>NC_090022.1:137542591-143365091 GCF_037176765.1 Anolis sagrei
TATAAATAGGGTAAATAAAAATCAAATAAATGTTTAGGACAAGGACCCTTTTCTCTTCCTTCACATCAGCCACCCTCCAAGTTCTGCAAAAGTAAAACACCCAACCAATTTGATGATTTGTGAGCAAATGTCATCCAATTTTACTGAGACATAGTACTGATTTTTATGTGAAACAGGGGAACAAAATCAATGGGTCCAGGGACCATATGCATGTTCAAATATTGCCCCCAAAATAGGAGATGCAAGGAACAGTGAAAAAGCACACTTTGACTATTTAAGAAGTAATTTTTAGGTTAAAAGGTATGCCCCCCCCCCCCCCATTTTAATGTCAGAAAAAGGTGGTTTGATGGCTGAATGAACAGCCTTGGAATCGCAACTGTAACAACCTCAGTTAAAATTTGTCAACCCTAACTGAAAAGTTACTGTTGATTCCCACCATCCACTTGACACATATCTAAAGAAATACCTGATCTTTTAAAAATTACTTAATAAGAGCAAACAATAAATGAGGAGTGGACCATCTCAGTTGTAGTGCCCAAATTTTAAGGCGTTTTGTCAAGAACTTTGCAGGGCACCTCTCTTCTGTGTTGTTAGATACACACTCAAAATGAGACAAGCATTTTGAGCTATGAATTTGTCCTCAGATTTGTTTACATGAAACTACTGCTGCTTTTACATTTTAGTCTGCTCTTGCCTTATTTTTTTAGTATCAATGCAGAGTAATGGATATGCTTTATTTTGATTTATTTTTATCATTAGTATAAAGAATACTTTAAACCAGAAAATGATAACAAATGTTATAACAAAAAAGGGATATAACTGATTTTTTTAACCATGTCATGGTGAACTTCATGGGGTCCAATATGTTTTAGAACACTCTTCACTGGGCTTCTACTCCTGTATCTTAGACAGGATTTCTTCCCTTTACCCTGTTAGCAAAGCTACACAGAGATCAAGAAAGCACCAGAAACAATTTGATGGATACTTACATTCCGATGAAACTGGGTAAAAGACTGAACCATGTAGAAGCGATGCATATAGACAATGGCTGTGTTAATAGTCAGTTGGGAACTACAGTATTATGGTTAAGGAAAAATCAGACTGACGTTTTTAAGCCTACTGACAATTATTCATCTATTTTGTTGCAATTCATGCAAAAACTGTTGACTGTAACAGGTCATGCTGCAATTTCACAATGTTGTGAAAAAGAATGCATATCAATATTTTAAGCAAATATACAACCTACAGGAGCCATTATTATGTTACCTCTTGAGATGGAAAAATGAATCAAAAGCAATGCCAGTATTGAAAAATTCAAAATGGCCAAAATATGTAAGAGCCAGGACTGGATTACTTTTTCCGTCTTTCTCCCCTTATTTATATATAAACCCTTGAGAACTCTGGGCAACATCTAATCTGACCACTTATTGCAGAAGGGATGTGGATCCACTCTGTGGAGGCCAAACATTGCATAACCTGATCTGGGGTAACGTGAGGTTAGGGGATACTTATAATTCTGGCCCTGAATTCAGAGTATCCCCCAACTATGAGCCACTGTAAACAGTTGGGCTAGTTCCAAAATAGAACTGGCCACAAGTTTCTATTGCTATCCCCACCCATTCTGTGCAATGAGCAGTGACATGCAGCGATATTGGATGAGATTACAGAATAGGCCCTATTCAATCTAACTGCAGCAAAGGCCCACTAGTAGAACCCGGAACATTGGGCCTGTAGAGATCCACCAACAGGAACGTTATCTCAAAACTAGCTCTGAATCATATCACAAAAAGAGTCCCCCTTCCACTTATTACCCAATACAGGTTGAGTAACCCTTGTCCACATTCTGAAAAACTCCAAAATTGTCCACATGGCTGGTGGGGATTGGGCCACATTTGCTTTATAACAAAAATGAGCATGAGCATTAATGGAATTAGAAACATTAGTTTTTGGTGCGGGGTTCCACGCTGTGTTATTTCATTTTAGTCCCATTGGTTAAAGGAGAGGACCACAGTACGTTCTAGAGAAGTCCACATGAAATCACGTCTCAGGAAGATGCTAGCCAGAACCTAAATGTGCATCCCATACCCCAAATACTTCAAAATTGTCCATATAGGTGGCTGAGTACCACCTCTGCTTTCGGATTTCTTAAAGTAAACAAGCGTTGCTTGGTGCGGAAAATTATTAAAATATTAGCACATTTTGTGCCAAATGTTATTTTTAAATTGTAGGTAATATACGGAGATATGAAACACAAACTAATTCTGTGTAAATACGGGGACCTCAAAACCCGGGGAAAGGCCTAAAGCACTTCCGCTCCCAGGCATTTCGACGAAGGGGCCCTCAACCTGCTTGTGACCCCTCCGTCGCCGGAGATTTGGGCCTCACCACACAGCCGTTTCGGGCCGGGCGTCCTCCCTCCTTCCGTTCCACCCGAGAGGCCTCCCAGAGAGGCCTAGCAGCAAGCCCCGCCCGGCCTTCCGGTGCCGCACGCCTCCCTTCCCGAGTCCCGGCGCCTTCCTGGGCAGGCGCGGCCTAAAAGGCGCTTCTAGCCGCTTGCCCAAAGCCCCGCCGGGCCGTGCTCGTTCCGAAGCCGGCTTTCCCGGCCTTCCCGCCCGGCCTGCCCGCCTGCCTGCCTGCCGCGGCCTAGTTCCCAAAGGGATACACATTGAGGC
This sequence comes from Anolis sagrei, assembly GCF_037176765.1. Classification (NCBI taxonomy): domain Eukaryota; kingdom Metazoa; phylum Chordata; class Lepidosauria; order Squamata; family Anolidae; genus Anolis; species Anolis sagrei. The sequence goes on from NC_090022.1 coordinate 137,545,264, forward strand.
GCTGGCCCATGTCCTGGAGCAGGTTCGCCGCTTGCTGCCGGTAGGAGAGCTCCTTGTCCGGGTCGAGGCCCGCGCGGCGGGAAGGGCTCCGCGCCAATTGCTCGCGAGTGAAATACCAGCGCCCTCCGACTTCAGCCGCTTCGGCCGCCGCCGCGCCACACACCGCCATGATGGCCGCCGTCGCCGTCGACAACCACGCATGCGCCGCGAGACGCACGCTACACGCACGCGCCGTGAGACGCACGCAAGGGACGGCCCGCCTCTTCCTCTCGCCGCTTCTGGTATGCGCTACTACGCACTTCCTGTTCCTTCTCCACTGGGAAAGTATGGCGTCTTGAACTTCCGGTATTAACTTGACTGTCTCATCCACCTGAATTGAACATTCTGGTCTTGCAGTGTCTGAATAGGCCTCCGCAGCAGTAGTGGGTGGATGGGTGAAGTCTACAAGCGAATTCATTAAGGGCAGTTAGGAAGTTTATTTAATGGAAGCAATGTTTTATATAACTTATTTATTATTAAATCCATTAATAAATAAATGAGTGTTTTGTCGTGTCAGGACCGACTTCAGAAATTGCAAGAGCCCCGGTGGCGCTGTGAGTTAAACCCCTGTGCCGGCAGGACTGAAGACTGACAGGTCGCAGGTTCGAATCCAGGGAGAGGCGGATGAGCTCCCTCTATCAGCTCCAGCTCCTCATGCGGGGACATGAGAGAAGCCTCCCACAAGGATGATAAAAACATCAAATCATCCGGGCGTTCCCTGGGCAACGTCCTTACAGACAGCCAATTCTCTCACCCCAGAAGCGACTTGCAATAAATGAGTTATGAAAATATTGTATTGTCGAAGGCTTTCATGGCCGGAACCACTGGGTTGTTGAAGGTGTTTTGGGCTATATGGCCATGTTCTAGAGCAGGGGTCCTCAAACTTTTTAAACAGAGAGCCAGGTCACAGGCCTTCAAACCGTTGGAAGGCCGGATTATAATTTGAAAAAAACATGAATGAATTCCTATGCACATTGCACATACCTTATTTGTAGTGCCAAAACACTTAAAAACAATACAGTAATTATTTATTTATTATTTATTAATGCACTTGTATACCGCTAATATCTCAGCCTAAATCGGCGACTCATTGCGGTTTACAACATTTAAAAAACAATATTCAGTTAAAAGCATAAAACACATATACAGTACAAATTATTGGGCCACCAATAACAATCCTATGCATCTCATAACTGGAATCGTAATCCAAAATTCATCGTCCGTGTATAACCAATCCTTAGTCATCACAATTCGTTACAACGGATTAACCGAATGCTTGTTTAAACATCCATGTCTTCAATCTTTTCCGAAACACCATCAGCGAAGGGGCTGATCGTACCTCTATGGGGAGGGTGTTCCAAAGCCGGGGGGCCACCACAGAAAAGGCCCTATCTCTCGTCCCCGCCAGCCGAGCTTGAGAAGCAGGCGGGATCGAGAGCAGGGTCTCCCCGGAAGATCTCAAACTCCTGGTGGGTTCATAGGCAGAGATTAAAATGAAGAACAATTTTAAGAAATCTAAACTTAATAGTATTTCAATGGGAAGTGTGGGCTGCTTTTGGCTGATGAGGTAGGATTGTTGTTGTGTGTTTTCAAGTCATTTCAAACTTAGGCTGACCCTGAGCGAGGGCCAGGTAAATTACCTTGGAGGGTCGTATTCGGCCCCCGGGCCTTAGTTTGAGGACCCCTGTTGTAGAAGCATTCTCTCCTGATGCCTGCATCTATGGCAGGCATCCTGAGAGGTTGTAAGGTCTGTTGGAAACTAGGAAAACATTTCTCATTGCCCTTATTTCAGCTTTTACCACTACGTGTTACATTCAACCGACGAGGAGTTCAGGAGAACAGTTTACTCGCTATATTTTGGTTCCAAATTTTGGGTTTTTTATCAGTCGACACCGAATTTTTGAACTCAAAAAAATATAGCGGGGTTTTATCAGTCAAGAGTGAGCCCCCAGTGGTGCAATGGGTTAAACCCTTGTGCCAGCAGGACTGCTGACTGAGAAGTCAGTGGTTCGAATTTTGGGAGAGTGGGTTGAGCTTCCTCTGTCAGCTCCAGCTCCCTATGTGGGGACATGAGAGAAGCCTCTCAGAAGGATGGTAAAACATTAGAACATCTGGGTGACCCCTGGGCAGATGGCCAATTCTCTCACACTGGAATCAACATACAGTTTCTAAAGTCGCTCCTGACACACACAAAATCAGCCAAGAAACATCAGTGAATGATGGGACAGAGTGGGGTCATGTCTTGATCTGGTAGCAGAAAAAATTAAAAAGCAACAACAATAAAGCAAATGCAGAAACAGTAAGCATGGTATCACAGAATAAATGAATGAATTGTGCCTCTGTTAGAGTTGTTCTACCTCCAAAGGCACATTTTTACAAGGCCTTTAGCATCTCTATAACATTGAGCTGTGGCAGTTAAAGTGGTGTCAAACTGCATCAGCTGCAGTGAAGATGTACCCAAAGGCATCATTCCATAGTCCCAGATGTGCTCGTAGTTTTATTCATTGTGCTGTAGGAACTGGGCAAAAGAAATAAAGGAAAATGGAAAATTACTAAACCAGCAAAAGGTTTAGACAGGGGGAGGGTGTGTGTGAGAGGGAGATAATCAAAACAGCATGGAAAAACACAATGTTTTTTATTGCTTGTTCTCTTTTTCTGTACTCAGTGTTTACTACAAGTGACAAGCAAACCACACATTTTTTTATTATTGGTAATCACATATAAATAATAAAATTCTGCAAATTTATTGAGTCACTTTGTTTGGGCTGGTGATTCTAAAATCATTATTTCAGTTACCTTTTCCCTCAAACCAGACTTCAGTAACATCAAACTGTTTTTCTCCGGTTATCACAGTTGCCTGTAGAAACACATATTCTTTTATTTTTTTATCTTTGCAGTTTGGATTTTAATGAATAGTTGTTACTGAGAAATCATATGAACTATCATGGACTGACAGAGCTCAGCCTTTTAAATGACCTGGGAGCTGTACACTCTGCTTCACCCTTTTCCTTGTTCATTTGACCCACCCTGGAATGCAAACCAGCCACACACAAAAGGAAATTTACATGATCTTAACTAAACATCGCCCTAAGAAAAGTCATCAGAAGAGGAAATGGCCAATTACCCCATCAATCAGGGATAGTTATGTCCATGGGAAAATTCCATTTCACAAACCTCTAGAAGTCTACTTGGTTTCATCCATTCATAAATCTAAAAGGGATCATTCACAAAAACTTTTAAAAATCCTTTCTGCAATTTTAGGCAACAAACCCTTTCCCCCTTCTAACCTATAACCTGGATATGTATGTATGTATTTTCAGCGAACCTCACCTCAGTATATAAAGTAACCTGGGAATATCTCTATGCACACTCAATTGCCTAATCCTATCACAATGAGACCAGAGGCAGAAGAGGAGAGTGCTGTAGGCATATAAGGCTATTGCAGTTTCGGACCATACAAAACCTATTAACAAAAGACCTCTTTTCATGTATATATTTCTTGTGGTTGCTGAGGGATTTTCCGGCTTCCCATTAAGGTCAGCTGATAAAGGTCAGCACATTGTACTGTTTGTCTCTCAGAACTTCTCATAATGTTCTACCAGATCGTTTCCTTTGTACACACTCAGCCTGAATTGCTAAACCAATCATGGACTCGTTTGCATGTTTGTCAACCACATTCCTGGGAGTTGCACCACTTTTGGAATCAGAAATGGACTCAGACTTCAGACTTCACACAGTGATGACATCTGAGATAATCCACTGCCAATGGAAACCTGAATCATTTTTCAGCCAATAAGAGGCTCACAAGGGTGTTTCAAACAGCAGTCAAAATAAATAAATATGCTATGCATTTCCCAATGCAGGCAGCACAGATCTTTGAGAGTGCAGACTATTCTGACTTTTTGGGCCTAAAAGAATAAACCTCTATTCTTGTTGCCTTCAAACCTAATTTGTGTCTTAATCTGGCTTTTGGAGTAGCAAAGCGCATCTTAGCAGATATACCGTAACTAAAATCACTCAGCATGGATAAATCCTGCCTGCCCATACTGCTGTTAAAAGGTCTACACACTCATTCATCAGAAGTGAATGATCAGTATATCTCCTCCTTCAAGCTGCTCATGGATGTGTGTTTCATAGATGTCACTTTCAAGAAAATATATTTTTGAAAAAAGACCCCCTCATGTAAATGTATATGCCTAGCCCACATACATATCTTAGTGTATATCTCTCTTCCACCTCTTTTTTCCACTTCTTTCTTTCCCCCTCTTTTCTTTGTAGTCAGACTTTTTATAAACTTTAAAAATGTGTCACAATTGTCATTTGCACACCTGACTTTTCAGTTGTTAAAGAAATGCCATGAACTGGGTTGAACTGTTTGTCTCCATAGCAACTTGGTAAACATGCTTTAGAAGCCAAGAGTCAGAAGGTTGTAGTCAGGAGACTGTGGTTGAACCTGCAGGGGAAGGGAGGGCCAGGGGATGACTTTCTTTGGATTAACCTTTTGGGGTTATCAAGATCCTTTTCGTGACAGAAGACTAACATTACCCCAACATAAAGTGCCAGGTAAGGAAGTTGCCCAGAAACACTTCTTTCATCATCCAAGTTTAGCTTTCTTTCATGAGTTTCCTGAACATGTACAGTTCTGGAAATACACCTTCAAACAAATGCTTCATGTCAGCAAGCCTTGGAATTGCTACTCTTAGAGAGAGGATATGAAATTCCCATCACTCTTAACAAAATGCAGTAATTGGGATACTTTACCTTGAGGTGATACAAAACTGATGGAGGCAAGTCTTTTCTATTTCCATGTTGTCCATTTCTCTTCAGAAAATGATTGAGGGGTGGCTCTCCTAGAATATTTCAATGGAGAGTATGTACTAGTTTATGTCAATGCTGAAGCAGGAGTCAGGAATCAAAAGATTTCCTGCTTATTATCCAATGCAAAACGAGCCAGAAGAAAATGTGAAGTGGATGTTCTTGACTAAAGTCGATTTGTGGTTAGAGTATTGCATAGACACAAAATGCTAATGTAATAATGCCATAAGAGATGATGAACACAGAATGTATGTGAACTCTGAAAAAAGTATTGAATAAATCCAGTGATCACAGGTAAAAGCCACAATATGGATTGGCCCCAAGGATTTCAGGATTGGATTTTTTATTTATTTATTTTTATTTGTTTATTTATGCGCTTGTATACCGCTAATATCTCAGCCTAAGTCGGCGACTCATTGCGGTTTACAACAACTAAAAGGTTAAAACCAATTAAAAACAGTATTCAATTTAAAACATGAAACACATATACAATACAAATTATTGGGCCACCAATAATAATCCCATGCATCTCGTAACTAAAATCACAATCCAAAATTCGTCGTCCATGATTACCAGCCTTTAGTCATCAAAATTCGTTGCAACGGATTAACCGAATGCTTGTTTAAACATCCATGTCTTCAGTCTCTTCCGAAACACCATCAGCGAGGAGGCTGATCGTACCTCTATAGGGAGGGTGTTCCAAAGCCGAGGGGCCACCACAGAGAAGGCCCTGTCTCTCGTTCCCGCCAGCCGCACTTGTGAAGCCGGCGGGATAGAGAGCAGGGACTCTCCAGAAGATCTTAGGGTCCTGGTGGGCTGATAGGCTGAGATACGTTCGGATAGATAAGTTGGGCCAGAACCGTTTAGGGCTTTAAAGGCCAACGCCAGCACTTTGAATTGAGCCCGGTAGCAAATCGGCAGCCAGTGGAGCTGGTGCAGCAGAGGAGTTGTGTGCTCCCTGCGCCCCGCTCCTGTTAGTATCATGGCTGCCGCCCGTTGGACTAATTGGAGCTTCCGGGCTGTCTTCAAAGGCAACCCCACGTAGAGAGCGTTGCAGTAGTCAAGGCGGGATGTAACCAGAGCGTGGACTACCGTGGCTAAGTCAGACTTCCCAAGGTACGGTCGCAGTTGGCGCACAAGTTTTAACTGTGCGAATGCTCCCCTGGTCACCGCCGAAACCTGGGGTTCCAGGCTCAGCGATGAGTCCAGGATCACACCCAAACTGCGAACCTGCGTCTTCAGGGGGAGTGCGACCCCATCTAACACAGGCTGTAACCCTATACCTTGTTCGGCCTTGCGACTAACCAGGAGTACCTCTGTCTTGTCTGGATTCAATTTCAATTTGTTCGCCCCCATCCAGACCGTCACAGCGGCCAAGCACCGGTTCAGGACCTCGACAGCCTCCTTAGTAGCAGGTGGGAAGGAGTGACAGAGTTGAACATCATCTGCGTACAGATGACATTGCACTCTGAAACTCCGGATGATCTCGCCCAGCGGCTTCATGTAAATGTTAAACAACATGGGAGACAGTATTGAACCCTGAGGAACCCCACAAGACAAAGGTTGTGGGGTTGAACAGGAGTCTCCCAGTACACCTTCTGAGACCGACCCTCGAGGAATGAGCGAAGCCACTGCAGAACAGTACCTCCAAGACCCATCCCCGCGAGGCGTCCCAGAAGGATACCGTGGTCGACGGTATCGAAGGCCGCTGAGAGGTCGAGCAGCACCAACAGGGACACACTCCCCCTGTCGAGCTCCCGACGCAGATCATCCACTAAGGCGACCAAAGCTGTCTCAGTACCATGCCCCGGCCTAAAGCCAGACTGTGCCGGATCCAGATAATCCGTGTCTACCAAAAATGCCTGGAGTTGTGAGGCCACCACACGTTCCATGACTTTGCCCAAAAAGGGGAGATTGGAAACAGGCCGATAGTTGACGAATTGAGTGGGGTCCAGTGATGGTTTCTTCAACAGCGGTTTTATCACAGCTTGCTTTAAGCTGGCTGGAATTTTGCCCTCCCGAAGGGAGGCATTAACCACCACCTTCACCCACTCGGCCAATCCCCCTCTGGCCTCCTTTAGAAGCCAGGATGGGCAGGGGTCTAGGATGCATGTGGTAGCTCTCATTTCTCCAAGCACCTTGTCCACATCCTCGGATTGAACCAATTGAAATGAATCCATCAAAACCGGACAAGCAGATGCTCGTGTTACATCCTCAGATACTGCCGTTAATATGGTATCCAGTCCAGAGCGGATCAAAGCGACTTTGTCTGCGAAGAACCGAGCAAAGGCTTCACAGCGAGCTGCCGAGTCATCAGGGCACCCATCCTGAGTGGCGGGTTTTAATAGGCCTCTGACAACTCGGAACAGTTCGGCCGGACGGTTCTTTGCAGACGCAATAGTGGCCGCAAAGAAAGTTTTCTTTGCGGCTTTTATTGCTGCGGCATATGCCCTTAAAAAGGACACAAACCGTGTTCGATTTGGCTCGCTCGGATCCGAACGCCACACGCTCTCTAGTTCCCTCTTCTTTCGCTTCAACGCTGCCAGCTCCTCGGTGAACCAAGGAGCTGGTTTAGCTCGGCTACTTGAGAGGGGACGTTCTGGAGCGATCGTGTCTATTGCCCTAGTCATCTCCCCATTCCAGAGAGCGACCAGAGCATCAACAGGATCACCAACCGAGGTGGCGGGAAATTCCCCAAGAGCCGTCAGGAATCCGTCTGGATCCATAAGCCTCCTGGGGCGGACCAATTTAATGGGTCCTCCACCTCTGCGGAGGTTGGGGGGTGCAGTGAGTCTAAAGCTGACCAGGTGGTGGTCGGTCCATGGCAACGGAGAGATGGATAACTCCTCAACACCGCCACCTTCCTCCCATCCCTGGCAGAAAACCAAGTCCAATGTATGTCCAGCACTGTGGGTGGGGCCAGATACCTGTTGGGACAGCCCCATGGTTGCCATGGTAGACATGAAGTCCTGAGCCGCTCCCGACAAGGCGGTCTCGGCATGGACATTGAAGTCCCCCAGCACAAGCAGCCGTTGGGACTCCAACGCCAGGTCCGAGACCACCCCCGCTAGCTCAGTCAGGGAGTCTGTAGTGCAGCGAGGTGGACGGTACACTAACAGAATCCCTAATCTGTCCCGGTCACCCACCCTCAGGTGGACGCATTCAAAATTTGTTGACTGCGGGATGGGGGCCCTGGTCAGAAGAATGGAATCTCTATAGACCACTGCAACTCCGCCTCCCCGCCCTCCGGATCTCGATTGGTGCTGCACAGAGAAGCCTGGTGGGCAAAGCTGGGTTAAATTTACACCTCCCGCTTCGTCCAACCAGGTCTCTGTGATGCACGCCAGATCTGCCCGTTCGTCCAGGATTAAATCCTGGATGAAAGTTGTTTTACCGTTGACAGATCTGGCGTTCAACAGCACCACTTTCAATTCGGAGGGACCGCCATCCTGGTTACACCGACTTACCATATCAGGAGACCGATTTGGGATTACTAATGTTGTTCCACGTTCCCTAGGCCGAATTAAAGGTCTCCTTTGAAATAATTTGAAATAATTACATCTGTCTTCTTTCCATACTTTGAAATTGCGTCCTGGGTCCCATCTCCAAGCTATCTAATGAGGGATATGTACCTGTTCCACGATCCTCCCAAAAACTAAAAATCAAAACACTGGGCCCAGGTATTTTGCATAAAGGATACTCAACCTGTAATAGCTATACGTATGGCTACCAAACATTCATAATCCAGGGTTGATCAGATTATAGTGTTATCTTCACTCAGATTTGTTGTTATCCTTGAAAATGTAGCTGCTTCCCAGGCACATTTTCCTCCATTGGACTAATGCAAGAGGCATTCCTGTCTGCCTCATCACCATGTCCCATCCCAGAGATGGGTATTCACTACAGCTCATCTTGGAAGCTTTGTTCTCTGCTTGACACAAGTGGAATCGAAAATATTTTTGGACCAGGCCCAGATTACACAGCCAAAGGTCAGGCAGGAATGGCAGAATATATAGTCAAATTTTGTCCAGAATTCCCAATTCCTGATCTGATGGACATCAATGGTAAGCCATTATTAGATTTTTCCTTCTTGCAGATGTGGGAAATCAGGAGTTTTTAAAATAATGATTTGTTTTTCATTCGTAGTTTATTATTGCTAGCCATTTTGGAGCACAGATAGGAAACACCTTATATACTATTTTTAGACAAAATATCTTCAAAACCTGTGCCAACTTATCCACAGACTAATCTGAGAACTATTCCTTAACTCTTTATCAGAAAGGAACCACCCCCTTCTCTTAGTAAAGTGGTGAAAGGCAAGAACTTAGTCCATCCCCGGAGAACCTAAAAGAAAAATCAACCCTCTCTTCTCTCTGTTCATTCGTTCAGTCGTCTCCGACTCTTCGTGACCTCATGGACCAGCCCACGCCAGAGCTCCCTGTCGGCCGTCCCCACCCCCAGCTCCCTCAAGGTCAGTCCAGTCACTTCAAGGATGCCATCCATCCATCTTGCCCTTGGTCGGCCCCTCTTCCTTTTGCCTTCCACTTTCCCCAGCATAATTGTCTTCTCTAGGCTTTCCTGTCTCCTCATGATGTGGCCAAAGTACTTCAACTTTGTCTCTAGTATCTTTCCCTCCAGTGAGCAGTTGGGCTTTATTTCCTGGAGGATGGACTGGTTGGATCTTCTCGCAGTCCAAGGCACTCTCAGCACTTTCCTCCAACACCACAGCTCAAAAGCATCGATCTTCCTTCGCTCAGCCTTCCCTAAGGTCCAGCTCTCACATCCGTAGGTTACTACAGGGAATACCATGGCTTTGACTAGGCGGATCTTTGTTGCCAGTCTGATGTCTCTACTCTTTACTATTTTATCGAGATTGGACATTGCTCTCCTCCCAAGAAGTAAGCGTCTTCTGATTTCCTGGCTACAGTCTGCATCTGCAGTAATCTTTGCACCTAGAAATACAAAGTCTGTCACGGCCTCCACGGTTTCTCCCTCTATTTTCCAGTTGTCAGTCATTCTTGTTGCCATAATCTTGGTTTTTTTGACGTTTAGCTGCAACCCGGCTTTTGCGCTTTCTTCTTTCGCCTTGATTAGAAGGCTCCTCAGCTCCTCCTCGCTTTTGGCCATCAGAGTGGTGTCATCTGCATATCTGAGGTTGTTAATGTTTCTTCCAGCAATTTTCACCCCAGCTTTGCATTCATCAAGCCCCGCACATCGCATGATGTGTTCTGCATACAAGTTAAAAAGGTTGGGTGAGAGGATGCAGCCTTGCCGTACGCCTTTCCCAATCTTGAACCAGTCTGTTGTTCCGTGATCAGTTCTTACTGTTGCTACTTGGTCCTTGTACAGATTCCTCAGGAGAGAGACAAGGTGGCTTGGAATGCCCATCCCACTAAGAACTTGCCACAATTTATTATGATCCACACAGTCAAAGGCTTTAGAGTAGTCAATGAAGCAGAAGTAGATGTTTTTCTGAAACTCCCTGCCTTTCTCCATTATCCAGCGGATATTGGCAATTTGGTCTCTCGTTCCTCTACCTTTTCTAAACCCAGCTTGAACATCTGGCAACTCTCGCTCCATGTATTGCTGGAGTCTTCCTTGCAGGATCTTGAGGATTTTTCCTTCTTGCAGATGTGGGAAATCAGGAGTTTTTAAAATAATGATTTGTTTTTCATTATTCTCTCTAGTTTTGGTAATTTTGAATGCCTAGCCAGGGAAATGCCCCCCTAAGGTGGTATTGGTGCTTTTCTCTCTCTCTGGAATGACACACAACGTATCTATGGATTGTATCAAAATCCATAATTTTGCACCCCACCCCCACCTCCTGCAGTGTTACATCATGGTGAGCCATTACCTACACTGAGTTTGGGTTCCAAAGGTCATTTGAAAACTAGAAAACTGTCTGTTCTTTAATAGTCAAATGGGAAACAAATACTATTGAAGATAGACACATTTATGTTCTGTGCTTAGCAAGTAAGCTTCAGTTCATTGAAAAGTATGATACCATACCTTGCATCATAGCTAATGCTGAAGAATGTCAGAGTTGCACATACAGTATAAGATACCTAGGTATGTCCTAGTATCTACTATTTGCAGCCCAGCTTAAGTTTCAGAAGTGGAGCTCTATCAGGCAGGAGACTTGTGTTATCCTGTTCCATTCCACTTTGATTTGAGACTTTCCGTCTCTCAGAATGATTATATTGGGTTGTTACTGTTGATTCTGTTTTCCATTTTCTTCATATTCAGTGGGAAAACCATCTCCCAAACTGGACCTTTTCTATCCCAAACTGCCACCCATAGGACCAGCTGGGTATGATGGCACCGTACATCAGGGCAGCTACGATAAGTATCGTGAAGCTGTCAGACGGAGGCAGCTCAAGAAAAGTAGGTTTGGCATGGCTCTCACAAGGGCTTCAGAAAAGTGCAGTGATTATCTTCATTCCCTTACAGCATGGGTGGGTAACAGTGGTCATCCAGATGTTGTTAGACCACAACTGCCAGCATCTCTCACATTGCTTATGTGGGCTAGAACTGATAAGTGTCCAGTGAGATGAAGGAAGCCATGGTTTCCCATTTCTGTATTATGACAAGGGTGAGGCAAACCTGTTTTCATAAAACATAAAACGTCTTTGGTTTTCCTTGGACTTTATCTCTTATCATCTCTGACCACATGCTGTTTCAGTCTAGCGTATGGCAATGTTTGCCTCTCCATTACTTGTGACCTTCAATACCCAAAAGCAGGGCCAGATACAAGGGAAGATGGGAATTGTATTCAAAAGATATCTAGGGCACTATGTTAGGGAAGGCATAGGTAGAGGAGATGGCCATAGCACAGGACGGTTATAAGGCATGAGGCAATCATTATGACAGAAGAGGGAAACATTGGCTCCCCGAATGTTGGTGAACTGCATCACCCATTATCTTCCAACATCAATGATGTTGCTACCTAGCATGCACAAATGTTCATGCCCCCTTTTGGTGGACCACATTTGCACCACTTGTGCTATGGGAATATTGGTCTAAACCTTGCTGAGCTAGACTGGATCTATAAAACTTGTCAAGTGGTGAGTCAACAAATAAGCCATGTATAGAATAGGTTTATTTTATTTTGGTTGGGATTATCTGTAGGGTTCAGGCAATGTCTTTGCACCAGTTAGTAAAAGTGTGGCCCTTGAGAGGTAGTACAAGAAATCTAAGTGGTAGCCAGCAGGGTGAGAGATAGACATACTTATATCCAGTCCAAGCAAAGCTCAGCATAACTCTTCTTTGGGTCCACATTTGCAGTACAGGTGCCCTTACAATTGCTTGAGTTCATGCTGAGGTACTGCAAACAATTTTGGACTTGTCCTATCTAAGAAACCAAATGCCTTGCCTGCTTTCCTAGATCCCAACCAAGAGTACAGGGTGCCAGTGACCTGTGCACAGGATATCGGCTGGTGGTTGCCTCTTGATCCCTCAGTCAAACCAGAAGACGCCATACCATGGATGAGGACCCCAAGATACCCTCAGCTGAGGAGTCCCATGACAAAGTGAGCATATCGGCAAAGACTCAGACCCCCACTCTAACTCTCAGTCCAAGAAGGAGGTTTTGAATCAAGGTTATGAGAATGTGTAACTAACTAATGGCAAGACCAGCATTCCCTGAAGGCGGTGACATGATGTCATGCATCTTCTCTTCACAGAATGCCTTTCTATGGATCCAAACACTCTTTGCATTTCTAGCTTGGTTGCTATGTGTTTTCTGGGCTGTATGACCATGTTCCAGAAGCTTTCTCTCCTATGCTTTTGGAAGATGGCCATACAGCCCGGAAAACTCACAGCAGACCAGTGATTCTGGCCATGAAAGTCTTCAACAACACATTTTCTAGCTTATTTTTCAGTACATGTCAGGACAAATTAATGTAAAAATATGGGGTCAAATGGAATGGTGGATCCAAATGGCCACTTGTCTGTGAAAACAATGCACATTATATAATTATTAGGGGGCTGTCAAGGGGTGGGGGGAAAGGGCAGGACCAATCCTCTATGAATTATCATTATACATATTATGGGAGTTGAAATCCAAAACACCTGGAGGACTAAAGTTTGCTCATGCCTGAGCTATACCAGTCAAATTATGATGAAATTTGAATGCAAAGCTACTCAAACACCCTGTCAAAGAGTATGGTGGCTTAAACTGTGGAACAGAAGAATGATTTCAAGTAGTGTAGACTTTAAAGAAAGATTATCAGGAAAATGTGGTTGCATGAAAAACTGTGAACTGCCTTGATATGTTTTGTTGGATAAGCCTTTGCCAGAGATTAAAGGGCATCAAATCCTGTAACAGACATGACTAGGATAAATAAGAATTCCATCTTAAACATCTCACCCTGTTTTTCACTCTATGTGAGAAAAGAACATATATTCCAAAATCATAATCTATCTAAATGTACCCCAATATTGTAAGAGCTAAAAAAAAATCAGATTAAACATTTTAAAAATACAGTTAGGAAGAATTATTGAAAGTAAAAATTGTCTGATGATGGAATAGACTGTCTTGGAGGGTGGTTCCCTCTATTTTGTGAAACGTTTGTAAGCAGGAGTTTGATGTCATCAACTGAAGCTTTAGCTGTGGATTCCTGCATTGAATTAAATGTTTTGTGAGGTCATTTCCACTCTTTAGCATGTGCGTTTTTCACTAGTCAATAAGAAACTTTTAAAAAAGAGCTTTGTTGCTATTGTTATTTCCTTTCAGTTGACACCCATAAGACTATCATTAGCAGCCCTGCTCAGGTCTTGCAGCCTCAGGGCAGAGTAGGTTCCTTGATTGAATCAAGCCATCTATAATGTGGTCTTCCTCTTAGTCTATCACCTTCCACTTTACCAAGCATTATTATCTTTTCCAGTAAATCATGTCTCTTCCTATTACATATAAATGGGCCCCCTCTGAAGTATAACTTTGTCTTCTGGGGAGACTTCAGGCTTGCTTTACTCTAGGACCCATTTATATGTCTTTTAGCAGCCCACAATATCCATAGAACTCTCCTCCATCACTGCATTACAAATGAGTTGATTCCTTTACTGCCAGCTTTCACTATAGCCTTCCTTCACTGTCAGCTTCCAATGAGAAGGGATCCTACTGGAGCATTGCAGCACACCAAAATACCTGGGAGTTACCCTGGACTGTGCTCTGACTTACAAGAAGCACTGCTTGGCTATCAAGCAAAAAGTGGGTGCTAGAAACGATATCATACAAAAGCTGACTGGCACAACCTGGGGATCACAACCACACACAGTGAAGACATCTGACCTTGCGTTTTGCTACTCTGCTGCTGAGTACGCATGCCCAGTTTGGAACACATCTTACCATGTTAAAACAGTGGATGTGGCTCTTAATGAGATATGCTGTATTATCACAGGATGCCTATGCCCTATACCACTGGAGACATTATACTGTTTAGCTGGTATTGCACCACTTGTCATCTGCCGGGAAGTAGCAACCAATAATGAAAGGACCAAGGCAGTGACATCTCCGGCCCATCCCCTGTTCGGATATCAGCCAGCTTGCCAATGTCTTAAGAAATAGCTTTCTAAGATCTACAGACATACTCGCAGGAACACCTCAGCAAACGAGAGTCCAAAAGTGGCAGGCTCAAACCCAGCACCTCAGTCCATGGCTGATAGCAAATGAGAGATTCTCCCCTGGACACACAGAAGACTGGGCGACTTGGAAGGCGCTGAACAGACTGCACTCTGGCACCACGAGATGCAAAGCCAACTTTCAGAAATGGGGCCACAAAGTGGAGTCCATGACATGCGAATGTGGAGAAGAGCAAACCACAGACCACCTATGCAGTCTGAGCCCTGCCACATGCACAATGGAGGACCTTCTCACAGCAACACCAGAAGCATTCCAAGTGGCCAGCTTCTGGTCAAAGGACATCTAGTATAATGCCAAGTTTTTAACTTTGTTTGTGTTTTTAAATACATTACAACTGTACCCTCAATTTGCTTCTGACATGATAAATAAATAATGAATAAATCTTTCACTACCAGTTATAGAAATCAAAACTACATATTCCAGTTATTAGCAGAGGTATATGGCTTCATGGTATACTGCATGGTGTCCATACAAGAGTCCTCACTATTGCACATCTAACAAAAGGAATCTTCTCAGAGTAGGCCTTGAACCCAAGGAAGCTGACATTTGTTGAATAGGTTTATTGTTTTCATATATCAATGCAAACTGAACATTATAGAGATCTAAAAGCCTTTACTCAACTCTTTGGGGGGGGGGAAGGACAAGGATTGTAATTTGCATCATTCTGGATCCTTATATTCCCTCTCACATCTATGCAAGTATGCTTTATGACTTTATAACTATAACTGTAGATCAAGAAGTGGATTTATATTCATAAAAGTCTGTTCTAAAGTTTAAAAAACCCTAGTTACTCTTAAAACTATGCCTACACACAAAAAACTCAAAACAAAAGAACTCAAAATCTGGCTTTGGGATCAAGCCTTTGAACAATAGATGGAGCAACTGGGAAGAGAATGTTTGAATGGCCGCAATGGATTGACCTGGACTATGATTTTAAAGCCTCCGGTGGTGCAGTGGGTTAAATGGCAGAGCTGCTGAGCTTGCTAACCGAAACGTTGCAGGTTCGAACATGAGGAGCGGCATGAACTTCCGCTGTCAGCCCCAGCTTCTGCCAACCTAGCAGTTCGAAAACATGCAAATGTGAGTAGATCAATAGGTACCACTGTGGCGGGAAGGTAACAGCGCTCCATGCAGCCATGCTGGCCACTTGACCTTGGAGGTGTCTACGGACAACGCCGGCTCTTCAACTTAGAAATTGAGATGAGCACCAACCCCCAGAGTTGGACACAACTAGACTTAATGTCAAGGGACAACCTTTACCTTTACCCCCTATGATTTTAAACTGGTGAACTGTTTTAAATTGAATGTTATAATTGTTTGAATTGCGTTTAATTGTAATTGTGGTTTTAATGTATCATGTCGGCATCTAATGGCTGCCTGTTGTAAGCCATCCTGAGTCCCTCCTCGGAGGTAAGAAGGACGGGATATAAATGCTCAAAATAAATAAATAAATAAATAAAACATTGTCGAAGGCTTTCATGGCCGGAATCCATGGGTTGTTGTAGGTTTTTCCGGGCTATATGGCCATGTTCTGGAGGCAATTTTTCTCCTGATATTTCGCCTGCATCTATTATTATTATTATTATTATTATTATTATTATTATTATTATTAACTTTATTTGTACCCCGCTAGCATCTCCCGAAGGACTCGATGCGGCTTACACAGGCCGAAGCCTCAAAACACAATACAATAGAAGACATAACACAACAATAGCAAAGCAAGTCAAAACAATAAGCAAAATAACGACAATGGCAGTACATCAAGACATTATTAAAACTGGTTCGGCCGGCGCAATGGGGTACAAGGGTTAAAAGTGCTGAAATGGCAGGAGGCACGTAGGATTAAAAGTGAGGTGTGCAGCGACAATTAGTTATGCTAAGGTGCTATTAGGACTTGGGGTGGGGATTCCTAGTCTGAGAAGGCACAACGGAACAGCCAAGTTTTTAAATTCCTTCTGAAAACAGCTAGGGAAGGGGCCTGTCGGAGATCTTTTGGCAAGCATCCTCAGAGGTAAGGAGGTCAATAGATGCAGGCGAAACGTCAGGAGAAAAATTGCCTCCAGAACATGGCCATATAGCCCGGAAAAACCTACAACAACCAAATAATACATTCTTTTCTCTTTTTCTACTCCCTATTTATGCTGCACGAGATTAACATATCTAGTTCTTTAAAAATGGAACCAAATACAATAATGTATAACAACTACCAAAACAGTTACTGTCAACCAATCAGTTACAAAATGAATGTTAAGAGGAACAGAATAGCCTTTCAATGCTTATTTCCAGTTCTCATGCACTGACTGCACCTGCAATGAAGTGTCAAGAGGGGGCAGAAGGGGTTCGACTACAAAACTGGGACTCTCCTTTCCTTTTAGCATACATGGGCATCTGATATCATGCTTAATTGTTTCATGTAGACATACAATGTTGGGTAACATTGAGTAGATGAAAAAACTTGATAAAGGAAACTGCTATTTTGGCTGCACAGCTGACTCCTGGCTCAGCAGCTCCTCCTTTCTTTCTTTCTGTTTAGTAGAGAGTGTGTATGTATAAGTGTTTGATAAGGTTTAACTAGTCTAAACACCCTGAAGGGCACCAGATCCTCTTTAACCCCAGAAGCTAAGCAGGCTCCAACCTGGTTAGTATTTGGATGGGAGAGCAAAGTATCCCAGGTGCTCTAGGATATATTTCTAGGCCACAAAAGCACACCTGAGTATAGTGAAACCTCAGATCCATAGGGTCTGGAGCAACCATGGATCCTCACGTCTTATACATAAAATGATAGGGATGTATCCATGCTTATATTGCCACCATGTAATAATGTGGGATGTATCATCTGCTTAATGTATTGTCGAAGGCTTTCATGGCCGGAATCACTGGGTTGTTGTAGGTTTTTTCGGGCTATATGGCCATGTTCTAGAGGCATTCTCTCCTGACATTTCAACTGCATCTATGGCAAGCATCCTCAGAGGATGCTTGCCATAGATGCAGGCAAAACGTCAGGAGAGAATGCCTCTAGAACATGGCCATATAGCCCGAAAAAGCCTACAACAACCCTATCATCTGCTTTTTTGCCGTCCACCCGAGCTTGTATCTTGGAAGCAAGCCCCTGTTGGTCCAGAGGGCTCACTCTATTCCTTGCCTAAGAAAAAAAACTATGAAATGAATAAATATACATTACAACTCAGATTCTCCTTGTCCTTCATCAGACTTATAATTGTTTTAGGGACTGCACCATATTTGAATGGATGGGCGGGCAACGTGTTTCCCTCCAGATGTTAATGGACTGCAGCTCCCATTGTTGTTCACTACTGATTATGCGTCTTAAGGCTTATGGGAGTCAGTGTCCAATAATATTTGTGTTGTTGTTTATTTGTTCAGTCGCTTCCAACTCTTCGTGCCTTTATGGACCAGCCCACATCAGAGCTCCTTGTTGGCTGTGGCCACCCCCAGTTCCTTCAAGGTCAAGCCAGTCACTTCAAGGATCCCATCCATCCATCTTGCCCTTGGTCGGCCCCTCTTCCTTTTTCCTTCTTTTTCCCCCAGCCAGTATCATTGTCTTCTACAAGCTTTCCTGTCTTCTCATTATGTAGCCATCTTTGCCTCTAATATCCTTCCCTCCAGTGAGCAGTTGGGCTTGATTTCCTGGAGTATGGACTGGTTGGATCTTCTTGTGGTCCAAGGCACTCTCAGAATTTTCCTCCAACACCACAGCCATAAATTGACCATCAATGTTAAAATGGCATTCTTGCCCTTCTGGTTCACACAATAAGAAATAAGAAAAAGGAAACGAATGCTTTCTTCTCTCTCTCTCTCTTTTTTTTTTGCTGTAGATTTGTAGACAGAATGGGTATCAGCAACCCTCTTTTCACCATGTTCTGAGGGATTCCTGGAGGACTGTAATGGGAGACATGACGGATTCCGTGTGGCAGTAGATACAATGGCTGCACTGCAACTGCTGTCACATTAAGGCCAGGCACATCTCTGGTACTAATAAAGAGAGACTCAAGATGTCATTTATACTTCCTTGGCTAGTGTTATTATTCTTGCGTAAAAACTGGCAGACAAACTGGCTCACCAAATGGCATCATTCACCCGTATGCTTAACTAACTGCACAACACAATACCTTTTCAGGTAACAATGCTACTAACATATTTATTTCCAGAAAGTAATGTGATGACTGGTGAGACTGGGTAAATTTCTGCTGTAGACTTAATTCGCATTGACACCACTTTAAAAGCTATGGCTCAATACTATGAGAACATGGAACTTGTTATTTTTCAAGGTCTTGAACCTTATCTGGCTCTCCAACCTATAACTCTCAGAATCCCATAGAATTGAGATGTGGCAGTTAAAGTGTCAAACTACATTAATTCGACAATGTAGATGCACCATGTACATACATTTTCAGCAAACCAGAATCATAGAATCATAGAATCAAAGAGTTGGAAGAGACCTCATGGGCCATCCAGTCCAACCCCCTGCCAAGAAGCAGGAATATTGCATTCAAAGCACCCCAGACAGATGGCCATCCAGCCTCTGTTTAAAAGCTTCCAAAGAAGGAGCCTCCACCACACTCCGGGGCAGAGAGTTCCACTGCTGAATGGCTCTCACAGTCAGGAAGTTATTCCTCATGTTTAGATGGAATCTCCTTTCTTGTAGTTTGAAGCCATTTCTGATTTTGACTTGCTTGTTTTTCAGTGTTTATTTGCCCCCAGTTGGAAATATCTGTAAATACTAGGGGTGGGGACATGTTTGAGGGACCTTTGGGCTGTGGTTTGAGTGACTTGGATGAACTGATAGAACTTGAATCAAGGATTCTTTTCATCAGCGTTACCCAATATGTTTTTCACCATTTTTAGTAAAGTCAGCCCCTCCCCCATTATCAGTGAATTCTGCATCGATTCCCCACCCATAATTTGAAAATATTCCACCTGCCAACAAGAAAAATTCATAAGCAAACCTTCATTTTGCCATTTTGTATAAGGAACACAATTTTATGACACATTGTATATAATGGGACCTGGGTATGCCTGGGTTTCCTCTCCTCCTGCTTCAATTCCCACTGCCCTTTCCTGGCCCTTATGTGTTGTGCACAAAAATAATTCTCATTGCATTTGGGATACACCATGTATGTATGGGCAATAAAAACAGAGTGCTGCAACTGCAGTCCCACTCTTGCTTTATAGCCTAGATGGCAAGGACAACAGGGTGCACAGGGATACCAGTGTTCATGTACAAAATGTTTACAATCAACATATTTTTTTTCATGTCAGGAGCGACTTGAGAAACTGCTTCTAGTGTGAGAGAATTGGCTTTCTGCAAGGACATTGCCCAGAGGATGCCCGGATGTGTTACCATCCTGTGGGAGGCTTCTCTCATGTCCCGCATGAGAAGCTGGAGCTGACAGACAGGAGTTCACCCACTTCCCCAATTTTGGTCAGCAATCCTGTCGGCACAAGGGCTTAATCCATTGTGCCACTGGGGACTCCTACATAGAATCATAGAATCATAGAATCAAAGAGTTGGAAGAGACCTCAAGGGCCATCCAGTCCAACCCCCTGCCAAGAAGCAGGAATATTGCATTCAAATCACCCCTGACAAATGGCCATCCAGCCTCTGCTTAAAAGCTTCCAAAGAAGGAGCCTCCACCACACTCCGGGGCAGAGAGTTCCACTGCTGAACGGCTCTCACAGTCAGGAAGTTCTTCCTAATGTTCAGTTAGGACATTACAAACTGAACCTCTGGCTATACATTGTGAAATACTTTTGGCATCTAAGGATGTGGTCCCAGTGAGTGATTGTATTTTTTAAAGTGAGATTCAAGAGTTTAAGTAAGATCCCAAGTTCTGCCTCTCCACTGTGTTCCTACACTGGCTGGGGATTATGGGAATTGCAGCAAAACACACCTGGAAGGCATCAGGCTGGGGAAGGTCAGATCAGCTGGCATTTGTTTCCAAAGAAGTGTTCACAAGAGTTATGATTTATTAATTGCACCAACTGTAAATCATACAGTTATGATGAGCATCTACTTGCATGTTGCCTGGGTGGGCCAGAGGGGTGTTCAAGTGCATTGCTTTTACCACAGAAGAAGAAAAAAAATCAACAATGTAATAGAAAGTGATCTTTAATATATAATTTATATATTTATATATTTATATATATATATACACACACACAAAAGAAAAAAAGAGTACCAAATAAGTGCCATATTACCCACTCCACTCACACGTCTCCCCCAAGGAATACAACTGAACCATTTTAGGACCAGCTGTCAAAAGAGTGGGGAAATCTGGATTGGATGGCGCCCTCCCAATCCCCTTTCTCCTTCCCCATAGCAAACCCCCATCAATAATGCGCCGGCTGTGCACCAAGGCAGTTGCTGCCCATTAAAAAAAAAATCAGACTTTCCTCTTAAAACATTTAAAGCAATAAAATAGCTTTCGTAACCATCAAGAATGTTTTCTTTTAAAAAGTTTCCCCAACTTGCTTTAAAAAGTCACTTTATCTGGATTTATTTTTTGCATTAAAAACACTTGGTTTTCCCTGTCATTCATCTGCTTTAAAAAGAACAGAGACCCAACCAAGAGACGTATCTTGCCTTCCCATGGCTTGAATGTTTCTGACTGGTGCCACTTTTAGCAAGAAGATGAGCAAAATAAACCTTGTTTTGAAGGAAACTCTGTTTTAGTATGGGAATTCCACCTGACATGTGGAAATGAAGTGGGAAGCAATGGGAGAAGGGAGAGAGAGATAAGTGTTGCAATTTTGACAGTATTAAATTCAGTGGGGACCTAAAAATGGTAAGGGGTCCCTTCACCACAAAAACTTGCAACCCATTCAGTCCAGAACTGCTACAAAGATAGAGTCCTCTTGAAACAGGGCCAAAGGTGGTCTCTACAGAGGAGGAAAACATTGGTTGCAGCGATCACAATGTCATTTCCTCCAGAAAAGGGAGAAAACGACATAGCCGGGGCTGAAATGGGCTACAAATCTTTGCTACCTGAGATGTCTACTGGCCCATAAATGGAGCCAAGACAACCATCAGTAAATGAAGCATTTTCAAAATGGGAGCCACTTTTCTCTGCAATATGAAACCTCAAGGCTGGAGGCTCTGATGTTGAACTTGCATTTGTAAGATCTGCCCCATGTCAACAAGCAGTGGCTCTTCCCCAAACATGTGCTTGTCACACAGTCTGTTGTCACTCAAGAGTCAGAGCTTTCTTATGCATTTAAAAGCTCAGAAAGGTGACTGGGAGTTGTTCAGATAGAAACCAAACCTCCTCAATCTACTAAAAATATGACTGCAGCAATCTCCTTCTCCTGAACTCACACTGCCAAATGCTCTTCAACTTGTATTCCACACAAAGTTCTTGCTTTGCTGAGATGTGCCTTACCTACTTTCTCTTTGGAAAATGATCTTGGACTGCAACCCCCAGATGTCCCAAGCCACTGGCATTATGGGCTGAAAGGTTGTGAGAGAGGCAGTCGTAACAAGTAATTTCCTCAAGTTCTGTTTTTCTAACATGTACACACACACATCTTCCTCTACACAACTGATGGAGTCCAGAGCAACCGTTCACTAGTGCAGTCAGGCCCCAGCTTGTTTGAAGTTCATACAAGTATCCCAGCTAATAATGGGAGGATGGGGGGGGGGGGGGGGGGAGAGTACAAGAACTGTTCTGGAACAAATGGTGTTTGTAAACATATATTTTAAAAACGGAGGATTTCCCCTCCCTGACCCCATCTCCTTCCACCCTGAAAGAAACTAAGTCCAGAAGGGCAAACCATTTGAGGTGAAGGCCAAGGAGAGAAATCTTGTGGGCAGAGGAAGGAGACTTGGCACATAGTAACAAAAGGACCATAATGAAAGGAAGGAGCTTACTCCAACTTCCATTTTCAGGAGAGAGCACCTATGAAAGAACACCTAATTCCTTTCTTGCTGGGCTCTCATGACGAGAAAGAAGGTGGGAAAAGGGGGATACAGACAAAACCACACTCCCCTAATGTCACAAAACTAAGGCAAGTTGTCTCTCCATGGTGTGGGCACAGCTCTTTCCCTCTGCCATGGAGAGAAAGAGAAGGTTACTTTTTTGGACTACATATCCCCAAGTATGCTGGTTGTGGGGAATTTGGGGACTTGTAGCCCAAAGCAGTAACTCTTCCAATGTAAGTACGGGAGAAGATACGGCAGGGGAAGTGGAGGGAACAAAGCCCACTCCCTGCCTACTCTTTGGCATCAAAACCACCAATGCCATCCAAAGGCCCCCTTTTTTGGGGATACGCTCCCAGTGTTCATCACCATAGGTCCTTCAATTCCAGCCAGACAAAGTAATTTGGCAAATGAGAACTGTACCCCCAGGAACAACGACCCCTGCTACAAAAGAAGAGGCACATTCCCAAATGTCACAGTGAATGTGCGTACGTGTCAAAGAGAGAAACAAAGAATCAGAGGCAGAGTGGCTCTTCTGAAGAGAGGGACACAACAATCGAAAGGTGTTGGGTGGGAGGCAAGCCGCTTCCCCGCCAGGACTGCGCTGCATCTCTTTCTGAAAGTCTGGGCCAAGGGCACCTTGCAAAAATATCCAGGCAATGCTGGCCAAGAGAATGGGAGAAGGATACGACCCTCCCCCACCCCCATACAAACAATAAAACCAAACATCAGCTTTCTGGATCCACAAATATGAGCAGGCAAGGTCTTAAAAAGTCCTGCTGCAGTTTCCCGTTGCCAGGTTCTTCAGTTCATCCCAGGAGAAGCAGAAGGTTTGCAGCAATGGATTTCTTTCCCTTACTTCCAAAACGGCGCCCACACAGGGCCCAAAAGGGGATGCTGCAAGGTAGGCTTTTGCTCCCAATAAATAAAAAAATAAGTCTCTTAGGGGGTAAAGTGACCCCTGACAGCTCCTCTCTTTCCAAAACCACAGGCAATATCTACTTTGGAGGTTGTAGGGTGCCTTCTTTTCCCCCTCAGCATTTTAGAAGGGTATGTCTGAAATCCAGAGCAAACAGAGAAAGAGAAAGAAAAAGAGAACGAACCAATTGACTCCACACTGCCTAAGACCAGCTTAATAGGTCCCTTGGTAGCAAAGGCTAACTGGTGGGGCCACCATTCAGGAAATAGGTGGTCATCTCGCCTTTGCCCTTGACTTTGACAACTCCTCGAAACTCCAGCTGGTAACCTTTGGCTGCCAATACCTGATAGAGGTCAGTTGTCACCTAGAAAAAATGAAGACAGGCAGAGGTTTTAGTTACAGTAAGCGGAAAGGCCCAGCCTCAAGAGGAAGGTGCCCTTCACATTTCACCCAACCATTCAATACATTATAATCTCAGATTTCCTGCAATGAACCCAAGATGGGAGCCCAGGGTTCTACACCCCCACATTTTCAAACCCCCAACAAGCAGACACCTTGCAAAGAAGTTTTTTTAAAAAAAAATATGTCAGAAACGACTTGCAAGTCACCCCTGGTGTGACTTGCAAGTTGCTGTCTTCAAGGATATTGCCCAGGAGACACCCGGATGTGTTACCATTCTGTAGGAGACTTTTCTCATGTCCCCGCATGGGAAGCTGACAGACGGGAGCTCAATCCGTCTTGCAGATTCGAACCGCTGACCTTCAGGTCTTCAGCCAGCACAAGGATTCAACCCATTGCGCCACCGCGGCTCCTACTTGTGAAGTAGGTCAAGCCACCCTTTAAGTTTTATGGGGATTCAAGCCTAGATCTCCCAAAATGTTTCAATATTACATTCCAGGGTCCAGCAATTGAAGTAACAGTTCAATATATATGAATGATGGCAGGTTGGTAAAAGGCTGCCCCAGTGCAACTACTATACAGTGGCCACCACTATATTGGATGGCTTGAAAAAAACAAGTCAGATTCGCAGAGGATATTTCTCATTTATGGCCTCAGCAGGTAAATAGAACCTCCATATTTAGAGGGATTCTATCTCCAGACAAAGATTATTGTCATTTTGTGCTATGCGTGAATTTAACTTGAGGGTTACACTGGCAACAGGATACTTGTTGAGTTGGACTCCTGGTCTGATCTGGCAAAGGAGTTCTTATAATCCTAATGCACTAAAATTCTGAGAAAGTGGTCAAGAGGGGGAGCTCTAGTGATACAATCCTCCATAGTATAGTTATTTGAAATATATGACTCCAGACACACATACTGTCTCCAAGGCAGCTCACAACAAATAAAGATTAACAACATAAATTACTCCTCTTTTTTGCAGAAGCTTCTTCCAAAGATGGAAAACAGCCCCAACTCTCCACCACCTCCAAATCCCCCTCCCAAAAGAATGGACAGCAAAATCTGGAAGCAGAGGACAATCACAGTGGGAATAAGGAAGACAGTTCCTCCACCTGACGTTATATTTAAGAATGGTCCCCACTAGCTCACAAGGCGGGATGGAATCATAGAAGCCTAGAGTTGGAAGAGACCTCATTGGCTGTCCAGTCCAACTCTCTACCAAGAAGCAGGAAATTGCATTCAAAGGGAGGAGAAAAATGAGCTAAAGCCCTCCACCTCATCCAAGTGTTCCAGCTGCAGGTGTTTTTCAATGTATGTTACCCCAAACTTTAGAAAAAGCTTGGTTTGGCAGCTTGAGAAAAGGCCTGTTCTGTGGTGGCCCCATGTTTACAAAATATACTCCTCAGAATATGTGCCTGCAAGCAATACTGCCATCTTCCCAGCACTATGTAAAATGTATATGTTTTTCCAAGTACAAGTTATAAACAATGAGCAACAAGTTGCAGGTAACAGCCTGTAACACTTTTGAGGCAACTGGAGTCTATTTTAAAGGCAGAGCAATTTGGAGGGGGGGGGGTGGTGGTTATGAAATTTTAACTACATTATTAGTGTAATAATAGTTATCAAGTTACTCTTAAAGTTCTTTTAAAGAGCATTCTAGGGTGCTGGAAAGGAGTTTGAAAGATTTTCCCAAGTTTTTATGCCTCTTACAACTTAAAAAGTAACAACCCAAGTAAATTGATGTAGACAGCGGAGATTTGAGTACTGGATTAGCACTCCAGGAGACCAGGGTTCAAATCCATGCTCAGTCATAGAAACTCATGAGGCTATCTTGGGAAAGTGGAGCTCCCAGTGACGCAATGGATTAAACCCTTGTGCCGACAGGGCTTGCTGACCCATAGGTCAACAGTTCGGATCCGGAGAGAGTAGGTTGAGCTCCCTTTGTCAGCTCCAGCTCCCCCATGCGGGGCCATGAGAGAAGCCTCCCACAAGGATAGTAAAACATCAAAAACACCTGGGCATCCCTTGGGCAACACCCTTGCAGACGGCCAATTCTCTCACACCAGAATTGACTAGCAGTTTCTTAAGTCACACCTGACACGAAAATCTTGGCTAAGTCACACACTTTTGTGGTAAGGCAAGGGCAAGCTTCCTCCAAACAAATCTTGTTGAGATAACCCCAGAATAGTGTAGTCTTCAAGTAGCCATCAATTAGAAAAGACTTTAATAGCACACAATAGATGTCCAAACTCTATTTTTTGAAGTATTTGGACCCAAGCTATGGATATTTGTATGTATGGGGATTTTGTTGTCTTTTTTTCTCCTTCCTCTGCTGGGGATGCAACTATTTGTGGAAAGGTGCCACCATTATTATTATTGTTATCTTTATTATCATTATCATTATGTTTATTTATACCTCTCTTTTTCTCTCCACAAGGAGATTCAAAGCAGCTTGAGGTTGCAAAATAATGGCAACTATGGTCAAAACAGCTGTTCTCACCTGAATGCGGTCAGGGACACCAGTGCTATCCATACGGCTGGAGACGTTCACGGTGTTACCCCAGATGTCGTACTGTGGTTTTCGGGCTCCAATCACTCCTGCCACAACTGGCCCAATGTTTAGTCCTATGGGAGGAAAAAAATAAAATATGCCAGGGTGTGGGGAAGGGAGAGAAAATGGTCTTAGTCATTCAGTTTTGAGATCACCTATCTGCTCTTTAACATGACTATATGAGACTCCCACCTAATCAACCACAGCCCCCAGAGCCACTGACCAATTTTCATCTGGAAGTTGTTGAAAGAGTGCTCATTGATGTATTTCATCTGCTCCATGAGCCGCATCGCATAGTCGGCCAGCGCTGTGATATGGGAGCGCCCTTCACGGTCATAGGTGCTGTCATTCAGTCCTGAAGCTGCCATATAGGTGCTGCCAATTGTCTTGATCTTCTCCAGCTGCTTGAAAGGTTCATCACTAATGATCTATAGGCAGAAGAAAAGATCTGCTTTGATTACGCCAGCAAGGACCTCTCTGTATCACTGCTTTTAAAAAATACAGTCAGTCCTCCGTATCCACAAATTTTGCGTCCACAGATTCAACTAACCAGTTTGATTTTTTATATATATTCCAAAAAGCAAACCTTGATTTTGCCATTTTTATAAGGAACACTGTTTTACCATGCTATGATATATAATGCAACTTGACTATTCACAGATTTTGGTATCCATGGAGTGTGTGCCGTAACAGATACCAAGGGTTTACTGTAACTCCAAATAGCAGAACATAATCTGCCCCGATTCCATAATCTATGGAAAGAGCCATAACCAGACAGTTTTTTTTATCATGTCAGTAGCGGCTTGGGAATATACTGCATGTTGCTTCTGGTGTGAGAGGACGATGCCCAGGGGACACCCGGATGTGTTACCATCCTGTGGGAGGCTTCTCTCATGTCCCTGCATGGGAAGCTGGGGCTGACAGAGAGCTCACCCCGTCTTGTGGATTTGAACTGCTGACCTTCAGGTTTTCAGATCAATAATTCAACCAGCACAAGGGTTTAACCCATTGCACCACTGTTGCTCCCTATAACAGCTCCCAGAGTATAACCAGACAGGGATGCCCCAGGACAGGACCATTCAGCAAGCCACATATTCCCTTCTGCATCGGCTCCCACAGCCATTGCTATGTAAGGTGGGAGAACAACACCAACCTCCCTTAACATGTTCTGATATTCCCACTATGCCCCAGAATAGCATCACTCCAGGGCAATGTGGAAAAATTGACATCCCTACCCCTAGGTAATGTGAGGCAGTCCTTGTGGATAGCATGCTTTGGGAGCCAAGGGCAGCCATTGTACTTCATTTATTGTTATAGTATTGGGGGTACCAGTAGTGGGAGAGCGTGCTTCTGGGGTTTTATCTTGTGCCAAAATAAACTGTCCATCTTCGAGTATGAAGCATTTCAACATGTGCATGGTGCTGTTTGCTGCTCTATGTTTT
This sequence comes from Anolis sagrei, assembly GCF_037176765.1. Taxonomy (NCBI): domain Eukaryota; kingdom Metazoa; phylum Chordata; class Lepidosauria; order Squamata; family Anolidae; genus Anolis; species Anolis sagrei. The sequence continues at coordinate 137,573,002 of NC_090022.1, forward strand.
GGAAAGGTATGAAAACATCAAACCATTTGTCCTGCCTGCTCCTTAGCACATTTGAGCCAAAGAACAGAGGTGATCATGAGGGTTAAGTTCCACCAATGGACTCTAAAGCAGCAGAAAACAAAGTTGCTCCCACCACAATATGACATCTTTTCAAATATTTAAACATATCCATCATGTCCCCTCTCCACTTTTTTCCCTCCAAGTTAAACATACCCAGCTCCCTCAGTTGCTTCTCGTAGGGCTGGGTTTCCAGACCTTTAACCATTTCGGTGGTCCTTCTCTGGACACCTTCCAGCTTGTCAATATCCCCCTCGAATTGTGGTGCCCAGAATTGGACACAGAATTCTAGGTGAGGTCTGACCAAAGCAGAATAGAGGGGCATCATGACTTCCCTTGAGCTCAACTCTATACTCCTATTGATGTAGACTAGAATTACATTGGCTTTTTTAGCTGCCGCATCACTCTGTTGACTCATGTTCAGGTTATGGTCTGCTAAGACTACTGCAGCAGATAATCCCAGAAAATGAAAAAAAAGCTTTCCTTTGGAGGAAAATTCCAAGCTATTTGGGAAGTGTAACCCCCAAAAGAAACCTTTCCCACCCCAGAACTACATCTCATTCCATCATTTTTTCACTAGAGGCCACTATAGAAATTCCCTTTGTAATGAAAACAGACATTGTTTTTAGGGGGAAGGGGCTATTCCACAGCTGCCTCTTGAAAATGCACCTCGCACATCTCTCCTCGCACATCCTGGGGGCAAAGGGGGAAATGCTTGATTCAGCAGACTAATCTAGAAGCTTGCCTGTGGGCACTCATCACTGAACTCCCCTCAACTTGCCAAGAGCCATCACCCCAACCTTCTGCTAAATCTCTGGAAATGTCTTGCAGGAGTTTCTTTTGAAAGGGAAATTTAAAATAATGCAGTGGTTACTAAATGGCCACATACTTCTGGCCATTTATTTTTTAAGCCCCAAGGCAGGGTTGTTGGAAAAGAAAACTGTCAACAGAGATAGCTCCCAGTGCAATGGTTCACATGTCTCTGTCAGCTGCGAAGCAGGAAGGAAAGGAGGCTCAGAGGCCTGGCTCAGGATGGTGGTTGTTGTTCTTGTTTTGTGCCCTCCAGCTGTTTCCAACTTACAGCAACCCTAAGACAACCCTATCATGAGGTCTTCTTGGCAAGATTGGCTCAGAGGCTGAGAGTCACACTGTCACACTGTGTATTTCCATGATCAAGCAGAGATTAAAACCCTGGTTTCCTGGAGTTCTAATGCAAGACTCAAACCAAGTATATTACCCTGAATCAGGAAACCTCTGCAGTCCCATTTTGAAACATTATGCTGCCTTCAAATTTCTATGAATATTCTTTCTCCATCCATATCTTTGAAAAATGTCTGCTACTTGGGTTTTTAAAAAACCCTCCCGAGGTTTAAATTTAGGCAATCTATTTGCAGTTTATTGTCGAAGGCTTTCATGGCTGGAATCACTGGATTGTTGTAGATTTTTCGGGCTATATGGCCATGTTCTAGAAGCATTCTCTCCTGACGTTTCTTCTGCATCTATGGCAGGCATGGAGGTCTATTTGCAGTTTTCCCCAGTGTATTGTCTTCTAACATTCTGAACTAAAACTCCCATTAGCGCCAACCAGTGTTTGGCAGTGACGAGACCTGCAGGCAAAAAATCTAGAGGGTCCTATGCTGGAGAAAGCTTAGTGATTAAAGAATAGTCTGACAAAACATAGTAATGTATTGTCAAAGGCTTTCATGGCCTGAATCTCTGAGGTGTTTTTTAGTTTCTGGATTGTATGGTCGTGTGTTCTAGGAGCATTTTCTCCTGAAGTTTCACCTGCATCTGTGGCTGGCATCTTCAGAGGATCTGATGATGGTAACTCTACTTGCTTTACCACCACCAGATCCTCTGAAGATGCCAGCCACAGTGAAACATCAGGAGAAAATGCTGCTAGAACACAGCCATACAATCCAATAAACACACAAAACCCCAGAGACATAGTAATGTTTTATTTAAAAGCTGACCCTGTAAACTCCTTCAATTTGAGACTATTTCGATACCAGATGCAACCTGGTCTGAGTGCTTTGGGGAAAGAGGCACACTCCCTAGTCCTCTCACAATCACATTTTATAATATATTTCAAATGAATTTGCTGCCTTATTGTTACATGGCTAGTTAAGCCATATCTTTCATGCAATAATAAACACCACACACAAAAAATATTTATAGTTATTACTGCAATCAGGGATAGCTAATGGATCCATTGCTGTATGAGGTAGAATCATAGAATCATAGAATCAAAGAGTTGGAAGAGACCTCATGGGCCATCCAGTCCAACCCCCTGCCAAGAAGCAGGAATATTGCATTCAAATCACCCCTGACAAATGGCCATCCAGCCTCTGCTTAAAAGCTTCCAAAGTAGGAGCCTCCACCACACTCCGGGGCAGAGAGTTCCACTGCTGAACGGCTCTCACAGTCAGGAAGTTCTTCCTCATGTTCAGATGGAATCTCCTCTCTTGTAGTTTGAAGCCATTGTTCCGCGTCCTAGTCTCCAAGGAAGCAGAAAACAAGCTTGCTCCCTCCTCCCTGTGGCTTCCTCTCACATATTTATACATGGCTATCATATCTCCTCTCAGCCTTCTCTTCTTCAGGCTAAACATGCCCAGTTCCCTAAGCCGCTCCTCATAGGGCTTGTTCTCCAGACCCGTGATCATTTTAGTCGCCCTCCTCTGGACACATTCCAGCTTGTCAATATCTCTCTTGAATTGTGGTGCCCAGAATTGGACACAATATTCCAGATGTGGTCTAACCAAAGCAGAATAGAGGGGTAGCATTACTTCCTTAGATCTAGACACTATGCTCCTATTGATGCAGGCCAAAATCCCATTGGCTTTTTTTGCCGCCACATCACATTGTTGGCTCATGTTTAACTTGTTGTCCACAAGGACTCCAAGATCTTTTTCACACGTACTGCTCTCGAGCCAGGCGTCACCCATTCTGTATCTTTGCATTTCATTTTTTCTGCCAAAGTGGAGTATCTTGCATTTGTCACTGTTGAACTTCATTTTGTTAGTTTGGGCCCATCTCTCTAATCTGTCAAGATCGTTTTGAATTCTGCTCCTGTCCTCTGGACTATTGGCTATCCCTCCCAATAGGGCTATATCTCTCCAGCTCCAAGTCACACAGGAGCCCTCCTCAGATTGCACTCTCCTCCTGACAGTATCCTATATAACATGGAATAGTGACTATAAAACACTGAAAGTAGATATCACTCCCACAGCAATAGATCCACCAGCAAGAATCCACCATCATCCAGGTGACAGCAATGTGCTTGGTTGAGTTCCACCAGGTCACACCTAAGAAAGTCTTAATAACTAGTATATTAAGAGCCACAAAACCTATATCAGTGGTTTCACTTGTCTGTGCCTGGGCAAAAAATTGTTCTATGATTTTGGTAGGAAGCTAAGTATGCTTCCCCCGGAAGTTGCACTGGAGTAATTAGCAAATTCGTAGGGACAATATCTCTAGATATAAATAGGTCTTCTAACACAATCCCATGGGTTGGTAGGACCAAACATAAGCTAATTTAATGGTGTTTGGGTGTATCCAAGATTTAACATAACCATGGCCTGGGCAGGGAAGTATTTCCCATAGATAAGGGGAGTCTTATAGCTTGCGTAGTGCAGTTACCCTCACTGCACAAATTCCAGGATCCTGGAATTCTAGTACCCAAACTATCTCTAGAAACTTGGTAAAAGTCAGTCTTTCTGTCTTAAAATCATGATCATTGGAACACTTCCAACAAATATTCATCACCTCCTGATACCAACTGAGCAAAAGAAAGGGCCAACCAATTCCATCACAAGGAGAAGCCAGATCCAACCAGCCTACTCACAAGTCCTCTCAAAACACTAGTATCTGGTCCAGTAAATCCACAGCACATCTGAAAGCATCTAACAAGTGACAGTTTGTTAACGAAATACATTTTACACTTTTCCCCAATATATATTGTTACTGAGTTCCCTAGATACTTTCAGGAATCTTGGATTCAATTGCTCTCTCAACAAAAGGAGGAATACATAATCCAGAGCTAACCAACCAAGGCAGTTTACTGACTTTTTGATGTTTGTTGCTGCAGGAGTTGTTAGGAAACAAAAAACAACACAGTTCTGAAGTACTGAAGAAACTCCTTCCATTTTTGTCAAGCAGTTATTCTAAGAGAAACACTAAGATCATCTGGGGAGGCCCTGCTCTCTGTCCCGCCTGCATCACAGGGACGAGAGACAGGGCCTTCTCAGTGGTGGCCCTTCGGCTGTGGAACGCCCTGCCTGCAGATATCGGATCGGCCCCCTACCTGCTGGCGTTTCGGAGGAAAGTGAAGACCTGGCTGTTCGAACAAACATTTGATTAAACAGTGTAATTGAACATAGGAAAAGGAATAATGGATGATGAGACTGGATTCTGATTTTACTGTTGAGGCACTAATGATTGTTATACTGATGTTTAATGATTTATGTTACAATTGTTTTTAATTGCCCTATACTTGTCTCGTGATGTTTTGTATTGATGTTGTTCACCGCTTTGAGTTGCCTGAGGGCTGAGAAAAGCGGTATATAAATAAAGTAAGTAAGTAAATAAATAAATAAATTTCCTTATTATTTTGCCTCTGGTCTTCTGGTGCCTCCTGCTTTCGTACAGTATAACAAAGACATGTACTAACCTCATCAAAGTCAGCAATAATTTCATTGAGCAGCCGCAAACATTCAACGCCCTCGTTGTTGGCTTCCAGCTCAACGTAGAACTCGGAGAAGTTGCTGATGGAGGCAAACATGACAGCCACGCATTCGCAGGACTGGTGGTACAGCTCATCATTGAGACGCTCGCGGGCCAAGAAGTGGGCGGCCACGTCTTTGGGCAGGATGTTGTGCAGCAGCCGGCGGTTGTAGGCCTGCAATTCTTCCATCTCTTCTTTCTCACCTGTAGCCTGGGAATTTGTGACAAGGCAAAGAAATATTTTTGGTTACACCAGAGGGAAGAAGTAGGTAAATCTTCATCATACTGGTAGATCAACCACAATAATTTTAGCCCCTACATTTTATTAATGATATCAGCAAAACATGGGATACTGTGAAACAGATTTCATGAGATCTATTCTATTCTGATATTCAGAAGAAATCCCTAGGTTCTGTATTCTTTAGAATTGTGTATATGCCTCTTGCATCATTTCTAGAAATTCCTCAGCATCACAACTGGCTAGATTTGAGGAAGGTGTTTTGGAAAGATTATTCTTCTGCTCCATCTGGTGAAGGTTTAGTTTTTACAGATTAAATTAGTGAAGTAGGAAATTTATTTAAATTCTCCAGAGTCACTGTCTGTAAGGCAGCTAATTCCTACCACCCTGAATAAGCTTAACAGTCAGAGCTCATGTGACAAAAGGTAAAGGTTTCTCCTGACATTACGTCTAGTTGTGTCCAACTCTGGGGAGTGGTACTCATTTCCATTTCTAAGCTGAAGAGCCGGTGCTGTCTGTAGACGCCTGCTAGGTCATGTGGTCAGCATGACTGGATGGAGTGCCATTACCTTCCTGCAGAAGCAGTACCTATTGATCTACTCACATTTGCATGTTTTCGAACTGCTAGGTTGGCAGAAGCTGGGGCTAACAGCAGGAGCTCACGTCGCTCCCCGGATCTGAACTGCTGACCTTCCAGTCAGCAAGTTCAGCAGCTCAGTGGTTTGACCTGCTGTGTCACCAGGGGCTCTTACTAATCATTCTGCTAGTGAGCTATGGCACTGCTTCTTAAACTGTCCACCTTGAACCCAAATGTAGTCCCCTTAGCTCATTGGTGGGGTCACAACAACATTGGCAACAGTAAAAAGTTTCCGAGCACCACCGATTTACAGAAACCCGTTAGTATCAATACACAGTGTTTACAGTAGACTCTGCAGAAAATGCCTCAGTTGTATTTCATAAAAAAGAAAATCAGCCTATTTCGCAAGGCTTGCAAATGCTGATTTATTTTAGTAATGATTGCTTTTGCACCTATTTTATATCCGTATATACTTGGGGCCATGGAAACATTTCTCAGGAAGAAAAAGGTTGCAAGTGGAAATGTTTAAGAAGCTCTGCTTTATGGTATGTATTTAATTGTATTAAATTAATATCTGTAGTTAAAGAATTTTGTTTCTGTGTTGTCTCTTTTTAAAAGATTGAGCTTCTCAAAAATGCTGGTTTATATGTGTACAGGCCAACGTGCACTCAGCTTTTAAAAGAAGGAATTAATCTACAAACTTGGGAAAAACATTCTCCTTTTTTACAGCTTGACAAGACCTAGCATTTCTAGGAATCAGCTGTCTACCTTTTAGCCTATGAAGACAACAATGGTTGTCTTGGATGGAGAAACTGGAGAACCAGGAGAAATCACAAATTCCCACATGGCTTGAGAAATATTTGACACCTTAAAGCCGCCGACCCAACCAAGACCCATCTCCACCAAAATCCTTACTTCTCCTGACCCACTTTCAACTACCTGTTGTTTCCAGAGGAAGTCTAGACGGGCTGTGGACTCCACCTGCTGGGAATGCAGATAGAGCGCCAGTGCAAAAAGCAGGAGGATGACAGGAGTCATGTACTGCAAGGCCACTTTGCCCTCTGCGAGACTACAAAAAGAAATGGGTGATGGAGAGACGGGGGAGCAGAGGGAGAGAAGAAAGAAGCAACGTGAAAAGTTGAAACATACCTTTACAAAACTCTACCCCTTCATGATCTGTTTCTCAAACTCTGCTGACTCGTATTTCCAAGTAGGTAGAGATTGTTTTCTTTAAAAACAATCTCTACCTACTTGCCCTTTTCTGATGATTTTGCCTGGAATTCTGCTCAATGTGGCAACAATAATAATTCATTATTTTTGTGGTTGTAGTCTGTATGCAACAAGACAGATTGTACACTGAAGCCCTTCCCCCAAACCTGCCTCTTCTGTAACCCTTTTGGCACTCTCTCTAATTAATATAAGGGCTAGATATGTATTTAAAATGGCTTATAATAGTCTTTTGTCATCATTTCCTCCCCCTCTGCAATTTTAACCCAAGAATTTCAACTCTTCAAAAGAAGTACTCATCTTGTATTTCTGCTACTTCTTAATGCAAATTTCAAGTAAAGGTAAAGGTTTCCCCTGAAGTTAAGTCTAGTCGTGTGTGACTCTGGGAGGTGGAGCTCACCTCAATTTCTAAGCCAAAGAGCTGGCGTTGTCCATAGACACCTTCAAGGTCATGTGGCCAGCATGACTACATGGAGCACCATTACCTTCCTACAGAAGCAGTACCTATTGATCTATTCACACTTGCATTTTTTCAAAATGCTAGGTTAGCAGAAGCTGGGCCTAACTGCCTGGATTCAAACCGCCGACCTTCCAGTCAGCAATCTCAGCAGTTCAGTGGTTTAACCCGCTACACCATGATATATATATTAACGCTGTAACCAGGATGCAAAGAAACCAGAAACTGCTTCCCCAGAGGCCAAAAAGGCTTCTGAAAATCAGAATCCAAGATCAAGAGAAATCCAGCTTCAGGACAGAGGGTCAGCAACATGTGATTTCAAGATGCTTTTGAACTGTAACTGCCATCAGATTTTATCTAATACAGCCGAAGGAAGGGAAAAATATTCAAAAACACATGGAAAACTACATGTTCTCTGCATACTTCCTTTAGTACACTGAACAAAAGGCTCTCACATGCCTTCCTAACATCCAGAAAAAAATTCACAATACTTTCTAATCCTAAGCAATAGACACCTGAAACAGGCAAAGGGGGGATTAGGATCCTCAAGACTCTGTAGTTGATTCTCCTGAAGAGCCACCATTCAGTAGTGTCCTCGTTTAGCCAGCTTAGTAGGTTCTTATAATATCTATTACTTCGGTGCATTACATATTTTTATAGTATTTTATTGATCACACAGCCCAACCAAAAAAAATCTTGGTGTCTTGGTTTTTAGGGTTGTTCCTGGTGTTATTTGGGGTGCTGATCCAGAAAATTGCACTGGATAAACCGCATCAGCACTATAGTTTCTCAGATATGGTTAGCATTGTTTTCTATGGGCAAGCAGTTACTGATCGCTATATGGCGTATGTTCTTTATCTCAAAAACTAGAGCCGATAGGGGAAAATTGGTGCCGTTTTTGAAATCCACAGGTCAAACAAATCCAGAAACAGGGCTAACATTTGAGGCACCAAAATGTCTGTTGGCCAGTGTAATTCTGTAATTATTTGCAAGGTAGTGATATGGTTAATGCTTTTTGATACTATTCTTCTTCCTCTTGTTAACTGCACTATATTTTTTTTTAGTGTTTAGCTTGTAAAAATATACAAACAGTTATGCAAAATTCACCATAATTTTCCCACCATCCTCTGGGACTCCTTCCTCCTTAAAATTAATTCTCTAGCAACAAGAGAAAGAGCCCACTACACTTGGCCTTTTCCCCAGGAATGGCAGCAGCCCCTCCAGCAGACTCATCTAGATATTTCTGTCAACCCCTCATCCCACCACCACTTCTGCCTTTCAGTCCATACTGGGCTTCTACTCACCAGTTTTGAGTACTGTGCGTTTCATTGAATGCTGGACTGCTGTGGTATGGAAAAGAGAAGAAGAGTTTCTATAAAGAGAAGAACAAGCCACCCACCAGCATCCCTACTCAACCTCAAACCTTTCCCTACAATCAGAGCTTGGGAGAAGCCACTTTCAGACTGCAATTCTCAGAAGAACTCAACTGTGATGGCTACTAGAAGTTCTGAAGGTTGTAGTCCAAAAATGTTAGCCTTCTTAAGCTCTGCTCAGGAGTCAAAGATCATGGAAGCGTAGAACATTCATTCTTTGGATTCATTTCATTCTGACCAATTCCCCAAAATCATGTGATTTCTTACTGACCAGCACTGGGGGGAAAATTAAGCCCCCTCTCTCTATCCCCTGAACTAAAACTCATGCTAGGTATCAAGACCAGTTATTTCCTGGAATCCTAAAGGTTATTCCCAACTGAAGTAGTTCCATTCAACAAAACGTTTAATCAGAGAGTTAACAAACAGGTTATCTGGTTCTCCTCTCATTAGGCCTAACAATTGCTTTTTTTCCGTGTCAGGAGCGATGTGAGAAACTGCAAGTCACTTCTGGTGTGAGAGAATTGGCCGTTTGCAAGGACGTTGCCCAGGGGATGCCCAGTGTAGAAACTAACAACTTTATTTATGCCAGCATGAGAAGAGGAACAACATAATGGGATAGGTACACTTTAGTTAAAAAATGCAACCCTCTCAAGTGGGGAGAATTACTCAACCTTTGCTGCATTTTATTGAGTATTTTTTTAATCTAAATTAGAAAACATTTTATGATGTTTTATATATAGTAGACAACGTCATGTGTTATATGTATTTTACTGTATTTTGTGTATTCTGTTTGCACTACTACGTGCTTTGTTAGCTGCCCTGAGTCCCTTTTGGGAGATGAGGGTGGGATAAAAATATTTATTTATTTATTTATTTATTTATTTGAGTCTCTATTCTTCTACTTCACCTTCCCTACAGGCTAAAGACTCATATTCCTTCCAACCCAACAGCTAAAAGGTGCTCTTACAAGGCATTTGCAACCACCAGCAAGTCATAGTTGTCAAACAGCACTCTCTGGGGACCTTCAGCCACGGCCAGGTACACAATTTCCATCCCCACCAGCAGAGCCAGCTTTCCAAGGCTACTGATGTGCAGGAATACGGAGGAGGCCAGCAGACTCAGCAGCACTGAGTATGTGAAGTACTACAGGGACAAAAACAGAGAGAGGAAGATGTAAAAAACCTCTTTCACAAAAACTAATTCCCAGAATTCTACACTCATTCCTATTCCTCTCAAACCAAGATACCTTTGGTGTGATCCACAATGTCTCTAACACCATATTCCCTCCCTCTTACTTCCACAGAGACCTATTCTGCAACATCCTACCTTTCAGACTTCACAAACCCTGAACATATTCTGAAGCAGACTTGCTATCAAGGTATTCCTTGGAGGTGTGACGAGTAGAAGTAGTAACGGAGGAGGGGGTAAAGAAACTATCCTCTGAGTGCAAAGTAAGTGTCCAAATGCCTGGCTGAGCTCTGGTACCCACCCCCCCTACAAATCTTCACAGTTTTCCCTCAATCAGATCCCGTCCCCCCAACACTGAAGGATTTGTGAGGCATACATACCTCAGGGAAGCTGCAGTTAGAGGCACCGTTTTCCTGGCAGGGCAAAGTATCTGATGCCAATGAATAGTTGAGGGCATGGAGGTGGCAGGGCTCCACATGAGAAGGAGTCATGTTGAGAAATCCAGCAACACAGTCTTGGAGTCGGAGCCGACTGCAAGCAAACTAGATTGAGAGAGGGAAAAAAATAACCGGCTATGTGGGACTGCCAGTGAATCTGACACTCTACTATTGTTCCAGAGCTATCCAACCTCAGCATTTCTGAGATTTATCACTGCAGAGATGGGCAACCAGTGTCCTAAAGCCCTAAGATTCAAGGGCTGGAGACAGACAGGCTAGAATTGCTTGAAAGCAGAGCTGCTTCTCATTCTGTGTACATTCCAGAGTTTGGAAACATCAGTAATACAGCTAAGACATTACAATTACATTGTTTTCTAAATAAAGGAATTCACTGGCTCAAATCCAATTTAATCCTAGCAAAATAAGGGAGGGCACCAGCAGAATGGTGCTGGATTACACCTTTCTGCAAGTAGCTGTGGAAAGCAAAAATATGTGCCACATAAACTGCACTGCATATCACTTTTGACTAATTGAGATGGTGAGCTACTGTGAGTGCAACACAGCTTGCATCAGCACAATAGCATTATTGGGCATGAAAATACTGAGAAAAAAGGTGGTTTCAATGTATATCCTTCCAATAATAATAAAGAGAGTAAGATAATAAATGTAATAATAACAGTAATAATAGAGTAAAATAAATGTAATAATAATAATAATAAAGTAAAATAATAAATGTAATAATAAAAGTAAAATAATAAATGTAATAATAGAGTGAAATAATGTAAATGTAATAACAATAATGATAATATAATAAATGTAATAATAATAATAATAGAGTAAAATAATAAATAACTTTGACTCGAGTATAAGACAAGGGCGGGTTGTTTGAGCCTTAAAAAGGGCTGAAAAACTCGGTTTATACTCGAGTACATACAGTATATAAATTACCTTCAGGCTACGTATATAAGTGAAGCTTAAATTAATTTTGTGTTGAGATTTGGGTCCCAATTCCAAGATATCTCATATGCAAATACAGGTATTCCAAAAGCACCCCAAAAATCTGAAATCCCAATCTCATGCATTTTGGATATGGGATACTCAATTAGTATCAAATCGCTATAACTGTGTGGTGTGCATATACTTTTTGCATTGTCAGATCTGATTCTACACTGCCCTTGCCATTCCAGACCTGCCCCCCTCTCATCTCAGCACCTTGCCCCCAATCCTCATACCATGTTGATGAAAGCTGAGATGAACACAAGCAGGATGGCAGTGACACCTGTAATTGTGCTGTTAATCCGTGACTGGATGATCTTCCGGGAAACACGCTGCAAAGTGGCTGGAAAGGGCTGGAAAAAGAATAACAGATGGTGGCATATAAGATGGAGGAAACCAGAAAATACCATCATCCCCATCCTTTTATGACTAAGAGGCAGGAATGAGACAGATTCTGAGCAATTAAACAGTCGTGAGGTCCAGTTCGCTTTCTCACCAACTAGATTATATGTGAATCAGGCATTAAGATCCAATCACACAATAGGCCCTCAACCCAAGAAATAAACATTTTTATTCAGGAAGGCTTTAAAATATCAATATCAATATAATAACAATTATTGTTATTACATTTACATTATTTTACTCTATTATTATTACATTTACTATTTTACTTTTTATTATCGCATTTATTATTTTACTCTATTATTACTGTTATTATTACATTTATTATCTTACTCTCAATTCAGAGGATGCCAGGGTTTTAACTCTGGATTTGTTATAATACTGTTTATATTTAATCTTGTTTTAATATTCTTGTACTTGTATGTTTTAAATGGTTATGCTAAAGCTTTCATGTTAAGCTGCTTTAAGTCCCCTTTGGGGGAGATAAAGTGGGGTATAAATATAATAACAATAATAACAAAAACAATAATAGAGATGTAACTTGTTTGCTCAGCAAAGCTTGGGAATTTATTTTGTTTGACTTTTTTTATGCCTATAGCTCCCACAATTCACCAAGCACTTGGAAATTATGATCCAGCACTTTGTTATGTTTTAATGTGTTCAGAATGCTCTTTGATTGTAGGTGAACTATAAATCCCATCAAATAACACTCCTAAATGTCAAGGTCTATTTTCCCCAAACTTAGCCAGTGTTCAAGGCCAATGTCCACTAAACCCTTCCAGTATTTTCTGTTGGTCATGAGAGTTCTGTGTGCTAAGGTTGGTTTAATTCCATCGTTGGTGGAGTTCAGAATGCTCTTTGATTGTAGGTGAACTATAAATCCCAGGAACTACAACTCCCAAATGACAAAATCAATCCCCCTCTCCCAACTCCATCACTATTCAAATTTGGGCATATCGGGTATTTGTGCCAAACTTGGTGCAGTGAATGAAAATACATCCTGCATATGAGATAGTAAGATGATGATTCATAACAGTAGCAAAATTCAACTTATGAATTAGCAACGAAAATAATTTTATGGTTGGGGGTCACCACAACATGAGGAACTGTATTAAGGGGTCACAGCATTAGGAAGGTTGAGAAACACTGCTATAGAGTGTTCCAAGGGCAGGATATAATAAAAAATGAGAGTGCCATTTGGACAGATAAAATGTCACTCATCCATGGGATCCCACAGAAGAAATAAAGAGACTCACCCCAAGACAAGAGTAGATGCCGCAGACAAAAAGGATGGTGATCAGGATGCTGAAGATGCTGATGTAGGCACCAAGCATCAGGCCGGAGCTGCAGAGAGATGGAGCAAAGATCGGGTTTGGCTGTTCAATTTTTTGCCATAAGTTTACTTTTCACCATCTATCCAATTCCAACTCACTTTCAAGTGATTTCTATATGGTGGACGTGACTGTGATCTTATCTTTTGTACTAGAGTGCTATATAGAAGATAGGACTATTTAATGGAAAGGAGCAGTGCGTTTTTTTTATATAGTGATCCCATCTTTCTGGATGCAGTTCAGCTTTGTTAGGATATTAATCTTCCTTCTTTATCCTCTATAAATTTCAAACCATACATTTCCACCAAAACAGGTGATCTGCCTAAGCTCTTTATCTACATATACTCCCGCTTCACAAACGAATATTATCAAAATTATTCATTTCATCAGCAGGTTGAGCTCCCTCGGTCAGCTCCAGCTCTTCATGCGGGGGTACAAGAGAAGCCTCCCACAAGAATGGCAAAACATCAAGCATCTGGCATTCCCTGGGCAACGTCCTTGCAGACGGCCAATTCTCTTACACCAGAAGCGACTTGTAGTTTCTTAAGTTGCTCCTGACATGAAAAAAGGCCTTCCTACCTGAAGCTGTGGGGAGCTGCAGTCTCGGAATACATGGAAGGCAGCATCACATTAGGGGAAGCTGCTCTGAAGTATTAGTTGATGGTTTAATTGGGAATCAGTAACATGAAGATGAAGTGCTACCAATTAGACTACATCACAGTATGCTGTGAGAGTGTAGCTGGAGTATTTCATGTGTACACATCAGTGAATAATTGTGCCTGCTCACAATATGGATCTGCAGGAAAAGTTTCATGTACACAACCATGCCACATATTGGCATCCAGTGGAGCACATATCTTCACCATCTGTGCATAAGAGTGCATGTGCATATATACAGTCTCAATTATACACAGTGAACATACTCTTGCAAGTGTCTCACTTACTGAGGGAAAATGACAATCTGGATACAGCATATGAAGCAGAAGACCAGCACGGTGCAAGCCACATAGCCCCCAAAACGGGTATCTACCTTTTTGGAATACTACAAAATGGAAGGAAAAGAGAGTTGGTGTTACCACTGGGTGCCCAATACTCACTGCAGAAGGGTCATTTTGCAACCTAGGCTGAAGTAACAAAGGGAAGGAGTACCTTTCTCTCCAACTCAGGTTTCTGGAAAGTTAGAAGAAAGCGCTTGACATGATCCTTGCGCAGCTGGTCAATGCTTCGGGCATCAATGGCACGACCCAGAAACTCATCTACCTCATCTTCAGGGTTTAAGGCTTCCTGGGTGCTTCGACTGCAAGGCAGAGCAAGAGAAAGGAGTCCCGTTTGATGTCAAGAGGGAAGCACTGCAAGTCACTGCATTGTGAACCTCATATATTTTTCTCCACCAAAACATTACAAATTACTTTTGGAAACTAGACTCCCCTAAATTCCCCAAATCTAAATAAGTACTTTTTTCAAGCACTGCCTTTCCTACACAGCAGGTAGAGAGGTTTTCCCAGCCCACCCCAGTCACTGCCAAGAGCAGAAGTGGGACACACAATAAAGGCACTCACTTGTCCTTACTGGCATCATCAATACCCTATGGAACAAGAAACAGAGAGAAAAATCCATTAAACCTTACACCCACACATACAATTTACATACTGAATGAAATGCATGCATGCTCTTGCTCTATACCACATCTACGTCATTTAGGTATTCACATTTTAGAAATCCAGAATGGAAATATGTCAGAGTATCATGAGGGATTGCCATAAATCCTGCATGAATCTGGTGAAGAGTCTGAGTTTAATCGGTTATACCAGTGTTTCTCAACCTGGGGGCCAGGACCCCTGGGAGGGTCGCGAGGGGGATGTCAGAGGAGCCACCAAAAACCACCAGAAAACACAGTGTTTTCTATTGGCCATGGGGGTTCTGTGTGGGGAAGTTTGGCCCAATTCTGTCATTGGTGGGGTTCAGAATGCTCTTTGATTGTAGGTGAATTATAAATCCCAGCAACTACAACTCCCAAATGTCAAGGCCTATTTTCCCCAAACTTCACCAGTGTTTACGATTGCACAGATTGAGTTTTTGTGCAAAGCTTGGTCCAGATCTATCATTGTTTAGGTCCACAGTGCTCTCTGGATGTAGGTGAACTACAACTCCAAAACTCAAGGTTAATGTCCACCAAAACCTTCCAACATTTTCTGTTAGTCATGGGAATTCTACGTGCCAAGTCTGATTTGATTCCATCATTGATGGAGTTCAGAATGCTCTTTGATTGTAGGTTAACTATAAATCCAAACAACTATAACTCCCGAATGACAAAACCAATTCCCCCTCAACCCCACCAGTAATCAAATTTGGGTGTATAAGGTATTTGTCAAATTTGGCCCAGTGAATGAAAATACATCCTGTATATCAGATATTTATATTACAGTCCATAACAGTAGCAAAATTACAGTTATGAAGTAGCAACAAAAATAATGTTATATTTGGGGGTCACCACAACATTAAGAACTGTATCAAGGGGTCACAGCATTTGGAAGGTTGAGAAACACTGGGTTATACTAATAAATAATAGCAACAGCTGTGGGTTCAATGTCCACATTCACCAGCTTGTCTTCCTTTGCCACCTGGTAACTACACCCAGTTGAGACTGTTTATATTCCCATATGTATATATCAGCAGTCACCGCATATTAGATCTTCACAGGAGGGAGGACAGATGCAAGCGGAAATTCATGAGCCATCCAAGCCAAATTCTGTATTGATTTTATTTTTTATAAGACTTTCTGGCTTCCTGTCTTGTCAAACAACAGCCACATGACCTACTCTGCTCTAAGTCTTTCAGTTGTACTCTGCTCTGAGAGAGGGAGCTATGAGGGGAAACCGGCATCCTGTTTCCTGGGCTACTTGTTCACATCACTGCACAGACAAGGAGTCGCAGGGCCCTTCCCTGGGCTCACAGTCCCATCACCACCACTGAACACACAGAGAAATGCAATAAATCTGTCTCGCCTGGCCTTTGGCCAAACAAGATGTACTGATCAGGGCCTTCAACATACCAATATGGCTAAGATTTACAGCTCGAAAGCTGGGAGGCCTGCTGGCTGGTTAATACTCAACTTTGTAGGTGTGGTTAACGGGTGGGAAAGAGGTCTGAGGAGAGCTTGGAAATGTTATCAGAGACAACACTGCTGACTTCTTCTCTTTCAGAAAATATATCTTGCCATCTTCACTGCCCACCTCACTTTAGTCACAAATCCTTACTCTGACAGTCTTTTGTTTTATACTATTTTTATTCACAGACTAGCGTATATACCTGGGATTGCCTGAGCTTGCATTCTCTTTGTGGCTCTTTCTATTTTTCTTCCCTTTCCCTCATATACCTGATCCCTTTCTCTATTCTTCCTTTATTTATTTATTCCCTTGCTTTCTCTTACACGCCTTCCCCTCCCTCCCTCCCTATCCCTTTCTTTTCCTTCCTTTGTATTCCCTTCTTTTTCTTTCTCCCCTTCCATTTTGTCCATTTCCCTTTCCTTTCGCTTCTCTTTTTTCTCTTTCTTTCCTTCCCTCATACCTTTCCCCCTTTCCTTTTTCTTCCTTCATACAGCCTTTTCTTAGAAGTCACAATCTCTGCAATTCAGAGCAAGATGAAGGCGCAGCACAGACCCCTTCCAAAATATAAACCTTTATTAAATCACGTAGTTCCTTACGGGGTGGATGTCCAATTTGGTGTCATCTGCAAACTTGATGATCATGCCTTCTAACCCTTCATCTAAGTCATTAATAAAGATGTTGAACAGGACCGGGCCCAGGACGGAACCCTGCGGCACTCCGCTCGTCACTTCTTTCCAAGATGAAGAGGAAGCATTGGTGAGCACCCTCTGGGTTCGTCCATTTAACCAATTACAGATCCACCTCACCGTAGTTGCCCTTTTGGGAACTGAAACTGCTACAGAGCAGCCTTGATAGTAACCTTTCCCCAGAGTTTGATTTCACTGGGAGGCTCCCACCCCTCAATTCTCATCTACATGCTTTCATGTCAAGAAACCCTTGTCTTGACTGCCTCCCATCTGAAGATCAATGTCCTCAATGTGAAAGACCATGTGGACCAAAATAGGCCTTCACAGTTGTTGGGTGAGTGGGTTTATTAACAAAAGACCCTCCTCATAAATGTACAGCAGAGTAACTTATTAGCAGCAGCGTGCCCCAGCACCAGGAGCCCAAAGTGATAAAAAGAACAAAAACCCCATAGACCAATGTTATCTCTTCCAACAGAGGCTTTTCTTTGTGTAAAATAATATAGTCGCATTATTTACAATAACAAGGTTTCCACAACACAAATCAAGTCCTTTATACTTCCTTCTTTGCTTCCATGCTAGGCTTCTTCCTCATGCAGATAAACAGCTTTGCTCACAGAGCCTCCTCTCACAACAGACTTATACTGAAGATTCACACAGTAGCTTTACACATGAGGCCTTCAACTGGAGCTTCTTTCACCGAAGCTTCTCACACCAGGCCTCACACATAAGACAACCCCCAACTTTTCCAGTTAAAATATAGAGTTTGGGATATACTCGCCGTATAAGACTACCCCTCTTCCAATGCACACCAAATAAAAATTTTAAAAGCATCAGATTTGATTTCAATATGGTAATTTTCCTATTACTGTACCTCCTTCTCTGCCTCTCAGATCTCGCACATGCGCACCTGCACCGCTTCACTGCAGTCTTCAGGAGCGAGATCTGAGAGGCAGAGAAGGTACAGTAATAGGATACAAGGGTGGGCCAGAAAGGTAAAAGAGGTGTGTTTTTCTGGGCCCAGAGCCTCTCTATCTCTTTTTTCCATACCCGGGCATCCCGGACGCCTGCAACTTGCTCTGCCCTTCACTTACACTTTTCCGCCCCTTCACCTCACCATCGGGACTGCATTAAGTCCACGAATCCTGATGAATGGATTTTCTTCTACCATACTTGTACACCGTCACCCTTAATGCTTTCATGCAGTCGCTGCACGGGACATGGCCACTGCCTTTTTTGAGCTCCCCCCACAATATGCAGCAACCACAGATTCTCCAATCCGGATTGGAAGTTTTAGCACCCGCTCTATAAGCCGACTCCCGGCGTATAAGACTACTCCTGCGTATAAGACGACTCCCACGCATAAGGCTTCTCCAGCATATAAGATGACTCCCATGTATAAAACGACTCCCAGATATAAGACAACCCCTGACTTTTGAGAAGATTTTCTTGGGTTAAAAAGTAGTCTTATACACCAGAATATATGGTATTTACAGGATGTTGCTAAGTAAAGGGATCGTTTTGCACCTCTGAGACTGACTGGTTCCAGCATAAACCTTTATAGATCTATCAATCAGAACAAATACACTTAAGGGTCCATCTACACTGGAAAATGAATGCAGCTTGGCACTACTTTGACTGCCAAGACCCAATGATATGGAATCATGGGAGACGTAGTTAGATGAGGCACCAGCACTCTTTGATAGTGAAGGCTAAAGACTCTATAAAGCTATCTATAGAGTCAAACTCCATCAATTCCATAGTGTAGATGCATCCATAGTCTAAGAAAGCTTTGCTGCAACTTTATCCTCTTAGTCTCAAAAGATTCTACAAGATTCCTTCACATACTGATATTTCAAACTAATATGTTGTGTTTGAATTCTACTATGACGATGGTAAATAAATTTCACCAGGAAGAGATTTATTATTTTTTTATTTACGATATTTCTATCCCACTTTTCTCAGCCCAAAGGCAACTCAAGGCTGCTTACAAATTGGCAGCAATTCGATGCTATAACAGTCCATAGTATACAATTAAAGACAATTAGAACAACATTATAAAATCCATACAGAACTATTAAAAATAGTGTATATAAAATCCAATGTCTTCTTGTTAACCTCATTTTCCAATAGCATCATCTAGGCTGTTCCATGAAAGATCTGACCATGAAAATGGTTGACACAGAAAGGTAGCTTCTGGGAAACCTAAAAATGCTCGCTGGTCTTGGGGCTGAAGTGAACTCCAACTAGCCAAGGCCTTTGCACAGACAGGCTCCTGCAACACTGCTCTCAAGTCATGGCACTGCAATGGATCAGATAAGGCAGCAACAGCAACAGATGTCGGGGCCAAAGGGCAGTGCTAGGCTATGCCGCCACCAGCATCATCATAACAACAAACCAGGTGCCATAAACTCACACCAGACCATGCACTGCCCCCGCTGGCAACATTGCCTACAATGACAAAAGTTCTTCTCCAAAAGTGACCAACGGCATGCTACGAAAATCCACGAAACAATCTGCGCCATGGCAACAACCTGCAGCTTGGCAACCAACAAACTGACTGCAACTCTTAGTAATGAATGGTAAGAGGCCAGGGGCCCGTCACTTAGCAACCAGAAAATTGTGCTATTACAACAAAAAGCATATTTAAATAGAAGGCGGAATGAGAATTTTTAAGACTCTGATACCATGCAAATGGGTTCAGCACCTTTGAGTTAAAGAGGAGGCATTGTTTGCACTTTGTTTAAACTCAGATGGGGCAGGAGATGAAGAATGGAGGGCTCTGCAGACATTGCTTTGGAAAAAAATACAAGCAAACCACGGCTTAGACGAGAGCATCTCATGCTCTCAAATCATGTTGGATTAAACTTCCTGCCATGTATGTCGGGGCTGCTGGTTGTTCAGGTTGAGAAGAACTTAAACAGGTTTTCAGTCGTGAAAGAAAGGGGTGATAATAATGCTATGATTCCAGTTTTCCTGTATGGAAGGGGGTTGGACTAGATGGCCCATATGGCAACCTATTATTGAATCCTGGAATTTGCAATTTGGGGAGGAGCATCCAGAACTCCAATCGGAGAGCTTCTCTGCTGCCCCTGACCAAACGGCAAATCCCAGGACTCATAGGATATCGCCATGGCAGCTGTAGTGGAATCATAGCTCTAATGCTGTGTAGTGTGAGTAAGCACCATGTCCAACAGACTATGGTATAGTTATAGTTTAGGCAGATATCTTAATATAATCTGACCATCCTCTCACTTCCTGCCCAAAAATATTTGAAGCTGATGGGCATAAATCACTCACTGATATGCAGATGAAACATTAAGCTCTTCACTTCTGAATCATGGTCAATACTAATATTTCTAGCTCTTGGCATAGACGTCAATCTGCTATAAAAAGTAATACTGTAAGGAATTCAAAGAGCTTGTAAGACCTCTGAAAAAACACAAGTTCTTACAACATGACTACTTGAGAATCGCTGGTTAAGCATTCACTTATTTCCTTCTTTTGTGGGGCTGTCTGTAGTAATTTCTTGTATCAGTACTCAACTCTTCCAAACGTTTTGTTAAATGGAGGGTATGAATTTGTCTTGGAACTCATTGGATACCAAGGGCCCATAGCACATGCGGATTTTGTATTTAATGTGCACCAAAACCAAAAAGAAATTAAAGAAAAATGAGTTATAGGTGGCAGAACATTGTTGGCTAAGTTAAGGTTACCCCTTGACATTAAGTCTGGGGGTGGTGCTTATCTCTATTTCTAAATCGAAGAGCCAGCGTTGTTCATAGACACCTCAAAGGTCATGTGGTCAGAATGACTCCATGGAGTGCCATTAACTTCCCACAGAAGCAATACCTATTGATCTATCACATTTGCATGTTTTTGAACTGCTAGGTTGGCAAAAGCTGGGGCTAACAGTGGGATATCACCCCGCTCCCCGATTTGGTCAGCGAGTTCAGCAGCTCAGCAGTTTAACCCACTGCGCCACCAGGGGTTGGCTAGGAGTCAAATATCATGTATAGATAACAACTATCAAAATGTATCAAATCACTTCAGTACAGGGCTCGGAAAACGGCATCTTATAGCAAAAGAATACATACCCTTTGCACATTCTTTTGATTCCTATAAAATGTGTTCAGGTGGATTTGTATCTTTTGGAAACAAGCTCCACAAATGTTTACACACACATATGGTCATGGTCACACATACATATGCAACTACTCTATGCTGCAGTTACTATACAAATGCTCCTTTGGATTTCTCAGGCCAATGGGAGGGGAGAGGAAAGGATTATAGGAAGGTAGCGACCAGAAAGTAAGAAATACTTGGGAATCGTGATTCTGCTCCTCCAGAAAAAGGCATTGGAGTGTGTGACATGATGCATGTCTGCGAGAGAGAGAAAGATGGTGGGTAGTGGTGGCAAATTATACCATGAGAGTGAAATGAAGAGCAAAATTCTCCCCAGATCTGGAACCCTTTCACACTACACAACTATTGCACAATCATTTTGTGTTTCATTATGCTGGGAACATCTAGCAGAATCTGTGTGTGTTGTAGTCTGGTAAGGCACTAGGGGACTTTTTGGCTGGGAATGCTAAATCATTCTCCCTAAATGTTGGATGTCACGATTCCATAGGATGTTGCCATGGCAGTTAAAGAGATAATGAAGTGCTGCAGTTGTCTGATGTGAAAGGGCCCCTGGGGAATGTGTGAAGCAAAACGAGGTATCTAAAACAGGCTGGCATGGAAGAGGCGGCAATCACACTTTAAATGTTCCCCCATAGAAGGAAAATCCGTGTAATGGAAGAAGTAGCTGCACGGCATGAGAAGCCGACTTGACCGAACTTCTCTTACTACAGTCCCTTTCCTATGTGGGCATCCAAAAGGGAAATCCTCCCCACCTGTAATGGTATAGCCCATTCTTATACTTCTGTATAATTACATATAGAGATCGTGTGCGCAATTAGACAAGTATCAATTCTTACACATGAAAATAAAATCCATCCACAAAAAAGGGATGTCTTGAGGAAATGCAAGGCTTGCAAAAATACAAACACATCTTTTGGGGGGGGGGGCAGACAGTTCTTCTGAGATGGGGGAAATATCCGAAACAGCCCTATAAGGGCTTCCGTGGCCAATGAATGATGGTTAATTGTTGGGGAATTGTGATGGTTGAATTGGAAAACCAAGAGAATGAAGTATCAGGAAAAGGGCACTCCAGTATGGCTGAATATTTGAAAAGAAGCACTACAGCATCTGGGTGCACAAATCACTTGCTCCAACTAAGTCCATCTCATCCCTTCCACATACAGACCCAGCTGGGAATAGGAGACCGAGAAAGAGGGAGGATTGAGATAGACGACAATTCTAGTAGTAAGCCCATAGTACGTAGTAGTACATAAAGTACTTATAAATAAAAGAAGCGATCCTGCTATTGCTCTGTATAAATTCATTGTTTTGGTCCTGCTTCTTCTAATCAGTCTCCATCAGGAGCAGTTAAGTCCATAACAATGGTACAATGGTAGCATGCAACTGCACCTTTTCCCAGACACAACGAAATAGCTGGCATTCAGACGTCAACAACCATTGCATCTCAGCTTAAATTATACAAAAAACAATCAACTAGTCCTATGTGTCTCAAAAACAAATAAAGGGAAAGTGCTCTTCACAAAAGTAAGTGTTTTTGTTCTTAATACAGTTTAAAAAATAAATATGTTCAGGTGCAAAATGTGTGCCTTCAGTTTCCATTCAGAAAAAGGTGTGATAAATTTATCAGAAAGCACCTGACAGCTCCAGATCCCATCTATTCTTGGAAGCTAAGCTGGGTGAGCTCTGGATAGTACTTGGATGGGAGAACAGCAGTAAATACCAGGTGGTATAAGCTGTATTTCAGAGACTGAAATGAACAAAACCACCCCCAAGTCTTCCTTACCTAAGAAAACCCTACAAAATTAATGGGTAGCCATAAGCTGACAGGCGGCTTGAAGGCACATACACGCAGTCATAATGTGAGGGGAAATGGATTAAGGGTAGAACTGAATTAGGTTTTTACTGCATGCCCAGAAAGCCTCATTAGACATTTTTGTTCCAGTGCATGCACACAAGGAACTCTTAATCTCCCCACCCAAGTAAAATTGCCAAAAGTAATTCATGCACAAAGTCCATAGCCTCTCCACCCCAATGTTAAAATGCACATTTCCTTGTCAGGTATGTGCCTGATCTGAAACGTAAAATTCTTTTAAACTTTCCCTGGAAAAGACCCTTAGTCCCGAGCAGCTGCTAATAACAAAATGCGGTACATGGAATCATGATCTGATCACATATACAAACCCAAAATTACATCAAAAGCTTCTAACATGAAGAATACTAGTATGCTAAAACCCATATTGTTGTTGTTGATGACGACAGACCGTTCATGGGCAAACTTCAGCCTTCCAAGTGTTTTGGACTTCAACTCCCACAATTCCTATCAGCCGGTAAGCTAGCTGGGATTTCTGGGAGTTGAAGTCCAAAACACCTGGAGGACTGAAGTTTGCCCATGCCTGCGATAGACTTTTGGCAAAGACACCTGACAAGCCAATGAGGACAGGAATTGGCGAGCCAACTGGGTAATGTACTTTTCTTAAGAACATGCTTTTAATTGTTTTAAGCTGGGCATTCAATTTTAGTTCCATTTAAAAATCAATACTGGCTGATTCCCCCTTATCCAAAATGCCTGGGACCAGAAGTGTTTCGGATTTTGGGTTATTTTTTCCCCCTTCAGAATTTGGACTACCTGTATTTGCACACACATCAATGATAAGACATCTTGGAAAAGACACCCAAGTCAAAACACAAAATTCATGTATGTATCATATGTGCATAACTGAATTTAACTTTATACAGTTATTTTATTTATCGTGTCATCCACAACCAGAACATTGTATTACATTTCTAATGGAACAAAACAAAACAAACAAACTTTATACAGTATTTAATACAATTTATGCATGAAACAAAAATGTCACCCATGTGGAAAACTTAGGAATTTTGGAGAATTTTGGAATTCCAGATAAGAGATGCTCCACTTGTATTAGCTTCCTGTTTTAAAATATTCCACTGTGCCACCTTGAATCCCACCTTTAAACCAGTTAAAGCATACAAGGAAAGAGGCGGCCATCAGATTTAGAAGGACACAAATGCCACCCAGAATGACCTGGCTTGCATTGCAAAACCCATTTACACAACTGGAGGATAGATTCCAGAATCTGGGTGCTACTACTAAAAACGAGCTTGGGTAGCACGTGACTTCCACACTGTTCATTTCATGCCACCTATATAAGTACCATCATTTGAGGAGATTCTGCCAAAGGTCTCTTAAACAGCTCTCACAATAAAAAGAGAATACAGAAATGTATATATTTTGCTGCTGAGTGGCAAGTTGATACAGATTACAAAAAAGGGTAGTGGCTTTATTTGTTTTCTCAGCTGCTAAGATCGAGATCACTCTAGCTTCCTCGGACATGATTTGTTGCAAATTGGATAAAATATAACTCTGACATGTTATGTGCACAATTTTATTGCTAGTAATTCTGTTGTACTGGGATTTTACAGTTATGGCTTGAAGCTTTACCCAACTGCCCCCACCCCATCCCCACCACCCCTCTCCCAGGGCCATTTCCTCTGCCAATGAAGGGCGTATTGTATATTTTCTGGCACAGTTCAAGGTGACCTGTATCCAACTTGAATGACTTGGGATCTGCAGGTGTTGGAAGTATTGTCTCCTTTACTCCCATTTTCTTTTTGGTTCCATAACAAGCTTCAGGGCTGACCTTACCATTAGGTAAAGTGAGGCAGCTGCCTCAGACTGCAGATCTCAGAAGTCAGGAAAAGTCAGCAAATCATTATTTATTCATTTTGAATTGTAATTGAATTGTAATTTACTGCCAGGGAGTAAAAAAGATGCTTATGGGACTTTGTCGAGCTTTGGGGGTATTGGTGCCATTTCAAGAAGCAGAAGGTCTTGGTGTTGCCCTTCTTCTTCATTGTACCATGCATGCAGCGAAAGTATACAGAAAGGCATTTTTGGTGATCACTAAACAGCTGTGAAATACCTTCCCCTTACAATCCCCAGGATTATTCAGAAAACCTTCTGGGAATGTTATTAGATTTTCCCATCTCAAGCAACATTCAAAAATCAGAGTTAAACCAGTTCAGTGGCTCAGACAACTTTTGGACATCTCGGGTACGATAGTCTATCCTTAACCTCTCTAGTTCTCAGCACAGTTAATAGAACAGTTGTTCTTTGGCAGCTGACATGCCTTCGCTGTTGATTGAGATTATTGTTATAGTTGGTCCTGAAAAGGTCCATTGGTTGGTTTCGTTGGTTGGTCGCTTCTGGTGTGAGAGAATAAGCCGTCTGCAAAGACATTGCCCAGGGGATACCCAGATGTATTGCAATCTCACAGGAACACCTCAGCAAGTGAGAGTCCAAACCTGGCAGGCTAAAACCCAGAACCTCAATCCATGGCTGATACCAAATGAGAGACTTCCTTCTGGGCACACAGAAGACTGTCCAGCTTGGAAGGCACTGAATGGACTGCGCTCTGGCACGAGATGCAGAGCCAACATTAAGAAATGAGCCCACAACATGCAAGTGTGGAGAAGAGCAAACCACAGACCACTTATTACAATGTAGTCTGAGCCCCGCCACATGCACAATGGAGGACCTCCTTATAGCAACACCAGAGGCACTCCAAGAGCCAGTCAAAGGACATTTAATATACAGTAATGTCAAGTTTTTAAACTTTGTGGGTTTTTAAAAATACTTTACAACTGTACCTTTGGTTCACTCCTGATACAATAAATAAATAAAAATAACCTCTGTAGTTAAATGACTTCTGGGCTTTTTCAAACCAGTGCTTTGATTCCACTTCATCTGCCATGGCAGTATCTTATGGGATCCTGGGATTTGTAGTTTGGTCAGAGGCATTAGAAGAGCTCCCAGTCCGAGGACCCCTTCCTGAACAATTCCAGGATGCCAGAGGCTGTTGCCATGGCAGCTATAGTAAAATGGCCCCACTGTCTAGTGCAGAGCTTTCCAAACATTTCATGTTGGTGCATCATTTCGCGACACAGTAATTCAGTTTTTCTAGCAAACCAGTGGTTAAGCAAACCTTTGTAAGAGATAAGGACGCATACATAAATTGTAATAATGACATGTATGGGGACACAACATATCTTTTGAAAACCTTTCATTTATATTTTAAAAAATAGATGATTCATAAGACAATAACATACATTTCCAAATTTTTTGTCATTTCTCATTACATTTGCACAACACGCCTAGACACTGCAGCCGACACCAATGTGTCTCGACACAGAGTTTGCAAAGATAAGAGTTTGACAAGACAAGACATACACACAAGATGGTCAAAGTCAGTACAAGGCATGACTTCTGCCAATTATGGGTGTGCCAGTAACAAGATCATACACAAGTTGCATTTCTTTAAAAAGTTAACTCCTTTCGGCAACAAGTCTTAAACTCTTCTCAGCCAGCAGAGACATGCTGGTTTGGGGGGGAAGGGGTTGCAAGCTTTGAAAGTTGTGTGTGGCCAGTTAGTCATTGGCAACGTTAAATCAACATGGTGCAGACTTTTGAAGGTGGCATGAGAACAAACCCTTGCAATGTTCCTGTCCAATGTTTTAAGAATCAGTGTCTGCTATAGAAGTTAATAACCAAAGACCTCAAAGCAATTGGGACTGTGCAGTCAATCAAAAGCCAGATAATCACTTGCTCTCCACCCATCTTTTTGTCCCAAAACCAGCCTTCTTCCTGGCTCTTGCCAACACTCACCATCTGCCGGAAGGCCTTGGAGTCCTTGGTCCGAGGGAACGAGCGCTCAGGGACCCAGCGAGGCACCAGCCCCTCAGTGGAATTGGCCTGAGCCCTTTGCAGCTTGGCTAAGATGGCTTTCTCCTCTTTCTGTTGAAGACAATGTGGCAGAGGAACAAAATTAATAAAGGGGAGCCATGGTAGGGGGGAATCCTTCCAAGCACTCTCCCCTCTTTAAAAAAAAGGCATATATCTGGATGGGGAATGGAGGGCCCTCCAAATGATGTTGGATTATGACTCTAATGGAAAAATACTTTTAAAATTCAAACTAAATAGAATGGCTAGGCTTCCAACACTTCTATATTTCTGTCAGTGTGAGATTTTTTGAAGTGTTTCAATTGATGCTTTAAAATGACATTTAGTTTGCATAACTCACTGGTGTTTTACTGAACTTTTTGATATGCCCTAAGACACTTTGTATCCTAGCCTTAAGAGAAAGATGAGATATAAATAAACACCCATCATCCCTGATCATTGAAGGTGCTAGCTGGGGATGATGGAAGTCTGAATCCAACAACATTCAGAAAGCCAGAGGTTGCCCACCCAATGTGTATGCATGTGTGTGTGCAGGCTGAAGATGCAGCTTCTGCTGTTTCGTCTTTGAATAAGAAAACTCTTCCTGTGAGCCTCACTGGCACCACACACCAAGCCCTCCACAGATGAACATGTAAATGTGCTAGCCCTCTTCCCTGTACATACATGCACCAGGGCAAATTATTATCATTCTATTTCCACCCTGTTCCTAACTCCATCTTGGACTCACTCGTTTCTGGCTGCAGCCCACAATGAAGAAGGTTTCAATGTTATGCTCCTTGAGGTAGGCATTGCGTTCGCCCCCGTGCCCTGGTTCCACTTCGTAGTCCTCGTTCAGGTACTGCAGTGTTGCCTGGGTAATGTGGATCCGCCTGACAGAGAACATTATTATTCACACAAGTCATCCAGTGAAGCCCATTTCTCTTGCAACTCATGAAACAGCCACCTTCATAACCACAATGACGCTCTTCTGGCATCTTACATTCACGTCGAAGAGATAAGCAACACTGAAGTGGCTTAGTCTATGCTTATGGGGCACACTGACCAAAACAGGTCAAGATGGACAGATAAGACAGCAAGAGAAGTGTCATAACAGGA
The DNA here is from genome assembly GCF_037176765.1 of Anolis sagrei. Taxonomy (NCBI): domain Eukaryota; kingdom Metazoa; phylum Chordata; class Lepidosauria; order Squamata; family Anolidae; genus Anolis; species Anolis sagrei. The sequence continues at coordinate 137,600,799 of NC_090022.1, forward strand.
GAGGTAGCAAGAAGAATGCAAGTCACAGACTGAGGGAGACCTGACATGAAGCTTTGGACAGGGAAAATCTGAAGGGGCAGCTGGAAGAATCAAACTGCAGGAGCCTCTTCCAGAAGCATGGATGGTGTTTAGAGTCCCAAGTATGTACAGCTGGGGGTGGTGTGGTGGTAGTATTTAGCTTGTATGCACCATGTAGTACAAGCAAGGAAGAAAAGGAGAAAAGAAAGCGGATTGAATTTGGACTAGCAAAACCAAACAGATGACTGGATGTCAAAAGTCAAGGCAGATGGTGATAGGAAATCTTAGTTTGGAAGCTTCAGGAAAAAAGAGTTAGCAGACCCCATAATCTTTTACCACCTTTGCAATGTTTAAGTAAAGTTGGTGACGAACTCACTGTGCTTGCTACAGTCACATCAAATGACTCATTTACATGAAAACTACAGATGCAATTGGAAGCTCTTTTTCGGCTAATTTGCTTCAACATCATAGAGTAAGCAAAAGAGGAGAAGAAGAGAGATTTGTGAGAGTCAAGGGACTGGAGAGGAGGAGCTCTCCTGTTACTCCCTTTGGGTTCTGGCTCCACTCGCTGCACGTGCCCCTCTCCCAGATTTCCCCTGAGAGGAAACCACCCTTTGAGGGGGTCAGGAAGTTCCCCACCGGTGACCAAGGGTGCTCCTTCCCAACAACCTTCCTTATTTTCAGGCTTAGAAAGTCCTGACTTACCCAGCTTTGCCACCAGCCTCCATTTGGTTGGCCAAGGTGACATCATTGGACCAGACATCAAACTGCCACTTGCGCAGTCCCAGCACTCCACAGTGCACACGCCCGCTGTGGATCCCAACACGCATGTTCACATTCACCCCGGTCACCTCACGCACCAACCTAGAAGAAGGACAATAGGATAAGGATCCAAACCTCTCTCTCGTACAGATAGCAAAAGCCTACAGAGATATCATCCCATGAGGAAGGAAAGACCCTGTCAATTATTAATAGTTTCATGAATGTGCATGGTACTTTGGAAAATAAATAACGCCAGTTCCTGTCCGGGAAAGTTTTTAGTCTTTTCAGTCAGGCAAGGCTGTAGAACTAGGGTGGGAATCATATGATTCCGAATAGCCCTAAGCCAGCACTGCCAATGATAAGGAATGCTGGAAATTGCAGTGCAATAACATCTGGAGGGCCACAGGATTGCCACTCCTGGTTTACAACTTGCCTACTGAAATAAACTATGCAAACAGGGTGGGATACAAAGATAAAGAGTTTGAGCTCAAAATAGAGTTGGTTAATATGTTGCAGTAAGAATGGCCTATAATTGGAACAGGAAAAGGAAGAGCCATATGTAAACCCATTGCCATCACGACTTGCAAAAGTTTGGGCTCGTGTGCAAGTTGCGCTTTGGTGTAAAGATGTCTGCAGATGGAGACAAAAGAATGCTATGCCAGACTCCAATTGTTTCATATTGCTACCATCCTGTCCATGTTAATTGAGGCTGATGGAAGGTATAGCCCCAAACATCTGGAGAACATCACACGAGGCAGGCTGTTTTACATGCTGCTGTTATCATGCTTATAACAAGCTCACCACAGCAGTTGGGCTATTATTTTCCCAAGGGACCACAAGTTTCTATTTCTGGATGTTTACACATAGTGAGTTTACTTCTGCCAAAAGGATTATTTTACTCTCTCCCACAGAGACTCAGCAAAATAGATTCACCATTATTAGTTATTAGTTGTTGCTATTATAAAAGAAATTTTTCCACCGTTTCAAATGATATTCAACTAATCCTACAGAAGCTGACAATATTTCTGATGCAAGCAAAGTTTCCAACAAAAGCCTGGGAAATGTGCAAGACCTTTGGATGGACTCTCCATGGGCTTGCCAATCCATATGGAAAAGCCAGTTTTCCTCCTTTCCGCTTCTATGAGCTCAGATGCTATTTGAGAAGCATCTGACCAAGCATTCAGTGGTTATGGCCCTTAGAAATGGAAGTAAAATGAGAGGGAAGCTGGAACTAGAATGAGCATGTTGGCTAGGAGAATAGTATAAGCTCAAGAGACGAGACCCAGCTGCAGCTAGGAGTCTGGGAACTGGGTCAACCCGTAAGAAAACCCGAATTAATTCCTCATACTTGGACCTCTGTTCTGGAGGTCACCTATTCTGGCAAGAGCTGAAGAGTAAATGCATTTAACAAAGGCTGAGACAAGAAGTCTGGGGCAATCCTGGACATCAGGGTACATCTCTAGCCAATGTAAACAACAACAACAACAGCAGCAGCACCCTCTCCGCCTATTATTTAAAATCTTTCTGTTTTAAAAGCCTGCAGCTCAATGGACAGAAGGATTCTGCTTCATAACAAAGAAAGCTAGTCATGTTAAGAAGAGTCCTCCTGGATCAGACCTAAGGCTTATTTAGCCCAGTAGACTGTTCCCTTAGGAGCCAAGTAGTTCTTCATAGTTGTTCAGCAAGATATGAATGTGTAAGCCAATGTAAGTAGTCACCACTTACAGTCTTTTGTTCCACGAATGAGTCTAATTCCCTCCCAAACTGAGGGTTCATTACTCTTGGCATGACTTGTTAGCACACACTTTTAACTGTAATAGTCTTACATCTGAAGAGCATGGAATATATTCTGGAAAGGACCAGGAGGAAGGCAATAAAGCAAATAGAGACATGTGGTTTGGAGAAAAATTATATGGGAAAAGATGTGAGATTAGTAATACTGGTCAGCACACATTTTGGTGCCTCAAATGTTAGCCTTGTTTATGGGTATTGTTGACCTGCTGATTCTAAAAATGACACAAATATTCTTCCCATCGGCTCTAGTTTTTGATATACAGAATATATACCATCTACCAGTCTTCATCTGCTTGCCCATAAAAACCATGAGAACCATATCAGACTAAAGTTGATGCAATCTATCCAATGCAATTTTCTGAATCAGCACCCAAAATAACCCCAGGAACAGGCCTACAAATCATGACACAAAGTAATTTTTTTTGTTGGGCTGTGAAAATCAAAGTTCAGGCAGTCCCTGAGTTACAAACATCTGGCTTACAAATGACTCATAGTTAAGAACTTGGTGAGACAAAAGGAACTGAGAGAAATCTATTCCTCAGAAGGGAAATTCACTCCCGGAAGAGTTATAATGGGAAGGTTTATCAGCAATCCTTGTTTCTACAACAAGCCAATTTTTTCAAAATTCAATTATCACAGGGACAGAAAGTGAGGTGAAATATTCTGAACAGGGGCAGAGACACTTATACTATCCAAACATAGATAGATAGATAGATAGATAGATAGATAGATAGATAGAGGCAACTGGAGTTACACTTTAAAAATGTATCTGTTCTGACTTTCCATTTTCCCTCTTTAATTTCCGATTCTTTAACAGATGCTTCCACAATTTAAGCAGTTTTCCAATACCTGTCCAAATCAGGTGTATTGCAGTGGAGCACAGAATCACACTTCGATGCTAACATCATTACTGTCGTTTATAAAACACTATTTTCTGACCAGAAAGTTCTGATTTACCAGAAACCTCTGGCTGGTGGAAAGCCTCTGGCTCATGATCTCTATCATCTCCCCAACCAATACGGCCAATGGTCACTGATTATGGGAGATACTGTCCAAAACATCTAGAACCATAAAGCTTCCTCACTCCTTGTTTACTGTTGTGGATAATGCCACTCTTGATCTTAGAGTGGAGTTCCAACTACAACACTCTCCATCTCATTGATTTCTTTTCTTCTTCTTTTCTATCACACTACCACATTAAACGCATATAGCAACTAAGTTTATATAAATAGATTTATGGCAGTATTCTTTCTTTCCCAGTCACTCTGCGCAGATTCAGGGCGCAATATCAGGCATAGAATTGACACTCCAAGAAGTTTGTGGCATTCATGGTTTTCGAAAGAGGAAGGCTGTAGACCATATGGCTGTAAAGATAACCTCAACAATGTATGGGCCACGCCTGGTGGATTCACAAGAGGCGGAGGAGAAGCGAGGGAATGGAGAAAATAAAGTTCTTAGAAGAACGAGGCAAGTCTCTCTCATCCCAATGCAGCTTCAGGAATGCCCCCAAAATTGGGAGGAAAGGAAGAGATATTTCCAGAACAGATAGCATTTCTTTGGTTTTACAGTTTATAGCCTCTCACATTGGAGAATTCGGATCTTTCAATTTCAAAGAATACATTGTACCAGGAAGGCTAACCTAAACAAATGGTTATTACTGCAAATATTTTGCATAGTAGGGATATATGTAACAGACCATGTAATGAAAGCTTTTGGCATTAGGAATAGATTAATTATGCTTACTGGGAAGCAACATTTACTCATCCAAAAGATTTCATAGGGGTAATTTCTAGGGAATTTGCTCTCTCTCTCTCTCTCTCTTTTTCTTAACACAAATTAAGAATCAGAAAAGCAACAATACAGGTACCGTAAAGCAGAGGTTAATACATAATGAGCAATATTGTTGTTGTGTGCCTTCAAGTCATTTTTAATCTACAGCGATCTTGGGATGAAACCTATCATGCGGCTTTTTCAGTAACATTCGTTCAGAGGGATTTTGCTCTGAGGCCATAGGTTTTTTAAATCCTTGTGTGTTACTATTTATATGTCAGTTATATTAAGTGTATTGTTTTTGATTACTATTTTTTGTTTTATTGATGTGTTGTTGGGCTTGGCCTCATGTAAGCCGCTCCGAGTCCCTTTGGGGAGATGGTGGTGGGGTATAAATAAATTATTATTATTATTATTATTATTATTATTATTATTATTATTATGAGGTTGAGAGTGTGACTTCTCTGTGACTGGGTGGAGATTCAATTCCTGGACTCTCAGAATCCTGGCCCAAAATTCAAATCAGTGCATCATGCTGACAATGCACTGTTTTCTATTAAAGTAAAACCAAACCTTGTACATTAAAAAAAGATATTCCAAACTCTGTTAGATTGCTGTGTCAATTGGGGAAGCAGGCCGTCTCTGCTGGAAAATTACTCTTTACTTTCTAGCTCTCTGTATGGTTTACAATCCACATCTGGGAAGTTGCCATGTGTGTACATAGGTCATGTGCAACATATCTTATCTGTTGTGAAGCCAATGCAAGTATCAAACGATGGTTCATTGAGAGGCTGTCTAAAGGGAAACACTGGAATGCGAGGCTGGACACAAAACCCACCATGTCCTCTCACCCAACCCAAAATTGGGAGTGAATCTTAAAATGCCCCATCATTAATAATAGAGACCCCAAGTCATGTTTTCAAGTATTTTCCCCTCTTCCTTTTTGAATGCCTCTCTGACCTTCTTTTCAAGACAGGAATTGAGCAGAAAAATGACCTCACTTATTTTGGGAAAAAAATTGCAACTAAGGGGTTCTAAATCGTGAAGGAGAAATGCCTCCAAAACCCTTCTAGGAGGCATGGGAACATTTTACTGGGAACAGACGGCACTCAAACATGGGGAAAATGTTCCCCAGTCCTCTTACACTTAAAAAGGTAAAAGTTTCCCTTAACATTAAATCTAGTTGTGTCCGACTCTGAGGGGTGGTGCCCATCTCCATTTCTAAGCTGAAGAGCCGGTGTTGTCCATAGATGCCTCAAGGACATGTGGCTGGCATGACTGCATGGAGCGGCGTTACCTTCCCGTAGAAGCGGTACCTATTGATCTACTCACATTTGCATATTTTCCAACTGCTAGACTGGCAGAAGCTGGGACTAGCACTAGGAGATCACCCCAGTCCCTGGCTTCGAACTGCCGACCTTTTGGTCAGCAAGTTCAGCAGCTCAGCAGCTTAACCCAGTGCACCACTGGGGGTGCTCTTACAATTATTACTATTATATTTATTTGTACCCAGCTTTTCCCCCAAGACTCAGAGGCTATTTTTAGGACTGTTGAATGATAACATTTTTGACTCTACCCAAGGGACCACATGCACAACTGGGCCACAGTTTGCTCACCCACCTAAAAGGTTTACACATGTATTTCAGCATGAGATGAATGGAGCATTATCTTCAGTGGACAGGTACAGGCATGCATAACTGCATAGAGTAAATAAATAATCCCAGCAGTGGGTTCAAAGAGCGATAAAACCAAACCTTACAGGCTGTGACAACAGTGCGGCCAGTGACGGACAGCCGTGATAGGTGTTAACACCACAATTCACCTGTTTTTTAATGCAGTTCTCACAGACTGTACTTTCTGCATTTCATGGCATTTCGACTGCCAAGTTCACATTGTTCTCCACTGCATCTGGAGCTAGATATCTATCTTTCATGTAAGAATATGTTTCATGAATCAGATGCAGCAGACACTAGTATGGTCCACTAAAGCTTATGCCCCGACAAACTGGTCTTCAAGAAGGCACCAGATCAGGGAAGGAAATATGTGACTCTCCAAAATTATACTGGAATGCAACTCCCAAAATTGACTATAGACTGCTTTAAGGCTGTTGGGAGTTGGAAGGATTCTGCATGACTCCTATCTCTACTTTGACAGAACAATGTGGATCCTCCTCTGGAAAATCGTCACAGACACAGTGTGTGACACATGTATAGTAAGTCAACCGGGAACCCCAGGAACATACACGTCTTGCAAGCCAAGTCATTCCCCATCTCACACTCACGAAATGGCCTCAATCATGTCCACGCCCATCTCCACACAGCAGTGGGCATGATCTGCCCGTGGCTCCGGCAGCCCTGAGACACAATAGTAGCAATCCCCGAGGATCTTGATGCGCAGGCAATGATTCTCCTGGAGGACAACAAAAAGAAGGATCAGTGAGGAGAAAGGTTAAAAAATCCCATCATCCATGACTGGATTGTTCCATTATTTAAATATTCTAAGGTTATGGCTTGAACAGGCAACTGAGAAAATGGATATATCGGCACCAAGGCCAAGCAACCAAGGAGGATTACTTAATTAGAATTCAACAGAGAAGAGGAGGAGGTATTATTGATCTTTGAGGGCTCAGTGCCTCTTTCCTACACTTCCTCCCACAAACCCACAATGAGCCGCAAGCCACTGCTTCCCCTCCTTTGTCTGCTCACCCTATTCCACCTTCCTCACTTACCGCAGCCAACTTGTCGAAACGGGCAAAAAGCTCATTCAGTGTCATGACCAATTCTTGTGCCGTGCACTGCGAGGCCAGGCTCGTGAATCCCTCAATGTCAGCAAACAAAATGCTGTTGCGGTGAGAAAAGGGGAAAGGAATAGAGAGGTTTTCATTCACCCTACAGCCTTTGAGTCCATTTCTTACCTAACTTGAAGAGATCAGCCTGATGACAACCATTCGTCTTTGGGCCCATCTGATGTTATCTGTGCCCACCCCACAAAGGTGTTCTTTGGATGAAATGCTCCTTGCCTATTGTGGAATATTCTTCAATTATGACCATTCCAAGGCCCCAACTACTGCCAGACATGGACATACACACTACAAACCCGCAAATACCTGACATTGTCATGTTTCTGGATGTAGATTTTGTGGAACATCATGTCTTCCTTCTTGGTGTTGATGTCCTCTTTCATCTCCATTGCAACATGCTGAGGCAGCACTGAGAGCAGGAGTCTCTCCTGTATGTCACCCAAGAGAAGAAGATCCATTATAATTGCCCCAAACAGGAAGTTTTTCCTCACATAAGAAAGAACAAAGCCCAATGACATTTTTTCCCATTATGCTCCACTCTTCATCCTTTTCCATAACCCAGGCCTCACACAGTTGTCTTTCACTCCACTTATTCTTCACTTACAGTCAGCCAAACCCTATTATTATTATTATTATTATTATTATTATTATTATTATTATTATTATTATTACAGGGGGATCAATATGTGCCTAAGGATATGGATGACTTGATACATCCTGGGAGAAGGTCTTACTTGTGGAAGATGAACTGGAGAAAAAGGGAAGAGATCAAAATAAAATAAACACAAACAAATTGGGGCAAGGGAAGAGCCTTAAGGGGCACGAGGAGTGATTCTAGTATTGGAGGGGCAAGCTCCTTTCCTATGACTACAGTTGTCCTTCCACAATTGCAGCTTTGACTTTTGTGAATTTGATTATTCACAGATTTGATTTTAAAATGTTATCTGTAGGAATATCCACATCCTCTAATGTGAGTCTATGGTCAACTTCCTCCAGCCTTGCTGGAGGATCCAGAGCAGGCCTGCACAACCTGTGGTCCACCATGTGCTTTGGACTTGAGCTCCCAGAATTCCTGGCTATTGGACAAACTTCTGAGAGTTGGAGTCCCAAACATCTGGAGGACCACAGGTTGTGCAGGCCTGACATAGAGAACAGCTTTCTAGGTATCTCTAGGTCCTCTAATGAATGCATTCTGCTTCCAACAGAAGGTGACCACAGGAGACCAAGATTTTCCTAAAAGTATGTTCTCTCAAGTGAAAACAAATTAGCAGTTTTTCACTTTCACAGAGGTCCTGTTCCCTTAACCTCAGTGAATGTGGAGGACTGATTGTATACGAGGGACAAAGAACTACATTTAAGATGAGGGATAGGAGCCTTGCAGTCTCTCCTGAGGGACCTAAAGCTCCCAGTATTATTTCTCCCTGTGAGCTATACTGGCAAGGGCTGCTGGAACTTGCATGATACCCACATCTGTTCTAGATAATTCCTGAGGATGATGTACAGACACTTATTTCCTTCTATCTATTATCCAGAACTTGTGAGAGTCACCGGAGTGAACCAAAACAGTGTTAGAGAAAGATATGAGTTTGCAGGCTCAAGTCCTTCTCTAAAACGAACGTGCACTTCTGCATTTGAACTAGGGCTTATCATTTGAAAGATAAGGGGTTTGGACAATGACAGCCCACACTGCTGATTTACAGATCCAAAATATATGCAAATAGCTAACACACATATATTTGCATACAAAGTTTGGGATATTCTTTTACTGGAAAATATTAGTATTACGTCAATAGTGACATGTTCCTAATTTGAAATGTGAAAGACAGGAAAAACTCTGTGTTTGTGTGTGTGTGTACATGTTTCTCTATTTTTTACCTGCTTCCTCCCTCCATTCCTTTTGGGGGACTGGATGGGACTGAAAAATGAGTTATGGAATTAATACATTTTTAATGACACCGTGTTTGCGTGTTTATTATCCCAAACTTATTTCTCAACACTATGTAACTAGAAGACTTTTATTTAAGACGACATACAACATCCAACAGCTGACTAGACGACACATAACATAACATAGATAATTACATGCTTGGTTTCCTTTTCTCAGCTCTTTTTATAGGAATGAGTGCATTAGATATGCATGGCACTATGGAGAACTAGTGTAGACAACATGATTTTCTCTTGTTAACTAATGCTAATGGTTTATTCAGTTTCTATTAGGGAGAGATTCAAACTGGAAAACTCAAAGAGATGTCTTATAATTCAGGTATTCTTTACAGATCAAAATGTAGCTCCATTTCTGAAATGAATTCTTTAAAAAAATACATTCAAATTCAAAATATATTCTGAATAAACTGTTTTTTTCATATCTCATATGATAATTGTATGTTGAACCATGATACATATAGTAGATTTAATGCTTCTAAAGTATCAAAGTGATTTTCAGTTTATAAAGGTTGCTAAGACAGCATTTTAAAGTCTCCTCCAAGATTATTTTCCTACTAACTGTACCCGCCACGCGTTGCTGTGGCCAACCTTCCCTCCCTCTTTCTCTCCTTTCTTTCTTTCTTTCTTTCTCTCATTCCTTCCCTTTTTTTCTTTTCTTCTCTCCTCCCTTCCTTCTCTTCCTCCTCCCTTCCTTCCCCCTCTTTCCTTTCCCTTTCTCCCATTTTTTCCTTCTCTACCTATTCTTGGACTGCAACTCCCAGCAGTCCTCCTGATCATCGACCTACCTACCTACCTACCTATCTCTATCTAGTCTATCTATCTGGAGGATTGCTGGGAGTTGCAGTCCAGGAATAGGAAATTGTAAATACACAGAGATTAGGATGCTCTCAAAGAAATCCAAGGAGAAGAATGCTTGCAGCTTGGAAGCAGTGCATTTGGATTATCCTCCTCTCCTAAAGGGCCAGGTCTAGGGGATGCTGGGAGCTGTAGTCCGGAAGAGAGTGTGGATATGCTATTGTGTGCTTTGTTTGCCGGGGGAGTAGTTTTTGCACATGCACTGTAGCATCTTTTTGCTTTTTTGGCTTTTTAAGACCTCTCTACTGTGTTTTTCAGTGTTTTTATGATTGTCACTCCTCGCATTATTAGGTGTATTGTGTTCAAATTTGGTGTCAATTTGTCCAGTGGTTTTTGAGTTATGTTAATCCCACAAACGAACATTACATTTTTATTTATATAGATGGTTTTGATATCTCCAGATATTTTAATCTTTTCCTAATAATCTGTATATATTAATTTAAAAACATTTTAAAAATTAAACAATAACCCCAAATGGCTAAAAACCACCTAAAATGGACTTGCTCTTTTTTCAACACGATGACCTTAATTAAATGTGGCACTTCTACTTTAAACATTCAAATCCAGTGCTTTGTCTGAAATTAAGAAGCATTATAAGGAAAGGTGGTCTAAATAGCCTAGTCACCAGATTCCCACCAGTTCTTGGAAGCTAAGCAGGATTAGCTTTGATTAGAACTTGCATGGGAGACCACCAATGAATACCAGGTGCTGTAGGCCATATTTCAGAGGAAAGAACTGGAAAAAACACCTCTGAATATTACTTGCTTAAAAAAACCTAATGAAAGTAAATAACTTGCACAAATCAATGGGCAACTTAAAAGCACATAGACAAACTCTTACACTACAAGGAAGTTAATCAAAGGAAACTACAGCAAACGATATGCATCGAGTTCTCCATTTTTCACATGTGAACTTTCCAGATAAATTGACTTTGGGGAGATAACGATTACTCATTGAAAAAGACAAGGGGGAAAAAAAAGCTTTAACGTAATTCTTAGTCATAATAATTTATCAATGTTCACAGCCACACTGGCCACACCCACTAACACAGGCTACCCCAGAGGCCATTAAGAAGTTACTCAATAATCAGCAAAGTTTGTAGAATGTTTCTAAATTAAGCATTAAATTAATGAACAGCTGTCCTGTGCCATGTGTTGCTGTGGCCCAGTCTGGTGATTTGGAAAATAAAGTAGTCAGAAAGTGTTGGTTTCTAATGTATGTAATTCCTTTCTGCTTGTGGATAAACAGTACTTCTTGTTGTTTCTTTCTCAGTATTGATGAAGAGATTGTCTGGTTTGCCTACTCTGGAGCATGCAACATATAATTATCCTTCTTTAGGGGTTCCTTTCAAATCTATGATACTATATCTCTCTCTGTGTGTGAATCATGTATATCTATCTATATCAATAGCTGGATAGCTCTTTGTCAGGAGGGCTTCGATTACGTTTTCTTGCCCTGGTGAAAGGACTTTCTGTTGGTCATGTGGGTTCTGTGTGGGAAGTTTGCCCCAATTCTGAAATTGATGGGGTTCAGCATCAATGTCTTTGATTGTAGGTGAACTATAAATCTCAGTAACTACAACTCCCAAATGTCAAGGTCTATTTCCCCCAAACTCCATCTGTGTTCATATTTGGGCATATGGAATATTCATGCCAAGTTTGGTCCAGATCCATCATTGTTTGAATCCAACTCCCAAACGCAAGGTCAATGCCCACCAAACCCTTCAATTCCATCATTGGTGGAGTTCAGAATGCTCTTTGATTGTAAGTTAACTATAAATCCCAGCAACTACAATTCCCAAATGACAAAATCAATTTTTTTAAGTGATGGTCACTCCTTGGGTTAGTAGGTGTCTTGTACTAGGCCAGTCAGAAGAACATTAAGTCCATCCTTCAGAATCCTGAGGAGTGAAGCCATCTTGTTACCATCCTTAAAAAAAGCGAATGAAAACCAATATTGTTCGGCCAAACAATAGACAGAAATTGGGAATGTTGTTTTTTGGACTATAAATTCCAGAATCCCCAATGGCTGTATTGGCAGGCCATTTCTAGGCATTGTAACCCAAAAGGTGGATTTCTAAATTCTGGTGTTCTCATGCGTTCATCTTATGCCCTGGCAAGCATGATGTCCGTCCCTCCCACCCTCCAATGCCCAAACCAGATCTCTTGCTGCCTTCCCACCTGCTGCCGGTTTTCTCGTTGGAGATGTAGCCGAGCTTGAATGTAGCCACGGGTCTCTTGAAAGGCTTGGCGCTGAGACACTTCAGCTGGGTAGTGAGTGCAGATGCCGATGACATTGGTGCAGAGAAAAATCAAACTGTTGGCACCAAGCTATAAACAAGAGAAGAAACATGAGTGAAATGGGCACAGAGGACAAGCTTGTGTGTACCCCAACTAGTTTCTTCCTCAGCTACCTTTCAACACAAAGTCTGAACTGCTGAGAAAAAGAACATGTATATATTATTTGAATGACAAGTCCCAGAATCCAATTCTAGGAGGTAAAGTGCCCAAAGCACTGTCAAAAAGCAAGCCCATACATTGAGCTTCTCCCTCTCCTATTGTGTAAATTTCCTGACAACCCTTGCTCTACTCCAAGGACAGCTCCTCTTCTTGGAGAATGAATTGAAAGCTTTGTGTTTCAATATATTCTCTTAACCCATAAAGGGGTCTTTGTACGCCCCCTCAACCTCTACTGCTGCCCAGGATACCAAAGGCATTGCTGGCATGAATGGGTAGCCGGACGAACCCAGCCTCTGGTTTTGGGAGATGGAGAGTGGCAACAAAGAAGGAGAGGTTTCATTGAAATCTCTGAGGGCAGTGGAGGGAGAGACTGAGATGAAGCTCTCCATTAATACAGCTATCCATTAACAAAATCCACCTCCTCACCCAGGAATTCTCCTCTAAAGCACACCCATAATTCAACATGCATTGCTAGAGCCTGGAAATGTTATCAACCAGTGAGCCTGGCCAATGGCCATGCTGTATAAAGAATTCTTGGTGACATAGTCCAAAAAGTAACATTTCTAAGTCCCTCTAAGAGCACACAGGCAGGAATCTGTAGCTCAGTGGTAAAGCACGTGGCTTTGAAAGTCTCCGATACAATGCGTGGAAACTTCAGGTAAGAAAAAGAGTGATAAAGAAAGCTCATTTCTGTTTAAGCCTACACCAGTCACAATAGCTAACAACAGGTTAAATCAAAATATTGCGTCATATTGTAAGATAATTTTCTGTATCCACACATCTACATATGTCTAGCCCATGGAGACAATAGCACTTTGCCTTCAGGAGTCAAAGGATAAGTGTGAGCTAGATAGAGCTAAGATATCACCCATCTGAAATTTTACTCTGCTCCTCCAGGTCTTTTGGACTTCTGCTCCCAGAAATCCCAGTCAACTTACCAACTGTTAGGAATTGTGGGAGCTGAAGTCCAGAACATCTGGGGGAGCATAGTTTGAGAAACACTGCTCATTTCAACAACTGTTAGATTAAGCCTCCCCAAACAACACTGCTTCTACACAATAGGCTTATGGGTGGAAAAGGGGATTGGGAGGAAACAAGCTAAGACAACAGATTCAAGGTCCAATTCTTCATGAAGACTTGAAGGCACATGATCGAGCCTATGGAGATTTATGAGTAGCTTTATGGATTTTTTTTCCATTTCCAAAGCAATGCCTGGATGTTTTGATGTTTTACCATCCTTGTGGGAGGCTTCACTCATGTCCCTGCATGGGGAGCCAGAGCTGACAGAGGGAGCTCATCCACACTCTACCCTGATTCGAACCTGCAATCTGTTGGTCTTCAATCCTGCCGGCACAAGGGTTTAACCCATTGCGCCACTGGCTTTAAGGTGGAAAACTATTTGCAAATCCCATATATACCACCTTAAATTCCACGATAGAAAAAAGGAGAGTAGAAATGGAACCAATTTGTAGGTTTTACAACTGGATATAGTTGACCATTGGTGAAGAAAATAATTCAGGCAGAGGAGACCACATGATGGCTTGTGCCCCTTTGCATCTCCCTCTGATGCTCCGACTAGTAAGTTCAAAACCACTGACTTAAGCTACCTGTTCTCATAGCACACAAAGACAATAATATACAGTCAACATAGTGTACTGCACAGCTTTCCAAACAGTGTGTCGCAACACATTTGTATGTAGGTGTGTTACATGAATGTAATGAGACACTTCTAAGTCTATGTGAAATGAGCAATAGATCATTTATTTTTAAAAATATAAATGAAAAGTTTTCATGAGATGTGTTGTGTCTCCACATTTTGGTATTACAATTTAGTCGTCCTGAGTCCCTCTGCGGAGGTTGAGAAAGGACAGGATATAAAAGCCTTAAATAAATAAAATAAATAATAATACATATATGTGTCCACATCTTTTATAAGAGGTTGGTTTATGGCATGTTTGGAGAGTTCTGGTATAGTGGTTTGAGCGCTGGGCTACAATTCTGGAGACCAGGGTTTAGATCCCTGCTCAGCCATGGAAATCCACTGGATGACCTTGGGCAAGTCATACTTTCTTTGGAAGGAAAAGGAAACAAACCTTGCCAAGAAACCCTTGTGATAGGGTTACCAATAAATCAGGAACTTGAAGGCACAGAACAACAACAAGATGGAGGGGCTATTGGAAGCTCTGGGCAATATGTAGAATGGAGGAGTGAGAAACGCTACCACTATTTTTATCTCAGTTTGGTATTCTACGTTTTTAGTAGATGTTTTATGGTATTTTGCATTTTAATAGCCCTGAGAACTCTGGAAAGTGAATGGTTTAAAAGTGCAATGAATTCATCAATCCTCAAAAGAACGACTAGGCTGTAGAAGCCACAAGGGAGTGTTTTGAGTCCGAGACAACAGAGGTCACATTAACATTTCCCCAGAGGACTGCCAGCAGCACATGGGCCAAAGAAGAGCTGTGGCAGCAGTAAAGGAAACTGACAGAGTGAACCAGACCTAAGATTCCTGGCATTTCATCCCTGCCGCCTTCCCGGCTAGAATCCAGTTGACTAGATGCTGAGCCAATTTTATGATTCCCACTAGTTACGCACTCTTGTTGGGCACAAGGTTCACGCTGTGCCCATTTCTAACTTACATGGTAGTGGTGGAGAGTTTTTGATGCTCAGAAGACACTGAGACAGAGTTAAAAAACTAAATATTCACGAAGCGGATGAAAAAAGGCTGTTTATAATCCCTTAACACAGAACCACAGTGGAACCAGAGAGAATGTTTGAAAGCAGATCAGTCCCAAAGAGAGCTTGCTTTCACACGCTTTCGCCAAAGCACCCTGAGGCAGATTAAGAAAGTTGAAAGGGCAACATGCTACATTAAACAACAAACGGCTCCAATTGCCTAAAGAATTCGCAATCTGCAAGCACAACGGCTTCATGTCCTTCTAGAACTTTTAGTATGTACACACACACACCAGCATAAGTTAGCAGCACAG
Source organism: Anolis sagrei (assembly GCF_037176765.1). Lineage (NCBI taxonomy): Eukaryota > Metazoa > Chordata > Lepidosauria > Squamata > Anolidae > Anolis > Anolis sagrei. Next base: position 137,616,191 of record NC_090022.1, read on the forward strand.
AGGTATGCACCTACATAATACAATTATCAGTCAGAATTAACACAGAAGTACTTCAAGTAATGGCGTCAGTGCTGGGAAATACACAATGTCCAGTCAATCTGACTATTAGCAGCTAGTTTTGCCACTTCAAACCTGCCTGGCCAAAATATGGGAAGTAGAGATTGTGGGAAATTGAAAGAGGTTTTCCAAAACACACTATAGAAAACGTATTGCACATATTTATGGCACATTTTGGGGGGATATGTTTGTAAAATACATCTTATGCTCCATAGGATAGCTAAGGGCCCTTCCACACAGCCCTACGTCCCAGAATATCAAGACAGAAAATCCCACATTTTCTGCTTTGAACTGGGTTATCTTATCTGAGTCCACACTCAGATAATGTGGCATTTTCTGCCTTGATATTCTGTGTGGAAGGGCCCTGAGTTTCAGTGTGGAAGGCCTGGATTTAAAATACTTGCTCAGCCAGGTAGCTCAGAACACCTGCTTGGTATAAGTGAGGGCCCCACACCCCTCCCAGTTTCTTTGGTTAACCAGAGCTTCGGATTAAAGCTCCAGGCAGGTAGTCACAGGTAACCAGGAATGCCATGCAGGCAAGTGGGTAGGCAGGTGGAGCAGGGAGCAAGCATTTTGTCCCTCCTCTGCAGAAACCCAAAACAGAAACGCTATCAGCGACTTCAGGAAGGAGAAACTCCACTCCTCCTTTCACCAGCTCCCAGCAGCAGCTGACTAGTATTTTTTCCATGAGATATAGCACTGCTTTTTAAACTGTGGGTCCCAAACCCAGTTAGGGTCTCCTTAGCTCAGCGAAAAAATTCGCAACAGTAAAAAGTTTCTGAACGCCATTCATTTACACAAATCTCATAGCAACAATGTGTAGTGGTTATAGTAAACTCTGCAGGATATGCTTCAGCTGTACTCCACAAAAAGGAAACCCAGCCTGTTCAGCAAGCCTTGCAAATGCAGATTTATTTTCAGTAAATGTTTGGTGTTTACACCTACTTTATATACCTATGTACTTGGGGTCATGGAAACATTTCTCAGGTCAAAAGGGATCCCGAGTGGAAAAGTTTAAGTAGCCAGCAACTATGGTACCTTTCTTGGTCTTCTTTACAAGTATAGACTAACAGAGCTCAGCATGGTGACCTGGCGGTCAGGAAGGCTATGACTCAGGTAGAAGGGCTACAAGAGGACTCTGCCTGAGACTCTGGAAGGTTGAGTCCAGACACAGCGACCAATTGTCACACTTGGCACTTGGCCCCCATTATTAGTGTTGCAACCCAGACGTCATTTGAATAAGTCAAACATGTTTTAGTAATCTGATCTTTTAGGGGTAGTTTTAGTACTTTGTAGCTTATAGTTTGTAGTGTGGTTGTGTTAGGTATGTTTTGTGTATGATATGTTTTTAAAATTATTGTAAGTAGACTTTAGTCAATACAATTAAAAATAAAAGGTTTTAGTTGATCAGTCAATCAAGCTTATATTGTGTGTGTTTGTGTGTTTCAAGTCACCTGTTGATTTAAGGTGACCTCATGAATTTCACAGAGGTTTTTAAAGGTGAAGAATACTCAGAGATAGCTTGACTAGTTCCTTCCTCTGAAATACAGCCCACTCCATCTCGTATTTGTTGGTGGTGTCCCATCGAAATACTAGTCAGGGCGGATCCTGCTTAGCTTCCAAGATCAGATGAGATCTGGGATCTTCAGAGTTTGGGAGTGAGGAGCCAGAAGCAAAAAAAAGTGCATGTTCTTTGTTGATAACACTACATGTGTTGTTTGCAGCAGCATCTTACACGTATGCATCCTGAGAGAAGGTAAGGTGCTTCTTTTGGAAGTCCAGCAAGCTGTCACATACCAGGATAGACTATTTCTCCAACCGGCCCTGGTTGTGATCAAATGATAATGGCTAGGGGAAAGACTTTAGGACTGGAGAAAAAACTTTTTAGATTAAAAAAATTGTGTTGGGGAAATCAGCAGATTTTGTGGTGGGAAAGAGTCTTTGGACGCAAAAGAAACAATTAGACTACACATGGTACAAATCCTACACTTTGTCCACCCTGATCTAATCCAAAACTGTTTAATCTGAGTAGTATCTGCCTTGCAGATTCTATCTACCTATCAATAAGATGTCAAGATGTAGCACGTCTGCTTTACCAATGAGCTAGTGTCTTCTTCATACTTTAAGATTGTTCTTGCCACTTGTCTATAATGTGTGTGCATGTATGTATGTACAGAGTGCCTTATTAGTTGAGACATCTATTTTAGCAAACTAACTAACACTTGAAAAAAACAATCCATGTAAGCACTGCAGCTCTATTTAGTATACATAAGCCAATTGCTTGCGTCTTTTCTTTGGTCACTCGGGGTTTCCCTTGTAGCTTATCCTCATGCTCTACATGTGACTAACGGTCACAGTGACAGGTACCAAGCATCTCCATAAACTCCCAGGTTTCTTGCTCAGCAATATCTTCCTGGCTGGGTTTGTCAAAGAATACAGACTTGTAATCTGCCCTAAGCCACTGAAAGAGCAAATGAAGGAAGTGTAAATAAAAACTAACACACAGGATACGTTTTTCTCTCTGGCCAGCTATTGCTGCTGTGACATTGAAAAAGGGATCTTAATGCTCCTGAAACTTAAAAAGCTTTGGAAGAAGGCACAAGAGAGTCTGCACTGTAAAGCCACCATTTACCAGACTAAGGAAGGAAGCAAGCAAAGCCAACATCAACACTCCTGAGAAGCCAATTCCACTTTGCCTTGTCTGACACCTGCCAGGCTGCCGCCGTGTGCCTTGAACTTGTTTCTGACTCATCCCCACTATTGGCAAGATTTGTTCAGAGGGAATTCATGAGGATTACCATAAATCAGCAGGTGACTGGGGGGGGGGGCACCAACTCTGTGGAAATAATATAGTTTGATGACAACATGGAATCAATGCTATGGGGTCATGGGAACTGTAGTTTTAGAAGGCCTTTAGCCTTCTCTTTCAAAGAGTGCTGGTGCCTCACCAAACTACAACTCCTATGAATCCACAGCATTGAGCTATGGCAGCAAAAGTGACATCATACTGCATTCATTCTACAGTGCACCCTGGAACACACATGCACACATACACTGGGATAATATATTTCAGGGTACTTTCAGTACTATCGAGCTTATGAGCTTGACTGTTCCCCCTAACATGCCACTATGATTTATTGTGTCAGTCCACACTGGCAATAAAAATGAAACACACAGATACAGGATGGGTGACACCTGGTTTGAAAACAGTCCATGAGAAAGGGATCTAGGAGTCCTAGTCAACAATCAACTAAACATGAATCAACAGTATGATTCGGCAGCTAAAGAAGTCTATGCGATTTTAGGCTGCATCAATATGAGCGTAGTATCAAGATACATATATCCATACTTCAGGAAATAATGCCTTACTGCTCATTGGAGGAAAGGATATTAGAGGCAAAGATGACGTACTTTGGCCACATCATGAGAAGACAAGAAAGCTTGGAGAAGATAATGATGCTGGGGAAAATGGAAGGAAAAAGGAAGAGGGGCCGACCAAGGGCAAGATGGATGGATGGCATCCTTGAAGTGACTGGCTTGACCTTGAAGAAGCTGAAGGTGGCCATGGCCGACAGGGAGCTCTGGCGTGGGCTGGTCCATGAAGTCACAAAGATTCAGAAACGACTGAACGAATAAACAACAACAAATCAAGATTGAGGGAAGTCCTTGTCCCACTCTATTCCACTTTGGTCAGACCTCACCTGGAGGACTGTATCGTGTTATGGTCACCACAATTCAAGAAGGACATTGGCCAACTATAAGGTGTTTAGAGAAGGGCAACCAAAATGATCAAAGGTTTTGAAATCAAGCCCTATGAGGAATGGCCAAGGGACCTGGGTAAGTTTAGCTTGGAGAAAAGAAGGCTGAGAGGGGTCATGATAGCCATATTTAATTATTTGAAAGGGTGTCACGGAGAGGGAAAGAGCAAGCTTGCTTTCTGCTTCTCTGGAGACTAGGTCAAAATGGAGCAATTGATTCAAATTGCAGATAAAGAGATTTCACCTAAACATTAGGAAGAACTTCCTGATGACAAGAGCCGTTTGGCAGTGGGATAAGCTGCTACGCAGGGTGAAGTCTACTTTTAACATTTTTAAGCAGAAGTGGATGGCCATCTATCAGGGGTGCTTTGACTGTGTTGGACTGGATGGCCCTTGCAATGTCTTCCAACTCTACGATTCTAAGATAAACCAGTCTTATTCACTGTTCATTGTTTAGAAAGGAAGAATAAATCAGCAGAAAGAGAATTCTAACAGAATGGGCAAAGGATGAAATCCTTCAGGGTCATGACTTGTTTTGTTTCTGCTTTGGAGATGCTGCTATAACTGCAGACGGCATAACAAGTCTTACTTGTTTATTCCAATTTGTTGATCTATGGGTTTGTTTGTTTTTTTAAATGTCTTCCTTGACAAAAAAAAGTTTGCTATTAGAAGCTGCATCCTAAATTGTCACTGAACGCGAATGTTGAGCAGTGAACAAGGGCAAGGTGAAAGATGTGGCGTAATGCAATCAAAGATCAATTCTATTTGAAAAAAGGTCAGGCTTACTATACACTGAAACAGCACAGCTCTTGGAAAATAATCATCATCACATAGCTTTACAGCAATTTTAAAGGAGTATAAACATAATACCAAGACAGTCTGGGAAAAGCCAGATTATTATTCTATGAAGCCACCCTTGTGGCCTCTTTCCCTTTCCCCCCTTATCTTTTCCTCCTCCTTCCTCTTTGTCCATTATATATTTGAGTGCTACATCAATGCTACTACAGCATTTGCCACCCCAATTTTAATAATCTGTGTTTAAAGACTTTAAGGATATCATAATTGCAGCATAATTATGTTATATTTTTCCAACTGGATGGCCCCCCACGAGGGTCTTCTTCCAGGGGAAACCAAGAATGGGCAACTTGGGAGTCCCTGAACAGACTCGGAAGTAGAGTTGGCAGATCAAAAGACAACTTGGCAAAATGGCTCTACCTGGAAGAATCCTCCACCTTGTGCAACTGTGGAGCAGAACAAACGACTCTGCATCTGTAGGCTTGCCCACCATGCCCTGCCTCATGCACAGAGGAAAAAATGTTTAAAGCTATAGACAATGCAGTTGCTGTTGCACATTTTTGGTCTAAACCTATCTAGCAGCTTGTGATCCCTTTATTTTATCAGTTTTAGATAAATTATTTTATGGAATGCTTTTGACACAAAATTAAAAAAATAATATATTTTAAAATAGAAATTTGATGAATTTCAGAAGGATTAAAATATTAAAAAAGAATTAGGAAGGAACAAAATTATCTGGTTGTTTTGTAGGAGAAAAGTTATTTAAGTACAGACAGCATGCAATGGCTGAATTAACATAGGAAACTTGAAGTTTTCCATTTGCACATTTCAATTCTACTTCTGCCTTTGATTCACCAGTGAACTCCCTAACAGAGAACTGAAGCCAAGATCTGCAACATTAAGTGTATGAAAGGTTAGGATGGAGATAAAACAGGATGTTATACAGCAGTATTCTGTTCTCATTCCAAGACGGTCATGTCACAAGTCAATTGCTTAGGACCGCATTGGAGATATGGTTTTATATGTGATACGGATAGTTAGGTTTACGTTGTCCTTCATGATACAGAAAAGGTAAGGCGACATCTTTCACTGCAGATGTTTCCATGTGCAAATGTTGACAGACATACATCAACTCTTCTCATGCATTTTTTTTTAAAAAACCCTTTTTTTAAAAACATGCTTATTTCACCCTAGTTTTGAATAAGATCAGAGATGAGAGATGTTAAAACAATCAAGAGGGAAGAGAGAAATGAGACCAAAACAAGTATATAACAATCATAGGCTTGTGTGGAATACTAGAGAACTGGGACAGATAATAAATGTCTGGAAAACAGAGCTAAACGCTAAAAACAAAGCACACCAAGTCATCTCCCCAGCCATTGTTAGTTCCACTGCAATATTGCCTTCCTCGCTTCAACACTTTCCTATATATTCAACCAAACCACCACCACCAAGACTGTTCTGGTGTTGAAAATGTTGACATCGGCAGATATCGCTACAAATTCCATTCCAGGCAAAATGATTTGATGGTTGTTTCAACCACACTAATTTAGGCACACCTCTCCCAGGACTAAATGCCCAGGAATGAAAAAGGGGCAAGAAATACAGAGATATGAAACAGCTGCAAAATGGAAGGACATGCTTACAGACATATCACAAACCAAAGTGAACGTCTGTGAATGCTTTTCATATGGGTAAGTCCCTTGCGATTCTTGAAGCTGGGTTAATCCTTTTGCAGATTGTTCCCTTTTTTGTGGACAACTTTAAATGTCTTGGCTGTGTTTTATTTGCCTGCTGCTGACATTATGACATTTATGAACTCTATTAAAAATACATTCTATTTTTAAAAAATCTCTCACACATGCATTCCTTCAGAGGAGAGTTTCTCACACTGTTCAGAGTGTTCTGGAGGAAGAGTAATCACAAACACAGAGGGAAATTGGGGAGGGGGGACAACTGCAGCAATGGGAGGAGTCATCTTGTACAAACTCCTCCTGTGCAACTGAAGGCTTTCCATGCTACTCATCCAGGAGGAGTGTGTTACCAGTAGCTCCCATGAGGCTGCATGGCACTTTAGGGGGGCACGGTGCACCCCACAGCCTGCATGTAGCCCTTGAGCCCCATTTTTGTGACCACTGCATGACTTCCAGGATTTTCTTTCTCACCTGATCATGCAGAAAGTTCCTCAAATGTATTTAAACATGTAGAAACACCCCAGTCACAAGTCTGGCATGGTGCACAAAAACCTGTTTTCATTTATGGTCCTTGACAATACAATGCCATCTCTTGTTGCCATTTTGAGAGGAGCTGAAAAGGAAAATTGTGGCATTTGGGATTGCTGTTGGAGGATGGAGTCTCACATTGGGGGAAATTGACTATAGCACCCAGAATCCCTCAACCAGCTGTGACAGAAGCCAGAACTCAGAAACATTACTTTTCTTTCTTTTTTTCAGTGCTGTGCTCTGGCCAGAGGTATATATGGGCAATATGGGATTGTCAGAAATATTAAAAATTAACTGGGTATTTTTGATTACAAAAGTGTGAGTTAAGCACTGAAAGAGTTAGTAGGCTGAAGCCTGTTAAGTGTCAGTGGGCCAAAAGCTAGTGTCATCCTGAGCAGTGTGAGGTAAATCTCTGTGTGAGAGAAGCCTCGTATAAGAAACCTCCAGTGTACGAAGACTGCTGTGTGTAAAGTTACTTTGTATTTGTTTATTTGTGTTATGGAAACATTATTGTTGCAAATAGTGGAATGATATTATTTTACTACAAAGAAAAGCCTCCTATGGAAGAGATAACATTGGTCCATGTGTTTTTGTTCTTCTTATCACTTTGAGCTACTGGTGCTGGCTCGCTGATAAGTTACTTTGCTGTGCATTTATGAGGAGGGTCTTTTGTTATTAAGCCCACTCTCCCAACAATTCTAGGGTGCTTGTGGCTTTGGTGTTTTCACACTTTATTATGTGTTAAGAGAGGCTTTCTGTGTGGTTTTGGTGTAAACATTGCATGAGTCTTGGGGTCTGATGAAAGAATAATGTTTCCAAGTTCTGGTATAAGCCCTTTCCTTGCTCTCCCAACAAAACTTGTTACACCAGAATCTTTTACTCACCCTCTATCTAGCTTTTTCCATACACCCCCTTCCTTTCATGCCCAAGCCATGGCCCTCCTTTCAGTACATCCATTAGTATTAGGTTTTGGTTCTCCCTTTCTCAGCAGTTTTCAACCCGCTCCTTTAGCACCCAGCAGGCTCACTCATTTGTTACCTGCACTCCTCCCTTCCCTTACCTGTTTCCAAAGAAAGGAGTCTGTCTTGTTTAGATGCCAAGAGATGACCAGGTGAAGCACAGAGAGCAAGGCTCCAGCCAGCACAGCCACCCGCATGCGCACGGGCAGGAGTGTATAGATGATGTAGATGAAGAAGACGCTCCACCAGACCCCTTCGGAGGCACTCCGCGGTGAGACCAGAAGGGTGCCCAGAGCCTGCACCCCACACAGTGCCCCGATGACTAGGTAGCTCACAGCCCACATGCAGTCCTGATGGAAGCTGGTCCGGTTGCACAGGAACATGAGGGAGAGGAAGAGGGCAGCCGCCACGGCCAGGGCGGCAGCGTACGGCACGCGAGGACTGCCAGGCACACAGTGGAATACCAGCATGATGCCACAAGCCAGCACCAAGACTCCCATGAGCACAGTCAATGAGCTCTGGTTCATCTGGAAGAAGTAGCGCTGGTAGAGGCGCTCCAGCTTGGCCGACTGGAAACGCTTGGATCGAAACACGTGCAGGAGGCGCCGGCCACAGTCCCTGGCTGAGAACCCCTTGGCTTCTGCCGTGGCTCCTCCGCTGTCCTCAAAGCCCAAGTCCACGGCTTTGAGCCCCAAGTCCCCTGCCCCACTGGCAGGTGGTGGCGGTGACAGTGGCTGCTTCTTGCCATAGTGGTCCTCCTGCCACGAACAATTGAGCCCAAGTCCCCCACTGCCTCCTCGCTCCAGCTCCGGGTCCTGCAAGCAGCTCATGTAGCGCGGGCCACAGAGCGCTGGGCGATGGCGCTTGGGCCCATTCCGCTCCCCCCAAGCAGTCTTCCGCTCGTCCACTTTGGGCACCAGGATGCCACTAAACCAGGACATGCTGCAAAGGAAAAGGCAAGTGAGACTAGACCTATAAAAAGAAGCACTAACAGCCAAAAAAGATTTGACCCCTGAGTTCTCTCCTGGAGGCAAAGACCTGAGGCAAGGGAGAATGCACTCAGATTGTTTCCAGTCTCGGTCACAAGTCACACAGCAAACATATAAAAGCCATTAGACAGGATGTGCTTCAAGCAAGGAAGCTGGATCCAAGACAGCATGAGACAAGTTGCAAGTGGTTGGAGATACCAAAAATGAGAAAACTCCTTTTCCAGGCAATAAATGCCAGAATGCTGCAATCAAACAATCTCTTGCGGATTCTAGGCATTTTTTTCCACCTGAATTTTCCAAACCTTGCTGACCAGCGGAAGGTGCGGACAAGAATCCAAAAGGCTTCCAAATTTAAGTTCCAGGAAAATAACACTTGGAAAATGTATTGTGGAAGGCTTTCAGGGCCAGAATCACTGGGTTGTTGTAGGGGGGTTTTTTGGGCTATATGACCATGTTCTAGAAAGGAGCCCCCAGTGGCGCAGTGGGTTAAAGCCCTGTGCTGGCAGGACTGAAGACCGACAGGTCGCAGGTTCGAACCCGGGGAGAGGCGGATGAGCTCCCTCTATCAGCTCCAGCTCCTCATGCGGGAACATGAGAGAAGCCTCCCACAAGGATGATAAAACATCAAAATCATCCGGGCGTCCCCTGGGCAATGTCCTTGCAGACGGCCAATTCTCTCACAACAGGATGCTCCTGACACGACAAAAAAAAAAAAAAAACAAACCAAAAACCCATGTTCTAGAAGCATCCTCTCCTGACATTTCGCCCGCATCTATGGCAAGCATCCTCAGAGGTTGTGAGGACATGGCCATATAGCCCAAAAAAACTACAACAACCAACACTTGGAAACATCACAGAAAGATGTTTCTGACCATAAGAAAAATATTTTGAGACATAAAATAGGAATTGTCCTACTGCCATCATCAGAAACCACACATTCACTGTTGTAAGGAAACCCATGCACCCCATACCTGAAAGGCCACTGGGAACTGGGTGTGATGAGGCGACATGGATCCCCACAGGGAAAGCAGAGCAGCAACTGTGAGGGGCACCTTTTATTTCCTCTTCAGCATTGAGCTGGAACTACAACCTGCTGGGAGAAATGGAGCTTGTCAGGCTGGTCATTCATGCTAAATCCCATTCCACAGCTGATAGCATCTGTAGCAATTCCATTCAGCAATTGCCTGGGAATCTAGACCAGGTTTCGATCTCCTGATCAATCCGTACCCACCGCCACACATTCCCCTCTCCTTCGCATTCTGCTGCAAGCACTTCAGAGACTTGTGATTCTTTAGTGTCTTGTGGAGTGATAGAATCTCCTTCTTTGAAAAGAATTTCAGGAGTGATTTGTTTGGATTTCTGAATTTCTACAAGGTATTTGACTAGATGGCCTTTGAAAACCTTCCAGTTGTGTGGCATTATGATTCTGGAGAGTCCAATCACACTTAGATTTATTTACCCACTTTTTATCTATGCACTTTTGTATCCCTTTCCCACCTCTTATCGCCTCTATAATTTAACTGCCTTTCCTGCACAAAGCTCTACTCTGCCATGCTTTTGGTGCACAGAGGTGGAATCTTGAAGGCTATGCCTGCAGAGCTTGAACTCTGACAAGTCCTAGTAATCTGGCAATGCTTTGAATATGCTCCTGGTTTCAGGCATCTCTGCTGCCTGGGCATGTGCTTAGCTAAATAGCTCATCACTAGACAGTGGACACCAGGTGATGAACCGGCCACAGCACCCATCAACACACACACACACACACACACACACAAAGAAATCACATAAAGTAGCCATGATCTATTTCTGTGGAGGGACTAGCTGCACCACTAGAAATCATGGGCCATTAAGGTAAATACTATATGGCTGAGGAGCAGATTGCATATCCCCCTTGCTCAAAATAAAAATAAATGAAATACAGCACTAGGGAAAAAATTATCTTAACAAACACAGTACATGCAAAAAATAGAGACACAGACACTCTGAATCAGAAGGAAAGGAAATATCACAGAAAGATGTTTCTGTATTTCAATCTGGATCTTTTTTCATTCAAATGTTTATTTTAATTGTATATTGTTGTTATGTGCATTGAATTATTGCCTATCTGTAAGCCGCCTTACATCCCCTTTGGGGTAGAGAAAGGCGGGATATAAATATAGTAAATAAGTAAATAATAATAAATAAAGGCTCCAACTGACTTTAGCTTTGGGTGACAACCCTTGGATTCTCCAGACCTATTCAAGACATTGTGGGAACTTAGTCCAAAACACCTCTAATGCCAGAGGGTTGTCTCCTCCAAACTAGAGTTTAGCAATGGGAAAGAGAAAATAATCACAGGTACCAAACTACCCAATAACATTTAACTCACAAACTGCCAGCAGTAGAGTGATGTATAGAGGGAGAGAGAGAGAGCTATAACCATAATTTTTTGTGGTTGCTCCAGCAACAAAATAGCCATAGTGTTAACACTATAGCAATGCCCAACATGCTAACTGACTTCAGAGTGACTGTAAAAATTTGGGGGGGGGGGGGAGGAAAAAATAGATGATGGGAAGGAATTACATCAAAAGACTGCAGTCATACTGGCTGGGGTCACCAGGAATGTAGTGAAGCCCACTCCAAGGGTGTCCGTAAGCACATGTGTGCCCTTCGCCCCATTGCAGAGGTAGAAATCAAGCAGCTGCCTAAAGGCTGCTTGACTGCAAATCCCACTAGTCCTAGCCTAGTGAGAAATTTTGGGTGCTGTAGCCCAGCCACATCTGGAGGGCCATTTCACTCACTGCTGCATGAAGGAACCCACGAAGATCCAGATCTTTCCCAAATCTTCCCTTCCCTTTGTTAGCTCACCCGAACCACCGGACAAAGATCAGCAACCAAGGATAAAGGAATTCCAGCCCAGAACAGGCTCTGCCAACACACAGTTTACTAGATGCCTTCATTTCGGCTTCCTCTGCTCTCCCGGCCTTGAGAAGTCCACCCTCTTTCTCAGAGTTTCGAGGAGCTTTGCCCAGTGTGTGACAGAATGAGTTTTGAATGAGGGGAAAGGGGAGGGTGGAAGAACAGAGGTCCTGGCAGCCAATTTCCTCTCTCCAACCCAGCTCGCAGTTCAATGTGAAACCAAACGGGAATAGTTTTCCCCTTTCAAACTCTATTTGTCTTGAGTGCCAGCCAAAACCAGGGCTTGTTTTAGCTCCAACCTCTTCAGAGAGCAATTCCAACACCCTCCTACACAGTCCTTATCTGCATCCATCCCAGGAGATGGCGTCACCGCCATGACATCACTGCCCTTTACGGTTAGGAACAGAGATGTATTTCAGAGGCAGGAGCCCCCCTCGTTTCTTCGCCTCCCCACAGAACACAACTCCACGCAGGCCACCCTTGAGTGCCAAGCCAAAGGCATGGCAGCCCACTGGGCAGGACTCTGGCACACAACCACCTCCGGCGGCGTGGGACAAAGTCACGGCCACCAACAGCTCAGCCGACAAGTGGCACTTGAGGACAGCTTTGTGCAAGTTGGAGGTCAGGGAGTGCAGGCAAAATACAACCCTCCAAACTGAAACATTGGAGGGGAAGGAAGTGAGACACTCAGGTGGTCAAGGAGAGAAGAAGGGCCTGAGCTAGAGAGCAACAACACTGCACACATTTCAGGACTAGTGCAACAGGATAAGTTTTTTTTTAGCATTCTTAACCAATACAATAATAAACAAGAACACTCTGATAGAACAACAAGATGCTGAGGTGAGTAGTGAGTATCCTAACATGAAGGCATGGTGTTATGGTTCTTCATTGAGGGCCCTTCCACAAAGCCCTATATCCCAGAATATCAAGGCAGAAAATCCCACAATATCTGCTTTGAACTGAGGGCTCTTCCAGCCAGGTCCTATATCCCAGGATCTGATCCCAGGTTTTCTGCTTTAAACTGAATTATATGAGTCCCCACTGCCAGATAATCTGGGATAAACAGGAAACTCAGAATCAGATCTTGGGACCTGTCAGGAAGACCCCTGAGTTATGAGGCCCCTTCCCACACAACTAAATAAAATCCCACATCATCTGCTTTGAACTGGGCTATATTGCAGTGTGGACTCAGGTAACCTAGTTCAAAGCAGATATTGTGGGATTTTCTGCCTTGATGTTCTGGGTTATATGGCTGTGTGGAAGGGCCCTGGGTGATCAAAGTCCACATTGCCATATATTCCAGTTCAAAACAGATACTGTGGGATTTTCTGCCTTGATATTCGGGGATATAGGGATGCGTGGGAGGGATCTGAGATATATCCTGGCTGCCCCTGACCCACCACCTTCTAAAGAGCCATCTCTACACAAAATATCCCTGGCGGCCAAGGCTTTTCTGGATGCCACCATTGGGCTCAAACCAGGCTGTGGTCAAAGGAGAGCTTGTCTTCCTCTTCTATCCTGCACACCCACCCCCTAGTTTCCATTACTTGGTTGTTTCTGATACTTCCCAGGAAGAAAATAAGGCTCCTGGTGTCAACCTGCCTTCTAGATCTGTCCTATAAAAGAGCCAGGACCCACCAAGGAGTGGGAAGAAGCCCACTTGCACCTTCCTCAGGGAGGCTTGCTTCCTGCCCAGGCTGAGTGAGGAGCAGCTCCCTCTTGGGGAAGCAGAGAGATCCCACCAACCAATGGAGGGGAGGAGGGAGTCATGCACTGCAAGCCTAGAGGTGACAGTTCTCAGGGCCAGGATCCCTGGGGTGCGTTGCCACCTCGTGTCCTGCAGAGGGGCCTTTTCACCCTGGGTTACAAGGGGAAAAGTGGAGAGTCGTCTAGTGAGAGATCTTGGCTGTTGGGAAGTGCCAGCCCAGGAGACATACACACAGGTCATCTGTCGGGGGTGCTTGGACTGTGTGTCCCTGGGGCCCTTTCCACACAGCTGAATAAAATCCCGCATTATCTGCTCTGAAGTGGAATATATGGCAGTGTGGGCTCAGATAACCCAGTTCAAAGCACATATTGTGGGATTTCCTGCCTTGATATTCTGGGTTATAGGGCTGTGTGGAAGGGCCACACTCAGATCTTGTGGGATTTCCTGCCTTGATATTCTGGGTTGTAGGGCTGTGTGGGAGGGCATGGGGCTGGACTGGGTTTCCTCCAAGTCAATGGTTGTAGGTACGACAACGCAAGCCCCATAAGCGCAAAACCCACCCCTCCAGGCTCGGATCAAGGTTGCGCCCCCCACGGGGCTGCTCCCAAGGCAAGGGCTGGGACTCCTCTTCCCCACTTGCCCCCTTCTCCACTCTGAAGGCCCCTCGGCTTCTCAAGCCGGCCCATGGGCTCCTCCCGGGCTCTCCTTAAAGGGAGAGAGAGGGTCCTGCAGATCCAGCTCACCTCCTGGCCTTCGGGCCTCCTCCTCTTCTTCCTCCTCTTCCTCCTCCTCTTTGGGGCTGCAGCGGAAAGAGAGTCCGGCGGCCCAGCTCCGGCCCCTGTTTACAGCGCGGCCCGCGTCCTTCGCTTGCTTCGCCGCCGCCTCCTCTTCTCCATTCCTGCCTGCTGCTGCTCCGGGCCCGGCCTCTCCTCCTCCTTCTCCTCCGCCTCCTCCTCCTCCTCCTCCTCCCTCCGCCTGTCCGGGGTAAACGCCCTCTCGCCCGGATCCGCCACCAGACCAGGCCCGGCCCGCTGCGCTCTGCTCCCGGCTGCCGAGGATCGGGCCCAGCCGCCCTTAAAGGCGCAGGACGCGCGGGTCTGGGCGGCAGGCCCAGAGGAAGGTGGGGAGGGAGGGAGGGACACCCCAAAGGAGGCACCTGCCTGCAAAGCAGCCCCTGCTCTCTCTCCCCTCCCCTCGGAAAGGGAGCCTCCCCCCATCGCCCACCCCTCCCCACTAACCAGGGACCTCATACCTGCAAGACACCCCTCCTGACTTCCCAGGTCTTGGATTACAGTCCTCTCACCTAACCTAGGGTTACCTTCAGGGCTGCATCCAGGTCGCCATGGATTGGGTTGGGGGGGGGGGGGTTGTGTATTTTAAAATGGATTTTTAATTGTATTCATTATAAAGGTAAAGGTCAGGGTTTTCCCCTGACATTAAGTCTAGTCGTGTCCAACTCTGTTGGTTGGTGCTCATCTCCATTTCGAAGCCGAAGAGCAGGCGTTGTCCGTAGACATCTCCAAGGTCATGTGGACAGCATGACTGCATTTTTTTTTATGTCAGGAGCGACTTGAGAAACTGCAAGTTGCTTCTGGTGTGTGAGAATTATCCGTCTGCAATTATACAGGGTGTTTAAATGGTAAGGAGACTTTTTGGACTATATGTGAACCCAACACACACAGTTGCAGTGAGTTTTCTGGACTGTATGACCAAGTTCCAGAAGCATCCTCTCCTAACGTTTTTCCCACATCTGTGGCAGGCATCCTCAGAGGTTGTGAGGTCTGTTGGAAACTAGGCAAGTGGAGTTTATATATCTGTGGAATGATGTCCAGGGTAGGAGAAAGAACTCTTGTCTGCTTGAGGCAAGTGTGAATGTTTGAATTGGCCACTTTGATAAGCGTTTCATGGCCTGCAGTTTCAGGGCCTGGCTGGTTGCTGCCTGTGGGAATCCTTTGTTGGGAGGTAGACCACTCTAACAATTCTAACAACACTGGGCCACGCTAACAGCCACCATGTCAGACTGCACAGATAAGCCACTGAAATCTACAAGCATGTGGACAATTTCAACAGAAAAGAAGAAACCATGAAAATGAACAAAATCTGGCTACCAGCAGGCCCATAGCCAGGATTTTGATTCGGGGGTGGGGGTGGGGGGGCTGAGTCTGAGTGAAAAGGGGTCTACCCTAGCAAACCTTTTGTATCGTTATCCCAATACCACCATGCATATGGGATATATTGAGCATGGTGATCAGATCATGATATGAATAAACATAACAGTTTAAATAATGTACCAGTAAGGCCTTTTCGCAGACCACCATGAGAATTTGGGGGGGGGGGGGGGGCTAAAGCCCCCAAAGCCCCCCCCCCCCCCGACTACATGCCTGGCTACCAGTATTAAAAAAACTCCAAAATCAGGACAGCAAATAAATAACAGGACTCAAAAGAGCCGGGGAATTCCAGACAAGAATTAATCAGGGCTAGCTAACACCTCCCAAAAAGGATTCCCCCAGGCAGCAACCAGCCAGGCTTTTAAATGCTAATCAAGGTGGCCATTTGCAACATTCACACTTGCCTCAAGCAGACAAGTGTTCTTTCTCCCACTCTGAACATTCCACTGACATATAAACCTCACTTACCCAGTTTCCAACAGACCTCACAACCTCTGAGGATGCCTGCCAAGATGTGAGTGAAACGTTAGGAGAGAATGCTTCTGGAACATGGCCATACAGCCCAGAAAACTCACAGCAACCCCTTGATTTTGTCCATAAAAGCCATTGCTTTGTTTTGTTTTCATTTTATTTTAAATTGATCAAAATATGCAATTTTTAACTGAAGAGAAAAGCAGAGTATAAATAAAGTAAATAATAAATACATACATTCAGGCAGTCCCCAAGTTACGAACAAGATAGGTTCTATGTGTTGTGGAAGGCTTTCATCACCGGAATCACTGGGTTGTTGTGAGTTTTCCAGGCTGCATGGCCATGTTCCAGAAGCATTCCCTCCTGACGTTTTGCACACATCTATGGCAGGTATCTCCAGACCTCTCAATTTCTGAGGATGCCTGCCGTAGATGTGGGTGAAATGTCAGGAGGAAATGCTACTGGAGCATGGCCATTTAGCCCGGAAAACTCACAGCAACCAAGATAGGTTCTGTAGATTTGTTCTTAAGTTGAATTTGTATGTAAGTTGGAACAGGCACATTTTAAAGTGTAACTCCAACTATCTGTCTGTCTGTCTGTCTGTCTATATCTATCTATCTATCTATCTATCTATCTATCTATCTATCTATCTATCTCAGGGACTCCTGTACTGGGTCCCAAGGTTGGCTGCTATCTCCCTCAACCAAAGAGGCCAAAGGGGGTGCCCAAAAGAAGCAACTGCTTGCAAACCAGGGGTGGGGGTGAGGGGAGTAGCACCTTTCCATGCTGAGACCCTCTCTCAAAGGGGTATCTCAAAGGGGTCCCCACTTTGCCTGGGAATTTTAAATAGTCAATAAGCAAAAAAATGTATATCTGTATAACATCAAAAAATTGTATATGCAGATCATATTTCTCTCTGGTTTACAGTTGTCTCAACCAGCCTGCTGCCTTCAGAGGTGGCATCCAAGTCCCTTGATCTTCCCTCTGCCTTTTAGCCTCCCATTCCTCACACGGACTGTGGGTCAAAGGAGGTTTACACATGCACATACACATCCAGTTGCGACTTGTGGAAAGATTGGCACTCCCCAACCAAGAACCTCATACCTGGAAGCCCACAGGTCTTCGGTCTGGCTTAGGCCCCACCTGTACTGCCATACAATGCAGTTTGAAACTGCATTATATAGTTAGCGTAGATTCATATAATGCAGTGGTTCCCAACTTGTGGTCCATGGACTACCATTGGTCTGCGAGAACTAAAATATGTTTCGCGACCTCACTGTTACTACACCATTGCAACAAAAGCGACTGGTCTCACAAAACGCTCTTACAGTGCCAAGGCTTATTAAATATGGTTTTCTGTGGATGAGCAGATGGAGACTGCTGGATGGCATATGTTCTGTATCAAAACCTAGAGCTGATGTGGCCTGTCCAATGCTATTTTCTGAATCAGTACCCCAAATAGCCAAACTGCATCTAAAGTTGACCAAAAGCAGATTCGTAACCCTTTTGGTACTAATGTTGGAGAGTGGTCCCTGGTCAAAGAGGTCCCTGATTTTTTTTAAAAAGGCAGGGAATCACTGATATAATGCATTTTAACTGCATTATATCACACATTATATGACAGTGTAGATGGAGCCTTGCAATCCACTCCTCCAAACTGCTGGCTTTGGATGTGGGATGCCTTGGTCTTCATAATGTATAGGTTACTTGTGGAAGGACTGGCCTGCCTTAAGCCGGGTTGGGTTTTGTTCTGCTCAGCCACCTGTGGAGTCCATCTCCGGCACCAGAAGCCCTCCAGCTCTGTTCGCCGCTCTCCTTGCTCTGGCTGCATGTGCACATGGCTAGAGGCACCCAGCTCATCACAGAGTCTGTTATGAGCCCCTGGGGAACTCCCAACTACCTGTCAAGGCTGGCCAGAAATACTTTAATTCCAGAGGCCAAAGGCAAGATGGGTAGCCAGTTTCATTGCAGACAGGTATGCTTACTTCAAGGCTGGCGACTGGATTGCACTATGGGGTGGTTGAGAGCATTATAAGGCTCAGTGTGTGGTGCATTCATTTCTATCTTCCCATGCGAAGGACATGGTCACTGGGCTCAAGAAGTGACAGCCAATACTCTAATGCAGTGGTTCTCAATCTGTGGGTTCCCAGGTGTTTTGACCTCAAACTCCCAGAAATCCCAGCCTGTTTATCAGCTGCTAGGATTTCTAGGAGACCCACAGGCTGAGAACCACTGCTCTAATGCCATGCTGTTTGGAAACCCTTTCTCATTTTCAGAGAAATCTTTGCATCTTAACAAATAGAGTCAACATAGTGTATTGCTCTGAGTATAGGACTAAGGGTCCATCTGCACTGTAGAATGAATGCAGCTAGACGCCACTTTTAACTACCATGGCTCAGTGTTTTGGAACCCTGGGAGTCGTGGTTTGACAAAGTCTTTTGCTTTCTCTGTGAAAGAATAAGCCATGGCAGGTAAAGTGATGTCAAACTTTGAGCAAACTTTTGGAACCTCATTGTAACCAGATAAACTCAGTATTGTGAACAAATACGGAATGGCTTAATGATGCAAATGGACATGGATTTAAACCTGGAAGTCATAGATTTTTAGAGTTTTTAATTGTTTTTATATGAATTTTATTATTTGATTTAACCTGTTTTAAATAATGTATTTATGTGTGTTCAGCATCTAATTGTTGTCAGTCTGTACAGTGCCCTGACTCGCCTTTGGGCTGAAAAGGGTGGGATAAAAATGTGGTAAATAAATAAATAAACTGCATTCATTTGATAGAACCTGTGAAGGATCTATCAATTACACATGACCTTGAGCAAAGCCCACTCTCTCAGCCTCAGGCCAAAACAATAGAATGCCCACTCGGAGCAAATCTTGCCAAGAAACCCCAAAGATAGCACTGGGGTCCACCTAAGCATAACAAGTATCTACCTAGTATTTATAGGAAGATGGCACCTTTTTTAAACCATGAGTCCTGGGAATAGTTACAGTGTCAATTTGTATCTGTTCTCTTGCAGATTTCCTCCCAGCAAACATCAAAAGAGGAAGAGAGAAGCAGTACTTACTGAACTGCTTGCCCTTGCCAGGCATGGGGAGCAGGGCAGAAGGAGGACAAGCCCTACATCTTAACTGTTCATGCTGCTCCCTTCCTGAGGGAGAAAGTTAAGTTAAGCTAGGCCTCTCCAGGGTACAATCCCTCAAAGAGTGAAGCTTAATTATTAATTAGACAGGAGCTCTATGGGGGCCTTAGGAAGTGGCAAGGATGGTGTGTTATTCTAAGGCTTCTTGCGCGCGCGCGTGTGTGTGTGGTGCCCCTGCATCCATGTCCTGCCATGAGGGGTGCAGGAAATCCATCTCCCCCTCCCCACCTTCTTGCCTTGCAGATTGGCTTGGCTAGGGAATAATGCCATCAAATCTCCTTAGCGGAATGACTTATTAAAGCCTTGTTTGGAGAGTGATTATCCCCGGCACAAGCGTCCCAGGCTTCCCCTGAGCCTGCTTGATTGGCACCTTCCCCGGGCAAGCAAGCTGGGGAAAGGGTGGTTAATGAATTAATTGATTCTGATGCCTTTTCTCCCGAATGTTCCATTGCATCAGATTTGATGGCATAGGGATTAGGACCGGGTGTCATGTGACAGCCTTTACCGTTTCCGAACTGTGACAGGACAGGCAGAAAACAAGAGCTTGCAAATACTCGAACAAGAGCTTAGGTTCTGCATCTGTGGATTCAACTGGCCATGGCTCAAAAATACACTTGGCTCTCCAGATCCATATGTTCTGCATCCATGGATTCAACCCATCACAGCTCAAAAATATTTGGGGAGGGGGGAGAAATACACACACCTTGGTTTTGCTGTCCTAAGTGCTTTCTTAGGCGATCCCTCGTAGTCCAATAATAATGACCCTCCAGGTATAGTGTCTTGACGATGGATACGTAGTGACTGTGGAGCCCTATTCATGAACCACATGTTCTTCCACTGTGAGAGCTTTGGTTTCCAGGTGGAAGGTGATCCCGGTCAGAGTTGTCTTGAGCGCTCGAGGGCCAAGACTTCCCAGTTCTCAGTGCCTATGCCACCGTTTTTAAAGTTAGCTTTAAGCCCATCTCTTTTCCTTTTTACCAACATTACATTTCCCATTCTTGAGTTGGGAGCGTAGTAACTGCTTTGGAAGATGGTGATCAGGCATTTGGACAACGTGGCCAGTCCAGCGCAGTTGATAGCCAAGGAGCATTGCTTCAGTGCTAGTGGTCTAAGCTTCTTCCAGCATGCTGATATTTGTCCGTCTGTCTTCCCAAGAGATTTGCAGGATTTTTTGGAGGCAACGCTGATGGAAACGTTCCAGGAGTTAAGTGTGGTGTCTGTAGACAGTCCATGTTTCATTCAGAAAAATGCTGCACTTGCAGAGCTCAGGCGGTGTTGTATTACAGTATCAATGTTGACTTTTGTAGAGAGGTGGCTGCTAAGGTAGCAGGAATAGTCAACATTTTCTAATGTTATACCATTAAGCTGTATTTCCGGCATTGCAGAGGGATTGGCTGGTGACTGTTAGAAGAGCACTTTGGTATTCTCTGTGTTCAATAAGAGGCCTGGCTTCTTGTATGCTATGAGAATGTGCTATGCTGATGTGTAGCTATGAGATGTGTATGCTACGAGAATGTGCTATGCAGCTTCTGTAGCTTCTCACCATTTCACAGATCCTCAGGCTCATTCCAGTACTCATTTGAGTTGTTTGCCATTTCATATCAGGACCACGATTGTATACATTGGGATTTAAGCATCTATGTATTTTGATATCCACTGAGGCCCTGGAACCAAACCCATGAGACTTAAGAAATGAGATGCTCCAAGCTTATATCACGGGCCAACTGTCTGCCCAAAGCTAGGAGTATCTCATTTCTTAAGTCTCATTGTTGATACTGTGTTGGAATGCTGTCACTAGGGACATAAGAAGTTACTCTTCATCTAGTGTAATCTGTTGTGTTACAACAGAAAAACTGTGGGATCTGAGACTTAGGGCCAGCCATGAAACTGTTCTGGTGACCTTATGCCAAGCGATCTCCTTCTCAACTTGACCCATCATCTTCCAGGGATGGGCCATTGGAGAAGCTGGAATGTGTCCAGAGGAGGGCGACTAAAATGATCAAGGGTCTGGAGAACAAGCCCTATGAGGAGTGGCTTAGGGAACTGGGCATGTTTAGCCTGAAGAAGAGAGCTGAGAGGAGATATGATAGCCATGTATAAATATGTGAGAGGAAGCCACAGGGAGGAGGGAGCAAGCTTGTTTTCTGCTTCCTTGGAGACTAGGACGCGGAACAATGGCTTCAAACTACAAGAGAGGAGATTCCATCTGAACATTAGGAAGAACTTCCTGACTGTGAGAGCCGTTCAGCAGTGGAACTCTCTGCCCCGGAGTGTGGTGGAGGCTCCTTCTTTGGAAGCTTTTAAGCAGAGGCTGGATGGCCATTTGTCAGGGGTGATTTGAATGCAATATTCCTGCTTCTTGGCAGGGGGTTGGACTGGATGGCCCATGAGGTCTCTTCCAACTCTTTGATTCTATGATTCTATGATTCTATGATTCTATGAAGTGGGGAGGTGAAGAGCTGTGTATGCCACCTTGAGCTCACTGAAGGGAAACCAGGGTATAAAGTTCACTCCTCTTAGAAAGAAAGAAAGAAAGAAAGAAAGAAAGAAAGAAAGAAAGAGCTCTTATCTGGAAGAATTTGCCTTGGATTGTGAATTTGGCATGGCGTTTTCTTTCCAGAAAACAATCTTTCTTTAATTTTAGCTCAGCCATTTGGAGCCAGATTTTGTGAGTTTTCCTGTGTAAGGCAGTGGCTTTCCCTCCCTATCAGGTTTCTCTGGAATCCAAAATTCTCCACATTTATACAATCTCTCCTTTGAATTAGTAACAGACAACCCAGTTTAGTCTTGTGATGCGGTATCAGATCTTGCATTCTGAATGTTCAAGAGTAGTCTTATTTTTAAAAGCATGCGGTCCTTCCCTACTAAATTAAACAGGACTAACTTACTTCTCAACAGATAGGGTTGTGCAATTTTGGGATGGGGAACCTTCAACTTTTCGGATGTTTGGGGCATTCATTCCTTTACATTGCTGATCCTGGATAGGGACTAACTGCAACTGCAGACGGAAACATTTGTTGAGTTCAAAGTGCTTACCCTCGTGTTACATTGCACTGTACTTATTATCCATTTTTCTGTTTATATTTAATTATGAATGTGAAGAAATCATGTTCATGTGAATTCTATTTTATTTAAATTTTGCATGATGCAGGGCTGGGATATCACAAGGTTTTATTGATTCCTTCGAACTATTGAATGTAGGCTGGTCAAAACAACATCAACAAATATATGTACTGTATGTGTTTTAAAGGTTTCTATTCTATCTCTTCTAACAGTTGAAGGTCCCTTTCACACAGCTGAATAAAATCCCACTTTATCTGCTTTGAACTGTGATATAGAGCAGTGTGGACTCAGATAACCCAGTTCAAAGCAGATATTGTAGGTTAATCTGCCTTGATATTCTGCGTAATATAGATGTGGAAGGAAGGGCCCTAAGACAGCTAACAACAAATACAGGGAGAATACATTGAAAATTAATTCTTAATACTCAGTTGATTGAAGCAGGAGGAGACAAAAATGAATAATAAAAATAAATAAGAACATTAATCTAAATGAACAGGCAGAGAGTAGTCATTCTTTTTGCTGTTCTTGTATTTATTTATACCCTCCTGGTTTCCCAGAATGAGGACTTAACTCAGCATACAAAATTAAAACAGATACAGATGAAAACAGACTGTTAAAAATGTGTTGCTTGAATAAAGATCTTGTAAAACTACAACTTCCATGATTCCATAGCATTGAGCCGTAGCAGTTAAAGTAGTGTCAAACGGCATTAATTCTACCGAGGCGATACACCCTAAGTTCTAACGTATATCCACCTTGGATTCAACATAATTTACTTGGATGCTTGCATACAGTACATAATATTGCACTGTAAAAATAAAAAGGTAAAGGTTCCCCCTTAACATTAAGTCTAGTCAAGTCCAACTCGGGGGGGGGGGGGGGTGGAGCTCATCTCCATTTCTAAACCAAAGAGTCGGCATTGTCCATGACACCTTCAAGGTAATGTGGCTGGCATGACTGCATGGAACACTGTTACCTTCCCGCTGAAGCAGTACCTATTGATCTACTCACATTTGCATGTTTTCAAACTGCTAGGTTGGAAGAAGCTGGGACTAACGACGAGAGCTGACCCCGTTCCATGTTTTTGAACCGCTGACCTTTTGATCAACAAGTTCTTCAGCTTAGCGGTTCAATCTGCTGTCCCACTATGATCCCTTATATTGTAAAAATACCCACATAAATTTAATTTCTGTCCCATATAATTTGGCTACACTTTATTTGAAGGACCATATTTTCCCATATGAGTCTGCCCACGTATTAAGCCTCTCAGGACAAGTTATTCTCTCAATCCTACTACAGCCACAGGAGAGGATAGTTCTAGACTTTGTAATTCTGTGTATAGAGGCTGGAATGTCTGTCTCCTTGCTGTTCTTTTGTCACCAAATGAAGACCTTTCATCAGTTCCTCATGTTGTGGTGATCCGCAAACATAAAATTATTTTTGGTATTACTTCACAACAGTAATTTTGCATAATGTAAATATCTGATATGTAGGACGTATTTTCATTCACTGGACCAAATTTGGCACAAATACCTGATACATTCAAATTTGAATACTGGTAGGGTTGATTTTGTTATTTGGGAGCTGTAGTTGCTGGGATTTATAGTTCACCTACAATCAAAGAGCATTCTGAACTCCACAAACAATTTTATTCATTCATTTGTTTGTTTACAGTATTTATATACTGCCTTACTCACTCCTGGAGTGACTCAAACTCCATTAGATCAAGAATATGAAGTTCTTGGTATGCAGAACTCCCATGACCAACAGAAAATACTGTAAGGGTTTGATGGGCATTGACCTTGAGTTTTGGAGTTTTCCTTCACCTACATTCAGAGAGCACTGTGGACCCAAACAATGATGGATCTGAACCAAACTTGGCACAAGTATTCAATATGCCCAATTGTGAACACTGGTGGAGTTTGGGGAAAATAGACCTTTACATTTTATCATTTGAGAGTTGTAGTTGTTGGGATTTGTAGTTCACCTACAATCAAAGAGCATTCTGAACCCCACTAATGACAGAATTGGGCCGAACTTTCCACGCAAAACCCGCATGACCAACAGAAAATACTGAGTTTTCTGATGGTCTTTGGCGACCCCTCTGACACCACTCTCGTGACCTCCCCCCAGTGGTCCCAACCCCCAGGTTGAGAAACGGTGCTCTAGGGCATTTGTAGTAGATTGGCAAAAGTTTCTGACTTGTAGTTGTCAGAAAAGTTACAAGAGTCAAGGTCACTTATTATTCTCAGCTACCATCCCAAATTATACTGCTAAAAACAAAGTGTGCTTGAGCTAATCGGGAGCACATTTTTTTGCATAGAAGGACTTTCCTTTGGCTGCCATGCTGAAAACAAATTCCTGGGCTCAGAATTCTTGAATTTTAAATGTATGTTTTTGGATCAGATGGTGGTAGATGAATCTCAGAGTTGGAGTAAACAAATTAGCTTCCCGGGTTTTAACCCTCTGGGTTAATTTGCATGCCTCCATGTCCCCTATTGATTTATGGCACAGAGTTTTTAGGCAAGGAATCCTAAAAGGTGGTAGTTTTGCCAGTTCCTTCCTCCAAAATAGAGCTTACAATATCTGATATTCTTGTTCGTCACCCATCCACATATCAACCCATGCTGACCCTGCCTAGCTTCCAAAATCAGATGGAATCTGATGCCTTTTAGGATATTTAGACTTACTCAGTCCTGCATTCCCACATCTTAAGCTATGTGCAGCCAGTTCCATGCAGAGGGGCTATGTGGGGCCAAACAGGCCTGATACTTGCCACTGTGAGGGGTGAAAGGGGTGTAAACGTAGAAAGCTGAAACTCTATTAGATTAAGAATATGAAAAGGTGGAAGGATGCCCGGAGGCTGCAGATCCAGACACCCTGGGTTCTGTTCCTCATTGCCATGCTCTCTCTCTCTGTGACCTTGGCCCAGTCTCCTTGTGGCTGCATTTTTCTTTTCCAGGGGAAGTAAGGATAATGGAATTTCCCCAGCTTCTTTGAAAAGAAAAACACATTTCAGGAACAGTTGCAGCAAGAGCCTGGTTCATATGCTTGTATATCACCGGACAGGAGGTTTGACAGATCCTGACAACAACAACACTAATCAGGCTGGGATTAAAAAGTTTCTACATGCTGAAATGCTGCAAAGAAAGGAAGGAAAAATAGCATCAGCTTAAGCTGGGATAGGAATCATGTGTTTCTCCAAAATTTGTTGAACTACAACTCCCAGCATTCCTTACCATTGGCTATGCTGGCTCGGATTCCTGAGAGCTCGACCAACATTACTCTGGTTGGGTTGCTGTGAATTTTCCGGGATGTATTGGTCATTTTCCAGAAGCATTCTCTCCTGACATTTCACCTACATCTATGGCAGGCATCCTCAGAGGTTGTGAGGTCCTCACAACCTCTGTAGGTGAAACATCAGGAGAGAATACTTCTGGAACATGGCCATACAGCCCGGAAAACTCACGGCAACCCAGTGATTCTAGCCATGAAAGCCTTCGGCAACACATTATTCTGATTGCTCAACCCTGGGTCAAGGCCTGCTGTTAGGCAAAAGGAGCCAATAATCTCAGGTAGGAGAAACTTCCTATACTGTAAGAATTTGGAATGAACTGTCTTGGAGTATAGTGGGCTCTCCTTATTTAGAGGTCTTTAACAGAGGCTGGATACTGAAGCTGGAAAATTTGACATTCTAGCTAAGCCTGTCGAGTTCCGCTAGCCACTAATGTTCTGAGATGCTCATATGGCAACAAAGACACAAAGTGTGTAAGGGTGCCGAATATGGAAAAGGCAGGCATCTTTATACACGTAGAATTCCATTCATCAGCATTGCTACCCGCCAATTGAAATTCCCTCCCAGCCATCTGATTGGTCCATGCAAAAAGCCAGCCAGTGTTTTCCCCACCCCTGATTGGTCTGGGAGCGAAACCTTGTTGGGTTGCTCTCTGATTGGCCGCAGAGACTGTGATGTGGCCGGGGATTCCCCAGGAAAGCCCTGGGGCTTCCAATGAGGAGGTAAGGGAGGGCTCTGGGCAGAGAGGTCATGTCCACCCTTTGGAATATTGCAGTGTTAATCCAAAGATAATGAAGGTCCGGAAAATTGAATGAGAGGATTATGTGGATATCGTGTCCAGAATTCAGGAACAATACAGACTTGCCAAACCCAAGGACTTTCCCAGAAGAGGGACAATGACAAGAGTCCAGTGTGTTAATAGGAGACTTGAATGGATCATCTGTGTTTCCTCTTGGATCCTTTTGTCTCGCGGACCCTGTTTGTCAGGAAGGGTCTTTGTCACCTTGATGATTATCTGAACCTGGCCTCAGGCAGAGAGGGATCCTGGAGGGAGACTGTTTAGAGTTCACAGGAGTTCACTTGAGTTTTACCTTTTACCATATAGAAATCAAAGATAAATAAATAGAAATAAAAGGGGAATGTGATTTATTTCATACTAGCTTGGATACCAGGCGGTACCTGGGTTATTTAAAAAAGGCATTATGGTGTTTGGGGGAGGACACTGGCAGGGGTTGGGAGGCATGTTCACGGCATCTGCTGTAACCTACCATGCCCTTTTGAGGAAGGAGTTTTGGTGGCTCCTCAGCACTGTGGGTTAAAGCTGTTTGTAGAGATGGGAGGCTGTCAGTGTAAGTGGACACCTCCACCACATACGCACATCCACATTTTCACTTTTATTGTATGTATGTATGTATGTATGTATGTATGTATGTATAGACAGATAGATAGATAGGGAGGGAAAGCACTGATTGCCTTATTTTGTTATATTATATAGGATGTGCACTTGCACAGATCCACAGAGGAAAAATAAGAAAAGGAAAATAGTTATGGCAGCATGGCCAGTTGAAATTATGTGGCACTGTTCGTGCTTGGCTTCCCTGGACTCCTTTGGTGTACTGCTGTGTAAGTCAGCTGGGCTGGCTAGGCCAGCGGTGTGGATAGTGGGGTTTGGGGGAAAGTGGGGGTTATGTGTTGCTGATCAGGGAGTGCTTGAGTACAAGCACCCCTGAGGGAGACTCAGTAGGGCGAGGGCCATGGCTCCTCATCAAAGCCCTCCATCCGCAGGAGACTATAACTCTAGTAGATACCGAGTCTTCATTTTATATGGTCAGAAGTGTTTCAACTGAGTATTTCTGCATGGCAAGAAGATGGACTGCATGGCTCTTGTAGCCCCTTCAAACACTAAGATCCTATGATTTTATATCTAATTTATTATCATGTTTTCGTTGCCAAGGAGGGGAGGTGTACTCATGGGATTTTCGGCTTCCTGTGCCAACATAATTTGTCATGCTTTGGGTACTATGCATCTTGACTTGAATGGTAGAGGGTGCTATTTGCTGCTCTGCTACAGTCAGCAAAATATTTTGACATACCCTCCAACTGTCCTGATTTGGCAGTGAGAGTTTTAATTAATCTGTTTGCCCATCTTTTCAGTTGGTTCATACTGAATTTTAAAAGCAAAAGTGGTTTGCACTCACTTAACTCAGTAGAGAAAAGGATAGGACCGTCACCTTGCCCTTTCCAGTAGGTTCAGCAAAAGTAAACTGCTGCTGCCATTCCTAGTTTGTGGGTTTTTTTGCATTTATAACTTTTAGCATCTTGACCACACATAGATAGTGTTTAGCTATGCATCTTTATCATCTTTGAAATGATGGCGGGTATGCTTTGAACCGGCCTTGAATATTCTGCAGAGACATTAAAAAGACTTGAGAAGATTTTGGAAAGCAAATGGAAAGAGGGTTACTCCTTACATTCCTTTAAACAGAGGATTCCTCCGCCTCCCCTCCCCGGGATATTACATCTCTAGCTCTGCAAAACTCTGCTTTTTTAGATTGTCTGAATTTGAGGCATGTTTAATTCCAGGAATTTTCTAATTCCAGTGTTCGGTAACAATGTCTGGTCTGACCAAATATTGTTTTTTCAAAGACGTTGTAGCTGAGCAAGTCATTCTCGAATCCCCCAATGTACATTTTGATCTTGCAAAGCAATAAGCTATATAGAAAGAAATTGGAATCCAACAGCAATTCTATCGGGAATGAAACTCCAGGTGTTCCGACAGGCAGCTCGTAGTACTGCTGCTGATCAAAAGGCACGCTGCAGCCTTTCCATCTTTTCTTCCTTCACAGATGTTCTTTTTAATAGAAAGAGAAAAAAAGCCACGTTAAAACAAGGGAGGACTTGAAATGAAGAAACCATTGTCATTTGGACACTCTCCTATAAAATTGTACAAATGAAGCAAGTCAGCTGAACAGTGAAACCCTCTTCCAGAAAGACTAGAGCGTGGAAATAACACATTAAAAGTATGCTCTTTTTTGTTCTCTTCTTTCTTTCTCTCTTTTCTTTTTTGGTAGGAAGGAGTACTGATATCTTGTTATTTGTTTAGCATTTTGGTTACTTGTTAAACGTTTTACATAAAGAAGCACCATTGACTTCAGAGGTAGCGAAGTTTTTTTTTTTTTTTAAAAAAAAAAAAAAAACATTGACTTCAGAGGTAGCGAAGTATGACCCATGGGTGAGAGCAATCCCACACATGTGGGGACATACATTTTATATACCATATATATATATATATATATATATATATATATATATATATATATGGAGAAAGGTGAGGGAGGAGATTCTCCCCCTACCACAATTACCCACCTCTAACTTACTGTATTGAAAATCTGACCTACTTACGCAGTTCAGATTTCTTATTTTTAGTTTATTTTGAGGTCTGGGTTTATGAGGGAGTGCCGGGAAAAATTGGGGTTTCTATAAGGGCTCTGTTCAGGTGGCTCAATGGGTTAAACCCTTGCGCTGGCAGGACTGCTGACTGATAGGTCAACGGTTCAAATCCGGAGAGAGCGGGTTGAGCTCCCCATGAGGGGACATGAGAGAAACCTCCCACAAGGATGGGAAAACATCAAACATCCAGGCATTCCCTGGGCAACGTCTTTGCAGATGGTCAATTCTCTCACACCAGAAATGGCTTGCACTAGTTTCTCAAGTCAGTTCTGACATGAAAAAAACAAACTTCTGTTCAGTAAGTAACAATGGCACATAATGTGGCATTTGGTGTGGACTGAAAATGGCACCGTATTATTAATTTTAATAACAATTTAGGATGTGTGGATCTAAAAGTAGAGAACTTAGGGGAATGCAGGAGTGAGTTTATAATGCCAGGTGAAGCCTGTGAACCAGAGTTCCCCACCTGGGTGTTCTCTAGATTGTATGGGACAGCTCTCACATCATTTCAGGGATGATAGGAATTGTAATCTCATCCCTCTGAAAGGCACAGGGTGACCTTGGGCAAGTAGGGTCACCATATGAGAAATGACTGGAAGGCACACAACACCAACCCATTTCTGCTGTATCTAGATGAGTAAAAACAGAACATACTAGCAGTTACCTGGTAAAAGTGTGGGCAGAAAGAACATATGGTATGCTCAGAGACACTCTTGAATCTTTTACTCTAACTTTCCATGTTCCATTGTGGAATTCTGGCATTAGAGCCACATTCAGAAGATGCATCCTTTTGGCTCAGGTGAGATTTTCTACTAAGCCTAATATGGGCTCGAGTAGTCTAACGGAAAGAGAGACTGAGACAGGTTTGCATCGGAGAACTGGCACAGAGAGAAAGAATGAACTACCAACATCTCTTTTCTTTGACCCTCCTCCTGATTCCATCCATCCATCCATGTTTTTAAGATAATAAAAATGCTCAACTCAGGAGTGCATTTTATATAGTTTGACTGCCACAATGACCATATTCTGGGTGCGAAGGGGCCAGAAAATGGGTTGAGGCCAGCCCATGACAGTTCTAATCTACAAAACACAGGTAAACAGAATCAACTATCTCTGGGAAAAGAGTCTGTGTGGATGTCCAGATGCTGCTGGATTGCAACTCCAAGCAGTCCTAGCCAGGACAACCAATATTCAGGAATATTAGGAGCTGAAGTCCAACCACATCCGATGGTAATGTATTTACCCTGAGCCACCCTCTTTCTTTTGAGACCAGAATTTGTTGTAAATAATAATCCCTGCTTGCCAAGTCTCAATAGCCTCCTGTTCCCTGTCATGCCCCATTATACAGCAACTACATCACCTCCTAAGAGAGGTTTGCACCACCCTGTTGAAGCAGGAAAGTCAATGCCAGACACAGCTTGTCAGTGCTCATATGATAGATCTCTATGGGGTTAATTATTACAATGGCATTTTTGTTTTTGGTTGTTTTTTGTTTGTGTGGTTTTTGGCTGAGAGATTCCAGAGTAGTGATAAGAAGAACCCAGGGACAGCTCTTAGAGAACTGTGTGTTTATTAACTGAATACTACAGTCTTGCCATGAAGTAAGCTGAACCAACTCTATTGTGTCCGCGAAAGGAGATTGAGGCTGGGAAAATAGGGTGGGAGGCTTGTCCAAGGTCACAAAGTGATTCATCAGACAAGACAGGAACAGGACAAGTTGCCAGATGGACGATATTTTAAAACGGACTGTACCTTTCACCACTGACAGAACATCACAGCTTCATAGAACATTTGAGAATGTCGCAGCAGCAGCACAACGGACACTACAGTCTATGTTTGTGTGCTTTTCCTTTCCCCCCGCTAAGTAGTGAATAGGCCATCTTGCCCCCCTTCACAGGCTGTACATCTTCCTTGTCATTTACCTTCTTCTGACTGGGAATTCTCCATCGTCACTCAGGCAGCAGGCACTGGAGGGGCAGCAGTGGTGGTCCACTGCCTGTTAGACCTGAGCCCTGTATCTGTTCCTTCTGATGATGCCTCGTAAGAAGCAGGCCAGGCTATGATGCCACATGGCATGTCCTGATCTTCTAAATTGCACTGCTTCTCCTAAGGAAGAGTGGAAGAGGCTAAAACCTTGGATGAGAGTCATGTTGTTGGGCTGCAACTATAAACAGCATAACCTATGTGGAAGAATTCTGGGAGCTGCAGTCAATAACATCTAGACACATACCACCCTGTGGCTTCCCACTACTGTAAAATGATTGTCTGGATTGTCCATAGCACTATAGAACAAGACTCTAGGTCTGATACAACAACTAAGAATTTATCTATTCTAGGCAGTTTATCCGAGTGTAAATATGGCCCACAGCAGCACCAGATATAGTATGCTCATGCCAAATCTTGTTCACATGACTGGGGAGCACAGGGGCTCCATTGGGATGGCGCACATTTTATCTTCTCTGTGTCACCATTGCCACTTAGGCGGTCATGGCAAAGTCCTAGCCATTGTGGGTGCCTCAGCTGACAACAGAATGGGGCACCCATGCAACAAGCATTAAAGAGGAGGGCAATATCCTCTCCTTCTTCCTGGTCATACAGGTGCCCCATTCTAACATTGGTAGAGGCAGCTATGATCATCAGGACCTCGCATGGAGCTCTGTGGAAAGTATACGGTACTTTTTGGTTGCTAAGAGCTCTCTTCCTTCAGCCTAGAAGGGGAAATGTAGAATCACTTCCAAGATTATTTGTTTTCTGACCAAAAGCTAAAGGCTGCATTTCAATTTTGATGCTTTGATTTAAAGCTCAGAGTGCATTGCAAGCTGAAACTATCCAGTCAGAAATAAGCACGAACTAATTCTCGGCAGCTTACTCAGAGCTGCGCAGGACTGAAGTCATGCTGACCCTAATAAACTGAGTATTATGCTTTTTGGTGCCTCTGCTGGTGCTTTTTGGTGTGCCTGTATTAAGACCACAGTCATGACTTCAAAATATGCCAGTGCCTGCTGCATAGAATATCCTTACCCTCACAAAGTAACGGATGGCATATTCTTTTCCATTGTCTCTGTCTGTATATTGTAGATATTTACTATGCATTGTAAATATATGAGGGGACATGGAAGGATTAAAACACCTGAAGACTCAAAGCTTTGCCATCCCAGTAATCTCTTCTGCATATAGCGTACCCTCGAATGCTCTTCACAGACAAAAACACCAAGCAACATTAGAGGGATGTCAAAATAACTGACTTTATTAATGAGGAAGAACACCAAAGCTATGAAAGACTGTAACAGTTTTGCTTTTGCCATCTTCACTGCAATATAAAATCCAGAAGATCTGCTTCGAACTGGATTATATGGTAGTAGTGTAGACTCAGATCATCCAACTCAAAGCAGATAATGTGGATTATCTGGTTTGATCATCCAGATTATCACACATTGTAGATCCAGCCTGAGTCTCCTGGGAAGAGCACGAATCCTATCCCCTCCTCTTTCCCCAGTTACATTTCACACTCAGTTTGCAGCAATTGAAAAAAGGTGAGGACAAAGTGGAAAAGTTGGGGAAGGTGAGAAGGTCTGGGATATTTTAGAAGCATCTGAAAAAAGTGGAATAGCAGAGGATTAATTTGAATTTTCCCTGCCAAATTGGGATAGTCTGTTTTTTTGAAACAGATGTTTTAAAAGGGCAGCCATAACTTGTTATGGTCATGTGCCTTCAAGTTGTTTAATGTATCATGGGTTTTCTTGGCAAGATTTGCCTTGTCTGAAGTGAAGCCCCCTTCTATACTGCCATATAATCCAGTTCAAAGCAGATAATCTGGGTTTCATATGACAGTGTAGAAGGGGCCCAAGCTGACTCTCATAAAAATAACTATCTCCTTAAAAACTACTGGATGTTGTTGTCATAGGAATTAGGTTTTTAAATGTCACATTTCAACAATAACACAACTGGTGGGAATTGGAATACTTTATTGATGTAACAAGAAATCTTTTCTGGTTTTAGAATTAGCTTAAAGCATACTTTGAGGACGGTTTTTGTATAAGTATGTCAATTAAACTTTCAAGTTTTATGCCCCTGTTACTTACCAGTTCTAAGTGATAAAAGAAGTGATAAAGGAACCAGCCATGAAATGAGTTCCCTTTCCAACGTTTGAATAAGTGATGAATCAATTCTATTGTTAAGCTCCATGTTTAACATACATAAATTAATTAGGGTCTTGTGTGGTTTCCGGGCTGTATGGCCGTGTTCTAGCAGCATTTTCTCCTGACATTTCACCTGCATCTGTGGCTGGCATCTGTAGAAGATACTGCCATATTGTAAGAAAGAGAATAAACACTGAAGCATACAATAGATTTTTGTTTGATGCATGCCAAGCCTACTGGCTTCCAAGAGGCAATTCTGGCTGGCCTTTCTGGTAAACAGGGTGCTGGTCAACAAGGTCTGGTCCAACAAGATTCTTCTTGTATCTTCACACTGTAAAGCCTTTTGTCTGAAGAGACTGGAACAGGTTGACTGATGTTAGTCAATAGTGACTTAGATTTCCCCCAGACATGATACGATACTATGCTTATTTCTTTGACAGATGTATTAGAAATTTCAGGGCAACACTGAATTTGAGGCTTGGGAGCTTTTGTTTTCTTTGGGGGGGAGGGGGGGATTATTTTTATGGTTGTTTTCCTTAAAATACAAAAGAATGTCAAATAAAAATGTAAAGTAAATTAATTAAAATCAAATGAACACATGTAGCCCTGTATTGATATATACATTTATATGCAAATTAATCCTAAATAGGGTTGACAAAATGAAACTTGGAGATGGTTCCAGTTCCTTTAATGGTTGTATAGGGAAGAGGTACCTTCAGCAAGAGTTGCTTTTCACACAATCACAACGAGCAACCCATTAAAGAAATCTCTTCCTTTAAGCAAACATTAAAAGGCTAAAATCCCTCTCTAGTTTTCACTCTGGCAGTCACAATTCTAAGCATTCCTGAGCAAATACTTGAATTAATATCATATTGACTATGGTGCTGATTGCGGATATTAAACTAAAAGAGACTGTCGGTAAATTGATTACAGATGAATCTACATGCTAGAATTAATGTAGTTTGACACCACTTTATTGCCATGGCTCAATTCTATCTAATCTTGGGAGTCATAGTTTGGTGAGGCATCAACACTGGCAGAGAAGACGAATAAGGATGCAGCCTGTCAGGTATGATGCTAGAAATTCGGAGTTTTTCTAAGTACCAAGGGGTGCCTGGCAAGCTTCGCTAACCATGGGTGGCACAAATCAGGAATCAGGAACCAGGAATCTCACCAAGTTGAAGGCAAATGACAGAGACTTTATTCAATTTACACAAAGGGGACACTTGTGCAACACAGATGGTTGAAGGGTACAAGTGTAAAAGCACAATCAGAAGCAGACATTTTTTATACACAAGAATTTTCATGCATTAATATTGCTACATTTTGAAAATGCCCCCTCTTTCCCTTGATTGGCCAGCACTGAAAAGCTGGTTGGCATCCTTCAATCCTCTGATTGGTCAGGAGGCGGGTCTTAGCCAGTGCATTCCATGATTGGAGAAGCTGGCAATAATGTAGTCAGGGATCTCTTCCCAGCTGATCAGAGAGGCCCTGGGGCTTCCAATGGGCTAGTGGAGGTGGTCTTGGAGCCAGTGAGGCCTTTGGGGGTCAGGCCAACCTCTAGGTGTGTAGCAATGGAATGCTAGAGACAAAGATGATTTGACAGGATTATGTAGATACCAGACCCTGCTAGAGAAGACAATGGGAGTTATTGTCCCAGACACCTTCCCATACTGGAGAGACAAAGGCAGAGTCCAAAAGATGGATATTTGTTGATGGGATCATAATCAAGGTTTTGTCCTGGAACTTTGTTCTGCAGATGACTGAGACTCCTTAAGGGGAACTGCTGGGCAGCAGGTGGATGGACTCCCACTGAGATCTAGGAAGGTCCTTTGTCCCACAGATTATGTCCCAACTACGGTTCTCACCCAGGGTGTGGAATGGGTATCGGGAATTGCTCAAGAGAGGTTACTGGAGTTCATAGGTTCTTGAACATTTATCTTCATTTTCTAGAGTTCAATAATAATAATATGGTGAAGCAAACTCTAAAGAAGGCTATACTGGCTTGGTCATCGCCCAGGATAATAAGGACCGTAGCGAGTGCTTCTCCTGGGCACCCGTCAGCAAGTGGGCTACAGGAACCAGGACCCACTGTTGAGCAACCAGGGCATAGGCCTGTAGGGCAACTGGAAGCAAAACTACAGAAGCGGCAGAAATTTTCAATGCCACAGAACCAAAACAATTGAAAAGAAACGACAGATCCCAAGTTTAGATTCTGCAAGGAAGTCGATAAAATAATAGATCACATCCTCCACTGTTGCAAGAAGATCATGCAGACGGACTACA
This sequence comes from Anolis sagrei, assembly GCF_037176765.1. Taxonomy (NCBI): domain Eukaryota; kingdom Metazoa; phylum Chordata; class Lepidosauria; order Squamata; family Anolidae; genus Anolis; species Anolis sagrei. Next base: position 137,651,598 of record NC_090022.1, read on the forward strand.
AGCAGAGGCATAATACCGTTGCTCAGATGATTCATTGGAACTTGTGTCACAAATACCATCTGCCTGTGACAAAGAACTGGTGGGATCACAAGCCTGCAAAAGTTACAGAAAATGAACCCATCAAACTCCCCTGGAACTTCCAAATTCAGATTGACTGAGTTTTGGAGCACAATACTTCTGACCTCACGACTGTGTTAAAAAACAAAGTATGGATGATCAATGTTGCAATCCCAGACGACAGCAGGATTGAAGAGAAACAACTGGAAAAGCTGACACTATATGAGGACTTAAGCATCAAGCTGCAAAGTCTCTGGCACAAGCCAGTAAAGGTGGTCTCAGTGGTGATCGGCACACTGGGTGCAGTGCCTAAAGACCTTGGCCTGCACTTAAACACAATCGGCACTGACAAAATTATCATCTGCCAGTTGCAAACGGCTGCTTCCTGGGATCTGCACGCATTATTCGCCGATACATCACACGGTCCTAGATTCTTGGGAAGTGTCCGACGTATGATCCAATACAACAGCCAGCAGACTATTTCTTGTTTGCTATGGACTCATCTTGTTGTGCTTCAAATAATAATAATAATATAAAAATAAAAGGCCGCCCTGTTGGTGCAGCAGGTTAAATTGCTGAGCTACTGAACTTGCGGAACTTGTCTTCTTTTTATTTAGGGTAGGGTTGGGGGTCCTCGACAACAGGTATCAGTTTACAAAATACTCCCTTCAGCAACAGAAATCAAAATCAAATAGATGCCCATTCTGGCAAATAAATTGTGAGAGCACCTGCTGCTGTATATCTATTAGAGCAAAAGCTGGATTGGTAGGAGCTGCAGGATAAGATCATCTCGAGGACCTACTCTGGGAAGCAAAAGTACTGGCTCAAAACAGCAGAATCAAACTGACCATGTACTGCTATGAGTCTCTGAGCCATCTGATCAAGTGGGCTACGCACTTTACTGAATGGTTTCTGTGTAAAAGGAGAGAAGTCATTCTTTTGATTTCATGAAACTCCATTTCGCTCTGCCTTCTGCCAAGCTTCAAACAACATTAGCAGCAGCAGCAGTTTAAGCAGGAAATGGCCCCCTCAAACAATAGCCCTTGTGCAAAACTAGAGATGGAGCCAACCCAGAACACTCTGGGCCGAAATCACCCAGGACTCTCTGGGAGCGAAGGAAAGAAGGAGAAAGAAAGACACACTCCCAATCAGAACTATGAAATCTGAACAGATTTTTTAAAAAAAATTCTCTCGCTTTTCTCTACAGTATTTACTCTATTCCCATTTGCTATGGGGAAAAAGGACTCATGTACCCGCTCCATCTTCTATACACCCCAAAATATGATATGTTCTTGCCCAAGTATAGTCAAAATATAGGTTTCACTATTACCTGTGATTTTAGTATATGGCAGAATGAATCCTGCAGAAATCATCTGGAAGGGGTGCCAGGTTGGAAGAAGCAGCTACATAAACCTATTAACCCTTCCCTTCTGGCAAAGAAGTTATTTTGCACTGTTTTGAATATCTGTTTATACAAAGCAAAAGGGGGAACTGGTTCATAATACAGCATGGCCTTAAAAGAGGAAGTGATGTGAAAAAAAAGTGTTTTGAGCATTAGATTAAAACTCTGGAGACCAGGGTTCAAATTCCCACTTGGTCATGAGTGGGTGACCTTGGTCGAGTTGCCCTCAGTCTCAGAGGAAGACGATGGAAAACTTATTCCAAACCAATCTTGCCAACACACAAAACCTCTGTGATAAGCTAGTCCGAAGGGATATAGCTGGGATAGAAAACCTTCCTCCGTTGGACACTAGTTAGTTCAGGTAACAACTCATTGCTTTTTGTCTCACTGAAGAAAGGGTTGTAGGGGTTGTAGGCTAAACTACCTGAAAGAAAACATATCCCATTAGGGTTGCCCCAATGAAAATTGGGGGGGGGGGAGGCAGTTCCTGTACCTCTTTTGGTGGCCTACATCACTTCTATGCTGTCCTTAAATCCCATAATCTGACGCCAGATTATCTTCTTATCCCAGATTATATGGCAGTGGAGATTCATATAATGCCATTCAAAGCAGATAACCTGGGATCCGATCCTAGGACATAAGATCAGTGTAGAAGGGGCCTTAAAATGTAGGTCCTGACCGCAAATTGAGTCCCCTTTGCTTAATATTGGGGTCATGAAAAAATTGGCAACAGTAAAAGGTTTCTGAACGTCACCAATTTACACAAATTTGTTAGCAACTGAACCCAGAAAATTTGAAGTTTTAGCTACTCCACAGATACCAAGCAAAAAAGCCTGGCAAGTTTCGCTAACCGTGAATGTTCCAAGATGGAAACTCAGGATCTCACCAAAATGAAGGCAAAAAACAGAAGTTCCATTCAATCTTTAGAAGGGATGCTCACACAGCAACAAAGGCTCAATTCTGAATATGGAAAAGGCAGGCATCTTATATATAGAATTCTATTCATTAACATTGCTACCTGCTTGAAATTCCCTCCTAGCCCTCTGATTAGTCCATGCAAAAAGCCAGCTGGTGTTTTCCCGGCCCGATTGGTTCGGGAGCAGGGCCTTGTTGGCTCGCTCTCTGATTGGCCAGGGAGGTGGTGATGCGGCCGGTATTTCCCATAGGGAAGGGTAGGGAAGCCCTGGGGTTTCCAATGGTGAGGTGAGGGAGAACTCTGGGTGGAGAGGTCATGTCCGTCCTTCGGGATATTGTGATGTTAATCCAAAGATAATGAAGGTCCGGAAAACTGAATGAGAGGATTACGTGGGTATTGAGTCCTGAATTCAGGAACAATAGAGATTTGCTAGACTCAAGTACATCACAATGTATTGAAACAGCTGTTGATCCGGGCAGGAGGCAGACTGTGTTGGGTAATACATAACGCTGAATGAGCAAAGTTTGGATAAGCGAGATTCTATTGTACATGAAACTAAGAACACTTGAAAGCAAGACCATCATGAAATTCCAATGTTGACCCAACTGAGGCAACTCTTTCCCACCCATAAATATAAGGTTTTTCCAGATCCCAAAACTGAAAGGAAAGCATTTATCTTGACCTTACCACCAGATAAAGGTTTCTTATCTCTCTTTTCCTATAAACGCACTGATCTTCTTTGCGTCTGATCACTCTGTATCTGTTTACAAAAGCTTTTGCCTTCTATCTACATTCTCATTAACTTGACTCTCATTAACTTCTGCACCTGACAAATAATCTTCAGACAGTTGCTCTGAGAAAGACTGTGAAGGGCCTCTCCCAGGAATGTGACCTTCTGAATCTTCCTGAGACAGCTCGAGCCTCTCATTTGAGCTAAACTCAGGCCCAGGAAAATCCTCATCCCCATTACCTACAGACCCAGACCCACCATCAGGAACATCATCCCCATTTCCAGCATGAACATTAGATACAATCACAGGCTGAACAGGCTGACATACAACAGTGATGGACAGAGGTGGCCCTAGGTAATTTTCAAAGGTAAGCAAACAGTATTTTGCCCCCCCCCCCAACCAATTATTTATATATATTTTCTGTTCGTCGTGGGAGTTCTGTGTGCCATATTTGGTTCAATTCCCTCATTGGTGGAGTTCAGAATGCTCTTTGATTGTAGGTGAACTATACATCCCAGTAACTACAACTCGCATATGTCAAGGTCTATTTTCCCCCAAGAGCGCCTCAAGAGCGCCCCTGGGCAAAATCAACTATACTGCAAATGCTTACTTTGCGTAATAGGTTGAGCCACCCCTGGTTATGGAGTCCCTTTGGGGTGATGGAGGCAGGGTAAAAAATAAAATTATTATTATTATTATTATTACTTCCCTTCATATTTTTTTAGCATCTGCCTTGAATCTCATTCAGGCGGGGTATAGATCTATATAAATAAAAATGTAATGTTCGTTTGTGGGATTAACATAACTCAAAAACCACTGGAAGAATTGACACCAAATTTGGACACAATACACCTATCAGGCCAATGAGTGACCATCACTCATAAAAACACTGAAAAACATAGCAGATGAGACCTAAAAAGCCAAAAAACAAAAACTAAATAACAACGCATGAGCAAAACCATATATACGCAAACACACATATACACAAATATGTTTGTTGTTCATTCGTTCAGTTGTCTCCAACTCTTTGTGACCTCATGGACTAGCCCACGCCAGAGCTCCCTGTCGGCCGTCACCACCCCCAGCTCCTTCAAGGTCAGTCCAGTCACTTCAAGGATGCCATCCATCTATCTTGCCCTTGGTCGGCCCCTCTTCCTTTTTCCTTCTACTTTCCCCAGCATCATTGTCTTCTCTAGGCTTTGCTGTCTCCTCATGATGTGGCCAAAGTACTTCAACTTTGTCTCTAGTATCCTTCCCTCCAATGAGCAGTCGGGCTTTATTTCCTGGAGGATGGACTGGTTGGATCTTCTCTCAGTCCAAGGCACTCTCAGCACTTTCCTCCAACACCACAGCTCAAAAGCATCTATCTTCCTTCGCTCAGCCTTCCCGAAGGTCCAGCTCTCACATCCGTAGGTGACTACAGGGAATACCATGGCTTTGACTAGGCAGATCTTTGTTGCCAGTCTGATGTCTCTACTCTTTACTATATTATCGAGACTGGACATTGCTCTCCTCCCAAGAAGTAAGCGTCTTCTGATTTCCTGGCCACAGTCTGCATCTGCAGTAATCTTTGCACCTAGAAATACAAAGTCTGTCACGGCCTCCACATTTTCTCCCTCTATTTTCCAGTTGTCAATCATTCTTGTTGCCATAATCTTGGTTTTTTGATGTTTAGCTGCAACCCGGCTTTTGCGCTTTCTTCTTTCACCTTGATTAGAAGGCTCCTCAGCTCCTCCTCGCTTTCGGCCATCAGAGTGGTGTCATCTGCATATCTGAGGTTGTTAATGTTTCTTCCAGCAATTTTCACCCCAGCTTTGCATTCCTCAAGCTCCGCACATCGCATGATGTGTTCTGCATACAAGTTAAAAAGGTTGGGTGAGAGTATGCAGCCTTGCCGTACGCCTTTCCCAATCTTGAACCAGTCTGTTGTTCCGTGGTCAGTTCTGACTGTTGCTACTTGGTCCTTGTACAGATTCCTCAGGAGAGAGACAAGGTGGCTTGGGATGCCCATCCCACCAAGAACTTGCCACAATTATATACACAAATATATACACACACAAAACACATATACACAAACCGAGCCACAGCAACACATAGTAGGGGACAGCTAGTAAATAATAAAACATAAATTACACTAAAAGGCATTGTGTAAAAGCTTTTAAAAGCTCAGGCCGGCCCTCGACACAGCATTGCCTGTTTGGGTTGGCGCAATCTATGATCTAGATGTTTTATTTTTCTCTCACACACAGGGCCTTAAGTTTCCCAGGCCACTTCCCCTCCCCTGGGGAAGGCCAGGCAGGAGGCCAAGGGATCGTTCCAGATCCAGCGCCCCTCAAGTTGTTGCCCCATCTACACTGTCATACAATGCAGTTTAGTGAAGACCAGGTAGGGGCAAACTTGGGCCCTCCAGGTGTTTTAGACTTCAACTCCCACTATTCCTCACAGCCTCAGGCCCTTTCCCTTTTCCCCTCAGCCGCTTAAGTGGCTGAGGGGGAAAAGGAAGGGGCCTGAGGCTGTTAGGAATAGTGGGAGTTAAAGTCTAAAACACCTGGAGGGCCCAAGTTTGCCTGTGCTTGCTATCTAATGTAGACATCAAGTAGGTTTTCGCCTTCCCCTGCCTGCCAGTCTTGGAGGGCGGGGGCGGGGGGTTTGAAGGGAGCAGCGCCTTGGCCTGGGCTTCTCGTTGCCTAGCAACCAGCCCCTCGCTGCTCTTGCCTGGGATTCCGTGGATCCCAATCACGCCGTTGTAAACAACGTTGCCATAGCAACCGAGGCAGCGGGAGGGGGCGAAAGTCGGCGGCGTGGCAACGTCGCTGCGACCCTGTTTGCAGAAAGGGCTGGAAGCGGGGTGGGAGGAAAAAAAGTCCCTTCCAGACAGGCCCCATATCCCAGGATCTGATCCCAGCTTTTCTGCTTTAAACTGGATTCTATGAGTCCCTGTTGCCAGATAATCTGGGATGAACTGAAAACCTGGGATATAGGGCCTGTCTGGAAGGGCCTATAGTCAGCCCTCCCTCCATGTCCATGGCATCTGCAAACCTCCACATTGCCAGGGATGCGTCTACGCTGTAGAATTAATGCACTTTGACATCACTTTAACAGCACTAGCTCAATGCTATGGAATTGTTTCAGCTGTAGTTTTACCCTGTGTTTAGCCTTCTCAGCCAAAGAGTGCTGGCGCCTCACCAAACTACAGATCCCAGGATTCCATTGCAGTGAGGCATGGCAGCTCAGGTGGTGCCCAAACCTCATTCATTCTACAGGCATGGGCAAACTTTGACCCTCCGGGTGTTTTGGGCTTCAACTCCCACAATTCTTAACAGACTACCTGGCCACTAGGAGGCACTAGAGAGAAAAGGATATGGGGGTGGAAGGTGGGTTGAAGGAGGAAAACCATTTCCCCCTGTTTTCTTGTTATTCCCCCCACACATGTCCCTCTTGCGGGAACACCTCCTTTATGATATGGGAAGTGGGGAGAGGGAATAACCAGCAAAAATGGGGGAAATTGTTTTCTCCTCCATCTCCCCCCACCCAAAATTGACTATCCTTATAGCTCCCACTTATGGCCTCTGCCTGGGTAATGAAACAGAATGGAAAACAGCAACTGCCCACCTCTCCACCCACTTGGGAGGGGGCTATAAAATCCCTTGAACCAATTAACCAGTTAGGGATGATGGGAGTTATACTCGAAGGGCAGGAAACATCCTTAGCTTTGCTAAATCTGTCCTTGGATTGAAAGAATCAAAGGTAGGAGGAGCCGAGGAGCCGTCTAACCAAGGTGAAAGAAGACAGTGCACAAGCTGGGTTGCAGTTAAAAATAAAAATAAAAACCCCAAGATTATGGCAACCAAACTGATAACTGGCAAATAGAGGGAGAAAATGTGGAAGCAGTGACAGACTTTGAATTTCTAGGCGCAAAAATTACTGCAGACGCAGACTGCAGCCAGGGAATCAGAAGACACTTACTTCTTGGGAGGAAAGCTATGACCAATCTCGATAAAATAGTGAAGAGTAGAGACATCACACTGGCAACCAAGATCCGCATATTTAAAGCAATGGTATTCCCTAGGCCTGGGTAACAACGGAAAAATTTGTTTCTAAAATTGATTCGTTTTTTGGGGGTTTTTGCGTTTCGTTATTTAAAATAATTACAAAATTTTCCTTTTAAAAAGTTCGATATTTACGAAATTTCGTAAATGTGAAAAAAATTACAAAATATTAACGAATCGATTTCCGAAACAATAACGAATCGATTCGTTAATGGCGGACGCGACTGCGAAATACGCTAAAAAGCCTCCAAAAACTTCTGAAGCTTCCCTCTCCCTCTGTTGTTGACTGTTAGTGTGATATTATAATTTTTTTTCACTAATTAAACAAAAAACTTGCCCCAGACATGCGGAAATAATAACGAATCGACCTCAGAACAATAACGAAACGAATACAATAACGAAATATCAAGCATTTACAAAACGTGTTCAAAAATTCGTTTTTTTAAAAAATTGCTCCAGAATGGTTCATTATCGTTTTGTAATTGAAAAAAATAACGAATTATTAACGAATTACGAATTAACGAAACGAAACCGCCCAGCCCTAGTATTCCCCATAGTAACCTATGGATGCGAGAGCTGGACCATAGGGAAGGCTGAGCGAAGGAAGATAGATGCTTTTGAACTGTGGTTTTGGAAGAAAATTATGGGAGTGCCTTGGACTGCAAGAAGATCCAACCAGTCCATACTCCAGAAAATAAAGCCCAACTGCTCATTGGAGGGAAGGACAGTAGAGGCAAAGATGAAGTACTTTGGCCACATCATGAGAAGACAGGAAAGCCTGAAGAAGACAATGATGCTGGGGTAAATGGAAGGAAAAAGGAAGAGAGGCCGACTGTGCTGTTGCTCGCTGGGCCTGTGCATAAGACTGTAGACAGGACATATATTCCGTGTGCCCAACGGGACGCCGGGGCTGCCTCAGATTAAAGGCCCTTGGATTTCCTTAAAACAGAGTCTTTAGATCGCTTAAAGGTTCAACAAAGTTCTTTATTATTGAAAACAAACAGGTACTTTAAGGCTTTCTTAACAGTCTATTGGCTCTCTCTCAATCTTGTCCACTGGGAACAGGCACTATCTTCATAAACCATATTTTAACTAATGGGGAAATCCTTAACTTCTAATCTGGGCAGTCTGTCTTTGCCTCTGTTGGCGTGGAGCCCCTACACCCGGTACCAACTGCTTCTGGCTTTCGCGAGTGACCCTTACCAAGCAGAGCTTTGTAGACTTCCAAGGGAAAAAAGAAGTTCAGGTTTCAGTGATGGCTGGCTGAAGTGCTGTGAGACCGGATTCCCTCAGCAAAGGAGCTGAAAGGCTGTATATCTCCCGGCCAAGCCATGGGACCTTTCTCCCCAGCCAAGCTGTAGAAGACGAAGCTTTCTACAGGAGCTCTTGGTTTTATGTCCTGCATGAAAGACTTCTCTGTATGGACAAAATGGCACCTATGCCCTCCAAAACCCAAAAGGGGGCAGGACCAGGGAACCTAACTATAATTGACAGGTGGCTTGCTCTATGATTGCAGCCAAAAGAAGCCACCTATCTGCAGAGTCCCTGAAACTTAGGACTACAACAAACATTCAATGCAAAGCAAACAAAATTGGAGCTCCTGGTAAAGCTGTACCTGCACACCGACCAAGGGCAAGATGGATGGATGGCATCCTTGAAGTGACTGGCTTGACCTTGAAAGACCTGGGGGTGGCCACGGCTGACAGGGAGCTCTGGCGTGGGCTGCTCCATGAGGTCACAAAGAGTCAGAAGTGACTGAATGAATAAACAGCAGAGCCAGAGCATTGTTTTTTAAACCTTTTCATTAGTTTTCTTAATTGACCCCCTCCCTCCCCCTTATAATAATTTGAAGAGTTACAGATGAGCCACCCTATAGTTGTGCTTCACTTGTGCTTGTTGCAGCCGCACAGGGCAGATTCATACCACAAACACTTAATATGTCCAGTATCCTTATCCATAGATTTGACATCCACTGCTTCAATTACCCGCACTCCACAAAATAGCACTTTCTTCAATACCTGTTTGAAACTATGTGAAATGATCAGTGTAGATGGGGTCAGAATGACCTTAAGTACAGTGTTTCTGTAGGATGAGACTGAGGGAGGAACTCATTCACACCTGATAATCAATACCTTCCCTATCCCTTTCTTCAAAGCATAGGGTCTTTTACAGTAGGTGTGTTTCAGAAAGAGAACTGAAAAACGATCTCCACCTTTTCCCACGAACTCTGGTGCTGAGAAAGTGGGACATGTGTGTATTGCACCAGACTTCCTGGCAGATGTCATGTCAGGGCTGGCGCCTGTTTTAGGCGTTAGGACCAGGGAGGCAAGGTGTCTGCTGAGAGTGGACAACCCATCTCTCCTACAACCACTATTGAGTTCTCCTCTCCTTCTGGACTCAGTTCAATGCCCAAAAGTGTGTAAGGAAAATGGATGTTACCAACACTGGCTACAATCATGGTCATTGTGTGGGTGGTATTGTTGCTCTCATGTCTTTATCGTGGACTTCTCTGTTTGAACAGTGTGCGAAGAGCATACTGGATTAGCATGTTTTTGGTTAGATTCAGTACAACTCTTCGTCCATATTTCATGCAATTGGGAGGATGTTGTAGTAATCATTCATAGCCCTCCTTGAATGGTCCTCAGCAGGTGGCCAACCTTGCAGAAACTAATTTTTGTCTCAGATAAAGTCTGGCACCAAATGATGACAGCTAGAAGAATGTAGTACCTCTTCACTCCTTCCTCCCCATGCAGTTTTATTCCTGGTGACATCTTCAAATCTGCACCAGCAAATTTGGACCTGGACAGCTTATGAATGTAGAATAATTATGGAACTTAAGTATACCCTGCTTGAATTCTAAGCAATGTCCTGCTGTTCGGGTAGGTTGCTCTAGCTCAAAACCTGTTGTGTGGGAAATCTCTTATCTCCTGCTGCTCAAAATTATCATTCAAACTAGCTTCTAATGGTTTTCAATAGCGGAATGTGCTTTGTTTGGTTAGACTGCAAACACACGGCCACTGATACCATTATGCCTGGTCTGCTGTCTTCAATAAGCCTGGAAATAAGGTAATGTAACAACATAGAACATAAAGTTTGAGAGCTTTGAGAATATACTCTGTTATCCTGGATGTTCATATGTGCTCCCCCAATCCATATTGCATCCCAGGCAGCTAGTCTTGTTGCCCCCTGATTATGGTTGGATACAACTGCAAATCTACTGTGGGCATTGCAAGTGTGCATATATGAATGTTTGAATGTGTGGGTGTGCCTATATGTTTGCAAGTAGATTTATGAATTTGCACATCAAATAATAAAATGGATCAGATCAGCGGCTTGGCCCACGGGAAGTTCATGTTAGCCACCTGCCTCAATATTAAGCAATACTTGAGGCTGACATATAATTCTCCTCCCAGTGGATTGCACTCTGTCATCACTGTTTCAGTGGCACAATGCTAAAAAAAGGGTGAATTCAACCCAGGCATTTTTCCAGATTTGGTTTCAAAAGAATGTGTGGCTTCTCACCCCTCTTTTTAAATGCCCTCTCCACTGTAAATTCACCTATGGACAGGACGCAAAATTGGGCTTGGGGTTCCATGATGTTATGGACTTTGTGGAGGGAAATGTTATTGCATGAATTAGATAAATTAAGTTAAGGATCTATTGGGAAGAGGTGAGAAAACTGAAGGTTAGCAGTGATAAGTGAGTTATCGAAATCGCTGGGTTGGTGTGCGTTTGGCAGGCTGTATTGCCATGCTCCAGAAGCATTCACTCCTGAATGCCTGCCACAGATGTGGACGAAACATCAGGAGAGAATGCTTCTGGAACATGGCCATATAGCCCAGAAAACTCACAGCAACCCAGTGATAGGTGATTTGCTGAATGTTAAAGGACTGTTAAGAAAAAGCTAGGTTGATGTGACTGAAAATGAGAGTTGAATCTGTCAAGGTTGGGATTAGGAACCTGTTAGGATGGGAATTTACGGATGTGAAGGAGAGTTAGTCAGAGTTACTTAGGATGTGAGTTAGAAAGTGAGTTGACTGTTGGCGTTTGGCACATGATTGAGATTTTTTAGTTAGTTTCAGTCAGAATGATGATGTATTAAAAAAAGTCAACCTTGATGTTCAGCATCTGTCTAATAAATCATTTTTATTATACACATGCGCCTCTGGGAATGCCGCATAAAAGATATCAGAGAGCTTGAGTTTTGAGACACATTGCCGATGTGGTGATAGGTTGGACTCCCAAGAGATCTTTCAGGACAGGGCAGAGCATGAATATTTCTTTAAATAAATGATAGGTTAGACACACTAGATGAGAAATTATTGTTAGAAAATTGTTGCGCTCATCAAGGGAGGAAGTGGCTGTAATCATACAAAAAGCTGAAGCCTCTAGTTTGTGTTGGAACTCAAGCACACAACCTGGCATGAGTCTGCAGTCCTCACCAAGGACTAGATAGGCAGATGAGTTAGTTGGCAAGGAAAAGCCATTCCCCTACTGACCTCTCTGGCTGCCTGTCTTCTTTTCTTTTCTCTCCTTTTTATTGAGCAATGCATATGAAAAGGCTCAGAGTCCCCCATTTTCCTCCTCTTCTGTGAGCATGGAGAAACAAGATGTCTGATGTGAGTTGCTTAGTTAGATAGCTAGGCCTTGCTTAACTTTCCTATCTAGTTATGTAGTTTTTTTGAATAACGTGTTTTATAACTTTTTAAGCTTGACTCTGCCCCTATATTGGCTTAAGATCAATTGCTCTACTGCTTGCACTAGCAGCTTCTAACATGCCAAACTGCTGCTAATGCTGCTGTTTCTGCTTTACTATTTTTAATCCTTTTTCCTTTTTAGAAATTAACCAATCCCCCTAAACACTTTGTGCTAAGCTTGACTCACTTTTCTTTCTTGTCTGAAGAAAGAAGTTACAAAAGCCAAGGACATGCAGGCACTTACATACAGGATACAGAACAGTAGCCAAATAAGTATGTAAGATATGGAACATTAACCAATTAGTGAACAACATGCAAGCGCTAAACGAAAGTGTAAAAAGTCCTACAGAAAAGTTTCGGTAGGATTTCACTGGCTTTGTACTTTGCATCATATGACTTCTCTTTGCACAAATAAGAAATAAAATTCTTGTTTCTTCCTTCCTAGCCTGTCTTTTAATTGGCTTGAGAGACTGGTATGGTTTCAGAGTACCTTTTTTTCTTTCTTTCTTTCTTTTCTTCTTTCTTTCTTTAGGCGATCCCTTGTAGCCCGAGGATGATGGTCCTCAAAGTCTGATGCCTTGACGGTGGGTCCGTAGGTGGCTGTGGAGCCCTATTCTTGATTTGCATGTTCTCCTGCAGCAAGGACATCGGTTTCCAGGTGGAAGGCAGTCTTGGTCAAGGTTGGCTTGATGCGCATTCCTCTTGGCCTGTTTCCTCCCTCTCACCCTCCGTTCATGCCTCAGGGTTTCCCAGTTCTCGGTGTCTATGCCACAGTTTTTAAGTTTGGCTTTAAGCCCATCTTTAAATCTCTTTTCCTGTCCACCAATGTTACATTTCCCATTCTTGAGTTGGGGGGTATAGTAACTGCTTTGGGAGATGGTGATCAGGCATTCAGAAAATGTAGCCAGTCCAGTGGGGTCGATGATGTAGGAGCATCGCTTCAGTGCTGGTGGTCTTTGCTTCTGTCAGCACACTGACATTTGTCTGTCTGTCTTCCCAAGAGATTTGCAGTATTTTTTGGAGGCAACGCTGATGGAATCATTCTAGGAATTGAGTATGTCGTCTGTAAAAAGTCCACGTTTTGCAGGCATATAGCAGATTGGGAGGACAATAGTTTTATAAACACCTTGGTCTCCCTTCAGATGTCCCAGTCCTCAAACACTCTCTCCTTCATTTGGAAAAATGCTGCACTCGCAGAGCTTATGCAATGTTGTATTTTGGTGTCAATGTTGACTTTTGTGGAGAGGTGGCTGCCAAGGTATCAAAAATAAGACCAGGTGGTAGTGGAACGGGAGGAGGTCCTTGCCTTTGTAACAGGTGGGCTTAAGTAGGATAAGTGGGATAAGTAGAAGCCCTCTTAGGGTCATATATCAGCTTCATGCTGTTCACTCCAGATTCAGCTCTATAGATTTTCCAGCTTCTACAAAGGGGGCAGAACATGGAGGGAAATATCAGAGTTTCCAGGTTATTTGAGGACAGAATATAAGCATGTCACCTTGAGCTCTTTAGAGGAAAAGTGGGATTTACATTGATTAAAAAATAAATTCAACAGGTGAGGCTGCCAAGCTTTTAAACTGGCTGACGATAGTTAGCTTTTTTTAATAAAAGCTTGTTTTGGCGAGTCATAGTTGACTTGCTGCTTTCTATACATCAGGCTGTTTTAGTATTTCTGAGACTGCAGAGTGGTTTTTGCTGTTTTTCTTTTTTTCTTTCTGATCAAGTGGCAATGTGATTGCCAGGAGACCTTTATGTGAACAATTGTGGTGAGTCAGTAACTTCAGCCCTGTGCCCTTCTGTCAGGTTGCCGCCTGTAAAATGGAGGTATTGTTTCTTGCCAAGTGAAATTCTTTCCATTCAGTGTACCCATGCACTGTGGGAACAATCACATCCAGCGAAGCTCTGTCCCAAAATGAATATGTGTTGTCATCATATTACCGGATACCTTAAAACAAATAAGGCTAAGGATTTATATATGCTTTCTTCCCTGGGATTGTAGATATATTTTGGTAAATGAAAAGCGGGCTAAGCATACCCCCCCCCCCCCCCGGCTCTGTGTATCTTAAACTCCTTCAATCAGCTTAAGAGTCACAAGGAAACTTCCTTACATTGTATAACCATTGTGTGCAACCAGTACCCAAGGACCTAGATGTTTACATTAGATTGGAAAACAATCCTTTTACCTGTGTACACTGTACTCTGGCTTTTACATTCCTAAACACATTTTCAAAGTGGCTTCCCGGTCTTTCTGAAGGCTCTTTGTGTTGTTTTTCTCCTCATTAGCAATCAGATAAATTCAGCACTCAAAAACACCTAAACACGGGCAGCAGACTTAAAAAATAAATCTCAGATTGCTGCTATTGGCTGCAAGAGCACTGAGCTCCCAGCAACTGATCGGGTCACTTCCACACAGCTGAATAAAATCCCACATTTTCTGCTTTGAACTGAAATATATGGCAGAGTGTATTTAGATAACCCAGGGCCCTTCCATACAGTCCTATATCCCAAAATACCAAGGCTGAAAATCCCATAGTATCTGCTTTGAACTGGGTTATCTTAGGGCCCTTCCACACAGCCCTATATCCCAGAATATTAAGGCAGAAAATCCCACATTAGCTGATTGTGGACTCAGATAACCCAATTCGAAGCAGATATTGTGGGATTTTCTGCCTTAATATTATGGGATATAGGGCTGTAAGGAAGGGCACTGAGTCCACACTCAGATAATGTGGGATTTTCTGCCTTGATATTCTGAGATATGGGCCTCCAATTCAAAGCAGATATTGTGGGAGTTTCTGCCTTGGTATTCTGGGTTATATGGCTGTGTGGAAGGGCACCCAGCTGGTGAAATGCAAAACTTGGGCAAAAAGCTCCCAAATCCCAGGGCTAGCATAATTAAGTTTGTAACTTTGGCCTTGTAGGACCTGTTTTGTTTTCCGCTAGGACTCTGAGGCCTGCCAACCAGAGCCACCAAATGAGGGTTCAAGGGACAGTTATCAAATGACCCTCATGAACTGCACGTGGATACCATTCTGCCCACAAGGAATAGGAAAGTCTTAAGTAAGTAAAATAAACAAACAAATGGAGCATCTGGATAACAAGTATCTGTCCCCACCATTCACTGGATGTTTGCCCGGATGGTATAGAGAAGTGAAGTCGAGCGTGCCCCCCCCCCCACAACAAGGGATGGTAACTTATAGTTCTGCAAAGGACAAGGGTACCAGACTGCACAATAGGGGTTAAGTCTTGGTCAATTTGCCAAGACCCTAACAACAGTGAGGACCCCACGAGGCTTCGGGAATGGCTAGACCTTGGGGTATCTGCCTCTCTCGAGAGCTGTAGTTTTCCAAGGACCATGGTACCGGCTTCCATCCCAGTGCTGCAGGGCTTTGTGTCTTGGCCCAGTGGAACTCCTTGGCCTCCTTTTGGTGGCTTTTTGATTTCTGCTACATTCCTGGACTCCACTCTCTTCAAGGACTCGCTGTCTACCCATGAACTTTCTTCAAGACAACTTATGAATTCATGCTGTGTCCTGATATTGTCTGCCTTTTTATAATTGGTATTATTAATTACTCTCTGGGGTCCTGCATGAGAAGGTACCTGCATATGATTTCCTTGTGTATAATTTCTATATGATTTTTATGTTTCCTTGTATTCCTGACCTTTTGCCCCTTCTCCCTCCAAAGAAATATGTAAGGGAACCCCCTGGCCTTCAGAAACAAAAGCCATTAGCGATTACTGAAACCACCCGCCAAAGACACACTTGCATGGATAAAAGAAGGAAATTCTTATCTCTAGCATCGGAGATGGCCCACTAGAGCAAAGAATTGTTTGGCAAAGTTTCTATCACTCTTCAAGTAAGATAAGGGGAAATCTTCCCCTCTGCTTTTGTTTACTTCCCATTGATACCATTAACCTCAGGCTGCCATCATTGTTCTCCTGTCTCACAGCCAGGAAGGATCTGGATAATTTTTACACATGTTGATTCACAACACTCATGAACATAATAGATCGGCCCTGTTTGAGCTTTTTGTCTCAGGCCACATGGCATTTCCTTTGTTTAATGACTCCTTCCCAGATTCCTTTGTGTCCTATCGTCCCGCCTCCCTCTCACCTGATTTGCTGTTGCCGCCAGGTGGCAGAGGTCTCCCCATTGGATCCTACGGACCACTGGTGCTTCCTGATTGGTCCAGAGGCACCGGGGTTGGGAGGGCCACCTCCCAGCTGTTCGCCCATCGCCCAATCATGGGGGGAACAACAGGGACGCTGGGGCGGGGAGTTTGAACTCTGCAACTCGAATTTACTATAAATATGACTGTATTGGTGTACTCTACTCATGCTCTGCTGGCGAATGATTGCAGCTCTGCAATTGCAAATAAAACCTCGATGGCTTTTCTTCAACTTGGTGAGACCTTTCGTTGGGAAATCAGGGAAAAACATTGGGTGCTTCTCTTCTCGCCAGGGAAAAATAACTCTTTGATTAGTCTAATTGGTCTCTGCCTCCTGGCAAAGACCCCTAAATTTTAGCTCTAGATCAGAAGGACAATGTTTTGATTTGGGATTCTGTCACACTGAGTATGGCTGGCATCTCAACTACTCTGGGAGAATGGCAACAAAATAGAGCAACAGGTTGTAGCATAGTTTGGAAATGTTACTTTTTAAAGATAACACTGCCTGATTCTTTCAGCCACCATGGCCACGGAGGTCTTGGGCAACCTTTTCAAGCTCTGTATTCTAATTCCTAGCCTGAACAGGCAAGAGCTTCTAGGTGATGAAATCTTCCACAATCTACATCCTATAAAGTGTTTCTTAAATAAGTATTTAGGCACTCCAAGGTAGAGCTTTCTTGATTGTATTTTCAACAGCTAATCAAAAAGGGACTTCATATTATGTGAGAAGTTGTCCACATAAAGGAAACTACAGCTTATAATGCAAAGACTAGGCTGCCTAGTTATCCCCTGGTCTTTGGGCCCTCCTACACAGGAAAGATTAAATAAAGGCATCCTGATTAGACTGAGGGACCTTCCACGCAGTCCTATATCCCAGAATATCTACTTTGACCTGGGTTATCTGAGTCCACACTGCCATATATTCCAATTCAAAGCAGATAATGTGGGATTTTCTGCCTTGATATACTGGGATATAGGGCTGTGTGGACGGGCCCTGAGACTTTGCTGGAGCAACAAGAAGTCTTTCCAGCTTAATTCTGGGATGTTTTCTGCACCCTCTTTGTTCCTGCCTCGTCTTTGCCAGCTATATATCTGAATTATGTCTCTGAATGACCTTCTTAAGGGCTTCCTCTGCATCAGAATCAGTTGTCTGAATCATTTGGTGCCTGAGTTATGGCGATTACCACTTTGTCTTCCATGCCCATTTCTCAAGAAAGGAAAGAAGTAAAATGCACAATACAACATGCTCTGGACATGGAGACCATGGATCAAATGTTCGTGTGTACATCTAAGATCACAGCTTCTGGGGTTACAAACCAATTTAGGATTCCTTGTGTGAATGTGCAGGTCCCAAAAATATTATGTAGCTTGCCAGATGTTGAAGATGCTCTATGTCCTGCAGTATCAAATATTCAGCCAATACTTAACTCTTTATGTAAAAATAACCAGGCACATCCATCTCATAAGTACACAAATTTGCTTTCATCTTTAATAAATGGTAAACGTATATGTATGCCATTCTAACAACCACCATGTCAGACTACACAAAGAAGCCAATGAAATCCACAAGCATGTGAACAACTCCAACAGAAAGGAGGAAGCCATGAAAATGAACAAAATATGGCTCCCAGTATTTAAAAAACTCTAAAATCAGGACAGTAAATAAAGGACACCACTCAGAAAACAGGGGTATTCCAGACAGGAATCAATAAGGGCCAGCTAACACCTCCCAACAAAGGATCCCCCCAGATGATATGCAGCCAGACATTGAAACTGAAAGGCTATTCAATGCTAATCAAGGTGGCCAATTGCAACATTCACACTTGCCTCCAGCAGACAAGAGTTCTTTATCCCACCCTGTACATTATTCCTCTGATATATAAACCCCAATTGCCTAGTTTCCAACAGACCCCTCAATATCAGAGGATGCCCGCCATAGATGGAGGTGAAATGTCAGGAAAGAATGCTTCTGGAACATGGCCATACAGCCCAGAAATTCACAGCAACCCACTTTTATTGTTGGTTTGCTAAAGATGTGCTCTTGGAAATCCAAACACCCATTCAAATGGAAAAAGGTTGTGGCGAGAAACCAAACAAAGAACCTAAAATTGCTTTCGTCTTGCAGATCCCAAACATCTGAGTCTGTAGTTTTGATCCAAAAGCTTAAAAAAAACAAAGCCATGGGCAAATCATTGCTTTCAATATTCATCTCAAGTAATGCAGTTGGGATCAAAGTTATGAAAACAGATGACTGGTATGAAGATTGCTCAGGAGCTGTTGCCAAGGTACCTTGGTGCTGCTCTTAGTAGAACGCCTACCTAGTGGCAGGCTGGCAGCACATTAAGCAGGTAAGCAATTAATATGATTCATAGGCTGATTGGCAGGGAAATTGTGAGCATGTACCTTTGGTCCTCCGTACTGTACGTCTTGGACTCCAGCTCCCACAATTCTTTACCCTTGGCCATGCTAGCCAATGCAGAAGTCCAAAAACACCTGGAAGGTCAAAGTCTGTCCCTGTCTCCTTTGTATACAAATATACAAAGCTGCCTTAGGCTAAAGCTCACTATTGATCCAACTGACTCTCCTACACTTGCAGCAGCTCCTCAAAGAACACTTTTCCAAGAAAGACCAGAGATTGAATCTGAAGGTTTTGCATAAACGTGTTCTGTGTTATTCATCTGCTACCTGGAGAATTTGCTGGCAAATTTATGACTAATTTGGAATGAGCAGACTTTAGGCGTGCAAAATGAATGTTCTTTTTCATCAGGATCCCAAGGTGGATATAGAACTGCAAGTTGAGAGGTTCCTAAGCACATGGTAAATCCAGGTCGCAGAATAGGAAACCATGAGCCACTTAGTCCAACCCCTTGCCATGCAGCAAAAGCACAATCAGAGTACTCCTGGCTGATTTATTATTTACAGTATTATTTATTATTTACAGTATTTACATACCACCTTTCTCACCCCTGAGGGGACTCTCACCCCCCGGGGTGACTCCAGCCTCTATTTAACAGCCTTCAGGGAAGGATTTTCCACTACACTCTGAGGCAGAGAGTTCCACTGCTGAACAACTCTTACAGTCAGGATGTTTTTTAAAAAAATGTTCAGGCTGAATCTCCTTTCCTGTAATTTGAAACCACTGGTCTGATTCCTGGTTTCCAGTGCAGCACAAAACAGGCCTGCTTCCTCTTCCTTATGATATATTTTCAAATATTTAAACACAGCTATCATGTCTCCTCTTGATCTTCTCTTCTGCAGGCTAAACAAACCTAGCTCTTTAATCCACTCCTGATAGGGCATGTTCTCTAGAACTTTGATCATTTTAGTCACCCTCCTCTGGACATGTTCCAGCTTGTCAATATCGCTCTTGAATTGTGGTGCCCAGAACTGGACACAGTATTCCAGGTGAGGTCTAACCAAAGCAGAATAGAGAGGCGCCATGACTTCCCTCAATCTAGACCAGTGATTCCCAACCTTTTTTTGACCAGGGACCACTTGAGCAGGGACCACTTTGACCACTCTCCAACATTAGTACCAAAAGGGTTACGAATCATTTTGGTCAACTTTAGATTCAATTTGGTTATTTGGGGTGCTGATTCAGAAAACTGCATTGCATAGACCACATCAGCTCTAGTTTCTGATACAGAACATATGCCATCCAGTAGTCACTATCTGTTCACCCACAGAAAACCATATTTAATAATCTAGAGCTGATATGGTCTATCCAAGGGGTTGCGGCTGGTCAGCGACAGGGAAGGAGTGGCAGGCAACATGAAGGAGCAGAAATCAAATTTAAAAAAAAAAAATAAGAAGGAGGACCAAATTTTCATCCTCACAGCCCACAGGTTAAGAACCACTGATCTAGACACTATACTCCTTTTGATGATGATGATGATGATGATGATGATGATGATGATGATGATGATCTTTATATGGGGGAAGGAAGAAAAGTGGTTGTGAAGGAAGGAAAGAAGGAAAGAAGAAGAAGGAAGGAAGGAAGGAAGGAAGGAAGGAAGGGAAGAGGTAGAGAAAGAAGAAGGAAAAGAAAAAGGGGAGAAGGAAGGAAAGTGGTCATGAAGGAAGGAAGGAGAGAAGGAAAGAAGAAAAGGGAAGGTAGAGGAAATGAAGTAAGGGGAGAAAGAAAGAAAGAAAGAAAGAAAGAGGAAAAGAAAGAAGGAAAGAGAGAAGGAAGGAAGGAAAGAGGTAGAGAAAGAGGAAGGAAAAGAAAAAGGGGGAAAGGAAAAAAAGCAGTTGTGAAGGAAGGAGAGAAGGAAAGAAGAAAAAGGAAGGAAGAGGGAAGGAAGGAAGGAAGGAAGGGGAGAAAGAAAGAAAGAGATAAAGAAGAAGGAAAAGAAAAAGGGGAGAAGGAAGGAAGGGGTCGTGAAGGAAGGAAGGAAAGAAGGAAAGGGAAGGAAGGAAGGAAAGAGGGAGCGAAGGAAGGGGGGAAAGTAGGAGAGAAAGAGGGAGGGAAGGTTGGCCACAGCAACGCGTGGCAAGGTCAACTAGTTAGGTAATAAAAGGTTTGTTAGATCCCCTCATAGTAGTTATCTCATATGGGATTTTCAGCACATTTCATTCTCCATTTATACTCTCAAGTTAATTATTCAGATGCAATAAAGCAGAAAACTGCTTGCGTCCTCTTCAGCAACCACTAAAATAAAATAAAAAACAGCACTACAAGTCAAATGTTGTTATCTCTTGAAAACATCTAGAACCAAAGTCATGATTTAGCCTTCTGGGTCAGCATTATGTAACAACCTAATTAGTTGAGAGGGAAGGCTTAAAAGTGTTCATATATGTGTTGTTAATTTAGGATGACCCCATGAATGAGAGGCCTCCAGTGACCCTGTCACAAACAGCCCTGCTCAGGTCTTGCAGACTCAGGGCAGCTGCTGCTTCCTTGAGTCTGCCTTTCCCTCGGTTCCTACTGCCTTGCAAAGCATGTCTGTCTTTTCTAGTGAGTCATGTCTTCTCGTGGTATGCCTCAGGTACAACAGTCTCAGCTTAGTCATTTTGCTTCTAAAGACAATTCAGGCTTGATTTTTTTTTGGTACTTTTGACAGTTCATGGTATCTTCTCCAGCACCACATTTCAAATTAGTTGATTTTTGTTCTATCAACTTCCTTCACTGTCCAGCTTTCACAGCCATATGACTGAGGTAGGGAAAGTCTTAAGTTATTTCAATGTCTTCATTGTCTTCCTTAGAGTTATGTAAATCATATGTGGTCATTGTTTTGGTTTAATCCTGCCTTTGTGCTTTCTCTTTAGATTCTCTTTGTGCTTTCTCTTTAGATGCAAGTCTTTGCCATTTTCTGCTAACAGCATGGTGTCGTCTGCATATTTTAAATTGTTCCTTCATCCAATTTATATGTTTATTTTTTTGGAGCCCCTGGTAGCACAGTATGTTAAACCGCTGAGCTGCTAAACTTGTTGACTGAAAGGTCATACGTTCGAATCCGGGGAGCAGCATGAGCTCCTGCTGTCAGCCCCAGCTTCTGCCAACTAGCAGTTCGAAAACATGCAAATGTGAGTAGATCAATAGGTTCTGCTCCAGCGGGAAGGTAACGGCATTCCACGCAGTCATGCCGGCCACATGACCTTGGAGGTGTCTATGGACAATGCCGGCTCTTCGGCTTAGAAATGGAGATGGGCACCACCCCCCAGAGTCGGACATGACTGGACAATGTCAGGGGAAAACCCTTACCTTTACTTCTTTGGAGTCTGATCCTGCTGTACTTATTATTATTATTTTTATTATTATACTACATTAATACCCTGCCCTTCTCACCCCAATGGGGGACTCAGGATGGCTTACAGACCATGGCATATAATGCCGTATTACACATATAATAATAAACATGACATATCAACTGAACAATTCAAATATAAATACAATTTTAAAAGCTTAAAAGTATACATTTAGTCCCAACCAAAGTGGG
Source organism: Anolis sagrei (assembly GCF_037176765.1). Taxonomy (NCBI): domain Eukaryota; kingdom Metazoa; phylum Chordata; class Lepidosauria; order Squamata; family Anolidae; genus Anolis; species Anolis sagrei. The sequence goes on from NC_090022.1 coordinate 137,673,555, forward strand.
CTGATGGCATATAAATTGAACAATTCAAATATAAATACAATAAAACAGCTTAAAAGTAAGCATTCAATCCTAACCAAAGTAGGGTGATGGAATAAGCAGCCAGAAGCAGCAAGCAACAGGCAAGGTGGGGGAACCCCGAAAATGAGCACCCGCACAGGTGTTCCAATGTCCGGATGATGAGCCGCATGGCTGTTAAAGTAGCCACACAGTGAGGCCCCACCATGGAGGCACCCTGTGTCTCTTTTTTGGAGACTTGAAAGTATCTTGAGCTATTCAGATCTGTAGGCCATTGTTTAGTTTTCCATATTTGCTGAAAGATTTTAGTAAGAACTAGAGTAGATTCTTTCTCTTTAACTTGAAGCAAGTCTATTGGTATGTCATATGTTCCCAATGATTTCTTTCAAGTGCCATGAGTGCACCTTCCACTTCCCTTCTAAAACTGTAGGTTCATCTTTCTATGGCTCTTGTTTGAGTGAATGTGCCATCCCTTCAGCTCTTCTATAGAGTTTTTAAGTGTATTGTTCACATTTTCTTTTTATTTGTATTTGGTCATGTAATGTGTTTTCCTGCTGGTTGTATACCACCCCCATTCTTGGTTTATATCTCCCTTTGATTTCTCGGATCTTGTGGAAGAGGCATCTTTCTTCTTTTTGGTTGTTGTCATCTTACATTTCTCTGCATTGTAGTTTTGTTTGTTCCTGTATAGAATGTCAAATAGTTGCAGTCAGGATTCTGATCCTTTTCCTCTCAGATTTTATTTTGCTTTTCATTCGTTTTAACTCCTTGAAGAATTTCATCTCTCATCCAGTAAGGCTTTTCTTTGATTCTGGCTGAAGATTGTGTCTTTTTGTATTTCTCCCTGACAATGTTCCTGACTTCAGTCCATAGTCTTCCGGCTCCTGGTCAATTAGGCTTATTCAGGGGCGGCTCAACCCATTACGCAAAGTAAGTATTTGCAGTATTGTTGATTTTGCCCAGGGGCGCTCTTGAGGCGCTCTTGGGGGGAAATAGGCCTTGACATATGCGAGTTGTAGTTACTGGGATGTATAGTTCACCTACAATCAAAGAGCATTCTGAACTCCACCAGTGATGGAATTGAACCAAATATGGCACACAGAACTCCCACAATGAACAGAAAATATATTTCAGTGATTGGTTGGTGGGGGGATACTGTTTGCTTACCACTGAAAATTACCTAGGGTCGCCTCTGGGCTTAATACTAACAATAGTATAATATATTTTATTTCTATTATTCTCTATCTCCTCAAGGGGACTCAGAGCAGATTACAGAATACATATATGGCAAACATTCAATGTTGTCATACAATTAATAAAAGACTAACAACATAGACAGAGGCAAGGTTTCCCTCTTTTTCATATCTGGCGTCTGAAGGCTGTGCTCAACTCAGCCATGGGGAGGTGCTGTTGTTCCATATTCCATGTCAAGGAGCCTGTTGTTCTTGGACGCTTCCTGATCAAATTTTGCCTGCATGTTTTTCAGGGGCACTTTTTACCTCCCCACCAAAGCAATATCTATTTATCTACTCACATTGATGTTTTCAAACTGCTAGGTAAAGAGAAGCTAGGACTGACAGCGGGAGCTCACCCCACCCCATGGCTTGAACTGCCGGTCGACAAAATTTTCTGTAGCTGGCAGTTTAGCTTGCTGTGCTAGCCGTGGGTTTTTGCAGTATCTTTACATTCTATGGGAATGCTCATAAAGTTATATTTTGGCATAATGTTTGGTTTAATGTTGTTCTTTAGCTTTACTCAATTTTTAATAATAGCTGTCTATGGCCTGTGCCACAATCTGCTCCTGGCATTCTTTTTGCCAAAATAATGTATTTTCCCTGCTTCCAGGATGTCTGTACTGACCATGGTTACAGTTGCTTCATTAGTCGATTTGAAAAATGTGTTTGCTATGAACAAATTATTGGCTTCACAAAATTCAGTCAGCCAGCTTCATTCCTTGAATCTAAGCTACATTTCCCTACAATCTTTGATTCTCTTCTGTTTTTACTTTTGCATTCCAAACACTTATGATTAACAAGAAGTCCTGTTTTCTTGTGTGGCCAATTTCCTCCTGGACTCCTGCACATAATCTTCCAATTTCTTCTCCTTCTGCCTTTGTTGTTGGAGTATAAACTTGGATTATGGCTATATTAATAAGTCTTCTCTGAAGTTCTATTGGTATTAGTTGGTGAGACTTTGCATTGTTTCCTTTGACCGCTGTTGCTATATCTTTCCTCACTATCAATGCTACTCTCTTTCTTTTTTAGATTTTAATTCTCTGAATTAAACCCTGTGCAATTATCTGATTTAAAGTCCCTTTCTTGTCCACTTTAGTTTGCTCATCTCAAGTACTGCAGTGTGTTCTACAGTCTGTTTCCTGTTTTAGTTTGTCTGAATCATGCTTCTCACATTCCATGTTCCAATAATATATATTATCCAGCTTTAGACTTTCCTTTCATCCCCGAACATGTCAACAATCAAATACCCTTTTGACATGAGTCTAGTTGCGTCATTAGCCGTGGCACTATTCATCGTCTGCTGTACCTGAGCCGCTTGTTGAGTGCCTTCTGACCTTGGAGTGCCCTGTTTTGCACTATCTCTTGTTTCATTTTGGATTGTCTCGTCATAGAGTTTTCATAATAAAAGAGGTTTGCCATGCCTTTTTTGGTAGAGAAGTGTTAGCTTCTATGGTCTATAGCATTAGCTCTAGTCCCACCAATGTTGCCTGCGAAATCCTCTGTCTGGCTCTTCAGCAAAAACCTTCTCTGAAATGGGAGACTCTACCAGCAGTTTTTTGCCTCACAGGAGCATCCAGTTCCACCACCACAGAAAGGTAGTCCCATTCGTAGCTATGAACATATATACCATCACAGTGCATATGTACAATCGTGTGCCTTGATTTGAAAGAGAATTTCCATGGAGCACAATTCTCCATGCCTTAAACCCAAAATTAATTTTGAGTGAATTGAGGAGCTCCAAGGATAGCAAAAATGGTTGGGTAGTTGTACATATTCCCCTTGAGCTGCATATCCATCCTACCTAGAGTTGCCAGATTGGAAACTGAAGAGGGCTCCTGTGCTGAAATTTTAGTGGATGCTGTTTGTCACACAACCAAGTACAAAGGAACACTTCTTCTACACATTAAAGCAGTACTTCCCAACCCATGGGCCACAGCCCACTGGTGGGCTGCAAGACCTAAAATAAGGTGCGCAGCTCTAGATTATTAAATATAGTTTTCTGTGGGCGCGCAGGTGGCGACTCTTGCATGACATATGTTCTGTATCAGAAACTAGAGCTGATGTGGTCTATCCAATGCAATTTTCTGAATCAGCACCCCAAATAACTAAACCAAATCTAAAGTTGACCAAAAACTGATTCGTAACCTTTTTTGTACTAATGTTGGAGAGTGGTCCTGGTCAAATGATCCCTAGTAAAAAAAAAAAAAAAAAAGGTTGGGAACTACTGTATTAAAGGGACAGAATCCCTCTCGGTTTTCAATCTTTCAACCTTAGGCTTCTCTCCCACTACAGACTAATGAATATTGGCATATAAAGGAAGTGGCTCCCTATAAGATCAAACCATAGTGTCCAGACTTCCCCGACCTAACATCTTCCCGGTGGTGGCCTTTAACCTCCTAGCTTTCCTGCCCAATGGATTTGTGGTCCACCTTCAGCTGGGGACAGCATTGTAAACCAGAAACCTTCATGCTTCAGGGGCTGCTGGAAAGACCCATGTAAACTAGTCCTTTTGATTGCAACCATATCTTCTGATTATGAGTTATGATGGTGAATCATGATTTATTTAAGACAGTAAAGTGTTCAGTGCATAATGCCACTCTTCTTTTTCTGCGCCTTCTGGCTTCTTTCCTTCTTCAGTGACATCGAATGTGACTATTAATCACATTAAGTCTTTGCGTGGGAAATGTGGTTTCAGATTGCAGAAGTGGTGGCTTGAAGAAAAACCCATTGTGTGCACAAGGAAAGCCTCGAAAGTCAACCAGGTTAGAGCAGCTACCCAGCCTTATACAGCATGACATAATACGCTATCTGGGGGATTGTCAGAGTTGCCCCCCACCCCTAAAAAACCATGTTAATTTCTCCACACTCTAGATATGACATGCAAGCTGGTCTTGTTCACAGTCTTGTTCCTGGCAAAACAGGTTACTGGCTTTTTAAAAGAAATTGTCATAGAATCATAGAGTTGGAAGAGGCCTCATAGGCAATCCAGTCCAACCCCCTGCCAAGAAAATTGCATTCAAAACACCCCAACAGATGGCCATCCAGCCTCTGTTTAAAAGCCTCCAAAGAAGGAGCCTCTACCACAGTTCGGGGCAGAGAGTTCCACTGCTGAACAGCTCTCACAGACAGGAAGTTCATCTTAATGTTCAGATGGAATCTCCTTTCTTGTAGTTTGAAGCCATTGTTCCACATCCTAGTCTCCATGGAAGCAGAAAACAAGCTGCTCCCTCCTCCCTATGACTTCCTCTCACATATTTATACATGGCTATCATGTCTCTTCTCAGCCTTCTCTTCTTCAAGCTAAAAATGCCCAGCTCTTTAAGTCGCTCCTCATAGGGCTTGTTCTCCAGACCCTTGATCATTTTAGTCGCCCTCCTCTGGACACATTCCAGCTTGCCAATATCTCTCTTCAATTGTGGTACCCAGAATTGTCCCTTGCTTTTATGCCTTTATTGCAGGGCTGAGAATTGTGTGGCTCCCTAAATGTTGTTGGAGTGCAGTTCCCAGCATTCCTCACCACTGCCTATGCTAGAAGCTGCCTTGCAACCACAGCTGAATGGTCATGAGACAACTCCCCCCCCCCCCCCACACACACACACCCTTGCTGTATGAGCTTTATATGCAATCATTAGCTATTACAGTAGAGTCTCACTTATCCAACCTCCACATATCCAACATTCTGTATTATCCAATGCAGAAAGAAAAAAACCTTGTCTGTTTTGGTGCTAAATCTGTAAATGCAGGAATTACGACATAATGTTACCGTGTATTGAACTGATTTTTCTGTTAATTTGTTGTAAAATATGATGTTTCGGTCCTTAATTTGTAAAATCGTAATGTAATCATAACATAATTTGACGTTTAATATGCTTTTCCTTAATCCCTCCTCATTATCCATCATTTTCACTTATCCAACGTTCTGCTGGCCCGTTTATGTTGGATAAGTGAGACTCTGCTGTACTCCATTTCCTTATTCCTATATACTGAGATGGCATTGAACCCTCGTATATAGAAGAGATCTCTTAGGTCATGCTGCCATCCCCTTCAACTGGCATCCTGCCCACTTTGGAATCTCCTTTGTGATCTTCCCGGAGTATTTAGAGACACAGAAAGGCCTTTCTTTCTGATAGTTCCCCTTTCTGCCAATAATTCATTTGCTGTCTTGTCTGGAAGCAGAATAGAGCAGTCTACCACCTCCGTCTTGCCCAAAGGCTAGTGATGAAAGGTTTCTTTTATCTCTAATTATAGCTCAGAGAAGACAATTTCACTAATTGTCATTTTTCTTCAACCTGCAGTACTGTGGCATGACAAAGAATCGTGATGCAACATCCTTTTTTATATATACAGTGGTTCAAACAGAATGTTTCTTCCTTCCTCCCTCCCTCCTGTGATTTCTTGCCCTATAGCTCCCATCAGCACCAGCCAACATGGTCAATGGGATAATGTATTGTGGGAGTAATAGTCCAAAACACCATATCTGCCAAGCATTTCTTGCTCTTGGATTCTTGGGTTCTTGTCAATTTTTCAGACTTGTTTTTTGTTTCTAATGCCCTCTTTCTTTACCATCTTAGAGTTGGGCTGAGAACTGGGAAGGCGGAGGAAGACATTTTTCTTCCCTGTGTTCACCCTTGGCTTACAGCTACATCAACCCTGTTGATTGCCACAAATTGTCTGATACTTTTAATATTTAATTGCTTATTATTACTCGATTTATTAGTTAAATGTGTCCTAAATGTTATATTAGTATATTTAAATTTTTAATCTTGTTAGTTTGGGTTGTTTTATATTTATATTTTGATTTTATTCATTTACTGTTTATGATTTGTTTTGTTTTATTTCTCGATTGAGATAGGGCAGGATAAAAATAAAGCATTATTATATTGATACAAAAACACAGTATGTCACAGCAAATGAGATCTATATGTTGGATTTCATATCACAAATCACAAGTCAAACACTTCCCAAGCGTCTAGGACTGTGTGGTGTATTTTCGAATGATGATACATATCCCCTGGGGGTTGGGAACACAGGGGGGTCGCAAGGGAGGGGGGTGTCAAAGAAGTTGTCAAAGACCATCAGAAAACACAGTATTTTCTGCTGATCATGGGGGTTCTGTGTGGGAAGTCTGGCCCAATTATATCATTGGTGGGATTCAGAATGCCCTTTGATTTCTAGGTGAACTATAAATCCCAGCAACTACAACTCCCAAATATCAAGGTCTATTTCAGTGTTCACATTTGGGCATAATTAAGTATTCATGCCAAGTTTAGTCCAGATCCATCATTGTTTGAGTGCACAGTTCTCTCTGGATGTAGGTGAACTACAACTCCAGAACGCAAGGTCAATGCCCACCAAACCCTTCCAGTATTTTCTGTTGGTCATGGTAGTTCTGTGTGCCAAGTTTGGTTCGATTCCATCATTGGTGGAGTTCAGAATGCTCTTTGATTGTAAGTTAACTATAAATCCCAGCAACTACAACTCCCAAATGACAAAACTAATCCCCACCACCAACCTACCAGTATTCAGATTTGGATGTATTGGGAATTTGGGCCAAATTTGGTCCAGTGAATGAAAATGCATCCTGCATATCGGATAGTTACATTACGATTCATAACAGTAGCAAAATTACAGTTATGAAGTACGTAAAAGTAAAGGTTTTCCCCTGACATTAAGTCCCACCATGTCCAACGCTGGGGGTTGGTGTTACTCTCCATTTCTAAGCTGAAGAGCCAGCATTGTCCATAGACACTTCCAAAATCATGACCGCATGGAACGCTGTTACCTTCCCTCCTGTTGATCTACTCACATTTACATGTTTTCGAATTGCTAGGTTGGCAGAAGCTGGAGCTAACAGTGGGAGCTCTTGCCGCTCCCCAGATTTAAACCTGTGACCTTTTGGTCAGCAAGTTCAGCAGCTCAGTGCTTTAACCCACTGCGCCACTGGGTAGCAATGAAAATAATGTTATGGTTGGGGTCACTCAACCAATGGGGAACTGTGTTAAGGGGTCACAGCATTAAAAAGATTGAGCACCACTGGGCTAACAGAAGATGCACCACAAAATGTGGCACGCACTCAGTTGGGCAAGACTGCCTTTGGGAAGTTTGATTTGTCAAGTGAAGGGTCTTTCTTTCCTACACTTCTAAGGCAGCAGTACCCTCTAGTGGCCTCTGTGTGCATTGGCTCAATACATATCCCTGTAAAAGCGGGGGAGACTTTTAGGGGCCTAAATGCCCCTGGTGGTGCAGTGGGTTAAACTACTGAGCTGCTGAACTTGTGGACTGAAAGGTTGCAGGTTTGAATCCAGGGAGCGGCATGAGCTTCTGCTGTCAGCCCCAGCTTCTGCCAATCTAGCAGTTCAAAAACATGCAAATGTGAGTAGATCAATAGGTACCACTTCAGCGGGAAGGTAACGACACTCCATGCAGTCATGCCGGCCACATGACATTGGAGGTGTCTATGGACAACACTGGCACTTTGGCTTAGAAATGGAGATGAGTGCTCCCCCCCCCCCCCCAAGTTGGACTTGACTGGACTTAATGTCAGGGGAAAAATCTTTACCTTACCGCCTAGTAGCCTCTGTGTGCATTGGCTCAATACATATTCCTGTAAAAGCGAGAGAGACTTTTAGGGGCCTAAATGCTTTATAGGCACCAGATCACCTCTGTTATTACCAGTTAAACAATATCAGAACTGGTTAGTACTTCGATGGGAGACCAGAAATGAATCCCATGTGCTGTAAATTAACCGTATTTACTTGAGTCTAATGTGCCATCAAATCCAGAGTGCACCTGATTTTTCAAAACTCTGAAACAAAAAAAGTATTTTGCTGCTGAATGTAATATAACAAAAGTATGTGTTTTGCAATTTGTCCAAAAAAGATGTGCATTACAGTCACTGCCTGCTTAAAACTCCTTCTTTAAAAATCCCACATTATCTTCTCTGAACTGGAATATATGGCAATATGGACTCAAATAACCCAGTTCAAAGCTGATATTGTGGGATTTTCCACCTTGATATTCTGGGATATAGGGCTGTGAGGAAGTGGAAGGGCCCTTAAAAGTGTGCAAGGGTCTCCGGTTGGAGCCAGGTGCAAAAGAGAGCACACGCAATGCTTGTGTCACAGATGGAGAATCAGCAGCCCCTTGTGTACTGTCCTCTTTTCCACCTGGCCTCCCACGTTGGGCGCATGTGCTTGTTGGGGTACCCTTGCATCCTAACTGAAGTTTACCCTTCTTTACCACATGGAGGCACCCTCGGACGCTCTTTTCTGGATGAGAAATTCTAGGTGGAATATTCCAGAGTGTTTGCTTAACAAAACTGCAGGAGGCTCTTCTTAGAAGCAGCACTGACAAGGTTAGGAAAATTGTAGGCATAATGCCTTTTGGAAATGACAAAGCATTATCTCTGCATAAGGGAGCCCTTGGTATCTGCTGGGGGTTGGTTTCAAGACCCTTGTATATACCAAAATCCAGCATTGTCTAAGTCCCATTATATACAATGACATCGTGAAATGGTGTTCCTTATATAAAATGCAAATTAATTCCAGCAAGTTTCAGACAGAGCCTGAAATCGCAGGAGACTCCGGCTCCTTCCACACAGTTTAATAAAATCCCACATTATCTGCTTTAAACTGGGATATATAGCAGTGTGGACTCAGCTAACCCAGTTCAAAGCAGATATTCTGCCTTGATATTCTGAGTTATATGGCTGTGTGGAAGGGCCCTCCAGCAGGGTATGTCTACAAATCAGTATGATAGTGGACAACAGAAGCCTTCAAACTGATCTGACCTGCAGCAGGGAGTTCCATAGTTCCTGGGTGTCCAATTGGGTCAGCATCGCTGGGAATGTGGCCACAGCAGCTGTTTCAGCTAGAGACTCTTTTTCTGCCTTGCTTCCCGCCCCCTCTTGCCCTAACATTGTAATGAATCCCCAATAAAGTATCTTTCAATTGTAACTTTAGTCTCTCCATAGTGATACATTGTGTCCCTTTACTGCCTCTAACACTCTCCAGCATGAACTTTCCCTCTCCTGAGCCGCGGATTGCTGCTGGCTCACCCGGGATGCATTCCCAGCATCCCAGGGAGGCAAAAACTGCTTTCCTCTGAACTGCAGATACGGAGGCCCATTGGCCCCCCGTATTCGTGGGTCAACGGATCGCTTCCAAACCAGTGCCATTTTTCTCCTAATTCTAAGACTAACTGCTATCTTGCTTCTTGCATTCTGGACTCCTACACTCTGGGAATAAACGTTTTCACCCCAGAACTCCATGTGGAGATCAGCTGATTGTGAGCCATTGCTCCCTGCCGCAATGTTGTTCCTGCCGCCATCTTGTTGATGTCCAGAAGCCTGTTGACCTGGGGAACATGCTACAGTCACCGCTTGGGACTCCTGGGAAGCAGACAGGCCACCCTGGCCCCTTGATGAGATGGGATTTATAGTTTTCTTCTCCCAAATGAATGGACCCCGATTCTCAGTGCTCTGCAGTGCAAACTCAACGAACTTTTAAGAACATTTCCCCTTTATTCATGAATTCTTTGGACTTTTATCAAACCTCTGCCCACTTTGGAAAACTTTTAAAACTTTTTAGAAACTTTTCCCCTTCAAACCCCACGGACTCTCATTATGATTTATTAACTTTCAATAGACTCTGGTGGGTGGGATGGGCTGATATGATTTCTTCTCCCCTCCATATGAATGTATCTCCTATGGTCCCCCTTATGCTTCCCTTTCCCCCCATATCCCTATATGTAATATAAAATATGAAATGCCACTTCTTCGTGAGCCGAGCATCTCAGGGCTACAGGAAAAACCTCACATTTTCTGAAGCCAACTAAATCCCCTCACAAAAGGACTCAACAGAAACTCTTGCGTGGACAATAAGACAATGGGCATAATCCTTCAGACCTCGTAACCCAAGCTAGCTCATCTGAAGGATATGCCCCATGGAAAATTTAATCACTCCTCACAAAAGGTGACACCTTGCCTGTGGAAGATTTAGATGTCACCACAGCCTCTTTCTTTGTTTCCATTCCTCCGGCTGATACCACAGTCAGATACCATCACTAAATCCATATCCCAGGCCTAAGGATTACAAAGGGCCTGACTTTTGATTTCAGACACTCAGGACAATAATGAAGCCAGCTTGAAGGCACAAAAAGCTATCACCGGTAATTGTACAAACATTAAGTCACCTAATCCATTCATCTTTTCCTTCTGGTTCATTGTTTCCCGCCCGGACCGCCTCCTTGCTCCCCATTGGCTGGGAGGACAAAGCGGCGCTGGCTCCCTGATTGGCTGAGGCACGGCTGAACTGGCCACACCTCCCCTCCAGCTGATGACTCCAACTAATCAGCGCGAAGCCAGCAGAGGGGCGCGAGAGCAGGAAATATGAATTTGACAGTTCTGTTTTTCTCTATATAAACTGTATTCTCACCTTGTGTGTTATGTCAGTGTTATGTCGGCTTTGGCAAATGATTGCAGTTTGACATCCGCTCCAGATGGAACAAAATAAAACAACTCGGTGGCATTTTCTTCAACTTTGGTGAGATTTATTTGGGAATATCAGGGAAAAAAAATTTGGGCGCTTCCTTCTCACCAGGGTTATAGCGTACCATCCTTGGTGGATCTGCAGGGTCTCTGCCTTCTTGGTGAAACCCTCCAAATTCTTGCTCAATATCAAGTGTAGTCTTGGCATGCAGCAAAATCAAGGTTGTGGAACCTTGGAATTTGGCTTTTTTGGGGGTGTGTGGATTCAAGCCATATTTGGCTGAATTGATGGATGCAGAACCAGTGGATATGGAGAACCAACCACATTTTTATGGAAATGCTATAAAAGTCATAGGGTTTCCTAAGTAGACAGGCGCATTGAAGGTACATATATACACAACAGCTGCTAGATGAGTTTTGCATACCCAGAGGATTCTGTAGGCAAACTGAAAAATGTTGCTTTATTTTCAAAACGGAGAGAGAACAAACACTTCTAGATGAGAACTACCCATGCATAAAGTCCTCCTGGAACAGTTAAAAGCTGTGACAATAACCAAAGCAGAGGTGGCGGGAGCATGAGTCCAGTTACCCCCCACTCCACTCCATCACATCAACAACAGCACCAAAAGAAGAGCAGTCATTATTGTGCGAGTTTACAATGTATTAAGCTGATCCTGATTCTCCTAATGATTATTGAAGTGCAGGTAAAGTGGGAAAGGGACCTTCGAATCCCAACTCCTGACAGATGTGCAGATGTGCATGATACAATTTTCAGTATTGTCTTCTGCTTTATCCTCTTCCCCAATCACTATATCAATCAGGGTATAGTTCTGAGCAGAACTTGGAAATTGTACTTCTGGAGAAACAAATGCCAAAGTCTCCCAGTTTGTATGACGACTGGAGTTCTGATTCTGAAAGGTAGCTTTTCTAAGGTTTATATGACTCCAGGGCCCTTTCCACACAGCTGTATAAAATCCACATCGAAGTGGATTATCTAGTAGTGTGGACTCAGATAATCCAGTTCAAAGCAGATATTGTGGATTATTTTCCTTGATTACATTTTCAACTGTGATGATTCCATCGCATTGAGCAATGGCAGCTACAATGGTGTCAAGCGGCATTCTTGCTACAATGTAGATGCACCCACTCTCTTTCTGTGTGTGCCTGAATGACTAGTTATTAGGGACTGTGGTTAATACGTTTTGCTAAATGGCCTCATTAGAAGCTATCCCTAGTTCTCGGGTTTCAGCCCCAAAACCTCAGGGTCTGAGATGTTACCAACTCGCAACTTTTAAGAAAAAGGAATGTGTGTGTCATAGCCCCAAGACTAAGTATCCTAAGATACCAAAAACAGCATGGATACTAAGTGGGTTCCACATCTCAGGGTTATTTTGCTTTAAAATTGGTCAATTAATTTTACTTAATTGTAGCTTGCAGTCATCATCATAAGCGATCACTCATGGCTGAGTATGATTGCCTTCCAATTGTAGGATCTGTAAGTGATTGTAGAATTATTCTTGATACACATGTTGTTTCGCAGTGAGGGCTTTGGTTTCCAGATGGTAGACGGTCCCAACAAGGGTTGGGTTGACACGCCTTCCTCTTGACACGTTTCTCCCTTTTGCCTGCAGAGTGACCTTTAGATGTATGTGAAAAAGTAACTGTTTCTGTTTGTGCACGCTGGATACTCACAGTGGTTGTCTCTCTCTCTAGGTGCATCTACATTGTAGATGACAACAGTTTACCAAGTTTTAACTATTATAGCTCGATACTATGGAATCCTGGGAGTTGCAGTTTTACAAAGTCTTTTTTGCCAAAGAGCCCTGGTGCCTCATCAAACTATAAAATCCAGGTTTCCATAGCATTCACCCATGGAAGTGGCTCAGTTGGCTGAAAGTGGCCAATTTTATTTTAATGTGTTTTATCAGGGGGTTTTCTTTTGTATTTTATGATGTTTTAACTTTATTTTTATTTTATTTCTTATTTTTATTTTTCACTATATTGATTATTAAGTTATAGTTATGTTGTTTGACATTGTCTAATGTGTCTTGTCCTGATGTAAACTTTTTGTATGTTTTTTCCTTGGGCATTGAATGTTTGCCATATTTGTTGGAAACCCACCCGAGTCCCTTCAGAGAGATAGGGCAATCTATAAATAAAGATGATGATGACAACAATGATGATGATGATGATGATGATGATGATTATTATTATTATTATTATTCAGTGGTGTCTCTATTAATGGCAGTGAGTTGAGGTTGATCCTGTGTTCCAACTCTCCTATTAAACTCAACAGTACTTAGGCGATGGCTGAGTTGTCACACTTTGTGGTCAACACACTCAGTGCTTTTGACAAGGCTTCTGCCTGCCACAGTAAGCCAACTAGCCTCTGGCTGCTGCTACTGGGTCTTTTTGTTTGGCACCATTGCAGACAAAAGCACAATTCTCCTTAAGTCCCTGCTGCTTCTCAGTCCAGCATGCATTGTATATGGATCCTTCAAATGGCTGCTCACAACTCCAAACAAGAATTGCTTTGGCAATAAGAGCTCAGTCCTCATTAAGAAGGGCTATGAATTCAGTGCAATGAAAGAAGGATTCTTCCTATGCTGCCTTTCACCCAGGCAACTCCTTTGCTCTATGCGCTGCCCCAGAAAAGAAGCCAAACATCTGGTTTTAATAAGCAGATTGGTCATACAAATTGGTTCTAACATGGATAGTTTTCTGGAATTTGCCTCTAGGCTCATGAGCCAGTAAAGAGCTTGTCTCCCTCCATTTCTTCCCAAATGCCAGTAGCACGTAATTTTCAATACAATTGCGGTTCATTGCAGTTGACCTCATGGTTCGGACCAGAGCTGGCAAAAGTGACGTGCTTGGATTTTCAAAAACCCTGGCTAGGCTATTTGGAGGAAACTGTGGTCCAGAAAAAAGGAGAAAGTGATGGGTTCAATTCATATCCTGGCAACTTCAGTTCTGAGAAAGAATCAGGTACTTTAAATGCAAAAAGAGGATTTTAAAACTGGGATACATTTCTGATCATGTAGGTAAGAACTCTTAATATCTGTACAATTTTGCAAAGGGTTAACATTTAAGTTGTGCTGTAATTATGTGGAAGAATACAGGTAATTTACAGAAGAAGATGCGCTCAAATAAATTAACAAACAAAGATAATTTAACATGATTTTTGTGTGTGTCAGGAGCGACTTGAGAAACGGCAAGTCGCTTCTGGTGTGAGAGAATTAGCCATCTGCAAGGACGTTGCCCAGATGATGTTTTGATGTTTTTACCATCCTTGTGGGAGGCTTCTCTCATGTCCCTGCATTGGGAGCCGGAGCTGACAGAGGGAGTTCATCTGCGCTCTCCCCGGATTCGAACCTGTAACCTGTCCATCTTCAGTCCTGCCAGCACAAGGGTTTAACCCACTGCACCAGTGGGGACTCCATTTAACATGATGGTAAAGTAAAAGAGTGGAGATTAAAATTAAGTTGGGCTATTGGGATATATAAGCAAGAAGTTAAAGTGCTTAAGTGTCAGCTGCATCTCTGTTGTAGTTCTGAGAATTAAGAGGATGGCTACAATTATCCTAGTATAAGAGGACTGGTTAATAAGATTGGCAGATTTATAACATTAATTGCGGGTTTTGATCATTAGTAGGAGTAAGTAAGTGGTAGAAGTAAGAATTACAGCAGGGCTTTCCAAACTTTTCATGTTGGTGACACATTTTTTAGTCATGCATCCTTTTGCAACATGGAAATTCAGTTTTACTATTATTATTTATTATTTGTAGTATTTATACTCTACCCTTCCCACCCCGAACTCAGAGCAACTTTACAGAACACACATACGGCAAAAATTCAATGCCTATTGAACAATTAGCAAAGACAGACAACACAAACAGAGGTAAAGGCAGCTTTTACCATCTTATTTCTGGCATCTTGGAGGCTGTGCTCTACTCCGGCCACAGGGGGTGGGGGTGCTGTTGCTCCATCTTCCGTGCCGAGGAGCTTTCCTCCGATTAAGGTAGTAATATAGGGCGGCTTTTTTACCTCTCTGCTAAAAGCAGTACCTATTTTATCTACTCACATTTCTTCTATCCACCTGCTAGGTGGGGAGGTGAGCTGGGGCTACTGGTAGGTGCTCACCTCAACCTGGCCTTGAACTGCTGACCTTCCGATCAGCAGGATTTTTCTGCAGCACAGTGGTTTAGCCTACGGTGCTAAGCCTGGCCCCTTACCAGAGGTTAAATCAACCTCTTATAAAATGTTCATACTCTTTGTGTGTGTGTGTGTGTGTGTGTGTTTCATATAATTTTTACTGTGCAAACGAAGTTTGGAAATTTGTCATTTGCACTTTTTTTTGTGTGGGTTTGATTGGTCACATTGTTGTTAACTATTTTTTATTCTGAAATAAAGAAAATATAGCAAACATAATAAAAGAGCAAAAATAATACAAAAAGCAGAATTGTATAATATATATAGTTAAAACTAAGCAGCTGTCTAACTAGCCACTACGGCACACTACAAAACTAAATCAAAGGCAGGCCCACTAACCTAATACATATGGACATCAATACATATGTTCCCTCGTTACTTTGAAGACTCGCTGTTTCGCCTCCTGGCAATGATGGAGTGTGAAGTGGGGTTTCACCTTCCCCCTCGGGAGAGAGGCAGCCAGTCATAAAAAAGAGAGAGAGGAGATATAAAGCAGTATGTAAATCACAGCCTTATAGCCCCTTCCTTACAGCTAGCAAAGAAAGGTATGCGGTACCTTTAAATCTCTCCTCACTTCTGCCTCACCCTCGGAATGCAATATATATATATATGGTTCTGGAATGTAACACCTGCAATAAGTGAGGGAACACTATACTAACCTTCGAACACACCAACAGAAAAACCATTCTATGAATCTCACACTCATGGTCTGTGATTTTTTTTTTATCCCTTATTTTTCTACTCCCATTAGGTAGAAATATATAGCCACACTACTACTTTTAATAGCAATTTAATTCATAAATCTAACAATTATTATTATTATTATTTCCCACATTTCTAACTTGCCCTTCTCAACTCACGAGGGGGGACTCAGGGCGGCTTACACCTGCAACAATTCGATGCCACAAGATAATACAAATATAAACAAGTATAGCAACAGTTTAAAACAGTAAATAAAACATTAAGTTAAAAACACATTAAAAACATTGACATCAATCCATATAGCCAATTCCAGTCCAATTCAACATCCAAAGTAGTGTCACATCATTATTGTGAAAAAATAACAAGTCCCAATCTTTCTTAAAGTTTGCCAAGGATAGTTAGTTTGTCCATCTCGTCTCAGCCAGTTTGCAGATCCTCGTCAGCCATTCTTCTTGCATTGGGATAACTGGTTCCTTCCATCCTTACACAAAGATTATTCTTGCTGCAGTTGTCATATAGTGTAGTAATCTTCTGTGTTTCTTTCTAGGTGATTGTACAGCATTCCCAACAAATAACTGTTGGGTTGCATTATTATTTTAACCTTAACAATTTCTTCCAGCATCATATGTATACGTGTCCAGTGTTTCTGGGCTTTTTTGCAGGACCACCACATATGGTAAAATGTCCCAATATTTTCCTCATCTTTGCGACATTTACTAGAACTGACTTTGTACGCCTTAAAAGCCTCTCTGGTGTCAAGTACCACCTAAACATCCTCTTGTAATTTTTTTCTTTCAAACCATTATTCAAAGAAACTGTTAAGCTCCTTGTCTATACCCTCTCCCATTGTTCCAGATGAATTTGTGTACTTATATTTTGAGCCAATTTAGCTTTATAGTCTTTCACTTGTTCTTTCTCCTTTTCATATTTTAACAATTTTATGTATGTTTTAGCAATTAGATAACCATCCCCTGAATACAATAGATTTTCAAACTTGGGGGTTATTCATGGATTTGATTAATATGTTATCCCTAGGTCCTCCAGCACGACTCTATTTTCAGCTTCTGCCAGAAGTTGACTACAGAATTACGTTGGGGGCCCTAGAGATGTCTAAAGAGAGCACACTTGTAGGCATTTCTCGCTCCTCCACTATGATTCAAAGATAATTTTCTAACATTGGTTCCAAACCTCTGGTCCTCCAAATATTTTATACTTCAACTCCAAGAAATCCCAGCCACTTTACCAGTGTTTAGATATTGTGGGAGCTGAAGTCCAAAACACCTGGAGAACCAAATATTGGGAACCACTGTAAGAAATTGACCATGGAATCATACTAGAGGATAAACTTCTAGGAAAGTGTTCTCTTAAGTAAAAATACTGTATATACTCAAGTATAAGCCTAGTTTTTCAACCCTTGTTTTAGGCTGAAAAAGTCTTCCTCTTATATTGCTTATATGCTTATATTCGAGTCAAGGTTATTTATTATTTTACCCTGTTTTGTTGTTGTTGTTATTATTATTATTATTACATTTATTATTTTACTATATTTATTATTATTATTATTATAGTTATCATTTTACTTTATTATTATTATTACATTTATTGTTTTATTTTATAATTGTTATTACATTTATTATTTTACTCTATTTATGATTATGATTATTACATTTATTATTTTACTGTCTTTATTATTGTTGGAAGGATACATAAGCACATTTACATTGAAGAAGGTTAGGGCAGTCTTCTCTTAAATTACAATTTTGTATAAATATTCAAAAACATTTAACCTACTGATGCCTCAGTTAATTAATTTTATTGGTATCTATTTTCATTTTGAAATGCACCAGTAGCTGCTGAATTTCTCACCTTCAGCTTATACTCGAGTCAATCCGTTTTCCCAGTTTTTTGTGGTAAAATGAAGTGGCTCAGCTTATAATCGAGTTGGCTTATACTCAAGTATATACGGTATATATATATATATATTTATTTGCATTTTTTCCACCTCCATGTTGATCCTGTATACTTCAGTGAATGTGGAGGGCTGACCTAATATTATCATTCGCCAGAATTGGAATCATTCATGTTGATGATAGGGAGCAACAGAGGGTCAGTAACCGTGGAACGTAATTTAGAATTCGCAAACTTTCAGGCAGGGAGTTGAGCATCAAGCTTTCTCTTCCACTATCTCCCTGGCTTCAAATTATCTTGCTGCCAATGATGAAGATTCATCTCCCAGCCCACTTGGCCTCTGTACAAAAAGTGGGTAGAAGGTGTTAGCTTTTTCTTTACCTTGGGATGCAAAATGCCTTTGGCTAGCTCTGTCCACTGCTCCAGTTTTTAAAGGGGGCTCTTTCTTCTTTCCTACTAGATACTTTGGGCATAGGCTGAATACACTACATAACACAGTGTCATTTCCTAATTAGTTCTATCATTTAAAAATGCAGCTCATTTTTCTATAGTTTTTCAATAAAATGGGTTAAACCCTTGCACTGGCAGGACTGAAGACCGACGGGTCACAGGTTCAAATCCAGGGAGAGAGTGGATGAGCTCCCTCTATCAGCTCCAGCTCTCCATTGTGGATACATGAGAGAAGCCGCCCACAAGGATGATATAACATCAAAACATCCGGGCATCCCCTGGGCAATGTCCTTGCAGACAGCCAATTCTCTCACACCAGAAACAACTTGCAGTTTCTCAAGTCACTCCTGACACACACACACACATAAAATGAATATCTCCTAGAGTCTCAACCAATTCAACATAGTTCCTTGTGAACAACAGTGAGCCAGTAATGTGATGTGGCAGCTAACAAAGCCAATGGGATTTTGGCCTGCATAAATAGGAGTTTAGTGCCTAGATCCAGGGAAGTCTTGCTACCCATGCTCTATTCTGCCTTGGTCAGACCACACCTGGAATCACACTGTGTCCAGTTCTGGGCACCACAATTGAAGGGAGATGTTGAAAAGCTGGAATGTATCCAGAGGAGGGTGACTAAAATGATCAAGCGTCTGGAGAACAAGCCCTATGCGCAGCAGCTGAAAGAGCTGGGCATATTTAGCCTGAAGAAGAGAAGGCTGAGAGGAGGCATGATGGTAGTATAACAAGTAGTATAACAACTACTTTCAAAGTAAGTACCACACAATTAAACAGGAAATAACACTTTCAAACCAGGAACAATTTTTTTCAATTTTTGTTACAAATTTTGTTTTCAAATTTTGTAATGTGAACAACAGAAGGGATCTGCTGCTGACTTTTTCTTACAGGGCCGACTTTTAGCTACAGTACCTCTTGTCACTTCTTCCTCCTTCCTGTGACACTCCACCCCAGCAACTGTCTCCTACCCATCCTTTCGCTAGAACAGATGGCCTGAAGCCGCCACCATCAGTTCTCAAGCTATTTTCCAGCAGTAGGGTACAAATGAATTTGCTGCTGCTCCAGTCCCATGCTGTTTCCTCTATGGCAACTCAGCAAGGAAAAGAACTACATTGGGGTTGGGGGGAGGGGGGAGATATACTTTTCCCTAAAGGGGTTTTCTGATGGCATCACTTTTTTTCTTTTATCAAAGGCCTCCTCTTTACTCAGTTGAAAGAGAGGAAGAAGATGGGGCCTACAGTATTGCTGTGTGTATGTGCAGGGTGTTATGTGTTTTTTTTTGTCACCCCCCGCCCTCCCTTTCAGGGTGTTCTAGGGCACTCGACGGACTGTCACCTTGCCGTGGTGAGGGGGCTTGCGTGTTCCGATGAACCTGTAGGCACAGCAACTGGAGTCGTGCACTCCCAGGAGTGGCTGCGGGGGAGGTCCCAGACCAAGAACAGTCCGAAGACCCAAAGACCTCAACGGCGGAGCAGGCGGAGGACAACATGGCCCATGTTACAACGGCTGCGAAGGCGGAAGAAGGCTGCAACAGACTGAGAAGCCACGGTCATTGTGTTAAACTACATCACCAGTGGAACCTCACTCTGTGAAGTCTGTGTGTTGATCAGTTGTGCACTGACCTCCACACATTAAAAAAACCCACGCACAGGCGTCTTCCAAAGAAAATAAAAACCAACCAACCAAAGTCCCATGGCGATTAGCGAGTGGCGACGGGGGCAGGACTGTGAAATCTGGAAGCCCCTAGTCACAGACTGGCACATGGGCGGTGGGTACGGACTCAGTCGTTCTACCTCAAGGTCCGAGGCAGTTGAGTAGTTCGGCAGCTGTATCCGCGACTGAGCAGCCCTTTTGAGGATCCACTCTGCTCACCCCACACGGGGAGGGGGCTAGAAAAGGTGCCCTAAACATAGTCTGCCTCTCTCATCCCTGACTGGACTGCCGCGTCCAGTGGGGTCACCACCCTGCGGCCAAAAAAGAAAAATGAACTTTGGTACGTGGAACGTACGGACTCTGATGGACAACAGTGGCAGTGAACGCCCCGAACGCAGAACTGCCATCATTGCAAGGGAGCTGGGACGCTTCAACATCGACATAGCAGCCCTTCAGGAGACCCGGAGAGCAGGGGAGGGACAGCTGAAGGAAGAAAAAGGAGGCTACACCTTCTTCTGGAAGGGACTGCCTGAAGAAGACCAAAGAATGCACGGAGTTGGCTTCGCCATCAGATATGACCTGATGAAACATCTGTCCGAAGCACCCACTGGCATCAACGAACGACTCTCAACCCTCCGAATCGATCTTGCCAAAAACCAACGGGCAACCATCATAAGTGCCTATGCACCAACACTAGATGCTGATGAAGACATCAAGGAGAAATTCTACTGTCAGCTGGACACCGTCCTATCGGGGATACCTAAGGAGGACAAAATCATCCTCCTGGGGGACTTTAATGCAAGAGTCGGGCGAGACTTCGACCTGTGGCCAGGGACCATCGGAAAAGACGGGATTGGAAACAGCAACCCGAATGGCATCCTGCTTCTCACCAAATGTGCGGAACACAACCTTGTCATCACCAACACGCTCTTCCGCCAGAAAAACAAGTTCAAGACATCATGGAAGCACCCCCGGTCAAAGCATTGGCACCTCTTAGACTATGTAATCACACGTGCCAGAGACCGCCGTGACGTGCTCCTCACAAGAGCCATGACAGGTGCTGACGACTGCTGGACTGACCACAGGCTAATCCGATCCTCGATGGCTATCAAGATCGCTCCCAAGCGCAGACTCCAAGGCAGAAAGACAAGGCGCAAAATGAACACCCAAGCCCTTCAGGAGCCCTCCAGGCGAGCCCATCTCCAAACAGCACTCAAGAACCATCTACCCACAGAACACCCCGAAAATGTTGAGGAACATTGGAACAAACTGAAGACCTCCATCATCCAAGCCTGCGAAGAAACTATTGGATACCAAGCCAAGAAACATCAAGACTGGTTTGATGAAAATGACATCGAGATCCAACAGCTAATTGACAAGAAAAGGAAAGCCTTCCAAACATGGCAGAGAAACATCAACTGTGCTGCTAAGAAAAAGATCTACGCTAGTGCAAAAGCCGAGGTCCAAAGAAGGACAAGAGAACTCAAGAACATCTGGTGGACAAAGAAGGCTGAAGAAATCCAACACCTGGCAGATACCCATAATGCTCAGGGATTTTTCAAAGCCACAAAGGTCATCTACGGACCAAGAAACCATGGCATACAGCCTCTACGCTCATCAGATGGAACCAAACTCCTGAAGGACCAAAACTCAATTGCACTACGTTGGAAAGAACACTACCAAAGCCTCCTGAACCGCAGCTCCAATGTGGCCGAAGAGGTCCTCTCACAAATCCCGCAACAACAAACCAGGGATGAGCTTGAAGCACCGCCTAGTTTGGAAGAAGTCAGCAATGCCATCAGCCAGCAGAAGAATAACAAAGCCAGCGGACCGGATGGGATCCCTGCTGAAATCTTCAAAGAGGGAGGCCCTGAGCTGACACACCAACTCCACCAGCTCATAGAAAAAGTGTGGGTGACCGAGAAAATCCCAGCAGACTTCAAGGATGCCACCATCATCACCCTCTTCAAAAAAGGGGAAAGAACAGACTGCGGAAACTATCGAGGTATCTCCCTTCTAACCTCCGCTGGGAAAATCCTCGCAAGAATCCTTGCAAACCGCCTCCTGCCCCTCTCAGAAGACACCCTCCCAGAATCCCAGAACGGCTTCCGCCCCTCCAGAGGAACCGTGGACATGATCTTCACTGCACGACAGCTCCAAGAAAAATGCAGGGAACAAAACCAACCTCTGTACATGGCATTCATCGACCTTGCCAAGGCATTCGACACAGTGAATCGCAGCGCTCTCTGGACCATCCTCCACAAAATCGGATGCCCTAACAAATTTGTGAACATCCTGCGGCTCCTCCACGATGACATGATGGCAACAGTCTTGGACAGCAATGGCTCCCAAAGTGACCCATTTAAGGTGGAATCGGGTGTCAAACAGGGATGTGTTATTGCCCCAACTCTATTCTCCATCTTCATCGCAATGATACTTCACCTTGTTGATGGGAAGCTTCCCACCGGAGTGGAAATCATCTATCGGACAGATGGCAAGCTGTTTAACCTCAGCAGACTGAAAGCCAAAACCAAAGTTACAACAACATCTGTTATAGAACTCCAGTATGCTGATGACAATGTCGTCTGTGCGCATACAGAAGAAGATCTACAAGCCACTCTAAACACCTTTGCAGAAGCATACACGAAGCTTGGCCTGTCACTGAACATTGAGAAAACCAAAGTGCTCTTCCAGCAGTCACCAGCCAACTCCTCCCCAATGCCAGAGATACAGCTTAATGGTGTAACATTAGAAAATGTTGACCATTTCCGCTACCTTGGCAGCCACCTCTCCACCAAAGTCAACATCGACGCTGAAATACAACACCGCCTGAGCTCCGCAAGTGCAGCATTTTCCCGAATGAAGCAGAGAGTGTTTGAGGACCGGGACATCCGTAGGGAGACCAAGGTGCTTGTCTATAAAGCTATTGTCCTCCCAACCCTGCTATACGCCTGAGACGTGGACTGTCTACAGATGTCACATGCAACTCCTGGAACGATTCCATCAGCGCTGCCTCCGGAAAATCCTGCAAATCTCCTGGGAAGACAAGCGGACAAACGTCAGCGTGCTGGAAGAAGCAAAGACCACCAGCATTGAAGCGATGGTCCTCCAACATCAACTCCGCTGGGCCGGCCACGTTGTCCGGATGCCTGACCACCGTCTCCCAAAGCAGTTGCTCTACTCTGAACTTAAGAAGGGAAAACGGAATGTTGGTGGACAGGAAAAGAGATTTAAAGATGGGCTCAAAGCCAACCTTAAAAACTCTGGCATAGACACTGAGAACTGGGAAGCCCTGGCCCTTGAGCGCTCCAGCTGGAGGTCAGCTGTGACCAGCAGTGCTGCAGAATTCGAGGAGGCACGAGTGGAGGGTGAAAGAGAGAAACGTGCTAGGAGGAAGGCGCGTCAAGCCAACCCCGACCGGGACCGCCTTCCACCTGGAAACCAATGCCCTCACTGCGGAAGAAGGTGCAGAGCAAGAATAGGGCTCCACAGCCACATACGGACCCACAAGGAAATCCATAATGGAAGACCATCTTACTCGTCCAACGAGGGATCGCCTAAGTAAGTAATACACATACTATATATATACACACACATATATATATACATACAGTGTGTGTGTGTATACATACACACACACACAGAGGCTGGATGGCCACTGGCCCCCCATCAGTGGTACTTTGATAGTGCTTTTCCTGCTTGGCAGAGGGTTGGACTAGATGGCCCATGTAGTCTCTTCTAGCTCTATTATTCTATGATTTTATATATATATATATATATATATATATATATATATATATATATATACAAAATTAAAGTTTGATTTCTGGGTTTTTAAAATGCATAATTTTAAGATGTATAATCCTCGGATACAGAGGGCCAACTTTAGCCTTTATTACTAGTAGCTCCACAGCCACTTACGGACCCACAAGAACATTGGAGGACCATCATACTCGGAAAACGAGGGATCGCCTAAGTAAGTAAGTAAGTTCTAGGGCAGTGGTTCTCAACCTGTGCGTCCCCAGGTGTTTTGGCCTACAACTCCCAGAAATCCCAGTCAGTTTGCCAGCTGGATTTCTGGGATTTCTAGGATTTCTGGGAGTTGAAGGCCAAAACATCTGGAGACCCACAGGTTGAGAACCACTGTTTTAGGGTCTCATTTGCACTACATAATTATAGTGTTATGCTTCGACTTTAACTGGCAATGGGGTATGCATTGTAAGGAGGGCCCGTTTGGATCCTCTGATAGGGAACTCCTTCGATGCCTCTAACCAAACTACAAGCCCACTCCAGGTTTCCATAAGATGCATTTGTGGTTGTTAAAGTGGAATTAGAGTGCTACAGTTCTGTAGCATGCAAATCTGTATATAGATTTCCTTTGAGTGCATACCGTCTTGCCATCGTAGACAGCTGTCTTTGCTCAGGACTGATTTAAGACATGCCAGATGCTAAACTTTAAGAGGCCCTATAGCCTTACTTCTTCCCTTCCCAAATCTGTGCCACTCTAATAGATGGATGATTGACAAACTGATTGTATTGAGAGGCCTTTTCATAATCCAAGGCTATAAACTGGAGCTGATTTAGCTTGTGCCCAACTCTAACAGTTCCAGTGCTTTGGTTGGACAGACAATGCTACATTTGATCTGGGGAGCAGTGCTGGATAGTTGTTTTGCAGTTAAGCTGTGCTGCTGCCACCCCGACACACTCCTGTTCCCAATCTTGTTTTGCCCTGCATCTGCCCCTGCATAACCCCTAGCCTGCTTTCCCTCTCCCCCTCCCAATCTGCCGCCATCCTTTCTCAAATCACCTAGCAGCAGTCTTCTCCATGCTCCTCAATTATTCATATGCTGCTGGAACTGTTTTGCCAAGATGTCCTAATTTTGGAGACAGTCGTGGTTTGGGGAGGTGCCCCTCCCCACGCTTTTTCCCTTCTACACCCCCACACACGCTGCAGGGAAAATGCAGGGGATGCTGAGGAACACAACAAGAGGGGAAGAGCAGAGGGGAAAAAGAAATAGATAGAGATACAGATCCACACATCCCTGTGACAGGTTTTGCTGCATTTGGGTGGGCGTTAGATGCTTCTGACATGCGGTGGGTCCAAACTTGTGCTTGCTATGCAAGCACAAGATTTAACTCAACATTACAAATGATGAAGCACAACCCAATACATTCAGCCAGATGTTCAAACAGAAATTGAGCAATTTAATGCAGTTGCGGATAGTGAGATCCAGACTGCGGATAAGTGTGAATGAGTCTCAAAAGCAGTGGGGAACATCTACCATGCAAATTGGCTTTTGATGATCAGGAACATTATAGCACAGAGCTGTAGGCTATATTTTGGGGAAGGAAACTGAAAAAAAACTACTTCTGAGGATTCTTTTCTTTTGTAAAATGTATGGGTTACCATAAGTCATCAAGAAACATGAAGTTAAATGCATGCGCACACTGAGAGGTAGGCAACTGCAAGTCCAAATCCCCTTTGCTAGGATAGGAAGAGTGACTCCCTTCTCACTGATCAGATGGCTGGATGCCCCATTGTCACCGCAGCAGAAGCAATGTTGCCAGCAAGGCTCTGCTGGCAAGTTGCTTCTGGCCATAGAAACAGCAGTGGGTCTATTTGACATATGGACTCTGGATCACTCCAGATCTAGCCTAATCCAGCTGTCCACATATCAAAAAATACAAGGAGTTTCTCAGGATTTTTCCTGGAAACTCTGGAGTAACCCATGGTTCTTCTGCTGCAAGGCTTCCCACACTTCACTGGATTGGGTTCAAAGCAAATGCGTTTTTTCTCCATTCAGATGAGGAGAGAAAGAAAGCCCCTATTCCTTTGTTTCTGCTCAGTCAAAAAGAAAATGAGTTACCAATTGCCTATTATATTTATTAAAATATATTTTGCCCTCCATCCAGAGATCTCAGGCAGGGTGCAATGCAACCCATCTAATTAATTTAATCAGTTATCTCATCACACTAGAGAATGAATCCACTTTAAATCTGGTTGCTGCCTCCTGCAGCATTCTGGGGTTTGTAGTTTATGGAGGAAACTTTAACAGCCTCACTAAACTACAAACCCCAGAATTCTGCTGAAGGGAGAGAGATAGGGGATTTTGGGAACACTCCAGCCTGGTGTCCTTGGCAAAACTATGAATTCTCTGATTTTGAATTATCTTTTACACAGAGTCCTAAAAGGGGGGGGGGGGGGTCTCCTCTGATATCAGAAGTGGCTTAGCTGCCAAGATCAGGTGGGATCTAGTGCATTTGGATCTGCCTATCCCTATCTGAGGGCTCTTCCACACAGCCCTATATCCCAGAATATCAAGGCATCCCACAATATCTGCTTGAACTGCTTGAATCCCACATTATCCACACTCAGATAATGTGGGCTTTCCTGCCTTGATATTCTGGGATATAGGGCCGTGTAGAAGGCCCCCAGTTTAAATGAGAGACCCTCAAAGGCTTATTCAGATTACCTGAGTTATACTAGTTGATTCTGCCCACTTCAGCTTTTTAGGTCTCTTCCACACAGCTGTATAAAATCCACATTGAACACTGTGGACTATTATAACCCAGTTCAAAGCAAATATTGTGATTATCTGCCTTGATGTTCTGGGTTATATGGCAGTATGGAAGGGCCCCTTAGGTGGTTACCCCTCTTGAAACCTTCTCTTCTAAATACTTATTAAAGGTAGAGGAGCCCTGTCATCTTTTCCATCAGGGCATCCAAGGTCCCATTCACTGTTGAATCTGTTGAAGTTTTGAATGAACAACAAGGAAATAAAACAGCCTCCTTCATTAAGACCTTGCGAGGATGGTGAAACTCAAGTGGGCTTCTCAGGTAGCAGCGTGGACAGTCACAAGGGCTGGCTTTGCTCAGCACATGGTGGAAGTAAGCAGGACGTTGTAGCATCCGCCAAGGCTTGTGAGAGTCAGCAGGAAGCGTGCTGGCCGGATAGTGCTGCCCAGCTCTGTCTCGCTATTTTTGTATCTAACAAATGCTGTGTCAGAGGACAGCATCCGGAGATGCTGAGCCTTCTGAAATACCAGCTGGCAGGACGACAATGTGGGCAATTGCTCTCAGCCCAGCTGGAGACAAAGGACAGGCGTGAATGACGGAAGGAAAGAGACCATGCTGGACCTCTTAGCCACAGTCCAAATGCCACTGCTGGGGTCAGGGAGGTGGGGTGGGGGGTATGTTATAATGTTTAGTCACAGTATGTCTTCTGAGCACCAGCAGAGCTCTTGTTTTAGCACATTCTTTTGAAATATTCAAATGGCTCTTCATCCTCCCTCTGCATCATACATGCAAAGTTGGGCTGAGTCAGTCTTTTAGTGCAGTCCTCTGCACAGCTATCTGGAAAAAGAAGCCACTGTTATTATTTGGGAGGGGGCAGCTAAACTTTTCAAACTTTTCTGGGCTTTTAATGGTTCTTAACTGAAAACCTAAGGTCTTTGGGTTTTAATGTTTTGCCTTCATTTGTGGCATTTTGCTCCGTAAACTGCTTTGAGGGCTTTTGCAGTATACACGATTATTTATGGGAATGGGACATGTGTGAGTAATAATGGACAGAATTCTAGGGTTGCTGTGAGTTTTCCGGGCTGTGTAGCCATGTTACAGAAGCATTCTCTCCTGACATTTTGCCCACATCTATGGTAGGCATCCTCAGAGGTTGTGAGGTCTGTGGGAAACTAGGCAAGAGAGGTTTATAATAAGGACAGTAAATAAAGAGCAACACTCAAAAAACAGGGGAATTCCATACAAGAATCAATCAGAGCCAGCTAACAACTCCTAACAAAGGATCCCCAGGCAGCAACCAGCCTGGCTTTGAAACTACAAGGCCATTCAATGCTAATCAAGTTGACCAACTGCAACATTCAGACTTGCCTCCAGCAGACAAGAGCTCTTTCTCCCACCCTAGACATTCCACAAACTTTCCTCACTTGACTGGTTTCCAACTGACCTCACAACCTCTGCCACAGAAGTGGGCAAAACGCCAGATTGGAATGCTTCTGGAACATGACCATACAGCCCGGAAAACTCACAGCAACCCAGTGATCCCGGCTGTTAAAGTCTTCAGCAATACATAATTCCAGTTTTAGCTTGCAGTCAAATTATTAGCCCGAGCCTTGCAAACCCTCAGCATTATGTCTTCACACATTGTGATGCTAATTTTTTTGGTTTTAAAAACAAACCTGCAATTCCCAATCAACAAGGATGCTAAAACTATTCCTCTTCCCAAACGTATATTCTTTCCTTTGCCAGCCAGCTGCCTGACTGCCACAAGCACTTCTACTATTTGGCTCCCTTCGTTTGAGGAGTTGTGTAACCCTGCTGAAATTGGCAAATTGCGATTCGCATCATATCTTACCATTAGATATACTGACTAGGGTTGCTAGAACATGCATGCCAACAACATCTGGAGTACTGCAAGGTTCCTTCCCTTTCAATCAAGGACAGGGACTGACCTTCCAAATGCTTCTGGATTGCAAGTTCCAGCATTCCTCATTACTGGATCATCACTGGATACATTCCACACGGCTGAAAAAAATCCCACATTATCTGCTTTGAACTGGAAAATATGGCAGTATGGACTCAGATAACCTAGTTCAAAGCACATATTGTGGGATTTTTCTGCCTTGATATTCTGGGTTATATAGCTGTGTGAAAGGCCCCCTGTTACAGAAGATGCAGACTAGCATCTGGAAAGCAATATTTGCTCATTTGTGTATTAAGGTGATACAAACCATATCCTTAGCTTAAGAGGAGCACAGGACCCCTCCCTCCATGACTTGGCATCCCAATTTGCAATAACCGTTTTCAAGATAAAACTGCCAAAAGGCAATGCATTTTGTGTTTAAGGAGCATGTAGAAATCCTAAT
The DNA here is from genome assembly GCF_037176765.1 of Anolis sagrei. Classification (NCBI taxonomy): domain Eukaryota; kingdom Metazoa; phylum Chordata; class Lepidosauria; order Squamata; family Anolidae; genus Anolis; species Anolis sagrei. The sequence continues at coordinate 137,702,108 of NC_090022.1, forward strand.
AACCAGAGGTATGGGTATTGTGTGTATTTGGACATGGCTCAAGTGCAGATAACCTGGAAGACTGGAATATTGACATCCCATATTGTCTAGTGGATATACATATGTGCTAAGTCACCATGAGCAATTGATTCAGAAAATCTACTCTGTTTAGCCAAGCTCGAGATCGTCTCAGGCCCTGGGGTTTCCAAGCCGAAGCCTGAGACCTAGGGACGGCCCCTGGAGATGCCATTGTGCATCAAATACCAACCATGATTGCTCATAACTTGTAATTCAAACCCATTCACTAATCCACCCACATATTTTGCTGATTGGAAACTCAGAGAGAAATCTTAGCTAAAGGGGTGTTCCTAGGTGTAGGTGAATTAAAAGGATCTTTCCATTTCATTTATTTAAGGAGATAGGATAAGATGAAATCTAGCCTCCAGCCAGAAAGTGGATGCAAAGCAGATCAGAGGGTGAGTCCTGGCGCTGCAATGACTAAGAGGAAAGGAACAAACTAACCACATGAAACTGTGGAAAGTCATTACAAGCTGCAGTATAATCCTTTAAACCTTGCAGATTGAAGCAAGCTGCTGCTTTAACAGCTGAGCTGGTCATTTGCACACAGTCCTTGTGCTTTTCCTGGAGACAAACCCACACAAACTGGAGTATTTGTACCCTTTTTCCCTGGCCTGATATGACTCTTGAATATGCAGGACCAGACCTTGAGATCCGGCAACACTATCTCTAGTTGGGACTCGCCTTTCAGCGCCTTGCCTGTATCTCCTTGGAAAAATTTGCTTAGGTTTTGAGTTCCTTTGGGGAAGGAACACTTATCCAGTTTATAAAAGGGACAACCTTTTACTACACCAATTAATATAATGCGATTTGGGCATCTACAGATTTGACTATCCATGAGGGTGCTGAAACTAAATCTCAGTAGTCCCAAGGCCCCCTGTACTCTTACATTCATTAGATATTAACCATTGTTATCATCATGCTGCTCTCCCTCTGTTTTGTAATAGTTCCTACTATTATATGGTTTTTAAAAGGCATATTTTATTTTAATCTGTGTTTTGATTTGCATTGGATCTCAAATTGGGAGAAAGGCGGGGTATAAATAAAATATGAAGAGAAAGCCGAGGAAGAACAGCCACAGAATCTGGAACAAAAAAGAGAGCTCTCCCTAAATGGCTCTCCTGTATAAGCATAATCTCAGTGGGCAAATAAATGCTGGAAGAAGCTACGTCTTTACAATCAATCGATTAATAAATGGGAGACTTAGGGTTTCTTGACTGAGAGGCTATTTTTGGTATGTGTGTGTACATATGCCTTCAGGTTGCCAGTTGATCTATGGTGACCCCATGAATTTCATGGGGTTTTCTCAGGCAGGGAATACTCAGAGATGGATTTGGACTTCTTTTGCTTAGGAACCCAAGCAAAAGCGGGACGAGAAAGACAGAAGCCTGGGGACTGTTTGATGCTGATCATCTCTGTAAGGATTGCCCCCCACCCCAAAAAAATGTTAGGAGTGGGATAACGGCTCTCGGTTCCCACCATAACCTTTCTTCCCTCCTCACCCTCCTTCTCTTCTTATTTCGGAAAGTGGAGATGCTTCTTGTATCCCCAGGGCCTTTGTTGGCGGCTGCCTCCTGGCTGAGAGCATCCATTAGCAGCCACTCTGACCCCCTCCCACCCCATCAGCCCTCCAGGCTTTGTGTTTTCTTATTTATGAAGCTTTTCAGAGGCAGCCAAATGGAAGCATTCCCCACATACATACACTTCCAATTCTGCATCCCCTCTTCTTCCAATCTGTCAGTGACTCACAACGGGGAGGGGAGGGGGCAGGGGGTGAGAAAGCAAAAACATTTTGCAGAAGCCCTTCAACCTCTTATACCATCAGGGTCACAAGGAGGCACAACCCCAAAATGATGTCGCACTGGAAAAAGCAAGCAAGGACAGAGAGAGGAGAAGGGACAGATTTGAAGAGGGTGAGATAAGCACTTAATAGAACAAAAGCCATGCCACGGGGGGGGGGGGGGGGGTGGTGGTGGTTTATTCCTCTTGCAAATTTTACTTAGGGACTTCATCACTTTAGAGAATCAATCCACTTTAAATCCAGTTTCTGCCTCCTGCAGACTTCTGGGATTTGTAGTTTAGCGAGGCTGTTAAAGGCTTCTTCCTAAACTACAAATCCCAGAATTCTGCAGGAGGCAGCAACTGGATTTAAAGTGGATTCATTCTCTAGTGTAAAGACAATGTGCACATCATCCTGAGATCTTAATCCATCTTATGTCTGTTCCTGCCCCATAGGTCATATACAGCTTTGTTTATCTTCTCGCAGCTCTCCTGTACTGACCACCATTGCACCCAGACTTAAAGCACCTTCTACTGCCCTGTACCAGCTGAGCAAAGTGTGATACGTATTGCTCAAGGGGAAACCGTGCAAAAGTTGCACACCAACCCCCGTATGCTCAAAAGTGCCTTCACCAGGGAACTCTCAGAACCTGTCACATGCAATCCTTCTTGGCTTGGCCTACAGACTGAACCATAAGGAGGCAGACCTGACAAACAGATGGCGAAGCAGTAGGAGGGGAGCATGGGGACTGAATATTTCGGTTTCATCACTTGTAAGGAAAAGGGTGGGCTGCACTCATAGTTGCTGTAGTATGGCTACATCTACTTTTCTGTTTCCAGCAAGAGGACTCCCTTCCTTCAATTTATGACACATCTTTCCCACAAGAAGCGGATGGCGGTATAGTAGGATCTCTCCCTCCTCCCATTTTATTCTCACAATCATTGTGAGGTTTAGGTAAGGATGAAGAGAGAACATTTATCTCATGGTTGCGCCATGTCTGGAGAAGAAATTTGAACTCAAGGTTTGCAGACCCAGTATGAGGGCTATAACTTCCCCAGCCGGATGTCATGTATAAGTTTGAGATTTCCACTCCCATGATCTTTTACCGCTGGCCATGGTAGATATAGGCAGAAGGAAAATGAAATCTGAAACATCCGAGGGAATCAGACTATTCCCACTTCCCCCAACTTGGTGCTTTCCAAAAATCTGGGATTACAAATCCCATTGATATTGAAAAATTGGACCCTAAATTATGATTTATGTATAAAAATAAGACGCAGCGCCATTGGGACATATAGTGAGCATGCACTCCTTTGTCCTACAGTAACCCCTCTCTTGAATTGTCTTTAGAATATTGCCTAACATATCTGAACCCCAGGCAATGATCCCTCCAGGAGTGAGCAGATTACACCAACAGTACAGTCACCTCATTGGTTGCTAATCGGTTTTCAGGCCAAGTACAAAGTGTTGGTTTTAACCTTTAAAGCCCTATATGTTTGGGTCCAGGTTACCTACAGGATCACCTTCTCCCATACAATATATGGCTCCTTAAGACACGCAGGTCCTCTGGTGAACACTTACTTCAACCATCCAGAACCTGACCGGCAACCAGACTGGCAAACTTTTCATCTGCCACCCTAATACTGTGGAATGACCTGCTAGAAAAGCTCTGACAGATAAACTAGTTGTCAATTTAAGGAGAAATTGAAGGCCCATCTCTTCTGGCAGGACTACCCAGTAAATTTTAACTATTAATTTTAAATTCCCGAAGCCCCTTTCTGGAAGGATACTATGGTTGATGTTATTAAAAGCCTGTGAGATGCCTAAAAGCACCAACAGGACCACACACCCTTTGTCAGTGTTAAGACGTAAATCTTTTGTGAAGGCGACTATAGCAGTTTCAACTCCGTATTCTGGTCTGAAGCTGGTTTGAAATGGTTCAAGTAAGTGTGTGTCAACCAAGACTGTCTGGAGTTGGAAGGCCCTAATGTGGATGAGTGGGTGCTCCCCATGGCTTAGGAGGCATGGCAAGTTATGGTGAGACAGGCCACAGTAGGAGGAGGATCCCAGCAAATTGGGGTGGAAAAAAGGCTGACCAGGATGCCTTAGCCACTGAACTGGATGGCTTGGCAGTTGTACATTGTCTCATAAAAGGCAAACAATTCCAGTTTTCAGAATTAGAGGCATCCCCTTGAAATATGTGGCTTTTATTGGGTGCATGTCATGATTTCAACTCCTCTGGCCTGTGTCATTCCCAAGCTGCTGCTTTTGGTAGAGCTCTCGCGACTTCCAATCCAGACAACTGAAAATAATTGTCTGGATTGGAAGTAGCCTGCACTGTCCTGTACCAGCTGAGCAAAGCGTGATACGTATTGCTCAAGGGGAAACCATGCAAGCTGGTACAGGAAGTAGCCTTTTGCCACACATTGAGGTAGAGAATATGTGGCTCTCCAGATATTATTGGACAATGAGCCATGACAGCTAGAATGCGAAGGAAGCACATCTTCCTCATCTTGATAGCAGGCATAAGCTGGTACAATGTAGAGATGCATTCATATGCATTGCTGCATGGATGGCTAATGTGTGTCTCGTCCTGCAACAATCTGAAAGCCCACAAGCTTTATTATGACTGATGTTAAGAGAGGATTGCTCATGACACCAACCATGTCTGTGCACACTCTGTCCCACAAAAGCCCATGGGATGCATGGGTCCTGTCCCATGCCAGAAGACCACGCATCCCATGGGTTCATAGGCTCGCACCATCCCACAATTTGCCGGTGCCCCTGATCCAGCAGACAGCTCACTCCCCGCCCCACGATCAAGCATCCCTGTGGGCTGGGCTTCCCGTCTGCCCTGTGAGCTGGGCTGGGTCCATGAGGAAGGTGTGGTGTGTATATGCGTGTGTGTATCAGAGAGAGAGAGAGGGAGGGAGCGTGCGAGGGAGCCAGTCAGTGTCGCTATTGTCCAGCAAAGCAGACACTCTGCATGTCTCTCTCCAACTCCAGTGTTTTCCTGCTCAACGAGGTAACATCATCATCATCATCACCATCTCTTGGGGCAAGGTGGGCTGGGGAAGGAGGAAGGGGTTCGGAGCAACGGAGGAAGCGGGCCCAGGGTGGCAGGACTGCGGAAGAGTGAAGGCAGGATGGGACAGTTCCTTGGGTTAGCCAGAGAGCTGTCAGGAAGAGTTCAGAATAAATTTGGCAAGTGGGCCCAGGCTGTTGTTCCACAGGAGTTCAGGGTGTGTGTGTGTGTGTGTGTGTTGTGCTTTGCAAGGCTTCCCCAAGATGTTTGACTACTCGGGGCAAGAACGTACCCAATCCTCCTGTGTACAGAAACCAGTAGGACCGGCAGAGGTGCAAAGTTCAGCACCGGTGGCAGGATTTCGTTCATAGAATTGTAGAGTTGAAAGGGACCACAAAGGCCATCTGGTCCAACTCTGTTCTGCCATCTTCTCCATTGCACCTCAAGGAACTAAGGTTGTTTGGGGTGAGGAGGACAGGCAGGGTGGCACCCACAGCTTTATCCTCCAACGGCAATGGCTTAGGAGGAAGCTGCTGTCTCTGACTCTCCTCCAGCAGCTGTTGCCTGAACCAGTAATCTCACTTTATCCACAACAGGGCCCTGTCTAGTAGCTGCCCCCTTTCCCTGCTTGCCCCATACTTAAGGTCCAAGCCCTATGCTGTCCCTATTGAGTTACGATGTTCGGTAGAAGAGCTTGTCATACAAAAAACAAAAAAGCCCTCAAGCTCAAAGGCTCTATTACTTGTACCCCTGGAGTAACTGCTAAAACATTTGCCTTCAGCTGCATCCCAGATCAGGGTTCCCCCATGGGCACTGAAAGCTTTTCCAAAACCGTGGCCTCCCCCTGATCCCACGTCTGCTACAATACTGGGATTATTGGGGGAGGGTTATTATTCTGTGGCACATGGCCATGCCTGCAAACCCACCCACCGACTCTGCCTGTTTTCTGGTCCAGGATGCTAGGGAAAATTATTTCTCTCTATTTTGGCCTACTGGCTGGGGCAATAGGGTAACTGTTCATATAACTTCCTATCTGGAGACGCATCGTTCCCATTGTTTCTACCCCAGAGGTTTTCTAAGGGCCATTTCCTTGCTTTCTCTCCTCATGCTCAAGTGCCCTTTCACAATGTAGTAAGTATTAAATTAATATTCAGGGGCACCCAAAGCCCCTTGAGGTGGAATGACTAGATATACATGAGACTCTCAGTTAACCGCCACCCCTGGGAGTTCACAGATGCTAGGTAAATGCTATTTCTGGTTGCTTGAGAGCTACTATGAAAAATAGATCTAATTAATACTGTATCCCAGGTATGGGCCAACTTGGGCCCTCCAGGTGTTTTGGACTTCAACTCCCACTATTCCTAACAGGCTCAGGCTCTTTCCTTTTCTTCTCCTTTCCCGCTTAAGCAGCTGAGGGGGAAAAGGAAGGGGCCTGAGCCTGTTACGAATTGTGGGAATTGAAGACCAAAACACCTGGAGGGCCCAAATTGGCCCATGCCTGCTATATCCCATATTTACCATTAACTCTGTATTGACTTGATATTCATATTGAAATAAGGTCACTGGCAGCCAATTAAGACAATTAAATATGTCTTGCTGTATTACAAAAACAGCTTTAAAAAAGTATAATTTCTTTGATTTTTTGCCAGTTGTTTGAAAATTCTGGTTGCTTGAGTTCCGTTCAACTGAAAGTCTCCTGTATCTGGATAGTCATATCCCAATGATCTTTTTAAAAACACTCCTTAAAATCATTCCCCAACAATATATACACACACACACACACACACATACACACACTTCATGCCAGGAGCAACTTGAGAAACTACAAGTTGCTTCTGGTGTGAGAAAATTGGCCATATGCAAGGACATTGCCCAAGGGACGCCCAGATGTTTTACCATCCTGTGGGAGGCTTCCCTCATATCCCCGCATGAGGAGCTGGAGCTGACAGGCAGGAGCTCACTCCCTCATGGATTTGAACCACCGACCTTTTGGTCAGCAGTTCTGCTGGCACAAGACTTTAACCCATTGTTCTACTGGGAGCTCCGATAACAATATTGGTGAACATTTAGTATTCCTGGCCTATAGACCGGAACAAAAGGGGTACTTGGGTCAGAAATGGGGAGGAGACATAGGCTGAAGGACTGGAAATCCTCCTGCAGATGGATGAAGATTTTTGCTTGTTGGGAATGGGTGCCCAAAACAGGGAAAGCACCATTCAATTCCCAATAGAAAGCAATGCAATTCTTCTCTTTGTGCATAGTGTCTTTGAGTCTATCTACACTGCAGAATGATGCAGTTTGACACCACTTGAACTGCTGTGGCTCAGTCCTATGCAATCACATTGGGGAAGCTTTGGCCAAAGGGCCGAAGCTTCCCCAAACTACAAAACCCATGGTTTCATAGCAATGAGCCATAGCCATTGAAGGGATGTCAATAAACTGCATTCATCCTGCAGTGTAGAAGACGCACCCATTGTCGACAGGTGTGCTCCCTGTACATTCCAGGTCTCTGCTCCAGGGCTTGAATGACCCTAAGGGCTGGGAGAACAGAGAAAGCTAGATAAACTGTTTATTCTATGATGTTTATACTTGTTATTGATGCATTTGGATTGTTGTTTACATGATTTTCATATGTTGTAAGCTGCTTTGGGTTCCGTGAGGGAGAAAAACGGGAGAAAAATAAAGATTTATTATTATTATTAGATACATAACAAGATTAGTACACGGCAAACAAGATCACTCTGCTGGATTTTGTATTGGATCACACATCGGACACTTCCCAAGTGTCTAGGACAATGTGATGCATCAACAAATAATGCATGCAAATCAGGTTAGGGTGGCCTTTTGCAGCTGACAGATGGTAATTTTATCAGCACCTATTGTTTTTAAGTACAGGCCAAGGCCTTTAGGAACTGCACTCAGTGTGCCAATCACCACTGGGACCACCTTTACTGGCTTGTGCTAGAGTCTTTGCAGTTCGATCTTTAAATCCTCATATCGTGTAAGCTTATTATTATTATTATTTGACACACAGCAAGATTAGTACACAGCAAACAAGATCACTATGCTGGCTTTTGTATTCGATCACACATCAGACACTTCTCAAGTGTCTAGGACTGTGTGATGTATGGACGAATAATGCATGCAGATCCAAGTAGAGTGGCCTTTTGCAGCTGACAGATGGTAATGTTGTCAGCGCCAATTGTTTTTAAGTGCAGGCCAAGGTCTTTAGGCATTGCACCCAGTGTGCCGATCACCACTGGGACCACCTTTACTGGTTTGTGCCAGAGTCTTTGCAGTTCAATCTTTAAATCCTCATATTGTGTAAGATTATTATTTTTAAAATGTTTTTTTATTATTGGTTTTTGAAATTACATCTGAAGGGTTGTTAAACATCAGCATTTATCATAAAAGTGTTGGGGTTGGGATATGGGGGTAGGTGAAGGAGGTGAGGGGGGGATTAAGGTGAGGGAGGGATTAAGTGAGTGTGACCGGGGTTGAGTGAAGGAAGGTTAGTATTATTAATATTTACTCCTTTCCCCCCTTGCGGCTGTTAGTAGTGGTATTAGAACAACGAAATTTTTCTCCTCTCGGGGCTGTGGTTAGTTGACATTAAAGTATTTTTTGACTGAAGACCAGTCTGTAGCAATTAGATCTGTGTTTTGTTTAGTTTTCAAGAGTTGGGTGAGATTGTCCATATTCATAATATCTAGTAACTTAAGCATCCACTCGTCTAAGGTTGGTGTCTCTTTGAGCTTACATTTTCTTGCGAAGACCATTCTCGCTGCTGTAGCCATATGGAAAAATAGCCTATCTTTGTTCTTGTCGATATCGAAGTCAAATATCCCAAGAAGATAGTACTCGGGTTTCATTTCAAACTTTAAGTCTAATATCTTTTTTGTGGTTTCGTGTATCTTTCCCCAAAATTTTTTTAGACTTCCCACACATTCACCAAAGATGAAAAAAGATTCCTTTCTTATCATTACATTTCCAGCACAAATCAGAAAGATTTCTGTAACATTTTGCCAGTTTGCTAGGTGAGAGACACCATTGGTACATCATCTTATACCAATTCTCCCTCAAATCGTAGGAGTTTATCCATTTTAACTTGACATTCCAAACCTTTTCCCAGTCCGAAATTCTGATTGGATGTCCTATATTGGCTGTCCATTTTAGCATGCATGTTATTATTTGATCCTTCTCTGTCACCCATCCTTATTATTATTATTATTATTATTATTTGACACACAACAAGATTAGTACACAGCAAACAAGATCACTATGCTGGCTTTTGTATTCAATCACACATCAAACACTTTTCAAGCATCTAGGACTGTGTGATATATGGACAAATAATGTGTGCAGATCCAAGTAGAGTGGCCTTTTGCACATAGAATCATAGAATCAAAGAGACCTCATGGGCCATCCAGTCCAACCCCCCTGCCAAGAAGCAGGAATATTGCATTCAAATCACCCCTGACAGATGGCCATCCTGCCTCTGTTTAAAAGCTTCCAAAGAAGGAGCCTCCACCACACTCCGGGGAAGAGAGTTCCACTGCTGAACGGCTCTCACAGTCAGGAAGTTCTTCCTCGTGTTCAGATGGAATTTCCTCTCTTGTAGTTTGAAGCCATTGCTCCGCGTCCTAGTCTCCAAGGAAGCAGAAAACAAGCTTGCTCCCTCCTCCCTGTGGCTTCCTCTCACATATTTATACATGGCTATCATCAGGCATGTAGCCGGGAGGGGGGGGGGGCTCGGAGGTCTTCACCCCCCTCCCCCCGAAATTCTCATGGTGGTTCGCGAAAAGGCCTTACTGGTGCATTATTTAAACTGTTATGTTTATTCATATCATGATCTGATCATCATACTCAATATATCCCATATGCATGAGGGTATTGGGATAATGATACAAAAGGTTTGCTAGGCTAGACCCTCTTTCACTCAGACTCAGCCCCCCCTCCCCGAAACTCAGCTCCCCCGAACCCCCCCCTGAAAAAAATTCACCCCACCCCCCGAAAGGAAATCCTGGCTACAGGCCTGGCTATCATATCTCCTCTCAGCCTTCTCTTCTTCAGGTTAAACATGCCCAGCTCCTTAAGCCGCTCCTCGTAGGACTTGTTCTCCAGACCCTTGATCATTTTAGTCGCATTCCTCTGGACACATTCCAGCTTGTCAATATCTCTCTTGAATTGTGGTGCCCAGACAGATGGTAATTTTGTCATCGCTGATTGTTTTTAAGTGCACGCCAAGGTCTTAATCTTTAAATATTATTATTATTATTATATTTGTTTTTTTGTCAGGGTTGGGTTTCCAAAACGGAAATGCATCCCCCCCCCCCCCACACACACACAAACCCAAACCCGAAATCTATTTCTTCCCTTTGTGTGAGAGAGCTTCGTCAGAAATGCACTCTGTACATGCTCAGGAGCCTTCCCAGTTATGTGCTCCAATGGCTAAGAGCATACACTGCCCAGGAGAAGGCAGGCGAGCACCTCCTATCTCACCACAGCAGGTGAAGATGTATGCCAGGGGAATATGTCATAGGCTTGTTTTCCGGGGGGGGGGGTTGCAAAGCAGAGCGTCCCTTTCCCTGCCTCTGATCTGGAAGAGGCTGCGCGCGGGGGGAGTGGGGCGCGGGCGCCGTAAGAGCCAGGCTGGCGGTGCTGGGCACCTCCCTCCCCTCCCTCCCTCCCGCTAATGGGATTCGATAGAGAGCGCCCGGCGCGTGCCCGAGCTCATCCGCGGGGGCGCGCACCGCGGTCGTCTTCGGCGGGAGTGGAGGAGGAGGAGAAGAGCGGCGAGGAGCGCGAGCCAGCCAGCCAGCCAGGGAGCTCGCGGCCGCCCGGGAAGGCGTTTGGAAGCGCGCGGGGAAGCCGCGGGGGCGGGGGGCGCCTCCCTCCCCCCTTCCTGCCTTCCCCCCTCCCGCCTGCCTTCCTTCCTGCCTTCTTTCCCGGGCCCCGCCGGCCGGCCGGCTCCCTCCCCGCCCGTCTATGTCTTTTTCTGACTCCAGCGCAACCTTCCTGCTCAACGAGGTAACTTCACCGCGCAGCCGCCGCTTCCCAGCCTCTCACTATCCACACTTTCACTCCATCCCTCCCGCCGCCCCCCCCCCCCGTTCCTTATAATTTGCCCACCCGCCCCTCATTGGCACGTTAGAGACCCTGGGCGAGCGCACTGTCAACAGAGGGGGAGACCCAAGCGGGGTTCTCATCGCCTTCCCATCCCTGCCTCGCGCCACTCCTAACCGGTCTTCTTTCTCTCAGCTCCCCCCTCCCTTCCCGGGCCTTATAGTTTGCCCTCCCTCCTCATTGGAGACCCTGGGCGGGCGCACTATTACAAAAGGGGGAGGCCAGAGATGGTCTCTCCCTCTCACCACTCCTTAACCGTCTTCTTTCCTCCTGCTCTTCCCCCCCCCCCCGGGTCCTATAGTTTGCCCACCCGCCTCATTGGAACTCCAGAAGCCCTGGGCGGGCGCATTGTAGAAAGAGGGGGAGGCCAGAGATGGGCAACGGCATGGAGACAAGCGCCTTCTCATCCCTTCTTCATTGGATTTTGGATTTTGTGTGTCGTTGGAGGAGTTTTCCTCCACCCCTCTATTTGGGGGGGGGGGGGCTGACTTTTTTAAAACCTGCAGATTCCTGGGCATCTCCCCAACTTTAGCTAGTAGATAAAGAGAAATTGGGGAGGGGGGAGAGATGGTTAGTGGCAGCAGTGGCAGCTCTGGCACCGAGCTTGGAGAGGCATATGGAGACAGAGCTTGGGGGGAACTGCAGGGAGGAAATCCCCATCTGGCCCCGTTTCCGACAGAGCCCTTTCCACGCCCTCCCCTCCCTCCCCCTGGACCCGTTTCAGGGGAGAGATCAGCTGAGGGCACCTGTGCCAGGGTTCAAAGGGGGCATAGGGAAGCTGAAGGTGCATTTTGGCCAATTGGGGGTGAGAGCGAAGGTTGGGGCTTGGGGGCAAGGGGAGGTGGAAAGGGGTCTGTAAAGTTGGTTTGAAGGGAGTCTACTGAGGGTTGCTGGGAAGGCACTGGGTTGGCACATGAGGATTAATGTTGGGATTTGCAGGCAGATGGGAAGAGAATACGAAAGCTGTTGCCAAGCGGATACCAAGCCCCTCTTCATATAAAGCCATGGGTGTATGAAATACAGTCACCCTGAATCTGCTTGTTTTCAGTGGGGTAATGGAGCCTGATGGGGTGACTACTGGTGGAGAGAGACTCTCTGCCATCCGATGTCTCTAAAGATTTGAGTGCCCTCATGGCACAGTTCAGGTTTTGTTTTTGTTTTTTTGTCATGTCAGGAGTGACTTGAGAAACTGCAAGTCGCTTCTGGTGTGAGAGAATTGGCCATCTGAAAGGACGTTGCCCAGGGGATGCCCAGATGTTTTGATGTTTTACCATCCTTGTGGGAGGTTTCTCTCATGTCCCCACATGAGGAGCTGGAGCTGATAGAGGGAGCTCATCCACGCTCTCCCCGGATTCGAACCTGCAACCTGTCGGTCTTCTGTCCTGCCGGCACAGGGGTTTAACTCACTGCGCCACCGAGGGCTCCACAGTTCAGGTGGCACAATGGATTAAACCCTTGACCGACAAGTCTGCGGTTCAAATCCAGGGGAGCAGGGTGAGCTCCTGTCTGTCATCTCCAGCTTCTCATGTGGGGAAATAAGAGAAGCCTCGCACAGGATGGTAAAATAATCAGGCACCCCTGGGCAACATCCTTGCAGATAGCCAATTCTCTCACATCAGAAGTGACTTGCAGTTTCTCAAGTCACTCCTGACACACACAAATGTTCAACTCTTCTCCTGGACTGAGTTTATGTTAGGATTTCCCTATTGTTTTCTTCCTCTTCATCTGAACACCTCCTGACACTGGCGCCACCCCTTCCGTGTGGCCCAGGCAGGCGTGGGTGAGTCTGGACGGCCCAGTCGCTGTGTTGCCCACCTCAAGCCCGCCTTCCTCTCTTCCCTTCCTCGATTGTGTCTCTCTCTCTGTTCCTGCCCACAGGGGAGGGCTGTGGGTGGGCACTATTGTGTCCCCCCCCCCTCTGCCGCCACTCCCCAGTTATTGCTCAGCGGAGGACCAGAGCATCCACAGGCTTGAGGAATCAGATAGAAGACAGCAGGCTGACTGAGCTGCTTTGCTGTGTCGTGTGCCCATCCGCTGTTCCTCAGCTCAACTGGGGCCTGGGTCACAGGATTCCTCAAAACAACTGTCCCAACGAGAAGAGAAACCCCCTTTCTTCTCCCCCTTCCCCGCTCCCTCCCTCTCTCTGTGTCCTGGTACCCGAGCTCTGCTTCTTCTTTTTCATCATCATCTCTTTCCCCCATGTATGACGATTCTTATCTCCATGGATTCGAAGACTCTGAGGTGGTGAGTTGGCAGGCTGGGAGAAGGGGCTATTTTAAGCCTGGGAGACGCCCACCCTAAAGGAACCTGGCACCATGCTGGATCACTGATCTGTGGGGTGGGGGACGAAGGGTGAACTGTGAGGGAAGTGATGTTGGAGAGTTGGGCAGAGAGCGCATGGAGGGGGCTGAGGGAGTAAAGGCAAAGAGATAACAGGAGGAGGAAAGGGCCATTCATAGCACTGTTGCCACCATCCCAAGGGGGCTGTGTTGGGGGGATGTGATGGAAGAGCCACACATACTACTTCATCACATTAGAGAATGAATCCACTTTAAATCCGGTTTCTGCCTCCTGCAGAATTCTGGAATATTTATTTATTTATTATTTACTGTATTTGTATACTGCCATATCAATACACATAATATCATAATACAGGTTAAAATATTAAAACAATATAAAACACAACAGAAGCAATAAAAAACATCATTAGTGTCTCCTTATTGTAAAAACATTGTCCAATTCCATCGTCAAGTCATTTGATTTCCTATATCAGTTACTCTGCATTTGTAAACGCTTGCTCAAACAACCATGTTTTATCTTGTCTCCGAAACATTCTGATCTCAGTTAGGCTGTTAAAGGCTCCTCCCTAAACTACAAACCCCAGGATTCTGCAGGAGGCAGAAATCGAATTTAAAGTGGATTCATTCTCTAGTGTGATGAGGTATAGTTGTTGGTGGTAAAGAAGCGACTGTCCTTGGTGTGAGTGTAATGAGTTAAAATACTTGGTTTTAATACCCAGGGAGGGTAGAGGCAGTGTCTTTGCTCACCCAGGGTCATGAGCAGCTTTCCTCTAATACAGTGGTTCTCAACCTTTAGTCCTCCGGGTATTTTGGATGTCAACTCGCAGAAATCTACATATACCCCAACTTGGTATATGTAGTGCACACATGGTGGTTCACTGATGACAATGGATGGTGTTGTATTGAATCTCCTTGTAGCAGTGAAGTTTTTCTCAGTGTTGACAGTGTACAGAGCTCAGACTCATCCCATACCTATGAACCAGAGCCCTTTGGAGGCAGATGTTTGGTGGGATGATCTCCTGTACATTAGAGGGGAAAGAGATGGAGAATATGTCTATCTCCCTTGAAGTGGAATACACCACATAATTGTTTTGAAATAGCAGGTACTACTTCTTTGTATCTAGATATGATGCACCCCAAAGAGCAGCTACAAGAACTCCTGATGGGAATGCTTCTAAGGCTTGAACTGGACAGAGGGCTTCTTACCCAGATCCTGTTATCACTCTTTTTACCCAGGGTTTCAGTGATGTTTAAAAAGTGCAAGGGCTCATAAATGCCACTCCCAGAATGATTTTATTTCAATAGTAATCCACTTAGAAATATTTTCAGTCCAAAGGGAAAGAGGGCCAGGACATCTGGCTGAGGAAACCCAGCAAGCCAGCTCAGCCAGTCTGGTCTGAACCTCTTTGTCAGTCTCCATAGGAGCCTATAAATAATAATAAGGTAGCTATGGGGCTCCTGTCACTGCAGGATGCCGGAACAGCTCTTTTTATGCCCAGGACTGGGACTTCCTGCCCACCTGCCTGGGGTTGGGCATTTCTGGCAGGCAAGCGCAGCTGCTCCACTTTGAAGTGGATGGGTGAATGCTGGCAGGGAGAGGTAGAGATTATCAGATGGCATAAAGGGATAGGCCTGTGGGGCTTGGCATTTCACATAGTTTCTGCCTGAGGGAGGGGGCCCATGCCCATGCAGTGGGATAGGGAGGTAGGGAGAGAGGCATATACATCACATGTTGGAAATGTGAATTCTTCCATTCTGCTCTCCTCCTCCATCTCCAGCACCTGTTATCTAAGTCATAAGCACTTCTCAAGACTGTTGCAAGGTACTGAATTCCACGATTAACCTTTTTATTATTTATGGATCTTGCCCCTATATTCAAAAAAGGGAATTGCAGAACTGGGTGCAGAAGTTGCAGGGTTAGGGTTAGGGTAACGAGGTAATGTAGACTGATCACTTCTTCCTTTCTGCTTTATCCAATCTGGGCCCCTCCAGATTATGAGACTGTGGTGTCCATCTTCTCCAGCCACTGTCTGAGCATGGTGACAGATTGTAATGACACATATGGATGAACACAAGCTTGAGAAACTGTTGGAAAAAGTAGCCCAGATTTCTAACAATTAGCATCATGCTTCTAAGGGTCCACAGCTCCTGGCAATTAGTTTCCTTTCCTTTCTTGCTTCTAGCTTGTGTGTTCCATTTGTTTATTTGTATTACATTTGTATTTTGCCTTTTCTTCCAATAAGCTTAGTTTCTTCTTGTAGCAATTTGGTCATATAATATAAACAGATTTGGGGAAACTAGAATGATTGACCCAAAGCCACCGAACAGATTTAATGGCTGGGTTTTGAATTTTATTATATATTCCCAATTTACACCATTTTCGTTGACATGGCTTTCTTCTATGGAGTGCTGGAAGCTGTAGTTTGGTGAGGGGCTTAGAATTTTCCACCAGAGAGTTGCAGTGCTCTCTCCCCTGAAACATAGCAGAGAATTCCTGATATCCCTCACCAAATTACAGAGCCCTGGATTCATTAGGATGGGGCCATAAAAGTTAAGGTTTTGTCAGATTGTTGTAATTATGTGTGCTTTGGGTTTCCCCCATGGGAAACCAGTTTTTAGTCTCCATGAAAAAACATTTATTTGGACCAATGAAAATGTTTGTTTTTAGACTTTAATTAATTCAGTAGATCTTCTATAGTTGGGAATACAATTTAATTTAGGTCTAAGTGTCAGGAAACATCAAGCCCTCCAAATATGTTGTTAAATTGCAGTGTCCATCAGCTGTAGCAGTTAATGGCGTGGGAATGCTGGTAGTTGCAATCCAACAAGATCTAGTAGGCCATACCATGTCTGAATTTCCTTCTGTGTGATACACACTATATATTGCACTGGTTAACTCTCAATGAAATAGTAAGATAATATGCTAAATTGGAGGAATACAGTAAGGTGAAAGGATTGGAACTGGTATCAGAATAATGTCTCTTCTTTGTCTTTAAGTGAATCTGAAGTCACCCATTGTATTGAGAAATTTAAAAAAATTAAAAGATGAGCAGAAGATGGGTCAGTTTTGTATCTGGCAGTATGTCAGTTTTCCTCAATGTAGTGCCCTCCAGGCATGTTAGTATACAATCCCTGCCATCCCCTGTTAACATGGCCATTGGACCATGCTGATTGGGATGATGGGGGCTATGATTTGACTTGTGGGAGCAGGTTGAAGAAGTATGCATTATTTCATCTCCCTGGGAACCTTCCTCCTTTTTTTGTGAAACAGATGACTACACATTCAGAAAGGAGAAATGTAGTAGTAATGGGAGATTTCAACTATCCTGGTATTTGTTGGCAGTCAAAACTGCCAAGGAAATCAAGCCCAACAAATTCATCACTTGCCTTGCAGACAATTTCATTGTCAAGAGAATGGAAGAGGCAACAAGGGGATCAGCTATTTTAAACCTGATCCTACCCGACAATGATGACTTGGTAAATGGGGTGGAAGTGGTGGGTTTCTTGGGCAGGAGTGATTATATTCTTCCAGAATTTCTTAAACAGCGGAAAGGGCAAGTCAAGCATAATCAGACACACATTCTTGACTTTAAGATTACTGATTTGCGTAAACTGAGGGAAACACTGGGTATGATCCCATGGTCTGAAATACTGAAAGGGAAGGGAGTTCATAATGAATAAGAGTTTCTTCAAAGTGAGATACTGAAGATATAATTGCAAACAGCTCCAATGAGCAAGAAAACGGGATGTGTCTCCAGAAACCAGGACTGATATGTATTTTCAACTGAGTTCAAATTTTAAAAGGACATGTACAAGAAATAAAAAAGAAATCACTAAAGACTAATTCAAGCAGTTAGCCAGCACATTTAGGGAGAAAGTTAAAAAAACCTGAAGTGTAGAATGAGCTGAGAATTGTTAGAGTAGTCAAAAATAATAAAAAGGACTTTTTCATCATGTTTGTATTAAAAGGAAGTCCAAGGAATTGATGGGGCCACTGTCTGGAGAAGATGGAGAAACGCCAACAAGGGACAGAGAAAAAAAACCTCCAATACCTTTCTTGTCTCTTTGTTTTCCTAAAAGAAAAACATAGTTCAACCTGGGGGGAATGGAGCAATTGATGCAGATGAGAAATACAGCATAAAATAGATAAAAGAGTTAATACAAAAATATGGGGCTATTTTAAATTAATTTAAATCTCCGGGGTTGGATGAACTCCATCTAGGGGTATTAAAAGAATTGTATGTGAAATTCTGAAAGTTCAAGTTTCATGAGATATTTTCCTTTTCTATCAGAGAGTTCTGGTGCCACAAAAATTTACAAATCCCAGGATTCCATAGATTGGAGCTTTGGCAGTTAAAGTGGCATCAAACTGTTATAGTTTTGCAGTGTGGATGGTCTTTAAGACATAGAGCAATACATTCAAAGTACAGGAAAAGAGATTCTACATAAACATTAAGTAAGAGCTGTTTGTCAATGGAATATGCTATTGCCTCAGAGTGTGGTGGAGTCTCCTTTTCTGGAAGTTTTTAAGCAGATGCGTGATGGCCATCTGCTTGGAGTGAGTTAATTGTTTATTTCCAGCATAACAATGGGGTTGGATTAGATGGCTCTTGTGGTCTTTTCCAACTGTATTTCTTCCAAAATCACCTTCACTTTCCATCCAGAAGTGGGGATGTAGTGCTTGTGGTTGCTTTTCTTTTTACCTTCTAAATTTTAATTGCAGTAGATTGGATAAGAGTCCAAGTCCTTCCCATCCTTTCATTGCTGAATTCTCCACCTCACTCTTTCCCCAGAGGGTAGGCATCTGCTTGACAGTAAATCCCTTTTTGTTGAAAGCCTCCTATTTAAAAATAAATAAATGAATAATATTATTTTGTATGCCCCCCCCCCCCCATTAAATGACAGACAATCCATACTGGGAGTGACAACAGAGATGGAAAATAAGCTTGTTGGTACAGTAGGAATGCCTTTTGCTGGAGAGAAGAGCGGCAGTAGCACTTCACTGGTCATTGATAGCTTTGGTCTTAGGCACTTTGGTCAAGATTCATTTTTCCACCCCAGGGAATGGTAGTTGCAGTCGTGACAGCACAGATCAGGCCAGAATGAACTTCTCTGCCTTCAGTTATGGGGGAGGGGGCAATTTTAAAGTTTTTCTATTTTGTATCGCCAAGTCCAGTTCTGTTCAGCCTGTCCAGATGAAGCAAAATGTACTGGTATTTACACACCTCTCTTGAAAACCTGCATGCCAGGCATTGCATGTAGTGATAAGATATCTCTAGACTGGGCTTATTTCCATCCTAAACTTCCAAGAGGGTTCTCTAAGCTGGAAATAGGAAAGGGGGGGGGGGGGTATTTGGCCATGTGCAAAGTTCATTTTGTATGTCACAGAAGTGTAATCCCAATAAATTCTAGTACTCTGATCTGATGTCAGGGCATTCAGCACCTTAGTGTATGTAGTTTTGAAAGCAGAAGGTGACTTTTGACTGGACTCAAGCATGACTTTAAAAAATGTTAAAGCATCGCCTTCTGTTTATTGAGACCGACTGCATGAATGTGAGCAGAGGGTTTGTTGTGTGTTTGTGTATGTGCCTTGAAGTCGCCTGTTGACGTCTGATGGCTCCTTGACTATAGGTGTTTCTTATAAAAGGTTTTGCCAATTGTATACATTCTGTACTCTATTTCACCTTGACCACTCCTTTAGCAGTAGGAGGTCCACAGAGCAGGCCTCTGCTTTTGGAGGAGGAAGTATGGGAGATTTCATTGGGGCATCAGGGTTGTCATCCTACATTTTCACATGTACAAGTTGAACAGGCATTTTAGGGCCAGAAA
This sequence comes from Anolis sagrei, assembly GCF_037176765.1. Classification (NCBI taxonomy): domain Eukaryota; kingdom Metazoa; phylum Chordata; class Lepidosauria; order Squamata; family Anolidae; genus Anolis; species Anolis sagrei. Next base: position 137,721,225 of record NC_090022.1, read on the forward strand.
AGAGGCATGCACACACACAAGAGGGAGAAGTGCCAAACAAAACATCTGTACACTGCAATTCAAAAATGATATGGTGATGATTGGGTAGCGTTTCTATCAGGCTCATCAAAACAGAGCAAGCCTAAAACATTCTACCACCTGAAGAGAATGGCAAATGGCATCCTTCCCTTCTCAAATTCAAGTGCTCCATTACCCAAACCAGCCCAAGTTGCTTTTGGCACCTGAGGCAGAAGACACCATGAGTGCCTCTGTCCCTCCAAGTTTGTAAAAATACAGTATGAGCCCTGCATCTGCTGGATTCGTACCCACCATTTCATATATCTACATCTGACAAAATATTTCCTGTCTAGGAATTTTCTAAGTTCTCCAGCATGACTCTATGCTATTCTTCGATTGTGAGTCCTTGAATTCAATAGGGTTTGCTATTAACCACATTTTGTATATCCATGCAAAGTGTAGGAATGCATCCGCTACAGATACAGGGGTTGTACTGTAGACTAATAAAAATGTTTGCTTGCCCCTTTAGATTATTACATGCCTGAGACCACCCTCCAAATGGTAGTTTGGGCCCTATGCTCTTCAGCTGTCTTGGCAAGTGTTGCTTTCATGTGTATGTGATAAATTCCTGATATGCTTTCTTTTAAAATTAGTAAATAGTCAGTGTTCAGATATCACATTTTTGAGTAGCAGTTGGTTTTTCCCTTTAAATATACACCCACCCATAAGGGCTCAGTGGGAAAATCGCCCCTCTCAGCCTTCTTCCTCTATGCAGCGCTCTCGTCTCCCAAAGCTACTTTTAATTTGGAACATAAGCAAAATCTGTCGGAGAGTTGTTGCCTTCATTTGCATGTAATGTATGGTTTGCTGCTCAGACAGAAGTGGTTTGAATCCTCATCATGGAAGGTGGCGTGGCTCACATTCAGGGTGCTTGGAACAGCAATTACAGTGTCTGTTGTCTTAGCAGTGATTTGATGCCAACGAATCCAAAATAGGGCTTTGCATCAGAGGAACACTTGGCTTATTATTACATCTTTGAGGCAGAATATCTAGATAACAGTTCTGGGGTCTCAGAGCAAGAGCTTGGAGACTATTTTTAAAAGTGCTTTTCTAAATGTTGCTGGTTTGGTTTTCTTTTGTTAGTGCTGGAATACTTGTTAATATTACTCACTGTAACAAGTATGATGCATTGATGGTGTTGGTGTCATGTTTGCTTCTACTTTTTGATAATCAATTAAACAAAAGTGGAAAAGTGACAAATAACAAATAGGCAATACATTTTAGAAATAACATGTAGATATTGTTGCGCCTTCCAGTATTGGCAACACTAGTTGTTATGTTGCTTGAAATGATGGCAGTGTTGCCCCTTGGCACCCTCAAAAATAATACGTTGAAAAGTAATACATTCCTTTCAAGCTAAGTTGTATTGAAATGCTGCTGTATTTCAAGAAGAGAAGAAATTTAACTAGGTCACAATAGTTCCTTTTCGCTAGTAGTCACAGTTGTTTACTGCAGACTTTCAGCTTTCTTTTGTGAAATCTGAAAGGGTGCATTTACAGCTTTTCTTATTGCTATCATAGAAAGCTTTTAATAACTTGTATGTGTATGTGTATGTGCTTTCAAGTCTCTCAGAGGCTTATGTCGACTCCATGCATTTCATAATGTTTTCTTAACCAAGGAGGTGATTTTGCCAGTTCCTTCCTCTGAATTACAGCCTGCATTCCCTGGTATTCATTGATGCTCTCCCATCCAAGTACTAACCAGGGCTGACCTTGCTTAGCTTCAAAGGCCAGATGAGAACTGATGCCTTTAGCAGTTAACTTATGATGAGCCCATCAACTTTATAGGATTGTCTTAGTCAAGGAATACCTACTCAGAGGTGGTTTTGCTAGTTCCTTACTCTGAAATATAGCCTACAGCATTCATTGGTGGTCTTCCATCCAAGTACTACCCAGGACAGACCCTGCTTACCTTCCAAAATTAGACAAAATTAGGCAGGATCCAGTGCTTTTAGGGCAGCATTTCTCAACCTGAAGGTCAGGACCCCTGGGAAGGTCGCAAGGGGTGTCAGAGGGGTCGCCAAAGACAACCAGAAAACACAGTATTTTCTGTTGGTCATGGGGTTTTTTGTGGGAAATTTGGTCCAATTCTATCATTGGTGGAATTCAGAATGCTTTTTGATTGTAGGTGAACTATAAATCCCAGCAACTACAACTTCCAAATGTCAAGATCTATTTTCCCCAAACTCCATCAGTGTTCACATTTGGGCATATTGGGTTTTTGTGCCAAGTTTGGCCCAGATCCATCATTGCTTGAGTCCTCAGTGCTCTCTGGATGTAGGTGAACTACAACTCAAAAACTCAAAGTCAATGCCAACCAAACCCTTCCAATATTTTCTGTTGGAAATCGGAGTTCTGTGTGCTAAGTTTGGTTCAATTGCATTGTTGGTGGAGTTCAGAATGCTCTTTGTAGGTGAACTGTAAATCACAGCAACTACAACTCCCAAATGACAAGATCAATCTGCCCCAACCCCACCAGTATTCTAATGTGAGTGTATCGGGTATTTGTGCCAAATTTGGCCCAGTGAATGAAAATACATCCTGCATACCAGATACTTATATTACGATCCATAACAGTAGCAAAATTACAGTTATGAAGTAGCACAACATGAGGAACTGTGATAAGCGGTCACAGCATTAGGAAGGTTGAGAAACAATGCTTTGGGGCATTGCAGCCTCTTAGGTCTTGCAAATTTGCATTCCATTCTAAATCCCCAACCATATTCCATTCCAGAATTCATCCGGCCAACATTATGTCCCAATATATTTACTCTGTATCTGTATCTAGGCATCTTCAGCAGGCACCATCTCTTCATTATCTTTGATCAAATTCAGCTTTATTCTTTCCCTGGAGTACATCTACACTGTAGCATTAATACTGTTTCACACCACTTTAACTGCCGTGGCTCAATGTATTGAATATATGATTTGTAGTTTGTTGAAGCACCAGCAATTTTTTGCAGAGACTAAAGACCTTGTAAAACTAGAATACCCATAATTCCATAGCATTGAGCTATGGTAATTAAAGCCGTGTCAAACTGCATAAATTCAACAGTACAGATGTGTCCTGGGTCTTTTAATGCTACTCCTGTTCAACTTTCCATGCCTCTACCTTTCAATCCATCTCATTCCACCGCTGCTGTAAGTTATTAGTTCCCACTATTTCTATTATGTGGTGTGTTGCCAAAACAGTGAAATAACTCATGGACAAAAATGAAGCATGAATCAATCCAAAACTTTGCAAAAGTGTAAAATATTTAGAAATATGGGAGGAAGAATAAGAGAGAATCTTTAAGAGAGCTCATGCTAGAGAGAGACGTAAGCAATGCTCAGTGGCAGTGGAAAGCTGGAGGACCCATTTTCCTTTTAGTTGTGTGGCGTCAGCTTGTCTCTGAGTTTTGCCATCTCTAAGGCAAAACTGTCATAGGGTTTGCTTGGCAAGATTTATTAAGGGAGGTTGCCTTTGCTGTCTTCAGAGGCTGAGAGAGTATGATTCAAGATCACATTCTCAATAGGTTTCTATGGCTGAGTGAGGATTTGAATCTTTGTCTTTAGATTTGTAGTCCAATGCTCAAACCACAACATCATATTGACTCTCATTCCAGTTGGTAGCTGTCTTTATTTATATCTTGTGGCAGTAAGTTCTACTATTAAAGTGTATGCTGCGTAAAAACATCCCTTGAGTCACTCACCATTTCGTTTTAGCAGGTGATCCTAGTTTCTGGTATTATGAAGGAAGGTGAAAAGCTTCTCCATGTTTACTTTCTCGAAACCATGTCTAATTTTAGATCTTTCTATCATGCTTTCCTTGCCTTTTTTCCATGCAGTTTCATACACCATAATATTTCCTTCTGGGGAAGTTGCTCCAATTCTCTGATAGTTGCTACACCTTTCCTAAGCCTACAAAATCCTTTCTTGGTGATGTGACCAAAATAATATATGGGGGATCCTTTCACACTACATAATTATAACACTATGATTCTGCCTTAACGGTTGTTGAAACATTCCATGAAATCTTGCGATTTGCAGCTTAGGGAGGGATATTTAGAATATTCAGCCAGAGACCACAATGGCCATCCAATCCAATATCTTGCCATTCAGGAATATCCATTCAAAACATTCCTGAAAGATGGTCCACCTAGCCTCTGCTTAAAAACCTTCAGGGAAGGAGACTCTACCATACTCCGAGGCAGCACATTGCACTACCCATCAGCTCTTACTGTCAGGAGTTCTTGCTAATATTTAGGAAGAATCTGTTTTCCTCCATTCCAAATCCATTACTTCATGTCCTTATCTTATCTTTAAGTCATCAAAGTCCTTATCTTAAGTTATCAAAGTCTTAAGACTTTGATGACTTAAGCAGTCCTGCAATAAATGGGAATCATTTGTTATTGAAAGAACAGCAGAAAACAAACTTTCCCCCTCCTCAATGTGACATCCAATCAAATATGGCCATCATATCCCCTTTCAGCCTTCTTTTCTCCAGGCCAAACATACCCGTTCCCATAGGGCTTGGTTTCTAGACCTTTGATCATTTTGGTCGTCCTTCTCACACCTTCCAGCTTGTCAATATCTTTTTAGAATTGCGGTGCCCAGAATTGGACACACTGTTGCAAGTGAGGTGTGACCAAAGCAGAATAAAATGGGTCTATGACTTTCCTCGATCTCAACATTACTCCTATTGATGTCACCTAGAATCACATTGGGTTTTTTAATTGCAGCATCACTCTGTTGACTCATGTTCAGTCTGCTAAGTCTCCCAGATCCCTTTCTCATGGACTATTGTCTACCCATCCTATATTTGTGCATTTCATGGTTATTGCCTAAGTATGGTAACATATTTTTTCCTGTTGGAATTCATTTTGTTAATTTTAGCCCAGCTGTCTGCTCTGTTAAGGCCATTTAGGATTCTGATCCTGTCCTTTGAGATATTAGCTATTCCTCCCAATTTGGTATCGTTTGCAAATTTGATAAGCAGGCCTTCTGTTCCATCATCTAAGCTATTGATAAAGATGTTGAATAGCCTTGAACCCAGAACAGACTCCTATGGCACCCCGCTGGTCACTTCTCTCCACGATGAAGAAGTGCCATTGGTAAGCATCCTTTGGATTCGACCAATTAACCAATTTCCAATCCACATAACAGTAGTGTTGCCCAGTCCAGGACTTCTTAAATGTTTTACACTCTTGACTCCTTTTTGCCTGAGAAATTTCTATCCTAGGTGTACAGATATATAAAATAGCTATGCAAATAAAACATATACTGATAATAAATCATAATGAAATGTATTTTAAAACAATTATTGGTATACATATAATTTTACCATTTATTAAAGACAAAAGGTGAATTTGCCTAGTAATAAGATGGATGTGCTTGTTTATTTTTACGTAATGAATTAAATCTTGGCTGAATATTTGATACTATAGGACATGGAACATTTTCAACATTTTTCATACTGCCTTGGTTTGCAACCTTAAAGTGGCAGAATATTCTCTGATGGCCCTCTTTTTTCTCCACAATGGGGTGTTGTGGGAGTCCAAACCTCCACCTTCTATGTGTCCAAAATGGACCTATATCAATAAAGGAGGGGAATAAATGAAGTAACCTGGTAAGAGCCATTTCATAAACACTTCATTTCATGAGGCTCACAATCCTTTACTAGTTGGTCCTAAGACTTTGATGACTTAAGCAGTCCTGCAATAAATGGGCATAATTTGTTATTGAAAGAAGGTACTGCACAAGATTGATAAAGTAATTTGAAATGTTCTGACAAATTAAAAATTCTACTAGTATAGTATGCTGTTATGAAAGTCTGTATTAGCATGATATGATTTCTGACATAAAATAATATAGCAATATTTTCCAACTGTATCACTGTAGAGCTCAGGTGTCAAATTTGCAGCCCTCCAGATGTTTGGCCTCCAACTCCCAGAAGCCCTAAGGAGCTTGTCCAATTGCCAGGAATTCTGGGAGCTGAAGTTCAAAACACCTGAAGGGCCACAAGTTTGACACCATTGCAGAGTGTTTAGACAGAAAATATTACAGGCACATTTGATTATATCTTTTGCAGTTGTATTGCAATGTGGGTCAGGATTGCTATTTGTAAAAGTTGAAACTGAAAGGAAGCAGATTTTCTCAAGGCCACCAAATCAGCTCAAAACAAAGGCTGTTGTTATCATTGTATTTATTTATATCCTGCTTTCCTCTCTTAAATGAGACTCAGAGAGGTTTCCTTATCCATTGCCTGGTCTTGTAGCCACTGCATCAATCTCTCATTAAAAATTAGATAGTGACAGCTACAAAATTTATGAAATAAAGACATCTACCTTAGTTGGGATGAGGAGAGAAGGCATCTATGGGGATGTGTATAGTGCCTTTCCTTCATCAGTGGCTCACCCACTTTCATTTGGAATGACGTAGAAAGTCTTAGGTATTGAATGTGTTTCTCCCGTTTCAGTAAAGGTTGGCTTATAAACTTGATTTCTTCACTTTCATCTAGCCAAATTTATTTACATTTTGTGAGCTCCATCCTTCAACTCGCGAAGAGTGTTAAAAGGGAGATAAGGTATCCTGACAGTAGATGTTTTCCAGAAAGTGTAGGCTGGAGGTTTTCGGCTTCAGCTCCCAGCAAGCCCAGCCAGTATGGCAATGATTGAAGTGGTGGGAGTTGTTGTTGTCCAAAGGTGGCTAGGTTAGTATTGTGTCATAGCACGCATTCTCTTCCTCAGAAACTATCATTTCAGCTAAGACAGTACAAACTGTGTGTCAGAGAGCCAAATACACTAAAGGCACCTAGGGCCCTTCCACACAGCCCTATATTCTAGAATACCAAGGCAGAAAATCACACAATATCTGCTTTGAGCTGGTTTATCTGAGTCCACACTCAGATAATGTGGGATTTTCTGCCTTGATATTCTGGGATATAGGACTGTGTGGAAGGCTTGGACCGGAGACTGCCAAGGAATACTGGGTGCTGTAGGCTATATTTCAAGAGAAGGAACTAACATAAACACCTCTGAGTATTCCTTGCCTAAGAAAATCCTATAAAATTAATGTAGATGATAGGGAACACAGAGGCACAAATACACAGAAAATAGTAAGTTCTTAAAGTACATCAAGAAGGTAAAAATCTCCAACCTACACTTTCCCTCAAAACAACAAACAGTCAATCTGTTTTGGCAGGAATTCCAAGGAGCATCTCTCTCCTTCCAGAGTAGAAAAAAATGTTTCTTTTCATAATAACTAAGGGTGCATATAGACTAGAATTAATGCAGTTGGACACCACTTAACTGCTGTGGCTCAAGGCTACAGTTGTAGTTTGGCAAGGCATTTCGCCTTCTCTGCCAGAAAGTGCTGCGGCCTCACTGAATTCCCAACTCCTAGGATTCTGTAGCATTGAGCCATGGCTGTTAAAATGGTGTCAAGCTGTGTTATTTCTAGATCTGATTTTTTTGAGGGGGGCAGCTGACTTTGCCTAATGGATGGCTGTACCCCCACTTTACCCAGCAGAGTAGGTTGCCTCCTGGACTTGGTGTGCAGAACTCCCATAATTTGTAAGCTGCTCTGAGTTCCCTTTGGGGTTGAGAAGAGCAGGATACAAATATAGTGAATCTATATAAATAAAAATGTAATGTTCGTTTGTGGGATTAACAGAACTGAAAAACCACTGGACAAAATGACACCAAATTTGGCAGCAAAACACATTCTAATCTGATCTATGTCTTTCAAACAAAAAACCCGTAAAAAATAAAGGGGAAATAACTTAAAACTCCCCGAAAAGAAAAATGCCTTACAGAGCATGCGCAAAAGCCCCTCTCCCCATTGCGCGAGAAGAATGAAGCACCAACTGTTGTGAGGGAAGAGAAGCCTTGCCATGGAGTCCCTTTCCATGCGTGGGCCCTCCTTCCTTCATTCCTTCCCTCCCTCCCAGTCTTCTTCCTCTCTGTCAGCCCCACCAACCACAGACCTCTCCTCCTTCTTTTTGCTCCCTGGAGAGGCGGGTGGGTGGCTGCTCCGTGTGTACGCTGCTCACCAGGCTTCACCTTCCCTTGCCTGGGCACCGACGAGAAGGGAGTTCTGCAGCCCTCAACCTTGCAGGGCCCGGTGGGGGCAGGTGTCATTTTTTGAGGTGGGCCTTGCTCACCCACATTGGCCCCTTCTTTCTTCCTCAGCCGCAGGGCGCCTTCCATATGATCCTGCCTGCGTGCCCACCCGCCAAACAGGGAAGGCGCCCGCAGCCATGGCAGAAAGAAGAAGAGGCGGCGCTGGGTGAGCGAGGCCTGCCTTGAAAAGTGCCTCCCGCCTGCCCCACGCCCGGCCCAGCAGGCTGAGGGCTACAGCAAGGCTCTCTTACTGCCGATGCCCAGGCAAGAGGTAGAGAAGGGTAGGAAGGAAAGAGGGAGAGAAGAAAGGATTGAAAGAGGACGGGAAAGAAAGAAAGAAGGAAAGAGAGAAGAAAGGATGGAAACAAAGAGCAAAGGAAAGGAGGAAAGAAAGGTAGAGAAGGAAGAAAGGAGAGAAAGAAGGTAAAGAAAAGGGGGGAGGGGGGAAAGAGAGAAGGAAAGAAAAAAGGAAGGAAAGGGAAGGAAGGAAGGAGAGAAAGAAAAAGGGAGGGAAGGTTGGCCACAGCAACGCTAACAGACCAGTGAGTGTCCATCCCTCATAACCCCCCCCCCCCCATAGTAGGAAAAAAAAACAAAAGATAAATGACATACAGAAAAAAGGGAAGGAAGAGGGAGGGAGGAAGGAAGGAAGCAAAGAGTAAAGGAAGGAAGGAAAGACGTAGAGAAGGAAGAAAAGAGAGAAAGGAAAAGAAGAGGGATGAAAAGAAATGGGTAGAGAAAGAAGGAAGGAGAGAAAGAGAAAGAGGGAGCGAAGGAAGACGAGAAAGAGGGAGTGAAGGAAGGAAAGACAAAAGGAAGGATGGAAGCAAAAAGCAAAGGAAGGAAGGGAAGAGGCAGAGAAGGAAGAAAGAGAAAGGGAAGGAAAAGAAAAAGGGAGGAAGGAAAGAGGTAGAGAAGGAAGGAAGGAGAGAAGTAAAGAAGAAAAGGAAAGGAGGGAAAGAAGGAGAGAAAGAGAGAGGGAAGGTTGGCCACAGCGACATTTGGCAGGTACACTAGTAGCTAAATAAACTCCCCAATTTTGTGCACGTGTGTTATTATGGATGTGCATTCCTTGACGGTTTCTTATCCAAGCCCTAACAAGTGCTTCCCCTTCTAAGCTTCCAATATCAGGCAAAACCAAGTGCCTTTTGTGCAGGGGTGTAAATTCATTTTCATCAAGGCCCACATCAGCCTTATGGTTGCATCCATGGACGGAGAATCCATGGCTACAGAGGGCCTGTATATATATTTTTTCACAGTGATTGGTGATCTTTGGTTTTTACCCAATTTGGGTCCTCAGATGTTATTGAAGGATAACTCCCACCATTTTGATTACTGCCATGTGGACTGGGGATAAGGGGGATTGCAACCCAAGGGCACTTGTGGCTCTGAGGATGGGGAAAGGTTAAAAGACATTTTAAAGTCAGGCATCATACCCTCAAGCCTTGTCTCTAAATCCAAATCCTACTATTCTGACTAATCAGAAGAAAGTGGAGCTTTTCAGATGTTAAGGTATCTTGAGTTCCATCAGCTCTGGCCATGATGTCTAATGATGAGGAATACAGGAGTAGCCCAGCATCTGGAGGGCCACATAAAATGACAGGACAGGCCAGAGTTGGCCCACAGACCTTGGGTTTGAAACATGTGCTTCTGCATATTTAGGATCTCATCATGTTCAGATACACAGCTTAGGCTCTCTTGGAAGTATCCTTTTTTTCCCGTGACAGGAGTGGCTTGAGAAACTGCAAATTGTTTCTGGTGTGAGAGAATTGGCCGTCTGTAAGGATGTTGCCCAGGAGACACCCAGATGTTTTTGCCACCCTTTGTGGGAGGCTTCTCTCATGTCCCTGCATGGGGAGCTGGAGCTTATCCACCCTCTCCCTGGATTCGAACCTCCAACCTGTCAATCTTCAGTCCTGCTGGCAAAAGAGTTGAACCCACTGCTCCTTGGGAGTGTCCTAAATGAGGCAGAGAATGTGTGCCATTATGACACAACCCTAATCTACTGGCCTTCAAACTTTAGGCCACAACTCCCAGCACAGCGAACGATTGGCCATACTGGCTGGGCTTGCAAGGTGCTGAAGCTGAAAACAGCTGCGGTCAGGATACAGCACCTCCCTTTCCACACATGACAAGCGGAAGGATGAAACACGCGAAATATAAGGCTGGACGGAAGGGGAGAAATCAAGCGTGTAAAGCAACCATTACTGAAAGAGGGGCGACACATAGCGGAGAGCTAATCTACTCGATTTTTTTTTTAAAAAAAATGCTTGCGCACACACACACGTGCAGATATATAGACACAGAGCGATGTGGGGCGCGGGCGTGTCAGGAGGGTTTGCTTTCACACGAGGCTGACCCCTCTCCCCGCCTGTGCGTGGCTGCTCCATGTGCGCCTTCCTCCCACTCCTCCTCCTCCTCTCTCTCTGTCTCTCCCCCTCTCCATGCGGGGAGGGCACGTTTGGGGGCTGCCTCTTCCTCCTGCCGAGCAGAGAGACATTCCCGGGCACGTGGGGATGCGGGGGGGAGGGAGCAAGCCCGGGCAGGGGGCTTCCCGCGTGTGTGTCTGTGTATGTGAGGGGGAGGGAGACCCCTGTGCAGCCGCCGTTGTTTCTCTCTCCCCCCCTCCTCCCCTTTCCTGCTCGCGACCAGACATGGCGTGGGTTTTTCTCTCTCTCCGGGGGACGGGCGCATCCACACACAGGCACGCGCGCACACACTCCCTGCTGGCTGGGGCTCTGCCGTTCCCCGCCGCGAGACGACCCTCGAGAAGGGGGAAGCCCCCCCCCAATGGAGAAAGGCTGTGCCCACTTGGATCACCTGTGTGGTCTCTGCGTTAGCGCCAAGCTGCTGGGCGTGGGAAGAAGAAGGGACAATGCTTTCTCCTCTGGTGTCTTCCTGTCCCCGCGAAGCCATCTTCCTTCCCGCTCTCCCTCCCTCCCTCCCTGGCACGCATAGAAAGGCACGACGCCGCACGTGTCTCAAGGTTCACACATGCCTCTTGATTTCACACGTTAGAGGCTCAAAAACACCTCTTGCTTAAGAAAACCCCAGGCAGGCGACTTCCAAGGCAGGCCTATACCTACTCAAGTTCTTAAAGACACCACATCCAGGCTTGGTCTTGGAAGCTAAGGAGGGTCAGCTCTCGCTGGGTCATCCTTGGATGGGAGACCTGTGGGCTGTTATTAGGACAGTATCTGCACCCCTCGATTTCGGGTCAGAGAATCCTAAAGTTGGAAGAGACCTCATGGGCCATCCAGTCCAACCCCCTGCCAAAAAGCAGGGAAATTGCATTCAAAGCACCCCCAACAGATGGGCATCCAGCTTCTGTTTAAAAGCTTCCAAAAAAGGATTCTCCACCACACTCCAGGGCAGAGAGTTCCACAGCTGAGTGGCTCTCACAGTCAGGAAGTTCTTATTATTCTCATTATTTCTTGTACTTTGGCTGTTGAAAAGACAGTAACACTATGTAACACTGTTTTTGTTGCTCGACCATAAATGTCATTTCCTAACCGGTTCTAACACGGAAAAGAGGCACTGTTCCATTATCTGGGCAGAGGGCACTAGGGGGCGCGAGACAGCGAATGATAGTCCATTTTTTGTGGGTGGGGGGAGTTGGAGGAAAGGAAATGCTGGGGTCTCCTGTTTGAAACCCCAGGCTTTGTCCTGTGGGGCTCCTCAGGGGCCCGTTCTTTCCCCCATGCTCTTTAACATCTACATGAAGCCACAGGGTGAGAACATCCAGAGTTTTGGAGTGCGGTGCCACCTCTATGCAAATGGCACCCAACTCTACTACCTACTCTTTTCTACCCAATTCCAAGGAAAACATCCAGATCCTAAACCAGTGCCTGATGGCAGTAACAAACTGAATTGGGGACAAACAAACAGAAACTCAGTCCTGACAAGACAGAGGTCCTTCTGAGCAGTCAGAAGGCCAATAAGGGTATAGGGTTACAGCCTGTGTTAGACAGGGTTAACACCCCCTCCCCTTAAGACGCAGGCTCACAGTTTGAGTGTTCTCCTGCACTCATCACTGACCCTGGAGCCACAGGTGTTAACAGTGGCCAGGAGAGTCTTCACACAATTAAAACTTGAACACCAACTGCTCCCATACCTTGAGAAGTCAGATCTGGCCATAATGGTCAATGCCCTTGTCACATCCAGACTGGATTAGTGTAATGTGCTTTATGAAGGGCTGCACTTGAAGACTGTTTGGAAGCTTCAGCTGGTCCAAAGATCAGCGGCCAGGCTGCTCACTGGAACACTGTACAGGGAGTGAACAACTCTCTTGTTACGGCAGCTCCACTGGTTACCAGTCTGCTTCCAGGTGTTGCACCAGGTGCTTTCCCTTGAGAATTTTCTGTTTCACTTCGTTTTTCCTCACTCGACCCCTTATCTAATGATGTTTTTTCTGACTCTTGTGATTTACCTTGGAGCCCCACACTGTCAGAACCAGTTTCATTTACCTGGCCTGCATCAACACTTTGAACCTAGCCTGAATCTGCATCGCTTTGAACCCCAGGAAATCCCACAACCCCTTCTGAAATACCAGTGAACCCATCAGTCATTGGCTGCTGAGCTACAACACCAGGCACAATTCAAGGTGCTGGTTTTAACCTTTAAAGCCCTGAACGGTTCAGGCCTAACCTATCTGTCCAACTGCATTATCCAATATGAGCCTGCCCGAGCCCTGCAATCAGCTGGAGAAGCCCTATTCTTGGGCCCACCCCCGTCTCCAGTGTTGTTGTTGGGAAGAGAGAGAGGGCCTTCTCGGCGGTGGCCCCTTGGCTTTGGAACTCTCCCCTGGAAGACATTAGAATGGCTCTGTTGTCCTTTAGAAAACAAATACAAACTTTTCTTTGGAAAGAGGCTTTTGGAGAAGACAGTGGTTAACTGAGTTTAATGGCAATGAGTTTAATAACTGCAATAGATTGTGATTATGGCAATGAGATGAAGGCAATTTTTAATATACTGAGTATTAATGCTGGCTTAACGTGTAATGTTTTAGTGAAACTTCTATATATTATGGGTCATGTATTTTGAGTTTGGTGTTTTTATGTTGAATGGCATCTAATTTTTGCTGACTGTTAGCTGCTCTGAGTCCCTCAATGAGGGAGAGAGGGTGGGATATTAAGCAAAGTAAATAAAATAAATAAAATTTTCCCTTCTTTTTGTTGGTTATCCCCCCCCCCCCTTCTCCATATCATAAACGAAGGTTGTTTCCACAGTGGGGACATGGGTGGAAAACAGGGAAATGGTTTTCTTCCTTCAAACACTCCCCCAATAAAATGGACTATCCTTCTCTTTCTAGCGCCTCCTTGTGGCCTCCACTCAGATAATGAAACAATACCAGGAAAAGTTTATTAAATTGCAAAACTTTATTTTTCCGGCTTGGTTAAAAATTTCATATGAAAGCTTTAAAATAGTAGCCACAAAAATGAAGTTTCTTGAGTATAACAGCCACTTTCAAAGTAAGTATCACACAATTAAACATGAAATAACACTATCAAACTAGGAACAGATTTTTTAAATTTTGTTACATAGTGTAATGCTACACTGTATTTTAGAGGAAAAACTGCCTCTGAGGATTCCTTGCCCAAGGAAAACCCTAGGTGTTGCTTTATGAGGTAGCCATATTAAGTTCCCTGAAACTGAACTTGTGAAAAGGTGAAGGACAGCCTCCCACCAGTGAATTACCCTCCTTCACATCTACCCTTTTTATTCAGGCCTGTTCAGGTTTTTTATGTGTGTCAGGAGTGACTTGAGAAACTGCAAGTCACTTCTGGTGCGGGGGAATTGGCCATCTGCAAGGACATTGCCCAGAGGCTGCCCAGTTGTTTGATGTTTTACCATCCCGTGGGAGGCTTCTCATGTCCCGGCCTAGGAAGCTAGAGTGTACTCCGCTCCTTGGTTCGAATTGGCGACCTTTCAGTTAGCAATTCAGCCAGCCACAAGGGTTTAACCCATTGCGACACTGGGGGCTCGAGCATGAAAGAATTTGTATAGAGGTTCCTGTCCCTTTTTAAAGCTGTTGTCCGGAAGGGAGAATTTGGAAAAGGTGTTTGACATATCAAGGCAGGGATGAGTTGCCCCATCTATCTTTATGGCAATGGGAAATCATATGCTCCCCACCCCCTCCAATCTTCATGCCTTTACTCCTCATCCCTGGCTATTTCCCATGCTGGCTGGAATTAATGGGAATTGGAGTGTAATGAGATCTGGAAGAATATGTGTTCTGAATCCCCTTTAAAATAGAACTTTCTTTGGGTCAGAGTGTGTTCTAAAATAGGCAGTCCAGATATAAAGCCTAGCTTTATGAAGACTGTCTAGCTAATGTACACAATATATCTTAATTCTTTAAAGCTGATGATTGGATTGTTAGGATTGGATAAAAGGTGGCAAGAACAACAAGAAAATCTCCCTTTAATATCCTGCACTAGGATGACCATATTTGGTGATGACATTGTTGGGAGCTCATAATATTTCTTCCTCATAACTAAGGCCAGCTTCTTAATGTGGTATTCCTTATCTGCCCAACGATTAGCCATGACAGTAGGAGTTCTCCAGCACTATAATAGCCATGGTTCCATCCTGTCATATCCTGGGATTTGCAGTTGATACTTTTCTACCAAGGAACTGTAGTGCCTCCAATCAAACAACAAGCCTCAGACTTCTATAGTCGTAACAGTGGAATCATAGTGCTACTAACCTTTACAGTGTGAAAGAGTCTTAAATCAAATACACTAAGGGTGCATCTACACTGTAGAATTAATGCAGTTTGATCCCACTTTAACTGCCATGGCTCAAGGCTTTGGAATCCTGAGATATGTAGTTGCTGAGGCACCAACGCTCTTTGGCAGAGAAAGCGAAAGGCCTTGTAATACTACAGTTCCCATCATTCCATAGCATTGATCCCTGGCAGATTTATTTCATGTCAGGAGTGACTTGAGAAACTGCAAGTTGTTTCTGGTGTGAGAGAATTGGCTGTCTGCAAGGAGGTTGCCCGGGGATGTCCAGATGTTTTGATGTTTTACCATCCTTGTGGGAGGCTTCTCTCATGCCCCCGCATGGGGAGCCGGAGCTGACAGAGGGAGCTCAACTTGCTCTCCCCGGATTTGAACCACTGACCTGTCAGTCTTCAGTCCTGTCGGCACAAGGGTTTAACCCATTTCGCCACTGGGAGCCCTGCCAGTTAAAGTTGTGTGAAACGATGAATTTTACAGTGTAACTGCACCCTCAGAGATTTGCCTCCAAGCTGCCTCCACTCACTCTTCTTCTTTCCTTCCTTTCCTGATTTTGCTTAGAGGTGATGATCAAGAAAGGGAGTTTTGCAGTCTCTTTGTGGGTTTATACAGCAGCAGCTATGGATGCATGCTTCAGAATTCCATAAGCAGATATAGACAGGTTTCTTCCTATAAGAGATTTACAAATGAAAATGGACAAATAAGAAGGAAATAGAAGAACAATGTAATCGGGTGTAATTCACATGCACTTAAATCAATGGCAGCTGCAAATAAGAAGGATTTGGGTTTCTGCCAAAGGCCTGGGGTCACAGTGAGCGGGTTTAGATGAGAGACCTGGGGGAGGGTTGGACTGGATGCATGGCTCTTGTAGTCTCTTCCAATTCTAATGTTTCTATGATTCTCAGATCCGCTATCTTGCATAGTTTGAATACTCACAAAATTTTGTATCCAGTACTGTGGAGCAGCCACGGGGCTATGATTTTAGGCAGATTGGCAGCAACCATATAATTTAGCATTTATATAGTACTCTGCAAGTGTTCAAAGTGCTTCCTACAGATGATCCTTACAATCCTTGCAACAACAGATCTGTAGACAAAATCATTATTATCTTCATATTTCAGACAGAGGCAGTGGGTGGGGAGAGAAGGACGTTGATGCCACCCAGAGAAAGCTGCTGGCTGTAGAGAGGTTTCAGAGCTTTATCTTTCAGTCTCTTGTAGCTAGATCCAGACAAAAAATGTGGAAGGGGAAATGTCTCCTGACTTGCATGGACAAAGCTTCTTTTTTCAAATACAAGGACAATTGTACAGCTGCTATACCAGGCTTTCCCAACGTGGCGTCTTCCACATGTACTAGATTACAACCCCCATCATCCCAGCCTCCCATCACTCCATTCTGACTGAGGATTATGGGAGCTGTCAACCAACACATCTAGAAGGGTTATCATTGAAGAAGACAATACTATACTGTAACAGCTGTGGTGCTTCGCTGTGCTAGTTGACAGTAGAACTTATATTCATACGCTCCAGTTGTCCCTCTTCACCTGTCCCTTTTTTGTGTTTGTGCCTTTGGGGAAGGTTTGGAGATGTCTTTTTAAAAACAAAAACATGCTAGTGTTCCCACATGGTGCATTAGCTTCCTTTCCACCTCAGTGGATGTTGTTTCTATGTAGATATTCTATAAATACAACCATGCCCCTTGTGAAAGATATAATATTCTCTCCAGTATTGTTTTGCTGTTTTAGGAGAACACTGTGGTTGTTTTATTGACATTTCTTTAGGCCAAACACAGACCATGTTATTGTACAGTGATTTTTTTTAAAGCATAAGCAGAATATAAAGCTGGAGGAACAGTGATAATAATGATTGTTGTGGCGGGTGGTGATGATTATAATGACTGGAATTCTGTACGCCATTTATATATGCATAAGTGATGATGCTAGGCAGTGAATCCCATCCCTATCCCATAAATCTCCACTTTCCGGGAAACAGCCACTGCAATTGATGGGTGGGGCGTCTATCCTCCCCCCCCCCCCCGCTTGATAAACAGCTGCCCACTCTTTCAACACCTTTCATTAGTGATTTTTGTTGTGAGAGACAGGAATGGGACCTTTTTTGCAATCCCCTCTCATGCCCAAGTCTTGTGCAAGGGGATCGAGGGGAAAGTCAGCTGCTTCCCAGCCAATAGAAAAATGGAACCCTGTAGATCACAATAGCTGCTGCCTGGAAAGTAGGGATTCATGGTCCTATATAACCCTCTAAATGTAGGAGTTGTTAATACATAGTGGCTTCAAATATGTAACACACTTGCATCTACTATGGAGGATTCTAGATGATGATGATGATGATGATGATGATGATGATGGTGTAAAGTATATAGACCATATGTGGGTGATCTAATGTGTGAGGCTTGTTCTGAATACACTAAGCTCTTTTCACCTGGGAAATGCTGGAGAGTATTAACTTGAGTTTTAAGGCTGCAACCTAAGACCACAGATTATATACTTCTGAGTAAACATTAGGTTAGGAACAGTCTGCTTGAATTCCAATTTAGTATTTCTGCATTTGGCATTCTAAAGTAGGTACAATGTGCTCAGCCACAGCCCCCAGTGACTCAGTAGACTGTTTGGCCCTAAAAGCAGCATGGAGCAAGAGGGAGTGCATATGTGATTTCAAAAATCAGATAGCATAGGGTTACGTTTCCTTAGGCTGTGTCATTGCATTCATTTGTAAGTTGCCACGAAGGAGACACTCGCAAGGCCCTCAGTCTGAAAGCGTATGGAGGAGCCCAAATTGGCAGGTTTTTAAACATCGAAGATGACAGCTGTCTCTATGGCTGAAGTGCCTTTCTTTCTCCCTTTAGCTGTTCTGATGGGGGGGAAAGCCTATCTCGGGATGCTTGGATTGTAAATAGGCCTCCTGTGACCAGGATGTCTTTTGATCTCCTGTCAAGAGGGATCCATTACCTCATTGGGGTTTTGACCTTCTCCTCAGGGCTCAGCTGATTCCTACACCAGCCGCCCATCGTTGGACTCCGACGTGTCGCTAGAGGAGGATCGCGAGGGCGGGAAGCGGGAAGTGGAGAATCAGGCTCAGCAGCAGCTTGAGAAGGCCAAGGTATGAGGTGGAGTACTATTCTCAGCTTTGCATTACCAAGCTAAATCCAAAGCATCTTGCAAAACCTCAGAATAAACCCAACCCTTTCAGTAACAGTTGTGATGTGCACTGAAGAAAAAAATGACTTATGGTGACCTTATCACAGGTTTTTTTCTGGCAGACATTTTGAAATTAGGTTTGCCTTTGCCTTCCTTTAAGACTGAGAGGGTTTGACTTGCCCATGGTCGAGTGAGGATTTGAACCTCCCAGTCCTATGCTCCAAGCGCAACACCATACTGGTTCACTCTGTGCCAGTAGACAACTGGTTAATGTTTGCCATGCTGCTGCCACCAGAGATTCTAAAACCCATTGAGGTTAAAGTGGTCCCAAATGGCATAAATCCTAGAATTGTAGGCACACCTCAGTGGGCAAGTGTAAGAAGTAAAGGGAAACTGGGGGCAATGTGCAAATAACTATTACATAACAACTACAGTGATACCTCGACTTAAGAGTTTAATTTGTTCTGTGACTGAGCTCTTAACTCAAATATCTTATCTCAAAGCAAATTTCCCATTTAAATGCTATTAATCTGTCGTCGTCGTCCCCAAAAAAACCTCTCACAATTTCTGTTATGTGTTTTTAAATAAGGAAAGGTACTTTATAAATAACAAATGATGTATAAATGCACATTCATATTGAACAAAAAGAGATAAATTTTAAAATGGTAGAAGCACAAAGTTGTGTCAAGGAAGCATATTTGAGGCAATAAAATGTGTGTTGGCCAGTGTAACAACAAGGCAAAACCTGCACATTTATGTGTAACAATAAAAAAGAAGAATCATTTTTAAAATAGTAAATCTTTGGAAACTTGAAGAGATACCAGACATTGACAGCTGGATAACTAAACAGAGAGAAACTAAGAAAAAATAGAGATGTGGACAAATTAACTTACTTTTTAAAGAAGAATTGGGAAAATTTAATAAAACTAACAAATTGGAAGTTTTTTTGAAGAATATGAGAAAAGATAGAAACAGTTAAGTGGGAGTATCGAGGAAAAAGGCAAATTGAAGGGGAAAGACTATTAAGAATGAAAACCTTAACCGCGAAGGCTTAGAATATAGATTCCCCCCTTTTTATCTCTTCTCTTCTCCTCCCCCCTTTTAAAGACTTTTATATCTTTATTTCCTACTTTTATTTAACCTTATTGTTCCACCACTTTTTATGTAAATGAAACCTTTTTGTGTGTTTAGTAAAAATCTATTTAAACAAACTTTAAAATGCTTAAAGAACAAAGTTGTGGCAAGGAAACACAAAGTGCAGAGGCAAATACATCATTTTCTTTATAGTCTACTCATTTCAGCCTCCCTCCCTCTCTTGTTCTCTCTCCCTCTTTCTCTTCATAAAGACAAACATACCAGGAATAAAAACCATACAAAATCAACTAGCCCAAAGTTCCTCAAAGTGGACAAGAGCAAAGCAGATGGCAGTCTCTCAAAGCGGACAAGAGCACAAGGCATGGAGGCTGCTTCCTTGAAGCCCTAAAGCCTTGTACTCTCGTGCAGGCCCGTAGCCAGGATTTTGATTCGGGGGGGGGGGGGGTGAGGATTTACCCTAGCAAACCTTTTGTATCGTTATCCCAATACCCCCATGCATAAGTTGCTATATTGAGCACGGTGATCAGATCATGAGATTAATAAACATAGCAGTTTAAATAATATACTACTAAGGCCTTCTTGCGGACCACCCTGAGAATATTTGCCCCCCCCCCCCCCCCGGCTACATGACTGCTCTTGTGCTAGCAGTCCCTCTGGTGTCAGCTCTTAAATCAAAATGCTGCTCCTATGTCAAAGTGAAACCCAGTTCTGGTAACAACTCTTAACTCAAAATGCTCTTAGGTTGGGAGACTCTGAAGTAGAGGTTCCACTGTATTATATAGAGAGGTTTAGCCTCCCTTGTTCAGAATTCTGAAAATTGAAATACTCCAAATTCGTCCACATGGTTGGCTGAGAAAGTGAAATGTTTACTCCTTAATGCATTAATGTATACAAATTCTCAAAATATTCTCATAGACTATGTATATATCTATGAGATATAAATAAAGTTTGTGTTTAGACTTAAGTCCAAGATATTCCATTATTTATGTATATGCAAATTAGGAAAAAATGAAATCCAATATACTTATGATCCCAAGCATTTTGGGTACCTGTGTAAAGAAAAGAGAAAAAAGAGGAAAAGGTGCAGAGACAGAAAAAATAAGAGGGGGAAAGCGAAGTAAAAAGTAAAAGTGACTTCAGTTTTACCCATCTGCTACAGTTACTTTCTAATTAAGTCTCTTCCATCTTCTTTAGTTTATTCATATAATACACTTCTTTCTATAATCTATCCCTTTGGTAATACACACATGAAAGAATGTGAGCTTGTCACATTAGCTAATTATTCTAAAGAAAGTTAATAAAAGATTAGCTTTAATATCTATCCAATAATGGTAATGAATTATAATAATTACATCTATTTAATCAGGAAAAAATAATCTCTTCTACCCAATTCTTATAATCCAGTGATTAATGTTAAAAAATTAAAATTAACAATTCCACAGGAGGAGAAACAATGTAACATAATATGACTTTCTTTTGAGATTTTGTCCAAATTTCTCAATTTCTATGAGCCCCCACTTGAACTCCAGTGGTTGATCTTCCAGTGTTCTGGAGCTGAACTTGATTGTGATGATACTTAATTGATCTTTTTTGTTCTGGGACGGGAAGCAGCAGCACCCCAGTAGACACAATAATACTGACAATCCTGTCTGATTTTTTTCTGTCCACCTCTCCCCGCCTGCCCCACAGCACAAGCCAGTCGCCTTTGCTGTCCGTACAAATGTCAGCTACTGTGGTGCATTGGATGAGGAATGCCCCGTACAGGGCTCTGCCATCAACTTTGAAGCCAAAGACTTCTTGCACATCAAAGAGGTGGGAATGCTGGAGGAATATGAGATGGGTGAAAACTGGTCATTTCAATGGAATCTTTGTTTTCAGGAGTGGAAGGAAAGCTCATCATGGTGTTGCTGTGGTGGGAGAACCAGAAGTTCAGGAGCAACACTTTCGCACCCCATGCTTCAATGATACTCCACAATTTTAATGTATTGTCAAAGGCTTCCTGGCTGGAATCACTGGGTTGTTGTAGGGTGTGTTTTTTTTTGGGCTATATGGCCATGTTCTAGAGGCATTCTCTCCTAGGACATGGCCATATAGCCCGAAAAAACCTACAACAACTCCACAATTCTGTTTTTAAATTTTAAAAGGAGCAGTGATTCTCAACCTTTGGGTCCTCAAGTGTTTTGGCCTACAACTCCCAGAAATCCCAGCCTGTTTACCAGCTGTTAGGATTTCTGGGAGTTGAAGGCCAAAACATCTGGGAACCCCAGGTTGAGAACCACTGCTGTGGAGGATCTTCTCAAACTTCTTCCCTTTCCTAGTCACTTGTAGGTTCAGGAGAAATGGCTGCACTGAACAATTCCTACCATTGTTTCTGAGCTTAGTTGCTGCCCTGCGTGTTTTAATGAGTAAAGGGATTGCTAGTGCTCACCCATCTGTTCACAGTCAGTTACTCTCCTTCTCTAATTTGAAGGGACCAGTTCTCCAACTGATGTGCTTTCCAGAATATGTATAGAGATGAACTTAGAAGCTAGGTGGGCATGTGGTCTCTGACCTTGTACAACAATGTCTTTCCAGAAGTACAGCAATGACTGGTGGATCGGGCGGCTAGTGAAGGAGGGGGGAGACATCGCCTTCATCCCCAGCCCTCAGCGGCTGGAGGCCATAAGGCTGAAGCAGGAGCAGAAAGCCAGGTGAGAAGGGCAAGGACAAAAGGGATGCACAAATTAGTAGGATGTGTGATAGTTTCCTGTGGATGGTGGGCGTCTGTCTCTAAATATAGAAGTACATGATGCGCCCTCCACTGTCCAAGTTCTGCATGCTAGCTGAACTCAATTCACTGCAGAACTGTGCATATTTTTCTTATTGTGCATATACAGATGACTGCATGATAGGTGGTTGGACTGCAAGGTCTATGTAGTCTCTTCCAGCTCTGTGATTCTGTCATTTCAGCTGTGTAACACTGACTCTTCTTCTTTCAGTATAACTAGACTTTGTGAGAGCGTCCTCTGTACAGGTTGCTCCTGTATCTTCTAAGCATGTATTTCCAGTTACAAATAAGCATACATTAACTTAACCTTTTAGTTAGTCCACACTGTTGTACTAACTTTTGTCTTCTTCCTCAACCAGGCAGTCTGGCAATCCCGCCATCAGCAACCGGCGATCGCCTCCCCCATCACTAGGTAAAGACATAAACAGGGCTGGGTGTTTGCCATGAGCCCGTGTGGTGTGTAAATGTGTTACTAGATGCAGAATCCATCTTTCTTGAATTGCTTGAATTCTTCCCAGCACTTTATACCAGCAGTAGTATGCTTGAAAGTGTGTGTACAGTACCTGATAAAGTGTTAGCATGCTTCACAACAATACAAAATAGTGTGTCCATTTCACAGAACAGCAGACGAGACTAATAATCTCACTATGGTGTGAGGAAGATGAGATAAATCAAATTAAAATTCCACAAGGGTGATGCAGTTTTTATCTGCTTAGTGTGTGGTCATTATTTTTTGTTTTCTAAGAGATTTTGAGCAACTCCCCTTTTCAAAGAAAACATTTTCTAATATATATGAAATGAATTTGGACCTTTATTTCACACAAAACTCCACCACCCTGAGCTGCCATCTTTTTCTTCCAAAAAACTCCAACACAGAAAAGATCTTAACTTTCTTTCATCTTTGGCTAACATCCTAAAGCTACCACTTCATCACATTTAATAAATTCCACTGAGTGCTACACTTAAAATGTGGTAAGCCATTGTGTTCATTACATTAGGTTGGGTTCAAGTCTAGAGTAAAGCATTCTTTGTGTATTTTAAGCGTGGGGGCCAGGCTTCTTTTCAAACAGGAGGTGATAGGGAAGTGGATTTTTGGTAATGATATGGATGCTTGGCCAATTCCGGCATTGGCATTTGTTGCTCTCAGGTTTAAAATGAAATGTTTCCCCAATTTGTTGGAGGGAGCCAAAAGTACTCTTGTTAGGGAAAGTTCCACCATTACCTTTTTCTCACCCAAGTTTTTACTTTTCCAGAATGATTTCTTTTTTAAAAAACAGCCATTCCAGGTCATTTCTTTCCTTTTCCTACCAGCTGTTAGGAATGGTGGGAGTTGAAGTCCAAAACACCTGGACTGCCAAAGATTGCTCATGCCTGGTTTAACCTATGCCTCAACTTAAAAAAAAATATTTAGTAACATGATGTGTATGATTTTGGGGGGAAAGCTAAAATTAGAAGGTAGACCATTGACTCAAGAGTTCCCATCCTTCCTGTAGTCTTTCATATTTGCTGATTCTTAACTGTTAACAACTTGATGTTTTCTTTCTTTTCCAACAAGCAAAACAGAAGCAAAAGCAGGTAAAGACTGCATGGTGGGATTCCCCCTTGGATGCTGGGTGATTCCCTCCAATTTCTTAGGTTAGGGAGGAAAATTTTGAGCTTATTCTGTCTAACTTGGAACAAATTGGATTTGATGCTAGAACCTGATCCCCAGTGGAGTAGCTGCCTTGGATTGGAATAGCCAGTTGGTAGTCTGCAGTGTGCTGTGGTTGGCGGTGGAGAGGGTTTTCTAGGCCTCAGAAACAGTGTGTGCCGTGGGAGAGAGAGACTTGCCTTGTAGAAAGATAGAAACCTGACTCCTCACTAAAAATGGAAAGTGAGAGGATCAAGGTAGATCTAGTGCCTGTTCTTTTGTGGTCATGGTGATTGAAGCTTCAAATCCATACTTCTTTATACAATATGACCTCCCATGTCCAAAGGATTGGCATTCACCGTTTCATTTATCCATGTCCGACAAGATTGAGCTTTCCTAGGCATTTTCTAGGTCTTCCACTACTTTTCTATTCCATTTTGAGACAGAAGTCTTTTATTTCAATATGGTTGCTATTATCTGTGCCATTACATATTTACACTAAGCCTGGAAACATGTTCCCCATGGATGCAGGGGTTGTACTGTACCCTTTTGCTTCTACTTCTACAGTGGCATAGTATGTCCTTTCATTTTCAGACTGAGCACATCCCCCCATATGATGTCGTGCCCTCCATGCGGCCAGTTGTGCTGGTGGGACCCTCCCTAAAAGGTTATGAGGTATGTGTTGAAATTCTGCTGTAAATTCAGACTTCCAAATGCAATTAGCAGTCCCCCTTCCAAAACAGCTTCAGCAGCCCTGTCTTTCTTCTCTTTCAGGTGACAGACATGATGCAGAAAGCTCTCTTTGATTTCCTGAAGCACAGATTTGATGGCCGGTAAGAACTCTTTTCTCTGAAAGGAAGAGAGTCCCTGACACCCCACCCCAGCCCTCATCTCCAAGTGAGGGAGGCTCACATGCTTGTTGCCTGTCATCCTGTCTTTCAGAATCTCCATCACCCGCGTCACTGCAGACCTGTCATTGGCCAAGCGCTCCGTGCTCAACAACCCGGGCAAGCGTGCCATCATTGAGCGATCCACAACCCGGTCCAGCATTGGTGAGTCCTGTCAGGTCACAAATGAATCATGTGTTCTACTGCTCACTTTTGAATAATTGCTACAAAAGGAAGAACACATTGAAAGAGGCCCCCTGTAATACAATGTATTGATCATGAGTATTTAATTTAGTATCATCATTTCATTTCAGTTGTTAAATATGGAGCTGTAATACAAGTCACAGGGCGCCGTTATAGTCCTTGTTAACCTCCATCACAATTTTGGGTTGTGAAGTAATTATGTCATGTAGTAACAGCATAGCTGTGTGTTTTTAAAAAATGGTTTACTCTTATTAATGTTTTTTTTTCAGCATAGTTACTATGACTCACACTCTTTCCTTTTGCACACATAAACCTGGATCCAATAATGACTTATGTTTGCACACACAGTTCTGCCTGCCTAAAACGAAAAAGAGAAAGTCTGTTCTCTGCTTATATGTCTCTGTTGAAACGTCCAAGCTCTTGAAATATGAATAATCTCTACAAACAGATGGCAACACTATGTAGATGTTTTGTGCTGCTGTGAAGCAGGCATTGTACAGGCCTCAATGAGTTCTAGTTTGAAACGCTCATGGTTCAGTAATTTTTTCTTCAGTAGTGTCCAATGTGATTATTCCCCTCTTTTTTCCCCTTGTTTCTCCCAAACATCTGATATCAGAAGGGATCAGAATTTAGTTCATCACAGTCAAACTAAGTGGGCCTATGATACAGGATTTGATGGACAGTGCCATTTCATACTGGAAATGGGGACTGATATTTCAATGTTTAGATGTACAAATGTGTTAAGTGCACATTACAAAAAACACCTTCCTTACTATAGAAAATGCGAGTAGCAATACAGGCTGAGTATTGGCACCAGACACACTCTTGGAGCACAAGAAGATGAATCTTCTTTCATGCATATCACAAGGGGGCAGCCATTTCTTTCTTTCACTATGGTTGCAAAACACCTAATGTTAACACTTTCAAATCTGCACAGTAGTAACTGGGAAGACAGCAGCTTAGTACAGAAAGCACTAAGATAGTATGGCCAACAGAAGACTTAATATAACCAACTACTTCATCACATTAGAGAATGAATCCACTTTAAATCCAGTTTCTGCCTCCTGCAAAATTCTGGGGTTTGTAGTTTAGTGAGGCTGTTAAAGGTTCATCCCTAAACTACAAACCCCAAAATTATGCAGGCGGCAGCACTGGATTTAAAGTGGATTCATTGTTTAGTGTGATGAGGCCCCAAGGTGCAAATATTTTTTAAATAACGCTCGTAATTTTGGATATACAGGCAGTCCTCGGGGTTACAAACACCTGAGTCATAGTGACAAATGGGGGTGAGACAACAGGAAGTGAGAGAAATCTACCCCTAGAAAGGGAAAATCACTCCAGAAATAGTTATCATAGGAAAAAGATGTCTCCACTGAAGCTTTGTCACCAATCTTTGTTCCCACAGCGAGCCAAATTTTCCAAAGTCCATTTACAGTATCACAGGAACAGAAAGTGAGGTGAAATCTTCTGAACAGGGGCTTAGACAGCAAAAGAAACCACAGGGGTGTTAACCATCCCTTACGTTATCCAAAGATAGATAGATAGATAGATAGATAGATAGATAGATAGATAGATGGAGTTACACTTAAAAATGTACCTGTTCCAACTTACAAACAAATTCAACTTCAAAACAAACCTACAAAACCAGTCTTGTTTGTAACTTGGGGACAACCCATACACTGTTTGGCACTAGAATTTTGATGTAGAAGTTTAATTTAAAAACCATAATTAAGTGCTCTTTTCTTTAGAGACATTTAATTTAAGAGAAACTTCCATGAACTACAGTTAAAGGAGAATATTCGAAACCTGACAAATTATCAGGAATCTTTAGGACTGATTATCAGTGGAAATATTCACAGGAATTTTAATTCAAATTGTTCTCTCTTTCACTCTTAATACCCCCCCCCCCCATTATCTCATTTTCTAAACTTTTCTGATGTTATTGATACAGGCAGCCCCTCACATTTACTTGTGTGACTTTTATATGTTTGATTTAAGTGTTCTCTTTAGGAATTTGTAGGTCATCCAGTGGAAGTTGACCATAGAAATATACTGGAGGACCTAGAGATTCCTAGGGTGCATTTCCAATCTAAAATAATGTAGTTTGGCACCACTGTAACTGTAACTGCCACGACTCAATGCTATGGAATCTTAGGATTTGTAGTTTGGTTGAGCACCTTTTGGCAGAGTAGACTAAAGACGTTGTAAAACTATGATTCCCATTATTTCATAGTATTGAGCCTCAGCAGTCAAATTGTATTAATTCTACAATGTAGATGCATCTGTAGAGGAGCATTAGCTCAGGTAAAATCCAATTGTTTTTACATTTGCAGATTTTCCCCTTTCAACAGGGCATTGCTTCCCTAATCTCAGCGAATGTAGAGGCTGAATGGATAGCATTATTGAAAAAGGAGGGTTTTCTCACAGACAGCTGGTATTGTTGCAATTTCTCAAACCTGCTTTAGTTTCGGGTGATCTCAATTCATTTTTACAGGTTGAAAATGGTATGAACTGCTTTTCTGATTTTTTTCCATTGCTTTTTACATCTATAAAATGAACCATTTCACATGGAGTGAGAAGAGATTACACACTTAGATGATATTACCTAACGCTTTTAAAACGTTATCTCTGCAGTTATGTTTATGGGATGTGATTGAATGGAAGGCCATCTTGTGACTTTTGTAGAAGGACATATGTAAGAATGAGAATGCTTGGGAGAATCAGATTTTTTTTCACCTCGTATTGACATTGAACCGTAAAAGCAAATTGTATAGATAGCCTCATCAGTCTCCTTGAATGTACCCGCAAAGATTCAATTTCTCTACCTCATGCAGTACTGAACACTGCATACTTTTATAATATACCCTTTGTGCTCCATCAAGACATCTAATAACATTTCAGAAATACATTTTACATGTTTCTGAAACACGTACTGAAGGGCCCGTAATCATCCCAGGATCAAATAGTAGCATGCAACCCAATGTGTTCATATCCAGAAGTCTGGGACTTATTCCCAGATAAGCATCTTTCAGTTTGCAGTTTCAGTCTGGAGATGAATTATAATATTTTGAGGATTATCAAAGTCATTTTGGAAGTGGTATGCGTCAACTCACCCTAATTTTATTTCTCATAATCAGATTTTTGTAGTTTTAAAAATGTGCTCAACCCAACATCTGGAGAGCCATATAATTGCTCCCTGCCATTTGGTAGAAACAACTAATGGTTTTCTTGTATTAGGCAGGCTGGCAATATAAATTGGCACTTTCAAAATGATCAGCCTTGGATGTCCCTGTTCCTTTCTCCCCAATAACTTATATAGTCATAACAAAATTATCTTGTTATCGCACAAACACATTTGTAAATTACAAATAGAGTTTCAAAGTTCTTCAGGATTTCCAGCTGGAATTGATAGAAAATAAGCTGTCTAAGGTCACCTAGGCGGACTCAGGATCCCCAGATACATATTGTTAAAAAGTAAACTCTGTTGAGAGCAATGGGATTTCCTTCCAGGAGTGACATTATAGCATTGCAGTGTTAGTGACAACATTGCAACCAAGCACTGTCAGTTCTTTAAAGCATGCACATATACTTAGTTCAGATTGAAAACATGTAGAAGTGATCTGGATTCCCCCACCCTCCAGAAAATTGAGGGCAATTGAAGGAAGGTTCACAGCTGGTTGTGTGTGTCTTTCATTTCTACAAAACCAGTTTTACAGCTTTGTTATGACACCAAAATCTGTACAACCCCTCTGACTAGATACAGCAAGGCAGAAAATAAGCCTGCAGTACCACAGGAAATTAAAATCTTGATCAAATGTTTTTTTAGCTCTATTAAAGCCGTTGTCCATTTCCCTTTGTGCCTTGTGCCTTCAAGTCATTTCTGACATGATGACACAAATGCCACCCTGTTGTAGGGTTTTCTTGGCAAAATTTGTTCAGAGGAGATTTGCCTTTGCTTTGTTTGGAGGCTGAGAGATTGTGGCTTGCCTAAGTGGATTTCCATAGCTGTGTGAGGAATCAGATCCTGCTCTCTAGAATCATTACTCCATGCTAGCTCTCCTTCCCTGTTTCGATATGTTGAAAAACAAAACTGCAGTTTGTCCTCCCATCTAATCTCCCACTCTTTTTTTCAACCCTTATAGTGGTCTGATGTCCCAATATCCCTCCCTTGGTTCTGTTCTTGGGTCTTCTGTCTCCTTAATTTGCATCTCTTCTTCTTCTTCCTCTTCTTTGCAGTTTCACTTAGTTACTTAAAGTTTGCTCTTTAGCTATAAAGGCTTCCAGGGTAGCGAGTGAATTTTAGTAATAAGCCAGTCCCAGTCCTTAGGGTTTGTTATTAAGTGCCTTCAACTCAACTGCAACCTATTGAGATCATCTCCCTGGGTTTCCCTGGCAAGATTGATTCATATGAGGTTTGCCATTGCTTTTCTGGGGCTAAGAGAAAATGGAATGTGTCCAAGATTGCTATGTATTTGTATTTTTCTCCAATTTTAATCTTAATTCTTTAATTTGTTGTAAGTTTACTGATGTTATTTTGTATTTTTTGTATTATTTTGATGTGTTTGAATTTGATTATGGCATTGAATATTTACATATTGTATGTAAACCACCCTGAGTCCCCTGGGGAGAGAAGGCAGTCTATAAATAAATTTATTATTATTATTATTATTATTATTATTATTATTATATGAGTTTCCATGACAGAGCAGATATTTGAACCCTGGTCCAAGTCCAACCCTCAGAGTATGACCACACACTGGTTTCCTGCTCTTAAAGCAGTCTTTAAAAAGCAGCACAAAATAGAAGCAAGCTGGAAGGGAAGAAACACAAAAACTAATTATTAGCTACAGATTACTTAGATTAATCAGCTGGCCTCTCCTGAAACTGTTGTTGCCAGATGCCAGGGAAAGAATGAGATCAAAATAGGAGGACAGGATTACCTTCTCAGCTGGGAGTAAGGAAGAGGGTCTTAGACTCTTCTTTGTCCTTCCTTGTAGCTTCTTGCAAAGCAGAAATAGATGGACCTACGCAGCAAGGAGCAATGGAAGTGAGAAACAGGGAGGGAGACCTCTTTGCTTTGATGACAGGCAGAAATAATGTTGGTCGAGGAGGGGTGTCCAGCTTACAGTCTTTCCTGTCTCTTCTCAGCTGAGGTCCAGAGTGAGATCGAGCGGATATTTGAACTGGCCAAGTCACTGCAGCTAGTAGTGCTGGATGCAGACACTATCAACCACCCCGCACAGCTGGCCAAAACCTCGCTGGCCCCCATCATTGTCTACGTCAAGGTCTCCTCCCCAAAGGTAAGCAAAGCTTGTATGTACCACTCTTTCCTGTGACTTGAAGCATCATTTGTTTGGGATCCCAGAATCTTGTCTTCTGTTTTTTACTGCCCTCTTGTGTTGCATTGGGAGATGTTTAGGTTGTGCTGCAATCTTTTTGGTTTTTTGTTAATTTTCCTGGAAAACACTATCTATCTATCTATCTATCTATCTATCTATCTATCTATCTATAAATTAAAAACTGATTTTACAAATCATTAAGTTAGTTAGCAATAATAATAATAATAATAATAATAATACACTATATTTATTTATTTATTATTTATTTATTAATGCACTTGTATACCGCTAATATCTCAGCCTAAATCGGCGACTCATTGCGGTTTACAACATTTAAAAAACAATATTCAGTTAAAAGCATAAAACACATATACAGTACAAATTATTGGGCCACCAATAACAATCCTATGCATCTCATAACTGGAATCGTAATCCAAAATTCATCGTCCGTGTATAACCAATCCTTAGTCATCACCGCCCTTCTCCCCTAAGGGAATCAGAGCAGATTTCAGCATTTACATATCTTTACAATCATATACAATGAGACACACAAACACAAACAAAGGCAGAGGCTTCTCCTTTCCTTTCTGGTTTCTAGAGACTCATCTCTGACTCTGGGGAGGTGCTTTCTCCATTTTCAAGCTGAGGAGCCTGCGTTGTCACCTCCGGGTTGTGTAACTGACAAGATTGCTTGAAGCATCTCTTTGCCCTTTCCCGCTGATCTTATCTACTTTGCATGTTTTTGAACCGCTAGGCTGGCAGGAACTGGAGCTGACAGATGGGAGCTCACCCCATCTCGCAATTTTGAACTGCCAACCTTCAGGTCAGCAGTTCAGCAGCACAAGAGTTTAACCCATTGCATCACAGTGGCTCCTTTGTGCCACATTTTAGTCCAGTAATAAATCTGTACCTGGATTTTAGTTTTATCTGTTCTGGCTGTTAATATCCTGGTATGTGTGGCAGGAGATATGGTGGTGTGCAATCAATCCAGTAAGAACCCAGATATGTGGGTTGGTTGGAGAAAGTGCAACTATCTTGACTTTGGATTTAATGGTGATATTCAAAACGCAAGTCTTCATCTGCAGACCTTGCAATTCTTATTTTGGATATTAAGCCAGGGAAGAGCATTTCTCCCATTCTTTGACCTTCTGGTAGAGTGATCCTTCTTAATCAACAAACTGCCTAGCAAAACCTCAGTAACCTTGGAAGCAAATTAGAAATTATATGTGAGACTTCTGAATGGTTCTCCTCACATTTTCTTCATGAATTCTAGCAGCAAGAGCCATGGTGATAGCAGCAGTGGTTGCTTTATTGTTGCTTTATGCTTTTCAAGTTGTTTTCCCGATATAAGACAAACCTATCGTGGGATTTTCTTGCCAATATTTGTTCAGGGTTTTGCCTTTTGTCTTTCTCTGAAGCTGACAAAGTGTGACTTGCTCAAGGTCATCCACAGAGATTCCATGGCTGAGCAGAAATTTGAACCTTGGTCTTTACTTTATAGTGGTACTTTAGTGCTGAAAGCACTTTATCTTGCTGGCTTTTTATCCAATAGGAAGATGTCAGGCAATCCACTCACAAATCTGACACAACCTTATAGGAGAACATGGAGGATATGTTGTAATACTATTTAACTCCATTTTCTGCAACCTAAGAAGAGATACCAGCATTAGCCAATAGCCCCCCCCCCCCCCCCCCCAAATACCATGCAGGGAAGCCATGTCCTCTTACAGCCTTGTAGCTTGGTAGAGATTAATAAATGTAGCATTGCAGGCTGAGAGACAGAGACACCAAATGATTTCGTAGTATTTATTATTTATTAAACTGGGTGACTTGGAAGGCGCTGAACAGACTGCGCTCTGGCACCACGAGATGCAGAGCCAACCTTAAGAAATGGGGCTACAAAGTGGAATCCACGACATGCGAGTGTGGAGAAGAGCAACCACAGACCACCTGCTGCCATGCAACCTGAGCCCTGCTACATGCACAATCGAGGACCTCCTTGCGGCATCACCAGAGGCACTCCAAGTTGCCAGCTACTGGTCAAAGGACATTTAATAAAATACCAAGTCTGCAAATGTTTGTGTTTTGTTTGTTTGTCTATTTTTTTAATGCAATACAACTGTTTTGGTTTGCTCCTGGCACGATAAATAAATAAATAATTTATTTGTTGACTATATTTATCACACTAAAGAGGACTCATAGTGGCTTGCAGGGCTTGCTGTACACTGCAGTAGCTCAACATCTAGAGCAGAAGTGTTTGTAATGGTTGCTGTACTACAACTGCTGGATGGAGTTTTCTGGGGAACTGACACCCACATTGATCTAATCTAGTGGCTCATTTGATGCCTTCTGATTCTGCCTCTTTTTCTTTTGATATTAGGTGCTGCAGCGACTGATCAAGTCCAGAGGGAAATCACAGGTGAAGCATCTCAATGTGCAGATGATGGCTGCTGACAAGCTTGTGCAGTGTCCTCCCGTGAGTTTCCAAGAGAAGGGTGCGATGTATGCTGTCTCTTCCTGTCTGGTCTCTGCTGCTTGCAGTCCTCACTCACCTGCTGGACCCCCTTTTTTTGCACAGCACCTGTTTCTAACCCATCCCCTCAGTAGTCTGAGAAGATGGGAGATGCTCCTCTCACTTATGATCATTCCTCTGCAGAAATGGGTGGGAAATAATACTCCGTGACAAATGTATTTTTGAGCATGTACAGAGTGCCTTTCCTACACTCTTGTACAGCAACAGTCTGGCCTTGCTCACCTATCCTTAAGAAGTGTTACAAGACAAATGATAGGGATATACATGCAAAATTGAAATCATAGAATTGGAAGAAACTCCAAAGGCCTCTAGTGCAATCCCCCTGCCATGCAGGAATACACAAGATGGCCAGCCAGTCTCTCCAGAGAAGAAAAGTCTCTCCACTCTGCTCCCAGGAGCACATTCTACTGTCAAATTTATTTATTTATTTAAGACATTTATATCCCGCCTTCCCCCACTCAAGGGCCTAAGGCGGCTACAGCCAATAAAACATACAATATATAAGTTAACACCATAAATATTAGACATGCTGTAAACTCTAACAAAGTTCAATAAAATCAATTATACTAACCCAATCATATAAAACAAACCCATAGGCCGTCTTAGCCATTTAGTATCCTTGAATTATGATCCCCCTAATAGCTCTGCCTTGTACAGATTAAGTACAGGTTGAATATCCTCTATCTGAAATGAACTAGAAGTGCATTGGATTTTGGGATTCCTGTATTTGCAAATAATGCACATAATGAGATATCTTGGAGATGGAACCCAAGTCTAAAGATGGAATTCATGTATGCTTCATAAACACCTTTTACACATGACCTGACAATATTTTATACAGTATTTTCAATTTTTTCTTTGCATGGAGGAGTTTGTGTACATTGAACCATCAGAAAGCAGAGGTGTCACTATCTCAGCCACCCAGATGAAAAATTTCAGATTTTGGAGTGTTTCAGATTTTCAGCCTGCATTGGCTCGAGATAATTTAACAAATGTTCTAAGAATGCCATTCCATTGCACTTGCGCTTTACTGGGAAACATTTAAAGGCTGCAGCTTTGTTAATAGTTGTATTAGCACCCTTCACTTCTTGATACTCACCTCTGAACTTTGTAAGCTTTGCCCTTTCTTTTGCCTATGATGTCACTGCTCTAAACTTTTCCAAGCTCCTATCCCCTGGATAAATGGAACTACAACTCATACCCATCTTTCCCAGCTACTAGTCCAACTCATTGGTGGCCATTAGCATGATGTAGCTTGCACTTTGATTATTGAGGTGCTTGTTCCTTCTTACTCTTGCTTCTTGTCCTTCCCCCATATCCCTCCTCCTCTTCCACCACCAAGGAACTCTTTGATGTGATTCTGGATGAGAACCAGCTGGAAGATGCCTGTGAACACCTGTCCGAGTACCTGGAGGTATACTGGCGGGCAACCCACCACCCTGCACACACTCTCGGTGGCCAGAACATCATAGCACCTTCTACTGCCATCCCAGGACTGCAGGTATGGGGGAAAAAGGAAAGCGCTATTGAATCACACCCAAAATCTCACTAGACCAGCATGTTAATAGAGGATAAACCTGATGTTTCTGGGAGGCTGGCTAGCCTCTTTGGCCAGCCCAGCACCTGGGACTTGGTTATATTCTACGCCTGAAAACTCTGGAAATTGTGCTGCTTAGGGTAAGAGCTGGAGATGGGCCTTATAGGAATTGTTGAACTCCTTGGCTCATCAAGCCAAATCGGCACTGACAATGGGCCAGAGGTTCACAGATTTCCTATTTCTTGTTTCAATCATGTGCACAATCTTTATAATGAATTATATTCTAGGAACAGTTAAAAGCTCTGTGTAGAACAAGACTTGGTAGCTTGAAGAAAGGCATCAAAGGCAACTTTAATGTTTTATTTATTTTATTTATTTCGGTCATTTCTACCCCGCCTTTCTCACCCCCTTTTGACGATGTTCTAATGAGTGTGTTTATTGTGTTGCATTGGGTGTACCTCTTCAGTACCCAAATCACTAGAAATGTCCAAACCCACAAACCTATCTTCCAACTAGACATTGAGGTAATATCTGTAGATTTATATTGCCTATTCAACAACAAAAACTTTACATATTCTGAGTGAAATATCAGAATGTAAAATGATCTTGTAGTGCCTTAGAAACTGAGAGAACTATGTTGGAAGTATGGGCTTTGAATTTCAGGAAGTAGTCTTAGCATCTATGATGCTTAGGCTACCAGCTTCTTTTTCTCAGCTAGTCTTAAAGGTGCCCCAAGATCATTTGGTATACTGATATTCCAGATGAATTCTCATTGAAATAGTCTTATTTATTTATTTATTTATTTTTATTTATTTATTTATTTATTTAAACTTATATGCCGCCACTCCCCTGGGGTCGGAGCGGCTTACAAGACTAGCTAAAATCTAACAAAATTTAAAAGCAATTTAAAACAATTTAAATCTTAAATCTTATGGCCACAATCCAGCTGAGATTGCTCTTTTTGAAGATTCATTTAAGATAGTTCTTGAAAATAGTTTCATGCCAGCACTTTATCCTATTCACAAATAAATTCTGATGTATTGAGTCAGGAGATTTCCATATAAATGTTCATAGAGTAGCAGCCATAATCATGAATTAAGTTACACAGGTGCAGTTGACTGTCCTTAGGCCAGGGGCACAGGGTGCAATTGTGGAACAGCTCCTTGGATGAACAAGAGCCAGGCTGGTGGTGGTGGGAGGAGGAGGGATTCCTTTGCGAAGAGAGCTTTGTGACTGTCACCTGACATCCTGCTTGTTTCCCTCCCAGAACCAGGCCCCACAGGGCGAGCCGAGCACTGAGCGTTCCCCAGTGGAGCACGACAGCCTGATGCAGTCGGACGAAACAAGTGATGCCTCCCGTAAGGCTTGGACAGCCTCGTCTCAGCGTGGCTCCCGGCACCTGGAGGATGAGTATTCGGACGCCTACACCGACCTGTACCAGCCTCACCGCAACCACAGCAGCGGCCTCCACAGCACCAACGGCCATGACTCCCAGGACCGCCTCCTGGAGCGCGAGTCCGAGCACAACCACAATGAGAGGAACTGGCAGCGCAACCGGCCCTGGGCCAAGGACAGCTACTGAAACACCCCCTGACTGGACACCCCCTGCCCATGGGCCCGGCAGCTGGGGAGGTGGAAAAAGGATGCTGCCGCCTCTGCCCTGCCACCACCGTTGCCCCCAGACTGAGTCAATTGCCTGCTCCCAAGCCCTCCTCTCTTTTCCTACCCAGCTGAGACCCACAGAATACAGGTGCTATCTTTGGAATCCCTCTGAACTCAGCCACAGCTGCCTGATTCCTACATGCAGGTTGGGGGAATTCTCTCATTCACCTTGGTTAGGGGTCAATGATGAGGGCCCCGGTAAATATCCTTGCAGGGTAAATTCCATTGGTAGCTTTTGCATCCCAGTTCCATTTTCCAGGCAGCAAAGTGTGGGGAGGAGTTGGGTTCACTGGATCTCTTGGAGAAAGACAACGTGGCTCAGATAAAGGAACTAGGAAGATGTGGCTTTCTTGTTCTTCTGGCTCTGTGGAGAAGAGGGCTGCATTCTTAGAGCAAAGGAGGATGGGTGTGCAAGAGCACCTGGCTCTCTAGTCCTTGTGCAATGTTTCTCAGCAGGGTCCCTCCTGGATATAGGGAACTACAAAGCCAATCATTCCCCCCAGTCAGAATGGCTACAGTTGTTGGACATTAAAAGTAGTTATGGTCTACCATAGGAGTCAGTGTGGTGCAAAGATTTGAGTCTTGGACTAGACTTCTGGGAGACCAGGCTTCAAATCTTCACTGGATGACCTTGGGGAAGTTGCACTTTCTCATCCTCAGAGGAAGGTGAAAGCATACTCTGAACAAACCTTGCCAAGAAAACCTCATGATAGCCTTAGGGTTGCCATACATTGGGAAACACACAACCACAAATGGTCTAGCACACTTGAAGGGTACCATGCTGTGGAAGGCTTGCCTGGTGGGTTAAGTACAATGCTATGAGCAAAAGAAACAGAAAGTTGGTTTCTGCCCTGCCTTAGGATTTGATGTTAATCCTTGTTTTGCAATCAGTGGTCCCATGATTGAGGAAGGCACAAGAAAGTCAGTTCAAACAGTTGAAGCGGGTAGAAGGCCCTGAGTGTGAGCTCTGATACTGGTGATCCTTTTTTGCACACGCTTTGGTGCCTCACAGACCATAAGCAGCAGATGAGTGAGAACTATCCTGGCCTGTACTACTTCAGGTGGTATGGATTGGGAGCTATCACACAGCAATGCTCCTAAATTCCTGTATGCAGAAAGGAATCATATAAGGACAAAGACTAGGCATTTGTTTCAACTTTTAGTTTTTGGTACACTTTTTGTCTCTCTACAAGTACAAAAAAGGAGCAGGAGACATTCTGTGATTATCTTTCCTGTAGTATTTATTGATATAGTCCACCTTTATATATTGCATTAATGGAGACATAAGATAGGATCCAAAAGGACGATAGCAAATTATGTGAAGCTCACCCCACAGGGTGATCTTAAGCAAGTTACACACTCTCAGCAACAGAGGAATACAAAGGCAAGCTCCCATCTGAACCAATCTTGCCAAGAAATCCTATTTGCCATAAGTTGGAAACAATTTGAAGGTACACAATGGATCTCTGCATTTTAACTTAATTATTTGCAGCTGCAGCCAAGAAGAGAGAGCTGTGTCACCTTTGCTTCACATTGCTCTAGCAAATACTAAAACACAATTTTGCAATGTGTCAAAACATGCTTTTGAGTAAAATCAAAGCCAAAGTTTTTTTCCTGCCTCAACCCCAAGTGAAGTGAGAGCCCTTCATTTGATTCTTTGGAAGGTGGGGGTGCTGAATAGGCTCACACAAAAGCATATCAGACAGCACCCCAAGTTGTTATTTTTTAGCATTGGTCCAATAAAAATATGTTTAGGAGGTTGTCGCTTTGGGCAGGAGAGCTCCAGGAGGGAAGTGGTGCTTCTTAGTTTCTAGTCTGGATCCACTTTAAACACGTCTCTGGCAGCTGCTTTTTCTCTGATAGAAATCTACAGAGGTAAAAGGTGGGGTAGCAAAGAGGGGAAAACAGCAGCCTGTGCACTCAAAATGGCTGTTTCCGGGCTGGAGAGAGTAACTTTGACTTGGCTTCTGACATGGTTGAAAGAATGAGTGAGTTGTCATTTCCTTGGCACGGCAGTCTAGAGGCTCAGCCTGGATTTGACCTTTCTGTTTTCCTTTCCTTCTCCTCATGTGGATTCTGTTCCTTGTCTGTGCACAGCAACACCAACTCTGCGGAGGAGCTGGTGGGGGAAAAGACATTGTAAAGCCACAATGTATGTGTTTTTTAAAAATCCCACCCTGCCCGCATTTCTCTGCCAACTGCATGAGGCCTTGATCTTCCATAGTCAGTCTCGGGGTGGGGCGGAGAGGGAGAGGTGCTGGGTGAGTGATCTCCCACCTTCATTTCTTTTGGGTCCTGTCCAGAGGAAAGAGGAGCTGGGCCAGAGCCCACCCCACTGCCTGCTTCCTAATGCACAGCCCCTCCAACCCCTGATGCCTTTCCGTCCTGCCCACCCTAACACCTCCAGGCATTTCACTGGCAGCGGACGGCAGCCCCTTGCCCCTAAATAGCACGTACACCTATCTGAAATCAGCCTGTATATACTGCGCACTGTCATCGGGAGTCATTTGAGTGTCAGTCACGTGCCCTACACTGCCAAGAGCTGAGGGAGAAGCTGCTTCTTGCTTCTCAGCTTCGGTGGTTTTGGGCCCAGGGAGATCTGGGTTCTGTCCCTGCGGCTGCCGTTCCGTTGGCCACTGTGGCAACCGCTTTGTTACGATTCTTTTTTCTTTTGTAGAGGGCACTTCTTTCCCCAACAACTTGTAAGCAGTTTGAAACAACAAGCATTTGCTGTTTATAGAATATTGGTGTTCTGTCTTTATTTGGAGCACGGGAGGGGGAGACGGGCTCTGCAAATCCACATGGTTGGAATTCAGCTGGTCTTTTGAATGGCATACATGGAGTACTAATGGCACAGTGACTTTGGCCTTCCAGATATTTTACATTCAGCTCCCAGAATTCCTTACTGTTATCCAAATCAGCTACAACTGGCTTTTAAGAAGAAAACAGAAGTGAGCATAATCCAACTTTTAATGCAAATATTTTAAACAGCTTGTGAAACTGAGTATCTCCATAGCTGCTCTATGGCCAATGCATTGCTGTTACATAGTTCACTCGAAATAAATGGGAATCAGTTCACTTTTCCTCAGTCTCCCTATCATGAAGCCATCAGTTTGGTGAAATCTTGAGTGAATTTAGTAAAAAGCCAGTTTCCACACACACACAAAACTAGACTCCAAGTAAATTTCTTTAGGGTTGCTGTTTGCTACCTTAGATGTTTTCACTATAACAATTTTATCATGGAAGTGTCCCTTTACTAAAAGGAAGTCTGCTTTGTCAGCATGGACACTTAAAATTCACCCTCCTCTATGCAGAGATGGTACAGCACAAGGTTTTCTGACTTCTGCTGTGATACTGAGCCAATCAGTCAACTAGAGCCACCTCAAAGGACAGTCTCCCAAGAAGCACAGGGTTACAACAAGATGATCTCACCCAGCATCCTGTATTGGGATATGTATCATGCTTGGTATACGTGCATTTCCAACAGCCATCTCTTGCACAAAGTCCTAAGCCTTTCCCCGCTGTTCCTTCCATACAGGTTTCTGTATGTTTCAGACATGACTTCAGACTCAGCTCTGTCGTCCTTCGTTATTTATTTTGTAGTAAGTGGTCTTGAAAGAAGGAGGATGTTCCTTCAAACTGTCCCTCCACTTCTTTTCCTATAAACTATTTGGTCTCTTGAACTGGGAGGGGAGACTATTTTCAAAGAATACGGCTATCAAATCTATCAGTTCTAGCTTTCTGGAAGATGAAGAAAACCAAGTTTCTACACAGAGATTTAAACAAAAATACTTTCTTCCACTCTACTTGCCACATTTCAAGCATTATTATGTTTCAACTACTGCTGCCACTTCTCATTCACACATGGTTAAAAGTTACTACGTGGTAATACTCTTTTTAAGTAGGGAGTCTTATAAATGCATGTCTTTTTAGAGCAGCTGTTTCATTCAAAAGCCACAAGGGTGGTCTACAGTGGCAGGGAAATGTCTTCTACACAGAGGCTAGTGTCTGAAGTTAAGTACCTATTTCTGCCTTTGAGAAGTCAAGGATCAAGGAATACACACAGGCCTGAGCAACTTTTCACATTGATTTATAGTAACACACACAAAATCACTGAAAAAATAGCCGTTTTTCTGTACATCATCCACCTCTTTCTACTGCTGGGGCAAGGGCAGTGACAGCCTAGGGCTAAAGCAGGCAGAGGGAGGCAAGTTCTCTCCAGAGGAAGAAAGAGCCTGCGGCCCTCCCGTCTGCCACTGGTCATGCCCCACTCTGGTCTGATCATGGAGTAGAGGGTGGGAGACATCCATCAAGGAAGGAACGTCTAAATCCATGGTAAAGGGGAATTTAACCCAGCTAAGAATCATAAATCAGCAAAGCTGGTCCATTCTTAACCTGGCCCAACCAAAGTATAAATACAAAATGTTTTCTGCAGTGAGGTACACACTGGATGCAATAAAAACAAAGAGGAGATTTCTCTAGATCAGGATTCCCAGATGAGGTTTTATCTTCTTTGGGCTGAAGTCCCCATTGTTTGGTCCTGAATTCTGCAGCAAGAGGGTGCGCACCTACATCTGAATGGGCAAAAATATATAGGAAACTCCACTGCCTTCCTTAAAGAGAAAGCACTTGAAGCTGGGAGGACCACCTTACACTTTCTTTGAAGGTTTTTCCAATTAGAGAAGTCTTGGCTCAGGCAAGAGGGAGGCCCTTGTCTACAGTCGGAGTGAGGG
This sequence comes from Anolis sagrei, assembly GCF_037176765.1. Taxonomy (NCBI): domain Eukaryota; kingdom Metazoa; phylum Chordata; class Lepidosauria; order Squamata; family Anolidae; genus Anolis; species Anolis sagrei. The sequence continues at coordinate 137,761,667 of NC_090022.1, forward strand.
GTGCATCTTAAGCAGTCCCTCTGTGGGGCTCAGGCAAAGATAGTCTCTTCCCGCCGCTTCTTTGTGAGGATGGTTCCTGGCTTGTGCTGGGCATCGGGGTGATTGGCCAGCTCCGGTGGGCATGAAGAGACAGGACTCTCAAGGATAGCCTGCTTAAGGTCATAGAAGACAGCAGAGTCCTCTTTGGTGACAAAAGAAATGGCCACACCGCTTTTGCCTGCTCGTCCTGTCCGACCAATGCGGTGAATATAATCTGTAAGCAAGAAGACACAAAGCTGTCAGAGCTACTTTAGGGAGAAAGTGGAAGTGGCTGAGCATGTCACAGGCTCACACCCAGAAGGTACAACTGACTTCTGAGGCAAAATCCCACCACCCCTCAGCAGTAGTATAAAGCAAACCATAGGACTTCCTGGCCTGTGCTTTTTGTCACTATATTCTGCCAGTTCCCAAAAGTGGGATGCTGGGAGACCCACATCATGCTGGGATTTAAAAGGAGGCAACACCTTCATCAGCCCAGGGCCCAGGGCTCTTATTTCCCCTAGCCTACTGGCTTATGGTACCCTTCCTTCCCCATCCTGGAACCCCAGTTCATTACACTCTGAGTTTCTGGGTTATAAATGTTATTTCCTAATTGGTTCTACAAGAAAAGATTTATTAAACTGCAAAAACCTTGGTTTTGTAGTTTAAACATTGCATATTTTCATTAAGGAAAATTACAAACAAAGTGCCTAGACCAGACATGGGCAACTTTCAGCCTTCCAGGTGTTTTGGAATTTAAATCCCAGAAATCCCAACCATCTGACCGGCTGTTAGGAATTGTGGGAGTTGAAGTCCAAAATACCTGGAGGGCCAAAGTTTGCCCATACCTGGCTTAGACTGAAGAAAATAATAGTACTACCCTCAGGCACAAAAACAAAGTTTCTTGAGTATAACAACTACTTTCAGAATAAGTACCATGCAATTAAACAGGAAATAACACTTTCAAACCAGGAACAAATTCCAAATTCTGTTACATAGCATTATCAGTTCAGACAATAATGGGGGAGGGGGAGGACATATTTGAAGAAAGGAAAATATTTTATAATGTACCTTCTATATTCTTTGCCATGTCATAGTTTACTACCATGGAGACATCTTGGATATCAATACCACGGCCAGCAACATCTGTGGCTACTAGAATGTCCTTGGCACCAGCCTTCAAGTTGGAGAGAGCAAATTCTCGCTGTTCCTGACCTTTGCCACCATGAAGAGTACAGGCATTATACTGTAGGAAGGAGACAAATGGGTTAAGTCAAGCCAGATGTTTATGTGAAGCAGTGAGGGCAGGCAGGTGGGCATGAAAGAGATTCCCTCCAAAGACAAAGGAAGCCAGTTGCCTGACTGGAAGACAACAGGGCAAATTGCTCTACCGCTCCTCATACACCTAGTGAGGACTCAATGTCAAGAGATCACCTTGCAAGACATTGATGTAGTGGGATGTGGCAACTATTATACCAGGCCTTAAGACAGAGCTACTTCAAGAGGTTCTTGAAGTAGCTACTTCAAGACTTCTGCAGACATGGCTGAGCAGAGTCAGTAGAAAAGTATCTTAATATCTGCTACCAGTTCTACTGCACCATGCAGCACCCCCTCAACTATTCTGCTTATTTACTGTAAGACAACAATTATGCATTTTTCTGAAGTATGACAAAAGTCATGGGAAGCTCCCATGCTTAAAAATAGAGGGCAATGATATGTTGGCCATCTGAACCCATGATTGGCAGCTCTCCAGCTCAGCACAGGATGACTACTTACACCCATCTTCTCCAGGGATTTTGCCAACACATCACAGCCTTTCTTCTGGTTGACAAAGATAATAATGGGTGGATCAAAGCCCTGCTCCAAAATGGCCAGCAGTTTCTTCCTAAATCAGGGAAAAGAGAGAACATAAGGAAGAAGAAAACCCATGAGGAAGGACCCTGGGGTCTAAAAGATGTCAGTGGGGTGAAATTCTTAAAAGCATCACAAACAGCCCTGTCGGTAAGAAGCATTCGGCCTGGTTAGTGCAAGCTGTAGCCCTCCTGCCCTGAAGCCCCAGATGATGTTCCCCAGAGCCTCACTGCTTGCATCTCCCACGGCCCCAATTACCTCTTCTCTGATTCAGACATGAGGAAGACCTTCTGCTCCACACGCTCGTGGGGCTTGCCAGCCGAGCCAATGTAAACCACAGCTGGACGGCGTAAGTAGCTACGGGCCAGGCGCTCCACAGCAGGTGGCATGGTGGCTGTGAACATCACCGTCTGTATAGTGGGCAAAGGAGAAAAAGAGAAAGAGAAGAAGAAAGGGAAAGAATGAGAATCATGAATGGAATTTCCCTTCTCCTTAAAGATAAAAGAAGGGGAAAGTCATGCTTACAAGCGTCACATTGCACCTTCCAAACCTCTCTAATTCAGGACATCTCCTTGACATTACAATGAAAATCCCCATTCCTCACATTAGCATAGGAATCTACTTTAAATTGACTGATTGCGTACAATGTTCATGGACCCTAGGCCAAACATCTCTTTCTGGAAGCATTTCTTCTACCTTGAAAGATGCCCATTTTATTTGATCTTCTGCTTTCTTCTTGCTTAAACTACACTCTGAAGTGCATCAAGCTTCCCCTTTTGTGGCTATGAATTTTACTGTTGGAAGGGTCACCATTCTCTAACGATTGTTGTTTTCAATACATACCTGATATACATAACTTCCTCAAATAATAAAAGTGGCAACAAAATCTTTTCAAAGCAAACCTCATGTTCAATTGAAAATGTAAGTATTCAACTGAGGAGGTCACACTAAGAAAAATAGTTTCGATATGAAAAGTTAAACTTGACCAGTGGTGTTCTCATTTCTTAAAATACTTAAATTAGAAAGAAAGGCATTCAGATTTCACTAACCTGCCGGTATTTGTGTTTGCCAGACTCAAAGTTGGCCATCATTTTATCCGGGTCCTCGGCCTCATCAGTATCGGGCTTCTGGTTTGTGACAGGCATATGCTCCAGAATCTTCTGCACATCAGGCTCAAAGCCCATGTCAATCATACGATCAGCCTCGTCCAAGACCACATAGGTACAGCGGCTCAGCACAAGGTAACGGTTCTCCAGGACATCAATCAAACGGCCAGGAGTAGCAATCACAATCTGGAGCGGAAAGGGAGCAGCAGGGTGAAAAAGGAAGAAAAGAGCCTTATAGTCCCTGTGCCTATTTCCTCCCCCCATATTTCAACGAAGAGCAAAGTATCATTTCTCATTGTTTTGGCCAAGCAAGGAAGCTGATGCTATTCATCATTTCAAGAGTTAACTTTCTCAAGCTGAAAAATAAATAACAAACCATGGAATTTAACTTCCTCATTATTATTTTTTTAGTCAAATTAATTAATGTGGCCTAAAGAGTCTAATGTGGCCTCCTGGTGGTGCAGCAGGTTAAACCACTGAGCTGCTGAACTTGCTGACCAAAAGGTTGGTGGTTCGAATCCAAGGAGCAGGGTGAGTTCAAAGAATCAAAGAATCAAAGAGTTGGAAGAGACCTCATGGGCCATCCAGTCCAGCCCCCTGCCAAGAAGCAGGAATAATGCATTCAAATCACCCCTGACAGATAGAATCAAAGAGTTGGAAGAAACCTCATGGGCCATCCAGTCCAACCCCCTGCCAAGAAGCAGGAATATTGCATTCAAATCACCCCTGACAAATGGCCATCCAGCCTCTGCTTAAAAGCTTCCAAAGAAGGAGCCTCCACCACACTCCGGGCAGAGAGTTCCACTGCTGAACGGCTCTCACAGTCAGGAAGTTCTTCCTAATGTTCAGATGGAATCTCCTCTCTTGTAGTTTGAAGCCATTGTTCCGCGTCCTAGTCTCCAGGGAAGCAGAAAACAAGCTTGCTCCCTCCTCCCTGTGGCTTCCTCTCACATATTTATACATGGCTATCATATCTCCTCTCAGCTTTCTCTTCTTCAGGCTAAACATGCCCAGTTCCCTAAGCCACTCCTCATAGGGCTTGTTCTCCAGACCCTTGATCAGTCGCCCTCCTCTGGACACATTCCAGCTTGTCAATATCTCTCTTGAATTGTGGTGCCCAGAATTGGACACAATATTCCAGGTGTGGTCTAACCAAAGCAGAATAGACGAGTAGCATTACTTCTTTAGATCTAGACACGATGCTCCTATTGATGCAGGCCAAAATCCCATTGACTTTTTTTGCCGCCACATTACATTGTTGGCTCATGTTTAACTTGTTGTCCACGAGGACTCCAAGATCTTTTTCACACGTACTGCTCTCGAGCCAGGCGTCACCCATTCTGTATCTTTGCATTTCATTTTTTCTGCCAAAGTGGAGTATCTCGCATTTGTCACTGTTGAACTTCATTTTGTTAGTTTTGGCCCATCTCTCTAATCTGTCAAGATCGTTTTGAATTCTGCTCCTGTCCTCTGGACTATTGGCTATCCCTCCCAATTTGGTGTCGTCTACAAACGTGATGATCATGCCTTCTAGCCCTTCATCTAAGTCATTAATAAAGATGTTGAACAGGACCGGGCCCAGGACGGAACCCTGCGGCACTCCACTCGTCACTTCTTTCCAAGATGAAGAGGAAGCATTAGTGAGCACTCTCTGTGTTCGTCCACTTAACCAATTACAGATCCACCTCACCGTAGTTTTGCCTAGCCCACATTGGACTAGTTTCCTTGCCAGAAGGTCATGGGGACCTTGTCGAAGGCCTTACTGAAATCCAGGTACGCTACATCCATGGCATTCCCCACATCTACCCAGCTTGTAGCTCTATCGAAGAAAGAGATCAGATTAGTCTGGCATGACTTGTTTTTGATAAATCCATGTTGACTATTAGCGATGACTGCATTTGTTTCTAAGTGTTTGCAGACCGCTTCCTTAACAATCTTTTCCAGAATCTTGCCCGGTATTGACATGAGGCTGACCGGACGGTAGTTGTTTGGGTCATCCTTTTTTCCCTTCTTGAAGATTGGGACCACATTGGCCCTCCTCCAATCTGCTGGAACTTCTCCCGTTCTCCAAGAACTCTCAAAGATGGTTGCCAATGGTTCCGAAATGACTTCCGCTAGTTCCTTCAATACTCTGGGGTGTAGTTGATCTGGCCCTGGGGACTTGAACTCATTAAAAGCGGCCAGGTATTCCTGGACGACTTCTTTCCCAATTTAGGGTTGGATGTCCTCCAATCCCTCATCCACTCCATCTTGCTGAGGTTGAAGACTCTCTTTTTGTGAGAAGACCGAGGCAAAGAAGGCATTAAGTAGTTCTGCCTTTTCCCTATCCCGTCAGCATTGCCCCATCTTCTCCTCGAAGAGGTCCTATCGCCTCCTTGTTTTTCCTTTTTCTACTGACATAAGAATAGAAGCCCTTTTTATTGTTTTCGATATTAGGTTCCCACTATTAGGTTCAGCTTCTGCCAACCTAGCAGTTTGAAAACATGGAAATGTGAGTAGATCAATAGGTACCTCTCCGGCATGAAGGTCACGGTGCTCCATGCAGTCATGGTGGGCACATGAACTTGGAGGTGTCTACAGACAATGCTGGCTCTTCGGCTTAGAAATGGAGATGAGCAACACCCCCCAGAGTCAGACACAACTAGACTTAATGTCAGGGGAAACATTTGCCTTTTAAAGAGCCTAAAGGCACCAGATCCCATTTGATCTTGGAAGTTAAGCAGGGTCAGCCCCGGTTAATAATTGGATGGAAGACTGCCCAGGAACACCAGGTTATGCAGGCTACATTTCAGAGATGAGAACTGGCCAAACCAAGTCCTTGCTTAAAAAATTCATGGGACAGTTGTAAGTCCACAGGTATATGCACACAAATTGTGTAAGTGTACAATGTCTCCCTCTGATGACACAGTGGGGGTAATCGTACCATTTGCACTTACCTCACAGCCCATGCGCAGGCGGAAGCCTTGGTCTTCACGGGAAATGCCACCAATAACAGCCACAGTGCGGATGCCCAAGGGCTTTCCAAACTTAATGGTCTCTTCCTCAATCTGCTGAGCCAACTCACGGGTAGGGGCCAGGATGATGGCATAGGGGCCTTGGTCAGACTCCTCAATCCTGCCATGAAGAAAAGTTACAGGAATCAATGTGAAATGGTCCCCTTTCTGGCCCACAAAACCCAGCCATAAGGGGTTCCTCAGTCACTCTAATGTGAGAAATGTAGACTCTTTTTAGATGAGTCAAAGGATTCTGCATTTATTTTTGCAGCCCAGATCCATTTGACGGCACTCAACTGTAGTAACAGAAGGCTTTCTGAACAGGACACTCCTTAGCTTAAAGAGAAGAAACATGCTGGAGAGTAACTGCAATTTCTCAGCCTTGGCTGTGCTGGCTAGAGATTGATGGGAGCTGCAGTCCAACAATGTCAGCCGTACCATGTTTCCCCACTTCTGATTGAGGGAGCATCTATGTGCCTTCTGGTTCCTATTTAGTGGATGCACTTATTAACCGCCATTCTCAGCCCATAAGGGCGACTCATGGCGGTTCCTGGTCTATTTATGGTAATCCCATTAATTCCAAAGGTTTTCTGAGACAGGGACTACTCGAGAGGCAGTTTGTCAGTTCCTTCCTCTGAAAGGTAAACTAAAGCATCTGGTATTCATTTGTGATCTCTCATCCAAGTACTAGCCAGGACTGACCCTGTTTAGCCACCAAGATCAGACAGGGACTGGAACATTTACCTATAATCAGGTAAAATCCTCCACTATATTTGCATCATGCAGACCATACCACCCCCCACCCCCCAATACCCATATGCTGACAAATAAATCTGATGGGCTCTGTTTAATCAGGGCACTTTAGCTCACCAGAACCCAATGGTTGAGTCCAGTCAAAAAATCTAAGAAAAGCAAAGATCTTTCTCACGAGGTTGATGGAGCACACACAGGGGGAGAAAAATAAGCCTTCATCACAAGCATCTGAACTCCACAGAACTCTTTTTGACTGCTAGGAACAGTAGCGCTGGTTTCGATTATTTTCTTTTGGCCTAGCATGACAAAGCTAGGCAAGTTGTTTTGTAATATGATTGTGACACCTCACCTTGCTGCTCTCACAGTTATGAGGACCCTTCCACACAGCCTTTAACCCAGAATATCAAGACAGAAAATCCCACAATATCTGCTTTGAATTGGGTTATCTGAGTCCACACTGCCATGTAACCCAGTTCAAAGCAGATAATGTGGGGTTTTATTCAGCTTTGTGGAAGGGGCTTGAGGCTGGGACATCTGAGGAAGGAGTCTTTTCCGCATCTGTTCAACTACTATAGGTCTTCTCATGAGTTGCATTAAAACACAAGGCTGCTGATGGTTTTAATGGCCTTGCTTTAGCATTTTTGGGAAGTGTGGCCAGTACATTTTGTTCCTGTCACTGGCTTTTATTAAGTCATGTTTACTGTTTTAACCCAGTGAGCCCTTTAACATGGCTTCATACTTGAAATGGGATCCCCTTAGAACAATGCTGGATAGTACTTGAATGAGAGATCATCAGTGAATACCAGATGCTTTAGCTGGCAACAGTAAAATATTTCTGGACGCCACCCGTACACAAATCTGTTAGCAACAACATGCAGTGTTTACCGAGGACTCTGCAAAACATGCTGCAGCTGCACTCCACTAAAGGAGACTCAGCCTCTCGAGCAAGCCTTACAAATGCTGATTATCTTTATATACCTATATACTTGGAATAATATAAAACTTTCTCAGGCAGACAGGGATCAGGAGTGGAAAAAGCTTAAGAAGTCCTGACCCAGATTAAGTTATAGAAATGTCCTGGAAATCCAGCCACTTTCTCACCTGTCAATCTTGGGCAAGGTGGTGATCCAGACCAGCAATGGGATAAGGAAGGCAGCAGTTTTACCGCTGCCAGTCTCAGCCACACCAATAATATCACGGTTCTGTAGACCAATAGGGATGGCTTGACGCTGGATAGGAGTCGGTTCCTGTGCAGAACAAAGGGAACAAGTGGTCACGTTAAGTCTTGGAGCTCTTGGGAGGATCATTCCTGAAGGCTCAAGGGGGTGACAACTGAGCCCAGGAAGCCTCATTCCTAGCTGTCCTCTTGAATCATGTCCTTTTACAATGGGGCTGAACTCCAGAAGCCTGGTTCTTCATTTTCTCTGCTCTGTGAAAGGCAACATAGGTCCTAGCAAGGAACTGTAGTTATAATGGAAGCAAAAGGGCTGATCAGCCTGAGGAAGTGGGCACTTCTCACCTTATAGCCACATTTGTCAATGACTTCCAAGATGTGAGGAGGCAGGGAAGAGTCTTTCCAGGAACGAATGGGGTTGGGGATCTTGCCTCCCTTGGTGGTGATGCTGTAATCCTCCCGGAAGATACGCCAATCCCTGTCTGTCATTTCATCCAGTTTCTTTTGAGACCAGTGTCTATCATCCCAGCGCTGCTTGGCTTCTTTTTTACGCAGCTTCCGCAGACGTGCCCTATAATAATAATAATAATAATAATAATAATAATAATAATAATTCTTTATCTATATCCTGCTTTTCTCCCTAAACCAGGACCCAAAGCAGCTTACAACATTATATAAAAGAACATACACAACAATATGCATATGTAAAACAATAACCTATAAGAACAAATTTACAATAAGAAATAAACACACATATTTAAAAACAAGCAGGAAAGGAGAAACCCAGGACAGCCAAACAGGTCAGTGAAAGAATTCAACCGGTGACCTTGTTGAATTACTTCCTATTATGCAGCTCTTGAAGTCCTAAGAAGAAACCTGACACCCAAAAAGCATCTCAAGCTGATCTATCGTAATTTCTGTAGCTTCTAAATGGCATGTGTCCCTAGGAAGTGCAATAAGTATCAAGTGTATGCATAATTTAAATAATCTGTATAATTTAGTCTGTTCAGAACTGAATTTTAGAATCTGGCTTTCCTGGTTAGAATTTGGCCACTCAGTTCTAGCAAATTAAGTCGTTGTACCAGCATACAATGCCTGTCTAAGAATGCCAAGAACCAGAGAAATCCTCAGGGTTTAACACAATTCCCCTATCAATCTGAAATGGAGATAGTCTTTAAATCACACAGCCCCAGCATCTCCCTCTTGCCTTGCCGGTCACTTACTCCTCTTGCTCTTTCTCCTCTAATGTGCGACGCTTTTCCATCAAGTCTCCATAGAAACGGGACTGCTCTCGCTTCTGCTGCTTCAAGTCAATGCCAGCAATGAAGCCACGTCCCAGGAGCTGGACCTGATGGCGTTCCTTGTACCTGTTGAACACAATGTCAAATCGCATACTTTGGAATAAAGTTTTTCCAACAAAGAAGCTGATTAGAAGCAACTAGAATTTTGAGAATTTCATTTTTGTTTAGAAAGGAGAAATAATTTTCTAGCCCTCAAGACTAAAAAAAAACACAGAGGAAGATTCAATTATAGACAAGGATTTAGTTTCAGATGATACTCTCTTCCATACACATATTGTACAAGGACCAGTTGTAGATGAACATATGAAGTAGCCTTGTATTGTCTCTCTCTCACGGACTACTCATACTCCCTAAACTCAAGCCTCACTTTTTCAACTCTGTCCACAGCAATTCCCACACTGCTTTGTATATGTAAAGCATGTACTGTGCCACTGAGTTACTGTCACTTTAAAGTCACTCACAAAAAGGTTAAAACAAATCAGGTCCATAACCAGGCACAAAATGTCTACGCAAAATAGACTGTGCAAGTAAAGCACATGCCCACAGACCAGCTCAATTTGAGCAATTCATCTCCAAATTATCTTGCTTGCTTAATCACCTCTGAGGCCTGCTTAGCCAACCTTTTATTACAGAGCTATGATCAATCCAAGGTTCTTGCATCTTACTGAGCCTGAAGAGGAAAAATAACCTTCCCAATTCCTCTGAATATAGGGAAGATTTGGGCACAATTCCCATACAGTTTTTGAGCAGACAACGAGTTCCAGTGCTGAACAGGTCCCACTGAACCTCCCTTCCTGAAAGTGACACTCACAGGGGATTGTAGTCAATGGAAGTGTCCTCGGAAGCATCCCATTCAAAGACAAATTTGCGGTCATTCAGATGCCGAGTGCGCCTCCGCTTCTTGACTCCACCCAAGTACCGCTCCTGGAAGAGGGGGAATTATATTTATACATTTAATATATATCCTCGCCCTCTTCTCAATGAACTCGCAAGGCAGCTACACCAAGCATTTACAAGGGGTTTGAAAGGCTTTTAATTGCTTAATAGGAACTGGCAGCGCATTTATTGCTTCTCCAGATCCCAACAGAACTACAGTTTAGGCAGGAAGCAGGCAGAGAAATCGACATATTGAGACATGCCAGACTGACTCCAGGAACAGCTAAAGCACAACTGTATTGCACGTTTATAAAAACAAACTCGCACACACCAAGAAGTGTATCCATTCATTCAAAATCTCTTTTGAATACTGACGAATACTCAGGCATTACATGTTCCCTCCATCCCCTCGTGCCTTAATCCCTATCTCCATTGCTTTCATAGACCAAAATGAAATAAGATGGAAAGAATATGACCTTGATGGCATGCAGTTCCTTGCTCTTGTCTTTTTCCTCTCGGATTTTCTGCCGGCCCTCCTCATCTTCATTGCCGTTGGTTTCTCGTTCCATGCGTTCACGCCTCTCGCGCCTCTCTCTTTCTTGGGGGTCCTCTACAGGGGAGGTAAAGGGCACATACTCAGAAAAAGGTGGCATCAGGGAACCAAAACCCAAGCTGGAAAAGTTATTGATCCAATTAGGCAGCACCCCCAAAGCTGGGACCTATAAAGCCTTACCCAGCATCTTCCTCCCCATCTCTTGGAAATGTTTCCTTTTTTTCCTCTCATCTTCCAGCAGCCGCTGCCTCTCCTCCACTTCCTGCTGCCGGCGTTTCAAGGCCACAGCTTCTCTTTCTGCCTTGGAAAGAAACTTGGGCTGCAAGGAATCAGAGGAAAGTGATGGAAGTGCATGGATAGCTAGCAGACCTTCTTTAGTTGAACACTTAAAACAGACCCAGTACAGTAGTCCCTCCACTTTTGTGCAAAGGACCTCTGTGAAAGTGGAGAGACCATGAATAAAATGGATATATGTTTTAGTCCTGAAGCAACACCACTCTAGGAATGTCTAGGCCTTATAGGGCAGCACTGTGATCAACACCCACAAGGTGGTGACTATAGATTCACTCTGTTGGGCCTGGAGATTCTTAGATAAAATGTATTAATCAAATTTGCGAATAATCACATTTGTAAATAATGTAATTCACAAAACATACACCTGGAAATCTAGACAGCCAACTGTGATTCCTTTTGGTGAAATTATCAAGCCAAATACATCCTAAGAAAAACAGAGTTTGCTAGAACCCAGTACAAACACCAGTCATTCTTATTTGGGAAAACAGGAACTGGTATTTGGGAGAAGAAACTCTCATAATCTCACCTTGGCTTCAGCCTCTTCTTCAGCTTTCTTTTTGGCGAGGAGCTCCTCCAGGGAAAGTGGCTGGGCCTGGGAACAAAACAGATGCCCATGAAGGTCCAGGGAAAGCACTCCAAGACGAAGAACTGTTACTTTCTAAACTGGTACTTTTAGGCAACAAAAAAGAAAAATAACCCCAAAATAGCCTCTTTTAAAACAGCCAGAACAGCTAAAGAAACCAACCACAGTAAAAGACTTCCCCTAGCTATCCCTTGGAAGCAGGGATTCATGGGGTGAAAAGCCTGCTTAAACTCCCAGTGAGAAATGTGTGAACACCCTCATCTTTTAAATGCTCTACCACACTGAAAAGTTCAATGGCTAAGTTTTTGTGATTTTCCTCATATTCCTAGCTGTGCAGTAATGTAGCTCTTTGATGCCCACTACAGCCTGAAGCCTAACGTCTATGAACAGTTCCTTCCTTCCTTGTACCACTATCTTCTCTGTGTGTGAGGCCACTACATTACCGAAGCACTGGGTTAAGTGAGGAATGTTGACCTTTCACTTCACAAAGTATCATTTTAGCAGCACAGAGAAACCAATATGAAGCCAACAGAAGAATGGTAAAGCCTTTGTGTGTGTGATAACAGGAAAATAGTTTAAAATCCCTTCAGAAAGACGAGATACATAGAGAAGATCAGGTTCATTTTCATCTCTTTCCAAACTTGTGTAGGAGATGTCTCAAAACCGAGAGTGATAGTGTGTGTGGTGAGGTCATAGGGATGAAACAGCAATTTATGGCAAAACTACATGCCCTAGAAATGTTTTCAGCTAAATTTTGGTGATGAGAAATCAAAAAACCATTTTTTTGATTTAGGAGATGTTTTTGGGTGGGGGACACAGTAAACCTCCCACTGGTGGGCAACTGGGGTAAGGATTGCTGCTGTTCTAGTAAGCAAGAAACCCTTGGAGACAAAGAAAGTGTTTGTTCCCTACCTTTTCTTTCTTAGACAATGAGTCATCCTCTTCATCTCTGCGAGAGTCTTTGTCCTTCCTTGATCTGGAGTCCTTGTTCCGACTTGGAGAGGTGCTCCTGCTCAAGAAGGAGGAATGGAAGATGGCTACTCGATCCTATTCTAGATCTAGAAATCTTAGTTAGTGATCAAATAAAAAATCAGGACTATCAGGACTCTTCTATTGATGGAGATAGTTGGAACATTTTCTTGTCCCTGACTTTCTACATCATCTCTGAAATGGAGCACAAGCTCAGGATGATGCTCAGTTGATCTGGTCATCCCCAAGACAGACTGGATTGGGAAAGAAAAATGTCCCTAGATTTGCAATGCAATGTTCTTCTCCTGCTTAGAACTAGAAAGAGTGATCAAGACCTAGAGACCACAGCATGTTCTAGATCTCCTCTAAGACTTGGAGCTGAAGTTACAGAAAAGCTTCAGGCTTCCAATGCACCCAAGAGAGCCTTGCAAGAGCAGCTGCTGGCCTCTCATTCCAAGCAAAAAGGAACACTGGAGTCTGTTTGGGAGCTACATCTCAGGAGTGCGGCATCAAAAGAAATCCAAGTGCTCTTCCCAATGGAGGAGATATAGAAAGTGCAAGAATTGTCCTTGCATCTGTGCTGCATTGTGGAGGGGCTCCAAGTTCTTCAGAAGCACTGCAGTATTCTGAGGATGGTGTCCACTTTCTGCTGTCATGATTATGAGGAAAACTGGCCTTGCCACATTATCCAGATGGTGCTACAGCATCATGGCAGGCAGACTCCTGGGCCCTTGTCCACTACAGTATTTTCAAGGTTTGTAGGCTACCTAGCCAGACTTTGGTTGAGAAGGGACTAACACTATTAAAAATGACACTGACAGTAGCAGAAACAACCAGCAGTTGCCCTTTCACTAGCAACTTTTGATTTATATGGCAAGTTCTTAATCTCTCCCATTGATGATAACTGAAGATGGCATTTGCACTTTTAACAGAAACCCAAATTCTGTGATTTTAAGTTGTGCATTATGAGGATTCTGGGACATGAGAGAAGCCTCCCACAGGATAGTAAAACATCCAGGCATCCCATGGGTAACATCCTTGCAGAGGGCCAATTCTCTCACAAAAAAAGCGACTTGCAGTTTCTCAATTCGCTCCTCACATGAAAAAAATGAGGATTCTAAGGTGAACATATTATGGAGCAAGATTTCTTCAAGGTCACACTCTCTCATCCTCTAAGGTTGAGAGAGTGTGACTTTTCCAAGTTCACCCAGTGGATTTCTACGGCTGAGCACGGATTCATACCCCATACACAAAATTCATAGTCCAGTGTCTAAAGCACTGGCTTTCTTAAATTCCAATAGCTTATTTAATGGATGAATGTACCTTTAATACCCTCTGCAAAGAGACAGCAAATGACATGATTTGCTCTAGTTACTCATGACACAGCGCTGTTCTACAATATCTGTGATACCGCAGGAGCACTACCAATCATACACCATCCGTTACCTTGATCGTTTACGGTCCTTGTCCCTTCGGTGGCCATCTTTTTCACGATCCCTGTCCTTCTTGCTGCGCTCCCGGTCTTTGTCTCTCTCCCTCTCTTTATATCGCCGGTCTCTACAAAGAGATTATTTGTAAGCAGGAAAAAAATCAACACATGCTAAACATGCTGACTGCATCATATAGAAGAAAGCAAAAGATATTCCTTGAATTTAGTGACATTTATTTAGTTTTAAATCTCACCCAATTTTAAAAGCATCCCTGTGAAATTATATGACAACAGAAAAAGTGCTGGATTTGGCACTTCAGTGCTATAAGAATTTCTTTCCTTTTTATAAGGAAATTTAGCAAAAACGTGCACGAAATTACTAGCCAAAAGTCAGATACAACAGAGAGGGAGCTGCAACAGAACAGGATTTTCAGCATTTGGTCTTTAAGCCTTCATAAGTTTCCACCCCACACTGCAGATGATAAATTATGCCAAGGCCAGAGAAATATAAATCTGTCAGGTGTACATAACTTTTTTTGCTGATCTCACAATATAAGTCTTCTCACCAGAGGCTAATGTGACATTACACATCATTTGATAAAAAACATCAACATCTAATAACAGCAAATACAGGAGACACAGGCCTTGGGCTACATGTTTGTGTGTGTTATTTATATATCTATTAATGAAACTTAGGAAGATAAAAAGCAAGATTTTGCCTGATTCTATTGCAGCTCTATGTGTTTACCTTCAACAAATAAGATAAACAGCAGCTGCCTCAAGAATCCCTTACATGAACAAAACAAGAGGAAAGGGAAAGCAACAAAGTCTGCCACAAAAGTTACCCCCGGTCCTCAAGTCTGTTAGAAAAAGAAGACCTGTAAGCTTGACAAACAATATGCAAATTTTTAAAAAAGGAAGGTTGTGAGGGGAAAAAAATCATTCCTGGATGAATTTTGGAAGAACTTTCAAGGATCAAAATGCTGGCTACTTATGTAAGGTATTTCTCACATGGTCATTTCCTTCCACAAGTGCATGCTGTTAATTTCAAATAAAAACAATGCTAAAACATTTTGGACTGCTTTTCTTTTCTGTGGGTAATATCTTATCACCATACTTTCCATGCCACTGGTACCAAATTTTCTATTAAACAAATAATGCTCAGAAACACATCTACTTTGTTAACTCTCAAGTATATCTGGATTTACAAAATGGTAACCTGCTTGATCCTAATGGCCAAATCTACTGCTACTCCCTGTGGCCCAAAGCCGGGTAATCAAGCTTGACACAGCTACCCCAAAATAAGGCCTGGTATTACCTCTCAGCTGACTTTGACCTAGATCTGCTTCTTGACCGGCTGCCTCTTCTCCTCTCACGGGAGCGGTGACGCTTCCTGTCCTTAGCACTTGGAGAGCTCTTCCTGTCACGCTCTCGATCACGTTCCCGGTCTGCTGAACGTGAGCGCCTTCGCTCTTCCTTGATAGGTGAAGAATCTCGTTCTCTTTTTTCAACAGTTTCCCCAGCCATCTAGATAAAGAAAGAGGCATTAATAAGTGTCCGCAATTAGGAATTGGACAACAAAACTACTACACTATTAAATGATCCGCAAACACATGTGGATCTATCTTAAAGGACAATCAAAAATCCTTTCTCTAAATTACTATTAACAATGGGAAGTTCTCTTATACTGTATCCAACTACTGATCCATCAAATTGTAGAGTAGGCATTCCAGATGTATGTGATCTGGATCTGAGTTTTCCAGTAACTGCAGATCATAGCATCCTATAATAAATGGCAGCGACATGGAACATAGACAAACTAAAGTGGGGCGCCAAACACCCACAGAGACAGCATGCCTCCTGTAATGTCAATCCAAAATAGATGTCTTTCCCAGCTATGCCTAAAGATTCTGGAGCTTGAATATATTGTGAACATACACAAGGTACTCTGTCACTGGACATCCATTATATTATGCTTGAACTACTGAGCTGTTTTTCAGTGTGTGGGAGAAAGCTACGGACCAGCATCTGGGATCACCTGGGGCTAAACCACAATTGAAGGAAAAATATGTCCCCTATTAACTACCAGACATCGATTCATACTTGGGAAAAGGGAGTAGAGGGAGCAGCTTCTCTGGGAAATAACTGCTGGTAAATTGGCAGGATTGGTTATTTCATCTTTCAGTCCTTTTCCAACTTGGTCAGATAGAATAACTCATTATGATTCCATGTGGCTCATCACAGACTTGTCAACTTACCCAATTTTAATACTCTGATTTTTATTTTATTTTATTGTAAAAATAAAATCACTAAGAAATTCGCAATATTAAAAAGCACTTCAAGTATATAACCTGACTAGCCTCTGCAAAGGAATACTAGTTTGAAGTCCATACATATCTGGGCATCTGCAGAAGGCTTGAGACCCAGTTTTCGGTATCTGGGATCCACACAAAATGCCACACCAGACAAATTTCCACCTGTTTTAAAAACCAAATTTCCTGAAAATTTCACACAGTACAGAGGCAGCATGCAATCTGTTTAAAAGGTAGGCTGACACTTTTGGAGGTTCTAAAAGAGGAAGGTAAAGGACAGCCCAAGGAGTGTGGTACAATTGAGTGCCACAAAAACATTCATGGAGGCCATCTTCTGCCCACCTGACAATGGGTCCTTGGTATTTGCTGGGGTCTGATTTCAGGACCCCCTGTCCCCAAGGAGGGTACCAAAAGTTGTGGGTGCTCAAGTCCCATTATATACAATGGCATAATAAAATGCTGTCCTAGGTTCTTGTAGGTTTTTTCGGGTTATAGGGCCATGTTCTAGAGGCATTTCTCCTGACGTTTCGCCTGCATCTATGGCAAGCATCCTCAGAAGTAGTGAGGTCTGTTGGAAATAGGAAAATGGGTTTATATATCTGGGGAATGACTGGGTGGGGCAAAGAGCTCTCTGCTGAAGCTAGGTGTGAATGTTTCAGCTGACCACCTTCATTAGCATTTGAAGGCTTGGCTGAGCCTGGGAAAATGTTCTGTTGAGAGGTGTTAAGATGTGCCTGGTTGTTTCCTCTGTCCTTATCTGAAATGGCAGAATTAAGGTTTGCTTTTTGGATTTTGAAAAAGAAAATTTCAAGCTATGTATACTTGAATCCATGGATGCAGAATTATGGATATAGAGGGCTGACTGCAATAGGAAGAAAAAAAGTTACATGTAAGTGAGGTAAATTACTGTTTCTGTGCCTATAAGCAGAGCTTTCCAAACTGTGTTGGCACACATTAGTGTGTTGGCTGCAGTATGTAATGTATTGTGAAAATGTAACAAGAAATGACAAAAATCTTGGAAATACAGGTTATTATCTTAACAGTTATATATTTGTAGAAAGGCTTTCTTGACATATGTTGTGTCCTTATACGCGGAACAATGGCTTCACACTACAGGAAAGGAGATTCCACCCGAACATTAGGAAGAACTTCCTAATTGTAAGGGCTGTTCAGCAGTGGAACTCTCTGCCCCGGAGTGTGGTGGAGGCTGCTTCTCTGGAGGGTTTTAAGCTGAGGCTGGATGGCCATCTATCAGGGGTGCTTTGAATGTGATTTTCTTGCTTCTTGGCAGGGGGTTGGACTGGATGGCCCACGAGGTCTCTTCCAACTCAATGATTCTAAGATTTTGTTATTATAGCTTTTGTATATGCCTGTATATTACCAGTAAAACAGAATTACTGTGTTGCAAGATGATGCATGTCTAAAAAACCAACATGAAATGTTTGGAAAGCTCTGGCATAAGTATGTTAGAAAGAAATGAATCCAAAATGCAACACTAATTGTAATTGCTGCTGTATGTCTTTCCAATCATTTTCCATTTATGGTGACCTGATCAATGGGGTCTTTTTGGCAAGGCAAAATTCAACTCAGAAGGCTTCCATGGCTAAATGCGGATTCTGCAGAGTCCTCCTCAAATGCTAAAGCCACCACACCACTATATGCATGATCTATAGGTAGGTTTCATTAATCTTGCTGGTTTGCAGGAGTTATGGTGTCAGACCTGGACCAGGGAGCCTGGGCTCAAACCCTAACTTGGCTCCGATTCTCTCCCAGCCAAACCACAATATAATAATAATAACAACAACAACAAGAACAATAATAAAACTTTATTTATATGCAACCCTATCTCCCCAAGGGCACTCAGGGCGGTTAACAACAGATATTGGCAATGCCGTGAGAAGCTGAACAAAAACAAAAATAACCAACCCCACCCCAAAATTCCAAAAGCAAATCCACATCTACATCAAACATTATACTGCAATATTACTAGTAATATATTTGATGTATAATATAAAATTATCATATTATTATATATTACATTGTACTATATTATTATATTGCAATATATAATACACTACCTGTACATTCTACTATTAGTATTATATAATATACTGTACAATATCACAATCATGTGCTCCTCATAACATGGTCCTAAAGATAAAAAAGGAGCAGGGGTTCCAGACAAAAGGGCATTTCTTTGAACTCTGTGGAGAAAAAGTCAGCATATAAATATAACATTGACACACAACAAACCTAAAATAGAGGGGGGAAAGCAGGCTTCGACATAGGATTAAGGGGCATATGAGAAAAACACCAAGTAACATCTATATTGTAGAATTAATGAGGTTTGACAGGACTTTACCTGTCATGGGTCAATGCTATGGGATTGTAGTTTTTCCCAGTCTCTGTAATAGAGTGCTGAAGTCTCGCAAAACAACAAATCTCGGGATTCCACCGCATGGAGCCATGCCAATTAAAGCATTGTCAAACTGCACTAATTCTACAATGAAAAAGCAGCTGTAGCTATGTCTTGTTGAAGGCTTTCATGGCCCGAATCACTGGGTTGTTGTAGGTTTTTCGGGCTATATGGCCATGTTCTAGAAGCATTACCTCCTGACGTTTCGCCTGCATTTGTGGCAGGCACCCTCAGAGGTTGTGACCTCAGGCCCTTTCCTTTTCCCCCTCAGCCGCTTAAGCGGCTGAGGGGGAAAAGGAAGGGGCCTGAGGCCACAACCTCTGAAGATGCCTGCCATAGGTGGAGGCGAAACGTCAGGAGAGAATGCTTCGGGAACATGGCCATATAGCCCGGAAAATCTACAACCCAGCAGCTGTAGCTCCTTAAGGGCAGCAACTCAAAAGTCTGTCTTCCCCAGGAAAACCAGCAGAACCCAAAGGGGCCCCCACTCCTTCAAACCAGGCCAAGCGTGCAAACTTGCCGTCAGTCGCCCGCTATTCCTCCAAAAGAGCCGCCATTCGCCTCACCTGGAACGTTCCTCGACGTCGGCAACGACTCACTGCGTCTCCGAAACCGCCGCCATGTTACTCGGCCGACTTCCGTTGGCAACAGCCCGCAAAGCATCATGGGAAAGGAAGTCCGTGCGGCGTGAGCGACCCGCCGCAGTGCCGCCTCTTCGGACTACAAATCCCAGGAGTATCAGCGCGCATGCGCAAAAAAGGAGTCGAAGGACCCCAGGAAGCACCAGACAGAGTGAGTAGAGTTGGACTACGGTTGAAGGTTTCGAATGAAAATGCATCAATTCAAAGCCTACCTTGAAATCGCAACCACGGTTTGGAAACACATTTATAGCGGTTCGATACTGCTCTAACTGTCATAGTTGCTTCCTGTGAAATCTTGGGATGTGTAGAATCATAGAATCATAGAGTTGGAAGAGACCTGGTGGGCCATCCAGTCCAATCCCCTGCCAGGAAGCAGGAAAATTATATTTAAAGCACTCCCGACAGATGGCCATCCAGCCTCCAAAGAAGGAGCTTCCACCACACTCTGAGGCAGAGCGTTCCACTGCTGAACGGATCCCACAGTCAGGAAGTTCTTCTCATATTCAGGTGGAATCTTCTTTCTTGTAGTTTGAAGCCGTTGTTCCTCACCCTAGTCTCCAGGGCAGCAGAAAACAAGCTTCCTCCCTATGACTTCCCCTAACATATTTATACATGGCCCTCATCATGTCTCCTCTCAGCCTTCTCTTCTGCAGGCTATGCCCAGCTCTTTAAGCCGCTCCTCATAGGGCTTGTTCTCCAGACCCCTGATCATTTTAGTCGCCCTCTTCTGGACACATTCCAGCTTGTCAATTTCTCTTCAACTGTGGTGCCCAAGACACAGTATTCCAGGTGTGGCCTAACCAAGGCAGAATAGAGCATGGGTAGCATGACTTCCCTGGATCTAGACACTAGACTCCTAGTTTGGTGCAGAAGTGGCTTAGCCTGCATCTACACCATAGGATGAATGCAGTTTGACACCGTAGGATGAATGCAGTTTGAGCTGTAGTTTTACAAGGTCTTACTCCTTCCCTGCCAAAAAGTATAAATAAAGGTAAACATTTCCCCTTGACATTATTCGTGTCCCACTCTGGGGATTGGTGCTCATCTCCATTTCTAAGCCAAAGAGGCCATAGACACCTTCAAGGTCATGTAGCCAGCATGACTGCATGGTGCGCCATTACCAGCCTCTGGTCAAAGGACATTTAGTATATGCCAAGTTTTGAACTTTGTTTGTGGTTTTTAATACATTATAACAATATTCTCAATTCACTTCTGACACGATAAATAAATCCCCATGAGGACTCAGGCAACTTACACCATGAAATATGGTAATAAACAATAAGCAACGCAAATTAACAGTATAAATTCAGTCATAAAATAAATCATCATGAGAGCCAATAAAGCACATTGGCAGTTAAAATTGTGGTGTCAAATTGGATTAATCCTACAGTATAGATGCATCCTTAGGCTTCTCTATCATAAACAATATTCAAGAGAGTGCTGTGGAAGTCTATTCTCACCAAACTTCAAATTCCAGCATTCTCTTTCAGGGAGCCAGGAAGTTAAAGTGCTGTCAAACTGCTATACTAATTACACTGTATGGACACTTTGCTAGAGGCAACACATGCTTCTGAATTCAACTTACAATTGCAAATTATTACAGTAGACATTAGAGGGCGTATCGGCCCACAATAAAATCCTGTATAGGCTCCAAGTTTCTTTTCTTTTGTTTTGCGTATTAAAAGTGTTTATACTTTTTAAACTCAAAGGCTTCATAAGGCATATAGCAATAAAGCATCCAACCATTTAACCATAGATGATGATGATATTTGTGCCCAGCTGTCCTCACTTAATCAAGACCCAAAGCAGCTTACCATCTTAAAAACAATGCAATTTACAACCTACAATGTGTACATATTAAAATAGAATAAAAATACACTTTTTAAAACCACTGAGCTGCTGAACTTGCTGACCGAAAGGTCAGCAGTTCAAATCCAGGGATAGCGGTGAGCTCCTGCTGTTAGCCCCAGTTTCTGCCAACCTAGCAGTTCAAAAACATGCAAATGCAAGTAGATCAATAGGTACCGCTTTGACGGGAAGGTAATGGTGCTCCATGCAATTATGTCGGCCACATGACCTTGAATGCATCTACAAACAACGCCGGCTCTTTGGCTTAGAAATTGAGTTGAACACCTCCTCCCCCAGAGTCGGACATGACTAGAGGAGAACAAATTAGTTAAAATCACAAGCTAAACGGGGTTGGAAGATATAGTAAAATAACAGCAATTGTCATTAATTTGCCATTATTGTAGCCAAATGGCAAATGCAAGCTTTCTAGATTTGATAAAAAACATATCTTCAGAATATTTTACAATAGAGTGCCAATATTACTATTACTATCACTATTATTAACAATTAGTTGCTCTAATTGCATAGAAATCAGGAGGGTTCCAGGACAACGTAGCGCTATTCAAAGCAAGTCATATGACTTTCTCCAGTAATAGCAAACTGCAATCTGTTCAGTGGGAAAATGTAATTTCTACTCAACTGACCTGTTAAGTAGGAGGACAGCTGTTTAGATTGAGTTAAGCAAAAACATAGTCATTACTGTGTGTTGCTGAGGAATGTAGCCATTGCCTTGAGCTACACTGAGGAATGTAGCCATTGCCTTAACTACCAGAACTCAAGGGTATGGAATAGTCCTGGGAGCTGTAGTTTTATAAGACCTTTAACTTTCCCTGCCAATGAGGGCTGGTACCTCATCAGGACTTTTTCCACTTTGAATTAGTCTGAAGTTTTCAGCTGAGCACAAGTTGTTCTGATTTTGTGTGTTTGTGTGTGTGGTGTGTGTATGTGTCAGGAGCGACTTGAGAAATTGCAAGTCGCTTCTGGTGTGAGAGAATTGGCCATCTGCAAGGACGTTGCCCAGGGGACGCCTGGATGTTTTGATGTTTTATGATCCTTGTGGGAGGCTTCTCTCATGTCCCCGCATGGGGAGTTGGAGCTGACAGAGGGAACTCATCCGCACTCTCCCCAGATTCGAACCTGCAACCTGTTGGTCTTCAGTCCTGCCGGCACAAGGGTTAACCCACTGTGCCACCAGGGCTCCTTTAATCCAGGTAAACCTGGTTCCGATGTTCTGATGGTGTCCATTGAAAACTTCTGTTGCATCTTTCCATCCCACAAATGGTTTAGCAACCAAAGCACAAAGCTACTGATGACCACCTTTTCCCCAACTTCTTCTCCAATCACCACACATCACCACCATGCATCTTGTACATTAAATGAGTAGGCTAACCAGGGAAATCTGCTGAACCATTTCATTTTAAGACTCAGGAAATACATATCCTGAATTTCACTATATCGGCTATTGCTGCAAGTAATGACAGTGTGAATACATTGTTAAAAATTGCTTGAGATAGTGCTTGAAGTTCTGGAGGGTCTCGTTTAATTTTTGTTTCTCATAACTTAGCATGGGGATTTGGTTAACCAGTTAAAATTCATAAGCAAACCAGGTTTTTTGGGGAGGGGGGGAGGTTGGACCCCTCCCGCCCCTTGACTACAGGTCTGCTCACCAATGTTCGACTTCCAGGATCCCATAGCTTTGAGCCATGGCAGTTAAAGTGGTGTCAGGCTACAATAATTCCACAGTATAGATATGCCGGTTTAAGTACATATGGGATGTCACAAAACCAACCAGATCACAAGGTCTAGAAGCAACCAGGTTTACTATGATAGACCTCTTCCTCTAGGAATCCATTATTGATTGTGTATGAACTTGGTTTTCTTAAGCATGAGATGAACCTCCCAAGGGAAATCTGGCCTTTTGCTCTCCTGGTTTGGGGTGTGACTTGATTAGGACAGGATTAGATCTACATTATGGGAGATATGTTGCTCTTATACTTCATTGTACTCCAGTTAAAAAATGTTTTCTTAGCCTGTCAAATGTACAATTCTTCAGCCTAAGTTTGTGCTCCATTTCCTCACCACTTGAAATAAAGAATTATCTTTCTGCATTTGGTATTTTGGAGAGATTTGACTCACTTTTCCACCATTTTTTTGCCCAAACCCCACTCTTTCTGAGAAACATCCTCTTTTTAAATTAAGCACAATAGTGATGGGCAGCTTTTCCCACTTCATTGTTGTTGTTGTTGTTGTTGCTGCTGCTATTTATGTGCAAAATGCACATAAGTATTTGCCTCCTACAAGGCCAGACTATTTTGCCTCTCTTGTGAAATCCCAGTGCTGGATATGGTTGTGATCACCATACCTCACAATGTTGATTGCAGAGCTAACGAAAGTGCAAAAAGAGGCAACTAACTGAAATTATTTGGAGGGGGAGCAATTCTGCTAGGAAGAAAATCTGTAGTACTTTTATGCTTATGAAAAATAGTCTGCCCAGCATCAAGAGTCAAAGACTTATTTCCCTGCATTAACTAAATTGTTGCAAGTACAGCATCCATATTGACATTTATCAGCATGTAAAGTGCATGAGGTGGAATACAGAGAATGGTGGTTTTCGGATGCTCTCAAACAACCCTGTCTTCTATCTAAACTCCTTGGAAGAGTAATAAGTAAGAACCACCAGCCTTTTATATTGTTCTCTCTTGCTGAAGAATGCAGTGAGTGAGATTTTGGAGGGCTGTATCATTTTTAATTGTAACTTTTTAAGTCACTTCTGCTGTATTTTTCAGTGTTTTTATGAGTGATGGTCACTCGTTGGCCTGATAGGTGTATTGTGTCCAAATTTGGTGTCAATTCGCCCAGTGGTTTTTGTTATGTTAATCCCAAAAACGAACACTACATTTTTATTTATATGGATGCATTCACTCTTTTTAATTTGTGTTGCATTTACATAATGTTTGCTTAATTCCTATGTCGGGAGAAAGGCGGGATAAAAATAAAGTAAGCAAGTAAATAAAATACCTTCAAAATTCAAGTTAGGTAAACTCTGGTTTACAGGCACATTTTGTCTGTGGGGTCTTCTGTCGGATCCTTTGAGGCCCCTTCCCCAAGTAAAGAATGGAAGCAGTATTTCCCAAGTACTGAATAAGCACCTATTTCAAGGTATTCCTGGCATCTTGAGATAGTAATCCTATCTCCTGTGCTCACTACCAAATGTTTGAAGCAAGAGAAATTGAATGGGTTCCTACCTCAAGCACTGTAACTGTGTGTCAGTGCTCCATCAGAAAAGGAGAGGGTTGTGCACATCACCTTGTAGTCATATCGTAGGCACTTCAGCATAGAGATGTTCTCATCCACTGCTCCCCATTTAACCAAGCTATTTATGGCCATTCTCTCTTAGCCTCATCAACATCATGGGTATTATGGGAAGGTTGTGAGGAGAGACACATCCATTGCCCTGTAATTAATAAATAGACCTAACTCAACTAGCAATAGCAAATACCCCGCAGGCCTTAAGTCATTAAAAGGGAACACCCATGGATGCCACATTATTGTGATCTCTCTCCATGATGTTGTTAAACCCAGGCTTCAGCATACATGTGAGAATTAGGAGTCCGGATGTGACAGCAGGTGCCTGTTTGCTCAGGGGATAAAGTCCAATTTAGCTGACATTCATGTCTGACTGCAACATACTGTAGGTCAAACAGCCAACAAATCTAGAAGTTGACCACAGCCTTGTGTCAACAGAGGTGGAGTGAGACCAAACGTCACTTCCTGTTGCTACCTTTTCTCCTACTCCCCATCCCATCTCCGTAAGTTTTATTGTACCAAACATCTCTCTAAAACAGAGTCCATTTATAGAATATCAACTATCTTAACTATCTCAGCAGTGACATCCAACTTTAGGGCTGAAACATAGCTCTAAAAACACAATATGCACAATTTAGCCAAATAATGATTTCATCAAATGAAGCACTTTATTTACAAGAACTCTGCAAACTCACAATCTTCCCTCCAGCACCCAGTTCATGCATGAAAGCTGGCCATGAACTATGATGATGTGGTCTGAGTAACTGAGGGACTTTTGATTTGTTTGCACTTTATTACAAGACAAGAAATGTGTGTTTAGCTTTTATTAGCCCTTGTCAGCATACTCAATAGTGAGAAATTCTGCTCAGCTTTGGAACATTTGGTGGATAGTACAATTTCAAACTTAGCTGAACTAGATAATATGTCTGTCTGTCAAGGTACTAGAGTATCTATTAAACGATAAGAAATGTGTGCTGTTCCTAGTATCATTTGATTCAAACTTGCATCAGCCCTAGCGAACATATGGTCAGCACTGATGGGAGTTAATGTCCTTCAACTTTTGGAAGATTGCATTTTGTACATCCCCTGATCTAGTTGCATTCCTTACTCTCTGACCCAGTTATTAGAAGTTGCTATCTACTGGCTATTTTGAAATTTGTCCTGTTGTTCTTTGGTCAAGCAGCAAAGCTAGACAGGTTTTTTTTCCGTGTCAGGAGCAACTTGAGAAACTGCAAGTCGCTTCTGGTATGCGAGAATTGGCCATCTGCAAGGACATTGCACAGGGGACACCCGGATGTTTTACCATCCTTGTGGAAGGCTTCTCTCATGTCTCCGCATGGGGAGCTGGAGCTAGCAGAGGGAGCTCATCCACACTCTCCCCAGATTGGAACCTCCGACTTGTCGGTCTTTAGTCCTGCCGGCAAAAGGGTTTCATCCATTGCGCCACCGGGGGCTCCTAGCTAGATAGTTATACAACTATAGCAATGTCAAATGAAAAGATTCAGTGGCAGACAGGATACTCTAAATAATACGATCTTTGAAATTTATTCTACACATATTAGTTCAGCAGCAAGGCCAAAAAATTTGGTCATTTGACCATTCATTCTAAACTCATGGTCCAAAATGTACTGCAAGGAGAATGTTGCCATGGCAGATACATCAATGTGGGAAGTTCCCTGAAATCCAAAGGTTCAAAAAGAATGTATCTAGTGACATCTCCAAAACAAAACTCGATTTTATATAACGAACACCATTTTATTACCCCACTATATATAATAGAACTTGAACATGCATTTTGGTATCCATGGGCGCAAAACCCCAAGGGATACCTAGGACCCACCGTGCACATGGAGAATGCTGCCCCTGGAAAATGCAGACGGGGAACAAACCCTCTTTCATGTTAACGCTGTGGCTTCATCTACCTATTATGATGCAGTAGAAAGGCAGATAAAATGTCAGAAGGAAGTGTAGCAAAAGCTTTTTTTCCCTGGAAAGAGATCTCCAGTATGGTTATTGAAATCCTTCCAGAATTTAAGGTCCCTGAACTTGATTGCTTGTTCACTCAAAGTCAATGCATGCACATACATACAGCAAAGTAAAACATTTCAGATGCCTGAGGTGGCACCAAACTAATGTTTGCTTAACACAAAGTTCAAGATACTCTGAGACATCACTTTATGCCTGGGTTTTTCTTTTCTACTTGAGTTTGGGAGGTTCGCCATACAAAATTTGAAAATATGAACTAAAATAAGTATGCTCGGAGCGATACCCTTGCATATTAACAAAAGGCACATACTTCTGGCTTTTCTCAAAGACCCCTAAACCCAGATCATGGTGCATTTAAAGCTCCCAGAAACCCTGGTCAACATGGCCAACAGTCTGTGATTCTGGAACTGCAGTCCACTACATCCATCCTTCACCAATACTGCTTGAGGGATGTTTCTCAGCTTGTAGTTCATACACCTCTGGGGAAATCCATGAACTGGATATATGCCTAAATATATATTTTATGGGTTACAAATTGTGAGGCTGTTGCATTTTTTCTGCTAGGTGAAGATCCACAACTATCATTAGAGACTTAAAGAGACCCAAGAAAAAGTTAAGAAGCACTGCCTCAGATATATAGGCATGAAATCTGGTTGTGACACACAGGAGAAGAATCAGTTTCTTCCATGTTTGGAGTTGACAAGGCAATTCTCCTCCTCCCACAGTTTCTTTGCAAGAGAGGTCCCACCAAGTAAGAAAAGTCGACAAACTAAGTTGTTAATCTGCATTATATTTTCATTAATAAATAAGTTCTCTTTTTAATAACACTGAACACTTAACAGATTCCCCGCCCACCCCATTTCCTTTCCTTCCCACACACAAAGAGACAATGTCTATAAAACAGTCACGTTCCCCTCTCCTTGCACCCCCCACTTCCCACCTCAGAGGAAGGAGGAGAGGGAGCCCAGACACCTGGATCCTAGAGGGAGAAGGGGCAGCGCAGGGGAGGGCAGGGCAGGGGGTGTTGGGCACAGAGGGGGTGGGAGGTGGCCGGAAGAAGGGAGAGGAGTCCACAATCAGCCTGCCCCCAACAGGCAACAAGACAAGCAGCAGATGGAGAAGATGACCAGACCAGGGCCCATGAGATTATTATTATTATTAACTGTGCATCAGAAGGGAGAGGGGGAGACACGGTTTCTTTTGAAGCCTTCAAGTAGGAAGAGCAGACCCCACCATCCAAGATGTTGCTATGCCAAGCTCCAAAGGCCCTCCAGAACAAGGCAGATCTTGGGCCAACCTTCATGGTTGCAGTCCAGCCAGACTCCGATCTCCCCCTCGGGGCTATGCCTGGAAGCACACACCGCAGCTGCATGGTGGGAAGCATTGCAATGCGGAAGGGATGACAGGCCCGCCCAAGCTAGGGAGAGTGGGGGAAACTGGACCCTTCTGGATCCTCTAGGGTCTGGCCCATAGGAACTAAGCTGCCTCCCCCCAATCCCAACCCCAGAAGGGTCAACTGGAGGGTCCAGTGTCCACACTGGTTCCTTTGTCGTTGCTGCCGCCACCACCCCCTGCTCCCAGAAGCGGGTGGCCACTTCACATAACGGAGCAACTTTTTGCTTTTTCCTTCTTGAAAGTGGAGGAGATGAGCTCAGATCTGCTGGGCAAGCGGAGGAGTCTCTTGGGGAAGCTTCGAGCTGGGCTCTTGGGGGTCTGGGGCCCAGGCTTGCTGAGGCAGATGGAGGCTGCTGTCCGGAAGATGCTGTGAACACTCTTCTCTGACGTGAAGGCTGAACACTCCAGATAGGTTTCGGCTCCAAGCTGCTTGGCAACAGCACAACCCTGAAAACAGAAAGCAAGAGAAAAAAGAAACATGTGAGATGCTATGGTGCCAGCAGCTGTCATGCACAGGATGGCCACAATGTCCCTGCTAAAGAATCTGATCTCTCATTTGCCCACTTGTTCCATACCTACACAACAACCTGGGTCACACACACACACACACGACGACTATAAATGCACAAGAGGATAGATTTCTATGGATGCAGGCATGTCTATTGAACCTAAAACTCCTTGCATGATTCATCTGCACAGTGTATTTTTCATTAATGCGGCTTTCATCAAGTCTTTGTGTATGTAGTGGGTTTGCTTGTTGAGTTTGTACTCACTAGACCGAGAACAGATTTTGTTTTTTACACATTCTGTGCGCACAATATTACTCAATTCATCTTCTTTCACTGAAGAATAGTAATGCAATAGACTTTCCATTTTTGCATGGGTTAGGGCAGGCATCCTCAAACTGCCAGCTTGTTCAATGGTCAGGAATTTTAGGAGCTGGAGGCCCTAACAACTGGAGGGCCGGAGTTTGAGGTTGCTTGGATTGTTGTTATTGTTTATACTCCACTTTTTCTCTCAACAAGGAGACTCAAAGCAGCTTACACTAAAGCATTTCAATACAACTTAAAATATACAAAAAATAAAACAGAATTAAACATTAATATTAAAAACAAATCTGTTAAAATCCATAAAACATATTCAAAACTAAAATCTATAGCAGCCTCTGACTTGATCTAGGGGAAGTAGGATGTCTGAGAACCTGGAAACACAACAAATTAAAGAATACATAGAAGTTGACCATAAAGTCACCCTGGAGCCCCCAGAGATAATATATTAATCAAGTCTGCGAATAATCAAATCCACAAAATTCAAACAATTTGAGTTTGAAATTTGCTTTGAATGTAATGACTTGTACTTTCATAACTGCAAATATAAATAATACCCAAAGAAAAGCAGTTTGGGGGGGTTGGTCACATCAAGAATGAAGAAACTTGCTCTTCACATAGGAAATCCAGACTAGGAGAAAGGTCTTCATTATAGGTTAGAAATCAAGAGCAGCACCTGACAAGGTCTTACCTGTTCATAAGAGACAGGGACTTGCTTTTGGTGGGACAGTTCCATCAGGGTGCTGAGATCTGTCCGCAGGTCTATCTTGCAACCAATCAGCAGCACACGGGTGCTAGGGCAGTAGTCCATGATTTCTGTTTTCCACTGGGAAGGAAGAGAGGGAGAACTTATATTGCATGCACAAAACTCATCCCAAGCTTGCAAGGCTCAAAAGTATTGATCGTAGATAACAGAAAAGACACAACAACATAATACATCATATCCTCTCGTGCGAGGTTCATTTTAAAAGCTGAAACACAAACGGGGGAAGATTTATCTATCACCACCAACATGCTACACCAGGGGTCCCCAAACTACGGCCCGCGGGCCACTTCCGGCCCGCCAAGGGCCCTGATCCGGCCCGCGGAGGAGGAGGCCCCCCCCCCACACACAGTGCCCCTCCATTGGCTGGCTCACGCTATCCGTCAGGCCCGATGGACAGCGCGTGCCAGCCAAGGGAGGCTGCTCCGGATGGTCTACTCGCGCGTAAAGCAACTCGCGAGGTGCTTTACACGCAAGTAGACCACGCGGAGCAGCCTCCCTTACTCGCAAGTAAGCCGCGCGGGCCTGCTCCTCCCTTGGCAGGCTCACCCTGTCCATCGGGCCTGATGGACAGCCTGAGCCAGCCAAGGGAGGCTGCTCCGCGTGGTCTACTTGTGTGTAAAGCACCTCGCGAGGTGCTTTACTCGCAAGTAAGCCGCGCGGGCCTGTTCCTCCCTTGGCAGGCTCGCGCTGCCCAAGGGAGGCTGCCCTGGTGCTCCATGCAGTCATGCTGGCCACATGACCTTGGAGGTGTCTATGGACAACGCTGGCTCTTCGACTTAGAAATCCAGATGAGCACCACACCCCAGAGTCAGACACGACTGGACTTCATGTCAGAGGAAAACCTTTAGCCAGGAAAATCTTGGAAGATCCAGGGTGGGAGAAAGAACTCTTGTCTGTTGGAGATAGGTATGAATGTTTCAATTGGCCACCTTGATTGCCATTTCATAGCCTGACAGTTTTTAGGGAGAATCCTTTGTTGAGAGGTGATTAGCTGGCCCTGATTGTTTCTTGTCTGGAGTTCCCCTATGTTTGAGTGTTGTTATTTATTTACAGTTATAATTTTAGATTTTGTTCAGACTAGAAATAGGAAGATTTCCCATTCTCTGCTCCTGGAATTACTGCCTAAAGAGGTCTAGAAAGAACCCCCTCTAAGGGTCCTTCCACACAGCAAAATAAGATATGTGCAATGTGCATAGGAATTTTATAATTGATTTTTAAAAAAAAAAAACTATAGTCCGGCCCTCCATCGGTCTGAGGGACAGTAAACTGGCCCCCGGTTTAAAAAGTTTGAGGACCCCTGTGCTACACATTAGGTATGAGTTTGTTTTTTTTTTTGTTTTTTTAAAAAAGCAATGTATCACAAGTTTCAAAAGAAAACTCAAGCTTCAGATATTCCAGAGATCTGGAAGAAATCTCTATAACCTCCTTACCCAAAAGGGGCTAATCTTAATCCAAATTGCACATGACCAGAATTAAGTACTACTGCAGACATGAGTAGGTGGAGGTGCCCACAGATGTTGAAATGCTAGCGCTGATTATCGGGTTTAAATGGCAAGAGACAGATTTCAGTTAGTACCCTATGGATGTTTGAAGGAAAGCATATTAATAAACCAGTTGGATTATTAGCCTAGCAACACTACTCGGAAGGGAATATTTGAGGGGACTTAGAAGAGACCGCCAAACCGTCTACGAACTGGCACGGGCATTAAGATCTGCTGAGGAGGCCCTTCTCTTGGTCCCACCACTATCTCAAGTACGTTTCGTAGGAACGAGAGAGAGAGAGAGAGCCTTCTTGGTGGCGGCTCCCCGGGTCTGGAATACCCTCTCTAAATTATATTAGTCCCCTCTCTTCAGGCCTTCCAGGTAAGTCTAAAAATATGGCTCTTCAGACAGGCCTTTGATCCTGAGTAATCCATGGTAACCATGATGAATCATTGATAGTACTGCTCCAAACTTTGATTGTTATGACAGATAGCCAACTTACCCACTGGTTCTACTGCATTTTAAGAATTTTATAATTTTTATAATTTTATCAGTGAGATTTTTATTTTTATGTGCTGTTGAGGAGATGTTGGCAGGGTACAAATAAAGATTTAATATTATTACTAGCTGTACCTGCCACACGTTGCTGTGGCCAACCTTCCCCTCTTTCTCCCCTTCCTTCCCTTTTTTTCTTTCCTTCTCTCCTTCCTTCCCTCTTTTCTTTCCCTTCCCCTTTCTCCCAGTTCTTCCTTCTCTACCTATACTTGGGCTGCAACTCCCAGCAGTCCTCCTGATCTCTCTCTCTCTCTCTCTCTCTATCTATCTAATCTAGCTATCTGGAGAATTGCTAGGAGTTGCAGTCCAGGAATAGGAAACTGAAAATATGCAGGGATTGGGATGCTATCAAAGAAATCCAAGGAAAAGAAAGCTTGCATCTTGGAAGCAGTGCATTTAGATCATCATCCTCTCCTAATGGGCATGGTCTAGGGAATGCTGGGAGCTGTAGTTTGGAAGAGAGTGTGGATATGCTATTGTGGTTTTTTTCACCGGGTAAGTCATTTTTGCACATGCGCTGTAGCGTCTTTTTGATTTTTTGGATTTTAAAGTCCCTTCTGCTGTGTTTTTCAGTGTTTTTATGAGTGATGGTCACTTGTTGGCCTGATAGGTGTATGGTGTCCAGATTTGGTGTCAATTTGTCCAATGGTTTTTGAGTTATGTTAATCCCACAAACGAACATTACATTTTTATTTATATAGATTATTATTACTATTATTATTACTCTTTTCCATTGAACAGGCTAGGCAGTGATCTGGATATTAATGTAAACTATCAATGGGGAAAAGCTAACTCTAATTCAGTATTAGCTGTCACTTCATGGACAAAATTTAATTATCACAAGTGCTTTCAGCCATCATCTTCTCTAGTCACTTTCCAAAATGTTCAGTCTACCCTATTCCAAAACATTCATTTGATTCTAGCCCCAAGTACGCATTGTAGGGCTCACAGTTAATGGGATTCTACAATGCCATCTACAGTCTCAGGGAAGGCCAGTGCAGACTATTTTCAACATAGATTAGAGTGACAGGAATGCTCAAGACCTGAAGGGGCCAGAAAAATAAGCTTTTCTCAATACAAGGCTCACCATGACAAGGAAAGTGATTGGAAACATTTTAATGTCGTACGGTCGATGTTAGTAGACTCTAACTCACCACTGGCTAGAGGTGATGGGTGCCACAATCCAACACCAAACCTGCTGACCCCAATTTACAACATGGCCTCTAAATTAGCATGAAGACTTGTGCCATGGAATGTTTTCTCTTCTACGCTGCAGCCTCTTATGCCTGCCTCCAATATTTATGGCAGAAGAGTCCCTAAGCATCCAGAACTAATTTCCAAGGGGGAGCTGGAGAGATGATAGCTGACAGAATTGGTTCCACAGGCAAACACTGTGCTTTGCACTGACATAACATGTTTGGATACAGCCCATTATAATCATCGTAACCATCATGTGAGGTTGAGTAACACTGCAGTTTTGGGAACCTTCAGAATATTCACTGACAAGAGGATTTACTGGAGAGCTACACAATAAAAAGGAGCAGAAGAAGAAACACTATCCATTTCCAGATAATTTACAGCCATCTAAAACAGACATGGGCAAACTTTGGCCCTCCAGGTGTTTTGGACTTCATTTCTGTTGAACAGGCACAGCATTTATAGTAGAACAAGAGGTAGAAGTTACTGTTTTTGGAGACTATAGCTCTCAAAATCTTCCAGCCAAAATGGCCAGTGGAAGTGCCGATTGGAAGGTTCTGAGAACTATCATCCCTCAAAGCATCTTTTCCAAGACCTGCAACTGAGCAGGAGTTGGCTGATCTAACAATTCAACTTCAGGAACTCGAAAGGTCTACATTTCAAAAAGATGCTTTTGGTATTCTTCCTGAGACATTGGTTCTATTATGCGCCTTTCCAGTTATAATACCATCAATATCTAAGTCATTCTCCAGGGGCTAAGAAGGGCTAGGGAGAAAAAGAAGTGTGTTTGCTGAACAGGTCAGTCTCCTCATGAGTGTTCAGTGCCTTATAAAAGTGGCACCATCTAACAGGGAGTGCTTTAAAGCACCGAACCACATCATTATACTTGTAAAGGATTCCCATGACATTAAGTCCAGTTGTGTCCAACTCTGGGGGGTGGTGCTCATCTCTATTTTTAAGCCAAAGAGCCAGCGTTATCCGTAGATGCCTCCTAGGTCATGTGGCCTGCATGGAGTGCTATTACTTTCCCACCGAAGCAGTACCTATTGATCTTTATACTCAGCTGCACATAAATACATGATATCGCTCTCAACTCTATTCTGCCATGCAGGAACACACAATTCAAGCATTTCCTGCCATTGGCTGTCCAGCCTCTGTTTAAAAGCCTCCAGAGAAGGAGATTCTACCACACTCTGAGACAACATATTCTGTTGTGGTAGAATCTCCTTCTCTGGAGGCTTTTAAACAGAGGCTGGACAGCCAATGGCAGGAAATGCTTGAATTGTGTGTTCCTGCATGGCAGAATAGGGTTGGACTGGATGGCCCTGGAGGTCTCTTCCAACTCTACAGTTTTATGATTCTGTAAGAGACCAAGTAATCATTCTTTCTTGGAAATGGTTCAAGGAGGGAAAAACTTTGACCTTCTTAGTACTTTGCATTGTAACTTCCAAACTACCTTGTTATGGCCATGCTGGCTGAGGCTTCTGTGGATGGAAATCCAAAATTATGTGCAGAACAGAGACTCACCCACACTGTCCTAAAGAGCTTTTTTAGCTTTGTATCTCATTCTTATCCTAGTTAGACCATTGAAGGTCAGGAGTCTGGGACGCCATCTGTACTAACATATAATGCAATTCAACCGAAGTAAACTGCATTATATTATTTATTTATGACATTTATATGCCACCCTTCTCACCCCGAAGAGGACTCAGAGCGAATTACAAGATATATATGCATACATTATATTATATTATTAGCATAGTGCAATATCAGTATTAAATATTACTATATTATTAGTAATATTACATGTTATATATATATATAATATTATTAGTAGTATTATATTGCATTACATTATAATATTATACATATTATATGTATATACAATATTATATTACATTATATTATATTAGCATAGCGCAGGAGATAAGATGGAACTGTCCCCTGGCCCCCTCTCTCTTCACTCTGATCCAGAGCAGCTGTTGGTGTGAGGGGAGGGGTCCCCAATGCTGCATATGGCAGCATATCCTCATATAATCCAGTTCAATGCAGTTAAATTGTATCCTGAAACTGCATTATATGGCAATGTCGATGGCGTCTGAGAAATTCTGGTGAGTCCAGAAGCCTTAGCCAGCTTGTTCAAAATTGTCAGGAATTTTGGGGGCTGCATTACAAAACAACTGGAGGGCTGCAGGTTGTGCAGGCCTAGTGCGATCCTTGGAGCATCCTACCAAGCCAGAGACCAGTGAGTTGACATGCGCAAAGCTTCATGTCCTATGAGACAGGGCAGGAACAAGTAGGGCAAGTACGCACTGCTCACCTTCTTCAGCGCACTGTCCATGGTCTCAGGGCGGCTGACATCAAAGCAGAGCAGGACGGCATCTGAGTCACTGTAGCACAGGGGACGCACATTGTCATAATAAGGGGAGCCTGTGGAAAGCAGAGAGGCAGGTCAACAAAAATCAAGAAGAAATAAAAAAAAAACCTTTATCTCTCTCATGGCCTAACATAGCACTGCCCTATTTTTGGATGAGACACGTCATGATGCTCTGTGTGCGCGCGTGCCCTGCTTGTGCGAGAAAGCGGCTGTGACATTTTTTGCTCACTTGCAGAAGAAAAGATAAAAGAGACCAGCCGTTGATGGAGTGTCTCCCCAGACCCTGTTCCATTGCGCAGGACTTTGTGCTCTCTCCCCCACCCACCCACCCACCCATTGTAATATCTTCCAGTCTTCTCGAGAGACAGCTTCACCGTGGTTTATATAACTAAGGCCATCTAACCCACCCACTCCCAATTCCATACAATCAATATGGGGGTGGGGGGGCCCGGAGGTCCCATTTTGTGGAGATTTAGGAGAGGAAGATGCAACGTACAAGGAGGACACAGGGGTTGCTTAGCAACGTTCCTTTTGCTGGTGAGGGGCGAGAAAAATGGGCTGCATATCCGCAAGGGAGGTTATGCATGCATGAAAAAGGGGAGGGGGCGAGGACTGCACAGGATAGTGGAAGGGAGCTGCTGCATAGATGAAAAGGGGGTGGGGAAAAAGAGGAATGGGATCACAAAGCAATGCAACCCCCCCCCCTCCAAACATCTCCTATCAGGAACAGCAGCATCCCAAATGCTTCTGCAGCCCAGACGCTGCGTGCCTAGAATAGCAAGCAACCCCAGGCTCCCTGCACCATGGCCATCACCATGGCAACCGAGGGGATCCAAGTAGCCGGGGACCCCACCTCCGGCCCATTTCAAAAGAGGGGATGCTGCTGCAGCAACAGGAGAGGCCGTAGCCCACCCTCAGTTGCCAGGGCAACCCCCTCGTGCCCCTCCACTTGCACACAATACTTTGAAAGAGCCCTGCATTGTGAATGGGGCAGCTCCCCCTTAATCCCATCCCACCACCCCTCTCCCCGCCACAGATTCCTTTAGTAATGGTCCACCGAGCCCCTTCTCAATCTCTGTGTGAGTGCGTCTATTGGCACACAGGCACAAAACGGGCAAATCCTCTTCCTGCTCGCTGCATTCCAGAAGAGGAATGGGGTCAAAACGGATCAAGGGGAAACAGAGCACAGCACCTTCATCGGCCCCCAGACATTTGCTGGAGATGCAGGAAGAAATTGGGGAAGGCTGGCAGGGACCATTGCAGCATTTTTGGCTTGCAAAGGGAGGGGGGAAAGGGAGGATAGCCTCCCTCATCCTAGTTTTAAAAAGGCAGGTGACGGATCTGGCTCAGGAACAGAGCCGTACAGGTGTAATAATAATAAAACTTTATTTCTACCCCACCATCATCTCCCAAAGGGGACTTGGGGCAGCTTACAAAGCACTCAAAATGTAACAATACATTCGGTGCAATAAATATAGATACATCAACATCAAGAAGAAAGAAACCTATTTATCTCTCTTTGTCTCTCTCTCTCTCTCATGTCCTAACATAGCACTGCCCTATTTTCCACCAAAACCCAGAACTGAATCGCTTTTTAAATTAAGGCTGCATGTTGAAGACTGGGGTCTGTGCACATATTAAAAGAAAGGCACGGGTTCTGCATAACAATGCCTCTTTTCTCCATCTCCAGACTGCAGCACTATGCACAAAATATACACACACCCAAAAAACCCCCACAAAGGAAATACTTGCCTTTCTATTCCTAAGTGCCTCAAAACTATCTATCATGAGTGGGAGGGGCAGAATGGACCCTATGAAATATACTCTCCTGGGCTTCAAAGCTGTACTTCCAACTCTATTGTTGTATGAAAAGACCAAGCAGTACCTCAACATTAAAATAAATACTGGAGATCAGATCCAGCCGTTCTCCCCTCCTTTAATCGTATCTGTGCCCACCCTCTCCCTGTGCCAGCCAATGAGGTCCCGCAAGCTCTACTGCTCTGCTCAGGTTGTCTCACTGCAGCAGAGGGAGCCGGGTGGAAGCCGGCCCTGGAGTAGCATTGGCAGCATTAGAGAGGAAAGAGGGGCTCACCTGAGGTGTCCCACAGGCTGAGCTCCACCCGCTGCTCCTCCGTCTCCAGGCAGGCCGTGTAGTTCTCAAACACCGTGGGCACATAGGTCTAGGGTGAGAGGGGACAGAAGGCACACAAGGGTCATCCAGGAGAAAGACAAGAAGAGCCAAAAGACAGAGTGCTATATTCTTTAGGGGCCCACACTGGCAAGGCAATCCAAAACAGAGTTTGCATCAGCCACCCCCAAAACACACACATCATTAATCTGGCAGCATGGCCAAGAGCAGGCTGAGAAAGAGCCATTCCAAGCACAACTCTGCCTGGTAATGGTACGTCAGTGGTAAAAGAACAGAATAACTTTATAATTTTACGTCATACATTGGGAAAAAATGCCATCCCCAATCACTTGTTAAACCCAGGACTGCTGACCGAAAGGTCAGCGGTTCAAATACGGGAAGCAGGGTGAGCTCCCGCCTGTCAGCTCCAGCTTCCCTTGTGGAGATATGAGAGAAGCCTGCCACAGAATGATAAAACATCAGGGCATCCCCTGGGCAACGTCCCTGCAGACTGACAATTCTCTCACACCAGAAGCAATTTGCAGTTTCTCAAGTCACTCCTGACATGAAATACCCATCTATCTATAGATATATATGTGTATGTGTGTGTGTACAAGGGAAGATGGGAGGTTTGCACAACTGAGTCCCACTTTCTGTTTCCTCCAATCTGGAGCACCCCAGAACCGCATTGGATTGGGACGATGGCAACTCTTATGCCCTGGTTTAGAGGAAAGCTGACTTTAAAAAGGGTAACAATAGCACACCCGTCGCACACACATATACGGGTAGGATCCCACTAGAGGGGCACAACAGGACTTTCAATGTATACGGAAAATGTATTGTGCGGAAAAGCTGGACTTCAAAGGGAGGTGGTGCCCAACCTATGAAGTTGGCCTTTGGTATCCACTGGGGTTTGGTTCCAGCCCCCATTCATTGATGTCAAGCCCCACAAACGTTCAAGATCCATTCTAAACAATAGCATATTCATAATAATATAGTATTAACAATAATATATAAATCCTATATAAAATAAAAAAAACCAAGGATTTGTCCCATATTTCCAAGACATAAGACAGAATTAATAACAATAATATATAAATCTTATATAAAATAGCAAAACCAAGGCTTTTTTCCCATATTTCCAAGCCATATTTTGCAAAAAAATTGCAGATAAAGAGGGAAATCTGCATAACTATCTAAGGAGAGAATCAGAAGGCATCAGAGTACATCCTAAAGCAGCCATCAGACACAGAGGACCAGCTATTATTATTCTTATTTGCCAATGGGACAGGGGCAATCACAGCATTTGTATCCGATGGATTACAATGGGTTTCCTCTTTTATTTCTTGGACTAACAGGGCCTCGTTTCAGGACAGGCCTCCCCAAACCCCAAACCCCAGGACCCCAAGACCCCTGGCTTGTTGCCACCCAGCCTACCTCAGGGTAGCAGTCCTTGGCTAGCACTTGCAGCATGGCCGTCTTGCCACAGTGGACTTCCCCCACCAACACCAGCTTACACCGGGCTACCACCGGCTGCGGAGTCCGCCTCTCTCTCATGGCCGCCGTCAGTGTTAAACCCAATGCACCAAAACCAGCCGCAATTTACAGTCCTAACGCGCCGGCCGGCTCAGTGCAGAAATGAGTGCGGGTGCCTCTGCGCGGCCTTTATAGGGAGCAGAGGGAGCCAATGGGAAGCAAAGGCGGGATCCCTTGCGATCAATCAGAAGCGCAGAACTCCAGGTTGAGTTCTTTAACCCCCCTCCCCGGCTTAAAGAGACATTCCGATGCTTTGGCTGTAAGAGCTGAAGTTAAGTTTGTTATTGAAGGCGCGACTCAACTGTAAATCACTAAGAGACGTCAAGGGACTCCTGCATTCTTGTCTCTTGTCTCCGGCGCATTGTTATTTTTGTTTGCAGCCAAGTTGTCTTGGGCATTGACTGCCTTGCAAACTCAGGGTTGTGGCTTGAGGTTGCATCTCCACCAAGCATGGGGCAACCTCGGCCCTCCAGGTGTTTTGGACTCCAACTCCCACAATTCCTGGCCTCAGGTCCTTTCCTTTCCCCCCTCAGCCGCTTAGGCCAGGAATTGTGGGAGTTGGAGTCCAAAACACCCGAAGGACCGAAGGTAAGCAGCTGAGGGGGAAAGGAAGGGGCCTGAGGCCAGGAATTGTGGGAGTTGGAGTCCAAAACACCCGAAGGAACAAAGTTAAGCATCTGAGGGGGGAAAGGAAGGGGCCTGAGGCCAGGAATTGTGGGAGTTGGAGTCCAGAACACCTGAAGGACCAAAGTTAAGCGGCTGAGGGGGGGAAAGGAAGGGGCCCAAAGCCAGGAATTGTGGGAGTTGGAGTCCAAAACACCTGAAGGACCAAACTGTCGTTTTGCAAGGTCTTTAGCCCTCTCTGGCAAAGAGTGCTGGTGCCTCTCTAAACTACAACCCCCAGGATTCCACAGTACAGAGCCCTGACGCTTAAAGCTGTATGAAACTTCATTAAGTCTACAGTGCAGATGCACCTAAAGCCTAGAAAATGGCTCTTGTTGGGGACTTCTTGGTGACTAAGTCTGCTGACTTGGTGACCAAGCAGTGTTTGTTTCCCAGCATCCCATGCAAGAGGAAGTGGACTGTGTCCTGCCCAGGTGGATTCTCTCCAAAACAAACCCAGGTGAGTTTCCTTTGTGGGAGTGACTCATCACACTAGAGAATGAGTCCACTT
Organism: Anolis sagrei; assembly: GCF_037176765.1. NCBI lineage: Eukaryota > Metazoa > Chordata > Lepidosauria > Squamata > Anolidae > Anolis > Anolis sagrei. The sequence goes on from NC_090022.1 coordinate 137,801,513, forward strand.
TACATCTGGTTTCTGCCTCCTGCAGAATTCTGGGCCTTGTAGTTTAGGGAGGAGCGTTTAACAGCCTCACTAAACTACAACCCCCAGAATTCTGCAGGAGGCAGAAACCAGATTTTAAGTGGATTTTTTCCTCTAGTGTGGTGAAGTAGACTCAGATGCCTGAGTGTTGGATGTGTACTTGGTACATAACAAATGTTCACAAGATCAACGGGCTCAGCACCCAAATCTGATTTGTGAAATGTAAGCCCCAAGTGCAATTTTTTTTAAATTGAGTTATTTGCTAAGCCTCTGGGGCGACCCAGTCACCTAATTTTAGTGTTAGTGGGGGGAAAAAATCAAAGAGCTGAGTAAATGTCTTATGTCATATAATTCCCCTGGTCCACAACACCAGCTGTTCCCAGCAAAGAAACTTCAGTGACTATTTCCAGATGGAAAACAAGGACTATTATGATGTTATCTCTATTTCCTGATACTCAAAGGGCCAGGGAGGGGAGCAGCCTCTTTGAAATCCTTCTAAATTCCCTTAAGTGACAATAGAAGTAATATCTGAGGGCCCTTCCACGCAGCCCTATATCCCAGAGTATCAAGGCAGAAAATCTCATAATATCTGCTTTGAACTGAGTTATCTGAGTCCACACTCGGATAATGTGGGATTTTATGCCTTGATATTCTGGGATATAGGGCTGCTGCGTGGAAGGGCCCAGAAACAAATGGTGGATCTACACCAGGCATGGGCAAACTTGGACCCTCCAGGTGTTTTGGATTTCAACTCCCACAATTCCTAACAGCCGGTTGAAGTCCAAAACACCTGGAAGGACGAAGTTTGTCCATACCTGATCTACACTATAGAATTAATGCAGTTTGACACCATGTGAACTAATAGAGCTTAATGCTTTTGGGAAGTGTAGTTTGTTGAAGCACCAGCGCTCTTTGACAGAGAAGGCCAAAGAAACAGCAATTCCAACGATTACATTGCACAATTAGAATGGTGTTAAACCATATTCATTCTACTGTGTAGCCCAAAATGCAAACCTGTGACTCCAACGAGAGTCCGGTATTCTGGCGAGCAAAAAGAGAGGCCCAAAAGAATTTTCCCTGATTTTTTCCCAAATAAATATCACCAAAGTTGAAGAAAAGCCACCGAGTTGTTTTATTGCGTTCCAGCTGGTATGGATGTCAAACCGCAATAATTCGTCAGGAAGGACATACATTCAATACATTGCAGTACATTTTTATAGAGAAAAACGAGGCAGTCAACTTTGAATTTCCCGCTCTCGCTTCCCTAGGCAGCTTGGAGCTGATTGGCTGGAGTTAATAGTTGGAGGAGAGGCTTGCCCGCCTTGGCCAATCAGAGCGCCAGCGCCGCTTTGGCTTCCGAGCCAATGGGGATCGAGGAGGCAGTACAAGAGGGAAACAAAGAACCGAGAGGAAAAATGAGTGGATTAAGTGTGCCTAAATGGCTTGTCCAATGGCCAGCGATAATCCGGGGATTCCTCAAGCTGGCCGGTTATTGTCTTGAGGGGTGAAATAAACAAAAGTGGCTGTCGCGGCTGTCCAGCCTTGATTTCCTTCAGTCTTGGATATGAGATTAATTTATGTTATCGATGTGTAGGTTTCAGCCATGGGGAAAGACAATGGATGAGGCGGAGGGGACATCCTGATCTTCCCTGAAGGCAGGATGTCCCATTGTTGATAAGTGACCAGGTTCACCATGAGGTGCCTTCCTGGGCGGCCATGCTCTGAGACCCAAGACGCACCATTGCTATTATCATGCAATAAGTCTTTGTTGGAATCCTTAAATCAATGGGGAATTCACCTCAGGAAATAGGAAACAATTTCCCAGGGGTTTGTCATGCTAGGGTCACGAAAAGGTGGCTTCCATATTTTATGCACAGACACATACATAAGGCAAGCACAGGGGAAAGGGAGAAAAAGGGAAATTCATATAATCGATCCCCACCCACCAGAGTTCATTGAGAGTCCAATATCATGAAATCTTATAGTTCCAAAATCATAAAAGAGAGTCCATGGGGCTTGAGGAAAAAAAGTTCCAGAAAGTTTTCAAAAGTTCTTAAAGTTGGCAAAAGTTGATAAAAAGTTGTAAAATCCATGGGGCAGGTTGGAGAAAGGTGTCCCAGAGTCCATAGAGTTCTTAGGAGGCGACTGCCAGTGCTGGAGACCAGGATCCACGATAAGAACTACAGATCCCTTCTTACCAAGGGCCAAGGTGGCCCACCGACATCTTGGGGATCCTATGGGGTGACTGTGACAGTTTCCCTGGATTTGGCAGGCTCCTTGGACATCAATAAAATGGTGGCAACGAGGCAGTGCCTTCGGGGAATCAGCTGGGCTCCAGGTTGAGGTATTGGAGGCAAAAACGGTTATTCCCGGGGCAGAGAGGTTAGCGGAGCGAAACTGAGATAGCCATTAGCCTTAGAATTCTCCCCGGAAAAGCATGGCACCGATTTCAAAGCGATCCATTGATTGCGGATATGGGGGCCCAATGGGTTTCCGTATCCATGGTTCAGAGGAGCGCAGTTTCGGCCTCCTTGGGATGTGAAAATCGCATCCCGGGCAGGCCGGCAGCCATCTTCAGCCTGGGAGAAGAAAGGTTCATGCAGAGAACTGTTTGGAGGCAGTAAAAGACACAAAGTAACATTATTGAGAGGAAAAAGTTACAATTAATTGATACTTTATTGGGGGGATTTGTTACAATGTTTGGAAGGGGAAGAAAGTGAAGTAATACGAAGGCTTCTGGGTTGCAGCTGCTGCTGTGGCCATATTCATGGAGGTTGGCCCAAGTGGGGCAATAGAGAACTGAGGAACTCCCTGCTGCAGGTCAGATCATCTTGAAAGCAGGGAGTTCTGGGTTCGACCTCATTCCTTCTCCCACCCTGGACATTATTCCACAGATATATAAACCTCACTTGCCTAGTTTCCAACAGACCTCACAACCTATGTCTGCCATAGATGTGGCTAAAACATTAGGAGATAATGCTTCTGGAAAATGACCATACAGCCCAGAAAACTCACATACTTATATAGTATGAATGGGCCCTAGATCAAAAGCATGGTGTTGGAATAAAGTTCCAGGGAACAGATTTTACTGCAAAATACACATGGCAGTGTTTAAGCAAGCCTCTTTCATGGGAAAAATGCAATTTTTTAAAGAGCACAAACAGAATGAACTGCAAATGGTGGCACTTCGCTCTGCTCACCTTGGTTTAAGGAAGAACTCAGATGCCACTTACCAGAACAAAGTTGATTCAGCCAAATCATTTCTACTTTTGGGCCCTTCTAAATAGACAGCTCCTAGCCCCATCAATTAAAAGCAACTATGGATATATAATTGGCCCTTCACATTTATGGGCTTCATGTTCTTGGATTTGACTGCTCACAAATTTGATTGATGTTCTCCTTAGAAATCTCTAGGTTCTCCAACACATCTCTTATGATCAACTTCTGCTGGAAGTAAACAAAAAAATCACTAGAGGATTAGAAATTCCTACTAATTATATTTCTGTAGGTTTTTGCAAGCCTTCCAGTGCAATTCTGGCATCAGACTCCAGCAAAGTTGACCATAGGTTAGTTCCAGGGGACCTGGGGCTCTTCCAGACAGGCCTTATAAACGAGGATCTGATCCCAGGTTTACTGCTTTGAACTGGATTGTATGAGTCCACACTGCCAGATAATTTGGGATAAACAGAAAAACTGGGATCAGATCCTGGGATGTAGGGCCTGTCTGGAAGAACCCTAACCTCAAACTTTTAAACAGAGGGCCAGGTCACAAGCCCTCAAACTGTTGGAGGGCCGGTTTATAATTTTTAAAAAAACATGAATGAATACCTATACACATTGCACACATCTTATTTGTAGTGCAAAAAAAACTTTAAAACAATACAATAACAATAAATGAAGAACAATATTAACAAATATAAACTTATTAGTATTTCAATGGAAAGTGTGGGCCTGCTTTTGGCAGATGAGATAGGATTGTTGTTGTTGTGTGCTTTCAAGTCATTCCAGACTTAGGTTGACCCTGAGCGAGGGCTGGGTAAATCACCTTGGAGGACCGTATCCGGCCCCCGGGCCTTAGTTTGAGGACTCCTGCCTTAGAGAGTCGCAGGGTGTATTAACACTGCAGAATTAATACAATTTGACTTCACTTTAATTGTTATGGCTCAAGGCTATGGAATCATAGGGGCTTTAGTTTTACACAGTCTTTAGCCTTCTCTGCCAAAGAGTGCTGGTGCCTCACTAAAACTACAGCTCCCAAGAATCCATAGCACTGAGCTATGACAGTTAAAATGGGCGTCAAACTACATTCATTCAAAGTGGAGATGCACTGCTAGAGAGGGGTTCTCCAAAGCAAAATAATGTGAGGTTTTTTTTTCCACACTTTCCACACTTTTGTGGGGATCTTCCAGCTGTAACCTCAGCAGATATGAAGGGCTAACTGTATAGCTGATGTGTCTTTGCCTCCTTAACAAGTTTTCTGTTGTAAGAAGAAAGTACGCAAGGATCCCTTGATTCCCTCCCCCCCAGATGAAAAATGCAGGGTGATTGCTATATAAAAACCCAATTTAGCTTATGTCATGATAGCATTCTGATATGGCTCAGTTTAAAGTTCGGTTTTCCCCTTGAAAATGAGACTAAGGTGTTGATGACCAGTCAGATCACACTTTTGGGAAAAGCATGTCTTGGTTTAAACTAGGAGGAACCTTCCCCACTAACTCCTGCCCTCAGATGTTAAACCCGTTGTGTAAATAAATTCAGCAAAGGTGACAAGGATGGAGAGGGCAGGAGGGAGATGCAAAGGGGTATGAAAATATAGCTGTGAGCCACATGTTGCTCACTCCTATGCCAAACCATTTGGCTGGCCAGTTGATGGAAATGATAAACAGTGGGAGCAACTGGAACAGAGAACGAGGGAGTCATCTCAAGGCATGGCACCCAGCAGGGATCTAAAGAGGATGATTGCCTTCCCTTTTTCCAATTTGCTGACATTTGTCCAGACCTCAAGCTGTCATTGAACCAAACTGAGTTCTGGGAGGCAAAGAGGGCATCTTGTTTCTGGCTTTTGAGTCAACAGTCCATAACCATAACATCATCATCTTCTGACTACCATCAGAAGGCACTTGGGTAGATATCCTGTTTTGCTTAATGTTTGAGAAGTGACCCAGTGTGCTTGTCTGTGAGTTATCTTTGGTTTATTTCCAGCAAATTATTTTTACATTCCCGTCTCCTACCAGAAAGGAATCCGGGCGCATGGGGTTCATGTTTACTGAAATTACTCCTTGTCTGCAGCTGTGGGCCCTTGTTAAACAAGCTGAGTAATTGGGAGCATTTGACAACAGGCATTTGGTATTTGTTGTTGTTGAAAGCATTCTGCAAGGACCACGGTTTTTACAATAAGCTTTGAATTAGAAGAATTGTACCTAGATGGATAGTGTGGCCAGATCTAAACCTGATTTTTATCATTCAAGATGCTCACATTAATCTTTAAAGGGTTTTGATGTCATTATCAATATTTTTAATATGTCATATTTTAACTGACAAATTGTTCAATTGAGGATTTACATTTTTATTCTGATTTTTTGTATTGCTTTTAACTAGTATTTATCTTAATATATTGTTCGTCACCTTGAGTCCCATTAGTCAGAGAAAGGTGTGATACAAATTCATTAAAAATTATTATTATTATTATTATTATTATTAACATTGTTGACGTTGCAATCTCAGGCGACAGCAGGATTGACGAGAAGCAACTGGAAAAGCTGACACGATCAAATTGCAAAGACTCTGGCACAAGGCAGTAAAGATGGTCCCAGTGGTGATCAACACACTGCATGCAGTGCCTAAAGACCTTGGCCTGCACTTAAAAACAATCGCCACTGATAAAATTTCCATCTGTCAGATGCAAAAGGCCATCCTACTCGGATCTGCATGAATTATTTACCAATACATCACATAGTCCTAGCCACTAGGAAGGAGTTCGTGTGATCCAATATGATAGCCAGCAGAGTGATCTTGTTTGCTGTGTATTAATCTTGTTATAGCCTTGCTATTTTTGAATATATTTTTTTAAAAAACAAAGCCATCAGAAATATAGTCCACTGTTTGGTAGAGAACGCAAAAAAACCTTGTAAAATTACAATGCTTTCCTAGTATAGAGCCATGGCAGATAAAGTTATGTCAAAATGTATTTATTCTACACTGTTTCTGTGAGTTGTAATAAAAATCCAGCTTTTCTAAACATTGGAACAGATCTTATATATATATATATATATACACAAAGCCATCAGAAACATAGTCCATGTTCTGGACATGTTCTCCTCCTCTAAGCTTTGGGACCTCCTTCCTGAAAAGAATCAAACTGAGATGTCACGTGCAATTGATGGTGCAGACTCACATTTTTTTGACATGTGTGACATTCTGTTGTTTTTGTGTCCTTGGGTTTGAAAACGACTATGCATGAATTTAAGGTTGCATCACTTTGTTGTGACATGTATCATTGGCTGAGGGCCACATGCGCCACTCAGATTAGTTTCTGGTTCTTTTTTTATCTGGTCTTTCCTCTGTAGAGATTAACATGGCATCAGCGGTACACTGGAGCCAGAGCTCACAAAGTTGAAATCCTGAGTTTTTTAATAAGCCAAAACTATGGCATCATCTGCTACCCCTTAGACTCTCCTGTGCCCTCGCCAATCCCCACAGTGATTGGAAGGATAATTGCTTCCCCCAACAATTATGTGCTGTTGTTCCAGCGTTTCCCAAAGTCTGGTTTTCTAGGGGTTTGGGACTTCAGCTCCCAACATTCCTGACCATTGTCCAAAGCAGCTAAGACTTCTGGGATTTGAGGTCCCAAACACCTAGATGACTAGAGTTCGCGTATCACTTTAAGTAAGATATCTTTGCTGTCATCCAAATGTCTTTAATGGGAGAAAGTGTTTCAGATTTATGCAGCTGCATTCAGGACTCTTCATGGGGATTGTAATCAGGAATATCCCAGCCAGTGCTAGCATTTCAACATTTACCACTACCCCATTGTGTGGCATACACAAAGTTGCCTCATTGACAGTCATAATCCTCCCTCAATTGGGTTAATCTGGGAGTTAGGAGCCGGCTGGCTGGCTGGCCGGCTGGCTCAAGACGTCATAGCTGAGTGTTGAACTGAACCCAGATTTCCCAGATCAAAACCAAACAGAATGGGGGTGGCAGAATGCAGGCCTTCAAATATTCTTGGACTGCTACTTTGTGGCTATTTTAACCTGGATTGATAGGAAATGCTGTTCAATGGAAGACCAAAACTGCCCACTTCTATCCTAGCATCTTGGAGCCCCCAGTGGTGCAATGGGTTGAACCCTTATGCCAGCAAGACTGCTGACCGAAAGGTTGGAGGTTCGAATTCAGGGAGCGGGGTGAGCTCCCCTCTATCAGCTCCAGCTTCCCATGTGGGGACATGAGAAAAGCCTCCCACAGGATGGTAAAACATCCGGGCGTCCCCTGGGCAATGTGCTTGAAGACGGCCAATTCTCTCACACCAGAAGCAACTTGCAGTTTCCCAAGTTGCTCCTGACACAGAAAAAAAAAACCCTAGAATTTGAGCATGCACCAAAAGCAGACAATTTCATTTATGTGGAGATGGAAGATCTGCTTTAGCTCTTCGGCTTAAGTATAGGTACACATGATGTCATATAGCAATCAGTTAATCTGATCCCTGTAGTAAAATAGCTTCTGTGGAGGTGACATAACCAGACAGCAATGTATTGGCCACTTCCAGGATGGTGGATCTAAGATGCTGCTAAATAGCAAAGGGTGTGATTCTTCTGAAGTGTACCTTGCCAGTAGTGTGTGTACAAGGCTAAAGGTGAAGGTTCTGTGTGCACAAAGGCAGCAAAGGGCAGAGAGCCACCACTCTTAGCCTGGATCTACATTGCCCTATATCTCAGGATCTGATCCCAGGTTATGCACTTATCCTAGATTATCTGGCAGTGTAGACTCATATTATCCAGTTCAATGCAGATAATCTGGGATCAGATCCTGGGATATAGGGCAGTATAGATCCAGCCTTAGTGAAGGTTTCCCATCTAATCTCTGTTCTCCAGTTCAGAACATTGTTTTTCAAATGTTTCACTCTACCCCATAAGCAATGTTGTCAGGTAATGTAGGCATCCAACAGCCTGTCCTGCTTCTCCATCCAGGCGATTGTAGGAGAAACTAATATAGTTTGGCTTGGACCAACTTAGCAGGCTTACTTTTAGATCTGTGTGTCTTAGTTTTAGGATGTTTCTTCTAGAAAAAAAGGCTCCTATAGGTTGAGCATCTGTTTTCCAAAATATTTGTGCATATTTTCATATATGTACATAATAAAGATGAAATTCTAAACTAAAACAAAGTCTAAACATGAAATTTATGTCATGTTTCAGATACACTTTGTACACATAGCCTGAAGCTCATTTTATTCACAATATTTGTAATCATATCTAAAACAAAGTGTGTGTATATTGAACCCCTAGAAAACAAGGTAAAGGTAAAGGTTTCCCCCTGAAATTAAGTCTAGTCGTGTCCAACTCTTGGGGATTGGTGCTCATCTCCATTTCTTAGCCAAAGAGCCAGAGTTGTTCGTAGACACCTCCAAGGTCATATGGCCGGCATGACTGCATGGAGCGCCATTACCTTCCCCCTCGGAGAAGTACCTATTGATCTGCTCACACTTGCATGTTTCTGAACTGCTAGGTTGGCAGAAGCTGGGGCTGACAGCGAAAGCTCATGCTGCTTCCCAGATTCGAACCTGCGACCTTTTGGTCAACAAGTTTAGCAGCTCAGCAGTTTAACCCTCTGCACTACTGAGGGCTCTGGAAAGCAAACGTATCATTATCTCCTCCATTAATGTGAATAATTTTGGATTTTGAGTATTTCAGATTTCAGAATTCCAGATGAGGGCTGAATCTGTAGTGTGAGGACTACATGAAACGTATAAATGTCCATAAGTCGTAGTATTTGGCTAAAATTATACACCATATATGTAAGCGGTAATGCATGCCTCCTGGTCTGAAGACTGGAAAAGTTGGAGGACAGCTTCCAGAATCCCATTTTGATTCTAGATCTAGTCCTGCAAACATTTAATCTAAAACAGCCAACATTGCCCCTTGCATATTCTCCTCTGAACAAACAAGAACACTCAATGGAATACAAACTCAAGAGATGAGCACACAATTATGACTGTTTGCAGTTATAATCCTAGAATCCCCATGTTGGCAGTGAAGTTTTGGAATTTAAAATGTAAGAAGTCAGTTTCCTAAGTTCTTGCTTCAGCATCTTACAAGGGAAATAATATTTCTTCTGTAGAAAAAAAAATCTATTAGGCTGCCATGTAAATCTTGTACTCCTAGTGGAGCTTCACTCCCAGTAGTTAGGGGAAATTCAGAAGCATCTTTCAATAACAGTATGGAGCGCTGTTGGCAGATAATAAACAACAGAGAGAAAGCATGCTGGGCATTCCAGGGTACTAACAAATTACAGCCAGATGCCCTCGTTAAAGTTCTGCATCAGGGCAAAGATCAGCATTAATATAAATGCAATATACATACATGCACAGCAGATGAACACATGTAATGTAAAAATACTCATATGTTTAGAAAAGAAAATTGCTAGTTTGTATCAAAATGATAAACAATAGATACTATAACTTTAGTAGTTGTTGAGGGTTTCAGAAGCACACTGCTCAGGATGGGCACCATGGTTTGAGTTAATTAATGTTATTTGCTCTTGCTCTGGGCTTTCAAGTGTTTTCTAGCTCACGTCCACCCTAGGGCGACCTTATCACTTTTTGGTGGGAGTGTTTGGGTGGGAAATGTGTTCAAAGAGGATTTTGCCTTTGTCTTCCTCTAGGGCTGAGATAATGTGAGCTCCTCAAGCTCACCCAGTCTCTGAAATGCCTGGTTTTCAAATTTGGCATGATGGAGTAATGGAGTAGAGTGGGGATGGTGGAAATTTACCTTACATTAACTTCCATAAGCAACTAATTCTAGTATCCAAGCCAATGTATATGCGCATACGTGTACACTATTATTGTGCACAACGTTATGGAAGCAGAGGTAGAAGCCTCACCTTATGAGCAGGAGCCTCCCAAATATTCTCTTGCACAAACAATGGGAAATTGGTCTATGGCAAATATATGAATATATGCCAGAATTTGGAAAAAAAGTGATCCAAGATTTCCTCCAGGCATCCAGAACGGAAACTTTGTCATGTTCTTCTGTATATTTACTAAGCAATCCCATTATACAATATCTGTTCACATCTGTGGAAAGCCAGAGCAGTTGAAGATACCAGCTGAGCATCCTTTATCAAGAGGTTCAAAATCCTTCAAAGTCCCAAAATTGTCCACATGGGTATCAGAGGTAGTGACATCTTTGTTTTCTGATGGTTCAGTGCATAATAACTTCTTTGCATGCAACAAACTATTAAAATATTGTATAAAGTTAAATTTAGGCCACACGTATAAGGTGTATATAAATCATACATCAATTTCATTTGTAGACTCAGATCCCATCTCCAAGATCTATTTGCATGTGCATAGATATTTACATATTTATGTATATGCAAATATTGATATTCCGACATATTGAAAAATCTGAAATCCATAACACATTTGGCCCCAAGGATTTTGGATGAGGGACACTCAACCTGTATGAATAAAATAAAATGGTCAAAAGCAAGGTCTGTTCAAACAAAAGAAGGAAAGAGTATATTTGTGTCTGCTTTGATCTCTATTGGTTGTTGTCCTTCTGCAGCTTCAAGTTGACTTGGATGGATGGAGATCCTGTGGTAGGGATTTCTTGGTAAGGTGCATTTAGAGGAGATTTGCATTGCCTATTTCTGAGAGTGTGGCTTGTCAAAGGTTTCCACAGGTGAGTGGGAGTTCAAATGTGTCTCTCGGGGCCCAATACTCAGGTATACCTGTATTTGAGTTGGATTTGGATATGGGCGGGAGGACCATCACCATCCCCTTATCACATATGAATGCTGGTCAAAGGTTGGTTAGAGCTTCTGGCCAATTCCAGTCTTTGGTAGGCCACTTTTTAAAAACAGCCTTGGTGAATATTGACTTGGGTTCCTCCACACACAAATCCTATGGTTTCTGTTTGATCACTGAACCTTGCATCTGTGCTAAAACAGGCAACCCCCTTGGTGTTTGTTTTGTGTCACTGAGTGCCCTTGAAGCAGGCAGGCCACAGCAGCACTGCCTATTGTCTTGCATAGTGACATTTTTAATTGTTTGAGTGATGTGTCCTTCATGCGAAGGAATACTGGGAAGATTATAATCAGAATCCAGTGGGTTCCCTATGCTCCTAGTAGCGCTTTCACCTGAATTAAACAGTTTTGGTGAAAGATGGCATGGGAAATCTGCCCATTTCAAGAGACCTATTCTTCTGTCCCCATTATCTTTTTCCTCCTATTGCCACAAGCAAAGTTTGTGCTGTTCTCTCAGTGAAATGTGTTAACTGGATCCATTTTCCTGTAATGCAGGCAATATCCAGTTTAATTGAGAACTGGAGGTTGCCAGCTTCAGATGAAGAGCTTCAGAAAATGTTCATTTTAAAATATAAGTCTGCATGATTCCTCTAAAGCTAGCATGCGATCATGCCGATTCTGGAAGTTATAGGCCAAACAAGTAATTTGTACAGCTTCTATTTCCGATTTGTCCTCTGGCTGTGTGAAAAGGTAAAGCGCCCGTGATTTTAAGGTTATCTTCATGTCCCTACTTCCTTAGGGATAACTCCCACTGGTCAAAGCTACAAGGGAGGAACAAACACACAATGGTTAGAAACATTGTTTTATGGACAGAAGTGCAAACATTTAATCTCCAGCTACTCCTGTTAAGGTCAGCAAGTTTTAGTGCAGTAAGAGAATAATGAATAGTGAACTGACAAATGGAACGGCTTCTGATTACGATTTTGGATGGCATGATTTTAATCATTAGTTTTCAATTGTGGTGTTTTAATGTTTGGTTTTTAATGTAAATGTTTATTGTATTATATGTTATTTCTGACATCAAATTGTTGCCTAAGTTGTAAGGCCACTCTAAGTCCCCTTTGGGGTAGAGAAGGGCGGGCTAAAAATATTGTAAATAAATAAATAAATACCAGGCAACCTGGGGCTGCAAGCAAGCTGAGTAGGTAATACCAGGATAGACAAGAGAAATACAGTGGACCTTTGGTGTCACTGCGGTTTGGTTCCAAGACCCCCATGGATACTAAAATCCATGGATGCTCAAATCCGATTATATACAATGGCATATTAAAATGGTGCTTCATTATTTTATAGGCCTCTTTGAAAGAAGAAGTATGATGTAAGTGATGATGATGGAGTATGTGTAACAATACCCAATCAACTCTCTGTGTCTGTGGATTCTGCATCCACCTAGTCAACCATTAAGTTGACTAGGAGCCCTCGGTGGCACAATGAGTCAAACCCTTGTACCGGCAGGACTGAAGACCAACAGGTCAGAGGTTCGAATCTGGGGAAAGGACAGATGAGCTCCCTCTGTCAGCTCCAGCTCTCCATGCAAGGACATGAGAGAAGCCTCCCACAAGGATGGTAAACATCTGGGCGTCACTAGGGCAACATCCTTGCAGACAACCAATTATCTCACATCAGAACCACTTGCAGTTTCTCAAGTTGCTCCTGACACACAAAAAAAATCAAGTAAGCTTGACCTCTCACCTAACATTGAGAAAATCAAAGTGCTCTGCCAGCAGGCACCAACCAATTCCTTTTTATTGCCAGCAGTGAGACTTAATGGTACAACACTAGTAAATATTAACCATTTCCACTACCATGGCAGCTATCACTCCACAAAAGTTGACATTGATGCCAAAATATAACACCATCTGAGCTCGATGAACGCACAAAAGAAAAACAGTGATATGCATTAACAAACAAACAAAGCACACAACATACAAAACAGTGACATACATAGTATGTCATTCTTGCACCCACTACTGTGGACTTCCATCCCTGCTCACTATAACATCTATACCTTATAATACCTACTCCTATACGTTCCCTAAATAGTTCCCATTGTTAAAGTCCTCACTTGCCTTCTTTCCAAACAAATAGCTGCCATTTGTTTGCAAGTTCTTCATTACTTTTACCTCCAAGTCCATTAGACAGCTTGGTCATTTGTATGTAACCTATTAATTTTTCTCTCCAATCTCTCACGAGTAATTTTTATCTCCCCATATTTTGCTATAACGATTCTTACTGCTACGAAGCTATATTGACATATTTCTTTATCTTCCTGGTTAATACCTCTGAGTAGACCTAGCAGGCACATTGCCGGTCTTTTCTTAATCATATTGGTAAGCATGTTGTTTGTTTCTGTAATTATCCCTTTCCAAAATTGAAATACTATTGGACGTGACCATCAAACATCAGGAGAGAATGCTTCTAGAACATGGCCATACAGCCCGAAAAACCTACAACAGCCCAGTGATTCCTGCCATGAAAGCTTTCAACAATACATAGTCATATAGATGTTTATAGATCTAGAGGTTCCTCAAATGAATAGAGTAGTTTTGAAAATTGTCTATCTGCAACATATTTAGGAAGCTTGATTCAATAGCCACAGATTCAACCATTCACAGCTTGAAAATATTCCCCCCAAAATCTAAAAAGCAAACCTTGGTTTTGCCATTTTATATAAGGAAAGGCACCAGTATTTGTAATGGGACTTGAACATCTCGGGTATGTGTGTGTGTGTGTGTGTGTGTGTGTGTGTGTCCATGTCCTGGAACCAAACCACAGTGGATGTCAAGGTCCACTGTATAAAACAAATGAGAAGCAAGAGAAAGAGGTACACACTGCCTTGTTCTGGCTGTTGCTTTAGCTCCCAAAAACTTTGATGAAGCAGACTTTTCTAGGTTTATTGAAAATGTTAGTCGTGGATGGATATCTGTAGGGAGGGAATGAGACCCAAGTTGTACACCATGGAAGAACCTCTGTTTCTAGTACCAGGAACTTTGCGACAGAAGTTCACTGTCAGTGTGAATCCTCGCCAGGGAAAGCACCAGGAATTTCCCAGCGGTTCTTCCCTCCGACTGACTGGGGAAAGTACAGCTCCCAAAATAGCTCATTATTAATTGAAAGTAACTTGGAATAGATAAAACTTCGCAGGAAGCCTGCAGCCCTGTTCACGGAAGTGTGAGACTGTCTGTTTGCCAATCTAGGTGCTAATTCACAGCCTTCCCATCATTTACAGATAGCTCTGTGATGTTGGTAATCTATTTGGGGAATGGGATTATGATGAAAAGAGCTTGAAAAATATCAGAGGTACTCAAGCTCATGAGGAATCTGCATGTCATGGAAAGCTGATGCAAACATAGGAAGCGGCGAGCAACTGATGATGCTTTGTTTGTGTATGATATGCGTCCTGCAATAAAACATACCGTGGAATGTGTGGCCAAAAGGGTGCAGCCAGTTAACAAGAGGGCAAAAGTCACTAACAAGGAAGAACACCCAACACTACTGTTTTAAACAAAGGAAGCTCGGGATATATTAAGTAAGGGGAAACTTAGATAAAACATATGGTATACAGTACACTGTATATGTTTGATTAACAATTAATATAATACCAGGTAAAGGTATTCCCCTGACATTAAGTCCAGTCGTGTCCCACTCTGGGGGTTGGTGCTCATCTACATTTCTAAGGTGAAGAACCGGCATTGTCCGTAGACGCCTCCAAGGTCATGTGGCCAGCATGACTGCATGGAGTGCCTTTACCTTCCCGTCGGAGTGGTACCTATTGATCTACTCACATATAATATTACATAATACGTTTTCATACAATTAAAAACAGTTTTATCATGTCCTGTTCAAAATCACAGCAGACCCTACTTAGATTTCAAGATAAGACAGGACTTCGAGTGCATATACACAATTGGATTAATGGTGTTTAACACCACTTTAACTGCCATGGATTTTTTTTTATGTCAGGAGTAACTTGAAAAACTGCAAGTCGCTTCTGGTGTGAGAGAATTGGTCATCTGCAAGGACGTTGCCCAGGGAATGCCCCAATGTTTGAAGTTTTATTATCCTTATGGAAGGCTTCTTTCATGCCACTGAATGGGGAGCTGGAGCTGACAGAGAGAGCTCAACCTGCTCTCCCTGGATTCGAACCACTGATCTATTGATCAGCAGTCCTGCTGGCACAAGGGTTTACCATTGTGCCACCAGGACCTCCTAAATTGCCATGGTTAATTACTGTGGAATCCTGGGAGTTGTCTTTTGGTAGGTACCTGCATTCTTTGGCAGAGAAGGCTAAGTTTTAGACTTCTAAAATTGTAACATCCACAATTCCTTGGCACTGAATCATGGCAGTTAAAGTGGTGACAAACTGCATTCATTATACAGTGTAATTGCACCCATGGAGAACCTTCAACTGTTTAGGAATAATAGCTATATAGCTCTATATATATATATATATATATATATATATATATATATATATATATTAAATGTATTTAATTATTAATGTATTTTATTACACTTTAATTCATTAATTAAAAATTGCCATGGTGTCACAATGGGTTAAACCCTTGTGCCAGCTGACCTGAAGGTTGGTGGCTCGAATCTGCAAGATGGGGTGAGCTCCCATCTGTCATCTCTGGCCTCCCTTGCGGAAACATGAGAGAAACCTCTCATGGGATGGTAAAACATCCGGGCGTTCCCTGGGCGGCGTCCTTGCGCATGGCCAATTCTCTCACACCAGAAGCGACTTGCAGTTTCTCAGCACGATATTATTGTTATTAATAATTCATTAACTTCAAGTAGCTTTTTTGTGACAAACAAATTCCAAGGCATAGAGGCTCTTGAAAGAAATTGTCTTGTGAGTTGGAGAATAAGGACAAATGACCATTGTACTAGCCTGCCATTTAACTGTTTAGTCCTTTAGTGCTATGTTACCATTATTGACAATGTAAGCCACTCTGAGAGCTGTGTCACCTCAAGTATGCAGCTAAATGCTTTAAGTGAAATAAAATTAAGAAGAACCACAACGGAGAAACTACGTCTGTCCTTGGCACACATCATGGAATTAGGGGGCAGATTTATCAAGCTGTTGCAACTTCCAGGCAGCCTTTAATCCGGGCAGGTTTCCAGCTTAGCTTTGGTTTCTGTGGAATGTTGTGTATGTTGCAATTTCTCCGTTGTAGATTAGCTAGAGGAGGAACCTTCTCAGAGGGAAAAATGCCCTGGCTGCCTTGAACTTTCCTGCCTGCCTTCCTGACCCTTAGAAGACAGGTCATACAGCGCTGGAGGTAGGGAAATGGAAGAGATAAAACTGAATAGTGTCACAGTGACTGGTTATAGCAGGACTTTCCCAGAAATTCTTAGAGTGAAGACATTGTTCGGGTGCTCTACACTGTAGAATGAATGCAGTTGGACACCGCTTTAACTGCCACAGTGTCATGTTATGCAATCATGGGAATTATAGTTTGGTGAGGCATTACTGGCATGACTAGGAGCCCCCAATAGCGCAATGAGTATAACTGCTGGCAGGACTAATGACAGGCAGGTCAGCGGTTCAAATTCAGGGATAGCGGTTTAAGCTCCCTCTGTCAGCTCCAGCTCCCCATGAGGGGACATGAGAGAAGCTTCCCACAAGGATGGTAGAACACCAAACATCTGGGCATCCCCTGGGAAACATCCTTGCAGACAGCCAATTCTCTCACACCAGAAACGACTTGCAGTTTCTCAAGTCACTTCTGACACGAAAAAAAAAAATCCGGCATGACTCGGGTGAATTTTCATTGGAAGCAGAAGGCATTCTCTCTAGAAGTCTCTAGCATGCCTGGATAAAGTTTACCATACTTAAAGACCTAGAGGTTTCTCAAGGGAACATTTGTGAATAACACTATGTAACAAACAATTTTTTTTGAAAAAAAAAAGTTCCTGATTTGAAAGTGTTATTTCCTGTTTAATTGTGTGGTACTTACTTTCAAAGTAGTTGTTATACTCCAGAAATTTGTTTTTTTTCCCCCATGTCTGCCACAAACAATGCTGAATTGGTTGAGACTCTCTGAGATAGTCATTGAAAAGCTAGAGCAAAATGTGCTGCAGAGGTCCCACAAAATTTTGCAATTTAATAAACTTTTTCTATTATTTTTATGGGAGCCCCTGGTGGCGCAGTGGGTTAAACCGCTGAACTGCTGAACTTGCTGACAGAAAGGTCACAGGTTCGAATCCAGGGAGTGGGGTGAGCTTCCGCTGTTAGCCCCAACTTCTGCCAACCTAGCAGTTTTAAAACATGCAGATATGAGTAGATAAATAGGTACCACTCTGGTGGGAAGATAACAGCGCTTCATGCAGTCATGCTGGCCACATGACCTTGGAAGTGTCTACATACAACGCTGGCTCTTCGGCTTAGAAATGGAGATTAGCCCCAACCCCCAGAGTCGGACACAACTGGACTTAATGTGAGGGGAAACATTTACCTTTACTATATTTTTTTATGACAGAACCAATTAGGAAACGACATTTATAACCCAGGAACAAACATTGTGTTACACACAAATTCACAAAAGTCAAATCCACAGAAGTGGAGGGGTGACAACATTTTTACAAAATGTGTCAATAATTTGATTCAATTTTAATATTTGTCTTGTAACAGTATTGTATGTAATTTATACGGCTCCTGGTCTTAGGGAAAAGGCAGGGTAAATACGGTAATAAGTAATGATGATGATGATCTAACACAGAGCTTAAGCAAAAGTGTACTATACAAGTGCCTTAGGGCCCTTCCACACAGCCATATAACCCAGAATATCAAGGCAGGAAATCCGAAAATATCTGCTTTGAACTGGGTTAACTGTGTCCACACTGCTATATATTCCAGTTCAAAGAAGATCACGTGGGATTTTATTCAGCTGTGTGGAATGGGCCTAAGTCCCCCAGAAAAGTTAAACATCTCATTCAGAATAAAATCTTCTGAAGGCACCGCATATCCCATCCTTTCCTTGTTGCTAGGATCCTCAAAGACCTCTAATAAGTTATAGCTTTCCCCAACCCATTGTCTTCTTGATGTGTTGGGCTATCTCTCCCAGCATCCACTGGCTAAACTGATGTGTGTGTGTGTGGGGGGGGGGAGGGTTAATGACTGTTGTAGTCCAATATATCTGGTGGTTGGGCTATGGCTGAAACTGAGCGCTGGCTCTATTAAAACAAGTCACTCCAAGGTATACAAACAAATCCACATTAAGACTGTTGATTTAGGATAACAATCTCCAATGAATGTGTCATCAATCTGTTTCACAATCCCCTTGTTCTTCCCCCACCGTGGCCTTCTTTTTCTAGTCCTACAAAATAGTGCAAACAAGGCCCCAAAATTGGCAGGAAGGACTTTTTGATTAATCCCATCTGAGCCTGGCTACTATTGCATCAAAAAACCCAGCATGTCTGGAAATAGCAAAGATTGTATAGGAGTGTAAAGCGAGGGTAGGAAAGGAAAGACGACAGTTAGCTGCTGCAGCCTCTCCTCGCTTGTCTATTCTTCCTTATTACCAGCTTTTGCCATCTTGAGCACACTCGGATGTTGCTTAGTTGCACTTGTCCTGGTTTTCATATGTGAACTGTTGGAAGGTATGTCATAAAATATCCACATATCTCCTAGATAAAATGTATCAGGTTGTATTTTGGTATGCAGTGCCCATTTTTGACAGTTATGAGTAATAATACTTCGGATAGTTCACCTAAGCTGTTATTTTTGCTGATGGGCACGGATGTCTTTGATTCTATTGCTCTATATTTTACCAATTCCGCTGTGTCAGTTTTACATATGGTTGTACTGAGATTGTTTTACTTCATCATGAGCCACCCTGGGAGATTTGGCAAACTGAAAGGCGCCAGGCAGATTAATGCTTTAAATAACTAAATAATGTATAAACACAGTGGAAGGAGATATAAATATAGCAGGCAACAAATGTTCAGAAATACAACCGTTAAAGTAAAAATAGAAGAGATAAGTAATATCTCCAAATTCTGGGTTTTTTCCATCTGGTTGGACGGTAATAATACACAATAATTTAGGAGAACGTCTAAGGCCCCATCTACACTGTCAAATAATCCAGTTTCTGAATCTGGATTATCTGCTTTGAACTGGATTATATGGCAATGTAGACTCATATAATCCAGTTCAAAGCAGATACTCTGGATTCTGAAACTGGGTCATATGGCAGTGTAGATCCAACTAAACTTAACTGAATGGGACTAATACCTTAGACACACACACATATGTAGAATTATACTCTATATGGACCACATGAGGGCAAAATTCATATGGCACCATGACCTGAGCCCAGTTGATAGAATCAACTAGGGGAGCATCTACACTGTAGAATTAATACAGCTTTAATTGCCATGGCTCAATGCTATGGAAACATGGGAACTGTAGCCTTAAACAGTCTTTAGTCTTCACTACCAAAGAGAGCAAGTTTTCCACCAAAGTACAAAGTCAGTAATCAATTTCTTAAATTATCTGCCCAATCACTGTCTCCCCTTGTAAGAGACAATGCAAATATCTCTCAGACTTATTTACTGCTTGTGGATAATTATACCAACCTACTTGACAAGGATAAAGAGTTATTAAGATAGGTTTCCATGTTTTTCTGTATCATTTTCTTCACAACACTTGGAGGGAGCTTAAAAACGATGACCCTTAACATATTTTATCATGGGTTGAATTCAGACATTGTCTTCCTTGGCTAAGCTTCTTCAAGACAAGGGTTTTTTTTCTGTGTGGGTTAAACCACTGAGCTGCTGAACTTGCTGATCAAAAGGTTGGTGGTTTGAATCCAGGGAGCAGTGTGAGCTCCCACTGTTAGCCCCAGCTTCTGCCAACCTAGCAGTTCGAAAACATGCAAATGTGAGTAGATCAATAGGTACCGTTTCTGCAAGAAGGTATTGCTGCTCCATGCTGTCATGCCAGCCACATGACCTTGGAGGTGTCTATGGACAACGCTGGCTCTTTGGCTTAGAAATGGAGATGAGCACCAACCCCCAGAGTTGGACACGACTAGACTTAATGCCAAGGGAAAACCTTTGCCTTTACTATAGCACTGCCTTATTCATGGAAGTCTTCAGGAGTTCCAGGAAACCTTTAATATTTCACCCTTTTTGTGTCTTTCTATTGTATCTGTCATTTACAGGTTGAGCATCCCTTCTCTGGAATTCCAAAAACCAAAAGACTCCAAAATAAAAAAATGGTCCACAGAGGTAGCTGAGATGGTGACATCTTTGCCACTGAAATTTTAATATCCACAAACTTTGTTTACCTTCAGGCTATGTGTATACGTCATATATGAAAGGCAAATTAATTTTGTGCATAGAGTTTGTTCCAATCTAAGATAGGTCATTATTTACATATAGGCAAATCCTGATAATCCTCAAGTCCAACAAAATCTGAAATCCCAAACCCTTCTGGAAAAAGGATGTTCAACCTGTACCAGTTAAAGGCATAAGAAAGTTCCAGAAAAGTGCCAGTTCTTTTAGGGCAAGGGCTAAGCTGAAATGAGTGTTAAAAGGATGGCCAAGAAAGATGGGGAACAATTTGACTGATCTGAAGGTACTGGATGGAAGCAAATGCTTGGCTCTGTTCCTTGTCAAAACACTTCATGCTTAAATTAAGAGGAATTCCTGAGAAGTGCTGCCACCTAGTGGTATAAGTCCATTTTGAAATTTGCATACACTAGGAAAAGTAGGGCTTACCTCTACATATTATCCGAAAGGTCTTGGGTATTGTGAGTGGTCACATAACAATTTGGAAAAAGCGTACTGACCTCTCTGTCCCCATACTTAAGGGATGCATACAACACTATTTTCTAACATGATTTGCAACCTAAGATCCTGGTACATCTATGGTGGAAATAATGCATCGACTCCAGTCTTTCTATGAACTGAGTACTCATCCACAACACCGCCTGAGCTCTACAAGTGCAGCATTTTTCTGAATGAAGCAGAGAGTATTTGAGGCAGTGAGTGTTTGAGGATTGAAGCAGAGAGTGTTTGAGGGTTGGGGCATCCGTAGGGATACCAAGGTGCTTGTTTATATAGCTATTGTCCTCCCAACCCTCTTATACATCTGCGAAACGTGGACTGTCTACAGACATCACACTCAACTCCTGGAACAATTCCATCAGCGTTGTCTCTGAAAAACGGAAAGAACCACCCCTGTCAGGCCCAGAGCTGAAGGAAAGAATAGGAAGAAAAGTGGATAAGCTTTGGCTAGGTGAAGGATTGGCTGTTGCTAGGTGAAGTGGCCCTCTGTGTCGTTACTGAGAAAGCAAGGAAGTGAAGCAGCTTGGCTGACGCTAAGTGACATGTATTTAAAGGGAAGGAATTAAGGAAGAGAGGGAGGAGTGAAGGAAAAAGGGGAAAAGCATAAGAAGAGAAAGAAAGAGGAAGAAGGAAAGAAAGAAGGGGTTATGAAAGGAACCGAAGAGAGAAAAAGAAGGGAGGAGAAAGGAAATAAAGAAGAGAGGGGAAGGTGCATGAGAGAAAGCAAAGGAAGGAGAAAAGAAAGAGAAGTTGGGGGTGTGGGTAGAAGTGTATAAGAGAAATGAAGGAAGGGAAAAAAGCCACAGAGAGAGATAGACTCTCGGAGTTGGAGAAGAAGGCAAGCAGGCGAGCAAGCAGTGGTCCCAATGACACCTGGGCATGTATATTTGTTGTTGTTTATTGGTTCAGTCGCTTCCGACTCTGTGACCTCATGGACCATCCCACGTCAGAGCTCCCTGTTGGCTGTAGCCACCCCCAGCTCCTTGAAGGTCAAGCCATCCATCCATCTTGTCCTTGGTTGGCCCCTCTTCCTTTTTCCTTCAATTTTCCCCAACATTATTGTCTTCATCAAGCTTTTCTGTCTTCTCACTCGTATACACGCTAATATAATTTAATAAAAGGAGTAAGGGGTCTGAATACATGTATATTAAAGTAAATGCATGACCTGTACTGTTTGCAGATAATTTTTTGTATATTCAATTGCATCTCGGGAAGTTATGAATTTTCTTTGGTAGCTTAAGCAATAGGAGAGCGCAACTAGGGACACAGTTAACCCTAAGCATAGTTTTCTTCAAACACAATTGCTGCTGATTCTTTGCCTATTTACCTTTGGCTTGACTGTCCTCTTAAAGTATTGCTCTACTCTTGTATCTTTTTTGCCATGCTTCACTTGAATGCTTTTTCATGCGTCCATTGATTCATTTTAAATATTAACAACCTACAACTGATCTGGCGTATTTCTTACCCACAGGTCCCCCAGTGCTTCAGCTATTGCTTGGCATCATATATTGCCTTCATCCTAGGGCAACCTAGGACATTTTGCTGCCTGAGGCCAAAATCATACCCCTTTGTATTCCATATACAAAATCAGATTGCATTAATAGCTTTGAACTGGGTTATCTGAGTCCATACTCAGATAATGTGGGATTTTCTGCCTTGATATTCTGAGATATAGGGCTGTGTGGAAGGGACATCAGACCTTTCTCCCCAATGGACACAACTCCAGTTACGTTTGGTTTGTATTCCTATCTATTGTATTGTAGGTTGTTCTTCATTTTTGTTTTACTCTTCCCTATTATTATTTTTTTGCCCAATAGAAGTAGCTGTTATTATTAGACATCGATATATACAACAGATCTCTCTTTTAGTCTGCAAATAGTCTCAAGAAAGATGATTTGGGGAGGGTGTGTGTGTGTAAGGATAGACAAAGAATAAGCTTTATTTCAATTGTCTGTGCTGGAATTAATTGCAACAGGGAATAGGGACAATAGGGAAGTACCACATTAATAAAAATCAGACAATGGGCATCCTATGGAATGCATTGATCCAGGATGGTAGGTGAGGTTTACCTGTCCCAGGTATAACTGATGAGATGCTGAGTAAACCTCATCCCTGTTTCCATCCCTCTCCACTTTGGTCCATTGTGTTCCTGTTCTGTGCATTCAACCAAAACAAAGTGGCTTCTGTGTCAGAGCAGTGGAAGGTGGCCTGATGGTGACGGGAGAAACCCAGTCTATTTTTAGCCAGTTGCTCTCGCACCATAGGGCCAGGTTGTATCAGGATACCTGGTGCTGGGTACCAGGCAGGTGCTGTTGTCATGACAACCGTAGTTCTGCTCCTCTCTAAAGGGTCTTCAGACTGGGATGAAGCTATTAGTGTCTGAGCAGGTATAAGGATGCTTCAAGCAAATGGGACGTGGAACAGGGATAGATGTGTTTGAGAGGCACCATGAATGCTCTGACACAATTACTATGGTCCCAGTTTTATCCTCCTGTGATGCTTTGGGGGTTGAATGGCACATTCAAAATTATTTTTGGAGAGTAAAGGTGGGGAAATGCTACACTGTGCTTCAGGACAGGTTTTGCAGGGTGTGTAAAAGGTGAATAGTCAGACCTAGGAGTTTCCAGGTAATGCACTTGCCCTCTTCCTGGGGTTGCAAGAGCCTTGGGGGCTGTCAAGAGCTATAGAAACAATCTCTGGGGCCATGGTTTGTTCAGTCCTCCTGCAATAGGTCTCAATGGAGAAAAGGGATGAATCTACACCAGGCATGGGCAAACCTCAGCCCTTCAGGCATTTTGGACTTCAACTCCCACAATTCCTGGCCTCAAGCCCCTTCCTTTCCCCCCTCAGCCGCTTAAGCGGCTGAGGGGGAAAAGGAAGGGGCTTGAGGCCAGGAATTGTGGGAGTTGAAGTCCAAAACACCTGAAGGGCCGAAGTTTGCTCATGCCTGAGTAACACTGTAGAATGAATGCAATTTCACATCCCTTTAACTGCCATGGTCCATGGTTCAATGGTATGGAATTGTGCAGTTCTAGTTTGGTGAGGCACCAGCACTCTTTGGCAGAGAAGGCTGAAGCCCTTGTAAAACTACAACTTCTGGGATTCAGTTGCACCTAGACATAGCAGTGAAAGTGGTGCCAAACCGTATGAATTCTCGAGTCTAGATGCGTCCAGAGTTCCTTTGGTTCAGTGAGAAGGATTAGCAGAAGCAGCTCTCGCACACGTTCAGGAATATAACTATAGGGAGGGGCAAATGAGGGCATTGCCCAGTGGCGCAATGGATTAAACCCTTGTGCAAGCAGGACTGACTGAAAAGTTAGCGGTTTGAATCCAGGGAGTGGGGTGAGCTCCTGTATGTCAGCTCCAGCTTCCCATGAGAGAAGCCTCTCACAGGATGGTAACACATCCTTGCTCAGATCTAGGGAGTGGGGTGAGCTCCCGTCTGTCAGCTCCATCTTCTCATGAGGAGACATGAGAGAAGCCTCCCACAGGATGGTAACACATCTGGGCATCCCCTGGGCAACGTCTCTGCATGCAGCCAATTCTCTCACACCAGAAGCAACTTGCAGTTTCTCAAGTCGCTCCTGACACAAACAAAAATCTCAAAATAGGAATTCTGCTCCCCAAATAAAATTTTGAGCAGTCCCTAAATTTCTAGCATTGCAAAGACTGACACGACAAGAATAGTTCACAGGCTTACTTCTGTCGTGTTCTCTTTTGCGTAGTTACTCTTTAGCCTGCTGCTTTCCTTTGGCTGCCTACATTGTATTTCTCAATGCTCAGTTGAAGTTTTCAGCTATTGCAGTGCTAGAAATGTGTGGATAGATGGGAGATTTCATTGCGAGCACCAAGCCGCAGTCATGTTGAGGAATGACGCACTTATTTTGTGTCCTGAAGACAACCTTTTCTCAGTCTCATGTCCAGATTTGCCAAGGGGTGAATATATTTGTATTAAAGAATTCAGTATTATTCATGATAATGTATCAGGGATCAGGATGGCCCAAGAACATCACCAGATGAGAAAGGGCTAGAGTGTTATGTATTTTGAACATTGAAATGGAGCAGCCTTGAACTCTACAGGCTAAGATACTGGTTCAAATTTGAGCTCTTTATCACAAGATTCTTCAGGTACTTCAATTCCTATGTTTACTTGATGTTAACTTTGTTTAGTGGAGTTTACTTTGCGGTAAATCTATTTAGGGTGGCAGTATTGTCTCGCTTCTGCCAACAGAAAAATTGAAATAATAATACCCCATTGTTTATTTATTGTGTTTATTCAGCTTCCTGCTCCGAGTGCTGTAAGGAATGTTACATTTATCTATCTTTGGCTGATTTGTTCTCCTTCCTAGCATCTTTGAAATAGAAAAAAGCTCTGCAAAACTGTTGGGATTGACAAGGTTATGGATGGAGCAAACATGTGATAGAAAACATGTTACAATGGAGGAGCCTCTGGTTATATTACCCTCTGGAGTCAGTATTTACCCAGCAGTATTGCAGCATAGAAAGCTTGCCTCTGCTTTTGTGTATAAGGGAGAAGATGAAGAAAATGTCAATAACACTCTACCAGGTTTCAAAAGTCTTATTTTTATTGGTGCATTTTTATGCCTCTTCTGCATAGAAATTTCCAGGGTAATTCACCTAAAATGGCCTGTTACATTACATTTGTGGAGTGGCAGGGGACACATCGTTCAATTGTACTTGTGGGAAGGCTATTCCCTGTGTTCAATACATCAATAAATCACCTGGTTTTGCATTCACTTAGGTTAGGACCTAAACCAAACTGAGAAAGCAATTCAGTTAAATTGCAGTACTTGGAGCATAAATGAATTTCAGATCTTGTTATTCAGAGCAACTCAGACGTATCACTCAAAGATTGAGTTGTTTAAAAATTCCTATTGAACTAAGAATCCTGAAAAAAGGGTGCACACAACAAAAATATGTAAGAAATCAAATCTTCAAACCTGATTTTAATTGACAGAAATTCTTGTAGTTAGTGTTTTAAAATTCCTTTGCATTCTTAATTCTCAGTTTTGATTAATTAAAAACATAATTTGTTCATACATCATTGCCATATTGGGAATTTTCTTATGACATACATTTTGTGTGTTCTACTTTTCTGGGAAATAAACGCAAGATTGAAACAAGGAATGCAAGTATCCCCTGCTTGCTGCCTTAAAAAATAGACTCAGTTTCCGCCTTGGAAGATGTAGCTACGACAACAGAGATCCACTGGCGTCAACTATGTCACACTATGCCAGCACTTTAAACATGCCTTGAAGGCCAGGCGTGTTGGAAATAGCAACCTTCTTCAAGCCTCCTATACCAGTTATTTGTTAAGCGCACAATTCAGATAGCTTACTATATTGTGTATGTGTGTAGTGGCATTCAAGTTTCCTTAACTCTATGTTGTGGGAAGGACTACAGACCATGTGACCAGATCTGGGACTATTCAGATCTCAGACTCCATTTTAGAATGTACAGATGCGATTAGACTCTCAGACTGGACAGACTCTGTTAGACTCTCAGAACAGAGAGATGCTTAGACTTTGGACTGCTAAGATTATCAGAAAGATGCCCTGTATTCTCTGCACAGAAAAACTACTTCACATCTATGTGTAACAGGATTGATAAGCAATGCACCTGTATGCTGAATACATGGAAGTTTGTGAGTTAACCAGATACGTTACTTTTAAAGAAGTCTACTTATTTTTGGTCTCCTGAGAGCATGATTTAAACAAAGATGTTTTAAGGAAGATTATATGATTTTGGGCAACTGAAAATAACACTTCTGAAACTTGTTTTTTGGGCATTGGCATATCTTTGTTCCTAATAGTTCAAGGAACTGTTCTAGGTATATCAGTCTAACAGCTGAGAAACCTAATTGCTTTGCATGAAGGCTAGTGGATATCTACCACTAAGGAGAAGCTTGACTCAAGCAATTTTTAAACTCTTCTCAGGAAGATCATACTTTACATAAGGTTACAATCGCTAACAAGGTCATACCTTTCCAAAAGATTCCTGGTTTTCCCAAAATGTTATGAATGCCATTTTCAAAAAAGGCCAGCCTTGTTCTAGCAGTTCGAGCAGTGAAGCCTGATGCCAGTGAAGCAGTGAGGCAGCTAGATGCCTCATTGCTAAAGGGAGGAAGGAGACTGTCTAGTGACATGTTATTACTTGCATGCTGAAATATGTTTTTATGGCCCAACCTTGCAGAAGGAAAAATGGCCCTGGTGTGTTTGCAGTTGCCCATATTGCTCTAGCTGCACCTTGGAAATCCTACTGTTGAAGGATGCAGCTGCCTGGCCCTAAAAGTAGGTTTTGCGGGAGGGCCATTTTCCGTTGTTCTTGTATATAAAAAGCTCTTGCTCAAGACCAGCTGTTCTTGTATATAAAAAGCCCTTTTTTGAGCACTAACATTTTGCAGTACACCAATATGCACACATACATGATCACTTGGATATGCCGTTTATATATGCATGCTTTATTTGTATCTGATATTTGAGTTTTTACAGAATGTTAACTCTCAAGAGTGGATAGAAAAAACTATAAAGCAGGGAAAACTAGAACCATTGAGAGAAGAATAGACAGCTGTATTGAACAGAACTCACACCACAGGGGATAATGGCATTAATATACACCTGGAGGTAGCTGTGTCTTAAATATACAGTTCTTGAGGGTTTTGATATGATGGCTGGCTGTCTTCACAGATGCCTGACATACATTACAGCAGTGGTTCTCAACCTGGGGTCCCCAGATGTTTTTGGCCTACAACTCCTAGAAATCCCAGCCAGTTTACCAGCTGTTAGGATTTCTGGGAGTTGAAGGCCAAAAACATCTGGGGACCCCAGGTTGACAGGATGGTAAATGGAGGCAAGACGAAGAAGGGTGCCTGTTGAAATATATAACTGAGGCTGAGGGTCTTCTCAAGAATTCTGGAATTTGGGATTAATAGAATGCTCCCACTGTTTATAAAAATCACTGCAGTGTCTCTGTTTGTTTAGCAGATTCTGTTTTCTTTACCAGGAAGATACTGAACTGTGTTTGTCTGGCATTAAATACCTACCAGGGTTCTCTGGTGATTTAAAATTCTTCTGTGGTTTTAGCAGCTCTCCTTCGGAGTCTCATGGTATCTAATTACTACTAACAAGGGTTTTATGCCTGCAACTCTTCCTAGCCTGAGAGAATATCTTTTTCTTTTAAAAACACATTTCAGGGAAACTTAAACACACAACACTACCTCCCTCTCTCCTGTACTTTTAACCCTCTTTCTCCTCCCGGCTTTTACTTCCACCACTATGTTTCGTCAGGGATGGTTTAACGATGTTCCCGAGTTCTACACAGATATATGTTGAAGCTTTTAATGAATATATGTGCTACATTTCAAGGATGTGGGTCTAGATTTGGGAACAAGTCTTCAATTGCAGAGGAACTTCATTCATGTTACATACTGCTAGAGCGTTGAGTTCTAACAAGTAACTCATTACACCAACATAGTCACTTGATACCACCTTATGTTAACTGATGCCCTAGTCTCAAAACACAGATTCGTGGAATTTATTCCTAACTTAAAATTCGAAATTAAGTTGAATCAAGCGGGGCCAAGATAGTGTGCCAAGTTATATTTATCAGTATTGCAGAGTGCTCTACATGGTTCTGCTTTTGACAACCATCCAGGCTTGTGTTGGGGCTCAGCAGCAAGATGCTGGGGGATCCTCAGAGGACAAGGAGATGATGCTTTTTTCACTGGGTTTGTGTGTGATCCAGCTGAACCACAAGGTGAACTGCAGGCCTTAGATCAGAGAGAAGTGCCAGCAGCTGTAGATGAGATAGAGGATGTTTGGGATTCCGTCTGTCAGGGGAAGCGGTCTTCAGCAGATGGGGAGCTTTCCCATGGTATCAGATTGGGCTCCCGCATGGAAGGAGTGAAGGAGATTAATTAGGTCAGAAAGACTCCATGAGAAGTCCTTGCACCCTGTAAGAAATCCTTGGAACTCATGGCTTCTTGGCTAGGCCTATGCTTAAATTAAGTGATGTTTTCTTTGTGTTCAGAGCAGACAACGTTGCCAAAGAATCAAGTTCCTGTTTCAGCTCTCATGTTCATGAATTGAATCTCCTGTGTTTACCTGTGTCCTGTAAGAGTGCCTTGGAAAAGCTAATTTTCATGCTTATGGATTTATGCCTATGATATTGATATCCTGAATTCCATGTACCTTACCTTTGTGGACTACTGTGTATATATGGACTACTGCTATTTTAGTTTCCTGAACAGTTTAACACTGAAACCAGAGTAGAAAAGGAAGTATCTTTTTTTTCAGTAAGAAAATCTGATCACTAATTGACAATTGTGTTAGTTTACCTTTGGTTTTCCATTTTCAAGTGGGATTTTAATTAGAATTTTCTCGCATATCCAACTATCAGTATGTAAATTTGTTTAATGCATGGAGTCTGGATCTACACTCCCCTATATCCCAGGTTCTGATCCCAGATTATATGGCAGTGTACACTCATATAGTCCAGTTCAAAACAGATAATCTTGGATCAGATCCTGGGATATAGGGGAGTGTAGATTCAGCCTAAATAAAATAACACTGGCTTGTAATGTACTCAGATCTGGCCTACTGCGTTTTCTTGTCAATCCTATAAAGCAAATTATCTATTGTCTATTATGTGATTTATCAATTTTAATACTATCTATCAAAATAATACATATTCAGAGAAGAAAAAGACTAAAAAAGAAGAGCGTATGCTTAAGTTGGAGGAATAAGACCACAATATAGCAGCAAATCTTCATTTGTAAGCAGGATGCTTTCTTTACTAGATGGGAGGGCCTCAGGGCAACAGTTGATCATACTTGTAATATATCCTTCCTGCTGGTAGAAAAATATCCTGGGAGATAACGCTGAACATGAATGGCATCTAAAAAAGGAGATGTATTTTTTTTCAAGGCCGATTGCTTAGCTTGGTTTCCTACCTTGATTTTTCCATTCTATACCTGTAACATGTATAAATAAACTGAGCAAGCAACATTAACACCTGAGGCTGTCCATGGTGGGAAGCAGCTTGTCTTTTGGGCTTTCGCTTGTCCATCTTGCATAGAGCTGAATAATAAGGCCATCACCTTGAGATGAAGAATTAAATTGTCAACATATGGCCTTCCTTAAATTGCTCAGCGTCATCTGTAATGTGTCTAATTTCTTTGCAAGCCAAATGGGGGGCGGACCCTTCTGGAGCAGCTGCTTCAGTACTTCTAGTGTTCTTTCAGCGGAGTCAATGGCCGATGTGTACTGCACCTCACTGGGTGAGTAGCAGGCCCTTTTGGGGGAGGGCTACGGAATGAAAACCAAAAAAGACTTCCATAATATGAACTTTCAAAATAGAGGAATGGTAAGCTATATGTAATAAGATGAAATCACTCAATGCAGTCAAGACCAACAGAAGTTGTTCAACAACAGAAGTTGTTCATAGTAGCCTGCTATGCAAGTTTTTTTTATTTATTCATAGGGACTAAGTTTATAATCTGGCCTTCAGGTAGCCCAACCTAAAACCTAAGGCAGAGACTCCTACAAGCCAGGCCCTTGGCTTCTGACTACCAACAGCTAGAAAAGGGTTGCAATACTACAGGGACCTGCATCTTCTTAGGTTATATATTTTAAATTCTTTACTCAAAATATAATTACCTCTTGATACTTGCAAAATCTTTCCGGACCCTTCTGTGCATCATTTCCTTGATCATGGGCCAGCATTTGTTGGGGTTCCCTCTCACACTGAAATTTTGAATCACATCTGACTGTCTTTTACATTTCTATCTGGAATCATCACCCATCACTCAAGAAGGTTACAATCTCTGCAGCACCTGACAATGGCACCAACTGTTCTTAAGAGAGGTATTCGATCTCCATTTTCAAGTCTTCATTTCATGGCAGGAAACTCTTTATATGCCATACCTCTTTTGTAAACCTTGGCTTACTTGTGAATGCTGTGCATCAAGAGAATGTGCTTGATAGATACTTCATTGCCCTTCTAACACTGAATATTGACTAATTTTTTTCTGGTGCCAGATCAACCCTTGCCTTTATTAAATGGTAATACTTCCTGTGCTGCAATGACTGTTGAATTATTATTATTATTATTATTATTATTATTATTATTATTAGTAGTAGTAGTGGTATCTCACTTTATTTCTCTAAGAAAGAGACTAAAAAACCCCCAATAAAACTAATACAATACAATACAATAAAAACCTAAAATTAAGCATTAAAACAGAATTAAATATTAATGGTATTAAAAATAAAGTTAAAATCCTTAAAACCAATTAAAACCCTTTCATAGCTAAAACTACAGCAGCCTCTGACTTGAAATTAAAAACCACCTTCTTTAAAAGCCTGCCCGAACAAAAAGGTTTTAGCCTGCCACTGGAAGGGCAGCAGGGAGGGGGCCATTCTGGTTTCCCTGGGAAGAAGGGAGTTCCAGAGTCATGGAGTAGCCACCAAAAAGGCCATCTCTCTCGTTCCCACCAACCGTGCTTGAGATGGAGGTGGGACCAAGAGAAGGGCCTCTCCTTAAGCTCTCATGGCCCAGATAGGTTCATATAGGGAGATGCAATCAGTCATTGATGTAGTTAGGAACGTAAAAGGCAACAATACAATCTCAGCTATGTGGTAAGTGTTGGTAAACAACTTCAGTGCAACCCTAATGGCTTACCATGCAGACTAACTCTACACTGAGTCACATACCACTGTTGCTGACCATCCCCTGAAGGCCCCAGCAGAGCCATCATACTTTCTGGAGAGCAAGAAGGATAGCAGGCAGGTGTGAAATTGGAGAATCTCTGGAGAACCCCAGCAGATATCATTGCCAATGTCATCATTTCATGTACCGACCATATCAATGTAACTAGATGCTTCTGTGATCCTGCCAGCTCCTCACACACCCATGTAGAGGTTGCTCTCTAAAATCACCCCCTCCCCCAATTTGGAGGTTCATGCACCTGATCACCCTGACTCAATCTAGTCCCCTGCTAGGACTTCATTAAAGAGCTCTTAATCACCTCTGCTGTCATATAAACAATATCCATATACCTGGACAAAGGAGAGATGTCCCAAGTTCACTCATTACTTGAAAGAGAAGTATTTGGTACCAATGTCATATTTTGAGAGCACGTGCAGGCTCTTTGCAGGGGTGATGGGAGAAGCCTCCATGGGGAGGGATGCACAAATCATCTTCTGAACAGGGCACCACATACTACTAAGCAGAAGAGATGTACTGACTGAAAGAGTTGGTGTAATAATGTAAGTGGCTGTTGACAACAGCTATTACCAAAAAATGTTTGGCACAAATTAGCCTGAAGTTTGCTGGTACAAGTTTATCCCCACACCCTTAGTATTGCTTGAACTCGAAAATCTACATGACAGTGGGCACCCATAAAGGCTTCCTGTATTAATGCTCTCTCACTCAAGATCACATACCTCTAAAATCAGGTCGCTTTGGTTCTCTTCTGTGGCCTCCCCTAAGTGGGAGCTGAGAAGAGCATTTTCCTTTTTCATCCGTTCTGCTTGTGCTTCTGCTGATTCCTCAATATCATGGGTCTGAAAGGAAAGCCACAGGAGAAATGTATTGTTAAATTATAAGCTGTTGCTGCTACAGTGGAGTTTAGAAGAGCAATGAGCTTTAAATTATTGTCTTATCTCAGTTGACACTAGTTATGTGTGCATACTCAGAACTTCACAATTTGGTGGGTACCAGCTCCCAAATGAAACCGCTACAGGATTCTGGGCCCCTTCCACACAGCTGAATAATATCCCACATTATCTGCTTTAAACTGGAATATATGGCAGTGTGGACCCAGATAAGCCAGTTCAGAGCAGATATTGTGGGATTTTCTGCCTTGATATTCTGGGCTATATGGCTGTGTGGAAGGGCCCTAGATCTAATTCTGTGAAGGTGCCAACTATCACACTAGTTTTCAAAGGTTAATAAATGCCATGGAGATTTCTTGTCAAGGTGTGATATAAATATACCAAATAAATGTGTGTAATTCCACAGAAATTATACAGAAATAATCTTGGATAACTGGATGACTGTACAAATGCAGAAAGAACAAAAATCTGGTTTGTCACTTGATCAGATGGATGCTGCTAGGCAGAAAAGTAATGCCAACTTCCACAGTGCTCTAACAGGATGCTAGCTACAGTGCGAAACAATACAGGAAACAAAAATACAGATGCTTTAGGAAAAAGTAATTTCAAAACAACAAACTGACAACAACCAGCATAAATATTCTTGAAAAACTACCTTTGAGAGGAAAGTAACAACTTTGCTTTTGATTTCTTCGGACTTAAGACACTGGGGAAGAATATCCTCATGGCTTGTTTCCTACATACAAAATAAATGAAGTCAGGGCTATAAACAATTTCACTTGGCGGCTCAGTTACTTTAATTGAATCATGATTAAGCTGAATCAAGAAATTTCTACTAAACTATTGGAAATGTTTTGCACTAGTGGAATTTAAAACAAGTGTGCCCAGAATTTAATGATGAATATAGGTTCCGAAATCTCATCTGTCTTCTAGAGTATTCATTTTTTAGCAAGGCATTTATTTTAATGTTACTATTTTAAAATTCTAAAGTAATATCTCTTACTTCACCCAAGGAAGGGTGAAAACAGCAAAAAATTACAACTAAAATGAAAATCCAAATGAGTTATTTGCAGGCTGAAAGCTGCTTCATTCTGTCTGGACTGGGTGTCTTTCCAACCTAAAACTGATGTTTATGAGGGCAAAAGAAATTCCTCTTACCTCTGCAAACTGAGTGAATACCTCTATGGCATGCTGTTGAATCATCCAGTTGTTGTAGGCCAGCAATGTAGCAAACAAACAACATAGTTGAGGCAGAACCTGTCCCTAACAAGAGTTACAACACCAAAGTTATTGCTGGAGGTTTTAAATCTATAACAACCCCCCCCCCAGGAATCACAATTAAAATAATTAAACAGACAAATAAGATCTACAGGATGACTTTTTTTTTTTAAAAAAAAAACCACTTTCTGAATTAGTATTTCTACTTTCAGAAATATGCTGGCAATATATCAAACCCACTGTAAATAATATGTATGCATTTACACTGATCTGGAAAGGGCTTATCAGTGAGGAAGGGAGACAATTCAGACAATGATGTGGCTGCTCTGTACTTGCAGAAGAAGTAAAAAGAAGGGTGCATTCTATCTGGAAGCACACCTTTGTTTGCTTCCTTTGTTGCCATCCTGAACTGAGCCCAGCTCCTTTTTCATTGCCTGAATTGAGTTCCCCCTCTCTTCCTCATGGTAAGAAACAACAACAACGTACAGGTCACTCCAATGATTCGGCAGCTGACAGGGCACAGAGGAAGACATAGTATCCTGCAGCTGAACTCTTACCTGAAAATTAACTTAGTGATACTCACTCCAAAGCCCAGTATAATTTGAAAGTAAAGCAGTATTGTCTCTAGGAATTGATATTACTTCCATCTATACTTATTATGTATTTTGAATTCTTATTGAAGAACATTTTTTGATCTTATTATTCTTTTCACTCATAAATAACACCCCCAGAAGGATAATAAAAATAAATGAACAATGGCCCAGTGTAATTACCTGGAAGTCTGGTACAATAAAGGCTTTCCCCATTGAAGAGAGAAAATCTAAGATTGCAATGAGAATATGATCTGAGGGATTTTGCTGGATGAGGGATGTTTGCAGTGCAAATATCTACAAGAAAAAGGAGTATTTGAGACTGCCCATTAAAAGGTCAGGCGCCATGCTGCCCCGCCTCTCCTGCCCCAGCGTGAATTCCCCTTTGATGTCATTACTGTTGAACGTGGTGTCCCTTTACTCACCTGGATCAGTAACTGGGGCTCTAACATCTGGATGAAGAGCTGCAGAAGTTGAAATACCAAGCAACAGGTGTGCTGTAGATAAGGCAGACTTGATACCTTCATTAGATAAAAAATAACATCTTATGGCCCTCAAAGAACCCCAGTTCCAGTTAAACCAAAGAGTTAAAAATTCTAGGAACAGGAAAATGTGTATTTAATACTACCAAGGTCTAGCAATTGAATTTTATTATTGGTTGTTGGTTTGATGCCTGTTTTTATATATTGTTATAATGTTGTTGTTTTATTTTGTTTTATACTGTTGTTATGCATTTTAATGTGCTACATTTTAACTATGTTGATTGCGCTTGGCTCCATGTAAACCACCCCGAGTCCCTTCGGGGAGATGGAGGCAGGGTACAAAAACAAAGTTTTTGATGTTGTTGTTGTTATTGCTACAACTATAGCAGGGAGATATTCAGTCTCTGAAGTGGCACTATGGAATGCAGATCATGGAAATAAATTGGTTTCATTTATCAAAGATCAATTTTTTTATTTTATTTTTTATTTTTTAAAACCTTCTCCTATTTTAAAACCTGCAGAATATGTCTGGAAATGTGAATTCAGGTCAGGCTAAATGTAAATTGCCGCAGGCTACTGCCTTCTGACTCAGTTCCTTTACAGGGATTTTTGTTAAAGGGGAAAAAGAACAGATTGCTTTTCTGTAGCTGTTTAATGATAACATGTTGAAATGGGACAAATGTGAATGCACACATATATGTCCAGTGTTTGGATGTAGACATGCATGGGCTCTTTTAGGGATGAGTTAGGTATTACTGGGGACCCACCTCCACATTTGTAGTTTCCAACAGTTGGCACTAATTTGTCATAAACAAAACATGGCAAACTACTCTTACCTATTTTAAAAACACAGTTACAGCCTCAGTAAATAAGAGGAATGTCATGGACGCGGCCTACATTGATTTCAGTATAGCTTCCAATAATCTTCTAGACAAGCTGATAAAATGTTGGCTATTGTTAGGTTACTGGTTGACTGAAGCCAGAGTGCTGACCAGTAAACAAATGACCAGTGAGCATCACTTATTCAGTATTGTTCATAAATTACTTGGATGAAAGAATGGAAGACATGTTCACTATATCTTCAAATTACTCCACACTAGGATGGGCAGTTAATACCAGAAAAAAGAAGAACCAAGATTCAAGATTATTGCAACATGAATGAAGAACTAATTCAAAATTAATACAGCAAGGGCCTGGGTTACAAACAAGATAGGTTCTGTAGGTTTGTTCTCAAGTTTTACTTGTATGCAAGTCCGAACAGGTACACTTTCAAAGTGTAACTTCAATAATTTTGGACAGCATAGGGAAGGATTAACACCCTGTAATGTTTGTTTGTTTTGCTGTTTGTGCCCCTAGCTAGAAGATTTCACCTCCTTTTCTGTCCCTGTGATATTTGTATTTTTAAAAATGTGAGTTGTCGTGGAAATAAAAATTGGCAATAAAGCTTCAGTGGAGACAGCTTTTTCCCAGGTTAACTCTTTCAGAAGTGAATTTTCCTTCCAAGGGGTAGATTTCCTCTCTCTTCCTGTTGTCTCACTCCCCACCACACCCCCATTTATAACTAGGAGTCATATGCAAGTAGGGTACTTGTAACTCAAGGACTGTCTGTATAATAAATTACAGTACAGTTAGCTGCAATTAATATCATAATAAAATAATGTGGAAATTCAGTACTGTATAGAATTAGATTGGGAAAGACCTTCCTGCGTGAAGCCTACCTGGTTATGATCAAAACCAGAAACTAGGGATCTCTTTCCACTTTTGGCACATAAGAAATATGATATATCTTATTTTTACTATCACCAAAGCCAGCAAGGAATACTGTCACGCATGCAGATATAGTGAGGCTATTGCAAAAGCTTCGGTAAAGTCTACTATGTCCTCCACACCTACTCTAAGCCAATAAACTGATGAAATTATTTTTGTATACCCTCTCCTCACCAGAACAGGTATTGTTCACTCATTTTTTCTGATATATCATATTTCTTATGTGAAAACTATAACAACATAATGCAGGATTGTTCTCACCTCTGTGGGATGTAGAACTGCCAAAAACTGGCCAAGGGTCCCAATCAGAGCTATACGTTGATCCGGCTCCAGCATTTCTCCAGAAGTCTGGCAAACAGACAGCAAAGCAGAGAAAGCAATGTTCTGATGGAGAATGGAATAATTGTGAAAAGTTAGGAAACCTCATGAGATGAACTTCTACTGCATAATAGAAAGCAGAATAAGGGGTCTTAGCAGAAAAAAATGAGATAGTTTGGTCCACAGTGGTAAGATTTTTTTTAAAGTATTTTACATGCTACAAATAATGAAAGCAAATCAAGTAAATATTACTCTGATTGTATTTTTTGATTACTAGGATGTGAATTCTATATTATTTCATTCTTACATGCAAATACCAAAACGATGGTAGTTTTTTTCCCATTGAGAAAATGAGCAAATAATACTTTACAGTATTCTCCCTGTGTTTTAAAATTCTGTATATTACAGAAGAATTACCCGCCAGAGAAAAACATGTGGGATTCTATG
The DNA here is from genome assembly GCF_037176765.1 of Anolis sagrei. NCBI lineage: Eukaryota > Metazoa > Chordata > Lepidosauria > Squamata > Anolidae > Anolis > Anolis sagrei. The sequence goes on from NC_090022.1 coordinate 137,838,809, forward strand.
AATAAAACCGTAATTAAGTTTTGTATTGTATTTTAACCCCCAAATACCTGTTTTTCTGGTTATCTGCAGTAAAATTCTATTTTTCTATACTGCAACTTAATAGAAGAGCAGCCTCAACAGAATGTTTAATTAACTATCAGAAATCTGTTAATTGAAGCCTCGTCACTTTTACTCACCACTTGCGGAAATTCATCTAAAGATCTTCCACTGTTCAGCCACTCCTGACATTGCGTAAATCCCACTACAAAAATCTCACGAGCAACCTGTGGCCTGAGCAGAGGCGTAAGCGCTTGGAGAGAAAGATGCTGCCATAGCTGCAGGTTCTCTGTATCTTTAGGAGGAAATTTATCAGCAAACTTCACCTGTGAAGAGAGGAAGAAAGAATCAGAAAGAACAGAAAAAAATTGAATAGCTTTTAAAAATATGGTAAGAACATTATACTTTATGAATAAAAACTTAATAATAAACACTCTTATTTTACTGTAAATGATATTTAATATTAATTAAATGTAATATAAAGGCTTTATATTCCAACTACTCTATCTGGACCTAAGCAAGAAAGTTATTGCAAAGGACAATTCTTACTCAAAAGACAAGAAATGTATAGCAAGCCAAATTTTCTTTTCTCAGAGTTAAAATAGGCAATCCAGAGAGGAAAGGAAGCTAAAGACCAAAAGCACCCCAGAAAGACCGGACACGCTCCTCCTCTGCCATTTCTGGCATTAAAATGTGTTAAATGCCTCCCTGAATGAAATTTTGAATGAATATTTATAAAACTTACAGGTATGTAGCTCCTATCAGTACGGTTATGCATATTAATTAAAATAAAATGAAAATATTTTTCTTGTCCCATTATGACAACAAACCAAAGCTATACTACCTGCAATAAAAAATATTGATGCTTTTGTCACTCGGCCTAACACATTCAAGCAGGCCATAATAATACAGAATTGTTCTTTGTCAATTAATTAGACAAAACTTTATTTGATTAAGTTGACTGAAGAATGCAGTACAAATATTTATAGATTGGGACAGGTCAAGACAGACTGGGACAGGTCAAGACAGTACTTGCCTGGTGTTCAGCAGTCATCAAAAAGAGCAAACGACGTAGCAAGACCCCCAGCAGAGTGGCTTGGTAACTCTCAGCAGGACAGACTTTTATCTGAATCAGGAAACAAATACATTTTTAATGGTCAAATACAGAAATATTTAAATAAGGTTCAAAAACAAAATATTTGGCAAAATAAGAAAGTCATGTAATACCTCTAACAAACTTTGTGGATTACAATTCACTTCTTCATATGAATGAAGTTTAACTTTTATCTATACACTCAAGTAAATATGTTTTGGATCCAGATTTAGACAGAAAGTCCTATCAACATTTCTTTCTCGAAACTGTAGTTCACCTCTATACCTACAATCAAGGACCTGAAATTTCTCTAGCCAAACTCTAACTCTAGCATGAATAGCCTGTACTTTATGAATTAACTACCTTCCAAAACTAGAAAACAGAAATCCATCAGGCTCCAGAGTAGAGATGTCTAAAAATGACCTGGTGACTCAAAAATATGAGCTAGATCACAAGCTACACATGAACGGAAAAGAACCAGTTAGTAACAATCAGACAAAAAGAATGCTCCTTATCAAAATTATGCAAAGCCCAAAAAACGGAGTCTCCAAAAGCTGTACTTCAGAATTTGACCCAGGCTGTGACATATAACCCATTCCCTCCACTATCTCACCTAGAACCCCCCATCCCTTTGGGGAAAACTAGAGCTCTTGGCAACTAGCAAATTTAATATTCAAGCAAAATAATACATCATCCATTTTGACAACAAGGAACACTTCTTATGTCCCAAAAAGGCAATAAACAATCATGGAACCTTTTGACAGCTGAAATATGACTTCAGTACTTGGAAAAATACTGGAATAGATAATGGAGCATGTTCACAAGTGTCTGAATGACAATGAAATGATTTGTAGGAACTAGCAAATATTTGTCAAGGAAAAATCATGACAAAGTAATCTTATATACACTTTTAATTGGGTCATTACGTTTAGTAGATGGTGGGAATGAAGCAGATGTAGTTTATTTGGATTTCAGCAAAACATTTCATAATGTTTCCCATGATACTTTCATTAACAGACTTGTAACATAAGTAATTACTCAGATAAATTACAAGAAAAAGATTCCACCTAAATATTAGCAAGAACTTCCTGGTGGTAAGAGCTGATCAAAAGTGGAATGTGCTGCATTGGAGCATGGTGGAGTTTCCTTCTCTGGAGGCTTTTAAACATAGGCTGGATGACCATGTCAGGGTGCTTTGTGCTTTCCCTCAATGAAAGGGGGTTGGACTGGATGGTCTTTGTGGTCTCTTTCAACTCCAGATAGTGGGGGACTTTTTCTCTGGAAATCCTCAAAAAGAGGCTGGAAAACTGCCAACTAGGATGCTCTAGCTGGAGTTCCTGCATTGATCTGAGGGCTGGACTAGATGGTCTACGGAGCCTTTACCAATACTAAGATCCCATGGTTTTCTAGTTACATTATCCATTCTGGTTGCTTATAAATTAAAAATGCATTTGACTTACCAAATGTGCTATTATAAATGTATGATGAGCACACAGATCAGCTGTTTCAAACCTGGAAGATGAGAATGAGATTACAATCAGCAAGTAAATCAATGATTAGCACATATGACATCAGATCTCCTCTTGCTCTGTTAGTCTTTGTTGATTTTTGGGTTCAAGTTCTGTTTCATGACTGAGAAGTTCATTGGTATCTGATAATCTGCTGCCTCTTTACCATAGAAAAAAACTTGAATAGTGCACTCATGCCATTTTATCCTTCATGAAGACTAGTTTCTTCCACAGGTGGTGCAAAGGGTTAACCCAGGCATCCTCAAGCTGCGGCCTTCCAGCAGTTTGGGTCTTCAACTCCCAGAAGTCCTGATAAATAAACAAGCTCGTTAGGACTTCTGCGAATTGGAAGCCCAAACAGCTGGAGGACCGTAGTTTAAGGATGCCTGGGTTAAACCCTTGTGCTGCTGAACTGCTGACCTGAAAGTTGGTAGTTCAAATCTGTGGAATGGGTTGAGCTCACTGTTAGCCCTAGCTCCTGCCAACCTAGCAGCTCGAAAACATGCAAATGTGAGTAGATTAATACGTACTGCTTCAGCAGGGAAAAAAAACCAAAAAGATGCTCCATGCAGTCATGCTGCCCACACGACAAGGAGGTGGCTATGGACAACACAGGCTTTTCGGCTTGGAAATAGAGAAGAGCACCTCCCCCAGAGCCAGGTATGAGCACCGCCTCCAAAGCCAAAAATAAAAAAGGAGCAGCCTTTCCCTTTGTCTATATCTTTGTATTTCACTGTAACAACGCATTGAATGTTTGCCTGTGTCTGTTTATATGCTGTAATATGCTCTGAGTCCCCTCTGGGAGAAAGGTGGAATATAAATAAAGTGTTATTATTATTTATAAATGAGATTCTTGCCTTTCAAAAGGAGAGAAAACTTAGCAATTCAGTCATTTATTACGCTGTTCTCCTTCAATACATCTTAATCTTACCTAGCAAGGAAACACCAAGCATCCATTGCCAGGAGAGCAATGATCGTATGAGAACCAAGTATGGTCTCTAACAAGGAGCATTCCTAATGAGAAAAAGAAAACATACATGAGCACAATTTTGTCTAGAATTTGTTTTTAAGGCCATTTTGTTGGAATTCAACCTCAAACTGCTCATTTCTACAGTACTCAATGAGAAGCAGATAGACAGAATTAATTACTACATCTAAATCTTATCTCCCACTCTCTCATATCCAAACTAACCCAGTCTCTAACTAATGCTAACTAATGCTTATCTTTGACCCCAAGCATTTCTAAACCTAAATCATTTCTAAACATTTATACAGGAAACCGTGGAACCAGTCTGAGGTCTAGATGGTGATTGCACAAAGCACTGATGCACATTAAGGACTTTCTTTTCTGTGCTTTTGTGACTGTTGTCTGGCTGCTGAAGTTTAGAGCTGTCTTTGAACTGCATTAGTCAGTGTAGATGTGGTCTAAGAGATTACTCTAATTCCCTCCAATATATCTGACTTTTAAAAACTGTCTCAGATGTTCCACCAATCACCACTCACTTCCAATTTCCATCCTCTTATTCCCGTTATCTTTATTTATCTATCTAATAAATATGTTATCTCCTCAAAAGTCACTAACATTATTGATAGTTATGGAACAAAAGAAGGATCTTAAAAATTGATACCATTGTCCTTAGGGAAAAAAACCCAGAAACATTCACCAAACAGAATAGAGTAGATCTATCAAGATCTGGGCATAACAACAACACTCCAAACCATACAGTGATCAGTGTGGCTTTTTTTCCCTAGTGATTTTTGATAAATGTAGTATCTCCAAACATATCTCTGAGGAATGGCCTAACTATCTATTGTGAATCTTGATTTCAAAGTTCAGACTACATTGGCAGATTACAATAAGCAAGACCTTTCCTTACCAGTAGATGAAAATGTGATGCAGTGAGTGTTGTGATAAAGGTACACAGGTGGATGCAGACATAGTGGTAAAAGGTGCTTTTGTGTTGCCCTGTTCCCATCATTCCTGGAGCAAGAACAGGAAGGGAAAGCTCGCCAGAGCACTGCTGAAGACTATGAAAGAGGGCTGATAGCAAGGTCATTCTTCAAAGAAAAGGAAAAGAGCAGCGTTACTTCTTTACTACCAGATGACAAGGTCATTGCAAGCATTCATCGTGCATTTCAACATAAATGGTTAGCAACCATAATAATGTAAAATTTAAAAAAAATATGTAACACTATTTTTGTTCCTGGGTTAAAAATGTCATTTCATAATTGGTTCTATCATAAAAACAATGAAAAAGTTTATTAAATTGCAAAAACTTTGTTTTTGTGGGACATCCTGTAGCCCATTTTGCTATAATTTTTGAATGAGTATTTCAGAGTCTCGACCAATTCAACATAATTTGTGGCAGCCACAAATTACTTTCAAAGTATGTACTGCACAATTAAACAGGAAATGACATTTTCAAACCAGGAACATATTATTTTTCAAATTTTGTTGTATAGTGTTATTTGTGTTATAGAAAAAGAAGAAAATTAGGTAATAATATGACATTTTAAAGCTTTTGTGCTAAGCACAACTTTTATACTGAACAAAACACAACATAACAAGAAAAAAGTCGAGTGTTGATCCTGTTTTGATAGTGACCATTCTCAAAATTAGCATGCACTGTCCATTTTTGGACAAGCATTACTTTGGGATTTTATGGTGTCTGTCTATGAAATAGTTTGTTATAATGAAGACTATAAGAAGGACTATACTCTTAAAAATACCCAGGAGATTTTTCTGTATAGTACAAAAGTGATAATCAGTAGATTATAATGCTGATATCTCAAGTTTCAAAATATCTTCTAGGCAGCATATGATTTTAGGTTTTGGCAAAAATATTAAGAACCATGCTGCCAGTTTGGAACCATGCTGCCAGTTTGCAAAGGGTTAACCCAGGCATCCTCAAGCTGCGGCCCTCCAGCAGCTTGGGTCTTCAACTCACAGAAGTCCTGATAAATAAACAAGGTCGTTAGGACTTCTGCGAATTGGAAGCCCAAACACAACCAATAAGATGTTTTGTGAGGTATGCTGTCTCCCGAGGCAAAGATTCATGATGTAACAGAGAGGCTGACAAGGTTCATTAAGCCCACCATCCATTATCACTTCATGTTGAACAAAGGAAACCAGAAGGTACAACTTTCAACATATTGCAAGGGAATATAAAACTCTGGGGAGGGACACAAGGGCATTGGGATTAAGGTTTTTCTTATACAGAGGGAATTGGAGGACCATTAACACAGGAAACTCAACAGTGGGCTGAAAAACAACAACAAGGAATCTCTGTGAGAATGATCAAATGGTCTTAGATATTGCTACACAAGATGAACTCAAAGTTTTAAAAAAGGAAGGCAAATATAATAGGTTAACAAAACTCAACAAGCACTGATTCTTACTCCTTTCATATGACCTTGTGCATTGGGACAAATGATATACAGTAGTAAGACATAGCCTTCCCCGTAGTCACCTATGGATGTGAGAGCTGGACCATAGGGAAGGCTGAGCGAAGGAAGATTGATGCTTTTGAACTGTGGTGTTGGAGGAATGTTCTGAGAGTGCCTTGGACCGCCAGAAGATCCAACCAGTCCATACTCCAGGAAATAAAGCCCAACTGCTCATTGGAGGGAAGAATAATAGAGGCCAAAATGAAGGACTTTGGCCACATCATGAGAAGACAGGAAAGCTTAGAGAAGACAATGATGCTGGGGAAAATAGAAGGAAAAGGGAAGAGGGGCCAACCAAGGGCAAGATAGATGGATGGCATCCTTGAAGTGATTGGATTGACCTTGAAGGAGCTGGGGGTGGTGATGACCGACAGGGAGCTCTGGCGTGGGCTGGTCCATGAGGTTATGAAGAGTCGGAGACGACTGAACGAATGAACAACAAAAAAGCCTTCAAGATATTATAAGGGTCCACGAGTCTCTAGGAAGGAAGCTAAAAGACCTTAATCACTTCTTCCTGTTGAAGAATGTGGCCTAGAAAGACAGAGGAGAGTACTAGAGGGGAACAACTGGCTTTGTAGATGGCGCCATCAAGAAAGCGACCTCATTGTGGGCAACTCCTATAGGGTCCCTAGCCAAATTGAAGATATGGATGATGCCTTTCTAAAACACATAGCCAAATATATATATATTTTAAAAAATAGACTCAGTAAGAGAAGGTTTCAACCCCCCTGCTATTCATTGGAAATCACACTCTGCCAATTTTAAAAGGTTCACCATATTCCTCCCTAGCCTTGCAGGCAATGTTATTGTCCAAAAGGTGGAGGAGGCAACAAGGGGATCCGTTATTTTGAATCTGATCCCAACCTATTGAACAAATTGATGGAAATAGAGGGATTCTTGGATGGGAATGACCATGTCCTCTCGGAATTTGTTATATGACGGAAAGGTGAAGCTAAATATAGTCAAAACACTCCTTCTAGCTTTCAAGAAAGCTGATTTTGGTAAACTCAGGGAAATACTGAATTAGTTCCTAAGCTCGAAGTTCATGATGCACAGGAGTTTCTTAAATATGAGATAATGAAAATGCAGCTGGCAACAACTCCAATGAGGAAGGTAAGTGGGAGATATCTAAAGAAATCAAGGTGAATACACAAAGAACTTTCAGATGAGGTGAAATTTAAAAGTGAGATACAGAAGAAATCAAATTAGAATCATCAAAGAATAATAGTAAAGGCCAGTAGTTATAAGGGGAAAGTCAAAAAGCTAAAAGCTCAGAATGAGCATATGCATGATAGAAGTTAAAATAATAAAAAATATATTCATTTATAGGCTAGAAGAATAAAGAAACATTAGTGTTACTGAGTATTGAAGATGGAGAAATGGTAACAGGGGATAAAGAGAAAGCAAAACTCCTACTTTGCCCCAGACTTCTCCCCAGAGAAAAAGATTGTTAAACTAACTGAAGCACTCCTTTTAATAAAATACATTCAAGACAGGCACCCAGCTTGTCAATACAGAGGATACCAAACCAAATGAACCCTATGATAGTATGGAATTACCTGGGAATTTCTTCTGGATACTGATTTCCTGTGTTCCAAATAGCTTTCACATCCTGGGACTGAGATGGCAATGTGTCCATTACAGAAAGCAGAAGTCGACACTGTGGAAAGTGCAGCTCAGAAGGGAGATCTGGAATGATTTTTTCAAAGTAATTTATTTTAAAAACAAGTTTTTAATTTGTATGGTGCTCTCATGTCCTGACAGAGCAAATTAATCTAGGGGCCCATAGCCATGTAAACAGCTCAGAGATCCTAGAAGTCAAATTTATTATTATTAAAAAAAATCTTTCCCCCAAAGGGTATTAAGGCCAGGACTATTATGGGATCCTGACCACATATTCAGTTCCCACACACAAGACAATGTAGGGCAGGCAATCAGCACATTCAAGTGTACCTGGAGTTTTACTTAATACTACTTCAATGAAAGGCTTAAAGGAAACCAGCAGACTGAGAAGAGAGTCCAATGTCACAAGGAATCCCCTTGCCATTTCATCCTGATGAGCCTTGGAAATCGCAGGGGCGTGAAGACTTGGTGGAAATTTGCTGTTAGGAAAGAATATGCAGCATCTAATCAGTACTTGCATTGTAAACACTAAGCATCAATTCATAATTACAGCACGATGCTGTTAAATGACAGTCTCACTTGAGCATAAAGCAGGATTAGTGGCAAGAAACATTTCCCAGCTCTAGGCTGGCATTCCAGTTGCAACCTCTCCTAGAAAGAGATAGATTAAGCACACTTATCCACACAGTAAGTATCTAGTCAACACAAACTAAAGCACTTTGCTCAAGAAAAGGAAAGTAAAGATTGCTTGGAAGTTGTCCATCTGAGCTTGGTCCAATAATAACTTCTTCAGCAAGGGTCTCACAGCTGTTTCTTGGTGTGCATGTTCACTGTAGAATCAATCCAGCTTGATACCATATTAAGTGCCATGGCTGAATGCTGTGGCATCATGGGAGCTGGTAGTTTTTACAAGGTCTTTAGCCTTCTCTGCCTCAAATCCCAGGATTACCTAGCACAGCGCCATAGCAGGTAAAATGGTGTCAATTTGACAGTACGGATGCAGCCACAGACAGGGTGATGATCCTGCAATGAAATCAAATTCATTATCAGGTATGTTTATTTACCTGTGTATTTGAAGGTACGTCTGATGAAGCAGAGAGCAGGAATCCACCAGGAAAGAAGTAAACTCCTATAAAGTCAAGCATGTCAAATATTTGAATTTATAAGGAATTATTTCAAACCCATCTCTTCGTTTTGTGTAAACTGAAGTCTTGAATGGAATCTTTCCAAATCAAGACACAAAATCCATGTATAGCAAACATTACTTTTCCCCTTGCACCTCTTCAAAACTTTAGGAAACATCTATGATTGTATTATAGTACTCTTTAGCCATGGTTTTCTATATACATTACCAAAATTATCTTTACTCATATAAAAACATTTTTATAATCGAAATGTTCATTTTTTTCACTTTCAAAATTATAAATGGTAACAAATAAATGCAAACAGTAAAATTCTTGCCTTGGTACCACAAACTGATAGAGTAAGTTAATGAACAGGTAGACAGGTCAAACCAAGGCTAATTTTACAGAACACCTGACAATTATTGAGACATTGTCAGACATCTAACAACATTGATATGCTTAGGAAGGTGTTCTGTTTGTTTGTTAATCCTCTATATATTAATGTGCTGGTGTTTCACAGCAATGTCTTAGTGTATTAATATGAATGGTGGTCTAGTTCACAGAAGTACTTCCAAAACCATGAACTACACCACAACAATCACAAATCCCAAGCTGGACTATGCCATTGTGGAATAAAACACAGATCTGATGCATAGAGGTTCATTTTTTTTAATCCAGGTAACTATCACCAAACAACAGTTCTCATCCATTCATTGCCAGAAGTGTGCAAAACAGCTACTAAAAGTCAGATCACATCTGTAACTGAATGCCAAATCATCAAAACACAGACATGCCTTTACATACATTGTATGTTGTGGAAGCACATGACAGACCAAGTCTATTGGTTTTAAGTTATAAGAAGGGAGCTTTTGATAGACCATTAGAAAAAATGTCTTGACAATTCAGTGATAGAGACAATTGCCTAAAGCAGTGTCTCTCAAACTTTGGACATACAAGTATTTTTGAACTTCAACTCCCATAAATCCCAGCCATCTTACCAGCTGTTAGGAATTGTGGGAGCCGAAGTCCAAAACACCTGGAGGCCCACAGGTACTGCAGGCCAGCCCTAGAGAGATTTTGAGATGTCCTCTGGATGTCTTTAAAAGGAGGCTGGACAGCTACCTGCTGTAGCTCAGGCCTCTTCAACCAGCAGCCCTTTGGGTATTTTGGGCTTCAGCTCCCAGAATTCCTGATCATTGAACAAGCTGTCTAGGGCTTCTGGGAGTTGGAGGCCCAAACACCCCGAGGGTCACAAGTTGAGTGGAGACCCTGCATTGAGCAAAGTCCTTTCCAACTCTATTATTCTATACTATTATTTGTTTTTCTTCTTTGAATGTTTCAAGTGATGCCACATACTTACAGCACAAAGATTGCAAATATGTAAGTCAAAGTAAAGTTTTATCCCCTTCCTGCAGAAGCCAGTTGCTAGCTCTTACCTTGGTGTAGTGCAGCAGAGAATTGGCAAAAAATCTACACAGTTTGTTCATCCTCTGGAACAATTTATAGTCAGTGCTTTCCTATACAAATGTAAAAAAAGCACACTTTGAGTATTTCCTTGGGAAAACTTCTATAGTACTTTTAAAATTACTTCTCAACCTCACTCCTTAAAGAAAGGCCAATCCACATGTCAACTAAGGTAGCGTTTCTGTGTCTTTTGTTCCCTAGCCTATGTACTGATTATGATTATTATTGGAAACAATATAGTTGTTAATATACTCATTTAATTGCATAAATTTATGAAAATGTGAAATAGACAACTAGACTTTATTATTTTGCTATGTTGTTAACGTCATCGAGGTGCTGGTCTTCTCAGGCATCTTTCAGTGTAAAAAAAAGAAAAAGCTTTATTACAATCCAAAGACCCAAATAGCTCAACAGTCAAAGATACACAAAGTGTATACAGATTAATAAACTGATTAAAATGCAGGATGTCTTGCATATAAACAAGAGCCTGCAAATAAATACAAAGGCGAGTTTCAGCCTAAGTCTAAAGAAGTTTCTTATCCTGGCTACCTCACAATTTAGCAAGGAACGAAGTCACGTGGAGGAGATCGTCTCCTAATGGAAAGTTTACATAGAATTGAACTGGTCTACCAGATAAGTTGCTCAGTAATGGATTAATATGTTGTTGGGTCTGCTTATAAAAATTGTAGGACAATAAGATATGTTTCATACATTCAACTTCCTGGTTATTGCATAGGCAAAGTCCTGCATTATATAGAACATCTGCAAATCTGCCTTGAAGCATTTCGGAGGGAAACACATTACATCTTGCCTTGGAAAACAAGCAAACAGTATTTGGCAATAGTCAAATTCATAAGGTAATGTGCTCCGTGGAGAGGCCTAGGATAGTGTAACAATGCACTTGGGGAATAAGAAACATATGAATGAGAACGCAGCTCACAGAAAGCAATCAGACATCTTTAATTTCACTGATAACTTTCCTTATGTTGCTATTTCCTCAAAATTCCCTGATTGTCATTGGTGATCATTTGCCTTGACCGGTTGGCTGAAAGTGTGCCCCACATACCAGTCCTCTGTAGCACCTTGGTCTACTGGTTGTAAAAGGAATATCACATTTTGTGGAATAAAACATCACTTCTATAGGACTGCAGGTTTGAAATAAGCCAAGGTGTGGGGATGTTCAATAGACACGGAGCTCTCATCTCAAAATCTGAGTGTATAACTGAGAGATGTGTAAGTAATAAGTTACTCCTAGCCATGCATACTAGTGAACCACAAATGGTCCCTTTCTGCTTCTAAAGACAAAGCGACCTCAAGAGATAGTTTGTTTTTTCGTTCAGTCGTTTCTGACTCTTTGTGACCTCATGGACCAGCCATGCCAGAGCTCTGTGTTGGCAGTGGCCACCCCCAGTTCCTCCAAAGTCAAGCCAGTCACTTGAGATAGTTTATGTGAGGCCTAAAAACCTTAACCACGTGACTGAAGCTTGGGCTCTATCTAACATGTAAATATGTTAATGCTTCAAACACCTTCCCTCTAATTTTAATTACAATGCTTTTGGAAGTCAAGTTTGACTTAAGATAGTAATCCATTCACCTGGGTTCCAGAACACTTCATCTGCTCAGCCAACTGCAAACAAGACTGGAAAGAAAACAGGATGTCTTCGCAAAGGCTGCGTAAGATATCAGAATGTTTCAAGCCGTTCTTTATCAGTGACTTGTGCTTGAGACTTTGCCTGTAAGAACACATATTTGACAATTCTGAAAGGTCTTAAAACAGAGTTTTGATGGTCATCTTTAAGAAACACGTTACTTGTGTATTTGTGCATGGCAGCAGTTGGACTAAATGACTCTCAGGGTGCTTCAAACAATATGATTTAAATTAGCCCTCTGACCAATAATCCAGTTTAATTGAAATACTTGGATTACAAGCAGTTTAGTCTTCTGGTCAACAGCGCAATGCTGTGTCAGATTAAAAGGCCGCAACTGAATTAAAAGAGACAGCTATATAATATACCGTATATTCCGGCATATAAGACGACTGGGCGTATAAGACGACCCCCAACTTTTCCAGTTAAAATATAGAGTTTGGGATATACTCGCCGTATAAGACCACTCCTCTTCCAATGCACACCAAATAAAATTTTTAAAAAATCAGATTTGAATTCAATATGGTAATTTGAATTCAAATGCTTATGACATACAGGTTCCTATGAGAGGGGCATTGTACTTTATATTGGACATTATAGTTGCTCTTCCTCCCTTGAATTTCATTTACGCTCTGGGTCGTTTACATCATGCTGGCAAGTATGAAAGCAGGCTTTAAATGGTTCAGATTACATGTATGTTGGCATAGAAGCTTGCATGCAAATAGAAGTCAGGCTTTGTACGATGAGTACTGAGGTGAAGGCAAAGCATTTGTAGAATTTTTATCTATAAGCAGTCTTTATAAATCAGGACCTCCTATCAGAAGAGAGGGGCAGGTTGGACCCCCATCCTTCAGAAATGTAGCATTTGGCATGGCACATGTTTACTGGGTCACATCTTGACATGTCTTCATCCTTAAATCACTGTGACAGCTTGAATTGTTTTAGACTTTCTCAAGGACACAGCCAGGTGATGTTTAATTGTTAGAAGGGGGAAAGAGATCAGAAAAGAGGAAGGAGGGCCCTGGGTCAATAAGAGCTTTCCAGTTTGACTTCTGTCAAAAATGAAATGCAAAGATACAGGATGGGGGACGCGTGGCTTGAGAGCGGTATGTGTGAAAAAGATCTTGGGGTCCTTGTGGAGACCAACAACAGGAGCCAACAATATCATGCGGTGGCAAAAAAACAAACAAAACAAAACAAAAAACCAATAGGATTTTGGCCTGCATCAATAGGAGCATAGCATCTAGATCCAGGGAAGTCATGCTCCCCATGCTCTATTCTGCCTTGGTTATACCAAACCTGGAATTACATTGTGTCCAATTCTGGGCACCACAACTGAAGGGAGATGTTGACAAGCTGGAATGTGTCCAGAGGAAGAGGGTGACTAAAATGATCAAGGGTCTGGAGAACAAGCCCTATGAGGAGTGGCTTAAAGAGCTGGGTATGTTTAGTCTGAAGAAGAGAAGGCTGAGAGGAGACATGATGAGACCCTGTGTAAATATGTGAGAGGAAGTCACAGGGAGGAGAGAGCAGATCAAGGGTCTGGAGAACAAGCCCTATGAGGAGTGGCTTAAAGAGCTGGGCATGTTTAGCTTGAAGAAGAGAAGGCTGAGAGGAGACATGATGAGACCCTGTGTAAATATGTGAGAGGAAGTCATAGGGAGGAGAGAGCAGATCAAGGGTCTGGAGAACAAGCCCTATGAGGAGTGGCTTAAAGAGCTGGGTATGTTTAGCTTGAAGAAGAGAAGGCTGAGAGGAGACATGATGAGACCCTGTGTAAATATGTGAGAGGAAGTCATAGGGAGGAGAGAGCAGATCAAGGGTCTGGAGAACAAGCCCTATGAGGAGTGGCTTAAAGAGCTGGGTATGTTTAGCTTGAAGAAGAGAAGGCTGAGAGGAGACATGATGAGAGCCATGTATAAATATGCGAGAAGAAGTCATAGGGAGGAGAGAGCAGATCAAGGGTCTGGAGAACAAGCCCTATGAGGAGTGGCTTAAAGAGCTGAGTATGTTTAGCTTGAAGAAGAGAAAGCTGAGAGGAGACATGATGAGAGCCATGTATAAATATGTGAGAGGAAGTCATAGGGAGGAGAGAGCAGATCAAGGGTCTGGAGAACAAGCCCTATGAGGAGTGGCTTAAAGAGCTGGGTATGTTTAGCTTGAAGAAGAGAAGGCTGAGAGGAGACGTGATGAGACCCTGTGTAAATATGTGAGAGGAAGTCATAGGGAGGGCGCAGGGAGGGAGGGGGCGAAGAGGAGGAGCGGCAGCCTTTGCTACCAATCTGGCAGCATGGTAGCCTACTGGGCTGTCTTCACCCTCGCAGGCATTGAGTTAGCTCCGCCTCCGGCCTCCATCTCAGAGCAGCTGCTGCAGGAGGGAGCCAAAGCCAGAGGGCGGGGCCTCTGCCTGCTCCTCCCCGCCCCCGCAGGGCCCCCCCCCCCGGCCGCTCCGGTTTCAACTCCTGCTGCTTTACCAGGCCGGCGGGGGTGTTTGCATGCTATGCTGTGCTGTCCCCTCCGCAACTGGTCTGCTGCTAGCTCTGCCTCTGGCCTCAAAGTTCAGAGCAATTGCCGAGGGAACCAAAACCGGAGCGTGGGTGGGGCCGCGAGGGGCGAGGTCCTCTTCTCCCACTGCCTTCCCTGCTCTGGGTTTGGTTCCCTCGGCAGTTGCTCTGAACTTTGAGGCCAAAGGTGGAGCTAGCAGCAGACCATGGCGGAGGGGACAGCACAGCATGCAAACACCCCCGCCGGCCTGGTAAAGCAGCAGGAGTTGAAGCTGGAGCGGGGGGGGGGGGGACGACGGACGGACGGGACCGGGGGCGGGACCCTCTGCGGGGGGTGGGGCCGGAGTAGCCAGAGTCCCCGCCCCCACCCCTCCGGCTTTGGCTCCTGCAGCACCTTTTCTGGGATTACAGGGCGGAGGCAGACCCAACTCAATGCCGGCGAGGATGACGACAGCCCAGTAGGCTACCATGCTGCCAGCTTGGTAGGGAAGCCTGCCGCTCCTCCTCCTCGCCCCCTCCCTCCCTCCCTCCGCCCTCCCTCCTCCTCAGGCTCCACCACGCGGGGATGCCAAGGGCGAGGGAGACGAGGGAAAAATGATCCAAAAAAAATTATGCCGGGGTACAAGACGACTCCCCACTTTTGAGATGATTTTCCAGGCTTAGAAAGTCGTCTTGTACCCCAGAATATACGGTATATAACTTTATATATGACATCATAATTAGAAGTGCAAGCTACCTGATAATGAACTTCCATGTATTTGCATGAAGAGCACGATCTATGCTGGAAACGGCAGAACAGACTTCCAACAAAATGTGAATCACTGCAAGAGAAAAAAAATAATTAAAGTCATTTAATAAAGTCCCTGTGAACAGCTTTTGAATAGGGTAGAAATCTGTACTAGGAAATCAGAGAAAATTCAGTGGAGCAGCCCCAGGCATTACCATACATTTCTGACACCCACTGAAGCTCATTTTGAACACACCTCTTTTGTACAACAAATGATTTTCAGCATGAAATGAATAATAGTAAGAAAAGAAACTCAGTGTTTCTGTGTCTGCATTAACCACGGATTTCTTGGAAGAGTATCCATGGGAGAAGGAAGTAGTTTATGATATTTTGGGTGTCTTGGCCTGACATTTGCGACCGAGAAGCTCTAGTCTGATAGCATGAAGGGATTTTTCTCCACCTAGTTGCTCCTCTTGAGACTTGCCTCTAAACCAGTCTTTAGCTTGACTTCACCAGAGCACAAAATACTAGGCAGAGGAGCCTCATCCACATGGGATGACTGAGCCAATCCTGCTGCAGAGACTCCATTCCGATTGCAATCAAAATTTGCAACTCACCTTAACAAGAAGAGTAGGAGAAACAAAGAAAATAAAAGGCCAGGGAAGGGATTTTAAAAAATAGGGAGGAGCAAAACAAAAAGGAAGGACAACTTACAATACAACAGATTGGAACACAAACTGAACTTAACTGGGGTTGTGCCCATTGGGGGGCTGTGGAGAAAGGTCTGAGTCATTCTTATATATCAGTGTGATCTGAGGATGCACTCCTTCTCACTGCTGGAAAACTGATGTATGGTGGGAGTTCCCAGATGTGGCACACTCCCTCTGCAAAAAAAAGATTTTGCATACACACCTGATACCATAACTGCAACACTCTCATCAGCAGCACAGGAGTTCACAGAGACAATCTCAATCAGTTCCATGATCTGCTTTTGCAAAGCATAGGCCTCTTTAAAAAGAGACTGGAGCAAATCAGAAAACAAGCAGAAACAGTCACTGTACAATGACTCGCTGTTCTGCAGCAAAATAGAAAACCAGAGATAAAACAAAAACAAACATGTTAGACAGATCAACAGGAGATAAAGTTCAAGAACTAATAAGTCTTTGTTTCCATTAATTCGTAATCTCCATTACTATTATTGTGTACTTTTGCTACACATTATGAACTCATGAGACTTAAACCAGAATCATTTTCAAATTCTGATTTTAGTACAAACAAACCAATAATGAGGCTTGTCCGTGCAAATCTTACTGTAAGCATCTCAATACCGGTAAGATTTTATCACCATTAAATTTACATTCTATTGGAATTTCATGATCCATTTACACTTCTCTGAATCAAATCCAAAGCTGAAGAAGCACTTCAGTTTTGATACAAACAAGCAACCCACTCTGTTCTTTAAATGGTTGAGTGTGAAGTTACACTTACGTGTAATTCTGCAGTTGTGTAGCCACATGTTTGAAAACTTCTAATACTTTTAGATGGGACCACACCATCTCCCTATTGTGTCCATTCCCACTCAATGTCCTCAATTCCAAATCCATCACACATGCAACAAAACTAAAACAAAGCAGGGCAGGACATAATCAAAGGCTATATCAAAAAGATGAAGAACATTGAACAGAACTGGCGGAGAAATAGAGGATATCTTGGGAACCAACATAATGTTCTAGATTCTGAGGCCCCACCTGGATCATCATTTTCATTTCAGAGACTCTAAGTCAGGGGTTCTCAACATGGGCTCCCCAGATGTTTTTGGCCTTCAATTCCCAGAAATCCTAACAGCTGGAAAACTGGCTGGGAGAACCATTGCTCTAAGTCAATAGACGTGGCTTTTCAGGCTTACTGAGAAACAAATCCCTTTAGACGTTAAAAATTTCAACAATGTGTGATTCTCCCAAACATATAAGCCAATGAGAGTGCCTGTTACTCTGTGAGCTTCTCCTACTACACTGTTTACATTCCTAAAAAACTGTGAATATTTCCCCAAGCAATTGTCTAATAAGAATGAAAATAAAAAAGGAGAGTAACAATTAAGAAAAGAAAACTGTAAAATTTACTAACATATGGGGAAGTTATGTCACACTGCTGATGTTGTGGTGGACAAAAAGGAACTGAGATACAGAGTGGGAACGCCAATGCATGTTCAGTTGGAGGGGAGGGGAGTTAATTGTCCAAACAGCTGTGCTCTCTGGTCAGCCACGGGTCAGATTCATTTGTGTGTATGACAGAAACCATGAAGAAGGAACCAAATTAAGTCGGTTTGAGGTTTTATGGCAGCTTTCCACAACAGTGTTTTAGTCAAGAGATGCAGCTTCGATTGGTCTGAGGTGCATGAGCCTGGAAGTTAACATACGTAGCTATCAATGAAACCACATGAAACCAACAAAAAAGCCATCAGATTAAGGACCTTAACGACATACTGAAGGCACTTTTTAAAAAGACCCATGGAGCACATAAATGTGCACATTGGAGAAGGGAAAAGGTGAACAAAACCACTCAACATCACTCAAAAATGCTTTACAAAAATTAATAAATACATAAAAATCTTTTAAAACAACAAAGCAAAATTCATCAAAAGCAACAGAAAGAACAGGACCTAAGGCAAACTAGGTCTAAACTCTATGGAGATTGTTCCCTGCAACATTACTAGTAAAGCAGATGAAAAGGAACTGAGTAGTTTGGGTGGGGAAAATATTATCAACTGATGCAGAGGAGAGAGAGCAGATGCCCTGTCAAAATCCCTAACTAGCTCCAGAAGTTTGCAAACATGTAGCAAGTGCAGAATTAGTCATATATATTATCAGTTGTACACACCATGAAGAATAGATGATAGTACAGATTCCAATCCAATTTACAATACTGGTTTTTGGAAACTAAGATCCAATGTTTTATTGTGTCCCCCCGCCTTTTTAAAAAGCCTACAACAGTTTCCTTTCTGTTATACCATGAATACTGTACCTCTGCTCAGCAATAAAACTCACCAACCTTGCAGTGTATGTATGTCTTCTTGATTATATGAAGAACAGAGAGGGGAAGGCTGTGGACAAAATCTAATGGCAAAGTTTCCTGCAAAGTACAGATGTGTCGCACACAGCCTGTTAATGCTTCCACCACAAGTACCAGATTCTGCATAGGAAAGCATGTTATTAATAAAAGTATCAGTGGAGGTACACAAAAACAAAACTCAAAGACAAATCTGAAAATATCTGTTTGTTAAGTTACTGTCTCATGTCAAGGGGAAAAAACAGAAATAAAATGCAGATCTATTTTCACTGTTTTTTCATTCCCTGGAACATGAGCTTGAATGCAATGCCTTCATACAAAGGCCACAATCTGCCATCCACTGTATACTATATTTCTTCAGTATATAAATGGGATGTCTTAGAATCGCAGCTGATATATATATATATATATCAATAAAACTGTTGGTGGTGCTGAAATTATTGTGCCTCTTACAATTGATGGCATGATAGAATCAAGGAAATGTATTAAAGAGGCCAAACTGGCTTCTTGTAAGCAACTGCAATTACTGTTGTTCCAAATTGTTGTTAAAGGCATGAATAATTGACCACCCTTAACTCAGCAAATGATTAGTAGTCTGCAGTCAAGTGACTCAAGCAAATGATCATGTATGCTACCTAAAACATGTAGCTGTCAACAGCCCAGTGAATTAGTTCAGCAGCACTGTAAACAAGTGTGAATTTCATGTCACTGTTTATCCTTCTTTCTCTTCTGCTCCAAGGTTAATAACTAATTATTGCTAGAGAACACACAGTGTGTAATGCTTATCCCTCTGTGCTGTCAGAACAGACAAGAATTGTCTTAAGACAAAAGTGTATGCCAGGTTTAATTGAGTAGAGACCTAAACCAAACATCAGAGGAGACAAATTTCCATTTTCTTTCCTGCAAATCATTTATGTACCAAACATTTAGAATCATAGAATTATAGAGTTGGAAGAGACCTTGTGGGCCATCCAGTCCAACCCCCTGCCAAGAAGCAGCAACATCGCATTCAAAGCAACCCCAACAGATGGCCATCCAGCCTCTGTTTAAAAGCCTTCACCACATTCTGGGGCAGAGAGTTCCACTGCTGAACAGCTCTCACAGTCAAGAAGTTTTTCCTAATATTCAGGTACTGCTCACTTCCTGACTGTGAGAGCTGTTCAGCATTTAAACAAGACCCCTTTACCTAGAAATAGGCCGACATTATACAATATAACCAAACCAGTAAATAATTGCAAATTATCCAATGGATTTAAATTTTATAGATCTACATTAATATAAATATTGCCAAAACATTCTTTTGTCAAGAGAGAGAAAAATACAATTCATTTGGCAGAACTAATTTCACTGGATTTACCTGTATATGGTTTCTCATTGTCACATGTAATTCTTCATTCTGGCTTGTTAACTGTTCGGCATGGCTGGATACCTCATATAACAAGCCATCAAAGAATTCTACTGTCTGTTGGAACATAGAAAATTACAATTAAAACAGCACAAGAAAGTATTAGTCTTTTATAGATTAAACGCAACAAGACTTCAGGGCATTATCTCTGAAGTGCCTGCTACCACTTAATACAAGACGAATTTGGGATAAAAATGGAGACAATGTTGTAACATCAGTATTGATTTGTAATCTTTGCTGTTACATTTGCCAGCTTGCACATGCAGCAGAAGAAGAAAAAAGGGGGGGGGGGAGATCTCCCCCACTTTCTCACACACATACAGTCAAAACACACAGATAACTTTTGAGATTCTAGTTCCCAATGAGTCAAGGATCAATCCACACAAACCCTCCACATTAAGACATAATTGTTTACTTGATCCTACAGATGTTTTCCTTGAGAACTTCCAATATTACCTAACACACTGAGTGGTCTACAATGTGATCAGATAGTTTTAGAATAAAATAGATTCACTACATGGATATAACTGAGCCATTCCCTGAAAAATGACTACAAATAGTCACCACAAAAATTGGAAGGTTTGAGTGTATCTATTCTAATATGGACGTTTTGTTTAATCCCGATAATTAAACCATTTCTAGATCTAAGAATAATGTCATGTTTCTTTCTGAGCAAACACATAACCCTTATAGGTAAAATTGCCAAGATTTACAAAACTCCAATTTATTTTTACAGGTAACTAAGTTGTTAACAGAATGCAGATTGCAGCTTTACAAAAAGAAAACAAGTAATGTTACAAAAGCTGCTACAAAATCACTGTATTATTTTCCAGTAGATCCCAAGAAATTTTCTCTCCTGTTTTCTTGGTGCTATAAGTACACTAAGTACACTAAGTAGTCCTTTCTAAGGTTGGTTACTTTCTGTGGGTCTAGGGAAGTGCTGCTTAAAATAAATAACATACCATAAAATATAAAATAAATGCATATTAAAATTTATTTATTTATTTATTTATTTGCGGTATTAGTATTCTGCCCTTCTCAACCCCAAAGGGGACTCAGGGCGGTTCACAGTGTTGGCAACAATTCAGTGCCATCAATAAAAAACAGTATAAAACATCAAAATTGATCCTATATTAAAAAGAAAATCACAACCTTCGAGAAAAAAAAACCTGAATCATGCAAATCTACATGCCAAAGTGAAGATTCGGCAGCTCACAATTTGCACAAATGTTCATAAAAGACAGTGTCATACCTTTGGCAATATTTTAGAGGAAAATGTTTGTTCCAATTCAGAAAGATGAATTTGTGGTAGAAATTTCTCCATCAAAATCCTTAAAACACCTGTGTATGAGTGAATTTAGGAAAACCATTATTTTTAACAAATCCAAGGCTTCTATACAAATACAACTTACTGAAAAAAATACCATAAATAAATGATCAAATACATATGTAAATATTATTTGGTATTTTCATCAAACTAACATGTGCTTAATGGTCTGTTTGAGAAATATAAAGCTTGGATATTGCTTTTCTCAGATTCCAAAGTCTAAAATACTCCAGAACCGTCCAGATTGGTAGTTACTATAGTGATACCTTGGCTTTCTGATGGTTCACTGTACAAAATTATTAAAATATTGTGTATAAATTTACCTTTAGACCATTTATATACCTTGTATCTGAAATGTAATCAAATTTCCAATGTACCTTATTATATATATGTATAAATACCATATTGAAAAAAATCCAAAACATGGAACATTTCTGGTCCCAAACACTAAATTTGACATTTCCATTACTTACCAATACGCTGGCTCCAGTTGTCAACCACCTGATAAAGAGAGTATAAGCACTAAGGAAAACAAACAATACATACTTACAGCTGCCAATAGAGATTGGCACAAATGTTTCAAAGTAATCCAGTTCTGCTGTAAATTTTACAGAAGATAATTTACTAAATTTATTTGAATTAATGTATTCAAACTGTGAACCACTGTGCTTTAATCAGCATCACTTTTACACCAATACTCATGCAAAAGATTATTGTCCTCATGAGACTTCTGAGTTTTCAATCAATTTCTACTCAACTGCAAGGATGTATTTTTGCATTCTAGAAGGCATTGCTGGCAACTATATTTTGTTATTTACCAAGTGCTCACATTTCCTTGAATGTAGTGCAATTCCAGTAATAAGACTGGCTTTAGAGCCTTTTTTAGCCCTCCACACCAACTCAAATGAGAGATATGGTGATGCCTAGTTCATTAGTGTCCAGAATAAAGGGTTTCTTCAATGGTGGCGCTAGAGAGAGAGAGGATAGTCCATTTTATAGGGTGAGGATGGAAGGAGGAAAACCATTTCCACTGTTTTTGCTGGTTATTCCCTCTCCCTGCTTTTTGTATTATAAAGAAGGGTAGTTTCCATTACAGGGACGTTTGTAGAGGGAATAACTGGAAAACAGGAAAATAAGTTTTACTTCTTCAACCCACCCTCCACCTCTAAAATGGACTATCCTCTCTCTAGCACCCCCTAGTGGCTTCCACCCAGATAATGGAACAGTATATATATATATATATGTATGTATGTATAATATAGTTTCCTTTTTGGAGAAAACAAAAGTGGGGTTTATATAAACATGTTTCTCTACGACTGTCCTCTTTCAAAAAGGATACAAAGGATGCACCATATGTGTGTATACGCTAATATACATATGTGTGTGTGTATATATACACTAATATACAACTAGGCATCACCATATCTCTCATTTGAGTTGGTGTGAAGGACTAAAAAGGGCTCTAAAACCAGTCTTATTATATATATACATATACACTTATATATCAGGCATGGGCAAGCTTTGGCCCGCCAGGTGTTAGGAATTGTGGGAGCTGAAGTCCAAAACACCTGGCAGGCCAAAGCTTGCCCATGCCTGAGATACCTGATGTTGCCCAAATATTGATTTTCTTTGTGGCTCTTTCTTTCCCTTCTTTTTCATTCTCCCTTCCCTTCCCTTAGACCAGGGGTCCTCAAACTAAGGGCTGATGGCCAAATTCAGCCCTCCAAGGTCATTTACCTGGCCCTCAATCAGGGTCAACCTAAGTCTGAAATTACCTAAAAGCACACAACAACCCTATCTCATCAGCCAAAAGCAGGCCCACACTTCACATTGAAATACAAATAAGTTTATATTTGTTATAATTAGTCTTCATTTTAATTATTGTATTGTTTTAAAGCGTTTCTTTGCACTACAAATATGGTATGTGCAATGTGCACAGGAATTCATTCATGTTTTTTCAAATTATAATCCGGCCCTCCAACAGTTTGAGGGACTGTGACCTGGCCCTCTCTTTAAAACGTTACCTTAGACAAATGTCGACCCTCCAGGTGTTCTGGAATAGTGGAAGTTAAGAGTCCAAAACACCAGGAGGGCTGAAGTTTGCCCATGCTTGCCTTAGAGACATGTCCCCTTGCAGCAGCCAATCCACTCCCTTCCCGCTCTTTCCCGGTCACCTGACACTGGGCCTCAGCCAATCCCCTGTCTTCATTTCCTTCCCCTGTCCACCCTCATTCCCCACGCGAGGGCCTTCTTCCCCTCACTCGCCCGGCCCGCGAAGGATATGAGGAGGCGCGGCAGGGCGGCGGGGAGGTGGCGGAGGCACTCCTCGGGGCGCCAGGCCTGCACCTCGGCCAGCAGCGACAGCGCCTCCTCGGACTGAGACATCCTCCTCCTCCGCCGCGACTGAGCCGCCTTCCGAATCTGCCGCCACAAGGGTCACGAGGAGGAGCAGCGCGAGGAGGCCACGCCCTCGCGCCCTCCGCGCGCAGCATCCCGTCAGGCACTGCGGCGGCGTCCGAATCGGCGTGACCGGAAAAGCAGTGCGAGGAAGGGCCCTCCAAACCCGCTTGGCGTTTTGTTTGTTTTTGTCTTGCGCGAGTGGCCTCACTTGGTGGAGATTTCTCCGGGAGCGAGAAGGGTGGATTTGGAAGTGGAACTGCGGGGAAGGAGAAAAATAAATCGGATTCTGGTTGTACTTCAGGAATGAGGTATCTTGTCAAAAAAGTGGGTTGAGACTTTTATTACAAGTTAAATATTAAATACACTTTATTTCCGGAAGTTTTTTGATTTGGAAAAAAATGTATTTTAATGTATCTTAGAAGGCTTTCGTGGCTGGAATCACTGGGTTGCTCTGAGTTTTCCAGGCTGTCTGGCCATGTTCCAGAAGCACTCTCTCCTGCCCACATCCATGGCAGGCATCCTCAGTTGGAAACTGGACAAGTGGGGTTTATATATCTGTGGAATGATGTCCAGGGTGGGAGAAAGAACTCGTCTGCTCGAGGCAAGTGTGAATGTTTCAATTGGCCACCTTCATTAGCATTGAATGGTCTTGCAGCTTCAAAGCCTGGCTGCTTCCTGCCTGGTTTAATCCTTTGTTGGGAGGTGTTAGCTGGCCCTGATTGTTTCCTGTCTAGGATACGCCTGTTTTCAGAGTGTTGCTCTTTATTTACTGTCCTGATTTTAGAGTTTTTTAAATACTGGTAGCCAGATTTTGTTCATTTTCATGGTTTCCGCCTTTCTGTTGAAATTGTCCACATGCTTGTGGATTTCAATGGATTCTCTGTGTAGTCTGACATGGTGGTTGTTTAGAATGCCTCCAGCATTTCTGTGTTCTCAAATAATATGCTGTGTCCAGGTTGGTAAATAAAGGATGCCTGCCATAGATGTGGGTAAATAAAGGAGCCATATGAGAATGCCTGCCACAAAAGAGACAAGAGTTCTTTTTCCCACCTTGGGCATTCCACAGATAATATATAAACCTCACTTGCCTAGTTTCCAACAGACCCCACAACTCTGAGGATGGTTGCCATAGATGTGGGTGAAACGTCAAGAGAGAATGCTTCCGGTACATCGCCATACAGCCCGGAAAACTCATAACAACCGAGTGATTCCGTCCATGAAAGCCTTTGACAACACATTTAGTACTTCCTTTAGCGTCCTATCTTTATGCTCATACTTTGGTCATGTGTTGATTTTCCAGGTCTGCATCTGAATAAAATGGAATTCCAGTTCAACTTCTCCATAAGCAACGAGGCTTCTTCAGAGGAAAACCTATTATCTGAAAAGACTGAAAACGCAGCAGACTGCCCCGCTCTGAGTGAAAACAAGGAGGAGGCTTTGCCGAAGACGCCTGCCGACCCTGCGTCTGCCAAGGAGCACGCTATTCCTTCAGATGTCAACCAAGTGTTAGAAGATAAAATTGTGGAGAGCTTGCCAACAGTGCAGATTTTAGTGGTGGAAACAGCAGTCCCAGATCCCATTTCTTCCCATTCTGACCTCATCCCAGGTGTCTATGAGGGAGGCCTGAAGATCTGGGAGTGCACCTTTGATCTCCTGAATTATTTGTCTGAAGCTGAAATTCAGTTTGGGAACAAATCTGTTCTGGATCTTGGCTGTGGGGCTGGTCTTTTGGGCATCGCTGCATTAAAAAGAAATGCCGGAGAAGTCCACTTTCAGGACTACAACAGCTCAGTGATTGAAGAAATAACCCTGCCTAATATTTTGGTTAACTGTGCTCATGAGAGTGATGCTCCTGAAGGAAATGGTGAACTTCCTGTGAAACACTCTGGGGAAAAAGACTTTGACTTAGACTTACTCTCTAAGTGCAGATTATTTTCTGGGGAATGGTCAGCGTTCAGCAAGCTTCTTTTAAATAGCAAGAAGCCTTTCTCAAAATATGATCTGATCCTGACCTCAGAGACTGTTTACAACCCCGATTACTATGAGGCTTTGCATGACACACTTGCAGATTTATTGGGCATCAACGGCTGTGTTTATTTGGCTGGCAAAGCACACTACTTTGGGTGCGGAGGTGGGACTCTCCTTTTTACAAAATTCATTGAAGAGAAAAATGTTTTCAAGTCCCGAGTTCTTAAAGTTTTTGACAAAGGGTTAAAGCGTTTCATTATTGAACTGGTCTTCAAGAATTCCTTGTGACCTGCTTTTTGGCTTTGTACATTAATAAAGACACTCCATGTTTTCATTTGGAAACCAAGGGTCCATTTCTTCTTCATTCCTAATTGTACTTTTCATTCCTGGTTCCTTTTTTGTACTGTCGTTCCTATTACTCTTTCTTCTTTGGTATTTTAAGAGCACTTATCCAAAAACTCACGCATTCTCAAAAAGCCTACATTTGGAGGGAGTTCTGAATATATGTTTTGATTTATTTGGTGGGGGTTATGTCACAGCTCTGGACATATTACAGTCTTAATGTAGACAACCTTTAGAGCTCAATCCTACAAACATTATGTGCTTGTTTACTTCAATTATTACTTGTGTGTTTTGCGCACCTTTTGGGCTATTTCTTCTGGCTAATGAGCATCTCATCTAGAAATTCTAAAGCAGAAATTAGACAGTTTTACTGTAGAGTTAGAGGAAGCAAGACAAGTGAGCAATGATAACAATTGGCTGAAAAGCTTAAAGTTTTGTGTTTTGCACTCTTGTGTTACTTGGTTTTAACAGAAATGTAGGATTTTATTGATTGGTTTATCATGGTTTTATCTATTTTGTTCTTCTGATTGAATAATTTTAGTGTTTGTATTCTGTTTACAAGCCGCCTTGGTTATGCATTGCGGAGAAATACAGGATAGAAATACCCTAAATAAATAAATTTGTTTTTCTATGTTGTAATGATAGTTTAATTATTTTGTTGTATGTGTTGTTTTTCATTATATGTTATTTTATTACATCAAAATCCACATGTGTCTTCCAAGAAAAAGAAACCCAGTTCTATACAAAAGTCTGCATCGAGCCAGGAGTATGACACCATCTGAGCCTGCGAAACTTGGACCGTCTACAGATGTCACATTCAACTTCTGGAATGATTCCATCAGCGTTGCCTCCAAAAAAAATCCTGAAAATCTCTTGAAAGAGATAGCTGGACAATTGTCAGCATTCTGGAAGAAACAAAGAGCACCAGCACGGCTTCTTGATTCTGTGATTCTATGAAGTGATGATCCTCCACCATCAACTCTGCTGGACTGCTCACGCTGTCCAAATGCCTGATCACCATTTCTCAAAGGAGTTACTCTACTCTCAACTCAAGAATGGAAAACTGAATGTTGGTGGATAGGAAACAAGATTTAAAGATGGGCTTAAAGCCAAACTAAAACTGGCATAGACACAGAGAACTGAGAAGCCATGGTCCTTGAGTGCTGTAGCTGGAGCGTAAACTCATGATTTGGTTTGTGCTGAATGGCATTATATGAGTTTACACTGACCATAGAATGCAGCTCCAAACTGCATTATATGGCAGTATAGATGGGGCCTTGCTGGTGGTAGTTGCAATCTCCTGACCACTTATGGTTCTTAAAGAAAAGGGGAGGGTGGAGGAATAGAGTGGTTATCATCCCAGTTATGAAGCCGTGGTTATTTATGTTGGAAGTGAACCTCACACTACTCAAGTCTGCAGCCCTCAATGAGGAACAGTTAGCTGTAGAATAGGCTGAGGGAATCCCTTCTCTTTGGTTGGAATGTATCTATTTGTTCTCCCTCTCCTGCTCCCATCCTGGTTGGTGGTGTAGAATGGATACTCTTTGTGTTGCATGCCTTTAAGGGCTCTTCCACATAGCCATATAGCCAAGAATATCAAGGCAGAAAATCCCATAATATTTGCTTTGAACTGGGTTATCTGAATCCACACTGCCATATATCCCAGTTTAAAGCAGAAAATGTGGGATTTTATTCTGCTGTGTGGAAGGGGCCTAAGACTTCTGCTTTTTTCATCTTTGCACTCATACCTCTCTGTGTTTGAAGAGATGTAGTGTTTGGAGGTTTTTACTCTTGTTTTGGAACTTCGAAATTATGCAGTTAGAGAGAAGCTTAGACCCAATTTTTTCTTATCAAGGAATGTAGCTCTTGGTTGTAAATAAACCTTTTTGGTGACTTTAAAGATTGAACTTTGGATCTTTGCCTGCTAAGCTCAAACATTCTTTGCAGCCACACAATACTTCACGTTTCCTCTTGCTCTGAGCTGACTTCTCAGTTAAGTATCCTGTTTGTATTTTTGGATGCTCTGCTTTTTTGGGAGAATTCTTCAAGCTTTTGCTTCTAATCCTACACTATCCCTTTTTGTCTTTTTGGCTGGATCTATAATATAATTTGGAATTACATTGTACAGCTTTTTTTTTTTTTTTTTTTTTGGTCGTGTCAGAAGTCGCTTCTGGTGTGAGAGAACTGGCCGTCTGCAAGGACGTTTCCCAGAGGATGCCCGGATGATTTTGATGTTTTTATCATCCTTGTGGGAGGCTTCTCTCATTTCCCCGCACGAGGAGCTGGAGCTGATAGAGGGAGCTCATCTGCCTCTCCCCGGATTTGAACCTGCAACCTGTCGGTCTTCAGTCCTGCCGACACAAGGGTTTAACCCACTGCGCCACCGGGGGCTCCGTTGTATAGCTAATGTAGACCCATATAATGACATTCACTGTAGTGAAACTGCATAATATGAGTCTACTCCAGGCATTGATAAATTCCAGCGCTCCAGGTGTTTTGGACTTCAACTCCCACAATTCCTAACAGCTGGTACTGTGGCGAAATGAAAATCATGTGTAGTTCATGTCTTTACCAATCCACACTGCTAGAGAAAAGATGTGCCATGCAAATGTTCAGTAAATAATAAGTTATTTACTCTTTGTTATGCAGCGCAACATACATACAGTCATGTGAACAGTTGCATTGACTCACACAATATCCTTTGAGAGAGATTCAAATGGGTTGTTGTAGGTTTTTTCGGGCTATATGGCCATGTTCTAGAGGCATTCTCTCCTGACGTTTCGCCTGCATCTATGGCAAGCACCCTCAGAGGTTGTGAAGTCAAATGGTCCTTAGGTGTCCATGTGAAAAGTCTTCTTCCAGCAGTTCAGAAGCGGAAAAGTATACTGTCTTGGCAAGTTCCCTGAACAGAAAACCTAAACATGTGACTGTTGCCAAAAGTCCCAGAGTCAGCTAGAATTCAGGGCGTAGCCCACCCAATCAGTTCCTTGCTTTGCATTTTTTAATTAACACACTCACCAACTGATTTTTACACGCTCCAACAGGTAGGCTGTTAGGAATTGTGGGAGTTGAAGTCCAAAACCTCTGGAGGGCCATAGTTTGCCCATGCCTGGCCTACACACTGCATGACCTGGCAGGGAAGATCCAGCCGAAAGTTCTAGGGAAGGCCGCAAGAGGGCGCCCGCACTCCTCAGTGGTCCGGCCAGGAAGAGGCTGTTGCTAGGCGACCGGGCAGACTCTCCTGCAGCAAAGAGCAGGGAAGAGGCAGGTAGGGCTCTGGTGGGGGGCGGGGAAGGGGGGGGCGATCACGGTGCGCCCTCCTCTCTCTTTCTGGGCAGGTAATCTCCCTGTCTATGCCTCCCTCTTAGCTTCCAACTGCTCCAGTTCATCCCTTGTTGCCCCAGTTCGTCCCTCCAGGCCTCCCACTTTCTCCCTTTAGCCTCTGCTTGCCTTCCTTGGTGCAAACCTGAGCTCAGAAGTCGTTTGCACCCCATTGTCCCCACCAGGGAAGGACAAAGGAAGAAGGGAGAGGGGAAGGGTGCGTGCATCTACATTGTAGAATTAATTCAGTTTGATACCATTGTAAAATGCCATGGCTCATTGCTGTGGGATCTTGAGGTTTTTCCTTTGGTGAGGCATCAGCTGTCCTTGGCAGAGAAGGCTAAAGGCTTTGTAAAACTACAACTCCATAGCACTGAGCCCTGGCAGATAAAGTGGGGTCAAACTACAGTAGAATCTTGCTTATCCAACCTTCGCTCATCCAACGTTCTGTATTATCCAACGCAGCCTGCCTCCTGGCCGGATTAATAGCTGTTTCAATACATTGCAATGTTTCGGTGCTAAGTTCATAAATATAGTAATTCCTACATAACCGGTCTGAGTCGCCTGAGGGCTGAGAAGAGCGGTATACAAATGAAGCAAATAATACATAACATTGACATGTATTGAACTGCTTTTTCTGTTGATTTATTGTAAAATATGATGTTTTGGTGCTTAATTTGTAAAATTATAACGTAAGTTGACATTTAATATGCATTTCCTTAATCCCGCCTTATTATCCAATATTTTGGCTTATGCAACATTCTGCCGGCCCAATTATGTTGGATAAGCGAGACTCTACTGTACATTCATTCTGTAGTCTAGACGTGCCCTGTCTCTATGGGGTCAGAATTTCATTAAATTTGGATGCAAAATTGTTTTACCTAATATACGGTAATTTTATGTAGTAATTACAAATTTAGCACTAAAACATTGCAATGTATTGAAACAGCTGTGGATCCGGGTGGGAGGTAGACTGCATTGGATAATACAGAACGTTGGATGAGCAAAGGTTGGATAAGCAAGAAACTACTGTACTTACAATTCAGCCATGGCAAAGAATTTGAGAATTAGTGTTTCAGTGGAATCAGGCAAGCGAGTGGCATGAAGAATATGAGTTCGATGGGGGAAAGACTCCATGAAGAATTCTTAATAGAAACTTTGGGCCCTTCCACATAGCCATATAACCCAGAATATCAAGGCAGATAATACTCAATATCTGCTTTGAACTGAGTCCACACTGCCATATAATCCATTTCAATGTGGATTTATACAGCTGTGTGGAAGGAGCCTAAGAAAAAAGAAAACACCCCACTTCTTTAAAAATAAATAAATAAAGGCTCTGTGCCTTGAGCAGCTGCATTCCAGGTAAAAATAAACATTAAAATGAGTAGCTGGCATGAAAGCACAGGCGTAAGGAAACCCTCCTTTGTTAATTTCTAGTCTCTGCTTTGTTTTAAACATGAACAGATTTGGGGCATCACATTAAGGGGAGAGGAAAACATAAAGATCTAACCAACCAGACCCCCGTGATATGTGTCAGTTAATGTTGACCATTTGATAAGTTCATCCGTCCTTTGTTCCTTCTCTTCCAGCTGGTGCTCTTGAGCAGTGTGTGTCTTCAGAAGTGGCCTTGCATGGTTTTGGGCCTATACTGCTGTTGCGGGAGAAGAACCAGCAAGGCGAGTGTGTCAGCCGACCCCGGTTTCAGGGAGAAATAAGGTCTAAGAACTTTAGCAAAAGGTAAAAGTGAGGGAATTGAAAAGAAGGACATGAGATGTCCAGGCTAAAGTCCCAGATTAGCGCTAATCAATATTTCTTTGTCTAACCTTACTCACAGAAATCTTTTTGTACCTTGGAGGCTCATATTTGGCCCATTTTCAAAATGTAACCCTGAGTATATAGTTATATAAAATACATATAAAATCAAACATTTACTGATAGCAAATCAGTGTTTGCAAGGCTTGCTGAACAGGTTGATTTCCCCTTT
Source organism: Anolis sagrei (assembly GCF_037176765.1). Lineage (NCBI taxonomy): Eukaryota > Metazoa > Chordata > Lepidosauria > Squamata > Anolidae > Anolis > Anolis sagrei. The sequence continues at coordinate 137,869,797 of NC_090022.1, forward strand.
TATGAAGTACAGCTGAAGTGTCTTCTGCAGAGTCCACTGTAAACACTGCACAACAGATTCATGCAAATGTCTAAAATATCTATCAGGTAACTAACGTTCAAAAACTTACTGTTGCCAAATTTTTCAGGACCTCAACATTGAACTAAGGGGGCCCCATTTGGGGTTGGGACCCACAGTTTTAGAAGCAGTGTTCTAGACCAGTTTTCTCAACTTTCAAGCCTCTAGATGTGTTGGGAGTAGAACTCTGCAGAGACTGCTTTAGACCAAATACATATTTAATATATTTGGTGTAAAAGGTTCCTCCTCATTATCATAGCTGTCTCCGCTTTCCTAGTTGCAACAATGCCAAAGAAGAAGGGACGCAGGCGAGCGCCGCTGACCGAAGAAGAACGTTTGCTTATGATGCAACAGAGGCAACTGGCCGAGGAGGAAATGATTAAGAAGAAAGAGGACATGCTGGCTCAGTTCCTAAAGGTACCATTTGTTTGGCTGAACTTAAGGAGCGCAGGGCAAAACAGAAGCAGGAGATGAAATCCGTGGAACCTGCAGCTCTGTAGAGAAAGGAGTCTTAGCAATAAGCATTGTACTGCAGGTCTTTAGAGTTCTTTTAAATATGGGAAGATTATACATAGATATGTATGCTTACTAACAATTAAAAACCAATATAGCAGAAGTGTCTTTCTTTTTCATGGGAATTGTTTGAGAAAGTAAGCAAATAAGGAGAGTCATAGAGTGCTTCCAAGTTGAATGGCGTTGTGCAACCATTTCATGTCCTCCTTAATGCTCTCTTTAATTGATTGCAAGACAAGATAGAAGAAATAGGAGGATTGCAAATGGAACCTGCCGTTGTCTGGACGTTTTCCACCCCACCAAAACTCTGAATGAGCCAGAGTAATTGCAGTATAAAAGCATCATATGGAAGCACCCTTAGGTTTTGGAAAAAAAAAACCCTGTCTGAAATGTTTCACTTCTGTAATCATTAATCCAAAACAAATGCCAGGAAATATTCTGTCAAATACAGTGGAGTAATTCAAAGGCTTCCAGTGGCAACAATTTCCTTAGATTAAAGAATGGCAACAGGCCATAGAACAGGGATGCTGCTGCACCTTCCAGGTGTTTTGGAATATAGTTCCCACAATCCTTTACTATTGGCCATGATGAGGGAGTCATGAGAATTGTAGGCAACCCTTCTAGAGAACCATCACTTTCATGCTCCTGTTTTACATTATATGTTGCAGTGGGGAGTGGAATGTGCCCCATAATTGTCTAACTCATTGTCCCAAAGGATTCCAGTTCAAATATAACATTAAATTTTATGTAGCCTAACGCTACCAAATCCCATCTGATTTTAGAAGCTAAGTAGGGTGAGTATTTTGGTTAGTATTTTGGTTAGTACTTGGATGTTAGACCACCAATGAATACCAGGTGCTGGAGGCAATATATCGGAAAATTGGCAAAACCACCTCTTGAGTATTTGCCTATGAAAACCCTGTAAAATCCACAGGGTCTCCACAAGTCAACATGCAACTGAACTGATTGCCACTTTACTTTCAGATGTCGGGCTGATAGAATTTTCACCTTAGAGATTTCAGGGATAGAGCAATAACTGTGTTTCCATAAATGGCTGTGATGAATGGTAACTTATTGATGTTGTAAACTTGTTGTTTGCAGCTTGGCCATGTTTACATTAGCTATCGCCACTGCTCTTGTACTTGAGTTGATGCATTACCTTGTGATGTCTGCAGTGTGTTTAGTTCAATGTTGTGGTCTGCCATGCAGGACAAACTGGCCAAGGAGGAGCATAATAGCACCGTGAACATGCACAAGATCAACCTGCAGTGGCGCACGGTCCTCCGCGAAGTCAAGGCCAGAGAGCTACGCAAAGACATTGAGATTCTCAGCCAGACCTTTGAACGTGTGGTGGACTGCAAAGACAATGTCATTAGGGTGAGCCACAACACTGGAAGGAAACATGATTCCCCCCCCCCCCCCCACACACACACACTTATTGTGGATTTTTGCAATATGTATTTATTTAAACTATTTTGGTTACCCTCAAGAGGTAAATGCAAAGACGAAGTAAAAGGATACCGTAATGAGCTTAGTGAATATATAGAATGTCTAGAGAAGCTTCTCTGAAAAATCTTGTGTAATTATGATCTCAGTAAAAAGCTGTGGTGAAGAGAAATTGCAGATTCCATATTGCAGTAAAATCATGATTCAGGCAGCCATAAAGGCACACAAATATGAACTATTTCTGTATAATTTTTGTTAACTTTTGTTACATAGTTAACAGGAAAAGACAGAGTAAGCAACACAAAAGCGAACATTTTGAAACATTTCAGCTTACAGGTGGTTTTCCAGGGCTAGTCAAGTCATCCAACTATATCTTTTCAGTCCCTTGCTAAGGACCTTGCTGAAGCGGAAGCTCAATATGCGCATGCCCTACGCAGCCACCTGCGCAACATTGACCAGCTACTACAGTTGCAGCGATGCCGCCTGGGATACTTAGAAGAGGATTACCAGACTGAGTTACGAGCCCTGCAGAAGGAGTTTGACACAGAGAGGTAGAAGAGAGGATGGAAACATGACAATTCAGTTACTGTGAAAATTGCATTGGCTGGCCTGTGGGGTGGATTCATGAGATTCTTTCTTTCAGGAAGATGATCATAGGGCATCACGATCAGGAGACCCGCTACATTCAGGATGTGCTGCTGGCTATGGAACAAAATTTTGCTGACAGTGAATATGAGGCCAGGCTAGATTTCCAGAGTACGAGAGATGATGTGAAGAACAAGGTGGGAGTTGAGATACAGGATGCAACACTGTGCCTAGTGAACTGGACGGGTGAGGGAATGGTCATGTTTTGGAACAGAAATTATCAAGGCGTTTGTATGTATGCCTTAGGCCCCTTCAACACTGTCCTTATATCCCAGTATCTGATCCCAGATTATATGCTTATCCTAGATTATCTGGCAGCGGAGATTCATTCAGTTCAAAGCAGATAACCTGGGATCAGATCCTGGGATATAAGGACAGTGTACAAGGGTCCTTAGAAACAATATAGCCAATAAACTGTAGCAGACGATCATTCTTTCATATGTACATTGGCATCTCATTATTAGACAACACAGTCCAACCAAAATAATTTCTTGGTGTCTTGATTTTTAGGCCTATTCTTGGATTATGTGGGCTGCTGACTCAGAAAACTGTATTAGATAGACTACATCACCAGGTCAACTATACCCAGAAACAGGGCTAACATCTGAGGCACCAAAATATGTTTTGACCAGTATAATTATTGATGTTCTTCCTTTTTTTATTCCAGTCTTTTCAAGTAGCGGTTAATGTATGACACAGATGAATATGTCAGCATATACATGTTTATGTAACTAATTAAACCAGACAAAGTGCAACTAGGGAGCTATGTAAAGATACCCACCAGAGGTTTGCTCAAACTGAGATTTTTCTCAGGAAAAATAAATGTTCTATGTGCATGATATGCCTAACACTACTGAGATGTATGGCTAATATCCTCTTAGCCACCTAACATGGCATAAGTCTCAGCTAGTCCATTTAGACTGGTCATCTGGTACAGCTCTTTCCTGTTTCTTCTCTTGGTGTTTAATGCCGTGGGAAGCAAGGTGAAGAGCTCACTAGATAATCCCATTTCCTTTGAGCACTGATAGGTTACAGAGATCCACCTGAGCTTAAGTAGAGTGTGAATGTGCCTGGAGATACTCCAAAAGCATACCAAAATTGATGATGTTGCATTGTCCATTGTACTGGGAAGATGAGTGAGAGAATCATATGGCAGTGGTGACTATAGACTATCATCACACTAGAGGCCAGTTGCCTCTTTTAAAAGGCTCCTCGCTAAACTACAAATCCCAGAATTCTGCAGGAGGCAGAAACCAGATTTTAAGTGGATTTTTTCTCTAGTGGAATGAGGCCTTATGTTCCTCAAAACGTTAATTCAGCTGTTCGAGAGATCTTGGCAGCTAGGATACCAAGAGTGTATTTGAACTTATTTCCAGGCTACAAGATTGCTTGTACTTCGTGCTAAAAACAAAAGCCAATTGTGTTGTCGAAGGCTTTCGTGGCTGAAATCACTAGATTGCTGTGAGTTTTCTGGGTTGTCTGGCCATGTTCCAGAAGCATTCTCTCCTGACATTTTGTCCACATCTATGGCATGCATCCTCAGAGATTGTGAGGTCTGTTGGAAACTAGGCAAATGAGGTTTATATATCTGTGGAATACCCAGGATTTGTTTTTGTTGTCTTATTGTGTGTTTGAATGAAAGTGTTGCTTAACTAGGAGCACTAGGCTTACCTACACTAAAAGGAGCTACTTAATCAGATGATTGTAGAGTAAATGGGGATGGGGGGGGGGCACCCATGTGGAACTGATGTCTTTTTGTTTTTCCCCAGAACTTGGAGGAGAAGCATTACCTTCGTGTGCAATTAGAGGGTAAAGTGGAAAATCTGTGGAAACGCTTCCAGCAAGCCTTGCGTAACTATACAGAGGCCACAGAGGACCGCAAAATTGCCTTCGAAGCTCTCAGACTCAGGGATGAGAGGAGCACCAAGGAAATTGAGATGCAGATGAGGAAGCTGCAGAAGATGCAGGTGGGCAGCTTCTTTCAGTTGTATCCATCTTAGATAATTCTTGGGTGCAAGGGGCTGCTGAAACTCTAGGCGTGGTTTCTTCCGAGCGTCTGTGGCACAGCTGGGTCACCTCTGCAACACAACTATGTTCCTCCATAATCATAGCATGAACGGATTCTTCCAGGGCCTTAGCTGAGCCACATCTCTATCATATATATCTTCTACAATTCACTACCTGAATAGCTAATCTGTGGTCTTTCTTCAGCCATACTTTCTTTGGTCTACATACAATGACATCCATCAGCGAGTGGGACTTCAGTTTAAACCACAGTGCCATTCATTTCTCATCAGTTTGTTGCAAACATGGGGGCATATCCATGCCTATTACCATGGCAACATTGTGAAAAGCCCTGCTATTGATTACAGGAACTGGTGTGGCTGCAGATAAACCTCCTACCTGAAGATATTGTGTATATTATTTTGATTCACCTGAGTCATTGAATGTTTCCTTTTGTGTGTGTGTGTGTAAACTGCCCTGAGTCCCTTCAGGGAGAGAGGGTGGTCTAGAAACAAACAAACAAACAAACAAACTGGTGTAGAGTAGGCAGTTGCAGGAGCTCCAGATGTCAGCTTTCGGTTTCTGCAAACCTTAGGGAGGGGGTTTATGAATGGCAAAGAATGTCAGAAAATGAATAAACAAGGACAAGAACAAGAGCTGGAGAACATCCCCTCTGGCTTGAATAAAGTTTAAATTGTGCTGGAGTGCTCTGGAACCTTTTGAAAAGATGAATTGCTGCATATGAAAGCTTCCAAGACAGGAAATTCACTTTTTAAGGCACCAGTTTAGGGAATGTGTGGAACTTCAGGCAAGGGGTAGTTGCTTGTGTACTTAGTATTGCACTTCACCTACTGTATTAGAGGTCTTGCATGGGTAGCAGGTAGATCCCAGGTAGGACGCAAGGCCATATTCCCTTGAGGCAAAAAGAGTTGGGGACAACTTAACAGTGAGGGGCAGTTCTGGGTAGGAGTAGATCAAAGTTGATATAATAATGACAAAAATGGGTGGTGATGCCTCTCCCCCTTTTAGGCCCCTTCTATGGCTGGATCTACACTGCTGATTTATTATCAGTAAAAGTTTGGTTTTTATATCTTTTAAATATATTTGTACACCTGGGTTCATGTAAAAATTTCTTGAGTAGAAAGGGGTTGGGAGTGGAAAAGATTTAAGACATTCTCTATGGAGAATGTCCTCCAATCTGGAAATATCATCTCAGTTATCAGCATTGCCTGTTGTTGCCAGGACCTCATAATCACTCTGAGGAACAAGATTGCCCTTCATGCACGGGAAAGCGAGGAGCAAAATCGGCGTGTTCGTGACGAGAAGGAGTTGGTGCTGAAACAGCTTCAGAAGCTCAAGTCCCTGATGAACCGGGCCAGAGCCAAAGCCCGCAACAATCTGGCAAAGCTTACCAGGGAGAGCACTGGGACTCTCAAAACACTGGAACATGTGGTAGAGAAGGTAAAACTGACTGGGGGACACCTCCAGATATATAGACATACAAATGTGATTGAAAGGCATGTAAGCCTAGTTTTCTGTGATATCTGGAGCTGAGGAAACTCCTAGAATTATAAGGAAAAGGGATTGAAATTGTGTTGACACAGCTTTAGTGTCTAAAAATAGTTAGTTGGCTGCAGACATGCGAGTATTAGTGGAGACCGTCTTTCAGGTGTAATTTCCACCTTCTCTCTGGCCCCACATAATCCTCCTGAGCCTTCTCTTCCTGGAAGGTAGAGGAAGTAGCCTTGAGTATTAGAGAAAGACATGTAAAAAGTAGAAGGGCCTAAAGATTGCTGGAAAATTATAGTTCCTGGTAAGTGTTGACACTTTCCATTTAGGACCATTCCTAAGCGTTGCCTTCACAGTTTCCAATTTAGGACCATACTGGATGCACACAGTATACCTTCCATCTTGGCAAACAAAACCAGTGCCAGACCTAGAAGTAAATCTATCCTATCCAGTGGTTGCTTCCTGTCCCAACAGGGAGAACTGATTCTGCGCCTGGCTGAAATGTGTCGCCGGTTGGAGTCTGAGGAGGAGAAGGTGCTGCCGTTTTATGCAAGCTCTCTTACCTGGGATGAGCAGAGGACTGCAGATAAGATCATCATGGAGAAGCCTGTTGAACCACTGGCAGAGGTGAGTAGCCTGGATTTGCAAATGGATGGGGTGCATGCATCTGGCTGCTTTTCTGACAAAGAGGAGAATAATGTTCTGTTGGCTCATTGTTTGATTAATCTCTTTTGGAACATGAATATTATTCCATATCCCCAGGGCTTTGTCAGGTTGGCATTGAATAGTGTTCTCTCCTGGGTAGGCTGCTATGCCTGTTGAGATCTTGGCTTGAAGCAAAATTATACAGACGCCATTGTAAGCTTCTTTCCTGAGACTAGCAGCAGCTGATGAGAGGAGTTTTCACTGAGATCTAATAGGGAAGGAAAAATAACTTTCCCCTCAACACATAACAACCATAATCTACTTAAGACCCCAGCCTCATGTAGGTTATGCCCATGTATCTTCTGTTAATGGTAAAGGGCAAAGAACCTGAAGTGAAGTTTTTGTTGTTGATTCGTTCAGTCGCTTCCGACTCTTCGTAACTGCATGGACCATCCCACTCCAGAGATCCCTGTTGGCTGTCAACACCTCCAGCTCTTTCAAAGTCAAGCCAGTCACTTCAAGGATAACATCCATCCATCTTGCCCTTGGTCAGCCGCTCTTCCTTTTTCCTTCCATTTTCCCCAGCATCATTGTCTTCTTCAGGCTTTCCTGTCTCCTCATGATGTGGCCAAAGTACTTCATCTTTGCCTCTAATATCCTTCCCCCCAGTGAGCAGTCAGGCTTTATTTCCTAAAGTATGGACTGGTTGGTTTTTCTTGCATATGATGTCAATTACTTCTCGCAAATGAAGTAATTGACATCATATGTAGTTAGCCCTGTGCTGTTTGCTTTTTTATTGTTCGGTCTTTCCCAGAATCCTTTCTGCTTACTCCTTCTGTCCAAACATAACCCTTCAAATTGGTGCTGTTTGTGACACTTGGCTTCCATCCTGCTATTTGACACCTTTGTAAAAAAAAGCCCAGAGGTTGTCACAAGAAGTATCTCTTGATATGAAGACTGCTCAGGAACTGTCTCTTTCACATAATATCACTATCAGGCATCCCTTTGTGGGCAAAGCCATGCCCGTCCACTACAGCACCAGGGCAACTTGGCCTTGCATCTGCACGTTCTCTCTTTTACAGATGATGCAAGACTATGTGGGGCTGGAGCGCTTCTGGCAAAGATACAACAAGGTGAGGCTGGAGCAGCTGTCACTGGAGCGGACCAAGGAAGCACTGCTCCAGGACAATCTTAAACTGAGGCAACTGCTCAAGCAGTACCTGGATGGCATCTCCGTTAACGATGAAGTTCTAAGCCAGATCAATCCTTTGATGATTGTTAACCAGTCAGCTGTTATGCCATCTCCTAAACAACCTATGTCTGTCAGAGAAGACCGGGTCAAGCGGCCTATCTATAATGTCGTCGAGGCAGCACATGAAGTCAAGCGTATCCTCTGAGCAAGCGCATGGTGATTCCAGAGTGTCCCTCTCTGCTTCATTGGCCGACCTTTGGGCATAAAGAAGAGCCAGGCTCTCTCAGCTAGAGGTCTGTACTGGGACCTTCAGAGGAAGGATGTTCCCACGGCAAGCTGCCATTAAAGAGTTAAAACTGAGCTGAAGTCTATGTCTTTTCTCCCTTTTGTAAGCAAACCCCAAACTCCATATACTGGGTACTTGGACTGTGGTGTGTCCACAAGCTGAGTAACCCCCACTTCAATTTCAATAACATGTCATCAGTACTTTATGGGATGGATGCTGTGGCACAAAAATAGAAGAAAGCTTGGTTTAGATATGTTTGTGATTATGATGTTTTCACAGCCACTTTCCTTTCCACCTTTTTATGTATATTTCTATTTAATATTTCCTTTGAGAGTTCAAAGCGGAAAGGTATACAAGTTCAGACTCAAAGTAAAGGCAGGCCCAGAGGACAAAGGTTACAGTGAATTGCAAAGTAACTGTCTTGGCAGTATCCTAAGAAGATGTGTGTTGTATCAATTGCTGTGTACACTATGGCCCCTATTCCAAGGACGTATCTGTACCACAAACACCATATATACTCAATTGCTCAAGTATATATCAACCTCATATATAAGTTTAGGGCAGGTTTTAGGGTATCAGGTCAAGGGTCATTTGATGGAGGAGATAAGTACCAATGCTGCATTAGTTGGGGGGGGGGGGGGGGGGTCAGCGGCCCCTGGCTGCTACATCCTTTTGTTGCTCAGGCCTTCAGAGCAGTCAGAAGCAGCACCGTGGCGGTATAAAAGAGGTTAGTTCTACATTTAGGTTCTCCTGGGATGGACTAAACTCTTTTGCCATTCTACTCAGGGGGGTGGCTCCTTTTCTGATAAGAGTTAAATTTACAGTAATCATATTGACTTGTAAATAAATTAACCCAGTTTTTTTCAGTTGATGTTTTGATTAACATTTTTAGACTTATACATGAATATATATGGACTCGCTGGTGGTGCAGCGAGTTAAACTGTTGAGCTGCTGAACTTGCTGAACAAAAGGTTGGCGGTTCGAACCCGGGGAGCAATGCGAGTTCCTGCTGTTAGGCCCAGCTTCTGCCAACCTAGCAGTTTGAAAACAAGCAAATATGAGCTCAATAGGTATTGCTTCTGTGGGAAGGTAATGGCACTCCATGCACTCATGCTGCTGCATGTCCTTGGAGGTGTTTACGGACGCCGGCTCTTTGACTGAGAAATGGAGATGAGCACCACTCCCTAGAGTCGGACACAACTAGATGTAATGTTAGGAGAAACCTTTACCTTTATTTTTGTGCTGTACTTACACTACCCGTTGTAAAAATGTAGTTTTCTCAAAGTTCTAGAGTCCTCCTTAGCAGTCCCTAGGCCCTTTCCAGAGAGTCCAGGGAAGAGGTACTCAAAGGATTAGAAAAGCATTTCTTGTTCTATATTTCAGCCCAGTCAGTGCTAAGGCACACATAATTAATGTCATTTGTAAACTTTTTGTACACTGATAAATGAGCAAGTACTACTAACTCTGTATTTTCTAGGTGGCCCTTGGTGCCTAATTAGTAACCATTTCACATCTACTTGACTCTGCTGTCTTTGTATATATAAGGTTCATCACAACAGTGCTTCTTATCCTTTCCTTTATGCAAAAGGCATCTTGTCACACTTTTGAAACCAATTGGGTGAAAGAACATTGGTAGCATAAGCCTCTGCAGACTTAATCTACTTTGGATGCATGGGCATTTTACTCCAAACATCTGATGAAGTAAACTTAAATCTATGGAAGCTTATGCTACCAACTTCTTTCTCCCAGTGAGTTTCAAAAGTGCAACAAGAATCTTTCATATACTGATTCAGATGAATGCAGTGATGTCTTCCTAATCACATGAAGGAGGGCATGACTGTGGACATGTGAGGACTTGCCACCTCATAACAATAAAAGGCACAAAGATGTATTGAAAAAGGAGAAAAGGCACTTTATTTCTTCTTGGCTTTGTTTCTTTTCTCTTCCTTGAGTTTCTTCTTGGACACACGGGGTGCCTGTGCCTTCTTGTAGAGGTAGTAGCCAATAAGGCCAAGAAGGGCTGGGACGAGCCCAATGCAGACCAGGGGCAGCACTTCGTTGGACATCTTCTGCCAGTAGTTGGCTCTGGAGAGTCCAACTGCCTCCACCTCAAACTGCAGCACAGCATCAGCTGAAGAGATCAAGGAATTGGATCATGCACAACTGGAAGGAGCTGGCAAGTAATACAACTACGTGAGAGGCAAGGGAATGTTGCAAGTAGCAACTTCTCCACAGAAAATCTAGCTCTCCATAGTATTATAACCAGTATGCATCTATAGTGACTAAAACACAACCAATAGTTTGCACTACCTTTTTATCAGGCAATGGAGACATACAGCACTGTTTCCACATGCCTGGTAAACTTCCCTTTCAGCCCCTTATACAAAACCGGCATAGGTTGGTTGGAGAACCTGTGACTCTCCAGATCTTCCTCCTCTTCTTGTTATGCTGATTTATATCCCACTTTTTCTCTCTGACAGTTTGTTGAAATACAAACCAAAGTCTGAATGCCACAGAGCTAAGTATTTTGTTACTGCTTCTAGGGAAGCTTAACATATAGTTTTTATATCAGTTTTTGGAAGTTGACTCTCCTCCTCCTGCTTTAGAGAAGATAGAATGATGAACCCATGTTCTCTTACAGCGGATGCACGTGAGAGGTTTAGGTGTCATTTTGGCTCTCATTTGTGACAGAGAAATAAGAGGGAATCTAGAAATAAATTCATTGTAGAGAATTTTAAATTGGCAAATCTTACTTGCACAAGGGTAGAAAAAGTGTGCCTCAAGAGTTGGTGTTGTACCATAGCTCCCATCATCCTGCACCATTCACCCTTCAAGTCCAACAACATCTGGAGGGCTACACATTCCCAGTCTCAAGATATGTTGGGGAACAGTTAGAGAGAAACTTACGGGAGTGGCCATAAGGGGTAAAAGTGGAATTAGGAGCATATCAATCTTCCCTATTGGACAAAAACACTCCAACAACACATTGCTAAACATTGTTATCTGATGTCTCTTGCCAGTCTCACTGAATTGCACTCAGGTAGGGACCAGTGGCTGGTATATATACCTGGGACAGCAGGTGGGGAGCCTCGCTTGCCATATGCCAGCTGAGGAGGAATGATGACTCTTCGTTTCTCTCTGTCAGAAAAAAGGAAAGACCCTTTCAGTTTTCAAGAACTGAGCATTTTTGTCCATGTCTACAGACTTCACCATGAGCTTCTCAAAATAATCTGTGCAGCATAAATAAACCAGGCATGGGATTAATCTTTAGTGAGACCTTACTTTTTCCAGGACAGAAAGGGGAGCAGATGGATTTAGGGGGGAGGGGGGGGGGAACTGGAAAGACGTGTTAGACCAGTTTTCTTTGGATTTTTCTCTTCATATAGAAGGCTTTATGTTTACATAGCTGGAGCAAAAATTCTTAAAATAGTAAACTTTCATAAATGAAGGGCTGGGATCTAGGAAAAGGGAGAAATTATGTTTCCATTAAGATTTTGAAAAATAAAGAAAAGTGGCACCTGATATATAAAGTCAATGGAGAATCTCTCCGCTAACCCTTGGATCATGTATTACACTTATGATAAACAGAGTGCTTATCCACATTAAACATGGATGTGAGTTTAACTGTCTTAGACTTCCACTCAAAGTGCATCTACATAGTAGAATAAATGCAGTTTGACACCACTTTAATTGCCATGGCTCAATGCACCAGTGCAAAGAGGAGCCAGTAATCTTTAATAGAGAAGGCGAAGGCCTTGAAGAACTGCAACTCCCAGGATTCCATATCATTGACCCATGGGAGTTAAACTGCATTCATTCTACTATGTACATGCCTCCTAAGAATCATGGAATTGGAATTTAATTTCATGTGACCGAGGAAGTGATTTCTCTGAAGTATTTTACTTTAGAGAAAGGCAATGGCTATTAGACTCTATTAACTACATATTCCTATACATGTCAACTGAGACACACATCCCAATGAAGTCAATATCTTCGGGTGGTGAATACAAATGTGCCCAAGGTTAGTAGCAGAAATATTACTGAACTGAAGAGCAGGGCATTAAGAGGCTCTACACAATACACACACATACACAAAATTTCCAGAAAGAGCCTCACTCCATTGCCCAGAGAAGGGCAACTGCAGGAAGCCTACTTTCCTGCTTCCTGCCTGAAAGTAACCCTAGGACTACAGTGCTGACAGGAAATATGTCTCCTGTGGCTTCCTTTGCTGGCTAGGAGAAGAAGAGTTTTTGGGTTCTGTGTAGATATGACAGTTTTGTTTCATATTAAAGGAAACCTGTTGTGAATAATTTGAAGCACAGTTTGATGAAAAGGCCAAATTTCTCAAGTTGCCCCTCATATGAATTTTTTTTTAAAGTCTCCCAGTCTGTCAGGTCAGCCACTGACCATGATGGTTGGAGGATTTGGGCAGCTGGAGTCCCAAAAGTTACTTTTCAAAGGTTTATTAAATCAACCGTTCCCTATTGTGGAAAACTATAAATTCAGGAAGGATTAAGAAGGGCTGGTCAAAGGAAAATCTTAATTCCTTTAACCAAACTGCAGTTTCCAGGTTTCTCTATGAGAAGTAAAGGCAGGTAAACAGTTCATTTTTTCAAGGCTTGAGCTTATATGATGCAATATCAGGAAACATGTCTTCCAGAGGTAGTAACCTGAGATAAGACAAGTGCAGAGGAGATTACTACTTACCCAACACACATGTCCAAAAGGGCCTGTTCCAAGCCTGAATTAAAGAAAAAAGACACACACTCTCAGGAGATAGATGGCTTGGAGATATGTACCATATATATTCGAATATAAGCCGAGTTGTTCAGCCCTTTTTAAGGCAGGAGAAGCCCCCCTTGGCTTATACTCAAGTCAAAGTTATTTAGTGTTTTAGTCTGCTATTATTATTGTTGTTACATTTATTATTTTACTCTATTATTATTACATTTATTATTTTACTCCATTTATTATTGTTATTATCAGTGGTCACCTTGATCCACCCAGGAAAATCTCCTCTACATACCGGGTCCTAGGGAGGCACATTTGGAAGCTACAAGGCGTAGAGCTTTTTCGATCTATGCTCCAATTCTGTGGAACTCATTGTCTCCATATATTAAGAGCAATGTCGGAGTTGCGACCTTTTGCAAAGGCGCTCAAGACTTGGCTGTTTGGCTGTGCATTTAAGTAACCGGATCAAATTTTGCCATAGTCACTGCTGAATGTTTTTATGTTGAATGTTATTATGTTGAATGTTTTTATGTTGAATGCTTTTATGTTGAATGTTTTTATATTGAATGTTTTATATTGTGTATAAGCTATTTTAAATTGTAAGTCGCTCAGAGCACTTTGGTGGAGAGCGACTAATTAAGAAATAAAGTGATGATGATGATGATGATAACATTATTTTACTCGAATTATTATTATTATTACATTTATTATTTTACTCTATTATTATTTATTTCTATTGCCTCAATTAATGTAATTTTATTGGTATCTATTTTTATTTTGAAATTTACCAATAGGTGCTGCATTTCCCACCCTCGGACTATACTTGAGTCAATACGTTTCCCAGTTTTTTGTGGTACAATTAGGTGCCTTGGCTTATATTCAGGTCGGCTTATACTTGAGCATATACAGTAGTATTGTGCCTAGAATTCTGCCTGCTAGACCTATCCAGTTTTCCTGAAAGTAAGACCTGCCCCAAAAACAGCCCTAGCATGATTTTTCAGGATGCTCGAAATAGAAGCACTACTTCAAAAATAAGCCCTAGTTACAGTTAATTTAAAAAATCAATTTGAGCAGTGTACAGGCAGCTATAAAGGTAAAAAAAGTAAAATCTTTGGGAGCAAAAACTGGGTTGTTGTAGGTTTTTCGGGCTATATGGTCATGTTCTAGAAGCATTCTCTCCTGATGTTTCGCCTGCATCTATGGCAGGCATCCTCAGAGGTTGTGAGGTCTGTTGATGCAGGCGAAACGTCAGGAGAGAATGCTTTTAGAACATGGCCATACAGCCCGAAAAACCTACAACAATCCAATGATTCCGACCATGAAAGCCTTTGGAGCAAAAATTAATATAAAATCTCAAAAGCCATCATCTAGACATGGACTCAGAATTCCAAATAAGGTCTGACTGGCATACAATAATTCAATTCTCTTGTCTTGGGAATTGTAGTTCTATTAATGCCATCTAACATCACATTAGGCAGCAACCTAATGACAAACCGAAAGGTCTCTAGTTCTCAACTGCCTTGCTCTGGTCTGGCTTTCATGACTGAATCCACACAGCTGTTGCACAGTTTCCCTCCTTTCTAATGGCTCCACTTTGTGCTGTCAAAGGCTTTCATGGCCAGAATCACTGGGTTGCTGTGAGTTTTCCAGGCTGTACGGCCATGTTCCAGAAGCATTCTCTCCTGACGTTTTGCCCACATCTATGTCAGGCATCCTCAGCAGTTGTGAGGTCTGTTGGAAACTAGGTAAGTAAGGTACCCCCAGGCAGCAATCATGCAGGCTTTAAAGCTACAAGGCCATTACATGCTAATCAAGGTGGCCAATTGCAACACTCACACTTGCCTCAAGCAGGCAAAAGATCTTTCTCCCTCCCTGGACATGATTCCACAGATATATAAACCCCACTTGCCTAGTTTCCAACAGACTTCACAATCTCTGAGGATGCTTGCCATAGATGCCAGGAGAGAATGCTTCTGGAACATGGCCATACAGCCCGGAAAACTCACAGCAACCCAGTGTCTCCACTTTACGTCCAAAGTATAACAGCCTCAATTTAGTCCACAAATCAACACATTTGGGAGTTCAAATTCCAACAACGTACCTGGAATGACTTGTCTTTTACCCAGCTCAACCACCAGTGGGTCGCGGGAGAGTGAGGTATCAATGACGTGGCCATCTTCAAGGGTACCCTGCCGAGAGACAACACGAAGCACGACAGGGGCAGGTTTAATAAAGCAGCGGGTGCCAACGGAGCTGACAGTCACCAATTGATAAAACATTTGATTGACAAGGTGTAAAATAAATACTAGGATGGAAGAGGAACAGGTCCAAGCTTGTAGGAAAGGCATGGCATGGGCCAGCTTGGGCCCTCAGGGTGTTTTGGACTTCAACTCCCACAATTCCTAACAGCCTCAGGCCCTTTCCTTTTCCCCCTCCTTAGCTGCTTAAGTCCAAAACACCCTGAGGGCCCAAGCTGGCCCATTCCTGATCTAACCATTGGGAAAAAATTGATTTGATAGGTGACACTATCATGTATTATACTATTATTTGCGCCATGGCTGTTAAAGTGGTGCCAAACTGCATTAAGTCTGCAGTGAAGATGCACCCTGAATCTGATTCTGGGTGGTACTGAGTACTCTTGGGGGTCCCTGGTCCCCCCCCCCCCGCCCCCGAGGTGAGATTCAAGTCAAATGATGCTCTTAAACTGGCTCCTTGCCTGCCTTTGGCCCGCCCAATGTCCCAAACTACAGCTCCCAGAATCCCTTGCCATAGTTATGTGTAGTTGAGGCTTCTGGGAGTTGGAGTCCAAACCAATGGTATGGAGGGCAATTCCCCCATAGTCCCCTGTAGAGCTTTTTCGAGGGCAACGGAGGGGGCGGGGCCTAAGGCGGGCCACGCCCCCTGCCGGCGCTGCTGACGTGTGCCCACTCACCGTGTAGTGGATCTGGATCGTGTCGCCCACCGCCGAGCGCTCCGTGCAGCCTTCGGGGGCCGCGACCTGCAAAAGGGAGACAGAGAGCCGTGGAAGAAGTGGGCGCCTCGGGAGGGGTTCTGGCTCTGCACAATGCCTGGGGACTCGGGAGTGCGTGGGTCACTCACGCGTGTTCCTGGGGAGGGACGGCGGGAAATCAAAACTCCGCTATGAGGAGGGATAGAAAGGAGGGCTTATTCACTACTGACTTTCCTCCCACCCCATAGCCTGCCAGAGCAGTTTGAGATCACGCGTGGGTTTTGCAGAAGGGTACAAATACGAGGTAATGGGTTGGTTTCGGTGGCACCCCACTCCCTACGGATTCGCGTGGTTTTCCCTTCCCCACGCGTGTTTGTCCTCCACGCGTGTTTGTCCTCCACGCGTGTTTTGCGCCCCTCATTATATACGCGCGTGGTCATCTTTCCCCACGCATTACCACCCACGTGTTTTTCACCCTTTCCCACGCACACGCGTGATTTTCCATCTCCATGTTTACTATCCATCCCCCACGCAAGTCTTTCCAAGTACAATAGTTTGCGTCCCTCGCGCGTGTTTTCCACCCCACGCGTGGAATTACACGCTCCTTGGCTCTCCCTTTTCCGGCCCTAGCCGTTTCCTCGCAGGCATGCGCGTGGGTTGGTTGCGTGTCCTTGTTCATCCACGCACGCTCGCTCACCAGGGTTTCCAGCTGCAGCGTCCGGAGCGGAGTTTCGCTGGTGTTTTCCTCTTCCTGCTGCTGTGCCTTGCAGCAGCCCAAGAGGAAGAAGAAGAGGAGGAGGCAGAGGCCGAAGGGGGCCCACGCGCGGCGAGGCCGAGGGAGCATGGCGAAGGCGCAGCGGGACTCGCGGGCAGCTTCCCCTCGGGTCCGCAGGGCCGGGGCCAGGAGAGACGGGGTGAGGTGGCCTCCCTCCGGCCCCGCCCCAGAGGGAGGCGTGGCCCGGGGTTGGGCCTTCCCCACGGCAAGGATTAAGGCAGGCAAACCAGAGAGCGAGAGATCCACGTGGATCCTTTCTGAAGGGCAGAAGAAACGTCCCGCTAACTTCCCCATTGCGGGTTCCTGTCCCTTTAAGGCGTCCGCATTCCATCCTCTTTCCCTGCAGCCTAGAATGAATGCAGCATGGCCGCCGTGGCTCAGTGCTATGGAACCACGGGAGTTGTAGTTTGACAAGGCCTTTAGCCCTTCTCTGCCCAAGAGTGCCGGTGCCTCAATAAACTACAACTCCCAGGATTCCATAACATTGAATCATTGCAGCTGGCATTCGGTGGCAGCCCTCGACTTTAGGAACCTGGGCATTCTGGGAGTGACCATCCAGAAAGACACATTTTCCCAATCTGTAAATATTCTGCCCTTCAACATAGAAGCCTAGAGTTGGAAGAGACCTCATGGGCCATCCAGTCCAACCCCCTGCCAAGAAGCAGGAAAATCGCATTCAAAGCACCCCCGACAGATGGCCATCCAGCCTCTGCTTAAAAGGGCTTTGGAGAAAGGTCACATTTCGCATGTGCCGTTAAATATTCTGTCATCTTATGATGACCCCATGGACTTCAGAGAGTTTCCTTAGGTGGCTCTGCCAGCCTTTTCCTCGGAAACTCTTTGTTTCTGGCCTCCCATCCAAGTGCTAACCGGGGCTGACCCTACTTAGCTTCATAAGATCAGGTATACAATACAGGGTCGTGATAATCTCAAACTGTGGTCCAAAGAGGGCTTCCTTCTGGGGATGGATGTCAGGATTCAAAGGAGAGAGCAATGCCAGTAGTATAAATGTAGCTTTATAGGAAGGCCAGGATGTGCTCCCTTGCCTTAGGAAGGAGATCAGAACCTGCTATGTAGCAACAGAGTGACATCGCACTACCTTATTTCAATGGGAGTGAGTGTGACACCACTTTGACTGCTCTGGCTCAATGCTGTGGGATCCTGGGAGTTGTCCTTTGGAAGCGGCATTGGCCCTCTTTGACACAGAAGGCCATGGACCCTGTAAAACCACAACTCCCATGATTCCAGAGCACTGAGCCAGGGCAGTTTAAAGTGAGGTCAAATTGCTTTTATTCTTCAGCTTTCATGGCCGAAATTACTGGGCTGTATGGCCATGTTCCAGAAGCATTCTCTCCTGACATTTCGTCTGCATCTATGGCTGGCATCCTCAGAGGATTCCTGCCATAGATGCAGGCGAAACACCAGGAGAGAATGCTTCTGGAACATGGCCATACAGCCCAGAAAACTCGCATAACTGCCATAGATGCAGGTGAAATGTCAGGAGAGAATGCTTCTGGAACATAGCTACACAGCCCGGAAAACTCGCAACAACCCTGCAATACTTCAGATAATCTGAATCAGAGTGATATGGGGCCTTAAAGATTATAAACAACATTTGAATTCTCCCCAGAACAAACAAAAAGGAAGCTGAGCGGTTGTGACAAAAAAGTCATATACTCACTGTAACCTTCTCCGGTTAGTGCTCCGGAGGAAACGGAAAACCCACATTTTTCAGGAAGCACTGTATATGTATCTCCAAGCATTCAGTTACTATATTTAGCATTTATGGTAGGCTCCAAAGACCTAAAAGTTGCAGTAGCAGAGTTGAGGGCAAACAAAAAGAATAATTCCATTAGTAGCAGAACATGCGAATAATACCGCCGTGCATACATTTAATGGTCTACTGCGAGGAACAAAACCTTACAGGACAAACTGGGGACTGAGGGAGAGTGGACTTTTGACCAATTGTTAGGAAAACCCTGTGTCCCATCTAGACTACAACACAATCCCCGTGCAAATACATGTCATGCTTAAAATCCAGGTTCAAGGTACTGGTATTTATTTATTTATCGTGTCAGAAGCGAATTGAGGGTACAGTTGTAATGTGTTTAAAAACGCGAACAAAGTTTTAAAAATTGGCATTCTATTAAATGTACTTTGACCAGTGGCTGGCCACTTGGAGTGCCTCTGGTGTCACTATAAGAAGGTCCTCCATTGTGCATGTGGCAGGGCTCAGGCTGCATTGCAGTTGGTGGGCTGTGGTTTGCTCTTCTCCACACGTGCATGTCATGGACTCCACTTTGTGGCCCCATTTCTTAAGGTTGGCTCTGCATCTCGTGGTGCCAGAGTGCAGTCTGTACAGTGCCTTCCACGTTGCCCAGTCTTCTGTGTGCCCAGGAGGGAGTCTCTCATTTGAGGTTCTGGGTTTTAGCCTGCCACTTTTGGACTCTCGCTTGCTGAGGTGTTCCTGCGAGTATCTCTGTAGATCTTAGAAAGCTATTTCTTGGTTTAAGGTGTTGACATGCTGGCCGATATCCGAACAGGGGATGGGCCGGAGATGTCACTGCCTTGGTCCTTTCATTATTGGCTGTTACTTCCTGGTGTCAGGTGGCACAATACCAGCTAAATTCCTCCATACTGGTACTGGTAATGGTATAATTCCTCCATACTGGTAATGACATTTGAAGGCGTACATGGCATAGGACCTTGGTGTATAAAGGAACACTTCTATTCAAATTTACCTAAACACCGAGATCTGTTGGGATGGTGTTGTCTTTGGCACATCACTTTTTATAGGTTCAATAAGAGAATACCTAAGAGAAGACCTTATCTGATTTGCTACTCCAATAAGGGAAATCCCTCTTCTTCTGGACCAATTAACACTAGTGTCACTTTCATTTCAGTGTGACATTAGAACTTGACTCTTTATTAATGTTTTCAGAGCTTAGAGGTCATGATCTGACTAGGTTAGCGGCTCCCACCTGTGGATCTTCAGATGTTTTGGCCTTCAACTCCCAGAAATCCTAACAGCTGGTAAACTGGCTGGGATTTCTGGGAGTTGTAGGCCAAAACACCTGGAGACACACAAATTGAGGATCATTGGACTAGGTTGTGAAGTTCAGTTTGAGATGTTTGAGGTATATTAAATTTATTTCAACTATTTAAATTGTTTATTTTTTCCCTGCTCTCCATTCTACACCACGAGGTCTTTTAATGTTAGAGTTGAGTATAAATATGTAAATAAACACATTGCATAGAGCACTATTCTTGCACACAGACTCACACAGGCACACATGCATTGCTGGTGGCACAAGAAATGTGGATATTAACATAGATGCCTCTTCTGACCACACAGAAGCCCTGGCTGTGAATTAAATGCACAACCAACTGACTGCCGAACATGCATATAGCTACAATTCTCTCCAACCATATGGAATAAATTAGGGAGAAAAAAACCAGTATGTGGAGACATGGGCTTGTACAGATAACGTGGCGTTGCCTACTGTTAAGGCTGACGTAGAAAACAAACACACCAGTGATTTTCTGCCAGGAGAGATTATCACGAGCTGTGACCTTGAGTGCCTTGGGTGAGGAACAGTCTTCATGAAGGAAAATGTGATTTCTGGGAGACATACGTGGGCTAAACCAGACATGGGCAAACTTCAGCCAAGAGTTTTGGACTTCAACTCCCATCATTCCTAACAGCCTCAGGGCCCTTCCTTTCCCCCCTCAGCCACTTAAGTGTGGGCTAAACCCAGGCTCTGAGGGTTGTTTCCGCTCCTTCTGACTTTTAACAGGTCAACAGTGATCAAAACTGATATTTCCAGCAACCATGAATCATTCCTGGTTATGTTTTAGAGATATTACTTTGGATTCTTTTTTTTTTTTCATTTAATGTTGGTGGGGTGGTAAAGAACACATAAGGAATAGCCCATTGGGTACACAATTCCCATTCCTAGCTTAAACAAAACAGAGATCTAACTAAGATGAAGGAGAGAGAGTAATATTCATGTCACATTTCTAGAACTCTGGATTTCGAAGTGATCCCAGGAGGAGAAAAAGTTGCTGTAATAATTCACTAGAATGATTTTGGCTCTGCCAGCACCATAGTTTAAAGAGGCTGAATTAGCAATGGTAAGTAAGAGTACATCTACACTACAGAATTAATGAAGTTTTAGACCACTTTAACTGCTGTGGATCAATCCAATGTAATCCTGGGGGTTGTAGATTTGTGAAACACCAGCACTCTTTGGCAGAGATGGCTGAAAACATTGTAAAGTTACAACTCCCACGATTCCATAGCATTGAGCCATAGCAGTTAAAGTGGTGTCAAGCTGCATTATTTCTACAGTGTAGATGTGCCCTAAGCTTCACCTAAAAGCTGTGGAAAGTTACTTTTTTGGAGGACCAGTTGCAGAATTCCATAGCCACCCAAAATTATTTTTTCTCAGTTCTACTTACAACTAAAGAACATATGGAAGGGCAAAGGTAAAACAGAAGATCCACAGACTCTTCTCAAATAGAGTTGGCCCTCCCTATCCACAAATTCAACCAATCAGGACTGGAATGGTTAGATAGATAGATATATATTTTCCAAAAAGCAAGTCTTGAGTCTTGCCCAGAGTCACCAGTGGGTCTGAGTGGCAATTCCAGCCCAAGTCTCCAAAGTCCTTGTCCAGCACTCAAATCAGTCCACTGCGCTGGCTTCTATGAAATAATAATAATAATAATAATAATAATAATAATAATCTTTATTTATATTCCACCCTTCTCCCTAAGGGACTCAGAGCAGATTACAGCATTTACATACATAGGCAAACATATACAATGAGACACACAAACAAAGGCAGATACTTTTCCTTTTATTTCTGGCTTCTGGAGACTGCTTTCTCCATTTTCAAGACAAGGAGCCTGCATTGTCACCTCCTGGTTGTGTGGCAGGCAAGATTACTTGCAGCGTCTCTTTGGCTTTTCCTGCCAAAGTGGTACTTATTTACTCACATTTGCATTTTTTCAAACTGCTAGGTTGGCAAGAGCTGGAGCTCACCCCATCTCGCAGATCAAACTGTCGACCTTCAGGTCAGCAGTTCAGCCAATCTTCAGGTCAGCAATTTAGCAGTTTAAGGGATTAACCCATTGCACCACTGCAATATGTATTATACTATAAATTGACATTTTAATATCATTTTAATTTGAAAATTGAAAACATAATAAAAATTAATAATGCTAGCAATAGAAAAGGATTAAAGTTAGGGTCAGAGTTAGTTAGGGATGAGTGTGTGAGTATATGAATATGTCTTTAAAAGGTTTGCGCTCCTAAAAAAAAGATATTCTAGGACTAAAGAGACAGCTCAAGACATTTCAATGGCAAAGAGGAGCCATGGTGTCACCCTGTCAGGATCTCTGACCTTAGAAGCTAGTTTGTGGACTTTGTTTAAATCATAAATGGACCCAAGGCTGAAGGAAAACATCCCACCTGTACCCAGATTTGAACACACAACAGTAACAACCCTCTTCAACATCTTTCCAGGTAGCAATGTTTTCACCCATCTAACAGTCCACAAGGGTAGGACTACCCACAGCAGCAATATACCATTTTTCTTTTAGCCGTGGGACATCGGCAAGAAGGAAAAAAGCATCAGCCTTGTTCTGCCCAGATACTTCCATTCAATTTACAAATTCAATTTCTTAGTCCATGATTTGTAGTGAGATCAATATTTGTTTGTTTTTTATTCATTCAGTCATTTCTGACTCTTCGTGACCTTGTGGACCAGCTCACGCCAGAGCTCCCTGTCGGCCGTAGCCACCCCCAGCTCCTTCAAGGGCAAGCCAGTCACTTTTGCCAATATTTACCATTCCACTTTGCACACTGTAATTCCAGCACAGTGCCGCATAGCACCACGACCACTATGCGGCAGCAAAGCACCACAATTTAATCTTCTGCCACTGTGCTTTCCATGAAACAAGCAATGTTCAGGTTATTCAGAAAGAAAATCTAGAGCTAAAAGACTCTTTGTTCATTCAAGTCAGACTTTGAACTAGAATGCATCCATAAATAGTATTATGTTGAAACAGTGCAGGAGGTAATAATAACTGAGTATACAAGTAAAGTAAAGGTAAAGGTTGTCCCCTGACATTAAGTCTAGTCGTGTCCGACTCTGAGGGTTGGTGCTCATCTCCATTTCTAAGCCAAAGAGCTGGTGTTGTCCATAGACACCTCCAAGGTCAGGTGGCCGGCATGACTGCATGGAGCACCATTACCTTCCCATCGGAGTGGTACCTATTGATCTACTCACATTTGCATGTTTTTGAACTGCTACTATACATACATTTACATAAAACGCAGCAATACATCATATAATATGGTATCCAGTTTATTAGGATCAGTATGACTCCAGTCCTGTGTGTATCTGTTTGGGCATATGTTCCATTGAACTCAATAGTGCCTCCTATTAGCTGCATGGATATGCCTGATATAGTAAATAATATTGAACTCATATCAGTAATAACAATAGAATCATAGACTTCTAGAGCTGGAAGAGACCAAAGGGCCAACCCATTTCTTCAGGAATACACAATCAAAGCCCTCCCGACAGATGGCCATCCAGCCTCTGCTTTAAAACCTCCAGAGAAGGAGGTTCCTCCACCCTCTGAGGCAGCATATTCCACTACTGAACATCTCTTACCGTAAGGAAGTTCTTCCTAAAGTTTGGGTGGAATCTCTTTTCCTGCAGTTTGAAACCATTGCTCTGTGTCCTAGGGCTTTTCCACACAGCCCTATATCCCAGAATATCAAGGCAGGAAATCCCACGTTATCTGAGTGTGGACTCATAATCCAGTTCAAAGCAGATATTGTGGTATTTTGTGCCTTGATATTCTGGGATACAGGACTGTGTGGAAGACCCCGAAGTCTCCAGAGCAGCAGAAAATGCTCGAAAATTGAAATGTTTGAAAGCGTTTTATCTAAAACAGTGGTTCTCAACCTGTGTGTCCCCAGGTGTTTTGGCCTACAACTACCAGAAATCCCAGCCAGTTTACCAGCTTGTTAGATAGGATTTCTGGGAGTTAAAGGCCAAAACATCTGGGAACCACAGGTTGAGAACCACTGATCTAAGAAATTTACCAGAGCAGAAAGGGCCAGCGGTATCATTGGGGGAATTCAGGGGCACAAACACCACCGGGTGACACCATCAGAGGGAGTAACACCAAAATGACTGTCTATAACATTTTTATGCTGTGTTTCAACCGAAAAATATGAGTTTTTAAAATTAACATATCCCCGTAGTTAAGTTATAACTGCCAAAACATGACTGAATGGCCCAGTTGATGTGTTCTGTCTCAATATTCCTGCCAGGCTAACACTCGAGGCTAATTTACAACTTAAACCTTCTAATGCACACATGCTATAATCAGAGCTGTCATTATTACCCAATTACAATGATGCTTTGAATTATATATTGCAAGTGCATGCTTTGTGTTCATACAACTTTTTTTTAACAGTCACTGATTTTGTCATTACATTCAATGATATGTGGGAATTATGAATTACAAGTAACACTAGTACAAAAAATTACTTTATTGCCTAGCATGAAGGCAATACTCAATGCCACAACTGAGAAAGACCCTAAATTACATTATACTGGTGATGGGGAGCCTCAGGTCTTGAGACAAAATATATTATTTATTTAGCTCATTTATATCTCACCCTTCTCACCCCAAAGGGGGCTTAGGGTGGCTTACAACAATGGCACAATTCAATGACTTGAATACATCTAACTATCTGGGTTATTGTAGTTTTTTTCAGGCTATATGGCTATGTTCTAGAGGCATTCTCTCCTGACGTTTCACCTGCATCTATGGCAAGGATCCTCAGAGTTAGTGAGGTCTGTTGGAACTAGGAAAATAGGTTTATATCTGTGGAATGAACAGGGTGGGACAAAGAACTCTTGTCTGCTGGAGCTAGGTGTTAATGTTTCAACTGACCACCTTGATTAGGATTTGATAGCCTGGCAGTGCCTGGGGCAATCTTTTGTTGAGATGTGATTAGATGTCCCTGATTGTTTTCCCTCTGTTGTTTTGCTGTTGTAATTTTAGAGTTTTTAAAATACTGGTAGCCAGATTTTGTTCATTTTCATGGTTTCCTCCTTTCGGTTGAAATTGTCCACATGCTTGTGGATTTCGATGACTTCTCTGTGTAGTCTGACATGGTGGTTGTTAAGAGTGGTCCATCTAACTATCTATCTATACACATAATAAAAGTGACGTGTATGTGGTGGAGGTGTCCACATACATAGACAGACTCTTGCCTCCACAAATATCTATAATTCCCGCTGAGCAGAAGACACCCATGTCCCTCCCTCCAGTGACATTGCAGGCGACAGTGAGCACCATGAACATGTAGCCCCAAACCCTGTTAGTGTCCTCCACAAACACCATATTGCCCCCTACCCAAGTAAAGGCTTTCATGCAGGGACAGTTTCATCCTAGATGTTCTGTTTTTCCTCCACATCCCAGGGCTCCTTTCTCTCTCCATTGCTATGGAATTTGCATGACCCCATCCACTACCTCTCCCTTAACTCTTTCCTACGCTTTCCTATGGCACACTTTCCTATGGCACACAACAAACAGAGAAATTGAGGATTAGGACAAAACTTCAGTGATATTACCTAACATTCCAAAAACAAACAATGCCTTCTTCTAATACGGTCGAGTCCCCAAGCCAGTATAAAAATAAAACAACATAGTTTAAAATTTATCAATCAAACAGTTGCTTGAAATCACGCAATCCGAAAACACCTCTCTTCTGTGATACGTTCATTTTGTAGTTTCCCAGTGAATGTATATCTGGAGTTTTCCCATTTCAAAAACGTTGAAATGTCACTTTTAAGATTTGTAAGTTGCCAATAGGAAGAGGTTTAAATTAAAATGCACTGTTATTTTTTGCCTATGAAAGCCTGTTTGGACCTTGGGAGCTTCCATGATTTTGCTTTGAGAAAAGCGTATCCCTTCCCGTTACACCACTGACCTCCAGGATACATTATAAGGCCATAACCATGATTCCCTTTCTAGAGCATGAAGCAAATGAAGTCCCAAAGCATGTTTTTCCTTTTGCAAAAAGTTAATACGGACTGTTGATTCTTCATCTTGGAAAGAGGGAGTTAATGGCCACCTTTGGGGCCCTTTCCACACAGCTGTATAATATTCCACATTATTCTGGTCTTGTTTGCACTTACTTACCCATGTAGCTCAGGGAGCTACTCCTCTTCCAGAAAACCTAGGAAAGTGTAGTCTTTGGGCATTCAATCAAAACTACACCTTTCCTTTATTCTGGAAAGGGGAGAACTACTCAGGATAAGGGTCGATTAGGCCTGGGCATCAGTTCAATACCCCTGACTGGGATTTCTTGGGTCCTTTTCCTAACCAACTTCCAATAGGCCCATATTGCCAGCTCTTCCATCATTGATGACATATGCAGAAACTAACCAGGGAATATTATTCCAGTGACAGGTAGATGAATCTGATGAGTTGATAAGACCTGGGCATCAGGCAGCTGTCAATAGAACACCTACTGTGTTACTTTTAAAGAGGACCATTTTCATGTATGCAGCAGCACACACACACACACCTTTTGCTGTATCCCAAATATGTTATATGACTACTGGCCTGGCCTCATGCTTACAATGTATGATAAATAGGACCAAGGGCAAAGTGGTGCTTAGCGTGTTGGAAGAGGCAAAAAAAAAAAGAGATCTGTGTTGCAGGGCGGGTGGATGGGTGGTAGGCTGGCCGGCTGGGTGCCCCCGGTGACAGGAGAGGCACGCCAGCTATTTCCCCTGCTGGGCTGCTGCCCCCATTGTCATTCCAGGCCCTGGCTGGCCCCCTCCGCACCGACATACCAGCCCTGGTTGCTGTGATGAGGCGAAGACGGGCTGGCGGCTTCTAATGGGATTATGGGCGCTTCCCCCTCCCCAGACCAGAGACAATGTAAGATGGATGAGCCCACAACTGGTGAGAAACAAGGGGCAGGCTCCAGCCCAGGCCAGGGGGGTGGGATGCGGTGGGAAGCCAGGATTTGGGGGGGGGGGGGGGCACACACTCTAACTGTCCCTTCCCATTGAGGCGCAACAGGATTGGGTCTTCTGTAGGAGCTCTCTGTGGCAAGGCCCCTCAATGATCACTAGCCAGCAAACACAGGAACTGGCTCTTAACTTGGGTCAAGGGCTTGGAATCAGTTGGCCCTCCACATATTACTAGATTCCCAACTCCTAGCTGGATGTGCAGACACATCTGAAGCTATGCTGTTGTACAGCTACCAGGTGCTTCCTGGCTGTTGTGGAAGAGGACTTCCAGAGAGGAGAAAAAGGCCCTCATGATCACTGGAAGGAGGTGAAGCCTCTTCATGTCATTCATATCACCGAGCAAAAATAATTGTGCTGAATTTGGGAAGAGGCAGTGATCCATTTTAAAATGGAGAACAGGAAGAGATGGAACTGATATAGAGAAGAAAGTGAAGCTGAGAAATGTATACACCCGAAGCCCAAAATCAGCACCATTCCTTTTTTGCATTCTCTAGACCAGTGTTTCTCAGCCTGAGGATTGGTACCCCGGGGGGGGGGGGGGGGGGTTGCGAGAGGGTGTCAGAGGGGTTGCCAAAGACCATCAGAAAACACAGTACTTTCTGTGGGTCATGGGGGTTCTGTGTGGAAGTTTGGCCCAATTCTATCGTTGGTGGGATTCAGAATGCTATGTGATTGTAGGTAAACTATAAATCCCAGCAACTACAACTCCCAAATGCCAAGGTCTATTTTCCCCAATCCCCACCTGTATTGAATCCCCACCTGTATTGAATATTTGTGCCAAGTTTGGTACAGATCCATCATTGTTTGAATCCACGGTGCTCTCTGGATGTAGGTGAACTACAGCTCCAAAACTCAAGGTCAATGCCCACCAAACTCTTTCAGTATTTTCTGTTGGTGATGGAGTTCTGTGTGCCAAGTTTGGTTCAATTCCATTGTTGGTGGAGTTCAGAATACTCTTGGATTGTAGGAGAACTATAAATCCCAGCAATCACAACTCCCAAATGACAAAATCAATCCCCCCAACCCCAGCAGTATTCAAATTTGGGTGTTATCGGGAATTTGTGCCAAGTTTGGTCCAGTGAATTAAAATATATTCTGCATATCAGATATTTACATTACAATTCATAACAGTAGCAAAATTACGGTTGTCATGTAGTAATGAAAATAATTTTATGGTTGGGGGTCACCACAACATGAGGAACTGTATTAAGGGGTCGCGGCATTAGGAAGGTTGAGAACCACTGCTCTAGACCTCTTGATGACCCAGCAGTGGCTCTGCAGAATGTCAAGAAACCCTTACTAATCTGTAAGATGTCACAAGACCTTTTGTTATTCCTTGCTACAATGAAAGAAACATGGAGACCTCTAACATGTTCACTGTCTTGCCACAATTTGATTATCTTCTACTCAGTTGGAATATTGTTCCAACCAACTCCAGGATGCCTACACCAGTTTTTCTCAACCTTTTAAACCCTGGAAGAACTCCTGTAATAGTTTTCAGGCCTCAAGGAACCCCTGCATAAAAAAGGTCAGCTAAAAAACCCTCACACCCTCAGTTTTTGTTTGTTTTCTCACTCATAATCTATTCTGCCTTGGTCAGACCACAACTGGAATCACAATGTCCAATTCTGGGCACTGCAATTGAAGGGAGATGTTGACAAGCTGGAATGTATCCAGAGGAGGGTGACTAAAATGATCAAGGGTCTGGAGAACAAGCCCTATGAGGAGCAGCTGAAAGAGCTGGGCATGTTTAGCCTGAAGAAGAGAAGGCTGAGAGAAGGCATGATGATGGCCATGTATAAATATGTGAGGGGAAGCCATAGGGAGGAGGTATCAAGCTTGTTTTCTGCTGCCCCGGAAAGTAGGATGCGGAACAATGGCTTCAAACTACAGGAAAGGAGATTCCACCTGAACATGAGGAAGAACTTCCTGACTGTGAGAGCTGTTTAGCAGTGGAACTCTCTGCCCCAGAATCTGGTGGAGGCTCCTTCTTTGGAGGCTTTTAAGCAGAGGCTGGATGGGAGTGCTTTGAATATGATTTTTCTTCTTCTTGGCAGAATAGGGTTGGACTGGATGGCCCATGAGGTCTTTTCCAACTCAACGATTCTATGATTCTGTGATTTTAATCTCTCACAGCACCCTTAGTGAACTGATTCAGAGGTCTAGGCTTCTTGAATGAGAAACCCTGGTCTACCCTGACTCTCAGAAGCTCTCCAGGATTTCAGGCAGGAGTGTTTGCCAGCCTAATTCAGAGACTGAACCTGAGTTAGGACCTTCAAGGCTTCTTTCTTCCCAGAAAAGGGGGACTTTGGCAAAATACAAGCCAATTCATTCCCTTCTGGTTTGCTTGAACTTCAAAACCACCCATGAACTGATCCTTATATTTTCCCAGCAGGAGGCAGCAAACCCCAGGATTTATTTAGCTTTGCTGAAGAGAGACACCTACTTGAATCCATTGGGATGCTAAGCAGCGCTTGCTTGGCTGTGACTCACCTAATATATGCCTACGTGCTTGTATAAACTTTTATTCATGGCAAGTGTGCTTCTTGTGTCCTCCCTCACATGCAGTCACGTACAGGCTAGGGCAGATATTGATTTGACAATATTCCAATTAGGCCTAGACCTGGCAGTTTATAGCACTGAATTTCTTATTCTCGCTAACCACTAACATTTTTTGGAGTTTCTTTAGAATAAGAAGCTGCTCTAAGCTACATAAAGCTGCTTTGAGTCCCCTTTGGGAAGATAAAACAGGGTGATGATGATGATGATGATGATGTTGCAATGTTGCAATACCAGGCGACAGCAGGATTGAAGAGAAACAACTGGAAAAGCTTACATGATATGAGGATTTAAAGATAGAACTGCAAAGACTCTGGCACAAGCCAGTCAAGGTGGTCCCAGTGGTAATCACCACACTGGGTGCAGTGCCTAAAGACCTTGACCTGCACTTAAAAACAATCAGCACTGACAAAGTTACCATCTGCCAGCTGCAGAAGGCCACCTTACTGGGAACTGCATGCATTATTTGCCGATACATCACACAGTCCTAGACACTTGGCAAGTGTCCGACAAGTGACTTCCAATTTCAGACTGACAGAGTTTTGGAGCACAATACTCCTGACCTCACGATCGTGTTAAAAAACCAAGTACGGATCGTTGATGTTGCAATCCCAGGTGACAGCAGGATTGAAGAGAAACTGGAAAAGCTGACACGATATGAGGACTTAAAGATCGAACTGCAAAGACTCTGGCACCAGCCAGTAAAAGTGATCCCAGTGGTGATCGGCACACTAAACCCAATAGACACTGACAAAATTACTACCTGTCAGCTGCAAAAGGCCACCTTACTGGGATCTGTATGCTTATTCATCAATGCATCACACAGTCCTAGACTCTTGGGAAGTGTCCCATGTATGATCCAACACAACAGCCAGCAGAGTGCTCTTGTTTGCTGTGGACTCATCTTGTGTTTATATTATTATTATTATTATTATTATTATTATTATTATTATTATTATTAATTATTATTAATAATAATACCAACAACAACAATAATCAATAGAAAGCTTCTCCTGTCCCAGATCGAGGGGGAATGGCCAGGGCTTCATGTGGTCACAGCACTTTGTGCTCCTAAATCAGAGGCCGGAACGCTGAGGCCATCAAAATATTGTTGGACTACATCTCCCATCAGATCTAGCCACTGCTGAGAAAGGCCCCATGATTCCACCCTTTACTAGACTAAGGAGCAAAATATTACCTTGTTTCTGATTTCAGGATTTAATATGTCAAATGTTTCAAAGCTATTGCCAAAAGGCAGCATTAAAAAAAACTGTATGTCTGTGTTTCACTCTAGGTGAGAGCAGTCAACTACAGCAGCAAAAAATAAAAGCGAGAGGGCACAAAACAACATGCAGATTCTCATGGCATTTGTGTTTGCTAGTTTATAGGAATAAATATAAATATGTCTGTCTGCATATAGTTCTGAGCGTTATATGAGGACTTCCAAGAGACCAAGGATGGGATCTGTACTCAGCCATGGGAACCATTGGAACCTCAGCAAGTCTCATTCTCAAAGGAAAGCAATGGAAAACTCACTCTGAACAAATCTTGCAAAAGTCCTGATAGGGCTAACAAATGTTAGGGATAAAGACGCTACAAATGTTGAGGTAGATAGCATTATTTACATAGAAATACAATCCTAGTATGAAGGACTAGGTTATTTTTGTGTCAAGAGCGACTTGAGAAACTGTAAGTTGCTTCTGGTGTGAGAGAATTGGCTACCTCCAAGGATGTTGCCCAGTGGACGCCTGGATGTTTTACCATCCTGTGAGAGGCTTCTTTCATGTCCCCACATGAGAAGCTGGAGCTGACAGACAGAAGCTCACCTCGCTCCCCGATTTCAAACTGATAACCTTTTGGTCAGCAGTCCAGGGACTCCTAGGACAAGGTAACCCCTGGGTGTGTCTTCGGTCTGAGGCTCAAATACTATATGTTCATTTACAACTTGAAGGCTCTTCCTGCTTTTCCTAGACTAGGCAAACTTCAAACTAAAGATAATACCTTTAATATCATCTGCCCATCCTATTAATTTCTTAATAAAATATTTGGTTCTTGTAGGCTTCAATAGCTCTTGCTTCCCAATTCCAACAGAAAAGGTGACTGGAGATTGCCTCAAGTGAGCAATCCTGGCAGCCAGTGGCAGGGCATTGGAGAGCAGTGTGCTAAGCCCTTTATGCAACCATTCTGAAAAGATCAGGCATTCACCCATTCTCTTGCTGACTGATTACATTCACAGCAGCCACAAGGGAAAATGATCCTGCATGGAAGTAGAGTGCCAAGTGCCAAACCCACTAAACATATGCTAATAGCTAGAGTCTTAAAAGAGGGTCATCATATTATCAGCAAGAGCAAACCCAGTTCTCTGGACACCTGGCCTTTTATAATTATCCATACACAAGAGGGCAAAGTTAGCATGGTAGCAATATTCATGGGAGAAGCTCAGGGTTTGCAGAAGCATAGAAAGTCTTTAAATCCGAAACTGGGAGGGATCCTAACACAGCAAGCTCAGTGAACACAAATTGAGGGATGACAGCACCAAGTGACATCCTAGAAAAAGAGCATGACTTGCTTGTTGAAATATGATTACTTCACCCTGCTGTTTTTGTAACAAGTCCAAGTTATTACATTTATATCCCATTTTTCTCCTGTGGAACTCTTGAGTAACACACATAATTCTTGGGTAGCCTCTACTCCCAAATGCGGGCCAGATCCAGATACTTAGTTTCATCAAGCTTTCTGCAATCACATGTCTCTAAGATAAGGCTATGCATATCCCTGGGACTGAGAAACACTAATATAGAGTTTATACAGTCACTGATTTTAAGATGCTTTGCTACAAGGAGTGTGCTCCTTCCATGATGGTGCAATGACAACTATTGTTTGGCATTTGATGAATTTTGAAGTGTACTATCCATGCAAGGAGAGTTTTAAGTGTGACAATCAGGAAAGGAGAACTGTCCCCTTTTAAGGGGGAATCTAGCTTTAAAAAAGAAAGGTAAAGTCAATGTTCTTTTTTAAAGACTGGGATGAGGAACTCTGGACTCTAAGGATGTTTTAGGATACAACCACTACACCTTGTAACTATTTAATCTGCTGGCTGTAGCTTCTAGAAATTAAGACTCAATACATCTGGAGAGCAAAAGGTTCCCCACTTTTTGTAGCTTTGAAGGCATGTGTCCTATGGTACAAGTTCAGGCCTCAAATGCTGAAAACGTGAAGGATGTTTTTGCACAAGGGACCTGTGGAGTCTACTTCCCAATTACTCCTGGTCTCAAGGCTCCAAACAGGAAAAGAACAGATGGAATGTAACACAAATATATGACAATAGGGTTCAGTAGGAAATCGAGAAAAGTAATGTTTGCAGTTAGTTTTCCTTATGAAACTTGAAGCTACTTTAAAGAGGTTTACAACACAAATGTGAATAGTGCATACGCTATAATGCTTGTAACATTGCAAATACCTCTTTTGCTGCATGAGCAGAGCAATGGAGGAGGCTCCAAAGTAGATACCTATGTTTTGTTTCTAGATCCCAAAACAGAAGTAATCACAACTTCTATACAGGACAGCAAAGGTTCATGCTCTTACGAATCCTCTTAAGTTAAAACAATGGCTATAGTGTGTGGCAAAGGATGGGATTAGCAAAGGCTTGAGAGGACCCGAGAAAAGGGAATGGAAAGTTTCTCCATTTCCTCATGTTGTCTCTAAGAGGTTCACTCCAATGAGGCTGCCAAAAAACCAGATTTTTTTCTACTTCAGTAGTTGTCAGGCTGGTATCACTAAATGGCAAAAATCTACCAAGACAACTTGTCTATCATTATAAACTATCTTTGCTGTAATGTGCCAACACTAGGAAGTATGCTGTTGGTTTGTGTGTGTGTGTGTGTGTGTGTGTGTGTGTGTGAGTGAGTGAGTGTCAGGAGCAACTTCAAAAACTGCAAGTCGCTTCTGGTGAGAGAGAATTGGCAGTCTGCAAGGACGTTACCTAGGGGATGCCTGTATGTTTTCATGTTTTGCCATCCTTGTGGGAGGCTTCTCTCATGTCCCCACATAGGAAGCTGGAGCTGACAGAGGGAGCTCAACCCGCTTTCCCCCGATTCAAACTGCTGACCTGTTGGTTAGCAGTCCTTATGGCACAAGGGTTTAACCCATTGTGCTACTGGGGGCTCCAGTATAATGGATGAGTTCAAAAGGACTACCAATATGCTTTTCTATGAGGTGGTGGGGTTTTCTAGTTGGAGATCCTAGTAGAGCAGGGAGTTGGACTGATGGGATGTGAAGCTCCTTCCAACTCTACAATCCTGTGAAACTGACTGACAAACAGAGTGCTCACAAAAATGCCTGAGAATTTCCTACAACGCATGGGGGCGCTCCAGCAGACACATCACATAGTTCCTGGAGCACACCACACTTTACACGCAGAAGTTTACAAATTTGATCTCTGTTATAGCAGAGAAATGTGAAAGAGCTTTCTCACCAAGACTATGGAAATCTGCCGCTTAGCCAGAACAGATGAAATTAAATTGGCATCTGCTTTAACTGGCATCTGGCAGGTTCTTATGAAAGTTGGCCACGGTACTCCCATGGGCCTGGCAACCAGTTTCCCATGCTTGTGTTATCGCCAATGAGCAGGGAAGGAGTGGTACCTAAATGCCTAGCCTTGTAAGACTACAGACTGAATACAGAAGCCACCTTCCCCTTTCAGTCATTCTCAATAAACGTCTTCTCTCACAAGTATCAAAAAAGTGAGACAAGGCACTTATGTGAACAAGGGGTTTTGGGGGTGTGGGAAGCATTTTTTAGGCCCTGGTGCCTTCTCTTCTTATTTCAGAGCATGGAGCGGAACGGAAAGCCCAATCCAATGTCATCAGGGTGGGCAGGACCCCTTTCTTGGATTAGCAACTAATGGGATTTAGCTGCTCATCCAATATCTTTCCTTCAATACAGGAAGGGAGGGGGCTAAACGCCACTTTGGATCAAAGACGCCCCCTCCTCAGAGAGAAGTGCAGCTCAGTTAAGCTGTTTCTAATTAAAGTCAGCGCCTACATGTCCATCACCAGACCTGGGCTAGCAACAGCAACCTGAATCAAGAGGAAAGCCATGTATGCGAAGGAGAAGCCGGCAAGGGGTGGAGGCACAGATGGAGAGACATCGAGGTGGGAAAGTCTTTTTGTAAAG
Source organism: Anolis sagrei (assembly GCF_037176765.1). Classification (NCBI taxonomy): domain Eukaryota; kingdom Metazoa; phylum Chordata; class Lepidosauria; order Squamata; family Anolidae; genus Anolis; species Anolis sagrei. The sequence continues at coordinate 137,904,363 of NC_090022.1, forward strand.
AAATGAGTTATTAGTAAACACAGAGACACTACTCAGGAGGTGGGAGAAAAAGCACAAAATCTCTTTCTTTGGTAAAGTGTTGAAATGCAGAACCACACTGCCAGACCCCGAATGCTACCTAAGCCCTCCTGAGCAATCCAAAAACCCTCTTTAACCCCAGTTCAGCACTGGGGAGATGTAGACTCCATTTTTTAAAGGGCTATTTGGTTCACCTGAACTCCTGTGTATATGTGAGTGCACACATGCTCCTTCACACAGTAATTCCTGAATGCCGTTTCCTGATGACAGGAATGAATGAAACAGTCTTTAGAGCTACTTCACACAGCATATTCCTTAACGTCTGCAAAACATGACACTGGAGCCAGCATCTACATAAAACAAGTTTAATATCCAATAGGGGTGCACAGAGGTCATGGTGCATCCAACTGTTCAGGGGGGCCAAGAAAAACACATATAGGGAGTCATGGCCCAGAGAATGAACAAAACCAGAAAGAAAGGGGAAAGGTAAATCACTTTACACCAAGCCAAAGGAGCTGAAGATTAATTTAGAGGGTGGGAGAGGGAAGGGGGAGGTAGGAAGATGGAGAGAGAGAAGTCAATACATATTTGCCAGAATAGGGAAAGGGGAACACACAGTACCAACACTGTCCAGAGGCAGGGAGTGACCAGAAAGTTACATGCACTGAACTGGGTCTGATCCTAATACAATCATTACCCCCCCCCCCAAATAATGAAAAGGGGGGAGGAAAAAGACTCCTCCACTTCCCCAACATGGAAAACAAACCTTTAAAGAGCCAGGGTTATATCTCAGGGCAGGGGAAGGAGGGGGAAAGTCACCTGTCTTAAGGGATAACACCACATATATAGGCAGCAATGAAATTCTGCCCTTAGGAAGCCTCCAGAGGGAAGGCAGAGCAGGTTGGTGGAACTATTTAGCAGCCAAGGTGCTGACATGTCCATCTTGTGACAGGAAAGAGCAGGGAAGGAGTTTTGTACAATAGCTGTTCACAGCATTGGTCCCAAACCTTCTCAGCAGCTCATGCCAATGCCCAATAAATGCTGGTCTAATTCTATGGGGGAATGGAAAGAGCCAAGGAGGCTGAGGAGAAGCAAACTACGGAGGGCCCCAGGTGCCATATGGTCAAAAAGGTTGGAATGCAAGCGATTCAGTTTATTAGCAGCGCCAAGAGTTGCTATCCACATGCGTCACTAATGAGATTGTTAACAGGCAATGGATGGGGAGGCAGGAAGTTTCAATAAAGAATGCTCCATACTGCTGCAATATCATTCTTGCCAGCAGAGGGAACTGCTGAATACAAACACAAGGCAAGAAAGAAATGTGTAATTTTTTATTGGGGTAGAGTGGGTTGTAATTAGGTGGAACTCATTGCATCCCTCCCACTCCAACATGCTACCATCAAGAAGTAATGGGCCTTTTCCTCATCTGCAGCAGCTAGATTTCTGAAACCATCCCCACTTCTTGCATTCACCATCTCTGCCTCCCCAGCATATGGCCCCAGTTTTGCCATCATTAGCCCTGGATTCCTCCTTTCTACTCTGCACTAACAGCACAAGAAAGAAAGCAAGAAAAGCAGCTGCCACTGAATTCTGGTCCCCTCCAGTTAAAGAGTGTGCCAAGTTTCACATACCACCAAGGAAATACAAACTGATCAACAAAATATAGAAAGGAAAGGGAAATAAGGGGGAAAGAAAACAAGGGAAAAAAAGAAAGGCCACAGAATCGGCGTCCAACCCCCACTTGCCCCAACCCCTCCCACCACACCCATATATTTTATTATCTCTATATATATATTTATCACACACGCACGCGCACACACAGAGACCGTGCAAAAAAACTCCTGGCAGAGCCAGGACATGAGAAAATAAAGAGAAAAAACAAGAGAAGTTGAGAGAGAGAAAAAGGAAACCAAAAGTTCACCCCATCCCACCCCGCCCCCACCCCCACAGCAACCGGTGCCGCCAGAGAGGAAAAGCAAACCCAACAGGGAAAGGAGAGGGAGGGAGGGACTGGGGGGAGCGCAGGAAGGAGAGGGGAGACCAACCCAAACTGGAACCCACAGCCAGGGGCTGAGCCCCACTCCTCCTGCACTCATTTCTTGTTCTTCAGCTGGTTGGCCAACCAATCCAAGCCCTCGTAGAGGCCGTCCCCGCTCGTGGCGCAGGTGGCCTGGATGTACCAGTTGCGGTGACGCAGCGAGTGTAGGCCCAGCTTGTCTGTGATTTCTGCAGCATTCATGGCATTAGGGAGGTCCTGGAAGAGGGATGAAAAAACAAGAAGGGATGAGAAGGAGGACAGAGGTGCACAATGATCAGGAAATGGGGGAGCGCACTGGCTACCTATGGGACCTTCGTGGTTCATTCCCCTCCACACCCAATTTTGAAAACTTTAAACTTTTTTTTTAAAGTAGAATGTTTTGCCCAAAAGGTTCCACATAACTCTGGGGGGTGAAAATATCGACACTTTTTAAACCAGACCACAGTTTTTAAATACTTTTTGAAAAACATCCAGCTGACTTTTCAAAGTTCTGAGGGTTGAAATATGGTTCAAGGGACATATTTGCCCTATCCCAAGACTTACTGCTATTTCAATATTCAATCAAAAACAAAAGAAAAAAGAAAAAGTGCTCTTTATTAAATGCAAATGCACTTTAAATCACCAATTCTTCCTTTTAGTCACTAGCTAGTTTTTCCATGGTAGCTGAAGCATTTGTGGATACCATACACATGGCCATGCTGGCCAAAGCTTGGACAAGTTTTGTTCTGGGGGATACAGTTCTCATCACTGGCCATTATTTCCAGATTATGGATTTTGGGGGGGGGGGGGGAGGTATCCATTCGAAAGCCTGATCTGGCCAGACTTATCATGCCCATGATGCACCTTTGACAGAAAGAAGCTTAGTTTTTGCTGATGATGTTGGATCTATTTGTTGCTAGCCTATTTGGTCATCCAAGTAAGGATACTTCTTCTGTCCTATTTCAGCCTCTTTGTCAGGTCTTTCCATAGTAGTCAATGTCTATAATAGAATGGGCTTTATTTCTTTTGGGTAAATAAATATAATTTGTACTCCAAGAAAGCTTGCAGGTATCTTCTGATTTAAATCATTTATTTTGCTCCTTCTATTTATAGGGAAACACAGTACATGGAAATCATACTAATGGAAGGCCATATAACACCTCACTACCACCACACTTTGATTGAAAAAATACTACTAAATATTAACAGTTAAATAATTATTACATTTATACATGTAATACACTTGCACACAGAAGACTGGGCGACTTGGAAGGTGCTTAACAGACTGCTCTCTGGCACAACAAGATGCAAAGCCAACCTTAAGAAATGGGGCCACAAAGTAGAGTCCACAACATGCAAATGTGGAGAAGAGCAAACCACAGACCACCTACTACAATGCAGCCTGAGCCCTGCTAGATGCACAATGGAGGGCCTTCTTATAGCAACACCAGAGGCACTCCAAGTGGCCAGCTACTGCTCAAATGAAATTTAGTATAATGCCTAATTTTTAAACTGTGTTTTTTTAAAAATGCATTACAACTGTAACATCGGTTTGCTTCTGATACAATAAATAAATACTATTACATTCATATCCTACAATGGCTTCAATGTCTACTCATTCAAATAGCTCACTACTGCCTCTTAGTTTTATCTTTGAAACAAGTCTATGAAGTAGACATGGGAAACAGAGTGAAACAGATCAAAGGTCATCCAGCATGTTTCATAACTCAGTGGAGGCTTGGACCTGGATTTTTCATATCCTAGCTCCTAGACTTTAGGAGCTACACCACATTAGCGTCCACCCAATCTGAGATTTCATGTCAGGGCTCTCCATACACTACCACATTGACAAGGAAGCACTATTTACCAAAGCAGTTGTGACAAAACACCTACATCCAGGATAAGTTGACCAATTAGTCATGTAGGGCAGTGAATAAAGCATTTATCTACCTACTCTTTTCGCCACATTTTGCCAGTGTTGATACAGCAGTTGTTGTTATTTTACTGACACAAAAACACAGTATATCACAGAAAACAAGATATATATGCTGGATTTTGTATCACAAAATCACACGTTGAACACTTCCCAAGCGTCTAGGACTGTGTTGTTGTTGTTGTTGTTATTATAAATCCATTGTGCCACCGTGGTTCCTTAAAACTGAAGTTGGGAGGATAGTATAGAAATGCTTCAAGAAAATACTATTTTGATAATTTGTTTAGAAATTGTTTCTATGTTCTATAATTTAATTTGTTTCTGCTAGCCCAGTGGAGGAAACAAGAGATAGACAGAATGCTCATATCTGGCTTTTGAATATTTATAATATTTATTCTTTCATAGAATTACATATATAATTACAATAAGTAATTTTAATTCACTCAATTCTCCACCCAGTACCAACCTATGTGTTACATAGAACATCCAGAACCCTGACTATCAAACAAAAATTATAGACATAAGGGGGTGGTGAGGCCACATATGAATATGCAAGAAGAAGGGAGGGAGCTGCTGGTTCACAATAGCAACATGTATTGAGAAAGCAAATGTACTTGAAAACATTTTCCTTCAGCACCAACTAATACAATCCTCCTTTACTGAAGCACAGAAGAATAGTCTCCCACACAAGACCACTCTGCAGGTTATAGCAGTCCACCCAACTATTGACAATGAATGTTGGTTCTGCTCTGTAGCTTAGGGAGTAGGGACACATTGAAACTGCAGGGGAAACAGCAATGACAGACGTAGGACACATGAGAGAACACTTGCAAGGGCTCTTTGATATTCTAAGTCTGCCACAATCCCTCTCAGGAATACAAAACTCTGGAAAACAGCTTTGGAAACAAGGCTTACACAACTTCTGTTCACCCTATATGTTGTTGTTGTTATTATTATTATATTTATTATACACCACTTTATCTCCCCAAAGGGGACTCAAAGAGGCTTGACGTAAAAGCATTGGTATCCAATTTAAAATATACAAATACAAAAATATTAAAATAGAATTAAACAGAAACAGCATTAAAAATTTCTGTTTGAATAAAAAGGTTTTAACCTGCTGTTGGAAGAACAGCAGGGAGGGGGCCGTTCTGACTTCCCTGGCCAGAGAGTTCCAGAGTCGAGGGGCAGCCACCAAAAAAGAAGGCTCGCTCTCACATTCCCACCAACCATGCTTGAGATGGAGGTGGGACCAAGAGAAGGGTCTCTCCTGACAATTTCAGGTCCTGAGCAGGTTCATACAAGGGGATGCGGTCAGCCAAACAGCCTGGACCAGAACTGTCTAGGTTCTTTTTTTGAGGACAATAGTCAGTACAGTTAGGGGAGGAAGCAAAAGAACATTTACCTTTCAGCTAAGCTACCAGTATTATGTCTGTTTCATATATACTACACCATCAATCTTATTGCATGAATGGGAGGAAAGGTCTTTTCTGAGAGGAGGAATTCAGGTCCCAAATTCAGTATCAATTACAACATGCAGACAATTATATCTCAGTATTTACCAAACTTCTACATCATTGAGTGGGCAGTCAGGAATATTAAGACACAAAAACAACCACCCCTTTCTCTGTACACTTTAGATTTTTTATCGTATCTCAATACTAGGCAACAGGAAACAATTCAAATTTTGATGGACTACAACTTCCACAGCCAATTACAGTGGATCATGGAAAGTGAACGACAACATATTCAGGGCTATAGATTACTTATTTCTGCCACTGGAATTGAAAATTCATTCTTTTCAAAATTCTGATCAACACTGGGCAGATCTCAGTACACACTCCGGGGCTTTGTGGATGTTAAGGTACCTCATGAGAATGGAGGTATGTGGTGATTATTTCATATTGATAATCACAATACAGAAAGATGTTCACCTATATACAGTATGTGATGCCAACTAATAAACCTGTAACATGTGGGCTATTCTATCTCCCTTAGTATCAGCTATTCAGTGCAATAGGTAGTCTAGCTATGAGAAAGAAAGGAAACATTGTTTAACAAGCTCTCAGAGATGATGTGGTAATACTGGCCCATGATCAAGTTTCTCTAGAATGTGCGCATCTTACACATCCCTAGACTACAATGTTCACCATCCACTATCATGTGCTATGCTGGCTAGGGCTGATGTGAACTGGAATCCAATAACATCTAGGTAACTACATATTTTCTCTCCTTCCTCTACAATGGACTGAAGAATTGTAGTAAGGCAGAGGGCCATTTTTGGTGCCAGCAGAAGTCCTGAGGACCATCCTTCTTTAGGTTTAATTTTAACCAAAAAATGGTTAAAAACAGTGAGAGACTAGTATAGTATACAGTGTGACCCTTTGCCTGAAGAAGGCACTGTGGAAGAGCTTCTTCCCGTCTTTCATTGGGACTAGGAACCACATGCAGTCTGCAGTCCAAATTCTACACTTTCCTTGCCTTGACAAGGCAATAAGTAGCACTACTATCATAAACCCAGCATAGGAAAAACTTCTCCAAAATTCTATGTCAGAAAGTCCTCCCTTTCCTAACAAGAAAATAAAGTTAGACTACATTCAATTCTTGAGAAGACCTGCACAAAAATGTGCTCAGCCCCCCACCTTAAGTCTCCAAGGCTAAGAAGCACCCCTTCTCTCCCAGTCTCACCTGCTTATTAGCAAAGACAAGAAGAACAGCGTCTCGCAGTTCATCCTCTGCCAGCATCCTCATTAGCTCCTCACGGGCCTCATTCACTCGCTCCCGATCATTGCTATCCACCACAAAGATCAAACCTGAAAGAGGAGAAAAGGCTTGACACAAGTGGGGGTGGGGTGGGCAGATGTGCATGTGGCTCAAAAAGAGGCTTCTTGCTAGCAGGGCACAAGGAAAAAACAAATTGGAACTCAGATTTGTCTACACCAGAACCATAAAAGAATGGGGCAGCAGGGGCTCTAGGCTTACAGTGGACAGAAACATTTAAAAGCTCCAGCAATCAAGACATGCACAGATGCAAACCAATCTACAATCTCTTTTTTTCTGGTGGAAATAGGAATATGTGTTTCCACCCAGGAACATGAAGGAATGAACATCTTTTCTAATAAAGAAGAGCACTCTATTGAAGATGGAAAAAACCAAAGTTCCTCAACTATGTTAGCACTCTCTTACTATCTCTTTCAGCAATTAATATTAATGGACTGTCAATTACTGTATTTCCCTACAAAATATAAATGTCTGCATTGTCCTGGTTTTAAAATTTTAGGTTTAGCATTATGGCCTGAACGAAAACAGAAGTTTAAAACTGTTCTCGTAGTCCATGAATATTATCTGATTACAGACAGTCCCCAAGAACATCTGACCTACATCCCACTCCTAGTTACAAATGTGGTGGCAGTGGCTCACATTGCAGTACTTGAAAATGTTTAAGCATTTACATAAACAGATAAAAAATCAATAGTTTGTTAAGACTAACATCTGTCTGGAGTTACACTTAAAAATGTGTCTGTTCCACCTTACATACAAATTCAACTTAAGAACAAACCTACCCAACCTATTTTGTCTGTAACCTAGGGACTGTATGTATAAGTAAAACAAAATTTATAAACTGTGAATTAAACCAAAGCTTTTAGATCACTGATGGTATGTCTTTAACAAGAATGGAAGCAGGGTGAATCTAAAAAACAGAAGGCTCACTGATTGCTTCTGAATCTGTGCAATGTCAGGTAAACCACAGATGTCTAACATGTAGGGCTGGAAATGATACCATGGAGCAAGATGTCCAGCATTGCTTTCAGCTCAATCTGAAGCAAATCATACTATACTGGTCTGGAATAGTTCAAAGTTAATAGATCTTTTAATAATATGTCTTTACTACATTTTTGACAGAGTGGGAAACAACTGGAGCGAATTCTTAATTTACTACAGGAGTTGACTATTTAAAAAGTCTGTCCTGATTTGCAGAATTACAGCTACTAGACTGTATTCTACTCCGAAGCATTCAACAAGAACCTTCCAGTTTCTTTATCACTTTTACTTAGCAAGGACACTTCAATTTTAACCTTAATTTAACTCCCATGTAGTTTCTGCTAACTCCATAATCGGACCCTCAGCCATGCCCAAGATGATCACAATAAAAGAAGTCCCAGATTTTTCAAATGTATTTCTTTTGATTTTTCTCACTGCAAACATATAATTACATTTTTGGGGGGACAGAGGGTAAGAAATGTGTGGCTCTCCACATGTTGTTGGACTACATCTCCAAGCAGCCCCAGTGAGCTGAACCAATGGTAAGTAATTCTGGGAGTTGTAATCAAACAATAGCTGGTCAGTTGTACCTAGCCAACTCCTGATTTAAATGACTGCTTCTCCTGGGATGAAAAGAGGTAAAAGTTAATCATGTACTCTATTGATTTACCTCTGAAAAAACATCAAGAATGTTTCAAATGAGTTCACAGGCTGTTGATTCCAAAATGAAAACAAACACTTGCTAGCATAAAAGGAGGGCAGTGTGAAGAGAATAAAGGAAGACTCTTTGAATATCAAAATACATTATCATACCCTGGGTGTTCTGGAAGTAATGCCGCCACAAGGGCCGGATCTTGTCTTGGCCACCGACATCCCATACAGTGAAGCTGATGTTCTTATATTCAACCGTTTCCACGTTAAATCCTGAAAAAAAAAGGAGCACGTTCATTAGTAAGTTCCACACAGCAGGGAACTCAGCTATCCTGGGAGTCTAAAGGGAGTAAAAAATAACTGAATATACAAAGATACCAAAGGGGAGGAATCAACAGTAGATCTTACATAGCTTGTAGTCAGTTTGACTCATTCCAGGACAATATATGGATAGAGGTGTACTAGGCTTCAAGATTAGATTGGCAGGCCTGTTTTGCCTTTTTGCCAGTTTCTAGCATGATACTGAAAGGGGAAGTTCTTAAGCTGACAACTGCAATTTTTTTTTAAAAAAAGTTCTGTAATTTCAGCATTCATTATCAAGCTCTTTCTATGGGCGGTTCTAAAGAACATACTGAAAAAATGTATCATTTCTGAAGTTTGAGTCTCAGTTATGGATCAGCAGTGGAGTTTAAGTAACCATAGGATCTAGTGTTTGTGCATATTCCTCATTAATTACCCCCATGTCCAACATAACCCCACAGAAGTAGGATATGCAGTTCATGAAAGACTATAGCCAGGCAATCCACTCTCTTCCAAAGGGTCCTGGGACGATCTTGTCAAAGCACAAGAGTTGCACAGCAAAAGTGTGCATTTAAATGTGCTTGTAAATATCATTAGCTTTCTCTTTTTTCTAAATTATAAGCCACTGAAAAAAGGACAATGCAGTGATTTCAAAGTTCTCTTTGCACCTGTAAAATTAACTTGTTTTCTTCCAACTCCCTTAGGCAAAATCAATTTGACAATCTCGTTGTAATACAGAGATCAGAATGAACTTCAAAGCAAATACCCAAAATGATTGAAATGTCTCAAATTTGTAATGCAATATTTCTTTTAATAACTGCTTGAGGGATAAGAACAGCAGAAGGTGGGGACTAGCCTCCATCTCTTTTCTTGTATTACTCCAGGGGGGAAAAAAACTGGATAGACATGAATGCAAGAAAGAATCCAGACTAGATGCCCATGGGGTTTGACCTAGCAGGGCTCTCCTCATGTCCTTTAGGATAACTGGCAGAATATGCTTGGAGGGCTGGATTAATAGTCATCTTGGTTTACTGTTTGCATTCAATTCCACTCTTAACTCGAAGCAGAACTTCACTTCTTAGATGAACATTAAGCCAGAACTCAGAAATATTCCTTTCTTGGCTTTTAACTACAACTCCCAGAATCCCACAACTGCAATTCTGGGAGCTGCAGTACAAGAAGAATTTTCCCAGCTGCAGACTCTGCTCTAAACATAGCCCCTTCCAAAGCTGGAAATGAAACTTGGAAGGCCAGTAATAAATCAAGTCTGGACAAGTTACTGACACTGCAGGCAGGATTGTGTGGGTACATGTGTGTGCTTAAGTTTCACTTCTGATATAGCTGCTCCCAGTTCTGTGAGTCATACTCACTGAGCCTGCTGTGTGCTTCCCATTAGGACAGGAAAAGACTAGTACAATGACAGAGAACCTGTTTTAATGTATTAGACCACTTCCATCTCACAGTTTTCTAAGAACTGGGACTAAACGACAGGTGCAGTAAGAAAGGTAGGACGGGAAATGTCTCTGGGGAAATTGGGTGCTTGCTTACATTGGTGACCTGAAGTGGCCATCATGCAACCATCATATGACTGCAATTTAATCTTAAAAAAGAAATTCAGGAGAAGACAGATTCCACAATTCATCTTAAGAAACCATACCAATAGTGGGGATGGTAGTAACGATCTCTCCCAGCTTCAGCTTGTAGAGGATGGTGGTCTTCCCAGCAGCATCAAGTCCAACCATAAGGATACGCATCTCCTTCTTGCCAATCAAGCTCTTCAGCAGGTTGCCAAAAATGTTCCCCATGGCAGCAGGTTCAACCTTGCAGGTTCTTCTGTCCAGGTGATGTCAAAGGACAAGTCCTGTTATGAAAGAAATGATCATTACATGGAGAAAGAATGCTTCCTCCTAGCAGGCCTCAGGAAGCTAAACATTTCTAGAGCACAGATTTCAAGACTATCCAGCCAAGGATTCAGAGGGCTATCGCTTGAACTGATAGCTCTTCAGATGCTGTTAACTATGCTCACAATCCTGTTGGTGCCTGTCAGTGTAGGTGGTGACAGCAGGAAAAAAAGGAAGCATGTGTAGTATTTAAGAATGCAATAAAGAAGAAAAAAGTGCTTCAGAACTGAAATATTTTGTCTCTCTTCTCTTGCCACTGTTGTGCTACCCCAGAAAAAGTCAAAGCACTAGCTCAGTGCACCAAGAAGATTAAGGCCTCTTCTTCCCATGATTCATAACTATGGGTTATTCTGGATTGAGCTGATGAATGCTGGGAGTCCAAAAACATCTGGAAGGCTATAGTTCCTCTACATTAGCAATTTCTATGATTCCCTCTTGCCACTTTGCTCACAGGTCTCACAGGTTCCACATCGAAATATGCTGAATTACCCATCTTTCAATCATGCCCACCAATTTAAACCTTTTTAATGGCTCAGGTTGAAACACAAGACATCAAATGACACAGCAACTATATCACCAAGCGTGCAGTAAACTTGAAAAGTTTTGCTATAAGGAGATATTAAGCTTATTTCCATGGGCAGGGCATCTGTCATGGCTCATTCACACATGAATAATGTTACATTTAACATGCAGTCAAGAACCTCTTTCTGCACATTAAGCCAGCCTTGAAAATTAAAAAAAACCCACATTTAATGCTCTGAAATATTTTCACAGTATCTTGTCCACCTACACAATTTTGTTATTCATCCACTGCACCTGCAACAGCTAGAAAGATAGACATACCCTTTTTCCATTCATGAAGTCTTCCCAGGCAATCACTGGGAGACCATTCTTATCAGCCGTACGAAAGAAGGTAAATGGATCCTTAGAATCCTTGCTGTTCCTCTGATTTTCCCTCCATGGTCACAGACAACTATTCCCACTTAAAGGTTTATCACTGAGGCTGCATCTCAACTTTTGTATCTCCAGTGACACCATTTGTAGCACAGCCAGTATGTTAAGGATGCTAGTAGTTATAGTCCATCATGTGGAAGGCCATAATCTCCCTGCTCATGCCTTAAAAGGCTCTTAGTATAATAGTGAAATCTGCCACAAATACAGACACCGAAAAAATGGCATGTAGGAAAATTTGTATTTCCAAAAATGTATTAAAATAAATTAGCCACATGCTAAATCAATACTATAGTAGCCACTCTGGTAGTTTTTTTGTTTCTCCTGTTTGTCCCCCAAGCTATGGATCATGCACGTATCTCTTATTAGTGAATGAGGAAGGCAGGTTTAAATTGAAAGTAAGCACCAAGATTTCAATTTGGATCTAATTTAAATGGAGCTGAGAACTGTGGGTCCCCCAAATATTTCTAAACTACAACTCTTGTCCATCCTAGCCATTGTAGGCAGCCCAGCACTTCTGGAGGGCACCATGATTTCCATCCTTGGTTTACAGTATCAAAAGTTTCCGCAGCTGAAAACACAGGAAGCATTTCCAGAAAACACAAGCAGTCTTTAATGTCATAGATAACATCCAAGAATAAAAATACTGAACCAGATAAACAGAAGCAGCTTATGGACAATTATATCTCATATGAAAATTTATCGCATTATGTTAACTTAAAATTTTTGAAGATTCAATGAAAAATGAACGTATTAAAGATTAGTTTTCTGTTGATTCTTAATCTGTCTAGTTTTGCTATCCAGAAATGTCGTTATTAAGAGAATTGGGACCAAAGACAACTGAGAAAGGGAGGGGGGACCTGTGCAAGTTGGGTTTTGTTTGTGTGTGTGCCAGGAGTGATTTGAGAAACTGCAAGTTGCTTCTGGTGTGAGGTAATTGGCCATCTGCAAGGACATTGCCTAGGGGATGCCCGAATGTTTTCATGCTTTACCATCCTTGTGGGAGGCTTCTCTCATGTCCCCACATGGGGAGCTGGATCTGACAGAGGGAGCTCAACCTGCTCTCTCTGGAGTCGAACCACTGACCTGTCAGCCAGTAGTCCTGCTGGCACAAGGGTTTAACCCACTGTGCCACTGGGGGCTGTTGGTTGTAACTGGGGATCAGTAGCTGAGTAACTATGGACCAGCACTAGCATTACAGCTTCCAGTCCCAAAGCTGAAGAAGACACCAAAAAGAGGGGGTAATGGCTATGACACTCGAACATGCTGTCAAGCCACACTAGGGGAGCATCTGGAAAAATTACTTATAAAACTCTCCAAAATCTCCCAATTAATATGGACACCAGGAGTTGTACTCCACGAAAAAGTCAAGTCTTCCAAACATTGGGGACAATGTTCTTCAGTAGCTATTTTGAGTTAAACACTAATGATTCTCCAGTAAAACTATTTGCTCACTTGAGATCTGGAAACTAGAGTACAGAGAGATCATGCACTAAGGTGTTATTCGCAACCTCCGGCTCATCAACATGCATAATGCAAGCGGAGGCCCAGATTCCCCTTCCTCCACACTAGAGTGGCTGGACTATAGAACTGAGCCAGAGGTGGTGTGGAAGTGGTTATTTGGTTTCAATTAAATAAAATAATTCTTGTGAGATACTAGAACGAATCCTCCTTCATTAAAAAATTGACAACATATTGCATGGGCATATAATCTATCGCAAGTGCCTTTTCCTTCATTTTATACTTCATGGCATCAGACCTCAACTAAACCTGCAATGCAATGCAATGCAATGCAATGCAGTTCATTCTGTAATCTGTAAGGCACAAGTGGGTAACTATAGAAAGAGCACAGGTCAAACCCCCCCCCCCCCCATGGGTTGGCCTTTTGCTTTTTAAGTTCACCAGAAATACTATCACATTACTCCAAGTTTCCATCTTGGGCACATTTTTCCTTGATATATTGGAAGGGGGATAGTAAACTATCATACATGTGGCTAGTTCTGAACTATATTAATTTGTTTTCAACTGAACTGTTGTCTGATAAAGTTTTTTAAAAAACATTTAGGGTTGTGCAACTTTTGAAGGTTATAAGGGAGCTTCAGGGACCATAAAAGTGGGCCTTGGGGACTAAATGTGACCTCTCATCCACACTTTCCCCATTCCTGCTGTAAGGACAGAGATCAAAAACAGAGGTACTCATCTCCCAAATGTTTATCCCTCCGCTAAGTCCTCTTGTCAATGCAAAAGTGATCAAGGAGGGCACACTATGGTGGAAATGTTAGTTACCCCACTCTATACAATTACGAACAAAGATCAACAGTGAAGATAACGAAAAATGATCCCCTAACTTTCTGGTAGTTAGTGGAACAGGATGAAATCAAAACATTTAGAAAGTACAGAGGCTTTCTGCTAGCCACAGAGAATAACTGAAGAAACTGACAACTTGTACAATTCAGTATAACTTTTAGTGTCATTAGGTTAAGAATGGGAACTACAATTCCCAGTATGCTACTGCAAGAGAGGGCATGTGTTTCTGAAAGATGGGAAGTAAAATATTTGAATCTAAGATGAAGTAAGCATGTTTCCGCAAGGATGCACCTGACTTGAAGGATGATTTCTTTCTAAATACCTTTGGAATCATGCAACTTGCTTATCCTGTTCTCATTCAGGGTTAACCTGAATTCCAGGGTGCCATGAATAAGAGAAGGCGCCTAGATGAGACCCATGTTTATACAGCAAACAGGATTCAAATCCAGGGAGAGTGCAGGGGCTAGGCTAAGTTTGACATTACACATCATAGCCCAGGCATATAAGGGATCCTTTCTCCTGTGTAACAATATAGAAAGGCAGATTGGGCAAAAGGAGAAACACACACTCACACACACGTGCCAGGCACTGCCCATCACATGAGGCGTGCCAGGCAAGCCCCATATGGCAGCAGTAGTCGTCATTTCCCCATCCCCCAAATGGGTGGCTTCCAGCTGTGGCGGGAGACATCACTACTGTTCCTATAGCTTTAACTTTGAATGTGTTTTAATGATTTTTAACTGGGAATTTCTAAATACTGGTCATATTTAATCATGTTTTAATGTTTGTATATATGTATATTTTTAATTTTTTATGTGGATACTTTTATCTTAAACTGCTTTGAGTTTCCTTCAGGGCAGATAAAACAGGGTATAAATAAATATTATAAAAGTCATGCCCCTCAGCTGGTTATGCTCCTTAGTCTACATGGGAACTGCAGTCCATCCTAGGACAGAACTAAGCACCTTCAGAGGTGGCATAGACACATTACGGAATACCCCCCCCCCCCCGGTGCACCTTTGGGTGTTGCTGGTTAACACTGGAACCCTTTTCTCTCTCTTAAAAATAGGACTCAAAGTGGCGAACAGTGCTAAAAACAATACAGCATGCCACTGTATTATATGCTGCAGTCAATGTAACCAAACACCTTCAAAGGTTGTGTATTGTCACATCCCCAGTCAGGGGCTGCTGTGGTTTTTACTGATTTTTAAATTTTATTTATGTATTTATTTATTGCATTTTACCCTGCTCTATCTCAACCCTGAGGGGGACGCAGAGCGGCTTCCAAATTGGCAATATTCAATGCTACATTCAACATAAAAACATACAAATACAGAATGCAATACACATTAAAATAATCAAAATATTATAAAAACAATGGCATATAAATGCATTACATATATTGTTAAACATTGCACGTAGACCTGAAATTGTAACCCAGAATCCATTCCAAATTGCATTCCATTCCATACATTTCATAGCTGAATGTTGCCCAGTGCTAATCCCCAAACACTTGATCCCATAGCCAGGTTTTAACTTTTTTTCTAATGGACAGGAGGCAAGGTGCTGATCTGATTTCGCTAGGGAGTTCCACAGCTGAGGGGCCACCACTGAGAAGACCCTGTCTTTTGTCTCGGCCAATCATGCCTGAGGGGGGGGGGGATCAAGAGTAGGGCCTCCCCAGAAGATCTTAACATCCGGGCTGGTCCATAGGGGGAGATACCAATGATATTTAATCCTGTTTTAATGTTAGTCTATTTGTAGATTTAAATCATATTGGAATGTTTTTAATGCAAGGTGCTTTGAGTCTCCTTGTGGAGAGAAATGGGTTATAAATAAACATAATCATAAAAGGTTGATGAGTTTTCTGGGCTGTATGGCTATGATCCAGAAGCATTCTCTCATGACGTTTCGCCCACACCTATGGCAGACATCCTCAGAGGTTGTAAGGTCTGTTGGAAACTAGGCAAGTGAGGTTTATTTATCTGTGGAATATCCAGGGTGGGAGAAAGAACTCTTGTCTGTTTGATGCAAGTGTGAATGTTGCAAATGGTCACCTTGATTACAATTTAATGGTCTTGCAGCTTCAAAGCCTGGCTGATTGGTGTTCTGGGGGAATTCTTTGTTGGGAGATGTTAGCTAACCTTGATTGATTCTTCTCTGGAATTCCCGTTTTCTGTCCTGATTTTAGAGTTTTTAAATACTGGTAGCCAGATTTTGTTCATTTTTATGGTTTTGTCCACATGCTTGTGGATTTCAATGGCTTCTCTGCCTAGTCTGACATGGAAGTTGTTAAGAGTGTTCAAGCATTTCTGTGTTTTCAAATAATATGCTGTGCCCAGGTTGGTAAATAAAGGATGCTTGCCATAGATGTGGGTGAAATGTCAGGAGAGACTGTTTCTGGAACATGGCCATACAGCCCAGAAAATGCACAACTGAGTGATTCCAGCCATGAAAGCCTTCAACAACACATTTAGTACTTCCTTTAGTGTCCTATCTTTATGCTTCCCTGTGTAGTCTGACATGGTGATTGTTAAGAGTGCTCAAGCATTTCTGTGTTCTTAAATAATATGCTGTGTCCAGGTTGATTCATCATGTGCATGGCTGACTTCTCAGGTTGAATTAGTCTGCAGTGCCTTTCATGTTCCTTGATTCATGTTTGGGCAATTATGTGTTTGGTGGTCCCTATGTAGACTTGTCCACAGCTGCATGGTATACGGTAGACTCCTGCAGAGGTGAGAGGATTCCTCTTATCCTTTGCTGAACATAGCATTTGTTGGATTTTTCTTAGTGGGTCTGTAAATTGTTTGTACATTGTGTTTCTTCATCAGCTTCCCTATGCGGTCAGTGGTTTCTTTGATGTATAGTAAGAACACTTTTCCTATGTGTAGATTTTTGTCTTTACTCTCATCTTGGTCTTCTGGTGTCTGAGGTGGAGTATCCATTGGCCTGTAGAGCCCAGTTTAGGTGGTTCAGTTCACCTTGGAGGAGGTGGGGTTCGCAGGTTCTTTTTGCACGGCCTGCCAGGGCTTTAACTATGCTTCTTTTTTGACTTGGGTGATAGTTGGAGTTTTTATGTAGGTGTCTATCTGTGTGCGTAGGTTGTCTGTAAACTGTGTGGCCCAATTGTTGATAGGATTTGCAGACAACTAGGACATCTAGATATGGCAGTTTTCCTTCATTTTCTTTTTTTTCCATGGTGAATTGGATGTTTGTGTGGATGCTGTAGAGGTGGTCCAGGAACTTGATGAGTACTTTTCCTCCATGGCTCCAAGTGGTGAATGGTGAAGGTGTCAGCCAGGCTTTGAATCTGCAAGGCCATTCAATGCTAATCAAGGTGGCCAATGGCAACATTCACACTTGCCTCCAACAGACAAGAGTTCTTTCTCCCACCCTGGACATTATTCCAGAGATAAACCTCACTTTCCTAGTTTCCAACAGACCTCACAACCTCTAAGGATGCCTGCCATTGTAGTGAATACTTTTGGAACAAGGCCATACAGCCTGTAAAACTCACAGCAACCTATTATGATTTATTTATTTATTTACGTCATTTTATCCCACCCATTTCAGCCCGAAGGTGACTCAGGGCGGCGTACAAATCAACAACCAATTAGATGCCATATAAAAATACATACATTGGTTAAAAGCAAACAAAACAAAACAAAATCAAAAAACAAATCAAAAACTAAACCACATGAGAATACATTTAAAAACCATAAAAGCAATAAAAACAAAAATTATAAAACTTTGCCTTCCTGTTCAATTCCTCAACTGTTTCCATCGTCTTAGCTGTTCCTTGTTCGTATTCCAATTTGAGTCTGTCTGGTCATGCTGAAGTTCCAAATGTTGTGTATTTATATCCCACTGAAGGTAATTTTGTACAAAGTCAGAAAACAAAGGTGTCACAATTCCAGACACCCATGGGTTTCTGAGTTGCTGTGAGTTTTCGGGCAGTATGGCCATGTTCCTGAAGCATTCCCTCCTGATGTTTCACCCACATTTATGGCAGGCATCCACAGAGGTTGTCCTGTTTTAAGAGGTTTTTTTTTTAAAAAAATACTGGTAGCCTGATTTTGTTCATGTTCATCGTTTCCTCCTTTTTGTTGAAATTGTCCACATGCTTGTGGATTTCATTTTCTCTGTGTAGTCTGACATGGAAGTTGTTAGAGTGGTCCAGCATTTCTGTGTTCTCAAATAATATGCTGTGCCCAGGTTGGGAAATAAAGGATGCCTGCTATGGATGTGGGGGAAACGTCAGGAGAGAATGCTTCTGGAACATGGCCATACAGCCCAGAAAACTCCCCGCAACCCAGTGATTCTTGCCATGAAAGCCTTCGACAACACATCATCATTATCATCACCACCATAGAGAGGGGATGATAAGAGGGGACTGTTCAATGAGGAGGCAAAGAGCTGGTCCCGGCCCTTGTGCGTGGGACGCCCCTCTACCTCCAGGCCAGGCGCCCAAGGCCTGCTAGGCCTGGCTGCCTTCTTCCTCTCCGCCCTCCACACCTTGGCCAGGTACGGTGGCTCGGAGGGAGCTAGGACGGAGAGCTCCCTCGCCTCGCCTCCCCGCCCCCAGCTTTTTCTCTTCCTCCGCACAGAAGGATGACGAGGAGCAGAGCAGCCATGGCTCCCTGCCTGCCTCCTCCCTCACTCACTTGGTCACTGCACAAGCCGCACACAGCAGGTCCTCCCCGCCTCGCCTCCATCCCTGCCGCAACGCCCGCCCTTTGGCCCCCCGCTGGCCTCGGGACCGGCCTCCCCCTCCTCCTCCCTCACCCCTGCCCGCGCGCCCTTCAACCGCCATTTGCCTTTCCCCCCCTCTCTCCCTCTCCCTCACCCCCGCCATTCCCTCCCTCCCTCCCGCCGTGGAATCTACCTCCCTAACGGTTGGTTTCCTTGGTCACTGGCGGCAGCGGCGGCTGTTCCTCCTATTGCCGCCACCCCCGCAGGGCAAGCCGGGCCCGGGCAACCCACCTGCTTCCTGCGCGCGCGCTGCCTCCTCCTCCTCTTCCTCCTCCTCCTGCCGCCCAGCTGACTCTGCACTCTCCCAACAAGAGCAGCAGCAGCAGCAGCGAATCCCCCCTCCCTTTCTCTCTCTCTTGCGCGCGCGCGCTCTCTCTCTCTTTCACGCGCCGGCCCTCCTCCTCCTTCTCCCCGCACCCGGAAGCAAGGAACAGCAGCGGCATCCGTTCTCCAGGCCCGTGAACACGAGACGCTCTCGCGAGACCTCGCCGCCGCCCCCTCGCGAGATTTCCCCCCGGTGTCCTTCGTTTCCATGGTAGCGTCCGCAGCCACTGCTCCTGCTGCAAGGCGCGGGGGAGGAGGGCTTCCAGGGAGGGAGTCCTTGAAAGGCGCCCTGCTGTGGTGGTGGTGGTGGTGTTGTTGTGGGGGGGACGGTGTTCCTGAACAGGAGGGGACGAAGGGGAAGCCAAGCAGGGAGGGGGCCACGACGGCCAAAGAGCACCGAAGGCCAAACGCTCATGGCAATGTAGACGTGCGCGCGAGAGTGGCAACACCGAGGCCGCACTTCACAGAGAAAGCAGTAACCTTCACATTCACAACACGGAGCCCTGTCACGCTGCACTGTCAAATCGCGATGATTCCGCTTCAACGTGCTGTGGGTGTTGCCATGGCAATAGGAGTGCAATCATAGTGCTGTATCTCTCATAGAATCCTAGAGTTGGAAGAGACCTCATGGGCTATCCAGTCCAACCCCCTGCCAAGAAGCAGGAAAATCGCATTCAAAGCACCCCCGATAGATGGCCATCCAGCCTCTGTTTTAAAGCTTCCAAAGAAGGAGCCTCCACCACATTCTGATCAGCTCTCACAATCAGGAAGTTCTTCCTCATGTTCAAATGGAAACTCCTTTCTTGTAGTTTGAGCTCATGAGATTAGACCAGGCATGGGCAAACTTGGGCCCTCCAGCTGTTAGGAATTGTGGGAGTTGGAGTCCAAAACACCTGGAGGGCCCAAGTTTGCCCATGCCTGGATTAGACCCAAAGTCAGCAGAGTTTAACTTCTGGCCCTCCAGATGTTAAGGAATAGCACCCGAGAACAATGCCACAGTATCATAGCACTGTTATTCCACTTTAACTGCCATGGCAACATCTTGTGGAGTTTGTCTTTTAATGAGGACCAAGAGCTCTCTGGCGGAGGACTGTAAAGGGGCCTTTCAAGACAGCAAATCCCACTATCCCCTAGCACAGTGGTTCTCAACCTGCAGGTTCCCAGGTGTTTTGCCCTACAACTCCCAGAAATCCCACTACTTCACCACACTAGAGAATAAATCTGCCTAGTAGTTGCAGTGGAATTATAACATCTACATGCCTGTTTTATATAAAGTTTTTTATTTGCCATCTGTTAGCCTAACCTTATAGGAAAGATGTATATTTCTAAGGAGGAGAGGGGAGTCCCCTGATTCATGGTGCAGCCATTAGAGTCCTACAGAGTGCTTATTGCCTCCAAAGTCTCCTATGTTTTATAGCCTGGATAATCAGGGTGAGAGCCCCCCCCCCCCTCCCCAGGTTGAAAATGCTGCTGTTGAATGCCAGTAAATGGAAAACCAACTGTCACCCAGGACTTGATCCTGGATGAATATGCTGACCTGGTCTATATCACAGAGACCGGGCTGGATGAGACTGGGTTGGACAATTTCTCTCAGCTCTGCCCACCAGGATTCTCTGTGCAACAGCAGGCAAGGTCTGGGAGGTGGAGTTGCAGTGGTCTATTGTGATTCCATCCCCGTGACCAGGTTCTCCATCCCACAGTCACCAGGGTTCAAGTGTTTACCTAAAAGTGGGTAACTGGGACATAATAGGGATTCTCTTGGTGTACTGTGTGGAATAGAAGAATGGGATATTTAAAGACTGGTCTGTAACATTGTTTAGTGCTTAAAAATATTAATAGAAGATAAATGGTAAGACAGATGTTAGATAACAAAAATAATATTTGTGTCCCCCCCCCAATCTTTCTTATGATACATTGTTAGTTAAGAGTCTTGGTACTATAATGTGTGTGTGATATTATCTTGGGGTAGGGTTGAGAAGTTTCCTTCAAAATATGATGCACAGTTTATTATTATTAGAAAGTTTACATTCACCAATGTTAGAAAACTACATTATGTGTAGGGGGCAGTTCCTGAAGGTCTGAAGATCATTGTAATTTAGTGGTATTGGACATTATACAGATGCAAGTTTTGGTAGTTTTACATATCTTTGTGTGTTCTGTTTTGTCTTTTTCTTTACCCACCTTTCCACCAATTTACATTGCAACCAGTGCAATAGCTGATATAGTGGAAGCAACTAAGCTGGCCCACCCCCAACTGGCAGGCAAAGGCTAAGGCGAAGGGTGAATTTGAAGGCCTTCCTGAAGGAGGCCAGACTTGGTGGTGGTGGTGGTGGTGCAGGGGGGAGGTTGACAGGGGTGGAGCTGCAGACTATTTAGTTTATATTTAATATAAATAAAAACCACAAAAATAATATCTATTTTGCTCCTTAATTCAACCTTATGTTTTTGTCTACTATACAATGACCAATCATTTACAGATCTGCCTTGGTTCAGTGAAGTGACAGTCTAGTCTATCTGCCTCTTATTAAACTTGTGCTGTTTGAACTTCTCCACTCATTGACTTTCTTTCTGTGTTTGCAATAACCCCTAAATGCTTTCACAGCCTCTGCTAGCATTCTGCAAACCATACATTTCCACCCCAGTGTCCTATCTCAAATGGAAAATGTATCTGATTTCTCCATCTGCATGTTTTTTGCCCATCTGACATTGGGGCGGGGGAGGAGGAGAACAAAAGTTTAATATTGGAACCTTTAGTGGTAGCCTGACATAAAAGAAAGAGATGAAATAGATATGAAAATGAATTGATGGAGGAAAGGATCCAGCTGCAGGTCTACAATCAGTGTGATTCAGTATGGGGAAGCCTTATTTAATGGGAGGGATTGGGAGAATATAATAGATGTGACAGGAAAAAAAACCATAGACTTCAGATACTGTACAAGGCAAGTGGGCCACCAGATCATATTCTGCTTGCTTTAATATCAAAGCTAAGCTCTTTCCATGCATCCCTCTTACTTATGGAGTGGGCAAAGTAGTCTTTATCAGGAGTCATCCTATTGCAGATACATTTAACAGTGGAATTTGACAACCCAAAATATGTTGAATATTACCACCTACATCTCGCAAATTTTCTGATTGGTGCTGAACTGCCTCTGACTTTTTGATAAGGGCTGCAAAACTGTACCCACGCACCTGGAAATAGGTCCCACTGAATTCATTCGTTCACATTTATTCACAGACTTGGAGAGGATTATACTTTCAATGAAGTATGAGGGAGTAATGAAGGAAAGGAGCAAAGAGCGACATCTTCCTTCTGGTTTTGGCAAACAGATTCATTTGGCAGCACATTGAACAGGAAAGGCATGAAACAGACTGCTAAAGGAATCTCTCCCATTCATCTCATCATAGGATTTCCCAATGCTTTATGTTCTCATCTTAATCTAGACATACATGAGCAACAGAATCCACAAGTTTAGACCATGGTATTGGCCTAAAATGCAAACACTCAACAGCCATTTGCATTGCCTCCACTAGTCAGGCCGATAGTGGTTTGAATTAACCCTGATGGTGATATTCACAGTGGGAGAGTTAGATTCATTTCCTCCCACTCCTGAAGCCATAACTCCTGTTTGCTTCATCTAGAGCAGGGGTCCTCAAACTAAGCCCCGGGGACCAGATATGGCCCTCCAAGGTCATTTACCCAGCCCTTGCTCGGGGTCTACCTAAGTCTGAAATGACTTGAAAGCATATAACAACAACAACAATCCTATCTCATCAGCCAAAAGCAGGCCCACACTTCCCATTGAAATACTAATAAGTTTATATTTGTTTAAACTGTTCTTCATTTTAATTATTGTATTGTTTTAAAGTGTTTTTTTGCACTACAAATAAGATATGTTCAGTGTGCATAGGAATTAATTCATGCTTATTTCAAATTATAATCCGGCCCTCCAATAGTTTGAGGGACTGTGACCTGGCCCTCTGTTTAAAAAGTTTGAGGACCCCTGATCTAGAGAGACAATGGAATACAGAGATGGTTCAAAACAAATCTGTGCAGTGATGTGGAAGTAATTTACTGAAATGTGAATAAAACCTTTAATTTTTCATGTGGCGTTAGGTACAGTACTGCAAGTTTGCCAGTTGAAGAGGCACCTCTGCTTTGAAATACACCAGGCTGTGTTTACACCATGAGGAATATTTTTGTCCCTTTATATGGATTGGGTTTTTTTTACTATGCTTCCTTACAGCTTTCCCTCTTGGTGAACAATCTTCTAAATGAAAATATGTCAGCCAACCTTTTAATTATAAATGAACATACGATCAAAATACAAACAGTGGTCTGCAATCCAGATCTTGTGGCATGTACAGGTGACTTATGTACCAATGGATCTGTGGAAAGCATTGCTAAAAACACATTAGGGATATGCAGGAATAGCAAAGAGATTCAATAGGGCAAATCCTATTTTTAATGAACATTTTAAACTGATTCATTTGATCCCTGGCATCCTGAAAAGGAATAAATGAGTACTGAGCAGCTGTTAATGACTAATAGCATAGACTCCAGCATATCTATTCACAAGCAAGTCCTATTGGAATTTACTTTCAGCTTATTGTATGCAGGATTACAGCTTCATGCCTTGTCTATGCAATCTATGGAATCAATGCATTTTAGTCTTTCATTATTTATTTATTTATCATATCAGAAGTGAACCAAGGGTATAGCTGCAATGTATTTAAAAAAACACAAAGTTTTAAAACTTGGCATTATACTAATTGTCCTTTGATTAGTAGCTCGTCACAGAGTGCCTCTGGTATTGCTATAAGGAGGCCCTCCATTGTGCATGTTACAGGGCACAGATTGCATTGTAATAGGTGGTCCGTGGTTAGCTATCCTCCGCACTTGCATGTCAACTCCACTTTGTGGCCCCATTTCTTCAGGTTGGCTCTGCATCTCATGGTGCCAGAGTGCAGTCTGTTCAGTGCCTTCCAAGTCACCCAGTCTTCTGTGTGTCCAGGGGAGAATCTCTCATTTGGTATCAGCCATGGACTGCGGTTCTGGGTTTTAGCCTGCCACTTTTGGTCTCTCGCTTGCTGAGGTGTTCCTGCGAGTATCTCTGTAGATCTTAGAAATCTGTTTCTTGATTTAAAGCATTAGTGTGCTGGTTGATAGAACAGAGGATGGGCAAGAGATGTCACGGCCTTGGTCTTTTCATTACTAGCTGCTACTTCCTGGCGAATGTCAGGTGGTGCAATACCGACTAAACAGTATAATTTCTCCAGTGGTGTAGGAGATAGACATTTTGTGATAATGTGCCATGTTTCATTAAGAGCCACATCCACTATTTTAGTGTGGTGAGATGTGTTCCATGCTGGGCATGCATACTCAGCAGCAGAGTAGCAAAGCAGAAGGGCAGATGTCTTCACTGTGTCTGGTTGTGATCCCCAGGTTGTGCCAGTCAGCTTTCGTATGATATTGTTTCTAGCACCCACTTTTTGCTTGATATTCAGGCAGTGCTTCTTGTAGATCAGAGAATGGTCCAGGGTAACTCCAGGTTATCTTTCATAATCATAACATGTGACTTCCACCAAAGAATACTGGGAGCTGAAGTTTGGAAAGATCTTAAATATATTTGCAGGGTTCCCTGTTTCTATCCCATTCCTTCCCCACAGACTACTTTCTTCTAGTCTCTAGGGAAGAGGGCATGACTTTAAACCAATTTAAGTTCCTAGAATGGATATGCTGTAATGACTTTATTGTACCATATGCTATTGTAGGCTAGAGTTTTTTTTGACTTGCAAAAAGTGGTCTTGAAGTATAAGTAGGGACAAATAGTTTTGTGTCCTGCAAATAGTCTTTAACTTGGGTGATTTTCAGAAAAATGAAAGTAATTTTCAAAGAGAAGTCATCGCTCACTTGGTGGGCAACATACTATTTTCATTTGTGCTAAAATGATTTTGCAAATTTTTAATACAAAAACCTGCAAAAAAATATTCAGTAAATGCTGATGCTATGACAAAATGAATGTGTGTGCAAACCAGCAGAAACAATAACTCTCCCAGAATGACTTTTTCACATCTCTCAGAATCTGGTGATAAATTTAAATCAGTTTAAATTAATTCCCTCTTTGCAGGAACCTTAAGAAAAGTGGACTGTGAGAAAGAAATAGGATAATAACAGGGAACATTGTCAATATTTTAAACATTTTCCAAACTTCAGTTCCCAGTATTCTTTGTGGAAGTCATGTCCAGCCTAAGTTGCCAAGTTGTCTCCAAAAGTGATTTTAAAATACAAGTCTAGAAGTAAGTCTCCTCGAGGACAGTGTAAGTTTCATGTACTTCCTGTATAGAAGAGGCTTCTTTTAACTTCCCAGTGTTCAAGAAAGCCCAAACTGTACTGCAGCAAGTGCATCACATGTTTTCATTCATAGCCAATGGCCACCACCAAATCTACTTATGCTATCAATGTATGTTTGGGGATGGGAATTATGCATCTCCCATATGTTGTAGGACTGAAAATCCCACCACTCTGATGGAGGATGGTAAGAGTGGCAATCCAGGAATATCTGGAAGCCTGCATGTTAAAGGTACACAACTGCTGTGCCACAAGCAGAGATGGATGGAAATTGGCACACTTTCCTCCTCCTTCTCCAGCCCTACACTGAGATGGTTGTTGGAGTAGTGTCACACACACTGATGCACCTCTCTGATAGTCCACTCACCCGCTGCCTTCACATGCACAGTTGGCTGATTTCTCCAAACAAAACCACTCCCTGCTGAAGTGCACAGAGACACTCATGAAATGAAGTCATGGCTGCGGGTGGAGACCAAGTTGAGTTCACCAAGGAGATCTGGTCCAGCCTGACTCAGAGCTTGGAGGGTCCCTTTTGGGTTGGGACCAGAATGAGGACACTGGCAAATGGCTGAGGACCACTGCCTTTGCATCACAGAAAGGCCATCTCGAAAGAACTCAGGCTCCATGGTCTTTCAGGTCACAGTGCATGGGGAGGACAATGAATATCCCATTGTATCACTTACAAATCTCATCAACATCTAGTTTTCTCAAATGAGAAAGAGGAAGAGCAATGAAGCATGAACCCCCCTCCCTGCAAGACCAAATGGTTTTCCATACAAATCAGTTTTGTCACATTTTTATACCACTTCAGTATAAAATACTTGCCTCATTCTGACACATTTTCAGTAGGGAGCATGCTGGACAGTAAGTATGGACATGCTTCACTTGGAATTCACAATACCGTCAAATGTACAAGTGTGTGTGATTTCCTACAGAAAACTGCATGATGTGGTACAGTCCAAACTGCACCCTATGATTTTTCCCCATTTCCTTCCTCTCTCATGTATTTATGAAGGTTATCTGGAAAGTAAGATTACATGGCACATAGCTCTCTCGGGGAATTTTCACAGGGGAAGTTGGTATCAC
Organism: Anolis sagrei; assembly: GCF_037176765.1. Classification (NCBI taxonomy): domain Eukaryota; kingdom Metazoa; phylum Chordata; class Lepidosauria; order Squamata; family Anolidae; genus Anolis; species Anolis sagrei. Next base: position 137,930,714 of record NC_090022.1, read on the forward strand.
TGCTGTGGAGTGGGAAGCCAGTGGAAGCAAACGAGCAGTGCCAGTCATCGGAAGCTCATTGACTGGTGTTGTGGTGAGGGTTAGAGTTGAGCGTCCTCATTCTGTTTCCCTCCAAGTGCGAAGTTTGCGTTGTAATACGCTACCTAAATGCCACGGGCATGAACGCCACTGCAATTCATCATGAAATCGTTTCAGTTTATGGAGAGGACGTAATGTCAAGACAGCATGTGAAAAAATGGGTACAGAATATATTGTGAGACCATGAAGAAACTTTGCAGAGCCATCCAAAACAAACGTGGGATGCTGATGGCATCTTCTTCATGACAATGCGCGTCTGCACAATGCTCATGCAACACAATAGTTGTTGATTTCATTTGGTTGGGATGTTATAACCCCTTTCACAGCCCCGATCTTACACCCAGTGACTATCATCTGTTCACAAAATTGAAGGAACACCTTGGTTGAAAACACTTTTCCAACAACGACAAGGTGAAAATCAAAGTAACGAACTGGCTGAAAAAGACAGAGGGAAACTTCTGTGATACAGGCATCAAAAACCCGTCCCATCTATATATATAAATCTGTTAGGTTGGTTCAACGGGACAGCAAAACTCCACAACCCCCCAACGAAACTTAACCAAAATTCCCATGCCCATAACACAACCCACAAGGTACAAACATATCTACTCAAAATGAAAAACAACACAACAACACACTCACAAAACGGCAAAACAACAAAACTCAACCCCCCCCAACGAAACTTAACCAAAATTCCCATGCCCATAACACAACCCACAAGGTACAAACATATCTACTCAAAATGAAAAACAACACAAAAACACACTCACAAAACGGCAAAACAACAAAACTCAAAAAAACCCCAACGAAACTTAACCAAAATTCCCATGCCCATAACACAACCCACAAGGTACAAACATATCTACTCAAAATGAAAAACAACACAACAACACACTCACAAAACGGCAAAAAACCCTCAAAAAACCCCAACGAAACTTAACCAAAATTCCCATGCCCATAACACAACCCACAAGGTACAAACATATCTACTCAAAATGAAAAACAACACAACAACACACTCACAAAACGGCAAAAAAACCTCAAAAAACCCCAATGAAACTTAACCAAAATTCCCATGCCCATAACACAACCCACAAGGTACAAACATATCTACTCAAAATGAAAAACAACACAACAACACACTCACAAAACGACAAAACAACAAAACTAAAAAAACCCAACGAAACTTACCCAAATTTCCCATGCCCATAACACAACCTACAAGGTACAAACATATCTACTCAAAATGAAAAACAACACAACAACACACTCACAAAACAACAAAACAACTGAGCATGCGCATTGGCACGCAGCCGCAAGTTCCCTGGCGTGCGCACACAGCCTTCCAGCCAACGTTCCCTCTGCGGAAGCCATGCCCACTCCAAGCCCCGCCACGCCGCTTCCCGCACACACACACACCCTGCTGCACGCACACACACAACCCCACGCTCCATCACTCCCCCCGCCGCCACACACACACACGCAACCCCACGCTCCATCACTCCCCCCGCCGCCGCACACACGCACGCAACCCCACGCTCCATCACTCCCCCCGCTGCCGCACACACACACGCAACCCCACTCCCCCCGCCGCCGCACACACACATGCAACCCCACGCTCCATCACTCCCCCCGCCGCCGCACACGCACACGCAACCCCATGCTCCATCACTCCCCCCGCCGCCGCACACACACACGCAACCCCACTCCCCCTGCCGCTGCACACACACACGCAACCCCACGCTCCATCACTCCCCCCGCCGCCGCACACACACACACAACCCCACGGTCCATCACTCCCCTGCCCCAATCTTACCTCCTTCACGCCACCTCCAAACCCCACCCTGCCCCTTCCCGCCCTGTCAAAATCCAGGAAAGACAGGAAGGAAGGAAAGAAGGAAGAAAGAGAAAGGGAGGTAAAGAAAAAGGGGGAAGGAAGGAAAGTTAGAGAAAGAAGGAAGAAGAAAAGGAAAGAAAAGGAATGATGGAAGGAAAGAAAAGAGAGACAGCAGAAGAGAAAGAAAAAGGGAGAAGGAAGGAAAGAGGTAGAGAAGGAAGAAATGAAAGACAGAGGGAGGGAAAGAAAAAGGGGGAAGGAAGGAAGGAGAGAAGGAAAGAAAAAAGGAAATGAAGGAAGGAAAGAGGGAGTGAAGGAAGGGCGAAGATGTAGAGAAAGAGGGAGGGAAGGAAAGAAGGAAAGAGAGAAGGAAGAAAAGAGACCAGAAGAGAAAGAAAAAGGGGGAAGGAAGGAAGGAAGGAGAGAAGAAAAAAGGGAATGAAGGAAGGAAAGAGGGAGTGAAGGAAGGGGGAAGATGTAGAGAAAGAGGGAGGGAAGGAAAGAAGGAAAGAGAGAAGGAAGAAAAGAGACCAGAAGAGAAAGAAAAAGGGGGAAGGAAGGAAAGAGATAGAGAAGGAAGAGGAGAAGGAAAGATGGGAGGGAAGAAAGGAAGGAAGGAGGGAAAGAAGGAGAGAAAGAGGGAAGGTTGGCCACAGTAATGCATGACGGGTCAAGGTTGTTATTTCTATTATTATTATGCTATTATTCCTATGAGACTCTTTTAGGGGGAATGGGAGAGGTGTCAGGTCCCAGAGGCAATGCATTGCATTATTGTTATTGTTATGATGGTGGTGAAATAAAAGGAAATAAAAAGAGAAAGAAGGAAGCAAACAAGGAAGGGAAGAAAGGCAAAGGAAGGAAGGTGGAGGGAATGAAGGAAAGAGAGAAGGATGAAACCAAGTAGTGAAAGAAGGAAAGAAAGAAAGAGGTAGAGAAGGAAGAAAGGAGAGAAAGGGGGAGGAAAAGGGGGAAGGAATAGGTAGGTACCTCTCTTTCATAATAGTCCAGATATCTACCTCAACTTTGATAAGTTTTACTATAGGCCACAGCAACGCGTGGCAGGGCACAGCTAGTGGATGACAAAATATATTGAACTGAATGGTGATTATGTGGAAAAATAATGTAATACCTATGCTACAATCCATGCAAGTTTTATTAAAATTGATTCAATTTTTGTATTTTAAAAAATCTTGTAACTTTACTTTCTGGATAACCCTTGTACACTAGCTGTGGCTGGTGGTTTCTATGTCAGTGGGGCAGTGAATGTTAGTCCAAACATTAATGGTGCTAGCCAAGGTGCTGAACCTATTGGTGATTCAGTATCATGAAAAGATCCTTTAAAGTTCAGACTGGAACCTAAAATGCATTTACTTTCCTATCGTTGTAAAAGCAGCCATTGGTATGTGCATATATTTACACGCATGCACACATAAAGGCTTTTACGAGATCAGTTGGTGCAAATACCACGCTGTTCCCTTTCCGCATTACTTCACTTCTTCTTCCTCTTTATAGTTTGATCCTCATAAAAGTAGTTTGGTTAATTGTATCTGCACATTAATTCATATAGATTGTTTATGTGGATTAGCTATTTATAAAATGCTCTTTTTTAAATGGGCAAAGCTAATGATTCTCACAGCACATCAAAGAAGTGGAAGGGGAGGTAAATTTGAGTCAAGTTTAATTTGCAAACATTGCATTTTAACATCACAGAGGGACCTCAGAACAAGAGTAAAGAGGTGTCTTTGATAACAGATGATGTGGCTTTCCTTGCTCACTGAGCCATTTCAGTGGCAATAATAATTTAAGTGCAAACAAACTTTCAGGAAGTGGCTCTACAGTCACAGTATGAAAACCACAACTGCTAGCGTCACTGACAATTGCTATATTGGCTGGAGCTGATAAGTGTTGTAGTCCAAAATATGTAGTGAGTACTGGGTGGAGGAATGATGTCTTCCAGCAGTCTTGCCCAAAATCTCATTTCCCAGCATTAGAGTAAGGTTACATGCAAACCTTACTCTAAGGTTTGCATGTAACCTTACTAAGGCTAAATCGATGCACACACAGTCCTATTGTCGGGGGTCTTTTTCCCCCCTTGTGGAATGAATGTCACTTGAATGGATAGTGTTCCCGCTCCCCTTTCCCACACACACATTTTAAGCCAAAGACCTCCTTGTGCAAGGGGCATGTTTTCACTCAGATGTATTGGAAGGACCTCTGAGCATCAGTTCCATCTGGAAGGACACATCATCCCAGGACTGACTCAAACTGCAACCTTGCAGTGGCCGCATAGTAAATCACCCTATAGAGCTGGCTGCAGCAAGCGCCTTTCCCTGCAATCAGAGCCAGGGCCTGACAGAAGGCAACAGGAATTTCAAGAGGCTGTGGTCTGGGCTGGAAAGAGATGTTCTGGCACTGAGATGCATGATTTTTTTTTCACACACATGCTGATCCCATACACACAATCACATGCACTTCCCACACTTACTAAACACTCACAGGCATGTGCTGGAAAATCCTGAGATGATCTATCTGGTTGCACAGTTGTAGCCAAATTGAAACATATACCCTTGGTCTATGGAATACACATGATCCTGTGGATATCAGGCATCTCACATACATAGAGCTTTTCTGTGTCATTTATCTATAGTAGAAACTTGACAACTGTCCTTGTGTTACTCCTGAAATAGGTGAATGCATGTATGTGCAAACATTTCTCTCCCAAACCCACCCACACATACTTGTTTTTGCTAATCTTGGGCATATTATATCTTAGACTACAGTTTCTCCCATGCAGCATCATACGCGGCCTTGCTGTCTGGAAATTGTAGTGCCAGAAACCTGAGTCAAGCCAAATCTTGATGCAATATCAGCAGGATATTGCAATCATGTGTACACTCATGCAGATACACACCTCTTCTCATGCTTCTGAATGAAAACAAAGGCACCAACACAGCTAGTGGTCTTGCCGGTGCTGCACATTTTTAATCAAAGATTGCATCACCATCTATCAGGATTATTTCACTAGTAGATTTCCTACATTGAGGGCGGGTGAAGATCACCTTTGGTGTCCCTCCCCACTCTACAGTTGAAATTTGTTTTACATGTGAATGAACATGAGCAAACACACATATATCTAGGTTTTCATTCACATAGAGAATTTGCTTCCTCTCTAACATCTATGAGATAACAGGTGAACTTGCCTGTGTCCCTGTATGTAGCTTGGAAGGTATTGATTATAATGTATTGTAGAAGAGTGTGGTAGTGGATATTAGTATTACATTAATATCCTCTACCACACTCTTGTACAATAGGCAGCTCAAACAGGTGCCTGTTCAGTTGTGGTATCCTTAATGATATAAGGAAGAGGTATCATTATGTGTCCAACTCTGAGGGGTGATGCTCATCTCCATTTCTAAGCCAAAGAGCTGGAATTGTCTGTAGACACCCCCAAGGTCATGTGGCCGGCATGACTATTATAATAAATGTAAAGATTTCCCCTGACATTAAGTTTAGTCGTGTCTAACTCTGGGGGTTGGTGCTCATCTCCATTTCTAAGCCAAGGAGTCAATGTTGTCCGTAGACACTTCGAAGGTCATGTGGCCAGCATGACTTTATGGAGCACTGTTACCTTCCCACCGGAGTGGTACCTATTGAACTAATCACATTTGCATGTTTTCAAACTGCTAGGTTGGCAGAAGCTGGGGCTAACAGCAGGAGGTCACCGCACTCCCCAGATTCTAACTGCCAATCTTTTGGTCAGCAAGTTCAGCAGCTCAGTGGTTTAACTCACTGCGCCATCGGGGGCTCCTCTACCTTCTACTTAATCAGAGCAAACTGCTTTAGCATTATAAATGAATGTTGAGGCAATTGATATAACTTGGGGGGGGGGGAGTGGGAGAGGAGAGAAACTGGGACATTTTAAAAGCCATTGGAAAAATGTGCTGACAGATGGTTAATCAGGACTGTCCTTGCCAAATCAAGGCAGTTAGAGGGTATGCAACTGCAATATTTGCAAAGAAGAGTGTGTTTTTCTTCTGCCTAATCGATACACATGCACACATGCTCACACGCTGTCTGGCTAAAGGTTTCATGTTGGGCATCCTTCTTCATTGGCTTTATTGTGTCCCTGGGACCAATCATTTGGCTTTAACAAGTCCATAGTCTCCCACACTTGCCTGAGTCCTGGAGAAATCCAGCCTAGGATTTTTGCCACTCATTTAAACTTTTCTGCTGGTCCAGTCAGCAACAGATATTTAAGAAGGAAAGCAATGGGACTTCCATGTCCTGCACTTTACCACTACCTTCCCCATAATTTTTGGATGGTCTTTTGCTGCCAAAAAGCCAGACAAAATGCACCACCATAGAAAAACAGAACAGCGGCAAGCTTTTATAGAATCTTCCATGCAGAATGGAGAATTCCCATCTCTAAGGGACATTGGTTTGCAGGCAGACTTTCATTCTGGACTCAAGAGAGGCTAAGATACCCTGCATCTTCAACGACTTATAGGAGAGATACAGAAAACACAGTATCAGTCTCTATGGAATCTTGCTTTCTGAGGGGTGACTCTGCCAAAAGCTCCATGTTTGCATATGCAGACTGACTCTGGCAACTGTGTATTTGATGTTCATCCTGCCAGGAACTTGACCCTTTGTGGGACTCCATATCCCATGTAGCAGCACAGCCACTGGGGCCTTCCCACCATTCACTTGCAGATACTGATCCATTCTGTGGCAGGACACTCCTCACATTGTACATGACAGCACCAGTGGAAGCGGCAGTGGCAACGCTGGGCTCGCATCTCCTGCAGCACATTGTGCCCACGGCCACAGCATAGGCTGCCACAGCCATCTGACCTCATGCTTCCCTTGATGCACAAACGGCCACGAGTGCCTGATGAACTGAGACTCTGGTCAGGGTCACAGAAATCAGGTGAGGCTTCATAAAAAATGAGGTGCTTGGCCAGGCGGGAACTGTGGAGTCGTGGCCGGAAAGCTCCAGAGTTGCCGTTGTGAGGCCGCAAGAATATGGCTTGGTCCATTCGTTCCCTTAGGTCAGAACCCACATGCTGGAAGTCAGGAGGTGCCAACCAGCACGTCTGGAAGTGGCAGCTCCCTGAGGGACCATGGCATTTACACCTTCGCTGTCTCAGATCTGACACAACCTGCCAAAGAAGGAAAGACAGATTTAGCAGCCAGAAAACATTTGGTTACCTTTTGCTGCAGGGAACTGCCTTTTTCTATTTTGTCCCCTTGTTGAAGATGCTTAAAAAGCAGCAACTCTAATCAGGTGAAGCATGTGTCAGCTATTGAGAATTTCTATAAGTATGGAATTGAATCCATACTCCCACAACCCCAAGCAAGTTCTAAGTTAGCATATCTTTGACAATGTATGTTTACAACTTTGTCCTCTTTCCAAGGAGAACTTGTGGCCTTTGAAACAAACAAACCACTTAAACAGCTCACAGATTACATGGGATGGTACCTTCCCTTAGGATTTTGGAGTGAAGTATCCTCTCCAATACTCCGTACACAAGTTTCCCCCATCAGCCAGTTTTTAAGAGACTTGGTGATTTGTTACTCTGAAAGGATCCACCGTTTCACTACATTAGCCATATCAGGCAATTGGAAGTAAATTAACATCAATCCTGGTTGTTCTTGCAACTTAGCAGGGAATACTTTCTTTATTTTGTGTGTGTGAAGGGGGCCTCCTAGAATATAATATTTAGCCACTCTAAAATTTATGATGTCTCAGCTGAATAACATGATATTATTAAACTTTTTTTAGGGTGGTGTGACAGACTTTGGAATTGGTAGGGCCTGGAGGGCTTGCACTGCCAACCTCCCAAAAGGCTACATGCAGTAGATGCCCCACATAATTAAACCATGCCGATTCTGACTCCTGAAAGCACAGATTTCTATTGTTGCATTAACTATCATTAGGCTTTTGTACGTGGGATAATTAGGAAAGGGAGAGGGCAATGTCTAAGAGTTGTGAGTGGGCTCAGACTCACAATTGACTTGTTTTTGCCGTACAAAACCTCAAATTACAGCAAATATCTTGTGTCAGACAAAGACAGAGAAGACACTACTGTGAAAGATTACTAGATAACTTTAGACTAATCATTTTTTCTCTCCCTAGCCTATCAGAAAGGATTTTATGAGGGGGAGAATCTTGTACTCCAGAGATGGGCTACATGTGGTCCTTAGAACATTGCTGGACTGCAACTCCCATGATCCCTTGCCATTAGCTGTTCTATTAAGAGCTGCCATCCAATGACATCTGGATGGACCCACAATCCCCAGCCCGAATGTATACCACCCTGGAGTCCCTTGATGTGAATACAAGCTATAAAATGCAGTAATGGACCGATAATTCAGAAATGTAGAGGTGATTTTACTGCTCTTATATAATCACAAAACTACCATGGGAGCTGTCATTGTTTTCTAAACAGACTAAGATTCTATATTTGAAAAAAACCATAGCAGTATGCAGAGGAAAAGGAAAATTCCCAGGGCTCTACATCAGGGGGAAGTGGGCAGAAACAACAAACAATTAAATTGGATTTGGTCCGTAGTGTCTTTATTGTTTACATTGCTTTGCTATAACTACTCATGTATTATTCCAGAGCTTTCAAAACTCTGTGTTGCAGCATGTTAGTGTGTCAGCAGCAGTGTGTCGGTATGTCATGCCAACATAACGAGAAATGACAAAATATCTTGAAAATGTATGTTATCTTACAAATGATATATTTTAAATATATATAAATTAAAGGTTTTGATGAGATGTGCTGTGTCCCCACACATTTCATTATTACAATGTATACAAGTCTCTGTATCTTTTATAAGGGGTTGGTTTAACACCCTGTTTGCTAGTAAAACTGAATTACTGTGTTGCGATTTCAGCTCTCAGCCACAAAGCCAAGGTATCCAATGGTGAAGAGTGCTGGGAGTGACAGTCCAACAAAATCTGGAGAGCTGCATTATTCCCATGCTGTTCCTATTTGCATCAAGTATAGGTCTAAAACCAATTGTTAGTCTCAACTATAGTAGACTCACTGAAGATAGGTAGAAATTTGGTAATGCAACACATGCAAGTTCTACTCATATAACACTTTTACTCTGGCTGGAAATTAACACTTGGATTTGGAACATAGCTATTTCCACTACTTGAAAAAAAGTTAGGTTATGGGCATTTAGTATTACAAATTTCAAAGCCCTCCGCTTCTGTGGCTGGAAAATCCACTGGTCCTGGCCTTGCTGTTTAAGCAAAGTTGGGATTTACAGTTCTAACTGTAAATTTCTGAGCACTGTTCTAGGAAGTTGTGTGTGTGTGGGGGGGGGGGGGGCATGAAAAGTGTTTACACGTTTGAAGGCTGTATGCACATCTTTCCCTTTTCTGACTGGAGAGAAGTGGGAAGGTCAGTATAAGCTTGAAAATCTGGAGTCACCAGCAAAGGAACTGCAAGCAAGCCTTGATCTGCATAAAAGGAGCGGGCTCTGCTAGTAGTATATCTCATTTTCATACAATAATAAACCCACTGGGAGATAGATTTGGCTGATAAAAAAAACAGGGCTTCCTTTTTTTGTAATATGTTATTCAGCAAATTCTATTACGGTGAAAATTGTTTTGTTTTCCTAGAGATGTTATCAGATACAATTTGTAGCTCCATCACCAATGTAAATAGATCATTGCTCTGGGGGTTTACATTTGGCAGCGGCTTCTTTCAGATAAGAGCATAAGCAAGCCCAGAAAGATGTGCGAGAAAGGAAAAACTCCCATCTGAAGACTTCACTCTGCTTTCTTTCCTGCTTCTTTTCTACTTCTTCCTCCTCATTTCTTGTATGCCGTGGCATATATGTAGATTTTTTGTTTATTCATTGATGTTTGTATACACATGGCATCAAATTGCTGTCTTTGTAAGTCCACCTTGAGTCTCCTTCGGGGTTGAGAAAGGCAGGATACAACTATGGTAAATAAATATTGTTCACATTCATGAACTGCATAATGCACATGTTTGCCTTCATGAAGAATCCACACCACAAAAAACAACATGGGGGTTTCTACTGTATTTTTTTAAAATTGCATCTTGTTCAGCCTATAATATGAAAGGAAGACCTTCCAATTCTCCTTTTATAATAAGGAATCTCTGCCAGCATTACACTGAACACGTTTCCCAACCACGAAGTAAAGGACATCCCATATAATAAGGGAAAATACAACATGCATGCTGCCCTCCAAGCCTGAACCATGGGGAACAAATTATCTGAAAGGAACTGGTTTAGAATGGGAATGAAGAAAATCCATCCTGCGAGGCATGTGCAGCCCCTGAACTGTATATTTGCAATCTCTGAAGCTACTCCAGTCTCCCAGATCATTCCGAACCCCTCAAATCTTTTTGATGACAACAGCCACCAAAACAGCATAGAGGCACAATGGTCATGGGGATGAAAAATTGGCCTTCCAGTCCTGTACAGTTGCCCTTTCCTGATTTAGACCAAGAGTGTTTTCATGAAAAATAATTATTGCCCTGCCCTGTATTGTCGAATGCGTTCATGGACGGAATCATTGGGTTGCTGTGAGTTTTCTGGGCTGTATAGTCATGTTCCGGAAGCAACCTCTCTTGATGTTTTGCTCACATCTATGACAGGCATCTTCAGAGGTTGTGAGGAACTCACAATCTCTGAGGATGCCTGCCATAGATGTGGGCAAAACGTTAGGAGAGAAAGCTTCTGGAACATGGCCATACAGCCCAGAAAACTCACAGCAACCCATTTTTTCCCTTTCTTTGACTGGCTTTGTTTTTGGCAGTTCAGGGCCATTTAGAGTGTGGCTCACAATAGCTGTATTTACAAGGGTTGAATGAAAAGTAATGCCTCCACCTTCATAACTCCTCAACAGATGGCAGTACTGGTATGCGGCAGGTACTGGCTTGTTCAGTAGACTCTCCTCTACAGTTCCATTTTGGTGGGAAACCTTAGCATTGAACTGTTGTGTTGTTAAAGCGCAAAGTATGGAACCCTGCACAGACGGTCGGTCAATGTGACTTAAGCAACGTACAGTCATTGAATTCTTGACAGCAGAAGGTGTCACCCCAAAGGAGATTCATCAAAGAATGCAAGCTGTTTATGGTGATTGCGTTGATGTGAGTACTTTGCATCGTTGGGCAAGAAAGTTTAAAGATATTGAGGTGGGAACATCTGACTTGCGTGACAAAGAGTTGGACGTTTCACAAGCAAAAGGTTGACAGATTGATTCAGGACAATTGTCGTATCACTCAGAGAGAAATTTCAAGCATAATCAGCATTTCACAAGAACGTGTGGGTCACATTATTGCTTTGCTTGGCTATTGGAAGATCTGTGCACGATGGCTACCCAGGATGCTGACACCTGAAATGAAAGCGCACAGACTTGAAACTTCAGAGAACGGATCTCACCACCATATGACATCCTCCATACAGTCCAGATTTAGCACTGTCTGACTTCCATCTCTTCCCAATAATGAAAGAAGATCTGCGGGGACATCATTATGCTTCTGATGAAGACGTTGAGAGAACTGTGAGATGCTGGTTGCAGAAACAGAGTGTCAACGTCTTCTGTGACGGCTTCAGAAAACTTGTTCATTGTTGACAAAAATGTATCCAATTGTCTGGTGATTATTTGGAAAAGTGAGTGGTGGTAGTTAAAAAGTACATTCTAAGGATTATTTCTGCATTTGATTTATTAAAATATTCTCACCCAAACCCAAGTAACGAAGGTGGAGGCATTACTTTCCATTCAACCCACATAGCTAATCTTCAGTTCCCTTCTATTTAACCTGCAGACTGTGTGACTTCAACATCATAACTTTTCTCCCCTGTATATCCTGCAGCTTTTTTGTGTTTCTTCAGCAAAGACCTGTGTGTTCTTTGAAAACTTGCATAAATAATATTGTGCCTTTTTGGTTAGCCTAAACACAGTGTTTCTAAGTAAGTAAGTAACTAAAAAAATTGACTTCTTTAAAAGATTGTCTATCTGAGGTCTGCAGCAAATGGCACATTCCGCTAGCTATGGAAAAGGGGAGTTCAGTCTTCTTGTACCAGAAGGAATCTGTTTACATGCAATGCTGATACCATGCTATAATGGCTGGTTATTGGTTCATGCCAACATAAACTCATGTTCCCAAGGTCTGCAGAGCCCCAGTCCTTACTGACACTTCCATTATTGAATTGAACTTGCTGCTGTTCTCACAGTTATTGCCAACCACCTATGACTTTTGTCCATAAGGAAGGAAAAGAACAGGGGTGGAGAACTTCTGGCTTTCCAGATATTTTGGGCTTCCAGCCAGCCCAGCCAATGATAAAAGATGATGGGAACATAGTCTAAAGCTGTTTGGAGGGCCAAATATTCCCCACCCTTGGAATAGCGGGATGCCTACACCCAGAATGAGCCATCACTGGTGATGACGTTCAAGATATTACTCGCATTTGAAGCTCGCGCTGTGGCTCACTTCAGTCTTTACGTCTGTGCTAAAACTGGGAACAGTACAGCCCTCTAGTGTCTATGAAGAATTTGCAGAAAATCAAGAACGAATTTTGGAGAAAAGGGGAAGACAAATTCTTCTAACTGAACTTGGATTTAAATATGAACAAAGACAACTGGGTTTCTGGTTTTAGGGGTATTAAGGGCACAATCAGTTTGTAGGCTGGTTCCCCATATTTCTGATTCCTATGCCATATAGTTGAACTAGAACCCAAGGCTTGCTGTATTCCTACATGCAAAAGGGCTTTCATTTGTGGTACGTAAGCATGAGGGACTGCACATGTGCACATTTCTTCCATTTCTACCTTGGCTGCCCTTCTAAGTTGGTTTCCTGATTGGAAGGAGGCACACCTAAAGCATTTCCTAAAGACATGCACTCTGCCAATTCTTTGCAGACAAAAGACCTTGCAAATAATGGAACCCCCTTGTCTGAAAGATAGGCAGAAATACCTACCAAATAATCTGAGTAGAAAGAGGAACACTCCAGGTTTTAGTCCAAATGGAAGAAACTAAAGTATCTCAAGGCTCGGCTGGAATCTCAGGGACTACCCCCCCCCCCCCCATCTAAATTTCTTTGCATTTTGCTCAGCCTAAGTTAGGTCTGACATTGCAAGCCTATATTGCAGGCCTCTTAAAGAAGAGCCAGCACAATAAAGTGCTTTGAGTCTTGGACTATGACTCTGAATCTGTTGAAACCCACTGAGTGGACTTGAACAAGTGACATTCTCTCAGCCTCAGAGGGAGACAAGGTCAAACCCTCTCTAGATATTTTTTCCAAGAAAGCCCAGCAATAGATTCGTTTTAGGGACCTCATAAGGCAGGAATGACTTGAAGGCACACAACAGTGATCCCTTAAAGCAGTGATTCTCAAGGGGTACTCCCTGGAGCCCTTGGGGCTCTGTGAAGCATACTGGGGGGCTCCACGCTTCCCTCCCCCTCCTCCCCTTCCAAGCTTTTCCTCCTCTTTCCTGCTCCTCCCCCTCCCCATCTCACTTGCTCCCCCCCCCCCCCAAAAAGCCTTTTTTCCTCACCTCCCTTGCCACCCAGATCCTTTCCCTTTTGCCTTGCTTGCTTCCAAAACCTTGCTTTCCCTCCTACTGCTTAGGGGGTGGCTTTGATTGTGCTTTTCCTGCATGGCAGAAGGAAGTTGGACTGGATGCTCCCTGGGTTGCTCCTATTATTATTATTATTATTATTATTATTATTATTATTACAAAGGCTGGGTGACTATCTGCTGGGGGTGCTTTGATTGTAATTTTCCTTCATGGCAAAAGGGGTCTGGACCAGATGACCCCTGGGGACTTCCACTGAAATACTGTTAGGTTTATGTTAGTTAAAAATGTTCATTTTAAATATTGTATTGTCCTTTCTTTCTTACTTGCACTACAAATGAAAGATGTGCAATATGCATAGGAATTTATTCATTTCCCCCCCAATTTGTTCACACAAACACTTTCCATCCATCTGCCACTGGCCCGATCCATCTGTCAAATTTTAAAACACAATGCATCAAAATATTTGCCCATGCCTGATATATATACATAAACATTTCTTGGGGCTCCATGAGAAACTGACTGCAAATGTTTGAGAACCCCTGCCGTAAAGACAGGGCTGGTCAGCACCTTGGACAGTTCCTTTAAGGTTCAAATGGTAATACCAGAATGGATGCATGAACCCACCAGTTGAGAGCAGGCAAGAGGCTAGATTTCCACCCATTCCTATCCACTGGGACTATACCAACACTATCTAAATTCAAGAAAATGCAAAAATCCAAAATTTTGCCTTTAGCAAGTTCTTTTCATTTAAAAAATCCCAGGCACAACATGTGCTTTCTTGTTTAAAAAAAAGTAAAGGTTTCCCCTTGATGTTAAGTCTAGACTGGTGGATGGTGTTCATCTCCATTTCTAAGCCAAAGAGCTGGCATTGTCCATAGACATTTCCAAGGTCATGTGGTCAGTAAGACTGCATGGAGTGCTGTTACCTTCCCGCAGAAGTGATACCTATTGATCTACTCACATTTGCATGTTTTTGAACTGCTAGGTTTGCAGAAACTGGGGCTAACAGTGGGAGCTCACCCTGCTCCTGGATTTGAACCTCCAACCTTTCAGTGAGCAAGTTCAACTGTGCAGCAGTATAACCAGCTGTGCTACCCTAGGCCTTCTTGTTTATCATTCCCAATGAGTTTATCATTCCCAATGAGCTTCTGGCAACATTAATAGTTTCCTAGATCAATGTATATTCTCCCTTTGTGATTTTGTTTATCAGCCAGGATGGCTGGGGGTCTAGGATGCATGTGGTTGCCCTTGTTTCTCCAAGGATCTTGTCCACATCCTTGAGCTGCATTAATTGATATTAATCTATCAAAACCAGACAAGCAGGTACTCATGTTACATCCTCAGAGACTGCCATTAACATGACGTCCAGATTGGAGCGGATCAGAGTAACTTTGTCCGCAAAGAACTGAGCAAATGCTTCACAACAACCTGCCAAGGGTCAGGGATCCCATCCTGTGAGATGGGATTTAACAGCCCTCTGACCACTCAAAACAACTCCGCTGAATGGTTCCTTACAGATGCTATATTGACCACAAAGAGAGATTTTTTGCGGCATCTATTGTTGTGGTGTATGCCCTTAGATAGACACACACGGTCTGATTCGTTGCGCCTAGACTCCTCTTCACACACTTCATCGCTGCCAGCTACTCACTGAACTGAGGGAATCAACCAAAGGTTCTGCTGTAGATCCCAATCCACCTTCTACCTACTCTTCCACCACAACACTCTAAAATATCATTTAGGAATACTCACATAAAGTATTGGACAGGAGTTTTCCTTGCTTAACATTGTCATTTTACATCATCTCACATTTTTCTCTACAACCATAAGAGCTAAAGCCTTGTAATCCATTGTATGACCATAAAAATTCTGAGGATGTGAAATATGACACCAGATATCATACCATGTCTGTATTACAGGCCACAGTGGGATGTCCACAGCAATGCTTGATCTTGACTACTGTCTCCCAGATGCTCCCAGCCCTGTCCTTTAATTATGGCGGTTACTATCACTTGCATTGCCAACCCCCAACCGCCCAAATCCTGTCCCGTGCCCTGGAGAACCTCCTACCTTCCTGCCTATGCGGTGGCTGTGCAGTTGCATCCGTGCATGAGCATCGCGTGGTTTCCCCCGAGGGTCCAAGAAGTGCCGGGCAAATCTCTGGGCGTAGTCAAAGTCTGCGCTGCAGCCCCCCCACTCCCAGGTGTCTTGGGGGCCAGGTTCCCCCCACCAGGAGGACGGCACAGGGGGCAGGCTCTTGCCCTTGCTGAGAGTTTGTAGTTGGCTGAGCTTCAGCTTCTGGTTCTCGGTGCTTTGCCTGGCACAGCCACAGCCGCGAAGCTCCCCTAGGCTACAAGCGGTGGCCACCGCATGAGTCACCCCTGCCGCCAGCAACGAGAAGGCAAAGGCACTTTCACGGAAACCTATGGAGACAAAGCACATGGGAGGGAAAAGGGAGTTGGACGGTACACCTGGAGACAATTCAAATAACCAAACCCAGAAGGAGGAGGAAGAAGAAGGAACAGGTATCCCAACATTGGGTCTAGGTCTGAACATGTAGGAGAAACAAGCCCAATAGACAAAATCTACCTCCTGGGACCCACTATGATCTTTGGAGATCCCTGAAAGGAGAGCTGGAAGGAGCATGATGAGAGTAATGCCATTGTCTCTAGCTTTGCAGTTGGAAGGAGGAAGTAATAATAAAGTCCAGGACCATTACATTAAGCATTTTAATAAAAACAAGGTAAATTGTGAAGTGTTTTGCATTATCAAGTATGTATACTTGAGGATAACTTGTAGGAAGGTTGGAGGTTATCTCTGGTGTTTTTAAACATTGTTTTTTTATTTTTAAATGATTTAAAAATAACATTAATAAGATATATTGAATATATACATATATACATATACATATACATATATATATAGTTTCTCCAGTAACACTCCCATGTTCTGTACTGTGACTCCTGTTCAGGGCTGAAATATCCCCCATGTGGTTACTAAAGAAAGCAAAATAATCCAATTGTTTGCTCAAGCCAAATCAAGGATTTGTGTACAGAGTTGCTGATCTCTCACCCTTTCCCCTGCATCTGTTATGTGGAGGAACAAACCAAAAGCAACAGCTATGCAGGGTGCTTTTCTTCCCTTTCTTAAGCATTGGAATAACTCTTCCAATCTCATTGCCCGATTGTTGTCATATTGTCTGCATAGTTTTCTCTGAACAAACATGCTGTTTCAAACAACAAGCCATCACCATCCCATCCTGAAAGTGGAGGGACTTTTTTCTTCTTCCATGCTCAGCTCCTGTTGCTTGTGCGGTGATGTCATTGTATATATGGAGCCATGCTGAAGATCAGCTGAGAACATCCTCTTAGTAATACCGCCACTATGCCAAGTTAGAGCATCTGCAGCTGCACTGTAACGAAAGCATGCCCTTCCCTGAGTCCAGTGCCAAAGTCCTTGAATATCTTCAGACTGTCACAAAGGGTTTCTCATCAGGATGGGCCAAGATTAATTAAACATGTTGAGGCCATGCAGGATTGTGCTTTTCAGCAATTTATGTGCTGATTATAATTGTTTAGAACAGAGCCTAGAAGACTATTTTTTAAATGTTTTGCAAGTTCTGTTTCTTGTTTTTTAAAATACACCAGCCATTACTTGCCATTTTACAAATAACACATGACTAACATATTATTCCTTTTTGTTGTTGTTTTCTGTCTTCAAGTTGTTTCTGAATTATGGTGATCTTATCTTGGGATTTCCTGGGGCTGAGAGAGTGTGACCCACAGTCATCCAGCAAGTTTCCATGGCTCAACAGAAACCAATGCTCAAACCAGTGACAGCTCTGATTTTCAAAATTCTAATCTTTACAATATATCCACTTTCATAACGCATAAGGCCTTCCCAAAAGACCCAAATCCTCTGAATGTCTTCAAAATTAATTATTTTTACAAATAATGAACAAATATGATTTATACCATAGTTTCCTGATTTTCTTAATTATTGCAACATTGCAATGTATTGAAACAGCTGTGGATCGAGGTGGGAGGCAGGCTGCATTAGATAATGCAGAACATTGGATGAGCAAAGGTTGGATAAGTGAGTCTCTACTGTAGTAGTTCTCTAAGGATTCAAGGCAGCTCCACAGTCACCTACGGATCCATCGCACACTGACCCTGGAGGACCATCCTACTCGGACAACAAGGGATTGCCTAAGTAAGTAAGTATATTTACTATCCAAGTATCAACTAGACTTTACTTCTTAGCATTTGAAATCAGAGAAAAGCAGGTACAAGGATAGTTACTATGAATCCAGAGCCGTGGTGGCGCAATGGGTTAAACCCTTGTGCTGGTTGAACTGCTGACCTGAAAGTCAGTGGTTTGAATCTGTGAGACAGGGTATGCTCCTGTCAGTTCCAGCTTCCCATGTGGGGACATGACAGAAGCTTCCCACAGGATGGTAAAACATCCAGGTGTCCCCTGGGCAACGCCCTTGCAGACAGCCAATTCTCTCACACCAGAAGCAGTTTGTAGTTTCTCAAGTCGCTTCTGACACACATACACACACACACACAAACCCTATAAAGCCAGCATACCTGTGGCTTGCTACACTGCAAATATAAATATGTCAACTCAGAGTTAGGGTCAGCTGGTTTCAATAGTGCTCGTAAATTCTCCCAGGATTGCCATTTCAGATCCCAATCTGTGTTACAGGAATCTTTCTCGATCAGTATGCATTTGTTTGGTAATGTTGGCAAGTCCTCTGCCTCGACATGATCCTTATCCTGATATGCATCATTCCTAGAACACAACTAATCCCCATCAGCTCTACTACACCTGGGATTCTCCAAAGCCAAAAAGATAATCAGACCAAAGATCTGGTATATAATTCTTCAGGAAGATAAGGCCCACATTCTGAGTTATCTGGCAGGTGGGAATTACAGTTTGAAAAGTGGACAATTATTTTTATGCCCTAGAGGTTCCGAAATACCACAGAGCCTGTATTTTTTAATGATCACTTTAAGACTTGAATGTTCATTTAATTGTTCTAGAAGTCCTCTTAAAAGGGAGAGACCCTTACTCCAAATGTGCCTGTTCTTGTCAGCCTTGACGGAAAGTCTAAAATGCACACTATGGATGACTCCCTTATCCATGGATTTGATATTCACAGCAGCATTTACCTACATTCCAACAAATATTCTCCCCAGAGGTGTTTGTGGGCCTATCTAGGATCTCCAATACTACTCTATGGTATGTTTCTAGTTAAAGCAAAGACAAAATATAGGATTTACTTTTATACAGTTTTAGATATACATGGTGGGTCTTGGAACATATCACCTATGGATATGCAAGTCATACTGTAGTATATTGCCTGTCTTTGCCTATACTACAAAGACATATATATTACTCCAATTTAAATGTTTTTTAAGGCAGATTGGGAAAATGGAAGGAAAAAGGGAGAGGGGCGGACCAAGGGCAAGATGGATGGATGGTATCCTTGAAGTGACTGGCTTGACTCTGAAGGAGCTGGGGGTGGCCACGGCTGACAGGGAGCTCTGGTGTGGGCTGGTCCATGAGGTCACGAAGAGTCGGAAGTGACTGAACGAATAAACAACAACAAGACAGATCCAATAATTTTAGTACATCTTTCTTCCCAATCCTGCCAATGAAATGACTCTTAAGGTGGTGGCATACAATAGTGTAGCTGTTAGAAAACAACTGATTAATCTGCTTAGTAATTTTATCAATAACAGTAGGCTTTATTCGATTCCTTATTGAAGATGCTTACGTTCTATCATACAGAGCCAGCATGGTGTTATTATTTCAGTTGGATCAAGGTACTGGGAAGTCTTCACTAAGGGCCCTTCCACACAGCCATATAACCCAGAATATCAAGGCAGAAAATCCCACAATATCTGCTTTGAACTGGGATATCCGAGGGCCCTTCCACACAATCCTATATTCCAGAATGTCAAGGCAGAAAATCCCATAATATCTGCTTTGAACTGGGTTATCTGAGTCCACACTGTCATATATTCCAGTCCAAAGCAGAAAATGTGGGATTTTATTCACTTATGTGAAAGGGGCCTAAGGTTCAAATCCCCACTCAGTCTGCAAGGGAGTCAAAGGCAAACTCCCTTTTAACCAGTTCTGTCAGGAAAACCTCACAAAACGTTTGCCTTAGGGGTCACCATAAGTCAGAACTGATTTGAAAGCACGAAACAACAAGCATACGCTGCTGGAATTTTCCTGAGACTAGTGATCCGTACCTGTTTGTTTTGTACTCACCCGTTTTCTAATTAAAAAGGCTGGTCTACAACCACAATTAAATTATGGATGGATGTGTATCCATTACACCCAGTGTGTTCCTTTCGTCTTTATTTTATCTGTCAAAGCCCTTCCATTGATCAA
This sequence comes from Anolis sagrei, assembly GCF_037176765.1. Taxonomy (NCBI): domain Eukaryota; kingdom Metazoa; phylum Chordata; class Lepidosauria; order Squamata; family Anolidae; genus Anolis; species Anolis sagrei. Next base: position 137,950,611 of record NC_090022.1, read on the forward strand.
GATATCCCATTGCTTCTCCATGTCAGAGGCTGCCCCAGTACCTAGAAAACAGGACGAAAGGTTTCCCCTTCCCCACCCACAGCCTCACCACGATGACACACGGAGGAATGGCTGGGCCCAGGTGTTGGAGGTTGTAGCTTGCTCCAGCTCCTGCCTGCCCAGGAGGCTGACTTTGATCTGAGGTTTAAATTTAGAACTGGCTCCTTCAAAGCCATATTAATAAAAGAGATCCAAATGACAAAAGAAAAGAGCTCACTGCCAACTTGCCTTTAGGGTCAGGTGTTGGCCACTGTGCATACAGCCAGGGAAAGATACCTGGCGGAGATTTGCCAGAGATAGAGGGAGGGAATGAGAGAGACCTGGCATTGGTGTGCATTAAAAAAGGACAAGTGGGTCATGGCAGGCTCTAAGTACTGAGGAAGATGTAGAGCAGACGTCTTAAAACAAAGGCCTGTGGACCAAATGGGGCACTCCAAGGTCATTTTTCCGGTCCCCAGTGCCGCAATGGGTTAAACCGTTGTGCTGGCAGGACTGAAGACTGACAGGTCCAAGGTTCAAATCCCAGGAGAGCACAGATGAGCTTCCTCTGTTAGCTATGGCTCCCTATGTGGGGACATGAGAGAAGCCTCCCACAAGGATAGTAAAACATCAAAACATCTGGCCATCCCCTGTGCAACATCCTGTGCAACATCCTGGGCAACATCCTTGCAGATGTTGCCCATCCTTGCAGTTGTTGCGACTTGAAGTTTCTGAAGTTGCTCCTGACACGAAAAAACAAAAAACAAAACAAGAACAAAACTCTACACTTCAGACTTAGGGTCACACTAAGTCTGAAACTACTTGAAGGCAAACAACAACAACAACAACAAATCCCAGTTAACTTGACTATCTCACCATCCAAAAGCAGGCCCACACTTTCCATTGAAATGCCAGTAAGTTTATGTTGGTTAAAATATTTCTTAATTTTAAATATTGTATTGTTCTTTTGTGTGTGTTTTGCACTACAAATAAAATATGTGCAGTACCCATAGGAATTCTTTCTTCTTTTTTTTCAATCTATGGTTCAGCCCCCTCAACAGTCTGAGGGAGTGTGCTGTAACTGTCTGGGGACTCCTGATGTAAAGTGTTTATTAGTAAACACACACACACACACCAAAAAGCTCTTCTTCTCCATTTGCTGGACTGGCAAAAAAGAAAAACCTCAACATTGCTTGCTTTTTTTTGGAAGGATTGCTTTTGGGGTACCACAGCTTCCTGCATTCAGAATAACTGACCGGGCACAGATCAGTACTAATGGGAGACATTGTAGCAGGCAGGTCAGCCAGTGTACCAGAGTGCTAGACTAGGATTGGGATGGAAGTCAAATATCTGATCAGTCATGGAAACCCACTGGGTGACTGTGGGCAATCACACCCGCTGAAGAAGGCAATGGCAATCCTCTTCTGAATAAACCTAGCCAAGAAAACCCCAGGAGGGGGTTGTCATAAATCAGGTATGATGTGAAGGGACATAGCAGGCCTGATCATCTTTACCAGGATCATCCTGGGATCTACCTGTTCCCAGACAAAATTTGATGCTAGGAATAGTGCTGCCAAATAAATCAAGGCTAAATCCCTGTAGACCCCGACATCTGGACTATCATTCAGTCTAGTGAACAGTTAAACTTGTGACCCTTTTTGTCACCTTCTTTCAAAACTGGAGCCATACTTTGCAACCCAGGAACACCTTCACATGTAGAAAGTGCTGCTGGTGTACCAAAAGGAATATATACATTTCCTAATCAAAAAGCTTTCTGTTTCTAAGTTTTAGACCCACCAAGGATATCTTTTGCATCTCAAGATCTTAACATATTCCCATTGGGATGCAGGTAACCAATAGGGGAAATCATGTAAAGTTACAGTGGTTAGCATCGCCCTGTAAGGGTGTAGATCCTGGCCTCAATCCAACCACAACTCTCAATGAGAGTTAACTCACCTAATGCACTGCTGACTAGCATGTTAATACTTAGTCCCCTTTCAAACAGCTGATTACAATCCCATATTTTCTGCTTTAAGCTGGAATATATAGCAGTGTGGACTCAGATAACCCTGTGCAAAGCAGATGTTGCGGGATTTTCTGCCTTGATATTCTGGATTATATGGCTGTGTGGAAGGGTCCCAACTCCAAATGGGGTCTTCTTAACTCAAGGTTGGGGTCACAGAAAAGTTGTCAACTGTGAAAGGTTTCTGAATGCCACCTAGACATTTACATGAATCTGCTATCAGCAAGTTGCAGTGTTTGCAGTGGACTCTGTAGAAAATGCTTCAATTGTACTTCATAAAAAAGGAAGATCAGACTGTTCAGCAAACCCTGCAAATAAGGATTTATGATTAGTAAATGTTTGATTCGTGTGCCTGTTTTATATACCTATACATCCAGGTTCACATAAAAAGGAGGAAAGGGGTGACAAAAAAAATATTGGGCAAAAAGGAGTGACTTTTTCCAAAAACCTCCTCACCTCTCTTAAGGATAGGACTGTTGAGAAGGATAGTGCCCCCACTGCTGAGGTCTGAGCAATCCCAGCGCCTCTGCTGGAGCTGGTGCTGGCATTCATGAATGGCCAGGTGGACGCCCTGTAGAGCTGAAGCCATTGCTTCTGGGCTGCGGACACAGAGTCCAAGTTGGCGCCGACTCAGCCAAGGGAGGGTCATGCAGACGGTGTTGGGAGTAAAAACAGGTTCAACCAATGCCTTTGGCCCCAGGAAATCATGGCCTAGGGACCTAGAAGAAAACACAGAAATTAAATTAGTGCCTTCTCTTGAGGAGTAAGTTACTACTGCACCTTAGAGTAGCAAAAAGCCTTTTTGAATGCATGGGTAGGAAAATGGTGGTGGTCAGGTACAGCTGGTTCTCTGATGCAGTGCAGGTGCTCCATGCGAAATGATCTTTACTTTATCCATGGGTCATAAAAAATTCCTTAATTTTGGCCCCCAAACCTGCCCTTGAGGTTGCCATATACACAAGTATATGCAGCCCTTTGTCCTAGCACCAGAATAAATGACAGTCAATGAATAAGGGACAAAAAATAAAACAGAACACCAAGACTAGTTTGTATTGCAAAATTCACCACTATACCACTTGTGATACACTAGTAGTCCATCTTGCTAGACCAGTAGTTCCCAAGCTTTTTTTGACCATGAACCACTTGACCAGGGACTACTTTGACCAGGGACTACTTTGACCAGGGACCACTTTGACCTGAGACCACTCTCCAATATTAGTACCAAAAGGGTTACAAATCTGTTTTTGGTCAACTTTGGATTCAGTTTGGGGTGCTGATTCAGAAAATTGCATTGGATATACCACATCAGCTCTAGTTTCTGATACAGAAAATATGCTGTGATCAGCAACAGGGAAGGAGTGGCATGTAGTGCAAAAGGAGTGGAAATTAAATTAAATTAAATAAATAAAGAGGAAGGAGGCTCACGGACCAGATTTTCATCCTTGCGGCCCACTGATGGTCCACGGCCCACAGGTTAAGAATAATAGCTAGACAAAAAGAGCAACAAGAACTTGAAATACAGTAATACAATGAATTCTGCTTCTGACTAAATGTTCTGATCCGGCATGAAACTATGGTTGGTTTCAGGCATTTTTTTCTTTCTATCAATATGGAGAGAGGGAAGATCCAAAAAAGGAAGGGCCTCTGTTTCAAGATTCTGCACACATGGTCCTTTCCAGAATTTTCTTCAGGTATATTTCTTACTTCATTCAGCTTTTCCAGCCAGAATCTGAGAATAAAATTCAACCACTCATACATTTCTTTCAGACCTTGTCAACATTGCTTTTTTGAGCAACAACATCCCAAATCCTCTGGGACCTTTTGGTTGGGTGATTCTAGGAAATATAATCTTATAAAGTAACTTTTTCACATTTAGAGTTTTCTCCTCCTCCCTGAATCATCAGACAATGGCACGAGATTTACATTTAAGGTAAACATGCTACAAATCATAGTAAAAATAGCAATATGAAAATTCCAGGTACGAGACAAGTGTTAGGATAACATGTATAAAGATGGAACACTATGGAAGCTGTTAAATTTGATATAGCAGCATAGGATATCAGTAGGAGCCCCGAGTGATGCAGCAGGTTAAACTGCTGAGCTGCTGAACTTGCTGACAGAAAGGCTGATGGTTTGAATTCAGGGAGCGAGGTGAGCTCCTGGAGTTAGCCCCAGCTTCTGCAAACCTAGCAGTTTGAAATCATGCAAATGTGAGCAGATCAATAGGTACCACTCCAGCGGGTGGGTAATGGTGCTCCATGCAGTCATGCATGCCACATGACCTTGGAGGTGTCTACGGACAATGCCGACTCGTCGGCTTAGAAATGGAGATGAGCAACACCCCCAGAGTCAAACATGATTAGACTTAATGTCAAGGGGAAACCTTAACCTTTACTTTAGGATATCAGCTGGTCTACACGAAATGCTGAGGTGGCTCCACACTATAGAAATAATGCAGTTTGACACCACTATCAGTGGTGTTACTGCTATGGAATCATAGATTGGTGAGGAATCAGGTACTCTCTTCTCCTCCCATTTCTCCTTGTTGTCCTTGGATTATTTCAGTTGCCATAAACTGAGGGCTTTTCCACACAGCCATATAACCCAGAATATCAAGGCAGATAATCCACAATATCTGCTTTGAACTAGGTTATCTGAGTCCACACTGCCATATAATCCCGTTCAATGTGGATTTTATACAGCTGTGTGGAAGGGGCCTGAGAGGGATCTATACTACAGCATTAATGCAATTTGACATGGCTTTAATTGCCATGTCTCAATGCTATGCGATCCTGAGATTTGTAGTTTAGTAAGGCACCAGCACTTTTTGTCAGAAAAGGCTAAAGACTGGTTTCAAACAGCTGATTTTAAAGTAGATATGACTGATTTTAATGTTTGTGTATATTTATAGTTATTTTATGTCCAGGTGTGGAATATTTGTTGTTTGTATGTTGTGCTCTACCCTGGGTCCCCTTCAGGATGAGAAGGGCAAAATTATAAATGTTTCAAATAATAATAAAAAAAAATAAAGACTGTAAAACTACAAACTCCCATGAGGACATAGCATTAAGGCATGGCATTAAAAGTTGTGTCAAACTGCATTAAATCTACAGTGCAGCTGTTTATTTCTTTCCACTGATGCCAAGACTACATAAGACCCCTGATTTTGCATTTTTCCTTCCTGCATAAAAACCTTTAGATTTCACCTTATTCTGCTATGACAGGAGGAATAACTTTAAGAAACCAGAAATCTTATCTTTTTAAAAAAAAAAAACTCACAAGCACAGAGAGGTGGAGTTCATGCATTTTGTCCTACACGTATGCTGGGCTATGTAAATCCCTTGCAGCCCAACTCCACTACCTGAGGGAAAGCAAAGCAAAGCACCTGGGTGGTTGATTTTCCAGGGGGAAATTCCCTGTCTGCCCTCCTCCCCACTTTGGCACTAGATGAAAGACAGGCTGTGGATCAAAAGCATCCTCCTGCAGCTCAGCACCCAAAAATGGGGAGGTAGGGTTGGGGGTTGGAGTGAAGGATGGTGATGGCTAAATTAGGGAACCCTCCCAGCACTAAAGCACTATGTGGAAACAGAGGGGTGTGAAGGGATAACCAGGGCAGTGGCAGGTGGAGACTGGTTGGTGTTAGAAAAATAAGCAGAGCCAAGTTTTCAGAGGAAAGTAAGTCATCATAGCAACAACCTGGTGAAGATAGGACATCCTCATAGAAATCACAAGGCAATACATTCACACCAGAATGTTAGGGACACAACAGTCCCATTGCTGCTCTCACAAATAGCAGGCATTTTTACTTACTCCCCAACTCTCCTGTTTTGGCAGGAACAATCCCAATCTCTTCTTGGCCATCCCACTTTTCCAGATGGTTTTTAAATGCCTCAGTTTCCCTCACCTCTGTCAATTCCCTCCTACTTGTCCTTGGGTTACTTCGGGTGCCACCAACTGAGAGGCGTTTACACTGTAGAATTAATATTTGCAGTTTGAAATTGCTTGAACTGCATTGGCTCAAAGTTGTAGTTGGTGAGCTGGGAATTGTAGTTTGGTGAGGCACCAGGACTCTGGCAGAAAAGACTTTTAAAACACCAATTGCATCCTAAGTTCAAAGTATAAAAGTAGCTTGCATTCATCAGGAGGGAGAGGAGGAGGCTGTCTCTTGCCTTTCAAGTAGGCCCAGGTAAAAGCAAACTGCTGTAGCCTCAATTTGAATGTTTTTCCTCATTAACAATATTTACTATCTTAGAATACCAATCAACCTCTCTGGGAAGGGATTTCCAAAATCTGGGAGCAGTCATCTCTAAGCTGTATAGAATTTTGTATGTCATAATCAGCACTTTGAATGGTGCCTAGAAAAAGAGCAGAACCAGTGAAACTGTTAAGAGCAAGAGAGTTGTGAGGTCTCATGTGATCAAACCAGTTCCTAGGGCACATGATGAGTCCTGAGCCAAAAACATACTCTCGTGGCATTACATGAGATATAGGAGCAAGAGAGTGGTTCTATCAAACTTTAACCACCCGTAGCATGGGTTCATTTCACTATTTGTTGTGGTTATGTTTTTTTTTCCAGTAAATTTCAACTTTTGCCAACCTTAAAATGAAGCTATCATGGGATTTTCTGGGGCTGAGAGTTTGCGACTCACCCAATGTCACCCAGTGGGCTTCCAAGTGGGCAATTGAACCCTGGTGCGCACACTGTCCTCAGAACACATATGCAACTCATGAAATGGTGTCATCAAAGTCCCAAAACTCCAATGAACTCTGCATCCCTTCACATTACACAGCTTCTGATTCCGCTTGAACTGCTATGAACACAACCTATATAGTCTTGGAGCAGTTTCGTCACAGGCACTAGAGATGTCCTATCCCCCAATTGCAAATTCAAGACTCTCATAGAATGGTACCATAGAATTAAAGTGGAATAATAGCACTAAAACAGTGTAGTAAATGGGTCCAGTTCAGTTTTCAATTGTCTTAATAATGTTTCCCTTAATGGTGTTTAGGAGCCTCTGGGAAGATGGGAAAACTCATCTTCCATTACAAATCTCACCAAGGAAGGGAATTATGCAAACTCCCATTCTTCGGTTGCATATCTGTTTGTGCCTAGTGCAGGAATTCAATCAGGACCGTAGTCAGGGGGGACCGGCTAGATGGGCTTCACCCCCCCCCCCCCGAAATTCTCAGGGTGGCCTGCAAGAAGGCCTTACTGGTGCATTATTTAAACTGTTATATTCATTGGGAGAATGATACAAAAGGTTTGCTAGGGTAGATCCTGACCCCCCCCCCCCCCCCGAATCAAAATCCTGGCTATGGGCCTGTGCCTGGCCATCTCTGATAAGCAGCCAAACATCCATGGGGTGACTGCAAGCATAGAGTTCTAGAATCCTAGATGACATCCAAGGGCCATCCAGTCCAACCCCTTTTCCCATGCAAGAAAACACAATTAAAACATCCCCAGAGATGGCCATCCAGCCTCAGTTCAAAAACTCACAGAGAAGAAGACTCTACCTTGCTCCGAGGAAGCATGTTCCACTGCCAAAGAGCTCTTACCATCAGGAAATTCTTCCTAATGTTGAGGTGGAATCTCTTTTCCTGCAATTTGAATCTGTTGCTCCATTTCCTGCCCCCTCTTCCTAATAACGTCATTTCAAATGTTTTAACACGGCTATCATGTCCCTCCTCAACCTTCTCTTCTCTAAGCTAACCATATCCAGCTCCCTAAGCCACTCCTCATAGGACTTGGCTTCCAAACCTCTGATCATAACTAAAAACACATAAAACTATTTCAACAGCATAGATTAAAAACACATAAACATAAAACACAAATTATTACTCATTTAAATCATGCATATCTATCAAAATGTCAACTTAAAATTTATAGTTGATGCCACATTAAGCATTCCAAACAATCTCTACTTCACCATAGTATGACGATTAGAGTTAGATGCACACTTGAGATACTGAAATCCTTAGGCAGCCAGAAAGTTTGCAGCATAACTGTGAACCAAGCTCTCTCTCTCTCTCCCTCCCCCCCCCCCCCTCTCAGCCTAGCCTCTCTCACAGAGTTGTTGTCAGGATATAAATCATAGAATCATAGAATGATAGAGTTGGAAGAGACTTCGTGAGCCATCCAGTCCTGCCAAGAAGCAGGAAAATCGCATTCAAAGCACCCCCGACAGATGGCCATCCAGCCTCTGTTTAAAAGCCTCCAGAAAAGGAGCCTCCACCACACTCTGGACAGATAGTTCCACAGATGAACAGCTCTCACAGTTAGGAAGTTTTTCTTCATGTTTAGGTGAAATCTCCTTTCCTGTAGTTTGAATTCATTGTTTTGTGTCCTAGTCTCCAGGGCAGCAGAAAACAAGCCTCCTCCCTATGGCTTCCCCTCACATGTTTATACATGGCCCTCATCATGTCTCCTCTCAGCCTTCTCTTCTTTAGGCTAAACATGCCCAGCTCTTTAAGCCACTCCTCATAGGGTTTGTTCTCCAGACCCTTGATCATTTTAGTCATCTTCCTCTGGACACATTCCATCTTGTCAACATCTCTCTTCAATTGTGGTGCCCAGAATTGGACACAGTATTCCAGGTGTGGTCTGAGCAAGGCAGAATAGAGGGGCAGGATTACTTCTTTGGACCTAGACACTACGTATATGCCTATTTATGTAGGCCAAAATTCCATTGGCTTTTTTAGCTGCCACATTATTGGCTCATGTTTGACTTGTTGTCCAGAAGAACTCCTTCTGCTTGAAGGAAAATGTGGGATATATGCAGGTACACATAAAATAAGTAGGTGCAGCTCCTTCAAACATGAGCGTGACCATTCCACACCCTTCAGCCATCCCGACTGTGAGACCAGGAAATAAACAATATACTTTGAAGAAATGATTCCATCCTATGTTATCATCTTAAAGAAGATCTTGGAGGGTGCTTCTACATCACTACAACTGCCACAACTCAGTGCTATGAAATGATGAGAATTGTTTGGTGAGGCAGAAGCACTCTTTGACAGAGAAGTCTAAAGATCTTGTAAAACAACAGCTCCCATGTTTCCATAGCACTGAGCCATAATAGCAAACATTAATGAAATTTGATACCAGTTCTACAGTGTAGATCAGAGCTTTCTAAACATTTCACGTTGGTGACATATTTTTTAGGCACACATTATTTTGTGACACAGTAATTCAGTTTTACTTGCAAACTAAGGGTTAAACCAACACTGATAAGAGATACAGATACAGATACAAATTGTAATAATGGAATGTTTGGGGACACAACGTATCTCATGAAAACTTTTTGTCTATATTTTTAAATATATATATGATTTGTTGCTTATTTCCCAAAGGCCTCAAAGTTTCTTGTAACAGTTGCATGTCACACCTAGACACTGCAGCCGACACACCAACATATTGTGATGCAGGGTTTGGAAAGCTCTGGGGTAGATGCACCCTACAGTGCCCTGCTTCTTGTTTCCCAGTTTAAACTTCTAATTTTTTTTTCTGTGTCAGGAGCAACTTGAGAAACTTCTGGTGTGAGAGAATTGGTTGTCTGCAAGGACATTGCCAAGGGGATGCCCGGTTGTTTGATGTTTTACCATCCTGGTGGGAGGCTTCTCTCATGTCCCTGCATGGGAAGCTGGAGCTGACAGCGGGAGCTCACACATGCTCTATATGGATTCAAACCTCTGACCTATCTTCAGTCCTGCCAGCACAAGGGTTTAACCCATTGCACCTCCAGGGGCTAATCTCTAAATGACAGTGGAAGAAAGTGTGGCCTTTCAGATGGTATTAGACTGGAATGCCCATCAGCTGTTAGCTATCCTAGACTAAGGTGATGGATGATGGGAACTGCCGTCCTGCACAACCTGGAAGGTTGCAGGTTACCCAACAGTAAAGGCTCCAATTTTCTGGCAGATTCAGGAATCATGTGCATAACCATACACTGTCTGTTGAAAAAGGAGGGACGGAGGGAGGGAACAAACTGGGCTGAGCCTGCAGCTGTACAAGCTGTACGGAGCACTTTGCTGCCTCTGTGGGGGTGGCTGTGATGTAGTAATGGTCTCTGCAGTGCCAACTGGGCAGATAAGATGCCCTTCCACGCCAAGGGCAGGCCTCCCCTGTGAGGATCCATGGGGACCCAGGACAAGTCCCTTGTGGACTGCACCCCTAAAATCCCCCAGCCAGCATGGGCTCCAAACTCTCCCCCCACATAATCACAGCCAAACCTTTATTTCTTTCTGGAAAGCACCAATAAAGGTGGTTAACTCCCACCCACCCATCCCATATTCATCCCATAATCTCTTACCCTCTCCAGAGACAGAGACAAGCAGCAAAGAGGCAGGTATTCACCCGGAAGCTCCTGGTAGCCATGCTGAGCACTAAAACTCCCAGATGTCCTCTAGTCTGGCTGTTGGAGAACCCTCTCCTCTTCATGTCCTGGCCAGGGAGGCATGGGGGTGAAGGCTCTGGGGGGAGACATGAAAATAAAACATGAGTAATTGAGACAGAGAGGTCTCCTTCTACTCCTCTTCCTCTGTCTGAGGCTCCACTGTCATATAATGCAGTTTCAGAATGCACTTTCTACATTGAACTGGATCATTTGAGTCCACATAATGCTGTTCAATGCAGTTAAACTGCACTCTGAAACTGCACTACAGCAGTGTAAATCTTTCAGCAATGCTACTGAAAGTGTAGTGTAGATCTTTCAGCAATGCTTCTGAAAGGATGGAGAGGTTTGGCAGAGTGCAAACTAGGAATGGTTCCTGACCCTTTAATAGTTGTGCCAGGGAGTAAGCCATACTCTTCCTGTTGTTGTTGTTGTTTGCCTTCAAGCCCTTTCCAACTTTATGGATGACCCTAGAGGAGGGATATGTTTTGCACAACCTTTAGAATGTGTTGTTGAAGGCTTTTATGACCAGAATCACTGGGTTGCTGTGTTCCAGAAGCATTCTCTCCTGACCCTTCACCTGCATCCAGGGCAGGCATCCTCAGAGGTTGTGAGGTCTATTGGAAATTAGGCAAGTGAGGTTTATATATCTGTGAAATAATGTCCAGGGTGAGAGAAAGAACTCTTGTCTGCTGGAGGCAAGTGTGATTGTTGCAATTGGCCACCTTGATTAGCATTGAATGGCCTTACAGCTTCAAAGCCTGACTGCTTCTTGGCTGAAGGAACCTCTGAGGATGCCCGTTATAGATGTGGGTGAAACGTTAGGAGAGTATGCTTCTGGAATATGGCCATACAGCCTGGGAAATTCACAGCAACCCAATATTTCAAATAATAGAATCCTAAGTGTTGGAAGATACCCTTAAGGGCCATCCAGTCCAACCCCTTGCTTGCAGAAAAACACAATCAAAGCACCCCTGACAGATGGCTGCCTAGCCTCTTTGTACAAAGAGGCTTTAACCATGCCTTTTCTGGGGCAGAGTGGTCAAGTGCAGGTTCCAGCCCTGCTCTGGAGTCCAACATGAAACCAGTATATGCAACCATTCAATGGACTGGAGTCCTCCCTAGTTTTCATCCTGGACTCGACTAGACTTAATGTCAAGGGGAAACTTTTACCTTTACCTATATAAGTATATAGATATACACACGTGAGTTCAGAATCAATACAGTCTGACACCCCTTTAACTGCCGTGGCTCAATGCTAGGGAGTCCTGTGGACTGGGCCCTTTTGGACAGAGAAAGCTGAAGATCTTCCAACGGGGCCCTTCCCCTCGCTGCCCAGCATTGGGCCAGGGCAGGGAGAGTGCTGCCCAGAGACATCCATTCCACACTCATCCAAGGGCGACGTTGGTGAAGCTGGACCCACTTCAGGACGTCTCCCTCTTGAACTTCCTATTCGCTCTCATAGCAAAGAAAGGGAACAAACCCAAACTTGAGCAACAAAAAGGACTCAATTCAGGCGCGGAAGAGGAGTCGCCCCCTGTTTCCACCACAAAACTATCGAAAAACGCTCTGAATCTATGAGGATAGAGAGTTAGGATGTGTAGTTTGGCGTGCAACTCCTGGGATTCCCTAGCATTGAGGTAGGACAGTGGAAATCCCGTGGGACAGCGCGGCCTTGGGTGGGAGGGAAGGGTCAGGAGGAGAAGGCATCCTTGCGCTTCTCTCCCTATGAGCTCAAGGTCTCCCCTTTCTGCTTCCCTTCGCCGAAACCCCTCCAGAGAGGAGTTCCTGGTGGACAGGCCCTCCCAGAACCCCCACCTCCGCAGGGAAAGCTTCCCTTACCGTGGGGGGCCGCCACGACGCTCCGGCTGGCCTTCTACCTGCTGCCCGTCTCTTCCTCTCTCCTCTTCTCCCTGCCTCTCTCTCTGCCTCTCTGCCTCTCTCTCTCTGGGCGAGGCTGCTCCCCTCTCCTCCCCGTCCGGGGGCAGCGGGAGCCGGGAAGCAGCAGCTGTTCTTCCCTTCGGGTGCGGCCCCAGTGCCCACACCCACGGGCGGGGACGCGCGCTCTCTCGCTCTCTCTCTCTCTCTCTCGCCGCGGGTCCCACGGGCGGCAGCGCCAGGCGCCTCGCCATCGCTCCCGGGAGCCCCCACGCCCTCCCCACGCCCTCCCCACCTTCTCTTCCATCCCCGCTGGGCCAGCCTCCTTGGACATCCCCACGCGTGGGCAGCCTAGCTCTCCTTCCTCGCTGGTAGGAGAGGGGCCGCCTCGCATCAGGGAAGAAGACCACACGATGCTACCCCTCTCATGCCGTTTGAGCAGCACTGCATGACTAGTGAAGGACCCTATGGTGCAAAACGGCATTATAGGGCAGCGTAGATCCAACCAGCGCAGGGTCCAGCCCCCCAAAATGCCCCGAAAAAGAACCCTGCGGGTCCACGAAAGACGACCGAAGGAAGAGAGTGGCGCAACTCGGGCCCCTTCCAGATTATTACAGTAAATGTAAAGGTTTCCCCTGACATTAAATTTGATCGTGTCTGACTCTGGGGGGTTGGTGCTCATCTCCATTTCTAAGCCAAAGAGCCGGCGCTGTCCGCAGACACCTCCAAGGTCATGTGTCCGGCATGATATTATAGTAAAAATAAATGTAAAGGTTTCCCCTGACATTAAATTTAGTCGTGTCTGACTCTGGGGGGTTGGTGCTCATCTCCATTTCTAAGCCAAAGAGCCGGAGTTGTCCATAGACACCTCCAAGGTCATGTGGATGGAGCACCAGTGACCTTCCCACCAGAGCGGTACCTATTGATTTACTCACACTTGTTTTCAAACTGCAAGGTTGGCAGAAGCCTAACAGCAGGAACTCACCCCGCTCCCCGGATTCAAACCGCGGACCTGTCTGTTAGTAAGTTCAGTAGCTCAGAGGTTTAACCCGCTGAACGACTAGGAGGCCCATCCAGATTAGCATAGAATAATGGAATCATAGAATCATACAGATGGAAGAGACCACATGGGCCATCTCGTCCAGCCCCCTGTCATGCAAGAAAAGCACAAAGCACCCCGACAGATGGCCATTCAGCCTCTGTTGCAAAGCCTCCAAGGAAGGCGCTTCCACTAGGCTCAGAAGCAGAAGGAGCTTTCACCACACTCTACATTATCGGCTTTGGACTGGGTTATAAGAACCTACACTGCGCCATATAATACAGTTCAAAGCAGATCATATGGATTTTATATGGCAATGTAGAAGGGAGCAGAGAATTAGACACCTAAATTAGACACTTCTGTCCATCCACTGAAGGCACTTTGACACCGCTTGAACTGCCATGGCTCAAATGCTGTGGAAACATTGAGCTGAGGTTTCACAAAGGCTGCTCTGTATCTCAGGATCTGATCCTAGATTATCTGTTTATCCTAGATTATCTGGCAGTGTAGACTCATATGGCATGGAGCAAACTGCATTCATTCTACAGTGTAGAGCAGGTATGGATAAACCCGGACCCCCGGATGCGGCCCCTTGAGCTCTTTTCTCAGGCCCTCCTCTCATCATCCTATCTTATCTTATCTTATCATGTCCTATCCTATCCTAATCCTTTCCTTCTCTCTTTCCTCCCTCCCCTCCCCCTTTCTCCCTCCCTCCCTCCATTCCCTTCCACCCTTTTGTCCCTTTTCCTTCTCTTTTCTCCTTCCCTCCCTCCCTTCCCACTCTTTAGTCATTCCCTCCTTCCTTCCTTTTGTCTTTCCTTCCTTCTCTCTTTCCTTCGTCCTTATCTCCCTCCCTTCCATCCCTCTTTCTCCTTCCTTCCATCTTTCCCTTTTGTCTTTCCTTCCTTCTCTCCTTCCTTTATCTTTCCTTTCCTTCCTTCCTTCCTTCCTTCTTCCTTCCCTTCCATTCTTCTCTTCCTCCCTTTATTTCTTCCTTCTCTTTTTCCTTTCCTCTTTCTCTTCCTTCTTTCCATTCTTCCCTTTTATCTCTCCTTCCTTCCTTCCCTCCCTCTTTCTCCTTCCATCCTTCCTCCCTTCCATCCTTCCTCCCTTCCATCCTTCCTCCCTTTCATCCTTCCTTCCTTCCTTCCTTCCTTCCTTCCTTCCTTCCTTCCTTCCTTCCTTCCTTCCTAGCAGGGAGTGCTCTAGCGTGCGGGCCCCAAGTGAGAAAGTGTGCGCATGCCTGGTGTGGAGGCACCCTCGTATCTTCCCGACAGGCGGAGGGTTTGGCCTCGGGCTGTTGGGGCGAGCGGGAGAAGAGTTACCTCCTCTCTCTCTGTTTGGCGGGCTTGGTTGCCCACTGGCGAAAGGGAAACCACCCCGCCCCGCTCTGAGGCAGGGACTTTCCAAGGCGACTCGCCTAAGCCTTTGGGGGAGGCGGGGGGGGGGGCTTTGCCCGTGCCCTCCCCACGAAGACGGGGTCTTCCCAGCCATACCGGGTGTCCCTTCTGTTGAGGGGAGAGTCCCAGAGTCCCTTCTGTTGAAGGGAGGCAGTTCTACACCGCTTCAAGTGCCATGGGGAGCCTAGGAGTCGTCGTTTTGTCAGGCCCAGCACTCTTTGGAATCAGAGGTCTTGGAAAACTGTAACACCCAGGATTCCATAGCATTCAGCCAGGGCAGTTCAAGAGGCATCGAACTGCATTAACTCTCCTCTTTACCCACAGCTTCTGAAGATTTGGAACTGGAATGTTATGGTCTGGAGGTTTTAAGTTATGTGTTTGGGGCATGGCTTCTATTCTGGAAGCTGACGGGTAGCTCATGGGCATGTGAAGAGTGCCTTTCAACCACCACCCCCCCCCCCCAGGCATGTAGCTAGGGGGAGGGCTTGGGGGGCTTCAGCCCCCCCCCCGAAATTCTGATGGTGGTCCGCGAGAAGGCCTTACTGGTGCATTATTTAAACTGCTATGTTTATTCATATCATGATCTGATCACTATACTCAATATATCCCATATGCATGGGGGTATTGGGGTAACGATACAAAAGGTTTGCTAGGGTAGACCTTCTTTCACTCAGACTCAGCCCCCCCCCCCGAACCAAACGCAGCCCCCCCCGAAACAAAATCCTGGCTACGGGCCTGCCCCCCCCCCCCCCCCATAGCCATTACACTATGTTCTTGAGTTATAAATGTCATTTCCTAATTTGTTCTCTCATAAAAACATGGGAAAGGTTTATTAAACTGCAGAAACGTTTGTTTTTGCAGGACACCCTGCAGCACATTTTGCTACAGTTTTTTTTTTCAATGGATATCTCATCGAGTCTCAACCATAGAAGCATAGAATCATAGAGTTGGAAGAGACCTCATGGGCCATCCGGTCCAACCCCCCTGCCAAGAAGCAGGAAAATCACATTCAAAGATGGCCACCCAGTCTCTGCTTAAAAGCCTCCAAAGAAGGAGCCTCCACCACACTCTGGGACAGAGATTTCCACTGCTGAACAGCTCCCACAGTCAGGAAGTTCTTCCTAATGTTCAGGTGGAATCTTCTTTCATGCAATTTGAAGCCATTGTTCCAAGTCCTGGTCTCCAGGGCAGCAAAAAACAAGCTTGCTCCCTCCTCCCTATGACTTCCCCTCACATATTTATACATGGCCCTCATCATGCCTCCTCTCAACCTTCTTTTCTGCAGACTAAATATGTCCAGCTCTTTAAGCCACTCCTCATAGGGCTTGTTCTCTAGACCCTTGATCATTGTAGTCGCCCTCCTCTGGACACATTCTAACTTGTCAACATCTCCCTTCAATTGTGGCACCTAGAACTGGGCTAATTCAACATAGCTTGTGGAAGCCACAAAAAAAGAAATTTCTGGAGTATAACAACAACTTTCAAAGTAAGCACAGTACTGCACAATTAAACAGGAAATAACACTTTCAAACTAGAAACATATTTTTTTCCAATTTTTATACGTAGTGTTAAAGTGAGCTACAGCAGGACAGGGGACCAAGAAGAGAAGCTGCCTTTGTCACTAGGCTTGCCACAGGTGTCTGATTTTTCATTAGCAATGGGCTAATGTGCCTAGTTATTTTACTGTTCATACGTGTGCTTATGTTTGCCACATTAAATGTGGACTCTCTTCTCTCAGAGATAGGATGCCCAGCCTCCAGGCAATCTTGGGCTTGGTATCTTATTCCTTGTCATGTGCAGGCTGCTGAGACTACACTACTCGATCAATTACCTGAGAGATACACGGGCCTGAAGGGAGACAGGAAGGCTCTGCCTCACATGCACACTTTCGCATAACATGCTACTTAATCAGTAATGACTTCCAGACAACTTCCAAGCATGCCACCCAGATTCATGTGGAATTACTGAATCTGATGGTACCTTTAAAAAGATGAATACATCCCCTGTGAGCTTCCATAGGAGATATAATTCACTGCGTCACATAAGCTCAGGCTGTACAGCATATTCACTTACTCTTTAAGGCTATCAGATTGTAGTCTAGTGGTTCTCAACTGGTGTGTCCCCAGATGTTTTGGCCTTCAAGTCTCGGAAATCCTAACAGCTGGTAAATTGGCTGGGATTTCTGGGAGTTGTAAGCCAAAACAACTGGGAACTCACAGGTTGAGAACCACTGTTGTAGACTGAAGAGATCCATGCAGATGTCAGCATCACTCAGTTGACTATTACCAAGAGGACCAGGAGAATTAATAGGAGTTCATTCCACTTGTCTTTTCCCCACTATAAAGTCTGGACCTAAGCCCATTTAAAATTTCCCTTTTTTTGGGCAAGGATCTAGAGCAAGTGGAGGCTTCTTGGATGAAACTGATTATCTTGATCCTTCACAGTCTGGCTTTAGGCCTGGTCATGGAACAGAGATAGTTTTGGTCAGCTTGGCAGATGGCCTCCACAGAGAACTAGACAGGGGAGTGTGTCCCTGCTGGTTCTCTTGGATTTCTCAGCAATTTTCAATACCATTGACCATAGTATCTTTCTGGGTCGTCTTGCTGGAGTGGGTCTTGGGGGCACTGCTTTGCAGTGGCTCTGCTCCTTCCTGGAGGATCATACCCCGATGATTATGCTGAGGGACACCTGCTTGGACCCCTGGCCATCGACCTATGGGGTCCCACAAGGTTCTATTATTTTCCCCATGCTCTTCAACATTTATATGAAACCAATGAGTGAGATCATCCAGAGTTTTGGAGTTGGGTGTCACACAACTCTACTACTCTTTTCCAGAAAAGAGCCAAAAAACCCTGTTTGAGTAAAATCTTCTCTTTAGTGGTATATATGCAAGGCAATTTGGTTTTCAGTTGTTAGACTGATATCCTGGTGGTCTGATCTGTTAGGAACAGAGATTATGCCAATGCACAAAATATAGTATGTAGTTCTTCAGAAGTGCTTTGTTCAGTGCCCAAAAACATCTACTCTCCCATAAAACATCTTGTTTCTACATCATGCTCTCAAGAGACAAAAATAAAATTGACATATTTGGTTTACTCACAATCTTCATGTATTCAGCATACAGGTGCATAACTTGTCAATCCAGTTACAGATAGGTTTGAAGTAGTTTCTCTGTGCAGATAACACAGGGCATCTTTCTTACAATCAACAGAAACATGAGTTTGCACTTAACAGTCCAAAATCTAAGCAGGTAAGAGACAGTCTTAACAGTCTGAGAGTCTAATGGAGTCTGAGGTCTGAGCAGTCTCAGATCTGATCATGTGATTTTCAGCCCCTCCTACAACCTCAAGAAACATAGAGTAAAGGGAAAGCTGAATACCAAAACATACATATACAATACAGTAAGCAAGCAAAATCATATATAAACAGATTACTAGTGGAGGCTTGAAGAAGTTTGCTATTTCCAGGCCCGTAGTCAGGATTTCAATTTTGGGGGGGGGGGGCTGAGTTTTTTTCAGGGGGGGCTGAGGCTGAGTGAAAGAGGGTCGACCCTAGCACACCTTTTGTATCGTTACCCCAATACCCCCATGCATATGGGATATATTGAGCATGGTGATCAGATAATGATATGAATAAACATAACAGTTTAAATAATGCACCAGTAAGGCCTTTTCGTGAACCACCATGAGAATTTCGGGAGGGGGGCTAAAGCCCCTCAAGCCCCCCCTACCCCCCCCCCCCCCCCCCGCTACATGCCTGGCTATTTCCAACATCTTTCCTCTGTTCATGGGGCAAGGATCTCCCATGTTCATGGAAGAGATAATCACAGCAAGAAGAGCAACCACCACTTCTAGGCAGGGCAGCCCCATCACTGGCAAAGTGAGACAATCACCTCAAGTAGTAGATACAGGACAGCATCAGCAACGCAAGGAAGGGTAGCCCTAGAGATGGTGGTAGAAGGGCTGAAAAAAGATTCAGTTATGAATATAACTGTAGATGAGTGCCCCCCCCCCATCTACACTGCCACATAATGCAGTTTTATAAAGTAGTTAAATTGTATTTTGAAACTGCACTATATGGCAGTATAGATGGGGCCTGGGTGTGGATATCTTCTTCTTCTTCTTCACTTCAGGGAATAAAAGGTCTTGGGCTGTCCCTGATCAAAGGGGTGACTGGACAGACTGTAAATAGGATATGCACAAAGCAGAGAACATTCATACATATTTTCTCTTACCATCTATTAATGAAATGGGTACAGTAAATGTAAAACAGATCTCTGCTTTGTGGAGCTTTCAGTGGGAGATAGGCAGGAATAGCCCAATGCACCCCTATGTCACTACTTCTGTCTTTTTGGTCTCCCTCCATAGACATACCTCAAGCCAGACAGCAGCCTTACCTTGCATCTCGCGAGAGTGACCTTTGGAGAGAAGATCTTTGGTGCTGGGACACCATAATCAGCCTGCCTTTTTATCCTACGGACATCTATGCATGTGTGATATGTTCAGCTAGTCTTCCAAGTAAAGGCTGGAAAAAGGCGCTTTGCTCTGACTCTCCCAAATTCCATGTGGCTCAGCAGCTGGAGCAGATGTGCCATAACATGCTGCCCTAGAATTCCCCTGGGGAGGAGTTGATGTTTAATCACCTTGAAAGAAGATGGCCTCGGCATAGGGAGCAGTTGTTGAGTTGGGAAGGAGAAGCCAAAGTGTCATCATATTTCAAGAGGTAAACACCCCCCCCCCCCCCACACACACACACACAGAGTACTGAACACTTATACTTACACCCCCAGGCTGCAGGAGGTGCCCTGAGGTGTGCAGATTCCTAGCTCCTTAAAGTTGATCATATTAACAGGATTGGAGTTATAAAACAGCTATAAAGAAAACAATTTTTATTTTTATTTTTAGAAGGTTAATTCCCCCCCCCCCCTCAATAGAATGTAACAGAAATAATATTTAATTTTGAACACAGCAACATTATATACAGATCTTTGTGTTGTCCAGTGAGGGAAGGAGGTTGCATATGCCTCTAATTCAGTGGTTCCCAAGCTTTTTTTGACCAGGGCCCACTTTGATTAGGGACCACTTGACCAGGGCCCACTTGACCAGAGCCCACTTGACCAGGACCCGCTTTGACTAGGGCCCACTTGACTAGGGACCATTTTGACTAGGGCCCACTTGACCAGGACCTGCTTTGACTAGGGCCCACTTGACCAGGGCCAACTTTGATGAGGGCCCACTTTGACAAGGGCCCATGTGGCCAGAGCCCACTTTGACCAGGGACCACTTTGACCAAGGACCATCTGACCAGGGACCACTTTGACCAAGGACCATCTGACCAGGGACCACTTTGACCAGGAACAACTCTCAAACATTAGTACCAAAAGATGCAGGGCTTTGGAAAGGAGCAGAAATAAAATAAATGAAATAAATAAATATAGAGGAAGGAGGTTCATGGACTGGATTTTCTCGTGGCCCACTGCTGGGCTGCGGCCCACAGGTTGGGGACCACTGCTCTTATTTCTATCTAGTTAATAAAACCAGAATAATTATTCGTCAAAACAACTGAGCCATGGGCATTGAATCCAT
This sequence comes from Anolis sagrei, assembly GCF_037176765.1. Classification (NCBI taxonomy): domain Eukaryota; kingdom Metazoa; phylum Chordata; class Lepidosauria; order Squamata; family Anolidae; genus Anolis; species Anolis sagrei. Next base: position 137,970,944 of record NC_090022.1, read on the forward strand.
GAATAAGAGGATTTACTGTGTTTATAGTGATCCGAGTCTCTCTGTAATGCTAGAATTTTGGAGAATGAGAGACCATTTCATATGGGTTCATAGAATTCTTGCTGAGAGCATGTCTTCATTGCGGAGAGTCCCATAGCTGCACCCCTGTGAAAATATTCAACGGTTCTTAATTGCAGGGAGCCTCAAACTTTTAAAGCCAGGGCCAATCCAACGGTCCCTCAGACTGTTGGAAGGCCAGCCTATAGTTTGAACATGCACACTGCACATATCTTATTTGTAGTGCAACTCCCCCCCCCCCCCCCCCAGAAATGAAGAACAATTTTAACCAGCATAAACTTACTAGTATTCCAACGGGAAGTGTGGGCCTGCTTTGGCTGACAAGACGGTCAAGTTAATTAGGATTATTGTTCTGTGCCTTCCAAACCTTCGGGGCAATCCTAAATCTGACGTTTAGGCATGGAGTCAGGTAAATGACCATGGAAGACCCAATTTGATCCACAGGTTTTAGTTTGGGGACTCCTGTTTAATTGCATAAACACATGAGCTCAATCAGGAAATTGAAAAAGGTCTTGAAAAAGTACATGTGCCTCTGCACCCACATTTTAGAATTGCACGGTATCTTTATATTATGTCAAAATTGAGGAGGATGTACCTAAGAAAACTATATATAATTTCTGGCATCACTATGAACATGGCAATTTGAAGGTGTGTATATGTGCACCCCTTCAACTCAGACAAGTCCCCCCTTGCACTGCAACAATAACACTGGGAGGAGGTAGATGGCAATGTGAAGCCATGGCTGGAGTGTGAGAGAATTTGGGGTGTGAGGGAATTTGCGGGGACAATGTCTGCTTTCAAATGTCACAAATCAAAAGATGGAGGAAAATAAACATGGGAGGATTACAAGTGAAAGATGTGGTGTCGACATGTCTTCATGCTGGCTGGTGACTTCTAGGGAGCCGACAAATTTCATAGGGTTTTCTTAAGGAATAGTCTCAGGATGTTTGTTCACTTCCTTCCTGTGAAATATAGGTTTTATTCATTGCTAGTCCCTATCCTAGTATTTACTAGATCTGATCATGTTTACTTTCAAGATCAGAGAGGATCCAATGTTTTAAGGATATTTAGGCTGGGAGCCCCTGGTGGCACAGTGGGTTAAACCGCTTAGCTGCTGAACTTGCTGATCAAAAGGTTGGTGGTTTGAATCCGGGGAGTGGGGAGAGCTCCCACTGTTAGACCCAGCTTCTGCCAACCGAGCAGTTTGAAAACATGCAAATGTGAGTAAATCAATAGGTACCACTCCGGTGGAAGGTAAGGGCACTCCTTGCAGTCATGCTGACCATATGACCTTGGAGGTGTCTATGGACAACGCTGGCTCTTTGGCTTAAAATTGAGATGAGCACCACCCTCCAAAGTTGGACTCGACTAGACTTAATGTCAGGGGAAAACCTTTACCTTTACTTTACTATTGTGGACACTCTGTAAAATGCCATATAAAAAGCTCCACTTGGAAACAATTTGAGCCTCCTAAAGCTTGCAGGGTGAGTGAGGTGAGATCAGAATTACTTTCAAAGATATGCACTAATCAAATCGAAAAGAAACCAATGAATAGAAACCACAATTTCCAGTCCAAAAGAAAAGTTGCTTGTGGAGGCTGCTGGACATCAATTCTGTGGCTTTTTCCGAAGGGAGGCAATAAGCCATGGAGAACTTCAGAGCCATTGGAGGCTGAACTGTGAGCATTTCTCTCTCCATCTGTCAAGCCCACTATGGGCAGCTCAGATCTGCCTTGTTTGAACTCGATGGCCCATGAGGGCCCTTCCAACTCTTTGACTCTATGACACTATGACTGTATGACTTTACTGTTTGGCTTGTTTGTTTGTTTGAATCCTTACTGTATTTTTGCACTTCTTAGCATCTCATTTACCTTTAAGAAGCAGCCAGACTCACCTGTAGTGTGTGCGAGTGTTGGGGGGAATAAAATATATAGAGGCTCAGTGTGACTTGCCTAAGGTCACTCAGTGGCTTTCTATGACTAAGTGGGGACTTAAACCCTTCAGAATCTGGAGGTACTTCTACACGAGGGTTCTAAAACTTTTTCAGCTGCAGAGCCCTTTTTGAAGCAAAAGTTTCTTGTGGTGCAGCGGGTTAAATCAATGAGCTGCTGAAATTGCTGACTGAAAGGCTGGTGATTCAAATCCGGGGAGTGAGGTGAGCTCTCGCTGTTATGCCCAGCTTCTGCAAACCTAGCAGTTCGAAGCCATGCAAATGTGAGTAGATCAATAGGTACTGCTCTGGCGAGAAGGCAAACGTTGCTCCATGCAGTCATGCCGGCCACATGACCTTGGAGGCGTCTGTGGACAAGCCGGCTCTTCGGCTTAGAAATGGAGATGAGCACCAACCCCCAGAGTCGGATAATGACTAGACTTAATGTCAGGGGAAAACATTTTCCTTTTGTGGCTTTTGTGGGTGAGGGAGGCGAAAGGAAGGGACACATCCCCATAAACACTGGCAAAGATTTATATTTGTAAAATCTTAAAATATCAAAATAACAGAAAGCTATGAAAACAAATAGAAGGAAATGCCCTCATTTATTTTATTTTTTTTGCCCTCAGTTCAGGGAGTCCCAACAGACAGGTCCTCCCCCTTCAGTCCCTGCGTGACTCGCTCCTTTCTGCCCGCTCTCCTCCGCCTCTTTTTGCCCAAGACCCTCCAAGGCAAGCGGCCGCCCTCCCTGCCGAGGCAAGGGCCTGCGTCCCGGGGGCTGGAGCCGGGCCTTGGCCTCCGCTGCTCCTGCCTCCGGAGCCTCCGCGCCTGAATAGGCGAGCCTGCAACAGCCCCTGCTGGCCGCACCGGGCACGGGAGGAGGCGCTTTCGGCACGGAGCGGCCGCCGGGAGCAAGGAAGCGTCGTCCTCTCTCCCTTCCCGCTGTCGCCCAAAGTCCCCTGCAAGGCACCAGATCCCGCCTGGTCTTGGCTGCTAACCAGGGCCAGCCCTGGGAGGCCGCCAACACAGGCCTGTTGCAGGAGGGTCTGTTTCAGGGGGAGGAACCGGCCGAAACTGCTCTGAGGATGCCTCAGAAAACCCTCATGAGGTCACCACAATTGGGCAGGTAGCACTTTTCCTAGTCGGCAGGTGACTTCCAGGTATGCGTGCAAATACTAAAGTTCCTGAAGACACTACTACGCCCTGTCTGATCTTAGAAGATAAGGAGGGTCAGGGGTGGCACCCGGAATGGCTTCACACGCCTATATATATCCCTTCAGCTCCACTCCTGAGAGGAAAAGGGTAAGGATCCATCCAATAAGATTGAGCGGTGGCCATGTGTGATCGAGCTGTAATGACCTATGTGGACAGTCTATGCCATTGCCCTGCTGGAGAGTGGAAATGCCTAGCTCTGTATGAAACATGCAGCTGCTCTCCTGGGATGTTTCTAAGGCAGTGGTTGCCAACCTGTGGGTGCCCAGATGTTTTTGGCCTACAATTCCCAGAAACCCCAGCCAGTTTACCAGTTGTTAGGATTTCTGGAAGTTGAAGGGCAAAACATCTGGGGAGCCACAGGTTGAGAACCACGATTCTAAGGGATCAGATGCAATAAGCCAACAGCCTATTGCTCATGGAGACAAGAGGTGCCTTTTGTTAGGATTGCATGCGAGGGTGGATTCTGATTTTGGGCATGAAGGGAACTTCCTGTTGAAGAAGACTTCCTGCTCCCCGAAGTTCTGGAAACAAAGAGTGAAGCCTGAGGTGGAATGATGTCTGCCTTGTCACCACAGGTGTGGACATATTATATGATGCCTGTAGCACTAATAACAAAAACAAGGGATCAGGAAGAGGTGATCAGACAGTGGTTTCCAACTTGTGGCTCCCCAGGTGTTTTGGCCTTCAACTCCCAGAAATCCTAACTGATGGCAAACTGGCTGGGATTGCTGGGAGTTGAAGGCCAAAACACCTGAGGAGCCACAGGCTGAGAAGCACAGGCCTAGGAGAACAGTGCGAGTGGCCAATCATCACCCACAGAAATGGACCCCCATTTTCCCTTTCTGCACTTGACCTCTGGCGGCCTAAAGTGGTCTGCCGAAAAGCTCTGAAGACTGGAGATGCGCCTGATTCACCTGCTGCAAGACATCTCCAGAAGACGGAGGGACATTGCCACGGCCATACAAGAGAGGGGCATTCCCCAACCCAAGAGGGGCACCTGCCCACAAAGCGGATGGATGGGCGGGGGAATGGAAGGGGGTGTGTGAGACAAGCGGGTCACTTTGGCGGGACGGGGGCACGAATCTTTCCACGAGTGGCATGTGGAAGAGGTACCCTGGGGGGTGTTGTCAGCATTTCACCTCTACAACGAGGCGCAGCACATTTCAGGCAGAAAAGAAGGCAGCGGTGGTGTGCGCTGGGTCTGATGACCCTCCCGGCAGGCGGAGCGGGCCTTGGGGTGACTCCCACGCCGCTCCCGGCCTCTCCAGGAGGTCCCCCCTGCCTCCTCCCCAGTCCCTTGTCTCTCGCTGGCTCTGTGAAGCCCGTCGCTTCCCTTTCAAGTTGCTTCTGTACGTCTAATGGCACTTTTCACGCCGTAGGGTTTTCTGAGGCCAGGAATCCCCAGCGGTGGCCCCTCCTCTGAAGCAGAGCCTCTCGCATCGTTCCGCCGAGGTCTCCCCGAGTCGGGGCCAGGCCAGACCCAAAGGAGGCTTCTGAGAGTCCGGAGCGCCTTGGGCCGCTCGCACCCTCCGCCTTCCTCCTCCTCCTCCTCTCCTCCTCCTCCTCCTCCTCCTCCTCCTCCTCTCCGGGCATCTCTTGCGTCCTGGGTCGGAGCGGAGCGCTTCAGGGGCTGCGGCGGGCTTAATTCGCTCCATCTGCTGCTCTTGCCGCTTCTGCCTCTCTCTCTTTCTGTATGTCTCTCTCTCTCTCTCTCTTTCTGCCACCGCGGGATGGAAGGAGGCGCGGGGGACTGTTGGGGCCAAGGCCAAGGCGGGTATGACGTCTGGCCCGAAGAAGCAGCCAAAAGGCTTCGGAGAGAGGAGGCGCGAGGACGCCGCAAAGCCCAGGGCGGGCCGGCGGGCGGACGGGCGGGCGGCTCGAGGAGTCCCACGAGGGGAGGCAGCGAGGCAGCGGCCGAGGCGGGAAGGGAGAGGACGCCCCGCCGGACCCGCTCCTCGCCCTGCCTTGCGCTCCCTCTCTCCGCCCGCCCGCCCGCACGCCGCTCCGCTCGCCTTCCTGCCTTGGTTGGTTGCTTGGTCGTCGGGGCCATGAAGCACCGGGCGCTGGGTCTTGGGGTGGGCTGGGCGGAGGGGCCGGGCGGCTGAGTGACAGGCAGGCGCAGGACCCTCCCCCTCCTCCCAAAGGCGCGGGCTTGGGCGCCCTCGGGTCCCCCGGGAGGGAGGGAGGGAGGGAGCGCCGCTCCCCCAGGCCCTCCCCCTCCCCTCGGCGCCCCCCTTTTGCGCTCTCGTGCGCCTTCCTCCCTCGCGGGAGCGCCCCGCACCGGCCCTTCCTGCTCCAGGGCTCCGGCCGCCAGAGGCTCCTCTATAAGAAGCCGGACGGGGCACCGGGGCGCAGACCGCAGCCCTTCACCAGGCAGGCAGACAGACAGCCCGGCCGCCGCCGCCGCCTCCGCAGCCCTCCTACCCCGGCCCAAAGGGAGCTGTCCCGGAGGAGAAGGACTGCCCTCTTCCTTCCTTCCTTCCCGCGCCCTCCCGCCCCCGCGACAGGCGCGGATTGGAGTCCCGCGTGTGGCGTGCAGAGCTCGTCGCGGAGGGACCCGCAGACCCGGCTTCTCCTCCTCCTGCTGCTGCTGCTGCTGCTCTTCCTCCTCCTCCTCCTCCTCCTTGCGGTGCGGCTGAGGAGGCGAGCGGGGCGGCGAAGCGATGAGTCCCGTGGCATTAATGCTAGGCTTGAAGACCTTGTGGGTTTTGGCTTTCTCCTCGCTTTCCAACACGCTGGCGGTCAACAACAGCGGGCGGTGGTGGTAAGTCACTTCAGGGCGCCCACACGCGCTCCCCATTCTCCCCCCCCCCTCAAGGCTCTGGAAGGAAGGAAGGAAGGAAGGAAGGAAGGAAGGAAGGAAGGAAGGAAGGAAGGAAGGAAGGTCACCTGGGAGAAGCCGGCAGCGCCTCCGAAATGGGAGCCCCAAGCCCACGGCGGGCAGGCAGGCAGGCAGGCATGCGCTCCTGGGTCCGACGGGGCGCACGCCTCTTTCCTTCCTTCCTTCCTCCCTTCTTTCCTTCCTTCTTTCCCTCCCTCCTTCCCCAGCTCCACTCCTACCCCAAGAGCCAAGGGAAGGAGTGATCTCAGTGCGCTTAGCCAGGCATTTCTCTGTAAAATAAACCCAGTGCCCACATTCATAAATGACACAGGTTTGGCTTCACCAAGGGACTGCATTCCAAAAGGCACACTCTTTCTTTTTGGCTCCTTGTTCGGGCCTTTGAGGCTTTCCAGCCCTCAAATAAAGGGGTATTCCTCCTCAGAAGGGACACCTCCCAGGCCCAGAAAGGACAAGCTTCCCAGTGTTCAATCTTATGAGATTCCTTATAATAAGAGAATGCATATAATAAGAGAATGCATAAGGGACACATTTCCCAACTCTCAAAAATAGGGGTTATTCTGTCTAATAGCACACTTGGCAAATGTACCTGAAAAGCGACTAGCTCCATCACTGAAATGCTATCAGTATTGCATTTGCAAGAGTAATTAAGGAAGAAAGCCCCCCCCCCCCCCCCTTGGAAGTGTCACTTGTTAAGTAAACTTTATTACCCTCCATGACCAGATCATAACAGGGGGAATGTCACTAAAATACTGCATTATTATTCATTGTTCACTAGCACTTTTATTCTTACTATGGCTATTGTACTGATAGTACATCTTATGGGGTGAATCACGGTCTGCCAAAGCTTATGCTAGAACAGTGGCTCCCAACCTGTGGTCTGTGGACAACCAGTGGTCTGCAAGAACTAAAGTATGGTCCTCGGCCTCACTGTTAGTACACTGTTGCAACAAGAGTGACCGGTCTCATGAAACCCTTTTATAGTAGTACCGAGGCTTATAAAATATGGTTTTCTGTGGGCGAGCAGATGGCGTCTACTGGGTAGCATGTCTTCTAAATCAGAAACTAGAACTGTTGTGGTCCATCCAATGCAGTTTTCTGAATTAGCACATCAAATAACCAAACCAAATCTAAAGTAGACCAAAAACTGATTCATAACCTTTTTGGTACTAATGTTGGAAAGTGGTCCCTGGTCAAAAAAAGGTTGGGATCCACTGTGCTAGAATGAACTAGTGAGTGAGTTTCAGTGGTTCTCCTGGGTTCTTTTATGCCTTATTAATGCCAAAACATATGAATACTTTTTATTACCATGTACTAGGCACAGTTGCTACAGTTTGTCCTCCTTGAGTACGAATCCCCATATATTTAGATGCACCCTCTGCTCCTGTTTGAGGGCATGGAGCGCTTCCTCCTGTCATTCATCTTGACCACAGCCCTTTAGAGAAGGCCCTGCCTATTTGCCTCCTCTTCCCTGGGCATCCTGCTCCAGAAATATCAGTGAATCCTGGCAATGAGACTCTGGATTCAGACTTCAGCCCAAACTTCTCTGTTGTTCTGTAGGTACAAGCCTGATCGCCATTAGTCTGGGAGAGATGCTGCAGTAGCTTCAATTCTATTTTACATGGGGCCCTTCCACACAGCCCTTTATGCCAGAATATCAAGGCAGAAAATCCCACATTATCTGTGGACTCAGCCCAGTTCAAAGCAGATATTGTGGGATTTTCTGCCTTGATATTCTGGGATATAGGGCTGTGTGGTCAAATTGGGCAGGTTCAACTTTCACATTGTTGCTGTGTGTCTTCAAGTCATTTCCAACTTACATTGACCCTAAGGTGAGGCTATCATGGGGGTTTCTTGACAAGATTTTTTCAGAGAGGGTTCACCTTTGCCTTTCATTGACATTGAAAGAATGTGTTTTGTCCAGAATCAGCCAGCAAGTTTCCATAACCAAGCAGAAATTTGTACTGGTCTCCTGGACATAGCATAGTGGTTTGAGTGCTGGGAAGCCAGGGTTCAAGTCCCCATTTGGCTATGGATTGGAAACCCCTTGGCTGACCTTGCAGAAGTCACTCTCTCTCAGCCTCAGAGGGAGGCAAGGGCAACCCTCTTCTGAACAAATCTTGCCAAGACAACCCCAGAATAGGTTTGCCTTAGGACCCTTCCAGACAGCCCTTTATCCCAGAGTATCAAGGCAGGAAATCCCACAATATCTGAGTGAACTCAGACATTGTGGGATTTTCTGCCTTGATATTCTGGGATATAGGGCTGTCTGGAAGGGCCCTTAGGGTCACCATCAATCAGTAATGACTTGAACTAACATAGCAACAAATGTTGTTCACAGTTGTTCTCACCCAGAAAAACAAGTGAACAAGAGAAGTCAAAAGCAGGCCCACACTTCCCATTGAAATACTAATAAGTTTATATTTGTTAAAATTGTTCTTAATTTTAATTATTGTATTGTGTTTAAGTGTATTTTGCACTACAAATAAGATATGTGCAGTGTGCATAGGAATTCATTCATGTTTTTTTCAAATTATAATCCGGCCCTCCAACAGTTTGATGGACTGTGACCTGGCCCTCTGTTTAAAAAGTTTGAGGACCCCTGCTCTAGATTCTAGAATAAATTAGGAGGGAATAGGATTCTTGCCCATCTTAAACAGCCGATGATTAAAGTGTTCTGAAAACACACTGGAAAATGAAGATTTCATTACACCCGTATCCTCAAATATGCTAGTTAAAAAGATGATGGAGAAGTATACGTAAGGCCTGCCTTAGGAATTATACACAAGAGAAATACATGCCTGAATAGGTGAGGCATCATAGATCTCCTTAGAAAGCGAAAATCTGGTGCTCACACAGCCCAAATTTCCCTTATGTGATGAGCTCATAAAAGAGGCCAGCAATTGATCACTAAAAAACCACAAGGATCGTACAACCTAGGCATAGGAAAGTTAGTTAATTTAAATAAACTATTTATTATGCACAATTTGGTTGTACTGAGTTTCAAGAGGATCCAAATTTCCTTCAAGCCTGTGCCAAAATAAAGATATAATATTAATTAGTAGGTATGTATGTATGTATGGATTTACTATATCCCCCACTCTTTTCACCCTGAAGGGGACTCAACGCGTCTTTTCATATAGGCAATAATTCAATGTCATAAAAACAATAAGCACGTAAAGTAGACATTTAAATTAAAACTGCAAATTAGACATTTAAGACATTACACCAACTGTTTAAAAATAATGCCATCCACAATTGTAATCTGGGCCATTCCTGTAGTCATTGCACAGATTCCATATCCATTTATTGGACTACAATTATTATCCAAAAAGATTGGTCCCAAAGCTACATTTTGACTTACTTTCTGAAGGCCAGGAAGAAGCGGGCAGATATAATATCACTGGTTAGGGAGCTTCATAGTCAAGGGGCCATCACTGAGAAGATCCTGTCTCTCGTCCCCACCAGTCGAGCTTGCAAGGAAGGTGGAACTGAGAATAGGGCCTCTCCAAATGATCTTAACCTTTGAGATGGATCATAGAGGAAGATACATTTGGACAGGTAAACTGTTTAGGGCTTTATAGGCTAAAGCCAGCGCTTTGAATTGAGCTCAGTAGTAGACTGGCAGCCAATGGAGCTGACACAAAAGGGGGGTTGTGTGCTTCCTGTATGCTGCTCTAGTGAGGAACCTGGCTGTCACCTGTTGGACCATTTGAAGCTTCCAAACAGTCTTCAAAAGCAACACCACATAGAGCATATTGCAGTAGTCTATTCGGGATGTAACAAAAACATTAATACAAGTGAACTTGTATTCAATTTGGTCTAGTTTTAATGAAATATATGAATACCAATCTCCCTCTGCTTATCTTCTTTTTTCCTTTTGCTATAATGCTAGAACATTAGAATCTGTTACTGAGACCTTTGTGGTATATTTTTATTTTACATATGAAAAAAATTAATTGAAAAAAGCTTTGTATTTTTAGCATGTGTATGGAGGAGGTGTCACTTCCATTGACCACTAGAAATCTACACTTGCCATGCATTATTTATTTATTTATTTTATTTGGAACATTTATATTCCACCCTTCTCACCTCAAAGCAGATCACAACATATACACGGCAAGCAACATATACACAGAAAGTGTATCCCTTCCTTTCCCCACCTGTAGACACCACCATTGCCAGGCTGATCTGGCCAGTGCCTGGTCAGCTAAGTTGGTTCTAGCCCTTTCCTTGAGAGGAATATCACAGCCAAAGTTTGGGTACACACTTCAACAACTTTCAGACTACTCTAACAATTGATATATCTGGTCTTGAATTATGTGTGCACCAAATGTTAGATTTCTGGATTTCCTGGAAATATCGCTAGCCATTTAAAAGTACACTTCTTAAGAAAGTACTTTGACAATTTCATTTTATTTGTCCATTATTTGGTGAAATGCTATCTATTGATGACAGATATTTAATCTATCTGTCAATGGATTTGTGAGTTTTTAGTTACTAACTATAAAGCAGCCTCCACCAAGCAATATACAGGGAATTAACAAATCTACAAAATAATTCCCAGATTGAAGTGTCAGGCCTGTAGCATTACTAAGCTGCTTACTGTCATATAAAACTGAAGAGGAGGGCTCACAGCTAACCAGTGGGAAAAGAGCATCTCATTTACTTTTATTTGTTTTAGTTGAATTTATCCTACCTTCTAGGCATAACAAGCATCCCCTCAAAAGGCAGTTGTCTATAATTAGCATATAGTTTTAAAGGAATAATTCAACATGGCTTTAAATATGGGCTAGTGGCACAGTGGGTTAAACCACTGAGTTGCTGAACTTGCTGATCGAAAGGTTGGCAGTTTGAATCTGGGGAGTGGAGTGAGCTCCTGCTGTTAGCTCCAGCTTCTGCCACCTAGTAGTTTGAAAACATGCAAATGTGAGTAGATCAATAGGTACTGCCTTGGCGGGAAGGTAATGGGTTAGGGTTATGCTGACCACATGACGTAGGAGGTGTCTACGGACAACGTCAGCTCTTCGGCTTAGAAATGGAGATGAGCACCACCTCCCAGAGCCGGACATGACTAGACTTAATGTCAGGGGAAACCTTTACCTTTTACCTTAAAATACCAGGGGGCATGATGATTTGAGCATCTGACTATGATACTGGAGACCAGGGTTTGATTTCCTGCTCAGCTGTATGATTTCTGCTGTTAGTGCAACTCCTGAAGTGTTTGCCATAGGATTTCACAACTTCCTTTCCTTTTGGTTGCAAAATGCATTGGTAGGGATGCTTTGCATTTGCTCATGCTGCTCCTGATCATATGGATCCTCTCCATTGTATCAAATGTGTTGGGGTAGGTCAAACGTATGCTGCTGCTGCTGCTGCTAGGCAGGCTCTCTCTGATATCCAGGAGCCAAGGGGCAAGCAGAACGGCAACTGAGGGCCACTGGGTGAAAAAAGTAACTTCACAGGCAATGTTTTCAATACCTTCCACTGCAAGACCTTTCCAAACTGTGTGTCATAACACATTATAGTATGTCAGCTGACGTTAGCATATCAGCATGAATGTTATAAGAAACTTGAGTTTATGTGAAATACTAAATAAATTGTATCTCTTTAAAATATAAATGAAAGGTTATGATGAGATATGTTGTGTCCCCATGTATTTCATTATTACAATTTATATATGTGTCTGAATCTCTTATAAGGGATTGGTTTAACCTCCAGTTTGCTAGTAGAACTAAATTACTGTGTAATAAAATTATGCATGTCCCAAGAAACCCTATAAAATTCATGAAGTTGCAAAAAGTTGATAGATAACTTGAAAGCACATACAGAGATTAGCCAAAGCCACCAGATCTCATCTGCTCCTCTTGGGAACTAACCAGGGTAAACTGTAGTTAGTACTTGGATGGGAGACCATGCAAAATGCTGGGTGTTAAAGGCTGTATTTCAGAAGAGGGAAGTAGGAAACAAACTCGGAGCCTTCTTTTCCTAAGAAAGCCCTCTGAAATTTATGGGGCCACCATAAATCAACAAGCAACTTGTGGGTGTGCACACGCACACATACACATACATATCATTGCCATATATTTTACACACATCTGCCCTTAGATCAGTAGTTCTCAACCTGTGGGTCCCCAAGTGTTTTCGACTACAACTCCCAAAAATCCCAGCCAGTTTACCAGCTGTTAGCATTTCTGGGAGTTGAAGGCCAAAACATCTGGGGACCCACAGGTTGAGAACCACTGCCTTAGATCCTGCAGAAACCAATACAACATGAACCAGCATTCATAACTCTAAAAACCACTTTGTTGAGCTCCAGATCATCTTCATCCAAATGTGTGTTTTTTATTTTGTTTTAGATTATCAATGATAGAATTGGAGATTTTCGTTCGGTCCCCAAATTTGAGCATTCAACAGAGTGACACACTGAACAGTGTCATGTTCGTTGTCCCTTGGTAACTTTACCCTTTTCTTTGGATGCCTAAACTGTAGTTCTAAACAGTTAGCTGAAGTTTCAAGTTAATAGACAGTTTAGGCATTTATAAAGAAAAGATTTAATTGTGGTGGCAGGATTCCTATTTGGAGGAAAGGCCCCCATTTTGTCCTTTCCTCTAGATACACCCCTGCAAAGACTGCATTTAGACTTGGCCTAAGGAGCAGATAAATGAAGCAAAATGTCTTACTTTTGGTCCTGCCAGATACACCTGTTAATTGCACAGTCAGCCTTCTTCCAACCTCGCCCTGCTCCCTCTAGATGTCTTCGATAGTGACATTGTGTTTTAAATCATTCTACCTTGGCTGATCCTGCTAAAACATTGGTAAATTGGACCAAGACAGGAATAGATAAAATGTGACCTTGCTGTGTTACCTATCCCCCCCCCCCCCCCGCCCCGCTCCTGGGCATGTTTTGGGACATCTTAGTTTATCTTTGCTTTATCTTACTTAAAGTTTGTATGTTTGAATTGCCACTCGTAGAAGCCTGTGGTCCCCTGGGACTGTTGTAACCATTTTTTAACAAATACCCAATTTTCAAAACCAGAAGTAAACTTTGAGCCACTTCTGTTTTCTTATTTTTTTTGGTATTTGTGGCAATCTGGAGGACCCAAAATTCAGATAAATTGTCATGCTGGAGTTGTGAAAGTAGCCCACCCTTGGTCGAGGAAGTCAACCACGGCCCATGTGTTTTTAATGGGTTTCACGAGGCTATTCAGCAGGCTCAGTATTCTTTTTGATGAAATTAATTTGAGGAAGGAAATTCTCTCACTCACTCCTTCCATATAATATGTCAGGCATGCCAAATGCACCAGATTTCAAATGTATATGAAATCTCCTTTTGGCTGTGCTCCAGAAGTTTTGCGGTAGAGTCTGGCTAAAAATGGGAACACTCTGCTCTCCTCCTATTTAATAACTGGATTGGAACGCCATCTATACGACCCACTGCTATTGGGGCTTGCAAGACATCAGCACAGTGACTTTTTAAAATGATTGAATAAAGATTCTGATAGTAGCAGATGAGCCCCCTCTTCGGGACTGACATGCAGGAATATTTAACATTGGTTTGTGGGTTTTTCACATTTGACATGAGCCTGGCTGTGCATTTAGGGCATCAGTGGATAGCCTCTTATGAGTTCCATAAGAGCTGGTTAGAGGGCCTTCTCTGTGGCTGCCTCTAAGCCCTAGAATGTCTGGCCTAAAAAGGCCTTTCAACCTCCTTTGATAGCTGTGTCTTACCACATACTATTGGACTTAATGGTCTCAGTTTCAGGGTGCATCTATACTGTGAAATGAATGCAGTTTGACATCACTTTGACTGCCATGGTTCAATGCTATGGAATCCTGGAAGTTGGAGTTTTACGAAGTCTTTAGCTTTCTCTGTCAGAAACAGCAAGGTACCTCAACAAATTACAAACCCATTGAATCCATAGCATTGAGCCATGGCAGTTAAAGTTGTGTCAAACTGTATTAATCCTACAGTGTTGAGGCACCCCGCCCCCCCCAGAGGCGGCCCTATGTCATTTTCAACGGTAAGCAAACAGCATTTTGCCCCCCCCCCCACCAATCACTGATATATATATATATATATATATATATATATATATATGTTCTGTTCGTCATGGGAGTTCTTTGTGCCATATTTGGTTCAATTCCATCATTGGCGGAGTTCAGGATGCTCTTTGATTGTAGGTGAACTATACATCCCAGTAACTACAACTTGCATATGTCAAGGTCTATTTTCCCCCAAGAGCACCTCAAGAGCGCCCCTGGGCAAAATCAACTATACTGCAAATGCTTACTTTAAGTAATGGGTTGAGCCGCCCCTGCCTCTCCCCCCCCCCCCCTACTTCTCTCTCTGATAGGTTTTAGTTGATTCTCCTGGTGCCTTTGGCAAGGAAGGCAGTCTTGAGAAAGTCTGAATGCTTCATTTCTGCCATAAGCCCTTTTAAATTGCTTATTAGCGGATTTTATGTGTTGTCTTTTTCTTCATGGCAGGGGGTTGGACTAGATGGCCTATGTAGTCTCTTCAAACTTAATTATTTTATGATTCTATTTGTTATTTCAGCTTTCATTGATTTTAATTGTTAGCCTTTCCCCAATGCTATGTGTTTAAGGATCTAATGTTGATAGCCACAGTACTTAATGAAACAACAGGGCTCTATGCAAATAAATGGCTGACATACAATGCAATATATCTGAATCCTTTAGAAATATAATTAATTTCAATTTTAATGTAAAAATGCAGGTTGCTGCTGTTAATTGAGTCCTCTAATATCATAAAAATGAATACATTTCAAACAGGAATCCAAATCAATCAATCAATCAATAAAACTGTAATGAAAGATTTGAATTTCCACACAGAGCAATGTGCCGTAATGGAATCTGAATGCTTGGTGCATTCTGTATATTAGGAGAAGAAGAAAAGGTACACTTTTGGACTATACCTCTACTGGCTTTATGACCAGGAAATTCTGCAAGTTCTCAAACCCCAAAATTAACATTTCCAAGCTCTGCTTGGGGATGGCACTACACCAGGGGTCCTCAAACTAAGGCCGGGGGCCGAATATGGCCCTCCGAGGTCATTTACCCGGCCCTCGCTCAGGGTCAACCTAAGTCTGAAATGACTTAAAAGCACACAACAAAACAATCCTATCTCATCAACCAAAAGCAGGCCCACACTTCCCATTAAAATGCTAATAAGTTTATATTTGTTAAAATTGTTCTTTAGTTTAATTATTGTATTGTTTTAAAGGGTTTTTTTGCACTACAAATAAGATATGTGCAGTGTGCATAGGAATTAATTCATGTTTTTTTCAAAATATAATCCGGCCCTCCAACAGTTTGAGGGACTATGACCGGACCCTCTGTCTAAAAAGTTTGAGGACCCCTGCTTCACACTGTTGAATTAATGCATACTGACACCACTTTAGCTGCCATGTGTCACTTTAGCCGCCATGTGTCAATCTGCACTATGGAATCATGGGATGTGTCAATCTGCACTATGGAATCATAGTATGGTGAGGCAACAACACTTTTTGGCAGAGAAGACGAGAAAATCTTGTAAGGCCACAGCTCCAAAGATTCCATAGCACTGAGCCATGGTAGTGGAAGTGATATCGAAGTGCATTAATTCGACAGAGTAGATACACCCCGACTTCAGAGTTCAGGAGATGCCTCCCCAGTGTTTAAGCCTTTACAATTATTCTCTCCCTCCCACACCTCCAGGGGAATCATCAATGTGGCTTCTTCCACCAACTTGTTGACTGACTCCAAGAATGTGCAGTTGGTGCTGGATCCTTCCCTGCAGCTGCTGAGCCGCAAGCAGCGCAAGCTCATCCGCCAGAACCCAGGCATCCTTCACAGCATCAGCAGTGGCCTGCAGAGTGCCATCAAGGAATGCAAGTGGCAGTTCCGCAACCGGCGCTGGAATTGCCCCACCATGCCAGGGCCCAACATTTTTGGCAAGATTGTCAACAGAGGTAAGGAGGTTACAGGAGAGAGAAAAAACTGGAAAACGTGCATGTGTCAGCAATGGGCTACTTGTGTTTTGATTTTCTCATTCCTCTGCGTTGGGTATATTACAGGACTGAGATTATTAGTTCCTTATTTGTGTGAAAATTTTGAAATAGAGGGTATTAAATTAATTGTAAAGGAGATATAGCTGCGGGAAACTTGCTTTTTAGGCTATAACTCCGTATCATTAAAAGACCTGATTTGGCATGGATGGTCCCAATTAATCCTCTGTTTCTCTACCTTTAAAACTCTTTTTAAAATTTCCAGATTTCCTCCTAATTAGAAAAGAAAACTAAATTAAAATTTCCAATATCAAAAATCCATGGTGCAGCCATATCTGGAATTCTGGTGCAGTTATGCTCAGTGCATCTAAAAAAACTTTAGAGTAGAGGTTCCCAATCTTTTTTTTTGACCAGGGACCACTTTAACCAGGGACCACTTGACCAAGGACCACTTTGACTAGGGACCACTCTCCAACATTAGTACCAAAGGGGTTATGAATCTATTTTTGGTCAACATTAGATTTGGTTTGGTTATTTTGAGAGCTGTTTCAGAAAATTGCATTGGATAGACCACATCAGCTCTAATTTCTGATGTGGTCTATCCAAGGGGTTGAGGCTGGTCAATGACATGGAAGGAGTGGCAGGCAGAAATAAAATGAAATAAAATAAAGAGGAAGGAGGCTCACAGATCAGATTTTTGTTCTTGTGGCCCACTGGTGGTCCGCGGCCCACAAATTAAGAATCACTGCTTTAGAGGGTGTAGAAAAAGAGAACCAGAATGGTAAAGTGATTGAAATGACACACCTTGCAACTGTCAAGATTTGGTAGGGACGGTCCTAGTTAATCTTCTGGTGTTCTCTTTTTCATTTGGTTCTAAAATGTCCTGTTGTACTCTCCTCCTTCCACTTCCTTCATCCTTAGATTATTTTTGTTGCTGCCAACAGAGCTCAAAGTGTAAAAATAGTTTGGACTAGTACAGGGGAATAGAAGGAGGCTGAATCTTTTCTTTTCCTGCAAGCTCAGGCAATAGTACACTGCAGCAACCTCTCCTAGCCTATGTGTTCTTCTTCATTAGTAACGCTGATGGTGTTCTTCCCCATCTTTGTAAAGCAGGGATGGGCAACTTTAGCCCTTCAACTGTTTTGGGGCTACAGCTCGAATTAACCCATAGCCAATTGTTAAGGATGATAGGAATTGCAATCTTTAAAATAACATATGAAGAGCCATACGTTCCTTGTTCCTCTTTTAGATGAGAACCGGTTACCTCAGGCCAAATATTTCTCTGTGCAATCCATGGACCAGTGTAACCTTTTCATTAATTGAGAGGTATATTATGATATAAACGTATACAGAAAATAGTACAACTGAAGCAGATTTTGTGATACATCATTTTGTTTTCTGTTTCCCAATTTTGAGTCTGTTTGTGTGCATACATAATAAAAGTGTATTCCTCAAGAAAGAAATATAAAGGTGTGCATAATGTCCAGGGGAGTTTATGCTGTTCCTTTTCCTGTCTACCATTCTTAACCTCTTCTTATGATGAGAGACTTTTCCTTTTCCTCTTCCTTTTCCTAAATGGTGATTTGTAGAAAAGCATGTATGTGCCTGCTCACCACAGAACCACACAACCGATTCTAGCTCCAACGAATGGTGGCCAGAAAGCAATGTGCTGTGGGCCCATGACACTGCTGCTCTATGATTAAAATTAAGTAAGGTTCAACTGGCCAGCCTCAGCGCTTGTCTGACAGCATCTGTGTGAAAGAGGGGCTGTCAAGGAGTTGGCAAAAGAGAGATCTGGTTCTACTAAGTGATCTCTGTTAAACATTTCTGACTTACACTCAAATTCTCTTCCCATGTCCCAATTTGACTAGGACAGTCATCTCACTTTTTCCTTTATCATCCCACTTTTTTCACTGCTCTTAAAATGCTCCATTTTCATTCTCGTCCTACTTACTACATTATTTTTTAAAAAACTGAATGTAAGATGCAAAAGTCGTTTTCATTCAATTACTCTAGCAGGTGGAAGGGGATAGGAGGGTGGATTCTTTCCATTCTCCATAAAAGTAAAAGTTTATCCTATTTTATGTGATCTTCCTCATTAATAATGCTGCTTGAAGTCAGTGTTTCTGGAAGGGGGTAGTCAGTGGATGGATGGGCTTCCGAGGGAGCGAGTGAGTGTGTGCGCGCACAAGTGGGTCTTTGGGCAGGTGGATGAGTGAATGAAGCGAGCAGGTCAATTTTGGGGCAGATGGGTGGATTGATGTGCATCCGAGTGAGTGTGTGGGTGGGTGTGCGAGGAAATAGATGGGTATTTACAGTGGAGAGGATGCCTACCAGTAAATCAAGGGTGCAACTATTATGTGAGGAATTTGAAAATACCGCAGCCGGGACCCAAAAATGGGGGTGTGACTATTATGTGAAGACGACTATTGTGCAATGAAATACTGTTTATTCCTTTTGTGTTAGGATCTAGTTGGTCAGTCACATTTCTCCCCTTCTCTTTTCTTCACGATTTAACAGTCTAGTATATGCTGAAGAGATAAAAGGAAGTTCCTTCTAAATCTGTCTGTCAGACTGAGTTCCAAATGTAATTCAAGTTGAAGTAGCATTATCTCAATAGATCAAAGTTTAATTGTCCCAAATCTCTATCCACCTCAGAGATAACAGTAAGCAGCAAGGAATCCAGGAGCAGTTCAGTATTTTTTACCCCTAAGAAAAGTATAGGAAGAACCATACCATTTTTTTAAGAAAATGGGGAAGGGTAGAGTTTGTTTGTTTGTTTTCAATGGTAGAAGTAGGGAGACATAAATGAGAATGATATAGGATTGTTTTTATGTTAAAATATATAACACTAGATAAATAGTAAGAGGCACCATGGTGTAGTGGTTTGGATGTTGAACAAGGACTCCGGGAGACCAGGGTTCAAACCCTACTGGGTGAGCTTGGGCATGCCACACTTTCTCAACCTGAAAACAAAGCAACCACAGACCTATCCTAAACAAATCTTGCCAAGAAAACCCTGTGGTATGTTTGCTTTTGTGCTGACTTGAAGGCACACAACAACAAAAACAAGGGAAAACATGGGAAATGTTTGGAGGTCAATGCTGGGGGTCAGTATTTGGTGCCAGTAAATATGGACCTTCCAAGCATGTTTGAGCTCATCATTATTCAGACTTGGTTTTATTTCTTCAGTGAAATAATATAAAATGAAACAAAAGAATGTGCCACAAGTCTTTCCCACAGGAATGTACTCTCTGCATTTCCCTTGGCATCAAATGGCATTCAAGAGACAGCACAACTTAGAGTGGAATTACCAAAGCCAATGCATGGCAACTGCCTTCCGTAGGGAGTAACCAGAATAAGAAAGATAGGGGAGAGAGTCAGCAAGCCCACTCATCAGGGTGAAAAATGGACCTGCAACTTCGCACCCTGAAGATACATGGAGTAGAGCTTAGAAAGCTTATAAGCAGTAGTATTTCCTTTTCACAGGGCAACTCTGGAACTGTAATCCAGAAACCAACGACTGGCATCCTATTTAGTAATTGTGAGTATGTGTTTCTGCTTTCAGGGCACCTGTCAGCTTATAGTGACCCTATGAATTTAATGTGGTTTTCTTAGACAACAACAACAACTTTATTTAAAGACCGCCCTATCTCCCCAAAGGGACTCAGAGCAGTTTCCAACAAATATTGCAAACATTCAAGGACAAAATAAAAGCCATACAAACAGTTTACATCAGGACAAGACTCATTAGACAATAAATAACAACATAACTATAATTTAATAATCAAAATAGCAAAAAAATTAAAATTAAAACATCATAAAATAAAAAATACTGATAAAACAAACTAAAATAAAATATAAAACCAAATACACCCTAGTTACAAGACAAGGAATCCTCAGAGGTGGTTTTGCCAGTTCCTTCCTCTGAAATATGGTCTACAGCAACCAGTATTCATTGGTGGTTTCCCATCTAAGTACAAAGGGTGTTTCCCTGCTTAGCTTCCAAAATCAGATAGAATCTGTTGTCTTTACGGTATTTAGGCCTAATGTCATAAGTCAGTTGCACATGCAATGACCCAAAGTCTCCCAAAACCTACCTTTTGGTACCTGCATCTTCACCAAAGTGAGAGGCTGAGTGGAGATACATACAGCAATCTTCTTTAGCTGGATACATCTCGGAACATCCCGCAGCTCTCTGGCAACATGGAAATGGCTTTCTTAGACAAGGAATCCTCACAAGTGGTTTTGCCCATTCCTGTGAAAAGTAGTGATGCAAATTCCGAACCAACATTTCCAAGCTGCCTCCAAAAAGTAACTTATCTAAACTAGTCATTATGATTTATTACATTTTTATAACATTATTACCTCCTGGAGTTCAGAGGATCATATATGGCTGTCAAAGAGACATGCATCATTTGGTATGTACTAAGAAAAGGCAATTGACCAGTGAACTTCCTGAATGGCTGTGGGATGTGAACCTGGATTTATCTCATGCTAACCTGTATCCCAGCACAAGGGTGATAAGTGTTTGTGAGGAAGAAAACACTGGAAATGTAAGAGTGACTTGAATTGTGTAGAGAAAGCATTTTGGCTATGCAGCTCTTCTGTGCAAAAAAAAAAAAAAACCCTTCAGGGATCAACATATAAACAACACAGCATATATCCTAACAAATTAACAGCTGGGATTTGTACATCAGGCATCATGTATTTTTTTAGATTTTATAGTAAACTTATTATTATTATCCCTCCCTCCATTCCCTAGTATGAAGAGGAAAGACATTCCTTTCCCACAAACTCTAAGACCATGTTAGTCTAATATGTCTCTGCTTGCTCTCATCTCCCTTTAGTTCCCAGAAAAAGAAATCGATTGGCTGGGGGGGATGCCAGCATTTGGAAATTAAAATATTTTGATTTTTAAAATTGCTTCCAATGAATCAAACATTGTGTGAAAGCATTATTTATATTTGGCTCTTAAATTTTATTTATTTATTTATTTAGTCCACTTATATATTGCCTTTCTCACCCCTGGGGGGACTCAAGGCGGTTTACAACATATTAATGACAAAAATTCAGTGCCAACATACTGAACATATAATAAAATAAAATCACAAGAACTAAACACTGATATATAACTATAAAACAAGATCATTAAAACCATTAAACATAGGCATATACAACATTTAAACACTATTCAGGAACCTGCCTCACTGAACTCTGCAAAACTTATTACTTACATCATTTAATTATTTAATTCAAACCCTCTTTCTCCTAAAAAAATGAAATGAATAGTATACCAATAATGTACACTAAAATATTAATTAAAATATTTATGCTATTGAAATACCCATTAAATCAAGTTTAAATTACCACCTGACAGTAAATTTCAAAACCCTGGGCTATGATAGGCATGGAGCTGTTGAAGGCCTATTTGAATAGAAAGGTCTTGACTTGCTAGTGAAAGGACCATTGGGAGGGAGTCTGTGATCTTTGCAAAGACATTACTCAGTCTGGGAGTAGTCACCAAAAAGGTCCTGTATTGTATTTGCCTCATGAGAAGATCCACTTTTGCAGATCTCAAAACCTGTATAAAATTCTACAAGGTATGCATGAAACATAAATGAATTTCATATTTAGCTTTGGGTCCCATTTCCAGAATATCTCATTATACATGTATATGCAAATACAGGTATTCTAAAATCCAAAACAATCCGAATCATATCCAGTCTCAAGCATCTCAGATATTTATGCAAGGTTACATTTGGTAAAAGGCCATATATAAGATTACTGGAACTTGCAAAAAACGAATGAGACAGTAACAAGGAAGCTTTCCACACTCTTTTAAAGGATGTCTCTACTAAGGTGGTATCTATAATACTGGAATATTGTCATAATTGTTATGTGTTTTCAAGCCAGTCCCCATACTTGGTGTCCCTTTTCCTGGGGTATTCTTGGCATTGCCTTCCTCTTCGGATGAAACAATGTGAGTTGCCCAGGATTGCTTAGTGGGTTTCCACAACTCAGGGGAGATTTCAACCCTGGTCTCCTCAGTCTCTCTTCCAGGGAAATCCTGAAATGACTCATGCAGAAACAAACAACATCCTCCTCATCTATCCTTGTTTTTTTAACCATGTACAAATCATGTTCAGAATATGCAGAGCGATAGCTGTGTGATTTTCTAAGTCCTAATAGTCTTATGCTGGGCAAGAAAGGAAGTGTGACTTTCCCCCACTTTTTTGTATTCTATGGAAGACTCTTCTTCCATTGTCTCTGGAGGGATAGAAATCTACTACACCAGAAGGCATGTCTCAGTGCCCTGTGCCTCTAATTTGGATCTAAATGATCTCCCAAGCTGTCCCTGACACAGCTCCAGAATTGCCTCCCTCCACATACCAAAAGATCACTACCATTCAGTTGGAGGAAATTAGGTACACTGCTGGTCAAGGCAGCCCCCTTCCTTTCTGTCCAGCAGAAAGTTTTTCCAGTGGCTGTAGCTACTCTGTAAGGTTTTAAAGCTAAGTGTGCCAAATCTTCAAAGAATCATAGAGTTGGAAGAGCCATCTAGTCCAACTCCCTGCCATGCAGGAAAAGCACAATCATAGTATCTCTGACAGATGGCCATCCAGCCTTTGTTTAAAAGTTTCCAAGGAAGAAGCTGTAGAATGATTGGACATACATTCCCTCTTTCAGTGGAAGCTAAGCACACAAGCTTTAATATGTCACCTCCTGTCTGGATCACTTCTTATTACCGTCTCATCTCTCCTCCTCCCTTTTATATAGTCTTGACTGGATTGTAAACAAAGGCTGTTATACTTTGGACATATCATGACACAACATGAGTCCATAAAAAGATGATGATGCTTGGCATAACAGAAGGCAGTAGAAGAGGAAGACCTGAGCAGGATTGCTGATGGAGGACTCTCATCCACATAGCTGACATACGTCAAAGTTGACCTGACAGAAAACAACAACAAAGTCATGGACTTTGTTGTTGTTTACCTTTTACAACAGAAAAAAAACTACACTCAAAGACCCAAGTAACTGTACACCCAAGAGGTTCTATACATATTTTTCTGTCAATGAGATTTACCATCATGTATGAAGCAAAGCTTAGTCCCAGTTATATTTATGGCATTGATGACTTAGTACAACAGTGTAATTGGACAGTTTTATTTGGTGGAGGTTATGTTTATAAAGAACTGTAAAGCTATTTATACTGTGAGAATGTGAGGAGACAACAGGCAACTCGCTTCCCATTTGTGTAACTAGGGAAGGGATGGGAAGTTAAAACTTCTAGCCTCAGTAAAACTCTACATATAATGGTACCTTAAAGACAAAAATATGTGTCATGCACAAAGACCATCTACTCCAGTTCCCTGTGTCAGTACACTTCTCCTTCCAAACAGATTGACTTATCTCAGTTATACACAGAGAATGGGAACAAAGTGTTAATAAACTGTATGCTGTGCATTATGTGTTGTGATTGTGCATCCTATATTTTGCAGTGTGAAATGGCACCTAGCTGCTGACACATTGCCTACTGTTGCCATGCTGTGTAGCACTCAAATTGCATCTCTCTGTGTGCAGACAGTTATGTGCCATAGGATATATGGGATTGCAACCTGAGGAAGAGACCATTATCAGCTCATTTTGGTGGTCTAGTCAAGGTGAAGGAGGCTGTATCAAAGTATAGCAGGGCTTAAGAAATTTTGCTTGTTTGAACTACAACTCCCACAACTCCTGGCCAGCATTGCCACCAGCTGATAGGCTGGGGAATTGTAGTCCAAAAACCATTCTCAAGTTTTGGAAGTTTACTGTGTTTGACACAGTCCCCTCTTAAGGTTCAAGGTCCCCTCTTGAGGATCACTGTAGGATAATGCTCACACCCTGCCTCTGGAAAATGCAGATTTATTAGGCTTTGGATGTATATCAGAGAAATAAATGCAGCAGCAGCCCAAATATATATTTTTAGATGTTAAAATGGAGAAAATTGTGTATAGCTGGAAAAAATAATGGAAAGAAACGTAAAAATATGTGCCGGTAATCAGGCCTGTAGCGAGGGGGTGGTTTTAGGGGCTCACCCCCCCCCCCCGAAATGTTTCAGAATTTTTTTTAAAAAAAACTGGTTTACTCATGAATTTTAACTGGTTAACCAAATCCCCATGCTAAGTCTATGAGATACAAAAAATTAAGAGTCCCTCCAGAACTGTAAGCACTATCTCAGGCAAATATTGACAATTTATTCACACTGTCATTACTTGCAGCAATAGCCGATGTAGTGAAGCAACCAAGTTGGGGGTGTGTGTGTTGAATGCTCTCACTAAGGAGGCCAGACTTGGTGGAGGTGGTTGACAGGGGTGGAGTT
Source organism: Anolis sagrei (assembly GCF_037176765.1). Lineage (NCBI taxonomy): Eukaryota > Metazoa > Chordata > Lepidosauria > Squamata > Anolidae > Anolis > Anolis sagrei. The sequence goes on from NC_090022.1 coordinate 137,995,359, forward strand.
GCAGGCTATTGAAGGTTGCTCTGCCCCCTGCTGTGCTCTTTGCTTCAGCGTGAGCTAGGAGGCAGGTTTCAACCCCCCCCCCCCCCACCGCCGAAATTTTCAACCCTCCCCGAAATTTTCAAACCCCCCGCCGAAATTGTCAACCCTCCCTGAAATTTTTTTCTGGCTATGGCCCTGCCAGTAATCCCCAAGTCACAAACATCCAACTTATAAACAACTCCTAACCCTAACTGCCCTGAGTTGCCTAAGGGCTGAGAAGGGCAGTATACAAATATTAAAAATAAATAATAAATAATAAATAAGAATGGGGTGAGACAACAGGGAGTGAGGGAAATCTACCCTTAGGAAGGGAAAATTACTCATGGAAAAGTTGGCATGGGGAAAAGTATCTCCACCGAAGCTTTATCACCAAATCCGTTTCCACACCAAGCCATTTTTTTCAAAATCCAGTTATCATAGGGACAGAAATTGAGGTGAAATCTTTGGAACAGGGACACAGATAGCAAAGCAAATACTACAGGAGTGTTAACCCTTCCCAATGCTATCCATTTTTTGGCTGGAGCTACACTTAAAAAAAGACTTGTTCTGACCTACATACAAATTCAACTTAAGAACACACATACAAAACCTATCTTGTTTGTAATTTGGGAACTGCCTGTATATTAAAAATTCATATTAATATAATATGAAGGATAATGTTTCCAAGAAATACAGTCCTGCAAGATGATAGGAAAGAAGGGATGCATGAAAATACAGATGAGATTCAGAGAAATGCAATATAACCCAAACATCCCTGCTCTTGTGTCTTGTGGCTGATCACTTCTGTTCCCAACATTGTAAAATCTGGGTTGCTGTATGGCCTACAACACATTGTAAAATCTGTAACTTGTCAAAAATATCACATATTCTATCATGCCTGTAGGGGAGCCCAAGAGCTTTACTAGCAAACACAACCTGTCCTCCTGTATTTTACAGCTAGAGTTGAAAAGGAAATGCCTTCTATGTTGCTCTCCAGTGCTATTTTTTTGTGCAAAGCAGGGTTTGGAAACTTAAAACTTACCACATGTTGTTGGCTTTCAACCCCCAGCAGACTTAGGCAGCATAAGACAATAGGAATGAATGTTGGGTGCTGCAACTTTGCCACAATGTGCACCTCGATACAGAAGAAGCAAATGAGAGCATTCGTGCATGTGGCTGCGTTGTTCTTATTGCAATGCTACATAATTGCCTAACGCTATGCATCTTGTTCTAATCCTGCCCATGTTTACTCAAAAGTGTTACTGTTGTAGCCAAAGGGGGCTTGCTTCCTTGTAAGCAGTTTGAATGAAACCTCCACAAGCAGCTGTCATTTCTAGGCACTGGACAAACATGCATACACTTGTCAGAAGCCTCATATTCTAATAGATGCTATACAAAAAGGGAATGAGAGGCTGGGTTGAGAGAAGAAAATAAGTATTGGGACAGCTTTTTACCAAAGTCTCAGAAACTATTATTTCAGGAATGACTGAGAAACTATATTGGTTAGCCTTTTAAATTTAACATTTCAACATGCAAACTGAAACAGTTATAAGGATTTTTTTTTCTAAACATAGTGATATGGTTCACAGGTGAAAATAGTCATATAAAACTGTATAATGGGGGAAATGGTACACAAAATTGAATTTTAATTAAAAAAAATAGCTTGGGGCTAAAGTGCACATTAGGAAACGTTTGTATTCAGATAAGTAAACATGAAAGTAAATATAAATTTTACATGCTCTTGGTGTTTTTAAAAACTAAAAATGCAAACTAATATTAAAATGAGACAAACAGACTTAATGTTATATCCCATAAGGTGTTGTGCTTGATGCTGCACATTGCCATGTCCTCTCCTTGTTTCCAACTTCTAGGTTGCCGAGAAACTGCTTTCATCTTTGCCATCACTAGTGCTGGGGTCACACACTCGGTGGCCCGTTCATGCTCAGAAGGCTCCATTGATTCGTGCACCTGTGACTACCGCCGGAGGGGCCCAGGTGGTCCAGACTGGCACTGGGGTGGCTGCAGTGACAACGTTGACTTCGGCAGGGTCTTTGGACGAGAGTTTGTGGATTCCAATGAGAAGGGGCGGGATCTGCGTTTCCTGATGAATTTGCACAACAATGAGGCAGGACGCCTGGTAAGATTCTATGAGCTAGCAAGTGTATATAAAGACGTGATAGAGATTATAACTACTTTTTAGATTATAGAGCCTATAATCCTATTATCAGCATGACCTATGGGCATTCCAGCTGTGATATTCTGAGAACTGTTGTCTAAAACAGGTCCTCTTCCAAGCTCTGTGCATGACGATGACATAGGTATGTGAGAAAGTGAGCAAGGGATAAATTGAGAGGTGAGGTCAGCAGGAGTTGACTGGTTGGTTCAAAGGTTTCTGTTACTGACATATATACATTTAAACTAACCATCCTCAATCTGAACTCCCCCTGATATGTTATACCACAATGCCCAATGCCTATCACTCATATACTGTCTAGGGATTATAAGGTTATGGTCTAATACAGCGTTTCTCAACCTCTGGGTTGGGGCCCCTGGAGGGGTCACGAGGGGGTGTCAGAGGGGTCATAAAAGACCATCAGAAAACACAGTATTTTCTGTTGGTCATGGGGGTTCTGTGTGGGATGTTTAGCCCCGTTATATCGTTGGTGGGGCTCAAGAGGCTCTTTGATTGTAGGTGAACTATAAATCCCAGCAACAACAACTCCCAAATGTCAAGGTCTATTTTCCCCAAACTTTATCAGTGCTGACATTTGGGCATATTGAATATTTGTGCCAAGTTTGGTCCCAATCCATCATTATTTGAGTCCACAGTGATCTCTGGATGCAGGTGAACTACAATTCCAAAACTCAAGGTCAATGCCCACCAAACCCTTCCAGTATTTTCTGTTGGTCATAGGAGGTCATAGGAGTTCCGTGTGCCAAGTTTGGTTCAATTCCATCATGGTTGGAATTCATAATGCTCTTTGATAGTAAGTTAACTATAAATCCCAGCAACTATGACTCCCAAATCTCCCCAACCCCACCAGTATTCAAATTTGGGTGTATTGTATTTGTGCCAAATTTGGTCCAGTGAATGAAAATACATCCTGCATATCAGATAATTACATGATGATTCATAACAGTAGCAAAATTACAGTTACAAAGTAGCAACAAAAATAATTTTATGATTGGGGGTCACCATAACATAGGGAACTGCATTAAGGTGTTGCAGCATTAGGAAGGTTGAGAAGCACTGTTCTAACACATTGGCATGGGGAGAGGCAAGTTGGCAAAAGCTGATTCCCTCTTGAAAATATCTTCCTGAGAGCCAGTATGGCATAGTAGTTTGAGTGTCGGATCAGGACACTGGAAGACCACAATTTGAATCCCCTCTCAGCTATGGAAAACTTTGGGGGCGGGGTCCACTGTTGGCAGAGTTGCTTTTGTGTTATTGGAGCCCCCCAGCCAGTCTGGCCATTGGCAACTGTAAAGAACTCTTGTGATTCATTAGGGGTTTCCCTCACATAGTCCCCACTGAACGTTATGGGAGTTGTACACAATCACACAGGAGTGTACTTGCACATCTTTTATCTTGTTAGTGGTGTGGTGGGCAGGAAAACTTCCCAGTGGCTCAGAGCTACCTGTCTTTTGCTGTCACTTTTACAAGTGCCACAAACCTGCTTGCCTGACATCAGATCTACTTGTATACCAAGAAATACTTGTCATACAAAGAACCATTTGCACACTAATGTATGGCAAAGCACTTTGCACTTCGTGCATGCATGGGGATGTAGTCTTCTTGACAGAGGCATGTGTGAACTCCACTAACAAGAAAGCAACATCTCTGTTTGCGTTTTTGCAAGGGATATGTTACTACAGCAGGGAGGGAGTGGGAAGACAAAGATGGCAGCAATGGAAAGGTGGTGGGGGCTGTGCGAGGACATGATGCCCGTTCCCCACAAAAAGGTGGGGAGGTATCCTTTAGCGGGCAAGCCTTATGCATGCTAGCCAAGGCCAGAACCGCACGCCCGGCTGCCATGTGGGCTCTTATACATCTGGAAGGAAATTGTTCCAATTCTTCTAATTGCAGTAAAAACCCCTTTGGAAGGGAAAGCTGTGGGCTTGGAGAGCCATAGGCACATTCCATGGGAGGGAGGGGGGCCCCACAGTCTGCCAGGGGGATAGTTCCCATTTACAAGGAAGGATTGTGAGGAAACAGAGAAATGGGCCCACTGAGAGGAGCATCACAGCACTAAAAAGAGAGGAGGTGCAAGCTGAACAGTAGGGATTCCATGGCAGGCTTTCAGCTCACTTCTGTCCTGGTTAGCATAACTGATGCTCAGGAATGCTGGGAGCTGCAAAATCTGATGGACATCAGATTGAAGATGGTTATACTAGCATATTGCCAATATTCACACCTAGCCCAACTGACAAAAGTCCTTTGTCTCACGCTGGTCATTCCACAGATATATAAACCCTTTTTCCCAGTCCCAACAGACCTCACCTCTGAGGATGCTTGCCATAGATGCAGGTGAAACGTCAGGAGAAATGCCTCTAGAACAATGCCATATAGCCCGAAAAAACCCACAAGAACTTACCTTAGAAATGTTCAGCAAAAATATAGTACAGTGCGTCTTTGATATCCACTAGGGCAGTGGTTCTCAACCTATGGGTCCCCAGGTGTTTTGGTCTACAACTCCCAGAAATCCCAGCCAGTTTACCAGCTGTTAGGATTTCTGGGAGTTGAAGGCCAAAACATCTGGGAACCCATGGGTTGAGAACCACTGCAGTAGGGTTTAGTTCCATGACCCCTGTAGATTCCATAATCTGTGGATGCTGAATCCCAGCTCTAAACAATGTAGCAGTAAAATGGCACACAAATTATAAAATGGCAAAATTAAAGTTTGCTTTTTGGATTATCTTTGTTGAATATTTTCAATCCATGGATCGTCCAATCTATGGATGAAGACTCTGTAGATCCAGAGGGCTGGCTGTATAGTGGTAAAGTAGTATTAAAAGTAAGGTAAAGATAAAGGTAAAGGTTTTCCCCTGACATTAAGTGCAGTTGCAGGCTCGTAGCCAGGATTTCGTTTCGGGGGGGGGGGGGGGGGGGCTGAATTTTTTTCAGCGGGGTTTTGGGGGGGGGGCTGAGTCTGAGTGAAAGAGGGTCTAGCCTAGCAAACCTTTTGTATCATTACCCCAATACCCCCCTGCATATGGGATATATTGAGTATGGTGATCAGATCATGATATGAATAAACATATCAGTTTAAATAATGCACCAGTAAGGCCTTTTCGCGAACCACCATGAGAATTTGGGGGGGGGGGGCTGAAGCCCCTCAAGCCCCCCCCCCCCCCGGCTACATGCCTGTCCAGTCGTGTCTGACTCTGGGGGTTGGTGCTCATCTCCATTTCTAAGCCGAAGAGCCAGCATTGTCTGTAGACACCTCTAAGTTCATGTGGTCAGCATGACTTCATGGAGCGTTGTTACCTTCCCGTCTACTCACATTTGCATGTTTTGAACTGCTAGGTTGGCAGAAGCTGGGGCTAACAGTGGGAGCTCACGTCACTCCCCGAATTCGAACCTGCGACCTTTTGGTCAGCAAGTTCAACAACTCAGCTCTTTAACCCACTGCACCACTGGGGCCTCCTTATTATTATTATTATTAAAGGTAAACTACTCATAAAAATAAAATAAGCAGTAGTAGAGTAAATAGTAAAAATAACCTTCGCAAGCAATGCAGGGAAATTCTGTTCCAGTCTCTCACACTTTTGGTGTCACTTTTGTTGTCTTATAGACTGTCTTCACAGAGATGCGTCAGGAGTGCAAGTGTCATGGGATGTCTGGCTCTTGCACAGTCAAGACTTGCTGGATGCGGTTACCCACTTTCCGGACAGTGGGGGACTTCTTAAAGGACCGCTTTGACGGTGCCTCTCGGGTTATTTATGGCAACAAAGGCAGCAACCGGGCCTCCCGGGTGGAGCTGCACCACCTCGAGCCAGAGAACCCGGCCCACAAGCCCCCTTCCCCTCACGACCTGGTCTACTTCGAGAAGTCACCCAACTTCTGCACCTACAGTGGCAAAACAGGCACAGTGGGCACAGCAGGTCGCTCCTGCAACAGCTCCTCCCCAGCCCTGGACGGCTGTGAGCTGCTGTGCTGCGGGAGGGGGTACCGGACCCGGATGCAGCGGGTCACTGAACGCTGTAACTGCACCTTCCACTGGTGCTGCCATGTCAGCTGCTTGAACTGCACCAATATGCAAGTCTTGCATGAGTGCTTATGAGCAAGGAGAGAACAAGACAAGGATTTCCTTTACCTCCATGGAAAACAGTGACACTCCTCATCTGATAGCAGGCTTCCCTCCATACATCAAAGCCCTGCCAACAAGACAGCCCTCCTACCTCCTCTGTGTACGTACACACACACCTTTCTCCACAAGATTACAGCGTCCTCTGTTGGCCCAGGAAGGCAATGGTTTCCCTATGGCAAACTCTCTGCTGCCCCTCTGAAAAAACTCCAAGGTCCTGAATACCACAGGACTGCAAGAAGAACTAAAACGGGGCATACTTGTGTCAGTGTCAGTAGCAGCATTCGAAAAATCTGGAAACAGAGTAGAAGGAGCAATGTAGTATTTTCCTAGGTGAGGAAGATGCCTGCCACATGAACAGCAAAGTGAAATGTCAATTTCTTTTACAGAATAAAAAAGAGGTGCTGCAAAAAGGGAGCTTAGTGGGAAACATATGAAACTCACAGGCTGAATTTGGTACATCCTTGACTGACCCAGGTAATAATATAGTATATGGATGTATTTCTCTATAGGGGAGTGCCCTTCTTTTAAGCAATGAGTCAGTGGGAGGGATATGCTCCTTGCTTGGGAATGATGTTTGTCCCCTGCACCAGAGCCTTCCCTAGTTGTGTGTGTGTACATGTATATATATGTATGTGCTTGCCAGATAGTTGACATTCTCACTGCAAGACTTTAATTTGAACCAGATCTCTCCTTCATCAGGGCAGAGCCACTGTGATCTTCAATACTAGGACTCATTGCTTCCAGATTATTTAACTCTGTTACCATTAATAGGAGCCTCTGGTTGTTGTTCCTGTAGAACAACAGAGGGAAGAAACACGGGGGATGTCTCTATGTTCATCTATCGTGGATAGTGAACAGCCTTTTTACTATTCCAGCCAGTCCTCCCCATGCTTAGTTTAAAATCATGTTCATAGGAGATAACTTCCATGATGAGCTTGGAAACATTAATTGTGGGGGGGGGGGGTACAGCAACCAAAGGCTAGTGGCTATTCTAGTTGGAAGTTCTCAGAGATGTAGTCTCAAATGTAAGTTTCCCAGGCTCCCCCTCTGCCATGCCTGTATGACTGACACATAGCCTGGCACTTTTCATTTTACAAACGAAGCACAGCCTCTGAGAACTTTATTTCTTATAGATGAAACACTGTACAAGATTGCAGAATGTTGGCTGTATGTATGTATGTATGTATGTATGTATGTATGTATGTATGTATGTTTAAACACTGTGTTGCATTTTGTTTACCCACTCCCATTGGAAACTCAATGTGTGGAGCGTAAGTGGAGCATTACATGCAGGCACAACTAAACCATATCAGGGCCATTTCAGCACTCCACAATTACAGTGAAAGGATTCCACTTTAATTGCCATGGCAACATTCTATGGATTCTTAGGATTTGTAGTTTGGTGATGGACACCAGTGAAACTCTTTGAATGAGGATTTTAAAGGCCCTTCCCAGTATTCCATAGGAAGTTGCCACTGTAGTTAAAATAAAATCACAGCACTTCAATTCAGGCTCTAGTCTAAACCCAATACAGATGTCTGGAGGCCAAGTAAGAATACTCTTCAGTTGCCCTGAAACTACTCTTGATGGAACACGCATAGGAGAACTCTATATTTAAGTCTTACCACTTTAGGGCCGCTGGTAAAAATTACTCAAGGCCTTGGGTTAAATCCCTTGGTGTTCCATCTGTACACAACTCAGTGGCAACATGGTGTCTTGACCCGTTAAGGACTGTCAATGTTGACCTTCTAAGCACTTGTCAAATTCAGAGAAAAGCAGACAATTCCCTCAGATTACATGGTGTTACATGTCTTTGCAACTATTTCCAAATGTCTGTATGTCTGTGTATTCTTGTGAGCATGCCCTCCAACCTTTGATCATTTTGCCAAGGAAATGTTTGTAGAAAAATATTGATTTTTGTTTTACAGCTGTAATTCCCCCTTCACTCTAGTCTCACCAAACTACAAATCCTGTAAGTAATATGCACTGAAAACTTGTGGGGATCGCTGATGATTTTTGCAGATGTCTGTAAATAAAATATTTATTGTTACCATTTCATATTCTTGTAAGCCTGGACTAAGGTTCTTGCTACTAGATTCATGTTTCTAGCATTCTAGAGAAAGAATAAAGTATATATTTTTATCAATCCAACTGAGTTGAATGAGTCTGCTACATTTTAAGAAACAGCCAAGTACTCAGTCGACTGATGCCAAGTTACCCTGCACTGGTATTCAGCAGAGCAACACAAGTTTGCTTGGCACGCTTGTTGACATGGATTCAGATTTCAGCACTTTCACATTTAAGCTGACCTCTCGGCACAGGTCATGGAGTTTTGCCTGGCAATTCTGATTCTAAGCCCAATTATTTGCAGCTGAATGACAACGTATCATTTGGGAATGCAGCCAAGCTTCACTTAAGGTCTCCAAGTGTTGGATAATTTACCACATCCCTTGTTAATCTGTTCCAATGCTTTCCACCCTATTAAAAAGCCACATTGTGCTTCCAGCTTGGATTCATCTGACTATAAGCATTTCAGATTATGAATCTTGTTTTGCTTTGGTCGACTAGGTTAAAAAGCCATTCTTTTTTCATGGAAGGGTGGCAAGGTCACACAAGGGCAGAAAATGACATGCTGCTATGGGGAAGTATGATCTACAATTAATAGCAACTTGGATTGAATTTGGGGCAGGGCAAATCTATTTATGGAGAGGCAGATTCTTGCTCAATTTGACTGGACTTAGGCAATAGATGAATTACCAATCTAATGGGTCTTTTGGCATATCAGTCTGGCATTGGAGCAAGGAAATTTTCCAGATTGCCTTAAAGAAGCAGTGGTCCACCCTCTCCTGAAAAAACCAAGCATTGATGCTGCCATACCTAGTAACTATCGCCCAGTTTCAAACCTTCTGTTCCTGGGCAAGGTGATTGAACAGACAGTGGCGGGGCAGCTACAGCAATTCTTAGATGAGACTGCAGGTTTGGACCCCTTCCAATCAGGCTTTCGTTCAGGTCATGGGACATAGACTGTCTTGGTAGCAATTACTGACGAATCAGCGCTATTGGATCAGCGCTATTGGTACTCTTGAACCTCACAGCTGCATTTGACACCATGGACCATGACTTGCTGATTCATCGATTGGCTATGTCTGGTGTACGAGGTTTAGCCCTCAAATGGTTCAGTTAATTCCGCCGGGACCAGAGACAGAGGGTGGAGTGGTCAGGCCAAAGCTCTGAAAGCTCCTGCCTTTGCTGTGGAGTTCCCCAGGGTGCTATCCTCTCACCCCTGTTATTTAACATCTATGTCCGACCACTTGCTGGACTGGTGCGGAGCTTTGGCATAGAGTGCTACCAGTATGCAGATGATACCCAGCTACTCTTGCGTCTCGAACCTGGAACAACTGCGATTCCTGAGAACTTTAAGCTGTGTTTGGAAGCAGTGATGAGTTGGCTATGAGCAAGCAGACTAAAAGTCAATCCTGCAAAAACAGAGATACTCTGGCCTGGCCAGCCGCCAGAATTAACCCAGTCTCTGCCTGATTTCGATGGGGAAGCTCTGGTTCCGTCTGCCACTGTTAAAAGCCTTGGGGTTGTGTTGGACTCATCGCTGATGATGGAGACCCAGATCACTGCCATAAGTAAGCAGGCCTTTTTTCATCTTCGCCAGGCAAGGAAATTGGCATCCTACCTTTCGGTAGAAGCATTGGCAACAGTAATCCACGCAACAGTCACCATGATGTTGGATTATTGCAATGCCTTATATGCTGGCCTTCTGAAGTCAACGACCCAGAAGATTCGAATGGTCCAAAAGGCGGCAGCCAGGCTGCTAGCGGGATCATCTATAAGATTCCATATTACACCGATTCTGCAACAACTGCATTGGCTACCAATAGAACATCGGATCTCTTACAAGATACTGATCCTGACATTTAGAACTCAAAATGGCCAAGGACCTTTATATCTTAGGGACCGCCTCATTCCTTTTCCCCATCAGTGGTCACCTTGATCCACCCAGGAAAATCTCCTCTACATACGGGTCCTAGGGAGGCACATTTGGAAGCTACAAGGCATAGAGCTTTTTCGATCTATGCTCCAATTCTGTGGAACTCATTGTCTCCATATATTAGAGCAATGTCAGAGTTGCGACCTTTTGCAAAGGCACTCAAGACTTGGCTGTTTGGTTGTGCATTTAAGTAACCGGATCAAATTTTGCCATAGTCACTGCTGAATGTTTTTATGTTGAATGTTTTATGTTGAATGTTTTTATGTTGAATGTTTTTATATTGAATGTTTTTATATTGAATGTTTTATATTGTGTATAAACTGTTTTAAATTGTAAGTCGCTCGGAGCATCTTGGTGGAGAGCGACTAATTAAGAAATAAAGTAATGATGATGATGATGATGATGATGATGATTTATAAACAAGAATATATGCTTTTAATTTAGTAATTGATAAACATATGATACTGCCTAGTTGGATCGAGTAAGCATGGTGTGATAGTTTTAATGTTCGACTTGGAGTCTAAGAAAGTAGGCTTTAAATCCCTACTTAGCCGTGGAAGCCTAGTAAATGACTTTGGCTGCTCAAACTCTCTCAGTCTAAGACAAAGGCAATGACAAATCCCCCCTGAATACATCAATCCAAGAAAACCCCTTTAGGGTAAGCATAAGTGTCCCTATATTAATTCCTATTGGTAGTGGTTATCTAAATTTGAAGCAGAGATCTTTCCCATCCCTGCTTTCTGAAGATACCAGAGATTACACTTGGGACCCTTTACACACAACATATGAGCTGAGCTGTGAAGCTTTTCAAGGTAAGCAGTATTTTCACACATATTGATCAAGTGCCCAGGCAATGTATTTCTTCAATTGTATTTTGTTTTTATTATTACTTTTTCCCTAAAGTGAGAATCAAGTCTACATAGTTCAGAAAAAAGATTAAAAAACAGGACCAGACAGAAGCAGATAGAAATTTTAAAATAGACAAAATTGTTATGTAAGAAAACGAATGTAAAGCTATTTTCAGAACATCAGGAAAACATGAAGACTCTTCCTCACCTGCTAGTCAGTTTCCAAAAGCTGACATAAAATGGTATTTTAGGGGGAAACACTTCTTATAAGAAGAGACACCTGGGACTCTGGTATTCACCTACAGCAGAACAACTGCAGAGAGGGGGAAAGCTTAACTTTCCTTCAAAGACAGAAGGGAAAAATGTGGGGCAGTACAGACAGTACAGAGATCTGTGTCAGGAGTGGAAATAAATTGGTTCTTCACATAATGCTGGACTACACTTCCCAGAAGTCCACACCATTGACTATGCTGGTTAGAACTGATGGTTCTGGCAGTCCAACAACACGTGGAAGGCCAAATACCTCCCTACTCTGAAACATGCAGTGCTGCAAGTTCCACCTCCTCTTTACACGGGCTTTAACCAACATCAGATCTGGTACTAGAAGCAGTAGCTCTTTAAGCAGTTTTTTCCATGGGTCAGTGTCCCCTCACAGGAAGAATATTTCCTACTCCATTCATAGAATTTGCTGCCAATGCCAATGCCTTAATGACTATATAAGCCCCTGAAAGCATTCATTCTGGCTTTATTCTCCAGCCAGAGAGCCTTGCACTTTTCCGTTTCTTCCCTGGTGCTGCTTGTCACAATCTCAGGCAATCTTTCAACTATGAGATAGAGAAACTGCCATTGTCCATTGGCATGGGGTTTTCATCTTTCACTTCCTTGTCCTGGTTTTTCCATGCTGATATTTGTGTGCTTGCTATACACATGGGTAGCATGGAGTTCAAGGTAGAAAGTTTAGATACGTTTTTGGTTATCCCTGAACATCCCCCACTTCTGTAAACTTTAAACAAGAACAAGAACTAGAGATGAAGCATTGCAACTGTTGCACCCAGCACATGTTAGGAGGTATCCCAGCTTGTGCTGGGTAGTTCATTTTTGTACCTTTCCATGTAAAAGTGGAAAGAAAGGGTCTGCCCATTAAAAAAAATCAATGCTTTGGCTAGAAAGGTGAATTCATTCATTAGTTAAAGAGGGATGCTGACACACTAGCATGTTTTCCCCAAGGCTTTTGCAGTACCAGATTTCTCATTCCCAGTCTTCATATGAAACTAAGAATGGTGATGAGCCTTGCTTGCAAGAAATGCCAGGGGGAAAAGATGCAGCTGTAGATGTGATGTAACAACCACACTATGAATGTAAAATTCTAGGATTATAGAAAAGGCTAGATAGTATTGTGTAGAGAAAAGTAAGACAACTTGGTGGTACAGTTGAATATGGGGACCATTGGAGAAGAAAGAAACAAGGTTAAAGCCAATCTTTATTTTCAGCTGAAATACAGCTACAGCTTTTGGTCTTCTTCAGTTCCAAATATTTCCCTCAAGAGGCCTGGCATGGAAACTTAAAATAAAGTGGTCTGTTTGTGGCTTCTAAGGGGGGATTAATTCTTCCCCCACCTCAGATGAATTTCCTGTCATTGGAAGAAGTGAATGTCACAGTCCCAACCTTGAGCTCAGATCTGTCCAAGCTTGGGGCTGCTGTAGGGGCTGCTCAAGTCGATGATGCTGGCACTGAAGCTGGAAACCAGGAGACGGAGAAACCCCAGTCAAGATCCTTAGGTGATTTTTCCTGAGCCTGCCCACCCTGAGGTGTCAAAGACAACCTGAAGCACCACTCCCTTCCAAAAGGCACGTAGAAGACCATAGAAAAGACTTAAAGAGTTTGTTTTCAGTTCAAGGGATTGCAGCTCTGCAGCGGGTGGTCTCCTCATTCCACCTCTAGCTTTTGCTTGAGCCAAGTGACTCACTTGGAGCTTTCCATGGTGCTGCAACCACTGAGCAGCTTTGCCTCTATCTACTCTGGATGTGCCAGGCCAGCTGTCAGCTGCAGCAGCCTTTGTGGGCAGGAACACCAGAGCCTTTGCATGTGCCACAGATTTGCTGAGATAAACCTCAGCAGCAAACACTCAAAAGCCAGGGTGCTGCGCCCAAAAATCAAAGCTCTTTGGTTCTCCCATTTCCTGCCTGCTTTCAATTAGCCTGTTTATCTTGTTAATCCCTATAGAGCCTGAGCAAAGCAGAGGGATGCCTGAAGGGTTGGTTCCTCTTTTAGCCAAATAAGTTGTGGCTTTTGAGGTGCATTGAGAATTTGAACCCAAAATAGTAAGGAGCTAAAAAATCTCCCATATCCAGTAACTTTAGGGTGGGGGACCTGTGACCTTCCAGATGTCGTTGGGCTTGAGATCCCTTCTGCCACAGCAAACCTAGTTAATCATCATGGTCAGTGGACATTGCTATTCCCAAAGGCATTGTAGTCCAGGTTCCTCACTCTTGAATTATGAAAGAGGAAATTAGCTTCTTTCATAATTTTTAGCTCATGTGGGCAGATCTGTCTGAATCTAAGCAAATTGTAACACTGACTTCTTTCCTTTCCTCACATAGTTTCAGAGTTAGATTTTGCAAGTGTCGGTACAAAAGAGGTATATGACATCCAGAAGAGGACCTAAAATGCACAGATTACACACGAAATAATCGTTTACTATTTGGCACTTATGCAGTTGTGATATGGTAACTGCAATATCACATAGGATGTTGTTGTTGAGGTTAGGGTTCTTTATCAACTGCATAATGATCACAATCCCTCCCTCAACTCTCCTTTGAAGGAAGGAACATCAGCTGGAAGCCCCTCTCCAAGGACCCCCAGGTGGTCCTTGTGAATGTCATTTGCAGTGCCTCAGCTACAGGAAATCCCCCCACTCTCCAACTACTTGGAAATGACTGAGTTGAGATAGGGTGCTTGCATCACTTAAAGGTATGGTGGAGCAGCACTGGGAGACATAGTTACATGTCAGACATACATATCTGATATGACATCTCAGTCATCTAGTGACAACTGTTGTGTGAATGGATTATCAGCACACAACTCTACAGAACAAATTAACTTGCATCTTGGAGGCTATGAGCTACTCAGGAGGGGGCACTTAATTCAACACATACAACTATCAATTATTGTGCACACTCAAACCAAGTGGAGCCCCTGGTGGCGCAGTGGATTAAACCCCTGTGCCGGCAGGACTGAAGACTGACAGGTCGTAGGTTCGAATCCGGGGAGAGCACGGATGAGCTCCCTCTATCAGCTCCAGCTCCTCATGTGGGGACATGAGAGAAGCCTCCCACAAGGATGATAAAACATCAAAACATCAGGGAGTCACCTGGGCAACGTCCTTGCAGATGACCAATTCTCTCCCACCAGAAGCGACTTGCAGTTTCTCGAGTTGCTCCTGACACAACCAAATCAAAACCCAAACCAAGTGAGACATGTTACATATGAATGTGCCCTTGGCCTCAGCAATGTGAAGTGGTTTTATTGAAGGACCCCAGAAAGCAGCACTTGATGCCTAAGGTAACTTATTTCTTATTCCAGCCATAACATTTGTCTAATATCACAAATCTAACTGGCCAGAATATACAAGCAACTGTGAACTACAATTTATCTGAAGAACTATATTATGTTGCAGATTGCAACCTAATCAGCTCTAGCCCAGAGTTTGAAAACGTAACATGTTTAAACTACATCTCCCAGAAACCTTTGGCCAGCATGGTCAGTGAGGATGCTGGCTGGGTTGTAGTTCAAAAAAATGCATGTTTCCCTGCTATGATCTAATCTGACTAGTGTAGGCTGACCCATTGAATCAACTGGATCTACCTATATATTGACCAAATTTTGAATAGTTGATTTTATAAAGCTACCCTTGTTTGGACTAACCAAGACTAGCTTCATGGCTATACCAGTGTTAGTCTGGAATATCAGTATGCAAAGAGATCTTGTAGTACCTAAGAGTCCGTGAACTCTATTAGTGGGTTTGGACAACTCTTCTACTCACTCTTGCTCTATCATCAACGTTATGGTAGGCTTGAAAGCTGCTTGCTTTCAAGCTCCTGATCAGTAATCATGAAGAAGAGATTAGAGGCATTTAAAGGCTGCTGGGCTGTTGTATGAAACTGATCTTTGCTTTGAAGCACTAGGCTAAACCCTGAGCAGATAGGCTAAATGCTCAGCTCAAAAGCAGTTTTACTGGGCTTTACCTGGGAGCAGGCCGACATAAAGTTTAACTGTAGTATGCTTGGTGGGAAAGTCTTCAAATAGATATGAATGGCATCTGGGCCCACCCACTTTCTTTGACCTCTCCTCATCCACTGCTGGAATGCATCCTCCAGGACTGTCCTCAAATTGGAATTTGGCCCCTGGGGCTGAAGAAAATTCCCCATCTGTGCGCTGTATGATGAGGATGGATAGCTTCACGGGTTGCCAGGCAAGGTCAGTCACCCTGAGATTGATGAAGTGGTTGTGGTTCTAGTGACAGAAGGGCAAAAGAAGCTGAAGAAAGCCTTTCAGAAGAGTGGCCATGTTCCTGGGCAACAACATTAGGGAAATGATGTTGCTTCTTGGTCACTAAGAAGAAGTTGGAGATGCTATGTAAAAAATAAAATGGCACAGTCTGGAAAAATCTCAGTATCCCTCAAATAGTACAGACACTGGCCATGTTTATTGGAAGCTGTAGTCCTACTCTGAAAAATGAACATATAGCCTAGCTTGTCATGGACACACAACTCCTTCCCTTTTACAGAGTCCATTGTTAATCTCTCATCACTTCCTGGTATCCTGTCTCCAATTCTAATTGGATGTGTGATATATAAAGAGGCTCTGAGTTTAGCTTCCATGACTTAAAGAAGTAGAAATTCTGCACATCTGAGGGTCTACATCAAGGGTCCTCAAACTTTTTGAACAGGGGGCCAGTTCACTGTCCCTCAGATTGTTGGAGGACTGAACTATAGTTCTTTTTAAAAAAAAAAACAAAACAAAAAAACAAAACCATGATCAAATTCCTATGCACACTGCACATATCTTATTTTGAAGTAAAAAACCAAAACAGGAACAAATACAATATTTAAAATGAAGAACCACTTTAACTCAATGTTATGAAATCCTGGAGCTGCAGTTTGATCTTTTGGCAGCAAAGGCGAAACAGCTTATAAAATTTTAAATCCCAGGATTCCATAGCATTACACCATGGCAGTCAAACTGGTCTCAAACTGCATTCAAATCAAAATCAAAAACATTTATTTCGGTCATTGACCAGCACAGGAAATAGTGTCACGTTTCCATACAAACCTGGCATGTTTGGTACATTAAAAATATATAAATACAACTACTAAAAACACAATATGGGTGAGGGAGCAGAAGGGGAAACAGGGTAAAAACATACAATGCCCAGACCCATCACCAAATTGTAGATCCAGGGAAGAAGATTACTGGACACACAGTTGACTTTTGGAACTAGTCATCCCCTGGCGGATTGTGTATGCTGCTGCACAAAACTTTGCGACATTGTAGGTTGTAGCTGAATTAGTATCTGCAAGTAGCAGGGAGGTATAAAATTGTCCTGAATGGCCTGGGTGCTTGTCTATTAGAGGTAAGATAAGCCTGGCACGGGTATCCCTGTAGAACGGGCACTGAAGGAGCACATGTTCTATTGTTTCCACATGACCCGAGTCACAGGGGCAGAGTCTCTCTTGGAAAGGGATCTTCCGGTAGCGGCCCTCGAGTACAGCTGATGGGAGAGCGTGGCATCGGGCCAGGGTGAAAGCCCTTCGATGAATAGGAACCTCTAAGTATGTTAAATATGCCATAGGGGAGGCAAGGTATCTGCTGTCTTCACTGACAAGGAAGGTTGGAGCCGAGGCCAGATCTAGTTGGCGCTCTGTGTCTGTGATACGTTGTTTAATAAGTGCCTTGGCTTGATTGTAATCCATAGCTAATAGTAGACCTGGAGAAAATCCCAACGAGGAGATTTTGGATGCTACCGCCTGCTTCCATGTGGATTGGAAGTCATCCTCCATGGTTAGTGGGGCAAGGCCAAGGGGTGCACGGGACAGTCTGAGCCAGAGGTTAAGTATGGCCACCCACACCCTGGCCTCCACTCTCATAAAGCCCGTCTCTAGTCGCAGGGTGGCATTAGAAACGCATTTAGGGACCTGCAAGGCCGATCTCAGAAACTTGGACTGAACCACCTCTAATGGGGCAAAACTGGGGAAAGGGCCCAGCTGAGCCCCATACAAGAGTTGGGCTAATGACTTGGCTTCAAACAGCTTGAGCGCTGCCGGTGTGAAGTGGCCCCCTCTTGTCCTGAGATATTTAAGAATGGCAATTGAGCTCCCCTGCGCGGTGTTGGATACTTGATCCCCATGAGCTCTTCTGCTACCATTAGATTGGAAAACTACACCTAGATATTTGAAGGATGTAACTTGTTCAATTTTATGGCCATCTATGCTCCAAGAGTAAGTCCTGGGCCTATTAGCGAAAGCCATGATTTTGGTTTTATTGTAATTGAGTTGGAGCTGATCTGTGTTGCAATGTTGTATTAATGCTCTCAAAGCTCTTTTGAGCCCAATGGGTGTTCTAGAGAGGACAGCAGCATCATCTGCATAAAGCAGGATGGAGATGTGTCTTCCCGCCAGTTTTGGGGGGTGGAAGTCCATGTTTTGAAGCTGGTCCACTATGGAGTTTATATAGAAGTTGAACAGCAAAGGGGCCAGGATGCAGCCTTGCTTGACACCCTTGCATGTTTCAACAGCCTCGGTGAGGTGGCCCTGTGGGTTGCATCTTACTTTGAGTGTGGTCTTTTCGTGAAGTTGGCGTATTAGATATAGTAGATGGCGATCAATTGTAGAACTCTCCAGTTTTTCCCAAAGCTTAACTCGCGAGATGGAATCAAATGCTGCTTTAAAGTCAATAAAAGCAGCATATAGTGAGGTTATGTTTTGAGAGGAATATTTTTCCACAAGGTGTTGCAGCACTAGGCACTGATCTATGGTGGATCGACCTTCCCTGAATCCAGCTTGCTCCTCAGCTAATATGCTTTCTTGTTCCAACCAATCTTGGAGTTTCCATTGTAGATGTCTAGCATATAGCTTGCTGATAGTGTTAAGGAGGCTGATTGGTCGATAGTTCGCAGGATCATCCTTTTTCCCTTTCTTTTTGTAGATGGGAACAATGATTGCAAGCCCCCAATCCTTGGGGATTTGGCCATGGTTGTCAATACATGTAAAAAGTGAGGCTAGGATAGGGGTCCAGAAATCCAGGTTGTTCTTGATGGCCTCTGCAGTGTAGATGCACTCTATTTTTCAGCGCTTTAGCTGCGTATCGTCAGGTGCCCCCTCTTCATATACACCAGTGGTTGTCAACCTTCCTAATGCTTTGACCCTTTAATACAGTTCCTCATGTTGTGGTAGCCCACAACCATAAAATTATTTTCGTTGTTACTTCACAACTGTTATTTTGCTACTGTTATGAATCGTAATGTTAATATCTGATATGCAGGATGTATTTTCATTGTTACAAACAGAACATAAAGCATAGTGATGAATCACAAAAACAATATGCAATTATATATTGTGAAATATTTTTTTCTAATTACAAATAAATGAAATTTTGACTTCAAGCATGTCATAGCATAGGTAACAATCTTAATATAACAGCAGGGAACCCATAAATATCTTTCCTGATCAGCCTACTGGCCAAACTGCCATGACCAACAGAAAATACTGGAGAGGTTTGGTTAAAATACACTCAGACATGTGGGAGTTGCAGTAGCTCCTGCAATCAAAGAGTATTCTGAATTCTCCAACAATGGAATTCAACAAAACTTTTCATACAGAGCTCTCATGACCAATAGATTCATCGTAGTTTGTGGCAGACACACAAACAAAGTTTCTGGAGAACAACTACTTTCAAAGCAAGGGCCACACAATTAAACAGGAAATAACACTTTCAAACCACGCACAGATTTTTGTTCTCCAATTTGGTTACAGAGTTTCATTCCAGGTGGGAAGGTCTAACCAAAGCAGGAGATCAGACGAGGAGGACTTTATTATTATTTTGTTTATTTATACATTGCTTTTTGTCTCCACAAGGAGACTGTGGGCCCTTCCAGACAGGCCCTATATCCAAGGATCTGATCCCAGGTTTTCTGTTTTAAACCAGATTATATGAGTGTGCACTACCAGATAACCTGAGATAGACAGAAAACCTAGGATCAGATCCTGGGATCAGACCTTGAAAGGGCCCTTCCAAACAGCCATATAACCCAGAATATCAAGGCAGATAATCCACAATATCTGCTTTAAATTGCATTATCAGAGTCCATATTGCCATATAAACTAGTTCAGTGTGGATTTTATACAGATGTGTGGAAGGTGTCAAAGCAGCTTATATTTCAATACAATTTCAAATCTAAAAAATATATTAAACACAATTCAATATAATTGGTATTCTTTAAAGCAGGCATGGGCCAACTTGGGCCCTCCTTGTGTTTTGGACTTTAATTCCCACAATTCCTAACAGCCTACCTACTGGCTGTTTTCACAGCAGGAGCCTGGATTTGCTGAAGAGAAGTAGAGGACAAAGAGGGGAAGAAAAGGAACCCCAGGTTTTGAGGAGATGTCTTTCCTCTGGGAAGCTGTTGTTGCTGCCACCCCTACTCTCCCTTCCTGTTTAACTTGGGGGGCAGGCTTTGCAGGGGCTCCTTGGGCACTGCACTGAGATAGAGGTGGAGGGAAGGCGGGAGTGCTGGATGGCAAGGGGAGGCTTTGGGGCTGCCTATTGGCTGCACAGAAGAAAGGGATGTAAAAAGATGAGGAGAACGGGAGAGAAAAAAGAGGGAGAAAGAGGGAAGGGAGAAAGTAGGAGGGAGAAGGAGAAAGAGAAAGTAAAAGAGAGGGAAAAGGGGGAGAGACTGAAACGGGAGAAAGAGAGAGGGGCTGGAGAAAGAGAGAGAGAAAGCATGAGGGGGAGACTGAAAAAAAAAACAAAAAGAGCTCTGTGTTAGCGGAGCCAAGACTGATTCTATTAAGAGGGAGGCCTCATCTTTGGCAGGCTGGATAAATGCCCTTGGCAGGCCGCATGTGGCCCGCAGGCCGTAGTTTGAGGACCCCTGGTCTACATGTTCTGAATGTTTCAGTATTTGTTGAATTAAAAAGCTATTCACATGTATGAAGAAATATCTATCCAAAAAAATGAAGAACTTTTGGTAGGGACTGCATTAAAAAGGAAAATACACCTTTATTTTGAGAGACCACAATTGTCCAGTTGGCACTTCACTAGCTTCTACCCATCTTATGCCAGTATTTTGAGAGCTGGCCAGATGTTGAGCTGAATTCTAGTTTTAGGCTAAATACTTCATGAGGGTCAACTAATGCAAAGCAAGTTTATTAGAACAGCTATCAAAGAAATATAATTCTTCAGCAAAGGTGCAACAACAAGGGGTTCCACAAAAGAAGCATGCGATATGGAATGTTGTTCATGACACGTATCTAATTAAACCAATTAACTGTGGCTTCAGCTCATGTCACAGAGTTTCAATTTTTTTTTCCAACAAAACAATCTGATTCTGTATATTTATATGTAATATAGCCTGTAGAGAATGCCTCAAAAAAAATCTGTGGACCAAAAAGAACATTCTTTCAACCTTGGTATAATAGCACATAGAGCTTTCCTCTGCATTTATGTGGGAAAATATCCATAAATTGCTTGCTATCTCATTTAGCCTGGAATTATGGTTACAATCATGTAGTCCCTAGTCACTTTTAACACAAAACTGAGAATGGCATTGCCGACAGGTTGGATTCAGTGTTTATATTCTACCTTCATGTCTTCTTTCAGACATGACATAACAATCTTTTCCTATTTAAACTACTACTATAGCTTCAGCTTGTCTCAGATGCAGGAAGCAGGACTATTCTCTCTTTAGAAACTTTTTCTTCATGGCTTCGGCTCCCAATTGCTTCCTTTTTTACATACTATGGCATTCATGAAGAAGCTTTGGAAAGTAGTTACAGTATTCATTTCTTCTCATTTCTTTACTTTTCTTACAATTTTTCCATAAGGAGTAAGAATGTATGCTTTATGGTCTTATCCATGCTGAACAAGAAGCAAACAGGTCAAAGTCACAAGAAAAAGATTTCTAATGAAAGATGCCAGAGGTCACTGCTGGAATGTACTTTAATGTAAAGACAGAATAATCTTGACCCAGGGAACAGGCATGGCCAACTAAGGTAGAACTCTTCAAAATGCCATGTGAAACCACAGATTTCACCCAGTCCCTCATAACAAAAAGGTGATGCTCCATCGGTTTCCTCCTATGGAAGCTACAATCAAGTCTGAAAAAAGAAAGGAAGAGGAAATGATATTACAGAAAACAACAAACCAGAGGCTGGCAATATTCCACTGATTCTACTCCTGAATTATTTGTAGAAAGTGAGTAAATGAAATATGGCGAGCATAAGAAGCAAAGAAGACCACAGGCTGAAACAAGGTATTAGAAGAGAGAAGTTAGTAATCTTGGTGTTGGAATGGGGGTGACACAAATACACAAAAGACCCCCCCCCCCACATACACATACACTATTTTAATTTTATATATTCTAAATATGAAAAAGGCTAAACACATATTAAAACCAGTTATGCTAATCCCTGGCCAATTTTGCAATAATCATATATCAAACCCATTTAACAAACATATAGGCTTCTTTTTCTAATTGCTAACATCTTTAGGCAGAGTCACAACTCATGTTACACTTTTCATTTAGTTTTAATATAGGATTAATTTCCAGAGATGATCATATAATCCTGTTTATCTGTGTGCTGCAGAAAAGCAGTTCTTACTGCTTTCTACTCATCAAGTTGTCCCTAAAGGCATAGGAGCAGATTAGCTGAGCCCAGGCAGTGCTGCTATAGTTCTTTTTCTGTATTTCCCATCCAGATCTCAGCCTTCTTGGTATGACTCCCCATCAGTGAATTCTATGTCTTTAGAAGAGAGAAGTTGGTAATCAGGGTAACAAACATTCCAAGACAATAAAGATTTCTATGGAGGATTACAGGGTAAAGATGGTGGGCTGTGGGAGAACCACTCATAACTGTAATCCAGGCATGAATAAGGAAAGCAGAATATAGAAAGTGGAAAGTGCAAAAGGGTTTTGTCTTTCTGGTGAGTCAGATGTTAACATGCTCAGAGTCTTAATGAGCCTTATCTAGAGAGTTTGAGGTGTCTGAGTATCAAACACTGCCTATTTGCTTCCAGAAATACTGCCACGGAAAAGCTGAGTGTTCCTGGCCCTCCATGCCAAGGTGCAAAAGAGTCACCCATGCGGTAAAATAGAATTCGAGAAGCAGAGAAAAATATAGCCTGTAAATAGAGAAGCATCACAAGTCTCAAAAATAACCAGTGCATCACCTTTGTCTGCCAGGAGCTATCACGAAATCCCGGACAGGAAAATAAATAACTTTTTTCCCCTGTGGTGGGGAGTTAAGAATATAGATAATGACTTTAACTTCAGTCACTCTGCTACGCAGCTTTTCCAGCGAGGCGGCTGTAATATCTCAGAGCTTTGGTAAATGGGTCCTTCCTCCTTCTTTGCAGTTGCCCTGCTGTGAGACTCAGACACGGTGGGTGCAAATTATAAATAAGCTGAGAAGGCTTTTAAAAATAACCCTACTCGTCCCCCACCCTGCTTGCTTCATTATGGGAGGCACACTTGGCCCCGCCTGGAATGGAAAGACCCATCACATCTGGGAAGCTGAGCAACATCTGGATTTTTTAGCCACAAACTACACTTTTCTGGTTGAAAAGGAGATTGGTTAAAGCGAGGGGGGAAAGATGATTCCGGAAGGAGGAGGGGAAGTAAACGTTTCCAATTTTCATACCGTGAAATTTTGTTCCTGAGTTTAACCCTTCACTGCAATTTCAGTTAAGAATATGCTGTAAAATAGAATGTGGTCTTTAAGCTGGAATGACATTTTGAAATCCAGATTTCAAATTGTATACAGTTTAACTATGTTTAGGTGTTCATTCTGGCTCTGATATCAGGAGATGGGTATTTGAAATTTTAGCCTACAGATGGATCTGTGGATCTGTGCATGACATTGAACCTCTGACTTACTGTAATGCTGCTTAAATTTATATGTAATATTCTGCAGATCAACAGCCTTTATTCTTGTCATATAGCACTCATATTTTCCTTTAAAACAGGGATGAGTATCTGTTGAGGGCTAGGATGCTACATTAGTCCCCCAGAAGATCTTGAAAAACTGCCCCCCTCCCCAAATAAAAACTTGTACGTGGTATTGAAAAACAGCTGTCCTCAAATGCACTCTAGGGCAGTGGTTCCCAAACATTTTTAGTCATGGAATCCTTCAGAAGACCTGCCTCCCTCCACTGAATGCTCTGTCCCTGATATTCCTGTGGCACCCTAAGTCTGTTCCTAAGCACTGTGTGAATCCACCAAGTTTTCATTCTTACATCTACTCCTATTGTCTGAGTGTTTTGTATAATGTCCAAGTTTGGAAGCAAAGAGAAAACATTTTAAATATAACCACTAACCTTTATTTTGGAACAGGAAAATACTGGATATAACAACAAACATAACATTTAATGTGTTCTAGGAAAATATTAGATTCACACCTATAATGATGAATGAAATTGGGTTTTATGTCTGACAGCTGAATGTGTAAATTCAGGGCAGCATCCAACTACATTTGATTTTGGTGTAAGCTAAAAGCTAAAAAGTCTTATTCTCATCCATAGGTGCATGCAAAGGGGAGCATTGCTTCACTAGCCTTTCTAGCTACGAACAGCTATATGTCCTCAGAAGTCATTCAGCGACACAGATTTAAATGTACGCTGAATTTCAATTAAACCTTCATATTCTGACACTGACTATACAAAAAGTTTTAAACTTTAAAAGAGATATTAAAGTTTTTTGGTTTTTTTTTACGGAATCCCTATGATGCTTTTGCAGAACTCCAGAGTTCTGCAGAACACAGTTTGGGAAGGAATGCTCTAGAGAACACATGGAGCATTCTCAACCTGTTGGAGGGCCTTCCTTAATCATTTTAGTTCCAAGAAGGCATTTTTAAATAATAAGAACTAATAATCCAGTTCTTATTACGAAAAAGGCTTCTCCTGGACATGAATTGGCTGAAATAATGGGTGCAAGCAAAAAGTGGTGGAAATGCTCTGTACAATTTTTTAAATGTAGCAATTTGATTTGGCCCCTGGAAGTGTGAGCCTGTCTGTTTGTGTGTGTGTGTATGTGTGGAGGGGGTTCTAGATAGCATTTTAGGACAGTGCCCCCCTCCTCGGAATGTTTGGAGGTTAACAAAGTTTGGCCTGCAGCCTTAATACACATCGGGGTGCATTAAGGCTGCAGGCCAAACTTTGCTAACCTCCCTTGAAAGAAGAATAAAGATCTATTTCTAAGCCTCTGAAGGGAAGACCATGTTGAAACTCAAGCCACAATTTTCACAAGCTGAGAAGAAGAGGAAGGAGACAATGCTCACTTAACAGCAGCCTTTCTATTGTGGAACAGCCTCCACTAAAATATCAGATTGGCTTCATTCCTAATGAACATTCTCTAGGCATCAAAACCTTGTTCTGCTTGACCTATAGTCCTCAAATTTAGTTTCATTACAGGTTATATTCCAGAGTACCTCCAAGTACCCCAGTTTAAAGCTTATAGTGTATGTTTCAGAGTATCCCAGTTTAATCCCTTAATGTGTATTGCTATACCATTTGATATACCATTGCTGGTCTAAACACCATGCTGTCGATTTGCCTTCAAACTGCATTAAGTGATTACTGTAAATGTGTCCAATCTCAAGTAAAGACTCTCAAGATGAATGCTGATGTGTGTCTGGTCCAGGTTATCTATCTTTACTACGGCCTGCCCACATCTTGAGGTCTTCTACAAAGGCCCGTCTATCTGTCCCACCACTTTCACAGTACTCAACATGGGTGTGGCTGCTCTCCAACTCTGAAACTCTATTCCTAACCATGTTAGACTGGCACACTCATTTCTATCTTTCCTCAAGAAAGGAAATACTCCCCCCTCCCCCCGCAAGCCTTTGAAGACTAACTGCTCAAGATGTCCGCAGAACAGTGCTGTGTTGTGTGTTTCTTGCTTTCTTAAAAAAATGTTTTTATCTGATTTAAGTTTTAAAGTTAAATGTTAAACTTTTGTATGATGTGAGTTTTAAATTACATTTGTTTCAACTGTTGGAAGACACCTCAAGTTCTAAACCAGGGGAAAGATAGGATGAAGGTGGCAAAGAATGAGCCCTTGCAACTGGTGCCATGCAACCAATATTCAGCTAGAGAGGCTTTTTGAACTGGTCAGCCTTGACACAGAAGAACAATTAAGATAATTGTTGCTGAAGGCTTTTTTGTTGGCAGCAAACATACTTCAGTAAATTAACATATAGGTATTTAGACATTTTATTTGTGACACAGATAATTTAAAAAAAATTCTAGTAGGTTTGTTGGCAGATTATTCTTATTAATTCATAATCGTACTTTTTTAAATCCATAGGACAATTCTGCATAGGGATAAATGAGGAATTTGATTTTTTGTAAATCTATTTTGGAGGGCTTTTGGGTCTTACAACTGGAATGTGGGAGTGGGTGTGGAATTTTAATGCATTTTAATATTTGAATGTTTAATAGTTTTGATTACACAAATTGTATTTTAATTTGTATATGTATATTTTAATGAATTTATATTGTTTTAATTTGCATTGTTTTCTATTTATTGTTCGCTGCCTTCAATCCCTATATGGGGAAAATGGCAGGATAAAACAAAGTAAAACATAGCAATAAGAACAACAGCAACAACATAAAATTGCTTCATCTATATTTTAAACTAATGTACAGGTTAGAACCATGTAACCACTGAATTTCAGCGCACATCATGAAAATTCACAGATTGCAAGACATCATGGCACAAGTCAAAGTCTCAGCAAACAGCTCCACTTCTCCAAGTCTCTAGGCAGGTATACAAATTCAGAGTGAATGGCATGGGAAGAAGAGAAAGATTGATCTTTGTATGAGGTCATTTTTATCTCCACTCATTACTGCTGGTGCCAAGGATCTCTGAATGAAGTAACTTGATGAATACTATTAAAAACATCTAATAGAGGATAGGGAATCATGGATCACTTTAATAATGGCTAAATTTCGTGTTGTAGCTATAAAATTAAGCAGTCAAATTGCAGATGATTTTAGTGGATAATGTTTTATCTTACACATTTTAATATCTATTTTCACATATTTTAATCAGTTGTCATTTGTAAACCATGCTTCAGACTCCACATGTTTTAGACTTGTTGTGGATATGTTTTTAAAATGAAGCCAATGGCGTTGATTTTTTAATCATAGGCTTTCTGCTTTTAATGTCTTGAACTTATGGTTTTGATGTCTTTAAAAACCTCTGATTTTAATGTTTTAACGTTTCAAGCTTCTGGTCTGTGACTGTAATAAAATTCATTCATTAGTTTTTATGGGGCCTGATGGGAATGTCAACAATAGCTACAACTACTGAGATCTGTCTGGCTAGTAAAACATGCTTTGCTTTTTCTCCTGACTATGGGGAATAATATGGGACCTCATCAGAAAGGCCCATGGATTCAGCACACATCGAGACGAATCCATGAGTTCCCAGCAAGGGGAGGGGGCATGGAGAACCCGTTGCTCCACATTGTATGACTTACAGAGACCCCCATCCCATGGGGGAAGCATCATTGACTGACTTTCCCCCATTGCCTGTAGCCAGGATGAATTTCAGGGGGGGGTGTGTGAAGGCCCTCAAGCCCCCCCCCCCCAAACCTGGCTACATGCCTGGCAGCAGCGGCATACACCACTTGCTCTCCTCTTTCTGGATAAAGCCCAACAAGAAGTACATGTGAATTGTGCAATGGGCTCTGTCCTGAAAGAGAAGAACAAGTAGTGTACAATGGGGAAATACTCCATCTGATGAGGTAGTAAGGTACCTCATAAGCAAGATTTAACCCAGATTCAGCCATCACTCTCATGCTCATTTCTACAATCAGTTCACACCAAAATAATTCTGATCCATCTCCCAATGTTTGCTTGTTCCGTCCCGTGACATCACAAGTCTCTATCCTCCATGATATCACAGTAACATCAAAAGGGCCACAATCTGATTTAAAACTTGGCCCTGAAAGATTTGGCCATGGTAGTCCACACTCTTGTTACATCCCGTTTAGACTACTGCAATGTGCTCTACGTGGGGTTGCCTTCAAAGACTGTTTGGAAGCTGCAAATAGTCCAACACACTGCAGCCATGTTGTTGCGGCAACTCCACTGGCTGCCTATTAGCTACCATTTTTATCAATGACATTAAATTGTTGCCCACACTGTGAGCCACCCTGAATCGCCTTTGGGGTTGAGAAGGGTGGTATACAAATACTGCAAATAATAAATAAATAAATAAATAAATAAATAAATAAATAAATGTTAGGGAGTGGGGTGCAATTGACCTGGGAATATCTGAGCACACGTTTTTCCAATACTGGACAGATTTTGTGTGTACCTACATACTTAAAGATGTATTGTTTGAACCAGAAGCTATGTGAAATGCACTGTCCACACCAAGCCAATCACAATAATCTCTATTAATGGAGTGGATAAAAGCATTGACAGACACATCACGTGCAGACACATACACTGAAAACAAGGCAACCTGTAATATATAAAACATTTGCCTTGGTGTAAGACATGTTGCTTGACAATAGGATAAAAGTTACAAATAATAATTAGTACATTTTAATAATATAATTGCAATCCTATAGAAATAGTACAGTCAGTACAGTCAGGCAGCAACATATATTTAACTACAATGAGTATACTACCTGGGTATTTTTTTAAAGTAGCTTTTCAAATTCTGATGAGGTCCTTGTAAAGTTTTGTGTCACAAAATTTTATTTTTTAGCATACTAGTTAGGTACAGTTATTTAACGTAATTTCATTTGCCAGGATGGTAGCAATGAGTATGTAAGGATGTTTAATAGATGGTTAAACATGTGGCCAGAAAAAGTTGGGAAAATGCCCACACAAATGCCTTACTATCCAAGTCATTTGAGAATTATGCTGTGCTTTGGAAAGCCTGGTTCCACTTAAGAACCTATCATTGCCACTTGATTTAACAACCATTGTACCTTGATGGAACTCTTGTAACTGGGAAACTTCATTTTTAGTCACACTTACTGCCTGTTATGTTGTAAAACCATGCCCCTCTCAGAAACAACTATACTGTCATGATACAAATAGTGGAACAGAGTAAGTTTTTGAATAAAGCTATGTGTTATGATAAAATATCGTCAAGATGAACCCTCTACAAAAGTCTGCTAAGCAAAACATTACAGTAATTCAACTGGAGGAACTAAGTCTATAACTGGGACGAAAGAACTGAGAACCAAAACTTGAGGATACTTCTATTATAGCTTGGCTAAATCACTCGTGTTTTCAGTAGTGGACAATATGGTGCATCTTCCACATATTGAATGGAGTTGTACTGAGCTTCACCTGTGATGGGAATCTGAGAGACTATGAATACATGATATGTTCACAGTACTAATACATATACCAATACAATCAGATACACCAATTGCTAAATTGGTCTCTAGGGTGAGAAATGCAAAGTAAGTTCAAACATTATTTATCAAGCAAACATTTAAGAGTGTAAGGGCCAGAGTATGCAAGATTTCAAATTTCACATGACTTTTCATCACAAGAACATGTGTTGAATCAAAATCAGTCTAGAAAAAGATGCTCCAGCGACAGCTGTCATCATAGCTGGCACCATTTCCTAGGTGTGGCCATTTGTTTCTTTTCAGACAAGTGGAAGAGTAAGAGTGCTTAGGATCAAGCTCATAAGTCCAAGCTGGGGAGGGGGCATGTGTGGGAAAGAGTTGACTCTCTTCCTAGATTATTCACCGTCAGCTTTAGCTGAGCCTGTCCTGTATTAATCCTCGGAAGTGATTTCGACGTCGCTGCCTGCGGCCCCTTGCCTAGCTTCTAATTAACTCCTTGCGCCTCTGGTTTTGTGTTTGGCAAGTACCCCACCTTGTTGGAACGCCCCTCTGCTTCCCCCCTACCCTCCCCGGGGGCATTCCTCTCTCAACTGGCCAGCTCACCAAGGCAACGTGGCAAGCATCCCCCCTAATCCCCGGGCGCTTCAGTCCGTCACCTACTGGCTGTTAGGTGGCCCATGCCTGGGAGAGACAATTAGGGACAAAGCGCTGAGCCCCAGGGGTCTAACACAAACCTTCATGGGTAGGTTGTGTGGCATTTGGGGAGTTTAATGAATTGTCCATCATGTCTTTCAGTGCTGCTCGACCAGGCTGGATTAATCTGAGAAGACCCAGTGGGGTAGAAGACACTAAGCCTGTATTTATTACTCTTCCATTGTAACTAATTGAGGTAATTATCTGTGACTCCAGCCCGGCGTGACAATGAGGCATTCACTCCGCCAAAGCTGCCATGCAGGGAGAGCTCAGCTTCCCCAGCCGTACATGGGGAGACAGATCCTGTGGCATCATGGGAGAATGGACCGCTTCCCACAATCCTGTGTGTCCTTCCAGAAAAGGAACCAATGTTCAGTAGCATTATTAAACACTTAGATTATATGCTCATATGCCACGGTGTTGGCAGAATGGATGAATGTTTGGGTACATGTTGATTCTAAAGATGGCCATTCCTTCAAAGTATGTTGACTTGGCAGAGGCTGCCATCTCATTCCTTCCATTTTGAAATTTTACAAAATCTCAGGTGCTTCCAGACAAGCCCTTTTTCATGCATGGGATTTTATAAGGCATCCAGATGACCTCATCTTCCATTTGTAACTCTTGTGTCTTCCCAACATTACTTCTTCAGTCCTTCTGTCTGACTGTGGAACAATCTGTTAAGGGGTTCAAGATGGAATAACTCTGCATGCCTTTTGATTGCTGGTGCTTAGAGCATCTTTTTGCAAGCCCTCTACCTAGAAACCACCACCAGATGAACCACTTGTTGATTAGTGAGAGATCGTCTGTTTGAGGGAAGTCTAAATGGGATTTTCAGTAGACCGTCATGCAAAGCAAGGTGATCTTCTCAGGCACCAGATGGGGGATATGGCAGTATCAATCTCTTACTACTATATGGATGCTATGTATGCCATATGACTTGTCCTGGACAAGATAACTCCCAACCTTAGTGTGGTAGATGTTATTTTACCACTGTCGTTAAAGCAAGATTTAATCACCAAGCTAGTTGACTTTGGAACATAGCTTTATTTCTGGGCACCAAAGTTCAAGAAGCATATTGACAAGCTGAAACACATCCAGAGAAAGATGACCTTGGATAGTAAATATGTAGAATCTAAGCCCTATGAAGAACATCTTAGGAAACTAGGTATGTTAAGTTTAGTGATGAGAAGGTGAGAGGTGACATGATTGGCATATTTAACTATTTGAAGGGATGTCCTATAGAAGCTAGAGAAAGCTTCTGCTCTAGAGACTAAAGCACATACCAACTGATTCAAATTACAAGGACATATGTTCCATTTCAATATTTAAAGAAAAAAATGACACTAAGAGATGTGTGAAGTTGGGATAGACTTCTTTTGACAGCAGTGGGCGTCTTTTCTTTGAAAATCTTTAAATAGGCATCACTCAAGAGTGCTTTGGTTGTACATTTTTGCATCACAGAAGGTTGAATTTGATGGCTCTTGTAACCCCTTCCAGTCCTATGATTCCATGTTCTATGATTATACATCAGTTCAAAGCACATCTAGTCCTCCTTTAGTAAAGGCCACATGCTATAGAGAGCTGATTCCAGGTACTTTATTTACCCATAGTTGGATCGATAACATTTTCCTTTTTCCTTAAGTAGGTTAAGGATAAGAATGGAGAGGCAAGGAATGAAAAGCTACTGACAACATGGTACTGTTGATAATGTCTATGGAAGAGCAATAATTACTCTTCTCATGTCTGCAAGTCTGCAAGAATCCACCCAGGTGATAAATTAAATGTCAGGAACTCCATCAAATTCTAAAACACCACATTTTTTCTGATTAATATGTCAAGCTCCACTATCAAACTTCAGCAGGACAATCAGAGTTAACAGAAACAGTGAATAATCATAATTTGCTTATTGCACCTTGATATAATGGGCAAACCACCAGTATGTCACATTCTAATGCAACTAGTAATGTGCCCTTGACACCAACAAACTCGGGTAAGACTTCCCTGAAAACTATTTAGACGCTTTGAGAGCCACACAATAGATTGTCATGTCTCCTTTCAAGGATTTGATTCAGTGAACAAATGACATCTGTTCTTGTCAATCTGTGTTGGTTGCCAAACATGCTGCCAGGCATAATAAAGGTGCTGGTCTTGATGCTGCTGCTGACTTATAAAGCTGAGAGAACACTTGAATTTTTTAAGAGCAGCTGTTCAGGACTCCTGAACAGGGCTATCTAGATACTGTTGGACTGAGATTTCCGTCAGCTTTAGATGGTATAGCCAGCAATGAGGACTTACCCAAGCTGAAGTCTGACAGCATCTTTTTCGCCCCTGATTTAGAAAGTGGTTGGCATTTCCTGTGGAAGCCCTAGCTCTCACCATGAAAGAATTCACTCCAAAAAGCCCATCCTTGCTTCTACTCTGTATTAAAAATGGTTTCATTTTTTAATCTGGCACTGTTTGAGGGTGAGCTGCCAAAATATTTACTGGTTTTAGGCCGATTTTCTGCTGCTGTCATCTTTAAGTTTGATTGAACTGCATTTTATGCATTTTTACTATTGCAGTTCATACTTAGGGCTTTGGGAAGCTACCATACATTACATATCCATCTGAAGGGATAGGCTATGAATACAATAAATTAACTATAGTAGGGATCCCCCTCTCTGTTCTATTTACAGTAGTGCTTCATCTAGCTGCAAAGTTTATTTTTAACTCAGTGTTTAATTCTGCTTTTTGTTCTCACCCGTATGCTATGAATGGGTATCTATGGTCATTCCTAACAGCTAACATTAAGTATGTATCTATTTGTTTTCAAAATATTTATGCTACCTAGTAATACATATTCTCTGAATAGTTAATATTAAAATGTAAAAGCAGAGAGATTAAGATAAGTAAGGTTTAAAACAGAATAAGATTTCAAAATAATACTAAAATATCTTAATATAACTGTGAATTTAATAATAATAATAATAATAATAATAATAATAATAATAATAATAAACTTTTATTTGTATACCACTCTATCTCCGCAAGTTTCCAGCATAGGTAAAGCATTTCAATTACCGACACAAAAACATACAAAACTATCTTTAACATAGACACATTACTATATAACAGTCCTACATATTTAAAATTAAAAGCCAGTTCAGTACTAATTTACATCGGGCAAGTTCAGTTTTTAGCACCATTGATATTAAATTCTGTTTTAATGTTTTGCACATTTGTAGATTGTAAATTGTATTGAAATGCTTTTAATATAAGCTATTTTGAGTCTCCTTTGCGGAGAGAAAAAGCAGGATATAAAAAGGAAGGAGAAGGAGAAGATATCTGGAAAATACTAACCTGTACTTGATTCCTCGCCCCTTTAAAAAAGAAGAAAAAACTATATTATGAGTGTCATGTGAGCCTCTCTGTGAAGGACGTTGTTTTACTGGTACAAATACTCGATAAAATCTCATTACGTGTGAATCATGAGAAATTCTTTTGGAGAAGTTCCCTGTAGTGATACTCCAACAACCTGGCTAAAAAGTGCATGGTTGCATTCTTGAAGGCAGGGGATGGGAATTCTGTCGCTCTTCAAATGACAATGGATTGCAACTCCCAACTGAATATACTGGTTAAGACTTATGGGAACTGCAATACAACAATATCTGGACAGCCACAGAGTTCCCACCTCTTCTTGATGGGGAAAGTCATACACATGTGGTGTGTGAAGGAAGTTTCCATTATTCAAAAGTTAGAACAACTCATAATAGCAAGAACTAAGCTGGAAATCTGACCCTCCTGAAAACTACCCACTGACAAATTTCTATATAGAAGACCACATTTGAAAATCTTGAATTAATCCATAACAGTCACTGCAATCATTAACGATACCATTGCTACTGAATAGTTTTAAAAGTTTCTAGGGACTGTGATCAAATGGTTGCTTGGCATTTGCTGTCCCATTTCTATACAGAGAAATGGGGGAAGGGAATAGTTTTATCAACTTTTTTCTAGTGGAAAAAGAAAATATTTTCCAGGACTGAGACTCACCATTAGCAAACCCAGAACACGTTTCTTTCTTTTTCTTCATTCCTGAAGGCTTTGTTTCTTGGTTTGATGTGCTGCCACTCCAAGATGTCACTGCGATACCTGTATTAGTAGGATGGCTACCATGCCAGGAGACTGAGTATCATTTGACGGAACATAGCAGTCACCATACTAAAATGAAAAGTAATCGTTGAAGGATATTCTCCAGAGCTGCCAATATCGACATGTCAAGTTTGCATATGGGAAAGGCTGAGAAAATGAAAAATCACAGAGATTTTCTCAGCGGAAAGAAAATATAACTCCTGCTATTCCGATACAACTTAAATATGATTTTCAGTCCTAAAACTGGGTCCCATTCAGGCAATGTGCAAATATTCCAATTTATGCCACAAGAATGAATTCCACGAGAAGAATGGTGGGATATTGTGCTTTGAAACCACACTCGAACCACTCTGTAGAAACAATATTGTGATGGGACTGTTGTGGGATAGCTATTCCCTGTTAAATTCTCTATTACATATGATTCCAGTATTTTCTTTCCTTATTACTCTCCCAACTTTGTAGGGACAAGTCACAATTAATTCTCTGTTGTCCCACTTTTCCAGCTACTTTAAAAACACCCTGGTCTCCTTCGCTCAGTTTCCGCCTTCAGCTTTGATGGAAAATGAGTTCAAAGTCCAAAATCAGTTGGCCTCCATAACTCAGCAGGTGGGAGAGGATGGGGCAATTTTGCTTTTCCTCAGCGGTTCAGGCAAAAGCCAACCACGGCAGCCTCCCCTAGCTTCCTCATTAATATTTTCCGCCAATGGATCTAGTGTCGCTTAGCCATACGTATCCTCTGTTTTTTGTGTGTGAAATGTTAACACATTAGCGATCCATGCCATCTTTGTAGCAGGCAAGAACTCAAAATGAGAAGCCTTTAACACAAATGAGGTGGGCATGGCTGAAAAGCGTCACCTGGTGAAAAGCACCTTTTTGTGCTGTTAAAAACACACACACAGAGGCAAGGCCCGCTCCCCAAAGGAGGTTCTGGCATAGATTTGAGGGCCACTTCCCTCAAGGTCTGAGCCATTTTCGCTAAGGCATTTTGCACAGGCCTCCCCTGCTCCACGGTCAGGTAGCAGAGGCTTGTGTTGCTATGGTAACAGGAAAGGCCTCAGACTGGAGAGGCTTCCTGTGACCCAGCCGCAGGCCGAAGGGCTGCCAACCCAAGGTTCTGAGGTGAAGGCCTTGGTTAGTTAGGCTCGGCAGTCCCAACTGCTTGCACACACACCACACCACACCACACACACACCACACTCTTCTGCTTGGTTTCTCCCCCAAGCAGCTCCACCGTGAGCAGGGAGGTCGGGGCTGAGCCCAGAGCCAAAGCCACGAGGAGGATGACGGCAGGGCTTCCGAGGTGGAGGAGGCCTTGGGCAACCTGCCCGCCCACCTCTCCAAACGACTGGGTGGTCTGCGCCGGCGTGCCAGGGCTTGTGGCATTTGCGGCATGCGGGCAAGGAGTGTGAGGGAAGGCCACAGTGCACAGTCCATGGAGATCGATGGGTTAATATGAGCGCACGGGACATACAATTCGCAAGCACGCCTTTTCACCCAGCACTGGAGTTCACATACACGCTGATGAATCACAGACACACTGCTCCATCTCTTGCTTTCTCTTGCATTACGGCAGACATGTATTGTCCTGCATCCTACTAAGCCATCCATACTCAAGAACTACAATAGCTATGGATACATCTACACTGTTTAATTCATGCAATTTGACACTATTTTAATTGTTATGGCTCAATGCTATGGAATTATGGGAGACGTGGTTTTACAAATCTGCCAAATAGCGCCGCTTTCTCCCCAAACTACAAATCCCAGGGTTCCATACTGTTGAGTCATAGCAATTACAGAGATGTAAAACCATATTAATTGGAAATGTACATTGAAATAATAATAATAATAATAATAATAATAGTAAAAGTAATAATAGTAATAGTAATACATCACATAGTCCTAGACACTTGGGAAGTGCTCAACTTGTTATTTTGTGATACAAAATGCCAGCAGTAAAGAATTGGTGGGATCATAAACCCACAAAGGTCGTGGAAAATGAATATGCAAAAATACTGTGGGACTTCCGAATCCAGACTGACAAAGTTTTGGAACAAATACACCAAATATCACAATTGTGGAAAAGAAAAAAGTCTGGATTATTGGTGTCGCCATTCCAGGTGACAGCCGCATTGAGGGAAAACAACAGGAAAAACTCAGCCGCTACCAAGACTTCAAAATCGAACTGCAAAGGCTCTGGCATAAGCCAGTACAGGTGGTCCCAGTGGTCATTGGTGCACTGGGTGCTGTGCCAAAAGATCTTAGCCGGCATTTGGAAACAATAAGCATCGACAAAATCACGATCTGTCAACTGCAAAAGGCCACCTTACTTGGATCTGCACACATCATTCGAAAATACATCACACAGTCCTAGATGCTTGGGAAGTGTTCGACTTGTGATTTTTGATACGAAATCCAGCATATAGATCTCGTTTGCTGTGACATACTGTGCTTTTGTGTCAATAATAATAATAATAATAATAATAATAATAATTTTATTTTATACCCCATCTCCATCTCCCCTAAGGGACTTGAGGCAGCTTACAAAGGGACAAGCCCAGAGAGCACAAAGTTAAAAACATAACACAATAAGATAGCATCAAAACAAAACCAAATGAAAACATATCACAATAAAACATAACATCATAAAAACAGTACCATACAGAATGATAAAGGTGCTGAGTTCAGAGGGCTCTGGGTTTGTGCAAATTCCTAGACAGAGCTAAGGGAAAGTGCAAAATTCAGAAAGGCAGGGCTGGGAGGATAATGTGCATGGGTATTAAAATGTCAGGATTGGGTTTAATTGGTTTATCAATGACGAAAGCATAATCAGGAAAAATGTTTGCTTTTAGCCCTTACACCCAGCCTATATCCCAGAATATTAAAGCAGAAAATTCCACATTATCTGTTTTGAACTGACAGTGTGGATTCAGATAACTCAGTTCAAAGTAGATATTGTGGGATTTTCTGCCTTGATATTCTGGGATATAGGGCTGTGTGGAAGGGCCCTTAGAAATGGGTGCCAATGGGAGCCAATGTGGGTTTGTTAGGTATAAGTAATGAAAAACTTTTTAAAAAAATCTCTTTTTAAAATTCGGTCATTTGTTCAGTAAATGATGGAAATGCTGTGGATGTCATTTATCTGGATTTCAGTAAAGTATGTGATAAACCTCCCCCCTCCCCCAATATTTTGATCAGCAACCTGACTAAATATGGAAGAGATGGAAACACAATCAATTTGATCCATAATTGGTTGGAAAACCTTGCTGAAAGAGTTGTCATCAGTGGCTGTGCTTCAAATTGAAGGGGGCCTCAAGTGGAGTGCTGCAGAGATCTGTCTTGAATCTGCTCTCATCAATATTTTATCAGTGATTGGGATGATGGGATAGAGTAACTGCTATCAAATCTGCAGATGATACAAAACATGTTAAGAGCACAGAACAGACTTCAAAAGGACTAAACTGGGTTGAATGATTTTTAAGTTACAGGAGGGGGAGATTTTTATTTAACCTTAGAAGGAACTTCTTGAGAGTAATAATGGTTTGGAAATGGAACCATTTGCCTGGAGAGGTGATAGGGCCTCCTTCTCTGGATGTCTTCAGAAAGAGCTGGCAGCTACCTGCTGGGGATGCTGTAACTGGAGCACCTGTATTTGTCAAAGGGTGGACTCAGTGGCCCAAAGAGCCCCTTCCAACTCTGATTCTGTTATTATAATAGCCCCGGAGTGACTTGAGATGTAACAAGGAACATCTTTTAGGGTGGGCAAAGTGGTTCTAATCAGGAAATACTTTATCAGTGTTATGGATAAAAGACCAGATAAATGCCGTACATAAATAGAGAAGACATTAATGTATTGTAACCCCAATGCAATGGGATTTGACCCTGGATTTGCCTCATGAATGGACTTTTTGGGCTCAAAAGGCAGACCCTGCTCAGATGGTGAATGGAGTGTAATCTTCAAATCTGAACCATTTGCAATAAGGAACACATTTTCAAGATTGCTTTTATACATGGCACAGCTACAAGATAAGGGTATGGTGGTCATAATTGAATTTAGGGGACTTTATTGGAAATGTGGACAGAGGGGGCAAGGAAGCTGCTGTTGTGTGCCTTTGAATTGTTCCAAACTGCTGGCAAACCTTAAAGCAAACCTCTCCGAAGGAGTTTGTCTTGCTTTCCTCAAAGGCAATGATGTGTCTTTCCCAAGACCATCCAGTTGCTGAGTGGTGATTCAAACCCTGGTCTCCAACACAGAAAAGCCAAGCAAACCAGCATGCAGGGTCTGTTGTAATTTCTGGAGATAGTAAGAAGTTAAGCTTAGAGGTATCCCAAGACCTGAATTTCAAGACCAAAACCTGAGACCTAGAGATGCCTTGCATCAAAGGAAGGCTCTGATAATATTACAGCTGAAATATTTTAAGGGGTAGCATCTAGTGATGACATTAAACATGGCACATTAAGCAACAACTGCAGTTGGAAAGACTATGCCAACCAAGCATCCCCCATCTAACAAATGAGTAAGATATACACAAACATAATCTTTCAAGACAGCACTTTCACCCTGAGATTTCCACTTTGTTCTGAAACCACAGAAGAGGGGTCAGGGCCAGAGATCTGGGAACCCTAGCAAGGACACAGAAGAACTGCTTCCACATCCTGTCTGGCTTTCCAAATCTATCCCCTGTGAGTCACGCTGGCCATAGGTGAACTCATTTCTTCCTACCTGATTGTTCTTTGCAGCGCTGAAGTACAGACTTGAGAGGCAATAACATTTGCAGATTATAGGGGGATAGTTATTCCTGCCTACACACATAGAAACTGTTTTAGGCTTCATGGCTTGAACCCTCAACCATTAAAGGAGGGGTGATGATTGATGAGAACCTAGAAGCCTGCCAGCCACCATCGCAAATTGGAAGCAGCTTGCAAGCCTTGTGTCTCGGAGAAAGGGCTGGTGAGTCCTTGTCCTGACTCAGCCGCATGAATGGACATTCGTCCCCAAAATGCAGCCAGCAGTGGTTTCACATCTGGATGCCCTCAACTGTCTCGCCACAGAAGTGACATCTCATCCTAAGTCCTTGTCCCCTGGTGGGACCTAGGTCTGAATTGTTTATTTGCAGTAGTGAAACATGACGTGGTGTGTGTGAGCAAGCTAGGACAAACTAAATGCAGAAAGCATCCCTCCTTTGGTACTGTAGAGGACACAACACTGTGCAATGCAGAATGGATTATTCTCACTGACAGGCCCAAAATGGGGGGGCTGGCTGTGAGAAGAAACAACAAGGGGGCTTCTGCAGTATTAAGGCCATTTTCCCAGTGCTGCAGGAAGCTGCAGAGGCCCCTGGTGACGTATCTGCTGTGGGCTCCCCAGACGAGAGGCCCCATGGTAATTTTGGGCTGTGGTTGAGCTAGGATCTGTCCTAATTGCAGGGTTGGAGCAGCCAACGGGAGGCTCCGATGTCACCAAGCGTCCGAGGCCTGGGCAGTGGGCCAGGCCCACCTGTGGTCACGCTCCCCACCCCCAGAAAATATCACAGAGCCCACTGAATGGGCAGAAGGAAAAGAAAGAGGCGTCAAGCAGGGGCATCTCTGAACACACAAAGAAGGTCGCCCTCTCACAAATGACTACATCCAGATGTATAACCTTTCCTTCGCCCCACCTATGTAGCAGCTCAGACAGGCCAGGAATACTCCACACTTTTGAAGAAGGTCAAAATTTAATCCCGTTTTACAGGACGATCTCTGTGAAGTAGCTGTAATCTGTATCTGAATCCATGTTAAAAAATTTTTTAAAAGAATTATCAAATTTGTTGTCAAAGGCTTTCATGGCCAGAATCATTGAGCTGTGAGTTTTTCGGGTTGGATTACCATGTTCCAATAGCATTCTCTCCTGATGTTTCACCTGTATCTGTGGCTGGGATCTTCAGAGATTTGCTTGACTTACTTCTGAGTAAACATATGCCGATTGCTTTATTTACTTCTGAGTAAGAGAGAAAACGTGGAGGCAGCGTCAGACTTTATATTTCTAGGTGCAAAGATTACTGCAGATGCAGACTGCAGCCAGGAAATCAGGAGATACTTACTTCTTGGGAGGAGAGCAATGTCCAATCTCGATAAAATAGTGAAGAATAGAGACATCACACCGGCAACGAAGACCCACATAGTTAAAGCAATAGTATTCCCCAGTCACCTACGGATGTGAGAGCTGGACCATAGGGAAGGCTGAGCAAAGGAAGATAGATGCTTTTGAACTGTGGTGTTGGAGGAAAGTTCTGAGAGTGCCTTGGACTGCGAGAAGATCCAACCAGTCCATCCTCCAGGAAAGGAAGCCCGGCTGCTCACTGGAGGGAAGGATACTAGAGACAAAGATGAATTTACTTTGGCCACATAATGAGGTGACAGGAAAGCTTAGAGAAGACAATTATGCTGGGGAAAGTGGAAGGAAAAAGGAAGAGGGGCCGACCAAGGGCAAGATGGATGGATGGGTTACTTGAAGTGAATAGATTGACCTTGAAGACTGCCCGGAAGCTCCAGATGGTCCAGCGTTCGGCAGCCAGGTTGCTAATGGGAGCGGCACTCAGGGAGCACACCACTCCTCTGCTGAGCCAGCTCCACTGGCTGCCAATCCGCTACCGGGCACAATTCAAGGTGCTGGCTTTAGTCTATAAAGCCCTAAACGGTTCTGGCCCCGCTTACCTCTCCGAACGCATCTCCACCTACGAACCGACTAGAACATTAAGATCGTCTGGGGAGGCCCTGCTCTCGATCCCGCCTGCGTCACAGGTGCGCTTGGCGGGGACGAGAGACAGGGCCTTCTCAGTGGTGGCCCCTCGGCTATGGAATGCCTTGCCAGCAGACATCAGACAGGCACCTTCGTTGCTGGCGTTTCGGAGAATGGTCAAGACCTGGCTTTACGAACAAGCGTTTGGCTAAGCAATGCAACTAACTAAGGAAGACGGTAACTGAACATAGGAACGGCACAATGGCTATGAGAATGGATCTGACTTTAACGGAGGCGTTATATATGTTGTTTGTTGATTTGTCTGTCTGATGTTAATTGTTGTGGAACGACGTTGTCGTCCCGGTTGTTGTATTGCTGTATTTTAATTACACTGTAAACCGCATTGAGTCGCCTGTCAAGGGCTGAAATATGCGGTATAAAAGTGAAGCAAATAAATAAAATAAATAAATTGAAGGAGCTGGGGGTGGTGACGGCCGACAGGGAGCTCTGGCGTGGGCTGGTGCATGAGGTCATGAAGAGTCGGAAACGACTGAATGAATGAACAATAACAACAAGCATGAGCAAGATGCTGCTGTGTCTCTTTATATGCTGCAGTGCTTACTTTCAAAAAAGTTTATTTAGGACTCATCACATGGCTTCCCTATTGAAATTATAAAATGTTTTGTGTCGTGAAATGTGTCATAGAAATGGTTGTTTTTCACTAAATCTTTAGCCTTGGAACATAGTTTTAAACAAGAATGACCTGCAGACATTGAGCAGGATCAGTCCAATTCTGTATATATCTATTCAGAAAAAGATCCCATTGCATTTAAGGGGCATACTCCCACCTCATTATTAATGGAATTTCAGCCTATAATATTCCTATGGAGCTCCAGTTGAACTCAAAGTGAGTTGTTAGTCATGAAAACTAACTGAAGCCCTGTTGATTTCAGTCAGAATGAACTGTGAGTAACTTAATCCATATCCAACTCATTTAATATAGCCATTCACACATTTCTTTATATTGTTTCCCACATAAATATAACTCAAATTTGGACCCAAAGTATATGACTCTTTCTTTCTGTGTTTCTTTCAGTAAAAGTTCCTTTGTGACTCACAACAACACCCTCATTATTTTACTGTCTTTTCTCCTCTGTGGGGCAAATACCACAATGTTTTGGTACAGCCCTTACTTTGAACCTACTTTCCAGGTTCAGCCTTCTATGTGTCCAGGGTCTGGGTGTATGTATGTCTTTGTTGGCCTTTTCTAAAGGGTGCAAATGAAGTAAACGATTTCAGCCTCAGAGAGCCTCTTAACAGTCACAAGAAACAGAATTAGATTTTAAAAAATAGTAGGCAATAATATGAATTCCTTTCCTTTCTTACGTTTTTTAGAAAAATCTACACTGATTTTCTTAAATGCTAAAGTATAAAATGTCTCTAAAGTTGTTTTCCTCACATTTGATAGCAAATGAAATGTACACATTGCAAATCAGAATTGATTGAATCCCCAGATGTTTCATGTCTTTGTGTGCCTTCAGGTCACCAATTAACATATGGCGACTCCAATAATTTCATAGTATTTTCTTAGGCAAAAAATACTCAGGAATTTTTTGGACAAAAATTTCCAGCATCCTTGATCACTGTTGTACTGGATGGTCCTTTTTTATCTCTAACCAGGCCCATAGCCAGGATTTCGATTCGGGGGGGGGGGGGGGGGGGGGGGGCTGAGTCTGAGTGAAAGAAGGTCTACCCTAGCAAACCTTTTGTATCGTTACCCCAATACCCCCATGCATATGGGATATATTATGGTGATCAGATCATGATATGAATAAACATAAGAGTTTAAATAATGCATCAGTAAGGCCTTTTCACGAACCACCATGAGAATTTCGGGGGGGGGGGGCTGAAGACCCTCAAGCCCCCCCTCCCCCCCCCCCCCCCCCGGCTACATGCCTGCCTCTAACAACTCTTTTTTGCCATATTAGTCAATTTCTCTCAATGGATTTAAACAGTTGTTTTAATCCCAACCCAATTAATGGGACTATATTCAGACACAGTAAGCAGTAGGCATTAATTATCAATGAACTGTATACTGTGCAGAGCAAGACAAAACATATTGACTACAGTACTTTCAATTATTGTTGAAGGCTTTCATGGCCAGAATCACTGGGTTGTTGTAGGTTTTTTGGGTTGTGTGGCCATGTTCTAGAAGCATGTTTAACGCTTCTAACATGGCCATACAACCCAAAACATGTACTTTCAATTATTTTGTTGTTGCTGTGCCTTCAAGTAATTTCCGGTTTACTACAACCCTAAAGAACCAATATTTTTTCAGAGAGCATTTAGTATTATCTATGACATCCTCATGGTCATTTGATAGGTTTCAGCGTTGATCCCCCAAAATCCTAGACCAACACTCAAACCACATCAATCTTGCTTTCTTCAGTTCAAACAGCTCCAATGAATTCATTCAAAGCATAGGTAAATTCCATTAATCTAATATAGTGCCAAATGCTACACAACTAGAGTAGAGTTCAGCTTACTCCGGTTTAGATGGATAATGAGATTTTGGTCAAGATATTGATATAATGAGAGCTTGCAGAAGAACCTAAGGATAAAATACACTCCGTTGTATAGAACAGATAAGCCCTAAATTTACTTTTTTCCAGATCACTAGCTTTGCCAGTTCTCACAGTATGACTAGAGGCTATACTGGCCGCACTGTTCATAGTCTACCTGTCATGGTGCAACATGTTGAGTAATTATTTGGCCAAGCAGAAGGTAATATATAGCTTACTCAAATACAGCCCAAATTCTGCTTTGTGGTTTTCCTGAAGCTTTGTTGCTGCTGTTGTTATACATCTTCCAAATAAATTCCAATTTATGGTGAACCTATTACAGGGAATTTTTGTTCAGAAAAGTTCACAATTGTCTTTCTTTAAGTGTCAATGGGCTTCCGTGGCTCAGCGCAGATGTGAACTCTAGTCTTCCAAAGTCATAGTCCACCACTCAAACCACCGCATCTGTCATATGTTCTGCAGTTGTTGGTGATGGAAGGGTTAATGTGAGTATTAGTTCTAGAGGGTTTGGTAATCTGTAAGTGGGAGTTCATGGGTGAAAGCAATTAGGGATGGAGTTGTGCAGGAGATGGGTTGCAGCTGGGTGTTACTGGATTTAAGGAGCTAACCTTGAGACTGATTTTGGGGAGAAAAGTATCTGTTGCATTTTGGTGGTGGATGCTGCTGGGTTTTTCCCCCAGGTCTGTCGGATTTTTGGTATCCTGACCTGTCTCCTGTAATCTTGGAACCTTGAACCTTTGAACTGCCTATAGACTCTTGATCCCTGGACTCTGTTATTGAACTCTCGGTGTTTGACCACTGGACTGGACACTTTTGACTACGAAGTTATTTTTGCTATCAGTTTTTGTTTATTCTGTAGCTGAGTGCTATCTTTATGTTTTGGTCTATTAAAACAGCCAGCAAGTAAGTGCTGTTTTAATTAAACTATTTGATAAAACTGGGAGTTTGATTCATCTCTACCTAAATAAGGTAGAGCCCTGGCAACGTGACAGCATCAGAGTATTAGGC
Organism: Anolis sagrei; assembly: GCF_037176765.1. Classification (NCBI taxonomy): domain Eukaryota; kingdom Metazoa; phylum Chordata; class Lepidosauria; order Squamata; family Anolidae; genus Anolis; species Anolis sagrei. Next base: position 138,039,268 of record NC_090022.1, read on the forward strand.
AAGATTTTACTTGCCTTTTCTTGTCCATCCAGTTAGTTATGTCATAGTGTAATACAGGTTGAGCATTCCTTATTCTAGGAATAGTTCAAAATTATCCACATGTGTGACTGAGATAGATGATTTTGCCTTTTTATGGTTCAATGTGCATAAACATTATTTTATGCATAAATTACTAAAATATTGTATAAAATGATCTTCACACTATGTGCATAAAGTATATATGAAACATAAATGAATTTTGTGTTTAAACTTAGGTCCCATCTCAAAAAATTTCATTATGAACATATTTTGCAAATAGTAGGCCTTCCACATTTGTAGGCGACTTTTGCAGATTTGATAATTCACAGATTTGATTAAAATGTTCTCTCTAGGAATCTCTGGCTCCTCCAGTGTGACTCCATGGTCAACTTGTAATGGAAGATTACTATAGAGTCAAGCTGGAGCAGGCATGTAGCCGGGGGGGGGGGGGGGGACTTGGGGGGCTTCAGCCCCCCCCCCCCAAATTCTCATGGTGGTTCGCGAAAAGGCCTTACTGGTGCATTATTTAAACTGTTATGTTTATTCATATCATGATCTGATCACCATATGCATGGGGGTACTGGGGTAACGATACAAGAGGTTTGCTAGGGTAGACCCTCTTTCACTCAGACTCAGCCCCCCGCCCCGAAACAAACTCAGCCCCCCCTCCCCCCCGAATCAAAATCCTGGCTACGGGCCTGAGCTGGAGAGAATATCTCTCTAGGAATCTCTGGGTCCTCTAATGCAGTTCTATTGTCAATTGGCTAGGGATTCCTAGGGAAGTGTTCTCTCAGGCAAAAAAACAAAAGTTTTTTTGAATTCACAGGTTTTTCACTCTCTCATTGAAGGTGTAGGGCTGACCACCCAGGTATTCCAAAATTAGGAAAAAGATCCAAAATCGCAAACACTTTTGGTCCCACGCATTTCACATAAGGGATAATCAACCTGTAATGCAGAGTTGGGGGAGCTATCTTTGGATTCCACCTCCCCAATCCTCACCAACCTTCTGAGAGTTATAATTCACACAAAATCGGAAACAGCAACTGGGCTACCAGACAGATGGCAAGGTCAAAACGAGGGAAAGAGGCATGCTTTGGATATAACAACACCTTCTGCTTTTTTCAGGAACGCTACCATTAAAGAAGATACAGAGGCTGGGAAATCTTTGTCTTGTCATTATTCCAGATCCTTCAAGCTTGCACTTTTGATCTTGATGCTCTCTTAGTGTCAACTCTTGTTCCAAATAAGGACCAGCAGAGCATGTAATGGAGGGGTGCTTTTCCATGCCTCTCAGGCCAAAACTCCTCCTCTAACTCCCTGCTGAGAAAATTACCTTCTACTAAATTCAACCCCGGCTGGCGCCAGAACATCCCTATCTCTACTCCCACCCCAAAAAAACACCAGGAGACAGTAGGAACTGAGAGCAGAAGCAAAGCATTAAGGGCAACAACCAACATAGGTAGAAACTTTTGAACAAAATGGGCAATGGCATGAGGAGCCAAAATTGCGGTAAATTTTCCTCAGCTATGTAAATATTCTACATATTTAATTTTGGAAGAAGCGAACAAAGGCAGATTAGTGCATTGGTGCAATAATGTTCCATGTGCTTCAGTATCAATAGATGCTTCATTTTTCTCTGAAATGGGTATTTTAACCTTGAAACTATATTTAGGTCTTGATTGATTTGGGAGAAGATAGCGATCTGACGGAAGCCTTAAAAAAAATCCCTCTGTTATGTGCTGGACCTCATATGCACACATGCAAATCTGTGCATGATTGTGCACACATACGATCCATTGCATAACTGAGGGATTTTTTAAAAAAACTTCAGCTAGATGTCCATTCTCCATCTTGATCAACTACAGAGGAAGGCTGTGGGGATGGCAGGAAATCATATACCAGGACTGACAGGTTTGTTTGTAGACCTGCTATCAGGTCCTGGGGGGTTTTTTTTGTCTTCGATGTAAAACACAGATTTTGGCACTGCCTGGAAGCGCCCTATGAAATGTCCCAAAGAGATGTGACTCCTGTACCTTTAACAGATGTGCAAAGGTGGGCAGGGCATCCTCACTTTTAACAGATCTCCAGAAAAGGATGGGCTTGTGTCCCTTTAATAGGTAAGCAGAACAGAGGCATTCCATCTTCTGCTGGATCCACACTGCCATATAATCTAGTGCAAATCAGATAATCTGGAATCAGAAACTGGATTATATGGCAGTGTAGATGGGGCCTTCCACATAAATATTAAAGGATGTGAGGGCAATCTAGCTACAATATCAATCATCCCGTTGATTGCTTGAGTTGACAACCCTATTTAAAGTGTAGGAAAAGCACTGTAGTTTTGTGATCTGACTTTTCAATTGTATACATAATAAGAGAGATAGAATATGGAATGACCTGATAATTTTAACAGAAGAAATTTCAAGAGAGATTTTAGTGAGAAAACATGAAGATTCAAAGCAATAAACACCTATCATATATATGTGATTATGAGGTTATTATTTTGACACCCTGGATCCATTTCAGGCCTTTTTATTGGCATAGATTTGTGGCTACTTTTTTAATGTGCTCAAATATGAAGAATAGACATATACAAAATCTTAGTTAGAGCATCTGCAGAAAATGAGGAACTGGAACGATTATTGCAGAAAACTCTGCCTTTCTCTGACAGCTGAAGCCCCATCTACACTGCCATATAATGCAGTTTCATAATACAGTTTAACTGCATTGAACTGCATTATATGACTCTTCACTGCCCTATAATGCAGTTCAATACAGACCCCTCTATGCACTTCCATATAAAATACAGATTATGTGGATTATCTGATAATCTGTTTTATATGGCAGTGTAGAAGGGGTCTACACTGTTCTATATCCCAGGATCTTATTCCAGATTATTACTTACTTAGGCGATCCCTCTTTGTCAGAGTATCATGGCCTTCCAAGTTCTTGTGCGTGAGGTTGTTTTTTAATATGCGGAGGTTGGGCACAGCCGATCAACACACTGTCTTCACAGTGTGAGGGTCCCAGCCTGTGGCGTGGTTAACACAATGAAGGTGGCAGCCTTCTTCTGCTTTCATAGCCGTTGTAACATGTACCATGTTGTCTTCCACCTAATGTGCCGTTGAGGTCTTCAGATTGTCTGGGACATCTCCTCCCTCCCCCCCCCCCCCCGGCCAGGAGTGCATGATTCTGGTGGTTACACCTGCAGGTTCATTGGAACACACAAGCCCCTCACCACAACAAGGCACCACTCCATCAAGAGATTATATGGCAGTGGAGACTCATAATCCAGTTCAAAGCACACAATCTGGTATCAGATTCTGGGATATAGGGCAGTGTAGATCCAGCCACAGTTCAACTGCATTATGGGACTGCAGTCTATATGGGATCTGAGCTTCTGGGTGAGAAAATACAAAATCCATTCTTGTAAGAATGGGGACCAGGAGAGCAAAAACAGGCATATCAATTTGCGATATGATTTGTGATTTGGAGACCTTCCAGTTAGGCCTTATACCCTGGGATCTGATCCCAGGTTTTCTCTTTATCCCAGATTATCTGGCAGTGAGGACTCATATCAGTGGGGACTCATATAATCCAGTTTAAAATAGATAATTTGGGATTGGATTTTGGGATATAGGCCATGTTTGGAAGGACCTTGGATAAAAGATTTAAGGATTTGCATAACTTTCTTGTTTACACTGCAAAATAGACTAGTGTGGATAATATCTGAACAATTTAAAACATGGTTCTTCCTGTAAGATTGAGAATATAAATAAAAAACTGTTTCTGCCAGCAAATAAATTCAATATTGATTATAATATAAAGTACTAACTAAACCACACCAAGACCCATTTTGATTTTTTTAAAAATCAGGAACACAGAATTGAAATTCTACATTCTTGAATTTCTTGGGAGCATTTGGTGCCTGGCATCAAAGATTGAGTGGTAACAGATTTTCACTACCTCCCTTAGTGAATGAAAAGCTACATGTCCACTGGGTTATAGAAGCTTGTACAAATCCGAACTGTAAAAGCAAAAACAACAAATCAGAATTTTAAAAACTTATTTGTCCAAGTAGGGGATTTTGTGACTGTTGAATCAAATGCATATTTGAAATAGGAGAAGCTAATTTAGAATTTCTGAATTCTGGATGAAAATTTGAGCATTGGGGTTTCAGGTTGTTGGGTTGTTTTGACCGTGGAGAAAAAGAAACAACTGTATAAATTTTTGAAAACCGAAACAGGCAATTATATGGACAGAAGTAATCTGAATGCCAATTCACAAATCAAATAGGCTACATAATCAGAAGCAGAAGATGGCGAAGCTTCGTGCTATCTGCAAAAACAAGCCCAGAAGCAGATTGTGGCAAAGATTGTGAACTGCTATCAAAATTTAGAGTAGAGCTAAGAAAAACACTAAATCAACCATCATGTCAAAATATAATTGAAATAATTTCTCCCTAGAATTTAAAGACAATGTAAACAAAATAGATTTGTACTCTAATTGACAGGAGCCAGAAGAGGTCAGGACTGAAGCCAGGAACATTGTGAGAAAGGAATGCAAAAAGACAGTATCTGCAACCAAAAAGAAAGAAGAGACTCAATGGATGGTAGACGAAACTCTTCAAGCAGTTAAATGCAGACTAAAAGAAACTGACAAAATAGAGTCAAAACTGCAAATGTAACTATTCAACAAGTAAGAAAAAAGAGGGCCACTATAATAGATGAACAGTCAGTCATCATAGGCAATCGGCGAACCACAATGCATGATTGTCCTAATGCATAACCTGTACAAACAATATGTATGACATACCATGTTTTCGTTTATAATTTTTAACTGCTTTATTTGTATATACTATGATTTAGACATGCTGTGGGTATGTTGTAAATAAGATATTGATTCCTATTTGTATATATATGTTTTGCATTTCTGGTTTGTGATTGAAATAAACTGTTTGAGTTATTGGTTAATTCTTGGATCAAGAGGCTACTGTGAGGAGAGAATACAAAGAAATGGGATGGTTTCCTACAGAGAAGGTGGGTAGGCAAGGTTGCATTTTATCACGCTATTTGCTTAACTTGTATGTTGAACATATCATATGTGAAGTAGGATTAAACCCAGAGAAAAGAAGCATGAAAATTGGAGGAAGGAACATCACTAATGTAAAATAGCCAAATGAGACTATAAAATAGCAAAGACCTGGAATGATTATTAAAGAAAATCAAGGAGGAAAGTGGATAGGAAAAGCTAGAATTGAACATTAAGAAAACAAAAATAATGTTGCCAGATTATTTACATAACTTTATAGTAGATTATTAAGACCCTGAAATAGTTCAAAATCATCTATACCTTGATTCAGTCAAACATAATGGAGACTGCAGGCCAGAAATCAGAAAACTAGGGCCCCTTCCACACAGCTGAATAAAATCCCACATTATCTGCTTTGAACTGTAATATATGGCAATATGGACTCAGATATGCCAGTTATTCTGGGATTTTCTGCCTTGATATTCTCGGCTATACGACTGTGTGGAAAGGTGCTAGGACTTGGAAGGGCAGCTATGAATGAAGGAACTAGACAAAAGTCCAGAATGAAAAGATATACAGTATATTGAATACTAAAGCTATGATTGTTCATGACATCATAACTGCCATCACCTTGACTTCAACTTATGGCAACCCCATTAATGAAAGACCTCCAAGTCCCATAATGTGTTTTAGCAAATAGACTTGAACTTATAGGCACACCATCCTTGGGGGGGGGGGGGGGGGGGGGAGAGGTTGGCAAAATTTATTCAAAGGTTTGCTATTGCTTTCTTTTGGAGCTGAGAGAATGTGAGTGGCTCAAGGACACCCAGTGAATTTCCTTGGCTGAGCAGGAATTGAACTCTGGTCTTCCAGTCCCACACTACTATACCTCCCTTGTCTCTCTCCAAAACTATTATGTACCATCAACATATCAGACTAACATATGCCAACACGTAGCCAAGGATTTGCTCATCTCGGAACATCATGGAGATAGAATGGTATTGATCCCATTTTTAATGCAGAAGAGTATTTACAACATTTATATGCTGCCCTTCTCATCCCGAAGGGGACTCAGAGTGGCTTACAAGGTATATATACATACAATATATTATATTATTAGCATAGGACAGTATCAGTATTAAAAATTACTATATTGTACTATACTGTTATATTGTAATATTATTTGTAATATTACATGTAATATAAATATATAATTATATTATATTATTATTAGTAGTAGTATTATATTGCATTACATTACACCCATACAGGTACTTCAGAAACTAAGTCTGAAAGGGTTTTTTTAAGCTGGAAAAAGTGTTCTAGCTCTAATTAAAGCATTGATTAAAATAAAAAAAATAACAGGATGGTAAAAGACATGTCAATTGAAAAGATAATGACTGGCATCCTGTTGATTGATTACAATGGTGTTTGCTATTGCAACTCATTTTTATGGTCATTGAATAGGTTGGAATTCTCCACTGACTACACAAGGCACAAAATCCGCCCCCCCCCCCCCTTCCCGCCAAAAAATCCAAACTCGGGAACATTTCAAAATTGCAGCCAGTAGAACTAGAACCATATGGAAAAGGAACTGGATGCAGAGCAATGACTGCAGGGACCTTGAGAGGAGCCTCCCAAGCAGTCCCTGAGGATGTCTGTTGTTGTGTTGCCAACTGTAGGAAAAGTGCTGGATGTTCTCCCCTATCCCATTCTGCTAAAAAAATAATAATAAACTATTGGCTTTTTTACAGCAACTGTGACAAGCAATATTTGGCAACTGACAGCCATACAATTTCCTTGGCCTGTCCCTGTCTCTTATAAGAACAGTCAATCTGCAGAAATCTGAAAGTGGCCAGTACATGCATAAGCCAGTATTTGACTTTCTCCCTCTGACAGAGGTGGGAATCATGTGCCCCTCCAGCAGGCCCGTAGCCAGGATTTCGTTTCGGGGGGGGGGGGGGCTAAAAAAATTTCGGGGGGGGGTTGGGGGGGCTGAGTTTTGGGGGGGGGGGCTGAGTCTGAGTGAAAGAGGGTCTAGCCTAGCAAACCTTTTGTATCATTACCCCAATACCCACATACATATGGGATATATTGAGAATGGTGATCAAATCATGATATTAATAAACATAACAGTTTAAATAATGCACCAGTAAGGCCTTTTCGCGAACCACCATGAGAATTTCGGGGGGGGGGGGCTGAAGCCCCCCGAGCCCCCCCCCCCCGGCTACATGCCTGCCCTCCAGATGTTGTGGATCCCAACTTCAACACTTCTCACTCTTCTCTGGGATCTGCAGTCCAATACTATTTGGACAGCTGCAAGATCCTTGCCACTGGCAAGGAAATAAAGATGATCACTGGCTTATGCCTGCATAAACTACTGTTCAAGGGATAGGAGAAAAGGCCAGTAACTCTAAGGAGGAGAAGGAGAGCTCTGCCTTTCTTGATTTAAGGATTGGTGAAGGATGTGTGCCTCCTGGATTAATTGGGCTCCTTTAAAAAGTAACAAGGGAAGACTGAGTCCTGCTCCTGAAATAGTCAGCTAGCAAGGAGTCTTGAGTGCTTGCAAATTGCAGGGCAGGGTGGGAAGGCAATCTTCTGGACAAAAGGCCGGGAAGGGGGGGTTGGGTCCAGGGATCATGCAGTGGCCAGGTTTTTCTTGCTGTGGGCAGAGCCTCCTTTAAAAAAGAACGTGTGAGTGGCATCACAGGCTATATTTACCCGGATGACTCAGAACTCACCCCTGCTCGGAATTTGTGACACTGCATGGGATGGGAAACGGGACACTTGGCCACGGAAGTGGCACCTCGGTCAGGACAAGGAGAAGACAATGGGGATGCCAAGGCAGAGCTCTCCCCCAATGGCAAAGTGCTGCAAGGAGAGGGAGTAAAGGGGAATAGGAAACTACAAAAAGAACAGCCACAGCCTTGTCTAAACAAGTACTGATTAGAACGGATGATCATGATAACAAAGAAACAGTGCTCCTATTATGATTTGGATAGTATAATTGATTTCAATAGTACTCTTGACTGGACATCTGAGTGAATATGTGAGGTGCATTGGAAAGCTTAGGAAAGTCACTCTTTGGATAACAACTTCCAAAATCCACCAAACAGCATGAGTCAAAAATCTAGTGTTCTCAATGCAGCACAGAGGAGACTCTCTTATGATGCATCTATTTATTTATTTATTTATTTATTTATTTATTTACCTTACTTATATACCGCTGTTCTCAGCCCGAAGGCAACTCACAGCGGTTCACAACCAATACAAACAGCAAAAATTCAGTGCTACAGTATAGAAACAGTTAACAACCTAACACATTACACAATTAATAAACAGTTACTACAATACCCATTCACTGTCGTCTCGTCATCAAAAACATGTTCCAGATTCGTCATCCATTGTTCCATTCCAGTGTTCATTAACCAATCATTGCACTAATTATTGGAACGCCTGCTCAAACAGCCAGGTCTTCACTTTTTTGCGGAATACCATTAGAGATGGTGCTAGTCTAATGTCCGTAGGAAGGGCATTCCACAGCCGAGGAGCCACCACCGAGAAGGCCCTATCTCTCGTCCTCGCCAGCCTAGCTTGAGAAGCAGGCGGGATCGAGAGCAGGGTCTCCCCGGAAGATCTCAAAGTCCTGGTGGGTTCATAGGCAGAGATGCGGTCGGATAGGTAGCTTGGGCCGGAACCGTTTAGGGCTTTAAAGGCCAACGCCAGCACTTTGAATTCATCCCGGTAGCAGATCGGTAGCCAGTGGAGTTGGCGCAACAGGGGGGTTGTATGCTCTTCTTCGCTGTAGAATGAATGCAGTTTGACACCACTTTAACTGCCATGGGTCAATGCTGTGGAAACATGAACATTGCAGTTTATAATGTATCCGAATGTATCTCTCCCTATAAACCTGTTAAGAGTGTTAAGATCTTCTGGGGAGGCCCTGCTCTTGGTCCCTCCTCTGCCGCAAGCGCGTTTAGCGGGGACAAGAGACAGAGCCTTCTCAGTGTCCGTCCCCCCCCCCCCATTTGTGTTCGGTCATTTGTGTTTGGAAATGTGGGCCTCATCTACACCGAGTATTTAAAGCAGTCCAGAACAAACTCCCATGACACGAAAGTACGAGGGTTGAATGAAAAGTAATGCCTCCACCTTCATTACTTGGGTTTGGATGGGAATAATAAATCAAAGGCAGAAATAATCCTTAGAATGTGTTCTTTAACCACCACTATTCACTTTTCCGCATAATCACCAGACAATTTGATACATTTCTGCCAACGATGAACAAGTTTTCTGAAGCCGTCACGGAAGAAGTCAACACTCTGTTTCTGCAACCAGCGTCTCACAATTCTCTCAACGTCTTCATCAGAAGCATAATGATGTCCTCACAGATCTTCTTTCATTATCGGGAAGAGATGGAAGTCAGACAGTGCTAAATCTGGACTGTATGGAGGATGTCATACAGTAGTGAGATCTAGTCTCTGAAGTTTCAAATCTATGCGCTTTCATTTCAGGCCTCAGCATCCTGAGTACCCATTATGCACAGATCTTCCAATAGCCAAGCAAAGCAATAATGTGACCTACACAATCTTGTAAAATGCCGATTATGCTTGAAATTTCTCTCTGAGTCATACGACTATCATCCTAAATCAATCTATATACCTTTTGCTTGTGAAACTTGGTGTTTGCTGTCACAGAATGTCCAACTCTTTGTTTGTCACGAAAGTCAGATTTCCCACCCCAACATCTTTAAACTTTTTTGCCCAACGACACACAGTACTCACATAAACACAATCACTATAAACACCTTGCGTTCTCTGATGAATTTTCTTTGGGGTGACACCTTCTGCTGTCAAGAATTCAATGACTGCATGTTGCTTAAGTCACACTGACTGACCATCTGCGCAGGGTTCCATACTTCGCACTTTAACAACACAACCGTTCAATGCTAAGGCTTCCCACCAAAATGGAACTGTAGAGGAGAGTCTACTGAACAAGCCAGTACCTGCTCCATACCAGTACTACCATCTGTTGAGGATTTACAAAGGTAGAGGCATTACTTTTCATTCAACCCTCGTATGCGAAAGGCATACACATCAGTGCTCTGTAGTTTGTGCCATCATCACCATCCAGGCCCATAGCTGGTTCCATGATTTCCTGTGTAGTTATCCTCACAGCTGGCTGTGCCCTCATCTACACTGATGATTTAATGCACTCTTCAGCCGGATTTGCAGATAACTACACAGGACCAAATTAAAGCCACGACTTAAGTCCCCTTATTTATTATTTACCAACGTATATCTCTGGTGTTGCCTGGGTTAGGTATTTTGTAATGCTATTTATTAAAAATATTAATTGGAGCTGGACTCCAACACCCATCATCTTCTATCAGGCCTTGCCCACAAAATATTTTAAGCTGGATAACGATGAGTATGTGTACCAAGTTTGGCCCATATCCATTGTTTGCGGGATTGACACAGCTAACTGGGTGTGGGTGGACTACAACTCCCATCATCATCTATCAATCCTTCAGAACCTACCAACATTTTAAGTCTGTCATGATGGGTATGTGAGCCAGGTTTAGGCCAGATCCAACCTGAGTGGGCGGAATTAACATGCATCGCCATATGTGGGTGCACTAGAAATCTCATTATCCTTGGGTATTTTAAGTGAGATCATGATGGGGATGTTTGCCATGTTTGATATGAATCCATCACAGGTAGGGTCCAGAGGGCTCTCCGAGTGTGGGTGGACTACAACTCCCATCATCTTCTATCAACCCCACACACCCCACCAACATTCTAAGTCAGTTATAATAAATGTGTGTACCAGGTTTAGGATGGATCCAACGTGGGTGGGTGGGATTAACATGTGTCCTCATATGTGGGTGGACTGCAATTCCCATCACCTTCTACCAATCTCCCCAAATGCCACTGGTATTTTAAGTTGCATTCTATGTGCAAAGTTTGGTACAGATCTATCAATGTGAGTATAGCCATACAGACATATTTTCATATATAGGCAGTCCCCAAGTTACAAACATCCAACTTACAAAATGACTCCTAGTTAAGAATGGGGGTGAGGTAACAGGAAGTGAGAGAAATCTAACCCTGGGAAGCGAAATTCACTCCTTTTTTTCATGTCAGAGCAATTTGAGAAAACCGCAAGTGATTCCTGATGTGAGAGAATTGACCGTCTGCAAGGATGTTGCCCAAGAGACACCCAGATGTTTGATGTTTTACCATCCTTGTGGGAGGCTTCTGTCATGTCCTCACATGGGGAGCTAGAGCTGACAGAGGGAGCTCATCCGCACTCTCCCCGGATTCAAACCACCAACCTGTCAGTCTTCAGTCCTGCTGGCACAATGGTTTAACCCACTGCCCCACTGAGGGCATTATTGTGGGGAAAGTTATCACGCGGAAAGGCATCTCACAGTCCTTGTTTCCACAGCAAGACAAAATGTTCAAAATTCAATTATCATAGAATCATAGAGTTGGATGAGACCTCATGGGCCATCCAGTCCAACCCCCTGCCAAGAAGCAGGAAAACTGCATTCAAAGCACCCCCAACAGATGGCCATCCCGCTTCTGTTTCATAGGAAGAGATGGTGAGGTGGGATCTTCTGAAGAGGGGCACAGAGAGCAAAACAAACCCCACAGGGTGTTCCCCCTTCCCTATGCTCTCCAAAGCCGATGGATAGATGGAATGACAGTCCCTGTTCCGACTTACATACAAATCCGACTTAAGAACAAACCTACAGAACCAATCTGTTGGTAACTTGTTGGTAACTTGGGGACTACCTGGATCTATAGATACAGATGTGGCTCTTTTGTTTTTGGTGTGTGTTTGTGGGGGCGGGAGGGCGCTTTGGCCGGACTCCCCTGGTGGAGGAGGGCTCTCTCTGCGTGAACTCTGCAGCCCGGCTGGGGATAATGACAGGGTGGGAGGGAGGGCAAGGCTGTAAACACCGGCCGGACTGTCCCACGCGCCCCGTGCGGTTTGTGGCCTTTCCACGGGGGGATCCTTCCTGCCGGGACCCCCAGGCGGGGCCGTGGGTGACTCAGCCCTCCGTGACTCAACCCCGGCAGCGGCAGGAGACGCACCTGAAGGAAGCCGCTGCGGGCCAGGAAGGCGGAGGGCGCCCTCTGCTGGACCCCGCCGCTAAAGCAGCCTCACATGATAACTGGGCTGTCGAAGGTTTTTCGAGCTGTATGGCCATGTTCTAGAAGCATTCTCTCCTGACATTTCTCCTGCATCTGTGGCAAGCATCCTCAGAGGTTGTGAGGTTTGTTGGAAACTAGGAAAAATTGGTTTATGTATCTGTGGAAGGTCCAGCTTGGGAGAAAGAACTCTTGTCTGTTGGAGGCAGGTGTGAATGTTTCAGTTGGCCACCTTGGTTAGCATTTGATGGCCTGGCAGTTTTTAGGTGTGGCTTGTTACTGCCTGGGAAATTCCTTTGTTGAGAGGTAATTAGGTGTTCCTGATTGTTTCTTGTCCCCTCTGTTTGGGTTTTGTTTTTTATTTACTGTTATAATTTTAGAGTTATTTAGTACTGGTAGCCAGATTTTGTTCATTTCCATGGTTTCTTCCTTTCTGTTGAAATTGTCCACATTCTTGTGGATTTCAGTGGCTTCTCTGTGTAGCCTGACACGGTAGTTGACAGAGTGGTCCAGCATTTCTGTCTTCTCAAATAATATACTGTGTCCAGGTTGCTCTGCTATGGCTGACTTCTCTGGTTGACTTAGTCTGCAGTGCCTTTCATGTTCCTTGATTCGTGTTTGGGTAATGCTGCATTTGGTGGTCCCTCTGTAGACTTGTCCACAGCTGCATGGTATACAGTAGACTCCTACAGAGGCGAAAGGATCCCACTTGTCCTTTGCTGAACGGAGCATTTGTTGGATTTTCTTAGTGGTTCTATAGATGGTTTGTATGTTGTGTTTCCTCATCAGCTTGTGGTTTCCTTGATGTATGGCAAGAACACTTTTCCTCTGGATGGATCTTTTTCTCAACTCTCGTGGCTTGTTCTCAGTCTTGCAGCTCTTCTGATGTCTGAGGTGGAATATCCATTGGCCTGTAAAACCCAGTTTAGGTGGTTCAGTTCATCTTGGAAAAGGTGGGGTTTGCAGATTTGTATTGCACAGTCTACCAGCAAGTGTCCAGAATGAAATAGCAAAAGTGACACTCTTTTTGGCCACCCCCCTGGACGAGTTTGGGTTTTGAGATTGTGGACTTCTGAATAAGGAGCAATCAACCTTTATAAGCTCTAGGTGATCCCCATTAATAGTCTACCTTGCTGTTGACCTATGTAGCCCGAGAGACAGTTGCATCTGTCAAGTAGGAAATTTAGGTACCGCTTAATAATAATAATAATAATAATAATAATAATAATAATAACTTTATCAAAATAATATGGCTGAGAAAGAACATAGCTGCAGTTCAGGCTCCATGAATGGAGTACAACCTGAAGGGAGCGCAAGGAAAGTGCAACAATCAAGTAGACAGGGCTGGGAATAGTGTCATCAAAAGTGTTGAGGTGGGCACTAAAAGGGCTGGCATAAAGTGCTGAAACTTAAGGTAGGGAAAGGGAAAAAATTACTGTTGGACTGCTTACTCAATAGCACACCGGAACATCCAGGTTTTTAATTGTGACTGAAAAGAGGACTAGGGAGGGAGTTCCAGAGCCAGGGGGGCACCACCGAGAAGGCTTTATGTGGGGAGGCTAATTTAACTAATTTACAACACGATAAAACCTTCCAGCAGCATGCATAAGAATGAGGAAGTACTCCATCAAGAACTCAGTGTCACAAGTGGACAGTGAAGCAGCAACTCCCCCTGTGGCCAGAATCGAGCATATCCGCATGAAGCCGGAAAGCTGGAATGTTAAATTGCCTCTGTGTCTGTCTATATATGTTGTATGCCTATGGCATGGAATGTTTGCCATGTACAGTATATGTGCGATTGTAGTCCACTCTGAGTCCCCTGCAGGGTGAGAAGGGCGGAATATAAATACTGTAAATAAATAATAGGGTTAGGAAAAAAGGAGTTAAAGGTGCATATACGCTGAGATAAACACCTGTGTGACACACAGGCTTGTAAAAGGAAAAATGCAGCTAAAAATAAACTGGATCAACACTACCATATAATCCAGATTATCTGCTTTGAACTGGATTATATGAGTCCATCATATAATACTGGGCCTTCTGGTGGCCCAGCAGGTTAAACCATGAGCTGCTGAACTTGTGGTTGGTGATTCAAATCCAGGGAGCAGTATGTGCTCCCACTGTTAGCCCCATCTTCTGCCAACCTAGCAGTCCAAAAACATGTAACTGTGAGTAGATCAATAGGTACCGCTTTTGCAGGAAGGTAACGGTGCCCATGCAGTCATGACCTTTACCTGACTATGGACAACGCCGGTTCTTCATCTTAGAATTTGAGATGAGCACACACACACACACACACACCCAGAGTGGGACATGACTAAACTTAATGCCAAGGGGAAACCTTTACCTTTACCATATAATCCAGTACAATGCAGATAATCTGGATTTTGTGTAGCAGTGTGGATGGGGCGTTAGGCTGAATCTATAGTGCCCTATATCCTAGGATCTGATCCCATATCATCTGCTTTGAACTGGATTAGATGAGTCTACACTGCCAGATAAACTGGGATAAGAAGATAATCTGGGATCAGATTCTGGGATATAAGGCAGTGTAGATCCAGGTATGTCACACAAGCATCATGAAAGCCCTCTTAATCTATGTGAAATAAGCAATAAATCAGATATTTTACTTATTTATTTTAAAACTGGTAACCCACTTTCTCTGTTGTGTCTCCATATGTTTTGTTATTCCATTTTATGCCTGTGTCCATATCTCTTATAAGGGCTCGGTTTAACAGTAAACTGAATTACTGTGTCACAAAATGATGCATGTCGAAAATGTGTGTCCCCAACATGCAATGATTAGAAAACCCTGGTCTAGACTGAACTCCATAGTGGATTTATTGCCTCACAGATACTCCCTATGACTTCCCCTCACATATTTATATATGATGAAGGGGGAAGTCATAGGAAGGAGGGAGCAAGCTTGTTTTCTGCTGCCCTGGAGACTAGGATACGGACAATGGCTTCAAACTACAAGAAAGGAGATTCCATCTGAACATGAGAAAGAACTTCCTGACTGTGAGAGCTGTTCAGCAGTGGAACTCTCTGCCCCGGAGTGTGGTGGAAGCTCCTTCTTTGGAGGCTTTTAAGCAGAGGCTGGATGGCCATCTGTCGGGGGTGCTTAGAACGCAATTTTCCTTCTTCTTGGCAGGGGGTTGGACTGGATGGCCCAAGAGATCTCTTCCAACTCTAAGATTCTATGATTCTAAGTCACAGAAGCTGGCTCTACCTTTGAAGGTCCTGTAAAAGCTAAATAACTTATGTACAAACCTGGCTTGCACCTTTTATGAGATATAAAAATTCACACAATATGAGAAGACAGTTTCACAGCACAAAGCTGCCCATTGCATGCTTCTGCAGATATCTTTCCTCTGACATTTCCTATTTTTCACCCAAAGCGAGCTCTGAATCTACAGACTTAAGTGGAAGAACAGCAGGGAAGATGAGTTGTTCAAGACCTTTATCATTTAGCTTTGTGCACCGTGTATTTCATCTCTCAGGGGGAAACTAGGTTTGCTATTAAACCAAAAAAAGAAATAGTCTCACATAAACCATATTGAGTGTGTCTTACAGAAGCAAGCAACAATCCCTGAATCATACCAACTTCCAGCTCTGCAAAGAAACACACAGAGAGAGAGAGAGAGAGAGATGAAAAGGGGAAATGCAAGAAACTGTATCAATTGAAAGTTCGATCTCAATCCAAACTCTGCACTTGCCCACTCTCTTATTTAAGATCTGAAGGAATCTCGACCGCCTTTAACTTTCACAGGTCAAGCTCCCAAAATGATGGTAATCAGGAACCGATGATAAACCCATCCAACCATCACTTGGCTTCCTGATGTATAAGCAACCTAGGCTGGATCTACACTGCCCTATATCCCAGGATCTGATCCCAGATTATCTGCTTTGAACTGGATTATATGAGTCTACACTGCTATATAATCTAGGATAAGAAGATAATCTGGGATCAGATCCTGGGATACAGGGCAGTGTAAAAGGGGCCTTACATTTCCAATTGAATTTAACATGGATGATAGCGCCATACTGTCAATGTGGGAGATAGGATAGTGTTGTCTACACTGCAGGCAAGGTTAGAAAGTACAGGGAATCAATGGCTGGGTCTACACTGCCCTATATTCCAAGATCTGATCCCAGATTATCTACTTTAAACTAGATTATATGAGTCCACACTGCCAGATAATCTGGGATAAAAAGATAATCTGAGATCAGATCCTAGGATATAGGGCAGTGTGGTAAGGACCATAGATTACACGGCAGCCATAGTTCTGCCAACTTTCATTCTCACCAGGAAGTACAAGAAAACCTCACCTTCGGGGTGAGAGGGGCAGCATATAAATGTAGTAAATATTTCTCGGATGTAATGCAGCTCTGTATGGGGACAAAGCAACTGGAAAAAACAAACAGGCAATTGCTTTCTTGGCTTCCTGTTGGCTTATCTTATAAGATGCTGGGCTAGGTGGGCCTTTGGTCTGATCTAGCACTGATTTATTGATGTACTCACATTTACATGTGTCAAACTATAGGGGTGGTGCTCATCTCAATTTCTAAGCTGAAGAGCTGGCGTTCTCCTTAGACACGTCCAAGCTCATGTGGCCAGCATGACTGCATGGAACGCCATTATCTTCCTGCCAAAGCAGTACCTATTGATCTACTCAGATTTGCATGTTTTCAACCTGCTAGGTAGGCAGAAGCTGGGTGTAATGTCTTTTGGTCAGCAAGTTTTGCAGCTCAGTTTAACCCTCTGAGCCACCAGGGGTTCTCTCTCTCTCTCTCTCTCTCTCTCTCACACACACACACACACACACATATATATAGGGCCGTGGTGGTGTAGCAGGTTAAACTGCTAAGCTTCAGAACTTGCTGATCAGAAAGTCGGTGGTTTGAATCCATGGATAGGAGGAGCTCCCGTTGTTAGCCCCAGCTAACAATGGGATCAAAAGGTACCGCTTTGGCAGGAAGGCAATGGTGGGAAGGTACCCCTTCTCTACAACTAATCACTCTAAAAACTTGGTTTATGGAAGGAAAGCAAATTTTCTAAGGTTGCAAGACTCTAGAGTTTATATGGATGTACACAATGTGTATGGCCTTGACTGTGTGATCTTCTGTGCTTGCGTGCTATTTTTTCGAGATTGTACAAATCTGGATTCCTAACCAAAGGAGCCCCTGGTGGCACAGCAGGTTAAACCAGTGAGCAGCTGAACTTGCAGACCGAAAGGTCAGAGGTTCTGATCCCGGGAGCAGAGTGAGCTCCAACTGTTAGCCTCAGTTTCTGCCAACCTAGCAGTTCAAAAACATGCAAATGTGTGTAGATCAACAGGTACCACACTGGCGGGAAGGTAATGACACTCCATGTAGTCATGCTGGCCACATGACCTTGGAGGCGTCTACAGACAAAGCCGGCTCTTCGTCTTAGGAATGGATATGAAACCCCCCCCCCCCCCCCCAGAGTTGGACATGACTAGACTTAATGACAAGGAGAAACCTTTACACACACACACACACACACACACACATGCACGCAGAAGAAGAAAAAAACATTTTTAATTCATGATTTTTCACTTTCATAGGTGTCCTGTGCCTCTAACTGCAGAAAATACAAATGGATGGCCATTCCTCCCATACTACAAATATCACATTAGTAAGATGGATGGTTTCAGGCAGACAGAAGCATACTAGTTCATAATGGTACCAAAGCTGCTTAAGAAATATAGCTTCGGATTTATTGGAAGTTGATGGTAAATGGGTGGTGATCTGATTCCAGTCAAAAGTACTGGATTTTGCTCATGAATGTCGCTTGCTATTTTCTCCAAGGATATCAACGTTTTGTCTCTAAAATGCAACCCACACTCACGAGCTTCTTCCGTGGGAGGCCTCTCTCTCTCTCATCTGCAGGGTTTTGTAAGACTGTGAAGGCCAGAATGGCTGAGTCATAAGACTTCCACAAAAAGATTTTCCATTTAAAAAACACGTTAAAAGCAATTAAAGAAAAAGAGAAAGGTTTGGAAGAAAAGTCTTTCGACCTCAAAAATAATTAATCTCAATAAATACATCAAAGAGATAATTAGCAGAAAACCAACATTTTTTAGCCAAAAGAGAAACAGTAATTTGCCCAATCCCTTCATTATAGTTGGGCAGACAGTAAAAAGTTAAAGGACATTTTAATCTTTTTTTTTCTTTTTGACCAGAGAACAGGCATAAAGAGAAGTGTGACTCAATTTAGTCAGAACAATAGTCCTGGGGGAGAGGAGGTCAGTTTTCAACCACATGCTATTTCCCTGGATTATATTGCCATCTTCTTTTGCCCCCAATCATTGCAGCATTGTGGTGCTAGTGATGGTTGAACAATGAGATCTGTCAGTTTTGCTTTCTCTCATGTTCAGCCTTTTCAAATAGTCTCTTTGACCTGAATATGAAGGCATTTGTGAATTATGATAAATTATTCCATTATGAACAGAAATGAATATTTCTCAGAACCTCACCAGCCAAGCTCAGTAGATATGCGTATTCCCAGCAGGGAGAAGGCACTGTTCTACCTTTCCGGCATGTAGTATTTAAAGATAAAGGGAAAAAGAAGCAATCTTTGTTTAGCCTCACAATCTTGGTTGGTACATGGAGATTTGACAGACTTTCAAGATCTATGGCCTCAATGTCTTCAACCTGGAGGAACAGATCTGCTCTGTTGTTGGCGTTTTTCTTTAATCTTAATCACCCTTAATAACAGCTTGGAACAGATGATCTAGATATAGAAAGAAATGTTCTTGCTTCTTCACTATTTTTGATCTCATCTGCGTGAGTGCCTTCAAGTCTCCTGTGGACTTATGGAGTCACCATGAATTTCAAAGGGTTTTCTTAAGCAAGGACTACACAAGAAGTGGTTTTGCCAGTTCCTTCCTATGAAATATACCCTGCAATGCCTGGTATTCATTGCCCCTCTCAAATAAGAATTATGGCTCCTAAGGATATATTCAATTTTCTAGCATTACAGTAACAAATCCTCAATTGAGCATTAGGAAGTTGTGTGCCAGTTGCTCCCGTACCTTGGGAAGTCAGATCTCACCATGGTGGTCCACGCTCTTGTTACATCCCGAATAGACAACTGCAAGACGCTGTATGTGGGGTTGCCTTTGAAGGCTGTTAGGAAGCTCAAGTGGTCTTGCAGACGTCATCCAGAGTCCTCACTGGGGCAGCATACAGTGAGCATACAACCCCCTTGTTGCGTCAGCTCCACTGGCTGCCAGTTTGCTACTGAGCACAATTCAAAGTGCTGGTTTTAGCCAATAAAGCCCTAAACGGTTCCGGCCCAGCTTACCTGTTTGAACGTATCTCCCTCTATAAACTATCTCAGAGTAAAGATCTTCTGGGGAGGCGCTGCTCTTGGTTCTACCTCCTTCGCAAGCATGTCTGGCGGGGACGAGAGACAGGGCCTTCTCAGTGGTGGCCCCTCGGCTATGGAACCTCCTCCCCAGTGAGATTAGATCAGCACCCTCCCTCTTGGCCTTCAGAAAGAAAGGGAAGACTTGACTGTGGGACCAATCCTTTGGTTAGTAAGCAGTGCAAGAAATAAGCAGGGATTATGTGCAATTGACATTGGAATTCCTAACATTTTGAAAAAAAGTTAAAACCTGGCTTTTTGAGCAAGCTTTCCCAAATGCAGTGTAGCAGACAAACTCTGATCTTTGGAACAACTGGACAATGCGATTGGGTAATGATTTTAGTAATGAGGCGCTGTGGATTTATACTTTTATCAGTTTTATTTTATTTTATGAAATGTTATTTATGCCAAATGTTTCAATTGTTCTTTGTTATTGTAGGCATTAAATTGTGCCGTTTGTAAACTGCCCTGAGTTGCCTTCAGGCTGAGAAAGGTGGTATATAAATAAGGTTAATAAATAAATAAATAATAGCCTCGGATTGCAGTTTTTAGATTATGTGATTTTAATATTTATATTAATATGTTTTAATTATATGTTTTAATGTCTAAATGTTGCTTATGTTTTATGGTTTAATATGATTGTAATAGTTAAGTCATAGTTATATGTTTATTGTTGATTTTATGCTTGGTTTTTCACATGTATGTTTGGCATTAAATTTTGCTGTGACTATGTTGGAAACCTCGTTGAGTCCCTCCAGGGATGAGAAAAGCAGTATATAAATACAGTAAACAAATAAATAATAATAAATAGGAAGTACAATTTAGGCACCCATAGAAAAAAGCTCCCAAAAGCTGACACAGCCCAACAAATAGAAGACCTCCCAGTGTAAATGAGTTTCTCTGTCTCACTTTCAGTAATGTTAGAAATTTGGGAAATGACAGAAACTTTCAATGGGTTAGAATTCCATTATGAGTAGCAAAACCCTTATTTAGCCGCCCACCGCCCCCCATTCCAGTGGACACACTTCAGAAGCTTTTTGGTAAAGACAATATTTTTGCTTTCAGTCTATGATCCGCCTGGCCAACTTAACCAGAAAAGATTTGGTGTCCCTCTTCTGGTTGAAACACATACAACTTTCTGTTTAAAGTAATGTTCTCTTGTTAATGTGATGGTCAGTGCATTTATCATGAGCCATATCTGTCTCTTGAGGTTCCCCCTTTCCTCCCATTTCTTCTCATTTTGGCATTAGCAGCTGAGAAGACCAACAGAGAACACAGGCCATACAATCACATTGGAAGATCTAGAAAGGCATTATCTCTAGAAATCCTTCAGAACAACTGGAAGAAGATCACCACAGACACACTGTAGGGCTTAGAAAGTCCTAGAGAAAATGTTTGTTATCAAATCTGTGAGTAATCAAGTCTGCAAAAGTTGAAAAGGGACACCTGCAGTCCAAAAGTGTGGAATCTAAATAACTCAAGGCCCTTCCCCACAGCCCTATATCCCAGAATATCAAGGCAGAAAATCCCTCATTATCTGAGTGTGGACTCAGTTCAATGCAGATATTGTGGGATTTTCTGCCTTGATATTCTGTATATAGGGCTGTGTGAAAGGCCCCCAGACTGGCTTTAGAAACAGAAACTGGGAATCAAGAGTTCCCAAAGCCAATCCCTTTCAACAGAAAGCTTGATGGATAAACTTGGGGAAATGGTTGTGTGTGTACTACAAGTGGGAGTAAAGCCAAATCACGGAGACAGAGCACCATCCAGTGGTTAAGGAAAGACTGTACACTTTTCTCTGGATTCATACATGGTTTTTTCTTCAGTGAGGCCTGTGCAAACAATTGAAATTGTTAAACCGCTCACACTTTTTATTGTGTTCTGCTATCATGCAAAATAAAGCTTTTAGGGATTTTGAAAAGTAGACTTTTTACAGTGGACATACTTTAAGGAAGCAAAGGTGGTCCTATTTTGCTGACAGAGTAGCAGCAAATGCCACCTGTCATCACCCAAGTTGGAGCACCCAAGGCAAGCTGCTTTCTTTTGGCACTCAAGGCAAAAGCTCCCACATTCCCCATCCCTGATAGTAGAAAAAAGACAGAAAGAAAAGGAACAACACAGTAAATATTTTAGTCAATAATCAGAATCCTTCAGAGCATACTGCTGAATTTTGACGAGACAAGGATCTGAATCCCTGCCCAGTCATGGAAACACACTGGGTGGTCTTGGCCAAGTCACGCTCTCTCAGCCTCAGAGCAAGGCAATAGGAAACCTTTCTGAGCAACTCTTGCCAAGAAACTCTTAAACTGGGTTTGCCTTGAGGAAGTCCTTGCCTGAGAGCAAATAGGAAGCCAACCAAATCTCTCTTAGTAGACATTTCCATAGCCTGGGCTCAGCTGCCTAGCAGGCTTCTTCTGAAGGCCCTTCCACACTGCAATCTAACACAGAATATCAAGGCAGAAAATCCCACAATATCTGCTTTGAACTGGGTTATCTGAGTCCACACTGCCATATATCCCAGTTCAAAGCAGATAATTTGGGGTTTTATTCAGCTGTGTGGAAGGGGCCCGAGTCCTCATTAGACATGCCCCCGATGGTGGTGGGACCAGGAGAAATCCCTCCCTCAAAGACCTTACAACTTGGGCAGCTATTAGCTTTCTATTGCTCTTTTTCTGTTGGGGTCTTATCCACAAATGTTAACATACATGTTGAAAAGCCACAGAATAGTCTTTGGCTGACCTAGGAATATCTCCCTTGGTCTAACCCAGTGGTTCTCAAGTTTGTTTTTTTGACCAGGGACCATTTGACCATGGACCACTTTGACCAGGTATCATTCTCCAACATTAGTACCAAAAAGATTACAAATCAATTTTTGGTCAACTTTAGATTCTATTTGGTTATTTGGGGTGCTGATTCAGAAAATTGCATTGGATAGACCACATCATTTCCAGTTTCTGATACAGAACATATGCCATCCAGTAGTCACCATCTGCTCGCCCACAGAAAACCATATTCAATACCTAGAGCTGATGCGGTCTATCCAGGGGGCTGGAGCTGGTCAACGACAGGGAAAAAGTGGCAGGTGGTGCAAAAGGAACAGAAATAAACTAAAATAAACTAAAATAAAGAGGAAGGAGGCTTGCCGATCAGATTTTCATCCTCGTGGCCAACTGGTGGTGCATAGTCCACAGGTTAAGAACCACTGGTCTGACTCCTGATTCAATATGCATATGATTGTGCTTGCTAATGATTCTAGTTCCATTCTGGCAGATCACAGAACTGGGAAAATATTATGCACAGCACACTAATAAACTTGTGTGCATAGTTTAATTCTGCATAGCTTAATTGGACAGCCAAGATTTTAGAAATGGTTTTTGAAGGGTGCCGGGAATACTATTGTACCTTTGATCATCTCTGGAGCAAACAAGACCAAACTAGGTAGCACAATGAGAAGATGAAAAACCAGATAGAGAATCCATCTCTCAACTTCTCAGATTAACATAACTTTATTATTATATCCACTATTCATAACACTGCCCCACACACATAGAATTTCTTACAATAGCCGCACAGAAACAGTGAAGCAGAAAAGGTCTTGGCAGGTTTATTGCCCACTGCAAGGTCAACATTTGCAATCAGGATGAAGCCAAAGGGAGTCCCTCTTCTCGCCAGGCAGTGCTTGTGTCCTCAACTAAGGCTAGGTGGGGAGGTTTGATATTATAAGGTACTGTGGTGATGGCTTCTCTTGTCGTTATTGAGTAGTCAGAGGTTTATTGCCCCCTGATTGTGTGGAGATCCCTTTGTTGCTGTTTTGCACACAGAATACAGGGCACAGCTGGGAGAAAGCCATGGGTGTAGATATGAAGGAGGAGGGATGAATGAAGGCATTGCTGCCTCCTTCCCCAATAGAAAAATTGTTCCCCCTAAAATAAAATTTTTCTATAGTCCCCAAATTTATACTAAAGGAGTAATGTTCATTTTAGTTGAGCATTTAGAAATACAGTTAGGGCACCCAGAGAAAAGGAGCAGGCAAATTTACTGAAGGAAAACAAACACAGCAAATGGAAAAAATCTAGGTGTGCATTGGTTTTGATGCCCAGCTCTGCAGTGCTAGAGATTTGAGGACTGCTTGAAAATGTCACTTTGGGGACAGAATTCCATCCCATCCAACATTTCAAAATTGAAAGCAGAACATATGCAGTCACGCAACATATCAACAATCAGTATTGGAGAAGTTAATAATGCGGACGAGCACATAAGCTAAGAGAGGCTGGAGCCATTTGCTTTTGCCTGAAACTCTCCTTTCAATTTCCTTCTGTCAGATTAGTTGACTCCAAACTATGTCTGTATTTTGAGCTCAGTTAGTAGCAAGTGAAGTAAGCTGAGGGTAAAAGGGATAAGAGGGAGCAAGGAAGAGAAACTGCAGCATTTTGAAAGCAGCTGAAAACATGGGGTTTTTTTCCATGTCAGGAGTGACTTGAGAAACTGCAAGTCACTTCTGGTGTGAGAGAATTGGCAGTCTGCAAAAACATTGCCCAAGGGACGCCTGGATGTTTTCGATGTTTTACCATCCTTATGGGAGGCTTCTCTTATGTCCCCACATGGGGAACTGGAGCTGACAGAGGGAGCTCATCCGCACCCTACCCAGATTCAAACATCCAACTTGTTGGTCTTCAGTCCTGCCGGCACAAGGGTTTAATCCATTATGCCACCAGGGGCTCCTAAAACATGGGGTGGCAGAGGATTAATCGGGCTTTCCAATTAATTGGGAATGCTTTAAAGGTATGGAATTACTGGGTGAGAGTGCAATGCCATCATTTAGGAGCCCCCATAGTTACAGTCCTGGAGAGGCTTACGACCATGTGTATCTTTCCATCCCCTACAATCCACCAATGTCCCTGAGCTTCTGGCAAAGGGGAGCAGGCAGAGGCATGGGAGAACCAGGCACTTGGGAAAGTGGGGCGGATGAAGGCTCCAAATTATTCCACAGTCTTTTCTTCTAATCTGTCTTCATGGCCACCGCACTGCCTGGACCAGTGTGGCTTCCTTCACGCACAGGAGGCTCTTCTGATTGATTTCTCGGGGTAGGAGTAGCATTCCCTGGCACCACCGTGGCATTGGAACTGCTACTGTCTAAACTGCTGCTGCTGTAAGAGAGAGCCCCTTCGTTCAGCCGCCCTCGCCACTCAGCTGGTCGCCCACAGACCGGCTGGCAATCTTTCTCTATCTCCTCATCCGTGTCTGAATCTGGGGCTGTGTGCCGGCGGATTCTTGACATGGCTTCTTTCAGATCCAGGGCATAAGACCTGCTCTGTGGGGAAAACACTGGTTCTGGTTCTGGTTCTTCCTTTCGCTGTAGTTGAGCACAGCCACTTTCCTGGCAAGGAACTGCTGGTATTACTGTTTCCTCAGGGTTATGCAGCACCTGCTGTGTAGGCTCTATCTGGAAATTATTGGGAGTTGGGGTGAGTATGGTTGTTTCCTTAGGGCTGGCTGGGGGAGAAGGAGCCCCTTTATGCTGCCCTGCTCCACAGATATTCTTGGACACAGCCAGGTCGGCTGTAGAGCCCTTGTTAACCTTTTGCTCGGGCATCCCGGGTCCCACATTTTTACCTTTCCCTACCTCTGTGAACCCCAGTTCACTCACAGATAGGCCCAGGATACGAGCAGCACGCTCCTCCATTGAGGCTGGAGCTACAGGACCAGGGGACAAGGGAGCCTTGACCTTGTCCATTCCCTCTTGGCCCAAATAACGGACTCGCTCTGTCCGGGGAGCTGGGATGTAGTGGGCCTGGATGACCACACATGTGGCATCAATGACAAAGAGACCACCACGCTTTTGTGACACCAGCTTTGAAAGCGACCCCTGGCTCCCCCCTGGGTCCCTGGCATGGCTTGGCTCCTTCCACTTGGGCAAGATGGTTCTGCTGTGCTTATCTCCCACTTTGCTCCCACCATCCTGCACATCTCCGGGGGGCCAGCCTACTGCGTGGCTAAAGCCCCAACCCACTGGGAGTGTGTGCTGAGGAGGACAAGGCACGGGCACAGGCAGCCCCTTATTCCTCTTACTTACTCGAGGGAGAGTGTGGCTTTGATGTTGGGGGCTCATGTCCCAACTGGGCATCAGGCCATAGGCGGACTCTGACCTTTGTGGCTCCCTCCGGTGGCCACCCCACGTGCTGGCTCCAGAGAGGTAGCTCCAGCTACCAGGGATTTTAACCTGGCGCCTCCCTGCCTTTCTGCCAGGAGCATGGCTCAATGACCCGCCTGTCTCACAGGTCCCTGTTACTCTCTCCCCATACTTCTTGGGCCCCACTGTTTGGATCTGCTTTCCTGTTAAAGCTTCCTTATGTGGACGCTGGCATGGCAAAAGCTTGGACTGGGGCCGGACTGTGCGGTGGGGTGCCTCATAAGATGGTGGAGCAACATAAGGTGGAGGATGAGGCCAGTTTTCTTTGCGGGGGCCTTGCCCAGCCCGGAGGCGCAACAGCATATGGGCTTCATAACTTGGAGGGGCCCGAGCAGGAGGATTGACCCTATTCTTTGCAGAGGTTCCCCCAGGATACCAATGGCAGTTTGGAGCAGCAGCAAATGAGCCTCCAGCAAGGAAGCCTATGGGGACATCCCCTCCTGGAGGGCTGTTTGCTCCCCAGCTCCCATCCCTCATAGCGATTGGGCGCAGGCCTTCGTAAGTGGGGCTACACTGTGGTGGCGGCCACAGTGGTTGCTGCCTTTGGGCCTTTGGGGATGAGGTTGCCCTGCTCAAGTCCTTCCCAGAAAGCCACTGGCTCTCCTGCTTCGGCAGGCCCCAGCGAGGTGGGAGTTGCGCATTATGCCAGTTGGTGGAGTCCTGGAGCACTCGGGAGACGGGGCGGCGCCGGTAGGGGGACAAGTCAGAGATGAGTTGTTTCTCCAAGAGCCTGTGAAGGACACAGAGAAGAGAAGTCAGAAAGGGAAGAGAAGTAAAGCAATGCCCTTTTGACATTGGTATGTTTTTGCTGCCTGAGATGAAGAGAAACACTATCTACACATCGGCCACCTAATACGCTTTTCTGACTTTTTACTTTAATACATTTTTGAACCTAAAGTTCTGACTCTGCAATCCTAAGCCATCCTAAAGATTAGAAGGCTATCTTGTTCCACCACACTTAAGTTTCTGCTGGTTATGGAGTCTACTCCTGGTACTCTGCTATATTTTGGTGGAATTACCCTGACGGAGGGTTATTTTTGAGCCTAACAGCTCAGATTCCCCAACACATCTCACTATAGAGCTATTATTGATAGTTAAATAGGGATACCCAGCACTCCAAACAGTGGTGCCAGCAGAGTGGGACCTCACAGGTCTTCATTGAGGAGAATGAACAAGAAAACCTGCAAATGTAGCATGACTGGCTTACTAAATGTCCTAAATACCAGATCCCATTTGATCTTGGGAGATAAACAGGGGCCAGCCCTGGCTAGTACTTGAATGGGAGACAGGAAACCAATAGAAGGTGGTTTAGGATATGTTAAAAAAGGGACTGGCAAAACCACTTCTGATGATTCCTTGACTAAGAAAACCCTATGTAAGTCATGTGAAAAGTCTGTAGGGTGACTTAAAAGAACAAACACATTGTAACTAAATACACAGTGACCCATAAAGCAGTGGTTCTCAACCTGTGGTTCCCCAGATGTTTTGGCCTTCAACTCCCAGAAATCCTAACAGGTGGTAAACTGGCTGGGATTTCTGGAAGTTGTAGGCCAAAACACCTGAGGACCCAAAGGTTGAGAACCACTGCCATAAAGGGACTTGCAAGGGGGAACATAAAGCCATTGTAAAGACTCTAATTGCACCATTAGCTCTATGCAGCTTGCAATCCACATTTTCTGTTAAAAATGCTAATATGGGGGAGGAAGCAATTAGCATTTGGTAAGGAGAAACAACACTAACATTAGATAAATTGATGCAACTGCCTCAGGTGGCAGATACTGGTACCCCCTCTTCACTTCATGATTACTCCGGCTGTTTCCTTGTGAATCCTTTCATACTATTCAGTACTCCGAACTCAAGAACGGAAAATGGAATGTTGGAGGACAGGAAAAGAGATTTAAAGACGGGCTCAAAGCCAACCTTAAAATCTTTGGCATAGACACTGAGAACTGGGAAGCCCTGGCCCTCGACTGCTCCAGCTGGAGGTCAGCTGTGACCAGCAGTGCTGCAGAATTTGAGGAGGCACGAATGGAGGGCGAAAGGGAGAAGCGTGCCAAGAGGAAGGCGCATCAAGCTAACCCCGACCGGAACCACCTCCCACCTGGAAACCAATGCCCTCACTGCGGAAGAAGATGCAGAGCAAGAATAGGGCTCCACAGCCACATACAGACCCACAAGAATGTTGGAAGACAATCATCCTCGGAAAACAAGGGATCGCCTAAGTAAGTAAGTAAGTAAGTAAGTAAAAGTACTATACAATTATAGGACAATGATTCTGTTTGGAGTTTGTAGCTTGGTCAGAAGCACCAGAAGAGCTCCCTTCTGGATTCCAAAGAGCTCTCCCAATAAACTACAGACCCCAAGATCCGACGGGATATTGCCATAAGAAATAAATTGGAATCAGAGCACTATTTCTGTGTAGTATGAAGGGCAGTGCTGTATATACTGCCCTTATGGTACCCTAAACTGCTGCAGAGGCTCAGGTCTGGTGGGTGCAATTGCTTATGCAGTCAGCTTCTGATCTGGCTCTGGAGCTCCCGGTGCAGTTTCTCAAGTTGCTCCTGACACAGAAAAAAATGGAATGGGGGTTTATATCTACATGAACCTAGGGAAACCTTTGCAGAAACCTTTTAAAAATCCAGAATTATTTTGAACCTGGGGATGGGGAATCTGTGTTTCAGATGGGCTTGTTTTGGCCATATCTGTCAGATGGATTGGCAGGCAATTTTATTATTGAACCAAGAAAGGTTCACATATAAATTGTAGCTATGGATCAAAGGGGGAAAGCAAAGAGAAAAGCAATCTTTCTTTTCAGATTTTTATTGTTAGTGTGAAGTGCACTTTGTAAACCTGCTTTTTAAAAACTACTATGCAACCCCCACCCCTTCAGACAAGACTTGGACAGGCTTCCTCTGTGTCATAATCTAACACAGACCCAATTTTTATTCCCATAATAAATCTTGATGTTTTGTATTTCAAATAAATTCATATTAGGAGCAAGCAGTGCAAAATAACAACTTAGTTCCAGCTAGGTGGATATAGGAAATATTCTTCTGAATGAATTATTTCTATTTTTTATTTTCCAGAACATTCTATAAGTACAAAGCGGTTTTCAGTCCTTGCATCACTGAGCTGAACCCCAGTGAACAGGTTCAGCTGACAGATAAAAGGCAACGGAGCTCAGCAAACAATCTGAACCTGAATGGGTCTCTTACATCTAAACAGAGTATGATCCTTGAACTGGACTGATCCTCAAATTCAGTATCTTGGCAAAAAAAGAGTGCCTCTGAGTATGTACAAAATACCACCTGACTGCCTGTCTACATGCCCACCTTGTGCTGCTCTTTGCCCCATGAGCTTTTAAAAAAACAGATTTATGACTTCCAAGCATATTTGAACCTTAGCATTTATCTTTTTGGAAATTAAAACCGTGGCCCAAGCTCAGTTCAAGCTAATATACTAGCTCCAAAATAGTTAAAGGTAAAGGTTTCCCCTTGACATTATGTCTAGTCATGTCTAACTCTGGAAGTTGGTGCTCATCTCCATTTCTAAGCCAAAGAGTCAGCATTGTCCATAGATGCCTTCAAGGTCATGTGGCAGCATGACTGCATGGAGCGCTGTTACCTTCCCGCTAAAGCAGTACCTATCGATCTACTCACATCTGCATGTTTTCGAACTGCTAGGTTGTCAGAAGCTGGGACTAACAGCAGGGGCTCACCCCGCTCCCCAGATTCAAACTGCTTACCTTTTGGTCAGCAAGTTCTGCAGCTCAGCAGTTGAACCCGCTGCGCCACTGGAGGCTCCAAAATAGAGGGGTATCATATTTAAGAGCATATACAATGAGCTGCCAAGTACCCAGTTCAAACTGGAGGTCAACTATGACATACCTTTTAGCCTCAGCATCCTAGTCCATATTATGGACATATCACTATACAAGCTGTTTCTTGTACAGGTGATTGGGATAATACAGAGCTTTAAAGAAGTGAAAACCTACTATGAGCCATGTTAATGAACTACTATTCAATCTGTTTGAAACCCACTGTTTAAAACCCCCTCAAATCTTAAACCAAGTCCCACCTCCTCTGCCATCCCAGAGGTGACCTTTCACTTGATGCAGCCCTGGAGCAATGTGATCCCAACCTATGGAGCCCTCTCCAGTGCTGGGAGTTGGGTTTTGCCTCCTCCTGTTCAAGCAGCACCCCCTTCAAAAGAGTATAGGACTCACGTGTACTGCCCAGGCACACTGTGGTACATCCATGGGGCGGCGTAGCCTTTCCCGGTCCATGTCCCCCCTGCTTCCATGGTGATCTGGCTGGAACGAGAGACTGTGTTAGATGCAACAAGGAACAGGTTGTTCTCTTGCAGACCCGAAGGCACCTGAAATCACCTGGATTCAAACGTTCAAGCATCCTCCTCGTTGCCGGGACATCGGGCAGTTGCCGGTGCCAACACAGTCGCACCACGAGAGAAAGGCTGGGGGTGCATTACAGCCCCCACACGCAACACATGGCAGGCAGATAGGTAGAAGGATAAGGACTCCCAGCAGCATGCAGCCCAGGGCGAGGGTCGGTTGGTAAAGCAGATTGCTCGAGGGCAGGTGGCTGCAAGTAAAGCCAATGAAGAGAAAGCGAAGAAACATACAGGGAGAAAAACAGAGACACGTGGCTGTGCACACACGTGCAAAGGCACATCAGGCAAGCAGCTACGCCCACCGAGATGCTCTCGCATTGCTAAACGCTCAGTTCTGTACATAGAGACCACACACATACACTCACAGAGCATCTCTGCCACCACAAGCTGCTGCAAGAACCGTAACACAGCAACAGCTACACAAGGACACAGCACATCACACAGGAAAAGCCTGCATTCTCTGTTTTCTCACACATGGAAGCAACGCACATGGCTTCAACACATCTCTTCATGCACAAGGCAGTACTCATCCCAACCCGGGCCCTCCTTTCTTTCACTCTGCCCATGAAACCCCTTTATACCTGTTGATACATTAAGATAAATAAAAGTACACACGTTTTACCTCTTAAATGCTTCCTGCTTCTATGTTATTGTCTTTTGTGGGTATCTGGCTGGCCTCTTGGAGACTAGAATGAGTTGTGTCGTGTTTTTTATGCTGAGAAAGTTGTGCATTAAACACAGGAGATTGCACTGTGGTGTATATATTCATGTTTTAAAGTCTTCTATTATTCATTTCAAAAATTTTTGTTTTCAATTTGGGATGAATTATTGTAAAGAATGGTATGGAAATCCAATACATAAAGTGAATAAACCAATAAAATTGGCCAGGAATATTGATTTCTCCATTGCCCTTGTATCTTGCTGCACTGCTAAGTGCCACAGATATGTGAGAGTTGGTATATTGTTCACCTCACACTGCTGTACTACATTACCAAAATCAACACATCTGTCCTTGTAGGATTTAGCCATTCCTAAAACTATAACATGCCATGACACTTAATTGGGAAGGAAATAATAGACTCATAGATTCATAGAGTTGGAAGAGATCACAAGGGTCATCTTGTTCAACCCCCTTCTGCCATACAGGAACACACAATGAAGGCACTCCTGACAGATGGCTATCCAGCCTCTGCTTTAAACCTTCCAGAGAAGGAGACTCCCCCACACTTTCCATTGTCAGACAGCTCTTACTGACAGGAAGGTCTACCTAATGTTCAGGTGGAACCTGTTTTCCTGAAATTTGGGTTTCCCCTGCTCTTTTTGAAGTAGGGACCATGTTTGCCTTCCTCCAGTCCACTGGGACTTCTATTCTCCATGGATTCCATTTGTTCTGAAGTTCTTTTAATACCCTTGGATATAGTTTGTCTGGTCCTAGAGACTTGAATTCATTCAGATCAGCCAGATATCCCTGTATTTCTCTAATTTGTCCTGCATCCTCTACTCCAGTGGTTCTCAACCTGAGGTCCCCAGATGTTTTTGGCCTCCAACTCCCAGAAATCCTAACAGCTGGTAAACTGGCTAGGATTTCTGGGAGCTGTAGGCCAAAAACATCTGGGGACCCCAGGATGAGAACCACTGCTCTACTCCATCCTCTCAAAGTTGAGCACTGTTAACCTTTTGGGAGAAGACTGAGGTAAAGAAGGTGGTCAGGAGCTCTGCCTTTTCTCTCTCCCCTGTCAGCCTTTCGCCATCCCCA
Source organism: Anolis sagrei (assembly GCF_037176765.1). Classification (NCBI taxonomy): domain Eukaryota; kingdom Metazoa; phylum Chordata; class Lepidosauria; order Squamata; family Anolidae; genus Anolis; species Anolis sagrei. The sequence goes on from NC_090022.1 coordinate 138,071,226, forward strand.
GTACGCAGCAGCCCTACCATTTCCTTCTTCTTCCTTTTGCTACAGGCATTACCAAAAAAAGGCCTTTTTGTTGTTTTTAGCCTCTCTAGCAAACCTGAGTCATTCTGTGCTTAGACTTTTCTAACTTTTTCCCTACACATGTTATTTGTTTGAATTTCTCTTTGGTAATGTCTCCCTTTTTCCATTTCTTGCATGTCCCTTTTAAATTTTAGGTCAACTAAAAGTTCCTTAGACAGCCATTCTGATTTCTTTAGACATCTCCTATTTTTCCTCCGCATTGGAACTGTTGGAACGGTGCCTCCAATCTCTCACTTTTCAGAAACTCCCATCCATCATGAACTCCTTTCTCTCATTAGTGTTACTGACCATGGGATCATACTCAGTTTTTCCCTAAGTTACCTAAAGTCAGATTTCTTAATGTCTAGAGTGCCTGACTGACTATGTTTGACTTCTCCTTTCCTCTGTATAACAAACACTAGAAGAAGTCACTCCCACCTGCAACTACCATCCCATTTACCAGGTGCTGGCCCTGCATCTCAGTAACATAGAACACACTTTTCACAGAGAATGTCTAAGGTTCGCTTCTTAGCTTCTCCACATGTTTCTGCATGCGCATCCTCAAGCCTCCTGTCAACCTCTGGCAAGCCCAATACTTTTTTGGTAGGGTTTTCTTACATAGGCAATACTCTGAAGTGGTTTTCCTAGTTCCTTCCTCTGAAACAGCACCTATAACACACATTCTTGATTGGTTATCTGCCTTCCAACAAACTAACCAGAGCTGACTCTGCTTAGCTTGCAAGGATCGGATGCCTTTAGGATATTTAGGCCTTCAGTACCTCCAGATAGGCTGAAACATCCTAGTCTCTTGCAGGCATGTAGCCGGGGGGGGGGGGGGGGCTCGGGGGGCTTCAGCCCCCCCCCCCCGAAATTCTCATGGTGGTTCGCGAAAAGGCCTTACTGGTGCATTATTTAAACTGTTATATTTATTCATATCATGATCTGATCACCATACTCAATATATCCCATATGCATGGGGGTATTGGGGTAATGATACAAAAGGTTTGCTAGGCTAGACCCTCTTTCACTCAGACTCAGCCCCCCCCGAAACTCAGCCCCCCTGACTCCCCCCCCCCGAATTTTTTTAGCCCCCCTCCCCCCCCCCCCCCCGAAATGAAATCCTGGCTACGGGCCTGGTCTCTTGTCTGAAATACTAGAATGCTCCTTCTAAATTGCATAGAGGTAGCACTGAGAACTTAGTAAACGAAGTAACAATTTGACATGGGATGAGGCAGTGTCTTGATTTTTTTTTTTTACTACCTGTCCAGCTCAACTATTTGTCAAAAGGTCAGAGGATTTCTCCTTCAAAGGAAGCAAAGTGGGCAGTTCTTTTGCTTTTTATCGTCTTTTAAACCACCACTTAGATCTTCTACCTAGAAACAGAAACTTACTGGGTTGCTGGCAATCAGTTGGATTCAAGAGTGAGAACATGGCTATATTGCAAACACCAATAGGGATTTGGAAACCCTGTGACTTTGCAGGGCTGGCACCATGTGTCGGCATCACTGGGCTCATGAAGGGGCTTCTGTAGCTACAGAGGACCTACCTCCTATCTTTATTGCTTTGTAGCTCTGTCAAGTTTCCTCTCAGTTGTTCCCTCTCTGACAGAGCAAGGAAAGGAGCAATAGTTTCCATGTAGTTTACAATAGTTTCCATTTAGTTAACCTTATTTCTCTCCCTCCCTCTCTCTTTCTCTCCCTCCCTCCCTCCCTGTGAGAAGTATTAAAGTTTAGGCTCAAATGGTGAGGGTGAACAGGCAATAGAAACAGGAAGGAATGGGCTCTAGGGCTCATCAGACATAGTCCTGGACTCCTTGGCATCAAATGGTGCTATGCTAAAAGAAATGTTGGTGCCTACCCTACCTGGTCTCCCATTACTGTTGTGCAACAAGGTCCAATGGCTCAGATCCCATCAATTAAGGACATCCAAGAACCTAACAGAACTTGACAATCTAGACCAGTCTAGATAGAAAACGAGCCATAAGAATCTCATTTCATATGTATCAAAAGGCAGCTCAGACATGCTGTACATGGGATGGACATCTGCAAATTTGGTTCATTCCTCTAGAGCTTGGTCCCATGAGGAGCTAGAGAGCAAGAAATGTCCTCTACCTCCGCACCTTCAGAAACATTCATTCAACCCACAGCCCCAGGTAATGCTGACTCTCCTTTCTTCCATTCCCTCCCTCACACATTTCCCAGTAAATGAGAGAGTTCAGTACAACTCCCACGCCAGCACCAAGTGAAACCTAGCAACTGAGCACAAGCATGGCAACTGCATTGGCAACGGATGGCAACAGTGCGGGTAGCTAGCTGAGCTGTCTGTGGCACAGACTCATTTGCTATTTGCAGGTGAAGGGGGAGAGGTAAGACCTTGCCATCACTTTCTGTTCCCTTGCCATTGCTGGGACAGAGCCAAGTTTTTGGAAAGGCCAGTGAGTGACCGAAACCAAGGAAAACAGGGGTCTGCAATGATTCACACACCCTGTCCCTCACTTTGGTGTAACACATCACTTGACAAATTGTGTCAAGACGATGTTACAACATATGTAATTTTTAGATTGGGATTCTCATTTCACAAACAAGAAATCCTTAAGGTATCAGCCTTCTTCCCTCCCTCCCACTCTCCTTTCTTCCTATTGTGACTTTGCTTTTTTACAAGATCCTGATCCTAATACACAGAAACCTAGTCAGCTTGGCAAGGAGAGCTCACCTTTCCAATATTAGTGGGTCTGGCTGTGCTCAAAGACCAGTAGCAGATCTATTAGGAAAAGAAAAAGTGGCAGTGATTTGGCATATGGAAAAATATTTAGCTTAGCCAAGGTTCACACTGAGACACACCACTCCCCCATCTCTTTAAATACAACTCTCCCTACCATTAATACAGGTTGAGTATTCCTTCTTCGAAATGCTTGGGAATATTTTTAATAGCTATGAGTGGGGGGAATCCATGCCTAGCGCTCAGTGTGAATGCGTGACAACTGCTTGCGTCTCTCTCCAGCCTCACATCTCATTCATTAACTGCTTGTATTGTATATGAAATACAAGGCTGGAGACCAAGAATCTGAGAGACCAAGTGTATAAAGGACCTGGTATTTAGGGAGAATAGTACTGTATAAGAGATCTCTGGAGAATCTGTAGCTTCCACTTTGAAAGGGAAAATTGAGGCAAAACATTGGATCTTGGCACATTTCAGATTTTACAAGACTTCTCTATGTAAGCACATATGCATATAGCTGGTTTTGAGCTCTGGCAAAGATTTTTGCCAAAACCTGCCTGAAGCATAAATCCATGCCCCCAGCTTAAAAACATAATATATTGTTATCTCATTGTTACATATGAGTTGTACCTCCAAACTTCAAATTGTGACAAAGGAAACAAAACATAGAAGAATTTGCAAGGAGAAGTTGTGGTGACCACGGCCAAACATATTTGCCTGGGTGGAGGCAAGTAGACAAAATATGTAAGTTATTACTGCTATTTGCATGGAAAAGATCTAGTGATATGCTCCATATAATAATATAGATACTATTAACTGTACCATCTATTCAGCTATTCAATTAAAAGCATATTTTCTACATTGACAGTCAGATATACATGCTTTTGTATGGCCATGTAACAGACCATACTCCAAGAAACCGTTTTCAGAAATCAGTGCTTCACAAGAGTTTAGAAACAGACAAAATGTTGTCCGATCACCAGTCAGTAAGGTATGGCATTAATCAATATATTTTCCATAAAAACCAAAAGTTAGGGAAGTGTGACCCTTTGCGGGTTAATTTGACTTGATGGCAAAGCTATGGTTTTAATGGACTCTGATGGACTGTTTTTAGGATGGTGACTTAAATTGGCGATTGCTGTAATGTTTTTATAATGTTTTATGCTGGGTTTTTTTTTTACTTGATATGTATAACTATGTTTTTTGTTGTTAGAGTCCCTCTGCGGAGGTTGAGATAGAACAGGATATAAATGTCCTAAATAAATAAATAAATATTTTGGGCTTCAAACCCCATAATCCCATAGTATTGGGAAATCTGGCAGGGACTTTTGGAAGTCCCAAACATCTGAAAAGCCAGAGGTTTCCTACATCTTCTATACATCTTCAATACAGTCTAGCCTCAATTTTTATTGAAACAAGAAGATCCAGATTTGGCTTGTGCCATCTATTCACCCACCCACCACCACAATCATACTTCAACACACAAATCACCCAGTGGAACTAAAATAATAGTGCACTGTACCTGTTAAGCAGCCATGACTTTGCTCCTGTGAGATTGAAGTCCAGCCTTTATGCAAACGTGTAATATTATGAACACTCAACTTCGAATCTGCTCCGGGATGTGCTTGTTTTGTCCATTGCAATCAACTTCTCATTTCTGTCATATAACTTCAGGGAAACATCAGTAAACCAAATACTTCAGGGTTCTTACATACCAGCAAGAAATACCAATGCCGTAAGCTATATTTTAGAGAACAGAACTGGCAAAGCTATCTCTGGGCATTCCTTGTCTAAGAAAACCCTGTGAAATTCAAGGGTTCATCACAAGTCAACAGGAGACTTGAAGGCAGATACACACACATACACCAGATCTGTCAGCATCAGATGCAAAGTGTTTAAATCTCAAGAAGTCCCCGACCAGTATGTGCTGCCTTAACCAGTACCTTCTTGTCCTTCTCCCACCTTGCTAGGAATGTGCTGCATCAGCAAGGAGGTGGGGGAGAGAAGAAGGGGATACGGTGTGGTGGAAACTGTACAACAGTCAGACACTGCATCTCCAGACACCCTCACAAGATCATCCAAGTACATAACAGTTTGCTGCCCTTTTATGTCATCCTACATCAGATAGTTCCTTAAGTACCAAGGGATAGATCTGACCCTCCTTGTACCTCTTTGCCACTAGTAATCTTCCAGAACTTATTCCTTTCCCACAGCAAAAATAAATAAATAAAATTAAACATAGCCAGCTTCTACTTCTTCCAGTCCCACTTCATGACTAGGAAAGCAACCCAGAAGTCCCAAATCAAATACCTCTCATTTACTCAGTCTTTCGAAAAAACTTCATTGGATACCTCTACCTCCGCCTTGTTGTTCTGTTTCAACTTCACTCATTTTGTCTCTAGGGCAGGGCACCCCATTCCTTGACAGCTGCCTCATCCCAATAGTATTCCCCTTTTCCACGGAGATGATATCACCACCCGTGGCTCCAGTTGGGTGCCGGATGGGATTTCCGCCTTTTTAAAAGCCACCGGCAGAACAAATAGGGATTTGGTGTCTGGGTAGTGATGCTGGCTCAGCACATTCCTGGCCCTGAGGATATTAGCAAAGAGAGAGGAGCCACCGGTCCATGGACAGGGATGTAGGTCCTGGAAGTAGGTTCAAGCCAGAATGAGAGCAGGGGGAGCTCCTTTTTTTTCTGACATCATGCTTGGAAGGTATGTAGAAAAAGGACAAACCATTCAGGCCAGAAGAACTTTGCAGCTTCACAGTTTCAGCAATTACAGCTCTGATGGATCATTCTACATAATATTATCATTTTAATTGTCCCTTCCTATAAAGCACATGATAGGAGTGCATGTGACATTTTGTTTGCAGAGGGTAAAGCTCTAGTCCGTTCTTAGTACATTTTTTTTTACTACTGATGTATATCACATTTAAAACATGGAACACTATACAAATAGTGAGAACCAGGCCCCATATACATTGCCATATAATGAAGTTTGAAATTGCTTGAAATGGTGGTGAGTCTGCATGCTTCCACTGCTTTGATGCTCTTTTTGGTTTGGGAGTGAAATGATGTACCCAGGTTTATTCAATTCAGTGCAGACTTCACCCCTTCTGTACTGTTCAAAAGCAGAAATCTGCCTTGGCATCCAGAGCGCACTAACTTTTCAGAAATGGAAATGTTCATGAATAGTTGTTATTGTTTTCACCATTCCCACAGAAATACACACACATACATGGTTAGGAAAAGGTTTTCCCCTCACATTAAGTCCAGTCGTGTCTGACTCTGGGGGTTGGTGCTCATCTCCATTTCTAAGCCAAAGAGCCAGTGTTGTCCATACATACCTCCAAGGTCATGTGGCCAGTATGACTGCATAGAGCGCTATTACCTTCCTGCTGGAGCAGTACCTATTGATCTATTCACATTTGCATGTTTTCAAACTGCTAAGTTGGCAGAAGCTGGGGCTGACAACAGAAGCTCACACTGCTCCCCAGGGGCAAAAAGGTTAGCAGCTCAGTGGTTTAACCCACTGCGCCATCAGGGGCTCCTGTGTGTGTGTGTATGTGTATATGTGTGTGTGTGTATCCCTCCCCATTGAGATTAAAACTCCCCCCTCTGTTATCTTTCAAGAGCCAGTTGAAGACCCACCTGTTCAAGCATGCTTTTGATGAATTAATTCAATGGCTAATGACAGCAAGGCCGATTTGCATGAAGCTTAGTAAAATATACTATTTAATTGATGAGTCTCTGCAATAATTGGTAATTGGTTTCAAATGTTTTAATGCTTAATATTTATGTATGTCTTATTTCTGGATGTTATTATTCTTTGTGTGATTTTTGTCTTGTATTTTATGTTAAATGTGCTTTGATTTGTATTGTATTATGTTGTGAGCTCTTTTGGGTCCCCTTAGGGAGAAAAGCGGGATATAAATAAATAAATAAATAAATAAATAAATATTATTATTATCATAGTCTCTTGTGTATTGTGCTTGAAGTTTACTGTGGATATCAGTGGGTTTTACACCAAACATGTGTGCCACCTATCAGTAATAGGACATACTAGCCACATACTAGCCACTACATGCAGTAATAGGACATACTGCATGTAGTACCACCACACTAGCATCCATTTTTATACCTGTAAAATTAAAAGTCACAGTTTTAATACCCCTTTTTTAGTTTTATTCACATTCAAGCACTGCACACTTTCATTAGCTTTTTTTAAGGAAAGCTTCCCTCTCCCAGCATTGTTTACCAAAATAATTTTCCCCTCAAAAAAACAACAACAATACAACAAAATGTGAAAATTTGGTTTTTATTAAGTAAAGAATCTCAAGAAAACAAGTAGCTGGATGGCCCCACACAGAAGGAAAGGCCTCAGGAGGGTTCCCTATGTGGATTTGAAATAATTAAAAACACTCTCAACTGAGGGAGAACCTGAAAATCCAGGTGTTCCCCAAAACCAGAAAAAGAGTGTGGACGGAGCATTTGAGATAAGAAATGTGGCTTTACAAAAATACATGTTGTACAATTTACATAGAGGGAAGGGACTGTAGGAATGTGCAAAAGTGGTGGGATGTATGGCAAGAAAGGCTTTTGTCAGGGCAGGAGTTCATTTCTTTCTCTGGCTCTGTGAGGGACACCCAGGTGCTGAGTCTCAAACATGGATCTCTTCTACATGACACAATTACAGCACTTGGATCCCACTTTAACTGCCATGTCTTCATCCCACAGAATTCTGGGATTTGCAATTTCAGGAAGTGTTTAGAGTTTTTAGCCAGAATGCCCTTTCAGTTGAAGTATAAATTGCAGGATGTCATAGGATATTTCTGTGGTAGTTGAAGTGCAATTATATATTACAGTGGTTCCCAACCTTTGGTCCTCCAGATGTTTTGGACTTCAGCTCCCACAGTTCCTAACAACTGGTAAGCTGGCTGGGATTTCTGGGAGTTGAAGTCCAAAACACCTGGAGGCTCAAAGGTTGGGAACCACGTAGTCCTCCAAGTGGCCCAAGCCATGTGTTTATGGACAAATACTTCCCAATACCACCAGACAACACTAACTACATCCCTCTACAGTCCCCCTACTGCCTTGTGGGCAAGCGGACAAAAGCAAGGTATTCAAAATCTAGGAAGGAGAGGAGGAAAAAAAATAAACAAAAAGTCATGTTCTGGGCAGTCATACATCATGCCATCAGGATGACTCTTGAAACGATATTTTGCTTACAGAAGATCATAATTTGGATGCTGATGACTCTGCCTGCTGGTTGTGCCTGCTGGTAGTGGGATTATGGGAGCTATAGTCCAACTAACCCATCAAAAGAGCACCTGATGGGGAAGGCTGTCAAATCAGATTAAACACCCACCTGAGAAACTGTGAAGGAAAACCTGCAAGTGGTAATACACACGGCTGGCAGAAGAGTGTGTAAACACACTCTGAGAGTTGTCTCTGTTTCTGTTGAGCTACAGAGCCAATGTCCTGGAATACTGTATTTTAGATAGTGTTTTTTCTTCTTCTTTTGTTAAGTGGTCCCTTCCATACATATTTACTGCAAGGCCTGCTAGACCTTTTGCCCCATCTCCCTCCTCATTCAAGGACAGCCAGAGCCACCCCATTTCGACCAGCACTTTAAGCACTAAATCAATACATTTAGCTCCAGGCGACCACAGGTCTCAAGGCTCCTTTGCAACCAAAATGGGGAAGAAGACTTATGGCCTGTTTTGATGGGAAAGAAAGACAAAAGGGATCCGTTCTAGAAGTGGGCAAATATTTGGCTTGGTTTGTAACTGTGCCACACAGTCTCTCTCACAGTGTGACTGCTCAGGCCAAAAAGTGATACAGAAAAGGACAGCTGTGCCAGGCTTCAGACCTATGATGACGGTGGGGTCTTCCCTCCTACATTCAGGGCTTCTGACCACCAGGAAGGACCAAGGCCTGCAGGATATCCGAAAGGGACACAATGCCCTTCACCACATCATTCTCATCCACAACAACCAGACGATGAACCTGATGGTTAAAGAAAATATTTGTGAGGGCGTGTTTTAGCATAACCAAAACAAACATCTGATATTAACATATAATGATGGAGCAACAGTCCCAGTTACCTGATGGGCAAATTGAGGTTTGTTCAATTATTAATAGGTTGAAGAAGAGTGGGCAACATGCAGCCCTCCCAACATTTTTGGACTAAAACTTCCAGCATTTTTCACCCTGTGCTATGCTTGCTAGGGCTGCTGGAGTTTCAGTCCAACAACATCTGGAGAGCTACATGTTTCCTACTTTGGTTGAGGGAAAGGAAACTAAGTATATATGGGATAATTTGTAGAACAATGCACATTTCTTGTTTCAAAATGCTGTATTGTAAGACCCAGAAAAATTGGACACAAATACTTTTGATGCTGGAAGATATTGTTACAGTTAAACTTCAGGTGAGACCTAACTTTTTCTGTTGGCAATGCTGGATGGTCATTTAGAAAGAAAATTTGTATAACTGCCACAAGACGTGTATATGCTCAAAGATGGAAGGAACTAATTATCCCAACACAACAAAAATGGCTGATGAAAATCTGTGAACAAGCCATGATGGACAAATTGACTATATTGACTAAGCATCCCACGATGTTTGATTTGGATGGCTCTGCGAAGTTTCTTCATGGTCTCACAATATATTCTGTACCCATTTTGTCACATTCTATCTTGACATTATGCCCTCTACATAAACTGAAACAATTCCACGATGAATTGCAGCGGCGTTCATGCCTTTATCATTTAGGTAGCGTATTATTTTTGCCATTGTAAGTCGCCCTGAGTCCTCCTTCGGGGGATGAGAAGGATGGGGTAGAAATGTTGGAAATAAATAAATATTGCAGCGGGAACTTTGAGGGAAATGGAATGAGGGCGCTTATCTCTAACCTTCACCACAATGCCAGTCGATGGGCTACTGACGACTGGCACTGCCCATTTGCTTCTGCTGGCTTCCCACTACATGGCAACTTCCCCCAAGGAAATTCTCTGTGAGAGCTACGTGTCTTGTAACCTTACTTCCCGGATAACCCTCGTATTTTGTCTTTTCCTTGAAGAAAAAATATTTTGAAAAAAGTCACATTATGATAGAGTTATCAAGGGATTGTATATGAGTACCAATAGGCCCACAGAGATTGCTGACTGTGCCTGCAAATTTCCACTCCCGAATCCAAGGATTGTCAAAGTGACTAACTAAGGAAATCAAATATATTTCTTTTCCACTCATGGACAAAACTGTCTTGCTCCCTGCTATTTTGAAATAAGACTAGTACCTCAAATTTAAGCAAGATCAAAGTACACTGTGCTACAGTCAGAGCTGTGTGGGAAACAGCTGTCAGAGTCTACACACAAATTGTCCTTGTAAGCAAAAATCAACCTCATTGGTTGATATGTACCAGTCATCTTTCCGTCCTGAAATTCAGCATCCAAGAAGGAATCAAACTATGACAAATTACCTCTGCCTCCACCAGCCTGTTGATTATCGTCTCCAGAGTTTCATGCTTGTAACACTTGAGAACACCTTCAAAATACTGAGAGCGGTGCTGCAGTGCTTTGGTCACTGTCACATCCAGGTTGTTGTATGTTTTTTCTGCCGCCAGATTCTGATCACAGGAAGACAAGAAAGTGACACAGGAGGTGAGGGGACCTGGCCCACACTAGCCCCCAATCCCTTTTCCCTTGTGTATTATTTTTGCCACAGGCCACTTGAAACACATTTATAGAAGAAAAGTGGGCTGGGTGCCTAAGCTCCCTGACTGGAACTAAAACCATTCATACATCAGACAAATCAAGGTAGACTGTAGTGAAAACAATGCAAGGGAGGCCACAAAGAACTGATCAAGAAGCCAATTCATAGCAAAATAGCACCAAGAAAGCAATCTCTATGGTCATGTTAATGACCGACAGAAGTCAAAGGGAAAACCATAAGGCCGTTAAGCCAGGAAGACTCAAGAAAAGTTTCCTTTTTGACCTCAATCCTTGACCAAAACTCTATCAAGTAAATGTTGTTAGCATATATTAAATTTCACCCAGTACATTGTCTCAACTGCAAGAAGACACACAGGAGCTACTGAAGTTTCCTGACCCTATTTACTCACAGTCTGAAATCAGACCAGCCTACATCAAAACATCCCCTGGGCAACGTCCTTGCCTACGGCCAATTCTCTCACACCAGAAGCAACCTGCAGTTTCTCAAGTCGCGCCTGACACAAAAAGTCTAGATAGGAAGTTTAAAACAGCAGTCTTGAGAGGAAGTCTAGTTTCTGTTGTCGTTTATTCGTTCAGTTGCTTCCGACTCTTTGTGACCTCATGGACCCGCCCACACCAGAGCTCCCTGTCGGCCATAGCCCCCCCTTGCTCCTTCAAGGTCAAGCTAGTCACCTCAAGGATGCCATCCATTCGTCTTGCCCTTGGTCGGCCCCTCTTCCTTTTCCTCTCCATTTCCCCCAGTATCATTATCTTGTCTAGTTTCTATGCTCAGCAAATTGAGCACCTGCTCTTCAGGGATTCATTATGCCATTATAATTCACATGTCTTTTTTACTCCTCCCCCCACCACCCTATGTGAAACCAACCATGTGCCAGAAATTTCCAGGTTTATACATGAGCCAAGTCATAATCCAACTGGGCAGATGTTCAATTAGAATTTCAACTAGCGGTGTCACTCACTCAAGTCACAAGAGGCTTGCCACAGATGAAGTGCTAATAGTTTTGAGTCCTGGAAAATGATTACATGGTGACATATTATGACACTTCTACTTTCAAACTAGCAAATCAATTAAATTTTCATAAAACACATTATAGTCTTTAGCAAGTTTTTGTTCAGAACTTGCTCTTCAATGGTCTTGATTTTTTATATGATTTGGGAGATAATCAGTGTAAGCCATCTTGCTTACAAGATATTAAGGTGTTGAGCCAAGAGGCGATCTCTCCCCATCCCTCCACCATGCTACCCCCTTACATTCACACACACAAGGAGAGAGATCACAACAAAAATAAATGTACTTCCATAACTGTGTGAGCAACATATTGTCAAACATCAAGAAGATACTCACAATGACATCAAACTTGGAATAAATATCCACAACCCGACCTGAAAAGCAGTCAAAGACAAGAGGACATTGTCAGACAGCAACAACCACCTCCATAACCCTTCCCCTCAAGATCAGGGAGGATTCACAATTTATTCATTTCAGTAGTAGAATTGTTAGGGGGTATCATTTTATTGCTGATTTTTCCCCCTAAAAATAACATTCTTGCTGATCTGTTTTAAATCCCCATGAGGTCTACTAGTAGATCCAAATATATTTTTTTCTCATCCTTAGCCTGCAGCATGTCCCACTGACAAACAAACGGTGCCTCAAATCTAACTGGATTTGAGGCATTCCTGCATTTGATTTACTTCCCTTACAGGAGGGGTGGGCAGAAGGTTGTGGGGGCTGCACTTGCCCTATTTTTCCCACTGCATATTATTATTATTATTATTATTTATATCCCACCTTCTCCCCATGGGGACTCAGGGTGGCTAACCTCTATTTACACTAAACAATTTTAAAAGAGCAATACAAATGTTAAAAACAATTAAATAATAACAGTGTGGTAAAAACAGAATTAAAACACAGCAAATACCTTATATACTGTACTTCAGTATAAGCCGACCCAAATATAATTCAAGGCACCTAATTTTGCCACAAAAAACTGGGAAAATGTATTGATTCGATTATAAGCTGAGAGTGGGAAATACAGCAGCTACTGGTAAATTTTAAAATAAAAATAGATAGCAAAAAATTACATTTAGGCATCAGTAGGTTAAATGTTGTCGAATGTTTACATAGAACTGTAATTTAAGATAAGACTGTCCAACTCTGATTAAACCATTGTTCTGACCTTCTTCAGTGTAAATGTACTTATGTATCCTTCCAATAATAAGAGTAAAATAATAAATGTAATAAAAATAATAATAGAGCAAAATAATGGAAATGTAATAATAACAGTAATAAAAGAGTAAAATGATAAATATAATAATAATAGAGTAAAATAATAAATGTAATAAAAATAACAATAACAGAGTAAAATAATAAATAACTTTGACTTGAGTATAAGTTGAAGGGGACTTTTTCAGCCTATAAAAGGACTGAAAAACTGGATGTAGACTCGAGTATATACAGTACATTAAAATGGTCTTTAAAGCTCATAGACCCCTTTAGCCCACATCTGCTCAGTTTCACAAAATTGGAAGGTCATTTCCAGTTTTATAAATTTTCTATTTCAATTTTAAATAAGATGTCAATTTGGGGACCAATTAATTCCCAAATGAAGCATCATGCAGAGGCCTCAATTTCAGGAGGCTTCCATATGATTCTCCATTTGGGGACAATTTTTTGTCATCCGTGCTGGTCACCACAGGGGTGCCTAGGGACTAGACAAAGAGCCACGCGAGTTGCCTCTGTGCTCCTTATCTCCACAAGACTCACCTGACTCATCCACCACAGGCAACGCAGAGACTCGGTGCTGTACGAAAATGCCCAGCGCAACATAGATAGGAGTATCAGTCTGGACCATGGCAATGTTTTCATAGGTGCCAATCTTCAACTCCTCTAGGGTTTTGGATGTAAACTCTGGCTTAGGAAACTCTGCAATCTGCAGGAAAACAGGAGGGGGTTTTTAAAACCATTTAGGATTCTGTGGTAAGGGGAATACATTGGCATCTCACAGCTACATTAAACCATTCAGGGCAGAGAGACTGGGGATGAAGCTCTCGGCCAGGCTAAACAGGGATGGACTGGTGCAGTGAGGACACTCACAAAGAGTTTGAGGAACTTCAGGATGCGCTTGTGCGTCAGGATGTACAGAGTGTTCCCTGAATCTTGATCGATGACAGGAAGCCGATGGATCTTGTTCCGGATCAAAGAAGTGACAGCATCATACAGGCTGAAAATCACAAGAAGAGAAAGGGAGCACATCACAACAGAGGAACAACAAGGACACTCAGATGCCAGGCTTCTCTTTGTAGCTCCATAACAAATGTGCCAAAAGCAATTCATGGAATAAGAGAAAATGTGTGGCTAGGTGTCTCGGATCAATTTGCACAGCTGGGAAGAGATTATTTCATGTGGCAGTGAGCAAGGATTTCTATTTTAATACATGAAGCCCCCCCCCCCTCCACACACACACACACACACAATAAGACAGACAGAAAAGGAGGGAGATGTGTACACGCACACCAGGTAGAGCTATGTTCCCAAGGGCACAGTCAGTGTTCTCAAGTGTACTCTGGTTTTTAGGCAAGTGGTACCAGAAATCTGTCTGTCTGTATGTCTATATGTGTGTGTGTGTGTTGCTTTTAATTTTATAACTCTACAGATTTCAAGAGTCTATAACAAACTGGTGCAGTAAGAACGTCACAATTAAGGAAGATGTGAACAAAGCTGTGGCTTTACCTACAAAATCCAAAAGAGGTACGTTACATAACAATGCGGGTAACTTTTGTCATATGAGATTCCCCCCCGCCACCCCCAATTTCTGTTATTTAAGATGAATCAATCACATTGTGACTGAAATTTGGTATGTCTAGCAAGAGTAATTTAAATAGCTTCAAACATTCTTATCTGCCATAAGAGATGGTTTTATATTTTTATATTTTATTTTTAGTGTGTTTTATCAGAGTTTTTTTGTATTTTATGATGTTTTTATTTTTATTTTATTTCCTATTTTTATTTTTCGCTATTTTGATTATTAAGTTATAGTTATGTTGTTTTCTATTGTGTAATGTGTTTTGTCCTGATGCAAACTGTTTGAATGGGGGTTTTTTGGGCATTGAATGTTTGCCATATTTGTTGGAATCTGCCCTGAGTCCCTTCAAGGAGATAGGGTAGTCTATAAATAAAGATTGTTGTTGTTGTTGTTAGGCTAGTTACATTTCTCAGCCTCAGTTCCCCATTTGTGAAGAACAGATTCTTTGTTAGGAATCTTGTGAGAGGAGTTCTAATAATAATTGTAAACCAACAATAATTATCCACTGATAATAAAATAGTATACTCATAATAACTGCAGAACATGTAGTCAAATAATTACATTAATTGTTGATTTATTCTGGTCTCTTAAGGATAAATTCTTCATGCTTTCAAAGAATTTTGAGACAAGGAAAGGAATGACAGAAAAACATTACTGGGCTAAAAGGTAAACATACAATCAAGCAAAGAACTATGTGCAACATTGGCCTATCTTCTTGAGAAATTGCGCGCTCATTTATGTAACCCTTCTCTACAACTAATTGCTCTAAAAATTTGGTTTATGGAAGGAAAGCAAATTTTCTCAGGTTGCAAGACTCCAGAATTCATATGGGAGTACACAACGTGCACAGCCTTGACTGCATGGTCTTCTGTGCTTGCATGCTATTTTTATGAGATCGTGCAAATCTGGATTCCTAACCAAAGCACCCCCTGGAGGCACAATGGGTTAAACTGCTGAGCTGCTGAACTTGCTGACCAAAAGGTCAGCGGTTCTAATCCGGGGAGTGGGATGAGTTTCTGCTGTTAGCCCCAGCTTCTGCCAACCTAGCAGTTCAAAAACATGTAAATGTGAGTAGGTCAACAGGTACTGTACTAGCGGGACAGTAAAGGCGCTCCATGCAGTCATGCCAGCCACATGGCCTTGGAGGTGTCTACGGACAATGCTGGCTCTTCGGCACAAATGGAGATGACCACCACCCCTCTAGAGTCGGACATGACTAGACCTAATCTCAAGGGGAAATCTTTACCTTTACCTTTAACCAAAGCAGCTCAAAGGCATCAGGGTTTTTTTTTAAAAAAATCTGTCAGTATAGTCTAGTGAATGATCATCAGGGTACAAAAGAATGAAGAACTCACTGAACTTTATCAAGGGAAAACAACTGGGGACACTGTCAAGAAATAGCAACTCAGTAACATGGCAAGCGAGTGGGTACAGATCAGCGCAGACCCACACTGGTGGGCATTCATTCCTACCTGGCACTGGGTGAAATGCAGACAAGTGGCTTGAAAGAATCCTGTAGGTAGACCTCTGTGGAGATAGAACAGAACTAGTAACTCAGACACATCCAATTAGGAAAGAGAGGAGCAAGACAATTATCATGCTTGTGGAGAATGGAGGAACTTGCTACTTCTCCCATTCACCATGGGACACTGGAAGGATGTGTGGTCAGAAACAAGGAAGAAGGGTTTGCCTACTTTTTTACTTGCTCACCATCTCAACCACCCAAAACTTCCTTTCACTCTTGCTTCACCAGAAGCATCTCGTATTCTAGGGAAGAAGAACACAGGGCCCTCCAGACATCGTTGGACTGCAATTTCCCTAATCCCTCATCATTGGCTATGGAAGTAAAAGCTGAAAAACATCACAGTCTAACACCAGCCATGGGCCAACTGCTGCCATGTTATCTTTGCCCCAATATCCACCTCCTCCTTACCTCGCCATGTTTCAATCTTGTGTTCCTCCAGCTCATAGATCTGCACCTGAACATGCAAAAAACAACACAAGTCATCAACCTAGGGAAATCTGTATTTTCTTTTATCTACTTCTGCCTATGGCAATATGGACCGTAGATAACTCTTAGAAGTCTTAATGGGATTTCATTACCCAGGTATTTGATATATCAGGGTCATGATCCAGTAGCCGGTGGTTCCGTGTTAAGAAGATAATGTGAATTTCAATAAAACAGGGGAAGCAAAAAATTATCCCAGTTCCTCTCAATTACTGGTTTGTGTCCAGCTTGATCTACCTAGCAGAGTGCTCATCCAAACCATGCTATTTCAGTCACAGACTATTTTTAAAGGACTCAATATTATAGCTCATTAAAATTCATTGTGTATTTTAATTAAGTTATTCTTGTCCCGTTATGTATAATTTATTTCCTGAAAGACCCTTCTGTTCAAGGTGCAGGAGAGAAAGTTATTCAATAAACTAATACAGGCATATCTTGATTAACTTGCTCTTAGGACAACGCAAAGGGTCAGGAATCAACAGCAACTGATAAATCTGCATTCAAGATTTTATTCTATCCCAGAGACTACACAGCTGTTTTTTTCATGACAGAATTTAAAAAATCCACAGCTAGAGTGATCAAATGACCATACTGACTGTAGCCTTCTGAGTTGTTTGTTTGTTCAGTCGCTTTTGACTATTTGTGACCTCATGAACCAGCCCACGCCAGAGCTCCCTGTTGGCTGTGGCCATCCCCAGCTCCTTCAAGGTCAAGCCAGTCACTTCAAGGATGCCATCCATCTATCTTGCCCTTGGTTGCCCCCTCTTCCTTTTTTTCTTCCATTTTCCCCAGCATCATTGTCTTCTCCAAGCTTTCCTGTCTTCTCATGATGTGGCCGAAGTACCTCATCTTTGCCCCTATCCTTCCCTCCAATGAACAGATGGGCTTTATTTCCTGGAGTATGGACTGGTTGGATCTTCTCACAGTCCAAAGCACTCTCAGAATTTTCTTTCAACATCACAGTTCAAAATCATCTATATATCTTCCTTCATTCAGCCTTCCTTATGGTCCAGCTCTCATATCCCTAGGTTACTAAGGGGAATATAATTGCTTTAACTATGCAGATCTTCGTTGCCAGTGTGATGTCTCTACTCTTCACAATTTTATCGAGATTGGTCATCGCTCTCCTCCCAAGAAGTAAGCGTCTCCTGATTTCCTGGCTGCAGTCTGCGTCTGCAGCAATCTTTGCACCTAGAAATACAAAGTCTGTCACAGCCTCCATGTTTTCTCCCTCAATTGCCAGTTATCGGATTGATAATTGGTTGCCATCATCTTGGGTTTTTTTATTTTTAACTGCAACCCAGCTTTTGCACTTTTTTATTTCACTTTGGTTAGAAGGCTCCTCAGCTCCTCCTCACTTTCAGCCATCAAAGTGGCATCATCTGCATATCTAAGGTTGTTAATGTTTCTTCCAGCAATTTTAACTCCAAGCTTGGATTCATCAAGCCCCACACATCGCATGATGTTGTTCTGCATGCAAGCTGAATAGGTAGGGTGAAAGGATTCAGCCCTGCCCTATCCCTTTTTCAGTCTTGAACCAGTCTTCTGTGAGTTACAGTCAAAAAAGTGCTTTTTCTGAGCTCTGTTCCAGGGAAAATCAGGCTACAGGCTCCTTTGACATAAGAAGGAGGGGTAAACAATACTCTAAATGTACTCACCATGGCTGATTTGTAGTAGCGATGCAAGATGTTGATGAAGTCTGTGATTGTGAGCATTCCTATAGAGGAAAGAAGAGATGGAAAGGGATTTACTCCTGCCAACAGGCAATTTGGGAAAGTGTGAGAGGAGAAAGGAAGAAAATGATAGGCAGCAGAAGGCCATATTAAGAAAAGCCAGGATGGGGAAAGTGTGGTCCATTAGCAGCAGGCAGCCCATGGACCACATTTTGTGCAGTCCCTGAAGACCTCAAATAATTTGTTTAATTATACAATTTTCAGATGAAAAACACACCCCTCCTCATAATCATGCAAACACACAAAACCTCTTTCTTCTAAGCTCCTTCAGAGCTCCCAAACTCATCAAGCAACTTCTTTCCTCTTGTTTCATCTTCAAAATTGTGACAAGAAATGACGTTACTTATGATCACAATTTTTAAGGGGAAATGGAAGGGAAACCTTGTAAAGTGGGGGTTGACTCCTGGCCTCCATACAGTTGCCTACCTCTGCCTTAATTTGGTTTAAGAGGCCCCCAGGATGAGCCTCAGACTGTAGTGTTTTATTGCCTATGTAAAACCTAAAATTTTGGTGGGATGTTGTTGTAATTAGAGAGACTTCATAAGCTCAGCCCTTAATTTGTAGTCTGCATTGCTTATGGATGGATCCAGTAAAAGCTACTTACCCACAAAGCTTTGTGTTTTGCTGTCCCAAAGTGGGGCAGCCCGCACGCCATTGGTCACCAAAGCAAAGAAGGCTTTCTTTACCTACAAGCAGAACAAAGGGACAAAAGACAGTACTTCAGTACAACTGCGATGCAGCACCAGCACAGTGGCTCCCATTCAACTTATGCCCAATGTGCTCTTCTTCTTACTGAGAAAAAAGTTAATGAAAGGAACAAGAACATAAACGTCTCTTCTATTTATTCTCTTCTATTTATGACTAAATCTGGATCTTCTTAATCTTTGTTTCTAACATCTGAGCCTTGTTTTTTACTTGACACTGGAATATTAAAACACTTAACTTTATAAAGTTTAGCAGCAATAACACTGCATCACTTTTACCCTCCAATGTTTTGCTTTTCTTCTTTGCTATTTTTCATTTGTGAACCAAAGGATTTTGTATGTTTACTTCTTTTTACATAGCTAAGATAACACAATAAGTGAAAATCTTATGTAAGCGAAACATCTCACTTAGTACATGTTTACCTCTATTCAGTACTATGTTGCCTTAATACATTGCTGCCCCATATCAAAAGAGCCATTCTTAACCATTTCATACTGCCTCAAATTACCATTTTCTCTCATAATTTTTTTTCTAAAAATTGCCATCTAAATTGGTTTGAAAGTTTAATGACAACTCAGAGAACAACATCCCTGCTTGGCCATGCAAATCCACTGGGTGACCCTGGGTAAGTCACACATTATAAGCTTCAGAAAACCCTATGATAGATACATCTTAAGGTCACCATAAGTTCGAAACAACTTGAAGGCACATAACTACAGCAATAGCAGCATCAACAACAACATGGCTTGTGCTAACTACTTTGTCCTCAGGCTGCTGGGACTTTATGACAACCTGAAAGAAGCACACATATGCAAGACCCAATCCAACCCAGTCTTGCAATTGATATTTTCCGCATATTTATATTTTACTGCTAGCGAGTGTTTCCTCAGATATAATGAATAACTTCATGTGGTCTGGGGCAGCTTTCTTACTCTTTAGAGCAGTCGTTCTCAACCTGTGGGTCCCCAGATGTTTTGGCCTACAACTCCTAGGAATCCTAACACCTGGTAAACTGGCTGGGATTTCTGGGAGTTGTGGGCCAAAACAACTGGGGACTCACAGATTGAGAACCACTGGTTTAGAGGGAACAAGAATTACCTCAGGACTCTGGCCTGGTTAAGGCTGCTTGTTCTCCATGTTCTAATAACAGCTTGCTACTCACCTGAAGAGAAGTGTCAAACACCACGAGCTTCGAGCTTGTTGGGATGAGGTCATAGCAGCGATGGGACTTCATGAAGGATGTGTAGACACCATTGCTGGAATCACCATCTGCTGTGGGCAGGAAATTTGAGGGAACTATGATTAAGTACATTAGGATTTTTAAGAAACAGTGGCTTTTGGCGAGAAAATTGAAGTTTTCAAGACAGAGTTCCCACTAGCCAGGTGATCAACAGGTAAAGCTCTGTGGTATTTCCAATTATTCCAGTTTTATTGCTTATCAGGCACCATCATTCCTTAGGATACTCTGCAGAATAATATTAGTGAGAAGAGAAGGAAGAGTGCTGTCCCAAGGATCTTACAACATATCAGACATCATATAAGTTGCAGAGCTGTGTACTTGGTGGTTTTGAAAATATCTAAACTGCCAAAGCAAAGAGATCATGCAACGCTGTATTTTGATGCCAGAGTGCCCTGCCTTGGCTATAGCACCTCAAAAACAGATTGGTTCAGCACGTTACTCTTACATCCAGAAAAACAGCTTCCATTAAAATCCATGTGCAGCTGCTGCACTGATTTTCTTCTATTATATATGATGTGGTTTTCTGTGGACACAGCTGGCCTCACATGAGCAAGTCATCTGAGGGTTTCAGTGTCTGTGCTCTGACCGGGGGCAACATTTCTTAACCTAACAGACTGCACATATTTTGGACTGCAAATCCCAGCATTGCATGTTGTCACGGGCTGACAAGAATTAAAGTCCTAAAATATCTGAAGAATAAAATCTAGAAGCGAAGGCTGCTGTAAAATCTACTGGTTCAGGCTGCAGAAATCACTATAATATAATCATATCCTAAATCCTCAGACATAGCTTGTAAAGACGCTCATAGACTATAAACTAGACTAAAGTCCTCAGACAGATATTTTTTACAACATTACCACACCCATGACAGCCAGTGTGGTGTAGTGGTCTGAACAGGATTCGATTCCCCACATGGCCATGAAAACCCACTAGGTGACCTTGGGTGAGTCACACTCTCATATTCAGAAACCTGCGATAAGGTTGTTTTAGGGTTGCCATAAATCAGAAATGACTTGAGGACACCCAAAAACATCAAACCAGACATATACAGACAATCTGCTAATACAGTGGTTTCCAACCATTGGCCATCCAGGTGTTTTAGACTTCACCTTCCAGAAGCCCCAGCCAGCTTACCAGCTGTTATGAACTGTGGGAGCTGAAGTCCAAAATTCCTGGAGGACCAGAGGTTGAGGACCACTGCTCTAATAAGTACCCCACTGAACAGTCTTTTCCATTCTGGTAGCATCTGGAAATTCTGAATTACAGCTCCTATTCATCTCCAGCATATTGGGTGACAGGGGCTGATATGTCTAGAAGAGCTATGGAATCCAACTCACCTTCTGACAAAGACAGGCTTTTCTCCAACCCACTCTCAGCAATGGTATCCTGCAAGGCATAAAAGAAAGGAGAAGATTCAGGAGATGTCCCCTCACAGCAAACACTTCCTCTGACAACTTATGCAGAAGGGCTAAGTTGCACACAGAGAGCAGCTCCCTATGCTGCAAATTAGAGCATATGAATTTGCTCCTTGCATCGTGGTCAAGCGTTAACACCTATCTAGTTATATGCAAAAGTTAACTTGGATAAGTTACTTTGTGGAATACTTTATGGTCTGAAGCAGGGAAAGGGTATGAAGGTGAAGTACCAAAAAGGGGGGTGACATTTTCTCTGGTCTTAGTTTGTTGTTATTATTACTATTATTATGTTTATTTATATCCCACTTTTTCTCTCCATAAGGAGACTCAAAGCAGCTAACATTAAAAGCATTACAGTGCAACTTAAAATATACACATATACAAATTTTAAAACAGTATTAAACATGATTAGTATTAAAAACAATTCAGATTAAATCCATAAAAACATATGAAACAACAGCAGCCCCTGACATGATGGACCACTGTGACTAGATCTGGCTTCTCAAGGAATGGACGCAGTTTGCACACAAGTTTTAATTGTGCCTAGGCTCTCCCGAACACCACCACCACCTTGGCCTCAAGGTTCAATGCCAAGTCCAGGAGGACCCCTAAACTGCTGGTCTGTGTCTTAAAAATGCACTGCAAGACAGAAATCTAGTCCATTTTCTTGACCTACAGCATTGGAACTCTTTTCTGTGGGAATTCTTAAGTATCTCACCAAATTATTATTCTTCCCAGGACTCTGTAGCAAGTAGTGTGAAGCTAAAATAAACCTAGCTTGGCCTAAGCTTATTCACTGGATTGTTATTAAAAGATAGAGAAAATTCAGATGTACACAGATGTCAAAAGGTTTTGGAGAAACAGCATGACACTCAGCAGACAGGGCTACAGATCATGCGTGTCCATCAGAGACAGAGGGCTCTCCTTTGAGTATGGGATAGATCTCCAGCATGGACCGAAACAGCTAAGCCAGGACAAGACTTTTGGCTGACTCCTCACTAACAAAGCAGGAACCTCAATTCAGCAGGGCCCATCTCCTTATAACAAGGGCCGGGAGTCCAACACAGGGAAATGCTGACAACAGTTCTTCCCAGCAGCTGGAAGGATGGAATACCACCTTCGTTGGCCCCTATCCCCTCTCCCACGAAAACTGCATAGCATTCCTACAATAGTCTGCATTCTTGCAAGACCAAAACAAAACCCAGCTGTTGGGGTTTTCAAGTGGGATGGAAATCTTGACAGAAAGGGACTCGGGACTGCAATAAAGAGGGTGCCTGAGAAAGGCTAACCTAAGCACTGGAGGATTTCAACTAAACTCTAAGCAAATATCCTTGTTTCAGCTAAGCACCAGAAAAGATTTGGCTGTCTCATACCAACAAGGACAGCAGTGGCAATGTCACCAATAAATATGCAGTGGAACCAGAAGAGCAGGGTCCCTAAATAGATTCCATTAGCTGGAAATGAAGCCATCTAGGAGCCCTCTGGAAGGGTATCGGTGCTTGAAAATTTCCAGAACAGATACCACAAACTCACCTTCTATTAAAAAGACCACATTTCTCTCCATGCCGCATATATCTTCTGCTCAATTAGTTCTAATATTCACTAACATCAAACACTGTAAGCAGGCATGCAATCTCATATAATTTGAGCAGTTCTGATAAACACATTCTTTTTATTATATGGCAGTGGTTCTCAACCTGTGGGTCCCCAGATGTTTTGGCCTTCAGCTCCCAGAAATGCTTACAGCTAGTAAACTGGCTGGGATTTCTGGGAGTTGTAGGCCAAAACACCTAGGGACCCATAGGTTGAGGACCACTGCTATAGGGCAACATGGCAGTAGTCTTGAGAAGTTCTTGGTCTATTACTCCCATCAGTCATAGACAGTATGTGAGGACCAATGGAAGCTGTAGTCCAAGAAGGGCCATGTCTTTTTACTTCAATACAACTAAAGTTCCACGATCCTTCCACACACCCATGTCCAGTTCTTGATTTGTTGCCTGCAATGGTGTATAATTCCTGCATTTGCTGCCTGGTCATGTTCAGGACAGGCTAGCAGTCATTCTTACTACAGTGGCATTCATGGGGGATATTAATAAGAATGGGGATTAGAAAGGAGAAGGTCACAGGCTCAGAAAGCAACAGCTTCTACTCCGAAGCAATAAATAGCAGAGGCACAGAGTTACATAAAAGAGGTCTTGAATGGCAGATCCTCAAATACAAAGCGATCTGAATTTTAGAAAGCTCTATCCACCAACTGGAACAAGGGAATGGGAAGGAATTACTTCCAAAGTGTGACAGAGAAGAAAACTGTTGCACCTCACCAGGCTATGCAGTCCTCAGAGGCTGGAACAATTTTTGTAGTGGCAGCAACTGCTGTCATGGTGGTTGCTGACAAACAGACAAATAGCTTCTTTGCTAAGATAGCCACAAAGACCAAAGACCAATACACTAGGGAGAAGGAGTGGAGAGGAACAGGAGTAGAAAATGATGGACAAGCTTCATCATTCCAGACAAGGCATGTGTGAGGAGCGAAATCCTGCAATTCTGTATTGAGTCACATTGGTGTAAACGCTCTTGTTTCCCTTCCATCCTGTGATAAATGGTTTAATAGCAGGCTCTGGTCTTTGGTGAGAAGGCTGCAGGTTTATTACAGTGACCAAATGAATGGTCCTAAATTTCAGGTCACCTCTGCAGGTGTGAGAAAAATGGCTTTCTTGTTGTGTTTCAAGATGGGATATAAATATTCGAAATAAATAAATCTTGAAGGAAAAGATTGGCAATGTTGGACAAGCTTCCCTGGAAGATGCCTTGCCTACCCACTACCTAATTGCTCTTCGATGTATTCTGGGGCACATGCACTGATGTCCTTCTCACCAGGTAGCAATAAGACCCAATGCCTGACATAGTCTGGAACTGTCCTTGAATCTTCTGCAATGCAGGAGATTCTATGGTAGGTGTTCAAGGGCTCTGGAATACACAAAGAGCACTCCTCAAGCATTCCTAAAGTGTGTTGTTTAAATGCACAAAGAGGGGGGGGGGCATGTTTAAATACCTGAAAGGATGTCACACCAAGGAGGGGGCAAGTTTGTTTTCTGCTACTCTGGAGACAAGGACATGGAGGAATGGATTCAAATTGCAGGAAAAAAAGATTCCACCTAAAGATTAGAAGACTTCCTGATGGTAAGAGCTGTTTAAGGGGTGGAATATGCTGCTTCCTTGGAGTGTGGTACAGTCGCCTTCTCTGGAAGTTTTTAAGCAGAGACTGGGTGGCCACCTGTCAGGAGGGCTTTGATTGTGTGTTCCTGCATGGCAGAATGGGGTTTAACTAGATGGCTCTTGGGGTCTCTTTCAACTCCACAATTCTAAGCTAGCCCCCACTCTTTGTCTTGCTGCTTTGTTTGCACAAAAGAAATCTTTCTGAAAAGTAATACTGAAAAAGAGTCCAGACTTCTTTGTGTTCTTACTCACATTGAAGGAGCCAAGCAACAAATGAAGGAGTGCAGAGAGGGTGTTCCCTTAGTCATATATTTCTGTAGTAATGTGGTCTAGCAACGCTAGGGTAGGGCTTTTCTAAAGGCACCCTTTAAAGCAGGGAGTTAGGAAGATTTTCTCTTATCTGACCTTTGGTTTTATACAAGAGAGGCCCAGGCATACCACATTTTTTAAAATTAAACAATACAAATAAATTATAGATCTGGCATTTGGAAGAATCTTGGCATGGAAGGTAAAATTGCTTTGGTACAATACTCAGCACTATTTACTTTTTTAAAAGTTTTTGAAATCATGTCAGGGAGTGGTGTGGTATTTTGCATACAGGCAGGCCCCAAGTTACAGCATGGTGTTTTGAGTTGGTTTTAAACAATTGATTTCAAAGTAGATATAATCTGATTTTAGTGTTTGTGCATATTTTTAGTTATTTTATGTTCCGGCATGGAATCCTTGCCATGTGTATGTTGTCCTCCCTAAGTCCGCTTTGGGGTGAGAAGGGTGGAATATAAATGTTTTAAATAAATAAATCAAATAATAAATACAAACAAGATAGGTTCTGTAGGCTTGTTCTTAAGTTGAATTTGTATATATTTTCAGCTTTGGATAGCATAAGAAAGCGTTAACACCCCTCTGGTGTTTATTTTGCTGTCTGCGCACCTGCTCAGATTTCACCTCACTTTATATCCCCATTATTATTGGATTTTGGGGGAAAAAACTTGTTATGGAAACAAGGATTGGTGATACAGCTTCCATGGAGACCCCTTTTTCCCCATGATAACTCTTTCAGAAGTAGATTTCCCTTCCTAGGGGTAATTTCTCTCACTTCCTGTTATCTCAGCCCGTTCTTAACAGAGTTGTTTGTAGAGCAGATGTTTGTAACTCAGGGACTGTCTATATTTAAATTGGTTTTTAATTATTCATTTAAAATAGTATAGGGTTTAATTATATTTTATTGTCTATAATATTTTGGTTTTAAAATGTATGTTGTATCTTTTTAACCCCTAAGAAATGCTTTGAGTCTCTTCTAGAGAAAAAAGCAGTATATAAATATTATTAATAATTATTATTATTTGCTTATCTATTAGAAAGATGTGTTAGGACAAGTGTAGAGGGAGATGTAACTGTTTTCGCTTTGGAGGACAGCTTTACAAAGGAGGCTGCCCCTTTCTCTGGGCGATAATTGCTCACTTGTAAAAGATAGGTTGAAATTACACCTGATATTGGCACACAGCAAAGCAGTGTCAAATGACAGAGCGACCTGCCTCAATATGGATTGGGAGAAGAGACACAAGAGGCATGGCTCCAATGCAGAGCATGAGCCAAGAGGCCCCTCATTCAAATGCCATGATTCTACCCATGCAATACAAAGAAAAAGAACTCTATATACAGGAGTTGTAGGCCCCTTCCATACAAATAAATAAAATCACACATTATCTGCTTTGAACTGGAATATGTGGCAGTGTGAACTTGGATAACCCAGTTCAAAGCAGGGATTTTCTGCCTTGATATTCTGGAATATATGGCTGTGTAGAAGGGACCCTAGTTTCACAAAATCTTTAGCCTTCCCTTCAAAGTTAACTGGTGTCTCACCAAAGTGCTGATTCCACAACATTGGGCCGTGGTAGTTAAAACAATGTCAAACTGCATTCATCCTACAATGTAGATGTGTACTCATAGGTAAAAGGTAAAGGTTGTCCCCTGACAATAAGTCCAGTCATGTCTGACTCTGGGGTTGGTGCTCATCTCCATTTCTAAGCCGAAGAGCCAGCGTTGTCCATAGACACCTCCAAGGTCATGTGGCCAGCATGACCGCATGGAGCGCTGTTAATATGTGGATAATCAACTGGGGGGGGGGGTGCAAATTGTGATCCAGAGCCTTTCCACACAGCCCTATATCCCAGAATGTCAGACAGAAAATCCCACAATATCTTCTTTGAGCTAGGTTATCTGAGTCCACACTCGGATAATGTGGAATTTTCTGCCTTTATTCTGGGATATGTAGAAGGGTCCCCAGGCTCTAAATCTCTACAGAAGTGTGTGCAATGATACAGATGTCCTTTGGCATTAGTATATTGGTATTAATTGCGGATCTTGCCAATTATAGGTCTGGTATCCACTTAATGAGTGGACTGAAATTGGCAAACAATTGATACTGGAGGACTGATATGCACGACCTAAAGCATCCCTGGGCGCATTTGGTAGAGCCTGAAGCAGTGCACGGAGGCTACCCAGAAGAGTCCTATGGCTGCGCCCTGAATGCACTCTCCAATCTCTCCCTAAACAAGGAGATCATCGCTGCAAAGGGAAATCCGCTGGAAGGAGAAACCAGAGCAGCCAAAGAAACGCCCGGCCTGCCTTTCACTTACCGCCTCCATTCCGCCGGCCTCTTCCCCGCCCCGCTCACAAGAGAGGAGGCATCTGCGGCCACTGCTGCTCTCCCAGATTCACCTCCACTTCCGCCTTGACGCATCCCTGCCCTCACTTCCGCCAGCAAGGAGGAGCACGTGGACGGAAGTGGATAGGGCGACGTCAGGGGCGTCTGGCTCAAGCACTGCCAGCCAATGGAATGAATGTTTTGATACTGCTTCAACTGCCCGGGCTCAATGCTACTGTATGACATCATGGGAGTTACAGTTTTAAAAGACCTTCTCTGCCAAGGAGAGTCACGGCCTCCACATTTTCTCCCTCTATTTCCCAGTTGTCAGTCATTCTTGTTGCCATAATCTTGGTTTTTTTGATGTTTAGCTGCAGCCCAGCTTTTGCACTTTCTTCTTTCACCTTGATTCGAAGGCTCCTCAGCTTCTCCTCGCTTTCAGCCATCAGAGTGGTGTCATCTGCATATCTGAGGTTCAATTTTCACCCCAGCTTTGCATTCATCAAGCCCCGCACATCGCATGATGTGTTCTGCATACAAGTTAAAAAGGTTGGGTGAGAGGATGCAGCCTTGCCGTACGCCTTTCCCAATCTTGAACCAGTCTGTTGTTCCGTGGTCAGTTCTTACTGTTGCTACTTGGTCCTTGTACAGATTCCTCCCCCAAACTACCACTCCCCAAATTCTATAGCATTAAGCCATGGCAGTTAAAGTAGTGTCAAACTGCCTCAATTCTGCAGTGCAGGGCCCTTCCACACAGCCATGTAATCCAGAATATCAAGGCAGAAAATCCCACAATATCTGAGGGATATCTGATATCGCATATGGAAGGGATATCTGAGGGCCCTTCCACACAGCGCTATATCCCTGAATATCAAGGCAGAAAATCCCACAATATCTGCTTTGAACTGGGTGATCAGAGTCCACACTGATATATTTCAGTTCAAAGCAGAAAATGTGGGATTTTATTCAGCTGTGTGGAAGGGGCCATAGATGCACCCTGAGTCTGAGTTTTCACCTTCAGCCACTGCAATTTCAAGTCATAGTTGAGGCAGAGGTTTAGATTAGGTTCATAGCACTGCGCTGGGGGGGGGGGACCCCTTTTTTCAAATTTGGTGGTGTTTTACTGTATTTTTGGGGTGCTGAGTTCCAAAAACAAAATCCAAATGTCATACCACACACCCTTCTTTTACAAATGCAATTACTGGATTTCAGTGGCTTCTCTGTGTAGCCTGATATGGTAGTTGTTTGAGTGATCCAGCCTTTCTGTGTTCTCAAATAATATGCTATGTCCAGGTTGGTTCATCAAGTGCTCTGCTATGGCTGACTTCTTTGCTATGGCTGACCAATTTCAACAAAAAGGAAGAAACCATGAAAATGAACAAAATCTGGCTACCAGTATTTTAAAAAACCTCTAAAATTATAACAGCAAATAAAGAACAACACTCAAACACAGGGGAACTCCAGACAAGAAACAATCAGGGACAGCTAATCACCTATCAACAAAGGATTCCCCAGGGAAGTAACAAGCCATGTCTAAAAACTGTCATGCCATCAAATGCTAATCAAGGTGGCCAATTGCAACTATCACACTTGCCTCAAACAGACAAGAGTTCTTTTTCCCACCCTGGACCTTCCACAGATATATAAACCCAATTTTCCTAGTTTCCAACAAACCTCACAACCTCTGAGGATGCCTGCCATAGACGTGGGCAAAACATCAGGAGAGAATGCTTCTGGAACAGGGCCATACAGCTCGAAAAACCTACAACAACCCAGTGATTCCAGCCATGAAAGCCTTCGACAATACAAAGAAACTTACAGTACAATATACTTTTTTCGTGTCAAGAGCGACTTGAGAAACTGCAAGTCACTTCTGGTGTAAGAGAAATGCATAGTTCAATACCGCACCCCTCTTGTCTATGGACCATTCCTTCAATGAACCAGGAGAGGGCAGTATGGTCTGAGATTTGAAAATACATTGACCCACTCTGGCTGCATGAAAAGTGTTTAGACTTGGCATGGGCCAACTTCAGGTCTCCAGGTGTTTTGGACTTCAATTCCCACCATTCCTAACAGCCGGTAGGCTGTTAGGAATGGTGGGAGTTGAAGTCCAAAACACCTGGAGGCCCAAAGTTGGCCCATGCCTGATCTGCACTGTAGATTAGATGCAGCTTTGCACCACTTGAACTGCTCTGGAATCCCGAGAGCTGTAGTTTGGTGAGGCAGGGCTGCCTTTTGCTAGAGAATAATAATAATAATAATAATAATAATAATAATAATAATAATAAAACTTTATTTATATACCGCTCTATCTCCCCAAGGGGACTCAGGGAGGTTTCCAAATAACAACACCAAAACATACAGAGTAGATGACATAAGCATACAATTAACAAAACATAAGCAAAAGAATGTCACAACACACATATATATTTTAAAAAATCCTGCCTGTTCTTCATGCCTATTTGTTAGGGCGAGGGAAAAGGGTCAAGACAATTTTAAAAGGCCAGGGCGAGGCTAGTGCAAAATCAAAATATAGGGGCCAGGGAGTTGGATAAAGTACTATAACCGGCTAACAGCAATAGCAAATATGGGTCTGTGGCTGCTTATTTCCAGGGCCTATTAGAGGAATGACTGGGGTTTTTATTTATCGTGTCAGGAGCAGACCAGACAATGGTATTGCATTTTTAACAAACAAACAAAACACAAAGTTTGCAAGCTGGGTAGTTGATTAAATGTCTTTGACCAGTAGCTGGCCACTTGGGAGTGCCTCTGGTGTTAATATAAGAAGGTCCTCCATTGTGCATGTGGCAGGGCTCAGGTTGCATTGCAGCAGGTGCTCTTCTCCACACTCGCGTGTCGTGGATTCCACTTTGTAGCCCCATTTCTTAAAGTTGGCTCTGCATCTCGTGGTGCCAAAGCGCAGTCTGTTCAGCGCCTTCCAAGTCGCCCAGTTTTCTGTGTGCCCAGGGGGGGAGTCTCTCATTTGGTATCAGCCATTGATTGAGGTTCTGGGTTTGAGCCTGCCACTTTTGGACTCTCACTTGCTGAGGTGTTCCAGCGAGTGTAGATCTTAGAAAACTATTTCTTAATGTAAGTCGTTGACATGCTGCCTGATATCCAAACAGGAGATGAGCTGGAGATGTCACTGCCTTGGTCCTTTCACTATTGGCTGCTACTTCCTGGCGGATGTCAGGTGGTGCAATACCGGCTAAACAGTGTAATTTCTCCAGTGGTGTAGGGTGCAGACACCCCGTGATAATGCAGCATGTCTCATTAAGAGCCATATCCACTGTTTTAGCATGGTGAGATGTGTTCCACACTGGGCATGCATAGTCAGCAGCAGAGTAGCATAGCACAAGGGCAGATGCACAGGACTGAAGACCGACAAGTCACTGTGTCTGGTTGTGATTCCCAGGTTGTGCCAGTCAGCTTTCGTATGATATTGTTTCTAGCACCCACTTCATGCTTGATATTCAGGCAGTGCTTCTTGTAGGTCAGAGCATGGTCCAGAGTGACTCCCAGGTATTTGGGTGCGCTGCAATGCTCCAGTGGGGTTCCTTCCCAGGTTATTATTATTATTATTATTAACTTTATTTGTTAATAAATAAATCTCCCAAAGGACTCGATGCGGCTTACACAGGCCAAGGCCTCAATAAAACAACAGCATAACAAAACACATAACTTAAAGCAAATCAAACAATAAAACAATAGCAGTAAACAATAAAAACAATACACCACGACACAATAAAACTAGGGCTAGGCCAAGTGTGATGGGTACATATTAAAAAGTGTTGGGTGTGACAGGTGGTATGTCGGAATTTAGGGTAAGTGCAGTGTGCAGACAATCTTAAAACTCTGATAAAGTGCTTCTGGGACATATTGCTGAAGTTTCTATTCTGGAAAGGCCCATCGGAATAGCTGGGTCTTCAAGCTCTTTTTAAAGACTTTAAAAACTCTAAAATTATAACAGTAAATAAAGAACAACACTCAAACGCAGGGGAACTGCAGACAAGAAACAATCAGGGACAGCTAATCGCCTCTCAACAAAGACCCCAGGGTAGTAACAAGCCACGTCCTCAGAGCTCCAGATGCTTGTCTGTTCTTGAGATGAAAAGCACATGTCTGTGTTTTAGATGGATTAGGGATCAGCTGTTTTTCCCTGTAATAGGCAGTAAGAGCACCTAGAGCTTCGGAGAGCTTCTGTTCAACCATCACAAAGCTCCCTGCTTGAGGGGTGATGGCTCAATTAGAGGAATGACTGGGGTAGTAAGTAGGAAGTGCAAGGCCATATTCTAACAATGCCTAGGGCTGGGCTAGAACTAGTCGTTCTCAAAGGCTTGTTAAAACCACCAGGTCTTCAAGCTCTTATGAAAAGAGGGGAGGGGTGGGTCCTGTCTTATTTCCCCTGGAAGGTCATTCCAGAGGCGGGGGGCCACCACTGAGAAGCCCCCCCCCTCTCTCTCTCGTCCCCACTAGCCATTCTTGTGAGGGTGGTGGGAGCGAAAGGAGGGTACCAATTGAAACTTCCGGGCCGTCTTCAAGAGAAGGCTAGACTCTGCCAAGCGGCGACTCCCAGGATGCCACAGCGTGGAGCCATTCGAGTGGTGTGGCCCTGCCTGCCTCCTCGAGCCCCATCGGGCCTGGGCCGGAAACAGGGGGAAGCTCGGCCGGAGGAGGCTCCCATCCCCGCCCAGGCCGGGAGGAGAGGCGGGGAGCCCGCCTCCGGGAACGAAGAGCGGAGGCCGCGGGCGAGATCCGGTAAGGAGCAGGCCGAGGGTCTCCCTCCTTCCTTCCTTCCTTCCCTCCTTCCCTCCCCAGGCCTGGGTTCCCCTCCATTGCCCCTCTCTCCCGCCCTCCTCCCTCTCTCCCCGGATTCAGGCAAGAGAAACAAACGTTCTGTTGTGGGGATGACGTCACGCGTGACGTGGCAATAGTGAAGGGGGAAATGTTGGAGGGTTGAGCATTAGCAACATTGCATTCATGGAGAAGCAGAGCGGGCGCTAGAGAAAGGGTGCCTCACTGTATAGAATTAACCTGCCTTGGTTCCCTGGTATGGGATCCTGGGGTTTGTCGTTTGGGGAGGCCCCAGCAGGGAAAGCTCAAGGCCTTGTAGAACTGCAACTCCCAAAAATCAGTAGCAGTGAAAATGGGGTTAAAAATGCATTCTTTCTAAAGTATAAGGTAAAGGGAAAGCTTTCCCCTTGACATTAACTCTAATTATGTCTGACTCTGGGGATGGTGACGTTCATCTCCATTTTTAAGTCAAAGAGCCGGCTTTGTCCATAGACACCTCGAAGGTCATGTGACCAGCATGACTGCATGAAGCGCCATTACCTTGCCATCGAAGCGGTACCTATTGATCTACTCACATTTTCATGTGTTCTAACTGCTAGGTTGGCAGAAGCTGGTCCTAACAGCGGAAGCTCCCCCCACTCCCCGGATTCAAACCGCCAACCTTTTGGTCAGCAAGTTCAGTAGTTTATCCCGCTGTGCCACCAGGTGTAGATGGAGCCCCCGGTGGCGCAGTGGGTTAAAGCCCCGTGCTGACAGGACTGAAGACCGACAAGTCACAGGTTCGAATCCGGGGAGAGGCGGATGAGCTCCCTCTATCAGCTCCAGCTCCTCATGCGGGGACATGACAGAAGCCTCCCACAAGGATGACAAAACATCAAAAAATCATCCAGGTGTCCCCTGGGCAACATCCTTGCACACGGCCAATTCTCTCACAACAGGAGCAGTCGCTCCTGACACGACAAAAAAAACAAAAACCCAAAAAAAAAACACAGGTGTAGATGCATCCAGAGAGCTACATAGATAATACTATGTAACAAATTTTGAAAACATAGTGTTACTGTTTAAAAGTGTTATTTCCTATTTAATTACGCAGTGCTTCTTTTGAAAGTAGTTGTTCAACTCCAGAAACTTTGTTTTTGTGGCTGCCACAAAGTATCTTGAATTGGTTGAGCCACAAGGAAAAACTAGAGCACAGTGTGTTCCAGGATGTCTTGCAAAAACAAAGTTTTTGCAGTTTAATCAACTTTGGCCATGTTTT
This sequence comes from Anolis sagrei, assembly GCF_037176765.1. Classification (NCBI taxonomy): domain Eukaryota; kingdom Metazoa; phylum Chordata; class Lepidosauria; order Squamata; family Anolidae; genus Anolis; species Anolis sagrei. The sequence goes on from NC_090022.1 coordinate 138,104,555, forward strand.
TATGACGGAACCAATTAGGAAATGACATTTATAACCCAGGAACAAAAATCAATCAGAACTTTATTACGGTCAGCGGTAAAATGTGCACAACTGCCAACAGATGTATAAACTGATAAGACCAATTAAACGCAGGATGACATGCAATGCAAGATGCATATGAACAAGGGTAAGAACACTGCAAATAGATACAAGGCAAATTTCCACCTGAGTCTAATACAGGAAGTTCTTTTATCCATGTTTTTATGATAGAAACCATTAGGAAATGACATTTATCACCTAGGAACAAAAATACCTGTTACATCATGTAATTGCATATATAAATATATATGTTTAACTGATTAGTTCACCTATGTATCCTAAAGCAGAGCTTTCCAAACGTTATGCTTGTGGCATACTTTTTAGGCATGAAGCATTTCACAAAACAGTCATTTAGTTTGTTAGTAAATGGGATGTTAAACCAACTCCTTTTACAGATAAAAACACATGCATAACTTATAATAACAAAATGTATCAGGACACAACACTTCTCATGAAAACCTTTCATGCATCTTTTTTTTAAAAAAATATTTATTATTTATTTACTATATTTATATACTGTCCCTCTCAGCCCACAGGTGACTTAGGGCGGTTCACAGTTGGTACCAAGACCATAAAATACAATTAAAACATTAAAATATTATAAAACCATAGCAAAGTCAATAACCAACATATGTCATTAGCATTTCCTTGCTGAAAACATTGGCCAGTCACATCGTCCAATCATCGTTTAATTGTTCCATTTTCCTATGTCAGTTACACCGTACTTGCAAATGCTTGCTCACAAAGCCAAGTCTATTATTTATTGCTTTTTTTCCCATGTCAGGAGTGACTAGAGAAACTGCAAGTCGCTTCTGGTGTGAGAGAATTGGCCGTCTGCAAGGATTTTGCCCAGGGAACTTCCGTGGGGATGTTTTACCATCCTGTGGGAGACTTCTGCATGGGAAGCTGGAGCTGACAGACAGGAGCTCACCCTGCTTCCCAGCAGTCCTGCCGGCACAAGGGATTAACCCATTGTGATTCAGAGGTTCCGTGTTATATGCACAGGACACACCTACACACTGCAACTGAGGCACTGACATGTCGCAACACAGAGTTTGGAAACCTCTGTCCTAGAGGCACAAATCCTGTCTGATCTTGGAAGTTAAGCAGGATCAGCATGGTTAGTCCTTAGATGGGAAATGGCCAAGAAATCTGAGGAGCTGTAGGCTGTATTTCAGAAGAAGGGACTGGGAAAGGCACCTGTTGAGTTTTCCTTGCCTAAGAAAACCCTGTTAAATTCATTTTGTGGCTGTTGGTTCACAAGACATATGACTGCTCAGAGGAGGATTAAACAACGTATTTTTTCTTCTCTTTATGTTTTGTCCCTGTCCCGTCCCCCCTTTCTTTATATCTTTTACTGCATTGTTAAAAGGTAAAGGTTTCCCTATGACAATAAGTCTAGTCAAGTCTGACTCTGGGGGATGGTGCTCCTCTCCATTTCTAAGCCGAAGAGCAAGCATTGGCAGTAGACACCTCCAAGGTCGTGTGGCCGGCATGACTTCATGGAGTGCTGTTACCTTCACACAGTATCTATTGATCTACCCACATTTGCATGTTTTTAAACTGCTATGTAGGCAGAACCTGGGGCTAAGAGCGGAAGCTCACCCCGCTCCTCGGATTTGAACTGCCAACCTTTGGGTCAGCAAGTTCAGCAGCTTAGTGCTTAAACCTGCTGTACCACTGGGGGCTCCTCACTGTACTGTTATAAAATGTAATGAATTGGCTTCTTTTAATAATATGAGGCTGAGTGGATGGCTCGAGTTGCTTCATACTTGGCAGTGGCAGGGTGAGGCTAGCTGAATAGCCTTTGACCACTCACTGCTTTTCATCCCCGCCTATTTTATAGGTTTGCTGTTTTATAGAGTTGTTATGAGCAGGAAAGAGGGATGCCAGGATACTGGGCCCTGATGATCTAACACAGGCACTGCTTCTGGGGTTTGGTTTCAGGAGCCCCTGTGGATGCCAAAATCAATGGATGCTGAAGTTGCCTCATATGGTATTTGTGGCACAAGTTCCAATGAGTCTACGGTGTTGTGCCTCTGCTTGTAGTATGTCTGCGCAATCTTCGGAGGATGTGATCTATTGTTTCATCTGCTTCCTTGCAGAGTCTACACTTGCGATCTGTCTTCAACTTTTAATTATTATTATTAGGTTTAAAAAGCTGAGGAGCAGGGAGAAAACAACTGGAAAATGTTTTTCCCAGTGTACCGGCGACTGCTACCACATTTATGCCCATTCCCTCCCATTCTTTCTTTTTTTCTAGAGACCAGCAGACATTGGCTCGGAGACTCGGGCTGGTCCAGGGATCACTGAAACCATGGCTGCTCTCCTGAGGAGCCTGCTTGCTGCATCAGAGAAGGCAGCCCACATTGCCCAGCTCTGTCGGCAGGAGGAGGCCCTCTTCAGCTTGCTCATTGAGGAGAAGCGAGGGGCAGAAAAGAACAAGAAGTTCCTGCAGGACTTCAAGACGCTGGCAGATGTGTTGATCCAAGAGGTCATCAAACATGATGTGGGAAAGGAGGTACGTGCTGTACAAAGAACCCCTGGTTCCTGTAGGAAATATCGCCCAGCAAGACCCAAGAGATATGAAAACACTAGTTGAGCCAAAGAAATGGCTTTCCGTCCCTAACTGCACCATCCTGAAGAATACAGTGGGCGAGCAAGTAGACAGAGATGCCCATCTGCTTGTGTTTTCTGTCTACTCAATATTATGGCTCCAGTCCTGCCTGTAATGATGCCTAGAAATAATGAGCACAAAGGCAGAAACACAAGCCATGGCTGCATTCACTTGCTTGATACTTCCTTGTCCCCGTGGTCCCCATGAATAGGAAAACACAGAGAAGACAGTGCAGTGGGCGGAGTGGGATGGGAAACTAGGGCTTCCCAACCGAGAAATTAAATAATATTCACTTTTTTCCCGCTCAGCTCAGTAGCACCCTTTCTTTCCTTAATTTTACCTTGTTTCTGCCCCCAGTTTCCAGAACTGGAAGATCATATTCTTGGTGAAGAGTCCAACAAATTTGAAAATGGCCTTGGTAAGTGATGGTTACTTTGAGCAGTGGAGGGGGGTATCATTCTATTATCTCTTGAATCCTTGACTCTCTGGCCCCATTCTTTGGCTTCCACCTCTACTTGTTATGGTGTGCTTTAATCTTGAAATTGGCTCTTGTTCCTTCATTTCCAATCTTTAGTAAAGCACTTTCCCAAAGAAAGAGGTCTCCTCTTGGTCTGCTTTCGTGATACTTTCTTGCTCCAGTATATTAGTACTAGCAGTCCCCGAGATATGATATCCAAACCGTGTGTGTGTGTGTATATAGCTGGAGTTACACTTAAAAATGTACCTATTCTGACTTACAAACAAATTCAACTTAAGAACAAACCTACAGAATCTATCTTGTTCCTTACTTGGGGACTGTGTTAATAATAGTAACAACAACAACAACTCTGGCACAAGCCAGTAAAGGTAGTCCCAGTGGTGATCGGCACATTGAGTGCAGTGCCTAAAGACCTTGGCTTGCACTTAACACAATCAGCGCTGACAAAATTACCATCTGCTAGCTGCAGAAGGCCACCTTACTGGAATCTGCACACATCATTCGCCGATACATCACACAGTCCTAGACACTTGGCAAGTATCCAACATGTGATCCAATACAACAGCCAGCAGAGTGATCTTGTTTGCTGTGGACTCATCTAGTTGTGTTTCTAATAATAATAATAATTTATATTTACTTGCGTCTTGTTGGAGATATCTATATTCTTCCTTCCATAACAAATGGGTAATTAAATGGCATGATGATCTTTAGAGAGCACCCAATCATACCCCATCAGACCAACGTGGAAAAGATAAATGGCTTAATGTATTGGTGAAAGGATTGGGAGGTGGAGGATAATTGGAGAGCATTTAATGGAGTGGACCTGCAAAGTGTCTCTCTCTTGCTCCCATCCTCCAAAGCTCTGCCAGTCAGGTGCTCTGAGGAAGGGCTCCGATTTTGAGTACAGGATATGGGCAAGTTCCTAACTAAAAGGGCAATCTGTCAAGTGTTGGGTTCCTAAATCATATATCCAGGGCTGGAATATACATGGTTGAAGTGATATACTTGTCCCAGGCTTGTTGGGAGACTGGGTACAGAAGGGGAAAGAATAACTTGCTCCCTCTTCTTCATCAGTCTTTTCCTGCATCTCCAAAGCTAGGTATACCAGGCCGAATATAACTATAGTCCAACCTGCACTTTACCAGTTGTTCATATTGCGCTAGAGTTGAGGACACTATCTGTTTTCCTAGATTGAGGCCTAGGGAAAGGCTGACCAATTGGTTGAGCTTTGTATGCTTTGTAGGGGAGACTGTGGTGGTCCAGGTTTGCTCCACTGAACAAGACACGGCTGCCTTGCTGCAAAAAATCCTGGATCGGAACCAGACAGCTGCTGACCTGTTAGCTGCGGCTATTCATCAAGAGGTGGTGCTTTCAGACCCAGCTGTGGATGAGGTGACTGTGGCAATCCCCACAGAAAACCTGGCAGTGTGGATTGACCCCATCGGTAAGTGACTTAATTGGCAAAGTTGCTATGTGAGACGCTTGAAATATCTGAAAACATGGCTTCAGTTTGTGAGCCTTCAGATGTTGGCAACATTTCGAAAGCCGAATGTTCCTCGCCCCTTTCTCAGAGAATGCTTGCTGAACCTGTGAACTCAGATTATAACAGAGGGCTTGTCTTTAAATTCAGTTAGATCACTGGATCCTGATCTCAAATGGGATCCCCTTAGCTCAATATTGGATCATGAAAAATTTGGCAAAAAGTTAAAAAAAAAAAAGAACACCGCCCATTTACAGAAATCTGTTAGCAATAACATGCAGCGTTTCCAGTGGACTCTGCAAAAAAAATGCTTCAGCTGGAAATGAGGAAATGAGCCTGTTGAGCAAGTATAATAAATGTAGGTTTATTAACAGTAAATGTTTGGTTTTTAGACCTATTTTATATATCTATATATCTGGGATCATGTCAACATTTCTCAAGTGCAAAAGGTTTAAGAAGCTCTGTGTTAGATCCTTGGCCGGTAAAATCTGTTGCTGTGTGCTGTCATGATATCATTTTCATATTATGGCCAGATGTTTTCTTCTCACTTTCCTGTGGGTTTCTTGTTCACCCACTGCATTTAGTAGAATATCTCTAAAGGATTAAGTATATTTACGTATTTATCGTGTCAGAAGCAAATTGAGAATACAGTTATAATGTATTTAAATAAACCTCAAACAAAGTTAAAACTTGGCATTATACTAAGTTTCTTTTGATCAGAAGCTGGTCACTTGGAGGTGAAGAATACTTGTATTGTATTTTTAAAAGGTCTCAGACCTAACAGTATAACTGGTGAGTATAATGAGGTTAAGATAGTCCAGGGAATCCTTGCTCTCGATCCCACTCCCTTCGCAGACGTGATTGGTGGGGGTGAGGGACAGGGCCTTCTCAGTGGTGATCCCTCGGCTATGGAACTCCCTCCACAGTAAAATTAGATCAGTGAAGACTTGGATGTGGGACCAAACTTTGGACAATAATTCTCAGTGCAGTAAGTGACTATAGAACAATGCAATTTGACAACCGTAATGGCTCCTGGAATGTGCTTTTGGATTGTGTGAATTTAATTAATTGTTTTCAGATTGATATATTTTAAATTATTTGGTTGTAGTGTATATGTTTGCATTATCCTATGTATGTATGGCATTGAGTTGTGCCTTTTTTGTAAGCCGCCCTGAGTCCCCTTAGGGGTGAGAAGAGCAGGATATAAATGCAGCAAATAAATAAATAAAAGATGTTTGGAGAATACAGTTTCCAACTCAGGGAATTGTGATGACCTAAAACTACAAATCACTTGTGAGCTTGGTGGTCACCTTTGCCGGTGCTCAATGAGGCAGTCCTTACATGAAAGATAATTTGGACCTTCAGTATCAGGGGCATGAACCATGCAATCTTCTCTGCTACTGAATTGCCGCTTCCTTGCCTTTGACTATTCTGACTAGAGTTGTTAAGATTTGAAGTCCATAAGCCTGTGGAGGGCTGTATTTTTCCTACCACCTTATGAACAGCTCTAGCGCTCTACTGTGGTTTTTCAGGTTTAGGAGCCCTGGGAAAACAGCTTCTTCCTTTGATTGGACCAGTCGGTTTAGGCATGAAGTATTCTCTTTATTTTCTGCCAGCCTAGCAGCTCAAAAACATGCAAATGTGAGTAGATCAATAGGTACTGCCTTGGTGGAAAGTTAACAGTATTCCATGCAGTCATGCTGGCTACATGACCTTGGAGGTGTCTATGGACAATGCCGGCTCTTTGGCTTAGAAATGGAGCTGAACACCACCCTCCAGAGTCAGACACTTAATGTCAGAGGAAACCTTTACCTTTATCCACTAAATCCCTTTTTCTAACAGTCAGAAACTGCCTTGTACCAGATCCACCCATTTGCTTTTCTGTTCTAGTGTTGTGGCTTTCAAGCTGAGGGGTTTCCCATCACCCACCACTTTTTCTTTAAATTAAAAATGTCTCCTTGGATTAATTGTAGACAAGATGTGAGCTCTAACGAGTTACAGAAGTTTAATCTCGTGGGTTTTCTCTCTCTCCAGATTCTACCAATCAGTACATCCGTGGGCGGGGCCATGTGATGCCCGTGGATGGCATCTATCCATCTGGGCTTCGCTCAGCATTGGTGCTTATTGGGGTGTACGATCGTCACTCAGGGGAACCTGTCCTAGGTATCATCAATGAGCCCTTCTTCCAGGAAGACCCTCAAACACACAGGTAATGCTACCACCACAGGAGTTTCCTCATATATGTATTTACAAACACATCAGAGTGCACAGAAGAGAACCCACATACCATAGGACATACCATAGGACTGGTACGCGCACTTTTACCTACCCACATCAGACAAAATATGCCCTCCAGACTATTTTATAGTAGTCTTCTGCCAGAAGTTACCATATAAATTTTAACAACCTGGCAAATTGCTAGAGGGGATATTTTAAAGGCATTTTCTAGGTCCTTCAATACAATGATACCTTCTGGCAGAAGTCATTCATTTCAGTGGGGTTCACTATCATCCAGAGTTTCCTGCTTCCATAGTAAGTTCAGGAACAATTGTTTCCCCCATGGATAAGAGGGTCGTACTTTATTTATTTATTTAACAGCCCATCTTCTTCCCAGAGTGGGATCCAGGATGGCTCGCAAGATGGGAGAAGCTCAGCACATTCTGATTCAGGGTCAGGCAGGTATCTGTCACACCCACCCAGACATTCCTCCTGATTCTTCTATCAGTGGTTCTCAACCTGTGGGTCCCCGGGTGTTTTGGCCTTCAACTCCCAGATATCCTAACAGCTGGTAAGATGGCTGGGATTTTTGGAAGTTGTAGTCCACAACACCTGGGGACCCACAGGTTGAGAACCACTGGTCTAACTATTTCCCCTTGTCTGAGCATAGAACAACGTCTGTGCCTCAGGCCATGGTTTCAGCCCACTAAACTAGTTTGCTGACCTCCAGGGTGATGAAAGACAGGGTTGAAGAAAGATGATGTTGCCAATCCAGATTGCTTCTATACATTGATTGGTGTCAGTACCTCAAGCAGACAAGTATCTTGGCCTGACACAAAGGTTAATACCGTGAAGTTTAGCTTACGTTTGTTTTGAAAATGTTATTCTTTTTTTTTATTGCCACACACATGGGGTGTTTTCCTTTATCTCCTAACATACACACAGATAGTCTGGTTCCTAAATTGTTCTACTAGCCTCCTATACTAGTTCTTTACTGTGTATATAATTGTGATTGCTTACTATATTGTATGTATATGATTTAGTATGCAGTTGTCACTTAACTCTGTGTTGTTTGAGCTTGTGGGAGGGACTTCAGACCATGTGACCAGATCTGGGTCTATTCAGACTGAGACTCCATTTTTAGAATTCAGTACAGTACAGTACAGTTTGTTTTAGAGTTTGCAGCAGTACAGTTTAGAAGCCAGTGAGTACAGTATGCAATTGTAAGTGTCAGTATGCTGCAGTGAGTTGTCAGTCTATATTGAGTCAATATTCAGTAATGTATTAGACTGTAGAGTGTGTTAGTCTGTATGCAACAGAGAAGAGACTAAAACAGAATACTTTAGAGAACTTACTGTTTAAACTATCAGCCAATAAAAAACATACCTATATGCTGAATACATGAAGTTTGCAAGTAAATCATCTATGTTACTTTTAACAAAGACTACTTATTTTGTTCTCTTGAGAACATGATTTAAAAAACAATATATTTTATGGGAGAGTAGGTGATTTTGGGGCAATTGAAATAACACTTCTGAAGATCTGTTATATATTTTGTGCATTGGCATATCTTTGTTCCTAACAGTTCACAAAGAGAACCGGGTATATCAGTCTAACAACTGAGAAGCTGAATTTGCCTTGCATAAATACTAGTGGATATTTACCACTGAGAAGATTCACTCAAACGAATATTTAACTGTTCTCAGGAAGATCATACTTTACAAAAATTTATGATTATTCCAAATAGTGTGAATGCCAATTAATCTCCAAATGGTCACATTTCCAAAAGGCTATGGAGATGCCCGGTTTTCCAAAATGTTATGATCTCTAAAAGGCCATGCCTTTCCAAAACAAATTAGCTGTTTTAAAGATCCCATGGAGCTGATTCCAGAACATGGTTCTCATTTGCTAAACCTTCCCTCCTCCTTCCATCCATGCCCCTTTTTGATTATGTTTTTTTGCCTGCAACCAATAATGCAATTAGACTGCCTCACAATGTTTAGTAGCAGCCCTCAATGAACTTCCTTGATCCGATCAATAATTTGGGAAGAGTCGCTGTCAAGTTTCTCTCTCATCTAAGGACTATTAATTTCATGATGTTTTTTAGAACTTGGAAAAGAGACTGCTTTTGACTACAGCTCCTGGAACCCTACAGCAGAGGGGATTCTGGGATTTGTAGTCCAAAAAACGAACCCTTTCAAAGCTTTGTTGCATCTTCTTACAAGTTTTAACTGACTGTTCCCACTCTCCCTTGCAGGTGGCAGAGCAAATATCACTGGGGCATCTCCTACAAAGGCACCAACCTGAGCTCGCTCAGCCAGCCCGTGCTGCGGCCTACCCCACGTGTGGTGCTAAGCAGCAATGAGAAACCAGCCCTGCAAAAGGCTCTGGCCCCTCTCTATGGGGAGCAGCTCTACTTTGCCTCTGGGGCAGGGTACAAGATGCTGTGTGTGGCCCTGGGCCTTGCAGATGCCTACGTGCTCTCGGAGGGGAGCACCTTCAAATGGGACTCCTGTGGCCCTCATGCGATCTTGCGGGCCCTGGGAGGGGGCATGGTGGATCTTTTGCTGTCATTGCAGGCATGGCAGGATGGGCAACGCAGTCAGCTCCCCGGACTGACCTACAACAAGCCAGTGGAGGGCTCTGTGGGTGCCGAGCGCTGGGCCAACCAAGGAGGTCTGGTGGCCTACATCTCGCAAGAGCACCTGGAGGCTGTGATGGCCACTTTGGTGGCAGCCAAGGATACCTTCTGAAGTGCCTTCTCCAAGTGGGCAAGACCCCTCATCTTCACATTAGGGGAGGAAGTTAATCACCAGGCAAGGAACTGTATGACATCCTTAGTGTTTATGGGACCAATCTATTCCATTTATGGGTTGAGGCAATATGGTACAATGAGTAGCACTTGGTATGGACGTTGCACATATCTGTGTCGTTTGCCCTTTCCGTTCCATTTGTTTCAGTCCTAGACCCTTAAGAGTGTGATGCTTGACCAGTTTCATCTTGTGGGATCACACAGACGAAACTTTTGTGGTGCTTTTGCCCCCTGTGTTCTTGTACACAGCAACTGGAATAGAATTCTCTGGAAGATGGTGGTGGTGGAGGGATTATAAATAGACAATTCTTCTTTGTGTAAGAAACAAAGTCAAGAGGCCCTTCAAGTCCCTTCCAGCTCTGTAGGGAGAGTCTATACCAGCTCTAATTAACTGGTTTTAGACTTCCTTTCTAACAAGACCTGCTCAGAATAGGCTTTTTTCCTTACTTATTTGTTCATTTGTATCCTGCCTTTTTCCCAATAATGGAATTCAAGGCAGCTTGCAAAAATGAAAACATATACATGCAAGTACATCAGTAAATGATGTAAAAGTTGTTCTTAAAATGCAATTAAACTAAACGATCTAGCTAATTGCAATAGAATTAGAACCATTTAAAAATCACATTAAAAGACCAAAGATAAAAAATCAACAAATCAGCAAACCCATTAGAAGCCCATTTAGGTCAACTCCTAAATGCTTGTCGAAGGCTTTCATGGCCGGAATCACTGGGTTGCTGTGAGTTTTCTGGCCATGTTCCAGAAGCATTCTCCCCCAGGCTTCGGGCCTCTCTCTATTGTGAGGCAGGTGGCTCCTTCCTTCTATCCTTTTGCCAGAAAGTGAATTTTATTCCGTTCCAACAAGCTTCCTAAATGCTTGTTGGAATGGAATAAAATTCACTTTCTGGCAAAAGGACAGAAAGAAGGCACCACCTGCCTCCTTGTGGAGAGAGGCCCAAAGCTTGGGACTCATCACCAAGCATCTCTCTCCCTTATTCCTACTTAATGTCCCAGGCCTCTCCCAGAAATCTGAAAGGACTGGCAGGCTAATATAGGAAGCCTGGACTCAACTGTTTAGATAGGTTTTTGGGTAGTGCAAAGGATAGAAGATCCTCAGGGATTCTTTGGAAGAAGTCAGAGCACAAATAGGAAACAAATCTAAATATATACTGTGATCCTGGAAATATGGTTCCAGGAAATTGTTGTCTTGTGAAGTGATGACTCCTATTTCACGGTTTTTTATAACCAGAGTTAGATGCAGGCTCATTAGATTATGGAATTCTTACTTTTTTTCGACTTGTGACTCCTTTCTGCCTGAGAAATATTTGCACAATATTTGCCAATAGTAAATCAGCATTTACAAGCTTCCTGAACACAAGCTGATTTTCCTTTTTATGAAGTACAGCTGAAGTATTTTCTATAGAGTCTGCTATAAACACTGTATTGTTGCTAACAGGTTTATTTAAATATCTAAAACAGCCACTAGGTGGCGTTCAGAAGCCTTTTACGGTTGTCAATATTTTTGGCACCTCCACATTCCACACTCCATAGCTACCCACGGTTTAAGACAGTGGTTCTCAACCTGTGGGTCCCCAGATGTTTTGGCCTTCAACTCCCAGAAATCCTAACAGCTGGTAAACTGGCTGGGGTTTCTGGGAGTTGTAGGTCAAAACACCTGGGGGCCCACAGTTTGAGAACCACTGGTTTAAGAAGTTTTGATCTAGAACAGTGTCTGTATTCTTTTTAAAGCAGCCCTTATGGTTTAGGAATATCTCTCCATTACTGGCAAGTGGCATCATGAAAAGCATTCCAAGAGGAGGGAGGAAGCCATAATTTACCCCATGGGAGGGTGATGGATCCAGTTGTCTGCTTTTGGGAACCCTCTGCCAAAATTGTAAAACAAGTGAAGAAAACACCCTCTGCAACTTGGTTTTGACTAAGGAACCCCTTGTGATGCCTCAGAGGGGCAGGTTCTGACAACGTCTGTAAGTCAACCACAATTGCATTTAATATTTTATTTAAATACAAAAGACCAAGGGCCCTCCAGCACTGGAGAACTGTGGTTCCATCCCAAGGAATTCCAAGATTTGCCATTGTGCGTATTTATAATTCTCAGCCAGAGAGTGCCAGGGCTTCCAAATGAGGAAAAGAATATGTGCGCACATTTTTCAAGGTAGTGTTCTTGTCCTGAGATTCTTCACTTGGAGGACTAGATAAGTTTCAATTTGAAATCTGGAAACCCTAATAGGAAAACCCTGTCCAGGCAAAGGATGCATCTACACTGTAGAATTAATGCAGTTTGACACCTTTTAAACTGCCATGGCTTAATGCTGTGGAATCATGGGACTTGTAGCCTGGCGAGACATCAGAACTCTTTGGCAGAGAAAGCTAAAACTACAACTCCCACGATGCACCCTAAGTCTTATTTAAAGGTGAAGAATCATAAGCAAGGAGATAAAAAGGCGAACCTCTGAACAGAAGACAACACACCGTTTGGATAAATGGCGTTGTAATTCTGTCTAAATGATTGAAAACCATTTCTAAATTTGCATCTCTTTATACCTGTGGTTGAGACCTGTGGGTCCCCAGGTGTTTTGGCCTCCAACTCCCAGAAATCCTAGCCAGTTTACCAGCTGTTAGAATTTCTGGGAGTTGAAGGCCAAAACATCTGGGGACTCTCAGGTTGAGAACCACAGGTTTATACCAATGTTGTTGTGTGCCTTCAAGTAGTTTCTGACTTATAGCAACCCTGTCATACTGTTTTGTTGGCAGAATTCATTCAGAGACCCTTGCCTTTCTCTGAGGCTGAGAGAGTGTGACTTAAGTTTTACCCAGTCTTCTAGAGTTGGAGTTCAACACTCGAAACTCTTAAACCACACTGGCATGTTGTTCAAAGTTATACATGTGCGTTTAATGTGATCTCCGTAATTGACTCTGGACGTAAAAATATGGTATTTGTTGTCTTGAGGCAGAATATTTTTTTTTAATTTTATAGTAGTATTCTAGCAATAATGTGTACCGAAGATTGGAACTCAGAATATTCACTGATTTTATTTTGTTTTGAGCCAGTACTATATGCCTTTAATAGCATAATATACTGACAAACATAGCATAATATACTGACAAAGAAACTATATATTTGGAAAACGAAATGCCAGTTTTCTTTTCTGTCATGTGTTAACTTACAATAAATATATTCATCACATTTTCAAAATAGTCTCGAGAAATTTGTACCCATCACCAAACCAGATAAAAACTCTGCATTTTAAATATTGTGTTTCTTTGATTTTCAGGCCCCTTCAACACAGCTGTGTGGATTATATGGCAGTGTAGACTCTGCTGTGTGGATTATATGGCAGTGTGGATTATATGGCAGTGAACTGGTTTATATGGCAGTGTAGACTCAGATAACCCAATTCAAAGCAGATATAGTGGATTATCTGCCTTGATATTCTGGGTCATATGGCTGTGTGGAAGAGCCCCTGAGACACACTTGTTCCCCATAATGACATCTCTAACAATAGAATGTGGCTTAGAATTGCAGGTGCTTTTTCAACATATAAATAAAGTGGGGTTTTTTTCTAATGTTGATACTGAAATTTGTTGATACTGAAATTAAAATGGTGGTGTTTTAAGATTGAACAAATCCTTTACTTTATGAAGACCCCATGAACGAGTAACCTCAAACAGCCCTGCTCAGGTTTTACAAATTCAGAGCTACGGCTTCCTTGACTGTGTCTATCTATTTGGAATATGGCTTTAATCTTTTCATATGCCTTCCACCTTTCATGTATTCGTCTGTTTTCTAGTGAATCATGTCATCCTCATAATATGGCCAAGGTATAACAGCCTCTGTTTAGTCACCTTGACTGAACTTGTTCCAGGCCTGAATTATTTCTCTTTTTAGCAGCCCACAGTAGTCACAGAACCACATTTAAAATAAGCCAATTTTCTTCCTATTTGCTCTCTTTCCTGTCCAGCTTTCAAAACCATATTTAGGAACTGACAGGATTTTTTTTTTTGTATTAGGAGCTACTTAATAAACTGCAAGTTGCTCCTGGTGTGAGAGAATTGGCTATCTGCAAGGACATTGCCCAGGGGACACCCAGATGTTTTACCACCCTGAGGGAGACTTCTCTCATGTCCCCATGTGAGAAGCTGGAACTGACAGATCCGAGCTCACCCCGGACTCGAACCACCAGCCTTTTGGTCAGCAGTCCTGCCAGCTTAAGGGTTTAACCCATTTTTAAACAAGGGAATTGACAGTTCAATGACTGGGACCATTGTAATAATCGATGATACATCTTTATACTTCAGGATCTTGTCTAGTTTCTTCATAGCTTCCCATCCAAGTCGTCTTCTTACTTCTTTCCTGCAGTTTTCATCCTGATTCAGGACTGAGGCCCAAACTACACAGCTGCATCATGTGGGATAGGAAACGGATTGGCCTGAGGCACCCAGATGATGTTTCAGGCTAATCCATTTCAGCCTGGAATAAAACTAGTTTATTCCAAGTTTAAAAGATACCTGCAAATCTGGACCTTTGCAGGTATGGAGTCAGTGGATTGTCTCCTGGGATCTCCATTTGGGGAAGTGTCGTAAGTCAAGGTATGCAAAACCTTGAACTATTTCAGTGCCTTCTTCATTTACTTTAAAGATATGTAACAGCACCCGTAGTCTTTATTTTTGTTTCCTTCATGTTGAACTGTAAACCTTTACACTTTCTGCCTTGACTTCCTTCAATAATCATTCCATATTTTTGCATTTTCTGATTGTCATACGGTGTCATTTGCATATCTTAAATTGTCGATGGCCCTTTCTCCAATTTTCATGCCTCCTCCAAGTTGAACATTATTCCTTAGTAGTCACCCTTACTAATGTATAGTATTTCAGCTTCACTCTGGGTGAATTTACTTTATCCATTGCAGGACTAAGCTACAAATATTGGCCTTGGTTACATGATCCCATACACCATCAGGCAGACAAAGCCCATGGGATGGAATAGGCAGGACAGAGAGACACGTGACTTTGCAAATGACCTCCAAAATCATTTTTTCATTCTTGGATGCAAGCAATCTGGTATGGTAGCCTGGTTTTCTACTCATGCCAAGCAGAGCAAAGGAAGATACAAACTCTGCCTGTCCTATTCATGTTGAACTGTAAACCTTTACACTTTCTGCCTTGACTTCCTTCAATAATCATTCCATATTTTTGCATTTTCTGATTGTCATACGGTGTCATTTGCATATCTTAAATTCTCGATGGCCCTTTCTCCAATTTTCATGCCTCCTCCAAGTTGAACATTATTCCTTAGTAGTCACCCTTACTAATGTATAGTATTTCAGCTTCACTCTGGGTGAATTTACTTTATCCATTGCAGGACTAAGCTACAAATATTGGCCTTGGTTACATGATCCCATACACCATCAGGCAGACAAAGCCCATGGGATGGAATAGGCAGGACAGAGAGACACGTGACTTTGCAAATGACCTCCAAAATCATTTTTTCATTCTTGGATGCAAGCAATCTGGTATGGTAGCCTGGTTTTCTACTCATGCCAAGCAGAGCAAAGGAAGATACAAACTCTGCCTGTCCTATTTATTACTCTCCATGGTTTAGGCATCTTAGGGCACATCTACATTGCTATGGAAGTTGTGGTTTTATAAAGTCTTTACTGTTCCCTGCTAAGGAGTGCTGGTGCATCACAATTTCCATGATTCCATAGCCTTGTTCCATGGCAGTTAAAGTGAAGCCAGACTGCATTAATTCAACAGTGTAGATGCACTCTTAAGCTACCCAAACCCTAGCGTCAATTATACATTACAAATGCCACTCATTTCTTTCCTATTCTATAATTTTGTTGTCTGCATTGATGCCACCAGATGGAGCCATTGTTCTTACAGCTTGGTGATACTGGTATTTACCCGCAACTGAGTGGGAAGAATGGAATCACAAGCTGTCATCCATGATGAATGAGTTTTTAATAATGTAAAAAGCCCAACCAGGCTATTTTCATTTTAGCCTGATGTATTTTTTTTCTTTCAACGGGGAGACTGATAACAAAGAGGTGAGGAATATAATCATTTTTTTCATATGTTTGTTTTACAAAAAGAAGAATAGACCTTCTATAGAAATACACACATGGATAGTATGAATTGGAAAGCTTGGGTATTATTTCCTTTCTTGCTAATGATATTGGGAAAGTTGCATATGTTTCCAAGTGAACACACAATTCAGAATTGACATATGGTTTGGCTCCTGAGAATTTTGGCTCTTTTCTCTTTGAAATAAATATTTTAAAAGAAAATGTTCTGTCTTCATGACTTTGTGTGTCAGAAATCCCAAGAGTCAGTAGCCTGTTTATCAGTCAAAAAGGCTATAACAACAACAACATTATTTTTGTATCCTGCCTCCATCTCCCCCAAAGGGTCTCAGGGTGGCTTACATATGGCACAATGTGCTTAAAGCAATGCATAACATAAACACACAATACAAGAGAAGATAATACCAATCTATATAAATAAAAATGTAATGTTCGTATGTGGGATGAAAAGAACTCAAAAACCACTGGATAAATTGACACCAAATTTGGACACAAGACACCTCTCAGGCCAACGAGTGACCATCACTCATAAAAACACTAAAAAAAAAAACACAACGGGGGAGGCTTAAAAAGACAAAAACTTAAAAAAATACATTACAACACATGCACAAAACCACATATATGTATATACACAAATATATACACATATATACACACACAAAACATACACAGACTGGGCCACAGCAACGTCTGGCAGGAGACGGCTAGTAGCATATAAAACAATTTAAGCTCAAAACAGTGCTTAATAACCTATGGTGAGAATCTACGTATGTTGTTTGAGTTCACAGTGCTCTCTGGATGTAGGTGAACTACAACTCCAAAACTCAAGGTCAATGTCCACCAAACCCTTCCAGTATTTTCTGTTGGTCATGGGAGTTCTGTGTGCTAAGTTTGCTTCAATTCCATCATTGGCGGAGTTCAGAATGCTCTTTGATTGTAGGTGAACTATAAATCCCAGCAACTACAACTCCCAAATGACAAAATCAATCCTCCCCCCAACTCTACCAGTATTCAGATTTGGGCTCATTGGATATTTGTGCAAAATTCGTTCCAGTGAATGAAAATACATCCTGCCTATCCGATATTTATATTATGATTCATAATAGTAGCAAAATTATAGCTATGAAGTAGCAACGGAAATAATTTTATGGTTAGGGGTCACCACAACATCAGGAACTGTATTAAGGGGTTGTGGCATTAGGAAGGTCGAGAAATATTTCTTTAGGGCATGGGACGGAAGTGTAGTGTTGTGGCATTAATCTTGGAATAGTATATATATTATCAATAAAATCAAGGTATCAATACACTTACAATCTGAATAGTATGGCACAAAAGGAAAATGAAATGGGCAGGGGGTGCTGTTGCTCTATCGTCAACAATTATAAGATCTATCAAGCAAAAGGTTGCAAGTTTAAAGCCCCGGGTTGGCGTGAGCTGCCAACTGTCAGCCTAGCACATTGTTTACCTAAGCAATTTGAAAACAGCTTTACCTGTGATTAGAGAAATTAGGTACCGCTAAAAGTGGGGGAGGTGTTTTACGACGCCATAAAGAAAAAAGATCAGAAAATGCTGGGCGTCCAAAGGGAAGGAAGAAGTCCTGATGGCTCTTTGTCATAGAGAGCAACAGCACCCCCTGGACTCGAGCCCAACCTTCCATGGCACTAAAACCAGCTAAACACTGAGTCGAAATAAACCACCTCCTTCTGTTCTGTCTGTGTATTGTCTCTACAAAGCAACATTTAATGCTCGCCATGAATATGTACTGTGATCTGCCCTGAGTCCCCTTTGGGGTGAGAAGGGCAGAATATAAATAAAGTATTGTTTGTTTGTTTGTTTATTTATTAAGAAGTCTGATGCTGAACTCCCATGAACCCTTGCCAGTAAAACCAGTGGTGTTTTTATACTGAGAGATTCCCACCCCTGTTATAAAGGCTGAGAAAGCAATGATAAATAGATTAATAATATAGTCTGCATAGACCAGAATTATTTAACATAATGCACCCAGATTTGATGTTTACAGATTGAGCACCACTTATCAGGAATTCCAGAATTCTCCAAATTCCAAAATTGTCCACTTGGGTTGCTGAGGTCATGACACCTTTGCTTTCTGATGGTTCAATGTACACAAGATATTGTTTAAAATATTGTATACAATTATTTTCAGTCTATACGGTGCATGTAAAACATAAATTAATGCTTAAACTTGGGACCCATGTTCGAGATATCTCACTATGAACATATATTCAAAATACAGGTATTTCCAAAATCTGGTGGCGGAAATTCCATTATCCAGAATATTTTCCGGTTCTTAGCATATTGGAGAAATGATACTCAACCTCTATTTTTGATAGCAAACTAAGATTACTTTAAAACTTAATTTTATATCAATATATCCTTTTTATGAAAACCATTTTGGAGCTGTGTGTATGTAGCAGGGGAGTAAAAGAGCTAAGATGAGATGGTCTCGATTGTTAGTTATGTTTTTGAATGTTCACTTGATTATCATGCAGGGCCTGGTCACAGACAGTAAACAGGCATGCTTCTAACAAGATAATCTGAGAAGAAATCTAATCAACTACTGGTAATTTCGACAGAGAACAGGAAACCATCTTCCTACCGTTAAGGGCTACATGAAAATTTGCACATATGAGTTGCCTGGGGAGAAAAAAGCAGCCATACCCTAAACCCATTACGCTGAATGTAACTGCATAAGAAGAAATAGACTGGGTTCCAGTCATGTTCCAGAAGCATTCTCTCCTGATGTTTCACCCACATATATGGCAGGCATCCTCAGAGGTTGTGAGGTCTGTTGAAAACTAGGCAAGTGAGGTTTATACATCTGTGGAATAATGTCCGGGGTGGGAGAAAGAACTCTTGTCTGTTTGAGGCAAGTGTGTATGTTGCAATTGGCCAGCTTGGTTATCACTGAATGGCCTTGCAGCTTCAATGCCTGGCTGCTTCCTGCCTGGGGGAATCCTTTGCTGGGAAGTGTTACCTGGCCGTGATGGTTCCATGTCAGGAATTCCCCTATTTTTTAGAGTTCCTCTTTATTTACCGTCCTCATTTTTGAGTTTTTTTAGTACTAGTAGCTCCACCCAGAGGAAAAGTGTTCTTACCACACATCAAGGCAACCACTGACCGTGGCTGATACAGGGATTGTACTGTATTCACATCCGCTGTAGTCATGATGTCTAATGACGAGAAATACAGGAGTTGGAGCCCACCATCTAGAGGGCCACCTAAAATGACATGGTGTATGTTGCTTTAAGCTATTTTATTATTGTGAATACAGCACAACCCTTGTATCATTAGGACCGGTATCCATGGTTTCATTTCTCCTTCTCTGATAAAATATGTCCTCTCTAGACATTATCTAGGGCAGCATGTCCCAAACTTTTTCAGTCATGGAATCCTTCAGAAGATATTGTGCCATGGTAATTAAAGTGCTACCAAACTGTATTATGCCTACAGTGCGGATGCAACCAAAAGCAAGGCAGAAGAAGCACTTGAAATATCTGTCTAGTGTTTACAAAGCACTAAGAAAGTGAGATGCCAATGCCTTGGGGATTGAGCGGCAGGGAAGTGGTCTGTGCGTGAGTAAGCAGCAAGAAGGAAATGATAAGAGGGGTTGATGTGACTGTGGGGGTAATGGGAAAGAGGGAGAAAAGTGCCCAGAGTTGCAAATAGGATAAGGCCAGCTCTGTTGGTCAGACAAAGGCTAAACTGTTACTTGCAATTATTATTTGACTGTTCCTTATCTGGTAAACATGCAGGAGATGGACATTATACCATCAAAGTAGTAACATTAAGATAGCCAGACCTTGAACCTGCAAGGCCATTCAATGCTAATCAAAGTGGCCAGTTGCAACACTCAAGCAGGCACAAGCAGACAAGAGTTCTTTCTCCCACCCTGGACATCATTCCACAGATATATAAACCCCACTTGCCTAGTTTCCAACAGACTTCACAACCTCTGAGGATGCTTGCCATAGATGTCAGGAGAGAATGCTTCTGGAACATGGCCATACAGCCCAGAAAACTCACAGCAACCCAATATTAAGATACTTTCTTTTGCAGATCCTAATGTGGTGACTCTCTGAAAAGTGAGACACCACACCAAATAATAATTTATTTTGCTATGACTGGTTTTTGTCCTGAAAGAAAATAATTCCACATATATATAAAGACAATTTGCCTAGTTTCCAACAGACCCCACAACCTCTGAGGATGCCTGCCATAGATGTGGGAGAAACATTGGGAGAGAATGCTTCTGGAACATGGCCAGACAGCCTGGAAAACTCACAACAACCCAGTGATTCAATACACAATACAAAAAACCCCCCAAAACCTTTCGCTCTCGGAAACAATTTTTGTGTATGTGTCAGGAGTGACTTGAGAAACTGCAAGTCGCTTCTGGTGTGAGAGAGTTGGCCGTCTGCAAGGGCGTTACCCAGGGGACAGCTGGATGTTTTTTTGATGTTTTACCATCCTTGTGGGAGGCTTCTCTCATGTCCCCGCATGGGAAGCTGGAGCTGACAGAGGGGAGCTCACCCGCGCTCTCCTCGGATTCGAACCTGCGACCTGTTGGTCTTCAGTCCTGCTGGCACAAGGGTTTTTAATCCATTGCGCCACCGGGGTTCCTTTTGGAAGCGGCTGACCAATGAAAACAAACGGAGGTTAATGATTGGCCCACAGGGGTCTGGCTCCCACGTTAAGAACCAATGGGAGCGAAACATAGCGAGGCCTTCCTTCGGTCCGTTACTGGAGGGGGGGGGGGTTGTTTCAACACAGAAGGCCAGCCACCCAAACAGAACGGGAGGGGCGTGGCTTGGGCGCGCTGGAACCCCTCCCCTTTGGTTGCCCACCAATGCCAACGAGAAGGGTCTAGCCCCGCCCATAGAACCTCCTCCTCCTCCAATCCGCGGCCGGGGGCCCTGTTCCGCCCCGCCTCCGGCTTCTCCGCCTGCAGCCACCGCGGGAGCCGCGCCGCAGAGCCGCGCCGCGATGGAGCGGGGACCGGAGAAGGCTTCCGCCGAGGAAGAAGCGGCCCCCCTGCTGCCGGACCCGGCTCCCATGCCTCCGTCGGGCGGGTCTCGGCGCTTGCCGGGCGGGCTGGGCTCGGCGGAGGCGATGGCGGCGCTGGGGGCGATGGGGCGGCGCCTCCTGTGGCTCCTGCCCGTGTACCTGGCCGGGCGGGCCGGGCTGAGCGTGGGCTTCGTGGTGGCCGGCGTGGCCCTCTACCTGGGGTGGCGCGGGCGGCGGAGGAGCAAGGAGCAGTCCCTGCGCGCGGCCGGGCTGGTCCTGGGCGACGAGGAGGCGGCTGTCAGCGCCACCGCCTTGGGACGGAGCCTGGGGCAGAGCCAGAGCCAGCTGCCCGCCTGGGTAAGGGGACAGTCATTGGGGGACTCGCAGTTTACAGGCAGGGGCAAACTTGGGCCCTCCCTTTGGGTGTTTTGGACTTCGACTCCCACAATTCCTGGCCTCAGGCCCTTTCCTTTTGCCCCTCAGCCGCTTAAGCGGCTGAGGGGCAAAAGGAAGGGGCCTGAGGCCAGGAATTGTGGGAGTTGAAGTCCAAAACACCCAAAGGGAGGGCCCAAGTTTGCCCACGCCTGCTCTAGTAGTACTAATACAATTTGACACCACTTTGAAGTCCTGTAGCTCAATGTTATAGCATCCTGGGAGTTCTAGCTTGACAAGGTCTGAACAGGAGGGTTGGTGCTTGACCAAACTACAAGTCTCAGGATCCCAAGCCACCCAAAGGGGTGTCAAACCGCCTCCTCCTGCAGGAATTCAAGCCCTCTGGCTGTGTTTATCTGTAGTAAGGCCTCTTCTGGTTTTGCACATCGCTCTCCTAACTCTGCAAAATGGGAAATGAGGCCTTTGGGGATCCAGGACAGTCTGTGCATGTCTTGGAACCACATATAAGGGCTTCGGCGCACTTGAGAAACTGCAAGTTGCTTCTGTTGTGAGAGGGTTGGCTGTCTGCAAGGACGTTGCCCGGGGATGCCCGTACATTTTGATGTTTTACCATCCTTGTGGGAGGCTTATCTCATGACCTCACATGGGGAGCTGGAGCTGACACACAGGAGCTCATCCCGTCTCGCAGATTTGAACCACTGACTTTCAGGTCAGCAGTTTAAACTTGGCACAAGGGTTTAACCCATTGCGCCACCGCAATGAGTTAAACCCATTATATGTCATTATATCATGCCATTGTACATAATGGGACTTGCGCATCCACAGATTTGGTATCCATGAGGATTCCTAGAACCAAATCCCAGTAGATACTATATTTAAGGGCCTCATCACACTTGAGAAACTGCAAGGCGCTTCTGGTGTGAGAGTTGGCTGTCTGCAAGGACGTCGCCTGGGGATGCCTGTACGTTTTGATGTTTTACCATCCCTGTAGGAGGCTTCTCTCATGTACCTGCATGAGGAGCTGGAGCTGACAGAGGGAGCTCATCCATGCTCTCCCCAGATTTGAACCTGCGACCTGTTGGTCTTCAGTCCTGCCGACACAAGGGTTTAACCCTTTGCCCCATTGGGCTCCAATTCTGTGACTGCCTCCTGCAGAATTCTGGGGTTTGTAGTTTAGGGAGGCCCAAAGCTTCTCTGAATGAGCAGATTAAAGGCCCCTCCCTAAACTACAAACCCCAGAATTCTGCAGGAGACAGTCACAGCATTTGAAATGGATTGAAGTGATGCTGAAGCATGATGAGGCCCTTAATGGTGTGCATGCAGCAGGCCCCTCCTCTGCCCCTGCTATCTTCAAGCCACCTGCCGACTTATGACAACCCTAGAATTTCAGCATATTCACAGGCAAGGAATACTCAGAGCTGGTTTGCCCACCCACTCAGGATGTGTTGGTTTTCCTACCATGTGGCCAAAAATGACTGTGAGTTTGGGGAAATCTCGCATAATGCTGCATGGTATTTTCTGGGGGCTGCCATGGACCTGAATACCCTCAATGCACAAGATCCTCTTTGATCTTAGAAGCTAAAGTCAGCTCTGGTTGGATGGGAGGCCACCAATGAGTCCCAGGTGCTGCAGATTATATTTCAGGGGAAAGAACTCACCTCTGAGACCTCACAACCTCTGAGGATGCCTGCCATAGATGTGGGTGAAATGTCAGGAGATAATGCTTCTGGAACACGGTCATACAGCCCAGGAAACTCACAGCAACTCACTTCTGAGTATTTCTTACCTAAGAAAACCCTATGAAAATGTATGGGGTCACCATAAATTGACAAGCAATTTGGAGGTAGATAGTACTGGGAGGAGTGAGTTAAGGAGTGAATTCTACCATCATAGTTAAGTGTAGGTCCAGTCTTGTGCCCAATGTTTAGTGAAACCTAGATTTTAAAATCTCCCTTCTTAGGCTAGATCTACCCTGCCATATTAAATCCAGATGATCTGCTTTGAACTTATATGTCAATGTAGACTCATATAATCCGGTTCAAAGGAGATAATGTGGATTTTCTGCTTTGATCATCCAGGGCCTTTCCACACAGCCCTATATCCCAGAATATCAAGGCAGGAAATCCCAGGATATTTGCTTTGAACTGGATTATCTGAGTCCACAATCAGATAATGAGGGATTTTCTGCCTTGATATTCTGGGATATAGGGCTTTGTGGAAGGGTTCTTCGATTATATGGCGGTGTTGATCCATCCTAAAAGCTTTCCTTCCTGGTCGCTTGGAGGATCTTTTATTTAGTACAGTCGTCCCTCCACATTCACACAATTTGGGGCACTGTAAAAGTGGGAAACCATTGATAAAAGGATAGCTGTTTTGTTTGACCCATGTGAATGCTTTCTAGGAATGTCATTAAGACTCTCTGGTTAACTTTCACTGGAAGCTGAACATAGAAACACATTGGAGAACGTATAGAGGATCTAGAGATTCCTAGAGAGGTGTTCTGTCTAGAAACCTCTAGAGCAGGCGTGGGCAAACTTGGGCCCTCCGGGTGTTTTGGACTTCAACTCCCACAATTCCTAACAGCCGGTAGGCTGTTTGGAATTGTTGGAGTTGAAGTCCAAAACACCCGGAGGGCCCAAGTTTGCCCATGCCTGCTCTAGAATCTAGATCGCACTAGCAGAACTAGAGATAAGGTTTTAATCAGATTAATTAATAATGAAATCTGCAACAAAATCAAAACCAGAAATGTGAAGGGACGACTGTCATATCAAATCCTACCTCTATTTTTACATGAAACTCACCACCTTTGGGGCTGATCACACCACACAGTTTCCACACAGCCCAATATCAAGGCAGGAAATCCCACATTATCTGAGTGTGGACTCAGATAACTCATGTCAAAGCAGATATTGTGGGATTTTCTGCCTTGATATTCTGGAATATAGGGCTGTGTGGAAGGGCGCTGAGTCTCTCTGTGAGATTAGCAAAAATCCGTCCAGCTTTGTGGTCATCCGTGATCTCAGATTCACCTACATAATGTCATGCTTGATCATGATTAAGAAGTGATTGTTCCATCCTGCAAACCTTGACAGCATATCCCAGGATATATAATGGCTTTGTCAGCTTCCTTAGTCGACCACACAGCCCTATATCCCAGAATATCAAGGCAGAAAATCCCACATTATCTGAGTGGGGAGAAAGCAGATGTGGGATTTTCTGCCTTCATTTTCTGAATATAGGGCTGTGCGGAAGGGCCCTGGAGGAAACTTTATTGAGTTTCACCCGTGAGAAAAGGAATAAAATACTGGTGTCTGTGGATAAGCTTTGTTTTTGTGTGAGTTTCCCATGCTGTTGCTTGTCTCTTGCCCTGGATAGTAAGGAGGCAAAGCTTTCGCCTGAGGCTACCCACTTTCAAAATAAGGATAGTTCTGATATGCTGTACAGGACTATGGTGAGGATTAGAATAAGTCAATGTTATCATCATAGAGGTGGAAGAGACTTCCAAGGACCAGTAAGTTCAATCCCCTGGCCATGCAGGACTATACTACTAAGACAGTGGTTCTCAACCTGTGGGTCCCCAGATGTTTTGGCCTTCAACTCCCAGAACTCCTAACAGTTGGTAAACTGGCTGGGATTTCTGGGAGTTGTAGGCTAAAACACCTGCGGACCCACAGGTTGAGAACCACTGTACTAAGGTATTCCCAAAAGATAGCCATCCAGCCTCTCATCAGAGTCCCATCCACAAAGAGATCTGTATAAGAGCAGTAGGGAACTCTTTACCCTTAACCTGAGTGGCCTACTAAGATCCGCGGTAGTACAGTGGGTTAAACCCTTGTGCCAGCAGGAATGCCAACCTGAAGGTTGCCGGTTTAAATCTGTGAGGGGTGAGCTCCATCAGTCAGCTCCAGCTCCCCATGTGGGGACACAAGAGAAGCCTCCCACAGGTTGGTAACACATCCAGGCGTCCCCTGAGCAACGTCCTTGCAGATGGCCAATTCTCTCACGCCAGAAGCAACTTGCAGTTTCTCAAGTCGCTTCTGGCATGATAAAAAAACCTGGGTGGCCTGCTAGGAGAGGTCTAGAAGTTGCCACATCACACTCTGACCCTGCTTTCTTCTTTTGTAATCTCTAACTGTTTTGCTTGTATGGGAACTCAAGAGTTCTCAATTGGGAACTTTCGGTATCTGTGGTTTCCAGCCATGCTTTTAGATTGACCTTATTCCCTTAAAAGAATAATAATTCCAAAAAGGAAATGCTTAATGTTGCCATTTTATATCGGGGATGTCGTATTTCTATGCCATTATCTTCCGTACAATGGGAGTTGAGTGTCCTTGGATTTTGGTATCTGCATGAGGGGTGAATGGCACCGCCAAGCCCCACATCTAGGGCAAAGAAGGGAGCTGACATCACCTTGCTGGTTGCTGCAGCTTGTCCTGAACACACCCTTTTGCAGCATGGTAACTGCATTTAGCATCCCTCTATGTTACCTGCCTGTATCGAGCCCTCTTGATGTGTTTGCATGCCTGCCATGGCTGCAATTATTTTTCGCAGCCAGGATGCTAAGTCTCCCGTTTCATCTTCTGTTTTCTTCTCCCTAAGATTTCCTTTTGGATCCCCCAGTTTCCTTTAAGGGAATTCCACTTGGCTTTCCTGCTTTATCTTCCTTCTCCTTTTCTCCTCGCTGTATCTTTGGAGCATGTGCAGATGTCCTTCCTCGGTTCAATGTGCAGTTTCTCTCACATATGCCGCCCTCCTCCTCCTGCCCTCATCACCAGCATTTCCTACCAATTTCCAAAGGATTAGCCCTGTTTTATCTGTGGCAGCAAAAGCAAAATATTGAAAAATTGGTTGTCTTTAAGGCAGAGCTTTCCAATGTGTGTCCCGTGACACATTGATGTGTCAGCTGTAGTGTGCCAGTGCCTTGCATGAACGTTACAAGAAATGACAGCATTTGCAAATGCATATTATTATCTTACAGGTCATTCATATTTAAATATATATAAATGAAAGGTTTTCATGAAGCAATGTTGTGTCCCCATACATTTTATTATTACAATGTATGCATCCATATATACGGGAGTGAGGTGAGCTCCCGCTGTTAGCCCCAGCTTCTGCCAACCTAGCAGTTCAAAAACATGCAAATGTAAGTAGATCAATAGGTACCGCTTCTGCGGGAAGGTAATGTCACTCCATGCAGTCATCTTGGCCACATGACCTTGGAGGTGTCTATGTACAACACCAGCTCATTGGCTTAGAAATAGAGAGGAAGCCATGACTAAGATTTAATGCCAGGGGAAACCTTTACCTTTATGCATCCATATCTTTTACAAAGGGTTGGTTTAACCTCTGGTTTGTTAGTAAAACCAGATTACTGTGTCACAAAATGATGCATGCCTAACGGGTGTGTCAGCAATATAAAATATTTGGAAAGCTCTGCTTTGAGGTTTCATAGGACCCTGTTGCTGCGTTGTTGCTGGGCTGTATGTCTTTCTCTTCCCTTGTTTGGCTTTTCTTTGCATTTTTGGTACATGTGGACAAGGAAAAGAGGACAAATGTTTGGTCTGCAAAAGAGAGAAGCAAAATATGTCCCATATCTGAAGTTTCTAGTTCCTCCAGGCAGTTGGTATGCTAGGTGTCGAAGGGAGTCTAGGTTCTCCGGGGCAACTCTGAGATAATGTCTGACTGAAGTTGTTCATTTCAGTAGAGTTTGATGTTATCCAAGGTTTTCTACAGTATTTTGGTAGTAATTTCAGGAACTTTTCCCTTGTGGATACGGATACACTGTTTGGGTGTGATGACAGAACATTAGCCCAGTCTCAGTGTTTGCTCCCTGACAGCAAATTGCCCCAGGGCAATGGAAGGTGGCAAGCTGGTAGTCAGCGCATTCAGGGGAGGGATCCTCCCTTCGTTTTTAAAGGAGATCTTTGGTTGATGTGCTAGGCATATTAAGACCTGAGAATAGTATCACCAGCAGTGTAATTTGGCTTCCGCATACCTAATCTTGTTTAGTAGGTTATCATTTTCCACATGAGGATTGCTGCTTTTATATGATAATTTGGATGCGCCAAGCTGGTATTTCAGATCTCTTATATCTTCTGGCACAAACTCCTATCTCCTCGGGGCAATTAGCAAAGAATGAGAGTTGATGGAATGTGCTGGCTGAACCCGGTGCTTGCTGTGAAAATGGGACGTGTGGGGTCATATTCGATTTAATGGAACCAAAACCTGTGTGCTGTTTGCAAGCTCTGTGTTGCTATCAGAGGGTAAGGAGAATTCTTGAGAATCAGAAGGATTACACGCTTTTGTGTCTAGCTATCCCTTTCAGTTTACTTACTTAGGCAATCCCTCATTGTCTGAGAATGATGGTCCGCCAAGTGTAGTGTCTTGGTGGTGGATACCTAGGTGGCTGTGGAGCCCTAATCTTGAACCGTATGTTCTCCTGTAGTGAGGACATCGGTTTCCAGGTTGTAGGTTAGCTTGATGTGCCTTCCTCTTGGTGCATTTCCTCCATCTTGCCCTCCATTTGTGCCTCTTCAAATTCTGCAGCACTGCTGGTCACAGCTGACCTCCAGTTAGAGCGCTCAACGGCCAGGGCTTCCCAGTTCTCAGTTTCTATGCCACAGTTTTTAAGGTTGGCTTTAAGGCCATCTTTAAATATCTTTTCCTGTCCACCAACATTATGTTTCCTTTTTTGATTTGGGAAGTAGAGTAACTGCTTTGAGAGACGGTGATTGGGCATTCAGACGATGTGGCCAGTCCAGTCCCTTTTAGCAATGGCATGGGCAAATAAAAATAGCAACCCTAGACTTATTTCAAAGCTCCCTCTCTATAACATTTGATTATCCTGCTAAACTTTATAGCATTTATGCCCTCCCCCCAATCACAGTTGCAGATATCTAGGATATGAAATGGAAAATGTGCTTATAAATCACTGTAAATAACATCTGGGGGGGGGGGGGAGCTATAATCTGTTGTGGAAAAAAAACAATGAAGAGTCTTAGACACCCTTTGCCCTAAATATTAGAGCGAGAAGGTGGGATTAAATCCGTCTTTGCTTCTGACACATGTTTACAGTGGAATAAATATTCTAGCATTAAGTTCCTTCATGGTGATCATGTTGGCCGTGGGATTCTGAGATTTGTCATCAAAAAAGTAACATTTTCAGGTGATTTAACAGTAAAATGTTTCATAGACACATTCTCCCTTGTATTGTTGCCTTGAGTTGCAATCACCGGTTCTTTTGGGCTGATAAGGAAACAAGAGTGTTACAACTGAACTTTTAAATTTATTTATTCCTTTATTTGTTAAAATGTTTTATACCCAGACCTACAGCAAGAGATCTCAAGGTGACTTACAAAACAGGTTAAACCAGGGGTCCTCAAACTAAGGGCCGGATACGGCCCTCCAAGGTCATTTACCCAGCCCTCGCTCACTCTGAAATGAGTTGAAAGCACACAACAACAACAACAACAACAACAACAACAATCTTATCTCATCAGCCAAAAGCAGTCCCACACATCCCATTGAAATACTAATAAGAGTAAATTTGTTAAAATTGTTCTTCATTTTAATTATTGTATTGTTTTTAAGTGTTTTTTGCACTACAAATAAGGTATGTGCAGTGTTCATGGGAATCCATTCTTTTTTCTTCTTTTTTTGCAAATTATAATCCGGCCCTCCAACAGTTTGAGGGATTGTGACCTGACCCTCTGTTTAAAAAGTTTGAGGACCCCTGGGTTAAACAGTCTAAAAACAATAAGGTGAAAATGTATGAAACAATGCAATGAGTTAAAACAGATTTTTGTATTTTTGAAGTTTTTATAATTATGTAGACTTGGCTGTCCATATCCATGGATTGAAACACAGCTTGAAAATAATTTAACCCCCCCCCCCCCCAAAAAAAAGAGCAAACCTTGAGTTTTATATAACGGGACTTGAGTGCCCACAGAGTTTTGTGTCCATGGGGAGTTCTGGAACCAAACTGCAGCAATACCACTGGCACACTGTATAATAATCTTTGGTTTGAATTAATGATCTCCAAAGGCTTTGTTAAGCAGCCAGGTGCTAAATTAGCGCCTAAATGATATGAGTTTCGGAGCCAGTTGAGTCTCCAAGGAAAGAGCATTCCACAGTTGAAGTGCCATAGCTAAGAAGGCCTTCTCCCACGTCTCAACATGGTGTATTGACCTCACATAGAGGATACGGAGATCTTAATCCTTGGGCAAGTCATTCTTATCTAGGATGATTTCAGATCTTACATTTGAAAGCAGTAGCACTTGAAGTGTTTGCAAATGGTCAGATTTCCCTTCTGTGTCAGAGGTGGAGTGAATTAACTTAAGGTCAAGACCATACGCGTGTAAGCAGACAGGGTATCTGTTGACATCTTCTCATTTCCACTCTGAGGTTTTACCCAGTGTTTTGTTACTGACACACAATTGTGTGTGTACGTGTGGCTTCAGGTTTCCTGTTGGCTTATAACAAACCCATGAATTTCATAGTGTTTTCTTAGGCAAGGAATATTCAGAGAAGATTTTTCCACTCCTTCCCTTTAAGATATACCCTATTGTAGGTCTCTTACTCACAACCCTTTCAGTCCAATAATTTTTTGCATGACTCCAGGTATGTGTGTATGTATGTATGTGTGTGTGTGTGTGTATATAAAACAGGTAATAAAAATCAAACATTTACTGATAACTCTATGTAACAAATTCTGGGGGGAAAAATCTGTTCCTGTGTGTGTGTGTGTGTGTGTGTGTGTGTGTGTAGATAGATAGATAGATAGATAGATAGATAGATATAGATATAGATATAGATATAGATATCAGGTAATAAAAATCAAACATTTACTGATAACTCTATGTAACAAAATCTGGGGAAAAAAATCTGTTCCTGTGTGTGTGTGTGTGTGTGTAGATAGATAGATAGATAGATAGATAGATAGATAGATATAGATATAGATATAGATATCAGGTAATAAAAATCAAACATTTACTGATAACTCTATGTAACAAAATCTGGGGAAAAAATCTGTTCCTGCTTTGAAAGTGTTATTTCCTGCTTAATTGTGCAGTACTTACTTTGGAAGTAGTTGTTATATTCCAGAAACTTCATTTTTGTGGCTGCTATTTTTAAGCACCTGGGCAGACCACAAAGACAAAGTTTTTGCAGTTTAACAAACGTTTTCAATGTTTTATGATAGAATCAATTAGGAAATGACATTTATAACCCAGGAACAAAAATCGTGTTACATAGTGTAATAAATTAACGTTTGTAAAGCCTGATGAATAGGATGGTTTTCTTTTTTGTGGAGTCCAGTTGAAGCATTTTCTGCAGGGTAAACATTGCATTTTGTTTCTAACAGACTTTTGTATAAATGAGTGACATTCAGAAACATTTCCCTTTTGCCAAATTTTCTGTGACTTCAACACTGAGCTAAGGCAGTGGTTCTCAACCTGTGGGTCTCCAGATGTCTTGGTCTTCAACTCCAGAAATCCTAACAGCTGGTAAACTAGCTGGGACTTCTGAGAGTTGTACACCAAAGCACCTGGGGACCCACAGGTTGAGAACCACTGAGCTAAGGGTGGTCGGTCGGGACCCACAGTTTTAAGAAGCAGTGCCCTATGATACTGGATATTCATTAGTCATGGCCCATCCAAGTATTAATCAGGACTGATCCTTCAAAGATCAGATAGGAGCTGATGCTAGTGTTTAGACCCTATCGAAATTATATTTAGTATTTTAAAGATGATACAGAAACACACAGGCTATGGCGTGGAGATGGGAACTGTAGACCTCCATATGTTGTTGGGTTGAAGCCCCAGCAATCCTAGACAGCATAACCAGTTGTGAGAAGTACTAGGAGTTGCATATTGACAACATCTACAGAGTTGCCTAACTCCAACCTCTGAGAATATCCTTCTTAATTGGCTTCCACTCTCACATGGACCAATATTACCTGTCCTGCAGCAGCAAATGGAAAAAACTAATCCTTCCATTCACAACCCAGTGCAAATATTAATCTGCTGCTTAGCAAAGGAGAGGGCTGATTCTTTAGGGTTGTAATAGTCTACAGCAGTGGTTCCCAACCTTTTTTTTTTTCAACCAGGGACCATTTTGACCAGGAATCACTCTCCAACATTAATACCAAAAGGGTTATGAATCAGTTTTTGATCAATTTTAGATTTAGCTTGCTTATTTGAGATGCTGATTCAGAAAATTGCATTGGAAACAGAACATATGCCAACCAGTAGTCACCATCTGCTCGCCCACAGAAAACCATATTTAATAATCTAGAGCTGATGTGGTTGTGGTAATCTTTTGTAGGTAGTCAGCCTCTCTCCTCCCAACATCTCTGTTGCCTCGGCACTATAAGAGGGTTTCCTGAGACCAGTTGCTCTCACTATCACGTGGTTTCAAGGCAACGGTGTAGGAATTTTGAGTCCACGGATCATAGTTTTTGTTCTTGCAGAGCACTGGCGATCCACGGACCACAGTTTGGGAATCACTGGTCTACACATGCATGGGAAAACTTCGGCCCTCCTGGTGTTTTGGACTTCAACTCCCACAATTCCTAACAGTGACTGTTAGGAATTGTGGGAGTTGAAGTCCAAAACATCAGGAGGGCTGAAGTTTGCCCGTACCTGGTCCACAGTCACCACAGGATGTGTGTAAGCAAACTCCTTAGTCTGTAATAAAAAAGTGAGAGATGAGCTCCCAGCAGCTTGTTGTCTTTCTTGCATTTATGTTCACAAATGTAAGGAGGGTAACTCATGGTTCTGGTTGACCAAGAGTAACATGGTTCAGGGTAAAGTGGCTTGATTCTTCCCCTCTCTGCCAAAGCAAGCAGGGCAAAAATCTGCAAACTGCCTGAATTATGTCCTTTGTTTAGTATTGTTTCTGCTTATCAAGGGAAAGACCAAGAGTTCCACATCCCTGATCTCTTTGGATACAAATACTTCAGCTGGCATTGTTTGCTTACTCGCTATACCATAGCCATTAGAATGTAGAAGTTGTGTGTGTTTTTTAATGAAATGTGTCGTATCTGTGTTGTAACTGGTAACATCCTCCCAACTTCTTAAAAGTTCAGAATTGTGGTGTACACAGAGCCATGGAAGCACACTGGATGCTCTCAATTGGGATTTCACAACCCCAAGGGCTTAGGCGGACAAGCAAAGCAGAGTTGCTGACGCAGACACTTTCAAGCCACAGTGCCCTTATGGGTCTATTTTAATATCTTGCTGAGGGTGCAATGTGAAAAAGGATGGGATAGATTGGTCCACTTGAACAGTGACCTTTGTGTGGAAGGAAGGCCATGTTCCAAGCGCTTCAGAAGTTTTTGTCCTTGAAGTGAACTCCCAGCGAATGTCGGTGTTTGCAAGGATCTGCATCTTATGGTTTCAGTTCGTTAGACAACAACCCAAAAAACAACAGTGAGGATGACGTATGAAGACAGGGATAATGGTAAAAGAGTTGTCAAACAGTGCCAGTGAATATGAAGGCACTAAAAAGAAGTCCTAAAATCTATAAACTCCCCTCCTCCAGTATTTTGTAATTAGTGATGTTTGTTGTGACCACTGCTTGGGGGTATACCAGTCAGGACTGAAATGGTGTGATGCTTAATATTTCAGACAGGATATTTTATCAGAGGACTAAAGCAAACCCCCTTACCATAGGCACATAAAAAGCCTCATAGATGTCTGCAGGGTTATTTTTGAGAAGAAAGGAAAGTGCTTTCTTCTCCTCCCTCATTCCACTTTGGAGGATTGACTGTGTGTGTATGGTATGTTTCAAAGACCAAGGCAGGCACACATTCTGCTTGGGAAAATAATGTGTTCCTAGCCTGCCATAAATGGAAAGTTTTCTTTTGCTTATTTGCTGCACTAGTGACATCAGACTCTGGAGTTTGCTCACAAATTCCCAGGGTTTGAACTGTTGCTCTTGGTCAGCTGCTTTTACTGGGTTCAGTTTTAGCATCTGGAATCTTGGAATGACTTCTGCCAAGAGTAAACAAGTTGTTAACTGGGTTGCTGTGAGTTTTCCAAGCTGTATGGCCATGTTCCCGAAGCATTCTCTCCTGACGTTTCACCCACATCTGTGACAGGCATCCTCAGAGGTTGTGAGGTATGTTGGAAACGAAGCAAGAGATGTTTATACATCTGTGGAAGGTCCAGAGTGGGAGAAAGAACTTGTGTCTGCTAGAGGTATGTATGAATGTTGCAATTGACCACCTTGATTAGCATTTAATGGCCAGCAGTTTCAAGGCCTGGCCGGTTGCTGCCTGAAGAAATCCTTTGTTGGGATGTGTTAGCTGTCCCTGATTGATTCTTGTCTGGAATTCCCCAGCTTTTTGAGTCCTGCCCTTTATTTACTGTTCTGATTTTAGAGGGTTTTTTTAATACTGGTAGCCAGATTTTGTTCATTTTGTTCACTCTAAAATTGCAACATTCACACGTACTTCTAGCAGACAAGAGTTCTTTCTCCCATCCTGGACCTTCCACAGATATATAATCCTCCCTTGCTTAGTTTCCAATATACCTCACAATCTCTGAGGATCCTTGTCATAGATGTGGGTGAAATGTCAGGAGAGAATGCTTCCGTAATATGGCCATACAGCCCGGAAAACTCACAGCAACTCAGTTATTCCGGCCATGAAAACCTTTGACAACAAGTTGTTGACTGTTTTCTATTGAAGTAAATGTTACACCAGCTTTCGACAAACTGGCCTGCCCTCTAGATCTGTTATACTAGAATCCCATCATCCCTGACCAGTGTGGCCAAACCCCATGTTGGCTGTTGTCCGGAGTCTTAGGGGTGTCAGTCCAACACATCTAGGGTGTTGAGCTAGGTAAGACTGTTTTATGTGTGTTTACACTTTGCTTTCTCCTACCCAAAACCTGTTGTTAGTCTCCCCTACATCAGACCCATTAAATCAGTGGATTTACAGCCCTCCAGCTGCTGTTAGAAAGCTTCTTTCTGTAAAGAGGATGTGAATAATCTGTGCCTTTTCAGGCTTAATGAGCTCAAGCTTCTCCCCGCAGTGTTTGGAAGGGGAGGGGAGACCACTGAGTCTCATTAGAAGTTTTGCAGCAGAAAGGAAATAGACTGTTGGGGTTCGGATAAGATCAAAACAACTCCATTTGATATGTTGGGAAGTCCATGTATCAGAGGATGTGGTCTTGAATAATCTTGCAGGGGAGGATCTGGAGATAACCTTCCGGTTGGCACTGACAAAGGATGCTGTCCAGGAAGCGAATTGTAGCAAGCCTTAGTACTATATACACTGAATTCTCTGCATTGGCATTTCGTCTGGCAACAGGCAGCAAGCCTCTCTGCAAAGATGACTGCATCCTTTCTTTGATTTGTACTCTTTCTCTGAGCTGGGATTAGCGTGGTGCATCCAAAATGATCCTTTTAGAGAGATTAAAAAAAGTAACCCACACCTGCCTGATTCAGGACAAAGCTTCTTGAGCGTTATGTTATTGAAATTACAGAATCTGAGGAGCATATATATACATACACACACACACACACACGCAGTACGTTCTGCAAGATCTCTAGTGTGCTGTGAGATATATAATTGCATGTAAACACAAAAACAGACGCCAACAGTAGGGCTGTTTTCTGTGTGTCTGTCTGCATGATTCATTGCTCCCTCATTGTCTTTTGGAGGAAAGTAGTTTTACAGTAGACATGACTGTGACCCAGTGCAAAAAATGCAGTAGAACTGCTCATCTTCCTTCTCCTCTGCTCTAGAAAAAGGCTTTAAAGTACATCATCTGTATGACTCACTGCTCTGGGAATGCTCAACTCTAGTCAGGAGCCCATATCCAGAGCAGCTTTGCTCACAGTGCATGTGATTCTCTTATATGCAGATACAGCTTCCTTGTCCTTTTTTAGTGTAACAAGCATACAGTTATTTATTTATTTATTTACTGTATTTACATACTACCTTTCTCACCCCTGGGGGAAACTCAAGGCGGTTTACAGCATACTAATGGCAAAAATTCAGTGCCAACATACAATACACAAAGAAATCATAATAACTAATTATTACATATAACTATGTAAAATCAATTCAAAACCATTAAACTTAAAATAATTTAAAATCATTAAACTTAAACTCAATTAAAAACCATTAAACATAAGATATACATAAAATGTAAACGTTCAGACAAGCATAAATCATCCTAATATAAACATTAAAATCCCATTATCCAGAAATCATATACCATAGGCATTCCAAATTGTCATGGCACATTTTCCTTAATTATTATTTGTATGTGTGTATGTAATGTATGTGTTTGTGCAATTATTTTATGTTACCAACACAAGTGCCCAAGGTAGCTTATATCAAAAATTAAAAACCAGATTCAATTAGAAACCTGGTGGTACACAAGCTAAAGCAATTAAATTAGGTTTGTGGTTGAATTGCCCATAATTTGCCTCTGGGTTTAGTTCAAGGGAAAAATACTATATTTCTTCAATTCTAAGACACCATCAAATCTAAGATGTATGCTAATTTCAGTCCCACCAATGGGAAAAAGCTTTATTTGTATATATAAAAAAGCACTTGTAATTCCAAGATGTACCCCATTTTTAGAGATGTTTATATGCGGGAGAAGTATGTATTAGAATCAAAGAAATACAGTAATCTCTCTTGTCTAAGTAAACACAGAAAATCTTAAGTGTTTCCTCAACAGCCTTGGCAGCAAAGGATGTTTTATGGGACGTTCTGACTTTTATTGCCTGCTAAAGTGCTTATCTGGATATTTATTGCTTTGTTATCATTATATGGGGCTTCATAAGGTACAACATCCAAGTAGTTTACATTAATGTATAGATATAATATAGGATTTAAAAATATAATATAAAAGATTTAGATATTTTGTTGTTGCCAATTATCATCAAATTGAGTTACACCTATGGAGACCTTACAAATGAGATACCTTAGCTTTGGTCCTTCAAGTGTGTTGGACTTCAGCACCCACAATTCCTAACAGCTGGTAAGTTGGCTGGGATGTCTGGGAATTGAAGTCCAAAACACCTGGAGAACCAAAGTCACCTTGCTGTCAACAGCCCTACACAGCTTGCAAACTCAGGGTGGTGGCTTCTTTGATTGAGTCCGCACACCTGTAACACAGCCTTTGTCATTTCCTACTGCCTTCTATTTTTGTTGTTAATGGTAGTTAATTCAACTTTGACTTATAGCAACCCTATCAATGAGAAATCTCTGTGCTCACCAACTGCTCAGGCCTTGCAGACTCAAGGCGGTGGCTTCATTCATTGAGTCTATCCATCTGCGGTGTAACCTTTCTCTTTTTCTGCTACGCTCTACCTTACCACACATTATTGTATTTTATAATGCATCGTATTTTCTTATGTGTCCAAGCTAGAACAGTCTCAGTTAACTTCTACAGAGAATTCAGGCAAGTTTTACTGAAAGACCCTTTTTTCAGGGTGTTTTTTTTTTAATTTTATGTTATTCATAGACGTCTTCTTTAACATTATACTTCAAATGACTTTATTTCAATGTTTTCATCATCTGCTTTAAAATTATGTGAGTCATCTATGGCCAGTATATTTGTTTTCTTGATGTTCAGCTGTAAACCTGTAATTGCACTTTCTTCCTTAACTTTAGTTAATAATACGTAGTTCCAAGACTTTGCTATTGTTTCTTGGTCGTATGGTATCATGTCCATATCTTGAATTGTTGATGATGTTCTTCTGAGTTTTCACCCTTCCTTCATCCAAGTCTAATCCTTCTTTATGTATCTCATGTTTAGAGTACAAGTTAAGTAGAAAAGGTAATAAGATGCAGTCTTGCCTGAACCTCTTTGCCAGTTCAAAAGCATTATGTTTCTCCTTATTTTGTCCAAATTACAAGCTATCTATCAGGGCAATCCAATGTTGTGCACATCAATTTCTTTAAGTTTTTAATCATCTATGCAGTCAAAGGTTTTGCTATAATCTGTAAAGCACAGACTGATTTTCTTTTGAAATTGTTTTGTGTGCTCCATTATCCAGTGTATGTTTGTAATATGTCCCCTTGTGCCTTCTCCTTTCCTGACCCAGCTTGGCTTTTTGGCCTTTCTTACTCCATGTAGGACAAAAGTCTTTGTTGTAGAATTGTGAGCATCACATTGCCCCATGGTTACTGCAATACCTGGTGTTCCTTTTCTTGGGGACTTGAATATATATTGAGTATTTCTAATCCTTTATTTTCCATATTTGTTTCCAGATTTTAATGAGAACTCGATTCTATCTCTTTAGCTTGAGGCAGTTCTATTGGTATGCCATTTGGTGTTGCTGATTTATTTCTTCCAAGTATCCTGAGTTACTTGCTGGTGACACAGTGAGTTAAACTGCTAAACAACTGAACTTGCTGCCCGAATGGTCAATGGTTCAAATCCAGGGAGGGGGTGAACTCCCACTGTTTGCCCCAGCTTCTGCCAACCTAGCAGTTTGAAAATATACAAATGTGAGTAGATCAATAAGTATCACTTCAGCAGGAAGGTAATGGCGCTTCATTCAGTCATGCCGGCCATATGACCTAGGAGGTGTCTACGGACTATGCCAGCTCTTCGGCTTAGAAATGGAGATGAGCACCACCTCCCAGAGTTGGTCACAACTAGACTTAATGTCAAGGGGAAACCTTTACTTTATCCTGAATTTAGTTTTCATTTGACTTGTAAAATTAGAGCTTCATCTTCCCTTTCTTAATTGAATCTGTAACCCATTCCTCTTTTTATAGCATACTTCCATGTATTGTTTCTACTGACTTTTATTGATACTTGGTGATGTAATGTATTCCCCCACTGGTTGTAGAGCACCCCCATTCTTTTGGAAAATGGAAATCTCCATAACCTTTTGGAGATTTTATGATCTTTGGAAATGCATGTCCTTGTTGGATGTCATAAACTTTTGAAAAATGATGCCATAACCTCTTGGTAAAAGCATGACCTGTTAGAGTCATAACCTTTTGGGAAAATAGCTTTCATGCAAGGCAATTAGGTTTCTCAGCTGTTAAACTGATATCCTAAATATCTCTTTGAATGGTTAGGAACAAAGATATACCAATGCACAGACACACACACACACACACACACACACACACACACATGCAGCAGAGTTTCAAAGGTGTTCTTTTTAGTTGCCCAAAATCATCTATTTTCCCTTAAAATATATTTGCCTTTAAATCATGCTCTCGAGAGATAAAAATAAGCAGACTTCTTTAAAAGTAACATAGTTGGTTTACTCACAAACTTCATGGATTCAGCATACAGGTACTTTGCTTATCAGTCCAGTTACAAATAGAATTTGAAGTAGTTTCTCTGTTTAGGTAACACAGGGCATCTTTCTTAAAATCTTTAGTCCAAAGTCCAAAGCATCTCTCTGTTCTGAGAGTGTAACAGAGGCTCTGTCTAGTTTGAAAGTCCAATGGAGTCTAATGCCTTCTGTACAGCTGTTCTGACTGTAGTCTAGCGCATACAGTTCTTACTGAAGTCTGAAGTAAAACTGGTCCTAAATGGAGTCTGAGTCCTGAACAATCCCAGACCTGATCACATGGTCTGCAGCCCCTCCCACAACAAAGAGTTAAGGTGAAATTACATACCAATGCACACATATACAACACAGTAGCAATTATATACTAGTGGAGGCTTGAAAAGGTTGCTATTTCAACACATTCATGGTTTGAATTTTCCATTGGTTTTTCAGATGTTGTGAAAGAGATCCCTTGTTCCTGTCATTGTTGTTGTCCTCTTCTGTTTCAAGTAGCAATGCAGCTGTCTGTTCACTTTCATGGGGTTTATTTATGAGTGCAGCTGCTTCCCGTGCAAGAGGAAAACCACATGTATCTCTGGCAGGGAGATTGGGCAGCACCACTGTGAGCGGAGACGCTACCATGATCCCAAGGTGAAGATGAGGAGGAGCTGGCTCTGCACACCAGCTCACTTACCCTTCAGATCCCAGTCAATTTCCTCTTCCTGCATGCCACCATTGTCTCTTTCACTGGGAAATAGGGATGGAGATATCAAGTGGAACAGAAGGTAGACAGGAAGAATTTGAGAAACCTGTCCCGTGCAGCATGCAGGAAGAAGAAAAGGAGCTGGCATCTGAAGGGTAAGTGGTGCACGCGATCAGTTCCTCCTCTTCCTGAATGTCACAAGTGTCTTTCCCTCAGCGAAAGAGAAGCACATGGCATGCCCGCCTCCCAAACAGGCCCCCAGCTCACCCCTTGAGGGTTGGGCTGCCCTGTGAATGTTCAAATAGCAGCCCCATGTTCGGGAACCAGGCATGACGTAGGCAGTGGTTCCTCACCTCCTGAGGCCACAGGGTGCAAGTAATCAAAACCATAGAAGTGGATGGACAATTATAACATCAAAAACATGTATATTAATAATAATACAGTTTTACAAGCAGATCCCCTATAAACTTGTAGTGTATTTTATAAACTTGTCTGGCCAAAGGCTATGTTGCTTAGGTATTTTGCATGTATATGAGAAAACTGTGTAAAAAGATGAAATGGAGCCAGCACTCTCATTTCCTTTTCAAGTTTGCAATAAAAAAAAGTCCTTCCCAGATTGGTTGGAGGCTATTGTTATTGTTAACCAATCAATTATGTGGCTTGAACCAATCTGGCTATAAGCTGACAGTTGAGGTTCCCTTAGGATTGTTTTTATATAATTGGTTTTTATATAATTGGTAAAAGGTAAAGGTTTTCTCCTGAAATTAAGTCCAATCGTGTGGTGCTCATCTCTATTTCTAAGCCGAAGAGTCAGCATTGTCTGTAGACACCTCCAAGGTCATGTGGCCAGCATGCCTGCATGGAGCGCCGTTAGCTTCCCGCCAGAGCGGTACCTCCCGCCGGAGCGGTACCTATTGGTCTACTCACATTTGCATGTTTTCAAACTGCTAGGTTGGCAGAAGCTGGGGCTGACAGTGGGAGCTTATGCCACTCCCCGAATTTGAACCTGCAACCTTTCGGTCAACAAGTTCAGCTGCTCAGTGCGTTAACCCACTGCGCCACCAGGGGCTCCTTATATATAATGGGGAAGGCAAAACCTCTGCAGTCTAAAGACCTCAAAGTATAGGAAAGAGAATGGCTGGTAACTTCTCTCTCTCTCTCTCTCTCTCTCTCTCTCTCTCTCTTAAGTGTAATGACAGTGGTATTTTGGGAATGCTTCTGTCTGACTCACAGCCTACAACCCACTCTATTTTCTGTTGCAGAGGAAACGTTGTTGCCTCTGTTCATTTTGCAGCCAAACGATGAAGATCAGTGGGTGTGTTGTTGAGGCACGCCATCCAAGGGAGCTTCTAAATATAAGCCTGTCTAGCATCTTTCTTACTGTTTTGAACCCCTTGTGAGTGAGAAGCTTCAGCTTTGTGATTCAGTTTTACACATACATAAATCACCTGCCTTAATTTCCTGGCATCGTGACAAAAAGCAATGAAAATAGATATCCACATCCTTCCCTAGAGGATCAGTTCTTGGAATTGTTTGGCTGACAACTGTATTGTAGGACAGGCATGTATGTCTCTTAGGTATCATATAGCCCCCTGGATGTTGTTGAACTTCAAGTCCCAGCAACCCTAGTCAGCAGACATAAAGGAGAGAGAGATTATGAGACTTGCAGTTCAGTAGTTACAACCAACAACATATCCCCACCCTTGTTGTAGGGTTTCATTGTGCTGTCTGTAATCCACAGCGTCTGCCTTCCTTCCCAAAAGGCTACCACTTGAAATAGGAGCTTTGTTCATTATTATTAAATGTGCCAGGGCATCTGTGATTCTTGTAGGTTTAGTTGTTTCAATGTTTAATATATTCCCTAACTTCTAAAAACAGCTCAGGTACTCAATCTTAAAGTGCTTCAATTTGAAGTCTTCATAAAACATTAAAAATATGACATATACCTTGTGATCCCAGGGTAAAGACTAACTATTATAATCAGCTCATGTATGCTATTTCATAGAGAGATGCAAAATGAATTCTAGCTAATCGCCTCCCAACAAAGGATTCCCCCAGGCAGGAAGCAGCCAAGCCTTGAAGCTGCAAGGCTATTCAATGCTAATCAAGATGATCAATTGCAACATTCAAAATGGCCTTAAACAGTCAAGAGTTCTTCCTCCCACCCTGGACATTATTCCACAGATATATAAACCCCACTTGCCTAGTTTCCAACAGACCTCACAATCTCTGAGGATGCCTGCCACAGATGTGGGTGAAACATCTGGAGATAATGCTTCTGGAACATGGCCATATAGCCCAGAAAACTCACAGCAACCCAATGAATTCATATATATATATATATATATATATATATATATATATATTCTGTATGACTTGATAACTGCCGTCTTGTACTGAGGCATTTGTGTGAAGTCTGTGTGTTGATCAGTTGTGCACTGACCTCCACACATTAAAAAAAACCCACACACAGGCGTCTTCCAAAGAAAATAAAAACCAAGCAACCAAAGTCCCATGGCGACCAGCGAGTGGCGACGGGGGCAGGACTGTGAAATCTGGAAGCCCCTAGTCACAGACTGGCACATGGGCGGTGGGTACGGACTCAGTCGTTCTACCTCAAGGTCCGAGGCAGTTGAGTAGTTCGGCAGCTGTATCCGCGACTGAGCAGCCCTATTGAGGACCCACTCTGCTCACCCCACATGGGGAGGGGGCTAGAAAAGGTGCCCTAAACATAGTCTGCCTCACTTATCCCTGACTGGACTGCCGCGTCCAGTGGGGTCACCACCCTGCGGCCAAAAAAGAAAAATGAACTTCGGTACGTGGAACGTACGGACTCTGATGGACAACAGTGGCAGTGAACGCCCTGAACGCAGAACTGCCATCATTGCAAGGGAGCTGGGACGCTTCAACATCGACATAGCAGCCCTTCAGGAGACCCGGAGAGCAGGAGAGGGACAGCTGAAGGAAGAAAAAGGAGGCTACACCTTCTTCTGGAAGGGACTGCCTGAAGAAGACCAAAGACTGCACGGAGCTGGCTTTGCCATCAGGAATGATCTGGTGAAACATCTGTCCGAAGCACCCACTGGCATCAACGAACAACTCTCAACCCTCCGAATCGATCTTGCCAAAAACCAACGGGCAACCATCATAAGTGCCTATGCACCAACACTAGATGCTGACGAAGACATCAAGGAGAAATTCTACTGTCAGCTGGACAACGTCCTATCGGGGATACCTAAGGAGGACAAAATCATCCTCCTGGGGGACTTCAATGTAAGAGTCGGGCGAGACTTCGACCTGTGGCCAGGGACCATCGGAAAAGACGGGGTTGGAAACAGCAACTCGAATGGCATCCTGCTTCTCACCAAATGTGCGGAGCACAACCTTGTCATCACCAACACGCTCTTCCGCCAGAAAAACAAGTTCAAGACATCATGGAAGCACCCCCGGTCAAAGCATTGGCACCTCTTAGACTATGTAATCACACGCGCCAGAGACCGCCGTGATGTGCTCCTCACAAGAGCCATGACAGGTGCTGACGACTGCTGGACTGACCACAGGCTAA
Source organism: Anolis sagrei (assembly GCF_037176765.1). Taxonomy (NCBI): domain Eukaryota; kingdom Metazoa; phylum Chordata; class Lepidosauria; order Squamata; family Anolidae; genus Anolis; species Anolis sagrei. Next base: position 138,147,286 of record NC_090022.1, read on the forward strand.
TTCGATCCTCGATGGCTATCAAGATCGCTCCCAAGCGCAGACTCCAAGGAAGGAAGACAAGGCGCAAAATGAACACCCAAGCCCTTCAGGAGCCCTCCAGACGAGCCCATCTCCAAACCGCACTCAAGGACCATCTACCCACAGCACACCCCGAAAATGTTGAGGAACATTGGAACAAACTGAAGACCTCCATCATCCAAGCCTGCGAAGAAACTATTGGATACCAAGCCAAGAAACATCAAGACTGGTTTGATGAAAATGACATCGAGATCCAACAGCTAATTGACAAGAAAAGGAAAGCCTTCCAAGCATGGCAGAGAGACATCAACTGTGCTGCTAAGAAAAAGATCTATGCCAGTGCAAAAGCTGAGGTCCAAAGAAGGACAAGAGAACTCAAGAACATCTGGTGGACAAAGAAGGCCGAAGAAATCTAACACCTGGCAGATACCCATAATGCTCAGGGATTTTTCAAAGCCACAAAGGTCATCTACGGACCAAGAAACCATGGCATACAGCCTCTACGCTCATCAGATGGAACCAAACTCCTGAAGGACCAAAACTCAATTGCACTACGTTGGAAAGAACACTACCAAAACCTCCTGAACCGCAGCTCCAATGTGGCCGAAGAGGTCCTCTCACAAATCCCGCAACAACAAACCAGGGATGAGCTTGCAGCACTGCCTAGTCTGGAAGAAGTCAGCAATGCCATCAGCCAACTAAAGAATAACAAAGCCAGCGGACCGGATGGGATCCCTGCTGAAATCTTCAAAGAGGGAGGACCTGAGCTGACACACCAACTCCACCAGCTCATAGAAAAAGTGTGGGTGACCGAGAAAATCCCAGCAGATTTCAAGGACGCCACCATAATCACCCTCTTCAAAAAAGGGGAAAGAACAGACTGCGGAAACTATCGAGGTATCTCCCTTTTAACCTCCGCTGGGAAAATCCTCGCAAGAATCCTTGCAAACCGCCTTCTGCCCCTCTCAGAAGACACCCTCCCAGAATCCCAGAATGGCTTCCACCCCTCCAGAGGAACTGTGGACATGATCTTCACTGCACGACAGCTCCAAGAAAAATGCAGGGAACAAAACCAACCTCTGTACATGGCATTCATCGACCTTGCAAAGGCATTCGACACAGTGAACCGCAGCGCTCTCTGGACCATCCTCCACAAAATCGGGTGCCCAAACAAATTTGTGAACATCCTGCAGCTCCTCCATGATGACATGATGGCAACAGTCTTGGACAGCAATGGCTCCCAAAGTGACCCATTTAAAGTGGAATCCGGTGTCAAACAGGGATGTGTTATTGCCCCAACTCTATTCTCCATCTTCATCGCTATGATACTTCACCTTGTTGATGGGAAGCTTCCCACCGGAGTGGAAATAATCTATCGGACAGATGGCAAGCTATTCCACCTCAGCAGACTGAAAGCCAAAACCAAGGTTACAACAACATTTGTTATAGAACTCCAGTATGCTGATGACAATGTCGTCTGTGCGCATTCAGAAGAAGATCTACAAGCCACTCTAAACACCTTCGCAGAAGCATACGAGAAGCTCGGCCTGTCACTGAACATTGAGAAAACCAAGGTGCTGTTCCAGCAGTCACCAGCCAATCCCTCCCCAATGTCAGTAATACAGCTCAATGGTGTAACATTAGAAAATGTGGACCATTTCCGCTACCTTGGCAGCCACCTCTCCACCAAAGTCAACATCGATGCCGAAATACAACACCGCCTGAGCTCTGCAAGTGCAGCATTTTCCAGAATGAAGCAGAGAGTGTTTGAGGACCGGGACATCCGTAGGGAGACCAAGGTGCTTGTCTATAAAGCTATTGTCCTCCCAACCCTGCTATATGCCTGTGAAACGTGGACTGTCTACAGACGTCACATGCAACTCCTGGAACGATTCCATCAGCGCTGCCTCCGGAAAATCCTGCAAATCTCCTGGGAAGACAAGCGGACAAACGTCAGTGTGCTGGAAGAAGCAAAGACCACCAGCATTGAAGCGATGGTCCTCCAACATCAACTCCGCTGGGCCGGCCACGTTGTCCGGATGCCTGACCACCGTCTCCCAAAGCAGTTGCTCTACTCCGAACTTAAGAACGGAAAACGGAACATTGGTGGACAGGAAAAGAGATTTAAAGATGGGCTCAAAGCCAACCTTAAAAACTCTGGCATAAGCACTGAGAACTGGGAAGCCCTGGCCCTTGAGCGCTCCAGCTGGAGGACAGCTGTGACCAGCAGTGCTGCAGAATTTGAGGAGGCACGAGTGGAGGGTGAAAGAGAGAAACGTGCCAGGAGGAAGGCACGTCAAGCCAACCCCGACCGGGACCGCCTTCCGCCTGGAAACCAATGCCCTCACTGCGGAAGAAGATGCAGAGCAAGAATAGGGCTCCACAGCCACATACGGACCCACAAGGAAATCCATAATGGAAGACCATCTTACTCGTCCAACGAGGGATCGCCTAAGTACTGAGGCAGGTTATGGGGAGGTCTACATGGATTCATTGGTTAGTGAGTGTGGGTAGAAATTAACATTTCTCCTCTTGAGTTAGCTCAGTTTCAGGCCAGGGTCAGCAAAAGACATCCTAGCTATAAAGAACAGGATCCAGAAAAATGCTGCTTTTTACATTTCATCCCTCTCACACATTTGAACTCCACAAAAGACTAACATGGCTACGTCTTTGAAAGCCACAGCAATGGAAAACACTTTAAACACGCATGCTTTCCTCAGAATAGGATGATGGAGTAAAATAGTCCTCCAAGGGGGGGCCTTATAATGTCAGCTGTTTTGCAATGGCAGGAAAAACATTAGTTTAATGTTTAAAAGCCTGAAGCATTAAATGGCTATAATAGCAATGTGGTTCCTAGGCAGCCACCAACAAACCAGGCAAATCATTCTTGATATGAGAAAGCAGGCAGTGGCAAGTCTCTTGTTTCCTTCCCTGCTTGAAGATTGTGTGACTGTTGATTTCATTCGTTGCCCAGGTCCATCCACCCACGCACACTTCGTGTCTGATGCTTCCTAATGTTGGGTTCCTTTGCGGCTGAAACCTCAGGCTTGGTGCGGAGAGTGTGTGGCATTTGTGTGTGTGTAACTGTGGCATAGCTGTTGTGCCTCTTTTCATCCAGGTATATCTGTAGCAGAGAGCAACACAAGCCCAGAGTCATGACAGACCACCAAGTGTCACTCCTCTCCAAATACATGTGAATTGTTCTTTGTATGACTCTAGGTCCTTGCTCTTAGCATGTTACCCTGAGCCAGCCTTGAGCAATGAGACTCGCCCAGGGCAATGATGAGACCACGAGACCGGCAGCTGATTCAGGGTCTTACTGAGATATCACACTAGAGAATGAATCCACTTTAAATCTGGTTTCTGCCTCCTGCAGAATTTTGGGGTTTATAGTTTAGTGAAGCTGTTGAAGGCTTCTCCCTAAACTACAAACCCCAGAATTCTGCAGGAGGCAGCAACCAGATTTAAAGTGGATTCATTTTCTAGTGTGATGAGGTCTGTAAGCTGGTTAGAAGCCTTGAATCCCAGCCAAGTTTTTTTCCAAGAGAGAAACCTGCCGTAGCCCGATGTGTGTTCAATTTGTTTTCCTCATTTAGGAAAGCAAACACTTTGACAGTCAATCTAGTCCTCCTAGAACAAGCCTGGCAGGTTTGGAAGGGGATCTGGACTGTGTTTGCTTCCTGGCACTCCTTTCCCCACTTACAGGCTTCGTTGAAATAGTCTTGAGGCAAAGCTAAAATAGTGGGGCAGAGGGGGCAGTGGCTTTTGTAATCTACCTTGTGTATCCCTGTACATTTTACACATGGGTTCTGCATTTCTCCAACCCTCACAAGCTGATTGGGTCAGTGAATAGTGTTGGCTTGCTTTTCCATGGTGCTTATTTTACCTCAAAAGGGATCCCAGTCCAGCAGAGGCCCTCCACTGATAGATATGGGGAAGCTTTGTTTGCCTCCAGTGCCCCATACTGAACCTTTCTGATGATATATTATTTAACCCTCCTCACACACCCAAAAGTATCGTAGAGGGAACCCTGAGATATTTGGAAACTTCCTAGTGTTTTCTCAACGAGAAGCTCAATAACAAGCAAGCTATCCAGCAAACCAGGCTTTTCTCTGATGCATACCTTCCCCTAAAGTGTGCAACCTGAAAGACTTGTTGTAAGGTGCCCAGACTCTGTTTGCAAATAGTCTCTTGGCCTGGTCCCTCCTCATCCTGCTGGCTTTTGCTCCACCCGAGTTGCTTAGTTTCCTTTCTCAGGAACAGATGGTCCTTTGCTCCCATCCCTCTTTCTCTGTGTACTTTGGGCCTCAATCCAAGGCCTGATTGAAATTGTGCAGTAAATTAATCAAGTTCTCTGCAATTACCCAAAACTCCCTTTCTGTGTCTCATTTTTGTCTAGGCCCTTCTATCGTAATTCCTTTCCATTGGAGCAGCTCCAGAATGATACGGTTCTTAGTTTGTCTTGAACAGGTCGAATTTCTCCAGAAATCTGTTCTAGGGTCAGACAGATTATGGAAGGCTTGCCAAGCTGGAACTAAAGAATGCTTGGTTTTGGCAGTGACCCTGGAAAGGGGCAGGAAAATGGAAGCTTTTCGTGGTGCTGGCACGAGGGATTTTGGACACAGGGTTTTGTGCCATTCAGATATTTCCCATGCTTGCAGAGTGACTGAGATAGGTTGCGCCTCCCAACTGAAATATTTTTCCATAGCTTCCTTTAAAATCCAAGTATAATTTCTGGACATCATTCAAGTTCAATTGTTTATAAGTGTCTTGAGATACCATTGCTGTGATTTGCAGTAACTAGAATCAAATACTTGGTTTCCTATCTTGAAGATATCATAGTTGCGGTAAAGTGGGATGAGCTTTATGTAACGTTCTCATTTGCCATGCCCAACATAAGCAGTGGTGAGAGATGCTGGTTACTGGAGTTCAACAACACCTGGAAGGCTCTTCCTCTGAATGAAAGAGGAATGACAACAGTCAGCCCAACCCACAGAGCTGGGTGAAGAATGCAGATCCCTGACAATTAAGTCTATTACAGAATGCTGCCAGAGAACTGTGAATTTCCCCCAGGGGTGATAATCCCGCTTGTGTTTCTATTAAGTAAAATGTCATAGAGGGAATTAGAAGGCAATCAAAAGCCTTTGATCTGTCTATGACCTGATAACTACTTGCTAAACTCACTCCACACTCTAACTTAGCCAGGGACAGATCAGAACTGTTTATAGAGGTTATTATCCCAGGACTAACTGATTTGTGATGCTGGGTTCTGATTTTATGTGGCTGTTTGCTTCCAGACAATTAAGTATTCTGCATACAGAGCCAAAGTCAGCCCAATTATGTGAGACGGGGCTGCACTTTGTTCTAGGATTGAACATGTGGGGGAAGGAAGATCACCTCAAAATAATTTCCTTCTACCTTTGCCTGGGTTTTTAGTTTCTACTGTTGTTCCTTCCCCTTCTGTTGCAATAGTGATGCATAATGGGAAAAATATGGAATGCACTGTTTTCTTAATTAGTTGCATTCCTATCCTGTGAGCAAAAGCTATGATGCAGGGTTCTTCCTTGTCCAGACTGTAGTCTCACAATAATAACCCTTTGAGATAGATCAGGCTGAGAGAATGTAGCAGATGTAAGACCAACCAGCCCATTGTATTGGTATATTTGGGAATGCAGCCTAATTTCATGGCTGGAATCTTGTTACAACTTTACACATGCGTAAGCACCACACTTTCGGTACTGTGTGAGGAATTCCAGAATAAACAGAGTATCTATTGCTGTTCTGTCTTGTTCTGGAGATCACTCACATATAAGGATGCCACTGCTTCCTAAGCAACTGGGGAACTGAGCTCTGTCAATTGCAGCAGTGGTAACCCAGTAAGTGGAGATTAGGGGACTAGCACATTCCCTACATAGTGTAATGGTCCTTTGCTTCTGCTGTGTTGTTCTGGATTTAGTCTTCTCTCAAAAGACTACAATAAGATGCACAGTGGCTGAAGATACCATACTTCTTTATTGTTCGGAATACAAGGATCTTGTAGTACAGCCCATATATATAGGGTTTTACCTACAATGTCATAAATCACTGAAATCCTCTGATGCTAGCTAGCCCTTTCCCACATACCAGAGTCCCATTCCCATACATGAGGGCAATTTAGCCTGCAGAAGAGAAGGCTGAGAGAAGATATGATGGCCATGTATAAATATGTGAGGAGAAGTCATAGGAAGGAGGGAGCAAGCTTGTTTTCTACTGCCCTTGGAGACTAGGACACAATAAAACAATGGCTTCAAATTACAGGGAAAGAAATCCCACCCAAACATTAGGAAGAAGTTGTTCAGTAGTGGAACTCTCTGCCTCAGACTGTGGTGGAGGCGCCTTCTTTGGAGACTTTTAAACAGAGGCTGGATGCCATTTGTCAGGGGTGGTTTGAATGCGATTTTCCTACTTCTTGGCAGGAGGTTGGACTGGATGTCCTATGAGGTCTCTTCCAACACTAAGATTCTATTATTGTAATTGAGATTTATGGCTGGTTCATGTTCCCTTCCATCATCCTGTCTCCCCCCTTTTGGCCATGTGTCAGTACCAGAGGGGTCTTTTTTATTTCATGTCAAAAGCATTGCATAAATAAATAAGTATAAAACTGATAAAATAAGAGAGCACAAGCAGCTAAATAATTTCAGATCAAAAATGGGCAACAGAAACCGCATTGTCTGTAGCTTTAAACAGGTCTTCCCCTATGCAGGAGACATGGCATTGTGGGCAAGCATACAGGTGCAGAGTTGTTTGTTCTACTCCACAATCACACAAGGTGGAGGGTTCTTCCATTTTGCCAGGTTGTCTTTTGATCTGCCAACTCCACTTTTTTTCTGTTCAGGGACTTCCAAGTTGCCCCTTCTTAGTTTGCCTCTGGAGGAAGACCCTCGTTGGGGGAATCCAGTTGGAATTGCCTGATTTTGCTGCCCACAGGGGTATTCTTGCTGTTGTTATAGTTGCATGACATGACTGATTATGACACATGACACCTAAACATAAATATATCATAGTCAAAAGTGCATAAATCCAGGATATGCATTTATAGCTGTGTTGCTGCACTCTGGGCCTCAACACGGTAACCATTAAACTGCATCATCTCCCAGAGATTTAATATTATACAATGAAATCTTGGTATCTGGGGTGTGATTCCAGGAACCCCCATAGAATACCAGAGTTCGTGGATTCTCAAGTCACTTATTATACATAATGGAATAGTAGAATGATGTGCCTTATATAAATGGCAAAATCAATATTTGTTTGGTAGGGAGGTATTTTCAAACTGTGTATTCCGACTCCATTGATGCAGAGAGCCTTTGCCTGTGTTGGGGGATAGAGAACAGGAGGTGTGATAAATCTAAACAACCTTTCCACGGCACTTAATACAGTGGCTGTTTTTATAGTCAGGGTTGTACAATCCCTGGAGAAAATCCCTGCCTTCTTCTTGAGATGAGTGAAGCTTCCTTGGGAGGGCTGTTTATATGTTTCGCTCCATTTCAGTGAGGTGTGCACAGGGGAATTGTGTCCCAAGGCACCAGTCATAATCCTGCCTCCTCTGTACTCAAGGATAATGTAAACTCTTGCCATTCCAACCCATTTATCTCTCTTTTCCAGCTTTATCAATATTTGTACATATCTCTAAAAATAACCATTTTGCAATCTTTGGCCATCAGCTGTTATTTTCCTTTGCTTCTGCACAATTTCATAATCACCCACACAACCCTATTTCCAATATTATCTGTCTCCATCCTTATGGATTTCGTAAACCAGCAATGGGGTGGTTTAGATTTTATTTATTTGTCCTGTAGTTCCAATCAGTCCTTACCAGCAGAGCCAGTGTTGTGAGATTATGAGAAATGTAGACAAAAACACATGCATAATTGTGTATCTTTCTTGTATTGTGTTTTCACTTTTTGACCACAAAGCAAAAAAAAAAAACTGTGTAAGGTTGTTGTGTACCTTCATATTGTACCTTAGAATCATAGAGTTGGAAGAGACCTAGTGGGGCATCCAGTCCAACCCCCTGCCAAGCAGCAGGAAAATCACATTCAAAACACCTTTGACAGATGGCCATCCAGCCTCTGTTTAAAAGCCTCCAAAGGAGCCTCCACCACACTCCAGGGCAAAGAGTTCAACTGCTGAACAGCTCTCTCATACAGTCAGGAAGTTCTTCCTAATGTTCAGGTGGAATCTCCTTTCCTGTAGTTTGAAGCCATTATTCCGCATCCTAGTCTCCAGGGAAGCAGAAAACAAGCTTGCTCCCTCCTCCCTGTGACTTCCCCCACATGGCCCTCACCATGTCTCCTCTCAGCCTTCTCTTCTGTAGGCTAAACATGCCCGCTCCTCATAAGGCCTGTTCTCCAGACCCTTGATCATTTTAGTCACCTTTCTCTGGACACATTGCAGCTTGTCAACATCTCCCTTCAATTGTGGTGCCCAGAATTGGACACAGTATTCCAGGTGTAGTATGACCAAGGCAGAAGAGGGGATCCCTGGATCTAGGCACTAGACTCCTATTTATGCAGGCCATATTCCCATTGGCTTTTTTTGCCACTGCATGACATTGTTGGCTCTTGTTTAACTTGTTGTCCACAGAATCCAAGATCTTTTTCACACGTACTATTCTCGAGCCATGTGTCCCCCATTCTGTATCTTTGCATTTCGTTTTTCCTGCCAAAGTGGAGTATCTTGCATTTGTCACTGTTGAACTTCATTTTGTTATTTTTGGCCCATCTCTCTAATCTGTTCAGATGGTTTTGAATTCTGCTCCTGTCTTCTAGAGTATTGGCTATCCTTCCCAATTTGGTGTCGTCTATAAACTTGAAGATCCTGCCTTCTAACCCTTCATCTAAGTCATTAATAAAGATGTTGAACAGGACCGGGCCCAGGATGGAAACCTTGATTTACGGCAACCTTAAGGTGAACCTATAATGGAGGGATTTTTGGCAGAATTTGTTCAGGGGGAGTTAGTTCTTGTCTTCCTCTGAAGCTGAGAGAGTGTGAGTTGGCCAATGCCATCCAGGGCATTTCCACAACTGAGCAAGGATTCATCCCCTGGTCTCCCAGAGCCTTAGTCCAACACTCTCCCCCAGTGAACCATATTCTTTTATAAAGAGGAGTTGGTAAACCTTCTGCAGATGACTAAGTGAATAAGCAACCAGCAAGGAGCAGCTTGATAGTAAGAAACAAAAACGAAACATACTCAGTTGGTGAATAAACACAGTAGGCTTACTTATGTGAGATTGCACAAGAAAGATTTGAGCAGTGACACAGATTTTGCCTTGGACCTGAGTCTTTATGCTCTGCCCTTGGAGTCTAACGGGGAGTGTTCTTCTAACAACCGGTGCTATAAACAACTTTTCTGTCCTTGGTTGCACATCCCCCCTCCTTTCCTTCTGCCTCTGCTTTGATGGTTTTCCTGAGTAGAGAGGAAACGAAGCAGTTGCTCGGAAGAGACTGCCTCTCTTGGCTTAGGGGATTTTTTGTGGCTTTCTTGCCTTGCTTTTAGGGGTTTGAACAAGAAAGGTGTCAGGGTGGCAGCCTGACAATCTGGAGCCCAGCTGCCTCCCTGGATCACAGCTGGGAGCACCGATGGCTGTGATCTTTTCAGTTTGCCTTGTATGCAACCCCCATTGCCTTGTTGCGGCTTGTGGAACAGAGCCTCCCTTTGTCTCTTAAGGACGGAGGAGTCTGTTAATGGCTTCTGCCCTGCATGTTCTTTCCTATCATTGCAGGGAACAAGACAGACCTCTGGAGTGGCTGTTGTCTGCGGTATTGGTCAGCCTGTCGACACATTTAGAGACTCTTCTTCGTAACAGAGAAAGGCCACTGTCTCTGGTTGGATGAAAGGGACTCTTTCTCTGAGCCTGGGTTGCCGTCTTCCCCATTGTGCAGAAATGTGGCGAAACTGTGGCCTTCTAGATTATGAAATGGATACCTTTTAGACAGAGGGGTTTTGTGGAGCTCTTCGTCAATGTAAAGGCGAGGAATTTGATTCACAACGCAGGACTTTTGAAATAGGAAGGCTGTGTTCTTCCTTGGAGCAACACAACATCTCTGGGTTGTGAAACAGAAAAGCATGTATTCATATGATTTCCTCATCCAGTCTACTGCTTTCTCGGTTTCCCAAGGTTTGTTTTAGAACTTCTCTTGAGGACCTCATCACACTAGAGAATGAATCCACTTGAAATCCGGTTTCTGCCTCCTGCAGAATTCTGGGGTTTGTAGTTTAGGGAGGAGCTTTTAACAGCAACCCTAAACTACAAACCCTGGAATTCTGCAGGAGGCAGAAACCAGATTTAAAGTAGATTCATTCTCTCGATCAGTGGTTCTCCATGTGTGGGTCCCCAGATGTTTTGGCCTTCAATTCTCAGAAATCCTAACAGCTGGTAAACTGGCTGGGATCTCTGAGAGTTGTAGGCCAAAACATCTGGGGACCCACAGGTTGAGAAGCACTTCTCTAGTGAGATGAAGTCCTGAGATCAGCAAGCAACTCAGGAAGCTATATCCCAAGCTCTATGTTCCTACTTTTTCCTCAGTTCTTATTCTGACCTTTCTAAATACAATTTTTTAAGATCACTGGGCAAATAATGTGTTGAATCTGAACAGCTGTATTTGCTCAAAATCTGAAGTCAGAATTGACTTGCTATGTTCAAGCAAATATACTAGTTGCTTCTTTGCTCCCACTTGGTTCTTCCTATGAGTGAGTAGACTGCGAGTGGGCAAAAGATGACTCGTGGGTAGCATATGAGCAGCATCAGTTACTCTTGTGGCCTCAAGAGGATGTCCAATATTTTTTGACATTGAAAATCTGGATAATTCCTTGAATCATCTGTACCTTTAAAATCATAGCAAGTTTCCTGCATGTTGTAAGCTGAAAAAAAAAGCCTTCTGGCCATTTCTGCCTTTGTTGGGATATGGAAATGCAACGTTGGTGTTTGCAAACCTCCCCTAAGATCCTCCAGTCCTGGCTAGACTCACCAGGGACCTTAATTGGGCAGAAACTTGGGCAGTTTCACCTGCATTCAGGAGGCATAGCTTCTTCCCTTCTACCAAGTCAGAGTTGGAAGCTTGGGTCCGATGCTGGTATTAACTATGAAGAGTGATAATCCAGTTGCTGAACTCTATCCCCAAAATATAGCCAGCTCTTCATGTCTACAGGTTCTACATCTATGGATTCAACCATCCACAGCTTGGAAATATTTTTAAAATAATTATTCCTAAAAGCAAACCCTGTTTTTTCCATTTTAAATAAAATATTTTTATCATGTTAGAAGTGACTTGAGAAACTGCAAGTTGCTTCTGGTGTGAGAGAATTGGCCATCTGCAAGGACATTGCCCAGGGGATGGCTGGATGTTTTACCATCCTGTGGGAAGCTTCTCTCATATCCCCGCATGGGAAGCTGAACCTGACAGACGGGAGCTCACCCCATCTCGCAGATTCAAACCACCGACCTTCAAGTCAGCAGTTCAACCGGCACAAGGGTTTAACCCATTGCACCACCGCAATTGCCTAAACCCCTTATATGTCACTATGTCATGCCATTGTACATAATGGGACTTGAATATCCATGGATTTGCTATCCATGAGGATTCCTGGAACCAAATCCCAGTAGATACTATAAAAATTCAAATTAAAGCCTGCCAGGGATCCCCCGCCCCCTCATTGACTTGAAAGCCACCAGCTGATGCTGCTGAAAATCCATGCCTGAGTATCCTAATATCTCTTTCCTATTAACAATATAAGATGCAACGAGATAAATGTGTTTCTGCTTTAAAAAATAATAATTGGTGTCAGAAATCTCTTACTAGTCTTCCAGAGATTGGTGCTGCACTGATGCCAACTGTAATTATTATTATTATTATTATTATTATTATTATTATTATTATCTTACCTGCCTCTGTACATCTGTAAAACCTAGTTCACCTAAAATATGCTGAGATGGACAGTGGCTGTTGGGGAGTTTATGTATATTTATAGTGTTGTGTTTTTTTGTCCTTTGTCTGATATTATAATTTTTTTTTCAAGTCAGGAGTGGCTTGAGAAACTGCAAGTCGCTTCTGGTGTGAGAGCCTTTGCTGTCTGCAAGAGCACTGCCCCAAGGGATGCCCGTATGTTTTGATGTTTTTACCATGCTTGTGAGAGGTTTCTCTCATGTCCCTGCATGGGGAGCTGGAGCTTACAGAGGGAGCTCAACCCGCTCTTCCCGGGTTCAAATTGCTGATCTATCGGTCAGCAGTCCTGCCGTCATAAGGGTTTAACCATTGCGCCACCGGGGCTCCATTATAAATAAATGATGTTCTTATGATATTCGATAAACTCTCTTAACCATGGCTTCAATATCCACAATTTCCACACTCCAAAAGATATCTCCCCCTGGAAACATTTGTGGGCTTTTCTAGCTCCTTCAGTGTGATTCTGTGATATGCTACTGGCCTAACTATTGTAAAAATAGAGGACTCACGATTATCCATAATTTCGGGTTTCCACGGGGGTCTTGGAACATATCCTGTATACGGTGGCAGGGAGATCACACTGTAATCCAGAATTGGTGCTAAAACCAAAGAAATCTAGATTAATGAAGTGTGGAGGGGGTGTTGGTTGGTTTCATTTTGACTGGTTTTGGGTTTCTGATTAAGCTGCAAGGGCCTGCGGTTGCTTCCCCATCTGCACTCAGGCACCTGTGTATTTGTTTGTTGCCATAGCAGTTTAACTGCAGGAAGTCAGCTGCAACAAACCAGGTATGGCATCGGAACGCAGAAGCGTCACCGAGTGGGGAGCGGGTGCCAGACGCCTTGCCGGGGAGCAGCTGCCAGGCTTCATACGCTTCACATCTTGTCTGTGCCATCTTCCTACACCTCAAACCAGCTTTCATTGTTTTCTTTTCAGTTAGTTCCCTCCATCCTCCATGTATGTGTTCCATAAATAGGAATACCACATTTTCCTACCGGCCAGATACTGTTATAATTAACCCCAAACCTGGAAAGTTACTTTTTGGACTTAACAACTTCCAGGTACCACTCTATTTTAAGCAAGGTCAGCAACCCTGTTAATTGAGGAGATGTGAGCATTGTAGTTCCTAAATGCAACTTTGTTCATTAACTAGGATGTTTCACCATGAGCAAGAAAGCGCCCAGTATTGCCTTTTTGCAGTGTCCTTTCTCAAGTGCATGGAAGTAAAAAGTTAGCATCCGCCTGCTGGATCTTCTTTTCCTGGAACGAGTATTTTTACGTAAACCATAGACAGAGATTTATGCTTCCTGAGCCAAAAAATAAGTCCTCTTCTCATCCCAGTATCTGCACCAAGGTGACCCACATTCCGTGCCAAGAATTTGTTTTGCTGCCAAGGTTTCGTTGTTATTTTTTAAACTGGGCTTTTAAAAATGGAAGCCGGCAGGGTGATTCAGAGGCGTGAAGGTCAAATAATAAAGAGGCAAGCACCATGGACAAGTGATAGGATAGGGGAATGTCATATGGTACAATCGGTGCTCCATATCCACAGATTCTGCATTCATGGATCCCACCATTCATGGTTTGAAAACATTAAAACACAATCCAAAAAGCAAACACCGCTTTTGTCATTTTACAGTTTTACTACACTACTGCATATAAAGGACTTTGAGCATCCATAGATATTGGTATCCATGAGGGGTCCTGGGACCAAACCCCATCAGATACCAAGGGCCTACTCTATTATCCAAGGCTTTGTTACTAAATTTTGGGATTTTCCACCACAAGTAGTTGCAGACCACCAACCAAAACAGCTCTAATAGCAGGTTAAACAGGTGGCTGATGAGTAATGTGATCAATGGCTTTTTGTGGTGATGGCTATACATTGCCCTCAGTATTCGGGGTTAGTATTCCTCTGTCTGTTGTGGGGAACATCAGGAGGAGGGTGTGGTTTCCTTCACACTCAGCTTTGGAGGTTTTATCTTGGTGCAACTGGTTGGGAACAAAATGTTGGTCTAGATAGACCTTTGGTTTGATCTTGCAGGGCTCTTTTGGTCTTCTTAAAGTCCCAGGGCTACATCTTCTCTTACACACAATCTACTAAAGTCCCTGTTGATTTGCACTCTGGCATCTTAAGATTCCATCAAGTAAGATGTTTTCTGGGATCTGGCATGAGCCCTGTGTCATCCATGTATGAGTTGCAACGCACTGCCCTTCTGCTGTCTACATTGTACCATCAATTTAGTATCTGCCAGTGAGCCTCTTATTGTCCTGTGGTGTAGGAAAGCCCAGTGGCTTTTCTGCAATGTGAGTGAATAAAGTGGTACACTAGCATACACTGGCACCCCAGTATGTGCAGCTGCATGGTTGGGATCCTGTTACTGGAGTAGGCCCATTGAATCGGTTGTTGATTGGCGAGTCAGTATATCATTCATCAGGATTCATCAGTTCTACTCTAATTTAGACACAACTCACAATAGGATTTAAGACCATGCAAAAGGATTATGCTTGTGGAATACCATTTAATGCAACCATATCCCCCGAAAACCCTACAACTGCATATGGATTAAAACGTACGCAGAAAGGATTCCAGCCATTTCCTCATGTATTTCACCAGCGGGAGGCACATCTTCAATGTCCAGAGGCTGTATTTTGTGGATTTTTAAAAAGTAGGACACACCCATTGTACAACACAAATTAGTGTTTTGACATCCTGAAGTCTGTTGAATAGCTGCAACATAATTTTAGGATGAAAAAAACATTGGCAAGTATGCCAGGACCTTTGAGGGGTCAGTGTGGGTCCCAAAGGAAGCCCCCACACAGGACTTCATGCTTTTGCAATATCCAATCCTGGTTTAAGTTTTTCTTCAGTTTGAAGATATAGGGCAAGGTTTGTTTTGTTTCAAGGATTATATTTCAGAAAAAAGAACTGGGAAAACTACTTCTGCATATTCCTTGCCTTGAAAACCCCCCACATTTTGTAGGGCTGGCATAAATCGGCAGTGAAGAATATAATCTAGATTACTTAACTGAAGGATATACAGGCAGTGCCCAAGTTATGAGCAAGGTGGGTTCTATAGGTTTGTTCTTAAATCGACTTTTATAAGTTGGAACATGTGTTAAGTAGAAACCCAGCCAAATATATACATATATACATAGAGAGAGAGAGAGATAACACTTTGGATCACATAGGGAAGAGTTAACACCCCTGTGGTGCTTCTTTTGCTGCCTGTGCCCTGTTCAGAAAATTTCACCTCACATGCTGTCCCTGTGATAATTGGATTTTGAAAAAAATTGGCTTGTTGTAGAAATAAGGATCAGTAATAAAGCTTCAGTGGAGACACCTTTTTCCCCATGATAACTCTTTCAGGGGTGAATTTCCCTTCGGAAGGGTAGATTTTTCTCACTTTCTGTTGTCTCACCTCCGTTCTTAACTATGTGTCATTTGTAAGTCAGATGTTTGTAACTTGGATACTTTGCACCCTTCTGTGTGTGTATGATTTGTGTTTACATACAAGCATGTTCTTCTAACGAAGTCAATATTTTCATCCTTCTCCTGTAAACTCATCAGTACCTTTTCCCAGAATCTTGCCTCTTTCAAGTGTGTTGGTATCAAGTTATGCAAAATGGTTACATTTTCTGCTTGTCTTGTGATTCCTCAATTAATACATCCCAAAATAACATAGACTTGCTCTTTGTAAAAGCGCCAGATTCTTCTGTGCAGCATAAACTACTGTGAATTGGGAGTTGTTTCCTGAAACACTGCATTTTCAGAGTAGAGAAAAACAATTTGGGGGAATAGCCAAAATCTTAGTCATGTCTACTCAGAGCAAGCCTTCCTTTGTGGAAATGGGGTTATTCCTGACTCACTGTGTACTATCCAATATATGACATTGGGACGTAATTGAAATTCTCAGTAATCTACTTCACATGCTTGTATCCACTTTAAATGCATCTTTAAATGTATGCTAAGGGGGAAGGCACCGGAGGGGAGGGGGTGAAAATGAAGATAAAATTGTATTAACTGTTTGCTTGTTTGTTGGTTTGTTTTTTATATGTGTCACTTGGGCTGTTTTGCATTTCCCCCAAGTACCAAGTCTGATTAAAAACACCAGATTAAATGTAAAGGTTTCCCCTGACATTAAGTCTAGTCGTGTCCAATTCTGGGGTGGTGGTGCTCATCTCCATTTCTAAACTGTAGAGCCAGCATTGTCCATAGACACCTCCAAGGTCATGTGGCCAGCATGACTGCATATATATATATAGAGAGAGAGAGAGAGAGAGAGAGAGAATTGTGTATATGTATGTATTTTAAAAAAAGAAAAAGATCAGACATTGCAACAATTGTAGAGGCATCTTAAAAATGGAAGGCTTGCATCCCAGAGTTGGACATACACACACACACACACGTATGTATGTATGTATGTATGTATATACAAGAAAAAGATCAGACATTGCAACAATTGTAGAGGCATCTTAAAAACAGAAGGGTTGCCAGACCACTTTAATTTCAGATCTGTGTTCAATGAAAAGAGGAGTATAGAGACATTTGGCATGAACAAGCGACAACGCTAGCAGAACAGATGAAATCAGGACCACCCTACCAAGGCACTCAGATACCTTGGTGGGGAGGGCTGTAAGGCAGAGAGGCAGGTAGGCCAACTGGCAGGCCAGCCACCAGGATTTGTTTTAAAGCCCAACCACAACTACTGGGAAATCCTCTGAGCGGCTTCCATGTCAGCTAAACCACAAATCTGCTGGGAGTTTTAGTCTGATTTTTGAAGGCACTTCCAAATGTGCTGAAGCTGTTTTGAGGATTGCTGTTTTAAAATTCAGACAGAGGACAGATCCACCACCCCAATAGTATGGACTCCACCAACTGCCATGTCTCTTCCTGGTCCCTGTTTCGAGAGAGACCACGTGATGGAACACATAATATAACTTCCAATAATTAGATGAGCAGACAGGTTCATGCAGGGCTTAGTTATCCTTATGTTAAACACTAGATAATGTTAAACACTATGGTAAAGGTTTCCCCTGGCATTAAGTCCAGTTGTGTCTGACTCTTGGGATTGGTGCTCATCTCAATTTCTAAGATGAAGGGCTGGTGTTATCCATAGATGTCTCCAAGGTAATGTGGCCAACATCACTGCGTGGAGTGCCATTACCTTCCCACCAGAGTGGTATCTATTGATCCACTTACATTTGCATGTTTTTAAACTGCTAGGTTGGCAGAACCTGAGGCTAACAGTTGGAGCTCACCCCGCTCTCCAGATTCAAACTGCTGACCTTTCAGTCAGCAGGTTCAGCAGCTCAGCAATTTAACCCACTGTGCCACTGGAGGCAGCCATATGTAGGAATACATATACGTGCAGCTGAACACCTCATATAAGAAGGAAACCACCATGAAAAAGTAGGAGAGACTTTAAGCCTATACATACAGCCATTTGTTTCTTCCATTCAAGAGGCTAAAAAGAGAGGAAGAGCCTCAGTTGATCCTTTTTGAGTTTTTTAAAGCCCCTGGATGTTTGTAAGCAAAACCACCTTAGGCTTCGTTTTGGTCCTCTGCTATCTTTGTGTGGCGGTCCTGATCCAGGCCACGGCTTAACCTTCTTATGGTGGAGCAACAAAATAAAAGCGCCTTCAAGCTACCCATTTATATTCTGTCAGAAATCATGGGTTTCTCACAGTTTTCTCTGTGAACAACACTTGAGTTGTTCTAGTTTTTGTAACATACCACCATCTCCTTATCCGTGCGCACACATGCTTGCACACACACATAATCAGACTTAGAGTCACAATTGTAGAGCAGCTTTTCAGGAGCATCTTTCTGTGCATATGAGCCTGTGAACTGTTCAGCCTCAACCATAGCGTGCTTTTGCTGGGGAACAAGAAGGGTGTGGCTTCAAGTTAAAAAAAAACCTGTGGCTTGAGGATCTGAAGGAGATCAGCTGCTTTCCTCATGTCACCAGTCATCCCCCCAAGTTGCATCTCTTGCCTCCCCCTTCCGCCCCTCCATCTCAGTTATCAGGCAGCAGATTAGGAAAGCTGCTTCACCAGGCAGCTGATCCACTGATGGACAATGAGTGACTAAGCAGCACGGACTCGCTTGGCATTCGGCCTCCCATTCCAGCCATTTGTTCCGCTTTATCACCCCCTGATAGCCTTGCTGGTTGTTCTGTGGGTCTTGAACTGTGGGTGTTTGGAGAAGGTCTTATGAATTTGAGCAAGGCCAGCCCTTTGCACCTTGGGCTATTTGGGTTGTGTGTGCAAAAAGGAGCTGGATAAGATAGTGCAATCCAAAATTGCAAGACATTGCAAGGCGCACAGTTTTCTCTCTGCTTATCTATTCAAAGCAAGCCTCACCAACTCCAGTGGGATTTCCCCTCCAGTAACTTGTGTATATCGAATTGCAACCTTTATGATAATGTTTTCCCAAGAGCGTCATTTACTTAGAGGTGAATGACTTGCCAAAGTGTGGAGCAACAAAAGGATGCTGACAGTATTGGGAAGACATGACAAGTGTGGAGCAAGCTGCTAAAAACTCCTCATCCCACACCCACTGCTAAGTTCAGCCAGTGGCTTTAAAAAGCAACAGCACAACATTACTGGGGATTTGGGGATGGTTGGGACTCTCTTGCCAATGTATATCTGGGCAAGGAAACTCAAATCTTGGTCCTCTAGGATCTGCCAGAGCCGCTAACTCCCCCTTCCCCATGGCACAGTTGTTTGTTATTTTGCCAGGTTTAAAATGGTTTTCCCACTTGTCTTGCCTCTCCTATGGCTTCATAAGTGACAGTGAGAACTTCAGATTAAACTATGACCTTATTTTCAGTTCTGCTCTTTTAACTTTGGCCCAGCTCAGCTCTGAATTGGGGACCCCAAGTGTATCTCTGAAAATGAATTTGACCCTCAGTCCAGAAAATATTTTCTTCCCTTACAAGATAATCTGTCCCTAATTTAAATCATCTTAGTACACTCTGGAAGTGTTATATTACAAATCCCATCATTCCCAACAAGCATGAGGAAGACACTAGGTTGAGAAAGGCTGTCTATTAGAAGGTTTATCTTGTGTATCAGAATCATAGATAAATGGAAAATTCCAGCACATTTTGCTGTACACATTTTACAGGAATATTTATTTTATTTACTGTATTTTTATCTTGCCTTTCTCCAAATATAGGACAAATGATGTAGGAGTCATGTGTGCGTCAGAGAGAGAGAGAGAGATGGAGAGTTGGGACAGGAGAGTTCCTATTGTGTTCAGGAGACCACAACCTTGAAGCTAATCAGTGTTTCTTTTTCTTTCTAGGTCAGCTTCCCAGATGTTGAGAAAGCGGAATGGCTCAACAAGGTGAGAAAAGGGGTGCATCCTTGCCAGCTGTTTCTCCCCAGCCATGGTTGCATGGCAACACTAACAACAGCACCTTTATCTCTTTTTCTCGGTGGCAGATTCTGGCCCAGGCCTGGCCGTTCTTTGGCCAATACATGGAGAAGTTACTGGTGGAAAACATCGCCCCAAGCATCCGGGCCTCCAACACCCATCTGCAGACTTTCACCTTTTCCAAAATTGACATGGGAGAGAAGGTAATGTCAGCAGAAGACTATTCAGTCAAAACGAGGAACCCATAGGATAAGCACAATGAATTTAACCTCAGTCACATATTCATCTTTCTCAAATTTATAATGACTGTGTAATTCTCTATGTGATACCAACCTTCCCTAAAGTTGTGTTAATAAAACTTTATTTATATTCTACCTTATCTCCCCAAGGAGACACAGGGCGGATGTTAATAGTCATAAAAATAAGTATTATTTGTTTAATTACTTATTTGCGTGAACAACTCTTGTCTCACTTTTTTACACCAAAGTGAACAATAAAGGATTTGTTTGTTTGTTTTTCCAAAAGCATAACTACAATTTGTACATTGTGTGTTCATGTGCCTTCAGGTTGCCTGTTGACTTATGGCAACGGTTATGTGCCTGTATAAGAACCTATTCCGCAGCAGTGGTAGCTGCAAAGAAATCTTTTATTGCAGCCAACATTGGGACACTGTCAGTAATATCAGCGTTTGTGTTTGCTTTTCTTGCAGATTTTCTCTGCATTCCTTCTTTTCTTTTATAATGCTACCGGCACATTTTGTATCACTGCAAAAAGTACAATTAGTGTTATTGAATTTTACAATTTTGCTGCATAATGATTATTTTTGTTCCTCAGGTTGTGGTGATCCTATATTAATGGACTGAGAGCCACAATCTCACATCCTCCTCTTTTAGTTTAGACATATAATCATTATCTCATTTATGCTCCTCCTGTTTCCACATTAGATGTAGAGCTACATAATAGCCCACATATCTGCAATTTTGTTCTCAAATTTAGTTCTGAAGGAAGACTCAGTGTTTTGTTTATTACTCACTAATGTACTGCATTTCTATACTAGCTTTCTCTTAATGCAGTTGTATTTTGTTTTTTAAAAGTCTTCTGGACACTGAGTAGGATCCAGGGGTTGAGAATATTTTAAAAGCTCAGATTCCCCTGAAAAGCACAACCAATGTCTACTGTAGACTTAGGTAGCTCTTACCACATTCCTTATTTATCCCTCTTGACTACTATATTTGAATGCTGGTTTTATGACACCCTTAGGTTTGGTGTTTTGATCTTCTGTTCTTAGAAAGTGAAAAATCACTGTAAAATACATTTATCAAAAGAATGGTGGCATATGTATTTATTTAATTACTAGATTTAAATACCACCTTTCTCACCCTGGGGTGGGGTGGGGAGCAAGAGGGGGGGATCAAGGTGGTTTACAACCTATTAATGGCAAAAAATCAATGCCATATACATATAGAAAGAAAAAATCATAATAATTAAACACTAACATATAACTATAAATTAAAAGTATTAAAACAATTACACATAAGACAAAAACAACATTTAAACATTAAAACAAAGCATTAAAAACATCCTTGTATAAATATTAAAATCACATGATCCATGTAGCGTTTTCCTATAGAAATTAGTTGGTACAGTTTGGAGGTTAAAGTTGACTTCCTCTAGATGCATTACACTACAGCTCCTGTGAAAATCTTTGTGGGCATTGGGAGTACCACCCGTGGTGTCTCCATAGGTTGGGGCTACAGAAACAAGTTGTCCTGTGAACTTGTCAGGGATAGCCTTACATTTCTTAGACCCAGAGCATCCTTTCCCTATTCCAAGATCAAGTCTGTTAATGATACCAGTTTAGATCTGGTGTATTTCTCTCCCCATTGAAACCAGGAACATACATACATACATACATACATACAGAAACAGACACACTGATCCCATAGACTATGGTCTTGTGATCCTAACCAAATGAATCCAGCAGGTTTGTTTTATTCTTTCTGGGAGGAAATATTTTTTTTCAGATTACCACTCTATATTAGCTGGAGGTTGTAATCCAAAGAAGTCCATTTTTTCAATCTGTGCTCATGAGCAGAGCTTCATCTTATAGCTATCATACCACATTCTCTCTGTATGAATAAAGAAGGAGAGCTTTTCCTTACCTTTTCCTGACTTTTTCATACACACGGATAATTTTTTCTTGTGTTAGGAGGAACTGCAATTCGCTTCTGGTGTGAGAGAATTGGCCATCTGCAAGGATGTTGCTTGGGGGATGTTGGAATGTTTTTTACCATCCTGTGGGAGACTACTGACACATGGGATCTCACGCTGCCACCAGATTCGGACTGCCGACCTTTCGGTCTGCAGTTCTACCAGCACAAGGATTTAACCCATTGCACCACTGGGGGCTCCTCACACAGAAAACGAAATGGAGAAAATGAGGAGAAATGCCTCTAGAACATGGCCATATAGCCCGAAAAAACCCACAAGAACTGACAGAAAACGAAGTTTGTAATGAACATAGAAATGTGCTGTGTTAGCATCTCACTGGTGCAGCTATCAATTTATTGTTTAATAGTTGTTTAACAGTTGCCCTAACTAGCAACCTATATTCCAGAGAGGGAGAGCATCTTTTCTCACATTGACTGACCCGCTCAGAGGTGGCTGGACAGGTTTCAAATAATTATCAAACTTTTTGGTTCCTGTCCAGCCAGGAACTGGACAGGAACCAAATAGTTATCAAAGTCAAATGCAATCATGCATACGTAGCCAATTACTTAGTTGCCCAAACACACTGAGGAAAATAGCAAAGAAGGTGGGAGTAATGCCAATAACTATGTTTCTTCTACTTACAGCCCCTCAGAGTCATTGGAGTTAAGGTCCACACTGGCCAGAACAAAAAGCAAATTTTGCTGGATCTAAATATCAGGTGAATATGATTATTTTATATATTGTTGTGTTAACTCCATTTTCAGAGCATAGAATCACAGAGTTGGAAGAGACCCCAAGTGCCATCTAATTCAACCCCTGTTTTGCCATTCAGGAACACACAATCAAAGCACTCCTTACAAATGACCATCCAGCCTCTGCTTAAATATCCTTGGAGAAGGAGGCCCCCATCACACTTCAAGGCAGTCTGTTCCACTGCTGTACCATTCCTATAATGTTTAGGTGGAATCTCTTTTATTACAATTTGAATCCCTTGCGCCTATGGCAAAAAATAAGCTTTCTCTGTCCTCAGTATGACATCCTTCCAATTATTTAAACACAGCTAACCCTTTCTTCTCCAAGCTAAACATACCCAGCTCCCTAAGCCACTCCTCTTAGGGCTGTGCCTCTAAATCTTTCACCATGTTGGTTGGCCTTCTCTGGACACGTTCCAGTGTGTCAATATCCAGAGCTCATGAAAATGGAGTGTTTGTTACTGCAAGACTAGCAAAGTATTTGTCACATTGACGAGTTGTATTATGGTAGTTGGGTGTGGACTGCACCTTTTTTTTTAAAGAGCACATTCCCTGAGGGCAAATTTTGTTCTGCACCAAGATCTCTGGTCTGCATTGCAATGGGAAAGACAATTTCCTTTCCGCTGGGGTAGCCCAGCTTGGACCTTTGTTAGGTGGCCTTCTTTTGAAAGAGACAGATGTTGACTAGGAGGTGAAACAAGACCATGGATTGAGCCTCCACGAGCCAGCCTTGAGGCATGCAAACTTCCTTTCTACGAACAGAACAGAGATTCATGGTATTCCAAGGTACATGGGCATCACAAGTGTCTGCTCCCCCAGATGGGGTTCAGATGGGTCAGGAGAACATACCAGACCTTGTAAAACCTATGTTAGGGACTACAACTCCCATAATCATTCAGGCAGGAGACCTATAGTTTAAATTAATGTTTTCAATCTCAATATTAGCAGTCTTTTAGCAAGCACCCCAAATGGGTAGGTGTTAAGAGAAAACAATTTTCTTACACCAGGGTTGACTTAAGTGCTCCCTGCAGGCCCCATGGGGTGTGTGCCTAGCACAGTGGTTCTCAACCTGTGTTTCCTCTGTGTTTTGGCCTTCCACTCTCAGAAATCCTAACAGCTGGTAAACTGGCTGCGATTTCTGGGAGTTGTAGGCCAAAACATCTGAGGACCTACAGGTTGAGCGCCACTGCTATAGGAGGTTGGGGTTTTGTTTCATTTCATGTATTTGCTTTTGCAAAATGCAATCTGGAGGTATATGTGGAGACCACTTCCGCCATAGTTGGAAGTGGTCTCCACATATCCTCCTGGGATCAAATAGTTTTTTCACAAAATACGTTCACATTATTGTTTGCCTAGGGAGGACAAGAGATATTTCCAGTATGTTTTGACCCTACCTGGGCTAATTTAAACCCAATAGAAACCTGAAAAAACAGGACATGGATAGCATTCACTTCCTGATATTTAAAAATAGGCCTCTCCTGTGCCTAAAATGACCCAAAACATGTGGGGGAATGTCCTCGAGAGCGCATCTGGGGTTTGGGGCATTTATTCTTTCTTCTTTGTAGGAGCAAGTGAAAGGGCTTGTTGCCCTCCAAGGTCTCCTGGGAGGCTAATGTAGTCCCCTGCTCTTCCACAGTTGCCCACCACTACCACAGGCTCACGTTTGCTCATTCTTGCTAATCTGGGTTCCTTTCTTTTCTCCTCCTGCTCCTTGGATAACAGCTACGCGGGTGATGTCCAGATTGACGTGGAAGTGAAGAAGTTTTTCTGTAAGGCAGGAGTGAAAGGCATGCAGGTAAGATGGATCAATGCAGAGGCTTTTTCCCCTTGTCAGGAGTGACTTGAGAAGCTGCAAGTCACTTGAGGTGTGAGAGAATTGGCTGTCTGCAAGTACGTTACCCAGGGGATGCCCGGATGTTTGATGTTTTACCATCCTGTGGGAGGCTTCTCTCCTTACATGTGGAGCTGGATTTGAACCGTTGACCTATTGGTCAGTAGTCCTGCAGGCACAATGGTTTAACCCATTGCACCACGGGGGGGGGGGGGGGCTTGCTAATCTGGGTTCTTTTGGTTGAGATGCAGAGGCTGAAATCGTGATATGTGGCAACAAATTCCAAATTCAAAGGCTTGGTGACCACATGGAGGGGAAGACAAAAGCCATACCATCCATATTTGATCAGTGGAGACTTTTATTGGTATCCTTTCCTTGCATAAACGCCATGAGTCATAACAAATCCCCACACAGTTCCCAAAAAGAGACTTCAGCTTGCCTTTGTGCTAAGTGGAGTGTGGCAGATTGCCCTCTGCTGTTTGTCATTAGGAGCTGCATCGCTGGTAACATGTCTAGAAGCATTGTTGGGCCAAATGGCATTGCAGTTGGATCCTGAGCTCGATTCTGAGAAGAGGAATGAAAATCCTGTTGACTGTGAAGTGGATCTCAGCGTGTTCCCTTTTTTCTTTCAGTTGCATGGCATGTTACGGGTGATCCTGGAGCCGCTCATTGGCAATGTCCCAATTGTAGGAGCGCTCACCATGTTCTTCATTCGCCGGCCAGTAAGTGTTCTGTCACAATATCCCACACTTGAACAACAAAGACTGATGTGAAGCAGTTTCATGGAAACTTTTAATTCTGCAGCTGGCAAAAAGTTCCTTATTAAAACCAATTAAATTTCACTCAATTCCATAGCTGCCAATTCCCCAGATAATGTTATCATAGAATCATAGAGAGACCACAAGAGACATCTAGTCCAACCTCCTGATCAGGCCCCATAGTAGCCAAGTACAATATGTTGGGAGAAGAATTATATGCTATCTTCAGCCCTGATCAATTTCCCCACTCCAGTCTCAACTGCCCATTCCTACCCAGTGCTCTGTGATTGGTTTTAACTTCTGAACCTTACTCCTTTCCTCTCAGACTCTGGACATTAACTGGACTGGAATGACCAACCTTTTGGACATCCCTGGACTGAGGTATATGTTTCTTGAGTTGCCTTAAAACTTTTTTGGATCCTTAGAGATGGTCAAAGAGGAACATGTACAACATGTTCAACAGTGAAAAGAAAAATGGAGTAGAAACCAAGAATATACTCATAAAGAGGCTACAATGCCCCATTTTGCTATTTGGGTTTCCTTTAACTGAGGTGACAGAGTTGCTGAGTAATAGGGACACAGATGGGGAAATTATATACAACAAGCAAAAACGTAGTAGCATTCAGTGAAATTCACAAGTGAAACAAAACACTCAAAAGATGTTCTGTTTATTACCTGAACAGCTTAAGCAGACCTCTTGAGCATTTCAAAATTTGTGTCCTTTCTGTTTGGGAAAATTTTATAGACAGAATCTGAGGGGTCAGCTAATTTAACTAAACTGAATTGGTTTAATTCTGTTTTAATATTTACTATTGTATATCCCTTTTTAAGTTGTTAGCTTCTTTGGGTCCCAACCAGAGAGAGGGAGACATATAAATTATATAATAAATATAATAATAATGGGAAGGAAACCTTGTTTAGGGGAAGAATTCACTGTGGAAGGAATGCATTCTGACGCCACTTGAACCACTGTGGCTCAGTGAGAAGTAGACCTGGGAGTCGTAGTTTCTGGGGGATTGGAAGGATATGTAGTTGCAAGAGAAGTTCTTCTAGGATAGCATTGTTGTAGAGGAGATAAATCGTGTGACAGAATGAAGGATATTGTATGATAAAACTGTAGACTTTTCTCTGCAGCTCACTGTCTGACACCATGATCATGGACTCCATTGCCTCTTTCTTGGTCCTCCCCAACCGCTTGCTCATCCCCCTGGTTCCTGATCTCCATGAAGCAGCTCAGCTCCGCTCCCCAATTCCCAGGGTAAGGCAGACATTTTTTTCTGTGACAGGGACAGGTGTTTCCTCTGGGGTCTGAGCCCTTTACCTGAGGCACCTTCCATTTTCTCCCTTCCAGGGCATTGTTCGTGTCTATTTAATGGAGGCTAAGGACCTGCAGTCCAAGGATAAGTACATCAAGGGGATGATTGAGGGCAAGTCAGACCCATATGCCGTTGTGCGTGTGGGAACCCAGGTCTTCACCAGCAAAGTCATTGACGAAAACCTCAACCCCAAGTGGAATGAGATGTATGAGGTAATTGGCTGCCGACTAAACTGGAAACGTTTCAGTGCGGATCTTTAGGGAGATGCTCAGCCTCCTTTCTGCCCTTCCCTCCTGGCTTAGCTTTACCTCTTCATGCAACACAGCTCTCACTCCTTTCCTTTCTCTGTCTGAAGAGGGCCCCACTGGCCTACGCACTAGGCCCTGTCTGCTCTGACCCCCACCTCACTATCCCCACAGTTCATTGTACACGAGGTGCCTGGGCAGGAGCTGGAGGTGGAGCTCTTTGACAAGGATCCCGACCAGGATGACTTCTTGGGCAGGTGAGCAGCTGGTCCTGTTTCCAGCTCTTAGCAGGGGAGTGAGAGCTAGTTGGATGAGGAACTGGGAGACCGAGCTGTTGGGCTTTTTTTGCTGGTGCAGAGTGGTAGGAGTGAGACTAGTGATGGAGTCCAGACAGTTTAGGTCCCGGTCTCAGGGTCAATGGCTTCAACTCTGAAGGTTAGATTGTCTTAGTGAACGGGCATCTGGAGAGATTGTTTACACTAGGCATGGGCAAACTTTGGCCCTCCAGGTGTTTTGGACTTCAACTCCCACAATTCCTAACAACCAGTAGGCTGTTAAGAATTGTGAGAGTTGAAGTCCAAAACACCAGGAGGGCCAAAGTTTGCCCATGCCTGGTCTAGACAAAGGTAATTTGATCTGCCATGCTTCAGTATTGGATATACAAATGTCATTTTCTTTCTTTTCTCAGGATGAAGCTGGACTTTGGGGAAGTGAAGCAGGCCCGTGTGCTAGAAGAGGTGAGCACTGAAATCAGAACAGGGCTGGCATTTCTAAATCTAGAAAAAGTATCTATGGCTTGCTCAATGAAGAATGGCAATTTGTCATGGTTTGGTGAAGTGTCTTGAGGGTAATATCAGCTGGAGTTGGGTTCAAGTGTGGATAACAGAGGGAACCACATTTAAAACAGAAAAGCTGCTGTCTTGCCTTGTTGGACAATGTGGTTAGATGAAAGCTCATGGCTTAAAAGAGAGAACAACCTTCCAGTTTCCATGTAGGCCATTCGTGGAGTGTCCTCAGGACAGATGCAACTTGCAGCCCAGAATTTGTCCGCTATGGGTGTTGGCCAAACATAGGCACCTTTTTAAAGTGTGGTTTTGAAATGTATGCAAAACACTGCTTAAACACACTTTAATTAGTGTACGTTCATGTGTTTAAACAGTGTGTGGAAATTAAAATAATCATATAAATGCGTGTGCACATTTGAAAAATAAAAGCAAAGCAAAAAAAAAAAGCATCACAAAACCAATTAGCAGAATCCAAACGGTCTAAAATGACCCTAACAGTGAGAGAACAAGGTACAGCCCAGACAGGAAATGGGAAAGAGAAGACGCCCAGGGTGTGGGACAATCGAGATATTGACATAGCTGTTAAAATTGGAAGATTGGCTCCATGTCCTTCATTCTCTTTCACCTTCTCTTCCATGGCAGTGGTTCCCATTGCAAGACGGTGGCCGGGCGCGTGTGCATTTGCGCCTGGAGTGGCACACGCTTATGTCTGATACCTCCAAGCTGGATCAGGTGAGTGCTGTCATTTATGGTGGAGGCTGGAGAGTCCAGGACGCTTTCTGAAAAGTGGGCTGCAGAGGAGGTCACTGCTCTTCATGCAAACAAATAATGCCCGATGTCATCTACTCTGATTAGAGACAGCCAGTTCTCTCACACCAGAGGCGTCTTGCAGTTTCTCAAGTCACTCTGACATGAAAAAAAGCATTACTTCTGTATGTTCATAGTACAACCAGGAAATGAAAGTTCCCTTTAAAGTGGAGACAGCAAAGCCCACTGAGATAGTTTAGTGTCATTCTGTGAAGTGTTTCTTCAGTGACTGATTTACTTTGAGAGAGAACATGGTGAGAGGACACTGACACTGGACAGACTGCAGAATCCTGAGGTGCATATAGTTCGGTTCTCATGAGGCAATTGGGATTCTCACTGAGAAGCTGGCTTTGAAGCCATCATGGAAGGGATGATATAGCCTGGGCTTAAATGAACAGATAACAAAGGAAGGATAAATGATACATTTTGGAGAAAGTGCATTTTGAGTTGTAAGCCACAACAGTTTTGTCGTTGTCTGGGGAGATAGCCTACTACAGGGTGATAGACAGATGTTTGGGAAGAAATGTTAGAGCTGAATTGCTTTTTTTATTTACTACTTGAAGGTTCTTCAGTGGAACAAAACTCTCTCCACTAAGCCAGAGCCCCCGTCAGCTGCCATACTGGTTGTCTATCTGGATAGAGCACAAGAACTCCCAGTAAGTGCTTAGAAGAAATCTTTTGCTTGAAGATATCCACCTTCCCATGAAATAACATATCAGAAAGGGCCCTTCTTTCTCTCTGTACTTCCTTTAAGAGAAATGCACCTCTAATAATCAATACCAAGCATAACTTTTTCTGGAGTGGTGCCCCAATGCCTTACCAAGCTTTGCTTTTTCCCAGCTCTGTAATTATTGGTAGGGAGCCAAAAAGCTTTTCTATTCTTTTTTTAGTTTCATAGGAATTTTTAAAAATGGAACAATTTTATATTTTAAATACAGATTTGTGTTTCTTACAAATTATCATTTTACAGTTCTCAGTTCTTCCATATTTTTTTGTTTAGATTTTGTTTTATTGCATTGATGCTCAGTTTTTATATATGGCATTCTCCTTGGGGTGAAGGGCAGTCTTTTAATTTTAAAATAGATGTATCAAGACCTCTAACTGTCTCTTCTTGCAGCCAGATCTGGATGGGGTAGATCAGTTTGCATTTCTTATTTTGTCCAATCTCAAAGCTTTGATGTGGTAAAGGCAGGATGAAAACATTCATATAGCCCAGTGGTTCTCAAACTGTGGGTCCCCAGATGTTTTGGCCTTCAACTCCCAGAAATCCTAACAGCTGGTAAACCGGCTGGAATTTCTGGGAGTTGTAGGCTAAAACACCTGGGGAGCCACAGGTTGAGAACCATTAGGCTAGATGAATGTTTTCATCCTGCCTTTGCTACAACAAAGCTTTGAGATTGGACAAAATGAGAAATTCACACTGATTTACCCACAGATTGAGAACCACTGCTAGCCATTTTTGCAACATCGATGGACACCAACTTGGTTGGAGTTTTTTTTTCCCTTTCCAAGCCATGAAAAATGTCACACATTTGATGAACAGTAACATATAAGATATTCCTTCCATCATGTGGAATGATTTCATGTATTCAACTGTCTGTTACTTTAAGAGTCTCTTAATCTCTTAATAGCAGCACTTACCCACTTTTAGAATATGTTTGGGCCCTGGGAGAGGATATTCTTCACAGTTATGAGAGGATTATAAGAATGTGTTTCTGCGTTTCCTTGTTATCCAAACATATAAACAAAAAGTGATGTCTGAGAGGCTTTTACTCTTTATATAGCACCATCAGCACCCACAGCGCTTAAGCAGAGTAACAACTGTGAGGATCAAAAAGGTAACAGCTGGTGGCCCAGGAGGCCAAAAGTGGCACCCCAGCTGCTTTCTCCTCCACAAGCTGACAAAGTCCATGTTCACATGTCAGGGCTGGCCCTGTCATTTCATATTTTCTTTGAGTGATCAGCACTGAGAAGCAACAATGGGAAGGAACGGGGAGTGAAAACTAGGTGCCACACATCTTGTTGAAGGACACTGCCCTGTCACCAAAGTTGAGAATTCAGCTGCCAGTTGGCTTTTATATGTAGCATGGAAGTCTCTAAGACAGGATATTAATTTTAGTAATAAGTAAAGCAATGCTTTCTCTCCCTTCAGCTGAAGAAATCCAGTAAAGAGCCCAACCCTATGGTGCAGCTCTCCGTCCACGATGTCACCCGGGAGAGCAAGGTAAGGGCTTGGACTGATTCATTCTCGGCTCTGAATGGTTGCCTCCCAAGCATCTCCACCAATTCAGTATTTTTGGTAGATATACAGTCATAGAGTTTGCTAAGTATTTGCCAGATTTTCAGGTTTTTTTTTCTTTCTGTAGAATATAGCCAATAAAGTGATTAATGTCACATGGAGAACTGTATTGTAAACAAGATAGATAGGTGGAAGTGATGACCATTTGAGACTGCTACTCTTAGTCCTCTTGACAGCAAAAGCCTTAGAATAAAATTTGCTCCCTGGAGGTATTCTCATCCAAAATTGGGTCTGGAGCTGCGATGGATGGGATCCTCAGTGCTCCCTTCCCTCCCTTTGGACTACTTCAACTTCAGTCAATTTGGTATCTTTGGTGGGTCTCAGGTATTTCTCCCCTTGCCTTTCCCAGTGGTTCCCAAACAGCTGTTAGGAATTGTGGGAGTTGAAGTCCAAAACACCTTGAGGTCCAAAGGTTGGGAACCACTGTGAGAGGGTATATCTGCTCCCTTATCTCCCCTCCCTTTCTTTGCCAGGTTGTTTACAACACCGTCTCTCCCGTCTGGGACGATGCCTTCCGATTTTTCATGCAAGACCCAACTGCAGAAGACATAGATATACAGGTAAGCTTTGCCACCCTTTCTGCCTTTACTTTCCACCATCTTTCCATTTGGACAGTAAAAACAACTCTTCTTTTTACCCCTATCCCTCCTCCCTGCAGATCAAAGATGACAACCGGCAGACCACCCTGGGCTCCCTCACGATCCACCTGTCCCGACTTTTGAACGCTGACGATTTGACCCTCGACCAGTGGTTCCAGCTGGAGAACTCTGGGCCCAACAGCCGCATCTACATGAAAGTTGTTATGCGGGTAAACCCCTACCTTACATTTTAAAGGGGAAATGGTGATAGATTTGCCAGTGTGGAAACCAAAGAGGTCTTTCCTTTCTTTAATGATTGTATAGAAGGGAATTTCAAAAAGTGTTGGTTGACTTCAATTGTCCTTTCTCCCTTTCTGGTGGCATTCTGCTCCTTTTCAGTTTTGGGTAGGGATGAAATACCAACCCCACACCAGTATGCCTCAAATTAGATTTGGTATGGAGCAGAACACATGTGTGTGTCACAGGCCTTGAAGAAAGTCCTTCTCCTTAAATGGAATCCTCCTTATATGTATGTTACGGTTTTTGTAGATCTTGTATCTGGATGCTCCTGAAGTTTGCATCAAGACCCGACCATGTCCTCCAGGACAACTGGATGTCACTGAAAGTGCCACAGTGGGCAGCAGCGTTGACCAGCCTCCTCGCCCCACCAAAGCCAGTCCAGATGCCGAGTTTGGCATGGAGGTAAGGCCAACCCCCTCCAAGCAACTCCAGTTTTCCTACTCCATATGGAGAACTGCTGGGAAAGACAGAGATTATTTCTTAGGAGAGGGATATCAATCCTTTTGAGTGAGGAGGGGGCCTGTACAATAGGTGGGAAGGTCATATCAAGTTGGTAGGGTCCTCTGAGGAGCCACATAAAACAGGATGTATCCCTGATCATAACCAAACTCAGGAGCAGACTGGATTTTGTTTTAATTCTGTTTTACAGCCTTTAAAGATCGAAATAACTAAATATATGATTGTGCAGAAATTGACAGCAAAGTGCAAAGTAATTCACATGAAAACCATTACAAATCATTTGAAAAACCCAGTGGGATTGGAAGTGCTCACTAAACAGACTTCCAGGATCCCCCCCCCCCCACCCAAGCAGATAACCTTTTGTTAACATTAACCATTGACCATTTCCAGTTATTTTGTTTATGCAGTGGTCCCAATGTCAGCAATCCCCAAATAAACTTCCCCCACCTGCTATGAAAACATAAATAGTTTTACTGTCATGAAAACAAACACATAAGCTTCCTGCAAGCAATCTGGCTGGCTCTCCTGAGTCGATCTATTTAGACCAGTCTCCATTTTTCCACAAAAGCCAACCAATTGCCTCTGGGAAGCTTACAAGCAGAATATAAGGGCAATTACTCTCCTCCATTGTTGCCCCCTATACATTTTATTTAATGGTAGCATTATACAGAATCATCACAGCTAGCAGACTTTGATAGGTTTAACGTTTCTGGAGTTGTTCAAGCCTATCTGCTATATATACTCCAATATCAGTTGAGTTTCCATTCTCCGACCCACCTGTTTCTCTCTCCTGCTTATTTATCATGTCAGTAGTTAATAGAGAATACAGTTATAATGTATAAAAACCTCAGACAAAGTTTAAACTTGGCACTATACTAAATGTTGTTTGACCAGAAGCTTGCCACTTAGAGTGCCTCTGGTGTTACTTTGAGAAGGTCCTCCATTGTGCATGTGGCAGGGCTCAGATTGCATTGTAATAGATGGTCTGTGGTTTGCTCTCCTCCACACTTCGTGGCCCCATTTTTTAAAGTTGGCTCTGCATCTCGTGGTGCCAGAGCGCAGTCTTTTCAGCGCCTTTCACGTTGCCCTGTCTTCTGTGTGCCCAGAAGGGAGTCTCTCATTCAGTATCAGCCACTGATTGAGATTCTGGTTTTAACCTGCCACTTTTGGACTCTCGCTTGCTGAAGTTTTCCTTCAAATATCTCTGTAAATCTTAGGCATTGGCTTGCTGGCTGATATCCAAACACAGGGTAGGTCGGAGATGTCAATGCCTTGGTCCTTTCATTGCTGGCTGATACTTCCCGGCAGATGTCAGGTGGTGCAATACTGGCTAAACAGTATAATTTCTCCAGCAGCGTTGAGCGTAGACATCCTGTGATGATGCGGCCCCTGCTGCTGAAAACCATTGCATTATGATGATAAAGACGAAACTTGTGGTCCTTTCACAGTACAAAATTAAAGCTTTGTGTTCGCTTTGACTGCCACAATGCCATTCTGTGGGATCCTGGGATATGCATTTTGGGGAACAGCACCTGTAAGTCTCATCTGGAGGCATCTAGTGCTTCCCCAATCTACAATCCAGAGGATTCCATAGGCTGGAACTGTGAAATCTAAAATGCAATAACTTGGTTGTAATTGTTCTTTGAAATTAATATTTGAGTTTCAAGAACAAATACAAATAAATAACAGAAGGCAAAAAATAAGAAGTAATCCACAAACAGGATCAGGTTGTGGACAAGGCAGAAATGACATGTAACAGAATGCTCCATTAGTATAGTTATTCAGACTGTGGTTGTTTGTCCTAGTTTAGTTTAGGCACCTCAGATAGAGAAACCCATTGCATTGGATGATGGTGGCGGAAGATCTGCCAAGCAAACTTTATAAACCACTTGACATCTAATCCTACTTTCAGAGTGTAGTTCGCATTCATCTGCTGGAAGCTGAGAATCTCATTGCCAAGGATAACTTCATGGGTGGGATGATCAAGGGCAAATCGGACCCATATGTGAAAGTGCGTTTGGGGGGACAGAAGTTCCGCAGCCGCGTCATTAAGGAGGACCTGAACCCACGCTGGAGTGAGATCTATGAGGTGAGATTGCACTCAGTTATCAAGCCGAACTCTTCTAGATCTCCCTGGCTTGGCTGCAGATGAATAATGGTTGGATTTGCTCAGGGAACTGTGTTGCTCTCTTCTGATTCTTTGGGATTATATATTAACCATTTTCTCAATCCTGAAATAATTGGAAGAAAAAAGATTAAACACTACTAATGTTGTTGAACTCTTAACTACTGGCATCCTTCACTATGCATGGCATCACAAGTATTTGAGATGTTTTTCAGATTTGGAGTACCATATATACTTGAGTATAAGCCAAGTTTTTTCAGCCCTTTTTCTAGGTTGAAAAAGCCTCCTTGGCTTATATTCAAGTCAAGGATAGTTATTACTTTACTCTATTATTTATTTATTTGAAACATTTATATTCTGCCCTTCTCACGCTTCAGGGGACTCGCTTCTGATCTAGTCAATTCCCTTCCTTAGTCTGTGTTGTGACCCACTTTCCTCTTTGCTCCAGGTCATTGTGAGTGACATCCCAGGACAGGAAGTGGAGTTTGACCTGTATGATAAAGATGTGGATAAGGATGACTTCCTGGGAAGGTAAGTCTGGAACAAGCAGGAATAATTCAACAAAAGAGGAAAAAGCACCACTCTTAGCCTTTGAATTAGAGTAGGGGAATATGCTTAGATAGCCAGCATCCTCCAGGTAATGAGTAGAGGGGATATAACATTCCCTTCTTATTAGTTTTTGCTAGTCCCACAGCCACTGATTTTATGCTAGTTTTGAGTCAGGAAAGTAGTCTAAATGTAAAAGTCTAAAACATTTCAAAACTACATTAAAATATATATTTAAGTGAATGTTTGTTCAATCCTCTATGTTTTTCCATCCATGGAGTACATTTTATTTCCTAGAGAATAGTAACATAGAATACTACGTGTATGTTTCCTCCCCTATGTTTTCATAGCATACATTGTGTTCTTTTTCATGTAAACTGAACATATACCACCTCTGCCGCCTACATCATCCATAAGTGTGATCTCTTTCTCATCTTCTACCCTGTACACCATGCTAGAATAGGGTCACCGAACCTCTGCTTTTGGTCCAGTTCTTAGATAGTCAGAAATCCCTTGATGAGGCTTCACAGCATTAAAGGGTTGAGAGACGTATAAAACTATCAAATCCAGAAGGCAGAATTAGTGAGTCTCTTCTTTCTTCAGCCAAACCCATGGAGCCCCCAGTGGTGCAATGGGTTAAACCCTCTGCCAGCAGGACTGCTGACCCAAAGGTCAGCGACTTGAATCCGGGGAGCGCGGTGAGCTCCCATCTGACAACTCCAGCTTCTCATGCAGACACATGAGAGAAGCCTCCCACAGGATGGTAAAACATCCAGGCGTTCCCTGGGCAACGTCCTTGCAGATGGCCAATTCTCTCACACCAAAAGTGACTTGCAGGTTCTCAAGTTGCTCCTTGCACAAGAAAAGCCAAACTTCAACTTTGATTCCTCACAATTGGCCATGAAAACTTTAGAGGGTGGAAGTAATTCTCTAAATATCTGGCGGTTGGGGAAACAGTAGCAGACACTCAAATCATGGGTGGTAATTCCACCAAGAGTCCAGATGTAGCCAGTCAATAGAATCTGAAAAACCTGAGCAAAACTTACCCAGAGTATCACTACACTACTGTATTTTTAAAATTCTAATTCCTTAAAATGGAAACAAAAAACCTTCTGTAGTATCTGTCTCCTCAGAATCCATCATGAGCTAACCCATGGTGATGGTAGGGAATAAGATTAGGTTTTGTACATTATTTTCCCCCCAAGCACCCAATTAATTGTTTTTTGTATCAGAAAGAAACGTGTTTGTCTCAAAAGTGACCTTCTCTACCACTTGAAACCCCCTTAGGTGTAAGATCCCTTTGAGGCAAGTGCTCGGTAGCAAGTTTGTCGATGAGGTAAGATGAATCCACCTTTGGTGCTCCTCATCCTTTGTTCCTGGTTGGAGGCTGAAGGTCCCATTCTACAGTTGTGCTAATCTGGCTCCTTTTTTCTGCTTCAGTGGCTTCCCCTGGAGGATGTGAAATCGGGACGGCTCCACGTAAAGCTGGAGTGCTTGCCCCCCACATACAGTGCTGCAGAGCTGGAGCAGGTAATGGGGCCACCGGGAGGATTCCCTAGGGAGGGAAAATGACTCTTGGTTTGTAAAGTGGCTGAATGTTGTATGCACACCCTTAAGGCATGTTGAGAAACAGTAGTAGCCAGGGATCTTTCCACTTGAGGATCCCTTTTTTTGGAGACAAAAAGGCTGTCTTGAGATGAGTCACCATATGATGAATGCAGACTGTCAAAGTTTTAAGTGTTTTTTCTGTAGAGTGTTCGTTAATGGTGGGCAGACCATGCAAAGCCATGCCTAAAACCTAATCCTGTGGTTTTCTTTTGTGCAGGTGTTGATAGTGAACAGCTTGATCCAGACGCCAAAAAGTGAGGAGCTGTCATCTGCTCTGCTCTCAGTCTTCCTTGACAGGGCTGCTGACCTGCCAGTGAGTGGTGCTTTGAATCCTATGAGTTGCTTTTTTCTTTGTTCTTTCTAGAGGTCATTGGAGCTTCAAATTCAGGGCTGATCTCCACTTGGACAAGCTACAAAAAAGTACTGTCCTTTTGCAAGAGCAGAGGTAGAACATGGATCATTGTATTAGGATTTAAACACTTGGGTTCCTCCTGAGCACGGACTCGGATTCCTGTGAGTTCCACTGGTTTTCCTATTTGTATCTGGAAACAAGGTGGAAGGGTCTGTTATTTACATTGTAGAGAGAAAACATATATTTTCAATTGTATAACAGCAGTGAATGTTTGCCGTAAATGTACTTTAATCCGCTCTGAGCCCCCTCAGGAAGATTGAGCAAAATCATCATCATCATCATCATCAAACAAAGTCCATTATTTTCCCACTGAAAACTTTGCATTTACACTGTCGTCTTCCAAAACGATAATCTTCCCACTCCACCCAGTGACAATTCGTTATACAAATCCTTCCCTCTGGGTTCTCCCTTCCTTTTCCTATTGTGTAGCTCTGGGCCTATAGCCAGGAGACACTCACAAGAACCACCATGTGTTTAGGAGGACAGTACATATTGTTGCCTTTGTAGGACTGCATCCTATTGACACTAACGGTGACAACACTTATACTCATTTTTTGTCTTTCCCAGATGCGGAAGGGCTCAAAACCCCCAAATCCTTCTGTCAGCCTCTCTGTCCGTGGCATCTCCTATAAGACCAAGGTAAAGACCACAGGGAAGCATTTTCACCTCAGGGAAAGTGCAAGTTACAGCAGGTGATAATTACTGCTTTGTAGATCTGAGAACAAAGGTGGAAGGAAGTTATTTGAAGGCTGCTGGAATGGGGATGGAAACATATGGAGTCACAAAAGGGACCATTATAGCTTGGAAGAAGCCATGTTTGCCTATGCTTTAGCTGGCTTGAACTAAAATTGAATACTTTGTTGATGGCTGCCGACCTTAGGCCTATGTAGAAGACACTAAAGTACTGTTGATCTTGAAGGAAAATGTCTGAGCTCCGAAAAAGAGTGTGAGGTGGAAATATAA
This sequence comes from Anolis sagrei, assembly GCF_037176765.1. Classification (NCBI taxonomy): domain Eukaryota; kingdom Metazoa; phylum Chordata; class Lepidosauria; order Squamata; family Anolidae; genus Anolis; species Anolis sagrei. The sequence goes on from NC_090022.1 coordinate 138,184,663, forward strand.
AAAAGTACTTAATTGAAAGACCCCAAATATTAGCCTTGTATTGACGTATATCAATATAAATGAGACCCAGTGTAGTGTTGTGATTTGAGATTGGCTCTGGAGACTGGAGTTTGAATCACTGCTCACAGAAAAGCAAAAAAACTCCTCTGGATAAATCAAATAAATGTCAAGTAATAAAAGTGCCCACAAATTAATTACATGGAAGTGAAAAGCAACTTTATTTTAAAAATATCCTTGTAACTGAGAACAGACATGGCCCAGATAGGTCACTCTTGGCTCTCCCCAAGCTTAGTGAGATTGAGTTATGACCTTGCTCTTCATTTCGTTAGTGTGTGACCAGTTTCGTAAGACCTCCTGAGGAAAGCAGCAACTGTCCTTTAAAACAGGGTATCTTTTTCTGTTTTGTATTTTCCAAATGTTGAAGGGTTTTACCCTGGCCTCTGTGGTCTCTGTCTCTGCCCTCAGGTCTCCTCACAGACAGCTGAACCAGTGTGGGATGAAGCTTTCTCCTTCCTTATCAAGAAGCCACACACAGAATCTTTGGAGTTGCAGGTAGATCTCTGTTGCCCTATCTCTGTCTGCCTGTCTCTCCACCTTTTTCCCTCAACCACCAGTAAATCCACTATTTTGGCCCCTGGCTAAACAAAGAGAACCTGCAAAAAGTGGGAGGCAGTTGGCAAGGTTTTCCTTTTCCCTGCCCATCAGATCCAGAAAATGGTGGTGATTAAGGACTGCACATGTGTGCTCCCCTCATGCTGGTGGGTAAGATAGTGGTTCATATGTAGGAACCCTTGACTAGCCAGAACTGGGTGTAAGACTGCAAGTCATACCAACCACTTGCTTTCTTCCAGTGTAGGGCCAGAAGAGATAAGGAATTATTTTTAAATAAGCAATGCATGGAAGTGGAAGAAGACAACAGAATAGGAAGGACAAGAGACCTCTTCCAGAAAATTAGAAACATTGGAGGTAAATTTCAGGCAAAAATTGGTACGATAAGAAACAAAGATGGCAGGGACCTAACAGAAGCTGAAGAGATCAAGAGAAGGTGGCGAGACTATACAGAAGATCTGTATAGGAAGGATAATAATATCGAGGATAGTTTTGACGGTGTGGTGAATGAATTAGAACCAGACATCCTGAGGAGTGAGGTGGAATGGGCCTTAAGAAGCATTGCTAACAACAAGGCAGCAGGAGACGGCGGGATCCCAGCTGAACTGTTTAAAATCTTAAAAGATGATGCTGTCAAGGTGATGCATGCCATATGCCAGCAAATATGGAAAACACAAGAATGGCCATCAGACGGGAAAAAATCAACCTATATCCCCTTACCAAAAAAGGGAAATGCGAAAGACTGCTCAAACTTCCGTACAGTGGCCCTTATTTCTCATGCCAGTAAGGTAATGCTCAAGATCCTGCAAGGAAGACTCCAGCAATACATGAAGCGAGAGTTGCCAGATGTTCAAGCTGGGTTTAGAAAAAGCAGAGGAACGAGAGACCAGATTGCCAATATCTGCTGGATAATGGAGAAAGGCAGGGAGTTTCAGAAAAACATCTACTTCTGCTTCATTGACTATTCTAAAGCCTTTGACTGTGTGGATCATAATAAATTGTGGCAAGTTCTTGGTGGGATGGGCATACCAAGCCACCTTGTCTCTCTCCTGAGGAGAAAAAACCAAGATTATGGCAACAAGAATGATTGACAACTGGAAAATAGAGGGAGAAACCGTGGAGGCCGTGACAGACTTTGTATTTCTGTGGCCAGGAAATCAGAAGACGCTTACTTCTTGGGAGGAGAGCAATGTCCATTCTCAATAAAATAGTCAAGAGTAGAGACATCAAACTGGCAACAAAGATCCGCCTAGTCAAAGCCATGGTATTCCCTGTAGTAACCTACGGATGTGAGAGCTGGACCTTAGGGAAGGCTGAGCGAAGGAAGATCGATGCTTTTGAGCTGTAGTGTTGGAGGAAAGTTCTGAGAGTGCCTTGGACTGCGAGAAGATCCAACCAGTCCATCCTCCAGGAAATAAAGCCCGACTGTTCACTGGAGGGAAAGATACTAGAGACAAAGTTGAAGTACTTTGGCCACATCATGAGGAGACAGGAAAGCCTAGAGAAGACAATTATGCTGGGGAAAGTGGAAGGCAAAAGGAAGAGGGGCCGACCAAGGGCAAGATGGATGGATGGCATCCTTGAAGTGACTGGACTGACCTTGAAGGAGCTGGGGGTGGTGACGGCCGACAGGGAGCTCTGGCGTGGGCTGGTCCATGAGGTCACGAAGAGTCGGAGACGACTGAACGAATGAACAACAACAACAACAGGGCCAAAAAGCAGGCAAAGAAGCCCTCCTCTGGCAAAATGTCCTATTATGAGCAAAGGAAGGGGTCTTTCCTCTAAACTGATGTTCTCAGCTTTCAGTACTCCAGAAATGTTGGTAGTTCATATTCTCAGGTGCTCCATCCAACACGGAGTATAGTTAGATATTGTGGGGAACTGCACACTAGTAGCTTAGAGAGAGGGAGGACTGTCCTTGGAAAGGGCACAGGATGTTCTCCGCCCCTGTCTCAATATGTCTATTTTATGTCACTACAGAACTGTCTCTTAATAACACTGTGTAACAATATTTGAAAAACTTTCTGGTCCAGGTTTGAAACTATTATTTCCTATTTAATTTTGCGGTACTTACTTTGAAAGTAGTTGTTATACTCCAGAAACTTCATTTTTTTGTGGCTGCCACAAACTGTGTTGAATTGATGAGACTCTGTGAGATATTCATTGAAAAACTTTAACAAAACGTTATGCAGGATGTTCCGTAAAAACAAACTTTTTGCAGTTTAATAAATTTTTTACATGCTTTTACAAAAGAACCAATTGGGAAATGACATTTATAACCAAGGAACAAATTCTTATTACATAATGTAATTTAAGAGAGGGATTGGGCTCTGCCCTACTTCATGGGACTCGGTTTTCTGTTTCTACCATAGAAGGAAGACTGGTTCCCTAACCATTTTCTCACTCCTGCAGGTGAAAGATGACGGGCACATCTTGGGGTCGCTCTCCCTCCCCCTGACGCAACTACTGGTAGCAGAAGGGCTAGTCCTCGACCAATGGTTCCAGCTCAACAATGCCGGATCAACCTCCCAGATCCTAATGAGAGTGCAGCTTGGGGTAAGGGCAGAGATGTATAATTTCCCAAAAATTTGGAACCATGTAAGAAAACTTGTTCCCTCCACACATTTTTTTTCCAAAAAAAATCAGAATTTTTGGGGGAATGCAGCAGCTACTGGTAAATTTAAAAATAAAAATAGATACCAATAAAATTACATTAATTGAGGCATCAGTAGGTTAAATGTTTTTGACTATTTACATAAAACTGTAATTTAAGATAAGATTGTCCCACTCTGATTAAATCATTATTCTAACCTTCTTCAATGTAAATATGCTTATATATCCTTCCAATAAAAATAAAGAGAGCAAAATAATAAATGTAAAAAACAATAATAGAGTAAAATGATGGAAATATAGTAATAACAGTAATAACAAAGTAAAATAATGAATGTAATAAAATAATAATAATAACAGAACAAAATAATAAATAACCTTGACTTGAGTGTAAGCCGCAGGGGGCTTTTTCAGTCTAAAAAAAGGGCTGAAAAACTCAACTTATACTCGAGTATATATGCTATATTATCTGATTTCTGGTCCCAGGATACCATAGCATTTTGAGGCCTTCTTATATCTTTGTTTCAAATGAATCTTTCAGGTCCTGAATTGTAAGGAACCTTTTTCAGTTTTCCAATTTGAGGATCAGGGGGAAAAAACTTCTGTTGTAAAACAAGAAAAAATATTTTGTCTTCATATAGTTCTCCATCATCTCAAACAAGATACATTTTTTTCCTATAGAGCAAAGAAAAATAAGACTAGGATATTGTACAAGGGATTAGTTAAACATTTTCCTCTTTTAGAAATGATTTTGAAGCAGGATATATGTGATCACATTGGTTGGCATCTTGCTCAGTAGGTAATTATGTGATCATAATCTGCACTTGTGATCCCATAACTGTTGGGCATTATCATCTTAATGGCCAAACGTGACCCCAACAATCTACAATTTAAGCTGGCCAGTGTCTCAATTAGCAGGTTTCAAGGAGCTGCAGATCCCAGTGCTGGGAGATGACATCTTCTGTGTTCTACCATTTGCGAGGTGCATTATAGACTAGTAGTTTTGGTAGGACTCTGTTGGGTCTCTGCAACTGCCTGTTCTCAACATGCCCAAAACAAAGAAAGTGCCGTAGACACCATTTCCAGCACCCTGACCTCCAGCACTCAAAAACTTTCAGGCTAAGAAGCTGCCAGGCTGAAACTGTACCACTTTGGGGGACGGCATAATCAGAAGGAGGGAAGGATACTAGAGACAAAGTTGAAGTACTTTGGCCACATCATGAGGAGACAGCAAAGCCTAGAGAAGACAATTATGCTGGGGAAAGTGGAAGGCAAAAGGAAGAGGGGCCAACCAAGGGCAAGATGGATGGATGGCATCCTTGAAGTGACTGGACTGACCTTGAAGGAGCTGGGGGTGGTGACGGCTGACAGGGAGCTCTGGCGTGGGCTGGTCCATGAGGTCACGAAGAGTCGGAGACGACTGAACGAATGAACAACAACAACATAATCAGAAGGAACTACGATGACAAAGTTCCATTGCTGAGCTTATATCTGATAGTGAAAGATCTCAGCGGCTGTCTTCAATGTTTTGTTCATCATTCAAAATGAAAATATTCTGCCATCTATTTTTTTATATTTCTGGAGACAATAGACTTTGAAGAAAAAACAGTATATTGCTTTCACACACACACACACACCCCACCTCAGTTCTTAATATCCCTAAGTGAATGGCGGGATGCAGTGTGGGCTCTCTTGTGTGACACACTCTAGTTTTTCACATCTGTAGGGTCTAGTTGTTCTTTATGTATCATAGTGATGTTGGCCATCTTCCATGTCTCTAGTATTTTCTGTTGAATCAAGGCATAATTAATTGTTTCCTTTAGGTATGGTGTCAATTCTTCTTCCATTGTTTTGTAATATATGGCTGTTATTCCATCTGGGCCAAGTGCTTTACTGTGAATCCACTCTGACCACCTTGCTCCTTCTGCTCTCTACAGCTTCTGGTCTCTCAGCACTCTGGAGTGGAGGCTTTTCATGCTGTGATGGGTGAAGACAATGAAGAGAGCTTGCTGAAGGGCTCTGAGACAGAGCTGTACATCCAGGAGGATGGGGACACTAGATCCATGCAAGAACTGCGCCAGCGCATGCCACATGCCAACAGGTACGGAAGGTTCCCTGATGGAGTATGGAGTCCAATGTGGCCAGACAGAGAGTGGGTCCCAAAAGGCTAGCACCCCACCCCATAATCTGATTATTCCAGTATAAATATGCCCTCCTTGTACAGGACAAACACATCTCTCCTTAACTTAGTGCTTCAGTGACCAGAATGCCATGTTCCTGGAGCATTCAGAGTCCAATATCTTCACAGAGGATATCATCTTCTTTCTTCAGGCAGAAGAGCCATCTTGTTTCGTTTAGAAGGCAGCTCTATGACCTGTGTTTGCCGAACAGACAGATGATGGCCTTTAATTATATATTGCCTGTGACAGAAATGGTGCTGAGTGATTTTGACTCCTATATAATATCCCAGAGTACTTGTAAGGTATCAGCACAAACACAAAACAATCTATGCATAATGTCAAAGTGTAATATCAAGAGCACATAGTATTCCATTTACCAAAATCCCCAGTACATAGCTCAATTCAGTGGCACACAGCAAAATCAAAAGGAGCAGCTGCTCTCAAACGTAACAGTTCTAGGTCTGGATAAGGATTCCACTGTATATAGGCTTCAGGGATACATTCAATAAGAAAAATCATGTAAACACAGTAAGCATTGAGTCATGAGGCTATAAGTAGACTGAAGACAATAATGAAGATGGAGCACCACTCTCAAAACAATTTTCATGGAAAAAATCCAAATCAAGTCCAGTGAAAATGGAGCACTGCTTCTCAAAATAAGTCTTCAAAGGAAAAGTCCAAATGGCATTCAACAGGAGTGCTCGGGTATTTTTGTACCCTGTATCGGGCACCCCATATTGTGTACCTGTTAGATGCACAGTTTATTTTAATACCAACAGAGGATGTGTCCATATGATTGGCAGAGGGTCCTCCAACCCCCTTCCTGGCTGTCTGTGTCTCCCGTCCTTCTCATTGGACGTCCTGGCTCTTGGCCTCTTTCTCCTCTCTGCCAGCCCTGCTGCTTTCAATCTGTTCTGATCTTTCAGTGGCTTTGTGTTGGCAGGGAAGGCTTTGGTGGTGATTACAGCCTCTGTCTTTTCTATTGTCTTAGCTTCTTCCCTGTCACAGAGGACCTTTGCAGCCTCCTGGGGGGTAACTGTTTTGCGGGGAGGGACATTAGAAAGGGCCAGGGTAGGCCTGTAAAACTAAAGCCAGTACAACTGTGGCTCTTGAATAACATCTTGTTAATGCAGATCGGATGAGTGGTCTTGGAGCTTTTTGCCAGAAAGAGACAGACAACGCTTGCTGTTTATGTACGTAATATATTTAACACTTTGCAAGGTGAGCACTCCTCCATCGTGAAGCATAATGCTCATCTGGGCTTTGGGAACACCAGCAAGTCTCCCTCTCTCTGCAGCAAAATTAAGCTGCAGGAAAAAAATTTCCATGGCCTTGCTTTCCCACCAACTTGCACTGCTGTTTTGTGTAGGTAGCTACGACTACCTAAAGAACTTTTCATGGCTGATGACATTCTGCTGCCCCAGTTACACGCCTCATTGATCTCTGTCTGCATCTGTGGGTGCAACATGGAAAACAAAGAATCTTGCCATGGATTCTCTTTCCATGCTCTTGAAGCAGCTCTGAAAAGACTGTGCTTTCCTCTTCATCTGTGTGTTACTGTCTGTATCTCTTACGCCATTGCATTTCCTCCCTCTAGCCGTCCATGCCACCAAGAAGTGTCTAAAAATGTCTCACCTTTTCCTCACCCCAGATCCTCCCATGTTACTATGATGCACCCACACACCTTGCTAATGTCTCTCTACACTTGTGTGCAATTCTGCATTGCAGCAATTTGGAGCTCTCAGACTCGCCCCTGGGACAGCTGCACCTCACCGTCTGGTACAACATGGATGCCCGCAAACTCATTGCCATCATACATGCCTGCAGGTACTGACTAGAGGAACAAAACATGGCTTCATTTGGCTGAGGGAATAGGATGGGAAAGTGAAAGCTCTGCTACTTACATGTTCTTGTCTAGAAAACTGGAAGATACTTCTTGGTCAACTTGCTGGGGTTTTTCACATTCCTCAGGAGAGTTTTAAAAACAAACATTGAGGAGGAGCATATTCTCTTCCACCTTTTGCAATGACTAAATTCCTCTCCTCCAGGCTCATAGGTTTTATGTGATTGCCCCCTAAAATGATCATTCTGTGGCTAATAGGGGATATGGGATCAGAGTCAGGCGCAAACTGATGACACCATCCACTAAGACCCTAGTTAACCGTAGTAGAGAACCATGAGACCTGGCAATGGTTCGTAGCAAACTTATGCTCTGCTGGGAAATGTAGGATCTCAGCTGATATATGATAAACTTTACTGGTGGTGCAGGTATTTTAATCCCAAGGTTTAGCTGATTTTTCTAAGGCTGTAAGAATGCTGTCCTATATTTGAATGTTGCAATGCAGAGGATCCACTCTTACGGTGACTTTTTTAAAAAAAACCATCTTATGCCATGGAAGAAATGTATTTAATTAGTGAGAGATTGTCCTTGGTAGATCCCAAACGGCTTAGGTTGCTATTTACTATGTCTGAGCTTCACCTCCTTTTCCCTGCATTTCCCACATTCCAGGAATCTGAAGTCAAGTGCCAAGGATATTCCTGATCCCTACGTCTCCCTCATTCTGCTGCCTGACAAATCCCGTGTCACCAAGAGAAAGACTGCTGTGCGGAAGAAGACTCTTAACCCGGAGTTCAACGAGAAGTAAGAAAGAACCCTTTGGTGGGTGGGTGACTGAAAAGGAAAGGAAAGGCCAAGAGTGTAAGGCAAGATCAAGAAACACTGAACAAGAAACACTGAACAAGGACAATGGGAAGAATGAGGAAACACTGCACAGCCCATCAAGGATCTGCATCCCTCCCTTCCTTCCTTCTTTCTGCTGAGCCTGATTAGTCCAATACTAAAGACCAAGATATAGCCTGATTGGCTGGGCACACCTTTCTCCCCTGCTCTACGAAGCAAGGGGTAGATATAAAATAAAATCACGTTTTTTTGTTGTGTGGGCCTAGATAATGATAGTGGGATGCAGGAGAATAGTATCAAGAATTGGAGCAGGATGACAGCATAGTGTAGTATCTTCTGCTACAAGGAAGGGTTTTGCAATGAATGATTATGTCAGTGAATGGCTGACTGCATGTTTAGGGGATGGAAGAGAGACGGGAGCAGGATAGTTACTCCATCATGGTCTCTGTGAAATCGCACATATAGTATTTCCTGTGCAGTCAGTTCGGAATCTTCTAGAACTCTAAGATACATATGGGCAGAAGCCCCGCTCACACTCTCCATGGGGAACTGAGGCGGTAGCCCCTCCCACTGGCTATATATCTTCATGCCTTTTCTCCTGAAATTATCTGTTTTCAGATTTATCACCATAGTGAGTGTAGACAGACCCCATTTCTCCCCCTGTGATCTTCTGCTCTCTCTCTCTCAATGGGATTTTTATGGATTGCTAACTTTAGATTTTTTAGAAGAGAGAGAGAGAAAAGGAAGTAAAAGTACAATTTCAAAAGGTTAGAATCAAGCAAAAACATACAGTCGCTCCCACTGGCTATATACCTCCCACTGGATTGTGGGCGGGGCTTCTGTCAAAATGTATCTTAGAGTTCTAGAAGATTCCGAACTGACTGCGTGGGCACATACCAAATGTGTGAATTTCACAGATAACAACTCGGAGAAACAGTTACAGATAAGCAACCATTACTTCTGGCTTATACTTGCTCCTGATTGCTCTGGATACATACTTTTGGTTGCTAACATGCATTAGATTCCTTGTTATACCTGTAAGTATGAATTAATTTAGTAAAGAGACAGTAAAGAGACAGCCACACTTTTATGGTTGTTGCAACTAGTCAGCTTACAAAAAGAGAATTAAGATCAGGTGGGGTAATTTGTATTCAATGATGATATGGTTAAGTAAGACCTCTATAACTGCAGAACACATATCCATGGTTTCATTTACTCAAGCCTAGTGAGAAAATGGTCTCTCTAGGAATTTGCTGGGTCGTCCATGTGATTTGATGGTATACTTCCCCTGAAAGTTGCTATAGACATAGATTTATCAAATTCCTAGAGAAGATACCTCTTCAGATTCTTTAGGTCTTCCACTGTAACTTTATGGTATGCTGGGGCCAGAAGTAAGACAATTTATGAACATTTGGTCATATCTGCAGTTATCTGCAGTTAAGCGTCTTAAGGTGCCTCCCATTTTGTTTTTATTTCATTAAAATTTTAAAACAGGACATAGAATTGTTGAGAATTTTAAAAAGCAAATGATAAGCAAATAAAAGACAGCTAAATTCATACAATAACATTGTTGAACAGGTTTGAATGGGACCTAACATTGGAAGAAGCTCAACGGAGAAAGCTGGAGGCCTACATCAAAAACAGTGTCTCATTTATGTCCCGAGGAGAGCCAATTGGAAAGGTAGGAGATGGATATGGTGATTGCCAAGAGTTAAGCTTTAATAGCCAATAGAGACCATGCAAAAGAGGTGGAGGCACATGATCAATCCCCAACCTTTTTGTTTATTTCCAAGGTACACATTGATCTCTCACAGAAGGACCTGACACAGGGTGCTGCCCAGTGGTGAGTATTGCCTGAGCAGGGGTAATGGATAAGAAAATATGTGCAAATGGGCAAATGGCCAGATCAGCTTTGTATTTTTATCCTTTACTATGTCAGAGGCTAGGCCCATTGATCTGCTGTATCATGTCATGTTTTGCCTATATGCAGTGCACTAAGGGAGGGAGGCCAGAGAGAGTTTGGAGAAAGTTCTTGAGTTGGAGAGTTGGAAGTCAGGGTCTCCTTAGAACAAGGATAGTAGCATGCAGTACAGTCACCTTTGGCAAAGGTAACATGTGCAATTACATCAAATGAAGGTTATATAGACTAGGGTGTCCCATTTAGTAAGGTCACACAATGGAGAAACAGGTTCAGAGATATAGCATTCAGGTTCCAGCAAACTAGACTAGATAGCTGCCAGTGAGCTTAGACAGCCTGTCAGTGTATGTGCACATGCCTGTGCTACACACACACAAACACACACACCATTTTCCTCCCTGAGGAAGAGCAGACTGAGCCTTGTCCTTGTGTGAGACTTTCTTAGAGCACTGTAAGGTACGGACAATGATATAATGAGGAGAAATCATGATTCAAAGTTAGGATTGAGAATTGCATATGAAAACAGATCATTCCAGAAGCCATGGTTGAAAGTTGGGAATATTGCTGTAACTCCCCACTGTCTTACCCAGCACATCCAGTAGTGAAGGAACATTTTAGTGCAACAATATCTGGGGAGCCACATGTTTTCCCACCTCAATTCTAGATCATCCCTATTAAGCCAAGCCAGGCTACATAGGACAGCACTGTGTTTTTCTCTCCTACTTGGGCTGTCAAGCACTCTAGTCCTGGGACTATTCACTATAATTTTCTTTTTTTCACACTTGACCTTTTCCATGGAAGCTCTATTCTTGTAAAAATAAACTCGGTCCCACCCCCATCACAATCTCAGCTGGTGGGAACGAAAGAGGGGGCCTCTTCGTGATCGCTCCCAGTCTCTGGAACTCCCTCCCTCAAGAAATAAAAACGGCCTTCACCCTCCTCTCCTTTAAGAAAATTCTGAAAATGCACATATGAACTTACTTAAGTACAGAGAGGAGGAGGATTAGGACATTTTAACCCATTGGTACACTGGCTAACCCACTTGTATTTTATGGCTGGTACGATACATCTTAAATGAATACTGGTGTTAGCCATTTTAATGTCATTGTATCATAATTGCTTTTAGGGTATATGTTGTAATGTTTTACTCATGTTTTAGTTTATTATATCTTACTGGATTGTCTTTTATTATTTTCATCTTGATGCTTTATTCTTTGTTGTAACTTTACTGTTGTTTCTGTGCCTTATCTTGTATTATTTTGATGTGTTTGTATTCATTTGAGGTATTTAATGTTTGCCTTTGGTTTTGTGCCTATAAATGGCCCTGAGTACCTTTGGGGAGAGAAGGCGGCGGTCTAGAAATAAGATGGTGAAAGTTGACTTGCGTATGACAGTCCATTTTATGAGTGGAATAGTTTCTTCTGAGCAGAGTTTGTCAGGAAAGCAGGGTACCTGGAGGATGTAAACTAGACTACCTCACCAGTTGCTTCATATACTGAATCCTTGGTTGGGAAATTCTACTTCAATTGGCAAACTATGCCAGCCTCTCCCGGGCATAGTGTTGACTTAATCTTGGCAACAATGGCTTTGGAGATGTTTTATGTCAAGTCAGGAAAGCCTCTGCTTATGGGCTTCCCAGGGGTTCTGTACTGTGAAAGGCCAGACAGGCCTTTGGTTTGTGCCAGCAGGACTCTTCTTGTGCTCTTAAAGTGCTTTCTTTCTCTTACAGGTACGACTTAAAAGATGACAAAGCCAGCTCCTAGTCTCCACGGTGCCTCCTTTCTTGAAACTTACCCATCCATGGGGTTAAAGAGCTGGCATGAGCGCTGCTGCCACCACCCGCTGCCACCCTTCACTGCAGGATTGCACGCTCGCCGCCCTCTGCCCCTGCTGGGTGGCCTTTTCAGTGTTTTGTTTTTAAGCAATCATAGTGTTGTTGTTTTTTAAAAAAATCAACTTTTTCCATGTAAAGCTCTTTAGGGCAGAGAAGTTACTTCTGGGTGAATTTTGTTGGAGATGATACGGGGAGGGAGGGAGGAACAAGGCAGGAAGAGTCACTCCTTGCATTCACCATTTGTGCTTCTCTCAACATTTCAAGCCACACGCTGCCTTTTTTATTGACCAAAGAAGCGGGCCTTTTTCATCCTTCTATTGAGGGTAATGTTCCTAGGTCCTCCAGATGCTTTCTGGAGGAGAAGGTCCAAAGACCAGCAGTAAATGGAGCTCCAGGTGTGACATATTAGCTACAGAAGCATAAGGAGACCAAGCATTGGAGGGACCAATTCTTTTCCCCCACAGTAGTAGCAGAGGATAAATAACCAAAGGGTTTTTATACATGAGGATGGTCAGTGGTGTCTCTTGAGTGGGGCAGCCACCCATTTTTATCTAGAAAGGGAACATGATACAACTTCTGCTCTGGGATTGCTCACCAGGGAGAAGTGGAGAGTGGTTGGGAAGCTGTCTTAGTTCTCCTGCTAATATGGTTCTCTGGTGGCATTCACTCATACTGAATGATAGGATTGAAAAACAGATGTAGAAGAGGAGATGCAATAGCTAAAAAAATTATTTGTGCTCTGCTCTATCCCATTTGGGAATCCATGGCTCTGACGTCTCTGCTTTTACCTGATGCCCCAACTTGCACTGTGTCTCTTTTCTATTTTTTTAATGTTGTATTTTTGCAAATCCTGTCTCCTAAGAGCAGCAGTTCAGGATCACCTGGCCACACAGAACCCGTTCCTTGTTTGTCCCAACTTCTTTACGTTGAGTCTGTTTGGTATCTTGTGCCATTCCACTGTCTGCTGCTGAATCCAGATGGACAGAGAGCTTCTGTGAAATATCTTTATTTGTGCCACTTTTTATTAGTGCTGTTTTTAAAACGAATGTTTGTTTGGTGCCTTCTTGCACTCCAGTCCCAGAATGGGGCACGTGGAGTGGAAAAACCTCCTCCACCTCACCCCTCCCTACAAAAGCTTCAAGGCTTTGTATGTTTCTGTAGCAAGGAAAATGTGATTCCATGCTCCAAATCAGATTTTACAGTGATGCAGAATTTATTTAACTATACATAGATTAATTTGCAATAATTACATTTTGACTCTCCTTTGATATTTTGAATGGTAAAGTGGTGGGGGGAATGAACGGACATGACGTCAATGAGGTGAAAGGTGGTTTGCTTCAAGGAAGGAGACATCGGATGGGGGACATAAGACCAGAAGCCCTGCTCCTGGTTCCTGAACATATACTGAAAGCATGACTGTTAACATCTTCTCTGCTGCAGCATGAAGAACTTCAAACATGAGCTTCTAGGGCTTTCCTACGCATTAAGAACTCAAGAGCTCTATCCTCTTTCTTAGAGCAAGAAATCACTGCTTGCACATTTGCACTGCTATGTGAGCTTGGGATGGATAGGAGAAGTAGAATGAACAGTATTCAAAATAGTGCTCACCTCACTCAGACATACACACTAGGCATGGGCAATCCATGATTCTAAATGGTTCTAAAGTACTTACAAAACTAGAGGGCGCTGGTGCTTTGCTTCTAAAGTGTTGCTAAAGTTCTGGTGGTGAAAATATTCAGAACTCTAATAAAACATTCAAAATTTCATTATTTTATTGCCAATTTTTATGACAGAACCAGTTAGGAACTGCTATTTATAACAAAATTTTGTAAGTTTTGTTAGAGTTCTGAAGTTTTCGCCACCAGAACTTTTGCAACACTTTAGAAGCAAAGCACCAGCGCCCCCTAGTTTTGTAAGTACTTTAGAACCATGGGTCGCCCATGTGTAATACACACCACATCAATAACATTAATAAAGGCCTTGCCTTCACCCTTATGCAATTCTCCCTTGTGCTGCGCTTTTGCTGAGGATGCCTTCCATAAAGCATGTGAGCAGCATGAATCTCTTCCCCTGTTTTATCTGGCAGCTGAACGTTGGGGTTTGGCTTTTGTGGAGAATTGCCGTTTACAGTGTTGCTATGAGAAAGAATCACCTTGCTTTCGTGATTTTTCCTTTTCAATCATGGGGATCAATTCTCAGGAAGCTGAATCTTGAAAGATGCCTCCTAATAACTGTAGTCCTTGCCTGCTGTTTTAGACGTTGAGATCTGGGGCGCAGGATGTATAGACTTCCCCCATGAAAATCATCCCCTTGCCATCCTTTCTGAACTTCGACTGCACACAGATTTTACCAGTGTGGCAAATTCTTTTTGTAAAAAGCCCAGCTCACAGGAAATCTGATTTCCCTCTTCTTTTTTGCTCATGTGCACTTGCTCTCACATTTTTGAAAAAAAGCCAAAAAATAAACAGTCCCCACCTACATTTATTGTGGTCTATTTACAAAGAGTTGTTCTTTTTAATGGCTTATTTCTACACTTTCAACAGTAGCAAATGTGTTTGACACAGCAAACCACCTCCTCATTGAACCCGTCTCTGCTCGCCCTAGAACTGCATGTCATCATTTGGGGGGACAGACGACTGCATGTGCCTGTAAGGAGCCCGGCCATTGCTGCCTTTCATGCCAAAGCGAGGCTCCGCCTTATGCTTTTGCTCAAGCAGGCTTTAGTGTAAGAGTGTCTTTCTGGCACCGGTGCCTCTCGTAGCCGCCACCACTGTAATGTCTTGTAGCAAATAAAAACGAGAAGAAAACGTGGTTTTAGTGTCAGGTTTTCCTTATCCTCACCTGTGTTCCCAGGCAATGGGAAATGAAGCATGACTTGTTCTAGGTTGCTGTAAGTTTTCTGGGCTGTATGGCCATGTTCCTGAAGCATTTTCTCCTGATGTCTCACCCACATCTATGGCAGATCTCTTCAGAGATTAAGAGGTCTGTTGAATGCTTCTGGAACATGGCCATACAGCCTGGAAAATTCACAGTAACCCAGTGATTCCATGAAAGCCTTTGACAACACAATTACATGTTCTGTCTGCAATTCTGTGGTGTCAACACTCAGTGCAGATCTCCAAGACTCCAGGATTATCTATATGGTTGGTGTGGGAGATTCAAGAAAAGGGAGGCTGGGAAAATTATTCAAATTAAGGCTGCATTGTCTGGATCAGAAGAAGCTTCCCTAAATGAAATCAAATATTGGTCCATGTAACACATTATTGTCAACAGGCCACAATCTTTCCTAGTCCAATCTGAAAACCTCGGGGGTTTCATATGTGTTTTCCCATATAAGTAGCAACTAGGCCTAGCTTTGCTTAAAGCTTCTGAAATTATGGAAAATAAGAAGCGCTCACAGCCACAAGATGCTAAGCAGGACATTGTAGATTGCTGTGAGTTTTCCGGGCTGTATGGCCATATTCCAGAAGCATTCCCTCCTGACCTTTTGCCTGCATCTATGACAGGCCTCCTCAGAGGTGGTAAGGTCTGTTGGAAACTAGGCGAGTGGGGTTTATGTATCTGGAATGTCCAGGGTGAGAGAAAGAACTCTTGTCTGCTGGAGGCAAGTGTTGGCCACCTTGATTCACATTTAATGGCCTTGCAGCTTCAAGGTCTGACTGCTTACTGCCTGGGGGAGTCCTTTGTTGGGAGGTGATTAGCTGGCCCTGGTGGTTTCTTGTCTAGATTTCCCCTGTTTTTGAGTATTTTTCTTTATTTACTGTTTTGATTTTAGAGTGTTTTAATACTGGTAGCCAGATTTTATTCATTTTCATGGTTTCCTCCTTTCTGTGGAAATTGTCCACATACTTTTGGATTTCAGTAGCTTCTTTGTGTAGTCTGACATGTAGTTGTTAGAGTGGTCGAATATTTCTGTGTTCTCAGAAAATATGCTGTGTCCAGGTTGGTTCATCAAGTGCTCTGTTATGGCTGATTTTCTGGTTGAAGTAGTCAGTGTCTTTCATGTTCCTTGCAGTAAGCAGCCAGACCTTGGAGCTGCAAGGCCATTAAATGGTAATCAAGGTGGCCAATTAGACAAGAGTTCTTTCTCCCACCCTAGACATTATTCCACAGATATATAAACCCCCACTTGCTTAGTTTCCAACAAACCTCACAACTTCTGAGGAAACGTCAGGAACATGGCCTTACAGCCAGGAAAACTCACAGTAACCCAGTGATTCTAGCCATGAAAGCTTTCGACAATAAATTGCTAGATATGTTTATTCCTGTAGGCATGAATGTGCGCCCCTCATTATGCAGCTTTTTGGTTGCTCCGGATATAGATGCACTAGCCTGCACACAGCTAGTTGTATTTATTATTTACTTATTCTCTTTATTTTTATGCCACATTTCTTCCCATACGGATTCAAGGTGGCTAACAATAACATGACACAACATAAGATTGCTGTAGGTAGGATTAATAGGGGCAGGTGAAAACCCAGCCTTTGAGAACTGGATAAGCAGACATTAAGGCTGGACAAGCTTTTGCCATCAGTGACTGTTTTCCATTATTTGTAGATAGATTAGTAACAGCGCTCCATGCAGTCATGCTGGCCACATGACTTTGGAGATGCCTACAGACAACGCCGGTTCTTTGGCTTAAAAATGGAGATGAGCAACAACTCTCAGAGTCGGACACGACTGGACTTAATGTCAGGGGAAAACCTTACATTTACTTTAGTAACACACAGCTTAGTCTTACCTAACCTTGTTTTAGGGCAAGGAAACAATACTGGATTCATTTCTCTACATTTGGAAGTTATCACTTCTACATTGTCAGTACTGATGGTCAACCCCTCAAAATTAGCATCACATATTGGAATGGTTAGAGCTTCTAAATGCTGACAGAAGGAGAGGAAATGACCTTGATACTAAAAGTACCACACTTTCCAGAACACATTTCAATATGCTAAGCATGTTACACTTTGGAAGCACCAAATATGTGAAAAATTATTTTCCCACCAACGTCAAGTCCACATTTTTTAAAGTATCTAAATTTGATACACTTTAAAATAGTATATATTTGTTTCCCTGTGAGAACACCATGTTTGTTAGTTAGGTTTGTTACAAAACCTTTGATGTCCATAACAGATAATGCACACTACTTTTTTCTGGTGGTGCACTATGTTCTGGTGGTCACTTAATACTTGTTCTCAAAGGAGGAAGGCGAGACATACCGCCTCGGTGGTTAACGTATGAGCAATAAAAACTTGGTCAGAGTAATCTCTGCTTCTTTCTCTATTGGAACTGAAGTTTAACTGGTACACAATTCAGTTAAGCAATTTCCAATTCTTGGTGGCTCCTAGATTCTGTCCTGATCTTTAAGACACCTGACTGGTCCTGGGCTTCCATATTCACTTCTTACTGGGAAAAACCTTAAAGTAGAGTTAACAAAGATCCAAGTCCTGCAATAAGGTGACATTCAACTTGTGGGCAACATGACTAGTTGTGGTGGATACTGATGTGCATATGGCCGCCTGTTATTTGAAGGACTTCCCAGTTCAAGCCCAGTTTAAGAGCCCAGCAGAGATCAGGCTGAGTAAGCAGACACACAAGTCATCTATTTGGGGAAATGAAAATCTCCATAATCTTTTGGAAAATGGCATTCATAACCTTTTGGAAAAACCAGGATTCTCCCTGAGAAGAGTTAAAAACTTGCTTAAGTCAACCACCTTCTTAGTGGTAAATATGCAGTAACAATTCATGCAAGGCAGTTAGGTTTCTCAGTTGTTAAACTGATATAACTAAATTTTATTTATTTATTTATTTGTATTATTTATTTATTTACTATATTTATATACCGTCCCTCTCAGCCCACAGGTGACTCAGGGCAGTTCACAGTCGGTACCAAGACCATAAAATACAAAAAAAATTAAAATAATATTAAACCATAGCAAAGTCAATGACAAACATATATCATTAGCGTCTCCTTGCAAAAAACATTGACCAATCACATCGTCTAATCGTTCCATTTTCCTATGTCACTGTACTTGCAATTGCTTGCTCAAAAAGCCAAGTCTTGACTTTTTTCGGAATGTTAAAAGGGAAGGGGCCGATCTTTTATCCCTAGAGAGGACGTTCCATAGCCTAGGAGCCACCACTGAGAAGGCCCTGTCTCCCCCGCCAGACGTGCTTTTGACAAGGGTGGGATCAAGAGCAGGGCCTCCCCAGACAATCTTAAAGTCCTGGAAGGTTCATAAGGGGAGATGCGTTCGGACAGGTAAGTTGGGCCAGAACCGATATCTCTGAACTGTTAGGAACAAAAATATGGCAATGAACAAAACAACAGCGGAGTCTCCGAAGTGTTCTTTTCAGCTGCCCAAAAAACGTTTACTCCCCCTTAAAACATCTTGGTTTAAATCATGCTTTCAAGAGACCAAAAATAAGTAGACTTATTTGAAAGTAACTTATCTGGTTAACTCAAAAACTTTATGTATTCACCATACAGGTACATTGCTTATCAATTCAGATAGGATTTGAAGTAGTTTTCTGTGCAGATAACACAGGTATCTTTCTTAAAATCAAGAGTCCGAAGTCTAAAGCTTCTCTCTGTTATGAGAGTCTAATTGAGTCTCTGTCCTCTAAAGCATTCTGTTTCTACTAATTTCTAAATGCATACTGTTTCTAAAACACAGTCCAAGTCCTGAAAAAGCCCCAGATCTGGTCACATGGTTTGCAGCCCCTCCCACAACACAGAGTTAAGAAAAACTGCATGCCAACAGACACATATACAATACAGAAAGCAATATGAATTCGATACATAACAAATAACTAGTATAGGAAGCTTGAAGAAGATTGCTATTTCCAACAGTTTAATCATTGTTTTTTGTGTTGTAGTAATATATTTTTCCCTTCAGGTTACCTAGCAATAATTTCTCAATGTTCTTTTAATTTCTAAATGCCCCAATACAATTGGCATATCCAGCTCCGATACTAACTTGCACCCTCTTTTTTGTCATTGCTCCCTAGACACTCTAGCTCAGCGCTTCTCAACCTGGGGGTCAGGACCCCGGGGGGATCGTGAGGGGGCATCAGAGAGGTCGCCAGAGACCATCAGAAAAAATAGCATTTTCTGTTGATCATGGAAGTTCTTTGTGGGAAGTTTGGCCAAATTTGATCATTGGTGGAGTTCAGAATGCTCTTTGATTGTAGGTGAACTATAAATCCCAGCAACTACAGCTCCCAAATGTCAAGGTCTATATTTTTAAGGTCTATTTTCTCCAAACTCTACCAGTGTTCACATTTGGGCTTACTGAGTATCCCTGCCAAGTTTTGGTCCTGATCTATCATTGTTTGCGTCCACAGTGTTCTCTGAATATAGATGAACTATAACTCCAAAACTCAAGGTCAATGCCCACCAAACCCTTCCAGTGTTTTCTGTTGGTCATGGGAGTTCTGTGTGCCAAGTTTGGTTGAATTCCATCGTTGGTGGAGTTCAGAATGATCTTTGATTGCAGGTGAACTATAAATCCCAGCAACTACAACTCTCAAATGACAAAATCAATCCCCTCCCAACCCCACGAGTATTTAAATTTGGGAGCATCAAGTATTTGTGCCAAATTTGGTCCAGTGAATGAAAATACATCCTGCATATCAGATATTGACATTACGATTCATAACAGGAGAAAAATTACAGTTACGAAGTAGCAAGAAAATAATGTTATGGTTGGGGGTCACCACAACATGAGGAACTGTGTTAAGGAGTTGTGGCATTAGGAAGGTTGAGAACCAATGTTATAGTTTGCTTTGTAATTGCCTGTGTGATTGTACTATTGTTGGATCAATAGTCATTTGTTATGGGAACAGAAATCTGAGGTGGTGAGTAACTTTGCATTGAGTGCAGCACTGTTTGAAGAGCTGTGTACTTGAGATAATTAAGAGCAAGTACAGCTTCTCTATTGAAGGGAAGAGTAAATACAAAAGTATTTCCAAGAATTTGTTCTACCTCCCATTGTTTCTCAGGAGTTTTGCATTTGACAAATAATAAAGCGGGACTTTCCAATTGAGACAGTTGGAAGGTATGCATGTGTATAATACGAGACTTCCTGCTTAGACCACACACACAAAACAACCGGCTATGTTACAGCAAAGATGCCAGCCATGGCTTCAAGGGTAATTTTTCCAAAGTTTGCCCTTCTCCAATATCTGTGTTGTTGTTGCTTTAGCACACATGCAAAAGGATGCTGACGCTGCCATGGGAGGCTTGGTTCGTGACCAAGCTCAGCTAGTATCCTAGCCAACCTTAAGGAATAATAAAGGAATAATAATTTAAAATCTGGGCAGACACACATGCCCACAATCCTCTGTTGCTCTAAGAGGGAAATGTGGGAGAGCTGCCAACACAAGCCCAAATCCCTTCCTTTAATAAAGTTGTAATGCAGCATCATTAGGAATGTGTGGGAGGTCATCCTCGCAGGACAACTGGAGCCATCCATCATCCCTCCTTAACTGTGAGGCAGTGGCTTTGCCTTGTGGCTCTCAGCTGCTCACCTACTTGCGCTTCATCTCTTTTGTGAGCTCTCTGGCAATCACATAACGTGCCTGATGCTGGCATCTGAAAGTCGCAAAGTCTTCCACTGGTATTCACTGAGCCTCGTGATCTGATCATAGAGACACACCTTGATAGAAATAACTGGCTTGTTTTAGCCCAAGGCAGTTCTCATTTCCATTTGAGTAGTTGCTAAGATGTGACATGACCTCTGAGGATTGGTTAGTGCAGTTTTTTGCCCAAGGTCAAAGCTGTCTGAAATTAATGAAAATAACAAGTCTGTAGAATTTGATTCTGTTGAGCACCAGGCTATATTAAGGTAAAGGTTTTCCCTTGATATTAAGTCTGGTCGTATCAGACTCTGCGGGGTGGTGCTCATCTCAATTTCTAAGCCAAAGAGCCGGCGTTGTCTGTAGACATCTCCAAGGTAATGTGGCCAGCATGGCTGCATGAAGCGCCGTTACCTTCCTGCAAAAACGGTACCGATTGATCTACTCATATTTGCATGTTTTCAAACTACTAGGTTGGCAGAAGTTTTAGTTGACAGCTGGAGCTCACCCCATCCTGCAGAGTCGAACCGCCATCCTTCCGGCTAGGCTATATTATTTTGCTCTAAATGACAGTTGATTTTTACAAAAATGATAAATAGTATCTTACAAAAAACACTGTGTGTAGTGATGAGGCAGCTGAGGTGGGAGTTGGGAGATCCAGCTTCTGATCCCTGTTGAGCCATTAAACTCCTTGGGCAAGTTTAAGCCAGACACCAGCTCAGCCTGATCCAGGATTGTTGTGATAATAAAGCCAAAGGAGGGGAATTCACTGGGAAAATTGTAAGAAAATTTACCAAATTATCAAGGCTTAAACCTTCTTCATATATACAAATACCTAAAAGTGGACTTTGTTGAATTCTCTTATCTTCATAGAATCATAGAATCAGAGTTGGAAGAGACCTCCTATTTATGCAGGTCAAAAGCCCATTGGCATTTTTTAGCTGCCTCATCACATTGTTGGCTCATATTTAACTTGTTGCCCACAATGTCAAAAGATACACTTGTATATTGGATGCATTTCTACCGCATTTTAAACAATTTATTCTGGTTCTGATAGGCATGAGTTGGGGGACTTGTAAATATGATTTTATTACTCTGAGATGTGCCTCTGAGATTTTAGCAGGTGTCGCCTATTTGCTTTTGTGCGTCGTGTCCCAGCCACGAGAGCTTGACACCTGTTCTATTAAAATAAATTCAAATTCTCCGAAACCATTCTCTTTATGCTCCTTTTAGGCTTCTGTGGAGTTCCAGGCATAGACAGAGGTCTGGTCTTCTGAATCTGTGTTTCCTAAATTTAGCCTTAAAAGCAAAGCCCGAGGAGAACCCCAAGCGATGTGCCCAAGCAGGCTTTGCTAGGTGGGATTTAATGATGTTTGCTTTTTGAAAATCCTAGAATTAGCCGAGGAGGAGCCTCCTTAATCCTAATCTCCCTGAAAGGCTGCACCTGTGGTTTTGCCTCTAAGTGTACCCATTTGGGGAGAGGAACGTGGCACCAGAGAAGGGCTGCTCAAAACGATTAGCATAGGAAGTTAAGCTGAGCTGAGACCCTCACTTTGAAACAGCTGTGAGCTTCAGAAGCATATTGTGTTTAGCCATCACTTATGTAGAGCACTCATCACCCCACCCCAAAATAGAAGAAACACATTTGAAAGAGCCCAGGAAAGTGTACACCATTACAAAATAGCTTTTTAAGTAGCACAAAACCAGCCAGGCTTTGAAGCTGCAAGGGCATTAAATGCTAATCAAGGTGGCCAATCATAACATGCACACCTGTCTCAGGCGGACAAGAGTTCTTTCTCCCACCTTGGATATTATTCCACAGATATATAAGCCTCACTTGCCTAGATTCCAACAGACCTCACAACCTCTGAGGATGCCTGCCATCAATGGGAACGAAACATTAGGAGAGAATGCTTCTGGAACATGGCTACACAACCCAGAAAACTCACAGCAACCCAACAAAACCTTTTATTGGTGAATGGCACAAAGAAGGAAAAAGACAATCAATACAAATGCTCATATAGGTAGGACCTAAATACCCTAAAACAGTGGTGTCCAACCTTTTGGCTTCCTTGGCTGGACTGGGTCACATTTAAAACATGTAAAAACGGTAACTGATTTTTTTTAAAGGTCCATGTATAATTTTCATGACAGAGAAGCAAAAAAAAGTCCTCGCAAAGCAATCCTAATTACACACCGCCCTGTTCAGGTTTTTTAAAATTGTCAAGCAGATCTTCTAGCTGAACTGTTTGTAATTATAATGCAAATTAAAAATAACGCTTTGAGATTTGTAGACGTAACACACTGAAGATTCTATTCAATCTTGCCAAACTCTGTAACAGGCCAGAAAATATTCTGTCACAAGTTTATCTGCCTGTTCATATAATTGTGGATCAACAGTGAAGTTCCTGATACCCCTGACATGCTGCTATAACTGATTTTTGCTGGTAATGGTAAAATAAATATCTAGACTAGATTGCGAATATGTATATTGCTTATGTAGTAATAAAGCCCCCTGGTGGTTAAACCGCTGAGCTGCTGAACTTGATGACCAAAAGGTTGGAGGTTTGAATCTGAGGAGCAGGATGAGCTCCCACTGTTAGCCCCAGCTTCTGCCAACTTAGCAGTTCGAAAACAAGCAAAGGTGAATAGATCAATAGGTACCACTTTTGTGGGAAGTTAACAGCACTCCATGCCGTCATGCTGGCCACATGACCTTGGAGGTGTCTACAGACAATGCCGGCTCTTCAGCTTAGAAATGGAGATGAGCATCTTGCCCCCAAAGTCAGACACGACTAGACTTAATGTCAGGGGAAACCTTTACCTATGTAGTAATAAATGCTCTTAAACAAGATTAATCCTTGAATGTCTGTTATTGTCACAGAAGCCTCTTCAGAGATGCGTAACTCCTCTACAGAAGAGGATGTGACATAAGGCACAGGATTATGCATTAAGAAATATCTACACGATGATTTGTTGTTATAGTGTGCCTTCAAATAGTTTCCAGTCCCCTTTCCTCCCAAATTTCCCAAACTGAAGTGATGCAACTGCAGAAAAAATATAGCAAAAGGGAAGAACTATTTTCTCCAGCCAAACACAAGACGTCCTTGTCTTCCCTTCTGCGACCTTCCTAAAAACACATATTTTACTTCACACAGATATAAATAAGTGTTTCCTGTTTCTGTGAAGCATTCTTTCTTTTTATGATAAATTGTCTCTACTCAAACCAACCAATTTCCCCCCCCCCCCACTTTTGCCCCAATTCTAGAGCAGAAAATATTGTGTTGTTAGGCTGCATTTTAAATGTCCTTCGGCTATGTTGCTGTTGTTTCCAATCTGAGGACAAAGCAGGAGCCTGCATATTTTTTGTTGCCAAGATCTGAAAGAGCCCAAGACAAGTAGACGAAAGTCCTAGATAAGGATGTTATGATAGAGACGTGCATTCATTCCCATTCCTCCCACCTCACATTATACTTTGGGTACTCTGTTTTCGCAGTCTTTGAATATCATTTAATCCAGACCTGGGGGCCACTTTCACAAGCCAATACACCCAGCCCTATTAGCTTTCTACTAACCCATATGATTGCTACAGAGGGCCAGTGGATTTGCAAAGAATTGCCTGGTCTCATGCAACAAAGACAAGTTGAAGGCCTGGCTATGCCAAAGAGGATGCTTGAGCCATAGCAAAGCCCTCTGAGACCTCTCAGTACCGAATGGAGGGAGGAGTCGGCACTGATGAAGGTGACTGATGCTCCCATTTTTAGACTTGTCTCCACCCCATGCCCAGCTACTCCTCTTGGGTTGACATCACACAGCATCTAACCAAGCTATTTAAACTGCAACAGGGCAAAGGCAGCCCCCGGAGCCAGGGATCCTGCCTCCATGTGCTGCTGAGGCTGCCCCTCCACTCTCCTGGTAGGTGAAAAGCCAGCTAACATGCCGCCCAAGAAGGATGCCCCAGTGAAGCGGCCAGCAGCCCCACCAGCCAAGCCAGCAGCCAAGCCAGCAGCCCCAGCCACTAAAGGCAAAACGCCAGACATGGGACCAGCATCAGAGAAGCCCAAAGAGCCTCCAATTGACCTCTCCAAAGTGGTGGTGAGTATGGAAAAGAAGTAGGGCAGGCAACTGTTTCTTCTCTTACAAGGGGAGCTGCGCCATAAAGGGACATTCTTCCATCATTTTGCACAGACTCCGACTATGTTTTCTTTCAGTTCCCAAATTTTTAGCATTGCAATAAATCCTCCAATGAGCACTTAAAAATTCAGTTTAGACATCCTTTAGAAAAGGGCCAAGGGAAATATAAACACAGAAAGTGTCAGAGTTCTAGATTATGCCATTCTCTGCAATTCTAGCAAATTGGGGGTTGAAAGAACATTTAATTTTGGGGGCAGAATTCCTATCCAGGGGCAAAGCCTTCATTTCCCTCCCTCTATAGATATACCCTTGCAGGGAAGTGAATTTGAGTGGGGAAATAGGCAACTAGGATCTCAATTCTTTGCTTTGGGTATAATGCTGGAAATGCCATTCATTTATCTTCTAAATGTTGGTGGGTTACAATTCCCAGCTGACCTAGCCAACATAGCCCATGTTGATGAATGCTGGGAGTTGCAGCTCCACATTTGTAGGCCAGACTGTTATCTCTCTTGATCAAGGAGTAGTTTCCTATTATTAGGTGTGCCTAAGGTTTATACAGTGGAGTCCTAAGCATTGGTAAGGTAAAAGTAAAGGTTGTCCCCTGACATTAAGTCCAGTCGTGTCCAACTCTGGGGTGTGGTGCTCATCTCCATTTCTAAGCCAAAGAGCCAGTGTTGTCCGTAGACACCTCCAAGGTCATGTGGCTGGCATTACTGCATGAAGCACCATTACCTTCCTGCCAGAGCAGTACATATTGATCTACTTACATTTGCATGTTTTTGAACTGCTAGGTTGGCAGAAGCTGAGGCTGACAGCGGAAGCTCATGCTGCTCCCCGGATTCAAACCTGCGACCTTTTGGTCAACAAACTCAGCATTGGTAGTTTTGCTTAATTGCAGGGAGGAGGGCAATTTAGTTTTCCCATCCTTTGACAATCCTTTAAAATGAGGGCTTCTTACAAACACAGTGCATAGACATACCCTCATACATTTAATGTAGCTTTGTTGTTGTTGGGTGCTTTTAAATTATTTCTGACCTATGGCAAATATTTCACAGGGTTTCCTGGACAAGATTTGCTCAGAAGAGTTTTGCCTTCCTCTAAGGCTGAGAGTGTGCAACTTGGTTTACATGGGTTTACATGGCCAAGTGGGGATTTAATCCCTAGCTTCTCAAATTCCTCATCCAATTTAAAAACCACTACACCTCTTTGGCTATTCAAAGCCTCTTATACAGAGAGAGTGAAGTGAATGAATGAGAATAGGCAAAGAAAGGGCAAGTCATCCTCTACGTTGTAATAATACATATCAGGTTTTTTTAATCGATTGGCAGCAGAATGAGAAAATCTTGGCAAGTTAACATGTCTGGGTTTGTATGCATGCATATGTGTGCACCGATTTATATAGCTGACCTCCAGAAAACCCTCAAAGGTGCAGGACTCACAAAAAGCAGGCAAATCCCTTACTGTACAAAATTCTTGTGATCACATCCCACCAAACTCAGCATCTCTCCACCCCACTCGCAGTTAAATCCCTCAATGAATCCAGCACACATCTACAATTTCTTGAAGTTCCCTTACTGAATTCTCTGTAATCAGTGCATTTCATGAGAGTATATTTTTTAAATACATTAAATGAACTCTAGCTGAATCAAAATGTTAAAATGTTGGTCTTTCTGACTAGAAATAATCAAAAGTGCTGCAAGCTTTGAAACCTTTGGACGAGCTTCTTCGGGTATGATGCCTGAAGAGAACATTTAGTTTTGCAGGGTTGAATGACATTTTATGTGGTCCTCTTCAGAGATGATAGCTCATCTCCCCGAGTTTTACTGTAGCAGCAGTTTGCTGTAGCATTTCCAAATAGGTATTTATGGTTTAGCACAGTTAGTGACCTCACAACCTCTGAGGGTGCCTGCCATAGATGAAGGTGAAACATCAGGAGAGAATGCTTCTAGAACATGGCGATATAGCCCGAAAAATCTACAACAACCCGATAATGAGAATGTTTTCAAATCAGGTAAGTCTTTGTCGGCCCCACTGAGTTGAACACATGTTTATAAGTTATTGCCTTAGAATTTGGGGGATACCAAGTCTGCCATTTACTCTGAACTACTTTGAAGATCACGATGGTTGAATTATTCGGGGAACTATAGGGAAAAAATAATTTTCCAAGTTCTGCTCTGCACTTTTAGTAGTGGCAGCAGAAACACAAGGCTACCAACTATAACTACCATGCCATGTTTTGTGTGAATTCAAAGGACAAGGTACCTAAGATCACCAGTGTTGGAAACAGAATAGTGAACTCTACTGCCCTTCTTCTTTCCCATGTTTTAAGCTGATGTTTGCTGATATTGAGTCAGTTTCCCAGACTTGAGTTCAACCACCTCCACAATAAACAGAATTAGTAGAAATAGTTGTGTAAAAATCAGTAGGTGAAGAACATTGCATTACCACATATTTTTCCTGACAGAACCTCTGCGCAGCTTGGAAAATTTGTGTTTTTAATTGAGTGCCAAGATTTTCAGAGGGATAGTACAGAAGGCCAACAGCGTGTTGTGGTTTGACCACTGGACTAGGACTTGGACAGCAGGGTTTGACCCCCTGGTTTGTTACTAACTCCTAACGAGGTACTTTGGGAAAGCCATATTTTCTCATCCTCAGAGGAAGGCAAGGGCAAACACCCTCTGAACAAATCTTGCCAAGAAAGCCTTGTGATGGGGTTGCCTTAGGGTCACCACATGCCAGAAACACAACAAGTACAGAAATACAGCTTTGCCAAGCAGGTGTACATTTTATAATATGCAGTTAATGCATTTTAAATGTCTGAGCAATCCAGTAACGCAAATCAAGAACCTCTGAGCTTAGTCGCCTAGACAAGAGCGTGGATCTTTGAGGTCCCATTTTCCTAATTTCAGCACCATCTTATACCTCAAGGCCATATTAATTCAGTGCTTCATGGAAAGCCAGGACTACTACTTTGATTCATATTATGGTAGCTGTAGTTGTTTTAAGAACTGCCAAGAAAGAAAACCAGTTTCAGTCCCCTTCTTAACAGAGATTTTTGTGTTAACAATGGCGACTGGGAAGGACAGCTAGTGAAGGTTAGCAGGTTAGAGGGAAAAGATAAATTTAGCCCCTGAAAGGGCTGCTGTTATTTTCACGACAGGTCTAAGCCTGGTATTTGTCCTGCATTCTCAGAAAGTCAGGACAGGGACAGGTGGCTCCAAGCAGGGGGTAGGATTAGAATATACTACTTTTTATAGGGAACAGTTATTTCAATGCCACCTCCGTGGCTCAGCTTTGCTGGGATGCCACCTTCTGAGACTGGGAGGATCAAGTTGCGGCAGGATTGGGGCGTTCAATCATCAGCCGCATCCTCCTAATGCTGCAGGATGCCTGAAACAGTGAGATAAAGGATCCAATAAGGAGAATGATCAAAGAGACGAAAAAGCAAGTTCCTATTTAAACCTGATCTAGATGCCGGTGGTAGAAACCCCCTGCTGAACTGGCATTATCATCCAACTGGCAATATCACCCTGGTGCCACCAACATGTCTACTTTCCAGTCACAAGACTGAAGAAGCCTTCCATAGTCCAATCAAAGTCAGCATTACTCCAAGGTGATTGCAAGAGTGAAATAACACATTCACATGGACCTCCTCAGCACTGGTCCAAGACATTTTGCTGCCAGGAAATGGTTTCCCATCCACTGAATTCAAAGGACAAGGTACCTAAGACCAGTCACGTTATTCAGTGTGTGAGGGAGAAAATCCTTCCGGTACCCTCCACAGCAGTAAAACAATGCCATTAAAAATGAAGAACACTTTGCTATTCTTTTCTTCACAGACAAATATTCTGCATAACTCCCCTAACAGTGGGATTGGCCCTGTATGTTTATGGGTACATCTATACTGTAGAAGGAATAATGTTTGACACCAGTTTGACTGCTATGACCCAATGCTATGGTGTCATGGGGGTTGTAGTTGAGTGAGCTACCAGCTCTCTTTGGCAGAGGTGGTTGAAGGCCTTGCAAAAGGATACGGCAGTTAAAGTGGTGTCAAACTGCATTAATTCTACAATGTAGACGCATCCTATGTCTACCTGGAATTCTTAAGTATGCAAAACGGTTTTGACTAGCTCATAATGCATTGTTGCTGACTCCTGTAAATGAAAAGGGTATATTTGTACTACCCCACTGACAGATAATCTGGGATCCGATCCTGGGATATAGGGGCAGTGTAGACCCAGCCTTAATGTCCCCAATGGCTGCATTCATTTCATCTCTGACAAAAGAGGCTTATGGGTCCTACAGTTTGTTATTTCAAAACCAAATAATCTTTTCTCAACTTACTTTGTCTCTCCATCTTAAGAATTATCACTGGTGAATGACATTAATTTAAATCACTTTCCTTTCCTCTTTTCAGATTGAATTCACTAAGGAGCAGTTAGAGGGTAAGTAATTCATTACCTGTTATGTGACTATTGCCAGCAAATGGGAAGGTGTGTGGGGTGGCTTGTGGCACTCTGCGCACCCTCTTTCCTTCTCCCTTTACATGGTGGGGGCAGGATGTCACTGTCCCCATCTGATGGGAATAAGGGTAGCAACACACATTGCCCCACTGCCCTTTCCCCCATCAAATAGGGAAAAGGGGAGATAAGAGCAGATTGCTCCATTGGAGGTACCCAAATTACACTTTCTTCACTGTAGTGGTGAAGGAAGTGCCTTTCGATGCTTCCATGGGAGAAATGTGGACGGGGCCTGCCATGCTTTGTGTGATGGCACACGGCAGGCCCCATCCTTGCCATACAACAAAATGGCAAAACGAGGCAAAAATGCCCCATGTGAAGAGGAGTCATGAACCATCCACCTGGAAGCACCTATATGTCCAGGAGCCATTGTGTGAGCTTTCCATAACCTGGAGGGTAACTTTCATTTGAGTCTCTGTTTTAGGGATCAATTTCCAAGCAACCACATTGTGTACATCTCAATGTTTGTCACCTTTGTTATTACTTCCCATAAATTCTTTGTTTCTAAAGTTGGAAATAGATTTTATTGGAGATAATTGTCACCAGTGGTATCCCCATATCACCTTTTTCTTCCATTCCCCATATTTAGTGCTATAAAAAAGGACAACTTGCTCTACATAGGTCTCCACCTTCCATTGCTCCTTTTTAATGCCTGCTGCTCTTGGTGTCCTTTTTCTTGGGATACTGTAAATCATGATGTTGGCAGCCAGCAAAAATAAGCTCCTCACTGTATCTCCAGAAAACCCCTTGGCGCTCTGCAGTTATTTCTCATTTCAAGATCTCATCGCTAAAGAACCACATTAAAAGTCCAATCTAATCTCCCTAGATTACAAGGAGGCTTTTGGGCTCTTTGATCGGGTCGGTGATGGCAAAATCCAGCTGGGCCAATGTGGAGACGTGATGAGAGCCCTGGGCCAAAACCCCACCAATGCTGAGATCATGAAAATCCTGGGACACCCCAAGCCCGATGGTGAGTTGCCCAATGGTCATCACACACAGAGAGAAAATTTTCAGTACAACCACAGGAGGGCACTGGGTTTCAAATTTAAGGCATTTACTGTACAGCAGGAAATTCAGCCATGAGTTAGCTATCAGACTTTGTGGCTCTAGCTAGAAGTACAAAGCCAAATTAGAATTATTGCATGTGACCTTGACAGACCACTAGACCAATAATAACAACAGCACAAGTTTAGGATGTTGTGCTTTTAAGATCCACTTGATCTACATAAATCAGCATATTTTTCAAGGTACCGAAGGAAACAAAACATGTGCAGAGCAAGCAACTAAGACAGGAGATCTTCAAGACCCTTAGATAGATCTGCACAGCCACATTATACTTGAACCTGATGGGTTTCTCTAAAATCAATGTATATTTGCCAAACTATATAGAAAGCACAAAGCCATGATTTGAAAGAGAGGATTATGACATCAGTTGACAACATGCTATGCTATACCCCAACAAACTGAATGATGTGAATTAAGTGAACTTTGGAGAATATATATATATTCACATCATTTAGTTGCTTCTGGAATTTAAGGTTCTATATTATTTGGAATTCAAATATCAAAAATGTGAAAAATTATAGGGGTAGGTACAGAAGCTAGAAGCTGTGCAAGGCATATAAGACACAATTCCTGATCATTGGAACTGTACTTTAGCACGCAGGTCTTAAATTTTAGTAGGTGGGCTTAAATTGTTCTTGAACTTTATGCCCTCAAGCCTATTTGTAGTCTCAATTAGATGAAATCCACTGAATCAGTGAGATTTACAACGGGTCTACTATAGTACCCAAAGGATTCAAATCTTTATTTCATTCTATTTCTGAAGTTCAGGAATAAGCTTCAAATACTAATGAGTGCCAATACCAGCTAGAATGCTCAGCAATACAAAAAATCTCAGTGAATACAAAACCCTAATATATCAGAGCCAGTGAAATGACAACTGAGTAGGCATAGTGACCATGGATTGTTGAATGATCAAAAGGGAATTGGGGAGGGCGGGGCAGACACAGCATCTGTCAGGAGGGCAAGACTGGACCACTCTGCACCTAGTGACGGGGGTTGTGTTTTTTCTGAAACAAGAACATCTGTGGAATGAATATGCACCTTACATGGCATAAGTTTTATATTTGCATTATACAAGATCAGCTGGATCAAAGGTATCTTTGAAAAAAAGTCTTGCCTGTCTTTTCCCAACTTCTTCCTCTTCTTTTCCCCTGGAGCCTTAAATCTCACATTCCTCAGGTTGCAAAATAACACTTCACTTAATAGTTCTGCCTGCATAGAAAACACATAATAAGAGGACACAGATTTATGATGTTTCAGAATGTGGTGTGATATACAGTATTCTGTACACTCATGTGTAAATCTAGAATTTTAGTAAAAAAACCTGGATCAACTTATCCATGGGTAAATGTGACTAATATACATTAACTCATATAGAGAGAGAGAGCGGGGGGACGGGACCTCTTTCTCTGAGCAGAGTCACCAAAAGCAAGAGCCTAGTACATTCCAGAAGAAGCTAAAAGAAGCATGGATACCTTATTTTCTCTCACCGCCATGGCATTACATCTGGCATTTTAAAGGGCCCTTCCACACAGCTATATATCCCAGAATAACAAGGCAGAAAATCCCACCATATCTGCTTTGAACTGGGATATGTCAGTCCACACTGCCATATATTCCAGTTCAAAGCAGGTATTGTGGGATTCTGTTCAACATATTTATTAATGACTTAGATGAAGGGTTAGAAGGCAGGATCTTAAGTTTGCAGACGACACCAAATTGGGAGGGATAGCCAATACTCCAGAGGACAGGAGCAGGATTCAAAACAGTCTTGACTGATTAGAGAGATGGGCCAAAACTAACAAAATGAAGTTCAACAGTGACAAATGCAAGATACTCCACTTTGGCAGGAAAAACGAAATGCAAAGATACAGAATGGGGGACAATGCCTGGCTCGAGAGCAGTACGTGTGAAAAAGATCTTGGAGTCCTCATGGACAAGTTAAACGTGAGCCAACAATGTGATGTGGCTGCAAAAAAAGCCAATGGGATTTTGGCCTGCATTCATAGGAGCATAGTGTCTAGATCTAGGGAAGTAATGCTACCCCTCTATTCTGCTCTGGTTAGACCACACCTGGAATATTGTGTCCAATTCTGGGCACCACAATTCAAGAGAGATATTGACAAGCTGGAATGTGTCCAGAGGAGGGCGACTAAAAGGATCAAGGGTCTGGAAAACAAGCCCTATGAGGAGCGGCGTAAGGAGCTGGGCATGTTTAGCCTGAAGAAGAGAAGGCTGAGAGGAGATATGATAGTCATGTATAAATATGTGAGAGGAAGCCACAGGGAGGAGGGAGCAAGCTTGTTTTCTGCTTCCTTGGAGACTAGGACACGGAACAATGGCTTCAAACTACAAGAGAGGAGATTCCATCTGAACATGAGGAAGAACTTCCTGACTGTGAGAGCCGTTCAGCAGTGGAACTCTCTGCCCCAGAATGTGGTGGAGGCTCCTTCTTTGGAAGCTTTTAAACAGGGGCTGGATGGCTATCTGTCAGGGGTGATTTGAATGCAATATTCCTGCTTCTTGGCAGGGGGTTGGACTGGATGGCCCATGAGCTCTCTTCCAACTCCTTGATTCTATGATTCTGATTCTGGGTTATATGGCTGTGTGAAAGGGCCCTGAATGCCTGAATGGGGAAATGCTGGTAGCATGACTCTCAGCATATCCATGGGTTATATCAAAATCCATATGTTTGGCCCCAAAACTTGCCCTTGACTTAGACATACATGAGTTCAACTTATACTAGGGAATATATGCTATATGAAATGTCTGAAGAAGTGTTTGGAACTGGACCTGGTTTCCCCCTTCTGACAGTCTTTTCCCATCCCTGCAATCAGAGATGAATTCGAGACGGGTGGAGTTTGAAGAGTTCCTGCCCATGCTACAGACTGTTGACAAGAATAAAGACCAAGGCACCTTCGAAGACTACGTGGAGGGACTGAGGGTCTTTGATAAAGAGGGGAATGGCACCGTCATGGGGGCAGAGCTGCGCCACGTCCTTGCCACTCTCGGTAAGCACCACCCTTGCCAAATAAAAAGGGAAATTTTCCTGGCATTAGGAGCAGTATTTGGAATGCAGTTAAAATGGAGAGAGACAGCTCCTCAAAGGATCCCCTTCTTCCCACACACAGTCTTGCCCAAATTACACACTTTAATTGATGCCAATTAGATAGCCACTAAAACAGCTAATGGAGAGAGTATTGCACTGAGTTATCGTTTACATTTTGTTTTTCTTTGTAAGTAAACTGAATGGAATTAGTCCTTTAATCCTTTATTCCATCTTGCTACCGACCAAATCTTAGCATCCATAGATCAATATTCCTTCCCCATTAATGGCTTGGGGAGGAGACTACAAAGGGTTATTGTAATCTGGCTCTGCAGAGGTTTGCACTTCTGGAAAAACTATGGCTACAGCTTACATCTAAACAAAAATGTGAAAAGCCAACAAGATGAAGACATTGCTTTGCTGACCATTTCTACTCTAGGCGAAAGTAAAGGTTTCCCCTTGACATGAAGTCTAGTCATGTCCAACTCTGGGGGGTGATGCTCATCTCCATTTCTAAGCCGAAGAGCTGGCGTTGTCCATAGACGCCTCCAAGGTTATGTGGCTAGCATGACTGCATGGAGCACTGTTACCTTCCCGCCGAAGGTATTGATCTACTCACATTTGCATGTTTTCAAACTGCCAGGTTGGCAGAAGCTGGGGCTAACAGCAGGAGCTCATCCCACTCCCCAGATTAGAACCACTAACCTTTCAGTCAGCAAGTTCAGCAGCTCAGCGGTTTAACCCACTGTGCCTACTCTGGAGATGGGAACTCCAGAGTTGGTAATACTGCTTGGGAGTTCCAGTTCAACAACCTCTGGATGGGGTCACATAATTCCCCCCCCCCCCCCCCCCGCTTTAGATAGCAGATTGAGAAATGGCTGCCCAAGTTCATCTTTGAACCTAGCATTTCCTAATCTACACTTTAACAAAAGGAAAAATACATGCCCAGCACACTAATAAAAACATGACACGTCAGAGACTTCAAAACTACATGTGATGGCAAAACTACGGTGAGGTGGGTCTGTAATTGGTTAAGTGGACGAACACAGAGAGTGCTCACTAATGCTTCCTCTTCATCTTGGAAAGAAGTGACGAGCGGAGTGCCGCAGGGTTCCGTCCTGGGCCCGGTCCTGTTCAACATCTTTATTAATGACTTAGATGAAGGGCTAGAAGGCAGGATCATCAAGTTTGCAGACGACACCAAATTGGGAGGGATAGCCAATAGTCCAGAGGACAGGAGCAGAATTCAAAACGATCTTGACAGATTAGAGAGATGGGCCAAAACGAACAAAATGAAGTTCAACAGTGACAAATGCAAGATACTCCACTTTGGCAGAAAAAAATGAAATGCAAAGATACAGAATGGGGGACGCCTGGCTCGAGAGCAGTACGTGTGAAAAAGATCTTGGAGTCCTCGTGGACAACAAGTTAAACATGAGCCAACAATGTGATGTGGCAGCAAAAAAAGCCAATGGAATTTTGGCCTGCATCAATAGGAGCATAGTGTCTAGATCTAAGGAAGTAATGCTACCCCTCTATTCTGCTTTGGTTAGACCACATCTGGAATATTGTGTCCAATTCTGGGCACCACAATTCAAGAGAGATATTGACAAGCTGGAATGTGTCCAGAGGAGGGCGACTAAAATGATCAAGGGTCTGGAGAACAAGCCCTATGAGGAGCGGCTTAGGGAACTGGCCATGTTTAGCCTGAAGAAGAGAAGGCTGAGAGGAGATATAATAGCCATGTATAAATATGTGAGAGGAAGCAACAGGGAGGAGGGAGCAAGCTTGTTTTCTGCTTCCTTGGAGACTAGGACGCGGAACAATGGCTTCAAACTACAAGAGAGGAGATTCCATCTGAACATTAGGAAGAACTTCCTGACTGTGAGAGCCGTTCAGCAGTGGAACTCTCTGCCTTGGAGTGTGGTGGAGGCTCCTTCTTTGGAAGCTTTTAAGCAGAGGCTGGATGGCCATTTGTCAGGGGTGATTTGAATGCAATATTCCTGCTTCTTGGCAGGGGGTTGGACTGGATGGCCCATGAGGTCTCTTCCAACTCTTTGATTCTATGATTCTATGATTTTGGGTGCTGTCCACAGAAACTGTAACCTGTGCAATCAAAAGTATGATTTCGTATACATTTCTGTATGAGTTAGGTTACAACTTTATGGATATGATCACTCAGCGTCTATAGGTAGCCTTTATAGTTTTAAAAGTGGTATGCAAATGCCTTGAGATTAAGCCACTCTTCTAGGCAGGAATGCATTTCCAAGGATGAGATCACTCAGTCTCAAAGCATGACATGTGCACTGGCCATTTCAAGCTGGAAGGAGTGAAAGATAGTAACACTGTTTAACAATACACCTTTTTGTTTTGTTCAACAAGTCATTAGAAATATTTTAAACAAGAAAATTGCTTTTATTAGTGTGCTGTACCACTGGCCAAAGGACCAACCCCCAAAGCAGACATCACTGGACTTAATGTTGGGGGAAAACCTTTACTTTTACCTACTACTTGATGTTGTGCTTTCAAAATGTTTTAATCATAATGTTTTGTATGTTGTTGGTTAAGTGTTTAATAGTATTTATTTTTAACCACTGGAATGTCATGAACCGGGCCCTGGTTTTATGCAGTTCCCCCTTTTTAATTTTTGTAGGTGAAAAAATGACCGAAGACGAAGTGGACACCCTATTGGCTGGGCATGAAGATGCCAATGGTTGCATTAATTATGAAGGTGAGAGGGTCAAATAGGCTGTTCCATCATTAGGTGCGTAATCTCCTTGGTTCAGCACATTGGAGAACACTTTAATGTCTGGACGAAAAACCCAGGGAGGATTCACTGCCTCACTGACATGGAATCTACTAGCAAACACTGGTGTATATATATCCAAGGTTAATCAATACACATAAAAAACACCCAGAAACACTTCTCTCCCACAAATGATGATTATGATGATGATGATGGAATAAACAACTATTTGCTGTTTTTTCATGGTACAAAGCTTGGGGTTGCAACCTCACTCAGCCAAGCTTGGTTCATATAGACTAGCTGCCATAAGAATATAAATAAAATGGTCCATTCAGATAGTTCTAACAAGGCAACAGTATGGTTCCCCAGCAAGGATCTAACTAGAAATCATTATGGAGGGAAACAATGTTGGAAGGTATGACAGTTGTTTAAAAACACAATATTGAAAAGAAACTAGTGGACCAAAATGACAAGATGGATGATTTTAATATCTTAACAATTATCTTCTTTTTCCCCCATAGCTTTTGTTAAACACATCATGGCAAGCTGAACAGATGTCAACAAGTAGGTGTTGCATATCTACATAAAATTGCAGGGGGGTTGCATGTGTGTGTGTGAATGGATTGACTAGCTGCTTTGTTTCCCACAGCTACTAATATTTCCTTCTCTGCACTTTTTCTAATACTGGATGTTGATAGCTCTCACCTAGATGTGTCTTGCTCTGAGGAAAAAAAAAACATGGGTAGGCAGTGAGGTGATGTAAAAAGAAATACGCCAGGCTTTATATTATCAATGTTGGACATTAATTTTGGGTGATACATGAGGCAATAAGAGTAAATAAAAGCAAACTGTGTAGATATTAAACCCTTATTAAAAATGTCTCTTCAGATGGCAGAAAACCATCTTTTACATTTATATTTTGTCTTGAATGACAAAAGACAATATTCTTCAAGGTGTAGAATATTTGGTACTGTTCCATTACCTGGGTAGAGGCCACACGGGAGCTCTAGACAGAGAAGGATAGTCCATATTACAGGGGGAAGTGGGTTGAAGGAGTTAAACCATTTGTTTTCCTGTTATACCCCCCAGTCATGTTGATGTCCTCGAAACAACTATTGTTTATCATATGGGAAAAGGGGGGGGGGGTATAACCAGTGAAAATGGGAGAAATTGTTTTCCTTCTTCAACTCCCCCCCCCCCAATAAAATTGACTATCCTTAGTCTGTCTAGGCTCCCTTTTGAAGTCTGCCCAGATAATGAAACAGTCCCAAATATTCATATACAGACTGAGTATCTCTTATTCAAAAAGCTTGGGATCAGAAGTATGGTATTTTGAATTTATTCAGATTTTGAAATATCTATATTTGTGTGTGTGTGTAGGTGTGTGTGTAGTGATACATTGTGGAGACTGGACTAAAGTCTAAACATGTAACCATTTCATATACACCTTATACAATTCACTGAGGGCAATATTGTACGTTTTAAATGCTTCTGTTCACGAAACAAAGTCTGTGTACACTGAACCATCAGAAAGCAAAGGTGCTTTCTATCTCAGAAATCTATGTGGACAATTTTAGATTTTGGAGTATTTTGGATTTCAGAATTCCAGATAAGGGATGCTCAACCAGTACAATCAGTGCAGTACTATTTACTTGTGCCAATGTTTGCCAAGACACAACAGATAAAGTCAAATGAGACTATGCTGGGCATTTACTTCTTCATATATCAGTTGCTGCTGCATGCTCTTCTTTAGCAACACTTGTCAGCATTTGATCCTTAGGAACATTAGAATCACATACTAATCTTTTTCTCCGCAGAGCTGCTTAAAATGGTGCTGAATGGCTGTACCTCTCAAGCAGGACTCCTCAGTCCTTTGCTTCCCAGTGCAGTTGATATTCCTTTTCTATCTGTCTTTGCGTAAACAAAGTCTGCAATGAGTCCCTTCGCCCTCCTCAGCCAATCTAGACTGAAAAGTAATCTTATTTATATTACAATGTGGGGACATCAGTGAAAGATCACGCATTGAACCAGAAGGGGGCACCATTGAAATGGTACAGAACCAAAATCTATGAGACTGCAGACACAAACAATTTTTTCCCTTCTGGACAATAAAAAATTTGATTTTCAGATATTTCTAGTTTCTGTTTTGTCACTGCATTCCTTGTCACATTCCTTGTACTCAAATGCTGAGAAACTGAATGAAAACCAGAGAGCTCCTATATTTTTGGACAGCAGGGGAAAAAAGTCAGGCTCCATCCACTTGTTAATTTTCATGCCTATATGGTTCAGTGCTTTAGAACAAATCAATAAAGCCAAGAAGTGTTTTGCCTCCTGAAAATGAAAAGGTATGTACTTTCTATGCCATACATGTTGATTCCTTGAACGCCTTATATTTATTTAAAGCCTGATAACTGCACCAAGAAGAGAGTTATAATAATAAATAATAATAAAACTTAATTTATATTCCTACATCCCCACAACCACAATATATCAACATCCCCACAATCACAATTAATTACTGGAATGTGTGGTTTCCAGGTTGTATGGAAAGGATACTTGAAGATGCCAGCCACAGATGCAGATTGAATGTCAGAAGAAAATGCTGCTAGAATACAACCATACAGTCTGGAAAACACACAACACCTCAGTGATTTTGGCCGTGAAAGCCTTCCACAATTAATTAGATTGTCTGTGCCATGTACTGTAGGGCTGAGAGACATTACATGGAAACTTCTGTAGTATGCTTCTTACTGATATCATCTATATATGTATTATTAACATGAGGTAGTAATAGACAATGAGATCTGTCTCTGAGAACAAACTACATGAGCAGGGTGTTTGGTGACAGGCTGGCTTGAAGGTCTCTCATTCATAACAACAATAAGAGTCCAAGACCTAGCGTAGTGTAGTGGTTTAGGCACTGGATTATTACTCTGGAGACACTCTCCCAGCCTCAGAGAAAGGCAAAGCCCCTCCAAACATGAAAACATTCTGACAGAGCCTTAGACTTGCTGTTAGTCAGAAACTACTTGAAGACACAACATTAATACAAGCCTGTATGGGAGGATTAGTCAGTTGTTTATCTTTTCCATTCTTTCTCCTTCCCCAAATATATATTTAGTATATATAGGTAGAACATATTATTCAGATCTAGACAGGTGTTACCACTAAAATGTCTATACAAATATAATTTAAGTTAGAAGGGCAAATGAGACACAGTTGTGACACACACATATTCCATCCATGATGCAGGCTCTCTCTGCTCAAAATGCAGTAGGTTTCATCAGCAATAATATAAAAATATTTAGCTGGAAGAAAGTCTGTTCTATCCACATCAATGGGATCAATTACACAGTCCAATCCAAAAACAATATTCTTGGTGTCTTGGTTATTAGGCCTGTTCCTGGGGTTATTTGGGGCGCCGATTCAGAAAATGGCATTGGGTAGGCCACATCAGATCTAATTATTACAGATATGGTTATTACATTTGTCTGTAGGTGAGCAGATGACAACTGGTAGATGGCATATGTTCTGTATCAAAAACTAGAGCTGATAAAGAGAATCTGGTGCCGTTTTTGTAATCAGCAAAACGAATATACTCAGAAACAGGTGTAAGATTCGAGGCACCAAAATGTGTGTTGGCCAGTGTTATTTAAGTTAGGTTCCTCATCTACCTAGGTGCCAAGTAGACATTAACATTTCAAAAGTCCCTACCAGAGATGGAATTTTTATACCAGGATGTTTATCTCCAGATTACTAGATTAGGAGTTTGAATTTCAATTTCACTTCCAAATTTCTGAATTCTTGTGTTTTGTTCCAAGAGTTCAAACAAACCTTCTCAGCGTCCTATTTCTTTCAAGAGCAGCAATACATGTCCAGAATGGGAATAGCAACCATGCATCCCTCCTCAGGAGGAAATGAATTCCATGTAGGTTCACCTATAATTAAGCATTACTGCAGTCCAGGGTCTACCCCATCATATTTCAAGGCCCAAATACACAGTAGAATGAATGCAGTTTGACACCACTTTAATGTACGTGGCTCAATGCTATGGAGTTCTGGTGTCTGAAGTTTGGTGAGGTCCTTCTCAGCAGAGGCTCAAGATCTTGTAAAGCTACAACTTCCAAGATGCTACAGAACTGAACAGTCAAAGTGGTGGGTTGCTGTGAGTTTTCTGGGCTGTATGGCCATGTTCCAGAAGCATTCTCTCCTGATGTTTTGCCTGCATCTACAGCAGGCATCCTTAGAAGTTGTGAAGTTTGTTGGAAACTAGGAAAATTGGGTTTAGATTCCCCGTAGTAACCTACGGATATGAGAACTGGACCATAAGGAAGAGTGAGGAAAATAGATGCTTTTGAACTATGGTATTGGAGGAAATTTTTGAGAGTGCCTTGGATGGCAAGATCAAACCAGTCCATACTTCAAGAAATAAAGCCTGACTGCTCATTGGAGGGAAGGATATTAGAGGCAAAGATGAAGTACTTTTGCCACATCATGAGAAGCCAGGAAAGCTTGGAGGAGACAATGAAGCTGGGAAGGAAAATGGAAGAGGGGCCGACCAAGGGCAAGGTGAATGGATGGTATCCTTGAACTGACTGGCTTGACGCTGAAGGGGCTGGAGGTGGTGACGGCCGACATGGAGCTTTGGCGTGCGCTGGTCCATGAGGTCACGAAGAGTCAGAAGCGACTAAAAGAATGAACAACAAATATCTATGGAATTACAAGGATGGAAGAAAGCTCTAAAATTAAAACAGTAAATAAAGAACAACATTCAAATAAGGGGGAATTCTAGACAAGAAACAATCAGGGCCAACTAACACCTCCCAACAAAGGATCCCCCAGGCAAGAAGCTGCCAAGCCTTGAAGCTGCAAGGCCATTAAATGCGAATCAATGTGGCCAACTGCAACATTCACACTTGCCTCAAACAGACAGAAGTTCTTTCTCCCACCCTGGACCTTCCACTGATATATAAACCCAATTTTCCTAGTTACCAACAGACCTCACAACCTCTGAGGATGCCTGCCATAAATGTGAGAGAAACGTCAGGAGAGAATGCTTCTGGAACATGGCCACACAGCCCAGAAAACACTCAGCACTTCTGGCCATGAAAGCCTTCGGACAATACATAGTCAAAGTGGCGTCAAATTGCACACTTTCCACAGTGAAGGTGCCTCCTTACTGGCACTTGTAAGGCCCTCCAATGTGTTCCTTCACAGGACACTGACTGGCCTCCTGACTACTCTAAACTCAGGGCTCCTGAGCAGCAAGGCCTCGAACAAGTTTTCCTGCCTCTGGCGAATACATTTCCCGGCATCCCTAGCGGCCTCCCCGCCGCGAGCCACCGCCCCGCGCGCTTGGTGGCCGGGACGCCCTTCTATAGGCAAAAAGGAGGCCGACTGCAGTCACTTCCTGGAGAAGTGGGAGGGGAGGCTCCTCCCCTTGGAGCGCGGCCCTTCCCCCCGCCCTCTGCCTTTCCCGTCCAGCCAATCAGAGGACGCGTTTCTTCCCCGTGACCAACCGGCGGAGAGAGCTCGCTCGCGCCCAGGGCGGAAGGAGGTGCCACTTGTCCGAACGCCGGCCAGGAGGAAGGAACTCTCTGCTGCTGTTGCCGCTGCCGCCGCCATGGTGAGTGCCTGGCAGGGGCGACAAGCTTTGGGGGGCTTTGGAGCGCCTGTGTTGGGGGAGCCTGAGGGGAGAGCGGTGGGGGCTTCAGGGTGCGGCTTCTGCCCCAGGAATCCCGGGTCACCTTCAGGGATGAGGCAGGGGCGGCGTGGGCTTTGCGAGGGGGAAGGCCCCTTAAGTGACCTCTCTGGTTGTGTTTCCTTTGCAGTGTGACTTCTCCGAAGACCAGACCGCAGGTAGGCCCCGCTATTCCTTCTTTTTGGAGGGGATGAGAGGGAGGAGGAAGTAGTCGGGGTGCCACCAGGCAGAGCCCCTCTCCTCAGGCGCATCTCTCTGCACTGGGGAACTGAGGCAGCTTGACACCGCTTCAGATGCCCTGGCTCAATGCTGTGGGATGCTGGCAGCTGTACTTTGGCACTCTTCCACAGAGGAGGCTCAAAACCTTGCAAAACTACAGCTCTCAAGATCCCATTGCCTTGAGCCAGGGCAGTTGAAGTCATGCCTAACTGCATTAATTATTCAGTGGAGTCTTCTCACGTTTGATCCCCTTCCAGGCCTGTTTGGGTTCGTGGCTCTTCCCCCACCTTTCCTTTCCATTTCTTCTAGCTTTTCTCTCCTTCCCACCTTTCCTCACCCTTGATCACAGACTCTTCATGGTGAGTTGTGTGTGTGTTTGAGGAAACTGGACTTCATATGACTAATTCAGCATTTGTCCCTGTTGCTAATAATGTGACTAAACTTCTGGTGCATACCATTTGCATTGAACTAACAGTAACAAGAGAGAAGCCTCCCACAAGAATGGTAACACATCTGGGCAACGTCCTTGCAGATGGCCAATTCTTTCACATCAGAAACCACTTGCAGTTTCTCAAGTAGCTCCTGGCACATAAAAAAAATCCACTGGGGTTTGGTTCCAGGATACCAGAATTCATGGATGCTCAAGGCCTATTAGACACAAAAGCGTAATAAATATCCCATGGTAAACTCAAAGGTTGCTTTTTTAGAATAGTTCCAAGCCGTGGATGCAGGATCCATGGGTACAGAGAGCCAGCTGCATGTAGTGTTAAGTGTGGCTTCTCTCATCTTGGGCCCCTTCTACACTGTCATATAATCCACATTATCTGCTTTGAACTGGATTATATGAGTCTACACTACCATATAATCCATATTATCATAGCGGAAAATCCACATTATCTGCTTTGAACTAGATTATATGAGTCTACACTACCATATAATCCAGTTCAAAGCAGGTAACATGGATTTTATATGGCAGTGTAGAAAGGGGCCTTGTTGAGCTGCCTGTTCCCATGTTAAGGAGCCTTCTACTTTTCTCTAAAAGTTGATCCTGGCTCTTCTGCGTAGGCTTTTAAAGGATTAGCCTGCAAACTGTCCTCCTCCCACTTGGGTATGGCGAGTGTGTTATGGTATTTCCTGGTTCAAACGGTTGGGAGCAGACCCACCCAGATCCCTCTGATTATTCACTTTCGCACTCCATTGCTAGATGCCTGTCTGCTTTTCAGTCTGCTCAGTGTGCATATTTGAAACTGGAATGCCATTGGCTCAGGCAGGCAGCTCTCTGAAGCAATGGGGCCCTTTGGGTGTTGTGCAAAAAGACAGGATATGATTGAACACGGCGGGTGGAATGGTGCTTTCCCTCTCCAGAATTCAGCTGAATTTGGAAGGAGGGTTTTCTCACCCCCTGCCTTGTGTTGGGAGAGTTTGGAAGACTTGGGGGATGGCCTTGTACCTCCCAACTTTTTGTTTAACTGCTTGCTTCTCTGCTTGAAAGGAAGAGGTTTCAAATGAGCCAAAATGGGTGCCTAGTATATGTTGTCTTGGTTTCCTTATATGGGCAAGAAACTCATTTTGGAGCAGGCAGGGTTGGGAGCTGCCTTACTGGTACATTCCTGCCTGGATCCCAAGTGACGGAGTAAATGAGGAGAGAGATTCCTGGGCAAAGAAGGAAGTTTCGAAGTGTAGAGGTCTTAAGAGCAGCAGTCAAGCTCTGTTTCTAGTTGAATTTTTCTCTGCCCCTTGTGGTATGCCCCGAGATTCAAATTGCTGTAATAGGTGTGCATTTAGAAAGGGAATTGGGGTATCATGTCCTGTTTCTAAGGCATGATTCCCTCCTTAGAGACAGTTTTCAAAGGAACAGCAAAAAGAGAAAGGAGCTCGTGGCACCTCAAAAGACTGGATCATTTTATTATATCATGAGCTTTTTGTTTTTCTTGCCTACTTTCTCAGATGCTTGGCCAGAAGTATAAATGCAGCACGCATCCAACTCTATGTACTTAGTGCTGGTATTAAAAGAAGGAAGGGATCTTGTGGCATCTTTAAAACTAATTTATTTTGATATAAGATGAATCCCCCAAAAGGTATGCTGAAATCAAATCGTTAAAGATATCACAAGAATCTTCCTTCTCTTTTTCATATATATAGCGCTGAATTTTTTGTATCAGAGAAAGTGGGCAATATACTACCAGAGTACATGCTGTAATAGATGTGTTGGTGTTTAAGGTTGCATGGGCCTCTTCGTTGTCTTCTTGGTATGTGACATGCTGCATGATTTGTGCATGAACATTTTAAGGATTTTGCTGACATATTCTTAAATTTAAAAGATTTCCTGCCAGTTTTGCATGCTTTCTTAATTACTTATATGATTAAATCTGCACAGTCCACATACTGCAAACTGTAATAAATGTGCCACTTGGGGTATACTGGATGAAGACAGAACAATACCTTAAAGGGAGCATCACAAGTTAGCAAAAATGATTTTTCCCCTTGCTCTTGAAGAAGCAATGACCTTTGTGTCTAGCAGTATTCCATTACCCCAAAGCTAGGGAATATGTGGCCATCCAGATGTTTGTTGTGTTACGATTCCTTCTGCAATAATTCGGCATAGCCTGTGGTGAGGGGTGATAAATGCAATCTGACGTCTAGGGTGTCACACATTTTCCTGATAGTTTAAAGAGTCTGGTTGTGTATGCATTTTTTAAAGCATGCATGATTTCTTTATGTTATAATATACTTCACTCTTTAAAGAGATGTACCTACAACTCACTTCACTGAGCACTCACACACAGTGTGAGTTGATCATGGGGTTTCCTTTATATGGCATCTCCTTACAAT
Organism: Anolis sagrei; assembly: GCF_037176765.1. NCBI lineage: Eukaryota > Metazoa > Chordata > Lepidosauria > Squamata > Anolidae > Anolis > Anolis sagrei. The sequence continues at coordinate 138,229,334 of NC_090022.1, forward strand.
AAGATGCATGCATTCTATTGCTTCCAAAGTGATTCATTTGATAGTTTTGGATGCTAAGTATATTTGCATCACTCTAGTTGGGGTCGGAGGAAAAAAATCTGTGTGTCTTTGCGTGGTGTGCATGGCAATGGATTTGTCATTAGCCTTGTTGGTGAATTATTTGCTCATATATTTTTTGTAGTAAGTTATGGATAATTTCCTATATCTTGACTTACTTTGGTAAGTTTGCAACTGATTTTAATGGGTAAGGGAAGCTAACAGCTGTTTTCCACAGGCAGCAAGATGATAATGATGATAATATATTTATATAACACCATCACTGTATGTGGCACTTTAGAAGTAATACAGACAGAAATAGTTCAGTTCTGCCAAAGCTGTACATATATTTGTGTATATGTATATCTTAATTTATATTGCTACCTTTCTAACAGAGTGGTACACAAGGTGGCTTCCAAAAACAAGAAGTTAAAACATGTATCATACAATGTAAAGCAATTAAATTCATATTCAATAATACATTTCAAAATCAATTAAAACATGCAGAAGTTAAAAGATATATATAACAAGTCTCATAAAAAGCCACCTTACTTATGTATTAAAAGTTGCTTAATTTTTTAAGGGACATGTGCACACCTAGAGGGAAGAAAGAAATAAAAAAAACTATACAAGTGTTTATGAAGTGTTTCTCTTGAGTCTGTCGTAGATGATACTGCCATAATTTAGGAGATGACTGGCAGAGAGAAACAGTAAATACGTGCTCCCAGTAGAAACCTTCCTGTCAGTTAAAAGGCCGAGATTACCTAATGACACCTGCTAAATGGGAGGCTTTGAGGTAATTAAGGCGCAAGCATCTTTAGCCAAATGTCTGGAGCAATTGGCTGTTACGGAATTTGTGACTCTGTAAACACATCACTGAAATCTCTGAAGGGGATAATCTCTAAAACCGATCTTCTCAGTCTGTGGCCCTGCTTTGGCACACGCATTGCACTGCAGCATATCAAACTTCTTTGTGGCTGATCCTTAGTATTATCCAGCTGCCATTTAACCCCTCTGGTGTACTCTTGGGCACATCCAGGCTTTGCTAACTACAGCCCAATTTTTTAAAAAAGCCCAATATAAGGGTTCCTCTGGTGCATGGAGCCTGCCACTCTGATAGAAGCCATCACTGAGAATGCCTGATGGCTGCCAAAATGAGTGCCCAGGAGGTGCCTGCTGTTGGCATTCACATAGTTTACAGCCAGAGATGTCAAGGCATAGGGCCTTGGAACTGCAGGCCATAAATGGCATTTTTAGTATCTAGACTCTGGTGGAGCAAAGAAAGGACTCTATGCCACCAAGATTGTCCCTGTGTGAAAAAAACTTTTCAAGAGGGTTGACTCACTTCCTTTTGTTAGAGCAGCAAATGGATATTAATCTGAAAAATGGAAATGTCACACATTTGTGGACAAAAGGCTTGTACTCCTTTAGCCAGGTGCATCCAAAGATCTCAAGAGTCACTGGACCGCAATAAGGCTTATCTAAGATGGTTTGTTGATGGAGATAAAAGACAAGATGGCACCTAGTTACATAAACTGATAGGCCAGATGATTGGATCTTACTTCAACATATTGCATTTGAGGGAAGGACTTCTAACCAAATTACAATATATTTTTCAGAGAAGCAACAATTACAGAAGTGGCTTGCGATTACAGTGCAGTTGTGAATCCATGTTGAATTTTAGTCTGAACTGTAAAGGGGTTAAACCCCATTTGTCAAAAAAAGGCAAAAACTATACAATAAGCACTCCAATGACTGACATGGGGGCTATTGACAGTCAGTAATATTTGAGAAATCAACTCTGTTTGTGTGTTTCATTTTATTTTGTGTTTTTTCCCATCTGTTCATCCCTCCCATCCTATTGGTTGCTCCAGTTTAGCTAATGACAGAGTGGGCTCTTAAAGAAATCCAAGTTGACAGAAGTTGACTTGCCGGAACTAGAACAGATAAAATATTTTAAATGGGTATAGACCCAAGAGGGTCTATAGGGTCCCCCCCCCCCCATTATCCAACCAGGAGTCTTTTATATTCCACAATTTGAGTATTATAATTTTGCTTTAACTGTCATCGCTGCATCCTGTGGAATCATGAGATTTGTAGGCTAGATGGACATCAGCCAGGAGGGCTTTGCTTGTGTCTTCCTGTATGGCCAGAGACTGGACTATGACCTTGGGATCTCTTCCAGCTCTGTGAGTCTGTAGTTTAGGGAGGATCATTTACATTTTTTTCTGGTGCTTATTTATTTATTTATTACATATATTTCTATCCTGTCCTTCCTCCCCACAAGGGGAGAAGGGCTTCTAACCAAATTACAATATACACATCCCGACATGGATTCCGTAGGATGCCGCCATAGCATTTAAAGTGGGAGCATAGTGATATAACTGTGAAGTGTGAAAAGATCTGTAATGGAAGAAAACGAAGTGATCGTTAGAAGGTGAATTTTTAGTAGGGTTTAGTAGTCAATGTTTTCAGGGCAATTTGGTCTAGTTATTCTGGGTTGCCTTTGTTTGTCTTTGTAGATTCGGTTACTTTAAGGCTCCAGTTTCTTCAACTTGGTGCCTCTAGAAACCGGATCCTGCTTGGAGCAGCCTAGTTCTCAGGTAGCTGGCATATCATCTGTTGGCTATCAAGTTGAATAGCGAGGTTCTAGAAAGAGCGCGAGAAAGCTTTTGGATGCAAGTGAGTTGACACCAGCACTAGCACCTTCTCACACACTAGAAATGAGATCAAAGACAGCGGAGCATGGATTAAGATCAGGCATGGGCAAACTTCAGGCCTCTGGGTGTTTTGGACTTCAACTCCCACAATTCCTAACAGCCAGAGTTGAAGTCCAAAACGCCTGGAGGGCCGATGTTTTCCCATGTCTGATTTAGATGATGTTTAAGGTTTTATAGGCAGAAAACAGTGAGAAACATGAAATTCGTAATAGATGGCAATGTTGCTTGATTGGTTCCCAGAATTCTCAGTGTAGAAATTCAGTATTGCAGAGAGAAACTAAAAGATGTAATTAACCTTCCCATGAATGCTACCTGCTTTGTGAAAAGCAGAATCTAAATCAAATTATAAATAGATACCCCCAAAACTCCACATCTTCTTGAACTCTTCTTGGGAACCAGCCATAAGCCTAAAGCAGCTACTTTTAAACCAGATTGCTGACTTGCAATATTCATCAGCAGCAGCATCAATGGGGGTGGGGGATGGTGGGCTCCATGTTAAAGAAGGCTGCCCTGTAGTGACTGGCAAGTAGAGGGGAAAAGAAGATGGGACTCTAAAAGTCCACTTGCTCCAGCTCTGACCAGGATTAGGTGAGGCTATTCATATGCAACATCTTCTGTAATGCATGATCAACTATTCTCCAGTTTCTAATCAATGCAAAACTCAGGCATTCTTGAGGATAATACATAACTTGATAGCAAATCCCTGATAACAAGTGACTGCAGAGCAAAAGGTATCAGGTGCTGTCAGCATGCCCTCTGTTTCCTCAGTTTCTTGTGAAGCCACTGTCTGTAGAGCAAGACTGCTAAGCTATGTTGCACACACTGGTTTCTAAGTTCTTGCAGTAGTATAGTGTGACCTGCCATACTTTGCTACATAATAGTTACACTTTGCCCCCACCTTTTTTTTAAAGGAGTGGGTGCGACTACTACGCAGTGGTGACTATTACGAGGCAAGTGAAGCCCCATGGCTGGAAGGGGGCAGTTGTGTGGGCGAGTGAGGCTTCACCCGCCCATGCACCTGTCCCCTTTGCAGTTGAAGTAGTTTTGTAGCCGAGGAAAGCCCTGTAGCTCTAAGGGGATGAGTCCACAGGTGAGTGAATAAAAGGGCGACTATTGTGCGGGGAATAGCAAGTATGTTTTTGGATGGTGTGTATGCGTAGAAGAAGGTTCTTTGCAAGATTGGAACACTACTCTGGAAAAGACAGATTTATGTCTGATTTTCAAATGTGACATCCTGTCAATGGAAAGACATATTCTCCCTCTCTAACTGTGTTTAGGTTTCCTTTTTGCCTTGAAGTCTTCTTTTATCTGAGTTCTTATTTCTTCCCTCTCCGTGACACTCCACAGAGTTCAAGGAGGCTTTCCAGCTCTTTGACAGAACAGGGGATGGCAAGATCCTTTATAGCCAGTGTGGAGACGTGATGAGAGCCCTGGGCCAGAACCCTACCAATGCTGAAGTCATGAAGGTGCTTGGGAACCCCAAGAGTGATGGTGAGAACTCCCATGTCCTGTAACAGCACTTGTGTGAGCAATAATTTGGCTGCTGTCCTTTGTGTAAAGGTCCTTAACCTCCATTCAGCACAAGAGGAAGGGGTCTGATCACCGCAGTGTGTATTTTAGAGTTGAATTCTGCAGATTTAGATTGGGTTGGGTGCAGGGCTTTCTTTACAGAAAATGCCTCTACCTGATTTGGGGGCTTTCTTTTCTCCTGAAGCAGAACACTTCTTAGGCCCCAGCATAGCATTTTCAGAGTTTCTGGAGGAAGTGCCATATAGAAGAGGGAGCTGGGAGGGTGCTTTTGGCCATGGATTCACACATTTGACTGGATCAAGTCAGACACCATCTTGGTATTAAAACGCAAGTACTTTTCTTGGCCACAATGTGTAGAGTAAGGATTGCTGTCTTGGGGCAGGATCTTGAATGTATGAGCTGACTCAAAACATTTTGCAACTTGAGATGGAAGGACAAGAAGCCACCCCTTTCCTTCTTCCACAGACATTAACTTGATGAGACTGCCAGTTGGGCATGGACGGTGGGACTTAACGTCCTCCACTATGCCTGACAAGAGCAGTCCACTTTAGGGAGCTAATTTAGGCTTTCTAATGCACCCATAGCACTGCCCACCAATCAACACCTTGGCACTTGTCCTGAATACCAAGGAAAGCACATCAAAATAAGGGATGAGACCTAACTCAAGAGAAAACAATCTGTTAGCATCTAAGGTTGTTTTTTTTTTTAGTTTTGTTCATTAATCATTTTTTCCATGTATGTGTATGCGCGTTTCACAAATTTTGAAAGAATTAAAAATTAATATATCTCTAAAGTAATACATTGCTCAAATTTAAAGTTCAAAGTCCAAACAATGCATTGTTTGTGGGAAAACATAGATCAATTGTCAAAGATAAATAAGAGGGCCCAAAGTCATCTTTATACAGAAAAATATGCCAGATGCATGTCAAATGTTTTTTAATAGCTACATTGTCATATTGATACTAAAATACACTTCTAAAGAATCATTTTAGTACACTACTTAATAAAACTAGGGTATACCTTTTTTACAAAATGCAAGTGCCTCTCCTTCAGTCCTCATAGCCTAATGTGAAATCTCAGAGGTTCTGATTATGTGTAAGGCTTCCATTCTTGCCTGCATACATCATCTGAATACTTGACAGAGAGAAGCTTCTTGTCTTATTTTCTGATTTTTTATTGTTTTATTTTCAATATGGTAGCAACAGTAGTCTGTGGCATCTTTTAACGCCTCTTACTCTTTTTTATCCCCCCCTCCCCCAGAAATGAATATGAAAACGCTCAGCTTTGAACAGTTCCTGCCCATGATGCAAACTATTGCCAAGAACAAGGACCAGGGATGTTTTGAAGACTACGTGGAGGGACTCAGGGTCTTCGACAAAGAGGGGAACGGCACAGTGATGGGAGCAGAAATACGTCACGTTCTGGTCACCTTAGGTATGCCTAAAGGATAGCTTGCTATTGAACAATATGCCTGGATTATTTATAAACTTGACAACTGGGAGTACTCCATTTTTAAAATTTCATGTGTTTTGTTTATTCCCAGGTTTTCTTCAGAGCATACTCGGAAGCAAAATGAGGCTTATATATTTTTAACAGAGATAGAACAACAAATCTTTCTGCCTCTGTAGTTGTGAAGAGAGAAATAATACTTTTTTTCCTCTGCAGGGGAGAAAATGACAGAGGAGGAAGTAGAGATGCTTGTGGCTGGCCATGAAGACAGCAACGGTTGCATTAACTATGAAGGTAAGAAGCTGGTATGATGTTATGTTCCCATTTGCTGCACATTGAACCTTTTCCTCTTGCCTCGAGAGGCCCAACTCTATAGGAAGGGAGATCTCTGAGGTTTTTGGTTTTGTTTTTTTTTTGGTCGTGTCAGGAGTGACTCCTGGTGTGAGAGAATTGGCCGTCTGCAAGGACGTTGCCCAGGGGACGCCCAGATGATTGGATGTATTTATCATCTTTGTTTGAGGCTTCTCTCATGTCCCCTCATGAGGAGCTGGAGCTGATAGAGGGAGCTCATCCGCCTCTCCCCGGATTTGAACCTGCGACCTGTCGGTCTTCAGTCCTGCCAGCACAGGGGTTTAACCCACTGCGCCACCGGGGGCTCCTATCTCTGAGGGTGATTAGAGGTCTCACAGAGTGCTTCCTATAAATCACACATATTTTCTCATGAGGAGGTTTATGCGTACCTTGTTCCAAGTCTGAGTAAAGAGAGACACCCGATATTTTTCCAGACTGGAAATAAGCTGAACGGGTGTCTCTGACATTGTGTGTGTTTTGAATTGAAGTGGGGATGGGTGGATAGTGGGCTTTTACTCTAATCACATTGCTCATTTACTGACATACATTCTGTCCATATCAGAGCTTGGAACAGTTGCCTTTTTGAGGCGGGACTAGAACTTGTGTCTGCCTTTGATCCTGTACTTGGAGAAGGGTAGGGTATAAATAAACATTTATTATTACTACTACTACTACTACAACAATAAAAACAAATGAAATTTCAAGCATATTGGTTGCTGTGGTTGAGGGGAATCTGGGAGTTCTAGTCCAAAGAAGCAACTGCTTCAAGCTATAGTCTGTGTGGCTCAAGCATATGGCTTTCTGCAAATGTGTACTGTAGCACTTCTGGTGTGTAAATGCCTTAGGCAAGCTATGAAGGTAAAAGTTGTGTTCAAAAGGCAAGATGTGTTAGGAATGTGTGGTACAAGTAACATTGGGAAACATGTACTTGAGCCTTAAGTGCACTGTTTTGTGAGTTAAATGTTCCTTCCATGTGTCTGTTTTGTTTGTTCATTTGCTTGATCAATTTTGATGTTTCTTCCTTTCTACAGCATTTGTGAGACACATCTTATCAGGGTGAATTCGAATGGGGTACGCCTCCTTCAAACCTACCTCTTTTTTTTAACAGCCTCCTTTTTTTGTCAACCTAAAAAAAGGAAGATTTTTGTTTGCGCTCTATTTTTCCCTCCATCCCTCTCATTCAATATCTTCCTCCCGATCTTCTGGCATGACTTTGCATGTAGCTCATTCTCTGATATAATACAAAAGCAAGGGTGGCTGGGGAAGTGAGGCAGCTCTGACTGGTCAAAGCAAGACTGTTCCTGCGTAACTTTGCTGGGCTTGGAAATGTAGGCTATTGGGTGGCAGTATGGAGGGGAAACCACCTTCCTTGGTGACATGGTGAGGGCTAAGAACCTGGATCTCTGTGTGTTTGGTTATCTAGCTTCTGGGGCATGCCTGAGCTGCTATGGGAGATAACAGCCATATTTTTGTGTTCATTCAGAAAACACGAAGGTCACTTCATGCATGAACTTTTCTCCATGTGGTAATTTCTAAAGCATCTTTGCATGGAGAACTACATGCATGAACCAAATGGCTCACTGTGCCAAAAAAGGCACCATAAAATATGTTTGTGGAGTGCTAACGTAAAAAACAAAACAAATGCTTTTAATATAATAATCAAATAGGACCCTCTCCCAAAACCGACTCAGTGACTCTTATTTCCTTTCCAATCACCTCTAATGAGGGATACAGAAAAAAATCAGGAGGCAGGTGAAGAAGGCGGTTGATGACACTAAAAGCAAGGCTTTGCCGTCAATACATCAAGCCTTTGATTTCAAATCCTCTGCTTTTCTACTATCAGACTCTACCTCCTGCATAAATGGCAAACATATATCAGCAATTTCAGGTTTACTGCAATACAATGTACCACAGGCTATTTTATTGCCACCACGTGAATCATCAGACTACGTAGATTGATCAAAATGTCTGAATCAGGAAATGTTTCTAAATTGATATGATACTATGAAAGAGATGGGGCATCTGTATGTTTTTGTTTTGAAGCCAGAATCAAAATATTCCTACCACCTATAAGTGCTTCCTACTCCACAGCTGTGGCTAAAAGTGAAGTTTCTAATTTGCAAAAAAAGTCAGAGAATGATTAAATGTATTCTTGTATCTCAAGAGCAGATGCCAGTTTGGTATCCCATTGTTTCATGGCACTAGGGATACATACATGTTCAGAAATGCACTTGGGATTTTGTGGGGCAAATTGAATACACTCCCCAGATTTATCTGGCTCTTTCTCTCAGTGTGTGGGGATACTTTTGGCAGTATGGCTGCAGAAGGGGTGTGACAAAGAAAAGAAGCCGAAATTGTTGAGGAGATGAAGTGTACTCAATATGACATCTAGACGAATACATTCAATCTTGAACACAAGTATTTTCCCCACACATTGTCAGTGCAAAATTAGGGTTGTGTGATGCGCAACAGATAATTGTCCTAAAATGATATTGAAGAGAGGGCCTGTAGTTCTCCTTTTAAGCCTGGGGCAACTGGCCATGTCTCATAGCCCTCATCCTGCCATTTTTCTGGAAACTTGCCACCTGCCCCAAAGGTTCATTGGACAGTCTTCCTTTAGGGGCCTGTGCTGCAGCTGCCGCCTGCCTGCCTTTATTCCCCGCTGCCCTTTTCTCTACTTAGGTAGGCTCGGCCAGAGAGCTGAGTTCCTTCTCTGCTGTAGCTGAGTCTCTCTCCAACTACTTTTCCTCTCTGCAGAAAAAGCAGAGCCTCTTTGTAGGATCAGCTCCAAAGCTAACGCCTGGCAAATAGTTAGTAGAAATGCCCATGTTGCCGCCTTGTTTATTTGTTGCTTGAGCAATTCCAAACTAATGTTGGAAGGGGCTTCTCTCTTCCTCAAAGTGGGTGTGGATGGGACTCATGGGTGGCAGGGTGTGGGTAGAAACCCAGCACATTATCGGTGCAGAGGAGGGGGGCATGCTGTGGGCATTGGGCAGGGACATTAGGAAGATTCAAGGCTCTGAACCAGGATTCCCAACAGGCAGGGAAAAGAAAAATACTGTATTTCATCACATAATAGTTGCCATCATGTAATAGTCACACACCCATTTTGGTGGTATATTTAGATTCTTTGCATAATAGTTGTACCTCTACAGATGCACAAGACCTATGGGGCTTATTTGGGGGAAGTCCAGTAGGCCTTCAAATTTTCACTGCTTAATAGTCGCACCCTCCCCCCCTTTTCAAGGGCAAAAAGTGTGATTATTGCTAGGTGAAATACAGCAATTGTGATTGAATGAGATTGTGGGGTTTTTTTTTTTCCTGTTGGTCTCTATTTTTGTATCCAGTGCAATCTCCGTATCTAGAACTCTACATTGTTGCCTCCAGCCTAGCAAGTAGGAGCATGTTGTGGCTTTTATTTCTTTGTAATACATCCCTATGGATGCTATTGGGATTAGCCAAAAGTGAGGTAATGAGAATTTCACTCCGGCAGTGTCTGAAACAACAAACATTGCCCACCCAGTTGTAGGACTTAGTACAGATGGAAGCTGCCTCTCAGTGCAGAGCAGAAAGAGATCATTCTTTATCCAAACATCACCACACAAACTCTCATGCTAACCTTGAATCCCCATGTTCTGGCAGGTCCCAGTTCCCCCAGTAGGATTAGCGTGGCCCCTGGTGTTTTGTTCTTGGCTCTGTTTCTCATGCCATTTTCTTATTTTCTCTCCACAGAGTTGGTGCGGATGGTTCTGAGCGGCTGAAGATCACCTCTAGCTTCTCCTGTAAAAACCTCCTCCCATTTATCCTTAAAATGTCTGTGCCTTCTTATCTGTGTATGAAACAAGTTTGGTTCCCTATTCTCTGACCTCTTGGTTTAGTCCAGGGAGGGGAGGTTAGAGAATTACACAATATCTACAGAAGGATGCTCCTGAATAGAAGTGCAGCAAAGTAAATCTTCGGCTGACTTGTCTTGCATCACTTTAGCTCCAGAACCGTTTGGCTCTTTCTCCCTGTCAATTGCTTTAATAAACTGTTCCAAAAAATTATCGTAGTGTCATTCCTTTTCTTAAAACAACACAAGCTATCAGAGTTCATATTTTATTTATTATGAATTACCGTATTTACTCGAATCTAATGTTCCCCTTAGGAAATCCGATCGTATATTTAATTCTTTCCATAGTATAATCCTGCAGCATGTCATCTGCTAAGTACTCATACCGCTTTTTATTTCCCATTTTCTGTGGTCTTGCCACCCCTGGGCAACAGTTGCTTGTGCAGCTTCTATTATATATTTTGTATTTTTGGCCCATTCTTTATTCCCACTTTTTTCTTCTGTTTTCTGAGTTAAAAAATAGGTTTTTTATTTATCTCTAATTTTATCCCTAATAATTCCCCCATCTTCCTTTTTATTTTTTTGTACTTTATCACAGTCCCACCAAATATGTGTAAAGTTTTCTATTTTCCCACATTTGTGCCAACATAGTTTTAATGTACATTTTGCAATATGGGCTAGTTGTTGTCTTTTATTGTTCCATCAGATTTTAAGAAATCACCAATCTTTATTGTTTCACTGAGTTCCATATTTTTAATTACTTTACCATTTACTTTTCCATTTTTCAAACATTCGAGTGTTGGAATCAGTGGGTCTCCTTTTATTTTCTTTATACTTTATTGTCTACTCTTCCTTTAAACACAAATAGTGATCCCACCCATTTATTGATTTCTCGATTCTGGCCCATCTTTTTGTCTTGTCAAGATTTAGCTCCAGTACTTTCCCTATTTGGCAGGCTTCAAAATAACTCTGGAGGCTGTGTGGTCCCCACCCTCCATTCTTCTGCGGAGCGTAATATGCCGAATTGGAAATTCTACTTTTATTAGCACCTACTACTACTACTATTATTATTATTATTATTATTATTATATTATTATTAGCCCCGGTGGCGCAGTGGTTTAAAGCGCTGAGCTGCTGAGCTTGTTCGGGATAGAGGCGTAAGCTTCTGCTGTCAGCCCTAGCTTCTGCCAACCTAGCAGTTCAAAAACATGCAAATGTGAGTAGATCAATAGGTACCACTCCGGCGGGAAGGCCACATGACCTTGGAGGTGTCTATGGACAACGCCGGCTCTTCGGCTTAGAAATAGAGATGAGCACCACACCCCAGAGTCAGACATGTCAGGGGACAACCTTTACCTTTACGTACTAAAATTTTAATTGAATTATCCCGTTTCTTAATTATTTTGCTTGGAATACAATATGGTAAACCCTGGAAAAGGAATAAAAACTTGGGTAAAATCATCTTTACTATCTTAATTCTATTTGTTATATCCCAGTTCCATTTTTTTCCAATTTTGCATTTGCTTATTAACTTTTCCCCATAATTGGTTATAGTGTATTTGTATTATATTGTTACGGTTTTTGGGAATATAGGCTCCCAAATATTTTAGCTTCTTTTTGCCCAATTTTGTGCCCAAAATGGTTTGAACTTTTAACTCTTTTCAGGGTATGTTTTCGTGTAAAATCTTTGATTTTTCAATATTTATGGCTAGACCTGAAATTTTTTCAAAGTTTATTATTATTGTTACTTCTATTACCTATTCCTCTGGAGGACCTAGTAGTACTATAGGATCATCTAGCAATAATTTTATTTTTATTTGTTTGTCCGCAGTCATGTACCCCTTAGTTTTTTATCCTTCCTGATTAAGTTGGCTAATGGTCATTATTGCCATAGCAAATAGGATTGGTGAGAGAAAGCATCCTTGTTTTGTGCCCTTTCTAATGTAGATGGTTCTTGATTTGGAGCCATTAATTACTATTTCTGCCAGGTTGTCTTTATATAGTTCCTTCATTACATCACAAATCTTTTCTATGGTATCAATCCATGACAGTTGAAGTGACTTCAAATTACATTAATTCTACAGTGGAAATGCAGCCCTGGCCTTAATTTTAATTTTTATTAATATAAAAACATTAAATTGTCATGTTAGTGAGCTAAGGCAGATAGAGGAATTAATCCCTGCACTAGGGAAGACGTACCGGCTCCTACTGAGAACCTATTATTATCATTATTTATTACGTTTGCTTATATGCTGCTTTTTCTGTCCACAAAGGAGAGTCAAAGTAGCTTACATTAAAAGCATTACAATACCATTTAAAATCTACAAATATGAAAACATTCAAACAAATATCTGGTATTTAAAAATTAACATTTTAATTTTTATTAAAAATCCATAACAAGTTCTTGTGGGTTTTTTCGGGCTATATGGCCATGTTCTAGAGGCATTTCTCCTGACGTTTCGCCTGCATCTATGGCAGGCATCCTCAGAGGGTGAGGTCTGGAGCTGGGAAAAAGGGGGTTTATATATCTGTGGAAAGACCAGGGTGAGACAACTTATCCATCCATAACAACTTATTCAAAACATATTCAAAACTAAAACCACAGCACCCCAGCTTGATCTTAGAAACCTTTAAAAGGCTGCCTGAATAATAAGGTTTTAGCCTGCCACCAGAAGAAGCAGGGAGGGGTCCCTTCAGGCTTCCCTGGGAAGAAGGGAGTTCCAGAGTTGGGCAGCAGCCACTGAGAAGGAAGGCCTTTTCTCATGTTCCCACCAACCAAGTTTGCAATGGAGGTGGGATCGAGAGAAGGGCCTCTCCTGAAGATCTTAGGGCCTGGGCAGGTTTGTACAAGGGGATGCAGATCAGTTCAGCCTGGAACTGAACTGTCTAAGGCTTTAAAGACCATAAGCAACACTTTGGATTGTGCTTGGAAACAGACTGGCAGCCAGTAGAGCTGTTTCAACAGGGAGTTGTCTGCTCCCTGTAGCCAGCCACAGTGAGCAACCTGGTTGTAGCTCATTGGACCAGCTGAAGTTTCTGAGCAGTCTTCAGAAGCAACTCCACACAGAGTGCGTTACAGTAATTCAGATGGGATGTAATTAAGGTGCATACCACCGTGACCAGATCCGGCCTCTCAAGGAACAGGCACAGTTGGCGCACAAGTTTAAATTGTGCAAAGGCCCTCCCGCTCCATCATCGCCGACCCCTGGGCCTCCAGGTTCAGCCCCGAGTCCAGGAGGACCCCTAAACTGCGGACCTTTGTGTTCAGGGGGAGTGTGACCCCATCCAGCACAGGCTGGATCCCTATTCCCTGGTCTGCCTTCCGACTGACCAGGAGCACCTCTGTCTTGTCCGGATTAAGTTTAAATTTGTTTGCCCTCATCCCGTCCATTACTGATGACAAGCACTGGTTTAGGGTTAGGATGGCTTTCTTGGCTTTAGGGGGGAACTACCACTGATTAGACACGGAAATAGACAAGTTTTGTGTTTGTTTGCCTTTTACAAATTTGGGCAGGGAGGGGAAATGTATTCAGTTTAAACATCTGCTTTACAATACTCCGTTAACAGCCTCCTGAAAACTCCTGCCTTTCCTTTTGATGTTGCTTTTTGAGGGGATCCATGAAGAGTTTTTTTTTAATCTTAAGTAGTCAGTTTCTGGAAAACATTATTAATTCTATTTTGGTAAAAACAGTAATGCGGGAGGGCCCTGTTTCTTCACCAATGAGAAGCCCAAAGTCATTGTGTACTTCTCCCCCACTTGGCAGGTTTGTTAAAGCGATGGACAAGAATACAAGACCTAATTTTGGCTAGTATTTATGCTCTTTCCCTGACTAGGCTTAGCTGTCGAATCTGGCTATATGGGCTTGCCCAATAGGAATGGGAAGGGAAGCATTTCCCTCTTGCAGAGGTAGCCATAATCAGAGCTATACACAAGGGTGCCTTCTAACAGCACCAAATAAAGGCAACTCTGCCATACATTCATGGCCAAGTGGGGAGGGACTGAATAGCTAGGAGAGGAAACAATCGCAGATTCTGCTGTCCTAAGATCTTACATTCATCTGTTTAAACAGAAGACTCCTCACTAGAATAGCAACAGTAAGCCTTCCTTGAAGCCATCATGGAGGCAAGATGGATTTTCAGTGTTTGTGAGAGCGGCCAAGTCTAGCTAGTTTGTGTGTGAACTACCTAATTAGAAAAAAAGATATGTTACCCAGAGGAGCAACATGGATTGCACTGTGAAAGACTTAACACATATACACAGTATAGGCTCTTTAATGAGGAAATCTATATTATTGACATAACAACAGCACCTCCTACAGAACTACTTCTAAAACTGTGGGTTCCAACCCCAAATAGTTGGGTCACTGTACTCCACAGAAAGGAAAATCAGCCTGTTTAGCAGCCTTCCAAATGCTGATTTGATGTCAGTATATGTTTGATTTCTTGTACCTATTTTATATACCTATATACCTGGAGTCACATAAAAGATTTTAGGATTGGAAAGTAGTTGCAAGTGAAAAAAATTTAAGAAGCCCTGCTCTGCTCTTGAACACCAGGAATGTTGTCTTCCTGCTGGAAATCTCTGTTGTAGGCATATGTGTGTGACACTTGTTGACATATGCGAAACCATTAACTTCATAGGGTTTCTTTGGCAAGAAATACTCAAGAGAATGTGGGTTGTTGTGTGTTTTCCGGGCTGTATGGCCATGTTCCAGAAGCATTCTCTCCTGACAATACTTTGACAATACTCAGAGAGTGTTTTGACATTCCTTCCTCTGAAATATACAGATTGCAGCACTTGGTATTTGTTGGCAGTCTCCCATCCAAGTACTAACCAAAGCTAACTCTCCTTAGCTTTCCAAGATCAGGTAGGATGTGTTGCCTTTAGGATACTTAGGCCTTGCATGCAAGAATGCTTGCACTTAATTTCAAAGTGTGTATGCGCCTTCAGTTTACCAGTGAACTTGTGGTGAGCCCATGAATTTCACAGGGTTTTCTGAGGAAAAGAATATTCGGAGGTGGTTTTGCCAGTACAGTTTCATCCCTTTAAAAAAAACAAAAAACCAAATGTCCTGAACTGGCTAGCTCTTCTGTATTGGGATTGTAAACTCATAAAGATGAAAATACACTCTAAATGCATTTCTCACTGGCAATTAAAAATACTATATCTTATCAGATAAGTCACACTTTTTCCTCTTTTTTTATCAAAAGGGGGTGTGTGACTATTATGCGAAGAAAAAAATCCTGAAATGGCATTATTTGGAGAAATGAGGAAAAAGGAAAGATCCGAGTTCCAGAGATCTCCATTCTGGGTTTTGTAAACAGTCTTGACTTAAAGGAAAAAGTGGGCTCTAGTTACCTCCATTTCATAGTTTTTAAATTGCCTTGGCTTTCAGTGAAAGAAAGGGGGAACCAGCCTCAAATGGTTCTGCGACTATTATGCGAGGAAAGGGAGGGGAAATAAACCTCAAATATTTCTGCGACTATTATGAGAGGAACACAAAAAGTACAAATTTTGCCACCCCAAAAACTGGGATGCGACTATTATGTGGTGGCAAATATTATGCGATAAAATACAGTAGTTTGGCTACTTGTACCAGCCAAAGTTTATTTCACCATTGTCTCCATGCCTGATAATACCTGTCTCTGTAACTTACCTCCTTCCCCTGTAAGAAACATGTTTTTTAAAAAATCTGGCAAATTAAAGAAAACATTTGTTGTAATATTTCTTTATTGTTTTAAAAAAAGAGCAAGACAGACACATACAGGAGGGGAGGAGTCAAACTCCCGCTTCAACCAGGTTTAAAATCAAAGCCCTCTATAAATAGCAGTGGCTGTTTTGATATAGGTTCTTGCCCCCCTCCCTCCCCAATTAGAAACACCTTTAAATAAAAAGTCTTGGTACGACCGGATACAAAAAAAGCATTGGGGAGAAGGAATGGGGTGGAGACACACGGGGAAAGGGAGTCAAAAGAGCGAAATCCTCTTCTGCCTAAGATTGCTGTTTTGAAGCTTTTTAAAAACCCACCCAAACAGAATCCATGTTTAACACGATTTGGGGTTCTCTGTCCTTCCAAAGTGACGAGGGCTCAACCTGGAGACATCACGAAGAGCAGTTCATAGCTTCTCACTGTGTGGGTGGGACTGGTGTGGCCGTGCTGGGGCTGGGAGCAATTGGATCTGATTGTAGTGATGGTCCTTGATCTGGGTTGAAGTAGAGAGGATTGCGACACATTACTGACAGTCCTGATGAAATAAAGAGGGCACACACCTACTGCAGAAATGCCTCGCTCTCATGTTCTTTCTCCTTTATCAATACAAACATTCTGATATTTAAACACTTGTGGTTTTCTCTCCCCCCCCCCCCCCCACCCCCAAACTGGGACAAAATGTCTAATGCAAGAGTACTTGATAATTGTAGCCCGGCAAGGGCCAGAGATTTCTGATGAGGATGATGGTTTTCAAAGTGAAGTGTCTGAGAGCTTGTCGGGAGATTTGCAGCAAACAGGCCAGTCTGAGGCAGGTTGGCCTGACCATGAACCTCCAGATGTTGTGCATACTGGGGAAAGTGAACTTTACCTGGATAAAAGATCCTGGGAAGAGACGGGGGCACAGAGGTCTCAAGGAAGTGTAGAGTAGCTTTTTGGACTCAAGGTGTAAAAACCAGGCAATTAAAACATTCCCAGAGAATTAGATAAATGAGTCTCAGGTCCAGATGTGGCACGGATGTATCATAAATTCTTTGGTGGGTTTAAATTAGCTGTTTTGATTCTCTGCAAAGCAGATAAGACAACTTTGCCGTGGGAAAACTGTCTTCTGCTCACGCTGCCAAGGTACATAGGCAAGACATCAAGATTCTTGTTTCATGTTGATGTCTTGTTATGTACCTTGTAAGTTTGCCTGGATTACGCTTCCTGTGTACATGTAGTTTACCTTGCATTATTCTACATTCTTTGATTTCTAGTTCCTGTGAAGATTTTTAAGGACTTTTACTGAACTCTGACTGCTTTTGTATTTTGCTATTTATATCCCGCCTGCTGCTTTTGGATATAACCCCTTCCCCCATTTTTATTATTCTTTATTTAATAAACGGAGCCCCGGTGGCGCAGCGGGTTAAACCCTTGTGCCAGCAGGACTGAAGACTGACAGGTCAGATGTTTGAATCTGGGTAGAGCACGGATGAGCTCACTCTGTCAGCTCCAAGCTCCCTATGCAGGACAGGAGAGAAGCCTCCAAGGATGGTAAAACATCCCAACATGCGGGCATCCCCTGTGCAATGTCCTTGCAGACAGCAACTCTCTCAGTTTCTCGAGTCGCTCCTGACACGAAAAAAATCAATAAACTTCTTATATTTGAACCATTGATTTCCAGTGAGGTGCTGGGTGAAAAGGTGCCTCAGGGCTGAGGTGCAACAATCATCAAGACGCTCTCCTCCTCATCCTCCCTGGCCCTCTCTTTCTTTCCATCTTGCTCCCATGTCTCACCCTTGTATCACCTGCCATTCCAGTATGACTTAGTCCTACAAGAAGACAACAGGGAATAAAAACCTGACCGTCTCAAATTTCTTCTCAAATCCATTTCCAAATAGAAAAGGAAAAGACTTGACACCCCTTGACAGTTTGGAAGCATCTTCTTCCCGTTCTATACTGAATCGTAAGGACACAGACTTTCAGAGAACACCTGGTTTGCCAATCTCAACTAGATCCTGAAGGAGAGGATTCAACAGGGATGAAAACCTGCTGAAGCCCAGCTTGATGTGCTGTCAGCTTCCCTGATGGCATGTTAGAAACAGAAGAGGTAGCTATTTTCTTTGACCTTCTTTAGCAGACTCTGTCATTAAAGCATATTGCAGTCTAGTCCTGCCCCCTATCTAAGCAAGGAGGTGTCCAAAATTCCTGATTTTCCTGAACTCTGAAAAGGTTACAAATGAAAAGCAAGAAGAAGCAAGCTATCTGTGGTTGTAGGGAAGGAATTCTAAGTGAAATGGCTCAAACAAGCAAGCCATGCAAAACCATGCATAGGAGGGGCACATTCAAGAATTGGCCACTGCACATTATTTACAGCTGTGGGCACCCCTAATGCCTTTGCGTAAAATTGTCTTTGAAAATCCATACAAGATTCAGTAACTTAAACAGGATGAACATAGGAAATGTTATAAATCCTCTGTAAATCTTAGAACAGTAACCTTTTAAAAAACAGCAACCATGTTTCTCATATATGTGCACATTTATCACCAATGTACATGGCATCTACGGTAGTAACCCTGAAAATGTGCACACATTAAAAGTTTAATAAAGGAAAAATATATGCTAACAATCAACCAAACACTTTCTTTCACTCAATATGGCCTCTGTTCCTTGCTCTGCTCTCTTTATTTCCAGCTTTGAGAGCCTTTTCCTGGAAAGATATTTGTCAAAAAGGAGAACACAAATCTCCAAGGTCTAACTAAAGAGGCGTTGGATTCAAGATATGACAGTTTACATCTGTCATATCTTGAATCCAACTCCTCTCTAGTTAGAAACATTAATTTAAAAGCAAAATGAACTTGTACCTAGAACATTGCACAGTGAAGTGCAACTCTTTTTCTTTCCTAAAGAACAGTTTTTATATCCTTTTATTGAGACAAAGATAAGAAAAGTGTGCTGATAGTAATTAAAGTGGTTGGTTCACTTTGCAAACTAGAGCCCCCAGTGGTGCAATGGGCTAAAGCCTTGTGCCAGCAGGACTGCTGACTGAAAGGTCAGCGGTTCAAATCCAGGGAGCAGCGTGAGTTCCTGTCTGTCAACTCCAGCCTCCAATGCAGGGACATGAGAGAAGTCTCCCACAGGATAGTAAAACAGTAAAGCGTCCCCTGGGCAACGTCCTTGCAGACACCCAATTCTCTCAAACAAGTCGCTCCTGACACACACACACACAAACTTTACAAACTCTAGTTTTAAGATATGTTGGGATAAATAAAGGAGCACTGTGGGCATAAATTCTCAGTAGGGAACAACAAACCAAGACAAATACATATCCCCTTCCTGCCACAAAATGTGATTCATTTATTTTGCAATGAGAACTCAAAATGGGGCAATCTCTTCAAATGCCAAAGGAAATATCTTTGAGAACACTAATCACAAACACCCTCTTGGGAATTCCTAATGTGCAATAACAGCTCCCCCTCTCCCATTCCACCCCCAACTCTGGGCGAATTCTCACCTGATCCGAGACCAGCATTTGGAAGGAGGCTGCCCTGCATGGCTGCCACAATAGCTGGGCTCTGGGCAGCTGCGGAGCCGGGAGGCAGCGGGGCCCCGGCCGGAGGGTGCAGGGTGCTAGAGACGTTGATGATGGGCGGATTAGCCATGCTGCACGCAAGGTTACCATGCACTGGATGGATGGGCATGTTAGCAGGGAAGTTAATGCCGATGGAGTCTGTTACGTTACTAGCCATGCTAAATGGGATGGAGGCAGGCATTCCAAAAGGCAGGGCTGAGGGGATATTACCAGCCATGGCAGGGTGAACGGCTGCTGGGGCTGCCCCGGGGAGGATCTGGGATGGAGGCTGCTGGTTGGGGAACGGAGGCTGGGCTTCAGAGAGAAACAGAGGGAGACACAGAGAGAGAAAGCAGCAGTTGAGTGTGATGGTTTAGCAGCAAGCAAAGACTCAACGTGACTCATTAGCATTCACTGGGGTTGGGGGATCTGAAACATTTGATCACATAACGCATACCACATATGACATTTCCCCAAAAGCATCGACTCCAGGCATGTGCCATCATGACAATTACTATGTGTGATGTCTGACCTCAGCTGGCTTGCTTATCTAGTGTGAAACCATCATCAGAACATGAAATATTATCTCCAGTCATAAAATTATGTAAGTTCCCCAAAGGAAACATATGCCCAGAATTAATAAAGGATTGACAGTTATGTTGTTGTAGGTTTTTTCAGGCTATATGACCATGTTCTAGAGGCCTTCGACAATAGATTGACAGTTACTTAATCTTTGCTATCTCCACATTTAAGTCAAAGCCAATTCATTCTTTGCTACAGAAACAAAACTCTATGGTCAGTTTATATGCTACCCAGTAAGATTCATAGCAAATAAATTATCTGTTTTTTTCTTATGCGAATTTCACTTACAGTAATTTTAGAGCTAGGCCTGGATGTTCTGGTAGCAGCAAATGAACTGGGCCTTAATCTTTTATATTAATCCCTATAATCTCCTGTGGATTTGGCTACCATTAATCCTGTTCTGGGGACAAACTGAAAGACATGAAATTGTTCAAAGCCATTGGAGCACCATGACACTCATCCTAACCCAGAGTGAAGCCTTTTGGAGCAGAACAGAACAATTTATTGGTCTGTGCAATCCAATTGCCAAAGCCCCATTCAAACAACAGTTCTTTCTCACACGGATACCTAAAATGTGCTTAGGATCATAGGATCACACAATTGAGCCCCTTGTCCACACTTGATCTCCACAGGAAAAATACATAACAAGATTTCCAGCACCAGCATATAGGCTACATACACCTGTTGCATTCACTCTGTGTGTGCATGTGTAGAGGTAAATGCAAGGCAAGAACAGGGATGGCAATATTGGAGCAGAGCCCTATTTCCCTCCTCAAGGTTGAATCAGTTCTAGATATTGGGATGCTGGGTTGTCCAGCATTGTTTTCTCTGGTTGCCAACCCATCAGAGTTGTATAAAAAGTGACACTTCCTTTAATAATAATGCCTTCAGCACTTGGACTTTTGGAGGCAAAGAACAACTGAATCTCTCTCTGCTGGAATTCTTCCTTTACTCTAAAATGTAGACTTGATAGAGCAAGCATGGGCAAACTTCAGCCCTCCAGGTGATTTGGACTTCAACTCCCACAATTCCTAACAGCTAGGAAATAACGCTGTGACCAAAATGTAGGGGCACAAACCATTTCAATTTAGAGGCCTGGAAAAAAAGGGTAATTCAATTGTATTATCATCAACACACTCGTGGTGACAGCCACAGTAAGATCCCCTCTTCTTTCCATGGAAGTGGGATGAGAACTGACTGGGTATGTTCAATTAATTTCAAATTTATTTATCTATTCATCCTCAGTGACCATATGAAACATAAAACATAGAATGACATTTGAATATAAACATAAAATTAAAACATCAAAAACACAATAACATTTATATTAAAACCCACCTGTTAAACAACACAATTTAAAAACACTTAATAACATCATGCCATCCAAAATCAAATTTGTAATCTTTCCATTGGTCTGTTCACAATTCCTTATAATCTCCAGAGAAGGAACTTCCACCAAGTATTTTCATGGTAGGGAAAAAGATTTGCTGGGTCTGTCACCTCTAGTCTGCTGACAATCACACAACTGAAAAAATCCACTTGAGTACACAACTTTCTTCTAAATACCTACAATATCACCAGCAATGCTAGCCCAAATTTTTGAAGACCTCTAAGGACGGAAATTCCATACTAGCCTCAATAAGCTGATTCCTCTATCGGTTTCCTGTACAGTTGAAGTTTTAGAGCCCAGTGTAAAGATGTAGCTGCCTCAGTCCTAATGGAGCAGGCTCTTACAGAGAGGAGGACAAATATGGCATCTGGGCAGCAAGATCCGCATCTTACTGTCTATAAGGCTATAAGGAAGACCACACTGATCTATTTGTCTATACAGTCTTGAGGTGTGAGAGACTGAACTTAGAGCCACAGAGCCGTTTTAAATTTCCTGACCCATTACATGAGCTGCACGAAAACAGCTGCTCTCACTTACCATGGGAACCCGTGGAAGACTGTCCGGTCTGACCTGCACCAGTCTGTGCTGCTCCAGCCGCTGTCTGCTGTGCCTGGCTTGCAACTGCCTGTCCAATCTGTTCGGTCTGAGCCATACTGCTGGGCTGCCCTGCAGTGCTGGAGGCCGGCACAGGTGTTTGGGAGACAGGCATGGAGTGAGCGGCTGGTGCCAGAGGTGCCCCCGAAGAAGGGAGGGGCTGTGAGGCCCCAGGAAGAGAAGACGGGGGCTGCTGTTGCTGCTGCTGCTGATGCATCTGCTGGAAATGCTGCTGGCGAGCACGCATCTCGGCATACTTGAGCTGCTCCATGTGGAAGGCCTGTCGGTCGGCCAGGAGCTGCTGCCTCTGGTACTCCAGCTACAGTGAGAACAGCAAATAATGAGCAAGGCATGGCAAGCTTCTTCCCTCAATTCCCATCATACATTGTTCCTCTTCCTTGAAGAACGCTCTCTTCCAGTAGGCCTACCCAGTCAATTCTAACTTGTGAATTGTAATCTGCATTTCATCAATGAATTTTAACCTGAATTTCAACTACTGTATATACTCGAGTATAAATCGAACCGAACATAAGCCAAATTTAACATAAGTACCTAATTTATCACAAAAAACTGGGAAAATGTATTGACGCGAGTATAAACCGAAGGTGGTGAATGCAGCAGCTACTGGTAAATTTCAAAATAAAAATAGATACTAATAAATTACATTAATTGAGGCATCATTAGGTTAAATGTTCTTGAATATTTACATAAAACTAATTTAAGATAAGACTGTCCAACTCTGATTAAACCATTATTTTAACCTTCTTCAATGTAAATGTGCTTACATAACCTTCCAATAATAATAGAGTAAAATTATAAATGTAATAAAATAGAGTAAAATTATAAATGTAATAATAATAGAGTGAAATAATGGAAATGTAATAACAGTAAGAATAGAGTAAAATAATAAATGTAATAATAATAATAATAATAATAATAATAATAATAATAATAATAAATAGAGTAAAATAATATAAATAACTTTGATTCAAGTATAAGCCAAGGGAGGCTTTTTCATCCTGAAAAAGGATGGAAAAACTCGGCTTATACTTGAGCATAGACAATATGTGAATCTTGATATGTGTATTAGGCTCAGGCGCAGCCTGCTCAATACATAAACTGTGTAGCATGAGCCTTCAGATTTCTCTCTGGGTCTATAATACAGATCACTGGTTGTTTGCAAACCGTAAGAACTACAGTCAAGTTCCAATGTAAATACTTCCTATACATATAGGGTGGTTGTGGTAACTTCAATGTGAGTAGCCAATCTTTTTAAAAAAATGTACACATATATCAAGGTGCCACTCTGCACTTGGCATTTGTGCAGAGTAAGTGCATTTCACGCTGAGAGGACACAGCTCTACTCACTGCCTCACGTTCACGATCCATGATGGTTTCCAGCTCTTCAAAGTGCCTCAACTTGATCTCAAGCTTCTTCATCTGCGTTTCCACCAACAAGGCAACCAGGGACTTGATCTTGCGTTCTTCCACTGCTGCCAAATGCTGCAGAGAAGAGAAGGTAAAGGGAGTGGATCAATGCTCCAGCAGTGCCATGGCATTCTGAAAAGATCCCTAGAGAAAATGCCCAACAGATAATTGAAGCAGGATTATTCTAAGACACCTTTACATGTTCTTTAGATGTTTCCAACTATCTCATGCCTTATACTCAAGATAGAAATGAGAGATTGGTAGATCAGGTTTAGAATGTCAATCAATTATTTAAAAGGCTGTTTACCCAAAGGACTGAAGAAAAGAGGAGTGCAGTAATGGGAACGTGACTGATTTACTGCCCCTTCTGGCACAAATACTAGCTGGACGCCCAAAAAGACAGTAAGCATTGGCCATTCTCCAAGCCACTCACCTTTGCTTTTACAGCTGCAGCAGCCAAAGCAGCAGCAGCCGCAGTGGAGAGATTCCCTTCTCCAATGTCCCTCTCCACCTTCGTCTTCCGTTCACCCTCTGCCTCTGTAATATCCTTGGGTCCCTCTTCCTGCCCATCCTTGGGTTCTTTCTCCTTTTCTCCATCAGCTAAGAGACAAAAACACATTTAGCCTGCAGTTACCTGGGAGAGACTTGGGGAGGGAAGACTACCGATTAATGTCTGGATTTTTTTCCACTTTTGTTCATGCACTAAGAGGCTGCCCAGAAACTCCTAAGCATTTAAACTCATTGTTTTCTCCTCTCAGCCCCATTTGAAACAAAGCCTTTTCACTCTCCTCTTCATACCTATTAATTCAACTGGTTACAGCATCTTGATTTTGCAATGGCATCTGCCTCAGAATTAGGATCTAAAAAGCAAGTGGTCTACTGTATTGCATGAAATCAAACACATCTCTCTTGGTTTTTCAATGGCAGCGTTCTGTCAGAAATATTAAAAATTAACTAGGTATTTTTAATTACAAAAATGTGAGTCAAGCAGTAGGCCGAAAATGTGAGTCAAGAGTAGGCCGAAACCTGTTAGAGTCAGTGGGCCAAAGCTAGTGTTGTCCTGAGGAGAGTGAGTAGGCCGAAGCCTTTAGAGTTAGTGGGCCAAAGCTAGTGCTGTCCTAAGGAGTGTGAGGTAAAACTCTCTGTGTGAGAGTTTGCCTCAGTGGGAGAATAGGCCTCATTGTTAGTAGGCCTGATTGTGAGATAGGCCTTAGTCTATGAGAAGGTCTGGTGTGAGAAGCTTCAGTGAAAGAAGCCCCAGGTTAAAAGCCTCATGAGTAAAGCTTCAGTATAAAGGCTGCTGTGTGTAAAAAGCTTGTGTGTGAAGCTCCAATGTAAAGAACTTTGTGTTACCCTGCTATTGTAAATAGTGCGACTATACTATTTTACTACAAAGAAAAGCCTCCTAAAGAAGAGATATCATTGGTTTGTGTGTTTTTGTTCTTTTTATAACTTTGGGCTACTGGTGCTGGGTCACGCTGCTGCTAATAAGTACTCTGCTATATGTTTATGAGGACGGTCTTTTGTTAATAAGCACACTCGCCCAACAAGTTCCACATCTGCCTCAGAATTAGGGTGAAAGAAGCAAGTGGCCAACTGTATTGCATGAAATCAAACATATCTCTAGCTCAGGCATTGGGACACATAGCTATAGGACTCCAATCCCATTAAAGCTTCTAGTTAACTAGTTATGGCACAAACTCTGTTATTTCCTGGGAGGTGGCACTCACCCATCGTGTCCCCATCTGTCTTGTCCATTTCCTTCTCGCCATCAACCTCTTTGCTCTTATCCTCCTCTTTCCTAGGCACCTCCCCAAGCTTCTCCTTCACTTCTTCCTCCAGGGCTCCTTCCCTTGGCTCCTGCATCGAGGGAAAGAGCTGACTGTAATCACGGGCTACCTTGCTTCTTTGAAAAATTGTGTGTGTCTCAAGGCACATAATCAATGGCTATAGATTTGGGTTAAATAAAACATTGAAAACTAAACTGGGAAAAGTCCAAGTTGTCTACAGTTTATTATTCAAGAAGCCAGGTAGCCAATTTTTTTTGTATCAGAAGCAACTTGAGAAACTGCAAGTCTCTTCTGGTGTGAGAGAATTGGTCATCTGCAAGGACGTTGCCCAGGGGCTGCCCGGATATGTTATCATCCTGTGGGAGGCTTCTCTCATATCCCTGCATGAGAAGCTGGAGCTGATAGATGGGCGCTCACCCCATCTCATGGATGCAAACCGCTAACCTTCAGGTCAGCAGTTCAGCTGGCACAAGGGTTTAACCCATTGCACCACAGCAGCTCCCTATGCAAAATAAAATAAAGGACTTGGAAAAAAGGCTATATAAGATGAACAATATGATGCAATCATATTTCATGAACATATTGTGACATGCTCTCAGTTTGCCCTGTCTCTGCTTTTGGGATTGTTATCCCCATTACTGTTCAAGGGTATAGCCAAGCCCTCCCGCACCTTCACCTCTTTCTTCTCCTCAGAAGCTGGTGGTTCTGTCCGGTTCTCATCTGGACAGCTTTCTTCTGAAATAAGGTGGGAGGGGGGGAGAGATCCAAAGATACCAGCATTAGTTTCTCCATGTAAGGCTCCAACCCACACCCTACACAAATAAAATGAATGGGAGTGTAGAAGAAATATTCTTCTTCCACACTCAATCAGAGGTACCATATGTTTGGATCATCAGACACTGCTGGACTGCAAATCTCATCAGTCCTCAGTACTGCCCAGTGCTGATGGGAAATGCAGTTCAGCATCTGCATAACCAGATACTCCCCAAATACTTTTCAACCAGACACAGAATTAGAACTGGGACTTAATGAGGGGAAAAGATCCAAAAGCTAGTCTCCCTCTTCCTTCAAAACTCAGATTGTGCTTTAAAAGCGGTTCCCCTTCTCCAAAGAAGAACATCCCAGAAACAGTTCAAATGGCAATAGGGTCAAAGTGTAAGCCACATCCCCAGCCCATGAAGTGCCCCTTGCCTGATAGGGTAGGGATGAAAGGGAGTAACGCGAAGGCCCCTTACCCTGTGCCAGGCGATTGAGAGTGAGCTCCAGGCCGGAAGTCAGGCCGGCTCTGGTCTCCTGCGTCTCGGCGGCCTTCTTAGTCCCCACCGCACACTGGGCGAGGTCCAACGAGGGCGCTTCGCGGGTGGAAGTGCGGAAGGCACCCCGCTCACCCCCCTCACCTATTCTCTCCAGCTCGTCAGACGTGGTCCCTGCAATGCCGCTGCTTTCCAGACCAAATGCTGGGTCTGCCTTGCCTGTCACCTTGGCTGCTTCCTCCACCTTGCGGACATGAGCTTCCACCAAGGCTGTGGGCACCTCTTCCTTCATCTTGGAAAACTCCTCTGCGGAAAACGGCCTCAGAGTCAGGGCAAATGTTCCGATCGGAGTAGTAGTCAACAAAGTGGTGCATACAACAGTATGAGGATATCAAAAGGGCACAAGGGTGCAGATCCAGTAAAGTACTACTTTTTTCCTCCCCCGCACTAGAAAGTAACTAAGATTTTCAAGTGTTACAGATGAGAGTTGTGAGGAGGCAGAAGCTCACTGGAGACACAAGAGCAAAATAACTGGATCTGGCTTTGATAAGTCATTTAGGTACCCACAGCTCTGTTTTGCAGTTAAAATACCAGCAGATAAGGTGAAGATAAAGGTAAAGGTTTCCCCTGACATTCAGTCTAGTTGACCTCTGGGGGGTGGTGCTCATCTACATTTCTAGACCGAAGAGCCAGCATTGTCCGTAAATGCCTCTAAGGTCATGTGGCCAGCATGACTGCATGGAGCGCCGCTGCCTTCCCGCCAAGGCGGTATCTATTGATCTACTCACCCTTGTATGTTTTCAAACAGCTAGGTTGGCAGACACTGGAGCTAACTGTGGGAGCTCACCCCGCTCCCCGGATTCAAACCGCCAACCTTTTGATTAGCAAATTTAGCAGCTCAGCAGTTTAACCTGCTGCACCACCAAATACCAAAGTTTTACAACTTTTTGGACATTTCACATACACTATTTCAAATGCCAGGTTTTCAACAGATATCTACAAAAGATGTGCTAAAACATTAACATATACTGTTGATAAATATTTAAATGCAAATACATGTTAATGGATGCAAAGGCCCACAAAGCAACAAGTCCCACAGCACATACTGCACTGTGTTTTTGTTAAGTAGCACGAAGTGTCCTTTCCTTGTAAGAGGAGGCTGCAGAATGGAGCATTTCAACAACTTGAGAGACATCAACCCAAATTAGGGGATAAGAGGAGGGGTTGTTTGAGAGCGAAAGAGCGTGTTTGGGAATTTAAGTCTTAGTTCTGTTTTAAAACAGTATCAAACACAAACGGTGCAAAATCTCCTTACTGACTCCCGGGATGCCGCCCAGAATGTGGCATCCCGAGACCCTCCGTTACTGTTTGTTTGCTGGTTCTTATTTCCCAGTCTTAGCAACCCTTCCATATGTCTTGATCTGGGCCCCAATCTAAAATTCTATTCATAATCTTGGAAAATCTGGGCTTCCTAACTAGGGATGGTTGAGCAGGTTCAATGTGCTTGTGGACTCCCTGTTAATTACCTAGGGCTGACTTGGCTGCTGCCGATGCCACTCGAGGGTCCACGACGGAGGCGAGGAAGGCCACGGTGCTCATGACCGGGTTGCCCGACTGGCTGAAAGGAATAGGTTGGTAAGCGAGGGGCCCCAGGGAGGCTTCAGAGTCTTCCAGGTAAGGGTCCTCAATGGGAAGACGGAGAAAATGCAAAATACACTCGTCCTGCGTGCGGCTGCCCACGTGCTCAGAAACCTTGTTCCAGTCATCCTTGTACATCTCCAAGGCCTAAAAAGCAGGTCAGAGAAATAACAAAAAGGGATTTAACCTGAATTCAGGGATTTAACCTGAATTTGAGCTTCCTCTTCTGTCTAAACTGCATTTTTCTTTTGAGTTGAGACATGCTTTTACTTATAAACACAGAAAAAATAAGAATATGGCATTTATGTAGAAAGACATTCCATTTTTTAATGACAACCTCAATTGTCTCTCCTCTCCGATCTGTTTATAAACTACAGAACTAAATGAAGCACATGCATTATTCATGTTGGGGTGGGGGCGAATGGGTCATCAAATCACAACCAAGAGAAAGGAAACAGGACAGAGAGAAAAGCAAACCATTCTTTAAAGTGACCAAAATAAATATAAATTAGAAGTTATATTATTAAGATTTAGAAAAGGCTAGAAACTGTTAACTAGAACCATTTTCCTTTAGCCTAGGCCAGAGCAGATATAACTCAACTGTTTTTTAGCTCTCAGCTATGATTTAATCCCACAAGATCTGTTAAGATTCTAAACATTTTTTTGAATTTGTATCCTGCCTGTCTCCCAGCTTGGGACCCAAGGCAGCTTACAACACAGTTAAAACAAGACACAGCAAGAACAACAACAACAACAAAAAAACCCTGGAAAAACAAAAGTTTTTAAAACCAAATAATTTAGCTATCACATAAAGCTCTACTCCTTCAAAAGATGCCTAGCTCTATACTGCCTACTCTGAATCAAATTGTTTCCAGGTGACTCCTAGAAATTGACCCTGGAATCCTTTTTCATATAAAACTATTCTAGCCACTGAACTAGGGCTCTTACTCAGCCCTTAGTCGTGGACTGTAATTTCGATGTTCTATTGAGTTTATCCTTAGCCTGTAGTTTAATTTGCATAATCACAGATAACACAATATCTGTATAAGTTTTCAATGCTAACTGAAAGTGGAAAAATCCTAAATAGCTTTTATCTAAGTATCGAGGTAGGTGCGGGCCTTGAGATCTGCTGGGAAGGCCATTTTCTAGGTCCCACTGTTAGAAGAGTGGTTGGTGGGGATGAGAGAGAGAGAGCCTTCTTGGTGGTGGCTCCCCGGCTCTGGAATGCCCTCCCTAGAGAGATTAGATTAGCCCCAAATCTCCAAACTTACAATTTGAGCCTAAGAACATAGCGATTTACATGGGCCTTTGACCTGGAATAATGTAGTATGGTCATGTGATGATGTCGGCCATTGTTATTTGATACTTTAGTTTGTGTTGAAGAAACCCAATGATCCACAGGTATGACTGTGTTTTAGAATTTTTAAAATTTTTAATTTTATGAACTGATGTTGTCCATTGTTTGTATTTAGTCAAACTGTGTATTGTTTTGATTACATGTAATTCTATTTTGTGTGGCACAATACATCATTCAACATAGATATAGAACACATCCATTTCCAGTTTATTTTAGCTAGTGAAAATACAAATGAATGAAGAATTTAGCAATAAATAAACTGGGGCAGAATCCCTAAAGGAAATGTGCAAGTAATTGTAAGGGACCCCCTCAGAATTCACTGCCAAGCATCAGTTTCTTTGTCCACTCACCTCTAGAAGCAACAAGGTTTCCTGCTCTGTCCACTCGCGGGTAGCACTGGCAGCAGCTTTGCTCTGTAAGGGAAGGACAGGTGTTAGAGCGGATCTGTCTCCGGATGAAGGTGTGAGAAAATCAATTATTGCCCTCTCTTTACCTTGGAAGGAACATTTTTCTTCGTATACATGTCAGTACGAAGTCCAAAGTTTTGCATATCAGGTGGTTTCTCCTTACTCTTGTCAGGGAAGTTCAGCATCTGCTGTGAAGCTGTGGTTTGCTAGGAAGAAAGAATAAGAACTTTGTGTGATATTGAGTATTTTGGATTGAAAGAAACCTTACACTTTTTCAGTGCCAGTGTATACTAAACCCAGAAAGAATGTCTTGTCAGCTTCTCACATGAGTCTACGCTTTCCATGATAGAGATCCATTTTATCCCTTGATACATTTTGACTCCCAATCATGAATGTTCACAGTGGTATGGATGCCATCAAGAAATTATACCAATTGACATCTAAGAAGCCTCTCAAGGCAGTGGTTCTCAACCTGTGGGTCCCAGATGTTTTGGCCTTCAATTCCCAGAAATCCTAACAGCTGGTAAACTGGCTGGGATGTCTGGGAGTGGTAGGCCAAAACATCTGGAGACCCACAGGTTGAAAACCACTGCTCTAAAGTGAAAGGAGCCACAATTCTTTTTTATCCTTAAAAACCTCACAAGATAGATGTAGATCAGATTTAGGCTACCTGGAACTCCACAATTATCCATGGGAAAGTGTACAAATAACCTCATTCTCTTAGCTCCCATAACTACTGAAAATCTATTATTTTCTCTGAAAGCCATCATACCATTTCTGGTTTCCCCTTCACGGTCTCTGTGACAAGGTCTTCAATCTCCTTGCTCTTCCGTCCAGCCTTAGTGTCACTATCAGTCTGACGACCCTGAAGAATACAAGTAAGATTCTGCTCTAAGTCCCATTCTCATTTAGATCAATATTTTACTGTGGGAAAACCAAAAGGGGAGGGGGGGAGATGTTCTAAAGAAGCAGGGAGAACTTGAAGGTAAGAAAGTGGTTCAAACACGTGTTTCATTCTCTGTACAGAAGTTCCTTTTACTCATCATGTTTTTCTTGTTTCTGCTTCTCAAAATATGGCTATTAATTTATTTATTTTTATCAAATCTTTTTTCTAACTTTTCATTGTGCTTATGTATGGTCTTACCTTGTATTTAACACTTGATTTTACTGCTAGTTTTCCTGGAGACTTTTAGTAAGTTGATTAACAAAATTTTAACTGAATAAATGCCATTAAATAAAAATGTTAACATTTCTTCTCATGTTTGAAAAAAAAATCTACTCAACCTGGGGTGTTTTGGGTTGCAGAGGTACCAATCCCGAAGGTGTATCAGCCAAAACGTGGAAATGAGATGTTGGTGGTGGTCCCATTGGTGTTGGACGGCTCTCTGCATCCACTTGGTAATTGATCAGTCCCCACTGTTCCAAGAAGGCATGCACTCTGCAAGAGGCAGAACCCGAGCTCAGAGTCATATCAAGCCATCTGGCAAATTATTTCTTTGCTTTTAAGAGATAAGATATAGTCCCCCAAAAGGGCACAATTATGCCCCACAACTGGAGGATGCACCATACATTTTTTGTTTCTTCGTCAGCAGTTTAGGTCAAGTCTACCACCTTTTCTACAGATAGAGTTATGCTGTTAAATACAATGAGAACAGTAACAGTTAAATAACTCAAGTGGGGGATGATCCTGTTAGTTTAATTGCAGTACTTTATTTCAAAGAAACTACAGCAGATAGCCTCTTTCCTTTTCCTTTTTCATCTATTCCAGTGATTCTCAACCTTTTTCTGACCAGGGACCACTCTCCAACATTAGTACCAAAAGGATTACGAATCAGTTTTTGGTCAACTTTAGATTCATTTTGGTTATTTGAGGTGCCATCCAGTAGTCGCCATCTGCTTGCCCACAGAAAACCATATTTAATAATCTAGAGCTGATGTGGTAGTAGTAATCTACTTATTATAGTGCCAAGGCAACAGGGATGTCGGAAGAGGAGAGGCTGACTACATTGCCTCTCTCCTCCCGACATCCCTGTTGCCTTGGCACTATAATAAGGTTTCATGAGACCAGTCATTCTTGTTGCCGCATGGTTTCGAGGCAACAGTGTAGTAATGGTGAGGGCGTAGACCATAATTTTGTTCTTGCAGACCACTGGTGGTTCACGGACCACAAGTTGGGAACCACGGATCTATTCCGTGTCTTAGCATACCTCATGATGGCACAGACATCCCCAGCCAGGTTCCGACGGCAGGCAGTCGAGGTGAGGTACTCCTGTGGATTGAGCCGGTACGTGTCAATCATAAAATTACGGTATGCCAAATAGCTAAAGTGTAGCAAGAAGAAAAGAGGAAAGAGAATCACTGTTGATTCAATTCATTCGTATTGTAAAATCTTCCACAGAGATCAAGCATATACTTTCTCTGTTTACAATAATCACAACATCAAGGTTTAGAACTTCTACATCTAACTTGACTGAAGCCCTAAACAATAAGGAAATAATTCCTCCAATCCTCTTCTTATCTTAAAGAAAAACACTAGGCTATTTCTGTTGTTATTGGTAAGTGCAGCCTTACATTTCTGGAGTCTTTGACTTATTTTTGCCGTTGAAAAATTCTGGGAGGGCTCTCCGCTCAATGGCATGAACACTACAAAGGACATAAAAAAGAAGTGTTTAGAGAAGAACTAGAGAAATGAGGAACTGAGGGGACCACCTCTCCTCCCCATTCCTACTCCAGCACACCTGTTGTAATCAAACCAGGCAGCATAGCTTGGGATGATAATATGATGGGTCTGCTCAGTCACATTGTCTTCATGCAAGTCAGGGTTTTTGGTCTGCTCTCCTTTGTTCCCAGCATTGCTCTCCTCTTCATCCTGAAACCAGAAGTCTCTTGAAAAGCAGCACTGACTCCCGTGATTTTTCCTCAGTCATTGTTCCTAAGCTTTGATTTAAAATGGATGTCCATGGATGAACTGTTCATCCACAAAAGTACAAAAAGCCTGGGTCCTTGATATGACGCACTCACCCTTCAGTCCAAACACAACTTATAGAATAGGCAAGTGAACAAAGTGAGGCGGAAAGAATCAAGGGACGGTTGCTACCTGAGAGTACTCAAAGTAAATGGAAAATTATGCAAGAAGAGGTTCCTCATTATATTCTCATAATGGATTTATATCAAATTCTGTTGAATCTAGGCTAAATGGAAACAAACAATAATAATATTGGCACACAAGAAGCAAAGCAAAAAAAATTAGCCAAAGGTGCCAAGTGCACCATTTTGCAACTGCCAGCTTTAGGACGTAGTGGGAATGCTGTTCTACCATCAAAGCAGCTAAAATTGGGCAGAAGCATTGCGAGTGCAAGGGATAATATCCCTTTTATGCCACATGTTCTCTGACTTCAGATAATGCCAAGAAACAACAAAGAGACTGCAAAAAGCCTACTCAACTCACCTTGCCTACAGTCTCCATGCTCTCATCCTCTGGTTCATCTGAGAGGAAAAAAGCATAGGTTATCTATATCAGGAAAAGAAACATCTTTATATTCCATTTGCCAGTATATTCCAGCAGGGAAAATTTATCAGCTGTTCTCTAAAAACTTATCTTCATATCTCACAATCGCAATGAGGGAGTTATACTTCCTCACAATATATCATTTAATTTTTAGTCTGCAGCCTACTGTATATATGGCACAGACAGAATTATCAATGTAATATACAAAAATAATCTATGATTCCTATTCATATAATATATAAATAGAACTATGCTGGGAACACAAGCAAAACATTAATGGGTTGCTGTGAGTTTTCCAGGTTGTATGGCCATGCTCCAGAAGCATTCTCTCCTGATGTTTCATGCTGAAAACCTTTTATTATATTCCTCTATCAAGATGGAGGCCAGTTCTTTATACATAACCGCAGAGCTTTGCAAAGAGATATTGCAAGTGAAATAGCTTTTAGTACAGCACCTCAACAAAATGGTCAGAAATCAGTGAAGATTAGTCAAAACAACCACATGTCATATACCCCCAGGGATACAAAATGACACTTGGTTCCTACCAACACATAAACGTTACACAGGAGAAAAGCGTTCACAAGGAGGTTTCACGGTTTAATTCAAGAAACCAATGGCTAACAAAAGGCTGAGGAACTTGTCCTTTCTCCCACTACCAAAAAAAAAAAAAAAAAGATTACGGACAGAAAAATATTTCTTACCCAAATCAGTCATGGTGCCACCTTTCACAGGAGCAGATTCGGAATCTTTCTTGGTATTCACTATATACAATGGAAAGAAGAAACATTTATCCAGGTCAAACTTTGGCTGGACTGTTACATACACCTTGCCAATGACTATGACTACATCTACCCAGCAGATTCATATTTCCCCGCACTAGAGAACAGAGGAGCACTCATATGGAAAAGAAAAATATTGTTTTTTACATCAAAATGTGGCACAGAGCAGTGAAGTCGTTCTTCTTATACCTAAACCCTTGAACTAACAAGATCAAGGTATGGGGTTTGGAAAAGAGAAATGACTGTGGCATGGATCCAGAGGTCCTGACCTGTTTTTGGTAGTGTCACTTCTTCAACATTGGGGACAGGAGAAGGCTCATCCATGTCTTTAGTGAGGTCTTCTTGCTCCTCTTCACGGTAACCACGCTTGGATTTGGTATAAGGAGTAGAAGGCCTGCAGTGGGAGGAATATGAGGAGAGATGCAATAAGCCTTGTTAGAGGGACCTAATACATCCAGAAAAAACTAGGAACCATTGTATCTAATATTCCCAACAACAGACTGTGCCAAGCCACGTTATTTTCAACCAAGGGAACAGAATCTATCTTGTGGCTTAAATATTAGCTCTAGTGAGGAGACATCTAGCTGCTTACACCAAAGGAAGTAAATTAGAGTTGAAACATTAGACGGAAGATGAGCTTACTTGCTATTCTACACAGAGACAGGCACAAAGTAGAAATGTTGGCTAAACCAGCACATGGAGAGTGCACAGGAAGGGCAAAGTTTCCAAATGTGGGAGATAATTCCAAACCCTCATAAAATCATAGGGTTGGAAGAGACCTCGTGCGCCATCCAGTCCAACCCTCTGCCAAGAAGCAGGAAAATCAAAACACCCCCAACAGATGGCCATCCAGCCTTTGTTTAAAAGCTTCCAAAGAAGAATCCTCCACAACCCTCAAGAATGTAAGAAGAGAAATAACTGCAGAAAATTGTCCTGATGGTCATAAACTCGAATTTTTCTTAAAGAGGTAATTTAAGGAACACAGCAGAAAATTCACAAATATATAGACAGAAGGGACTTAGGGTGGCTCATGTCCAGGTGGCACAGGAAAACCTGTCCTCACCCTTTCTTGGCATTCTTCTTTTTAGCTTCTGGAGTTGGTGAAGGGGAGGGAGAACGCTTTCTTTTCTTATAGTTCCCTCCTTTCTTGTCCCGCCGATCTGAGTCAGGGCTGTTAACCTAATGAAATTGAAAGAGGCATCCATATTAGCAAGTTGTGATTATTAGCACACACTGAAAGAACCAGTAAAAGTTTCTCATTTCCTCATCTTCTATTGTAAGCTGTTTTATAACTGGAAGGCCTCAGTTTTATGGATCTCATAGTCAGAGAAGCAGTGCACAGGCATTAGTCTCAAAGCATGCACCTACTGCTGGATTATACCACCAAGATCATTTGAGTGTTTTATTGTGTGCTAAAACTTGCTGTGCATCTTCTAAACAAGCACGATATGGAAAAGATATAGCATAGCTTTCTTGCCGACAGGTTGTTTTCTATATGTAGGAGATGTTTTACTTTTAGTCCACCCTGCATCCCCTTGGGGAGAGAGAGCGGAATATAAAGTATATTATTATTATTATTATTATTATTATTATTATTATTATTATTATATTGTTGCAAGGGGTGAAGTTCAACATCATACCTAATGTCTGACATAGTACATCTCATCAACAGATCCTGCATAAAGGCTTCTGATCATGCAGAGCTGCTCTGTCTAGTTAGAACACCTGTTTTGCATAAAATTCTTGAAATCGACCTATGTATGAAAGTCACTCCGCTGGCTGCCAATTAGTTTCCAGGCAAAGTGCAGTGTGTTGGTTTTGACCTTTAAAGCCCTACATGGTTTGTATCCAGGTTACCTAACAGGACTGCCTTCTCCCATACAATCTGTTCTCTGAGGGTCAGCTACTCCAGCCTGCCAGAACCACATTGATGGCCGCCACCTGGAGGACCTTTTCATTGGCTGCCCCAAGACTGTGGAATGACCTGCCGGAAGAGATCCAACAGCTAAATGAGCTGTTAGAATTTAAAACACACCTAAAGCTCTATCTCTTCCAGCAAGCCTACCTAGCCAGATTTAATCATGAATTTAAAACTCACGTCTTGAATCTGCTATATTTTAATAATTATTTTGGGTATTTTAATATACGTATTTGGTAGAAATATGTTTCAATATGTGTATTTTATATAATGATTGTTATTGTTGATGACGTTGTTATTATATACTTGTTCAAATGAGAAAAAAAACTAAGGCAAACTGCAAAGTTGTCCCTGATTAAATCATATATACCAGTATTATCAAAACCAGGTTGTAAGACTACTTGATTATGAATATGGGACTTCAAATCCTAATCCACAAATACCATCTCTCTATACTCGTAATCTAAAGGGGAAAATATGAATATTGCTTTGTGGAGATTGTGTTTTTTCATGTAATCCCTCTATTCTCACTGATATTTTGAAATGTATATATAACTTTGTAGCCATTAAAGCATAAGTAATCAGGATTATGTAGTCTTGACTACCACCCTCCTCCTCCTCCTTTTTCCAAAAACAGCAATCATCTTAATGGATATCTGATGAAAGTCCAACTAGGCCACAATTCAAGGCAAGACTTTCAGTAACCATCAGGTACTATAATGAAGATGAATGCAGGAGTTCAATTGTTTCCTGGAAATCGGCGTATAGTTCAATAATGAATCATAATCTGTGTTCTGTGCAGCCCCCAATGTATAAGCTGCTCATATTTCAGAAGAGGAATGGATTTCTTTGCCCACTGTCCTTCATCCAACTAGACCCAGAGACTTCTCTGAATGGAGTATCTACCTCATCAGTGAGAGTTTTGGCAGATATTTTCTTCCTACGTGAGACAGGACTCTTCTCATCATTGACTTCATAGTCTTCTTCGTTCATCCACTCGTTAAAAGTATCTGTGTCCAGAATCCACTTAGCATGAACCTGTGCATCAAGAGAAAAGAGGGTCACAAGTGGGCATTTTACACTGCGAAAGAAAGGACCTACCTCCCAGACATAAACAGAGGTTACAAGGAAGAGAACCAAAGGCCTCCTCAGGCTCAGAGAACATAAACTATTCATACAGGAGCTTCACCATATGCTTAAAGAGAGTTATGAATTACCAACTTTGCTTATTGATACATAAATCAAATTCACAACTGCCACGCTTGATAAGAGAGGCACATTAGTTGCTTCTCAAAGTTTCTACCACCCGAGCTTTTACCTAGGAGGAAGCTTCAACAAGCTCCATCTATACATAAGCATCAAATGAAAGCAATCCTTTACCTTACGGGGCTTCTCTGGGGTCGGCGCATCCTCCACAGGGGCTTCAATTTCACTTGCTGGGATCCAGGTGTCATAGCTATGAAGCAAAGGAGGAAGCAGCCAAGCCATCAGTTATAACACTGTAGTTATAGGCACAGCAAGCAACTCAAAAGCAACTTAGACCTCCATCATCCAATAAGGGAAAGAATAGTAAAACTCAAATCAGGTCCAAATTCTAAAGGTTTATTTTCATTTATAAGAACTAGAATGAATAGCAGGAGAGGAAATAAACTGAAAGAGAACAGTAAGGGAAGGAAAGTTCGATGCCAATGTCAGAAGCAGCTTACCTGTCTGGGTAGTAGCCCCAGTGCAAAAGGACCTGCTTGTCTCTCTTCATAATAGGGCGGACCCACTCTTCTAGAGTGAAAAAAAGAAACTTAGGGATAAGAGTCTAGAACTGTTTGGCAAATATTAATTAAAAACAACAACCCCAGGGCCGTCTTATTTACAGGTCATTGAGAGTAATGTATCTTAACTGCTATATATATAAAAAGGAACCATCCCCATCTCTGAGCAGAGCGGCAAAACTCAAGGGCTTAGTCTATCCTGGGAGAATCTCAAAGAAGCATCATCTGCCTCTACCCTCTCTGCTATGGTACTGCTTTTGGCCTTCCTCAATGTCTGTGTTGGGAAATGGCAGTGATGACCATGGGTGGCTGTTCCCAAGATGACATTGGAGCTTTCCCTTCTTCATGGAATTATATATGAGGTTAACTTATATGTTAGTATATATGGTAGTCTTTAAGCATCTATATACTCTGGAAATGCTTCACTTCATATCATCTACATTATATTTTGTTACAATGAGTTGCTATAAGAAGAGTTAAGCAAAATCTCTTTTTGCCCTCCTGATCAGAGGGATAAAGACGTTAACTTAAATAAGACTGAGCCTCATCCATAATAATCGAGTTTTGGATGGTGTGAAAGCCAAGACAGTTCTGAGTCATTGACTTGAAATGAAGTCTCCACCTTCCTTGAAGCAGGTGGCACAGAGGAGGGCTTGGACCTTTCTCGCAGTAAGTAAGGCAAAAAGGGCAGGTATATAGCAGGACAGGCAGCCTTCTGTGCATCTCTACACAGAGGGTCATGCACCACTTAGGTAGGCTGTTTAACCTGCTGAACCAGGGCTGTGGCCATTCAAAGGACCCAATTCCTGAACAATCTCAAATTGTCCATAGGGGATGGTGCATCAACAATCAGTACCCTCATTTCCAGCAAGTGGTCTAGGAAGCAATAGCTTGACAACACATAAGAACCAGTCTCCAATCACGGAAGGAAACAAGGCTCATAGTCCTCATCCACAAACTTCCCATCAAAGGAGTAGGCAGACCTAGCAGGGAAGTCATTATCTGCTAGAGGCATACAATAATGCTTGTGGGGGAGGTGTCGGGTCCTGGTCATTCCTTTCATGGTATTGAGCTACTAATTGGGTCTTGTGCTGTCCTGTCCATTAGTGGTGCAATGGTATCGGAGGGGCTTCAGCTCTGACAGAGAGGTCCAGAGAGGCAGTACACAACCTGATGGGACAGGGACACATCCACAACAACCAGAGATATTGTAGATTGCACCTCAGTGACTACTGCAGGAAGAGTGAGCTCCTCATCCTCAGAACAAGCCTTCCTTCCAGAAGCTGGGTTGATGTGAGACACATCAGGGGTTCACCTTTGGGCCCCTGGTAGTTCAGCAGTTAGGACTGGTGGTTCATCCTGAGACACTCGAGATTCGCCTTTCTTCACCAATTTTCTGGACATTTTCTTTCTAGCCTCTTCAGCTTCATAGGCCTTCCTTCGTGTCAGGAGTTTCTTAGGTGAAGGGGTAGGCTCCTTAGTTTTCTTTGTGTGAGAGGCAGCCTCCTCAACCAAAAGTCTCTCGGGGGCCTTCAGTAAGACCCAGGTTGAGGCAGAAGCCATGAATGATGGCAGCAAGGCCTGCTGGTACAGGAAGGAATGAAGCCTTGCCTTCTGATTCTTCCTCAATCATGCCATGAAAGCCTGGCAGTGAATGCAGGTTTGGATGGCATATCCCTCACCGTGCAGTTAGGAAAGTGGAAAACACCATGATATTGTTGAGCCTCTGTCTCTAATTGTGATTGTTATTGTTTTTGGGAGTTTTTTCCATGTCAGGAGTGACTTGAGAGACTGTTATTGTTGATGATAACTGGCTTCATCACTATCTGGAAACAACATCATAGGCATGTTTGCTGAGGACAGTAAAATCTAACAGTAATGCATTCTCTTTACTGTTCAGAAGCATGCCTAAATGCAAGACATAATCTATCAAACAACAGCCAATTGCTATGCAAGGTTAAGATAAAAATCAAAATTTCACAGTTTCCCTGCCCAAAAGACATACTGAAGTCTCACCTTCTTCCAGGCTACCAGGAACTGGGAAAACAATATGGGAAGCATTATTCTTATCGTCAGTTACTGTTCCCTGAAAAGAGATTGAAAAGGTTCAGACCCAATTAGGACCAGATTTCTAGGAGAGTATGCCTCAGTAGCAGAAAAGTGACAAGAATGGAAGACAACTGTGGTTGCAGCTACACTGCCATATAATGCATTTTCCCACTGAAGTGCATTGATGTGCTATTAATACGCCCCCCCCCCCCATTTTTGTTACATGTTTAAAAATAAGAAAATGTACTCTATAAATAACAAATAATGTATAAATACACATTCACATGGAACAAAATGGTAGAAGCACAAAGTTATGGCAAGGAAGCTCAAAGTGAAGAAGCAGAAGCATCATTTTCTTCATACTGTCCTTATATCAGACTCCCTCCCTGTCTTGTTCTCTCCCCTTCTTTCTTCATGAAGCCAGACATACCAGGAATAAAAACTAATGATAGTTCCTCACAGCGGACAAGAGCAAAGCAGACAGCAATCTCCCAAAGTGGACAAGAACATGAGGCATGGAGGCTGCTCCATTGAAGCCCTAAAGCCCTGTACTCTCGCACGAGCATGCCCTCTGGAGCTAGCTCTTAACTAAAAATACTGCTCATATGTCAAAGCAAAACTCGGGCAGAGCAACAGCTTTTGACTCAAAATGCTCCCAAGTTGGGAAGCTCTTAATTAGGGGTTCACTATACCAATGTTTATGCTTCATATAGAATAAATATTTGTAATTAAGAACATCCTGCTCTGAATGAGGAACTAAATGAGGAACAAAACAAAATTTTAGGTTGAAAAATATATTGTATTCAAATTTTATTCATGTTTTTGCTGTTGATATTGGGAACAAATTTACAAGAAACTCAGGATCCAATGTTTATTTCCTTTGCCTTAAGTAACGACGAAAATAACCTTTACCTGTTTATTATCTGTATTTTCTATTATTAATTGCTTCTTTATAAGATTATATTTTATGTTACTCATATTAATCTTACAGCTTTTGTTTAGAATTGTAATACCAGTAAACATTTGCTTTCAAAAATTTGAAGTTGAATTGTTTGACAATGCTCATCTTTGATGGTGTAAAGAATAAATGTCTCATTATTATTATTATTATTATTATTAAAAGAACATCCTGCTCTGCTCCAAATATTAGAGCTTCAATAAGCTGTTGTGAAGTTACCTGTCTGTGTAACTTTTAATTTCACAGAGAAATAGGGAAAAGATTTAAATGACCTTTAAGTGACTAATCAGCAGAAGAAGGCTACTGAATGATTATGTCCACTTCTGTGAATCAAGTTAGTTTTTTTGTGTTTAATTTTATTTTAAGAAGAATTATGGAAAGGAGGATTCTTGGGGCCCTCTTCCCTCCATGGAAAGTTATTGAAGTGCAAGCTCTTTCTCAAAAGAGAAGTAGGTTATGTTAGAAAACACATCAGTATTCACTTATATATTTTGGATCTCAAAGCCAACAAGTCTGCTGCAAGTTCAGACATCTCCACCTATGCACACTTCACTATTCTACAGTCTCACTCACCTGGTGTCGTTTGATGATGTCTTTCAGCTTGGCCTGCAATTTAGGGTCAATATCTTGGTGCAAATAGATGTTAGGCCTGGAGAGGCAATTGTTCTGGAAAAAGGAATAAATGACACAAATGAGGAGAAGGAACTGATTCTAAACAGTAGGTAAAGAAAGAAAACCAAGTCAGCTTACCTGCACCAGAGATTTTTCAATTGTCATGAACATCTCCACATTGCGGTCCATCCGTGATGGATTCTGGAAATCGAAACGCCGCCTTATTGAAAGAAAATAACATAAAAACTTCGTAAAAGTGAAAATCCACACCTCACAAATAGTCTACTTTATAAATGAGCGGATTGCCACAGAGTGTAATACCAGAAAATGAGAAAAGCAAATAAAATCACAGAGTGGCACTTAGTACTATGCACCCTAACTGGAAGATCCATGTATATAAGGCTTCACTCCACACTCATGGCATCACCTCCAGGCTTACTGCTTTATATATTTAACACAGCAACGTTCAGCATAAAATATGCAATGACACTGTCGCAGCACCACTTTCACTGATTTACAAACTCAACTCAAGTTTATATATTAGAAACAGGAAAAGATCGAAGCGCACCAAATATATTATATAAATATATTTCATAGATTACTATCTAAAATCTTACAACACAATGCATTTGTTGGGTTTTTAAAGAGCTCTAAAACAGGATTGCTGTAACTTTTTCAGGCTGTATGGCCATGTTCTTGAAGCATTCTCTCCTGATGTTTCGCTTGCATCTATGGCAGGCATTCTCAGAGGTTGTGAGGTCAGGAGAGAATGTCAGGAGATAATGCTTCAGGAACATGGCCATACAGCCCAAAAAACTTACAGCAACCCAGTGATTATGGCCATGAAAGCCTTCGACACCACAGCCCTAAAACACTGCAACAAGTTTAATACATCTACTGCTCTTGAAATGGTGAAAGTGGATGTCTATATATTATTAGCCACTAGAGGGAGGAATGTATATTCATTAAGGTTTATTAACAGAATAAAGTAACAAGTTTGATTAAAATGCACAATACAGTATTATATACCCCTTCCCTATGGCAAATTGAAAGGGTGGGAGTGGGAGATAAACTAGTATTAGCAATTCCCTCAACACCTAACTTTCAATATTTGGAAGTCCTTTGCTTGAAAAAAAAAAACTAATAATGCACTTATTCATTTTTGTACAAAACCAACAAATGTAGCCCTGTAGGTATACATAACAAAGCTCCCTGACCTACCATGGGATGTGGTGAGAAAAAAAGAGGGCTTACCATCCTTGGTCACTCTTGAATTTATATGCTGCTGCAAGGATGTGACACAGGGCACCACCAGCTTTGAAATCCAAGAAGCATTTTATCTATAAGAGGCAAAGGAAGCCAGGTTAGATCATATGTTTCTGTTTAACAGAAAACCTCATGAATTACCCAGTAGGGAGCAAAACATAATTCGGAGTACCTTTGAAAATGGGTCTGATGCTAACTATGAAGGATAAATATGTGGCTCAAAAAAGATCAGCATTTTCAAAGCAAGAGGGAGATTGTAAAGCCTAGGAAAGCTACTTGAACAGAGCTGTATTATTTGATGATTGACAAAGTAATAAAAGCAAAACTGTTTTAAAAAGAAACTGAAAAACAGAACCCAACATTTGAGAACTAAATTATCCCTACTGCCTAGAAGCTACGAACTGGTACTTAAGGAGTTAAGAATTATACCCTCACTGCATTCTATACTGTAATGCCTTCCTTCCCTCTGACACACATCCATAAATTTTCTTGCATTTTCTCCTCTCCATTTTTCACTTCAAATCCCCATTTCTTTGGCCCTGCAGAACAAACAGACTTACAAAAAAGTTTCCACTTGCACAAATTGAACTGTTTTTTCCTCTAAGTTTAATTTCCTAGAAGAACAGATAGGGCGTTTTAAGACAGCGTTTCTCAACCTGGGGGCTGGGACTCCTGTGGGGGGGTCATGAGGGGGTGTCAAAGGGGTCGCCAAAGGCCATCAGAAAACATAGTATTTTCTGCTGGTCATGGGGGTTCTGTGTGTGAAGTTTGGCCCAATTCTATCATTGATGGGGATCAGAATGCTCTTTGACTGTAGGTGAACTATAAATCCTAGCAACTACAACTCCCAAAGGTCAAGATCTATTTTCCCAAACTCCACTAGTGTTCGCATTTGGGCATATTGAGTATTTGTGCCAAGTCTGGTCAAAATCCATCATTGTTTGAGTCCACAGTGCTCTCTGGATGTAGATGAACCACAACTCCACCTGACATCCGCTGGGAAGTAGCAGCCAATAGTGAAAGGACCAAGGCAGAGACATCTCCAGCTCATCCCCTGTTTGGGTATCAGCCAGCACGTCAACGACTTAAATCTATAAATAGTTTTCTAAGATCTACAGAGACACTCGCTGGAACACCTCAGCAAGCGAGAGTCCAAAAGTGGCAGGCTCAAACCCAGAACCTCAACCAATGGCTGATACCAGATGAGAGACCCCCCTGGGCACACAGAGGACTGGGCGACTTGGAAGGCGCTGAACAGACTGCATTCTGGCACCACGAGATGCAGAGCCAACCTTCAGAAATGGGGCTACAAAGTGGAATCCACAACATGCGAGTGTGGAGAAGAGCAAACCACTGACCACCTGCTGCAATGCAACTTGAGCCCTGCCACATGTACCATGGAGGACCTTCTTGCAGCAACACCAGAAGAACTCCAAGTGGCCAGATACTGGTCAAAGGACATTTAATCAACTACCAAACTCATAAATTTTGCATTCTGTATTTTTGTATCTTGTCTGTTTGTTTGCTTTGTTCTGTTAGAAATGTAATATAAATGACTGGTTGCTGATGACTCGATAAATAAATAACTCCAAAACTCAAGGTGAGTGCCCACCAAACCCTTCCAGTATTTTCTGTTGCTCATGGGAGATCTGTGTGCCAAGTCTGGTTCAATTCCATCACTAGTGGAGTTCAGAATGCTCTTTGATTGTAGGTTAACTATAAATCCCAGCAACTCCCAAATGACAAAATCAATCAATCCCCCCCCCCCCGCCAACCCCACCAATATTAAAATTTAGGCACATCAGGTATTTGTGCCAAATTTAGTCCAGTGAATGAAAATACATCCTGCATATCAGATATTTACATTACGATTCGTAATAGTAGCAAAATTACAGTTATGAAGTAGCAACAAAAATAATTTTGTAGTTGAGGGTCACCACAACATGAGGAACTGTATTAAAGGGTCGTGGGATTAGAAAAGTTGAGAAACACTGTTTTAGAAGAAATGCAAGACAGAGGGAAAGGGAAGTTCCATTTCCTGTATCCTGAAAAGTCCTACTTGCAAATAGCATGAAAAAAGTTTCCATTTGCACAAATGAAACTTTTCTCGCTAAGCCCAAATGCTCCATGCATGGAAGAGAGAAACAATGGAGGATATGAGCGATATCCACGCACAATGGAGGTTAAATCTGACCTATAGGCCACCCGCTTCTCCTCTGGTGTAAATGTTGGCCCTTGGGAAAGTTGTGTTGCATTAGAATGGTCTACTTTTATTACAACAGAAACAGTTAATCTCAAAGCTTTGAAAGAGGGTGAGAAGCAAAAGGGAGGGGAATGAGAACAATCTCAGATGGTGTTAAATAATAATTCCCA
This sequence comes from Anolis sagrei, assembly GCF_037176765.1. Taxonomy (NCBI): domain Eukaryota; kingdom Metazoa; phylum Chordata; class Lepidosauria; order Squamata; family Anolidae; genus Anolis; species Anolis sagrei. Next base: position 138,274,178 of record NC_090022.1, read on the forward strand.
CCCTAAAAACATTATAGGTATCCTGCTGGATTGGAACAATGAACTACTGGCCCAGAATTCTGAAACCAGACCCTACTAGAAGGTGCAAGAGGAGCAGGTACCATGTAATCCCACAAAGCTCCAACAAAATGTGTGCTTTGTATGTTCAAACCTTCATTACCTACAGTTACAGGGGCTCAGAGCTGTACATACATTATACAGATAGTAGTATGTTGAGCTGCTAGATTCTGGACAGCATAATGGAGTGTCATGTTTTCTTTTAAGTATTTCCTCATATAATTTTCCCCCACGTGTATTGAACTCTAACATCAGCTAGAAAGGCCACCCATCCATGTATTCATTTTCTGAATGCTAGAAGGTTATTTTTAACTTTGGATAATACTGATAGCTATTGTAAGTATTGCCAAAGTCCAGACAACAGCCTACTACCCCATTCTTACAAAAATAAAGACCAGGGAGAAGATCCATAGAGATTTCTTTCAAAGATCGTAATCTGCCATTCCTCAGGCTTGCTAGGAAAGGGCTAGATGATCCTTTACTCTGTTTAAGAACATAATCCAGTTCCTGATATGATTGACTCAGTAAAAGATGCTTTTCTTCCTCTACCACACAGAGATTAAAAAGACTGAAGCACTCACCGGTAATTTTGTGAGCGGTGCATTGCTGACGTGCTTTCCAAAAACTTCCTCTTGGAACTGTAGTAGCTGCACCACTAGGCTGGACAATGACTTATTGGTAGGTGGTTCTGCTTGGATGTACTGTGGGAATAAGGTTTCAGGCTTTAAAGGAATCCTACCTAAAGCCCCTGAACAAGTACTCACTTACAAGACAGGGAAACATGTATGTGCCACAGGCAGGCAACATGTACAGCGCCTCATCATCAACTATAGTTCAAGATCAGAATATAGAATCATAGAACCATAGCGTTGGAAGAGACCTCATTAGCCATTCAGTTCAACTCCATGCCAAGAAAAAGGAAAATCACATTCAAAGCACACCCGACAGATGGTCATCCAGCCTCTGTTTAAAAGCCTTCAAAGAAGGAGCCTCCACCACACTCTGGGGCAGAGAGTTCCACTGCTGAACAGTTCTCACAGTCACGAAGTTCTTCCTAATGTTCAGGTGGAATCTCCTTTCCTGTAGTTTGAAGACATTGTTCCATATCCTAGTTTCCAGGGCAGCAGAAAACAAGCTTGCTCCTTCCTCCCTATGACTCCCCCTCACATATTTATATATGGCCCTCATCATGTCTACTCTCAGCCTTCTCTTCGGCAGGCAAAACATGTCCAGCTCTTTAAGCCACTCCTCATGCAGCTTGTTCTCCAGATTCTTGGTCAACAGTCTTTCCCAAAGCTGAATCTTGGGAAAGTTTCTTTTTTAGAATATAGTTCTCAAAATTCTCAGTGTTGACAATTACATTTAATGACTAGATTATATTATGACCTAAAGAGGATGACACTAGACCTGCTACCACTGCTTTTTCCTTTGTATTTTGGGTAGGGAAATATGAAAGGGAAGGAGAAAAAACATACAGCACACATAAAAAGGCTATTTCTAGGTTAGAATTAAATGTAGAGAGAGCCTGTTACAAAGCAGGAATCATTTTCCTTTCCTTCTAACATTTATATGTATTAAGTACTCTAAGGCTTCAATCTGAAACACACTTACTGAGGGCAGGAGGGGAAATAATAACTTAACTTCAGCCCAGAGTACAAGTGCTATAATTGTTGGACACAGCTGGTTTCAGCCTCCAGTGGTTTTAAATATGGACTTCCAGCTCTAGATCTGCTCCAGCTCTCTTAGAAACTAATGTCCGGTATGGTGGCACATAAATCGGGACATTTCAGCATTCTTAAATAATTATATAATACTACTATGAGAAAAAATGATGCAGGAGTAAAGCTTTTATTTTCATTTCAATGATAGAATTGTAAATAATTTGACATAATTCAAATATTATTCTTTGAACATTCTGAGCCTAAAAATTGTGTTCCTTCTGCCCCAAAAATTACTTTGGAGTCTCAGGACTCAAAACTCACCAAGGTAAGAGATAAGTAATTACACAAATATAAATGGTTGCATATGAAGATAACAGATGGTGCAAGCACTTCACCACAATCCTGTTGCTTTCATATTTTGCTTTTTCTGCTGCCCTACTATTTCTAGTCTATATCATCTGCATGCTTATTGGAGCAATGCTGGGTGGATGGGAGATTAAGATCTTCCCATCCCTCCTTTCTTATTAAATGGCATGGACACAATTTCAGCTTTGGGGGGAGTGAATGAGATTATTAGCCAAAGCCAGCCACATTCAAGATCAACAATACAATCCCATCCAAAAGAAAGTTGTGCTGTACTCCAAAATGTTTTATTCACATATAATGGTTCAACACACAGCAACCAATTAAGAAGTATTGTTTTTAAAGCATATTTCTTTATCAGCTCATAGCAATATTTATAGCAGTACGTATCAATACTGTATAGCATTATAATCAACATAGACCATCATCTTTCTTAGAGAGGTTTATTTTTTTCATGCATAACTAGTAAATGGGTCCCACTTGTGTCCATAACAATAATGGAAGAGTTTTTTATTAGTATCAGGAGCTACTTGAGAAACTGCAAGTCGCTTCGGGTGTGAGAGAACTGGCCGTCTGCAAGGATGTTGCCTATGATAAGTGCATATGTTTTACCATCCTGTGGGAGGCTTCTCTCATGACTCCCATGGGAAGCTGGTGCTGACAGATGGGAGCTCGCCCCGCTCCTCAGATTCAAACCGCTGACCTTTCAGTCAGCAGTCTTGCCAGAACAGGGCTCCTTAACTCAAGCATGGGGAGGAGCAACCATGGAAAGAAACCCACTACCCTAAATAGCCCTCATTTAAACTTCCTTTTTAATTTGTCTGGAAACACCATCAAAACAGGAAAAGTTGCTCGCTGTAATAGCACAGGGTCTACAAAGGGACTCCATCTTGAGCTAGATCTACACTACTACATAATACAGTTTTAACTGCATGATATGGTCAATACAGACCCATATAATGCAGATCAATGCAGTTCAAACTGCACTGTATGGGTCTACACTAACCACGCAATGCATTTCAAACTGTATTATGTAGTAGTGCAGATTCAGCCTTGAGTTTTGGTGCAAATAACTAGGGCAGTTGACAAGAGATTCAAACTTGCTAGCAGGGAAGTGGTGAGCATGGGGTCAGAAGCTGTCATTCCAAACACAATGAATTGTCTGGGGACTGAGGCATGCGCTCTCTCTCTCTCTCTCTCTCTCACTTGAAAGGTCAAAGGTAAGAGCCTGGGAATCAAGTCCTGGGCAGCAGCATGTGGAACGGAAGCAGCTGTCAAAGTGCAAAGCATTTAAGAGAGGAAACTTGCTGGACCATGCTTCTTCGTGTGACAGCAACTGAAAAGGCTGTGTGGGCCCCATAACACAGAACCTAGCCACCCAAGTCCCCATCTCCTCTATGGAGAAGTGCATGTCTATAGGGGGAATTAAAAACAGCTTTCACATCAGCTTCTGGGCCTTTGGCTCCTCTTAACAAATTACAGAGATTTTTTTTTCGTGTCAGGAGTGACTTGAGAAACTGCAAGTCGCTTCTGGTGTGAGAGAATTGGCCATCTGCAAGGATGTTGCCCGGAGATGCCCGGATGTTTTACCATCCTGTAGGAGGCTTCTCTCATGTCCCTGCATGGGAAGCTGGGGCTGACAGATGGAGCTCATCCTGCTCCCCAGACTTGAACTGCTGACCTTTTGGTCAGCAGACTTGCCGACACAAGGGAGATTGAGAAATACATTGATTCAACATCCAATGACACTTGTTGGCAGAAAACAGCAGACACATTTCCAATACAACCCCATTTGTAAACTGTAATACACAATGCATTTCTGATTTCTGTTGACATTAGAACAAATAAATGAAAGCAAGGTTGGATGCCCAAAAGAGGTTATTGAAACATCTCTCATAAGGGAATAAACCAGCACATCCCATTTCAAAATTGCAAAACTGCTAAGTTTTCTGCTTGCCAAAGAGCACATCTCCAGCAGGAAGGAAAGGGACTGAGGCTGCTCCAGGAGAACGAAAAGCAATTTGAAGGTACTGGGTGGGCCAAAAGTCATGAAAGGGTTTCAATACTTTATTGCTCCTTTATGTTTTGTTTTTAATATACAATAACATATATGATGATAGGTAAAGGTAAACATTTCCCCTTGGCATTAAGTCTAGTCGTGTCCAACTCTATGGGGTGGTGCTTATCTCTATTTGTAAGCTGAAGAGTCAGTGTTGTCCATAGACACCTTCAATGCCATGTGGCCAGCATGACTGCATGAAGCGCCATTACCTTCCCACTGAAGGGGTATCTACAGATCTACTCACATTTGCATGCTTTTGAAATGCTAGGTTGGCAGAAGCTGGGGCTAACAGCAGGAGCTTACTCCACTCTCTGGATTCAAACCACCGACCTTTCGGTCAGCAAGTTCAGCAGTTTAACCCGCTGTGTGCATATATTTAATTTATATATACATTACACAAGAAAAATTCAATCTCATAAATGGAATCTCATAAATAAATGTACATGACGTGTGAAAAATCCAATCTCATAAATGGCAATCCAATACCCCTGCATCACGTACAGGATGCAGGACCTCTTTGTGACTTTTGACCCACCCTGCACTAAAATCAAAAACAAAAAATGCAAGGTCAAGTAAACGCCTCAATGAATGAAAGTTTCCGTGTCAGGTCCTGAAGGGATCTGTAGAGAAGGGTGGGAACTAATGAATGGGAGAATAAGAAGGGCTTGATCTTGGGGCAAAGGACAATAGGGCACCAGGCGCGAAGATGTCAAAGAAACGTGCCTGCCACCCTGCAATTGAGATTATGGCCATTTCTCAAGAAAAAAGGGGGGATCTGTTTTCTAGGAGGTGCTGGTGATCCAAAGAGGGCTGATTCCTGATGGAAAGGGAGTAGGAATAATAAATGGAGGTGCTGCTCGTGGGGCCAAGGGAGAGACTTTGATGTAAGACGTGCAGTTTTAAGGATCCCCTCCTTCCCTCCCTCTCTCCCTCCGTCCCCATGGAAGGCAGGGTGGGGAGGGGGCCCGGTGCCCCTCCGATGCCCATCACCTCCCTCCCTTCCTCTTCCCCCTTTCCTTAAGATCTCCAGTCCCTCTCTCTTCCCATTCTGCTAGCAGGCCGGCCGTGATCCGGGGCGGAGAAGCCCCGAAAGGCCTCTCCGATGGCAGTCCGGCAGGCCCAGGCCCGGGCCTACCTTCTTGTAGTTCTTGCCCAGCCAGACCCGCGCGCTGTCGAACTGGCTGACAGTGTCGGAGGCCTCGTAGTACTTGACGTTGGGGCCGCCGTCCTTCTTCCGCACCGCCATTTTCGCAGCAGCAGCGCCGCCGCCGGCCTGGGCCGCGCCGCCTTCGTCTCTGGACGCCTCTTCGGCCGAAGGAGCAGCAGCCCCGCAGCGCCCTCTGCCGGCACAGGCCCCACCGCGCGCCCACCGCGCCAGCGCGCGCCCAGGCCTTCTCTCCCTCCCTCCCTCCTTCCTTCGCCCAGGCGCGGCCCTCGAGCACAGCGACCCCTGCTGGCCCCGAGGCGCAGGCTCGCCTGAACTAGCCTGAGCGCCTTCTAGCGGTGGAAAGGCGTCAGCATTATCATAGCTCAATGCTGTGGAATATAGGGAGTTGTATTTGGTGACCCCCCCCCCCAGTATGCTGATGACAACGTTGTCTGTGCGCATTCAGAAGATCTACAAGCCACTCTGAACACCTCCGCAGAAGCATACAAGAAGCTCGACCTGTCATTGAACATCAAGAAAACCAAAGTCCTGTTCCAGCAGACACCAGCCAACCCCTCTCCAATGCCAGCGATACAGCTTAATGGTGTAACATTAGATCATTTCCGCTACCTTGGCAGCCACCTCTCTACCAAAATCAACACTGACACCGAAATACAACACTGCCTGAGCTCTGCGAGTGCAGCATTTTTCCGAATTAAGCAGAGAGTGTTTGAGGACCGGGACATCCGTAGGGATACCAAGGTGCTTGTCTATAAAGCTATTGTCCTCCCAACTCTGCTATATGCCTGTGAAACGTGGACTGTCTACAGACGTCACATGCAACTCCTGGAACGATCAGCACTGCCTCCGGAAAATCCTGCAAATCTCTTGAGAAGACAGGCGGACAAATGTCAGCGTGCTGGAAGAAGCAAAGACCAACAGCATTGAAGCAATGGTCCTCCGCCATCAACTCCACTGGACCAGCCATGTTGTCCGAATGCCCGACCACCATCTCCCAAAGCTGTTGCTCTACTCCGAACTCAAGAACGGGAAACGGAACGTTGGTGGACAGGAAAAGAGATTTAAAGCACCGGGATTGTGGCGCAGCTGGCTGAGTGTCAGCTGCATTAAGATCACTCTGACCAAAAGGTCATGAGTTCGAAGCCAGCCCGGGCTGGAGTGGGTGTCCAGCCATTGTGTAGCCCATTGTCGACCTTTGCAACCCGAAAGACAGTTGCATCTGTCAAGTAGGAAAATAAGGGACCACCTTGTGTGGGAGGCTAAATTTAACTAATTTATGAGGCCATAAAGAAAGAAGACTCCGGGGAATGTGGAATGCGGAAGAACTTCATCGGTGTTGTTGATGGACGATGAAAAGCAGCAGCTCCCCTGGCGGCCAGAAAAAAGTTAAATAGCCTTGGTGTATTTGTGTGTTAAATGTTGTTTGTCAAACTGGCATTGAATGTTTGCCATATATGTGTTGACTGTAATCCGCCCTGAGTCCCCTGCGGGGTGAGAAGGGCGGAATATAAGAACTGTAAATAAATAAATAAATAAATAAAAGATGGGCTCAAAGCCAACCTCAAAAACTCTGGCATAGACACTGAGAACTGGGAAGCCCTGGCCCTTGAGCGCTTCAGCTGGAGGTCAGCTGTGACCTGCAGTGCTGCAGAATTTGAAGAGGCACGAATGGAGGGTGAGAAAATGTGCCAAGAGGAAGGCCCATCCGAGACCACCTTCAACCTGGAAACCAATGCCGTCACTGTGGAAGAAGATGCAGATCAAGAATAGGGCTCCAGTCACCTACGAACCCACCACCAGGACACCGAACTTGGAGGACCATCATCCTCAGATATGAGGGATCGCCTAAGTAAAGTAATAATAATAATAATAATAATAATTACTATACAACTTGGATTGATTACAAAAAAGCATTTGACTCACTGACACATTGTTGGATTATCAAATTTCTAGATGTCATCGGGGTTTGTGAAAATATTAGAAAGTTCACTGAAAATGCAATGAAACAATGGAAAATGGAGTTGTTTGTGGGCAGCGAAAGCTATGGAACTATTAACATCAAGAGAGGAATTTTCCAAGGTTACTCACTGTCACCACTGCTGTTCATCATTGCAATTATCCCACTGTCAGTAATTCTACAGAAAACAAACATAGGCTACCAAACAGCAAGAAATTCACCAAAAATCTCTCACTTGCTGTACATGGATGATCTAAATCAGTGGTTTTCAACCTGTGGGTCCCCAGATGTTTTGGCCTTCAGAAATCCTAACAGCTGGTAAATTGCCTGGGATTTCTGAGAGTTGTAGGCCAAAACACCTGGGGACCCACAGGTTGAGAACCACTGATCTAAAGCTTTACGGAAAATCAAAAACTGAAATCAAGTCATTGACCAACACAGTCAGAATCTTCAACACTGACATCAGTATGGAGTTTGGCCTAGACAAATGTGCCACAATGGCATTAAAGAAAGGGAAAATTACTCACAATGAGGGCATAGAGATGCCAAATGGACAAACCATAAAATGCAATCAGCCACCTTACTTGAATCTGCGCGCATCATTCAAAAATACATCACACAGTCCTAGGCGCTTGGGAAGTGTTTGACTTGTGATTTTGTGATACGAAATCCAGCATATATATTTCGTTTGCTGTGTCATACTGTGTTTTTGTGTCAGTAAAAGAATAATAATAATAATAATGTGAGGATATAAAGATCAAACTGCAAAGACTCTGGCACAAGCCAGTAAAGGTGGTCCCAGTGGTGATTGGCACACTGGGGTGCAGTGCCTAAAGATCTTGGCCTGCACTTAAAAACAATAGGCGCTGACAAAATTATCATCTGTCAGCTGCAAAAAGCCACCCTACTTGGATAAGCACGGATTACTAACCGATACATCACATAGTCCTAGACGCTTGGAAAGTGTCCAAAGTGTGATCCAATACAAAAGCCAGCATAGTGATCTTGTTTGCTGTGTGGTAATAAAATAACAACAACAACAACAACAACAAAGACCTTGGCCTGCACTTAAAAACAAACGGCACTGACAAAATTACCATCTGTCAACTACAAAAGGCCACCCCTTCTTGGATCTGCACATATTAGTCGCCAATACATCACATAGTCCTAGACACTTGGGAAGTGTCCAACATGTGATAAAATACAAAAGATAGCACAGTGATCTTGTTTTCTGTGTACTAATCTTGTTATGTATCAAATAATATTAATAATAATCTTTATTTATATTATTTATATTGTATCAGAAGCGAACTGAGGGTACAGTCGTAATGTATTTAAAGCCACAAAGTTAAAAACTTAGCATTATACTAAATGTTCTTTGACCAGTAGCTGGCCACTTGGGAGTGCCTGTGGTGTTGCTATAAGAAGGTCCTCCATTGTGCATATGACAGGGCTCAAGCTGCATTGTGGTAGGTGGTCTGTGGTTTGTTCTTCTCCACACCCTCATGTTGTGGAGTCCACATTGTGGCCCCATTTCTTAAGATTGGCTCTGCATCTCGTGGTGCCAGAGCGCAGTCTGTTCAGCGCCTTTTATTATTATTATTATTATTATTATTATTATTATTAAACTTTATTTATACCCCGCTACCATCTCCCCAAGGGACTTGATGCGGCTTACATGAGGCCGAGCCCACAATACATCAATATAAGCAATAACAACAACAGTAAAACAGATTAAATAAAACTCATAACAAAAAAGCAATATACAATGACAATAATACAACACACAATTACAATGTATGGCTGGGCCAAATGTAATTAAAGTTAAAAATAATGCTAGGCATGAATAAGGTAGGAGAGATGGGGCGTTAGTGGGAGCGTACAACAATCCTAAATCAATGTAAAGTGCATTTGGAGGGCACAATGCTGAGAATTCATTATTCTGGGAAGGCACACTGGAACAACCACGTTTTCAGGCTCCTCCTAAAGACTGCCAGAGTTGGGGCATGCCTGATGTCCTTGGGAAGTGAATTCCAGAGTCGAGGGGCCACCACTGAGAAAGCCCTCTCCCTTGTCCCCACGTCGCGCCTGCGATAGATGTGGGAGCGCAAGGAAGGCCTCTCCAGATGAATGAAGAGATCGTGTGGGTTCATACACAGAAATGTGGTCACGCAGGTAGTCCAAGTCGCCCAGTTTTCTGTGTGCCCAGGGGGGAGTCTCTCATTTGGTATCAGCCATGGCTTGAGGTTCCGGGTTTTTGGCTGACACTTTTGGACTCTTGCTTGCTGAGATGTTCCTGCAAATATGATCTTACAAAACTACTTCCTGATTTAAAGTGTTGGCATGTTGGCTGATATCCAAACAGAGGATGGGCCTTGGCTGGTTGACCCCTTCCTTAAGTTTAAGCGGCTGAGGGGGGGAAAGGGCCTGAGGCTGTTGGGAATGGTGAAAGTCCAAAACAGCTGGAGGGAGGGCCCAAGTTGCCCGGTTAAATTTAGTCAGTTGGATTCTTTACAAAGCGTCAGTTGATGGAACTCTGCACCTGTTCTGGAGGCCTTCCTTCACATGAGATCCCTCAGTTCCCATAACTAGTGACTTGAGGGAGGCCACAACCATGAGGAAGGCTCAAGTACAGTTCTCTGGGAAAGACACAGGCGACTGAGGGCGAATGAGAAGATGAGGGAAGAAAATGGAGTCTGTTGTTGTTTTTGTTGGGAAAGAGAGGGAGAGGAACACTTAAGAGTGGTGAAGACAAGGAGGTGATTCCCCCTCCATCTTCTCCTCGTCGTGAGGAGTCTGAGGCGTTTCTCCTCCTCCTCCTCCTCCTCCTCCTCCAAAAGGGAAGCGAGGGGGGGGGGGAGAGGGTCTGGCCCAACCGCGGGGCGGCTCTCTCTAGCTGAAGCTCCGCGAAGGCTTGGCCCGAGCGTCACGGTGGCCGAGTGGTTAAGGCGTTGGACTCGAAATCCAATGGGGTTTCCCCGCACAGGTTCGAATCCTGTTCGTGACGGCGCCCTCGTTTTTGTGCAGAGGGCGGGGGAGAAAAGGCGCCTCCTTTTAACGGGCGCCGCTGTGAGCTCCGGACGCAGGAGAGCCCGTTAAACGGCGGAGGGAGAAGCAGAACGCCGGGCCAAGGAGGCGCCACACCCGCTGCCCGCTTCAGGAAAGACGGGAGAGGAGAGGAGAGGAGGCGGTTGGTGGGCCCGCCCTCGAAGGCGGAGTCCCAGGCCCTGAGTGGAGCAAGTTCAGGTTTGGAAGGGGAACATCCCAAGACAGGCCGAGGGGGCGCGCCTTGGCAGGCCCTTGAGGACTAAAGGGGCTTTGCCATTCAGGCATCGTCCTCTTCCTCCCTCTCTCCCTTCTCCACCCTCCCTTTCTACTCTTCCTCCTCCTCTTTTTCTTCTCTTTCTACTTCTCTTCCTCACATTTCTTCCCCTTCCTTCTTTCCCCCCTTCTTTTCCCCTCCTTTCCTCCTTTCCTTCCCTTTCCCTCCTTTCTTGTTCTCTTCCTCTCAACTCTTCTCCTTCCCTCCTCTCTTCCTCTTTCTCCCCCACCTTTTCCTTCTCTTCCCCTCCCTCTACTTCTCTTTTTCTCCTTTCCCTCCTTCTTCTCTTCCTCTCATTTCTCCTTCTCTCCTCTCTTCTCCCCATGTTTTCCTTCTCTTCACCGCCCTTCCTTTTCTTCTCCTTTTCTCCTTTCCCTCCTTCTCTTCCTCTGATTTCTTCACCTTCCCTCTTCTCTTTCTCTGTTCTTCCCCTCCTTTTCCTTCTTCCCCTCCTTTCCTCCTCTTTTTCTCCTTTCCCGCCTTCTTCCTCTCATTTCTTGTCCTATTTTCTTCTCCCCATCTTTTCCTTCTCTTCCCCTTCCTTTTCTTCTTTCTCTCCTTTCCCTCCTCCTCCTTCTCTTCCTCTCTTCTCCTTTTCCCTTCCTCTTCTTTTTCTCCTCTTTCCCCCTTCTGCTCTTCCTCATTTCTTCTTCCCTCCTCTCTCATTTTTCCTCTCTTCTCCCTTCCTTTTTCTCCTCTTTTCCTTTCTTCTCTTCTCCTTCCCTCCTCTCTTCTCTCCCACCTTTTCCTTCTCTTGCTCTCCCTTTTCTTCTCTTTCTTCCCTTTCTCTCATTTCTTCTTCTCTTTCCCTCCTCTCTTCTCCTCTCCTTTTCCTTCTCTTCCCCTCCCTTCCTCTTCTCTTTTTCTCCTCTTCCCTTTCTTCTTCTCTTCCTATCTTCTCCTTTTCCTTCTCTTCCCCTCCCTTCCTCTTCTTCTTTTTCTCCTCTTTCCCCCTTCTTCTCTTCTTCTTATTTCCTCTCTTCTCCTTCCCTCCTCTTATTCTTTTCCTCTCCTCCTTCTTTTCCTTCTCTTCCCCCTTCCTCTTCTCCTCCTTCTCTTTCCCTCCTTCTTCTCTTCCCCATGTACTACCACAAAAGTTTGAACAGTCTTTAGTATTTCCCTTTTTTGGTATGGGGATATAAGTGGATTTTTTGCAAACTGATGTCTATTCTTGTGTTTTCCATATTTGCTGGCATATGGCATGCATCACCATGACAGCATCATCTTTCAGGATTTTAAACAGTTCAGCTGGGATCCCCTCATCTCCTGCTGCCTTGTTATTAGCAATGTTTCTTAACGTCCATTGAACCTCACTCCTTAGGATGTCTGGTTCTAATTCATTCACCACACCGTCAAAGCTATCCTTGATATTATTATCCTTCCTATACAGAGCTTTTGTATAGTCTTGCCATCTTCTCTTGATCTCTTCAGCTTCTGTTAGGTCCTTGCCATCTTTGTTTTTTGATCATGCCAATTTTTGCCTGGAATTTACTTCCGATGTTTCTAATTTTCTGGAAGAGGTATCTTGTCCTTCCTATTCTATTGTCTTCTTCCACTTTGATTTGTTTATTTAAAAATAGTTCCTTATCTCTTCTGGCTGACCTCTGGAATTGTGCATTTAATTGGGCATATCTCTCCCTATTTCTTTTTGCTTTTGCTAATAAACTAACTTTAAATCCTGCCCCCTCTCCCCGAAGGGACTTGGGCGGCTTACAACAATTAATGGATACAGAACATAACAACAATTCATGGATACAGAAAATAATATAAACATAAAACAACAGTAAACAGTGTATATATCAATCCCCCATTGCTTGCAATGAGTACCTGACTTTTTCCCTCCCACCACATTTTCCTTGTGAGAACCCCATGAGATGAGCCTAGGCCAAGTGTGAATGACTGGCCCAAGATTATGTTGTGTTTTGTGGCTTGGTTCAAAGAAGAACCTGGATGCTGGATTCACAGGTGCACCTAAGAAAAGGTAAAGGTTTCCCCTGACATTAAGTCTAGTCGTGCCTGGGTCTGAGGGATGGTTCTCATCTCCATTTCTAAGCTGAATAGCCGGTGTTGTCCACAGACCCCTCCAAGGTCATGTGGCCAGCATGACTGCATGGAGCACCTTTATCTCCATAAAGGTATCTATTGATTAATATTAGGTACCTTTAATATTAATCAATATTAGGATTGATATTAGGTACCTAATAAGCGTTACCTATTGATCTACTCACATTTGCATGTGTTTGAACTGCTAGGTTGGCAGAAGCTGGAAATAACAACAGAAGCTCACTCCATTCCCCAGATTTGAACCGCCAACCTTTTGGTCAGCAAGTTCAACAGCTCCACAATTTAACTCACTGTGCGACCAGGGGACTCTCAGGTGCATCTACAATGTAGAATTAATGCAGATTGAACACTTTAACTGCTATGGCTCAGTGCTATATAATCCTGGGATTATTAATTTAGTGAGGCATCAGGACTCTTTGGCAGAGAAAGCAAAAGAACTTGTGAAACTACAACTCTCAGGATTTTATAGCTTGAGCCCTGGCAGTTAAAGTGGTGTCAAGATGCATTAATTCTATAGGGTGCCCTAAGAAACATGACTATAATAAGGTTTGAAATTGGTGGACTTCTCAGTTCTCAAAGAGCTGAAATGCTTATTTTCCCGACCATAGGATTACACCTTCCTAATCCTGTAACTGCTCTGTTTTACCTATTAAGTATTCATCTCAGTTACCATTTTAGAGTGAATCGAGGCTTAGGCCCGTTTCACACAGCTGAATAAAATCCCACTTTATTTATTTATTTATTTATTTATTTACGACATTTATATGCCACCCTTCTCACCCTGAAGGGGACTTAAGTGCTTTGAATTGGAATATATGGCAGTGTGGACTCAGATAACCCAGTTCAAAGCAGATATTGTGGGTCTTCCTGCCTTGATATTCTGAGCTACATGCCTGTGTGGGAGGGCCCCTAATTGTCTGGTGGGAGTGGAAACATTGAAATAGTACAATAGGTGCAATGCATAATACACTCAGTGGAGGGCAGTAGTATGCATAAGCTTCGGTTGTCTTAATCACAATTATCCAAACGTGATATTACGTTGATATCTCTACCCATAGCAAGGAGCCATAAGTGCTGCAGAACAGGCGTATGCAACCTCTTTCTGCCTTGTAACACGTTTTGAAAATTTGAAGGGGCAGGCCATGTTGGGCTGTTGTAGCATGGAACACCTAACCTGTGGGAGTTTAAAGACTAAATCACATCTAATGAAGTGGAGTACAGTACACAAATGATTCTAACAGATAAGTTTTAGTCTTTGAGATGCTAAGACGCTCCTGATCACTACACTGGGTTGCCTCCCTTGTTGTATAAAAGATGCCCCAGCTCAAAAAAAAACATCAACTGATAGGGAACAGAACTTTTTAAACGCCATATTTCAGTCCTTCCCAAGTCCCACCAGCAGGCCCTTGGCCACAGTTTAGGAAGTTGAATTTATCAGTAGTAAGATCAATGTTCCCTAAACTTGGATTTTATTTATTGTAAATTCTAATGCCTGAGTTTATCGCCATCAACCAATTGGCAGGAAAGTTACCTGGTTTGGGTAGTGATTTCCCAGATATACAAACAGCTTGATGCAAGATATGAGACAAGATTGTGGAATGGCACTGAAATAAGAAAAGTTGATGTCACAGGTACACCCTTATTTTTTGTATCCTTTTTACCCAGAAATGGGATTTGATAAAATGCTCCCAGTATTCACGTTTTAATTGAGAACACAAGTGTGCTTTCTAAAATCAGGCTTAGAGGGAAATGACTTAAGCAACGCACTAGCTTCTGAAACTTAGCTATTTGTCCTCTCTACTGGCTTAACCTTGATCTTTCCGATTATTACAATTTAGCCTCTCCATTTCATAAAGTGTTGGTTTTATGACATATCTTTTATTTCCCATTTTTATTATAAAAGATGGGAAGGGAGTTTTGCAGAGTTAACGGAACATCCTGTTAGCAACAATACAAGAGTTATGTCCACACCAGTTTTTAAAATCGAAATGGACTTGTATTGGCATAGGTAAAGCAGTGCTACTCAAAGTGGTTGCCCCTGGAGTAGTTATGAACCCTGGTTAAGTTTCCAGGAGTGAAAGGACCTCTTGACCTCAATAGCAACACAATTGTTACTTACCATTCCCTGGTACAATGGAAAATCATTGTTTGTCCTTTACATCAGATAACCCAAGATTATAGGTGCAGACAGTAAATCCAGTTGGTTTTGCTATAAATAAGTTGGGGGGGGGGGGAGAAAACTATTTTGTATATTTTATAGACACTAAATAAAACTCACCAAAAATGGCTTGCCAGAAAGGTTTCTTGTGAGGAATCCAACCCTGCTCTTTCCCCTTTGGATTTTGGGCACAAATACAGCCTGTCAGCAAGTTTAGACAGAACTGAGATATATTAATAGAATCGTATGAGTTGGAAGAGACCATATGGGCCATTCGGCTAACCCTCTGCCATGCAGGAAAAGCACAATCAAAGCACACCCAACGGATGGTCATACAGCCTCTATTTAAAAACGCCTGGGGAAGAAGCCTCCACCACACTCCGAGGTAGCTCTTCTAGCCTTCAGATGGAATTTCCTTTCCTGTAATTTGAACCCATTGCTCCAAGTCCTTGTCTCCAGGGAAGCAGAAAAAAGATTACTCCATGTGATATCCTTTCAAATACTTAAACATGGTGATCATGCCTTTTCTCAACCTTCTCTTCTGCAGGCTAAACAAACCTAGCTCTTTTAAGACACTCTTCATAGGGCATGGTCTCCAGACCTTTAATCGTTTTAGTTGGCCTCCTCTGGACACGTTCCAGCTTCCAGGAAGAGAAAAACAGGTCAAAACATTAGAGCAGAAAGCTGATATTCTAGGTAGAATTCATTCAGTATCTATTTGCTAAACTCACTCAAGATCAACTAAAAGATTTAAGTATAGCAAACAGTGGCAGATAAGTGGTGCTCCATGTGTAGCAAACCTAATGTTTCTTTGTAATAGCAGGGCCTCTTTCTTTTAATGCACCATGTTTTAAATCTTTCGAAATGGATTAGCACTTTCCCATCTGCCTAAATTATATTTTAGTTATAAGGCCTTTTATCACTAGCTAAGGATAACCCTTTCTCACGTCCTTTTGTATCTATTGAAATTCTTAGACTTGGGGTAAGTAAAGGCAAGATAGGTCAAATTTCATCGTGTATTGGTGGAAACCAACCCATCACTCTGATCTAGAATTAATCTGAATCCCCTGTGCCTACCCCCCCCCCCACCCACCCACCCCAAATTTGGAAGACTAGGGAAGAACATGGCAAGCAAAATTTGGTAAAACACAGGCTAAACTGTGGCATGACATCCACCATGAATATCTACAGGTATATTTTACTCCTACTGTGTTACTGAGGAACCACATTAACTGCTGGAAGAGGTTACTGCAAAAAATAACTAAGCAGCTTTGTTAACTTTTCATGCAGGATGCAATGTGTTACAGAATCTGAAGAAAGCATGTAAAAGATTCAGGAAAAAGGCAATTTATTAGTGCAGTCAATGCAATTGAAACAGCAAAACACAAAATGCAGTCAGCAACTTGCATACTGGCAGTAGACATGACAAATCCTATGGTATACTTTAGAGCACAGGAAGAGTGACAGCAACACATCAAGGGGGAAAACAAAGTCTGAAGAGATGCAGCTAGCTCAAGATGCAGTTGTTAGGTTGGATTTAGCAGCTTTTTTTTTTTCAAATTCCTGAGCAACAGGGACTCAACTGAAAATTACTTCCAGCCAGAAGATCCCCTTTCAAAACCTGTCATATCACTGACAAGAATATGAGCACAACTCATTCCATCCCTAAAACTGATCTAGCTTTTGAAGCATGTTCCTGGTGTTCCTGGTGGTTTGGAAACATGACTTACAAAACGGACATAAACTGCAAAGTTACTTTAAGCAGCTTGCATTGTTACAAATGTGAAAGCTGAAGTACCATTATAAACAATACTGGAGACAAACAGTTTGTAAAGAAAAAATTATTAACAAGGAGATGGGCTGAAGGAGAGAAGCATAGAGCAGTGTGCTAGCACAGACTGAGAGCAAAGGAAGACTATGGCTGATACAGTTGAGTTGAAAAGCAACACCTAAACCTACTTGAACAGGTTTACAAAATGGTAAAGGCCACCAAACTGAATGACTGCTGCAGATTTAGAGACTCCAAAGCACAAGCATTTCCCACAGAATGGAACTTGAAACAGCATCTGCCTGGTGAATAGTTGAGTTCATAAGCAAAGCTAAGCTGCATTAATCATGCACTTTATTCATGGGAATGATGGACGTTTTGTGAGAGCAATGGAAATTCTTATTAGGTGAGTGACATTTATGAACTACACCTTCCTACTATGCCCTCATTTTCCCTTTCAGAAAACAGACCAAGTTGCTGGCTATCAATTGCTGTGAGAATTGTATTTCGATAAATATAGTTCCTCCGCAGTTGGGTCATCATGTAGGACTAGGCTACTCATGACACATATAATACATGATTGGATAAGCATTTCTCTCAAATTGTGCATTTTGCTGCATTTATCCATAGTATGGCAGCAGTAGTAGCATTCCCCAGGCAGCCATTACTTTGGCTGATAGGTTTCCAGGATGTCTCTTTGTCACAGAGATTTTGAAAATGCAATGTCTGTGAAACAGTGGAAATTCTAGACAGGAGACACTACAATTGCTCTGGTCAACTACTATGCAGATCCCGTGCGTTAAAGCATTAACAGCAACTATTTCAGCATGAATAATATTCAAAAGGAAATTGAAGTTTGTTTTGAAGTTTCTGCCTAATGATGTCCAGGGTGTCAAAATAAATGAAAGCTACCCAGAAGGGACTATACTGTCAATGTTTTGGTCAGAGCAAGTCAAACTGCTCCTTTTATTGATGCATTTATTCCTTGCACCACCAACTCCAGCACAAATGTTTAAAGCAAGATATATTTAAAGCAACACAAATGAATACGGGTTGCTGTGTAAAAAGACTGCAAAATAAATTAAATCTGACAGGTCAACTAAACTTGGTCTTGAAGACATTCCTGGCCACTGTATTTTAAAAAAATACAAGGGAAACATACAAAGACAAAAGTAGTACAAAAATACTGAACACAATCATCAAGATGTCAAAAAAAAATATTACACACAGATTTATCAAAAAGTCAACATAAAAGGACAAAGACATTTTCATCCAGGCTGATGTTCTTTTTCTGTTTTCTTTGCAAGGTTGTTAAAGTTGAGACAACCATAAATGGCACACACAATTCAGAGGAGCCTGTATTGGATCAGACTGAGTGAAGGTGTCTGCTTGAAGGCTTGCATCCTGTGATATAGGCATCATCAGCGGCATCATCAGCGGCACTTCAAGGATACAAGGAAGAAGATGATATCTGGCCTTTGTGATGAGAACTTCATTTAATTTGGCGGTGGCAGCAATGGGACAGTCAAAAGGTGCTGCCTCTTGCTGAAAACCACAGCCTCTGAAAAGGCAGGCCTGTCTCCTGTGTAAGGCCACGCATCCCACACTAGTTGCAGATATGGTCTTCATTACAGGTTAGGCTTATTTGGCTCCATCACACCTTGTATGCCAAAACATCACTACTGGTACTGTGTATTTTATTTGGCATTACTTGCACCACTAGTTTGGCATCTGCCTTCTCGTGTTTGTACTCTTACATCTCTTACTCCATTTCTCCCTCCCACCACAAAGGCTGCAGAATTGTGCCTCAGAGGTACTATGTGGAAAGTCTGATCCTAGTGGCCACAATGGAAAAGTGTGCAGCCTGCTCAGAAATACCTTAAAGAATAACAACGGAAGCCCGATGAGGAGAGCTGGGAAAAAGTATTCAGGGCAAACTTTCAGTTCTGGCATTTTTAAAAGTCAAAATCCATATGCCCTTCTTACCCTAGAACTAAAACCAAGCCACCCGGGCCACTTCAGTCATATCAGGAAATCAAACATTTCTTATGGCAGAAGCCCACTGCTCTTTCAGGAGCACAGAGGAATTTCTTGTGCTTTTATGCAGATACTTGGAAATGTGTGTCAACACAAGACCAGGAGTAACTTATCACAAAGGGGAAGGAATGCAGCATGGCATTTTGCATAAGTTGCTGGGCACCTGCCCAGTATAATTAGTAAGTGGTGTTTTAATCAACATAAAGAATAATGCCCTGATGCAGCACACCGGGGGGCAGGATCATTGGGCTTCGACACAGTAAATATTTCCTTTCAAGCAAAGTCTTTCAAGCCAAGTCTTTAGATTTCTTCCACTCCGTGTGCAAATATCATCACCAGGCCTGGCTCCAGCACCATCTCCTCACCCATGTGCTGGTTCTCACAGGCCATCACTACCACAGCCTGCTTGCCTGGGATACGTTTGGCCACATAGTTTTCATAATAGCGGCGGTTCATCTGGCGAGTTTCTAGGGTGGCCAGGCCCTGTGGCCAGTTCCGTTCATGAGCATTTTCAATCAGTTCATTGATGATAGATGTTGGGCAGCCACTTTCCACCAATGAACGCTTGATTACAGCCTGAAGTACAGCATCTGGTGTAGAGATCATACCACCCCATCGCGTCACCCGGGCTGGCTGCAAGGAGTTCACCCATCTAGAAGTAAATTAAGAAAGAAATCAATCAGTGGTGAAGACTGTGAATGAGTGTTATGTTTTTCAGTAAGTCACGTCATCTCATGGCACTATCATGTATGCTGGTACACAAGGAAACCCAGACTATTGCTAATCTAACCCGTAATCTTGAATATTCTCTCTCACATGTAATAACATTGTTGGCCAACTGTCAGATTTATTTAGATCAGCAGTGGCAGCTATGAGTGGAGGGACAGCATTCCACCAAAAGCCATACTGCGATTGCCGGGGGGGGGGGGGGGGGCACATCTTTCCATCAAAATGTTGGTGTTGTGGCATGTATGCACCTGTACATACGAAAGTAAAACAACAGCTTTAAATAACCCAGATAGTAGAGGCATTTAATCCTATTTTCCTAATAAAAATCTGCATACATATATTTATGCAAGCTAGTCCTGCTTTCTCTAATAGCAATGTCATAGTTATTTCATGGCTGCAATTAAAAGATAAGATAATGATCTTAAACACTTAATGAGCCTGTGTTTCCATATTAAATGGGGCCCACAGAATATTGTGTTCAAATAGCCAGGAAAGTCTCATTTACAATACATTCATGATATTTTCATTCCCTGAAAGATCTGTCATACAAAATTAGCTATATTATTTCTAGAGGTGTATAAGAGCTTGCTTCCAGTTTGGGCCTAGATTTTGAAGACACCTAGAATAGTAAGACAGCTAGAATAGTAATGGGAACAGGGAGAGATGTGTATACTGTATGTGTGTACGCACCCACACAAATAAATCAAGATAGTATCTGCTCAAAGCATTTTAAGTATCCACCTCTCTTCAGCTTATTGCTCCTTTGCGTTTTGACCGCCCAGGTAGCAATCAAGTTGTTTATAACAACTTAAGAATCTAAGAAAATCTAAATGTGCTTTATGAATATTTAAATTCATATTCAAGGGTTGTTGAGTTACTGCAGTATGCTACAAAACACTTGCAAACACTGCTTGTGTCTGAAGTATTCATAATTATGTAGCAAGGTCATTAGTTCTTTAAAAATCAATATATATGTTTACAACACCTTCTATTTAAGCTCAAAATCTATTATTTTCCTTAATGAAAATGTGTATAGGGAGGGATGGACACATCTTCCTTTACAAAAATAACTTTTAGTCATTAAAAATGTCATGCCACCCACTCTTCAAATTGTTTTATCCACAGAAGCAAATCTGTATTCCCAAAATAAGATCCTCCTATGAGATGACGCTAGTGATTCTTCCTCCACAGACTCTTCAAATTATTTCCCAGCAAGGTTACCTTGGCTGATACTTGCTCTGGCCATGACTGAATTTTCACTATGTTACCTCACCTAACATAGCCAGGAATACTGCACTTACTCTAGGATTTCATTATATTCAATAGTCTCTTCCAAATTCTGTAGGTTGGGGTTGACGCTACGTATTGCTCGCATGTATGCTTTCAACAGCTGGATGTCTCGTTTCTGTAAGAACCAGAATACAGGTAGATTAAGCAAAAGAGAAGGGAAACATAAAAGAAATCCAAGAATGGAATGCAGAAACAAATGCTTAGATAAACTCCTCAAGCTTTGCAATTCTGAAAGTAAATACTAATTTCAACAAAGAAAACTGAATATGGTGGAAATAAGCAAACATACAGCAACTCTAGCCAGCAAAGCAACTGATGAAAGATCATGGAAGTTGCAGTCCAAAACTCTCAGAGGACCAAAGCTGCCCATCCCAGTTGAAAAAGTTACAGCATTTCTTTTTTCCAGTGTAAAGTTGCACAGTGAGTAATGATCTAATAGGGCGCAAAACTAGCAGTTACTAGCTCTATATATAAAACTATAAAACTAGCAGTCATTAGCTCTTCATCATAGTGAACAACCAGAGGCTTTTGGAAAGTTTGTTAGTATGGCGTGAAGGGGATGCCTCCTACCTGCTTTTAGTCACTCATTTCCTGACCTTTAGCCATTTCTTCCAGTCATACAACTTTGGAAGATGCAGTAAGGCTCTCAGAACAAGTCTAGTCCTACATCACATTTACCCTTATCGTCTCTCCTGATCTGTTCTTTCCTCAATGTCTGCTTGCTTCAGCCTCTCTGGCTTCCCATCACTACTTCCCTCTCTTCACAGCAAGTCCCCTTCTTAAGACTCTATTGCTTATGACTCATTTCCCCATCTTTCTTTAACACTGTTAGACCTCGGGCTCTGGGCCTTGCTTTTCCTTGAAGGTCTCTGTGCCTTGTTCCTGGTTCATTTGGTGAGCCATCCTCAGGCTTCCTTGTCTTGTTAGTTTCCTATCTCCTGAGATAACTCTCAGTTTGTATACCTGATCAGCACAGCACTTATTGCTCCTTAAGACACAGTATGAGATCTTCATTCCAACTAGATCAGCTACTCAGAAGAGAGTGCCTGAGAAAGTTTCACAGAACTCCCATCCACAAGTAATTTTGCTAAAAGAATATGGTAAGCATCAGTGCTATAGGTATTGCTCATTCATACCCAACTTTACCTCTGAAGTTGGTAGTGGGGGGAGCACAGCACAAGACAGGGAGTCAAGTTTGACTGAGAAACATGTATGCACTCTAAAGAGTATTATATTACATTGGCTAATATAAATGCAGAGGCCTCACTGCTGAAACAGCAGGGAAGCAATTCACTTTGCACAGTACACAGTAACTGAATCCCTTTCTGTGCATCACTCTGCAGTACAGGACTGCATTCATGAAGATGATTATGTAGTTATACAGTTAGCGCAAAACTCAGCAGAAAGATTGCTGATTGGGGTACCAAACCCATGATATAAAACTAATTGGCACTAACTGCCAATTCACTCTTGGTCTGAATTCAAATTACTAGTGATGACACTCAAAGCCCAAAATGGCTTGGGACTTTAGATACCTGAAAAGCACTTCACCCTACATATTACTGCCCAGCTTCTGCTATAGGTACATCCTCTGTGTCCCAACAATGGGTGCAAAATGAAGAGTGGGTGCAAAATGCAGGAGTAGGTCTTTTTAGCTGTGACATCCCACTTGCAGAATGCCAACTACTTGAAAGCCCAACTAGTGCCAGTCTTCATTTCTTTCCAGTGCCATGTCAGGACATAGCCTTTTATTAAACATCATTGGTATCTAGTTTATTTTCAAGCATGTTCAAAAAACATCCTCTTTTAGTCTTTTAAAGCAGCTTTTAACTTGTTGAATTGTTAGTTATGTTTTTATCTTGGTTATTCCTTGATTTTAATCTGAAAGTTTAAATTGCTTATATTGTTTTATCTGTTTGCCATCCTGAGATCTCATGACCGAGAGGAAGGATAAACGTAATTTAATAAAAATTAAGTAAAAGTTCAGACCTCAAGATGCATTCAAGGAATGTACAGCGTCTGGGAAGTTTAAGTAGTACAGCAAGATATTTAAAACAGAGCAATTCTGAAGCTGTCTAGTAAAAACTTCAAGTTCTTCTCAGGGGGAAGGGGGTTGTGTCTTTAAAATCTAGCCAGTCAGATGTGTGGAAGAACAACAAATGAAGTAAGTACCTGCTCTGCCAGCTGGTGTTTATGCTCTGCTGATGTCTTCTCCAGCTCAGCTATCCTTGTTTGTTGCTGCTGTACCACTGACCTCAAGTGTTTGATGCAGTTATGATTCGGTAGCTCATCTTTGGGCATTTCCAAGCTGCACAAAAGTAGTAACAGAGACTAGTGAGAAAGAAGCACAATCCAAGTTTAAACTCTGTACTGGACATCTACAAAAGAGCGCTGAAGCAAGAAGCTATGCTCTAAGCAAACTGGGAGTGAATTTAGTTGTCTAAGTTACTGGATGCCAATGCTGTGCAACTGAATTACACATCACGCATCATAAAAGCCATCTCCCATTAAGCTTTGACCAGGTGGACCACACAGCTGCTGTCTCACTTATTATTCTTTCTAGATCACACAGGAAGGTGAAATGCAGTTTATATGAACAGGGTTTGGAACATCTGGCTTATGGGAGGTTCTCTTCGGACTGCTTCTCTGCTACAAAAAGTTATTATGGTCAGAGGGAAAAAAATATTCCCTTTTCTCTTTCCCACTACAATGAAAAAGACCCAAAAGGAGCATTTAATGCCTAACTGGAGCACTGAGGTGAGGACATTTCATGAGAGGGATTACTACTAGGACAGGAAGGGTTAATCCTTCCTGATACTTTCCTTGATAAATCACCCCTCAATGCAATTAAGCTTTAGTCCCAGCCTTAGACCAAGCAATGAATTATGATAATTCAATGGTGCCTTGGGTCAGAACTATCTACATTTGACAGTACTCACCCACATCCCTGTTCACATGTCACAGGCCGCTTTGGATTGTGTTCGCAGTCATTGAGGTGAGACATTAGGTTGTCTAGCCGTACTACAGCAGTACAACCAAAAACAGCATTGTCACATGTGATTTGCAGCTTAGACAGCATATTACGCATGATCCGGGGAACTGGACGCAGATGAGCCACAGTCACAACACTCCGATCCACAGGACAAGTCTGTTGTTGAGAGAACCACTGGGTGATACAGGCATTGCAGAAAGCATGCTCACAGTGAGGAGCCTGTGTAGAGAACAAAGTAAGGCATGCCAATTAAGATTACAAAAGGTTCATGTTACTGGATTGCTGTCTCTGGACACGTGGGCTCTTAATCTTTTTTCCATGCAGACTCTTTCTCCAAGCACTTTTTCAAGACCAAGAAGACCTGGAAGCGGGACAGAACACTTCAACCAATTAGTTTAGTCAATTGAAGTAGCAGTGGCAGATCATGATATTAGCCCACTATACAAAATTCTGAAGAAGCAATGCGGAAGATTTAATTAAAATTTCTGAAAATAACCTTCCACAATTCTTTAGCTACAGGAGAGAGAAACCTTTCTACTTGACATCAACTGTATTATAGATCAATGTTGGCCATTCCCACTCTTATGCTTTAAGGAATCTCATGGAAAACAGGTCAACGAAACAACCTGAAGGGCTTAAATTCAAAGAAGTATGATTTTGTACAATCTATCAGTATGGTAGTATATCTTCCAATTCCCCAAAGTGTCTTCCATTATCTCCAGGTAAAAAGTTTCAATATACTTTTCAATTTAAACAAAAATGTACTGCATTTGAACTACAGGAACACCATTTGCAGAAAAGGCAGAATAAGTTTGGGTTACAAGATCCTCATCTCCTTGGTAAGATGAAAAAGAATCAGTATGAAACCAAGTGATTGCATTGCTGCTATAATACAGCGATATTGTATCTGAAGATATAACAATAACTGTTCCTCAAACCTTTACAAAAATAGTTTGCAATTAATTATTAACAGAGCTCATATTTTGAGCCGAATAAGGGAATGGCCAGCAAAGTTGTCTTTGCTCACTGACCCATTCCCATGTGGGCAGAAATAAAGGCAAAAGACAAGTCGTTCATGTACACACACACACAATGTCCAAACCAACAGAAGATTTTGCTGAAAATTTCTTTTTTTAAAATATCCAAGATGTTGACTCCAGGACCTGCCCTAATATTAGTCTGACCAGGCTTTGAGTATCATGAAAGGACAACAAATTGTAAAGTATTTAATATATTACAGCATTTTCATTGGTAGAAAGGGTGTCAGGGAGCTGTGATATTTCTTCCATGTGCCAAAGGGTGAAACGTCAGGAGAGAATGCTTCTGGGACATGTCCATACAGCCCAGAAAACTCACAGCAACCCAACATAGATGAAGTTTTGATATTAATGATTTAGGAGTGTATATTTTTTGCTGCTCTACATTGGAAAGCCAAAATATCTTGGGCTGTTCCTGGACTTTTGCCATAAGTAAAGTATGCCAAATGTAAGCAAGTAGCAAAAGGCCCAGAGTGCAGTGGGGATGTCAAGCAAAGGATTCACAATGGGAAGGAAGTTAAAGAATGAGTAGCAGTGGATAATAAAAGAAGGGGTTGTCCTTGTGGCTGAAATCAATGTGAGGGTGAAATTAAACCACCAGCTGCAGTTATGTATACTGCTTGCAATATTAAGGTCAAATTATCACTGTGAAGGACAGAGCATTTTAGCTGTGTTCTATGAAATGCAGTGTTCTATTTATCAAGTAATTGGGTTGCTGTGAGTTTTCTGGGCTGTATAGCCATGTTCTAGAAGCATTCTCTCCTGATGTTTTGCCCACATCTATGGCAGGCATCCTCAGAGGTTGTGAGACTATGTTTTTGTATCAAGTAATTCTATCAAAGTAAATACTCCATTGCCTACTTTTCCATGGATTAAATTGTAATTCATCAGCTCATTTATAGCATATTTGTTAAAGAACTTTACTTCTCTCCAAAAGAAAAGAGAAGATACACATGAAAGTGTTGCTGAAAGAATTCCGAAAAAGGCACATTATTAAATTAAACATACAAATACATGAAAACGTTATCTATTCACTTTCAGATGTCCACTGAGCTATCTAGGAAAAATCTGGTTGTTTTTTTTGTTTTTTTGTGATCACAGAGGTCAAAGATGTCACTTCAATTGATACATTATTCAAGTTTATTTGTAAGAAAAATTGAAAATTATTTTAAATCCTAAAAACATTCTGTCATCTTTGCAAAGGATGCAACAATGCAAAGCATTATTGCTTAAGGCAAAAGAGCTGACAAAAATTACCATTATTATCTCAGTCTCTGGCAACCAAACACTCTTAGTGACACCAGGAAACAAATGTCTTGTGAGAATCAAGTGAATAGGATTAATGCTTTGTGTGTATACGTGCCTTCAAGTTACTTATTGATTGATGGAAGGCACAGTACTAGTTGTATACTTCTGCAACAAGCAAGTAACATATTTAGGGGAGCCTAACCATATTTGTTTCATTTGGTGCCTACCTATAAATCCAGGTGACTTCTAAGCAAGCTATTGAGTCCTCAGTTGTAAGATTTTTTCCAATGTTAAAGTTCTGCAGGACAGAAAAATGCCTCAACCACAGAAGTATTAACGAATACAGAATCAAAGAGAAAAATGGGGCCACATTAGGTGGAATATTTGTTTTGAATAGGCATAAGCCCTCCTTTGAAAAATATAAAACAAGGTAACCAATGTAATTTCTGTGCCTTAAAAGTCTCTGTGAACAGCACAGCAGAATCTCTATAACATTGTTAATTCCTCTTCAAAAGCAAATGCTATAAAATGCCTACCTTGTAATTCTAGTTCTTTGTGAACCCTGCAACAAAACATGACTCTCAGAGACTTAAATGGGCTATCTGACTAGACGAGGGTTAAAACAATGAAACATTAACTATTTCATTTACTGTCACTTCAACCACCTTTTGCAATAGGTTATTATATTCCTCAATTACATATGAAATTAGGGGAAGTTAGGGGAATATATGGAGCTCCATATATTGTAGTTTTCAAAACAGGCTGAACTGAAAGTAAAGAAATTAATCTGAAGGAGAAAGAAATTTAAAAAATGTAGACTAATACAGTAGTTCATAAAGACTGGAACATGATCTGGATTTTGAAAGTGTGTGCTTACACACTGTTTAATCCCAAATCTTTTCCATGAATTGAAGCCAGTATAATTGATTACACATGCAAACATATGAATATATATGTTTAAATGCTAACATAAGCTAGCAATCTGTTTGGTAGGAGGAAGGCCCTCCATGGAAACCATTGACCTTCAGTGTGTGAGCAAGCCCGTCCTGGATAAAAAAAAATCTCCATAGTACAGCAATTCCTGAATCAGCACAGAAATGTGACTGAGAGATCTGAAAACATGCTTGGAAGAGGAGTGGGGCAAGAGAAAGCCTCCTATAAGCAAAAAAAGTATCCAAACAGTGAAGAGAATGGCTCCTGCATCTCTGCATGAATCATTGTTCTAGTCTTGCCTCTTTCTGGCCAGCTTCTGCTGAGGGCAGTCATTTCTGTCCTCTTGACACCATTGTCATTATGTCCAACACAGTAGCAAATTAGAAATAGCCCATCTATAGAGGTCATGTTCTTTGAGCCTACCTCCTAGTCAGGAGACATGCTCACAAAAAAGAACATACACAAAGTCCTGTATATATCTTATATTTTAACTGCTTGTGTTTTGCAGCATTGTTATATAGTTTTGCAATGGCCTTTGACCAAAAGTAATAAACTGGCATTACATGTGACACATAGACAATTCTTATCTATCATCATTATAAACCTAATGAAGAATTAGGTGTGCTCCAAATGTTGAATTCAGAAGAAAGAAAGAAACATTTATTAGGCTTTTTGTAGGATACAGTACTACCCTATCTTCTTACATAGCCGAAGTCCTAAACCCAGCATGTAACATTCTGTTGAAATGCAGGTACATTGAAATTGTTGGCTGAGATTGCTAACAAGTGACTGGGGCTGGGGAATAACTGTTGGGTAAAGTGAAGCTTTCAGAAATAATTCTCAGGAAGCTAAAAGAGCCCAACACTTTCAGTCTGCTTCTTTCTCCATTCTGCAAAGCCCAAGATATTTCAGTGGCATATCCACACTGGTAGCTGAGTAGCATATGTGGCATATCGTTGTATAAACCAATACCACAGTGCCTAAAATGTGAAGTACTGTATATTCTAATGCAGTTTTGAAGGTATCACTTTGAGTTCAAACACAAGGCAGCCAATAGGAGTGGAGTACTTACTGAACACAGCGGCCTATCTTGTTAAGTTACAATGTTTCTAGTTTAATCAGAAAAACTAATTAGCATTGAGATTCTTTGTACATATAACAAACACTGCTACCTCTTGAACAATTTACATAAATGGCTGTAACACCGAGGTCATAGCTAGCACACCAATGTATTTTGCCAACAGGCAGGAAGCACCACTACAATTTGAAGGGTATGTTTTATAGGTCAACATGATTAGTTATCAAGCAAAAGGATTTCTTGGTTGTGAAAAAAGAATGTAACCTGGGAGCCATGCTGAGCTACACTGAGGGTTTCATCTTCTGAAGTCTCTTCTAGCAGATCTTCTAGCTTGTGTAATATTTTTTACTTCATTCAGGTATTTGTTTCTTGGGTTTGTAAATATTCTGCTGCCCATTTAAAAGTAAATATATCCATTTTTTAAATCTATATGCTAACTATACCAAACACATAATTTTGAAATTCAAAATGAGATAAAGGTCTAAATAAAGAGACACAGTTTCCTTGGGGAATGTGAGAAAATCCATGTGTTCAAATGGGCAGAAAGTAAGCCACATCACACGTAAGAAATATTTCTTGGTTCTACATGCAGATGTTATATAAGGAGAAAAACTAGGATAAGAATAGTCCCTGTCTGTTCCCTGTGCAAAAATGAGTTTATGCTCTATCACTTTCAGCTTATCAAGCAACAGAAGCTTTTTTCCTCTAAAAAGAGTGACAGCTCCCTATATAAGTAAAACTTGAAGGTCCACCCTTCGTTTTGGACAAAACTTCATTGCAAGTCATGGTTTTGAACTCTTTTTCACTGTTATCTACCTTTCAAATACATTTCCCAGAAGAATTTCTGTCACCAAATGATTTTTCATACATGAGCAATTAATATAGCACTCAAAAACGTACTACTCAGCTTAAATTCAGTGTTTTCCAAGGATACTTTCCCATTAGAAAAATCAATCTTTTACCTATCCAATTTTAGCTGCATAAAGAACTTATTCTACTAATAATAAATGAACTATTAGGGACTTAGGGCCCCCCGGTGATGCTGACTGCTGAACTTGCTGACCGAAAGGTTGGTGGTTCAAATCTGGGGAACGGAGTGAGCTCCTGCTGTTAGGCCCAGCTTCTGCCAACTCAGCAGTTTGAAAACATGCAAGTGTGAGTACATCAATAGGTACTGCTTCTGCAGGAAGGTAATGGCCTTCCATGCAGTCATGCCAGCTACATGACCTAGGAGATGTCTACAGACAAAACCGGCTCTTCGGCTTAGAAATGGAGATGAGCACCAATCCGCAGAGTGGAATATGACTACACTTAATGCCAGGGGAAACCTTTATCTTTACTTAGGAACTTAGCAGTGACTTCATACGTTACAAGATTGCTATACGAACACATATGTATTCACATGTGAAAATCATACATTGTCACTGCCTGAATATGCTTCCTAGAACATATACACATAGTGAAAAATGATATATATGGCTATAGCATACAACTACGTACAAATTGCACCAAATATCTGTTTCTCACAGGAATCTTGCAATTGTTTCATAGAATAGGAAACTGACCTGACATTTGTCAGAATAGCACTGCTTTCTGATTATGAATGGGTGACTAGACAAAATTCTACAGCATTAGCTTGTTTATGATCTTCTAATAGATGCTCTCATGCACCTAATAACTAGGAAAACTGATTCCCATGTTTAAAACTAACCACAATTTTGCATCATAATGGTGAATGTCTAAAATTTTCTTAATTTAGAAACTCCTTTTAGCCAATGTGTTCCTGTTCTAAGAATGTTAGGAAATGTTATTACACATTGTACAAAAACTAAAAAAAACATTTTGAAGATGTACCCATTACCTATATAAATTATTTATAAAGTATAAACTGAGAATCCAGAAGCTACGTATAATATATATATATTACAGTGAGATCTATCTATATCTGTAAAAAAACAACCCCACCCTCAAACCTGCTCAATACAAACTGGATCACACATGTGTATAAAGTGCTCACATATGCAGCTCTAGATTCCTGCAGCCCTAGAAATTCCCAAAAGGGATTACTGCAGATATTAAGAGAAACTGTGTCCTTTGATCATTGATATTAAGCTTCTCGTGAAGTGTTCTGTTTTAGTTTTCAAAAGCTTTGCATCAACTTTTATGACCCTTTAAGAAAGCAAATTGACTATCTACATGAAAAGTAGTCATTGATTAACATATGCTATAAAGATATCCCCAAGCTCTCAAATACCATGATGTTTAGCAGACTCCAATGGAATAATTTTTAAATGCATTTTAAATGTGCTTCTTTGGCTAAATCCATGCAGGTCAGACTGGATTACTGTAATAAAACTTAGCTTTAAAAGAAACAAACTTCTTAAACTAACATACACTTTGCTCAGCTGCATGACTAAGAAAAAATATTTTTAAAAGATATACCATAGAAAATTTCCACCAAACACAAAAAAAAAAAAAACACCTTCAAGAAACTTTTTAGGCTGATCTCAAACACCTACCTGCACTGGCTCCTCCAAGACCCCACTGCAGATGGGGCATATCAGATCTTCATCAACATCCCCTTGAAAACGTGCTACATCATACCCCATTTCTCATCACTGATGCCAAAACCCTGGAAAAAGCAGGAAGCAGAAAAACAATAAAAAGCTGAGCTAAGACATTTGCATTCTTGCCACAAGAGACCGGTACATTCAGAGTTCTGCTTCTGTGGAGTCAGTTAAAAGCCATTCTTCTGGCAATGCTAACCCGATATGGCTGCATTTTAACTCAGAGATTCACAGACAAAGGTCCAAGTCCCTGAAGAGCAGGGTGTGGTACAGAAGAGAGGAGAGCGTTTGACTTGGCCCCATTTCTGTGTGCTGAATTACTGTATTTTACTTGCCTGCTAACATCAAATTAGATACTTCCCTCCACAGTGTTATTACTCATCTCTTCACTTGCATTTTTTTAAATTTACACACCTCATTTTTTCCATTTTTGCAGAACTTGCATATTAGTTATAACAAGAAATACTCAGACTTCATTCCAGGTTACAGAGGGGACAGGATATCTCGCTAACCAGAACAGTGCTGGGGATTCAATGTAAAGTTAGCAAGTGTGTAAGCCTCACTGAAAAACACAGGCAAAGAGTGATCAAATAATTGCTGCATTAGATAAGATAACTCACCCCTAATGGAGATGCACAAGCTGCCCTCACGAGACTAATAAGAAAGCTACACCATGCTCAAAGCAGAAAACATCATCTTTTCTACTAAAAATAGACTACTGTGTGCAAAGAACCAAAAGTGACAGTTCACTGAGTTTTACACAATGACATTTACCCAGCTTGGAAACAAGACATATGCCTTATCCAAAGCAGACTATTGCTCTATTTAGCTTAGGAATTGCTTAGATTTACATCCAGCATTCTAGAAATGACTCTGTCTAAACTCAGTCTCAAAATACCACATCTGAACCCGAACCCCTTTATACAAAAAACATGGGTTCTGACACTGAGGTCTTTCTTGTTAACCACATATTAAAGAAACTTAGGTGCATGATCTAACTAAAGGCATTTTCATATGTCTAAGATACTGAAGTTAATTCACAGCACAAAACATTGATTTCCCTTCAGAGTTGATGAGAAAACACAAGATTCTGTCTGATCATACTCCATAAACTGTTGTGAGCCTTCAAAAATGGGATGCTCCACACACATCTCCATCTCCCACAACCCATACATGCTTAACTTTGTGGCCCATGAGTACTGAGCTCAACTGCAACCTATTCCATAGTCTGTGAATTAACTTCAATACATTAGAAATAGAAAAATGCTTTTAGTTAGGTCATGCACCTTGATAGAGACAAAATACAAATCGCTAAGATATGGGCTACAGTCTATTAAGTTAATGACAGTCCTTAAGGGAAACTTCTTGCCAACAACAGAATAGAATCAACTATCCAGCTTCAACCAAGGCTACTTTACTTGAATTGCAGAATCCCTGAGTACTTCAATAACAACTTTTGATAATTTCTGCTCACTCGGGGACTACCTTTTAGCAAAAGAGCTGCAGGACAGATTACATTGTGCTCTGTCTTACAAGTCATCTTGATGGATATATCTACAACTGTGTGAATTATGACATCAAAGGAGTAGAGAAAACTGACTAACTTTTATTTGCAAAATGCAGTCCTATTGGGCAAGCTGGTTCAGTTTTAAGATTCTAAACTAGATATTCCCAAATCTAGTCTTTTAGATGTTTCGCACTACAACTCCCAGAAGTCTCAGTTGCCTTGGCCAATGATCACAGATTCTGGGAGCTAAACCCTAAAACACATAGAAGACCAGAATTTGGGGACATTGTTCTAAACCAACATCATACCCTATCACAATAGCACAACAAAGCAAAGCATACCATTAGAAAGTAAACTGGGCATAAAACATACAGCACTTTCCAGATGAGAATATAATAAAATCGTGTTAGAGATAGGGAAAGAAGGCAAAGAGAGGTGACTTACCCAAGACCAGAAAGCAGATGGCAAAAGTAGTCCACATTATCAATTTAGCAGCATTATCACCAGTTTAATTTGCCTCTCGTAGTAACGCACTGCTAATAATCAGATATAAAAAGTTCAGTCTGTGCATGAATGGACATTGTTTGTATTGGATGTTTGGACTAAGAAGGAACATTTCTAATGGCTATAGCTACAAGGCTTGCTGTTTGATTATCAAGTCAAGCCTTTCAGCACTTCCTACTACATATCTCTGTTTATCACACATAGCACACTGATAAATATGAGCCCTGAGAGCTCACCTTGAATGGGCAATAGAGAAAAGGGCTACACAAAACAGCAGATAATCGAGCTCTGGAATATACTACTCATCATTAAGCAATATATTCTGGCCAGGACAATTGGTCTGGAAAGCAGGCAGCCTTGTCCAAATGATTAGATGACTTTTTTTTTTACTGCAAGACAGTGAAAAGTTAAAATGACAATTAAAATCTGTTCAACATTAGACTTAGCTTTCCAACCATAAAGAGTTACAAGGATTGCCTTACAACCCAAAATCTGGTCCTTAGAGTTCTTAAAGCCAACTAAAATGGGTGCAATGAAATTATTACTGCCAGGGGATTAACGTATCAACAATATCCTCATTTCCTCTCACAAGCCTTGGATACTAAGAACACAGGTAGTATCTTATCTAGACAGTTCTGAATGTAAGGTTTTGTAGAAAGCAAGTAATGTGTTGCCACTACAGCAGACACAAGAACAGCACTTGCAAATCTGGACATCACTGGCCTAGAAAAAGATATCTGCTTCCAACACTCATTAAATCTATTGCCAAAAATGATATTCTGAATGTACATCAGATGCAAGACAATGCCTGCTTCACCAAAACTAGAAGCACAGTTTAGTTTTGAGTAGATCAACAGGAAACATAAAGCTATAAAAAAAACACAGAGAAAATCTACCCTCTTAAATTCTCAAATAAACTGACACTGAGAAAAATGGGACATTCTTCAAATACTAACAAAAAAAAAACTCATTGATTTTACATACTATGTTTCCTTCTTCTGAAATCTGCAGGCTCTAATGACTCAATGAGCATTACAAAGACACAGAAATAGATTCTATTATAGGGTGAATGACTGTTACCCTCCAGGTCTTTTCAATCTATAACTCCCACAGCCAATGATAACACACTGTGGGAGTTGCAGCTTCAAAACATTACAGGAAGACCTACATTAACTTTCTACAGAAAGAAAGTGATTGTTTAAAATAGCAAAACAAGGAATTCCCTTATTAGTTCCAAAAAATATTTTTCAGGTTTTATTCCGAGCTTCATAGAAGATTCAATCATGCAACCCCCAAAGAAATAGTGCTTTGTTCTATTTTTAATAAGAGAATCTAACACTGGGATGATTATATGAATCCTAAATTAGAATGTATAGAGAAATTTAAGACAATCCAATAACTATCCTCCTGGCTTAGCTGTGTCCTAGGTTTACTAGTGAAAACCAGAGGAACAACAGAGTACAATGTGATGCATACTAAAAAGCAGTGGGAGTCCAAGTGGCACAAACAATACAAAACAAGAGAAACAAGTGTTGGATCAATTAAGTTTTGGGCTTTGAGGAAATCGATGTGAAAACCCTGATGGATGCCAGATAAAACACCTGGAAAGTTGCATTTTATCTGAAAAAACAAATCAAAGCTACTGACAACTGCTGCTTCTGGACATCTAGATATACTGCAAAATACTGAATGGTTTTCACATTAGAATGCACCCCATACAGACATTTTAAATAATGAAAACACCTGTCTAATTTTTCTGTACCCCGCACCAAGATTTCTGAATATAGAATAGGAAATAAATGTTTTAATAAATCAATATAGCTGCACTGAATCATCATCATACAAAAGATAGATTTTTTAGTTCACTGTTCCATGAATGAAGTCAACCTCAGTTTTACAAAAATGTGCTATATGTGTTGCATGTTATTGTAAAGTAGTACAGATAGGCTGCTATAGATTGTAAAATACAGATCACATTCAGAGCGATATTTTCAAAGCTCATTTATCCCTACTTTTTGTTGTCTGAAGCATATCTGAAATGCTTCAAGTACCTAATAATGTAGCATGGACCCTACTCCCCAACTTAAAGTGATTCACTCTTTCCTGGCATGACAGGCTTCAATATAATTTGATACTGCATATTGTCTAATAAGGAATTTAACAAAAACTTGTATTAACTTATATGGAACATATATTGCAATTCAGCAAAAGAAATATGTTAATGCTATTAGAAGAAATTAATCTCTTGATTTTAACACAGAAAAAATATTCTTCCCCAAACCATGAACAATTTGGCATAGCTTGGGCCACACTTATAGTTAAACTACCCCCACAAATGGTATTGTATTTCTCTGTTCTCTATAGTCAAGTTTAATCATGCGACTGCAATCACCTTGCAGTAACTAATGCAATTTAATGCTGGTGCAGCTTTTTGAAGCCTTTTAAATTCTATTTTCATGCCAACAATAGGAGAGAGAGGGATTAAAGAGCTACAATTAAAAACCACAGTCTACTTATAAGTGCAGGGATGCGGGATTATCATCTGAAATACTCATGTTCCCTGAATCTTCAAATAACTGCACTGTCAGTAACTTTAAATTCTAAAGGAAGAGTAGTGATTTGCTTGATCTTGTTAGACACTACAACACTATCGTAGGAGCCGACAGTTTGCAGACTGATGGTGATTTCACTGCATTAGGAAAAAGCTTGTAAGATAATATGATCAACATTCTGACCATATTAAAAGAACGGTTTTTTAAAGTCTAAAGGGGAAAAAAAACTCTTTTGGAACAGCTCTTTAGAAGTCAGACCTCTACAAATAGGAAGGTGCTGGCATCCATGAATACATGCCAAACCCATGATTCCCAAACCCTGATACTCCAGGCGCTTTGAACTTCAATAGTCGGCATTGGTTAATTGTCTCCCAGCCACTCAAGTTCAGATGGGATATAGTGCCTTCTAGGAGGAGGCTACAACCAGTTAATATTAGAAAACAGCCTGCCACAGATCTTCAACTACCTGAGAACATACATTTATTCTTCACATCACTATACTACAGACCAACATTCATACTCTGAAGTGCTAGGAAGAGATGACCTTGTTCAACTTGAGAACAAATCAGTAGAACAAGATGCAGAATAAAACAGCAATTCAACGAATACGCTGGACATGAGCAATTCTTATTCCATATATACATTGTCCACTGTATAACAATGCTTTCCTCATACTTTGATAAACTGACTCAATGCTGTGGAGTCCTGTGATCTGTACTTTAGTGAGGCGCCAGCAATCTCTTGCACAAAAGACTAAAGACCTTGTAAAACTACAACTCCCATGATGCCATAGCATGGACCCATGCCAGATAAAGTGACGTCAAACTGAATTAATTTTACAGTGTAGCTGCACCTCCAAAACATAGACAACATTATTTATGTATTCAAACATTATCTTTTATAAAGTAACAGTATGATTTATTCCCAAGCAGACAAGCATTCATCATTCAGTAGGTCCAGTCCACAATATCATGTCTGGAATGCAATAACAACACTTAGTTTAAACGTGGTCAATATTAAAAATCATTTCAAAATAAGATCACAGAAAGGTATATTCACCCCTGAAAATAAACTAATTTAAATAGTATAATCTTAATTGATGGTCTAGATTTAACACAAATAGAAATCACCTTAAAAGATTAGAACTGCTAGATGACCAATCTTGTGGCTAATTGCTTCCCAAGCAACAACAGAGCAGAATAATAGTTTATTCTACAAAAATAAATGCTCTCTAAGCAGAAAATCTCTTCCAAACATGAACTAGTCTCAGGTTCATTGTTGACAGCGAACATTTTTCATTACTTATTATCTACTTCCTCCATACTAAAAGTGAAGCCTGAGTCTTAATTTGCATTCTATTTGAAACAGAATTAATCCAGCAAAACTAAGTGGGGAATGTTGATTACATGTTTACTCATGAAAGCTTTAGCTCATCTTAAATGCACGTTGTAAAAACAGGTTATTTCTCTCTCTCAAGAAAAATATTGTTATTGAAAGCAAAAACCAGGAGGTCATTTTCTGAACAAATGAGAATTCATTTTAGTATTTCAGCAATCAAAATATTATTTACACAGTGACAAGAAGATTATTGCTGAAGAAAAAGCTTTGTTTTCTAAAACATCATGCTTCTAAACTAATTATGACACCCAAGTTGAAGACTTCAGAAGCTGGAAGGCAAACGAGCCTCTAACAGAAAAGGTAGTTCATCACTGCAAGCCTCTCTGCTTGAGGTTCTTTAAATATTATATATATAAACATATAGACATTAGACATAAGCATTCCCCAACCATCTGTTCTTATTTATATGCCTGTCCATTTCCAGGTACTATTCAAAATGCTGTTTTTGACTTATAAAGCTCTATATAGGTCAGGACAGGTTATCTGAGGGATTGTTTCTTCCTTACAAAATAGCCCATACTTTGAAACCTACTGGGGAGGTTTGTTTCTTTGTCCCACCAGTTTCTGAAGGGAATGTGAGAGGGCCTTTTCAGTGTCTGCCCTCCTATTCTGGAATTCCCTTCCCAGAGAAGCTAAATTGGCATTATTCCTGCTTTCTTTTCCCAGACAATAACGACTCTTCTGTTTAGATAGGCATTAACTATATTCAAGCAAACTATTGTACTGTATCTTGACAACAATAAAGGTTGTGTATAAGATCATCCTAAATTATATATGTTTTAATTTTTTGACTGATTAATCTTGTTTTAATTTTTGTATAAAGAAGAAGAACAACAACAACAAGAAGAAGAAGAACAAGAACAACAACAACTTTATTTTTCTACCCCGCCTCCATCTCCCCAAGGGGACTCGGGGCGGCTTACATGGGGCCAAGCCCAGGCAACATACAGATTAAAAGCAAGGCAACAGCAAATTACAAATTAAAATAGCACAAACAGCATAACAGTAATAAACAAGTATCAAGCAACAGCAAACCGATTTTGGAGGGGGAAGGAGGCCAACATATGAATTGATTAAAGGGTAAATAGTTCAATAAGGTGGATAAGAACATAAATGGCACAGGAGATATCATGGAAACAGAGCAATTAAACAGGATTAGGATCTTCTCAATTTAACTTACATATATGAATAATGATGTAATATAGGAATTCAGGTTAAATGGTGAAAAAAGATCATGGTACAATCATTTGTCATAGGGGTCATCAGTTGAAGGCACAACGGAACATCCACGTCTTTAATTCCTTACGAAATGTGGCTAGGGAAGGTGCCTGCCTAATCTCCCTAGGGAGGGAATTCCAAAAACGGAGGGCCACCACCAAGAATGCCCTCTCCCTCGTCCCCACCAACCGCGCCTGAGATGGGGGCAGGAGCGAAAGAAGGGCGTCCCCAGAAGATCTTAAGGACCGTCTGGGCTCGTAGGGGAGAAGGCAGTCACGTAGATAGGCAGGTCCTGAACCGTTTAGAGCTTTATAGGTGATAACCTGTACCTTGAATTGGCACCGAAAACTTATCGGCAGCCAGTGGAGCTGTTTAAACAGGGGGGTTTATTGGTAAACATAGATGTTTACCAATACATTTTTCAATTTGTTGTAGGTTGCTTCAAGTCCCCTTAAGCACTTTACTATCCCTGACCCTGTTTGAAGAAAGGGAAGTCAAGCTGAGGCAGGCAGTGAAAATGTTGGCACCTATGAGGCCTGGAGATGTGATAATGTTGGCAAAAATTATGGGTTTACCAATTTCAACCATCCAATTAGTTCCACAGGGAAGATATGATGGCAAGAGTCTACAGAGTCTTCTAATTCTGTATTAGATGGCCACAGGTAGGAAGAAACATTATGCAGTAAACTTGGCTGTACCAATTCTGAAAGCATTTCATACATCTTTTCACCAGCAGCATATTTCAAAGTAGTTCACTTTTCTACTTGTCGACATTCTTCATTATATCATATCTGTGCTCAAAAATATGGTGCGGATGA
Organism: Anolis sagrei; assembly: GCF_037176765.1. Taxonomy (NCBI): domain Eukaryota; kingdom Metazoa; phylum Chordata; class Lepidosauria; order Squamata; family Anolidae; genus Anolis; species Anolis sagrei. The sequence goes on from NC_090022.1 coordinate 138,312,666, forward strand.
ACCATGTCTTTAGTATTCAATTATGAATCTTTACAACTGAATATCTTGAGCAGTTCTTTCATGCCTGTCCTTCCAAATCTAATCCCTGCTTTCTGAACTACAGTTCCCATGCTGATTGATGAACAAACCGAGGTACAGAAAACCTGTTAACTACGATATCTTAATGTCTTCATCATCATTACTTTTAAAGTTATGCAGATTTTTGTGGCCATTATTTCCCCTTTTTAATATTCCTTCTTTCTTAACATTTATCAATCATTCTTCCAGATCTTTGCAATCTTCTGCTTTGAGTAGGGTCTTATCTGCATGTCTCAAAAATATGCAATGCAGAAAAACCAGTGCTGCTTGGTAGCCAACAAGTGAATGTAACTAGAATGTAGATTCTCAAAATACCTTACTCCATTCAGTATTTCCTGAGCTTTCAATTTTAGAAAGTTTTGATGTACACAAATACCAAAACAGAAACAGGACATCAAATACAGTGCAAGAAAACCCAATTTTCTTTAATACACCAATTTTTACATTTCATACATGCCACAAACAGGACCTATCAATCCATCCATTTGATCACAGAGGAGTTGGAAGAGACCACATGGGCCATCTAGTCCAACTTCCTGCCATGCAGGAAAAGCACAATCAAAACACCCCTGACAGGTGACCATCCAGGCTCTGTTTTAAATCTTCCAAGGAAGAGAGTTTCACTACTGAATATCTCTCACAGTCAGTAAGTTCTTCCGAATTCTTCAGGTGGAATCTCCTTTCCTGTAATTTGAACCCATTGCTCTAAGTCCTAGTCTCCAAGGCAGGAGAAAACAAGCATGCTCTCTCTTCCTTATGACAGCCTTTCAAATATTTAAACACCAAACAGACATTTGTGAATTGCAGACCTAAGCCAGAGTTATTTTCAGAAAAAATTAGTGGTACTTTGAATCTTGCAATAGAATAAACAAAGCTGATTTACCTTTTCTATTATAGAATTATTTCTTGAACAGCAACAAGACAATTTTGACCTTGGGTTGCTACTCTGAAAGAGTCTGCCACCGTAGTCCATCTTCATTCCTCTCTTCCCCATTCAGACTAAATCATCATCATTCTCTGCAACCAGACCTGTGGCAATAGGAATAAATAAAAGGAGTTAATATCAGTGTTGATATAAAATTTGACAGTGTGATCAAAACATGTCAAGACTTGTAGATACTCTATATTCTATCTTTAACAACCACAGGGAAGCATATTAAATATTTACACACTAACAAAATAATACCGTAATTATTCAACTTAATATCAGCCATGCAGACATAGCTTGCAAACCTAAGTTATGTTTCCATCTCTGTTTTGTACTAGCAATTTATTCTATACACAGACTTAAAAGGCAGTGAAATACTTTATTAAATATGGTTCATTTCCATGCCCTTGGGCTGTGCAAATTGTTTATAACATATTAATGTTATGTTGGTTTGTTCAAAAAATGATTTCTCAATGGCCTCCTCTGGTATTGAGGTTTTCCCTTGCATAATAGTTTATAGTAAAAACATTACCCTTACATTTAGCCTGACCACAGAATATTAAATAAAATTCATGTTCCATCTGTTAAGTCATATTTTCTGGGGACATAGCAAATTAGTTAGCACCAGAGCGACCAAACACAAGTCCCAAAATGTTCAGCTTCAACTTTAAGATGCCTTAGTATCTTAAAGTTGTAACAATCAGGGATTATGGGAGTTGTAGCTAAACTATAAATTGTCCCATAAGATTATTCAACTTGTGTTACTTGACTCTTAATTTAATAAAGCCTTTTTGCTAAATAGAGTGTGCCCCGAATTAAGAATGACTAAAAAGTCCAAGTTATAAAAGCTGCTGCTTGCTATTCTCTCTAAAAGAGCACCACCATTTCATTTTAAGGCAAAAAAAATCAAAATTCCAAGTTAATGCTCAGTTATGCTGTAAGGATTAGAAGATAAACTGGGCATTGGATGACCTGAACTGGTGAAAGGTGCACCCTTTTGCTTTAACATTTAGCATCCAAAATACAGCTCTTCTGTATTATATTTCTTCTGTAATCTCAGATAACAGCTATGAAATTCTAACAGGAAACTGCAAATCCAAACACACTGTAAAATTATGGAATAAGTTAAAAATGGCATCTTAACCTCAAATCTTAACTACTAATACAACAATAAGCAGAAGTCATATATTGTACTTTGAAACCATATCATGCAAAAATTGCTTTAGCAATCCACTGACTGTTATATTATTGGATCTTGAACAGCTTTAACAAAATAGCTTAGTGTAATTATATTGTTAAGGGATCGAATAAAAAGTGAACAGAAACTATTTATTCAAACAACACAATTATAAGCATGTTTACTCAAAAGCACGCCCCACCACATGCTATAAGGCTTATCCCTAGCAAGTGCATTTAAGATTATAGACCAAATGGCAATTTTGCTTCACTGCTTTCCATACTTACGGATTCTGTAAGTATGACTACAGGGGAACAACAGGACATGCAACAGTGTGAAAGAGTCCCACTTCCACATCCAGATTCTTTAGCTTAGGTTAAAATAGTGAGGCTTGAAATAGCTTAGTTATTCTGTGCTATTGACAACTACAGTCGAATTAAGGCAGAAAAAACCTGCTTTACACCACAAACAAGATTATCTCTCCTGTAGTCATCAGTGCCCTTACACCTCAGTAAAAACAGCTGCCTAAAGTAACAGAGAAATTCTTCGAGCCACCAGCTACAAGATTCTCTCTCCCAGCCTCAGGCAGTCTTGCCACAAGATTATTCATCAGGATGTCCTGTTCCATTCCAATAAGCAGAGTTTATGCGATCCTGCCTGCCATCACTCCAGATTTCTATCACAAATGCCTTCTTAAACAGAACTACCTGTGCCACATTGTTATGGGATCAACAGCAATTATGTCACACATTAAAATCAACCGTCTATTGACATTGTTTCTTCCCTTCCCATCCACATTATCAACTAATTCAGAGAAAGAAAACTGTCATAGCAGTATTTTAGAGCACAGGTTCTCAACCTTTTTCAGCCATGGAGCCCTTTATGAAGCAAAAGTTTATTATGGAGCCCCAATAATTGTTTATATATTACATTATGTGTATGTGTGTGTATGAGAGAGAGAGAGAGAGAGAGAGAGAGAGAATGTATATGTATATATCAGACATGGGCCAGGTCAGTGGCAGATTGATGGAGAGTGCGTGAACTCATTCATTCCAACAGTGCAAAAAAAAAAAAAGGATGAAAGAACAATAGAGTATTTAAAATGAAGAACAATGTTAACCAACATAAATCTTTACAGTATTTCAATGGAAGACCCCAGGGCCATCTAGTCCAACTCTCTTCAGCCATGTGTTAGGGTTATTTACCCAACCCTAACAAGTTAACAGCAACAACATGCAGTGTTTATAGTCAACTCTGCAAAAAATGCTTCAGCTGTACTCCACAAAAAGAAAAATCAGCCTGTTTAGCAAGCCTTGTAAATGCTGGTTTATTTTCAGTAAATGTTTGATTTTTATACCAGTTGAATATACCTATATACTTTTGGTCATATAAACATTTCATGGGTAAAAAGGAGAAAGGGTCATAAATGGAAAGTTTTAAAAGCTCTGATCTAGAGAAAAACATTGCAAGTGCATCTCATTCATGATGCTGCTGCTTCTGTCCTCAATTTCTGCAATACAAAGGAGATCATGGAATCCATGTCTCTAGAGGCACATAAAACATAAGAGTCTCTCTTCAACCTCTGTTCACACTCCGAAGCTACTTTCCAAAAAAGTAAAAAATATTTATCTCATAGGTTTCTTTCAACCCCTGCTTCCTATTAAGACCTATTTTTAACTTACTAGATTGTTAAGGCCAGTTTCCAAACTTTCCTGGTAAATTTCCCTCCATCAAATTTTAAAACAGTTTTATTTTCATTAGAAAATATCAACTATGACAACACGAGTGTATACAGCATCTCATATCTAGAAATGCAAAATTCAAAATTGACCACAGAGGGGGCTGTGATAGTGACACCCTTGTTTTCTGAGGGTTCAATGTATACAAACTCAATTTAAAGCACAAAATTATTAATAAAAATGTTTATCTCCTTTGCGGAGATAACGCAGGGTGTAAATAATAATAATAATCCATTCAGCCTATGTACAGGGTGTTTCAAAAGTTGGACCCAATTTGAAATTGCTATATCTCTGCAACAATTAACCTCTCATCAATTCAACTCTTACAATTTGAAAGAGCGGGGCATGGTTTCCAATGATTACAGCTGCTTCTCCCAGTGCACAAACAGCCTCTGGCCTCAGTCATTCACAAGTCATGCAACGTAAGGCCTAATAAGAGAGCCTCCATGTGTGGAGTTCTTTTTTTAGATTTGTTTCGGTCTCAAAGTGGTTAGTAAAACATTATAACTCATTAAATTGTTTGTAACCTTTTGTGTAATTGTAACATGTTGAAGCAAGAAATATACTGCTTTGAAACTGGGTCCATCATTTTAAAACATCTTATATATACAGTACAGTGCAAAGAAAATGCAAATAAATTTTATATTTAGACACGCACCCTATCTGCAAGATATCTTATTGTAAACACATTTGTAAATAGGTATTCAAATTTTTAAATCCAAATCATTTCTGATCCTAAGTATTTCAGATAAAGTGTACTGAACCTATATAAATGAAATTATTGGCACATAAATGTTGCAAAAATATTTTTCAGATGCCCAGCTAGTCAGCAGTACAGTATCCGGGGAACTGGAATCCTTTGTTTTAATGATCCACCTCCTAAAAAATCCCTTGTGTCTTTCTCTAGGCATCTTCTGGATCAGGCATGGGCAAACCTACCGGCTGTTAGGAATAGTGGGAGTCGGAGTCCAAAACACCTGGAAGGAAAAAGTTTGTCCATGCCTGTTCTAGATCCTCCAGCATGGCTTTATGGTCTTCCTGAGGAATAATTTAGTCCTTCATTTCAATTGGGTGCTATTATCCATGACTCTGCATATCCATGCAAAGTCTGGGAGTTTCCGCTGTGGATAAAGGGTGTGTGTGTGTGTGTGTTTGTGTGCACTGTATCATTAAAGGTTTCCCAAAAGGTCTGGTACATTTACATTATTGGTAAATCGTGCTAAAGTTTCTGGCAATACAATGACATCATCCAGTCTCCATCCTTGTTGCTCAAAGAGCCAATAAACCGGAACTATCTTTCAACACACTTATTGGCTGGTGTTAAACACCATTTCTATATATACTGTTTTTAGAGGGTTAAACAGTTTTTAAAACTGTTATTTATGTTTACACTATTGTGCTATTTTGTTTTATTAATTGATATTTGATCACTGTCTGTAAGTTGCTGAGGTCCTTTAGGAAGAGGGGCGGAATATAAATAAAGCTTATTATTATTATTCATTATATAATGCATTCGTTTGTTTTTCTGTAAGTTGTCCAGTCCCTTTGGGGAGAGGGGGCAGGATAGAACATTAAGATCATCTGGGGAGGCCCTGCTCTCGGTCCTACAACCTTCATAGGTGAGACTGGTGGGTATGGGAGACAGGACTTTCTCCGTGGTGGATCCTTGGCTGTGGAACTCCCTCCCCAATGAAATTAGGTCTGTGCCCTCTGTCTTGGCCTTTTGTAAAAAATAATAATATTAAAACCTGGCTGTGGGTTCAAGCATTTGAGCAGTAAATGTAGCAACTAGGAAGAGAATGTTTGACGTGACCGGCAATAGACTGACCTTGGACTATGATTCTGAACTGGCGGACTGTTTTAAATTGAATGTTTATAATTGTTTTTAATTGCTGTTTTCATTGTAACTGTGTATTTTAATGTATTTGTTTGGCATCTAATGGTTGGCTGTTATAAGCCGCCCTGAGTCTCCCTCCAGGGGTGAGAAGGACAGGGGTATAAATACTTGAAATAAATAAAGATAAATGATGCTTATTATTATTATTATTATTGGATTTCCTCTTAGATATTCCTCATATTCGTGGTCAGTTTGCCGTTTTTCAACAAACAGTTTCTCTTTAGACTAGGCATGGGCAAAACTTGGGCCCTCCAGGTGTTTTGGACTTCAAAGCAAATCTATATATATATAAATGCTTTGTGCATAATGATTACCTTAAAAACAAAAGAACCAATGAACAAAATCACACCAAATTTGGCAACAAAACGTCTCACAACACAAGGAGTGACCATCACTCAAAAAATTATGATTTTGTCATTTGGGAGTTGTAGTTGCTGGGATTTATATTTCACTTACAATCAAAGAGCATTCTGAACTCCATTAACGATGGAATTGAACCAAACTTGGCACACAGAACTCCCATGACCAACAGAAAATACTAGAAGTGTTTGGTGAGCATGGACCTTGAATTTGGGAGTTGTAGTTCACCTATATCCAGAGAGCACTGTGGACTCAAACAATGATGGATCTGGACCAAACTTGGCACAAGCACTCAATATGCCCAAATATGAACACAGATGGGAGTTTGGGGGAATAGACCTTGACATTTGGGAGTTGTAGTCACTGGGATTTACAGTTCACCTACAATCAAAGAGCATCCTGAACCCCACAAAGGACAGAATCGGGGGCAAACTTCACACACAGAACCCCCATGACCAACAGAAAATACTTAAGGTCATGCAATACAACTACCTTCATCAGGGCAAGAAAACGTAATCAAAGTCCTCCTGACAAGGAGCCATCCAGCCATAGATAGATATAGATAGATATGATTCACACAGAGAGAGATATAGTATCATAGATTTGAAAGAGACCCTTAAAGAAGGACAATGATATGTTGCATGGAGGCAAACCAGACACTCTCCACATAAACACTGACAAAGAAAAAGCAAGAAATACTCTTTACCCACAAGCATAAAGAAATTACATATAATAGAAACCAACACTTTCTCATTACTTTATTGTCCAGATCAACAGACTGGGCCACAGCAATGCGTGGCAGGGGACAGCTAGTAAAAAATAAAAATGTATTGTCAAAGGTTTTCATGGCCAGAATCACTGGGTTGTTGTAGGTTTTTTCGGGCTATATGGCCATGTTATAGAGGCATTCTCTCCTGACGTTTCGCCTGCATCTATGGCAAGCATCCTCAGAGGTAGTGACCTCACCTAGTCACCTCACTACCTTGATGCTTGCCACAGATGCAGGCAAAACGTCAGGAGAGAATGCCTCTATAACATGGCCATATAGCCCGAAAAAAAAAAAACTACAACAACCCAAGTAATAAAAATAATGCTTCTTATTATTATTATTATTCCCATTGAGTTTCCCCTTAGATATTCCTCACATTCATGGTCAGTTTGCCGTTTTTCAACAAACATGTCCTCACTGTTTCTATTTAGACCAGGCATAGGCAAACTTGGGCCCTCCAGGTGTTTTGGGCGCCAACTCCCACAATTCCTAACAGCCGGAAGTCCAAAACACCTGGAGGGGCCAAGTTTGCCTATGCCTGCCTTAGACATACCTTCTGCTCATGGTAGTTTCTCATACACTGCGGAGGCCAGAACTGCCTGGAAGTGCTTGTCAAGCCTTGGAAGAGGAAGCCCCACTGTGGGCGCGTCTACACTGCAGAATTGATGCAGTTTGATCTCACTTTAATTGCCATGCCTCAATTGCTGTGGAAGCCTGGGAGCTGCTATTCGGCCAGGCCTTGAGCCTTTGCTGCCCAAGGAGGCCGGTGCCTCACCACACTACACATCCCAGGAGCCATGGCCGCACAGGGGGCGTCGAACAGCCCCGATTGCCCAGCGGGCCTCCCTGGCAACAAGGGCGTCTAAGGCGCGACCGGCGGCGGCCCTCAGGCGCTGTGCCTCCAAACCACCCCCCGCCCCGTGGCCTTTCCCCGCTCTCCCGCTCCCCGCGGCAGGCCCCCGCCCCGCCTCGGCTCCGGCCTACCTCCCGCGGGGCCCGGCTGCGGGTGGGGGAATCCGCCGCTCCGCCGCTCGCTCCCCCACCCCTTTCTTTCTCCCTCACAGCCACCACCGGAAACACGCCAGCTCCAACCCGGATGCCCGTCTCTCTCTCTCTCTGTCTCTGTGCCCTCACAGAGGCGGGGATGGGGAAGACTGAAGGAGGGCGCGCGAGGCGGACCACTCTAGCCACCTGGAGAAAGACGCGACTCGCTCACCCCCGCCCACTCTATGTATCGCCCGCTGCCCGACGAGCCAGGCGGAGAGGCACGCGGCGGCCGAGTGGGAGGGGCTTTGAGGGGTGGGCGTGCCGGAGTGGGAGGGGCTTGTTTGTACAGCTGCACGCCGGAGGCACCCAATGGGTTAAACCACTGAGTTGTTGAACTTACTTACCGAAAGGTCGTAGGTTCGAATCCAGGGAGCGGCATGAGCTCCCGCTGTTAGCCCCAGCTTCTGCCAACCTAGCCGTTTCAAAACATGCAAATGTGAGTAGATCAATAGGTACCTCTCTGGCGGGAAGGTAACGGCGCTCCATGCAGTCATGCCGGCCACATGACCTTGGAGGTGTCTACGGACAACGCCGCCTCTTCGGCTTCGAAATGGAGATGAGCACCACACCCCAGAGTCGGACACGACTGGACTTAATGTCAGGGGAAAACCTTTTTTGCTGTCCTAAGTGCCCTGGCTGAATGCCATGGAAAAATGGGAGTTGCAATTTAAGAAGTTCTGTACCCTTCCCTGCCAAAAATGTGCCTGACCAAACTACAACTCCCAGGATTCCATAACATGGAGCCAATGCAGTTAAAGTGGTGTCAAACTACACCCATTCTACAGAAGGCATGGGCAAACTTTGGTCTTCCAGTTGTTTTGGATTTCAACTCCAATTCCTAACAGTCTACTGGTTGTTAGGAATTGTTGGAGTTGACGTCCAAAACACCTGGAAAGCCGAAGTTTGCCCATACCTGTTCTACAGTGTACATTTAACTCATTCTGTTATTTAGCTTCAGCAGACTGAAAGCCAAACCAAGGTGACAACATCTGTTATAGAACTGCAATATGCTGATGATAATGGAGTCTGTGCTCATTCAGAAGAAGGCCTACAAGTTACTTGAAACACATTTGCAGAAGCATACGAAAGCATGGTTTTTTCCACATTTAGAAAACAAAAGTGCTCTTTCAGCAGGCACCAGCCAGTCTCTCTGCAATGCTGGAAATACAACTTAATGATGTAACATTAGAAAATGTTGACCATTTCCACTACCTTGGTAACCATCTCTCCACAAAAGTCAAACATTGACACTGTAATGTAACACCACCTGAGCTCTGCGAGTGCAGCATTTTTCCAAATGAAACAGAGAGTGTTTGTGGATCAGGACATCTATAGGGAGACCAAGGAGCTTGTTTATAAAGCCATTGTTCTCCCAACTCTGTTATATGCCTACAAAATGTGGACACTCAACAGACGTCACATGCAACTCCTAGAACGATTCCATCAGCGCTACCTCCGGAAAATCCTGCAAATCTCTTGAGAAGACAGGCAGACAAATGTCAGTGTCCTAGAATAAGCAAAGACCACCAGCATTGAAGCGATGCTCCTACGACATCAACTCCAGTGGACTGGCCACGTTGTCTAAATGCCTGATTACCATCTCCCAAAGCAGTTACTCTGTTCTCAGATCAAGAACGGAAAATGGGATGTTGGTGGACAAGAAAAGAGATTTAAAGATGGGCTTAAAGCCAATCTTAAAAACTGGCATAGACACTGAGAACTGGGAAGCTCTAGTCCGTGAGCGCCCTAACTGGAGGTCAGCTGTGACCAAAGTGCTGTGGAATTGGAAGCGGCACAAACGGAGGGCGAAAGTGAGAAATGCATCAAGAGGAAGGTGTATCAAGCCAACCCTGACCAGGACCTTCTTCCATCTGGAAACCAATGTCCTCACTGCAGAAGAACATGCGGATCAAGAAGTGGGCTCCAGAGTCACCTACAGACCCACCACCAAGACACTGTGCTTGGAAGGCCATCCCACTCGGACACGAGTGATCACCAATGTTGACAGTGTAGATGCATCCTTACTCAGGGATTTTATATTAGGCATGAGTGGGGAGTTGTCTTCTGCTTCTGGAGTCAAATAGTTCGCCTGATGTCATTTCCCTTCCACTTTTTTCTCCCTTTGCATAAGTGTGCACAAAGGTATAACCAAAGGCAGAACAAAGCCAAAAATAACATTTAACTTGACAGCAGTACTTTTTGAGGCCTGAATAATCAGATATGATCAATGTTCTTTTTGAAAAGAGAATAAACAGGTTTTTCTGCCTCTTATATAACATCTGTTGCAAGTTAAGAAGATTCTCTGCAACTTCCTTCATTCCTTCCTTCTGTAAAGAAAATGCTCTTCATCCTACTTTCCCCCCCTGTTCTCATGTTACTTCAAGTTGAGGATGGAGTCCCTATCCCTTTTTCTTCTCAAAATGTGTTCAGAAGGGGTTGGCCATGGCCTTTCTCTGAGGCCCCTTCTACACTGCCATATAAAATCTGCTTTGAACTGGATCATATGTTGGTGTACACTATATAATCCAGGGCCTTTCCACACAGCCATATAACTCAGAATATCAAGGCGGAATATTTATTTACCTTATTTATACCCCGCCTTTCTCTACTGGGGGGGGGGGGGGCAGTAACTCAGGGCCGGGACTCAATATCTGCTTTGAACTGGAATATCTGAGTCCACATGCCATATATCCCAGTTCAAAGCAGATAATGTGAGATTTTATTCAGCTGCGTGGAAAGGACCCCAGTTCAAAGCAGATAATGTGGACTATCTGCTTTGATAATCTGGATTATGTGGCAGTGTAGAAGGGGCCTGAGACTGAGGGAGTATAATTAACACAGGCCTCTTCTACACTGCCATATAAAATCCAGATTATCTGTTTTCATAAAATTGATTATATGGCAGTGTAGAATGGGGCCTGATATAACCTATGCAGAAACAGTAAAAAAAAAAAGTAGATTGGCATTTACTTGTTTATCACTGGACACATTAGACTCCCTGTAAAGTTGGTCACCACCTAGGTTGCAGAAAAATTATGCTGGAAGGTGTGGAATTGGGGTGGTTATTTGAAACATCTTATGAACTGAGGCTGGATCAGCACTGCCAAATAATGCACTGTACTACATTATATGAGTTTCTGAACTGACCATTGTAATGCAGTTCAAACTGCAGTGTCGATCCAGCCTCAGTTCAGGTATTGACCACAAATTCCTGGGCAGAGAACATGCCCAGAGGTGCTCTGTTCCTTAGCATCTCTCTGTCTATCAGAGTCACCATCTGACTGGTTGGTGGCGCTTGAGGTTCTAGTAGAAAAAAGAAAAGGAAACCACAAAGTAAAACCTGCAGATTTGCATTCTGTCAACTCTGTACCACAAGCGGGAATAAATCAAGGACCTTGATTGAAATGGTTGAGTCTATGATATTCAGAGCTTGAGGGTGATAAGTTAAAAGCAGTGAAGAATCTCTTTGTGGAGAAAAGGGTGCCATGAGAGTAATGCCCCTTCTACACTGCCCTGTATCCCAGGATCTGATCCCAGATTATCCGCTCTAAAGTGGATTATATGAGTCTCCATTTCCCTATCATCTGGGGGCCCTTCCAGACAGGCCCTATAACCCGGGATCTGATCCCAGATTATCCGCTTTAAACTGGATTATCTGGCAGTGTGGACTCATATAATCCAGTTTAAAGCAGAAAACCTGGGATCAGATCCTGGGTTATAGGGCCTGTCTGGAAGGGCCCTGAGATGAACAAATAATCTGGGATCAGATCCTGCGATATAGGGGCAGTGTGGAAGGGACCTAAGGTAGCAATAATTTATTTATTTGTATAATGAGTTTGAAGTTACTTCCAAAATACAACTTCTTAACAGTCCCCTCCTTCAAAGTTCTGTGTCATTCACCTTCATGTGTGATGTGTCCTCAAGTTGCCTATCGATTTATAACAAATATAAACATATTCTTGTTTTATTTCACCTTAATTTCATAGCGCTTTTTAAAGACCAGGTACCCTTAGAGGTGGGTTTTTGAATTCCTTCCTCTAAATTTCATACATTTGTACCCTGCCCTTCTCACCCCCGAGGAGGGACTCAGGGCGGCCTAAAATACAGCCTAAAACACTTCTCACCCAAGTGCTTGTCCTGCTGAGCTTCCAAGATGAGATGGGATCTAGTGCCTTTGAACTATTTATTAATTCTCATATCAGGCTGTAACGGATTAGTCTACCTTGTAGGGTTGGTGTAAAGGCAGTAAATAGACCTGGCTTGGAAAAGCTAAGGAGAGTAGGGGGGTGGAGTGATCAGTCAGCCTCATAGCTGGAAGTGCGGTCTGATTGGCTGGTGAAATTGGAGGCAGTTGCTTAGCAACTGGAGATGGGTGGAGTCATAGGGAAAGGGAGGAGCTAAGGCAGCCATAGTTTAGTCAGTTGGGAGTTTGGTGTTTAAAGGTTAGGTTAGGAGATTTGAAGGGGAAGGAAGGAAAAGTTTTGGGAACTGTTTGTTAGAAAGATACCTCTTTGAGGAAAAATAGTTAAAGCCTTCAGGGAGAAGGAGAAGAAATATAGTAGGCCTCTATAGTATTAGATCCTGCAAGTATTAGATCCTGCAAGTATAGTATTAGATCCTGCAAGGAAGACTCCAGCAATACATGGAGCGAGAGTTGCCAGATGTTCAAGCTGGGTTTAGAAAAGGTAGAGGAACGAGAGACCAGATTGCCAATATCCTCTGGATAATGGAGAAAGGCAGGGAGTTTCAGAAAAACATCTACTTCTGCTTCATTGACTATTCTAAAGCCTTTGACTGTGTGGATCATAATAAATTGTGGCAAGTTCTTAGTGGGATGGGCATCCCAAGCCACCTTGTCTCTCTCCTGAGGAATCTGTACAAGGACCAAGTAGCAACAGTCAGAACTGACCACGGAACAACAGACTGGTTCAAGATTGGGAAAGGCGTACGGCAAGGCTGCATACTCTCACCCAACCTTTTTAACTTGTATGCAGAACACATCATGCGATGTGCGGGGCTGGATGAATGCAAGGCTGGGGTGAAAATTGCTGGAAGAAACATTAATAACCTCAGATATGCAGATGACACCACTCTGATGGCCGAAAGCGAGGAGGAGCTGAGGAGCCTTCTAATAAAGGTGAAAGAAGAAAGCGCAAAAGCCGGGTTGCAGCTAAACGTCAAAAAAACCAAGATTATGGCAACAAGAATGATTGACAACTGGAAAATAGAGGGAGAAACCGTGGAGGCCGTGACAGACTTTGTATTTCTAGGTGCAAAGATTACTGCAGATGCAGACTGTGGCCAGGAAATCAGAAGACGCTTACTTCTTGGGAGGAGAGCAATGTCCAGTCTCGATAATATAGTAAAGAGTAGAGACATCAGACTGGCAACAAAGATCCGCCTAATCAAAGCCATGGTATTCCCTGTAGTCACCTACGGATGTGAGAGCTGGACCTTCGGGAAGGCTGAGCGAAGGAAGATAGATGCTTTTGAGCTGTGGTGTTGGAGGAAAGTACTGAGAGTGCCTTGGACTGCGAGAAGATCCAACCAGTCCATCCTCCAGGAAATAAAGCCCGACTGCTCACTGGAGGGAAAGATACTAGAGACAAAGTTGAAGTACTTTGGCCACATCATGAGGAGACAGGAAAGCCTAGAGAAGACAATTATGCTGGGGAAAGTGGAAGGCAAAAGGAAGAGGGGCCGACCAAGGGCAAGATGGATGGATGGCATCCTTGAAGTGACTGGACTGACCTTGAAGGAGCTGGGGGTGGTGACAGCCGACAGGGAGCTCTGGCGTGGGCTGGTCCATGAGGTCACGAAGAGTCGGAGACGACTGAACGAATGAACAACAACAACATAGTATTAGAGTGCTGGTGTGGAATGAGGATTCAAAAGGTTCAAAACAACCTGTTTGTATTCCTGTGTGTTTAAGGAATTCAAGTAACAGAACCATTCTCCGTACATGTAAAGCCGGTCAGTTTATTGAAACCATTACGCATCTGTACTGTTCAAGAACAAAATAAACATTCTTGTTTTATTTCACCTGAAGAGTGTGTGTGGCTTCTTAAACATTCTAGTAAAGAGGTGGCCTGTGAACTAATAAATGGTGGCAGCAAAAGAAATCTTAATAAATATTTGGTGGTAGCAAGGAAATATTTAATATACAGTGGTAGCATCCCCCTTTCCTGCATTTGTGTGTCCCTTGTCCCTCACGGCCTTGGCTGGCCAGACCTGTCGTCATTGCACCAGTGTTGATCCAGCCCCAATTTCTCTCTCTCAATATATATATATATATATATATATATATATATATACACACACACACACACACACACACACACTAACTAATAATAAGGCAAAGAGTAACACTAGCTATATATATATATATATATATATATATATATATTCAGTATTACATTAAGTATGGAATAGCAATGGGTTATCTTATGGACATGGCAGTGATAATGTTTAAAAAATAACTTCTCAAGCTCCGGCAACAGTTTCTCAACCAGATTGTCTCTCCCAATACGAAAACAAAAGAAGACTTCTGGTTAGCATTCCCTTCACTATTCGCCATTTAGTCTTAGATACTGTGCATGTTCACATTTCATGTTGGTAGGAATACTGTATGAATCCACTCTGACCATCATTCAGGAAAAAAGCACAAAATAGCCACAACTATAAGAAATGCATATAATTTTCAGACTATGTTTCTTAGGCCTCTTCTACCTGCCATATAATTATCAAAACAGATAATCCACATTATTTTATTTGAACTGGATTGTATAAACCTATACTGCCATATAATTCAATTCAAAGCAAATAATCTGGATTTTATATGGCAGTGTAGAAGGGGCCACAGACTCTTCTTGCAGGACTAGGAGTGCATCTATAGTACATAAACCTATACTGCCATATAATTCAATTCAAAGCAAATAATCTGAATCTATAATTCAATTCAAAGCAAATAATCAAACTCAGTGCCCGTGGGCTGAATGTAGTCCACCAAGTCATTTTATGTGGACCTCCAGATGCTGGATTTCTCATCAATAGACATCATGATTACAGCTGATGGAAGGTGTGATACAATAACATCTGGAACGCTCCAGTTTGTTCTGTTTAGTCAAGATTGTGGTTTTTGGTTTTAGAAACAAGGCTTGAGGGTATGATGCCTGACTTTAAAATGCCCTTTAATTTGTCCCACTCCTTAGAGCCACAAGTGCTATTTGGTTGCAATTCCCATTATCCCCAGTCCACTTGGCAGATAATAAAAAAAATGATAGGAGTTGCCCTTCAATAACATCTGGGGACTGAAAACGGCTAAAAACTAAGGAGAGCTGTCCCTCTGTATCCACAGAACTTCCATCTTAACAGCCCTTTAAAGGCAACCATGAGACGCTCAATGAAAACAAGTTTGACAGTTTGACAGCACTTGAACCGGCATGGGTCAATGCTGTGGAATCCTGGGGAGATTAACACATGACACTGAGACATGACAGTTAAAGTGATGCTGAACTGCATTAATTCTACAGTGCAGATGCATCCATAGGTTTACATATGGTTTTAACTCATTTACGAGGAGCCCCCTGTAATGCTGTCAAAGACTTCAAAAGAATGTGATACTGTGACAGCATTACATAAGGTCCCTCCCAAGAAACCTCCAGTTTCTTCTTAGATCTTGGTTTTAAAACCAGGACCTTTTTATCAATAAACTTTCCTTGTTTATTTTAAAACTCAAAAAGCCTGAGTCAAGTGTGCCATTCGTGGGTATAGTCCATTTCTCAAACAATCTCAACTAGTTTTCCTTTAAAGAAGCAAATAAGAAGACACAGTGCTTGGTGGTCCTTGTAGAGAATAAGGTTGTTTTTAAAACCAAGATCTAAGAAGAAACTGGAGGTTTCTTGGGAGGGACCTTATGTAATGCTGTCACGGTATCACATTCTTTTGAAGTCTTTGATAGCATTACACCCCCGGTGGCAAAATGGGTTAAACCCTTGTGCTGGCAGGACTGCTGACCAAAAGATCAGGGAGTTCAAATCCGGAGAGTAGGGTGAGCTCCCATCTGTCAGCTCCAGCTTCCCATGCCGGGACATGAGAGAAGCCTCCCACAGGATGGTAAAACATCCGGGCGTCCTCTGGGCAACGTCCTTGCAGACGGCCAATTCTCTCACACCAGAAGCTGCTTGCAGTTTCTCAGGACGCTTCTAAAACGAAAAGAAAAAATAATTAATGATTCACTTCAGTTGAATCTACACTGCCATATAATCCAGATTATCAAATCAGATAATTCACAGAGGCATCCATAGCTTGCATGGTGTAATCCTACATTTTCTGCTTTGAACTGGAATATATGGCAGTGTGAACTCAGATAACGCAGTTCAACGCGGATATTGTGGGATTTTCTGCCTTGATTTTATGGGATATAGGGCTGTGTGGAAGGGCCCTGGGATGATCAGGTTGTGAAGCCTTTGGTAGTCTTGTGACAATCTACAAGGCAAATGTTTCAGACCACTCCAATATTGTCCTGATCTGAAAACGTACAGACACATATGCAATATTGGCATCAATTGAGTGGTTGGGTGGCCACTTATATACATCATACATTATTTTGTTAGATTTCTCTTCAGGGCATTTGGCATTTTTAAAGAGAATAGCAAAGGCATCCATAGATGTGGGCGAAACGTCAGGAGAGAATGCTTCTGGAACATGGCCTTCCTCAGGCCAGAGTGCACCACAGCGCCTTCTGCTGCCAAACCGATGAAGTCTGGGAGGCTGTTACTGTCACTTTAATACTCTGCCGGCTTCCCATTGGCTGGAAGATTGGAACATTCCTGCATGTCGAACGGCAACTGGAGGTTGTGATTGGCTGTTCTGAACGCTGCAGGATACTTCCTGGAATGCCTGCGAGCCAACGTTCTTCCAAGGCTGTTTCCCCGGAAAAGTGCTGGGGGACCCTCTCGCATTCAAAATGTGATTGATTGCCTTGGGATTGCTGGTAAGGAAAATGGGCTTCAATATATATGTGTATCTTTAGTATTTGGGAAATAGTGTAGTAGAAAGAAACGGGGATGGTGCAGGGCTGGGCGCAGGATCCATGTTCTTTAAGGGTCAATCAGCCTACCAGCAGGTTTGAATAAGTTGCTTCATTGCAGTTTTTCACCCATTCATTCTCTTATTGTGATTTTGGTCGGGGTGTAGGAGTGCATCTCCATTGCAGAATTAACGCGGTGTGACCCCACCTGAACTGCCATGGCACAGTGCTGTGGAATCCTGGGATTTGTAGTTTGGTGAGGTACCAGCATCCTTTAGCAGAGAAGGTAAAAAAAGCCATGTGAAACTACAGCTCCCATGATTCCATCACATTGAGCCATGGCAGTTAAAGTGGAGTCAAACCGCAGTAAATTCCACAGTGGAGATGCAGCTTCAGCCACTTGGTGCTTTGCACAGAGAGGAAACCTGGAGTCAAAGGCACTCACCAGAAGTTGCATTTTGTTTTCCTTCTGATCAGAATCATGTTGGGAAATTGATTAAATAACAAGGGAAGGTGTGTTGTCAAAGGCTTTCATGTCCCGAATCACTGGGTTGCTTTGAGTTTTCTGGGCTATATGGCCATGTTCCAGAAGCATTCTCTCCTGACATTTCACCCACATTTATGGATGCCTCTGAGGATGCCTGTCATAGATGTGGGCAAAACGTCAGGAGAGAATGCTTCTGGAACATAGCCATACAGCCCAGAAAACTCACAGCAACCCGAGGGAAAGTGTCTTTTTCTCATAGTTATATCTGAATTATCCCCTGAATAATGATGCAGTGATGATGATGATGATTATTATTTCTTTTCATTATATTTATATCCCGCTTTTCTGTCTTGGAGCCTCTGTTGGCGCAGTGGGTTAAACCGCTGAGCGCATGAACTTGCCAACCAAAAGGTCACAGGCTTGAATCCGGGGAGTGGTGTGAGCTCCCGCTGTTAGCCCCAGCTTCTGCCAACTGAGCAGTTCAAAAAAATGCAAATGCGAGTAGATCAGTAGGTATTGCTTCGGTTGGAAGGTAATGGTGCTCCATGGAGTCATGTCGGCCAGATGACCTTAGAGGCATCTACGGACAGCGCTAAGTCTTTGGCTTAGAAATGGAGATGAGCACTACCCCTAACAGTCAGACATGACTAGACTCAGTGTCAAGGGGAAACCTTTATCTTTAACCTTTTGTCTTAAAATAGAATCAAATCAGCAAAAATGCCACAAAAAAACCCAATACAATATATAACTTTAAAATCTGAAACATATAAGCATTAAAATAGAATTAAACTAGGAACTTTTCTCCTCTGAGATTTCTGTTAAAATAGCATCTTGTGTCCTACATTCAAAACAGGTATTTAAAAAATCGCAGTGCGGACAGAACTGGAGTTGCAGCTCTAACAAAATACCAGGATGGGTGTATAATTTGTATCATAACTATGTGAGTATAAATAACTACAGGAATAACAAGCACAATAATGTTTTCTCTGTGTCTGGTTGGGAGCATAGGGCGGAGAGTCTGGTTTTGCCTGTCTCCATCCCTCTGGAATCTGAGTTGGGATCATTCAGCTGACGAGAGCAGAGGGTTGTGACTTCTCCTCCTTTTTTAAATGACTCATGTCCAAGACTGTAAATACAGAACGAGGGAATGTGCAACATGGTTTGATCTTGAGTAAGGATGCTGATTTTGTTTTCCGTGTCAGGAGCTACTTGAGAAACTGCAAGTCGCTTCTGGTGTGAGAGAACTGGCCGTCTGCAAGGATGTTGCCCAGGGAATGCCCAGATGTGTTACCGTCCTGTGGGAGGCTTCTTTCATGTCCCTGCATGGGAAGCTGGAACTGACAGACAGGAGCTCACCCTTTTGGGCAGCAGTCTTGCCGGCACAAGGGTTTAACCCGTTGTGCTACCAGGGGCTCCTAAGGACACTGATGAGAATATGCATTGTTTCGAGTTTTGTAGCCGGATAGTGATCACAACTTCTGTGACACTGGAATGAAGTTCTTATTCAAACTAAAAATAATTCTAGACATTTGTTTTGTTTTACATTCCTTTTTGTAGAGGAATGCTTAAAAAATCCAGAGGTATAAGCTCTGCTGTTATTCTCTTTAAAAATGCCAAATGCCCTGAAGAGAAATCTAACAAAATAATGTATGATGTATATAAGTGCCCATCCAACCACCCAATTGATGTCAATATTGCATATGTGTCTGTATGTTTTCAGATCAGGATAATATTGGGGTAGTCTGAAACATTTGCCTTGTAGATTGTCATTGTGATTAATAAAGGTTTCACAAGACTACCAAAGGCTTCACAACCTGATCATCCCAGGGCCCTTCCACGCAGCCCTATATCCCAGAATATCAAGGCAAAAAATCCCACAATATCTGCTTTGACCTAGACTATATGGCAGTGAGGACTCAGGGCCCTTACACACAGCCCTATATCCCAGAATATCAAGGCAAAAAATCCCACAATATGTCATATATTCCAGTTCAAAGCAGAAAATGTGGGATTTTATTCAACTGTATGGAAGTGGCCCCAGACTGTGGAACTCACAGTCTGTACAAACTACAAATAAGTTATAGTTTGATCTTTGTCTTTTATCTGAATCTTGTTGTATTTGTATTGGAGCCCATGTTGTGAGAAAAGGTGGAATATGAACCAACTGGTATTCAGCTAGTTGCTATAACATCCAAAACAAGTGGCAGATAGTGGCAGTATTCTTTGCTAGATTTTGATTAGATTTCAGATTCAGGCCATCTGTAAAAGCTGCCAAAATGATCCTTGTGGCAAGTGTTTGTGGATTCAAAGTCCAAACTATCTGCAGGATTAAACATGCAATAACACCCAAAATCCACAAAGCAGTGACACCTTTATTGGGCCAACCAAAAATACACAAAATACACCATGCAAGCTTTTGAAACACCACTGACTTAGGGCCCTTCCAAACACACCCTATATCCCAGGATCTGATCCCAGGTTTTCTGCTTTAAATTGTATTGTATGAGTCCTCACTGCCCGATAATCTGGGATAAATAGTAAATCTGGGAGCAGCCCTTGGGATATAAGGCCTGTTTGGAAAGGCCCTTCTACACTGCCATGTAATCCAGATTATCAAATCAGATAATCCACATTACCTGCTTTGAACTAGATTATCTGAGTCTACACTGCCATATAATCCAGTTCAAAGCAAATCTTGATTTTATATGGCAGTATAGAAGGGCCCATACTTATTGAAGAAGCATTTTGAAAGTGTGCATGCTATATTTTGTAAGTGTTTGGTCTGCTGTCCAGATCACAGAGCTGGAGACAAATTTCTTCAAAATTCAGGGTCCTTCTCATGTGCCATTGCAGCATTATCTCATGTATCGGCCCTTCCAGACAGGCCCTATATCCCAGGATCAGATCCCAGGTTTTCTGCTTTAAACTGGATTATATGAGTCCGCACTGCCAGATAAACTAGAATAAACAGAAAACCTGGGATCAGATTCTGGGATATAGGGCCTGTCTGGAAAGACCCTACATTTTAGAAACTGTTTAGCCATCTCTATTTTAAATATAGAGAATTCAACATTTTAATGTATAACTAGACGGTTGGCCTATATTGTTTCCTGGTGATAGTAAAGTTACCATAAGTCAGACAGCTTTGAACTGGAATAAATGGCAGTGTGGACTCAGATGACCTAGTTCAAAGCAGATATTGTGGGATTTTCTGCCTTGATATTCTGGGTTATATGGTTGTGTGGAAAGGCCTCTGGACATATTTTTCATGAGTATTTTTGCAACAGATTTGCTGTTTGAAAAGGGGTTGGGTCCAATTTTGGTATTACAATTGGGAACCTTGTTTTCTTTGGGTGTTTTCAACCTCAACTCCCATTATCTCATACGGCTGGGAGGTGAGATTCCAGAACCTGAAGACCCAAAGTCTTCCTTTACTTTTTATTATTTTAAACACAAAGCAGATTATGAACAAATAAAATATTATTTTCAACCACCACTGTAGGCATACTTTTGAAGAGCTTATGATTCTGTCCAGGTTTTTTTATTGGTTTAGGTTTTTCCCCTGATAGATTAAAAAAGTAGTAAAACTATAGATACTTCAGTCTGCAAGCCAAGAGTACTAGCTGTGGTTGTGGAATTTGTGGAAATCTAAAGATAGAATGAAACACTCATATCTGGGCAGTATGGAATAGAACTTCTATGTCCTTAGTGTAAAAAAAGGGCTCAGGATGAAGTAACAATGATTCAGTGTTAAAATAAAATAAAAACATTGTCTACTGTAGACAACATGATTTTGTTTGTTCTACTTGCTGTTTGTGAAGTCTTTCAACAATCACAATTATTTGTTTAGACACTGGAAATCAAAAGCCATTCAACATGACAACAGAAACACTGGTGAAGGATATCAAACCAGGCTTGAAAAACCTAAATCTTATTTTCATTGTGCTGGAAACAGGTGAGTGCTCTGTGAAAGGAAAGAAGGTGGCTAGTAGTAGTTGGCAAGGTCGTTGGAAACCCAACGTGCTTATTTATTTGTATACTGTCTCATTTCTTTCCTTTATTAATTATGGTTTGCGTCAGGGCTTTTGTCTATCAATGTCATTTTAAGTACAATCATATGCATGTGTACTCTGACGTAATTTCTATTGAGTTTAGTTACCCCTAGGTAAATTAATATCATAACCTATGAGAGAAAGTCAGTGTGGTTTGATTGCGGATAGGATTTGGGAAAGCTAGGAAGCAGATTGGCATGTCATCATGTGTCAACAAGTGGACTACTTCTTACAGAGGAATCTAGATTTTTTTTCTTGTACAGTATTTGTATTTATGTATAGATAGACCTTAGGGAAGGCTGAGCGAAGGAAGATCAATGCTTTTGAGCTGTGGTGTTGGAGGAAAGTTCTGAGAGTGCCTTGGACTGCGAGAAGATCCAACCAGTCCATCCTCCAGGAAATAAAGCCCGACTGCTCATTGGAGGGAAGGATACTAGAGACAAAGTTGAAGTACTTTGGCCACATCATGAGGAGACAGCAAAGCCTAGAGAAGACAATTATGCTGGGGAAAGTGGAAGGCAAAAGGAAGAGGGGCCGACCAAGGGCAAGATGGATGGCATCCTTGAAGTGACTGGGCTGACCTTGAAGGAGGTGGGGGTGGTGACGGCCGACAGGGAGCTCTGGCGTGGGCTGGTCCATGAGGTCACGAAGAGTCGGAGACGACTGAATGAATGAACAACAACATAGATAGGTATAGTACCTATCTACTGGGCACCTTGGTGGTGTAGCAGGTTAAACTGCTGAGCTGTTGAAATTGCTGACCGAAAGGTTGGCGTTTCGAATCCAGGGAGCAAGGTGAGCTCCAGCTGTTAGGCCCAGCTTCTGCCAACCTAGCAGTTCGAAAACATGCAAATGTGAGTAGATCAATAGGTACTGCTTCTGCAGGAAGGTAATGGCGCTCCATGCAGTCATGCTGGCCACATGACCTTGGAGACGTGTATAACACTGGAAGATGAGCAACAACCCCCAGAGTTGGAAATGACTCAACTTAATGTCAGGGGAAACCTTTATCTTTTAGGTTTAGTACAGTACTTTACATTTTGTGTGTATGTGTATGTGCTACCAGTCATGACCCTCACTGCCTGTGAAAATATTATTCGGTTAGTATACATTGAATGTATTAGTTTTATCACATGCCTCTCTGTCTGGTTTTTTTTTGGGGGGGGGGGGTTGGTTTTTTACTTTTTCAGAGAACACTCTCTTCTCCATCTTTAAATAAATATGTTCTTTGTTGTTTTCTTTCTGGGCTAAAGTATGTCCCATGAAATCTTCCCATGGAATGCAATTGGGATGGGGCCATCGTTGCTTCTGCCTATCTTTCTGGCACAAAAGCAGAAATCCATTCTTTGCTGTCTTGACTTATGGTAACTTTACTATCACCAGGCAGAGTGACCAAGACCAAGGATGGTCATGAAGTGCGGACATGCAAAGTAGCCGACAAAAGTGGCAGCATAAACATCTCAGTGTGGGATGATGTTGGCAACCTAATCCAACCGGGAGACATAATCCGACTCACCAAAGGGTATGGATAATTTTGGGTAGGGGTGAGGAACTTCAGAAAGGGATGGGTGATACCATTCTTAATTTTGTTTTTAGTCAATTTTCAGCTATTTTTTAAAGGAAATTTATTGTTTTGGAGTTAACAAACAGGTTTGTTTGAGAGGAGAAAAAAAATCATCCAAATACTTTTTGAAAAATAGTTCAGAGACTGGGGCATTAATGACCCCATGCAACCCACAGCCAGATGTTGCCAAGGCCTGATAAAGAGGATGAAATTGTTCAGATACAGGACTGCAAAATTGGCATTTCCATCTTGCCTTTCTTCCAAGTTGTTTAATACTGTTTAATTTTGGTCAGGTTGAGTGGGATACTAGTCCAAGCGAAACGGGGATTTGAATTGGACTGTTCCTGATCCTATTCAGATTCACTGTGAACTGGCCTGTCTCAGGGCCAAAGCCAATAGGTGATTTGGAATGCAGCTTCCTTAAGGCTCAGTCACTACGGTCTGTGGCCAAGGGAGGTACCGATTGGCAGTTCGGGCAGGTGAAATAGGCAGCATTGTTGCCGTGGTGATAAGAACTTGAGAAGCTTCTTTCTTTTGCTACTTCAGCCTCCAGACTCTGCCAGCCAGCTTTGGTGATGACTGTAGCAAGTGCTTATTTTAAGAGCAAAAGTGTAGCTTGTTGGATGCATACAGCTCTTGAAGCCCCAAATGCAGACCTTGGGATTGCTCAGAAACTCCTCAAAGCCTCTTCATTAAATATTGGACTGATTTTAGAGTGATTTCTCCCCAAACCATCCAAAAGATACGCAGGCCACCCAAAATGTTCCAACACTGCCCAAAAAGGCAATAGTTTGCTCCCCTGGACTCCCCCACCTTTCCAAAACAGGAAAAGGGGGGAAATTGGTCAAAATGTCCACTGGAGGTAACTAATTGAAATGTGCTGCTGTGGTTGGCTAGGCAAGTGCAGAAGAACGAATGGCCACTGCCATGTTCCCAGTTGTCCACCTATTCTAGAGAGCTATCCTTGAAAAACCATTTTTCAGTGATTTGATGTCAACTCTTGCAGCAAGGAAGCTGAACAAAGCACTTCTAAATGTCTGCCCAAAAGCATGTCATACCGAATTCAATGATTCCTACTCCTAAATGAAGTGGCATAAGACCACAGAGTGACTCATCTTGCTTTTAGTGAGACTTAAAGACTTCTGCCTTATCATACACACCTTTATCCAGAACTGCAGAGAAAATGTATTGACTTAAAATGGGAATCCAGGTGGATTAACATGCACAGTGTAGGTGGATGAGAAATGCGGCCTGTGTGCCCTTCTAGATGCCATCCTTATTCTTGGCTGTGCTAGGGATGATGGAGTCAGTATGAATACCACTAACACAGGCATGGACAAACTTGGGCCCTCCAGGCGTTTTGGATATCAATTCCCACAATTCCTAATTGCCTACTGGCTGTAAGGAATTGTGGGAGTTGAAGTCCAAAACTGAAGTTTTCCCATGCCTGCAATAACATCTGGAGGACCAGATGTTGTTATTGTTGTGGTAGCGGTGTGCTTTCACCTCCATCTTTTGGTGACTCCAAGGTGACCCTATCATGGGTTTTCCTGTCAAGATTTGTTCAAATGAAGTTTGTCCTTGCCTTCCTCTGAGGCTGGGAGAATATGACTCGCCCAAGGTGGCTCTCAATGAGCTAGTGGGGTTTCGGTTTCTTGCAGTCCTAGTCCAATACCTAAACCACTATGCCATGCAGATAGGCTCATAGTTCCCTAGTTGTGATCTAGATAACAGTGTTCTGCTCATTTCTCAATGCACCTTGAAAATACATGCTTTGCTCTGAATCAGTAGTTCTTAACCTGTGGGTCTCCAGATGTTTTGGCCTTAAATTCCCAGAAATCCTAACAGCTGATAAACTGGCTGGGATTTCTGGGAGTTGTAGGCCAAAACACCTGGGGACCCACTGGTTGAGAACCACTGTTCTAAATTGAAGTAGCATATTTTCTCTATTAAAGGAGTTTCGTGCTGCTTTTGATTGTGCGTTTCTCCTTTATCAGGTATGCAACTGTTTTCAAAGGCTGCTTGACTTTGTATTCTGGACGCGGAGGAGACCTACAAAAAGTTGGAGAGTAAGTCCTTATCCCGATGTTGCTCAGCAGAGTTGAGGATTGGGCAGGTGGATTTCCACTGGTAGCCATCCTCCCACTAGAGGGGGACCTGATTTGTCATTAGGAGCTGAACCCACCCAGCCTCAGCTCAGATCACAGAATACTGGTGTGAGTTTTTTTTTAGCTGGTTCATTTAAAAGTTTTTAATATCCAAGGATCTTAGGGGGGCATATAACACAGTCAGTTTAAACAGGGAGAATAACTTTTACAGACTGAAATTAAATTAACAGTTTCAGAAGTTAAAATCTGACACTTGAAGAAGCTATTCAAGTAATGGACCTGTGCAGGTTTGAATTAAATAGGTTGACTGCAAAGCTGGAGTCTCAAGTACTAAAAAGT
Source organism: Anolis sagrei (assembly GCF_037176765.1). Taxonomy (NCBI): domain Eukaryota; kingdom Metazoa; phylum Chordata; class Lepidosauria; order Squamata; family Anolidae; genus Anolis; species Anolis sagrei. Next base: position 138,338,242 of record NC_090022.1, read on the forward strand.
AATGTTTTAGGACAGACATAGGCAAACATCAGCCTTCCCTGTGTTGTGGACTTCAACGGCTGTTAGGAATTGTGGGAATTGAAGTCCGAATCACCTGGAAGGCCGAAGCTTGCCCATGGCTGTTTTAGGGGGTGCCAGAGTGACACCAGTGTGAGTGCTAGTTGGGCCTCCAAGGGGAGGGCTTCCCCCCCCCCCCCAATCTCCCTTTTATTTTATGTTGGGCTTTTTAGATTTGGAGTTTGACTGCAACGACTCTTTTAATGAATCCCTTTTGGCTGAAGTGCAGTGCAAAATGGCTTTAGTAAATAATGATGCATACTGAAAGTGGAAATGGTTTAAAAGTGTGATGGTTGCTTATGTAATTGGTGTTGTCTCTTTGCCTCAGGTTTTGTATGGTTTACTCAGAAGTGCCAAATTTTAGTGAGCCAAACCCAGAGTATGTTGCTCAGCAGTCACAAAACAAAAATGTGAGTATTGCCTTGAATGATGTTTGGGAAGTGGAATGCATTTTGATAGTAGGATTATTTATCATTGCAGACTATTCCTAACCCAGTCAGATAGATCTGCACCACTATTATTTGTATTATTATCATTATTATTATTATTATTATATTATTATTATTATTCCTTGCCCTATGGAAGGGAAAGTGATAGTAGAGTATTGTCGAAGGCTTTCATGGCTAGAATCACTGCGTTGTTGTAGGCTTTTGGGATTTTATTGCCATGTTCTAGAAGCATTCTCTCCTGAAGTTTTGCCTGCATCTGTGGCAAGCATCCTCAGAGGTTGTGAAGATGCTTGCCACAGATGCAGGTTCTGAGGATGCTTGCCACAGATGCAGGCGAAACCTCAGGAGAGAATGCTTCTAGAACATGGCCATACAACCCAAAAAACCTACAACAACTCTGATGGTAGAGTTTTAAGGATTATAAATCTTAACCATGTAGGAATCAGCTCAATGAAGCTGCCTTTTAGGTCCAGAACCTGAGGCTTTCCTAGGAGCTTGCCATGGTAGTTAACATGGATTCTCACACTATTCATGTGTAGTGTGAAAGGATCCAAGATGATAATTTCAAAATTCCCTGGCCTACCTATATTACTATGGACATTTAACAAGTATTTTGTGGATCCTGTATTCCTTTTCCTCTATATGCCCTGATATTCCAAATGGTTGTAAGCTTTTTATACCATTTATCCCTAACTCTGCACCCCATCCCTAATTGTGCAATTTATATTGCCATTCAAACCTATTTTGGTGAGACTTGTTTGTCCAAGTTTCCTCTTGTGTCTACGAAATCTGCATTAATAATGTGAGTAATCTTTGGCTTTCTCTCATAGACGCAGAATGACAACGCAGCCCCCACAGCCCCCCAGACTGCGCCAGGACCCTCCACATCATCGGCAGGTAGGCAGTTAGTCCATTCACCCCACTCATCTGAGGAGAACAAAAATCATGTCTGGTCAATTTGGTTTGTTTCACCATAAGGAGGAGGGGTCATTGTCCTATTGAACACGGTGGACTGTATGCTTACCAGAGAGTAAATCCTATTGTGTACAGAGAAAAGGTGAGCAGAATGCACCAACTGGACTATTTTCGTGCCCTCTAGAGCTTCAAAATACTTTTCTTTCGGCCCAGGGAAGTCCCTTTTTTAAAACAGGAAATAAAAATGCTCCCTGTGCTCCCTAGAAGGCATTTATGGGGGAAAATCTTGTTTTCTATGGGGAGTGCAGTAGAGGGTTGTATATTCCCACAGTTGCCTACTGTTTATTTACCATATTTCTACCCCACTCTTCTTAACCCAAAAGGGACTCAGGGTGGCCTTACGGATAGGCAACAATTCAATGCCATATAAAACAAACAATCAATTAAAATAAACAATTTCATTTTAAAAATAGAATTAAAATGTTTTTGCAGTAACATTTTAAAAAGCACACAGTCCAAAGCCATATTGTTGTCATACAGAGATATGCTTCTGAGCAAAACAGCATTGCATTCTGCAGCCAGAGTTTGTGAAAGTTAGTTTTTTGCACTACAATTCCCAAAATTTGGGAGGTATTGTCAGAAACGGTAACGTATCTCAAACTCTGGCTTTCAGTCTTGTTGCATATTGACCTCAAAATAAATCCCACTGAACCAGTAAACACTTGCCAGTAAACACTTTGACTTCAAAATGGCAGCACTCACCATTTGATGCAGTTTGAAGCTAGCTTCAAAGCTAGCTTTTATAGTTTGCTGTCTGGCTGCTCCGTTTGAAGCTAGCTTCAAACTGGGGCAGCCAGACAGCAAACTATAAAAGCACACGAAATAACACCTTTAATATACATAAGTGTTTCATAGTTTGTGCCGTCACTATCTGTGCCTCAAACTGGTTCCAGGATTTCCTTTGTCATCATCTACACAACCAAGCCACTTTCTTCAATACTGGTTTGAAACTGTTTTAAATGGTGAGTGTACATGGGGGCCATGTCACCATTTTGAAGGAGGGGGGAAACTGTTTGGAACCCATATGGGAAGAGTTGATGTTGCCAGTTGCGTCCACCCTCTGAGTCCAGTTATATAGGTATTGAACCCCCCCCACCCCGCTAAATCCTCCAAACCTATCAAAAACCTCAAATTTTAGAAAAGTTCAATGTTCTCCTTTCTTTTCTTTCTCTCTCTCCCCCTCCTGCCAGCTACAGACAACCAGAATGGCAATGGGTTGATCACCTCTGGCCCCAGCAGCTCCGCACACCCCCCTGCTGCCCCCACGCACCCCACTAGTGGCCGCATCACCCGGAGTCAGCCCAACCACCAGAGCGGAAGTTCAACAGGGACAGGTTCCTCTTCCAATGCTGTCAGCAATGGCAAAGAGACAAGGCGAAGCAGCAAGAGATAACAGGCGAGGGATTAAGGGGTGCTTTTATAGCTCTTTCATCCTCTGTCTGTCTGTTATGCTACCTTTTCTCACCTGCTGATCGGTACTGAGGCCGAGGAGATGGTATGGAATAGAAGAAATGGAACCAGGCTGGTGTGGAGACTGTGAAACCAACTTAAGTTTAGCCATTCAAATGTGCTTTGAACATGTGATGCTGCCCAGGGAAGATATATGATCTTCAATGTATTTCTACAAATGTTCCAGGTCAACTTTGTTATCTCCCCTCCCTGGATTTGCCATGTATGTATTGGCAGGAGAACAAAATGACTGCCCTGCCGTCTTCTTATCCAAAAATGTTTAATTCCTTCTGTGTACCTCCTGTGCTATGGGCATGGCTCCTTGAATCAGTTCCTGTTCCTGAATTTAAAATCGTTAAAACGTGACTCTGGATGCATAGCTAGTTTGCTACATCTATAAAACTGCTTTAGCGTGAGTGGTTTTAGAATTGTGGGCTAAGACGGTGGCGTTTGAATGTCCAACAGTGTCTTAGTCCTTATAGGAGGCCTTGTACAGAGGAGGTACACAGAAGCAAACAAATAGAATTTATGCCAGTTTTCCCAAGGCAGACTTATCAATTGTTAAAACTATGCCAGACTGGGATCATAAGAACACCCTGTGTTTTCCAAAGATGATACTGATTGGTATTACAAGCATGTTTCTATAGATGTAAGTATGTTAAAAGTACTGCAAAACTGCCAAGAAAAAGAATATTCGTTTTTTTAAAGAATTTGTCATAGGAAACACAACATTTTGTTGCTTAATGAGTGGATTATTTCGCTGAGAACTTGAAATGGGTCTCTGTTTTGATTTTAGAAGGCTTCAACATGGCTGGTGTTTTATTACAGACAACTTAAATGTGGCTGGTCTTGAGATTTGGCATTCTCTGGGGTCAGTGATACCATTTTGGTTCTCCTCCATTGCTAGATGTAATTAATCACAGGGGATGTGTGGGTTGGCCAGGTATTTGTATGAAATAAACCTTCACAGACTCCCCTGTGGCTTTATAGAAGTTTTGTGGGATATTTAGGTTTTATACTTCGTGCTCCTCACTGTGCTTCTCCCACACACAACTTAAGTAAAGTGCCCACGGTCCACCAGAAGTCTTGGTTTCAGTTATCTGAAAGATCACAGAAGAACTGCCTGCATCAGCAAAGAATATAATACATGTTTTGAAAGGAAACTACAGTAGAGTCTCGCTTATCCAACATAAACGGGCCAGCAGAACATTGGATAAGCGAAAATGTTGAATAATAAGGAAGGATTAAGGAAAATCCTATTAAACGACAAATTACATTATTATTTTACAAATTAAGCACCAAACATCATGTTTTACAACAGATCGACAGAAAAAGCAGTTCAATATACAGTAGTGTTATGTAGTAATTACTGCATTTACAAATTTAGCACCAAAACATTGCAATCTATTGAAGCAGCTGTGGATCCGGGCGGGAGGCAGGCTGCATTGGATAATACAGAACGTTGGATGAGCAAAGGTTGGATAAGCGAGACTCTGCTGTAGAATGAAATATTAACACTACAACTTTTGCCAAAGTAAACACAATGTCTCCAAAGCCAACAATAGGTCAAAATAAACGTCTTAACTTTTTTTGTAATTGTGGCTTAATAGCCAGTGATGAATTATATTTTAAACTATTCTGAAATGTTGTTTTAACTAGCAGTTCTGGTCCCAGCCTCCTCTGTTCTCCATTTTAAAAAATTCCTTGACTTTCTTAACTGAAGGGTTTTGCTTTTCAGCGTGTTTTTAAATAAAGAAATATCACTATTGTCTGATTCTGATGTGGATATTTGAATGTAGTATCTATGAATGTTTGGAGAATAAATATTTTAATTGCTCTATTGATCTGGTAAAAGTAAATGTGTGATTCCATTGAAACTTAAGGATATGAGTGTTCATGTTTGCTTATAAATCTAGGACAAACGGACATAATAGCATAGCTAACAATATCTCAGTTGATATTGCAGTTTGACATGTAACAACTGTTTTAAGATTAGACAGTCTTAAGGGAAGTAATGTGAGCTATATGCAGCCTCTGGATGGATTTACTCAGTGATATGGAAAGGGTGGGCACATTAGGGGCATATGCAGGTGTATCGCATTTTTCTTTTCTTTTTCTCAAAAGTTATGACATTAGGGACAGCTTGCCTTAGTCCTATTTCATATCTAATTTCAAGTTGGCATTGTGTGTTTGCTGTAATGAAATTGCATGGTGTTGTTTTCATGGGGCCCATTCACACCATATTATTATAGCACTACGATTCCACTTTAACTGTCATGCTTCCATCCTGCGAGATCCTGGTACTTGTGGTCTGGCAAGCGAATTCTGAATGCCTTTCTCTCAACTGCAGCTCTCAGGATTCACAGGATGCAGTCATGGGAGTTGAAGTGGAATCATAGCACTGTAACCGTGTCATATGAATGGGCCCCTGGAGATGGAAATGGTGTTAAAAATGTGTTGTTGAAGGCTTTCATGGCTGGAATCACTGGATTGCTGTGTGTTTTCTGGGCTGACTCTGAACTAGGCCTCCAAGCCACATGGATTTCTTTCAACTGTAAATTCAAAATAAGGAGGATAGCCTGTGTGAGGAGTCCATGCATCAGATGAAGTACACTCAGTCCATGAAAGCTTATCTACAAACTTCTTTCTCTAGTTTCAAAGGTGCGACAAGATCCCTTTGCATACTGATCCAGATTAACGTGACTAGGCTTTGAAGAATATTATACTCTTCAATTGTCCTCATTTGGCAGGGATGGTTCTCGCACTTTTTCAGCTGCTTCTTAAATGTCCACAGTTTCTCTATCCCCCACTTTCCTGCTTTAATTTTGGCCTACTTTCAGTGCTGTAAAGTGAAATCAAAATGGAAAGAAAATTATGTGTTGTCAAAGGCTATTGTGGCTGGAATCACTGGGTTGCTGTGTGTTTTCTGGGCTGTATGGCCATGTTCCAGAAGCATTCTCTCTTGATGTGTCGCCCACATCTATAGCAGGCTTCCTCAGAGGTTGTGAGGTCTCTTGGAAACTAGGCAAGTGAGGTTTACATATCTGTGGAAAGTCCAGGGTGGAAGAAAGAACTCTTGTCTGTTCGAGGCAAGTGTGAATGTTGCAGTTGGCCACCTTGATTGACATTGAATGGCCTTGCAGCTTCAAAGTATGGCTGTTTCTTGCCTAGGAGGGATCATTTGTTAAAAGGTGTTAGCTGGCCCTGATTGTTTCCTGTCTGGAATCCCCCTGTTTATTTACTGTCCTGATTTTACAGTTTTTTTAAATACTGGTAGCCAGATTTTGTTCATTTTCATGGTTTCCACCTTTCTGTTGAAATTGTCCACATGCTTGTGGATTTCAATGGCTTCTCTGTGTAGCCCGACATGGTGGTTGTTTAGAGTGGTCCAGCATTTCTGTGTTCTCAAGTAATTTGCTGTGTCCAGGTTGGTTCGGGTTTAGGTGCTCTGCTATGGCTGACTTCTCTGGTTGACTTAGTCTGCAGTGCCTTTCATGTTCCTTGATTCATGTTTGGGCAATGCTGTGTTTGGTGGTCCCTCTGTAGACTTGTCCACAGCTGCATGGTATCTGGTAGACTCCTGCAGAAGCGAGAAGATCCTTCTTGTCCTTTGCTGAACGTAACATTTGTTGGATTTTCTTAGTGGGTCTATAGATTGTTTATAGGTTGTGTTTCTTCATCGGCTTCCCTATGCGGTCAGTGGTTTCCTTAATATATAGGAAGGACACTTTTCCTCTGGGTGGGCCTTTGTGTTTACTCTCATGGCTTGTTCTCGGTCTTGCAGCTCTTCTGGTGTCTGAGGTGGTTTAGGTGGTTCGGTTCACTTGAAGGAGTAGGGGTTTGCAGATTCCTTTTGCAGAGTCTGCCAGGGCTTTAATTGTGCTTCTTTTTTTTACTTGGGTGGTAGTGTAGTTTCCAACAGACCTCACACCTCTGAGGATGCTTAAGTGGCTGAGGGGGAAAAGGAAAGGGCCTGAGGCTGTTAGGAATGGTGAGAGTTGAGTCCAAAACACCTGGGGGGCCCAAGTTTGCCCATGCATAGTATATACCTTCTACACATAGCCTCAAGGTCATTTTCCCTATGTTATGTTTAACACTTTGTGCACACTGAACTACCTGAAAGCAAAGGTATAACTACCTCGGCCACCCACCTGGATAGTTTCAGACTTTGGAGTATTTTGGATTTCTGATTAAGAGATGATCAACCTGTATAAACTATTCTAGGGTATATAGTTTAAGAGACAACTGGCAAGCTGAACCACAAAGTGTAGAATGGAACACGGTTTCTCAGGGTGCATCTTTGTTGTTCATTCGTTCAGTCGCCTCCGACTCTTCGTGACCTCATGGACCAGCCCACGCCAGAGCTCCCTGTCGGCCGTCACCACCCCCAGCTCCTTCAAGGTCAGTCCAGTCCCTTCAAGGATGCCATCCATCCATCCATCCATCTTGCCCTTGGTTTGCCCCTCTTCCTTTTGCCTTCCACTTTCCCCAGCATCTACACTGCAGAATTAATGCAGCTTGACACCACTTTAACTGCCATGGCTCCCTACGATGGGAGTTGTAGTTGGGTGAGATGCCATCCCTCTTCGGCAAAGGAAGCTAAAGGCCTTGCAAAACTACAACTCTCAAGTTTATTCCATAACATTGAATAACTCCAAAGGGCCTCACCACACTGGAGAAAAAAAATCCACTTCAAATCCGGTTTCTGCCTCCTGCAGAATTCTGGGGTTTGTAGTTTAGGAAAGAGCTATACTATACTAAGAGCTATACTATACTATACTAAGAGCTAAACTATAAACCCCAGAATTCTGCAGGAGGCAGAAACCGGATTTGAAGTGGATTTATTCTGTAGTGTGATGAAATTACAAGTGATATGAAACTGCGTTGATTCCACAGTGTAGGTGAGTGCCCAAAAGAGGAAGGTGAACGAGAGCACGGCTGTCTCATCCACTTGTCGATAGCCACGTTGCACTCCGAAAGGGACCAGTTGAGCTTTCCCAATTATGGAATACACTTTTTTTGTAAGTGGGCGGGAAAAGCCAGTCCTCGGGAAAGGCGTGGCCAACTGGGAGCCCCGCCCCCTAAATACAAACAACCCTTCACTCTGGCCACGCCTTCTTTGCTCTAGCCACGCCCACGTTCCATCGGCCAACCGCGCTGTTCGCCACGCGAGCCGAAGGGACCTTGAAGGGGTCCTCGAACAAGATTGAGTCGTCCTGAACGCGCCTGTATTGCGAAGAGGCCGCTTTTTTTCCTGCGGGAGTGCAACACAAGGTGTTCGAAAAGCGGAAAACCAGGGTGTGTGGAACGGGGCGGGCCATCTTCCCGTGTGGAGCGGATGAAGTCGGACTAGAGGAAGACGTCCGATCAGGCAGGAGTTAGACACCTGCGAAGGAGAGGCACCTCGGTGGCTCTGATGTAGCCGGCACTGAGTTGGGGATCGAGGCGGTCTCGCGGTGAGAGCAGCAGAGTGCGGGGAACCGGGCAGGTTACTGTATGAAGCAGCGGGGGGCATTCAAAGTGGAGAGGAGGCGCAGGAAGGCTGAGGGGTGCGCCCACACTGCACAGTTAACGCAGTTCGACACCACTTTCATGCGATGGAATAATGGGAGGCACCGGTACTCTTTGGCAGAGAAAACTAAGGGCTTGGGAAACTACAACTCCCATGATTCCATCGCGTTGAGCTAAATTGGCGCCAAACTGCATTAATTCTACATCCTGGGTTGGACTTCATCTCTGCCATGCATGGTCTCTGTCAAATGGGGATGAATCACAGTGGGCTCCCTTGCAGGGTTGTTGGGAAGGTCAGAGAGATCCTGCATTACATGCCTTGGGCCCTTTCCACACAGCTGAATAAAGTCCCATATTATCCACTTTGAACTGGAATATATGGCAGTGTGGATTTAGGGCCCCTCCACACAAACCTGTATCCCAGAACATCAAGGCAGAAAATGCCACAATATCTGCTTTGAGCTGAACTATCTGAGTCCACACTCAGATAATGTGGGATTTTTTGCCTTGATATTCTGGAATATGGGGCTGTGTGGAAGGGCCCTTAGATAACCCAGTTTAGAGCAGATATTGTGGGATTTTCTGTCTTGATATTCTGGGTTATATGGCTGTGTGGAAGGGCCCTTGGAAGTATTGTTAGAGAGGATGCTCCTATGGTCCTCTAAGAGTTTTGCACTACAACAGGGATTCATTCCCAAACATTGAGCAAACTGGCTAGGGCTTCTGGGAGCTGAAGTCCAAACCACCGGACGGACCAAAGTTTGGGATCAATTGCACTACAAGTTCAATTACTCCAGCTAATATGTCCATCGGAGGGGAACTGGCAGGTTAAGGCTGGCACAGGATCTGTCAGGGAGTACCAACACTTGCAGGGTGATGGAATATAGAAGAAGAAGAAGAACTTTATTTTTCTACCCCACCTCCATCTCTCCGAAGGGACTCAGGGTGGCTTACATGGGCCCAGGCAGAATACGATTACAATAAAGCAATAACAATTAAAACAGCATAAAACAACATAACAAAAATAGCTAGCAAATATAGTTTTTTGTTGGGGGAAGATGCAGGCCAGGGATGCTGATGGCTTAACAATGCAGGATTATTATACTTCTGGTGGAGCCCCCGGTGATGCAGTGGGTTAAAGCTGCGGCCCTTCAGCTGTTTGGTCCTGCTTGGTCCTGCAGAATTCCTGCTTGTTAAGGCTTCTGGGAGTTGGAGGCCCAAAAAGCTGGAGGACCACAATTTGAGGATGCCTGGGTTAAACCCTTGTACTAGCAGGACTGCTGACTGAAAGGTTGGCAGTTCAACCTCTGAGTGTCTGTCTATATATGTCGTGTGTCTATGGCGTTGAATGTTTGCCATGTATATGTACATTGCAATCCGCCCTGAGTCCCCTGCAGGGTGAGAAGGACAGAATATAAATACTGTAAATAATAAATAAATAATAAATAAATAAATCTAGGGAGCAGAATGAGCTTCCTCTGTCAGCTTCAGCTCCCCATGCAGGGACATGAGAGAAGCCTCCCACAAGGATGATAAAATATCAAACATCCAGGTGTCCCCTGGATGGCTGTCCTTGCAGACGGCCAGTTCTCTTACATCAGAAGCTACTTGTAGTTTTTCAAGTCACTCCTGACACAAACAAGAAATATTTTTGGTATAGAATGAGGAGAACAACTCAACATATATCCCACAGAGTCAGTAAGAGAAGCAGAGGGAACCTTCTAGGAACCAAAAATAACGGTTGCCTTTGGACAGTTGCACAAAGAGCACTTTGTGCTTTAGCCTTGGCAGCAAATGCTACTTTTCAGAAGGCTGCTTAGCATAGTATGTTGTGTTAAAGAAGCCCTGGATGAGCATGAAGGGACACAGGCACATAATTTGAAGTTTTGTGTGGTTTTTCCTTCTAATGCAAGCAATTTGCTTTGGGGTTTCAAGAAACAGCTTGAAATAGCTTCCACAACGTCTGACTTTCTGTGCAGATTGTGGCCCTTGCCCACACCCACAAAGATGAATAGCTGGATTTTGAGCACGGCCTGCCACTCCATAATCCTCCTACTGCTCTTGAGTGGTGCTTTTGCCCGGAGGAGCCAAGATCTTCGCTGTGGAGGTAAACTAGCCTATTTTTAATTGATTTCATTCATAATGTGGAGTACGTAAAATTTGGAAAAAAAGGCGTATACTAAAAAAAATGATTATGCCTGCTGTTTTCAAACTTTCTGTCCTCTGAAAATTCTTTCCATACTGGCCCAGTCTACTGATATTTCTGAGATTTTTCCTGAGCATAAAGTCTACACCAGATTGCCGAGAGAGACTGGTATGTTGGGAAAACTGTCTTTCAGGGAAAGTTATCCATAGTTACTACTAAGTCTCATTTCGAGAAATCCTTGTTCTCCTGAAGAACGTCAGAGCTACTGTACTTACACTACAGTATGAGCTCCCCAAAGGCCATTTAAGGGTCACTTTCCATATTGTCCTTTTCCTAGTTTTTAAAACGAGAGAGAATTAATTGCCTCTCCTAGAAGACTCCAGAACTGTCAATCATCTTTTAAATGTGATAGGCTTTTTGGAGATGGGGAAGTTGCATTATTCCACATCAAAAGGTACTGATATTTCAAAAGGAGAAGTGTACTTTGTACTTGCATTGTTTTGTTCTTCTTTTGAAGCATTTTTAGACTTTGAGAGTTCCAGAGGCAGCTCCCAGGCGTGAATTATTTCTTTTTGTGTTCTGTCTCTCCTCCCTCTCTCTCATTTCACAGTTGCATGGAGCCAAAAAGTAAAGCAAGGGAATGCCTTATGATAAGGATTTATGTATTTACTATATTTATACTGCGCTCTTCTCACCCCAAAGGGAACTCAGAGCTGATCACAGTAGGCAACAATTTGATGCTGCATAAAAATACATACAAATGAAGTAAAAACATTAAAACATGAAGTAAATACATTAAAACCAACAGGTTAAAAACATTTCAACTCAAAATTAAAAGCAATGATGAAAACCATAGTCCGAAGCCATGCCAGTCATCATTGCACTATTCCATAATCACTTATTGCACTGAAAAATTGTTGTCTGAAAGCTTGGGCCTACATCTACATTTTTAATTACTTTCTGAAAGTCAGGGGTGGGGCCGATCGAATATCACTGAGGAGGGAGTTCCACAGTCGAGGGGCCACCACTGAGAAGGCCCTGTCTCTTGTCCCCATTGACTACACCTGCGAAAAAAGCGAGATTGAGAGCAGGGCCTCCCCAGAAGATCTTAACCTCCAAGGATACAGAGCTAGGAGCAGCGGGCTCCACCCACCCACCTGTGGTCTCTCATCTAACTCTTACCATAGACCCTAATCCCAAGGATCTGTCACTTATCATATATATTGCCTGCTTTTTGCAGCAGAATTTTCTCACACTACATATACCTCAGCTGTATACAGTGTGTGTGCGCGTGTGAAGTCCTTTGCTTGTGTCTTGAAATTGAATATCAAGAGGAGGACTTCATTGCTATTCAGTGGAATGAAAAGAGCCCTTTCAGGCATGTCTCAGTTCTGAATATAGCTCCCATACATGCATGGAACAATGTTCTTTCCCTCTCCTAATTATTCAGCTAACTCACAATTATTTAAATAGTTAAGGATTAACTTCTGGGGAGACTGCATAATGGTGGTTTTCAAGTGGTGAGGTGGGAGACATGCATATTGTCCTTCATGGGTCATGAAAGTAGCTGAGGGGATGGAGATTGGCAAGTGGCTAAGCAGAATAAAACATAAAACAGGAAGTGGTCAAACCTCTGCTGAAACCCACTATACAGTAAGACCTGTCTCTCATAATTGATTTCCCCTCACTATGTACAACTCTTGTCTCACTAATGTAGGTTGTAAATCCTCTGTACAGGCCTTGCTTAAATAAATTGTTTTCAGACCTTTCCATGAGCTTCTCCCATATTGTGAGGAAAACATTTGCTTAGTGAACAAACTTGGGGAATATTCCTAACTTTAGTAGTAAATCTCAGAGTTAAAGTTTGTGTGATGGAAGGAAGAAAAGGCAGTTGGATTTATCCCTTAAGAGTCAACTAATGAGAGAAGTTGAAAGGATGAAGTGGAACCTATTAAATGCGAAGTTGAGTAGAAAGGGAATACTTGGTGTATTTTTCCTGAGATCTTTATCTTCATCAGCCTAGGTAGGAGATGAAGTTGATGAGGTTTAATTTTGTGGTAAGGTGGAAATACATGGAATGTTCTTTTTTTAAAAGGTCTATAAACAATTTACCTTGAATGTGCTTTTTATATTATTGCCCTGGATTTATTTTATTTTTGACTGTAACAGCCTTGGTTACTTCCTACATTTTTTTCTTTTTCTTTGTGCTTTAAGCATGCCGGGCCCTGGTGGATGAGCTGGAGTGGGAAATTTCTCAGGTTGACCCCAAGAAAACCATCCAGATAGGTTCCTTTCGCATCAACCCAGATGGAAGCCAGTCCATTGTAGAGGTAAAACTTCTTATACTTGCATTATAATTGAATTTTCAAAGCTTTTAGCTATAATTCTCAAGATGGGAAGTCAGAGACATGGGCCCCATTTCACCTATTTGGATTCCTTTTTAAATCGATCTTTAGTGTGGCAAGAAAGTGCTTCTACTCAGAGGGTGATAGGATAATCCCCAGTACTTTCTATTTAATGTTGTTAAATAGAAATATTTTCCTGTAGTGCTAACACTGCTGAAAACTCTGGTTCAATAACAGAATCCATAAAATTTCAGCATAGGTGTGAAAATATGTCAAAACTGTATTCTATATGCCCCTTGGTTTTAACCGATTTTTAAAATTGACTGATGAATTTGTTTTTAAAGAATTTAAAAACAGATTTCATGATAGGTAGTTTAGGAGCCTTCGTGTGCAGAACAGTGATTAGTAAATACTCGTGATGAATAAATTAATAAAAAAAACAGTAAGGTGAAAATTTAGCAGATACATATTTACTGCAAACGAGCAAAGCTACAAAATAATACAAACTAAAGCATGTTCCTGCCCCTCCAAGCTATATATAAATCGGCTTTTGCATGCTTTTTTAATGCAAACATACAGTTGTATTTGGATGTTGCTTTACAAGATCTTGATAAAATTTTCATGGACTGTGAGTAATAGATAACCTTTTTATTCCAGTCCTCCTAAGTACCTGTCAGACAGGTGTTCCTCAAACGTCAGAGCTCTGTTTGCATCAGTACTTTCATATCTGCCTCTGAAAAGGCTAATAGAAAAACAATTTTAGCTCTTTTTTATATTACTTCTTAGACAACTAATTACATAAGCTTCGAGCTGGTTTCAGAAGGCCCTGCCTTCTTCCTTCAGCAATTACAGGACGCCTTTGATGAGATGTATGATCTTAAACAATGAAGATGTTCATACAGTGATTGAAATGCTCTCTGAGATCTACAAATCCCAAGGGAAGAAGTATTTGAAGGCCAACATTTACATCATGAATGGTTGTACAAGCAACAATTGGGGGTGTAGCTGAATATCTTCAAACTTTAGAGGCAAAGCTGAGAGCATAAGGCAAAGCTGGAGTCAGGATTTCTGGAGTTTTATTCCTTACACTGTATTGTAAAAGTTTCAGCTGGGTTGCTAATGCATTTGTCTACAGCAGAGAAATTAAAAGTTTCATAAGCTCCTGTTGGCTCCTGTTTTTGCGTGTGATGACACTGTTTTTGTGTGATTATGTTCATGTCCAGTTTCTCCAAATGATTGGCTACTCCTCAGTGGTAGGTTGCGTGAAACCGCTCTAAAGGTCATATGTTGAACCTCCAGCAACTGGTAGTAGAGTGGGAAAATGGCTGGATTTGTTTTTATAATGGTAGAGATGGTGAGGAGCCCCCGGTGGCACAGTGGGTTAAAGTGCTGAGCTGCTGAGCTTGTTGACCGAAAGGTTTCAGGTTCGATTCCGGGGAGCAGCGTCAGCTTCTGCTGTCAGCCCTAGCTTCTGCCAACCTAGCAGTTCGAAAACATGCAAATGTGAATAGATCAATAGGTACCGCTCCGGCGGGAAGGTAAGGGCGCTCCATGCAGTCATGCCGGCCACATGACCTTGGAGGTGTCTATGGACAATGCTGGCTCTTCGGCTTAGAAATGGAGATGAGCACCACACCCCAGAGTCAGGCATGACTGGACTTAATGTCAGGGGACAACCTTTGAGATGGTGAAGTTTTTTCAATCTGCCTCTGAGGCTGTGTGCTTTTCCCTGTAGGTGCCTTATGCCAGATCTGAAGCTCACTTGACAGAATTGTTGGAGCGTGTTTGTGAGAAAATGAATGACTATGGGGAGAAAGTAGATCCTTCCACCAACCGGAAAAATTATGTGAGAGTGATCTCTCATGACGGAACCAAGATGGACCTTTCTGAAACCAAAATTGATGGTGATGTGACATCCAGCCTGACGTTTGCAGTGAGTAAGACAGGGAATGAAGTTTGGTTAGGGACTATCCTTGTAGATGTGGGTTACTAGGGAAAATGCCTTCTGTGCTGGATCTTCTTGGTTGTGTGGTCTTTTTCCTGGATTTGACTGTACATTACTTGGGAATGTACAGTCTGTGATCCATGACTGTGCTGGGTGCAGCTGAGGAAATGGTTACAGAAAACAGGATAAAAGGAGTCTATAAAGCAGAGATGGAAAATATGTGGCCTTGCAGACATTTTTGGGATCTGTGTCCAGAATCAGAAGAAATTGTAATTCAATAAAATCCAACAAAATCAGCAGGCACAAAGGCTTTTTCATGGCTGCCAAAAGAACTGCACAAGCATGGGTTACATACAAAGATTGCCTAACTCTTCTGAAAATATAGGGATAGTTTCAAGGGTTATTTGTATTTATTGTGTCAGAAACAAATTGAAAATACAGTTATAATGCATTATAAAAACACAAAGTTAAACTTGGCATTATATTAAATGTCCTTTGACCAGAACCTGGCCACTTGGAGTGCCTCTGATGTCGCTGTAAGAAGGCCCTCCATTGTTCATGTGGCAGGGCTCAGGCTGCATTGTACTAAATGGTCTGTGGTTTGCTCCTCTCCACACTCGCATGTCATGGACTCCACTTTGTAGCCCCATTTCTTAAGATTGGCTCTGCATCTCGTGGTACCAGAGCGCAGTTTGTTCAGAGCTTTCCAAGTAACACAATCTTCTGTGTACCCAGGAGGGAAATTCTCATCTGGATTTAGAGTTCTAAGGGTAATAAGAGACGAATGCTTCTTGCAGTGATTTCAGCCCATTTAAAACGTGAGGGAATCTCTTCTTAATTCAGAGGCAACATTCAATGTGTCTGTGACTGCATATATTTGGTTCCTATAAAGGCTGAATAAGGTCCTACCCAAGCTTTTCCTGTCCTGAACAGTCTCTTATATGTTCCTTTGTGCCCCTTTTTGGTATATTGAAATTCTGATCTGACCTAACATTGATGGGTTGAAAAATGGGCTTGCTTAGTATACCCTTTGGATGGGGAGCAGGGATGTGAAAAAGCTGACTGGCTGATCTCCTTGGATCTTGTGTGCAGTGTGAGAGTATAGCTGAAGAGTATGAAGATGAGCTCATAGAATTCTTCTCCCATGAGGCAGAAAATGTCAAGGACCGACTATGCAGCAAACGAACAGGTAAGCATGAGATCATCCACTGAAAAAATTGTTTGTCCATCATTATGAGTAGAAAGCATACACAGTCGCTTATAGTACCATCTATGTAGTTCAGAGGATAGGAAGTATGGCTGCATTGCTGAGTTGATTGGTCAGTTAAAAACCTCCTGATCAATTTTAAAATGTCACCCAATTAATTTAAATACACACTTGCAATAACAATAACAAAATCTTGGCTGTCATATAATGTGAAGGGAAAGGAATTCCCCTGATTCAGAGAGAAAATAATTATGTTCTAAAATGGCACCTTGTGCCTAGAATAATGTGTCTTGTGTGCATAATATTACATGAAGTAAAGAACATTCTTCTTTGTAGAAGTGTTGTTTGATACACGTGTTTCAAACTTGTCTGTTTAATGGACTAAGATTTCTTTCACCCGGGTGATGGTACTAGACAAGCTTGAGTTCATATTTGAGTTTACACAAGTGAAAGAAATCTTATTTCAATAGATGTGTACATTTCCCACAAGAAATATCTGACTCAAGAACACTGAATAATATATTCTGTTTGTTAGCAGACAGAAATAGTACATTGTTAGCCAAAAAGTCAAATCTGAGCCCTTGCATGCCCTACAGCAGAATGGGCAACCTATAAAATACCTCTACCTAATTTCTTGTTGCCCCCCAGCCTTGTGTGAAAAACCCTTTGCAAGTGATCAGTTCACATATCTGCTGAGTAGTCCACTAGTTAGGAAAGGAAGGTGGTTACAGTGGAACAACAGCTGACAGTGGCAGAAACAAGACCACCAGTTTCTCCAGTTGGGGTTAATTCCTTACCCATCACTTGACTTTGACCTCACCAGACCACAGCATGCAGCTTCAAAACGTTACCATGAGGGGCCTCTAGATATTGTTGGGTTGTAGTTGTCAGTCCTAGCCAGCACAGTTGGGAGCTACATTCCAGCAAAATATGAAAAGCTGTAAGTCACCCAATCCTGAATTACTTGTGGAGAATGCAGCTTTCGGGAGAAAAGAAAGGCTCTCCATTGCTGTCCTTTATTTTTGTTTCTATGTCTAAGTTTAGACATTAAATTGTTTCTACTAACAATAATTTAGGATGTATACTGTGGTTTTGATTTGTAAACTTAAGAATGACACAAGGCACCAATGTGTAATGTTACAGCTGTGGGCTTAAGAACAGGGAAATGAAGGTTTAAATCCTTGTTTGGGCTAACGTTGAGCCAGAAACTCTGGCAGCTTAATCTATATACAGAACAGTTATGAGTATAAATATGGAGGAAGACATCTGAGGTCCTTGGAGGAAGGACAGTGAGATATAAATATGACAAGACAAACAGACACGCCTTTCTCTAGAACACCTTTTTTGGCTTCTGTAGTTTATCCTTTCTGTACTCAGTTTTGTGTATTACCTCTGATGTCCATACTGGGGCTGCCTCTGGTGGCACAGTAAAGTCAGGGCATTAGGATTTTTCAGTTCAATGAGCACAATTGTGGTTTATGAAGCTGCTTCAGGTTGCGGTTTACAATTTCTATTTGCCAGTTAATTTCAAATCTATGATTGTATCCCAAACAATAATACAATCCAACCAAACAATTTGTTTCCTTGGTGTCTTAATTTTAGGACTGTTCAGAAAATTGCATTGGATAGACCAATTTATAATTTTTTTGTTATGAAATAAGTAGATTTTCATGTAGTCCACTTCTTTTATTTTTAATATGTTTCCTTCATACTTAAAAAAATATTAATATAAACACTACATTAAAATATCTTGATTATTTATAGGTGAGCAGAGTGAAGAGTGGTATATGGTATATCTTCTGATGGGGGAAAACTGTTGCAGGTTTTGGAGTTATCAGGTCAAATATACCCAGAAACAGATCTAAAAGTTGAGACACCAAACTGTGTGTTGTAATTAATCTTTGACGGTTTGATGTGATGTTTGCATACTTTCATTTGGAATACTATGGCCTGGTGGCGCAATGGGTTAAACTGCTGAACTTGTTCAAATCCAGGAAGCAGGGTGAGCTCCTGCGGTTAGGCCCAGCTTCAGCCAACCTAGCAGTTCAAAAATGCAAGTGTGAGCAGATCAATAGGTACTGCTTCTTCTGGAAGGTAACGGTGCTCCAAGTGGTCATGCTGGCCACATAACCTTGGAGGTGTCTATGGGCAACACCAACTCTTTGGCTTAGAAATAACGATGAGCACCTCCCAGAGTCGGGCATGACTACATTAAATGTCAAGGAAAACCTTTACCTACTTATGTAAACTGCCATATCATTCTGTTTTGCAATGCAGTTGAATTGCATTAGATGGTAGTGTAGACGGGGCCTGTGACTGAATTATTTGCTTGCCTGGCACTGCAAGCAATACACTTTAAGTAGTGTAATTAAAATATTGCTGTTGAAAAACAGCTTCGTATTCTGTTTTGGGCCTTGGACAGTTATACTTCTTTTATTGTCTCAGTGTGTCCAGGAGACCTACATTATTTGCAGTTGAAAGAATGCGGAGATATTATTTTCTTTTATAAGCCCCTGCAGATAATTTTATGTTGAGTGCCTTTTTCTTCTCCTTTTTTGTCCACATCTCCATATTTTCAGTGCCTGCGAGAAGACTGTCCAGCGGCCAGTTGCCAGCATGCTGTTCAGGAAACTGGCTCTTCCTGTAGCATTGAGCTATTTTTGGACAACAACCCTGACTGTGCTGGTTTCTACCTGACCTTTCCCCTCCAATGTTTGAGGACTGGAGGCATGTGGTGGCAGTACTGCCAAAGTGCATCACCTATTTCTGACACTTAGAATTGTGTGTGATGCTTTCTGTTTCATAATAGGCCTCCTAGAGTATCCAGCCAAGGAATTAACACACAAATCCTCCAGTTTTAGGTGAAAAGCTGACTTAACTGAGGAGGTCTAGACAAAGTCACTTCTTAATAGCCATTAATGCTGTTATAGATCAACAAGATGAGGCTGGCAGCTGCTGTTGGCAGACAGAAGTGGCCTTAATGATTGGCTGGCAGCCAGATCAATTGCATATTCACCTGATCTGTCCATACAGACTGTTTGCCAAAGCTGTTGGGATTGCGTAGCTAGCTAGTCTCATGATGTTCATGGTATTTAGATAAGTTAACCCTGTACAATCCCATGACCTCAATGCAATTGCTAAGTCATCGTTGGCTCAAGTTTCTATTCAAAAGAGAGAAGGGAGGTTAAGCCATATTTTTTCCATCAAGTGAAAAATGATTTGACCCAAACAGCTTTGAGAAGAGGAGCCAGATTGAGAGAAGTGTTTTGATGAAGACAAGAGAATGCATCTCTTAAATATATACACACTTTGAGACCTACTGAAATGAACATAGGCTTCTCTCGCTATCTCTGTTTGGCTATCAGGTATTCAGAACATCTTGTATTTGCTCTCTTGGGATTTCCCACACATATAGATGTGAATGAAAAAACTTGCAGGACACATGACTGCAGGCAGGCATTATGTGGATTAGCAGGTCATACATTTGGTAGGCATTGGATTATGCAACATATAGTCATACTGCTAGTTCATGTTACTATGATATACTGTGACATTGTGTAAACCTGAATCAGCCTGCCTGTCTAGCTGGAAGTTCCAGTACTTGAACTAAGTTACTTGTTTTTCTGCTTCCTTTGTAGATCTTTGTGACCACGCCTTGCATCTCTCACATGATGAACTGTGAAATGCAAAGGCTTAATGGATGGGTTTATTCGTTCTTTGAAGACCACCTCCCCTTTTCCAGCTCCTTTAAGTCTGTTCCAAAAACCTCCTTTCCATTTTGGGATGTGCTCGCTACATTCGGTCTGGAAACCCAACGACTGGACAGGCAAAAGAAAACATGAGCAAAGCTTCTTTGTAGACTTTCTTTAGGAAAACAAAAGATGCTGTGTCCCCACTTGACTTTTTGTAAAAGTCTGCAATTATAAAACCTCTCATTTGGAACAGAAGAAACTTCCATTTCAGGACTGCGGTTCATTTTTTTCTACTGCATTGACAATGATTCTGTGACACGTATGTTTTTTTTAAAAAATGCTATTGTCGTTCTGCAGATGAATTAATCTGTATGTTGAGTCTGGAACTAGCCACACAATACATGGATTCCCTCCAAAGTTCACTAAAACTTGAATTATTGAATATTATTAGTTCTACTATTATTCTGCTACTATTTAATCATGACACTAGGCAGGTGATTTCATTTCTCTATGTAACCTCTTGCATAGGAAGAGTATAATAGAAGAAGGCCCCCACGTATTCATTCCAAACAAGGAGCTGCTGTAAAGAAGATCAATCAATGGCATAAGAGTGAAAAGGTTGACTAGCCATGTGGAGGCCCAAAAAGTTGTTGTCCAGTAACTATTTGACATTGTTGGAGCAATAGATAGATTGCGTTACTTCTTGGATATGTTGTGTGGAAAGTCTTCATACAATATTGCAGTGGCCTTCAGGAATTGTTCACTGTGATATGGGAACCTCATATGAACCAGCTAGGCTAGATTGCAAGCCAGTCTGAAACTGTTTTGTTGGGTTCCTTTTGAATCAATGGGCTGACCTTTGGGGAAGTCCAATGTCCATCTTATAGAATTCAAGAAGGTGCTGGTTTGAAGCATCAAGCATTTGGAAAATTAGGGAAAGGTGGGTCAGATTATATTCTTCAAAGGGCTTTTAAAACATTTGATATCTTTTCCTCTTATTTTCAGAATTTTGGATTAAAAGTCTGTCAGTGATGGCAAGAAAATAAATCATGGTGTGATTCACCTGGAGTTGTAAAAATTATTAAGATAATGGATGGGGTGCATTTTGGATACTCAAAATGCAATACATAAATGCAGCATATTACCATGTAACGAGAGAGGTTTTCAAGTACCTTGCAGAGCTGGATTTTCTTACTGCTTTCTTCCATTATGGGCGTGGTGGTGTTTAGATTCAGAAAACATGTATCTTTGAGTGTAGAAGGGCCTGATTGATCCATAGCTGGGAGCCTTAGGACTTAAAATGTTTGGAGGCAGAAAAACAAATGTGGTTAAATTCCCTTTTCTCACCTATTTATCATTAAGTGCCTGGTACAGCCTGGCACTCTCTGCTTCCTCCACCTTATTTTCCCTTCTCCTAAGCCTTGGATTACAACTCTTGCTACCTAAGCATGTTATGCCTTACTATTTTGCTCATGGAATAGTGTAACATATCTGGTTTCTTTTTAATGTAGGTTGTGAAGGAAGATTAGAACAAATCATGATTGCAAATTACTTATTAATAAGAAACCTAAGCACAACATTTAATACATTTGTATAACTACTGTGTTGCTACAAGCATCCCTCCTCTTCTGAATATGCTCATTTCCTTAACAATAATTGAAACAGTGTTCTTTTAAATGTTAGCTCTCAAAATGCTTCAGGACTGCTGCTTTTGGAGTAAATAAGAAAGCTAATGGAAAAAGCCGATAGTGAATGGATGGTAGGGCAGGTTTGGTAGCAAGAAAAAGTGATTTTTTTTGGGCATATTCCTAAAAGTGACCTATTGAGACACAATTGGAAGACTCATAAAATAAAAATCTGAAGAAAGGTGGAGGAGATCCTATATTGTGGGGATAATTCATTGCTGTAGAAGACTAAATTGCTCTTTAAAAGTTTCCAAAATCTTTGGAAACTTCCATTGGTTCAGAATGCACCAGTCAGGATACTGTTTTGTGTTAAATATTCTACTCATGTGATCTCACTATTGTTTCAGCAGCTTCGGAGTCACATGTCTACTCCTGAGCCCAATTCAAAATGCTGGTCTGGATGTAAGGCTATAAATAGCCAAGGACCAGGATAACCTGAGGGCAGCTTCTTTCCATGTTCAGGAATTTCACCTCTACTCTCAGAATCACACTTGATGTGCATTGAAGCTGTGGATAACATACCTTGGAAGAAAAATAAACTTTCAGGGTAAGATTGATTAACTGCAACCTTCCAGATGTTTGCATTGCAACTTCATAACTTCTTCACTTTCGGATATGCTGACAGGGATGAGAACTGAATTAAATTATAGCTGCCACTTTGTTAGAGAAGTAAAATATTACTTTTGAAGTAGTTATTTGCTTTCTCTTTAAGACTGAAGCTGAAATGGGATGACTACCCCTCCCACCCCACTCCACCAAGTATAGAAAGTGTATAAAAACAAAAACACTTGTCTTCCATACAGAAAAAAAAAACGTGTTTCTATAACTGCCTCAAATGAGACAAAGAGTGAATGAAAATGCCATTTGGACAAGGAATGCTGCTAGAGTGACCTGGTTCTGGTTCAGGTTGAGGACTCTGTACTCTTGTCACACATTCGCGGCATGAGGGCCATCGGGACACAGACTACCAGCAGGATATGTGTTTGAGGATTGGCAGGGAATGCCGCATGGGAAGGCACCGGCCCAAATGGCAGAAGACAGAGTTCAATAGTGTGACACTGCCTGTCCAGCTCATAGAATATTGTTCATTGTTTAGTAAATTTTGTGTTGTCACTCTTATTGACATTTTTATTTCTGCTATGCCGAGCAAGGGGTGGGGGTGGGGAGGATCCAGCATTATGTCAACATTAACATAGTGCCCTCAGTGCTGTTCCAAGCTAGAGCAGTGCTAATAGGTATGTTTTGTATTCCCTTTTATAAAGTAGCCCAGTCTCAAGACTTTTGCTGCCATGAGGAAAGAAAGAATGTAATGTCCACTTGAAGTAGAGCAGAATGGAGGGGCCCATTTTCTTACTTCAGAACTGACAATGGGATTATATTCTTCAGAGAGCTACATACCTACAGGATTCGGGGCAGGTTGCATGCCATACACAGCTCTTGAGTGTTTCGGGTGTTTTGCATGAAATGATTAACCTGCAGGCTAAGCAAGGGGCAGTTCCAGCAGCTTTGTATGAAGTGGAGCTAACTTTCTGTGTACCTTCTGTGCGACATTGCAGATATGCCAGGGCATTATTGTACTCTTCCTTTCCAGTAATACCTCCACAGCCCTTCTCCACTACTAAAACAATTTGCTGAGCTATCACTCCTACTAGAGTAGGCTTCCCTGTAATCACTCATTTCAGTGTGGTAAATGGGTCAAAGGATTGCTAGAACAATTCTGTGGGATGCAGCATATTGATGTGACTAATAGTACAAAACATACCTCTGAGACTGTTCAAGTCTGAGCATTTTAAAGTCTTGTTTCTCCATGCAACATACAAAATCACAGTGAATGTACACTAGTAATACAGAGGAAAGTATTACTAGCGTATATACTGGCATTGATCAGGTGTTGGAGGGGTGGCTGCTATCCTGCTTTCTCCTTTGTCCTTTCTCTCGCCTGATACCTTTTCCCTTTCCTTTCAATTTCTTCCCTTTTTCTTCCCCTTCTTCTTTCCTGTATTTTTCTTTCTTTCCTTCTATTCCTTTTCTCTCTCCTTTCTCCAGCCTGCCTCACAATGTCTCCATTGTAACATGGCTCTTTCTTTCCTTCCTTCATTCCCCTCAAAAACTCCCATCTTTCTATCCCAATGACATCAGAGGGCCACTTCACCTAGCAACCGCTTTTGTGTGACAAACAGACAAGACAAAGTGTTATTCAAGGCTTTAATGGCTGGAATCACTGGGTTGCTGTGAGTTCACCCACATCTATGGCAGGCATTCTCAGAGGTTGTGAGATCTGTTGGAAACTACACAAGTGGGGTGTATATATTTGTGGAATGTCTAGGGTGTGACTCGTGTCTGCTTGAAGTAAGTGTGAATGTTGCAATTGGCCATCTTGATTCGCACTGAATGGCCCTGCAGCTTCAAAGCCAGGCTGCTTCCTGCCTGGGGGAATCCTTTGTTGGAAGGTGTTAGCTGGCCCTGATTCCAGACAAGAAACAATCAACTAACACTTCCCAACAAAGGATTCCCCAGGCAGCAACAGATCAGGCTTTGGAGCTGCAAGGCCATTCAATACTACTCCAGGTAGCCAATTGCAACATTCACACCTGCCTCAAGCAGGCAAGATTTCTTTCTTCCACATATATATAAACCCCATTTGCCTTGTTTCCAACAGACCCCCCCCCCTCAACCTCCATAAATGTGGGCGAAACGTCAGGGCAGAATGCTTCTGGAACATAGCCATACAGCTCGGAAAACTCACAGAAACCCAAATATACGTTGACTTTTCTATATACAAATTCACAGAGATGTTTTTCAGGCACTTAGACCCGAAATCCTATTTCTGAATTCTAAAGAGGTTTCATTCAACTCAGTTATTTACTTGGGAACAGGACTGGACCACAAGGATTCCCCAAGGGCTTTTATTTGGAAGGATAGCGTTTCACTATTAGTCCTGAGCTAACAACTCTACACATTTTAGTCATCATAAGCTTTAACAATACTAGAATTGCTATTAAAAGAGGAGGAAAAAAGCCTTCTCGGAGTGTCACTCCCAGAATCCAGCGATGGCATGTGGGCGACCCTTGGAGTGAAGCGGGGCTTTCAGGCACCTGAATTAGACGCCTAACTCCCCCCCCCCCCGCGCGCCTTTAGGGACCCCGCCCTTCCAGTTCCCGCCTGGCCCCGCCCCTCGCGCCACCGCGCCCAATGGCGTGGCCCCTCTTCCGTCAGGGGAAGGGGCGGGGCTATTCAGATGAACCCGAGCGGCTCTGGGAGTGATTGGGGCCTTGGAGGCGCGCTCCGCCTCGCGCTGCCGACGCTGCGAGGAGTGTATCCGGCGCCGTCTGCTCTGTTCTCCCCCTCCCCCTCCTGCTCTGTTCAACCTTGGTCTTCGCAGCCTGCTTCCTTCCTCCCTCTTTCCTTCCTTCCTTCCCCCTCTCTCTTGAGGCGGCCGCTGGACTCTCCTTCCGCGCCAGTCGCCGCTCGCCATGACCTTGTTGACTGCAAGCAGTAGGGCGGCCGCGCGCCTCTTGGGAGCCAAGGTGAGGGTGCCCCACCTTTCCCCCAATATTGGTCTTTTCCTTGTCCGCCCCCCCTCGATTTCCTTTCTTAGAAGAGAATGGAACAGGCCGCTCTTAAAGGGGCCGCGCCCATTAGAGGGTTTCGGCTCATGTTATCTTAAAGGGGTGGGCGCCTCAAGTGGGTTTTTATGGGAGCCTGATAGTGTGGCGGAGTTTATTATTATGTTCATTTATTTATTATTATTAAGGTTGTGCCTTGCATAGGATTGTGTAGCTTTGGGCGCAGCTTCTCATTTGGCAGGAGGAGCTCTATGCAGTGGTTGGGCCGAGCCAGGCGGGTACATGTGTATTGTACGTGTGAACACGGCCTTGTCCTTGGGCCGGGCCTGTCTTGTGCCTCCTATTTTTCTTCTTCTAGAATCGTTTCAATTGCCTTTTCTAATCCTCCTCTGCCTGTTCTTTCCCAAGTAAAATTCTGCGGAAAGAGGAACAGTTGCAAAGGGTGTATCTATACTGCAGAATTAACGCAGTTTGAGATCACCTTGGGCCCTTTCAAACAGGCCCTATATCCCACGATCTGATCTCAGGTTTTCTGTATAGCCCAGTGGGTATTCATATAATCCAGTTTAATGCAGAAAACCTGGGATCAGATTCTAGGATATATATAGGGCAGTGGTTCTCAACCTGTGGGTCCCCAGATGTTTTGGCCTTCAACTCCCAGAAATCCTAACAGCTGGTCAACTGGCTGGGACTTCTGGGAGTTGTAGGCCGAAACATCTGGGGGCACACAGATTGAGAACCACTGATGTAGGGCCTGTTTGTCAGGGCCCAAGTAAATCTCAAACTGCATTAATTCCCTTAGGAACTTAATAAAATCCCACATTGTCTGTTTTGAACTGGAATATATGGCAGTGTGGATTCAGATAACCCAGTTCAAAGCAGATATTGTGGGGTTTTCTGCCTTCATATTTAGGGTTATATGGCTGTGTTATAGGGCCCCTTGACTGTCATGGCTCAAGAATGTAGAATCCTGGGAATTATAGTTTGTTAAGGCCCCACCACTCTTTGACAAGGAAGGCTAAAAACTTTGTAAACCGTGGCAGTTAAAGTAGTGCCAATCTGCATTAATTTTACAATGTAGATGCAGCCTAAGTTTTTTTTAATGCTGAAAGGAGGGGTTGGGAGCTGGGGCAATAGTCAAACTTCAGAAGCGAGGGTGTGTGCTGCTCTGCCACCCAGTGCAACCAGGACCCTGTTTTGTGGTGTTTTAGGAAGTTTGGGGTTCCTGTGGTAGCTAGGCCTTAGCAGGGCCACACTGACCTTTTTTCCTTTTGACCTCTAAATGGGAAGGCCCTGTCTTTCTCTGGGAGGGTCAGTTTACATATAATATAGAGACAAGTTTGGTATTTAGGGAAAGGTGCATCCTGGGTATCTGGTTCCTTTTTTTAGCCTCTGATTGAATCAGCTAAACTCTTGCCTTAGTGGAAACAGTCGGTGGGACATTGTATGCCCCTTTGCTTCCCTTTTGTTTTCCTTTCCAGTCCCTTCTCTTACTACCCAGCCTGGTGTCTTGAGGAAGCGGTATGGTGCCTTCGTAGTAGGGTGCTATAGTAGGATGACCTGTCTTTCCTTGCTACAGAGCTGGGAAGAGGCTTTGGCTGCATCTACATTGTAGAAATAATGCAGATTGACACTATGTTCACTACCATGACTGAGTTCTGTGGAATCATAGGAGTTGTAGTTTCGCGAGAGACCACAACTCTTTGGAGGAGAAGATAAAGGACTTAGTAAAACTACAACTCCAGTGGTTCTATAACATTGAACAGTGGAAGTAAAAGTGCTGTCAAACTGCATTGATTTGACAGTGTAATAATAATAATAATTTATTTTTAACCCACCCTCTCTCTCCAAAGGGACTCAGGACAGCTTCCAAACATAAAACTGGCAAATATTCAATGCCATCAAATCAACATTAATACGTTTATACCTACAGTTAAAACAAAATAAAATACGTTGTCTGATAATATGAATCGATGAGTCAAACATCGTGAACAAACAATCAGGCAGTTAAAACTGTATACGATATGAATATATAGCTCTACAATAAAATACACCCATTGTTCAGCCTGTGCTGCTTGCTCCATAGTTTGGAGTGGGAATGGAGTATTCCATCACATTAGGCTTGTTACTATGTGTGTCAGGAGGAACTTGAAAAACGGCAAGTTGCTTCTGCTGGAAGTGGTCATAAAAATATCTCGAGACACAAAATCTGTGCAAATCAATTGCTCTTGACTGGCCTGTATCCCAGGGCGATGACACACTGTGGGGTAAAGTGGGCCTCCAAGGATGTTGCCGTGTTGTCTGACTTGCTTGTAAAATAGCTTCTGCTTCCTTATTGTTCTTGTTCTCGTAACTGCAGACTGGCAGTATCGAAATTGGGGAATGTGTCAGAGACATTTAACTCCACCCACCCCATACCCTGCAGCAAGTAGCAGCAGTAGTGGGAAGCATGTTCACTAAAATGGAGATTCTCCTGTTTCCGTTTAGGCCCTTGTGCTTTGTGAATGGCTCTCTGTCTGCCTCCTGCTGATTATTCAGCAGCCACTTTGCTGCTATCTTGCTGGGAAATCTGCCCATGACCTCTCCATAGGGCAAAGGGCCTCATGACAATTTTATTTGGACTCCAGACCCATGAAAGTTCCTTAACATATCGATTGCAAATGCCGGGTACCAAAAGCGTTTATTTCTAGCTTATTTGCTTTTCCCCATTTCTGCTGAGCCAATTCTATCTCTGACAGATATCGTTTATTCATTTGGATGGTGAAGTTAAAATTAGGACATACTTAGCTTGTGTCTGTAACAAAAGCCAGATGAGCTAGACATGCAGTGACCCAAGTAAGCTGTTCAGGGTTTTGCTTCTAATCACATCTCCAAGCTCCCTCCCCTTTCCTTTTACATCACTGTCTTTTTTTTCCTTTCTGCATTAAAAATGGCTTCTTGATGTGCAGCCTGTTCTTGTCTCTTCTAGGACTAATTGCATTGCTGGTGCCCCTAATTCTGTTATGAGGGATGTTTGGAGATTTTCAGCCTTTTCATTGTTGTTGTTGTCTGCCTAGGACATTAGACTTGGACTTGTGGTAACTCTGTCCTTGGATTTTCTTGGCAAGAGACGGGCAAGTCACTCTATATCCTAGGTTCTTGTGAGGGAAAGAAAGAGTGTAATTTGCCCGAGGACAACCACTGAGCCTCCTTGGATGAATGAGAACTCAAATTATGATCTCCCAGAGTCCTAGTCCAACATTCACACCACCAGAATCCTTGGCCCCCATTTCAGGGGATTGAGAAGAAAATAATTATTGTGGGTATTTTACAGCTCTTGGGCTTTATGTGGTATGAATGGATATACTGTATATACTCAAATATAAGCCGACCCGAATATAAACCAAGGCACCACATTTTACCACAAAAAAACTGGGAGAACTTAACTCAAGTGTAATATCCAAGGGTGGGAAAGGCAGTAGCTACTGGTAAATTTCAAAATAAAAATTGATACCAATAAAACTACATTAATTGAGGCATCAGTAGGTTAAATGTTTTTGAATATTTACTGTATTTCAAAGAAAAACAGTAAACTAGCTCTGTCAGTGGAAAAGTAGGGTCAACAAAAACAATATAGTGTCAACAATAACTTTATAATAATAATAATAAAACTTCATTAGTATCCTGCCCTATCTCCCCATGGTAACTCAGGCCAGCTTCCAACATAGTAACAGGCAAACATTCAATGCCTATATAAACAATGCAGAGCTAGATATAGATCTATAATTATATATACTAATTTCACATATGCATTTCCCCTTGAAATGTTTGCAAACCCTCTCTCTATATATGTGCATTTTCCTCCTGCAGCATTTGCAAGCCCTGTATATATGTGTTTGTATCTATCTAGACATCTCTGTGTGTGTGTACATTTCCTCTGAAAGCCCTATAGATCTATATTAAAACTATCTAGACATGTCTATATATGTGTGTGTGCGCATTTCCCCCTTTAATATTTGCAAGCCCTATATATCTATATTAATATCTATCTATCTATCTATCTATCTATCTAGATCTCTCTATATATATAGATAATTACATCTATATAGGATTTGCAAAGACTTTTTCTTCTTCCTGACTTGCAAGGGCTTATCTTTTCCCTTTCCAAAACATTTCCTTCCCTCTCACTTTTAAAAAAATAGTTTTCAAAATAGAAAACTCCGGCCTGGGAGAAGAAGTGGAGTGAGGGAGGCTTCGGAAAAGAAAAAACCCTGTTAAGGGTGTTGAAGAGGAGAGTGAAATATATCATATATTGCAAGCAACAGCTGGAAAGGGGGTGGCGGCGTCAGAGCCTTGATGCCATTATAAGATGAGGGGGCTCTTTCAGCCCCAAAAGGTCTGAAAAACTCAGCTTATATTCGAGTATATACAGCATTTAAAGACTCCAGGAAATCCATTTGGTTTGCTCTAATTTGAAGTGGTAATCTGCCAAAGGGTCTCCCTGGGTGTGTCTTCCTGTAATCTCACTCATTCAGCATTACGTGTTTTCCTTTTTTGACAGGTATTTTGTTGTAGCAGTATCTACTCCAATTACAGGAACAAGGAGAATTGGATTTAGTTAGGTATTTAGCTGGACAGAAGGTTTTACCAGGCCTGCTCTTCCAGTACCTTTGATAGTGTTTCTGAGCCACTTGGAAATATTATTTCGGTTTGTGAGCTGTGTCTACTGATAATTTGTTTAGCAGCAGAAGAAATGCTATTAGTGGAACATATTTTGCAGCCATCATGATGCAGTGGAGGTCAGAGTCTGAGGCCCCACTCAGCCATGAAACCCACTGGGTGACCTTGGTCAAGCTACACACTCTTAACTTCGAAGAAAGGCAATTGCAAACCTCGTCTGAATAAATCTTGCCAAGAAAAGCCTGGGACATATTCTCCTTAGTGTCACCATAGGTTGGAAATGACTTGAATACACACAAGAATAAAACTATATTTCAGAGGATTCTCCAGCCTACAACATCAATGGGATGGAGTGGACATTATTAGGATTGCAGAGGGAAGAGTGGAAAAGCAATTCCGTGACAGAAGCTCGCCTCTGCTCTTGAAATACTAAATGTAGCTTAGTTCCCTGTGCATTTGCATGATCATATGAATGGCCTTGACAAGTAAGAAAGAGACATTGTACATAAGAATGACTCTGCTTGGTACTGTTCTTCAATTTTAAGATGCATTTTTTCCTTCTTGAACATATCTAAAATATGTTTATAAAGGGTCATCTATCAGAGGTGCTTTGAATGCCATTTTCCTGCTTATTGGGAGAGGGTTGGACTGGATGGCCCATGAGGTCTCTTCCAGCTCTATGATTTTATGTATCTTATATATGTTTGGTAGTGGTGGTTCAGTGGCATCTAATTTGAAGAAATATGGTAGTTTTGATTCATGATAAAAGTTGTAACCAGCCAAAATGACCTTTGAGGCACATTTCCCTTGTGCAAAGCCAAACTTTTAGTCCTTGTAGCCCAGTATTATCAATGCGGACTGCCTGTGGCAGTCCAGGGTTTCAAACAAGATTGATTCCTTCAGCTATTTGAAAGAGGCAGATGATGATTGAAGCTAGGACCTTTTTCCTTCAAGGCCAGGGCTTTGTCCCTGAGGTGCCCCATCCATATACAGTTCAGTTGGTTTGGGTCAGTTCTGCATGGGGAGGCTCTTTGTCAGCTCTTTGACTTCATACTCCTTATCTAGCTTGTTAAGGGGCTCCCGGTGACGCAGTGGGTTAAAGCCCTGTGCCGGCAGGACTGAAGACTGACAGATCACAGGTTCGAATCTGGGGAGAGACGGATGAGCTCCCTCTATCAGCTCCAGCTCCTCATGCGGGGACATGAGAGAAGCCTCCCACAAGGATGATAAAAACATCAAATCATCCGGGCATCTCCTGTGCAACATCCTTGCAGGTGGCCAATTCTCTCACACCAGAAGCGACTTGCAGTTTCTCAAGTCGCTCCTGACACGACAAAAATAAAATCTAGCTTGTTTTCTCCAAACCCCATTTTACTTTTCCTTGTTGCTCTTTCTGATTTAAGCAGCAACTAGCAGCAGTTTTGGCTCCTAAGTCTCCATGTCCCATTCCCTGTCACAGCCACTCCAGTGGCAAGAACAGCCAGAACTACATTTTCTGTTCTTGTATTGTTGTAGTTTGTTCCTTTACACAACTCAGAGAAATGTTGGGCATGATCACTGGAAAAAAGGACATGCTGCATTTTGTGTAGTGTCAAACTTTAGTATTGAATGCTTAGAATCATAGAATCAAAGAGTTGGAAGAGACCTCATGGGCCATCCAGTCCAACCCCCTGCCAAGAAGCAGGAATATTGCATTCAAATTAAGCATAACAATGCACAATCTGTATCTTCAAAATTATGTGTGGTTTTTAAAGAACCTGCCAGCGTCAAGAGGTTTCATTCAATTTTTTAATTTGGTCATTGACAGAAATAAGGATTAATTTATTTAGTTCATGGAGGCAGGTGAAGTCATTGTGATCTTCCTGCTGTGTTCTCATGTTCACAAAGATTTATCATATCTTGCAACCCATCGCTCCAGTTGCAAGACCGGTCTCACCTTACCAGACTTTTGAATTACAGGTGACATAGGCAAAATGAGTGGAGTGTAAGCTTTTGTTCCCTGAAGCAATAATGGAGGAGGTAAGCACTTGCTTACCTAGGGTTTACCTAAGATCATCTTCCTGATCTTGTGATCATAGCCTCTGCTGTAAAGATGTGGGAGAGGCTGTTCGTGTACGTGGATAATATCTACAGCTAAGTGTACCTCTTGAGCAATCATATACATATATGATTCAGAGATCCACCCAGTCTCATTCAGTGACTTATGGGTGTGCACCCACCATTTGGAGTGAAATGGCTGAAATTGCAGCTTTGCAGCTGTGCCTCTTTTAAGAATTCTCCCACATATTCTGGTCATCACTCCTCCATTAATAATCCAGTCCTTCACTGTTCTCCTTTACAGGATAAAAAGGTAATTGTGAGTTAGTGCTGTTGGTCTGCAACTAGAAACAGAGGTAACACAAAACTCTTTGTTACTCCACCTGTGGACATTTTTTCTATGCAGGTTGTTTAGCTTCTAGGGGCCAGTATTTAAAAGAAAAAAAATGCCAGGAATCAGCCAAGTAGGTTTGTGTGAGCATATGCTGCGGCATAATCTCATAGTGATCTCTCCAGCTGTTTTACTCTGGAGTTCAACATGAAACATGAAACAAGTTTGACTGCTTTATTTATTGTAAACTTCAAGGCACAGTGATATCTGCGTCCTGTGACTGTAGCAAACCTTGGCTGGAAGATCAAAGGTATGCTTTTACTAGGCCAAATAAGAAACTTCACTTTTGCATTGTTTCTTCAAACAAACAAAAATCACATCTTCACTGTAACTCAGGGCCCTTCCAGACAGGCCGTATACCCCAGGATCCGATTCCAGGTCTTCTGTTTATCCCAGATTATCTAGTGGTGCAGACTCATATAATCCAGTTTAATGCAGAAAACCTGGGATGAGATCCTGGGATATAGGGCCTGTCTGGAAGGGCCCTCAAACTAACAGTACTGCTCTCAAGAGCCTTCTTTATTTATGGCATTTCTGTATTGTGGGTCATTGATTCTCTAAAATGCCTTTTGTGTCTATATCAAAAAAAGTGGAGTAGAAAATAATAAACCCAAAATAAACAAAACTACACAATTTTGCAAAACTGATATATCTTTCAATTGTGTGAATGTGAAAAACCCCTGCACATTCTATTTAAATATCTACATGTAGTCAAAAATATATTGTCACAGCTAGGTAAGACTAACTCCAAGCAAGTTGAGCTTTGTGGGGCACAAGTGGTTGCTTTGATTTTGTTTATTTGTGGGGACTCTTCCATTGATTGAGAGTTGCCTGTTAGATGTTATAGATACCTCATACAGAATTTGTGTCTGATTTCATCTTGGATCAAGCGTTTGTAATCTGGATCTGCTGATATCTTCAGTTAGTGGGACTCAGTGTTGCTGCTGTAGCCAATGATACAGAGGGTACCTTAGGATAAGCACAGTCATGGCATAAGCAGTGGAATGTTGTTTGATTTGGCATCCTTTAAATGAAAGACAGCTCCACGGTAGCACTGTAGGAAAGTGTTGTGATGAGAGAACTGTGCAGCAGTGAAACTCCAAGGTGACTCTTCTGACTCACGGGGGTTCCTCCCATGGTGAGTTAACAGTCTTGTTGAATTGTGCCTAGTAAGGTGGCCAATGGCTGGATTGCACCACCTGGATGCTGATAACAGGGTTGAAATGACATGGAAGTGATTCATTGGCCTTGCCACCGTAACTCCTTACTGTTGACTGAAGGGATGCATGTGATGCTAAACATTAAGGTTTGCCAATAATCAAGAGCGGGGCTAGGAATCAGGACATTTTCCACATGCTTTTGGACTGCAGCTCTTCACCACTAGCTGTGCTGGTTAAGGTTGCTTGGATTTGCGGTCCAACCACACCTGGGAGACTACATTATTCCCACTCTTCATCAGCATCTTTTCCATGTAATCTGTCATGGCATGAGTATAGCTTCAAGTCACTTGTTGATTTATGATGACTTCATGAATTTTGCAGGGTATTCTTAGGAAAGGCGTATCCAGAAGTGATTATGCCAATTCCTTCCTCTGAAATATAGCCTACAGTATTGGGTGTTTGGTGGTGGTCTCCAATCCCGGTACTAACCAGAGCTGATCCTGTTTATCTTCCAAGATCAGATGAAACTGGTGCCCCTAAGGCATTTAGCCCAGGCTGACCTGAGAAGGCAACCTGAGTCCAGGAGTTTGTCTGCACTTTATGGGTTTGAGGAGAAGGTAATCAAAAGGTTAGGTTGCAGAGGTTAGACGCAGCTCTCTCTGGGTCACAGCATTTCCATTTGCTTGTACCTTAAACAGATTTGTCTTTGAATCCCTTAAGTGGATTTGACTCCTGCTGGTAGGTTAATACAGAAGGCAACATTATCTTTGGTGAAGTCTTTTACCTCCTATCTTTCTTGCAAGGCCGGAGTATAACTCTTACCTATTTGCACTGTTATTCTAGCTTCTTTTAGGAACTGCATGAGAAGAGGGTACTTGGGCTGCTAGAATGTTTTTCATTCTGACATTAAGAAAACAGAGCTCCTAGAGAGCCTTCCGCCTTATTAGAAGTCTTCTGTGTAAAACCTAGGAAGGCTATTTTTTCTTGGATTACATATAACTACTTGGATCCTCACTAAAGGACAGAAGAATACTCAGGGACAGGGAGATACTAAAAATTAACGATTGTCCATATATTGTCAGTCAGTGCAAGGTGGCTTTTTAATACTTAGATGGTGCAGAATGATTTGCTGTACTTCTGTATGTGGTTGGCTGCAACTGCCAGCGTTGTTATTTGGGGTTTTTCACTCTGGTGATTCTAAGGAGGGAGCCCTCTCCATGAAGCTTCCTGGAAGGGAAATGGATAGTTGGTACCAGTTCCCTTTACCAAAGGGAATGCTGGTCATTGCAGAAGATGCCTAGGGACATGTGTCACTCACACAGTCCTGTTCCTGGCCTTCTGCAGTTCAGCAGCAGCAGGTATTATTGCATTTAGACTAAAAAAAAAAAAGATGATGCTTGCCATGATGGTTTTGCACCCATGTCCTTCTATCTTTAATCATTCTGTGTATTGTACAGGCATTCTCTGCATATAAAATGTAGTTTGATCCTTATTCTGTGTTTTTGAGGGACTGTTAGGAGGCAGTAGTCATTGCTAACCTTGTCAAGACCTGAATTTTTATCTCTCTAGCTGATTAGTAAATCCAATATAACCCAGACACTCCATATTCCTCAAATGACCTGTTCAGCTTATAGTTTGTTGTCTTTATTTCCATATCCTTTGGAACATTCTTTTATTAGGATTTTTTTAAATATAAAGAATATTAACTATATATAAGTGACTGAAGTTTCTGATTTGCCAGATCAGCAGATTTCACCCATGACTTTACAGTCAAAAATACAGTGAAGCTCTCCTATCATTTGCCAAACAAAAAAAAAAAGAAAGGGGGGGGGCAATGTTGATTTAAAAAAAAATATGATACATTTCTTTTCTTGAGAAACTGGAGGAGTGATCTAGAATTCAGGCTCCATTTCACTTGTATCACCTGATGGATTACTTTAGTTTGCTTCGAGGACAGAGTTTGCATCTTTATAATTCTAAAGCACTGTGCCAAGCTCATGTACCTATAAATATAAGAATATCTCATACATAAGAATAGATGCCTTTCCATAAATATATTTTGGAATGTTTCTTGACGTTTGTTCTTCAGTGAGCACAGCATTCTTTAAAATTGCTTTAAAATTTGCATTGGATGGCTATGAGTGTATTTGCCCCTTTTGGCATCTGTGATGGTTATCTGGTTCTAATTTTGTCTTGATAAGACAAATGAGAAATGCTTAGTTACCCATTGTGCTGTTTTCACCCTTCTAGATCTGAGGGAAAATTGAGCCTTTATTACTAAATTCTTTCATCTAAAATTTGCTGTTAGGTATGTCTGGACTAGGTAATATGCCGGCACTCGTCCCTGTTCGTTTTTATCTGGAAAAATAAGTTTTTAATATTGTACGCCATCTGGTAGTAATGAGCACTTTGGAAGTGTTTGTAAGAAATTAATTTAGTAAGCAATCACTGACATCTCCTTTTATAGTATAAGTGTGTGCCTTGGCAACGAAGAGGAAGAAGGAGGTCTCCAGAACACATAGGCAATTTTAAGACAGAGGAGTAAACAACCTCTGTGGTGTTGAAGCTCATGCTTCTCCCAGTGCTTACAACAGCATTCAGAATGGATACCTAGTTCAGTTAAGTAATTGCTTGAGGAGTTGGGACAGAGATTTAATACCATGGAAAGGAAACATTTTTGGACTACAGTTCCTGAAGTCCTCCTTTGATATGGCCGTAGTCGTACTCCTTTGTGACTTAGCACTTTGTGGGAGATATCCTGAAGAGAGGTTCCCTACTTTGTTTCTCAATTATCACTGTATGGTTTACATTAGCAGCCAGAGTTGGTAATAATTGTACCAGTGGGGAATATGTGTAGTGGCAGAATAGGTCTGTGACAAATGTGTGGCATAGCTTTAACTCTTCATGTTCAATGCGGTTTTTGGTTCTAGTAAAGGTCCTACAGGTCAAGGTTCTGGTATATTGGAAAAGCAAGTGTGAAACAGGTACAAGTAATTGGAAGAATCTTGAAGTCAGAGATGGGTCTGTTACTACATGCATGTGTACACATTTAATGCTGAGCTTTTTCTGCTTCCATTGTAGAAAATCCTGAAAGTAAATACAGCTGGAAGTCATTTCCTGCACTTGAAACAATCTGAATATTTATCCATGTGACTGGCTCACAGGAATCTTCCCTCTGCTGCCCTATTTGTGATTTTTTGTGGTGCTTTTTCAGTATGAGGATAGTGTGTGTGTGTGTGTGTGTGTTGGTTTCTTTTTTCTTTTTCTTTTCTTTTTTTGCACTGATGGATCTATGGACTGTAATAAATTGTAGTAGTATTCTTTCTTGTTTATTTAAAAAGGAGCTGACTTTTCAATGAATGTATTGGGGCTTGAATCCCCCACTTCTAGTTCAAAGCCTAGCCTTCTGTCCTGAATACTTTAGGGAACCACTGGAGAGAACAGAAAGAGGCTACTCCTGTCTGTAGATCTCCTTCTTCCACCAGGAAGGGAGGTTGGCTGCCTTTACAGCACAGCTTTCCATACTGTGTGTCACAGCACAATTGGTGTTTTGGCTGTGGTGTGTAGGTGTGCTGTGTAAATGCAATGAGAAATGACAAAATTCTTGGAAATTCATAAAATAAATCACATTTTTGTAAAAAAAAAAATCTGAATGAAGTCTTTATGAGGTGTGTTGTGTCCTCATACATTTTGTTATTACAATTTGTGTATGTGTTTGAATCTCTTATAAGGGATTGGCTTAATCTCCAGTTTGCTAGTAAACTCAATTACTGTGCTGCGAGATGATGCATGCCTAAAAGTGACTTACCACATAAAATGTTCGGAAAGCTCTGATTTACAGAATTGGGTGGCAAAGTGGGGAAAAGCTTTAGCCTTGAATTGCTACTCCTTCCTTTATCTGTGGTCATTGTCCAGGCTGCTTGAGGCTGACTGGACTTAAGAGACCAGACTTACAGGTGGTTTTAAAGCTGTGCGGATGGTGTGAGTTGCAGTGTTTTGGGCTCCCAGACACACAAGTTCCCCCAGGTTTTGAACATCATCTTTCAGCAAGACTGCCTATGTGGATCCACATGCTGAATCCAAGTATTTACTTAGGCGATCCCTTGTTGTCCGAGTAGGATAATCCTCCAGGGTCAGTGTGCTGGCGGTGAATCCAAGTAGAGCACACTGAATGGGATTCATGCATATTGATTTATAATCCCACGGTTGCTTCAGAGGACCTAACAATTTAGGATCAAGTCTCATCTTTACAAACGAACAGGAGATGTGTGTTATACAGGTGTCTTCGATTGAGAGGGAGATAATAAATTAATCCCTTTCAAATGTTTTCAGTAAGCAAGTATAGTGGTTCATTAACCTAACTCAATTTGTTTGCACAGTGGCTTTCTTATGCCAAAAATTTATCCCAAACCAAAGATTGGAGCACTTCAGAGGAAGACAAAGCCATCAGAGTAGATGAGAGAGAGGGAGGGAGAGCAAAAAAAGGTCATAATGTACTTGGGGAGACGTCTTGTGGTACAAACAGGCTTCTGTAACTGTGTCACAGTGTACCCTGTCTTTTACTGTTCTAGTATTGGGCTCAGCTCTGTGTTGTTGTCTCGCTTCCAGCTGCTGGCACGGTCTCTTTATTATATTGTCTAGTATACCTAAGCCTCTGAAATGAATTTCTGCTGACAAATGGAGTATCACCGCTATTCCTGTTGCTCTTCAAATGTATACACGTTTGTTGTGGGTTTATGAGCTCTCTAAAATGGAATGCCTGCTAAGTTGGTTACACTCAATAGACATTTTCATTTAGGTAAGCAATACGTGGTGTGTGCGTGGGGTGAAAGTGTTGGAATGGAGAAACATTTTGTAGGACTGCTCCTCCTTAAGAAAAACTAGCATCTAGCCAAGATTTGTACATGTACATAGATCTGTATCCGAAACATGTGATTGCTCTAGGTCCATATTAGCAGTGGGAAGGTTAGGTTAAAAAAAAGAAGGTCATGTGAAAAGTACACAGGCTTTCTGACCCACTGAAAACATCAATGTCATATTAACGTAAAATTTACTTGCCATATTTTGTAATTTGGTGGCTAATAAAAATTATTTTCAGGATTTGAGTGGAAACCTGGTGGGGCCTGTTTGAACTCTCACAGTGGGTGGCATGGAATGGCCTTGAGAGGGTTTGGTACCATACAGTCTCTATTGTACTACGAAACACGGTTTTAACAGGGCAGCTTCACCTTTCTCTTGTGATAAGACTACCTGCATGGAGAGTTTAGTTTATATGGTTTTATATGGTTGCTAAATATGGCTGTAACAGTGAATGTAATGATCAGGGGTAGGGGGAGAAATAGGAGGATAAACTAATTCAGAAAGAAGGAATCTCCAATCCGTATCTCACAATAGGCAGTCATCCTGTGCTGATGCCTCGCTGTAATGTAATAAATGCGGCTGGATCCCAGTGCCTTGCTTTGTGGCCAATGCAACCGCTTAACAGGATGGCTGGAGAACTGTTTGAAAGCGTAGCTTTGTGAAAGAACCATATTTCAATTGAACACCATTTGGAATCGGAAAATGTGTGCATGGGATGTTCGGTCTTTTAAAAAAACGGTCTTGAGATTAGCTTTGACTTGGTGCTCCTGACTCCTAATAAAACTGTATTAGTGGATCCAATGGAGCCCCTGGTGGCACAGTGGGTTAAACCACTGAGCTGCTGAACTTGCTGACCAAAAGGTCAGTGGTTTGAATCCGGGGTGAGCTCCTGCTGTCAGCACCAGCTTCTGCCAACCTAGCAGTTCAAAAACATGCAAATGTGAGGAGATCAATAAGTAATGCTTCGGTGGGAAGGTAACGGCACTCCATGCAGTCATTCTAGCCACATGAACTTGGAGGTGTCTACGGACAACGCCGACTCTTTAGCTTAGAAGATGTATGTTAGTTTTATTAAGGGACCTTGTTTAAATTTAAAAAAATGTGTTATTCCTTTTTTACTATAGAAGATCACTAACTGAATAATTTTTTTAAAGTCTCCAACTTTTTTCTTCTTCTCATTGGTTATTACCATCTTTATTTTTAAATGTATTTTTTTCATTTTTCACTTTTTATTTTATTTTCTCTCATTTTTACAAAATTAACAAAATTGTTCTCCCACTTTACTTGGAATACCAACCCACTTCCCCTTCCCCTATTACTATAAATAAAATAAAAAAATATTTTTTTAAAAAAAAGTGCTGGCTTTTTCACTTCTAAGCTGGTGTCTGGAAGCCAGCCCATACAGATGGGTGTAAGGCAGATGTTGCCCACACTTTGCGCATTTTTAACCTAATAACAACCACCCTGAATAAAGTTGCATTATTATTATTATAGTAAAATTTCATTGTCAGCCCCTTTCAGGTCTTACCTGCCTACACCAACAAATATTAAGCATCTGACAAAACATAAAACCACCTTCTCTAAAAACTTCTTTTTTGGGGGGGGGGGGGGTGGTCACCTGGCAGAAACTCTTACGTGTCACAAGGAACAGATGCTTCAATATTTGATAATGCCCGTTCTATGAAAAAGTGGTTAGACTTTTACAGATATGTCTTATGTTGAGAACATACTGGCCTAATTTATTTAATTTTTGTAAAACCCGTAATGTATGCATATTGAAAAGATCAGTGAAACCTATAGCAATTGAACATTGCCAGGATGTTGTATGCAGTATTGAAAAAAACTGGTGACCAGTATTCTTGGTCTGTCAGGAAGGCAGTGAGTTATACAGGTTTGCAACACAAAGCATGTTTGGTTCTGAAACTTACAATGAAAAATAACGATTGCCTTAAGTTAAGTGCTCGATTAGCTCTGTAAAGGTTCCTAATTCAGAAATTTCTGCTAACCCACCTGCTTCAATATCTCTGTATATTTCCTTTGTGTCAATATTAGAGAGAATTTTAACCTGCCCTGGTCTTCCAGGTTAGTGTCTATTTACAAGTCTCCTTGTGTTTGGCTTCTTAATGGGGACTTTTATTGGATACCTAGATACCAAATCCTGAAGCACGTCATAAAAATTAATTTGAAACACTGAATTGTTCCCAGAGAGGAAATTACACTATATTCATGCTGGCGTGGAATTGTAGATTAAATGACTACCGCCCTACCTGAACAGTTACCTAACTCTCACCTCTGAGGATGCTTGCCATAGATGCAGGCGAAACGTCAGGAGAAATCAAGGACTCAGCCCACTTCATAGAAAAAATCAGCAATCTCAAGCTAAATACAAACGACAAACTGATCAGCTTCGATGTGGTATCTCTATTTACCATGGTCCCGGTAGCAGACACCATGGCACTCATCAACCAGAGGTTCCCAGAAGACATCACGGCTCTGTTTCACCATTGCCTCACCACCAGTTACTTTCAGTGGGACAATGAATTCTACGAACAGAAAGATGGAGTAGCTATGGGGAGCCCTCTCAGCCCAGTCATAGCTAACTT
This sequence comes from Anolis sagrei, assembly GCF_037176765.1. NCBI lineage: Eukaryota > Metazoa > Chordata > Lepidosauria > Squamata > Anolidae > Anolis > Anolis sagrei. The sequence continues at coordinate 138,378,979 of NC_090022.1, forward strand.
CTACATGGAACACTTTGAAGAACAAGCCCTGGAGACAGCAACCAAAAAGCCCACGATATGGTTCAGATATGTGGATGACACCTTCACCATTTGGAGCCATGGAGATGAAGAACTCAACAGGTTCCTGGACCATCTTAACAGCATCCACCCAAACATCCAGTTCACCATGGAAAAAGAAAATGAAGGAAGACTGCCTTTTCTAGATGTCCTAGTCATCCGCAAACCAGATCAACAATTGGGTCACACCGTCTACAGAAAACCCACACACACAGATAGATATCTACATAAAAACTCCAACCATCACCCAAGTCAAAAAAGAAGCACCATCAAAGCCTTGGCAGACCGTGCAAAAAGAATCTGCGAACCCCACCTCCTCCAAGATGAACTGAACCACCTCAACTGGGCTCTCCAGGCCAATGGATATTCCATCTCAGACATCAGAAGAGCTGCAAGACCAAGAACAAACCACGAGAGTAAAGATGATGATCCACCCAGAGGAAAAGTGTTCCTGCCATACATCAAGGGAACCACTGACCGCATAGGGAAGCTGATGAGGAAACACAACATACAAACTATCTACAAACCCACCAAGAAAATCCAACAAATGCTACGTTCAGCAAAGGACAAGAGGGATCCTCTCACCTCTGCAGGAGTCTACCGTATACCATGCAGCTGTGGACAGGTCGACATAGGGACCACCAAACGCAGCGCCCAGACACGCATCAAGGAACATGAAAGGCACTGCAGACTACTTCAACCAGAGAAGTCAGCCATAGCAGAGCACCTGATGAACCAGCCTGGACACAGCATATTATTTGAAAACACAGAAATGCTGGACCACACCAACAACCACCATGTCAGACTACACAGAGAAGCCATTGAAATCCACAAGCATGTGGACAATTTCAACAGAAAGGAAGAGACCATGAAAATGAACAAAATCTGGCTCCCAGTATTAAAAAACTCTAAAATTATAACAGCTAAACAACAGAGAGGAAGAAACCAGGCACAGATTAACACCTCCCAGCAACAGGTTTTCCCAGGTTCAAGCAGGCCTTCAAATGCTAATGAAGGTGATTAGCCAAACACTCACACCTAATTGCAGCAGGGAAGAGCTCCTTGCCCCACCCCAGCCATTCCACAGATATATAAACCCATTTGTCCTAATTCCAACAGACCTCTGAGGATGCTTGCCATAGATGCAGGCGAAACGTCAGGAGAAATGCCTCTAGAACATGGCCATATAGCCCGAAAAAACCCACAAGAACTGAGTGATTCCGGCCATGAAAGCCTTCGACAATACGTCAGGAGAAATGCCTCTAGAACATGGCCATATAGCCCAAAAAAAACCACAAGAACTTAGTTACCTAACTGTTATTCTAAAATAATTGTAGCTTATGTGCCATTGTTTTGATCCTCCAAATAACATATTCTCAAAATAGCACAGATATCTGCCTGCAAATAAGGTAGGTGATGACTGTCTTTAGTGTATTTTCCATTGAATATTTGTGTCTCTTCTGAGTTTTTTCTGAAGTCCAGAAGGGAGAAGAGAAACGTGTTGCTTAGATACTTCTCTGGGAAGCACATCACTTGTTCTGTTTGCATTGAATATTGACCGAGTTCTTGATGATTTACTCTGGGAATAAAGCCATTTCCTTTCCCATGCGGAAGCTGAACCACGTTGCAGCCTTTGTTGACACAATCTCAGTTTTGCACTTGTTGGATTCTGTAGCAGTCTTAAGTCAGAACCCTGGACATTACTCTGTGGGACATCGTGTGCCAGCAACAACATGCCTACTGTCCTCTTCCCCTCGCATGGATGTACTGTGCCTTCAAATCATTTCTGACTTATGGTGGTCTTAAGATGAACCTCTTTATAGCATTTTCTGGGCCTAGGAGTGCATGACTTGCTTGGTGGATTTCTATGGCTGAGCAGGAATGCGAACCCTGCATTACTTAGCGCGGTTTTGGAAAAGTTGAGATAGCACTCCCTACTAATCTTCCAAGAGGCCCCAGGACTGTTTGTTAATGGGATTAGCTACTAGCAATCTATATAGCAGAGTATCTGTTTCCTGTTGTACATGTTAAACCAAGGAGCTCAGTTTCAGTATGGGCAACCCAGGAAAGGAATCATGTTTGCATACACTGCTCATAAGGAGTCACAAGGATGAAGAGTCAAGCAGGTGGAGGGGAAGATATCCTGAATCTATACCTACCTCCAGGACTTGAAGGAGGATCTGCTCACCAGGACTGGCCTCTTGTAATTTGTCTGGGCCTTAATCTGCATTGCTTGCATGGCCTGCTCTTTGGGGGACAGGAGCCTGCGTATTCTCTGGTTCTCCAGGTGTTTGGAAGCTTCTCTTCCAGGAGCAACAACCATCACAGTTGGTAGCTGCTGAGGAACTGAACTGAACCTGTATCTCTTGTTATGGCAGTAGATCTGGAAATCTGACTCTTAGAGAATTGAGAAGCAACTATGAAATTTCATGGAATCCCTAATCAGTGGTAGATGGACATAGGTACTTTACTGGGCCTTTTTATTAGTGCCGTGAAGCCTACCAACCAGAGCTTAGTGAAAAACATGTACACTTAGAATTAAATGTTTTATGAGGCTGGATTTTTTTTTCTGAATTTACTATGTTCTGTAAATTGGGTCTATCTCCAAACTCATTTGCACACGCCTATACCTCATTCATGTTAGGTTTCTTCATTTCTGTATCTATTATAATTTTCGGCAGTGGGGAAAGAGGAACATAATGTTGCTGCTATTGCTAAACAAATTACTGGTGTTAAATCATCCCTGCTGGTCTATTGTATGTTACTAATAATGTTATAGTGTATCTGCCTCTCAACCTTTGCCACGATCAAGGTCCTTTGCCAGATCGGCAGTACTGCTAGTCATGAGTGATGCTTTCATTTTTTATTGTGACTCTGCTTGCTTGCTTGTGTTTCCTGAACAGATACCAGCAGACTTTCTTAATTATACCAGTTCGGTTTAAGAACCCTTCATCTTGATGGGATAATCTCGTATTCATATGAATGCCTACCTCAAATCACCTTTATTGCTAGCAAACCATACTTAGCAGAGACAGAGATGGGCTGGTTCTTGTAACATGAAATTCTCTGCCAGATCTCTTTGGTTTGTTTCCTGTGGAACCACCACTTGATTTTTCTACTATCTTAAACACATTCTCGAACCTGTTTCCTGTCAAGTAGCATGTTGCCCTTCTGTCGCAAAAATGATAGAGACCTGGAGAACAAACCCTTATTTGAGGTGACGAGTTTGTTATTCTGTACAACAGAGAACAGGAGGAGAGATTAGCTTTCAGTGATGTTTTAAATATGCCAAAACTGTCAGATTCAATGTGTGCAATGCATTAGTTGATGTTCTAAGGAGCACCGTGTTAGGTGTTAAGAACAATGTGCTTCTGTCCCTCGGTGATTGATAATAAAAAAAGGCAGATAAGCAGTAATTGCTAAAAACCTTGAATCAGATAGAAAGCCAGTTTCCTGTCTCTTTTTTTCTTTGCAACAGGGGACTTTTTGAAGTCTCCCTTCCCTCTTTTGTTTCTTCTTCCCGTTGGTGGGTATCTGAGAGTCCTATTCCTCCATCTGGTCTTCTCCTGAAGCACTTTGTTTAGAACAGTGCCAGTAGTTTCTGATTATTCTGATGAGTTTCAATCTGTACTTTAAATCAGCTGTCGAAGGGTGCTAAGCCCTTTCTCTGACATACTTCTGCATGTAGGGCATTTAAAGTTAGGGCTGAACTCTGGAGCAGAATAACTACTCCATTGACATTTGTGTCACTAGACACTATGAGAAGAGGTTTAACCTGGAATCTTACTTCATGATATGTTACATAGCTTAGATCCTTGTTTAATGAGAGCATTCTAGCATTTGAGTGGCAGTGAACTCCTCTCAATGCATGTGCATGTATGTGATTGCTTGTCTAATGTATATGCACCCACCTCTTTCTTGGATTTGCTGCACTTTGTGTCTTTCCTTGAGATGCTCCATGTAGAGCAGTGGTTCTCAATCTGTGGGTCCCCAGGTGTTTTGGCCTACAACTCCCAGAAATCCCAGGCAGTTTACCAGCTGTTAGGATTTCTGGGAGTTGAAGGCCAAAACATCTGGGGACCCCGGGTTGAGAACCACTGATGTAGATGTATATGTGTATAGTTTGACAGGCCATTGCTTATTCTCCCCCCCCCCCCCCCACGTCCCAATGACTCAAATCTTCTGCAAAACACAGCAGTTTTGCTTCACTTTCAATTACTCCAAAACATAGACTAAAATTGGTATCAGCCCAGTGGGAAAGGATACGTTGGTGAAAATTGACCCCACTACAGTTGACCAGATTTACTTTAAAATGATGCTTATCTGGAATAATTCAAGTTTGCATGTAGCTAAGAGGTTTTCCATCCAAGAAGCAGGCCCAGGTTATCAATTCCTTATTTATATGACACATGCTAGCCTTTAGGTCTAGAGGACCTAGAGAGGCCTGGCCCACAAATACTTCTGTAAAACATTGGATATTGAATCCATGCATAAGGAGGTCATAATATAATGTATACCAAAAACAACCTGGGAAATGTAAATATTTAATTATCAAGACCAAAGTGCTGTAGGCATTTGGTTACTCCTGTGAAGTGTGAAAATTAAACAATCCCCATGTATTTTTCTGCAGCATGCATCATTTGAGACCTGTAGGGACCCACAGATGCTACACAGGTCTGGTTATGGCCTGTGAGCATTTTTGAGTTGGGTAGATAGTGCTATGAATTTCCAAAAATATCACTTCTCACTTTGGACAACTAAAGCTTTGTTGTCACTGCTTTGGTAATAGATTAATGATTTCTGTTAGCGCCTTTGAACATTGTTGTCATCTGTTTAAGTCAAGCTTGTCTAAACTGCCACATGTGGCCAATACAAAATGATAAACTAAAGCCTTATGAGTTTAAAAATAAACTCAATCATGAACTTCGTAGAAAACAACAGAACGGGACAGAATGATCAGAATATGTTATATCTACAAATATTGGAGTACTATTTGAAGTTCACATAATAGTTGCAAACTATTTAGCCAAAAGACTTGCACAACAATTTTGAAAGACCCTCTGAAGAGGGTAGTGCATAATTAGGATTATTAAGTGAGAACTTTTTTTTGTTTATTTGTTTATCCATGTGGATTTTTGTTTTTGCTCATCAGTTATTGTTAGCATTTTGGTGGCCCAAGACCATTCTTTTCCATTGTGGACTAGGGAAGCCAAAAGGTTGGATATGCCTGATTTACATTTTGCCCATTCTGATAATGGTTTCTGTGCCTCTCAACACAAGACTGGAATGAAACTGCAGCTCTGTCATTCTAGTGTTGACCCTCGTCAGTTTGCAAAGTATCCAATGCTGCTAAGCCAGCAATATTACTGGACTGTGAAACTGTAGCACACTGTGCTTTTCCCTCGTGAGAGGGACTCGTGGCGCTTGACCAGAACTCTTGGCTCTCTGTCTCTACAGCCTTGGTAGCAGGATCTGCAGAGGAGAAAAGAGAACTGTACAAAAGGAAAATGTGTGTTAGTGAGGAGAGTACCCTGAGAGGGACAAAGTATTACTTGTTTCCTGTAGCCAAGGAGTGGTCAATTTGTAGCCACCCAGTGTTACTAGATTGCAACTCTCATGAGCTCAGATCTCACTACCTCTGAGGATGCATGCCATAGATGCAGGTAAAACGTCAGTAGAGAATGCTTCTAGAACATGGCAAACCTACAACAACCCATTGATTCCGGCCATGAAAGCCTTCAACAATATATCATTCTTTTATTCAGTAGGAAGTCTGACATACAAATCTTGAGTCAGTAAAAAATCTTTAAAAACATTTCATAGATTCTGGAAAGGAAGCTATTTCATCATGTTTTTGTTTGTGTTCCCCAAAGTTTCCAGGTTTTTCTCTTTAAATAATGGAACAATTGTGTTTGAAGATGGGATCTATGTGACTAGGTTTTCCTCCTTGCATTTTGTTACGGTGAAGCAAATATTTACCCACCTCCTCTTTTTCCTTACAGAACTCATCATGCATCATTTTTGCTGCAAGACATGCCAGCGCTTCCACGGTAAGCTGTGAGGATTAGATCATAAAGATCCGATTACATTTTTTGTTGTGCTGCAAAATTAATAATAGCTCAAAATCAGTCAAAACTGGATCACGGGCTGATCTGCTATTAAACTGGAAACCTGCTATTAAGAATATTGGTAAATAGTACTTGTGGAAAAGCTGGCATCTACTGTACAAGATGTCTGAAATAGCTGGCCAGCACTAAGCTTGTTTTCAGCATGTTTCTTTTTATTGATTCTATCTATAACAGTTCATACCTCCTCCATGGTAACATTTGTATCTATGGAAAAATGCTTAAGTTGAATGGTAAAGTTATAGTTCAACTTAAGGAGCCCCCGGTGGAAGGAGCCCCCTGTGGCACAATGGGTTAAACCCTTGTGCCGGCAGGACAGCTGTCCAGAAGGTTGGCGGTTTGAATCAGGGGAGCGGGGTGAGTTTCCATCTGTCAGCTCCAGCTTCTCATATGGGGAAATGAGGTAAAACAGGATGGTAAAACATTCAGGTGTTCCCTGAGCAATGTCCCTGCAGATGGCCAATTATCTCACACCAGAAGCGACTTGCAGTTTCTCAAGTTGCTCCTGACACACACAAAAAAAATCATTTTCTCAAGCTGTCAGCTAATGAGATAGGTATTTTATATAAACCATGAAAATCTCACTTTGGAGGTAAAATAATATGCAGTATGTTTATTTGTTCTGCTAAAAGCAGTTACATTAAGCCACTATCTCATATTGCTAAAGAAGAAGAAGAAGATAGAATCCAGTCTATTTGGTTTTCTTCCCTTCCTCTCCCCTTCCCCCCCCCCCCCCCCCCCCCGGTTTTCTTGGTGATGTTCACATAGTGGTTCAATGTTTGTTTTGTAGAAGGTCTGACTTGATTGTTTTGTTTTCAGAATTTGAAAGATGTTCTTGCAAACATGATCCCCAAAGAGCAAGCAAGACTGAAAGGCTTCAGACAACAATATGGGAGCACAGTGATTGGTCAAATCACTGTGGATATGGTGAGTTTACTGGCATGGCTTTAGAATGTGCGTGTATGTAAACATCCTAGTGGTTGTTGCTTGCAAATTAAATTGTTACGACCAGATTAAAGTTTTAAAGAAGCCTCTGTGTTATGCTCCCTGTGTTTATTTCCTTGCAAATGCTTGTAGGCAGATCTGGAGGTTTTGGTCATCTGACTAAATGCCTCAAGGGAAGTGGTGAAAGATGGCCTGGGAGACCTACAGTTCTTTCGGATGAGACCTGAGACTTGTATCGAGGCATTGTTTTTGGTTTATTCCTGGCAGCTCTCCATCCAGAGTCACCTCTGTGCTCTATCCCCCAGATAGCCCTCGTGGCTGCTATAAAATGAGACATTCGTATGAAATCTAGACAAAGGATCACAAAGAACTAGGATGTTTGATGAAAGTATTTTTGACACTAAAGTACAGCTAACAAAAATAAGGCCATGACAAGAGGACATGGTTCAATGCCAGATGGCAGGATGTGCGTAAGAACACTAGCATCTCAAGTGAAAAACTGTCAAAGAGGTTGAGGGTAGAAATGACCTCTGCCAGGTAATTTGAGAGCTGCTATCAGTTGGAGTAGACAGTATGTATCAGATTCAATGAATTAATTGTCTGTTTCACGTATAAATGTTCTTAAGCTTTATTTGTAGTAAAAGTACCTGACTTCAAATGGGTTAGAGTTGCCTTTGGTTTGATACACCAAAATTCTGTTATGGTAAAGTTATGCTATGTTGTGCCCGTCCTGTGCCACAAGGAGAAAGTGACAAGTATCACCTCATAATAGCCCCCTGAAGTCACTATTGTTCCTGTGTTCAGCGGTTGCAATAGTAAGCTTTAGTTAAGGAAGTCTGGTGCTTAGTGACTGAAATTGCTGGAGTCTTAAAATACAGGCATGCTTAAATTAGTTAATTAGTGTGTTTTAAAAATCAAATAGCCCCAAAGTGCATGGTCCTAGGGACTTGCTCATATATATTGTAAGTTTTAGGTATCTTATTTTCATGATCTCTGGACTACTGCTCTGTACATCCTTTTTTTATCAGTACAGATCAGGATTGGGGAAAGGGTGGCCTGCATGCAGACTGCTTGAGTATAATTTATGCAGCTCCTAGAACCCCCAATTTCATGTTTGTTGCAGTGTTTAGAAGAATTTCCACCTAAATACTGTCTGGTTGCTGATGACACAATAAATAAAATAAATAAAATAGCCCAATACTGTGATTAAAGCTCCAAAATGTGTGAACATGTGCAATACATTCCCCAAATTTTAACTGAGATGTTGCTGAAAGGTGCTGCAGTCTTACACGTGAGAGTGGTGGGAGGGGGGAATTGCCTTCCAGCCCTCATGAGACTGACCACCCTTACAAGCAACCTCCTGTTGAGTTAGGTCTTTTCCATTATATATTTATTTCATGCTGTTTTACTTACTGCTTGATTGGCTTGTTCTATCAAGGCATGAATGTTTGCCATTTTTTAATTGGAAACTTCGTTGAGTCTCTTCGGGGAGATAGGATGGGCTATAAATAAAGTATTATTATTATTGTCATGATTTTATATTTAGGCTTTTGAATTTGGAGAGAGGCACAAGGAGCCAGCTGGTGAATTAATCTTAATTTGAGATGTATGTGCCTTTGGTTTTGGTTTGTTGTTTTTTTTTAAGCAAAAAGAACTTCTGCATCTGTTTCAATATTCATCACATTTTGAATTGTGACATGTTCACTGCCAGCAACTGTAATGCAGTAATGTAACTGAGCAAACTGTCAGTGAAGGTCACTGATGTGGGTGGTTGTTTCCTGGTCTGTACACCTCTGAATTTGCCATACTGACAGCCTGACTTTTCCAGGCAGTGATTCAGCTGCACAAGGTCTTGCAGTAATATCCTGCTCTCCCTTATCTCAAGGGTTAGCAGAAATGCTCCATCTTTAGCCTGCTAATCTGCAACCTTCTGCAGTAAGTTCCTCTCTTTTTCCTCTTTTGGCTGTACATAAGGGTTGGCAACTCATCCTCAGAGCTGTGACATCTTCTGGCCGATAACATTTTAGGTACCTGTAGAAGATGTTGTCTTTTTCCTCCTGCAAGGATAACTAGCATAAAAGGAAGGCTTTGGTAACTAGCCTGAGAAATCCACCTACACTTATTTTTTCCTATCCCATATCTTCAAGGCACTTATAAGTGCCAAATGGGCTCCCTGATTGTGTTAGGTGCCAAGTTTTACTGAATGTTCTGCCTTGCTTGTGAGTTAGTTCACCTAGTGAATTGGCACTTTAGTACCCAGCACTAAAAGATTTATGGAATGCTGGCTGAAAATAACTGAGTCTTATTGAAAGGTTACTAGATGCTGGCAGAAAGGAAAAGGGAATTCAACCAAAGCCAACTTTTTAAGAGATATGTCTCTGTTTCTCCTATGTGCTGTTTTTAGAGTCCTGAAGGGGGTGTCAAGGAATAAAGTTATCTTTTTGCCAGACAAAGGGGGCTTTGGAAACAATTTGGTGACATAAGATACTGAAGTCAGGGGACAGGATGTGAGGCAGATGGTCCCTGATGTGTGAATGATTCAGGTTGTTGTTCCTGGAGGACCGTTCCCAGAAGGTGTTGCTGGAGGACACCTGCTCAGTCCCACAGTCTTTGTCTTGTGGGATCCTGCATGGCTCAATATTGTCCTCAATGTTGAAGCTGCTGGGGGAGATCATCTGGAGTTTTGGAGTTGAATGTCATCTGTATGCAGATGACGTTCAACTCAATTACTCCTTTCCATCTGCTATTAAGGAAGCTGTTCAGGTCCTGAACCAGTGCTTGGCAGCTGCGATGATCTGGATGAGGGCAAACAAATTGAAATTGAATCCAGACAAGACAGAGGCATTCCTGGTCAGTTGTAAAGCCAAACAGGGTATAGGCTTACAGCCTGTGTTGAATGGGGTTTCACTCCCCCAGAAGACACAGGTTCGCAGCTTGGGGGTCCTCCTGGATTCATCACTGAGCCTGGGTGGTGGCCAAGGGAGCTTTTGCACAATTCTATCTTGTGCACCAGTTGCGTCCTTACCTTGGGAAATCATACTTGGCCACGGTAGTCCACACTCCGGTTACATTCTGAATAGACTACTGCAATGCTCTCTACATGGGGTTGCCTTTGAAGACTGTTCGGAATCTTCAATTGGTCCAACAGGGGCCAGCCAGACTGCTCTCTAGAACGGAGTACAGGGAATACACAACCCCCTTTTACACCAGCTCCACTTGATGCCAATCTACTACTGAACACTATTCAAAGTGCTGGCTTTAGACTATAAAGCCCTAAACAGTTCCGGCCCAGCTTACCTGTCCAAACGTATCTCTCTCTCTATGAACCATCTAAGAAGTGAAGATTATCCGGAGAGGTCCTGCTCTCAGTCCCACCTTCCTCGCAGGTGCAACTGATGGGGGCGAGAGACAGGGCCTTCTCAGTGGTGGCTCCTCAACTATGGAACTCCCTCCCCAATGAAATTGGATCAGAACCCTCCCTCCTGGCCTTCAGAAAAAAAGTAAAAACTTGGCTATGAGACCAAGCCTTTGGGCATTAAGCAATACAAGGAATGGTCAGGGATTATGTGCAGTTGACATTTGACATTTGGAACAGCCTTGAACCCTGATTTCTTTATTATATGATTTTAACTTTTATATTAACATGTTTTTAATTCCACATTTAATTGTCTAAATGTTGTTACTTTTTATGATCTAGTTGATATTTATATGTTATTGTTGCTATATGTTACATTTTATATGTATGTGAAGCATTAAATTTTGCCATAAATATGTTGGAAACCATTTTGAGTCTCCCCAGAGCGAGAAAAAGTGATATACAAGTGAAATAAATAAATAAATAAATGTGGTGGTGTAACAGAGCTTTGAATGGCACAGATATTCCCTTTCCCAATGTTGCTTTCTCTCACTCGTCTATTATTTCTGACTTTACATGGTTTGTATAATAAAAAGAGAACGTGTGTAGGTGTAGTGACTCCAGATCAGGAGAAATTCACTTGTGAAAGATACATTTATATAAATTGTATGCAGGATATCATGACACATGCTTTCAGAGGCATAAGATGGTTACTTTGGATGTAGTGCAGTCACTACAATATCTGGGTCAAACTGAGTTTCTCACCCTGGTGTCTGGCATTCCAACAGATAAAATGTTTCACACACTCATTGAAACTTTCATCCACCTTGCCCCAGTTACGAGAAATAAGAGAATAATGTAATGTTAGCTGCCAATTTCTGAGAGATTGAAGAAGCATATAAAAGCTCAGTTGGGCAGCTGCTCCCATCTTTCCCTCTAAGGCAAAAATGGTTTGTTTGTGGGCCTTGGGGGGCTCATTCTCTCCCCCAAATGATATGGAAGAGATGTATTATGCGGGAAGGTGGATATGCATCTCTCTACTCTTCATCTTAATCAAGTGATCATCAACGTAGTCAGTAAAATCTTATTTTGCAATAACGGCCCCTTTTGGTATTAGCTGTTGCAGATCTACTGGATGGATGATCATTAAATTGGTACTGCCAGATCCAAGTGGGAAGCTTATCATCTGGACATAACATGTATCTGAGGGGAGCAAAATGTGTGAGAATGGGTACATGTTGCCTGCAGTCTATGTAGCAGAGCTGGTTCTACTTTGTCCATTAGAGATGGCTTGTGTGTTGTCATAGATGCAAGGTTTTCCACTTATTTATCTAGTTCCCTTTCTCTTCAGCTCTACGGCGGCATGAGAGGCATGAAAGGGCTAATATACGAGACCTCGGTTTTAGACCCTGATGAGGTAAGGCACTCCAAGCTTTCTAAGAAAATACATTGAATAAATAATTTAACAGGCTTGTCTGTGAGATGTAACTCCTTCCCATACTTCTTCGCCGTGGTTTTAGGGCATCCGTTTCCGTGGCTACAGCATTCCTGAGTGTCAGAAGCTGCTGCCCAAAGCCCCTGGAGGTGCAGAACCTCTTCCTGAAGGGCTGTTCTGGTTGCTGGTGACAGGAGAAGTCCCCTCACAAGAACAGGTAAGGAGGCAAAAGGGTCCCTTGAATTCTCACTATACACCAGGGATGGTTGGGAAGCTGCCGCTTGTATCTTCTGGCATTGCATCTCGCTTCAATGGTCTTTTAAATAATTATGAAGAATGTTTCTATATCCCAGAACAGATGGGGGTGGAGGGTGAAGCGTTGTTTGTGTGTTTAGAGCTGAGAAGATAACAAAAGAGCTTGGAAGACTTGCTCTATTCCTTTTCAGTTACAATGGCAGAGCACTGTACTTTCTTTGTCCAGGTGAGCTGGCTGTCTCGAGAGTGGGCCAAGAGGGCAGCCCTGCCTTCCCACGTGGTGACCATGCTGGACAATTTCCCCACCAACCTTCACCCCATGTCCCAACTCAGTGCCGCTGTCACCGCCCTCAACAGTGAGAGTACTTTTGCCCGCGCCTACTCTGAGGGAATCAGCCGGACCAAGTATTGGGAGGTTAGTGTGGCATGGAAGGTCAGCGGGTGGTGTATAACCTTCCCTTCTCTATCACGGGTGGACAATTCTGGTGCATCAGGTGGCCATTTTCCACCCTTGCTATGGATTGTACAGGGAAGGAACTAGAGGGCAGCTTCCAATTCTTTGAAAAATGGCTGGCGGGGTTGTGATTGCATTTTGCTAAGACAGAATCGGGGTGGGGGGGGGTGGGACTTGTTTTACAAAGTGACTTATGCCTCATAGAAGTGCAATTTTCTCCTTGTAGCAAGAAACAGATGTTTGGCGGAAGAGATGGGCAGCTCATTGCCATGCTTTTGCCATCCATTTTTAACAAGTTTGTTAGGGAAAACTATTCTAAAATAGCAGAGCATCCAAAAATCAAACAGGATACTACAGTTGAGCATTTAGCTCATTAGCGAGCAGAGTGTAAAGTATCGTAGGTTGTGGTTGTAAAGAATTTAGAGCTGAGGCAGGCAAAGATGCAGAGTCCAATCTTTAAAAATCACAAAAGGTTTATTTACAATAATAAAGAACTAACTACATTTCTTAATAGTTAAAGAACTGGGTCTGAACTACTCTAACACCCATCGCTTCTAAGGTTTCAAAGAGAGGGAAAAATCATCCAACACCACATCTACTTAACTGCCTCCTGCCTGATCTACTTATTGATTTGTCTGAGTCAGGAGGCCTTATCATCCCTGCCTCTCTTCTCTAGCGTGCAAATCTGGTGGACACAGAGCAGATGGTGACAGATGAGATAAACCTGCCTCAGTCATAAATCAGATACTGCTCTGCATCATACCTGCTATAATAACTCCATCCATTCACACTGGCCTCTTTGTGTGCAAAAACCACATTGTTTGGCCTGATTGAGTTGCATAATTATATCAGCCTTGCAATTGTGTCAGGGCACCCAGCTTGGAAAATAACCAGGCAACCCAGGCAGTACACCAGGTATAGACATTACTGAGATGCAATGCCCAACCATGTGGGATAGTTTTGCAACAGTAATAGAACTAATATTGATTGGACGAACCCTGCATTTGAAACTGACGGAAATGTATTATGGGAGAGGATGTTGCCCAGTGAGAAACAAGTTCAGGATTACATAGCTGTCTGGACTCAGTACTCACTAATACTGCGGATCCACATGAGTTTGCTTCTGAAACCCTCCGTAGATTTGCAGAAACACAGATATCCACATCCCATGTTATTAGATGGCCATCCACATCCGTGTGGATGCCATTGCTGCCATTTTGGGTAAGGGCCACAATGATCCATGATCAGTTGAAACGAAAAACTGGGAGGATCCGTTTTATTATTTATTGACTTAATTTATACCCCACCTTTCTCACCCCACAGGGGACTCAAGGTGGCTTACAGACTCCAGCAAAATTCAATGCTTCAGGTGAACATAACAATAAAAACATATCCCATCAACTATAAACAATTAAAATACATGAGCAATGAAACTCATAGAAAAATAAATACAGATGAAAACATTTAAAGTGCTTGATTACATTCATCCATAATCCTTGTTTATATTTTAATATTATAGAGGGGTAAGTAATATTATAGAAGGATAAGTATGGAAGTGGGAAGGTAAGGGATAGGATAGTTTCCCTTGCACAGAGTTTTTACTTTTTGAAATCCTTTCACAAAAAATCCCAAAAGAGGAAATCTAAGGTCCAGAGTGATGGAGTTTTTGATGTTGAGCCCCTAGTTGTCACTACAGAAGAGAAATGCTAATAATAATAATAATAACAACAACCACAGCAACAACAGCAACAACTCAGGGCGGCTAACATGAGGACCAAGCCCAATATAAACAAAGGTTACAAAGTAACACAATTAAAAACATATAGCAATCAACTATATTAAAACATATATATATATATATATATATATATATATATATATATATATATATAATATTTCGACCAATCCGCCACAGCTCTTATTTTTCAGGGCTGAACCCCTTCAATATATTGTGCACTTTTCCTTTCTTTCCTGAAACCTTTTGAGGGTTTTTTCCCCCCCAAGAATTAAAACCAAATAATGGGGGGGGGGGGATATAACATGTAAAACATTATAAAACATAAACCAAGCAAATCAACCAATAGCTGAGAAAAGTTGGCATGTTCAGATTTGAGACAAATAGGGCTAGTACAAACTCAAACTGTAGGGCCGGCGGCTGGGAATAAAGTGCTGGAGATCTTACCAAAAGATGAGGGCTACGCAGACTTGATCAGTAGCTGAACCATTATTCGAAGGCACATTGGAACATCCAAGTCTTCAGGTCTTTCCAAAACTTCTAAACCTATTAGACTGGGTGCTTAGGTGTATTTGCTTCCAGAGCATCTGCTTATCAAACAAGGGTTTTGTAGCACCTTGAGGACATATTTATTTTGTTACAGATATTTGTAGACTAGTATCCCTCTATTCCAGAAGGCTTGTGCATGGAAACAGAGTTAGAAAGAATCCTATTAAAGGCTGACTCATGTCTTTATATTAACTGCTAGCTGTGGCCGGTTGACAAGTAGTGAGCAATTATCTAAGGTGGAATTGGAGTGGGAAGAATTCACTTTTTCTCTCCCCTTCTTTTACTGCTTTGCAGTTCATCTATGAAGACTCCATGGACTTGATTGCCAAGCTGCCGTGTATTGCTGCAAAGATCTACCGTAACCTCTACCGTGAGGGCAGTAGCATTGGCGCCATTGACCCTGCCTTAGACTGGTCACACAACTTCACCAACATGCTGGGTTACAATGATCCCCAGTTCATTGAACTTATGCGACTCTACCTCACCATTCACAGGTAAGTTGCATGGTTTGTGCATTCACAAACATGTCTTGTACATGCATGGACTTGAAGATTCTGGAAATCTTAGGTTCTGTGGCACATGGGAGAATCTTGCAGCTTTCTGAAGTCATTGGAGTGCGGCTCCCAGCATTCATTACTATTACGAGTTGTGTTGGCTAGGAATGGGAGTTGCAGTGCAAATTCCGAAGCATGTGTTATTCTCAATCCTCCAAGCCCAAACTGTGGAGGAAGGAGGATAAGAACAGCCAGATCTGGGGCAGAAAGAGCATTGCATGTACATTGGCAGGGATGGGGAGGCTACAAATGGAAATATTGCCAATTGGTGCTAAAGCATTTACAAAATCAAAGCACTTCAAATGTAACCAGCTCCTGTCTTCTACAGAGAGTCCTAGAGAGAAATGCTGTAGCACAGAGCCTCTGAACTTATTATTTCTGCCCTCTGGCTTTGCCTTTGTTTGAATTGTTCTTTGGTTCATGTACAAAATGAAGGCGCTTTTGCTGGTGGATGAGGAGACAGCAGTGCATACTTTTGTGTGTGGGAACCTTTGTTTCCTCCTGTGTAAAGCATGGATTTCCATGTTGAGCTTTTGGCAATAACAGGATATTCTTCTTGTACAACATGTATCCAACTTTTGACACTCCAGGCTTTTTGGACTTTATCTGGCCCATGATGTGAGTCCTAAGGTCTAGTGCTTTGGGGAGATGGAGATGGAATATAAGATTAAAGAAGTAGTAGTTGTTGTTGTTATTGTTATCACTTCCCTTCTGTTGTGACAACTAGGGGCTCAACATCAACAATGCCATCACTCTGCACCTTAGATTTCCTCTTTTAGGTTTTTCGTGAAAAGATTTCAAAAAGTAACAACTGTGTGCAAGGGAAGCTACTCTATCCTTACCTTCCCACTTCCATATATATCCTTCTATAATATTAAAATATGAACAAGGATTATGGATGAATGGAACCAAGTACTTCTTCCTGTTCAGAGCAGCTTTTGCACAGCTTTTCCAACAAATTGTCTCTGTTCCCAGGTTTGGACACAGGGCTACTGGAAGCCCTTCTGAGAAATTCTTGGGCAAGGAGAGGTGGCTGTTTTGCCAACAGGCTTGCAATGTAGCTAGCTAGTGTCATCTATAGCCTTTCTGAGACACTGGAAATGCTTGGAGAAGCACCACACACAGCTCAGTAGCTATGGTTGCATAAAACCCCACGAACAGGCCACCACATACTGTGATATGTAAAGTGTTTTCAGGAGATAATTCTAAATCTCTTAATTACCAGAACTGGATTTTTCACAGCAAGAGCTGTGAGACCAGAATTCATATTTCCACAGAACCTTGAGTTCACTGGCTGGTCTTTGGACACTTCTCTTGACTTAGCCTTCCAGATAAGCTGAATTACAACTGCCATCGTCTCCAGATAGCATGGTCATTTGTTATGATGGCTGGAGCAGATAGGGATCAAATAAAAAGTGCCAAGTTGAAATAAGGTTGGACTTGGATATTGTTTCTGCCTCAGTCGTCTTCTACCCATCTTTAATTTAGAAATAAGAACAAGCTGAAGATCAATCCTGACAAGACAGAGGTCCTCCTGGTCGATCGTAAACCGGATCGGGGTATAGGGTGGCAACCTGTGTTGGACGGGGTTACACTCCCCCTGAAGCCACAGGTCCGCAGTTTGGGTGTCCTCCTGGATTCTTCGCTCACACTTGAGGCTCAGGTGTCGGCGGTATCCGGGAGGGCCTTTGCACAATTGAAACTTGTGCGCCAGCTGCTACCGTACCTCGTGAAGGCAGATCTGGCCGGGGTGGTCCACGCCTTGGTCACCTCTAGAATGGATTACTGCAATGCGCTCTACGTGGGGCTGCCCCTGAAGACGGCTCGGAAACTTCAATTGGTCCAGCGGGCGGCAGCCAGGATGCTAACCGGGGCTCACTATCAAGAGAGGTCTACCCCTCTGTTTAAGGAGCTCCACTGGCTGCCATTTATTTTCCGAGCCCAATTCAAGGTGCAGGTGCTCACCTACAAAGCCCTGAACGGTTTGGGACCACCCTACCTGCGTGACCGCATCTCCATCTACGAACCCACACGCTCACTTCGATCATCTGGGGAGACCCTGCTTGTGATCCCGCCCTCGTCGCAAGCGCGCTTGGTGGGGACACGGGACAGGGCCTTCTCTGTGGCGGCCCCCCGACTTTGGAATGCCCTTCCAAAAGATCTCCGACAGGCCCCTACTTTAGCAGTTTTCAGAAGGAACCTAAAAACCTGGCTGTTCCGATGTGCCTTCTCAGATTAGGAATCCCCATCCCAAGTCCTAGAAGCACTTTATCACAACCGATGTTACTGCACACAGCACTTTTACTCCTACGTTCCTCCTGCCATCTCAGCATTTTAACCCTGTACCCCATTACGCCGGCCGAACCAGTTTTAATAGTGTCTTGATGTAGTTATTGTTGTATTTTGCTTATTTTGCTTAATTGTTTGATTTGCTTGTTTATTGTTGTGTTATGTTCTATTGTATTGTGTTTGAGGCTTCAGCCTGTGTAAGCCGCATCGAGTCCTGCAGGAGATGCTAGCGGGGTACAAATAAAGTTAATAATAATAATAATAATAATAATAATAATAATAATAAATAATGCATTTTAGATATTTGCCTCACATCTAAATGTGTGAAGTAGTTCAGGAATAAATTCATTTCAGTAGTAATGTACAAGCACTTTATATATGTTTATATATATCTATTTATTGCTCTATGTGTTTATTTGCCCATGTGTTTTAATTGTTTTTATTGTTATGTTGTATGTGGCATTGAATTTTGCCAGAGTTGTAAGCTACCTTGAGTTTTCTCAGAGGTGAGAAATGTCGGTTATAAATGAAGCAAATTAAATAAATCTGCAGTCTTGTCTGTTCTTGTTCAAACTGCAATAGAAAAGGTTGACAAGATGTTCAGTCTGATACATGTGAAAACTTGGATTTGTGCCTCTGTCTACAGTTTTGTAACTCTGTGTACACACTAGGCTGATTTCTCTGCTGATTTCCCCTCTTCCCTTTTTTTCCCTTTCTACAGTGACCATGAGGGTGGGAACGTCAGTGCACACACTTGCCATTTGGTGGGCAGTGCGCTCTCCGATCCTTACCTGGCTTTTGCTGCAGCCATGAATGGTCTGGCTGGGCCACTCCACGGTCTTGCAAATCAGGTAGGGCCCACATTGCTCAGCGTGAACTTTATGTGAAGGAGGAAGACTTTGGAGAGGTGTTCTCTTGTTCTTGCATAATAGCAGCATATTTCATGGGTCTCTTGCAGGAAGTGCTGGTGTGGTTGACCAACCTGCAGAAGGAGCTGGGGGCCGATGTGTCTGATGAAAAGCTGAAGGATTTCATCTGGAATACCTTGAACTCAGGCAGGGTGAGTGGTAGCATCCAGGTCTCTAGCAACTGAAAGAAGGTTTTCGATTAGAGAAACAAGCAGCTTGGTCTGCAGGGTTTGTCAGAAATGGACCTCATTTACTGAGTGGGGCCATTCTGAAATGAGGAGAGACTGTATTTGGTGGTAGGGCACTAAATGACCTCTTTCCACAAAACCTTAGAGTTGGAAGGGGCTGCAAGCGTAACCTAGTCAAACACACTCTCTAATCCTCCCATGTATCAAGTTTTAGGTCAGGGCTTCTTAAACTCTTTCCACTTGTGACCACAGGTATATAGTTATATAAAATAGGTATGCAAACCAATGTAGTGATGATAAATCTGCAAAGCTTGCTAAACAGACTGATTTTCCTTTTTGTAGAGTACAACTGAAGTATCTTCTGCATAGTACACTGTAGACATTGCATGTTGTTGCATGTTTAGGTAGAATTCAGAAACCTTTCATTGTTGCCAAAGTTTTTGTGAGCCCAGAACTCAGTTAATGGGATCCCATTTGGGGTGGGCACCCATAGTTTAAGAAACAATGGCAGTATTGGCTGGAGAATTGCGTTTTGACTGGAGCATACAGTCCTGGACTTAATAGAGCCTTATCTGGTGTGAGACATCTTCCTATGCACCTAAAATGTTCAAGCATGTTCAGCAGGCAGGTGGCAAGTGGAAACAATGTGGATATGGTGGCAATCGAATAGACAGTACAGAAAAAAAACCCTCCCAAGATGGATTAATGAGAACCAGAGTTTGGAAATGTTTACTTTTTTTTGGCCTACAGTTCCCAGAATCCTATTAGCCATACTGACTATGAGGTTCTGGAAGTTGTAGTCTCCAAAATCTTCTCTCTGTTCATTACTATAATTATGTGAGTAAAGTAAAGGTAAAAGTTTCCCCTGACATTAAGACTAGTTGGGTCCGACTTGGGGGGTGGTGCTCATCTCCATTTCTAAGCCGCAGGGCCGGCATTGTTCGTAGACACCTTCAAAGTCATGTGGACTGCATGGAGTGCCATTACCTTCCCACCAAAGCTGTTCCTATTGAACTACTCACATTTGCATGTTTTCGAACTACTAGGTTGGCAGAAGCTGGGGCTAACAGCAGGAGCTCACCTTGCTCCCCGGATTCAAACCGCTGACCTTTTGGTCAGCAAGTTCAGCAGCTCAGCGGTTTAATTCACTGTGCCACCAGGGGCTCCTAATTAATTATATGAACATAAGGAATAAAGACCAAATCAGTGCTGGAATTGTAAAGGCTCAAAATTTCATTTCTCCTGCAAGGACCACTAGAAAACAAAGATTGCAGAGAAGAGTTGGTGGCTTGCAAATAGAGTCCCACTCTAAGGATGGTTCAAGTTGACTTAGTAATATGGAATCAAAAATCCCCAGGGTTTGGGGAGAGAGAACACTGCCAACCTGTGCTAATGGAGAACTTCTGTTTAGACACCATCTGCGTGACTGTCTCTCACTCCCTTTTCATTGTACCAAGGGCTTCTGACAACATCTTGCATTGCAGGTGGTTCCTGGCTATGGCCATGCAGTGCTGCGGAAGACGGATCCCCGCTACACTTGCCAGAGAGAATTTGCCCTCAAGCACCTTCCCAAAGATCCCATGTTCAAGCTGGTGGCCCAGCTGTACAAGATTGTCCCTAATGTGCTGCTGGAGCAAGGCAAAGCCAAGAACCCTTGGCCCAACGTGGATGCACATAGTGGGGTCCTGTTACAGGTGAGTTGCCGTCTCCAAGGAGATTCAGAAGCCCTGTACTCCCTGACTTAATGTGTGCACTGGGATCCGGGTCTCAAAATGTTCAAGAAGGATATGGGCTTTTCTCCTGTTCCTCACTCTTCCATGCACTTATCACTCTGCAGCAAAAGTCCTGTTCGTCATTCTGCCACAAGCGATATTTTGTAGAATGAAGCCTGCTGTCCTCTGTCCATTGTAGAGAACGTTTGGCAGTTATAGGCAGGCTGCTTGGGATGCATCTTGTCCAGTTTCCATTCCTGTGGCTGGGGATCAAAAATCTGTAAAGCACAGGCTGAGAAGTGAACTGGCAGAAGAAGAAGCCAGGCAGTGGTGGTGTGGGGCTCCCCCTAGTGGTAGCAGCCAGGTTCTCCCAGGGCTTTCTCTGTATGGCCACTCAGGAATCAGGCAAGGAAGGCTCTCAACAATTCAAGACCAGGAGAAATATTTCAGGTTTGAGTTGGAATAGGACCCTTTAATCATGGAATACTAACTTGAAAGCAACTTCTTTTCCTTCCTCTCCCTTCCTTTTTTTTTGTTTTGTTTTTGTTTTTGGGAATTGAACTACTAGGACTGTCCTGTACAACCATTATGTTTTTCTCCTAGGGATTTTTTTTTCTTCCATAAGAATATATTTAATCTAATTAAAGAACAGTATATGTTTTGTGGTCTCTTGGTAGATTTCCATTCACCTAGAATTTTTTCAACAATCACCTGCAATAATCTAGGCCTCTTCATTTTGAAATCTGATATCTTCATTGTTTTACTTTTATTTCAATTATAATGATTTATATAGATTTTTAAAGCTTCCCAGTGGACTTATGTTATATATGGCTAATCTAGAATATATTACTGAATCAGATTAAGATCCATCAGTGATGTATTTTATAGCTGTGGCCAAACAGATTTTGCTGGTAACCTCCAAAGCTGTATATGTGATGCAGATACTATGCCTATAGATCAGGGCCAAGTGATTTCTCACTCTGTGGGCCTCCGGGAACTTCTACAGAGCATTCTCGACATAGAAATTAGCAAATATCTTTTTAAAAAATCTAACCTGGAAGTAAAATCCAGGTTTCAACTTGTTTCCATCCAGGATGAAAGGAGACTGGAATTTCTTTTGTGGGAATAAAACAAAAAACAATTTTTCAGAAGTACATACACGATAGCAGAGGACTCTGCTATAGATGGACATTCAATTTTAATTATTTTGGCTAATGTTTTGCATTATGACAAGGACAAAAACCTTTTGAGTAGCTCAAACTGATAAGATCCATACAATATCTGCAAGACTCAGCCAATTATATTTAAAATAAAGATAGTCTCATTGCATAGTTTTACAATTATTTCACAACAAAGAGCCAGAAATAATTCATGGGGATGTTTTGTTTTATATTGAATCACCAAAAAAAATGGGGCTATCAAATGACTTTTCCATGGGACTCCAGGGGTGTTAGTAAATAAAATAAATGTGACCCATTTTTCTCACCGTGGACGTAAAGAGTATGTGTTTGTAGTTTTAGAAAGATTAGGATAGCTTGCTCAGGAACTTTGAGATCCAGGTGGATTTTATCACTTGGGGTTAGTAGTGTTTTCAAAGTGTAACAATTAACAGGGAATGAGAGGATATTTGTCTCCTTTATCTCAGCCATAAGATTGTTTTGTGATAATGTTTATTTCCATGTTATGTTTGTATTTGATTTTATTGCGTTTTGTTTTTATCTATATTGGGCTTGTCCCTTTGTAAGCCGCCCCGAGTTCCCTTGGGGAGATGGGGTATAAAGTAGTAGTAGTAGTAGTAGTAGTTATAATTATTAGCTCTACAAGGCATACAAGGGTGTATTCTCCATAGTTATATATACATATTAGTCTCTTGCCTCCTTTGACAGTTCCTCTTAACCTCTAATTTTCATCTGTTTCTTTCTTTCTCTCTCTCTGTCTGCAGTACTACGGCATGAAGGAGATGAACTACTACACTGTGCTGTTTGGTGTGTCTCGGGCCCTAGGTGTTCTCTCGCAGCTCATCTGGAGCCGATCCCTTGGCTTCCCGCTGGAGAGACCGAAGTCCATGAGCACAGATGGGCTGATGGTGCTTGTGGGTGCCAAGTCGGGTTAGAGCAAGGGAAACAGGGCAAAGGTTAGCTATTGAGGGAATGATAGAGACAATACAACTTGTTTTGTGTTTGTTCAAAGGGCCTTGCAAAGATCCTTCCGTAGAGGCACTGACCATCACATTTTTTCAGGTTATTTATGGGATAAATTCAAATATGTCAAGGGTACTTATTCCCCATCCTACCCATTACCTTAAATACCACCTAAAGTTAGATTCCTGATCACAGGGACCCCCAGGCAACTCTTCCCAAACAGAGCTGATGCCCCAGGCTAGAGGGAGGGGATTGCTTACTAGCCCAGCTTCTTCATAGTTGCCCCCTGTGGCAGGCCAGGAGCAGAGGAAAATGCCCCCCCCCTTTTTACAATCATGTCATATCACATACTTTTTGGTTCTGCCTTTCACCCCCATGCAGATATGTTGTGCTTCTGCATTAGAACAATGCCCTCCTTTTCAGCCGTACTGAGCTGTAGGGGAAGGGGGCTCTCCTTCCTTGCAGATGCCCAGCCCCCTTTTCCTTTTGTTTCTTATGTTACAGTGAAAATGGGATTTGTGTCCTCTAGAGCAAATAGGGCTGCAGCGGAAGTCACCCACTCTATACCAAACAGGGATAGCACACCTCTAGACCTCCCAGAGTCAGTGCTCCCCATGCGTTCTGCTCCCTCACCCCAAACTTGCCACCTCACTTTCTTTGATGCACTCAGAACCCCGTTCCCTGATGTGAGTTGGGGTGTTGCTCCCACAGGCAAAGCAGTTGCAGACTGCTTCTGCCATGAACAAGTACCTCTTTGCCCCTTTTCTGTTTGCCCTGAGAGAGTGAGAAGCATCTGTTTTCTCCTCCCCTTCCTTGAAAGAAAAAAAAAGAGTATTTAAACTTCATGGTCAGTGCTGTGGTATTTAAAAGGTGATGTAGATCCAGTTTTAAAAAATTAAGGAAAGGTATTAGTGTCATTTCCAAATTGGCAGTTGTGGTAACACAGCCATCTGGCCACTAAAATTGACTATTTACATTTTTGAGAGCAGTGATAGTGAAGGATGAAATTTGTCTCCTGGCCTCCTTTCCTCTCTAGAAAGGACTTAATACACTCCTACCAATGTTTTTTTTTCCTCTGTGTGTTTGTGTGAAACCTTCTGTCCTATTACTACACAAAAAAAGGAAAACCCCAATATAAGTTGAAGGCACAGTGTAAGTGGCTGTGTAAGCGTCAGCGTTCCGTTGCAAACTTCAGGTGGTTCTGTACAAACTGCAAAATAAATGTTTTTATTAACAAGTTACAGTGATGGGTTATTTTTTATTGCCTTCAAGGGGGACTGGGACCAAGGTTTTTCAGAGTAGTTTCTGGCAACTGTGCATATCCTCCAGTTTTGATCCCATTGTATTTTATTGGCTTGGAATATTTAAAAGAGAGTCTGCAGTGAAACAATAAACATCACACTCCATCTCTATTGGCTAGTCAATGGGAGGAGCCCCTTATTGTTTTATGTTCTCATAAAACAATAGTAACTGGTGGTATTGCTTCCTCACTGGGAAGGGTGAGATACTTACACAGGTATTTGTCACAAATGTAGGAGAATAATCCTAAAGTTTTAGACATGAGTTGAAATAATGTAGCCTTCCAGATGTTGTTGGGCCTCACCTCCTTTCCTTTCCATTGGCTGTCCAATTTAGGACTGTCAGGAACTCCTCTTCTGATCTAGATTTGCCTTGCTTTCGGCCCTTTATTTATGTATAGTGTTAGTTTATCCAGAACAGCTCTAGGATAGGAAGGAATTATATCTTCAAGCCCCCATTTTATGTGATGGTGGGTGTGAAAACTGGCCAATCAAGTACATCCCTTTACTATACAAGGCAATGGCACAAGTATCAAGAGTTCACAAACATAACAGTGTAGTGGCCACATACTCACTGTATTTTTTCAGGGGGAGTGCACCATATTTCATGTGTGATGGGTCCATTTGGTAAGTACAGGTAGTTGGAAGTTACAAACAAGATAAGTTTTGTAGGTTTATTCTTAAACGGAATTTGTATGTAAGTCAGAACAGGTACATTTGAGTGTCCTGTACATAAAAGTAGAGATTATGATGCATCGAAGTGCCCATGAGTCCAGTGAGTTGTACATAGCTTAACTTTGCATCCAATTATGTTTTGTCAGCCTATATTTTTATATAGGCAAAATATTTAGAGCAGCTGCTTAGCTTTTATCATCAAAAGATGTAATTAGAAGTCTCACTATTTAGGGAGAGTTGTGCTTTTGTATTTCTTATCTACTTTGATTGTGGAGATCAATCACGGAGATGAAACCCTTGCTCAAACTTGGTATTACACAGACTGCTGAACTTCGACATCTGTAAACACAACCAGGGCTTGAGACTACAGTTCCTACAACATTTAAGTGACTGAATTCCATCAGGCAAGATAATGTAAGCTAGGGAACACGCACTACTGACAGTTCCAGAAATCATCTCGCTGCAGACCTCTAGAGCAGAGCTTTCCAAACTGTGTGTCGCAACATGTTAGTGAGCCAGCTGTAGTGTGTCAGGTGAATATAACAAGAAACCTCTCAGTCTCTGTGAAATAAGCAATAAATTGTAGATTTTAAATATATAAATGAAAGGTTTCCTTGAAATATGTTGTTTTCCTGTACATTTTATTACAATTTATGTATGTGTCTATACCTCTTTTAGGGGTTGGTTTAATCTCTGGTTTACCAGTAAAACTAAATTACTGTGTTGGGAAATAATACATGTCTTAAAAGTGTGTCATGAACTTAACATGTTTGGAGATGTCTCTGCCTTGGTCCTTTCACTATTGGCTGCTACTTCCCGGCGGATGTCAGGTGGTGCAATACCGGCTAGGCAGTGTAATTTCTCCAGTGGTGTGGGTCGCAGACACCCCGTGATAATGCGGCATGTCTCATTAAGAGCCACATCCACTGTTTTAGTGTGATGAGATGTGTTCCACACTGGGCATGCATACTCAGCAGCAGAGTAGCATAGCGCAAGGGCAGATGTCTTCACTGTGTCTGGTTGTGATCCCCAGGTTGTGCCAGTCAGCTTTCGTATGATGTTGTTTCTAGCGCCCACTTTTTGTTTGATGTTCAGGCAGTGCTTCTTGTAGGTCAGAGCACGGTCCAAAGTGACTCCCAGGTATTTGGGTGCGCTGCAATGCTCCAGTGGGATTCCTTCCCAGGTAATCCTCAGAGCTCGGGATGCTTGTCTGTTCTTAAGGTGAAAGGCGCATGTCTGTGTTTTAGATGGATTAGATTGGGTATCAGCCAGCACGTCAACGACTTAAATCAAGACATAGTTTTCTTAGAACTACAGAGACACTCGCTGGAACACCCCAGCAAGCGAGAGTCCAAAAGTGGCAGGCCCAAACCCAGCACCTCAATTCATGGGTGATACCAGATGAGAGACTCCCCCCTGGGCACTCAGAAGACTGGGCGACTTGGAAGGCGCTGAACAGATTGCGCTCTGGCACCACGAGATGCAGAGCCAATCTTAAGAAATGGGGCTACAGGGTGGAATCCTCGGCATGCGAGTGCGGAGAAGAACAAACCACTGACCACCTGCTGCAATGCACCCTGAGCCCTGCCACATGCACGATGGAGGACCTTCTTGCGGCAACCCCAGAGGCACTCCAAGTGGCCAGATACTGGTCAAAGGACATTTAACCAAATACCAAATTTACAAAATCTGTGTGGTTTTTTTTTCTTTTTCTTTTTAATCTCTGTGTTTGTTTTGCTCTGTTAGAATTGTAATTCAACGGTTGCTGATGACACGATAAATAAATAACATGTTTGGAAGGCTCTGCTCTAGAGTTCGAAGTCAGGAATCCAAGCCCAGCCTTATTCTCCCAGGTGATGTGGGGCAAGCTCTCCCTATATTTAAGGACACAGAGCACACGCAGCCTTCAAGGGGAAGGGAGACGGTTCTAAGTCCCTCAAGAACAGAGTTCCCAGAAGCATTCTATAAATAACTTGATTGCCTTGTGGTTGTGCCAGGAAATAGAGGCTGTGCTTTGAGAGAGCAGAGCTCTTTCCCGGTGTCAGCCCAGGAACATCCTCACAAGGCCTGCCTGAGAAGCATGCAATGTAGCTTTCAATTCACACTGAAAGCTTTTGGATTTTCTCCCATCCTCCAGCCAGTCTAGAAAGCAGTCAAATGAAGCCATCATTAATTTGAATGACCCTTGTAAAAGGAATATGCTTTATATTTTCTGCATAGAAAGATTAGGTCTTACTGTGAGTTACTCAAAACAATTTCCAAAATTATTCAGCCAGATTTACACAGAATTATGCTGGATTTTGATTCACTTAAACATGTCTCACAACTGCACAGCACAACATATTTGTGGCAAATAATATTAATTCCTTAGGATAAAGGCTGAAAATTACTGGAGCTGGACTTTTCACACTTCAACCCTAAAGCCACTTGGTGATCACTCGTATGTGAGTGTAATTACGGTATGTCTGTATTTCAGGTAATTTTGTAGTCACCTCTGCTCCCTTTCACATCCAGTGTGCTTCCTTTGGTTTTATTAGCATACTGACTACCATCACCCATAGCCATTTGGAGAAGCTAGGTTTGCAGCTCTCCTAACCCAGTATTCCATGCATTGGGACAGACTGTGATTCGCTGAGTGGGAGTATCTTCTTTCCTGGATGTAAATAAGACTAATACAACAGTACTTCATATACTGCTATTCCAGATACAAGGGATATTAACCACACAAGAAAATGCAGTTGTGAAAGGTTAGTGAATGCAGATATTTCTGCTAAAGAACTATGCAAGGATAGAGTCTGTCTCATTTTCAAAAGGCCTAGATCTTTCTGCACCTTTTCTTATTACAGCCCAGAAAAAAAACAACTCGGCCATAAGAAATAGTCAAGCATCTGTATCCTTTTGCAAACAATTTTAATTGGTCTATAAAAATGTTGTGGGATTGGTTCAATCTTTGAACACTCTCAGAGAAATGTCTGCAATTTTCAAATAAGGTTCACAGTTAAAGGGTAGAGAAAAAAACCCCGTGATTCCCTCCCACTGTGCATGACTTCATAAACACTCCATTTTCCCCCAGCAACATCCCCTTTCTTGCAAGCTGAGGTAGCACATGCCAGTCTAAAAAGCCAGTGGCAGCTGGGATTGGTAGGAAAACACACACAACTGGAAGCAGAAGGCACTCCAATATTTGAGACAGAACTGTTTTGCCTATCAGAACAGCAAGACCAGGAATTTAACACAGTGCTGCATAAGAAGCTTAGAGCTCCAGCCTGATGGGAGGAGTGGTTTGGGGATTTTTATTTTTTTTTTTGCAGGGTGGGGGAGGGCAGATGTATTAAACACCAGCTGGCTTTTGAGGGAAGATAATTGCATGAACAAACCACAAAAAGTCTTCATGGTTTCATGCAGTGGGAAAGTAGTTGTGAAGTTCCAGCATGAATTATAACTAAAGCAAATTGTGAGTCAGATCTTAAAAAGCTGAGCAAGGGCTAACAATCTTGAATTTGGAGCCTTCAACTTGGACATGTGTATGTACCACTGACAATTATGTGCCCTACAGCAGCTGAAGTTCACTGGCCTTTACCTAATTTCCCATCACTTTTCATTATACTTCAGTCAGATCAGCATCATGAACTATTTTAATTTGTTTCAGTGCAAATGACAGAAAATGCTTAGGTTTGCCATAATTTGGAGGAACAGTGCAGCTACTAGCCTATCTTCTGCTAGACAGAAAAGATTAATCTGTGTTTAGATCTAGTCTACTTCCCATATTTTCCAGTCGCCAGAAATAACTTGCTGTTTCTTCATCTGTAGACAGCTGGACTGGGTTTGTATCCAGCAAATGATTAAATGTATCACTCCCCCCTCTCTTTTGACATTAGGTGATACTTTAAAAGTTCTCTGAATGATGTTGATCACCCTTCTGGAAACAAAGCTCAGCGGCAACTGACTAGTTCTCTTAAGAACCACAAAGCACAAAGAAATGGTTAAAAGACATTGGCAATGAAACAGTAATATTCAGCAGTCTTTCAGGACAGATCTGCACCAAAGGAATCAGCATCAATAGTACTGAGAACATGGTTTTCAATAATCTACTTTCCAACAAACTATGCATGCAGTGCAACTATGGAGAAAGCAGTGTACAGAAGACTAGGGTAGTTTTGCCAAGGAGCTGCTGGTGGTAAAGGGGTTGCCTCTAGATCACGCATGGGCAAACTTCGTCCCTCCAGATGTTTTGGACTTCATCTCCCACAATTCCTTTCAGTTGGTAGGTTATCAGGAATTGTGGGAGTTGAAATCCAGAACACCTGGAGGGCTGGAGTTTGCCCATGCCTGATATAGATTACATTCCTCTAGGAAGGAAGGGGGATGAGAGAAAATATGCATGTGCATACACTTGTACTGAAAGGTACATTGGAATTTTTAACTGCATAACATAGTCTGATACTCTTACTGATTTGAAAATCAAAAGAACAGGAGCAAGCTGCACACATCATCAGCCCCTGGAAATCTAATTTAACCATCTCTGTCCATTGAGATTTAATGAGGTACTACCTACGTATTTAGTAACAAACTTGTTTTTTGAAAAGTGGAAGTAAGCTAAGACTATCCAGAAACTGAATTCTACACACACATTCTGGAATATGGGAGAAGGGGGATTTGGCATTTCTGTGGAACGCTGCCATAAGGATGTATCACAATCCGGGGAAAAGCAGGACCCCTGAACCTACGTGCTGACAAGCAACCGCTAATCCCTGGCAAGTTCCAGCCCAGTGTTTGGCACAGCTTGACAATTAGTCTGAAGAAGCATAGCCTCAAGCAGTATGTTTACACAGAAGGAAGTCCAACCAAGTTCAATGGAATTTGCTCCCAATTAAACATGACTAAGGTTACAGCCTTCAGTAGAAAGAGGAAGCATCAGTCCCTACAACAAGATTGCCAAAAGATAGGAGAAAGGGATGCATTACTTCAATAAGTTTCAGAAATAGGATTGTAGCTTCTGCCCATAAAGCAGTGATGCCTCTGCCAGCATTATTCCTATGATAAAACAGTATACCAACTACTTTGAAATGTCTGTTAATCTTCATAGCCACTCTTCAGATTTGGTACAGATTTGACCCAAAAACCCCTGAAGTTCTCAGACTTGAAACAGATCTGAAGCTGCAGCTTTGCCAGCCAAATTGAAATTCTCCTTCCTGAATAACAAGAGCTTTACAAGAGTTCGAGCTTGTTTTCATTTCAAGTGTGCACGGGGGAAACAAGATTTTTTTCCCTTTCCTCATGCAGTATCTCTATTCTAGGAGGTATAAGCTCGGGACTGGTTCAAGGGTTGCTTTCCCATATTCACATGCATCCTTGTCCATGCTAGCTACTCCTTTTCCTCCACTTTAGCTCACAAAGGCAATGAAGCCAGAGGCTTAAACATTTATGGTAGAGAAGGACAGGGATGATGACCTGAGGCAACTTTCTGCTCTAGACCCAGAGAGCATGTTTCCTACTTTTCAATGAAAGAAGCTCCTTGCTTGGACAAATATAACAGGGAACTGGGCTTAAAAATACAACACCTTCATTTCCAAAAAAAAAAAAAAGTTAAGAAGAGACTATTGTTGGCTATTATCTTCTACTGTTGGTCTTTCTGCATATAACTGCAGAAACTAGGGTAATGAGCAAGTAAATTGATTCAGTGCCCCCCCCCTCCAAAAGAAAATCTGAAGAAATGGAACCATGTTTCTTTCCATCACTTAGTACCGTTTGGGAGGGAGAGGAGCCTCCGTAAATATGAAATGAGCGATTACAGAAGGCCAAAACAACAACTTAGCAAAGGGCACACCAATGGTAGGGCCAAGTCCATGCAGCTCATGTGACCACAATGCAACTCTGCACAGTGATATCTAACATTCAAAGCCATCCCAGGGGAGCTGTTGACTGACTTGTGGAAGCCACCTTACAACCTCAGCATAGCAAATGGGGATGTGTTTTCACAGCTGGACCACACTTGTAACCTCAACTCTACAGGGGCAGACATAACTAGCAGAGACCCCTGGAAAGAAAGCCAAGCGTAAGTCCACCCTGGCTAATGACTAAACAACAAGTATCAACTTTCTTCCGCTCCATTCATAATAGTTTGGGCAGAGAGCAAAGAAGACTTTTACTGTACAGAAATAGT
Organism: Anolis sagrei; assembly: GCF_037176765.1. NCBI lineage: Eukaryota > Metazoa > Chordata > Lepidosauria > Squamata > Anolidae > Anolis > Anolis sagrei. The sequence continues at coordinate 138,409,817 of NC_090022.1, forward strand.
TTACCTCCCATTACCCAACCAGTGTGGAGATTTTGGTCCCAAAGGAGAAGGCTCACAGAAGCATTGTTTTAGTCACCTCTGCTAAGTAATCCACTCGTGAGAACTCCCCTGGCCCATTTCACTAAAGAGCTTTGCAGCATTACTCTGAAGCAAATGGGGTGGCCTGACTGCTAAAGAGGGTCTCAAGGAGCAGGGTTTTGAACATCTAGGTTCCCCTATAGCAATGCTTAATTACTCTTTATTTATTAATGACATGTATACCACAGCTTTACACAAAAATGTTGCCACACATTCCCTGAACATTAGGCAGAAAGCCTCAGGAAGCCATAATAAATGGGAGTGAAGGGGGGGGGGGAAAGCTACAGTGATTGCTCTCCCTCCCTCATACTTACCCAATATTAGAAAAGCAAACATGCTTAGGCACACTGCCCCAGAATCCCACAGCGCCCCAAGCCCACACTGCATGGGCCAGCCCTTGATCTGGTCTTGCGGGACACAGTGGGAAAGGGGGGGTTGGACTGCCCCTCTTTCTGGGCACCGAGCAAAGATAGAATTCATGCCCAACCCTGGCAATCATGTGCGTGCATGCGGCTTGTGCAAAGTGTGCATCTAAAATAGATAAAACTTCTTTGCAAACCAAAAAGGAGGGCATTCAAATTAAAAACAGCATAAATGGTTCTCTCACATGGGAATGGGGAGGGGATGCCTACAACAGGATCACTGCCTTCTCCAACAATTCTCAGCACACCATGGACAGTAGAAAACACACCGAGGAGTTCTGGGAATTGAAGTGCAATAAATGACTTGTGCTACACAGCTAGTTGAAGAGCTCCAGTTTTCTGGGACAACTATTGGGCAAATAGCAGGCATGTAATAGCCTCGAACTAGAATTTACAGGATACATAACTGTATCAGATCAGGAGCCTCTAGACTACTCTGACCCATGATATGAATGAGGCAGACATACTCCACATTGTGGAAACTTCATTTCTAGAAGCATCACAAGGCATAACGCTTATAAACCATGATTCTAAGGAAATGTCCCTCTAGTCCCCAAAGCTGCTGTCCCAGACTACACTGTTCAGGCCCAAAATATGGAAGAAGTCAAATGAACATTGTATTTGGTTTCACTATGGAATAGCTCCCAAGATGTTCACTGAAGATCCTGAGAGGACTTCTAAGACCTACAGCACTTTAGGTCCAAGAAGCATTATGTATTTTGAACTTAGATTTAAACAAACCAGGAGGTTATGCTAAACTGGATTTTACAGAACATTGTGGTGGTATGCCAGAAGAAAACGTACTAACTGGGGATTTCCATTATCTCATTTCTAAAATAACAAAGGCTCCAAGAGCCATCTCTTCCTTAGCCTTAATTTGGCACACATCTTTCCTTCCAAGCCTCAAAGCTCCTCTGAATTCAGCTATTAGCCAAAAACAGGAAGGCAGACTAGGTGCCAGCCTCCTTTATACAGCCGAATGCTGAGCAAAGCTTTTGATACCACATCAGGTGAGAAAGTAGAGTCCACACCCAATGGTACAGTCTTTATATAATATTTGCTTAATACAGTGTCGGGGCAGCAACTGCAAGACAGTGCTCCATCACTTCCTGTAATGAAGCCAGACCCTGCACTGTTACCCTGCCTTCATTCTGTTACTTTTGCATTCCCTCCACTTGGCTCCAATCCTTCCAGAGCAGTCTGGCAAAACCAACAACCAATGGGAATGTCAGGCAACGGGTATAGATTCTTCCCATTCCTCCATCCCTCCTCCTATTACAAAGAAACAATCTTGGCCAGGTACTTGTTTTTTGCTTTGAACACATGATTTAAGAGGCACAGTTCCCAACAGGCCCTTCATTAGGCACAGAACAAGATCTAGGTGATACGCAAGGGTTTTCGCCGTCTCTCATCCACAACACAGGATTGGCACCGTCTGCATCCGAAGGCAGCCATGCAGGGATAGATATATGACAGGGAGGGATGAAAGGGGAGATCATCTTCAGTGTGGGGATTTTAAAAGAAGGACATTCAAATAAAACTGTGCTACAAAATATATAGATGTATATGGTATATGTATGACCTAGCATAGAAGCATGGCCAGGCAAGAGACAGCAGGTGGAGAGGTTGCTCCGGAGGTAACACAACAGCCTGGCCCCTTCCTTAGGAACAAGTCTCTTTCATCACACCAGGCCCAGTGGATAAATTAGACAGGATAACCAGAAGAAACCAAATAAATAGATAAAAACAGAAAGGCTGGGGAAGCCCCACACTTCCCCGGCACAAAATGTCAGTGCAGCCTCCATAGCAGTAGGGCACGCCTTCACGTCTGGTGCACCTCGTGGAACATGAGCTCTCGAGGAATGCGAGTCTCCGGACCAAAGTTTTTTCCTGCCCGGCGTTCAAAGGCTGCTACCATTTGCTTGACCACCTCATCGAAGAAAACTGTAGCCAGCTGTGAGTGCAGCAGGGAGCGAAACTCAAATGAAATCTGGACAGAGGGAAAAGGAAAAAAATGTTATGACAGAGGAAAGAAAACTGGGCAGACATTAAACTTTGAGTGAAAGATCCAGTAGTTACACTGGTGGAGGGTCACTCTGTCCTTATGGTTACATTGGTGGTCTTGGGGAGACAGCTCCTTCTCTGGGTGCAAGAGGAAAGTCAGCAGCTCCTAGGTGCAGTTGTGCCACCTGCCTCACCACAGCCACTCATTGATCATTTTTATAAAACCAGCAGAAGAATTGTATTGTCGAAAGCTTTCATGGCCGGAATCACTGGGTTGTTGTGAATTTTCTGTACTGTATGGCCATGTTGGTCTGACCTCACAACCTCTGAGGATGCCTGCCATAGAATGCAGGCATAGAATGCTTCTGGAACATGGCCATACAGCCTGGAAACATCATAACAACCCAGCAGAGGAGTTGCAACTGTTTCCCCCTGGGGAAAGATAAGAACTGCTGCTTCATTTTCAGATATGCAGCTAGATAGTTCACACAGCCAGCCAGTGGCTGAATGAAGGATGGAGCTGCATCTGGTGTGAAGGTGTTGTGCAAGGAGGTTCAGAATGCCCCCTTGCACAATTACTTCAAAAATACCTATGGTGGCATGACTCAGGTTTCTGGATAAGATCTCAAAGTCCCATTTTCTGAACAGGGGACACTTGCTGAGATAAACATGACAACACCAGATCTCTGTGGCTTGTAGTTTAAAATGATTAATAATCATCTAGATCCAAGAAACTAGGCTCACAAACCCCTTCTCCCCTCAAATAAATAATGGCAAGAGACAGGGTTACATTTTTCCTTAAAAAATGATCCAATACAGGATATTCTTAGGTCAACCAAAGAAAGTGTCCAATGAAAGGAGTGACTATGGCATTGCTACTTAGGGCAACAGGCAGGAGTCTATGCCTGCTTAGTTCTCCCTTTTCTCTGCTAGATGAGGAAGAGTCTACCAGATAATACAAAAATCCTAGAGTGACAAAATGGGTGACACCATTTTGCTTCACCTTAGAAAAATCTGACCAATAGTTCAAAGATGCCAATCTGACCAAAATAATAATAGTAACAATAATAACTTTATTCTTATATCCCACAACCATCTCCCCGATGGGACTCTGGGGCAGCTTACAGGCAACACAAAGTGCCTAAAAGCAAACAAAGAAGTGAACACAATATAAAATACAATAAAATAAAACACATGCATATATAAAAACATCAATTCAGACTCAATCAAGCTGCGATCCTCTAACCGACCCTGGGGACTCTATCTGAAGAGGAGACGTGGCAGACAGACAAGAAAGGAAAACTCATCCTCTCACTCTCCAGCCAAGAGGGCGTTACCTTCTTAGTGGTTCCTCTCAGATGATGGCACCATCTTAGGGACCCAAGAAGCACAAGAGGAACAAGGAAGCATTGGTGCTTTGTGGATAGTGAGGAAAAGTGGGATTCACAATCTCTCACATTTTTATCTATGAGGCAGGCAGTATGCAAGGCTCTGTCTGAAAATAGGGCTTCATTTCATGAGCCCTGGAGTGTTAAAATCAGTCTACCAAGAGGAGATGGACCAATTAGCTTTTGTCCCACAGATTTGAGTCATTTCTGACTGGAGGAAGAAAGCCAAGCTCATCAACATGCATTACTTGTTCAAGGAAGCTGTAGGGATAGGAAGAGCCTGAGTGTCTCATAGTAAGTATGCACACCTTCACAGAAGGCCACACCTTAGGGAGCAGATTGCTCAAGAGCACACCTAGGAAGCCAAACCAAGAGTTACAGCTCTCAGCCACACTTAGTCTCTATGAGCCAGGAAATGAATCCCAGAGGCAGAATCCTCATTTATCTTATTGTGTTTTAGACTACTTGGGCACAGGAGGAAAACATTTGCTTTTTCGGTTGAATATCATTTTGCTAATAGAACTCTGCTTCCCTCAAATAAGCAGGAATGGGATAAGTTACTTTAAAAAACTTTATCTTACAGTCAATATGGCCATTGACCATGCTGGCAGGGAGGAATTTGGGATTCTATGCTAACTGATTCAAGGTCATTCACAGTGAAGTAATCTTCCCTGACCTGTTTTACAGGGGTATGTCTACATTCAACAACACAGATTTGGGATGCTGTATGCAAGAGATTAAGAAGTTAGAAAGCGTTAGAGTCCCTGTGTGCTTACTGAGAAGTCCACTGTGCACGTGCGAGGATAACCTGGAATGCCTGGGCTGAAACGCCAGTTTGTTTCTAGGTGGTTGAAGAGTTTTCCATCAGTGCAGATTGCCTGGGTGGAGGGAAAATGAGAGGCAAAATCAGTGGTGGCCTTGGCTAAGCAAGCCCGTACCTCCCCTCAAAGACTAACAAAAGAGCCCAGAAGCCCCTGACCTCCCAACTCCAACTGCACTTTTGTGGTTGCAGAGAAACTACACCTGGAAGGGATGGCTCCCTTCTTCCATATTATACTTGAGCAGGAAACAGGTGGGGCTCCTGAGCACCTTAATTTTTCAGTGAGTTCTTGAAGACTGGGTCTCCGAACAGATCCTACCCTACAGGTTCCCACAGCCACTGAAAGCTGTTGGATTATATGGTGGCCTTCACTGCCAACTACTTCTTTTAATGTTAAAGATTCCTCCTTAGGACATGGTCAGGATCCCAGCATCTAGCTCACCTTCACCAAATGGGGCCGCACCAGCGTCACGATGGAAGTATAACGTTCCACAACTGGAGGGAATCCGACTTCCAGCTGGGCTTTCACGTGGCCTGTACGCTTAGAAACCACTGTTGATTTCTTGCACCAGGGAACAAAGTCCTTGTATTCGTCCACATTAGACACAACATCATACATCTCCTGCATAGAGTAACTGCAAGTAAAACAAGAGGGAATACAGAAGTCAGATTCACTCTAATAACTTGAAGACAATATGATGTTGTATTTCATCACTATTATCTATCTGAATGGCTGAATAAATGTGGTGACAAGAAAATATTCAAACACAGAATGAATTAAATAACAAGTACAGATTTGCATGTAAATCTATCATAGGAGCTTAAAATTCTTTTCACACTCTGAATGATTATATTAATAGCATGCCTATTATAATGAGGACTAGTGTTGCCTTCCACTAGGATACCTCCGTTCTTGGAGGAGAAGGAAGGGAGTGGAGAAGAAAAGGCAAGATACATGTCTTTAACTTCGTTCACACAAACAGAGTTTCAGGAAAGGCAAGCAATGCATCAGAGATGGATGGGTGATATCAAATTGCTTGAGGAGGAATTGTAAAGGCAACAGAAGTATAATGGGAAAGGCAGAACCTTCTTCAGAACAACATTGACACTCTCTCATACCCAGTTTTTTGACTTGGATTTGTAGTGAGGTCCCACACAACTAATATGTTAACCTAAACTGAATGATTCCTCTTATGTCACCTTCATGAATGTTTGAGGCCTTCTAGTTTAGAAAACAGTAATGTTATTCTCCCCTCCCCCCACAAAAAATAGCAGAGGAACATGAATGAGACAGAAAATGGAATATATATTTTCTTTTAAAAATTCATTCTCTTTCAGAAAATCCTTATCATTTTTCAGTAATAACTTGTTGGGGTGTTTGGCTTATTTTATTATTTTCAACATATTTTAAAACATTAAGATAGTCTAAAACATCTTCAATCCCCCCAAATACTCTACCAAAAGCAGTGTTTTGGAAGTAAGAAGTCCATTTGTTAATGTAGTGTGCCTTCAAGCTGTGTTCCATTTATGGTGTTCAGAAGATGAGATTTATGGGGTTGAGCGGACGTGCTTTGCTGAAGGTCACCCAATAGGTTTCCATGGTTGAGTGGGGATTGAATCTCTGGTCTCCAGAGTTGTAGTTCAGTGCTCAAACTATCACATCACCCTGAATCTCAAAAATTAATATTACTAGTTAAACTAAAATACTAATATTGCTACCCTATGGCAGTAATTATTTCCAAACTCTGGACAGAGGTGTATAAAATTGTACATGGAATGGGCTACATTATACATGATACCAAAACTCAAGTGTTCTCTAATGAAGCTGAATGGTGCTGCAGAAAGGAAATCCTTCACACCATATACAGGGTTTGGTGATAATTATGTACTGAAATTGTTTTAATAGAAGATTAAACTAACTCATCCAAAATAAGGCTGTCACCAGCTACTAGTAATGACAACTATAATTTACTTCCATTATCAGAGATAGGACAGCTTTGTAAGCAGGACAGCACTATTATGTTCATGTTCTACTTGTGAACTTCCCAATAGTAATCTGGCTAGATACTGAGAGAATACTGGGTTTCATAGGGCTGATACAGTGAGGAAAATACTATATTGGCTAGAAAAGCAAGTTACAGATATTTGGGACAGTCTTATGGAGTGATCATCCAATGTAAGTAATTTCTCTCTAAAAATCTATTCATCCTCCAGTGAAGAGCATCTGCTCACCCAATGATTCTCCTTTCAGAGTATTCCTTTCGTTTGTTGGTGAAAGGTGCTGTGAAGTTGATAAAGCTCCTGCTGTGCTGAGTTGCAAGATCCAAATCAGGACTGCTGATGACCCGGGGGGCTCGGACCATCAAGATCCCACAGGATGGCACGTACCTGAAACTGAAAGAGTTCCTGCAGTTGGTTTGACTCAGTGGTTAGAAAATTCACTGCACCTGCCCAGATCAATTCCAAATACCCAAATCCTGATTGTTTAAAACCAAAACAGAATGATTCATTTGAAGTTTACTCACTACGAAATTGCAACTTTACTTTAACACAGTCTTCTGGATTTCACATCTCCACAGATATAGTAAGGGGAAATTCAGATACCTCTGTCATATTACAACTCTATAATTGAAATTGCCAATAATTTCATAGTTCCAAAAACTTACCCATGGGGTAAGCTATTACTAAATACAAATGCTCCTGCTCATCGGGGAGGGAGGGGGACACGCTATAAATCTCCCAAATTTTGGGGCTATAATTCACAGCAGAACTAGCTACATAACCAAGGGTAAAGAATTGTGAAAATCAAAAACATAAGGAAGGCCAGAGTTGCCTACCTGGGGATGTCCTACACTTTTGTGCAGCCCCTGTCCATTTTGCTGTGGGCTTTCACAACACAGCTTCCTAGTGGACCTTATGCCCTGTGTTGGTCAATGGAGAAAAGAGGAAACATGCATTGGGACTTACATTTAAGCCAATGTAAGTAACTCTTACAATGTAAGTAACTCTTATAAAGCCCGACTGCTCATTGGAAGGAAAGATAGCAGAGGCAAAGATGAAGTACTTCGGCCACATCATCTGAAGAAAGGAAAGCTTAGAGAAGACAATGATGCTGGGGAAAATGGAAGGAAAAAAGAAGAGGGGCCGACCAAGGGCAAGATGGATGGATGGTATCTTTGAAGTGACTGGCTTGACTCTGAAGGAGCTGGGGGAGGTGATGGCCGACAGGGAGCTCTGGCGTGGGATGGTCCATGAGGTCACGAAGAGTCAGAAGTGACTGAACGAATGAACAACAACAAAGTAACTCTTAGGCAGGCCCTTGATTACTCACTCACTTTTCTTTTAGATCAGGCCAGATAAAGTATCTGTACAAAGAATGGGCATTAGATGCTTTGTTAAACTGAAGGTGCTAATGTCCATTTCCACTTTCCCCAAGCCTCATTAAAAATATCACAAGGAGAAACGCCAGATAGGGGTTTGTACTTCCTCCTACTTCAACTAGCCACCATCTCATACGTATACAGTGGTTGCAAATATGCCCTCCCATGAGGTCAGTTGAGTGGCCTGTCAACCTATCCAATTTCAAGTCTTCAGCTGAACCAAGTTTATCCATGGAAGTAGGCATAGGGTGTGCTGGAGGGTAAAGGAGGAAATGTTCCTTTATCCTAATTAACTAACCAAGGCTACAGGAGACTTTCAATCATCATATCTTGATCAAAGAACCAAACAATGAGCTCTACAGTTCTTTCTCCCTGCTAAAGCCCTAGAGGCTCACTGCCACCCTACCTCATTTCATCATGCTCTGCCTCTCTCCAGAAATAGTTAGTTCCACTAGGGCTTCCTTAAAGCAACAGTGCTCAACCTTTTCTATCTCAAGAGACACGTCTGGTGTAGTCTAAGGAGGGTGTACATTCATGTGCATGCATACAAATGCAAGTACACATGTATACAAAACACACAGACATGAATACAACCTCATGTAAAATGCCCAGAGACTCCAATTTACCCATTGCTAAAACAAACCAGGAACAGCAGTCTTCCCTCTCTTCCCAGCACAAGATCCTTTCACAATATACAGTTATAGTGCTATGATCCCATTTCAAGTACAATGGATGTATCCTATGGATTTTTAATTTGACTAGTAGAGGTCCCTTAACTGCAAACCATTATAGGTCAAGTGCAATTATAGCATCATAGTTCTGTAGCTTTGGAAGTACAACTAGTAAAATCCCATTAGCTTTAGGGCTTGCAGAAGAAACAGACAGTTACATCCTCATGAGGACCACAAGCTGTACAATTCTTGGCCTTCAAGCTTTTTCCAGAAATGAGAGAAATGAATCAAGGTATCATTGCTGTGACAGTTCCACTGGTCCTTCAACACATGCTATATGCAGCAAAACTAAGGGAGGCATTTCCAGTGTATCGACATGGAGCATAAACTGGTGGTAGGAAGTGCAAGAGAATGACCCCAACCGAAGGAATGGGGGAAAACTGCACAGCTAAGTCAACCAGGGTCTATTTACCAATGTGACTCAACCCACAAGGAGATGATTGTGGCTTAATCAGGGACAAAGGAGCTCTGGAAGTAATAGGCAGTTAATATTACAATAATAGCTGTTCAGCAGGTTAGCTGGGACACATAGTGTGGATCCCTGCCAAGGAAGTGCTTGTGAGCAGCATTATTACGTAAGGAAATAAAGACCAGGAAATCCAACACACTGTGGCTGAAACTTGGTGCTTTTAATCGGGGATGATACAACTATCAGCCCTTTCTAAATTAACCCTTTCCAAACCCATCAGCCAAGAGTCAATGAAGAATTTGAGGTTCCCATCCTATCCCTCCAGATATGTATGCAAAGCTTTTCCATTTCCGACCTCAAGCCATGCGTCAGAGCTCATGAGAGTTTTCACTGGACCTTGGCCCTTGTTACAAAATCTCAAGCTGGTGCCTATAGTACCTCAGACTTCAACAGACTGGCACAGCAAACACGCACAGGGAAAGACACATACATTGCAAAGCCACTGTTTACCTACCCAACAAAAACTGCAAGACACACATTCCAGCACTTCAGATATTGAAAGCAGATATTGCATACATAGGCCTTTTCAATCTTTATTGACGAACTGTATGACCCGTTCCGAAGTTTTCAGCATTTAGGGAAAGCAACTAGTTCCAAGCAGGATTTCCAGTGCTGAAGACTGACTGATAGTTCTCTAGCTCTCATGTAAAATAAATGGCATTGTTCATCACCACCGCTTAAGCTACTTTCAAAGAACAACTTATACTATACTACAAAATTATTTTGCTCATTTCTTGCTCTATCACTTCCTTCACAATATTACCTGATATTTGCCATCTATTTTTCAACCCATCTTGTTAGCTTAACAGGCTAATGTAATGTAATGTAAGTAAGCTGACATTAAAACATCCAATTTAAATTCATAATACCACCTTTAAAAATGAATGACAAAATCTATCCAACTTTGATAGCTCTGCCACACCTCCTGAAAGATGGACATCCATATCTAGATTAGGAACAAAATTTGTTGTGCTCACAAACTTCCTCACAAATTATTTAACTGTCTCCATTTCATTCTCACAAGGGAGGAAAGAGCAAGAAAGCAAAATCTTCAGGACAGCATCTGAACCCACCAGGTGGGTTATGCAATAAGCTAGTCTGGCCACACAGAACTCAAAGCCTTGTAGTTCTACCACAAAATTCAGGGTCAGGAGAAAGGGACAATTTTGAAAGCCTAGAGTGCACTGGGAAACCAAAACCCAAAGGTGCACCCAGGATAGGAAATCCCCAGCCAACATCATAGTAACTACCATGCTGTACAATCACAAAGTCATACTCATACTGTAGGGTACTTCTGGACAATCACACTCATTTTTTCAATGTGTGGAGATGCTTTTGTGTACAGAGAACAGGGTGTCAGTTGTAAAAAAAAATCCCTTCTTCACTAATATTATTAGATTCGAAGCAGGCAAGCCGCTAATGGAGTGTCCTTCAGGTGATTTCTATTTGAAATAATATTTATTGATTCTGTATGTTTATTGACAATTTATTCCAAAGACATTCACTCAAGGCTAACAATAACAAATAGCACTGCATTACATTAATTATTATTTTGTATGTTCTATGATAGAGAAGAAAAAAGAAGTTCTTATTATGGTTTTCTATTTGTCCAAATGAGTTACTAGAGCATTAATAATCTATTTTCTTCAGTGTCAAGCTATCGATGGGTGCCACTTTCCACCACTCAAGTATACTGGAATACAACTGTTATCATCCCAGGCAGCATGACAAATGATCCAGGATGGTGAGAACAGGGTTCCATAATGTTTTCAAGGCACTGTAGTGGGGAAAAGTGCTCCAATTGGAAGATATGCACTACAATGGAAAATAAATCCTCCCCCAAAAGGAGGAATTTCGGTGTTCCTTTTCTTGTATAATAAAAGAACAAGATTTTTGATTGCCTGGGTGGGGCAACTCACTGAAGAGCAGCCTCTGCTTAAACATCACTCCAATTCCTTTCTAGGACAATACAGCAACTACTCACTGTGGTTGCAACCATCATATTCTATTGCAAAAATGCACAACCTGTGTCCCTCCAGGTGTTTTAGACTTCAGCTCCCAGATCTCCTGACTTTTGGATAAGCTGGCAAGTGTTTCTGTGAGTTGGTCCCAAACACCTGGAGGGTCACAGATTGTGCAGGACTGTTCTACTGCATGCTTTTAATACAAATGCAAACAAAATCTTTCACCAAACAGCATTCCACTATCACAACTAACAGCATGCGCTTCCATACCTGTCCTCGAGACAAGTGGCTATTACTGGGACGAATGCAGAAAAATGGAATGGTTTCCAATTAGCAAAAGGGTATGGCAAGGTTTGTTTATTTATTTTATTTATTTACTTTATTTGTATACCGCTGTTCTCAGCCCTTAGGCGACTCACAGCGGTTAACAACAGAACAGCAAAAATACAGTACACAGTAAAAAACAATAACATCATAACACCTAAACAATCCTATATAATTAACAACAATAGCCATTCACTGGCGTCTCATCACTGAAAACATGATCCAAATCCGTCATCCATTGTTCCATTCCTATGTTCATTACACTCATTGCACTAACTATTCGAACACCTGCTCGAACAACCAGGTCTTCACTTTTTTGCGGAATACCAATAATGATGGAGCTAGTCTAATATCTGTGGGAAGGGCGTTCCACAGCCGAGAGGTTGAATTTTATCACTTGATATGTTTAACTTCCATGCTGAAAATATCATGTGTAAAGCAAGATTATACTCAGAGGAAAGAGAATTGAAAATTGGATGAAGGATGGAGAAAAATTGGAGGAAGGAATATCAACTGTGTAAGATATTTAAATGACACCATACTATTAGAAGAAAATAGCAAATTATTATTATTTCTTGCTTTTTTCTCTTAAAAGAGACTCAGCTAAAGATTTGGAATGATTATTGAAAAAATCAAGGAAAAAAGGGCACAGTTGAACAAAACAAAACCCTACCCTAACCCTAATGACCACAGATTATTGGCATAATTTTAAGCGGATGATTAGAACATTTAAGTAATTCATGATTTTTCCTACTTGTATCAATCATTAATCAGAATGGAGATGCAGTCAAGAAATCAAAAGAAGATTTGGAAGGACAACTATGAAGAAACTAGAGAGGATTCTGAAGTATAAAGATATATCACTGAACATTATAGGATTGCCCACAACACTGTATTTCAAATTTCTACATATGGCTGTGGAAGCTGAAAAGTGAAGATAAAAAGAACATCAAGTTATTTGAAATGTGGACGAGAGTTCTACAGATACCATTCATGTCTATAAAGACAAATAAATGGGTCCTAGAACAAATCAAGCCTGAACTCTCAAGATGACTAAATTGGAACTGCCATATTTTGCTGTATCATGAGAAAACATGACTCACTAAAAAAGTCAATAATACATGGTACTTTAGAAGTCAGTAGGAAAAAAAGGAATGCTGCATTCCCAATCAACAGTCTCAATCCAGAAATCCATGGCTGCCCTGACTCTGTAAGATTTGATGACAGGGTGACTTGGAGGTCTCTGATTTATGGAGTCACCATATATTGAAGTCAACTTGATAGCAGTTATCAACAACATATTGCTCTGGGATGACTCTAAGAAAGAAGAAACTGGATATCTAAGCCTTTGTTCTAATCAAGCATAGCTAGACTGTTCATGACAGGTACACATTTTCTTTGTCATCAGAGGCAACATTCCTCTGGATTGCTGGTCACTTAGGATCATACATTGGACAGCAGTACTACCTTGATATTGTAGCTATGGGTGTCATAGAGGCAAATGGTAAGCCACTGTGAGTAGAGTGCTGGGCGAGATAAAGCTTTGGTCTGATCTAGGCCAATGCTTTTCACATTCTTACTGCACCTTCCATGGATTGGCCACTAGCACCGTTACAGAAAAAAACCCTCTGTGTTTCTATTTACAAGTTTCTATGCATTACGCATACATTTACATTGCAATCTTTCTGTTTACATGCATGTTTATGCTAAAAGTCAAGGTTAAAAAAAACACCCAATCCTAGGAGAATATATTTTAAAAGCCACCAATGATACCAATGTCTTAACAACAGTCCGTTTAGAAAATGCACTTTTTGTACTCCAGCACTCAGGATCCCACAAAGTTTACTGATGATACCAGGGGCTGTGACCTCAAAAAGATCATTGTTTAACCAAGTTCTAGTTAGAAGGAGCAAAAAAATACAATAAAGTATCAGATTTTCCTCATGTCTGAACTTCCATAAAGTGGCATAGCTGTTTACTAAAGTACTAGGCATTATCAGTCATCCTCAGCAAAAAGGAGAGAAACGAACAAAGCAGCATCAAATACTCAGTATTATATGCTAAAGTTGGGGACATTTCTTCTTCATTCTTGCTAGAACCAGTACAAATGTAATGAGCCCTACATTCCAGTGAAAGCGCTTCCTTGAAAAAAGCTAACAGTGTCAAAATGTTAGCTGTCCAAATGTTAGATATTCTCCTTGCTTCCATCTTGAACAGGATACCAATAAGCTAAAAAGAAACCACGCATAAAAGTCTGTGTCCCACATCCCTCATCAGAAATGACATAACTTCAAATAAGGAGTGGTCCAAGGACCTTCTGCAAGTTACATTCTAAATTGTACAGCCTACAGCACAATATAGGTTTACATTTACCCTCCATCAATATAAACCTCACTGTCCTTTTATGCACCTTAATTTTGAGAACAAAATCCACACAAAACAACAAAGTGTATATTGCAGAGCAATTACCAGAAAGACAATTGTTGATGGTGAGAATGTTACTTCTGGCGAAAAGGAGAGAAAAAGATGTGGCATAGCTAGCTCTTCAGAAGTTGCAGAACTACAACTTTCATTAGGTCTAGGAGAAGCCAGGCACTTCACCAATGTCTGGAGAACATGATCCCTATTCCTGCATGATGGTTATGACACATTTGTAAAACACTACCAGTAATAGCAAGTGGCAAAATACCCTCTTTCAAAATAGCACCAGGCTATCATGTGCTAGGGACAGCATCAGAGTAATATGCTTAAAGGAGAAAGATTTCTACCAAAGTAAACACACACACACACACAGAGAACTTAGTGGCTTTAAAAAATCTCACATGAGACATATGTACATTTTTCCATGCACATACTCTATTAGATCAAAACAATACTTAGCCAAACTTTCTGTAATTATTTGAGAAAAATTACTGTCTTTCCTCACTGACCTCTTTGTCCTTCACTCTTTATTACAAATGGTATTCATCTGAATGCACAACACACCACCTTTTGCTATAATTCCCTGCCAGACTTTATTCAATAAATCTCCACAAACTACCATTATATTCTTATACTTCCTTATCCACATATTTAAACCTTCCCTTTAAAAAAACCTCTCCTTTGGCCATCTGCTCCTCTGATGACCTAAAAGCCACACAGACTTTTCTCTCCAAACTTCTTCAATGCCATCCAATCGAAATAGGAGGAATAAAGCACAGCTGCCATTTTCTCTACAGGATGAGTATCCCTTGTCTGAAATCCTTAGGGAATAGTTTAGATTCCATGTTTTGAAATACCTGTATCTACCTATATGAACATAATGAGGTATTTTGGAGACGGCAACTAAGTCTAAATACAAAATTCACTTATATTTTGTGCACACCTCACACACACATATATAGCCTGAAGGTGATCTCATACAATATTTTTAATCATTTTGTGCATGAAACAAGGTTTGTGTGCACGGAAAGATGTCACTATCTCAGCCGTCCATTTTGGAATTCCAGCTAAAGGATGCTCGGCCTGTACTATCCTTCCCAGGTGGCAAGGCTCTCTGCACAATGTTTATAAATGACCCTTCTGATATCTATTTCAAGAGGTTATATAGAAGGAATGCAGTTTGGCACCACTTGAACTGCCATGGCTCAATGCTTTTGAATCGGAGGATGTGTAGTTTGATGAGGCCTCAGCAAGGGGCTAAAGGCCCCTTGTAAAACTACAGATCCTAGGCTTCCATAGCTTTGAGCCATGCCAATTAAAATGCTGTCAAACTGCATTAATTCCACCTGGTAGACTCGGAAGAGATTGGAGGCTGCTGACTCCCATGCTCTTCCTGGGCTTTCAATAGTGGAACTCTCTGCCTCAAAGTGTGATGGAAGCTCCTGCCTTGGAAGCTTTTAAACAGAGGCTGGAGGGCCATCTGTCAGGGGTGCTCTGATTGAGCTTTTCCTGCATGGCATGAATTGGACCAGATCAGCAGTTCTAAACTTGTGGGCCGTGGAACACCAGTGGGCCACAAGGACGAAAATCTGGTTTGTGAGCCTTCTTTATTTTATTTTATTTCCACTCCTTTCATGCCGGCTGCCACTCCTTTCCTGTCGCTGACCAACCCCCACCCCATGGATAGACCACATCAGCTCTAGATGATTAAATATGGTTTTCTGTGGGCAAGCAGATGGCAACTTCTGGATGATATATGTTCTGTATCAGAAACTAGAGCTGATGTGGTCTATCCAATGCAATTTTCTGAATCAGCACCCCAAATAACCAAACCAAATCTAAATGACCAAAAACTGATTCATAACCCTTTTGGTACTGATGTTGAAGAGAAAAGGTTGGCCACCACTGGACTAGATGTTCCATGGCAGGCATGGGCAAAATTGGGCCCTCCAGATGTTTTGAACTTTAATTCCCACAATTCCGAACAGCCTCAGGCCCTTTCGTCTTCCACCTCAGTTGCTTAAGCGGAAAAGGGAAAAAGAAAGGGCCTGAGGCTGTTGGGAATTGGGGGAGTTGAAGTCCAAAACTCCTGAAGGGCCCAAGTTTGCCCATGCTGGTACATGTGGTCTCTTCCAACTCTGGTTCCACGAGTCTATGAAACAGCTGCCTGGCGAATAGGCCAATCCCTTTTGCTCCTGGGGATGGATCGGGGAGCAGAACAGGGTCGAACTGGGTGGGCCTTGCGGTCGCTCCCAACTCTACCATTCTAGGAGGCGAAAGGCAGAAGCTTCACCTGTTGAGTTTACCTGTCCAAAGTGTAGATCGGTGGTTCTCAACCTGTGGGTCCCCAGGTGTTTTGGCCTACAACTCCCAGAAATCCCAGCCAGTTTACCAGTTGTTATGATTTCTGGGAGTTGAAGGCCAAAACATCTGGGGACCCACAGGTTGCGAACCACTGGTGTAGAGCGATTCATAAGAGTTGGAAGAGGCCCCATGGGCCATTCTGCCACGGAGAAGCAAAGCACCCCCGACAGATGGCCACCCTGAGGCTCCGCCACACGCTCTTTTCTTGAGGTCCTTCTACACAGCCCTATAACCCAGAATATCAAGGCAGGAAATCCCACAATATCTGCTTTGAACTGGAATATATGGCAGTGTGGACTCAGTTCAAAGCGGATATTGTTGGATTTCCTGTCTTGATATTCTGGCCTATATAGCTGTGTGTAAGGGCCCTTGGAGAGAACCAAATCCGGGCGACCCCCAGGCCCCTTTCCCCTCCCTCCCGCCCTGCCCGCTTCCCCGGCCCTCCTCCCTCACTCACCCGCCAGCCGGGCCCGCCCTCGGCCTCAGACCTGCCCGCGCTCCCAGGGGCACCAGGTCCCGGAGCCTCCGAGCCGCCATGAAGGAGTGGGGCGCCTGAGGGAAGGGCCCGCTCCCGCCGCCTCGCTCGGCCACCAACCAGGCAGGCGCCGGCTCCGGCCTCGTTGACCTTTCACCCGGCCTGCGTCACAAGACGTCAACACCTCAGCGCCGCCGCCCCGCGTCATCCCGGAAGCGAGCGCGAGGCATCCCGGGAGCTGGAGTCCGGCCTTCCGCTGGGAGGGGCGCGCGCGCCTAGGCGTGCATCGACACTGCCGCAGGAATGCAGCCGCGCGCCTCTTCCCCCTCAGCCCTGGCTCAATGCTATGGCGTCCTGGGAGCTGCAGTCTGGTAGAGAGGGCGCAGCGCCTTTTAAGAACACCACCTCCATGATTCCACAGCGCTATGGCAGTTCAAGTGGGGTCAAACTGCATTCCTTCTGCAGTGTAGATGCAGCGAGTTACAACTTTTGGAGTATTTATATTACTCTCCACCATTATTACTGATTTCTGTTCTGCTAGTACTGTGGTTCCCAACCTTTTTTTGACCAGGGACCTCTCTCCATCATCAGTACCAAAAGGGTTACAAATCAGTTTTTGGTCACCTTTAGATTCAGTTTGGTTATTTGGGGTGCTGATTCAGAAAATTACATTGGATAGATCACATCAACTCTAGTTTCTTATACAGAACATATGCCATCCAGAAAGGTCACAGGTCCAAATCTGGGGAGCAGGGTGAGCTCCCGTTGTTAGACCCAGTTACTGCCAACCTAACATTTCGAAAACATTCAAATGTGAGTAGATAAATAGGTACCACTTCTGCAGGAAGGTAACAGTTAGACCCAGTTACTGCCAACCTAACATTTCGAAAACATTCAAATGTGAGTAGATAAATAGGTACCACTTCTGCAGGAAGGTAACAGTTAGACCCAGTTACTGCCAACCTAACATTTCGAAAACATTCAAATGTGAGTAGATAAATAGGTACCACTTCTGCAGGAAGGTAACAGCACTCCATGCAATCATGCCGGCCACATGATCTTGAAGGTGTCTACAGACAACACCGCCTCTTCGGCTTAGAAAACGAGATGAGCACCACCACCGCCCAGGTCAGACACAACTAGACTAAATGTCATGGGGAAACCTTTACCTAGTCACCATCTGCTTGCCCACAGAAAACCATATTTAATAATCTATAGCTAATGTGATAGTAGTAATCTTTCGTCGGTAGTCAGCCTGTCCCCTCCCGACATCCCCATTGGCATGGCACTATAAGAGGGCTTTGTGAGACCAGTCACTTGTAGTTGTATGGTTTCGAGGCAACAGTGTAGTAATGGTGAGGCTGCGGACCATATTTTCATTCTTGTGGACCACTGGTGGTCCATGGACCACAGGTTGGGAAACACTGCACTAGTACTACTTGCCCAGGTGTGTATGTGGGGGGGGGGGGTTTGCTGCCCACCTGCTTCCTCCCTACGCCAGCTCTGAGGGAGCCTACCTCACAAGGTCTCCATGGCAACACTCCTCTGGCAAAGGTGGGCATGCTCTCTTTGTTGCTGTTTCCTTCCTTCCTTCCCTCCTTCCCCTCACTTCCACCTTGCTCTCCCAATGATTTCACAGAGAGTCAGTTTATCTTAGAACAGCCTTTGAAGTATAGACAGAGACCCCATCTACACTGTCATATAATGCAGTTTGAACTGCATTATAATGGTCAGTATAGGGTCCTTCCACATTACCCTTTCTCCCATGAGCTGATCCTAGATTATCTGCTTTAAACTGGAATATATGAATCCCCACTGCCAGATAACCTAGGATGAACAGATAATCTGGGATCACATCCTAGGATAAAGTGGCAGTGCGGAAGGGCCCATAGACTCACATACTGCAGGTTGAACTGCATTTAACTGGATTTGCCAGTAAAACTGAATTGCTGTATTTCAAAATGATGCATGTCTAAAACTTTGGGGAAGCTCTCTTCTATGTATAAGTGCATTATGAGTGCACATGATGCCAGACAAAGACTAAATCTAGAAAAAAATACAGTTACATGTATGGGAACTGACCAGTGTGCACCAGGGCTTGGAGTGAAGTGTTTGAAAGTGGTCAGCCTGTGCTAAAATCTCTGGCCAGTCAGGATGCTCACACTGCATAAACTTGGGATGCTGCCATCCACCCATCCTAATTGCCTGGGTTGTCATGAAACTATTGCTGTGTAAATCACTGTCAAAGACAGAAGTTGAAAAGATCCAGGTACCACAAAGAGTGTTGTCCTATCTTCCTGTATATCTTTATGCCTTTTCCTTTCTTCACTGCACAAAGTAATTGCCTTTCTTCACTGCACAAAGATTCATTCTAGTCTTTCTTTACTTGTCAAGCTAGGCAATGTTTTATCTCCATGAACCAAAAATAGTGAGAGATAGTACGAGGATTGAATGAGAAATATGCCTCCACCTTCGTTACTTGAGTTTGGATGGGAATATTTTAATAAATCAAGCACAGAAATAATCCTTAGAATGTTCTCTTTAACTACCACTATTCACTTTTTTCACATAATCACCAGACAATTGGATACATTACTGCCAATGATGAACAAGTTTCCTGAAGCTGTCACGGAAGACATCAACATTCTGTTTCCGCAACCCATCATGCACAGAACTTCCGATAGACAAGCAAAGCAATAATGTGACCTACACGTTCTTGTGAAATGCCGATTATGCTTGAAATTTCTCTCTGGTGATACAACAATCATCCTGAATCAATCTGTCAATCTTTTTCTTGTGAAACTCGGTGGTTGCTGTCACAGGACGCCCAACTCTTTGTTTGTCATGTAAATCAGATGTTCCCACCTCAACATCTTTAAACTTACTCACCCAATGACGCACAGTACTCACATCAACACAATCACCATAAACAGCTTACATTCTCTAATGAATCTCCTTTGGGGTGACACCTTCTGCTGTCAAGAATTCAGTGACTGCACGTTGTTTAAGTCGCTGACAGCCTGTGCAGGGTTCCATACTTTGTACTTTAACAACACAACCATTCAATGCTCAGGCTTCCTGCCAAAATGGAACTACTGAGGAGAGTCTACTGAACAAGCCAGTACCTATCGCATACCAGTACTGCCATCTGTTGAGGAGTTACGAAGGTGGAGACATTATTTTCAGCCATCGTATGTTGGGGGGCATACTTGAGCAGGTATGTACAGTCATTTGTGCACATTTTCATATCAATATGTTCACACTGTATACATACCCATGTGTGCACACAATCCTCTCCCTCCATTGTAGTAGACATACACGTAGAAATGCTACCATCATACGAGACAATGGGGTCATGTTGTTCCCATCACTATACCATTCCAATCTCAGTAAAGGTGAGTCATGTGATTTAAATTGAAATAATTGCACTTGAGAATTATTCTCCTTGTGTGCCCTCTTCCCCATTTAAATCATTTTCTGACAGACTGTCAAATTGCTACTTAACAGTCTGTCTTGGGAGTGTGATTATGCTTGGCCATAGGGCAGTGAGGAGAGTGATCCTAGTGCCTTCCTACTTCTGTGGGAGATGATAGAATTTGGGAGCTGTAGAAATGTGGGAACATTGGGCATGAAATGTCCAAAAAATAGTTAACATAAACCTTTCACACTGCCCTGAGAAGACATCCAGAACACATAATAGGCTTCGGAAGAGCCTATTATATTCCTGGGAGGATTTTTTCACCTCTGTTTCTAGATCAGACCCCTCCCTGGGGTCCCCATTGTTCTGGCTGTAACAGAAACATCAAAACTCACAAACACCCATTAAAAACCATTATGCTTTGGACCCAACTGAATTCCTTTCCGCACCCACCCTTCTCCTGGGCAGATCAATAAACAGACAAAGCCTTCAAATGAACCAATGACAGTTTATTACATTCCCCCCCCCCCCCCGTGCCTGAGAGCCAATCATAAAGAGCAATGGACTGTGTGCCTTCACCAATTGGACGACAGATTCTGGCTGCCAGTATTTTGGAACAATCAAAAGCCAATGTGGCAGAATGTCTTTATTTTTAATAGCTGTCAGGGCATTATAAATAAATCTGTATGTTCACAATTGCATTTATGTCAGTTTTTGGAGTGCTGACTCTGCTGGCATCCACTTTTGGCCAAAGGAAAATCAAGCCTTTGATCTTTGCCTTCATCCCATCTGTGTCTCATTTGATCCTTTAGGCTCTGAACCTTCAGTTCTTGTAGTAGCTGAAATCACTCAACAAGCAGACTATCCTGATTGCATCACGGCTTTTTCCTATCTTTATGCCATTTTCCCTATCTTTCTACACCCCTTTCCACACCTCTCTGCAATCTTTTCCTTTTCTCTGTGCCATCTTTCCCTTATCTTTCTGCAGTCCTTTCCTTAATCCCAGGCTATCTTTCCCGTTTCTTTGCAACCTTTTCTCCTATCTCTGCCTTTGAGAACTGGTGTGGTGTAGTGATTTGAGTGTTGGGCTGTTGATACTGGAGTATGAATCCCTTTTCGGTCATGAAACCCACTCGGTGACCTTGAGCAAGTGACATTTTCTCAGCCCCAAAGGAAGACAGTGGCAAACATATTCTGAACCAATCTTGCCAATAAAATCTTGTGATAGGTTCATCTTGGGCTCACCATAAATAGGAATTAATTTGAAGGCACACAACAACAACATCTTTCTCTTATCCAACTTCTGTCAGACAAGCCTCAGTTTTATATCCTTTCTTCCCCATAGGCCTCCCTTTATAGCCTTCCCTGGTCTGTGACTGACTGGTAATAACTAGGATTGCCTTGCTTCTCTCTTCAGAAATCTAAATCCAAATGCTAGTTCTAACTTTTTTTTATCATGTCAGAAACGACTTGAAAAACTGCAAGTTGCTTCTGGTGTGAGAGAATTGGCAGTGTGCAGAGACGTTGCCCAGGGGAAGCCTGGATGTGTTACCATCCTGTGGGAGGCTTCTCTCATTGTCCCCACATGGAAAACTGGAGCTGACAGACATGAACTCACACTGTCCCACGGAGTCAAACTGCCGACCATCAGATCAGCAGTTCAGCTGGCACAAGGGTTTAATCCACTGCAACACTTTGGCTCCTGTTTAAGTTCTAACTTAAACAGATCCACAGAATCAATTCAACAATTGAGTCCCCTTTGGACCACTAGCCAGATACAGAGACATGAGAAGCTGGAGCTGACAGATGGGAGCTCACCACGCTTCCCAGATTCGAATCGCTGACCATTTTAGTCAGCAGTCCTGCCGGCACAAGTGTTTGACCTATTGCGCCACCGGAGGCTCCTACTAATGTCTAATGTCAATTATGTATAGGTCAATAATCAGTAAACAGCTATGAAATATAAACTTATATTGAGTAGACAAGTACAAATTTACAAGTGTAATATTGATGCTCCATACATCAGAATGAGTAACAAACTAAACATAAATTTGCTGCTTGCAAAGTCAGTCAGTTGAGTCTGTAGAGCACACGACCAGTTTCAACATTTTTTAGTCTTCCTCGGGCAAAATTATACATTTCTGTGACAATCACTTAATATTTCTCTCCCAAGTAGTGTTCTATGTCTTTTTTCTTTTTTTCTCTTTTTATGAATTATATCAAGGCATGGTAAGTTTCTATGACTTTATATTTCAAAGATACTCTGCTACCTTCTTTAATTCTTATTGTGAATAAAGAAACAGGGATTCAGTCTCCAATTTATGGATTAACAAAGAATACCAAATGCTGAACTTTTCACAAGCACTGGTAAAGTGTAATTTCAGTTCCCTGTGGTCTGCAAATTTAATAATTTAATTCAACAGAGATTTGAAACTGTTTTCATTAGAATTCAGTTGTGTGAGGCAAGGGTGAGTAAACTATGGCTTACCAGATGTACCAGACTGTATGATTCTTAGCCAGGAATTGCCATCCAACAACATCTGGAAAAGCACCGTTTGCTCTCTCCACTCCTTTACTCAGCTGACCCTCCCTGCGTTGCC
The DNA here is from genome assembly GCF_037176765.1 of Anolis sagrei. Classification (NCBI taxonomy): domain Eukaryota; kingdom Metazoa; phylum Chordata; class Lepidosauria; order Squamata; family Anolidae; genus Anolis; species Anolis sagrei. Next base: position 138,432,675 of record NC_090022.1, read on the forward strand.
AAGCTCTTCTATGACATCAGAACAAACAAACTGAGAGCAGACAATGGGGCCATGAAAGGACCTGCCAATCCCCATTGTGACGTCAAAGCAGGACAGCCATTTCCAAACATTACAGCCTGTGGACATAAGACTTTGTAAAGAAATCAGTGTTAGTAATAAAAATAATACACGGTATTATTGTGTCTCCTGCAATATATGTTAGCTCAGAATAGGATGAACTAATGGTTAGGGATGTTTTGTTGCTATATGCTACTTACATTTTTCTTTCACTAACAACAGCCTTGATTTTGCAGTTCAAAGAGTGGTGTGCAATTCTAAAGGCTTAAGGATAATAATAATTTATTTACTTGACTAGTCATATGACCATTTCAAAATACATCATGAATAAAATACAAGGCAAAAGGAGTGGACAAAATAATCCAGTGATTTTACAAAATGACCAAATGCAACATTCCTGCCTGAATCTATCAAACGGATTATAATCCTAGACGAAAAGCCCCTCCCCTATACCACTCCCTTTCCAAGTAACTCTAGAGAAAAAGTTTAGTGGTGAATGAAAATGTCAGCAACTGATCTTTACGCTGCTGTCATGTCACCTTGATTTCACTGTTAGGTAACATGGGTAAATTCAGGTCCAATAACATGATTATAAATAACCTTGGCAGCACACTCCCTTGATCTGTCTCCCATGAACTCGCTTGAACCAATGTGAAAGCTGAAAGCGGTAGAGAGGAGCTGTCTCATGCCAAGTCACACTACAAGGTTACCATAACTGGCATGCCTTCCCTTGCCCACAGACAGCATCCAAGAAATGTAGGGAAATTTAGAGAAACATTTATATTTCCTTCCTTCCCTTTCTCTTTCATTTTCAATGACTTCAGCAGATGTACTATTCAACTAATGTAGGTATTTTTTCAAGATTCTTATTTGTTTGGGCCAGGCTCACTTTACAACCAGTTTTGTCTCTGAAGTTGAAAGTAACATATACAGGCATATACTTCCTTTAGACTGGAGTTTGTATTTCTAGTGACAGACAGAAATAGAAAATTAAGGGAGGAAAACAGGACTCTCTTCTGAATTTAACACTGTGGAACTGTTTTATCTTGCTTTAGAGTAGGTTTGGCTCTGTGTATAGCAAGCTTTCCAATGTGTTTCCCCCCCTTTCTTTCTGTGAGATAGATTAATCTCACACATGTTTATTTGAAATCAGATCCCATTGTGTTAACTAGTGTTTACTTCATGGAGATTATAAACAAGAATGCAATATCAAGATGTGTGCTCAAGATTATTTCCATTATCTTCTTTTGATCACAGCATCATAGTAATATCCTGCAAATCTCTTGGGAAGACAAGCAGACAAATGTCAGCATACTGGAAGAAGCAAACACCACCAGCATTGAAGCGATGGTCCTCTGCCATCAGCTCAGCTGGACCGGCCACATTGTCCGGATGCCTGACCACCGTCTCCCAAAGCAGTTGCTCTAGCCTGAACTTAAGAACGGAAAATGGAATGTTGGTGGGCAGGAAAAGAGATATAAAGGTGGGCTCAAAGCCAACCTTAAAAACTCTGGCATAGACACTGAGAACTGGGAAGCCCTGGCCCTTGAGCGCTCCTGCTGGAGGTCAGCTGTGAACAGCAGTGCTGCAGAATTTGAAGAGGCACGAATGGAGGGTGAAAGAGAGAAACATGCCAAGAGGAAGGCGCACCAAGCCAACCCCGTCCGAGACCACCTTCCACCTGGAAACCAATGCCCATCCAGCCAGGCTCAAAACTAGGGACCTGTCTCGGTTTTACCGGAAGCGTTCAAACAAAGACATCCCTCCTCCCCCTCCCGACGTGTCATTTTTTTCGTGCCAGGAGGACTGTAAGGAGAGGTTGGTGCTGCCAGAAACCTAAGCGGGGGGCTTTGGGGTGGCTAAATGTCATACCAATTTGACTCAGGATGGCATTTAGCCAACTCCCCCATCCAGAAAAGCCCACATTTGGGTTGGGATTTGGGGACTTATAACTCATTTTGGCGTGGGTTTTCAGTAATGTCTGAAAGTGCCCTGCATGTATTTTCTTCTTTCAGTACCTGCTTTTGGATAGAGGAAGTCCAATGCTATATATTTTGTTAGCTATTAAATATTTGATCTCCACCCTTTGATGTGTCGATCAATACATAGCTGACAAAATGTTACATAGACATCTTAAACATGCAATTGTTAGTTTTCAAATAAGTAGTTTGCACATAATTAGTCAGCAATCGCCAGTGATATATTTTGTTATTAGAGGAAAAACCACATTCTCTGAGGGAAGTGGACTGGCTGAGCAGTTAAAAAAATTTTTGTCGCTGTATAAAAAGCAAAAACTAGGCTTCTTAGGAAGATCAGAAATTTTGAATTACTTAAGATATGATGGAAATAAGGAGGAATAACAAAACAAAATATTCCAAAGGGAATACAACTGTTTAATTATCTGGGCAGAGGTCACAAGGGGTGCTAGAAGGATAGTCCTTTTACAGAGGTGGAGAGTAGGCTGAAGTAGTAAAACCATTTCCCCCATTTTTTTTAATATTCCCCTCACCCATGTAGCCCTCATGGAAATAATTGTCCTTTATTAAATGGGAAGTGTGGTGGGGAAATAACCACTGAAAATGGGGAAAATGGTTTTCCTCCTTCAACTCCCTCCCTCCAATAAAATGAACAATCCTTCTCTCTCTCTAGCGCCCCCTTGTGGCCTTCGCCCAGATAATGGAACAGAACCTGAAATTCATACCATGGATTCTTACCCCAGTAAGGTGACAAACAGGTCAATGGCTTCAAATAAAGGAGTACCTATAATTGTGATACTGAGAAATGGAAACTCCATATTATGAAATATATGTAATTATATTAAATAGAAATATTGACTACACAAAACCTATTGGGTCTGTGCCTTTTGTCTTATATTCACCTTATAGACAGATTGTCTATGGAATATTGCCTGGTTGCACCCAAAACCCCTTCTTTCAATTTCCATAATCCCTTTCCAATTAATTGGGAGATGAGGGGAAATTACTCAATGGATATACATCAGAGATCTCTGGGTACATCTCTTGCTCCCATTGGTAAGACTGAGGCTATCTGTATATTATTATTATTATTATTATTATTATTATTATTATTATTATTATTATTATAAATTGGACTGCTCCAATTACAGTTTATTGAATTTCCCACCACCACCAACCAGGACTGGACATGGATTTTGTAAATGGCTGTCAAATGAAATTAAAAAGATCTGTATTTTCAATTGTGTTATGTCAGTACTTTTGCAGGCCTGTTTCGGGGGGGGGGGGGGGGGGTAATGTTTCAAACCCTCCCCAAATGCTTCAGGTTAAAAAAAAACCTGGTTTACTCATGAATATTAACTGATTAGTAAATTTATGAGTAAACCAGGTTCTTTTATCCAGAAGCATGGGGGGGGGGGTTTAAAACCTTAACTCTCCCCCCCCCCCCCCCGGTCTACAGGCCTGCTTTTTAGTGTTTTATCTGCTGGCATCCTCTCTGGCCAGTGAGACTAAACCTCTGCTTTTGCCTTCTACCGTGTCTGTGTATAATTTGAAATACGGATTAGTGGGGTTGAAATAATTGAAAACATAAAAGGTGCTGGTCATGTCTTGCTAAAAAAGGAAATACAAGCAAGCAATGGGGAAATGTTGAGTCTGCATTTTCCTATAAGCCCTTTCTGATATCCTTGCTGTTTGCTTTTTCAAGGTGCAAAATGTACTAACATGAGCCACTGTGCTATAGTGAAAACAAAAGCAGAAAAGGAAGTAGTTTAGTTATCTGTTGGCTATCACCAGTTGACAAAGAAAGGCAAACACTGATTGAACAATTATCAGAGAAATGGGGAAACTCATCCCAGGGTGTTTAACAAATACTTAATCTGCCAAAGAACAAAGGATGGGTTTGTGGAAAGGGGCTGGGATGGATTTGCTTACATACACAGCAAAACATTACTTTATAAGACATTATAACTAAGACTTTGAAAAACCAAGAATTAACTGTTACACTTACTTTCCTAACATTGCAGTTTTACTCTTAAATGTTGCCACCACTATATACATATATGTGACTATGAAAGGCCATAGAAACTGGTCTCTGGAAGATAGAGGTCAGTAAAGTTTTGTTGACTTGGATTTCATGGCATCACATGGCAATGAAGATCCGCATAGTTAAACCAATGGTATTCCCCATAGTAAGCTTTGGATGTGAGACCTGGACCATAAGGAAGGCTGAGCGAAGGAAGGTGCTTTTGAACTGTGGTGTTGGAGGAAAATTCGGAGAGTGCCTTGGACCACGAGAAGATCCAACCAGTCCATACTTCAGGAAATAAAGCCCGACTGCTCACTGGAGGGAAGGATATTGGAGACAAAGATGAAGTACTGTGGCCACATCATGAGGAGAAAGGAAAGCTTAGAGAAGACGATGCTGGGGGAAATGGAAGGAAAAAGGAAGAGGGGCCGACCAAGGGCAAGATGGGTGGATGGCATCCTTGAAGTGACTGGATTGACTCTGAAGGAGCTGGGGGTGGTGACCGTCAACAGGGAGCTCTGGCATGGGCTGGTCCATGAGGTTACAAAGAGTTGGAAGCAACTGAATGAGTAAACAACAACATGCAGATAGTGAAAGTGGTGATGATAAGCAGAAGAGAATAAAATTAAGAAAATAAAAGACAGTGGGAGCCAGCCTAGTGTAGTGATTTATGTTGGAAATGCAAAAAAAAAAAAAAAAACTCTGAAAAGTGAAGAATACCCCAAAGTGGGCAGTAGCAACAGAGCTACTGAGTCCCCCCCTCTTTTGTCTATCTATCCTGCTTCCTTTGCGATGGAATAAGATACTCTTAGGAATTCTCTGTCTCCGCCTCTTTGCTTTCCTAGGAGTCTTCTCTCATCCTTCCAATATGTAGCTAGCTTTGGGAGGTTCTACACAGACACTAAATCCAAGTTAGAAAGAGATGAAAAGATACAAGTCCGACTGTGGAATGGCTACACAAACATTCCAATAACTGACTAAGGCTGGGATGGTGGCCACAGTATCCACTGATGTTTTTTCTTAACCAGTCAGCTGAGATGCATTGATGCACACTGCCATATCCGTTCCGGATCAGTGCTGGACCATGGCAAGACACAGGAAATGAGAACAAAGGGGAAGAAAGTGAGAAATTATGTGTTTTCCCCTGCAGGATGTGTTTTACCTTCCTGCCAGCTGTGCTTTGGTGTGTGTGTCAACACTAGCACTGCCCTGACAAGCACACTACTTTTTTTCCTATCCCAGTTTCAAGCTCTGGGTGGGATATACTCTGATTGGCTGCAGCATGTTTTCTGGTTAATCCTGGACTTTCTGGTGAGTTTCTTTAATGTGCTGTTTTGGACTTAATGTGCATTGTAGTGTGCATTGGGGACTATGTTTTGTGGATACTGGCTTTGTGTTGCATTATTATTTGTTGTTTTTTGGTTTTACTCTGGTTTCTGATATTTGTAATCCAGTCTTGTTTTTACAGAGGGAAAATAACTTCTCCATGTTCTGCTCATATGTAGTCTATCTGGTTTCTATTTTAGCCCTCAGAAAATGTTCATGTATATGTTGGGTAATTTTCCTTTCAAAAAGGAAAAAGCATTTAGAAATGTAAAGCAGCAACAACAGCAAATGTTTTAGCAGATCAGAAGCTTAATGAGCATACGGTTGTTGTAGGTTTTTCAGGCTGTATGGCCATGTTCTAGAAGCATTCTCTCCTGATGTTTTGCCTGCATCTATGGCAGGCATCCTCAGAGGTTGTGAGCATAGCAGTAGTGTGAATGAGATTCAGCAATTACAGGATGAGAGTCACACTTTAAAAGTTACAAAAGACTCTATTGAAATAACTACATTTCTAGCTAACTATGGGCCCTTCCACACAGCCATAATATCTGCTTTGAACTGGATTATCTGAGTCCACACTGCCATATAATCCAGTTCAATGTGGATTTTATACAGCTGTGTGGAAGGGGCCTCCATGCTTGCAGGAGAAGAACAAAATTGAAGACTCGGGCTTACCATGCAATCTACAAACTTTGAATAAAAAGAGGTATCAGTCTAACAAACAGAAATGGAAAGAGAGACTAGAGAGCCAGGCAGACAAAGAAGGCAATGGGGAAAGGGCTTTCCCTGCCAGCTCATTATTCTGCCTGTCTATTATAGATGAGGACTATAAATTTGTGCAAGGTGTGGTTGCCTGAAGAATATGTTTGCGATGAACAAACTGGTTTACATATTCGGTTTCTTGTTTTACTATGCCTAGGTTCCCCTGACACATGTGTCCCACATTCCATTTTCCTGCCTGTTGTACAGTTTCCAATGTTCCTTTCACCTTTGAACATATCCACAACTGAATCTTCTTTTGGCTTGAGTCCATTTGTGTCATTAGACACAGCACTATGCATACTTGTTCTCTCCTCTTCTCCAGTAGTTCAGTTAATACCTTGTCATCTCGGAGTCTCCTCTTCTGGCACTATCTCTTGTTTAATTTTTGCCAGTCTCAACATAGAGTTTCCATGGTAGAGGGCTTCAGGAGTGTTTTGGAAGACAGAAATGCACCCCCCCCCCCAAAAAAAACATAATTATACAGGAATTGCTGAGTCATGCAAAGAACTTTCAGGCTTCTGCCCTTCTTTCTGCTTTATAAATTGGGTGTCCCAAATAGTGGCCAGTGCACGATTGATAGCTGCTTTTTGCCTGAAATGCTCACATGACCATATTTAGAGAACAGGAAATAATGTGATCAAGCAAAGCCATGCCCTCCTGACCGGACAAGTCAGAGAGAGACAAATAACACACTTTTCATTAGCTAGAAGGGTTGTGCAATGATGATGTTAGCTGGTAGAGATAAGGTGAACTATAAAACCATTGTTCTAAAAGGTGCCATTTGTCCCTCCTATACAAATAGGCTGGTACCCACATGTGTGTTTTGTTTTTCTGTATGTTTTGCTTTACTGTTAGCCTAAAATAAAACATACTCTTGCTCCAAGAAACATCTAGTCGTGTTCATCTATCCTTGAAGCTTCTGAAGCTGTTCATCCTGGTGTGGGGTGACAGGTTTACCACTGTGCTCTTCTGCACAGTACTAACAAAAGATCACTGTGGTGCCATTCTTGTCAACATAACCGTTCGCCTCACAGCAGCATGCAATCATTTCATCAGTAATGTCATCATATGCTTCCATTCTTGTATGCTAGACAAAGGTCCTTATGATACAGTATAATTATACTGTTACCCACTTTGCCATGGTTGCATCCTGTTAAAACAGGGCTTGGTAGTTCAGCTCTCTGGCTGAACATTAGAAATCTTCCTCCCTAAAGTACAAACCTCAGAATTCCATTGGATGGAATCTTGACACTGCAAAGTGGAATCTGGGTGCTTTAACTCTGCAGTATGATAGGGACCTAAAGTTCCACTTTTTGAATTTATTTATCGTGTCAGGGGCAACCAGACTATTGTATTACATTTCTAACAGAAAAAAACCCAAACAGATAAAAAAACACAAAGTTTGCAAGCTTGGTAGTTGATTAAATGTCCTTTGACCTGTATCTGGCCACTTGGAGTGCCTCTGGTGTTGCCGCAAGAAGGTCCTCCATTGTGCATGTGGCAGGGCTCAGGTTGCATTGCAGCAGGTGGTCAGTGGTTTGCTCTTCACACTCACATGTGGTGGATTCCACTTTGTAACCCCATTTCTTAAGGTTGGCTCTGCATCTCGTGGTGCTAGAGCGCAGTCTGTTCAGCGCCTTCCAAGTCGCCCAGTTTTCTGTGTGCCCAGGGGGGAGTCTCTCATTTGGTATCAGCCATTGGTTGAGGTTCTGGGTTTGAGCCTGCCACTTTTGGACTCTCGCTTGCTGAGGTGTTCCAGCGAGTGTCTCTGTAGATCTTAGAAAACTATTTCTTGATTTAAGTCATTGACGTGCTGGCTGACACCCAGACAAGGGATGAGCTGGAGATGTCACTGCCTTGGTCCTTTCACTGTTGGCTGCTACTTTCCAGCGGATGTCAGGTGGTGCAATACCGGCTAAACAGTGTAATTTCTCCAGTGGTGTAGGGCGCAGACACCCCATAATAATGCGGCATGTCTCATTAAGAGCCACATCCACTGTTTTAGCGTGGTGAGATGTGTTCCACACTGGGCATGAATACTCTGCCTATGATGCATTTGACAAGCGTCTTAGATGCACAGCTCCTGATAAGGAACCCATTTCCACCAGAAAGCATTGTGTTCTAATTGTAATGAAACATAATCCTGTATCCTGGAAATTAATACAACATTTCTTATAATTTCCCATATTTCACCATAGTAGTAGTAGTAATAACAACAACATTTCTAGACTGCCTTCTCTCCCCAAAGAGACTTAGGATGGTTTATACATACAAAAAGGCAAGCATTCAATGCCTCGGGTAAATACAAACGTATCAAAATAATTCACAATAAAGCAACAGTACTAACAGTGAGCTTACGACAAAGAATTAAGCATTTTGATGAAAAATGAAACAAAACAATCCAGTAAGACATAGTTAACTAAAACATAAGTAAACATTACAACAAATACTCTAAAAGCATTTTAAAATACAGTTACATTAAAAATGGCTGGCACAAGTGCTCATTTGAAACGTAACTTGGCAGCCATGCTGTACAAGTGGGACTAGCCAGCATTCCAAGTAGTTAAAGTGTTTTAGTCCTCCTCCTCTCCATACACTAAAGTGCATAGGTGAGTTTTTAGAAGTTTCTCAAACGAGAAGACGGTGCGGGGCATTTTTATGTCTTTAGGGAGAGAGTTCCAGAGATGGGAGCCATCACAGAGGAGGTCCCCTGTCTTGTTCCCACCAGCCGGGTTTGTGACAGAGATGGGACCGAGAGGAGGACCTCTTCTGTTGACTGCAGTGCATGGGATGGTCTGTATAGGGAGATGCAATTAGGGCTTTATAGGAAAGCCCTAATTTTTAGGGCTTTATAGGAAAGACCAGCACTTTGTATTTAGCTTGAAGTGGACCAGCAGCCAGTGGAGCTGCCACAGTATGGGAATTGTCCTCTCACGATACGGCGCTCCAGTTAGCAATCTAGTATTAGTCTCTATTGAATTTACACAGCTATATCTAACGGGTTATTATATGAGCAAGTGGAAACGATAACTTACTGTAGTTTTCTTTTGCTTTATAAAGGGAATGACAATATCAATATGAAAAATGTCTCTTAATTCACATATTTTCTGTTTAACGTTTTTTTACTCAATAAAGTTAGAAAACTAAAAAAAGGCAAATATTGTAATCAATATTTTTCCAGTCATTTTAGTTAATCAGCATAAAATAAGTTACAAAAAATTGTCAAATTATACATTACAAATAAGCATCAAATTCTATCAATGTTCTTTGCAAATGGCAATAGAAAACTGGTGAGAAGGTAGCATCACTAATGTTTATCATCATCCTGCCAGAAACAGGAATTTCTCCTAAATTTCATATTGCTCTTGAGAAACATTATATCATTTAGTAGCCTACAATTAACTGAAGAATGTGAGAATGATGTGCATTTATGGTGTTTGATCTGTGGTGGCTAGACATTCACACCATTGCTAGATATCACAGTCATCCGGTGGTAAAAGTGCTTCTATAACACAAAACTGGTGTGTGTGTGTGTGTATTATGGGGTATTGGACTGTAACTCTCTCAAATCCCCACAAGTCACTGTGGCTGGTGGGGTCTGCAGTCCAATAACATATGGAAATCCACAGATTCCCCATCTGTGGATTAAATCATATGACGTAAAACAGGAAACACAATGAAATTTATAGCTGATGTGATTTCTTTTAACATGTCCTTTTCCGGCAGGAACATTCCAGTGGTATTATTAAATGGAGGCCAAATGTTACAGTGTAATTTGCAACCATAGAAAGCAATTAAAAGCATTTCTTTCTCAGTTCAAAAGCTAGTATTTCTCTTACATGAGGGAGGATGTCTCCGCGAAGTGCTGCTTCATACCATCAATAATAATATTCTGCCAGAGAATGAGGAAACAAGTCCGTACTCTTACCAAATGGTTGCAAAAGAGAAAGTCTAATGCTAACCAGTGAAAGTGCTCAATTTCTTATCAGATCATAAGCTGAAAATGAGTCAACAGTGTGAGATGGCAGCTAAAAAAACAAGTGTGGCTCTAGGCTGCATCAAGAAGAGTGTAGTGTCTATACCAGTGGTTCTCAACCCGTGGGTCCCCAGATGTTTTGTCCTTCAACTCCCAGAAATCTTAACAGCTGGTTAATTGGTTGGGATTTCTGGGAGTTGTAGGCCAAAACACCCGGGGACCCACAGGTTGAGAAACACTGGTCTAGATCAAGGGAAGACATAGTCCCGCTCTATTCTGCTTTGATCAGACTTCACCTGGAATACTGTGTCCAGTTCTGGGCATCACAATCCAAGAAGGATGTTGACAAGTTAGAATGTGTCCAGAGAAGGGCAATCAAAGTGGTCAAAAGCCAAACCCATGCCCTAGTTTAGGGAGCTGTGTATGCTTAGCTTGGAGAAAAGAAGGCTGAGAGGAGATGTGCTATCCATGTTTAAATATCTGAAAGGATGTCAAATGGAGGAGGGCACAACCTTTTTGTTTTGTTGATCTGGAAACTAGAACATAGAGTAATTGATTCAAATTGCAGGTAAAGAGATTCCATCTAAATATTAGAACTTCCTGATAGTCAGAGCTGTTTGATTGTGGAAGGCGCCGCGCTGGAGTGTGGTGGAGTCTTCTTCTTTGGAAGTTTTTAAGCAGAGGCTGGGTCGCCATCTGTCAGGAGTGTTTTGATTGTGTGTTGCGGCATGGCAGAAAGGGGTTGGACTGGATGGCCCTTGTGAATTATTCCCACTCTTATGATTCCTTTGTCTATAGTTTCTCAGATACCCATAAAGTGAAGGAGAGGTAATTAATAGGAAGCATAAAGCAAAAACAAACAAACAAAACAAAAAACCCAAAATTTTGGGTGAAAAGGGGTTACAAGTGGGATGGGAGTAGATTAATTGAGGCCCCTTCTACACTACTATATAAAATCCAGATTATCTTCTTTGAACTGGATTATATGGAAGTGTAGAAGGGGCCTCAGACTCTCTCTGGCAAACTGGAATAGCTGAAGGGAATGCAGGAACTCACTTATGCTTTACATTAAATACACCAATCATGGTGTTGCACATTTCTGCATTGTGCAGTATGTATATATTCTGCTGTGTAATTGTAACTTATCTGAGCCTCACAGTCTTACTGTAGAGCTTAGAAATACTACTTTTTGTATTAATGCTTTCAGAACCTCTCAGACAGCATGGCAACCTAAGCCAGATTTACAGTCAGCTAATGACATAATCTTTAGGAAAACACCCTTTGCTCTGAGCTGGCTCATTTCATATTCTAGATACTTTATGTCTGGTTTTAAGATGCTTTATATTATAGGAAGGGTTTTGTTCTTACTGAAAGGCAGTGGTAAAGAGTTTGGGGGAAATTCCCAAAAACAAACTTTGATTTTTCTGCCTCCTGATATGTAGACATAGTTTGCTATTACTTCCTGCCATTTCACAGATCCATAGGTTCTCTCTGACATTCATCAGAGTTGGTCTCCAGTTTAAATAAGTTGTGTTATTCTACTACATCATTGTATGTAAGGACACCTGAGCATCCATGGATTTTGGTATTCACGGGGGGGGGGGGGGGGGAGACGTGCCTGGAACTAAATTCCAACAGATACAGAGGGCTACTCTACTTCAATATTGAACAAAATAAGCACAGAAGGAATATGGGATCTGTCCCGCTGAGGTTGCCCAAATCTTTATTAATTTATTTTATTTTTTTATCCTGCCTTTCCCTTGACAATAGGGATTCACAGCATCTGATATATGAGGCTTGCCTCTTTGTGACTAATGCTGGAGATAGTCTTGCTCCCATTTCACAAAGCAGGCCTCACCCCATCTCACAAGGATATGGTCAAATTGCTCAGCCAACTGTGCTTCAGCTCTTTTGTCTTTCTTCAAAAAGGCCTTCTCTAATATAATTTAATGCTAGAGTTAGCCATGGAAAGCTTAGCCTTCCCATATTAATTGAATAGTATCTTAATCCCAAAAACGATATACGAAGCTTTCCACAGCATCAAGGTAAACACCACTGCTAATATCTGGATAATATGAAAGCGAAAGCTGGCAACCTTCAATCTATTGTTTGCAGTACAGTGGAGTTCTCAATGAGGAGCGGAGAATGCCAATGGAGAGGTATAGCACCCTCTACTGGGTCTCTGCAATAAAGGTAACTTCAGGAACACATCTTGTAAAGGCAACACATGTATTTGAGGATGGGTACTTTGTTGCCAAATAGAAAGGTGTAATAAACACATGTAAATTATTGAAAGCTTGAGTCTGAGCTGAAAAAACACCTCGTTGTTGTTGTTGTTGTAAATGACCCAATGAATGAGAGTCCTCTACATCCACATTGTACAATTAATGCAATTTGATACCACTTTAACTACCCTGGCTCAAGGATAGGGCATCATGAGAGTTGTGATTTCACAAGGTCTTTAGCCTTCTCTGCCAGAGTGCTGTTGCCTCACCAAACTCCAACTCCCAGGATCCCATAGCAGTCAACTAATGATGGGTTTTTTTTGTTTTTGTTTTTGTTTTGCCGTGTCAGGTCTGATTTGAGAAACTGCAAGCCGCTTCTAGTGTGAGAGAATTGGCCGTCTGCAAGGACATTGCCCAAGGGACACCCGGATGTTTTGATGTTTTACCACCCTTGTGGGAGGCTTCTCTCGTGTCCCCGCATGGAGAGCTGGAGCTGATAGAGGGACTCATCCACACTCTTCCTGGATTTGAATCTCTGACCTGTCGGTCTTCAGTCCTGCTGGCACAAGGGTTTAACCCACTGCGCCACCAGGGGCTCTATCAAGGCTGTTAAAGTGGTGTCAAACAAAGTGCAGATGGACATCAACATCCCTGCTCAGATTTTCAGACTCAGGGCCATGGCTTTCTTGACTGAGTTCACCCATCTCTAATGTGGCTTTTCATGGACAGCCATCCAAGGCCTCATAGGGGGTTAATGTACCCACCATCACCTTCCAGAGCTGCCCTCTCCTGCAATAAAACATGGGCAGAATATCAATAGCATCCTCTTAAAATGTCTTGGTTGGTGGGCTCTTCCCACCGATGTTTATACAGTATGTGAAAGATAAATACAACAGAGAAGAGCATCTTTCCCTGCAATAAAATTATGTAATGCATACATTTTCTTGGAAGATATTCAAGTTTCAACATGGTGCAGTCAGCCCTTCACCTTCATTGGAGTTAGGGGCTTCCTGATGTGGGGGAATAGCAACACCCCCCACGTGTTTCAGGATTCAGCAACATATTTGTGTTCATTGGTTACAGCTCTCTTTCTCCTTTTGTTCCAGGAAAACTTGCAGTGGTACGGGAGATGATGGCTTGCAGATTGGCACTTTGCCCCATACTACCATTTTGAGTAATACTGGGTAAAACAATCACTTTCCCCTTTGAAATGAAACACCGAGCCTTATAAAACCTTTCTCATAATTTCCCACTTCCATAGCATTATATCAGACATTGTATCATACATTGCCAGCCAAATACAACTGTGATGCCAGCTTTCAATTTGTAAAGATATATTTTCTTCTTCACAGTATACAGTGTAGTCTGTACAGCCTAATCCTGTGAATGTGTACTCAAAGTTTGTCTTTAACATGGGTAATAGCAGACAATATTAATAGCCCTATATTGTTGTTTATTGCTTTCAGGCCTATGTCTCAAGTATTCACTCTTGAACTGAACATTAGGACCTCATCTGGTTAGGCACACAAAACCTTGGGATGTGACTGTTGATTAGGCTCCATCTACACTGCTATATAATGCAGTTCGAAACCATTTTATATGGTAGTATAGACCCATCTTAATAGACCCATATTAAGATAATTGGGGGAGGGAGTTACAAAAGAAGAAAGAAAAAGAAAAGAAATTAAATAGATTATAGATTTATAGGCTGTTAAGGGTTAGGGAGGAGGGAAGGAATTGCAAAGAAGAAGAAGAAGACCACCAACATTCTGTTTTCCATTCCTGAGTTGGGATTATAGTCACTGCTATTTTGTTGTTGATTCATTCATTCATTCCCTTCCAACTCTTCGTGACACCTCCCCCAGCTCCTTCAAGGTCCAGCCAGTCACTTCAAAGGTACTATCCATCCATCTTGCCCTTGGTCGGTACCTCTTCTTTTTTCCTTCCATTTTTCCCAGCATCATTATCTTCTCCAAGCTTTCCTGTCTTCTCATGATGTGACCAAAGTACTTCTTCTTTGCCTCTAATATCCTTCCCTACAGTGAACAGCTGGGTATTATTTCCTGGAGTATGGACTTCTTATGGTCCAAAGCACTCTCATAATTTTCCTCTAGCACCACAGTTCAAAAGCATCTATCTTCCTTCGCTCAGCCTTCCTTATGGCCCAGCTCTCACATCCGTAGGTGACTATGGAGAATACCATTGCTTTAACTATATGGATCTTCGTTGCCAGGGTGATGTCTCTTTGTTGTTGTTCATTTGTTCAGTTGCTTCTGACTCTTCGTGACCTCATGGGCCAGCCCACGCCAGAGCTCTCTGTCAGCTGTCACCATCCCCAGCTCCTTCAGGGTCCAGCCAGTCCCTTCAAGGATGCCATCTACCCATCTTGCCCTTGGTTGGCCCCTCTTCCTTTTTCCTTCCATTTTCCCCAGCATCATGATCTTCTCCAAGCTTTCCTGTCTTCAGGATGTGGCCAAAGTACTTCATCTTTGTCTCTACTACCCTTCCCTACAGTGAGCAGCTGGGTATTATTTCCTGGAGTATGGACTTCTTATGGTCCAAAGCACTCTCTCAATTTTCCTCCAACACAACAGTTCAACAGTGTCTATCTTCCTTATGGCCCAGCTCTCACATCCATAGGTTTCTATGGGGAATACCCAGGGGCGGCTCAACCCATTACACAAAGTAAGCATTCGCAGTATAGTTGATTTTGGCCAGGGGCGCTCTTGAGGCGCTCTTGGGGGAAAATAGACCTTGACATATGTGAGTTCGGTTGTAGTTACTGGGATTTATAGTTCACCTAAAATCAAAGAGCATTCTGAACTCCACCAATGATAGAATTGAACCAAATATGGCACACAGAACTCCCACAACGAACAGAAAATATAGATCAGTGATTGGTTGGGGTGGGGGGACCAAAATATTGTTTGCTTACGTTGAAAATTACCTAGGGCTGCCTCTGGGAATACCATTGCTTTAACTATGCGGATCTTTGTTGCCAGTGTGATGTCTCTACTCTTCACTATTTTATCAAGATTGGGCATTGCTCTCCTCCCAAGAAGCAAACGTCTTCTGATTTCCTGGCTGAGGTCTGCATCTGCAGTTATCTTTGCTCCTAGAAATACAAAGTCTGTCACTGCCTGCACGTTTTCTCCTTCTGCTTGCCAGTTATCAATCAGTCTGGTTGCCAGAATCTTGGTTTTTTTGATGTTTAACTGCGACCCAGCCTTTGCACATTCTTCTTTCACCTTGTGTATGCAACTTGCCAAGTGTATGCAATTTAACAAGAAGGCTGCTCAGCTCCTCCTCGCTTTCGAGCATCAAAGTGGCATCATCTGCTGGAAGGAGCACAATACACAGATTTGCCGGGTCAGCGCATGCGCACAATGGCTGTTCTCCGAGGGCCGTGAGCTCAGACTCGCCTGCCTCCTTCTGCTCCGGGGCCTGCAGTGGCGGGGCCGGCCCGCTAGGGGCGCTCTCCCGGCGGGGCCTGCTCTCTTTCTCGCCCGCCTGCCTGCCTGCCTTCCTGCGAAGGGAGGGCGGGCTCAGTCCCTCCTCCTCCTCCTCCTCCTCCTCCTCCTCCTCCTCCTCCCTCTGCTGCTGCTCCTGCCTCGGCGCTGCCTCTCCGGGAGCCTGCCTGCTTGCTTGCCTGCGTGCCGCGGCGGCCACTGAAGCGCCATCGATGCCGGGAGCGCGGAGGCGGCGGTGGCGGCGCTCCTGCTGCTGCTGAGCGAGGTGGGGGCGGCCCCGCCCGGAGATGGGGATCCTCAGCATCACGGACCAGGTATCCCGCGGGAACGCCGAGGCCTCCCCCTCCCTCCCGGCCGCGCCCGCCACGCGAGCCTGGGGATGCGCGGCCTAGTCCGGAGCCGCCCCTTCCTCGCTCGGCGGGAAACTCCCCTCCCCGCCTCCCCCAGCCTCCTTGGCCCCGCCGCCCCAGAGGAACCCCCTCCTCAGTGGGGGAAGCCAGGAGAAGGAGAGGAGGAGGAAGGCGGGCCTCGGCAACGCCCGCCTTTCCCGCCCAAGGAGGCGCAGCAGCGCGGCAGGCAGGCAGGCCTCCCTCCTCCTCCTCCTCTCCTCACTGTGGATGGACGCAGTTTGGCCCCGCTCTCGCGGCCATGGCTCGAGGCTAGCGGACCCACTTTGCAAGGCCTTCAGCCCAAGAGGGATGAAAGCGCGTCAACAAAAAGCCACAGCTCCCAGGATTCCATAGCATTGAGCCCTGGCGCCCCAGGGAGAACGCGGCGTCCCTTCTCTTGCTCTTCCTTTCTTCCTTCCTTCCTTCCTTCCTTCCTTCCTTCTTTTCCAGTCCTTGCCGGGTTGCCTTCCACGGCGCCCCCTCCCCCGGCCATGATGCCAAGGCCGCATTCGGGGAGGGAGCCTCGTCGCCGCCACCGCCGCCGCCTCAGGGCGCGTCTGCACTGTCGAACTAATGCAGTTGGACACCGCTTGAACTTCACTGGCCCCATGCTATGTCATCCCCGGAGTTGTAGTTTGGAAAGGCACCAGTTTTAGGAAAGCATGATCTTTTAGAGATCAAATTACTAGAGGTTGTAATTTCCAACAACTAGTATCCTTTGGATTATTTAAAGAATCACGGAATCTAGGTTGTAGATTTTTTTTGGGCTGTATGGCCATATTCTAGAGGCATTCTCTCCTGACGTTTCGCCTGCATCTGTGGCAAGCATCATCAGAGCCTCAGGCCCCTTCCTTCCCCCCCTCAGCCGCTTAAGCTGAGGCTCTGAAGATGCTTGCCACAGATGCAGGCGAAACGTCAGAAGAGAACATGGCCATACAGCCTAAAAAACCTGCAACAACCCAGTGATTCCTGCCATGAAAGCCTTCAACAATACATAATCACAGGATTCCCCATGGTGCAATGGGTTAAACCCTTGTGCTAGCTGAATCCGGGGAGCGCCCTCTGTCAGCTTCAGCTTCCCATGCATGGACATGAGAGAAGTCTCCCACAAGGAGGGTAAAACATCAAAAACATCCGTGTGTCTCCTGGGAATGTCCTTGCAGATGGCCAATTATCTCATACCAGAAGTGACTTGCAGTTTCTCAAGTTTCTCCTGACATGGAGGGAAAAAAAAGAATTACAGAGTTGGAAAAACCACAAAGGTCATCCAATCCGTTCTGGGAATCACTGGGTTGCTGTGAGTTTTTCAGGCTGTATGGCCATGTTCCTGCAGCATCCTCTCCAGCAGCATCCTCTCCTCCGTGATTGTAGGAATCACTAAGTTGCTATCAGTTTTTCAGGCTTATGGCCATGCTCCAGCAGCATTCTCTCCTGAAGTTTCACCTGCATCTGTGGCTGGCATCTTCAGACGAACCTTCAGATGTGGCTGATATCTTCAGAGGCTCATCTGAAGATGCAGCGGAACGTCAGGAGAGAATGCTGCTGGAGCATGGCCATAAGCTTGACAAACTGATAGCAACTCAGTGGTTCCTACAACGGACTGGATGAAGGAAACAATGAAAATGAACAAAATCTGGCTATCAGTATTTTTAAAAAAACTCTAAAATCACATCAGCAAATAAAGAAAAACACTTTGAAAACACAGGAATTCCAGACAAGAAAAATCAGGCCTCTCAACTAAGGATTCCCCCAGGCAGGAAGCAGCCAGGCTTTGAAGCTGCAAGGCTTTTCAATGCTAGTCAAGGTGATTAATTGCACCATTCACACTTGCCTCCAACATACAAGAGTTCTTTCTCCATCTCTGGATCTTCCACAGATATATAAACCTCTCTCACTTAGTTCCAATATACCTCAGAACCTCTGAAGGTGCTGCTGTAGATGTGGGTGAAACGTCAGGCGAGAATGACCATTGGGGGTGCTTTGAATGCAGTTTTCCTGCTTCTTGGCAGGGGGTTGGACTGGATGGCCCACAAGGTCTCTTCCAGCTCTATAATTCTATGAATGCTTCTGGAACATGGCCATGCAGCCCGGATA
This sequence comes from Anolis sagrei, assembly GCF_037176765.1. Classification (NCBI taxonomy): domain Eukaryota; kingdom Metazoa; phylum Chordata; class Lepidosauria; order Squamata; family Anolidae; genus Anolis; species Anolis sagrei. The sequence goes on from NC_090022.1 coordinate 138,450,976, forward strand.
ACTCACATCAGCCCAGGATTGGATGATTTTTGCAATCTTTCCTACTTTGTAATTCTACAAGCTGTAGTTATCTGCAAAACTCACAGTAACTCATCATCCAGTCCAATCCCATTCTGCCATGCACATAATCAAAGCACCCCCAACAGATGGCCATACAACCTCTGCTTAAAAACATCCAGAGAAGGAGACTGCACCACACTCTGAGGTAGCACATTCCACTGCTCTTACCTTCAGGAAGTTCTTCCAAATGTTCAGGTGGAATAATTTTTCCCACAATTTGAATCCACTGCTCTGTGTCCTAGTCTCCAGATATGCAGAAAACAAGCTTGCCCCCTCCTCAGTGTAACATCCTTCCATAGCATTGAGCCATGGCAGTTCAAGTGGTGTCAAATGGCATTAATTCTGCAATGTAGATGCATGCTCTCTTCTCCAGGAAGTGGAGCAAGGAAGATTTTTTTTCTCCAGAGGTCGTTTCTCCTCTCCGCTCCTCTGTTGTGAAAGGAAAATTCGGTACAATTCCTCTATCTGTCTTAAAGGCAGGCTTGGGATCCAAGTGGCAACACTATTTCTTGGGCACTGTCTAGTGCTGCACCTCGCTCTGCCTCTCCCTCCAGATTGAGGGGCTTCCTCTTTTGTATTCCCTTATTTACACATGCCAAAATGAACCAAGTCTGTCATTTCCCAAAATACCTTCTTCTATATAAGAGTCCTTTTTATAGACAAATCATTTTCCCATGATGTATATGTGCAGCATATTAGGTTGCATTTCTGCTGATCGGCAAGTCAAATTTTGGATACTGGTGCATGTTACATTTGCAAAGCTTACAACTTGCCCTGTCTGTAATCTCTCTGTGTAGACATTTATGGGTTTGTCTCAAACTATGTAATATGGGGACAGGCAGTGTTTTTTAAATTGTTGTTATTATTATGTTCTATTCTTACTTTATTTCCTTAAAAGTAGATCCAACACAACTAACAATAAAGGCAATACAATGTATAATTTCAAACCTAAAAATGTACAAACATTAAAATAGAATTAAACATAGATATATTTAAAAGATATAGGTAAAAGCAGTCGAACAATTAAACAAACCTATTAAAATAAATAAAACACATCACCCCCAGGCTTGGTCTTAAAACTATCTTGTTTAAAAGCCTTCCTGAATAGAAAGGTTTTTGCCTGCCACTGAATGGGCAGCTGGGAGGAATTAATTTTGATTTCCTTAATCAGAAGGGAGTTCCAGACTTGAGGGGCAGCCACTGAGGAAGCCCTCCTTCACAAACCTGCCAACTGTGTTTTCGATAGTGATAGGGCCGGGAGAAAGACCTCTTTTGAGGATCTCAGGGCCTGGGCAGGTTTGTACTGGGAGATGCAATCAGCAGAATAGCCAATTTTTAACATTCCAGGGATCGAACCCAAGTTTGTACCCATTGGCTGCATTTGTTTTTTTCCCCTGATTACTCATCAAAAACCATCACCCAATGACTGGTGGACTTCACAAACCACCATTTTGAGCTAAACTTCATTAACTGCTTTGGTAATGGTGTTGGTAATGGTTTAGTAATGGTAGTGATGGCGTTGCCTTCCAGAAGTCATTGGACTACAACTCCAACCTGCAGTGGTAGTGGCCAGGAATGATGGGAATTGCAGCCTAATAACATCTGTAAGGCTACACAGTTCCCATCTCTGTTCTATTAGTACCATTACACCTTTGGGTTGCTGTGAATTTTCCGGGCTATGTGGCCATGTTCCAGAAGCATTATCTCCTGATGTTTGGCCTTCATCTATGGCATGCATCTTCAGAGGTTGTGAGGTCTTCATAACCTTTGAGGATGGCTACCATAGATGTGGGCAAAACATCAGGAGAGAATGTTTCTGGAACATGGCTATACAGTCTGGAAAACTCACAGCAACCCTGTGATTTCAGCCATGAACCCTTCGACAACACCTGATTACACCTTTGTTTGACCGTTTCTCTCATGATCCGCTTTACATTTTCTGACTTGAATATGTCCTGTGAGCATTATAAGATTTGAGCTGTGTTTCATTGATTCCCAGTGGCATGGTGTTTGACTTTCCTTATATGCACTTTTTGGGAGTTATTTTTTGAGTTTATCTTGTACCCTTTTTTAAAAGAAGATTTTTTTAAAGTAATGTAATGATAAAGTATTGTCAAGACTGAGGGCATCAAAACTCCTGTTCATCATTATATTATGCTGTGTAACTTATTGGATGTAATATTCCGAGGTCGTGGCTGGATGCTTCTGTAACATAGCTTGTTTTTCTTATTGTAAAAAGGACTTGCAGTCTGGACCCTGGGTGGCGCAATGGGTTAAACCCTTGTGCCGGCAGACTGCTGAATGAAAGATTGGCAGTTTGAATCCATGGAGTGGGGTGAGCTTCCGTCTGTTAGCTCCAGCTTCTCATGCGAAGACATAAGAGAAGCCTCCTATAGGATGGTAAAACATCCAGACATCCCCTGGGCAACATCCTTGCAGACGGCCAATTCTCTCACACCAGAAACAGCTTGCAGTTTCTCAAGTTGCTCCTGACACACACACACAAAAAACCCAGAATGCCTGGTTTTCATTCTTCCAAGCACAATGCAAATCCCCGTTCTTTCAGCATCACACCCACCTGGAAGAATCCATTCTCTTCTTTGTTTGCAGGTTATTGGTACTTGGCCAGTACAGCTTCCTTGCAGTGTTTGAATTTTAAACTGTTCATTTCAGTTAAACTACATTCCTTTTGTTGGTGCAGTGCCTCTTGGGATAGTGGGTAAAGTGGCCTTTTCATTCAGATTGTCCCAGGCTTTTTTTTTTTACAATGTTAGCCTGAAGGATAGCCTACAGAGATGGCTCTTTTCTTCACACCACCTTGTTTTATAAAGTAGTTTTCTGGGACCTGTGTAGATACATAAACTGGTGCAGTGTTGCTTCCATTTCTAGGAGATGGAAGCAAGAAATTGGAGTGTGTTTGAGAGAGATTAATAATCACCACTATTGTATATTTAATTGCTGAATATTTTGAAATAAATATCATTTATCTTTATGTCAGCTCTGTAAGATAAATAATTGCTCAGTGCTGGAAAATTTCCAGGTTTTTAAGAGACTGCGTTAGAAATTTTATATGATTGGAATTAATTTTTTCCCCTTCTGAATGGATTCTGGCTGGTTGAAAATATTTAAAATTGACTCCTTAGAACTTGCAGCATTTTTTCTAAGATCCCTTAATATGCCAGTTCTTTTGCATTGAATGCTGTCATTAGACTTTCCATGTCCAGGACTTGAACATTCATTAGACACACAGATTTGATGTGGGCTTTTGTAATCAAAGCATCTTGTGAACATTGTGTGGGTGTGTCCTCCTAGTTGTTCAAGGAGCAACACCAAATTGCAGGGGCATGATGATCTTTAAGGAAAGTACTCTTTTTAAGAAGGGATGCTAAGTTCCCTGCATTCCATTAGGCTGATGCATCTCGTCCTTGTCTCCCTCCTTTTGCAGCTTTATCCAAGAACTTGAGTAAACCAGGGGTTATTTCTTGTTGCTGTATGCTCTCCAGTCATTTCTGACTTCTGACAAAATTTATCAGAGAAAGTTTGCCGTTGCCTTCCTCTGAGGACAAGAGAGTGTAATTTTCCTAAGGTCACTCAAGGGGTTCCCATGGCTGGGTGGGATTCAGACCCCAATACTAAGACCATTACATCATACTGGCTCCAAACCAGAGGTTAGCTGGACCGAAAGGTTTCTGTGGGAGGAAGAACAAAGATTGAAGGTTTTCCTGTGGAAGATGAGCTGAGCCGATGAGATAGGCCTTAGTGCTGCCTTGTACTAGTCTGTATTCATGTGCATAAGAAAGCCTACAAGGGCACTGAGTACCACTCTGTGCACGATTTTCCTTTCTCTTATTGGGACTGCAGTTTTTAGCTGTGCCAAGAGGATAAAGGAACGGTTTGGCTTGTGTATTCCTGTTAGATATATGCTTTGCACTCTAGAGTGCCCAACAATGACTCTTAAGTCTTTCAGATCTTGTGTGCTATGTATTGTGCCTGCGTTAAGAAAGGCTTGGTCAAGTTATGCAGTCAAAATGAATTTACATTTTAATCATCATACGGAGAAATAAGCAGCAGGATTTTGAAGTGTGTTGGTATGATGCTGGGTGGTGAAAAGAGGTGTAGCTTCTGATGAATTAACCAAATGGGCATTGTATTCCTGGGTCAGTGTACTTTCTTCTCAGATAAGTTGAGTATTTTTAAGTCAACTTCTAAGCTATCTCAATTTTCCAGACTTAGGTATAAAGAAGAAGATACTTTGAAAAAGTACAGATGTGGCAGATTTTAGATTTTAGTGGTTAGGTTCCTGATGCTCTTTTGTTTGTTTTGTTTTGTTAGGTAGTCTTACCCTGGTTAATGAGATTGAGGTATGGAATCAAGCTGTGTCTCAGCAATAGGATCCCTGTGTAAACATCAGATTTGATTACAGCAATTTTTACACCTCTGAAAAGTCAGAATACAAATTGCCTGTCTACCTTCATGCATCATTAAGAGAAAAAGGAAGTCATTTATTGCCATACCTTGTTTGCTTTTCTCGCAAATAATATATGGTAATCTAAATGAAATTTAAACAATTATATAAAATCTAGAATACAGAGGCTTTTCTTTCTTGGGTTTCTCAATCAAATTTAATTAGTGTAAAACAATTTAAATGTGATGTAACATATTTGGGTCATGATCTTGAATGCAACATGTTTAAATGTGAACGCGCTGGTGAAGTTTCTTGATTGTTCAAGCTATATTTAAACTACATGCTCCCTGTAATAGGTAACTTTTCTTATCAATAACCATCTGATATGTGGACTTTTAAGATATTCTCCCTAGATTCTGAGAAAAAAACTCGGTTAACTTTGGGCTTGAGGCTGGTGGTTGCCATTTTCTCTTTTTCATCATGTAGAGAATCTGTATGGGATGAGCTGCAAGAGCTCTTGTGGAAGGTTCTTCAAAGCTGGTTGTTAAGGCAAAGGTGTCTAGTCTTCTGTGAGCTATAAGTGGACCGTTTTCACAGGAGAACTTCTGTGATGGACGGTGGAGTCTGGTCCTGGAGTCCTGGCTGTCAGAAGCATGCCCAAAACTCCAGCACCAGGGTAATGCAGTGGGGGAGATTCCTTGGACATTTAGCAGACCATCAAAATTTTAATGATGAAAGAGACCATATAAAGCTACAACTGAAGCAGTTGAGAAATGAGGTGTTAGTCCACCAGTGCTTTATCACCCAAATGTAAGAGAGATCCCCCTACATTTGATTAATCCTTACATTGGGTTGCCTTCTAGAAATTGGGAGACTATTACCATTACTAAACATATGTACAGCAATATCAGTGGGTTCTTTATCTACTTCAGAAGTGTACATCACGTGGCTTCCCAGGTTTGGGACTTGCAATTCCAAGAAGCCCTAGCCACCTTGTCCAGTGATGAGGAATTCTGGGAACTGGTTTCCAATACACCTGGATGGACACAGATTTTTCAGGCCTGATCTACTGATTCAACCAACCACGGCTTGATAATGCTTTTAAAAAATCAATCCTTGATGTTATCATTTTATAGAATGGGTTTATTTATTTATTTAGAACATTTATATTCCACCCTTCTCACCCCGCAGGGGACTCAGGGCAGAACACAACATATATACATATATGTGGCAAACATTCAATGCCAAGACATAAATCATAAATATATACAAACATTAAAATCACTTATATCCAGTTTAAAATCAGTTGCTTAAAATGAAACTTGAGCATGTACAGATTTTGGTATCCATGGGGGGTGAGGATGGGGTTCCTGGAAACAAAGCCCAGTTGATACCAGGAACCCACTGTTTTATTCAGGGGCATCCTCATAGAGGACTTAACTGGCAAAACCATCTCTGGATATTACTTGCCTAAAAAAAACCCTATGCAATTCCTAGGGTCCATATTAGGTGACAGGTGATTTGAAGTCACACGCACAAGCTGAACTTTTGGAAGAGCTAAACTAGCCACTTTGTATCTGAAATGGGTGGGTGTGTAGCAGCACTGGGACGGATTGGAAGAGCTCAGGCTGCCTGTTCTTGGCTGCTTGGAAAACAATCTAATAACAGTGGAGCCAGAAGTAGCAAGGAAAATGGTTGCGCACGTTAGCAGTTAAATCAGGGTTGAAAATCTTTGGTCCCGTCAGGTGCCTTGGCCTGTAGTTCCCAGTATACCCACCCAACCAACATGGCTTATGGCAATTCATTATGATAGTGTAGTCCAGAACTTCTGGCAGTCCAAAGATTCCCCACACCTGAACGTGATAATGCATTATGTGAATGAATATTTATAAGTGAAATAAAATATGCATTCACGTAACTAATCTGTAATGAGGAGAAAGGATGAATTCCAGCTACTTGTAATGGCAAAATATAAGCCATTATGTTTTGGACTACAACTGCCATGAGACACTGTCGGGACAATAACTACAGATTATGGAGTTGTAGGAGAAAGCATAGCACATTATGGTATCGCCTTTTTGCATATTAACAGTACTTCATTTTCCCCCTCTATAGCCTCCTCTGGTCCAAGCCATCTTTAACCGCGATATAGAGGAGGTGCGGTCACTGCTGAGTCAGAAGGAGAATATCAATGTGTTGGTAAGTATTGGAGCAATAATTTTTCTTCCACCTGCTGATTCTGCTTCTTTGCTACTTGCCTCACTTGTAACCATGTGGAATGCCTTCTGTCCACAATGTGAATAGAGACGGAATGATCGTTGAGCTGGTGGGGCCCTGCTCACCCCACCAGCTCAGTAGATATCTTGAGCAATGATTAATCAATTTGCCACGAGGAAATGGGAAATTATTGTTTCCATTCAATGTTTGATGTTTTGCCTTATGTCTGTTATAACAGGCTGTGCTTTTTATTTAAGTTTACTTTGTTAAGTTATAATTTGTGTTTATATGTTGGGTTGTATAAATTTTGTTAGTATGGATGTATTGTTGTTATATTTGGGCATTGAATGTTTGTCTTTTATGTTTGGAATCCTCCCTGAGTCCCTTTGGGGAGATAGAGCAGAATATAAATTATTATTATTATTATTATTATTATTATTATTATTATTATTATTATATTCCTCCGACATAAATTTGTTACATGATCAACATCCAATTGCAGTGTGTTGTTTTTAGTGTGTCTTCTCAAAAAGTACATATACAAATACTTACAAGCTCAAATGTTTAACTATTTTTGAATATGGTCATTTTAATGCAGAGCTTGTTTATTAGCATTGGAGAGATCTCTCTTTAGAATTCAGTTCAATCATGCTCTTAGTCAGCTTCTTTCAGTGTGATTTGATTTATTTTGTCATCTGCTCCCCATTTATGAAATAGGAATAGTTGTGGACACAAGGTTGTTCTAGGAGTGTAATTAGGTTGATGAAATACTTTGCATGTTCAGAATTTATACATACAACAGAAAACCTTGCATATCATTAGTAAACGTTGACTTCATTGGGAATTGGCTGTGCCATATGTAGTGGTATAACTACGGAACAAGTGGGTAGCACTGCATCAGCTGTTGTCTTTGGAACTGAATGTGTTCTGGATTAGTCTTGTGGTCTCTGAGTGAGAACAGCATGTGTTAACAGTGGCTTTGAAAAAACCCCTTTCTTGTATTGTCCACAAGTTAGTAATTGGCTCTTTGTATCCCTTTGGCTCATTCAGCATAGGCATATGTAGTATATACCTTGCGCTATCACTAAGTAGCACAGTTGGTGACAAGGCTTATATTATTATAAATTCATTTGGTATGAGAATTGGGGAGGACCAAGAACATGGAGAATCTCTCAATGTCTGCAACAATCCAGGAGATTTGACACTTATGAATCTGAGCTTGTCTTCCTGGCATGCGAATCTAAAGTCTTTTTGGGGGGGGGGGGGTTGACTACATTAGCAGTACTCATGCTTACATATACATATTTGGAGACTATTTCCAGTAGAGTATGGAGGTGGTTAATGTCTTTGTAGAAATCATCAGTAAAACCTCATTTGCATTGATTTATTCTGTTTTGGACTCCATTGTTTCAAAACAATCTAGCATTTGGCTTTAGAGACAATTTCTGTGCAAAAGATATTTGGGTATTTTCTTAAGTGGATCAAATTACCGTACATTGTAAAGTATGATTTTGTGATAAATGTGGTTTTGAAGAATTGGTGCATAGCTTTTTTGTAGCTATATAATTGTCTTTTATATGGAAATACGTGAGCAGATGAATGTAAATAAGATTTTATAAAATATGTTGGTTGCACTAGCTACCCTTCCACACAGCTATATAACACAGAATATCAAGGCAGAAAATCCCGCAAAATCTGCTTTGAACTGGGTTATCAGTTCACACTGCCATATATTCCAGTTTAAAGCAGAAAATGTGGGATTTTATTCAGCTTTGTGGAAGGTGCCTAAGAATGATAGGGTTAAACTGATGACATATAAGCAATCAAGTGAAAAGACTGGCAGCTGTTAAATCTAGTAGGATAATGAGAACACCCTGTTTTAAGACAGCTTTCTAATAGTCAGGATGCAGTTGGCTGCTTATTAAAATAGGAAGCCAGTGATTCATAAGGACAAGAATACCTAGTCCACTTCTTGATTGTAAAGGGGCAAATCATCTCCACATTCAGATAGCAAGTTCACTGGAGGACATTGTTAGCAAAACAGACACATTTAGATAATAAACACGTGAGCAGAGAAATAAACCTACATGGAAAGTAAAATGTTCTATCTATTCTGTATAACATATTTTTTTGTTAGATTTAACTGTGATGGAAAGAAAAGTCAAACTTTAAGGCTTTGCATTGCTTGTATCCTGGTATAATGAAATGATAGAATTTCAGAGGTGCATTCACCTGTAACATAGAACAAGCTGGAATTGCTTAGGAGTTGGGATGAGGAACCAGAGATTAATTGAGTGGGAAGAGGAGAGTGGAATAGCAGTGCAGTGGGTGGGTAGATTGATGTTGTGTGCCTTCAGGTTGGTTCTGACCAGTGATGATAATGAGAGGCTTTCTTGGGAAGATGGGTTCAGAGAGCATTTACCTTGGTCTTCCTCTCAGATGGACAGAAAGTGACTTGCCCAAAGTATGGTGACCAGTGGGTTCAACAACTGAGCAAGGATTTCAACCTTGGTCCTCAAAGTTTTCCACTGCTCAGACAACTACATCACACTGTAGATGAATGTCAATGGATATTTGAAAGCTGAATTTATTCTAAATGGTTTACTGATCAAAATTATTTAGTAACATATGTAGTTTGTAATTTAGTTTGTAATTCATGGCAGTCATTGACCTTGCAAAGGCATTTGACACAGTGAATCGCAGTGTTCTCTGAACCATCCTCCAAAAAATTGGTTGCCCTGACAAATTTGTGAATTACTTGCGGATCCTCCATGCTGACATGATGGCAACAGTCTTGGACAGCAGTGACTCCCAAAGTGACCAATTTAAGATGGAATCAGGTTTCCAATCAGTGATGTGTTATTTCCCCAACCTCATTCTCCATCTTCATCACTATGATACTGCACTTTGTTGATAGCATGCACTTTGTTGATAGGAAGCTACCCACTGGCATGGAAATCATCTGTCGGACAGATGGCAAGCTATTTAAACTCAGCAGATTGAAAACCAAACCAAGGTCACAACAACATCTGTTGTAGAATTCCAATATGCTGATGATAATGTAGTTACACTTGTTTGGACATTTCCCTGAATAGAAAAAGTTGTTCTGTAGCACAACTATTGTTGTTACAACAGGATGGGTACTATAAGTTATCCTTTGATTTTGCTTGTTCACTCTGCATGGTGTGGGGTGGCAGAAAATTGAGAGAGAGTGTGAGAGAGAGAGAGAAAGTGAGTGTATTGGAGAAAAGCTAGTGCCTAAGAAAATAATTAGCAAAGTAAATGGCTAAAAATGGATTGATTCATCTGTACTGAATCATCTTATGACTGTGAGGCTGAAAAACAAAACTACACAAAGTTCGATCTTGTTGGTTTAATTCCAACTTTCTGGTTCTTTTTAACAATTCAACATGTCAATCCATGTCTCAGTCAGTTTTGGCCCATTTCTCTAACAATTTTACCCATTGGCCGATCAAAAAAAAGTTTTGTTTCATATCTTACCATTTTACCAATTTTGCTACTCGATTGCCCAAACTTGGCACCAAGCCCAAAGGAGAAATGTTGGTTAATTTGATTTGGGTTCTAAGTGGTTCTTTCTGCCTCTTGTTAGCCTTTGGCAAATATTTCATGCCTTATCTTAGTTACTTATATTTGGCATGAAACATAAAAGCACACTGAATTGCAAGATCCATATGCTTCCAGATCAAAATTGCACAGCATTTGTTTTTGAAGATGTTTTTCATTCAAATGTCTTGAATCCTTTCTCAGTGTTTACTTGACCATTCAGCCTGGTTCTTTATGCTTTTTACAGTACTATAAACATTTCTGACTCTGAAGGGTAATGATTTTTGGGATAACGAGTGGGCACTCACTTAGAAATCTAGTGTTAATTTAGTTCTTCTTGTTGTAAATGCTTATGCTTGCAGCCCTCAGGCAGTGTAATATTCCTGGAAGTTTTGAAGTTATGGATATTTTTCCCCCTCAGTGGCCTAATTCGTATTATTAGATTTGATTCGAGTAAACCAGTTGAGCTAATAGGATTTACCTATATCTTGATTCACCATGCATCTTCAGTTGATTCCCCCCTCGATGGACTGTCACCTTGTCATGGTGAGGGGGCTTGCGCATTCCGATGAACCTGTAGGCACAACAACTGGAGTCGTGCACACCCAGGAGTGGCCGCGGGGGAGGTTCCAGACCAAGCACAGTCCGAAGACCCAAAGACCTCAACAGCGGAGCAGGCGGAGGATAACATGGCACATATTACAACGGCTGCGAAGGCGGAAGAAGGCTGCAACAGACTGAGAAGCCACGGTCATTGTGTTAAACTACATCACCAGTGGAACCTCACTCTGTGAAGACTGTGTGTTGATTAGTTGTGCACTGACCTCCACACATTAAAAAAACCCACGCACAGGCGTCTTCCAAAGAAAATAAAAACAAACCAACCAAAGCCCCATGGCGATCAGCGAGTGGCGACGGGGGCAGGACTGTGAAATCTGGAAGCCCCTAGTCACAGACTGGCACATGGGCGGTGGGTACGGACTCAGTCGTTCTACCTCAAGGTCCGAGGCAGTTGAGTAGTTCGGCAGCTGTATCCGCGACTGAGCAGCCCTTTTTAGGACCCACTCTGCTCACCCCACACAGGGAGGGGGCTAGAAAAGGTGCCCTAAACATAGTCTGCCTCACTTATCCCTGACTGGACTGCCGCGTCCAGTGGGGTCACCACGCTGCGGCCAAAAAAGAAAAATGAACTTCGGTACGTGGAACGTACGGACTCTGATGGACAACAGTGGCAGTGAACACCCCGAACGCAGAACCGCCATCATTGCAAGGGAGCTGGGACGCTTCAACATCGACATAGCAGCACTTCAGGAGACCCGGAGAGCAGGAGAGGGACAGCTGAAGGAAGAAAAAGGAGGCTACACCTTCTTCTGGAAGGGACTGCCCGAAAAAGACCAAAGAATGCACGGAGTTGGCTTCGCCATCAGAAATGATCTGATGAAACATCTGTCCGAAGCACCCACTGGCATCAACGAACGACTCTCAACCCTCCGAATCGATCTTGCCAAAAACCAATGGGCAACCATCATAAGTGCCTATGCACCAACACTAGATGCTGATGAAGACATCAAGGAGAAATTCTACTGTCAGCTGGACACCATCCTATCGGGGATACCTAAGGAGGACAAAATCATCCTCCTGGGGGACTTTAATGCAAGAGTCGGGCAAGACTTCGACCTGTGGCCAGGGACCATAGGAAAAGACGGGGTTGGAAACAGCAACTCAAATGGCATCCTGCTTCTCACCAAATGTGCGGAGCACAACCTTGTCATCACCAACACGCTCTTCCGCCAGAAAAACAAGTTCAAGACATCATGGAAGCACCCCCGGTCAAAGCATTGGCACCTCTTAGACTATGTAATCACACGCGCCAGAGACCGCCGTGACATGCTCCTCACAAGAGCCATGACAGGTGCTGACGACTGCTGGACTGACCACAGGCTAATTCGATCCTCGATGGCTATCAAGATCACTCCCAAGCGCAGACTCCAAGGAAGGAAGACAAGGCGCAAAATGAACACCCAAGCCCTTCAGGAGCCCTCCAGACGAGCCCATCTCCAAACAGCACTCAAGGACCATCTACCCACAGTACACCCCGAAAATGTTGAGGAACATTGGAACAAACTGAAGACCTCCATCATCCAAGCCTGCGAAGAAACTATTGGATACCAAGCCAAGAAACATCAAGATTGGTTTGATGAAAATGACATCGAGATCCAACAGCTAATTGACAAGCAAAGGAAAGCCTTCCAAACATGGCAGAGAGACATCAACAGTGCTGCTAAGAAAAAGATCTACGCCAGTGCAAAAGCTGAGGTCCAAAGAAGGACAAGAGAACTCAAGAACATCTGGTGGACAAAGAAGGCTGAAGAAATCCAACACCTGGCAGATACCCATAATGCTCAGGGATTTTTCAAAGCCACAAAGGTCATCTACGGACCAAGAAACCATGGCATACAGCCTCTACGCTCATCAGATGGAACCAAACTCCTGAAGGACCAAAACTCAATTGCACTACGTTGGAAGGAACACTACCAAAGCCTCCTGAACTGCAGCTCCAATGTGGCCGAAGAGGTCCTCTCACAAATCCCACAACAACAAACCAGGGACGAGCTTGCAGCACTGCCTAGTTTGGAAGAAGTCAGCAATGCCATCAGCCAACAGAAGAATAACAAAGCCAGTGGACCAGATGGGATCCCTGCTGAAATCTTTAAAGAGGGAGGACCTGAGCTGACACACCAACTCCACCAGCTCATAGAAAAAGTGTGGGTGACCGAGAAAATCCCAGCAGATTTCAAGGACGCCACCATCATCACCCTCTTCAAAAAAGGGGAAAGAACAGACTGCGGAAACTATCGAGGTATCTCCCTTCTAACCTCCGCTGGGAAAATCCTCGCAAGAATCCTTGCAAACCGCCTTCTGCCCCTCTCAGAAGACACCCTCCCAGAATCCCAGAACGGCTTCCGCCCCTCCAGAGGAACTGTGGACATGATCTTCACTGCACGACAGCTCCAAGAAAAATGCAGGGAACAAAACCAACCTCTGTACATGGCATTCATCGACCTTGCAAAGGCATTCGACACAGTGAATCGCAGCGCTCTCTGGATCATCCTCCACAAAATCGGGTGCCCAAGCAAATTTGTGAACATCCTGCGGCTCCTCCACGATGACATGATGGCAACAGTCTTGGACAGCAGTGGCTCCCAAAGTGACCCCTTTAAAGTGGAATCCGGTGTCAAACAGGGATGTGTTATTGCCCCAACTCTATTCTCCATCTTCATCGCTATGATACTTCACCTTGTTGATGGGAAGCTTCCCACTGGAGTGGAAATCATCTATCGGACAGATGGCAAGCTATTCAACCTCAGCAGACTGAAAGCCAAAACCAAGGTCACAACAACATCTGTTATAGAACTCCAGTATGCTGATGACAATGTCATCTGTGCGCATTCAGAAGAAGATCTACAAGCCACTCTAAACACCTTCGCAGAAGCATACGAGAAGCTCGGCCTGTCATTGAACATTGAAAAAACCAAGGTGCTTTTCCAGCAGTCACCAGCCAACCTCTCTCCAATGCCAGTGATACAGCTTAATGGTGTAACATTAGAAAATGTTGATCATTTCCGCTACCTTGGCAGCCACCTCTCCATCAAAGTCAACATCGACGCTGAAATACAACACCGCCTGAGCTCTGCGAGTGCAGCATTTTCCAGAATGAAGCAGAGAGTGTTTGAGGACCGGGACATCCGTAGGGAGACCAAGGTGCTTGTCTATAAAGCTATTGTCCTCCCAACCCTGCTCTATGCCTGTGAGACGTGGACTGTCTACAGACGTCACATGCAACTCCTGGAACGATTCCATCAGCGCTGCCTCCGGAAAATCCTGCAAATCTCCTGGGAAGACAAGCGGACAAACGTCAGTGTGCTGGAAGAAGCAAAGACCACCAGCATTGAAGCGATGGTCCTCCAACATCAACTCCGCTGGGCCGGCCATGTTGTCCGGATGCCTGACCACCGTCTCCCAAAGCAGTTGCTCTATTCCGAACTTAAGAACGGAAAACGGAACGTTGGTGGACAGGAAAAGAGATTTAAAGATGGGCTCAAAGCCAACCTTAAAAACTCTGGCATAGACACTGAGAACTGGGAAGCCCTGGGCCTTGAGCGCTCCAGCTGGAGGACAGCTGTGACCAGCAGTGCTGCAGAATTCGAGGAGGCACGAGTGGAGGGTGAAAGAGAGAAACATGCCAGGAGGAAGGCGCGTCAAGCCAACCCCGACTGGGACCGCCTTCCACCTGGAAACCAATGCCCTCACTGCGGAAGAAGATGCAGAGCAAGAATAGGGCTCCACAGCCACATACGGACCCACAGGGAAATCCATAATGGAAGACCATCTTACTCGTCCAACGAGGGATCGCCTAAGTAAAGTAAGTAAGTAAGTTCAGTTGATTCAATGGGTCTGTTCTCATGGGGACTAACCAACAGAATTTAGGTCAATATGATGACTGGTGTAGGAACAGCTTTGATTCATTACAACAAAAATGTTAGTTTTGAGAATTGTAATCATAAAAGCAACATTCCTAAATTCTAATATTGGAATCTGGCAATCCAGAAGTCCATGCAATCACAGGGCAGATGTGTTACATCCATATTCCCTTCTGTTTCTGAAGCGGGATCTAGAGTTGTACAGTTTTGGGACACCTGTGGCATAGATCCCCAGCCGACAGAATCTTTACTGGAATTATTTATTTATTTATTTATTTATTTATTTACTGCGCTTATATACCACAATTCTCAGCCCTAGGGCGACTCATTGCGGTGTACAACAGAGAAAAACAGGTGCAAAATACAAAACATAGTGTAAAATAATCCACAATTCAACATTATCAGAAAACATCTCATCAAAACATCAACATTACTACAAAGCCATTCCGAGTCGTCTCATCGTCAAACCCACAATCCGATATCATTTCCGTTGTTCCATTCCTATGGTCAAATTACCAGTCATTGCACTTCTTGATCAAATGCTTTCTTAAATAGCCAGGTCTTTAACTTCCTGTGGAATATCAACAGGGAGGGAGCTAACCTGATGTCCACGGGAAGGGTGTTCCACAGCCGAGGAGCCACCACCGAGAAGGCGCTATCTCTCGTCCCCGCCAGACGTGCCTGTGAGGCAGGCGGGATCGAGAGCAGGGCCTCCCCGGAAGATCTCAAAATATCTGGTACTTTGAGTTTGCATTATGTGGTTGTGTTTGCAGGCTTTGCGTGTATTCTCTGAAGATAGGCATCCACTTCTGATTAAGTCTCAAGTATGGATGGAGGCAGAGTTTTGAGTTTTTATTCAGCCATTAAGATTATTGTGTATTGACTGGTCTGGAGTGTCTGTGTCAGGTCAGTCTTTCTAGGAACCTAATTGCTATTCTATTAGCTCCATGGAGGACATGTCAGATTAACTTGTTTGCTACCAAACTTTACCTTTAGGTTAGCCTTTGTTGTGAACTCATCAGCTAAGGAACTCAGACTCCTCTGTCGAGTCTCGCTGTGTTGCAAAGAATGATGGGACACACACTTCCTTAATGTGGGGCCATGGCTTCACCCCTTAGACCTTGCCTTTGCCTCATCTGAATGTCATCTCCTACATCATACCCAGTATACCAGAAATTACACAGCAACATCAGTGGTTTTACTGAGCTGTTTTTCAGGATCTATCTGCCATTGTAGATCTTTCTGTAGATGAACCACTGACAAGCTTCTAAGAAACCCCGTAATATCTCACAGAAACACAGTTTAAAATGCCTCTTGGTTCAGTACTTGTAGTCCTTCGTAGTTGAATTATCTCCAAGATTAATTGGAAAAGGCAGCATCAAAGTAAAAATAAGATTGCATGTCAGGATGGAAGATGACCACATACTTTAACACGATATTCTTGTGAGTTTACAGAGTTAATTTAACCTGGATGTAGTGAAGTGTAGCCATTCCGATTATGATGTGATGTAAACCTTGTGAGCCAGTGTCTTACATAGGTCAAAATGATATGTCAGTATGACCAAGTAATGAAATCAAGCAGGCTGTCTATATTTTGTATTTTACTGGAAATATTGTTAAAAGAACAGGACATATATACTAACATTTTGTAAGTTGTACAGAAGTCACAGGTGTATAAGTTGAATGCATTTGTGATTCCATCTCTGTTCCACTTTTTATTAGAATCATTGGGGCTTTATGGCTTTGCCCAGATTTATGCAGGCACATGGCTTTAAACTGTTATGTTGTAAAAGCTGAGTGGGCATTTATACTGCTTAAATTATTTCTTAAAATCAAATTAATTGATTTATTTTATATGTGATCTTGAGATTTTATGGTACAGATCAAGATGAAAGCATTTTAAGGGTTAAATTCATGTGTATTTTTTGGGGAGGAAACAAGTCTTGAAGAAAATTCATTTTCTAATAAAACACTCTGCTTACAGCAGACAAATTCTTTATGTATAATGAGATAAGGCAAAGGGTGGGATTGGGAGTAGCGGCTCTGTATATACACAGGTTTACATTTATCCTACTTTCTGTTTAAATTCAGTTGTTGATTCAGGCTGTAAAAGTCTTAGGTCACAGTATAGTTCTCCATAGCCATAAACCGAAAGAGTTCACTGTAGAAAAGCACAACAAGATTGTAATTTTTACATGGAAGGTGATCTAAATTATGAAAGGCTTATCTTCGGGATTCTGCTGAAGTACATTCTGATTATCCTTGCCTTGTTTCCCAAATCAGGACCAAGAGAGACGAACCCCTTTGCATGCAGCTGCATATTTGGGGGATGCCCCTATTGTTGAACTCCTTATTCTATCAGGTGAGTATCATTTGTGTATGACTTCAACTTGACAATATATCTTAAGTGTTTTGACAGCAGAAAGCCATACATTGAGGAAGAAAACGAAGCATACCTTTAATTTTCGTATAAGAAATAGTAGTATGCAATTCAGGGTTAACATTACTAGGTAATGACTTCAGGTCAAAGTGAGAAGTTGCTCTGCTTTTTCTAGAATGGAAGAGGAATACTGGATTTTTTATATTGTGATAACCACTGTATTTTTTGGACATATTTTAATATCACTGACTAAATTGTCAAAGATGGCTGGAAAATGATTGTGATAGAGTTTGTGTGGTTCTACAGTTGGTTTCTGGTTCAAACATCAGACTCAAACTCCCATTAAGTTGTAATGGTTCATCAAGTCAAATTCTTTAAAGGGGGATTTGCAATCTGATTTGCATGATTGCAAGAATGAATGAGAAGCTATAAAGTATTTTAGCACTTCAGTCGGGAAAACACTACAGTTAGCAGATTGCTGGTAGTAATATTATTAGTGCTAGCATGATTTTAGAACACAGATTTATGGAAATGTTCTGATTCAGTCAAGTCATTCTGTTTTGAAACTGAAATCTCCATTCATTCTAATTCTTCTGATGTACATTGCAGGACAGTTAGCTTTTCTTGACAAGCACAAATGGTTCTTAATGCATGGCTAAGTTTTCTCAAATTAACTGAAATGGCATATGTTGGCTACTGCTGGTATATAATTTTAAAGCTAGTTTTAATTTTTGAAGACCACTGGTTCCATCTTAAATCTCTTTTCTTCAAATATAAAGATCAAAATGGTTGTGAAACCTAATAGTTAATGCCTAATGAAATCTGTATTTCTTTCCCCCCTTTAAAGCTGTTTTTGTAAGCATTGTTCTTTAATGCATTTCTGCCTTTGAGAGAATATCACATTTTCTACTCCGCTAATCAATTGGGTTGTTTTTGACAATTGAATAGTTATTGTTACTGAAATGAAGCCGAACTTTTCCACTTTCAGAATAGTAACCTTGACATGCATATGATAATAATATACTATGTCTATTGGTTGGGGGAATAATGCCATCAGTAATGTCGTATTTTCACTTCTCAGATAATTTGACAGATAATTTTAAGAATTTAGTGTTAATGTTCCCTACCTTGTAATTTGTGTGCTACAAGAAAGCAAGCACTAACTCTCAAGATATGCACTGTGATTAAGAGGATCAAGCAATCCTGGCGTTAAAATACAAGGACAAGCAGTGCTTACTTTCTGTTGTCCAATAGTCTGTACTTACTTTATCCCTTAGGTGCTAACGTTAATGCAAAGGATACCCTTTGGCTAACCCCGTTACACCGTGCTGCAGCTTCTCGTAATGAGGTAGGTGTCATACTCTCGACTTTGGTCCATCATTAACACAACAGAGGAGATTTGGTCTCCCACAGTAGTATTTTGAAGAAGTTTATTTGTCCCTCGAACTCAATCTCACCCTGAATCATGCTAAAAGCCATGAGGCTTGAGAAACTGGCAGAGCAGTCCAGAATGGGGAGAGTAGTATGGTACTGAAAGAATTCTCTGTAAACTCCATCTACAGAAGGAAACAGAGAAAAGGAGTGTTTAATAAAGTTGAATGCTTGTACATGTTATTCTTGCTTGCTATCAGTGATGAAGTTTATAGTTAAAGGCAAGTATGGGCTAAACTCTGTGCCTGTCAATCTTATCTGATGCTCACAACCAAACTTTGTTGGTGGGACTACAGTGTGAAAGGACAGGTTGGTAGAGTTATGTGCATATTTTCATTTTGATCCTTCTTTTACAAAAAGTTCCACCCATAAGTGATTAAAAATAATTCAGTAAATGGCAGTTAATTTCTCACATAGACTGTCAATGTCTGTCAGGGAATGTAGAACAATCCCTTACTGACACTGACCTTCTGTGCTCCTGTATTGATTCAGTGAATGAGAAACTTGTGTTGCAGTTAATAGGATAACATCTATAAATTGATAAAATAGGATATCTGGATAGTAAATATGATGCTGTAACATCTTACTGGACTTTTCTGTCAATGCAGCAAATACGTTTCTTGTAAAGAAGATTATGGAGTAAGTTTCTGCCATTAATTGCACAAAGGCTGTGGTCCCTAGAGAGTATCCTCCTGGAAAAGCTTCCGTTCTTCTTCACCCGATTCAGTTAACTTGTATAATTGCTTTTTCCTGCTGGCCTCACAGCTTCAGGCCATTTCCAACATCTGAGAAGCACCACTTAAGCTGGCTCGATTAATTCACCTCTTTGCTCTAAAACAGTGTCAGCAACTTTACTGATGGCTGGCTTCCCTCAGTAAGTAGGGGCTTCATCTCAGGCAGAATTTGAGGGAGAGTGGGGGGACTGTGGTATATTATCTTTCTTTAACAGCAGAGGCAGAGAGCAATGTCAAAATGTAGGGCACTGGGCCACTTTTGCCTCGTGCCAAGGTTCTTATGCCTCACGAGTCACCAGAGAGCATTCATTAGCTGTGGCGGCAGCATCTGAATTCCCCAGACAGATTCTGATAGCTTCTTTTGCATTATTTCCTCTTTACTCAGTCATCCTGACCCAAATTTATTCTGGGTTTGGTAAACTATACATTAGCAGCATGTTCGTGTAACTGAAATCACTTCTGATCACATATTTACAGAGCCTTGGAATGATGATGGTCTTGACTACTCACATTTTCTGCACATGCCCCATTAGGGTGTTGTCAAACCTTGTTGCTGCCCCTATTGCCTTTCATGGTATTTGCCAGTGTTCTTACTCTGGATGTCGGGATCTTGAAGCTTTGACCTGACAGTAAGCTGCTTTGAGAGAGCGATCTTCCCTAGAACTCAGACTAATCTCATTAATACAGAGCCTTGACTTTTTGAAGCTAAGAATCCCCAACATATGTGACACATTGGAAGTTTGGACTTATGGAAGTCTTCTTGGTTGTTACTGTGTACTTGCTGTGCCAGTTCGGTGCTTCCCTTAGTCCTTTGTGGGTAGCACTTTTCCATACTTATGAAGTTAAGACTGCCAAAATATTGTGCAGTTATTGGCAACACAACTTACCGCAGTGTATTTCCTACACTTCCTAAATCTTCACTCCTAAATATTTAATTTCTTTGTGCCCATATCTATTCCTGTCATTCTATCTGTTTCCTTTTTTTCTGTTTTATTTACATCTACATGATTTTAGATTTCTTTACTTTTAGAATAATTTCATACTTTTAGAATAATTTTCAGTTCCCTTATCCCTCATACAGGTTCTATTAATATTGCTGTTATATCATCTGCAAAGAGATTGGTTTAATATGTTCTCTACCTATATCATATCCTTCTATTCTTGTGTTCCTCATTATGTCTACTAAGTCTTCTATGCCTAGCACAAATAGTAATGGTGAAAGCGGACAACTTTGTCTAACTCCTCTTTGTACTAGAAATTCCAAGATTGCTTCACTTACTCTCACTATTGCTTTACCTTTTCTATTGGTTTACTTTTTTTTTTACTTTAAAGTGCATTATGGTGATTAATAAGCTTTAGGAGAAGCATATCAACATTTGGGGAAACCCCATACAAAATCGGGAAATCCTGAAACAGTAGTGGCACAGGATGGAGATGTAGCTGGGTTGGGTTGGAACATGGATAAAGTCATATTCAAGTTCCAGGCTTTGATTTTTCCTATCCTTGTTTAGATTGTCATTAAGTTTTCCCATGTCTTCGTTCATGGTTGCCAGGTTGCTGCATGTTTTAGTATCTTCTCTCTTGCAAAGGCTCACTTAGTCCACATCTGTGTAGCTGGGCACTTGGCATTTCTCTCCAAATTCTTCAGGCCACAAGGCTCTTTCCGAATCTCACGTCTGTTGTCCCCCAGCATTACACTGTTGCCTTACTCCTTATTGTGTCATTGTCCCTACAAAGATCCCTTGTCCTGCTCAGCTGTGTCTCTTCTGTCCCTGGCAGAAGGCACTTAACCTCCTCCTAAAGCACTCGGCAGATGTCAACGCTCGTGACAAGTATTGGCAAACACCACTACACGTTGCTGCTGCCAACAGAGCCACCAAGTGTGCTGAGGCCATCATCTCCCTGCTTAGTAGCGTTAATGTGGCAGACCGCACCGGCCGCACAGCACTGCACCATGCTGTACACAGTGGGCACATTGAGGTGAGTTGTGACGTTCTCTTTCAGGGATCTCTGTGTCCAACATGACAGAATAGTAAAGGACAGCTGTTCTCCTTAGGGGAAAAGCAGCTTGTAAGGGGAGTTATTTGGACAGCGAAAGCAGCAGGGAAAAGACAGTTCTTAATCCTTTCTTCTTTTTTTTACTGCACTTCACTTACACAAGTTGCCATTCTGACCTCCCCCTGCCCCTTGTCAAGGATTCAGGGTCGAGAAGAGACAAAAATGGCTCTCTCTCTGCCCATGTGCACTCAGTATGCTGTATGACATGAGTTGCTATATTCCAAAAAGTAGAATGGCTAGTTCTACAACACTTGAGAGGTCGGAGTGCACCAAATAAATGAGTTTGTATATTGACTTGATATAACATTTGGTTTTTAACTTTTGTGACCCTTTGTTCTCAATCTTTTTCCTAGATGGTTAACCTCCTGTTAAATAAAGGGGCCAATCTGAATACATGTGACAAGAAGGAGAGACAACCAATACATTGGGCAGCCTTCCTTGGTAGGTCTTTTTTTGTTCTTATGATCATCCTAGCTGACCTCCGTATTTTGTTTATGGTGTGCAAAGGAATAGAATATTCTAGGCACATACACAGCAAAGAGCATGGAATACCTTTGTCTTGTTATTGTATTGTGCATAACAGAATGAACAGTGAGACAGAATATCTCTACCGTTTAGACACTGAGCAGCAGAGCAGCAGTGACTCATTCTTGTCTTTTCCTGCTCCTGTCATCTGCCCCTTTCTCATTTGGCAAGTTGTCCAGGATTTAGATGTGCTGCAAAGCTAAAGAGGCAAAGGAGCAAAACACAGGAGAAGGTGATGAAATTGGCAGTGGCCGACTTTCTGCATTAGAATGTTTAAATCCATTTGTAATTCTTCTTCCTGGTCTCTGTGAAATCACATAAGGAGTTTTAGTTTCCTACACAGTGACATCTATGAAACATTCTTGAGATATGAAATTTGGCAAGGAGTCTCATCCCCCCCAAACTAAATGAACATGTTGCAGCACACCTTCCCCACATCTCCTCAGTTCCTTTTGTCCACCACATTAGCGCTTTTAGGAATGTTCTCGGGGTTTCTTTTCTTTCCCTTTAAACATATTTCTTTTTGTATTTCTTACTCTGTCTTTTCGGCCATTGTAAAAAGAAAAAAATACCAAGAAAAGAAGGAAAAGTGAATACTTCAGCATCTGTACAAGTTGTTTATTTATTATTTACTTACCCTTTTTATACCTCTCCTTTCTCTACCCCGAAGAGACTCAAGGTGGCTTACATGTAGGCAATTATTTAATGCCTTAAAACACATACAATTCCAGAAACATTAAAATTAAATTAAAATTAATACATATTAAGCATGTTCTTCCCTCTCAGGGGCCTCTTAGATGGCCTCGACAGCATTTTTAAAGTTCCACAAATCAAGGTTCAAGAAGAACATGCAAGTTTTCTATTTCACCACCCTGCTCCCAATTCTGTCGTTGTTGAGGCTTCTTAGCCAAAAAGTGGCAAATCATCTGACTATTCCATTTGCCAGAGAAGGAAAAAATCAGACTGAATGGTGGAAGGTTGTAGTTTTCTGCTTTATTGATGCATGTAAGCAGTCGAGCTTGCACGGCTGCCTATCAGCAACTTATCTGAGGGAAAGTACACCATTGTTTCAACACTTACCTCAAGGACATAGACATGTTGCCAACATTCTCCAAGCAGACACACACCAGTTGGCTACAGCACAAGTTCACACAGCTAGGCATGTGGCTGACTGCTCTTCAAAGGCAATGTCTGCCTCCCTTGTTCTTCACCAACCTATATGGTTTCGCTCCATCACCGTATCTTCTGACACTAGGTCTAACCTTGAAAATCAGCCTTTGAAGGTGAAAACGTATTCCATACCAAGACTGAAGAAGCGCTTGACCACCTGCATAATGCAAGATTGAGAGCAAATAGTCAATGATCTGATATGTGATTTATCACATATGTCAAGCTTCCATGTGACTGGAAGCCACACATACTTCCTTCTTTTGCCAAATATGTGTTCAAATATGTGGAAGAATTCCCTACAAATCTAATGCATTTCCCACATTGAATTTAGATTTGTCTAGAAAGTTGTGCCGTTTGCTGTAGTGACACTGAACTTCCCAGATATGCCTTGCTAGACATTGCTGATTTTTACTCCTAGCTTTGATGCTTCAAATATGCTTTCATTAGGTAATAGCATAAGATTTTATAGGAGTCTCAGACTGAATAACATCAGGTCCAAATATATACATTCTCTCAAGTTTTGACTTATGTTGTCTTCTCTGCCATTCACTTGAAGATTTACTTTTTCCTTCCATTTTTAATGACTCTTCTTCAATGACAGCTTCTTCTTTCTTTTTTAAAAAGACAAATGCAGTGTAATTTGGAGCACAGATGTATATTGTAATGCAGATACTGATAAACCTAATCTATTATTGGGGCTAAATCACATATATTTGTAATGCAGGCGCTCAGAAAATATCTTCTGTGAAATTTACTCTATATGAGGGACCTGGTGGCTCATGGGGTTGGAGAGGACAGGCATATTTCTAAGGCGCAAAGCTATAGTAAATGGGTATCCATACGATTGTACCAACTTATTTACTGTCTGAACTTCCTTAGCATATCAGACTGTATTTACAAGCATATTTTGTCTAGCTGGTCAGAACTAATGATGTCACAACAGCAAAGTAATTAATGATGTCTTATAATAGTTGGCATTTTGGATCAGACATAATACACTTTTACTTACACTTAATAGCCAGTTTGGGTGGTGATCTACTTGGTCATTAGGGGGTTAGTTTTTTGGTTTTTCAGTCCAAGGTGGGACTAACTTTCTAGTTTTAGATTGTAATGCTGAACTGTGGTTTAATGTTACATGTAAGACCCTTGCATTTGTATTCTGCCCTTCCCCTCTCTTCTTCTTGCTCTGGAATCATGGAAGAATTTGGAAGCATGCACTTCCATTTCTTAATAAACCAGAGAGTTCTCAGTTGCTGAAATTTATATTTAGCTCGTTTTGTTTCGCAATATTCTGTAAAGTTCCTAAGTTGGTGTATGACTCCTGGTCTAGCCCTGGAGATGGTGGCTGTATCATCTGCATACAGCACGATGGTGACTCTCCTTTTATTCAGTCTGGGTGTGGGTCCATCATGGCTTCCTCAAGATCATTCAGGAATACGTTAAACAGAGTAGGAGCTAAGATACAGCCCTGCCTTAGCCCTCTGGTCATTTGAATTGTCTCTGAAAATTGCCATGGGGGCCACATCTATCTCTGTAAAGTTTTCTTAGTTAGGTACTTACCTAATTTGGCCCATAGTTTGGGTTTGAAGTTCTCAGTTCTGATATGAAGGGAATTCTGGTTAGTTTAAAAGTGGAATTAAATTCTTTCTATTTCCTCACTGATTGGATCTTAACAAGATCCTTGCAAAACAATGTAGCAAATTGTTGCAGGGATCACTATGTCAGGATTTCCAATGCAAGGCTGGTATTTAAAGGTTGTGGCTTGGGCAACTTTTGGAGGTGGCATTCCAATATGTAAACTGAGAAAAACCTCATCTGCCATAGCAATGAAGACAGATTGCAGAGCTGTTTGGGAAATGGTAGTCTTTTTTCAAATTTCATTACATTTCTGTGTTTTTGTGCCTTGTCTCTTCTCAGGGCATTTAGAAGTCTTGAAGCTGCTTGTGGCTCGAGGTGCTGACGTCACTTGCAAAGACAAGAAGGGTTACACCCTGCTACACACGGCAGCAGCCAGTGGCCAGATTGAAGTGGTGAAGCACCTGCTGAGGCTTGGAGTTGAGGCAAGTCTTGCCATTGGACAAGTGGGTCTTGTGGCACAGCTGGAGTCTTCTTTGTTTCATTCCCCTTCTTTTTGAGCATCTATCTTCAGACACATACCTGGAAGCACCTACAGGAATTATTTGTTTACCCTATTGTATACCCAACTTTTCTCTACCCAAAGGGGACTCAAGGCAACTTACATACAGGCAATTATTCAGTGTCTTAAAACACATACAGTTCCAATGGCATTAATATTAAAAAATTTTTTTTACATATTAAGCATTTTTAAAACATTTCATTCTGTATTAAAACCATAGGGTCCATAATTGTAATTTCAATGTGTTTTGGCTCATTGTGAGATTAGAACAAAACATGGGAACAATTTAGTCATGTATATCTTCATAAATAAATAGATACATGTAACCCTTCCCCAAGAGCCAGCACGATATTGTGATCGAAATGTTATACTATGAAGTCTGGAGACCAGCGTTTCATTTTCCCCTCAGCCATGGAAACCCACTGCGCAAGTCAGATACTCAGAGGAAGGGTAAGGCAAATCCCTCTGAATTAATTGTGTCAAGAAAACCTTGTAGTAATCACCTTAGTCTGAAATGACTAGAAATCATACAACAGTCTCCTCTCTTCCAGTCGATTGTGAACACCTTACACTATGAGCTGCGTATTTTTCAAAATCAATGTTGGAAGTTACTCCATACAAATATTAACTGGCTGGCAATGTGGTTTGGATGTAGATCATTTAACTGCTGCTCTCGTATCAACAAATATTCATCAGCAGAAATCAGAAATGTTTATACTTGAAGTGAGAGAAAAAGGCTTGACATGAGCAAGAGCCTTTCATATGGGATGTAGTAGTTTCCTTGCCCTTTGAATATTGAGGCACCTTGATCTTCAGAACATAGACATCCCAGTCTCCTAGGGCCCACGTTTATTTTCCTGGGGTTCAGCTCCAGTTCTCTGTTTACACATTAATTACAATCCATCTCCTTCAATTTTTGGAATTATGTGTGGATAAAATCATTGGATTGCATGTTAGAGGACTCAAAATAATACACCAGACATGTATGGACACAGTGCACTATTATGTTTCACCAAATAGGTCATGATTGGCTTGCACTAGAAACTAGTAATATATATTGGCTTGGGTACAGTTTATAAATGCTTGGAAGAAATGCCAGCTCTAAGCAAAGAGCTGTTATAGTGAAATCCTGTGCCATGGGATTGGGAAATGTATGTGCTTATGATACTATCAGGCTAAATCTCCCACCCATCACAGATTCTGTGATGATGACTGCTGGGTGTTGCTCCTGAAAACCATTTGATCCCTTTTGCACATGTCTGTTTAGAAGGAAATCCTGTAGATTAGAAGGTATCTGTTTCCAAATGGAGGCATAAAGTGTTAAATGTATCCTCCAAAGGATGTGTGTGTATGAGTGTATGTGAACACACATATATGCTTACTATATATACATGCTCAGTCTTAAAATGAAACCTGAGGAAAAATTATGAACAGCATAGCTATTGGAAGCTACCTTGGTATCATCTGGTAGATGTCATAAGGGCCAATGTGGCAGGTACTATTTTGCGGCCTTGGGGAGTTGAAACTGCAGTCCTTGGAGTCTGTATCATTGAACTCAGTTGCTCTTACTTTTGAATAGCGCTGTGTTGGCTGTCCACAGTACTGAGTTATGCAGACGAGACAAATCCCAGATGTCCAAGGTTGGGACTCCCAATTTATTGTGGCCTTCAACAGCATATTGAACCAGTCTGGTTCTCATATGCATGGAGTTATTGATCTACAAAGCACTAAGAGTTACCCTTAGGAGGATTCAAAAAGAATATGCAGCAGATCTATTGAGTAGGATAGGTCTTTGAGCTGTTGACTATAATAGCCTAAAATGGAACAACAGCATTTGAGCAGCTTGTCTCTTATGCCAGGTCCCGTGAACCAGCAATAAGAAAAGGTTGTTGGCATCATACCCCTCTGGGTTCTCTGGTGGCCTTGATGGCCATGTTGCAAATAGGCCCTGTTACAGGGTGCTCCTCTTCCCTTGAGAGAAGAGTGGCAAAAGTTGTGACTTCCATGTTGACACCATCTCCTTTTGCTGTGTGGGTCAGCAAAACTCAGTTAAATAGTTGATAAACAATGTAGTCAGGCTTTGTCAGTGTACTTACAAAAGTTCTGTTATTACAGCTTCATCACAGCAAAGGTGTACAAACTTCTTCCTTTCTTCCTCTCCCGGTTTCCCCATGGTCCCTCCTTTTCTATCCCCCTCCTGATTACACAGCTGCAAGCCATCAACATGTTTCCAGCCTTGATTTGCAAATCTCTCTATGTAGTTAAAGGGGTGGTGCCCTTGACACCGCTCACACTCTTACAGGCTCTTAATCTGATCATGCAGGGATGTTTTTAAGTTTTTTGGCCTTCTTTAAAGGCATGTCTGTACCCCAACAATTTTTACATCTAAATTCTAGCAATCGAGGATACAATAACTAAGAGAGAAAGAAGCACACGCGGACAATGGGAAATGACATAAATTGAGCCTTAAATCCAGGCCTTTTGTCTCACTTTTTCTATCAATAACTCACGTCAAGCAGCATCACCAGTGTTGAGGGATATTGGGAGACAAGGAACATTATAAGAAGCAGAGGTTCCCCAACCCTTCAAATACTTCTTTGTTGTTTTTGAATTTTGTTTTATTGAAGGCCTTCCTTTCTTTGCAGATTCTACGAAACCTAATGATATAAACAGGAAAATTGGCTTTGTGTTGGCTGCTGTTGTTTCAATATTTATGTTATTTTGTATATACCGTATTTTCCACCATATAAGATGACTGGGCGTATAAGATGACCCCCAACTTTTCCAGTTAAAATATAGAGTTTGGGATATACTCACCATATAACACTACCCCTCTTTCAACGCACACCAAATATTTTAAAAGCATCAGATTTGATTTCACTATGGTAATTTTCCATATTCAATATGGTAATTTTCCCTCTTTCAACGCACACCAAATATTTTAAAAGCATCAGATTTGATTTCAATATGGTAATTTTCCATATTCAATATGGTAATTTTCTCCAGCAATACATGGAGCGAGAGTTGCCAGATGTTCAAGCTGGGTTTAGAAAAGGTAGAGGAACGAGAGACCAGATTGCCAATATCTGCTGGATAATGGAGAAAGGCAGGGAGTTTCAGAAAAACATCTACTTCTGCTTCATTGACTATTCTAAAGCCTTTGACTGTGTGGATCATAATAAATTGTGGCAA
This sequence comes from Anolis sagrei, assembly GCF_037176765.1. Lineage (NCBI taxonomy): Eukaryota > Metazoa > Chordata > Lepidosauria > Squamata > Anolidae > Anolis > Anolis sagrei. The sequence continues at coordinate 138,479,330 of NC_090022.1, forward strand.
GTTCTTAGTGGGATGGGCATCCCAAGCCACCTTGTCTCTCTCCTGAGGAATCTGTACAAGGACCAAGTAGCAACAGTCAGAACTGACCACGGAACAACAGACTGGTTCAAGATTGGGAAAGGCGTACGGCAAGGCTGCATCCTCTCACCCAACCTTTTTAACTTGTATGCAGAACACATCATGCGATGTGCGGGGCTGGATGAATGCAAGGCTGGGGTGAAAATTGCTGGAAGAAACATTAACAACCTCAGAAATGCAGATGACACCACCCTGATGGCCGAAAGCGAGGAGGAGCTGAGGAGCCTTCTAATCAAGGTGAAAGAAGAAAGCGCAAAAGCCGGGTTGCAGTTAAACGTCAAAAAAACCAAGATTATGGCAACAAGAATGATTGACAACTGGAAAATAGAAGGAGAAACCGTGGAGGCCGTGACAGACTTTGTATTTCTAGGGGCAAAGATTACTGCAGATGCAGACTCTAGCCAGGAAATCAGAAGACGCTTACTTCTTGGGAGGAGAGCAATGTCCAGTCTCGATAAAATAGTGAAGAGTAGAGACATTAGCCTGACAACAAAGATCCGCCTAGTCAAAGCCATGGTATTCCCTGTAGTAACCTACGGATGTGAGAGCTGGACCTTAGGGAAGGCTGAACGAAGGAAGATCGATGCTTTTGAGCTGTGGTGTTGGAGGAAAGTGCTGAGAGTGCCTTGGACTGTGAGAAGATCCAACCAGTCCATCCTCCAGGAAATAAAGCCCGACTGCTCACTGGAGGGAAAGATACTAGAGACAAAGTTGAAGTACTTTGGCCACATCATGAGGAGACAGGAAAGCCTAGAGAAGACAATTATGCTGGGGAAAGTGGAAGGCAAAAGGAAGAGGGGCCGACCAAGGGCAAGATGGATGGATGGCATCCTTGAAGTGACTGGACTGACCTTGAGGGAGCTGGGGGTGGTAACAGCCGACAGGGAGCTCTGGCGTGGGCTGGTCCATGAGGTCACGAAGAGTCGGAGGCGACAACAAATGAACAACAACAAAATTTTCCTATGACTGTACCTCCTTCTCTGCCTCTCAGATCTCGCACATGTGTACCTGCACCGCTTCACTGCAGGAGCAAGATCTGAGAGGCAAAGGAGGAGGTATGGTAAGAGGATACAAGGGCAGGTCAGACAGGTAAAAGAGTTGTGTTTTTCTGGGCCCAGAGCCACTCTTTCTCTTTTTTCCATACTGCGTCAGGAACCCAGCCATTGCCATTTTTGAGCTCTCTCCACCATATGCGGCAACCACAGATTCTCCAATCCGGATTGGAAGTTTCAGCACCCGCTCTATAAGGTGACTCCCGGCGTATAAGACTACTCCAGCGTCTAAGACGACCCTGTATATAAGACGCTCTCCCGCATATAAGACGATCCCTGACTTTTGAGAAGATTTTCTTGGGTTAAAAAGTAGTCTTATACACCAGAAAATATGGTAGTTCTTTTTTAGTGGCTGCCTTCAAGGATTTGCTAAATAAAATAGGTAAATGCTAGCATTTATTAGAGAGAGAAGAGACTTGAATATAAATTGAAATTGAAGTTGAGCAGTAGTTAAAACATCTGTGGTCACAGGCAGCCAAAGCCCTTGGAGTTGCTGGTTCCCATTTTCACCAAACTCTCTGTTCAGCGTTAAGTACGGTGTATTCAAGCGCTCTCTTCATTTGCTTGTTCTTCTAGATTGATGAACCAAATTCCTTTGGCAACACTGCACTTCACATTGCCTGTTACATGGGCCAGGATGCCGTGGCCAATGAACTGGTCAACTATGGCGCCAATGTCAATCAGCCCAATGAGAAGGGCTTCACCCCCCTGCACTTTGCTGCCGTCTCCACCAACGGAGCCCTGTGCCTGGAACTTCTCGTCAATAACGGAGCGGACGTGAACTTCCAGGTATTAAGTTGGTTTCACCCAGCATGGGAAATGAAGACTACTACTACTTTCATAGGATTAAAGATTTTTGTATTTTAGGAAGCAAGATAGAACCCTTTGCTAACATGTTTTAATGTTTGCAGAGCAAAGAAGGGAAGAGTCCTTTGCACATGGCTGCCATTCATGGACGGTTTACACGCTCCCAGATTCTCATACAGAATGGTAAGTGGTCAGATGTTCTCTAACCTTTGTTGAAATTTGATGTTTTATGTTGTTCCTTTGCTTTTTTCTTGCAGTGGTTCTTCAACATTTAAATAATTCTGATACATGTATTTTAATCTATTTGTACTTGACAGAACAGTTAGATGCTTCAGTAAAGACCAGATTTAACCTTTTGGATTTTCTGAATTCTATTTCATAGTTTTAGTACTTGAATTCAGAAGTATCAGTTGGCCTCGTTTTCTGAAGGCTAAGCACAAATATAAATGAAGTTACTAAAGAAATTCCTAACGGAACCAGAAGGACTGAAAATCATTCATAGCTTAGTACCTGCCACACTCCTTCCTGCTGAGCCACAGTTTCCTGTTGCTTCTGGTCAGCCTGAAGTAAATGGTAAGCCAGGTAAAAACTGAGTTGTGTTTTTTTTAATAGGCAGTGAGATTGACTGCGCTGACAAATATGGCAATACCCCCCTCCATGTTGCTGCTAGATACGGCCACGAGCTGCTAATTAGTACTTTGATGACGAATGGTGCTGATACTGCAAGGTGAGGACATTTCTCTTTTAGTGGCACCTTTTGATCGATATGATAAAAATTGTCTGTTTAAGTTGACACGTACCACACTTGAACTCCTCTGTCACTGCGCTTGGGATGAAAAGTGGAAGCATTGAGATTTTAGGTTTTTTTAATGGAATGTACATAATGAAGATAAACTGTGTGGGCTTATAGTTGGTTGGAACTGATACAGTTCGCATGAAGTGACGTAAATGGGAGCCATTGGGCTAGCTGGGGTAGGAAACCTATTTTCCACTTGCTCCTTGCTGTGTTTAGTACTTTGGTGTGTTTTCTGTATTTGGGGACAACATTACAATGTTTCTGTTCTTCTGTCCTTCCAGGCGTGGGATCCATGACATGTTCCCCTTGCACTTAGCTGTTCTCTTTGGATTCTCAGACTGTTGTCGTAAGCTACTTTCCTCAGGTAAGTCAGGGGTACACTGTAATTTGCCTCTTCTGGTCAAATCAGTTGTTTGATGTGAGATGGATTCACAACAAACCAGCCCTTTCATGTTCCCGAATTCCTTCATCCAGAACAATAATTTTTGCTTAAGAGCTTAATGAGATTCTCAGGAAGTCAAATTGTGCTACTAGAACCGGATTTCTCATGGGGGTCTGTGGGCAGGATCCTAGTATGTTGGGATACCTGACTACTTCCTCCTTATTTTGTTGTCTCCTAATTTATAGGTCAGTTGTACAGCATTGTCTCCTCACTCAGCAATGAGCATGTGCTGTCTGCAGGCTTTGATATCAATACGCCAGATAACCTCGGGAGGACCTGCCTCCATGCTGCTGCTTCCGGAGGGTGAGTAATAAGTCCAGAATGTTATTTTACAAGGTAGTGCTCAGGATTGAACTGCTGCCTTTAGGTAAGTAAAGAAGGAAAGGTTAGAGGTTAGGCATTTCTCTTCAGTCATTGTTGTGTGTTTTCAGATCAGTTTTGATATGCCAATCCTAAAGCAAACCTATTACAAGGGTTCCTTAGCAGAATTTATTCAGAGTGGGTTTCCCCTGGCCTTCATCTGAGGCTGAGAGGGTGTGACTTGCCCAAGGTCACCCAGCAGAGTTTTGTGGCCAAGCAGAGAATCAAACTCTGGTCTCTCGGTGTCCTAGTCCAACAATCAAACTGCTGTACCCTGTTGGCTCATTTAGAGGCGATCCTTACTGATTAAGAAGGTATCTGTTTCTTGGAGTTCAATCGTAGTGTTGTTTTGAGTATTCAAAGAAATAGCCTTGTTAGTCTATCTTGTTAGTCTAGGATAATAAGAGATAGGCCATATAAAATCCAGATTATCTGCTTTGAACTGGATTATATGGCAGTGTAGACTCATATAATCCAGTTTATAGCAGATAATGTGGATTCTGCTTTGATAATCTGGATTCTGTGGCAGTGTAGCAGGGGCCATAATGAAAATCCAGTAGGACCTTTGAGATCAACTGGGAAAAATAAATTTCAAACGTAAGTGTTTGTGGACTCCAGTCCACTTCCTCCGATGCATCAGAAATATCCACATAAGCTTACACAAAGAAACTATTTTTCTCAGTTTGTCTCAAAGAAACTGCTGGCTTTCTTAGCAGCTGTTTTGTTTTGATGATATCTGTAAATCAAAAAAGTCTTGGCTTTCAAACAGATCTGATGTTTTTGGTTTCTTCCGTGGCATTGTTCAAGTGTATCCTCTGCTTCCTTTGTTTTTGTCTAGGAATGTTGAATGTCTTAACTTGCTGTTGAGCAGTGGAGCTGACTTGAGGAGGAGAGATAAGTTTGGAAGGTAAATTTGGAACACGGTGCCGTCTTTTTCTATGAGCATGGAGGAGAATTGTAATTAGTAATTAATATTATCCAAATCTGAAGCTCTTAGTCTGTGTTCATATTAGGATTGTGATTCAAAATTACGTTTATAAAGTTAAATATATGTTTTTGCTTCATTAAACACAAGTGCTGTTCCTTCTGGAGCTATGCAATTAAGAAGGAAATTACTTATACATTGTTCTTTTCCTTATTGCTGAACTACATAAGAACTCAATGTACTTTTTGTTACATTGCTTTATAAACAACAAATATTATTCTGAGTTTCGTTCCTTCAGCCTAGCATGCTTCAAAAGCAAAGCCCTGTTAGTCTGGAATATTAGTGGGCAAAGAGATATTATGGCACCTTTGAGACTAAGTGAAAGAATGAAGTTGGTAGCATAAGCCTTTGTAAACTACAAATGTATGCTACCAACTTCATTCTGTCAGTCTCTAAGGTACTTCAAGATCCCTTTGCACACTGACATTCCTTCCGCCTGTTCACAAATTGTCTTTCATGGGATGACTTCCTTTCTTTAACCCTGCTTTGGCTATTTTGGTTAGATAAGTTTGTGATGTGGGGCTGTAATCTCTTCTTGTGGAGTTCTTCTCAGTAAGCTGCAATCTCTCATGCCTCCTTTTCTTCTTTTTCCCACCAGGACTCCTTTGCACTACGCAGCCGCAAATGGCAGCTATCAGTGTACGGTGACTCTAGTCACTGCCGGAGCCAGTATTAATGAAGCTGACTGTAAAGGCTGCACCCCCTTACATTATGCTGCTGCTTCAGATACTTACAGGAGGTAGGAGAAAGGTCTTTAGGATTTGCCTGGCATGGCATCAGTCAAGGGTTTGTTTTCTCCCCATAAATACCTCAGTCAAAATTCATTCTCATTTTCATTCCCTCTCTCTGTCTCACTGGGTTTCTGACATCTAAATCTAAGGACAGAGAATCAGTTCGGCACTTAAATTTTCATTGGGAATTCTATAAATTCAAAACAATGATTTACATGTTCTTGCTTAACAATATATCTTGTGTTCTGAGATATTCCGAAGTAATAAGGTTTATAGCACTACTAACAAGTTTAGAAATCACAAATCAAGCCAAAATTACGTAACATCTGTACATTACAATCAGTTTGAGTTTCCTTTGACTTCAGTTTCCTTCTGTTTCTGAGGACTAGAAACCTTCCCCCTAAAATAAAATGTGGATGTTTAATTTGCATTGTGATACATGTTTGAGTTAAGGAAATGCTCTTAATGTCTATGGAAATGTATTTGATTTCCTAGTGTAAGATGACTTTGGAAAGTATGTATTTTGATATATTCTATGCCTTTAACATTTCTTCTACCGCGTCTTGGCAAAACTGATTTATGGTTTCTGCTCTTGCAGAGTTGAGACTCATTCAGGAAACAGCCATGACACTGATGAGGAGCCATTGAAGGAGTCACGACTGAAGGAGGCAATCTTGTGAGTAGCAGCTCATCTCAATCCTCCTTGGCCTCTCTCTTCAGGGGCTCAGCTGTTTCATATAAACACACTGTTCTTTTTATCAGCTAATGGCAGGTTAGACATCACAACACAATTGGTTTTTAGTACCTTTAACATGGTATTGAATCTCCTTTAAGAATGTTTTTCTGTCTGATTTGTGCTTGAATAGCACCCGCTGTTCAAGGATTGCTTTCAATCATTCGGCCCACCTTTTGTCCAGACATGGAGTGGGGAATTAAATAAACCTCTTATGTGTGTCATCCTTTCACTGATTTACATGGTTGGTGCAAGTAGAAAACAAGAGTCTCTCTTTTCCCAGATATAGTCTCAACTTTGGGTAGAAAATAATGTTTTATTATGAGTCAGCCTTGGAGTACAGCAATTCCTACTCTGTCAAGGAGTATGTTTTTGTGATGGAATGGTGGCTGCACCAGGGTTTCTTTCTTTATTCACTAATTAATGTTTGTGGGGCATTTTTATAACCAGACTGAATTTGTACAAAATCATTTAGGTTTCTTGCATACATTGAATTCCTCCCTAATCCGATCTTATGCCTTCCAGTTGTTTAGAGTTCTTGTTGGATAATGGTGCTGACCCATCTCTCCGGGACAAGCAGGGATACACCGCTGTCCACTACGCAGCTGCCTATGGCAACAGACAGAACCTTGAGTTGGTAAGCTTGAATTGATTGTGGAATCGCTGAGTCATGGTTTGGAAGTGAGACTGACCAGTGAAAGTGTTGGAATTCAATCCCACACTGCCCAAGTCTGCAGTCCTCAATGAGGTGTAGTTAATAGCTTAGAATAGGCTGAGGGAAATCCCTTCCCCCTGACTCCTGAATGACAGTTGGAATGTATCTATTTCTGCTCTCATTCTAATTGGTTTTGTAGAAAGGATACTTTGCAGGTGCATGCCTTTCACTTCTGACTTTCTACTTTTACATCGTTGTGTATGCGGTGTGTATTGAGACCTCTCTCTATTTGTGTGCCAGGAGAGATGTAGTGTTTGGATATTTCGCCCTCTCTTTTGAACTGTAAAGAGATGGGGTTATAGAATAGCTTGGACCCAGTTATTTACTATTAAGAAATGTAGTTACTATTTTTGTAATTAGTAAAGACAGAACTCTGCATGGTTGCTGCCTAAGCGCTAAATTCTTTCCCAGCCACAACACTTAACACTCTGCTTGCTGTGAGCCGATGCTCAACTAGAAGTATCCTGCTTTGTCTTTTTGGATGCTCTGCTTTGTTTTGGGAGTTTTCCCTAAAAGAAAGGATCTATAGGTTTTTGAAAGGATGAAAATCCACCTTAAACCTGTATTTCTTTTCTTCTTCAACTTAGTAGAACATACTTTTTCCCTTGTGCAGTACTTTGTGCTCCTAGCATGTTACTAAATGTTCTGATAAGACGTGGTATGCTCATGTTCCAATGCGATTATCCAAAAGTTAGTGGCTAAACAAGTCCTTAGAAGTCTGATTATAGAAAGTCCGCTTTCTTAAACCATCTTCCAATCAAGAATTTAGTATTCCATGTGAGCACTAGGTTATGACTGAGATAACTGCTACAGTAATCTTCCAGACTATCATGATCTTGATATTTCAATAATGCATTTGTGATTCGATGAAACACTGTTTTCCAACACAGAAAATCTATATAGATTTCTTGCTGGTGAGTGGTCTGAAACCTAGGATTGCTGAAGCATTTCTATGGTTGTTTCTCTTAATTACAGCTCCTGGAAATGTCTTTTAACTGCCTGGACGATGTGGAAAGCACCATTCCAGTCAGCCCTTTGCACTTAGCTGTAAGTATATCTGTCATAAACCTAGTTCTATTTTTTTTTCAGTGTGGTATTAATGTTTGATTAGGGGAGATTCAAGAATGTAAGGCAAAGCCAGTTTGTGGAATCTTCTGTTGTTCATTTTAGATTGCAGTCTCCTGTTTTAGTTTCTAGATTAAGTGACCTTCATTGTAGGTCACCATAATAAGGAGCACATTGATTGAAATAGCAGGCTTCTCGTTTAAGTAAGCATGTTTAGGACTGGAGTCCAAAGAAGGCAAGACAGGCACTAAATGTTGGTGCTTCTTCCAGGCCTATAACGGTCACTGTGAAGCCCTGAAGACACTTGCCGAAACCTTGGTGAACCTGGATGTGCGGGACCACAAAGGGCGAACGGCTTTGTATCTTGCCACGGAGAGGGGCTCCACAGAGTGTGTGGAGGTACTTACCAGCCATGGTGCATCTGCTCTGGTGAAGGAGAAAAAGAAGAAGTGGACACCCCTACATGCTGCAGGTGAGAGAGTGATGTTTTCTTTCAGGGATGCTTGCTTTCCTTACCTTGAAAATAAATGTCGAGGATATAAAGGACTATTTGAGAAACCACTACATGAGAAATCCGTGCCTAAACTTTTCTCCACCCCCTTTCTTCTCTCTTCTTCACTATGTTTCAGCTGCCTATGGGAACACTGATTCCCTACATCTTCTCATTGACAGTGGGGAGAGAGTCGACATCACCGATGTCATGGACCTCCATGGACAGTGAGTTTCTACTGGCTGATATCAGCCAAGTGTTCAACTCATTTGCGGTTTTTTTGAGGAAGAATCCCTAATTACAATATCAATAATTACAACCAGGGCTGAGTATGTCCCATGAAGTCATAGAAGGTCACACATACCAAAGCCCCATCTCTACATAATGTAATAATCCTGAAGTTAATTTCCTGAGATTTCTCCTTTAACTTTAAAGTAGGATCAGATTTCCTCATCCATATGATTAGAAACACAGACTTTTGAGAGAATGTGCATAGTTTTTCCTGAAGTCTTAGAAAGCGGTGACTGAGCAGATTTTCAGCTTGTGGGTAGATGGGAATTATAGCTTCTTGCCCCTACCCTCTTAACCTAGCAAAAACAGTAAAGTATGTTGGCTCATCTGAATACTTATGAGATTTCACCGATTTAGTACATCTTCCCTTTTAAAAAAGAGTGCATACCTTTCCTTATCTATTGTAACAGCCTTCCATAACCTGATGCTCTCCACATTCATAGGATTGCAACTCCCATCATCTCAAGCCAGCAAAAGTGACAGTACTTTTGCTTGTTCCAGATAGAGATGGCCCATTGAATCAGTTGGTTTTCACAAGCATTTACTTACATTTCAGCAATTCATTTAGTGGTTCTGGTCTAGTTTGGCCTTACAGTTTGGATTTTGGTGCTGGGAGCATTGGGCTGGGGAAGCTAATCTGTGATGTAGTTCCGTGGAAGACTCTGTGATTCTGTGATTCTGAGAGAGACTTGTTCTTCTACATATCAGGTTTGGGTGTCGGTCTACCGTGAAGATACTGTTGAACTGGAGTTCCATGAGACCTAGACAGCATAGCCAGTGGTTAGGAATGCTGTGAGTTGCAGTCCAGAACATCTGGATTGCTGCATGATTCATATCTCTGCTTTATATAAAACCGTGACACATATTAACTATGCACCATTCTTTTCCTTTCTCTCCTATGGGTGATGATGGCAGCTAAAGATCTATGTTTCTACCTTTCTTTGAGTTATAAGAGGTATTCTAGACAGTGCTTAGAGCTAGGCCTGTTACCTCATTCTTACTTGAATAGCCACTCCTATCCTGGTCATAAAACCACTATTTTTTTTCTAAATCCAGATTCAGTCCTAGTCTTCTTTCTTCTCTTTATTGAATCATCAGGATGCTATCTCTTCCTCTTACCCTTCTTAAGCTCTCTAAAATAGGAATGGGTGGTTTGAATGACACCTTTGTTAGTTGTATGTTGCCTGAGCTGTCTTTGCTTTCTTTGCAGGACCCCGTTGATGTTGGCAATCACAAATGGCCATGTAGATTGTGTCCACCTCTTACTGGAGAAGGGATCCACAGTAGATGCAGCAGACAAGAGAGGCAGGACTGCACTGCACCGGGGGGTGAGTGGGAGAATGTACTATGTTCACACATGACTGGTATATATCCAAATGTGGTCACATATGTCCTAAGTAGTCTTTTAGTTACCTTTGTCAAGAGAAAAATTGGGTACTTAAAGGATTCCAAATTTTCAGTCAGTCTGAACACATAGTTGGTCCATCAGTGTATATTCCAGTTCTTTTGCCTTGCCCACTGATCAAGTGATTCCAAACAATCAGCTTTCAGAATTGTGTTTGAATGCTTGAGGAGCCACTCATTCTAGATCGATCTATTCCAAGGCAGTTTGTGCACGAGAGCAGTTAATCCAGTTAAAGTGCATTTTATATTGTTTTTAAGGTATTTGTTGTCATGTTTACTTACGTTTTAGTTAACTATGTCTTGTTGGATTGTATTGTTTTATTTTTCAGCACAATGCTTAATTCTTTGTCATAAGCTCACTGTTATTACTGTTGCTTTATTCTGTATTATTTTGATATGTTTGTACCCACCTGAGGCATTGAATGCTTGCCTTTTTGTATGTGTGAACTGCCCTGAGTCCCTTCGGGGAGAAAGTGCAGTCTAGAAATAAAGGATTATTATTATTATTATTATTATTATTATTATATGAAACACAACAGGATGAGTCCACAGCAGACACTCTGCTGGCTGTTGAATTGGATCACACGTCGGACACTTCCCAAGTGTCTAGGACTGTGTGATGTATCCCAGTAAGGTGGCCTTCTGCAGCTGGCAGATGGTAATTTTGGCAGCACCGATTGTGTTTAAGTGCACGCCAAGGTCTTTAGGCACTGCACCCAGTGTGACGATCACCACTGGGACCACCTTTACTGGTGGTATTATTATTATTATTATTATTATTATTATTATTATTAATCCAGTAGCAGAAAGGGAAAAGGGCTTTAGAAAGACATCTCTGTTTTTGGTAGTCTCAGAACTTACTGTTATCTTTAATGTTCTTTATTGGTTATTAGTAAATAAGAGAGAATCTTCTCATCTCCCCCCAGTCAATATTTGAAAGTGTGATTTATTTGACAGCCACTGTTTCTATCTTTTCTGTAAGTTTGAATTGTGAATTATTACGTGAATCTCTTTTGTGGATCTTAAAGTGTTACTAAAAGTGAATATCCCTTCTGTTGTGCTGGGCTTGGCATGTTACTTCGCAGAACTTGGGTTTAATACATTTTCCCACTGTTTCTTCCTGGTCTTTGGTCATAGGCTGTGACTGGCTGTGAAGACTGCCTTGCAGCACTGCTGGACCATGATGCCTTTGTATTGTGTCGGGATTTCAAGGGCCGGACCCCGATCCATTTTGCCTCGGTGTGTGGGCATTCCGAAATCCTGAGGACCTTGCTGCAGGCAGCGCTCTCTACTGACCCTCTGGACTCTGTGGTGGACTATAGTGGCTATTCACCAATGCACTGGGCTTCTTACAGTGGTAAGGATTTGGTGATTTAGGCACCATTCCCATTGTGTGTGTTTTTCCTGTGGCAGATTTGAAAAGTGTTCTGATAGTGTTAAAGGATCTCTTGATTGTGATTATACCATTTTCATGGAGGCAGAAGGTGATTCTATAATGTCTCCTCCCTTTTTCCCCTCATTTTTAGGGCATGAAGATTGTCTTGAATTGTTACTTGAACACAATCCATTTGCATACCTAGAAGGAAACCCTTTTACTCCATTGCACTGTGCAGTGTAAGTCCCTCATAACCATTGTTATATGGTGTTCATGTGTACAAATCTGTAGTAACAAGAGTGAATGTTTGCATTTCTGTGGAAGATGTAATTTACTGGGATATTATGTTGGATGCTTCAGAATTTGACTATTTTTAATTGTCATCCAAGTTGCAGTGCTGCTTCTCAACTCAAAATTCCACATAAGAAGCGGCCTTACCTTGAGACAATTCAAGACTTTTCTAACTGTTCTGACTAGTATTTAGGTTTGTGGGAAGGCTTTCCACATTCTTGATGGCCATTTGGCTGGGGATGAGGGGAGATTGAGTTTGCATTTGGAGGAGACTTGGGACTTCTGCATGTAGATCATGCACTTTGATACTGAGCCATACACACTTTTTATATGACTTGTCTCATTCACTATACTCCTTTCTTTTTGATACCCTGCAAGTGAAAATAAAACCAGTCTAACTCAGTTGCTTCCCACACTTTCTTCCTTCTGCAGAATTAACAACCAGGATGGCACTGCTGAAATGCTTGTGGAAGCATTGGGTGCCAAGATTGTTAATAGCAGAGATGCCAAAGGAAGGTGAGTGAGGATACTGTCCTCTTGGTTGCCTCTGATGGGCATGGGATCTGTTCTCATCCCTCCAGGCACCCATCAGCTGTCACTGCCCAGGCCATTGCTTAATAGGAAAATTCACCTCAAGAAGTTATATGGACACTTGCTTAGCAGGATGGAGAATAGAACTTAAATGCTTGGAAAGGCAAATGGTGGATTCAGGGCAAGCAAAAGTTCCTTAATCAGTGTGTTCATAGTTAAACTGTGTATGATTCAATTTTTATATATATATATATATTGTAATGTTTGTTTGTGGGACGCACATAACTCAAAAACCACTGGACAAAATGACACAAAATTTGGCCACAAGACACCTACTAACCCAAGAAATGACCATCACTCAAAAAAATCACCAAAAAACCCTCATCCTCAGAGGTTTCACATGCCTCAACAGTTTCAGACCAAGATGGTAATAAATTATTTTTTGAGCAATGTGGAACTAAGCTATCCCACTGACACTGGGTTGTAATTTTAAAAAGGGAAATTTTGACATCTCTTTGATGGGATTTCCTTGAGGAAAAATGTCAGGCTCTCTTGCAGTTGCACTTTTGAAACAGAGGCAGTCATCCCTAAAGATGGTTATTCACAACCATTGTGGCTGATTAAATTAGGAACAGGCCAGCTCTGTTTAGTTTTTTTTTTTTTGGTTGTCATTTTAGGACCCCCCTTCACGCTGCTGCCTTTGCAGACAACATCCATGGTTTACAACTGCTTTTGCGCCACCAGGCTGAGGTAGATGCAACTGACCAACTGGGAAGGACTGCTCTTATGATGGCTGCTGAGAATGGCCAGACGGCAGCAGTCGGTGTGTAGTGAATCTTCTGCCTTCTCTCCTTGTTCCTCATCCTATTCTTTTTTGGGATCTGGTCTGTAGAGCAACAGTCTTGAAAGATCTTGCACGGTTCAAAGGCCAGGAAAGTATAAGATTTATAATACTGGCATTTCCAAGGAGCCAAACTGAAACCCTAGGATACATCTACACTCTAGAAATAATGCAATTTGACACCACTTTTAACTGCCATGGCTCAGTACTATGGAACTTGTTTGGTGAGACAACACCACTCTTTGGGAGAGGAGGCTAAAGACATTGTAAAACAAACTCCCATGATTCCATCTTCTGGCTAAGTTTCCTCCCATTTGAACGCGTTTTTGACTTTGAAATATAGACAGAGAAGACTTATGAGAAGGCAGTGGCATCTTGTGTCCTTGGAAGAAAGTCGCTTAATAAAAGCATAAGGAAAGGATCTAAAATATTTTCATAATCCTGCCAGTCTAAGTAGGACCTGTTCTGCTATGGTGCTGGAATCCTAAAACTTCCATTGAACTGTGTTCTTTTAAAAGAATGAATTTGGACCCTATTTCCCATGTATGTGTAGGAATATGCACAGAGGGGATGCTTTTTCTTTTCTGATATTCTGGACTGTTTCCAAGTATTGATTTTGATTATTTCCTTAACTTCCCAACAATAACAAAAGGCAGGATTTTAATGATTAAAAATAAAGAAAGTAGATGGTGGATTTTACAGCCCCTTACTTTGCTTCTCCGCTCATTTTCAGAGTTTCTGCTGTACAGAGCAAAAGCTGACCTAACTGTGCTGGATGTCAACAAGAACACAGCTCTTCACCTGGCCTGCAGTAAGGTATAGTGTCCATGGGTGGACCTGCAGGAGGTGCTTCCGCTGACTTCCTTTTGGTTTACCTTTTAGGTTTATGAGCCTTTTGGTCTTGCTATTTTTTACTTGGGATTTTTTAGTCTTTCCTTAGTATTGCAGAGCACAGAATTCGTTAATAGCTATTTTTTTTAACATAAGGATTAAACATACACGGCTCTCACTTTGTATCAAATGGCAAAAGCTAAGTAGAGGATCATTTAAAAGACCAGACAGCTAACTTAAAAGACCAGACAGCCTATTTAGCTACTTGAAAGTGTGTAGGATACAGAAGACTGCAAAGGTGTTAATGGCAGCTGGTATCTCTCTGTCTATTCCACTTAAGCAAAAGGTTTTTGAATTGCTCCTGCTCAGGAAAATGTAATCTCTGTTTTCCCCACAGGGAGACAATATAATACAATTAGAAACAGAAGCATTCCTTGTCAAATGCGTGTTCTTGTGTAGCCCGGCTTTTTTCAAGGATAAGATATGTGTTCCTCCCTCCCTCTCATGGCCAGTTCCCATCATCACAACCTTAGTTGCTCAACATGCCCAATCCTACTTGGAGAAAACTAATGCGTGAGAGGGAGGAGTGCAACTTAAGAAAAGCACCTGTTTTCAAAATAAAACATACCTTTTAATCATTTAATCTTTTCTGTCCAGGGTCATGAAAAGTGTGCCTTGTTGATTCTGGGGGAAACCCAAGACCTTGGCCTTATCAATGCAACTAACAGTGCTCTGCAGATGTGAGTATTTCACAGCTGGTGGAAATGAGTTTTGATTCTACCTTTCTCTCTTTCCTCAGATTTTATGTCTATAAAACAGCATTGTACATGTCAAGAAATAATTCAAGGTGAAGCCTCTTTATCATGCAACATTTTAAAAAAAAGCATATCTCCTACTTTTAGAAGTCAAGTACATTTTGAGTAACTAGGAGTAGGTCTACCAGTTGAGAATTTCAAAAACGAAGGAACATTTGGGAGCCCTGAAATGCTGGAAGAAATTACATGGCTTGTGCTTCCAAGAGTTAAAATTAGATTCTATTGGACAATGTGTCAGATAAGCATTATCTTTTTAAATGAAATGTCTCACAGACATATACTGAGAAAACATCTAATACTAATACATGTTTAGTTTTCCTTTCCTATCTGCTTTTTGCCAGGCTAATCCATCCTGGGTTATTTAAAAAAAACAGGGCATTTAACATGGTACCTTTTGCATGCAAAGTACATGTTTTATGTCCTCAAAGTTTAAGGTTGTTGACTTATTGTGATGCTTACCAGGGTTTCTTCTATTGTGTCTCCAATTTCAACTACATCTTGAGAAAATGCCTTTGGCTACTAGAGCTGTGTAAAAACATTTGCTACAACAAATGTGATAGTCAGCAACAGTACATTTATATAAAGGGTTGATATTTGTAATATAGTCTCATAAAATCAGCTCTTCCAGCTCTTCTTCTACAGCAGCCTTTAGCTAATTACATTCCCTTAACATTTTAAAAATATTTGCCATTTTGTTTTGAAAAGAAAAAGTGAAGAATTCTTATGTGTTAGAAATAGCAACCTTCTCAAGTCTGCTACACTGGTTATTTGTTATGTATATAATTCAAATTGCTTACTGTGTTGTATGTGTATATTGGTATGCAGTTTTCCTTAACTCTTTGTTGTGGGAGGGGCTGCAGACCATGTGATAAGAACTGGGACTGGACTGTTCAGGACCCAGACTCCATTTTAGAAAAGAAGAAGTCATTAGACTTTCAACGTAGAGACTTCAGTAGAAACAATATGCTTTTAGAAGTCAGTTGAAACAGAAGACTGTACAGACACCATTAGACTCTCAGAGCAGAGAGATACTTTAGACTATGGACTCTTATGATTACAAGAAAGCTGACCTGTGTTACCTACACAGAAAAACTACTTCAAATCCTATCTGTAATTGGATTGATATACAAAGTACCTGTATGCTGAATACATGAAGTTTGTGAGTCAATCAGATATGTTACTTTTAAAGAAGTCTGCTTATTTTTGGTCTCTTGAGAGCATGATTTAAACCAAGATGTTTTAAAGGAGAGTAGATGTTTTTTGGGCAACTGAAAAGAATACTTCTGAATGTCTCCTCTGTGTATGTGTGTGTTTTGTGCATTAGCATATCTTAGTCCCTAACAGTTCAAATAGATATCTAGGTATATTAGTTTAACAGCGGAGAAACCTAATTGCTTTGCATGAATACTAGTGGATATTTACTACTAAGGAGAAGATTGACTCGAGTGAGTTTTTAACTCTTCTTGGGGAGATTCCATTTTCCAAAAGGTTATGGTGAATGCCATTTTCCAAAAAGTTATGGCATCATTTTTTCAAAAGGTTATGACTTTCAAAAGGCTATGATGTTCCAAAAGGTTGTGATTTCTAACAAGGCCATGCCTTTCCAAAAAGAAAGTTAAATATCCTTTCCAAGTTTTACAAAATTCATTGGAGGAAAGTCTCAGGCTCTTAAGACACATAGATTAAATGGCTGTGTGATCTTCCTCTATTGGAATATGAGTCTTATGACCTATGACTGCTCTCAAGAGACAAGTTCTGTTCCCTCTTCCAAGGTTTGTCTAGTAACCTCACTTTCTCTTCCTGCAATGCACAGGCCGCTCCATATTGCAGCTCGAAATGGACTGGCCTCTGTTGTTCAAGCTCTGCTGAGCAGAGGTGCCACTGTGCTTGCTGTTGATGAAGAAGGTGTGTATTTTTCATGCCAGGAGACTTCTGGATGAGTAGGGTCAGGTACAATGCCATATTTTCCTGGCAGGTGGGAAAGAGATATCCAATCCTTTGATCAAACAGTAATGAAAGGTTCACATGGCAGCAATTTTTGGAGTAGTATTAGTGACTCTTGGCTCATTCTACACAGCTCAGGATAGAAGTGTCTCTGAAGACTTCTGGCCTAGCATGTAGAAACAGAAATGAGGAACAAATGTTGGTTAGCAACTCCTATCATCTGTCACCATGAGTAACACTTGCTGTTGATGGTTGCAATCCAGTAAGATCTGGAGAACCCCATAATTCTCCATTTCTGGCAGAAAGAAGAACAGGGAACTGATTGAGAGGCCAAGACCAAGGGGCTTCTCCTGTCTATGTGACTCTAATTAGGTGAAAAATGTAAGAGTGAATAAGGAGGCAATGTTGCTTACAGCTGGATGAGGCATGACATCTGCTGGCTTTCAGGGCAGTCTTTCTTTGTTTCTTAAGACCAAAAGAATATCTCCACACTCCTGATCTATTGCGAAAGTTGGTGATGGAGCAGGGATTGTAAAGATAAACTATGGATGATGCTTTCCCTCTGTATGTGAGAGGAGGTGGTACTCATGGTAGCAAATGCATTTCCCGGGAAGGAAAAGTGCAGACTATCTTGTCCTTATGGCGGAACAGCCTTTTGCTATGTGGGAATAAGGAACAGGGTATAATAGTTTTTAGGACCAGGTCAGTAATGTTAGTAATAGAATCTACTATTTTCTTTTAATTCACAACCTTGCATTGAGAAGAGGAGAGTTTTAACTCTCTCTCTCTCTCTCTCTCGCTCTCTGTCTTCCTAGTTTATATCCACAAACAACAATGGATGAGGAGATGGGAACAGGGAAGATGGGTACAGGGATGACATTAGGAAACTCAGAGTGCCCTTGACTAAATATTTCCTGTATTGGTACAGGAGGGAAACTTGAATCTCTCTAGTCATGGTACAATTAAAGTGTTTTTAAAGGTGTGCTCAATACTTGGTCCAGTTCTTGGGGTACTTCTCTTGGGGATGGGAACTTAACCATGTGTGGGATTAGGATTGAGCTTGTCTGTCTGTCTGTTTGTTTTTACAGGCCATACCCCAGCCTTGGCTTGCGCCCCCAACAAAGATGTTGCCGACTGCCTGGCACTTATCCTTTCCACCATGAAGCCTTTTCCACCTAAAGACGCCATCAGCCCTTTCAGCTTCAACCTCCTCAAGAACTGCGGCATTGCTGCCAAGACGGCAGCTTGCAGTGCCCTGCCCAACGGCAACAGCTGCCCCTACACCAAGGATAGGCACAATGCCATCGGCTTAGATGGCTGTTACTCTGAGTAGCTTAAAGAAACCATGATGGGTGATCTAATATCTTCTATTTATTTAGGAATTCTATAAATATAGGACACTTTAAAGGAGAACAAGACTGGGATAGGTCATCCAAAGGAATGTGGGTGGAGGATCTCAGCTTCTGCTTCCCATCGAGACATTGGCATCATTTGTGTTGAAATTAAGTCAACTGTGTGGCTCAAAAAACGAATTGATAGTTGTTTCTGCTTTATTAATCCTGGCTTTAAAATTTTCCGTGAAACAATCCATTTGATTTCTGCTTTCCCCTGTCCTTCATCCAACCATTTTGTCTGTTGGTTACCAGCCTGTGGCTTGGTTAATTTTAAAGTGGCCAGCTTTTGAAATCCCAAATCCTTTGGCTTTGATGCATTCAAGAACTGAACAGAGGGCAAACCTAAACTAATTTTATTTGGCATTTGCTGCATTACAAGGCCCAATTTTTATTTGGATGGGGCCTGAAATTGAAATTTGGAACCTCTCAAAGTTGCCCATCCCAGGCGTCGTTCTAGTCCTCGGTCACTTTGCAGTACATTTCTCCATGCCTTACAACTGAGAACAGATTTCTGTTGGCCATGAGGTCTAGGTGGGAACAGAAGCCTGACTTCCTCCTTATTTTCATTTGGCATTAGTGTTTTGGTAAACAAGAGGCCGCAAAGAAGGGCAGCAGCTCCTGGCAAAGTGCCACTATAACTGCTCCTTCCTTTCTAGTAATTTTGTTTGTTTGTCATGCTTGCCCTTTTTGATTCCAGTGAAAACACTTGAATTGAGAACTACTGTACCTGGGACACTAGGATACCTTAGGCAGCTCGTATTCCCTTGTATGCAAAATGGGTGCTGTTGCCCGACTTTGACTGCGGCCCTGTCTGATAATTTATGTATGCGCTGCCAGAATTATCCCCACCACCATATCAGGCACTTTAGGGATTTTCTCTTTTTGGAGGCTGATTTTTGTGTTTTTGGGGGAGGGGGGCGCAGGGGGGGGGGCAGAGGGATTACAAACTATTGGATCTCCAAAGAGAATTTCCTTTGTGACTCCTTCCCTTCTCTGTGTTGTGCAGTGTTTCCACTTTAGACAAGTCAGTGTTGCTTTTAAAAAAAGAAAAGAAATTATTTATAAGGAAAATGCATTTATCCTTTAAAAAAACAGCAAAAAGGAGCTTTTTTTGCAAGGAAAAATGCACTTCAGAAACCTTAACAATCCTCCATTTGTATTTATAATTTGTCCCACTAGAATGACATCTAGCAGGTTTCATTAGGGCTTGTCTGTGTTTTGTGTATGTAGATACATCCATGGATTGGGTTAGTGTATTTGTTTTTATTTTAAAAATTGTATTTATTACACATTTAAGTGTATGCACTGTTTTTTTCCCTTTTTGTACTGTAAATTGTATCATGCGTAGAATCTTATTTTTAAAAAATCATATCAGAAGTACATTCAAAGCCAAAGATTGGGATGTAGCAGTTGGTTGAGGGCTGCCAGGGCAAGAAATGTTTGATCCAGCAATCTTTTCCTTCTTCTTTCCCAGTTCTGCAGTATTGTGCTGGTTATTGGACCAGTAGTTGGCAAAGTGTAGGGGATTTGCAGAATGAATTGTTTCTGGATGTTGGATGTCTAGACCAGTAAGCTGTTAGGGCTAAGTCACTCTGTGAAACAACTAGTTTTTTTATATTCCTCAGCCACCTCCCCTTATGGAATCAGTAAGACTGTTAAAGGAGAAAATATGAGCCAGCTTTATGCTTGGAACCATCCTGCTTCATGGTGCATTTCTACACTTTAAAATGTAAATATATATATTTATGAATTACAGTTTCTTTAACCAAAAACGTACATTGAAAGCCAGTCCCTCCCTCCCTCCCTCTAGTTTTGCGCTGATTTTGTAAAGTGGGGTGAACACAACTGCTTTTTCCATAGCCATGCTTGCTTGGGCATTGCCTAGCTTCTTTCTCAGAAAATAAGAGACTTTCCAGCTTTTGGGTGTGTGGCTGGTGGAGTGGACCTTATTTTTAAAGGAGCTTAATCCAGAGGCAGAAAAGACAAAAGTAAAATGAGATTTCCCTTCCTTTTGGCACTGTTGAATTTACCAAAGCCAAACTCCTAGAGCCAAATATTGAAGCTGTAATCTCGTCCTTTGGCTAACAGTGCATTTTAAAGAAAGTTTCCCCGTCTTCATTTTATTTTCCTTTTGTTTACTCCCAACCAAATGGACTCTGTCTTCCCCACAGACCCTTGCATATCGTACTGAATCAGCTGTTTAAGCATTAGCTGAACGTTTTGTTGGTTTGCTGTATTGGATTGCAAAAACTGGGGGCCTTAAGGTAGCAAGTTCTAGTCTTCTAACAAGCCCAGCCATTTCCTTCAACTAAGCCTTCCACAAAGACTAGGGTGCTACTAGCTTAGCTGTTTTTCTTTCTTTGATGCCCAAGGGATCTTGAGAGATCTTTTCCCTTTGCAGCTGCTAGACATGTGCACACTAAGGTTTAACGCACTTGCCAAAAAGCACAGCAACAGCCTATTTCAAGTTGGCCATGAGTTTCCTTGCTGCACTATGATCAGGTTAGTTTTCTCTGCCCTCGGTTGCTTCAAGTTTTCTACCTTGAAAGAAAGTATTAACCTTTCTACACCAAATACCTCACGTTGAAATAGAAATGAACAAAACTTGAATTAAACATCCCCTTTCCTCACCATTACCCACAGTTTAATACAGAAAGGTCCTTTTGGGGGGCACTCTTTAGTGAGAGAGTTGAAAATAATTTAAAACCTTGTTTACATTGTTTTTCAAAAGGTACTAGCAATTTGCAACTTAACAAATTGCCTAAGTTTAGTTTTGCCTTCGAAGTGCATTCCTCTTGCCCTGCCACACAAGAGGGGAAGGGAGATTGTTGGGAACTGACTCCGAAACCACATCTTATCTTTTTTTTTCCCCCAATTCCCCTTTAAGGGCTACAATTTAATCCTTTTCTAAGGGCCAAAAACCTCTATCTAAAGTCTTTTGGACTGAGATATTTAGAAGAAAGTGGCAAGGGAAGGGGATACTGTGTGCTAACTGTTGTGATACAGTTTGGATCAACTGAGAAATCTTCAGGTCCTTTGGATGTTGCTGTTGACTTTGCACTCTCACCCGTACCAAGCAACAGAAACCAATTTTTGTTACCCAGTGGCATGTGTATTTCTGTTGAAACAGCATAGCAGAGGTATAGCTATGCCTCAGAATGGAAACCTTTGTGCTCCTATGTTTTCAATGGAGATTTGTGAGCCTCATGATTTATAGCAGTTTTCTGTGTTGGAGATCCGGTGTTGTTGGTTGTGGAGTGTTACGGAGATATAGAGTTAAGGAGATCAAACTCCCTCAGTACCATCATTTTGAAACAGCTGGTGTGGCTTTAAAAATGCAAAGGCTTTGGGGGAATGGGGTAGGGGTGTTGAAATAGAGATAGGTTTTCCAAGATCATTTCAAAACAAGGGAATTTCCTAGCCCTTGAAGACATGGGTTGTGCTTGCATTTCCTTTTCTTTTATTAGGATTGTAGCGGGTTATAATGCATGTTTTACTTTTTATTAACTGAAGAAAAATAATAATCTAACACTTGATCATTTCTTAAATGCATTCTTGCTAGTAATGTGTTCCTTTTCTCGTGTATAAACATAAAATTCAATATATGACAATCAATGTGATCTCTTTAAGGGCTTCAGTGTTCTTAGCTCTGTAGCATCATGCATTAATATTTTTATGCTCTAGTTTTTCCTTTATTTTCCCCTTTTCTTTTTCGAAATAATGATTATGAAGAAGAAAATGGAGTGGAAAAAATTCCAGCAGCGCATACCTGAATTATTATTCTTATTATTTTTAAAAAAACTAAGTAAATAAAGAGCCGGTGATAGGTGGGTGGTGAAGAACTGTGGCTAGTTGTGTTGTAGTTGCCAGTCTTGTTCTCTTTTATTGTTGTTAACATGTACATTTTGACAGCACAGCTTGACAATTTAAGTAATAATCAAAGTGTCTGGTGGTAATAACTTGCATTATTGTGCTAAGATGAGAGTTGATTTTCCCTAGTGCATTGTTAAAGAGGGCTGGAGGCAAACTTCCTTTTTTACTTCCTGTCTTCTCTCTTCTTCTCTTCCCCTGCCCTTCTGCCCAGTATTGTGCAAGCGCATTTTTGATTAAAAATGTGCAGTATTTCCTTTTTTCTTTTTGCAGGGTTGGGGAAGTGGAATGTTGTTTCCCTTTGCAGATATCTTGCTTTTGGTTTGTTCCTATTGCCACCCTCCTTAGAATGGCATAGATTTTGAACATTTTTCTCTGGATCTCAGCAGACACTTTCAGATTTCTCTGTCCTCTCCCCTAAACAATCTGTTTTAAGAGCAATCATTGAGCTTCCCTCCTTAACCAAATAAGGAAGTTTCTCTCCAACCATCTTTCTCCAAAGCACTTGTTTTACAAGTAAAATAAGCACTTTTGTTTAAAAGCATGAGGGTCTAGTTCCCCCTTTTTATAGCAACCCATAGGAAAAAGGCCAGCAAGGGGAAATGGGATCAGGAGGAATTTTGTTTTGGTTTCCCCCCCCCCCCCCTCTTTTTGTTTTGTTTGTTTTTAGTGGGGTGGGAGGGGGGGAATTCTTTTAATTAACTTCATGTCTTTAGAGAATTAATGAACAAAGGGAAGTTGTTTTTAAAAACAGCACAAATACATTTCAGCTTGACAAGTGTATTTGCACTGCCATTGTTAGATAAATGGGCCACCTACCGGGAGCCCAGCTGAGCCATATAACTATTGACAAACACTGAATGTAAATGTCCTTGTAGAGGGCAAGTACTGGGAAGCTATAAATTGATCTTATATTCCTGAATGGGCACTTCAGCAAATTTGAAATAACCAATCCTGTTAAGATGATGCTGTTCTCTCTTTTCTTACTTTTTGTTTTGTTTTGTTTTTTGTTCCCAAAGTTGCTGGAGATTAAGGAAAAAATCATTTGTTGTATTACTATTATGACTGCTATCATTTTTAAATTTCCTTTGCCCCCAAGGAGTGGGAAATCATGAAAAATCTCCCTCTCCCCTGCTTTACACACACAGCTCCAAGGTAAGAGAGGAATGAGGTATTCCATACCTAGAAAAGTGCTATGTAAATTAGCCTCCAGAATATCCGCATGCTGTCCATTATAGCCTTGTTGTTTGTTCAGGGCAGTTGTTTTCAAGATGAATTCCATGGCACCATAGGTTAATCTTTATCAAGGCTTTTTGAGGAAAATGTCTGTGGTGGGTGCCAAGATGGTATACAAGGCAGAGTTGGCTATCTTTGTCAAGCTTCTCCTTCATTGCCCAGTTTTAAAGAAGGGCTGGATTCCTCTTGGAGCCAGGCCTCAGTTTGTGCCCAACAAAAGGTAGGCCCAACAAACCTGGCTGGCTCTGAGCATGAACCGAGAGTAAATCCAAGGACATAAGCCTTGTCATGTGTGCAGTTGTTCTGTGGCCAGTGTGCCAAGGCATCCTTGGCAGACAAACTGATGTGAAACAATTCCTTGCGAAGGTAGGACTATTGAATGCCCATCTGGTTTGAGATACTCCAGAGCATTTGAAAGCCTTGGTGTGTGTGTGTGGTTCTGTCCAGCTTTTAACAGAAACAGACACTCCCCCCATTACGTCCATTGAGTATTGGAAAATGTATTTCCATAGTTTCTTCCTTTGTCTCTCCCTGACCCCTTTACCCCCAAATAAAATACTTCCATACAGACATTTTGTGTAATTCAAATCGGATCAGATATTATCCCCCCTTCGTGCCAAAGGAATCACAAAGTCAAGGAAAAGAGGGGGCAATCTGTTGGTCCCTGATGCAGATTTCCTTCACAGTCCAATTCAGGTTCCCAAAAACAGGAGAGGAGAAATCTCTCTGGAGTTCCGAAAACCTTGGATTTAATTAAAGTCCCTTTTCTGGACTATGTTCTTCTGAGGGATTCAACAGTGTGCATGGAGCATTGTAGAAGCAAATTTGTCTTCAGCGCCATTTACTTCAATGTCTATGGAAAAAAAGTTAGAGATATGTAGAAATTTCCCATCTGAAGAAAAGAGGACATTGCTGCTCATAGAGAATTGTGGAGTGGTGGCTTCACTTGAATCATTAATACTGGGTCAATGAAAAGTCCTCAAGGTAACATTAGGTAGAAAATAAACCAGGGTGGGGTGGGAGGGGTTTGAATCTTTAAGGACTCTTTTAAGGCATCTGTAGCAAGTTCTTGGTGTCTTTCCTTCAGTATCTTATGTGTAAATGCTGCACCTATGTATATTATGCACATAAACATTTCTTCGGAATAAGATAGGACAGACCTCATCACCAGTCAGGTATAAGAACTATTCTTCTTCTGTGTGTCAGTTTTCCTGTGTGGGTGTGTGTGAGAGTGTGTGGGTGTGTTTATCTGTCTGCAATGCACATCTTTCAAATTCACTTTCAGTGCAAAAATAAAAGGGATTAAAAAAAAGAAGAAAAATAGCCTTATTTTTAAGTCCAACTTTGTCTTATGAATTTGTCAACTTGAATATAACGAAGCAAAATTGCATGAAAGTCTTTGAAACTAGCTGAGCCTTGAGTGCACAGTGGAGGGAAGGTAACTTTTTTCTAAACAAAAAACAATAGTATGCAATTTTAGCTGCACTTGGCTCATTCCAAAAGTCCTGCTTTGTTTTTTTTAAAGAATGGTGCAGGGTGGGTTGACTATGCCAGCTTGTGCCTGCCTTGCCTTCTCAAAACATTGGGAAGTGGGTCTTCCCCCCATGCATTGATCAGAACAAAGACCCTTTTAGTGATCATTGGAAAGAAGAAGGATATCCTTTGCTCCAAGGACTTGTGAAGTCCAAACATTTTTGAAAAACATCAAGAGGTGGTATAGTTTAGTTCGGATCTCTTCTATTGTAACTTCAAGATACTTCTGAGTGTTTAATGTCATTTGATTTTGAAGTGAGTAGTTGCATATTGGGTAGACTTGCAGATCATTCCCCCTTACGTTAGTACTCTATTGGCAGACGATACTACCTCGGGAGAAAGACTTAATTGACCTGAGTTGTAGAAATGGTCTGTGACCTTGCCTTTTTTTTGGTGTGGGTCGTGGACCAGGTCACAGCCCACTTTGTCCACACTGAGTCAGCTTGATCATGGGGATGAAGAAACCTACTGTCATGAGATATGCACGTGTGTTTTGTACACACAACACAAATGCACCTGTATTTGTAGCCTGCCAAGCTATCATGTTATTGAAATATTTTCGCACTGAATACATTAAATCAGTTCTTTCCCATGGATTTACACAGAGCCATTGTGACAAGGGGAGGAGAGTAGATGTAAGGAGGTGACCTCCAAAAAGCAGATTTGGCAGCTTTGAGAGCAAGATTTTGTTAAGTTATGTCAAGAAGGACGTTTAGGCTCTCATTCTCTGGGCATTGCCTTAATTCCTAAATTTTGCACTTAGGAGTTGTCTGGCCAGTTCGGAGCTCTCTTAAGCAAATTGGAAGTGGGTGTGGGGATGGGGATATGAAATAATAAATTCTGCATGCTCTGGAGTGGGAGGAAAGGATGCAAATGTTGTCAAGTGACCAAAATCATATTTCTGTTAGTGGTAGCACTGAACACACATAGCCTTGTACTCAACCTCAGGTGGCAAGTGCAAACAATTTCCCTTTGGTCTGTTGAGTGAGCATCATGCTTGTGTATTTGAGACACTACCTGAGATCTCGCTGCACCTTTTGGAACATTGCAGTCGTTTGGGTGCATTTAAAAAAAACGCAACCAAAAAACTTTTTTGTTGCTAGCAGGCACAAATATAATTCACTGGCATCTCTGAGTGGAGCTAGTTTTCAAAATACAAGAGCCCAAAAACCTCAGCCTGTATGAAGATGATGAGAAAGAAAGAGCAGCAGTAAAAACTGAAGAGAGAACAGGGCATTATGGAAACCAGTGTGTTAGTTTCCAGCTATTAGTATTTTGAAAGGCATTTTTCACTGGTCCACTTGAAGGTACTTTCCAAATTAGCTGCTCATATTTTTGTATTTGCATGTTGAACTTGAGCTTTCTTGACAGTTGTAGCTGAGCAAAGCTTCCTGTGATCTGTTTGATGAGTTGCTGTTGATCCCAGGTTGTGCTGGCATCTATGGCTTTTCAACTTTTCTCTAGTTGGCATGTGTTTATAGGAGTTTTGTTAGCATTTCTCAACTTGCTTTTCTTTATCTGCCCATCTTCTCCGCTCAAAGTGTTTGTCCATTGTTACTATCCATTGGTTTCTCCTTACTTCAGATTTCCGAAGTGTCATTTCACAGGCTTAAGGTGAAACGTGGATCCTGTGTTGAAGGCTTGTGATTTTAAAAAAACAAACAATGTTAAACATTCCAGAAGCTTTAGGCATATATCATGCATTATGTCCAAAAAACATCAAGTGGGGTGATAAAAAATATAGTAAAAAAAGGTTAAAAATAGGTTGTTGGCCCTTTCCTAAAGATAGGTGTTAGGTGCATCAATATTAGGAGAGGCATTCAAGAAAAGAAGTGTATTACACAGTATTCACTCGCATAACCTGCCTTGCATCTCAAAACAGATGTGCATCGTCCCTTCCCACAGGATCTGGGCCAAAAGAAATTAGCCTTCCTTCTTCCCTTCTTCTGCCCCCAAGAAAGGGTTGGGAATTAGGGTGCTTTCCCCTCATACACATACATTTTGGTATACACAAAGTTCTCTATCTTGCACAGAAGGTGACTAATTTACATACCCTTCCTAAAGTGAACTATCCTTAGATGTAAAGCCTTACAAAGTATGTATGACTGCAATCAACATAATTATTTCAGTGTGTTGCATCTCAGGTGTAATGGAGAGATACAGCTAAATATCTGGTCTCTTCTGTCCTAAACCACCCTCCTTTCTGTCCCCAGGACCCATACATATTACCCCAGCATTTAGAAAACTCACTGTGGGCATCAAAGCTTCCCCCTCTTGTTTTAGTTTTCCTTTCTCACCAGTGCCAGTTCAAAGATGTTGACCAGCGAGGCTCTTGGCACCACCCTTTTGTCTTACCTGCCTTTATTGTACATAGAAATACTTGGCTGTTATTTCTCCTTGGGGACCATTGCAAGTAGAATTAGTGCACAGTTGTTTTGCATGTGGATTTAAATAACATTAAAATTTGGAGTGCCTGCAGCATAGGGACTTTCCTTCTGAAATCCTGACAGAAACCTGATGTTCCAAATACACACACACACGGGCAGTAGAAAGAGTATGCCATGTGCTTTGCATTGTGCTAATAATCTAATCATGCTGGTTTCTGACATTTTGGAGACCTCCTTTTCAAAATCATTCTATTTCCTTTACTCATTACCTGAGGAACTCTGTTACCTTCTTGCCTTGCAAACTCTGAAACTTCACATCTTTTGAAGGGGGTGGGGTGGGAGGGGGTGTCATTGTGTAAATAGGGTTGTGTGGCTATGTTCCAACCGCTTGTTAATTCTTATCTAGTATGGTTCTTCTCACACCCACCCTGCAGTAACCTGATGGTTGTGCTGCATAGTCTCAGCCTTTTAAAAATTGCACTAAGTATAGTTAGGTGCCACTTAGTAATGTTTCTTTTGTTTGGTCTTTATCCTCCTTTTTTCAAACCAAAAAACAAGTATATTCCATTACTGGAGGATGTGATAAGTATAGTGGTGGTCTCTTTTCCTTTTACATAGAAATAGTACTCAGCAAAGTGATAAAGATCTAGATGTTTTTTTTCCAATTTCAGAACCTTGTCCCTTCACTTCATCACCTGAGTGTGGTTTCTGTTTGCAGTGTTAATATTTGTAGTTGTCTTAAGACATAGGCATGATCCTTCAGAGACTAGAATCCTGTTGCTTAATCCCAACCAGAGTAGGCCCATTGTATCAACTATTGGCTAGTGAGTGGACATGATGGCATATTTTCTGAAATTAATGGCTCTGTGGGCTAACAGTAGAACTGCGTCTAGAGCAGGCATGGGCAAATTTTGGCTCTCCAGGTTTTTTGGACTTCAACTACCACAATTCCTTACAGCTGTTAGGAATTGTGGTAGTACCTAGAGTGTTATCTCAGTCTCAAAGCAATTTGATCCCAGGCCCCAAACAATTTGTTGTTTACGGTTCCACTTGAATGAAGACACATATGTAGGTAACTGATAAGATAAGCTTCTAGGGGAGCAGGATAAGACCTCCTTAATGGCCTTCTTCCTTCTCAAATGGTGGCTTTTCACCATTTGAAATGAGTCCAGTCCTTGAAAGTACCTCTGAGTTGTTGAAGGAAACCATTGTGAGATTATTTCTGACTACTAACTCATTGCAACAATATACCCGCTGTGAAGTATTAGAAAAAATTGAAATTTTTGATAAATCTGGCACAAAAAGTTCAATTTTTGGTAATTTCTTGATCCAGTGTTCCTCAGAGTCAGGGCCTCAATAGTCTGCATTTGTTTTTCTCTTGGCCCTTGTAGTTGAATACTATCTTGAGGATCATTGTGTGGTGTAGCTTTATTATCAAGGTATCAATTGTTTCTCCTGCTTTGAATAATTGGCACAATATTCCCCCCACCCCCAAAAAGCACAAATGGAGGTGTTTCCCCTAATGTCAACTAGCATAAGAACTTGACAATAAAACTAAGTTGCTCACTTAGTAGAGAAGCATGAAAACTAGAAGCAAAAAGACATTTCCATCTGTGAAGGTGTATCTCATCTACAAGATTATCATCTCTTTTAATGTGTGTGTGTTCTGGTGATCCAATGGAAGGATTTAAAGAAGCAGACTGTGTGGCTTGGAAACTCTTCATTAGTTAGTATACAGGATAGAAGGAGATTTGGTCCATATCCTACTGAGTTTCAGGCCTAAACTCCTGCTCCAGCATGGCAAGTAGAGATGGGAGAAGAAATGGAGATAAACCACAGCTCCAGGTCAGGAGTGCTGATTGCCTTAAATGTGAATTGTAAAATTTTCAAACACCTTTAAAAAGGGGGGAAATTAAGGTGACAGAATAAGCAAGTTTCTTCATTGTATATTGCTCAGAGATAAAGTTACGCCAAGATAGCTAAAGCACTATTGTACTTAGGAAGACTAAGAAAACCCTTCCTACCTTGTCAGTTCTGGTAAGTAGTCTGCTTTGAAATTGCTATTGGGGTGCCATTTTGACAATCTGACTTCAGAGTTTAGTATATTTAATGTCCTAATAATATAAAACCCCTTTGGTAAACTGCATTTGCTTCTTAGGTTTCTTGAGGTGGAGCTGTCAGAATTTTTCAAAATGATGGTTAGTGTTCTTGTTGCATGTTGTGTTTTTCCAATTGCCTGGCCATGCTGTGGCTGCAGCTTGAAGTCATGAATGTTGTTGGCTTGGAGAGTATGGTGGTAATTCTTTTGAAGAACAGCAGGGATTGCTTTTGTTTCCTTGTATTCTGTTCATTACAGCATGCCTCCAATAGTGGCCATCCTGCTGTTTTGCCGGGTGTGTGTGCTTGTCTTATAGCAATACTTGTTGGCTCTGACCTTGCAGGCATTTCAAAAACTACCTGTGCTCCAAACACATTTCTTCCTTGGGAGCAGCAATAAAGGGGTAGGGTAGGAAGGGGTGAGAGAGACCCACGGTTACATTGAAAGTTTTTAGCCTGTTACATACCTTGCACTACTGGGAGTTTTGTTCCATTTTATTTGTCCAAGGGAGTGTGGCTTGCTTGCTTTAGTTTTTCCTCTTTTCTTGCATTTTTACTGTAAATTGAAGGATTTGGAAGAATTGTGTTCAGAACTGTGTGAGGACTACCTCCACTCATAGTAGAGGCTTCATTCTTGGAAGTGTTGGTTATTCCCATGTTGTTTCTTACTGTCTTTGTCCTCCTTGCCAATTATGTTGTTTCCTTCTCTTTGCTTGGATTCTTCATAGACATATTCACACCCTGGTTACTTTGCACTTGGACACGCATATGGTGTGTGTCACTCAAGGGGCACTCTAATTGAGTTTGTGTTGTTTGCATGAGAGAGGCACCAGCAGCGTTTTTAGTCTTCATTAGTACAGGGTGATTAACATGGTCCATTCAGTCGGCATAAGCTGGTAACAGTTCTTTCTGGCCTCGACTTCCCAGCCATTCTCTTTGATGGAGAGGCACATCAGGACTGACTTGAAGACCCTTTATCTGTAGATAGTTTCCACCTTGTTTCCTAAAGATTCTCGGACATCAAGCTCTTGGTGGTAACTTGAGGCCTACCTTTACATGGAGCACAAGGACAGATGGAATTGCTTGTGATTATGAAAAATTAGCATACATAAGAACGATGTTATTTCTGCACAGGTAGAAATAATTCAAAAATATAATTCAAAGACTATCTTTAAGAGTTTGTAAGTCACTTTGAAGTGTGGTCTTTCAGAATTTCATCATAGTGGAATCTTTGAGATTGTACCTGCTGGAGTGGTTTTAATATATAGAAGACCCTGTCTGTACTTGTTGTAATGTTGGGGCAGGAAAGCTTTGGGCACCAAAGCAAGGGAAACTTAAATATATAGAAATACTATTTTCTTTGCTCTTTTTTCCCTTGGCTGTTGAATGTTTCTTGGTTCTTTCATTTTAGTCT
Organism: Anolis sagrei; assembly: GCF_037176765.1. Lineage (NCBI taxonomy): Eukaryota > Metazoa > Chordata > Lepidosauria > Squamata > Anolidae > Anolis > Anolis sagrei. Next base: position 138,509,838 of record NC_090022.1, read on the forward strand.
GGGACAAAAAGGCATATAGTACAACCACAAAAACATTGGTTGCTGGTCCTTTTACTGTCAGTCTTGAAGAGAAAGAGAATCCCAACAAATCACAGAATCACAACTGATCACCAACCTGTCCTGTTTCCACTTAAAATAAGGGAGGCTCAGTAAAGCGTAGCCACACAGTGTTTATGCAGTAGGATTGTCCTTCAGGTCAAACCCTTTTTGGTCCAAGGGGTATTCAGAGAAGTGGATGTTTGCTGGTGTTGTGTCAGAATTGCATTCTGTTTTAGACACATACTCGAGGTTTAATTCTTTGTCAGCACTCAATGGTTGTTTTAATTTGTATCATGGCCAGTTATGTTTTAAAGATCAAAATAGTAGAGCGTTTTCTTTTGCTTCTATATGTGCCCTTTAGGTAGCTGATAAGTAGAGAGGCACACCACTTTAGAAAGCTTTAGTAACTGCCTTCCCCACCTTTTCTCCCTTTATGGTGGCATTCACCTGGCACCTGTGTGCCCTGATTTTCCCAGGGATGCAGCACTGCCTAATGAACACTCAATCAGCAATACACTCGAATTGGCAGTGGACTTTGATATTCTATCGTTGCCTTTGTTTTCATTCCCTGCCCTTACTACTTTTTTTCTCATCCTGGGTCATAGCCACAGAGATCCCAAATACTGAAGACCAGCATTTATGGTGTCATCCATATAACGGCGTGGGCTTGGGGAGGAGGAATGATATTTTCCATAGACCTCATTGTCTCTCTTTCATTGCCTTCCCCACGTGCAAGCACTTTACTCTGTTGTGTGTGTGTGTATGCATGTGTGCACGCGAATGTGCTGAGGTGTACAGTTTCCACATGTATTAGTTGCAAGGAGTCTTAAGGACAGAGGTGCATAAAATCACCTTGGTAGTGTTTTTTTTTTTAAAAAAAAATACTCTTTTCCCTATCCCCTGTGTATGAAAAATCTCTAATGCCATTCTAGGCAAATCAGGAGGTTGCATATCTTTCCTCCAGATATTTCATAAACTGACCTATTATACTTATCATAGGGGTTGACAGACAATGTGGTCTGTCTTCTGCCAGTTTGTCTACTACCACTATGCCTTGGTTGCATTATTTAGTTGGATCTAACCCCATGACAAGTATAATGTCTCAGCTAACCCCCACCAGAGTTCCACGCGGTGAAGGAGACGGGCTCTTTCTCCACTTGTGTCAGCATTATTCATGCTGAATGGCCAGTTCCTACAAGCAACCTCTGTGATGGGTTTAGCTGTGAGCTCACCCTATATTTTTTGCCCGGTGGTCCATTCAAATACAAATCTAAGTATGTTTATTTTTGGAATCTCTCTGTCCCTGTCCAGTGCAGAAGAACTTTGTAGGACTGAAAGGGTTTAGATGCCTCCCCAGGGAGCGGTGGGTGCCTCTAAATGTAGAATTCGATCCCTTCAAAAGTTCCTTTGGGGGCAGGGATGAACGGAGAGCAGGTCTTCATACCTACCTCTTGCAATAAAAATGGAGTGGATCAGGGCACTATTGAACCCTCTCTTGCTCTTCATTTGAAACAATAAGGGCAAGGACATCGTCCACACAAGAAACTCCTACTAGAGTAGGATGTCTGCACTGGAAGCATGCTTTTTGCTCTATATGAGTTTGTTTCCTCTTTGTCCAGTGATATAATCTAGTGAGCATAAATCTGGCCAGAGGAATGTACACTAGTTCTTAGATCAACGCCTCGTACTTAACAGATCTGCTTTGTGTTTGGTCTTTTTTTGTGTAATTGGGGTGGGGTGGGGAAAGAAGAGTAGTTGTATTTACTTCTTCAGAGCACTAAACCTACAACCTGCTGATCAAAAGCAGCATGCAGTCATGTTGTCCTCCTTTGAGGCAGGGGCCTTAATTGGGGTGGTTTGGCTAAGCAGGTTTTTTTTAGAAACAAAAACGAGATGCCTTTGTAATTTGGGCAAGTTGAAAGAGTGGGTGGGGAAGGGAGTGTTGTTTCTGCAATGGTGCCCTGTGTGAAGATGGTCATGGGAGTAAAAATGGAAGCACTACCTACTGAGCGCTCCCTTTCCACCCCACCACCCCATGCCTGTTGTTGACCCTTGGTCACTGTGGAGAGCCATTGTCTTGTTAGTGTTGGAGATCTTGGACCAATGTTTAGAAGACATTTAAAATGCACGTTCAGATCAGCTCACATGCCTGTGTTCCTGCTCACAGACACAAAGATCTTCCTTCAAACACTGGTTTAAAGCACAAAAGACCCAAATCCCAGAATGCTCACGGGGGTATTTTGGGGGGTTGGTTGTGGGAGGGAGCTTCTAAGGCCAGTTGAAACCCCCCAGATTCCAGTTTGAACCCCAATGCTGTAGAGAGTCCTTCTTTAGTGTTCAAATGTGCAATCAGAGTGTAACTCTTTTCTACGTCCCACCATGCAGCCTAGAGGCTTGAAGTACAGGTGCCTTCGTTGGCAATCTCCCTCATCCCTCTTCCTCCTCTGTTGCGGGTTTCTTGACAAAATGAAGCACTTGTCTCACTGCTAGGAACCGCTAAACCTATGTTCTGGTTTTGGAAAGAAATGCAGTTGCATCAAATACACCACCAACTCTTCTCCCCCGCCTGGTTGTTCCATGAAATAAAAATCGGTATAATCTATATCGGAGAACAATAAAGAAAACAGACAAATGTCACAAGCCATCCATTCCTCTTTTCCACACGCTGCACCCCACTCCTGCACAGTGTGGAAGCCACCTTGTACAAGCCTCTTTATGTGAACCCAGTGAATGGTTACCTTTTTTGTCTCAGATGTTATATATGCATTTTCAGAATTTCTGCATCACCTTTTGGGGGTTTGGGAAGGGAGGGGAGGGGTCAAACAGGAACTTAAAAGCTAAATTAAAAAAAAAACATTCAGACTTGATCTATTTTCTACAATGTATGCTGCGACCAGGTCCTGTTATTCATATTGTGGCTTTGAATCAATTATGTTTATTAAAATGCTGTTGCTTCTACCTGCTTCTGCCTTGTTTCTTCTTTCTCCAAATGTGGCATGGGAGTGACAAAATGCCTGGGAAAAGAGTAGACGGATTTAAGTTTTCATCCTAGCCCTGGAATGTGACTCAACTGAGCATTTTAAGCGCAATTAATTGTTTTAATATTGTGTTGCTGTTTTGATGGGGGAACCCAACTCTTCCTCTATTCCATCTGCTATCTATGAGTCTAGCTGCTGTGAAACTAATTGTCTTGATTTAGCTGGAGTGGAGTTACTCATGTTTTGGACTTTACTGAGTTCTACCAGGCAACCGAGATGCAGACATGATGTTGTTGCTGTTGTGGATAGCAATAAGGTCCTGCCCTTATTCTGCTGCTCAGTCTAACCTCCAATGCAGTGTGTGCCTTCTCCACTAACTTTACTTCATGTGAACAACAGCAGATGCACTGTAAATGTTTTTTTCCTCAGATGTTTTTGGTCTGCACAAGTCAAACCACAAGGCACATACCGTAATGCAGCTGCAGGGTGTGTGCGTGTGTGTGTGTAGGGGGGTAGGTGGGAGCGGAATTGTGACAGTCTTCTTTTTTCAAACTGGGAAGGGTGAGCAATTAAAAGAAGCTTCTTGGGGACAGTTCAATATTGCACAGTACCTCTGCCTTTATTCATTAAACACGCAATCCCTGTTCAAAATTACCCCATATTCTCGTGCATATAAATGTAGAAATTTTAATCAAAAATCAACTAAAAATCTGGGTCAACTTATCCATGGAGAAATATGTGTGCTGTACCTTAACACAAGATTGACACAAAAAGGAGTTATTCCTTTCTCTGAGTAGAGGAGTGATTCTCAACCTGTAGGTCCCCAGAAGTTTTGGCCTTCAACTCCCAGAAATCCTAACTTTTGGTAAACTGGCTGGACCCACAGGTTGAGAACCACTGGAGTGGAGTGACTTAGCCTGTTCTGGGAAAACCTAAAAGAAATACTGAATGCCTCTCCTCTCTCTGCTGTGGCATCACTTCTGGCCTTTTTTAATGCCTGGGAGGGGGAAACATGGCAGCAACAGCCAAGAGAGGTTGGCTCCTCCAAAGGAAGCATCCGTGCTTACCCCTTTCCATAAAATGGCTGGCAACTTATCCACGGGGCATATCAAGATCCCCAGTTTTGGCCCCAAACCTACCCGCAATTTGTACATGAGGCCAATTTGTACACTATATATGGTAAGTGGCCTTGGTTTTCAATGGTGAAGGGAGAAACTTAAAAGGTTTGGAGGAGATCACAAGGGCCATCCAGTCCAAGCTCGCTTTTTCCATGCAGGAATACACAAAGCAGTCCTGACAGAGGGCCAACCAGACTGTTTAAAAACCTCCAAAGAAGGAATAGCATAAAGCAATGCCTGCTTTGTTCAAGAACCAAGCAGCTGTGCAGACAGGCAGTCAGTGGAGGAGCTTTTATTATGCAAGGACTTTAGAAACAGGCAATAAGCAGTAAAAGAAAGGATGCAATGGTGGGTTGTGTGCTGCTTTCATGTAGGTCAGGAGCAATCCCTTGCGCAGTCCTTCAATCGAGAGGTCACAGTGGGTCCTGGTGCCTGGGGTAATTCTTTTTCCAGTGTTCTATGAGGGCAAATCCATTTCAAATACTTTGCCACGTACATCCACATCCCAGTATGTCTTAACAGAACCAAAGACTGGAGCAACTTAATGTGGGTCAACTTTGCCATCTATTAGGAATAAATGTTGGGTTGCCCGAAACCTCTTTAATTAATTTCACCCAATGGCAAGAGGTTGCATGATCTGGCTATATGTCAACTACATATGGGGTTGTATTTGCACACTTTGCGTTCCACCTCTGTGCATCAGTCTTAAATCATTCTTGTCTGTTGAAAAATCCTTTTAACCAATGTGCTGTGGAAACTTTCCCACTAGTACCAAATGCAGTCTGCTGTGTCAAGATTGCTACAGTTCCTTAAATAATCCGCATCCCACATTCTATTCTGAGGAGATCTGGAATCAGCTGCCTTCTGAAGACTGGTGCTCCCTCCCATTTTATAAATGCACATCACTTGTAGTTTTTAGCAATTTGATTTTTGACAACTGGAGTGGCAACTTGCTTCCTCTTACAGAAGCTAACAGGGTGGCAGAGACATTTACGCTGCCCAAATACACACAAAAAAGTTGGAGGTTCACAGGAATGGTGGGTTTTTGTAGCTTCTGGTCCTCATAATTGAGTTTTGTCCACAGCTTCCTTGAATAAGAATGTGGTACAATTCTGTAGGTCATCCTCAAGCCTAGTAAGCAGCCGGTGTTGTTAGGGAGCATGACCTCAATCTGTCATGTTTTCCGGATGGGTTTTCTTACTGAAGAGTAGAATTACCCATCCACATGGAAACTGATGTGGTCTTCAAAGAGAGCGATACAGAGCATGAGGGCTCCTCCACTGAGGAAGCCCAAGTTCTGGAGAAGAAAATGCACAAGGGAGCCCTTTCTGCCCTTGGGAGAACTCCTCTGCAGCATTTCAGGCAGCTAGAGGGAAACAAACAGAACTTGTTATCTCCTTGGCAGCAGTCATTACAAAAGCCAGTCACACAATACGGATAGAGGCCCTTGTCCTTGAGGAGAAAATGACAACTGTAGAAGTCACCTCACCTTTGTCTACCTGAGTCACTGAACTAAAAGAGGGTTCCTGACAGGCTCAATCACTAGCATCGCCAGATTGAACCTGGAACAGCCTCCTGCAGTTTTAAATGCCTTCTTGTTAAGTGCCTGAGTGACAAGGAAGGGCTGCTAAAATCCCCTCTTCTATGTAACCATTTTTTTCATGTCAGGAGCAACTTGAGAAACTGCAAGTTGCTTCTGGTGTGAGAGAATTGGCCATCTGCAAGGACGCTGCCCAGGGGACACCTGGATTTTTTGATGTTTTACTATCCTTGTGGGAGGTTTCCCTCATGTCCCCACATGGTGAGCTGGAGCTGACAGAGGGAGCTCATCCATGCTCTCCCCAGATTCGAACCTGTGACCTGTTGGTCTTCAGTCCTGCCAGCACATGGGTTTAACCCATTGCGCCATTAAAGCTATAGGAGCCCTGTCCAGTTTGGCAACAGTTTTCACTGCACTGTCAGAGGGAGGCTTTGCTCCCAAACCTACACATTTGTCCCAGTCAGGAATGTTTTAAACCAGGGGTCCTCAAACTAAGGCCCAGGGGCCAGATATGGCCCTCCAAGGTCATTTACCCAGCCCTCGCTCAGGGTCAACCTAAGTCTGAAACTACTTGAAAGCACACGACAACAACAGCAATCCTATCTCATCAGCTGAAAGCAGGTCCACACTTCCCATTGAAATACTAAGTTTATATTTGTAAAAATTGTTATTCATTTTAATTATTGTATTGTTTTTAAGTGTGTTTTTTGCACTGCAAATAAGATATGTGCAGTGTGCATAGGAATTCTTCCATGTTTTTTTTTCAAATTATAATCCAGCCCTTCAACAGTTTGAGGGACTGTGACCTGGCCCTCTGTTTAAAAAGTTTGAGGACCCCTGATCTAAACAGTAGTTAAAATTGAGTAAGGCTGTTTGAAGTATGCTACATATGCACACATCCTATTAGTCTGCCATCTACTTTGAACTATATAGCCCTGAGGGAAAGGGAGGCCACTCAAGAAGAATGCAGTTGTGTCAGAAGCAACAGCTCCATCTTTCCTTCAGTTCTGCTTAGCAGAGTGATGCTCAAGACACTTAGCTGCCTGAGGCAAAAGGCAAGGCAGTGCCTCTCATCCTCCAACCCTATTCCATACACAGAAGTTCACTGAAATGCATAAGAGCTTTGGTGATGATAAGGTGGCAGGCTTTCCTTCCAGAGGGTGCAGGATGGTACACACAACTTGTGCAATACCTTTTTACTGTTGTTCTATGTTCCCTCCCAACAGGCACCATGTGAAGAGGTTGTCTCATTTGTGTAGAAGTAGGGCCAACTCACTACAACTTATTAGCCAGTGTGGTGTTGTGATTTGCCTTTTGGACGAAGACTCTGGGAGACCAGAGTTTGACTCCTCTGCTTGTCTATGGTTGACTTTGGGCAAGTCAGATTCTCTTAGCCTCAGAGGCAATGGCAAACCCCATGAATAAACCAAGTCAAGCAAACCCCATGATAAGTTTGTGTTAGGGTCAACGTAAGTTGGAAATTACTTAAAGGCACACCACAAGAAGTGCTAACCACTATTCATCACATAACTGTTATGGAAAGTTGCACATTTCCTCCTTTGGAATGAGAATAGTCTCCCTCAAGGGAAGTGGATGGCAGACGCTAAACTGCCTGAGTCAAAGTTTCCTCCATGCAACTGTCTGCCTGCTGTGCCAAGAACATAAGGAAAATAAGCAGGTGAAACTTTGCTCGTAGCTTTTTATCTCTAGGGTAGGAAACATGTTAATTAGTAAACTAACTCTCCCCCCCCCCCCCATCTCTTTATATATAAAAAGGTAAAGGTTTCCCCTTGATATTAAGTCTAGTCGTGTCCGACTCCGGGGGGTGGAGCGCATCTCCATTTCTAAGCCAAGGAGCCAGCATTGTCCATAGACCCCTACAAGGTTATATGCCCAGCATGACTGCATGGAGTGCCGTTACCTTCCCACCGAAGCGGTACCTATTGATCTCACATTTACATGTTTTCAAGGCTGGCAGAAGCTGGACCTAACAGCGAGAGCTCACCCCACTTCCTGGATTCAAACTGCCAACTTTTCGGTCAGCAAGTTCAGCAGCTCAGTGGTTTAACCTGCTGCACCACCGGGGACTCCCTATAAAATTTTTGTTAGTATGGAAGTGTTGTTGTTGTATTCGGGCATTGAATGTTTGCCTTTTATGTTTGGAATCTGCCCTGAGTCCCTTTGGGGAGATAGAGCGTAATATAAATAAAGATTATTATTATTATTATTATTATTATTATTATTATTACTATAATATATGGAACAGAAAAAGTTACAAATCAATAAGGAATATTTAAACTTGGTACCCTTAAAAGTCTGAATTGTGGTGCCAGGTTAAGAGAAAGTAGAAGTAGCTGCCCTTACCATATCCACCAGTGCTACATAGAGAAAGATGCCAGCTGTGATGGCAAAAACCCAGGGAGTGACTTGGGAGCTGCTCCGGCTGACTACTGTCCCCAGCACTGTGCCCCAGTAAGCCAGGAAAGCAGAGAGCAGGTTAAAGACCAGCACTCGCCGGAGGGGCATGCCAGCCTGCAATAGCACAGCACAATCTCCTGGAGAGGAAAAGAGGAAGAGGAAGGTTAAGAATACAGTGGCCCACCTCTTGCGAGAAGAACCACTTAAATGAGCATACTTTTCCCCCAAAACAAATAGTATTTTGGATTCTCTAGACACTAATCTGTTGCCCCAGCAAGAGCTGTTTGCTGAGGCAACATTTTTTTGGTGGTTCCTCATTGATCTTCAAAAAGGGTGGGAATGATGCAACCTGCCAAATATTGATGAACTGCAAATCCCAGCATTCCTCCATACTAGCTATGCCGACTGGTTAATAGAGACTGCAGTCCAACAACATCCAAAGGGCAGACACCCCCTTCTCCATGTGAAGAACAGAAGCAACTGTGTATATAAATAGTTCAATCGGTCCAAAGCATAGGTGCTGATGGAAGCATCTCTTCCTTTTACTTACCAAGCTCATGGGGCAGTTCATGGCAGAATACGGCCACCGTTGTACTTAAACCACTGGAGATTCCATCTGAGAAGGCAGCTCCTAAGGGATAAGAAGTTTATTTTACAAAGGATAGCAACATGAAAGTGGCATTTCCAACACATCAGTTTTGGAGTCCCCAGTGGCGCAGTGGGTTAAACCCTTGTGCCAGCAGGACTGAAGACCAACAGGTTGCAGGTTCGAATCCAGAGAGAGTGTGGATGAGCTCCCTCTGTCAGCTCCAGCTCCCCATGTGGGGACATGAGAGAAGGCTCCCACAAGGATGGTATAACACCAAAACATCTGGGCATCCCCTGGGCAATGTCTTTGCAGACGGCCAATTCTCTCACACCAGAAGCGACTTGCAGTTTCTTAAGTTGCTCCTGACACACACACACACACACAGACACACAAAGTTTTGCCGAGCTGAGTTGTTTCATGTCATCTGCACTACTCAGTCTTCTTCAATCTGTCTGTGGCACAGGGGGCTTCAAGACTGTATGAAGAAACCTTGTATTTAAGATTTTATTTTGGGATGCTTGCTAGTTCTAACTGTTGTTTCAAGGTCTGCCAATAAACATCAATTCTGGAGTCTTGAACTTTCCATGCGTTGTAGCTGGACCATGGTACAGATTGAATTTGTAGCTGGTACAGATTGAACTTGGAAAAACTGGCCCATTCTGCTGCATTGATTTAGTGACTGACATTTTCTAAGGTGGATGTGGGAAGGTGGAAATAAATGGTACAAATAAATGTCACAACATGAGGAACTGTATTAAGTCATGGCATTAGGAAGGTTGAGAGCCACTGGTCTACATAGAGCTGGTCGGTATCTTTCCATGGCGCTGGAATTAATTTGAAAAAAAACAAAACAAAACGTGATGCTCTTGTAATCTACCTTGTTCCTACCTCTATCTTCGATAGTTTGTCAATTTTCTCCTGGAACATTTAGAACTTGCTTTTCAATATAGCATTTTAAACAGGAACACAAATAATGAAATAAACAACAATTAGTATAAATAAATGGTTCCCAAAGAGCCAAATAATAAATGCAGTTCTGAGTTGCAGGGCCTTTTTTTTTTTTTTTTTTTGCTTCAAAAACCCCTTGATCCCTTTGAGCCTAGATCACTTTGAGGAAAAAGTACCGAAAGAAAAAGTGAGAGGAGGAAAAGAGGTGAGTGAAGGTGAGTTTGTCATGATAAATGACACCTGTCTCAAGTCTGCAAAATAACAGCCTATCTCCAAATATTGCTCCATTGTGCGCACAACAATTTCCATTTCTCTGTGAAAATCGGTATTGTTGGGGTGTATTTTTTGTCCCCTAGCACAAGACTGAGCCCAACCCTGGTCCAAAATCTCTTACCTATGGCCAGTCCATCAGTGAAATTGTGTATTCCATCTCCCAAAATAACCATCCAAGCGATGTCTGCTATTCCAGCATTGAGGGCATCTGCTGGGCCGTGGGAATGGCCGTGAGGGTGGAGCTGTTCGGCTTGCCTCTCAGCGCTGGCCTCACAATCCTCTGAGCTGCGGATCTGGATGGAGCAGTCCTGGGCTTCACTGTAGAGATTCCCAGCTTCTTCTTCTGGCCCAGAAGTCAGACCCTGAGATTCCGCACCTGGAGTTCAGGGACCAGTACAGGGGAAATTTCTGTTCAAAATATGCCCTTCACCAACACTTTCTGCTCAAGAGATGCGTTTGCGCTTTTTACTCTAATTCCTAGGGAACTCAAAAGTTCTTGGTTTCACAGATATTCAGCATGTGTAATTTGGTGCTGGCAACTATAACAGATTCATCATGTGTAATTATTAACTTGAAAGGGAATCTCCACATACAGTATATTTTACTCCATTTTTAGTAAAAGCACTGTAAAAGATATAACATTGTTGGAGTTTTTTCTTAGTCTCAAAATAGACCTTGAAAGACTTGTGATGCTTATGTTAGTTCTTGAATGTTGTAGAGCTTTCTTTAGATATTGGGCAAATCTAAGAATTATGTTTCTATGTTGGGAAACAAATTTCAGGATTACTGTGACGGAGTGGTTTACTTGCTTTTAAAGTCCATGTCCAGACAGGTGCCTTTGATCCAGGTAAATATAAATAATAGTACTGCAGTGTGGATCACTATGCAGTACATAAATTGGTGTCTAGGTCCAGGGAAGTCATGTTAGCCCTCTATTCTGCCTTGGTCAGACCACACCTGGAATACTGTGCCCAATTCTGGGCACTGCAATTAAAGGGAGATGTTGACAAGCTGGAATGTGTCCAAAGGAGGGCAACTAAAATGATCAAGGTCTGGAGAACAAGCCCTATGAGGAGTGGCTTAAAGAGCTGGGCAGGTTTAGCCTGCAGAAGAGAAGGCTGAGAGGAGGGATGAGGAGGGCCATGTATAAATATGTGAGGGGAAGTCATGGGGAGGAGGGAGTGAAGTCTAGGACGCGGAACAATGGCTTCAGACTACAGAATAGGAGATTCCACCTGAACATGAGGAAAAACTTCCTGACTGTGAGAGCTGTTCAGCAGTGGAACTCTCTGCCCTGGAGTGTGGTGGAGGGTCCTTCTTTGGAGACTTTTAAGCAGAGGCTGGATGGCCATCTGTTGGGGGTGCTTTGAATGCGATTTTCCTGCTTCTTGACAGGGGGCTGGACTGGATGGCCCACAAAGTCTCTTCCAACTATATGATTCTATACTTTGTATCTTCTGGGATCCCCATCAAATGAATTTCCAAACATCACTGCCAGTTGTGAAGACCCTCAACTCTGTTGAGAAGTTCTTGAGATTGCTGTAAAATTTTGTATTCTGGCTTCGTGCAATGTTCCTTGCTGCAAGGTTACATTCACAGTATCCTCTATGTCATGAATATGTTTGATGGGGGATGAAAGTTTAGAATAGACCAGTGCAACAGCTAAAGCCCAAGCTCTGTGTAGATCTCTCACCAAATACTAACACAGCTTCACTAGTAATTCTGCTAACAGGTGTTGCTCATTTCCTCCTCCTTTGCTCCCTTGCTTTAGACTTGCTTCGTGCATGGAGTTTGTACACCCAGTGGTGTTTTCAGCTCTTTCTCTGGTGTGTAAAAGTCTGAAATTGGCTGATCCGCAAGTACTTTTTTCCTCGCATCAGGAGAGCTTTTTCGCTGTATTATTGCTATTTATTATATTGCTCCAAATCTGTTCTATTAAATAAGATCTCACACCACTTAAGCTCCAGACATCTGCCATCTTGGGCAGTCAGCCAGTCCACTCTGTATTACAAAGAATTTAAAGGCGAGGGCAATCCATAACTCATTCACCTTGGGATGTCCTTGAACCGACAGCGCCTCTCTCATCCATCTTAGTGGTAGCCTCCTCAGGGGTTTTGGTGGCCTTCTGCAAAAATAAATGCAGAACTGTGTTACATTGAAATTGGAATGGGAATCCTGCCCTGAATGTAGTTTTGTCCTGCTGGTAGCAGCAGTGGTATAACCAAGGGTGTGTCCTGTCTCTCCGGACAGGCCACTGCATAAAACACACTACAGTCTCAATGAGACAGGGGTTTTCTATCAGTCATGCTAAATCAGTACAAACCTGGTAATATCGAGACACATTTTGATTTGTTCACAATGACGTAATGATCACTGACTGCAGGCAGAATGAATGGTTCATTCCACAACATAGACTGTAATGTGACTGCACACAGCATTTGCGGACTTCAAATTTTTGGAACTTCCAAAAGGGTGGGCACAGATAGCAGTGAGATGGGGTTAGTAAATCTGCTCTGGGTTTTAGCTTGAGCTTTAAAGAATCTATCAAGGTACTGAACCCTGGTCTGACAATAGACTCACTATCTTAGTTGTTCCTGCAAGACCAAGAACAAGATACGAGAGTAAAGATAAAGATCCACCCAGAGGAAAAGTGTTCTTGCCATACATCAAGGGAACCACTGACTGCATAGGGAAGCTGATGAGGAAACACGACATACAAACCACCTACAGACCCACCAAGAAAATCCAACAAATGCTACATTCAGCAAAGGACAAGAGGGATCCTCTCACCTCTGCAGAAGTCTACCGTATTCCATGCAGCTGTGGACAAGTCTACATAGGGACCACCAAACGCAGCGCCCAGACACGCATCAAGGAACATGAAAGGCACTGCAGACTACTTCAACTAGAGAAGTCAGAGCACCTGATGAACCAACCTGGACACAGCATATTATTTGAGAACACAGAAATGCTGGACCATTCCAACAACCACCATGTCAGACTACACAGAGAAGCCATTGAAATCCACAAGCATGTGGACAATTTCAACAGAAAGGAGGAAACCATGAAAATGAACAAAATCTGGCTAACAGTATTAAAAAACTCAAAAATTACCACAGCAAGACAACAGCGAGTAAACAATCAGGCACATCAAATCACTCTCAACAAAAGATTCCCCCCAGGCACTTCCAAGCCATTAAATTCTAACCAAGGTGGTCAGTTGAAATATTCACACCTAGCTCCAGCAGACAAAAGTCCTTTGTCCCATCCTGGTCATTCCATAGATATATAAACCCATTTTCCTACTTCCAACACACCTCACTTCCTCTGAGGATGTTTGCCATAGATGCAGGCGAAACGTCAGGAGAAAATGCCTCTAGAACATGGCCATATAGCCCAGAAAAACCTACAACAACCCACTGTTCCTTTAATGTTCAGCTAAAATCCTAGACTGTATTCACTGCCCTGATATCAAGGAAGCCAACAATCACCCCTAGACACAGACTAGTTCACATGGCTATCTATCGCCTTTCTCTCATTTGGAACAGAATTCTCCATCTAGAGAAAAGGGGAGCAGGTTGAGAGGAACGACTGCCTTGAATGCAAAAATAAATTGGCTGCAATCTCTTTTCCACTCCATGAATTGCTCAGAATATTTGGAAAGCTGGAGGGAGGAGTGGGAACCAAACTGTGCAATCCTTACCCTCTTTGCACAAAGACGCTTCAGTGTCCCCATCAGATTCTCAATGAGGAACAGGAAGTAAATCCCTCCCAACACACACAGGCCCTTCAATACAGCATCCTCGGCCGTGGTGCCTGGCTGGTGTTTCGGTGACAGGAGTCCGTGGGCTTTGGCTTGTGCCTAAATGAAAACAATTCCTTTGAGCAGAGAAAGGGGGGATTCAGAAAATAAATGGATACATGAAGACAAATTTAAGAAGAGACCTGTTAGATTCCAGTGGTTCTCCAGATGTTTTGGCCTTCAACTCCCAGAAATCCTAACAGCTGGTAAACTGGCTGGGATTTCTGGGAGTTGTAGGAGAAAACACCTGGGGACCTACACGTTGAGAGCCACTGCTTTAGGGCAGAGTTTCTCAAAGTGTGCTCCTCCAGATGTTTTGAATCTCAGCTTCCACAATTCCTAACAGTTCATAAATTGGCTGGGATTTCTGCAAACTGAAGTTCAAGACACCTGGAGGAGCTGGGGCTGAGACTGTATGGCTTCCTCAAGGTTACCCAGTGGGCTTTTATGGCTGAGCAGAGATTTGAATCCTGCTCTCCAGAGATGTAGCCCAACTTTGAACCACTAAGCCACACTGGATCTCACTATGTCTGTAATACTGGAGAGGTTTATGATAAATTAGGTGGTTTGGGCATGTTAATGCATGGAAGCCGAGAAATGGGATGTCAAGGCCTTATTTGATGTTCTCAGGGCACTGACACAGGTTGCATGGATTGAGAGAAAGATGGATTGGGTAGTCATCTCCCCTATGGAAGGGGCAAAGGGAAATGGTACCTCGAGGAGAAAGGAGTGATGGCTGGTTACATACGTGTGGCCACAGGTGCAGCAGTGCATCCCCACACAAGGTCCCCACAGCCAATGCCACCAGGAAAGCCAGCAGGAAGCGGAAGAGCTTGTGGTTGAGCAGAGGAACCAAGACAATGGCCAGTGCAGAGGGCAAGCTGGTCAAGGTGATGGCCACAAATCCCCAGCCCAGGCCTGTAGGAAACGAGAGTGGAAACAAGGCGGGAGTTAGGAACTGGAGCCTGAAAACAGACACAGGACTGTACTATCGGGTCCCAATATTCACCTCCTCACCTCCCATTTCCACACAGTATGGTCAGTAGCATTCCTTTCTATAGATTCTGACATGTAGTTACTGGAAGGAAATAAAGGCATCAATAAATATCCCAAAAGTGCTTTACTCTTTATTCATGAAGTGCAAGGGAGTGAACTAGTGGCCCTTGGGGTCCCTTCCAAGATTTCAAGCAAATAAAAGGAAAATACCAGGGGTTGTATTTTTTTTCTTAGGCCTGGTCCTTTTCTTAGACTTGGGCCAGCCTGGTAAGGTCGCTTCCTCTTTCTTCAAGGGAAACAGTTTCCTGATTCCCTCAGTCTGAACCAATCCCCATAATGGTTGCTGGCCTAGCCCAATACATCAGAGACAAGTTATTGGGCACTTGGAAACCAAATATAGGGACCACGGTGGCACAGCAGGTTAAACCGTTGAGATGCAGAACTTGCTGGCCAAAAGGTCAGCAGTTTGAATCCACAGAGTGGGGTGAGCTCCTGTTGTTAGCCCCAGCTTCTGCCAACCTAGCAGTTTGAAAACATGCAAATGTGAGTAGATCAATAGATGCTGCTCTGGTGGGAAGGTAATGGCCCTCCATGCAGTCATGCAGGTCACATGACCTTGGAGGTGCCTACGGACAACGCTGGCTCTTCAGCTTAGAAATGGAGATGAGAATCACTCCCCAGAGTCAGAGTCAACTAGACTTAATATTAAGAGTAAACCTTACCTTTACCTTAAACCAAATATAGCTTAACTCTTTTTAATTGTATCTTTTTCTATCTTCAGATGAGTTCCATTAAAATAAAGTGTTTTTAGACTCACTAGGTCATCCAAAGTACAGAAATTGTTATTTTATTTGCCATAAGATTGCATTGATTTGTATTAGCCAATTTTAAATGTCTAATATTCCTACGGTTAATCCTTCTCACTAAAAGAGCAGAGGCACAATGCATTTTTGTAAACCTTATTAGCAATTTGTCTTCTTTGAACATT
Source organism: Anolis sagrei (assembly GCF_037176765.1). Classification (NCBI taxonomy): domain Eukaryota; kingdom Metazoa; phylum Chordata; class Lepidosauria; order Squamata; family Anolidae; genus Anolis; species Anolis sagrei. Next base: position 138,525,527 of record NC_090022.1, read on the forward strand.
TGGCCTAGAAATTCAATCTGGAAATCCATTCAGAAGCTATTTACATTGTGTACTCAATTTGAATATTCATTTATTTAGAACATTTATACCCCGTCCTTCTCAACCTCCAAAGAGGGACTCAGGACAGCTTCTACAGGCAACTATTTGATGCCAACACAATATAACGTAACATAACATTAAAAAAATTAGCATACATTAGAAACAGTTATAAATATACATTAAAACAGTTTGCTGGTTCAAATCGTCATCCAAATCAGTCCACTGCAGTCCACTAAAACCTTATCTTCACCAGTAAATCAGTCTATTCTACAAATGCTTGATCCCGCAGCCAGGATTTGAGTTTCTTCCGGAAGATCAGGAGGAATGGGGCAGATCTAATCTCATAAGGGAGGGAGATCCACAGCCGAGGAGCCACTACAGAGAAGGCCCTGTCTCTCGTCTCCCACCAAATGTGACTGTGATGGCAGTGGGACCGAGAGTAGTGCCTCACCGGATGATCTTAAGGTCCTTGGTGGTTCATAGAGGGAGATATGTTTGGACAGGTAAACTGGGCCAGAACCATTTAGGGCTTTATAGGTTAAGACCAGCACTTTGAATATCTTTGCAGCAAAAAAGCACTGTGCTTGTTTTAAGGTGAAAACATAAATGTATTTTTCAATATGTACCAGATGTGAGTTTGCAAAGACACAGGACTCTTTCATAAGGAGAAGGAAATGTGAATGAAAGAGGGGAAGGACTAGAAACCGAAGGACGAGCAAAGATAACAGGATTGTAGGGCAAGGTCTGTAGACAATAGGAGAATAAATAAATAAGATTGCAAAGCATAGAAAACCCCCATGTTATTTCAACAGTAGGTGTCAGGCAGCACTTCCTCCTGATTCTCATGGTTTAACTCAGAGTTTTATTCTTTTAATTTCTTTCCCCCTAAAGGGGAAATTCTTTGGGTGCCAAAGTCTTCAGATCCCATGTTTACAAGGTCATCCTGCAACTAAAAGGAATGTGTATAGCCCTGCATTGGATTCAGAGCTGATTTGGGGGTTGGTTTTGGGTGGGAGGCAGTGCTGGGATTCAAGGCTTTTCCTGGGTGAGACTTTGAGGAAGGCAGCATGAGTTACCAGCCCAGAGATTGTTCCCCGTCATGCCAAGGGCCACTTCGTCATAGTGCTGGATGCAAACACGGCTGTCAATCTGATAGAGTAAAGCCGGGCAAAGCAGGGTGAACTGCTCAGGCGTGATCTTGGAGACCGAGTTCAGCCCAAAGTTGACCAGCAGCTGCGATACATTGAGGCACTGGAGACCAAAACACAAAAAGAAAATGAGAAAACACAGAAGGGGTTTATTGCAAGAAGGAGTAATTGTGCCCAACTGCCAAACGATGCTTAATTGAGTGCCAGAAAAATTGGCCATCCAAGGGTTTGATCAAAGTTGTTTTTCTATTTAAAACTATGTAGCAAGGAGAATTTTAAATAACCGGGAAAGGGTCATCAGCTTTAGTAGGAGAAGGGAATTCAGAATTTTTAGTATGAACAATAAGGTTGGGAATGCAATAAGAAACTGTATACAGGCCCTGAGAAGGTTTCCTCCAGTCTCTTAGTGCAGCATTAAAAGGGAAGCAAGCCCAAATATAACTCTATCACAATGGTTCCCAACCTATGGTCCGTGGACCACCAGTGGTCCCCAAGAACTAAAATACGGTCTATGGCTTCACAGTTACTACTACAGATAATAACATATCCAACCAAAAAAAAATCTTTCTTAGTGTCTTCATTTTTAGGCGTGTTTCTGGCGTTATTTGGGATGTTGGTTCAGAAAATGGCATTGGATAGATCACAACAGCTCTATTTATTATTAAATATGGTTTTCTGTCGGCAAGCAGATGGTGACTACTGGATGGCATATGTTCTGTATCAGAAAATAGAGCTGATGTGGTCTATCCAATGCAATTTTCTGAATCAGCACCCCAAATAACCACACTAAATCTAAAGTTGATCAAAAACTGATTCATAACCCTTTTGGTAATAATAATAATAATAATAATAATAATAATAATAATAACAACACTTTCTTTATATTTCACCCTTCTTACCTCGAAGGGCACTCAGGGCGGATCACAGTACACATACACGGCAAACATTCAATGTCGTTTTGTATAGACAATACAGAGACAGAAAGAACAGAAGGAGGTGTGTTGTTGTTTTGACCTAATGCCCAGCTTTTTGTGCCATGGAAGGCTGGGCTCGAATCCATGGAAGGCTGGCCTTGAATCCATGGAAGGCTGGGCTTGAATCCAGCCACAGGGGTGCTGTCAATCCATCCTCCTTCCTTTTGGTCGACTAACATTTTCTTTCTTTTATGGTGTCGTAAAACACCTCCCCTGCTTTTAACAGTACCTAATTTCTCTAATTACAGCTAAAGCTGTTTTAAAACTGCTTAGGTAAACAGTAAGCTGGGCTGACAGTCAGCAGCTTACGCTGACCCAGGGCTTCAAACTTGCAACCATTAGGTTACTAGACCTTATAATTCCTGGTGACTTACCAACTGTGCTAAACCCCCGGCTGTGCTAAACTTGGTACTAATGTTGGAGAGTCGTCCCTGGTCAAATTGGTCCCTGGACAAAAAAAGGTTGGGAACCACTGCTGTATCTCACAAAACCATGTATGCCTAAAACCAAAATGAATACAGAAATATAACGGCAGGAATCCTGCAGCCCATCCAGACATTTTTGGACTGCAGCTCCCAGAATCCCTAAGCTGGCTAGGTCTGGTTAGAGTTACAGTCTCACCACTTCTGAAAGACAGCACAGTCCTACTCCCTCTATTACAATAAACTCATCAAGGCAAATTTCATTACCAAGAACTCTTTAAAAAGAAGCTAGCCCTCACACTTTTAGGATGTATATATCCCTAACAGGCTTGAGTTCTCTCCTTCCCCAGATTCTCCCAAGGTATAGAAATTAGACACCCCATTCCTGTTTAATTCATCCAGTCTGATTCCTGCTGTATAGAAATAGCCATAAATCCAGTCAATAGTCAACTCCCACTTACATCCTCATGCAGGTGATTGTAGATGGAGTGGTCTAATGCAATCACACCCTCTAAAAAATTGAGCCCAGAATGTCCTTGGGAAGGCTTGAAAAGCTCTTCATTCTTCCCAGTCTTCTCTGGTGCTCCGCCAAAGCTTGGCTTGGTGACCTTTCTCCCATGAAGTGTAGGAGATACAGGTGGCTTCAGGGTAGCATGGCCCAGCGGAGGGATTCCTGGCCTGCAGAAAGCAAACAGTCACCATCATCATTCACTTAAGTTTTGAGTGATGTCCCTGAGACATTGCTTCCCAGTATACTGTATATACTTGAGTATAAGCCAACCCGAATATAAGGCAAGGCATCTAATTTTACCACAAAAAACTGGGAAGACGTATTGACTCGAGTATAAGCCGAGGGTAGATAATACAGCAGCTACTGGTGAAATTCAAAATAAAAATAGATACCAGTAAAATTACATTAATTGAGGCATCAGTAGGTTAAATGTTTTTGAATATTTACATAGAACTGTAATTTAGGATAAGGCTGTCCAACTCTGATTAAATCATTATCTAACCTTCTTCAATGTAAATGTGATTATGTATCTTTCCAATAATAATAAAGAGAGTAAAATAATAATAATAATAATAGAGTAAAATAATGGAAATGTAATAATAACAATAATAATAGAGTAAAATAATAACTGTAATAATTATAACAGAGTAAAATAATAAAAGTAATAATAATAAAGTAAAATAATAAATGGGTTGTTGTAGGTTTTTCGGGCTATATGGCCACGTTCTAGAAGCATTCTCTCCTGATGTTTCACCTGCATCTATGGCAAGCATCCTCAGAGGTTGTGAGGTCCTTGCCATAGATGCAGGTGAAACGAAACGTCCCTGTTTCCTACCTGCCTTTCTTTATTCCTTTCCCCCTTCCCTTTCTTTTTTTCTATCTCCTTTTCTTTCTTACTTTCTTTTTCTTTCTTTCACCACTCCATCTTCCCTCTGTTTCTTGAAAGGAGCAAGAAAGGGATGGAAAGGGTTCCCTCTACTTTGGAGGAAAATAGAGAAAAGACAGGAAAGGAAAAAGAAAGGAAAGGAAGGGAAGGGAAGGAGATTTGAGAGGCAAGAAGGGGGCAGAGAGGATCTCCCTGTTTTGGAGGGGGAGAAGAGAGGAGATTTACGAACTAAGAAGAAGTTGGAGAGGATTCCCTTCATTTTGGAGGGAGATAGAGAAATGAAAGGAAAGGAATGAAAAGAAGAGTTAAGGAGCTAGAAGAGGTTGGCAATATTAGTAGGGTGTGAATGATGGCTGTAGTAGCCTAATGTTTAGAGCTGGGGCAGGGTAAAGGACCTTGGGGTCCAGATTTGGCCCACAAGCCTTTAGAGCCCACATCCCTGCTCTAAAGAGTCCATGTACGTGTAGAACACTGGCTCCCACTAGAACAATGGTTCACAACCTTTTTTGACCAAGGGTCACTTGACCTTGGACTACGTGAACAGGGACCACTTGAACAGGGACCACTTTGACCAAAGACCACGCTCCAACATTAGTACCAAAACAGTTACAAATCAGTTTTTTGTCAACTTTGCGGTACTGATTCAGAAAATTGCATTGGATAGACCACATCAGCTTTAGTTTCTGATACAGAACATATGCCATCCAGTAGTCACCATCTGCTTGCCCACAGAGAACCATATTTAATACTCTAGAGCTGATTTGATGTAGTAATCTTTCGTGCCTCTCTCCTCTCGATATCCCCGTTGCTTTGGCATTATAAAAGGGTTTCGCAAGACCAGTTGCTCTTGTTTCCAGGTGGTTTTGAGGCAACTGTGTAGTAATGGTGAGGCTGTGGACCATATTTTTGTTCTTGAGTACCACTGGTACCACTGGTGGACCACAGGTTGAGAACTACTGCACTATTTATTTATTTATTTATTTATTTATTTATTTTTTGCATTTATTGACTAGACAATCTTCTGTGACAGACAGCAATTACATTCAAGTAGGTTTCACTTACTAATGGTAGAATTCAAGTACACAGCCACTTTAGTCTGGAATATCAATATGCAAAGGGGTCTTGTAGTATCTTAGAGAACAAAGTTGGCAGAATAACCTTTCTAAGATGCTAACTCGGCTGCATCTGAAGAAGTAAAATTAGTCTGTGAAAGATTCTGCTACCAACTTAATTTGAGAGAGTCTCTAAGGTACCAAAATAACACTTTATGTACATTTTCTTGCAGCATTTTCTTCTCTATTAAATGAGAATCATTACCTGGTGGGATGAATAACCTCTGCTTGCCCCTTCGTTCTGTGCTCCGTCTTGCTGAGGTGATCCAGTGCTGAGTGCGAGTGCAGGTGCTTATTTTCTTGGACCTCCAGAATGTCCAGGTGGGATACATGGCCATGGCCTAGCTCTTCATGCTCGATCTCCACCACTTGTACCTTCCCCAGCCCCAAGCTCAGCAGCAGGCGCGTCAGGCCCTCAAAGGACAATGTGCCATTCTCTCCATACTGCCCAAAGAGTTGCTGCAAGTAGTAGCCCTGCTCCTGAGTGGCATCTTCAGGCAGAGACCAGGCAGCTCCATGAGCCAGCAGTTCTGCAGGATCAGCTAATGCAAAGTGACAGGCGCTCTGCAGGCAGATCAGGACCACCCAGGTTCCAGCCAAGTGGAAATCTGACATCTTCTGGTCCATCAATGGAGACCTGAAAGGCAAAGAAATGTCAACCCTCAGCCACACTATTCTTGTAAGGAAGCATCAGCTATCATCTACACTGTGGATCTCAAAGCAAAAGATCCACAGTGTCTTCCAAAAGAGTTTAAGAAAGATGCTTTTTGGATTCAGAAGGGCAACATTTTCTTTACATAGTAGTTAGTGATATTTAAGTTTTTACCCAATTTGGGTCTCATTGAGCAACAACTTCCATCACTTTTAATTATCTTCCATGTGGACTGGTGATAATGGGAATTGCAACCCAACAGCACTTGTTGCTCTGAGGTTGGAGAAAGTTTAAAGTCAGACATTATATCCACACGCTTTGTACCAAAATCTAAACCCCACGCTCCTGACTAAACAGAACAAACTGCAGACTTCTAGAAGTTACTTCCCATCAAGTCTATTGATGAGGAATACAGGGGTTGTGGTCCAGCATCTGGAGGGCCATCAAAATGACATTGTGGACTGTATTTGGCCCGTGGACCTTGAGCCTGGCACATGTGCCATAATCCCTTCAACCAACATGGCTGAGTGATTCTGGGAATGATCTAAGAAGTGATGCTCCCCAGCCCTACTTATAATCTCTGGAGAAATGAAGATTTGTGCGGGGTGAGAGCATATACAAATAAAGTTTCAGGTAACAGCCATGACTTTTGAGAGAGCCAAGTCTTACTTTGACTGAGCCCACTAGAGATTATGTGAAAATTTCATTACTCTGTTTCAGCTCTAGCACAATGCTTCTTTATGGTCTTATAGCATAAGTACATATCACATGATGCATATTAATTACCAACCCCACAATTTAGAGAAAGTGGGATTTCCAGCAATTTGAAACACAAATCACTTGTGTGCAATATTCAGTTGGTCCCTCAGTTCAGTCCTAATGTCAATGTTTGAGAGGCAGAGGTGAGATGCTTCCTGACACAAAAACAAATGCCTTGTGGTACTTTAAGGACCAGTGAGTTTTATTGGGCAAATGATGAAGCGAGACAGAGTCCACAATCTTTTTACATTTAAAAAGGGACTTAATGTGGCTTGCACTAAAAATAATACAATACAACACAATACAGTTTTCAAGGTATTAACAAGACTCTGCTATTTTGCTTCCACATTTTATGGGACCTAAGGTGATTGACAACATAAATTAAAAGCCAAGTGCAGATAAAAACAATCATGATTAAATAGTAAAAAGCTATTGGTTTTATCCGGGATCTTTCTTAATTCAGTTTTTTACTTAGGACTCTCATTAACAGAACTATAGTGGGCTTGAGATGACAGCTGGAAAAACAAGCAAACAAACAAACAAATAAATAAAGTATATATTAAAAATATATTCAAAGAAAAATGATTCCTGCTTACCTTGACGCTGCCCAAATGAAACTCTGGAACTGCTCTGTTGCTCTCAGACCTTCTGTATTTCTGGGCAATGCAATTTGAGGGTTGTGGTCATCTGCTTATTCCCAGTTTTCCTCAGTCATGCTGACCCCTAATTAAAAATAATAGGTTCTCAGTCCCGTCATTTCTAATTATGGAAGAGAAGTGCAGTTTACAGGCTTTTTGAGGAGAATGTTTTTGCTCTCTCCAGGGTTTTTGAACAGTCTCGGTGGTGGGTGGATTGTGTGGCAGGAGCGTAGGAGGGCCTTGCGGGGGGACCTCCTCTTCCAAAACAACAGGTGGAAACCAGGGAATAGGACAGGATTTTGAGACATTTCCCAAAAATTGTTCCTAGGTAGGTGGAAAGCAACAGCTTGTTCCTGGTGTGAGGCAAGTGTGGGGAAGAATTATGCAATGGTCTTCATATACATTTGCATAGCACATTTGAGTGCCCCAGGTTCTTTTTGTGTGTGCAGTTCATACAACTTGCAAGGTTAGCCATACTATTAAATGGAGTGAGGCAAACTGAGTTGAGAATGCTTTTATAATTGAAAAGTATACAATGGTTTATTTTGAGGTAAAGGTTTTCCCCTGACATTAAATCCAGTTGTGTCCGACTCTGGGGGTTGGTGCTCATCTCCATTTCTCAGTCAAAGAATCGGCGTTGTCCATAGACACCTCCAAAGTCATGTGGCCAGCATGACTCCATGGCACACCGTTACCTTCCCACCGGAGCAGTACCTATTGATCTACTCACATTTGCATGTTTTCAAACTGCTAGGTTGGCAGAAGCTGGGGCTAACAGTTGGAGCTCATGCCGCTCCCCAGATTCAAACCTGCAACCTTTCTGTAAGCAAGTTCAACAGCACAGCAATTTAACCCACTGCGCCATGAGGGGCTCAATTTTATTTTAAAGTTTATTTTAATATGTTTTACTGCCCAAAACACAAGTCATGCTGGTCACATTTTCCACTTATGGGGCCAAAATAATTCCCAAACTGTGATATAATACAAATTTGGAAATGTAGTTTGTATTGGTGTGCTTTCTGGTCCAACTGAGGAAATAGAAGGTTTTTCGAAGGACCTTCAATGTGATTTTATATTTCTGTTCCCTAGGTTAGAGAGGAGGGGAGTGAGGTAAAATGAGCTTACCAAAGGCCTTCTAGTAAAATGACAGCAGATGACTAAAGTGCTATGGAATCCCAGCAGCTGTAGTGAGGAATCTGCCCAAGAATGCAAATTCCTGACCAAACTACAAATCCTAGTATTTCATAGCACTGAACCGTGGCAGGTAACACCGCATTAATGATACACTGTAGATGCAACTTCCATGAAGTTGGTCACATTTCCTAATTTTTGGGGAAAGATGCCAGGTGTTAGAGGGGCAGAAGTACAATGTGTTCTTGATAGGCAGTTTAGCAAGCCAAATTGCTTTATTTGGGAAAGTTAATGGTTCACTCAGCCACTCAGAAACGGAGGGATCTCCTTCTCCTGCCAAACAGGATGTATGAAAGGTCATTTTTGATTGCAGTAAGATGTCAAAAGCAAGGCTTTCTGCTGCATTGCTTTTGCATTAGAAAAAAAAAACTTGTAGATACTTGTGTGCATTTAAATTAGATTCTGGTATCCTGGAATTTAACTGATGGTCCATGTGGTTGGAAATCCATGTGCTCCTAATTCAGCAATAGATATGTATTCTGCAGATTTGGAAAGACAAATACTCATAATTTTTCACAGTTCAAAGAATCAACTGCTTTATTACTGCATGAATGGGTGTCTGGCAGATATTCATTTCAATCAGACACATAGTGATGCTTTACATTTTCCTATATATCTAGTATGACTATATCCTTTATATACTGATCCCTTTTTTTCTCTCTTCTCTGTTCTATTTTTGGATTTGAGATTAAAAGCATAGGCTGGCATTTGTTCATGAATTATCATGGTGCAATTCTAACTCGTGCTATTGCAATTCACTTTTATGGTTGTTGAGAGGTCAGAAGTTTGATCCAACCAGCTTCTGCAAGAAGCCACGGGTTTGCAGCCTGGCATGTCATGCTTTCCAGAAAGCCAGACGAGACGCAGACAGGTTGAAGGAAAAACTGGAGGTTTATTCTGAACGGCTTGAGAAAACACTAAAAAAAACCTGACATACTGCAAGTGGGATATAGAATATTATTACATTTTACAGCTATTCAAAATTCTTGTGCTAGCTCCTGATTGGTCTAGACAAGTGGTTCTCAACCTGTGGGTGCCCAGGTATTTTGGACTACAACTCCCAGAAATCCCAATCAGTTTACCAGCTGTTAGGATTTTTGGGAGTTGAAGGCCAAAACTTCTAGGGACCCACAGGTTGAGAACCACTGGTCTAGAAAGTGTCCACTCTAGGATCCACTCTGTGATTGTTATTATACTGTTTTGAAGTTGTATCCATTTATTAATCTGTCCCTGAGAGGGGCATGACTGAAAAGGAATGTGGTGTGGCATTCGATAATGGGTATACTTTCTTGGCTCTAGTGGATAAAATGGTGTTAGTCCAGATAACCAATGGGTGCTTTAGGGTGATGGCCATCTCAATGGGTATCTCAAGGATAGGTCTGGCTTGAGGAAATATTCCCAAAGATAAACCAGATCATATCAGGTGAAACAGGAAAAGGGACCCAGGGAAATGTGATGCTAACACATTGTGTGTTCCCCTCCAGCCTCCCAGTTCATTGTGCAAGGGTTTTGGTAATTTGAGGGATTGTTTTCTGGAGTCCAGGGAGTGTTGGGCAACATTCCAAGGTAATTCATGAAGGGTTACTACAGAACAAAGGCAACACGGGCTTGCTGTATGTCCCAATGGAGCCATCACAAACTCATCACATCGGGGTTTTTATAGTCCCCTTTCCCTCTTTTGGACATGGCCTGCTGAGCACCATCAAACGACATTGGCTTGGCTCCGCCCCAAGATGCTTCCTCTGCCAAGACGGAGAGAAAAGTGTGTTTTGGGTAGCTCTGACACCCATCTGATAGGGGAAAGGGGCAATGTGCGTTGCGGCCCTTTCACCCATATGATAAGGGCAGGGCACCTATGTGTCTTGTATTATCCCCGCCATGTAATAGAGGAAGGAGGGAGGTGTACAACGTCCATAATTTACAATTTGGGTCCGAATTTTCAATAACAGAAGTAACTAAAAGTCTTCTTGCCAATCCTACCTTTAAGCAACCACAACACATTAATTTCCATGTTGTTCAGGAGCAGAGAATTAATTTGGAGGCATTCATTTCTTTCTGTACAGTAGTATTTGTTCCATCTCTGCAGATGTCTGTTATGGTGCATCTAGCTATTGGGAAAGAACTGGGCAACTCCTTGCTTACCCCTCTTGCCTCTAGCAATATGGAAATGGCCAGGTTGCAGGCGTGGGGGGCTGCATTACTTAAGAGGTTGGTTTGAGGAGGTCACACCAGGAGATGTAACTACATCTCCATAGATATATCTCTTAACTTGTTGTGATTCTTTGAAAGGGGAGCGCAGAAAAAGATAATGGTGCTCACTGAAGGGGAAGGCAGAAGCAGAGGTAGAAGATCACATTATTGGCAAGTTGACTTACCTATGGAAGTCGTGGCTCTCGGGTTACAAGACCTGATCAAAGCTACTGATGACTGGGGCTCATAGAAAACTTTAATTTACTATGCCACCTTATGTTGGAATAGCTTAATAGCAAATAACAATAACAAATAGGAGAATGCCTAAGACATAGGGCCCATTTACATGGAACACAAACCCCAAATGGGGTCAGAAATTGCTCCTGGGCATTCTCCCAATGTTCAGGGATGTCCAGCCCCTAACACAAAGTACAACCAATTAACCCAATTTTACTCCATGTTTTCTGAAGGTAGTGCTTACAATAGAGTCCATTGTAAACACTGCACAGATGTGTGTTAGTGTTGCCAAATTTTCCAGGACCCCCACATTAAGCTAAGGGGACCCCATTTGGGGTTGGAACCCACAGTTGAAGATGCAGCTATCTAGAGTTTCCCAAAGCTCTGGAGTAGCTCCATACTTCAGGATTCGTATAGACAGCTGGATTGGTTCAGATTTGCAGGATGGTGGTACATTGTTCAGTGCCATCATCCTGCAAAGCAAACATGAGTGATTGTCCAGTGGAGTCAAACTAGGTTTGGTCCTACTGGACGGACTGGATTCTGCTTCCACCATTGCTGTGGTTCGAGAGTGAAGTTTGTAAACACCTCCACTGAATTGCTGCTTTGAATTGGGGCTGGTCCAAAGCAGCAACACTCTGGACCAGTTCTAGACCTGGTGCCTGTGGATGGGCCCCCAGTTCCTGAAGCCAGGATGAAAAAAGTTTGGAAACAGAGAGAAAAGTGAGTTGGTTTCCCAGATCTGTGTGGTAATATATGCACATATTCTACAAGATGACTACTTGTTTACTTGTACCTCTACAACAGTGTGAGTATGGGTCACCAGCTGGTGAGAAACTAACTGGAAGTATCATTGCTCCCATGCTGTGGGAAATAGCTTTACACAACATCGGAGGCAACATTCACAGTCCCACGTTGTCAACAAAAAACCAAGAGCAGACGGCTTAGTTGGGGATGAGTATGAACAGGGTTTTCAAGCCAAAACTTCATCTTGCATTGACAAGCACACTTCCCCCACTCCAAAATTAGCATTCAGGTGTAGAATTATGTTTAAAGATTTGAATTTTATGAGATTTCACTGCTGTGTTGTTCACTGAAATGAATTAATCTAGATAACTTTGACATCAGATTGTTGCTACCTCTGACCAGTCATGTTACATGATTCTTGGGATAGAACTGGTTTGGCAAATCATATTTTGGGGGTGCTTGTTCCAAACCATTGAATCCCAGAGAAATCGCATACTGGTTGAAGCTGGTTTATACTGGAGTGTAATAATTGCTGGAAAGTAGTGCATAATAGTTCATGGAGATGAATTGAAACAATCCAATTGCAAAATAATGTTGGAATCTTGCCTTTCAAATGCTATATTGAACAGCTGGTGGGTTGGCGAATGCCACCTAATCATCATGAGTGATTTTGAAGTCACTTGGAAAATATCGCTCCAGCTTCTGACACAGATCTCATAACAAAGTTATGTAACCACTATAAGAATGTATCTCTCTCTTCATGGCATTGTTTTGTATAAAGGATAAGCCAAGGCCAAGACCCCATGGTCTGGTCTTCCCTTCCCCTTCTCCTTTGCCTTCCCTTCGAAGTCGTTTGTGGTGCCAAAAGCCTTTCATATTACATAGCTTGTAGCACCATGATTCCACTTTAGTTTTCATAACATCATCCCACAAAATCCTGAGATTATTAATGGAGAAAGGGGGCTTCAGAATCTTTAATCAGGGACCCCTTCTGTGTCTCTTACCAAACTACAAATCCCAGGAGTCAATAGGGCACAACCTTGGCAATTAAAGAGGATTGCAGTGCTATAGCTTTGCAGAGTGAAAGGGTCCCTAGATTTAGCCTTTAAATCTTGCTTCAGATATCTATGAAGTGTGAAAGCAATGTTTTATTAGCTTGTAAATTCAATGTGTTCAAATGGAATAGTACACACATTCAGCTGCCAGTCACCAAGACCCAGTTTGCACCTGCGTGGATATGATTTCAGTTATTTATTACTATTATTTATTATTATTTATTTATTTCTGGTATTTCTACCCCATCTCTTCTCTACCCCCGAAAGGGGACTCAGGACGGCTTACAATAGGCAACAATTCGATACTATACACTTAATAATTTGTAGCTGAAAAAAATGAAATTTCTCAACTGGAAAGTTTTGAGATATTATGAACGTTACAATATGAGCCCTAGTGGATCAAACTAGTGGAGAAGCCAAAAGATGGGTGGGAGAAGCTACCAAAGCAGAAAAAACTAAAAGTATTGTGTAAAAGAAACAATGTTTAATCACTATTTCCTTGTGGATGACACATTTGGAGGTATCTACTACTCCTGAGCTGGGAAAGTAAGAAATTCAATAACAGTTCAAAATTAGTTAGCAGACATTTTTGGCTTGGAGAACTATATGGGAAGATGCAACTTTTCCTACCACTCTTTCTAACAATAGTCGATCAGTAATTTGCTTTGTGATGTTATTTTTACAATTCAGCTATTGCATCTGTACTTGTGCACACAATAGTAAAGATGGAGGATTCGGGCATGAAAAACAAGGAGCACCTAGGAATAGGTTTAAAATAAGTTACCCTTTTATTAACTTCAACTCCCATGAATACTATTATTATGTAGCAGGAACTGTGAAATGACAAAACCAGGCATATCTTCTTTGATTTGAACATTAAAAAGATCAGCATGGAAGATACATATTATCAGGGGTCATATATGGGCCCATAACCAACTGTTTTTTTCCTTTTGCAAAAGTGATTATAAAAGTACAATGGTGACTGAAAATCCGAGAATTATGAAAATTCAAAAGCATTATAACTCCCAGCTTGTCATGCAACACCAACTTTTTTGCACCCCAAGAGCTGAAAATCCATGCAGCAAATTATTTTCTAGCATAGCTTTCTCACAGATATTTTGGAAGAAAATGTGAGAGATGATTCTTGGTTAAAAATCCAAATACATGCATACAGAGGAGGGGGGGGGGGAGAGAGATGAGCATGTTGATTTGGTGAAAGATCAATTCCATCAAACATTTCTTTCCCACTGAATCCATAGGTCTGAGCTCAGCTAAAGTTAAATGTGAACAGATACAATGGCGAACTGGATTCTAGCATGTTGAGCAATGTTGTCCTGTGGAGTATGACCTGAGAAACAGCATTTGATGATAGGCATCTTTGCTGTTGAAAAGTACACAATCTTACTCACTGCATTGACTCACTCTAGCTCCATTGCAGGAGTCAGCACATGTGAGAGACGCTATGAGATAACAGATGAGGCTGTCTACTCTGTGAAGACTGGCGGGATAGAGGGCTTCTTAAAAGCCACTATCGGTTGTGGGGGACTCAATATTATGCAAATATATCCATGTAATTTTGTCTCTTTTACACAGGCCATATTGGTACTCATGCTACTGTGGTTTGGTACATCTGAATTTACATGCTTCACAAAGAAAGAACAGTTTTGAGAGAGACTCTAGGAAAGCTGAACAAAATGTCTTTGCAGCATTGCTCGGATTCTTCAAGGAACTATTGTGATCTGGTTGCATAAATGAGCCTGTCTTTGTTACTATTGTTTTCTCTGGGAAGAGAGCGATGGCATCTATAACCTGCAGAGATATTCGGCAAATTAGACAGTGTTACCTTAGCCTTTTTCCCAGTCTCTTTGGTAGGTGGGGATTCCAGGTGTCACGACTTCTTTGGGTGCCGGAAGGTGCCTGTCTGTCTACACACCTGGAAGGGTCAAGGGTCGATGGGGCTCTACCCAAGTCCTGCTCGATGGACCTGGGAGTGGCAAATGCAAGCCTTCTCTGGCTTGAACACTGGGGAGGAGTCTGGATGTCAAAGAAGCTGCCTGGGTGACAGCTCAAAGGAACAACTCTTGAAATAACTAAGCAGCCTGTTCCCATGTATCTCCACTCTCTTGCTATTTTTCTCTAAGGACCTCATCACACTAGAGCATGGATCCACTTTAAATCCATTTTCTGCCTCCTGTAGATTTCTGCGGCCTGTAGTTTAGGGAGGGGCCTTTAAACTGCTCAGCTACACAGGCCCTGGGCCTCACTAAACTACAAACCCCAGAATTCTGCAGGAGGCAGAAGCTAGATTTAAAGTGGATCTATGCTCTAATGCAGTGGTTCTCAACCTGTGGCTCCCCAGGTGTTTTGGCCTTTGACTCCTAGAAATCCCAGCCAGTTTACCAGCTGTTTCTGGGAGCTGAAGGCCAAAACACTTGGGGGCCCACAGGTTAAGAACCACTGCTCTAATGTGATGAGGCTGTAAGAGCAACCTGTCACACAGTTAAATTTTTTCCTGGTATAGAGATAAAGTGATGCAATACCTTCCCCAGCTTATTTTGTTTTGTGTACCAGGTTGTTGTTTAAAATGCAGCAGCACAGACAGAAAGAGAAAGGAGCCTAGCAACCTTACTATCCCTTGGTTGTGGGACATAGTGTAGGAAGGATTCCTCCTTGAGGTTCTTGACAGGCACAGGAGGATGCAGGGTTGAAGGAGCTGAAGGAAACATAAGGAGGAAAAGTGCTCTGTCTTCAAGCCTTAGGCAATCAAAACTGAGAAAAGATGGATGAGAAATCTGGAACAAGTGGACCTTAATACTTTACCCAGAAAAGCTAAATTTTGCAACAGGTATATAGTAAGCATGGGTAATCCATGGTTCTAAGTGGTTCTAAAGTACTTACAAAACTAGGGGGCGCTGGTGCCTTGCTTCTAAAGTGTTGCTAAAGTTTTGGTGGTGAAAATTTCAGAACTCTAACAAAACTTTCAAAATTTCGTTATAAATGGCAGTTCCTAATTGGTTCTGTCATAAAAATAGCCAATAACGAAATAATAATTAAATTTTGAATTTTGTTAGCATTCTGAAATTTTCACCACCAGAACTTTAGCAACACTTTAGAAGCAAAACATGAGTGCCCTCTAGTTTTGTAAGTACTTGGAGTGCCCATGCCTAATATATAGATACCATGAATGAGTAATTTGCATATAAGTGCCTACATTATGTAACTTGTTCAACTATCGCTCGTCATTTAGTTGAGCAAAAGAATGTGCAAAGCACATGGCAGAAGGAGGAGAAAACACAAACATACCTTGCCCACTAGAAATCCTGGTTGGTCCCCCTCTGGGATTTTCCACAGGCTTTGTATGTAAGCAAATAACAAGTTCTAGAAACATGGGGTGTTTTTTTTTTTTTTTTTTGGTAAATCTTAAAGTGACAGTATGCTGGATACTTTAATTCCTCAAACAGTGCCCAGTTGTGTGCTTTAACACAGTATCCACAGGGTAGTGACTCTTGATATGTGCAAAATACAACCAAGACATGTCAGTACAGCAGAGAAAAAGTCATGGAGGACTGGCACTGGTTTGTCGTTCAAATCCCATATTGAGGAGCCACTATGAGTCCTCGTCTTCATCTGCTAGCAAGTGACGATGCTTTGAATCCTCAAAGCAACTCTTAAAGAAGGAGTAGAGCGTCTGACGAAGGTGATGCTTGTTCTGTTTTGAAACGAACACATGGCCTTCATCTGGGTAGATCTGAGGGGAAAACACATCTTTGATTAGGAGACCAAATCAGAGGAAGCCCTGCAGCTATGCCTCGAAGTTTCTCACCACTTAGAGAAGTCAAGTGAGCAGGGGGAGGGGGGGTTTCCAATTGTACCAAACCTGGTTCTTCCTTTCCAATATTTCCTACCTGAGTGGTGTAGTTGGACCCTGCAGCTAGAAGCTGGACAAGAAGTTCAGCTGTATGTTGAAAATGAACTGTAGCTGCCAGAAGAAAGGGGGAGAATATGAGATTGTTAACACATTAAGATATGGTCTGTGCAGACTGTCCTTCCACACAGAAAAACAGAGAAGCAGTTGGCTAAAATACTTATTTGTATCATTCATTCCTGTCCTCCTCTGCTGCCCAAACTTAACACACACACTCCTGAAATCTTGGAGATACCAACACTGACATGATGCTGTTGATGGTAGAAACCTTTGTTGTGTGAGGGTGAATGAATGAGCCAAAAGAGGATTAGTGCCTCTTTCTAGAGTACCCACCATCACCAGTTCCATGCACAAGCAGGGATTTTCTGTCCTTGAGGCGGGCAGCTTCCTCCAAGACAGAGGCCACCTGGGGAGGAAATGGAAAGAGGGAGGTGTAAGGGAAGTGAGGAAAAGCAAACCCTTCCACTTATTTATTTATTTATTTATTCATTTACGACATTTATATGCCACCCTTCTCACCCCGAAGGGGACTCTTGCCTTTGGCTTTGCTGCCTGGGATTTTAACAACAACCTGACATGAAGCAAAAGTTATAAACTTTTTTCCATCATTCCAACTCAATTGAGGAAGAATTTCCTTTTGCTTCATGGCTTCAGAGCTTCAAGCTGCAGTTGAGTGCAAAGGAGCAGGAAAGTGAGGGTGAATGGTCAGGAGAAAAGGGCTCCCTGCTCCTGTCTCCTTCAGAAAGCAAATGGGGAAGAAAGGAGGGAAAAGAGGAAGGGACCAAGAACCTGGAGATTTCGTTTGGTATTAATTTTTCCCTACCGTGTAGGCTGCATCCTCCCGGGCTGGCATTCCAAGGTAGCGTTCAGAGAAGGTGGCAGCTATGGCAGCGAATAGGAAGGAAGGGTTTTTTTTAAAGAGCCGGCCTCATCATCACTTCCCTGTTACAATCATACAAAGCATGACTGTACCAGAGAAAGGGATACTAGAGAATTTTCAGTTTTGGACGTGATGGTCTTTGGGATCCTACTCATGTATTAACAAGCATACTCCTTGTTTATTCTGATGAATGGGACTCTGGAGCCTCCAATTCCTACCCTTATGGTAGCACTATACAGGAAGCCACAAAAGGGCTTAGATCCCAATCTCAAGGCAATCAAAGAATTTGTTCCTTCACCATTCCCTCCATTTCCCGTAGTGGTTCTAAATAAAGCAATATAGTGGTAGGATTAATCTACTCATCTGGGTTATCTTGGTACAGAATTCCAATTCCATTTAAAAATAAAAATAATATGTGTTCTGGAAGCTACTTACTGTGGAAACGGAAACTGGTGATGGGTGCCACGGCTGCGCCACATTTAAAGAGGTTTTCTGCTGCCAGGAGTTTCAGTGCCAAAAAACCTCCATAGGCCTTTAAAACAGTTTAAAGTATGTTTTTAATATTTTTGAATATTAAAAAACATTATTTTCAATATGGCATACAATGCTCTGAAATGAAACTCTTCATTCTAAGGCTAGGTCTACACTGCCCTATATCCCAAGATCTGATCACAGATTATGTGCTTTGAACTGGATTATATGAGTCTACACTGCCTAATAATCTGGGATAAGCAGATAATCTGGGATCACATTCCTGGTGTATAGGGCAGTGTAGATCCAGCCTTAGTGCTCTCTTTCCCCCAAGTATTGCTGCTTTGTCCCAGTGAGGAATCTCAGATAGATGAAGTTCCAGGCAAAGCAGAAGGTTCGGGTTTGAAACTGAGATAATTCTTGTGGGCTTTGAAGAAAACATTCCCCTCACTCCAAAATAACTAAAGGGGCACATCTTGCTCATCTCTGGGTTAGATACTTTGACTTCAGAGTTATATTTGTACTTGTAATCTCTTTTGAGGGCAGGATAGCTCTGCACTGGAAGATCTTCCATTTCAAAACAACAATGACTGATGGAGAAATTGCCATTTGCTGTCAACAGAGCGCTGGCTGGCTGACTACTATCTTGTCTGAAAAGGACAAGGCACCATTTTCTTTTCCAAATAAGGTCTCTGTGTTAGATGTCACTGGAAGCATGACTGGCAATGCCAGGTCTCCATACCCAACTGATTTAAGAAGTTTATCACGGGCAAGATGGGCTGCCCAGTCCCAGAATGAAAGAATCCTCTAGATGTGGCTGGACTGCCAGTCACAGCAGCTGGCATGGGAGTTGTAGCCCAACAACAACAGGAAGACTGCATATTTCCCATCCCTGCTATAAAGAAAATGCAGAAATGGATTCCTTCATTGTAGAATTTACCTTTCCATAGACTGCTGTGCGCCTCTGATCCACATAGGGAAGTTGCAGCAGCCATCTGTGGTGGGGCAGAAATAGCATTGGGGGGATTGTTAGTGCCCCATCATGACTTCATGCTCAGATTTTCCACATACTACCCAAGAGTTAATGGCTCTCCAATTGTCCCATACTGCTAAAAAAAAAGTCTAGAGGAGTTCAGTCACCCTCATAGTTGGACTACAGTTCTCATCTCCCTTTACTATTGAGTGACCTGGTGAGGGCTGGTGGAAAATGATGTTTGGAGATGAGGATATGTTCGAATACCTTTCATTTTTAAATTTTCTGACATAAAAGTGCAACAAATCAATGTGCCCAAAGCATGCTTTCTTTCTCAATCTCATTGCAACCCCACCTCCCACCCCCATTCTCCAATTCTTTCCAATCTCATCACACTAGATAATGAATCTACTTTAAATCCAGGTTCTGCCTCCTTCAGGATTATGGTTTGTAGTTTAGTAAGGCTGTTAAAGGCTCCTCCCTAAACTACAAGCCCCATAATTCTGCAAGAGGCAGCAACTGGACTTAAAGTGGATTCATTCTCTAGTGTGATGGGGCTATTAACTCTATACAGTATCAGAAAGGCAAGGAAGGCCTCTAACTGATCATCATCAGACACAAGGTGGCCATTTGCAACATTCACACCTGCCTCAAGCAGAAAAGAATACTTTCTCCCACCCTGGGCATTCCACAAATATGTAAACCTCACTTGCCTGGATTTCAACAAACCTCACAACCTCTGAGGATGTTTGCCAGAGATGCGGGCAAAATGGCAGGAGAGAATGCTTCTGGAACATGGACATACAGCCAGGAAAACTCAGTTCTCAGTTCTTTCATCTGAAACCCCTCCCTCAAGTAACAGTAGGCAACTTCATTAAGGACACGGAGAAGTGACCAAAAATGTAAAACCTGGCAACTGTGGTGGCTCTAGCAGACATTTCAAGCTTTCCTCTTGGAGCTTCATGGACTACCAAAGATTGTGCCCCAAAAGGAAAAATAAAGAAGTAGCCAGAAATCTTCTTCTGATTTTGAAAGTGGGTGTTTTTCTTCTTCTTTATTTTAAACAATACCAAGGGCAAAATTTGCAACCTGTTAAAAAGTTTCATTGCCACTCCAGGGGAGAAAATATAAACCCATGCCATTTGAATCGGGCCCTTTTTTGTCCAGTGTCATCCTCAGTACCAAAAAGGGTAGACAGCCTCCTCAGTGCCTCAGGGTGGGGACATATTAGTCTCTTTGGCCAGCACTGCCATGCTGTGGCCACCTGAAATACATGCAACATGCAAACAACACCCAAGGAGGACTTACTGCATCAAAGCTACGTGGTCTTTCAAGTCCAAGGAGCCCAAATGGCGGCTGACCTCATGCAAGAGCTTGAGCCCTTGGTTTCCAGAGCCCCGGCCATCAAAACGGACCACCACTGCACCCAGATAGCTGGAGAGGACAGTATCCCAGTCGAGGTGGAATTCCTCAGTCGCCAGCTGGCCTCCTAGGGTTTCTGGCCTGTAAAAAGTGCAATCAGAGGCTAGAATAAAGACTGGAGTCAGCCACTGATATGTCTGCACTTGAAATGGGAATTATGGATCAATACATCATATGGATTATTCTGAATCGTTGTATTAGAGGGAGGAGCGGACTAAGCTGCCTCTTGATTTGGCATGCGTAGAAATCTCATTGAGTTCAGTAGTGAAGCAACAAAGGATTTTTCCCTCTGTGTCTTAAGATGTTAAATTCTGATGAGGTCAAACTGCTTCATTCATGCTCCATTCAGGTACAAGTAGCACTGCTGTTTGCAGCTGTCAGAGGAATGGATTTGGGGTTTACTCATTTGTTTCTTGAATTGGAAGTTTGCTCTCCAAACTATTTTGAACTGGACAGCTTTGGTGTATCCAGACTGACCCAATAATGATTTCTTTGTTCACATTATCTAAAATGATTATTTCAGGGATGGGATAGAAACCAGCTCACTCACAGCATCAGAAGCAATGGGCAGAACGTGCACTGTTGAGGTGGTGGCAGAGTCACACGCACAGGCAGGTCTGGATTGTGGGAGAAAGGAGGAAAAGGACTGTCATTGTTGAATACGGGATGATCACCCACTAAGATTTTACTAACTGATCTCTGTTTTACTGTTTCACAGTTAAAGTATGTTTAAGCCTCTGTGAATACCAACCACAGGGTGATGAAGCAGCCCTAACATGTCTACTGGCCACTGCCCTTTTATCATCACCTTGTGTTTATTCACAGCCACTTCTCAAACAGCAAAGGCAAGAATACATCTATATTTTATAAGCAGAATCATAGAGTTGGAAGACACTGCATGGGCCATCAAGTCCAACCCCCTGCCATGCAGAAAAGGCACAGTCAAAGGACGGTACCCCTGACAGATAGCCACCAAGCTTCTATTTAAAGGCCTCATTAGAAGGAGCTTCCACCACACTCTGAGGCAGTGAGTTCCACTGTTGAACAGCTCATACTGTTAATAAGTTCTTCCTAAGGTTCAGGTGGAATCTCCTTTCCTGTAATTTTAACCCATTGCTCCGGTCTCCACAACAGCAAAAAACAACCCTGATACGCCTTCCTCGTTGTTGTTGTTGTTTTGTTTATTTATATCTTTCTTTTTCTCTCTAAACAGACTAAAAGTGGCTCACAACTAACAGCATTTCAATACAACTTAAAGTATACAAATATACCAATATTAAAGCAGTATTAAACAACATTAATATTAAAACAATCCAGGTCAAAACCATAAAAGTATATATAAAAAGCATATAAAATCACATCTTTGAAAGCCTGCCTGAATAAAAGGTTTTAGCCTGCTGCTGGGAGGACAGCAGGGAGGGGGCCATTCTGGCTTCCCTGGGAAGAAGGGAGTTCCAGAGTTGAGGGGCAGCAGCCACCGAGAAGGAAGGCCCACTCTCTCATTCTCACCAATCAAGCTCAAGATGGAGGTTCCAAAGGCGCCATCAAATCTAATGCGTATCTCATTTTTCAAAATCCTGAAACCAAAAAAGGTTTTGTTTTTTGTTGTTGTTGAATGTAATGTGCAGCAGCAAAAAGTGCACTCTTCATAATTTGGCCAAAAAGGTGCACATTGCAGTTGCTGCCTGATTAGAATTCCTTCTTTAAAAAGTAAGTGTTAGAATACCAAAGCTTCTGGCGATGGAAAAGAAAACCTTGGGGTGTATCTATGCTAGAATGAATCAAAGATATGGAATCATGGGAGATGTAGGTTTACAAGGTTTTCAGCTTTCTCTGTCAAAAATTGCTGATGCCTCACCCAACTACAAATCCCAGGAGAGCAGAGCCATGGCAATTACATTAGAGATTACTTCTCTCAAATAGGAGCTCCAGGTGCTCCCCTTTTGCTTTGGGCATCAACTGTCCTGTTCATGTTTTGCAAAGTCAGGACTTGTGGCTTCCCTCATTGAATCAGTCCAATTGGTCTTCTTTTTTTCACTGCAGTCATCTACTTTGCACTCTTCTCCAATAAGTCCCGTTGTCTCATGATATGTCCGCAGTATAATAACCACCACCATCTCTGCTTCCAATGAGAGTTCAGGCTTGATTTTCTGCACGATGCACTCGCCTGTCTTTTTGGCAGTCCATGGTATCTGCAGAACTCTCCACCAGCATCACATTTCAGATTAGTCAATTTCCTGCTTGTCAGCTTTCTTCACTGTCCAATTTTCCCACCTCAGAAATAAATTGTAAGTATTTTGGCCTGGATGATTCTGACTTTGACTTTTAATTATATAGCTTTGAACTTGGCATTAGATATCCTACTCAAATTATCCCATCAACATAAAAAATAATAGTAAACCTTAAGACCTGTTTGTATACATGACATTGCTTCAAGCTTCAATGTTGTTAGCTCTTTTTAAAACACTGCTCTATGTATGATATCTAATTTGTATTATTTTGACCTGTCCAGACACAGTACTAATCACAAAGTGTGTGTGTAAGATGAAGCAGTGTTTGCATTCTCACCAAAGCCAGCCAGCCGAAAAGTCCGGAATTCCACCAATGGCGTCTCCTTATGAAGAAGCCCATCTTGCAAAGATTGGTTCTCTTCCAGGAGAAGGAAGTCTGTGCTCAGTTGGGAGGAAGAAGGGAAAAGACTGAGATAATTACACTATGTAATAAAATTTTAATTTTTTTTCTGTTCCTGGTTTGAAAGTATTATTTCCTGTTTAATTGTGTAGTACTTCCTTTGAAAGTCATTGTTCTGATTCAGAAATTGCATTTTTGTGGCTGCTACAAACTATATTGAATTAGTTGAGACTCTATGAGATATTCATTGGAAAGTTATAGCAAAAGGTGCTCCAGGATGTCCCGCAAAAAACAAAGTTTTTGCAGTTTAATAAAACTTTTCTATGTTTTTATGATAGAACCAATTAGGAAACCACATTCATAACCCAGGAACAAAAGTCATGTTACATCACATTACTTTTAAACAGAAGCACATGGCAAAGTTAACTGAAATCAATACTTTCATTTATTATTTAAGTGTTAGACAAACTTGTCAATAGTCACTTCCTGAGTGTCAACCCTGAAGGTTATGAATTTTGATTGTCCCTTATTTCTGTTTTAAAAGCCTGGCAACATCAGAATGGTTAAACATGTCTGAAACTGGAATATATCACGTTTCACCATATCTTCAGGTAATTTTTACCACTAGTCATCAAGTGCCATCATTTAAATGGTAGTTCCTTCTCTCTTTGGTACTATTACTCACCTTGGGGGTTTGCTGTGCAGTGAACAGAGACTTGAGGAATTGCAGGTCCTATAGAAAAACAGAAGGGAAGGAATGGAGGGGAAAACCTACATCAGAATGCAAACCGTTGCCAGATATACTGATGGCCAGATATGCTCTTGAAAGTTACTTAATTATTTTGATATTCTTTTTGTTCATAATTTTAAACAGAAATAGATATCATTGTATGATTTAGCAGAGATACTTACCTTTGCAGAACAGTACAAAATGTTTTCTCCTGGGGCTGAAAAGGACATCCACAAAGGAGCAGCCGGGGCGCAAGGCACAGGTCACACAGGTGCGATTGGAGGTGCTGTCCAGGTCGACACTACTCAGGAAGAAGAAGAGGAGAAAAGGAAGCCCACATCAAGACTGCCCTCCTTTGTTCAAGGCCTTCTTATGTGGTGCCTAGACCACGAAGATGCTGACCCCATCTACACAAGCACTAAAATCTAGAGATGGAAGCTGGCTCAAGGCTTCCTCCTGGAGGAGATGATGGTAGAGGAGGATGCAATTCCCTTTTACTGCCAACAGGTGTCAGCACAGTATCATTTACTTGACATAGCCTTATATACCAGTATATTTCCTACTTTGAAATAGGGCCTTTCACACAGCCATATAGCCCACAATATCAAGGCAGATAATCCACAATATCGGCTTTGAACTGGATTATCTGAGTCCACACTTTCACAGTTCAATGTGGATTTTATACAGCTGTGTGCAAGGGGCCATAGATGCTACTTCTTAATGGCTTTTTCTTTCTTTGCCCTGGTAACAACTACCTATTTGTATCACACAAGGAAGGACTAAAAATATGATTTCCTCCAGTGCTAAGGTGGCAAGAGACTGGTGGTCAAATCACATTCAGCCATGAACTTTATGCAAGGCACTCGTTCTCCAGCCTCAGTTTTCCCATCCGCAATAAAGGGAATACATCACAGAATCTTACTTCACGTTGAAATTGTAGGGATTACCCATCTTTTTTGTCAAGCACTTCTAAACTTGAAATTCTACAGTGAATTAGTTTTTCGAGTGGCACCATTTATGAAGCTAAAACATTACCATCCACACCCAAAAGAAAGGATCTGCGGCATGAGGAAACTCAAATGTTTGCCAAGTTTCCCTTTTTAGTCGAGGTTTTGGGAGAGACAAAGAAGCCAGGAAGGAACCAAAGAGCCCAAGGAGGACTGTAATGGCTAAGGCACAAGATGGCTAACCATATGGCAGTAGCAAATGGAATGCAATATTACTAAGAAGGGTATGGCTGGTTCATCGGCTGCAATTCTAATTAGAGACGCTACACCACAACACTTTGCTGCAGGTCCCATTCATGCACTATATACATTCCAGGTTCAATTCATAGGATGTGAACCAAAGAACTCACCTGTATAAATGTCTTGAGCTGGGCCTGTCTTCTGAACTCAGGAAATATCTAGGAACAAGAATGGGATCAGTTTTCACCACCAACTATATAGAGGAGCTGATCCAAAACAGGGGCGAGAGGACTGATCATGGTCTCAGTGAATACTCACAGGCGCCTGGTATGCCCATCATATGCCAGGATCTTGGTGACATCCCAGTTCCCAGAGGTCAGGAGGCGCACACTGCTCTCTTTGCGGCTGGACTGGTGAGTGGTGGCGGTGAAAAAAAGGAATACATTGAGACTTGCAATGTGTGTTCCCCAGAAAGTATGGGTTAGGAGGGCTCAGTTGTTGCCACAAACTGGCTCTGCTCCTGTGACTTTAGCAGTACATTTCTAAGCCATGGAAAGATTTGCCAGTTGCATTTCTGTGGAAGGAAAGGAGGAAGCTGCTGCTGGCTCTGTGCAGTCAGTGTTGACTCACTCACCTGTGTGGAAAGCATGGTGACGTGGTAGAAATCCCCACGAGAGCCTTGCTTCACTGGCACAGGGAGAAACAGGGTTTCAGCATCTTCAGAAAAGACAGGCACTCCTTGCTGAGAGTACAAGAGAAAACCACGATAATGGGGGTAGGCTGAAATCAAGGAAGCCACAACCCTGACTTTGCAAGACTGGACCACGATTGTTAATAACAGGGTGCCTTAGAGGGCTCTCATTCATGGAGTTGGTATAAAGCAAAGCCAAACTGATGGCAAATAACAACAATACTACTGCTGAGATACCCATTGATGGACAGGCTGCAGGAGCCATTGAAATCCCATATGAGGCACTAGAAATCTCTCTGCAAAGAGGCATACACATTTAGGTTAATCAATACTGCAATTTTTCAAATTGTCAAGTACTTGGCCTAGTCATCCCAGTGCCTGCAACACTTCTTGGCCACTAATACAGGAAGTTGGGAACATGTTTGCTTCTAACCTTAGAGTCCCAATAGAGCTGCCAAGGCCAGGCCGAACAGAATTAAGAGGCTGATCACATCACTTGTTGTTGAGAAAGGTCAAAGCCCTTTTTCTTATTAGTCTCAATGACAGCAGGCCGCAGAATGAATAGGATTCCAGCTCCTACCTCTTGAACCTGGGGCTAGATGACCCTCATTACTAAAATAATAATTACTGGTGAGTGATTCATGTATGCCATAACATCCAAAATGGGTTTTGCTCTACTGGGGGGGAAATGCTTAATTAAAAACTAATTGATCCATTGATCATTTGGCTGACAGATTTCCTGAACTAGAATGTAGGAAGAGAACTGATTGGAATGAGTATAACAAGGGTGTTGAAAAATATAAACCATGTTACCTTCATGTCCACCCAGATGTCCGATGTCAGTTTGTATTTCTGAGAAAAGAGGAGGTTGTTAAGCAATACCTCCAGGAGAAAGAAAACAGGAAAAACAACACAATGGCACTGCATATCAAACACCACACAAAAAACACCATACAGTTCTTCTTAAGCCTTGAATGACCATCTTCAAGGCCCATACAATTGATTTGAGCAGGCATGGGCAAACTTCGGCCCTCCAGGTGTTTGAGACTTCAACTCCCACAATTCCTAACAGCCAGAATCTTGATTTCTTCAAGAATGAAAACAATGAAGATTTCCTTCCCTCCTCTGCATAGCCCAGTATTTTTGATTCTGACAGGCAAGAACTCTCCAGGTTTTTGAGCAGGGATTGAACCCTGGGCCTTTTGCATGCAGTTTGTCCTTTTATTACTGAACTACACACTAGCCTGGATGAAGTGTTTTTCTGAGTATGTTTTCTGAGCTAGAAGTTCCTTCCTTCTTGAGTTTTCTCTGTTACTTCACACTAAGGTTGACAGGTCAAAATTATCCCAGGACTGATATTTCGGGACCAAAACCTGAGCAACCCCTTCCAATGTTACAGAAGGAACACCCTGGTGATAATACAAAGAACAACCTAGTGTAGTGTCCACCAACATAATACCTAAAACATCAACTACAGTTACATAAACCATGCCATTCAAATAAAAAAAAACACTAAGGACTTTATCACCAGAAGCTGGTAAAGCACAATTAAAAATAAAGGCAAAGGTTTCCCCTTGAAATTAAGTCTAGTCGTGTCCAACTCTGGGGGGTGGTGCTCATCTCCATTTCTAAGCTGAAGAGCCGGCATTGCCTGTAGACACCTCCAAGGCCATGTGGCCAGCATGACTGCATGGAGCGCCATTACTTTCCCACCAAAGTGTTACCTATTGATCTTCTCACATTTGCATGTTTCAAATTGCTAGGTTGGAAGAAGCTGGGGATAACAGTGGGAGCTCACCCTGCTCCCTGGATTCAAACTGATGACCTTTCAGTAAGCAAGTTCAGCAGCTCAGCAGATTAACCTGCTGCGCCACTGGGGGCTCCTAGAGCACAATTACACCAGGATAAAAGAACCTGTTGATGGAGTTTATCACATAACATTGTGAGTAGCGTGTGTTTGCATTGTCCTTGAATTATGATTGGATAATTTCTTTTCATTGACCTGAAAACCTATTATAGAATCTGATATCACTGTTGATTGGCAATTTTCCATGTGCAATCCTTTCCTTCTGCTTCAGTTCCAATATTGTGAAGTGGAAGAAGATCTTGTGAGAATGCAGAAACTGCACAATTGTGCCAAAATAAGGGGTGGGCGGAATAGAATAATAGGAAAGAAATGTGCTGTGTAGGCCAAACATGAGTAGGAAGTGAGGCCATGCGGAAAATGGATTATGAGAATTCACATTCACAAAGTGCCAGCATCACACAACTATCCCAAGAGGTGAAAGAGAGTGTTCCAATAATTGTATACTTATGTTTGCTTAAACAATGTGATTATAATGAGACAACAGGCTAGTGTGATAAAGTTCTTAGTAATAACGTCCTCCTCCTTCCCCCATACTATATAGACACATAGTATGGGGAAAAGAGGAGCAATCTCAGCACTTGCATCCTGAGATTCCTCCTCCTCCTTCCCCTGAGGAACTTCAAGCAGCTTGCGCTCTCTCTCTCTCTTTCACTCTCTCTCACACCTGTCTCCCTGCTACCTTGTAGCTCTAACATACCTCAGTACAAGCTCCTGTGGCAGCTTCACAAAGGCTCAATACAGACATGTTCTGCGGCCTGTTTAACCATCGCACAGCCAGCTGGGAATGAGTCACCCATTTTACCATAGTGATGTAGTATTCCCTGAGGAGTGAAAGGACATGAGTGAATGTGTGAAATACAAAAGTGGGTTGGAGGGGAGCTCAAAATAATCTTCTTCTCTCTAAATTATTTGGACAGGGTATCCAGAACTTCCCACACTTCTTCCTAACTCTGTGCCTTGGGGGGGGGGGGGGGCAAGTAGGATTCGTGGTGGCCTCTCCTGGCTTTCCCATTTTCTCAGCTTTCCCCTTTTCTCTTTCACTCTCTCTCTCACACACATAGACTCCAAATATCACAGAACAAAAGGAAGAGAAGAAAAGGGAAGAGAAGGACCCAAAAGCTATTGTTTTTTTAAAACGAAATTGTTCTAGCAAAGTAAAAATTCGATGAGCAAAAGGTAATAGCATAGATTGACCTAACAAGGGTATTCTGGCTCCTACCACAATTTCTCCCCCCACAAACCTGAGAACAACAAATGGCATCACATTATACATTTGGCAAACACATCCGGGTTATTGAGAAAAATCAGTTTCTCCTGATACGTTTGAAAAGAATGCTGCCCCCTAAGTTTTAAAAACTCAAAGAATGTTGCACTCTACATTTTAACCAAAACTAATGTGATGAACCAGATTTTAAGTGGAGGACTCAGTGGAATTTAACTATTGTGATTAAGTGGATAGACTGTCATTGTAGATGGAGTAAGCTCTTCTTCTAATGCTCCAGAGGCAATACAGAGCAATGGTTTAAAGTGCAGGAAAACAGATTCCACCTGAATATTAGGAAGAACTTCCTGACAGTAAGAGCCGTTCAATAGTGGAAAATGCTGCTTTGGCGTGTGGTGCAGTTTCTTTCTCGGGAGCTTTCCTAGCAGAGGCTGGAGTGCTTTGATTGTATGTTTTTGTGCTGTAGAATGGGGTTGGAGTGGGTGGTCCTTGAGTCTCTTACAACTCTATAATCATATAATTCTACAGTTTTATAAGAATATGAAATACTTTCCTTACATTATTGGCTGGTTTTCCTAGCATTTCCAAAGTCACATTGATCTAGAGAATGGGATATTCATTTCACACAGAGGAACAGACTCAGTTTGAGGAAGCAACTAAACCTTGTGTTCTGGCTCCACTGGATGCTACGCAGCAGGAAAACCTCTGCCTCCCCCTAAAGTTTTCTTTTCCTTGTTTACTTTCTTTATATCCCATGTTTCTCCCAACAAAGCACTCAAGGCTGGCCACATCAGTTTAGATTTCAACTCCTGATATCCCTTATTATTATTGCTATGGTTCTATTTATTTATATCCCACCTTTCCCCCATTTTGGGATTTATATCTGCATACAATAGTTTTAAAATACATAATTAAAAATAAAATTGTTAAAAACAGAAACTGTCCCAATTCACCTGCCCTGGAGGGGTTCGGGAGGGAGGAGCTCCAATGCGCGAAGCACCCCAGAAAGGTTCACCACGAAAAGCCGAACAGATGGGATGGGCTGGCCAGCCTGAGCAGAAAAAAGAGAGACAACAGGGGAAAAAGGAGGTTAAGAAGATAGAAAGAAAATAAAAGCAAGTCCTCAGGGTTTCAAAAACTAGGAAGTCAAAATAACATGAACCATAATTAAAGCTTTAAAAATCACAAACGGTTAAGCCAGCGGGCCCGGTGTGGAAGCGCCTTGTGTTTCGTCAATTCTAAGAAGCACTTTTTCACTACATAAACATGTCTAAAATGATCGGTGTCTTAGAATCGCAGGTATATCCTATGTATTTTTGTAGATGGTGGTGGTACTAAAATTAGGGTGCGTCTTACGATTGAAGAAATAGGTACTTCTTTTCTCTGCCATCCCTGTTAGTCAAACATTCAGTACAAAGGGGCCCCTGATTTTGGAACTGCTCAACCACATAAATCTGGACTTCCCTAGAAAGTGCACTTGTGTGGGATGTACAACTTCTCCTTACCAGTTGGGTGGAAATGGGGGTTGGACTTACCTTTGGGTATGGATAGTGCTGGCTGGCTGGGTAGTTTCCTCCCAGGAAGCGGGGAAGCTCCATCTTGGGAACCATGGAGTCATTGATGCTAAGATAAACCAGCCAAACGCCATCAGGGGAACACCAATGTGCAGAGGCTGATTGCAGGATCTCCTCTTGGGAAGAAAGGGACACCCAGCATGAAAGCCAAGTAGGAACCTTTCTGCTGAAATTCGCCCATCCACTCATCCTCGTCAGATACACAGGCTGTTCAGACTGTTAAAAGGAACTCACTGGACAGTTATTCGGTTGGCGGAGGATGTGGGGCCGGGGGGGGGGGGGGGGGACTTTGTACATCTCTCTGAGATTCTCACCTGGACTCTAACATAAGCTCCCTATCCAGCTAATTTATCCAAAGTTTCAGATCTCTACAAATAGACCTTCTACCTTGGGTCTCATGCTGGAAGAAAGGTAGATAAACAAGATAAACAAATAAATATCTGCCATTGCTCCACCAATCTAATTATGGGATTGCACAATAAACTCCAGCTATATAACTGTCTAATGTTATATCTTCCAAGATTTGACAGATGAACACCAGAAGACATTTTACTAAGCCAGATGAGCATCAAGTTGAAGAACAGACAAGCTAGGAGATTTTTTTTTTTTGCCTGGGTCCACAGGGAAGGGTAAGATCCTGCCAGCTCCTCTCCTTGATGGCCTAATTGAGTGCAAACTACTCTATCATTTTGAACTCTGTTTGCAACAACTGAAGCTTAGGACAAAGTGGCAAGATGAGAGAGAAGTAGGGAAAGTTTAAAAATCAGGGATTTTTTTGGTCATGTCAAGAGCGACTTGAGAAACTGCAAGTCACTTCTGGTGTGAAAGAATTGGCCGTCTGCAAAGACGTTGCCCAGGGGGATGCCGGATTTGAACCTGCGACCTGTCATTCTTCAGTCCTGCTGGCACAAGGGTTTAACCCTTTAAACCAAATGAAGTCTTGGCTGAGTTCTTAAGAAGCTTGCAGAAAGTGTAAATTGACCCTGGAGCAGTACTGCTTCTAGAACAGAGGGTTAAACTGCCTGCTATAGAAGAACCTGCCAACCAGAAGGCTGGCAGTTCAAGCACGGGTCAGGGAGCTCACCCTGAGCTCCTGTCATCATCCCAACTTCTGCTCACCTAGCAGTTCAGAAACAACAATGTAAGTAGATAAATAGGTATCACTTTTGTGGGGAAGTAAAAAAACATACTGGCAAAAATCCAATCAGGAAAGGCATCCATGGATGACAGACTCCTTGGTGTGGAAAATTTAACAGCAGCACCTCCCCATGGCCGAGCTGAGCACAGCTGGATGCCAGAGATGAAATGAGGGAAGCCTTGCCTCTGTTTATGTACTGTCTGTCTTTGTTAATTGTATAACAGCATTGAATGTTTGCCATATACATACCTGTAATCCTTTCAGGGAGATAGAGTAAAATATAAATAAAGTATATTATTATTATTATTATTATTATTATTATTATTATTATTTAGAGTTAGGGAGAGAGGAAACAAAATGAGGTTTATTTACGACAATTTCGTTAGTGTTTTTTTCTATTAAAAAGGACAACATTACTTCTAGGACAAGCTTCCCCCAACTTGATGCCATCCAAATGTTTAGACTATAATCCTTGTTATCCTCAGGCAGCATCAACATTTGGAGAGCATCTAAGTACCTTGCGGAAAGCTGCCCTAGATTGTTGTCTCAAGGTACCTGACAAGATTAACATGGTCCCACTTTTTTTTTGGTCTCATTCACCTTCATACAACCAGTCAGAAATTCCATTGAAGATAGCTTCTTGGCGTCCAGATGAAGTAATCCGCTTGGCCCGACTGGCGACACTAGGCTGATAGTAAATGTCATTATCCAAAACAAATACCTGGGAATAGAAGAAAGTCAGAACTATGAATGGATCAGCTCATCTGGATCATCTTCTTTTCCCAGACAATTGCTTCCCCAAATAGCTCAAAGAGAAGATTTTCTTCTGTAGTGATCTAGGCCACTGCTTCTTAAACTGTGGGTCCCAGTCCCAAATGGGGTACTGGCATTTGGTAACAATAAATGTTTTATGAATGCCACCCAGTATTTGCTTTATACATTTACACAAATCTACAAGCAACAATGTGCAGTGTTTCCAGTGAATTCTGCAGAAAATGCTTCAGCTGTACTTCATAAAAAGTAAAATCAGCTTGTCTAGCAAGGCTTGCAAATGCTAATTTATCAATAAATGTCTGGTTTTTATACCTATATACTGGGGTTATGTAAACATTTCTCGGGCAGAAAGGGGTCACGAGTGGAAAAGGGTCCTGATCTATTTGTAGTCCAAAAATAACATTTCTCAAACCACTTCAGGACAAGGCTTAGAAAATGTTATTTTTGGGCTACAGCTACCAGAATTCTAGGAGACGTACTCCAAATTCTAGGAGCTGTAGTCAAAAATGTAATTATGTCAACCTCTGCTTCAGGGATGTATGGGTGCAAAAGAAGCAAAAGAGGCAAAGGCATTCACCTACCCTCAGACATAGGATGTAAAAAATGGAATGGATACCTACCAACTGATTATCCTGGGCTCCCCAGGTTGCATATTGTAGATGTGTTGTATCTGCTTTAGGCAGATCTGGGAGGCTGGTTTCTCTTGAAGAGAAAATAAATATTAGCTCACCTCCTTGTGAAAGAATTATTTGAAAGCATAGCAATCTGAATCAATATAATTGGGCATCCTATGCTGCTGTCTGCTCCACTTTAATCAATATGGATCTGAGTTGTATGCAAATGAGAGAGAGGGAGAGAGGAAAAAGGGAAAGGGGGGGGGGGAAGGGATATGTAT
The DNA here is from genome assembly GCF_037176765.1 of Anolis sagrei. Lineage (NCBI taxonomy): Eukaryota > Metazoa > Chordata > Lepidosauria > Squamata > Anolidae > Anolis > Anolis sagrei. Next base: position 138,558,468 of record NC_090022.1, read on the forward strand.
TTCTATCTGGCTAGAAATGGATCTTGCAAAGTAACCAAACATGCACATTTTTATTAACAGTTGCATCAACAACCATATCTTTGTCAAGAATTTTAACAACCACAGCACCCCCTGACTTGATCTTAAAAACCTTCATCTTTAAAGCCTGCCTGAATAGAAAGGTTTTAGCCTGCTGCTGGAAAGAGAGCAGAGAGGGGTCCATTCTGGCTTCCCTGGGAAGAAGAAAATTCCAGAGTTGAGGGGCAGCAGCCACTGGGAAGGAAGGCCTGCTCTCTCGTTCCCACCAAATGAGCTTGAACTAAATACATAGCCCTGTGTTATAGATATAATGTCTTGACATCCTGGATCACATAGGTAGCCATATTTTTCTTTCACTGCTCTGGGAGGCTGATTGGGTTTTAAGTTGGGTTAAATAGTGTCATGAGTACAAATGAGAATACAAAGCATCTACGATGTCCTAAGCCCAATTTAGGACATTGTAATTGTCTAACAGGAAACCACTGTTGTTTTTAATATAGCTTTAATTTTGGAAAAAACTTGGATTGTTAGGAGATGTCTGGCATCTTTTAAAGAAAAAGAGGTCTATTTTTTTTAAGAAAAAGTGGGATTCTGGCAGTGTGGCTCCTACCTGGTGCCCACATTATAGATCAGGTAGCGAGCCATGAAAGAGTAGTGGAAAACCTACAGATGAAGAGAACAGAGAAGGATGGTGTTAGCATCATATAGATAGACAGTAGGACATTAACATGTTGCCACTCCTAATGATGGATTGGTAGTATGGCATAGTTTTGCTCCCCAAGATGTTGTTACAGAAGAGTTGGTTTTGGACAAAGACTGATTGCTTTGGCTTTGGCAAGCCTCAGTTCAGTCATTAAAACACTTTGTTTGGTTCGAGCTACTTTTAGGGCTAAAATGATTCACTCTGCTGTCAAAGACTTTCATGGCCGGAATCACTGGGTTGCTGTGAGTTTTCCGGGCTGTATGTTCAACTTTGATTTGCTCTACCTTTCCCTCAAACTTTCACAGACCAAGTCTTTCAAGAAAGCTAAAGAGCAGAAGATTCAAAAGGCAGGAAAAACAGTGAATAGTTAAGCTAAACAGTTAGCTCCTACAGGATGTGGAAATAACCACCAGCTGAGATGACTCAGGAGGATTAGAGAAATTTGTGCTTAATAGACATGTTGACTGTATGCAGCTCCCAGGTTTAAAGACTGTATAACTTTGGGTATCACTTGCTGAGGAACAACAGCTGTAGGTCTCTATTGTGCTTATGTCCTACTTGTGCACTTTTCATAGTAATCTAGTGGCGTAGTGGGTTGAACCCTTGTGCTGGCAGGACTGAAAACCGACAGGTCACAGGTTCGAATCCGGAGAGAGTGTGGATGAGCTCCCTCTGTCAACTCCAACTCCCCATGAGGGGACATGAGAGAAGCATCCCACAAGGATGGTATTTTTTTGTCTTGTCAGGAGAGACTCCTGGTGTGAGAGAACTGGCCGTCTGCAAGGACTTTGCTCAGGGGACGCCTGGATGATTTGATGTTTTTATCATCCTTGTGGGAGGCTTCTCTCATGTTCCTGCATGAGGAGCTGGAGCTGATAGAGAGAGCTCATCCGCCTCTCCCCAGATTCGAACCTGTGACCGGTCAGTCTTCAATCCTGCCAGCACAGGGGTTTAACCCACTGCACCACCGGGGGCTCCACAAGGATGGTAAAATTTCATAAAAACATCCTGGTGTCCCCTGGCCAGCGTCCTTGCAGATGGCCAGTTCTCTCACACCAGAAGCAACTTGCAGTTTCTCAAGTCATTCCTGACTTGGAAAAAAAAGTTGCAAGAAACAGGATACTGGATTGGAGAGGTCTTCGATCTGATCCAGCAGACTTCTTATTATGCATAAATATAAGATCATACAGATGTCTTCCTGTCAACATAAACAATATGGGAGCTCATGGGTCTTATCCATATTTAAATGATCAAGGATGGCTAGAGAAGCAAGATGAATTCCTCACAGTTGGCACGAAGAGAGTCCATCAAGCTGGTGCATCAGCATTTCTGCACATCCATCTGGTTCATTATTCTCCAGGACAAGAACAGGGGAAGGCAGCCAATTCAAGCCCTGACTGCCCCCTTCAAGCTGTTATGAGGGATATAAATCCTGACACTTTCTCAGCGGGTTATTGGGTTTACAGAACTTCCAGAATCTCAGTGGTTTTATTACAATGCACTTGTTTGCCCATTGGATGTGGGACAACCTGCCTGGAAAGAGTGTGTATCCCTTGTTGCTTACCTGCTGCACATCACAAGCCAAAAGCAGGAACTGCAGATCTGGAGACGCTTGGAAATGGGAAGCTTTCAAAAAATGCTGTGGAAGAGCAAGGAAAGAGCAAGAAAGGAAACGAATAGAGCGTTTGGAAGGGAATGTTAATAAGGTTAGCCATTTGTAGCACATTTTGAGACCAAGATTAAATATTATGATGCTTTCAGATGCTCAAATTTAGCTATAAAAGAATTCCCAGAAGATGCACCCAGCACACCAGTGAAGACTGATAATCGGCAGCATAAAGCAAAACTTGCAAATAATGTGTTAAAAGTAACACTGCTATTCACACAGGGCTTTTTATGTTTTATTTTAAGTAATTAATTGTAGGATTGCAACACATCCAGGCGTCCCCTGGGCAACATCTTTATAGACGGCTGATTCTCTCACAACAGAAGTGAACAGAAGAAACTTGCACCCTTGATTCACTCCTGATACAATAAATAAACAAAGTAATTCAATTATTATAATTTTTATCATTTTAACATAAGTGATAATAACCGTCCCATTCAGAAGAGAGTAGGTAACTTTTACATGTACTGCAAGATATTCTGCTTTCAAATTTTAGAGGAACAGCCTTGATAAATGGCTCCATAAAATCTTCTGGATCTCACCAGATTTCTGTCCTCCACCAAGAGGGTGCTATTCTTTTGGCTCACATGCCACTTCGTCATAGTTCCTGTGTCACTTAGCACCACTAACTCGTCTTCTGCACAAATACACAAAAGCACAAATTGGCTCAATCACATAGTCATTGTATACAAATCATTCATTCCCCTGAAGGTATAGATTGAGTCTCCCTTATCTAAAATGCTTGGTACCAGAAGCGTTTGTAATTTGGGATTTAATTTTTTTAATAACTGCATTTGCATGTATGCACATAATGAGATATCTTGGAGATGGGACCCAAGTCTAAACACAAAATTCATGTATATTTCATAAACCTGACATATCTGAAAATAATATTGTACACAATATTTTCAATAATTTGGCACATGAAATGAAATTTATACACATTGAACCACCAGAAAGCAAAGGTGTCACTATCTCAGTTACCTCATGTTGACAATTTTGGATTTTTGAGTATTTTGAAATTCCAGATAAGGGATGCTCAATCTGTTTAACTTAAACAAGCAAACAAACAAACCATCTCCTCCTCAATGTAGGATATGGCAATACTTGGGAACTGTGATACCACACAAATTAGTAATAACACTATGTAACAAAATTTGGGGAGAAATCTGTTCCTCGTCTGAAATCGTTATTTCTTTTTTAATTGTGTGGCACTTACATTGAAAGTAGTTGTTATACTCCAGAAACTTTTTTTTTGTGGCTGCCATAAACTATGTTGAATTGGTGGTAAGTCTATGAGAATGTTATTGAAAGACTATAGCAAAATGTGCTGCAGGATGTCCTGCAAAAATAAAGTTTTTGCAGTTTAATAAACCTTTTCCATGTTTTTATGATAAAACCAATTAAGAAAACGACATTTATAATCCAGAAACAAAAACCATGTTACATAGTGTTATTGCCTGTTGCAATTCCGGCACTCACTGGGATCAAGATGACTTACCTGTCAGCCAATGTACCTTGGGGTGCTGAGGTTGGAATTCATCACTTTCCAGATCAGCAAGCGTCAGTGGGGTGCGGTAGCCCAGTGGAGGATCTTCTAGAGGCAGGAAAATAGACAGACAGGCATTACTAGCTGAGTCATCATGTGCCCTGCACCCATCTTGGGTGCCTATGTAGGAAATTCTGAGAGTTACAAAATTGTAATTCGGAGTAATTTTAAAACTCTAAATCCCAGTATTTCCCAGCTAGCCTGGCCACTGATCAAGTTGACATAAAGATGATGAGAGCTGCAATCTGAAACACAACTTTTCTAAAGTGCTCTTTTATCGTTGGGGTGGGAAAAGGAATCAAATTTACTTTTTCTTATGTTCCTTAAAGCATATTTTACTGACTTCATGATAAAAAAATATTTTAAACATGTACATAACAAGCCACACAATTTGTCTTTATATAGCCAACCCTTCACAATTGCACATTTAACTGTTGTAGATTTGACTATTACATTTCTAGGAATCTCTGGGCCCTCTGGGCCAACTCAGTGGTCGGCTTCTGCCAGAAGAGAACCATAGAGTCATCCTGGAGGACCCAGAGATTATTATGGAGATATTCTCTCCATATTTTTTAATTCACATTTCCATCCTTTTTGCAGAAGTTCTGTGCCTCTAGCCTGTGAAAGCAAAGGGGCAACTGTATTGCATGATACTGGATGAATACAATCCCCTTTTCCATTAATATGAACTTTTGGAGAAAGGTTGCCTAACTGAGGAAACCAGTGTGGTGGAGTGGTTTGAGTGTCAGACTGGGATTCTAGAGACGAGGTTTCGAATTCCAGCTCAGTTATAGAAACCCACTGGATGACCTTGGACAGGCCAAATTCTTTCAACATCAGGAAGAAGCCTATGCCAAAACAACTATGAACAAATAGTGTGAACCAGTGGAGGCTAGCAACATATTTTGAAAATCCTTCTCATTTCAAAACCCAGTGCCACCACGTATTTATTTTGTGCCTTCATGTTAACTCTGGCTTGTTTATCACATTGTTATTACATGCCTTCAACTCAATTCTGACCTATTCCTAAGGGTTTTTGGGCAGTGGATTTCCATGGCCAGGTGGGAATTCTAACCCTGGTCTGCCTAAGACCCAGGGTCCTAGTTACACTCACATCATTGCATCTGGCTGATTGCATTAATCCGTTATTTATTACTCTTTCTCAGGTCTCTCAGCCTGTTGCCACTTTTGTGGGTTCCCGTTCAGCGGGTGTTGCCCTCTCACCTGGTGTGAGCATCAGGATAGCCACAATGATAATGGAGGCCAGCATGGCAACCACCAGCAGGGAAATCCCAATTCCTCTCCAGTTGCGAGGTGGAGAGCGGGCGATGCCCATGTGCTATGCAAGGAAGGAAAATAATGTAGTTATTAAGGCACATCGTCTTTCTTAGTGTTGAATGTAAGAAAAAGGAAACGGGCCCAGTAATCCTCAGGATGCAGACTGGGCTTGTTCTTTCTGACTTATAAATGGAATAGATATAACAGCTCCCAAAACATTTGCCAAGCTATCCCAATTGTATAAAACTAGCCTGACTCCGACTTAGTCAAAAGATATAGAAGTAACTTTTATTAGAAATCACCTGCTTTATCTGCAAAATACCAAAATCCAGAAGCAGCAATAGCTCCAAAGCATAAAGTACAGCCTGAATATGCCTTATCAAAAATGCTTGTGACTATAAGTATTTTGGATTTCCCCCCCAGATTTTAGAATAGCTGTGTTTGTACATGCATACCTTGGAGATGGGACTCAGGTCTAAACATGATGTGAATTTTAGTTTAATTTTCAATACATTTATAATTTACTACTGGTTCAACAAGTGTTGTCCTATCTGTATTATGGATATAGGCTTTCAAACATCTGGGAGGCTATTAGCCTACAAAATGACTGGACACTATTTAATTTTTAATTCCTCTATAAGTTATTGTTTATCCATCAAACTTTGTCCTACGTTTATCACTTTGTGATAGCATTCTAGATAAGTTTTCATCTGTAGAAACCAAAGGGTAACAACAGCAGCAGCAACTGAGAGAGACTAGCTCCCTTATTTATTCATATTCATAAGGCTTTTAACTAATTGCTTGGCAGTGTTTCTGTTTTTTTCCCTCACTGGTATTTTCTACCTTAATTAAGAGATCACTTCAGAAAGCTGCCAAAGCGGCTTGGACAAGAGCCCAGCAGAGTGGGTTCGCAGTCCACTCCTACCTCTAGGCACAACCTGGCTCTCTAAAGGCCTTGCACCCCAAATCCACAATCTGGCTTCTCACAATATAATGGCTACTTCACGACTCCCTTGAGAACAAAGATACGTTGGTGCAGCAAACTGTGTCGTCCTGAGACTTTGCTAAAGCTGTTGTATTTAAGGTTTTCTGTATTCAACCTAAAACTGAATTTGAACTTTAATTTTAGGGATTCAAATGGGTGGTGGTGGGGGAACACTCCACTGGGATGGATCCGCAAGAAATGAGCTTTTATCACAACTGATGCCACTACCCTTTCTTGTGTTGATTTTCCTGCACCAAAATGGTGGGGTGTGGTCTCACTACAGAGGTGGAACAGTAGACAAGATGCTCCTCATTGTGTGTACATGAGAGTGAGTGCATGCAAGACCAGCATGCTCTCACTCTCATGTACACACAATGAGGAGCATCTTCCATTCCTATAACTGAAAAAAAAATGCCTTAGTGACCTCAAAAAGCTCATTTCTGACATCATGAGAAAAAGCATATTGTTGGTTGTTTTTTAGTGTGTATGTTTCACCCATGATTAATCTGTTAATTGGATCGTCTGTTTTGGGTACCAAAACACTCAACTTGGGACTTTTCTACATACGGAAGAAAACCCAAACTCACTATAAATCCTATATCTGTCTGCATTCGCAGTAAAGAGTGCCTTGTGGTGAGTGTCTCGTGTTTTCTTTGCTCTAATCTGACTTTGTCCAACTTTTTGATGGAAAGTCTAGACTAGTATCCTGGGGCTTTATGGCAGTCTGGACCAGGTCCATTTTAAACCAAGGCCATGTCCAGACAGGCACTGTCTCCATTGCCCTTTCCATACACTGATCAGGACCGGGAAAGGGGGTTGCTCTTCCTGTTGTCCCTGCTGCTTCCTGCCACCTGTAGAGTAAGTGCCTGGGCATTGCGGTCACATCGCTGATGTCAGGATGGGTTGATATCTCTACTTCTTCCTGATGCCATGGGCACCCAATTCTGACAGCAGACAGGGAGCTCCAAGGACAGCAACATAGAGGAAGAAGTGGGGCAGATGCAGTCCCAGCCCATCTGGACACTGGTCTCAGAATCAGCAGGTATATCTTGGATCTGGAGCTGTTCCTGGACAGGTTTATACCAGAGTAACCTGCCTCATGTAGACAGGGCCATAGTCAGACTTTTGGTGGTCACCATTTGTTATTCAAGTTCAGGCATGCAGATATATTTGGCTGCCTAATGCAACATCCCAGATTGCCAAACTTATGCCACCACTGAGAAAGGGGTTTGGAGGTTGCTGTGTCAAAGTGCTGCCTCATCTCATTTACAGCTATCCATGTTGACAGACTCGCATTCAAATATTTAGTTCAGTCATAGAGGCTTTCATTGACCCTATGTCAGTTGGTCTTTTTTAGCCTGACTCTCCTCATCTCCTTCAGATGTAGGCCGGAAGAGGCAGGGGGAAAGGTACCAATCACAGTTATACAAGTACAAAGAGTCCCCAAGTTACGAACAAGATAGATTCTGTATATTTGTACTTAAGCTGAATTTGTTTGTAAGTTGGAATAGGTATTTTTTTAAAGTGAAACTCCAGCCATATGTATATATTCTTTAGCTTTGGACAGCATAGGGTAGGGATAGCAACCCTGTGGTGTTTGTTTTGCTGCCCATGCCCTTGTTCAGAAGATTTCACCTCACTTTCTGTTCCTGTGAGAATTGGATTTTGAAAAAAAATGGCTTGTTGTGGAAACAAGGATTGGTGAGAAAGCTTCAGTTGAGACACCTTTTCCCCATGATAACTTTCAATAGATTTCCTTTCCATCCAAGGGGTAGATTTCTGCCACGTCCAGTTGTCTCGCTTCTGTTCTTAATTAAAAGTCATATGTAAGTTGGATGTTTGTAACTTGGGGACTGCCTGTACTGTATTTGTTCATGTATCACCATCTATACCTATATTGTTGTACCTTGCTAAGACTGGTTGGACCAAGTGGTGTAATAGTTTGAGCATTTGACCATGAGTCCTGGAAAACATGGTTTGAATCACCACTTGGCCATTGAAACCCATTGGGTAGCCTTGAGCAAGTCCCACTCTCTCAGCTTCAGAGGAAGGCAAAGCCTTGCTGAATAAAGCTTGACAAGAAACCCTACAATAGGGCCAGCTTAAAGTCACCATAAGTTGGAAATCAAACTCAACTCAACAAAGTTCTCACTTTGAAAGCAAGTGAATAACAAATTTCAAGCTGGCAGATGCTTGTTTTTTTTAATGTGGGAAGAGAAACATACATCTTCTCTTGGATGAGATTGGATTTAACCATTATAATAAATAACTAAAATTAAATCATAACAGTGAAGTGTTTCTGTTAATTCATTTTCAGGCTTGTGCCATACCCTTTTAACCATCAAGGACATTCAGGGATTCAACCATTTGGCAGAATGAGGAAGCTACTTCAGGTAGCAGATTTGGAGTATCAAGTTTATTGTTAATTTGTATTTGTGCAGTATTGGCGCAGTAGGTTTGTTGGCTTTGGGTGGTATGCACATTGAACTGAAGAGATGGCATCATTGGCTGCCCTGTCTCTGGGTGCATCTATATTGTAGAATCAGTACAGGTTGACGCCACTTTAACTTGCCATGGCTCAATCCTATGGAACCATGGAAGTTGTAGTTTTACAAGGTCTTTAACCTTCTCTGCCAAATAATGCTAGTGCCTCACCAAACTATAACTCCCATGATTCCATCACATTGATTAAAGGCAGTAAAAGTGGTGTCAAACTGAAATAGTTCGATAGTGTAGTTACACCCCCAGATAGCAACACATTTTGGGCCAGACTAGCAGAGTGATAAGGAAGAAATATCAACGCAGAGATGCAGCTCCTTCTCGTGTTATATCCAGTTTTGAAGCTCTGCATCCTAATATCATGTTGCTGCACAAAAGTTATACATACAAACCCCTTCCATGAGCTTCAGAGTTTTCAAGTGCCACTGATTTGTCCTGACCTCATAATACATATCCCTGGAATCTATGTTATTGTGAAGCTTTTTTCATGCTGGGTTATTTCCTGCCCAGCAGCTCTACACATTATTTCAGTGCTGAGGAACTGCTTGCTCTTCAGATGTTTTAGAATACAGTACCAACACCAAGGCCATGCTGGCTGGGGTCATCAGAAGTGCACACAAAACATCTGGAGGATCAAAGATTTCTTACCCCTCTATTATTTGTCCAGGGTGGTCCATACCTTAGTCACCTCCAGATTGGATTACTGTAATGCACTCTACGTGGGGCTGCCCTTGAAAACGGCCCAGAAATTTCAATTGGTACAATGAGCGGCAGCCAGGTTACTAACTGGTGCTTCTTACAGAGAGCGGTCAACCCTCCTGTTTAAGGAGCTCTATTGGCTGCCGTTCATTTTCTGGTCCCAATTCAAGGTGCAGGTTCTGACCTACAAAGTCCTGAACAGTTTGGGACCCGCCTATCTGTGTGACCGCATTTTTGTGTACGAACCCACACAATCTCTTCGATCATCTGGAGAAGCCCTGCTCATGCTCCCACCTCCTTCGCAGGTGCAATTGGTGGGGATGAGGGAGAGGGCCTTCTCGGTAGTGGCCCCCCAACTCTGGAACTCACTTCCCAGGGATATCAGACATGGCCCAACTCTGGCAGTCTTTACTTGAAAACATGGTTGTTCCAGTGTGTCTTCCCAGAATAAGGAAAACTTTCAGCAATATACTCTCAAAATGCACTTTACCATTGATTTAGGACTGACTGCGTTCCCTCACTTCTCTCTGAAAATGTTCACATCACGTCAGCATTATTTTAATTTTAATCTATTACCTTTGGCCAGGCCATTGGTTTTTTAAATGCTTGTATGTCACTGTTGAATGTTTATTGCTTATTTTTGTTTATGTGATTTATATGAATTGTATTGTATTGATTGTTTTATTTGATGTTTTGTTTATTGATGTATTGTGGGCTTGGCCTCATTTAAGCTGCACCAAGTCCCTTGGGGAGATGGTAGCGGGGTACAAATAAAGTTTATTATTATTGTTATTATTATAGTATTATTATTATTTGTTCCAAATTGAATAAATTATATGCTTTCCTTTCAGTATTACAAAATGAACACTTTTATTACCAGTAGTATTTCTTTAAAAAACATTTTATTCATGAAACCCAAAATATAAAAACAGGAGCCTGTTTGCATCCCTCATCCAGAATTCCAAAATCAAAAACACTCCAACATCCAAAACTGTCTACATGAGCGGCCAAGACAATTGGCACCTTTGCTTCCTAATGGCCGCTCTGAGTCGCCTTCGGGCTGATATGAGCGGGGTAGAAATAATGCAAATAAATAAATAAATAAACGTAGCCAAACTTTGTTTCATGCACATTACTAAAATTCTGTATACAATTACCCTCAAGATGAGAGTATAAGAAATACCATTAAATTTCCTTTTAAGACTCGGGTCCTATCTCTGAGAGACCTCATTATATGTGTATGCAAGCATTTCAAAATCCAGGAAAAAAAATCCAAAATGTAGAACACTTCTGATCCTAAGCATATTGGATACTTACACAAGCACAGGATCTGACTGGATGGAAGCATGCTACAACTCAACCCATTTTATAATAAAATTATAACTATAATCTTGGCTGAAGTAGTGTGCATCAGGCAAGTTTTTGACCTGATAATTCTCTTAGCATAAATGTGATGTGTTTCTTAAATGGATTGGAACCAGAATGCCTTGGCTCAGGATTTCTTCCTTGCCAGACGAAAGAGCATTCGTGGCTTCTGTCTCAACAGCTGCAAAGCAACACCTTGAAACTGATGACATCCCTAATTTGGAATTTGGAAATCTGAAATCTTCCAAAATCTGATTATTGTCCACATGTGGTAGTTCAATGTCAGCAAACCTTGTTCATGCACAAAATTATTAAAAGTATTGTAAAAATTACCTCCAAACTATGATGTGTTGCGGGGAAAAGAGCACAAAGTCCTTTATACTAACCATACTGTCTCATACAACAAAACCTTGCCTGATTTCACCTTTGTAATTCTGGATTCCTGGATCTGACAATGAACTTTGCTAACCAGTATGGTTAAATTTTATCCTCCCTTCCTCTGTGCTCCTTTTGCTATGGCAAATGAGGTGTACAAAACCTCAGTGAAAAGACTAGAGGATTCTTACAAATCGTGAAGAAACACCAAGTGCAGAGAGAATAACTGAAATCTTGTTTGAAACCTTCACACACTCTTTGCTTGCTTTCCACTTTTTCTCTCTCTTTACACAGCAGAGTTAGTTGAATTCTGGACTGAATTCAGGCAGCACTGCAGGTGTTTGTGCCATGTTTGTAAATGTTCTCCTACCTCTTGTCTGGAATAGCAAACTCATTCTTTGACATGAAATTCAGAAGGGACTCAAACATGCACAAGAAGAGGCTATCATCAGGTCTGAAGGATACCTTCCGCACCCCAATTTTTAGAAATGCACAAAACGAATGGGGAGGGGATTGTTGAGAGAGGACCCCCAAAATGACCAACTAGAAGATGATCGTGCTCATCCACTGCATAATTGAGTGAGATAAGAAAGTGAGGGAAAGACAATGTTGTGCTCTAGAAAAGAGCTTTCTTAATTTAATATCAAACCCTTATATTTTTAATGTTTATTATGCAGGAATGTAACCCCTAGTTTCTAAAAATCTTTCTTTTGGTTGTCTTTGAAATGTTAACTTGCTATATATCACCATCATCAGTCTATGGAGGTTCAACAAACATGGGCAGCTTACATTCTGAAGTTAAGTGTGCTACTGCCTTAATTAGATCTGTATGGTGAATAGCTCAGCTTTAAGCCATCCTGGCTGGCAGCGCTCAAGGATGCAGCTAAAGAGCACCGCCAAGTTTTCCCCACCTGCAGCAACAAGAGAGCTGCCCCCAGGCATCCTGGATTGCTGGTGTTAAAAGAGCTCCTTATGCCCAGAATAGAACAGCTACATATACAATGGGATTTTGCAGAGAGCAACTACATCAACTTTGTAACATGTATGAAGCATGTGTTGCAGTTATATGAACTGAGGACTGGATGCTGCTTTTTCGGGGAGGGGTGAGGTCCAGTGGAGATGATGGGATGCCCGCAGACCTCTAGTACTATTCTCAATAAAACAACCATTGCATGAAATTGTGTCCCATATATAAAAGGTCAAAATCAAGCTTCATTTTTGGATATTTATTTGGGGGAGGGGGAGATCTGTTGATACACAATCTATGGAAATGGAGAGCAAACTGTTTTAAGCCAGCCCAATATAACCAGAGACCAAACAAATGTCCCTTCCAATCATTTTTTAGCCTGATGCTCACTCACTCTTTCTCCCCTCAGCCACAAGTGTAAGATAAAGGTAATGGTCTAGTTGTGTCCGACTCTGGGGGGTGGTGCACATCTCCATTTCTAAGCCGAAGAGCCAGCATTGTCCATAGACACCTCCAAGGTCATGTGGCCAACAGGACTGTATGGAGTGCCATTACCTTCCTGCAGAAGCGGTACCTATTTATCTACTCACATTTGCATGTTTTCGAACTGCTAGGTTGCCAGAAACTGGGACTAACAGCAAGAGTTCACCCCACTCCCCAGATTCTAACCACCAACCTTTCAGTCAGCAAGTACAGCAGCTCAGCGGTTTAACCTGCTGTGTTGCCAGTGGGACCCACAGGTGTATTAATAATGTGTCACAATTTATCTCCAAGCAAGAAGACCAATATACTAAATATATCTACAGTTAATCTCATGAACTTGGATCTAGCCTCAGACAAAACGATGCATGAAACAAACCTAGTCCTATAGTGTTAAAGCTTATTTCTTAGAGCAAATTTGATTTCAAGCATCCTTTCCTATCTAAATCAGCCTCTACTTTCTGAAAGCCCCCCTCTGTCTTTCTTCTCAGCCCACCACCCCACAATCAGATGACAGCTTCTGAGGAGAGTGAAGAGCCTTTTAGGTGGCAAACGGGGGATAGGATGTCACCGTAACTTTGAAAACCATGATCAGAGCAATTGATTTGAATTCCATTTCTTCTTTCAAAACTGTCTTCCCTGACAGAAAATCAGGGCTGGTTATAAAAACTTACCAGGGCAGTATTCATGTTCTGATGAGCAGCAAGCATCCTGAGAGTAGAGGAGAAGGAAGGTCTGGTGCACAGGCAAGGAGTAGGCGGCCTCTTCTCTCCTCATCTCCAGGGGTTTCCTCAGGTCTTTTTGCTTTGAGGAGCGGTACCTGGCATCCTGAGACTGTAACCTAGCCCTTCCTGCAGAAATCCTCCTCTCTTTGCCAACCAAAGTCGAGGTACTGACCAATGCTAAAGAAGGAGGGGATCAATCAAGATGACAAGATGCAATCTGGGCTCCCTCAGCAAAATAAAAATTATATTTAAAATCCTGCCGATGGCTTGGCAGGGAGCTTGGCCAATTAAAGAGGATGGAAAGGAGAAAAGAAGGGAAAAATATGTCCGGGCAAGAACCCAGAAGGTATGTTAACTGTTTAGGAGGATGTAATATTGAAAGCAATTCATTTATTACAGAGGATGAAAATGTTAATGGCACTAGATCCCCAAAACTTCAAAGGAAAGGGAAGTACCACAGAGGGTATCAAAACCAACTAGTGACTCAAAAACAGAACTATTAAGTCACTAGTTCCCACATCACCAGTAAGTCAAGTGAGGTCCAAATCCATCTCAAAATTATGCAGGTGCATTGCAGGAAGATGGGACAGACTGCAAGTTCCAGCCAGAAAAACTCAACTGGTTATTGGTGCGTGTGTAAATATCAAGTCACTCCACAAAATCATATATGCTGGAATGGACAGCATCAAAATGAAGTTTAGCATATGGTGAACTATAAAGCCACAAGGCAACTTGATGTTGTTAGTGGAGGATTACAGGTTGGGGCAGGGGGTGTGCTCTTCCCTGGGTGCAAAACATAAGGAAGTGCATAAGGAGTGGCTCCTCTGTCTCTCGTCCCTCACTGATGTGAGGGAGAGAAAAAGTAAGCAGGGCTGTCTGTGAGGAACTCAAATGGAGCAGCAGACAATTGCAACCTGTCTTAAGGATTCAAAGCAAACCGATGTTCTCCCCTCTACCATGGAATTTCCTTGAATAAGGCTGAAAAGAAGGCGAGGGGAGAGACAGTAGGGTCTTTTCTTCCTTGCAGAATGGCCTTTTTCACCTTTTTTTTCGGCGGCCCTGCCGCTTGCTTAGCAGCCAATGAAGGTAAGTTTAAGCCCCCAGAGGGACCCAATGGTCCCAGAAGATGCTTGGGGGGTGCTGATGGCAAGAGGGCACGCTCATATAAGGCGGTCTTAAGCCTCGACTCCAGGTTTTTTCTGCAGTGTGAAAGCCTGACAGATGCTACAAGCCTGGGACAAATGTCCCTCTCCAAGACAAAGCACACATAGGGAGTGGCCATCGTTGTCAGGGAAATTATTTGGGCAATTGGCACAACATTTAAAATACATAGTTGCCGACATAGTTAAATCAAAAGAAACGGGCAAGTACTTAGGCGATCCAAGGCAACCTGAGTCAAAAAGCACAATAAGAAACAGTCCAAGAAAGCTAGTCAGAGTGAAGATTCTCAAGATGGTGCTGAAGCAGTGGATGAAGAGAACTGGAGGCAGTAGCCCCTCCCACTGACTATATATACTCGCAAGGGGAGAGTGGGCAGGGCTACCGCCAAAATGTTTAACAATTTGTCTAGAAGATTCCAAAGGTGTCCTGCTCAGGTGCAGAAAGTACCATATGCAAGTCGCTGCTAGTGTGAGAGAATTGGCCCTCTACAAGGACATGGCCCAGGGGATGCCAATGTTTGATGTTTTACCATCCTTGATGGGAGGCTTCTCTCATGTTCCCACATGGGGAGCTGGAGCTGACAGTGGGATCAAAACCCACTCTCCCCAGATTCAAATCACTGACCTGTCAGTCAGTAATCCTGCTGCCACAAGGGTTTAAACCACTGTACCACCAGGGATGTTTGGGGGAGCATTATTCTAAGCATTCTACTGTTTACCGTTAGAACAGTTCGCTAGTATAAATTTTAAGATTCATGCTAACTAATGGCCCTAATCGGTTCAAAGGTAAGGTATAATCTTGGGTTATGGTTATACTGTTTTTCCTTTTTTACTTTGTAAAAAAAGGGGAACCTGCATGCTATATTGGTTTGAGTGATGGACTATGACTCTGGGAGACCAGGATTCAAATTCCTGCTTCGCCATGGAAACCCATTGGGTGATCTTGGGCAAATCACTCTCTTCCCCTCAGAGCAACCATCCTCTGAATAAATTCTGCCAAGAAACCCCATGACAGAGTTGACTTTGGGCCATCTTAAGTCAGAAATAACACGAAGGCAACCAATAACAGGAACAGAGGCGTGGGAGAAATTGAGATTCACTGCAAACATATTCTTCAGGCAATCTAAGAAGCAACTGTATACATGGGCATCACCTGATGACCTCTGGTGTATATGACGAGCATTTCCACCACATTTGGACCAACAAGTACAAAACAGATTTTTGTCAAATTTTCTCCAAACTTTTTTTTAATACTCAAAATTACACAAAATGCCCTTGGATAGAGGGGCACTCAAGAAGGCTCCAAAATATGGTAATAATGCTTTCGTGTCTCTTAGACAGGATTCAAATTCCTGGGGTAAGTTGCAAGAGCAGATGAAGTGAGAATATGCAGCTCTCCAAGGTCTTCTGTGGGCGTGAATACCCATAGCCTTCCACAGTTGCCTTGTCAGAGCTATGTGGGATGCAGTACCTATTAGGAATGACTTGCTGTCATTTGCCATCAAGTCAGCTTTGACTAATGGCAACCCTAAGAATAAGACACCTCCAAGAACCCTGGCCATCAGCCACCCTGCTAAGGTCTTCCAAACTGGAGGCCCATTTACTCAAATTTTATCTTTACAGTGAGGTGATCCAAAAGAAATTGTTAACCCCTTTTTAACTCTTGCCTGCCTTACTTCTGTTACATCACAAGGCCCCCAGTGGTGCAATAGGTTAAATCAGTGGTTCTCAACTTATGGGTCCCCAGGTGTTTTGACCGACAACTTCCAGAAATCCCAGCCAGTTTACCAGCTGTTAGGATTTCTGGGAGTTGAAGGCCAAAACATCTGGGGACACATAGGTTGCGAACCACTGGATTAAACCCTTGTGTCAGCAGGACTGCTGACCAAAAGGTCAGCAGTTTGAATCCAGGGAGTGGGGTGGGCCTCCATCTGTTAGCTCCAGCTTCCCAAGTGGGGACATGAGAGAAGCCTCCCATAGGATGTTAAATCATCCAGGCAACATCCTTGCAAATGGCCAATTCTCTCACACCAGGAACAACTTGCAGTTTCTCAAGTTGCTCCTGACACGAAAAAACAAACAGAACAAGGCCCTTGCTTCCTGATTTTAAATTATAGCCGCTAAATCTCAATAAATGCTCACCTATCAATTCTAAACTAGACACAGACATGGTACATCCACACATTGCACTATGTAACACGATTTTAGTTCCTGGGTTATAAATGTAATTTCCTAATTGGTTCTATCATTTAAAAAATTGAAAAAGTTTATTAAATTGCAAAATCATTGTTTTTGTGGGACATCCTGCAGCACATTTTGCTATAGTTTTTCAATGACTATTTCACTGAGTCTCAACCAATGCAACATAATTTGTGGCAGCCACAAAAATGAAGTTTCTGGAGTATAATAACTACTTTCAAAGTAAGTAGTACCACACAGTTAAACAGAAAACAGTGCTTTCAAACCAAGAACATTTTTTCCCCAAATTTTGTTATAGTGTTATCAAGGTAACATTCTTTAAACAGTATCAGTGGTGAGCTACTTCTTAAAGTATTGACTAACAATTCCCAGTCTCTGAATTGGCTCAGAGGCACTCTGTTCTTTAATTCTATGTGACTTTTGCTTGAATGAATTCACTTTAGGATTCTAGTAAAAAAAATGAAGTGGACCCATCAAGCCTCGGTTCTACCCATCCCTGCCATACAAGCACGGAGAACTATACAATATTAAAACTTTAAAGTTAAAACCTAGAACCAAGAAAAACATAGTTTTTCTTATCTGGCTTTGCACCACTAAATTTATTGACTTATTCTGGAGTCATGGAAAACTACTGATCTGAAAAATATGATTGTTTGTACAACTAACTTCAGAAAAAGTATGTCTGATCTCTTTCTTAGAATGGGCCTTCTCTGCTGGATGAGGTAGTCTTCTTCTCTATCTACGACTCTGTCTCTGATCTGTCCAACCATGAGCAAAATGTAGATGCTGGAATTTGGATTCATTTACATATATTTAGGCTTTTCCTGAAGGGGTTTTAATTTATTAAGTCACCTTAAAGAAGGAGGAAATTACTGTTGAGATAGATGTTCATTAAGATTGTCATTTAACCGGGCACTTTGCTGTCAGTAAAAAAGTATGTTATGATTGAAGGGATCATGAATGTGAGCCAACTCATAGGCCAATGCTGTCTCCTGGAAGGTAATTCATCAGACCTGTCATGGAAACTGAAGGGTCAGATTCTTAATGAATAGGTGCCATTTCACAGTGCAACAAGAAACAAAGGAGTCTGCAGTACTTGTGGGGTAATAAAATCTGTCAAAAGCTTCTAGATCTGTACTGAGAATCCAGATGATGTTGGACAGCAATTCCCAGCATTCCTTCTCACTATATTGACATCCAGCGAGCTGCACAATCCTCACCACAGACCTGAAGGAGCTGAAATATATGAGAGTAGATCTGACCCAAGATGTTTGCATCTACTTCCTACACAAAAAGCAACTGGATTAGTTGCTGAATCTGGGGATGATGCCTACCATGGCACATTTAAAGTATCAGCCTAGGCTTCCCCAACATGGCAGGCTGTTTAGACCAAAGTATTCTCCTTCCAACACCCTTCTGCTGTCAACCTTTCTCAAAGGCCACTTTCCCTAAGTCTAGTATCAGTTTCAGGGTTGGCCCAAAACTATACAACAGAGAAAGCAGTGTATATTGGGACACTGAAGTAGAGAGGATTTATATGTGAAAAGACAAAAAGACAGATAAACTTGCAATCCTATTTACAAAAGCAAATCTTGCTCTTTTATACAAGCTGCTCAGAACATGCAGCTGACGCAAAGATGTAGCTAATGTGCAATGATACATTAAAAATTGAGAAATCAGAGCTGTTAATTTTTGGGATAAGATTAGGGATACCCAAATTCAAATCTCTCATCTTGTGCCTATCACACACTCTGTCTAGATACATCACTGCTTTCTAAGATGTTTTAGAGGAAGGTCAGTATGAATCAGATGTACATAAAAGCTAGGCCATGCGCAGAGGGAGTTTCAATAGAACATCAAGACTAAAGCCTTGTACGTCCAGTTCTAACCAACCTGGCATACTTATATTTCGCCCCAAGTAAATGTTATTTGAGAATGAATCACAGTTAAGTGCACCCATTGTAGAGGACACGCAAGATCATTTATTTTGTTCTTTAGACATTGAGTCAGGGCAGAACCCTCACTAGATATGATAAATAGAAATATTGTTTAGCGTTTGTCCTTTTACATAGAAATATTCTCTATTTCAATGCCCCAATATACACCACTCTCTCTATTCTATAGCATGCTCTAAAACATTAATCCCCAAGTCTACCACAAAGCATCATTAGTTCTAGATTGCTGCAAGTTGTTTCTGCAAGGCAATGCCTTAAATCAAGAAAAAGCTTCCTAAGATCTACAAAGATACTTGCAGTACACCTCAGCAAGCGAGAGCCCAAAACTGGCATGCTAAAATCCAGCACCTCAATCCATGGATGATAACAAATGAGTGATTCCCTCCTGGGCACACAGAAGACTGGGCAACTTGGAAGGCGCTGAACAGACTGCACTCTGGCACCACGAGATGCAGAGCCAACCTTCAGAAATGGGGCTACAAAGTGGAGTCCATGATATGCAAGTGTGGAGAAGAGCAAACCACAGACCACCTACTGCAATACAGTCTGAGCCCTGCCACATGCACAATGGAGGACCTTCTTACAGCCACACCAGACCTTTTTACAGCCACTCCAAGTGACATGTTTCTGGTCAAACGAAATTTAGTGCAATGCCAAGTTTTTAAATTTGTGATTTTTCTATACATTACAACTGTATTATCAATTCACTTCTGACACAATAAATAAAAATAAATTCTAGATTTGTTTTGCCACATAAAGACTAGGACCACCTATCCCCAATATGACGTTGTTTCAGTGGGAAGTCTTGTATAACCTCCTTGCTTCAGTTTTAAGAGGGAGTAAACAGAAGCTATTCAAATAGTATAAAATATGGCATCTACTGTATATCTTGATTAGACGGAAAAGGGACCAAAAATGACTGTGATTCAAAGTAAAACAAACAAACAAAATTCAGGCAAGGAAAAGGCAAGACTAAGTTGCATTGATAATGTTTTATAGCTTGATTACACTTCTAATACTATATGCTCACAATTCACATACCAAAAAAGAAAAGGATTTAAAAGCCATGACGCTTCCATGGCAGTAGAGTCCAGCTCTAGATTGTTCCAGGGACAACCCCCAGCTGGAAGAAAAAAAAGATGATACCTGCAAGCTCAGCTTTGTTAACAAGACTAGCAGATATAGAAAGTGAGGATTTCTGGGTAACACACAGGTCTGTTTCACTCAATTTTTATACAAAATATATGCTAGAACAGCTTGCACACATTGATGTAGAATCCCTTTCTTGCACAGTATCATCTTCGGCATCCCAAACCCAAGGGAGCAGCTCTTTCAATGTAATTGTGCCCCCATGTGGTTCACAAAGAGCACTGTCACTTGTTCCTAAGTTTTGAAGGATTTGGTCTGTAGTAATGCCTGTGGGTTTTTTTTGAGAAACTCCAAACCGAAGCATCCCAGAAGAAGGCCCTTGGTCTCCAAGAAATATGTGGAGTGTCTCTGCTTCTGAGAAGATGTTCTGTAATGTTCACCACTCAGGGAGCAGGTTTTCGGAGACTTCTTTAGTGAAGAAATGGCAGGTCTTGGTTTAAAGAGACAGCACAGATGAGAACACAGCAGCACCTGTCACAGAAATGATGAAGACGCAGCATTGTGAGCCATAGGGAGACCACAGTCAAAGAGAGAAGACTAACTACATGCAACTATGACCCACCTCTTAGCATCATACAGTGAAACAGAGGAATGCCAACATTTGAGAACCAGGTTTATAGGAAATCTTTCTGGGACACTTCTAAGCTATTAATGCTTTTGTGGCAACTAAGTCACTCTCTACAAGAGGTGCTGAGCCTTACAATCTCAACCAAATTGTGCTCAAGCAAGAGACTGGTGCTCAGGACTTCTGTGCCAGCAGGGCTGGCCCTAGGTAATTTTCAAGTGTAAGCAAACAGTATTTGCCCCCCCCCCCAAGAAAACCCCAATCATAAGGAAGAAAAGCGAAGGAAGGAAAGGCGCCCCCTGCTGTGTGTGTGCAAGGGAGCCTTTCCTTCCTTCTCTTTCCTTCCTTATTTTCTTTCCTCTCTTTCCTTCTTTCCTTCCTTCTCTATTTCCTTTATTCCTTCTTTTCTTTCCCTCTCTTTCCTTCCTTCTTTTTTTCTTCCCTCCTTCTCTCTATTCTTCTTTCTCTCTCCTCCCTTCCTTCTTTCCTTACTCCCCTCCTTTCTACTTTTTTTCCTCTCTTCCTCTCTCCCTGCTTGGCAGAGAGGGACTAGACTGGATGCCCTTTGGCGGACCCCTTTCCAACTCTTCTAGGCTCCTCTTTGTCCAGGTGGTGGCAAAGGGAGCCCTTTCTTTTGCCTCTAATTATAATTAAGATTATTAAGGGGCCCTTCCTGCTCTTCTTCTTCCTCCTCCTCCTCTTCCTTTTCCCTCTTTCCCTTTCAAGGCGGGTCTGCTTTATTTCTGGTCCATCACGGGGCATCTGAGGATTGCAGCTGCGGCAGGGTGAGGAGCCTCAGCCTGGAAGAAGGGAAGAAGGGAAGAAAGAAAGGAAGGAGGAGAAAGAGGAGCCGTCCCTTGAAGCGGTGCAGAGGCTCAGCTTTTTCCCTCTTGGATTTGCTTTCCTTTCCTCCCATTTGCCGCATGCTGCAGCCTGGGATGAGCATGGGGCAGCATGGTGAGGCAGCGGAGGATGATGGGCTCTGCACTCGGGGCCTCCTCCTTCTTCTTCCTGGCTTCCGAGTCACATATGCCTTGGGGGCAAAGGGCCTGTGGGGCAAAGGGCCTCCCAGCCGGGGATGCCTTTGCTTTGCTCCAGCTGGGACGCCAGAAAGTCCGCACCAGGGACACCTCAAGAGCGCACCTCAGGGATTCGCACTATATGCAAATGCGTAACTTGCCTATTGCTTCAGCCGCCCCTGTGTGCCAGATATGTATCCTATGTCATATTTTTTAAAAGTATGGAAATGTGCAGATGCAAAGATACACTAACAACATGCATTGCCAGTCTCTCTAACACACAAGCACAACAAGAATGTATAGAAGCAATATGACTAGTAAACTTTTACATATAAATCAGCCATTGGAGCACATGGGGGAAAATGTGTTTGGGCACACAGCACCAACATTCGACAGGGAAGCAAGGGTTCCTTACTCTTGGGACTACTCTGGCCATCAGGTTCAGGCACCTTCCAGTCCATCTTCCTCCCTTTCTCATACAGGCTCTTGAGCACCTTGCGGAAATCCTCAGGCTCCAACCCACCACTGCTCAATCCCATATATTTCCTGTACAGCTGGAGGGCTGTGCGGGCATCTTCAATGCTGTCATGAGTCTCCCCTTGGATCTTCAGATCTTTGAGGAAAAGAAAAAGATTTACAGCACATGGCTAATACTGCATTGCCGACTTCCCTGGCTTTGGGAAAGAAAACCATCCTGAAGCTGGTACAGTGGGATTATTCCTCAGGACATTACAATCCTCTTCCCAGAATGTCAAAAGCTGGAGATAAAACTCAATTATTAACCTATTTTAGAGATCTTCCCCATGTAGCATTCTGCCAGGGTTCTCCAGTTTGTGTTCTACACATCCAAATACTCAATTACAGCACTTCAAGTGTCACTGAGAAACAAGGGTAGTTTACTTCTGTAGAAATAGAAATCATTGTGGGAAAACTTTGGCAGCTGTTTCATTCTCTTGAGACAGAAAAGTCAAGCTAACTGGGAGACTGGCTCATATTAATCCGAACAACAGAATGTCTGTACTGACCCAAAAAGTACCAGGCTAGGAAGCGTAGAGAGATCATCCTCTTCCTGGGCATGTGGAACAAGTACACAGTGTCAATGACTTGATCTCTGGGAACCTGTTGAGAAAGGCATGAACCGAGTCTTGAATTCTGTTGTCACATGAGCACACAGTTTTGATGACCTCACAGGCTCTCAACTAAACAATTCATTTTTGACTCACAGAAATTATATAGCAGAAGTACAATTTCTGCTGTTACCACCCTTAGTAAAAACATATACTAAAACAAACACAGTGGATGCTTTTTAGAGCCAACAGTCTACTTGAGCAGTTATCAAGCTTTCTTCAAGGAAGCCTTTGCATGTGGCCTTGTCCGTCAAAAAGACCTTAAGCCACTGACCATGCACCAGCACCCATCCAGGCCTCCTGGTCCCCAAGATACACCCATTGCTCTCGCTTGGCTGCTTGCTGCAAGGGAAGGGAAGTAACAGTAGGCAAGTCACCTTTTCAAGAAAACTGATTGATCTCTCG
Source organism: Anolis sagrei (assembly GCF_037176765.1). NCBI lineage: Eukaryota > Metazoa > Chordata > Lepidosauria > Squamata > Anolidae > Anolis > Anolis sagrei. The sequence continues at coordinate 138,581,356 of NC_090022.1, forward strand.
AAGGTCTAACCAGCTTCCAAGATCTGAAAGACCTGCATGACATGAGCTGAGAAGGTTGATGACACATACACAATTTTTTTCTAGTTCCATTTATGTCCCCATATTTTTGAATTATGAAACTTTAATTATATCTGCAGAATGTGAGGCCCTTCAGATGTATTTAGACTGCAACCATCGTAATCATTGGCTGTACTGGATGGAGTGGGAAGTCCAGGAACATCTGGAAAGCCAGAGGTTTTCTGCTCACTTTGAGGAAAGAGAGAGCCAGCAAGTTGTAGCAGTTTGAACATTAAACTGCAACTCTGGAAATCGGGGTTTGAATCCTTCCATGCAACCATGGCAACCCACTGAGTAACCTTGGTGAGTCACTCCCAGCCTCAGGTAAAGATCAAGACAAAGCCCCTCGGAAAAACTGTACCAAGAAAACCCCGCAGAAGGTTTGCCTTGGGGTCACCAAAAGTTGGAAATGGGTTGGAAGCATATGTAGAAAACAGGTATAAATTTGTTGGCCTCATAAAATTCAATTAGTCATTCTCCTTGTTATTTTATTATTATTATTATTATTTGATTCTGCTCTGTTTCCTACTTTTGCATTCCTACTTTTGCATTATGATTACCAACAAATCCTGTTTAGTATGTGGTCAATTTCTTCCTGGACTCCAGCACATAATCTTTCAACTTCTTATTCTGCTACTCCTGTAGTTGGAGCATAAATTTGAATAATAGTTATACTGATGGGTTTTCCCTGAAATCGTATTGATATTATTCTGTCAGACCTTGCATTACATCCTTTGACTGCTTTTGCTATATCTTTGTTCACTATTAATGCCACCCCATTTCATCTTGGGTTTTCAATTCCTGAGAAAATCCTTGAGTAATTATCTCACTCAAAATGTCCCATTACTGTCCATTTCATCTAATTCACACGAAGTATTACAATGTGTATCATTTCTCATTTTACTATGTTGTTTCCTGTGATTCATACTTTTCGCATTCTATATCCCTATAAAACATGCAGTGACATTTCAGCGTTCCCTTTTCACTGCTAAGCACATCAACAGCTAAACATTCCATCAGCTTGAGTCCAGTTGCATCATTAGCCATGGTGCCACTCGTAGCTGTCTTCTGTGATACCCCAGTTGCTTGTTGAGTGCCATCTAACCTGGGAGTTTCATCTTATGGCACTATTTCTTGACCCATTTGGATTTCCTACACCATCGGCATGGTTAAAGGTTGCCAAGCCTAGTCCTAGATTCTCCTTCCATGCTATTGTCTTGTATTTTATTGCTTATTTGCCCATTCATAATGAATTGCACTTCTCTGTGTTACTTCTTTTACACACACACACACACACACAAATAACCCACTCCCTTTTTTACTCAATCTAAACAGCTGTGTAGGGAAAGTTGATGTTAAGATTCAAAACGAAATAATCACCATGATATTGATGACCCGGAAATCTTTCTGCAACCCATGGCCCACAAACTTGACCCCAACGTCAATAAGAAAACGTAGCTTCAGGTAGGTGGACTTGAGGGTGGTGAGGTGTTTAGAAGAAATTTTGGCATCCAGGTCCCCTGGCTTTATTCCTGAGTACTGAGTGAGGTAATCCACCACCTACAAGAGTCAAGAAAACATGGTTACTGTGGTAATTATGGTTACTATAGTGAAGGAAAGGAACTCTGCACTTCAGGAAGAGGTAAGAAGATATCCAGAGATTTTCAGTCCAATAGGCATGAGCTCTCAGAGGCTCTTCCTCTTCCCTTAAGCGGAGTCCCCTCCCATTCAGAAATATATATTATTTAACAAGGGGGGAAAGAAGAAATATTAGGAAGTGATTTAATTTTAATGAAAACCCCAACAGTTTGTAAAACTGCAATATGCTATGTGTGCCCTGGAGAAGAGAGGTCCCTTCTCTGGATAAAATTCGAAGAAGACAAAGGAAGGATAAAGGACAGAAGGGCAACTCTGCATTGGAAAATGTATGGTGAATCAGAAGCCACGAGAGAGGACACAGAGCAGAGCCTGCGGACTCCCCGTTCTGGGGGATCCAAGAGCTAGAACACTCTGTGTATATTTCTGCCAGCATTTCTGCCAGCTCTTGGCCAGCCTCAGGTCCTGCAGCACTCTTGCCATTTTTGCATGACCTGTAGCTCTGTTGTCCTTGATTAACTACAGTGATTAAAGATGGAAGAAAGAAGCTATAAGGAAATCCTGCATATAAAGGAAGGGGTTTGGTGGACTTGGGAGAGTTCTGGAACAATTTGCTTAGTCTATTAAGGAAAAAAACTAACTGAAGAGGACTCTTATTGTGGGGTGATAAAAAACTGCCCTGAAATCCTGTTTGATTTGTTTCATCCATCCCAGCACACCCACTTTTTTCAGGGCACGAAAGGGCATAGAATGGGGAATGTAAGCTAGCTCTCTCTGAGCCTTTAGAAATAGGAGTAAAAGGTATCTAAGTTGACCAATAGCTTTTTGGTACCAAAGCTAGTTCTTCCAATTCATTTTTCTTCTAGAGCATTTTTCTCAAATATTGTTGTACTCCACCCTATTCAGCCAACAAGTGAGTTTAAAGCAGGCATAGGAAAACTTTGGGCCCTCCAAAAGATTTAACTTCAACTCCCACAAAGCTGCCTGGGATTTCTGTGTGTTGAAGTCCAAAACACCTGGAGGACCACAGTTTGCCCATGCCTGGTCTAAAGGATGTACAGAACAAGTCTCTTCAACCTGCGGCCCTCCAGGTGTTTTGGATTTCAGCTCCAAGAAGTCCTGACCATTGAACAAGCTGGCTAGGGCTTCTGGGAGTTGGAGGCCCAAACACCAGGAGGGCCACAGGTTGAAGAGGCCTGTGGTAGGGCAATAGTAAAGAATATGCATTCTCTCAATGTTGAACTACTGCTATCATTCTTGAACACAGGCCAGCATTGATATTGGCTCCATGCCCCCCATATACAGAGATACTGAGCTAAACTTTAAAGCAGGAGTCCCCAAACTAAGGGCCATGGCTGGATTCAGCCCCCAAGATTGTTTACTTGGTCCCCACTCTAAATTTTAGACTGCCACTGCCACTTCCATTCGCACCCTGCAGCTACCACCATCCTCTTCTTGCTCCTTTACCCTCTTTTCCGTTCCATTCCTTTCCTCTTTCTATCTCCCTCCAAAATGGAGATAATCCTCTCCACCCCCCTCTTGCTTCTTAAATCTCCTTTCCTCTCCTCTCCTCTCCTCTTTCTACCTCCCTCCAAAAAAGAAGGATCCTCTCTACTCTCCTACTGCTTCTTAACTCTCCTTTCCTTTCTCCTCCTCTATTTTCCCCCAAATGAAGGGAATAATTTCCAGCTGATTCTTGCTCCCTCCCGAGGGAGGAGGGAAGGAAAAGAAGAAAAAGAAAAGGTAGCAAAAAGAAAAGGGAAGGAAAAAAGGAATATAGGAAGCTAGGTAGGAGAAGGAAGGAAGAAAAGAAAGGCAGAAAGAAAGGTAGGTCGGAAAAAGAGAGGGAAGGAATTCAGAAAATGTAGCATAGTGGTTTGAACCTCAGGCTGTGGCTTTGAGCCCACTGGGTGACTTTAGCCAAGTCACAGTCTCTCAGCCTCAGTTGAAGATAAAACAAACTGGAACGAGAAAACTCTGTTATGGTGCTGGCTTAGGGTTGCCCTAAGTCTGAAACAACTTGAAGGTACACAACAACAACAACAAACTGTAGCCTGATACAGCAACAGTCTGATGGACTATGAACTGGCCCTCTGCTTAAAAAGTTTGAGGGCCCCTGCTTTAAAGCATATGGCAAAAAATCACGTACTATTTCACAAGACATCTTAAATGAACAGAACGGTAAGGCTAACTTATCATCCTGAGCCTGGAGCACCAGCATCACTTTCACCAAGTTCTCACAGAGATTTTTTCCTACCTGTTCTTGTGTGGAAATATAATCATCGATAAAAGGGACCCCCTCATTGGGACCCTGTCCCCTGACACAGGTAATCCTTGCCACAGACATCTGGCTGGGCTTGATGGTCGACTTGGTTCCATCACTGCGAAGTTCAGCCTCCTCCTATTTTTAAAAGCAGGGGCAGATGCATTTCTCAAAGACTTGTGCACAGAATAGTCAAAGTTAGGGATCTCCCTACCCTTCCTTGCCCCCCTTCTCCTCTCTCCCGTCGTGCAATGTGTACCTCATTGAGAGTGACAAACTCGGCATCCAGTCCCACCAGGTCGCCTGCCTGTGGCATCTCATTCAACATGAGTGGGATAAAAGTGGCATGACATTTCCGCTGTTTGCGGGCGAGGGAGGCTTCCGCAAGCAGCACGCTGGCTTCAATAGGGTTCTTGACTAAAAGAAGGACAAGAAACGCAATCAGCTGGTTTACTCCATTCAGAAATCCCTACTGAGATTCCTTTTTCTTAGGAAAAAGCAGGGGACTCCCATTTTTGCTGGGGGGACTCCCCAGAGAAGAAGGCCACACAGAAAGAGAATCCTTTAATATGCCAATTAGACTTGATTTCCAAAAGCTCTAAACCAAGTGGAAAAGGTCAACCATCCAGGGCTAAGTGAGGACAAAAGGGAATAAGACTTTTCACAGAGAACCTGCTGATACCATACTCAGCTAGAAGATTTACAGGACACATTGTGAGTCCATAGCAGCAACTAACGCAGTGGTTCCCAACCTTTTTTTTGACCATGGACCACTCTGACCAGGGACCACTCTCCAACATTAGTACCAAAAGGATTACAAATCAGTTTTTGGTCAACTTTTGACTTGGTTTGGTTATTTGGGGTGCTGATTCAGAAAACTGCATTGGATAGACCACATCAGCTCTGGTTTCTGATACAGAAAATATGCCATCCAGTTGTCGCCATCTGCTCGTCCACAGAAAACCATATTTGATCATCTAGAGCTGATGCATTCCTATTGCCTTGACACTATAAGAGGGTTTCACGAGACCAGTTGCTCTTGTTGCTGCATGGTTTTGAGGTAATGCTGTAGTAATTTTGAGGCCGCGGACCATATTTTGGTTCTTGCAGACCACTGGTGGTCCACAGGCCACAAGTTGGAAACCACTGGACTAAATGAAGGATTTTCCTGTTATGACCAGATCTACAACAAGGGCATGTCGACACTAAAGTTAATAACTCTAACTCACACCACATGAGAAGTTGACCCAAATGAGTTCAGTGGTATGTAAAGCAAGGTTAGAAGTACAACAATACCACTTCAGATTTCCATCATTCCAGAAACATTCATTTCTGACAGAATCGCAAGAAATGTTTCTGAGAATCTGTCAGCAGCTGTACAGGAATGGAATAGTCAGGACTTAAGAGATTGTTGTGTAGCACCTGAACTCAGCCCTCCTTTTACTGACTTCCCTTTCACAGTGTGCTCAAATTTTGTGCAAGTACATCTTGATTTGAAGCAGCAAAGAGTTTCGCCACAAAACAGTGTTTTTGGGTCCCCATCTGAATGCACTCTATACTAACATGTTCTTTCTGTCATATCATGATGAGCAGTCTGTTTCACTTCCTCCTGTCTTCGGCATACTTCCTCAGAAAATGTGTTCATTTTGTTCCCTCGATCTTTGTGGTATGTGACTACCTCACAGCAACTTTCCTTCTAAGACCCACGCCTCTTTTGTGGGGCAATTCCTGAAATACTGGTAAAAGGAGGGTCTCACCAGAATTTCCTTCTAAGTCAGTTTTCAACATTTGGCAAAAGAGAGAAGAGAAAGGCAACAGAGAAGGTCAGAAACTGGGAGCACTGGTGGCAAATGGGACTGGAAGTGATCAGTGCTGGTTAATTTCAAAAAGGATAAAGCATTTGAGAGAACAAGAACAAACATTATACACTGACAAAAATAAAAGTTTGACAAATCAAATTAAGATGCTACAAGTACAACTGTCTGTGCTGATAACAACGGAGTGAGAGAAGAAAATGCACTACACAAAACAGGAAAATTTTGAATCCGCCAACAGCATAGGAAAATGACTGGCATACCGACTGAGAAAAGAGAAAGAGAAAAAATTGATTCCGGGAACACATGATGGGAATGAGCTAGCAACAAATAATGGAAGACTATTAACTATGGATTTCAGTACAAGAAGCATTTTATAAAATTGATAATGAAAGATGGATAATATATCAAGATTCATTGAAATGGGAGAGTGGCCAACTTAATTATAAAACAAGGGAAGATCTGATGGCAGAGGGATGGAACATGATGTGGAACTATTATAAACAATTGTGGGAAAGATATAAAATGGATTTATAACTATTTGGCTTTGAACAAAATATAAGTAAATTCACGTTGTAGTTCTGTGTTAATGATGGCCATTTAATTCGTAAAATATATGAGTATTATTGAAAATAGAAATGAAAGAAGAAATAATTTAATAATGTATTGTTAAATGGGCAAAGATTTTGGCTATAATATAGAATTAGAGAAGTGGGAAAATGTGGCAGAAAGAATTTAAATTGCCACTAATTTACAGTAATAATATTAAAAAGAATTTCCATTAAATGATGTTTAAATGGCATTTAACATACACATACCCAAATGTATAAAGATGCAATAAAAAATGTTGGAAGTGTGAAGTCCATGAAGGCTCTTACTATCAAATGTGGTAGACCTGGAAAAAGACCTGCAAGAAATCTGGAAACAAATTCATGGAATAATCCTAGAAATCCTTAAGACAAAAATCAATTTCAAGCCAGAACTCACATTATGAGGACTATTGAATGATGAAATAAAAAAGGAACATGAAATAATATTGCAGCATATGCTTACAGCAGCAAGAATTTCATATGTTCCAAAATGGAAAACAACAAGAATTAATAACTATAGAAGATTGGACAGTAAAGGTGTGGGAAATTATAGAAATGTACAAGTTAATGATGCAGTTGAAGGATAAGTCTAGACATATTCTTAGAAGAATGGAAACATTTTTACCAATATATATCTGAGTATAGCAGTAGAGCGAATGAGCTTCAGCAATTACAGGAGCAGGGTCAAGCTTTAAAAGCTATAAGACTTCACTGAAAGAACTAGATTTCTATATAGGAAAGTAAAGGCTTAGCATCTAACTATCTAGCTCTCTGCAGGCATCTTGTCTCTCACCATGCTCACAGGAGAAGAACAAAATTGAGGGCTTTGCATGTGATTAAAAGCTTTGAATAAAAAGAGGTGTGTCCCCGAGAAGTATCAGCCAAACAACCCCACACATTTTCCCCTACATGACAACTGAAGGTTTAAACACTGGGGAGGGGGTGTTCCCCTAGGCTGTATAGAGCCCCCCACCTCCATGTCTGTTTTTAATACCTGTGTTGTTGCACTTACTAGTGCACTGTTGAAATCTGGAGGCAAGCTAGCAGGAGGGAAGAGATACATATTGACAGCATGCGTGAACTTGGCTATTTTGAACCAAATAACTGCTCTCGCTCCATCCATGTAATCAAAGGCTCACACGTAGACACAGATTCACTCACTGGTTAAATTGTACTTGGAGTGGAGGTTCCTCCGCACATAATAAAGGATAGCAGGCACCTTCCAGCTCATGTCAAATTGTACAGCCTCACACTGCAAATCCAAAAGGAAACATCAAATAAAGAGTAAGTAAAATGGGAGCACCATGAGTTGAGTGTGTGCATTGTTGATTGTGTGAGATTAGGAGAAGGGAGGAGCAGAGCAAAATTCCCAAATAATATACTGCAAAAAGCCCATGGCAACGCCCGAGTAACAGCTTGGCATAGAGAAGCCTTCATGGGATAAATTATGTTTCCTGGCATCTAGTTTACCTGTTTTGCTATGATATTATATCTCTTTTTTTAAACAACAGGATTAATATTGACACATTCTTCCTTTCTCCTGTTATTGAATACTTATTAATTATGCTTGCTTTATTCTCCCATGACAAAAAGAAGGTTTAATTTATTAGTTTGACATTAATGTACATAATACTATTTGGATCTGATGATTGATCTCAATGGCTGGGAAATGTAGCTTGCTGGGTTTTTAAAAACCAAGGTTTTTACATATTGAAAAAGAAATCAAGATTATAAAGTGTTCTGGTCTGCTTACCTTGTCCACAGGCTCAATGAGAAAATCATTGAAGAGGTACCATTGCTGGTGTGTAACACCCTGGGCAAACAGAAGGAGAGGAGAAGTGTGCATCAATGGCTGCCATTTTCATCCACAGACAACAAGTCACAGTCACAAGGCGTAGCCAAAGTGGCTTGACACAACAGAAGAAGCACAAGAGATTTATGCAACACTGATGAGAGACAAGGAGATGGAAACAGCATAGGGACTCTTATTCTTTTAATTAGTTCACCTCTTTTCTTTGATGGTAGGTTTCCCCCACTTTGATGTGTCCCACCAGGCTGCCCCCAGTGCGGGAGTCCAGAATGTGCACAACAGTTGCCATGAGGTCATACACATACGTTGACTCCTGATCTTCCAAGATGCTCAGCTGCAAAAAGGGAAATTAGTCCACCAATGAGATCGAATATCTGAGCATCTTAAGTATAAACACACACACATATACAGGAGTGAAAAATTGCAGAACTCTTTAATAATCCCACAGCTAGTTCCCACCCTTGATATGAATGAAATAGTGTCTTCTATAAAAAATGTTGGTAAGAGTAGAAATCAAGACTACTGCCCAGGTTTCTGTTCCAGCTAAAGACTTTCATCTCTATCTCCTGAGGTATACACTACCTCATATCTCTCTTTTTTTGTAAGAGAGAGAAAGAAAGAAAGAAAAAAGAAAGAAAGAAAAGAATGAAAAAACTGCAACTTCTTGTATTCAAGAATCCTCTGCAACCTGACTGGGTCTGTTCAGATTCATTGTTGCCATTTGAGAAAAGGAAAACTCTCGTGGGGGGGGGGGGGGCATGCCTTAGCTCTTTATTAGACAAGCTTGACCAGGTTTTGCTTTCCTCCTGAAGCGCAGACCTTCTTTCATGTTCCCATACATAGGAATATTATCACATTTACATTCGCCCAGTTTTCTCTACACCAAATCATTTCTTCCATTCTTCTCTCAGTTTTTATCTGTTTAACACTTTATTTAATTGTTTTTAATTTTTGTATTTGGTGTGTTTACAAATTTACAGGGTTGTGTCATGTTATTGCAAGCCGTCTTGAGTCCCCATGGTGAGAAAGGAAGAGTAGAAATAACATTAATAAATAAATAATGAATAATTCATGGAAATGATGTAATATAAAACCACATATTATAGAGTTGCACAGTAAACATACACCTAGTAAAATTTTGGCTACTTGTTGCTCCACAGTGTATATTTATTTTGCGTCTGTTTAGTCCAATTTATGAACTTTTCATTGACACCACCACACAAGACTCACTGTTCAAACACTAAACTTAGTTCAGATATTATTTAGGCATCACCATACAAGAATCATTGTTCAAACACTAAACTTAGTTCAGATTTTTTTTCGTGTCAGGAGCGACTTGAGAAACTGCAAGTTGCTTCTGGTGTGAGAGAATTGGACATCTGCAAGGGCATTTCCCAGGGGACGGCCTGATGTTTTACCATCCTGTGGGAGGCTTCTCTCATGTCCCCACATGAGAAGCTGGAGCTGACAGACGGGAGCTCATCCGCTCTCCGGATTCGAACTGCCGACCTTTCGATCAGCAGTCCTACTGGCACAAGGCTTTAATCCATTGCACCACCAGGGGCTCAGATATTACTTAGGCATAGCTGATTCCCTTTGAAAGGGAGAAGAACTGGGTTAGATCCCATGACCAAAGCTACTGTGTGAAAGCATTTCCAAATCAGTCACTTTACTTCAGCACTTTCATCCCAGTTGTAAACCTCCAGCTCCTTGTTCTTGGAGAGCTTCATTTTAATGGAATAAGGAATCCATATGTTCTTCAGCTCTTCAGTGGAAGTATACGAATGGCCTCCCTCAGCTCCTCCTAGTTCATTCCTGAGAATAAAGTAAACACAATTACAAACAGTATGAAAAAAAAGTTATAAGAAATGATAATAAACAAACCTACACTGCCATGATCAATTTTGTAGCTTTCTGGGAGTCAGTTAGAACCAACATGTACAAACCAAAGAGATGAGCCTGAAAAATTCCAGAACAAATGTATTATCCAAGTTACCATCTATTTGATGTCTACTTCCAATACAAAGTTTTACTTTTCAGGAGGAAACATCTAAGACAGAAAATGCATTATCAAAGTGCAGAACTGTCCATATATTTTGCAGGCAAGAATTAAAATGGGAGTGGTAATAAATAACTCGCCCTTCAGATACTGGTGGACTGCAATCCTCAGCATTTCTTACTGCTAGTTTGGGCCACTAGGACTTAAATAAATAATAAATACATGGAAACAAAATCCCATTCATCCTGAGTTAAAAGCAAGAATGAATGGGGAGGAATTCATTTGTTTTGCGTAATATACTGCAAGGGTACCACTTTAAGAAAATATAAGCATTATGTTGAGGTTAATCTCATCACCAGTCAGGTTAAGGTGCTCTAGGAAATGGGAAAGGATGCTTTTGTCTTACATATATTTTGCAGAAGGCAAGTGTGCTCTTGCTCTGTTTTTGAAGTCACAACATATTAAGGCAGCCTGATAGTTTTGAGGCTTAGCGGAAACTGGCTCCTCTAGTTACTGTTGATGGTCATGAATCTCACAACCTGAAGCTAAGGTCTAGCTCAGAGCACTTGACACTCAGGCTTCAAAAGGTATTTTAACTTACAGAAAGGGGAGTGAGTACTCATCAACATTACCCCTTGCAATCAGTAAGTGTCTGTAGCATGAACTTTTGCGATTGGCCAGGCCTGGTACAAATATTCAAAGCCTGTCCTTTTACGTTTCTTTCAGAAAAACCAATTGCTTTCGTAAATTGAAGGTTGAAGAATACATATTCTGAGAGTGGATTTTGGTACATCCACTATGGCCAACCATGATTAAACAAGACATACATTTTCATTTCAACTATGCCTTTAAATACAGATGACTCATTTGCAAATATGCAACCATGATGAGGTTGTGAAGTAAGAAAATATCATGAAATTAATTATTTCAGGAACAATATTCTTCCACAATACAAGCAGACTGATCACTCTACAAACAGATTGAGCCACCATGGAAAGAAAAGCAGGGTATAAAGTAAGTAAGTAAAAAATTAAGAATGATTTCTTATTTTTATTTTGCACCTGTGCAAATGTCTCACAAGAAAATTCACACCAAATAACCTTGTTCAAAGTTTTCTACAGCATGTTAGTTCAGGCTATAATGCTATATGAAATGTAATACAATAATTGTTCAGTCTACACTGTTTCTGTGTTCATTGTGGTTCATGCCTTAATATAAGCAAGTCTGGAACAGAATGATATTGCCATTTGCTTTTAACAATGAGTGCTTTCAGAAGGATATGGCCAGTATCTGACTGGAAAAAATAGGGCTTTTCTTTCCTAGGGTGATAAAAAATTAGTAAAGGTTTCCCCTGACATTAAGTCTAGTCATGTCCAATCCTGGGGGGTGGTGCTCATCTCCATTTCTAAGCCAAAGAGCTGGCATTGTCCATAGACACCTCCAAGATCATGTGGCCAGCATGACTGCAGGGCGCACCGTTACCTTCCTACAGAAGTGGTACCTATTCATCAACTCACATTTGCATGTTTTCAAGCTGCTAGGTTGGCAGTAGCTGGGCCTAACAGCAGGAGCTCATCTCATTCCCCGGATTCGAACCACCAACCTTTCGGTCAGCAAATTCAGCAGCTCAGCGGTTTAACTCGCTGCACCACAAGGGGGCCAACAAAAAATTAGGTATGCATATAAGTCAGTCTTTAATGTAAATGCTTACCATTCCCCAAGAGATGTTTCTCTACTGGTGGGGAGTTCCAGGCCACCTTTCTTCATCATCAACTTCTTAAAGGAATACTGTTCAGAGAAAATGAGCCAAAATAAATGTACACTCAAAAGCTCAGTGACTTAATCAACACAATATCTTTTCTAATTCTCCAGGCCAGTTTTAGAAGATTGGGAAAAGGAGCTGAATAAGACGTCATACTTGGTCCATGACACATGACAAAAAGCTAAGGCACACTTTACCTCTTCTTTCCCCTGCCTTCAACAACACTGGCAACTCAAGTGGCTAAAATAGATATAGCCAGTCACAAGTGTATTTGGTGCTTATTTTGGAAACTGGCCACATAATATTAGCTTAACTGTTTATTATGGGATCCATCCTAAGAGCAGGCAGTGTAAGAGAGCAGATTTCTTGCTTGGGGAGGGGATAAGGGGACTTCAACACCCAGAGGGGGAAAATCTAACAAAGCATTTTCTGAGCCCCTGCTTCTATCTGTATTCACACGTCCCGCCCATCCTCCCCACTCTCTTGGTCATGCCCCAGGGCTTCTGGCTGCCTTTTTTTGCGGCGGAAGAACTGGCCGGTAGCCCCGCGGCAGGGCTATTTATGGGGGGAGAGAAAGGGGCGGGGCCTCTCTAACGGTCAGTTAGTAGCTTGGGAATGTCCGTTGCTGGCCTGCGCGAGCGCAGGGATTACCATTGGTGTGAATAACAGGCCTACCACGCGGGGAAATTAATCTATACACTTGTCTATACCTCTGCTTGCATCTTCCAAAATTCTGCCTCCTTGGAACTGTTCACTTCACAGTTAATGACCAAAACGTCAGGCAAGCAGCGGATATTGCGTGTCTGGACCTTGAACAGCAGAGAAAGAAGGCACTTGATTTAACGACAATGGGCAAAGATAAATATTTAGTACTACCACTGTGGCTTTATCTGAGACCATATTGCCTGACCAGACAAATGATCCTTAAGAAATCTTCTGGATATAACAAATGGGAGCACTACATTTTTCAGGCAAATCAACATGAGCAGAAATAAAATGACATTTCACAGCCGGAACTTTATTGTCCAATCTATGACATCAGTTAGAATTTTAACTTTAAAAGCATAATGGAGGTTTCTCACAGGCCCTCCAACAGAACGGCTGGATAATGTTTGCAAGTGGTAACTCTCTATTAAGCACATTATCAGGGTAGTTTTGGTTAATGCAACCTTGCTGTTGTAATCCTCACTTATCTTATGCCACAAAACAGGACGATTAAGCACATTCACACTGGTTTGAAAGAAACATGATTTCCCTCCCAGCTTACCGTGGGTTGGTACTTCTCACAGTTCTCACACCAGGCCTGAGTGTTCTGTTCCAGGCAAATGCTCCTTTTCAAAATCTGAGCAAAGTCGTAATCTTTGATTTTATCTGGAAAGACAGCAAGAAAAAAAATGTGTAACATTCATTATCTCGAACATTAAACCAAGAAGTAACATTTAACCAGCCAGCCAAATATCATCAAGAAAAATCTGAACTAGTAGAGATCAACTGCTGATCATGAAGGCCCAATGATATCAAAAACAGTTGACCAGACAGGGTGAAAAGCATAAATAGGACTCTAATTTTCCCAAGGGGTTAACATTAAATAAATAAAGCCCAAATAAATAAATAAATAAATAAATAAATAAATAAATAAATAAATATAGAGCCGTAGACTTGAACTCAAGAAATCTGAACTAGCAGGTCCCACAAGTAAGCTGAGTGGGTTTTCTTCAGCATTTTATAGTTTATCTATTTACTTACTATATTTGTATACCGCCCTTCTCAGCCAGCAGGCTGAGATAGGAAACTATAATTATAAAACTGTGTAGGATTATTTTGAGAATATCATCTAGGACAAAATTTGCAAAGCAATGTCTGCAATTAAATAAGCAAAAAAACCCCGTATACATTATTAAATGTTGATCCTTCATTTTTGAAGTTAACATACCACAAGACACCTGATAACTTTTTATATTGATTGTCAGGCTATACTCTGACAGATATTATAAAAGCAAAGAAGTCACAGCTTTCTTAACTATCATGTGCAATGTTCTTCGGACACTCCTAAGTTTTGTGAGAACTTGTGAACCAAAAATATATGTATTCCAAATTCTAAATAAATGTATCCAATCACCTATTGAGAAGATTAACTTCAAACTGATTTTAAAACCAAGTTGTTCCAGTCTCATAAGCCTGGAAAGACCAAGTGGAAAGCCACAAGAGGCTCACTGGATCTTCTATGCTAGTTTTCCCAGGCTTCAAAGACAAACCCCACTCTACTATTCAGTCCAAGTTTCATCTATTATTCTACAAACTTCATACCATTACTTTCTGGGTAGGAGAGAGTAAAAAGGAGTGTTGAAGATACTCGGACAGTCTCTTTGCCACAACGACACATGCTGCAATTCTCTACTTCACAGCTGAAAAGCTGCCCAATGACTGAGTCCCCGGAGGATCCAAAGCTACTGGAAGAAACAAAACTATTTTATTTATTTATTTACTCTATTTGTATCCCGCCTTTCTCTATCCCAAAGGGGACTCAAGGTGGCTTTACATATGGCAACTATTCAATGCTTTTGGACAACAAAAATTAAAATTAAGTGCATATTAAAACATATAAAACATCCCATTCACTATTAAAATCACTATTAAGCAGAGCCTTAATCAGACATTCAGAGGGTCAATGCTGGATTGCATAAAAGGCAACTATTAACAATAAGTACAAACTGTAATTTTTTTTAAAAAAAACCCTCTTTAAATGAGGTGCATATATCTACTTTAAGGTACTTGGTCAAACACATTTGCCAGTTGTAACTTATTACAGAAAAGGTCCCCAAAAATGCATACACCTGTAACTGCTTATAATTCTGAATGGTTTGCATTGGGGTTTTTTAAAAATGTATACACGCTTAACAGGATTAAAAAAATCCAATACCAGAGAAGTGTCACAAAATTCCAAGACAAACTTTAAATGAGGTTTGCAGCTCTGGGCTTCAACAATGCAATCCATTCACTGCTGCGCAGGGATAACATTTTGAATACCTTACATAAAACTGTAATTTAAGGTGGAATTTGTAACTTTGACTAAATCATCATTGTAACATTTATTCTTTAATATAAATGTATTTACTTAGCCTTCAAATAATCACCATAGCTACTATTAGTTGTTAGAAGGTTTAATTTGGGGGGGGGGGGGGGAGGGATGCCCTGCATTTTTTAAAAAAAATATCAATCCACTCTTAAATGAAACCAAAAAACCTAAGAAGTTGTAAGATTATGGTCGCTTGTTGTTCAGTTGTTTGCAAACAATCGAACAACAAAAATGTATATGTTGATGAAAACATTTCAAAGATGAAAAATTGCTTGGACTGAATTATCTATCCAATTGCAAAGAAACCATTGAGCTTACATGTGGACTGATAACCAAAATCATTCGACTCTTTTAGAGCACTGCAGTAAGTTTAATTATATGTTTGATGCTATTGAGATGACATATAAATAGGAGAAATTCTTTTTTTATCCCTGAAATACATTTATATGACACTAAATTATCTTACTCCAACAGAGTCTAATAAAAAAGGACTACATTATATTTGTATAGGATGACAATTATGCTGTAATCAGCCCTCAAATGTAGGAATTTGTTTTATATTTATATAGTAATATCACTTTTTGTTGCAACTGATAATTTGTGGTTATGGGATCAGAAAGCAATTTTGGGACATTCTTATTTGGTAGGAAATGTTTGCTATTGTTTTTGTTTTGTGAAAATTATTCTTGTAAGACAAGTGGAGGGTTTGCCGCTTTTAATTTAATGTGGTACTCTATTTCAGGTGCAACCAAAGATAAATTCACTATTTTGATAACTGAGACTAATACCAATCCAACAGTTTAATAATATATTTAATATTTCTACCTTTGTCCATGAACCGGAGTGTCAAGTCTGTATATCTGGAACTGATCTTAATTTGTGATACTATTTTAAAGTTAGTCAGGCATGTGTTCGTAGATTTTTCAAAGTTGGCATAAGACAAAAAGCATCACAAACTATGTAATCCCAATCCCGTTAAGGTACTGAAATGAGGACAGAAAAGATGGATAACAATTTTAATACCTGCTGCCAATGCCCCGGTAAGCCTGAGGGCCCTCCTGCTCTTGAGTTTCCTGGTGAAGCTGAGTCAGAATGAAACGATTCCAACTCTGAATCAATCTCCCTAAATTCACTTTTCCTGTAGCCTCATCTGAATCGGCTAAGATTAGTCCCAAAGCAGCTGCCTCTGGAATGGTGCGGAAGGCACGCAGGAAGTTACTACCCTGAAACAAACGAAACGAGTGCACATTGGCTTACATTGAGCTAAAACAGTAATTGGTCTGAAATCCCCCCCCCCCCCAAAAAAAAACTCATCTCAAGATTGTTGTGTGGCCTTCTCATAGGTATGTTTGATGTAGTTTGGTAGCCTTTAGCCCAGGATTGAAGTCATGAACCGAGAAATAAGGTTGAAAGTGGGCAAAGAGTGGGGGACAGATTCAGATGAAGTGCAAAGGAAAAAGAAGAAATCCATCTTTTCCTAAACACTGACACAGGAAGGGGAGAATTCCAAACTCTAAGGGTGAGTTTACCATAGCCCTTTGGAAATAAACATCTATTTATAAAAAAGAGCACTTTTATGAATAGATAGGCATGGCATTAAACAGAAAATGCATTTGCCTCAAAGGATTGCTTGGAACAAATTGAACAATAGAGCTGGGGGGGTTTTGGAGAAGGAAAAAAACAAAGAAGGAAAGAACTCAACTTTCATCTAAGGCAAAACTTTCCAAAGTGTTGGAACAGACATGTGTGGTATCTGCAGTCCACAGATGTGTCACCTGAAAAATGTACCCCGCTTTTTTCCACCCCCACAAGCAAAGGCTGCCTGGAAGGAAGAGACAATCAAAGCCCCACCTCCCAACAGATAGTCATCCAGCCTCCTGGCTGTGCTCCCAAATAGGGTTTTGGGTGGCTGCATATCAACTAAATGGGAGACAAGAATATGACTCTTGATGGAACAACGATCCCAGCTTCTGCAAAATTGCCACCATGGCCTGACACAGAAGGCGACTGTAGCTCCAGGTGCATAGTCCCTTTACTCTTACCACTAAATTACATCTGACAAAATTCTGCATGGTTCCCTTGTTCTACCCATCTTTACCTGACAAGGATCTCCCCTAGACAAGTCCAGCATGTGGAATAAGAACCCCAGTTCACAGCTCAGGCAAAACTCCTTCTGGCACAAATGATTCTGGACTAAGCATCGGACAGGCTCTAAGAAATAAAGGACCTAGAAAAGGAAACAATAGACAGAGGAGACTGAGGTTGTCTGGATAACAAAGGACCTATACAAAGCTATCAAACAGAGACAATAAAAATGTGTTTACCTGGATCATACAGTTGCAGTAAGCATTAGGAATGTGAGGCTCCAGGCCAGCAAAGAGAGTCTTATTGTAATGTTTGAAGTCAAAGTCTTCAAGGCCCAGCTTGGAATACTTGATTGTGACCTTAGTAAAACAAACCAGAAAGTGTTATTGAGTGACAAAGTATTATTGACACTGGGGCAGCATTCACTTAGTAAAATACTTAATAATGAGAGAATTCAGTGGCTCATGAAGCTATTGAAACATGCCTTACTTTTCACACTAACAAGAGCATATCTGATTTTCAGATCTTAATCTGAGAAGATACTAAGATAAGAATCCATGTTTCACTATAGTTCTTGTGGCTCATATCACAGAAAGCTGCAGGAGAAACATCAAATTCAACATTAGTTCTCCATTAGCTTTTCCTGCTCCCTAATTTGAAAAAAAGCAGATTACTTACCCTGCTTGGATTAGACTATCATAAGATTCCTACCTTTTACTGATCCTGGTTTAGTAAGCTTTAGGATACAAAACAGAGGTTGAATAATACTGAAGATATAATTTATTGTGTGGATAAGGTTGGATCCTGCAAGGCAAGTTGCAAATAAAGCAGTATTTCACAACATGCTGTTTTCTTCTGAAAATCTTTCTATCTGCCCGTATTTTCCTCTGTAAAACCTTTAATCGGCTAAGAAAGCAGGAAAAACACACCTTCCTGTATTTCTTTGCCACCATGTAGATATGTGGCTCCTCTTCTCGTCCAATGGGGGATTCAGGGACTTGACTGAAATTGTCAAATTCATTATCAAGCTCTTTAAGCCGATAGGGAATCTGCAAAAGAGAGGAGCATTCAAGCCTTCATGGAGAATTTGCAGACCACATCCATTCTCACTTTATTGTTTCTGAGACAAAGGTGATGTACACACTAGAAGGAGGGGTGGTTTAAGAACAGCATATGGACCCACTTCAACCCTATCATACACAAATCAAATGTGCTTTCCCCCACTATGTGACTCAAATGTACTGAATACATTATGAATAATTATAAATCCAGAACATTTAGCTATCTTCTACCTCATATAATAGATGCAATACAAAACTTACTATACACCGAATTTTACTGTAGAACGTTCATATAGGTCAAACAGACATGGTATACATTATTGACAGCAAATAGTAACCCAATACTCACAAATTTACAGGATGTGCTTATTCTTTAAGTTAATTAACTCCCACAAGGATGCATAGATGAACCTATAGAGCTTGTCTTTAAATTTAAAACAGGTTACATCCCAGTGCAAACCTAGGCCTTATGACAAAAATCCTACCCTCCTCCCTTCTTTCTTCAATCTAAAACACAAGTGGGGAACATGTGATCCTTCAAGCATTGTGGAATTGCAACTCCCAGCAGTTCTAGCTAGCACAGACAAAGGGCAGGTGGGAGTTGTGTTCCAACAACCTCTGGAGAGTCCTGATCTGAACCACTAGTGCACCTGACATCATGTAGACATTTAGTAATACAGGGTTAGTCAAAATGCATAGGCCAATAAGCCATTCAATTGAATGGCTTATTGGCCTATGTATTTTGACTAACCCTGTACATCAAAACATCATCCAGAAATGCAGCTTTCAAAGTCCCAAACAAGACAAAGTTGACAGCTACCCCACAGCTACCTGATTTCGGAGCTTCGTCCTGGGGTTTGGAGCATATCCAATGAAGCCAACTTTTTTCATGGTACGAAGGATCTCCGGGTCAACTGGTGGGGCTCGCCTACAAAACAAAATGTGTGGTTTTAAGACAAAACTTTCAAGTTCCACTGGATAATGCAGCGTTCCCCTCAAGAGGACTGCAAACCCCTAAAGGAATACAGGGCTTTATTACAGTACACTCCCTTCCAAACTCTGCAGAGATACCCATTATAATATATAAACAGAGCATTGTCCATTTTAGTTTCTAACGCAGATTATTATGACAATCTAAAGAAATTCTGCAATTTGTTCTGAAAACGATTAGCATGACTTGCCATACAACAGAATCCAATTGGTAGCTTATGAAAAATTGTTCAAATCTGTAAAAACTAAATGAGGAATTGATATAATGCAAGACAATGAATAATAGAGCCCAAGCAAAAAAAGTATTGGTTTTTAGGCCTGTACACCTGGTGCTATTTGGGGCACAAATTCAAAAACTTCTTTGGCTAGAAAGCAGCAGCTCTATTTTCTTAGATATTATTATTATATGTTATGGGAAAGCAGATGATGACTGGTACATGGCATATGTTCTGAATTTTAAAAAGTAGAACTGACAGGGGAAAACCGGTGCCATTTTTGGAAACAGCAGGTCAAATATATCCAGAAACAGAGCTAACATTTGAAGCACTAATGTGTGTTGGGCAGTATACTACGACAGTACTGATATTATAATAAGGAGGACAAGAAAAGAGAGGAGGGACTCACTGAACAGCACCAACACATCTTTCAAGCAACTCTTTAAAGACCTATTATTTCCTTCAGTTCTCCTGTCGTAAGGAATTACCTGGGCGCAGGGACTGAGTTTGCAGCTGACCAGTCTGATAATAGCGTGTCAGTGGTCAATGGCACAGGAATGAGCGACAAGGGCATGAGATCTTGATTCCAATCAAGGTGGGGCAAAGAATCCACAATACAAGGCAAGGCAAAGTCAGTCTCCCGGGAGTAGGCATTGAAGGTGATTTCTGGGGAATCGGCCCATAGATGGACACAGCCTTCGGAGTCTCCAAAGACCATGGCTTGCTTGGTGGCTGACACATCAAAGCTCATGATCAGCTGGCCCACTGTATTCACATGGAAGATGTCAGCAGGGTTGGCCAATCCAGTGGGCTCACAGAACTGGCACTGACCTAAATGAGAAAAAAGAGAAAAGCAAAAAGAAAAGAAAGACATTTTCTCTCCAAAGCTTTAAAGCAAACACTGAATACTCTGAACTCAAAACAAAACCATTCTTTTACACTGAAGTTAATTCTTTCAGAAGCTCTGATGTTGAGAAAATGAGGCCTCCATGGTTCCAGTAAGTCTACCAGCAGAATTTGAGGACAGAGAATGTATCTGCTCAGAGACCTACCTGTTTGGGAGATGATGGCCAAACGAGATGTGTAGGTAGGAATGAACTTCAGAAACAGAGGGTCAATGTGGACTTGTAAAGGTGTGATGGCTCGCAGCATGCGCAGATCATATACTTTGAGGAAACGATCACAGGCAAGGCCATTCATTCGGCTGGAGAAACCACAGGTCACCAGTAGGTTGCCATGAACATCAAAATCTGAAAGACTTCCTGAGTAAGCATCAAACTCATGCTCTACAGCAAAGGTACGGAGGTCTCGTAAGGACACCTAATTTTAAAAAATCAGTAGAAACTCCATGAGATGTTTAAAAGTACATGAGAAATTCAGTAGCATAGAATGAATTAGCTTTGTCTCTTTCTCTATCAGGAAGGTATCAGATATCTAGGTGTTGAGCTCCATATAGTCCTATCAGAACTGGAGTGGGGTGAAATCTACGCTACTCCATAGACAGTCCAGGGAATGCAGAAAATGGGGGTGGGACAAAAGCAACTCCTCTTGCTAATGAAGAGGACAAACATAAGGCAAGAGTACATAGGCAAGAGATTAAATACACTCCAACAAGTCATATAGCATTCATGGATCCCTATGATCACTTCCAAGATTTCAAGACAAGGAAGAGTACATGAGACTGGTCTGAAGATCAGATTCAGTTGTAGTGCAGCATGGCACCTCAAGGCCTCCCCATAGGGAAGTCAAAATTAAGAACTGACATAAAATTTAGTCTAATCTGATTCTTTGTAATCACGCTGACAAGGTAGCAGAAGCAGACTTAGAAGCTGAATGGAGCAGTTCAGCCTTTGTTGTTTTAGCATGTAATTCTGATCTGTGTAATGAATATTTTCATAGCCTGATAGCTCTCACTACAAAGCAGCCCTTCAGTTCCGTCTGCAATCTGGGAAAAATAAGCTGCACACAACGAAAGTTGTGGTGAGGATGATACACTCAGCTACTAGTACCAGATTCTAATATACAGTTATCTTTTCAGAGGCCATAATCTGACATGACAACAGATGGACCTGAAATGAGCAATGTTAAAATATGGAGAAATGCTTCAATCAATTTTCGATCTTCTACCAAAAACAAAATTAACAAACTAGTTACATTTAGTGCTTTGTGACATTTGAGCATGTTTTCCCACTAAAGGATTAGAATATAAATGTCTTGATCAGGCAACTTCCAGAAGCCTTAACAAGCTTGTTCAATTGTCAGGAATTCTGGGAGTTGAAGGCCCAAACAGCTGGAGGGCTGCAGTTCGAGGACGCCTGGTCTTGATTTTTCCTTTGGATTGAAATACTGATTTTTCATAACACCTTAATATGGCTCCTTTCACTGTGTGATTGTGAAACTTCCAGGGAGCGAAGATAAGGTTATTAGTCATACCTTTCCTGATGTGTGACCACAGAAGAAGAAACGGTTCGACTGTCTCATGATAGTAACTCCAGGCACTTCCACTGTGTACTAAAATAAACACATAAGAATGTTGGACAGAGACAAAACATTTCACAATGAATATACAGCAGCTTTGCAGGAAATGGGAGCATAAAGTACTATAACTCAGTCAAGCTATTCTTCCATCCTCAGAGATCTACTGGCTGGCAGAGAGCGGATGATATAAGAAAATGATCCATACATGATATAACTGGAGGCTCAGTTATATCTGTACAAACTATAATGCGGTGCTGGCACTGCTTTCACTGATGTCAGACCATGAAATAGGCAGGATGGAGGCAGGTTTGTATTGGCTGAATTCAATGTCCTTCAAAGTCTCTAGCAATTATGGAAAATAAGACTGGTTTCATTTTTTGTTTAAAAATGGAAAAATTAAACACTAATTCTGTCCTACCCTTCCTTGGCTAGCATAAGTAGGGCCATGGAGCTGGAAAATGATTACTTCCTTCTCATAATCCATTTAGGATGGCAACCCTTGACAGCATAATGCCCACATCTCACTTTGGTTCTGAAATGCCAACATTTTGTTTTAATTCTTTTCTTTTCTTAACTTCCATATACTAAAAATGTTGGTAGCAAAATGAGACCCACACCCATTTTTTGAAAAAAAAAACATTTAATGCATTTGTTTGGGATGCAAAAATACTTTTGAAATGTTTATAACAGGAACTGAAAATATATGAAAACATCACAATAATAACAAAGTGAAGAAAGATATACCTAACATTATTTGTTGAGGAAGTTCTCTTCCTGTATTTTTGCTCCAGATTATTAATTTCAGTCATGAAGACCTACTAAAACTTCACTAGCTGAACACTCATGAATTCGCAGATATCGCTGTGTAAAGATCATCTTTGTGTAAAGACTAGGACAACCAACATTTTCTCTTAGAACTGCTTGAGTTCTGAATAACCAAACCCAATGCCATAAATAACATCCAAATCCATGATAAGCCACATTATACCTTCTGGGTCTCTTGTACAGTGTTGAGGTCTATCTCTATCACATGGCTGGTGAGCCCCCCAACAAGCAAGGTACTGGGATCAGTCAGCAGAAGACTGTGCATATCTTCGCTCTCATCCATACTACAGGAGAAAAAATGGAACAGTGAGGTTTAATTATGGCGTAATGCCACCCTCTCATGAGTAACTTACCCTATTTACTTGGTAGACAGACATGAAAAGAAATTACACCACATAATTACATCATTAAAATGTTCAGGCTCATCCTAGCAGCTGTGTTGAAATTTGACAAAATTCTTCTTTAGGAAAGACAGGATATGAATGATCTCACATGCCTCAAACCTACATCAGAATCTTTCAAATATAGCTCATGCTATCAAAGAACTTCTCAACGCACCAGATACATGATAAATGATTAAAGATAGAAATCTTTTGTTATGTTTCCAAGTGTGCCCGCTCTTCCAGTAAGCCAAATAGATAGAAAGCATAGATAGAATCCAATTCATATCTCATAGTTTTCAAAGACACCTTCCAACCAGTGTTAAGCTAGTGCAAAGCACTTACAGGTAATCAAAGATGATAAGACCACCTCTGGAATTATATTTGAGATTATTTTTGGTCAGAAAGAGCACCCCATTCTCCAGGCTCTGGATCTGTCGAATGTCGTCACTGCTATGCACCTGAAATGAGGAATAGCGTTCCAAGGCTGGGCCGAAGAAAGAGGTGGCATGACCCTGAAACAGAGGAAAGCCAGTTATGCTCACTTCTGATTAGATCTGTAAACACACACATCCTGCCCTGGAAGGAACTGTGGAAAAACAGAAATGAGGGCCCCCAGGTAAACAGTCACCTTCAATGACCCATCCTCCTTACTATACAGTTCATCTCATTTAGTTGCCATAAAACTTCCTTCTTTGGTCTACAGTTCACACACTAAATTAACAACCACAGCTTGCTTTTTCCTCTAATGTACAAGTTGGAGTTGTGGCAATTATAACAAGCACATAGAATAATCTGAATGTGGAAACAATTCATTAATTCATCTAATTTAATCGAAACTGAACCTCAAAGCACCTGGATACACAATTCATTTTAAAAGGATTTAAAACTATTTAATATGTATTCCCTGTTTTTAATCAAATTGTGGTCAATGTGACTAGTTGTAGTACATTACAAAGAAATATACAAAATGAAAACGAAATACCATTGAAAGTCTCATTCCAAAAGCTAATTATCTTCTATTAATTCAAAGAAAACTACAGAAAATGAATGTTGCCTACAGATTCATGGAACGGTCCTTGAAATAATAATAATAATAATAATAATAATAATAATAATAATAATAATCGTCATCATCGTCATCATCGTCATCATCGTCATCATCGTCATCTTTATTTATATCCTGCCTCCTCTCCAAATAGGACTTGGGGTATCTTATAAGAAGTAAAAACACAGTGCAAAACACAGTTTACAAAATTACAACATGATACATAAACAAAACCTAACAAAAGATAAACCACAATACAAAAAAGGCAAAAATAAAAACATAACACTTAACAACAATATATTAAAAAACCTAACAGACTGACATCACAATAATACAAAAGAAATAGCATGGGTTTTTTTGCTGGATTTAGAAATGTCCACCAGAGGCAAAACCAGTTCAAGTCAGTTGGCACTGGTGAAGCTAAAAATCACCATCACGGTAGACTTATAATCAACCATTTTCAAATGTCTGCTTCCTGAAATGGCAGGATGAAGTGGAATGATGTGTCATTTAGACAGATTGTCAAGCAAATGGTTTGTTCATGGCTTGCACCAGCATGCATGGCTTACACCAGTGTTCTTCAACTAGAGTCTTCCAGACATGTTGAGATTTTGGCAATTTGGTTTACAATAGCTAGGAATGATGGGGATTGTGGTGTAACATACCTTAGGTGTATCAGGTTGTGGAAGATAGATTTGCACAGTAAAACATGAACAAGTCAATGAAAAACATGCCACCTGAAATTTTTTTAAGTGTGAGAAATGAAATATCTTCAATAATGCCAGTTTCTTTAAGAGACTGACTTCACTAGAAATTTATATTTCCAGCTGAAACAATTTCTATGTTTCCAAACTTTAGGTCAACCGTGTTTTCAAACTTTAGAAAAACCTACATATATTTTCCTAAATGTTCTTAGCGTGTCAATAAAATATTCAGGTAAAGGAGAAAGCACTTTAAGCACTCTGAAAGAGCAAATATTCAATTTATTTATGAAAGTAGCTGAAAGATAAATATTTATTTATTTATTTATTTATTTGATACACTTGTATACCGCTAATATCTCAGCCTGTGCGGCGACTCATTGCGGTTTACAACTTGTTAAAATACAATAGTCACTTAAAAATATAAAATAAGATATCAAAATACAAGACATAAAACATACATAGTATGAACATACTTAGTATCGGGCCACCAATACAAGTCGAAAACATCTCATAGTTAAAATCGTAATTCAGTTCGTTATCCTTGGTTGCAAGTCCATGGTCAAAATAACCTTACATCGGAAATTAGTTAAAAACTTGCTCGAACATCCAAGTTTTTAGATTTTTCCGAAATGCCATTAGCGAGGTGGCTGATCTTAGTTCAATAGGGAGGGCATTCCAAAGCCGGGGGGCCACCACAGAAAAGGCCCTATCTCTCGTTCCCGCGAGCCGCACCTGTGAAGCAGGCGGGATGGAGAGAAGGGCTCCTCCTGAAGATCTTAGGGTCCTGGTGGGCTGATAGGCCGAGATACGTTCGGATAGGTATGTAGGGCCAGAACCGTTTAGGGCTTTAAAGGTCAAAACCAGCACTTTGAATTGGGCTCGGTAGCTGATCGGTAGCCAATGGAGCTGGTACAGCAGAGGAGTTGTGTGCTCCCTGCGCCCTGCTCCTGTTAATACCATGGCTGCCGCCCGTTGGACTAGTTGAAGCTTCCGGGCCGTCTTCAAAGGCAACCCCACGTAGAGAGCGTTGCAGTAATCAAGGCGGGATGTAACCAGAGCGTGGATTACCGTGGCCAAGTCAGACTTCCCAAGGTACGGTCGCAGTTGGCGCACGAGTCTTAACTGTGCAAATGCTCCCCTGGTCACCGCCGAAACCTGGGGATCCAGGCTCAGCGATGAGTCCAGGATCACACCCAAACTGCGAACCTGTGTCTTCAGGGGGAGTGCGACCCCGTCTAACACAGGCTGTAACCCTATACCCTGTTCGGCCCTGCGACTGACCAGGAGCACCTCTGTCTTGTCTGGATTTAATTTCAATTTGTTCGCCCCCATCCAGACCGTCACAGCGGCCAAGCACCGGTTCAGGACCTCGACAGCCTCCTTAGTAGCGGGTGGAAAGGAGTGACAGAGCTGGACATCATCTGCGTACAGATGACACCGCACCCCGAAACTCCGGATGATCTCGCCCAGCGGCTTCATGTAGATGTTAAACAACATGGGGGACAATATTGAACCCTGAGGAACCCCACAAAACAACGGTTGTGGGGTAGAACAGGAGCCCCCCAGTAACACCTTCTGAGACCGACCCTCGAGGAATGACCGGAGCCACTGCAAAGCAGTACCTCCGAGGCCCATTCCTGCGAGGCGTCCCAGAAGAATACCGTGGTCGACGGTATCGAAGGCCGCTGAGAGGTCGAGAAGCACCAACAGGGACACACTCCCCCTGTCGAGCTCCCGACGGAGATCATCCACTAAGGCGACCAAGGCTGTCTCAGTACCATGTCCCGGCCTAAAGCCAGACTGCGCCGGATCTAGATAATCCGTGTCTACCAAGAATGCCTGGAGTTGTGAGGCCACCACACGTTCCATGACTTTGCCCAAAAAGGGAAGATTGGAAACAGGCCGATAGTTTACCAATTGAGTGGGGTCCAGTGATGGTTTCTTCAACAGCGGTTTTATCACAGCTTGCTTTAAGCTGGCTGGAAAAATGCCTTCCCGAAGGGAGGCATTAACCACCACCTTAACCCACTCGGCCAATCCCCCTCTGGCCTCCTTTAGAAGCCAGGATGGGCAGGGGTCTAGGATGCATGTAGTAGCTCTCATTCCTCCAAGCACCTTGTCCACATCCTCGGTTTGAACCAATTGAAATGAATCCATCAAAATCGGACAAGCAGATGCTCGTGTTACATCCTCAGAGACTGCCGTTAATGTGGCATCCAGTCCAGAGCGGATCAAAGCGACTTTGTCTGTAAAGAACCGAGCAAAAGCTTCACAGCGAGCTGCCGAGTCATCAGGGCACCCATCCTGGATGGTGGGTTTTAAAAGGCCTCTGACAACCCGGAACAGTTCAGCCGGACGGTTCTTTGCAGACGCAATAGAGGCCGCGAAGAAGGTCTTCTTAGCGGCTCTTATTGCCGCGGCATATGACCTTAAAAAGGACACAAACCGTGTTCGGTTTGGCTCGCTCGGATCCGAACGCCACACGCTCTCTAGTTCCCTCTTCTTTCGCTTCAACACCGCCAGCTCCTCAGTAAACCAAGGGGCTGGTTTAGCTCGGCTACTTGAGAGGGGACGTTCTGGAGCGATCGTGTCTATTGCTCTAGTCATCTCCCCATTCCAGAGAGCGACCAGGGCATCAACAGGATCACCAACCGAGGTGGCGGGGAATTCCCCAAGAGCCATCAGGAATCCCTCCGGATCCATAAGCCTCCTGGGGCGGACCAATTTAATAGGTCCTCCACCTCTGCGGAGGTTAGGGGGTGCAGTAAGTCTAAAGCTGACCAGGTGGTGGTCGGTCCATGGCAACGGAGAGATGGATAACTCCTCAACACCGCCACCTTCCTCCCATCCCTGACAGAAAACCAAGTCCAATGTATGTCCAGCACTGTGGGTGGGGCCAGATACTTGTTGGGACAGACCCATGGTCGCCATGGTAGACATGAAGTCCTGAGCCGCTCCCGTTAGGGCAGCCTCGGCGTGGACATTGAAGTCCCCCAGCACAAGCAGCCGTTGGGACTCCAATGCCAGGTCCGAGACTACCCCCGCTAGCTCAGGTAGGGAGACTGTAGTGCAGCGAGGTGGACGGTACACTAACAGAATCCCTAAACTGTCCCGGTCACCCACCCTCAGGTGGACGCATTCAAAATTTGTTGACTGCGGGATGGGGGTCCTGGTCAGAGAAATGGAATCTCTATAGACTACTGCAACCCCGCCTCCCCGCCCTCCGGATCTCGGTTGATGCTGCACAGAGAACCCGGGTGGACAAAGCTGGGTCAAGTTTACACCTCCAGCTTCGTCCAGCCAGGTCTCTGTGATGCACGCCAGATCTGCCCGTTCATCCAGGATTAAGTCCTGGATGAAAGTTGTTTTGCCATTGACAGATCTGGCGTTCAACAGCACCACTTTCAATCCCGAGGGACCGCCATCCTGGTTACACCTACTTACCGTATCAGGAGACCGGTTTGGAATTACTAAAGTTGTTCCCCGTTCCCTAGGCCGAATTAAAGGTCTCCTTTTCCCGTATCTCCCCTTCCCCACCACGACTTCTATGGGGGCTCCTCGGTTAACGGAAGCCTCTCCCTCCTCCATGACGCATTTGGTACTTATACTAATAAACCAGGGATCATCGTGGTGTACATGCCATGTTACAGTTTCAGTTTGCCATAGCTTTGCCTTCCACGTGTTCTTCAGTCCCGTTAGGTCATATTCG
This sequence comes from Anolis sagrei, assembly GCF_037176765.1. NCBI lineage: Eukaryota > Metazoa > Chordata > Lepidosauria > Squamata > Anolidae > Anolis > Anolis sagrei. The sequence goes on from NC_090022.1 coordinate 138,609,818, forward strand.
AGATCCCTCGTGCTATTCCATTCCTTCTTACCTACATATACAATTAGCAACCAAATTAACAGATGCCAAGAAGTAGGTAATAGCATAGGTCGTAGTTATTAAGCACAGTTGGAACAAGGAATTATGCTGTTGAAATACAGATGATGTTTTAGCACAACACAGTAGAGCAGCAATGAAATGCGAAGGCTTAAATGACCCAAGATATTAATTAAAGTGCGTCATGGAGGCCTGATTCAGCACTAGCTGTAACAATCTAATTTAAAGTGCTATAGTGGCTAAGTGCACAAGAAATAGTTTAAAGTGCTAATGGCATAAAGTGCAAGATCACAACAGTTAATAAAGTGCACGAAGTAACCAATTGATCATGGAATCAGGATTAATTAATTAGCAACCATCAGGAACGGTCAGCACATTCAAGATGGTCACACATAGGTTGCAATAATAATCAATCAAAACGGGGGTGAATTAGCACCGTCAGAATAATTAGCACACTCAGAGCTAGATGATACAATTAAAAAGACTAAGGTGCTAAAACTCATGAAATAGTAGTCCAATGATATAGTAAGTTAAAGTGCTGATCGTATAAGTGCTAATATCATACAAGATTTTAAAACAATGAGGTGCTGAAAGATGATAATGGTTAACCAGCAAGGATGGTTATATATAACTATCAATCCAAAGGAGGCCAGCTCAAGAGGTCTGCACAATATTAAGGCCGGCACAAGAAGTCTACACAGTATTAAGCCAGCACAAGGTCTACTTAATATTAAGGCCGGCACAAGAGGTCTACACAATATAGAGATCTACACAATATTAAGGCCAGCACAAGGGTCTACACAATATTTGGCCGGCACAGGAGATCTGCACAATATTAGGCCAGCACAGGATGTTTGCACAGTATTAGGCCAGCTCAAGGGTCTACACACTAATTGAGGTCAGCACAAGAGGTCTATACTAAATCAATACAAAGTTCTACACAACATTAGTCGACACGGCAACACAGTCGCTGTTAGCTGGTAGCACAGGTGAACTCCAGCAGCTGTGACAGGGTGGCGAGCCAAATGGTGGTGGCCGCGATGGAAGGCGGCAGCAATGGCGAGGCGGCCCGGCCGCTGCAACGGTGGCGATGGGACGGCAGTAGCGATGGTGAGGCGAGGCGCCAAGAAGGCGGCTGCAACCGCCACGGCGCTCTCCGTGCCCTGGCTCGGCCCAAGGGCTCTGCGGTGGTCCGATTGTGGGAGGCGGCGGCGATGGAAAGGCGAAATGCCAAAAATGGCGGCCGCAACAGCTGCAACGCGCTCCGCGCTCCACCTCAACCCAGCGGCTCAAGAGAGGCCCGGCCTCCTTTCCTGGCTTGCTTTCTCACCAGTGTGGGGGAGATGCAGCCAGGACGCTGAACCTCTCCTGTTCTTGCAGGCAGGCTGATAGCAAGGTGTAGCTGGGAGACAGAAGTTCTTAAAGCCTCCTTTCCTGGCTTGCTTTCTCACCAGTGTGGGGGAGATGCAGCCAGGACGCTGAACCTCTCCTGTTCTTGCAGGCAGGCTGATAGCAAGGTGTAGCTGGGAGACAGAAGTTCTTAAAGCCTCCTTTCCTGGCTTGCTTTCTCACCAGTGTGGGGGAGATGCAGCCAGGACGCTGAACCTCTCCTGTTCTTGCAGGCAGGCTGATGGATGTGACAAACTATTCAGAGGTTTTAAAGAAAATTATTTGATTATTTGTTTACCATAAATGAGAGTTTGTTTTCCTTTGCTGTAAATAACAATTACAGTATATGACTAAGAATATTTTTTTTTAAAAAATAAAACAAGCTGGAAATTTTAGAATTTAAAACAAGAACCCACAAGTTAGGAAACATGGTACTTGTGAGCTTTTTAAGGAAAAAAATCTTTCAAGCTGCCTGCCAAGACAGTCAGTTCACAAATGCAGTATTCTTTTCATGAATAGAAAATGAACAGAGCATAAAACAGTGTATTGGAATTAACCCAGCAAATTCATTGGAGTTAAAATCAGATGCATTACTTTGTACATCGTGCTAATACTCCAAACCTTTTAATGCTAATTAAATATGTGTAACAAAAGACAGGCCCTTTTCATTCCAGTTAGTTAAATCACACACATGCGCTAAGAACCACTTACCCCATGGTTTCCAACCCAGAGCATTTCTTCATGGAGGTCAAAGTGTGAGAAGGAGACAGGGACACCCACTTCAGATACAACAGTGTGGAGCTCTGAGTACATGCCCTCCATGATGTGCACTGAGTCGGGGACAGGGATGCCCTCCAGGGGTACCCCTTCTGGATCCAGCTCCACATTCTGGAGAAGGCTAGGGTTGAGGTGAGGATCCAAGACAGGATGGAGGGCAGGCACATACTCCGCAAGAGCTGGGTCAAGGGTTTCAAAATTCATGGTGGTTTATCTGTAAGACAGTGAAAGAATTCATGAAGCCATCCTTCACTGCCTGTAAGAAACAGAAAGAGCTTGTTCTATAATGATAGCCATGGGAGGAATTTCTTATCAGAATGTTGGACAAAATTATGAGAGTGCTCTTATCAGACAACAACAATGTTGATGGTCATGTACACTGACATATTCAGAATGAATGTCATTCCAACAATGGTGTGAGATACAGTCCTCAGTGAGGGAGAGGAACTCATACTAAAAATGTTAAAACCACTTCTCAGAACTTAAAACATCAACAGAAGTAGTACCATAAAACATGGATGCTAAACATGATATTGGTAACCAGTTTACACAACATTAATCTCCTTTCACAGGGGAATGCAGAATGTAAGTCTCACTTTCAGTCACAACATCCTGACATATACGCTACTTTCCTTGTTATGTAGTATTCCAGTTTCCTTCCATTTTTCAAACTTTATTCAGTTCTCTTAATGCTCTTTAACTAAAACGCAAAATCCTATCCAGAGCAAATAACAGTTAATACAATAGTTTAATTTGCTTTTAATGTTGACTTTCATTTTTTAACAGTAATCTTCTTATTGTGTAAGCTGCCTTGAAGCTGGATATAAAGTTAATAGTAATAATAACTTTATATTATTATTTAATGTTTACTCTTTTTGCTGTTGTACACTGCCCTGAGTCCTCTTGGGGGGATAGAAATAAATTATTATTATTATTATTATTATTATTATTATTATTATTAATTTGTCGTGTCAGAGCAACCAGTCCATTATATTACATTTCTAACAGAACAAAGCAAACAAACAGAAAAATACAAAACTTGTGAGTTTGGTAGTTGGTTAAATGTCCTTTGACCAGTATCTGGCCACTTGGAGTGCTTCCGGTGTTGCTGCAAGAAGGTCCTCCATTGTGCATGTGGCTGGGCTCATGTTGCATTGCAGCAGGTGGTCAGTGGTTTGCTCTTCTCCACACTCGCATGTCGAGGATTCCACTTTGTAGCCCCATTTCTGAAGGTTGGCTCTGCATCTCGTGGTGCCAGAGTGCAGTCTGTTCAGCGCCTTCCAAGTCGCCCAGTCTTCTGTGTGCCCAGGAGGGAGTTTCTCATTTGGTATCAGCCATTGGTTGAGGTGCTGGGTTTGAGCCTGCCACTTTTGGACTCTCGCTTGCTGAGGTGTTCCAGCGAGTGTCTCTGTAGATCTTAGAAAACTATGTCTAGATTTAAGTCGTTGACGTGCTGGCTGATACTCAAACAGGGGATGAGCTGGAGATGTCTCTGCCTTAGTCCTTTCACTATTGGCTGCCACTTCCCGGCGGATGTCGGGTGGTGCAATACTGGCTAAGCAGTGTAATTTCTCCAGTGGTGTAGGGCGCAGACACCCCGTGATAATGCGGCATGTCTCATTAAGAGCCACATCCACTGTTTTAGTTTTTTTTTTAATTTTTTTATTATACATTTATCAAACAACATGTATAAGCACACATTCTTCCCTCTTTTTACAACATCTTAGATAGAAGAATTTGTCATATTATATACAATCTAACAGTAAAAATAATCAAATACATCTTTAAGCATATTTCTTATCATTCCGTTATAACTTATATAATGTATATCTCTACCACACACCTTTTATCTACTTATACATGTTTTATTTCTTTATAATTAGTATTATACCATTTCCCACCTCTTCCCTTTACCTTTAGTTTGTGCCCCCTTCACCAGGACCAACCTACTCACAATTCCAAAATGTCATTGTTTCTGTTGCTGGCTTGTACCCCTTTCCCTCCTTAAAAATATACTCAATAAATTTTCCCCATATTTTCCAAAAATCTGTTTGTTTCCATATTCCCCTTTTAATTTTAATATTGCAGGTTAGCTTATCATTGTTTTAGTGTGGTGAGATGTGTTCCACACTGGGCATGCATACTCAGCAGCAGAGTAGCACAGCGAAAGGGCAGATGTCTTCACTGTATCTGGTTGTGATCCCCAGGTTGTTGTTGTTATTATTATTATTATTATTATCAAATGTAAAGTCCTACTAAATTCAGTGGTACTTACTTTCTGGTAAATGAATGTAGCATCCTCTTTTGAATTTCCGTATTTCCTATTTGTATTAACTTCAGAAATAGTCTTTCCTCTTTTAAGGATTACTTCAGTTGTCATAAAGAGCTTGAAAAACTAAACTGCAGAATTCAGGACTAATGAGAAATCTGGGATACTCTCATTGACAGAGGTGAAAGAAGATGCTGGGCCCAGTTTTGGGTGTGTTTTGAAAATGTGTACAGACAGTACAGTGGTTAATTTCCATTATGCATCCCTTTGGAGATAGTATTCCAAATAATTGCTTCTTATAACCGTTGCTGAAAGACAATTGCCAGAATGATATGATACCTTTTAATGTATTTTAAAAATCAAAGCACCTATTCAAGAAAGAAGCTATTGGCTACTACATGATTACTATTTGGCCTTGACTCTTTTCAAGCAGCAATTGTAGGGGTTAGTTCTGCAGCAGTATGAATAAACAATTTTACATATCACAAATGCTAAAGAATGAACTTTGATATGCTAATGCTTGGAGACCTCTGAGGAGCCTACCAATTTTATCTCTACATAGTTTATTGCTCCACATTTATCTCCTTCCCACCAGGAAGTATAGTAGTCTCTCAGTTAACTGGAATTCAAGCAACCAGAAACTACCAAAAAAACATCTATGATATAATTAGGATCACCAAAACCTGGTGGGACAAGTCTTGTGTTTGGAATGCAAGAATATAGGGTTATTACCCATTTCTGGAAAACAGAAGAAGAGTGGTTACTCTTTTGTACTGAAAAGTAAATGCTTGGGGTCTTTGCAGCAGACAATTGGAACACTCATCCTCCTAGATACACTGTTGGGCTGCAGCTTTATGTTCCTCATCATTGCCTTTCCTAGTGAAAGGCCACAACTGACTGTTCTACTTTACAGGTGCAAAAAAGGAAGACTCATCTATCAAGTCTTGGAAATTGCTTCCTAAAGTTAGTTTCCAGTAACCACACATCATTTATTTCGTCATCGACAGAACCTATACTGGAAATGTAACCCGCAAAAGAGGAAGAGCAAAATTGCTTTGACCTTCTAAACCTGGAATCCTAAAAACACTACGTAATTTAATCCACAGAATTTTTGCTACCATATGAACATGTGTCAGGACTTGCCAAATCTTTGGCCTATTATATGAATACTAGTCTGAAGTTATACTCCTTTTCTTCTTTGATAAAGAGATAAACCCCAATACTATGCCTTCAGCTAATAGGGTATGTTTAACCTGCAGAAGAGAAGGCTGAGACAAGATAAGATAGCCATATATAAATATGTGAAATTATGTCATAAGGAAGAGGGAGCAGGCTTGCTTATGCTGCCCTGGAGACTAAGGGCCTTTCCACACAGCCATATAACTTATCAGTCTGAACGAATCTCCCCTTATGAACCATCTAGGACAGGGGTCCTCAAACTACGGCCCGCGGGCCACATGTGGCCTGCTGAGGGCATTTATCCGGCCCGTGCGGCCTGCCCTGGCCTCGTACAAAGCCCCTCGCCACTTGCTAGACCCAATCCCCTTGCCTGCTTCACGCCACTCGTCAGGCCTGGCAAGCAAAGAAAGCAGCAACGGGCTTCGCTCGAGGCCAGGCTGCACGGTGCAACTTGCCTTCCTCGTGCTGCCCGTTGTGCGAGCCAGGCAAAGGAGGTGCAGCCTCCCTTGCCAGGCCCGACAAGCAGCGTGAGGCAGGTGAGAAGATTGGGCCTGACAAGCGGCGAGGGGCTTTGTGCGAAGCCAGGCCGCGCGGCGCAACTTATCTGTCTCGCACTGCCCTTCGTGCAAGCTGGGCAAGGGAGGCTACACCACGCGGCCTGTTCTCGCGCAAAGCCCTCAGTGCTTCCATTGCTTGCCAGGCCCGACAGGCAGCGCAAGGCATGTGAGGGGATTGGGCCTGGCAAGCGGCAAAGGGCTTTGCGCGAGGCCAGGCCACGCGGTGCAGCCTCCCTTGCCTGGCTCACACGATGGGCAGCGTGAGGTAGGTAAGTTGCACTGCACGGCCTGGCCTCACACAAAACCCCTTGCCGCTTGCCAAGCCCAATACACTCGCCTGCCTTGCATCGCCCGTCGGGCCTGGCAAGCAATGGAAGCGGTAAGGACCGGGATTGTGGCGCAGCTGGCTGAGTGTCAGCTGCATTAAGATCACTCTGACCAAAAGGTCATGAGTTCGAAGCCAGCCCGGGCTGGAGTGGGTGTCCAGCCATTGTGTAGCCCGTTGTCGACCTTTGCAACCCGAAAGACAGTTGCATCTGTCAAGTAGGAAAATAAGGCACCACCTTGTGTGGGAGGCTAAATTTAACTAATTTATGAGGCCATAAAGAAAAAAGATTCCGGGGAATGTGGAATGCGGAAGAACTTCATTGGTGTCACTGATAGACGACGAAAAGCAGCAGCTCCCCTGGCGGCCAGAAAAAAAGTTAAATAGCCTTGGTGTATTTGTGTGTTAAACGTTGTTTGTCAAAACTGGCATTGAATGGTTGCCATATATGTGTTGACTGTAATCCGCCCTGAGTCCCCTGCGGGGTGAGAAGGGCGGAATATAAGAACTGTAAATAAATAAATAAATAAATAAATAAGGGCTTCGCTAAATTTAGGCCAGGCCATGCAGTGCAATTTATCTGCTTCGCACTGCCCCTCATGCGAGAGGCAAGGGAGGCAACACCACACGGCCTGTTCTCACGCAAAGCCCTCACTGCTTCCATTGCTTGCCAGGCCCGACGGGCACCGCGAGGCAGGTGAGGGGATTGGGCCTGGCAAGGGACTTTGCACAACACCAGGCTGCGCGCACCACAGCAGCACCCGGCTCGCATGAGGGGCAGTGCGAGGCAGGTAAGTTGCACCGTGCAGCCTGGCCTCGTGCAAAGATCTTTTAAACTTTGAAATGAAATATAATTCATGCTTACATATTCCAAAATCCACTTTATAAGGCAGAAAATAGAATTTTTTCCTCATTCTCATTGGAACTATTTTATCTTCAGAAATGCTAAAGCTATATTTTTCTATGTATTCCTATATTGCTTTCAGCAGCCCATCGTTGGGTGTGTGTGCATGTATGTGCCTTCAGGTCTCCTTTTATTTCTGGCGGCCCCATGAATTTAATGTTTTCTTTGAGAGGAAATACTCAAAAATAGTTTTGTCAGTTTCTTTCTCTGAAATATAGCACCTGCTATTCATTTGTGGCTTCCCATCCAAATTCTAACCAGAACTGGCCCTGCTTAGCATTCAAGATCAGAGGCATTTAATCTTTCATTGACTCTGCCAGGTATTATTCTTCTGTACAGTAGTATCTGTTACCCCTGTGACCCAACTTGTACAGGCAGTCCCCAACTTACAAACAAGTTATGTAGGTTTGTTCTCACTGTAAGCTGAGTTTGGTTCAATTTCATTGTTGGAGTTCAGAATGCTCTTGGTTGGCAGGGGAACTATTCATCCCAGCAACTCTCAAATGCTAAAGTCTATTTTCCCCAAGCCTTTCCAGTATTTTCTGTTGGTGATGGGAGTTTGGCAGATAGGCTAATCAGTAAACATATTCATGGATCCCCTGTTGTTATATTAAGACTATTACCTATGCTGTGACATGCTTGAAATCAAAATTTCATTTATTTGTAATGAGAAATAAATATTTCACAATGTATAATTACATATTGTTTTTGTGATTAATCACTATGCTTTATGTTCAGATTGTAACAATAAAAATACATCCTGCATATCAGATATTTACATTACGATTAATAACAATAGCAAAATAAGATATGTGCAGTGTGCATAGGAATTTTGTCATCGTTTTTTTTTTAACTATAGTCCGCCCTCCAATGGTCTGGGGGACAGTAATCTGGTCCGCTTTTTAAAAAGTTTGAGGACCCCTGATCTATGACCTTAAGACCATCTAGGGAGGCCTTGCTCTTGATCCTGCCTTTGTCACAAGCACATCTGGCGGGGACGAGAGATAGGGCCTTCTCAGTGGTGGCCCCTCGACTATGGAACGCCCTCCCTAGGGATATCAGATCGGCCCCCTCCCTATTAACATTTTGGAAAAAAGTCAAGACGTGGCTTTTTGAGCAAGCGTTTGCAAATGCAGAGTAACTGACATGGAAAATGAAACGACTAGATGATGGACTGGACAATGTTTAAACAAGGAGACGCTAATGATTTTTGTTTTATTGATTTGTTGTGGTTTTATATTACATATTAATGTTTTTAATTGTATTTCTGATATTGTGTGCATCAAATTGTTGCCTGTAAACCACCTTGAGTTGCCTGAGGGCTGAGAAAAGCAGTATACAAATACAGTAAATAAATAAATAACCCAAAATATCAAGGCAGAAAATTCCACAATATCTGCTTTCAACAGGGTTATCTGAGTCCACATTGCCATATATTCCAGTTCAAAGCAGATAATGTAGGATTTTAATCAGCTGTGTGGAAGGAGCCCCATTTCAAATCAAGTATTGTGGGATTTTCTGCCTAGATATTTTGGGTTATATGGCTGTGTGGAAGGGCCCTTAGACTCAGTAGTAATGAGTTCAAATGACTGCTGGAGCTCTCCTGGCATGTACAAATGATGCACCAGGAGAAAGGGGAGGAGAGCTATCTTCCTCTCCTCCTTCTCCTGGTGCATCATTTGTTTGCGCCAGGAGAGACTTGGCAGCCCTCTAATGGAGGCCGGGTAAGTTATTTTGCTTGGGTTTTTTTACACTGTTTTGGGGGTCTTTTGGGGAGGGGGTTGGTATTCTCAGTTTTCCAGGCTAACTTAGCCTGGAAAACCGTGGGAATACTGTCTGGACTACAGTCCAGACACCAGAAGTAATGGGTTTATCCAGCGCCTTCCAAGAAGCTGTGGAATAAATCAAGTAACAAATTAGGGTTTTCCTAGTTTGTGGTGAATTAATCAACTGGACAGCCCCATTTTAATTGTAATAACGCCCACATTAAAGGGGCTATGCCCTACAAAAGTTACAGGTTTGATCAGCACTCCTGATCCAGAGAAAGCAAATGCTATTTTTTCTCTATTTCCCCCAAACCTCAGTTAGTAAAATCACAGGCCAAATTACGACAAAATTATGTGAGTTGTAACTCAAGAAAGTAACCTTTCTCAGCGTTGCCCAGATTAGTCATGGGTTACATCAATGGCATAACCATTTTGGTTTCCTTGACAATTGTTATCCCTCAAGAACATAGCAAGATACTAAATCAAAAGAGTGGCAAAACTGTGTTACTGTTATGAAATGTGCTAAAGAGTGGGGTTGGGCAACTGGAAACTTGGGAGACACATTACTCCCCCCACCCACCCCAGAAAACACGGAAGGCTTTCCCCCATTGCCCTAACTCCCATAAAAAAAGATTTGCTCTCAAATGCTGTGGGACAAAATGAAGTGAGTTATTTCCTTTTTCCAAAACGGCTCAAAAAGGCATAACTCTCAAAATGTAATAGAATTACTCTGCATAGCATTTGAGGGCATTTTTTAAAATGGAGCCGCCAGAGGTGGGTGAAATGCCCCAACATCCTCTAAACCAGTGGTTCTCAGCCTGCGGCTCCCCAGGTTTTGGCCTACAATTCCCAGAAATCCCAGCCAGTTTGCCAGCTGTTAGGATTTCTGGGAGTTGAAAGCCAAAACACCTGGGGACCCACAGGTTGAGAACCACTGCTCTAAACCATTTTGGAAGCATTTCGGAGCAAAGGCCTATGGTTCCCACAAAGGCCTGTCCCTGACCCCGACGAGGGAAGAGGAAGTGAGGTGGCGGGCAACATCCCCGGAACCAGTGGCTCCATCCTTAAAACTGGCGGTTGTTTTGGACCAAAATAGGCCACACGTTCTGGCTCTCAAGAACGCCCATGAAAAACCACTGGGCTCCCGCTCCCCTGCCAACAATCCGCAGGCCATTGTCAGGAAGAAGAGAGGGGTTACCCACAATCCTTTGCTCTTCCGGTTTCCCAGCCGCGACCGCCGCTATGGCAACCCCAGCCCTCTTCGTTCCATCTCCCGCTCCTTCGGCGTAGCTCAGCAACAAGGGGGGCTGATTCCGACCAATCCCTGAGCGCCTTGTGGGAAGGCATCCAATCAGAGCAGACCTTACATTTTACACGAGCGGCGCTACGTGACTAACTGAAGGACGGGATTCTGAAAGGGACAAAAAGCTTGGCGGGTGTTGTTTGTAATGCTTATGAGGTTGAAAGGGGAAGTGAAGCTCGCCGCGTGGCTCGTTTACAAATCACGAAGGAGGGCGGCGGCCTAGTTTGCGCGGCGACCAATCAGCGAGTGCCCTTTCAGCCCCTCGGCCCCCTCTTAGGGTTTCTTCACGGCTTGTTGTTCTCTCCAAACAAGGAACTCGTCCTTTCCCTCCCCGTGAATCAGCGCAGGGCAGCCACCTGGAGGGATGCGCAGCCAGTTTCCTTTTGCGCAACGGGGCCAGAAGGGTATAGCCTAGGGAAGTGTATAAACACCCCTGCCGGTTTGGTTTTGCTGCCTGGCTCCCTGTTCAGAAGATGTCACCTCATGTTCTGTCCCTGTGACAGTTAGCTTTTGAAAAATTTGGCATGTTTTGGAAACAAGGGATTGGTGAAAAGCCTCCACCTTTTCTCCACAATAACAACTCTTTCAGGAATGAATTTCCTTTTCGAGGGGTAGATTTCTCTCGCTTTCTGTTGGCTCACCCTGTTCTTATCTATGAGTCATTTGTAAGTCGGAAGTTTGCAGCCTGTGTACGTTGTCTGAAGCAGTGGCTTGAGCCTTGGATTACAGCTTCGGAAACCAGAGTTTGATTTCCTTCTCTGCCAATGGAAACCTTTCAGTCAGCCCATTGTATGCTAATCAAGGTGGTCAGTTGAAACATTCACACCTAGCTCCAGCAGAAAAGAGTCCTTTGTCCCACCCTGGTCATTCCACAGATATATAAGTCCCCTTTCCCTGGTTCTAACAGACCTCACTACCTCTGAGGATGCTTGCCATAGATGCAGGCGAAACGTTAGGAGAGAATGTCTCTAGGTTAGGGGTCCACAAACTTTTTAAACAGAGGGCCAGGTCACAGTTCCTCAAACTGTTGGAGGGCCGGATTATAATTTGAAAAAAGCATGAATGAACTCCTATGCACAATGCACATATCTTACTTGTAGTGCAAAAAACCCCACTTAAAAACAATACAATAATTAATATGAAGAAAATTTTTAACAAATATAACGTTATTAGTATTTCAATGGGAAGTGTGGGCCTGCTTTTGGCTGATGAGAAAGGATTGTTGTTTTTGTTGTTGTTGTTGTGTTCTTTAAAGTTGTTTCAGACCTAGGTTGACCCTGAGCAAGGGCCGGGTAAATTGCCTTGGAGGGCCATATTCGGCCCCCGGGCCGTAGTTTGAGGACCCCTGATCTAGACCATGGCCATACAGTCCGAAGAAACCTTCAACAACCCAGTGATTCCGGCCATGAAAGCCTTCGACAATACATTGAAACCTTTCAGATTATCCTGGGCAAGTTACACACACAGCCCCAGAAAACCTTGCCTTAGGATTGCCATAAGTCAGAAATGACTTGAAGGCATAGAACAACAATGAAATCATACTTTCCAGATTCTATCATACAATGTTTTAATCGGTTGTCCTTTTCCTTCTCTAATCATTCTAGAAACAATTATCTGTGTCACCTTCTCTCTAGTATGAAGAATATTCCTCGTGGAAGTGAAAAGAAATTCAAGCTTTTACACTTGTGTATTTATCATAGAATCAAAGAGTTGGAAGAGACCTCATGGGCCTTCCAGTCCAACCCTCTGCCAAGAAGCAGGAATATTGCATTCAAATCACCCCTGACAGATGGCCATCCAGCCTCTGCTTAAAAGCTTCCAAAGAAGGAGCTTCCACCACACTCCGGGGCAGTGAGTTCCACTGCTGAACGGCTCTCACAGTCAGGAAGTTCTTCCTCGTGTTCAGATGGAATCTCCCCTCTTGTAGTTTGAAGCCATTATTCCGCGTCCTAGTCTCCAAGGAAGCAGAAAACAAGCTTGCTCCATTGAAACCTTTCAGATTATCCTAGGCAAGTTACACACACAGCCCCAGAAAACCTTGCCTTAGGATTGCCATAAGTCAGAAATGACTTGAAGGCATAGAACAACAATGAAATCATACTTTCCAGATTCTATCATACAATGTTTTAATCGGTTGTCCTTTTCCTTCTCTATTCTAGAAACAATTATCTGTATCACCTCTCTAAAATGAAGAATGTTCCTCGTGGAAGTGAAAAGAAATTCAAGCTTTTACACTTGTGTATTTATAATATTGTTGGTTTCTTTGAGCCTCTTTTAAGAAAGAAAAAGCAGCATATAAATAATAATAAATGAAATAAATATTCAAGTTTTCAAACTATGCAACATGAAAGAGGTCAAGGGCACATTTTGCCATATTTATATGGCTCTTCCCAGACCATTTAAGGCTAAGGAGAAAAAGTGAATGGGAACAAATCCCTGTTTAGGTCTTTTTTCAAAAATAAAAAGGTCTTTACTGGGCCTAAATTGGTCCAAGAACCCCAAAACATAGTGAAAATGCCCTTCACACCCCTATAGCACATTTTGAAACAAAGAAAATTGGTTTTTTACAACCTTGAGGGGACTCTGCCCATTTCTGCTCCAGAAGAAAACCCTTAGGCAGAAATGTTGATAACCCAAGATATAATGTTAGGGATCTGTCCAGAGAAGACTGACCACACACTGGGGGCCCTTCCACACAGCCATATAACCCAAAATATCAAGGTAGAAAATCCCGCATTATCTGTTTTGAACTGGGTTATCTGAGTCCACACTGCCACATATTCCAGTTCAAAGCAGATAATGTGGGGTTTTATTCAGCTGTGTGGAAGGGGCCCAGGAGAGAAATGTAATGCAGCAGCCAGGGAAAGTAGGATGAAGACATATATTTACAGTTATTTTCATATACGTACAAGTGTGCAGACTGTCTTGCAGGCAACAGTTTATCAAGGTCTGTTGAAGTAGCAGATATGTCTTGATGGAATTACCCTAAGAGTGATTTCCAGTTTGTGACATCCCTTACACTATGTAATGTGTAATGATGCAGTCCAGTAGGAATTTTCTACCTGGTGTGCTATACTTAAGCCAACCTATTGTTGTGTTACTGAGTAGTATTTTCCACACCCCAGTTGATCATAAATATGTAAAAATATAGGTTAACATTCAGTGATACAACTTTGTAAACAATGATTACTAAACCTTCAGCCCACATATACCTGAAACTACTAAGACATTTATTTGTGGGTTAGGGGAAAAAAACAAGTGGAGGGAAATCCAAACTTGGTTCTCATTTTGTCCTTTTTTTTTTTTTTTATTAAGTTTTTATTTTATGACATTAAAAAGACACACAAATACGACTGCACATACAAACAGCTAATTACCGACACAACACAGTACAAACAAGGTACAAGTACGAATAAACAAATACGTTAAAAATTGGCCAACCTCAGTTGGCCGGACCTCCTCTCTCCCACTCTAGTAGATCCTCTCTTGGTTTTCGTTTACGGTCTACGTTTGTAAATTAAAGTGTATGTATTTTCTCTGCTGTTTGGTTCTAGTATAGGTTTGTTAAACAGTGTCCTTCTTACTTTAAGAACTTTCGTGCATCATTTCTCTTTATTTCTCGCTCTCGGTTCGTTTTTCTCTCAAGATTCCCAGTTTCTAGTTAAATTTTTTTTATTATTATTATTATCTTGCTCCTTTTCATGATCTGTATTGATTTGTTCTTTAGAATGTTGTTAAGTATAAAAACAGAGGTTTTATCTGGATATTTGCATCGAATCTTTTGGTTTGCGGGGCGATTCACTTAGGAACGACTATGCTCTATATTTAGGTCTATGTATTTACCAACAGTGTATGACAGTTAGGGCTATGGCTGTGGGGGGTGGTGGTGGTATTAACCCATTTATAGTTTTAGCTTTTTCCCCTCCAACCATTCCTCAACCGGTGTCCAGTTTGTCTCTGCTATTGGTATATTTCGTGTAGTTGAAAGAATGTATGATAAATGATCCATGTTCCTTATATCTACTATTTTATTAATCCAATCTGCCTCCAATGGAATTTCCTCTTTTCTCCAAACTTTGGCGAGAAGTATACGAGCCGCCGTGACCAGGTAGACAAATAGCTTATCAGTCCCTTTGTCCCATGTTTTCCCTGTTAAACCCAATAAAAATATCTCTGGATTTAGTGGGATGTTTTTTCTTAATATTTTTTGGCAGTTTTCTTGGATTGTTTTCCAGTAAGCTTTTACTTTCACACAGGTCCACCACATGTGTTTGTAGGTTCCCTCCTCTAACCCGCATTTCCAACATTTATTACACATGTTCTTTGAAAATTTGGCAATCTTGGAGGGCGTTAGATACCACTGGTGTACCATTTTAATCCAGTGTTCTTTGATCTCATAGGCATATGAGTAGTTTGTTTTTACGATCCAGATGGTGTTCCATTCTTCTAGGGATATTGTTCTCCCTATCAATCTTGCCCATTTAACCATATATTCTTTAATTCTCTCCTCCTCTGTAGACCATTCAAGTAGTAGCCCATAAGCTTTGGTGATAAATTTTCTTGGGTTTTCTATTAATCTATCCCAAGCGGATAGGCTTTCCGTGAGACCTATTTGTCTGTCTTTTGCAAAATACTCTTTCAATTGCCAGTATTGGAGCCAAGTGAGGTTGTTATATTTTTCTCTTAACTCTTCTAATGATTTCATTCTTACTTCCTTTCCAACCTTGACAAGGAGGTCTTTATACGTGGGCCATATTCTCCAGCCTATTTCTCTCCTTTGATGAGCCTCCAAGGTGGAGAGCCATAGCGGTGTTTTTGGGTACATTCTCTCCTTGTATTGGTCCCAAACTTTCAGGAGGGCCGCATTTTGTCCTTTAAAGTGTACTGAAGATGATTTTCTTTCCAAATATGAGACTGCACCTATATCTACCAATAAGATTATTTACTGTGCATAATCTGCTTTTCTACTTACATGCCTGTGTGTATGTAAGTATCTACACACATGT
Organism: Anolis sagrei; assembly: GCF_037176765.1. NCBI lineage: Eukaryota > Metazoa > Chordata > Lepidosauria > Squamata > Anolidae > Anolis > Anolis sagrei. Next base: position 138,625,329 of record NC_090022.1, read on the forward strand.
ACATACACACATTTTTACTTAACTGCAGTGTTTTACTGCATTTCATCCTAGGTAGGTAAATGGAAGGAACCTGCACCAAAATATTTTAGTTTGGAGTGCTTCTTCAAGGTCTCTGCCATTCCACTTCTCTGTATCCCATTTTTTTTCTTCTCCCACTCTTTTCAACTGTCGGTATTTTTTATGAAAATACTAGACTCACACCCCTTCTACACTGTCATATAATCCAGTTCAAAGGAGATCATCAGGATTTTATATAGCAGTGTAGAAGGGGCCTCTATGCATTGACCTGGTCCCCCCTTAATTTTGTCCTTAGTAATCTTTAAAAATAACTCAGGTCCCTTCCACACAGTTATATAAAATCCACATTTAAGTGCATTATATGGCAGTGTGGAGTCAGATAATCCAGTTCAAATCAGATATTGTGAATTATCTGCCTTGATATTCTGGGTTATATGGCTGTTTGGAAGGGCCCCCAGGCCCTTGGGAAGTCAGACTTGGCCACGGTGGTCCACGCTCTTGTTACAACCCGAGTAGATTACGCACTCTACATGGGATTGCCTTTGAAGGTTGCTCGGAAGCTCCAACTACAACCGACGGCAGCCAGGTTGCTCACTGGAGTGGCATACAGAGAGCATACAACCCCTCTCCTAGGCCAGCTCCACTGGTTGCCAATTTGCTACCAAGCACAATTCAAAGTGCTGGCTTTAGCCTATAAAGCCCTGAACAGTTCTGACCCATCTTACCTGTCTGAACTTATCTCCTGCTATAAAATGTAGCGAAGTTTAAGATCAACGGGAGAGGCCCTGCTCTCGATTCCACCATCCTCAAAAATGCATCTGGTGGAGACGAGAGACAGGGCCTTGTCAGTGGTAGCCCCTCGCCTGTGGAACTCTCTATCCAGTGACATTAGATTGGCCCCCTCCCTCTTGTCCTTTAGAATGAAACTCAAAATCTTGTTATGGGACCAAGCATTCAAACAGGAGAGGCAGCAATTTGGAATGAGACCCAATTTGTGTGCAAGACAATGGACTGACCTGCACTGTGATTTCAAACCTGTGTGATTTAAACAATGTTTTAGTAATTTTAAACCATTAATTAATTTTTTTAATTTGTTTTATCATTTATTACTGTTGTTTGCATTAAATGAATGCCTGTTGTGAAGCCGCCTTGAGTCCCCCTCCGGGGGTGAGAAGGACAGGATACAAATATGCTAAATAAACAAACAAACAAATAAATAAATAAAGTAGATTATCTGTTTTGAACTGGCCCTGTAAGGGACCTCACTGTGAACCAGTAAATTATATCTGTAGACAGGGAAATAGCATTATCTCAGGTCCCTTCTGCACTGTCTTATAATCCAGATTCTCAAAGCAGGTAATCCACATTATTTGCTTTGAACCAGATTATATGAGTCTACCGTACCATATAATCCTGTTCAAAGCAGATAATCTGAATTTTACATGGCACTGTAGAAGGGGCCTCAGACTTTGTTGTATTCCCTTCCCCAAAGCTGCATGTGGCAAAAGAGAACATACACGCATTTGATTAATTTAGGCCCCATCTACACTGCCATATAATCCCATTTTTGAATCCAGATTATCTGCTTTGAACTGGATTATTTAGCAGTGTAGACTTATATAATCAAGTTCAAAGCAGATAATCTGAAAGTGGATTACATGGCAGTGTAGATCCAACCTTAGTGGGTGATCTATGGAAGAAACTGGACAGAATGTGTGTCCCTGTTGAGTCAGCAGGATTTTTCAGTGGATTTCAATGCCATTGAAATTAAGCCAGTTTGGTGCATTTGAGCTTCCAATAGAAAGACATTCCTCATCCAGGATGCTACAGGTGAGAAAGGCCTTCCCCACATTTGTACACAATGCATTGATCCCAGTGAGACACAGAGAAGGGCCCTTCCAGCCTGCCTTAGTGAGTTTATTGAGGTCCCAAGTCTTGATGGCTGTAAATGTCATTAGATGGTCCTTGAATTCAGGCTGGTAGTATTTGAGCACCTTTTGGTATTCTCTTTTATCTATTATTTTTGAAGATGGAGAAGGATGTAGGGTGATGTAACTAAAAATGAGGAACATGTGGATTTTATCACTACCATTACCATCATTCTGACTTAACACTACAGCCAGTAGCTTCCATTCTTCCACATGTGGAGTCATTTTCAAGGATTTTTTGCCTCTATGAATGTCCTCCGCCTACTTCCTTACCTCAAGTTTCTGTTGAGAAAAGCAAAACTATACACAGGGAAGTTGTTTTACTACAACCTGTCTCTTCATCATAACAACACTGTTGATGCAACTTATGTATAGCAATAGATCAGGGCAGGCATGTAGCCCTTCGAGGAGCTTCAGCCCCCCCCCCCCCAAATTCTCGTGGTTCGCAAAAAGGCCTTACTGGTGCATTATTTTAACTCTTAAGTTTATTCATATCATGATCTGATCACCATACTCAATATATCCCATATGCATGGGGGTATTGGGGTAACGATACAAAAGGTTTGCTAGGGTAGACCCTCTTTCACTCAGACTCACCCCCCCCCCCCCCCCCGAATCGAAATCCTGGCTACGGGCCTGGATCAGGGTAGAATGCTTTGAGCCCTCAGACAGACATATGCTTAAAATATAACTACATCTTAATCTGAATTCTCTAAATTCTACAATCTATTCTATTTATATAAATAAAAATGAAAACATGTTTGTATGTATGAATATGTATCTAATATTTTTAAAGATGTCTCCCACTTCCAGAGAACAATGTGACTCCCACCAACAATGGCACACACACCTGCACACACCCACACAATGAGAAACAGATAATACCGGCAGGATTTGGGGTGAATTGACCCAGGATGATAGGAGTTGTACACACAAATGAGAAGTGTACTGTGAACCCAACCAATGATGGATCAAATTTGCCACACATAGTGTTGTGGATAGCAAGAGTGAGGAGATGCTGGCTGAAGGGCCATTGTTGGAGCTGGAGCCCATCAGTACCCAGCAAATCCCTCAGCCAAGTTTAGAAGAAGAGCATATAGAGCAGTGGTTCTCAACCTGCGGGTCCCCAAATGTTTTAACCTTCAACTCCCAGAAATCCTAACAGCTGGTAAACTGGCTGGGATTTCTGGGAGTTGCAGGCCCAAACATCTGGGGACTCACAGGCTGAGAACCACTGATATAGAGATATCTACCACTTATCCTGTACAACAAGTACAAGCAAGCTCCTCTGTGCAGGCAGTGGAAGAGTTAAATGTCCCAGTTTTTATAGACCTGCAAAGTAAGAAGGCTCAAGTTTGCAGGTTCTCTAGATTAGCAAAGAAATGAGCTAGCAATAGTAACCCTTGAGAACCTAGCATATAAGGAGCTCAAGTGTGGCACCTTGTTCCTGGCAGCAATGTCAGTTTTTTGGAGTGTGACCTGAAACTGTTGCTTATCTCTGGACTTACTCTTAGACTCTTTTGGATTTGGAATTGACCTTGGACTCTAGGCTCTCATGGATTCAGTTTTGGACCATGAAACAGACTTACTGGTTTCTCTGGTGTGTTACCCTGGTGTTGTTGCCCCTCAGCTGGACTATTTGGCTTGAATTTGGACTGTTTCTTAACTCCCCACCTGTAAATGGGGTTGAGGCATGTGATACATACCCATCATGACCAACTTTAGATGGGGGAAGTAACCCTAGATGTTGAGAATTGTAGTTCCCCCACAATCTAAGAGCACTCTGAACCCAACTGACAATGGATTTGGACCAAACTTGGCACACATACCCATCATGGGGCTTGAGGGGAATTGACTCAGGTTGATGGGAGTTATAGTTAACCTCACATCCAGACAGCCCTGTGGCTCCCACCAGCAGTAGATCTGGACTAAATTTGGCACAAATACCCAACATGACAAACTTTAAATATTTGGAGAGAATTGACCCAGGATGATGGGAGCTGTGGTTCAACCACATCCTTATGCATTTTCTAATGGGACAATTCATAAAATTCAAAACCAAACAATTACTACTTCAAATATTTATCATTGCAAAAGACCTAATAGGTACATCGCTGGATACCTAAGCTTGTTTAAAATAAATGAAAATGCAGGGAGAGCTCATCCATCTACAGGTATGCAGATAATGCTCACCTCTGCTACTTCTTTCTACCCCAATATAATTTATAAGGAGGCTGTCCTGGTCCTAAACCATTGCCAGTAATATCTAATGGATTGGATTACAGTAAACAAATTGAAACTTAATCCAGAGAAGACGAAAGTGTTCTTGGTCAGTAGGAAGGCAGACAGGGAATAGGGATTCCATTTGTGTTAGATGGGATTACATTCCCTTGAGGACAGAGGTTTGCAATTTGTTTGTATTGATGGAGGCCAAGGTTTCTACAGTGGCCAGGACTGATTTTACACATTTAAAACCTGTGTGCCAAATGGGCCTATTTCTTGAGATAACAGATTTGACCACAGTAGTGGATAAAGATGGGAAGCTCTAGAAATAAATGGGGAAATGGGGGGGGGGAGACTGCAAAAAACCTAGAAAATTGGGGGGAGCCCCTCATTTTTCTGTCTGTTTTTTTTTTGGGGGGGGGATTTTCATCTCCATGGTGGATCATTTAAATCTCATTTGGCCTACTGTAATGCAATTTGGAGGTGTCTTTTAAGAATGTTTGTGAGCTTCAACTAGTGCAAAGAGCTTCAGCTAAACTGTTAAGTGATGCAGGTTATAGAGATCATATATGGTAATACTCCCATTGAAACATCTCAGTTACCTTCCAGTTTGTTCCTAGACAGAATTCAAAGAACAAATTATGATCTATTAAGCCCTATGTGGCTCAGGTTCATAATGTTTGGCAGACAGTATTTCCCTGTGTGAGCGGGGTAAGATAGCAATCAGTGATACTTTTTGATGTCCTTGCCCCCATGGTCTGATAAAAACAGAATTTCATTAAGGGTTCAGGAAATTCCTCTTTATATCAACACTCCATCACAATTTTAAAAAATAATACATCACCTCCGCTCCAGCCAATCCAAAATCTTAACAGTTGTGAAAGGGAGGGATGCATGTGATCCGGCTCTGAAGTTAAAAGCTACAACTGATTTTCTTGTCAGTCATATGTATTAAAGTATGACTCAGTTGCTTGTCTGGCCAACTTGTCTACATCAAATGAGATTTGTCCATAGCCTCAGGCAGCAAAATGTTTCAATTGATACCTTGGAAATTATTTACCTGCTATTAATGTCCTTATATTTCATTGATGTTTGTTGTGTGATGATGTACATTTGGCTGTTTGGAATCACCAGCAATAGAGGTGGCCATCCCTATAAGAACCCATCTCCAAGATGTCATGTGTATGTATATATGTGTGTGTGTGTGCAAATCCGGTCATTCCAAAACCTGAAAAAATCCAAAACAATTGCAATTATTTCAGATAATGGATATTCAGCTCTAGCGTATTTAAACAGTACAGTCTCTAGTGTATTAAACCACAACAGTTTTGATGTTACCCAACTTCTGTTACTTAAAAGGTAAAAATTTCCCCTTGACATTAAGTCCAATTTTGTCTGACTCGGGGCGCGGAGTGGGGTGCTGATCTCCATTTCTAAGCCAAAAAGCCGGCATTGTCCATAGATACCTCCAAGGTCATGTGGCCTGCATGAAGCGCCATTACCTTCCCACTGGACCAGTACCTATTGATCTACTCACACATTTGTATTGATGAGGTATTGGAAATATATATATTTACACATATATTGTATGCACATTAGAAGTACTGAAATGTAGAAAAAATAGATTTTCTCTGTATTGGAAAGCCAACAGGACAAAAGGATGCTGAAGGAGAACCGTGTGCAAGGCACAGGCAAGGTGGGGGGGTGAACATTCCAGGGGGGAGATAGGAACGGCTTGGTACGAGCCATACCTTCTTATTTCTAAAAGTAAGAAGCGAGTCTCCCTCCCTCCTGACTGGTCAAAAATAGTCGCCTTGATTGATCTGTAGCTGAACCCTAGTATCTGTAACTTGCTGTAAGCTGCTCTTTAGAAAAAATGTTGAGACATGCCCTATGAATGTAGAAAGATATGATCTGATATTTCTATGATGCTAAAGTGATGTAGAAATGATGTTAACGTATGTAGGAGCATTCTTCTTTGCTTGCCTGCATTTGAAGATGTATAAAAGGGAAAGTCAACACTTTTATCCTCACTCTGGTTTGTTTTTGGAGGAAATTCCATGCCAGGGTCACAGCTGAAAATAAAGGTGTACTTTTCTGCCTCAACAAAGAATCACTCTTGGTGTTATCTCTCCTATCAGCCACAACAGCATGTTTTCAAACTGCTAGGTTGGCAGAAGCTGGGACTAAAAGCAGGAGCTCACCCCACTCTCTGGATTCGAACCACCAACCAAATTCAGCAGCTCAGTGCTTTAAACAACTGCTGTGCCACTGGGGGCTCAAAGTAACCATATATATATATATATATATATATATATATATATATATCTTCTATAAATAAATATGACTCACAATCGAGTATAATGTAGTAAGGTTTGCAGCAAGAATAAACTAGAGAATTGGAATATCCAATTGTAGATAAACAATGACCACTGTTTTTAGTATTAAAACTAAAACTATTAAAATATTCTTGATGACTTGGTTTTTTAGGCCTGTTTCTGGGTTTATTTGGGGCACCTACTCAGAATATTGCATTGATAGAACACAAAAGCTCTAGGGTTTTTTAGATATCCAGTAGTTGTCACGATTTTCTGTGGGCAAGCAGATGGCAGCTAGTATACGGCATATGTTCTATATCTCAAAAACTAAATCCGATAGGAGAAAACCTTTTGGAACCAGCAGGTTAAATATACCCAGAAACAGGTCTAACATTTGAGATACTAAAGTGTGTGTTGGACAGTGTTATCAGAGAATTGAGACTTAGAAAGGTGGTTGTATAAGAAAAGATTTTATACATTTATCTTCAAAATTAATATACTGCTTTCCTTTTTGCAAAATCATAAAGGAGTTCCCATTTTTTTAAAAAAACAGATACAGTTAAACTGTAGCTAAAAGTATGAAATTATAAAACCATTCATTAAAAACCAGGAGTAATTGGTGTGATCTAAACAGATGGAAGGATGAACAGAAAAATGCCTGGATAAATAGAGGGGTCTTCACATGATAGCTGAAGCAATAATATTTAAAAGTTTTTTAAATTTCAACAGGAAGTCCATTCCACATAGTGAAAACCACAACAGAGAAGATAAGATGTTGTAATCGCTTTGCTCATGATGGTCTGGCAGTTTTCAATAACATTTAAAGTTCAAGGCAACATATGAGCAAGACGGGTGGCTGTGACATTGGGAAATGCCAGGCAATTAGACCACAAGGATTCCAACTTGGCTCGACTTGTCTTCTGTTTAGCACTTTTCCCTTCTTGTCAAAATGCAATGCTAACATTGCAAGGCTTTTTCTGTCTTCAGCTACCATCAAGAGGTGTGGTGTATGGCAAAGATAGGAGTGCGAGGAATATGTTAGGAGGAATATATTCTCCACTTTCCCTGAGACATTGGTGAGGCATGTTGGAAATCAACAATACTCTGCACAAGCAACAGTGCCTCATAGTGGGGGTGCGGAAAATTAGTAGATAGATAGAGATTGAAGCTGCTATGGCAGGGGCGTCCAATCTTTTGGCTTCCTTGGGCAACATTTGAAGAAGAGGAATTGTCTTGGGCTGCACATAAAATACACCAGAGATAACTAATGAGTAAAACAAAACAAAGAAAAGGTCTATGCATAATTTTCATGATATAAGAATGATATAAGAATGCACAAAAATGTAGAGACTTCCTACAAAAGAGACAACGCTTCAATTCATGACTGTACTAAAGCTATCAAATGTTAAAAGAATTGGCACCACAGACAAGCAAAAGAAGTCCTTGCATAACAATCCCAATGATTCACTGAGCAGATGCACTGTTTGCAATTATAATGCAAATTACAAAGAGCACTCCGATATTTGCGTCACTAACTTCCTCTGATTATTCCATTCCATTGTCTTCAAAGTTTGCACTCAAGCACCGCACAATTGAGTCACCATTTTTTTTTTTACAAAATCTCATGTTTTAAGCAAGTTTACAGTTTTGTGATGAGCCACATTCATAGCTGTCCTGAGCTGGATGCGGTCCATGGGTCACACGTTGAACAATGCCTGTCCTAGGGTGTCCTGGGTCCTTCTTTTCTTCTCTGGTTATATATCCTGCTCCTGCGGGGAGTGACTAGACTGATAGTCTCAGGCTTGGGCTGTGTCTTCTCAATTTCCATTCTGTCCCTGGAACTTTTCTCGTGTTCTCCAGAAAGTAGCCAGGCTAGGATTAGGACTAGTACCATTTTCTACGAGTAATTGGTTTCTCTTAATAAAGATGACATTAAATGTTAGCTGCTAATACCCTTGCTCTTCGCCATCTTGGAGTCTTTCAGCTGTAAGTTTCCTCTGCTAATAAGACATCCATTGTGAAACATCAGCAGCAGGAGAAGGGTGGAAGAGTAAACTTAAGGCAAGTGTTTGGCAAAATTGGAGAACTCATAGATGAAAGCACAGAATGACACAGAAATGGCCCAAGAATAATTATTTGATTCAACAGCATCAAAGAGTAAAGTCAGCTTAAGATGCATGAAGGCCATGGATCTCCATGTGATCAAAACTCTGTCACTTTTGAAAGGATGTCTTTGGCATCTTCTACACTGCCATATAATCCAGATTATCAAAACAGATAATCTACATTAACTGGATTATTTTAGTCTACACTGCCATATAATCCAATTCAGAGCAGATAATCTGGATTTTATATGGCAGCGTAAATTGATGGGGCCTTTTAGGAATAGTAAATGTATTGATTTATATGCAGAACAAGAGATAAACCATGTATATTATATATTTTGAACAAAGTGAAAGTGGTCAAACAGGGAACACTGGGAAGCTACTATGAAGGTCAAAGTTCAGAAAAGTCACCTTTGTTCCAAGTGTTGTTAGGTTTCCATCTCCCAGAAATCCCCAATCAGATTGGCTCTGAGGACCAACTTTGAGGCAGGAATTTAGAAAGCAGGCAGCTCTAGGATGCTCTCCAGAACGGCAAGTGGGGGTAGTGTAGGTTTTATTTTCTCCTCCTGGCCACGTATATGCCATATCTTCCCCTTTAATTCTAAATCAGCCTATTCCGCTCCCATAGTTAGCATGATTCCTTCACCAACACAGAGACCCCAGCATTGTTCCTGGCCTTTCTGTACTTTCTTCTTTGGTTTCTTATTTAATAAATGCAAATGCATCCAGCTTTCCTTTAACTTTCGCATTAGAGTGGGTATAGGAGTCATAATGGTGGGGTGGGGTGATATACTAACAAAGCCACTTCCTCTTTTATGTATGTATCTTGTTTCATTACATGTATGCCGGCCTTTCATCTGATTAACTCAACAACATCTATGGCTCTCCTTCCCATTTTTGTCTTCACAAAAACAACTACTGGAGTAGATCAGGATGAAAAAAACTAGCACGCGTCCAGAGTCATTAATGGAAGTGAGGACCTTATCTCCTAAATCCATCCAGATGTGGAAATCTTACAGCCCTCCAAATGTTGGGCTGCAACTCCCAGTATTCCTCCTGCAACCATTGTAGCTGTTAAATGATTTTAAAATGTTTATTTGTGTTTTATTTTATAGTTGGTTTTATTGTTATATGTATGGTTGATTTGTATTGTTTTTAAAATGTTGTGAGCCACTTTGAGTCCTGTTGAAGGAGGAAAGCGGGATATAAGATGTATTATTATTATTATTATTATTATTATTGTTATTATTATTGGTCCCCCTGGTGGCACAGTGGCTGAAACCACTGAGTTTTTGAACTTGCTGACTGAAAGGTTGGCGGTTCGAATCCGGGGAGTGGGGTAAGCTCCCGCTGTTAGCCCCAGCTTCTGCCAACCTAGCAGTTTGAAAACATGCAAATGCGAATAGATCAATATGTACTGCTTCTGCAGGAAGGTGACTGCAGAATGACTCTGGCATGACTCCATACAGTCATGCCAGCCACATGACCTTGGGGGTGTCTATGGACAACACCAGCTTTTTGGCTTAGAAATGGAGATGAGCACACACCCCCAGAGTTGGACACGACTAGACAATGTCAGGGGAAACCTTTACCTTTACCACTATTATTACCGTGACACAAAAACACAGTATGTCACAGCAAACGAGATCTATATGCTGGATTTCATATCACAAAATCACAAGTCAAATACTTCCCAAGCGTCTAGGACTGTGTGATGTATTTTCAAATGATGCACACAGATCCAAGAAAGGTGGCCTTTTGCAGTTGACAGAACATTATTTTGTCAATGTTCATTGTTTCCAAATGCCAGCTGACTTTTGTTGGCATGGCACCCAGTGTGCCGATGACCACTAGGACCACCTGTACTGGTTTATGCCAGAGCCTTTGCAGTTCGATTTTGAGGTCTTGATAACAGCTGAGTTTTTCTTGTTGTTTTTTTTATCAATTTGGCTGTCACCTGGTATGGCGACATCAATAATCCATTTTTTTCCTTTTCCACAACCATGATGTCTGGTGTATTGTGTTCTAAAACATTGTTGTTGTTGTTGTTGTTGTTATTGACTGTACTGGCCAGGGCTGTTAAGAGATGGAATCTCACTCTCTCCTAGTCCAGCACTTCTAACACTACACATACTACCTCCTGTATGCATACAAATACATGTATGTCCATGCCTATGTGTATGCCCAAGCACAGTTGTGTGTACAACAAGCACGACCTGTAAAAATAAAACCTAGAATTTTGGAGCTTTGGAATGTTTTCTTGGGTATTGGCTTTGTTGTGTAACTACATCTATGGTGATGAGCAACACAGTTTAATTTGTACTACTCAATGTTCTTCCAAATTACAGAAATTTCATTTTGAAATGAACATTAAGAATTCTCTGTTAGTTCCATTTATGGCATTATGGTTATTTTACTCTTAAATTAATGCTCGATTCTTCCTTATAAATGATCATGGCAGGATTTCTTAAACTAGTCAATGTGTATTAGCAGAGTTTTTGAAAGAGATTTCCCTTCCTTTCTCCCTTTTACATATTTTAAATAGTCTGGAGTGTTATGCTCTTTACTTTTAGTCACACTAGCAAGATTGGGTTATAGCACTAAAATGTTTCAATACAATATGTATATTTTAAAAGATGCTGGTGATGGCGGGGGGGGGGGGGGTCTTGCACCGTTTTAGCAATGTACTTATTTGAGGAAGATTAAATCCCCTTATGTCCTAGAGCCATTATAGTCTATTTTTAAAAAAGAGGCATTAAAAGCAGAAGTGCCATTTGGGCTCCTAAGAAGATGACAAATGTCTGGTTAACAAAATAATAAGAATGTGATTCATGGCGGACTTTCATAAAGGTATTTCCCCCAAAGAAGTAAATGTTTTCCCCTGTAAACTATGTTATCCCAGTTTGATTAGCACTATTAGCAAGGTAAAGAGTGGTCTGTATATCTTTACTCAGAGCTATTGTTCAACTTCTAGATATACCCTTGTTCACTGCTCACTAAACACAAATTAGAATTTCCTGAACTTGGCACACCCTCCCACTTGGATGCTCTATTTTAACCTGTTTTAGATGGGAGTTTCAGTAATATGAGTAAGGCAAAGTTTGCAGGAATTCCGCTTTGTATCATCGGGGCTACAATCTTGAAATCCTATTTTAACCTAAAACTTATTAAAAATGTTAGAAACACCAGTGCTTCTGATGGGGAGATATTGGAAAAATAGATATTTATTTATGTATAAATTGTATGTACTTTACAAGAACTGAAATGTACAGAAAAATCAGATACTCTCTCTGTATTAGAAAGAATGCTGATGGAAATCTGTGTCCTGGAACAGCAAGAGGGAGGTGAACATTCCAGGAAGTGGGCATGTTATCCATACAGAGACTGGTACAAATTAGCCCAGGCTATAGTCAAGTAAGGAGCCTATCCACCACCTCCCTCTTGACAAGTCAAAGTAGGCTCCTTGATTGATAGATGTAAGCTGTAAGCTGTATGCTGCTCTTTAGAAGGAAAAATAGAGACATGCCTTTTGTATGTTGGAAGATAGAATTTGATATTCCTATGATGCCAAAGTGACGCAGAGAATTATGTCAATGTATGTAGAAGCATGTTTCTTTGTTTGCCTGCAGTTGAAGTGTATAAAAGGCAGTCAATGCCTTTATCGGGCACTCTGGTTGCTTTTGGACACAGCTCCATCCAGGGTCCCAGCTGGAAATAAATGTACTTTTCTGACCTCCTGAAAGGATTTCTCTTGATAGTACCTCTCCTATCATGCTGCAACACTTCCAGTCATTCTAAACACAGAGCTGTAAGATAAGATTGGGGGGGGGGGGGTAGCCCAAGGTTTCTCACAAGCAGAATGATGTGGAGGAGCAACTCTCCATCCAAAATAATAGGGCAGTAGTATCAATTTATACCAGTGGTTCTTAAACTGTGGGCTGCAGGTCACCAGTGAGCCACGAGGACAAAAATCTGGTCCGTGAGCCTCCTTCCTCTTTATGTATTTATTTTATTTATTTTATTTTATTTCCACTCATTTTGTGCCGCCTACCACTCCTTCCCTGTCGCTAACCATAGCATATGTTCTGTATCAGAAACTAGAGCTGATTAGTATTTATTAGGAGCATTTCTATCCCATCCTTCTCACCTCTGAAGAGGGACTCGGGACAGCTACCAACAGGCACCATTCAGTGCCGAACAATAAAAACAAAGCATAATATACACTTAACATACATTAAACTAATTATAAATACATAAAAACAGTTTGCTGTTTCATGTCTTCCAAATCAATAAATTGCCGTCAGCTAAAAACATTCCGATAAAACAATATATTCTGCAAAAGCTTGATCCCATAACTAGGATTTGAGCTTCTTCTAGAAGGTCATGAGGCAGGGGGCCGATCTGATCTCATTAGGGAGTTCCACACCCGAGGGGCCACCACCGAGAAGGCCCTGTCTCTCATTCCCACCAAACACAATTGCGATGGCAGTGGGACTGAGGGCAGAATCCTTGGGGGTTCATAGAGGGAGATACATCCAGACAGGTGGTCTGTCAATTAAATTTTCTGAATCAACACCCCAAACCAAATCTAAAGTTGACTGAAAACTTATTTGTAACCCTTTTGTTACTAATGTTGGAGAGTGGTCCCTGGTCAAGTGGTCCCTGGTCAAATAAAAGTTGGGGGCCACTGGCTTATACAATGCCTTCACCTTCGTCATTATCACCTTCATGGCCAGTCTTTCCCCCAAAATTAGGACTCAAAACTGCTTACAGCAATTGAAACATGTACAAATAAACACACCAGTAGATTACAATGTACAGAAGAAACAAATTAAAGCATTGTTAATCTATCTATATAAACATTAAACGGAGAGAATAGCAATACGGCACAGCCAATTTTTCAAAAGTCTATCATGTATTTGAAGAACTGTTGTAGTGGATTCTGGCTTTGCAATGACTTTTTGAGTATCAGGAAATAAATTATCTCCCCTTTCCACTGCAGGATTGCCCTGAACCTTCTGAGTTGCAACCTGCACAGGATGTGAATGTGGTAATAGTGCATTCCTAGCAACAATATACATGTTGCTGTAAGCTGTCTCTGTTGTAATGCAAAGTACAGGGAGGGTAGCAGACTGAGCAGTTAAGACTTACTGGCTTTGCAAAAGAAGTGCTATACCTGATTTGTTGATATTGAACAATGCAGCTGCCTTCAATCTGTGGATCCTTGAAGACATGGCAATGGAATGGCTATATTCCATATTTTACTATTGAAGAGATGAGACCGAACGCAGAGCTCCCTGCCTTGAAGCTGATCTGACCTGTAGCAGGGAGTTCCACAGTTCTCCAATGCCCCATTGGGCCAACCGCTTGAACGTGGCCACAGCAGTGGCTGCAACTCAGGAGCCTTCTCATTTCTTTGCTTTTCCCCTTCCTAACATTGTAACTAATCCCCCCCCCCCCAATAAAAAGGTATACATTAATTGTAACTTTTCCCTCTCCATGGTGTTACTTTGTGTCCTTTTACTGCCTCAAACTTTTCTTTCCATAAACCTTTCTTCTCCCGGGTGGCAGATGGCTGCCGGCCCTCCTGGGATGCGATTCTCGCATCCCAGGGAGGCCGAAATTGCGTTCCCTTAAACCGCGGATACTGAGACCCCTCGGGCCCCCGTATCCACGAGTTAACAGATTGCTTCGAAAATAGTGCCAATCTTCTCCTGGGAGAATTCTAAGACTAATGGCTATTTCGGTTCTGCTCTGCTACCCTTTCTGCCCTGGGAATAACCTTTTTTGTTCCTAAAACTTCAACCTAGAGCCCAGCTGTTCTTCCAAGGACGTTGCCTCACTGCCACCATTTTGTGGCTATCCAGAAAACCTGTGGATCTTGGGTCACTATTGCAGTTACCCCAGAGGAAGCCCAAGATGTCGACCGGCCACCTGGATCCTTGGCGTGGGGGGATCTGTAGTTTCCTTGGCGGATCTCAGTCCCCAACGTCCACAATCAGCTCGCAGGGACTCTGTGGATACTGGGACACCTTTCCCCACTTGCCTTTTAGGATTTTACAACTTTGGACAACTTTCCCAAACTTTCAAGGACTTTGCAAACTTTATGGAATTCTTCCCCAAGCCCTATGGACTCCCTTCTCATGATCAAGGGATGTTATGATTTTATGCCTATGAACTTATTGCTTTGGACTCTGGTGGGTGGGATGGGTGTATTATGAAATCCCTTATGTTTCATTATCACTTACGCATCTCCCCTGAACCTTGAGTGTGAGTACATAAAAATTGTAGGAAGCTGCCCTTTTCGTGACCCCAGCAAGGCACCTCTTGGGAAATTCCTCCTATTTTCCTAAGATTAATTTCCTCCTGACTTAAGGTTTCCAACAGTAGCCCCTTGCATGATAATAGTCTAGGTAAGCCTTGGGCCTCGGAGCAGGACCGCCCAAGGCATCCCATGGTAAACTCAGTCATTTCCCAACAATGGGACAGCCTGTCCCTAGAAAAGACCTGGATATCCCAATCCGCCTCATACATTGTCTGTTACCCCTTTGGCTGAAACTCCTCATGAATAACATTCACCTCCAGTATCAGTTATCATCAAGGCTGGCCAGCTGTGCCAGCTGCTTTTGTATATTTAATCACATCAGACAATACCCAGCCAGCTTGAGGAATCTTAGGATTATCGCCACTGCATATGACTGCTCTATCTGTTGCCTGTGACTGTTTTATTGTCTTGATGATTTCTCTATGTATGTAGTAAATATTTACTATACTGATGCTATCCTTTAAAAAAGGAGTCTCCCTAGAAGTCTATTAGTAATCACCTATCTGCATAAACATCCCAAATCCCCTAGTGTAGGGAAGTTACCAGAACAGAACATATATTTCCCTTTGTGAAAACTCTTTTTTTTCTCACTAACAATTGAGCAATAGAGACCTATTGTGATTTTTACTGCTTTGCAAGGGAGCACCCTGGTTGCAAGGTTCCCATGTGAAAATGCCAATCATCACAGTCAGATTGATAAAAGATACATACTGATCCTGACTGATTCAAAGCAGTTTTCCAATAACCTTCAATGGAAGTATGTTCTGGAAGTATATTCTGCATTAGTGTTATTATACAAGGCAGGTGAAGTGCAATAACACCAGAATAATAGCAGCTGATTGGTGGGTTATCACATGACATCATTGCCCTTCTGTTTTTGTCAAATGGAAGACTGTTTTTAAAATGATGTCTATTTTCGACTCCTTTCCAGCCTGCATTTCCTTCTACAGTCCCACAACTGACAAAGAATGAGAGGAGGAGGGAAAGACTTGTCCTTCTCCAAGGACCCTCAACAAGTTTTTGATTGGCCCTGAGCTCAACCTTCCTCCATCACCATCACTTCTCGAAAAGAAACAATAAAAAGGGGGTAAAGATAATACTGGAGGATTTAGTAGGTAGGCAGTCTCTGTTTGAGACCGTTTTGGCACTAGCAGACACTGTAAGATATGCAAAAAAAAACAACAACAATCCTGACTGCTTTGCATTTTTTCATACAATTGTTGGAGGAGAGCAGCCTCATGGTGAATCAATACATGTATTGGGGGAGGGGGGAGTCCTGCCTAAGCAGAGACCGGTGAAGACCCAAAAAGAGGGTTTGCTACACCTGGTGAGACAATAAGCACCAATAAGGGTTCCCCTTTTCCGCAATAAATCTCACCAGGATGAAGAAAGGTCACCGAAGTTTATTTTCTATTCCAGCTGGAAAGGATGATGACTGCAGTATTCTGCTGAAGAAGCTGACATACTCAGTTACAGAAAGCAAGCCATTATATACAGATTTCCCATTCAAATCCCCCACACCCACCTCCCTGAGCCGGCTTCGCTGTGATTGCTTCTGAAGTCAGCAAGCCGGGAGGAGCAGCTGGGGGCTGGCGTGGCCCATCCAATGAGAGCCCAAGCCCTGCTTCAGCTGCTCAGCCAATGGTGTGCAAGGAGGCGCAGCAGCAGTAGAAACAAAGGAAAATAGGTGCTTGATGATGGGATTATGAGTGGCCCTTCCTGGACCCTACTGATAGGCGATCAAGGCAATTGCTATGAGCCCTCAAACCCGACTTGCCTATTGACACAGAGTTTTGAAATAACATTTTTATCTGGCCCCTCACAGCCAGCCCTTTCTTCAAAAGTACAGTGATACTGAATTCTTGATGAGATCGGCGGATCCATTCTTCTGGGGAAAGGAACATAATTGTTGGGGAACCAGCGACATCCCCTTCTTCTCGCAGATGAGGAAATGTCCTTTGTGAAGAATGATTAGCAAGTCCATAGGTCCCCGATACTCAGGTGGCCTGGTCGTTGACCCTCCGAGGCCTGAGGAAAAGAGGCCATTTGTCTATTGTCCATGCTTGTGAGTTTCTGAAAGTCCATGAGTCAAGAATGAAGGCCTAGGATAGTTTGCAGCACCCGGGTCCTGAAGTGCTGGCTATAGTTCATGAAAAGGTCGCCTTGCTCTATATTTTATACATACATGAAATTATTAGGGGCATGGGGCATATACAGAGGTTCATAAAAAGGGGAGCATGCAGGATTGGGAAAAGATGGGTCCTTGTCACCTGAAGTTCAGGGTTTGAGTCAGAAAAGAACACAATGTATCAGGCAGGGAGCTAAAGGCTAAAAAGAGATACTTTTTATTTATTTATTTTTATTTTTTTATCGTGTCAGGGGCAACCAGACAATTGTATTATATTTCTAACAGAACAAAACAAACAAACAGACAAAACACAATTTTTTTATTGAGGGCTTGTTACGAAGTAGCCAAGGGAACCTGGAAGGGAGAGAAAAGAGTTCTTTGTTGCAGTTGTAGAGGGTGCAACTGCCTTTGCTGAGATTGGGTTAAATTCACGTGGCTAGGAACTGTGGAACTCCCTGCTGCGGTCAGATCAATTTGAAGGCAGGGGTTCCTATGTTTGATGACAATGTGATAAGGCTCTAAGCTAAGTCCTGATCAATACAGGTGTTTACACAGGAGGCCCTGAAATTCTGACATGCCTTGCCATCTTGTGCTCCTTTGGCCACAGGTTTGTCCAGTAGTGGTCCAAGGACGACCTGAGAAACCAGGGAACTGGTGTGGGACTATTGGTATTCCTGTTCTCTTCTTTGGTATGAAGATGTCTAAGGTGTGTTTCTACTGGGATTATCTGCTTCACATGCCCTTTGTTAGCTAGGGCTGATGGTTCAACATAATTGGAAAACCACAGATGCCAGTGGACTGCAACTTATGCCCACCACGAAGGCTGCCCTTTATCTGATCAAGCAAGGCATTTCTTACATTATTTAATTCCTTGCAAAATGTTCTAAGTCTTATCCTACAGGAGAAAACATGGAGGCAGTAAAATCAGTACAATTTGAGTTGTGATCATAGTTATTTTTAGCATGGTGACAGGCCCGTAGCCAGGATTTCGTTTCGGGGGGGGCTGAATTTTTTTTCAGGGGGGGTTTCGGGGGGGGCTGAGTTTCGGGGGGGCTGAGTCTGAGTGAAAGAGGGTCTAGCCTAGCAAACCTTTTGTATCATTACCCCAATACCCCCATGCATATGGGATATATTGAGTATGGTGATCAGATCATGATATGAATAAACATAACAGTTTAAATAATGCATCAGTAAGGCCTTTTCGCGAACCACCATGAGAATTTCGGGGGGGGGCTGAAGCCCCCCGAGCCCCCCCCCCCTGGCTACATGCCTGCATGGTGACTATTTCTGTGTTTAGGTTGAACTTCCACATTCTTTTGTAACACAGAATGAAGCAATAGAAGGTTATTCCTAATAGTTTTGGCTAAAGGCGTTGTGGTTAATTATGAGGTAATTATTATACTCCCTTCCCTCTTGTCGTCTTTCTTTGTGTGTGTCATCCACTCTATGTTTTCAAACAAAGTGGACACGTGGAAAGGCAGTGTTGCAATTAGCCAATGGGAGAGTGAAATGTGTCATATGAATTTCATAGCTATGTGCAGTACATTTCGATGCAATGTGGGATAATGGAGGAAAATAGGAAAGGTTTAGGTTTCACTTAACTCTCTTGGGAATCTCCACCAGGCCAAGCTCGTGTCCAGCAAGTTGGACTTAAGAGCATCCATGCAAAATCAGAAAAATCCTCCACAGGCCATTCTGCAAAGACAAAGTGTCACAAATAAACATGTCCCTTTCTACATCTGTGATGTAGTCTTTGCAAAAGCCAAGACTACATCACAGATGCTACTGAAAGCAGCCCCTCTCTACATAGCATAGTGTCAATCAGGTACTGTTAAGACTACTTTTAACTAATAATATCAGTACTGCTAACACCTGCAAGATGAAGTAAATGCAAATGTAAGTATGGTGGGTGAATGAAGGGGAGATAGTCACCCCTTACCCTGGCTTCTCAATTTCATTGTTATTAGTCTTTCTTTCTGTCTGTCTGTCTGTCTTTCTTTTTTCTTTTCTTAATCCCACCCCATTATTCTTTGGCAAGGTATGAGTAAGCACCCTAGAAACCAATCCTTAAAACAATATCCAAACAACAAAATAATTTCTATAATAATAATATGAACAGGAAAGAAGCATTGCACTAACTAGTAGTCATCGTCCCCATTCATCCTTCATCACTCCAGTCTGAAAAATCTTTGCAAAAGCCAAGACTACATTTGGCACCAGAAGGAAGCATTTTTAGTTACAATCATACAAGTCATTCTTCATCCCTTCCACTTCACTGTGGTCCTCTGCATTGGTCACCAGACTACACACACAAACAGACAAGGAGCCCCTTGAGGGAGGCAGCCATGCATTTCATACTTGTATTTCATGTATTGGTTGCTAAAACCAACAAAGTAATCCAACCATAACTCATGCTGAGTATTATGACTAATCATATTGTTGGTGACACTATGCATGCTGCTTTTTTCATGGAAATTTCTGGTTCATTCATCAGTGGGACACCTTTTCATGAGAGTGCCAATTCTACCACTTTGCTAGCTAAAATAGACATAGGTCAAGAAAGACACACTGTCTGTAGGTCTTTTTTCAGATGTTATGTAAGGAGCTATTCACTAGTCTCTCATGCAGCATCCCAAATTCTTCTGTCCCCAAGCACTGGGGGGAAATTTTGATAGCTGGTCAATAATGGGGGGAATGGAGGGAAGGAGGTAGCCAAAACTGCAGGATGTGCTGCAGTCTCTTCCAGGCAAAGGAAGAGAAGTTACTTTGTCCAGGGGAGTGGTCTCCATTCTATTCCTCTAACTGAAGAACTGCAGAATGGAAAGGCTGTGGTTTGTGTTGCCTCCCTTTTCTCCAGACACTAAACAGAGAAGCTTGGCCTCTCACTGAATATTGAGAAAACCAAAGTGTTCTTCCAGTAGTCACCGGCCAATCCCTCTCCAATGCCAGAAATACAGCTTAATGATGTAATGTAAGAAAATGTTGACCATTTCCCCTACCTGAACAGCCACCTCTCCACAAAAGACAACATTGATACTGAAATACAACACCGCCTGAGCTCTGCGAGTGCAGCATTTTTCCGAATGAAGCAGAGAGTGTTTGAGGACCAGTACATCCATAGGGAGACCAAAGTGTTTGTTTATAAAGCCATTGGCCTCTCAACCCTGCCATATGCCTGCGGAACATGGACTGTCTACAGATGTCACACTCAACTCCTGGAATGATTCCATATCAGTGTGCTGGAAGAAGCAAAGACCACTAACATTGAAGCGATGCTCCTATGCCATCAACTCCGCTGAACTAGCCACGTTGTCCGAATGCCAATCACCATATCTCAAAGCAGTTACTATACTCCCAACTCAAGAACGGGAAATGTAAAGTTGGTGGATAGGAAACGAGATTTAAAGATCAGCCTAAAGCCAACCTTTAAAAACTGTGGCATAGACCCTGAGAACTGAGAAGCCCCGGCCCTCTAACTGGAGGTCAGCTCTGACCAGCAGTGCTACAGAATTAGAAGAGGCATGAATGGAGGGCAAAAGGGAGAAATGTGCCAAGAGGAAGGTGCATCAAGCCAACCCTGACCGGAACCGCCTTCCACTTGGAGACCGATGTCCTCACTGCGGAGAACATGTGGATCAAGAATAGGGCTCCACAGTCACCTACAGACTCACCACCAAGACACTACGCTTGGAGGACCGTCATCCTCGGACTATGAGGGATTGCCTAAGGCAGAAATAGTATATCATCTGGTGTCCAACCAAGATGAACTTCTATTTTGTGTTTGGGAGCATATCTCAACTTGTTTTTCTAAGAATTTCCTTCCCCACTCAGTGCCTTTGCTTTTCTGCTACTCCCCACAATAACAGCACAAACTGCCATGGTGACATTCATGGAGATGAAGTAATCTGCCTGTGGTCTGTTGGTCAGGATGTGGTGGAGAGAAGTGAGGTGACAGACAGTCAAAATGTTTTAGGGAAGCCAAAGGGGATGCAAGGAGCATTTCCATTAAAGTTAACCGCTTGACACCTGTCCCTGCTTTGTCACTCTCTCTGCTCACACCCTCCTCCCCACTCTGTTATCTTTTCTTCCACTCCTTTGATACCTCTCATTCATCAGCAATGGAGATTGTGAAACCCATTCATGAGAGATAAATTAACCATATGTGGCTTTTGGTTGAAATACCTGGTATATTGACATTAGGGTTCATTTGCCAGTCATTTAATAACAGGTTCAACATTGAACTGAGGACAAATTGTGTGGCACAGTCTTCTTGCAACCACGTGCCCTTCAGATATAGTGATTACAACTTCCATTAGCCCCAGATTGCACACTTAATTAGAGGTGATGGAACTGGTAGCCCAAAACACCTGGAGGGCACAGGTTAGGGGAAGGCTGGGATGTACGAGGGGTTGCAGTTGGCAGCTTTTTGTCTGTAAGGGCTATACATTGAATGGAAGAAAGGGTTGATGGGACTGAAATATTTCTTGTGTCCTTTTACAAAACAGTGGTAGGGTCCAGACATGAGGCCCATTCACATTACACAATGATAGCACTATGACCCCACTTTAAATGCTGTGGTTCCAATTTCCATCCCATGGAATCCTGAGATTTGGGGTATAACAAGGGGCTTTTAAAATCCTCAGCCAGAGAGGGCTAGTGCTTCTGATCCATCTACAAATTCCATAGGATTTAGTCATGGTAGTTAAAATGGAATGTGAAGGATGATTCTGGAGAAAGGGCTCCTAGGTTGCCACTCACAAGGCATTGCACAGCTTTTGTCACTCTTTGCATCTCAAGTGCTTTTGAATTGAAAGTAGTAAGACAAATGGGGAATCTGGAGTGACTCAGAATTGGTGATTAGAGTTCACGCATGCATGTACATTTGCCTTCATTTTAATAGAGTTCAATAAAGCAATAATAGAAACATAAAAAATACAGTAAAACAGAAGAAAGACAGTACTGGTATAGTGCTTGGTGAGACAGAGAGAGAGATGGGGAGAGAGAGGGAGGGGTGTGGAAGAAGGGAAGGGTGGGGTTATTTTTTGCCAGGAGCAAAGGAGACATCAACTGGCTTTTGGGTGCTGGACCAGTTGGGAGTGAGGGAGGGAAGCCCTTCAGAAGGTCTTGGCCCTTAGGAGACTACAGATTTTTACATCAAGAGGAGTAGAGGCACTCTCGCCACTTTTAAAGCCACCCTCTACTACACAAGGCCTGAGGCTGCACAATGGACACCACTACCCCTTCTTTAGACCAGGGGCCACCATTTTGTGTTTGGGATACGTCCCTATTTTTGTGGGTCTTGGGAAATCAATGTAGTCATAGACCTTACAGGAAATCATGGGTTGATGTGGATGAAAATTGGGGGGGGGGGGGTATATGGCCTTGACATGTCATGAAATAATGCAGGGAAGAGCCCAGAGGACATTATTTTCCATTTCAAAAGCCTCCAAGTTTGGCCACATTTCCTCCCATGTTTTGTCTTACTACTTTCAATCCAAAAGCACAAAAGCTGTGAAGCTGGCCCAGTTGATCATGTATGGGGAAAAACAAAAGACTGTACAAAAATGTATGTTTTACTTATATCATATATGTCAGCTTCTTTGAGTGGCTTACCGTGAACTGTCATCTGGACTGAATAAACTCCTTGGCGGCTTCTTCTTCAACTAGTGAGATGTATTTCATTGGGGAACATTGGGTCATAGCTTTTTGTCTTGCCAAGCATGGACTCTCAGTGATTCACAGCCATATTTCATTATCCGCCTATTGGATCTCAATATCCACACATTAGGTCTTGCTATCCACAGTCTGGTTCTCAATATCCACAACCACATTAAATTGCTCAATTTAATTCCCCTTGAGGATTTTAGGCGGTTGATTATGTTCTTTTTCAGTATAATCTCTGCCACTCCTTCCTCCTCCTGACTATCAGACACTAGTGTTGTGGGGTTTTCAAAGCCATGATAAGGGACAGCTTAAATTTGAAATGGGCAAGCAGCTTTTAGCAAGCCTGTGTTCTATCTAAATACCACATTTATTTAGTTAGTCATATATTTCTCTGTAAAATTAACACAATATATAAATAACACGAAGCTCACATTTCTACCTCTATAAAAGGCCCACACCCAAACCTCCAGGCTCCCCTGCCCCACCCCATCTTGTTTGGTCCCTATAAAAGGGAAATCTTTGCAACCATCATATAGGGGATGTCCCTTATAATAAATAAACCAAATGGGTTCTGCTTCTCTTCCTCTTGCTTAGTTTAATAAATAAGTGACAGCAACCAGCTTTGTAAGGGATAAACTTTCCAGTCCCCAAAGGAGGGGCATCCCTCATAACAATATGTGCTTACCAACTGTAGTTCCCCACTGGGCAGAATCAGCCCTTACTGGGTTGTTTGGACATCCACCACCATCTCCCATTCCAGCTTGCTTTGTTTCTAAATATATTTCCTACTAGCTGTACCCGCCATGTGTTGCTGTGGCCAGCCTTCCCTCCCTCTTTCTCTCCTTCTTTCTTTCTCTCCCTCCTTCCCTTTTTTTTCTTTCCTTCTCTCCCTCCCTCCCTCCCTTCTCCACCTCTTTCCTTCCTTCCCCTCCCCTTTTCTTTCTCTCCTTTCTTTCTTCTCTACCTATTCTTGGACTGGAACTCCAGCCACTAAAGCCTCCGACAACACAGCGATGCCACTGTTCCCATTCACTGACTTTTTGGGTCCCAACCTGCTTAGTTTCAGCAAGACTTCATCAGGTTAATTCTTGCTCCCAAATCTGGAGAGGTGGGATTTCATGCATTATTTCAGCATAGTTTCCACGTTGTGGCAATGGATGACGTTCAATGTACATAATTGCTTAGTTTCACTGCAACATTCTCTGTGATTTCATCACCACGGAAAGTATTAATTATTTAGCATGGCAATTCCTGATCTCTGCATCAAGGGATATTGTAATGCTGCAAGAAAATAATTAGGGTAGCAGGAAATTGTTGTTTTTATAATTAAATGATATGTACCTTAAGTATCAATGACTTTTGGTTTGCCTTCTTCAGATAAATGAGCTTTCAGCTGAGATTAAATTTAGACTCTTTCATACTACAAAGGTAAATAACATATATCACCTCTAGTTTTAGGTCTAGTTTGTACTCAATCACTTAATAAAAGTAAACAGTGAATGTTCCACTAGGCTTAAGTATCCCAGCAGTTCTGAAGTTTGGAGAACACAACATGTTTTGCTTCCTTACAATATATATATATATTACTTTCCAGGGCTTGATTTGAGGCTGGATATACACTGTCCTATAATCCAGTTTCAGAATGTAGATTAACTGCATTGATCTGGATTATAGGGCAGTGTAGATTGATATAATTCAGTTCAATGCTGTTAACCTACATTCTGACACCAGATTATAGGGCAGTGTAATAGCTCCCTTTAGCAGCAGCACTTAAGACTGACAGATTGGAGGTTCAAATCCGGGGAGAGCACAGATGAGCTCCCTCTGTCAGCTCCAGCTCCCCATGCAGGGACACGAGAGAAGCCTCCCACAAGGATGGTAAAACATCGAAACATCCGGGCATCCCTTGGGCAACATCCTTGCAGATAGTCAATTCTCTCACACCAGAAGTGACGTGCAGTTTCTCAAGTCGTTCCTGACAAGGGGGGGGGGGGGCAGTGTAGATGCACAGATCACTTACTCTTTCTCTGAGCTACCATAAGAATTTAGGAAATCTCTTTTTACAGGCTTTTTACATGATGACTGAGACATTCAAAAATTTGTGGTAAAAAGCAAAGGTCAGCAGTTTTCCAAACACTGGGTAGCCTTAGCTTCTCTTTTACTTTCCCCTAAGAGAATGTAAAACTTAAAAGATCAGATTTAGTTCAGCAGCTCATTTCTCATAGCAGTTTGTTTCTTTATCAGTTCAGCAAACCTCTGTCCATCCTTTCACTGTCCTATTCTGTTAAGTGTATTGTGTAGTGCATGAAAGGTTGTTTTTGTTACCACCCGCTGAGTAATCTTTCATAGAATTTAAGATTACTCAGCGGGTGGTAACAAAAACAAAGAAAGAAAAATGACATTTTGGCCACTCTCATAATCATATATACAGTTAGAGCCTCCAGTGGTGTAATGGGTTAAACCCTTGTGCTGGCAGGACTGCTGACCAAAAGGTCGGTGGTTCAAATCCAGGGAGTGGAGTTAACTCCCATCTGTCAGCTCCAGCTTCTCATGTGGGGACATGAGAGAAGTCTCCCACAGGATGGTAAAAACATCCGGGCGTCCCCTGGACAATGTCCTTGCAAGCAGCCAATTCTCTCACACCAGAAGCGACTTGCAGTTTCTCAAGTCATTCCACACACACACACATACATCAACATGATCCTTTATCTATAGACATATATTTCCAGGTTGCCAACATGTGCTTTGAACAGCTTGTGCTCAGAATTCCTGATGAGAAATATTTTTTCTTTCTGCCAATCAATGACATTCTATTCAAGTGCTATCTCCTTTTCAAGAAGTTCTCATTAATATTTGGAAAAGATTAGAAGGCCGTGGCCCTTGACTGTGAAATTCTGTCTGAAACAGATAGGTCAGCCTGTTGACCCATTAGAAAATTATTTTTAAAACAAAATGAGATAATTGTGCCATGTGGCTACTGGGCTAATGTTTGGTGTCTCATCTCCTGCCTCAGTGTCTTTGGTATCTGCTAGCGCAGGCATGGGCAAACTTTGGCCCTCCAGGTGTTTTGGACTTCAACTCCCATAATTCCTAATGGCCAGTAGGCTGTTAGGAATTGTGGGAGTTGAAGTCCAAAACACCTGGGGGGGGGGGCAAAGTTTGCCAATGCCTGTGCTAGAGCTTGGTTCCAGGACACCCCTCCCCTGTGGACACAACATTCATGGATGCTCAAGTCCCATTATATACCATGGTGTAGTAAAAGGGTTTTCTTATATAAAATGACAAAATCAAGGTCTGCTTTTCAGATTTTGAAAAAAAAATTTAAACTGTTGATGGTTGGAGCCACGGATGCAGAATCCTTGGATATGAATAGCTGATCATAGTTTAATAATGCAAACTTGAACATGACTGCTAAGAATGAAGCCTCACTTTGTTCAGTAGGTCTTACTCTTGGGTAAGTGCACATAGGATTCCAGCTAAAGATATTGAAATGCAAGAGGCAATTAAAATATGAATTGGGCATATGAGAGGATAATTGTTGGGGGATCTCAATAGGTTATTGGCACCTTGTTGGAATAGGAAGAGTCAATTGGAGTTTGGGAAAGTTACTTTTTGTACTACCACTCTCAAAATGGAAGTTGCATTCCAACCAACCCCGTTTCTAAATTCTGGGTTCAGAAAAAAAAAAAGGGCAAGGGAGGTCAACTTCCTGACTACCAGTTTCTAGACCATCTTCTGGCCTGAGCTTGACATGAGGCATGAAACAACACTTTGGGATTTTTACAGGTAGGGAGAGGAAAGGGAGATTTGTGACTTATCCAACACCCTTTTTGGAGCTGCCAGTTTTCTAACTTGGGAAACCATTAGGCAAATGAGCTTGACTCTGAGGTTACCCTCAACAATTACCTTGGAGAGCCCAAGAATGTGTGTCATTTCTGCTTTTACAGTGGATGTCAGAGAGAATGGAGATTTGATGGCTGTACTTAGAGGTAACCTCCTGACATCACTGCCACTCAGTCCCACCCCCCACCTGTCAACCCAGGGGGGAAATCCCCACTCTTCCCCTTAGTCACCTGTGGCAGCAGCACTAGCACAATAAATAGGGCTCTGGTTCCTCAATGTCCCAGTCTCAAACTAAGTCCAACACCATTGCCTGAGTGGGAGTCCCTTACACAAAATGAACAATCTGAGGAACATCATTGGAGGCTTCCTCCTATGCCTCCTGCTGCTCTCTGAAGCTTTTACAGGGATGAGGTTGCCCAGAGAAACCAAAGCTGATTGGGAGCGTGGCAAAGATGCTTCATATGAGATCCTCAAGCAGTTGGAGAAGCTGGATATCAAAAAGCCACCGGTGAGTAGAAACAGAATCTGGCATCTTCTTCACTGAATGAAAGTGGCCCAAAGTGGCCAGCAGCATGGGTCTTCTTGGAGTAGGGAGAACAAGGGGAAGCCTGGGGTTCTCTATCTCCAGAAATGTATCGCCGCTAGCAATTCAATGCTACTTGAGTTGCTCCATCCTATGGAGTGCTGGAATTTGAAGTTTGTTGTTGAGGTACTTGAAATTCTCTGCTGGAGATAGGCTTTGGGTAAACCTTTATCTTAAATTATTGCATTTGCTGGCATTGTACCCAATGGCTGATAATCCCTCATAGCAGGATGACTTGGAAGGAAAGGGTAGTTCAAGGTTAGAGTGCATTGATTTCAATATAACCAGGCTCACCTTGATGTTTGGCATCTTCCAGTCCTGTCTTTATGCCTGGAGAGCCACTGCCAGTCAGGCAGCATAGACAATACAGAGGTCCAGATTAGAACACATACCAGTCACACAATTCATGAATACAGAAATGCCTATTTAAAAAGTAATGTATGGTCATCAGAGGTGTCCATACTTGTGTATCACTAAATTGGGATTACAGGTCAAAAGGAATGATGTGTTAAAAGACCACTGCTCCACACTTCAGGGTCCCCATTCAGATCAGGAGGTGGTCACAATGCAATTTTAAAAGTGTTACTGTGCTCCTATTTTGTTAGGTTTGCTTTGTGCTAATGATTTGTTTTGAAGACTGAGTGGTAATTTCGCTAATGAAATCTGCCATATGGCAAGTAAATTGGTAAATGAAGCAAGAAAGACAGAGTAACTCTGGAATCAAGTTCTTTATACCACCCAGTTGTCCTTAACCATATGGATGAATGGTTAAACCACAGCTAAAATGTTACCTTTTAAAAGGAATGCCTTTCTATTATGATGCGTTAATAGTGTAATAAAATAGTTAATTTTACATTAGTTATTAAAATGAGAATCACCACAGTGCAGTGGTTTGAGCATTTCCATGCTTCTGCATGGAAATCCACTGAGTTATCTTAGGCAAGTCTAAACCTCTCAGAAGAAGGCTAGGGCAAAGTGAACAAATCTTGCCAAGAGATAGGTTTGCCTTGGGGTTGCAATCAATCAGATTATGTTTGATTATATGATTCCTAGTTTCCTTTTTTCATATCTGAAAGGAATGCTCCTTCTTAGGATGGCTCTTCTTAATGCAGTGTTTCTCAACCTGGGGGTTGGGATTCCTGGGAGGGTCACAAGGGGGTGTCAGAGAGGTTGTTAAAGGACATCAGAAAATACAGTATTTTCTGTTGGTCATGGGTGTTATGTGTGGGAACTTTGGCCCAATTCTATCATTGGTGAGGTTCAGAATGCTCTTTGATTGTAGGTGAACTATATAAGTCCCAGCAACTACAACTCCCAAATGTCAAGGTCTATTTTCCCCCAACTCCACCAGTGTTCACATTTGAATATATTGAGTATTTGTGTCAAGTTTGGTCCAGATCCATCATTGTTTGAGTCCACTGTACTCTCTGGATGTAGGTGAACTACAACTCCAGAACTCAAGGTCAAGGCCCACCAAACCCTTCCAGTGTCTTCTGTTGTTCATGGGAGTTCCATGTGCCAAGTTTGGTTCAATTCCATCTTTGGTGGGGTTCAGAATGCTCTTTGATTCTAGATGAACTATAAATCTCAGCAAGTTCAACTCCCAAATGACAAAATCAATCCCCCCCCCCCCCAATCCCACAGCATTCAAATTTGGGTGTATTGGGTATTTGTGCTGAATTTGGTCCAGTGAATTAAAATACATCCTGCATATCAGATATTTACATTACGATTCATAACAGTAGCAAAATTACAAACATGAAATAGCAACAAAAATAATGTTATGGTTAGGGGCTACCACAACCTGAGGATCTGCATTAAGGGATTATGGCATTTGGAAGGTTCAGAATCACTATCTTTGTGTCTCACCAACATGGTCAATACACCGTGCAAGGACACAGGAAGGAGCAGTAGCTCTCCATTTTTGCCATGGCTTTGGAGGTCCACTGGGCACTGACTTTGAATGGCCTATTCCATGAAGGATTCTGTAGCCCAGTTGTCTTAACTTTCCTTCACCTGCATTGAACTTGCCAACTTGTTTGATATAGCTTTGTCTATTTAATTTATTTTCATCTACTTGTGTTCATGTTACTTGTCCACTGCCCTGAGATTTCATGATACAGAGCAGGAATAATTAGTAATAGCGACTAGAGGTTAAGCCTCAAAGCCAGAGCCTGTTTTACACTTAAAAGGGAAATAGGAATCTTCAGAAAAAAGCTATGAAACTTTGCTTTTGCAAAAGTGCTGTCAATAGTTGAAAAACTCATAACAATGGTATTTTAGGAGTAGAGGCAGTTTCTGATAAATATTGACAACTTTCAAATTTCAGCTTTTTTCATATTTGAGAAATGGAGTATAAAAATCGGACTTCATTTCAGTACTGATTTTTCTTTGTTTATTTGTTTTCCATCATTTGAGTGGATAGTTTAACTGTCATGCAACTAAAATGGCTTGTCAGTATTTTACTTTTTTGGGAAATTTAAAAAATCAATTAGGGAAAGGTATGTAATAAGGGGAGAGTGAAAAGGAATGGAAGATTACTCTTTATTTTTGTAAATGGTTGGGGACACTACAGTAAAATAACAACATTGATGTTTTCTTTTATACTTGACTTGTGTTAGGGAATGTTTTTGTGTGTGTGAGGAGCAACTTGAGAGACTGCAAGTCACTTCTGGTGTGAGAGAATTGGTCGTCTGCAAGGGCTTTGCACAGAGGACACCCAGCTGTTTTGATGTTTTACCATCCTTGTGGAAGGCTTCTCTCATGTCCCCGATGTCCTCACTTGGGGAGCTGGAGCTGACAGAGGGAGCTCAATCCGCTCTCCCCAGATTCAAACTGCTGACCTATTGGTCAGCAGTCCTGCCAGCACAAGGTTTTAACCCATTGCACCACTGGGGACTCCAGAAATACAGTCAAATGAGTACATTCCTACATGTGTTCAGAAAATTGATAACAAAGAAGAAGATAAGGATTAATCCAGTTTAGTTGCAAAGCATTTGATAAAGCATTTGTACTCATTATAACAAATCAGCTATGCCCCGTACCTCTGCTTTCATGGCATTCTCTGTGAGCCTTGTATATTGACTACACAGGGGGTCAGGCTTAGCACAGCAGGCTAAACTGCTGTGCTGCAGAAAAATCCTGCAGATCGCAAGGTCAGCAGTTCGAGTCCTGGTCAGGATGAGCACCTGCCATTAGCCCCAGCTCACCTGCTCACCAAGCAGGTTGAAAGCGGAAATGCAAGTAGATAAAATAGGTAATGCTTTTAGCAGGAAGGTAATAAAGGCGCCCTTACGGACAACGACTGGAGAAAAGCTCCTCAGCATGGAAAATGGAGCAACAGCCCCCCACCCCCATGGCCGGAGTCAAGCACAGCCTCCAAGATGCTGGAAATAGGATGGGGAAATTGCCTTTACCTCTGTTTGTGGTGTGTGTCCTTTGTGTTGTGTATCCTTGTTAATTGTACAATCGGCATTGAATGTTTGCTGTATGTGTGTTATGTAATGCTGCTTTAGGGTGAGAAGGGTGGGGTATAAATACAATAATTGACTAGCTAAATAAATAAATAAAATAATAATTCCAGCAGGTGCTGGTTGATGATAGAAGGGACTTAAGAAAAGCTAGTCACATGAGAAGATGAAGTGAGTGACAGTTAAAGGGTCATAATTCCACATATGCAAAATCCCATTCTTCAATTTTTTTACTTCATCCAGAAAAAGATAGTTGCCCATAGATCTTCTTGAAACCTCTGGGACACACTAGTTCTGTTGACTGAAGTCCTGCTTTGCCCCCCACAGCTCCAGGAATGAGTACCACAGAATTCAATACAACTTTCTTCTTTTATTGTTTGTTTTACAAAATACAAAAGTACAGGAATACTATTGAATATTTATACCTCAGTATGATCAAGCGGCAAAGATGAAGTACTTTGGCCACATCATGAGAAGACAGGAAAGCTTGGAGGAGACAATGATGCTGGGGAAAATGGAAGGAAAAAAGGAAGAGGGGGCAATCAAGGGCAAGATGGATGGCATCCTTGCAGTGACTGGCTTGACTCTGAAGGAGCTGGGGATGGTGACGGCTGACAGGGAGCTTTGGTGTGGGATGGTCCATGAGGTCACAGAGTCGGAAGTGACTGAATGAATAAACAACAACAACAACAACGATCAAACAACGATAATTTCCCCCTGGTTTCTCCAGCTATTCTATAGATTCTGAGCTAGATTGACTGTAGCTCAGTCTTATTGATCGTATACATAACCATCTGTCTAAGGTTATCAAAAGTACTCAAATATAGCTTTCTTCTGAGTAAAAATGTTCCACATTACAATCCTATATTGGATCTATCCTCACATTACCTGATCTGGATTTACAGCCATCCCCTGTATGTTTTATGGCACTATGTAAGTGCCACTTGTAAGCTGCCTTGAGTACTCCTTGGGGTAGAGAAAGGCGGGATATAAATAAGGTAAATAAATAAAAAATAAATTTTCTTTTACATGATGAGGAAGAATAAAAAGACAATCACATGAAATATTAATAACAATCTCACCAATATTTTTCTAAAAAAAATTCAGATTTTTTTCCTCATACAGTCACCATTTTTAAATGTTCCTAAATGTTTCAGATTATACTCACAATTGGTATGGATTAAAATCAACCCATTTTTGCCTTAAAGGCAGTTCTTCCCCTCCCGCCTCCTCTGCACATGTTACGTTCTTTAAAGCGTAATAGTAAATCTTGTTTCTCTTTGACTTGAAACCATGAGACTTGATCTGATGCAATTTCTGATTTTTCTCCGCTCTGTTTAATATTCTAATGTTGCATCATCATTGGCCTTTATCATCACATGATGGAGAAGGAGGGAAAAATCCCATCCTTTTATCACGCTGACGTAACATAGTTCGAGAGTGCCAAGAAGTAATGCATTCAAATTAAGTTCCTTTCTTAACTGTGTAATATCACAATTGCTAAGGTAAAGGTGCCACCTTAGAAATGGTGAACACATTGTGTTCCAGGCTGCATCTATCATCATCCCCCATTTATGTATTTCCTTTATCCCAGTCGAGGACACTTGGGAGATCAGGGTTCGAATTCCTAGTCAGCCATGGATCTGATATCTAGGACCCCTGGTGGCACAGCAGGTTAAACCACTGCTGATCTTGCTGAACAAAAGGTTGGTGGTGCAAATCCGGGGAGTGGGGTGAGCTACCGCTATTAGCCCCAGCTTCTGCCAACCTAGCAGTTCAAAAACATGTAAATGTGAGTAGGTACCACTCCAGTGGGAAGGCAATGACACTCCATGCAGTCATGCCAGCCTCATGACTTTGGAGGCATCTACGGACAATGCTGGGTATTCAGCTTAGAAATGGAGGTGAGCACCACCCCCAGAGTTGGACATGGCTAGACTTAATGTCAAGGGGAAACCTTTACCTAGGACCTCTCTGTCTGAGATCCTCTGAAGATGCCAGCCATAGATGTAGGCGAAACATCAGGATAAAATGCTGTTAGAACACAGCCATGCAGCCTAGAAACCCCAGTGAATTATGGCCATGAAAGCCTTTGTCAATACATTGAAATTGTTTATTATATTGTCATATTGCTTTTTAAGCAAACTAAAAGTATGCCTTTCCATTCATTGTATCTGTTCTCCCCTAGGCATTTGAAACAACTGTTCAGTTTCCTAAGCCAATTGAATGTAGCGACTCCTGTGATCCAGATTCCTTGGCCACCACAAATAAGATGGTAACTATTTTTGAACTTCAACATCAAATGACCATATTGGTTCATGATAGCACCACTTCACAAAGAAGCTCAGTAACATGATGCTGAATGGCTCTGCTGACTGGTTGCAGTGAAAACTAGAAGCAAGACTTCTATGGCATGATGAAATGAACACATTTACTATGGCATACATTTTAATCTTTAACATGCCACAGAATTTTCTGAGTGATGTTTATCTAATGGGTATCCGTTGAGTATCCCTTATCTGAAATCCTTAGGACCAACGTGTATTAGATTTCTTTGGATTTTGGAATGCCTGTATTTGCATATATGTACATCTCTGGTGTCCTACATTTGGTCCTCCAGGTTTTTGGACCTCTTCTCCCAGAATTCCTGAACATTGGACAAGCTGGCCATGGCTTCTGGGAGTCGGAGCCCCAAATATCTGGGAGACCAAACACTGGACACCACTAATGTACATAATGAGACCCCTATGATAGATGGATAATGAGATATTGTCAGGATGGGACCCATATCTAAACAAAACATTCATTTATTTTTATTATACAGCTTACACACATGTTGCCTGAAGGTAATTTTAAACAAAGAATTTGTATTAATGTTATGTATGGAACAAAGCTTGTGTATATTCAATCATCACAAAGCAAAAGTGACACTATGCCATCCATGTGGATAGTATTTAAAATTTCAAAACTCTGAGTAAGGCCTCATCTACACTGCCATATAATGCAGTTACATAATGCAGTTAAATTACATTGAACTGTATTATATGGCAGTGTAGATCCATACAATGTAGTTTAATGCAGTCAAACTGCATTATGAAACGGGATTATATTGCATCGTAGATGCGGTTTAAGGGGACACTCAAGCCATATCTAATGGAGTTGGTGGTGGTGGTAGTTTTTTTTTTCAAATTGACTTTAGGCTTTACTAATTGAAACGCATTACAATCAAGGTAAACTTTACAAATGTGAGTAGTTCACCTTCTTTTTGTTTTTCCTCCTGTTTACCCAAAAAACTATGTAGTCAGGTTCACCTTTAACCCATCTCACTTTTCAGCTATGTTCTCCCTTATGATGTTTTTTATATGCAAGCTTCTGTGCCTGACATTTAAAATAAATTGAAATTACTCTTTTGTTTTGTTCTCTGCTTCATAGCCGTGTCTGACAAAAATCAGCCAGGGACTTCGCCATTATCATGACCTACTGGCCATGTTTTCTGACCCAACGGTACCAACTGAGCTCCAAAATGCCCTGGATACCTTGCTAGAGCTGCCACTAAATGTGAGTCTGTGGAACTGAAGGGGTTTGGTTGGTGGGATGGCAAGGCAGTGTAAGTAACTGAAACAAACAAGACATAGGATGGACTTTGTAGACCCCCCTTGGTAAACTTTGCAGCTGAATGGTTCAATATCCCTACCCTACTACTCACAACCATGGATGTTTACACAAAACCAAAGGGATTGTGAGGGACATAGCAATAAAACAGGCTTGGAAAACCTCTATGAGACTGAAACTAACAGGACAATAAAACAGGGTGAATAATCATGCAGAGTAGGCTACTGTGAAACTATCTTACCTAGGATTAGATGGAGGTCTGATACAGCAAAAACCCCACATAAATCTCAAACTTAAAAATTTCTAGAACACAGCTCTCTGGAAATCTCGGCATGACTTTGGGGCCAACTTTCACTGAGAAAATGAATGCAGCTTGGTTTCAATTAAAAATGATTTGGAAACAATGGGGTTAAGATATAGGAGGTGAAGTGCTTTGGAGTAAAATTCCTCCATGTTACAAGTCTGTATTGTTAGTGTTAGTTTTAAGCCATCAGAAAAAAAGCCACCACGCTCTAGCCATAAATGCTGCAAACCAATCAATCAAAGCCATACAGTTAGTACCTTAAAGCACAGGTAGTTGGGCTGGTCCTAAAAGAAATTCCAAAGCCCACTTTATATATTTAATTATTATTTACAGAATTTATATTCCACCCTTCTCACCCTGAAGGGGACTCAGGGTGTATCACAGAACATATACACAGCAAACATTCAATGCTGTTAAGCAGACAGGACAGACAATAGATAGAGGTATATGTCGCCATTTTCCCCATCTTTGGCATCCTGGAAGTTGTGCTCGATTCTGGCCACAGGGGGTAATGTTGCTACATACCCTTTGACAAAGAGCCCTTGATTACAGACTTCCTCCTTCCTTTCATCACTGGCATTTTCTTGTATTCCCTTTTTATGGTCTCGTAAAATGCCTCCTCGCTTAAGTGGTGCCTAATTTCTCTAGTCACAGCTCACAGTTGTTTTCAAACTGCTTAGGTGGACAGTGAGTGGGGATGAATGTTGGGTGCTCACCCCGACTCAGGCTTTGAACTGCCAACCTTTTGACTGATGTGATCTATTGCTGTTGGTGATTAACCAGCTGTGCTGAAGCCCAGCCTTAATAGTTAAATACTCTTTTATTACACCACAAGAAGGACACAAACAAAATGCAGAATAACCTGAAATTGATCATCAAGCAAGTAGTTTTCAAACACAATTTTGAAGATTGTGACATAAGCAAGGGACCATGACTTGATGTATATGATGGAAAGAGGGAAGAGAAGTCTGCAGACATTTTTAAATGGTATTGGCTGATGATGTGATGGTTTCGGTTTCTCTCAGAGTCTCACACACCCAAATATCCCAGAAACAAGAAAGACAGAAGTATGTCTGTTGATAAAATCATACAATCCAACTGGAGAAATTCTCACTTCATATTTCATACATAGCACAATCATGTATACAAAGTGGCTTGTGAGACTGGCAATTCACTCACAGTGACTTCTTCAATGTCCTTTCCCTTTCCTCACCTTCTTCCCTCTCAACCAGACGGCAAGGGAGGAATTCCCAGCAAGAATTGGGTGTTCTGCTTGGTAGTATTCATACTTTTGGGTTGAGAGGGAAAGACACCCTTCTTTCCCCAGAAATCTCTTATATGCCCTTTTGCAATGCAATTAAGCAAATTGAGAACTGCTCTATGAATTCATTTCAGGATGTTTCCATAGGTGATTTACTTCTTGCCTCACCTGAGGAACCACTGAGTATGGCTGCAAGACCCAGTATGCAATGTTCCTCCAGATCCTTTGACTGGGAATTACACTATGCAACAAATTCGGGGGGAGGGAGGAAATCTGTTCCTGGTTTGAAAGTGTTCTTTCCTATTTAATTGTGTGGTACTTACTATGTTGAATTGGTTGAGAATCCTATGAGATATTCATTGAAAAACTGTAGTGAAATGTGCTGCAGAATGTCCCACAAAAACAAAGTTTCTGTAGTTTAATAGACTTTTCTCAGGTTTTTTTAAATGATAGAACTAATTAGGAAATGACATTTATAACCCAGAAACAAAAACCATGTTACACAATACTATTGATACAACATTTTATTTTCTGCTGAATTTTTAGTTACTAATTCCTCTGCCTCAATAAATCTCCTGTCTCAGAACACATGAACTGCACAGGTTTGTGCCACACACTAAGCACTAAAACTATGATAACCAGGTTGCTGTGAGTTTTCTGGGCTGTATGGCCATGTACCAGAAGCATTCTCACCTAACATTTCACCTACAGGAGAGAATGCTTCTGGAACATGGCCGTACAGCTCGGAAAACTCCCAGCAAGCCAATGATTCCGGCCATGAAAGCCTTTGACAACAAGCTGTGATAACCGTTTGTGAGAGAGGTGTCACTGATTCAGAATCTATAACATAGGGCTAGAAGTCAGGGCTGGGAGCATATTTAACCCAAATCATTCATCTTCTGCAGGGCGGCAGCAGCAATGAAGGACACAGCCCAGTCACCAGGACTGCCGTGCCGGCGTGGCAGATGGCTCCGCTGCAGAACTTGACCCTGTGGCGCCTGCAGTCCTTTGGGGTGGTGGTGGCAAGAGTCTTCTCCCACTGTGCTGCTTTGGCTTAGAGAGAGCAATACACATCAGAGTCAATGAGGATCGATGAGAAATGTCAAGACAGGAAGCTCTAAGGAGAGAAGCCAATAATAATAATAATAATAATAATAATAATAATAATTTATTTATATTTATATTCCACCCTATCTCCCCGAGGGGACTTCAGCTGATGAAGTTTTTTCCCCAAGTTGTATACTTCCATGAATTTTAACTTATTTGTTTAATATATATTATTTAACTTATATATTTATATATTTATGTATGTATTTATTATTTATGTGGCTGGAACCCAGCTGGGCCATTGAAACATCATAGTTGGCTCATAATGTACGAGGGACCTTAGTGCCAGCGATTGAATATTATTAAGAAAGGGGTGGATTTGTTCCAAAATCTGGCTCCTTTTGTTTCCATATTGTGTACCCATCTCTGTTTTTAAGGGATTGTGATTTATAAAATTACGTGAATGTATTTCATGCAAGACTATAAGTCGCTTCTGCAGGTTCTCAAGACACGGGAAAAATGCAATAAAGTATTTTATTACAATGTAAGTAGAAATGGGCTCTGGTCTAATTTGTGAAATCATAGAATCATAAGAGTTGGAAGACATCTTGTGGGCCATCCAGTCCAACCCCCTGTCAAAAAGCAGGAAAATCGCATTCTAAGCACCCCGACAGATGGCCATCCAGCCTCTGTTCAAAAGTTTCAAAAGAAGGAGCCTCCACCACATTCCGGGGCAGCGAGTTCCACTGCTGAACGGCTCTCACAGTCAGGAAGTTCTTCCTCATGTTCAGGTGGAATCTCCTTTCTTGTAGTTTGAAGCCATTGTTCCGCATCCTAGTCTCCAGGGCAGCAGAAAACAAGCTTGCTCCCTCCTCCCTATGACTTCCTCTCACATATTTATACATGGCTATCATGTCTCCTCTCAATCTTCTCTTCTTCAGGCTAAACATGCCCAGCTCTTTAAGCCACTCCTCATAGGGCTTGTTCTCTTGGAGAGAGGGGAAAGAGATTTTGGGGAAAAAGAGGGAATGGTCCTCCCTGAAGCACAGGCTTTGTATGCTCCCACTTACAAAAATCACAGAATCATAGAATCACCAAACTGGGAGAGACTCCAAGGGTCATCCAGTCCAACCCCATTCTGCCACGCAGGGACACAGAATTAGAGCACTCCTGACAGATGGTCATCCAGCCTCTGCTTTAAAACCTCCAAATAAGGAGACACTCCAATGCTCTAAGGCAGCTGCATATTCCATTGACAAGCCGCTCTTACCTTTAGGAAGTCCTTCCAAATGCCCGAGGCCTGTGTTCTTGATTTCGCTGGAGTGACTTTCTCCTCTGCAGAATTTTATTGTGAAGGTAAAAGTATTTCATTGCTTCCCAGCATTTCTGGAAGAACTGTAATGGGGGTGGAGTTTAATTACTAGTTCTCTCCTTATTTTTAATTACACTTTACACTTCTCATTTGTAGGTTCCATTTTTGCAGATGCGATTATTCCCAGATTTGATTAATATGCTCCTTTGAGGAATCTGCAGGTCCCTCCAGCGTGACTCCATGATCAACATCTGTCAGAACAGCACAACAGCGGCTGGATCTACACAGTCATGTAATCCAGTTTCAGAATCCAGATTAATTTCTTTGAACTGGATTATATGAGTCTACACTGCCATATAATCCAGTTCAATGCAATTAATTTGGATTGTCTTATACGGCAGTGTAGATAGGGACAGAGTTGCACTGGAGGACCCAGAAATTCATAGACAGAACTTCTGAAGGGGTTTGTATGTTTTCCAGAGTGATTCTATGATCAGGTTCTGGTGGAAGTTGACAACAGAGGTGTGTTGGGGCACCTACAATTTCTTAAAGATGTGTTTATTCAGGTAAAGCATTGTGGAGTTTTTTTCATGGGGACCTTCTGCCCCTAATCCAAGCTAATGAGGGCATACTTTTGTCTTCTATTCTTCCCTTTTTCACAAAGAGTGAAATAGTGGAGTCTTGCCATTGAAAAGGAAAATACTGTCGAGACCAAAACAAAATAACCAAACTTCCAGATTGCACAAGGTGGTGCTGCAACTGCATATTATTTCTTCCTCCCCCCCCCCCTGCACATGCAGACACACACACCGCCCGAAATAAACACGGAAATGGTGGATGCCTACAATTTGACTGTGACATCACTGAGATGTGATGAGAGTAAACTAAAGGACAGAAATTCCACAAAATAGTTCTCAAAAAAGGAAATCTGGACACAAGACTAATTGCGTTGTCATCTTTTATCAATGCTTGCATTTTACCAGTTACAGTTTGGTTGTGCTCTCTCTGTGACGGGGAATTCCAGAATGGCTCAAGAGTGCAGCTTTCCCCATAAATAATTCTGGAGATAGAGATGGTGTTTTGTATTCTGTTTATTTACAACTGTACAAATCCAAACCACAATCCCACAAAAAGTCAATAGTCTCCACCAGAGCCATTTCTTAAATTCTGACATGTAGCCCTCAAGCAAGAAGCAACAATGACAAGTTTTGTTCTTCAAGAAAATCAGAGATAATTTTTTTTGAGACTTCTCTTAATTTTCTCACTGGCTCATGTTTTTCACTGATGACTAAGCTTAGCGAAATATGCTATTTAATTGATAAGTCTCCACAATAATTGTAATTAGTTTTAAATGTTTTTCATGCTTAATATTTATTTATATCTTATTTCTGGATGCTATTATGCTTTGTGTGATTTTTGTCTTGTATTTTATGTCAAATGTGCTTTGATATTATGAGCCACTTTGGGTCCCCTTAGGGAGAAAAGCGGGATATAAATAAAGATTTATGATTCTTATGATCCCCTTGCTTGACTCTCAGCAGAACCTCTGAAGATGCCAGCAACAGATGCAGGTGAAACATCAGGAGAGAATGCTACTGGAACATGGCCATACAGCCCAAAAAACTCACAGCAACCCAGAGATAAATCTGATTCTCTTTTCAATTCAAATGGTAAAACCAGTTGCCAGAATGAGAACTAATCTTTCTCGTTCAATTAAAAAAACGAAGAAATACAAGAAAGTCATTAAACAGGAGAGAAGCCCCCAATGGTGTAGTGGGTTAAACCCTTGTGCTGGCAGGACTGATGACTGACAGGTTGGAAGTTCGAATCCAGGGTAAGTGCGGATGAGCTTCCTCTGTCATCTCCAGCTCCCTATGCGGGGACATGAGAGAAGCCTCTCACAAGGATGATAAAACATCAAAACATCCAGGTGTCCCCTGGGCAAAGTCCTTGCAGATGGCCAATTCTCTCACACCAGAAGTGACTTGCAGTTTCTCAAGTCATTCCTGACGCACACACACACAAATTAAACAGGAGGAAAATATTCTCTGTTCATGAAAAAATTGTCAGGGCCAGCTCACAAAACATTATTGCCCAAGACAAAGGAAGGAAGTCAGGAGCAGGGCTTTTCTAAAATGTGAAGGACTGAAAAAACAGGTGGCTGAAAAAGGTACCTGCCCTGTAACTAACTCTTTTTGACACACTTTTACTTGCTAAGAGAAATTACTTTTGTCCAGTTACCAAGACACTATGAGCCAATCCTGTTCTTTTCTCTGTTCTGTAATTGTCATTACCTTCAGCCGGTAGGCTATTAGGAATTGTGGCAGTTGAAGTCCAAAACACCCAGAAGGTCGAAGTTTGCCTGTCATATACGGGATATTCATCCAACTCTCTTGATCCACATACACTTTTAGTGATTTTCCACAGTGGCTCATCTCACCACTCTTCATATTTGGAATAACCATAGACAACCTTTTTTCTTAACATTGTTTTTGAGTTGGTTAATTACTTGGCTTCGCATTGGGGGACAATGGCAGCCGCCACTAAGCGAAATGGCTGCAAACTTACAATGTTCAGCTTGGCAGAAAATCCCACTGATGTTCTCTGCATTGCTCTTTATTTCTAAGAAGATAACCACTTTTGTAGCCAAGGAGGAAAAAAGAGAAGCTGTCTAAAAGTTGAAATCTTCGTCGTACAGTTTCAACTCTTGTAATTCCTCAGATGCCATGAAGAGCTCAGGTGGCATCTGCCCCAGGTGCTGCTCTTCCTCTAGCTGCGGGAGGTAAGGGTCTGAGAAAGCAAGAGGGAGACCGAGAGCATCAGTAGGAGTGTGAAGGAAGAAACAATAGTCCAAGGAAGCAATTCAGTTTTTCATGATGGGTAGAATGTAATGGAGATTTCACCCTTAAGGGGCCACAGACCCAACACTCACCTTGATACAGAAGGCCTCCTTGTTCTGGTTCCTCCAACCCGTTGGGCAACACAAGGCCAATTTCAACCTCACCATTCACCCCTGGGACACCGGCCTCTGGAACCTGACAGTTTGGGGCTTGCAGCTCAAAATCTTGGAAATCTGAGGCACTGGGGTCTGCGATCTGGAAGTCTAGGGCTTGGGCCTCTTCTGGTTGCCTAGATGGATGTGATATGTTAGTATGAGGAAGAAAGAGAGAGGTTGGTACATTATTATTATTCAGAAATCGAAAAGGGTCAACTATGATGCTGAGTTTGCACTACAAAGAGATCTGGGAAATGCTACTACAGTAGTCCCTCACTTATCACGGGTTTTATGTTCCTGGACCACCCGCGATAAGTGAATTTCCGTGATGTAGGAATGCCCCCTCAACTTCCCCCCTCGCCCTCCTTACCTTCCTCTTCCTCCTCCCCAAACAGCAGCAGGAGGCCCCAGGTGGCGAAGAGGAGGTGGATGAGGATGGTAAGGAGGGCGAAATTCTTTTTTGAAAAAACCCCGTGAATCAGCAAGTCTGCAATAAGTGGACTGCGAATGAGCAAGGAACCACTGTATTTCTTTTGGAGAAATATCTGCAATAGTGGCCTATGTCACCTGTGGGCTAAGGCTCTATGGCGAAGGTCAAGTCCTTGCTCCTGAGCACCAACAGCTTCAGCTATATTTATGAAAAAAGAAGGCCCTCTCTTCTCTCAGTGGTACTTGAGGTAGAGCTTTATACTCGCACCTTTGGCTATGGCTGGCTAACAAAACCTACGGGAAGTTGGGGTATAAAAAGATAGCCCACAGAGTTTTCCTTTGTCTCTCTTTATATTGCCATTGGCTGATTCTGATGGTGAACCTTGTTTTTTTATTATTGTTATGGTCTTAATTGGTATGTTTATTGCTTTTAAATGTTTAAATGTTTTAACGATGTTGTTGGCATTGAATTGTTGCCTTGTGAACCGCCTCAAGTTGCCTGCGGGCTGAGAGGGGTGGCATACAAATGTAGCCAATAAATAAATAATAAATAAATAACCTTGTTGGAATTCAACCCCACACTGCCCAAGTCTCAAGTCCTCAATGAGGAACAGTTTAGTTAGCTTAGTATAGGCTAAGGGTTTCCTTTCCCCCATGTCTCCTGTATGACAGTTGGCATGTAGCTAATTTCTTCTCTCCTCTCTGTTTCTGCTCTTATTCTGATTGGTTGTTTAAAATGGATACTTTTCTACTGCAAGCCTTTTTTGAATCTGATTTCTGCCTTCTTACACTTTAGTTTGGAGAGTATGTGCTGTGTGCTTTGAGATCTCTCTCTCTGCTTGTGTGTCGGGAGAGGTGTAGTGATTGAGTTTTTCCCTCTCTTTGAAACCTTAGAAGAGATGGATGTTAGAATAGCTCAAACCCGGTTCTTTACTAGTAAGAAATGCAGTTATTTCTTACTATTGTAAATAAACATTTTGTATGATTTTTTAAGATTGGACTCTGCATGTTTGCCTCGTAAGCTCTGAATTATTTACAGCTACATTACATGGCACTTCATGCTTTGCTCACTAATGAGCTGATGTTCAACTTTTGTATCCTGTTTGTTTTTTGGATACTCTGCTATATTTTAGGGTAGTTTTCCCTAACAAGCCTTAGAACAGGCACTTTTTTTGGTTTTTGTCTGGTGCACCTTTTCAAATTGTTCACTCTTTCTCTATTCATTCTCTCCTTTGAAATACTGCATCTGCTGGCTATTCTGAAAAACCTTAATCTAAACCTGGCACTTTGTTGGTCTTTGGGTTCATTAGTACTGATTGCAAAGTAGCTTAATACCTATCTTGCAATCAGAAGAGGGAAACTGTATGAGAGTGTGTGGCCATAATATCAATATTTATATAATATTGTAAATGTTTGTGATGTGTCATGTTATGTTCATTTAAGTTTGAGGTTTTTTTTGTTAGTTTTTATAATTTTATATGAGAGTGTTTCAAACAATGTTTTGATTTGTTTTTTGTTTGTTTTCGGCACTCAGTGTTTGCCACTCAGTTACTTTTGCTGGAAACCACCCTGAGCCCCCTCGGGAAGATAGGGTGGGTTATAAATAAAGTATTATTATTATTATTGTTATTATTATTATTATTATTATTATTGGTAAAATAGAATAAAGGCAGTAGCCAAGTTACAAACAAGATAGTTTCTATAGGTTTGAATTTATTTGTAAGTCAGAATGGAAGTTTTCACCTCACTTTCTGTCCCTGTGATAAATGAATTTTGAAAAATGTGGCTTGTTGTGGAAACAAGGGTTGGTGAGGAAGCTTCGGTAGAGACACCTTTCCCCATGATAATAACTCTTCCAGGAGTTAATTTCCCTTCCTAGTGGTAGATTTCTCTCCTTTCCTGTTGTCTCACCCCTGTTCTTAACTATGAGTCATTTGTAAGTCGGAAGTTTGTAACTCAAGGACTGCCTGTACATTAATTTGATTAAGGGTCCACAGATTCAACTTTCCTATCCGAATATCTTTGGAAGGTCTCCAGGATGGTGAATTGGCATGCAGGAAGGCAATTGTCTAAAGTGAACTGTTTTGTCCTGTAGAGAAGGCCTTAAGGATGAAGTGAGGCCCCCAATTTCTAGTACAGCCTAAAACCACGGAAATGACGCTCCCGGATATGGCCAACAAAGGACAAGATAGTGCTGCTTACCTAGAGGAGACGCTGATCAGGTGGCGTTTTAGGTACTTTTTAAATTCTGTCTTGTCTTCTACAAAGGAAAAGACGAAACAGGATGAAGAGGGACAGAGAATCAAGAGGTGGTACCAGCCTTTCACAAACATTTCCACCCTAAGCAATGAAATCCTCTCTGGATGCTGGAAAACCCTGTCACTAATTATGGAGATACAAAATACATATTGATAAAGTCTGTCCACGGATATAAAAATGCTGCCCGTGTAGTACATACAGTATCCCACTCAAGAATCAGGGAGCCCCAGGAAAGCTTGACATGCAGGAATACCTTCTTTGGGTTCACTATAATAAGGACCAAAAGCTTCATCCCGGGGAATGTCTGGATAG
Organism: Anolis sagrei; assembly: GCF_037176765.1. Taxonomy (NCBI): domain Eukaryota; kingdom Metazoa; phylum Chordata; class Lepidosauria; order Squamata; family Anolidae; genus Anolis; species Anolis sagrei. The sequence goes on from NC_090022.1 coordinate 138,669,465, forward strand.
AGGTACTGGAGTGGATTTTCCGGGATGACCTCATCTGCCAGAATGTGGTAGTTATGGATGATGTCAGGCAGTGGCAGGACTTTGAGTTGTTCTTTGGTGTACGGCTCAACTGCAGAAAACTGGGGAGAACCTGAGGAATTCACAGTAACACTAATAAGATGAACAGTAAAGATTAATATGGCATTTTGGAGACTTGAACCAAGTTCCTTGCCTACATCAAATCCATGGAATGAGTTCAGAGAAAAATGAAGTAGCTGATTAAACTGAGGAAGGTGAGTTGTATTAAATACCCTGTTTTGGAAAATCCACACTTAAAACAGCTCATAATTATCAGGTTTCTAACCTCCCATTCAATGGACTTCATTTGGTAGAGTTTACACCAAGTTTAAAATGCAATAAAATTTAGCATTTTTGGTTTCACAGTAATTCTTCTTGTATTTCTTTTTGTTTTCCTTCCATTTTGTTATTATTCTCCCCTGATTCTCTTGTCTGTTTTTAAATTCTGAAATGAATGAAGAGATATTTCTTTGTTTCGCCCTTACTTCTATTTGGTTTGTTTTCATCTTTTCTTCAAACTTTCCCAAACAAAATCAACTCCAGAAATTTGAAGGGAAACAAAAAGATTTTCCCCTTTGGGTCAGAGGTATCTCAGAGGAGATGACCAAGACTGAACAACTAATAATGGAATGAATGGCAGAGACACTAGGGAAAACAGAGGAAGAAGTAGAGAAGGAAATTGATCAGGTGTTTAGGGTAAGAACAACCTATGCGTTGGCTGGTCCATGAGGTCACAAAGAGTCAGAAGCAACTGAATGAATAAACAACAACCTATACATGAAAACATAAACTGTCTAGAGACATAATAGTTACTTTTACAAGAAAAAAGATTAGAGACCAAATATATCAAAATCATCTAAATACACCTGTATAATTGGAAGACCACAAAATTAGCATTTTTAAAGGACTGCAAGGTGAAGGTAACAATAAAGCAAATAAACAAACATAAAGCAGAGAGAATGTCAAGGGTTCACCTTTGTCATCATATTCCACCCAGGTGCAGGTGATGCCACCGTTCCGGGTGCTTTCGCTGAAGCGGAGGAGGAAGGTGCCCCCTCTCTTCTTCTTCAACAGATGCCTCTCACGCTTACGGCTCACAAATCCCATAATGAGACTGTGATAAGAAGAAGCAACAAGAAAAAAAACACTCATTACCTTTACTCTGCCTTCAGTTTTCTAAACTACTCCCACTGTTGCTTTATTCCCCTCATTTCATCTTGAATGAACTGTTGACTCAGGCCTAACCTTCCTGAACATTTTCTAACATTTGCATTTCTAAGTATAGCCTGGATCCTCATTGGCAGCTGTATTCTGTTATCCCTACTGCTAGATATGCCAGTGAAGCTCTATAGCTCAGTGGCACAGCACACACCTTACACACAGAAGGTCCCGGGTTTAATCCCTGTCACGTCAAGGAAAGCCACCTGTCCAGAATCTTGGAGGAAAATTATCCTAGCAGCATGGAACAGAAGCTGAGGCACTCCAGATGTGGCTGAACTATAACTCTAATCACTATGGGACACAGTCCACCTTGGCTGGGGGTGATGAGAACTGAAATTGACCATCATATAGGGGGATAGTGTCTAGATCCAGGGAACTCATGCTACCCCTGGATCTAGAACACACATGGAATACTGTGTCCAATTCTGGGCACTGAAATTGAAGGGAAATTTTGACCTTAAGCTGGAATGTGTCCAGAGGAGGGCAACTAAAATGATCAAGGGTCTGAAGAACAAAACCTATGAGGAGCGATTTAAAGAGCTGGGCATTTTTAGCCTGCAGAAGAGAAGGCTGAGAGAAGACTTGATGAGGGCCACGTATAAATATGTGAGGGGAAGTCATGGAGAGGAGGGAGCAGGCTTGTTTTCTGCTGTCCTGGAGACTAGCACACAAAACAGCGGCTTCAAACTACAAGAAAGGAGATTCCGCCTGAACATTAGGAAGAACTTCCTGACTGTGAGAGCTATTCAGCAGTGGAACTCTCTGCCCCGGAGTATGGTGGACACTCCTTCTTTGGAGGCTTTTAAACAGAAGCTGGATGGGCATCTGTTAGGGGTGCTTTGAATGAGATGCTCCTGCTTCTTGGCAGGGGGTTGGACTGGATGGTCCACGAGGTCTCTTCCAACTCGTATGACTCTGTGATTCCATGATTTTATGATTCTATCACCTGTAGGCATAGAGGATTCAGCTGATGGACCAATAGTCTCAGACTCAGTCACAACAAGGCATCTCCTGGTGTGGCCTACCATCTGGATCTCCCTCATGGTTTTGCCAACAGTATTACTTCTTCCATTCTTTTTCAATGAGCAACAGAAGCATATATGCAGAGAATAGTCCTAGGAAGGGGAAATACCTTTTGCCTGGACAAAATAAGTGCTTAGTTCTGTGAATCTGAGAATCAAGTCTTACTACCAAGCATGCCAATCACTACTTGATCTTTAAATGACACTTCCAACACCCTTAAAAGTGTCACTCTCTCCTGAAATCGTTTGGTGTTTTCCATACCTCAAAAGATCATATTGCATCAGATCATTGGTCTATTTATTCCACTTAGTATTGCTTTCTACTCTAATGAAGATAATGTTTCCGGGATTTCAAACAAGACAATTTCCCCAGCTCTGCCTGGAGATGCCAGAGACTGAATCCAAGACTTTCGCCATGCAGACCATGTGTTCTGCCATTGATTTATATGCTTCCTCTCCTCCAAACCCCTGATTGTTTGAGCTAGTGAACTGGGACTTTCAGTATTTGTATGACATTGCAAACATAAAGTGCGTTCTCTAGATGTTTTGAAGGTGGAAAGGACAGAAAGCAAAGAAAGCACCTTTTACATATTTGCAAGATGGTGTGACAAAGGAAAGTGAGGACAGCCTCACTTCACTAGCCAAAACAGTCAAGAGTTTTGAAGGGAGAAATAATAATAATATTATAATAATAAACTTTATTTATACCCCACCACCATCTCCCCAAAGGGGACTCGGGGCAGCTAACATGAGGCCATGCTCGAAAATACAACACAACAAAATAAAATACAAAGCAACAAAAATTACATCACAATAAGATACATAAAGTAACAAAATAAAATAAAACAAAATAATAGCACACGATCTATCATTTAGATTTTATAGTTTTTTTGTGAGCACTCATAATCTTCAAAAGATATTTCACAACTGAGGAGGCTTTTGAGACAAGCAGAAATGGGTCGACACTTCTAGGAAGCACTGCCCTTGTAGAACAAAATATGGAAACTGTTGATTGGAAAATTCAGGACTCCTCAAGGACTTCTCAAGCTCTACTCTTTGCAGAGGATGGGCTTAACATCTTATCTCTTCTTCTTCTTCTTCTTCTTCTCCTCCTCCTCCTCCTCCTCCTCCTCCTCCTCCTCCTCCTCCTCCTCCTCCTCCTCCTCCTCCTCCTTCTCTTTCCCCTCCTGGAACCATTACTTACTCTTTCCTCCAGAGTTGCAACAGATTTTCCTGAATCAGGAGCAAAATCCCATCAATCCAGGTCCAGAAGGAGAAGTTGTGAGGAGAATCCTGTGGGAGGAGAGTGGGAACAAAAACATCCCTTTGAATCATATCTTTTGCCCTTGAAAAAAAAGGCTTTTTAAATTGATTTTTATTGGTAGAACATATAGTTATATGGAAAGTGGGAGAATATTGTGAAGAAGATAAAAAAGTAGGAAATAAAGTAGAGCAAAAAAAAAAAGAACATGAAGTAAAAAGAATATATATATATATATATATATATATTCTTATATATATAGCATAGCTTAGTCCCTGGGCTTTTTAAAGAATGGAAACATGAAGGCGCTAACTGGGCAGGCAGGTGGAGATCAATAAGGCATTTTGCTTACTTTAGAGAACTGGGTCCAGGTAATGATGCTCTGTGCTGTGACAGGTGAACCTTCAATAGGAAGAAATGGAAAGGTATGAATTACATAAGTTGATTTGAGGCAAATATGTGTGTATAATATGTACAATGGGTATGTATGTTGAGAATCCTTTGTATTCAGGCCCCTTCCTTTGCTTCTTCTATATTGGAGTGAGGGAAGGAAAGCCCTTAGCCACTAGGGCATTAGGAAGAACTTCCTGACTAGGGGCTCTTCCACACAGCCCTATATCCCAGAAGATCAAGGCAGAAAATCACACAATGTCTGCTTTGAACTGGGTTATCTGAGTCCACATTCTGATAATATGGGATTTCCTGCCTTGATATTCTGGGATATAGGGCTGTGTGGAAGAGCCCTGTGAGAGCTGTTCAACAATGAAACTCACTACCTCAGTGTGGTGGAGGCTTCTTCTCTGGAGGCTTTCATTCAGAAGCTGGATGGCCATCTGTCAGGAATGCTTTAATTGTGCTTTTCCTGCATAGCAGGGGGGTGGACTGGATGGCCCATGTGGTCTCTTCCAACTCTATGGTTCTATGATGAGATGTGGCAGGCCAGTTAATCAATTCACATCAGGTCCCCTGTATCTAGGTCTCCAGGAAGTCATGCCTGCTTCCCCATATTACCATTGCTTGTTGGTTTCCCAGTTTTTGCCTCCTTCATCAGGCTGAAATGCCTCTACTAAAGACTTATTTACTCCTATAAGTTAAAATATGGCAGTATTTTTGGTCACATCTTTTTGCCTTTCGCCCTTTCCACTTTTAAGCTGTGAACATCTCTAAAACTGAATTCAGTCCTCAGAATGAAATCAGCTTCACAAACACAAACAGCAAAGTATGGCTCTGGGCTAATGGCACCAGAGGCGGTTTTGGGGCCCACAACCCCTCAGACCACCCTTTTTTAAGGGAGGAGAGAGCCCAAAAAGTAAACTTCCCTATATGGAAGCTTCTCGTGTGGGAATTCACCATTTAAATAGGCAGCAAAAGCTCCCTTGTGCAGTTTATCATTGTCCAAACCTGCATTACCAGACTTACCACAGAGCTTCTCCCCCAGCATCTTGAGCTGGTCTACATTCAAGCCTTTCTCAGTTGCTGAGGAGAACTGCCAGCTCAGGACAGCAGACAACTGGGGCCAAGTGGCGGCCGGCGGGTTGACAAAGAACCGCTGGTTCTAGCAGAGGAGAGGAGAAGAGCAAGAAACAGGAATGACACCAAAGCTGGAGGGAGAGGAGGAACATCTCACATGAATTAAAGAAATCCGAAATTGTAGGAATCACGTCAAAAACCCATCCACTTTATGGAGGATTATGGCACATGTTTACATTACAAAGCATTATGGGTCATTTCCCTGAACATGTTCGCAAGCCAATTGTGAGGGAAACACATTTGTGCATATAATATAGTGAGTAGAGTCAGTAAGCAAGAAGAAATGTGTCGAAAACTAATAAACAGGGGTCTTCTTTACACTATGCAATTATATCACTCTTAATTCCACTTTAACTGCCCCATCTGCATCTGATGGAAACTGGAGGGAGATGCAGTTTGGTTAGAGGCACCAGAGGAGCTCCCTGGCTGAGGATCCTAAAGATCTGTTCCTCAATTATCAATCCCAGGATTTCATGGGATGCTGTGATGGCAACTGAAGCTGAATTAGGACATTATGGTGCAATGTGGAAGGGTCTGCTGGAGATTCCTCTGCAGCCCACCTTCACTCAATTACCGTATATTTCGGCATATAAGACGACTGGGCGTATAAGACGACCCCCAACTTTTCCAATTAAAATATAGAGTTTGGGATATACTTGCCGTATAAGACCACCCCTCTTCCATTGCACACCGAATAAAAATAAAAAATAAAAACATCAGATTTGATTTCAAATCCAAGACTATCAAAGCAGTATCCAGCTCTTCAGCTTAGAAATGGAGATGAGCGCCAACCCTCAGAGTCGGGCACGACTGGACTTAACGTCAGGAGAAAACCTTTACCTCACCTGTAAACTCCTGTATGTTTGTTATTTATTTAACAGTTATGGGTCCATGGAGCATAATAAAGTTCTATAAATTTCTATCTTACCTTACCTAGGGTGAGACCAGAGCTGGGTCCAATGTCCTTTCCCCAACAACAACAATAATGGAAACCTAGAATTGGAAGGGACTCCAATGGCCATCCAGTCTAACCCTAATTCTGTCAGACAGAAACACATGTCCAAGCCCTCCCGACAGGTGGCCATCCTGTTCTACTTAATAACAGAAATAATAATAACAATAATAATAGAACCTTAGTGTTGGAAGGGACCTCAATGACCATTCAGTCCAACCCCATTCCTGCCAGGCAGGAAGACACAATGCAAGCCCCCCCAACAGGTGGCCATCCAGTTCTAGTTATCATATATACTCGAATATAAGCTGACCCGAATATAAGCCGAGGCACCTAATTTTACCACCAAAAACTGGGGAAACGTATTGACTCGAGTATAATTCAGGGGAGGGAAATGCAGCAGATACTGGTAAGCTGAGGGGACAGAAGTTGCCTTAAAGCCACCAAACACTTGAGAAGATTTTGCACTGCAGCCAGGTATTTCCAAGGTCATGCCCAAAGGGCTTGATGAATATACCCTTTTTGAGATGGATCTAAATCAGGCATGGGCAAACTGTAGCCCTCCAGGTGCTTTGGACTTCAACTCCCACAATTCCTAACAGTCAGTATTTGAGAACACAGAAATGCTGGACCACTCTCACAACCACCATGTCAGACTCCACAGAAAAGCCATTGAAATCCACAAGCATGTGGACAATTTCAACAGAAAGGAAGAAACCATGAAAATGAACAAAATTTGGCTACCAGTATTTTTAAAAACCCCTCTAAAATCAGGACAGTAAATAAAAAACAAAACTCAAAAAGCAGGGGAAATTCAGACAATACAAAATCAGGACCAGCTAACACCTCCCAACAAAGAATTCCCCCAGGCAGGAAGCAGCCAGGCTTTGAAGCTGCAAGGCCATTCAATGCTAATCAACAACATTCCCACTTGGCAACATTCCCACTTGCCTCAAGCAGACAAGAGTTCTTTCTCCCACCCTGGACTTTCCACAGATATATTGCCAAGTTTCCAACAGACCTCACAACCTCCGAGGATGCCTGCCATAGATCTGGACAAAACATCAGGAGAGGAAACTTCTGGAACATGGCTATACAGTCTGGAAAACTCACAGCAACCCAGCCAGTAGGCTGTTAGGAATTGTGGGAGTTGAAATCCAGAACACCTGGAGGGCCAAAGCCTGATCTAAATGCAACTTTTGGAATGTGTCCAGAGGAGAGCGACTAAAATGATCAAGGGTCTGGAGAACAAGCCCTATGAGGAGCAGCTTAAGGAGCTGGGCATGTTTAGCCTGAAGAAGAGAAGGCTGAGAGGAGATATGATAGCCATGTATAAATATGTGAGAGGAAGCCACAGGGAGGAGGGAGCAAGCTTGTTTACTGCTTCCTTGGAGACTAGGACGCAATGGAACCATGGCTTCAAACTACAAGAGAGGAGATTCCATCTGAACATGAGGAAGAACTTCCTGACTGTGAGAGCCGTTCAGCAGTGGAACTCTCTGCCTCAGAGTGTGCTGGAGGCTCCTTCTTTGGAAGCTTTTAAGCAGAGGCTGGATGGCCATCTGTCAGGGGTGATTTGAATGCAATATTCCTGCTTCTTGGCGGAATGGGGTTGGACTGGATGGCCCAGGAGGTCTCTTCCAACTCTTTGATTCTATGATTCTATGTGTTCATGATTTTCCCACTTAATACACACATTGTTGGCATGGCTGGAAATGAGTTAATTTCTCCTGCTATTAAAGAAAACATGTTCTGGATATGTCTCAAAAGCTAAACTATCTTGGAACATTTCTGTTATTTTTCCAGATGTATATCTGGTGATGTGAGTTTGTGCTCAACAGAACTGAACCTTTTGTGTTTTTCTACAGTACTATTGATGTACCCTGAAGAAATGTAGGATGCTTCTCTACCAGGCATGGGCAAACTTTGCCTATGCCTGGTGTTAGGAATTGTGAGAGTTGAAATTAAAAACAATCTGATAGAAAACTGGGACTTGCAGTTTGGTATGATACTGGCTCTCTTAAACAGGGAAGGCTAAGGACCTTGTAAAACTACAACTGCTGTGACTCCATGGCACTGAATCTGTGGCAGTTTTTTTGGAGGGCATTCCCCTTTAAGACTAGCTCGCCCCTCTCACTGGCGATTCCCCTTTAAGACAAGCTCGCCCTTGCAGGGGCTACCTAGCTCTTGGCTGCAGAAATGAAACAAAAGGGGGGGAAAGAGACCTTTTTCTTCCTCCCTTTGCAGGCTTTTAAAACTTTTAAAACTTAGCTGCTGAAAGAAAGGAGAAGCTGAGCAAAGAGAAAGGAAATAAACCCCAAAGAGGGGAGATGGATCAGGAGAAAAAAGTTTCTCCAGCAGGACTTTCTCCGAGGTGCTTTTTTTTTTTTTACTCTTCTTGAGTAGCCTGCCTGTCTGGCTGCACTGTTTGAGGAAGGAGAGGAGAGGGAGAAAGAGGCCTGAGCTGGTCGGAAATGGGAGGCTTTGCTGCTTGGGGGGTGGAGGGCAGCCTCTTCTGCCCTTTTTTCCTCCAGGAGGAGGACGGGGAGGAGGAGCAGGAGCAGAAGCGGCAGGCCTGCTGAGGGTGGTGGCCAGCTGAGCTTGTGCAGGAGCAAGAGCAGCAGGCTGCGCTGCTTGGGGATGGGAGGGGGGAGGAGGAGGATCGACAGGTCTGCCAGGAGTGGTGGCCAGCTGAGCTGCGAGACCAGCAGGCTCCCTTTGGCCTCTCATGGCTGCTCGCGTACCTCGCTTTTGGCATCCTCAAGAGGTGGAACTTATAGCCGGCACACAAGACGACCCCCCCACTTTTAAGATGACTTCCTTGGCTTACAAAGTCGTCTAGTATGCCGGTTTTTACGGTATATCCGCTGTCTTGCTGCACTATTAGGGACTCAAGGATAAGAACCTTTCTCTTTACTTGGGTAACAGACAGCCAATGCTCTAGCGCACTCAATGTTGTGGCCAGAAAGAACTAGCAAAATGGTAACATCTTTACCGAAAAAGTGGTGTTCTGTGTCAGAAGTAGAGGCTGACTATCTATTATCTCAAATACCATAAGTGCTTTGTATATTTTTGGATTTTGGAGTACCCATATTTGTATATATGTACATAATGAGATATCTAGGGGATGAGACCCAAGTCCAAATTCATTTATGCTTCATATACACGGAGTCTGGTATTTTTAATCACGGAACACTGAACCACCAGAAAGGACAGGTATCACTATCTCAGTCACCCATGTGGACATTTTTGAATTTTGGAAAGTATGACGTTTCAGGGTAACAGATGCTCAACCTGTAATCCTGTCACTTGCAATGTGTTACTTCCATGCTCTGAAATAAAAATAAATCTCAGTCTGAGCAGAAATGAGTGTATCACAAAGCCAAGAATTGATTCATACAAGAAGAGGATTCTAGCCTGAAAGGAAACTTTACATTAGGGCTTGCACGTTCACTGGATATTGAGATGCTTGTGATGTAAAGTGATACTGCACTTTCAGCAGAAGGCCAACTAAGGCCTTGTGCCCCCAAGGATTTCCAGAAGCAAACTCAGATAAAACAGTTGGCACGCACATTAAGTATAGTCTTGTTACTTTAAAAAAAGAAGATACCATATATACTCGAGTACAAGCCAAATTTCCGCTCCTTTTTTGGCTGAAAAAGCCTCCCTCAGCTTATACTTGAGTCTAGTTTATTTATTATTTGACTGTTAATATTAATATTTTATTGCATTTATTATTTTACTCCAGTTATTATTATTATTATTATTATTACATTTATTATTTTATTCTATTATTAGTTTTACTTTTATTATTTTACTCTATTCTTTTTCTTTTTATTACATTTATTATTTTACTCTTATTATTGGAAGGATACGTAAGCACATTTACATTGAAGTAAGTTAGAATAATGGTTTAATCAGAGTTGGACAGTCTTATCTTAAATTACAGTTTTATGTAAATATTCAAAAACATTTAACCTACTGATGCCTCAATTTAGGTAATTTTATTGGTGTCTATTTTTATTTGGAAATTTACCAGTAGCTGCTGCATTTCCTACCCTCGGTTTATACTTGAGTCAATAAGTTTTCCCAGGTTTTTTTGTGGCAAAATTAGATACCTCGATTTATATTTGGGCTGGCTTATACTCAAGTATATACGGTATCAACTGGTAATGACATTCATTTATGTTCGTGCAGTGTTTATTTGCTACTACTAAAACATTTGAAAACTTTTTCATCATGGGCTTAATTTTTAATGTGTTCAAAGCAATTTGGAAGTAATAAATAATGTAACAAGTCACTCTCATATAATCAAACAGCAATTAAATTCTTTAGAATAAAGTATTAATAATTAATTTCTAGGCTTTAATTTATTTTAAGGATTAAAATAAATTGTAGGAAAATATACCTCAACCTAACTGACAGGCTCTCCCCGTCCCTTCCTATCCTCTAGTCCTTTTCCTCTTTTCACTTATTCCTTCTTTAAGTTCTCTTTCCTTCTCTTTTCTTCTATATTTCACCCTATCCTATCTTATTTTAATAATTGTACAATTTGAAAACTTTAATAAAGAATATTTTAAAAAAAACAAACCTAACTGACAGGCTGCAGTATATAGCGTGTCTACATATTGCTTGACAATAATCAACAGTCCCATATTTAAATTAAAATGTCAGATTCCAGTTGAAAGTTAGTAAAACTGAGACAAACAAGTTTCCTGAAAAGAATACTCATTTATCCTTTAAAAAGGGGTAAGAACTAATGGCCCTCCAAATGTTTTGGCCTACAACTCCCAGAATCCCTTGCCACTGAGCTTTTTAGGTGATGGTAAAACATGTAGATCACAACATCTGGAGGACCAAAAGTTCTCCAGCTCTAATCTAAAAGATGGGTGGAAACAAAGCAGATAAGTTTCTATGGACAAAGAATCCTTGACCTTATATATCATCAGAGAAATTGCTAGAAAAATAGTCACTTCTCAAACCTCTCATGCTGGCTGTACTCCATACAAGTATAAGAATTTTTCATATAATATTAGGATTAGGTCTAGTGTTGTGTAAACCATGTACCATGAAGCACGTATCATTTCAGATAATCAAAATGTGGTTGATTAAGTAAAGAGAAATAGGAATCTCAAGTAAAAGAAGAACAAGGGAGAAAAACCAAGTGGAACATCCACATTATGGAAGCGTTGAATACTGAAAATAGCTTATTTCTGTTCTTACCAGTGGGTCTCTACTGAGCATGTTGAACCACAAGACGGAGGCCCAGGCACTGGACATCTGGTTGACATTAGAGATGATCACCATTGGCAAAGTGGAAGCCTAGTGGGAAAAGAAGATCACAAAAAGACCAGCATCTTTGGCCAACCAGATTATATAGGACTGCGCAAGAAAGACCATGGTCCTCTAGGCCAGGACTAATCGATGTGGCAGTCTATGGACAGGTGCCAATCCACAAGGCACTGGCTGCTAGTCTGCAGCAGATTTCAAGGCAATAAAGCAACTATAGCCTATGACCACAAACATGGCACCAGTCCTGACACACTGAAAAAAAAATCTACTGGTCTGCCATGGTATAACGGCTTAAGAAAAGCTCCTTTATTAAATTATGCTCTCTTTTGTTGGTATCCATGTGTCAAGGCAGGAACAACAAAATCCCAATTGCCAGCATGAATATGTTAGAAATAAGGGAAGTGTTTTCTAAGGGCCTTTCCAGATAGGCCTCATATCCCAAGATCTGATCCTAAGGTTTTGGGGTTTTTTTTTTTGCTTTAAACTAGATTATGAGTCCACACTGCTAGATAATCTGGGATAAACAGAAAAGCTGGGATCAGATCCTGGGATATAGGGCCTGTTTGGAAGGTCCCTAAGAGGACACTACAAGGATAAGAAAAATGACACTGTTATCAACAAAGCAAAACCCTGACTGGGTGGAGGGCAAAACTGCAGTGCTCCCAAAATGGCATCTTTCTTTATTCCTGTTATGAGGAGGATGCTTGTTCTGCCACAAGCAATTCAGATCGGTTACATTTCTTAGGAAGCTCTAGTAAGGACCTTATCACATTAGGAAATAGTCCCTTTTACAGAATGGCCTTAGACTCTGATCCCTGGATGGCATGTTTTAACATTGGAATGTATTTTAATTACGTTTAATATGTATTAATTTTAATCCAATTTATTTTTGAGTTAACACTGTACGTTTTAGACACTGTGTAAGTGTCATATGTAGCCGCCTTGAAGATAGAGAAAGGTGGGATATAAATAAGGCAAATAAATAAATAAATAAATTTTCTGCTGCTGTTTGAGAATGATTTTGAATGAGTACCATCACATGACATTTGCCCCATCCCATCACTACTGCACCGGAATCTGTCTGCAAAGCGCTGCGGAAATGAATGGTTTGCATTCTAATCATGTTTTGTTAAATACTATAGATTATTTTGTTGCTGAATTGCTGTTTTTGTGTGCAATAGGAAAATCTGTATGGATCCCATCAGCAACAATACTTTTTAAAAGGTCATAAAGTGATGTAGTGGGTGTTTTGAATGGATTGGGAGAAGCCAGCCTTCCATGGTGTGATGAGCCAAAGCGCAGTATTTTCAAATCATAAGAATTGCAATAATCAGGTGTGATAAGGAGAGTATGTATTCCATCTCAATACAGTATGCATCCAGTCCTAAAAAATATGGGATGCATACTGATATAAACAAATTATATCCCAATGTTATAAGGTCCTAAATGAGCAGGATAACCCAGCTAGAGGTCCAAATATTCCATTTGCTAGATGCCACATTCAAACAACTTGCCCAACTCCCAGGAGTTATTTGCCCTTAACTATCTTGACACCCTCAAATGTGATCCTCATACCTGCAGCTGGCATTGGAGACCTTGGTAACAGTAGTCCAGGGTGAAAGTAATGACATGCAGCTCCTCCAGAACAGACAACCCTCCCTGAAAGGAAAACAAAGGAAGGAAGGAAGGGAGGAAGGAAGGAAGGGAGGAAGGAGGGGGGGGGGGGGAGAGAAGCAAATTACTATTACCACACTTTACTTTTTTCCAGGGTGGAAGAGATTATATGAATTGGAGGCCATCAACATCCAAGTTCACCAGCCCTACATTGGTAGCAAGGAAGATGATCCCCAAGATTCCTTCCTCTCCAGAAAACTCACCTCATTGATCCCTTTGCCTCCCTTTCCTTTCCCAGAACCACAGCTCTTCTGTTCTCTCAGTGACTGCCAAAAGAAGGGAAAAGAAATCACAGACATATAGATTACGAAAGCAATAAAAGCCACTGCCACATACCCCTCCGAGGCTTTTCTCATATTTTTGAAAAACTGTTCAATGCTGGCCAGGACACAAAGGACAAAGGAGAGTAGCATACATGTAACTCAGGTGTGGAGGTGATTATTCCATTATAATTATCCACCAAAAAATCTATAAAGAAAATTGTTATGTGCCTTCAGGTTAGATTCTGAAATATGGCAACTCTCACATAGGGTTTTCTTGGCAAGATTCCAGCAGAGGTTTGTTTCTGCCTTCCTCAAAGGCTGAAAGAGAATACAACTTGCCCAAGGTCACCTAGTGAGTTTCCCTGGTCAAGCAAGGATTCGGACCGTGGTGAAACTTTCAAACTATGCTGACTCTCGCAAAAGTAGCTATTGATTTGTCACTAAAATACTTGGAAAGGTAATTACTGACTCAAGTCAGTCTCTTATTCAAATATATGCTTTAAAGAGAGAGAGGAGCATGAATTGTAATACTAGTAGTCTATTGTCGGCATGTATGGAGAGGATTATTCCACACTGGTGGTGTTAGGACTCCCTGATCGCTGATGAGAAAAGAGTCAGGGTAAGCTGCCTCCTGCCTTCCAAGAAATTCTTTCTGCTCCTCATGTGGTGCTCAGTCATAACCTGCCTATGAGCACAGTTCAAATATCAAATCCCTTTTTCCACCAGGATATAATTCTATTTGACTTCTAATTAGGTTCTAGAAAAGGGCACATAATAAAATGTCATTTATAATCACCACGAGCAACAGGATGTCTACAAAGCAACGCCTAATATCTGCATTCTTGGGATCTGTTCTGTTCTTTATTCTATAGTCAGGTCTGGCATGTACTTGGTCACAAAAACTGCCTTTGTTATAGTAGTATGCCGTTTCTTCACTACGTATACAAAATATCTATATGTAGATATTGCTACTTTGGTACTTGAAATGGGCATCTATCCAAGTTGACAATCTGCACTGTCCTTCTTCACTTGCTTTAAATCAATGAGCTGTAATATGCTCAATTTCTTCCTTCTACCACTCCCATTTCAGTTTTTCTCCAATGTCATTCCTAGCTTTCCTTCCTCCAAGCCATCACACATGGTGGGGAGGTCTGTCCAAGAAGGGGCAGTGAAGGAAGAACATCATCATCATCATCATCAACAACAACAACAACCAAACCCAAATATTTAGAATCCAATAGCACTGTCCTTTATGTTCCATGAAGCATTTCATACCCAGGTAAGGGTACAGAATTGCAACTTAAAGCATTCAATAGGCCATTTCCCTTCCCAGAGGTTCGGATTATGAGTCCCCAGCCCTACTGCCTACTCAGCTGAGCCATACAATGTGCCTGAAGTCACAAATGAGTCCACTCATTTGGGGCTTGTCCATCATCAAGGTCTTGGTGTTTGATGTCAAAATGTTGAACTTTCGAAACCTTCAAATAAAATAAGTGAAAAAAACGAGACTGAGAAATGAGGACACATATACATTCAGAGGCACATCATCATCTTCTAGAGGCAATAGACAGACACACTGACTAGCATGAACTATTAGACCTGGCAGTTGGCCTGCTTCCTCATAAACCTGAGTGGTTCTACTCATGAGCACCTTCCAGGTTCAACTGGACCCTTTTTGGAGATCACACCACATGTTAGGGGCTTCCCCAAAACTTTGTTGAGTGGACCTGGAAGCAAGTGTCCTCAATTCGGTTCACTGTCATGCTTTGAACTGGGGTCATACTGCATCCTTCACAGCAGAATTTGAAGTCATTTCTATAGGTCTATTCCCTTCTCCTCCTCCATGTACCACATGCTAGAAGTGATCTAGCAAATGCTGTCACCCTTTGCCCTCAAACTCATAAAATACTAATTGTTCTCCATTGTTTTTCCTAGGCTGGTGCTTACCCTGCCAAATTGGAAGAATCACTGGAAGAGAAAGGAGAGAGAGAAAAAGTAAGGAAATATACATGAGAAATCCGTTTCAGCTTATTCCCAACTGTGTTCCTACAATCCCCAACCCACCCACCTGACATAAAACATCTGAAGCCCATTTTCTTTGAACCAAGGCCCCCGCCCACTACCTGTCAATCTCAATCTTTGCCTCCATCGGATGGTTCCGATCCATCAGCTTCACGAGGAGTCTGAAAAGAGGCAACAGCACTGCACCGTAACTCATGTGACAAAAATGGCAGAATCTGTGCACATTTTAAACAGTGTCTCATCAGTGGTTTGCATCACTGTATTTCACAATAGCAATTCAAAGACGGGTGGATGGAAGGGAAAAGGAGAAGAAAAGTCTACTTAGAGTTTCTCCAGTAGGGTTCCCTGGAACACTAAGGTTGCAGGAGAGCATGATTTAAGAAATAATATCTTTTTTGAGCTGTCAATATAATTATTTCCCAAGAACAAAACATATTTGAAGAATTCCTCCAAGATAAAAAGATTGAGAGAGGCTACACCAGTGTGTCACCCAGGATTGTACCAGAGCAGAATCCTTCTGTTCTCCATTAAGCCTTTCATTTCTTCTCACCCTCACCTTATCTCACCTCTCCCCATAAAGAAAGGAGATATTTCTGGATTATTAAAGCCGTTTCTCACCTGGCACGGACAGAAAACTTCTGGTTTGTCCTCAGCACCAATGGCCGGCGACAGGGGAAAGGCATAGTGGGCTGAATCTCCACCACGAAGGCCCTGGAGACCAGAGGAGGCAGATATTTAGTGTCCACAAATTACACTCTTACACTCTTTTCATTCACAGAGAGCTCCCACACACCCACAACACCTTTGCAAAAGGAACAAGATTTGTTCTTTCAGTCGACTTTTCAGCTGGGGCAAGCGTGTTGTCAGCTGGTCTTGGTCATAAGTCAGCTTTCCTTGCAGGTCCTCCAGCGTCTGCATGAGCTGCAGTAAATGGAAGAGGTCCTCGGCATTTGCAGTGAACCTGCAGCACACAAAGAGGATCAACAAGAGTAGAGGGACCACAGACAGAGGGAACATGTGGAATTTGTTACTTGGAGGTGGGTAAGAAAAGGAGAAGTCCTGCAAGGATCATCAAGGTCAGTCAATAAAGTAGGCTGCGTAGGCTGCCCGGGGAGTCAGAAACACAAATACTACACTAGGTCCAAAAGATGCATTTCAAAACTCTAGTGAGCAAAGAAATAAAGGCAACCTTCCTCAAGTTGATGCAAACCCACCCCATTCCTCACCCCAGAATGGATTTGATGGCAAATCCAATCTGTGCCAACTAACATTGCCAAGAATGAGAGATCCTGAGAGTCAGCCAGTTGAAGGATTTCATTGAAACTACTACATGGAGTCATTATTGGCAAAGTGACATAATGCTTTTTCTGGAGTAGCTAATTTAGCAAATAATGTCCTGTTAGAGTTTGGTAAACTATCTGGCAGATTCATTGTTAACTATAAAATCAGGAGTGACTAAGCAGTACATAAGTTCTGAGTAAATCACATAGTAATGAATGGGACTTCTAAGCAATTAAGAACAGGCTGCAGTAGGACTTGTCAAAAATATTAAAAATTAACTAGGTATTTTTGATTACAAAAATACCTGAGTCGAGCACTGAAAGAGTTAGTAGGCCGAAGCCTGTTATGAACCCACGCGATCCCTTCGTTCATCCGGAGAGGCCCTGCTTACGATCCCACCTGCGTCACAGGCGTGTCTGGTGGGGACGGGGGACAGGGCCTTCTCTGTGGTTACCCCCCGACTCTGGAACACCCTCCCCAAAGACATTAGACTAGCACCCACGTTGGCAGTCTTCAGGAAGAATCTGGAGACCTGGCTATTCCGATGTGCCTTTCCGGAATAGGATAATCTCCAGCACTACGTCCCAAAAGCACTTTATTAGAGTTTAAGTCTCTCTGCACATTGCACTTGCCCGGAAATTCAAAATACCACCTGCCACACCCAGCACTTTTTAACCTGTACCCATCACTGGCCCGGTCCTGGTTTTTATTGCGTAATTGATGTATTGTTTTGTTATTGCTTACGTTTTAATTTGCTTTAAATTGTATTGTTACTCTTTTGCTGTTGTTGTGTTGAGGCCTTGGCCTTTGTAAGCCGCATCGAGTCCTGCGGGAGATGCTAGCGAGGTACAAATAAAGTTTAATAATAATAATAATAATAATAATAATAATAATAATAGAGTCAATGGGCCAAAGCTAGTGTTGTCTTGAGGAGTGTGAGGTAAATCTCTGTGTGAGAGAAGCCTTGTGTGAGAAAGCTCCAGTATAAAGGATGCTGTGTGTAAAGCTACTATATATTTGTTTATTTGCATTATGGAAATCTAGGTCTTGTAAATAGTGCAACCATATTATTTTACTACAAAGAAAAGCCTCCTATGGAAGATATAACATTGGTCTCTGTGTTTTTGTTCTTCTTTGGGCTACTGGTGCTGGGTCACGTGGCTGCTGCTAAGTTGCTCTGCTGTGCATTTATGGGGGGGGGGGGGTTGTTAATAAGTCCACTCACCCAACAGGGATAATGTAATGCAGTAGGTGAATGGTTAAGGGGAATATAAATTAAACAACCATAGTATCTTCCCAAGGATCATGGATTGTTTGAGGTTTCCCAATGATAGAGGTTGTAGATTTCCCTATAGAAGAGAGTTCGGTGTGTTTGATTTGATTCTGTGAACTTGTGGATCAAATGTTACTTTAAGACTGAAGACACAGTAAAAATTATATTGTAAGTAGTAGAAGGAGGAGAGACTGTTTATACATTGAACAAACTCTGTATATTTTGGTTTATGGAACTGTAAAGATAAAAAGCCTTTTTGGTTTAAATGAAGACAATCCCTGCTGTTTGTTTAATGTACTCCAGAGTTACGAAGAATATCAGTACTCACTTGCACTGCACAGCCTGAAGTTTGGTAAAATATATTTAAAGGCTAGAAGATTATCCAACACATCCCTCTAAAGAGAAATGAAGAACAACATAATGGGCAAGGGCCACTTTGGGACCTACCACCTCTCCAGCTGTTCTAGTCTGGTATCACAATTGTTCCCAATGCATGCCTGCCGCTGGCGGTCTTTCCAGGCCTCGAGCTCCTCTAGTAGCAAGTCCCTCAGGGTCTCAAAGAAGCCCAGCAGTTCCTGGATCTTGGCCAGCACATCCTGAGAGGAAATAAGGAGGAGTTGGGGACACAGCAAACCTTGGGCTGGCTTCTACTATGGGCTTTGTTTTAGCCATAGGGGGACAAAGGCATTGTTTGGGTGTATTCCCACCCAGTAACAGTGCTACACCATGGCTAGTACTCAAACTCACCTTGCGGGAACGGTCCACATTATTTAACATGGTTTGTAACTCCTGCATTCTTCGAATCAGACCAGGGTCAGTATTAGGCACCGTACTTTCTACAACAGAAGAGTGCATAGGCTACATGAGGCATCAAAGTCACACGTGTCCTTTCCAGTTCTATGTCTCCCTGCTCCCAGTAGACTTCCACCAAGGCACTTCTGCTGAGAAAGAAATGCCATGTGTAGTAATCTTATTTTTGTTGTATTTATCAGAACTACTCTGGAATTCTTCTTCCATCCCAGTTCAACATCATGTTGTGAGACTCATATTTCTTCTCACACATGGATTCCCACATATTTGTTTACAAAATGCACACTTTTCTAATCAATGAGGCGTACATGGTTTTCAATAATAAATGTGCTTTTGTGTGCATGTTTTTGTTTGTCAGAAAGTATTGCATGCCCCAGAAATGTACTCATTTTCAAGGCACTATTTCAGAATGAGAAATAAATACAGCTGCTCCCCAACCTTTTGAAGGTATTCACTCCTATTGAGAAGGAATACCACTAGTGAAGTCAAAATGGACTCATGGGGGTCCAGGTGAAACTTACTAGTAACAAAGAACAGACAGGAAGCAAGGTGTATCTCAAAAGGCTTCCTGCTGAAAGAGAAATGTTGTCCTTTGGCCAGTTCTTGTGCTGATACTTCAGGTGTACAAATCAGCATCAATTTCTGCTAAGCATCACTACCTGGCGAAAGGTAAACAGTGGCTGATCCATGCCTTGATTTAAAAGCAGTCATCTGAATCCTTTTGCTCCACCCCAGAAACCAGTCAAATGAGTATAAAGACTTTATATGCAAAATCAACTACTAGCTATCTCAAACTTTCTACCCTTCCAGTAGCACAATACATGGTAGAATGGGAACTGGGGATCTACTGATACTGTTTAAAAAATTAGGAGACAGACATCTCTGTCACTCAGAAATCTACACGAAGATACTGATCTCGTGCCTGATTAACAGATAGTAATACAAAAGGCAAATTGCTCTTCTCCAGTCTCAACAGCATGGACAACCAAGAGTAACTCCTCAATGATTCTCACCTAAAAGTTTCTGTGTCTTGTAACGGAAATCAAAGGAGTCCTGCAGCAACTCAAGTTGATCAATGGAGGTTTTTAGAGACTGTGGAATAGAACCAGGTACCATGTTCAGATAAAGCAAGCAATTAGATGATGAAGTATAAACCAAAAGAGGGCCCCGCCTGTGGCAAACGGTCATCCACTGACCAGTAGCAAATGGTAGCTTCCATGATACTGAATGGGGAATCAAGGTATTAGTTCATATGCTGTTCAGGAGGCATGCTATCCCAAAAAAATGACTCGGCACCTAGGATCATTCCTTTAAAGTTCAGATTACAACCTGGAGTGGATTCAGGGTGCTAGTGACCAGCAACCACTGTCCCATACCCTCTTATATCATACTCAAGCCACTGAGATCCTGCTAATGATCCACTGCCCATGTTCTGCTCCCCAATAGCACTGAGGCAATTTCACCCTTAAAAGAATGTATAATGCAATATGGGAGAAAGGACTGCCCCCACAACTGATGCTTATTTTGTTAATATTTAATTTTAAAGCCATAATAGGCCATCTATAGGACAAAAAAGCTTGCCAGGTGACTAAGGAAAAAGTAAAGGTTTCCCCTGACATTAGGTCTAGTAATATGTGACTCTGGGTGGTAGTGCTCATCTCCATTTCTAAGCTGAAGAGCGTAGACACCTCCAAGGTCATGTGGCCAGCATGACTGCATGGAGCGCCCTTACCTTCCTGGCAAGGTGGTACCTATTGATCTACTCACATTAGCATGTTTTCAAACTGCTAGGTTGGCAGAAGCTGGGGCTAACAGCAGGAGCTCACCCCGCTCCCTGGATTTGAACCGCCAACCTTTTGATCAGCAAGTTCAGCAGCTCAGCAGTTTAATCCACTGCACCACCAGGGGGCCAGGGGCTACAAAGTTCATAAAGCATTTATCATATGCAAATAAATTCCACTTAACAACTGAATACAGTCAAAAAATAAGTAGGACCAAATGAACTAATAACACCCATCAGAATAAAGTGCTAAAACATTTTCCCTCAGCAACCAATAAAACCTCAGAACACATTTGAAGAAGCTTTGGCCTACCTGTCTGATCAACCTCACCCCATCATAATATAGGATTTTTGAGCAGTTCTTCTAAAAAATCTCAGAACCAACAATCCCTGTCCCTTGTTCTATAATAATTTCCTTCTGCCTTTGGATCTTCAAATACAATCAGGTCCAATCAATATGGCCAAATTTATGGCACTGGAGGACTTGTAGCCCCAAACATAGTGAAGTCCAAAGGTTCTCCAGTTGTATCTCAGGAGAGGTCCATTCTGAATAACTGTAAAACTCTTTACACATACACCAAAGATAAGACCTAGTACAAGATGAATTAAGCGGAGCTACATGTGCCTAGAGCAGACCTGGAGCAGTAGGAAGAAATTCAGTGTGCTGTGTACAAAATCTGTGGCTGGTCAAATGACTGTAAATTAACATACTTTACAACTGGAAATCTGTGCTTTAATAAAATGTCTCTACAAGGAGAAAAACAGCTGAAACAGGTAGCTTTATCTACTCCAGTGCCTTGGCACCTGCTGCAGACTTACCTGAATAGCCTTTCGCATCTCTGCTAGCCTGGCCTCAATCTTCTCCTCTTGACTGGAGGTCATGGAGGCAGCAGTTGGGGTTTCCACCACTGCCTGCAGGGAAAGGAAGAGGAAATACATGGGAAGCGGTAACATATAACAGAGGGCCGAAAGCTGGATTCCTTGGGTGAACAAAATACTGCCTGAGGCAATGTTTGCATGACCTTCAAATTGTCTTTCTTCAGGAAAATTTTACCACAGCGGTAGCTGGTAATGCGGTTTACGTAAGTTATATTCTAGAGCAGGGCTTCTTAAAACTTTCCAGGCTGTTTTTTTTTAATGAAGTACAGTTGAATTACAGTTGGCCACATCATGAAAAGACAGGAAAGCTTGGAGAAGACAATGATGCTGGGGAAAATGGAAGGAAAAAGAAAGAGGGGCCAACCAAGGGCAAGGTGGATGGACGTTATCCTTGAAGTGACTGGCTTGACTCTGAAGGAGCTGGGGGTGGTGACAGCTGACAGGGAACTCTGGCGTGGGCTAGTCCATGAGGTCACAAAGGATCAGAAGCAACTGAACTAATAAACAACAACAACAGTTGAAGCAATTTCTGCATAGTCCACTGGAAACACTGCATAACAAATTCATGTAAACATCTCACACTTCAAGAAGGATATTGACAAGAGAAAAGTGACCAAAAGGATCAATGGTTTGGAAACCAGGAAGTGACTGTAGGGGCTCGGTATGGTTCCCTTTGGGGAGAGAGGGCAAGGTATAAATAAAGTATTATTTGATACATAACAAGATTAGCCCACAATATGCTGGCTTTTGTATTTTATCACACATTGGCCACTTCCCAAGTGTCTAGAACTGTGTGATGTATCAGAGAATAATGTGGCAATAATAATAATAATAATAATAATAATAATAATAATTGCTTGGAGAAAAGAAGGCTGAGAGGCGACATGATAGCCATGTCTAAATATCTGAAAGGACGTCACATTGAGGTTCTTTTTTGCTGCTCTGGAGACTAGAACGAGCAATGGATTGAAATTGCAGGAAAAGAGATTCCACATGAACATTAGGAAAAACTTGCTGATGTTAAAAGCTGTTCAACAGTGGGAAGTGTAGCCTTGCAAGGAAGTGGAGCCTGCTTCTCTTGAGGTTTTCAATCAAAGGCTAGATGGCTATCTGTCAAGAGTGCTTCGATTGTGCTTTTCCTGCATGGCAGGGGATTGGATTTGATGGCCCTTGTGGTCCCTTCCAATTCTGTAATTCTATGAACCCATTAATCTAAATGTATGAGGCTTGACTTGCATTAGAGAAATGGCAGTTTCAGTTGACTCTTAAACTAAAAAGCAAGGAAAAAGCAAAGATGCAAAACACATACAGGGTCTCAACGGAGTGAGTCAGGAGCCATCCAGTGCCAAAGACACACAATCGAAAGCTTATTTCTAGCCAGAACTTCAATTACAACCAGACACTTCGGCCAAGCCAAAACCACCCATACACACACACCAGGAAAGCTAAATGAGCTTGGCAGTCTAATCATGAGGAACATATAAATGAAGGGCTCTAAAGAAGATGGCAATTTGAGACACCAAGAAGAGGAACAATTAAAAGCAAATATGGCAAGAATGACAAATTATAGTTAGGTTTATGTCTAAATCAAAAGCAGATGGGATTTTATGCATTAATAACCAATTTGTTGCTAGATTTTTCCCTTGGCTTTTCCAGTTCAAAGGAACACATTGTTTCAGCTTTTAGATCAGTGCTTCTCAAACTTTGGCCCTCCAGATATTTTGGTCTTGAACCAGAGGCCCAGCCAGCTTAACCAATATTCAGAAATTGTGGGAGTTGAACTCCAAAACATCTGGCTCATGTGCTCCACAAACCTCACATTTGGTCCTCAAACATGGCCACTTCTCAACATGGGATAATTAATAACCCATATATTTTCACCCAAATATATCGTCATGAATGAAGATGGAAGAAAATCACATGAAATCTGATAATCAAAATTCACGCAAAGTGATTTTTTTTTAAAAAATCCTTTCATTAATTAATCTAACAACAACAGGCTTACTTACTCACTGCCTAATACCCCTTTGCCTCTGAATATATATATCTTTTTTAAATATATCTTTATTGCAAAAATTTTCATTACACGTTTAAAACACCAGGTGAAGGGTAGATCGGGGAGGGAAAGGATAGAAGGGAGGGGTGGTAAGGTAAGGGAGGGGTGGGTGTGGGTGGTGATTATGGGTCGAGTTTGCCGTGGGGAGGGGGAGGATAGAGGGGGAGGGAAGTATAAAATACAATGACTTCCAGGTTGAATAGGCAGGTAATCTTCTATAACAATAATATTGACTTATAAGGCATCAGCTCTCATCCTATACTATATTCAGTATCTTCGAGTATTCTTATATCTTCTCATCAATATAGTCCTTAAAGTTACTCCAGTCAGTATTTTTCTTAGTGCTTCCATTGGCTCTTAGTCTCTGAGTTAGAAGGTCCATATTCATCACATCATAGGATTTTATTAGCCATTGTTCTGTTGTGGGGACATCTCTAGTTTTCCAGAGTCTGGCCAGTTGGATTCTGGCCGCTGTAGAGAGGTGAAAAAGCATCTTACTTTCATTACTGTTTGAATCAAAGTCATCATCCGTTAATCCTAATAGGTAGTACTCAGGCTTTAATGGAAATTTCTTTTTAAAGATTTTCTCTATTTCTCTGTGAATCGTGCACCAAAAGTTCTTTACTTTTGTGCACCCCCACCACATATGAAAGAAGGTGCCAACCTTTCTTTTACATTTCCAGCATTTTGCTTCCACTTTCCCTTTGCTAAACTTGGCTAGTTGTTCCGGGGTTAGATACCATCTAAAAAACAGTTTATACCAGTTCTCTTTGTAGTCGTTACAATACATACATTTTAATTTCTTAGTCCATATTCTCTCCCATTCCTTCAGATTAATTGATCGTCCTAGGTCCTTTGCCCACCTCACCATATTTTCTTTGATTTGTTCTTTTTCTGTTTCCCATCTCAATAGCACTTGATATATTTTCTTTATGTGTTTTCCCTCCGAATTTATAATACCTTCCAAAAAAGAGGTTCCTGTTTCAAAGCCAATTTTGTGATCCACGTTGTAGCTTTCTTTTATCTGGTAATATTGAAACCAGGAGAGTGTGTGGTCATACTTTTTAAGTTCTTCCTGCGATTTCAAATATGGATTGTCTGGGGCACCTTTTATTATCTCTTTATAGGTCAGCCATTTCTCTCTACCGGCCCCTCTGACTTGGCTGGCCTCATTAGGTGAGAACCAGAGTGGGACTTTTGTATGAAATTTATTCTTGTATATTTCCCAGATTTTTATAAGAGGGGATCTTACAAAGTGATTTTCAAAGTTTCTATCCTTCTTTGCTTTCCCTCTCCATAAGTAGTTATGCCAACCTTGCAATATATCGTGTCCCTCCAGCATTAACAGTTTTTCCTCCTTAAGACTAATCCATTCCTTAATCCAATTTAAAGCTGACGCGTCATGATAAAGTCGTAGGTTTGGGAGTGCTAATCCCCCCCTACTTTTGTTGTCGCATAAGTTGATGAAGCTTACTCTATGTTTTCCCCCTTTCCATATGAACTTTAGGATATCTCTGTGCCAACTATCAAAAGTTTTCCTTGTTTTGATAATGGGTATGGTCTGAAATAGATAGAGCAGGTCGGGGAGGACGTTCATTTGTATTGCCGCTATTCTCCCTAACAGGGAGAGTTTTAGCGGTTCCCATCGCCTAAGTTTTTCTTTTATCAACAGCCATTTTTTCTCATAATTGTTCTTATAGAGCTGCGTATTTTTGGTTGTTAGTATGACTCCTAGGTATTTTACCTTTTCAACTATTCTAATTTCAGTTTTTTTTTGGAGGTCCTCTATTTTCTTTTTAGTGATGTTCTTTGTTAACATTTGCGTTTTTTCTTTATTTATTCTCAGTCCTGCCACTGATCCATATGATTCTAATTCTGACCACCACTTGTCTATGGTATTGATAGGGTCTTCCAGTATGCAGACGATGTCATCGGCATACGCCCGGATTTTGAATTTATATTTCCCTATCGTTAATCCTTTTAGATCTTCATTTCTTCTTATGTTGTTCAATAGTAATTCTAATGTCATTATGAAGATAAGGGGAGACAGTGGGCACCCCTGTCTGGTTCCCTTCTCAATGTTAAATCTAGATGATATTTGGCCGTTAATTATTATGTTTGCTTGCTGTTGTGAATACAAAGCTTCAATGGCTTTGTTAAACTGGTGGCCCGTATCCATCTCTTTTAAAGTCTCTTTTATGAGGAACCAGTTGACGTTATCGAACGCCTTTTCGGCGTCTATGAATAGGAAAGCCACTTCTTTGTTTATTTTTTGTCATAATATTCTATTGCATCAACTATTATTCGTATATTTTCCTTTATCTGACGTCTTGGTAAAAACCCTTTTTGTTCTTCCTCTATCCTCTCCGTAAGTATTCCTTTTAGTCTGTTTGCAAGGATGCCTGTAAATATCTTATAATCATTATTAAGGAGGGAGATGGGTCTGTAGTTTTTGGTTTTGGTATTATCTGTATTTTCTTTGTGTATCAGCGTTATGAACGCTGATTTCCAAGTGTCAGGGGTTACACCTTCTTCTAATACCTTATTCATCACCTTTAACAGAGGGTTTGCTAATGGCTCTAGGAAGGTTTTATAGTATATTGCTGAGAGCCCATCTGGGCCAGGTGCTTTGTGTGAAGGTATATTCTTTATCGTTTTCTGTAGTTCTTCTATCGAGATTCTCTTATTTAATTTTTCTCTTTGGGCCTCCGTTATTTTTGTTATATTTTGTCTGCCTAGAAATTGCATCACCTCTTCTTTTGGGATCCTATCTTCTTCATATAACTTCTTATAATATTTGACAAACTGTTCTAATATATCCGTCGTTTTATGGAATGTCTTCTCATTCTCTCTTATCTGTATTATTCTACGGGATTGTTTTTTTAAGGCAAGCTTTCTAGCTAACCACCTGCTCACTCCGTTTGCGTTTTCAAAATATTCCTGCTTTACATATTTAAGTTTTTTTTCCATCTCCTCCAAATTTAGAGTATTAAGTTTCTTTCTTATTATATCTGCTTGATATCGTAATTTTGCGTTCGATGGGTTTAGTTTGGTTTGCTTTTCTTTCTCCTCTAGCTCTTTTCTTAATTTCTCGTAATCTTGTTTTTTCTTCCTCTTTTCTCTGATGGCATGTTCTATAAAGTGGCCCCTTACGAATGCTTTTGAGGCATCCCAAATGGTTTCTATGTTGGTATCCTTCTCCGTATTGAGTGTGAAAAATTCTTTTAGTAAATCTTTGTATCTATTTTGATTATATTCTCCTTTGATTAAATATTCATTTAATCTCCAGTTAGGGGTTGGTTTTCCCTGTTCATTTTCCCGTATTACTAATAGGGTTGGGGCATGGTCTGATGTTAATATTGACAATATTGGATTTCTCCACCTTATTTGCTATGGATTTCGAACACCAAATCATGTCAATACGTGACCATGTTTGGTGTCGGTTGGAGTAGAAAGTGTAATCAGCCTCCTTATTATTTTGCAATCTCCATATATCCTCTGAATATATTATTGGTTTCAGATAAATATGTGTATCCCCTCCTGCCCTGCAGTTCCTGTGACCAATCGAGAGGAGGATACATTAGCACTAAATGGAAGCGTGTTGTTACAGAGTAGGATGAAAAATATCAGACAGGGATAACAACGCAGCAAAGCAACCAAGAAAAACGGTTATGTTAGGAGGAGTGAACGCAATATTTATTTATCTATCTATTTCTCAAGTTGCATTTACATCCCAGCTTTTCCTCTGACCGTGGATTAAAGGATGACTTTCCAAAGGCTACTGGAAATGGGGTCTCTCAAGTCCCATCCTACATTGTAAGCACTCAGACAGACTGGTTCTAGCTGGGTTGGCTGAGGCAGATGGGACAACTTAACAGAGATTGGTAAACTTGGGTAAACTTCAGCCCTCCAGGTGTTTTGGACTTCATCTTCTACAATTCCTAATAGCCAGTAGTGTTAGGAAGTGTGGAAGTCCAAAATACCTGGAAGGTTGAAGTTTGCTCATGCCTGATCTACACTGCAGATTAATGCAGCTTGATACCCCTTTAACTTCCATGGCTCACTGCTATGGGATCTAGAGATATGTACCGTTTGGCAGAGAAGACTAAAACAACAAATTCCATAGCATTTAGTCATGGCAGTTAAAGTGGTTCCAAACTGCATGAATTCGAAAGTGTAGATACACCTAGAGTTCACTTACCTGAGAGACAGCTGAGGCAGCCACCAGAATTTCTCGCTCCTTCCTCAGCAAGTCGTCGATCACATGGGCCAATTGCTCTGGATGTTCTTGATACAGAGCCTGGAAGGAAAGAAGGCACGCAAGAATGGTTGGGAAATTGCAACTCCTCCCACACTTCCAGCTTTTCACATGATCTACCCAGGCCTCACACCACCACCGTGCATACAGTGTTTGTACCTGGAGATGGACTTTGGAGCGGTGCAAGTTGTGCTTGAGCAAAATGTTCGAGTTGTTCTCTTCGCTCAAAACTAGGCGCCCCAACTGATCATCCAGGAGTGACTGCATAGTATAGAAAAGGCAGCAGGCCAGTGAGCTCTCGGGCTGCGCTGCCTGGTTCCTGAAATAGACACAAAGGCCATGGGGGAGTGAGAATGGTATTTCAGCTGTATGCACAAAAGCTAAGATACAGGAAGACAGGCGGAAAGAATACCAGGAGAGAGGTAAAAAAAAACAAAAACCAAGGTTCTCCCAAGTCCCACTGGAGACTGCCAGGTTGGGGGTTCGAGTCCGGGGAGAGCACGGATCAGCCCCCTCTGACAGCTCCAGCTCCTCATGTGGGGACATGAGAGAAGCCTCCCACAAGGATGGCAAAACATCAAAAAACATCCGGGCATCCCCGGGCAACATCTTTGCAGACAGCCAATTCTCTCACACCAGAAGCGACTTGCAGTTTCTCAAGTACAGGGTAAGGCAGCATAACTTCCTTTTTTAAAATGCGCGCCATTCAGTCGGTTGAAGACGTAGTGGAGTGCTAGTGGTCTCGTTCGAGAGGCGGGAGTATAAAGTTTTGTCCTGACACAGTTCAGTCGCCATCATGCGTTGGAACAGTGAGGAGCGTGCTTTTGCCGTTGAGGTCTACTTTTTGAGCAGACTTGGAGTGGCCAGCCCACTCTCCAGATTTGGCTCCTTGTGATTTTCTTCTATGGGGTTTTCTGAAATCCCGTATTTATGTGAACCATCAAAGGACCCTCCAAGATTTGAAGACCAGCATCCAGGAAGAAATTGCCAACATAATGTTTTGTTGTGTTATTGCTTGTGTTTTTAATTTGCTGTATTGTTATAGTCTGTTGTTATTGTGTTGAGGACTTGGCCTTTGTAAGCCGCATCGAGTCCTTCGGGAGATGCTAGCGGGGTACAAATAAAGTTTAATAATAATAATAATGCCTGCTATTCTGGCAAGAGTCATGACAAATGCCAGAAATTGGTTTACTCAGTGTATGGAGAATGGGGGATGTCACCTACCTAATTTGATCTTCAAAACTATGTAAAAAAAAAACTTTAAGTATGCGCCTACATTATAATTTTTTTTAAAAAAATCTGATTCATACAATGGGTTTTATTAAGTTTTGAAAAAAGGAAGTTATGCTGCCTCACCCTGTAGCTCCTGACACGAAAAACAAAACATTGGGGGGGGGGAGGGGGGTCCCTAACAGCTTCAAGAAATGCAATCCAGTGGTGCTTGGAGACATCATGCTGGTTCTGTCAGATATCTCCCTTTAAAAATGCTAACTTTGACACAAACAGATGAGCAATCACAGCCCAAAAATGGCAGGATTCCTACTGGAGAAGGGAAGAGCATTTTTTTTCATATTTTTCAATTCTCCCAGTCCTACTCCACCCTTTTTTCTGTTGTGAGAGAAGAGTGCCACATTCCCCAACTCAAAGTGTTAGAAACCAAGGTCAATCAGTTAAGCTGAATTATAGGAGATTCAGGGGAGACAAAACAAGCATTTCTTCAGTCTGCACATAGTTCAGCTGCAGAAGCCTCTGCCACTAAATGTGGCAATGGCCAACAAATTGGGATGCCTCTGAAAAAGAAACACTATAGATATATGTTTAGAAATTTTAATCAAAAAGTGATCCAATTAACTTGGGTCAACTTATTCATAGTTCAATGTAAATGCCGTAACTTATTTTTTAAAAACCAAACCATTCCTTTCTCTGAGTAGAGTGGAGAAAGGTCGTTTTCAACACCTGGGCAGAAAAATGGTGATAACAACTAGAGGTCTGCAATTTGGCCAAAAGGCATGCTGTTTTGGGGTCCACTGTTGACTGACTCCTCATTCTGTTTACTGGGAGGATGCTCAATTGGGAGGGGTGCTGCCGTTTTCATTAGGCAAAGATTCGGCCCATTGGCTACAATGGGAAACTTTAAAAGCCCAATCCTCTGTCATTTTAATGCGTATGTGCACTAAACCTACCTCAGGCCTGCCAAGCTTCAAAACAATTCACCAATCTAACAATTTTTTAAAGTATTATTTTAAGTTTTAATCATAACCCTTTTTTTTCAAAATAAGACAAACCGCAAGAGAGGGTTCTGGGAATTGTAGTCGCCAGTTGTGTTCATTCTCAGCCAATCAAAGCATGGACACAACTAGGCCTTTTATTGGCTGAGAAACAGAGGGAGATAAGAACTTGATGAATATGATTATTTAACTGCAGACTTGGCAGAGTGGGGTTGAATTCCAACAGATGAAAGAGGCCTTGTCTCTGATCACAGTATTCTCTTATTTATTTTATTTATATACCAATGACTAATACTATTTGCTAAAATCTTTTCAAGGGAATACTTTTGTCTATTTCACTGTACATTATGGGATGTTTGCATTGACTTCACCTTTCAATACCAATCAACCCCTTATCCATGGATTTGCTAGTCATGGTTTCAGTTCTCCACACTCCAAAACTATTTCCCCTGGTAGTGTGTGTGAATCACTCTAGATTCTGCAGGGAAACTTTGGTAAGCTTCCAGCCCAAGTATAGTAAAATTAAAGGGTTCACTATTATCCATGGTTTCAGATTTCTATGGGCATGGATGTTTTGGAATTTATACGTTTTTCCCTGACATTAGGTTTCCCCTGGGGTGGTGGTGCTCATCTCCATTTCTAAGCCAGCGTAGTCCATAGACTTCTCCAAGGTCATGTGGCCAGCATGACTGCATGGAGTGCCATTACCTTCCCGCAGAAATGGCACCTATTAATATCTAAAATTTCAAGTTTTCGACCTGCTAAGTTGGCAGAAGCTGGGCCTAACAGCAGGAGCTCACCTCGCTCCCTGGATTCAAACTGCTGACCTTTCGGTCAACAAGTTCTGCAGCTAAGCAGTTCAACCTGCTGCACCACCAGGGAGCATGTGCTGTAACTACATTTCATTAAATGTAATGATTCCATAATATTATATAACTGTTGTTTTCCTGGTTTTGCAGGGCAGAAAAGATAAGGCTGACACTGACTTTGCTTGAGCTGAGAATTGCCAGATGACAACAAGTCCTATGAAATTCTGACTATTACGCATAGCACGAAACAAGTAATCAACACATGGCCGGGGGGGGGGGGGCAGTAGTCCCATGACATTACCAGTCCTGCTCCTCAATCCAATAGGCGATGTACTCTCGCACTTCCATGGGCAGGCGTTCATCCATATAGAGCTTATGCACTTGCTCCAGGTACACTGAGTCCAACATCAGGATCTGCTGCCACAGGGCCATGTTGTGATGTGGTCAGCTTGGGCCCCCTTCTGCTCGCAACCTCTGAGAGAAAAAGTCAAAAGTTGAATAAGACTCCCTCTGCAGGGAACCAAGCAATTAAAAGCATGTGGACAATTTCAACAGAAAGGAAGAAACCATGAAAATGAACAAAATCTGGCTACCAGTATTAAAAAACTCAAAAATTACAGCAGCAAAACAACAGAGGGGAAACAAACAGGCACATGAAATCACTCTCAACAAAAGATTCCCCCCAGGCGCTTCCAAGCCATTGAATGCAAATCAAGGTGATCAGCTGAAACATTCACAGCTAGCCACAGCAAACAAAAGTCCTTTGTCTCACCCTGGTCATTCCACAGATATATAAACCCATTTTTCCTAGTTCCAACAGACCTCATTACCTCTGAGGATGCTTGCCATAGTTGCAGGCGAAACGTCAGGAGAAAAATTGCCTCCAGAACATGGCCATATAGCCCGGAAAAACCTACAACAACCCATGGATTCCGGCCATGAAAGCCTTTGACAATAAATTAAAAGGCTACCAAATACAATACCACTTTGTTGCAGATATTTTTTGAATCAAGAGATTTTCAACAAGCTAAGAAGACTGTACAAAACCATTCACATTTATCATGGGTGTGTATGAATACATAATACTAGAATGACAGGGTGAGCGTTACTTATCCGGATTTCCAAAATCCAGAAGTGTCCAAATGTAGTGACACCACGTTTGGTTTCTGAAGGTTTACTGTACACAAACTTTGCTTCATGCACAAATATATTTAAAATACCATGTATATTTATTTATTTATGATATTTCTATCCTGCCTCTCTCAGCCCGAAGGCAACACAAGGAGGCTTACAAGTTGGCAGCAATTTGATGTCATAACAAACCACAATATACAGTTAAAACATTTAAAACAACATAAAATCCATACAAAAACTCTTAAAGCATATAATAACCAATGTCTTCCTGATAATCTCATTTATAAAATCACCTTCAAGTTATATGTATCAAGTGTCTCTGAAAGATAAATGAATGCTGTGTTTAAACTTGGCTAGGAAGTTAAGATCTTCTGGGAAGGCCCTGCTCTTGGTCCATCTCCTTCGCAGGTGTGGTTGGTGGGGACAAGAGACAGGGCCTTCTCAGAGGTGGCCCTTCGGCTATGGAACTCCCTCCCCAGGGAAATTAGACAGGCCCCATCCCTCCCCTCCTTTCTTAAGAGCTTGAAGACCTGGTGGTTTCAACAAGCCTTTGAGAATGACTAGTTCTAACTCAGCCCTAGACATTGTTGAATATGGCCTTATTCTTCCTACCAATACCCAGGTCACTTCCTTTAATAGGCCCCGGAAATGACCAGCCATAGACCCGTACCTATTATTGTTTTTGCCTGCTATAGCACTGCACTTAATTCCCACCCCCCACCCCCCTAGAATTTTTGAGCTTGCACTAATCTCGGCCCGGCCTTTTAAATTGCCTTGAAAAGGCAGGATTACTTTTAATATATATGTGTTATGGCAACAATTTTTATGCTTATATTGTTTTTGTTAATCTTATGGTTATGTTGTTTATTCTGTATGTATTGATGACATTACTTGGAAACTGCTCTGAGTCCCCCCGGGGAGATAGAGTGGTATATAAATAAAGATTATTATTATTATTATTATTATTATTATTATTATTATTAAGCCATCACAGCCAATGCTAAGGAATGTTGGGAGTTGCAGATCAACAACTCTTCAGAGAGTTGATGGATCACCAAGACTACTCGTTGGGAGATCAA
Organism: Anolis sagrei; assembly: GCF_037176765.1. Classification (NCBI taxonomy): domain Eukaryota; kingdom Metazoa; phylum Chordata; class Lepidosauria; order Squamata; family Anolidae; genus Anolis; species Anolis sagrei. The sequence continues at coordinate 138,702,346 of NC_090022.1, forward strand.
CTTTAGGTTTAATGGGCTCTTATTCCCAGAGCCTGGAAACTACAACAGGGTTCTGCAAGTTTATAATGTAACAAAATTACTTTTCTAAACTCTACTTTCTTTGGCCAGCATTCAGCTCCAAGGGCAAGGAACTTATGAGCTGGTATGCTGGGGAGGGATCTCATTAGCTCTGCCTATGGATGGCACCATACTCCAAAACTCCGGATGACCTCTCCCAGCAGTTTCATGTATTTGTTGAACAGCATGGAGAACAGCACAGAGCCCTGAGAGACCCCTCAGGCCAGTGGCCAAGGAGTCAAACAGGAGTCCCCCAGAACCACCTTCTGGGAATGATCCTCCAGGATGGAATGGAGTCACTGAAGAACAGTACCTCCAAGCCCCATCCAAGAAAGGCATCTCAGAAGAACACCATAGTCAATGGTATCAACAGCTACTGAAAGATCCAGGTGAACCAACAGGGCCTTACTCCCCTGTCCAGTTTTCTATGTAGGTAATCCACCAAGATGACCAAAACTGTCTCTGTCCCATAACCAGACCTGAAACCTGACCGAAATGGATCTAGATAATCTGCTTCATCCAAAAACCCTTGCAGTTGCAAAACCACCACACACTCCAGAAACTTGCCTAAAAACAGGAGGTTGGAGACTGGTCTGTAGTTGTCCAGTATAGAGGGTTTAGGGAAGGTTTTAGAGAAGAGGCCTGTGAGGACCCTGCCTGATACAAAGAGGCATTAATCACTCCACCAGCCCTTCTCTGGCCTGTTTGATCAGCTAGGAAGGGCAAGGGTCTAGAGTACATGTGATGGCTCTCACATCTCCAAGAATCCTGTCCACATTTTCAGGCTGCACAAACTGAAAGGTATCCATTAACACAGGACAAGCAGCTGCCAACATTACATCCACCAGAGCTATATCAACAGTGGCTTCTAAGTCAGAGCGAATCCAAACAAAATGGTGGGCAACCTGCTCAAAGCGTGCTGTTGTATGCTACTGATAAGCCAAATGATTTCCATTCTACCTGCATATTTTATAATGAGGTTTCACAGAGTCATTTGGGCGGTTTCAGACTTGTCCACAATAGAAATGAAGGATACACAGCAAATTGTGTGGAAATCTCACAAATCTGGAGGAATGTTTCCACCTTGGTAACATGCAAGGTATGTAATTCTTACCAGTTTCACATTTAAAAGGAAACAAAAGAAGATGTGAAACTATGAAGAGAGAACAATAAGCAAAGGGAAGGTGGGCATCAACAGAGTTCAAGCAGATAGGAAGTGCTGTCTTCAAACCACTGCATGTCAATGAGTTGAAAAGCAATTTCAATCAAGGGAGATGAAATTATATATGATGCAAATAGATGAATCCCTTTTCAGTTACAGGTAAAGAATCCCATATCCAAAATGTATGGGACCAGAAGTGTTTTGAATTTAAGACATTTTAAAAAAATGAATAGCTGTATTTGCATAAACACAAACATATATACATGATGAGATACCTTAGATATGGGACCAAAGTCAAAACAAAAAAAATGCCCGTATGTTTCACATATATATCTTAGACACATAGCCTGATCATGATTTTATATGCAATATTTTAAATTATTTTGTGCATGAAACAAAATTAGTGTACATTAAACCACAACAAAGCAAAGATACACTGGACTCTCGTCATCCTTAGCTAACATGGGAGTTGCAGCCAAACGGATTGGTGAATACCAGGTGGACAAAAACTACTTCTTCTTCTTCTTCTTCTTCTTCTTCTTCTTCTTTTTTTTTTTTTTACAGCAGATACATATTATTCAATACAACCTATCATACTTTAACTTTTGGCATCCACTGTTATTTTTCTGCTTATACATATTGTCGATCTCTCATCGCTGTGCTCCCCCCTCCCAAGCCACAGCTTTTACATATCATCTGTCCAAAATTTCAATTCTTTTTGTGGAGGTAACTTTCCTTCTTCCTTTTTAAATATTTTTTCAATAAATTTTCTCCATACATCATCAAAAACACCTCTTTTAACTTTAATATACGTATCAGCTTATCATTTATTGCCAATTTCCATACATCCTTGTACCACTCCTCTATCTGGATATTTATTTCTCTTTTCCAGTTCCTTGCTATAAACAGTCTTGCTATTGTTAATACGTTTGCTATTACATCTTTATCTTCTTTTTTCAGTTATTATTATATAATGATAATAAAGCTATATTAGGACTTCTTTCTATTTTAATGTTCATTATATCTTCTATTTCTCTAAATACATTCCACTCAAAATTATTTACATATTTACATTGCCACCACATATGTATATATGTTCCTGATTCTTGGCATCCTCTCCAGCATTTTTTTAGTAGTTTTTATATTTGCTATTCTTACTGGTATTCGGTGCTAACTGGTGCTAATTTCCATATTAGCGTATAGTAATTTTCTTTAACCCGTATTGATAAATTTTTTAGATGTCTTTTTCTCCAGAATTGTTGCCACTCTGTTTCATTTATTTTTATCCCTAAATCTTCTTCCCAGACCTCCTTGAGGATGTAGTTTTTTTTTGTTTTTCCTTCACTTATTCCAATTATTATCTCATATACTTTACTAGTTATTCCTTTCAAATTTTCATGCTCCTCTATAGCCCTTCTATTTTGTATTATTTGTTCGAACTGGTTAAGCTTACTTCCATTTTTATTATTTTTAACCACCATTGTTCTAATTGTATACAATTTTATTTCTCTAAATTCTTTCATAATCCTCTCCTTCTTCATTATAATCAATACAGATTTAATTTCTTCATATAATCAATACAGATTAAATTGTATTAAACAAAGCAATCCTCTGAATATTCACTCTGAGATATCCCATTGAACTCAGTGGGCCTTATTCCCTAGCAAATGTATCCATGAAACCAAAATCTCTTTCAAAAATAATTTTCCCATTCTCTGGCTTTTGCCCTTTCTCTGTGCCAGAATGCTCTTTGCCTCATTAGGACAGAGGGAAATAATGCATTAATGGTTAGCTCAGAGAGTGTGTTGAAAATGGAGCAGGGCTAGGCAACAGACAGGGAGAAGACAGAAAGGAGAGCGCAGTAAGAGCTGACAGAGTCAAGTCTGGAATTGCAGAAAGGAGGAAATGAATAGAAAGAGACTCCTGGGATTTATCTTGAAGAAAAATAAACAGGAACCATGCTGAATAGTGAAGTTTTTCCAACATGTAATAAGAAGCAGGGGGTGCTTCTAATGATTCCTTATATAACACTACTAGCTTGGATACAAGGACCCCCTGGTGGTGCAGCAGGTAAACCCGCTGTCCTGCTGAACTTGCTGACCGAAAGGCCAGCTGTTCAAGTCTGGGGGTGGGGTGAGCTCCCGCTGTTAGGCCCAGCTTCTGCCAACCTAGAGGTTCGAAAACATGCAAATAGGTACTACATTGGCGGGAAGGTAATGGTGCTCCATGTAGTTGTGCGGGCCACATGACCTTGGAGGTGTCTACGGACAACACTGGCTCTTTGGCTTAGAAATGGAGATGAGCACCACCCCCCAGAGTGGGACACGACTAGACTTAATGTCAGGGGAAACCTTTACCTTTGCCTAGCTTGGGTACCCGGCGTTCCCCAGTTTATTAGAAGAAATGCATAAAGTTGTGGGTGTACTACAACTCACATCATGCGAGATTAACCCCCTGAAACTCTATCAATACTTAAAGTTTGTCATTTTGGACAAATTTGCTCTAGATGCATCATTGGTGGGGTTCATTATGCCCTCCAGCTGCAGGATGAATTACAACTCCCACCATGGTGGGTCTGTCCCGTCAAATCCCTCCAGTACATTCAGTTGGTCATGGGGGCTCTGTGTGCCTAGTTAAGTCTAGGTCCATCACTGGTGGAGTTTGGAGTGCTCTTTGATTGCAGGTGAACTATAAATCCCAGTACCAACAACTAATAAGTGTGAAGGCCAATTTCTCCAACTCCTCCAGTATTAAAATTTTGGCATATTGGGTATGCGTGCCAAATTTGATGCAGACCCATTGTTGTTTATGTGCACAGTGCTCTCTGGATGTAGGTGAACTATAATTCCTATAAATCAAAGTGAATTTCCCCAAAAGCCGTCCTCTATTTTTGGTTGGTCATGGCGGTTCTGTGAGCCAAATGTGGTTCAGGTCCATTGTCAGTGGGAGTCACAGTGCTCTGACTTGATGCACGGTGTACTAAAACTTCCATCATGTAGAGTCAATCCTCGAAGCTCTTCCAGTATGTTTAGTTGCTGCTCAGTTCTGCAGACAGAGTTGAAAAGAGTGGGAAAGGGTTTTTATGTGTATCAGGAGTGACTTGAGAAACTGCAAGTTGCTTAACCAATTCTTTGTGAGAGAATTGGTTAAGGGAGAAAGAGGCAGTGGATGGGATCATGCAAATTCCACACCAATGGAGAGAGTAAGAAACACTGGGATGTTTGCAGCGGAGGAAACATATAAAATCTAGGATGAAATTGTCCCTGTATGGAAGCATTCCTTGGATGGTGGGCCATAGTGTTTAGGAAGGGCATGGTACTCGCTATAACCTGAAATGTCATTGGACGGAGTGCTTTTGGTGGTTCCTCAACACTGTGGGTTATAGCTGTCTGTGGAAGCGGGAACCTGTGTGTGGAAGTGGGCACCCCAGCCACATACACGCATACATATTTTCACTTTTATCATGTGGATAGATAGATAGATGGATAGATAGATGGATGGACAGACAGACAGATAGAAAGAACACAGTTTTTGTTCCTTGGTTATAAATATTGTTTCCTAATTGGTTTTATCATAAAAACATGGGAAAAGTTTATTAAAACATTTGTTTTTGTGGGACATCTTGCAGCACATTTTGTTATAGCTTTTCCAGTTAATATTCTCATAGAGTCTTAACTCATTCAACCTAGTTTGTGGCTGCCACAAAAATGAAGTTTCTAGAGTATAACAACTACTTTCAAAGCAAGTACTGTACAATTAAACAAGAAATAACACTTTCAAACCAGGAACAGATGTTTTTTTCAAATTTTGTTACATAGTTTTATTGTTTCATTCTTATTTATAAGCAGGAAATGCTCAGACACATCTACGCTAGCCATTTAATGCTGCTTCAAACCAGTATTGAAAAAAATGGTTTTGCTGTATAGATCAGGCCTGGGCAAACTTCAGCCTTCCAGGTATTTTGGACTTCAATTTTTAGGAATTGTGGGAGTTGAAGTCCAAAACACCAGGTGGGCCGATGTTTTCCATACCTGGTGTAGATGATTACACAGAAAATCCTGAAACCAGATGGCGGCCAAGATGGTAATTACACAAATCACAGAGTAATGATGCATATTAAGAACTTTCTTTCACACACCATGTTGTATGGTTTCTGGGCTGTATGACCGTGTTTTAGCAGCATTTTCTCCTGATGTTTTGCCTACATCTGTGGTTGGCATCTTCAAAGGATCACACACTTTTGTAGGAGTTTATCTGGCTGCTAGAGTTTGAAGTTAGCTTTGAACTGCATTAAATGGGCTATGTAGATGTGACCTCAGTAACCCTCATTCATGGGAATTGCTAGATACTGGAAATATTATCATTTCTGGTTGCTTGAGAGTTACTATTAAAAATAAGCCTTACTAATGTTATGCCCATAATACACCACACCATAGATTCTGCATTGACTTGATATTAATATTGAAATACAGTAATTAAAAGCAAATTGAGTCCAATTAAAACAAATTTAATGTAACAGTTTTACTGTGTTACAAAAACAGCTTTGTGGATGCTGTATTCTTTTTCTATTCTTTTTTGCTCCTTAGTAGACTAGTGGTTGCTTCAGTTTCAGTTAACTGAGGCCCCTTCTACACAGCTGTATAAAATCCAAATTATCTGCTTTGAATTTGTAGTGTAAACTCAGATAACCCGGTTCAAATCAGATCATGTGGATTATCTGCCTTGATATTCTGGATTATCTGGCAGTGTAGAAGGGTTCCTGTGAGTTTTCTGGGCTGTATGGCCATGTTACAGAAGCCTTCTCTCCTGACATTTCACCCACATCTATGGCAGGCATCCTCAGAGGTTGTGAGGTGTGTTGGAAACTAGGAAAATCGGGTTTATATATCTTGGAATGTCCAGGGTGGGAGAAATAACTCCTGTCTGCAAGAGATACATGTGAATGTTGCAATTGGCCATCTTGATTAGCATTTAATAGCCTTGCAGCTTCAAAGCTTGACTGCTTCCTGCCTGGAGGCATCCTTTGTTGGGAGGTGTTAGCTGGCCCTGATTGTAGAAGGGCCCTGAGAGTCTACTGTATTTTGAAATTGGATAACAATTTTAGTAAGGAGACACTGCTGATTACATTTTTATGGCTTTGTACGGTTTTTATATTATATCTTAAATGCTTTAATTTTATAATTGTTTTAACTGTATCTTTACAATTGTTGAGGCACTGAATTGTTGCCAGCTGTGAACCGTCTTGAGTCACCTCCGGGCTGAGAAAGGTGGTATACAAATGTGGTAAATAAATAAATTTTATGGATGCTGTGTTTGGATTTCAACTCCCAGAAATCCCAGCCATCTTACTGGCTTTGCATCTCATTGCCTTCCAAGCTGCCCAGTCTTCTGTGTGCCCGGGGTGGAGTCTCTCATTCATGGCTTGAAGTTCTGGGTTTTTGCCTGCCACTCCTGGACTCTTGCTTGCTGAGGTGTTCCTGCGAGTATCTCTGATCTTAGAAAACTAATTCTTGATTTTGACTCAGATTATCCAGTTCAAAGCAGATCATGTGAATAATATGCCTTGGTATTCTGGATTATCTGGCAGTGGAGAAGGGCCCTGAGAGTCTACTGTATTTTGAAAGAGGCCCTGAAGTTGTCTCCAAAAGATTGAACTACAACTCCCAGGATTCCATTGATTGAGCCATGGCAGTTAAAACAGTATCTTTACCAGCTGTTTGGAATTCTGGGAGTTGAAGTCCAAAACATGTGGAGGGCCGAAGTTTGCTCATGTCTGATGCTTTAAGGGGTTGTTTGATCTTTCCTTGAGCTCCCTTAAGTTATGTAAGCATTCCTCCGAGATGTTTGCGACTTTGGATGATGCAAACACCTCATCCAGATCCCTATGTCTCACTCCAGTAGGAGCCAGCAGACCTCCCCGCCCACCCGCGCCAAGCCCACCTTGCGCGCGCACCCACCTGGACCGCTCTCTGCAGGGCCGGCGCGCTCCCTTCCTTCGAAGTCTATGGAGCGAAAACAGAAGCAGGAAAGCGAATGCCCCGCCCACTCTCCTCCCGATTGGTCAAGGCGCCGGAGCCCCGCCCAGGCGCGGAGGGAGTAGCGCCCGGGAAGGGAAGAGCCGGCTCTGGCGGCTGTAGATTTCGATTTCCCAGGAATGACGTCAGCGCCGTGGGCGGAGCCTGGCTTGACCCATGACTATTCAAATCCTGGGCAGGTTTGGAAAGGGTTGGCAGTGTTTATGCCCCGTTTAATGCAGTTTGAAGCTCTATTCTATGCTCAGTGTAGATTCCTGTACAGCATTTCAACTCCTTTTTTTTTGGAGTTTCCCTCCACAGTTTTCAAAACCCAAACTCTACTGGGTTGCTGTGAGTTATTCAGGGCTGTATGGCCATGTTCCAGAAGCATTCTCTCCTGACGTTTCGCCCACAGGCATCCTCAGAGGTTGGAAACTAGGCAAATGAGGTGTATATATCTGTGGAATAATGTCCAGAGTGGGAGAAAGAACTCTTGTTTGCTTGAGGCAAGTGTGAATGTTGAAATTGGCCACCTTGATTAGCATTGAAGGCCCTTGCAGCTTCAAAGCCTGGCTGATTGCTGCCTGGGGGTGATTTTGATGTCAAACATGAGATTTAAGGGGGGGGGGTCCTACTGAGGCAAGGCCCAGCCAGACCCACCAAAGAGGGCCCAAACACTTGGCGAGACAAGAATACCCAAATAGAATTTTTCACTATTTTTCCCAAATAAATCTCACTAAGTTGAAGAAGAAGCCACCGAGTTGTTTATTTCATTCCAGCTGGAGTGGATGTCAAACTGCAATCATTCACCAAAGTCGACATAACTCACAAGGGGAAATATTACAGTTTTTATGGGAAATACAGAGCTGTCAAATTCAAATTTCTCACTCCCACCCCCCTTGCTGGCTTCTCACTGATTGGCTGGAGTCATCAGCTGGCTGGGAGGTGTGGCTGGCTTAGCTGCGCCTTGTCCAATCATAGAGCCAGCGCCGCTTCGGCCTCTTGGCCAATGGGAAGAGAGGAGGCAGGCCAGGTGGGAAACAATGAATGAAGAGGAAAGGTGATAAGATTAAAATTATTAACGATTGTCTAAGCGGTCAGTGATTGCCTTCTTTAGCCCTCAAGCTGGCCAGGCTATTGTTTTGATGCTCTGGAAGATACATTTTCATCTGGCTCAGAGACCAGATCTTTTGTTGTCCTTCCATCCGGGATAAGAGTCCATTGATGGGATTTATGACTGGTATCAGCCAGCTGGGTCCTCACAATGAAAAAGAGGCAGTGGGGAGCCTGGATCCTCCACAGATAGGACAGCACCCTTTGTGTTGGTGGATCAAGATGGTCTTATCTCCAGATGGACTAGCCTTTTGCCCTCTGAGATCTGGTTGATAAGAACCATTTGTTTTATTGTCCATGCAAATGGGTTTTGATCGAGTCCTTTGTGTTGGAACAAACCGGCCCAGGATTTTGAGAAATGCTTCCTGGAGCCATGGGGTGCTGGATTCTTGAAAAGGGTGGCTCTCTTCTATTTTTGAAAAATATAGACATATACACACATATAATGGTATGGGAAGGGAACATACAAGGAGTTTATGGGGGATAAATCACATAAAGGCAAATAGAAATCATGTCAGCCCTCCCTCCAAAATCCATCAAAAGTTCACAAAGAGAGGTTAAGATAATAAGAATTCATAGGGGCTTTGGCCAGAGAGTTCCTAAAAAGTTCTAAAGTTCTTCAAAAGTTAATAAAAGTTCTAAAAAGTCCATGAAAGTTGAGAGAACTTCATAGGGAGCCTTGGAAAGTTCATAAAAGTCCATGGGGAGCATATTGGAATCACTGTGAGCGCTGAGAGCTGGAATCCATTCTTTGATGAGAAGAAAACTACGAATCCAATTTTGTCTAAGGACCAGGATGGCCTGTCAGGAATACGGGGGTCCCAAGGGGTGACCACAGCAGGTTCTTTGGGTTTGGTCAGCTTCTGGACACATGTGAGATGGAGGCACAGACGTTGTTGTAACATGGAGCCATAGATCAGAACCAACTGGTCTCCACGTCTGGTTTTGAGGTGAAAATGAATATTCCCAGGGCGCAGGGGTCCATAATGCAAAAAGCGAGATAGCAATTAGTCTTAGAACTAGTCTAGGAAGAAATTGGCACCGGTTTGGAATGGATCCGTTGACCCACATATATGGGGGCCCAATAGATTTCCGTATCGGCAGTTCAGAGGAACGCAGTTTCAGCCTCCCCGGGACGCTGTAAGAGCACCCTGGGTGAGCCAGCAGTAATCAGAGGCTCAGGAAGGAAAAGGTTAATGTTAGATAGTGTTAGAAGCAGTAAAGAGACACAATGTATCACTATGGAGAGGAAAAATTGCAATCAAAAGATACTTTTATTTGGGGATTTGTTACAATGTTAGGGGAAGGGGGGAAAGAAAGCAGAAAAATGACTCAGTTGGAGCTGCTGCTGTGGCCACAGTCCCCACGATACTGGCTCACCTGGATGTCCTGGAACTGTGGAACTCCCTGCTGCAGTTCAAATCAGCTTGAACGCAGGGGCCTGTGCATTTGTCAGTCTCAATTTCAGTTCTATCTTTTAAAAAACCCAATAAAAATCAGACTTCAACGTTGAGAAGTATAAGCCAAAAGCAGACTTCTCTTTCTGTAAACTAATATGTTTTGTATTACTTCCCTTTTAAAGCCAAAAATCCCATAACAGGGCCTGCTGCAAATGCCCATCCTTGATCTAAATCTTAGGCCTCAAAGCAACAATGGTGAAGTTATATATCAATTAAATTTAAAAAGAATTCAGTTAGGATCAAACTGTGTGCAAAATAATCCCAGTCACTATGCACAGTGGCCCCACTCAGCTATCCCAGCACTTAGTTGTAATCTGATAGCTGCTTTGCACGCACTCAGTCCTCAGTAGGCTATTTCTGAGACATTCAATTCTACCCACAAATACACTCCTTTAGACATTTTTCACTCTTGTCTTTGCACTTCTGTAAACCTCTTCAGTAGAGATGGCACTCCTTGCCACAACCAAGGCACTTACGTCCTGTTACTGGAGAGTTACTGCTTTTTATCTATTTGCTTAAAGTGATGGCGAAAACAGAGACTCCTGCCTTCAAATTGATCTGACCGCAGCAGGGAGTTCCACAGTTCCTGAGAGTATGAGTTCTCAGGTATCTGCAGGACAGTGTCACCAGCAACAGCTTCAACAAAGAACTCTCTCTCTCCCCCTCTGTTAACCTACCTTAGCCTCTTTGTAACAATTCCCCAATAAAAAGTATCATTTTCTCCAACCTTTCCCTCTATGAAGTAATACATTGTCTCCTTTACTGACTCTAGCTTTGCTCCAACCATGAACTTTCCCGCTCCCAAGCCGCAGAACTCCGTTGGCTCAGCTGGGATGCTCCAGCAGTGTCCCAGGGAGCCCAGAACTGCGTTCCTTTAAACTGCGGATATGGGGGCCCACATGGTCTTGGTATCCGTGGGTTAACCGATCCACTCCAAATCGGCGCCATCTTCCTCCCTGATGAATTATAATACTAATTACCATCTTACTTTCTGCTGAATGGACCCTTGGACCCCCAGATCCATTCTTCTTGCCCAAACCCCCCATGTGGGAACCTAAGACTTTTTCCGTGGTGCCATTGTCTCACATGGCAATGATGTTCGTGTACCCTTTTCTTTCTTGTGCATGTAGCCTTGACATGGTGCCCCATGGTGCCTGCTGACCCTGGAAAGCCCCTTGTGTGTCACCCTGTGACCCTGGCCAGCATCAGGCCAATTTGGCTGTTTTTATTAATTGGACTCCTTTTTTATGAACTTCTGTTTTATTAATGGACTTTGGCTGCTCAGCGCTTGTATGGACAATGTACCATCTTGAATGGCTCTGGGTGGCCAAGGCGGATCTTCCCTTGACCCTACAGGTTCCCCCTTTCCATATGAACTCTGTATATGCCCCATATTCCCATTTATGATATGTATGTATGTCTATATAAAATATTAAGCAAGATGACCTCTTCATAAAGTGTGCCCAGCACCTCAGGATCCAGGTGTTGCAATACTTCCTGGGTCATCATTCCTAAACAATGGACTCTGCAGAAACTCATCAGCATGGACAATAAGTAAATAGCCCCTTTTCCTTGGGCTTTGGAGGGTCTCTTTGACCAGACTACCTAAGGTATGGGGCTCATGGACATGGTAATCACTTGACACAAAAAACATTTCCCCAACCAAGAGGAAAAGGAGTTATTGCCAGATTTCCCACAAAGCCATCCCCCCATTCCAAGAAAAGGATCCAAGATCTTATTGAAAAAGTTAATATTGTTGGACCTTATGACAATTGGCTGGCTCTTCGGGGCCAGACTAGGATGTTGTTTCAGACTTTTGTCAATAGTCAGGATCAGGACTGGAGGGCTGAAAGCCATCTTTCCTGATCACTTATCATCAAGGTCCAGGGAGGACCATTCATAATCCAATCACTTAACCATTTCTTCATTGTTTCCCCTGCTGCCTGCCTCCTTCTCACTTATCAGCTGAGCGGCCAATGCGGGGCTCGTGCTCTGATTGGAGGAGCCGCATCCTTCCCTGGCTGCTCCTCCTGGATCACTGACATTGCGACTAATCACAGTGGAGTTGGCTCGGGGGAGGCGGGGGGAAGGCATGGAAAATCTGAATCTGACAGCTCTATATATTCTGTATTTGCCTGCCTAGCAAGCATGTTGGTTTCTGGGCAGATTACTGCAATTGTCATCCTTTTGAGCTGGAATAGAAAATAAACTTTGATGGCCTTCCTTCAACTTGGTGAGATTTATTGGAAAATAGATAAAATCTTTACTGGTGCGTATTGTCTCACCAGGTGTTTCAGAACCTCTTTTTGGGTCTTGCCAGCCTCTGCCTTGGCAGGGCCCCCTAAATTTGTGTTCGACATCAAAAGTAAAGGTCAAGATTTTCCTTGACATTAAGTTTAGTCGAGTCTAACTCTGGGAGGTGGTGCTCATCTCAATTTCTAAGCCAAAGAGCCAGTGTTGTTCGTAGACACCTCCAAGGTCATGTGGCCAGCATGACTGTATGGAGCGCTATTTGTTCCCGCCGGGGTGGTACCTATTGATCTACTCACATTTACATGTTTTCGAACTGCTAGGTTGACATAAGCTGCGGTTAACAGTGGGAGCTCACCCCACTCCCCAGATTCAAATCACCAAACTTTCTATCAGCAAGTTTAGCAGTTCAGTGGTTTAACATTAGCACAACACACACTGTCACTTGGAAAGCTATTTCCACCTGCTCTTGAGCACAGGCAGCGAAGGATGGATTTCTGTTGCAATGAGCACACGGACAGTTTGCGGGCTCTGCCAGATTTTATTGGATTGCATAAAACCAGAGTCTTTGAATACAATTAGGATATGGAATTAGGAGCGGAAAACACACATCTGAAGAAGACCAATTAATTATATACAGAGCAGCAATTGTATAATTTACTTTTTTGGATTACAGTTCCCAGAATCCTACACCCAGTGGCCATGTGGGCTGTGAGAGTGTGGGAGCTGGGGTCCAAAAAGGCTACTTTCCAATATTCTGCTATAGAAGTACTAAATGGTAATGATTACATTATGATAACTGGGCCAGAGTAGTTGGTGGGGACAGTGTAAGGCTCCTCTTGCTGCTGGCTGAAATAGTCTATCAGGTAACGCATCCCTGCTTTCATCCCTGGCTTGAGTGCTACAGAAACACCTAACGCAATGCCCCCACCTGCCCCACCTGTCATAGCTACCAGGGCATCATAGCCCAGGTCTACGGCACCCTCCAGTGCCCGGTCCTTGGCCAGGTCTGTGCAGTCTTGGGTTGCATAGTAGATGCTTGTCCCAAAGTTGTAGAAGGTACTGAGACCAGGTAACCACTCCATGACTGCATGGACTTGTTGCTCCCTTTCACTAGTGCACTCATCTGGGATGGAGCGCTGCACTCTTGCAAGCCTGTGGCACTGATGGAGCCAGGAGCGGGCACCAGGATGTGGTAGGTAGTAGCTACCATTTCGTTCCATCACTTGGAAGGAACTGGTGCCATTGATGGACACCCCGGCACAAGAGTCACCCAGTTGTTGACAAGCTACTGCAGCAGCCAGAAACTTTCTGTGGGTGCTGTGCACCTGGCCATGCAGAAGAGCATCATTCACTTGCATCAGACCACTGCAGCGCCAAGTTTTGGTGGGTGCCAACTGGTCTAAATTGAACTGTAAGGCGGCAGTGCTACTACGATTCTTCTCAGGGTAGTTAGATGTGTCCAGAGCCTCTACCATGGTGAACAGGAGGGCATCAGTGTGGGCCTGTCCCAGATCTTTGTAGAGTTGAAGGACCAAGATTTCTGCATGCCAGTTGCAGCCTGCAGTTTGCAAGGCAAGTGCCAGCGAAGCTCGAATGAGGATCTGGGATTTCCATGGCACATTGGCAAAATTTCCTAGAGCCTCAGGCATCAAGTCTTGGCAGGAAACACCCTTTTTCCGCAACTGAAATTGGAGGGATTTGGAAGACATAGATCTAAAGAAGGTATGAAGCGGCCCCTGGATGGAGCCAGAAGTCAATGGGTGGATTTCAGCATCATTCTCTCTTGGGGACATCAAGTGACCTTCTGATTCCGGATGAAGGAGGAAGCCAAAGAAAGCCAAGAAGGTCATGGGCAGTGGTGAGTACATGTTCAATTGTTTCATTCAGCCCTGTTGAAATAGGAAAATATTAATGAATCTAAATCCAACTTTGAAGTCTTCCAAAATATGTGCAGTTATCCTTCTATGAAAGACCTATGTCTAAGTAGCCTTTAAATGGCACTAAGTTATAAATTCTGTATTTAAGCTGGATCAACTTTACTCAGCCTTTTTATCCCGGAGAAACAACTGAAATTATATCCAGGTCTCAGGGAAACTCTGCTTGAAAATTATTATCATACATACAGCTTTAAAAGTTTAATGGAGATTAGGTCTGTTTATGGCTGTTTGTCATTCCAGCTATATAACTCCATCTTGCAAATTACTTGTGACTGGAAGCAAACCTATTATGAGACAGAGACAATTCCCTCAAGCAAAAGATGTGATGCTAACATGGCACTCCCCAATCCTCCCCTTTGAATCTTCATGCTGTTTCCCACTATAGAGTGGAGGAGTGCCTGATGTAGCTAGCCTTGTTACTTCAAAATTAGGGTGTCTACACTATGGAGTGAATGCAGCTTCATCCAACTTTAACTGCCATGGTTCAAGGCTATGAAATAATAGGAGCTGTAATTTTACAAAGTTTGTAGCTCTCTACCAAAGAGTGCTGGTGCCACAACAGACTACATAGAATCATAGAATCATAGAATCAAAGAGTTGGAAGAGACCTCATGGGCCATCCAGTCCAACCCCCTGCCAAGAAGCAGGAATATTGCATTCAAATCACCCCTGCCAAATGGCCATCCAGCCTCTGCTTAAAAGCTTCCAAAGAAGGAGCCTCCACCACATATCTCAGAATTTCAGTGTTGAAGCATGGCAGTTAAAGTAGTGTCAAACTGAATTAATTCCAGTGAAGCATGCTGTCCTCAGAGACAACAGTGAACAGAGCCTGCAATGCAGCAAAGTCCAGTAGGCTTCTGTACATAAAACTATGGGTGAACATCCTGTTTATTGTCTGTCAGCAAAAATGCCTGCCCCGTGGTTGATTGACTTGCCTAGAAGCTGCCAGAAGCATTCAGTAGCCATTGTGGTGTCAGGAGATCGATCCAGGTTTGACACAACCCAAAGCTTGTTTTTAGTGTCTGTGAAGTATCAATGAGGGTTTGATACAGGCAGTTAAAGCAGAGTTTGCATGTTCAAAAGTAGTCTTAAACACATCTGTATTTGGGAGTTTCAGTCACCCTAATGTACAATTTATGGTTGTTGTGTACCTTCAATTTCTTTCCGACTTATGGTGTCCATCAAGTTAAACAATCATGGGACTTTCCTAGCAGTAGTTGCTTAGAGAGGGCTTGCTATTGCCTTCCTGTGAGGCTGAGAGAGTGTGACCTCTCTGTCACCCAGTAGGTCTTCCTACTAGCCAAATGGGAATTCGAACCGATTTCCCAGTGTCTAGCTCAGCACTCAAACCACTACAGCACCAAGCATACATGTATAGAATTATATTAGCCAAATAGGAACAATATCTTCAACAAAAGAGGTCACAATTGCTTCTGTGGCCATTTGTGGAATATGGGTAAAATTGAGGAAAAACCCTTAGGAGAGTCTGCCCCAGTAGGAGAGACCCTGCAGCCCCAACAAGGAGGGATCGCTACTTTGGCGAGCTCAGAGAAGCAATTAAAAACAATTTTCTAGTGCCCTAAATGCCCAATAAGAATCTCACCAAACTTGAAGAAAACGGTCACCGGGGCTTTTATTAGCAATCCAGCTGAAAAGGATGCAGAGCTGCAATCATTCTCCAGCAGAGCATAAAGAAATACATTGATACAGCCATTTATATTGTAAATTCAAAGTTGCAATATTCAAACTTCCCGCCCCCGCCTCCCCACCGGTCTTCGCTGTGATTGGTGGAGGGGCGAACAGCTGGAAGGTGGCCCTCCTGCCTCCCATGCCCCAGGACCAATCAGGAGGCTTCAGCGGCATGCTGGAACCAATGGGAGAGCTTTTACTGCTTGGCGGCGATGGGGAATCAGGAGGAAGGGGGGCCGGTGCAGTGGAACACAATAGAGTCTATGAATGAGTTATGAAAAAAGGGAACTGCCGGACACCCCGTGAGACTCAAAAGGCCTCAAGCAGGACCAATCTATTGTCTCTTGATTGGAGTGAATCAATGTAAACAAGGAAAAGATCCGGATCTTCTAATCACTGAAATGGGGGAACAATGAGGGCAAAACTGGGGTGACAGTGCTTTAATGTATAAACAGTAGAATTTAATCAGTGCGGAGATGGGGACTTTCCTAAGGCTCCCTGGTCTCCAGATGGAGAAATGATTAGGGGTCTGCCAGGGAGCAAACAGCATTGTTGGGCAATCCTCCGAGAACAAAGCTGTCTGCCTGTTTATTTTTCATGCAAGGGAAATTGTGGATTGGGGTATTTGGAATGTTTGGAGCTCTGCAATTCCTTGGTGGGATTTCCTCATGAGTATAGGGGAATAAAAGGTCAATTAAAAAAAGGGGGGAAGCCGTTGCCACGAAGAAATCATAAAATATATTGCCTATGTCCATAGTCCATAAAGGATAGGAATTCATAAAGCCTCATTTATGCAGGGGAGGAAAAGTATCCATGGGGAGTGATCAAAACATGAGAGAAGTTGCATATAAGTTCTGGGAAACTCCCTTGAATTGGGCCCCGGTGGGCCCATGGGGCGTCTGCATCAGGTCCTCGGGGGCTGGTCGCTCTACAGGGTGAAGGGAGAACGTTGGCAGTAAGCAGGAGCAGCGGCAGCCAGCATTTTGACAATCAGCTGTTTTCTTAGATTTAAAATAATACTAAAAACAATTGATTATTTCCCAAGCGGAAAAGTCATGAAGGGGCAAAGCGAGATGGCAGATAGGGTTAGAATTGAATCAGTAAAAATATGAAATCAAAATGGAGCTGATTGCTCAACTTTTGGATAGCGAGACTGCGGGGCGATCTCGGTATCCGCGGTTTGATCAGGCGCGATTTCCATCTCCCCGGTGTGCCAGAGGGACATCCCGGGCAGGCGGACAGCCGTCCGTGGCTTGGGAAGGGGTAATTAATGCATTTACACAGCTTCAGGCAAAGAAAGGGCACAAAGTATCAAGCTGGAGAGGCGAAAGATATAATTAAATTACCATTTATTAGGGGTTTGTTACAATGTTAGGACTGGGAAAAAGAAATGTAGCGAAAGGTCCATTGCTAGAGAAAGTTCTCAGTTGAGACTGCGGATGAGGCACATTTCATCTGTTTGGGCTCAACTAAGCATCCAAGAACTGCGGAACTCCCTGCTGCAGGTCAAATTAATTTAAAAGCAGGAGCCTGAGCTGCGCTCGGTACCATGGGCAGTTTCTCTCTCTCTCTCGAGACCAGTGGTTCTCAACCTGTGGTGTTTTGCTTGCTGTAAGTTATCTGTGAAACAACCTGGCAGAGGCCAAAATAATGGGAGTGAACGGCATTTGTAATATACAATATATTTTAATCCAACTAGGAGAATATCCTGCAGTTCATGTCATGCTCTAATCAGGGGCCCTCTTACTTCATTGACTGGATGGAAAATAACTCTTTCTTTCCCATGGCTATATTGAAGATATATTATTTTGATACACGATATATGCCCCCACCATGCCTTCTATAGTTTGTAATATAAGGCTACCAGAGTTGGCAGGACGTGGCCTTCTAACAGGAGCCAGTTTTATAGCTTCGCATTATAACAGGTATGGGCAAACTTTCTAACTTGGGGATTGCATAGCAGGCCGGAATGGGTTGGGTGGGCCAGAAGGGAGGGGTTCCCCCCAAGTGCCCTCCCTGCCCTTTCCTCTTCTCTTTCGAAGGAAGAAAGTGAAGGAAAGACGGGAAACATTTGGAACCCAAAAAGGTTAACCTTGGTCAGCTTGAGATGGTGGACAGGAGATGACCATGTTTCAAGATTTAAAAGGGTGTCCCATTGAGAAGGCGGGGGGGGGGGGGAGAGATTTTCTACTCCTCTAGAGACCAGGGCACAAGGGAGAAATTGTTTCAAATAGAAGGGGAAGAGATTCGACTGAAAAGATTAGGAAGAACTTCCTGAAGATGGCAGAAGCTGCCTGGGAGTGTGGTGGAGTCCCCTTCTCTGGAGGCTTTTCCAAAGAGGCTGTCTATTAAAGTGCTTTGATTGTGCCTTCCTGCATGGCAGGGGGTTGGGCTGGATGGCCCTGGGGTCTCTTCCAGCTCTAGGATTTTATATCAGGAGTAGGCAGTACGGAGTCTCATGGACACACTTTTTATCATTTTCCCTCTTTACCCATCTCTTCTCCCAGCTAAACTTTCCCCAGGAGGAAGAGAAGGAAGAAAGGAAGGAAGGGAGAAAGAGAAGGATGGATGGAAGGGAATGGAAGGAGGGAGGAAATAAAGGAAGGAAGGAAGGAAGGAAGGAAGGAAGGAAGGAAGGAAGGAAGGAAGGGAGAAAGAGAAAGAGAGGGGAGGGAGGAAAGGAAGAATGGAAGGAGGAAGAAATGAGAGAGGGAAGGAAGGATAGGACGGTGAGAGACAGGAGGGCCTGAGAAAAGAGCCCAAGAGGCTGCATCTGGCCCCCAGGCCTGGGTTTGCCCAGACCTGCACTATAAGAATAGATGAAGCCTTTTCTCCCAGACACTTTCAAGCTCTTGTTTTAATAAACATATTTAATTGCTTTCTCTTGATATATATATAGTGCATTATGCTCTAAAAAAAGGGAAGGATAAGGGGTGGGAGGGAAGTGAAATAGTTTTCCTCTGTCTGCTGAAAAAATAAACCCGAAGGGACTATAAACCCCCAGAACAGAACTAAAAGGGCAATGGAATGAAGGGATACTGACATCGATTGAAAGTTGTAGTCCAAAGGTTGGATTTACTGGAGGTCATAGTGCCGCATGGAACTGTATGGACTAATTTGAAAAAAAAAGTTAAATACAAAAACACAGACCCACACACAGAGAGATTAACCGAAAGCAAGAAGTTTAAATTGTGGTAGAATGCTTCTTCCCTTCTTGTTCATGATCAGAAAACAAGTACAACATTCAAACCTAATTTAAGCAGACTTCTGAAGAGGAATCTCATTGATTTCTTGGATGTGGTTATATAGCTGCATGGGAAACACCCAGAGGTCTGATCAATGACGTGTGAGCAGTGTATTAAAATAAACAAGCTATACAGTTAGGGTGGCACCTTCACTATAAGTGAATATATTAACCTGGCCCATCGAGGTATATGAACCTTGTCAGGCCTAGCCCATATAGATAAGGTGGAATCAACACCTTATCTATATGGTGTTTGGCTAGGAGACGGCCAATGAATACCAGGTTATACGGTATTTCAGAGAAAGGGACTAGCAAAACCAACTGAGTATTTCTCGTCTAAGAAATGCCTATGAAATTCAGGCAACTGAAGGCAAATGCACATATACAGTTATGCGAACTACAAAAATATTTCACATCTCCTTAGGTTATCCTATCGAAATGTGTTTTTTAATGGGAATTTGCATTTGAAGCTGATTATGTTTCAGCAAATAAAATGTATGCACAAAATCAAACTTACCTATGAAAAATGTAATTAAAAATACAAACATTTAAAACGTACATACCAATATATTTCTGTCAATGGGAGGATGCATACAAAATAGTTAAGAAATTACATGCAAATTTGTATAGCAAGAAAAAGTCCTGCCCCATGATATGAACTGGGGATGAGAATGCTAGTGGGATTCTCATTGATGGAAAGGTGCACATCCTTGTTAGCAACCTCATGCTATTTCCAGATTCTGATTTCCTAATGTAGTAAAGGAAGCATTCTAGAGTGTTTAGTATATTAGTTCTTCTTCAGAATGATTTCAGAAAGACCTGAAAGATGTTCTTTCACCAGGAACTGGCAAAATGACCTTTGAGAATTCCTTGCCCAAGAAAACTATAAAAAATTAACGGCTTCACCATAGGTTGACAGTACACTTAACATACACAACAGCACTACTTTAAGCGGTTGTCCATGGGCTTCCTAGGAAAGAAAGAAAATGCTATATCCAATAGGCCCAAATATGGTGCAGTCTCGGGTGCATGGGGGGAAATCCGCCTGGGATAGTTTGAGATGCACTCTTCCAGAGGGCATGTCTCTCTCAGCCACCCACTCCCTGGCCAGAAACGGATCACCTTACCTGCTTGGAGAAGAGATCCAAGTGTGAAAACTTCACAATGAGAATTAAGAGCTGCTGCAAGTCTGTGCTTATGTACATATTCCAGCTGGATGCTTTTATCAGCAGGACCAATGGTAACACAGTTTCACTGACAAATTCTGGCACATTTCCTCCCTTTGCAAGGGGCCCAAATGTTAGCTCTTCCCACTAGTTCATGCTCTTTGTACTGGCTTCCCCAGTACAAAAAAATCCCAAAACTATGTCCCGGGGCAGCTTGTGGACCGAAGAGCTGGGGCACTTCTCACCCAATTGGTCCATGAGTGGCCAATTGAAAATCCTCAGAGCAAAGAGCTTGTAAAGGAAGCATTCATAGAATCATAGAGCTGGAAGAGACCTCATGGGGCATCCAGTCCAACCCCTTGCCAAGAAGCAAGTAAATCACATTCAAAGTATTTAGGAGACACTATGTAATGGTAGAGAGGAGGAAGCAGCTGCTCCATGGTCCATGAACCCAAAATCAAAAACCTCTTGAAGAGTACAGTGTCTGAAAGTTTAAGTTGGAATACAAGTCAAATATACGGGACACTGAAAGTGTTTAGTTATTATGATCACCCTGCTTCTATTTGTCAATGTAAAAAAGGGAAAGATCAGCGATATCACCCATTACAATGTTTTTACCCCTTTCCTTTTGCAGTTCAAAGCTGCTGTGTGTGATGACAAGGCAGAGAAACCTGTTTTTGTTTTATTATCAAAAGTAGACCATACACACAAAGACACGGAAATGTTACACGGGACCCTTGCCAACATGGGGTAGAGATCTGCACAGTCAAGTGGGGACAATCCATGTAAAGGTCTCAGGTGTTGCCTCTATCTGGAACAGCCGGAGCAAGGCCAATAACACAAGAAGAAACTGCGGAAGTAACTGGAATCCACTTGAGGAGAAATCACCTGGGCGAAAAAGGTGGCTGCTTCTTAATGTAGCGGTTGTTTTTAAATCCGTACCCTCCTAGCTCGCCTCCCAGTTGCCACTTTGTTCTTAATGACTGACATGAAATGAAAAGGGGAACTTCCAAGTGCAGCTGCAACTCCAATATACAATGGGAACAGCAGAGACCATGTTTGCCAGTATTTTAAGGCAATCTGTGACTAAGCAAAGAGAACAGGGCCATGAAGTCCCAACCAGATTCCAGGGGAAAAGGTGAGGTGGACCCAAACTAACAATGAACAGCTAGGATGCCTGGCTCTCCTGTCTATGAGTGTGGCTTTCAACCACTCAGGAGGGACAAATTTAGCAATGTCATTTTGGGGAGCAAACATCACAGGATGCAAGTGGTTATCTACAAAAGCAGGAACAGTTTCAAAAGAGATGTCTTCCCTCATGCTAAATGTATTGTAACAAAGGATAGCAACAGGAGAGTAAGCCCTCTGCGTCCTGTTCTACATTTCAGCGGATCACATGCTTCTTCTCTTTTTTTCACATTTAGGCAGTCATTCTCTGTAATCCCTTTCCCCAAAGGAAAGTACTGTGCACAGGAAATATGATGATTGTGATTGTTTTCACTGCTGAAGCTGAATAATAGTTGCATCCCTGGTGCTGGACAAAGGGGCAATTGGCCTTCCTGCTCCAGAAAGAGACGGAAGCTCCAGTTTTTCAGTCTTCCTCATCCTCATCCTCAATTCGCAGGCGCTTCCGCTTGCCTGTTGGGTAGAGTTCACCTTCATCATGGGAACCTGCAGAGCCAAAGCCAGGTTTAGGGTATGGGCAAGTATTTGTAACTTTCCCCATGAAGAGCAGTGGGAAGATAAGCTCTCTGTATCCCTGTCCTTTATCTTGGAGTGAGTAACGGTCATCCATGGAAATTTTAGAAGTACAACAATTAAAATGTTATTTCAAAATGCAGTATTGACTGGGTTCTCTTGTGTGTTGTGAGATTAGAACTCACAACACACAAGGACAACAGGGACAGAATACCCAAATGGGGTGGGAAACTTTCAACTGCTTCATTCTTATATAAGAGCTACACTTTTCTTCTTTTTGGAGGCATAATTCCTGAAGTTCTGATAAATCAAGGCAAATGTCATTCTTATGCCTTTTTAACAGTGTTATATAGGGATAAAATTAACCACTTTCAGTGGGAAATTGGTTCCTTGATTTCTGCATGATTCTTGATTGGAAGGAGGATTGGAACAGCAACTCACACAAGGGGCAAATGTGAGCGTCCTTGGTGGGAAGTGGGGAATCTCCTATGTTCTCAGGAGGAGAAATGGAGCCCCCAGTGGCACAATGGGTTAAACCCCTTTTGCTGGCAAGACTGCTGACTGACAGGTCAGCGGTTTGAATCCTGGGAGAGCGGGTTGAGCTCCCTCTGTCTGCTCCAGCTTTAGCTGTGGGGACAAGACTCCCACAAGAATGGTAAAACATCAAAAATCCGGACGTCCCCTGGGCAATGGTCAATTATCTCACACCAGAAGCGACTTGCAGTTTCTCAAGTTGCTCCTGACACGAAAAAAAGTAGTAGAAATTACTCAGGAATCCAATCACAGCTTTGTATCCTCTATTCTCCTTATTCCTTATTTACTCATTCTTTTTACTATATATGATTAGTTATTCTACTTGCCTACTGCTTCCTTTCACTAGTAGCAGCACTTCATTATTTTTGGAGTAAGGAAGTTCTCTTGTTTGGTTTTAATAAAGTTTAAATGATGCAGAATCTATTGGGATGTAGAAATCAAATGACATCTGACAGAGAGAAATGGCAGGACAGCCTTCTACTTCCAGGAGATGATACAAGGAAGAGAATAGGGCCAGACAAGCATAAAGAATGAGTAATTTTCTCCATGGCTGGGTACTCTAGGCTCACTGAACCTTTTGAAATCACACATTAGCCATTCCTTAAGGTACAATTTGAGTTGTAGCACCAAAGCCAGCAATTACTGCCTTGAGGTCTAATGAGGCACTAGAGATGCCTTGAAGAAGCATTTCATGAACTATGCAAATGTAGTGGGTGATTCATGGGAAGAGCAGTGATGGAAGTGATTATACTCCCAATATGGGATATACCTGGGTGGTGTGATTCTTCTCCCTCCTCTTCCTCACTGTCACTCAACAAACGGCTCCGCTTGGGTCCCTGAGGGCACTGGATGGGTTCCTCCCTGCAAGAAATGCATAGAAGTGAAATATCTCTAACTTTTCTGAGAACCAAAGCCTGGGCATGCAAACAAACTTGGAGGATGCAGCTATGAAGTTGTGAACTTTGTAAAATATTTGTGTATTTACTCAATAAATTAAAGTAAAATGTGCTTGTGGATGTCATGCAGGTTGCCTTTAAGCCTTCTTGACCTATGGTGACAGCTGGGCTATTCCATTTTGTGTTCTTAAAAAATGGGAGGAAAAACTATCAAGAAAGAAAAAATGCACGCTAAAAGTGGAAGGGGACGATACACCAACCCCTTTAGATCAAAATGGAACTTGAAACAGGTTTGCTGTATTCATTCTTGGCCTGCAATTTACGATTAATTCAACTTTATTGAATTAATGGGATTCAGACTATTGTCTTCTCTTCCTGAATGCAGGCTGCTTCTTTTGCCCCCACCCACTGCCTCCCTTTTTCATGCAGTTCTCACTTTTCTATTATCAAGTACCTTGGCTCCTCTGTATCAAGATGATCTTCCTCTGAAACTGAGGAGAGAAAGAATGTGTGAGCTAAAGAAAGAGCAAGGCTTTTCTATACAGAGATAAAATAATTTCCTGATGAAGTTAGCTATTTCCTACATGCACAAAATCACGCCATTTCAGGTCCAAAGATCTCCAAGGAAGAGTACAGTGCTTATTTAGTGCCTAAACCTTTTTGTTCATTGAATCCTTCAGAAGACATTTACTTTATATGGAACCTTAACTCTATACCCAATTTGTTGAGGCAAATGATCTCAGAATAATAAACTTAGAAGTAACCTAGTCCAACCCTTCTGCCAGGCAGGAAGACACCACCAAAGTCCTCCCAACAGATGGCCATCCAGCCTCTGATTAAAAACCTCAGGAGTAGCAGATTATATCACACTCCCAATATATTCTGAATTATTTCACACCAATTCAAATATTTCTCCCAATTTCCTATATAATGTCTACTTTTTAAAGGTAAATTTTACTCTTGGTAATACAGGGTGCAGCAGCATAACTTCCTTTTTTCAAAACGTAATAAAACCCATTGTATGAATCAGATTTTTTTAAAATAATGTAGGCGCATACCTAAAGTTTTGTTTTACGTAGTTTTGAAGATCAAATTAGGTAGGTGACATCCCCCATTCTCCATACACTGAGTAAACCGATTTCTGGCGTTTGTCATGACTCTTGCCAGCATAGCAGGTGTTATGTTGGCAATTTCTTCCTGGATGTTGGTCTTCAAATCTTGTAGGGTCCTTGGGCGGTTCACATAAACACGGGATTTCAAAAAACCCCATAGAAAAAAATCACAAGGGGCCAAATCTGGAGAGCGTGCCGGCCACTCCAAATCCATTCGAAAAGTAGGCCTCAGCAGCAAAAGCACGCTCCTCACTGTTCCAACGCATGATGGCAACTGAACTGTGTCAGGAGAAAACTTTATACTCCCGCCTCTTGAACGAGACCACTAGCGCTCCGCTACGTCTTCAACCGACTGAATGGCACACATTTTAAAAAAGGAAGTTATGCTGCCTCACCCTGTATGATATGGATAATATCCCAGTATCTCAAATGTCTTTTATCCCAAAAACTGGACAAGATGTTGTATCGTCTATAATTTGTGCTGACTTTAAAAATTCTATTTTTGCCCTGAAAGGGGATAAACACACATTATTTTTTGATGGTTTACAGTAATGGTTCTCACCCTGTGGATCCCCAAATGTTTTGGCCTTCAACTCCCAGAAATCCTAACAGCTGGTAAACTGGCTGGGATTTCTGGGAGTTGTAGGCCAAAATACCTGGGGACCCACAGGTTGAGAACCACTGGCTTAGAATATTGGCAATGGTTTCCAAATCTTAGATTCAGAAACCAGTTCTCCATAAGATGCGCTGCCTCCAGAGTGTGCAAATATTCTCATTCAGATTGTGACTACTGTCTGAACACAATGCCCCAGCTATGCTCTGTGGCTTTGCTAGAAGCCTGTCCCAGGCAAGGGTCAAAACAGGACGTTTACCGAGTACGTGGAAAGTCACAGTGTCTATTGTAAAAAAAAAACAAAACACTGAATATACATTATCTTCATAACTTGTTAATGGAGCAATGAGACCAAGTTTATGCTTGTGTATCCCTAATTATTCCACAAACAGGAGGAAAGGCAAAACCTACCTTTTCCTCAAAAAAACCAAAAACAAAACTTTGTCTTCCTGTTCAAGATGTGCTAGGCTATAATTTCTATCATCCTCACCATAATGGACATTTGTCATCCTGCCAGGAGGGGTGGTATTGGGAGCTGTGGTTTTAACCATCTTGTGGGTCGCAGATTGGGGAAAACCAACACGCTTATCATAAAAGCAGTTATCAATTCCAAAAAAACAAGAAACGAAACTGAGCAAAAGGCTATGCTTTAACAAAACCACTGTACAAACATTTGAGAGAGAGCAAATAATGTCAGACAGAACTGAAAAACCAGATTGTGAAACTGATTAGTCAGCAGTCTGAGGAAGTTATTTTGGGCCAGATTTTGCAATAAATCATGGCTGAACTTGGGGATTCATATTCGGAATTTGAAATAGCAAATAATCCAAGTCTTCACATTAGATGCACCACTATATAAAGGGAGATGGTGCTCTGGAGAGCATCAAATCAATACAGCGCACCAACCAAGGAGCAAGTGCTAAGACACCTCAAATTGCTCACAAATGCTCAGAAGAAAGATTCAGCAATACAATAATGTAACATAAGCATACATTTGAAACAAATCTTCATCTGTGGCCTTGTTGTGACTATCGGCATTTGAAGAACTGTTTCAGCTGACAAGTGTTTCAGTTAGAGCCAGCCATGTGCTTGTCTTTGCTCCCTGTTCCCCTGTGCACACCTCACCTGCTGGCTGTTCTTGGGTCTCTCCTTCCACCTCTTGCAGGGAAATGGAAGCAGCTATTCGCTGCAATTGCTCTGGGCTGAGTTTGGAGGGAATGCGCCAGAAAGACTCCTGCAGGAGGCAGAAAGAAAAGGAAGTAAACCAAGGCTGCTAGCTCCTGGCTACAAAGAATGATGGCCACAAGAGAAAATAGTTTGTGTGTGGAACTTGTTTCCCAAAGGCACCAAATCCATCTGAACAGGAACTGAAAAAATGTGCTAACGATATGCTTTCTTTTGCTATAAAACACACTTTTCCAAGCTTTGTACCAAAGTGATTTGATACATTTTGATAGTTGCCATCTGTACATAATTCTATACCACTAGCCAGCAATGTGTTGCCACCTA
The DNA here is from genome assembly GCF_037176765.1 of Anolis sagrei. Taxonomy (NCBI): domain Eukaryota; kingdom Metazoa; phylum Chordata; class Lepidosauria; order Squamata; family Anolidae; genus Anolis; species Anolis sagrei. Next base: position 138,728,803 of record NC_090022.1, read on the forward strand.
TAACTCAATTTCCTTTCCTTTCCTTTTTTGGAATTTGGTACCTTTTGGAAACGAACTCCATGCATCTTCTTAAAAGCAGCTGTGCCAACTGTGAGGGCTTACCACACGTGAAAACAATAGCCCACAGTTTTTAAAAGGCACACACAAGCATAGCTTTATTAGAAAAGAAACAATTTATTTTATTTATTTATTTAGAATATTTCTACCCTGCCCTTCTCAACCTCTGGGAGGGGGGGGGGACTCAGGGTGGCTGATAAAACAAGATAAAACCCTAGCAAGCAAAGACAAATGCAGTGATAAAACTTCAATGTCTTTAATGAATCAACACTCAAAACAAAACAATACAATAATAACCTCCTTATATGGCTGCTATAAGATTCAAGATTACAAAGTGCAAATAGAATGGCTCCTAATAGAACACAAATCTAGAATGCTTCTCCAGAAAGAGGCATTTCATGTTCCACCATATCTAAGAATCAAGATCTGAAGTGAATGAACAGCTATGGTTAGTGAAAGACGAGCATCTTTATTTTTACCCAGAATGTAAGAGTAGATAATCTCCCTTGAAATATATTTATATGAGAACAAAGACTTAAAATGGAGTTTGAAAACACAGAAAGGATGGGGTGACAACTCCACATAGCATGGCCACATATTTTAAAAAATAGATAATACCAATCATGTAATGTAAAAGTAACCATGCAGCCTTAGGCAGAATGTTTGTGTCCAGCTTTTAATTGGCTTATGTATCCCCCCCTCCTAAAATATATTGACCCACATAGGTGCAGTCACAGTAGCCAACACGAAAACTTTCTTCACAAGCTATGGATATAAAAGTGTATAGCGCTCCATTCTCAATGTCCCCTGCAAAAGGTACCCATAAGCTAATGCTTCTGTATTTCTGAATTTGTGTTTTCCTAGAAGCCTGTCTCCCTGGAGGATGGAAGTTTACACATACATAAACAAAATGTATATGTATATACGTGGGGGCGAAGGTCAAAGAGAAGGGGATTCGGCTACTAATCCCAATTAAACCAGACCTATTAAATGGATGAGGCTTGCTATATTATCATTGAAGTGTGCTCAATTGATTCAATGGGTCTGCTCTAGCGGGAAGTAACAGCTGTATTAAAAACATACACATTCTTCCAAATACTTCCAACATGCAATTCTACAATGTTATTTCAGTCCACAGGGAACACTTTCTTTCAAGATCTCAAACAATATGCAGTCGAGGGAGAAAATAACAAAAGATTGAACCAGAGATTTTTTTTCCTAAGTAAGACTGTGCAGGAAAATCCAGAGAGCTCATAATTACTTACATCTGCTGACACATAAATCATGAGTTCATTCCTGACTCTTTTAGATCACTTTGACAATGAAGCTAAATACAAACATTTTTTTTCTTAAGCGAAAAATAACTCCTACAAACCCAGCCTCAATGCAAGCAGCAGGAGGGAATAACTAAAAGCTCAGCACTGTCTTTCAGCAGAATTTAGCCATAAATATGTCCACATAAGTTGACTTCATGTATAAGGTGAGGGCAGGGTTTGCAGACCAAAATTAGAGACTTTGATATACCTCTTGATAAATTCTTTAGAAAGGGTAAAGGACGCACTGTTGCCAACTAACCCTGGCCACTGTTCATTCCCCTCCCAGACATTCAAAAATACCAGGAGTGGCACAACAGCAAAGACAGTAGAAGTTGGTGTTTCTTTTATGTTATTCTGGGATGGACAAAGCTCATGCTTTTCGCCACTCTACTCAGAGAAGGCGATGATTCCTTTTTTTTTAGAAGAGTTAAGCTACAATATGTAAACTGACCCATGAGTAAGTCAAACCAGGTTTTGGGGTTTTTTTATTAATTAAAACATAGCTATATGCAGATTAGCTGTGAGCAGCACATGCAGAAGCCAATTACTGCCCATGAACCTCAGTGCTGCAGTGGAAGTAAAGAAGCTCATTCCTGTTCTAATACTGTTTTACCTCATTATTATTATTATTTTATTTATTTACAAGATTTCTACCCCGCCCTTCTCAACCCCTGAGGGGGGACTCAGAGCTGCTAACACTGGCAACAATTCGATGGCGCCATATCAAAAAATAACAACAATATAAAAACAAAACCACAATAGATTAAAACAATAACATTTATACAATCATAACTGTTTCCATGCAGTATCACTTCTATGATTATATGAAACAAAGGATGTAGGGAGTGGGTATCTTGCTAAAAAGGAGAATTGAAATTCCAGGTGTCTTCTATAGGTTCTCTTTCAAAACAACTTCCTTCCATCTATCTCAGTGGTTCCCAACCTGTTTTGACCAGGGACCACGTAGCCAAGGACCATTTAGCCAGGGACCGCTCTCCAACATTAGTACCAAAAGGGGTACGAAACTATTTTTGGTCAATTTTAGATTCAGTTTGATTAGCTGGAGTTTTGATTCAGAAAACAGCATTGGATAGACCACATCAGCTCTGGTTTCTGAAAATAACATATGCCATCCAGTAGTCACCATCTGCTCTTTCACAGAAAACCATATTTAATAATCTAGAGCTGATGTGGTCTATTCAATGCAATTTTCTGAATCAGCACTCCAAATAATGCAAGGAATAGGCCTAAACACAAAGACACCAAGACATCCCCACTTCCAGGCACCACACAGAACGGCTCCACTCAAGGGTAGGGAGGGAGTGCAGCAGTCAAGAGGCTTGTTGTCATGCCTTTTGTGGGTAGTCAGCCTCTCCCCTCCCAACATCCCTGTTGCCTTTACACTATAAAAGGGTTTCGCGAGACCAGTCACTCTCGCTGCAACAGTGTAGTAACGGTGAATCCGCAGACCATATTTTAGTTCTGGGGGACCATTGGTGGTTCACAGACCAGAGGTTGGGAACCACTGATCTATCTGCTTACTTTGCCTGCTTCTCCCTTCCCTTCTTAGAAGCAGTGATTGCTATAGGATGAAGCAGCATATGGATGTGTATTGTCCTTCTCCAATTTAATGGCTTAAAAAAAACCCAGATTTAAATGAGATGAAACTAAGGACCCTTCCACACAGCCATATAAACCAGAATATCAAGGCAAAAAATCCCACAATAGCTGCTTTGAATTGGGTTATCTGAATCCACACTGCTATATATTCCAGTTCAAAGCAGATAACATAAGATTTTATTCAGCTGTGTGGAAGGGGCCTTATTGTCCTAAAAACCAACAAAAATACTCCACCTGGCATGCACAAAATACATCACTGTAAAAAGTCTTGTTACACACATCCTAGCATCTAACTAGAAAAAAGTGTTACCTGCTCATTGGCTGGTGCTCGCAACCCCATTTTCCGTAGAAGCTTCTGGAAGTTTTTGTGTTCCATGGCATCCTCATTCTCTTCAGATAGTGGCACCAAAGGCACAGGCTGGGCGCAACCTGGTGAAAAGCAATGCTATCAATTTAAGTCCCGCTAATTGTTCTAGGGAGACGAGGAAAATATTCATGTCTCCATAGCACTGTTCTTGCTTGAGGAGGGGAACTTGGACCCAGTGCAAAGCCTATCCCTACTGGCATTTAATGGGACCCCAATCAAGCCACACAACTGGCATGAAGTCACAACTCCTCCTCTTAAGAACTCGCTACACCAGGCTCAGGTTTCACTGTACTCACCATCTTCTTCTCGATCAGCAGCTGTTCGGTTCAGGCAACTCTGGATCCATAAGAGGGGACCAGACAAACCTATGGGGACAAAAGTGGGAGGGGAGGTGAATGGTCTGGTCTCTCAATATTCTTGATTCAATAACAGGGAGGGGGTGGGTACAACAGCTTGATCTGGTTCTCCATATGAAGAAAGATTAGATGAATAGGTTGTGCCGTTCAGAACACAGAGGCGGCATTTATAAACCTTACTCCTTACAGTACAGCATAAGAAATAAAGAGCCGATGTAGAAGTGGTTCTCAACTTTGGCCTACAACTCCCAGAAATCCCAGCCAGTTTACCAGAAGTTAGGATTTCTGAGAGTTGAAGACCTAAACATTTGGGGACCCAAGGGTTGAGAACCACTGATCTAGAGTATCTTTCTAATGCACTGTTTTTTCTATTTGTACAGAATGTGCTAATTCACTGGTTTTCTATTTGCATAGCATGGTTTAAGTAGAGATAATTTTTTAAAAATCATGTTATTTACCACCTATTTTGTGCTCCATTTCATTAATGGTTAGGCCAAGAATAAGGGTTGGATAAAGAAGAGACAGGGAGGCACACAGAGGGATATGTGTTCCATAATAGTTCAATTTGTCATCTGCGAGGTCGGTCCTTAACACTGATTCTCCAAACTGGAGTAACGTTCATATGTGCAAACAGCATTCTGCGCAATTCTTGATTCCGTCAGGAACTAACTGCCACTACCCATTTCCCACTGCAGCGTACAGTCCCAGAAAACTGGTGTAGGAGCATTCAAAAGTTCATGAAAAGGCATGAGGCTTCACATCAATGTCCTAAAAGATCTGGCCAGCAGCTGCCCACCCTACAGGTTCTGCAGCAGGCATTTGGATGCAGCTCTTCAGCTTACTGGGAAGGGAAGAAATTTCCTAAAGTTAGGAAGCTTGAAAGCCACCTCCTGAAGGCTTCACAGGGATATGTCAACAAAAGCGAATCTGGTACCCTTCAGATGTTTTGGACTACAAGCCCCATTATCCCCACCCAGCATCGTCAGTAATCAGGGATAATCGGAGTTGCAGTCCATGACATCTGGAGGTACCTTTGCATAGATGGTGCTACAGAGCATACCAACAATGCATGCCCATTCTCGTTTCTACCAGCATTTTCTCACCTTCCTGCCTCAGGCTCCGTACAAGCGTATTGATGCCTCTGTCTGATGCAGACCCCCATTTCTTGTTAGTATGTCTATCCTGGGACCTGTTGCCAATGCTATTGTTGCCATCATCCTGGGCTGGTTCTTCCTCATCCTCACTATCCAAATTATCATCTTCGTCTTCCTCCTCTTCCTCTTCTTCTTCATCAACCTCATCCAAGTCCTTAGAAAATGCACCTTTCTTCTGAAAGAAAGATTGATTGATAACATGACAGCACAAACTTAACACCTCCCTCAGCAACTCAAACAGAGAAATTTCTACAGAGAAATTTCATCACATTCCAGTGAGCTCTGCTCTGATCAGATTCAATGGTCTCACTACTATCAAATCCCAACAGTTCCGCATCATCAGTTTAACCAGTGTACCTTATGTCATAGGAGAAGATTCACAGGCAGGAAAAAAGGCTGAAACTTATGAGCTCATCCCCTTTTGTCACTTGCCAGTTCCACAAACATCCCAGGACCAAGAGTGGGATGCCTTCGGTCATTCCGATGTTCTGGTCTATCCTTCACACATTCCCTTGTTGTAGCCATAGTGGGTTGGAAGTATGTGACTTATAGACCAAAACACCATATTACCAAAACGCCAAAGGTCCACCCCCTGCTTCAAGCAACAACAGGAAAAAGGCTCAGTTATAGCATTTATACAGCAAAAGAATGAAAGTCTATTCAGTAAGAAAAAGAAAGTCTCATAATATGACTCAAACGTGTTCTGACAGCTTCAAAGTAGAGGATGTACTAGGTGTGGACAGCACGAGAGTAGAAAAGGGGGACTCATGCTGGTGAAGGGCCACCTGAGTGGAATCTGCTCAACTGTTTTCTACTTTCCTGTTTTTCAAAGAAAAATCTTGCAGGCATCAGCCCAACTGCCTTAAATTCCAATGTGTACTTGTACTTTCTTACATGCAATATGCATTTGTACACATGAGTGTGTACGTACCATGGAATAAACAAGAAAACAGAAGATGGGCATCATACCGTGCCACAAGATCCAGACTTCCGCTGGCGCTTCTTGTACAGTTCCTTACGATCAAACACCAGCCCCATGCTGAGCAGTTTCTCAATAATGCGGGCCTTGGAACGCTTTGCAGTGACGTGCCTCATTACATTGCCCAGGATATCTACAAAGTAGGAAAGAGAAAGAAGTAAAGGAAATGTTGAGTCAGGAAGAAGGGAGGACGGGACTGGCAGGGAAGTAGCAGAGAAAAGCCAAGTAGGCTAATAAACCAGTAACAGGAACTCACCTTACTTCTTCCCTAACCTGTTGTATCAGAAATACATGCATCCCATCACAATATTTTTAGATACGGGCGACAAGGGCCTGATATCCCCTTTACCAAAAAATATCAGTCAGTGGGTTAACACTGAAAGGGAATAGAAACTTTATAAAAAGTTATCTTCCAAATTTCTAGATTGATTTAACTTCAGAATTCCCTCAGGTACATTTTTAATCACATGATATTTTGGTGACTTTTTGCAGCTCACAAGGCAACTAATTTCCTCCTCCCAGCTCGTCCAAACCCCATCTAACTTTTCTCCCTCTCCTTCCACTTTCTTCATCCCTCTTCAGCCTCTCAACTTCTCAATCTTCCTGTAGCTTTACCTAGCCAAGGCAAGGAGGAGGACTCTGATCTTATCTGTCACACCACACTTCTTGGAAGCTTGTAGGAAATATTCCCCCCACATAAGCAAACATGGCGTAAGTGAGGTTTGCAAGGGCAGCTCCAGAATATTAGTTTTGGCACTTCAATCACAGCCGACCCTTTTTTCAGTTAGCCAGTTGGAAGGGCAAGTTTGTATTATTATTGTCTGGTTGCAGACTTAGAAAGATTCTCTGGCTGCACAATCTTACCATCTGTGTTCTGGTACTCCTCAAAAAGTCGGCGAAGCTCCAGCTCCTGATCCTCTGTCCAGAGCACAATGCGTGTCCCCTTCCTGTTGAAGAAAGTGCAGCATACCAGTAATTATAGGATGCCCACCTCCTCTTGCATCCCAGGATTTCTCCACAGAGGACATGACAGAAGGTGAGGGGAGTTGCAGCACAGAGAAAAGGACAGGACTCTGAAGTGTGAATGAATCACAAAGGGCGGGAGGCGGCACTGCAGACATTTATTTATTTGCATTATTTCTACCCTGCTCATATCAGCCCGAAGGTGACTCAGAGCTGCACAATTCCATCGTGCAAAACTTCCTTTACTTTTCAGTCCTTTAAATTTATATTAAAAAACACGTGAAAAGCAATGCAGACAACATGTGTGAAAATACTAGGTATCCTAAGACAGGATGCCTGATGTTGTCCTATACTACTTAAGTTAAGTGGCAACGCCTGAAAACACTTTTCTTTTCTCTGTTTATGTGTACATAATAGAAACATACTTTTAGTCCATATGCTTATGCAAGCTTCACAGGTGTCAGAAAATGCAGTGATTTTTCAGGAAAAAAACTGTATTTACTGAGAGTACAACTTTTATATATAGCTAAAGATACATTACACAGAATCTCCAGAGACATAATAAAATGAAAACTTGAAAATTCATTTTTTTCACATTTATTCAGAAATATAATCCAATTGAATGGAACTTATTTCTAAACGAGTTTTCAATGAGTGCATGCCAAGCAGAGGTGTGCAATTTGGCCAAAAGGCATGCCGTTTTGGGGTCCATTGTTAGTTGACCCCTGATTCTGTTTACTGGGAAGTTACTTGAATGGGGAGGAGTGTTGCTGTTTTCATTTGCCAAAGATTAGGCCAATTGGCTAAAATGGGAAACTTGAAAGGTGCAATCCTCAGCCATTTTAAGGCCTAACTTCATGAAACCTACCTCAGTTTTAGACCCCATTTAAAATTGAAAATAATTCACCAATCTACTGATTTTTTAGAATTATTTTAAGTTTTAACTGTAACATTTTTAAAAATAAGACAAACCGCAAGAGAGGGTTCTGGGAATTGTAGTCGCTTGTTTTGCCTAGTCTCAGCCAATCAGAGCATGGACACAACCAGGCTTTTTATTGGCTGAGAAACAGAGAGAAACTTCAACTCCAGCATTTACAGAGAACAGTGACTTACCTCTCCTGAGGGAAGTCTCGCATACTGTTGGCCAGGCCCAAGCGCACCAACTGCTTAGCCACCTGCTTACGGGTCCGACTGCGATTGCTTAAGTGAGCCAAAATGTTGTTAAGGATGTCTTCACCTGATATTAAGGGAAACAATGGGGAGAGATGTGGTACAAGCATAAGAACTAGGTCAGGAGAAGCTCTCCAGCCTATTTTAAGAAAAGCCAAAAAGAAGGAGGAGGAAAAGGAGAAGAAGAAAAGGCCCCTTCACCCAAGTTCCAACCTATACCAGCCATTTGTATGATCAAAAAGAACCAGCTACTATAAAAGCTTTCCTCCCTGCAGTCCTTAAAATTTTCTGACTCAGAAGTTACCATTACTTTTAAACAGCGTTATAGAGCCAAATTTAACCCCCTCCCCCTCTATTGTTTCTTTTAAAAAAGCCTAGTATCTCACTTTTGGGCTGACACAGATGACTGTAGCTTTCCAGAGTTTTCTTCTGGACTGCAGGTCCCATAATCCTTCAACATTAGCTATCCCCACAAGAGTTGCTGGAAGTTGTGTGCCAAAAGCATCTAAAAAAAGAGCACAATTGCTCACTCCTGCTTTACACTAACCAGTAGGTAAAAAAGGTCAATAATGATGATGATGATGATAATAATAATAATAATTATTATATTTCTTATCTGCCTCTCCTCTTGGTTCGAGGCAGGTTACAGAAATACACCTATATTTCTGTGAACTAGATAAAAGAGGGCATTTTGCACAAATAGAAACATTTATATCAGGATGAAAGCAGCACAATAAATACCATATTCTGCATCACAACTTAAATGTGTAAACTGTCCTCTTTTGGTCTTCCTTGTTTCTCTTAATCTCCATAAACAGAACTATGGTGGGGCTTTTGTGGTGCTGCCATTGAAATTCATTTTCACTTCCTCTGAAAAGTGAAAGAGGAAAAAGGATCTCCAACCCTTCCTATCAAATGATTCCAAATTTGGTTCCTATGGGTTGGGAGTTTTAAAATAAAAATTATGGCCAGCCAAGAGATACAGCGGAGGCTCCTATAGCAAGTCCGGTTCTTATAGTCTTTGCTTCATCCCCTGTTCTGCATTTTGAGCAGTGCTCTCTCCCTGCATTGTAAGGTGAGCTGGTACCTTCCACTTCCTTGTACTTGTAGTAGAGTTCCCGCAACTCCTCGTCTTCCTCCTCAGTCCACCTTGAAGCCTTGCAAGAGTCCGAGCTGTTTGGGGTGAAACATTATGCACTGAGAAGGGCTTGATAAACACTGCCCACATTCAAAAAGTATTTTTTAGGGGGGGGGGGGAGTAAATAGACAGATTGAGATGTTCTGTAGATAGTTGGGAATCTATTTTTAGGAATCTATTTCCAAAAGGTATCAAATCAATTGAACATTTTACAGCAATTAAAAAATGCTGAATTTTCTGTAAAACCAATTTTCCAAAGCCCATATCTAAGTGATTTGATATATTCTGATAATTTTGATCTGTACATAATATTCTACTCCTAGTCAACAATGTGCTCATAAATCATTTTTCATTTTTTTAAAAAAATTGGCACGTTTTGGAAACAAACTTTTCATTTGTAAAACTTCATTTTTAATTGTAATTGTCATATTTTTTTTAAAGTAAGGATGTTTCAGCTCTATCTTGTTTATTATTTATTTATTTATTTATTGTATTTATATATCATTTTTCTCACCCCAGGGGGGACTCAAAGTGGTTTACAACAAATAATGGCACAATTCAATGCCTCACATACATATAAACCAAATCATAGATCTAAACAAAACAAATAACTGAGCATTAAAATCAGAAAGATAATTAAATATAAGATAAAGCAACAATTAGATATGAAGACATAAACATTAAAACCACCCAATAAAAACATTAAAATCACATGAACCAAACTCATTTTAACTTTATTGTATGATTGGGAGAAAGTTAATTAGAAAGTATTTAAAATATAAATCTAGAGGCCTGTTTACCAAAAACAAGTGGGAAAACACTAGACAAGAATGGGGTTGCAGAAGGGAACAACCAGAGGGAAACAACAACTACCACTGCTCTTATCTCACCTTGAGATTTGAAAGAACGTCCAATATCCAGGATGAAGTTGCAGCCTTAAAGGGACAACTGCCATTGAATGGTATGCAATGTTCCTCCACCCCCTCAGTCACTCATCAACAGAACACCAAAATCATGTAGGTGGGAAAAGCAGCCATTTTAATAAAAGTGTGACCTGGAACCTTGGCCCTTGAACAGTTTCCCTGACTCATTTCTTTCTAAAAATGGCCTTCCAGAAAACAAGTAACTGAGGAATGATTCTAACTCACCTTCCTTCTTGCAGTGTGGAGTAGCCCTCTGTCATCTCACGTACCACAGCCGTGTTTTTCCAGAATAGCAGCTCCATGTAGGCCTTCTTATTGGTAGATGCCAGTACAAAAAACTTTCCCACAATGTATTTAGCAAAAGTCACCAACTCCTGGAGAGATGAGAAGGAGTCAAAAGTTTGTCAATGCCTTGCTACTATAACAAAGTAGAGAGCGTCTCCTGATAGCCAGTAAGCTGTTTTGAGTCCCATTAAGAAGAACAGAATCTAAATTAAATAAAGCTGGTTCTTAACCATCCCCTAGAGGACCTAATAAATGCCTAGAGAGGGAATATTTCATCAGAAACTGTAGGTACTGGCCCCACCAATATGGTGGGTTTGCACTGTACTGTCTTTTCCTGACTGGCAGTAGCTCTTTGAGATCTCAGGTGTTCTAGTCTCAGGATTTTTTTTCAAAGGGAGATGAAAACAGGAATTATGACTTTGGATGTGGATTTGGTCTTGGATGTGTTATCTATTAAATTGATGTTTTTTTAATTTATTGTTTCGTTAATCTTTTAATTGTGATTTTATTGCTATTGTTTGCGTGGCATCCAATGATTGCCAGTTGTAAGCCGCTCTGAGTCCCCCTTCGGGGTGAGAAGGGCAGGATATAAATGTCCGAAATAAAATCAATAAATAATAAATACAGCAGGGGTAGGCAACAGCGTCATAACAGAGGCCAAATTTTGCCCTATATCTTTGTTCAATGGGCTATACCAATGTCAAAAAGAAAGCTAAGGCAAAAATGGAGGACACCACACTTTTCCTTTAGCTTTACATTCAACTAATTTTTGGCTCAGCCTGTGTTACAAAGAGGAGAAAATTCACTGTCACTGCACTAAAACCTACAACTTAGGCAAACACAATTTTTAATCCCCCCCCCCCCCCAAATTACATTGCAGTTGTTACACATTTTGGTCAAGATATAATGCAGTGCAGTGGTACCATCCCCAAGCAGCAAGCCATATTTGAACAGAAACTTCTGCCTTTAAACAGAGAGTGGGAGAGAGACATGCACACAAGCTCAAGGTTTCCTCACCTTGTAAGCTCCAGCAGCTGGGTCATTGAGGAGGCGATTGAAGAGGCAGAAGATGGAGAGCTGGAAGAGCAAGGCCTCCATCTTGAGGTCACAAGCAATGCGGTGCAACATCTTTACAATACAGTGGTTGGTGTGAGAGCTATTCTGCTGGTAGTTCTTCAAGAGCAGGATGTAGGCCTTCACCACATGGGCGCTAGCAAATCTACCCTCCCCAGAGATGTAGGTATTAGATTATATTTAGTGTATAAAGCAAGGAGAGATATTTACAGCCAGGTGCATGTGTGCATGCTGCATCTCTTCAAAAGCACAAGTGCAGTTTCCGAAAAGTTTCAGACTGTGTATCTGTTTTAAGAAACCTTTTAGCTCTTGTGGATGGGGCGGGGGGAAATGGTAGAAGAGTTTCTGGGATAATTTGAAACAACCAGTTCCATAGGAGATGAGAGGATAGGAGCAGGAGAGGAGATGCTTTTCTCATGCCTCTCAATTGTTGACTTCTCCATTGCTTTCAACTTAATATTGTCCCGTTGTTGGGAGCAAGGCAAATTATTAATAATAAGTCTGCTTATTTATTATTATTATTATTATTATTATTATTATTATTTACACCATTTCTACCCCGCCCTTCTCACCCCCGAGGGGGGACACAGGGCAGCCAACATAGGCAGCAATTCGATGCCACAATATCAGCAACACAATGTAAAAATCATAATATATAGCAAATTAAAAACAGTAACATTAATTATAATCACATAATCACATAGCCATCTAATCACATAGTCAACATAGTCACAAAATCTTACCGCTTCATGTAGTCCAGGAAGCTGAATTCCTTTTCAGAAACATGTACAGATGCCAATTCCTCCTCTGCTACCTCCTCTTCCTCAGCTGCCTCCTCTGATTCCTCTACTTCTGGTGTTATTTGCCCTGCACACATTGGAAGCGGTGAGGGAAAGGTAAACAACATGGTTCCTGGTTCCATTCAAAAATACTTATCACAGTACCAGTCTATAATGAGCAAAAGGGAGCAGCAAAGAAGAAGTTTGTAGGGTGCCATTATTTCAAGATTAACATGTCTCACATTTTTAAAGAGAGGATGAACAGAATGAATATGCATGCAAGGCTACCAATTTGAAAACAACATCAATCAATCATCAGCACCATTAATACCTTTCTTTTTGTCAATCTTGTATTTGTGGAACAGTTTGACTTGAAAAGAATATCAACCATCTCTCTCCCCAGACAACCCTCTCCCTGTTAGGCATACTTTCAAAGGCTTTCTTATAATCTAACTTTATTTTTAAATAAGAAGCTTGAATTGTATGTTTTCATTCCAATTCTATTAAAACAGTTTTTATTTAGAAATGTTTTTATAGTGATTACAATAACCTCAAGACACCAAATCCCATCTGCTCTTGGGAACTAATCTGGACTGGAAATGGTACATATTTGAATGAGAGTCTGCAAACAAATCCCAAGTGCTTTAGGTATAACTGACAAAATCACCTCTAATTATTCCTTGCCTAAGAAAACCCTGTGAAATTTGTGGTCATCATGAGTCAACAGGCAACTTAAAGGCATATATGCTAGGAAAAACAGCTTTTGAAAATCCTTGAAAAAGCAAATAAATCTTCTCTCTCTGTCAGTCTATGGAAAGCACCAGAGACAACCAGATACCTAGGAACCCTCCCTACCCATCATCTTTGTGGCTTTACTGTGAAAGAAGGCTGGTTCTATTCTGTGACTCCACTGGCGGATGCTGGATACTCACGGGGTAGATTGGCAAAGAAAAGTTGTTTTAGCAGCTCAGCCTCTTCATCTGGATCAAGTGAGGGTGATCCAAAAATGTCCCCTTCTGGCCATACCTCCCTTAGAAAACAAAATTCAAATGAAAGAATCGGCTCCTTTAAGGGTAGTACCTCCTTTACATTTCACCCATCATCAAGCGATGAGTGATATAAGCAAAATGAAACATATATACATAATGTAGACACTTGCACACAACTAGAACACTGATCAACAGCAGGTGTCTGGCAAATTACTACTCTTGCCTTTTATAAATTCATTCTAATCATCCTTATAAATGTACAAGTTAAATTACATAGTCAGCCCTCCACGTTTGCTGGAGCCAGGAGAAAAGAAATTCTTGCAAAAATGACAAACTACAAATAAAAAACACTATTCTTTAGCTTGATAGATCCTTCCCAGGTATCACTAGGTCCGCAACTGTGACTGTATGGTTAATGTCTGGTGGAACTTGGTGGCAGAGTTGCACTGCAGGACCTAGAAATGCCTAAGAACATTTCTGATCAAATCCACAAATAATAAAATTAATAAAAGTCAAACCCACAATTGTGGTGGACCAACTGTAGCACAGTAACAGTGATGTATAAAGCTAACAGTCTTGCTGTGACTTAAGATGCGGGGACCGTTTCATGGCAACCCTTCCTTACACTGTGCTCACAGGTACTGGTCTATTTAATCACAAGCAAGCCATACTTTTTAAATGGCCCTTCTTTTAACAACTAATGAATTTGAGTTTTAGATTTTATATTAACTTTTTAAATATAAAAGTCCAGTTGACTCTGACCCTTTAATATTTTGAGAGCACAAGCATAGGCGGCTCCCTCAGATTCTATCAGAGCATGACATGTAGAGAAACCAAGTTACGTGGGCTTTCCATCTGAGTAGTTGCACTGTTTGTATTCATAAAAACAAAATATTTGGTTTCTATCTTTTTCAAGTCCAATCCTAAGTTTTAGGTATTCCTTAGAATGAATCCTGCATACCAGCAACAGCTTACAACCCAGCAATTTTGAATCCACAAAATGCTGAGATGGTGATGCCCCCTGAAAACTGCATTCTTACCGTGCTGAGCGTAAGAGGGAGAGCGCCTCGGGACCCCGGCCAGCCCGGAGGCTGTCTTGGATCCGCACCATGGCCTCAGCTCGCTGCTCCTCCAGTGGAACTTCTGATGCAGCATCAAAAGGGACGACGTCTTCTGGAAGAGGCTCAGAACTCTGGCAGAGAAAGGAAGGCACTTTGTGAATTCCCAAGTGGGCAAGTTAGAAACTTTAGAGAAAATTGCAATGCAGGTGAAAAAATGGTTTTCTACCATTTTCTGCAAATGCACATATTAAAAAGACAAAATGCCTGTGCCGGGAAGCCCCCCCCCCCCCCCCCGTGTCCGTCCGACTTTAAAGGAATCAAAAATGCAAATTCACTGTCATCACCTATCCCTCACATATTTGCATTCCATACATCAACTTTTTTTCAAATCTTCTGAAACAAGATGAAAGTGATGGTAATGATATTTATTTATAGTAGCACAAGTGGATTTTGGGAGAAGAGATTGTAGCTCAGTGGAAGCAAACTAGTTCAGCCCCTGCCAGCTACAGATAAGGGTGAAAAAAGTATCCTTCTAAATTCTTGGAAAATCCTTCCCAGTGAGCCTAGGCAGTACTGAGCTAGACAGACTTGCAGTTTGCAAGGCCAGGTTCCTGTGGTCCATTATCTTGCAAGCTGGAGAATTCAACAAAGGACAGAATCTCTGGCACACTCAGAACAGCTATTCTCCCCCACTTTGAAAAAACTGGAAAACAGACCATGTTGTTCCACCTCCAGGACCAAGCCCATATCCTTTCTTCCCTACAGCATTATCCTACCTTTATACATTTACTGATTTGATCAACCAGCTGTGGCCACATCTCCTCCAGTTCTTCGGAAGTACGGATCTGAACATCTGAACCAGCAGGCCGAGCCTGGCGCTTCTTCTTCCTCTTGACCTTTTTGCTCTGCAGCAATACAAGCCACAGAGTTTTTGAGCCAGCTTTTGAGGAAAAGGGAAAGTTGATGGATAAGCGTAACATCTCCAGAATCTTTAATCCACTGGTGCTGTCATTTGGGGTGGAGGGGGGCGGGGGCGGGATGACAAAGCAGCCATCCATCACAAAGTAGACAGTCTTCAAGTTAACCAGAGTATAAACTGGAGAAGGCTCCTGGACCCTTAATGGCTGTATAGAAGAGGGAATTTCAACAGGTGTCGAATGGCAGACAAGAAGCCACAACAGTTGAAACTCCCACTTTTACAAAATCATTAAAGGCACAAGATTCTTCTACCGTTTCCACCTCAGCAACCTTACTACACTCAGACTATAGCAATCATCCAGCAGTGGAGTTGCCCAGTTGCACAGCATAATGATGCTACTATAGCACTACACCATCTGTATATTGCACAGCACAGAGTACTTACACTAGTTTCTGCTTCCAAATGTTAAGGGAAGGAAAATGCTTCTTTTGTTAGGCCATTTGTGTGTCAGGTTTTTTCCCCATTATTTTGGTAAACTGCCTTTAATTGTAAAAGAATGAGCTTGTAAAGAACCTTCTTGCAATGCTTCATTTTAAAAATGGTGACCTTAATAACTGTCCAGCTGGGTGCTTTTTTGAGGAGGAGCCAATCATGTGGAAAAGCAGTAATATAGTTCCTTCTAATCAAGATTTTTAAAAAAATACAAGACTTCCCGATTATAAGTGACAATTATGACTTTTCCCCCAGAAATTAAGATGAAAGGTCTCTGAATTTATTCTTGAAAGTCTATTTTTTAAAAACATTTTTCAAATACAAGGATTTGTTTTAACTTGTTTATTTTGGAAATTTTAAATTTTAGAATTATAAAAGAGAAAGACACAAAGGTATGCGGAAACTAGACTATAGGAAAGAGCAAACAGTTCTGATGATTCAAAACCTGGCTTCTTGCCTTGCAAAATAATCATCCTCCAGATAGTGTGGTACAGTGATTCAAATGTTGGAGCAGCATCAAGAAAAACTCCCACAGGACATTGCTCTGACCTCTCTCTCTTTCTCATCTCTAACCATCGGCATAAGCTTGTGATCAGGAGAATAGCGGGGGGGGGGGGGGGGAGACCCTAACACTACCTTTAGCTCCTTGGATAAAGACTGGGCAACAAAGCTGGGTGTCTTTGGTCAAAAGGTTCTCAAGGGAATGCATGAAAATCTGGTGAGCGAAATAGATGGGTTTTGCCCCATACATCAATATACCTGGACTACTAAGTTGTTCCTCCCTTTGCAAAATCTTTCGAGCATCTTCAAGAAAAGGTGAGTGGTCTCCACCAGATCTTTGAGAAATGACCGAGGCTGCTTTGTCTCATCAAACTTACGGAAGAGGGTGAGGAACAGCTCACGATATTCCATCATGTAGAAAATGTTATCTGGGGGAAGAAGGAAGTAGATCATTTACATTACTGTTTTGTAAGAGTAAAGAATAAGGATTGGAAGAACAGGTTTCTCCTGAAAATAAATCTGATTAGACTAGCACTTGTGAAAACTACCTTGTCCCTAAAGCTCATTCAGAAGTGTAGGATAGATGCTCCCAGGTCCAGGCTAACAGGGCAAAGGAAAAGGACTTTGCATTGCTCAAGAGTTTTTCTGGGGAATACATGTGGTAAGATAGGATAATAAACCTTTTCAAATGCCTTTAAATTTGTAGTGTGGATGTGTCTTCGACCCACTTATTGACTTAAAAACCTATGAATTTCACAGGATTTTCTTAGGCAAGGAAAATTCAGAGGTGGTTTTGCTAGTTGCTTCCTCTGAAATATAGCCTATGGCACCTGGGATTCATTGGTGGTCTCCCATTCAATTACTAAGCAGAGCTCACCAAGATCAGATAGAATATTTGGCATACTTATATCCTTTAAACATAACTTTCTTGTTACACCACTAAAATGTGTTCACCCCCACTCATTACATTATTTTTTATACATGACTTTATTATGTCCTGTTTACAAAAAAATCTAGATGATTACCCAAGAAAATGGCATTACAGTGCAGGAAATCTATTTTCCAGTCAGCTCAAAATTTTAAAATCCTTACTTTTTAAAATATGGCTGCTGTGACGGATAGCTTCATCTTGCGAATGGTCCATTTCATGCATAGTCATCAGCAACTCCTGGTAGGCTTTGAGAGCCAGGTGCATCCTGGAAGATAAAAACATGGGTGGACAAGAGGCAAGAGTAACTTCAAATCCACACAGAGATGCGAGTGAAAGGGGTATTCCAAAGCACACAATGCCAAGGAGTAGGAAACTTACAAGGCTATTTCATAGCAACTGGCTCTCACCTTCTAGACCAAGATGTTGCCTCTTTCTTATCCATAAGCAGCATTTCATAGTAGTTGGTCAGACTCTGTTCAATGAAGTGAAAGGTCCGGACCCCAACAGTCTCAGAAACCAGCTGAGGCTGGAAAGAGTACGCCCGGTTGAAGGCCATGAAAAAAGCTACTGCCCACAAGTAGTACGTCTCATCATGCTGCTGGGCTTTCTCTCTCATCAGGTGATCCTGGGGAATGGTGGAGAAGGAGACAAGAGAATAGGGGTTTGTTTTCTTTTACTGAGCCTCCTTCTCTTCACAACGTCTACATCCACTCCTGGGTGCTTTGGCTTCTTCAGGAAAACGGGTATTTTTCCAGTGGAATGTTTCTCGTCTCTGTCCAACACTAGGATCAATACATTACACAGGGTTGTGGGAAAGGACATTCACCAATGGGTTGCAGAATGCCCCCTTGAAGATATCTGGCTGCTAACGTTAGCCCAAGGTCAGCATCAACAGAAAACATGGCTATTCGCACAAGTTTTTGAGAGTCAGTGACCACAGCTTGGATTTGGCTTCCTGATCTGAGGGCTTTGTTTTCTGTTTGCTCATTTGATCATCCCTTTGTGTTTTTCAAAAGATGGCATATTTTTTACAGACTACACTGTGCCCTAAGGTGGGACAGAAATCATATTCAGATTTAGGGCCACCCCACCACAAGAGGAACTTAAATGTAGACAACAGACTATGAATAAAGATCAACCCTTGCTAGAAAAGTGTACACCTGCATCCAAAACTAAAAAAAATGGAAAAATGAGTTTCAGAAAATCTTCTGACATCAAGAACACCACTCTGTATCCTCTTTTTCTAGTAGAACTGCTAGTGAAAACAAAACAGGGCTACTATCCTTGTAATGGTTGCATGGAAGAGGAAATTTCTGCAGGTGTTGATTGTGAGGCAACCAGATAACAAGCAATGCCTAACAACAACAGCAACAACTTTATTTTTGTACTCCGCCTCCATCGCCCCAAAGGAACTTGGGGTGGCTTACATATGGCACAAAGTGCCGAGACAAAGCGTAAAATAAATACATAAATAAATAAATAATCACACAGTACAATACAAGGCAAAAACTATAGCATATAAAAGAGCAATTTAAAACTCAGAAACAACGCCCAATGACCAATAGTGGCAACTACTGTAAGACATGGCCAAACTGTAAACAAGACAAGGGAATAGGATAGTGCACACTGTAGCTAAGGAACTGGGCATGGGATGAAAGTGAGGTGCTGTGTCATTGATTGCAGACCATTGGGCCTATTGAAATTCCCTCTTCTATACTGGCATTAAAAGCACAGGAGCTGTTTCCAGTTTTCACTCTAGCAACTTTATTCTCTAATGGCATTCATTCCCACGTTTCCTCAAAGGATGGTTCTCACCTTGACTAGATACATGAGGCGATTATAGCAATTCTCCAGAAACTCCACACAGAACTCTTTCAGGAAGAGCCGCACATTGAGGGCTGAGCGGCGACTGGTAGACTCACTATCATGGGCGAGCTGTCGCCTCTTTGGCACCCTCCGGACTTCCTTGCCCAAATCGTGGCTATAGTTCTTCACCTGAAAATACAAATGAGTTATGAAGATGAGAAATGAGAGAAATTCCAGCAAATCTGATGAAAAAATGCTACACAATGAGAGGACATTTCCTTATCTTTGCCCAGGCTAAAGAGAATTGGCAGCCATCCAGAGCATCTTCTTTCCACAAGAAACATACCTCTTATACTATGATTTAAATGTCATAAACCACAGAAGATTTGGGAAAAAACAAGCTGGCAAAGAATAACTAAATTCGAAGTTTTCTATGATGCAGCTGTGAAGCTGAGGAATCATAATAAGCATGTGCAGAGTATGGAAATGAGGGCCTACAGCCAAAGAAATCTAGCTCTAGGCATTTTTGAGGATGGTGAGAAACTACAAAATCTACGAAGAAATTTACTTCTGCTACAAATGAAACTACAAGGCCCTGAACTGTAAGGAACACCTAAGATGTAAGGGAGCTCTTCAGTTCTGCCAGTTTAAAAAGCAGACCAAAAACAAACAAACAAACACTAGAAAGAGAACAAAACGTCAGTGTTAATAATAGTTTTGTCTCCATATTGTCAAGTAGACATAACACACTAATTCTACTAAAACAAACTATCACATACTGTATTATGTATGAGCGTTTCTCTGACACACCTTTCAAAAATTATTTTGGGGCAGTTTATATATGAAAGCTTATCTTGAACATGGTTTTCATCACTCTAAAAATATTCCATTCCCCCCCCCCCCCATTTTTCTAGAAAAGAAGAAAAAAACAGAAAAAAAATCTCATGAATTTTCCCCATTTTTCTCCAAGGCTTTCACAACTTTCTCTTTAACACTACTTCCTTTTCATCCCAACCCATGCCCATCACTCCATCTGGTACTAGAATGCTGCCTTGCAGCTACCTCACAACTGGAAATCAGTCTCCAGGGCTGACAATGTTGTCTGGAGCCATGGATTTTAGAGCAAATAGACAAAGCAGGTGGTGTGTCTACCTACAGCACCCCATCCACCATTTTTCCCTGTAAGTCCTTTCCTAGCTCCATTCTAGGCAAGGTAAAGTTCTCAACTTGATTGATCTGGGCATGCAAAACACACTGCAACCACCCCAGCACAGTGACATGAACTGACTTACATTGTGTAGACTTTTATGCATCACTACATCTCTTTCTCCAATAGATTTCAATCCCTGGATGACATAGCACCCACCAAAACGAGAGTGTCTGCAGAACGGGAGAAACAGACATTACTGGATTGGAAGTGGTTGTCAGAAAAAGCAGCATACAGAAGCGACAGGACACAGGAAAGGGCCAAAAACCATGGCCAGGTTCTTGGGCTCAACTATCTAAAGTATTTCCCTTGTCAGACAGGGGAGGTAATATGTGATACCCTCTGAAGAAAATCTGCATTTCTGATCATCTTCATTGGTTTTCCATTCCAATGAAAGCACAGACAGAAAGAGGGATGAGGGAGAAAAGGGCTGGAAAGTGTACCAAAAACACTCCCACCTTCATACTAAATTTGAGAGACCAAAGAGGCAGTACAGCTGCAGAACTTCAAACAGGGCTTAAACACAGGAGTTGAGATTTTACTATGTGGGCTAAAAGGAAGCGGGAGCTGGGACAGTAGCAGGCAGCACTTATGTACCCCACCAAAGCCACCCTTGATGAGATATTCCTCCCCACAACAAATCTCTGGGGTCCTAGGTTCAGTTGAATGCAACAAATGACAAGTAATGGAAAAGACCTCCTTCTAAGTGTCTCATTCTGTCCCCTGATAGCATGATGGGGTGGTTTGTGAAATTCAGAAAGATGACAGCCTGCTTCATAATACAACTCCCTGACCTACTGCTCCGCTGGAGAACGCGGTTCTTCTTCTCTGTCAATTCCTTCTGCCTCAGGATCTCCAACTCAGCTATATCTGTGACCTTCTCCTTGGCCGAACGACCTTGCCCAGTGGCTGCCAGCTGCTCTGGTTTCTGTTGTGATAAACACAATATTTAGTAAATTCCTCCCTGGCAAAGCTTTCTTAGTCAGCTCTCCAGAAACAACACATCCCAGAACTAATAATCTCCCACTACATAATAACAATGTTTTTTCCCCCTCTTTCGCACTTTGCACATTCAGTCTTGAAGAACATTTTTCAAAATGTGAAACCTAAGAGTGGATTCCTTGTCAAAGTTTGGCAGACTCGGAATTACATCTATGACAGTAGGCAGCGAAGCAAATGAGCACCATTCTGAGCTTTTGCTTCTAGTGTGCAACATTTAAAGGTATACTAGCTTCAGTTTCCAGTAGTTAACCACGAATGAATCACTTACTTTTCGATCCTCCCCCTACGCTTGCTTTCTACAAAACAATTTTATTAACAGCACTACTTACATTCCTTCACAAATATATCCAGACGGGCATTGGGTCATACTTATCAGATATGAATATCTCACATATCTCAGTGAAACTGTATTTTTCATTAGTACTTAGAACCATAGAGTTAGAAGAGACCATTTGGGACATTCAGTCCAACCCCCTACCAAGAAGCAGGAAAATCACATTCAAAGCACCCCCAACAGATGGCCATTCAGCCTCTGTTTGAAAGCCTACAAAGAAGGAGCCCCCACAACACTCTGGGGCAGAGAGTTCCACTGCTGAACAACTCCCACCATTAGGAAGTTCTTCCTAATGTTCAGGTGGAATCCGCTTTCCTGTAGTTTGAAGCCATTGTTCCGTGTCCTAGTCTCCAGGGCAGCAGAAAACAAGCCTTCTCCCTCCTCCCTATTAATTGAATGAAAAGGATATGGGAGACAGCCTTCACAGTGGCTGCTTCCTGGGTATGGATGAGAGGTCTAGTTAGCTCTGCTCTGCTTTCTTTCCACCAGAAGGCTAAGACAAATTGACGTAGGCAAGCCATTGACTAAATTTTAATCATATAGCAGAACAATGTTAAAAGTTGTGTGCTATGTTTTTATCTTGTGCACTTACAATTATGTTTTAAATTGCTTTCAACTAACATATATATTGGGTTTTTTGAGGGTCACAATTATGGATTTTGATATGACCTATGAACAAGTTGAGAATAATGCAGTGAAGAGGGGAAAGTGCCAGTGCTGCCTCAGGAGGCCAGCCATTCCCGCACAGGCTTTCAAAAAGGAGTGGCATTGTGGCAGAAAGGGTAGATTAGGTCAGTGCTTCTCCCAAAATATGATTCTCGCTAAGCTCTTGCCTTTTGCCACTTCACTTAGAGAAGGGAATGGTTCCCTTTATTTATAAAAGCCAATGTCCAGTATTCACACTGACCAGTTGATAAATCAGCTCAAAATTATGATTAAAATTTCTAGAATTCTCCACAACCACATACAGCATCTGCTATTGATGCTTAATGGTTTTGAGATTTTGTAATTTCTATTGTAAATTACTGTCAGGCCCCCCCTATCCCACGATAGGGGAAACGGCAAGTATAAATTCAATTAATTCAAGCTCTCCTTGTTATCCCTTCTTAGAAACACATCATGTATAGTCCCATAAAGATTTCTAAGGATTTGTTTCAACAGACTGGCAAAAGTCACAGTACAGCCATTCTCAGAAGCCCCAGCCCTTCCTTAAGGCAGCCAGCTCATCCTGCTTTGCCCCAGCTTTCTCCCTTTCTTACCTGGTCTCGGAACATAAGGGAGATGATCTCCAAGACGTGTAGGCTCCACTGCTGCTCACTCTGGGAGCTGGCCAAGAATTTGAGCAAGTCATCCATGCCACTGATATGTATGGCCCACAGCACGCGGTCATGAGTGTTGGCATCATCATCAATGTTCTATGGGAGACAAATCATGCAGGTCTGAGCAGGAGGGGGCTATTTTCCACACAGCTGATTAAAATCCCACATTATCTGCTCTGAACTGGAATATATGGCAGCGTGAACTCAGATAACCCAGTTCAAAGCAGGTATTGTGAGTTTTCTGCCTTAATATTCGGGGTTGTATAACTGTGTAAAAGGACCCTCAGACTCATTCTGGGCGATGTTCTTAAAGGATGAGGAGACCCCCTTCCTCAAACTGCAAACTGCTGTCTAATTTGTTTGTTAATCAACCACTTAAAACAGGTTTAACAGAAAGTTATTGAATATATCATATTGTCTCTGCTTGAGATTACCTATCAGGAAAGCCACTATATTCCAAACTCTCTAAGTGAAATGAACAACTTCAAGATTCCTAGGCCAGAGGCTTGCTGCAAGATTATGGCAGGTAACTGGGTGGCCCAACCTAGTGAAGACTGAGTCAGCACAAATCCCACCCCCCAATATGCAAAAAGGGAAAAATAAGATGGCTGTTTCCTGGCTGCCAGAGTGGATGACGCAATATAAGTGAAAGAGTTTGAAATTCCAAGTCCTTCTTCTTTCACAGATCTTGGCACAGCCCTAGAATGGCATCAATCCAGCCACAATCAGGGATCTCGCCTTTCCACAAGTACCTTCTCCTCATCAGGATCAGCTGGAACATGGAGCACATTGCGCACCAAAAGCAGGATGCGCTCAATGAGCAGGTTATCCTCCTCCTGGCGCTGTTCCCAGTCCTGGAAGCAAGAGATAAGAAATAATAATAATATAATACATTTAATAATAAATTTTATTTCTACCCCACCACAATCTCGCTGAAGGGATTTGGGGCAGCTAACAAATATAAGGAAGAGAAAGGTTACCATATAACATTGGGTGCACAGAAAAGAGCTGGTTGGAGGGGCTGGCTTCAGTCAGACTTTAGCCTTAAACCCAGGAACATTTCATCCCCTTCTACAACTGGACAAATTGTTCCAAGCTAATTCTTCAACCTTAAAAACAACAAAGCCCTCTTGCACATAGCAAGCCAAGCTGTGATATGTTTTGCCACTTTAAATCTTTTTAAGAGAGAAAAGGCTGCATACTACTACTACTACTACTAATAATAATAATAATAATGTTGAATTCAGTCTTGCTGTTAGCTCCAGCTCTGTCCTTATAAACAAAACATGAATTGTCAGCCAAATGCAAACCACAAACATTTGGCTGATGAATTCCAACTTGTTTAAACTACCATTCAGAGGCCAGAATGGTAAATTGTCTGCCCAGCTATAAACAGAAGCTGACCAAAAAGAGCGGAGCTGACTACAGCAGAAACAGAAGGAACAAACTGATTTTGTTTTGTAGTCTATCGGACACTGCATGGTTGTTTCAACAGATCATAGATATCATAAATGGTGAATTGGCAGAGGAGGGGCAGCTAAAAATGACACTTACCAGCTGAAGCAGGTTGTACAGTTTTTCACTCAACACCCCAAATATCTTCTCATTGGCAAATGCCTGTAAGAAGGAAGGAAACCGTATTAGGAGAATGAGTAGTCTCTGAAAAGCAAGGAGAATTTCCCAAAGTTGGTTAGATAATCTATTAGTACAGACACACGAAAGAACCATGATTTTTCCACCATAATCTGTTCCATGTTGATCTTTATGCTTCCTTGAGCATAGCGTTATTCCATGATCATTATGTTTGTCTTACTCCCCTGAAGGATGCTAAGCCATGATCTTTGGTCTGCAAATGATAAAGCACTTCAACTACACAGCATTTTTACGAAGGAGAACTACCGTGTGAAGCATAGTCCTACACTTAGAGAAGGCCGGGAGCAAAGAGGGTTGGGTGGGATAGACAAGAGCACCGGCCACTCACTTCTTTGTAAGCCTGAAGGTAAGAGACAATCTGGAGAAAGTGATGTCGGAAGCTGGCATCCTGGGGAAGTTTACCAAAGCAGAGGACAGCTGGTTGAGTAAGATTGACCATTAACCTTGGAGTGGGGAAAAGGAAAAGGAAAATAAATAGAGGCTATGACAAATGTTCATTAATAATTTCAAATCAAATCACATCCTTGATGCTGTAAGGGCCACATGCTAAGATTCCTGTTTGAATGTTAAAGAACCAACAAATGTATTGGCCCCTTGGCTCTGTTGATGCAGAAAGAAGATGAAAAATAAGGGGAGGAAACTATACCTGTCCCCCAGGTATGCAGGATAGATACACTTTCTTCTCCTTATTTTGCAGCTTTGGTCTTGTTGGTTCTTTCACTTATTTCATTTTCACACAAAACTAATTATTTCAATTTTTTTCTTCTTGAAAATAAATTGGCTTGGTGAGATTTGAGAAAACTGTGTAAAATATAAATTTCATGCAAAACCCAACACACTCCATGCTAACTGCTTTTTTGCACTAAATGTGTTTGTATAAACCACAATGGTTCTTTTGCCTGTTAAGAATGCCCCCCTCCAAGCCTTGTAGTGTTTTTTTCAAGGATAAGAATACGTGTGTTTTCTTGACCCCCATTCCTTTAATCTGAGACAATGGGGAGCCAGTGTGAGGAAAGTAAAGGAATACATTCTTTAGGACTCTTATTAAAATCAAAATAATTCTTAGTTGAGGTGTGCATTTAAGAAAGACTTGTTCACTTAGATCCTCAAAAGAAGGTAGATCCAAAGAAATTGGATAAAGAGGCATTAGAATTCTGCTGATTTCATTTACAGATAGTTCCTGAGTAACAGACATCTGACTTACATACAACTTCTAGTTATGAATGAGGGTGAAACAACAGGAAGTGAGAGGACATATATCCCTTGGAAGGAAAATTCACTAATGTAGGAATTATCATTGGGAAAAGGTGTCTCCGCTGAAGCTTTAGTGCCAATCCTTGTTTCCATGACAATCCATTTTTTTCAAAATTCAATTGTGACAGTGACGGAAAGTCAAAGGAAATCTTTTGAACAGGGGCACAGATAGCAAAAGAAATGCTACAGAGGTATTAACCCTTCCCTATGCTATCCAAAACTTTAAATTAACTTTTTGGCTGGAATTAAACTTTAAAAATGTTCCTATTTACATACAAATTCAACCTCTAACCCAGGGACTACCTGTATATCCTGTGTATTGATACCTCATGATTTGTTACTCAAATTCCACATTATTAAAATTGTATACTGATTATAGTTAGTCGCCCTCCTTCCCTGTCCCTGGATACCTGATAACAGCATCAAAGAGCTGTTTATCTTGAGGGTACTGGATTATGATGGGGATCAGGTCATTCTGTAGGATTTGAGCTGCCCCCAGCTGTTGTCGGATATCTCGAGTCTCATCTTCATGACGCAAGTAGCGGATCAGGTCCTTCACACTCTCTGGAAGGATACAAACCAAATGGATGAAACAATGAGTTGGCTGTGAAGGAAAAGCACACACTAGTGTGCCACTAGTAGAAACAGACATTTCTATTTTGAGACAGACAGAATAATTTACTTATTTACATAAATTATATCCCACCTTTCTCTCAACATGAGACTCCAGGTGGTTCATAATTAAGGCTTTAAGACCATCCAGGCAAAGGAAAGCAACAGGAGGCTAAAAAATGTTCTTAAAGGATCCTTTCTTGTCACTCTCTTTTTCTTCCTTCATGGCTTAATCAGCCCCACTTAAAAAGTCACAAAAAACACCTTTAGGGGCCTTATTCCCAGCATTCAAACTCACCTGCCCACCCTGGCAATCTCACCTAAGCAATCAGGTTCTTTATGGTAAATGTCTCCCTCCAAGAAGCCAAGGGCACTGCACGTTGCCAATAGTTCGCAATTCATCATGTACAAGTCCATAAATCTCAGTCTAAGTGAAAAAAAGAAGCCTGTGAGAAGAAGAGAGGCATTGGTGAGTCATGGTGTATTCTGAAATAAGGGAATAACCTTGATTAAACAAAATTGCACCTGAAATAATGTTGCCTAAACTTGATGGCATAGTAGAAAATTGAAATTTCTCCTGGCTTAACCTTAGTGGCAAATACTGGCAATTCCCAAGTTATGAACAAAATAGATTCTGTAGGTTTGTTCTTAAGTTTAATTTGTATGTAAGTTGGAAAAGCTACATTTTTATGTACAACTTCAGCCATATATATATATAGAGAGAGAGCTAGCTAGCTTTGGATAGCACAGGGGTTAACCCTGTGGTGTTTGTTTTCCTATCTGTGCCCCTGTTCAGAAGATTTCACCTCACTTTCTGCCCCTGTGATGTTTGGATTTTGAAAAAAAATGGCTTGCTGTGGAAACAAGGGTTGGTGATAAAGCTTCAGTGGAGACCCCTTTGCCCCATGATAACTCTTTGAGGAGTGGATTTCTTTTCTGAGGGATATATTTCTCTCACTTGCTGTTGTCTCACCCCATTCTTAACTATGTTTGGAACTTGGGGACTACCTGTAACCATATAGGGTGAGAAGAACTTGAGACTTACCATTCGAAGACATATCAACTGGACCCCATATAAAATTCAACGAATGACAGGGAAATAGCCAATGAATTCACTCTGGATTTTTGTCCTGGCTTTTAAAAAAGCTGTCCAAATGGCCAAATCAATTCTGGGTGTAGGTTTAAGCACCTGAAGTGGCTCTTTTAACATTCAAATTAAAAGGCAAGAGTCATCACCAGCACAAGAAACTTGAACTAGCCATTTGATTGTACTTTGTTTTAATTAAGCATAGAAATAATACAGTGCAGGGCAAAGGAAAGCTCCATCATATGTTGTGAACTCAACAGCGGAAACGAGACAAAACATAATTATCAACAGATGGATAATACCTTGTATGTCTATACAATGAAAATGCATAAACTCTAACAATAGATCAAAAACCAGTATGCGAGTGATACAGACAACTGCATGCTGAAAGTCTTTTCTGCTTGTCATTCAACTTTTGTGAGTGCTTACCATTTTTGTTATAAAGAAGGAAAGCCTTTAATTTTTAAAGCCATCAATCAAGACAAAGTGTATCTCTTTTGAGATTTTCTCAGGCTATGATTTGAATCAATGTTATGATGCTGCCATAGTATCAATATCCTGGGACTCTTGCAACACATAGACACAGACCTGCTGCTCTTCCTCTGTTCAAATGCCCTTGTAAGCCAGTGGATGGAAAAGAGGCATGTATTCCAAACATTTTATGTTGGTGATGTACTATTTAGATATCATTTTATGACACAGTAATTCAGCTATACAGAGCCTCACCAGTGCCTAAAGCAGTGGTTCTCAATCTAAAAGCTCGTAAACTGGCTGGGATTTCTGGGAATTGTAGGCCAAAACACCTGGGGACCCACAGGTTGAGAACCACTAGCCTAAAAGCAACAGCTGGCTCCTAACTTCAGCCAAAATAGTCAGAAAATAGCTTGGTAATATAAATCAAAATAAACAAAACCTTTCCTAAGATCTCCTGAGTACCTCGCCTACTCCCCCAGGCAGAAGAGGTCTTCCAGTTTTCTGCCCATAAACACTTCAGGGAGCAGAGCAGAAAACTGATAGGATAGGATTTCCAATAACTTTCACAAAGACACTTTTTGTAAGACTTTAGTCCAGAACAATTTGTAAGCCTGAAGCCAGGACAGTACAGAACTAAGAACCACATGATAGCATGAAGAAGCATTTAACAACACAGCATGTAACGTTCTTGTACAACAGAAAAGAAAACACTACCACACTATCAATTCAATACTCTTTCACATGTTGCATTTTACCTGTAAAAACTTTGAGTTCCAACAACCTTCATGCATTTAAACTCCTTACGCACACGCCTTTGAGATCGTTTCAGAACTTCGGATGGCTGTGAGACACAGACAACTAAGCAGGGCTGAAGACTCACAGATCTGCTAAGAGCTCCTAAAATAAGAAGCGGATTTTCTTTCTCCACCCACTCATTGACAAGGCAGCCCCCTCCCCAGAATTACTTCAATTCAAAGAACATAATATAACCTGGTTTATATAACTGGTCCACTTACCCAGAGTGCTGTAGAGTTCTAACCTACTTTTTAGCAGTTGAGGTTATGATAACCTAGGTAACTAGGCAGGGAAGGGGGAGACAAATAGCAAGGAGAATACTTAAAGGGGGGAAAAAATCAATCCTAAAAACCTGGGTGAATTTATCCATCGGTCAGTATGACTACTATACATAAACTTGTATAAAAAAAGTAAGGCGCCATCCCTTTCTTTCTCTGAATAGACTGGCAAAAGAGCCTAGTCTGTCCCAGGAAAACCTAAAAGGAACACACTACTCTCTCCATTATGGTGCTGTTCCGGTTTTTGTTGAAAGTCTGGGCAGAGAAATGGCAGGGTGGGTTGCCTCTTGACTTTCCATTGGTGCTGGCCCATCTCCATAGAATGACACTCAACTTATCCAGGTCATATGGAAATCCATAATTTTGAAACCCAAAATATGTCTTTAGCTTATAACACGTAGTTGCAATATCACAAATGTATACATGTAATATCTGAAGGGTCACTCTGAGGTTTGGTCATTTGTTTTTTATTGGAGTAAAATACCAAATACAGTTTTATACTAGATTCTGAATTGCAAAGCAAGTTCCACAAAGCTGTATATTTAAATCACTGTGTAATCTTTGTTGTTGTTGCATGCCTTCAACAATGCATAGGTTCTCCATAAGCTTTTTTCAACTTATGGAGAATCTCTACATTTTTCCTGGCCCGATTTGTTCCGAGGGGGTTTCCCTTTGTCTTCCTCTTAGGCTGAGTGACTTGGCCAAAGTCATCCAGTTGATTTCTATGGCTGAACAAGTATTCAAACCCTGGTCTCCATAGGCCAACATTCAAATCACTACATCATGCTGGCTCTCATGTAGTCTTCTATTTTGGCATTTTCACAAAATCTTGTTTAACACAAACATGTCTAATTTCACATTTCTATTAAAAGGACAGTGCCTGCATTTATCACAATGACTACTTCAAGAGTGATCCAACAACTGCAACCTCTTCTTCCTTGAGGCTATTTAACACCTTATGAGTCCTTACAGTTACTCTCCGTTGGCAAGATGTTAACAGCAGATGTGGTTGAGTAAAGCTGGTATCCCCTATCAGACCCTTCTTGAATCACTAAAGAAATGTTGCAGAACTTGTCCACGATGAGTTAGTGTGTGCGCACAAAAATGGCAGGGGGAAAAGAGGGGCACTCCAAAAAGTGCATGCCTCCATCAACAATAATTTAGATGTGGAAACAATCATTTCCATCTAGGGAAACCTTTAGATGCCAAGGTTTAGAGACAGAACTGCTGTAGGCTGAAAAATCTGATCAGCCAATCTCTCCTCTCCTCATCCCTTTGGGGTGATTTCTCAAGTCACTCCTGACACAGGAAAAAAATCCCTTTGGGGTGGAGTCACCTGTTTGCTCACAATGCTTTTTTCTTTCCTTCACTCCTTCTTATGAGAAAACGGGTAAGTCACAGTTCTCTAGCTGCAGGATAATTCACAGTAGGAAACTGGATAAAGTTTCTGCAAAACCTGGCCAATGCAAATACTTGTTAATGGAACATTTAATTTAACTCTTGTCTCCTCTCTTTTCCTAAATATTCAACTGCTTCCATAAACAATTATTTTCCGTTTCCCATTGCTTCCTTTTGGTGCCTTCACCCACCTTTGCAATATTCCTTACATATTAGTTTTTTGATGAAAATAAGAAAACATGGATTTTCCTTATACAGGAAAGGACTAACTGGTTTTAGTTCAGAGAAATGTTCCTAAACTTGGCATCTTTCAGATGAGTTGCTCTACAATTTTTGCATCTGCATGCTGACTGAGGATGATAGGGATTGCAGTCCAACACATCTGGAGGGTGCTTGCCTGAGATAAAACAAAATTGTGAAGTCAGTTCACTTTCCTTTCACTTGCCAGAATTCTTTGAATTGTCTACATGTTTCTACACTTATTCCTGAATTATTGCTGCTTGATAATAACAAGTCCTCTCTACAGTTTGTCCTAGAAGCAGCATAGCATATCACACCCCAATGTTTGAAATAGGGATTACTCTCAGAACCAGTTCTGAATCCACTTCACTACAAGCAAAAGTGAGAAATGAATGGAAATATGAAAGCATGCCAACAGAGTACATATTGTTCACTAATAAGCAATCATATTGAGCTCAAACACTGCTAGGATTGAGTACCATGACTTATAGGCCGATTTGATCCTCACAGCCTCTTTTGTTTCAAACACAGCCTCTTCTGTTTCAAAATCAAAGGGCAATACTATTGAGTCAGACAGAGAGCATTTCAAATTCTTAGAGGCAGCTGTTCTCAATAGTAAAGTGATCATATACTTCAGCTCACCTTAGATAACTGGTGACTCTTGGGCAATGCAAGATACCATGATTATCTGCATAAACATGAAGAACCGGTTTAGTATGGCAATCTATTGTGCAGCACTAGCTTCACCAACAAGGAGTATTATCTCATCTGTATATGCATTAGATTACACAGCCCAACAGAAAAAAAAATCTTGGGTGTCTTGGTTTTGAGGCTTGTTCATGGGGTTATTTGGGGTACTGATTCAGAAAACTGCATTGGATACAACGCAGCAGCTCAAATTTCTTAGATATGATCATCACGGTTTTATGTGGGCGAGGAGGTGGCAATTGGTATTTACCATATGCTATGTACCTCAAAAAATAGCTGAAGGGGGAGAATGGGTGCCGTTTTTGGAATCAGGAGGCCAAATACACCCAGAAACAGGGCTAACATTTGAGGCAGCAAAATTTGTGTTGGCCAATGTCATAGGCAGACCACTCTAAAATCTTTTTCTGATTAATCTTTCATTTGTTTTCCCTGAAGTAATTCATATTCTGTGCCATCTTGGTTTCATTTGGGAGAAAGGCAGGATACAAATTAAAAATATACCAATACAGACCATACCTCCATAGTGGCAAGATATCTTGTGCACTTACAATGTAATCTGTTTTGCTAAGACAGGACTTCAACACCTATATGATGTGGGGGAACAGCAGGACTTTTCTCTAGTACCACACACCAGAACCATATTGATGACCCTTGATCTATAATTGTTTCTTTCCTGGAAGCTCTCTATGGACGAGGAGGCAGAAGTAAAAAGATCTCTCTAGAAATCTAATGTATCCTCCTGACCATTTTGTGGTATGCATTTCCAAAATATTCCCATTGAGTTGCCCTTGAGAACCTAGAAAATTATCAGAGGATATCTCTCTAGGGTCCTCCAGAGCAACCCTAGAGTATGCTGGCACTGAAAATCTGGTAATTAATGATGTTCAGTCATATACTCCTATAATAACTGTTTGACAAAGGATGTGTCCCCTACAGATAAAAGGATATTACTATAACAATGCAAACATTATTACCAATATGTGGATAAAGGCAGAACAGGGAGAGGGATGACTATTATGGTGTAATCTAAAGATTGTTTTAAGAATATTAAGAAAACCAAAGAAGCTTGGTTTTTTATCTATTATATGAAACTTTATTTGTATACCGTTCTATCTCCCCGAGGAGACTCAGGGTGGTTTCCAGCACAGGTAAAACATTTAATTACCAGCACAAAAACATACAAAATAACAATTATAAAACATAAACATAATACAATTAAAACAATCATAACATGTTTAAAATTTAATTTTTTGTTGGTGGAGGCAGAATAAGGGAATAAACTAACGAGATGCCTTTAATCTCTCAGCTGTCCTCAATTTCTATAGCACAGCTGCCTTACTCTATGTCCCTGTATGCATCATTTTCTCCAAGGCAAAAATCCAAGTGCCTCCTTACTCAGCAGGTAGCTGGGACCCGGTTGTATTCAAGCCCCCTGTGAAACTGGTCACCTGTGAATGGATAAGTCAGCTAACAACCTATCAGGAGAAGTACATGTGGATTACATAAGAGACCTCCTTCTTGGCTACACAACCAGCTGTGTGAGCAAAGGCAGACAAATGCCAAGAATTGGGTCAGAGAAAGCCCCCTGCTAGACTTCCAGATAGACACAAGGTTGTTCAGAAGAGGTATTGAGGTCCATCAGCTTAATTTATAA
The DNA here is from genome assembly GCF_037176765.1 of Anolis sagrei. Lineage (NCBI taxonomy): Eukaryota > Metazoa > Chordata > Lepidosauria > Squamata > Anolidae > Anolis > Anolis sagrei. The sequence continues at coordinate 138,761,698 of NC_090022.1, forward strand.
GATGGCTAAAACATTTCCCTTTGTTGTTCAAAGCAGTGTGGTAAATTCACAGGGCTGATATTCCTGGCGTGTACTAAATCTATCTCATTAGAAAGAGTTTTTTAACCCCTGCGTTTATACCACCAGTTCCATTTTGAACACAATAGAAATCTACCTTTGTTCTTTCTAGACACATATAAGACTTGTTTTAAATGTGTTCACCAGCCCAGCAGAGCTCCTCTTTTCCTACAAACTCTGACATACTAGTCTCTTATGCTTCAGATGAAAAGGGCATTAAGAATGTTGCTTCTTCATAAGAATGTTAAAAGCATAAAAATAAAAGAAAGAACCTATTTTAAGGAAGCCATTATGTGACGAGGGAAGACTTCTTTAAAGAGATGATCATATAAATAGTGGTATGGTAAGGGACGTCCCACTTTGGAACTTATGCACCCTTTATTAATTTTGTTAAATATTAAAATAAAACACACTTTTTGGCACAGCAAGGTAATGTCACAGGCTGTTTTCACAGTAATAATTTTACAGGAGAGACTAGACATTTTCCAGGTGGGAAATTAAATAGATAATGCTCAACAGCCTAAGCAGAAGAGGCTTAGTAGATAAAGAATTGCTCAGAGATCCTTGAACACTTACATCTGTACTCTCCATTATTATCATCACCACCAGGAATTCATTTAGAATAACACTGCAGGTGATGTCCCAGTACAGGTTCCCAGAAAAACTGGCAACACCATGTGGTAGTTTGACATTAGGTTTGATTGCAAAATGTCTGATTATGACAAAATCCAAAAGCTGTTCATGCGGCAGAACTAGTATTTGTTCTTATCTGCAGTGTAGGTGTAGAACATCTCCCCAGATGAAACTCAACACCTGTCTCATAGATGTCAGAACAACATTCTAAATATAACAATCTACTTTTTTAAAAGCAGTTTTAATACAGGCTGCTGCCAAAATCAGCTGCAGTTTCAAAATACCCATCATTTTGAACTAATCAATCTGCTAAATTTACAAGCAGATGTTTATGCAGCTCTGTCACTATGAAATCTGTATGTTACTCTATGAACACTACAGCTTTAGCTCTTAAACAAAGCAAGGCTTTCATTGTTTTGGAATACTAATATTAAAATGAATTTAGAGTTATACACTGACTAATTAAGTTTGGACACTAAACAGGAACACACTGCTAATTCATATTAGCAATGTTAGCCAATTTAACAAATGAGACAGAAACTCCTTTTTACAAAGCTTTTTTATGTCCATCCAGATCTCTTTTTTGTCTAGTTCTTTCTCTAGCTGGAAAGTTTTAGACTTAGAGACATCAGCGGTGAGGTAGTGTTGAGTTGTTATTGCTCCAATTCATCTCGGTGACACCCCCCCCCCCCCCAATACAGTTATTCAAACTATTTTTATTTGCAAACTTTAAACAATGCCACACTCCCTTCTCCTTTACAACATTATTGACAACCTACATCTCTTCCTCCCCACAAAACAGTTACGGGTAGTACTGACTTATTCAATCATTCAGATTTCAGAAATAATGCTATAAGATGGATTTCCAAATATAAATGAATGAATGCCTTGCTGGGCAGTTTCTAGCATGGTACTGAAAACATTAAAGGCTGCAGAGTTTACTGTAAATATTTTCACAGATTCAAAAGGAATATTCAATTGAACCCCTGAAGAGAATGTGCATGAAATATGACAAGTCCAGACATCAACAGAATCTGTGTTCCCTGCTTTCAAACATTTTTCCACAATAGACTTGGATATGCATGATCACCCACTCATTTAAAAAAAAGGTTCCTATCCACATTTGAATAGTTCCAGAACTGAGTTTATACCAAGTCTACTAATTCATTCTGCTTGGGAGAATGGTAATATTAAAAAAAGAGTGAACCTGCCTCCTTTACCTTCAACAAGTGTGGTGGGGGTAATTATAGGAGATACGGCTTGCATAACAGCCTATGCTTGCTGAAATGTATTCTTCCTTCTTACTTTTCCTGTGGCCACACTAGGATGGGAATGGTAGCAAAACACTCTATTGGCTTTGATTTTCATTGTAATTAAGAGTAACTAGAATACACAATTCTAATAAAAATTGTCATTAAAACTCTGCTCCTTTTCCCTCTTCTCCCAATCTTATGTGTGTATTGAGGATTCTAAAATGACTGTAAGAACTTTTGTTGTTTACCTTTCAACACCTCTTTGGAAGCCTTCACAGACTGACAAGCAGAGTTAAAAAAAATAAAAAAAATATTTATCCACCTGCAATGCACTTCATTTTATAAGCCACACCAGATAGCTAGAGAAAATCTGTTTACCTATTTTGCTGTCCTACGTTTGTAACACATACCTCTTTACAACCTAGCAAAAATGCAAACACACTTAAAAAATAATGTTCTCTCTGAAGCTCACTTTCCAGACTGGACATGTTTTATATGATCTTCTTGGAAAGGAGAAGGCACATGCCTCACCCAAGGTGAACTATCATAAAATACTGGAAAGCAGAAGGCACGTGTAATCCAAGTGTAAGCTCGCCCTGTGCTGAATGGAAGCCATGGTAATGACTAAGTGCCAGTCGATATTTTAACACATTCAGACTCTGGCAGAAATGTTCAAAGGAGATGAAACTAAGAGCTCAGTTAAACGGACTTGCAAACACAGAAAAATGACAACTACTTTATTTTTATATTCCACCACCATCTCCCCGAAGGGACTCAGGGTGGCTTACAAGCGGGACCAAGCCCAATAATAACAGAGTTTGCCAGTTTCAAAAAATCATGAAAATTAAGCAAGCAGCAATTAAGATTCAAAGTAATCATATGAGGAGATCAAAACTACTCATCATATGAGACATGGAAAACCCCACTTCACTTTCCAGAGGGTTAAACATGCTCAGTCTCAATGGGCAAAAAAACTGTATCTTGTGGTACATGAATGACAGAGAAATGCCAGAACATTTCATTGATGTGTTGCCTCATTAACTTCGACTCAGGAAGTTAATGTGTCCTTTCTTCTTGGCCGAAAGCAACTAAATCCATTAAAACTGATTTCCCCTGTCCTCCATCCTTCAGTTGGGGAGTAGCACTTCCAGAAAACGGATACTGTCTTCAGTCTACAGCAGGCCTAGGCAAACTTCGGTCCTCCAAGTGTTTTGAACTCCAACTCCCACAATTCCTAACAGCCTCAGGCACCTTCCTTTTTGAAAAGGGCCTGAGGCTGTTGGGAATTGTGGAAGTTTAAGTCCAAACACCCGGAGGGCCCAAGTTTGCCCAGGTCTGGTCTACAGAGATCACTACGTGTGCATTTACAATTCACAGTTTGACACCACTTGAACTGCCTTGGTTCAGTGCTATGACATCATGGAAGTTGTCCTTTTACAAGGCCGTCTCTCCAAAAATGTGCTGGTGTGTCTGTTTTGTTGTTGTTCATTCGTTCAGTCGTCTCCGACTCTTTGTGACCTCATGGACCAGCCCGCGCCAGAGCTCCCTGTCAGCCGTCACCACCCCCAGCTCCTTCAAGGTCAGTCCAGTCACTTCAAGGATGCCATCCATCCATCTTGCCCTTGGTCGGCCCCTCTTCCTTTTGCCTTCCACTTTCCCCAGCATAATTGTCTTCTCTAGGCTTTGCTGTCTCCTCATGATGTGGCCAAAGTACTTCAACTTTGTCTCTAGTATCCTATTTGGTGTGTCTGACCAATCTGCAAATCCTATCTGGAAGCAAGGCAGTTAAAAAGGCACAGAGCCCCCTTTGCCGCCCCCTCCCCCCAAACCCCGGCTGGCTACGTGGGCGGAAAGGCTGGCAGGCTTCAGTCGGCGCACGTGGAAGCCGGGACTTCAAAGGGATTGGCTGCTCCGCCAGATTCCGCATCACGTGACGCAGCCGCCCTCTCGCGGGCGAGGAAAAGCAGCCGGCAAGGACACGTGACCGGCTCAGACCAGCCGGCGAGGCCACGTGACGGCGCTGGAAGTAAAGCTTGGCTCTGTGCAGCTGAGACACAACCACTGCCTCTTGAAAGAGCCCAGCGCTTCGATGTCCCGGGGTTTTAATTAGCCCGCCTCTCTTAGAGACACCTTGCGATCCCGCGCACATTCCCAGGTACCCTTAACATGGACCTGGGTGCTTCTCCGCGGTAGAATGAACGCAGAGTGGCATCACTTGAACTGCCATGGCTCAATGCTGTGGAACAATGGGGACTGTCGCTTTGTATGGCGCCAGCACTCCTTGGTAAGAAGGCAAAAGACCTTGCAAAACTACATCTCCCAGGATTCCATAGCACTGCGCTTTGGCAGTTCACGCGGTGTCAAACTGCATCACTTCTACAGTGTAGCTGCACCTTCTGAGGGCCCTTCCACACAGCCCTATATCCCAGAATATCAAGGCAGAAAATCCCACATTATCCGAGTGTGGATTCAGATAACCCAGTTATCTGAATCCTGCCTTTATATTCTGGGATATAGGGCTGGGTGGAAGGGCCTTGACTCTAAGCCTGCATAACATTTGTAAGCCCTCCTGCAGTGCAGTTCTCCACAGCAGTGGCTCTCAGACTATGGCTTCAAGGTTTTTTGGGAATTCAGCCTTCAAAAGTCCCCACTGTCGACTAACAAACAGGAATCCTGGGCAGTAAAGTCCAAAAATATAAGCCCCAAAGTTTAAGGATAGATCAGCTCTGAACCTCTCTGAAGTCAATGAGACTTAAAACTGTAGGTAGGCGTATATACTACTGGCAGTCCTGATCTCGATACTGTTTTTGTGCAGGTTTTCCAACTTAATGGATCCCAACCTGTACAAGGTTTCTTTCTAAACTTCCAATGCTTTGTTGTTGTGTGCCTCCAAGTTAGTTCTGACTTAAGGCAAGCCTTCTGCAGGGTTTTCTGAGACTGAACATGTGTGACTCTCCCAAGGTCACCCAGTGGGTTCCCATGTCTGCGCGAGGAATCAAACCCTTGCCTCCAGTTGTAGCCCAATGCTCAAACCATTACACCCTGCTAGTTCTCCTTCCAGTGCAACAGTTCGGAAGCTTCAAATGGTCCAACGGGCGGCAGCTAGGTTGCTAACAGGAGTGGCTCTCAGGGACTCCTCTGAGCGCCACCAGCTCCACTGGCTGCCAGTCTGCTACCGAGCACAGTTCAAAGTGTTGGCTTCAGTCTATAAAGCCCTAAACGGTTCTGGCTCTGCTTATCTGTCCAAACGTATCTCTCCTTATGAACCATGCAGGAATTTAAGATCTTCTAGACAGGCCCTGCTCTCTGTCCCTTCACAGGTTCGGTTGGTGGGGATGAGAGATAAGGCCTTTTCAGTGGTGGCCCCTTGGCTATGGAACGCCCTCCCAGGAGACATTAGATTGGCTCCCACTCTCCTAACATTAAAAAAAAAAGTCAAAATCTGGTTTTGTGAGCAGGCTTTCTCAAATGCAATGTAGTAAATAATTACTTGACCTCAGAACAGCTGGACAATTGCAATTGGATAAAAATTCTGGAAATTAGATACAGAGGATTTATGTTTTTATGTTTCATTGATTTTATTGTTTATAGAATTTTATGGATGTTTATATGCTTTTAATTGTTTTTATTATTGTGGCATCGAATTGTGTCGGTCTTGTAAACCGCCTTGAGTCACCCTTGGGCTGAGAAGGGCGGTATAGAAATATAGTAAATAAAATAAATAAATAAACACTTTTTAAAAAATATACAGGTAGTGACTCATAGTTAAAATTTTCAAAATCCAATTATCACAGGGACATAAGGTGAGGTGAAATCTCACAGGGGCATAGACAGCAAAACAAACATCACAGGGGTGTTGACCCTTCCTTGTGCTATATTATTCCAGGCAGGTGTGTCTTCATCCAAACCTTTTACACACATACGCGCGCGCAGCTGGAGTTACACTTAAAATGTACCTGTTCCAACTTATATAGAAATTCAACTTAAAAGAACAAACCTACAGAACCTTACTATCCACTTCAAGCACATTGTTACAAATGTAGACATACACATCTCAATCAATGTCACTTTTAAAACCACCCTTGTCAGAGTGGGAACATTTCTCTCGGTCTGCAATATATTTCTGTTCCTCTTCCTTGCCAAAATTATCTGTAGCCTAGGGACACAGAACTAAGGAAAGTATAGTCACATAAGCAATCACTGACACATAGAGGAAATGAAATAACAAGTGAAAGGCAGATACACACAAATGAGTTACAAGAGTTAACAGTAGCCACAAGCTCCAAGGAATACTATGTATACTAGCCAAGAGTGCCATGGGATGTGTGAAATTGTCAGTACTCCTGCCAGCAACTGCAATTTTCCCAGATGGTTTGAGAATCACTACCTGATATAGATAAAATTTTACTCAATGGGATTTGAAGTTTCAACCTAGACAGGGAAGAGTTCTTTCAAAGAAATGCATTTCAATCTAGCTAGGGAAGACTTCTGCCAAAGCAATGCACTTCTAGGCAAAACTTTTTTTTTCTTTGTCTTATACTATACTTGTACAGGTTCAGCATTCCATTCCTTATGTAGAACTCCAAAATCTGAAATTTTCCTTATGGGTTGCCAAAATAGGACACCTTTGCTTTCTGAAGGTGCAATGTACACACACTTTGTCTCATGCACAAAATTATTTAAAATACATTATTGTGTATAAAGTTACCTTCAGGCTATGCATATGAAAAAATCCATCAATTCTGTATTTAGATTTGGGTCCCAACAACATATTTCATTATCTACATAGATGCATATAAAGAGATATTTCAAAATCTGAAGAAAACCCACAATACAAAATCCTTCTGGTCTCAAGCACTTTAGATAAGGAATACTCAATCGATATTAATTGTGATTAGCAAAACAACTGTTTTGACAGACTTGTCTTTATGTTATTTTTAAATTACATTTGCTTTCAAAGTATATATTATTACTGTCAGTTGTAGTGAACATCTCTATAGGAAAGGAAAGGTCAAGCTGACGTTACCTTATAACAACCTTTATCATGAGATAGCTCCCAAGGTGGAGTATACATTTAATAAAATTACACTGCTGTCATCTGTCTCCAGATGATGGAAATACGAACAGCTTGGGTGAAAACGGGCAGGAGAAAGAATTAGGACAATCAGTCATTTTAACTTTAACAGCCAGAAGGGCTTCAGTGTTAGAAGGTGGAGTGTAAGACTGACACAAGACTGCAGTGTATAGACTGCAGCCCTCAGTATACTCATCTGCTGCAAAAGAACCATGAAGAGGCTTTGAAAATTATGAAACACCAGAACACTATTTTTTTATATTTCTCAACAATCCTCACATTCAATGATAATCAAAAAACAAAATAGTAATGTAAGTTAGTACTAGTAGCTTCATCAACACTTCTGTAACTGATTCTACACACCTAGTGATGGAAGCTTTATTTTTCCAAGAGTAAACAGAATATATATGGTTTGGGGAAAATACAATGAAGCAGTACATTTAAAAAAAACAAACATCTGGATCATCTGAAACAAATGGGTAACTGAGAAACATTTTAAAAATAAAAAATAATACTAGTACGGTTCCGGCCCAGTGTATTTGTCCGAACGGATCTCCCTCTACGTCCCACCTCGAAGTTTAAGATCTTCTGGGGAGGCCCTGCTCTCGACCCCGCCAGTGTCACAAGTGAGGCTGGCGGGGACGAGGAGCAGGGCCTTCTCAGTGGCGGCCCCCCGCCTGTGGAACTCACTCCCCGGGGAAATCAGATCGGCGACTTCCCTTCTAGCATTTAGGAAAAAACTAAAGACCTGGATGTGGGACCAAGCTTTTGGTCACTCTGACAACTAACTCAAGGACCTGGCGATAGACAAGGACAAACGGAACAGAACGGATGTATGGACTCTGATATATGGACTCTGACATGAGATTGTTTTAGGATTTATGATTTTATTATGTATTGATGTTTTAATCTAACTGCTGAATTGTTATATTTTTGGATTACTTGTTGTGTGTTTGGGCATCTAATTGTGCCCTCCCTGTAAGCCGCCCTGAGTCCCCCTCGGGGTGAGAAGGGCGAGGTATAAGTGAATGAAATAAATAAATAATAAATAAATTGTTGAAAGATTCCTTTTAAAAAAGAGCCAGATATATGTTAAATTGTAATATTTAAGAAGGTAATTGTGACTTACTTCCACTGTAAAGAGCAGGGAAGGAAGGGTAAGAAAAATGTTTTGTGTTACCTTGGAGATTAAGTGATTTATTTAAACTGGTGTAATTCACAGATTACAATCCACTTTCTCAAATGGACTGATCCATTTATAATCCCGCATCAAGCATGAGCAGTTGCATAATTTGGAGGAATCAGAGAGAAAAAGTATACTGATGAGTACAACGGTCACACTGGTACAGCTATCTTCCTGCGCATTTATACCTGAGTGTTAAACACTGCACATAAACGTATAGAAAGTCAGTTTTGGCATCACCCCTCTGATGGTGTCACTTGGTGTGGTGGCCATCCCACACATCTGCCAGCAACATTAGTCTCACTTCTTCAGTAGTTCTTCTAATGTTCTGTGGTGTGCAATTTGTTATGGGTTGTTCTTAGGACGCAGCTACACTGTAGGATGACTGCAGTTTAACACCACTTTAACTGCTATGACTCAATCCTAGGAATCCTAGGAGTTGTAGTTTGAGTGTCAAACTGAATTCTGGGAATTGTGTTTAGGTGAGCCACCCGCACCTTTTGACAGAGAAGGTGAAAGACCTTGTAAAACTATAAATCCCAATATTCCATAGCAGTCATGGGCAAACTTTGGCCCTCCAGGTGTTTTGGACTTCAACTCCCACAAATCCTAACAGCCTATTAGCTCTTAGGAATTGTAGGAGTTGGAATCCAAAACACCTGGAGGGCTTAAGTTTGTCCATGCCCGTTCCATGGCATTGAGCCACAGCAGTTAAAAGTGTAGTCAAGCTGCATTTATTCCAGGGTGTAAATGCATCCTTAGGATATTTGTAAAGGCAGTTTTTATAGTTGCTTGTTTCCTTCCTGAAGCCCTTGAAGAGAAGTGGAATTTATATTTAGAGTTAAAAATAAAAACGCCCCACCTCTAGTAAACGGCAGAAGACTGGATCAGGACTTGCACACTTCTTGTAAGGAATAGGTAAAGGTTTTCCCCTGACATTTAGTCCAGTCGTGTCCGACTCTGGGGTGTGGTGTTCATCTCCATTTCTAAGAGCTGGCGTTGTCCATAGACACCTCCAAGATCATGTGGCTGGCATGACTGCATGGAGCGCCGTTACCTTCCCGCTGGAGCAGTACCTATTTATTTACTCACATTTGAATGTTTTGGAACTGCTAGTTGGCAGTAACTGGGGCTGACAGCGGAAGCTCACGCTGCTCCCTGGATTCGAACCTGCAACCTTTCAGTCAACAAGCTTAGCAGCTCAGTGGTTTAACCCACTGCGCCACCGGAGGCTCCTCTTGTAGGAAGAAATAACAACCAATAATAATGAAAAAGAGGATCAACTTATCTGGCACTTTAACCACAATACCTACAATAACTAGCTGCCCTCACCACAATAAGTAATAACATATCAACAATAATGCAGATGAGTGTTATCTGGCACTTTAACCACAATGCCTGTCCCAAGTAACCGACCTCACAATAAATAATAATAATAATAATAATAATAATAAATCAACAATAATAATGCAAGGGGGAGGGTTATCTGGCACTTTAACCGCAATACCTGCCACAGTAACTCATTGCCTCCTGAAGCATCAGAGTCAAAATCAACAACAACGTTCCGTAAGAAAGGAAGCAGAAAGTGCTCTCCTTACCTCAAATCACCTTGCACTCTTTGGAATGACAGCGGCAAAACAGGACACCTGCTGGACACTCAAGTGTGTTTGTGTGTTCAAGACCAGCCTTTCCTCGATCTCAGTGTTTGTTCAAGGCCAGCCTCTCCTTGATCCCTCTGCAAACAGCAGGACTGAGGCGGGTAAGCGAGGCTGGCGCTTGAAATCGTAGGGAGCGACCGAAGTGAAGCGGCTCCACCGGGGGAGCCAATGGGAGCGCGCCGGAAGTGACGCAAGGGGAGGCCATTTTTTAAAAACCCTGAGGGAGACCTCCTCCCTCTGAAACCAGACCTCTCTGTCACTCACTTTGAATTCAAACCAGCTGACAGGCGGGAGTGTTATTACCATAGCAGGCTTCCTCTAACTGGGGCCTTCCAGCTGTTTCGGCCTTTAACTCCCACAATTCCTGACTATTGAATGGGCTGGCAATAGGGGCTTCTGAGAGTTGGAGATCAAACAGCTGGAGGGCCGCAGTTTGAAGAAGCCTGACCCACAGCAGCTGGTATTCACCCATCCATAGTCTAACCAAGGCTGACCCTGCTTAACTTCCAAAGCCAGTCAGGATCTGGCGCCTTTTGGAAGCATCAGCTTCTATAAACCTCCACAGAATCTGAATCTCTTTTTTCTTTTTCCTTCATCACATTAGAGAAAAAATCCACTTAAAACCCAGTTTCTGCCTCCTGCAGAATTCTGGGGTTTGTAGTATAGTGAGGCTGATAAAGGCTCCTCCCTAAACTACAAACCCCAGAATTCTGCAGGAGGCAGCCACCGGATTTAAAGTGGATTCATTCTCTAGTATGATGAGGCCTACAAAGAGTTCAGATTCTTAGAGCCAATACCAATGGATCTCCTTATCCACAGTTTGGAAATGTTAAAATCTCCCATCAAAAAAGTAAGCACCCACAGGGTGCACCTACTCTAGTAGTGGTTCTCAACCTGTGAGTCCCCAGGTGTTTTGGCCCCAGCTCCCAGAAATCCCAGCTAGTTTACCAACCGTTAGGATTTCTGGGAGTTGAAGGCCAAAACACCTGGGGACCCACAGGTTGAGAACCACTGCCAAAGTAGGATGAACGCAGTTTGACACCACCTGGCTCAATGCTATGGGATAATCCTAAGAACTGTAGTTTTACAAGGACCATTGCCTTCTCTGCATACACTACTGGTGTCTCGTTGAACTACAAATCCCAGACTGATACGGGGCAGTTCAAGTGGTGTCAAACTGCGTTAATTCTGTAGTGTAGATGCAGCTGACTTAGACGCATGTGGAGCCCATGTCTCTGTATATTATAATCAGAAGTCAGCCTTCCTAGAATGGCAGGGCTTTATTCCCAGATGCTCCATGCAGTCATGCCGGCCACATGACCTTGGAGGCGCCTACGGACAGCGCCGGCTCTTCGCCTTAGAAATGGAGATGAGCACCACTCCCCAGAGTCGGACTCGACTAGACTTAATGTCAAACTTTTACCTGTTGTTCCCAGATAAATGAACTGGGGCGGAACCCCACTAACTCCCTCCCTCCCAGTTGACTACTTACCGTCTGCGACCGGCTCCCCATGGCGCCTCCTGCCACCCTCGCTTCCCTTTGGGCTCGGTAAGGACACCAAACCCGATTCCTTCCCGCCTCTCAAACTGCGAATGGCGCCAAAAGGCTCCCGCGCGCCGCCTTAAAGGGGCCACGCCGCTTCCTGTCGCCTCGACAAGGTTACTTACTTCAGAGTGAGCCCATTGATCTCAATAGGGGTTAGGCCCCTTCTGCGCTGTCATATAAAATCTAGATTACGTGGATTATCTTCTTTGATAATCTGGATTATATGGCAGTGTAGGAGGGCCAGGAGTCCAACGCTTCCACCACTAAGCCACTGCGCCTCCCATACATCACTATGCTTTTTTCGAATGCTCAGTCCCAGTCCGGCGTTGCCCCTTTAAGGCTCTTTCGGCGCCTTGCTAAATCTTTGTTGCTTTTGCGCATGCGCCAGGGCGCTGCAGACCAATACTCTATTGCAGTTAAGAGTGATGATACAGTCAGAGAAGTATTCCTACTAGCTAGTCTTGCTTCTGGGAGTAGCAGAGAGTCCACCTACCCTGTTGTAAACTGCATTATAAGGTAGTGTAAGCCGCCCCGCTTCCTCTTGGAGAGGGAGTGGGATATAAGTAATATTATTATTGTGTAGATGGGGCTAGAAAAAAACATTAAAAGTTCGGGACTTTTTAAAAGGCGGAGAAGAACAAAATGCCTAGTAAGTAACGTGTGGACAATAAAAGACCACAAGTACACCCACACACTGTAGAACAAATACGGTTTGACACCATTTTAACTGCCCTGGCTCAATACTATGGAATCCTGGGAGTTGTGTTTTGGCGAGGCATCAGCACTCCAGCTCCCAGGATTCTATAGCATTGAACCCTGACAGTTATAGGTGGCCTCAAACTGCATTAATTATACAATGTAGATGCACCCCATGAGGCAGAATGTGGAGGGTTGCCTCAGGCAGAGAATTTTGACAGGAAAAGACAGCCTTTTCTTAGTCATTTAATACTTTGAATTGCTTTTGAGTTTTCCAGGCCGTAAGGCCATGTTCCAGAAGCATTCTCTCCTGACGCTTCACTCACATCTATGGCAGGCATCCCCACAACCTCTGAGGACACCTTCCATAAATGTGGGTGAAACATCAGGAGAGAATGCTTCTGGAACATGGCCTTACAGCCTGGAAAACTCACAGCAACCATGAAAGCCTTCAACAATACATTTAATATATTGTTATTATGATTTTTTTTACTGCCAGGAGAGGGATTTCCTCCACCAAAATAACTAGCTTTAAGCACCATGTAGCAGGTTGGGTGGATTTGCTGCTGTGCCTCAAATAGCAAAATGTCTTGGGCAAGTTCCTGCCGTTGAGAAAAAGCACCATAAGCAGGGATTTCTCCAACATCTCTACCTTAAAAGTCTTTATGTTTTGTCCCAACACATGGAGGGAAAAAAACCCCCCACTATTGATAAATTCATCATAGAGAATGAGAATAAGTTCCTCATAGGGAATGTCAAGTATTTAAAATAGCAGTAAAGGGACAACTGAAATTCATGACACGCAAGGCTGACAACAGACAAAAACAGCAACTTAAATACTAAATGAAATTTTGATTTCAGAGTTTCTCTCTAAAATTAACATAATTTGATCAGTCCCTGATCTCCCCAGTGTTGAACTCCTATTACCCCTAGATTTGGGTGGTGGAAGTCAAGAGTCTGCTCCTAACTGGTCAAATGGGTCAACTTGTTTGGTGGGATGTAACACTCTTCATCCCCAGACTGTGTAGTGAGGGGGTAAAGATGTTGGGAGATGTAAGTAGGGTGAGCCTTCTGATGAGTAAGGAAGAGAGGACACATTTGGTTGTGTTGGGACTCACACGGCTCTCAAGATGTGGGTGAACGACAACAACTCCCATCATCACCTGTCAATCTCCCCAAACCCCACAAATTGGCCATGATGGGTATGTGTGCCAGGTTTGGTCCAGAACCATCGTCGATGGCCATAATGCAACTCCCTGGATGTGGGTGGACTACAGCTCCCATCATCCTCTATCACCCCACCACCACCCAGTTTTTTTTTTAAATTGTTCATGATGGCTATGTGTGCCAAGTTTGGTCTAGATCCACCGTCTGTGACATTTACATCGCTCTCCAGATATGGATGGTCCCATAAACACACACCCCCAAAAGAAAAACCCACAATTGTTTTAAAATTGGACAAAAATGGGTATGTGTACCAAGTTTGGTCCCAATTCATCAAACCACACAGGAGCCTTTATGGATCAAATATACACATAAATACATGTTGACTGTTACAATATAGAGATGGCTAAACCAAGATTTGGTTTTTGGATTTATTGATGGGGGAAATATTTTCAAACTGACTTATAGGACCTGTGAATCCAGTACCTAAGGATAAGGAGGGCCAACTACTTAAGTATTCTAGGGACTGACACCCAGCTACTATCTGAACTTGAAGACTCAGTGTTGTATTTCCTTCCTCATCCTCCCTTCCCACCCAATACAAGAGTAGAGTACACTATATAGTCATGATAAGGAACTCTGCCTTGATCTCAGCATTTCATTCTTCCTCTGGATTAATGCAGGGTTAAAGGCTGCAGAGTAAGTTGTTGAATTGTGTACCTGGGAGCTTCCCTTGCCATTTCCCCGGAGGCACTGACAGAACTGGAAGTAACTTGCCACAATACAAGTATTAACAGAAGTAGTCTACAATTGGAGTTTGCAATCTAATTAACAGAACAGAGAAATATAGTGTTGAAATAAAGATGGGGAACATGTGGGCTTCCCCAGGATGCAGGCAGTCCCCATTTTAAGAACAAGATTGATTCTGTAGGGATGTTCTTAAACTAAATTTTCAAGTGTACCTCCAGCCAAAGGTTTTTTGTTTGTTTTGGGTAGCACAGGGAAGGGTTAACATCCTAGAACATTTGTTTTGCTGTCTGTGTCCTTGTTCCCAAGCTTTCTGTCCCCGTGACAATTGAATTTTGAAAATTTTGACTTGTCATGGAAACAAGGATTGTTGCTAAAGCTTCAGTGGAGACCCCCTTTCCCCCATGATAACTCTTCCTAGGGGGAGATGTCCTCTCATTTCCTGTTGCCCTGCCCCTGTTTTAACAAGGAGTTGTATGTAAGTCAGATGTTTGTAATTTAAGGACTGCTTGTACTGAGATGCAGTGTTTGTCACCCCTCACCCTTGGCTATGCTTGTTAGGGCTGATAGGAAATGCAATCCACTTGGAGGGTCACATGATCTTTATCCCAGCATGAGATGATGCAGTGAAGACACAACATCCTACTGATGATGCCAAATTAGGATGGAAATCTTTAGATAGGAAATCCTCCATTTCAATAGGCTTTGCTATTATCTGTGGTTTTACGTATACACAAAAGGTCCAGGAACGTATTCACCATTTATACAGGAGTCATACTACAGTCACCCTATTGTTGCAGCTAGGATTTTTCAAAGCAGGATGTTTGAAATTGGATATTTCAAGCCCTTCTAAGAGCCTCTGCTGCACCCTACAGATTAGTTTTGTTTACCTGTGTGCCCACTTCTCAAATCTCTGTGTTGAAACCAGAGGTATTAATGTGTGCAATTAGTGATAGGGAGAATACCTACCTTGAGTCTATTTGCCTTCGATTGATGTGCCTCTCAATACACGGACAGGAACAGATGACTATAGGGCTACAGGACAGGACCCAGTGTCAAATTCAGTTAACAAAGCAGACAAGGTAAACAATCAATTTACCATTATAAAAATAAAATTCTTATTTTGTGTTTTTCATTCATATTTGAGTGTTGAAATCACAGATAGTCTGTGATTTGATAATCAGGTAAATAGTTAAGATGGAGTTTTATTATGTTGTGGTGATAAAATTAGCAAAGGAAAACAACTGCAGGGATCAGAGGCATTGTTACATGGACAGAATGGTTATCTGCACCAGTGCTGTGGAGTTAGGCCCCTTCCACACAGCTGAATAAAACCCCACATTATCTGCTTTGAACAGGAATATATGGCAATGTGGACTCAGACAACCCTGTTTAAAGCAGATATTGTGGGATTTTCTGCCTTGATATTCTTATATGGCTGTGTGGAAGGGCCCTTAGAGCAGAAACAAATAGATGCAAGTTGGTGAGTAGCAATGTACCAACTCAAGTCTTCAAAATGAAATATTAAATGTCTTTGTTGCATATTTAGTTTCATAGGAATTTAGGAAAGTTACTGTGTTTGGAAATGTTCATCAAATAAATACATTTTTCTGTAATAGGGTAGTAGAGAAGTTGGAGGTGAAGGTTTGGCCTAGCAATTCACATAGCTCTAGTTTGGGAACATCTCAGTTCATCATTGGGCAAATATACATACAACAAATAGAAACTTGTTTTCAACTTCAGTCTTCCTTCAGCAGACACTAAAAAATTAAGTTTCATGAGGCTCCAGAGAGATGTAATTTGAAGGGTGATTGCCCACCCTGAAGAGTGACAACGACTTTGGGAGAAGGGAGTAATGGATTTTGAACCACTTTGAGTACAGACAGGAGGAGTGGAATACAGTTGAATAAAATTTGACAGGTTTGAAATAAAGGCATGCTCTTGTTCATTGAGTGGGATCTGACATTTAATGGGGAGGCTTTATCCTCTGGCTTTTGAAGCCCTTTATGAACAAGAACCAAACATAACCAAATGCAAATCCATCCATACCACGTAAATGCGCACTCATTGTAATAGCATCTATTTTTTTTAAAAACCAACAACAAAAGGTGCTAACACTTTGCAGCACAATAAGTAAGCAGAATTAGATTTTTGTATTGTCGAAGGCTTTCATGGCCGGGATCACTGGGTTGTTGTAGGTTTTTCCGGGCTATATGGCCATAGGAGAAAAATTGCCTCCAGAACATGGCCATATAGCCCGGAAAAACCTACAACAACCCAATTAGATTTTTGTCTGTGTTGCAGTGATTTGGGTGTTGGACTAGGACCACAGAAACCTACTGGGTGACCTTGGGAAGTTATACTCTCTCAGCACTGAAGGAAAGCAAGAGCAAGGCCCCTCTAAACAAATTCTGTCAGGAAAACCCCTTAATAGAGTTGTTTTAGGATTGCCATTGATCCGAAATGCTTTAAAAGCAAATAAGTGTGAAAGAAATAACACTTGGATATCCAGAGCCCAGGAAATAAGATGAAGTGACAAAATTATGAGTCAATCGAAGTATGAAAAGTTCATGTTTGAGATCAGACGAATGCAAGTGATGTTAATTTAATTATTTTTTGCTGCAATTGTCAGATATATAAAGAGTGGGTTGTTAGCTCGCAGGGTTAGGCCTGCAGTTTTAGGCATTGCATTTCAGGCTTTGATCTGACTTCCTTTCATATTCTTTTCTCTGTGCCTAAGTATATTGTAACACCTGTGAAACTAACTGGGAGAAAGAATTTCCTAGAATAAACTCATAGACTATTTAATCAGAAATAAAGTGGATTCAATACATGAATGTGTAAACTATTAATTTCTTTCTCTGGCCCCTTCTAGGCGCCTTCTACACTGCGATATACAGTCCAGATTATCTGCTTTGAACCGGATTATATTGCAGTGTAGACTCATATAATCCCACTCAAAGCAGATAATGTGGATTATCTGCTTTGATAATCTGGATTATATAACAGTGTAGAAGGAACCTCTGTCTCCAGTGTGCTACAATATCCCATTGCATCCCTACAGGCGAGATGCACATACATACACACACACAGAAAAAGTCCACAGTTATGAATAGCCTTCAAAAATGCTACTCTTTCCAAAGACTTTCTCACCGTGGGATGAAAAATGCTACAATTAGTCATTGCTTTATTTTATAATGTAATCAGTGGGAAAATTGTATCCCTGGTGTAATTTGATTAATGCTTATGTTGAAAATATGTTCCATTTTGCTCTGTGGGACTTGTTCCTTAGGAAGATTGCCCCTCGATCCTGCATTTCCAAAGTCCAATTGACAGGTGGCATTTATTCCTTGGACAGATCAGTGTTTGTGTGAATGAAACCTGAATATATTGGATCAGGGTTCTTTTTTGCAGTGTACTATGAATCTAAGAGCCTATCTCGTCCTTGTAAAAGTCTTTTTATAACCATGTCAAGTTACAAGGCTTCCCAGATGTAGAGTATTACCAAAAATAAATTCTAGCATTTAATTCAGAAAAGGAATTGCAACACTCGAAATTTAAATAAGCTTTTTATACCTGTGAAAGAAAAGTTAAGCTGTTAACTGGCAAGGATTACTCGTCCTGCAATAATCTTGCAGAAAAATAAAAAGCAAGACGGAACAAGGAAATAACTGGCATCTCATGCACAGTATGGACAGGTCTGTTTTTTATTTCAGTGTGAATCCAGGAAACGTAGCAGGGTGATCCGATTTCACCCCCTTTATTCAACTGACTGGATTCACACCAACTATCAGCCTCTTGCTTTTGTAGCAGTATCCATTGATACTGCTAACAATAACACAGGCTTCATCTAAGAGTGACTCCAATTTCAGAGTAGTTATACCCCTATTGGGGCCATAGAAATTAATCTATTATAGAAGAGAGATTCTACAATCACAAGTGAAATCATCTGGTTCACGTTGGTTTATGACCCATCTAGACTAATGATGGATATAATCCTATGGGTCTTGGTAGTATGATTCCATGCTGTGACTCCACTGATGGACTTTGAATTCCCACCAATAAAACACCTGTTTTTACTATAACAACTGTAGAAAGTGAGGCTTCAAAAATCAATCCACACCAATATACCTAAAGAATAATAATCCACCCTTAAATATGTCAACACTGCAGAACTAAACATGCTCCAAACATCAGGTGAAAAAAACCCATTGCGCACTATTACTATTTCCCCCTCTCTTTTGAAATCGCTAGTCACCGGTTCTTCCTTCCTAGAGTTCTTATCTGGGAACACCTTACGAAGAACAGTTCCACTGGGAACTATTTATCTAATATAATCTCTCCCCTGAGAGATGAATAGAGAGCACAAGCATTGTCATACCGGGTAAGACCAAAAGTCCATCTAGCTCTAAAAGAACATTACAAGAGGCTGTTGGGTTAGGCAAAGAATCTATGTAGTCTGGCTTTGGTTCCAAAATACATCAGTCTAGTACAGTGGTTTTCAACCTGTAGGTCCCCAGATGTTTTGGCCTTCAACTCCCAGAAATCCTAACAGCTGGTAAACTGGCTGGGATTTCTGGGAGTTGTAGGCCAAAACACCTGGGGACTCACAGGTTGAAAACCACTGGTCTAGTAGATTCTGGGAAACTCATAAGCAAGGCACAAAGGAACCTCTTGCTATGAATGGAGAGGTTCATGGGCATTCTTCCTCTCCAAACATGACAGTTTAATTGAATTACCATACGAAGGCAGCCATCTCTGGAAATGTACCTAAGTTTCAAACTGTCTAAACCAGTGATCAGGATAACTAAATTATTTTAATTGAGTTCTGTAAAGAAATGCTGTATGACCTGAATTGACTAGTCTCCAGTTTAATAGGCTCCCAATATTCTGGCTCTTTTATATTTTCCTAGAATGCCCAGCTTCAGTGACAGCAGGCCAGTCAATAATTTTCTGGATTCTGGCTAAAGAGAAAAAAATGGGTCTAATTGTTGTAAAAATATTCTCTGGTAAGCAGCTTATTTTACTGACCAGATTCAAATTCTGTGACAGGATCAACATTTTCATTTTTTGCATTCTTTATAATAGAGACCTATTCTTTGTAATTGCAGTAGTTGAGTAGAGAAGAAGTAAGCAAATCTGAAATATGTCTTTTGAAAAGTTAGGAGGTTTCAGGTCTGGCAAAAAAATAAGTCAGATTGTATCCTAGCACCATCTTTGAGCCCTGTACAGATTATTAGGTAAAGAAGACAAAAAGAGTACATTATGGAAGAAAGACAATACACAAATTAGATACACTAAAGCAATAAATAAAAAGTCAAAAGCCATTCTTTTCAAGAAACAGGCTTGGTTTGAAGGCTGGCCCAAGGAACAGGGCTTTGCCATGATGAGCTTCCAGCTACCATTATAAATTTCTATCAGTATGCCCAATGATTTCTATCAGTTGCCCAGGGCATTGTGGAAGTACCATAGTAAGAAACTTCCCATCTCATCTGCTTCACCAGCTTTGGTTTCTAGCTCTAATCAATAAGCCAAGAATGGTGACTGATTCCCTCCTTTCTTTTCTTTAACTAGAAAGCTACCTATAATGTTTAAAATGGCCATATCTGGGAATGTTGCCTTTTCCCTGCATCAGCTCAAGGTGTGATGGGGCTGTAAGCAAAACATACTCAATGGGGTCCTTTTCACTCTCTGTTGACCTTTGGAGGCTTAGTCTGTGGCAGGGGCAGGCAATCACGCAGGATGGTTCACACTGAGCTACCATTTTAACATCCCACAACACCTTAAACCAGGGGTCCTCAAACAAAGGCCTGTGGGCTGGATAAAGCCCTCCAAGGTCATTTGGCCCCAAAACTTCAGACATAGAGCTGCTCTAAGTCTAAAACAACTTAAAGGCACACAACAACAATCCTAATTAACTTGACTATCTCATCAGCCAAAAGCAGGGCCACACTTCCCATTGAAGTACTGGTAAGTTTGTGTTGATTAAAATTCTTCTTTATTTTAAATTTATATTGTTTTTCCCCCCACATGTTTTGCTCTACAAATATGATATGTGCAGTGTGCAATCCCTCAACTGAACTGGCCCATCTTAAAAAGTTTGAGGACCTCTGCTTTAGAACAACATTACATTGGAGCATGGTTGAAAATTAAAATGGTGACTGAAGCCAGGTCAACAAGCTCCTCAGAATACAGGTCAAGAAGGAAACAAATTACAGGGAATCCAGCATAGGCATCAGCAACTGGCCTAGGTTGCAAACATTGGCCCTGCTCTTCCTTATAATTCACACACATATATACACTTACATACACACAACAAATAAGCAAGTATATAAATCACTTATCCTCAAATATAAACAGAGGCCCATTGTCTCCCCCTGCCCAATAAAATACACACCTCTATTTCTACTCAACTTCTCCAAGGAGGAAGCTTCTCCACTGGGAACGAATAGGAAAGGGGCATGCCACCTTTTCTCCTCTACTGTGCCTTCCCATTCAATCCCCCTAATCCACTTGTTGGCTGCTTATACCTTGTTGGCACAACCCACAAGATGGGGGTGGAGTCAGGAGTTTTAGGAGGAGCCGGGAGAGAGAAGAAGCAAAGTATTTGGTCTCCCAATCTTGTCCTAGACAAAATGCTGCCTCCAACAATATTAATTGCAGTACGCAGTGCCAGTCATGATTGCTCCAGGAGGTTCTGGGGTTGACTGTGGCAGCTGACTGGAGAGAAAGGAAAGGAATACAAAGGTTGTTTGGAGGCTTCCTTTGCATTATAAAGTTTACACATATGTGCACAAACACGTTCCCACACATTGTGCACCCAACTGGCAAGGACATTACATGTATAATTGCACACAGAGTGGCAGCTTTGAAATTTCCCAGGACTTCAAAGGAGAAGATCAGCTGGAATTTTTCCCCTACAACTTCCCCGTGCCATAAAACTTGTGTCCAAGAGTTCTCACTGCAAAAGAAATTATTTAAAAATCAGGCAATGGCATCATTTCCATCCACTCCCCACCCCACCCATTCTAGTGTCCTAAGTTTGTTGTAGGGGATTGCTTTTCTTTTGAGATAGAGACTGAATCACAATATTTATAATGCTTGCGTTGTCAGCTCAACAGGTTCTCCAGGAGGTTCTGGGGGTGCACGGGTTTCAATTTGGTGTTCTCCTTTGAGGATAGACAAGCGCTCTGAGATTCCGCGCCTCCGAGGGCAGAGGATGAAGTCATACAAGAAGCCACCCAGCACACCACCAATGACTGGTCCAACCCAAAACACCTAGAAAAGAGAAAGAAGCACTTGGATGAAGCTATCAGATACAGTAGGCATTGGGATCTGCTGGAGTTTGGTTCCAGGACCTTCCTGTGGGTACCAAAATCCATGGACGCTCAATTCCCATTATATACAATGGCCTAGTAAAATGGCTTTCCTTATATAAAGTGGCAAAATCCTCGTGTGCTCTTTAATTCATTGAAAAAAATATTTTTAGCCACAGATGGCTGAATCCATGGATGAAGAGTCCATGGATTCAAAAAGCCAGGCCTGTAGCCAGGAGAGGGAGTGTCCTCCCCCCACCCCACCCCTCGGCGATGTTTCAGGTTTAAAAAAAGCCTGGTTTCCTCATTAATTTAAACTGGCCAGTCCATTCAGGAGTAAACCAGGTTTTTAAAACCTGAAATATTTTGGGAGGGAAGGGTTGAACCCTTAAACCCCACCATCTGGCCACAGGCCTGCGAGCTGGGTGGGCCATGGTGTCTTAGGGCCCTTCCACACAGCCATATAACCCAGAATATCAAGGCATATAATCTACAATATCTGCTTTGAATTGGATTATCTGAATCCACACTACCATATAACCCAGTTCAATGTGGATTTTATATAGTTGTGTGGAAGGGGCCTTAGAAACGGTAGTCCACACAAAGTAGGGCTCCCTAGTTGTAAATTCTAAATTACAGACCTCAAAACTCTATAGAGAGAAGTCATAGAAATTAAAGTAACAAAGTGCTATAATTGTGCAGAATGAAAGAGACTCATGAAAGATTGCTTTACTTAGTCAACAGAGAATGAGAACAGACGGCCACAGCATTTTTGCTCTGCTTGTGTCAGCAGCTCTATTCAAAATCATTAGTTTTTCAATCTGCTGACCTTTCAGGTCATCTGATTTGTCAATGCTGTCTCTATTTCATCTGTGGTAATGCCGGGCGCATCCACAGAGAGTGGAAAATGCACATTGCCCACATTTTTACTTGGGGCGTCCAAATGACACCTCAGGTAAAAACGAATTCCTTTGGCACAAAGCAGAAAAACCTTACTTTATGCCGAAGTAATTTGAAAGCTGGAAAAACCCAGGTCTTTCAGAAGGCCAAGGTCTTTCCAGCTGTAGGCATTGTGTGAACTGGGCCCAGGGATCACGTTGTGTGCCTTCCGGTTCCAACCCACACAGCTGTCTCAAGATTTTTGGACTCCTAGAACTGAAAAACCCAAGACAGCCCCACCCCCTCCCAAAACCCTTTTAAAAGACCTTAAAAAGAAAAAAAACCTTACTCGGCCATCAGTTTCCTGCTGCCAGCCCTCTCCTGGCGCATAGAAATGATGGGCCAGGAGAAGGGGAAGGAAGAAAATTGCTCCAGGCCTCTCTTTCTACTGGTGCCTCATTTCCCGGCAGCAGGGAAATGCTGGCCAGGTAAGTTATTTTTTTTAAGGTTTTTCTTGGTGGTTTTCTTTTGTGTCTGGGTTCCCTGCTGGAACGTCTGGCAGGGCATCAGGACCTCCCCCCCCCTCAGAAAAACATGAATTTTCGGGGGTGGGGGGATTAATGCGGGCCCAGTAGGGTTTTTTTTTTAACCCGACTGGGCGCAAATTAAAGTCCTGTCTGGAACTGCCCACAGAAATGTGAAAGCCATCATGGTGTTGCAGTTTCAGTGCTGCACGATGACTCTAGAGATCGTAGAAACCGAGTGAGTGGCTGTGGTCAAGTCATGCTCTCTCAGCCTCAGAGGAGTTGCAATAGTAAAGCCCTGCTGACCAAGGAAACCCTGTTATCAGTTCACCTCAGGCTCACAATAAATCAGAAATGATTTTTAAGGCACACAACAACCACAAAACATCGAACTGTAGGATACTTTTATATCAGTACTAATCTAAATTATTCCTTAAAGCAAATATTATAATTTAAACTCTTCTCATAGTCTGAAATTTTTATTTATCTAAATCTGCCAGCTGTTTTACTTCCTCAATAAAATCAGGCAGAGTCGTATTGAGTTCCATGTTTTCTGTGCTTAAAAGAGGTTTCCCCAGAACATGATGGGTATCGGCTTGCTGGATTCAAGTGTGATCAGCTTGATGCGTTCTCCAACAACTCTTAGACATGTTACTACACACCTATGCCAGCCTACTTTCTTACCCCTGGAAACCTCCTCCTTACCCAGTGGTTGACGAAGTTACGGGTGATGATAGCTGGTGCAAAGGAACGAGCGGGGTTCATGCCAACTCCAGTGTAGTGCATCTGCAAGAGAGGAGGGTTAGGTTGGATAAACTATTGTTCCCTGGACATCAGGCACCCCTAACTAAAGACATAGTGGGATTCTCAAACGTGTGTGAGTGACATTTCTCATCCTCTACAATTTCACAGTGACATGGAGGGACTACAAACATATTTATTAACAATTATAATTTCAGTATTTCTCTTTTGTCTTTCACTCACAGATGTAGCTATATACAAAAAATAAAATTTAAACCCTTTTGCGAAGGAGCCAAATTTCTTTGTTTTGCAAACAAAAATGAAGAATAGTCACATAAGTTAGCATTAAGTGTAAGGAAGGTCATACTGTATGGAGTTGACCCTAGAAGCAAGGTAGAATTGGGGAAGTACATATAGAATTGTTTAGCTTTGCAGACGTATTACAGCTGGTACCATGCATTGCAGCTGGTACCATGTGTATATTTCTGTTACACTACCACTGGAGGAATCCTCTCCATTGAATGGCCTGGAGATTCACAAACTAAATATGGAAAAGTAGGCTGTGTCATACAGAAAAAAAATTGGGGCATATCAGGAGAAACCTTGACCTTTGTGGAAGATAGCAGCTGGAACTTCCTTTCAGGGTCCTGACAACTCCTATTCTGAAGCAAAGGTGGGTGCTGAGCCACTGCCTAGTCCTAATGAAAATTGAGACCTAATACTGTCTCCTGAGGCTCGTGCAATTATGCCATTATTTCACTATAATTCCACTTTAACTGCCATTATTGCATCCTATGAAATCCTGAGAATTGCAGTTTAGGGAGGGGTGCTTTAGAAGTTTTCCAGGATCTCACAGGATGGAACCATGGCAGTTAAGATATAATAATAGTGGTATAACTGTGCTCTGTTTACCCCAGAACTATGCACTGACCATAAGTAATTATTTTCTCCACGACTACACTATTCCTAAGATCCAACTTGACAAAAACACTGTTGAGACTTGCAGCCCAGAAGTTTGCTTCCCGCTCCTGATGTAGAATTTTGGTTGGCCTTCCTGAGCTAGTTCTCAGTACTCACACTGACCTAGGACACTTAGGCTTGTATTAGACCCTACTAATACTTAGCTGTTCTGTCTACATACTGCCAAAAGGAAAGCAGCTTCTTGTAAACTGAATCCATTACCCCAAAGAGGTGTCCAAGAGTGAGGGAGAGTCCCACAGCCAGTGCCACAGATCCCATGCGCCCGTCATGTCTCTCATCATAAGTAGCGAAGATGCAGAGGACAAACTGCAGGGTCAGGAAGATCTCCACGACAGTGGCCTGGCTTACATTTACACTGGGGTGTATCTACAGCCAAGGAGACACACAAAAAGACGGAATAATGAGGAAACAACAGGGACAACATTTCATCTCCATCAGACTTGCCTCATATACAAGCTAATTTGCCCAGTAGTTCACCTGGTTGGCACATCTGTTGAAGGCAATGTTGATTAAAATTTGGGTGTGGACTTCTTAATACAATATTTAATTACAGTAGGTCCTTGCCATCCGCTAGGGTTTCACTTCAAGATCCCTCATAGATGCCAAAATTTATGTATGCTCAAGTCCCATTATATACAATGGCATGTGTCCCTTTTATAAAATGGTAAAATGAAGGTTTCCTTTTTGGGAGTTTAAGAAATATAAATTTTAAACCATGGATTGACAAAGGAAAAAAATCCAGAAATGACTTGAAGGCACACAAAAGCAACAACTACAAATACTCAATACGCTTGCTGCTGCTCCATGATAGCACAGCCCAAATCCTGAGAAATGAATATAAAAATTTCTAGGGGAAATGTGAGGCCAGACAATCCCAGTGGAAAAACACTGCTTTGTCAAGAGATGTTGCTCAGCAATTCTAAAAACCAACTATAAGCAGGTAATCAAGCGCAGAAATCGGATAAACAATAATGCAATGAGGTCCCAATTCTTCAAACATGAGAGTATATGCGATTTTAGGTAAACAGAAGAACTCTAAAGCACATTAAGACAAAGTTATGTTTGTATTCAAAATTTAGTACATATTTGTGATTTGTTAAAAATTATTTTTTTTACGTAGATAACTGATATTTACATGATGCAAATTTGCAGTATAAATTTGAGATTTGCTGAATCAAGATTAAAACAACAATCAAAATCTTGTTGATTAGTCCCAATTAGAATAAAACCATAATACATGCAAAAAGCCCACAGATTCAAAGGGTTTATTTTTGTTGGGACTAACAGTTCAGACCCAGAGTTGCAAACATAGAAGAAATTGCGATATTGCTTCCTCTTCCACTGGTGGATATACCCTAAAGCAGTGGTTCTATTTGTGACTATCCAACAGGTTATATTACTGTTATATGAAATTGCTGTGGGTGGGATTTCTCTCAGACCACATCTACATCGTAGAATTCATACAGTTTAAAACCATTTTAGCTGCCATGGCTCAATGCTAAGGAATCATAGGAATTGCAGTTTTACAATGTCACTATTCAGACTGCTGGAGCTTCCTAGGATTCCATAGCATTGAGCCATGACAGTTGAAGCAGTGTTAAACTGCATTAATTCTATGCTGCAGATGCACTCTTCAGACTGATCCCACCTTCTCAAATATGTTTGGTGAAGACATAGAAGTTGACCTTCTAGGTCAGTGGTTCTCAACCTGTGGGTCTCCAGATGTTTTGGCCTTCAACTCCCAAAAACCCCAGCCAGTTTACAAGCTGTTAGGATTTCTGGGAGTTGACAGCCAAAACATCTGGGGACCCACAGGTTGAGAACCACTGCCCTAAAGTGAGTTTCTCTGAACCCTCCACATCTACTGATGGGTATAATAGAAAAATCATCTTATTCTTTTGACCAAAAATAGTGGAAAATATTTAAATCCAGCTAGGTGAGGTGCCAGTATAATTAACAAATGCATAGTCAATTCATGAAGAAAAATGTTAGGAACACTTGCCCAAAATACAGATACTAGTGAAACCATTTCCCTTAAGCGAAACAAACTATATCTAACACAGAATGCAAAGTTCTGAAGCAGCACTGAGGAAAATGCCTCTTGATCCCATAAAACTAAGGGAAACACGAATGCTAAAGACTTTTTGTTTCTTTTTTCAAAATACAGCATAGAAAAGCTTTAAGTATAATCCTATGGTTTACATACTGGGGAATCTTGTTCAGCTCAAGGAGATTTACTTTGCAATAAGCAGTGCGTTGCTTCACTGATAGTGAAGTGGAATCCACAAGGCATCCTACCAAGAAGCCAGCCCAGCAAGAAATCAAGCCAAACCCTTGGATTTTGAAAGAAGGCCAAGTTATGAAGCTAGCATATCACACGTGGGCTTGCATCAAGAGATGGAATGTGCTTTCACACATAAAAAGTTTAATTTGAGATTTCCTGCTATCTATCTGTAATCGAAAACATGAATTGGTTGTAGCAGGCATGAAGTGTGGGCCGCCTGTTGCCCCAACATCCTTTTTGGTCTCCCATTCTCAGTTGCTGTGGGATTAAGCCTTGCCTTTCTGCATTATGTCTGACAATAATAGTGCTTTGAGGGCATTGTTCAATTGCCAGGCAGGAGACAAAAAGGCTTTTCCCGGATTTTGTGAAAAATCTCACACACAGCAAAACATTGCACACACAAAAACAGCTCTTTGTGTTAAATTTTAGTAGGATTATGGAATAGATTGTAACCAAAGTGGTACTGTAATGATCTCATAAATACCACTTGTAACCTCACAAGAGAAATTTCCCTCTCAGTCTCTGAGGGCCCTCCCTCCCATACAGCCCTATATCCAAGAATATCAAGGCAGAAAATCCCACAGTATCTGAGTGTGGACTCAGAGAACAGATATTGTGGGATTTTCTGCCTTGATATTCTGGATATAGGGCTGTGTGGAAGGGCCCTCGGTGGGTAGCTTTATCTTCTAATTTTTCTCTTCTTCACAGTATACGGTACATATAAACTGGCATGGCCAAAAAAAGGAAGGAAAGGGAAAACCATGTATACAATCCGAGTATTCTCTGCTTTCAAACCCAACACCCATTTTGTTCAGCCTCTATCAATCCTAGAAAATATCTAGGACCGAAACTCGTTTGCATCTCTTATGTAAGCACATAGATCTTACTTGCTTCAGGCTCTAGGCTGGAGAGTTTGTTCTTATAAATTTGAGGATTAAAGACTCCCTGACAAGAGATGCTCAAAAACAACACCACTCTCTCTTATGTTGTCACTTCTGGCATTGTCACTAATGATCCAGATTTCGCCAAACACTCTTTATAGTCCTTTAGAGGATTTTCTGCACACAGCAAATGCTATCTCATGATATCACTCAGCTGCAGGTTGTTGCAAGCCTACAACAAAGAGCTCCAACAACCAAAAGAAAGAAAACCCCACATTTCCCAGCACCCCTGCCTGATCCAGTTACCGTGTTGAGGGCCAAGTTACCCCTCATTGCCACTGGCGTAATTCCATAAAGCACAGCCGCACCGGCCACTCCTCCCAGCACCTGGGCAGCCACATAGAAGACAGCACGGAAGATGGAAAGTTGAGCGCTCAGCAAGAAGGCCACGGTGACAGCTGGGTTGATGTGGGCCCCACTCACGTGGCCAATAGACTGCACCATAGTGGCTGCCACCAAACCAAAGGCAAGGGCCACTTGCAAAATGTTCAAGGGGCCCATGATCGAACGCAACGAGGCCCCCAGCCCAAAAAGTACATAGATCAGGGTGCCAAAGAACTCAGCAAAGATAGCCCTCCAGAAGGAGGATGAGCGTGCCTCCCACATGGCCGGGCAGGAGAAGGTGGTCTTCAGTGCCAGTAGGACAGTCCTCAGTCTTACACCTGCTCCATACACACACTTAAAACCACCACTCTGTTTTGGGGTTGGGAGCTTTATAAGGCTCCCTAGACTAGCCCAGCCCAGGAGGTGGGAACTTCACTCAATGCACTGAAGCCTCTTAACTCTTGACTAACCAGATGGGGAGACTGTAAGACCCTTATAAAGGGCCGGAGGAGCATGAGGGTGCCCAGAATCTTCTACTGCCATTGAAGCATTGATCCCTTCCAGCTTTCCCAGAAGATCATCCATCTCTCAATGAAGAGTCTTCATTCTAGGGTTCCTTGTTAGTGTTATTTGGATGCATCCATACCCTAAGAATGTTTTAGCAAACTGTGTGTTAGGGGAGCAGTGTATTCTCTGATGTGTAAGTATTTGGGAATATAAGGAAATGAACCTCCATTCTGCTCCCTGTACAGAGAGAATTTCGAAAAGGAATTTTTAGCGAAGTTCAAATGGTCCCATCGCATTGTGGAAATGCATATGAAACTGTACTTTTTGCAGAGTTGTCACTGTACCTATTAAAGTAGTGGAATATTTTGAGCCATGTTGGTTGAATCTGTAGATGCTTATACTCTCGCATACAGAGGGCTGGCTATAGATGTCTTCAAGTGCCTGTTGACTTGTAGCAGTACTGTGAATTTTGTAGGGTTTTCTTAAATAAAGAATTATCAGAGATGGTTTTACCTTTTCCATAGTCTGTTTTGAGGATTCCTACAGATATGTGTTGGCAGACCCCCTCCAAGTACTAACCAGAGCTGAACCTGTTTAGCTTAGAAGAACATACAGGGAATGTTACCTTTAGGATATTTAGGGGCCCCTCTTTTAGATGAATTTCCCCCCAAAGCCCCTAGCCAGCAAAGATACTGACGGTGCTGGCTAAGGAATTAATGAAGTTGTTGTTCAAAACAAGGAATTCTCTAAGTTTTGGTAAGAGATGCCCAGGCAACTAGATTTGGTTCAGAATACAAGTGATGACCTTTAGACTGACAGCAGTCTCTCTGGCCTCCTCAGATTGCCCAAACTCCAAAGAAAGTATTGTCTAGAAAAGGTAGTTTTGCATTCTTTTTTCACAAACTGGAAACAAATCAAGCTGGTAAGAGAGAGGCTAATTATTATCTTTCTACTAAACTCACAGGGATTGTTGGCTCCACTCCTAAAATAGTCAGGTTTAGTATGCCAAGTCTTTAACTTTGTTTGTGGTTTTTCTATACATTCTAACTGTATGCTCAATTATCTTCTAACACGATAAATAAAAATATATAAAGCCTTTGCAATCAATGGAACTTAAGATATTATCAGTTCACAACTAATATGTCTTATTTATTTCAAGGAGTCGGCTTTGGACACAACTGTGCAACATGAGAAGCAGCGCTCATGGTTAATCCGCCCTGAGTCCCTTCGGGGAGATAGAGCGTAATATAAATAAAGTATTATTATTATTATATTTTATTATTACTGAGGCTGATGATTTCCCATTGGACTTGGTTTTATTGTATCAACCTCATTTTTATAGCAAGACTACACCACCTGGATGATGTACCAGCTTGATCTCTTTCCTTCTACAACAGGAAATGTGGAATTTTTTATTGCAGGTAAGAAACACACCTTAGAAGGTAGACATGATCTATATTCCAGTTCAAAGTAGTTAATCTGGGATCAGATCCTAGAATATAGAGCAACCTAAGTCTGAAGTCTGCCCGCCCCTGGTTGGAGCTACACTACCATATACTCCAGATTATAAAATCAGATAATTCACAATATCTGCTTTGACTGCCAGATTATCTAATTCAAACGAGATAATCTGGATTTTATATCACTGCGCGCCATCCTGGGACGTGGGGAATCTGGTGCCCCATGCCCTGCATTGCCCAACTTGAGGAAAGGGCAATCCCATGGAGGGAAGCATGGAGTGCGAATGGCGCATGCAGCTCTCACCTATGGATTCCAATGGCAACAAGGGAAGCCTCTAATGTTGCCCTGGTGGTGGCATGCGCTGGCTTCACCCTACTTCACCTTTGGAGCCCTGCTGGTATCATTAGATGGCTAATCCGGTGCATGCCGCCAATTTTAGCCCCGTGTGAAGAGGTCCTAGATCTGTAAATTCTTGATGCTTCTACTGCTTTAATTGTGCATAGTTTGTCTCAGATCAATCCTATCATGGGGTTTTGTTGGCAATATTTATTCAGAAGAGGCTTGCCTTTGCCTTCTCCAGAGGGCCTAGAGCAGTGTTTCTTAACCTGTGGGTCCCCAGCTGTTTTGGCCTACAACTCCCAGAAATCCCAACTAGTTTACCAGCTGTTAGGATTTCTGGGAGTTGAAGATCAAAACATCTGGGGACCCACAGGTTGAGAACCACTGTCCTAGAGGGTTTAAGTGTGAATTCAAACCCTGTTTGCCAGAGCCTGGTCCAATATTCAAACCACTACATCATGCAGGATAGAACAGAAGCCTTACTTCGTTGGTAGAATGCAAAGCATGCTTCTCCATGCCATACATAGATGCACACAGGAATACAAAGTACACTCAGTAGAGCAGCTTTGGCACACCATTATGTGGGGGCACTCAAATGCTCATTCCAAAACTGATGGCATGGTCTGTGATGGCTGCCAGCATTAAACAAACTGGAGATGTGACTTGTACAAAATATTTCAAACTGCAGCAGCTAGTAGTCCTAGCCAGCATCATCCAAATATTATTTGCACTCATTTGCCAAAATCAGAGCCATGAGTTATCCGAAATACTTGATGTGCCTAATTATAATGTACACTATTTTATGGGCAAATATATTCAATGTTTCCTGCAAATTCCCTGATAAAATTTACTGCCTAAAATGATGGCGGGGGAAAGAGCTGTTGGTTTATCGGCACTTCCACAAGAGGCTAAGGGTATAGTATGAGGAATGGCAAAATTACGGTATTGATTCCCCTCAAAGAAGACTTATGTGAAGTTTTCCTTCAGGCCCTAAATTTCTGCTGAGTGAGGCACTGAAAAGAATTCACGGTTAGAGCTCTTCTTACATGTGCTATGCTTTTGTTCCCTTGTTATTGTGTCTTCTCTTTTCCTGCCTACGCTGTATTGCCGAATGCTTAGATTAAGTTTTAAGTTATTGCAAAGCTAGAAATCTGGGGACAGAAGGATAATTTAAACTGGCTAGAATTCTTATTTGGAGCAATCTCTCAATTTTGTCCCCGTTATTGAAAATTAAGACACTAAAATTATTAATTATGAAACACGGCTTCATTTGGACATACAGCAGGCTCGCATTGCCTTTTCAATTTGTCCTTTTTATGAGTTTCCCTGGAATGTTACCCTATCACACCTCAGACCTCAGGATTTAATCTCATAATTATCAAAATCCCTTCACAAGACTCAGGGAACACTCAATTGATTTCTCAGAAGAGCCACAAGGGGTTTCTAAATGTTGTGTTTATCCTGGAAATGTTTCCTCACCTATAGTGTATCGAGCCCCCTCTGTGAGATCCTCATTGTATCAGCCAAAACCCTGAACTACTCTTTGTCTGTTTGGGTGGCACCCATTGTTTAATGCTGAAACTGGGACATCAAGGTCCATTAACTCTTGATCAATTGCATTCCTTTATGAGTGCATCTTGTTCCTAGGGGAACCCAGAAACAGACAAGAGCATTCAAATATACCAATAATATTTTACTAAATTTCCCCCCAATCAATTGGCAGCAACGACAGACAGTGCATCTCAGCCAACCAGATCCTAGCCTGCCACAATTTGGACCAATTGACATTCAGGGCAGCAGAAGTCCTTTGTTTCAAATTGCTGTCAAGGTCTTAGAAATATTTCTGTATGTGTGCATTGAGATATGTCAGTTATTTGGAGTGCTCTCTTCGCTGATCTCACTGGCCATTGAGAATAAAGCCCCTGATTCTGCCTTTGGTCCACCTGTGTCTTATCTGGTCCTTTGGAAGTTTGGCATTCCGGGTCTCAAACCTGCAATTTTAGTGGAGGTGAAATCACATAACATCTCTCTACACCTCTGCAGACACTTGTCATACTCCTCATATGGTCCAACATTTCACACATTAATGTTGAACCGTGTGGCCGAGCAAGATCTGAGTGTGGTCAGAAGAGTGTGGTTTGTTTTTAATAGAGAAGAATGTGCAAAATTAATATTTAGGAAACCTGGTAATGTATGTACTGAGATTAGGAAAACCTTGAAAGAAAGAACAAAAAAGTAGCCTGCCAAGAAGAGCAAGATTGCCTCCTCCTCTCTTCTCCCATCTTCTGAGTTTATTTGAATTTTGAACTCCATTTGTAGCAGAGGAAGCTCAGGATGAAAGAAGAAAGTAGAAGGAGGGGAGAGGGACTGGGACATTTTCAAAGCTGTTGAAAAAGAATTACTGGTAATTATTATATACCTGTTCAATCAGGATAGTTGGAAGATATGACTCCCTAGCTTCCAATCCCAATGACCACCATCATTGTAGAATGAAAACATGAAAGAAGACTTTGCAAATAATCTAGTGATGCTGTTTTGATGGATTGCTTTACTGTCCCCTCAAGGCCTACAGTCATCATACTACAACCTGCTTCATCCATTGAAATGGTCTCTATACTGATTTACGGACCCACCGCCAAGACTCTACCCTTGGAAGACAGTCATACCCAGCCACAAGTAATAGCCTATGTTTATATGATGATGATGATGAAGAATTGGTTTTCCACTAATAGAGCACTTATTTGTCATTCCTGGTATACAACTCCCATTGTGGATCGCTCTGTGTATGGAGCAGGCTGCTTCTAGCAGTAGATGCCTCAGTCTCCCCAATGGAAGGGTCAGTCTTGCGGTCATGGCACGAACCAGGCCTGTTATCAAAGGTTAATGGCCCAACAAAAGGAATGAAGATAAAACTAAAGATACACACACACACATGCTCAGAACAAGGCCTCTAGGATATTTGTCACCACAGCAATTTGGAGCAGAGGTTTAGTCAGAGCTGTTCAAGAGGCTCCAAATTTCTCTGGGCTCCAGAGGATTTACCAGCCCATTCGGTAATTGGGCAGGATGGGCAAAAACTGCCAGGCCTGAAAGAGATGAGGACAATGGGACTTGCTGAACTCAGCATTTTACCGGGCTCAGCTTGTTTGAGGGACATGGAGAGGGAATCAATATATATACACCACACCAAACACACTCTGATGCAGTGTCCCATTTTATTGTGCATCAGGATTACTGCAGGGGTTGACTTATGCCTGTTGTTGAACTCCACCCATGTGGAAGAGAGAACAAAGGGGTGCTGTAAGACTTTTGGGGATGTTCTCTGATCAATGCTACAGAGGGGAGAGGGAACAAGGTGAAGGGGAACGGACATGCCAAGGGGATTTTGATAAAACAGTGTCAGAGTATGAAAGGAAATTCCAGAGGCCTAATTTCAAGTTCTTCAACTTCTTCTTCATCATGTCAGTCTTCATCATCACGTCAGTCTTGAGACACAAGCCAGAAATCCCCCTATTTCTTAGTTCCCCGTTTCAATCCAGGGATAAAAAGAGCCCAGAAATCCTGGCTTCTAGGCTTCCCCCAGTGTTATCCCTCCATGTTCTTTAAGTAGGATGAGAGAAATCCTGTTTTCTTGTGCTGCAAGGATGACTGAAAATATTTTGCCTCAGACATTTGCTGTGAGAGGCAAAAGACAATATGTGTACAGCTGATGGAACTAAGGCTGGATCTACACTGCCATATAAAATCCAGAATTTTAGCTTGTTACCTGCTGGAATTCCCTCTTTCTACATAACCAATAAATGTACAGAAACCCCTTCCAGTTTCCACTCTGCTGCTACTTCTACATGTAGTGTCACCTAAAGGGCTTCACATTTCAGAACCACCTCAGTGCCAGGGCCCAACCAGTCATATACATGTACGATAAAAATGGGTGACATGGGAAGGAAATGCTAATAAGGTGACAGATAGGCAGTAAGAAGATGAGTGGTAGTCATTGATGCTACTGTGTCCTACTCAGAGCCAAGTTCTTCCTTGCAAGGTGGCTTGGCAGACGCAGAGAGCGATGAACGAGACATACTGGCTGTTTCCACAATTTCAATGTCACGGCAGGTCAGACAAGCAACTAGCTTCTCTCGTGAAGCACTGTTAGCCAAGAAGAACTCATAGGATACTCCAGCAAGGATTGCACCCATTGTGGGTCCAAGCCAGTACACCTGGAAAAGAAGTAGAAAGGGAGCAGCTGAGTGAGAGACAGAGATAAAGCACAAAGAGCACAAAGTTGGCTTAGAAGCAATAAGTCATCTTCCAGGGAAAGAGTGAGAGGGAGAGAAGAGTGCACAAAAATCATTGAGATTGACAGTTTTACCACCTTGCAGTTGAACTACTTAGATGGGGGATCAAGAGAGACGGGCAAACAATGCCTTAGGTGGGACTCAGGGCCCTTCCACACAGCCCTATATCCCAGAATATCAAGGCAGAAAATCCCACATTATCTGAGTGTGGACTCGGATAATCCAGTTCAAAGCAGGGCCCTCAGTGATTCCAGCTGGTAACACAAAGATAGAGAACCCAAAGGAGGTACTGGTTGCAATCACATCTTAAAGTGAACTATATTCACAACAGTCACAATATGTAAGCATGCCCAGTTCCTCAATTATCAAATTCGGAGAAGGGAAAACTATCCAAATACATGATGCCAGATGGAGGATAGTGTTTCCATCTGCTTACCCAGTGATGCTTCCAGATTCCGGTGACTACTGCGGGTCCCAATGATCGGGCTGGGTTCATACTGCCCCCAGAGAAAGCGCCCTATAAAAGCATCACATTAGCACAATCAATTATGGCATATCAATGGTCTTCTTTGTTCCATGAACTGACTTTATCTTTTTTTAAAAAATCCTGCTTCTTTTTATCATTATCATTGGTGTTTATCATTATCATTTGTCATTTATGAAGCACCCCAGATCAAATAGGTACTGGTGTGAGAGAGAATGAGATTTCAAAATAACACATTCCTATATTTTTGTATTCAGTCAATTTGCAAATAATCGTTTAAGTATAATGCAGTATGTATAGAATGTGTGTGTGTGTTTTAACAGTAGCAACAAAAGCCCAGATTCTGCAAACAGAATCCCCCTTCAATCAGACATATATTTCCTTATTAAATTATTATGTGTGCACAGTCCATGGTTTGTCAGTGTTAATTGTGACTTAGTGAGTACATACAATGCTGTATGCAGGTATATAATTTTTCCTTTGCTTGAGCCTGAGCTTAGAAAGGGTTTGCTCCATATGCTGTATGCAGGTATATAATTTTTGCATATAAAAGATTCAATGATATCTCACTGTTTCATAGATTCTTAGAATCTGAATTTGATTACATTTGATGGTCAATAATACCTGGTAAACAGTAAAATCAAGACAATGATCTGGCAATCCCGCAAGATTTACAAAGACAACAAAAGTATATGTGTCTGTGAAAATTGAGGCATCTATGCTGCCATATAATGCAGTTTAACTGCATTGAATCGCACTATATGAGTCTACACTACCATATAATAAGTGAAACATGTCCAAAACAGTCTTTCGTTGTATGGTGTGGATATCTTGGAGTTACATGAGCCAAGTATTTTGCCTAGAATGCTGCTGCGGGGCATGACTGCCATTCAGTTGAAATACATTTTCTAGCCAATACCTTCAAGCGAGGATGGGAATGGGAACCTGGCATCCATGAGCCAGATGCTGCTTTTGAGCCTTTCTCATTTTTTTTCTGATAGGAGAGAAGGGTGGTCATCACCTTCATTTATATTCCGCCTTTTCCTCGAAAATGAGCCACAAGGTGGACTATTTTTAATTTATTGGGTTGTGGGTCACTTTGCTTCTATAAAATGGAGTCACGACTCAAAAAATGTTGGGAACCACTGCATTAATGGAATGTGTCCCCCAGGTCCTCTCCCAAAATGGATTTGACTTTGGAGGGGGACAATATCATGTCTCTCTCTCCCCCACCCCCACTAAAGGAACATCTTGCTTAGCTCTGAGGGCTCTTACTGCAGCGAGAGCTCCTGCCACCACGGAGAAGCCAATGGCCAGGATCCCCGGCTCGCCTGTTTCATGCCTCCGATGGTCTTCCACAGCAAAGATAGTAAGAGCCAGCTGGAAGGTGGAAAAAACCTCCATTCCTAAAGCCTGCCCAGCATTTCCCTCACTGTTGACCTGAATGAGTGATAAACAAGAGAGAAAAGGGAAAGGAGGAAGAACAGAGCATGTGCACTGTAAAAGAAACATATTAGCACCTAGTGACTTTTTACATACATCTCTAAAGGCACTCTGTATTTCTGGAATCTTCTTTCCAAGTACTAACAAAGGCTAACCCTGCTTAGCCCCCAAGGTCAGGCAAGAGCTGGTAGTTTCAGGGGGTACTTCTTTAGATATTAATTTGGCCCCATTTCAAGATAGTTCACAAATAGTTTACAACTCTAATAACACTTGTGGCTCTGAGGTTTTCTCCAATCTTAGTACCAGTTTTGTCCAAGTCTAAGCCTACTTTACATTATGATATTTACAGCAAACAGATACAAAAATTGTTGTTGTTGTTGTTTATTCATTCAGTCGCTTCTGACTCTTCATGACCTCGTGGACCAGACCACGCCAGAGTTCTCTGTCAGCTGTGGCCATCCCCAGCTCCTTCAAAGTCAAGCCAGTCACTTCAAGGGTAACATCTATCCATCTTGCATTGTATCACAACTCCCATCAGCACAAATCATTATGTTTAACGATGAGGAATACGATGAGTTGTAGCCCAGCATCTGGAGGGCCACATAAAATAACATGGCGGGCCAGATTTGGACCATGGACCTTGCGTTTGACACATGTGTCATACACTATGGCTGATCCATGTAATGAAATATGTTTAGCCTTATTGTTGGCTAAGGAAGACAGAGTAAACTTTCATTTCCTTGGTTATCTAATGATGGGTGTGGGAGACCATAAAGAGAAGGAGGGAAAAAGGAAGACAGACTAAGAAGGTTGTCAACTCACCTTTGTGATCAAATGTCCAATGGTTGTGGTGGGCAGCATAAGATAGAAAATTCCAGATGCTATGATGCCACCCAAACACTGAGCAGTGATATAGCTTACCGCGTGCAAAACGTCTAGTTTGCGGGTGCACAGGAAGGCCATGGTGAGGGCTGGGTTGACTTGAGCACCACTGATCTCTCCAAAGCAGTGAGCCAAGCTGACAGCTACCATCCCTGCAGCTAGGGCTGGCTGGAGTGGGGAAGGGAGCTCCTCTGTCGGACCAGCTGGGCAGGAGGCACCCAGCACCACCCAGACAAAGATAAGGGTGCCAGAGGCCTCTGCCAAGAGGCAGCCCCAAAACTTACGGCTTCGCAGCACCTGGAGGAGAAAAAGTAATCTTACTCATGGAAATTGGCACAAAGGACCATTTGATGGAATATGCCACTATAACAATCAATCCTTTCAGTTAAGGTGAGACAGTAGATCAGTCCTTGAATGTTGTGTCTCTAGAGTTTAACATAAAATCACAGGTAGTGTGGATTTTGTTGTGCAGAAGGTTCACTGTATAGATTTTACCAGTCCATAACCTATAACAACAACATCTGTTATAAAACTCCAGTATGCTGATGACAATGTCGTCTGTGCACATTCAGAAGATCTACAAGTCACTCTAAACACCTTCACAGAAGCATATGAGAAGCTCAGCCTGTCATTGAACATCGAGAAAACCAAAGTGCTGTTCCAGCAGTCACCAGGCAATCCCTCTCCAAAGCCAGAGATACAGCTTAATGGTGTAAGTAAGTAAGTAACCTAGGGAAGAATAACTGTTTCTCCTGTGCTCCCAAATTAGGCAGAGATTGCCCCAGAGAGCATTCCGAAGCCCCCAAAAGTGGATATGGAACACATGTGGCACACGGGACCCTGATGGCCAACAGAACATATTGGATAGGTTGGGGAAGGAATGACCCACCTGTGTGGGAGTTGTAGTTCACCCTGCATCCAGAGAACTCTGAACCCCCTCAATAATGGATCTGGACCAAACGTGGAACACAGACCCAACATGCCCAGCTGTGAATACAGGCAGAGTTTAGAGGTGATTGCCCAGGGAATCTGGAAGTTCTAGTTCACATGTATCCAGAAAAACTGTGACCCCCACTGACAATGGACCAGGAAGCTCCATAACTAACTGAACATACTGCTGGGGTTTGGGGGAGTTGTAGCTCACCAGCATCCAGAGAGCACTGAACTCAGCCAACATTGGATCTGGACCAAACTTGGCACACAGTTGCAATACAGTATATACAGGTCTGGTTTGGGGAGAATGGACCTATGGTTTTGGGAATTGTAGTTCACCTACATCCTTATGCATTTTCTAATGGGAACATTAAAAAAACCAAATCAAAAACTTGCTTTTTTCTAATAAATAGTGCTACTAATTAACTAAATGATATTATCTAACACCCCCAAAACAAACAATGCCTTTTTCAAATAACCTGGGCATTGTCAGGTACCCAAGCTAGTATTTAATATTTGTCATGGCTTAATCTACTAACAATAACTCCTCTCCCCTTTCCCCTTCTTCTGTTTTCCGTTTTTTCTTCTTTGTTGTATAAATTGAAATAAACAAATACTAAAAAAAAGAAAAGAAAAGAAAGTGTGTCTTAGCTTTCAGATGCAAGGAATTACTGCTCTATTTTCTTCTTTCTATAGCTAGAAATGTGTATTTGAGTACTGAACTAATTGGGAGGAATTGGGTTTGGGTAGTAGTTAGACTACCTCAAAACCGACAGGAATTGTTTGAGGCTCCATTAATTAGATATCATGCGTTTAAAGCTCCCAAGAGCCCCCACTTCTGATTTTTTTTTTCAAGTCAGCATCTGGCTCAGCAAAGTAAAACCTGTTTGTCTCTTTTTTCTTTGGTCAGGTTTGCTGGTTTTCTGCAAAGAGCCAGAACAATCCTGTTAATGAAAAGTGCCAACAAAATCCACCTCCTCATAACCTATAGGAGTCATACAGGGGCGGCTCAACCCATTATGCAAAGTAAGCATTTGCAATATAGTTGATTTTGCCCAGGGGTGCTCTTGAGGCGCTCTTGGGGGAAAATAGACCTTGACATATTCGAGTTGTAGTTACTGGGATGTATAGTTCACCTACAATCAAAAAGCATTCTGAACTCCACCAATGATGGAATTGAACCAAATATGGCACACAGAACTCCCACGATGAACAGAAAATATATATCAGTAATTCATTGGGGGGGGGGGGGGGAGGCAAAATACTGTTTGCTTACCGTTGAAAATAACCTAGGGACGCCTCTGGAGTCATATGTACTTGTCACATTTAATTAATGCCCAGTGGACACCTTTAGAGCCAATCAATGGGGAAGCCATTTTGAGACTAGCTTTTAAAAGTACCTATATTAAAATACCTATATATACAAAAGGAAGAACTCTACACCTGCCTTCTGGAAACACTATCTGTCAGACATTCAAAATGTTTAATTCCTGATGCTGAACATCTCAGCGCAGTTAATACTTTAACTCAAAAATCCTCCATCTTTAAAGTGTCAGCAATTTCTTTTTTCTTGT
Source organism: Anolis sagrei (assembly GCF_037176765.1). Lineage (NCBI taxonomy): Eukaryota > Metazoa > Chordata > Lepidosauria > Squamata > Anolidae > Anolis > Anolis sagrei. The sequence continues at coordinate 138,801,614 of NC_090022.1, forward strand.
TAGTGGTTGTAATGAACAATTAGTTGCTTGCCTCTTGAAATATAGGAACAAAGGAAAGTAAAAAATAAACACCTTATTTCTTAGTGAGTGTAAACTTGATTTTAAAATAAAACAGAGATTGCCATTTGAAAGTTAAATGTCTTCAGGGATTAAATTCTGGCCAGCAAGATAGAAATAAAATATTTAAATGATAATAGGAAGGGACTATAAAACACTGATTAGATTAGCAAAATATTGGAAAAAATCGATGAACAATTACCTAAAATAATACTATGTATCACATTTTTTGTTCCTGGGTTATAAATGTCATCTCCTAATTGGTTCTATCATAAAAACATGGGAAAAGTTTATTAAACCGCAAAAACTTTGTTTTATGTGGGACGTCCAGCAGCAGGATGTGAGGGCGATCTGGCTGAAACTTGTCACCCCATTGATCACCAGGGTTATTTTGGCTGATCTGGCTGGCTAGCTGGGTGTCCCTTTCCCCTGCAGCACATTTTGCTATAGTTTGTCAAAGAATATCTCACTGAGTTTCAACCTAGTTTGTGGCAGCCACAAAAAATGAAGTTTCTGGAGTATAACAACTACTTTCAAAGTAAATACTGTACAATTAAACAGGAAATAACACTTTCAAACCCGGAACGAAATATCTTCCAAATTTTGTTACATAGTGTGAGCAATGGCAAGAATTACAGAAGGATAGGAAGGAAAATGGGGAAGAAGCAGGATATTTGACTACATCTAGGAGTTAAAGAGGGATGGATGTCCTTACCTCCCTGATGCCCATGGTGACTGTCTTGCAAACTCTGATCAGAGAGGGAGAAGAGGTATGGCTGTTGTGGCTGTCATCTAGTGGTTTACAGGACTGTATTTTTCACCCACTTTCTGCCTTACCTCATCCTCCTGCATCACCAGTTATAAACTGGACCCTTTTAAAGATGAAGCAGGTGTAGTCCAGAGGAAGATGAAGGGGAGGGAAATATTTTAACAGTCCAATTCTCAGATGCAACATTGGAGGCCAGGGTTCATGAAGTATCCCTAGTCATCACAGTAGACCATTCTTTATAATCTGTGCCACCAACTTAATAATCACAGTTTCTGCTGGGTTGAGTTAACTACGCTTCTGTATTATTATTCTTGGTCCTTCCAGTTAAGAGTACCTGGGGAGAAGAGGATATCTTTGGGATCATCATCTTATATAAATGCTTTGAAACCATTATGTGCATGGAGATAAGTACTAACACCAAGGATGTCAAGGCAACAGGCTCCTTTGAACTAAGCCCAGGACCTGATCTGAACAGAGTTGCCACAGTTACCTTTGTTTGAAGATGGAATTAATTTGCAATCAAAACTTCAAAGAATTTACATAGACAATAGAAAGCGGGATTGAAGCAGGGTCGTCTCTAAAGTCTTTATGTCTGGTATATTCAGCAAATAGATAGGAATGTTTAACATTCCCAAAAACTGTGGTTTTTTTTTACAAGTGAGGAATTGGGTTTGAACAGTGGTTTGGTTACATCAGAAACTAGAGGACTTTTGGAGGCTGGATCCATTAGCTGTCATGTGTTGAAAGCTTCATAGAGCTCCTATTTCTGATTTTTGTGAGATCAGCATCTGGGTCAGCAAAAGCGAAGCCTCACGCTGACCTCTCCCTGCAAATGCTTGCTCTCTTTCTGTTTGTCTCTCCTTTCTGGTTTGCTGCAAATAGCTAGAACAATCCTGTCATGAGAAGATGACAACAAAAGACACCTCCCCAAAACCTATAGCAGTTATATGTAATTATCACACCTAATTCATGCCCAGCGGACTCCTTTAGCGCCAACAACTGGAGAAGCCATTTTGAAGCAAAATATGGGAAAAGGAAAAAGAAGCAAGAGCAACTAATGTTGAAGAAACTATGAATATTATGCCTCAGATTGTAAAAAAAAAAAAAAACCAATACAAATTTCTGGCTGTGTCATGAAATTATACGTGTTTCAAATATCAAGTGAAAGCTCTGGGACAGACTTCTTGAGAAATACAAAGGGGGAATTAGCTTTGCACAAAACTCAGGCAGCCTTGATCTTAAGGGACGTGAAGCTTTGATGAAGTTTGTAAAGCTTTGAAAGCTTGATTGACATATTTCAAGCACTTTGGTTGCCAAGAAAGTCAATTTTAAACCATGAATTTCAAATGTAAATCCGATTACTATTGTATTTTAATCCTTGTACCATGTATTTTATAGCAATGTGTTTTAATATATGCATTTTGTTGTATTTATTGTGGCTACCCTTGAATATGTAAAGGTTTCCCCTGACATTAAGTCTAGTTGTGTTCGATTCTGGCGGGTGGTGCTCATCTCCATTTCTAAGCTGAAGAGCCAGCATTGTCCATAGACACCTCCAAGGTCATGTGGCCGGCATGACTGCATGGAATGCCCTTACCTTCCTGCCAAGGCATTTACCACCTATTAATCTACATGTTTTTGAACTACTAGATCTGCTGAGGTAACAGTAGGAGCTCACCCTGCTCCCTAGATTCAAATCGCCAACCTTTCAGTCAGCAAGTTCAGCAGCTCAGCGGTTTAATTGCTGTGCCACTGGATTCATCCTAGAGATGAACAATATCTTCTGGGTCTTCCAGGTGTCCAAATGCAAGCAGAAATCCAACAAGTCAAGATTATCTCAGCATTCAAGATAAGCTGGATGGCACATCTACACTATTGAACTACTGCGATCTGACACCACTTTAAACAGCCATGGCTCAATGCTATGGGTTCCTGGGGATTGTAGTTTTATGAGGCATTGCCAGTCTTTGGCAGGGAAGGCTAAAGACCTTGTAAAACTACAGATCTCAGGATTGCATAGCACTGAGCCATGGCAGTTAAAGTGGTGTCAAACTGCGTTAAATCCACAAAGGGACCTAAAGACGATGGTTTGACTTCAAGCTCTCCCCAAGGCGAGGGTTTTCCAAACACTGCTAAGATGGCGGCCTCGCAGAAGAAGCAGCTGCAGCGCCCACGAAACTCTCTCTCTCGACCTCCTGAGCCCAAGATGGCGGAAGGTGAGCCCGCCCCAGAGCGCCTGCGCCCTTTTCCAAGATGGCGGCCGCGGCGACTTTTGGGTGGACTCTGCTCACGTGACGCAAGAACGCTGATTCAAGATGGCGGCGCCCATCCTGCGAGGCGTGAGGCAGTGTGGCTGGAGCTTGCGCGGCGTGGGACGAGGAGGCCTAAGCGAAGCGGCCCGGAGGGGTAGGATCCTTCGGAATACGACGAGTACTGTTAAAACAGTCGCATGCGTTGCTCCCCCTTTCCGCGACCTTTCCTAGCCTAGCCTGGATATGGCTTTGCTTAATGATGGCGCCTGTAGTTCTGCTAAGTACGAGGCAGGCAGGAAACTCAGGGCCTTTCCACACAGCCATATAATCCAGAATATCAAGGCAGAAAAACCCACAATGTCTGCTTTGAACGGAATTATCTGAGTTCACACTGCTATATATTCCAGTTCGAAGCAGAAAATGTGGGATTTTATTTATCTGTGTGGAAGGGGCCTCATAGGCCACGGTTTCTCGGTATCCGAAATAAGAAAAATCCCGCTTTCCAGCCACATTGCTTGCAAGATATCGGAGTTCTGATCAATGATAACATTTCCTCTTTGGCTTTGCAAGGTCTAGTTATTCCAGCAAGGAAAGACCCACGGAAAGAATGGTACTTAGGCTTATTAAGGCTTATTAAGTCCCATTGATTTAGAGCCCTGCCCTACGGCACTGTTACCCCCTTTTCATGTAATGGAAGCATTCTGTGGGGAAAGGTAACCTCTTTCCTCTGCCTTTACTTGATTTGAGCACAGATGTAGGGCCCAATACTACATAATAGTGTATAGTATTCGTGCTATTGTTCCACTTTAAATGCCAAGGAAACAGCCTGTGGGATTTCAGAACCCTACTCAGTTCCAAAAAAGTCTTTTCAAAGAAAGCTTTCCGCCTACTGGGTTTTCTGAGTTAAACAGGTGAGGGCACTTGGATGGCTCCTAGGTACCCTTGATTTTAGGATGTTATAGTTTCTTTTTAATATTCAAGTTTTATGTTTATCAGCACTGTCAAATATTTGGTTTTAATATGTACTATTTTAATGTCTGTATTGTTGTATTTTATAATGCTGTTGGCAACCTTGAGCCCTTAAGTGGGGAAAGGCAGGCTAACCTCGCCTCAATAAAATAAATTAATAAATTTGTAGTATAGGCCCAAGAGTTCTTGGACGAAGACTTTTAAATGTTCCTCACTAAATTGCTAATCCCAGCTTTCCATATGATTATGCCATGGCAGTTAAAGTGAAATCATAGTACAAGAGGTGGGTGCATCTACACTGTAGAATTAATGCACTTAGTATGAATTTTGTAAAGTAGCACTTTCCAAAACCTAAGAGAAAGCAGTTGCATCAAAATTGTAACTCTGTAAAGCAGTTAAAGTATAAAACTGCACGGTCAGTCGTGGGAGTTCTGGCTTAGTGAGGTACCATCATTCTTTGCTAGAGAAGGCTTAAGATCTTGGAAAACTATATTGCTTTACAAGAGCAATGGAAGTTAAAGTGGTGTCAAATGCATTCATGTAGAACAGATGAATTCACTGTAGTCTGATAGACAGTGCATTTACACTAATCCAGCTAACTGGATTTATTCTGCTTTCTTGGGGCCATCATAAATCAAAAGGTGACTTGAAGGATCACACAAAAGTTGGGACTAACAATTGAATCTTTCCAGTTGTACACCAGAAACTAAAGTCTCTGCTTTAACAATTTCTGTTTGCTTCAGTGAATGACAGCTGGTGGTTATTGTTGCTACCTTTTGATGTTTTTAACTTTTGAATATGTTTTGATGGGTTTTTAACTATGATTTTTTTAGCGCTGTTTGTAATTAATTCTGTTTTATATGTTGCATATTGTATATTTTAATTGTATACTAATGCTGTTATGACAAGCCACTTTGAGTCCCCTTTGTGGAGATAAAGCGAGGTATAATAATAATAATCCGACGTGTGATCCAATTCAACAGCCAGCAGAGTGTCTGCTGTAGACTCATCTTGTTGTGTTTCAAATAATAATAATTTTAAAATAGCTTTTAATTAGCCTTTGGCAGAGCCACTTGATTGACTGTTTCTAGGATATGGAAATAGTTTTAAAACTGTAAATGTATATACAAGTTTGAAGTATACTTGGAAATTGGGTCCTGGTTTTGATTATGCTCACACATAAATATCCTAGATTTCAGTGGAACATGCTTCCAATTAAGTTGCTTAAAGGTAGCATTATTATTAAAGTATTTAAATTCAGTGTAATATAATATTTGGGCCTAGTGTATCTGTGTAAAAAAAACTAGTGACAAATGTTGGCATCAGCATGTCAGCATTTTTACCTTTCTTTATTCATCCAGTGTTTTTCATTGTATTAAGCTAGTATTTCATTGTATTACTGCCAATAGTAAGAATGCTTCCAAACAAAGCTTTAAATGGGTGCATTACAAATTAATTTCTACAAGCTTGTTGTTATGTTACCAGTTTTGTTACACTATTTACTATTTCTGCATTTTTCTGACATCAAAATTGGATTCATGAAGATGAGTGTATAGTGGTGCCCATCCTGCACTGATGTATATTTTAATCCTTAGACCAATACCTGCATATTTAACCTACCACCAAGATGTTGTTACATAATTGGGCAATATACCCATTGAAACTTTGGTCCTCCTGCTGTTTTGGGGACTTTGATTTTCAGGGGCCATTGCCTCTTACAAAGGGGTGTCTTGGTCGGGGCTCTTGCAAACTGAAGGCCAAAAAACTGCGTTGTCAGATTTCCCAGCCCTTGAACTATACTCTTTAATGCAAGACGTCCATTTTACTTTCAGTAAGTTGCATTTGAGTCCTCAAAAACAAACACAGCGGGTCTCTCTTAGTAGATCAGCAGAATTCAGATAGAGTGGCAATTACAAAAGAAAATTGTTCTCTTGAATTTTGTCTTTCTTTTCTGAAAAAAGGAAAAACTTCAGTGTCCCCATTTTGTTTTAATTGTAGAGATCAATTTCAAACTAGATGAGAAGACCGCCCACAGTACCTTGGATTTGTGTAAAAAGGACACTGGCGTCATTTACCGCATGTTGGGGATTGACCCCACTAAAGTTCCTCTGAACCCTGAACGCTTCAAGGACTGGGCTGTAATCCTGGGCAACGCCATTGTGTCCAGTGGCTGCCATTACTGGGAAGTGACTGTTAAATTGTCACAGCAGTTCCGCATTGGGGTGGCCGATGTGGACATTTCCCGAGAAGTTTGCATTGGCATGGATGAGAGCTCCTGGGTCTTTGCTTATGCAGACCGGCACTGGAATGCCATGTTTGCCAACGAGACCACTCCCATCAGCAACATTGGCAAGCCAGAGAAAGTGGGTCTGCTTTTGGACTATGAAGGCAAGAAATTGAGCTTGATCGATATTAGCAAATTTGTGTTTATCCACAGCATGTATGCTGAATTCAAAGGCCCCGTGGTGCCTGCTTTTGCCCTCTGGGATGGTGAACTCTTAACTCATTCAGGCCTTGATGTACCTGAGAAGCTCAAGAGCAACTAAAAACCTCTAAAGAACAATGATGGATTTTCAGAGGATTATCTGCCTGAGAGACTGGACCGTTCAGATTGCAACATAACAATGGAAGACATTTCCCTTTGACAATATCCTTGCCTGATAAGGAAATAGAATTTTAAACTGTCCAACTTGTTTTTCCCAGAGAAAAAGAGCAGACCTCTAGATACCAGATTGAAACGTATCCCTGTATATATAGCATTAAAAAAATAAGTAATGGAACTCAGCAAGAGGGTACATTTAAACTTTCTGTGTGTGGGGTGGGGGCAGGTCCATTTGAACTCAAAAGTAATTTGAGGTTGGTTGTACACAAAAAGTGCTTCAGAAGACAGGTCTAAAATAACAAGTTTCTTTCTTGACAACTATTTTTGTATATGATTCGCCTCAAAATGTGTTGCCATTATCTCAGGACGGGAAACTTCTCACCTTCCAGATGTAGTTAAGCTTCATCCCTCATGAGCCCTAGCCAGCATACCTACTAATCAAGGAACTGGTAGTCCAAGAACATCTGATACACTCATGCTGTATTCATGTCTTTTAATTAATTGAAAAGACTCCTAATCTCCATTGCAGGAATCTGCTTAAGCTTTGGAGTTGGAAAATAAGAAACGCCCACTGTCAGTAGGCTTCTCGGTACAATGCATAGGCACTGCTGCCCTCTGCTGATCTGGTTAAAGGCATTTACTGCCATTGAGAAACTCTTACACTTCTAAACACTAGTTTCATAGGAATTACTTCATTACACTAACCAAAATTCCTGCATTCCATAATATCCAGGGTTGCCTTTACCGGAATCTGTCAACTATTTAATATAAAACAGCCAGTTTAGATCTACAACTGTGTAAGCCTAGGTGATGGGAAGGAAATAAGACAGGCAGATGAAGGATACAATTACCCACAATTAAACTATTCATGTTTTCTTATTATACTCATTTATATCCTGTTTTTTCCCCCAAGTTTGGGAGTGATGAAGACTGGGACATCTCTGAAATGTACTACATTGTCAAGTTCTCTAGATAGAGGATTCATTTTATGGAAAATAATCAAGAAAGGGGAGCTATTTTGAAGAGCACCTCATGCATGAAAAATATAAATAAAAATGAAGTTGTCTCACACAATGTATTGTCAACTGGTGATGCCCTAGGTTGCTTGGTGTGACCAGTGTCTTTTCCTAAAGCATACATCATTTCTTTAACATAAAAGTACTGTACCACTTGAGACTTAGATTTAAGAAGCTTATGAAGTCTGCAATGACATTAGTTTGATTATACAGCATCTATGAAATATTATGCAGCTTCAAGGTTTGAGTGGCAAACTGCATGTTCTTTTAGCAGCAATATTGTTCCTTCTTAACAGAAAAGCTCAAAGAAAATGACACTGCTGCCTGGCAGTGACGTCGTCTCTGATTAAAAATATATTCTCATTTTCTCTATTCTAGTGTGTATTTTTGAGTAAATATGCTAGGCCTGATCACTTCCTAAATGTTTGTATATGCTTAATGTTGTTCTGTAGCCACTTCCTGGCACTATGATATTTTTCACATCAACTTCTTTAATTATGTAATTATGTTTGTTACCATTGGCTCAGATAGTTAGGGCAAAACTTTCTACTTTTGCTTTATAGGTGACACTTAGACCAATTGTTTTGGAATTGCTTGAAGTGAATCAGTTCAGTTGTCTATAAGGAGTTGGATTCCATGCTGATTTCCATATGTTGTTAGATGACCACATCCAGCAGCTGTAGCCAATGGGGAGGGATGGAGGGAGATGCAATCTAGCAAAATTAGGAGAGATGCACAAGTGCAACCCCTAATGTGCATTTTTCAGTACTTGGTGTTTTGAAGCACTACCATTTAATTGCACTGACAATTATATACTGAATGTAAGTTTTTTTTAAAGGTTAAAGAAATTGTGCAACCTTATTCAGAAAGCATATTCAGAGAATATCTAGTGAAATTTTATTATATTTTTTCAGGAGCAGTTGAAAAGTCTTCCAAGAGGACCAGATTCGTATATGTTCTCAAATGAGTCAAATAGCTATGCGTTACGTGTCAAGAAAAGGGAGAGCTTCCATGGAAAAAATAACATAGGAAAGTTTAAAAAGTGCAAGATCAGTGGTGGTGCTTGGTTCTTTAACTAAAAATTCAAGTTCCACCAACTGGAATCTTCTACAAAATACACAAAATGCAAGAATATTTAGCCCATAAATCTGTCTAAAGTACTAAAACAGCCTATATTCTTTCCACATAAATATCCACTCCTAGTTATCCCACTTTTTTATTTTAGTAGTAAAATTTAGAATGGAATAACTCATGTTGTTGCAGTTGCTGAATATTTTTTGGTCATAGGGATCTATAACAAATCCCACAAATCTACTTTGCCTTCCTCCAACACCTGATGTAAGGGAAAAAGTCAAAGACCTCAGTATGGTGCCACTTGTTTGTTTGTTTGTTTGTTTGTTTTTGTGTGCCAGCATTGAAAGAAAAAGAAAACCATATAGACATCTTCTCTCCTCTGTCTTGGCCCTTAAATGCATGCAGCCTAGGCAGCAGCGCTTACTTGCATCTGCAGACCAATCTCATACCATACTTTCTAAATTCTCTTTGGAGAGATCTTCAGCTGCTTCTTCAGCTTGTCTGGTTCCCAGGATGTATGTGTCCTGGTAATCCTTGAGCAGTTTCACCACCTCCAAATGATTAAATTGGATAGCATCATCCAAGGCGATGTTTCCCCACCTGCAAAGAAGGCACATTGGGAAGATGGCGATTGGCTGAGGAAAGAGAGACTAAGGTGATTCAGGGATGCATATACTATAGTGGGAGGATCTTCACTCTAAGGATCCCTAGAAAATTGGAGAGTACTTTTTCAAGGAGTGGGGTCAGTTAAAACTCTCTTAGCTAAAGGGGCAAATCTGATCAGTATAGTCATCCTAGTCTTAAAGCAAACGTTGGGATAGAACAACATATGGATCACCCATCTAACAATGACAATACTTGGCATCTCCAGGAGAGGAGTAGGAACTGCCCTAGTCTTTCTCTGATCCAGGCCACAAACACATTCATGTACATGTGTACACTTTTCATCTTGAAAGCAACACAGGCCACTGCTGCATGTCTTGCAGAGGGAATCACACATATTTGTCTAGAACTGGTCTTGCACAACAGGTAATATACAAAGTCAGACACAGCCCACCTGTCACACTGGGGTCACTTTTCTTGGTCTTGTACCTGTAGTCAGGCAGCCAAAATGACTTATTAAGTTCTTGATGGGTTGTGGGGTGTGCAAGCATGGTCTAAACTAGAGATGGGCAAATGAGGCCTCTTTTTGACTATTTGCCATTGTTTAAACTTATTGACAGAAAAAATCCACATCGTCCTATATACTTTGACAGAAATTTCCTGTGTCTCTTGATTTTAAATGAACATGCTTTTATTACTGCTGCCACGAAATTCTGGTGGTGCATTGTGGTTCCAGGTGGGAAAATGGCTCCTGGATCTACATAAGTTGTTCCCAACCTTTGGGCTTCCAGGTGTGTTGGACTTCAGTTCCCACAGTTCCTAACACCTGGTAAACTGGCTGGGATTTCTGGGAGTTGAAGTCCAAAACAACAGGGGCCCAAAGGTTGGGAATCACTGACCTAGGTAAAAAGCAGGTCTAAGCTTTTCTTGTTCTGTGATTATGTCTCGGAACAGTTGTGAAAATGTAGGAACTGGCAGGCAGCTTCAACTTGTCAGTCCTCACCTGTCTTTGACAAAGGGATTGACTCTGCAGGCCTCCACCAGAAACTTCACGACCTCTAGATGCCCTAGGGGGAAAATCGCACAATTAGAAAGCATGCAAAAGACTATTTCAAATTCCTCCCAAAAACAAAAGTGATGCACACTATATCAGAGAGCAGCGGTGTATGAAGGAAAGGGTGTGTGGATTATCTTCAAACACCTACTTGCCAACGGAAGTTGTTTTCTCTTAATTTCAAAAACTACTACATCAGGCATCCTCAAATTCTGGCCCTCCAGCTATTTTGACCTGCAACTCCCAGAAGCCCTAGCCAGGTTGTGCTATGGTCAGAAATTTTGAGAGTTGGAGGCCCAAACAGCTGGAGGGCCACATTTTGCAGATGCTGTACTACATAAAACAAAATACTTCAGCAAAATAATAGATGAAAGAAGGAAGAGCTTTGTGGGTTCACAATGCTTAGTAAAAACCATGGACAGATTAGGTTTACACAGAAAAGAAATGTCTTCTGAAGGATTCCATGATAAAAAACGTTTGGGAACTGCTGTCATAGAGACCATCCTATGCATCCTTGACCATGGAGTTCTTAAAGCAGAGATCAGAGTAAGTACCGCACACGCAGCAGTGGTCAATTACCTGGACAGAAGGCAGTGTAGACTGTAACCTAAATTCTAGAGCACATGTCTCCAAATACTGGGACATAGGAGCCTATTTCAGAACTCAGGCAAAGACTTCTCTGTTTAAGCAGGCTTCTAATGAGTAATTATGGGAGGCTTCTTATGGGAGGGTGCTTTATTGTTTAACTTGTGTTCTTTTTGTTGATTTTATCGGTTTTTTAACATTTTAATGTCATGATTTTAACTGTGTTTAAAATTTGATTTTAGTAAGCCTCCTTGCGTTAAAATCCAGAAGAAAGGCAGGATATATAAATTGAACAAATAATTAAATATCATGTTGCTAGAGATCAACACACTTGAGCTCTACTCAAACTTATAATTACTGGATTTTATTCCAATGTTATTTATTTATTTATATCCCACTTTTCTCCCATGGGTGGAAAAGTTAAAAAGTGTGATTGTTTAGTTATATAGTTCAATGGCTGCCATACATTTGGATTTCCTTATTTGGGAACTCTGACAGTGAAAAATCACTGCCTGGGATTCCCACCTGCCATCAAACAAAATCAATGTCTTTTGGATTAAAATTGTGTTATACTACATATGTAGTTATGGGGAAAGAAAGTCTTTTAAAGTTTAAACTGATTTGGATTCAAACATTTTGCAAGTTTTCTGCTTTGAGTACCCCAGCTCTACTGGAAGCAATTTCTGTCCCTGTCAACAGCCTTCTGTTTCTTTACTGGATGCCTCCCACCTTTGACTTGCCATTCTCACTGGCTTTGTGCATAAAACTTTTGCCCCAGGTGTTATTCTGTATCTTCAAGTTGTTTTTGATTTATGGTAGCCCTATCATAGGATGTTCTTAGCAAGATTTCTAGTGGAGGGTGTTTGTCATTATCTTCTTTCAGGGCTTTGAGAATGTAACTTGCCTAAGGGTCCACAGTGACACTGAACCCTGGCTGCCCCACACAGGCTTCTGTGTTATCTTCCTGTCTCGAAGGGCACACTGGACGTAATGATCAGAGAAACACTGAATGGATGGCATGTTAAAACAGAGTTATAATACTACTCCCATAAAATCATTACCACACCGGAGACCCTTCCACAGTGCATATGGATAACAGAGATGTACAGTGAAGCTAAGAAGATTTAATAAGTACCAGAGCTCTGCAGGCCTAAATATACAGATGAAACCCTGGAGCAAGTATATGGGAATTGTGACGTATTTGTGTTCTCAGCATACCTTCGGCTGCAGCTACATGTAGAGCTGTGCGGGAATCATAGTCTTTCTGCTCCATGTTCATGGCTGACAGAGCAAATCTGGAGAGAAGCCAAGGAGAAGGAGTCAAATAGGATGCAGGATGATTTCAGTTACATTGAGATCAATGCATGGGTGAAACTTTTAAGACATCTCCTCACAAATTTCTGCTGAGCTAGCAGGCACACACCTCCGAAGGGCAGAGAGATCTCCACTGTAGGCAGCAAAGAGCAAGTTTACAACAGTCTTGTTCTGAAAGATACAAAACAAGGTATGAATAAGCACGCAAGCCTCCCTCCAGCCTCACACGCTCTCCCTCACCCATGCATGCACACTACACAGCCATGCACTGAGCGTGCCTGTTCTCCCCTCCCCACTTGTAGTCTCAGAAACAGCCCTCCCCTTGGTTGAGAAGCCAGCTGAGAGGCCAGGAAATCACAACAGGAAGAGGGCTTTGGGTGGGAGGATTTCCAAAAAAGCAAGACAAGAACGGGCAGAGAGATAGTTAGCCTTCTCTGCCAAAGGAGTTCCTAAAACCATCAAAAACATGTGTTTTCTAATTATCTTTGGTGACCCCCCCCCTTGTGATTCCCCCCCCCCCCAGGTGCCGACCCCCAGGTTGTGAAACACTGATCTAGTCCAATAGATTTTGCCAACAGTCCACTGAAAGCAGGATCTGCAACCTTAAATTATTTTACCAATAGCAGTTTTCTTCATTTTTATTCCACTCTAAATGTTTCTTTTGTTCATATCTCTTCTCAACTCAAATCTCCTAAGCGTCTTTCAGTAGTGTCAGTTCTCGTCTCTGCTTACCCTCACTTCATCTCCTTCACGGCGTGGGTCCATTTTGCGAGTACAGTGCTGCAAATTGTCATAGTTGTGGAAGTTGAAGAGTGATACCAGCTCCTGGGAAATTCAGAATCAAAGCACAATGGGCTGAGTGAGAAAGTACAGCAGCATGGAGGAAAATAGGGGTCCGTAACATAAACACGTAACACTTCCCAAGTATTAAACACAGCAAGCTTCATATGCGTAGAACAAAGAACAAGTAAAATAGAATTAAACATAAAAGCTTGAGCGGGAAACAGAGATTCTACTCTAGTTTATGCTATTGCTGCTGTGTCTTCCTGATGATGATGGGAAAGACAAATGGGCCCTGCCTCCAGAATCCCCTACTGAGCACTTATGAACAGCAAAACTTTGATTTAAAAAGTGGGACAGAAATAAGCTTCCCTTACCAGCTCCCTCCAGTATGTTAAAAAAACCCCCAAAGAAACAGCTCTGAATATTTAGTCATCAAAATGGAATCCATAAGAAAAAAGTGAAAACTGATAAAAAAAAATGCCTGGATGTATTTTGGAAAAAAGTGTTCCAATATGTTTTTGTTTATTTACTTACCTGACCTGGTTGTTTCATTTCACATAGCCAGATTGTCAATACATCATTTACTGAAACAGTTGATCTTTGATTTTTATGGTACAAGAACCCAGTTCTTTCCATGTTATTTCTGCCTCAGGTACCATGTTTAAAATAAAAGAAGTAATGCCTAGAAATACATCTACTTCATTAACTATATTTATTCTGCTTTGTTTTGTCCACAGAATTTTATTGTTCTATCTAGATGTTATCACCTTCAACATGTAACCTTCTTGTATTTTACCACTTTTTCCCTAACAAGTTCAATACTCCTTAGTAAGGAAGAGAAGGCATAGCTATAGAGTGTTTTTTGACTTGATTGCTCCATGAGCACTCTGGATGGAATCAACCAGGGTAACCATAACAAGCATATTTCATGTATACATGTAACAGAATCCCGTACCAAAATATTCTCCCCTTAAGATAAAGGGATTGGAGATGAATCAGAAACAGGCAGATATCATATGTATCCCCATGTTCTTTCTTCCAAATGTTTACTGACCTCTCTAGAAATCAAGAGTGGGCAAAACTACATCTCTGGACCTCAACAATAACTGGACTGCCATTTTCTGGTGCACCCCAAAAGATGGACCTTTCAACATTGTTCAAAACCCCATTAAAAAATAGAGATGACCTTTTGGCCGTGTGCAATTTCTTCCACATTAACAAAGACAGTCCCTGTGGCCTATGATGTTGATCCTTTAACATCTTCTTAGACCAGCGGTTCTCAACTTGTGGGTCAGGTGTTTTGGCCTACAACTCCCAGAATTCCCAGCCAGTTTACCAGCTATTAGGATTTCTGGGAGTTGAAGGCCAAAACATCTGGGGACCCACAGGTTGAGAACCATTGCCTTAGACCTTAGTAAACTTATAAGGCATAAGTGGGAATAGTTTTAGGTTCATATATGTTGTTTTAGTATTGTTGTAGGTTCTGACCACAGTTGTGGAATTAGTTGTATATACCGTTTTGTGTAATATTTATGGCACAAAACAATCCGTAAATGCCACTTGTCTTTGCTGTTGTTCTCACTGGCTCTTGGGATGGCTGCTTTATGGATTTATGGCCCTAGGAAACTTACCTGACAAAATCCAATCCCTCGTGTGCTGTTGCCACCTTTATCCAGAGGAGGTGAGAGACACATCACACCCATGACATTGGGCACCACCAGCAGAATGGCCCCAGAGACTGCAGACTTGGCAGGAAGGCCCACCTGAAGATGAAGAAAGGAAGGCCTTAATATAGCCCAGGTAATTGCCACAGGGTGTAATTAGCTTGCTAAAAATTGCAATTGGAAGTCACTGGCCTCTGATTTCCAATTATTGTAAGACTTTTTATTTTATTTTCCGGCTGGGAAAAAGGGAGGGTTAGGGGATCGTGTTTTTAAAGGTTTTAATTTTTTGATTGTTTAATTACATATTAAACTCTGAATGTTTAGCTATGTTTTAACTGTTGTAAATTTATCTGAGTCCTGAAAGAAATAACAGCATCATTTGTTTATACATCTGTGCATACTCGGAACACACTATATTATGGCTAAATCATATATATGGGCTGTACATTGGATTACAGGCTCATAAATGAAAATGCATACATAAGGTATAGAACTAAAAATGCCTAAACTTGTCAAGGTGTGAGTTTTAACTGATTACAGTATTTTACCTCATAATAGTCGCACTCTCCCCACTTTCCCCTTTAAAAAAGGGAGTGCAAGTATTATGCAGTGGCAACTCTTACGTGGTAAAAAAGGCCTTTTGAGTGGGCAGCCGTGCAGGTGTTCCTTTTGAAGCATCACCCACCCATGTGGCTGCTCCTTCAAAGGGGCTTTTTTCATCATGTCCTTTGAGGGACAGCCATACAGGTCGGTAAAGCTTCACTTACTGAGTTGCACCCTTGATTCTCTCACCCAGGTGCAGGTGAGTGAATCAAGAGTGGGACTATTATGCAATGAAAGGGAACCCCCCCCCCCAAAGGGGGGGGGCTGTGACTATTAAGCGATGAAATAACAGTATTCACATCATGACAGTCTGACCACTATCTTGCCATCCTAGACATTTTCTCAGAACATAAGGGAATGGTTTGGGACCAAAAGTACAGTGGAAACTCACATGGAAGGCAAACTGCCCTGAAAAGTCGTACATGCCACATGAGTGCATGAGGCTGAGGGTGTTGCGGACAGCTTCATCACTCAGGACATACTCCCCTGTGATAGGACAGATCCCACCGTTGGCCAGTGTGGCTGCCATGACACTACCGGACTCACAGGTCGCTTCCACAGAACACAACTGGATGGAGTGGGGCAATGGAAGAAAGTAAGAAAAGATTTAACAATTATATTCTAACAGCAGCAACCTGAGACTCAGAAGCCAGAACTATGAGTAAGACTCAGCCATGATCCCTGGCTTTTGCTTGAAGTTGTAATTGCAGGGCTCATGAGGTATCAGAGTCTTCTGAAATAGCATATAAAAGGCCGAAATTCCCATATTCTAGTTTTCCAGATGGGATACTTTCACTGATAGAGAATTTAATGCAGATATTTCACCAGTGTCAGTTGATGGCAAAACAAAATCAGAAGAGCAGCAAATCCACTCTGGGTTTTAATCCAAACTCTAAAGGAGCCATTCAGGCACTCAACTCATTTAGGAATAAGCTGTTCCACTGGCATGGAAGCTACAAGTCAACTGGAAAGAGAGCTCTTAATCTTCCTAATATTGATTTTTCTTCTGGGTTCAGTTGTCCAAACAGAGAATATGATGCCAAACTCAATTTACCTGGAAGTACAAGTCAAGGGCTGCCATCATGTCTACCTCTCGTGGAAAACACTTTAGTGTACAGATGAAAGAAGAGGAGAACTGCATTAGACATTGAGAATAATAATACATCCCATCCCAAATTGCAACACCCATCAAGTTGCACTTTATCCTGGATTCTTGTCTCTTGTTCATTCCTCCCATCTCCTCCTCCTTTGTTACCTTTTTTTCTTTCAGGTAATATCCAATGGCATAATTTCGGTCTCCTGTTTCTTTCTCTGACTGAAACCTACAAAGAGATGTTTACATGTCTTTGTCTCCCTTCAGACACTGGCTGACTACAATTGTAAAAGGATTACTCAATCATCATGCTGCATTAATTACATTCACAAGTCCCAAGCAAACACTTCAGGTGAAACAAGCATGATGAGCACCTCTTGTGGAAGCAACATTGCTCACTCATCTCCAAAGTGGCCTTACGTGGTATTGCAGAATCCAACATACTCATTTCCTGCCAGTTTCTTCAAGTAATCCACTACCTAAAAGAGGAACAAAATAGATCTTCCAAATATATGCACAATTCAGTCTTAATGGGTCATTCATTATTCCCTCTTCCATCTGATTAAATAGATACAACTGAGGTTTAAACTTTCTCACTGTAAAATACTGTCTTATGCATTATATGCTACTACTACTACAACAAATGCTGACATTATATATAAAATCCTAGTTCTCAGATATTATTGGTATTCAGTAATAATAATAATAATAATAATAATAATAATAATAATTAATAATAATAAGGTTCTAGTTGGTAGATGAGGTCTCCTGGGCAATTTTTTTGAGTTGTAATGTTAGAGAGAGATGTCAGACAACTGCCTCAAGTCAAATCTGAATTAGGTCATTCAGGAACATTGCTTGTCTCTTTGCAATTTAGTTGAGAGCAAATGATGTTTGAAAACACACCCTGGTGCTCTATGAGTTTCTCACCCTTCAACGATAACTCCTTTAAGCAGTTCTGAGAGCACAAGCTGAATCTGAACTACAGAACTGATCAGCCAATTTTTGTCAATGAATTGGGTCTGACTCACACCAGGCCCTGGGCTGAGAAAACATGAAATGAAACTTTTCAACAGTTAAAGGTGATGTTCACACTCACATAGTCAAATTTCTCAGCTTTGTTGCAGCCCATCTGAAAGAAAGAAGAGAAAAGACACTCTAGGGTTGTAGATAAACAACCTGTGTTCCTTTGGCCAACACCTACTAAAGTTTTTTGTTTTTCTTTTCATAAGCAACTTGAGGAACTGCAAGTTGCTTCTGGTGTGAGAGAATTGGCCATCTGCAAGGACATTGCCCAGGGAATGCCCGGATGTTTTACCTTCCTGTGGGAGGCGTCTCTCATGTCCCTGCATGAGAACCTGGAGCCGACAAATGGAAGCTCACCCCGCTCCCCAGATTTGAACCACTGACCTTTCGGTCAGCAGTCCTGCTGGCACAAGGTTTAACCCATTGTGCCAATAGGGCCTCCTACTATTAAAGTCAGCCACAGGGACTCTATCAAATGACACAAGGAGGGGTGGATATTTTTAGGAGGCCAAGAGGACCCAAGGTTGTCATGACTATCAAATGAACACAAGCAACCATAAATCCTCATAACAACCAGAACTGGTCTGAAATCTGTAATCTTTAAAGATCTGAAGATGGATGAGAAATGGCTTGGATCTGAGCAGAGATACGGATCTGATTGAATCTTTCTCTCTGACGCAGAGAGATCCCAGAAGAAGCTCCAAGTCCTACAATCTTGGCCATGATTCTAGTGAAGAAGGAAGGCCCTACATGAGCAGTCCAGTGCTTCTCTTTCAGTTGCAGCCCACTAACTGTAAGCTGCCACTAATGTGACGG
This sequence comes from Anolis sagrei, assembly GCF_037176765.1. NCBI lineage: Eukaryota > Metazoa > Chordata > Lepidosauria > Squamata > Anolidae > Anolis > Anolis sagrei. Next base: position 138,819,894 of record NC_090022.1, read on the forward strand.
AGGCCCATAAATATTATAGTCCTTAGCTGTGAAATTCTGCTTGCTAGAGGGAAATGCCAAAGTTGATCTTCTTACTGTAACCTATTGCTGAGAGTCCTGTAGTCCTTCAGATACTATCAAACTGTAACTCCCATCACCCCAAGCCAATGGTGAGGAATGGTGGAAATTACAGTGGAGAGATATTATATATTTTCTACTTGGCTGTAGCCCCAGTATTGATTCTGAAAAAAATGCCCATGATGAGGAAGTAATAGGACTCCAAGAACAAAGGCAGAGCCTACTTAGCCTTCCAATGCAGGCTTCAAAGAACACACTCTGGTTGCTCCATAAGTGTACTCTGCCTAGCCCAAGTTCAGTGGCGTCAAAGAATTCTATCTTATTCTATCTTTCAAGCGGAGACCTGTGGTGCCTTACCTTAATGAGAGAACTGATGACAATGGCCCCTGCATTCACCATGGGGTTATATGGAATCCCTTGATGCCAAAACAAAACAGAAATCCACCATTAGTGTCATGGCAAAACCAGAAACCTACCTAGGTTTACAATGCAGGGAAACAGTTAGCATCTATTATAATTATGAGACATGTGCATTGCCTCTAAGCATATTTGAGACCAGCCCCACATTACTGACTTTAACTGAAGTGGTGTTGGGATCACAATGTTCTGTAACAACTGAGGCTAGCCGTCTTGCATGTTCATGTTACCACCCAGAAATTGCTATTAACTCAGTGTACAAACTTTCCAAACTCTGCCCCTACAGAAAAAAAGGATTAGTGGATAAAGGATCAAGGAGGCCCCAACATGATCAAACATGCATAAAAATGAAGGCAAGATGAGTCAGCAAGGAGTTCCATATCTCCCTAGGGGAGGGTCTACATTACATTTGGTAAAGCTTGCTTTAAGTGGGATGAGGGTGTGGGTGACACAAATTACAGGCTGGGAGTGCCAAGGTCTGCTGTAACTCACAAAGCACCATTCACCTGAGATTTCAGTCAAGGTTCAAGCAAAGGCCTCCCCTCACTAAATATAATGGGGATAACAATGAGGGCAAAAGGAAGGAAGTACTGTAGTTATTTGGAGGATGGTAGCCATATTTAAAGAGAGAAAAGGCAAAATCATTTTTATAATATCTTTCAATGCACAGTGTGTTTAATGCTGTGCTGGGTAATTGGGATTGGCTTGGAGATGAGTTTCCTTCCAGAAAATATGCCGGAACCTGCAGAGACTCCCCAAAATGCTGAAAACCCACCCAAAACAGCTCATCCACAAATGGCTGGAAGACTACTTTCTATTGTTGGAAAATAAGGTATTTTATATTAAACAGCCTGTCCAAAAAGGTGCATTACCACTCACAGGGGGATGTTTCAGAAGAAGCAAGTCATCTTTTAAAAACACTGGCCAAAAAGAGTAGTCCAGAGAGTGCTGCTTTACACTGTCATAACCCTGGGAAGTCCTTGTTCATCTCACGACAACCAGTTGAATGTGGGCTTGACAGGTAGTTGTAGCCTACAATCGCTAGGTAGTTGTAGCCTACAGTCACTAAGAAAAGTATCAATTTGACCTGCAGTTGGCCCTCAGTATCTACCAGCTTACTATCAGCTTCAGATTATATGGCGGCAAAACCCCTTTCTAGAGGACCTAAAGATGGTAGTGCAGGCATTGGTGACCTCAGGGCTGGACTTCTGCAATGAGCTTTACACTGGACAACTTCTGTTCCAAGTTCGGAAATGCTAGTAAATAGAAAAAATGGCAGCCAGACTAGTTTCAGTAATATCCAGGAGTCAACATATCACAGCCATACTAAAGTCACTCCACTGGTTGCCAGTTAGTTTCTGGGCAAAATATTAAGTGTTGGTTTTGACCTTTAAAGCCCTACATGATTTGTGTCCAGGTTACTTATAGGATCGTCTTCTCCCATATAATCTGCCCCTTAAAGCACTGAGGTCCTCTGGGGGGCAGCTACTGCAGCAAGCTAGAACCCGACTGGCAACCATCACCCAGAGGATCTTTTCATCATGTCCTGTGTCACTGCACTTTAATTTTTGTTCTGTGTATTTTAATATATCTATATATTTTACTGAATGTTTTATGATATTTTTAACTATGTTGAGCTCTATCTCAAGCTGTGAGGAGTGGCACATAAGAAATAATTTTATCATCATCATAATCTGGTTTATTTCCAGGACCTACTGCAGATACCAGACTCTATGGATACTCAAGGCTGGTTAAATACAATGGCATGGGTTTTTTTGTGTGTGTCAGGAGCGATTTGAGAAACTGCGAGTCGCTTCTGGTGTGAGAGAATTGGCTGTCTGCAAGGATGTTGCCCAGGGGATGCCTGGATGTTTTACCATCCTATAGAAGGCTTCTCTCATGCCCCCACATGAAAAGCTGGAGCTGACAGACGAGAGCTCACCCCGCTTCCAGGATTTGAACCACCGACCTTTCGGTCAGCAGTTCTACTAGCACAAGGTTTTAACCCATTGCGCCACAGGGGTTCCATGGCATGGTAAAATCGTATCGTTTATATAATGTTGTGAACAACTCAAGCAAGTGCCAGAGACGGCCTTGGGACCTATGAAATGGTGGAAGACTACAGCATGATGTGCCTTGGCTATACATCAGTATAATGCTTCGTTTGCAGCAAAATCAAAGTTTGCTTTTTATTTTTTTCTGAATATTTTAGAGCAGCGGTGGGTTGCATGCATGGATGTAGAACCCATAATATATAGAGCTGATTTTATATGTTTTTCTTTAGAATAGATGATGGCTTATCTATGGGAAACAAATCCTGGAGGAGAGTGGCTTGCTCAAAAGCACTTTGAGAACATCATGGCTGGATTCCACCATTGGTCTCCTATGTACAAACACACCAAGCGGCTTCTTGGTGATCGTAATTCCCTTTCCCAATTCCTTGTCCTCTGGAGTCATTGCCTCTCACCTTCCTCATTGAGAGAGAGTGTGTCGTAGCGCCGCCCACTGGGTTCTTTGCCCACATACTGATGCACTGGTTTGGTACCCAGTTCGTTAACAGCAATTGCATATTTCAGGGGTTTCACACACGACTGCAAGCAGAAGGGGGTCTTGGTGTGGCCCATGGAATGCCTGGAGAATAGAGGAGGAAGAGGAGGATTGCTCTTGTCACTTAATGTTTTAAACTAAAGCATGTTACAAATGAAAAGAGAAAGCTGCCTTAGTTGTTATCCACAATTCAATGAGCAGGAACTTTCCAACGCCTTGGAGATGCCAGGAATTGATAACAAGACCTTCTGTATATAGAGCATTGGTTCTGCCACTTCAGGCCCTGCCAGACAGGCCCTATATCCCAGGATTTGATCCCAGGTTTTCTGTTTATCCCCGATTATCTGGCAGTGCGGACTCATATAAGCAGAAAACCTGGGATCATATCCTGGGATACAGGGCCTATCTGGAAGGGCCCTGAGGTGCAGTCCTTCAAATCCCAAGTATGAAACAGTTCCACTAGATACATGCCTGTGTGACACTACCTCCAATCTATTAAGGCAAAGGGTAGATGACACCACCTGGCACGTAGATTGTCCTGCCTTCATCTGGGGGTGCGACAATATACACAACTGTCTGTCACTTGTAACCCCAACATTGCAGGCTTGGATGCTTAGGTCTTACCTGGTTCCCAGGCCCTCTCTGGCCTGCAGGGTGCAATGATCCCAGCCACCTAGCTCCACAAACACATTAGCTTTCTACAGAAGGCAGTTGCCCCCACTGCATGAATGCCATGCACCCAGCAGGGAGAGATGTGGCACTGCTTCTCAGCCTGCAATGTTGAGTCTTTCCACTCACCGTTGTCCATCTACTGTGCAAAGTGAAACACCCCAGATGTCTGGATTACATTTGGCCAGCTGTGGGATGTAATTTGCCACCTAGAAAGAAAAAAATCAATTAGCAAGGCAGATGTTCACTAGTCTCACCTCAAGTAAATATGCCTAGCTGATGGACACATAGGCAGCTTCCCTTGACTCATCATTCCCAACAACGTTCATATTATTTGGCACTTCCCCTTTCTCCAGTTACAAGATGTTTTAAAGGGAACTTTCTTCATAATCACATTTTTTTGTGAAAGAATGTTCTTTATCTATCTGCTGTGAGAACCAGCATTTTTTCCCTCCAGCATCCCTATTGACCAGTACTATATATTGGCCGTTGTTTCTTTCTTTCCTGAAAATTCTCTATGGACCTGCAGCTAATTGTTTGGAGACCAGCATGAGTCAAGGGACCTGTCAGAAATATTAAAATCTAACAAGGTATTTTTTATTACAAAAATGCGAGTCAAGCACTGAAAGAGTTAGTAGGCTGAAGCCTGTTCAGAGTCAGTGGGCCAAAGCTAGTGTCATCCTGAGGAGTGTGAGGGAAACCTCTGTATGAGAGAAGTTGAAGTATGAGGAAGGCCTCATATGAGAAGGCTATGTGTGAGAGAAATCACACTGTGTGAGAAATCGCCTCTGTGGGAGAAAGGTTTCTGTCTGTGAGGTAGGCCTCAGTCTATGAGAAGGCCTGGTGTGAGAATTTTTGGTGAAAGAAGCCCCAAGTTAAAGGCCTTGTGCATAAAGGCTGCTATGTGTAAAAAGCTACTGCGAGAAGCTCCAGTATAAGTTTGTTGTGAGAGGAGGCTCTGTGAGAGTGAAGCCGTTTATCTGCATGAGGAAGAAGCCCAGCAAGGAAGCAAAGAAGGAAGTATATAGGACTTTATTTGTGTTGTAGAAACCTTGTTATTGTAAATACTGCAACTATATAATTTTACTACAAAGAAAAGCCTCGTATGGAAGAGATAACATTGGTCTGTGTGTTTTTGTTCTTTTTATCACTTTGGGCTACTACTGCTGGGTCACACTGCTGCTAATAAGTTTCTCTGCTATATATTTATGAGGAGGGTTTTTTGTTAATAACCCTAATTGCCCAACAAGACCTACAACTTGAATAGTGCTGGCCTCAAAGCTTACATATTCCTACTGCTGTTTCCACCTTGGATAGCCACCTCATTCCAATGAAAAGCAAAGCCAAGCAGGATGCCCACCCTCCTCCTCTCTTATCTCTCTGGTTCCTTCTGAGAGTTGTGAGGACTGACTTGCTATTACTTAACATCTAGAGACATTGCTTGCTCCTTTTTTTTCTTTTTTGTGTCTACCTTGCCATCCTGGAGCCCTTTGGTCTTCTCAAAAATCTGCTCCACATGAGAGATGAATTCCTGAAAGTCAGGGATGACAAATTTCCTCCTAAAAGCCTGGGTCAATAGGACAATATTGCTGCTCACACACCTGAGGACAGAAAGCATTAATGTGTCAATATAAAAAAAAATATTGAAGGCCTATCTGAACTCTCATTAGCATTGTCCACTTTGAACAATCGTCAAATGTCTTTGCCCTGAAAGCCAACTACCTTTACTAGATCAGCTTAGCAATGCCAATATAAGTTGCACTTTCTCAAAGTCTGAAAATCTGTGAAAGAGGAAGCAAGCTTGCTTCCAGTTTTTTAAAAAAGTAGTTGGTTTATCTCTGACTCTATCTCCCTCTGTTCTTCTGACAGATAATTCTTATGTAACTTCTAACTAACTTCCTCATAAGTAAACTTCAGAGCTAAAAGAAAACGCCAGACAAGTCTTCTTTTACAATAAATTATTGCTAGTGAAGTCTGGAATACAATAGTAAGTATATTCCTCACCCCAAAAGAAAAATAAGCTAGAAATGTTCCCCAATTTTGAGGGTTTTCTTTTACATTTCTGAAGGTAAAAGCATTGATAATAATTAAATATTTGCTACTACTGAATAGACACATAAGATGATGATGATAATAATAATAATAATAATAATAATAATAGTAATCATCATCATCATCTTTATTTATATCCTGCCATCATCTCCCAAAAGGCACGCAGGGTATACAGGTATACCCTTACAAGTATAGTATATAACATTGACAGTACGTTAGTATAAAGATAATATCACATGAAAGTTATAAAAACAACCCTTATCAATACATAAAATAAAAACTCAGTTTAAAACGCAGACCATCTGTAGTTAAAACCTTTATCAGATGCCTTCGATTCACAACTAACGTTCTGAAGTGTCAACCTCATATGGGCCCATTTTAGCCTACTCAATGATAAAAACCTGCTTAAAATCCATGTTTTTAAGCTGGATCGGAAGGATCAAGAGTGGGGGCTAACTTAATATCTTCTGGAAGGGTATTTCAGAGGGACCTACCACAGAGAAGGTCCTTTCTTTCGTTCCCACCAACCACGCTTGAGATGGTGGTAGGACTGAGAGAAGAACCTCCTCTGTCGATCTCAAAGCCCATGCCGGTTCATAGAAAGAGATGCGGTCTCGAAGATAGGTTAGAGCTGCATGACTAAGAATATGGTCAAGATGAACTAGATGCCATAGGGGAGAGTGCTGGCATGTTCATGTGAAGGTAGGAATTGATTTTTTTTCATCAAAAAGTAGATAGAATAAGAAATGAGAAAATGTGGGAAGATTATAAGTGGAAGATGATGTTGTCTGAGCCCCCAGTAAAAAACCTGTTATCAGTAGGAGAGAAAAATGTTTAAAAGAATACAAGTGCCATGGGATTGATCATGGAGATGGGAGGCTGGCTTTGCCTTCAAATATTAATGTCTATAACAAGAACAGAGGATGAGTGCTTCTTTGTTTCAATCTCCAACATAGTTCAAGACCATAAATTTGGCTTACATAGTACAGAATCTCAGCACATGCATCTTTGAAAGGATGAAGTAATTTTAGTTAGGTAAAGGTAAAGGTTTCCCTTGACATTAAGTATAGGCGTGTCCAACTCTGGAGTGTGGTGCTCATCTCCTTTTTGTAAGCTGGAGAGCCAGTGTGGTCCATAGATGCCCCCAAGGTCATGGGGCCAGCATGACTGCATGGAATGCTGTTACCTTCCCACCAAAGCAGTACCTATTGATCTACTCACATTTGCATGTTTTCGAACTGCTAGGTTGGTAGAAGCTGGGGCTAACAGTGGGAGCTTACTCCGCTCCCCGGATTTGAACCGCCAACCTTTCTGTCAGCAAGTTCAGCAGCTCAGCGGTTCAACCCGCTGGGCCACCAGGGAGCCCTGGTTTCAGTTACAATAATTTACATCTGCCTGCAGTCACTAGCAGACAGATATCCCAAATAGGAGCATAGCTACAGGGATGGGAGAAATTTTCTTCAGTCCCTAAATTTATAGCACTGCAGAGAATGATACACCAAAAATAGTTCACTCTTACACCTGCTGTGTCTGCATTCCCTTGGCTTCCTTGCCTGCTCCTTTTTCTTTGGATGTCTAAACTCTTTCTAAATACTCAGGTGGAGTTTTCAGTTACTGCAATGCTAAACATTTGGGAAAGGAAGGATATTTTAATATTAGAAGACAGACTTCATTTTGTCCTCCCTATAGAACAGAATGGGGATTGAGAAAGCACAGCGGAGAGAGAAGGCCATTCAACTTGGTAAGAAAAAAAAGAGAAGTAAGCAAAGAGAAAGGCTGAACAAGTACCAAAGTGGGAAGAATTAAACAATCAGTTAGAAAAGAGAGGTGAGAGAAAGAGCAATAGGGGAAGGGAATGGGAAGAAGATCAGTGGGAGGATTGAAGCTGCTAGTAATGGAGAATTGCTATTCCTGCAGCCAAAGTCTGAACCATAGCAACAGTGCAATCCATCCAGCTGTGACTCACACCTCTGAAAAAGCTCCCTGTTCAGAGTCCCTCCAGTGCTGGCGTCCTGAGCTGCTTTCCACATCAGATCCATGCAGTCGCGGAGGCGGGGGTCTGAGGTCCAAAGGCCAGTGCCTTGCAAAGCCTGAATTGAGAAGGGGAAGACATGGATGAACACATGGCAATGGAGCTATAGCACCCAGCGTTGGACAGGTGGGATAAGAGGGTGCTTTTGTACTATAAAATTATATGCCATGAGTGCATTGAAACTGTTTGTAAGATCCTGGCATTGTGTGAGCTCCTGATGCCCAGACATATAGGAACATACCAGTCATGAAATGACTCTTATTTGATAGGAAAAAAGAATCAAGTACCAAGCCTTTATCACGTGATGTCTGTGAATAAACTTTAAAGACAACCTGGAATATGTGCCCTGAGTAACTGACAAAATATCTTAATGTTTGCACTCTAAAAGCTGTGTTTATGTACAAGTTATCTTGTGTCAGTTTTCATCTTTGTGATTTTCTAGCAATTGGAATAAGATTTTCATGTAGCACTAAAATAGCTGAATATAATACCTTATATAATATAATATAATACCACCTCACTACCCCTGAGGATGCTTGCCATAGATGCAGGCGAAACATCAGGAGAGAATGCCTCTAGAACATGGCCATATAGCCCGAAAAAATCTACAACAACCCAGTGATTCCGGCCATGAAAGCCTTCGACAATACATTATACCTTATATACATTACAACCCGCATATACACAAAAGATACATTTCTGAACTTACTGTGGAAATAGGAAACACTGTCGACATGAACTTCTGCCAGAATTTACTACATAGTTGCCCTGAAAGGTCTAGGAAATTCCTAGAGAGCTATCTTCTCAAGGAATTTGCTAGGTCCTCCGGGGTGACTCCATCAAAACTTCCAGCTGAAGCACACTGTAGAGTGACTTGGAGGACCTCTAAAATATGCAAATAAGGGAAACAGTGGATGCAAATTAGGGGAATGTGGCTATGGGTCCCATAGGTACAGGGGTTGTACTGCTTTAGATTTATTAGTCATATAATTTCACGAGTGGTATTGTGCACATGGCAACAGATCCCAATTTGGGTTGCCGTGAGTTTTCTGGGCTATGTGCCCATGTGCCAGAAGCATTCTCTCCTGATGTTTCATCCACATCTATAGCAGGCATCCTCAGAGGTAGTGAGGTCTGTTGGAAACTAGGGTTTTTATATCTGTGGAATGTCCAGGGTGGGAGAAAGAACTCTTGTTTGTTGGAGGCTGGTGTGTCTGTCAAACCAACAAGAGTTCTTTCTCTCACCCTGGATATTCCACAGATAAATAAACCTCACTTGCTTCATTTCCAACAGACCTCACAACCTCTGATGATGCCTGCCACAGATGTAGGCAATCATAAGTGAACCAGCAGAGGAACTCTCTGCCCCGGAGTGTGGTGGAGGCTCCTTCTTTGGAAGCTTTTAAACAGAGGCTGGATGGCCATCTGTCAGGGGTGCTTTGAATGCAATATTCCTGCTTCTTGGCAGAGGGTTGGACTGGATGGCCCATGAGGTCTCTTCCAACTCTATGATTCTATGATTTTATGAATGCTTCTGGAACATTATCGTACAGCCTGAAAAACTCACAGCTACCCAATGATTCTGGTCATAAAAGCCTTTAACAACAGAACCCCATTTCTTATGTTAATAGATTATATCTGCATATATTTTATGAGGAAGATAAATATGTTGATGTTAAGAGCAATATACCCATGTTCTTTGATGGTCCCATTCACTATACTCTTTGGGGTGGGTGCAGAGTTAATGTGGGCAGAGTTCTGTAAACAGCTATCAAGTTCTGTAAACAGCTATCAAGTTGGGCCATTTTGATGGAAAACACCTTTCAAAAGTACAAGAAAATTCCACGTGAAAAGGGGCATGTTAATAAATCCTTGAAACCCCACATGAATCCAGTTCTTAGGACATTAAAAAAGTATTTGGCTATGTTATTTATTTTTTTTAAAATCATTTATTGCAAGAGAAAGAAATCTGACATCAGACTAATCGTTTTCCAACATTGTCTAAACAGTAAAAGGATTTACAAGCCCCATTCTGGCAGAAGGACGGGCTATAGATCCAATGAATAAATCATAAGTGAACAAGTCCATTCCACCTTTCCCACTTCACTCATTAAGACTGTTCAGTTCTTACACTGATGAATTTATGGACAGAAATGCTCTCCTGTCCCTCGGCGACTGTGTAGAACAGAAGGTCACTGAGACGGGGCAGCATCCCGTTTGCAGACAGATCCCTAGGAAGAGAAGAGAGTCACGATGGAGTGCATCCAAAAACACTTCTTTTAGAACATTTTCCTACTGCTTTGCAGGTACAGCCAACCTCTTCAAGAGTTTTACAGTAAAGGGTTGGATAGGAAGTCTGTATCTATTGGCCAGGAAAAGAAGTGGAAAACACTGAAAGAGCAAGCTAAAGCATTTTGCCATGGAAAGAGCCAGGAAACATGTCCCTTGCAAGCAGCATAATTTCACACTTACTGGGTTCCCTCTCCCCTTTCAACCATTCCCAAAATTCCACCTCATGGAAATAGTAGCTGGGGGAAAAAAAACTTTGCCAAATGTTGACGTTTGCCTCAAAACATGGAATAGAATCATAGAATTATCGAGTTGGAAGAGACCTGGTGGGCCATCCAGTTCAATTCCCTGCCAAGAAAAAGGAAAATCACATTCAAAATACCCCCGACAGATGGTCATCCAGGCTCTGCTTAAAAGCCTTCAAAGAAGGAGCCTCCACCACACTCCGAGACAGAGAGTTCCACTGCTGAACAGCTCTCAGAGTCAAGAAGTTCTTCCTCATGTTCAGATGGAATCTCCTTTCCTGTAATTTGAAATCATTGTTCTGTGTCCTAGTCTCTAGGGCAGCAGGGAGCTCCCTCCATTCTCCCTATGATTTCTCCTCATATATTTATACATGGTTTGAGATGAATAACTGAGACGTGTGCAAAGTTGTAAATAAAACTGCAGGCATTCCACTTTATTTAGGGCTGGCCCTGAGGAGACATAGACAGAGATGCCAATAGACACACAAATTGATGGTAAGAACTTCCTGACGGTAAGAACTTTTTGGTGGTGGAATATATTGCTGTCTCCGAGCATAGTGGAGTCTCTTTCTCTAGAGGTTTTTAAGCAGAGGCTGGATGGCCATCTGTCGGGGGTGCTTTGATTGTATTTTCCAGCATGGCACAGGGGTTGGATTGGATGGTTCTTGTAGTCTCTTCCAACTTTGTGATTCTATTATTCTTCCCCCTTAATGTGCATAGTACACAAAGCTTGTCAAGTTATTCTGGCACATTAAGCAGAAAACCCCACACGAGAAACTCTCGCTTTCCCTGATAATAAAATAATAAATTAGACACATTAAGCAATTTGTTGTCCTTTCATAATAACTTAAACTTGATGCCTGAGGCTCCTTTCACACAGCTGTATGAAATCCACATTGATTTGTATTATATGGGAGTGTGGATTCAGATAATCCAGTTCAAAGCAGATATTATGGAGTATTTGCCTTGATGTTCTGGGTTATACGGCTGTGTGGAAGGGCCCTGAGATAGGGTTGACTCTGCCCTCATGCTCCAATCTAGATTGTTACTGTCTCTATATATAGAATCCTAGGGCCCTTCCACAAAGCCCTACATCCCAGAAAATCCCACATTATCTGAGTTAACTGAGTGTGGACTCAGATAACCCAGTTAAAAGTGGATATTGTGGGATTTTCTGCCTTGATATTCTGGGATATAGGGCTGTGTGAAAGGGCCCCTAGATCAAGGGTTGCCAACTTCAGTTTTCCAAAAGTTTTTTGACCACAACTTTTCAACAAATGGAGAGCCTTCACTGCAAATCAATTTGTTTTCTCTCCTCTGTACCACACTATACAGTAGTTTCAGAGTAGACAATCACAAAGAAAAACTATGTAGAAGAGAATTGCTTAGTTTAAGGTTATGAATGCTATGGTGAAATGTGAGTTTTAATCTACAGTTAGGTATAATTATAGATAGGTGTTTAAAAGGGTAAGTATTTAAACTAGCATACCTGGGGGGGGGGGTAGCCAGCTTAGCTCACTTTGAGCTGAGTTGCCATGGGAAAAGGGGCGGAGCCAACTGCCACTTAGCAGGGCAGCCATTTTAAAACAGTTAATCTGTAGTCAGCGAACTACAGGGAAGGCTGGTTCTGTTGTGTGTTGAGAACCAGAAAGGTAGTCTGTAGTTTAAGAACTACAGGGAAAGTCTGATTCTACTGTGTTGAGAATCAGGAAGGTTTTGGCTTTTAGTCTGTGTAGTTTAGATAGGTCGAGTTGACTTATTTATATTATTAGTCTGTGTATGAGCAAAAGGGGGAGAGAACCCTAATAAGAATCTTTACTGCAACAGAAATAACATAAGGAAAGAATAAGCTTGTACCTGAAGCAATCTGTTAAAGAAAGAAACACATTTTGAAGGGAAATAAGTTTGAAACCTGTTCAGTGGAAGGAATAGTCCACTTAAGAGTTGTTTTAGGAAATGTTAGGAAATGTATCCTCTGAAGAATTGTGCCTCTAAGAGTTAAGAAACATTGAAACCATCACGCCTCTTCTATACTTCAATAAACTTGTTACAGTTTCTTCTAAAGCCAAGTCTCTGTTATAAATACTTTCAAGTTAAGCCACGCTACACATTGAAGAAAGACCAAATGAACATTACAAGCTATTAGTTGTGTTATCAATTTAATAAGTCCTTACAAAGTGGTGGCTCCTTTACAAACCGTTACAAACTGGGTGCCATCTTTACAAATTGGTGGCCTCTTTGCAAATGCACACTTACATTTCCTATTGTCTGTCCAAAATACCCCACCATTTAGCAAAAGGTTCTAGGACACATTTGCCTTTAAAAGCTACGTATATTTTCCAAGCTCTGAGAATTACCCAGAACTGAATCTTGCATATCTAACTAACAGCATTTCTTGCCTTTTCCTCAAAACTAATCCAGGTTTCCCAAGATTAAAAAAAAACCTATAATTCCAGACCACTAAAATATAAATAAAGCACTAACTCATTGCTAAATTTGCTTGGCTTTCACTAACTTAAAGTTAAGTTTTCACTAACTTAAAGTCTCCACTCACTTGGAGAGGAATCTGGGCATACCACTATTGCCATGTGTCTGATATTATGGTCAGTCACATGCACATCACCTGTTATCTTGCCTTTTGTATGCAGCCCCAAGGAATACATTCCTCTCGTATATCTTTAGTCATAATTATATATTCGATGACTTGTACCCTTGGGTCGATGTACAAAGGAGAAGAAAGCATGTAAATACAAGTTCCTAAGCCTGACGGACCACACTACTGAACAACAGACCATTTTAATCAGGCATGAGCAAACTTCGGCTCTCCGGGTGTTTTGAACTTCAACTCCCACAATTTAAGTCAAAACACCTGGAGGGCCGAAGTTTGCCCATGCCTGATTTAAATGGACTCCTTACCTCTAAATAGCTGGAGGGCATCACCTAAACGATAATTCAGTGAAAGTCCAACAAATGTGATGAGGAGTCAGTGATTGATTTTTTTTTGCCCTGGAATTATAATTTTTGACTTGGACAAAAGCAAGGTTAGAAACAATCAGTGAGAAAAACTCACTCCATTGTTATCATGTGCATCTGGATCAAAAACTATTCCTTGAACAGACAAACAGCTTGCCACAAAACAATATTCATGTAAATATATACTTGCATTTCCTGTTGTCTGTCCTGAATCTGCCAAATCAGAAAGTTGGGAATCTAAATTAATATATGGTATATCAAATAGTCAGAGACTATGAAAAAAATTAGTTTTCTGTTAAATTTTGGGAAAATTGGGAGTTTTCTTTGAAAATATCTGGTAAATAGATTTTTTTCCTACAATAACTTAATATTTTTATATATATTCCTTAAATATTGAAACATTTCTCTAGGAACAGCAGACATTTCTTGCCTTAGAAAAGTGTTATTCCCAAAGGTTCAAAACTATCAAACTCTAAGGGGCCCTATATCCCAGGATCTGATCCCAGGTTTTCCGCTTTAAACTGGATTATATGAGTCCACACTGTCAGATAATCTGGAATAAACAGAAAACCTGGGATCAGATCCTGGGATATAGGGTATGTCTGGAAGGACCCTAACCTGCAAAGTACCACCAAAGCTTGAGGGGTTTCTCTTTCTTTTATCCCTTTTTAAAAAAATTGGAACCAAGCCTGCCATCAAGGGGATGTACCCATGGAAGCCAGTATTTCTTAAGGGAATAGCACCAGTAATATCCAGTTAGACGAGTATAACTGGAGAGATGCTTAGCATTTTTTAAGATGTCTCATACTCTAAAAATATGTCAAAAGCTATCAGCCGCCAAGAAAGTGACTCTCTTCATGCGCATCTCTGGAGGTTTTAATCTCAGGCATCTTATCTTCTCTGTTCCTGCACAGAATGGAAAATTCTAATGTTGTGAAAACATACCCAGGTCAAATTCTGATGTCTGTCATAATTCAAGATTATAATGGATGTTTTATTTACTAGCACATCACAGTATTGCTGGCTTACTAGTTCCCTTCAGAATGATAAGAATATCTCATGCAATCATAGAGTTAGAAGAGACCATCCAGTCTGATCCCCTTCTGCCATGCAGGAATGCACAATCAAAGCACTCCTGACAGATGGCTATCCAGCCGCTGCTTAAAAACCTCCAGAGAAGGAGACACCATCATCCTTTGAGGTAGCAGCATATTCCACTGCCAAGCAGCTCTTACTGTTAGAAAATTTAGAAGTAACTTTTTCTGTAGTTTGAATCCATTGCTCTGTGCCTAATAGTCTCCAGAGCAGCAGAAAACAAGGCCCCTGCCACACAGCTGAATAAAATCCCACATTTTCTGCTTTGAACTGGAATATCTGGCACTGTGGACGCAGATAATCCAAAGCAGATATTGTGGGTTATTCTGCTTTTATATTCTGGATTATATGACTGTGTGAAAGGGCCCCAAGTCTGCCCCATCCTCAACGTGACATCCTTTCAAATATTTAAACATGATTATAATGTTCTCGCTCGGTTATCTTTTCTCCACGCTAAACATGCTCAGTCCTCTCAGCCGCTCCTCATAGGGCTTGTTTGAATCATTTTGGTTGCCCTTCCATCTGCTCAAAATCCTTCTTAAATTGTGCTGCCCAGAACTAGAGACAGTATTCCAAGTAAGGTCTGACCAAAGAAGTCCCTTACTTTTACTTCCCTTAGCCTAGACCAGGCATGGTCAAACTTTGGCCCTCAAGGGTTTTTGGACTTCAACTCCCACAATTCCTAACAGCCAGCTGTTAGGAATTGTGGGAGTTGAAGTCCAAAACACCAGGAGGGCCGAAGTTTGCCCATTCCTGATCTAGACACTATATTCCTATTGATATAGACTAGAATCACAATGGCTTTTTAAGCTACTAAATCACACTGTTCTTCTTGTGGTCTACTAGGGCCCTTTCTACATGTATACATGAATCTATACTGCCATATAATCCAGTTCAAAGCAGATAATCTGGATTATTTATTTATTTATTTATGACATTTATATGTCGCTCTTCTCACCCTGAAGGGGACTCAGAGCGGCTTACAAGATATATATGCATACAATATATTATATTATTAGCATAGCACAATATCAGTATTAAATATTACTGTATTGTACTATATTTATTATTTATTTATTTACTATATTTGTATACCGCTCTTCTCAGCCCTCGGGCGACTCAGAGCAGTTAATAATAGCAAAATTCAATGCTCAAAAACATCATAAAACAGTTAAAAGTTACTTAAACAATAGCATAATAAACAGTCAATATACATTTTAAAAAATCTCATTAGCGTCACATAGTTAAAATCAAAATCTGGTCTCATCATCCAATTGTTCCATATTCCTATGTTCGTTACACAGTCTTTTCAAATGCCTGCTCGAACAACCAGGTCTTCACTTTCCTCCGAAATGTCAACAGGGAGGGGGCCGATCTAATATCTGTAGGAAGGGTGTTCCACAGCCGAGGGGCCATCATTGAGAAGGCCCTGTCTCTCGTCCCCACCAAACGTACTTGTGATGCAGGCAGGACTGAGAGCAGAGCCTCCCCAGATGATCTTAACACCCTAGCTGCTTCATAAGAGGAGATGTGTTCGGACAGGTAAGTTGGACCAGAACATGTAATATAAATATATAATTATAGTATCATTATTAGTAATAGTACAGGGTTAGTCAAAATGCATAGGCCAATAAGCCATTCAATTTTGACTAACCCTGTATTATATTCCATTACATTATAATATTATAAATGTTATATGTATATACAATATATTATATTATATTATTAGCATAGCACAGGAGACAAGGTGGAATTGTCTCCTGGCCCCCTCTCTCTTCACTCTCTCATCACTCTTCATATGGCAGTGTTGGAGCCCTCGGTGGCGCAGTGGGTTAGACCCTTGTGCTGGCAGGACTGAAGACTGACAGGTCAGAGGTTTGAATCCGGGGAGAGCACAGATGAGCTCCCTCTGTCAGCTCCAGCTCCCCATGCGGAGTCATGAGAGAAGCCTCCCACAAGGATGATAAAATACCAAAACATCAGAGAGTCCCCTGGGCAACGTCCTTGCAGATGGCCAATTCTCTCATACCAGAAGTGACTTACAGTTTCTCAAGTCACTCCTGACACGAAAAAAACCCACTATATGGCAGTGTAGAAGGGCCTAAGGAAAAGTTCACTAATACAAACAATGGGTTGCACCATAGAAAGAAATCCATTTGCTGTAGAGTGGTGGCAAAGGGTCTCAAGTGGGATTTACTACACAATTCATTTGGATTGTGACAGAACCCCCTGCGATAGGTCCCCAAACATCCACATCAAGGAATATTGGAGCGAAACCTCCCACTGATTCCCCCAAATACTCCCTTTTCTGGATTGGGTTGCCGGGGCTCAGGTTGTCCTTTTTCCAATGTGGACAATGTAGTTGTGTTGAAGCAGGGCTTCTTCAGTTTTGGCTTCACCACACAGGATGTAAAGCCACCGCCACCAGGAAGAAAAGGTTAGAAATCGACATAGGAAAGTAAAATCAGCACTAACAGTATCTTCTTTAGGCTTCTCAATATCCAAGGCTGCATCTACAGTGGATAATGAATGCAGGCCCCTTCTATACTGCCATAAAATGCAGATTATGTGATTTGAATCGGATTATATGACAGTGTAGACTCATATAATCTAGTTCAAATCAAATAATGTGGATTATCTGATTTGATAATCCTGATTATATGGCAGTGTAGAAGGGGCCTCCGTTTGACCCCACTCTAATTATCATGGCACAATGCTATGGAATCCCAGGAGTTGTAGTTTTAGGAGGTCTTTAGCCTTCTCTGCATAGGAGAGCCCGGGCCTCACCAAACTACAACTCTCCCAGGATACCAAAGCAGGTAAAGTGGTGTCAAAGTGCATCCATTCTCCAGTGTAGATGTCCCCATAGACACACGCAGACACACGCATCAGATATGGAGATAGCATGACACATCAGGTATGTAGACAGCATGACAGCACGACAGAGGGTGGCTCATGGGTGGTGCATCCCTTACTGGTCGGGCATGGGCTGCTGTGGCTGCTGCAAATGGTGCCGGCCATTCACCACCGCCTCTCTGCCCAGAGTCCAGGAGGAGACCCCGGGGAGCCCCGCTCCTTGTCCCCACTGGTCCTGGGTCCCCCGGCGAGGCTGCCACAGCCTGGACACGGCTCTGATGGAGCGCATGGCTGCAGGAAGCGCTCCTTCTTCGAAGCCTCAGGAAGAGAAGGACAGGGCGCAAAAGGCGCGCCTGGCCCTTTAAGACCACAGCACCTCTAGGGCTTCCCCAGCGCAGACAGAAGGCGCGCCAAATAAGGCGGGCTATTGGAGTGATAGACGGAGGTCTTAGCCTATCAGGAAAGAGGGGGAAGGAACGGAACCAATGAGGGAGGGAAGGAGGAGCTGTGCTTTGTCCATTTCTTCCTCCAGGTGAGCCAATGTTGACATCAGTACAGTACGACAGCCTTTTAAGTGCTATGGCTCAATGCTGAGAATTCTTAGAAGCTGTAGTTTGGCCCTCTTTGGCAGAGAAGAGTAAAGAACTTGCAAACCGACAGCTCCCACGATTCCGGCTGCTAATGTGGTGTCAAACTGCGTTAATTCTACAGTGTAGAGGCACCCATAGTCGGACGCTCAAACCACTGGGCCTCGCTGCTCTCAAGATGCTGGGATCCTGTTCCCCAGAAATCTGTTACAAGGAGGACTGAATTAATCCAAACATGGCAACCATATGGGCTCACAATCTTTATCAAGTAGGCAGCCGTGTATTATTTTAATTTATCCTTGCCTTTCAGGACATGTGTGTACATGCAGAAAAGCACTCAAGGCAAAGGTTTCTGGTGTTTTCCTAGGCCCCTTCCACACAACTGAATAAAATCCCACATTTTCTGCTTTGAACTGGAATATATGGCAGTGTGGACTCAGATAACCCAGTTCAAAGCAGGTATTGTGGGATTTTCTGCCATGATATTCTGGGATATAGGGCAGTGTGGAAGGGCCCATAGAAATAATAGAGATACAGGAACAGACTTTAAGGTCCATCCACTCCAATCCCCTGACATGCAGGAACACAATCAAAGCACTCCCAGCAGATGGCCAGAACCTAATGTGTAAGTGAATTTTTCTTCCTGCAGTTTGAATCCATTGCTCCATTGTGTCTCAGGGTCCTTCTGCACAGGGTCCTTCCGCACCTTCCTATATCCCAGAATATCAAGGCAGAAAATCCCACAATATGTACTTTGAACTGGGTTATCTGAGTCCACATTCAGATAATGTGGGATTTTCTGCCTTGATATTCTGGGATATAGGGCTGTGTGGAAGGGCCCTTAGTCTCCAGAGCAGCAGAAAACAAACTTGACCCCTCCTCAATGTGACATTCAGCATAATGCTTGGTACAAGGCAAAATCAAGGTATGATATTTGCAATTTCTCCTCAAAGATTTTTGTGTCAGAGTTTGTTAAACATATAGATGTAAAATCTATGGAAGGTGTGGTGGGGATAGGGGGCGGTCAACTGTAAGAGCTTTAGGATCCAGTTGCCTTCCCCCATTTATGGAATTTTACAGGGCGTTCAAACTTCAAACATTGCCAGCCTTTGTTTGTTTCCTGCCACAGTCATCTTCTTTCCATACAGACAACTGACAAAGAGAGGAAAAGTGGGGATAGTTCCTCCATGCCTTTGGAATTTGGATTTGGAAGCAGCAGCCTTGTTTCCCAGTTCCTTCTCCCGAACTGGAAATGCTCTGTCATTCTACTGGGCCAAAAGCCCAATTTTTGTTCATTGCTTACCCATGAAGTATGTGTTACGATTTCCTAGAATCGCCAGGAATTTCATCCTCTATTTTGGAACAGAAAAGGGGCTGGAGGAGGGAAAGGAAATCATTGTTTCCAATTTCCTATACAGCGCTGACAGAAAAGCCAATGTGGCCTCACGCTGGGGCCTCCTTTCTTTAAGGCTTCTTAACATGCTGCATTTCAGCACGTACACCCTATAAATGTAACTTGCAAAGCAGATAGATATGTCTCTTGATAGATATTGTTAAGGATAGATATTGTAGAGTCATGACCCCATTCGGCAATGCGTTATTTTTTTATTATACGCGCGCGCGTGTGTGTGTATGTTCCAGGTTGTTATACTTTGCTGTTTATGCGCCTCCAAGTCATTTTTGATGTAGGGTGACCCTAAGACAGAACTTTCCCAACATCTCATGTTGGTGATAAACTTTGGAGACAGGCATCGTTTTCCTCTTGGGCTGAATCTGATTTTCCCTTTTTTATAAATAAAATTTTTATTAAGACAGATTAAAACAAAATTTACATACAAAAAAATAAACAAAACAATATCAACAACAAAAGATTAAAAATACTTTTTCTAGAATAATACTACTACATCCTAAAAAAACCCCTGTAACTACAAACAATCTACATTATCTAATGTAGTAAGGGCTTTACATTATCTGTCTGGGGGTTATATTCTCTGTTTTCTATACCCTTTTTAGTGAAAATCAACAATTGGTACATATTTTCCCCACATAATAACACACTTCTAGTGCAAAAAACAGTGATGGTGGAGGCTCCTTCTTTGGAGGCTTTTAAGCAGAGGCTGGCTGGCCATCTGTCAGGGGTGTTTTGAATGCAATTTTCCTGCTTCTTGGCAGGGGGTTGAACTGGATGGCCCACGAGGTCTCTTCTAATGCTATGATTCTATGGAGATTTGTCCTACCTTTGCAGGAGGAACACAATAAATGGGCCCCAGGGGGGCCCTTCCACACAGCCCTATATCCCAGAATATCAAGGCAAAAAAATCCCACAATATCTGCTTTGAACTGGGTTATCTGAGTCCATGCTCAGATAATGTGGGGTTTTCTGCCTTGATATTCTGGGATATAGGCCTGTGTGGAAGGGCCCCCAGTCTTTCTTAAAGCTCTCTCCTTAATCAACGTACTAAGTTTATCCATTTCCGCAAGTTTGCTTATTTTTATAAGCCAATCGTCTTGGGATGGAATCATTGAGTCTTTCCATCTTTGAGCACAGGCAATTCTTCCTGAGGTTATCATGTATAGAAGAGTTTCTCAAACTGTCCTCCTCCAGATGTTTTGGACTTCAGCTACCAGAATTCCTAACTGCTGGTAAGATGGCTGGCATTTCTGGGAGCTGTAGTCCAAAACACCTGGAGGAGCAGAATTTGAGAAACATTGATGTATAACAATAACCTTCCACATTTTCTATCAAGTTTTTTGTCTAATATCCCAAACAGATAGACTTCAGGTTTCATTTTAAATTTGACTTTAACAGTTTCTTCGAAACCCATACATATTTGTACCCAGTGTTTCTTGGCCTTTTTACAGGACCACCATATATGATAAAAAGAGCCCATATTTTCCCCACATTTTCAACAGTCACTAGAACTGTTTTTATACATCTTAGCAATCCTTTCTGGTGTCAGGTGCCATCTATACATCAGTTTATTTTTTAAAAATTTAAATCACAGTGTCAATTTCAAATTCCTTGTCCAGTCTCTTTCCTATTTTCTATTTGTATTTGTTAACTAATATGTTGTGCCCATATAACCATAGAATCTTTCACCTGTTCCTCCTCCATTTCATATTTTAACACCAATTTCTGTAACTTAGCAATTTAGGGCTGTGGTGGTGTAGTGAGTTAAACCACTAAGGTGCAGAACTTGCTGGCTGGGAGGTCGGTGGTTAACAGTGGGTTGGAGTGAGCTTCCGCTGTTAGCCCCAACTTCTGCCAACCTAGCAGTTTGAAAACATGCAAATGTGAGTAGATCATAAAGTACTGCTTCAGTGGGAAGGTAATGGTGGTCCATGCAGCCATGCTGGCCACATGACCTTGGAGTCACGTGGTCTATGGACAATGCTGGCTCTTCAGCTTAGAAATGGAGATGAGCACCACCCCACCCCCCCCCCACCTCACCCCCCAGAGTCGGACTTGATGAGACTTAATGTCAAGGGGAAACTTTACCTTTACTTTAGCAATTAAGTGATCATCGCCAGAGTCCGAAACAGTTTCAAGTTTGGGTGTATCAGTAACAAATCCAAATAAAATTGTATCTGTTTTAGATTGTTCAACTAATTGCCTGTAGGGAAACCATTATATTGGGAAGTTTTAAGACAGCAGTTTATCTCTCATTTTTATTCTATACTGATCTTTATCCAACACCAAGTCTTTATCAGTCAACCATTTATCTTCTTGACAAAGCTTCGTGTGGAGAGCACAATAAGAACTTCTTGGTGTAAAATATTTTCTTAAACTTATTCCACACTGGTAGTAGTGATCTCCTTATATAGTGGGTATTAAAATTAGAGTCCGCCTTTATTTTATCATGCTAGAGATAGGCATGAATCCCAGATTTCAGACTTTCTCTTTTATTTATTTATTTATGACATTTATATGCCGCCCTTCTCACCCCAAAGGGGACTCAGAGCATCTTTTAAGTTATATGTACATAATTATATAATATTATTAGCATAACACAATATTAGTATTATATATTGCTATATTCTACTATACTGTAATATTATTAGTAATATTACATGTAGTATGAAATATAAAATTATTATATTGTGTTATTATATTGTATTACATTATAATAATATCAATCTCATATGTGTATATAATATATTATATTATTAGCACAACACAATATTTGACTTGGTTGAAGAACTGACTGGAGTCAAAAATAATGCATGACTGTAGGTTTTGTGATTAGGAAGACCTGGTCCTCCTCTTTTTATTATTATTTTGTAGTACTTTGAATCTGACCTTTAGTCTTTTCCCTGAATGTGATTTTCCCAAGCTCACCCAGTAGGTTTCCATGGCTGAGTGGGGATTCGAACCCTTGTCTCCAGAGTTGAATTCTCAGACCATTGCACCGTGCTGGCTCTCTATTTTTATTATTATGTTTTATTCCAGATTTATATATTGTGGCTTAGTCATTACCTTTAAAAGAAAGAATAGAAATTATTATGTATGGAAAAGGTGGCTACCTGGCTGCTTTTGGCTTTCAAACATTTTGGAGGCACATGATTTTCCTTGTGATTGTTCAAATTCATAACTCAGACTCTTAATAAGGGCATAATAAATGACCCATCCACAACCTGGGAGTTATGCCACAAATGCGATGGGCTACTTTTTGAAGACCCCTGAACCCGCAGGACCTGTAGCTATGGTTACAACAAAATACATCCTCTCTAGGAATTTTCTATAATTCTCCAGGAGATCCATCCTGGAAGACCTAGAACATTTCTGAAGAGGATCCCTCCAATGTGGCTTTATGGCAACTTCCAGCAGAAGTCACTCATTTCAGTAAGATTAGCTGTTATCCAAAGTATCCTGTTTCCAGTATGTATACCCTGCAGACTTGGGAGTCAAACTGTAACCAACATATTATAGTACTACAGGACCCTGTGGGACTTGGGTTTGAATCCCAGCTTTGCTAAGGAAACACACTGGTTGACTGTGGGCAGGTCACACAACTCTCGGCCTCAGAGGAGGGCAGTTGCAAAGCTCTTCCAAACAAACATTGGCAAGAAAACTATGTAATAGGGTGCCATAGGTTGGAAATAACAGCAAGACACACAGCAACAACAGCAATTAAATGATCATTTATAAAACATCAGAAGGCTGACAATTGGCCGTTTTATTTCAAGTACATTATGATTATGGTTGTGATGATGATTCAGAAACAAACACATTCCTTTTTTTTCGTGTCAGGAGCGACTTGAGAAACTGCAAATTGCTTCTGGTGTGAGAGAATTGGCCGTCTCCAAGGATGTTGCCCAACAGACGCCTGGATGTTTTACCATCCTGTGGGAGGCTTCTCTCATGTCCCTAAATGAGAAGCTGGAACTGACAGATGGGAGTTCACCCTGCTCCCCTGATTTGAACTGCTGACCTTTCAGTCAGCAGTCCTGCTGGCACAAGGGTTTAAGCCATTGCGCTACCGGGGGCTCCAACACATTACTCAAAAGTAGCAAGTAGTGTTTAATGCAGTACAAAAAAAGTGCCATCCCCTGGAGAATTTATGATATATTATCCTGACAATTTATTATATATCACACTGACAATCTCAAGTCATATATTTATTGGGTCACATAACAGTTTTTTTATTTAAAAGGTGGCATATTTTATAAATAAAATAAACTCAGATGATTTGCGACAACCAAATGGAATTAATATAACATAAGCTTTTGGGGATTTTAGGGATTCAGATTTGATCTGCTTATGAGGAAAAAAGGTCGGGTTCTCACGAAGGGAATTCTTACCACCATTGCAGACTCTAGCTATGCGAGCTGGGGTTAATATATTTTTAAATCCCGTTGTTTAAAAAATAATGTACAACAAAATAAACATATTTTAGGCCATCCTTCTTGCTGTAGAGTTCAGTTTCTTTGTAATGGAGTGATTCCCTCCAATACTCGTTTTGCTGCCCATATAGATCCATGCCAGGCTTTCCACATTTGTGGGTTTGACATTTGCAGATTTGATTATTCACAGATTTGAGTAATATGCACTCTCTAGGTCTTGTGCAGCTTATATCATGCGATTTAACTGCATTGAACTGCATTATATGAATCTACACTGACCATATTATGCGGTTTCAAACTGGCAGTGTAGATGGGGCCAAACCTAGGTGAATAAGGGTAAGGGAAAAAGAGGAGAAAAATGTATAATAATAAAGAAATAAAACACATATAAGTGTGTAGTAGAGGTATATGTAGTATAAGTTGTAATGGAAAGTTAAAAAATGATAAGAAAATATGCCTAAAGATGTTTTGGTATTTTTTCTTTGTTTACTGTTGGGTTGTATATAATATGACATACTCTATTGTTTAAGATACTGTAGAAAGAGGAAATAATGGGTTGTTGTAGGTTTTTTGGGCTGTATGGCCATGTTCTGGAAGCATTTTCTCCTGACGTTTTGCCTGCATGGCAGGCATCCTCAGGTTGTGAGTACCTCACAACCTCTGAGGATACCCACCACAGATGCAGGCGAAAAGTCAGGAGAGAATGCTTCTAGAACATGGCCATACAGCCCGAAAAACCTACAACAACCCAGTGATTCCAGCCATGAAATCCTTTGACAATACAGAGGAAAGAATGTATACTTACACATTTTGATGGATAATTCTATAAATAAATAAAAACAATTGCAAAAAAAATGAATTTGCTTTTAGGTGCAGATTTTAACTCTGCTGCAGGAAAATCTTTGGGTGATAGTAACAACTGATTAGAGATGGTGGAAGGCATGGGCAGAACCTGAGTATCTTCTGAATTCACTTTTTCTGGATTAAAAAAATTAATTAGTACTATGTTTAGATACTCCACTAGGTGGCATGAGTTCTCCTGCTTCCTGATAGAAACATTGATTTTACTGGCCTTTTATGACGAGGATTCTTATGGGAATAGTCAGCTTAGGCAATATTTCATAGATTGTTATTCCGAGTACTGAAGAAAACAATGGAAGGCCTTTTATAAACCTTGCCTTATGTTTAAGATTCTCATGAGGACTAGAAGCTTTCTCCTTCGAAAAAGAAAGCCACTTTATTTGAAAGAGAAAGTAGTGCCAATAAATTACGCGCTGGAGACCTAAAAGCTTAATTCCCTGCTGAGTTATGCATGTCTGCAGCTATCGATTAGGTACACATTACATACGGTACTTACAACCCTAGAGATTTCTCAAAATGTTCCAAGAATAACACTGCTCATACCTGTGACTCATGTTCTTTTCTTCTCTTTTCTTTTCCAGGGAGAATTCTAGTATGCATTCTAGAAACATAAGATAATACAAACAGATAATACAAACATTCATAACATGCTGGAAAACAGGACCTCTTTAACAATAGCCATGTGCACCTTTAACAATGAGTAAGGGCCATAATAAAAGGGGGCTTAGTTCCAAGTGAACTTGGACTACTGCCATGGCTCACTGCTAGGAAATCATGGAAATTACAGTTTTACAAGGCCTTTAGCCTTCTCTGCCAAAGAGTACTGCTTACTCCCAGGATGCTCTGGCATTGAGCCACCACAATTAAAAGGGTGTCAAACTGAATTATGTCTACAGTGTAGCTGCACCCAAGGACAAAGATGATCAAAGCTTGTCCCTCAGATGTTTTAAATGTTAATATCAAGTAAATACAGAATTTATGGGTATGGTATAATATAGTGTTATAGTATTAGTTAGGCCTATTTTTATAGTAACTCAAGCAGCTAGAAACTACATTTATCCAGGATTACCAATCTCCATAGGTGCCACTTAACCAAGAGTCTAATGTATCTCTAAATGCTGTTGGGTATGAAATACAGCTGATTCATGGTTGGGGCTGTGGGGTTTTATATCAAGGATAAAGCTATTGATGGCTACTAGTAATAAAGGCTAAAGTTGGCCCTCTGTACCCGAGGATTATGCATCCGCAGAGCCAACCATCCATGACTTGGAAATTATTTTTTAAAAACCCAGAAATCAAACTTTAATTTTCTCTCTCTCTCTCTCTCTCTCTCTCTATATATATATATATATAATCATAGAATCATCGAATAATAGAGCTAGAAGAGACTACATGGGCCATCTAGTCCAACCCCCTGCCAAGCAGGAAAAGCACTATCAAAGTACCCCTGACCATCCAGCCTCTGTGTGT
Organism: Anolis sagrei; assembly: GCF_037176765.1. NCBI lineage: Eukaryota > Metazoa > Chordata > Lepidosauria > Squamata > Anolidae > Anolis > Anolis sagrei. The sequence goes on from NC_090022.1 coordinate 138,845,888, forward strand.
GTGTATGTATATATACACACACATATACTACACACACACACTGTATGTATATATGTGTGCGTGTATAGTATGTGTATATATGTGTGTGTATGAGATAGATAGATAGATAGATAGATAGATAGATAGATGTGTGTGTGTCATAGGGAGGAGGAAGCTAGCTTGTTTTTTGCTGCCCTGGAGAATAGGACCCGGAACAGTGGCTTCAAACTACAGGAAAGGAGATTCCACCTGAACATTAGGAAGAACTTCCTAACTGTGAGAGCTGTTCAGCAGTGGGACTCTCTGCCCCGGAATCTGATGGGGGCCCCTTCTTTGGAGGCTTTGGAGGCTTTTAAGCAGAGGCTGGATGGCCTTCTGTTGGGGGCGCTTTGAATGCAATTTTCTGCTTCTTGCCAGGGGGTTGGACTGAATGGCCCATGAGGTCTTTTCCAACTCTATGATTATACACACACACACACACATATTACTGGGTCATTGTATACTTGAGATTTTTGTATCCATTGGGGACAATGGTGTCCTACAACCGGATCCCAGTGAATAACAAGGGCCCAATGTATATACACGGTGGGGCATAAAGATTTGCTACATTTTGAAGGGATATTAAAAATGAGCAAAACTATCTAGAAAAAAAATGTATATATCTGAAAAGTACATTAAAATGTTTTTTAATGGCTTTAAAAATTATATCAGACAAGTCATTTTGTAAGTATGCAGCTTTAAATCAGCATGCAGAATCCTCCTCAAACTCCGACTCAATATCCTCACTCCCCGGGCATGCTTGGCACCTGAGTGGACTGCTGAGTGGATGCTCTTGCCGCTTCCACATTTTCTGGCCTTCTGCCAGGGATTTTCTTTTCAATGTGGATCTAGTTGCCTGAAGATTAGAAATCCATAGCAAAATTGTTTCCCGATCTGATAGAGATACATTTTGACTGAATGGAACGCTCTCTATGTCGTTATCACAAAATGGTTATTCCCATAATATGCTTGAACCACAAAGCCCTGATGTTCACTGTCCAACCCATGATGGGTACTGAAAATGGCAGAGCCTAACCTACCCAATTACACCCACCTCACCTCTCTTTCCCCACTACAGCCTATGGGAGCCCCTGGTGGCGCAATGGGCTAAACCGCTGACCGAAATCCGGGGAGCGGAGTGAGCTCCCATCTGTCAGCTCCAGCTTCTCATGTGGGGACATGAGAGAAGCCTCCCACAGGATAGTAAAACATCTGGGTAATGTCCTTGGAGACTGCCAATTCTCTCACACCAGAAGCGATTTGCAGTTTCTCAAGTCACTCCTGACACACACGCACACACAGAAACTACAGCTCATGCAGTGCCCCCTCAAAATATGGGAGATCTTTATGCCCCACCCTGTATTATCCCCAATATCAGAAGCATTTGGCTTATGAAATGCAGGCTACTATATGTTATGAGCCTTTGGTATAATTCAGAGGGGCTCTTCCTATGTCTTTATGGCCTTATAATGGGAACATTGCCACCCAAGAATCAATGCAAGAGACCATCGTGCTCACTCTAAGTGATAATGTTTAAGAAGATTATAGAGTAGTGTTCTTCCATCTGGCTTGACTGCTTCTCCCAGTTGGAGAGAGAAGGGAGAGGCCACCAAGCCTTTCTCAAGGCACTTTTAATATGAATACTCAGCACAGCATGTTTCCTTGCCTCAGCAAATCAGTTTCACCACAAACCTGGCCTAGTGATTCTTTGGCCTCACAGAGGATGCATTTACATTGTAGACGTAGATGTAATGCACACCACTTTCCCTTCCATGGCTCAATGCTATGGAATCATGGGAAGTGTACTGCTACAAGGTCTTGAGCCTTCTCCGCCCAAGAATGCCAGTGCCTCACCAAACTGCAACTCTTGGATTCCATAGCATTGAGCTGCATATTTAAGGTATCCTCTGCTGAAAGCTATTACTTGTTTGCTAAGCAACAGATTGTTATAGAGTGCAATACATATTTGAACTGCCAAAAAGGGAAAATAAATATTGGGAGACTGTAATAAAAGGGTAGAGCTTGACACAAAACTGGGCTGAAGAACCTGCTAGAAGCCCTCACCAAGTACTCTGTCTTGTCCAAACCCCTCAGCCGTTTAGTAGGTGCATTATGTAGGTTGAGTATCCCTCACACAAAATACTTGGTATAAGAAGTGTTCTATTTTTTTCAGGTTCTTGGAAAACCTATTTATACATAATTTTAGGACTCATGAGACGATGTGTAGAGCTCTGTTTCCATACACTGTGGAGACGGAGCCCCGTGAAGGCCATAACATGACGTTATGGCTCTTCTGGTGGGACTCTGTTTCCACAGCGCATGAAAGCGGAGCCTTACACCAATCTCCTTAAGATGGGAGGAAGTGGGGAAAAGGCAGACAAGGATGTGGAATGGCTAGCCATTCCTCAAATAACCAAAAATGGGAGGTTATGAGGTAAGATGGTTCCCTCTGCTTCCCCACCCCCAGCTCTGTCTGATGAAGTCCTTAGACATAGGACAGTGGTTCTCAACCTGTGGGTCCCCAGATGTTTTGGCCTTCAAATCCTAGAAGTCCTAACAGCTGGTAAACTGGCTGGGATTTCTGGGAGTTGTAGGCCTAAACACTTGGGTACCTACAGGTTGAGAACCACTGACATAGAATGTGAGTGTAAACACAAAATTCATTTTATGTTTCATTTTCACAGCCTGAAGGTAATTTTATGTATAGTCGTTTAAATATTTTTTATGCATGAAACAATCTTTGTGTACACTGAACCATCAGAAAGCAAAGGTGTCACCTTCCCAGTCACCCAAATGGACAGATTTTGAAGTATTGTCAAAGGCTTTCATGACTGGAATCACTGGATTGTTGTAGGTTTTTTTCGGGCTATATGGCCATGTTCTAGAGGCATTCTCTCCTGACGTTTCGCCTACATCTATGGCAAGCATCCTCAGAGGTAGTGAGGTCTGAGAGAACGTCAGGAGAGAATGCCTCTAGAACATGGATTTTGAAGTGTCTGTATTTCAGAAAATGAATACTCAACCTGTATTTACTAGGGAGTAAGCTTGCCTGAACACAAAAGGATTTATTTCTTTGTGAACAAGCAATGGAGTACAATTGAAGCATAAAATAACAAAGAAAAAGGTCTCTACAGCTGGTTGACAATGGAGTCTGCTCTGAAGTTGAGAAAGAACGGCTGCTGGGTCAGTTACAAGGCTAAAGCATCAATACCCAGGAGACTGTAAAGCGAGTTACCTTTGGCAACAATAAGAATGGAAGAACTCAATGGTCATGGCTCTGGAGCCTCTTCTGGTTAATAGTTTCATTCGCTTGATCAAAATATGGTCAGTCTCTTGTTCTTTCATCTCCTGCCCCTGACCTGAGAGAAGTGCACACAGAACTTTCAAAATGTTCTAATTAGTTTTTTGAAGTATGAAATACTTCCAAAAATAATAACACACACACATTCTGAATCAATTAGGAGTGTAATTTCTTCAACTATACCTTGCAGTATGCCAATGTTTCTCAACTTGGGGGTCCTGACCCTGGGGGGGGGGTCACGAGGGAGCGTGAGAGGGGTCACCAAAGACCATCAGAAAACACAATATTTTCTGTTGGTCACGAGGATTCTGTGTGGGAGGTTTGGCCCAATTCTATTGTTGATGGGGTTCAGAATCCTCTTTGATTGTAGGCCAACTATAATCACAGCAACTACAACCCTCAAATATCAAGGCCTATTTTCCATAAACTCCACCAGTGTTCACATTTGGGCATATTGAGTTTTCATGCCAAGTTAGGTCCAGATTCATCATTGTTTGAGTCCACAGTGCTCTCTAGATGTAAGTGAACTACAACTTCAAAACTTAAAGTCAATGCCCACCAAACCCTTCCAGTATTTTCTGTTGGTCATGAAAGTTCGGTGTACCAAGTTTGGTTCAATTCCATTGTTGGTGGACTTCAGAATGCTCTTTGATTGTAGGTGAACTATAACTCCCAGCAACTACAACTTAGGACATTAAGATCATCTGGGGAGGCTCTGCTCTCGTTCCCACCTGCATCACAGGTACGTCTGGCGGGGACGAGAGACAGGGCCTTCTCAGTGGTGGCCCCTCGGCTGTGGAATGCCCTTCCTACAGAAATTAGATTGGCCTCCTCCCTATTGGCATTTTGTAGGAAAATGAAGACCTGGTTGTTCGAGCAGGCATTTGAATAGGAATACGGAGCAACAGATAATGAAATTGAATCTTGATTTTGCTTGAGATGCTAATTAGATGTTATATTGATGTTTAACTGTTTATTATGTTACTATTTTAATTGTTTTTAACTGTTTTTTATGATGTCAAGCTTTGATTTTTTGCTATTGTTAACCGCTTTGAGTCGCCTGAGGGCTGAGAAAAGCGGTATATAAATGAAGTAAATAAATAAATAACTCCCAAATGACAAAATCAACCCCCCCAACCCCACCAATATTCAAATTTTGGCGTATTGGGTATTTGTGCCAAATTTGGTCCAGTAAATGAAAACACACCCTGCATTTCGTATATTTATATTACGATTCATAACACTAGCAAAATTACAGATATGAAGTGGCAACAAAAATAATGTTATAGATGGGGGTCACCACAATATGAGGAATTGTATGAAAGGGTCGCGGCATTAGGAAGGTTGAGAACCACTGCAGTATGCCCTTAAGATTAACAGTTTAATGAGAAAAGTGAAAAACTTCAAGATTTGATTTTTGGGTGCATCTGCACTGTAGAAATAGTGCGGTTTGACACCATTTTAACTGCCATGGCTCAATGCTATGGAATCCTGGGAGTTGTAGTTTGGTGAGGCACCAGGACTCTTTGGAAGCAAAGCTGCTTTTCTTCAATTTGGCAACATAGTGACTTTTTCCTGTCTTTCACAAACCTTTCCATACTTCTAGATTTCCGAATAATACATTCAGATTTTATCAACTTTATGGCCTAAAAGCTGAAAATGTGGGTTTATTTTTTTAAAAAAACAGCATTGTAGTGTGTTACGTTGGTAGAATTCCTCCCATTCATCTTTTTGTATTTACCTAGATTCCCAGAATTAGGCGTTACTATACAGTACACATCGGGTTTTCCTCTTTCATTTCAAGTATAAGTAAATGTAGAACCCAGTGATATATTTTTGGGAGAGCAACAGGAATCTCCTGGACTGGAAAGCATGAGCTGGAATCAATGCAAACATAATGCTGTGCTGAAGGATTAAAAAGTGGCAACTTTTATTTTGGTGCTATTGTTTCGCAATCATTCTCTCTAAACAAAGGCTTATGGAGCAAGCTTCCCAACTATCCCAAAGATGGCAATTCCTGGAATTAGCCGTTTGAGGTCGCTGCAAAACAGGGCCTCTCTACCCCCCCCCCCTTTTCTGCTTGGACAGAAACTGTCACCCGGCCAAAACAAACTGGCTGCATATTTTCCAGCCATTTTGCCCCTTCCCTCGCTCAGATAGTTGGGCTGGCATCCAGCACATCTGCAGTTACGGTAGGCCTCGCCAGCTGGAAAACCCAGAGGCTGTGACGCCAGCAAAGGCCTCTCCGGCCTGACTTTTTCCTCTAGTGCTGGATCCCACCCTTCCCACTCTTTACAAGGCAATTCCTCTTCAAGGTGAAAAAGACAGAGTTCCTTGACCTCACTGGAGCGGAAAAAGGGGCGTATGGCCTCAAAGCAGAGGCTCCCCACATCTTTGGAAGACAGGCGCCAGGGCCAGGGCTGACTTCTGGGCAACGAGAAAGAATCAGCAAAGCTGGAAAAGAAACTATCTCACTATGTGCAAAAAAAAAAGAAAGAAAAAAAAAACAAACCTTTCCAACTACGTTGAGTACTCCCAGCCAATTGGAAGGAGGGACCAAAGTTTTGGGATTTAGCCTTGGCCCTCATTATGTCTCTTGCCTGCTTTTTCAAGGAGGAAAATCAGTAAGCATTACTTGGAAGACGTAAGAATCTTGATCACATTTTGAAGGCTTCACATTGGATTTATTTGCATGTATATTCCTACAGTTTAATCTAGAATTTCTGGTTGCTTAGGAGCTCCTGGCTATAAAGAATGAAGGCCATGTCCCATTTGAAAAAAAAATTACCCACATACACTCATTTATAAGCCAACTTCATGTGTAAGTCGAGGGCAGGTTTGGGGGCTAGAATTAAGGATTTTGGTATGACTCAGGGATAAGTGAAGGGGAAAGCATCATTACTACTTCATCTACCCCCGGCATTTACCCACACGGGCATTCATAAATACCAGAAGAGGCACCATAGTAGAAAGAGTAAAGGGGGTCAGTGCTACTTTTCGGTTCCTACAGGATAGACTATGTTCTTGCCTTTTGGCGCTCTACTCAAAGAAGGGGTTGGTTCTCTTTTTTATAAGACTGAAGGTACAGTACTCGCATGATTTTTTGATTGACATTTCTTTATATACATGAAGTATACATGAGTATATAAAATTAATTTACTTCCATCACAAGCACTTCTAGAACTATCATGTTAAAGCTGTTAGTGGAAATGACCTGTTCTCTGCATAAGGCAGGTAAATTGAAATTTCATCTGGATAAAAGCACTTTCTCTTGGGGCTTTCTGCATGTCATCGTACTTCTGCATTTGTTCCCTGAGCGCCTGTTTTAATTACACTAACGATATTGACCTCCTTTTCCACTTCTGTCATGGTACCATTTCCTGTGTGAATTTTTAATTGTACTGTTAGACTGTTTTGGGGTGATCTGGGTAGTCGATAGGAATGTGCTTTGGGTAGGAGATCCCTGTTCCAGAGTCCCTATTGCTACAATGATACAATACAATGTTGCAGTAATGCTTCATTCTCATTCCCTCTGTCTAATAATAATAATAATCATAATAATAATCATAATAATACTTTATAACCCGCCCTTTCTCCCCATGTTGGAAATAGCAACCTTCTTCAAGCCTCCACTAGTAGTTTGATATGTATAAAATTCAGCTTGCTTACTGTATTTCATATGAGTGTATTGGTATGTATTTTTTCTTTAACTCTTTGTTGTGGGAGGGGCTGCAGACCATGTGATCAGAACTGGGCTTGTACAGGAGTCAGACTCTATTTTAGAAACAGTTTTGCTTTAGACTTCAGTAGAAACAGATGTATGCTTTAAGAAGTCAGTAGGAACAGAATGTTGTACAGAAGCATTAGACTAGGGGTCCTCAAACTAAGGCCCGGGGGCCAGATGCGGCCCCCCAAGGTCATTTACCCGGCCCTCATTCAGGGTCAACCTAAATCTGAAGCAACTTGAAAGCGCACAACAACAACAACAACAACAACAACAGCAGCAGCAGCAATCCTATCTCAGCAGCCAAAATCAGGTCCACACTTCCCATTGAAATACTAGTAAGTTTATATTTGTTAAATTGTTCTTTTTAATTATTGCATTGCTTTAAGTGTTTTTTGTATTACAAATAAGATATGTGCAATGTGCATAGGAATTCATTCATGCTTTTTTCAAATTATAATCCGGCCCTCCAACAGTTTGAGGCACTGTGACCTGGCCCTCTGTTTAAAAAGTTTGATGACCCCTGCATTAGACTTTCTAAGAAAGATGCCCCATGTTATCTACACAGAGAAACTACTTCAAATCCTATCTGTAACTGGATACGTATGCAAAGTACCTGTATGTTAAATACATGAAGTCTGTGAGTAAACCAACTATGTTACTTTTAAAGAAGTCTACTTATTCTTGTCTCTTGAGAGCATGATTTAAAGGCAAATATATTTTAAGGGAGAGTCAATGTTTTTGGGCAACTAAAAATAACATTTCTGAAACTCTGCTATATTTATTTATTTTATTATTTATTTAAAACATTTATATTCCGCCCTTCTTGCCCCACAGAGGACTCAGGGCGGAGCACAGCATATATATGGCAAACATTCAATGCCAGGACATAAAACCATAAATATATACGAACATTAAAATAACTTATATTCACATTAAAAGTTGCTTAAAAACCATATATGTATGCGTGTGTATTTTATGCATTGGCATATCTTTGTCCCTAACCATTCAGAAAGCAAACCTAGGACCCTTCCACACAGCCCTATATCCCAGAATATCAGGGCCGAAAATCCCACAATGCCTACTTTGAAGTGGGTTATCTGAGTCCATACTCAGATAATGTGGGATTTTCTGCCTTGGATATTCTGGGATATAGAGCTGTGTGGAAGGGCCCACAGGTACATCAGTTTAACAACTGGGAAACCGTATTGCCTTGCATGAATGCCATTTTCCGAAAAGGTTATGGAATCATTTTTTCAAAAGGTTATGACTTCTAACAAGGTCATGCCTTTCTAAAGATCATAAAATTTCCAGAAGATTATGGAGATTTCCATTTTTCAAAAACCAGAGGGGACTATAACCATACATGTGCTGAATAGAATTGGGGCACATAAGATCAGGGTGGAAGAGAAACACAAGGGAGCGGAAAGGCATAATTAGCTGACTTTCTGTGCCTGAGTTTTCTTTCAGAATGGCAAAACATGGGGAGTTGGGAGGGACTCTTTGAAGAGAGCTGCCATTTAGCCAATGACTGGCACCGTGCTCTGGGGCTTGTGTCATCGCTGAGTTCCCTCTGTTCCCAACACTTTGCATAAAATAAACAATGACAAGGGGCAGAGATAATGCTGGAGGGAGTAGTGGGTAGGCAGTCTGTGTAAGATAAGGTTTTGGCACTAAAAGACATTGTAATCTCCCAGTGCTTCCAAATATTTGCAAGGAAAGGCAGCAATCTGATTGCATGGCATTTTTATAGACAACACAAATGTAGCCGGAGAGGAGCCTTGTTTAATAAGGCGCTATCTCATAAAATACAACAAACACACTTGTTCTGCCCACATTTGCTTGTGAATATTTGCTCAATGCTGACAGAGTACATTTACACTGTAGAATTAATGCAGTTTGACACAATTTTATCTGATATGCTCAATGCTGTGAAATCCTGGGAGTTGTAGTTTGGTGAGGCACCAGCACTCTGACAGAAAAGGCTCAAGACCTTGTAAAACTACAGTTCCCATTATTCCATAGCATTGAGTTATGGCAGTTAAAGTGGAGTCAAATTGCATTAATTCTTTAGTATAGATCAGGCCAGGGCAAACTTCAACCCTCCAGGTGTTTTGGACTTCAGGTCCCATAATTCCTAACAGCCATAGGCCATGCCTGGTATAGATACACTCTTTAAAATGACTGTCTTGCTTCTAAGTAGGTGTGTACAGGATTACAATACATGTATGTTTCAATGTTTAATCAAGATAATTGTTACTCAATGGGATGTACTTTCTGATAAATATGTTTTGATTGCAGGGAATAAACAGAATTACAGTTCTGTACATTACTATCTCTATGAATGCTTTGAATTTTATTTCAGAATAAAGATGTACAGCAATTCTCTATAAAATCCCTGGAAACTTTCTAGCATTGTCTCACTAGCAATTTTCATGCTACCTGTTAAAAAGTCACACAGTGCAAATAAATTACAATTTGAACTTAGAAGGTGTTAACCCTTAGAGAAAAAAAGTGTAGGTGCAAATGGAGTTAGTCTCAATTCTTGACTAAAAAGAAGATGTGTGAGTATTTGCAGGGGATTTAACATATGGCAGAGGTGAATAACAAACCAAGCTGGGAAAACAGCCAAAGAAGAGAAAAAACAGAGCTTGGCTATCAGTCCAAAAACAATGGGGTCGTATATTCAAAATCCATCAGCCTACTAGCTGTGGTATGAGAATATAGGGAAGATCAAATGGAGGGTCTGGAACATACATAGAAGAGACAATCTGTTACACAAGAACAAAAGGGAAAATCTGAAAACAGTTATAAGATACTAACTTTCTACTTGTTATAGAACCTCATTAAAATGGGGGACAGGATTCCCCAGTCACCTCTGGTTGTTCGTAGAGTAGTCTAGGCATCCACATGCTGGCTATTAGATCCTGTTTCAAGCATTATGAATTTGGACTACTGGTTGTCGAACATTCAGATCTATTGCCAGGATGCTCAGTCCTCACTAAAACCTTATAAAACCATCTCCTGACAGTTTTGGTACTAGTCCCTACTTTCCACTGCTCTAAAAGATACAGCTGTTTGAATTCTCCAAGGGCAGAGATGACAAAAAGCAAGCAACACAAAGTTTAATTCTTGAAAGATACTCCTGTCCTGTCTTTACCTTTTATACCAGGCATGAGCAAATTTCAGTCCTCCAGGTGTTTTGGACTCCAACTCCCATAATTCCTAACACCCAGTAGGCTGTTAGGAATTGTGGGAGTTGAACACCTGGAGGGCCAAAGTTTGCCCATACCTGTTCTATACGGAGAAAACTTTATATGAAAACTACAGTCATCCCTCCACATTCACCGGGATTAGGGATTTGGGACAAGTGAATAACTACACCTCATCAACTAGAGAATGAATCCACTTTAAATCTGGTTGCTGCCTCCTGCACATTTCTGGGGTTTGTAGTTTAGGGAGGAGCCTTTAACAGCCTCACTAAACTAAAGACCTCAGAATTCTGCAGGAAGCAGAAACTGGATTTAAAGTGGATTCATTCTCTAATGTGATGAAGAGAATTGCTATTTTATTTTCACCTGAGATAACATATCTCTGGGATTTTCTAGGTCTTCCAGCTCAACTCCAAAGTCAACCTCTGTTAGAAACAGAATTGCATCAGAGATCTAGATTCCTGGAGAAGTCTTCTCTTTAGGATACCCCATGTGGGTTTGCTGCTTCTCCGGACTCAATCTACCCGAGAAGGGGGGCTTCGCTGCCCTCCAAGTCGTCTGAAAAGGCTGAGGTTTGAGAAGCACTCAAAACCTCCGTCCTGCCGCCATTAATCCACACCGAAAGTCTAACCTTATTTTCTTTCTGGGGAGAATTAGTCCTCTGCATAGCCAAATTCATTATAAAAGCTGCCCACTTGAGAGATCTCTTAATCTCACAAAATAGGGTCCCTTGTCATACCAATAAAATTATCTAAAGTATCTGACTGATTCTTTTACACTTGTCACTCTGCTCCCCTGCTTTCATCTTGTAATTTAATCCCATTTTACCAAACTTATTATTTTATCAAGTTTTATTGTGGGTTTTTTTGTAGTTAAGTGTTAGAGGAGTTTTAGGATAGTGATTAGTGTCTGTTTTGTCTTATAAGGAGTTGGTTTAACCTCCAGTTGGGTAGTAAAATTACTAAAAAAGTAATTTAGGATATCTAAAAAAGTATATTTGGAAAGCTCTGATCTAGGCCCTCCAGCATCACTTGTTGGAAATAGTAACCTTTTCAAGACTCCATTAGTTATTTGTTATGTATATAATTGAGATTGCCTACTGCACTGTATATGTATTGGTATGCAATTTCACCTTAACTCTTTGTTGTGGGAGTGGCTGCAGACCATGTGATCACATCTGGGATTGTTCAGGGCTCAGACTCCATTTTAGAACAGTTTTGCTTTCAGACACCAGAAAGAGATGCATGCTTAGAGACTCCATTGGACTTTCAGAATAGACAGAGACTGTATTAGACTCTCAGAGCAGAGAGATGCTTTGGATTTTGGGCTGTTGATTATAAGAAAGATGCCCTGTGTTATCCACACGGAGAAACTATGGTACTTCAAATTCTATCTGTAACTGGACTTATAAGCAAAGTACCTATTTGCTGAATCAAAGACATATCTCGGTACATCAGTTTAACAGCCTTATTGCCTTGGACAAATGCCATTTTCCAAAAGTTATGACCCTAACAGGTCATGTTTTTTTACCAAGAAGGTATGGCATCATTTTTCAAAATGTCATGCCTTTCCAAAGATGGCTTCTAACAAGGTAATGCCTTTCCAAAGATCATAAAATCTCCAAAAGGTTATGGAGATTTCCATTTTTCCAAATCCACTGGAGGATGTTGTCCACCATGTCACCCTGGAGGATGTAGATTTTCCTTGAAATACCATTTTAGATCAAACCTGTGAATAATCAAATTCGCAAATGTGGAGGAATGACTGTACATATATAAGTGGCGAGGAACCGATACTAATGACAGCTACCCAACTCTGATGTGATCTGATGAGTGTTTGTCTTTTTTTCAATAGCACTATATTCACCCTAGGTTGTAGCATACTTTAAAACATTAACTATTTCTATAGGGTATTTTCTAGCGTTGTCCAAAGAACTCTTAGGAAAACCTCGTGATTCTCATATGTTTGATCCTCATGTTACAAGAAGTAGACTGACTGATAGTGGCTTGTCTAAGGCAAACAGTGATTTAACATCTGAGGTAAGACTTTATAATAATGACCAGATGGATGATTTAAAAATATGCCACTCATGGAAGAAACAAGAGCCTTGCACTCTGGCTGTATTCTTTGAGTCGTGCAGGTTCATGTCACATTATAGCCTGAAAATGGGGGCAGTCAGATGATAGGATGGAGAGGGATGATAATGGTGACTTTTGCCTTATTCCTAGTTTGGGACTCAAAGCAATTTAGAATAGATTTTTTAAAAATACAATTAAAAATTCACAAAATATAAATGTTAATAAAAGAGTATTTTTTTAAATCTTACTATTAGGGTTCAAGTTTCTAGCAGGTAGTTGCTTATAAACGGCAACACACCAATTGAGATGCACAAATGGAGAAAAAGACTTGATGGGTGCAAATGTGTCAAATGTGAATGGGATGGTTCTTGCAAAAACCATTTTAAAAGTCTATGATGGGAGGGAGAGAACAAATTGTATTTGTATTCCCTGGAGAGACCCACCTGGCACCAACATATTATATTTTAAGTGTCGGGGGGGGGGGGGGGGGGGGGACGACGACGACGACCTTTTCTTTTTCCAGACTTTCAAATCTACATTTTGATATATAATTTTGGCATTTTGATTATAATTTTTTCATTAGAGTTGGAAGTGTCAGCCTTTTAAACCAACTACACATTAATAATCTTTTGAGCTGCTTCTGAATCTTTTAGGATGATGACCAATTGTTGTTCATGTTGTTATTTATACTCCCATTTTACTTCTTGATTGGGACACATAGCGGTTCATAATATTAAATACAAAGCAGTTAAAAACCTACAACAGAGTTTTCCAAACATTTCATGTTAGTGACAAACTTAATAGACATTCATCATTTCACAACACATTAATTCAGTTTTACTAGCAAACCAGAAGTTAAACCAACCCCTTATAAGAGATACACATAAATTGTATTGGAAATAGCAACCTTCTTCAAGCCTCCACTAGTAGTTTGTTATGTATATAATTCAGATTGCTTTCTGTATTGTATATGAGTGTATTGGTATGCATTTTTTCTTTAACTCTTTGTTGTGGGAGGGGCTGCAGACCATGTGATCAGGTCTGGGCGTGTTCAGGACTCAGGCTCCATTTTAAAAACAGTGTGCTTTAGACTTCAGTAGGAATTGAATGCTTTCAGATGCCAGCAGGAAATGTATGCTTAGAGACTTCAGTAGAAACAGATGTATGTTTTTAGAAGTTAGTTGAAACAGACTAGACAGAGACTCTGTTAAACTCAGAACAGAGAGATGCTTTGGACTATGGACTATTGAGTTGAGGAAAGATGCCCTGTGTTACCTACACAGAGAAACTACTTCAAATCTATTTGTAATGGGATTGATAACAAAAGTACCTGTATGCTGAATGCATGAAGTTGGTGAGTAAACCAACTATGTTACTTTTAAAGAAGTCTGCTTATTTTTGCTTCTTGAGAGCATGATTTAAAGGGAAATATATTTTAAGGGGGAATAGATGTTTTTGGGCAATTAAAAGGAACACTTCTGAAACTCTGTTATGTGACACACACACGCATATATTGTGTACTGGCATATCTTTGTCCCTAACCATTCAAAGACATATCTAGGTACATCAGTTTTAACAGCTGAGAAACGTAGTTGCCTTGCATTAATTCTGGTGAATGCCATTTCCCCCCCAAAAATTATGGACTCATTTCCAAAAAGGTTATGACTTCTAACAAGGTCATGTGTTTCCAAAGATCATAAAATCTCCAAAAGATTATGGAGATTTCCATTTTCCAAAAATGGTCATAACAAATTGTATGAGGACACAACATCTCTCATGAAAAAATTTCATTTATATTTTAAAATTTATATGATTTGTAAGGTAAGAATATACATGTCCAATATTTGTGTAATTTGTGAGTATCAATATGTTATTAATATGAATATTAATGTTACTAATCAGCACCTTTGCTACACATGCAAGAATACTTTTTTTAAAAAAGATTTCCCCCAGGCAGTAAGAAGCCACACCTTGAAACTGCTAGGCCATTAAATGCTAATCAAGGTGGCCAATTGAAATATTCACACTTAGCTCCAACAGACAAGAGTTCTTTCGCCCACCCTGGGCCTTCCACAGATATATAAACCCAATTTTCCTAGTTTCCAACAGACCTCACAACCTCTGAGGATGCCTGCCATAGATCCAGGCAAAATGTCAGGAGAAAATGCTTCTGGAACATGGCCATACAGCCCGGAAAACTTACAACAACCCACATACAAGTTGGTTTGTAAATAATAACATACATGTTCTCATTATGTTTGTGTGACATGCCTACACACTGCAGCCGACACACTAACACAGTGGTTCTCAACCTGTGGGTTCCCAGATATTTTGGCCTTCAACTCCCAGAAATCCCAACAACTGGTAAACTGGCTGGGATTTCTGAGAGTTGTAGGACAAAACACCTGGGGACCCACAGGTTGAGAACCACTGCACTAACACCTTGTGACACACAGTTTGGAAAGCTCTGACCTACAACATATAACTATTAAAATTGAGTGAAACCTATAATTAGTAAAACAAGTCAGTTGAAATCACTTAAAACAAGTAAAAAACTGTTACAATAATTAAAAAGCTATACAGCAACACCCCCTCTGGCTCATTCATTAAAAGAAAATCTGCTTTAAAAAGGTAGTCAGAATAAAAAGTAGGCTGATTTCCCATCTTACCCTGAAGGAGGAGCTTCTGTTGTTTAACGGAGACACCTTATGGTCTGCCAGCAAATGGAACGTAGAAGAAACCTGGCCACTGGGAATGTAAGGGTTTGCCCTCTGTTTTGAATTGTTTTAAAAGATCCTTCCTGAAAAATTACAGGAGTAGGTAAGTTATCAAAAGCAGCCACTTAATATTTCCGTCTCCTTTGTAGTCCTATGGTTTCTTATACATGGAGACATTCTTATACATGTAGCCTTGGTTTCAATTTCATCCCAGAATTATTACCCAGTTTTCTTATGCCTTGCTGCTTATCTAAGGCCTCATACACACTGCCATATAATGTAGTTTGGAACTGCATTATATGATCAGTGTAGACTCATATAATGCAGTTCAATGTAGCTAAGCTGCATTATATGAGCCTACACTGACCACATAGTGTAGTTTCAAACTGCATTACATGGAGTGTAGATAATAATAATAATAATAATAATAATAATAATAATAATAATAACCCAGAGATTATCAGGACCTCAAAATCGAACTGCAAAGGCTCTGGCATAAAGGTGGTCCCAGTGGTCATGGGCACACTGGGTGCTGTGCCAAAAGATCTCAGCTGGCATTTGGAAACCATAAAAATTGACAAAATCATGATCTGTCAACTGCAAAAGGCCACCTTACTTGGATCTAGACGCATCATTTGGAAATACATCTCACAGTCCTAGACGCTTGGGAAGTGTTCGACTTGTGATTTTGTGATACGAAATCCAGCATATAGATCTCGTTTGCTGTGACATACTGTGCTTTTGTGTCAATAATAATAATAATAATAATAATAATAATAATAATACTTTATTTGTATTCCACCCCATCTCCCCGAGGGGACTCAGGGAGGATTCCAGCGTATACAATCATTCAATGTCTAGAAACAATCTAGATAGGGCCCAAGCAACGAAGCTGTGTTTTTAGTATGATTTTTGATATCCAACATTTGAGCATCTGAACAGGACTTTGGGCCAACACAAAATGATTTGACAGAACATAGATTTGAATTTTCTGGATGATTTGCAGCAAATCAATAAGAGCTGCTGTTTCACAGAGAAAGGTGCCCCCACCCCTGGAAGTTAGGTTGCTGAAATTATAAAAGTTTGAGGTGGGAAAACCTTTTTAAGAAAATCCAAAAGGACTATGAGCATTGTTTTGATCTTAAAAAATAAATTATTTGACTTTCCAAGTACTCCGTTCTTGAACCGTGCATGTATGTGTATCCATGCGTACACATGACACCTGGTTTGGTTGGTACATGTCTGGGTTGAGAAATTAATTAAATCCAGCTCTTTCTCTATTCATTCATGTTCGATTGCTATTGCTTTTTGAAATATAGGTGGCATGGAAAGATTGCATTGCTACTTTTTTTTGCCAGCCGTCTCCAGAGAGCAATATCCCACTGCTATGTAAACCAAAGCAAAACAAGTAAGTGTCTCCCATGCATTGCTCCCATCCTGTAGCCGTTTTGGCTCACCAAGGAGGAAATTTGTATTGCAAGAGGAGGATTATGGCTAGGGAATGGTCTTTTCCTTTTAAGGGATGCCTATGCAGATAAAGGCCTACTAAGCTCCATGAGGTAGCTCTCCAATCTTGACAGATCCAGTGCCCTTAAAAGCACGATGTTGAGGCAGCAGGTAAGATTTCTTTGGGGGGGGGGGTATTAGTGTGTTCCTGTTCATATTTTGGACTAGAAAAAAAGCAAGATAGGGTTAGTCAGCAAGTGAGTAATTCTTCAGGTGTGGTATTCAGTACAGACTAAAGAGATTTTTCTGTCCTTTAAAAGAAAGAATGGCATCTGGGCAGAAGGTAATCTGGATCTTCTGGGTCAGAGCTTTCCAAACATTTCATGTTAGTGACAGTCTTTTGAGCCATGCATCATTTTGCAACTCAGTAATTCAGTTTTACTTGCAAACTGGAGGTTCACTGACCCCCTATAAGAAATACAGACATGTCCATATATTGTCATAACAAAAAGAATTATAACATACCCTATGAATATATTTATATTTCAAAATTATTATGTATATCCTCCCTTTTCTTTCTAAAAAAGATAATATTTCCAATATTTTGTCATTTATGGGTAACAATATATAACCAATGTGAATATTAATGTTACTTATACTAATCAGCACCTTTGCTATGTACAAATACATTATTTCACATATAATCAAAGGGTATCTTCATTACAGTTGCTTGACTCACCTACACATTGAATGTATACACAGATTGGAAAGCTCTGTTCTGGTTGAACCACAAGAGTTTTGTTTTTAGACTGGTCTCAGAATGGCAGTAAGAGAAAAGCCAGTGTGGCAGAGTGGTTTGAGTATTGAACTATTGAACTATGGCCCCATATAATCCAGTTTCTTAATCCAGATGATTTGCTTTGAAGTGGATTATATGGCAGTGTAGACACATATAATCTAATTCAAAGAAAATAATCTGGATTCAGAAACTGGACTATATGGCAGTGTAGATCTGGTCTGTGACTCTTTAGACCAGAGTTGAAATTCCTACTCAGCCATAGAAACTCACTGCTTGGACTTGGGCAAATCATAGTCCCTCAACCTTATAAGGAGGTTAAGACAAATCTCCTCTGAACAAGTATTACCAAGGCCTCTTCCACACAGCTGAATCAAATCCCACATTATCCCACTGGGTTATATGGCAGTGTGGACTCAGATAACCCAGTTCAAAGCAGATATTGTAGGATTTTCTGCCTTGATATTCAGGGTTATAGGGCTGTGTGGAAGGGCCCCAAGAAAACCATGTAATAGCGTCACCATAGATAAGACACGATTTGAAGGCACACAACTTTTAAGACCAAGCATCTGTGTTAAGGGGGAACCATAATGCTCTTTATGGCCATTGAGAAGTCCATTGGGCCTGAACCAAGTGATGGGAGTGAGTCTTAGAAGTAGTAAGTGCCGCTGGAACATGGCCGTACAGCTCGAAAAACTCACAGCAACCCAAAAGCGGTAACACTTGGAAAGTATAGCACTTGGAAGGAGCAAGATGAGAAGAAGCACCCTGGCAAAGCTATTTACAAGGACTAGGGAGTTCCAGAAAAGAGTGAGATTATCTGCTTTAATGTTTTATCCTTTGCTGCCAAACCGCTCAAGAGAACACTTTCGTATACTTTCAACACAGATTAATTGCCACTTAACACCCTTTAATCACCTTTGTAATTCAATCTATTAAATAATAATACAAGACTGACTTTCTCCCCCACCCCTAATATTTAATTGTGTAGTGAAGGGGAATGTATCGTTGCCATTTGCCAATCAATGAGGTAACATTCTGTTCTGTTCCTATGCATTAAAAGAACGGAAAGTCATGGGTGAGGATTATGACTAATATGAAGATAGAAATCATCACCTGCACACCAAGCTATAGTTGGTTGCAAAGTTGCCAATCTTATTTCTGATCCTAGTACAAGAATATCTCTCTCCATGCATGTGTGACTCTGTGCCTGTGTATTATTTTGTGTTTGTGTTAGTACAGGTTGTCTCTGAGCTACAAACATCTGACTTACAAATGACTCACAATAAAGAACGGGGGTGAGACAACAGGAACTGAGAGAAATCTACCCTTTGAAAGGGAAATTCTGTCTTGAAAGAGTTTTCATGGGGAAAATGTGTCTCCACTGAAGCTTTTTCACCAATCCATGTTTCCACAACAAGCCAAATTTTTCAGAATTCAATTATCACAGGGACAGAAAGTGAGGTGATATCTTCTTAAGAAGGACACAGTCAGCAAAGCGAATGTTACAGGAGTAGTAACCATTCCCTATGCTATCCAGACCTAAAATTATAGATTTATTTGGCTGGAGTTACACTTTAAAATCCTTCAGAACAAATCTACAGAACCTATCTTGTTCTTTAACTCTTTGTTGTGGGAGGGGCTGCAGACCATGTGATCAGACCTGGGTTTGTTCAGGACTCAGACTCCATTTTAGAAACAGTTTGCTTTAGAATTCAGCAGAAATCGTATGCTTAGAGACTTTAGTGTGCTTTGAGAGTCTAGTGAACTTTCAGACTAGACAGAGACTCTATTAAACTCTCAGAACAGAGTGATACTTTATATTATGGACTGTTGATTCTAAGAACGATGCCCTGTCTTATCCACATAGGGAAACGACGTCAAATTATATCTGTAACTGGACTGATAAACAAAGTACTTGTATGGTGAATACATGAAGTTTGTGAGTAAACCAACTATGTTACTTTTAAAGAAGTCTGCTTATTTTTGTCTCTTAAGAGCATGATTTAAAGACAAATATATTTTAAGGGAGTAGATGTTTTGGGGTAACTAAAAGAACACTTCTGAAACCCTGCTATATATATGTATGTTTTTGTGCATTGACATCTCTTTGTCTCTAAAAGTTCAAAGACATGCCTAGGTACATCAGTTGAACAGCTGAGAAACCTAATTGCCTTGCACAAATTCCAATTTTATCAAAAGGTTATGGCATCCTTTTTCAACACGTTGTGGCTTCTATCAAGGTCATGCCTTTCCAAAGATCATAAAATCTCCAAAAAATTATAGAGATTTTCAAAATATAATTATCGTACATTTAATAAATGAACTCAGACTTGTGTAGGCAGGAGCTCTGCTCCTATATGGAAAACTTGCAAGAGGATTTTACACTATGGCGGTGTATGGACTTCTAGACCTAAGAGGGTTAGGATAATCTTTGGAGAAAGCTTCATTCATCTTAATGTAAATGGAAGTAGATGTGATGTAATTTAGACCCTTTCTACACTGCCGTGCAAAATCCGGATTATCTGCTTTGAACTGGATTATATGGCAGTGTAGACAACCTCACAACCACTGAGGATGCCTGCCATAGATGCAGGTGAAACTTCAGGAGAGAATGCTTCTAGAGACTCATATAATGCAGCTCAAAGCAGATAATGCAGATTATCTGTTTTGATAATCTGGATTATATGGCCATGTAGAAGGGGAAGACACCAGATCTCCTTTTGAATCATTATTGCTGTAATAATATGTAAGTTCCAGAGCAGAAGGGAAGAACTTTTGACCCTCCTGAATTTCCATCTGTCCCAGTTATCAGAGCCAGTGATCAGGAATGTTGGAAGCTAGTGTTCAACAAGCCCAGAAGGGCCATGGGTTCTCCATCTATTCTTGCCTTATGGGATTTTAATGGAGTGGGAGAGGTCACTGTTGATTTTGTTCCACAGGTGAGGATCTGAGACCAAGATGTCCGACTCCTATGTTCCATTGGAATGGACATTTGCCAGTTGCACACCACTGTAGACTGCTGCAGATGTTTCTCCTCTGTGCACGGGTTGGCACCACAGTTACATCCAGGCTTCTTTGTAGCCCCTAATGCCAGCTAACCTTCAGAATGTAGTATGGGATGCTGTAGAGTAAGTACTGGAAGATGCTGTGCTTTATTTTCACAACTTTCTCCCTGAAGACTGAGGAACATAGTTTTTATATGGCCTGTAGTATTTTCCCCTGTAGGGTTGTGCTAGCAAATGCTCTCTTACTGTTTCCAAGTAGTGGAAATTCTAACTGCACTTGCCTTTATCACTTGTTTCATTGTTTGGGTCTGGATAAAAGTTAACACCAAATAATGATGTAGATTGCAATTATCATTGCTTGGCATTGGCATACTGGCTGGGGCTGGTGGAAGTTGTAGTCCAACCCTGTCTGGAAGAGCACATGCTTCCTAACCTGGATTAATATATCATCCTGACTTTATCTTCCCTACAGATATGGATTCGGTACTGCTATTCTGTCTGGTGTTATTCGTACTTGTTCTCGTTGAAGGGTCCCAGTGATGAGGATTGGTTTCCAAAGGAGCTGCACTCATGAAAAGAAAAAATATACACGGTAAGAGCCATGTATGCCAATTTGTCAAGATGTCAGAGACATGCTGGAAGAAAGAAGCAAACAAAAGATGGTTATTCCATTAATTTGTCTTTTGATCCAATTCTTCCTGGGGAAAATCCTTGATTTGACAGCAGATGGGTCACGAGGCCACATGACTTACGAATTACCACATATAAGGAAAATTCCTTTGTTCAAATATTAACTATGTAGGCATAGAACGTATCTTGGAAATGGCAATTCTGCAGTGTTCTCAACATGATGGGACTAGAATTTATTTACCATATGGATGAAGTGGAAGAAGTAAAAAGGTAAAGGTTTCCCCTGACATTAAGTCCAGTCTGGGGGTTGGTGCTCATCTCCATTTCTAAGCTGAAGAGCTGGTGTTGCCCGTAGACACCTACAAAGTCATGTGGCCAGCATGACTGCATGGAGCGCTGTTACTTTCCCACCAGAGCAGTACCTATTGGTCTACTCACATTTGAATGGTTTTGAACTGCTAGGTTGGCAGAAGCTGGGCTGACAGGTGAATATGGCTGTGAGGAAGGAATAGACAGGTTCTCATAAGGGGGTTTAGCATTGTCCATATAGGATGTGAGAACTCCCTTGATGCTGAATCCAATATGGTTTCTGTATTTTCTAGTAAGGTATATTACTCTAGTCATGAGGTATAGTGATATGCTTCTTAAACATGTTTGGGTTCTATAAAATGTATGGTGCCATTGGATATTATGCTGCAAGACAGAAGAATGAGTGTCCCTCCAGCCAGTGTTTGACTGCCATTACTATGTGTTTACCTCCCAGCTATACTATTGGGAGCTGCAATCTCACACCAGTCCATAGATTCCCAGCTCCTCAAAATCTGTCTTCTGCATGGAAATGAAAACAATGGGCTTCATAATAGAGTGTAAAAGTTACTTGAATCTCTCCTGACGTTTTGTTCACATCTATGGCAGGCATCGTCAGAGGTGTGAGTGGGGTTTATATATCTGTGGAATAATGTCCAGGGTGGGAGAAAGAACTCTTGTCTGTCAGAGGCAAGCGTGAATGTTGCACTTGGCTACCTTGATTAGCATTGAATGGCCTTGCAGCTTCAAAGCCTGGCTGCTTCCTGCCTGGGGGAATCCTTTCTTGGGAGGTATAATACAACAGTCAGCAGAGTGATCTTGTCTGCTGTGGACTCATTTTGTTGTGTTTTGAATAATAATAATAATAATAATAATAACAACAACAACAACAACAACAACAACAACAATAATAATAATAATAATAACTACTTCATTTTTATACCCTGCCTCCATCTCCCCGAAGGGACTTGGAGTGGCTTACAAAGGGACAAGCCCGGATAATACAGATTAAAACATAGCACAATAAAATAAAGTCAAAACCAACCCAGCAGGTAAAAACATATCAATAACAAAGTAAACATCATAAAAACAATATCATGGCTGAATGATAATAGATGCTGAGTTCAGAGGGCTTAGAGTTTGCGCAGTGGTTCCTAAATAGAGCCAAGGGAAAGTGCAAAATCGATAAGGCCGGGATGGGAGGGTAATGTCCTTAGACATTAAGTGTCAGAATTACAGGACGGGAGGCCAAACTAAAGTGCAGGAGCTTTGGTAAGATAGGGCCAATTCTCTGGTGAACTGACTAGTCAAAGGCAGTTAGCTGGCCCTGATTGTTTCTTGTCTTGATTTTTTTATAGTGTTGTTTTTGTAGTATCAATGTGAACAGACTGCTGGAGACTTTAGTGAACTTGCCAGATCGGTCCTGTGCTACTGTTTCTTCCATTCAGTGCAACTGGAATGTGTAATTTGTATCCAGACTCTCATGTCATTTATGCTTGAAATTTTTCTCAATGTGAGTTTTTCCCCCCCTAGTTCTTTGGGTGGGGGAGCTGTGCCCGTCTGCCCAGTGCGAGCATTAGGACCTTGCGGAAAGCAGACACTCTAGCCCTGGATTCCAGGCTGGCTTGCCTTGGTGACGTAAGCCAGAAGCCCTGTCTCCTCTCTCTCTCTCCTCACTCTCTCTCTCTCTCTTTCTCTCTCTCTCTCTCTTTTCTGTGTGTGTATGTGTGTATGTGTGTGTGTGTCTCTCTCTTTCCCCTCTTCCCCCTCCCTTCCCAAGCTCACTAACATTAAAGCGAAAATGCTCCTTTCTGTGCCTCCTCGTGCAGGAATTGCCACTTTTGGCTACAACAAGAGCAACAAGAAGGTAAGGAGCCAATCCAGCATTTTTCCTCTCCTCCCCCCCCACCCCCCACAACCAGCCCCCTTCTGCTTCCTATTCCCAAGATCTTGGAAATGTCCTTGGCTCAGACAGGGAGGAGAGGCGCGGGGAGCAAAGGGTTGGCCTCCCCTGAATCTCCAAAAAGGAGGATTGTGCTAATTTGTGTGGAAAGGCTGGCAACAGGGCAAGAAGCCTATGGCGGGCTGGGTGATCTTGGCCCCTGTTCCCTTGGTGACCCCCATCCACCCTCTTTCACCAAGGCCAGTCTTCCCAAGGGCGAGTTGGAGCCTGGAGTGATGAGGGGGGAGCGGAAGAAAGGGGGAAGGAAGGCCGGACAGAGCAGAAGGCAGGGGGGCAGTGGAAATCACAGCACTTTGTGGCTCTCCCCGGCCATTAATGATCCCCTGGGTTCCCCCGGAGGGTGGGTTTGGGTGACAGGAGAGGAGAGCGGGCGATGGCGAGGGGAGGGTGGCCCCTCTGCTCCAGGAAATGGCAGGCAGTTCACATTTTTCTCCTGCATGGGGTTCCCATCAGGATCGGAGGGAGCCAGGCCTGCTCTGTTAACCCTCTCCTGGCCCCTTCCTGGGTGGTGGAGACTTCTGAGTCCACCTCCCACTGGGTGTTTTTCTGGGTGGGGTTCCAGGATGTGGTTTCTATGGCATCCACGTGTTCGGAGGAAGTGTGTGCCATAAAACAGGCTTCAGTCCCACCGCCCCAGCCTCCCTCCCTCCCTCCTTGCCCGCCCCACTGCCCTCCCTGATCCCAGTGCCTTGAGCCAGGCAGGAACACCACCACACGTGGCTGGGGAGATGGGGCATTCTGGCCGCAGGAGGATGCCGTGGAGCTGTCGTGAAGGGGGGATCGTGCCCATCGCCTGCTCCCCCTCTCCTTGGCTGAGCTGTCATTGAGAATCAGAAAGGCCTTCTCAGGTTGGCAAATAAAGGTTGGCTGCCATTGGGTTGAAGACTGGAACCTAGATGAGTTGTACCTCCATCATGAAGTATCTAGTTGAGGTTCAAAATGGGGCTATTTACAAGTCTGGATTTGGGAACCCAGCATTCTGGCATTTGAAAATCTCTGACTTCTCTCCATTGTTGGTTTACTGTGACCTTGGGTGCATGTTTTGCAGAGTAAAAAAGCATGGTGGGTGAAAAGGACACGCTCCTTTATGTTTTATTTTTCTGGTGGTGGGCACAGGGCTTGGTGTCCTCTCTCTGCAACTGGGGTCAAATGTTCTACAATGAATGTGCAATTTGTGGCCATTGTAGGAAAGAGGTTGCACTTGAAATCTAGGATGGAAAGCAAAGGCCAAATGTGTGTTGATGAATTGTGTTTCTCCATTTCAAGCACTTCAAAGATCCCCCGCTCTCTTGATTGTTTTGTGCTCATTTGACCATGTTTTCCCCTTTGAACCTGAGTGACATTCTCTTATCCTGACCCTTAGGTGTCCAGGATGTGTAAAAAAAAGGCCGATGGGCAGGCACAGGCTTTTTTTTTTTTGTATTGGAGAGGTGGCTGACTGTGCCATTCAGATATATCTCTGGGTTATGGACACATACACTGACTTGACCTAAAACCCATTTAAGGACAAATTTGCCAGCAATGCGGGTACAGTTAATATAAGCTGTGAGTCAAAGCAAAGTTGCTGCCACTTTTCTAGGGGTGTTGTGTACATGTTGTATAAATGTTTCCTATCTCTGCCACCTTATGCACCACAATTTGTACATTTGTGAATTTATTTATTTGCTTTATTGTATCATTTTCCTGTCTTCCAAATGGGGGCTCAGAGCAATTCCCCACAAGAAACCCAGATACAACCTCAAAGACAAAAAGTTGTAATGGTAAACAATGCCTGTGTGAGTTCTCGGCATCTGTGTTTATTTTAAAAGTACATTTATTATTAGATTGGCATATCTCTGGCTTTTTTTTTTTTTTAGTGAACTGGCATTTCAGTTCATGGTTTTGGCCCTGTAGGTTCAGGTTCGCTTTGTAGAAGTAGTTTTCCCAGTGGAAAGTGTGGAAGAAATTGGCCTCCTTCTGAATGTACACACATTCGTGCTTTAGTAAACAGGCATAACTATATGCTTTTTTCTGTACCAGATGATTTTATGTATACATTTAACTCATATGCTAGATCTTCAACCCATAGAGGTGTACTGTTCTGAGCTGGGACAATCATGGCTGTCTCTGTGAGTGTGAAAGAGAGCAGACAAGGATGTGTATGATATATGTAGACCAGTGGTTCTCAACTTGTTGGTCCCCAGGTGTTTTGGCCTACAACTCCTAGAAATCCCAGCCAGTTTCTGCTGTTAGTATTTCTGGGAGTTGAAGGCCAAAACATCTGAGGACCCACAGGTTGAGAACCACTGGTGTAGACTAATGCACTTGTGTGACCATAGGTAGGAGAAATGCCTTTTGCGTTTTAATTGAATGGTCAGGACGCCATGGAAAGCCAAGTATGTACAACAAGTGACTTTTGCTTGAAATAGACAAATCGTTTCCTATTCTGTAAAATGTTAAGCCAGCAACACTATTATATTTAACTCCATTTACATGGAAATAAAACCTGTTGATTGCAACAAAATTTAAATGGTGAAAACCAATGAAGCTAAACATGTTTAGGCACAAAACTAAGCAGATTCTGGATTGTATTTTGTGTTCTTCTAAGCCAATTCACATTCTGTAATGAGAACCCCACCATCTTGGACCATTTCCTGCCACTCCAATATTTTAGTCTTGAGTAAGTGCTGGAGTGTGTGGTAGCTCAGCACCAGTTACTTTTTTTTTTTTTTGATGCAGTAAATAATCTAGATCCAGCTCGGAATGGTACTCTTGTTAATTTTTGATACTGTGTCAACTCTAGGTATCTTTCATAATGACTTGGAGAAATTGGTTTCATAGTAGCTCGAAAAGGAGAGGCAGACTCAGTAGTGGTATTGGGGAAGCTTTGATCAGACACATATCATCAACCTATGGTGTTTCTCGCATTCCACCTTCTCCCCCATTCCTCTTGGAGGGATTTTCCAGAGCTTTGATTTTGTTGCTATCATATGATAATGATTCCCAACTCTTATCTTTCTTTTCCATCTGTTTCCTTTCCATCTTCATTTGGAGTGGCCTCAATGATAGCGAACAAAAAGAAAGTTAATCCAGGCAAGGCTGAAGTGCTCCTAGATAGTGGAAAGGTAGGCTAGGGAATAGAGATTCAATTTGTGCTGGATGTGATCAAACCTCCTTTGGAGACTCAGACCATCTATCTGGGTATCTTCCTGAATTTATTACTAAACCTAGATGTCCAAGTTCTGTCAGTGGCCAGGATTGAATTTTTCACTGAACTGAGTCTCGTTCATCAACCAGGAAATACCTGATCTTGCCTAAATGATGCATACATTACTTGGCTCATGTAAGGTGGTCTTCATGGGGCAGTCTTTGAAGAATATTTGAGAACTTCAGCTGATTCAAATATTGCAGGACTTGACTTTGTGAAACTTTTGTTAAAGCAGTCAGAGTAGCTGCATTTTTCAGCCCAGTTATAAAACACTGAGCATGCCAGGACCAGGTTATTTGAAATATATCCCAAATAGACTACTGCAACATGTTCTACATGGGATTGCCTTTGAAGACTATTCGGAAGCCAGATTTCTCACTGGAGTGGCATACAGGGAGCATACAACCTCCCTGTTGTGTCAGCTCCACTGGCTGCCAGTCTGCTACCGAGCACAATTCAAAGTGCTGGCTTTAACCTATAAAGCCCTAAATCAGTGGTTCTCAACTTGTGGGTCTCCAGATATTTGGCCTTCAACACCCAGAAATCATAACAGCTAGTGAACTGGCTGGGACTTCTTGGACTTGTAGATCAAAACACCTGGGGACCCACAGGTTGAGAACCACTGCCTTAAAGGTTCTGACCCAGCATACCTGTCCGAATATGTCTTCCTTTATGAACCAACTCAGAGGTTAAGACTGTCTGGGGAGGCCCTGCTCTCGGTCCCACCTCTTTAGCAGGTGCAACTGGTGGGGACGAGAGACAGGGCCTTCTCAGCGATGGCCCCTCGGCTAATGGAACTCCCCAGTGAAATCAGCTCCTAGTCTCCTGACCTTCAGAAAGCATGTTAAAACATGGCTTTGGGACCAGGCCTTTGGCCAATTATGCACTGCAATAAGTGATGGTGAAAAATGTGCAATGACTTTTTGACTATGATCTCGAATTGTGTGGTTTAATAATGTGTTTTAATCTTTATATGATTTTAAATTCATGTTTTAATGTAAATGTTTATTTTATGTCTGTTGTGTATATGGCATCAAATTGTTGCCTTTGTAAGGCCACTCTGAGTCTCCTTCGGGATAGAGAAGGGCGGGATATAAATACTGTAAAATAAATAAATAAATGAATGAACGAATAAAGTACTCTTCTATGTGAACTTGTTGTCATGTGCCTTCAGGTTGTTTCCAAGTAATGGCAACCCTATTGCTGGCTTTTCTTGGCAAGATTTGTCCAGACGAGGCTTGTCTTTGTTTTTCTCCTAAGACCAAGGGAATGTGGCTTGCCCAAGGCCACCGAATGGGTTTCCTTGGCCAAGTGGGGATTTGAATCCCAGTCTCCCAAGTTGTAGTCCATCATGCTTCCTGACCCCCATTTGAACTTGCCTGTATTTTAAGACCCTGGGGGACAGATGGCACAGCCAAAGTCCTGCTTGATGGGGCTGCAAGATGGGCTTCTCTAGGATGACCCCCAGGTTCTGCAACTCCTTTTCAGGGGAGGCTGGGCTCTTGCCCATGCTGTTCTCCTTCTGTCAGGCAGCAGAGATGTGCTCATAGAGGCAAATATGTAAGTCTTGCTGTATATGCTTTTCTATTGGTATAAGCATTTTAAGAGGTTGTAACAAAATATGTATATTGTTGTATTTTTCAGTAGTTTGTTGTATCATGTACTAATCAAGAGTTTGATTTGTATTTTATTATTGTTCCTTGCCTTGAGCATCACTAATGGGGGGAAGACAGGATGCAATTTTTTTTAAAGAAGAGTGTTTCACAAATGTAATGATAGACAGGATATGAATTTCAAAAACAATTGGGCTGTTTTATGTCAACATTGTGTAAGCTAAGCAGCATAGCAGCAGAGCTCACAGATGGTGATTGCAGAATCTTCTGTGAATTGTAATGATTATAAAAATAGGATTTGGGTCATTTTGGATCATTAGAGGTCACTGTAACTATGGATTTTTGTGTTATGTTGCTAATAATAATAATAATAATAATAATAATAATACCCCTGCAAAGGTAGTGGAAAATGAACACGCAAAAATACTGTGGGGCTTTCCAGACTGACAAAGTTTTGGAACATAATATCCCAGACGTCATGATTGTGGAAAAGAAAAAAGTTTGGATTATTGATGTCACCATACCGGGTGACAGTCGCATTGAGGAAGAACAACAGGAAATACTCGGCTATTATGAAGACATCAAAATCGAACTGCAAAATCTCTGGCATAAACCAGTACAGGTGGTCCCAGTGATCGTCGGCACACTGGGTGCCATGCCAAAAGATCTCAGACGGCATTTGGAAACAATAAACAGTGACAAAATCACGATCTGTCAACTGCAAAAGGCCACTTTACTTGGATCTGCACGCATCATTCAAAAATACATCACACAGTGCTAGACGCTTGGGAAGTGTTAGACTTGTGATTTGTGATACAAAATCCAGCATATAGATCTCATTTGTGTTTTTGTGTCAGAATAATAATAATAATAATAATACTTTATTTAAATGAAGATTTTAAAATGCCACCAGAGTCAGTGTGTTGAGCATTGAACTAGGACTTGGGAGACCAGGGCCCAAAGCCCCACTTGGTCATATTCTCTCAGCTGCAGAGGAAGGCAAAGCAAGCCTTGTATGAACAGATCTTGCCAAGAAAACCCAGTGATAGGACCTCCTTAGGATTGACATAATTTGGAAATGACTTGAGGGCACATGACAACAACAATATATATAGTAAAGTGAAACCCCAGCATTAACTTGAGAACTGGGCCCAAATGAGAACGAGGAATGTAAACTTTCTGGGGTTATGTTCCCTGAGTCCTGGTTCATTTTTATTTGTGCAGAGCTTGGTGGATTTATCTTTCTATGGGGTCCCTTAGCCTACATTATTGGCTGGGGCATTGGTATATCTGTGCCTTGTGTCATTTTTGAAGGAATTAAATATTCCATTTTGTAAGCCTGTATGAGATGCTCTACTGGCAGCATCAATATATATTTCCTTAAGATTATTTAAAGGCAACTTCTCTCTACAGATAGAATGGGTGCATCCTTTGAAAGTAAAGGAAATTTTGTGCATCACAATTTGCTGACTCTTTGCAGTTATTCTTTGATAATGTGTAGAAATACATTGTTCTGGAAACAGTTATTTAAACTCAGCTGGAGTTCTTGATCAGTTCTAAGCTTGAAAAAACATTTAAAAGTTATGCATGCAGTTATCATTGAAGGTTTTCTTTTAAATAGATCTTAACCTAAGAATATTTATTATTCAACATAATCTTGGTGAAAGCAACTCAGGGCAATGGACATGTTTTTCCCCCTTGTGTCCTCATGGTTTATTTATTACATATTTACCTTGCCTTTTCAACAAGAAAGTGAAGAGTGGTATATATGGTCCTACCTGCCAATGGTCTGTATTAGCGTTATGATGTAGTTTAGTCTGAGAGATCGTAATTTGCCTAAGTTCACCCAGTATGTTTCATGTGTCAATGGGAATCAGGAATCATGCCTCTATTTCTCAACTTACTTCCTACCCTTTATGTTTCTGCTGTTTTGCCCACTTTCCTGTTCTGCCCCCAAAGCA
This sequence comes from Anolis sagrei, assembly GCF_037176765.1. Classification (NCBI taxonomy): domain Eukaryota; kingdom Metazoa; phylum Chordata; class Lepidosauria; order Squamata; family Anolidae; genus Anolis; species Anolis sagrei. Next base: position 138,875,848 of record NC_090022.1, read on the forward strand.
TCCCATGTACATTTATTATCTGTACATCTCTCTTTTACTTTTCTTGCAAACAGTTTTTAAAACATCATCAACAGCCTTTCTAAAATGGTGTCAGGTTGGAATAAGGGTGGGAGAGGAAGTCTGTAGTCTAAAATGATGAAGGCCCTGAGCCATGAACCAGAGATCCCTTGTTCAAATTTTGCTTCTCTTCTGAACTCACTAGGATTATTTTCCAGCTTGTTCCTGCATTTGAAATTCCACTTCATGCTTCCTTTCTCTCCCCCCCCCCCCCGCGAAATATCCCAGCAAAACCAGATTTTGTGCACTCCTCTCTGTTGTCTGTGTTTCAGACTTTGTGATTTGTGGCTGCTTCTGCTGTAATAAAATGCTGCTTCAGGTAGCCTCTCTAGTTTAGATTGGCAGAGTGCCTTAAAGAGCTTCTGTGCCTTTAATTAAAACACCTCCTGCTTTCAGGTCTAGCTTGTTTTTACTGCTTCCTGATTAGTGCCAGCGGACAATTAATGATAACCTAGATTACTGTCCCTGGAACTGGCACCTCATATTGCCTAAATTCAGTTTCTAAGAGTCTGCATGTTTGCACGCATGTATGTGTGCATATGCGTACACAAAGTGTTGAGAACTGGCTTGAAGTAGCATGTTTCTTTCATTCGTTTTTGAATGGACAAGTAGCAATATTTCTCAATCAATACATAACACCTACAACGGGTGTGTATCCCCGCTAGTTCTTTTAGACCTCTCATCGGCTTTCCATACCACCGACCATGGTATTCTTCTGGAATGTCTGGAGAGGCTGGGAATTGGAGACACTGTTGTGATCATACATCTCAGGCAGGTTCTAGATGGTGGTGCTTGGGGATAGCTGCTCCTCAAAAAAAAAGGAGTTATGTGGCATTCTGTCCCCAATGCTTTTTAACATTTACATGAAACCACTGGGAGAAATCATCCAGGGGCAGGGTGCTATCAGTACGCTGATGACACCCAAAAATATTTCTCCATGCCTTAGCCTCAGCTAAGGTTAGCATGTCTCCTCTGAATGAATTCATAGAGGAGGTAATGAGCTGGATGAAGAAAAACAAATTGAAACTGAATCCAGATAAGACAGAGGTGCTTCCCATCAAAGGTACTAATCTGGGGAATGGAGGTGTGTCAACCAGTCATGGATGGGGTTACACTCCCCCTGAAAGATTGTGTCCGCAGGTTGAGAGTGTTGGATCCATCCCTCCAAATGTCAGTCCAGGTACATGAACCAGTCAGGAGTGCTTACTACCAGTTTTGATTCATATACCAGTTGTGTTCCTTCCTAGAATTAGAGGGCCTGAAGATAGTAGTACTTACCTGATAATCTTAAGGCTGGACTTCTGCAATGTGCTTTACATTGGGCTACCTTTGTACCAAGTTTGGAAACTCCAATTGGTTCAAAATATGGCAGCCAGAAATTGATTACAGGAACATCCAGGAATGAGCCTATTACACCTATCCTAAAGTCACTCAATTGGCTGCCAATTAGTTTCCGGGCAAAGTACAAGGTGTTGGTTTTGACCTGTAAAGCCCTACATGGTTTGAGTCCAGATCATGTTTTTCTGTACAATCCTCCCTGAAACGTCACCCAGAGGACCTTTTCATCGGCTGCCCCAAGACTGTAGAATGATCTGCCGGCAGAGCTCTGACAGCTGGTTCAGCCGCTGGAATTGAAGACACAAGTGAAGACCTATCTCTTCTAGCAGGCCTACCTAGATAGTTTTAATGATGAATTTTAAACTCGTGTTCTGTGTTTTAATCTCTGTTCTATGTATTTTAATTGTATTTTATAGGAATATGTTTTAATGTGTATATTTTAAAGAAATACATTTAATATGTGTATTTATAGAATTTTTACAATGTTGATGTGTTTCAACTATGCTGTAACCTGCCTCAAGCCACAAGGAGAGACGGGAAAGAAATAAAATTATTATTATTATTGTTATTATTTCAAAAATCATCATCCCACCAACCCTCACTTTGCCACATCCGAAACTGAGAATGGGACAATTAAATGAGGGTTATCCAAGGAGCAAATAGTCATCTATTTGCCATCTATGACTGTTTGGGAAATGGTTATTTATTTATTTATTTGTCGTGTCAGAGCAACGAGTCCATTATATTACATTTCTAACAGAACAGAGCAAAGAAATAGAAAAATACAAAACTTGTGAGTTTGGTAGTTGGTTAAATGTCCTTTGACCAGTATCTGGCCACTTGGAGTGCTTCTGGTGTTGCTGCAAGAAGGTCCTCCATTGTGCATGTAGCAGGGCTCAGGTTGCATTGCCACAGGTGGTCAGTGGTTTGCTCTTCTCCACACTCGCATGTCGGGGATTCCACTTTGTAGCCCCATTTCTGGAGGTTGGCTCTGCATCTCGTGGTGCCAGAGCGCAGTCTGTTCAGTGCCTTCCAAGTCGCCCAGTCTTCTGTGTGCCCAGGAGGAAGTCTCTCATTTGGTATCAGCCATTGGTTGAGGTGCTGGGTTTGAGCCTGCCACTTTGCTGAACATTCAAGGAAGAAACTTCTAATGAATTATATTGATTGATGTTACATTGTTGAATGCTTTCTGCTTGCAAGCAGATATTATAGGGGAATCTTTGCCATGGAGGTGGTGTAAAGCAATGTTATTTTGGGTGCAGTGTCTTTATTCCATCTTTTGGCAGTGGTGTTTTAGCCATGTTAAGAGGGCTCTGGCATAGAAGGAACCTTCTTCAAGACTTATCCCGCTCAGTGATGAAACAAGCATGAATAATACTCACTTAGTTTTACAGGGTTGCTTATATGGATGATAGAACAGAGCGTTCACAGTGCTCTGCAAATGCTTAGGGTCTACGTATATCCTCCAGGTGGTTTAGACAACACCTTCCACCATCTTCTCCTGGGGATTTTGCAAAGCTTAGTCTACTACAGGGGTTCTCAATCTATGGGTCCCCAGGTGTTTTGGCCTACAACTCCCAGAAATACCAGCCAGTTTACCAGCTGTTTGGATTTCTGGGAGTCGAAGGCCAAATCATCTGGGGACCCACAGTTTGAGAACCACTGGTCTACTACATAAAGAGTACCCCAAGCTTGGAAAGGCTGTGTGTGGTAGGTTGCTGTAGGCCCCAGCTAGTTAGTCGGTGTTTTCCACACTCAAAGCTTTCTCCAGATCAAGCTGACATTATTGGAAACAGAACTACTACTCCCAACCTTCCCTTCTGATCTCACCCCAGGAAAAAAAAAAGTATCTTTTGGGGACAGGGAAGACGATTTAAATTACCTGCCACACTTGAAATGTTATCTCTCTTTTCACCCTTCCCATTGGTAGAAGTGAAGTTATTCTTCAAAAACCATAGGAGGTATTGTTCATTAATTCTCCATATGTAGCTTCTGGCATCTTGATCTGAATTATTGAGAACCATATCTCCTTTTAATTCTTTTTGAAAGCATATTCCAAATTTTCATAATTAGAGGAGAGTGTTTGAAAACACACAGATGCTCTCTAGAAATGATTTCGCAATTCAAGAGGCAGAGCTTCTTTGCCAGACTCTTTCAACCTGGCCATATACACCTACCATGCCTGTTGTTTTATTTTATTTTATAAAATGCAAAAGGAGCCTAAGATGGCACAGTGGGTTAAATGGCTGAGCTGCTGAACGTGCTGATTGAAAGGTCACAGGTTCAAATCCAGGGAGTGGCGTGAGATCCCACTGTTAGCCCTAGCTTCTGCCAACCTAGCAGTTCAAAAACATATGAGTAGATGAAAGATATTGCTCCAGCGAGAAAGTAACAGGGCTCAATGCAGTCATGCTGGCCACATGACCTAGGAGGTGTCTATGGACAATGGTGGCTCTTCAGCTTAGAAATGGAGATGAGCACCACCCTCCAGAGTCGGACACGACTGGATTTAATGTCAGGGGAAAACCTTTAGTAATGCAAAATAATATGTATTCTGCCTTTTTGCCATACAAGAAAGTTGACTTACAAAGCAGGTTAAAACAGGAGATGGTTAAAGATCAATCGTAATACTAAACAACACTTGGGAAACAATCAAATAGCTATCATAGCAGCAGCAGTGAATGAAAACAGTTTAAAATAATTGAAAACATGAAAAGTGAGGGAAAAAATACTGCACTGTCCCTAAAAGTTTAAAAGGAGCTTCTACTGCAGCCAGTTAATGCCCAAAACTCTACGTAGGTGGGAAAAGGTCCTTTTATTTACATCTAAATCAAAATTCAAGTCACCAGATACTCTCTTGTCTTGGAAGCTAAGCAGGGTCACCCATAGAAAACCCTGTCAATTTCATGGTCTCACCATAAATAGAGATACACACAAGCTACATAAAAAGCAGGGCAAAGGAGGAGACAACTTTCTTGTAGGAGGGAGTTCCACAGCTTTTTTTTATTACCTATAGTCCTCTTGCCACACATAATTATTTGTCAGAATGATGCTTTGTTCTGAAACAGATTTAAAATGTGGATCTTGACAATAGGAAAAAAGCATACATACATACATAAATCATGGAACCGAAGTGGCAAACTATGGGTATGGAACACAAAGAGGTGAGTAGGAGCATGTGTTGTGTGTGTTTCCTTGCAAGACTAAGTATAGGCTTACCCTGTGGCTGAGAGGGACTCTTAACATAGACAGTCTGTGAAGTATGGACACAATTGTGCTGCAAAAGAGTCACAATATTTTATGCCAAACTGACATAAAGCTGGAGGCTATAGTCTTCACAGATTTGAAGACCACTTGAAAGGGGGCTTCCTACCTAATCATGGCATGTGCAACAGTGGGACAAAGACATAATACATGCGTCTTTGGATACGTCTTGGAGCAATAGTGCTCCGCTCTTCAATATATTTGGGATTTTGGTTCCAATAATTCCTCCAAGTATTAATCTTACTGACTAGAACTTCTGAGAATTGAAGTCCAAAAATGTTGTGGAGGGGACCAGACTTTCAGTCCTTGAGTGTGAAAATAGGTGTGCATCTAGTCGACTTAGGATGTCTTCATGAATTTCATAGGGTTTTCTTAGACAAAGAACAAGTCATTAAGCATAATTAATTCCTTTCCCCAGTTCTTAGATTTAACTGCATGATACTATGGTTGCATGTTAACTAGGGATAACTTCACTCCTTCTGCAGTAAGACAGTAACTCTAGATATTTCTATCTTTGGAGAGATGTGGCTTCTCAGAATGAAGAGTCACGTATTGCAAGTATAAGCTTCTACAGCAGTGGTTCTCAGCCTGGGGTCCCCAGATATTTTTGGCCTTCAACTCCCAGAAATCCTAACAGCTGGTAAACTGGCTGGGATTTCTGGGAGTTGTAGGTCAAAACACCTGGGAACCCACAGGTTGAGAATCACTACAGCAATTTATCGCATCGTGATCTGTTGAGGGTGTTCAGATCATAATAGGGTGAACTCATTAGTCATTTGTAATTGTGAAATTTCTGAAGTAATAAAATATAGTTACTTTTGGAAATCAGAAGGAAAATCTGCAAGCATAACTACTTCTGTTGCGATTTGGAGCTATAGCAATATTTTTTGAAAGTAGCTTTCCAAACTTTGATGTATCTCTGAGACCACCTTCAGTCATACAGATGGTACCCTGTATTTGATATTAGTCACTCCAACTGTTGAAAAAATGTTGTTCTCAGTGATGTCTCAGTTTACATATAAAGATATGGTGGACCTTCACTTGTCTAGTTCAAGTAGCCGAGCTTTGAATAGTTGCTATATTATATTGTTGTTGTGTGCCATCAAGATATTTTCAATGAGGTTAGTTTATCAAGGGGTTTTCTTGGCAAGATTTGTTCAGAAGACATTTATCATTCCTTCCTCTGAGGCTGAAAGAGAGTGACTTGGCCAAGGTCATCCAGTGACCTCTTTATTCTGGGGGTAGAGGAAATGGCTAACAGAGTGAAACCAAAACTATACTATAGTCTATGTTTTGGTCCAAACAAACAACACACTAAGTTTGAAGACTCTCTGATCAAATATGGGTTCAGAGAGCACAACTAATGCTTCACACTGCAGCACAGATTTTGCTCCACAGTAAGATGCAGAGGGCAGACTGGCTTTCTTCCTTAAGGATGATTTTTCAACCTCCTCTCCTGCAATTACCTGTGGCAGGCAGACGGTGGTCAGAATTGAACAAGGTGATCTTGAGAAGAGATGGAGGGGCCCGGGCTGAGGCATGGGACTAGGTTAATTGTCTTTTTGATCCCCGTCTAATCTCCTCATTTTATAAAATTAATGCTTGACATTGTTCCACCAGGTGCAGAACATTAAGAATGTCTCTACTGCAAAGAATCCAAGGGCTCATTTTGAGCACAGATTCAAATATGCTTTTATCACGAAGAAAAAAGAAAGTGTCAGAGCAACTTTTAAGACCATCTTGGACCTGAGAAACTGATACCTGTTTGTTTTGCTCTGGTCCCTTAACATCTGCACAAAACTAACTTGCACCTGTTGTGCCTCTGCTCTCACCTTTTGAAGGAGAAATCTAATGGGTTCACAATCATATTCAAAATGAATTATTTGGAATATGGTACAGAACGGAACTTGAAACATATACACTGAGATATATATGTACATGAAGCTCTTGGTGGCACAGCAGGTTAAACTGCTGAGCTGATGAACTTGCTGACTGAATGGTCAGTGGTTTGAATGTGGGGAGAAGGGTGAGCTCCCACTGTTAGCCCCTGCTTCTGCCAACCTAGCAGTTCGAAAACATGCAAATGTGAGTAGATCAATAGGCACCACTATGGTGGGAAGGTAACAGCGCTCCGTGCAGTCATGCTGACCACATGACCTTGGAGGCATCTATGGACAATGCCAGTTCTTGGGCTTAGAAATGGAGATGAGCACACCCCCCAGATTCAGATACTGCTAGATTTAATGTCGGGGGAAAACCTTTACCTTTTATATATGTACACATATAAAGGGTACAAGTGAAAAGTTAAAATAGATTGCTTTAACTCTATAAGGAATTTTTATGTTTCATTCTGTTCCTGTATTAAGTATGAAAAGGTCCAAATTTCAACTATTGCTATTAGAATAGAAATAATAACCCTGACATAAGACTATACAGTGGATTAGTTATATCAACAGATTTCTACTATCCAAGGCAGGCATGGGAACCTGCCCTCCAGGTGTTTTGGACTAAACAGGCTGTTAGGAACTGTGTGAATGGAAGTCCAAAACACCTAGAGGGCCAAAGTTTGCCCATGCCTGATCCAAGGTCAAAAAATGTGCTTGAGACTTGCTAGTCCTTTGGTCAATTCATTTTTGTATCAACCAAACCTGCATTTTGCCCTCTGGGAACAACAACCAGAGAACCAGACAGTACTATCTACAGTCAAGAGACCTTCAGTGCCATAAAAGGAGGACAATTTTCAGCTGTTTATTGTGTGTAGATCTGTTGCATTCCCATCTCTATTCTACCTTCAAATAAAAGCATATTTCCAAATCATCTTCCAGCCCAACCTATCCTGCTACATACATTTGAAGCCTATACAGAAGCTAAATAAGAGCAACTTCTCCAACAGGAAATCCTAATGATGATTCAGTATTTTTATACTTTTCAAGCTTGTACACTATTTTAAACTATGCAAGAGATTAGAGTGTGTGCATCAGATGATTAGCATCTCAGGCCGGTCAGCCACTGTTTGGGCAAGTTCCATCTTACCTCCAACAACGGCTGTGTTTTGCTTTGGTTTTCCAAGATAGGATGCACCTCTTGAGCTCTTGAGCAAAAATAAGGAGAGAAGTGAATGAATGAAACTTACAAGAAGCTTTATAATGGACACAGGGAGTGCAGATTCTGAACTTTTGCATGAGGGCAAGCACACCTTCAACATTTTCTTTCTTTTTGGATTAATGAAAGCAGACATTTCTAAGAAGCCATTTTTTAAAAATTCAATTCAGTTCTCTCAAAGGATCAAGAAAAGCCTGGCCTGTGACAAGTAACAATTTCTTTATCTAGCCTACTTGAATGGACCATTATGGGAATCATAGGGATAAAACCATGGTTTTTGTCCTTGAGCTTCTAACCAGATGGAGGAGGATAAACAATGCAGTAAATAATATTGGTTTGAGTGTTGGATTACATCTCTGGATCAAGATTTGCATCCGTGCTCAACCGTCAGGAGATAATGCTCCTGGAACATGGCCATACAGCCTGGAAAACTCACAAGAAACACGGTCAAATTCCTGTATCCCACCCTCCCATCCATGAAAGCATATGTTTGAATTGCTTTACTCCAGATTTACTATTTAGACTTAAATAGACACCCCAAAATTTTCTATGCAAGTTCAGGGCACGTTTTGACTCTTTTCAGAAAATTGTTTAGGTTCATTTGCATGGAATGTGATGCAAAACAATGTTTACAGTTTTTAAAATTCCAACCATACCTTTTCATCTCCTTCCAATCATGACTGAAATCATCAATCTTAGCCTGGGCAACTGGGTAGATTCCTTGGAGATTAGCAACAAGTCAAACTTGTTCCTCATGTTGTTTCAACGAAATAGCATCCTTCGTGGCTTTCTGTTTAGGTTGAGGGGAAGTAGGCAAGGCTTTTTCTATTACTGAAGGATAGATCTATTGGTGGCTGTTACGAGTTATTATTACTTTATTTAGGAATTTAAGCTGCACAAGTTAGAGGCTGGTCCCAGCAAGAATAGTATACAATTGCTTGAAGAAGAAATAGTGGGTGAATGATCATAATGGTGTCTCCATATTTGAAGGCAGTCTATATCTAGATGCTGGAGACAGTGAACAAGGGAGAGCTATTGCCTTCAAGGAGTGATATTTAAGCTTTCTCAAAAGCATTCAGCTGGCCTTTATACTAGAGATGGAAAGAATATATTTCAGAGCATTTTTATGAGCTGTTTCCTGTTCATTAAAATGCTGTAATTGATGACTTACTCTATACAAAGTTCACTTATCAGTTGAGATAGAAAACAGCATGTTCAGCACAGAAAATGTTCTTTCTCAGACAAATTATTTTCTGTGCAGAAAAAATTGTTTTTTGCACAAAGCAACCACATGTGAATTTTGCACAGAAATGACTCAGGTTGTGCTTGCTGTATAAACTCATGTATAAGTAGTCTTCATTTATAATTTGAGGACGGGTTTGGGGTCAAAATTATGGATTTTGATATGATAGGCTGAGGGTCATTCTGTGGAGAGGGAAAAGCACTAATGGTGTCCTGGGGGGAGGCGCACTTGCCATTTCCTCACTCAGGCATACAAAAAGCATCAGAGGGAGTAGAGTGGGTCACTGCTTCTTTACTTCTCCTGGGATGGACTACATACATTCTTGCCTTTTGATACTTAACTCAAGGAGGGGATGGTTCCTTTTCTGATGAGAGTTGAAGTACAGTACTCACATTGGCCTGTGGATAATAGGCTTGTGCAATTCAGTTGTAGGGCAATCGGTTTTTGGTATCCAAATTTAGTTGTGTATCCAGATTTTTTGGGGGAGCCTCTCGAAAATCAACTAATTGAAAAATCTGGTTTTGGCTTGGTAGTCAAAAGATCTGGGAAGATCCGGCCGATTGGTGGAATGGGGAATTTACAAGGCTCCCCTTTCCGTTCCTGGGACCCTTTCCTATCTTCCTTTCAAGAGAGTCTGGGTTTGAGTAATGGGGTTAAGGAAGCAGTGCGTAAGACACGTCACAGTGTTCTCCTATTCTGATTGGCCCAACAGGCAAGGGTCACAGGGAAATCCAGTGCGAGCAGGCCATGTGTTGCAGAATAGGGAAGGAGGAGCTGTGATCGGCTGCTACATGATCCCGTTACGGACAAAAAAAAAAGACAGCCGAGCCCTTACAGTTACGGCCATCCAATCAAGCTGAACAGCTGGATTGGCCAAAGAGAACTAGCCAAACTGAATCCATGCACAAGCCAAGGGCATAAGTCAACCTAGATTTATTTTGTTGATACTTTCACTAAAATTTCTAGACTTGTACGTGAGTATGTAGGGTAGGTTTCAAAAACAATGTAATCTTCAAACATTTTTTGCAGCAGGATGGATATTGCTAAAATTACCCATTGCATCTTTTGAGAAGGGAATTAGCAAAGAATTTCATCCCTACTTTATATTTAACAGAATGAGCACTAGGTGGACCTTGATGGAGAACTTTTATTTCCAAAAGAACTCTGAAACTAGAAATCTTCCAAGAGCAAGTTAATGATCAGGAGAGTGATAGGGTGGGCAGTCAGGAAACTAGCAGCATGCTTTTCCACCGTATCCTTTGAAGCTGCTTCCATGTGAAACCTCCAAGAATTTTTTTCCTGTTTTTAGTTTGTTTTGGTAACTCAGGGAAACGTAGTAGAGAACTTGAGGTCAAGGAAGAAGTTTCTGACCACATACCCTTTCTGGAAGTGAAACAGGATATGCTGGTTGAGTATGGTAGGAATCCAGCACATCTGAAGGACACCCAGTTGGAAAAGACCAATCCTGCTGCCAATCCTTTGTTGACTGCCTACTTGTGGGAAGAACGGTTCCACCTGAGCAGATCTGAGAACCATCTTTCAAGTCAAATCTGATTGGCTTTTGATTTACACAGTGTGTATCGTTTTGCATAATTTATTCTTTTTGTGAGCGTGCAAGACTGACTTTTCTTGCTTCTGACCTCGTTGCCCTTGGGTTTTAATATGCAATGGATCACAAATTAATGCCCTCACAGGAGGTTCATACACATCCTTGCTTTATTTAGTCTTCCAATGAATCCACTTTGGGGGATGAAGTGAAATACACCTTGGGAGCCAGAAGGTCAAGAGGTTATAGGTACATTGCATTGAGGAAGAGGGCTGTTTTGCAAAATTTTACAAGATGGGCCTTGAGTTTTTACTCCTCTTTAGCCAACTTATACTGACAGATTAAATTTGCTGCAGCTGTGGCATTTGCAGTTTTTGTCAAGCTAGAAGGGAACCAGAGTTGGACAAGGCAGGAGTATAGGATAACATAGGATTCAAATAATAAAAGTGAATGTGGTGCTTCTGGTTGAGTTGAATGCCACTGGCACCAGCAATAGACCCTAACTTCTCCACTTAGCCTTCTGGCTGTGTCAAAGGGATTGCTGAGACAGGAAAATGTCCTCAATCAACTTGACTAGAACCAAGAAGCCTCCTCCACCCCAATACTGGAAGTATCCCACGCTGCCAGGGTATCTAAATTGACTGAATCTAAATCTGTCCATTACCATATCTCTTCCATAGGCTGAGACAAATTCTCTTGAGTGCAGTTGCAGATAAACAGTCTATTAATACAGAAAATAATTTTTATTGCATTAAACCAATGAATTGTTCTTAGAGAAATATAAAGTATTGAAGTCTCTTTATATATATATATATATAGCTATATATATATATAAAATTTTTAGAGTCTTTTCTAAACACACTTGGCCTTTTATTATGAATTCTACATCCATAGATTCAACCATTCATTGCTTGAAAATATGTTTTAAGACCCAAAAGGAAAACTTTGATTTTGACATTTTATTTAAGGGACACCATTTTACTATTCCATTGTAGTACTAGTTTGTAGTACTGTGCCTATATGATGAGACTTGAGCATCCATGGATTTTGATATCCATGGAGTTTCCTGGAACCAAGCCTGAGTAGATACCAAGGGCTCATTCTAAACCCAAATACTAGAGTAATGACTTAGAGTCTTATCAGAGAAGATAGTAATTACAATTACATTAGCACTTTTTGTTGGGGCTTACCACATGACGTTGTTACTACAGGTGTGCGGGGTATAAGTTTCTCCCAATACTTCTGTTCTTTTGTTCATTTCGTTTCAGGGTGGGAGCACAAAATGGGAACCCCTCCCTTGGAATGAAAATAAGCTTGAAACAAAAAAACAAAAAAGCAGGAGTGGGTACCATTTCCTTGCCTGCTTTTTGGGCACCTTGCCTTCTGCCTGCCTTGCCTCACCTGCCTGCTGCTTGTCTCCTTTGCAGACATAACACCAGAAGCAACTTGCAGTTTCTCAAGTCGCTCCTGACACGACAAGAAAAAAAAAAGGCGGGGGGGGGGGGGGAAGCATCACAGGAGGAGTAGCATCTTAAGCCCTGTTTTTAAACACAGTTCTCTTCTGCAGACAGAGAGGAAGGCATTACGGAAATAGTGGTATCTTAACAGATGCTTTTAATCCAGGTCATAATGAAGGATATAAGGACAAACCAAACCGTTGCCAAAAATGATGGGGAGGGGAATCCCCCCATTGCTGCCAGCTAAAGAAGAAGTGAAATAGTGGGGCTGGCACTGGGCTCTATGGGGTGTGTGGAGCATCTTTGATATTTGGCAGGAAGGAATGGTGCCCTGCCTCCTTCCTGCTGCTGCTCCTGGAAAGGTGAGAGGGTGCAGCCAGCGGGGTGGGGTGGGGTGGGGTGGGGGGAAGGAATTTTTTAAAGGAGATTTTATGTATAGAAAGAAAGAAAAACTCTAAAAATTGGGGAATGACCCAAATGTTATAAAATTTCGTGGGCTAAAATTGGTAGATGTACCTTTCATGTGTGGTGATTTTCACTCCTCTAGCCCTAAAACTCAAGTGAAGGGGAACCTGGGGAAGCCCACCCATTGCCTCCAATGGACCGAAAATTATCTTATTTCTGACCGCGGAACAAAAACACCCACTTGGAAAGGTGACCGTTTTCAGGAGGCGTCGAAAACAAAAACGGGGGCCTTACAAGTGAAACAAACAGAAACAGCGATTCTATATGAATGCACAAGTTGTTACTCTTTTGTCATCCAGAGGGAGACTGTTTAAATAGCTGTTCTTTTTGCTAACACACACACACAAATCAATGATTGATCTCCTTTCTTGCTTCTGTCATGCTATGAATTCTCTTGAGAAAGTTACATTATTATACCAGTTTTGGTTAATCAGTGTGTATGTTCTTTTGGTGAGAGATTCGACCATTTTCCAGAGTGTCTCTTCTATAATGAGGTAATGCCACAGCATGGTAATGTCTCATTCTTTCTCTCTCTCTCTCTCTCTCTCTCTCTCTCTCACACACACACACACACACACACAACTGTGCTGCTATGGGATAGGGGTTCTTAGGATTGGAGTGAAAGAGAATCATTGTGGAGAGGGGGGGAGGAAGAGAGGAAAGTAGTCCTTGGCTTTGACTTTCTGCTTGACCCCTTCCACGTGGGGACAATGCATGAACTTCCTTCCACAACACCATGACAGGAAAATGTGAAGGAGTGGGATTTGCTGATCCTCCAAGGCCCCCTGACTTGCTTTTGATTGGCATTGCACTTAGGCAGACGGCCACTTGCTTGTGCTATTCCTTCCCTTCCTCCATCTTTGACATTTCTCAGAAAAGGACTAGTGAAGAGGGGCACGAATAATATTGGAGGTGGTATGTAGCTGGTGTATGATACTAATGGACACAACCATCCTAGAATGGTTTAGGAGATGTGGAAGGAAAAACGGCAATCCGATTGCATGGCATGTGCTATGAACAATCCAAATGTTGCAGGAGAGGGGCCTCGTGCGACAAAGCTCTTAGGTAACAAAACTGGTGGAAGATCCTGTAGTGCAAGTCTTATCGAAATGAATAGCTTTTGTGGAAATGATAGGTGAATTTAATTGTCATTCTCTCATTTTCTGAGTCATGTGTTTAGGTTGTAAGTCAGAGGAGAGGGATTGTCTTACTACCCGTTTTTACAGTTGGCGGAGGAGACATAAAATATAAAGCCTTTTGTCCTGTTTTGAGGAGTACCAAAAAAAATGGGTCCTTCATCTGCTGATGTTGCCAAACTCTGTTTTAAATAAGTAAACAAACAATGTAAATTAGATTTGAGATTCTTGGGCCGTAGTCGTAGTTGTTGTGCCTCAAGGGAGTGGTTTAAATTGTATGATATTGTAAGCCACAATGTTGGCAGGTATGCCTTCACCCATAGTAGAGATGTGTCCAAAACAGGGAGTGTTATAAACACAGACTTCTGCTGAACAGGAAAGGCAACATGTCTCCAGAAAGAGACAGATTGCAGAGTCCTTGACCAGAATTTAATTTATTAAAGTCATTCTTTTCCTGTAGACTTCCTTTAGAATCACATTTGTTTGGATAAAAGCAAAAAATAAGTTTTATCTCTTACTTTAAAAAATCCGAAAGAAATAGTAGAGGAATTATTTTAGTTTTAGCTTCTTTATTCTGAGAATTATATACAAATCAAATTAGTATCTCTCCATACCCATCTCCTTGTCTGTCTAATCTTCTAGGAAGTGAATTGATTGATAATGGTTAGAGTGTAGAGCTTTCCAAACATTTTATGTTGGTGGCATACTTTTTAGACATGTATCATTTTGCGACACAGTAATTCAGTTTTACTAGCAAACCAGAGGTTAAACCAATCCCTTATAAGAGATACATAAAAATTGTCGTAACAAAATGTATGGGGACACAACATATCTAATGAAAATATTTCATGTATATTTTAATATATATGATTTGTAAGATAATGACATACATTTCCAAGATTTGTGTAATTTCTCCTTATGTTTGTGCCACATATACTTACTTAGGCGATCCCTTGTTGTCCAAGTATGATGGTCTTCCAAATGTGGTGTCTTGGCAGTGGATATGTAGGTAACTGTAACTTCTTGACCCTCATGTTCTTTCACGGTGAGGACATCAGTTTCCAGGTGGAAGGCGGCCCCAGTCAGGGTTGGCTTGGCACGTTTCTCCCTTTTGCCCTCCATTTGTGCTTCTTTAAGTTCCACAGCACTGCTGGTCACAGCTGACCTCCAGCTAAAGCGCTCAAGGGCCAGGGTGTCCCAGTTCTCGGTGTCTATCCCACAGTTTTTACGATTGGCTTTAAGCCCATCTTTAAATCTCTTTTCCTGTCCACCAACATTTCATTTCCTGTTCTTGAGAATATAGTAACTATTTTGGGAGATGGTAATCACGGGCATTTGGACAACGTGGCCGGTCCAACGGATTTGATGGCGTAGGAGCATCACTTCAATGCTGATGATCCATGAGTCTTCCTAAGAGATTTGCAGGATTTTTTGGAGGCAGTGCTGATGGAATCATTCCAGGAGTTGGGTGTGACGTCTGTAGATAGTCCACGTTTCGCAGGCATATAGCAGGGTTGGGAGGACAGTAGCTTTATAAACAAGCACCTTGGTCTCCCTACGGATGTCCCAATCCTCAAACACTCTCTGCTTCATTCGGAAAATTGCTGCACTCGCAGAGCTCAGGCAGTGTTGTATTTCAGTGTCAATGTTGACTTTTGTGGAGAGGTGGCCACCAAGGTAGGGGAAATGGTCAACATTGTCTAACGTTACATCATTAAGATGTATTTCTAGCATTGCCGAGGGATTGGCCCTCTATGTCTTTTGCCTGCTGGAAGAACCCATCCAAATATATACTGTGAAAAATTTATGGTTTAAGATTATGCCAGCATATAATTTAATAGGGCTCTGTCCACCAAATTAGTTTTTGTAATTTTTTAATCATGTTGTGGGCTGCCTTGAGTTGCAGTTCTGAGAGACAGTCAGGAAGTCGAGTAAATCATGCAAAACTGCAATGTGGAAAAGGTCTGGCTAGGGAGAAAAAAGACCCATGGTGTAGAAAACCCTTGTGCATGCCTGTGTGCTTGTGCTCATTTGCACACACATATGTTTCCTTGTATTTTCTCTGCTAAATTCTGCCATGGCAGTAAAATACCAAAGAGGAAGCTGATTTGAATGGGAGGGGAACACCTCGTACTTCCTGTTCTCTTATCTCCTCCGTGGGAAAACCCTCTTCAGCAAAGCCCTGCCTCTCTGCTTAATGCTTAATGCTTACTTCTCTCGATGAAGCGAAATAAGTACCAACAGAAGTGACTATCTCAGCTGCAGCTAAAGCTCACTCTTTTATGACGGGGGAAAGAGACAGTGAGCAGCCACAAAGTCTTTGACGTTTCTGGCATGGAAAACCTCTGTCTCTTCCTTTGTTTCAGTCAGAGTCCATAATACGGTTGTTTTGGGTTTTTTCCCATGCCCTTGGGGGATGTTCAGTCACATTGGAAGTTCCTTTAGTACACTGCTTGGTATTATTTATTTTGGCCTTCTTCATCCTGGTGCCCTCTATGTCTTTTGACGTCAACTTGCATGATTCCTCACCATTGGTCAACAATAACAGGAGCTGATAGAAGTTGAGGCACCAACATTTTTTGAGGGCACCACCTTGGAAAGTTGGTCTACATGACTTGGCAGCAATTTTCCATTTCAGACAGGCCTGTTTTCTTACTTGTTCTGGAGATCTCATGGATTAAATGTTGGCTCTTTTGCTAATGAGTACCCGCACTTCAAAAATTACCACCACCCTACTGTCATGTGATATCTGCTTCATCTATGGTACATAGTTTCATTGGATCTCCATATTTAGGATTACGGCATTTAACACAGATTCAGACATAAGAAAGAAAATTTCCTTTGTAAAGGTAGAACATACTAATCAATTCCAGGGGTTTTCTTATAACTGGTTTTAATATGAGGCCTATTTAAGTGCTTTTTAATTGGTCTCTGTCACACTGCTTTTATGTGCTTCACTCTAATTGAAAGCCAATGCAATCATATTATAGGAAGTCACCAGAGGAGGGCAACTAAAACGATCAAGGGTCTGGAAAACAAGCCCTATGAGGAGCGGCTTAAAGAGTTGAGCATGTTTAGCCTGTATAAATATGTGAGAGGAAGACCTAGGGAGGAGGGAGCAAGCTTGTTTTCCGATGCCCTGGAGACTTTGAGCAATGGCTTCAAACTACAAGAAAGGAGATTCCATCTGAACATTAGAAAGAACTTCCTGACTGTGAGAGCTGTTCAGCAATGGAACTCCCTGCCCCGGAATGTGGTGGAGGCTTTCAAGCAGAGGCTGGATGGCCATCTGTTGGGGCTGCTTTGAATATGATTTTTCTTCTTCTTGGCAGGGGGTTGGACTGGATGGCCCATGAGGTCTCTTCCAACTCTATGATTTTATGATTTTGTGATTCTATGTAGTGTGTTGGAGTGTATGATACGAAGGGATGAATTGGTGGGATTTGACTGAATTTTGCATTAACTCTTGTTACAAGATGCCTTGGATGCTATAATGGCATATAGGTGGAATATTAAAAAAAATGAATAGATACACGTATATGCAATGCATATCTACATAATATATCCATGTTTTGTTGTGCTACTCTTATGTCCACTAAAAAGCAATATAAATATACTCTTGTGATGGGATACATTACTAGAAATAATTGCTTACTTTGTTGGGGTACAAAGTGTCAAAGAATTGGATTGCTTGCTTTGCTGTCCATTCAAATTCTTTCCCTCGTCATCTACTTAGGTTTAAACTATGCAAAACTTGTGGTATATAGTTTTCAGCTGGGAGGGGTCCTAGATGAAACCTGCCTAGTAACTGAGCTAGGAAGCCGTGCGTGTTCAGGGTATACTCACTATTTGACTGAAGATTTTATTTGTGTCAGAACCAAAGCTGTGAGTGCATCTATGCAAGAAGACTAGCAATCTCTTAGACAAAAACTAAACCTGGCTTGTGGGATGGTGTAGGGCTTCAAAATGTTGTACAAATTCCAGATTTTGTAGCTTCCATCAGCCCTTGCCAGCTTAGTAGCCAGTGGTAAGTAATGATGGGAACTGCTATATGATAATTAGAGGAATGCATCATCCCCAATGTAAACTTGACTAATGGGGACAATTGGAACAGTTCAAAACTCAGGTCTAGCTTATACAGATTGTCTTCTTCAGGTGGTTTGATTATGATCTAGGCCAGCGCTGCCTAAGCTCTCTGATGTGAATGATTGACAATTCATTTCTCCCAGTGTACCAAGTAATGGTTCAGTATTTGTGCCGTGTCACTACATTTGTTTTGTTCCTTCCTGCAAACTCTCCAGGAACAGGCATCTACAAATTCACTGACCAGCACATTCCATGGAGCGACTCTGTTGTAGGTCTTAAGATGCATCCGGAGAAAAACAGTATATTTTGTGTAGGGCTGAGGTAGGAACCATGTGGCTCTCCAGATGGTGTTGATCTGCACCTTCCAGTAGCCACATCTACTGGCTCTGCTGAGGAGGCTGTTGGGAATGGCACTCTAACAACATCTGGAGGGACTTGAGTGAAAGCAAGGTAGAAGTTTACCAAATAACTAATGGCATAGAAAGAAATTTATTGGCAGGGAGTTCAGGAGAAAAGGAAGTAAAGGTTTTCCCCTGACATTAAGTCCAGTTGTGTCCAACTCTGGGGGGTGGTGCTCATCTCCATTTCTAAGCCAAAGAACTGGCGTTGTCCGTAGACACCTCAAAGGACATGTGACCGGCATGACTGCATGGAGTGCCGTTACCTTCCCGCTGGAGCGTTACCTATTGATCTACTCACATTTGTGTGTTTTCAAACTGCTAGGTTGGCAGAAGCTGAGGCTTACAGCGGGAGCTCACTCCACTCCCTGTATTCAAGCCTCTGACCTTTTGGTCAGCAAGTTCAGGAGCTCAGCGCTTTAACCCACTGTGCCACCAGGGGCTCCATATAAGTAACCGTAAAATTTATTACCTTGAGTAACTGTAATGTCTGTTGCAGCGTACCCCAAAGGCACCAGATTCTGTGTGATTTTGAAAATTAAGCAGGGTAAGACTTGGTTTGTACTTGGATGGGAGCATGCCAACAAACACCAAATGCTCGTAAGCTATATTTCAGAGGAAGAAATAGGCAAAACCACCACTGGTGGCGCAGCAGGTTAAACCACTAAACTGCGGAACTTGCTGACTGAAAGGTTGGTGGTTTGAATCTGGGGAGCAGGGTGAGCTCCTGTTGTTAGCCCCAGCTTCTGCCAACCTAGCAATTCGAAAACATGCAAATATGAATAGATCAATAGGCAACGCTGCTCCATGTAGTCATGCTGGCCATATGACCGTGGAGGCGTCTGTGGACAATGCTGGCTGTTCGGCTTAGAAATGGAGATGAGCACCACCCCCCAGGGTCGGATGCAACTAGACTTAATGTCAGGGGAAAACCTTAACCTCTGAGTATCCCTTGTCTAAGAAAACCTTGTGATATTCATAGGGTTGCCATATGTCTACAGGCATCATGAATATGCGCGTGCATAGACACAGATTGTAATGTTTATGAGTGCAGAAAGCTTAAAATATAAGATTAATCAAATTTAGACAGGGAAATACTTTAGTCACAGCTATAGACTATAGCTACTAATGGAAATTTCTGGAAAATCTCTGACTGTCACATCCTGGGCATAATGATAAGAAATGGTTCTGTTCTGACCTTCTTTGGAGCATCTGTCTAGACCAGGGTCCCCCAATCAGATGCCCTCCAAATGGTCTGGACTACAGCTCCTATCTGATCATTGGCTGTGTTGGACAGGGTTTATGGGACGTGTATTCAAAATAACTGGAGAACTGTACTTGTTTTAGAGATATTTTACTGGCCAATATTGAAGACAGAGTGCTGGACGAAGGGAGCCAGAGACTATTCTTCAATGCTAATGGTGGGTGCGAGAGGTGTGGAGACAGCAGAAACACCTTGCAAAACTTTGTTTTTTGGGAAATGTAACTTGCAAAATTGGGGTGTTCTTGAATCTGTACTCTCAAAAATAACTTCTCCTAGCTCTGAACAGGAACATGAGCATGTCTGCAGGCTGGAATGCACAGCCAGGAATGTGAACAGACTGAGGTGTGGATTAGTTAATCAGGAATCGAGAAGTCGGCTGAAAGCAACATTCATTAGGTCCCGACTCTTCCCAAGGTCAGGTGTGGGGAGGCCTTCTTCATCCACTTCAGAACGTTCTGAATTGTCTCACCTCAAAGACGCCTTCTAAGGACTCCTCAAAAAGGTAGGGCGCAAGTATGCACAACCTGTTTTACCACGAGTGTTTGTGCAGCCGCTTTTTTAGGCTTGGCTTTTGAGTGTTGCACCCTCCGGACATTGCTCGGCAGGACTGAAATGAGGAGTCAGGGCCTAGGCATGCAAGGGTATCAGCCTCACCACACCCAGATGGCATCACCGCTGAAGCATCTCGTGAGAGCTCCTGTGATGTCACTTGCTGTTTCCTCTGCGCACCAGGATCTGGCTCTGCTTTTTTCTTGTCTTCCTCCGCCCTCTTCCAGAAACAGTCTGGGGCTGCTGTGTGAGATTGTAGGTCGTTGTCCGTCTGCGTGTGACTCATCCGAGTGTCATCTCAGGGAGTGATTTCGCAAAGCAACTTTCATCCTGGCGTGGGAGCTGTGATTCATGTTTTCGTTTTCTTTCTTTTTTTTAAAGTTGGCACAAAAAAATTATATAACTGAAACTTTGATAATTTCTTAAAGCCAGAGACAGATGTAAAGATTGTGGAGTGAGTGCAGCATAGTGGCCAGGATCAGATTTCTCCTCCCGCAAGCCCTGCCCCCTTAAAGATAGGGAGGAAAGAAATCACTGCTGTCCCCAGTGATTGGAGATAACAGTGGGAACTCCCCTTGTGTACCACTTTGAACTTCAGCTGCCGTGATAAGCTCTGTGCTTGAGCTGTCTGTGTGCCCAGTTGCTGCTCAGGTGGCTTTCCCCCTTCTCTTTCTGCACAGGAAATAGCCAACAAATTTCATATTTCATATTTCCCACTGCTTGCTTTTTGTCCATCTCTCAGACTTGAGAATTACAAGATTTAGATCACACAATTCAAACCAGTGCATATGCAGATAGCCCTAGGAATCTTTCTTCTTGTTTAGGATAGGATAGATCTGGGGTTTAAAACCAATAGAAATAGTGGCAACTTTTCACATCTAGTTTTTGTGTGTGTGTGTCAGGAGCGATTTGAGAAAACTGCAAGTCACTTCTGGTGTGAGAGAATTGGCCGTCTGCAAGGACGTTGCCCAGGGGAGGCTCGGATGTTTTGATGTTTTGCCATCCTTGTGGGAGGCTTCTCTCATGTCCTTGCATGGGGAGCTGGAGCTGAAAGAGGGAGCTCATCCATGCTCTCCCCAGATTCAAACCTGTGACCTGTCGGTCTTCAGTCCTGCCGGCACAAGGGTTTAACCCATTGCTCTTCTACTTGTACACTGGGCATCAATTTTTCCTCATTTATTCCAGGAAACTGAATAGTGAAGCTCTTAACAGGGATACTTTTGCTAGAATCTATATAGGAATTGGTAAGGAAGAGGCTAAGAAAAGGAAAGCAAGAAAAGGTTTTTGATGAAGTGGAAGAGGAATGGGTTTTTCAAAAATCCATTCAGATTTTCCCTTCTTTTCTAAACTGGGACCAAAAGAGAGAGTATATGGAGTGAAAACACAGAAGTCATTTTCAACTTCGTTCTCCCATGGCTTTACTATAGGTATTTAATTTGAACTGAAATGGCAATTTATCATAAATGAAGTATTTATTTTGTCCTCTAACAGAAATAGAGTAATGGTTAAATGAACATATTCACCCTTTTCTACTGAGATTCCTATCTGCGGTTAAGCAGATGATATGAAGTGTAGTTGATCCTGATGGAAAAGTGTAAAATATCTCTTTTTCAAAAGTACTAGGGGTTAAGTTCTTTGTCACCAAGTACGAGTGTATTTATGTGAAGTGTTTCAAACCAGTGGTAGATTCCCCCCTCCCCCACCCTCTAGCCACTTTTTCTTACATTGCATTTTATTATCATACTAGCTTGGGCACCTGGCATTGCCCGGCTTATTTGAAAAAGTCAATTGTTTAATTGTACAAAGTGCATAAAGTTGCATGTAAACTGCAACTCACATCATGCCAGGTTAACCTCGAAAAACTCCCATCAGTACTTAAAGTTGGTTATGTTGGGCAAGTTTGCTGTAGATGCATCATCGGTGGGTTTCAGTGTGCTTTCTGGCTGTAGAGTAAACTACAACTCCCACTATGGTGAGTCAGTCCCCTCAAACCCCTCCAGTAGGTTGAGTTAGTCATGGGGGTTCTGTGTGCCAAGTTTGGTCCAGGTCCATCATCGGTGGAGATCACAGTTTCTCTGGTTGTGGGTAAACTACAACTCCCAGAAAGGAAGATCACTTCCCTCCAAACTCCTCCAGTAATCAAATTTTGGCATATCAGGTATGTGTGCCAAGTTTGGTCCAGATCCATCGGTGTTTGGGTTCACAGTGTTCTCTGGACGTAGTTGAACTACAATGCCCCCAAGCAAGGTAATTTTTCCCCAAAGACCTCCAGTATTTTTTTTTTGCTGGTCCTGGGGGCTCTGGGTGCCAAATTTGGTCCAAATCCATCTTTAGTGAAGTTCAGAGTGCTCATTGATGGCTGGGGAACTATAAATCCCAATACCTACAACTCTAAAATGTCTAGGCCAATTCCCCTCAAAACCCACCAGCATTCAAATTTGGGCATGCTACTTTCCCTGAAAGGAAGTCCCATTTAATAAAAAGAGACTTGTGTCTAGTAAGTGCGTGCAACCTGGAACTATAAAACGGCATGGGTCTCACACATGCACAACAGTAACCCACACGTAAAAGTGCCCCCCCCCCCATTTTTATAAGGCGGGGAGAAGGAAAAACAAGTTCATGTGGGTTAGTCCGTAGACCCATTGTTTGAAGTGGCTGGAACGTCAAGCTTGCATGTCGTCCTTAAATTTCCTTTGGCCAGAGGTTGAGTGCGGCATGGGTATGAAGAAGTTATTCTGAAACCTCAGGCTGTTTTTAGCTTTTCTTTCTGTGGAAGCATGTGATCCCGGGCACTGTAACTAAGAGAACATTGGAATTGGGCTATTTGTCTAATGCAGTTTGGCTTTACATCCTCGACATGAAAGTAAAAATAGCCCTCCTAAGTCAGAAAGTCCTACTGGGGAAAGACCTCTGCCTGAGGCCTCAGAGAGAGGCTGCCAGATGGAGAGAAGACAGTGCTGGGCTAGACAAACCAAAAGCCAAACTCATTATAAGGTAGTTTTATTTATACATCCAGTTCCAACATATTCCTAGCGTGCTGACAGGCACAGGGGCTCTCTCTTGTCATTTTCCAACCTAAGACCATGCCTTGGACTCGGGCCCCATCTGCACTGCCATATAATGCACTGAACTCCAGTACATGACAGTGTAGACTCATATAATGCAGTTCAATGCAGTCAAACTGCACTATGTGGCAGTGTAGATGGGACATCAGTTGTTGTTATACCGACATCTTCTCAGAAGAAGAGCAAACTGGAAACTCATCCAAAAGGGTTCTCATACTCACTGTTTGGATGGAGAGGCAGACATTGGATTGTAACCTCCAGATGCACATATTGGGGAAAGGGGAGGAGAAGTGATATGAAAAGAGTGGCAGTTCTATCCTTTGCATGATGGTCTTCTTTGTGTATTTGGGTCAGGTTAAGAAGGGAATTGGAGTCTCACAATTTAAGGGCGGAGGTTATTCTTCACCATAGGGCAATGGTTTCTCAACCTGTGTGTCCCTAGGTGTTTTGGCCTACGACTCCCAGAAATCCCAGCCAGTTTACCAGCTGCTAGGGTTTCCGGGAGTTGAAGGCCAAAACTTCTGGGGACCCACAGGTTGAGAACCACTGCCTTAAGGATTATCGTCAGTATTCAGAGCCAGTGTGTTAATGCGTTGGAACATTGGACTATGACTCTGGAGACCAGAGATCAAATCCCCACTTGGTCCTCAAAACCCACTGAGTGATCTTGGGAAAGTCATATACTCTCACCTCCAACAGACAAGAGTCCTTTCTCCCACCCTGGACTTTCCACAGATATATAAACCCCATTTTCCTAGTTTTCAACAGACCTCACAACCTCTGAGGATGCCTCCCATAGATGCAGGTGAAAGGTCAGGAGATAATGCTTCTGGAACATGGCCATAAAGCCTGAATAACTTACAGAAACCCAACTTTGAAGAAATACGTGAAAGGTTTGCAGTAGGGTTGCCATAAGTCAGAAAATAATTTGCAGGCACACAACAACAATATGTCATTGGGGACATTGATGCAAATCTTCAGGTCATTTCAAAACCAGCAATGTGTCTCTGTGGTTTCCTTACACGCACTGCTTCTCTATCTTTCAAAGAGCAATATATGTTAGCCAGGCAGTAATGGACGGGTGAAACTACTAGATTGGGTGAGAGTGCTGAGCTGATTCTAGAACAGCGGTGTGTCATGTCTGGCCATTCCTGCTTTTAGAGGTGTATTCCATCAACTTTTCTGCCATGGTCAATATACAGTCTATCTATCTATCTATCTATCTATCTATCTATCTATCTATTTATCTATCTATCTATCTCGTGTCAGGAACGACTTGAGAAACTGCAAGTTGCTTCTCGTGTGTGGGAATCGGCTGTCTGCAAGGACGTTGCCCAGGAGACACCTGGATGTTTTGATGTTTTACCATCCTTGTGGGAGGCTTTTCTCATGTCCCCGCATGGGGAGCTGGAGCTGATAGAGGGAGCTCATCCGCACTCTCCCCACTCTCCTCCGACCTGTTGATCTTCAGTCCTACTGGCACAAGGGTTTAACCCATTGCACCACCAGGGGCTCCCTGGTATACAGTGAAAACACAGCCTAAAGAAGATCTGCGTTTATGGCTGGGAAATGCTAATATCCAAGCCTTGGAGGATCTCAGATTGCTATCAGAAGGGAGCAAGAATGTGGTCTCTGAGTCAAGTGTTGGTCTGAGTCAGCACAGAACAGCTCCTTATATCCTTCCCCACACATATTCCATGCAAACTTGTTCTTGGCATGATGCACTCTTGCAAGGGCACTTACTCCAAACAATTCATTCCCAGGGTTGGCAGATATTTACAGTTGTAGAAGTTGTTAGGGAATTTGGCATTTTTGCAGAACCTCACTGTTTCGGCAGAAGATGCCTAAGGCTTCTGAATGGTATGTGCATCAGAAGCCAACAGCTGCTCCCAGCTGCTGGAAACAAAAAAACAAAGACAGGATTGGCATTAGGACGTAGGTAGCTTCTTCTTACTCAAGCCTTGCAGGCTGTGGCAGTCTTTGTGACTGGGGCTGAGCTGAAAGCAGCAGTAGGTTATGAATCACTTCCTTCTTCGATTTGGCAACACTCTCTGGTGCAGGGTCTGCCCTCTTGTTATCTCCTCTGCCTCTTAAAGCCCTAGTATCTTGCCATCCCCCTGCTCATCCAGTAAAATGCTCTGAATTGTTGCTAACCACTTTCAAGTTGATGTTGACTTATGGCCAGACCAGATACCCTAAAGCAGTGGTTCCTAGCCTGTGGTCCTCCAGTTGTTTGGACTTCAACTCCCAGAAATCCCAGGTGCTAGAAATTGTGGGAGTCTGAAATACACTGGAGGAATACCTCTCTTCCCCAAGCAGGAATGCACACATACTTATTTTGGTACTGTGCTTGCGTAAATATTTTATGTTTCAGCAATTCACCATACTGGTACAGAGCAATAAAACTCTCAATAAGATGTTGACCATGGCAGGCTATAACAACAAATTAAAATGTCCCTCTGGCACAGTGAACACCATTACTCTTTGGAAAGCTCTTGCAGTGTTTTGCTGCAGCAGTTTCCAAACCGAGGCAGTGACCTTCCTTGTGTCAAGCCTGTCATCTGCAAACAGGCTTACTTTCCAAGTGCCCAGGATTCAATTCCACCCAGTATTAAGGCCAGTCACTTTTCTTGCAGCTGCACTTGTGGCTATTGTGTAGTATGTGACTGTTGTGGGCAACTTGGTTGGTGATTCCTTTGACATCACTTGGAATGAATGACATATTTCTTCCAATTGTCTCTCCAACTCTCTCTCCCCCCCCCCCCCCCATACCTGTGTCATTTTGTGGAACTTTTTTTAGTGACACTCTAGTGAGTGAGTGGTCCTATAGCCACCTGCAAAGTCATAAAGCCCACCATGGGTACAGCTCCTTTCTCTGCCAAGCAGTGTGTTTTCTTTCAGTCTGTCTTGCCTGGTTTTGCATGTGTCTGCTGACCATCTCCGGCACAGAAGAGGACATCCTGCACAATGTTATCTCCTGCACAGCACTTCTTCCTCATATATAAAGCATAATGTGACTTCATAAATGATAGTGAGGTTACACCATAAAGCAGTACTATTGCTCATGTCTTATTTCAGCTAAGATTATTTTTGTTCCACAGCTGCAGTTGTTGCTAGAGAATTCCTGCTTTGCTTTCATTCTATGACCAAATTTATTGAATCCATTGCGTACATTAGACTGTATGTTTTCTCACAGTGAGCTCGGTCTCCTACAAACATCTCAGATCCTCTCTTTCTACTTGGTTTGGAAAATGACCAGCCTCAGTCCTTGGGAAACACATTGGTCGATCCTGCAGATTTCTCAGCACTTCTAAGCAGGTTCAGGATCCAAACTGACAGGCACAACTGGACGACAAGCCTGGGACATTCATAAAAACAGATAGGCTGTTAAACCAGCTTCATACTATCCTTGACCCTGTTTGTTGGATACCTGTTTTCCACAGTGGAACAGGCAGTAAGACTGAGGCGGCAATGGGAAGGAGCTATGTTTGCCATTTTGCCAACTGTATTGTGGATTTTAAATTTTGTCCAGTTTCTGGATTGCAAATTGGTGTTTTTCCAGAAGCTTTTTTGCAAGCCATGGGAATAGAAACACCTTACAGTAACCTCTGTCTTCTGTGCTGGGACATTACTTCCCAATTGCCTGCCTTCCTGTTTCAAATAAACCCCATAAATTCAACATTTAGACTGGAAGATTGGTAGCCGTCATTTTAAAAGAGGTTTCTCTGCTTTACAAGATGGTAGACTTGTAAACTTATAAGTGCGGCCCACAGTCCTGGAAAAGAAATAGAGTGTAAAGAATAAGTGGTCAATAGCAATTTTGCAACTTCTAGGATTTTAAAAATCAGCTTACAACTTTCATTGATGAAAGTGAAGGGCCTTTGTTCCTGACTTTGCTTTTTATTGGGAAAGTCAGAGGATTTGTTTGTTGCCGGTGAGATGTTGCTGTGATGTGGTGGAAATGTAACTGCCACAATCTGACTGCTGGATGTGCGGATTGACCTTGAACCTCCTATCTCCACTTCTTGAACTGGTAGACCGCTACAGAAAAAAGCAGCAGAGTTGTATAAACAGCAGGACACACAAGAGGTGGAGCTGGATTGGCATCCGCATGGATCTGACCTTCAAATGTTATCACCTGGCAAGCAATACAAAACCACCAACCATTTATTAAAGTCCACTAAATATATGATCATAGTCTAGTGTTTGAGAATGCAGAAAGGGAGAGGTTGGCAAAATGCAATTCTTGACTACTGGGCATAGAGGTTTCTTTCTAACATATTACTCTACTAGCAGATAGGGATTGGGGTTAGGTGAGTGTAGCCAGTAGTGAAAGATAAGGGTAGTTGTAGTCCAGTAATATCTAGAAGACATCTATGGAAAACAATCAATCAATCAATCACTCTGTTTATACCCCAATACACTATGTTTTTTTTTGACAATACAGGAAAGGAAGATCTCTGGAGAAAAGAATGTGCCACACCTTTCCTAAACTCTGGACAGTAGAGATTCCTTGTCCAGCCTGGTTGTGGCCTTCAGCAGGAATGCTTTTTCGGGTGGGACTGAGCTACCCATGACCCTCCATATGTTGTTGCGCTGCCCTACATCACCCATAACTATTGGTTGTATTCAGTTGGCATATGGGAGTTGCAGTCAGACAACATGTGGAAGATCTCAAGTCTCGTTGCAAATGTTAGCCTGTACTACGTCACAGCAGCAGGTCCAGGAGTGGGAACCTCTGACCGTTCAGATGAACTACTCCTCTCCTCCCATCCCACTCACCTGTGCAGGATTTACTTCAACAGTGTATTTCCCTCCACAAACAGCAGAACTCTGAAAAGGTTTTATGTGGTAGGAGACTCCACCTTTGGGGAGGCAAAAAGTGATTAGACTTGAGCATGGCAACATTGAGGTTCTCAGATGTGCTAGTACGTTTCTGGCCCAGCTTACCTTTCCGAACGTATCTCCCCTATGAACCAGCTTGAGCATTAAGATCTGCTGGGGAGGCCTTGCTCTCGGTCCCACCTCCTTCACAGGTATGACTGATGGGGACAAGAGACAGGGCCTTCTCAGTAGTGGCCCCTCAGCTGTGGAACTCGCTCCCCTTCCCAGCGATACTAGTTTGAACTCTTCCCTCCTGGTTTTCAGAAAAAAAGTCAAGACCTGGCTGTAGAACCAGGCGTTCGGGGAGTCGCATAATCACAGTGCAATATGCATTTACAGAATCGACATAAACGAAGCAGCACGGACAACGATTGCAGGATTAGGTGCTATGTTTTTACAGTTTTAGTTGTATTTATATGTTTTTGTTTTCATTTTAATGCTCAATGTTTTGTATTTGTATGTTTTGTATTGTCATGTGGCATTGAATGATTGCCAAACGGTAAGCTGCTCTGAGCCGCTCGGGGTGAGATAAAGTGGGGTAGAAATATAGAAAATAAATAAATAATAACTAGTAATCAAGATTGAAAATATTTTCCAGTAGTGTATTTCAACCCCCCCCCCCCAAGTAAAGTCAATTATGACCTGTACTGTACATGCCCATGGCCACGTATGCCCACTCCAAGTGCAAACTATAAAAGTACTTCTTGCAGGCTTTACAAAATGTATATCAAAATGCATTTGTCACTATTTTAAGTTTCAACAGGACAGACATTAACATGTTCAGTTCTGCTTGTTGGCCTTAATTGTGCCACCGGATGACCGCTTGCATTGTTTAGCCTAGCTTTGCAGATAATGTATCTTCTTGCAAAGCATTTACACTTGGATTTACAGGTCTGTTCTTGCAGGGCTTGCAAGTATTGTAGCTGCAAAATAGTTTAGAAAGAAAGGGTTGTATGATTAAACCAACCGGAAGAAGAGGAAACAATACTAATAACATTCAAAAGTGATAGGGAGAACAAATCTACCCAAACATCTACTTATATTCTAGGGTTCAGCTAGAGTACTGGCAAGCATTTTACATAACACCCAGCTTTCTGACTTGCTTGGACATGTTAAGAGATGAAGCAACCACTTCTCACCATTCCTAACTCCAAATGTCCACGAATAAGAATAAAATCCTGTTTAATCAGTGGTTCTCCAGAGGTTGCGGAGCTCAAACTCCCAGAATCCCCGACCACTGGCCACGATGGCTGCAGGTTCAGAGTTTTCTAGCCCAACAACATATGGAGCCCAAAATTTGGAAATAACTAAGGAATTTCAAGAAGATTGAGCAAACAGCCCTGAGGAATTTACAGTGCAGAGAGGTCCAGCAAACCAACTTTTGTGCCAAATGGATTATCAGCAGGTCTTGCAGGTGTCTCAACATCCCAAGACAGCTCATACTGAATTGTTTGTCTTTATAATCTAAAAAAACTTAATTACAATTAGAGTTTTAGAATTCCGGCAGTTTTAAACATTTTTAGATAACTGTACCAGCTCACACTATTTTCTTTTAAATAATATAGTACTTATTCATCCGATAGTTGTTTTTGGAATATACACGTATGTTCAAGAACTCGGAAAAGGGATTTCTGAAATAAATAAATTATATTTACATTTTGCCTTGAGGAAGTCTAGACTTCTTAGAAAGAAACGGTTGTACAATTGACATATTTTGGTTCATAGGGAAAGATTCCCGCTCATTTCTCTCATGTCTTGTCATCAGTGGTGACAAAACCAAGTTCCCTTCTGGCAAAGAGAAGATTGCTATAGGATTTAGAGCAGTATTTCTCAATCTTCCTGATGCTGGGACCCCTTAATACAGTTCCTCATGTTGTGGTGACACCCCCCCCCCCCAACCATAACATTGTTTTCGTTACTACTTAATAACTGTAATTTTGCTACTGTTATGAATCGTAATGTAAATATCTGATACGCAGGATGCATTTTCATTCACTGGACTAAATTTGGCACAAATACCCAATATGCCCAAATTTGAATACTGGTGGGATTTGGGGGGGGGGGGGTTGATTTTGTCATTTGGGAGTTGTAGTTAATTTATAGTCCACCTACAATCAAAGAGCATTCTGAACTCCACCAATGATGGAATTGAACCAAACGTGGCACACGGAACTCCCATGACCAAAGAGAAAAAATATTGGAAGGGTTTGGTGGGCATTGGCCTTGAGTTTTGGAGTTGTAGTTCACCAACATCCAGAGAGCACTGGGGACTCACACAATGATGGATCTGGACCAAACTTAGTATGAATACACAATATGCCCAAATGTGAACACTGGTGGATTTTGGGGAAAATAGACCTTGACATTTGCGAGTTGTCGTTGCTGGGATTTATAGTTCACCTACAATCGAATAGCATTCTGAACCCCACCAACAATAGAATTGGGCCAAACTTCCCACACAGAACCCCCATGAGCATCAGAAAATACTGTTTCCTGATGGTCTTTGACGACCCCTCTGACACCCCTTGTGACCCCCCCCCCCCAGGGGTCCTGACCCCTAGGTTGAGAAACGCTGATCTAGAGCACTGGAAGACCATGGACTTAATAGTCAGCAACATATTTTACAGGCCTTGATAGGCAAAGTTGATCAAATGGCAACCCATGCCTTTTAAAGCTATGCTAATGGGAAAGAACAACTGCTGGAGAAATCTGAATTGGGACCTTTAAAAATACCTTTTTCCCCATGCTGTTTTTCAAATTAAAGCAGCCTTTTCCTTGAAGTGTCTACTCACTTCAATAAGGGTGCTTCTAACTGACAACAAAGCCACAGCTTTTGTTCTCTCTGATGTCTTTTTGGAGATCCATACATGTTTTATCTCAGGTTTTTTTTCCAGCTCCTGGTACTTTCAGTTAATTTTTATATCAGCTTTGAAAAGCAACTTATTTTAACACAGTGTAATATCAAAATGATCAGGACCAAAAGTTGTTCACGTTTCAATCAGTCTAGAGGTGTCCCAGAAACACAACGTGAGGCACTATTTATTTATTTATTTATTTTGTCCTAAGAAGCAAGTAATCGCTTGCAGAACGGGTTGAATCTCATCAGGAAACAACATGGGATGGAAGGGTTAATCTCACATTTTGGGTGAACTCTTTCCCAAAGCAGGCTGCTCTTTGCAGACAGAGAATAGAAATGAGATCATATATCTCTCTTGTCACATAACATTAGCCTCCAGGCTGAGGGCAAAAGAAGATATAGCAGGAGTCATTGTAGCGGTCTCCCAGCTTTGCAGTTGAACATGCCTACCAGCAAGTCCAGGGATGCCTCAGCTGTCAGTCTTGTCCCTGCCCTCCAGCTTCTGGTGGACTTTCCCATTCCGGATTCCTCCATCTGTCTGCTCCCACTTCTGATGTCTCCTGTCTTCTCTTTGCCTGAGCATAAGGAAGGGCTATAGGTCCTCTCTTCTGGGGGACACCTAGGAAAACCAAGAGGATTGCCTTTTTCTTTTTAGCAGCCAGCAGCCATGAGACCAGAGGGGAGAGGAGCTCTTTGTAGTAAGATACCGCAAATGGCTCATTCTTCGCCATATAGTACCACTTGTTTGGCAGGCAGAGGACCAGTGAGCAAACAAGAAGTGGGGTGTATTGTCCTCTCTTTTCACCACTGTGAATATTGTGGCAAACTCTTCCTCCCCTCAGAGCTCCAGACTGAATGTGTGTCTATACGTGGGCACTAGCTGCAAAATGCAGCATCTCCATCCAGAGGCCCACTTCTGCAGGATGCCTTATTCTCTCTTCCTTGTTGGAGGAGGCAGTGGCTGCCGCAGTGGTGGCCTGACAAAATGGGGACAGGCAAAGACTGCAAGAGTCGAAGGGGAAAAGACAAGGCAGTTGAGCAAGCATTTCAGTTGGTGGCCTGCATTTTTGTCAGTTCAGTTGTGAAGCTGGGATGAAGCTGAGTGTGCCATGAATCTGAGGCAACCTGCTGTTACTTCTCTTGTATGATAATCCACTTGAGCTCTAAAATAGAGTTGGCCTCATCAGGCGCCCATGAAGGGAGAATTCTGCAAGGAGGGGGACAATTATGAGGAAGCCTTGTGGATTCTCATCATCTTTTTGACCTTAGATAACAATGGAATTAAAGCATAACTAAATATACATACTACAGCAATACACATCCTGTGAAAGCTACTGTGAACAGTATCTTGTTTTAACATGAAATTTCTGTTGAATTGTCCATACCAACAGATTAAACCTAGCGAGTGGAATGATGGGGGAATAGATTTTCAGGAGAAAATGCAAATATGTCTTTTAACTGTTATGGCTTAATTATAGGTCTTTGGGGCCTTGAACATGAACCGTTCTGAAACCTGGCTTTAAGAGCAGGCTACAGGTCTAAAGTAATAGCACCAGCACATGTGGAGGCTGTCAGAAATATTAAAAATTAATATTTAAATTACAAAAATGTGAGTCAAGCACTGAAAGGCTTGAGTGGATGCAATGACTCAGTAGTTCAATATAAGCAGTCTGAGACCTATTAGGTCTCAGTGTTCATTTGCCTCAGTGTTAGCAGACCTCAGTCTGAGAGAAGGCCTCAGTGTTAGTTTTGTCTCAGTGTGAGAGGGGCATCAGTCTGAGGTAGCCCTCAGTGTGAGATAAGCCTCTGTCTCAGAGAGCCCTCAGTGGGAGAGGAACCTCAGTGTGAGAAGGCCTCAGTGTTAGTAAGCCTCAGTCTGAGTAGGCCTCAATGTATGAAGCTCCAGCATGAAGGCTGCTGTGTGTAAAGCTACTGTGTGAGGCTCCTGTGTAAGTTGGGTGTGGGAAGAGGCTCTGTGACAGTAAAGCTGTTTATCTGCGTGAGAAAGAAGCCCAGCATTGAAGCAAAGAAGGAAGCATACAGAACTTTATTTGTGTTATGGAAACCTTGTTTTTGTAAATAGTGCAACCATATTATTTTACTACTAAGAAAAGCCTCCTTGAGAAAAGATAACAATGGTCTGTGTGTTTTTTGTTCTTTTTCTCACTTGTGGTTACTGGCGTTGGGTCACACTGCGGCTAATAAGTTGCCCTGTTGTCCATTTATGAGGAGGGTCTTTTGTTAATAAGCCCACTCGCCCAACTGGAGATGTGGCCAGCCTAAATGGGGCTCCCCTTGGTTTTTGCCAGATCCACCTGGTTGAATAATATAGAGTGCAGTCT
Source organism: Anolis sagrei (assembly GCF_037176765.1). Taxonomy (NCBI): domain Eukaryota; kingdom Metazoa; phylum Chordata; class Lepidosauria; order Squamata; family Anolidae; genus Anolis; species Anolis sagrei. Next base: position 138,908,901 of record NC_090022.1, read on the forward strand.
CCTAGCAACTACTGGTGGTTCTTCCTTTAAAAATGGCAGACTGGATTAGGAGGCTGAAGTAGTAACTGAGCAGGTTCATCCCAGCTGTGCTGGGCCATTGCCCCACAAGTGTCCTATTTGTCCAGTGTACAGATGTCTCAATCTAGAGCTAAACAGTTGGAAACTCAGGTACCAAAGTTGTGTGTCTGAATACTACTCACCTGAATTTCTAGTCCAGAGGTGAGAGGTTGCATATTGATGGATGGTTTTGAGAAGACACTATTCCTGTGAGACTTGCCAACAATACTTGGTTAGACTTTAGTCCTCCAGTCATATCTTAAGATGGACTTAGAGGCCTGTGGTCAGTGTATCAATTTTCTGTTCTATTCTATTCTCAGATGTTGTTGGCCTATAAGATGGAACCAGCTCAACCATACTCTTTTTAAAATTAGGTGAAGACATGGGAAGATAGGCATAGGAAGCACAGACAAAGGTTAGGCTGCAGGTGGTGTTTGGGTTTGGTCTCATATCAACAAGACATGGGGGAGCCCGCAGAGGAATTTCACTCTGGTTTAAGGAATGAACATAAAATAACACCTTAGCTTAGGTGGCCAAGAACCCAGTTTGGCTTTATATATGCAAACAATAGGGTTCCCCACAAAAATAATTCATCAGGATATTTGCTACCTTTCAAAAAAGATGAAAATAAAACGAAACTGAGCAGTATACGCAAGCATTTGAAAATCCCACTATAGAAGCACACTTTATTTTGTGAATATAAATTGGAAAATTACCCTCCCTCCCCTCCAAGGAGCCCATCTGCTGTGTTTCTCTGTTGACTGTTTGTGCTTCCTTCCTGGAAGAAGGTGAGCTTGCAACAGTAATTCACCCAAGGACGCAACAAGTAGCCTCTTCTATTGATGGGTAATTCTAAGTAGTAAATCATGCATGGATTCAGTAGGCAGCGGCCTCTCTGGGTGGGCACTTTGTGCTCGCATGAGGCTTGAAAGTATTGTGTTTATTTATTTTCTGTGGCAGGCTAACATGCCCGGTGCTCAGTTTGGGAATTACTGGTGCAAACAGCTTGTATTTGCCTGCCATCTCTGAGTGATTATCTTTGTGCATATTTGTTCTTTGAATCTTTGAATGTACTTGATGTGAAAAATAGTCTTGCATTGGATCAGTTGCATTAGATGGGAACAGGCATATTTTCTATCAAGAAAACGGAAAGGTGATATGTCTCTAAACAGGTCCTGTGAGAGGTAGCACCTCTTTCATATTCTTTCCTTACAGCCTCTGAGACTTACTATTGTAATATTAGGTGCCAAAGAAATATTTTTAACATGCTGCCTGTGTCAGAGGTTGGACATCTTCAGGTTTTCATGATCTATTTTGTTGATTTCCCCTAAGAACGCAGAGACTCACTACCTGGAGGCAGGTGCAAAATGATGATATGAGCCAGCAGGCATTTTGGTAAGAACTAAGGAACATGGTCTCTGAGCATATGCTTTGCCTAGGAATTTGTAGTCCATACCAGGACTATCTAAGCTTCCCACCAAAACCAGCTCCTGGTTTCTTTCCAAGCATTCGTTCTTTCAGGCAACCTAATTCTGAAGAAAAGGTTTTAAAATGTTGCTATTTTTAGCTCACTGGAAGCCAGAAACTCTTGCTGATCTAGAGGTAGATTTTGACCTGTCTTCAACCCACCCTTGGCCTACTAAGCTATAATAATAGTCTTGGAAACAAGGGCTGATCACAGACTTAAGGTGATAGAGATCTCTGAAAAACCTGTGACCATTTCCAGAGAGCCTGGACCAAGCCGTAGTTAACATTGAGTTCTTGAAATATTAAATCATGGCTACCAGGTCACTGAACCATTTCATAGTTTAAATAAACAATTTCCTGGCCTATTTTTTTTTTAATCGGCAGAGGTTTCTGTTAAAAAAAGCAAAATGTTGTCATTTAACTGTGAGCATATCCATGTTCAAATCAGTGGTAGCAGCAAAATAAGCAATTCATATTCTGGGGTGTTGTGTGGTTTCCTGGCTGTAAGGCCATGTTCTAGCAGCATTTTCTCCTGACATTTTGCCTGCATCTGTGGCTGGCATCTTAAGAGATCCTCTGAAGATGCCAGCCACAGATGAAGGTGAAATGTCAGGAGAAAATGCTGCTATAACTCGATCATACAGCCTAGAAACCACTTAACACCCCAGTGATTCTGGCGACAAAAGCCTTTGACAATACAAATTCATATTTTTTCTGATCCTTGATTGTATGAAGAGAAAAAAAATACTATGGTTTAGTTTTCCAACATGAAAAATATAGTTTTGTCAGTACAAATGAAGTCCTTCCATTTGGTATGAATGGGACTTAATTCAACAGTGAAATATTGTTCTTCCTGAATATTTCAGATCAGAAAACAGAGACTAGTTTACAACAATGCTGACCTGTCACCTACTGATATTATACCTCTATTACCTGGTTGGTAGGATTCTGACTAAAGCTGAAAGAGACTTTTCATACTTTTGAGATATTGTGTGCTCCCAAAAGCTTTTTGAACTTATCTACAGGGGTTTGTTGGCAAATTTGTTCACAGGAGATTTGCCTTTGCCTGATTCAGAGAGGGTGTGATTTATCCAAAGTTGCCAAGTGGGTTTTTTCATGGCTGGGCATGGACTCAAACCTTGGTCTCCAAAGTCAAAGTCCTCTGAAATCACTAGTGAATCCCTGTGACTCTGGAGACCACTACACCACAATGCTCACACCATTACACTACAGTGGCTCTCTTCAAAAAGTTGTATAGTTTTCTCCAGCCCTGCAATAATACACTATCAATATTGCAAGTTGGAGGTATGTCTGTGTATAGTTTGGATTCACAGCCAAAGGTGCCCTATACAAAACATTCCCCAGGTCACAGTCATCTTCAGTTGTCCTTCAGATTTCCTCCCATGCCAGTCAGTGTTCAGTCAGTGATGAAGATGCCCTGTGCTCCATTGACCTACATGCAGAGAGATTGTTCTCTCACATATTCAAAAACTAAATAATAATGACTTCCTCATGCATAATCGTGAGATCCAAGGTAAAACAGGCGTGTCTCTTTGTTGCTGCTATATGTGTGCAGGCGTGTGCAGGGTGGAGTGAAAGGGATACATCCATATTCTGCTACCCAGTCAACAGGAGAGTTAAGTTCTGGATTTCCTCCATGATTCATGTGGGTAGCTCTCTCTACCTTAGAGGAGAAAAAATTAAAATTATACTGAAACCAGAAATCCAATCTCCCTGTCTATTTCTGTCCCTCCCTGTTATCTCTGTGAGCTAGTTGGAGGCTCCTGAGTCAGAGATTTCAGTACCAAGTGGACCCTTTGATAGAAGGATGATCTCTCTCTTTCTATGATCACGTTAGAAATCTATGATCATCAAGGTAGGGCCTTCTCCCTGTCCACCACCAGCTCAAGCGCATTTGGTGTGAACAAGGAAGAAGGCCTTTTCGTAAGCAGCCAAAGACATATCTTTGCCATCGGGCACTTGGGGAATGATGAGGGACAGAAAGCTGGGGATTTTGGGGATATATTTAATTTCAATATAATTTTAATTGTATTTTTATTATATCTTAACTGTGTTTTAATTTTGTATTTATGACACAAATACAAAATTAAATGTGTTTAAGTTTTATTAGGACACTTCTGCAATTCTAAGATGCACCCTGTGTTTAGGTAAAGGTAAAGGTTTTCCTCTGACAGTAAGTCCACCTCTGGAGGGTGGTGCTCTTCTCCATCTCTAAGCTGAAGAGCTGGCGTTGTCCGTAGACACCTCCAAGGTCATGTGGCCAGCATGACCGCATGGAGTGTTGTTACCTTCCCGCCAGAGCGGTACCTATTGATCTACCCACATTTGCATGTTTTTGAACTGCTAGGTTGGCAGAAGCTGGGCCTAACAGTGAGAGCTCATGCCACTTTCCGGATTCAGACCTGTGACCTTTCGGTCAACAAGTTCAGGAGCTCAGCGGCTTAACCCACTGTGCTACCAGGGGCTCCCAGAGACGTTTATAGGGAGAAAAAGGTGTGTCGTAGTAAAAAAGAAATACCTTAAATATTTTTGAAAAGAGCACATCTAATTTGAAACTCTGATCACTGTTGCTCCATATGCTATCCATAAATGGCATCCTTGCTTTGAGTCCAAGTTGACTGTATGTATATCTGAAATATTGCAAGTCAAAGAAATGGATAATGTCAGAAACACTGCACAGAAAGTTTTGGACTTCTGCCATAAAAACTTCAGAAACCATTTGTTGTGAAAGATGAAATGTACAACTAGTACATTTAGTCTTTCTAGTACATGCATGGGCAAACTTCGACCCTCCAGGTGTTTTGGACTACAACTTCCACAATTCCTAACAGCTTACTGGCTGTTAGGAATTGTGGGAGTTGCAGTCCAAAACACCTGGAGGACCGAAGTTTGCCCATGCCTGTAATCTGGTACCATCCTGTTTCCCATAGGGACCAGTCAGATGCTTCCAGAAGGTCTATAAGTTGGATATGAAGCAACTTTTCCTCTGCTGTTGCATCTCCACATGCACACACATATACACAGAGCTAGTCTTGCTGTTGAAACTGGGTATTGCACTTAGTTATCAAAGAATGTCTAATCCCCACTTTGAGACATCTAAGTTATGTACAAGGGACTTGAGACCTCTGTTTTCTTCTTGTGATGGAGAACTCCACTGCATAAACTTGCATAGTTCTTTTCAGCAAGTGCTCCTTCATTTTCTTATATATATATCCATTAATAATATGATTTCCAACATAGTGTTAGCCTGTTGCAGCATAGCCAACACCTCTGTAACACCTCTGCTTCAGACATTAGATTTTTTTAAAAAAGAAATGTATTGAGTTGTGATATTTTGTGAGTTGACTGAGAATTCAGTTTAGGGGAAGATTAAGAATAGGTTAGGGCAGGGGTCCTCAAACTTTTTAAACAGAGGGGCAGGTCACAGTCCCTCAAACTGTTGGAGAGCCAGATTATAATTTGAAAAAAACATGAATGAATTGCTATGCACACTGCACATATCTTATTTGTAGTGCAAAAAACACTTAAAAACAATACAATAATTAAAATGAAGACCAATTTTAACAAATATAAACTTATTAGTATTTCAATGGGAAGTGTGGGCCTGCTTTTGGGATTCTTGTTGTTGTTGTTGTTGTTGTTGTGTGCTTTCAAGTCATTTCAGACTTAGGTTGACCCTGAGCAAGAGCCAGGTAAATGATCTTGGAGGGCTGTATCCAGCCCCCGGGCCTTAGTTTGAGGACCCCTGGGTTAGGGTGAAACATTTCCAATTAGAATTTTGTTATTTACATACACACAGCAGAAGACATTTCTATAATTTGTAAGTGGTGCTAAAGTTCTGATAAGCAGAGCTCATCCTGTCTGCTTTATAGCTTCATGATTCACTAAAGACAGCAAGGGGCTTTGCTTTGTCCCTCTTTTTTTACAATGGCTAGGTTAAAAAAGGGATACCATTATTAAAAATGAATAGAACTGTAAGGGCATTTTTGCTCCTGTGTGTATATATGTATATATACATATACAAACTACTGCATGGCTGAACTTTAGGGAGAATGTTCATAGCTGTTCAAGTGACAGTGACATAGAATGTCTACATTGTGGGTCTAGTTCTGTGTAGGCTCCACAACAGAATGTGAGTGCATGTCTGAATATTACAAATGTATTACAGCACGAGCTTTTAGAAGTCATGGTTAACTTGATCAGATCTGTCTGGTAAGCAAGTATGTACATAATAATAATAATAATAATAATAATAATAACAACAACAACAACAACAACAACAACAACAACGACTTTATTTATATCCCGCCACTATATCCCAAAAGGGACTTGGGGCGGCTTACATGGCAACAAAAGTGCAACACAGAACACAAAAAAAAATACAACAAAAGTTTGCCCAAATCGATGAGCAAAACCAAATAATATAAAATAACAACTTACAAACATTAACAGAATACGACTTGAATTAAATAATTGAATAAAAAATAACTGGTGACAAGACAACAATAAATTGAAATTAAAAACGAGCTATACATAGTTTTTGTAATAATACAGTGTTCCCTCGCTACTTCGTGGTTCACTTACTGCAGACTCGCTGTTTTGCAGTTTGTATGTGTGTGTGTACATATATATAAAAGTAGTGAGGGAACACTACACCACAGCAGCAAGAGGCCCCAGTGGTGGCCAGGAGGAGGAAGGTAAAGAGGGTGAGGAGGCGGCTCCTCCTCCCTCTTCACCCTCTTTACTTTCCTCTTCCTCCTCATGGTTGCTGCCGGGGCCTCTTGCATGTGTTTGGGCCCCACAACATCTCCGCCGCCTCCTCAATTGCAGGCCTCAAGTGGCGGCAAGAGGCCCTGGCAGCAACGACGAGGAGGAATATGAAGGTAAAGAAGGTGAGGAGGGAAGGGGAGGGGATGTCCCTATTTCGCGGTTTTTCACTTATCACGGGTGGTCCTGGAATGTAACCACCGCGATAAGTGAGGGAACAGTGTACATGTGTTAGTCTTTATGATACTACAGGACTCTTCTTAAAGGCGCAGCAGTGTTATTTTCCTTTTACTCACCTGACTGATTACAGTCAAACAAAAGGAAGAATTACCTGGCAGAAAAAGAGCTGCTCAATAGCAGAATAGTCTGCCATGAAAGATGGGAACTCTTCTTCATCGGAAGTGTTTATAAAGTTTGCGTGGCTGCTTCTCAGATTCCTTTAAGAGTGGATTCCTACATGCCGGGAGGTTAGACAAGATAGTGTTCCCTTTCCAACTCTCTGATTCTGTACTTACTCAAGAGTACATTTAGTGCAGTTTACTTCTGAGCAAGGATATGTAGGAAGGGTACCTTTGTAAATAGTGGGAAATAAATTAATTTACTCTAGGTTCATCCATGACTTTTAATCTCATGAAGAAATGATTCTGTCCAGTAACCACTATTCCTTGTTCCCTGAAGACTTTGGCCTTTTGGTCACTGAGTGGTCATCTTGCTTAGGCTGTGAGTTCCATTGAACTCAAAAGGATTTACACATACAGATTTCCATTCTATGTTGCACAAATTATTGAATAACATTATAACGTATATGAGATGGAGGCAACTGTTCATCCATTGATTTCACTGGTGCCCACAGTCTCCAAAATGTATCTCCAAAGTTCTTGGATTTTGCTCCAAGATTGTACAAAAAAATTGTTCTGCTGAAGACAAATGCATTTTAACTGTGGCAGCATCTGATAAAATGGACAATGTTCACAAAAGGTTATGCTGGCGTACATCTATTGCTCTTTATGATATCACCATATTTTTGTTGTTGTTTCTATTATTGTGTGCCCATTTTGAGCAAATATATAGTTAGGAAAACTGGCTTAATTCAATTATTTGAAACATTACTTTTTTCTTAGTGGTTTTAGATTATGGTTGGTTGGATTTAATTCATTATAGGAGCCCCCGCTAGTGCAATGGGTTAAAGTCTTGTGCCAGCAGGACTGAAGACCGACAGGTCATAGGTTCGAATCTGAGAGAGAGCGTGGATGAGCTCCCTCTGTCAGCTCCAGCTCTCCATATGGGGACATGAGAGAAGCCTCCCACAAGGATAGTAAAAAATCAAAACATTATATGTGTGTGTGTGTGTGTGTGTGACTAATCTAGCCTGCATTGTAATTGCAACACAGATAATATAGACAGTGCAGTATTTAAAGCGATAAAGGCTCTTTTCCCCATCCTTTCAATGTATTTTTAGAAATAATGAATGTGTTGAGTCGATTTCCAACTTTGGCGTGAGGGTGTAACACATATGATAAGTAAATTAAATGAGAATGTAATGGCATTATTTTTGCTGGTGTGGAGAATGCAAACTCTTGCTGCCACTGGAGTTTCTTTTCAATTCTTCCTCTGAACCCCCCTTACAGTCTCAACCTTAGGCCCCTCTCAAGCTGTGAGCTGGGCCTGCTGAATAGCAGAGCAGTTTTGCAATACGAAATGCTCCACCCAGCCATGTCCCAGTGAGCAGGGCAGAGTCTGTGACTTCAGCAGCCCTTTGCAAATGAATGATGGGAATGGAGCGTCCTGTGCACAGCCAAACATATGTGCCTCTCGTCTAGTCCCACACATGCCCTGGAGCAGAGAAGTCATTTTTAAACGCTCAACAATCCAGCGTTTGAGACTCTTTCCCCTCCTCCTGCAATCACAAGACCTTGCAAACCGCTCGAGGAATGAAGCAGTGTTCTGCGAGTCTTAGAAAGGGAGTCCAGGGAGTGGAGGAAGCAGGCTTGGAAAGATAAATGGGAGGCTACAGGCTTTTTCTCCATCCAGGAAAAATGGTGAAGCAGACAAGACCAGCATGGTTAAGGTTGCCCATGTGGCCTCCCTTCAGTTGTAGCTTAACATTGAACTGCAGCCATGAGAAGATAGATGATCATTCAATAGCTCAATGTAGTGAAAAATGTCACCTGCTCATGTCTGGGGGATCAAGCCATTGTCAGAAACACAGCAACCTGTCCAGCCAGTTTTTTTCCTGGCCAGATGACAACTCTAAATACAGATTTGAATTATCTTTGTTCAAACCACCACCCCTTCCTACATGCCCTGGGATGTTTCACCTTATTTGAAGAGTTTGGAAAGCACTTCTGGAAAACAGTGTTCTTCTCCACTATTTGAAGAGGTAGTTGGTCATTCATTCATTCCAACATTTTTTCAAGTAACTAACATTCTGCATATTGAAATACTTCAAAAAATGCTGTTTAGAAAACTTTCATAGAATCATTGAATTGGAAGAGACCTTGTAGGCCATCCAGTCCAACCCCCTGCCAAGAAGCAAGAAAATCACATTTGTTGTTATTGTGTTTCTCCAAGCAATTCTAAGGCAACCCCATCAAGGTTTTTTTTTTCTGAGGCTAAAAATATGTGACTTGCCCTAGGCCAACCAGTGGTTTCTCAAGGCTGAGCAAGAATTTGAACTCTAGTCTCAAAATATGTAGTCCAGTGCTACACTGGTTTTTAAAACCTTACAGAAGTAATTATTATTATTATTATTATTATTATTTTATTTATTTATATACCGCCCTATCTCCCCAAAGGGACTCAGGGCGGTTTACAGACACAAGAACAAAATGGCTAACATTCATTGCCAAAACAAACAAACATCAAACAATGACAAATCAACTAGAGCTGTGGGGGCCTTGAGGAGGGCAATGGCGAGGCCCTCCTTGTCCTGTTGCTGCCAGTAACTTTGTTCCTTTGAAGTAACTTTGTTCCCACCATTATGCCCATAGGGAATGGGATGTCACTGCAACTTTGCTATCCAAAAACCAAATAGTTTGTTACTGGTATCTACCTTATTTATAAGTCATGATTTCCAAACTCTTCTCTAAAGGCTTAAGGATATATCTTCGGTCCATATAGTTCGGATCTTTCCTCCTCTTTCTCAGAACTGAAATTCCTAAGATTACCCAGCAAAAGGGAACGTACAAATTTACTTGTACTGACATCATTTTTGTTCCAATGACATGACAACTTTCTAAAACGGGGGTAGTATGGGCACACTTGTCTTCTAAAGACCTTCTAGGGAAGGTCACCATAATGATCCAGGCAGAAGAGAAGGAGCAGTACCACTCACTGCTAGAGATTGTCCTTGCATCTCCCAACATGTGCCTGTGGTAATCTCAGGCAAAAATATCTCCCATGGTAATCACCAAGACTAATGAGTGTACTAGTTTGGAAAGCTACACTTCAGCCATGACGGGGTTGCTAACTGGATACTTAGAAATATTTCCTAGAAAAAAGGGTACCTGAGCATATGAGTAACAGGCATGCAGTCATTGTGCAAAGAACAGCACTGTCTAGAAGACCCTGAAATGAGAATGTTCTAACCAAATTTGCTTGTCGGCTATGCAATTATGACATCAAAGGAGCCTCAACCAATGATAGTGAGGATGTTTCCCCTTCCTTTGGATGCTCTCCTCTGACAGTGGCTGCATTGTGGAGCGGGCTTTGTTGCTTTTGTGGAGTAAAATCGACCAGAAGGGTGGAAGCTCTGATCATCCTGGATGAGGACACTTCCTTACTTCTCCCCATCGGGGGACTGAAGGCAATGGACTAGGCCGGGAAGGGGGGTAAAGAGGGTATTCTAGCTCTGGGCCAGGAAAAGGTACTGACATGCCCTGAAGCAAAATTGGTGTAGGCCAACCTGATTTCACAAAGCAAAGGAGGAAGAAGAGAGGAAGTAGTGGGTGATTCTGGCATTCCTGTCTCAAGGACCTCGTTCAATGCTGCCTGAAAGTGATATATCAGAGAACTTGTGCCAGAAGAAGACAAGGGACACTAATCACCTACTTACTCTCCTTTCCACAAGATATTTTCAACATATACTTCACTGTTGTAACTTGCTCCTTCACATCAACCATATCTGGAGGTCACGGTCATAAGTTTAGTAGGAAAGGAAAGGAGATGCTGAGTGGATGCGATCTCACAGATCTCACTTTGCTTCTGCCTGTGCTTGGAAGTCTTTTCCCACTAACAGTATTACTACATGATTTTAATTTATTTCTTTTATTTCTTTATTTACCGCACCTATAGCCCTCCTTTCTCAAACCTGAAGGGGACTCAGGGCGGCCTTACAAAGGGAACAATTCAATGACGCATGTAGACATATCATTGATTAATAAACAAACTCATAAAAACAAAGCCAACCAGTTGAAATATCACATTAAGCAACTATTTAAAATCATATAATCCAGGTCATATTGCAGGGCCAGACTCTTTTCCACCTTAAATTCAGATCTTTGCTCACCTGCTGGCTCATTTAGTTTTATGTGTTTACCCTGCAGCCTTATGTCTCAGTGGCCCAGCAGATGGCACCCCCAAGTCCCAGTGGCAGCAGCAACAACAACAGCAACAGCAGCAGCAGTGGACCAGGCGGCGGAGGCGGTGGCGGGGACCAGCTGAGCAAAACAAACCTGTATATCCGGGGCCTGCACCCGGGTACCACAGACCAGGACCTTGTCAAGCTGTGTCAACCGTAAGTCTTTGGAACAAAGTGACATGGAAATGAGATCTTGTGTTACAGGGAAAGTAAAAGGATTCAAGGCCAAGGAGGTAACACATATCTCCCTCCCCTTGCCCAAGTGAAAACCCTGGGCTTTCAAGGATGATACTTTCATGATCCCTACTGATGAAGGGTGTAGCACGGTGGTTCTCAGCCTGTGAGTACCCAGATGTTTTAGCCTTCAACTCCCAGAAATCCTAACAGCTGGTAAACTGGCTGGGCTTTTGGGCAGTTGTAAGCCAAAACACCTGGGGATGCACAGGTTGAGAATCACTGGTATAGCATCAAATGATGTAGCATCTATACATCCCAAAATCTATACATAGAGAGTAAGATGTTTTCAGCATTTATTCCTATGGTGAGACAAAGACTCTTCTGTATTTGATCCACTACCTTATCACATGGAGAGAAGGAAGTGTTCTAGCATGATGCCAGGATGCTTCCTTGGGGTAGCCTGCTGGACGCCATTATATGATGTAAGGTTACTTATGGTGGGGCTCCGTAGAGGAAGTGTCTTGGCTGCTTGCTAGGATGCTTCTCTAAGAATACAGGAGGCTTCCTGTGTTTGATAGAGAAGAACAGGGGGAAGCTTCCCCACATGGGATAAGGTAAGAGATGCAGTGGGTGATACAGGGCATGGAGCAACGGTTTCCTCTGATGAGGTCCCCAGCAGGGCAAGGTTGGGCAACTCATGACTTTCCATTGCATTGCATTGCAAAACCCATGAGCCCTAGCTATCATCACCAATGGTAAAGGATAGTGTGTGCTATAATCCAACTTCTTAAGGACAAGTCACCTAACTTTGGAGCTTGGACTCATGAATCACCAGGAAGAGATTTTAGAAGAAACAAAAGTAAATCCAGTTAGAAGACTGGGTTTTTCAATCTACATATCAGCTAAGCGATATAGTCAAGTCTGCAGCAGGACCTAAAGCTACAATCTGGGTTGACCAGCTGCCTTCAGGCTGGAGCAATTTGGGGGTGTTAATTGTGCTGCCACCCATAGAATGCAATGGTTATTTTCATTTGTCTGGCCTACTTTCTCTTCTGCTTCATTTTTTTCTTCACCTTACTCAAGAGTACTCAAGAGTATCTGGAAGCATGTTTAACAGTGGATTTGTAGGACTAGCTCTCATTTTTTTATCCCACTCAGGACAGTCCTTAGGGAGAAATCAAAGAGCCCAGAGATAGGCAGTTTCCCCCCAAATGTTTGTATCTTTCCAAGAAGCCTCCACCATTCTTAGGCACCAGTGGTATGTATAGGGAGTTGACACAACAGGACCCGATGACAGGTCTCCACTCCACTCCCAAGTTTTCTAGTCCATTCTCCTAAAATACAGAATGAAGGAAAGCGCTTTCCCTGTAGGAAGGTGACTAAGGGTGCCCCCCCCCCCCAAATCCCACTGACATTGCAAGGACTACTTGGGCTCCATTCAAATCACCCCTGACAGATAGCCATCCAACCTCTGTTTAAAAGCTTCTAAAGAAGGAGCCTCCAATCCAATCTTATGCAATTGGATTACCTGTAATTGTTGCTCTCAGTTGTAGACCACCCCAATAAATGCTATAACTGTTCCAGTTGTCAATGCTTTGTGTTCCTTTGGCCCGTTTTGGGATCTTGTGGGTCTCAGCCATTCTGTACTCAGGCTAGGTGATTCTCTAGTATTGAAGAGCAAGAAATTGACTTTTGACATTGATATTATGAGTGACCCAGGTAGTTGATGTGAACAGGATTGTGCTCTAAGTAGGAAATACTTAGTGCCCTTTGAAGAGTCTGTAAGTGTGCATGTAGAGGTACACACAGACAGAGAGAGTGTATTACTTGCTTTTTCCCAGAGCTTGGAGAAATTATTTTTGGACTCCTCCCAGAATCCCCCAACCATGGTGGCCAGAGGGGATTCTTTTTCCAAGCTCTGGCATTTGCCAAAGAACGCTTGTGCATTTTACGTGCCCTCGGTGCCAGAGCTTGTCCTCTCCCATTTCCCTTGTCCTTGTGTGAAGAAGTCTGAGGCAGCCTGTAGTGTTTAAAGCTAGGAGGCCCGGGAGGGTGGGCAGGCAAGGGGCTGTTCCTCTCTCACCTCATCTCACCCCAGCCTGGAATGCTGGATCCTTCCCCAAAGCCACACTTGACAAACGGGCCTGCTTCAAAACCAGGAATCTGCCGCGCTGAGTGTGAGGGAAGGGATCCTGGGGAAGAGTTGCAAGCTAAGAGGAGAAGGATGTGGGGAGGGGAAGGGAACCGGTCCAGAAGTTGAGTCCTGGCGGTTGCTGGCAGCTGGGAATGCTGGGTTGTGTTTCTGATTTTGCCTCCCTCCCTCTCTCTCTCTCATCCTCCCTCCTTCTCTCTTTTCCTTTCTTTCTCACAGTTGTGCTCGGTGCCCCTAGGGTGTCTCAGTTCCCACATCTGCCGAGCAGGAATTCCCCCTCTCCCCCACCACCCCGCAAGCCAGAGTGCTCGCTACACAACCACAGTATTCAGTGCTGTGATTTGTCCCATTCTGAAACCCTGCAGCTGGACTCCCTTGAGCCCGGGCTGGGAGGCGCCAGGACTTGGTTGTTCTTGGCGCCGGTCGGATTTCCTGGGCTTGTCCTTCCCCAAGCAGGAAATCCTGCTTGGGGTGAGCAGGAAGCACTGGAGGTGGGGTTGGAGGGTAGCTGGGATGGACTCTGAAGGGCTCAGCAGCTGGAGGGAGTGGGAAGCGGGGGGCGGGGGGGGGGGAGGCTGTCAGGCTATTTTGAAACACCAAAGTAAGATTTCATAGTTTTATTCACATTATTTATAATCAACTGAACAAATTTCTGTTAAATTCAGTAGAAAATCTGTATTTCATGGCCGGAATCACTGGGTTGTTTTAGGTTTTTCAGGCTGCATGGCCATGTTCTAGAAGCCTTCTCTCCTGACATTTCCCCTGCATCTATGGCAGGCATCCTCAGAGGTTGTGACACCTCACGACCTCTGAGGATGCCCGCCATAAATGCAGGCGAAACATCAGGAGAGAATGCTTCTAATCTAGAACATGGCCATACAGCCCGAAAAACCTACAACAACTCCGTAGAAAATACTTTGGAATAAACGTGAATGAAAATGAGCTTCACTCATCTTTGCTTCCTTTTTAACATAGTGCTTGGAAGGAGTGTTTCTCTTGGGAGGGGAAAAGGCTAAGGAGTACAGTATCATGTTGGACAGAACAGTTTGGTCTGACAAATGAGTAACTCATAAAAACATTAAACTGTTCATAAAAACATTAAACCAATGAGATGACTAATACCCATTTATGGTACTTCTAATATACAACAGGCCTGAGTTTTAAATTTGTTATTAATTGCCATCAAGCTGACTTTGACTTACGGTAAATGAGAGAGATCATTTTGTGGACTCAGGTCCTTAGCTTCCTTGATGGAATTCCTAACAACTGGTAGGCTGCTAGGAATTGTGGGAGTTGAAGTCCAAAACACCTGGAGGGCCCAAGTTTGCCCAGGCCTGATCTAGAATGTGAAATTTCTCTTTTCCTATCAACTTTTGCCTTAACAAACATTATTTTCTTTTCTAGTGGGAATCATGTCTTCTCCAAAATACAACAATCTTGGTTGAGTTATCTTGGATTTTAGGGAGTGTTCAAACTTGATTTCCTCTAGGACCTATTTATCTTCCTTTGTCACAGTCCATAATATCAGTAAAATTTCTCCAGTGCCACATTTCAGATGAGTTGGTTTTTTTCATATCAGCTTTCTTAACTGTCCAGTTTTCACAATATTACATAGAAATAACAAATACAAAGGCATAGACAATCCAGCTTTCATATTTAACGATATATCTTTATACTTCAGGACCTTGTCTCATTCCTTCATAGCTGTTCTTCCAAATCTAGCCTTCTAATTTCTTGACTGCTGTTTCCATTCTGATTCATAACTCATCCACAGTATGGAAAATCTTGAACTATTTCAATGTCTTTATCACCTAAAATTGCATAAATCACCAGCTATCATTATTTTTGTTTTCTTAATGTTCAACTGTGAACTCACCTTTCACTTTTTTCAGTCATTATTCCAAGTATTTAATCTTTTTTTCTAGTAATATGGTATTTGTTTTGTTTGTTCCTTAAGTTTTCACATTTCTTTTTTCTAAGTCTAATCCTGCTTTACCTATAATATGTTTAAGTTAAGTGGTCAGGGTGATAAAATACAGCCTTGTCTGACTCCCCGGTCTTTTGTCCAGAGTATAGGACAATAAAATGTTGTGACACACTCATTTCTTTAACAAAAATCCAAAGTTTTCATGATGTACACAATCAATTTTGATATAATATATAAAGAATAGACTGGTTCTATTTTGAAATTATTTTATGCATATGTTTGCGATATGATCCATATTGCCTCTTCCTTTCCTGAACCCATTTTGCTCCTGGTCTTGTTTTTGCAAATAAATAGAGCAACTCCATCTTCCACTTCTAATTATGAAATTTATTTGATTTCTGTATTTGCCATCAGGTGATGACTACATATACAGAATATGCTTGTGATGAATAAATCATTCATCTTGCAAAATTGAATCAGTCGCTTTGCTGATTCATTTCTTGATCCTAGGCCAATTTTCCTGCAGTTTTTGATTCTGCATTGTTTCCTACTTTTGCATGCCACCCTCCTATGATTTCCTATTTCATTGTGTGATCTTTTTTCCCCCTCTACCCCAGTATAGAATCTTTAAATTTCTTCTTTTGTCTCTGTAATTGGAAAATAAATTTACTGATATAATGCAAAGTCAGTCAGACTTTGCATTATATCCTTTGTCTGCTTTTGCTAAATATCTCGTCACTATAAATGCCACCCCATTTCTGCTAAGATTTTTTTCTCCTATAAAACATTATGTAATTATCTGACTTAAAATGACTTATCTCTGGCCAATTCAGCTTACTCACTCCAAGTATTGTAATATTTACATGCTCCGTTTCTTTTTTTACTATGTCTAATTTCCCCTGCTTCATATTCTTCATATTCTATGGTCCCATAATATGAGTTGCACAGTGTTGAACTTTCCTTTCATTCCTGAGCCCATCAACAGTCAAAAGTCCTTTTTGGCTTGACTACAGGTGCATCATTACCAACAGTGTTACTCTCAGTTGTCTGCCACTGTACCCCCCAACAGCTTATTGAGTGTCATCCAACCTGGGAGTTTCATCTTCTAGCACTTAATCTTGTTTCATCATAGTTCCTAGTAAAAGAAATGGAAAAGGAGGGTTACTTTTGGTGCAATCTAAAAGAGTATTTGCTATGTAGCCACTGGCATTGTCCTTTGCCAGTCTCATAAAGATCCTCTGCCCACATTGTTGTCACCCAGTAGCTGTAGTCTGACTGCTCAGCATAACTACATTTGACATACATCAGCATACACTTTTGCCTCACGGAACATGCAGCCTCGCCATTGGTGGAAAGATTTAAAATATAGCACTATAAATGTAACTCACCTGTTTGTAGTCATCCTCCCCACCCAGCCCCAAACACATTCTATCATCCATCTAAGCTGTAGATTGTGACTATATTGTGCAAAATCTGATGAGAAATTAGAAAACTAGCAGGATTTTTTATGAATCGCATATTAGCATATATTAATTATCCTGCTTAATTTATTCTGCATCTGTCCATCATGATAGATTAATAAGAAGTCATGTAGAATAGAGATGCTGTCTCCTGCCAAGCCTGTCTCTGACTTCTGAGATCTCTCTAAGTACTCTTCGCTTTTCAAAAAAACCCTTCTTTCTATAGTTACAAGAATGAGGGGCTTGTGGTTTTTCCCCTCGTCTCTTCCTCCTTCCTATCAGACTTAAGGCTTTTTGAATTTGTCACCAAAATCAAGTTCTGCCTCTAAACCATATGATCACAGACTTTCAGGCCAGAGAGTTTGGCTATGACTGCTGAATTGTGCCTGCATATGCTCTATCTTGCCGTATAACTCATTAATCTGTGTCAAGGCTTGTGCCCTCCAGTGAGCCAGTTTGCTAGTGAAACATTTCCATGTTGGATCCTATCCATGTTTGAGGGGGAGCTTTATGTGTGCAAACACACAGAGACACGCACCGCCTTATGCTGCTATGGGGCCTATAAACCCCTGGCATGTGTTAAGCACATATGTACCCATTTCAGACGTTTACTGGGAGACACATGCGAAACCAGCAACTATTTTTTTGGTACATGAAACAGCAGCTGGCTTGTAGTCAAGGTTCTGCCTTGGAGTGAGGGGTTGACTTCTCCCCCATTCCTTGCTAAGACTTTTGTGCCTTCAACTGCTGCATATTAGTTGGGATGTTACCTGGTGAAACTATTCCCAGAACAGAAATGTGATAATGGTAAAGTATCATCTGAAGGATTTATTTCCATTCTTCCAGATTCTGGAACAGGGTAAGCATTGTTGCTGTTGTTGTTGCTGCTGCTGTGTGCTTTCAGATAGTTTCTGACTTATGATGACCCTATCATGGGGTTTTCTTGGCAAGATTGATTCACAGGGGTTTGCCTTTGCCTTCCTATGTGGCCGAGACCTGTCCAAGGTCACCCAATGGGTTCCCATAACTGAGCAAGGGCTTGAAATTTGATCTCAGAGTCTTAGTCCAACAAAGTGGTTCCCAACCTGTGGTCCATGGTCCACCAGTGATCCGCAAGAACGAAAATATGGTTTGTTGCCTCACTATTACTACACCGTTGCAACAAGAGCGACTGGTCTCGCAAAACCCTCTTATGGTGCTGAGGCTTATTAAATATGGTTTTCTGTGGGTGAGCAGACAGCGATTACTGGATGGCATGTGGTCTGTATCAGAAAATAGAGCTGATGTGGTCTATCCAATGCAATTTTCTGAATCAGCACCCCAAATAACCAAACCAAATCTAAAGTTGACCAAAAACAGATTCATAATGCTTTTGGTACTAATGTTGGAGAGTGGTCCCTGGTCAAAAAAGGTTGGGAACCACTGGTCCAACACTTAAACGCTGCACCATGCTAGCTCTCTGGGTTATGATACCAGGGTAAAATACATGCTTTCCTATCACATGTGAGGCCTGGCATTGCATCTTTTAAAAATATAGTAAGATATCCCATCCAAGATGTATGCAAATTCGCATGAACAGTTTTAATCACTAAGAACTAGATACTTTATTGATTTGATTGTCAAGAGCAGCAGTATTTGGTCGACTTCAGTTACTATGGGAACTGCCTTAATTTTGTTACTTACCCTTATACCTTTTCCATTCTCCCAGATATGGCAAAATTGTTTCCACCAAGGCCATTCTGGACAAAACGACCAACAAATGCAAAGGTAAGTGCAGGCTGAGTGGTGCTTTGGCCTTTTTGGAGGGAGAATAACATTGCAGTTATACAGGAGAGGGAAGGGTGGTCTGTAGGTTTGTTATCTCTGCTCAGATGCCTTTTTCGAGTGGGAAAGCTCAAAGCCAGAGTGTTTTACGGTATCGTATTACTCTACCTTCTTTCGTTTTGTGATTAAGTGCCCTCCCTCTCCGAAGGCACCTTTTCTCTCATAGGTTGGGGGCTTCTAGCGCTGAAAACTAAACAAAGGTGTGGGAGAGGCAAGGATGAGAACTGGATTCCAGAGCCAAGTTTCCGGTGGTGGATGGGCTCTGTCTGGGCGGTGGGGACGGGTTATCTGTGTGGGAGGGCGGTGCCTGTGTGGGGTGGGGAGTTGCATTCCTGCCATGCCAGGCATTGCTGAGAGGGAGGA
Organism: Anolis sagrei; assembly: GCF_037176765.1. NCBI lineage: Eukaryota > Metazoa > Chordata > Lepidosauria > Squamata > Anolidae > Anolis > Anolis sagrei. The sequence goes on from NC_090022.1 coordinate 138,927,695, forward strand.
GGGAGGGGAACCCACACCGAGAGAAGCCTGGAAGAGGCAAAGGGGGATCTCTCTGCGGCCTGACTTAGCTGCAAGTGAAGCCAGCCCTCTCTCATTCTCTTTTCTGACTTTATTTGCTAGTCAGCAAGGTAGCATTGGCTCAGTGTGTGTGCGTGTGCCTTCAAGTCACCTGTCAACTTATGGCGACCCCATGAATTGCATAGGCAAGAAGGGTTCAGAGGTAGTTTTGCCAGTTCCTTCCTCTGAAATACAGCCTGAAAATCCTGATAAGTATTGGTGGTCCTCCATGCAAATTCTAACCAGTGCTGACCCTGTGAGCTTCCAAGATCGGATTGGATCTTGTCCCTTTAGGTATATAAACTCTCAGTATCGGTCCTCTAAATCACTGCTTCTTAAGCTCTGGATCCCTTTAGCTCATTGTTGGGGTCACTAAAATTTTGGCAACAGTAAAGGATTTCTGAAGGCCACCCATTTACACAAATCTGTTACCAACGTGCAGTTTCCAGTGGACTTTTTAGTAAAGGCCTCAGCTGTACTCCACAAAGAGGAAAACCAGTCTGTTCAGCAAGCCTTGCAAATGCTGATTTATTGTCAGTAGATGTTTGGTTTTTATACTTATTTTATATACCTATATACCAGGGGTGATGGGAGTCCCCAGTGGTGCAGCGGGTTAAACTGCTGAGCTGCTGAACTTGCTGATGGAAAGGTCAGCAGTTTGAATCTGGGGAGCAGGGTGAGCTCCCACTGTTAACCCCAGCTTCTGCCAACCTAACAGTTTGAAAACATTCAAATGTGAGTAGATCAATAGGTACTGCTTTGGGGTCGAAGGTAACAACTCTCCATGCAGTCATGCCAGCCACATGACTGTCCTAGGCGGTGTCTATGGACAATGCCGACTCTTCACTTAGAAGTGGAGATGAGATAACCCATAGTTGGATTCAATTAGACTTAATGTCAAAGGGAAACCTTTACCTTTACTATACCTGGGGTTATGAAAAAATTTCTCAGGTAGAAAGGGGTCATGCGTGGAAAATGTCTGAGAAGCCCTGCTCTGGATTGGCACTGGCCATGTGTGCTGACAGATGCACTGCTGTAATAGAAATAAAGATGAGGTGAGATGAGATCTAGAGATATGGTTTGTCCTAGGATGGGCTCAGGAATATATGTTAACCTGAGGACACAGAGTGTGGGTCATACTAAAAAAAGGAGGGATTCTCCACTCTTATATCCTCCAATTGTTTTACACTTTATTTCCCAAAAGCCTTCACAAATGTGGGCCAGTGGTGACATATTCTAGAGGCTGAAGTCCAAAACATCTGGAGGACCAAAAGTACTAAAGGGTTCCCTGTATAATCCACTGCCTCAAAGGCAAGGTACTCAAGATCTATCAACCTAGCTTTTCTCTCCTCTATCCTGCAGGCTACGGCTTTGTAGATTTTGACAGCCCCACAGCAGCTCAGAAGGCAGTGACAGCACTCAAAGCCAGTGGGGTCCAGGCCCAGATGGCCAAGGTAAGACCTGAACATATGCAAAGGGAACAACACTCCCTCCTTCAACAAAGGAGTGAAGCCTCCATCTCTGCTAGAATAGTAGCATTATAAATCCAGAGCTACAGGAAGAGTGTCACCCAGCAATAGCAAGGACTTCTCTTGAGCCAGTTTGCAACTATGTTTTGGTGCCCTTTACATGTTTACACCAGTGTTGTAGAAATGGTTTTTTTCTGAGTTCATTCCATAATACCAGTGTAATATTTAAACGGCACCCTTGACTCAGGTGTAATGTGATGGCACTTTTTCTGCTTGCCAGAAGCACTTGGCACAAACCAACATGGCTGAGGGATTTGGCAGCAAATAGGTTAGATTTGCCTTTGGCTCTTTTTGGGCTCAGGCAACCATTTTGCCACAAGGACAGCAGTTCACAGAGGGTACATTGCACGTTTGGATATGAACCGGGCCTCTTAGCCTTGATTTGTACTTCCCCCAGAAACAGGGAATGGCCCCAGGTCAGATAATTTGCATATCCATCTAATGTTGTCTTTTCTGTCTGACTAGGGCTTTTCAGGCAGAAATCTTTCCTGTGACATGCTACCAAAACATTTTTATCCAGTAATTGAAGCTAGGCCTTCTGTGCGCAGAGTATATATGTTAGTGTTGAATTGTGCATCAGATGCCTTTAGCAATTCCATGATTTTGGTTGTTAAATCAAACTAGCAGGGACAGTCTTCAGGGGCTCAAAACCAGCAGATACACAGAGAAATGTGGCTCTCTCTTTGGTTGAATCCACCTGAGAGGACATTGCTGTTGTTCTGGATCTAGCTATGTCACTTGCAAAGGTCCCTAAGCTTTTGGAACCTTATCACATAGAGATATACTCTATTTATATCAGTATGCATCCCTTATTTTGTTAGGACTGGATGCATATTATACTGATTCAGAGGGGATGCATACTGAACCCATCATACCTGTTTCTTGTGCTTAGAAAATACTTCGCTTTGACTCATCACACCACAGAAAGCTGGCTACTCCCAATATGTTTGAATGCCTCCCTACATCATTTTTTTTTCTAATATTGCACATCGATGTAGCTTGGAAGTCTCAAAGTGAGATTTTTCTGACAGGATGCATACTGATTTTAATATATGTAAAAGGGCTCCTCCGAACCATATTAAATTTAAAAACATTATTAGAATTCTGTGTGCAATTACTCTGTTCCTTTGCCATTTTGCAGATGGATTCCTACATAGTACTTTTTTTTTCGTGTCAGGAGCGACTTGAGAAACTGCAAGTTGCTTCTAGTGTGAGAGACTTGGTCATTTGCAAGGACATGGCCCAGGGGATGCCCAGATGTTTTGATGTCTTACCATCCTTGTGGGAGGCTTCTCTCATGTCCCCGCATGGTGAGCTGGAGCTGACAGAGGGAGCTCATCCACGCTCTCCTCAGATTCCAACCTCCGACCTGTCAGTCTTCAGTCCCGCTGGCACAAGGATTTATCCCAGTAGTTCTCAACCTGTGAGTCCCCAGGTGTTTGGGCCTACAACTCCCAGAAATCCCGGCCAGTTTACCAGCTGTTAGGATTTCTAAGAGTTGAAGGCCAAAACATCTGGGGAGCCACTGGTGGAGAACCACTGGTTTAACCCATTGCGCCACCAGGGGCTCCTAACGTATTACTAACCATATGGAACAAAGGTCATGTGATAGGAGATGTTCAGAATCGCATCCAAAGAGTGTCAGAAACTGAGTGTATCCCAATGTGATAGGATCCTAAGAGAAGCGCCATATTTTACACAATCCATGTTTCATAGTGGTAACCCACTGGTGCTTCCCACATCAAATACATAACAGTACATGCATGTACATGTGTCTTTAAACATCTGTCTTGAAACACATTTGGACACATTGGCAATTCAAGATGCTTGTGCAAAGATACATGTGCCATGCATACACTCTGCATGCTGTGGAAAACACTGCTCTTAACACATTCTCCACATCTGTTTCAAAATCCTGGGTTTCTCCAGTGCTTCCAAGGCCATGTGGTTTCTCATGAAGGGAAGTCAGCACAATACGTACCTGTGAAGCGAATTCTCTTTGTTTAGTTCTCCACATGTACTGAGAGCCTTTTTTTGTGCACAGAGGTTGGGAGACGGTGGCAAGTGTTGTGAGCTGAGACCGGCTATGAATTCAGGGAAAGGAGGGATAGTTTGAAAGGAATGAGTCCCGAGGGATGGGATGGACTATTGCTAGGCAACAGCCCTGACTTTCTTGTTTCCATAGCAACAGGAACAGGATCCTACCAACCTCTACCTGTCAAACTTGCCTTTGGGCATGGATGAGGCTGAACTGGAGTCGATGCTGAAGCCATTTGGACAAGTCATCTCCACTCGCATCCTGCGTGACGCCAGCGGCACCAGCCGGGGAGTGGGCTTTGCCAGGTGAGGAAGGCCGGCCGGCAGGGCGGGACGGCTTCCCTTGTTCCTTCTGCTCCTGTCCTAATCCAGATGGAGGTTTTAATGCATTACATTACCTTGACACCATGGTGGCAGATTGTGCTACTGAAGTGCAGCCCTCATTGCAGTCCAATAACATCTTCAGCCCCGGCTGGCTCAACACTCATTTAGGACTATATGCAAAGTGAATCTGGCCATTGTGATGTAAATTCTCCTACCTACCCCCTCCACACACCCCAACGGTATTGGCATACATCACGGATATGGAAATTCATGATTTGATGGTCTTGATTCACACAGTTCTGAAACAAGGTGTTCCTGTAGTGATTGTAATGTCTAGACAGGCTTGTGAAGGACTTGTGAGCAAGGATACAGATGGAGCAACAAGGCTACTAATTAAACTGTTCTGGGAGTGCCTGAGGGCTCTGGGGCCAGAGAAGGCTTGGCCCTAAAAGAGGAAGAACAGAAAGAACCACTTTGGATAGGAAATGTGGAATGTTGTTAGAGCTGGCAAAGCTTGGGCAGATTTTATGACAAAAGAACCAGGTTGACCCCAAATCTTCCCTAAAGTTATCCAAGTTCATTGACCATACTTGCAAAGCTGTAGAAATACTTCAAGATGTACATATCTTGATAACATCTGAGTGAACCGCCAACTCTGTTACACATTCTCACCTTTGTGTGCTTGTGGCATAGTGGTTTAGTGCTTGAAGAAGACCTTGGAGACTCATGGAAACACATTGGGTGACCTTGGGGACATCACACTCTCTCGGCCACAGAGGGAGGCAAAGACAAACCTCTTCTGAACAAGCTCTTGTCAAGAAAACCTGTGGTAGGTTTTGTATGTGTAAGGTATAGGTAAAGGTTTCCCCTTGACATTAAGTCTAGTCGTGTTCGACTCCGGGGGAGTGGTGCTCATCTCCATTTCTAAGCTGAGAGCCAGCGTTGTCCGTAGACGCCTCCAAGGTCATGTGGCCGGCATGACTACATGGAGTGCCATTACCTTCCCGCCGAAGGAGTACATATTGATCTACTCACAGTTCCAAGTTATTGAACTGCTAGGTTGGCAGAAGCTGGGGCTAACAGCAGGAACTCTCCCCACTCTCTGGATTCAAACCGCTGGCCTTTTGGTCAGCAACTTCAGCTGCTCAGCAGTTTAACTCGCTGTTACACTGGGTGTTCCAGAGTGCACAGTCCTTCAAATAACCTAGTAACTTATGGCATACGCATACATTTCATAGGGTTTTTTAAGGGCAACGAATACTCACAAGTGGTTTTCCCAGTTTCTTGTTCTTATAAATAGCCTCCTGTACCTTGTACTTGTTTGCGGTATCCATCAAAGTACTAAGCAGAGCTGATGCTGCTTAGCTTCTAAGATCAGATAGGATCTGGTGCCTTTAGGATAGTTAGGCAGATGTTTACTGTAGCGATGGCTTGAAAGCACCAACAAGAGCAGCACTGCTACCAGTAGTATTATCTAGGTTTCGTTTCCTGCTTTGTCCTGGTGTGCCCCCTGCTGCCAGGTTTCTATTTCACATCGAATAAGGCCTGGTTCCTCCTTTTCCGGCTCCTTTCTGGGATCAGCACATATCAGTGGAGGGGACTGTGGACTGCTCCTATGTTATTCCTGAAAAGCAGAGTAGGAATGATTAAGAGAGTAAAGTTTAGTTAACTTTTACTCTCTGGGGGACCTAGACTTGATTATTCCTTGTTGGGATCAGAACAAAGTTAAAGCAAATAATTGTTGGGGAGTGGTAGGGGCTCAAATTCTTCCCCATTTGCCCACCCCACTGCAACATGCTGCAGCTGTCAGTTTCTTTTTCCTTGCCACGGGAAATGCCTGCGCAGTCATGCTTTAAAGCTGGAAAGCATGATTGGAGAGAAATGCATGCTGGCCCGATAGCACCGTAGTGTGTAAACAGTGGCCAGGAGTATGACCATCTTTGCAGTACTGAAATCCAACACATCTGGACTTGGGAGTTATTTGACAAATATTGGATGACAAAACAGAACAGCTCTGTTATTCTTTGTGTTGTCATAATGTTCAAACTCGCGCTCCTTGATTTAGTGTTAAAAGCCATTGCACCAGGAATTAGCTGCCTAGAATGTCTTTTCCAAATGGAAATTGTGGTTAAGAGTGTGTTGAATCCTGTTTGTGGATTAAATCCTGAAGAAATCACGTGGGCAGATTTTTCTCAGAATCACATTAAAAGTGCAAGTTCTTGTGCATAAGGGAGAGATTGACATCTGGCTTTTGAGTTATAAGTAGTGTTCTGCCTTCCAGGCTTCCCAATATTTACAAGGTTGTCTCCTAGATTTCCAACTGCTCCGTCCGATTGTTTAAGGAAATCAAGATCAAATAGTTTATAAACTTTAAGTGGAATCTCTTGGTACAAAAATATGACACCCTTCCAGACCCCACCTCCCCTGACGGTCTCTCTTTTTCTTCCTCAGGATGGAGTCTACAGAAAAGTGTGAAGCGATTATCACCCACTTCAATGGCAAATATATCAAAACACCCCCAGGGGTACCAGGTGAGCAAAGAGGGAGAAGGACAGTCAAAACGACTGCACAGGATGAGTATCCCTCATCCCAAATTCTAGTGACCAGAAATATTCTGAATTTCAGATTTTGGGAAGTTTGGAATACATATATTTGCATATATTTACATAATAAGATCACTTGGAGATGAGCGTGTAACACATATGATAAGTAAATTAAATTAAATGTTGAAGTTTTTCTAATTTTGGATTTCTGGAAAAGGGACGCTCAACCTGTATGAGACTATTTGGAGTATTACGGTAGGTCGTGACAGTGTCCTATGCTGTAATTATGATCCTCCTGCCATTGTAACCATGCTGGCATAGATGCTGGTTGTGGCTTGAAGGCGCAGGTCAAATTCATGACTGCAGAAGAAGAGCTTTCAGTGAAGACCATTTCTGCTGAGAGAAAAAGATGCCTCGCCAGCTTCCAATCTGCATGAAGACTGAATAGCGTTCTTTGGGAAGCAGATGGCTTAGCCCACTCCACAGATATTTATCAACTGTGAAGGTTTTAACGGTCTTGGGGCCAGAGTGGGGAGGGGGCAGGTTGTGTCTCGTCCACGGGGAATAATGGCATTGGGGTGAAGCAACTTTTTCATCAAATAAGGAAGGTGCCTAGGGCCAGTAGCCAGACCAATGGGGGTGACATGTTTCGTGAAAGAGGCAAAGCTGTGGTTGCCTTGTGAACCCTAACATGTTCAGGACTAAAGGCAGTGAAAGAAGCAAACTGGTGTCAGAGGTGAAGATTATGAAGGATCAGAGCTAGGACAGATCTTGAAGTGGTGTTCAGAGCAGGGAGGTCAGTGAGGTGGCTCAACTAAGCCGATAAGAAATGACCTTTAGCTTGGGACTGAAGCTCGCTGGCAGAGCCACTGAGCTGTGGAACATCAGTAGGACAAGGGACAGTACAGATGTGAAATCAGTAGAGCATCTCCGTGCTAACTCCACTCTCTCTCCCTGTGTAGCACCTCCAGATCCATTGCTTTGCAAGTTTGCTGATGGTGGGCAGAAGAAACGCCAAAATCAAGGCAAATATGTGCAGAATGGACGAGCCTGGCCAAGGGAAAGTGACACGGTAAGGGAGAGGCCAGGAAGGAACATTGGGGCAAAAATGGTCTGTCATGAACACATACATGGTTCCCAAACATGGCATGGCTGTCAGTTGATGGGGTGAGGGGAGATGTATTCCTGAGTTTGGACAAATAACACTACGTAACAAAATTTGAAAAATGTTCTGTTTCTGGTTTGAAAGTGTTATTTCCTAATTGATTCTGTAGTACTTAATTTGAAAGTAGTTGTTATACTCGTGAAACTTTATTTTTGTGGCTGCCACAAACTATGTTGAACTGGTTGAGACTCTGTGAGATATTTGTTGAAAAACTATAGCAAAATGTGCTGCAGGATGTCCTGCAAAAACAAAGTTTTGTCAGTTTAATAAACTTTTTTCATGTTTTTATGATAGAACCAATTAGGAAAAGACCTGTATAATCCAGGAAGAAAAATCGTGTTACATAGTGCTATTCCTTGAACTAAATCTCCTGGAATACTGACCCAATTTCACTTGGGGAATTGCAAAGGTTAAAAATAAATTGCCCATGCTCTGTTACTTTTCCTGCCACTTTTCTCTTTCTCTCTGCTGAGGGCTGATTTCTTCTTTGAGCAGTTTGGAGAATCAGTCTTTTCCTCTTTTTTAGGCTCAGAGCAAGGGAAAGTGGGGAGGGTCTGGGACAGAAATTGGTGGGCCAGATGGGAGACTGCCATTACCACATGTCTAACTGGTGGGCTTTACAGCTGTGCCTGTTTGCCAGCCAGTCAAGTTGGTGAGACTCAAAGCGTGTTGCTTTAGAACAGTGTTTCTCAACCTGGGGGTCAGGAACCCTGGTGGGGGTCGCCAGAGGCATTTCAAAGGGATCACCAAAGACCATCAGAAAACTTATATTTCTGATGGTCTTAGGAACTCACCTGTCCTTCTCTTCCCTTTTGGAAACAGACAGTGAATCATCCCACCAAAAGCACTCTTTTGCTGTGATTGGCCAGCCTCTAAGCTAAGGGAAGGGCTGTTTCTGAGACTCCAAGCGGGAAGGGGAGAGCAGGCATGCTCATCGCATGGCAGTGTGGTGCGCATGTGAGGGCAAGGGAGAGCATGTGAGACTGGAAGGAGGCTTGCGCTAGCAAGTCCCTCCAAGGCATGGGGGTTCTGTGTAGGAAATTTGGCCCAATTCTCTCATTGGTGGGGTTCAGAATGTTCTTTGATTGTAGGTCAACTATAAATCCCAAATATCTAGATCTGTTTTCCCCAAACTGTACCAGTGCTCATATTTGGGCATATTGAGTATTCGTACCAAGTTTGGTCCAGATCCATCATTTTTTGAGTTCCCAGTGCTCTTTGCATGTAGGCAAACTACAACTCCAAAACTCAAGGTCAATGCCCACCAAGCCTTTCCAGTATTTTTTGTTTGTCATGGGAGTTCTGTGTACCAAGTTTGATTCAATTCCATCGTTGGTGGAGTTCAGAATGCTCTTTGATTGTAAGTTAACTATAAATCCCAGCAACTACAACTCCCGAATGACAAAATCAATCCCCCCAACCTCACCAGTATTCTGATTTGGGAGTTATTGGTTATTTGTGCCAAATTTGGTCCAGTGAATGAAAATACACTGTGCATATCAGATATTTACATTACAATTCAGAACAGTAGCAAAATTAGAATTATGAAGTAGCAATGAAAATAATGTTTTGGTTGGGGGTCACCACAACATGGGGAACTGTTTTAAGGGGTCGCAGCATTGGGAAGGCTGAGAAAAACTGCTTTAGAGCAAGAAGCAGTTACTGACTGGTTCTGAAGGGTGAGGAGAAAATGAGTGGGCATGGCTCTATATATGAACTGTACAGTATTTCCATGCAGGGCGGGATGACCTTGACCTATGACCCCACGACAGCACTACAGAACGGGTAGGTCCTCTGCTTTGCCCCTGTCTTTGCAATCTTCAAGGGGCCTTGCAGAAAAGACACCTGCATGCCAGCCTGTGGGGTGGAGGGAGGGCTTCATTTACATCTCTCTCAGTTTAGGCGTGAAGCTTGAGCTTTCTCTCCCCACATCTTCTGCAGGTTCTACACAACGCCCTACAGCCTGGCCCCGAACAGGATGATTGCCCAGACTGCCCTCTCCCCTTATCTTCCATCGCCTGTTTCCTCTTACCAGGTACATATATCACAAGACCCATCCACACCCAACTGTCGGTGGAGGCAACCTTGGATTTTTGCTGCCATGCAGAATGGGATTGAGTAGCAACAATACAGAAAATGGAGGGAAGGGACCTAAGTGTTCATCTTCCTCCTTTCACGCACATGACTGAATGGTATTTTTGACTAGGGAGGGACATAGAAGATAAGAAAATGTGAGCAATAACATGGTTTTAGCAATTGAGAAGGGCCTCCTGGTGGCATAGTGGGTTAAATAGCTGAGCTGCTGAACTTGCTGACCGAAAAGTTGACAGTTGGAATCCGGGGAGTTCCCGCTGTTAGCCCAGCTCCTGACAACCTAGCAGTTCGTAAACATGCAAATGTGAGTAGATCACTAGGTCCTCGTATTGCTTCTGTTGGAAGGTAACATTGCTCCATGCAGTCATGCCGGCCACATGACCTTGAAGGTATCTACGAACAACACCAGCTCTTCGGCATAGAAATTGAGATGAGAACCACCTCCCAGAGTTGGACATGACTAGACTTAATGCCAAGGGAAACCTTTACCATTACCTTTAGCAATTGAGCGTGAGTCTCAAATACTGATGATCCGGCATTGTGATTGAGGAATGACTTATTGGTTTAAACTCAGTCATAGAAGAATGCAGATTGAGGATCTGGTTTTTAAAGTAAAATGGGGAAGAGTGGAAGGGGCACTTTCAAAATTTGTGTTCTGCTTGTATCTTAACACTTAGTGGTCTCCCTTGACATTTTTCCTCATTAGCTGAGTTATGATACCAGAACCTGGAACTTGGTGAAGGGAAAAGTGGCGGATGAGATTACACGAAGTCAATAGTTGGGGTAGAGAAAGTGTAGATGGCCTCAGCAACACAACCAGTGATACTCCTAAAATAAGACCCCCTTAGCCTTCACTTTCAAAAACTAACCCTCTTTCCCCAATGAGTTCATTCTCAGTAGTTTCCAATCCTACCCCTGGTCCTGTTTGAGACTGATGATTCTGTTAGTCCTACCCATCATGGTCAAAGACGATGGGAATTTTCATCTAAAATATCTAGAGAGATTGAAGTTGGTGTGGCCTTTATCAGACAAACCATTGCATAGCTGCCACATCTGTTTTGGTGCCTAAAAGTAGTTTTAAACTGAAGTCAGGCACTTTTGGATACAAAAGAATGGGAATTTTAGATCAATTTTAAAGTTTAATGTTTAATAATATGAAAGGTTTTAAGGATTATTGAACTTCTAATACTTGTTTGGTTACAATTTTTATTGGAGGAGGACTAAGACACTTTTAATTCCATCAAACACTGGCTAACTTATTTATATTTCACTGCTGTTATGGTACATGTTAAAGAACAACCATGATAGCCATTTTAATGTATTTTAATCATTCTCTTAGTGTTTATGTCTTAATTGTTAATTATGTTATTAGTATAATTATGTTTATTTGATTACTCATATTCTGGTTTTCATGCTAATGTTAATTTCTCCTTTGTTATAAGTTTACGGTTATTGTTTTGTATTATTTTGCATTATTTTGAGATGGCTGTATTCGCTTACGGGCATTGAATGTTTGCCTTTTTGTGTGTGTAAACTGCCCTGAGTGGGTGGTCTATAAATAAACTATTATTATTATTATTATTATTATTATTATTATTATTATTATTATTATTTTACTGACACAAAAACACAGTATGTCACAGCAAACAAGATATGTATGCTGAATTTTGTATCACAAAATCACAAGCTGATCACTTCCCAAGCATTTAGGACTGTATGATGTATTTTTGAATGATGTGTGCAGATCCAAGTAAGGTGGCTTTTTGCAGTTGTTGTTGTTATTATTATTATTATTGGTATGTATATTTTTAATATGATGTGAGCCACCTTGGGTCCGTCCTGGAGAAAGGTGGCATTGTAATCTCCATAATAATAGTAATAATAGTAATAATAATAATAATAATAATAATAACAATAATATAATGATAACGATGGATAAGTTTGATGGAGCATCCAACCATAGTTTTCGGCTAATAATGGCCACCAAAGTGGTAATTCTTAGTAGATTTTAATTGTATTGTTTTAATGTTTTTAACTAATAATTATTGACTGTTTTTATTATGTATATACTAAGGCATCGAATTGCTGCCGATTGGAAGCCACCCTGAGTCTCCCCCAGGGGGTTGAGAAGGGCGGGGTACAAATATTCAAAATAAATAATAAAAATAAATAAACGAGGATTTAAAGATTGAACTGCAAAGATTCTGGCACAAGCCAGTCAAGGTGGTCCTAGTGGTGATCAGCACACTGGGTGCAGTGCCTAAAGACCTTGTCCTGCACTTAAAAACAATAGTCTCTGACAAAATTACCATCAGTCAGCTGCAAAAAGCCACCCTGCTTGGATCTGCACACATTATTCGCCGATACATCACATAGTCCTAGACACTTGGGAAGTGTCTGATGTGTAATCCAATACAATAGCCAACATAGTGATCTTGTTTGCTGTATACTAATTCTGTTGTGTTTCAAATAATAATAATAATAATAATAATAATAATAATAATAATAATAATAGCAGTGAGCAGTGAAACAGGAAGTCCATTATCTCTCAGCACTTTTCTTATCAGTGATGTCAGTTTATCTTTTGAGGCTGTTTTAAGAATTGCTGAAAAATATATAAGAACTATATTGATATAAATATTTCTTACGACCTCTAGGTTCACAGCCCGTCCTGGATGCACCATCAGTCATACCTCATGCAGCCTACGGTGAGAGCCCTCCCTTCCTCCCAAACTCTCCTCCTGACATCCTTGTCTTGTGTTATTTCTCGCAAGTGACAAGACAAGGGTCTTATAGCTGGGAGTGTCTCTGGGTTTTATTTCTTGGGGAATTACGCTTTGGGAGGTGGTTTTATTTGATGTTCACTGTCTCCTCCACTATAAGCTACTCTTAGTCCCTTTGGAGGCCTTCTTCCTTTGTTGTCACATTCTTGCCATTTTGTTTCCATCAGCATTCATTTTCTCTCTCTCTCTCTCTCTCTCTCTCTCACTCACTCACTCACTCACTCTCACATACTTTTTCCTTTTGGCAAGCAGGGGACAGTGCTGACGCCTGCCATGGATCATGCAATTTCCATCCAGCCCACTTCCATGATGGGGCCCCTCACCCAGCAGCTGGGCCATCTCTCCCTCAGCAGTGCTGGCACGGTAAGGAAGACCTTCCTCCCCTCCCCACCCTTTCCTCCCCTTTCGAGAGCCTTTTCCCCAGGCTCTTCACATCCCCTCTCCTCCTCTCCACTAGTATATGCCGGCGGCAGCGGCAGCAGCGGCAGCTATGCAAGGAGCCTACATCCCCCAGTACACACAGGTGCCTTCCTCTAGTGTCGCAGTTGAGGTAAGGCTTCCCTTCATTCTGCTCAGAATCGGTGGTCACTGACTTTAGATACACCATAGCTAGAGTGTTTATCAGCTGCGTTGATCAGCCTATTTATCCAGGGATCCTTGATCGGCTGTGATGGCACCGGGTTTGTTTGCTGGAAGCCCAGAAATTCTGTGGACTACTTTTGATCCAAGAATATTCAACACCAGGCAGGTGGAGCTTCTCCTTGGAGAGATTCCCCTCCAAAGCTCTTCCTCCCAGAATCCTTCCTCCCCAAAAGGGAAGGGAAGAAGTCCCCAATCAGTTTCTGCAGACTCTCTGTCAATATTCCTGATTGAGAAGACAGGCATTTTGGAAAGGGAAAGTGTCCCTGATTGAAAATAATAGTAGCATCATAACCCCCCTTGTATTATGCCTATTAGTCTGCAGAAGAGAAGGCTGAGAGCAGACATGATGAGGGCCATGTAAAAATATGTGAGGGGAAGTCATAGGGAGGAGGGAGCAAGCTTGTTTTCTGCTGCCCTGGAGACTAGGACACAGAACAATGGCTTCAAACTACAAAAAAGGAGATTCCACTTGAACATTAGGAAGAACTTCCTAACTGTGAGAGCTGTTCAGCAGAGGAACTCTCTGCCCTGGAGTGTGGTGGAGGCTCCTTCTTTGGAGGTTTTTAAGCAGAGGCTGGATGGCCATTGGTCAGGGGTGCTTTGAATGCAATATTCCTGCTTCTTGGCAGAGGGTTGGACTGGATGGCCCATGAGGTCTCTTCCAACTCTAGGATTCTATTCTTTCAAGAACTGTAAGGAGGGTGTTCCCGAATAGAGCAAGAGCAAAGATGTCAGTGAAACCTACTGACTCATTCTGAAACAAGTCCTGGAAGCCAGGATATGGCAGAAGTCTCAATGCCTGGTGTTACCAGCTGAGGAAAGGAGGAGGCTGCAAGAGAGTGATGGAAAGCAGAGGGTTAGGCATTATTTGGGAGATAAGATGAGAAGGCCCTTGAGACCCCATCAAGTCCCAGCAGATAGCTGTCAGTGAGCTATCTTTAGAACAGGGTTTGGAAAAGGTTTTTTTTTTTTTAAGACTCTTACTCTCAGAAATAGTATAGCCATGCTGGCTGATGAATTCTGTGATATGTGATCCCCCCAAATGTGGCTTGCCCAAGATCTGTTTTAGAGAAAGGATTTCTGCAAGCCCAGTTTGCCTGCAGCCAACTTGTGGGGTTGAAATGTTGTGGGGAAAACACCTGCCATTGCATTGTTCCCATGAGTATTTTGTCACAGGAGAACAGTGGCCAGCAGAGCCACGTGACAGTGGAGTCCCCATCGGATCATGCTGCCTATCCGTATCAGTACAACAAGTAACAACAGGTAAGGCTGGGGAAGTGATGGGAGGTGGGCAGGTCGTGGGGGAGGGAAGGAATCTATGACTTCTGCCTTCCACCCTGTTCCAGAAGGGCTGGGGATGGAATAGGAGGTCCTGGTTGAGGCCAGAAGAAAGATCATTTGAGTACAAGTGATCAGTGATCAATGATCAAGGCTGTGGTGGTGCAATGGGTTAAACTCTTGTGCCAGCTGAACTGCTGACCTGAAGGTCAGTGGTTTGAATCTGCGAGACGTGGGGAGCTCCTGTCTGTTAGCTCCAACTTTCCATGCAGGGACATGAAAGAAGCCTCCCACAGGATGGTAACACATCTGGGCATCCCCTGGGCAATGTCCCTGCAGACAGCCAATTCTCTCACACCAGAAGCAACTTGCAATTTCTCAAGTTGCTTCTGACACAAATTTAAAAAACAACAACTGATAGACTCACAGTGGTTCATCCATTAAGTAGAGTGAGGAGAATAATATTACTAGACATTTTGTGGTTATGTCAACATTAAAAGGCTTTGTTGGGACTGCAAGCTCTCGGGCACATTGTTCTTCCTGCTGATATACAGCCAAGAAGGACACTGTGGTGTAGTGGTTTGAGCTTTGGACGATGTCTCTGGAGACCAGGGCTCGAATACTCACCTGGCCATCGAAGGCCACTGGGCAACTTTGGCCAAACCACGCTCTTTCTGTCTCAGAGCGAGACAGTAGAAGACCTTCTGAATACATTTTGCCAATAAAACACTGTGATAGGGTTGCCATAATAAAAGACACAGGCAACAACTGTACACATATCATCAGGCCTTTTCTTTGCCTCTGTCCCCAAGCTTCTGCTTCAAACTGTAGGTGTTACAGAAGGAATCCTGACCTCACTGGAATTAGCAAGGCAAAGGCCTGTGACGTAAGGTAAAATAAACCATGTGTAGTTCACATTCACATGCTGTCTTGCCAAAGCAAGAAAATATGCTACACAGATGATCAATAAAGAACAAGAAGTTTACTTGTTATAATTCAGAACAACCATATGATCAGTTGCATTGCTTCATATAATGTTATTTTATGAGAGCTTTGTCTATTTGGAAAATCTTCCTCCAGCAGCTCATAAAGCAAGAGCACACTCTAAACTGTCTCTCTGTGCTTCTCTGCAAGCATCTGCATAGCTTAAGCATGAAAAATGTAACAGTAGCCAAAAGTCCCAGGCTCAGCTAGCTCAGCTAGTTCAGTATCTTATTTTATAGTTGACACATACACACACTAAATGATTTCTTACATGCCTAACAAGGCCCAGTGATGCGAGTCTGTGGTTTGGCACCAGGGCTCCAGCCTCTGAAACCACACCACCCAAGCGAGGTGAAGAGGGCTTTTCCACCTCCAGTCACTTTTATACACAACAGGAATAGTGCTGCAAAGGCCAGCCAACCTTTCCCATGGTGGTAACCAATCGGATGAGTCCTTGTTCTTAAGTTCCTTAATCTGAATTATTGCAGCCCTAAGGGCATGGGATTTTCTTAGCGCACTGTGTACAAAAGAGATTCACCTTTGCCTTCCTTTGAGGCTGAGAGCATGTGACTTGCCCAAGGTGGGTGCCCAAATATGGATTCCAACCCCAATCGTAGTTCAGCAATGAAACTACTACACCACAGTGGATTTTGCCTAGGCTGAGTCTTGCTCCCTCTATGTTTTTGGGTGAGACAGGTGGCTACCCTGAAAGAAACATAGCCGTGTTCACCCATCCCAGCCATATCTTACCCAGATGTCTCTCATCCACCCTGGCAGCAGGCCCCTCTCCCTTGCAGCCCCCTTTAGAGTCCAGCTCAGTGAGTGGGTGGGTGGGTGAGGTGGTGGTGGTGGTGATTGTGGGGCTACTTCTAATCATTCATCTTTCTCATTTTTAGTGCCATCGAGCAGCTCGGCTCTGGGCAATCACTTCGAGGGAGACAACTTTTTGTGTTCGTTTGTGTTTTTTTTAATCGTGCTGCGTTTAGAAGACGGAATTGTTTTTGGTTGTTTTGTTTTTTTTGCTTTCCCCCCTCTTTTTTGACAAGGAAAATGGTTGTTCTGTTTTGTTTTTGTTTGTTTTTTTAAAGAAGGAAATAACTGCAATAGACTTTTGACACCGAGGAACCAAAGGAGGTTAGAGGTGGGGGTGGAAAGAGTATCCCCCATCCTTTAGATGTACAGATGGACTAAGGACTATTTTAATACAAGGAAAACATTTTTGTGCGTGGGTGTGTGCGTGCGTGTGTTTGCGAGTTTATTTTCTGGTTAACAACGAAGTCAAATGCTTTGGATGCCACAAAATTCCCCAGAGAAGAACTGTTTTTTTCCCCGCTTTCTTTCTGAAAGGTGGCTCTGGGAGGAAATTTTTTGCTCCATTTGGATTTGTTTTGTTTTTATTTTTCTTTGGTCACTTAAAAGATTTTTAAAGGACAAATATGCAAAAGTGTTTGAATAACTTTTTTTGGGTTGTTTTATAAGAAGTTGCTCCGAGAAAGCCCCACCTTGCAGCTGTAGGATCAAAATCAATGCAGACTTTTGTTTTTCCTTCTTCTTTTTTTGTCCTCGGGGTTGGAGTTGCGGGAGGGAATTTTTGCTTTGAAAGGATTATTTTATTATTTCCAGAGGGTCGTTTTTTTTTCTAAAAAAGACAAATTTACAAAAAAACAAAAAAAAGGAAATCGACAAAAAAAATCTACAAAAAAAAAGAAATCGACAAAAAAAGTTGAACTTTTTGGACGGCAGCAAGAGGGGCTTGCATAAACCTTGTCAAGTTGGAGGGAGACAAAGCAGTTGGCGGCGTCTGACGAACTGAATGCTCTTCTATTTTTTTCTTTTGGCATAAACTCTGCCCCAGCTGAAAAGAGAGAGAAACAGAGTTTGCTTGAGACCTCAATTTTTGCCCTGTTCTGATGGGACCGGTTCTCGCTGGATGCTTTGGACTCTGATTTGAGCTTCTGCGCGGACTCTTCTTGGCTTCCACATGGATCTTCTCCCCGACCTGCCGTGCCCTGGTTCAGGAGAACAATAAACTGACTGAGGAACCTGCCGCCAGTGATGTGTCGCTACTTCTGGACTCTTGGACACCGAACGTAGATGTTGCCGCCAGCACCAGCAGCAGCACTTCCTCCCCTGCCCCTGGGTCACACTCTCTCTCACACTCACATACACACACAGTGCCTTCTGCCGCCTGCGGTCCGGACTGTGCTGCCGTGTGCCCTCTCCAATTCCTGCATGCCTGTTAAGCCCAGGTGCACAGTGCGTCTATGTTTTGGACAACCCAGCCGTGGCCGGGGGTGGCGGAGAGGCAGGTGTCGATGCTTCCCGCTGGCAGGGATTCAGGGAGGCCTGCTCCAGTTGCTTTAAAACAATACTCGCCAGGGCGCATCCTGCACCTTGCCGGAGCTGGCAGGACTCTTCCCTCCCTCTGAAATGGAGATCCTAGTTACTATGCACGTTCCCCATGCCACCGCCCCCCTTTCCCTGCTGCACATGCAGCCCTTGGTTGCTGGCTCCCTCCTGACTCGCAATAGCAAGCGACTATGTGCAATAATCCGGCCCTTCCTACAGCGTTTTCCCCGGCGAGCCTCTTGAAGGTACCAAGTGCTTTAGACACCTCTCTGCATGTTTCCCTTCTACTCTTCTTCTTCTTCCACCCTCCATCCCACCCTCATTGCTTTCCCCCAACCAGATGGTGCTAACTGTTGTCTTCTCTCTGCCACCGTAAAATCACCCAGCCAGGTTGGCATGAAGCTGCTCCTTTTGCCATGTTTTAAAACGTGGCTTTCCCAGACTTTCATGGAGGTGATTATGAGAAATCTTGCTCTGTGCCCCATTGCACTGCACCCTCACTCTTGACGCCTAGCTCGGCCCTTTGAGGAAATTGCTCTTATGTAGCTGACAATCAGGGAGGACAAATTGCAGAGGCCACATGGATGTCAAGGGAACCAAGGAAGGAAGGAGCCGGGAGAGAGAGAGCAGGAACATTAGAGGTGTATGGTGTGCATGAGTGTGTTTGTGCATGTGTGCATACATCACCCATGTGCTGGAAGTATGCGGTAGGGTGGCATTTGTAGAAGGCACCCCTGTATAACTGGGTTTGTGACATACTCAGGGTGCTTGTGTTTCCTTGTTTTTTAAAGGTCGCTTTTGGTTTGCTTCTTGAAAGCATTGGCCTGACTGTGAATAGGATTGGGTTTGGCTCCCAACAGGAGTGTTTGATGTTTCCAAAATGTACCTGCTCATTGGTATAGCTTACCTGCTGGTTATTGATCCCCCACCCTTCCTTCTGCTGCTGGTGGGCATGGTGGTGGCGCAAACATGTCAAGAGACTGGTGCCTTCCTCCCAGTAACCCTCAGATACTAGTTAAAGAGACATCTGGATATAAGTGAGCCTTGCTTGTCATCTCACTATTGCCAGAGTATTGGTTAGTGAGCTGTGAATTAGCCAGCAGCAGTTCTCTTACCCTCAAGGTGCTGAGCAAAACTGAAGTGCCTTATTTTGTGAACGGGCACTCACTTTCAACTCTTTTTCTCCCCCTTACATAAATCCATATAGGGTTTATGCACATTGACTTAGGCAAGATTTGGAAATGCAGTAGACCGATAGAAATATGATGGCATTGGCCTAGAATTTGAAAATGGTTTCCTCCCAATGTAAGCCTGGTGCTTACAGTTTGGATGCCTCCCCCAAGGGAAATATACCCCACTCGCTGACCTCACGCTTGGTCAAAAACTTGCTGTAGTAGCAATGTTTCATCATGTTTAACAATCCCAGAGCATGTCACTTTATCCTAGTTAAGATTAAAGGCGTCTAATGAAACATTGCCTTGGCTTCCTAAGGCAAGGATTTTACCAGGACAGCATGTATAACAGATTAGTTGGTTATCATGACTTCCTTGGTGCAGAAGGAATATCTAACTATTGTTATTTTAATCAATTGCTTTCAGACTCACTAAACCCTATAGTTTCATATCTTTCTTTTGCAGCTCAGGCATTCAGATGTAACTTAATAATGGTGAAATGGTGCTTAAAGGCCTTTCAGTGATCAATTGTGGCTTATTAAATAAGGATATTCATGAGATTTGTGTAACCACAAACAGCACCAAGCAGCTTAGTTACTGTAAAAGCACCCAGTTTATGAATAACTAAACATTTGAGTGAGTTTGGAATCCATTTTGGAAATTAGTGTGCTTTAGAATATGGGCTTTTGGTTTTGGATCTCTGCCATAAGGGAAAAATGCTTGTAATTAAATATAGGAATCTTTTCACTATGAATACAAATTTCTGTATCCTGATAAGCATGTGAAATTTACAAGCTAGTTGCAAGCACTTTGTCTTTCATTAATCTCAGTCACTAATTTGAAAGATTCATTTAGCCGACATTTCACACCAGAATTTTGTGTTCCAATATAATATGGGTGCCGAAAAGCCTCTTGTCCTCAGATAAGCATGTCAAAACCTGCAGAAGAGAATGCAACTGAGCAGTGCAGCAACCCACTTGTAAAACCATGTTACTTCCATGTGGGTGCCTCTGTGCAAGTTTATGTAGAGGGTATGGAGAGACAATGTAAGAACATGTCTAAGTGGCAGCACCCGTTTTCAGGATCTAAGCCCAGTGCTTTCAGAAAGCCTGTGCTTCCTTCTCACTCCCACCCTGCTCTTTTGCTCATCAGTCAGTTGCACCAGGCTTGTGCCATGTGCTGCTCCTTCCAAGGGCACATCTCCTTTCCAAACAGGTTTATGCTTGCCCTGACCCAGTTTGAGTGGAGTGTTTAAGGAGGGAGAAGCCACATCCATTGGTTGAGTGCCATTTTGCATCAAGCAGGCTGTTGTTGTGGCAGGTGCTGGGCAGGGGATTGGCATGTGGGTATAATCCCTTTGGATAGAAAAGAGTGAAGACCAGGCTGAGTCTTCACTTACATTCAGATGCTCCATTCTCTTGTTTCCATTTTTTTCAGTTTGCCACTGTAGCGAAATAACCAAACCTTCCCAAGCATAGTGTAGCTTGTTTCTTAAAGGATTTGAGCTTGGAAGAATTGCCCTTTTGGGCTTTGGCTGCTAGACTCTCCCGTGAAGCACAGCCTCCGGTCATGGGAAATTCTGGGTGTTGGTGGTGCAAAAAGGAACATTTCCAAATTCTGTGATGAGGTATGTTTTCTGTATGAATAGGCAGTGTTTATGGAGCTCAGTAGTTACCTAGTAAGAGCCACTGCAAGAAGGAAAGACGAATGTAAAAATGGTAAGGGAGCAAACCAAAGAGCCAAGAGAAGGGTGTATGTGTGTAAAGAGACAGAAAGGTGACAAGTGACCCTGAGTATGTGAATAAGGCTGTGGCTACAGGGTAGAACACCAAGGGAGAGCAGAAAACGGTCTTGAAGGAATTAAGATGGGTGCTAGGACTGGATGTGTAGCTATGTGTGTGTGAGAGAGAGAGTGAGTGTGTGCTTGCAGGCATAAGAGGTGTGCTGTGGGCAAGGCGATAATACAGACCAGATGCTTCATCACTCTAAAGCCTCCTTGGGCTGCCTAGTCCAGTTTTTTTCTCCCCCATCCCCTTCCTAAAGCGCTTCCTAGCCCCTCACACCAAGAAGTCACATCTACTGCAACCAGACAGGCGATTGTGGGCAGCTTATCCCCATTTCCCATTCTGAAAAAACCTGTGGTTTAGGACAAACCCTCACTTTCCTTTCCCCTCTTTTCCTAATTGATAACCTCCATGGGCTGCAGAGGCCTCCTTTTGAATGGCACTGCCCCCCCCCCCCCCCCCGCAGTACCAGCTCAGATCTGGAAGGAAGGGGCCAGGTTGCCTCTTTGCTGTTGCGGCAGCAGGGGCCTCATCTTCTTAGGTTAAGCCCATTTCCTGGTGGGAGACTACAATCGAAGGCCTGGTCAGAGGGCAGGAAGGTCACATTTATGGCTGCTCATCTTCTTTTAAGCTCTGGAGTTGCCATGGAGCAATGATTCAGCGTAAACCATCATTTACATGTCGAACCTGGGGCCCTGAACACAAGTTGTGACCTCAAGAGCGTGCCCTTCAGAGCTGCTGGAGTTTTGATCTTGTGCCTTGATTTCCCCTGTCCCATTCTGCCAGTGGGGGAACAAGCCCCTGCACTTTAAAGTCCCAGTCTAGCTAGGCCTTCTCTTGTCCTGCTAGCCATGAAAGTCACCCCCCTTCCCCGTGCGCTGCCTCCCTCCGTGTCTTGATCTGTGCTTGCAAAGCCGTTTTCCCTGCCGCAGCCTGGCTCCGCACAACCCACTCCTGCCCCACGCTTCTTCGTCCCGTCCATCCTGCAGAAGGGAAAGCAGCCAGAGGTCTCCCAAGACCTGGCAGACTGTAGGGGAGTTTCAAATCTGTTTGTCCCTCTTCAATGCTGGTATTTTTTTAAAGCGAGCTGCATCGTCCAAACCTCTTTGTCTACCTATTGATTCCATGCTTGCATTAAAACCATGTCCTCCTTGGAAGTTGTTGGTGCTATTTGGGGGAAGAAAAAACAACACCCGGTTCATGATTTCCCTCCATTTTTCCACTCACCAGTTCCAGTTTAATTTTTGTTTGCCATTCTTAGCTACACATCTACCTCACATGCTCTTGCAGTTCATTTGTATATCCTGAACCGGCAAACTGCACCTTCTCCAAGGGACAAGGTCCCCACCTTATCCTTAGGGAAAAAAAAACCTGGGTTCCTCTGTCTCGCTGGGGTCGGGGAGGGGGAGAAGAGAGGGAAATGTCTGTCTTTGATGAGAAAATATCCCCATGTTGCTGCTAGTTACTGAGAGTTTTGTTAAATGTACCGTTTTGCTTTGTTTTTTAAACAAAAATATCCTTTGTAATATGTAAATCTTAGCTAGCTTCTCTGAACCTGAACACAAGTGTTTTGCCCAAAGGGAGGACACAAGTTTGGTGGCCTCGGTGCGGGACCCCAACAATGGCAAGGAATCTACACAGGTAATAATAATGGTTCTTCCCCCCCCCCTTTTTTTGTGTGTGGTTTAGACAAAGCCTTCAGAGGCTGTGCATTTTGCACTGGAGAAAAAGAAAGCTTTTTATCTGAACTGGAGGTTGTAGACTGGCACCTGCCATTTGGTCTTGAAAGTCACGGGTGATGGCCATGGCCTCTCTTTTTCAAAACAAGTAAAATACAATGTTTCTTCCTGTCCTGGGCTTAAATGAACGGAGGCTGCTTTCTTAATGTTATGCCCTCCTCAAAATTGTATGGAAATAAGGAATTCAGAGGAGGCAAAGGAAATAGTTGGCCGCACATTAGCTTTGTTGAAATCCCCACATTTGCCTTGAAACCTCTGGGATCTAAGTCAAGGACTACAACCAAAATAAGAGTTGGCAACAACCTAATAGCAATGGTAGGGGAAGGAATTCATTTTTTTTTTTTTGCCAAGGATTACCATATTAGGGAGAAATGATCTATACTCCGTAGAAAGAATGAGAGAATTTACACTTTTAGCACCAAGGTGGTGTTAAAAGAAAAAGCAAAAAAACTCTTTTGGCATCTAGACTTGGCTTATCCTGGACAAGATGAAGCCTGACTGGCCATTGCTTGCCTCTCTTGCGCACACCCCCTCAAACTGCTGTAACAAAAGTGAAATGCTGTAACAAAAATGAAATGACGCTTCTCAGAAGCATGGCTCTTCCGGCTAAAGAACCAACATGTAACACAACCACAAGTGTAGGCAAATGGTGTCAGACAATTGCAGACAAACTGATTTGCAACCCAATTTCAGGTCAATCCGATCCTCACTTAGCCGATCCTCAGCAGAACGTCCCAGGCACTGAGTGGTGTGATTTCCTGCTTCCATCGTTGCCAGATATTTGCTCTTAAGGTGGCAGTACCAATATAGCTGTTGGCCACTGTTTTAGGGGAAGACTAAGGGAAGGACTTCAACCTTTGTCTTCCAAATTCCAGCTCACTCCAGTAGCCATAGAGCTGAAACCATTTCTCCTGCTAAGAGTTAAATGGTCAGAAGCAATGCAACCACAGCACCCTTCCCAATCCTTCTGGCCGCTGATGACAAACCAACAAGTAAACATTCAGGGTTGCAGACTCTGTAGTATTTTTCTTCTGTCTTCCCATCTCTAGTAGAAAGATCCACTGTGGGTTAAGGTTATTCTGAAATCCAATGCAACTAGCGCCAAACTCCTCTCTTGGACAGGTTTATAACTTTTCTGCACTTTTCTCTGGAGCAATATGTCCTTTCTTGGTGGGTTTGATGCTTGTACCGATGCCTTGCTCTACAGCGACTTGCCTTTAAAGCAGATAGCAATAGGCATCCATCCTAAACAACATCCATCCATCCGCTAGTTCATGTCTATGGTAGGCTTCAGGCTCTCTGATGTGCTTTAAAACACTTGATATTCCTGCTTAATAACAGAACATGTCAGCTAAATCAAAGCACCAATTTGCCATAGATGTACATGAGTCTTTTGCAAACTCATTGGCACTCAAAGAAACAGAAAAGCACTTGTTTGCCTCTGGCCCCATTTCTGATGCGAATACATTCAGAAGTCCATGTCAAAGGTATTGGATCTCTCAAACGCAACTTGTCTGTGCTTCCATTTGCCACAGACAAGGTGAGAGCTCTTGACTTCCCCATCCCATTTCATGTCTCCATTCATTTTCCCTGCTAGTTTTATTTATATACTTAGGACTATTTGTACAGGTTTTTTTTAATTGAGAAGTTTCTATAGTTTTGTATCTTTCATGCTATAGCCAGGCCTGTTTCTCTCTCTCAGTCCCATACACTTTCCCCTCTGTGGAGCTCCTGACTGGTCTCATTTTGAACAATTTTTTTTTTGTTTTGAAATAAAAGTTGGAAAAAATGTGACTTGACTGCTTTTTAGGAACAATCACATTTGGAGTGAATTTTGCACCTAGTGATCATTCAAAATATCCCGTTGGGATACTGGTCATTGAAGTGAACCACAAGATTATTTAACACAGACTTGTTGTGTCTCAAATGGTGACTTTCAGTATATTTCAGAAAACACTTGGATTATATGAAAGAGAAGCTCCTGAAATAGGCTTGGCAACATATAGGGGAATGCCTTACTAGGAGACAGAGGGATAGCTAAGTATTGGAGTGCATTTCATTGATCCAGCAATGATGAAATAGGGGCAGAAATATGAACATTTGCATAGCATACTCAGAATGATGCAGCTTTTCTTAGCAAATACAGCTCACAACAAGAAAATGGGTCACAGGGAACTAGAACTGTTGTTTAAATCAATATTATCAGCACAAAAGTTTGAACAAAAGGCTGTCGTCTAGGATAGGACTTCTTAAACTTTTTCCACTTGCTATCCTTTTCCACCCAATCCTTTTTTTTACATGACCCCTGGTATCTAAAATAGATACAAAAATCAAACAATTACTGAAAATATATCATCATTCCCTAGGTTTGCTAAAGAAGAAAAATTTCCTTTTTATGAAGTACAGCTGAAGCATCTTCTGCAGAAGATACTGTAAATACTGCAAGCTGTTATTAACAGATTTATGCAGGATGGCATTCAGAAACCTTTTGCTGCTCCCAAATGCTTCGGGAACCCAGCACTACACTAAGGCAATCCCATTTGGTCACGACCCACACTTTAAAAAGCAGTGGTCTAGAAGAAATTAAACATGCTGACTGAAACTCATTAAGTTACCCTGGGGTGACATAGTCGTTGCTCACGATTCTTATCATTCATTAGTTTGGGGAATACACAGGGACCATCTAAGTGCCCAATCCTTACTGGGCAGCAGCTGTTGAGCAACGGATCAGGGATCAGTTTCCCCCCCTGCAAATAGCTGACTAATGTTTTCACATACCTCCCATGTTCAAGCTTTTGTGTTGGGGAATTGTGACAAGGACCTTTCTGGTTAATGCATATTTAGAAATTTGGGATCCAATGACATTTTTTTCTATCAGCTCAACTGAATCTGCTGTTTCTAGGACCTATTCCAATTTCCTGCTTTTGTACTTGCATAAAGAAAGCACTTGAGCAAAGGCTGCTAGTGATAATGAAACCAAACAAGGTATTTCTAGCAAATAGCTAAAGACACATCCAGAACATGAACACTGCAAATTAAGCAGCCACCTACAAAGTTTGGAGCTGAATATGGTTTTTTCTTCTGTATTGCTTGATTCCTTACCTCTTAGAAAGCATTTTCTAGCCCTTATGGCTGGCCAGCTTGAAATATGAGAGCTAGAGATAATTTTCAAAAAATAGCCAAAGAAGGAAAGGCTTGGAAGTGCCCTGTGCTGTTAACAGCCCCCTTTTCTTCCTAGTCTTACCTTCCATAACTGGTTAGCTTTAAATGTTAGATCTATTCCCGG
The DNA here is from genome assembly GCF_037176765.1 of Anolis sagrei. NCBI lineage: Eukaryota > Metazoa > Chordata > Lepidosauria > Squamata > Anolidae > Anolis > Anolis sagrei. The sequence continues at coordinate 138,953,461 of NC_090022.1, forward strand.
GTATATTTGATCTGTTGAGTCCAAAAATGGCACCAATTTTCCTCTGTCACCTCTTGTTTTTGAGATATAGAGCATATCTCATATACCAGTTCACCCACAGAAAATCATAACCATGTCTCTAAGAAAATAGAGCTGATGAACTCTATCCAAAACAATTTTCTGAAACAGCACCCCCAAATAACCCCAGGAATAGGCCTAAAAAGCAAGACACCAAGAAAAAAAAATTGATTGGTCTGGTGATTAATTATTCTGGTTCAAAACTTGATGCAGCCAAAGTGATCTCATTCACAACCTGAGACTCAGGCAAGAGATTTTGGATGCCTTTAGAGTAAATGTTTGTCTACCACAACTTATACTCTTGGGGGGTAATATCAACACTGTGGGAAGACAGAGGAGATTTTTTCAAGATGTTGCTGGAAAACTACATTATATACAAGTTCCTAAGGTTTGAGGTCATCGTGGACAACAAGCCACTGCCCAGACCCAATTGCATGAAGCAGCTTCTGGGTACACTGACACACTTGTCACCATGGTCAAAATGAGAAAATCAACAGATCAGGTAGATCCAGTCTTTCTGCTTCCATAACATTTTGCAAGGCAGCTAAGACTGGCCTCAGTTGTCCACTGAAAACTGGATGTCTTTCATGTGAAATGCACTCAAACTGGGGGGTGGGGGGATGTCAAAGAAAGACTGTTCTGCTAACACGAAGATAATGCAATAAATGAAGAATACCACAAGATTTTAAGTCAGTGGTTCTCAACTTGTGGGTCCCCAGGTGTTTTGTCCTACAACTCCCAGCAATCCCAGCCAGTTTACCAGCTGTTAGGATTTCTGGGAGTTGAAGGCCAAAACATCTGGGGACCCACAGGTTGAGAACCACTGTTTTAAGTGCTATTGGAAAGCTCACCCTTTGGTCACTCAGAATACTTTTGCCCTGAAATGAAAGTTTATGAAGGTTCTCAGTATGTTTTACTCCGGAAATCATGAACATAGTGTCAAGGTAGTATTTTTTAATAAGCCCAGGGCAGGTTGTCAAAAAGTAAAGAAGGAGTAATACTCTGATTATATCAAATTACCACAAGAAAAGACGACATTCCCAAGCATAATCTTCTCTATCAAACATGGGTTGTTTGTTGTTTATTCTTTGAAACTTGACAAGCACTCTAACATCTGTACTTGTGGAAACATCACAAGAAAACAAACAGGAATTCTAGACTTTTTTTCTTTCTTTTTTTAAACCTTATTAAAAATGAGGTTGGTCCTAAAAATATAGAAAGAAATCAATTTAAATTCACAAAAAACTGTACATTATCAAAAATTCACTAAAACAAACACATTTGGTTATTTATATAAAAAGTTTTGATATCCCCCCTTCCCCTCCTACTGTTCAGAACATCTCACAGGCTGATGGGTTGGTTACTTTCGGACATCAAATCAAGATGAAAGGGGAAGAAAAAGCCAGCAGTTGAATGAAAAGGCCAATTCTTGCTGTAATTCTCAATTTTAGTTTGAGAAATTAATTTAAGGTTCAAAAACAAGTGTGTATAAATGCGTAAGATCGTATCCTCTAATGAAACTCAAACTAGGACACACCTGGATTCTATTTTTAAGGTGTTAGGGCTTAAATCTAAAAATTCAGTATTTCTAATGAAAACCCAACAATGAACACATCCAAAATTCTACAACTTTTCTCATGACAGAGCAAAGAAAAAAAAAACCAAACCAATAGAACAGGAAGAAAAAAACCCATTAAAAACCAAAGAGAAGTTTTGTTACAGCACAAGTTTAGATAAAATATAAATATTTATGTATAATATAAAGTCAGTTTCAAATAGACTTCAAATCTACCACTTTATTTTAAAAGCAAAGGAAAACAAATCCCAAAATTTAAAATAAAATAATGCTTTGAGGTTATTTGATAGAAAAAGGCTACGTTTTTGTTGAAAACAATGGGATGGGGGGCTGGGGGGAGTGAGGTCTGGGTGGAGGAAGCACAGTAAGGGAGGTTTCGGTCTCCAGGCTACATCACCTGTGGTTACATTTAACTTACATCAGTGCTCTTGCAATTGGATTGGTCGACGCGGGTTTGGGGGAACACACAGGCATGGCATACAGCAGCGCACAGATCCTTCACTTGGCGGGAGGAAAGCCATTCCCTCAGGGACCCTGCCAGCCATTGATCTGCTCCTAAGTGATACCCGTAATTAACAATGGTTTGAGGAGCTAGGCTGGATAGGAAAAGCAGCAAGGGAGTTAAGGTCCCAGCGGATGGCTTTCCACCTCTCCAATCCACTTCAAAGTGATGGAAGAAAAGGAAAAGAACCAAGTGGTCTCCCTCTGATCAGTCCTATGCGCCTCCTTGTCTCTGCACCAGATACAAGAATAATGAACCTGTATCCTGGAACAGAGACCAGCAAAGAACTTCTACTCTCAGCAGGCATCTGGGATACGATGGGCTTCAAAGCCCACAGCGCCTGAACAACGCGCAGGTTGGCTGACTCGGTTTCCATAAAAGTCTCCCTTTGCAATCGCGTGGAGCAGGTACCCTCAGAGTGTGCTACCTTTTCGCATACAGATAACAAGAAGGCATCCATATGCCTGGACATGAGATGAGTGACTGAGAAGGGCTGCCTTAATGACCAACAACTCCTTTGCTATTTGCTAAGAATACCTCTGCAACTACCTCTACCCTCACTTGCTTGAATAAGACACCCACGAAGGAGGCAGGGAGGGACTGGAAGGAATACCAACTGCCTTCTGTCACTGGCCTGAGTCTAGCGGGTCTCTAGCACCAGAAATCCAATTGCAAACTGTTATATCTGTATGATTAAGGGCAGCATAAGCAGAGGGTATTCCCAATGGATTGTGCATGTTGAAAAATCACACCTTGAAACTGGTGTAACTCACACCACATCTAAATACTAGCTGGGCTGTCTCTGCTACACACATGGCTCTATTTGCAACAAAATGTGCTTTGAGTGGCTTTAGCACTGGGAGAGAGAAAAAAAGAACAATACAATACCCTTCCTTATGTGGGAAAATGAGCAAAACAAATCAAGGCTTTGCTACCCCTCTGAAAATATTCACTAGATTTCAAAAGGGGAGTAGGAAAAAAAGATGTAAGACATGTTCACATGAATTACTGATGCAAAGAAGTACAAACCAGCACATCTCCACAGGGCCACGCTCTTCATCAAGATGGACATACGCAAATGATTATTTTTGCATTCCCTTCTGTGTTCTGCCCAAAGCTGCACTTTAGCTTGGATGCAAGTCAGGACCAAACTAGGTCTGGTGCTTTAGGTAGCACACACTTCAAGGGGGTTGCCTACTGATTAGTTGTGAGCCTGGCACCCCACCCCTATTAAAAATGCTTCTCACAACCCCTAGGAATCACAGGAAATCATTTTGCCCAGCAGTATTGAGATCCAGGAGCGGACTTACTTAAAATCCGGAAATCAACTTCTTGTTTAGTTTTCTTCTTCTTCAGAGAAGCAACCCCCTCCTTGAGCTTAGAGCAGCCAGGAAGCAGAAGGGGTAAGAAGACAAGAACATAGCAAAATTGTCTCCCACATTCCCAGTGTGGGAGGGGTCATTTTAAGAAATCCCACATGGGCAGAGGTTTGCGGGGCCTTTGGAGCTTCAAATGCAAGCTGTGAGGAATGCATGCAGCCTGTGGTCTGCACTTTGTCCAGCTCTGCATTCAAACACGGATCAGGAAACAGGTAGCCAGCATGGGGAAGAAACTGTGCCAATTCCCCACCATCTGGTCCTTCACCTAATTTGAGGTCCAGATAGGCATTAAAGCAGAGTGGGGCCTAGTGCATCCTGCCAAGTTGAAACCCCCAACCTCCCTATCCAGCAGAGCCAATAGTAAGGAATGACGGGAGTTTTACTCCAACAGTAGAGAGCAATACTTTATTCGGTCCAAATGAGAAAAATGGGAGGACTATGTTTCTTTTTTCCCTAGCAGGATTAATCCCACCTCTTTCTTGGGGGGGGGGGGGGTATTAACAATACACTGGGAATCACGTTCTAAAACAGGAAGCAAACAATCCTGCCCACACACACACATAGACTGCAGATCAAGCTTTGTAGACAGTAGCCATCCCTGAGGAATAACACGAGGGCAGGTTTAGTGGAACGGGGACAACACTCAATAAGGCCAGAATCTCTTAAAATAAATTTTGTAGAGCTGGAGGGGGGCATCCAGAAATCCATTTCCTTCCTCCCTCATTCCTACTCCTGAAAGCACCTGTACTTTGGTCCCTTGTAGCTAACCAATACATTCCAGCATTTTACCCACAATCAGAAGGAAAATGGTCTACTTTGTTATGCAGAGACAGGTCTGCTCTATGATATCAGAGTGGATCTAATAAGTTGCCCTTCTGAAATGTTCCTTATGAAGGCAAAGTGGAAGGAAGATCTAGCAGGATGGTTCTGTGGTTTGCACGCCTAGAGAAAAGGATGATTTGGTTTCCTCTGTGGATTCCTGGATTATCCCCATTGTGTTCAACTCCCTTAGAAACAAAATGTGAAACAATCCAGCCATGAGCATGTGTGTACAAAAGAGGGGGCCCATGAATATGAACCAGTTCTGGGAACACACCCTTTCCATACAAGGGTTTGATCGGTCCAGCTCTCCAATTAAGTAGTACTCTTGGCTAAAGAAAAGACAAGTGGCTGAAAGGGATGAAACCAGTGAGCAGGTGCATCCCTGGGCATTGAGGTGGATCTCCTTAGCATCCTGTTCCATCCTTCCCCAAACGTGCACCCACTCTAACCCACACACAAATTTTAGAAAGGAGAATATCACTCAAAGAAAAGAAATGGACACAGCTACGGTTGGGTTACTCAGAATGGGAAAACCAGAGCTAAAGGGGAGTTGGGAGGGTCAAAAAAAAAAAAAAGGGGGGGGGGGAGAAGTGAAGCAGCATATTTCAGTGTCATCACAGCTGTCATTCCCCAAGGCAGGAGTGATCTGCTTGTATACATTTCAAAGCGACTCTAAAAAGGAGGAAAACTTAACGTCCACATTACTGGCCATTAATGCATGGAACTGACACTGCACAGAAAAAGTGTTCTTACACATTCACTAAGAACTATTGCTATTATTAAATAGCCCCAGCTAAGGTGGGGTTGTGGGTGGTTGCTTTTCCATTTTTTAAAAAAGGAAACTTTTTTTATTATTATTTGGCTTACACGGTCAGAGAGCATGTGTTGCTTGGAGCGAAGAGCTGGGGAGAGGGCTTCTGAAGATCCAGGCAGGAAGGCCGCCCTGTTATTAAATGTCAATCCAAGTCCAGTCATTCTGGGGAAGGTGGGGGAGGTGGGGAGATAATCAGCAGGTAGCAAATGAGCTCCCAAGAGACAGTAGGCAGCACAGGGCCAAAGGGGAGGCGCTCCTCTATGGCCTCCTCTCTCTTCTCCCCCTTCTGCTGGCTTCATGGGTCTGCCTCCTCTTTTCCCTGATAAAATTCCTCCCACCGGCTCTCAAAGAACTGGCGCATGGCCAGCCCCGCCTTGCCCACCTCCGACTCGTCCTCATTAAAGGTCCTGCAGTTGTCAAATACCAGGGCAGCATCAGCAGCAAACTCCTCACAACTTGTGTACCTATGAGAAAGAAAGAACAGCCGTGAGGCCTGGAGGCCTAAGAAACCCAGGCCTAAGAAGGAAACCGCCATAGCATAACAACAACATAAAAGTGTAACTGGTAGATAGGGTTAGCCCACACAACTTTATTTATTTGTGATATGATACTACGAATCTTCTGTATTTCAAAACTTTGTCTCCTTCCTTTCTTTTCCCCCACTGGTTGTAACAATTATAGGTCATAGCACAATCTAGCAGTACAGTGCCTGAACTGCAACTATTAGCTCTTACATGGCTGCAGTATGTTGTGGAAGATTACATACACGCACACACACACACATACAAAATGAATGGCCTATCCTCCCTTTTCCTTCCATTCCCTGCCTTTTCCTGTTCGACCGCATCTCCCCCTATGAACCATTGCGGAGATTAAGATCCCCTGGGGAGGCCCTGCTTTCCGTCCCACCATTGTCACAGGCGCGATTGGTGGGGACGAGAGACAGGGCCTTCTCAGTGATTGCTCCCCGGCTATGAAACTTCCTTCTTGGTGAGATCAGGTCAGCTCCCTCCCTCCTGTCCTTTAGAAGGATGGTAAAAACTTGGCTGTGGGACCAAGCTTTCGGGACAGGGCAATAAAGCAGCAATAGGAAAGATTATAAGGCCAATCAGATTTGACGCTGATGACTAGGACAGTTTTAAATGGTGCATTTTAATTTTGAGATAAATGTTTTTAATGTTTATGTATGTGTATATGAATTTGTGTCCTGGCATTGAATGTTTGCCGTATATATGCTGTGCTCCGCCCTGAGTCCCCTTTGGGGTGAGAATATAAATGTTTTAAATAAATAAATAATGGTGCCAAAATGGGAAAAGGGAGTAAGGGCCGTGGCTGTTGGCAGAAATGGAGATAGAGAAAAGGAAGATGAGTTAGTTAATCAGCAGCTACAAACTCATGAATAATCAAAAATATGGAAGTAAAACCAACCACAGATGGCCTTCACAGAATTATTTTGGCCTCAAAGGACAGATTCTGCAAACCAGAATCACCTCCTGAAATAGTTATGTACCAATTCTATTATAGGTGCCATGAATTAAGATGCTAGGAGGTGGCCCTATTACTAACTGTGTTCCCGGTACTTACCCACCACGCAGTAACCGTGCCCTCATGGTGGAAAAGTCCATAGGATTTTTTATGATTTTCCGGTAGCCAGGCACTAGCCGGGGATTGACTGGCTCCAAGAAAGGCCAAGCATTTTCATGAGATTCCATCTCCATCAAGATGATCCTGATGAAATAAGGACAATGCAGAGTCAAGGGCTGATGCAACTGACAAATTCACCAGGCACACTGAAAGACTCTGCCTAGGAGCACATCCCAGGGGATTTCATCCACACTTCATCCCCAGAGCAAAGGAAAGAAAGGACTCTTTCCCCAGCTGGAGAGATTTTTTCTCTCACGATTGAAGCCTGTTCCCCATATTTCCCAACCTCCTTCTGTCTGCTTCATAAAGCCCCTCCCTGAAACTCTGAAAGGAAACCTACTCGCAGAAGGTAAGGTCAGCGCTTTGGCCTCGTGCTGACACTCTTCTTCGCTTGGAGGGAGAGAGGCCTTCGCCTGAGTATCGTGGTGGGACATTTGTCAGGTTACTACGCTGTTGGGATCCTGCTGCCCGAGAGCGAGGGCTGGGCTCTTCCTGCCCCTGAAATGCCTTAGAACTACCAGCTTTCCTTTTCTTGCCCCGTCGTTGAGAGCCATACTCATCTGGGGATTCCCCTTGCATCTGTACAAAAGAAAAATGATAAGGGGGGAGAAAAAGCTACAATCAATACCTTGGAATTTTCTCAAAGGGAAAAAATATTTCAGAGGCAAAAAAGCACAGTTTTAATGCTCCCTGCTAGGGACACTGCAATCTCTCAAGGACATACATATACACAGCACATAGGACGCCCTCCCACTCCTTGAACACAATAGACTGTTCCACCTTTGTACATCCAGTGGGGTAAAGGAGACCCTACCAATCAGGTAGGAAAACCCAAGGGATTTTGGATGGGACAGATTCTAGCCCATATGGAGCCAGCACCTGAGCGATGCAGAGGGAGCAGAACCAGTCACCAGCTGGCACCTCAGTCATCTTAGGCCGGTGGCAGTAGAGGTGGCAACCACGATCACAGCTATCACACAGCAACAAGTTCTCATCATCGTCCCCTTTTCGGCACACTAGACAAGTCTGAAGAGCAGGGAGAACAAGGAAGGGTGAGGACCAGTCCCAAGCTAGTCAAAACACCATTCAGAGGACCAAAGGGAAAGCTGACTCTCTTGTCCTGGCCCCAAAGTGTAGCTACAGGTTTCATCCAGGCCAGATATTTGCTGTAGCCTTGGAATTGAGAAGTCTTTCCATACCACTGCATTTTCCTCATATCACTGCCTCATTACTTTATGTGCCTCTAAAACAGCCCCAAAAGAAGCACCAGAGATTTACTTTGATTTCCTCATCTACACTTGCTGCTCTGCCTTTCTCCCCAGCCCAGTTCTCCTTTCTCACCGCTCTGACAACTGACTTCTCCCAGGCAATAGAGCACTCCAGCTGACAGATACACAGGGCAACTTGGGCAGCACTGTGGCACCTTTCCAAAGTCTGACGCCAGATTCGCATCCGGGGCGTGATCTCATATGTACTGCAAAAGAAAAAAAAAGCCATGAGATAGGGGAAAGGCACCCTCCAGTTTTAAATAGTACAATTGCCCCTCCACATTTGCGGGCTTAGCTCTGTGGGTTTGATTAAAATGTTCTTATCTAGGAAGCTCTAGGTCAAGCCTCTTGAACCTCCAACCCTCCATGCATTTGGGCTTGCAACTCTCAGAAGCCCTAGCCAGCTTGTTCAATAGGCAGAAATTCTGGGAGATGAAGTCCAAAACACCTGGAGGGCTGCAGGGTGAAGAGGCCTGATTTCGGATCTCCAGTGCAATCTGGTAGAAAGTCACCACAGAATTGTGCTGGAGGATCTAGACATTTCTAGAGAAGTAAAAAGATGGCAATTTATTAATTTGCATTTTTTCACTTTTTCCCTAATCCCAGAAAATGTGAAGATCTGACAGTAGAAGTGACTGTGCACATTACTTCAACAGAAAATCTGACACCAGAGGCAGGAACAAAATGGAAAGAATAGATGGGTTTCTAAAATGACAAAAAACAGCAGCTTGAACCTGTTTCAGCAGACCATTTATTCAGAACAAAATATATGCATGCATGAAAAGAAACATCAGCTCAATAGCTGGAATCTTCTAGAGACATATCAAGGTTTCTTCCAAAGTGCATCTAGGAATAGTTTCCTTCTTTCACCAGACCACAGTTTAAATAATTTCCATTTCATTTTCCAAACTTACAGATCTGTACTTTTTACAAATCATACTGGAGATAGTACAACAGCTGATGTGATTTATCTGGCTATCCCTTTCTTCTCTGTTTTGCTGTTCATACAAACACAGGAGGAGATTTCAAAGTTAGTTGTAAGGTACACATAGCTACATTTGGACCAGCTAGAGAGGAATACTGACTTCCCTTTCCCTGCTCATGTTTTATCACACTGTTTATTACAAACACACTTCTATAATCTAATGCTACTGCAGTCCTTTTTCAGCATCCTATAAATCATTGTATCTCAACCTTCCTAATGCCGTGACCCCTTGATACAGTTCCACATGTTGTGGTGACCTACAACCATAAACTTATTTTCATGCTACTTCATAACTATAATTTTTCTACTGTTATGAATTGTAATGTAAATATCTGATATGCAGGATATGCAAGATATATTTTCATTCACTGAACCAAATTGGTGGGGTAGGGAGGGGGTTGATTTTGTCATTTGGGAGTTGTATGCATGATGGCCATCTTTCCTACCCAATTCCCAAAGACTGTGACAATAGAATGAATGCAAAGCAGGAACATCAGCAGGTGGCAAAGCACCTACAGAAGTTAAGTCAAGCAGATGGTGTAATGACACACAAGACTTCTTGAGGAAGCACTGTGACCACACGAAGCACCAGAGATCAGCAACAAGTGAACCTTTCTGGTTTCATTGAAGTGAAGAATACATGTAAACAGCAAGTTAATTTAGCAGACAAAGGAGAGGTCACTGAAAAAAACAAACATTGAACACCTGACAGCCCAGTCCAATCATCTAGGATCCCTAGGTTATAATGGTGAACAAAGGCAGACGTCTGTGAACAGGTGGCTGCTCAAAAATCTGGCAGAGGCAAAACACAGAGAATGGCAGAAAGAGGGCATAATTGCTTTCATTTAAAACTAGAGGATTGAAAAACACAACACATTTTAATATACTAGAAACAGGATCATCCACTAAAGAAAAATACGGGGAGAAAGTACTGCAGTTTCTGAATGCCAGAGAAAGAATGTGTAAGAGAAAATCTGGACTGCATAACTAGAGTTTTAATTGCTTGATGAGGTGAGACCACAAGAAGACCATTACCAATCAGCAAAGATGTAATTTTTTGTGTCAACTCCTGTTTATTAAAAGGCAGCATGAAGTGAGAAGTTTAATAAGCCCTCATTTAGACAAAATGTACCACACCAAGTCTAAAGGACAGAAAGCAGCTTCTTTCCAGAAATATTTCTGTCATCTGCTGTAGGTCTCATACAATCACATCAACATTCACTAGATTTTCAAAGACAACTGCAATGGGCCTTATTATATCCTCTTATCTTCTGAAGTTTGCTTATGAGACCTGGAAATTAACCAGACCTTTGATCTCTACTAAGATCAAAGACAGAGTCCAAATGATGTTAAGAAATAGGAATACAATTCTGATGATCAAAGTCAGTGGTGGAATTCAGCCAATTCTGTCAATGAAAGAAAACACTCACATTTCTGGGGTGCCTGCCTCCAGGTTGTTGGGGTCACTCAGCAAAGCTTTCTCTATCACCACCTCATGTGGGGGCCAGAGGGGCTCTCTGAGATATCTCCGCTCCAGGTTCTGCTCTAGGTCTGTCAGGCGAAGTACTGCTAAGTCTAAAGGGTTATTGGTTTCACGCTGCAACGCTGGTCCCTCACGCCGGTTTTTGATGGTTATGTGTTCCAGATGTTTCAGTTCATGCTCACAGTACTCCAAGTCACTACGGGTTGAATCAGGATTTGGACTTGTCCAACCCTGGAGGGAAAGCAGAGCCAAAGCAAAAAACTGAAGCGAGCAGGGCTGGATAGGATGAAGTGATGATTAGAGCACTCTTCTAGGAACATCCAAAAGCATTTGGGAGTTTTTGATCCAAGTACTGGATGAAACCAGTTGTTAGGTATTTTCTAATTATTTTCCCTGTGTCACTGCCCAAGATTGACACATGATGACGATAACATCTGAGGATAGATGCTTATACCAAGAACCAGGAGTATCCTCATTTCAGAATGAAACAACACTTCTAGAATGATGGACTGAAGTCAGTCAATCATTATGAAGAAGTTCGAATTTCTGTTAGTACAATGTACAATGTATCCCAAAACATCATGGAAGGTTATCAGTTATAAAAAAAATTACTGTCTAAAACCAATTAGTGTTCATGTTGCTGGCAGATTGCCAGTTAAAAAACTCATCGACTAGGAGAACAATATCCTTACATGGAATCCTTACATGGGAATGAAAATGTCACTGTACATTTCCCCTCTGGGCCCCATCAAGTTCTGTGCTATCTAATCTGAAACTGGTAATTCTCAATTTTCGAACCCCAGAAGCAGGAAGAGACTTTCATATTGGTTTTGAATGGGTACACCAGATTTAGATATTGCCAGAGACCTTAAAAATGACATGTATGGCATGAAATTTGTTCACCAGAAGTAACTCCTTCATAATAGTAATAAAGAATATACAACTAACAGGAAAGGTTCAGTCTCTACAGGATCTTGGTACGTACACGGATCTGCAGATCTGCCATGAGTACCCGCTGCTCCAGCTCCTCTACCCACTGAAGAACAGACAAGTCTATCTCAAAGGCCCGCTCAGCCACTGACCACTGGGCAAGGGCTTCCAGAGACACTAGATGGTTGGTGTTCTCGGATTGAGTCTGGAAAATGGGATCTGGGAGAAAAGGTAAGAACAAGTTATCAGGCATGCAGTCATCTAGGATGTGGGGATGATCAAAAACTCACTGGTCCATGGGATGGGGAACTCTTACCATTGGCAGCACGGGCATACACCTCCCGCAGGTTATCCTTGTGCTTAGTAAGGTGCTTATGCAAGGCTTTCTCCCGGATCCCTCGTGGGTGCAGTACTTGCAGGACAGCTTCCAGCTCTTCTGGGTCCTGTAACCACCACCAGCCACTTTGCATCTCTGTAAGGGGAAAACAGGAAAAGGAGGAACCAGCTCAGAAGGTGAAATCACTGACGAACATCACTTATCTGTAAGCTAAGTGCAGTAATACAACTTGTAATACAAAACCCTAGAGGAGAGCTTTCTAAACTGTGTGTTGGGACACATTAGTGTGGCACTTATGGCCCCTCAGGTGTGTTACATAAAAAATGCTTCCCCCACCCCTCAGAAACAAAGGCTGGCTGCCCCTGAAGGAGGAGGAAGGAGGAGGAGGAAGGAGGAGGAGGAGGTGGAAGCTTTAGCGGCCACACAAGCGCCACCGAATCCAAGTCCAAGCCCAAGCCCAACCTCCTGCCATCCTCCTCCTCCTTGCTGTTGACTGCTCTCAACCTTGTCCCTGACGGCAGTGGTCTAAACAGTGGTCTCAATCACTGAAGGGGGGGGGGAGGGCAAGAAGGAACTCAGTGGAGGGGCCCACTATGAAAAGAAAAACACAGAATTAGAAAATACCATTAAAGGGCATCTAGTCAAACCCCCTTGTGCCAGCCAAAAATGCACAATCAAAACAACCCTTGGATGGCCATCTACAGCTTTATAGCCATCTATGCTTAATCATGTCAAAAGTGGAATGCTGATGCTGTAGGTACTGTTATTTTTATAATTTGCACAATTTATTGATTGAGTTGCTGTAATTATCACTAAAATTGATAACTTTTTAATTCAGAAAAGAAAATCTGTTGAAAATTATGTTGATTAACCACATGGAGCAACTATTAATATACTACGATTATGAACTACGATTATGGATGGTGTGATTTTAATATGAAATGTGTTGTTTTTAAATGCTTAATATGTATTAGTTTTACTTTAATTCTAATTTTAATTTTGGTATTTTGGAATTGTATTGTATTAAGGCACTGAATATTTGCCTCTATGTAAGCTGCCTTGAGTCCCCTTCGGGGTACAGAAAGACAGGGCATAAATAGGATAAATAAATAAATAATATTATATGAAACTCTTGTAAGGGGTTGGCTGAACCTCTGGTTTGCTAGTAAAATTTAATTACCGTGTCACAAAAGGATAAATGTCTAAAAAGTGTGTCACGATCACAAAAAGTTTTTAAAGGTCTACCCCAGAGAGCCGTTTTACAAATAAATTCTATACTACTGTTCCACAGTTCTTCAAATCAAACATCAAAAACTCGAGAAAAGAGGTACACCATGTCCAAATTATGCAACAGGAATGAAAAAGCAACTGTATCATACCCGAAGGTATGGGCTGAGCTGTCACTTGTGTCAAGTATTTCTGCTCCATTTGCTTGAAGAGTTTAGTAGGGGGGCGCCCCCGTCGCCTTGGCTGCCCTGGGGTCCCCTGGGCTTTACTGGGAATCTCCTTGACTCTGGAGCAAGTACTGGGGATCCTGGAGCTGAAATGGAGAGGAGTGGAGGCCAGTGATGGCAATGCTGGGCTGGTGGTGGAGAGGCCATTTAGCTGTGAGGAGGAAAAACCAGGATCCATAAGACCACAAGCACACATATGTCAAAAAATCACTAGCCAACATGTCTGCCATCTACACAAGGAACTGCTTCCTTCTGTCTTCCAGCACTTCAACACTTATAGTGTGTTGTGATGGCCTGGAATACACACAGCTAAAACACATCTTTATTTATCTTCATATGGATAGAGGTATTTGGTGAGGAGGCAGCAAAATTTGAGAGTGAGAATTCCAGAGTGAAGCTTGGGACTCCACTGGTACAGCCAGGAAACCCTTCCAACTGTTGAATGCCAAACCTCTTTTTTCAGTTCTAACCGTGGCTTTTGAGATTTTTCTCTATGAACATTGAGGAGTGTATGTGTGTGTACACACACACACACACATACATATGAATGGAAAGCATGGAGGGATGAAAGGATCTAACAAACAGCAGACTGAGTACAGTACAGACAGTGAGAATAGAAAGTGAAGAAGTAGCTTCTCAGAAAGGTGAATATGTGTCTGAGTGGAGATAGACAGGAATGGCACTGACACTTGAGGCGGTTCTCCCCTATGAAAGGGCATCCATCCCACCCAAGGTTGTTGTTTTTTGGTAAGTCCTGCCTATTAGAGTGAATGGGAAGGTGCTCTGCTCCCCTGCAGAAAAAGAGCAGAGAAGGAATTGAGTAGCAATGCAACAAACAGAAAGAGAAAGAGAGAATAGAGATAAAAGCAGACAAAGAAGGCAAAGGGGAAGGGCTATTCCTGTCAGCTAAATCTACCTATCTATTTCCTTGATGGGGACTATATACTTGTGCAGACTGCCAACACAATTCCTTTATTCCTGTTGCACCACTTGCCTAACCAAGATCAAAAGGGGAGCTCACACTGCTTCCTCAAGGCCTTTGGGAATGACGCTCACCTGCCGGACTGAGGCCTTTGACTGGTCCCTGGTCGATGGTTTACACAGTTGGGGGGAAGCTTTGAAAGAGGGCAGTTCAATGGAGGTAGCATGTGGGGAGTTACTACAAGGTGCCTTGGGCAGCAGATTGAACCAGGCCACCTGCGTCGTTTGTGTGATGCTTTCACCCTCTGCAGCAGAGTCTGTTTCATCTTGAGGCACAGAGTCCGCTTTGCCGGGGCTGCTATCTGGGGTGAGGACAGAGCTGTCAAGCAACGAGGAAGCCTGCTGTGTCTGACTGAGCCAGGACAGGAAAGCTGACTGGGTGAGGTCATGCTGAGACTGGCCCAGGGACATAGACTCCTCCAAAAACCCACTGAAAGACATGGATGTGTACTCTGGCAATTTGGGCTCTAGTGGCTCTGATGGCAGCAGCCCCTCATCGTCCTGCCACGGCTGCCCCCACGAACGAGAGCCTGTGTAGTTCATATTCTCAGTCTCTGGGGGTGCATCAGTGGTCTCCTTTTTGATTGAGGGTGTTTCGTCTTCTTCATCCTTCAGGACCATTTCTTTTTCCAGTGTGTTCTTAGGTGGCTCAGGGACATCTGCTTGGGGGACAACAATAATGAGATATATTTATCTCTCCCCACTAGATGGTGCTCAGACCTATCTCAAAAATGTCAACTAAAATCCCCTCTAAACCAAGGAAACTCACTAGGTGACATTATGTTGATCCCTTTGGGGTCATAATAAATAGGGGTGAGCTCCCGTCTGTCAGCTCCAACTTCCCATGCTGGGACATAAGAGGAGCCTCCCACAGGATGGTAAAACATCCAGGCATCCCCTGGGCAACATCCTTGCTGCCGGCTAATTCTCTCACACCAGAAGCGACTTGCAGTTTCTCAAGTCGCTTCTGACACGAAAAAAAATCAATAGGAAATGACTTGAAGTCATCGAATCTATGGCAGCAAATCATGCCATAGATTCTATGTTTTGGGGCAAGGCACATACTACACTGACCCACAGTCCCTGTCCTGGTGTAAACCAGAACTGTGTTTTCTAATACAGCATTAATCCAGATAATTGACAGAAAGAGAGAATGAGACTGCTCCTCTAGAAAACACCAATAAGTTCCTCCCAACCCATCACTGAATGCTCCCTCCTAAAGGATTCACAACACAGATGGAAATCTAAAGTTCTGTACAGGTAAGGTAAAATTTGACCCACTGACATACCATATTTCACCTCGTCATAGTCACATTTTTATCCTTTTTTTCACTGAGAATGGGAGAT
This sequence comes from Anolis sagrei, assembly GCF_037176765.1. Lineage (NCBI taxonomy): Eukaryota > Metazoa > Chordata > Lepidosauria > Squamata > Anolidae > Anolis > Anolis sagrei. The sequence continues at coordinate 138,969,040 of NC_090022.1, forward strand.
GTGACTGTTATACAATTTAAAAAATCCATTTACAGGGCTTCACTTGACTGGCACCCAAGTGAAGTCCCTTAGCTCTAAGTGGACTAAGGGAGTGACTATTATTCAAGGAATACTAATACCAAAAATGGGGTGCAACTATTATGCAATGTATTGTCCTCTGGAATTCACTCAAATATAGTGATGTTATCTCTGTTCTTTAAGGCTGCCTCCACCCACATCAGCCAAGACACCAGTGTGATTCACATGCCAAAATTCCACTTTGATTTCTATTATTATTTTCAAATGCTTTGAAGTTCCTGCTTTAAACTTATCCCATTAGGTTATCCCAAATGTCTACTGCTAGCTGCAGGAATCCTATTCCTTGTGCCCTGAATCTCTACAGCAGTGGTTCCCGACCCATGGGTCATTGCCCCAAATGGGGTCATGAAGGATTTTCTGTGGGATTGCTGGGCAGTGGTGAGCTATGAAAATTTTAAAAAGGAAAAACAAAAAATCTTGTCATCCAAATGTTACTATGCTTGTGTTTCAAGCTTCACTCCTCTTGTTTCTACATATCTCTGAGAGCAGATTTCCAACCAAAACAAGAAACAGATAAAATGCTGAAAATGACATTAACAAAAATTCAACCACAATTTTTAAAGCTTCTTAATGAGTTACAATTTCAGTCATTGCACTAAATATGTTGGACGAACTGACACCAAATTTGAACACAAGACACCAACTAAAGCAATCTATGTCCTTCACTCAAAAAACAAAAAACAAAAATTCGTAAAGAATTTAAACCCCCCACAAAGCTAAATGACTATACAGAGCATGCGTTAAAAGAAGTTGCCATTATTCTGAATTCTATTATACTGAAAAATCTAACTTTGGTGTCCTTTCATTTACTCTACTAAAATGTCTATTTTTAATCATTCCGGGTAACTTTGGCACTATAAATGGGGTCACAACTCAAAGAAGCATTTGGGAACCGCTGCTCTACAGGGTTTTCATTCCTTCAGGGTTGTTTTTATTTTTTTTAAAGTCCATGTTTCTTTATTTGCAGTTTCATGTACCTGTAGAGGCCTCACAACCTTCTATAAAAATCCCACCGAGATGGGGCAGGACCCAATACCGGCGCCGGTATCGATCCTGCCCCAGTTGTGAAGCCCGAAGCAACTGAGCAGCACTGACCAACTTCTTGCGAAAGAACATCTGGCGCTGTGGAAAGAATCAGTAAAGAGGGGATTAATACAAAAAGATCTGGGTTCCACAATAACGAGTATATTTGTAAAAACAACTTCCAAAAGCCTCACTAAGCCTAGCAAAAACCACATTTTCATCTATCTATAACCAAAGACATTTACCTTGGAAAGCTTTTCAATTTGTCTCTCCAGCTCAGGCACACTGGAAACTGGAATTTCATTCTGGCAAGGGAAAGAAATATATTAAAATCAAATCTTTCATCTACCTCTTGAATCTAGATTGATTTCCCCACAGAATGCTAAAATATTCAAAGGTAAATGAATTGAGTGAGAAGTTTCAGTGAGGCATGCATTTGCTGACGGTAGCAATTGCAGACCTCTTTGATTTGCTAGTCATTAATTGGTTTATTGATTTATTTACCCTATTTATACCCTGCCTTTCTCAACCCTGAAGGGGACTCAAGGCAGCTTACATATTGGCAGTTATTCAACAAAAAATTCTAATGACATAAAATTAAAAAAAATAAATTTAAATTAATACATATTAAACATTTAAAAATATTACATTCAATATTAAAATCACACCATCCATGATCGTAGTCCAGGGCCATTCCAATTGTCATTGAACATATTCCATATCTATTATTGCACTGCAACTATTCATTAATTCATTCATTAATTCATTCATTAATTCTGAAGGCTTAATCCCAAAGCACGTTTTCGCTTTTCCTGATGAAGACCAGGAGGGAGGGGGCTGATCTAACATCACTGGAGAGGGAAATCCAGTCAAGGAGCCACCACTGAGAAGGCTCTGTCTCTCGTCCCCACCAGTTGCGCCTGTGAAGAAGGCGGGATCAAAAGCAGGGCCTCCCCAGTTGATCTTAATCTCCGAGGTGGTTCATAGGGGGAGATACATTTGGACAGTTACGCTGGGCTGGAGCCATTTATCCAACAGAATTTTCTGTTCCGATAATTCTGCTTTTCCTGTGTTTTGGAACCAACAATACTTCTTCCCAATTAACTATTTCTTATCAGAATGCAGATTCAGAGATAGGACACTTGTTCTTATCAGATGACCACAGTCACACTATCATCTACCTCATAGTCTTTCCGGGTTTTGTATGCTCTTTTTCTTCCTTCCTGATCCAAGTCCATATCCTCGTGTTCCTCAGTGATGCGTGGGCTCCTTCGCCACTGCCCTTCTTCCAAGCCACTGATTTCAGATTCAGGGCGACCAGTCTTTTTGGCTACAGCAATCTTCAATCTACAGTGTAAAGACAAGATGGAAGGAGAAAAAGTCCACTGCTGTAACATGGCAAAGTTAGGAGAAATTAATCTATTTTCTTCTAAACCCTTTGGAATATCAAAGATTATGGAAAGGAAATCAATACATGATCAGTCAGGTCAAAGTAGGATTATGCAACACTGTACAAGATATGACTTAAAAGATATGACAAACTCACAGACTCTTTCAGTGTACAGACACCTTGTTGTTGTTCATTCGTTCAGTCGTCTCCGACTCTTCGTGACCTCATGGACCAGCCCACGCCAGAGCTCCCTGTCGGCCGTTACCACCCCCAGCTCCCTCAAGGTCAGTCCAGTCACTTCAAGGATGCCATCCATCCATCTTGCCCTTGGTCGGCCCCTCTTCCTTTTGCCTTCCACTTTCCCCAGCATAATTGTCTTCTCTAGGCTTTCCTGTCTCCTCATGATGTGGTACAGACACCTTACTACATAATAAGTGTGTACAGACACCTTACTACATAATAATAATAATAATCTATATAATTAAAAATGTAATGTTCTTTGTGGGATTAAAAGAACTCAGAAACTACTGGACGAATCGACACCAAATTTGAACACAAGACACCAACTAAAGCAATCTATGTCCTTCACTCAAAAAACCAAAAAAAATTATCCGTAAAGAACTTAAACCCCCCACAAAGCTAAATGTCTATGTATGCGTTAAAAGAACACCCTCCTCCACCCTTCCCTCCTGCATGAGGGGAAAAAAAAACCTAACAGCTAAGAGAGAGGTAGCTTGAGAGAGAGAGGGAAAGGTGGCCGGTATATCCCTCTTGATACCCCCCCTGCCTCTCTCTTCCCAAAAGATTCAGAGAGAGGGAGGGAGGGAGGGGGGGGGGAAGGACACCCTCCTCCATATCCACCCCCTCCCTTTCCTTCCTTTCCTTTCTCGCTATCAGCAGCATGGAGGTGCCTCCGCTGTGAACTCACACGGGAGGGATTCTGTGTGTGTGTGTGCACCCAGAAAACTGGGAAGGAATTCTGGGAAATGAAGTCCAATATTCAAAGAAAGGAGAAAAAGGCACACTCTGTAAGTTAGAAAAGGCTGTCCAAGAAGGCACAATCAGAACACTCCTGAAAGATGGCCATCCATTTTTACTTTAAAGCAACACTGGGCTATATCTACAATAATAATATCTATATATCTATCATAATAATATCTATAAGTCTATAAGTCTATAAGTCTATATATATATATATATATATATATATATATATATATACACACATACATACACACACACACACACACACACACACACTAGCTGTGCCCTGCCACGCGTTGCTGTGGCCTATAGTAAAACTTATCAAAGTTGAGGTAGATATCTGGACTATTATGAAAGAGAGGTACCTACCTATTCCTTCCCCCTTTTCCTCCCCCTTTCTCTCCTTTCTTCCTTCTCTACCTCTTTCTTTCTTTCCTTCTTTCACTACTTGGTTTCATCCTTCTCTTTCCTTCATTCCCTCCCCCTTTCTTCCTTTGCCTTTCTTCCCTCCCTGTTTGCTTCCTTCTTTCTCTTTTTATTTCCTTTTATTTCACCACCATCATAACAATAACAATAATGCAATGTATTGCCTCTGGGACCTGACACCTCTCCCATTCCCCCTAAAAGGGTCTCATAGGAATAATAGCATCATAATAATCATAGAAATAACAACCTTTACCCGCCACGCGTTGCTGTGGCCAACCTTCCCTCTTTCTCTCCTTCTTTCCCTCCTTCCTTCCTTCCTTCCCTCCCATCTTTCCTTCTCCTTTTCCTTCTCTATCTCTTTCCTTCCTTCCCCCTTTTTATTTCTCTTCTGGTCTCTTTTCTTCCTTCTCTCTTTCCTTCCCTCCCTCTTTCTCTACATCTTCCCCCTTCCTTCACTCCCTCTTTCCTTCCTTCATTCCCTTTTTTCTTTCCTTCTCTCCTTCTTTTCTTCCCCCTTTTTCTTTCTCTTCTGGTCTCTTTTCTTCCTTCTCTCTTTCCTTCTTTCCTTCCCTCCCTCTTTCTCTACATCTTCGTCCTTCCTTCACTCCCTCTTTCCTTCCTTTATTCCCTTTTTCCTTTCCTTCTCTCCTTCCTTCCTTCCCCGTTTTTCTTTCCCTCCCTCTGTCTCTCATTTCTTCCTTCTCTACCTCTTTCCTTCCTTCCCCCCTTTTCTTTCTCTTCTGCTGTCTCTCTTTTCTTTCCTTCCATCTTTCCTTTTCTTTCCTTTTCTTCTTCCTTCTTTCTCTAACTTTCCTTCCTTCCCCCTTTTCTTTATCTCCCTTTCTCTTTCTTCCTTCTTTCCTTCCTTCCCGTCTTTCCTGGATTTTGACAGGGTGGGAAGGGGCGGGGTGGGGTTTGGAGATGGCGTGAAGTAAAAGGAGGTAAGATTGGGGCAGGGGAGTGATGGAGCGTGGGGTTGTGTGTGTGCGTGCGGCAGGGTGTGTGTGTGTGCGGGAAACGGCGCGGCAGGGCTTGGAGTGGGCATGGCTTCCGCAGAGGGAACGTTGGCCGGAAGACTGTGTGCGCGCGCCAGGGAACTTGCGGCTGGACACCAATGCGCATGCTCAGTTGTTTTGCCGTTTTGTGAGTGTGCTGTTGTGTTGTTTTTCATTTTGAGTAGATATGTTTGTACCTTATGGGTTGTGTTATGGGCATGGGAATTTTGGTTAAGTTTCATTGGGGGGTTTGTGAGTTTTGTTGTTTTGCCGTTTTGTGAGTGTGTTGTTGTGTTGTTTTTCATTTTGAGTAGATATGTTTGTACCTTGTGGGTTGTGTTATGGGCATGGGAATTTTGGTTAAGTTTCGTTGGTTTTTTTTAGTTTTGTTGTTTTGCCGTTTCGTGAGTGTGTTGTTGTGTTGTTTTTCATTTTGAGTAGATATATTTGTACCTTGGAGTTTTGCTGTCCGGTTGAACCAACCTAACAGATTTATATATATAGATAGATATTATTATAGGCATATAGAATTTTTTGTTAGAGACATACAGATATTATAGACATGTAGATATTGTTATAGACATATAGATATCATCTATATATATAAATCTGTTAGGTTGGTTCAACCAGACAGCAAAACTCCACAACCCCCCAACGAAACTGTACCAAAATTGCCATGCCCATAACACAACCCACAAGGTACAAACATATCTACTCAAAATGAAAAACAACACAACAACACACTCACAAAACGGCAAAACAACAAAACTCAAAAAACCCCAACGAAACTTAAGCAAAATTGCCATGCCCATAACACAACCCACAAGGTACAAACATATCTACTCAAAATGAAAAACAACACAACAACACACTCACAAAACGGCAAAACAACAAAACTAAAAAAAACCAACGAAACTTAACCAAAATTCCCATGCCCATAACACAACCCACAAGGTACAAACATATCTACTCAAAATGAAAAACAACACAACAACACACTCACAAAACGGCAAAACAACAAAACTAAAAAAAAAACCAACGAAACTTAACCAAAATTCCCATGCCCATAACACAACCCACAAGGTACAAACATATCTACTCAAAATGAAAAACAACACAACAACACACTCACAAAACGGCAAAACAACAAAACTCACAAACCCCCCAACGAAACTTAACCAAAATTCCCATGCCCATAACACAACCCATAAGGTACAAACATATCTACTCAAAATGAAAAACAACACAACAGCACACTCACAAAACGGCAAAACAACTGAGCATGCGCATTGGTGTCCAGCCGCAAGTTCCCTGGCGCGCGCACACAGTCTTCCGGCCAACGTTCCCTCTGCGGAAGCCATGCCCACTCCAAGCCCTGCCACGCCGTTTCCCGCACACACACACACCCTGCCGCACGCACACACACAACCCCATGCTCCATCACTCCCCCCACCGCCACACACACACAAGCAACCCCACTCGCCCCCACTGCCGCACACACACACACACGCGCAACCCCACGCTCCATCACTCCCCCCGCCGCCGCACACACGCGCGCAACCCCACGCTCCATCACTCACCTGCCCCAATCTTACCTCCTTTTACTTCACGCCACCTCCAAACCCCACCCCGCCCCTTCCCACCCTGTCAAAATCCAGGAAAGACGGGAAGGAAGGAAAGAAGGAAGAAAGAGAAAGGGAGATAAAGAAAAGGGGGAAGGAAGGAAAGTTAGAGAAAGAAGGAAGAAGAAAAGGAAAGAAAAGGAAAGATGGAAGGAAAGAAAAGAGAGACAGCAGAAGAGAAAGAAAAAGGGGGAAGGAAGGAAAGAGGTAGAGAAGGAAGAAATGAGAGACAGAGGGAGGGAAAAAAAGGGGGAAGGAAGGAAGGAGAGAAGGAAAGGAAAAAGGGAATAAAGGAAGGAAAGAAGGAAAGAGAGAAGGAAGAAAAGAGACCAGAAGAGAAAGAAAAAGGGGGAAGGAAAGAAGGAGAGAAGGAAAGAAAAAAGGGAATGAAGGAAGGAAAGAGGGAGTGAAGGAAGGGGGAAGATGTAGAGAAAGAGGGAGGGAAGGAAAGAAGGAAAGAGAGAAGGAAGAAAAGAGACCAGAAGAGAAATAAAAAGGGGGAAGGAAGGAAAGAGATAGAGAAGGAAGAGGAGAAGGAAAGATGGGAGGGAAGGAAGGAAGGAAGGAGGGAAAGAAGGAGAGAAAGAGGGAAGGTTGGCCACAGCAACGCGTGGCGGGTAAAGGTTGTTATTTCTATGATTATTATGATGCTATTATTCCTATGAGACCCTTTTAGGGGGAATGGGAGAGGTGTCAGGTCCCAGAGGCAATGCATTGCATTATTGTTATTGTTATGATGGTGGTGAAATAAAAGGAAATAAAAAGAGAAAGAAGGAAGCAAACAGGGAGGGAAGAAAGGCAAAGGAAGAAAGGGGGAGGGAATGAAGGAAAGAGAAGGATGAAACCAAGTAGTGAAAGAAGGAAAGAAAGAAAGAGGTAGAGAAGGAAGAAAGGAGAGAAAGGGGGAGGAAAAGGGGGAAGGAATAGGTAGGTACCTCTCTTTCATAATAGTCCAGATATCTACCTCAATTTTGATAAGTTTTACTATAGGCCACAGCAATGCGTGGCAGGGCACAGCTAGTATGTCTATAATAATATCCATGTCTATAATTATAATAATAACTATATACACGTATAATATGTATACATCTATAATAATAATAGCTATATAATATCTGTAATAATATCTATATGCCTATAAAAATATCTATAGGTCTGTAATAATATCCATACATCAGTTGCCCGTTTTTGCTTGAAAGATGTATAGCCCTGTGCTCCTTCTATTTTTTATCAGTTTTATACTAATTCATGTAATGCTTTGAGTCCCCCCAGGGGTGAGAAAGGCAGTATATAAATCCTGTAAATAATAATAATAAAATTTTGATATGAAATAAAAAATAACATCTATAATAACACCTATATACCTTAATCATACTATCGGTGTCTATAATAATATCTATATGTCTATAACAACAACAACAACAACAATACCTATATAATATCTCTGAACTGGGTTATATGGCAGTGTGGACTCAGGTAACTCAGGGCCCTTCCGCACATCCATATAACCCTTTGGCCTCGAGGAGACTGAAAAGGGGCCTATATTAGGTTGACACGTTGCCACTTCAGTTGTGTATTGAAAGCTTAGAAACCAGCTCTTTTCTTTCTTTCCCATTTCTCCACGAGGGGGCACAGCAACGCGTTGCCGGGTACAGCTAGTAATAATAATAAAAACTGAGTTGTATACCACCCTATGTCCCCAAAAGGACTCAGGAAGGGTTCCAACATAAAAGGCAAACATTCAATTGCCAGAAAGAAAAACATACAGACAATGACATCAAAACAAACACATTCAACAATATAACACAACCTATTTTAACTTAACAAACAAAATAACAACTAAAAGCATCATAAAATACCCAAATCCTGTTAAAACATACTAAAAATAATTATATTATATCCGGTGATAGCATGGGCCTGGTACTTTTCAATTCACTAAGATAAATTCTAGTGACACATACCTGCGCAGTTTCCCCTCAATGATCCATTTGTTTCTCCTGTGGTTGGACATGTTCTCTAAAGTCTTGTCAATTTCACTGCAGTAAAAGAAGTTAAAAAGAATTGTGTTTTGGATGGTGACACATGTATATGAGAAAGCATCTAGAACAGTGGTGTCAAACCCAGCTGTTTTTGGATTTCAGCTCCCAGAATTCCTGACCATTGGACAGGCTAGCTAGGGTTTCTGGGAGTTGGATGCCCAAACAATTGGAAGCAACAAGTTTCACAATCTGATTTAGAGATTCCCTTGATAGCAATGTGTGCTGTGTGGTGTTATTCCACAAAGAAATATGCAAAATCCAGTGTGCAACATAACTGGGCAGCAGCAGAGCAAATTAGCCACTCAATTCTTTCAAGATACAGGAAAACAGCTCATGTAGGGACAAGACTTTTGGATTGCCAATACAATGATAAATCTGGTTTTTTTTTCAGGATGGGGGGAGTGTTCCTGAGAAAAATGAAAAAAAATCACCATTTGGAGTCTTCTCTGCACAAATTCTGAGATGTACATATTTGTGATGTTACCAAGATAACATGCTGCACCAAACTTTTGTTTGATTTTCAAGATTAATGAATATATGTTAGGGATTTATTCTCTAGCTGCTTCAGATAAATGTGTAATATAAGTTGTCCCAGCAGGCTCTCTACCTAGGCTGCTGTTGTATGATGGTGATCTAACACATGATTAGCTTTTGCTCAAATGAAGCCACTAAACATGGGTTAATATAGAATGAACACCTGTGATGAAGCAGGGGCTAAATTTCAACCTTTCGCCAACTTGATAGGCCATAGTATCCCAAAACTGGCTATAAATTGACTAATTTCTAGATCCAGTAGTGACTAGAAGATCCAATTTTCAAGCTGAGGAGAAATGTTTGGGAGTTAGTAGACTCCATGAAGCAATCTTCTCCTCTAGGACTGGAAATATATAACTTCAAAATATTTCAAAGATATATTTTCTTTTGTGGGTGTGGGGATAATGGGGAATAGTGGGGAGTTAGGAATTACAAACTCTGGTTGTACTGGTCCATTTAGTTTTCTTGGCAAGGAGAGCCTTTATGAGGTCTGTGCGCAGACCTTTTTCCATCCCAGGCTGTGGTGGTTCCACCTCCTGCTTTCCCCAACCCATTCAGTAAAGCGACAGCCCCTTGAGACCTGCACTGTATTCGGATTAGAGCTCAGAACACTATACAAATAGCACAGAGACACAATTCAGGACTTACTTGATGATAAGAGCACTGCTGTTGAGTTCATTGACTAAGAAGGCCAGGACAGCAGCCTTCCGGTCTGGGGGCAGTGACTGGAAGGGTTTAGTACGCAAGCTCTCACACAGGTTATCATCTGCCCCATAGGCTATGAGGAAGCAGCGAAGGATCTCAGACACAGTGTCACGGTTCAGACTTATTTCAGAGAGTTTCTCCCCAAGAATCTTCAGTGACTAGCAGGATAAAAGGGAAAATCACCAGCAGTAGTTAGAAACACAGTCACTCAAAAGTCTGCCTTTCATTTAAAACAACAAAACCTCACAAAACAAACTGTTACTGACTGAGAGAACCACAGAAGAAAATGTGTATGCAGTGTCTGATGAAATCTCAAAGCCAACCCCAGAGCAGACAAAGATGTCTAGGTAGGCATGAGCAGGGCTCTATGTGTTACACAAGTCCACAGTATAGTCTTACAGCAACCAGAGTAATATTACACACACAAACATGGTCAATCTGCAGGTTTTATACTTTGCATAATTAATATTTTCTTGGCACACAATTTTAACTCTGATGTTTTCCTCGTCCCTTTTAAGACCCCAAATGATATGTTCTGAACCATATTAGCCTACTTAATCTCATTCTTTGACCCACTGATACTGTTTATCATCACTAATACCTAATAAGCCAGTGTTTTTGAAAGACTTCTATACCTTTTTTGTTCTACTGATCTTTCTTATAATAAACCTAGAAAAAATAATACAAATGATGCAATGCAAAGTACAGATGATTGTATTGTGCAGGCTCACACACCATTAAAGGGATGCCATTAACATCCCTTTTCCAGCCTGTATTTTTCCTCCTATTTTCCTTCTGCACATCAACATTACATAGAACACAGACATCCATGCTTTACCTGGCAATAGGGAGGGAGGCCAGGATCACGCAGTGCAGCCTTCACTAGCTTTACCAGGAGGTCCAACACTTCACCCAAGCTGTCGCCTACATTGAAGAAACCCTCTTGCAGAGTATTCAGGCTGGGAATTTCTTTGTCAACATCAAAACCTAGCACCTTGCCATAACTGTGTAGAAACTCCACAATAGCTAAGCAGTCTGAGAAGGCATGGCTGGGTAAAACCAATCCAGGAATGCGAGAAAACTCTGGCAGAAGCTAGAGAGGGAAGAGATACATTATATGCAGCGACTATACTAGTCCTACTTGTACTTTAACATGATTTGGGCAGGGACTGAATAAGGACAAGAAACTAGATTATGATTTAGTACCCAAAGACTCAATGCCAGACAAGCTTATACAGAATACATTCAGTTCCATTGGATATACCAGGTCTAATCAGCCAGACAAACAGGTGGGCATGAGAATTTAAAAGACCACTTCAGTATCTCAGAAACAAACAGAACGTAACTGAGACAATTTTGGTATTTTAATGAGCAAATTCAGTCAAACTAATGTGTCAGAACATTGGATCATATGTCCATTACTGAGCAAAGTGGAGAGAACAAATACGAAACTGCCAAAGGTCTAATTGGGAATACCTGGGAAAGCACTAAGGCCACACTTTTAATAAAAACATTGTCTACATCAGGTTGCTTGACAAGGGTAACATGAATCCTATAGAAATCTCATGTTCCACACATTGAATTTGATGAAGAAAAAATATCACTGTGAGAAGGTTTTTTAAAAAAAAAATGAAAAGGCTGGGCTGACATGTTGTCTATTTTCACGTTGTTTACAACTTATTGAAACCCCGAGACAAACTATCACAGAGGTTTCTCAGAAATATTTGCTTAGAGAGGGTTTGCCACCTGCCTTCTTCTGTCACTGAGAGTGTGTGACTTGCCCAAGGACACCCAATGGGTTTCCATGGCAGAGTGGGAATTTGAGTCCTGGTCTCAAGTCATTGTCCAATTGCCAAACAACTGTACCATGCTGGATCTCAGGCTGACATGAGCTACTCAATTTTGCTGTCCAGTTTAGATATGAACAAAGATGTTCTAAAATAGTATCTTACTATCCTGATTCTGTGCTCTGATAAATAAGAGCAGCAATGGATTGTTTAATTAAATTCCACCCTATCCCACTTGCTATGTTTTTGTTTTCTTTTGTGTTTCTATTGTAAACCTAAGGACAAGGACTGTCAACTATCTGTAAGCCACTTAGGGAGGTTTTGGAGCTAAACAGGAGGCTCTAACTATCATAAACAAACCAACATGACACTGAGATGATCTAATATGAGCATCTCAGTTAAAAAGAAAAGAAAGCAGAACTTTTGTTCAGACTCTAAAATTTAAAATAATTTAACTCCCCCTAACTTACCTCTCAAATTTCTTGGACTATACCTCTCATCTGTGCAAAACAGTTTAGCTAATGGATAAGGGAAGTTATAGTCCGAAACACTTGCAGGGCTAGGGGAGGTTGTACTATGCTAAATCCACAGCACTGCATGTTTACATTTCTCCCTCAATTCTGTTCCTGAAAAGCCACCATGGCTCTGACATTTCTCATCCTGGATTATTGGTTTCTGTTGGCATGATCTGGAGAAACTCATCATGTCATGTCCTGCAGATCCTAAGGAGCAATCTAAGGGTTTTTTTTTAATTGATTCATTTATGTATTTATTGCACAGCTCTGGCTATAGTTATACAGAATGGTTAGTCCCAGAATAAGTTTTAAAAACCAGGAGATGGTTTGGATTCACATTAATCAGTTGGTAGAGCTACAATTCTTTGTGTGGCTCTGTTTCATGACTCATTCCCCTCGTCTATCTGTAAGGGCTAGCCATCCATTCTCTATCACTTTTCTTTCTCTGCAGTTTTGCTATCAAAAATTCGTTTCTTCTCAAAAAACTGGAAACTTACAGCAGAATAAATTTGATCAGTGTTATGAAATAAAGACACATTATCTGCATACATTTTGTATCCATAAGAGCATGGACATATACCCTGAACCTCTAGGCTAAAGAGGCTGAATGAAGCTTTCAGCTGACTGCTTTGCTTCCCAAGCATAACAGTTCCTTCACAACAACAGAATGAAATATGCATCTGCTTCTTACAAAGGTCACTGCTCCAAGCATACCTGCTGGTCCCCCAGACACATGTCCTCAATGGGCTTTTTCATCTCTTCCAGGATCATTTGCTGCCTCTGCCGTTCCTCCTGCCGCCGCTGGGCAATGAGGTTCTTATCTGCTTTTCGGGGAATTTTTACAGCAGTGACCACCTTTTTTTCCATGGGCTTCATTTTTTCTTTTGGCTTTACTTTCTCTTTCATCTTCTCTGGTTTATTCTTTTCTGGCTTGCTCTTCTCTTTCTCTTTCTTTACCTGGGGCTAAAAAAAGGAGACACTTGTCAAGTTTTCACTGAGTTCATTCAGGATCTGGACACTTTCCACCTTTTTCAGAAAAATACTGGGGATAATGATCTACCTTAGGCTTCTTTTTTACTTCTTTAGACTTGACTTCCTTGAGCTTTGGTGCCTTAGCTTCCTGCTTTTGCTTATTTTGAGCCTAGCACAAAAACAAAACATTACAATGTTATCAAGACCAGATGAAAGAATCTTTCAAAAGAGAAGACAGAAAAATATATTACAGACATGGGCCTCCTTGCTGCAGAACTTGACATGTGTGCCTTGTCTTGGGAAAATATGCCATTTTAGCAGTAACCCAAGCAGGAAATTCTCACAACCCACGTTCCCTGCTTTATCCAAGCTCATTTTCTTCCCAAATCATTTCTCCCCTTTCCATCTCTGAGTACAGTGCTTTGTTCTACTGCAGGTACCTTTTGCCTCATTTTCTTCTTGATCTTGTTCATCTTCAGCTTGTCTTCATCACTGAGTACCTCTACAAATACAAACAAAATAAAAGTAGAATGAAATAAAAATGTGTGCATACTTTGCAGGAAGATAAAAAGGAGTCATACAATAACTTTGTAAAAATGAGCTTCATTAACTAAGTTTTCTCCATTTTATGTTAGACATTTTATGGCATTGTTGTTGACAGATTTGAGAAGGGACAATACCTTCTCCCAAAGGTATACCCCCCCCCAAGTCTGCCCCATCATGGTTTTAAAAGGTCTAGATCTAGAAATTCGATCACCAAAACAGAAGTCACTGGAAAAGTGGAAGTTGCTGCAAGAAAAAGTCATTCTTGGATGTATTTTGAAATAAATCTTCAAATGATCTCTAGAAAGTTCAAAAAGTTTTTCCGTATGCAAGCTTTAGTTGACCTTACAGATTTCACATGTGCACTTTGTTAAGAGTTGGCTAGAAAGCATGATTAAAAATGTTAAACTACTCTTTTTTGTGATGTAGGAACCTATTCCTATTCTTTACATCTTTTCCGCTGTCAGTAACACGTTTTCTGTTAAAAAAAAGTAATGCCAAAGAACACGCCAACTTTGTTAAATGTGATGTACCTGTATCTAGAGATGCATCTTCATTGTAGAATTAATGTGGCTTGACACCAATTTACCTGCCATGAGGCAATGTTATGAAATCATAGGAGTTGTAGGTTCACAAAGCCTTATTAGCCTTCTCTACCAAAGAGCATTGATATCACACCAAATTACAACTCCCAAACTTCCATGACATTGAACCATAGGAGTTAAAGTGTGTCAAATTGTATTAATTCTACAGTGTAGATGCACTGTGTTATATCCCTTCCTCAACATTTGTGGTTTTGTCTATTCTAGTCCAAAAAACAAGCATCCAAAAAAAAAATCCTTTATTGTTTGCTTAGTTGTTAGTCCCCAATACCTCCCAGGAGTACTATCACTTTCTAAAACTAGCCTGATATAAGCCTACATGCTCTAGTGCAATTGAGTGTTGAAATTCAATTCTGAAAACCAGGCTTTGAATTCATTAAGTCATGGAAATCCTCTGCATGACCTTAATAAAATCACACTCTCTCCGCCTAAAAGGAAAGCAAAGGCAAACTACCTCTGAACAAATCTTGACAAGAAAACCTTAGGATCATCATAAGTCAAAGACAACTTGGAGACATACAACAATGCGAAATTAACACCAAAAGCTGTTATCTCCAATAGTTCAAAGGTCTGACTGATAAGAAACCTTGTAGGCTTAGATTCTATTCAGCCTCATATCAAATGTATGGTCCCTTTATTCAGTTTAACAATAACACAGCTGCTCTCTTATAGTCCCAAATTAAAGGCAGTGCACAAGCAACATATACTGCATGAACATGTGATGGAAACTTTCTGCTACTAGCACTTTTGCCATTTTGTAAGTACAATGACTTCTACATACGTCATAAGTCACAAATTAACCAACTCATAATTAAAGTAGTACTGACACTCTCCCTCCCCTCCGCCCACAGGGCACAGATATAAAGCTTCTCCCACCCATTCACAAAAACAACACTCACATTTTCAAGATTATAAGGGAATGTGGCTGCCTAATATGTAATATAGCAGAACCTGAAGCCACCCAATATGTCCCATTATGTTCTTGATGCATCTCAGCTGGGCTGCAAGTTTTCTATATTAAAAACTAAACCTACCTGAGCATCCACAACACCTGAAAAACAAGGCTGCCCGCTTCTCAAGATTGCATGCATACAAACAAGACAGAAGTCCATTTATATTTCTGTTCCTGAATCTTTTAGCTTTGAAAAAATTAAAAACATTTTAATCCCTCATAGCTGTGGAGACACAAATGAAAGGTTGGAAGAAAATGCCTGCAAGTGCTTCCAGTTCTCAGAGGCCAAGCTCTGATGCTCTGAATATCTGCTTCCCCTTCCCCTCAAGGTCTCCAGTCATGTTCTCTTACCTATAAACTCTTACTGCCCCTTGCTTATCCGTTCCTCTCTTCCTGCTGCCACTCCGCTCCTTGACAAGAAATTCCAAATTTTGCAAAAACTCAAACATTAGTTGCCAGAAAAAGCATGCAGATGGAGATTTATGCAAAATAAGCAGAATCGCATGCACCTTGTTGATTTATTTTTGAGAGCAAAAATTGAATTTTCTTGGTGCACAAAATCAACAGCCTTTCCTCCAGATACTGACAAATAATTCCTGCCACAAACTAAAGCTCTTTCTTGTGGAAGCTACTTGTGTGCTGAATGTCCTTAATGGGTCGTACCTTGTGCTTCCAATTTCTTTAGAACCCGGGCATCCATCTTGCTCAAAAGGCTGGACACTTTCACTTTTGGGGGTCGACCCCGGCCACGTTTCACCTTGGGCATTTCTTTAGTCTTCGCTTTCTCAGTATTTGGGGGTCGACCACGCCTGCCTGTGATTGCCTGGATACGTGAGGGAATTTCTTCAGATGCAAGCTGGACCCACTGCAGACCCTATAAAAAGAAGAGAGAATTCAAGAAATTGATAGTTCCCCATCTCTACTAACCAACTCTTTGTAGTTTTTTTAAGTGAAACAATCTGTCCTGGTGACACTTTCCCTATTCCTCAAACCCTATATATAGTTTTATATACATATACACACACACACACGCACACACACATATACACACACAGAGAGAGAGAGAGAGAGAGAGAGTCTGATCCTATTTTTAAAAATGTAATTTTTGTTTAACAAAAAACAGACAAGCAAACCTATAAAGAACCATATATAAAGCACTAGACAAAATACACAGCGTCGGAGAACCATCCCTCAACCACAAAAACAAAACTATATAAATATTTTTTCTTAATATAAAAACTAAGTAAAACTAATACAATGTAGTCCATAACAATAATCCCCACTATGACTATTGCACCTTTATCACTAAAGAAATAGAACAGCAGTGCCTACTTTTTTCCTGATAGTTTTCACTTCTTCACTTTTTTTTTACATTCATAATATAGCATTAATGTTGTCCTTTGACTATTAGCATCACTCTTCTAATTAAAAAAAAACCAGTCTGTCCCCATCTTCAGTGAAGAAAAGTAGCAAATAAGTTGGTCTTTCTTAAATTTAGTCAAGGATTTCTCCTTGATCAACATGATGAGCTTGTCCATTTTGGCTATTTTATACATCTTTATAAGTTCATTTTTTTTGCTTTGGCTTCCTCTATAGACAGGTCTATGCCCTAATCTTTGGGCATAGATTAGATTTGGGCATAGACCTGTCTCTGTTTATCTTAGAAAGCCTCTCTAGCATCAGATACCGTCTATAAATCATTTTTTTCCCTTTCAGATCAATACTCATTATAAATTTTGAACTTTTTGTCCAAACCTTTTCCCATTGTTCTACCTGAATTTGATGAATATTTTGTGCCATGCAATCCTTCACCTGTTCCTCCTCTATTTCATATTTTAACAGCAGTTTATGCAATCTAAAAATCAGGTAGTCTTCACAAAGTATAATACATGATAGTGTCAAAATCTGAATTTCCCCCCACGAATCCAAACAAATTTTATCCATCTTAAACCATTCTGTAATTTGTCTATGTGTGACAAATTACAGAGAAATTTCTCTTCTAAAGCTTCATAAAGACATGTTTGAATATAATATATTCTTATATATTTATTCCACACTCATAATAATGATCTCCTTATGAAATTGTTATTGCCTGACAAAAGATTCTGAAGTGATGTTAAAAATAAGAATTAGGGGAGGTATGAACTTGATGGGATGCAACAAATGCATAGGGTGCTGTGAGTTTTCCGGGCTGTATGACCATGTTTCAGAAGCATTCCCTCCTGATGTTTCACCCACATCTATGGCTGGCATCCGCACAGGTTGTAAGCTCTGGAAAACTCACAACCAACCCAGTCATTCCGGCCATGAAAGCCTTCGAGAACACACTGAACAAATGCATACTTCATAATGTATCACACTGCATCAGTAAATAGTAACGGATATAAGTTACTACTGAGTCCCATTCAAGATGAGATAGAGCAGCGTAGAAATACAGTAAATAAATAAATACAAATTACTAATATCTTGGGAGAACAAAACTAGGTCCAAAACACAGTATTTTTACAAAAAAAAAAAAACCTCAGTAAGTCTAAAACATCACAGGCACTTTGCCATCTCTGTACAGTTTTTAATTCCAACAGAAGGACACCTTCAGAAAACCCAGAAGTAAATGAGTTCAGGTTTTGCAACAAAACTTACCTCAGGTGTATCCTGTTCTTCAAAAAAATCTCCCACTGGCATTCGGGGACTGAAGCTGAAGTGTTCACGGCAGACATTCTGCACAGCATTTCTGTTCAGGAACTAGCAGGGGAACAAGTCATGAAAATAGGAGTCAAGCTATGTATAATCCAGCCTCTTACTAAGGGAGGCATTTTCTCTATGAATTGATGAAAGTTTTTATCAATTGTTTGAGGAGGCATATAGGCAAGAAATGCAAATAATGATTGACTGTGTCTAATTTATCAGGCAATGGTCAATGTCTAATGTAAAAGGGCATACCTGATTTATTAATCCTAGGCATTTACAGTCTGTAGAGAAAGACTATAGAGTCAGCAAAGCATTTCTGAGGAGGACTGCTAGGCCAATGCTCCACAGAGACAACATGCAACAATTCTTCACCCTTGATCACTATCTGGAAAGCAGATTTTACCTTTATAACCTCTGGAAACTGCTTCATCCTTTTCCCACACGGAGAATAGTACCAGGTCTCTCCCTGCCAGCGGTTGTTTCCCTTTTTGATGCGTACCTCCCTTCGCCACCTGAGTATGAAGGTGAATGATAAAGACTAGATACCGGCATTTCCCACTCTAGATTGTGGTGGTATCAGCCCTGTTATAATGCAGCAATCAAACAGGATTACTTACCCATGCTTTAAAGGATAGAACACTTCATCCACTGTGGCTATCCGCCTTCTAGCAACATCATCTAATGAGAACAAACAACCATTGGCAAAGCTTCTAAACCATAATTAATCTTTTCATTCAGTCCAGACAACTAAGACATGTAAGTGAAAGAGCCTACTTACTCTTAGCTGATGCATCTTTCTTGTTTTTGCTTGTCTTTGTTGTAGGGTCCTTTGGGCAGGTGTTCTTGGATTTTTTCCCCACGGGAGCGTTTACAGGTGCGGATTCAAGTGATGCTTGTGAATCTAGAAACTCTGCACCCTCTCGCCCCACTTCACTCACACTTGCCAGCTCAAGGCTGCTGTCTGTAACAAGGGAAGGAAAGAAGGAAAAGGAAAGAAGGAACTTGAGCTGGGTGGGGGGACGGGACACACCTTACAGATAAGTCTAGAAGGCAGACCAGAAGATTTAGAAGTTTGTCATGCTTCTTTATTTCTCCATTCTGCAATGCAGAACACTCAAATAAAACACATCTTTACTTTGCCCTAAGTGGAACTTGTTCTGCTCTAAGGGCTGTGATTGAGGAAGAAATAATAATCCAGAATTGATTCATCATACTTTTTGGGAAAAGGAATAAAAGAGTTTACTCTCTCAAAATCTCAAGGTGCTTCGAAGTACATAAACCATTAAAAAAAAAGATTTGGACAAATGATACATAAAACTAGGACAAATTTCTTCCTGGCCTGCACAACAACTGAATTGCTCATATTTGAAGAAACCACCTATAAATGTGCAATGTTAAAAAAGAACAGCATATTTCAAATATTTATGTTTAGTAGGTTAGCCTCATTAGCCTCTGCTATTTCATAGTTTATCCCTAATGAAGTCCTAGCAGTTGAACAGACCTCCATAAAATGAATACTGTTAGACTGAGGGCACAATGTGCGTAAGCTTGTTCTCATCATTTGGAGCTTTCTTTCTCCCTCCTCTATAGAAATGCAGACTGCCCCATGATTGTAATGATGAGATGGCTTTCTATAGCTGCTCAAAGCCTGGCATATGTCTTCTATTTTATACTGCAGAGGTCAATTTTACATTGAACTCAAAATATAGAGCTCACACTTTTTATGCAGTGGTTACTGAAAATTCAGCTAAGCAACTATCTATCAATAATAATCACTGTATTTGCCCAGTACTCTAAAATTAGGCTATGATTCTTCTCACAAGCCATAAACAAAATGATCCCAATCCATGTTTTAAAAAATCATAAAGGATGCAATCCCTTATACTTTCACCTACATAATCCCTTCTTCCTGATATTTGCACAATAAAATGGTCATTTATTACTGAAACCAAGTCTAGTAGAAAGTCTACCTGTCTCTTTCGCCACAACTTGGAAATCAAACCTCTCATGAAATGTATTTCAAGATTCCACATAATATTATGAAAATTTTCTGTAAAGTTTGTATAACTAAAGTTGAATTAATGCCTTAAGGGATCTGGCATTTTCACTGGACTTCGGTTATAACAATGGAGCAGGAGGCCTTATAAAGAAATACCTCTTGGGACAATTGGTCTTTTTCTCACCTTGCAGAACAGATTCTCCAAGAACAGGTGGCAAATTGGAACTTCCAAAAAGTGAGGTGTCAGGCTGCGTGTCATCTGTCAGAAGGCTGAAGGAGCCAGAGTGGTTGAGAGAAGGGCTGCCAGGACAATCTAGGGCAGAAATATCAGGAGCATCCTCCAGGGGGGATTTGTCGCTCACCAGCTCAGAAGTATCCATCTCATAGAGATCCCCTGTCCCTGGATCTGTAAGTCATGAATTGGAGGTGAAGGCATTATACATCATCTAACACATTGGTCACATTTCTCTAGAATCTTAAATAGGATCACATCATTATCTACAATTTTAGGCTGCTTTTAATATGTATAGTCTTCCTCGTTATACTCCTACAAACTAAGCTAGTGCTAACCACATATCATAAATAAGAGAATGAAGCTGACAGAAGGCAGGCATAGTTTAATGCAACCTGCAGAGTTCATGACAGAGATAGGAACCGAATCAGGGACTTCCAGGCTTATGTCAGTTTGACTCACATGAAGAAAGAAACCTTTTGTGGTTTTGTCAATACAAAATTCAACACAACAATAAGGTCTTTCCAATTCCTGAAGGAATATTAAGAAATATGGAAAAGCAGGATTACAATTGGTGAACTTAGTCATGAAAGAATTATAGAAACAAAACATTATTCCTCTTAGAACATTTTAAACATGCAAAGCATGCAAAGTAATAGATATAAAACAGTTGCCCAAGAAAAAAGGGCAGTGGTGATGGAAGCCCAATCTGGAGAGATGGTGGTTGACAGAGAGAGGGTCTGGCAAAGTGGGCAAGGTGCTAAGCCTGATGGCTGGTGGAGTCGGCAGACTTGGAGTGAATATGTTGGTGCTGCTTTGGCTGCTGTTGGCATTAAGACTGGCCTTGGAATCATGTCTGTGGTCCTTGATTTCATTAAGCAGAGGAAGACTCTTGAGGGGAGTAGTGTCTGTGCCAAGCAGGATGGTATGAATGATGAGGCTGAGGAAAGCCCATCTTCTTCACAGTGATGGACATCTTATGAGTGTGGTCCAACTTAGAATCCATGTCTGTATGGAACAGGCCAAGTTCATTGAAGGGCAAGTCTTTGGTCTTCCCTCAAGTAGCCAATGAAAGTCCCAATGTTTGAAGCCACGCTCTCTGGAATACAGCAATTGAATGGGCCATGATCTTAGCAGAGAGGGCTTTAACATGTTTAACCTGCTGAAGGAGGTAAGAAATGAGGGCCTCAGATTCATACTGAAGGACAGTTGGAGTCGTTTTGTCCTCTCTGGAGTAGGCATCTAGGATGGGAGCAAGCTTCTTTCAAATATATTACTGGCAAGCCAACATGTTGGATGCATAGTTTGTAAATTTAAGAAGTAGGAAGGCTGAGTAGATCTTCTTAGCCACATCGTCCATGACTTTTCCCTCGTTATTAGGAGGTGATGACTCAAGCCTGCATAATGTTCTGGACTGGGCATGCCTCACAATAGTTGAGTTGGGTTTAGCATGGAATTTAAGCCAGAATGTATTGTACTGAATGTGATACAGGTCGTCAAACTTGCATGAGGCTGGGAGTACCAAAGCTGGACTGGACCAACATGCTCTAGCCATGTGCAGGAGACAGGAAAGGAACCATCAAGGACTTATGATGGGGGTTTGGGCATCGTCCACATCGGATCATCAGCCAGGAGTTCAGGCTGCTTCACTTGAAGACCTAAGGCACCAGCTACCTTCAACATGAAGTCTGTGAAGGCTCCACGGTTATTAGAGTGTGAGGGTGGGAGCCCAGGTACATTAGGTCTGGGGCAGCTGTCGAGGTCTTAGGAACCAGGGATCTAGATCAGACATGTTCAAAGTCCAGCCAAGGGGCCAATTGCGGCCCCTGTTCAAAATTCCTTTCTTCCTTCCCTCTCTTCTTTCCTCTGTCCCTCCCTTGACTTCCTTCCTCTCTTCATACTTTCTTTCTTTCCTTCCTTCTTGGGATTCAGGGTCCAAGAAAGGCAGGCTCCTCAGGAGGAGAGAAAAAGAGATGGCAGCCTTCTGCATTCCTTCTTGCATTGCCTTTTCTTTGAGTGGCTTCAAGTTCGGGAATCCCATCCCAGTGGCCTCTTGTCCCTCTCTCTCCCCCCTCCACATCTTTTTTTATTTCTTTGCAAAGGAAGGCTCCCAATTTCCTTGCTTGCCCCAGGTGCTCATTGCTGCTGCTCCTGCATGCTTGGAAAGGGTGGGCCCTGGACATTGAGTTCCTGCCTGGCTTCCCTCCCTTCCTCCTCTGCCCCAGCTTTGCCCCACGTCACCACCCCAAGTTTTCCAAAAAGGCTACCCTTCGCTGCAGCTCCTCCCTTGGGAAGAAAAAGGGAGACCCAGGCAGCAACTATAATCCCCCCGCCCCCAACTACAATCAAAGCCCTTTCAACAGATAGCTATGCCACCTCTTTGGAAGGAGACTCAACCATACTTTGAGGCAGTATATGCCACTGAATGACACAACCTGAAGGCACACAGCAACAATCCTAATTAACTTGACTCTCTCATCAGCCGAAAGCAAGCTGACATTTCCCACTGAAAGACTGGTACATTTATGTTGGTTAAAATTGTTCTTCATTTCATATATTGCATTGTTGTTTCGTAGGGGGTTTTTTTGCACTACAAATAAGACCTTCATTTTTTCCAAACTATAGTCTGCCCTGACAACAGGCTGAGGGACCATGAACTGGCTCTCGGTTTAAAAAGTTGGGAACCCTGACAGCAAAAGAATCGAGTCATAAGATCATCTAGTCTATTACTGAAAGCTATCTGACTAAAGTACTAGGCCTAAACGTAGCAATACTAACAAGTGACGGTTATTTTTCTTGCTACTAATGTAGCGGAAAGAAAAGAAGGCAATGGTGATGCTCACCATCAGGACGGTGAGCAGAACTACAGCCAGAAAGTCTCCTTTAAAACTAAAGAAGGTTCCGAATTGCACTGCGAGAATGCAGTTAACTCTATGAATGGTATGCATTCACAGAGACCACGAAGAAGAAATACAGTGTTCCCTCACTTATCGCGGGGGTTCCATTCCAGGACCACCCACGATAAGTGAAAATCCATGAAGTAGGGACGCCCTATTAATTTTAATATTTATACATTATTTTATATATATTATATATTCTTTTCTTACCCGCGCTTCCTTACCCACCTCCCAGTCCATCCCAAGCGTGCATGCCTGCCTCCCTGGCCTCCGCAGAGCCTCCGTAGCCATACAGGCAGCAGCAGGCCAGGAAGACAGGCCTTCCCCACCGCACCTCAGTCTGCCGCACTTCCGGGGTGTGTAGAGCCAGGGAGGCAGGCCTTCCCCGCTGTGCCTCAGCCCACCACACTTCTGGGCTTCCTGGCCTCCACTGGATGTAAATATTTAATATTTAATATTTTTATTAATATTTTCAAAAACCCACGAAACAGCGAGTCCATTAAAAGCAAACCACGAAGTTGAGAGGGAATACTGTATCAGCTGAAATGTCAACATTTCAGAAAGGGTAGGCATAAGACTAATATAGTTGACTGACAATGCACTTGGCTCAAGAGACGTTGAAGGAGACGTTGAAGATTATGTTTTTATGGTTTTGTTTGTATTTTATACTATATGTTAATGTTTTAATTGTATTTATAATCTGTTTTATCTTGCACTTTATAGCTGCAGAGGCATTGAATTGTTGCCAATTGTGAACCGCCCTGAGTCACCTTCGGGCTGAGAAAGGCGGTATATAAATGTGGCAAATAAATAAATAAATAAATATTCAATCTAGTTAAGAAAAGAGCTATTAGAACAGGCAGAGTAGATTTTTATTTAACAGCAGGATTTAAGCTCTTTTTGCATTTCTGAAGATTGTAAAATTTCTTTCTTATGAATGATTTTGGTAAAATAAAATCAATTCAAAATGAATTTGAATCTAAACAAAAAACTGCCAGACATGTTCTTTATATCACTAGTTTCAGATATTGTTTGTAAAAAAAAAACTAGTGGTGCTACTGGAAAAATTGGATGTTTTAAGGTGTTAGTGAAAATGCAACATATTTCAAAACACAAGCATTGGTGGAACAAAAGAAAAGATTTGAAGTATAAGTGGCAAGTAGAAATCAGTTATTTTCTATGCTTGACTGTTTCAGTCTTAGTCAGTTGTCTCCAAAATATTGTTTGCTCACTTTTTTGTATTTCTTTACAGCACAAAACAGACTCCAATTCTCAGTATTTAGTCAACCCTACCTATGACACTATGTAAAAGCATAACTCAAGAACAAATTCAAGAAGATGTATCCAGGATTGATCCTAGATCAGTGGTTCTCAACCAGTTTTGGCATACATCTCCTAGAAATCCCAATCAATTACCAGCTGTTAGGATTTCTGGGAGTTGAAGGCCAAAACATCTGGGGATCCACAGGTTGTGAACCACTGTCCTAGATAGAGAAGCACTCATAGAACAACAGTTACATCATTGTAAGGGCTAACTTTCCATTTAATTCCATTCAGCATTTTGGCTTTGGTAATTACTATATATCTGATTGTCTTCCAGGAGGTAGAGTCTTGGTAGTAGGTCTGTAAATGACTGTGAAGGACGTATTCTGGATCCACATGGTTATTCACACTGAGGACATAGATTTCCAAATGGAAGACGGTTTGCTTGAAGCACCTTCCCCTTGGCACATTTCTTCCTATTGCCCTCCATGCCTCCTCAAAATCCACAGAACAGCTGATAAAAGCTGATAAGACTTAGAACATTTGAGTGTGTGTGGCAACTAACAAGAAGGGCAAATAGCGCCCAAATCTTTGTTTGTAGCTGTCCAGACACAAAAGCTGTCAAAATGTATAACAATTGTGATAACACACTGGAAGACTAAACATAGATTTTTTTTTATTTTTGTGATCAGAGCAAAGTTGCAACTGACTGTTTTTATACAAGCCCAAGTTAGTTCCTTAACTAGCAAACTCCATATAAACTGCTATTATAAATAAGCATTTATGAGAATCAGGTGAAAAAAGGAGGGGATGGAACCTAGGTAGAACTGCGAAATTTCAATAGGTATAAAATACATTCAGACTTTCCCTACAGACTCTCTCCATTATACAAATATTAAAAACACAGGATCTCTATACTTCTTTTTTTCCATGAGGCCAAACTATAAGGATATCATTTCAAAGATATGAAGGCAATGACCATGTTAACCCCCAGCCTAAAAGGATATAACCTGTCCATTTACCTCTGTCAAGTGATTCAAAAGGCTCCAAGGAATCTTCTAGAGGAGGTGGGATTCGTGAGGCATCTTCCAGATGACAAGCATCTGATTCTAAGACAGAAGCTTCCTGGGTGAGTGGCTCACCAACTGGAAAAGAAGCAATGAAGGCATGCATTTTCAGTTCTACGTTTTATAGGTATTTTAAATGTCTTACTGCACTTTTTAGGCATCAATGAAAATATGATGTATTTCATATTTTATTGATGTTCAATGTATCTCCTGTTTCCCAAAAGAACTTAAGACACATCAACACAAACAAGCATTCTCTCTATACCACTTCTAAATGTTAAAATCATTTTTCTGACACATTATTCCAGTAATCAATAGTACTTGGCTTGGTCTACTTATTGAAGTTACCATTCTTCTATACAATGGCATCAATACATGCAGCATTTTAAAGAACACAAGGAAAAAAGTGCACTTCCTACTCCAATCTGTTTTGCCTCATATCTCCCTGAATTTATAATATGAAATAAAGAGAACTATATTCCCTAGGAATAACTGGCAGACCAAAGGATATTTTGGGCCTCTCTATTCATAGCAAACAGAAAGGGAAGTCCATAGGCAGACAATTCCCAATGCAGAGCTGAAGAGACCCCCAGTGTCTTGTCTTTGGGGTTCTCTGGGCTGAGGTGGGTCAAAAGAGGCATTCTTGGGAACTATAGCAGGAGGCTATAAAACATATGAGCCTGAGACCCCTCATTGACCTCATGTACTTTCAACCTGGTCTTAAAACTGTATCAATACTGAAACACATAGTGAATTCCTCCTTTAAGGAGAAATTACCAACAACAAATGACTAGAGCAAATAATCCAGGAAAAAATGCCATCATCTCATTGCTTTCCTAGCAATGTGGTGGTAACTCTGCTGCAGATGTTCTTGTATACACACACACACACTTCACACAGCTTTACTCTGCGTATTTGTGTTCCTCACTGAAACTCATGGAGAGATTTCCCAATTAAATATAGTTAAATTCAATTTTGTCAGCAAAGTCCTGATATTATTAGTGCTACTTCAAATTTTTACCATTTTAATTTTGTCAACCAGGGGTATTTTTAATAGCATAAAAATGCAGTTATGCAGAGGCATTCACAAAACTCTGCTCTAAACTGGTAGGACTATAGCAGGCATGGGCAAACTTCAGCCCTCCAGGTGTTTTGGATTTCAACTTCCACAATTCCTAACAGCCTATTGGCTGTTTGGAATCGTGGGAGTTGGAGTCCAAAACACCTGGAGGGCCTAAGTTTGCCCATGCCTGCACTATAACCATTATTATCCACTGCATCAGATGCAAAAAAGAGCATATAACATACATACACCACATTTCTATTCTGACTTTAAACACCTTGTTGTTAAAAGCTTGGTTTCAAAAAAGGTAAAAGACTTTTTATCCCTCAAAAACATTTGAAAACAGATAGCTAAAGTCTTTACCAGTAAGAAAGATCTAGATGTAAACGCAGATGGAGTCCTTCAATAAACCTGGGAACCAACTGATCCAGTCAAAATAATGTGTTGGAGAAAGTTACATACAAAGATGAGACTTGGTAGTACCTTTGCTTTCTGAGTAAGCCAAATGTCCACAAACGTTTATTAATTTAGCGTAACTTCAAAGTTGCACAAGATGAAGCACAATTTTCTAAGAAAAGCAGTCAAATAATACCTTTGGAATAAAGTAACAGGACTTTCAAATGCAAAGCACTTGATGATTTAACGTATGGATTGCAAAACTCTGACTAGAGACCTTCTGAGTTGGAAGTCTTCATTATACTCAAAAGAGAGGGTTCCCTGACAATCCCTGGTGTGTTCTAGCATTCTGTACACCTCTCTAGGGCAGAAAACTACCGTAGCTCTCCAAACTTGCTTACTTTGCCCACACTTAACACAAGATTAGCACTGAAGCTAATACAACACAATCTTTTACTAATCCTAGAAGATACAGAAATGCAATTCCAGAACACCATTTCTAAATCTTAATAAAATAAGAAATTATTAATTCTCAATGAAATGCCTCTCAGATCAAGCAATGTACAGTGTTATCTCACTTATAATGGGTGTTACGTTCCAGGACCACTTGCGAAAAGTGAAATCTACAAAGTAGGGACGCTATATATGTATATTGCATTCTGAGGGTGAGGCAGAAACAAGGAGAGATTTAAAGGCACAGGACACTTTTTTTTTGCTAGCTATCTCTGCTTTGCTTTGCAATCTCTCTTGATTGGCTTTCTCTCTCCCGAGGAGGAGGGTGAAACCCCCTACCACACTCCATCGTTGCTAGGAGGCGGGATTAGAACACCACTCTGGGCAACGGCAACCATTCATAAACTGGGAGGCAAAAAAACCGCGAAACAGCGAGTCTGCGAAAAGCGAACCACGAAGTAGCAAGGAAACACTGTATTTCAATGACTATTCACACAACTGATAAAAATCCAAGAAACTAAAGAGTACAAGTTAAGACATTATAGAGGCAGACAAATCCAATACTGACACAGATATTGTGAAAAGACATATTCCAAAGCTTCATATGCACATACATATAAGAGCATACATATAAAACTCTCAAGCAACTTAAAAGTAGCACAAATAATGCTCACTCCTCCCTGACTCACCAGTAATAAGTAATGCCTTAACCTTTTGATGCATTACTTTCAACATCTGGGTTGGAGTGTATACTGAGTGTATAAAACATTTGCTGCTATACCTGGCTCCGTGTTTTCCAACTCCATGCTCCCCAATAGTCTGGTACCATTTTCTGGGACTGCAGGTGAGGTTTCCTTTACAGTCTCTTCACTCCTTGCCTCCTCCTGTTGTGCAGAGAAATCTTGGCTGCCAGAGCCAAGCATGGGGGAAGGCTGAGATGATGTGTAGAAGCTGGACGGGCCATTCTGCAAGAGTTCAAAGTTCTGATCATCAGGGAATGAGTCGTAGAGCTCTGGTGAGTCAAAATTCAGTCCCATGGCCCCAGGGTTTCCATTAGGCCAGAACTCTGGCCCAGTGCCTCCTCTCAGATTGGTGCTATGCCCTGGTGAACTTTGCCGGTTGCTTCCAACAGTACCATTCAGTGGATATTGAGAAAACAATGGAGTGTCCTTGAGGTTGTTGCCATTGCCAGATGGATATTGAGAGTAGTTCCAGAGATAGTCATAGGAATGGTGTACGTGGGTGTTGCTTGAGGAGCGGGTCCCTGAAGTACTAGCATGAGATACAGTAGTTAAGCCGTTAACATTCACATCTCCATTCAGACCTGGAAAGACACAAGAAAAAATATAAACACAGAGGAAAGTTCTCTCGACCTTTTGGCTGTGCTTGCCTTTTAAAAGGCAGTGGGGGAAATGATTTAAACTATAACAAAGCTGATTAATTAGATAGGAAATACCTGTTTACAGCTATTCAAAGAACAAATGGCTTTAAAAAAATCTTCTCAGCAAACCTGTGATGCATGCCATTATTTCCTTTTTGCAAAAGAATAAATTCAACTGTTGGTTTCAGATAAATTATATGCAGCAGATCAATGAAAACTTGGTATATATGCATTTATGTAACTCTGATTCAATTGGACTACCCATAGTTGGGATAAACAACTGGGTTTAACTGCAGAAGGAAGAAAATTCAACTAGTCTAGTACTGTTGTACCCCAAGCGGACTTTCCTTTCATTATAGAGAGTCATATCTTTAACTTGTTAGGGTAGAATGTGAATTTTCCCGACTGCAATAAAATTCTTAAGAAATGATCTGTTTTATTTTTAAAAGCACAGAAATGTATGCATGTAGCCAAGTGCTTCCCCAAAAGACAAAGGGGGGAAAAAACAAGAGGATTTAGAAGCAGCCTATTTTTTTCCTCTAATTGGGAACACTTCTAACAATTTCTAAAAGGAAAATCGTAGATTTCCATGTCAGCTTCAGATGTCACAATGGTCTCAACCTGAACAGTACACAGGCAAACATAACCCTGCCTACTGTTGTGGTAATCAAATCCATACAGTTTTCCTGAGGCTTAGTCATTGTTCTGACAATATAGGTCATAAAACCATATACACCAGTGGTTCTCAACCTGTGGGTCTCCAGGTGTTTTGGCTTACAACTCCAAGAAATCCCAGACAGTTTACCAGCTGTTAGGATTTCTGGAAGTTGAAGGCCAAAAAATCTGGGGACCCACATGTTGAGAACCACTGATATACACAATTAATGCTAATACTTGTCACAAATATTGCAAATAACTGGTTCACTACCCGCACTTACTCTTCCCTTGCTGGGGGAAGTTCACAGGAGATCCGTTTGTGTAGACATCCCCTGAGGAAGGCGGAGGTTTCAATCCTGAGGCAGCAGGTGAAGAGGGAAGGCCAGTGAAGTTAAAATGGTTGTTTGCCTCCATTTCTGAAGAGACAGAGGATGCAGCAGAGCGTTAAAAGCAATACACAATTGCAGGTCTGCACAGGCAGCAATATAAAGCCTCCCCTCTGTCATTTTAGCCACCAGTGGCCAAAGATTATTTATTTATTTACCACATTTGTGCCCTGCCCTTTTCACCCTGAAGGAGACTCACAACAGGCAGCAATTCAATGCCATACACATATATGCCCATAAAATGAACGAATACAATTAAAATCCAAACAGTTAAACATCCATTAAAATCACATGATCCAAATCATAATCCAGGGCCATTCCATTTGTCAATCACATTAATTTGTGATCATTTGTTGCATATATTATTTTCTAGAACTGTGTTCCGAATGCGCCATGCATTTTATATCAATAATGATTACAACAGAATTCTGTAACTAGAGGCATGGAACTTTTCTGGCCACAAGGGTCAAATGATGCCAGGAAGTGGTCCCCAAACCACATCATTCCCATGCATATTGAAAATAATGGTGTTATCTGAAATGCATTTTTTTGCATTCATATTATTGTCCAGGTTGATGATGTTTCTGGTGTGGAGCACTGGGGTTTGTACTCTGTAATACATCTGAAGTAGGTTTATATCCAAGAAAACTCATGCTAAAATAAAAACCCATCAGTCTTGAAGGTGTTGCCATATTCCCTTTTTCTCTGCCCCCTCCTGCCTCCTTTTTTTACATCAACAAAAGGCAATGACAGTCCTTTTATGATAGTCCATTGTTACTCAGTAATTTGCTGTTTACTTTCTACTTCTGAAAGTGTGGGTAAGGGAAATGATTTGAGAAACATTTTCCTATTTAAGAGTATTTTATATCAAACAAAAATGAAAAACAGAAAAGCTAAGAAAAAAAGCATTAGCAATGTTTAAAAATGTTTAAAAATCTGTTTTGATTCATTTTAATGTTGCTTTATAAGCTGTTGTTTTTAATTGTTTAATTCAGATTCTTATATGTTTATTATGTTTTTAAGGGTGTTTTATTTGGAAAACTCTGTTGTGCTGGGCTTGGTCCCGCTTGTAAGCCTCCCCAAGTATCTTCAGGGAGATGGTCGTGGGATATAAAAATAATGTCATTATTATTAAGATGTCTTTCTCTACTCAGAGATAACAGGGTGATCACTCGATGGCTCTCTCTACCTTTCTTTAGGCCTGACCTAGAAGTGGGACCCGATGAGGAACCACATGGGTCAAAGATGGGTCAGAGATCACCCATCCAAAGTGCAATATTGAGTCAGTACTACTAGAGATGAGCGCGGATCCATTTTTGGCCGTTTCCTACAGCCAATCCAGCGTCTTCAGTTTGTCTGTAATGGGATCACATGGCAGTTGATCTCGGCTCCTCCTCCCCTATTCTGCATCACTGTTTAATCTTTTTTATTTTCTTTTATTTTCCTTTATTTCTTGATTCTTTTTATTTAGTGGGACTGACTGGGAGTTGGGGACGGGTGGGTGGGGTGCGAGCATGCATTTGGGGGCTTGGAGAGTTTGGTTAGTACATGAATAGGAGACTGCCAACAAATATAAGGTGCTTTGGACTACATTTCAGAGGAAACTAGTTCTGCGTACTCCTTGTCTAAGAAAACCCTATGAAATTCAGGGGGTCAATATACACACACATTGTATGGAGTAGGGAAGAGCATGAGTGAAATTGGTTTATGTATGGTCCACTGCCTCTTAGCTAATCTTCTACATTAGCTCTTAAAATTACCAAGGAATGCAGACCTTATAATATCTTAACCAATAAAAATGGACGACCTTGGGTCCATTTTATAGGATGCAAGCTTATTTCAGAGACTATACAGTTAAGTTTAACATCAGTTGAAAGACTGCAGTGGTTCTTAACCAGTGGTACACATTCCAAAGTAGGACACAAAAACACTCTAAATGGGACACGGTGTTTTAGTCACTGAAATAAAAATTATCCACAACACTACACTAATGCAGGAGAAAAATGTATACCCAACAGTGTTCATTACAATTTTCCTTTACCAATAATATCAATATTTTTGTTTCCTACTCCTAATACCAGTAGTTGAACTGTGGGAAAAGCCACAATTTCCCGTTACTGAAATTAATAAACTAAATGCATGCACTGTTCACAGAAGCGGAACAAAAGACAAGTGGTCATAATCTCTTAGTATAGGACCAAATCCATTCCCAAAATGTTAAGGAAATAGTTCCTAATCACTGCAATCCTGCTAGAGCCATAGGATGCACCTACACCAGGCATGGATAAACCCATGCCTGCGGGACAGATGTGGCCCTTTGGGCTCTTCCCTCTGGCCTCCGTCTGTCTTGGCCCTCTTCTCAGCATGTGGACATGCCCCCAGCCTGAGAGGAGGGCCGAGGCAGAGAAATGCCACTGCCGAGTGCTCTCCAGAGAGCTCTTGGCAGTGGTGTGTCTCTTCCTCCTCTCAACCTGGGGACACTGTAGGTCCCATTCCCAGACTGAGAGGAGGACCCTCCCTCCAGACACCAAGCACCCCCCTTGCATCAAACACCTGCCCATGCCAACTGCCTTTGGCCTCTCCCTTTGTCCAGTCCGGCCCGGCTGCTCTGCCCTACCCCGGATTGCGGCTCTCATTTTAAAAAGTTTGTCCATGCCTGACTTGCACTGTAGAATTGATGCAGCTCGACACAACTTTAACTGTCATAACTCAATATTATGGAAATGTGGGAGCTAGTTTGGTACAGCACTCATGCTCTTTGGCAAAGATGGCTAAAGAAATCGCAAAACTGCGACTCCCAGGATTTTGTACCATGGGTTACAGAACTGCAGTGAAAACCAAGAGTTCACTGTTACTGGCTCCACTGCTGAACCACTCTTACTGCCAAGAGGTTACTTCCAATGTTCAAGCAATTGCAATAGGACGACACTCTGGGGAAGCATAGGACAAACCTACACCTTCCTCTATGTGATAATCCTGTAGATATTTAGAATGCAAATATGTCACCCCTCAGTCTTCTTTGGCTAATTGCAGTTGCACCCTATTGACTAGAAAAATTTAGAAAAGGTTGTATTATACAAGTATGCATTGTTTAATGGAACAAATCATAAAATTCTAAAGCAG
Source organism: Anolis sagrei (assembly GCF_037176765.1). Lineage (NCBI taxonomy): Eukaryota > Metazoa > Chordata > Lepidosauria > Squamata > Anolidae > Anolis > Anolis sagrei. Next base: position 139,001,812 of record NC_090022.1, read on the forward strand.
AAAATGCACATTTCTGATAAATACTATTACAACATTCATAGCCTAGGCAAACTATTTGGCCTATAACTCCCATAATTCATGATTGTTGGCCACAGGAAATGGGGTGAAGGAAGTTCAGCAACATCCATCCTTATCCTAGGATGGAAACAGTAAAATAACGAAATTTTAAAAGGATTTCCCTCCTAACAGTTCCAATATGAAATCAACTTATATCACTCACATGGTCTAAATCAATCTTACTTGTCCATTTGCCCCACTCTCCACCTCCAGAATAGCTGTCAAAATCAAATTTATGTACCCAACACAGGTATAACTATAATAAATGTCTATGAAACATGTATTTATTTATTTATTTATTTATTTATAATAAATAAATAAATAATATAACTATAATAAATGTCTATGAAACATGTATCTCATCCACAGCCTCTGCTTCACTTGTTCAGTAATTCTTGCATCAGGAAGCTTGTCTCCCTTCTGCTCCCACGCATGCACATACACGTATATTACTGCAATGTCATGACAAGCTTCATCACCTAAACTAAGAAGCTTCAATAACTGCTGTGGGTGGGCTGCTACCAACGGTGGCAAGAAAGTGCCCTTCTTCCAAAAACATCCACTATCAGGAATCACCCATGCTTGTACTAAGATCACCCTATGCCACTTGCTGTTTCCCCTTCAAAAAACAATGGATCATACTGTGGTGGTGCCTAACAGCTGATCTGAGCATAAAATTGCTGTAAATGTTTCTTTAAGATCCAGAGTAGCAGTACAGGGACAAGCTGGGCTGCCGCTGAGGTGAAGGGAGGTGCTGGGAAGCCATTGTAATTAAAGGGGAAGGCAGAATGGCTTCCTAGGGAAAGAAGTCGAGCAAAATGGATGAATTAATTGCACCCAACACAAAAAAGGAGTTTAAAGGGAGGAGTGTGGTTTGACAGGAACCACACATGCAGAGATAATACTGAACAGCTGATACAGTCTGAGAAAGTCCCATTTGAATTTCTCCTCACAATTGTTACATCTTGGCAGTTTATATCAAATTATAAAATAGATATTTATTTGACAGTATTTGAGATCTACATATGGGGGGAAGAGCCAGTCCATTTGTTATGATATGCCTTGGAGCCTTTTCCCATCTCCACTGGAGACTAGTGAAGACCATAAATGAGGCCTTCTTTGCATAAGCACAGTGACTTCGTCATCTCTTCCTAGGAGAGTCTGCTTGTTAAACATCAGGTGACAAGTCTGATTATTTTAACTTACCTATCTCCCCAAACTCTGCTTACCTTGGCTGGCATAAGCCAGCAAAGCTTTCTCAGTGGATAGTCCACCACATTATTTTCCATCCCACTCAATAAATCCAGCAATATTTTTATACTGGAAGTCAATGTGAGAAGTTACATTAAAGAGAAGACTATAAGACATTTAGATGAATATCTTATAGTCTTCTCTAGCATGTATTAATGTTTCAAATTTAATACTGACTGTTGACTTATGCTGATCCCATTAATGTCATTAGGTTTTCTTAAACGAGGAATACTCAGAGGTCATTTTTGAGAATTCTACTGGATTACAAATATATCATGAAATATAGATTGGAAACAATTAACATGAATCTATAAAAAGAGTTCATTATACATTCTGGCCTCTGTATCTACGGAGTCGACCATCTATATCTTGAAAATGTATCTTTTTAATCTAAAAAGTAAACTTTAATTTTGCTATTTCATATAAGGGACAGCATTTTACTACACCATTACATATAGTGGGACACAAGCGTCCATTGATTTTGGTGTGCCCGAGTGGTTCTAGAACCAAACCCCAATATTTCAATTGGAAGGTTTAATTATATTTTATCAAGTCATCTGTGTATGAGCAACCATAAAACTATATTAATGCAATCTTATCTCCTCAAGTGTGAAAAAGGACCCCAGAATATGAAGTGCTACCTGTTCATGCAAAAATTTGGGGTAGGCATGCAAGTTTTTGTGTGAATATTTCTTGGGGCAATTGCCCTTGACCAACTAGAAAGACACAAAACACACTAGAAATTGCCTCTTCAAATTATCTGCAGTTATTAACAACAAGATAACCCTAAACTATAGCATTTTGTGCCAGTTGGCTCCTAGGGAGCAGGGCAAATTTAGCCAAAAGCTTGGGGAGATCAAGTAACTGAAGCCATATCTGATTAAAAGGGGGTATTTCAAAAAGCAACAAACATTTTATCATTTCCTGGCCACTTCCTAAAACAATAAGGGAGGGAGAAGAAGGCTGCTTGCATCAAGGTTCAGCACACACTTTTAAGCACCTACCTCAAAGCCAGTTACCAGGGATTCCCTTTTGCTCATACCCCACCTCCACAAACACATGAAAAGCTCTTTCAGTCTAAACCATCATCTGTTTGAACCACACTCACAACCATCTTTCTAGTACTAAGAGATGATCCTAGCTACTCAACTTCCTCATAAATACACAAGAGATTGTCATCAAAAACATCCCACACCATATAGACATAGTATTATTCTTCCTATGCACATTAAACCCATAAGAAAGAGGCTCTCTTGTATTATTTATTTATTATATTATATTTATTTCATTTATATCGTGCTTTTCTCAACCTCTGGGGGGAATCAAAGTGGTTTACAGCAAGTAAATGGCAAAATTCAATGCCTCACAAAATATAAAATACAACACATAACTAAAATAGCATACAACAAAAATTAAAACCAGAAAACTATAAACAGCATAGAACTGAAAACATTTGACATTGCACCGATCCCAAAGTTGTCTTGATACTAGAAACAATCTTATGCACTGACTATAATATGTAGTTGAGGGTAGTTCCAAAATACAGAACCAGGACCCAAAAATGTCTACTTAGAGAATATAATCTCTATCTGCAATATTCTGCATTCAAAATGCCTATATTTTATTCTATGACCCTGACAACATATCTCCTTTAAAACAAGCATTATATTTGTTATACCAATGTGTGTGTATAGAACTAAAAAAAACTGTACCTTTTTACAAGCCATCATCTCCATAAGCTGTAACACCAGACAGGAATTTCTAATGAAGATGCAGGATTCCTAAGGGGACAGGATACATCCTACCATCACCCAAGGATGGAGTAACCTCAGTCAGTTCAAATGCAATGACCTACCAGATGTAGATCCACAAGCATCTAAGGGCCCTTCCACACAGCCATATAACCCTGAATATCAAGTCAGAAAATCTCACAATATCTGGTTTGAACTGGGTTATCTGAGTCCACACTGCCAAATATTCCAGTTCAAAGCAGAAAATGTAGGATTTTATTCAGCTGTGTGGAAAGGGCCTAAGTCATGCTCCCTATACCTACAGAAGCCAAAACGGTCTGAGCAAACCTCCTTTCTCCTCCCCAAAAAAACCCCACGGATATGATTGGAATCTCCACACTTAAAAGGCCAAAATGAGTCATTTGAGGCAGCTTAAGTCCATCCCACAAATGCTTCCAGGCAGCGCTAACCCTTCACTCTTCACCTCACACACTTCCATGATGATATTCCCCTCCCCTTTCTCCAGAAACAAAACACAAATGCAGACCAGGCCCTTGCCCTCTTCCTCCATGTCCTTTGAATCCTCAAGGGCCCTTTCCTCTGCAATTCCTAAAATCAGCACCACCCACCTCCAAATGTTCTTTTCCACCCAATACCAATAAAAGATGGCTTGGCGGGATCCCATCCCCCCATCCCAAATCATGGGGAGAGGACCGCTTTCCTCCCCCTTTCCCTCCCACCCATCAAGCCTGTGGGAAGAGGTTTTTTTCCATCAAGAAGCTTCTGACAACACTGGCCTTTGCTTGATAGGACTCCCTCAGAAATTTGTTTTTAAGGAGGGCTAAGGATCTGGGTGGCATTTTGCAGGCTTGTTGGTTTGAATTAGTAGAATAGGGTTGCACTTACACTAGAGAATTAATACTGTTTGACACCACTTTTACTCCCATGCCTCAATAATATGGAATCTTGAGAGTCGTAGTTTTCTTCTCTGCCATACAGTGCTGCTGTCTCACCAAACTACAAATCCCATTATTTATTTACTATATTTTATACCGCTCTATCTCACCCCAAAGGGGACTCATAGTGGCTTATTCCACAGCACTGAGCTGAGGAAGTTAAAGTGGGGTCAAAATACATTAATTCTACACTGCAAAATTCAGTGTTCCCCAAAATCTGGTCTATGCGTTCTGAACTTCAGCTCCTAGAATCAATGTCCATGGCAGCTGAGACTTCTGGGAGTTGAAGTCCAAAAAAACCTGGAAGATGATCATGGGTAAATAAAGCTGGCGAAGACTATCAATCTATCATTTTCAACCTGATTTACCAGAGTATTTGAGAGAGACTAAGGGTCCTTCCACAAAGCCCTATATCCCAGAAAATCAATGTGGAAAATCCCACATTAACTGAGCGTGGACTCAGACAACCTAGTTCAAAGCAGATATTGTGGGATTCTCTGCCTTGATATTCTGGGATATAGGACTGTGTAGAAGGGCCCCAGGGTGTTTGTTTTCATGTGTGCTGTGTCACACTTCCTTGGATCTCTGGGTTTTTCCACACAGGCATATGACCCAGAATATCAAAGCAGAAAATCCCACAATATCTGCTTTGAACTGAGCTGAGTCCACACTGCCATATATCCCAGTTCAAAGCAGAAAATGTGGGATTTTATTCAATTGTGTGGAAGGGACCTGCATACAGTCGCAAACTCCATTAAAGGACCCTTCCACACAGGCATATGACCCAGAATATCAAGGCAGAAAATCCTACACTATCTGCTTTGAACTGGGTTATCTGAGTCCACACTGCCATATATCCCAGTTCAAAGCAGAAAATGTGGGATTTTATTCAGCTGTGTGGGAAGGGACCTGCATAAAGTCTCAAACTCCATCAAAGGACCTTTCCACACAGCTGTATAACCCAGAATATCAAGACAGATAACCCACAATAACAGCTTTGACTGGGTTACCTGAGTCCACACTGCCATATATCCCAGTTCAAAGCAGAAAATGTGGGATTTTATTCAGCTGTGTGGAAGGGACCTGCATAAAGTCTCAAACTCCATCAGATAACTCTGCTTTGAACTGGGTTATCTGAGTCCACACTGCCATATAATCCAGTTCAGTGTGGATTTTATGCAGCTGTGTAGAAAGGGCTTAAGGTAGCTTGCAACTGCATTATACGCTCAGCGGCATGGGCCAACTTTGGTTGAAGTGTTTTGGACTTCAGCTCCCACAATTCCTAACAGCTGGTAGTTTGCCTGGGACTGTGTGTAGGAGATGGTCAGTGTGTACACCAAGCATGGGCCAACTTTGGCCCTCCAGGTGTTTTGGACTTCAACTCCCACCATTCCTAACAGCCTGCGGCTGTTAGGAATGGTGGGAGCTGGAGTCCAAAACACCTGGAGGGCCAAAGTTGGCCCATGCTTGATGTAGACTCACATAATGCAGTTTCCATATGGCAAGGTAGATGGGGCCTGAGAGAGATGGAAGGTCAGACTGAGGAAAGACATAAGAAACCCCACCCCGCGTAGAGAGTTTCCATCTCTAGGGCTGGATGGAGGAGAGGGCTGCAGCCCAGGCCACCTCTGCCCCTCTTGCCTTCCCTCCCTGCGCGCCAGGCCTCCTCCTGCTCCTCCTCCTCCCAAGGAAAATGGACGCCTCCCGCTCCCCCTGCGGTCCTCCAGGAAATAGGTGCTGCGCGTTTCTCCCTCCTCCTCCTCCTCCTCCTCCTCCTCGGCCTCCCCCTTGAGCTTAGGCTAAAACTTCTTCCCCTCAGGAGGGAGGGAGGGGTACCTGGGCACTGTAACCCCCTCCACGAGACCTCCCTCACCTGTGGGAGGTGTCAGCCGCCGCCGCCTCCTCCTCCTCCTCACATGGCCCGCCGGGGAGGAAGAGCAGCAGCCGCAGGAGGAGAGGGTCGGCGCAGCATGGCCGGGGCCCGGAGTCCTCGTCGGCGTCGTCAGGGGAAAGGCAACGGCAGCACACCGCCCCTCTGTGGCCAGGGAGAGGCCAGGCCGAAGCCTCGCCAAGCAAGGCCGCTGTCGTCGCCCTCCTCCTCCTCCTCCTCCTCGTCGTCGTCGGCGTTTCTGGGACAGGAAGCCAAGGCTGGCAACGACGGAGGGAGCGTGCGGGCGAAGGCCGACTGCAGTCGCCGCCGGGTCCTAGTGCCGGGCGGGTATCCAGTCACCCTCAGTAGCATGGAGACACAGAGCATCCTCCAGCCCAGTGGTTCTCAACCTGTGGGTCCCCAGATGTTTTGGCTTTCAACTCCCAGAAATCCTAGCAGCTGGTAAACTGGCTGGGATTTCGGGGAGTTCTAGGGCAAAACACCTGGGGACCCACAGGTTGAGAAACACTGCTCCAGCCCAATCATGGGCAAACTTGACCCCTCCAGGTGTTTTGGACTTCAACTCCCAGAATTCCTAACAGCCTACCACCCATCCGTCTATCTCATGCCTGAGGTGGATGGATGGAGATAGAGATGGATGGATAAATAGATGATGGAAGGATAGAGATAGATGGATAGAGAGAGATTGGATGGATAGATGATGGGTGGATCGAGATAGATGATTGATAGATAGATGGATGTATAGATATCTCATGCCTGAGGTGGATGGATGGAGATAGAGATGGATGGATGGATGGATAAATAGATGATGGAAGGATAGAGATAGATGGATAGAGAGAGATTGGATGGATAGATGATGGGTGGATCGAGATAGATGATTGATAGATAGATGGATGTATAGATATCTCATGCCTGAGGTGGATGGATGGAGATAGAGATGGATGGATGGATGGATAAATAGATGATGGAAGGATAGAGATAGATGGATAGAGAGAGATTGGATGGATAGATGATGGGTGGATCGAGATAGATGATTGATAGATAGATGGATGTATAGATATCTCATGCCTGAGGTGGATGGATGGAGATGGAGATGGATGGATGGATGGGTGGGTGGATAAATAGATGATGGAAGGATTGAGATAGATGGAGAGAGAGAGATATAATGGATGGATGGATGGATAGATGATGGGTGGATCGAGATAGATGATTGATAGATAGATGGATGAATAGATAAATAGATGATGGATAGAGAGAGAGAGTTAGATGATGGAGAAAGAGAGGATGGAGAAAGAGAAGATGGATAGAGAAAGGAAATGGTCTGAGGCTGCTAGGAATTGTGTGAGTTGATGCCCAAAACACCTGGAGGGGCCAAGTTTGCCCATGACTGCCCCAGCCTTTCCACTCTCCATCTTTATGGCCGAAGCTTTGAAAAGTTACTTTTTATTAAGCCGCTTCTTTGGCCCCTTCCACACTACTAAATAAAACCCCTCATTATCTGCTTTGAACTGGAATATATTTATTTATATTCATTTATTTATTATTCGAACTTATATGCCGCCACTCCCCTGGGGCTCAGAGCGGCTTACAAGAACAGGCTAAAATTGAACACAATTTAAAAACAATTTAAAACAATTTAAAAATATGGCAGTGTGGACTCAGATAACCCAGTTCAAAGCAGATATTGTGGAATTTCCTGCATTGATATTTCGGGTTATATGACTGTGTGGAAGGGCCCATAGAAATAATAGAGTTGGAATGTTACAGGAACAGACCTTAAGGTCCATTCATTTCAATCCCCTGACATGCAGGAACACAAAGTACTCCCAGCAGATGGCCAGAACCTAATGTGAAAGTGGAATTTTTTTTCCTGCAGTTAGTTTATTTATTTATTTACTGCATTTATATACCGTCCCTCTTAGCCCACAGGCGACTTAGGATGGTTTACAGTTGGTAGGTAAGGTAAAAGTTTTCTCCTGACATGTAGTCCAGTCGTGTCTGACTCTGGGGTGTGGCGCTCATCTCCATTTCTAAGCTAGGCATTGTCCGTAGACACCTCCAAGGTCATGTGGCCAGCATGACTGCATGGAGCGCCCTTACTTCCCCGCCAGAACAGTACCTATTGATCTACTCACATTTGCATGTTTTCGAACTGCTAGGTTGGCAGAAGCTGGGGCTGACAGCGGAAGCTCACGCCGCTCCCCGGATTCGAACCTGCGACCTTTCGGTCAACAAGCTCAGCAGCTCAGCGCTTTAACCCACAGCGCCACGGGGGACTCTTTTACAGTTGGTACCAAGACCATAAAATATCTAATAATAAAACCATAACAAAGTAAATAAAATCAATAAAACCATGTATCATTTGGGTCTGAATCCATTGCTTCATTGTGTCCTAGGGTCCTTCCACACAGCCCTATATCCCAGAATATCAAGGCAGAAAATCCCTCTTTATCTGAGTGTGGACACAGATAACCCAGTTCAATGCAGATTTGTGGGATTCTCTGCCTTGATATTCTGGGTTATAGGGCTATGTGGAGCCCCCGGTGGCACAATGGGTTAAAGCACTGAGCTGCTGAACTTGCTGACCGAAAGGTCGCAGGTTCAAATCCGGGGTGAGCTCCCACTGTCAGCCCCAGCTTCTGCAAACCTTGCAGTTCGAAAACATGTAAATGTGAGTAGATCAATAGGTACCGCTCCGGCAGGAAGGTAACGGCACTCCATGCAGTCATGCCGGCCACATGACCTTGGGGGCATCTATGGACAACGCCGGCTCTTTGGCTTAGAAATGGAGATGAGCACCACACCCCAGAGTCAGACATGACTGGACATAATGTCAGGGGAAAACCTTGACCTTTACATAGGGCTGTGGGGAAGGGCCCTGAATGGAGTAATGGGTTAAACCTTTGTGCTGGCAGGACTTGTGACCGAAAGGTTGGCAGTTGGAATCCGGGGAGTGGGGTGAGCTCCAGTCTGTCAGCCACTCATGCTGGGGTATGAGAGAAGCCTCCCACAGGATGGTAAAACATCAAACATCAAAAGCTTCAATCCCAGTCCTTTACGGCACTAATCACATAGCCCTTGGATGAGCACAATTCCTAGATGAGAGAAATTAACAAACCTTTCAAGCTGAGGATATTTTGAATATCTGATAAGCTCTGCACAATAGTAGATGTGTACTTTGAGCCTTAAGAGCCCCAGTTCCTCTTTGCTACAGATGCCTGCTACTATTGCTTTGCTTTCAGCTTCCAGCTACTAGTGGTATTGGGAAGCTGGCGCTCCCATAGCCCACCAGCCCCTCCTTTCCTGAGGTGGAGAAGCCGACGCCAACAGTGCCCACAAAATGCATCTCTTGCGGCTGCAGGAGAAACTGAAGCAGAAGGCGGGGGAAGGAAACAGAGGGCAGCTGGAGGACACCGCAATTATTCAGACAGAAAAATCCCACCATCAGTAGGGAAGAGAAGGAGAACTATGCATGGCGTATGCCCCGTGCCTTGCCCTGCAGAAAGGTCTGAGGGGGAATCTAGATTTAGTGAAACACAGACACTAGAAGGTGGGGAGAGGGCAAATGAGACAGAGCAAGCCTTCCCTAGTTCCCAATTAGCTCCATTCTGTGCTGAATCCAGTTGGCTGAGTCAGCCAGGCAGCCGCAAGAAAACAACTCATCATTGTTATCTGCCCTCTTCTGCTAGCCTCCCACCTCATAAGCTGAAAGCCATTCATTAATCATTGTTAAAAGGTTTGGTTCTGCTCTGCAGCTGGGGAAACTGAGGCAGAGATCTGATGACATGGCTCGTCTAAGTGCCCTCCCTCCCTGTGGTCCACTTTGAGCAGAAGAGGAAGAGGAATCCAGGGTCTTGTGCTCCCATAACATCTGAAATAGCCAACATAACATCCCTCAATGCTACTCCTAAGCCTTATGGCTTTAGTGTTCCCCTATTCTCCTTCAAGCAGCCACTGTTTGGAATGATCCTACTGCATTCCCAATGCTGTGATGCTATGTTTATAACCACGGACTGGATGCCAAATAGATTGCCCACCCCCATTCCCATCCCCAAAAGCTGGAAAACCCAGAGCCAAACATTGATTGGGACTTGGGAGCTCGAAGCACAGATGCACCCAGTCAAGTGTTCATATATTTTCTGTTTCTTCTTGGATAAAAGACAATGACATAAAACTACAGCCCGTCATCCTTTATTTGTACGTATCAAAGCTGTCAGGATCATAAAGCATTTTGAAGTAGTTGTAAGCCACCTTGAATTCTGTGCAGGAAGACAGGTGGTATGTGTGTGTGCCTTTAAGTCATCCGTCAACTTATGGTGACCCTCATTGATTTCATAGGATTTTCTTAGGGAAGGAATAATCCGAAGTGGCTTTGACATTTCCTTCCTCTGAAATATAGCCTATAGCACCTGGGATTCGATGCGGGCTCTGACCCCTTCCAAAGTACTAGCTAGGACTGACCCTGTTTAGACTCCAATATTAATTAATTCAACCCCACAGTCACACTGTTAATTTTCAATTGTCAATTGCAAAGGGAATGGACTGAGGTTTCAAGCTAGAATCCTATACACCAAAGGGAGTCACATATAGCTTCCCCCGGATATTTTTGTGGCTTTTCATTTCCATCACTGGCTACCAAATTTGTTAGTATGCCAGAGAAATTCAGTGGTGTACAGCAGAAGAGAAAACCCTATAAAACATCCTGAACTACAACTCCCACAAATTAAGGTCAATCCTCCCTAAACCCTTTTAGTATTCAAATGTGGGCATATTGGGTATGTGTGCCAAGTTTGGTCCAGGCTCATAATTGGTGGGGTCCAGAGTGCTCTTTGATTGCCGGTGAACTATAAATCTCAGTACCTACAACTCTCAAATGTCAAGGGTAATGCCCCTCCCCAAAGCCCCCAGTATGCTATTTTTGGCTATGGGGGTTCTGCATGCCAAATGTGGTCTGGGTCCATTGTCGGTGGGTGTTCACAGTGCTGTGTCTTGATGCAGGGTGAACTACAATTTCCACCATGTGGAGTCAGTCTCTCACCTCCTCCCCCCCCCCCCCGCCCATATGTTCAGTTACTGTTTAGTTCTCTCTGTTTTATGCAGACAGAGTTGAAAAGAATTAAGCGAAAGGTAGTGGGTGGGGGTCATGCAAATTCCACACCAATGGAGAGAGAAAGGAACACTAGGATGTGGTGCTCACTATAACCTGCAATGTAACTGGAGGGAGGGTCATTATTGTCTCCTGCATAGTATAAGCTATAGCTGTTTCACTTTTATTATATGTATAGATAGAAGATAGATGTTTGACTTTTATGCTTATTTTACATGCCTATGTATCTGGTGTCAGTAAGCATGTCTTGGGCCAAAAGGAGTGGAAAAGTTTAAGAAGCCCTGTTCTAGAGCACTTTTTCCCAACTTGATGCCCTTCAGATGTGCATGACTACAATTCCCATTACTCCCTGCCAATTACGGGGGCTGGTGCATGTTGCAGCCCATTGATGCATGAAGGCTGCTGCAATGAGAAATGTGGCACTTTCTGACTGCATATATTGAAGGTGAACAACAAATGGCAGAAGGTATTTGCCACTGATACTAAGATACTATCCAGGTAGCAAAAGCATTGTGCTCTCGCTCAGACATGTATATATAAATATGCACACATGCATAGTCCCTGAAGACTTTGTATACGGAAACAGAAAGGAGTTCCTTCCAACCATTTTAGGAATGCCTGCCTATGTGATGTCAGCATCAGATGACTTCCTCCCATCTGTGCAGATGCTGCAATTCCAGGCACGAAAGCACAGTGGGTCATCCACTGCAGCTAATCCCCAGCCTGCTGGGCACTTCCCCAACCAGACTCCCTGCGGGGGTGCTGAAATGCACCAAACAGACCCATTAGTCATGAGCCGCATGCGCAGCACATGTCCCTTTAACACACTGAGTGGAGGAAGAGAGATTTCTGCCTGTCCCAGTAAGTTATGGAGAGCTGCAGGAATCTTTATGCGTGGTCTGGCACCGGGTGGGATCGGGAACAGACCTGAGAGGCTAGCTGGCAAAAGAAAAACAAAACAGATGTGGGAAGCCCCGTGCTTCCTCTCACATCCTGCCCCTCCTGACTCAAAAGAAAAGTGAGCACAGAATGACCAACTTTCACAAATGACTGAGCCTGCCATATCCTTGTATCTGTCACTTAACATTCTGGTAGAAGTGGGAGCTGAGCCGGCTGGCAAGGAATTAACTTTATTCACCAGCATTTTTCTGACAATATTTTAGGCTCTCCCCAGGAATATTTTGCCTTATTCTAATAGATTTGAGGGCTCTATTTGTACATTGTTAGTCCCAGAAAGGAAATAACCAAACTAATAATCGCTTCAGCACTGGAGCATCAATGTATTTCAGAGTCCTCACATATAATAAGATAGAAATAATCTAACATGTAGACTTTTTGTCAAGATTTCAGAGGGAATGTATTTGAAAATCAGAGTGTTGCAATAGATAAAAGGATTGGGGCCAAGTTCAAATCCTTAGTTGGCCATCAACCACTATCTCTCACCATAGTTAACCTTGTAAGAGTGTTGTGGTTATATCATATAACCACAACATACATACATACATTCATTCATTCATTCATTCATTCATTCATTCATTCATATACACCACCATAGCATTTTAGAAGAATCTAAATTGCAACTGATCATTTTAAACAAGAAAAAAAAACATTAAGAATACAGTAGAGTCTCACTTATCCAATACAAACAGGCCGGCAGAACGTTGGATAAGCGGAAATGTTGGATAATAAGGAGGGATTAAGGTAAAGCCTATTAAACGTCAAATTACGTTATGATTTTACAAATTAAGCACCAAAACATCATGTTTTACAACAAATCGACAGAAAAAGCAATTAAATACACAGTAATGTTATGTAGGAATTACTATATTTACGAATTTAGCACCAAAACTTTGGAATGTATTGAAAACATTGACTGCCTAGAGCAGGGGCCCTCGAACTTTTTAAACAGAGGGCCAGGTCACAGTCCCTCAAACTTTTGGAGGGCTGGATTATAATTTGAAAAAAAATGAATGAATTCCTATGCACACTGCACATATCTTTTTTGTAGTGCAACCCCCCCCTTAAAACAATACAATAACTAAAATGAAGAATAATTTTAACAAATATAAACTTATTAGCATTTCAATGGGAAGTGTGGACCTGCTTTTGACTGATGAGATAGGATTGTTGTGTGCTTTCAAGTCGTTTCAGACTTAGGTTGACCCTTAGCAAGGGCTGGGTAAATGACCTTGGAATGCCACATCCGGCCCTTGGGCCTTAGTTTGAGGACCCCTGGCCTAGAGAAACAGCTGTGGATCAGATTGAGAGGCAGACTGCATTGGATAATGCAGAACGTTGGATGAGTGAAGGTTGGATAAGCGAGACTCTACTGTACATCATTTCTACTCAAGAGAAGAGATATGGGATTTGGAAGCAGGCAATTTAATCTCATTGCTTTTTCTTTTGCTAACCCTCAGATAGAGAATCAGAACCATAGAGTTGGAAGAGACCTCATGGGCTATTCAGTCCACCCCCTGCCAAGAAGCAGGAAAATCACATTCAAAGCATCCCCGACAGATGGCCATCTAGGCTCTGTTTAAAAGCCTCCAAAGAAGGAGCCTCCACTACACTCTGGGGCAGAGAGCATTCCACTGCTGAACAGCTCTAACAGTTAGGGAAGGTCTTCCTCATGTTCAAGTGGAATCTCCTTTCCTGTAGTTTGAAGCCATTGCTCTGCATCCTAACCTCCAAAGCAGCAGAAAACAAGCTTGCTCCCTCCTCCCTATGACTTCCCTTCACATATTTATACACAACCATCATGTCTCCTCTCAGCCTTCTCTTCCGCAGGCTAAACATGCCCAGCTCTTTAAACAGCTCCTCATAGGGCTTGTTCTCCATACCCTTGATCATTTTAGTTGCCCTCCTTGGGACACATTCCAGCTTGCCAACATCTCTCTTAAATTTCCATGCTCAGAATTGGACACAGTGTGATTCCAGGTATGGTCTAATCAAGGCAGAATGGAGAGGTAGCATAATCATCATCATCACCACCACCATCATCTTTATTTATAAAACGCCCTAACCGAATGGATTCAGGGTAGTTTCCAACAAATATGGCAAACATTCAATGCCAAAAGAAAAACCATACAACCAGCGTGACTTTCCTGGATCTAGATATTAGACTCGCATTGGCTTTTTTAGCCACCGCATCACATTGTTGGCTCATGTTTAACTTGTTGTCCACGAGAACTCCAAGATCTTTTTCACACGTACTGCTGTTGAGCCAGGCATTGTCTCCCATTCTGTATCTTTGCATTTCATTTTCTCTGTCTAAGTGTAGTATCTTGCATTTGTCTCTGTTAAACTTCATTTTGTTAGTTTTGGCCCATCTCTCTAATCTGTTAAAATCATTTTGAATTCTGCCTATGACATGTACAATTCTAGATTTAACTTCTGTGACCATCTCTAAATGACCCTTTTGCCACAATACCAAGACGACCATTAGAACTATCTCTAGAATTTCTAAATAACCTTTTTATTCCATTAATGTTTATATGTATACTAACTGGACTGCCATCTGAGTTTTAATTTGGCACTGGCCATGAGATTATATCGCTTCATAACCGGCCACTCGGCACCATCAGGAGGCAGCACCATAATTTTGGGGTCTAAAGGGAGTTGTCCATTTTCCATGTAACACAGTGTAGCGGCACAAGGAGCTTGTCAGCAATGGTTGTGTCTTTACGATGCATTGCAAAGGGGCAGAAACTGGGTGACAGTAGTCCAGTATTTGGATATGAAGAAATGTTTTTGTGTTGCCAAATGGACTTTTGATTTATGACAAGCCTTTGAGGAAGGAGACCTCAAGGAAACCCTATTATTAACAGATCTGCTTAGATTTTTTAACTTGGGGTAATGGCTTGATTTAACCAATCCACCTGCAATGTGCTTTTCCTCTTTCCCCGCTGCCTTCATTTTTATCAAGCATCATGGTCTTTTCCATAGAGTGATGTTGTCTTATGGCGAAAAGACCAATGCTGAAATAGTCCAAAATGAAGAACTGTGTAATGCTCAGAAATGATTAAGAATAAAGGTACGGGACTGAAGTGGCACTTGTTATTAATTATGGATATGAACTAGGGTAAATGACTTATGAACATGAAGCAATCAGGGCCAGCTAACACCTCCAAACAAAGGATTCCCCTGGCAGCAATCAGCCAGGTTTTGAAGCTGCAAGGCCATTTAGTGCTAATCAAGGTGGCCAGTTGCAACATTCACACTTGCCTCAAGCAGACAAGAGTTCTTTTTCCAAACCCTGGTCATTCCAAAGATATATAAACCCCACTTGCCTAGTTTCCAACAGACTTCACAACCTCTCAGGATGCCTCCCATAGATGTGGGTGAAAGGTCAGGAGAGAATGCTTCTGGAACATGGCCATACAGCCCAGAAAACTCACAGCAACCCAGCGTCATGAACTAGTTATGGAAAAGAATGAACAAGCTACAGGAAATCAATATTACATGTATATCTGAACCATTTCTCTTCCTCCAAATAGTATGTAGAGCCAGCTTTAAAAAGTGGAGATGGAGAGGCATTTTCTAGAGTGAAATGATACAGAGCCTTGGATTTGACAGCTGTTGAGAAATCTAGTCTCTTCTGACACAAACACACTGCAGATAACACTTGAGAAGAGGAGGCCTTTTGGATGTCTCTGGGTCTGTGTGGATTGCCAGCAGCTCTGCCAATGGATGTGTCAACTCCTCAACAAGAGTGTCCAAAAATCCATTTGCCTGACAGCAGCTGCCACATCCAAGAGCATCAAAAGACTCAATAAATGAACCTCAAGGAAGCTAAAGAGTGACTTTTACCAAGCGACTGGACAAGACATGACACGTTCTCTCTAGATGATGAGTGACCAGAGTAACTAGGACTTTATGCATTTTTCAGTCTTCTCTGTTCCCTCCTCACCTCCGATCTTGATGTCTGCATGTCATCTGCTGAAAAAGATACATCTAGAGTAGGGCAACTTAACTATAGTAAACCCTTGGGGCAGCTGGTCTGCCACTGGAACCCTCTGGAAGCCATAAGGATGTTTTAAAATTGGGAGGGGGAAAAAACAATGCTCGAAGTGACTGGAAGGCAATTTCTGCTTATGAAAACAGTAGGGCAAGTGGTTAGGTGGGGAGAGTACTGTGAAACTTTCTTAAGTGGTAAATGGCTGCTGCTAGAGGATCTCAGAAGAGGGAGTTCACTCTTTGCCCTGTTTGCTTTCTATTTTCTCTTCGCCTTTTGCCAGAAAACCAATGGTCTGAAGGGATGCAAAAACCACTTGGTGGGTCACAAGCAGCTCAAGGGATGCACTTTTCCCGACCTGGTATATAGCCAAAGCAGTGTCCTGGAGCTAGTTCTGCATCCTTGGAAACCCTCTAGTTCTGTCTTGATCCCTCAAGAGGCCAAGGCTTCTGGTGCCTGTAATATAATACACTGCTTATGAGACTATGCGGTTCAAATCTCACTTTGGC
This sequence comes from Anolis sagrei, assembly GCF_037176765.1. Classification (NCBI taxonomy): domain Eukaryota; kingdom Metazoa; phylum Chordata; class Lepidosauria; order Squamata; family Anolidae; genus Anolis; species Anolis sagrei. The sequence goes on from NC_090022.1 coordinate 139,018,267, forward strand.
CCTGGCCCTACTAGGCTGCTGTAGTAAAGCCATTGTTCTCTAAACCCTAAGTCTCTTTGTTTGAGGCCCCATCTTCACTGCCACATAATGCAGTTCAACTGCATTATGAAACTACATTATATGCATTATATTATAGGTGGGGGCTGAGATATAAGGACGGTAAGACTAAGGAAAGCCAGCATTGCACAGTGATTTGAGGATAGGATTATGGCTCCATGTATGGACCATAAGCATGAGATCAGGATTCATATCCCTGCTTGGTCATGGCACCTCACTAAGAAATCCTGGGTAAATTATGCTCTCTCAGCCTCAAGGACAAGCACCCTCTAAATCAGCATTTCTCAACCTGGGGGTTGGGTCCCCTGGGAGGGGTCGAGGGGGTGTCAGAGGGGTTGCCAAAACACATCAGAAAACACAGTATTTTCCGTGGGTCATGGGGGTTCTGTGTGGGAAGTTTGGCCCAATTCTATCGTTGGTGGGGTTCAAGGGGCTCTTTGATTGTAGGTGAACTATAAATCCCAGCAACTGCAACTCCCAAATGTCAAGTTCTATTCCCCCCAAACTCCACCAGTGTTCACATTTGGGCATACTGAGTATTCGTGCTAAGTTTGGTCCAGGTCTATCATTGTTTGAGTGCACAGTGCTCTCGGGATGTAGATAAACTACAACTCCAAAACTCAAGGTCAATGCCCATCAAAGTCTTCCAGTATTTTCTGTTGGTCATGGGACTTCTGTGTACCAAGTTTGGTTCGATTCCATCATTGGTGGAGTTCAGAATGCTCTTTGATTGTAGATTACCTATAAATCTCAGCAACTACAACTCCCAAATGACAAAATCAACCTCCCCCCAACCCCACCAGTATTCAAATTGGGCATATCAGATATTTGTGCCAATTTTGGTCCAGTTAATGAAAATACATCCTGCATATCAGATATTTACATTATACTTTATAACAATAGCAACATTAGCCATGAAGTAGCAATGAAAATAATGTTATGGTTGATGGGTCACCACAACATGAGGAACTGTATTAAGGGGTCGCAGCTTTAGGAAGGCTGAGAAACACTACTCTAAATATATCTTACCAAGGAAACCTGTGATAAGATTGCCTTGGGGTCACTGTAAGTTGGAAAGAACATGAAGGTATGCAGCAATATTTACCAAGTGGAAACCATTTCCTTAAGCAGATTACAGCGTATATCCACGTACACATTTTAAAAATGCAAGCTGCTTTGACATTACAGTTTTCAGGAAAAGCTTGAAATTGTTATAACTCATCAGACACTTCAAGCTGAAAGAGAAATCAAAAATATTTAAGAGTACAGGAAGCGGGGGGCGGTACTGTGCAGTAGGGAAAGTGAGGTTTAAGACAATTGACTAAAGGCCACTTAGGGTGCACCTATGCTATGGAATTAATGCAGTTTGACACCACTTTAACTGCCATGGCTCAATGCTATGGGATTTCTAATTAGATAATGCACCAGTACTCTTTGGCAGGGCAGCTAAGGACCTTGTAAAATGCAATTTCCTAAGATAGCATAACATTGAGCCATGGCAGTGAAAGTGATGCCAAGATGCATTAACTGGACAGTGTAGATGCCCCCTTGGAGATCAGGGAGGGAGGGTACTTTGTGGGCCCCTCATTGAGCTCTGCAGAGACAAAACCAGTGTCCTTCTCTGCCTCCATGAGGATACTGCTCCCTGGCTCCCCAAAAGCTTCCAATGCAATGGGGGAAAGAAGGGAGGAAGCATGGAGGAGGAGAAAGCCAATTAGACTCGAGGGACGCAAAGCAAAAGCGTCAAGGAAAACGCCGCCCACGCCAAGTTGGCTTTGGGGGGGATGCTAAAAGGAGGAGGATGGAGCTGGAACTGGCTGGGGAAGTAAAAAAACAAATCCTTTCTGCCTGCAAGCAGCACCCACACACTCAGCAGCAAGCCCTGCACCCAGAGGACATTGCTGCTGCTGCCGCAAGGTGCAGGAGGTCAGGGAGGAAGAGCCAACCACTAGGAAGCCTTACTCATCTGGATCCAGGTTCGGAGAAGTTGTGACTGAGTTGTGTTTATTGCTTGCTCAGAGCCAGCACAAACCCTAATAGTTTGAATGATGCATAAACCCCCTTTGGGTGACCTTATGCCAGTCACACAGTTTTAGGGTGCATCCACACTGCAGAATGGATACAGTTCAACTCCGCTTTCACTGCTACAGATTCGTGGGAGCTTTGATTTTATGGTCTTTAGCCTTTTCTGACAAAGAGTCCGGGTGCCTCACCAAACTATAAATTCCATGATTCCATAGTATTCAATCACCCTAGTTAAAGAGTGTAAAACCACATTAATTCTACAGCGTGTTTTGGAGTCAAGCTCCCAGAATCCCTGATCGCTGGCCAAAGCAGCTAAGTCCAAAAGACCTGAAGGACTAGTGATTGAGAGTGTAGTGGAGACTCCTTCTCTGGAGGCTTTTAAATAGAGGCTGGATGGCCATCTGTCTGGGGTATTTTGTGCTTTATCTGCATGGCACGAGGTTGGACTAGATGGCCCATACAGTCTCCTCCACCTCTATGATTCTATGAGATGCACTCTAGGATTCAAATCCCCACTTGGCCATGTAAAGCCACTGTGTGACCTTAGGCAAGTTGAACAGTCTTGACCCTAGGAATGACTGGAAGCCACACCACAGCAGCAACAGACCATATTTAATCCTGAGGGAGCAAAACCAGTCTCCTCCCCCATTTTTATCCTCAAACAACCCTGAGAGGTCATTTGTGCTAGGAAACCATGATTTGCTGAAGATTGTGTAGTGTGTGTACAGGATTCTTGATTACAGGTGCAAGGTGCTAATTTCACCCTGCTTTAGCCACATCCTTGGCCTGCCAGGAGGAGACAGTGGGAATCCCATTCCAATGTTACCTTATAAATTCAAACATGCAACATATCAATTTGTGTACCCTCCCCTGTGCACTATCAAAGTATCTGAGTCTACAGCAATGATCTGGCAGGGTTTGGGTTAAGGCAGTGCTTGCCAACCTGTGGTCCGTGCACCAGAAGTGGTCCCCAAGAATGAAAATATGGTCTGTGGCCTCACCATTACTAAAGTGTTGCCTCGAAACCATGCAGCAATGAGAGCGACTGGTCTTGTGAAACTCTCTTATAGTGCCGAGGCAACGGGGAGGTTGGGAAGGGAGAGGCTGACTACCCACGAAAGATTACTAATACCACATCAACTCTAGATTATTAAATATGGTTTTCTGTGGGCGAGCAGATGGCGACTACTGAATGTGATATGTTCTGTATCAGAAATGAGAGCTGATGTGGTCTATTCTCAAACAAACTTTATTAAATCTCTCCCTCCCTTGAAAATGACTGATTCCTATATTCCAAGTAACTGCACAGCCAGATTAAATATATATTAATCTGACTCATGAGCCACATCTCCCTTGCCTTGTCCTTAAACATAGCTGTTAAACTCCCCCAGAAATTCCTACGTACCATCGTTCTCCATGACATTTCAGCTTTAGGCCAAAAGCAAGGGATTGCGTCTTCCCAATGTCAGGCAGGTGGTAACACCCACCACTTAGGGAAACATGTAATGTTTATAGGCATCACTGAAACACACACAATTGCATAGAAATAGATCCACTTCCTTCTTGGGGAGTGTTGCAAACAGACCTGAGAGGCCTTGCCATCAGGCCTTCATTGATTCCATTAACAGAACGCACCTACCAGTATATTTCACCTTCACACAATTACTCAGGGTAATTTAAGTCACTCTCTCTAACCCGATCCAATGTAACACTTCAAGCATTTGATGAAGTGTACTCCAGAGCACAAAAGGAAATTCTAAAATAATGTGTTAGACTAAACATATTGCAAGATTGTTTTTTACCTGAAGACCATCTGTGACAAGACCAACATCTCTTTGCATTGAGTTCTAGGATACTGGGGTTGGAGCTCCTGCTCAGCCATAGAAACCCACTGAAGCCCCTTCTACACAGTCATATAATCCAGATTATCACTGCAGATAACACACATTATCTACTTTGAACTCCACACTAAAATGGAAAGGTCTTATTTCCAGAATAAAGGGGAAAGATAAAGAATTAAACAAGATTATCTTCGGGGTCAAACAATCATAATAAGTGTTGTCGAATGCTTTCATGACTGGAATCACTGGGTTGCTGTGAGTTTTCCAGGCTGTCTGGCCATGTTCCAGAAGCATTCTCTCCTGACATTTCACCCACATCTGTGGGAGGCATCCTCAGAGTTTGAGAGGTCTGTTGGAAACCAGGCAAGTGGGGTTTATATATCTGTGAAATTTCCAGGGTGGGAGAAAGAATTCTTATCTGCTTGAGGCAAGTGTGAAGGTTGCATTTGGCCACCTTGATTAGCACTGAATGGCCTTGCAGCTTCAAAGCCTGGCTGATTGCTACCAGGGGAATCCTTTGTTTGGAGGTGTTAGCTGGCCCTGATTGTTTTGTGTCAGGAATTCCCCTGTTGTTTGCAGATGCTGAAGTTAAAGACAGATTGTGGTTACATTTCTCACTTCAGTCACATCAAATCATCATTATCAGAGCTGCTGTGTGCAAACCCACATCAAACTATGTAGTTTTTACTTCTCTTTTGTTGGCTGGCTGCAAAACCCTAAAACCCAGAAACCTCATGCCAAAACATGACTAGAGCTTCTTTAGCTGTTAGCACACAAAATAAGATTCAATTCAAGCTTTCCCATCCTTTCTAAGCATAAGTAACCATACTTTATGTTAATCCATTCTGTCCTTACATTAGATCTCTTTCTAGATGCTTAGAACTCAATCGTATTCAGGAACTTGCAAAAGTTGGCCCTGTTTGCTACATAGATACAGGAAAGATTGCTTCCCTTACTTCCTTAATAGGAAGAGTTCAAAAAGGGGCTTGTCCTTCATTTAAAGGCGGGATTGCTGCCTGTGCTGCAGCTCTGGCAGAGTGCATGGAAAACACACATTGTGGTGCTGGGAACAGAATGCAACTTCCGGTGAATTTGAGCTCACTCACTCTTTTTTTAGCCTTACAGCTGCAAAGATACGCCTGAAAATGTGTGTGGGAAATGTCTGCCAAAAGACGTGGCCAAGGCAGAATTACACTGGGCTCAGAGGGATGTTTTCAGTACTCTGGCTAGTTCATTGGCCCTCCTTATGATGGCTGGGAAAAACAAAAAATGTTTTTAAAAGTAGAATTATGCAAAACTAGAAACACAATAACAGTCTCCATTGCTTCCCCTTGTTTTTTTTTTGTTTTGTGCTGTTCTGCATAGTTGATATGCGGAAGAACCATGTAAGAGTCACTGTTTCTCAATACATAATTTGCATTTTCCTTCAGTACCAAGTATGTATCACCCTGCTTATAGTTTCAGTCTTCTCAACATGAAAATGTCTTATATGTTCTAATGTAAAAGATCATATAAGACCAAGAGAAAAACCAAACCACAATGAATCACAGATTGTTCAGCCCAATAGCCCAAGACAGATAAGAGGGATATTCATTAAAGATGTCCCCTGACCCACTTCTATTTATCACAGGATACTGAAACTGCACATGTGTAATGATATAAGTCGCTATAGGTTACGTGCCAATTTACAACTCAGAACAGATAACGGTCTTGATTTTACAGGTGCTGAAGTGGTGTGAGGTTTGATCATGGACCCAGTGGAATACAGTGTAGTTATCAAGTTCCTTTACTTGAAAAGCTGCACACCAAAGGAGACATTTGATGAGATGAAAGAGGTTTATGCTGATGATTCCCCATCATATGATATAGTCAAGAATTGGAATTGTCAATTCAAATGTGGTCAGACTTCGGTGCATACAGCTCCAATCCCAAGGCAGCCCCATTCGGCTATTGATGAACATACCATCCAGCAAGTGGAGGTCACCATTTTGAAAAATTGCTGCATAACCATAGCCCAAAATGTCAAGATTAGTGTGGGGTCTGTGGGGAAAAATCATTCAAGACCATCTTCGCTGGGTCCTCCGGCTGCTCATACCTTTCCAGAAGCAGGAACGAGTGAAATTCTCTCAGACTCTATTGACAATGTGCCATGGAAACCAGGAGGACTTTTTCAACAAATTGATCACACAGGGTGAAAGCTGAATCCAGCACTATGATCCTGAAACTAAAGTCCAGTCGATGCCATAGAAGCATCATAACTCACCACCTTCAAAGATGGCACATTTATTTATTTATTTATTTATTTATTTGCTTTATTTCTATACCGCATTTTTCAGCCCAACAGGCGACTCAATGCGGTTTACATGGTACAATTATCAAACAGTGTCAGTGCAATTAAAACATAACAATGCAACAAATAGGATCAACAGCATCAATCCACAACAATTAACGATCAACAAGACAGATCAACAAGACAAACTTAACATAACGCCTCAGTTGAAATCAGATCCGTTCTCATAATCCATGTGCCATTCCTATGTTCCATTTACCGTCTTCCACATGCCCAACTCTCGGCAGCCATGGTCATGCTCACAATATTTTGGGACCAGCACAGAGTAGTATTGATGGATTTCCCAGCAAAGGGTGCCATGATCATTGGGACATATTATGCTTCATTGCTGAGGAAATTGTGGGAGGCCATCAAAACCAAGAGACGTGGCATGCTCACCAAAGGTGTCTGCCTTCTGCAAGACAATGCACCAGTTCACAACTCACATGTTGCCCAAATGGAAGCATGCTCCTGTTGCTTTGAAATTCTACCGCATCCCTCTTGTTCACCTGACCTCACACCATCAAATTTTCATCTCTTTCCAACAATGAAATTATTTTTGAAGGGCATGCATTTTTCAGATGATGAGACTCTGATTTCCAAAGTCACAACGTGGTTTTTGGAGCAACCTGATGACTTCTACAAGTAAAGTGTTTACAATTGCTTAAAAGATGGTGCAGCTAGCTGGGGAGCCAGCTGCATTAAATCACTACTGATCGAGAGATCATGAATTGGAAGCAGCCCAGTCAGAGTGAGCTTCTGGCCATTAGTCTAGCTTGCTGTCGACCTATGCAGCCCGAAAGACAGTTGCACATGTGAAGTAGGAAATTTAGGTATCGCTTTATGCAGGGAGGCTAATATAACTAATTTACGATGCCATAAAACCTTCCAGCAGCATGCAAAAGAATGAGGAAATACCCCATCAAAGGACTCAGTATCACAATGGACGGTGAAGCGGCAGCTCCCCATATGGCCAGAATCAAGCATACCCTCATGAAGCCAGAAAAGCGTGGGCACAGCTTTGGGCAATGTTAAATTGCCTCTGTGTCTGTCCATATATGCTGTATGCCTAACTAACATTGAATGTTTGCCACTATGTGCATTGTAATCCGCTCTGACTCCTCTGTGAGGTGAGAAGGGTGGAATATAAATACTTCAAATAAATAAATAAATGGGTGTCCCTAGGTGGCATCTATGTAGACAAGGACTAATAATTGTGCCAACTTTCATTGCTCTTGGTTCACATGAAGTGGGTCGGGGAAAATCTTTAATGAACGCCTCTTGTAAGCAAGTCTGAAAAACCCATGGCACCTATTCTATCCTACAGTGTGCCAAGAAAAGGGACAAAAATACCTGCATTCATATTCTGGCTTTACTTGAAGGAATGCTAAAGCTAATTCATTAGTTACTACATGGTCACCAACAAAGCCAGTCTGCACTATTAAATGCAGTGAGGGAGCTTCTTCAATGAGATGATTTTGGCGACTGGGGTGTGTGTGTGTTATATAGGACTCCCTCCCCATTCCACATGCAGAAGCAAACTGAACTCGCAGCTGCACCTGAAGGCAATAGGTTATTTTAGGGGGTGTAAATTGGGCTATATGGTAAATATAGCTTTGTCACGCCAGCAGAAGCAAATGCTGCTGCTATTTAATGCTAGGGCTGACTCTGACTCTGACTCTGACAAAAGAAGAACTCAGAAAGCTCTGAGAGGGAATCCAGGCTGAAGAATCCAATATAGGTGCCTCATATGAAGGCTGCAAAGGTAATTAATTCTCTTCAACAGCTCTGAAAACTTATTAATTCAAGGTACAGAAAATACAACCCTATTTTCCTGAGAAAAATGAGGACAGAAAGATGTTGAGACAAAAGCTCAAATTGCAGCTTCACAAAAGAGGTCTATGAGCACTTTCCCCTAAGAATTTAAGACATCAGAAATCCTGGAGCACAACTAACACATTGCCACTCAAACAACACTCCTCTAATATTTAGGGTTTCCTTCCTAATCTGCAATAAGGCTTGGAAAATTACTTGTTTGGATGACAACTTCCAGAATCGGTTGTCATGCTGCCTGGAAAATTCTGGAAACGAAAATCTAAAAGGAAGGCTTCCCAAATAGCTCATAACTCTGGTTGGCTCCTAGTTCTCATCTTAATGGCACTTGCTCATTTTATTTATTGCTGTGTTCCATCAAGTCATTCCCAATTTATACCGCAGGGTTTCTTGGCAGGATTTGGTCAGAAGGGGTTTTCCTTTGTCTTCCTCTGAGGTTGTGAGAGTGTGACTTGCCAAGGGTCACCCAATGGGTTTCCATGGCCAAGTGTGGATTCAAACCCTGGTCTCCAGAGCTGCAGTTCAATGCTCAAACAAATATAGCACACGGGCGCCTTTTTAAAAAAATGTCAGGAGCGACTTGAGAAACTGCAAGTCGCTTCTGGCGTGAGAGAATTGGCTGTCTGCAAGGCCATTGCCCAGAGGATGCCTGGATGTTTGATGTTTTACCATCCTGGTGGGAGGCTTCTCTCATGTCCCTGCATGAGAAGCTAGAGCTGACAGAGGGAGCTCAATCCACTCCCACCAGCAGTCCTGCTGACACAAGGTTTTAACCCATTGCGCCACCGGGGACTCCTATAAGTACCTATAAACGGGTGCCTATAAATGCATGCCAGATGTTCAAGCTGGGTTTAGAAAAGGCAGAGGAACAAGAGACCAGATTGCCAATATCCGCTGGATAATGGAGAAAGGCAGGGAGTTTCAGAAAAACATCTATTTTTGCTTCATTGACTATTCTAAAGCCTTTGACTGTGTGGATCATAATAAATTGTGGCAAGTTCTTAGTGGGATGGGCATCCCAAGGCACCTTGTCTCTCTCCTGAGGAATCTGTACAAGGACCAAGTCGCAACAGTAAGAACTGACCACGGAACAACAGACTGGTTCAAGATTGGGAAAGGCATACGGCAGGGTTGTATACTCTCACTCAACCTTTTTAACTTGTATGCAGAATACATCATGCGATGTGCAGGGCTTGATGAATGCAAAGCTGGGGTGAAAATTGCTGGAAGAAACATTAACAACCTCAGATATGCAGATGACACCACTCTGATGGCCAAAAGCGAGGAGGAGCTGAGGAGCCTTCTAATCAAAGTGAAAGAAGAAAGCGCAAAAGCTGGGTTGCAGCTAAACGTCAAAAAAACCAAGATTATGGCAACAAGAATGATTGACAACTGGGAAATAGAGGGAGAAAATGTGGAGGCCGTGACAGACTTTGTATTTCTAGGGGCAAAGATTACTGCAGACGCAGACTGTGGCCAGGAAATCAGAAGACGCTTACTTCTTGGGAGGAGAGCAATGTCCAGTCTCGATAAAATAGTAAAGAGTAGAGACATCAGACTGGCAACAAAGATCCGCCTAGTCAAAGCCATGGTATTCACTGTAGTAAACTACGGATGTGAGAGCTGGACCTTAGGGAAGGCTGAGCGAAGGAAGATTGATGCTTTTGAGCTGTGGTGTTGGAGGAAAGTGCTGAGAGTGCGTTGGACTGCGAGAAGATCCAACCAGTCCATCCTCCAGGAAATAAAGCCCGACTGCTCACTGGAGGGAAAGATACTAGAGACAAAGTTGAAGTACTTTGGCCACATCATGAGGAGACAGGAAAGCCTAGAGAAGACAATTATGCTGGGGAAAGTGGAAGGCAAAAGGAAGAGGGGCCGACCAAGGGCAAGATGGATGGATGGCATCCTTGAAGCGACTGGACTGACCTTGAAGGAGCTGGGGGTGGTGACGGCCGACAGGGAGCTCTGGCGTGGACTGGTCCATGAGGTCACGAAGAGTCGGAGACGACTGAACGAATGAACAACAACATAAATGCATGCTACAGCTCAGCTCCTAGTTTCTAATGGGCTAATGGGATGAGAAGTCAAAGAACAGATGGAGAGAGACCAAAAAGAAAGCACTTGCCTGAATACCCAGCAGTCCTTTCAATAGAAATATCCAGGTTCCTCTACTTTAACCACTAGATGACACCGAGCTTTTCCAAGCATTTCATGTTGGTGGCACACTTTTTAGACCTGCATCATTTCATGATACGATAATTCAGTTTCACAAGCAAACTGGAGGTTAAACCAAGCCCTTATAAGAGATGCAGACACATATATACATCATAATAATGCAATTTAGGCGCAGCAGGTTAAACCACTGAGCTGCTCAGCTTGCTGACCAAAAGGTTGGCAGTGTGAATTGGGGGAGTAGGGTGAGCTTCCACTGTTAGCCTCATTTTTGTGATCACTGTGAATTGAACAGTCTAAGTTTCACAATTTACCTATCTGTTGTACTTATTCATTATCTTATCCTTATAAGTGGATTATTTGTATTTAACCAGCCTCAGCTTCTGCCAACCTTGCAGTTGAAAAACATGCAAAATGTAAGTAGGAAGGTAACAGCTCTGTGGGAAGGTAACAGCTTTCCATGAAGTCATGCCGGCCACATGACCTTGGAGGTGTCTATGGACAACGCCGGCTCTTTAGCTCAGAAATGGAGGTGAGCACCAACCCCCAGAGTCAGACCCAACTAGACTTAATGTCAAGAGGAAACCTTTACCGTTAATAATGCAATGTAGGAGGACATGACACAGCTCATCAAAACCTTTCTTTTATATTTTTAAAAATACATGGTTTGTAATATAATGACATGCATTTCCAAGATATCATTTCTCATTACGTTCCCAAGGCACACCTATACATTGCGACACACAGCTTGGCAAGCTCTGAGATCTCCTTTCTAGAACTATCTTCTGACACAGGGAGACCTCCAAGTCCACCAGAAGAGGTTCTCCTCTCTTCACTTTGCTTCCAAATCTTTTCCTTGATAACATAAAGCTCCTATTGCAAGACAAAGCTGGGGGAAGTGACCTTTGGGAGGACAGCTTCCAGATTCCTCATCTAGGGCAGGAGCCTCCGAGGATGCCTCCACACTGTGGAATGGATGCATGTTGACACCACTTTGCCATGGCTCAATGCCATGCAATCATGGGACTTGTAGTTTTACAAGCTGTTCAGCAGTGGAATTCATTGCCCCGGAGTGTGGTGGAGGCTCCTTCTTTGGAAGCTTTTAAACAGAGGCTAGATGGCCATCTGTCGGGGGTGCTTTGAATGCAATTTTCAAAGTCCAACTTGGAAGGGGTTGGACTGGATGCCCCATGGGGTCTCATTCGCCTTCTCTGCCCAAGGTGGCTTAGTGCCTCATCCAAACGACAGACACCAGGATTCCATAGCACTGGGTCATGGCAGTACAAGTGGTGTCAAACTGCATTAGTTCCACCATGCGGATGCACCCTGGGAGCTTCAATCCCAAGGGTATTCCCTCTGCCTTTCTCCCAGCTCTGTTTCTAGGCAAGTGCGTTGGCTGGGATGCAACAAGAAGCCAGCCAATCCGGAGTCCTTCCTTGACGTGACCGCTTCTCCGCTTGCATCCCTCCTTCGCATCACCAGAGATCCCGCCCACTCTGTGTCTCCCTTGACTTTCAAGCGTGTCACGAAAGGCGGAACTGACGGACTGACTGCTGGGAATGCGGCGCGCTTTAGGACCCAGGGGACGGCAGAGGGCAGCTGCTGCGGGCAGAGGGAGAGGAGAAGGCGGGAGGGGAGGGGGGAAGAGGAGGAGGAGGAGATCCTCTGATGGCTCCGCCTGGGAAGAAAGCCTGGGATCCGCTTGGGGGATCTTTTGGGAATCCCTCCCCTCCGGCACCCCAATGCCACCTGCAGCCCCTTACCTGAGAGACGGAGTTGTGGGGGGAAGGCAGGGAAGGGGGGACCCAATGGGAGGGGGTCCCCACACAGCCCTTCCCCTCTCTCAATCCCTCTCTCTCTCTCCCTCTCTCTCCTTCCTTCTGGCTGCTGGGAGCAGGTGGCTGCTGCTGAAGCCCTGGCTGGCGCTGATGTCACCAGGCTCTGGCTGCCTCTGTTGCTGTCTCCTCCCCAAGCAGACCCAGGCAGGAGGCAGAGGCGAAGAGGGAGCCATGAATTATTTAAAGGGGCAGGAGACATCTGCAGCTGGAGAGAGGTGGCAAAGAAGGGGGAGGGGGGAGGGGGGGATAAAAGGGAATGGGGAGAAAGGAGGGGTGTGTGTCATTCTCTGGAGAGCTCTCTTCTTTTCCACCCACTCTTCTCTCCCCCTATGCAAGGACATCGGAAATAAACCTGCCCATTTTGGCCGTTTCTCAACCTTCCTAATGCTGCCACCCCTTAATACAGTTCCACATGTTGTGGTGACCCTGTTGTGGTGACCCCCCCAACTATAAAATTATTTTTGTTGCTACTTCATAACTGTAATTTTGCTACTGTTATGAATCGTAATGTAAATATCTGATTTGCAGGATGTATTGATACATTTAATAGAATCATAGAGTTGGAAGAGACCTCATGGGCCATCCAGTCCAACCCCATTCTGCCAAGAAGCAGGAATATTGCATTCATAGCACCCAGGGGCGGCTCAACCCATTACTTAAAGTAAGCATTTGCAGTATAGTTGACTTTGCCCAGGGGTGCTCTTGAGGTGCTCTTGGGGGAAAATAGACCTTGACATATGCGAGTTGTAGTTACTGGGATGTATAGTTCACCTAAAATCAAAGAGCATTCTGAACTCCACCAATGATGGAATTGAACCAAATATGGCACACAGAACTCCCATGACGAAAAGAAAATATATATCAGTGATTGGTTGGGGGGAGGGGGGCGCCAAAATACTGTTTGCTTACCATTGAAAATTACCTAGGACCGCCTCTGAAAGCACCCCTGATAGATGGCCATCCGGCCTCTGCTTAAAAGCTTCCAAAGAAGGAGCCCCCACCACACTCCAGGGCAGAGAGTTCCACTGCTGAACAGCTTCTTGGCAAGAATACTAGGGTGGGTTGCCATTACCTTCCCCAGGCAGGCATGTAGCGGGGGGGGGGGGGGGGGGCTTAAGGGGCTTCAGCCCCCCCCCCCGAAATTCTCAGGGTGGTCAGCAAGAAGGCCTTACTGGTGCATTATTTAAACTGTTATGTTTATTCATATCATGATCTGATCACCATGCTCAATATATCCCATATGCATGGGGGTATTGGGATAATAATACAAAAGGTTTGCTAGGGTAGATCCTCCCCCCCCCCCCCATCAAACTCAGCCCCCCCCCCCCAAAATCAAAATCCTGGCTACAGGGATTGCATTTGGTCTGACCTCTCTGCCATGAGCATCCCGTCTTGGGTGTCCCTTCACAGTTTTGCTTGTAGCATCATTGAGGTGCTCAAGCTCCAGCGCCACGCCGAGGCAGCAATCCTTTGCTGGGGGAAATGGAAGGGAAAAGGAAGAATGGCCAACCAAGGGCAAGATGGATATGGATGGCATCCTTGAAGTGAATGGCTTGACTCTGAAGGAGCTGAGGGTGGTGACAGCCGACAGGGAGCTCCAGCGTGGGCTGGTCCATGAGGTCACAAAGAGTTGGAAGCAACTGAACGAATAAGCACCTACAACAACATGCAGGATGTATTTTCATGCACTGGATCAAATTTGGCACAAATACCCAATATGCCCAAATTTGAATACTGCTGTGGTTGGGGAGGGGGATTGATTTTGTCATGTGGGAGTTGTTGCTGGGATTTATAGTTCACCTACAGTCAAAGACCATTCTGAACTCCACCAACAATGGAATTGAACTAAACTTGGCACACAGGACTCCTATGACCAATAGAAAATACTGGAAGTGTTTGGTAGGCATTGGCCTTGAGTTTTGGGTTATAGTTCACTTACATCCAACAAGCACTGTGGACTCAACCAATGATGGATCTGGATCAAACTTGGCACAAATACTCAATATGCCCAAATGTGAACATGGGTGGAGTTTGGGGTAAATAGACTTTGACATTTGGGAGTTGTAGTTGCTGGGATTTATAGTTCACATACAATCAAAGAACATTCTGAATCCCCACCAATGATAGAATTGGGCCAAACTTCCCACACAGAACTCCCATGACTAACAGAAAATACTGTGTTTTCTGATGGTATTTGGCAACCCCTTTGACACCCCCTTGTGACCTCCCCCCCCCCCCCCCCGGGGCCCTGACCTCCAGGTTGAGAGACACTGCTTTAGAATCACAGGCATTTTAAGAGAGCCCAAAAAGCCACCCAGTCAATATCTAGATGGCCATGTATCTGAAATCGGCCCATATAAACCCCTCCATCCAAATAATAACCAGAGCGGATCCTGCTTAGGTTCAAAATCAGAGGAGATCTGTTGCCTTTGGGAGACTTAGGCTTCTTCTCTCTTGGTGAGGGGGATTTGAGGCATTTTGCAAGGTGGAGGATGAGTCAAAAGGGAAGAAGCCATTGGATCCCAACTGTCTGGAAGAGGGATGCTCCATTAGAGCCAAGGCTCTGGGCAATGCAAGCTGCGACCCTATGCATGCACACTTAAACTGGCCTGCAGGAATTTCCTTGAATACAAAAGGAGAGATGCTTAGGCTCAGGCTGTATTAATGCTAGTTATATAGGTGTGGGAGAGAGGCCTATCCTGTTCATTACTTGATGTGGTGGGAAAGTTTAGTCCTGCACACCTTGTGGCTGTCAAATCAGCTCAGCCGGGCTTGAGTTGCTGTCAGGTTTATTTGATAGTGACAGAATGGCATAATGGTTTTGAGTGTTAGGCGATGACTCTGGAGAACAGGGTTTGAATCCTTACTTAGCACTCTGGCACCATGAGATGCAAAGCTAATCTTAAGAAATGGGGCTACAAAGTGGAATCTGTGACATGTGAGTGCGGAGAAGAGCAAACCACAGACCACTTACTACAATACAGCCTGAGCCCTGCCACATTCACAATGGAGGATCTTCTCACAGAGATACCAGAGGCACTCCAAGTGGCCAGCTACTGGTCAAAGGACATTTGGTATAATGCCAAGTTTTAACTATGTTTGTGTTTTCAAATATATTATAACTGTACCCTCAGTTTGCTTCTGACACGATAAATGAATAAATATGGATTCACTTTAAAGCCAGTAGCTGCCACCTGCAGAATGTTGTAGTTTGTATTTTAGTGAGGCCCAGGACCTGTCTGGCTGAGTAGTTTAAAGCCCTCTCCCTAAACTATAAACCCCAAAATTCTGCAGGAGGCAGCAACTGGATTTAAAGTGGATCCATGCTTTAGTATGACAAGGTCCTTAATGGTAGGGTCTCCTTAATTCGAAAATGACTTGAGGGCATTCAGCTCCAAGGGGGGGGGGGGGGGGAGGAGCCAGGATGGATAATGAGACTGGAGGAGCAAAACATGAGGGCAGCCCTACTGGAGCCACATACCAAAGCTGACTCATGAAGCTCCCTTCTATATTACTGTGTGAAACATGTTGCTCCTCTCCCCTTCCTCAGTGCACTAGGCAGGCCTCACGATGCCACACAACTGCTCTTCCCTCCAAAGAGGGGAATGGCCAATAGACTCAAATGCCAGTAGCCAAAGACTGCTGTCACCCTGTATCTCACGCTGGAGGGAGCCCCCATTTTAGAGCCATTGTTATCGTCTGCTGCAGAGAGTGTTTGAGGACTGGGACATCCGTAGGGATACCAAGGTGCTTGTTTATAAAACTATTGTCCTCCCAACCCTGCTATACACCTGCGAAACGTGGACTGTCTACAGACGTCACATGCAACTCCTGGAACGATTTCATCAGTGCTGCCTCCGGAAAATCCTGCAAATCTCTTGGGAAGACAGGCAGACAAACATCAGCGTGCTGGAAGAAGCAAAGACCGCCAGCATTGAAGCAATGGTCCTCTGCCATCAACTCCACTAGATTGGCCATGTTGTCGGATGCCCGACCACCGTCTCCCAAAGCAGTTGCTCTACTCCGAACTCAAGAATGGAAAACGGAATGTTGGTGGGCAGGAAAAGATATTTAAAGATGGGCTTAAAGCCAACCTTAAAATCTCTGGCATAGACACAGAGAACTGGCAAGCCCTGGCCCTTGAGCGTTCCAGCTGGAGGTCAGCTGTGACCAGCAGTGCTGCAGAATTTGAAGAGGCACAAATGGAGGGTGAAAGAGAGAAATGTGCCAAGAGGAAGGTGCATCAAGCCAACCCTGACCGAGACCGCCTTCCACCTGGAAACCAATGCCCTCATTGCGGAACAAGATGCAGATAAAGAATAGGGCTCCATAGTCACCTACAGACCCACTGCCAGGACACCAAACTTGGAAGACCATCATCCTCGGACTACGAGGGATCACCTAAGTAAGTAAGTCTGCTGCAGGAGCTGCCCGGAATAATCATTTAATTGATAAGCTATGTTGGAAGGGAAAATAATAGCTCTCCAGATTCTCTGAATTACAATTCCCAGAAGTCTAACCAGAATGGCCAATTGTAGGGACTACAGGGAGTTATATTCCAACATATATAACTGACTGTATGTTCCCAATGTTTCTTTGTCAATGGTCCCCACAGAGTTCAAAGCTGGGATACACTCTACTTATCTTCAGAACAATCATGCAGCTAAACTTGAGAGAAAATAAAATAAACTCTTGGTTGAGTGGGAAGCTGAACCCCCAGTGGTGACTCTATTTTAGTGCAACACTTGCCACTACTAAAGCAGAGGTGGGGAATGTATAGCCAACAGGCCTCACAACCCCATCACTTTGCTCCAGAATGCCCCTAAATGCAGTGTGTTGCCTGTGGAAAGTATTTCCCCCACAGTTAGAACCCCTTGACAAATATTTTCTGAAACTTCTTTGGCCTTGAAATGTCCCTAATATGTCCACTAGTGCAGAGCTTCTAAAACTCTGGCTTCAATGTTGGCGCAGTAAAATATCCTATTTGGCAACAGCAAACAGGTTTCTGAACACCACCTAGTGGCTGTTTTATATATTTACAGCAGTGGTTCTCAACCTTCCTAATGCCGAGACCCCTTGATACAGTTCCTCATTTTGTGGTGACCCCCAACCATAAAATTATTTTCATTGCTACTTCGTAATTGTAATTTTGCCACTGTTATGAATAGTAATGTAAATATCTGATATGCAGGATGTATTTTCATTCACTGGACCAAATTTGGCACAAATACCCGATACTGGCGGGGTTGGGGATAATTGATTTTGTCATTTGGGAGTTGTAGTTGCTGGGATTTATAGTTCACCTACAATCAAAGAGCATTCTGAACTTCACCAACGATGAAATTGAACCAAATTGAAACACTGAACTTCCATGGCCAACAGAAAATACTGGAAAAATTTGGTGGGCATTGACCTTGAGTTTTGGAGTTGTAGTTCACTTATATCCAGAGAGCACTGTGGACTCAAACAGTGATGGATGGGGACCAAACTCAATATGAATACTCAATATACCCAAATGTGAACACTGGTGGAGTTTGGGGAAAATAGACCTTGACATTTGGAAGTTGTAATTGCTGGGATTTATAGTTAACCTACAATCAAAGAGCACTCTGAACCCAGCCACAATGGATCTGTGCCAAACTTGGCACACTACCTACATGGCCAACATTGAATTCTGGTGGGGTTGAGGAGGGGTCTGTGTTCTCAATTCTAGGAGTTGTAGTTCACCAACACCAAAAGGGAAGAGAAGGACAGGCGGAAAGATTTTCAGCCTTCTCTGCCAAAGGGGAATAATCAGAAATATGCTTATTCTGATGGTCTTTGGCGACCCCTGGGAAGGAGGTGTTCTGATTTTTCAATAACACAAATGCAGTATCTTTTCCCTACAAAGTGAAACATTCCCAATCAAATGAAATAAACTTTAAGTGTGACTGGAATTGGGAACATGCAGTTTTTACCCATTGTTGAACTATATCTGTCATCAGCCTAAGCTTTCGTAGGCATAAGTTAATGGTCAGAAAAACTGCAGTCCAACGATATTGGAAGTCCATACATTACCCACCACTATAATAAGAAGTTAGGTGTACAGTACACAAGAAAAGGAAATAATAGGCCTAATTCATAAAACACTTTCATGCATGCTCCATCCTAATTACCATGTAGAGCAAAGACATTTTTCAATCATACATTCTCCATTCATCCTTTTCTGGATCAAACGCTTTAGGCAAGCAAAAACTTTGTGAATGCCAGCTCTGTGATCACTCCAGCTTTGCAGAACAACACTTATGTGAGGATGGTATCAAGGAACAAGGACAACTTTGATCTGTTTACAAAGGCTTAGAAGTTATTTGTAGGGTGATACCATTTTTATATCAAATGCTTACTAAATCTGCCATTCTTTGTACACACTTGTCAATAAGCTTTGCTGGAGACAAGAGCTTCTCAACTAGTCCTCACATGATGTGCTATGTCAATACTTGTTGTCTAGTATGTATTTTGACCAATTATTACATTTTATGGCAGGTTCCTTTTAAGATGAATTCCTACCCCATCCCGCTTTTAATGCTACTTGATGTGCTGGTTTTTGGAGCACATCTGTCTTTAAACACACTTTGCAATATATTTGGATGCTCTATCTTTTCTTAATGATCAAATGCTAATATAGCTTAAGTGAATAAACTAACTGAATTCATATTTGAAATTTGCTACATCTTTAACTATTCAATTTGGCTTATTAAAGAAAATGTAATGTCATTAGAAGAAGTAATACAGTCTGCAAACACTAAAGCATGATAAATTAATGGTTAGATATAATCAAGAATGTAACATGTTGATTATCAATTAATGGCAATCTAAATTGACTATGAATGACTTGAAGTCCAATAATCACAAGTAATGATTGCTAAGTAATACATGTTAATTACAAAATATGGATCTTGAAAAGGAGTAAAGTCCAAACCAATATTTTTGCATCTGAGACAACATACAGGGCAGAATCAACTGCATTGAAGTCAGTGGATTTAGTGCAGCATTGCTTAACTCTGAAGTGGGTTCTGATCTGTTTATATAGTGGGTCTTTTGTATCCGCAGGCATTTGCTTCCAAGGATCCCTGTGGATACCAAAATCTGTGGATGCGTTATAAACAATAGTGCAGTAAAATGGTATCCGTTATATAAAATGGCAAAGTTTGCTTTAGGATATTTTAAATTATTTTGAAGCAGAGGATGGGTGAATCTGTGGCTACAGAATCTGTGGATATGGCTGGCCAATGTGAATCCCTCCCACTCCTTCTGTTTTGATGTAGAAGAGAACTTTGAACCTTAGCATTTTGAAGCTGGACAATGGGACTTACAGGTGAGAAACAAAGGGTAGATGAGTATTGTATATGACTGTGAAACAGAGATTGAAAAAGTTACTTTGGAGAACTATAGGTAAAGGTAAAGGTTTCCCCTTGACATTAAGTCTAGTCGTATCCTACTCTGGCGGGTGGTACTCATCTCCATTTCTATGCCAAAGAGCCGGCATTGTCCGCAGACACCTCCAAGGTCATGTGGCTGGAATGACTGCATGGAGTGCTGTTACCTTCCTGATGAATCAGTACCTATTACCTATTCATATTTTGCATGTTTTCAAACTGCTAGGTTGACAGAAGCTGGGCCTAACACACTCTCCCTGGATTTGAACCGCCAATCTTTCAGTCAGCAAGTTCAGCAGCTCAGAGGTTTAACTTCCTCCGCCACCAGGGGCTCCCTTTTGAGGACTACAACTCCCAAAATCCTCTACCCAATATGTCTGATTGGCCAATGGTCATGTTGCCTGAAGCATTTTTGGGGCCATCGTCCTAGCCCCCTTCTACACTGCCTTTTATCCCAGGATCTGATCCCATATTATCTTCTTTATACTGGACTATATGAGTCTACACTGCCAGAAAATCTGGGATAAGAATATAATCTGGGATCGGATCCTGGGATATAGGGGCAGTGTGGAAGGGGCCCCTGGATGTAACATTCCTAGCTTTGTTATGAATTTCCATCTCTAAGTTCACTGGCCAGTATTGGGGCATAACTTCTAGCTTCAGTTGCAAAATGGGATTCAATAATTATTCAGAACAATAGAGTCAATGTTCCTTTTAAATAAGTATGAAACTAAAAAGCAACTGTATATCAATGCTATTTGTGCGCTTTCATAATTTTTTTGTCCCACTCCAGAGGATGCTGCATTTTATGGATGACAACTGCAGTTTGCCACAATATGTGATTTCCTTGTAAAAGAATAAACCATAGTAGATCAAGTTTATTATCCTTGTACACTGCACAACAAAATTAAATGCTTTCTCCAGCACACATCACAAACAACACACCCATCCTTCCCCTCCACACAGCCCCCAATGCTATATCAATGTGAAGCCATGGAGTTCAATATAATAATAATAATAATAATAATAATAATAATAATAATAATCTTTATTTGTACCCCGCTACCATCTCCCCAAGGGACTCGGTGCGGCTTACATGAGGCCAAGCCCAAAGTACATCAAACAAAACATCAATAAACACAACATCAATAAACAATCAATAAAATACAAATCATATAAATCACATAAACAAAAAACAATCAATAGTGACATAAACAATTTTAAAAATGGCCAGGCCAAATGTAATAGATTAAAATTGAAAATATGCTGACGTGAACAAGGTAAAATATAACTAGGATAGGATTTTTCGGAGAGAAATGAGGGAGCACAGTCCATCCTAAGTCAGCATTAAAGTGCATTGTGAGGACATATTGCTGAGAGTTCTTATTCTGGGAACACTGGAACAACCACATTTTCAGGCTCCTCCTAAAGCCTGCCAATGTTGGGGAATGTCTAATGTCCCTGGGAAGTGAGTTCCAGAATCGGGGGGCCACCACCGAGAAGGCCCTCTCCCTTGTCCCCACCAATCGCACCTGCAAAAGAGGTGGGAGCATGAGCAGGACCTCTCTGGATGATCGATGATCGAAGAGATCATGTGGGTTCATACACAGAAATGCGGTCATGACAATATAGTTACAGCTCCAGGATAAAAGTTGTCTCTCTGTCTGTTTATCCTTGCCTTTGTCACCCTGTACTGTCTGCCAGAGGGTAATAATAATAATAATAATAATAATAATAATAATAATGATAATGATAATAATAATAATAATAATAATAATAATAATAAAATTGCTAGGTGAGATGGATCCCCAAGAATGCTCTGAGCTTTCTTAAGGCTGTGGGACCTATAAAGTTATTCCAAAGAGGGGAGAGGCCAATGATTCTCTGGGTAAAAGCGGTCACCCTTTGGAGCACTTTCCTATCTGCCACTGTGCAGCTACCAAACCATGCACAGATGCATTGGTTAGGACATTCTCTATAGCACAGTGGTAGAAAGTCACACGTAGTTTTTCATTCAGTTGTTGCTTCCTTAGAATTGGCAGGTAGTACAGTCTCTGCTGGGCCCTCTTAAGCAGCACTTCCGTATGGGTGCCCCAGGTCAGATCCTCCTTCCCAGTGACACTCAGGAACTTAAAACTGGATACCCACTCCACTTGGTCCCCATTTATGACCAAGGACTCTTTGATCTTATTAATTATTAAGAACCAGATTATTGTCCCTGCACCACGAGAGCAGTTGATCCACCTCATCCTGATAGGCAGACTCATTGCCTTCTGAGATAAGCCCCACCGCTGTTGTATCATCTGAAGATTTGGTAATTATATTGCTCCAATGGATGGAGGTGCAGTCATATGTGTATAAAGTGCAAAGTAGAGGACTCAGCGCACAGCCCTGTTGAGAGTGGGAGCTGACAAGTTATGATTCCCTAATCTAACACTCTGGGAACATCCAGACAAGAAGTCCATAATCCAGGAACAGGGTGAATATGACAATCCAAGATCCATAAGTTTAGACATCAGTCTGTGTGGGAAGATTGTGTTAAATGAGGAACTAAAGTCTGCAAAAAGCAGCCTCACATAGTTCCTCCATCATTCCAGGTGGGTCAGAGCAGTGTGGAGCGTAATGGCTATGGCGTCTTCGGTTGATCTGTTGACTCTATATACAAACTGATGTTTATCCAATGTAAGAAATTATATGCCCACAGACCAGTTTTTCAAGGTAGTTCACGATGATGGAAGTGAGTGTCACTGGACTGTAATCCTGAAAATGACCAGTAGGGAACTTCCTTGGTACTGGAACAATGATGGAGGCCTTCAAATAAAATGGAGCAATATATGTACTTAGATCAGTGGTTCTCAACCTGGGGTCCCCAGATGTTTTTGGCCTACAACTCCCAGAAATCCCAGCCAGTTTACCAGCTGTTAGGATTTCTGGGAGTTGAAGGCCAAAAACATCTGGGGACCCCAGGTTGAGAACCACTGACTTAGATAAAGACCAATTGGAGCCCCCACTGGGTTAAACCGCTGACCTGCTGAGCTTGTTGACCGAAAGGTCGCAGGTTCAAATCCAGGGAGCAGCATGAGCGCCCGCTTTTAAGCCCAGCTTCTGCAAACCTAGCAGTTCAAAAACATGCAAGTGTGAGTAGATCAATAGGTACCACTCCGGTGGGAAGGTAAGGGCGCTCTATGCAGTCATGCTGGCCACATGACCTTGGAGGTGTCTACAGACAACGCCGGCTCTTCAGCTTAGAAATGGAAATGAGTACCAACCCTCAGAGTCGGACACAACTGGACTTAATGTCAGGGGACAATCTTTACCTTTACCTAAAGACCAATTAAGAATCACAGTAAAAACACTGGCCAGTTGGTCAGCTTGATCGGTGCAGTTTCTTGAAAGAGAGTTGCCAAAGCTCAAACCTTCTGCTAACAGCTAAGCCTGCTTCTCAGTTCCTGTGTATGGAGGCAGGCTGGAAATACTCAGTGGTGAAAAAAACATTTGTGAGCTTGTATGTGCTCAGATGCACTCTTTCTTCATGTAGTTATTTCAATTTGTGCTGTACTCTTGCACAGTATGTGTGAAAATTAAACCATAGTTAATCATAAACCAAAACTGAGCAAATCTGCTGGCTTCTCTACCTCCAGTCTCCCTCCTTTTGAGTTCAATAAATCTGTGTTGGCAGCTCCTCTTGGGGTGATGTACAGCTCCCCAGGGCTAGGCAATTAGATGTTTGGTGAGCATGTAATATGATATGCTAATAATGATTGAAACTGCCAGTTTCAGCAGAAATGGTATGAAATCTGCAATCCCAGAGGAAGCAAGATTGGTGAGTAGGGGCCATTGTTAAAATGTCATCCTCCAGATTGCTATAGGGCAGGTTGTAAAAGCACTTGGATGTATTATCTTGCACCCAAGCCAGTTATATTTTATGACCAAGGAAAGCTGTCTTAATTTTGCCTCATTGGAAAAGAACAGATCTGTCCCCTGCCCAGTTATTTTTCAAGATAATGTGACCTGGAAATTGTTATCAAAAATTGGACCCCAAAATATGAATCCCAGAGTCCACAGACCCATTGGGACAGACTGTGCGCACACACTGACTGCTCCCTTAATTCTACGATAACCTTCAATTAATTTTTCCCTGGAATGTTGCCTTACCCTTCCACACACCCCAGGCCTCAGGGAATAGCCACACATTTAGCATAATCCATTTACAATACCCTGGAAAGTCACATGGAACACACAATGGGTTTCTTGGCTGAGCCACAAGGGATTTCTAAATATATCTGATTTTATCCTGGGAGCATTTCCTCATCTATAGTGTTGTATCAGGCCCGCTCTGTGAGATCCTCATTGTATTGGCCAACCCGGAAGTACTCTTTGTCCATCCGAATGGCACCCATTGTTGAAGCCCAACACTGGGACATCAAGACTCAGATCCTAGCCAGCACCCACCAGGATGAAGGAATGACCTATGTAGCAAAGTCTTATTGCTTTCACTGTCAATGTACTAGAAATAAATATGTGTGCTCACAACTGAGGAATGTCAGTTCTTTGGAGCACAGACCCCACTGACATCCTCTTTGGCCAAGGAGAACAAATGCCTTAGATTTTGCCCTCAACCCACCTGTGTCTCATCTGGCCTTCTGGAAGATTGACACTTTGAACCCATGGTTTTAAGGGAGGTGAAATCATATAACAAATTCATTCCCCTTTGCAGCTCTACCATCTTCATCTTCATGATCATCATTCAAGAAAGTTCTGGTGCACATTTGAAAGATAATCATAGTTTGGCAAGTCTTCGGAGGGAATTAGTGTTGTAACTGCAGCAGAAATGTCATTTTTGGGGTAAGAGGGCAAAGAGTGTGCGAGGATCAGCCAACCATATTCATTCTGAGGTTGACAAACTCACAGGCCCCTGCCTTCAGACTGATTTGAACCGCAGCAGGGGGTTCCTCAGTTCCAGAACAGCTGGCTGGGCCAACATCCAGGGGACTGTGGCTACAGCAGCAGCTTCAGCTAAAAATCACTTATTCCTGTTTCCTTTTCTCTCCCTTACCCTAATATTGTAACAATACCCCAATAAAAGTATCCTTTAATTGCAACTTTTCCTCTTCATAGTAATACATTGTGTCCTTTTACGGCCTCTAACACTCTCTAACACGAACTTTCCTTTTCCCAAGCTGCAGATCACTGCTGGCTCACCCGGGATGCTCTTACAGCATCCTAGAGAGGCCGAAATTGCGTTCCTCTGAACCGCAGATACGGAAAACCATTGGGCCTCCATATCCACGGGTCAATGGATTGACTCCAAACCAGTGCCATCTTTTTCCTATACTAATTTAAAGACTAACTGCTATATTACTTTTGCATTGTGGACTCCTGCACCCTGGGAAAATTCATTTTCTCTCAAAAGCCTCATGTGGGAACCAGCTGACTTCAAGCCATAGCTCCATCCTGCAGTGATGTTCATGTCTCAATTTTGTGCATGATCAGAAGCTTGTTGACTCAGGGGAACGGTCTGGGGTCACTCCTTGGGACCCCCGGACTCCTGGCAGGCCATTTCTGATATTTATGAAACTGTGAATATTTATGGCCTTCACTACCCTTTTTGAACTTTTATGAACTTTGGAGGGAGGGAAGGCTGACATGGTTTCCCCTTGACCTTACATGATTTATCCCTTATGAATTCATTGTATGTCCCTTTCCACATACCATTATATGTGTGTATGTCTATATTTTGAAAAATGAAGGAAAAGCCACCTTCTTCATGAATCCAGCACCTCATGACTCCAGGAAGCATTTCTCAATTTCCCGAGCCAGTAAATCCCTAAACAAAGGACTTAACCAGAAACTTATTGCATGAACAATAAATAAATGGCTCTTATCCAACCAGATCTCGGAGGGCAAAGGGCTAGTCCATCTGGAAAGATAAGGCCTATGAACATCTAAATCACCCAACACAAAGGGTGCCTTCCTGTCTGCGAGGAATTAAGATTCACCACAGCTTCTTTTTCATTGTGCCAACTCAGCTGGCTAATACCAGCCTCAAATCTCATCAATGGATCCCATACCCAGGACGAAAGGACAACAAAGAACCTAGCCCCTGAACTAGGTGAAAGTGTTATTTTCAAAGGACTTCAACAATAATCTTGGCCAGCTTGAGGGCTTAAGCTATAGCTGACCAATCAGACAAACATTAGTCATTTTAGTCCTATAATTTTTTCTCTCAATTTATTGTTTCCTGCCTGGGCCACCTCCTCCCTTCTTATTGGTTGAGAGGCCAAAGTGGCTCTAGCACTCTGATTGGGCAAGGTGCAGCTAAGCCGGCCGTGCCTCCCAGCCAGCTGATAACTCCAACCAATCAGCGCAAAGCCGGCTAGGGGGGACAGCTCTGTGTTTCCTATAAAAACTGTGTTATTTTGCCCTGTGGGTTATGTCGGCTCCTGGGCAAATGATTGCGGTTGACATCCATTCCAGCTGGAATGAAATAAACAACTCAGTGGCTTATTCTTCAACTTGGTGAGATTTATTGGGAAATTTAGGAAAATTCTTTCTAGATGCTTTCTCTCTCACCAAATGTTCGGATCCTTTCTTCTCAAGTCTGCCTGGTCTCTGCCTTGGCAGGGCTCCTTAAATTCGTGTTCGACATCAAGGTGGCCAATTGCTATATTCACACCTACCTCAAACAGACAAGAGTTCTTTCTCCCACCCTGGACATTATTCCACAGATATATAAACCCAATTTTCCTAGTTTCCAACAGACCTCACAACCTCTGAGGATGCACAACATAAATTTAGGCAAAATGTCAGGAGAGAATGCTTCTGAAACATGGACATACAGCCAAATGTACAGCCTGTCAGCTGGCTTTCGACAGGCAAGTTATAACAGGAAAGGCCATTGTGGAGACCTCTAAATGTGCAACTTCAGCTCCCAGCATCCCTTTTGACAAGCTCCCAAAAGGGTGAAGAAGTATGTCTGCCAGTCATCCACTCTCACAAAAGACTTCCGAAAGTGATGTTTCCTTTACTGGCAAATGTACTTACAAGGAACAAGCAAGGCACTCAGCCCCAAGTAGGCCCAACACTAGAGCCGAAAAAAGCCCTGATCTAAGCAATACATCATCATACATCTCACAGAGGGGGTAAATAGCATGGAAACTCCAAGAAAGGCTGTTGCCAGCCTAATATAAAAGATGTGGTGCTGAGAGTATGCTGGATCCACACCATTAAACATTGATTTGAATTGTGCTTGGAAACCAATCGAGGGACAATGTAATTGATATAGAAGCAGTATGTTCCAAGTGTCCCTCTCCAATAATAACCTAGCATAGTGCTTTTCAGGCTGCCAGAGGGTAGCAAATATTGTTTTCCAATGTGCCAGAGACTGTCACTAAATTTGTGCCCATTGGGTACAATTGTGATTTCTTTCCTGGAAGCTTGACAGTGACAGGCAGTCAATGGCTGAGGGACTGGCCCTGGCCCAAGAATCAACACTATTGCCCTGGTAAATGTATCCCCGGCCTGCTGCAAATGCTATGGAAATTAAAGTGTTGTTTTTAAAGATGTCATCCTGGTATTGTAATTATTCATAAGCTGGGCTGCACCCAATATTATTTCTGTAATGTGAACCATTTGAACCAGAGCCAGTTTGACCAATGTGGAATCAGTGATCCAGATAAATAACTTTTCCATGATATGTATTGAATTTGAAGCTCCTAGGTATAGGGCCACTGGATGCAATTTCACTCCATCTCCTCTCCCCTCCCATTTTCTTTAACTTGAAGCAAACCTCTGTATTAGTTCTCAAGGAAGTACAAGTACTTTTTAATGTGAGATAATTGAATGGGATTTTTTCCTATTCTATATTGCTCTATATTACAATTTAAAAATACAGATACTTCTCAATTCAAAAGGTAGCTGTACTGAATTTACATTGTTAAATATATATATAAATTCTCAAAGGCCTTCATGGCCGTAATCACTGGGTTGCTGTGAGATTTCTGGGCTGTATGGCCATGTTCCAGATGCATTCTCTCTTGATGTTTCACCCACATATCTGGCAGGCATCTTCAAAGGTTGAGAGCTCTATGTATTGTCAAAGGCTTTCATGGTTGGAATCACTGGGTTGTTATAGGGTTTTTGGGTTGTATGGCCATGTTCTACAAGTATTCTCTCCTAATGTTTTGCCTGCATCTATGGCAGGCATCCCCAGAGATTGTGAGGTCCACTGGAAACTAAGAAAATTAGGTTTATACATCTATGGAAAATTCAGAGTAGGAGAAAGAACTCTTGTCTGTTGGGGCTAGGTGTGAATGTTTCAATTGGCCACCTTTATTAGCATTTGATGGCCTGGCAGTTTTAGGTGTGGCTTGTTACTGCCTGGGGGAATCCTTTGTTATAAGGTGATTAGCTGTTCCTGATTGTTTCTTGTCTGGAGTTCCCCTGTATTTGAGTTTTGTTCTTTACTTACTGTTATAATTTTAAGGTTTTTTTTTTTAATACTGGTAGCCAGATTTTGTTCATTTTCATGGTTTCTTCCTTTCTGTTGAAATTGTCCACATGTTTGTGGATTTCAATGGCTTCTCTGCATAGGCTGGCATGGTAGTTGTTAGAGTGGTCTAGGTTTTCTGTGTTCTCAAGTAATTTGCTGTGTCCAGGTTGGTTCAGGTTTAGGTGCTCTGTTATGGCTGACTTCTCTGGTTGAATTAGTCTGCAGTGCCTTTTATGTTCCTTGATTCATGTTTGGGCAATGCTGCATTTGGTGGTCCCTATGTAGACTTGTCCACAGCTGCATGGTATTCTTATAAAGAATAAGCAAGGTACTCATTCCTAAGAGGGCTCAACACCACAGTTGAGGAAAGTCCTGAGCTGGTAGCTTCTGGGCCCATAGTGTGGTGAATCATCGAATGCTAAAGAGAAGCAAAACACTCTAATGCAGCACTTGCAGGTACTAAATGAGAGTTGTTGGCATCACCCATAGTTTTGTCTCTGACTTGGGAGGCTTGCGACCAAAAATTCAGAGGAATCCCCATTCTTATCTTGCCACTAACGGTAGGGATCTTTAGCTGGATCCATACTGCCATGTAATCCAAATGATCAAAGCAAATAATCCAGATTATCTGATTTGAACTGGATTATATGAGTCCACACTGCCGTATAACCCAGTTCAAAGCAGATAATCAAGATAATCTGTTTTGAACTGGAATATATGGGTCTACATTGCCATACAATCCAGTTCAAAGCAGATGATCTGGAATTTATATGGCAGTGCAGATGGGGCCTTTACCTTCTCACCGCTGTAGCACGGAGAGATCAAGAAGGGAAAAGGAGGTGATCTGGAGGTTTCAAAGGCCTATAAAGTGGACATCTTCCCTTGCTGTAAGCTTCTCATTACAGCAGGACTTGACATACTCTGGGTCTCAGTGGACAGTGCGATGCTGTTTTGGACTGCAGTGAGGAGCTGCACTGTGTTGCCATGGTGCCATTCTGGCAGAGAGCAAGGTTGCATCATTCCTGATAATCTTTTTTGAGGGGGGAGTTTGCTGTTTGAAGAGTGCCCCCCCTCCCCCGCTGAAACCTACTGAGGATCACTAAGAGGTGGTTATCAGGATTTGTGTTATGTAATTGGGGCTCCCAAAGTTCACATTAGATCCTCATCAAGGGCTATAACTTGCACCAGGATGTCGGAAGCCAAATAGCAAAATACAGAAAATGGCAGTTTCTGGTACTAGAACATTTTAATGAATGATCTCATGGTTTAAGCAAAGGTAAAGACCTTCCCCTGACATTAAGTCCAGTTGTGTCCAACTCTGGGGGTTGGCGCTCGTCTCCTTTTCTAAACTGAAGAGCTGGCGTTGTCCATAGGCACCTCCAAGGTCATGTGGCCAGCATGACTGCATGGAGCGCTGCTACCTTCACACTAGCGTGGTACCTATTGATCTACTCACATTTGCACGTTTTCAAACTGCTAGGTTAGCAGAAGCTGGGGCTGACAGTGGGAGCTCACGCTGCTCACATTTTGTAGTGTGGCCCAAAAGTCCTTTTTCTCTTTATGCGTGAAGCTCTTATCCACCCTAACTGCAATCTTTCCCTTTCCCTCTACTGTATTGCACAGCACAGACAAATAGACTCATAGGGGGAGCTTTTGGGGGGACACACAGGAGTCTTCCACCTCCTGTGAAAAGGGTGAAAATGCATTGTTTTTCACCTTGAGCACAGAGATTAGCTGGAGCCGTGCCTGGCTGCCCGAACACACTGCCAAGAAGCCTCCCTCCCCTTTCCTCCAGCTGTCTCCCATCTGAAAGGTGTGGGTGGGCAGAGAGTAATTGGCGCAGAGCTGCCAGCATCTCTCTTTTCTCCGCCTCCTTGCCCTCAGCAGAGGAGACTTCGGAAGCTGGAACTGCAAAAGGAAAAGCCCAGGCGCTGCCTTTCTCTGTGCGGCTGTGCTGGAGACGGAGCCCTCTGACCTCTCCCCATTGATTGGCCTAAAGCAGGCCTCACTGTCTTGTTAATGAAAGGGGAGTGGAGCAAATGCAAGGAGGACATGTGGCCAGGCTGCATCTGCAGCAAAGGAGCAGGCATTCCCAGGGAAGCAGTAAGGCTGGGGATGCAAAGCAGGCCCCGTTATCCCCGTGATTAGTGGCTTCCCAAGCAAGCATCCCATGCAGAAATGAGGCGTTTTTTCCTCCAGAGAGACATGAACCTTCCAGTGTGTTTTTTTAAAATAAGAAAATGTAGTTCAGTGCAAATTGAGTTTCCCATTTTACCGCTGATGTCGAACAAATGATTGCGGTTGACATCCATTCCAGCTGGAATGAAATAAACATCTCGGTGGCTTTCCTTCAACTTGGTGAGATTTATTGGGAAAAAGAGGGAAAAATCTTTCTGGGTGTTTTTTTGTCTCACCAGGTGTCCAGAACCTCTTTTTCGGGTCTGGCCAGTCTCTGCCTTGGCAGGGTCACCCAAATTCATATTCGACATTGAGGTTGAACCCAGAACTCCCTGCTTTCAAGCTGATCTGACCTGTAGGAGGGAGTTCCTCAATTCTCTATTGCCCCGCTTGGGCCAACCTACATGAATGTAGCCACAGCAGCAGCTGTAACCCAGAAGCCTTCTTATTACTTCACTTTCTTCCCCTTCCTAACATTGTAACTGATCCCCCAATAAAGTATCAATTAATTGTAACCTTTTCCTCTCAATACTGTTTCTTTGTGTCCTTTACTGCCTCCAAACTCTTCTCTGCATGAATCTTTCCTCTCCCTGGCCACAGATGGCTGCCGGCCTGCCCGGGATGCGATTTTCACATTCTGGGGAGGCCAAATGGCACTCCTCTGAATCCGCAGATATGGAAACCCATTGGGCCCCCATATCCATGAGTCAAGAGATCGCTTCTAAATCGGTGCCTTTCTTCCCCTGGGAGTATTCTAAGACTAATGGCTATCTCAGTTTCGCTCCGCTGACCCCTCCGCCCCAGGAATAACAATTTTTGCCTCCAAAACCTCAACCTGGAGCCCAGCTGTTTTCCTGAAGATACTGCCTCACTGCCACCATTTTGTAGATGCCCAGGGAGCCTGTCGATCCTGGGAATCTGTTGCGGTCGCCCCATAGGATCCCCAAGATGTTGGTGGGCCGCCTTGGTTCTTGGTGAGGAGGGATCTGTAGTTCTCTCTGTGGATCTTGATCTCCAGCGCTGGCAGTTGGCTCATAAGAACTCTGTGGGCTCTGGGACACCTTTTCCAACTCCCGTGGATTTTACAACTTTTATCAACTTTCAAGAACTTTTGGAAACTTTCTGGAACTTTTGCCTTAAATCTCAAATCTAGTGTGCCATTGGATGAAACTGCATTCCTCCATTTTCAAAACCTTGGAACCAAAAGAAGTATTTCCTGCCTAATGTAATGTGCAGTCTTTCCAATTTGTTACAAAAGAGTGCGCATTCTAGTTGCTCTGTGCTTAGGATTACTGCTTTAAAAACAAAGTTAGAACACCAAAGCTTCCAGCAATGGAAAGTAAAGCCAGGGAAACAGATAACCCTTCTCTCCAGGAGCCTCTCCTGTCTGTCCCACTTCAGCTTCCTTGGGGGTGAATCTGTCTACGTTGTAGAATGAATGCAGCCTGATACCACTTTCACTGCCCTGGCTCAATGCTATGGAATCCTGGGGACTTTAAAAGGTCTTGATTCTTTTCAGCTAAAGGGTGCTGCTGCCTTATCAAACTACAAATCCCAGGATCCCACAGCTCTTGCAAAAAGTCAATGCCATAGCTTCCTCTCCCTTTCCAAACCATCCCCAGGCTTCATTCTCTCACTCACTGGCGCCTCCTCGCCTTCTTCCCCTTCCCAAACAATCTCCAGGCTTCTCTCTCTCTCTCTCCACTTGCCACTTGGGCTTTCTTTTTGCCTCCTGCCAGCTGGGTGCTCTTGAAGTGGTTTCCCATTTTGCTTTAACTATTATGTGAGTGTAATGTGTATGCTAATTTTGCCAACATAATTTAGCCAAAAATTATGTTATAGCATTATATATGAGTAAATATGATACTTATTGATCCTAAATAGAGAATATATGTCCTTCCAAATATTTTGTTCTACAATTCCAAGAAATCCCAGTCAACACAGATAGTGATAACGGATTCTGGTACTCCAAAATATCTGGAAGGTGAAATTTTCTCCACTTCTGCTGTAAAACGTGTAAGAAAATCTATGCTGGGATAATACAAAGTTGTGCTGAAAAAGCTCTAGTTAGGTTACCAATGCCCTTGCAAAAGCAGGAGCATGCACCGTTTATGGTAGTGATGGCTCCTTTTAGTCACAAAGGACACCTTGAAACAAATTCAAACAAGAAATCCTATTTGCACATGCACTAGTTATTGAAAAGGGGATCTTCAGTCAAATTCCTCATGTTGTGCTTAAGAAGTGGTGTCAAGAGAATGTGAAACTGGAAGCCTCCTTCCCTTGGCCAAAATGAAACAAGAAACTTGAGAAATCAACGCTGCAGTTATTGATCTTTGCAAGGCTTCAGCTAAATTAAATGCACATCCATTGTAATTCACAGCTACCATAGGAACCAGTATCGATTCCTCCATTTTACAATGCAACAAGGATTATTAATAAATTTCGGCCTCTTTAAAATGCGCAGGTATCTTATCACCAATCCTCATCCTAAGAGTATGATCACTTCACCTATATCTGGGAAATAGCTCTTAGAAAGTGGAGGGTCTGGCAGAAAGAGCAACAAAACTAGGAAATAGAAATCAACAGCTAAGTATGTGAAGTTGCTAGGTTTTCAGGGGTAAATACTCAAAAGGTATCAGATCCTGGATCTTGGAAGATAAGTAGGGTCAGCCCTGGGTAGTACTTGGGTGGGAGACCGCCAACAAATACCAGGTGCTATAGGCAATATTTCAGAGGAAGGAACTGGCAAAATAAACTCTTAGGCAAAATTCCTTGCCTAAGAAAATCCTGTGAAATTCTTGCAATTGCCATTAAGTCAAAAGGCATCTTGAAGGCATACACACAATTATGGTTAAGTTACTAAGATGTTGAGAAAATGACTCCAAGAACTTAAAAAGAACTGGTGCTGGCCCAAAAGAATTAGCCATGGAATACATTAATTAACGATTGCTTTAATCCACCTTTCTAGTGCTACCTGAAGACTGCTCTATCTAGCCACTCAGAATTAAGATTGATTTCCGGGCTCATCATACAATTACTAGGAAGCTCCCAGAATTTATATGGCAACCCAGCACTGCTCAATTTCCAAAGACCGTGTGGCGGAAGTTCCAAAGTGAGATGTGTCCAACCAGGGCAATGATTCTGAAACTCTACGTTCTCCAGGTGT
This sequence comes from Anolis sagrei, assembly GCF_037176765.1. Classification (NCBI taxonomy): domain Eukaryota; kingdom Metazoa; phylum Chordata; class Lepidosauria; order Squamata; family Anolidae; genus Anolis; species Anolis sagrei. The sequence continues at coordinate 139,051,612 of NC_090022.1, forward strand.
TTTGGACTTCGACCAGTTGTCTCAGCCTTTTTGGGTCACTGTCTGGGACCTTAATTCCAAATATTTTGAATGACCAGTTTGGGAATCACTTCTATAGTCCAGGACTCTTAAACTTTTTCTGCAAGTGACCCCTTTCTGCCCAAGAAATGTGTTTGTGACCCCAGGTATCTTAAAGTAGAAATAAAATCAATGATTACTGAAAATATATCAGCATTTCCTAGGCTTGCTAAACAGGCTGATGTTCCTTTTTGTGGAGTACAGCTAAGGATTTGTGCTGTTATTGACTTTTTATGAATTCATGTTTTATATGTTAATGTTTTAAATTGTTGGTGGGCATCAAATTGTGCCAAATGTAAACCGCCTTGAGTCACCTTTGGGCTGAGAAAAGCGGTATATAAATATGGTACACAAATAAATAATTAATAAAGCATTTTTGCGAAATCCACTGTAAACCCTGCATGTTGTTACTAACAGATTTGCATAAATGGGTGGTGTTCAGGAACCTTTTACTGTTTTCATGACAGCAAAGGGGACCCCACTTGGTGTCAGGACCCAATGTTTAAGAGGCAGTACTCTAAATTATGTATGTATAGAAAGTGCTCTTTTTAGCTCCCACACAGAAGACACAGATTGAACTCAATGCATTTTTATTGCATACTCTCACTACTATGGTTTTTTCTTAATACGCTGCAGTTTTGAACATGCTCAATGCAGAACATAATTGATAACTAATTTTAATGCAAATGCTTCAACTACCATACAAAAGGCTGCTTCTGAATGTAAGACGGCCTTAGAAGGAGAGGCGGGAGGCTATACGCAAGAGGAACTTGAGCAGACAAACATCTGGTTGTATGCATTATAAATTGCCCTTGTATATAAATAGTGCTGTCATATTATATTTGAAGAGTAAGAAACAGAAGCAGAAGAACGCAATATTTGCATATTCCCTTCCTACTGTTACCAATCCAGTGAAATAGCCATTTCCTGTATAGTGGCGAACCACCAGCACAGTGGAATTAACAGCACAGTTCTGATTTCTAATACCGTCCAACAAAAAATCCTTATTCTCTGACTGCCAAACAGCCAATCAATCAAGGGAGTCAGTAGGCCACTTTGGGTGTGCTGCTTGCCCCCCCCCCCCCCCCAACTTTACCACTTACAACAAAACAAGTCACTCTGTTCTCACCAGATATTTTATTGGAAACATTTAAATATTCTGCAGACGTGTTACACGACTTCCTAAGGAGGAACCTCAACAACATGAACCAATGAAGATTGTAGAGCAGGTTTTTGACTTAGCAAGAGACTCATGAGTGCTCTTCAGCCAGCTTATCAGCCTTTGCCACTGCCTCCTCAATGGGTCCAACCATGTAGAAAGCCTGTTCGGGGAGATGGTCATACTCTCCTGCAAAAGGAGAAAGGAAGGCATGCATCGTCAGACCACAGAATCAGCTAGGATGGAGCAGGAAAAGCAGTGGCTCAGTATACAGGCAATCCTTATGACAAGACAGCTTCTGTAGGTTTGTTCTTAAGTTGAATATGTATGTAAGTCAGAACAGGTTCTTTTCAAAGATCCAGCCAATTTGTTTGGACTTTTTTTCACTTTTGCATATCACAGGGAAGGAAAGGGTTAACACTCCTGTAACATTTCTTTTGTTGTCTGTGCCTGCGATATTTGGATTTTGAAAAATGTGGCTTGTTGTGAAAACAAGGATTGGTGATAACGATTCAGTGGAGACACCCTTTACCCATAACTCTTCCAGGAGTGAATTTCCCTTCTGAGGGGCAGATTATCTCATTCTTGCTCTTAACTATGTCAAATGCAAGTTGAATGCCTGTAACTTGGGGACTACCTATACTTTGTCTAAGTAAAACTGGGTGTGACCTGCGTCTTGACTATTTGTGACAATGGTAGAGAGGGCAGAAGTTCTTCCTGTAGGCACCTGAAAAACCTGCTACCACTACCATCATTCCATGAATATCCTGTGTGGATAGGAATCTGCTAGGACAGTGTTTCTCAACCTTCCTAATGCCCCGGCCCCTTAATACAGTTCCTCATGTTGTGGTGACCCCCAACCATAACATTATTTTCATTGCTACTTCAAAACTAATGTTGCTACTGTTATAAAGTATAATGTTATGGTATAATATCTGGTATGCAGGATGTATTTTCATTCATTGGACCAAATTTTACCCGATATGCCCAAATTTGAATACTGGTGGGGTTGGGGGGAGGGAGATTGATTTTGTTTTTGGGGAGTTGCAGTTGCTAGGATTTATAGTTCACCTACAATCAAAGAACATTCTGAACTCCACCAACGATGGAATTGAACCTAACATGGCACACAGAACTCTCATAACAACAAAGAATACTGGGAGGGATTGGTGGACATTGACCCTGAAGGGTCTGACCCTTCAACCTCTGAGGATGCCTGCCATAGATGTGGGCGAAATGTCAGGAGAGAACGCTCTGGAACATCGCCATACAACCTGGAAAACTCACAGTAACCCAGTGATTTCGGCCATGAAAGCCTTCAATAGAAAACAATAAACTGTTTCAAAAAGAGAAGGCACCTGGAGTCTTTAGGGGTCCAAGTGCCATATGTGGACTACAGGCCATACTTTGCCCACCCCTACTTTAGGGTGTGTTCTGTTTTACTTAATCCTCTGTTCTTCCTTTTTATGCTTCTCTTGGAAGCTTCTTGGAGCACTGGTGCACTTTTTAAATAATTTGCAATCTTCCACCTCAGTTTCACATAAAAATACCAACTTCTGCCATTTCTCACAGCTCAGGGACTCCCAAGGACAGAAAATTCATGCACAAATGTACCGGAGTTGCTCATTCTTGTTTTTCAAGCAATCAAAATATTTTCCTACCTGTCAGGATCTGCTGGAATCCTTTAATAGTTTCCTTCAGCGGTACCAGTTTCCCTGCATAGCCAGTGAAGACCTCAGCTACCTGGAAGGGCTGGGACAAAAATTTCTGTATCTTACGCGCACGGGCCACAGTCAATTTATCCTCTTCAGATAACTCATCCATACCCAAAATAGCAATGATGTCCTGGAGAGACTTATAGTCCTAGAAGATCAAAAAGAGAAATGGATGGAGTCAACACAGGCATGCTGGAACGGCCTAAGTGATGTAGCATTTCTTTTCCACTCTGGCTTTTATACTGCTATTAGTTCCGTAAGTAGTAATCCTTGATGGTTAAAATTTCCTGCTTCAAAACCTGTCTCTTCCTCCTAACCCACTTCCCTAATGTTAATCTGCCCTCCTTTCCTCCCAGGTGTAGAATTATTTTATATCTATATTCTGCTCTTGCACCTCACCTGCAAGATTTTTTGCACTCCACGAGCCACATCATAATGTTCCTGTCCCACAATATTGGGATCCATGATACGGGAGGTGGAGTCTAGAGGGTCTACCGCTGGATAAATGCCCAGTTCAGCGATGGCACGTGACAGCACAGTGGTGGCATCCAAGTGGGCAAATGTGGTCGCAGGGGCTGGATCAGTCAAGTCATCAGCTGGTACATAGATGGCCTGGGGAGTGCGGAAGGAGAATAGACTTAGTACAGATTATTACTAAGGAAGACATCCACTGTAACTATGTTGCCTGAGAGCTTTGTATAGTCCTTTAGAAGTAGCTGGTTTGGACTAAAGTGGCATAAAGAGAGATGACAAACACTTTCCCCTGTTCCAGAAATCAGCTATTAATAAAGTCATATGCACAGCCTTTTGGAACTTTTAATTCAAAGTAGAGCAGCAGTCTTGCAAGAGTTGCTACCTGTACTGAGGTGATAGAGCCCTTCTGAGTTGTTGTGATCCTCTCCTGCATGGTACCCATATCAGTTGCCAGAGTAGGCTGGTATCCCACAGCTGAGGGAATTCTGCCCAGCAAAGCTGACACCTGAAAGAAAAGGAACAAGTCATTTTGTAGCCCTTTATTTGAAATGGAGCCCCCAGTAGCGCAGTATGTTAAACCGCTGAGCTGCTGAACTTGCTGACTGAAAGGATTCGCGGTTCAAATTCAGAGAGCAGGGTGAGCTCCTGCTGTTAGCCACAGCTGAGTAGATCAATAGGTACTGCTCCAGCAGGAAGGTAATGGCGCTCCATGCAGTCATGCTGGACACATGACCTTAGAGGTTTCTACAGACAATGCCAGCTCTTCAGTTTTGAAATTAAGATGAACATCAATCACCAGAGCCAGAGACGACTAGATTTAAAGTCAGGGGAAACCTTTACATTTTCTTATTTGAAATTATACTGACAATTACAGGAGCCTATATTTGTCTGCAAAGCCAAAATCTTCTGTGGCCGATGCAAGAACCTCAGGATTCATTCCCTGTATCTAGAATAGTGGTTCCCAACCTTTTTTTTTTTAATGGGGGCCACTCTCCAACATTATGAATCAGTTTTTGGTCAACTTTCAATTTGGTATGGTTATTTGGGGTGCTGATTCAGAAAACTGCATTGGATAGATCACATCAGCTCTAATTTCTGATACAGATCATATGCCAGCCAGCAGTTGCCATCTGCTTGCTCACAGAAAACCATATTTAATAAGCCTCGGCACTATAAGAGGGTTTCACTCTCATTGCAACGGTGTAGTAATGGTGAGGCCACAGACCATATTTTAGTTCTTGCAGACTACTGATGGTCCACAGACCACAGGTTGGAAACCGCTCATCTAGAACAATAAATTTAAATTCCTCCTTAGCTTTTTATCCTAAAACTTCAGAAAACAGCCTTGATAGACCAGAAACCCCTTTCTGATTCTAAACAGAAACTGAGGCCTCATGTTTTCCTAATTCTGGTCACTGTAGTCAAGTACATTAAGGTGGGTAATTTAGATGATCAAGGCCAGTCTACTCAAGCTTACCTCGGATCCAGCCTGTGTGAATCGGAAGATATTATCAATGAAAAGTAATACATCCTGGCCCTCTTGGTCTCTGAAATATTCAGCCACAGTCAACCCAGTTAGAGCAACTCTAGCACGAGCACCAGGTGGCTCATTCATCTGTCCATAAACAAGAGCGACCTGAGGAGTAAAAGGAGAATAGAGTTAGTTTACTCCAGGCACATCATTATTTGACTGCAGGTTCCCAGCATCATTATAATAAAAATGCAATGGAAATAGCCAGAAGCAATGTAGCTACTGGCCCTCCAGGTGTTTTGGACTCTAACTCCCACAATTCACTTTCAGAGAAGACCTATTAAATTCAGAGGGCTTGGCCAAGAAGTTCCAACATTTCAATGGGTTTGCTCCCACCAGAAATAATTTTGGACCATAATCGATCTTTTCCCAACTGGATCACCTGTCTAGCTGAATCACCTTGGATGTAGTGTCCTTCAGGTTGATGACTCCAGATTCAATCATTTCATGGTACAAGTCATTTCCTTCACGAGTTCTCTCTCCAACACCAGCAAACACGGAGTAGCCACCATGTGCTTTAGCAACATTGTTGATCAGCTCCATGATCAATACTGTCTTGCCTACACCAGCACCACCAAACAGGCCTGGGAAAGAAAGTACTGTTTAGCAGTTTTTATTATATTTCCCACACTATCCCACATCACTCTTGTTTTCCTTCTCAGAAAAGAGAGTTGCTTCAGCAGTTTCAGGAGAACGAAAGTCTTGGGTTTACTCATCAGTGAAGGAAACAAAGCTAAAATCCAGCCAGCAGTACATCGGGATTTAACTGATGCCTGGTTGTTAGTGAAGGACCCTTCCAGGACATTCCTCACATGAACCTGTTAGAACAACTTACCAATTTTACCACCTTTGGCATAAGGTGCAAGGAGATCCACAACTTTAATGCCGGTGACAAGGATTTCCTGTTCGACACTCATCTCAACAAAGGCTGGTGCTTCAGCATGAATAGCAGCAAACCTGGAGGAGACAGCACACACCTCATCTTAAAAAACTTGTGTCTTGCTTGAATGTTCATAAGGTTATTTATAGACAAAATGGAACTGTACTGTTCAGTGTAAACCTACAAGCCTTCCAGGCTATGCAAACTACAGCACCCTTTATGGCCTTTGCTATTCTTTCTGGTCACTATCAGTTTAGTTTAACATTATATTATGTCATTAAGCATGTATTGGAGATTCCAAAATTACTCCATGAAAGACACAGAACAGGAAAGACAAACTCTGATTCTATACAATAGTATCTATGAGCCAAAACGGAATACCGAACCATACATTAAATAACGTTCATTTCCTTTTTTAAAAAAGAAAAGCTAATCTACATATTTATATGCACACCTCTGAACAGAACTTCTATAGTATATCCAATATAGAAGAATCACTCTATAGCTATGTATTTATCATGGTCCTATTTGACATTAGAATTGTTTTGCTTATATATCAGACGTTTCCTCAGAAAGACAAAAGAGGTGTACATTCAAAGGATGATAAGTGGTTTTATCCACTTGCTATCTCCTGCTACTGACAGAAAGTGCCCGGATGCTCTGATCAACAAAGGCTTCTATTGGTGATGTTCTGACACACTGCAATCCCTTGTACACTTTTAGATTTGTCTTCAGAGGGATGTCATACTTTTTAAACCACTGTGGGAGGTGACATAGGAATGGAAAATTGTTAAGATCTATGTACTATGGACCTGATAAGCTTTCCATCAACAAACTGATACAACCCTATGAAAGTATCTGCGGAACAGCGGAGATCCTCAAAGTGACATACTCTTCAGATTCCTGTGAACTGTGGGAAGACTTTGTTATCTAATCATAGTAGCCATAGACTAAAATTGTGAAAGAGATTCTCTAAAAATTTAGATGAATCTATAAAACTGCTTTTATTACTGCACTATTAACAATTATTGCCTTATGATTAATTTTTCAGATCCCCACTTACTGTTTCGTTGTTATGGGGCCTCTCTCATCAATTGGTTCTCCAATCACGTTCATGATTCTTCCCAGGGTCTCAGGTCCTACAGGGATTCTAATGGGGGCACCTAAATCCAAAACTTTTTGGCCTCTCACCAAGCCTTCAGTACCATCCATAGCAATGGTACGAACAGTATTCTCACCTGCAACAAAAGAAGATGGCCGTTTTACTACGTTAGTAACTGAACAGTGGAACTACATCCCAATACTCAAAGAAGTAAGTTCTCCTCTCTGTGCTTAACTTGAACGGTAAAGCTATTAAAGTAGGGATACTGAATGCATTTAACAAACATTCATCACTACTGCTGATTGAGGCTGATACAGTTTAGTCTCATATCTGGAAAACCCCTATAGATGTACTGAAAAAAAGAACTTCTAATAAAATGATATAAGAACTTTTTGAAACAAAAAATAGTTTCCCTCTTCAAAGATAACAGAAACCAAAAAGCTACCATCCATCACCTCAAACTGCCATTGCCAGTAGCATTCACCTGAGCTTTGAATATAACACACCATAGACCAATACGCTACCATACTGATCAAAGATGCCAGCCTACATGGTTTTCTTCCCAGCTGTCATGTATGGACTCATTTCCTTCTCAGATCATAAACATGGCTTCAGCAAGCTCAGAAGAACGAAAGTCATATTTTACAGATCATCAGGGAAGGAAAGAGTTAAGCATGACTGCAAAGAGAGCAAGTACATTAGATGCTTACCTAAGTGCTGTGCTACCTCCAGGACCAGCCGTGTGTCTCTGCCTTGTACTTCCAGAGCATTGAGGATGGGTGGCAGGGCTTCGTCAAACTGGACATCCACCACAGCACCAATGACAGCAACAATGCGCCCTGTAGCCATTCCAGCTTTAGCTGCAGGTGCTGTTTGTGCAGCATAGTTTCGGCCTACAAAATTACAACAAACAACTTAAGTCAAAATATGAAACACCTTTTTTCTTTCATACTTCTAACAGCGATCAAAGAAAGGAAGTCTCTCCAGGGAGTCACACTTGCAATTTCCTCTCTTATGATGTAGACAACACCAGAATAAAGATTTGATTGTATTGTTTATTCCCAACATCTTGAGGTCGCTGATCTAGGGAACTACATAGGCAAAACCCTTATGGTGCAGCGAGCAGAGAATCCATTGCTTCCAAGTGTCATTCCTTCAGTATACCCAGAATGGAGGTGGAGAAATAACCTTATTACTGCTTTAATCTGTCAGGTTTCCCAACTTTTTAACCCTCAATTTCTGTGTTAATAATTCATGTACACTGTTGGTAATTCACACACACACACACACACGACTTTCAAGGTTTAAAAGAGCCCTAACTGCCCACTTTACAATTGATTTAAAAAATCTGTAAAGCTGGATATGAAATCTGGCACCAGCATGAGCCTTAGATCCAACAGTGTACAGACCTAAATTTAAAAGACAATCCTCAGCTATCATGACAACTAACCTCCATCAGATGTTTTAAACATTTAACTACCTTTAGACCAGTGTTTCTCAACCTGGAGGTCGTGAGGGGGTGTCAGAGGGATCACCAAAGACCATCAGAAAACACAGTATTTTCTGCTGGTCATGGTGGTCCTGTGTGGGAAGTTTGACCCAATTCTATCACTGGTGGGATTCAGCATGCTCTTTGATTGTAGGTGAACTATAAATCCCAGGAACGACAACTCCCAAATGCTAAGGTTTATTTTACCCAAACTCCACCACATTTGGGCATATTGAGCATTTGTGCCAAGTTTGGTCCATATCCATCGTTGTTTGAGTCCACAGTGCTCTCTGGATGTTGGTGAACTACAACTCCAAAACTCAAGATCAAGGCCCACCAAACCCTTCCAGTATTTTCTGTTAGTCATGGGAGTCCTGTTTGCCAAGACTGGATCAATTCCATCATGGTGATGTTCAAAATGATTGTAGGTGAACTATAAATCCCAGCAACTACAACTCCCAAATGAAAAAATCAATCCCCTCTGAACTGCACCAGTATTCAGATTTGGGCATATCAGGTATTTGTGCCAAATTTTTGGTCCAGTGAATGAAAATACATCTTGCATAATGAATATTTACATTACGATTCATAACAGTAGCAAAGTTACAGGTATGCAATAGTAATGAAAATAATTTTATGACTGGGGGTCACTACAACATGAGGAACCGTATTAAAGGGTCGTGGCATTAGGAAGGTTGAGAAACACTGCATTAGACCCAGCAGGCGTGATCAATCATTAACAATGGTGGAAGCTGTAATAAAAAAAAACAACCCAGGAAGATGTCAAGTTGGAAACGACTGCTCTTCTTTAGAGTTAGCCCTATGCTGTCTTTTATACTCCTTCCTTGCATAGGGTCTTTAACTCAAAAATCAAGTTTTGAAGAACATTGGCATACTTCAAAGCTGCTGTTTAGGCATAATTATCAACATAATAATAATAATAATAATAATAATAACTCTTTCACCATTCCATACAGCCATGATCCAGTAATTCACAACCACATATTTGGCCTTCTGCACAACCTTTACCTCTGGCTGCTTTTCGGTAAAAGTCATGGCCCATCAGTGTACAGGTTCTCTTCTTCCAGGCCTTCCTTAAAAGTGTCTGTTAGCATAAGTTACTTGAAGGATTCCAGCCACTGGCATCTATACCTTGTCTTCACTTTTGCACAATTACAGACGCCTCATTTGTGCGTAGAGTAGGCCTCTTCACAAATTGTGGGCCTCAACTCCCAGAAGCCCTCACCAGCTTGTTCAATGGTCAGGAATCCTGGGAATTGGAAGCCCAAACAGCTGGAGGGCCGTAGTTGGAGGAGGTCTGTCCCAGAGAGAAGGCGGCCTCTCTCCTGTCCTTGGGTGCATCCTAGGACCTTGTTATACTCCACAATGCAGAAAAAATATATATCATTCCAGTGGTAGACTTTTTTTTAAATAGATCAACACTGTAGCTCAGGGGTCCTCAAACTTTTTAAACATAGGGCCAGGTCACAGTCCCTCAAACTGTTGGCGGGCCGGATTATAATTTGAAAAAATCATGAATGAATTCCGTATCTTATTTGTAGTTCAAAACACACTTAAAACAATACAATAATAAAAATGATGAACAATTTTAACAAATATAAATTTATTAGTATTTCAATGGGAAGTATGGGCCTGCTTTTGGCTGATAAGACTGTTGTTCTGGTTGTGTGCTTTCAAGTAGTTTCAAACTTAGGTTGACTCTGAACGAGGGCTGGGTAAATGACCTTGGAGGGCCATATCCAGTCCCTGGGCCTCAGTTTGAGTACCCCTGTTGTAGATACAGTGGTTCTCAACCTGTGGGTCCCCAGGTGTTTTGGCCTACAACTCCCAGAAATCCCAGCCAGTTTACTAGCTGTTAGGATTTCTGGAAGGCCTAAACATCTGGGGGATCCACAGGTTGAGAACCGCTGCAGAATAAATGCAGTTTGGCACCACTACAACTGCCATGGCTCAGTGCTGTGGAATCCTGGGATTTGTAGTTTGGTGAGGCACCAGCACTCTTTGGCAGCGAAGGCTAAAGACGTTGCAAAACTATAACTCCCAGGATGCCATGGCAGTTAAAGTGGGATCAAAGTGTATCCATTCTGCGGTTTAGATGCACCTTTGCAAGACAGCCCTACAAAATGGAGGCCGAGGTTGCCAGGCTCAATGTCACAGCTGCTGCAACCTCGCTGAATCGGGCACCACTTGCCATGGGATCCAATGGGTATCACCTAGCTGGGTCTATAATAGGTATGGGCAAACTTGGGCCCTCCAGGTGTTTTGGACTTCAACTCACACAATTCCTAGCAGCCTCAGGCCCCTTCCTTTTCCCCCTCAGCCGCATAAGCTGAGGGCCTGAGGCTGCTAGGAATTGTGGGAGTTGAAGTCCAAAACACCTGGAGGGCCCAAGTTTGCCCTGAATCAGAAGGCCTCACAGCTACAACACTCCTCCCATTAAAGTAGCATTCCAAGCTCCGAAGGAAGGAGGGCCTCTCCTGCTACTGTGCAAAGCAATAAACAGAGAGCGCTCTCAGTCGGGAGAAGGCCTTGGGCCTCCGTTCCCGCCACTAGGCCCCAAGGTGACCCCGCCCTCGCGTGGCCTCCTCCTTCCTCCCCCGACTCACGGGCCTCGGTGGCGGAGGCGACGGCCCCGCTGCGAAGCTGGAGCAGGTCCTGGAGCGGCCTCGTCCCGCTCCTCGCCCCGCGCAGGAGGGAGGCGGCCGAGGCGGCGCAGCGGCGACCAGCAAAGCTCAACATGGCGGCCACCGGCGGACTGAGAGAGCGGAGCCGCAGTGCCAGCCTCGTCCAGCTCCAGGGGAAAGAAGGCGGGTCCCGGTTCTCTTATTGGTTGGGTGGGTCCCGTTCCTCGCGCCTATTGGCTGAACGTCCTTGTCACTCGTCTGGGAACGCACTCACTGGTTGGGAAGGGTTTTGCTCCTACCTCGCTACAGCCTTGTCCTATTTGGTGCTTTTCAGTCTCTAGCCTTTCTGCCACTGGGCAAAATCAACGTCTTTCAATGAAATCCTGCTCGGCTATTGGGCAGAATTGAATTCCCACCCCCTTACGAATATGACTGGCCAATGCATAGGAAATAGGCGGGCATTCCCTCTAAAGTCACTGAGCGTCTGTGCGGAATGGAGCACGTGTCCTCGATTTGCCCTTGCTAACCAAATGAGAAGTTCTCCGTACTTCCTTGTTGTTCATTCGTTCAGTCGTCTCCGACTCTTCGTGACCTCATGGACCAGCCCACGCCAGAGCTCCCTGTCGGCCGTTACCACCCCCAGCTCCCTCAAGGTCAGTCCAGTCACTTCAAGGATGCCATCCATCCATCTTGCCCTTGGTCGGCCCCTCTTCCTTTTGCCCTCCACTTTCCCCAGCATAATTGTCTTCTCTAGGCTTTCCTGTCTCCTCATGATGTGGCCAAAGTACTTCAACTTTGTCTCTAGTATCTTTCCCTCCAGTGAGCAGTCGGGCTTTATTTCCTGGAGGATGGACTGGTTGGATCTTCTCGCAGTCCAAGGCACTCTCAGAACTTTCCTCCAACACCACAGCTCAAAAGCATCTATCTTCCTTCGCTCAGCCTTCCCTAAGGTCCAGCTCTCACATCCGTAGGTTACTACAGGGAATACTTCCTTAGGAATACTTCCGTACTTCCTTAGGCCACAGGAAGTGCGAGAGACCACCCATGAAAGAGAATTGGGAGTCTGTCAAGGGAAGGCCACTTCAAATGTTCACTGCCAAATCTAAGCTCGGCCTGAATGCAACTTTATTTCCTCTGTAACCATAACCAGGGTTCATCCACACTGGAAATAATGGAGTTTGACCCCACTTTAACTGCTGGCCTGAGTACTATGGATCCATGGGAGTTGTAGTTTGGCAAGGCTTCCTCAGTAATTAGCAGTGAAAGTTGAATTCCTTATAAAACTATAGTTCCTAGGACTCTGTATTGAGCCATGGTGTCAATCTGCATTCTACAATATCGACGCATCGTTAGAGCCATCATTTCCTGGACGCAATCCTCCCCACTGTGATGCCCTTTTACTTTCTGGTTTTGGGCACAGTAAACCTGAAGAAAAGAAAGGATCAAATTAAAAATTCTATAACCGTCTGTAAACTGCTCTTGGAGATGTTTTGGCTGAAGAGTGGGGCATAAATCCACTACTAAATAAATACATAGGATTACAACTACGTGGGAGTAACACCACTAATGCATGAGCTGCATTAGATCAAAGCCTTGTTTCATACGATCAAATTATGATTGTAATACTGTTGTTATTGTTGTGCAACCACTGTATTAACTGGGGATAGGTACCCAGATTTAACATAAGGCACATAACATATTTTTATTGACCTGGGTATACTGTATTTAAAAGTAGGACAAATTTACAGAGGACATGACTACTCATCATGGCATATATTCATTCTGCAGTAACAGAATCAGGATGCCTCCCATTATCAGTTACCAGACAGCACAGACGGGAAAGTGGTGCGCCCTCATGCCTTGGTTTAAGCTTCCTATAAGCATCTCTGATGGACCCCTCTGTCAATAAATGTTGGACTAGAATGATAGAGTTGGAAGAGACCTCGTGGGCCACCCAGTCAAACCTCATTCTGCCAAGAAACAGGAAAATTGCATTCAAAGCACCCTCAACAAATGGCCATCCAGCCTCTGTTTAAAAGCCTCCAAAGAAGGAGCCTCAACCACACTCTAAAGCAGAGAGTTCCACTGCTCTCACAGTTCATAGAATCATAGAATCAAAGAGTTGGAAGAGACCTCATGGGCCATCCAGTCCAACCCCCTGCCAAGAAGCAGGAATATTGCATTCAAATCACCCCTGACAAATGGCCATCCAGCCTCTGCTTAAAAGCTTCCAAAGAAGGAGCCTCCACCACACTCCGGGGCAGAGAGTTCCACTGCTGAACGGCTCTCACAGTCAGGAAGTTCTTCCTAATGTTCAGATGTAATCTCCTTTCCTGTAGTTTGAAGTCATTGTTCCAGTCCTGGTCTCCAGGGCAGCAGGAAACAAGCCTGCTCCTTCCTTCCTATGACTTCCCTTCACATGGCTATCATGTCTCCTCTCGGCCTTCTCTTCTGCATGCGAAACAGCTCTTTATGCCGCTTCTCATAGGGCTTGTTCTCCGCCCTCTTCTGGACACATTCCAGCTTGTCAACATTTCCCATCAATTGCGATACCGAGAATTGGACGCAGTATTCCAGGTGTGGTCTGACCAAGGCAGAATAGAGAGGTAGCAGGGCATCCCTGGATCTAGACACTATACTCCTATTGATGCAGGCCAAAATCTCATTGGATTTTTTAGCTGCTGCATAACGTTGTTATGCAGCATGTTTAACTTGTCAACGAGGACTCCAAAATCTTTTTCACGTGTATCTCTGTTGTTGAGCCAAGCATCGCCCATTCTGTATCTTTGCATTTCATTTTTTTCTTTCTAAGAGGACTAAGAGGCTGCTCACTGGAAGGAAGGATAGAGACAAAGTTGAAGTACTTTGGCCACATCATGAGGAGACAGCAAAGCCTAGAGAAGACAATTATGCTGCGGAAAGTGGAAGGCAAAAGGAAGAGGGGCCGACCAAGGGCAAGATGGATGGATGGCATCCTTGAAGTGACTGGACTGACCTTGAAGGAGCTGGGGGTGGTGACGGCCGACAGGGAGCTCTGGCGTGGGCTGGTCCATGAGGTCACGAAGAGTCGGAGACAACTGAACGAATGAACAACAACAACAAAGAGGACTAGGTAGGCCTTTGGACTGATCCATCATAATTCTTCTTAAGTTCTACATTTTAGAGCAGCTGAAACTAGGCAAGTGTCAACCAGACTCTTTTAAATACACATGAAGCAGTCAGATAGAAATTGAGCGACATGAAATAATTTAGGACGTCTTTTTTATAATATGCTTTCTGAAAGCTGCTTTTGAGCTGAATAAAATTATGAGAGAATAGACAGTGCTATGTTTTTAGGCTTTGTTTTTAATTCTCATATTATTTTAATACACAATCTTACAACGAAAAAACATATAGAAGACATAGAGGATCTTCAGCTCCTCTAAAAATGCAAGTTGCCCCTAAGGAATAGGAACCATGGGTTTGAGACATGCTGAAATATTTCTTTCCTGAAGCCAAGATCCATAAGAATAGTGTGGATCCCAAGGCCTTTATACCTGACTGCCCTGGAACTCTTATACACAAGGGACAGTGGTGTTTCATCAGATAAATTATCCTAAAGCCAGAAGCTGGTCAAGGAACAGAAGGGTAAGTTGTCAGCAAGAAAGGCACCCATTTTTCCATGGAAGGTAATACCAACTTGGTAGATTTCTGTTTGCAAAAGATCCCACAATCAAGAAATCAAGGCATTTGATCTAACTTCAGTTTTAGGGCTCACGATGAGCACCAACCTTGGAACTATCACACAGAATACATTAGGAAAATAGTCACAACATATTCATTCCATTTTTGCCTATAAAGATATGCAGTGGAGTTCATTTAATGGAGCAAAAACAACTGAAAAAGAAGACTGAAGGAGGAATCCTAGTTTTCATTCCCTATTATGAGGGAGGGAGCCTGGGATGTCAAGGTGTAGTGCACAAAGCTAGTTCCAGTCTTGTGGTTGTGGCGCTCATGAAACAGAATAGGACACTCCTGGATTTTCTAGGAGGAGTGCTGGTTTGGTTTAGGGACTTGGTGAGAGCAAAAAGCCAGCTGTTTATGTTGCTTCCCTAAAATGTCAGCTCCAGCATCCCATTGATGTCAAAGTGCCAGGGTGTCTTTGATGAGGCGCCGCATGGTGGTAGTGACAGAGGTTCCCAGTGAGTCAGTGATCTGGTAAGAAATCTTGTACAAGTAGGGCTGGACATCCCGCAGCCCTGTATCAAAAACATTGTCCACCTCAGACTGCGTAGGCATCTTGGGCAGGTATTCGTGCCGGTTCATCACTTCCACAATGTTGATGATTTTTTCACAGAGTTTCTCACCCACCTTCTCCCGACAGATCTGTCGCTCCTGTTCGTTAGCTAGGCTCACCACATTCACTTTGATTGTCCAAACTTCCCAAGGGATGCACTCATCTGAAAAGGGCCATCGTGATTTTTTCTTCTGGTAAAACTCTAGGGAGATCTGGCCCATCCCATCGTTGCCTGAATTCCGCAGTGCATCCTAGGAAAAGAAAAGAGAGCAATAGGCCTTGGTTTCCCAAGTTTCCATAATGACACAGAGAAGAAATCACTATCCCCAGTGCAATAAGTGAAAGCAGAATGGTACAATGACAATTGCAATGGCCTCGGACAATAGTGTTGGATTACGTGATTTTAATAAGTGGTTTTAATGTTTGATATGTTTTTAGCAGTTGGTTTTAATATATATGTTTATTTTGTCAGATGCATGTTGTGTGGCATTGAATTCTACCTTATATGTGAGATGCTCTGAGTCCCCTTCGGGGTGAGCAGGGTGGGGTATAATATGGCAAATTAATAATAAATAAATATCCCATGTACTAAGAATCATAATTCTTTATCAAAATTTCCTGTGTAACTATAGCCAGAAGCCAAGACAAACATATCCTTGGAATGGAAAGCCACATGAATGATGTGATGCTGGACCAAAACATTTGGTGTTGTACACATGGTGATTGCCACGGATAGTGTTTCCATGTAACAGTGACCTAGAGGAAAAGAAGTTGGGATCCTGTCCAACAACTGTATGGCCCAAATTACTCCTAGCAGTGAGTCTGCAAAGCCTTCTCTGGTCATAAACATCATTTAAAGCAATGTGTTATATTTAAGAGCAGACATGTAAATGATTGTATGGGGATTCGCATTTTAACACACAATCCTCTGCACAGGTGGAAAAGTCTTAGGATGCTGACATACATCAAATTCTTGCTGTGCCATTTCAATACAGAGGCATTTCACTTATGATTGCAATGTATTGATTATATCCTGTCGTAAAACAAATGCACTCAATAAAATTCAATCAATTAAAATAATAAAATCAGAAACAGAATTAACAAGTAGCAAACCACCAGTAATTGACATCATTTTAAAAGAATCTTAAAAGAACAATTAATAAAAATAAACCAAAAATACATCTCATTCCCACAGCTCTCTACAATGTAGGCAGTGTTATGGCCAAATATACCCCCCTCCCCTGCAGAGGCTATTCCAAAATCTGTATGCCACAACTACAAAATTATCTTCCACATCTACTTTGTAAGTAAATCAGTTAAAACACACAGAAGACGAATGGAATTCTTAGACAGATTTATGCAGGAGAAGCAGATTCCAGAAATCTCCCACTCCTAAGTTTTCTTGGCTTTCTAGCTTAAAATCATCCCCTTGAGTCTGGACACAACTTGGTAAGCAGAGCAGACAGTCTACTTGCTGCAGGAGACCCTTTGGGGCCTGCTTGACATTGTGAATAAAGAGAAGTTCATCTTCCTGGACCACATAGCGATTAGAAATGTTTATAAAATAATCATAGAACAAAAACCTTTACCTTAAATTCCCCAACAGCTTTTCTCAATGCCCGGTCAAGTTCCTCTGAAGAGACCCTGACATAGGTGAAGTCAATGAAGTCACAGTCAACGTCTTGTGTGCCAACTGTCCCAATAGAATAGGTCCCTTCCTTCTTGTAATGGAACTTCCCTGTGCTGCGATGGAGCAAAATGGTGTGCAAAACAGCCAGCATGGCCTCCTCAATTTGGCGGCCCTCAACTGATATCTCCAGCACCTCTGAGCGACAGTTCATCTTGACTTTTGCAAAGGTAAACAGCTAGCCTTCTCTCTACTAAAACAAGAGTACAAGCAAAACAGATCAATGCATTTTCTATGAAGGATGGGAAGGTCCAAGACTAAATATTATATTTTTATTAAAGCAAAATGAAATCTTGTAATCAAGGAAAAGCTGTTTTTAGTTTTGTAATTAGGGGAAAAGAGGAAACTAGATACTCAACATTGCACAGCCACTTTTTCATATACCATTCAATTAATGCAATAAAATCAACAAATGGCTTAAATGGGGGAAAGTATTCAATTTTTTTGAAATCATACAATATTTTTCTTAGCTAACTAAAGCAATGTTTGTATTATCAGCATCTGTTGAGAGAACAGCCAATTTTGACAAGATAATTATAACAATCTATACTCTCTCCAATACGTGTGTGCATATGTATGGATGTGTGCATGCATGAACACCTGTATGTTACTGGATAACACTTTCTGCATGTGATAATGTAGATTGCAGTCTATAAAAACATACATTTTAATAAAGCTGTTTGCCTGAGAAGCACAACTGTAGAGTCTATCTCATATAAGGGATCATTTCCCCCTCTCTAAATGTGTCATGGACTAGTACTCTACTTAGGTCCATTGGCCGCAATTATTTCTTTCATTCCTGGAGCCTTGCTTTTTGGGGATTGGTAGTTGATGACATTCAACCAACAAAAGCCATGAGCCTCCATTTTTAGTAGTGCTGGTTTAGAAGATTCAGTTCATTTTTCATTGTGGGGCAGAAAGGCAGGACAGCCAGATGAAACTTCCCTCTTTTATGCAACTATTAATAGCTGAGGAACACTGCCAAGTTTTGCATCTAATCATCATACACAGAAGCAGCTTTTTGGAAGAACTAGAATAAACAGGAAAACAACTGCAGTATGGGTTCAGAAACACAAACAATAAGCTATTCTCCATGAATAATTAAAGAAAAATAATAATGGCATTGGTGGTAGACATGCAGCCAGGATGAATTTTCTATGGGCATGCCTTTTGCCACAACTAAAACACAGTCTGATAGAACGAGATTCTGCCTTATTTTATGAAGACTGATTAAATATAGTGGACCCCTGGTATCTGCTGGGGTTTGGTTTCAGAACCTGCCTCCACATGGATACCAAAGTCTGCAGGATGCTCAAGTCCTATTATAAACAGTGGATAGTAATATGACATCCCTTATATCAAATGGCAAAATCAAATATTTCTTTTTGATTTCTTTAAAAAACAACCAAAAACAAAACCATGGTTGGTTGAATCCATGAATGAGGAATCTGTGACTATGGAAGACTGGCTGCAATCGGTTTCAAACAAGTGTCCAAATTGTTAAGGTATACAGAAAATGGAGTGGTTTTGCAAGCATCAACACCAAGGTTGGAGTTCATTAAGACCAGTAAGTTTGGGCCACACCTGGTGAAGTATAACTGGGTGTATTTTGGGATACATGGTGCTCTCTCCCTTGAGAAGCCATGTTCTCTGCGTTTATGTGATGCATAAAAGAGCTATGTAAGTTTTGTTACTCTAGGATTTATTTTTGATGCAATGCCACAAGTCTTATGTTTTTGATTCTGCTGAATAAGAGTAAATTTATGTTTCCTCTTTCACCTGTGTGAATCTACTGTGTCTTTGATGCACTATATTCCACATAAACCACAACACAGGCTGCCCCCTAGTGGTTTCCAATGTAGTTTCAGTTTGGAAAATTTGAATACCCTGCACATTTATTCATTTATTTGCATAGATTATTCAGTGGCCAATTAACATCTGCTAGAGGAGTACTGGAGTGCTGTGATTGGGCCATGCAGAAATTAATCACACTTGGCAGAATCCAGTGGTATATTTCAGATAGATTTTGGCAACTTCCTTCCAGAAATCTCTATCCCACACTATCTAAAATACAGCCTTACAGGCTTAGGGGGCTCCTATGGAACTGTCTCTTATACAACAGAAGACTGCAGCAGAAGAGGTAAGTCCGAATTCTCCTATCAAATGACCCCGTTGGGTCCTGGTCATTATGATTATGCAGAAAAAAACACAGGTAAAACAGAAGGGGTTTTCTAATTCCCTGTTAGAGGTTAAGAAATGCTTTTCAGTCATGGACAAAGGCAAAATTATGTTGGTTACATTAATACAGCGCTTCTCACAGATTAACTACTATTTTCAATCTTGTTTAGAAAACCCACTGAGACTTTCATCTTATGCATCATTCATGTTTAGTCCCACTGAGTTCAATCACAGATTTTGGGGAAATGATGCACAGAAACAGGTTCCATATGACCCTGAACCTTTTTATTTGCTTTGATATTGAGGTACAGTTTTGGCTCTTGCTCACTTTGTTATTTACCTAAACGAGATGCAGCGCTGCTTAAGGCTCTTGTGAAACAAAACAAGTCATATCCCACATATTATGATGCACTTTTTAAAAAATCCAGAAAATTTACATAGTAGCAGGCCCGTAGCCAGGATTTCGTTTCGGGGGGGGGGGGGGGGGCTAAAAATTTTTCAGGGGGAGTTTCGGGGGGGGGGGCTGAGTTTCGGGGGGGGGGGGGCTGAGTCTGAGTGAAAGAGAGTCTAGCCTAGCAAACCTTTTGTATCATTGCCCCAATACCCCCATACATATGGGATATATTGAGAATGGTGATCAAATCATGATATTAATAAACATAACAGTTTAAATAACGCACCAGTAAGGCCTTTTCGCGAACCACCATGAGAATTTCGGGGCGGGCTGAAGCCCCCCGAGCCCCCCCCCCCTGGCTACATGCCTGCATAGTAGTACAATTAAAACAAGAATTCTTATTGCACTAATTATGCAAGACTATGGAAGATCTAGTGGAATGTTTCCTTGGAGTGTCGGTATGCAAAACACATGGGTACTGCATCCACAGGTAAAGGGTTGTGCTTTTTATATTTCTCAAAGTTGTGGTGGTAGCAATGGATATCTATGATGGAAACTTGAATAGCATGCTCACTTTTTTATCATGTCAGAAGCAACTTGAGAACATACTGCAGGCCGCTCTGGTTCTGAATTAGTTGTCTACAAAGACATTGCCCAGGGGACTCCTGGATGTGTTACTATCCCGTGGAAGGCTTCTCTCATGTCCCTGCATGGAAAGCAGAGGCTGACAGACAGGTACTCACCCCATCTCACGGATTCGAACCACCGACTTTCATGTCAGCAGTTCAGCCCGCATAAGTGTTTAACCCATTGCGCCATTGCGGCTCGCTAAATATGGAAAATACATCCAAAGCAAGCTGTGTTGTAAGAAACTGGAGCATAAATTGTTTTCTGTTTTTGATGTGTCCCATATTCTTTATAGTGTTGTAAAGACCCCTAAAGAATAGAGGCCAAAACAGGTCAGCCCATATTAAATACCTTGGTTATTTTGAGAATTATTTGTTTCCACCTCTTTTTTGGCTACCTTTATTGGTTTCATCTCTTCATAATCTGAGAAATAACGAAGTGTGGATCTTCACTGTAGAATTAATGCAGTTTGGCAGTTTAATGGCTATGGCTCTGTGCTATGGAATCATGGGAGTTGTAGTTTAGTGAAGCCCCAGCACTTTACAGCAGAGGAAGCTTTACAAAATGACAGTACCAGAATCCTGCAGCATTGAGCCATGGCAGTTAAAGCGGTGTCAAACTGCATTCATTCTACAGTGCAGATGCACCATAAAGATCCCATTTTTCCATAGAGGCTCACTAGATATTCTAATGGAAAACCTACATACATGTATAAAAACACATCTTAATGAAAGCAGTAAGGTTAGGATTTGGGAGATTCAAATCCTGGGTCAGTTACTACCTGTCAGCCCAATTCAAGTATGGAAACAGCAAAGATAACTCCATACAGCATTGGGACCCAATTCCTGGAAGACCTGCTCTGTTTCCATCCAGGCCAATGAAGGGGGAAAAGAAGGCCCACTAGTAACCAAGGCAACGGAGAAGAGGGAGGGCGCATTACTTCATGCGGGGGGGCATCAAAAGGTAAGGCACTCACCCCCCTCCTTAGACGAGAATTAGGCTCACCTACCTTTTGCTGCGTCTCCGGGCGAACAACTTAACCTTTGGACCAGGCCAACGGAAGCAGGACGGGAGGGGACAGACCCCAAACCTCCATTTATATTTTCGGAAGAATACGACGCTATTCTTTCCGCTGCGTCCTCTTAAATATATATGTCGGTATTATAGTGTGACGCTCTCCTATTCTGTTTATGAACAGGCCCCGCTTTTCACCTCTTTCCTTTTGCTTCTTTTCTGTCCTCCCCCCTTTTGCTTTTGGTACGTTCCAAGAAAACAAACCGCAGCGACTGAAGTGGGAGGAAACGTCACAAGGCAGCAGCTTCCGGGTTCTATGAAATCCAGAAGCTCTCTGCTGACCCCTCTCGGTTGAAGGTGGAGTTGCTAGTTTCTAGGGTTTTTTCTACTAAAAAAAAACCCACACGATTGTTTCAATGCAGAGCTTTCCAAACATTTTGGTGACACAGATTTTAGACATGCATCATTTCACGACACAATAATTCATTTTTACTAACAAACACAAGAGTACACCAAGCTCTTATAAGCACTAAGAACACATAAGTAAACTGTAATCACTTGAGGTATGGGGAAACAATGTATCTCATAAAAACATTTCTTTTATATATATATTTAAATATATTATTTATTGCTTGACGCAGACTCACAGTTTTTCCATTATTTCATACAACACATCTACACACTGCATCTGACACACAAACGTGTTGCAACAGGGTTTGGAAAGCTCTGCTATAGTAGGTGATTTTAAATTTTAAACTCATGCCCTTTGTTTAACCTTGGTTTTGTGTATTTTAATATATATTTTATAGAAATGTGTTTGAATATGTATCTTTTATAGAAATACAATTCAATATGTGTATTTTTGTATATGTTTGAATATGTATCTTTTATAGAAATACATTTCAATATGTGTATTTTTGGTGTTTTTGCAATGTTTATGTGTTTTAATTATTCTGTAACCCGCCTTGAGCCATGCAGAGAGGTGGGTAAGAAATACAATTATTTATTGTGTTTCCAATAGACCTCAAAACTTCTGAGGATTCCTGCCATGCATGTGCACGAAATGTCAGGAGAGAATGCTTTTGGAACATGGCTATACAGCCTGGAAAACTCACAGCAACCCATGATTATTATTATTATTATGAGGAATCAAGGGGATACAGCCTCCAGATGTTTTGGACTACAGTTCCCAGATTGATAGGATTCAAAGATATGGCCCCATTAGGCCCTTTCTACACTGCCATATAATCCAGATTGCCAAAGCAGATAATTCACATTATCTGATTTGAACTGGATTATATGAGTCTACACTGCCAGATAATCCAGTTCAAAGCAGATAATTTGGACCTTATATGGCAGTATAGAAGGGATCTTGGTCAGGAATATCTGTGTGCAAAGTGATTGTGTCTGTTCTGCGAGAGAGTGTCCATGTGGTCACTCGTCCTTGGTTTAGGGTGCAACTACTACACTGTAGGATGAATGCAGTTTGACACCACTTAAACTGCTGTGGCTGTGTTATGACATTCTGGGAGTTGCAGTTTGAAGACCCCAGTACTCTTTGGCAAAGGCTAAAAACCTTGGGTTGATGTAGGTTTTTTCGGGCTATATGGGCATGGTCTAGAGGCATTCTCTCCTGACGTTTCACCTGCATCTATGGCAAGCATCCTCAGAGGTAGTGAGGATGCTTGCCACAGATGCAGGCGAAACGTCAGGAGAGAATGCCTCTAGACCATGGCCATATAGCCCGAAAAAACCTACAACAACCCAGTGATTTCGGCCATGAAAGCCTTTGACAATGTGCTAAAAACCTTGTAAAACTGCAGTTCCCCAGATTCCACAGCACTGAATCATGGTAGAATAGTGTCAAACCGTGTTAATTCTATGGTGTAGATCACTCTAGTTCTGCTCCAAAAGAGTTTGAAGGGGCTCAATGGGGCAAAGAGACCACAGCCCGCCTAGAGCTCACTGCAGAATGAATGAAGTTTAACGCCCTTTCACTGCCATGGCTGAATGCTATGAAATCCTGGGAGTTGTAGTTTGGTATGGCACCAGCCCTCTTTGGCAGACCATGAAAAACTACATCTCCCAGGATTATTGAACCATAGCCTTGGTCTCACACTGCTTTAATTCTGCAGTGCAGATTCATCCACGGCGATTGCTACTCCTTTTGTGCAACCCCAAGCGCCCTTGTCACCAAGATCACATTTCCCTCCCATTCACAAGCCGGCCTCACGTTTCTTCCGTGGCTTCCAGGGAAGCAAGGACGTCCCTCACAACTACGTGTGCGCATGCGCGATGCTCCCCCTCCCGCTGAAAACGTCGCTTGCGTCACTGCTGAGCGCGAAAGAGAGGCCTTGTCATCCCGGAAGAGGCGAGGAAAGCCAGTCGAAGAAGTGCTGAGGCAGTTGTTGCAATGGTGCCATTGACCTCTACGTGAAAGAAGGCCCTTTCCCACATTTAATCACATTTATCTCCTTTCTTGAGGTCAGAAAGCTTGCCACGCATTAAAAGCAGGAAGGCAGCAGCCCTTCTTATAAGGGATGTGCTTGATTTGAAGTTTGGGAAGATTTTCTTTCCCATATGGATTGAACCAAAAGGCCCCAAATTGTAATTCTGGATATGGGCCTTCCATGAAAGTAGAAGCGTGTACAGTCTGTAATGTGTGAATGTGAGCAATCTATTAATGTTACAGAGGAATGCAGGACAAATGAATTGCAAACGATCTTTCATGGCCGGAATCACTGGATTGTTGTAGGTTTTAGGTTTTTCAGGCTGTATGGTCATGTGCTAGAAGCATTCTCTCCTGACGTTTCACCTGCATCTGTGGCAGGCATCCTCAGAGGTTGTGGGGTCCTTACACTCTCTGAGGATACCTTCCACATATGCAGGTGAAACGTCAGGAGAGAATGCTTCTAGAACATGGCCATACAATCCAAGAAACCTACAACAACACAACAATCTTTTTTTTAAAAAAATTAAAATTTTATTTCAAAAAGATAATACACCAACCATATACGAGGGGAATTTTTTAAGTAAGGTCCATTTGAACATAAGTACACAACAAAAGTTTATTTCAAAAAAGTAAATTTATTTTCAGAAAGTACACACTTCACTCTATTTTTTGACATAGTTGCCAAGTTTGTTCAAACACTTATCATACCTCTGAACCAATTTTAAAATACCCTCTTCATAAAAACTTGCCGCCTGCTCCGATAACCAAGAGTTCACTGTAATCAAAGAACTCGGGCTACTCCAAAATTGTGAGGAAAGTTTGTAGGCATTTAGTAACAAAGAGTACTTAGTATACTAAATACAAAACATTCAAGCCTAACCATTCTTCTGAACGGCTTCCATATTCATTTCAAAATAATCAATAGATATACATATATTCCTTTTCTGAGCATTGGATACTGATATTTTTATTGATTCATAAGTACCGCTTTTAGCAGGGAGGTAATAAAGGGGCCCTTAAGGAGATTCTTGCTAAGATCAGATCCAAAGAAAAAGAATTGGAGAGTAACCAATTAAATAGGGGGAAATTACATCAAGAATTGGCTAATTTGCAACAATATTAATTGTTAATTGCAAATTAAGTTGAAAGGAAAGGAAAATTATGTGCAATAGACAATTTTTTTTGAAAATGCAAATAAACCAGGGGAACTGTTAGCGTGGCAATTGAAGAAAACTATAAAGCAAAAATTAATTGTTAAAATAAGAAATACAGGAGAAACGAACTTGGATTATGATTTTAGTTATGAGACGCTAGTGAGTTGTTTATTGATGTTTACTGATGGTTATTGATGTTAATTGCTTATTGTATTATTGTGTTAATTGTCTTTTAAATGGCTGTACGATGTTTGCATTGATTTTTTGCCGCTACTTGTTGTTAATCGCTCTGAGTCGCCTAATGGCTGAGAAGAGCGGTATACAAATAAAGTAAACAAACAAACAAACAAATAAATACATTGAGTATTCATAAGATTTTAAAAGATTATTACAATAATTTATACCAAAATTCCTAGACCAATTCTAAAAAGATAGATCAGTATCTGGAGGATATGAAATTTACAAAGTTCTCAAAGGAAATGAATTTAGAATTACAATCATGTTGGATGAATTAAGTGGGGCTATTGATAAAGCTAAAATAATACCTGGTCAGCCTAAAAAGTCACCAAGTCACCCAGTTCCCTGCCTTTGTTTCTCCTTGGGAACCCATCAAGGTGTTTTGGCACCCATTGTTTCCTCAGCCAGGACCCACTGTGAAATCCCAGGTGACAGGATCAAATCCATCAAAGCCTATCAGCCCTGGATCTTGCCCACATTCCTTCCTACATGCACCCAAAGAGGGGGCACAGAAACAGCTACAAGTTTCAAACTGAGCAATTAGTTTTTTTAAAATTTCCCACCAGGCAAGGAAACTGATCAGCTGCAGCAGTGTGCTTCCAGCAATCAGCACGCAGATTGCAACTTGAACCAATCAGCACCCAGAGTGGCAAAAATTCATTATTTAAATAGATGTCAAGTGTCTATTAATGTCTCTGTATGTATCTATGGATTTTTTCTGATCTGAGAGTACTTTTTCTGTGATATCCACTTTTGGCCGAAGTGATAAACCTCTTGCCTTCACTCTGCCGTGTCTCATTTCAAATTGGAGCTCAAACGCCGGGGACCTGTACCTGTGGTTCAGCAGAGCTGAAAAGACAACAGTCTCTATAACAAGGGCACATGTAGATGATATGTTATTAAAGATAAGGCATTTGTTTCGTGGCTTTGATTAGGGTAGATTTATTGTTTTTGCCGTCATTGACTGCTTTTTTTACATCTTCAACAGTATGGCAGCAGTTGTACATGTCTATAAACAGTTGTACATGCTTTTGAAGTCATCTAAGCAGAGCTGCCTCCTAAGATCTACCCCAAAAGTCCAGCCCAGCCATAGAGCCCAACCCAAGGCACAATGGATATATTGTTATTTTCCAAAGGCTCTGTTAGGAATAGTCTTTACATAATAGTGCAGTACACACAGTGTGGCTAATCTGCCCCTTTCCCTGAACTCAACGGAAGGATTAGCAGCAGCTAGAGAAATGCAGGCAGAACAGAACACTTCTTTCTAAACCAGCATGATTTACTGTGGTGATAAACGGAGCAAACTACAGTGGATGTTCCAGTTTGGAACTATTTATGGCTATAAACAAGAGCTCAGAAATTGGAAGGATGTGTAGAACTCCCTTGGAGGCAAAGGGGCTCAGAAAAGCTAACTGAAGCAATGAGCTTTTATTTATATATTTATAGTGTTCAGCCCATCATAGAAATATTTAAAGTTAAAGTGACAGTTGAAAGTGCGAAGACCCAGCTCTGCTTACAGACAACGGCTATGTCTCTGTGTGATAGGTGATGTTATTTAATAATGTTTAATGTTTTATCCGGGGTGGGTCAATTTAAATGTTTTATACTGTTTTTATCGATGGCATTGAATTGTTGCCAACACTGTGAACCGCCCTGAGTCCCCTTCGTGGTTGAGAAGGGCGGTATATAAATATTGCAAATAAATAAATATTTGGTTGTAAAATTTGTAATTTGGTGGTTCTGTGCTTTCAGAGAACAATCGTTTACAATCTAGAAAAGCATGAAACACAAAGAAAGGGGTTGCAGTGGAGGAGTGAATTAAGACTGGTAAATGCTAGCTCTCTCTCAGGGTCTTTCCTCAGCTGATGGAATAATGTACCATACGGCCAAGATACAAAGTCCCAAAGATTAAGAGAATACAGTAGAGTCTTGCTTATCCAACCTCCCGCCTCCCCTCTGGATCCACAGCTGTTTCTCCAGACAGTCAATGTTTTCAAAACGTTGTGATGTTTTGGTGCTAAATTTGTAAATACAGTAATTACTACACAATGGTACCATTTATTTAACTGCTTTTTTGTAAAACATGATGTTTTGGTGCTTAATTTGTAAAATCATAATGTAATTTGACATTTAATAGGCTTTTTCTTAAACCCTCCTTATTATCCAACATTTTATCTTATCCAACATTTTGCCAGCCCGTTTATGTTGGATAAGCAGACTTTACTGTACCAGAATCCTGGTGGATTCTGTAGTTGCATTGCAGTGTTTTAAAATTGAAAGATTGTTATTGTCACTTGGAGTATGGTTGGGCCATAGCACCCATTAGTCTTACCTAGTACAGCTAATGGTAATGGATTATGAGATCTGCAGCACCAGCACATGCAGAAGTCCCTGACACATCTCCACTCCAATTTAGAATATCATATGAGAAGCAGATGTTCTTTTTAATTATTTTTACAAAAGCAAACTATCCCTAGGCTTAGGGCTACCAAAAGTGACTTGAAATTAGAGTTTGATGTAGTAGTTGTCATGTCTTTGGCAGGATTTATTCTTGCTGGAAAATATGGACTGATATACTCGCTTTTGAATACATATGCATAGATTATGGTACCAAAGGCATGAATTGTTTTAGCCATTTAACGCAAATTATACTCTTATGTGGAAATGTGTTATATGTTTTGAGGGGTAAGATGCCTGGCATGCTTTCCATTTGCCTTAACTGTATGATTGACTTGACTCAGGTAAACAAAACTGAGCACAATGTAAAAGGCCAAATCTCTCTGTCTGTTTTGCTGTCAAGGAGAGTGTATCAATTTCTATTTAAGGACTTTATGCCATATTCTTTAGCCAAGAAAGCTTCTAGAGTGAGTTGCAAAATGGTAATTTGATAATCCCTGCCCTCAGGTTTACAATCCAAATGAATCATAAAACACAATGATAAAGGTGAAAGGGTTAACAGAACTTTGAAATGTTGAAATGTTGAAATGCAAACCTAAAGAGGGGTTTGTCCCTCTCCTCTGGCCTGCAGAAGACCAAAAGTCAAGAGGAGATAATGTATCTAGAAGACACAAGATGCTCTGTTGTCAACTACGCCCAGGGAGAACCCAGGGTGGGTTAGTACACCCAGGGGAGTATCCAGGGTGGGTTAGTACACCCAGGGGAGTACCCAGGGTGGGTTAACACCCAAAATACTTATCTGTAACAATAATGTGTGTGTTTACGTAGTTTGTAGAGGGTTATCAGTTAAAGACACTGAAGTGGCAAAATATGAGAAAAACATGTTTATTGAATGGTTGATCCGATAAGAGGGGTGTGTGCCCATGACACAGTGCAAAGACATGTATATAAGGAGACTGAAAGATCCAAATGGCAGAGACAGCTCTCTTTGAAGACACTGGTCTGTCTTGGCTGTTTCTCCCTGTGTGGCCACACTTGAAATAAAGAGATTTTTGCTTCACCTACGGAGACTGCTTGCCTTCTGTCGCCAGCCTTGGGGTGCCTAACAAAAGGGGTACCCTTCAGTTTGGGGACCTCGTCCGGGATCCAGCGCCCCCTGGTGGCGACAAATCAGAGGGCAACCAGAGACTGTTGCCAGTCCGTTCCAAGAGAGACGATCGCTGCCCAGGTCGGGGCAGACCAAAGGGAGGTGAGAGGGTACCCGACTCAACTGACCACCTCCTTTGCTCATCCAAGACCTCTGCAGGCTTCGTCTACGGGAACGCTCCGAAAAAGGGAAGTCTAAAAATCTACCCCCCAAGGAGGATCGGGCTTGAAGTGCTGACAACAGGAACCAGGCGAGTATAGTTTTGGGTTCCTAGTTTTGGGGGAGAGTGAAAGAAGTCTAGACTAGAGAGAGAGAGACGCGTCAGAAGGGTGGGAGAAGAAATTGTCTGTTTAGAAGTGTGAACAACTAAATAGAAACCACCCTCGAGAGAAAATGGGACAAAAAGGGAGCAAATGTGTTGACCCATTAGAATGTATGCTTCTACATTTTTCCAAGTTCAGGCTCCTATCTCAAACACCAGGTTGTGACAGTGCTAACAGGTTAAGATTTCTATGTCAAATACAGTGGCCAAAATTCCCCTTAGATCCGAAGTGGCCCGAAGAGGGAACTTACGATATCAAAATAGTGCATCAGTGTCTTGAGCATGTTGCAACTCTATATCCGGATCAATATCCCTATATTGATTGCTGGGCTATTGCAATTGAGACCCAGCCCAAGTGGTTAGCAAAATGTTGTGCAAAAGCTGCCCCCTGCATGCCAGTGATAGAAAATCCACATCGCTCAAGCAATAAGAAGTTAGTACTTCCTGATTCTAGTGAAGGGCAACCAGAGCCCTATTTTCAACCACCTCCTTATGCTCCAGTCTACCCAGCTCTAAACCCAACACCAGCAGTTTCTCCAATAATAAGTCCAGGAGGCAGCTCTGCCACTACAAGCTCTAGCAGTCTGACTGAGAGACCTTCCTCTTCTACTGTAACTATAGAAAAGCCTTCCCCTTCAACTGTGTCAGTGTCAGAAGGGACTTTGATAGACCTAATTGACCTTGATGAAACTGTTGTTGGCCCAGTAAGGAGCCAGCCTGATGCTTCATCCCCAAGGGTGACTCGAAATATGGCTAAAGAGAAAGCAGCAAAAGAGGCAAATGCATTCCCTTTAAGACAGATTGTTCAATATGCTCCGAGAGGCTACACTGAAAATGCCAATGAAGAACCTAATGAAATTATAGCACGCACTGCCTATCAACATGTCCCATTCACATCCTCAGACTTATTAAATTGGAAACAACACATGGGGCCCTATAATGAAAAACCTCAGGAGATGGCAGCTTTTGTAGAAGGGTTGATGCAATCACATGACCCCACATGGGGGGATTGTAAGCAATTGTTAAACTCTTTATTCACTGCTGAGGAAAGAAGAAGAATTTTGACTGATGCTATGGTCATAGCACAGCAGGGGCATGGAGCTGTAGATCCTATCTTGCATGCCCAGCAACAATTCCCGATAACTAAGGACCCTGAATGGAATCCAAATAATGAAATTCAGTATGCACAGCTTAAGAAATTTCAAAACATTTTGGTCCAGGCTATTAAGAAAGGACCACCAAAGGTAATAAATTTGAAGAAGTTGTACACAGTGGAGCAAAATAAAATTGAGTCCCCAAGTGCATTTCTTGAACGGCTGATTGATGCATATCGTAGATGGAGCCCCTATGATATGGATGAGGAGAGCGAAAAGAGCGCAGGCAAGCTGGCTCTCAAGCAATCTTTTATTGCACAAGTAGCACCTGATATTCGTAGGAAAATCCAAAAGTCCCCTGGTTTTGCTGAATTGTCCCTGAATAGGCTAATGGAGATAGCAACCCAGGCCTATGTGAATAGGGAAGAGCAAGAAGAGAGAAAAGATGAAGAGAAGCAAAAGAGAAAGGCAAAGATATTTCTGACAGCGATGGCAGAAACCCGAACAGGCCAGAGAGGAAGAGGAAGAGGCCGAGGGTACAGTAAAGGAAAAGGAAGGTTGGGAAGATTTCAATGTGCTCTCTGTGGGGAAACTGGACACTGGAAATCAGCATGTCCGTATGCAAAAGAGAACGGAAATCAAAATGATAGAGAGAACCGAGGGCCATGGAGAGGAGCCACAAGAGGAAGAGCCAGAGGAAGAGGGGGACCAGGAAGAGTGAGAGTGGAAACTTCAGCATCAGGAGGACCAGCCTGTCAATACCAGCCAAATACAGAAGAAGATATGGATGCCTATTATGGGATGGCATGTATGCAAGACTGGGACTAGGACAGACCAGGTTCCCCACCCGCAGTTGAGACCCCTACTATTGTTACATCTGGGGAACCAAGGGTCTTAATGGATGTAGGGGGTCAACAAATACCTTTCCTAGTAGATACCGGAGCAGATCGCTCAGTTGTTCGTACCCCTATAGCCCCAACTACCAACCAGTGTGTGAAAGTTGTAACAGCTTCAGGTCATCGGAAAAGCCACCCTCTGCTGCAAGCAAGAGAATGTAACCTGGCTAAGCACCTTGTGACTCATCGTTTCTTGTACATGCCTGACTGCCCTATTCCACTGCTAGGAAGAGACTTACTGTGTAAATTGAGAGCTGTTTTGGCATTTGATGATGATGAGACCATGCAAATGTGGACCAGACCGAGGCAAGTGCGACTCATCTGCCCTCTACAGGAAGAATGGAGAATCTTCATGGTAGCTCAAATGGAATCTGAAGACTGGAGGAAGTACAATGTACCTGGGATATGGGCAGAAGATAACCCTCCTGGGTTGGCTCGAAATATCCCACCTATAGTAGTGCAAGTCAAACCAGGAGTAGGACCAGTTCGCATATCCCAGTATCCTGTAGCCAGGGAAGCGGTGGAAGGAATCAAGAAACATCTAGCAAGATTGCTTCATCATGGAATTCTAAGGGAGTGCCATTCACCTTGGAACTCACCTTTGTTACCTGTCCGTAAACCTGACTCGAACGATTATCGTTTGGTTCAGGATCTTCGTGCTGTCAACAAAGCAACAGTTGCCATACACCCAGTGGTACCTAATCCATATTCCCTGCTCAGCCTTATCCCACCAACAGCAGCATGGTTTTCAGTCATTGACCTGAAAGATGCTTTTTTCTGCCTGCGCCTAGCACCACAAAGCCAGCCCATCTTTGCGTTTGAGTGGGAGAGGCCAGGAACCAGAATCCTTACACAGCTTTGTTGGACAAGACTTCCTCAGGGGTACCATAATTCTCCAACGTTGTTTGGAGATGCCCTTTCACATGACCTGCATGATTTTATTACTACTACATCTTCAAAATGGACAGTGTTACAGTATGTTGATGATATCTTGATTGCGGCAGCAAATGAAGCTACTTGCCAAGAAGGAACACTGCAGTTGCTACAGGTTCTGTATGAAAGAGGCTACAAAGTATCCAAGAAAAAAGCCCAACTCAGCAAGGAGAATGTGAAGTACCTAGGGTTCCGGATTTCTCAAGGGCAGAGACATTTGGAGATTGAACGAAAGACAGCGGTGTGTGCTATTCCTACCCCTACCTCTCGCCGACAGGTGAGAGAATTTTTGGGGTCAGCGAGTTTTTGTCGTCTTTGGATTCCAAGTTTTGCTGTGTTAGCAAAGCCTCTCCATCAAGCAACAAGAGGGAGTAATACAGAACCTTTTAAATGGACAGATGAGTGCGAACAGGCTTTCCGGAAAATTAAGAAAGCATTGCTAGAAGCACCTGCCCTAGGCCTTCCTGACCTTACCAAGCCTTTCACTCTGTATGTGGGAGAACGACAGGGAGTGGCTGTAGGAGTCCTTACTCAGCTTCTAGGAACTTGGCCTAGGCCTGTTGCTTATTTGTCTAAACAACTGGACACAGTTGCCAAAGGATGGCCAGCCTGTCTACGAGCTGTAGCAGCAGCAGCAATGATGGCAGAGGAAGCTGCCAAGCTCACCCTGAATCAGCCACTTCAGCTTAAAACACCACATGCAGTTGTTACCTTGATGGAACACAAAGGTCATCATTGGTTCACAAATAGCCGAATGTTAAAATATGAAAGCCAATTGATTGACAACCCAACGGTCACTCTGTCAGTTTGTTCAACTTTGAATCCTGCCTCTCTACTTCCAGTGGATGAAACAACTCTTAATCAACACGACTGTCTAGAGACCATGGATGAAGTATATTCCAGCAGACCGGACTTGAAAGATGTGCCATGGAAGAGTCCAGACGTCGTCCTTTTCACAGATGGAAGCAGCTTCGTGGAAGATGGACAGCGCAGAGCGGGTTATGCAGTTGTGACCTCTGAAGGAAAGATCTTAGAAGCAGAACCGCTACCTCCAGGGACTTCAGCCCAAAAAGCTGAACTCATAGCCTTGACCAGAGCTTTGAACCTGTCTGAAGGAAGAACTGTCAATATCTACACTGATTCTAAATATGCCTTTACAACTTTACATGCACATGGAGCTGTATACAAAGAAAGAGGACTACTGACCTCTGCTGGCCAGCAGATTAAACATGCTCAGCAGATCCTGGACCTGTTGGATGCTGTGTGGACTCCAAAGAAAGTTGCTGTTATGCACTGCAAAGGATATCAGTATGGAGAAGACCCTGTGGCTAGAGGGAACAGATTGGCTGATGAGACAGCCAAGGAAGCAGCTCGCCGGAAGATTACAACAGTGTGCACTTTGTCTACAGAATCAATGCTTCCTGCTACGGCTACCTACACAAAAGAAGAAGAAGCATGGGCCATAGAAGAAGGGGCTACTTGGAATAATGGATTCCTCATGCTACCAAACCAGAAAGTTTTTGTTCCACGTGCTGTCGCCTGGGAACTCATTCATCAGCTACACCATCAAACTCACATTGGAGCCACTGGACTAAGCAGCCTGATAGGAAGACAGATGTATGTTAATGGACTTGATTCTATGACTCGGGCTGTAGCTTCCCAATGCCATACCTGTGCCAAGAACAATCCACGAGCAGGTCCTTTGCTGCCACCTGGGATACAATATACAGGAACAAATCCGTTTGAATCGTTAGTTGTGGATTTTACTGAGATGCCTCAATCAGGGCAATATAAATACCTGCTTGTATTTGTATGCACCCACACCGGCTGGCCAGAAGCCTACCCTACCAGAACTGAGAAGGCGTTGGAGGTTTCCAGAGCCCTAATGAGAGACATTATTCCTAGAAATGGAATTCCATTACACATTGGATCAGATAACGGACCTTCTTTTGTACACGAGATCATACAGAAGTTAGCCACTCTGATAGGTACACAATGGAAGTTACATTGTGCCTACAGGCCCCAGTCATCAGGGAAGGTAGAAAGAATGAACAGAACTTTGAAAGGAATCATAACTAAGATGTGCCAAGAGACCACTCTCACTTGGGTACAAGTTTTGCCAATGGCACTTTTAAGAGTACGCTGCACACCGACTAGGTTTTTAGGACTGTCCCCATATGAGCTCATGTTTGGAAGACCACCCTTAGGGATGAAACACTTGAAAGGAGATGCATTGGAATTAGGGAGACAAGACCTAGCGAAAGAAGTTCAACTGTTAGGAACAACTTTAAATGCACTAGCAAAATACACTGCAGACCTGAGACCGCCTTTCCCCGTTACTGCCTTACATCCCTTTTCTCCAGGTGACTTGGTGTTATTGAAGGACTACCGGGTGGAGCCATTGGGTCCTAAGTGGAAAGGTCCATACCCAATCCTGTTGACGACTCCAACTGCAGTGAAACTAGACGGTATTCGGGCCTGGATTCATTATACCAGGATCAAGCGAGCACCTCCAGACTGGTCGGTGTCCCCTGTAAACGGTGATCCACTCAGACTGCGGTTCAAAAAGATCCAGAATCAAAGACAACGTGATCAAGAGTAAATCAAAGACAACGTGATCAAGAGTAAATCAAAGACAACGTGATCAAGAGTATCCTCTCCTTGGGAGAGTTAAATATATGGCAGAAGAAACTTCTGTGACTCTAAATACTACAGTTGCCGTTAGTACACATTTAGGATTCCCAGCTTTAGAGATTCATTGGACATATGTACACCCTAATGCACAACACTATCTGAACAGGTGTAAACAGTGCACACTAATAGCCACCCATCAAGAAGAAATAGAAGCCTGGAAAAATAGGGTGGGACCTCCTCCCAAGGCAGCATAAGAAGCCTTAATAGTTGATGATTGATTGCATGAAGTGATTTTTACATTATTTTTGAAAGTAGTATTAGAATTTTGTTGTTTAGAATATAGACATTTTCTTTGCCCTAGAATAGCCATGAAGTGGAACTTCAAATGCTACCTAGCTCTTTGGGTAATGGTGGTAAACCAAGTCTTTGTTCAAGGGGGATGGCATGCCAACCTGTTCCATCGGTTGGTTGAAGCTATCTTTGCCTCTGGAAATGTCACAAATTGTTGGGTGTGTTCTCATGGCCCTTCTACTCACTCACAAGGATGGCCAATAGTTCCTGGCCCACTCTTGAATTGGTCAGGATGGAACTCTACAAAGGTATGGGCCTATCATTCCAACTGGACAAGGGACAAAAGTCAAACCACTCTGACTCTAAGAAAACCCACTCCTATAGCCCCTCTATGCATTCATCGAAGTAATAAGAGTAAGTGGGGATATACGCAGGGACAGATTAAGACACAACCCCGAAGACGCATACATTTAGGACATTACCCCACCTGTGAGAAGATTGTAACTTTCTATGACGATAAGGTTTTGTGCATTAATCAAACTGAAAATGCAAATCTCTCTTCACCTTTGCAATGTAATGATGTAAATGGAGCAGGTGTAATTCGGTTATACAATAATTTGGTAGCTGAACAAGCCCTTTGGAAGGTATATGAGTCAAGTACCTTACATAGTCCAACTGGTACGGGAGGATTGCCCCCGGGACTGTTTTGGATTTGTGGAAATTGGGCAGGAAAAATGTTACCTCCTGTATGGAATGGCACCTGTACATTGGGAAGCCTACTCCCGGCTGGGATAAGAGCATACCCCTTACACCAGCCAAAACATGCCTGGGAAAAGCAATGGGCATGGAACAGAAGGAAAAGAGAATACCAGGAGAAACTGGGGTATGATCCTGACAACACCTACCTGACCGAGGGAGAAAGATTTGGAGCAATATTTTTCCCATCGGTAGGAGTGGCTTTAAACATCAGGCAAATCAGAAGAATATCTGCTCAAATAGAACGCCTAGCCAACTCTTCAATCCACGGGTTGGTAATGCTCCAAAGAGAAGTAGATTCCCTAGCAGGGATGTTAATGCAGCATAAACTGGCCTTAGATTACCTGTTGACCAAGCAGGGGGGTCTTTGTGTGTGGCTCAATACAACGTGCTGTCATTATATCAACAAGTCAGGCCAGATTGAAGAAGATGTTGCCAAACTCCATAAAATTGTTGCTACAGTACGATCTACCTACTCCCCAGCAGGTGAAAGTTGGTGGAGTTGGCTAACCTCATGGTTACCAGATTTCGGATGGTTAAAAGGATTATTCTTGGGTATTGTCCTGTTGATTATTGTATTTTTTATAATGGTGATGTGTTTTCCCATCATCATGAAGATGTGTTATAAGTTCACCACAAGTGCGGTTCCCACTTCGCGGCAACTGGTGGTGATTACAAGAATACCAGGGTATCGTAAAAATGTTATAACTAGATATTGATCTTGCTTCAGCTTCTGTATAATCAGCTTTTGCAAAAAGAAAATGGAGGAGTGAAAGGGTTAACAGAACTTTGAAATGTTGAAATGTTGAAATGCAAACCTAAAGAGGGGTTTGTCCCTCTCCTCTGGCCTGCAGAAGACCAAAAGTCAAGAGGAGATAATGTATCTAGAAGACACAAGATGCTCTGTTGTCAACTACGCCCAGGGAGAACCCAGGGTGGGTTAGTACACCCAGGGGAGTATCCAGGGTGGGTTAGTACACCCAGGGGAGTACCCAGGGTGGGTTAACACCCAAAATACTTATCTGTAACAATAATGTGTGTGTTTACGTAGTTTGTAGAGGGTTATCAGTTAAAGACACTGAAGTGGCAAAATATGAGAAAAACATGTTTATTGAATGGTTGATCCGATAAGAGGGGTGTGTGCCCATGACACAGTGCAAAGACATGTATATAAGGAGACTGAAAGATCCAAATGGCAGAGACAGCTCTCTTTGAAGACACTGGTCTGTCTTGGCTGTTTCTCCCTGTGTGGCCACACTTGAAATAAAGAGATTTTTGCTTCACCTACGGAGACTGCTTGCCTTCTGTCGCCAGCCTTGGGGTGCCTAACAAAAGGGGTACCCTTCAAAGGGAAGGGGGAAAGGAAAATGCATGTAGCCTCAGACATTTATGCCTATTTCGTGCACCATGGGTGCATACTGCTTTTTAGACAGCTTTAACTGTTTCACTTTATCTAGAATTATCTTGGAGACAGTCATTGTTCCTGCCCCCACTCAAAAAACAAAAACTACAGCTCCCATTGTGACCAGCAGATATTATGGATATGCTTCTCTGTCAAGTAAAAGAATACAGGCTTGTAATTCTGGTCCTCTTTTACTGGACTACAAACCCATCTTACCTCATCCTCCTTTTTCCATCCGGGCAAA
Source organism: Anolis sagrei (assembly GCF_037176765.1). NCBI lineage: Eukaryota > Metazoa > Chordata > Lepidosauria > Squamata > Anolidae > Anolis > Anolis sagrei. The sequence continues at coordinate 139,088,799 of NC_090022.1, forward strand.
TGTTTTCTGGTAAGAGGAGGCTAATTTCCTCCTCTATTTCTCTGCCTTAAAATAAGCCACAGAGTCTCTTGCTCTGTCCCATTACATAAGAGAGCTGATTACACTCTGTCGAGGTTCAGAAATAACTTTACCTTCTGAGACTGTGATCCTGTTTGAATATATATGAAGATTAGTACAGTAGACTCTTAGTAACCACTAGAATTTGGTTCAATTACACATTTGGAAATAACAAAATCCATGAATGCTTATAAACAGCCGAGCTGCTGAACTTGCTGGTCGAAAGGTCAGCGGTTCAAATCCAGGGAGCAGGGTGAGCTCCCACTGTTAGCCCAGCTTCTTCCAGCATAGCAGTTTGAAAATATGCAAATGTGAATAAATCAATAGGTACTGCTCCGGCGCGAAAGTAACGGTGCTCCAAGCAGTCATGCTGGCCACATGACCTTGGAGGTGTCTATGCACAATGCCAGCTCTTTAGCTTAGAAATGGAGGTGAGTACCGCGTTCCGTCCCCCCCCCCCCCCAGAGTCGGACATGACTAGACTTAATATCAAGGGAAACCCTTTTAAAAATACAATAAAAAAGGTTTAAAAATACAATAGTTCCCCTTATATCAGATTGGAAAATCAAGGTTTGCTTTTTTAAATTTTAATGATTTTTGGAATATTTCCAAGCTGCAGATGATTGTGGATGCAGAATCTGCCAATACGGAGAGCCAACTATACCACTGAATGAAGCAGGGCTTACTTCCTTGTAGACATAGGTTTGCTCTGCTAAAGATATCTCAGTGGTATCAGCTGGCAAAGTTTTGCTGTGCCCCCCCCCCCCGCAAGTGAAATGATGGGTCATGTGCTACCAATTGCCGCTCCCAATCCTGATGATGCCAAGGCACGTGCCTGCTCCTGGTTGATTATAGTCTGAACCTAACCAGGGTTCAGAGAGTGGTGCACTTAAGTTTGAGCAGGCTGACTGCATCTCATGTGTCTTGTCTGTGGTCCAAAATGACTTTGTGTCTGGACATTTATGGTATGGGTTACTTGCCTGTTCTTTTTACAGTCAAGGGCACTGCTAAATGCAGAGCTAGTTATTATTCCACTGGCTTGGTGTGTCTGCCAAGTCCTTCCCCAAGAAACCCCCAGCACAGAGAAGTGTCATCTCTCTCTCTGAATGCCTTTCCCATTACACCAGGCTCTTTCTAGATGGGGCTTTTCCATTGAGCTGACCTTCCTCTAAGCAGATGACTTCCCCATGTGCGGATAGCTGCTAAGGATGAAGAATTTAAAAAAAACCTTAATGTAAATTGATTTGAGATGGCATGACTCCAAATGTGTGCTTCTGTTGCGTTTCCTCTTTTTCTTATTAGCTTTGCTGGTGGAAGGCTTCATGTGTCTATGCTCAGCTCCAGAAGGACACCTTAAGGGATTTCAATCAGTGGAAAATACTTTTGGGGAAACTATGCTACAAAAGAGTGGCAGGGAGAAAGGAGATGGAGCTAAACGTATTCTGGAGATGCAACTTGCAAGAAGTATAGGAAAACTTAGAAGAAAACAATGGAAGTTCTAAGCTTTTCTGAATATTGGGTTGTTGTAGGTTTTTCAGGCTATATGGCCATGTTCTAGAAGCATTCTCTCCTGACGTTTCACCTTCATCTATGGCAGGCATCCCCAGAGGTTGTGAGGTCTGTTGTAAACAAGGAAAATTGGGTTTATATATCTATGGAAAGTTCAGGGTGGGAGAAAGAACTCTTGTCTGTTGGAGCTAAGTGTGAAAGTTTCAGTTGGCCACCTTGATTAGCATTTGATGGCCTGACAGTATTTAGGTGTGCCCTGTTACTACCTGGGGGAATTCTTTGTTGAAAGGTGATTAGCTATTCCTGATTGTTTCTTCTCTGGAGTTCCCCTGTTTGAGTTTTGTTTTTCTGGATACTGTCTGCTCTGGATGGCCACCTTTGTGTAATCCCAGTATGTGCTACTAAGAATACAATCCTGTATGTGCTAATTTGAGAATGTACCTTCTGGGTCACAGGGTCAAGAATTCCCAAATACTACTAGTCAGAATTCTGCTATTTTAGCTTTCCCCACATATTTTCCATGATAAAAACAAAGATAAGAGATTGCAGCTTGTGACACAGGAAGGATGTGTTTGGAGGAGGAGAAAGATGTGTGAACCTTCTGTAAAATACAGTGATCAAGGCAGGACTACACCAAAATATATACCAGATTATGCTTTTTGTGTGTGTCAGGAGTGACTTGAGAAACTGCAAGTTGCTTCTGGGGTGAGAGAATTGGCTGTCTGCAAGGATGTTGCCCAGGGGGCTCTGAGGTCCCCTATCAGATTATGCTGATAAGTGCTATTATTTAGATGGGAGTAGAGAACCACTCTACAGAATTTCCAGGACTAGGCACCAGCATTGGGATGATGTAGTAGTGGTAAAAAGGACTAACCTGCACCATGGTTACGTGAAGATGTGGCCCTTCCTTTAGCTGTAATCTAAAATATTCTGTTTCTATTGTCTGCACCAACTTGTCTCTGAATACCAGAAGATTTATTTTGATGAGGATTGGCAATTTTAGTGGTACTGGGGCATGAAAAATAATTCATCCTCACCTCAATCCTATCTGAACACACAATGTACTTCTGGTTTAAAGTTTCCCTTAGGATATCTGAGGGCCTTAATGTGATTTCTGACACTGAGGGCTTTAATGTGATTTCTTTTTTTAAAAAACGGTTTACTCCATAGTTTCTAGAAAACAGCAGTTTTCTCCAATGTGTCCTGCACTCGATTGGGTTTGGGGTGGAATCAGGAGTATGTAGTGGTTAGAGAAGGGACAGGTTGATGAGTAATTGGCATGGTGTTGCCAATTTTTTTAACGTTGGGTGGATGTATGTGGATATCTGCATATTTGAATATTCGAAGGTCCAAGATGATCAGCTTGCTAGGGTGTGTGTGATATATTATTAATTTTGTTCAATTTTATTTATTTTATTATATTTTATTGAGCACAGTTCGCATTTCCAGGGGTTAGGGATTGTCTTTAGTCAATACTCACAGTTTTGGTTGCTTGGAAGAAATCAAACTGGCAGGGTGGCAGGGTCTACCCTCCTTCCTCTGCAAATCCTGCATCCCATCCTTTTAACTGCCTCCCACCTGAATGAGCAAAAAGACAAGGGAACTTTATAACGCCATTTTCTAAACTACACAAGAAGACATTTAATTCCCCTGACAAACAAATGGACACACACACATTTATACACATGCATTTTTACACATACACATGGGATGGAGAGGTCATGGTGGGATTGCAGAAGGAAAAGAGACAGAAAGCAGGTGGGGGAGCCAAATCTATACCATTCAATGGAAATGCAAGTGAGTGGTCAGACTGACAGGAAAATCAGAAAGGCTACTGGGTTCTTGTAGGTTTTTCCGGGTTATATGGCCTTGTTCTAGAAAAACCTACAACAACCTGTAGAAAAACCTACAACAACCCAGTGATTCCGGCCATGAAAGCCTTCGACAATACAGAAAGGCTACTGATTGATAAGGACATGCAGATATCCCTATATTTGCATTTATATTAGGAAGGGAAAAAACCCCACAACCACTCTGGTCATGTGATTGTGTGACCAGTGGACATTGGTAGAAACTCCCCCCTGTATCAATATGACCGTGGGTAAGGTTTCAAGACCAATGTGAGTTTGGATCAAATGGGTGTATGTGACATTAACAGGGTCAAACCCAGGCAGGATGCTGCATACTGGAGCTGGGATATAGCCTTCATGTGGATTAAACCTGGGGGGATAATTTTATGCTCCTTCCAGGTGCCCCACAGTCTGCCATTGAAAAAATGAGCACCCCTTTATGACAGGAACCTGTTTAGAGTTGAATTGTTTTGTTTGAAATCTCATACTTTTTTTTAAACTGCTGTGTTAGTATTTCACCTGTACTCATGACTTTCTTTGTTTGAGGTTCTCCAAGCATTTGCACAGCTCTACTCAGTGCCATCTACTTCAACAACCACACACTCCTCTTGTGGGACTGCACAGGACAACCTATTGGAGTTGGAATAAAGTATTCATTCTTTTCCATCTCAATATTACCTTTGGTACCCGCTTTTTTCCTTTTCCAAAAGTTCCAGCAGGACCCAGTGACCTCCTTTCCTTTGGACTGCCTTATAGCTATTACTGTCAAGTGCCTCAACTCTGTTCCTTCAGCAGCAGCATAGACACACACATTAATGTAGTGCAAAGAGTCTCATTTTCAGAGGAATATAGACAAGTTGTAGAAAGGCAACAAGGATAAGAGGGAGAACCAAAATATGATGAAAAGTTGAAGGAGTCGGTCATGTTCAGTTTGGGAAAGAGAAGGCTCAAGGTTGCATTCCTTGAATATCTAAAGGGCTGTCACAGTCAGGAGGGTGTAGGTTTTTTCTCCCTTGCCCCAGAAGACAGGACCAGGACTAGTAGGTTTAAGTGACAGAAGGATAGTTTTTGAATCGACATTAGAAGGAACTTCTTGATAGTAAAAGCTGCTCTATAGTGGGACTAACTGCCTAAAGTAGCAGGACCTTTTTCTCTGGGTGTCTTCAGAAAGTGGCTGGACATCTATCATCTGGGTAGTCAATAATAATAATAATAATAATAATAATAATCATCATCATCATCATCATCATCATCATCTTTATTTATACCCCACCACCATCTCCCCAAAGGGACTTGGGGCAGATAACATGAGGCTAGTCCCAAGAATTACAATACAGCAAAGTAAAATACAACGGCAAATAATAATAACAAAGTAAAATGCAAGCAATAGCAAAGACACAACAAACAAACACAAAATAAAATAATGGAAGAAAGTGGGCGGGCGAAATGCATAGGATAAAATTGATAAAACCCTGGGTGAGGTAGGTAAATGGAGTAATGTGTATCTGGGGAAGAACTCAGAAGGGCGAGCAATGTGGTTGCTCTAAGGGATGAGAGAAAGTGCATCAAGAGGACAGCTCTGTACTGGGACGGACATGGTATGAAGATATGTGTTCATTCATCAAAGGCACACCGAAAGAGCCAAGTTTTTTAGGCCTTTCTTAAATGCTGCCAGGTAGGGGCTTGCCTAACCTCACTGGGTAGCAAGTTCCAAAGCCGAAATGCCACAACGGAGAAGGCCCTAGTCTATGATTCTTAGTTATGTTGTGAGGGAAAGCTAGATGTCCTGTATCTCAACCTGAGTAGAGAAGTGGTAGTGCAAGACCAGTGGCAGCCCCTCCTGCCCCAGGGGCTGGGCTTCAGTGACACCGGGGTGCCATGCCAATAACCATGACAGCATAGCTGTGTCTGTTCCAATGTTTCCATGCAGATGGGCTTGTGGCCAGAGCAGCACACAAGGAACGGCCCTGTCTCACGCGCTCAGAAATCGCCTTGGGCTCCCCAGCTCAGGTAACATGTAATTACTGATAAATATAGGTCCGTTGCCAGGGAGGGGGGGGGGTGTATGTGTACGTCTCCTGAGCAGGATGTGACTGCTAGTCTCACATGTGGCAGTCCGCCCTGGGATTGCTCCAGCTTGAGCTCCTAAATTGGCCTTGATTGCAAAACAGTATTTTAAGGTCAGAGGGAGGTCAGGGATACGGGTGCCCGATAAGGGGGCTTCAGAGTTGCTCTATATTCCCATTTATAAAGAAGGAGCAGGATTTGTGCTCTGCCCTCCATCCCAGAAAGGAGCAAATAAACAAGTTGCAACAGATGGTTACTCAGCGTTATTCCAAAGACAGGGAATAGGAAACTAGGATGGTGAAGCAAGTGCAGCATGCAGCAAGGTGGAGAAATAGTATTCTTTCAAGTTCTACTGATTCAGATTTTGGCACTATCTTTCTTCTCTTAACTGCGTTCATTTGGCACCATATCCTTCTTGCCTTTGGTCTCTTTTGAAATTCATCAGTGTAATAGAAAATATTTATGCTCATATAAATATGAAAAATTGGTAGCAAAACTACACTTTCTCCCCCATCCTGTATACTTTGGTAGATACCACAAACAAATCCTCCCAAATATTGAGTATGATAGGGCTTCCAGCCATTACATGAGGGACCTGGCAAATATTGAACTACTTCTATCACACCTGACCAACCTGCTGGGGCTGATGGGCATCAGGGTATGACAATATTTGCAGGACCATGTTCCGTTGGGTTATAATGATAATTAGTTATCTACACATTTTCACCACAAATAAGAAAAAAAATCAGTGTTACATTTCAATAAGTATGTAATGGGTTCTGCTTTTGTTTCAGCAGGGTATAATTCCTGCTGTCATTTTAAACTGAGTTTAACTTTTGGATGAACTGGCATCACCCTTGTGATTGCATCCTTGGATATCCAGTGCCAACTTCTCATTCTTGGATGTCCAGTGGCAGGGATCTTGGGCTTCTTTTTTTCAGCCTGCACATTCACTAATATCCCAATATTTGTGGCCACATCTTCGCTAGTTTAATGTAAGCCTGTTTAAAAGTAGCATAACATTTGTCACTTTTGTGGCACCAGGAAACAGGCGAATAAATGTGTCCCAAAGGCAAGCTGTGGCTGTTTGTATTTAAGGCAACTTGTTTCTCTGGTGGACCTTGAATGTCTGTCTTTTGTTGGGAAGAAGTGGAGCTTACCTGCTTTTCATGTCCCTCTGATTTTCCTTGGAATCTTCAAGCGTCGTTTCTCCACTAAGGCCCTTTCCACACAGCTGTATTAGATCCACATTGAACTGGATCATATGGCAGTGTGTACTCAGATAACCCAGTTTAATTAAAGTGGATAAAGTGGATTATCTGCCTTGATATTTTGAATTATATGGCTGTGTGGAAGGGTCCTAGGTTGCAAGGGAGTCTCTGAATACCTCCTGCACCTTTAATAACCATCTTGTGGAGACTGTTTGACTGATGGTGGGGGGTGGGTTTAGCAGCCCCAGTAAGAGTTGTCAAGAAGAGCTGTACTAAAAAAACCCAGAAGATATTTATTTATTTATTTATTTCACTTCTATACTGCTTTTCTCACCCCTAGGAGAACCCAACATAATCAATGGAAAATTCAATGCCTTACATGTACAAAACAACACATATCAAACAACAACAATGACAAGAGATTAAAACCATTAAAACTATTAAACTATTAAACAACAGTCACACGCAATACATAAAACATTTAGGCCTTGCACAATCCTGAGGATATATTTAACTACTTCCATATTTACATGTTTCTATCATTCACCGAATGCGTTCTTCAGTAATAAAACTATTGTGGTGAAATACTTTCAAGTATTGTGGTGAAATACTTTCAAGCTGTTCTTGATGCCCATGGCAGCCTCATCGTCAGGGGGTCCCTCGTAGAGCAGCTCACAGTGGTACTTCTGAGCGGTGACGGGGGAAGGCAGGTGGATGGTGATCATCTGTCAGCTGAAGTTTAAAAAATATTTTTTTATTATTTTATCATAGTTTAATACATTTGTTATACATTGTTTATTTTACAGCAGATACATATTATTCAATACAACCTACCATACTTTAACTTTTGGCATCTAGTATTATTTTTCTGCTTATACATATTATCTATCCCTCACCACTGTGCTCCCATCCCTGCTCCCCGCTCCCAAGCCACAGCTTTTACATATAATCTGTCCAAAATTTCAATTCTTCTTGTGGAAGTAACTTTCCTTCTTTCTTTTTTAATCCTTTTTCAATAAATTTTCTCCATACATCATCAAAATCACTTTGTTTCCATATACCTCTTTTAACTTTTAATATACGTGTCAGCTTATCATTTATTGCCATTTTCCATAATTCCTTGTGCCACTCCTCTATTTTTATATTTATTTCTCTTTTCCAATTCCTTGCTATAAGCAGTCTTGCTATTGTTAATAAGTTTGTTATTCCATCTTTATCCTCTTTTTTTCAATTGTTTATTATTATATAATGATAATAAAGCTATACTAGGACTTCTTTCTATTTTAATATTCATTATATCTTCTATTTTTCGAAATACTTTCCCCCCAAAATTATTTACTTATTTACATTGCCACCACATATGTATATGTGTTCCTGATTTTTGGCATCCTCTCCAGCAATTTTTTGAGTAGTTTTTATTTATATTTGCTATTCTTACTGGTGTTATGTACCATTTCCATATTAACTTATAGTAATTTTCTTTAACCCATATTGATAAATTTTTAGATGTCTTTGTCTCCATAATTGTTGCCACTCTGTTTCATTTATTTTTATCCCTAAATCTCCTTCCCAGACCTCCTTAAGGGTGTTGTTTTTTGTTTTTCCTTCCTTTATTTCAATTATTATTTTATATAATTTACTAGTTATGCCTTTCAAATTTTTTTGCCCCTCTATAGCCCTTCCATTTTGTATTATTTGTTCAAATTTGTTAAGCTTACTTCCATTTTTTACCCAGTTGTTCTAATTGTATACAATGGAACCATGTCAATTTCATTTTTCTAAATTCTTCCATAATCATTTCCTTCTTCATTCCAACCTTTATCCAATCCCCTATTTTGTTTAAATTTTCCCCCTTATCTTTTTATCCATTACTTTTTTTAAAAAAATGGAAATTTCTTTTCCATTACAATTAGGGTTATTATTGAACTATTTGCTATTAACTGTCTCCTATATTTGTTTCATACTTATAATATATTGCTCAACATTGGGTTTCTAATTTCCCTAGTTTCTTTTCTCGTAAGGTCTTTAAAAATATATTCCAGATTTCTTCTTCTACTTTTTCTGAATCTTTTCTTAGCCAATCTACACTTTCCTTTTTTATCATTCCTTCTATAACCAATCTCAGTCTGCTTGGTTCATAATTTTTTTTTTTTGTGGAGTGCGAATCCTCCCTCTTTTTGTGATCTGTACCATAACCATTTGTTTAATTGTTTTCTTTTACTAACATTACAATATTTATTTATCATTTGTTGCCATCTATTTAGCTCTTCTTCTGTAATCTGAAGTGGCAGAATTTTCCTCACAGTGTTTAACTTCAGCTGATTACAGATGTTAAATACTGTGAGTAAAATTCTGCACGGAGTGGGGAAATTATGAGGGGTCTTTAAAAAGTTTTCATATCTTTAAAAACTTTATTTATTAAGAATTTTAAAAAATCACATCACTTTTCTATATAGCTATCTTCCTCTGCAATTTATTTTTCCCAGCATCATATCAACTTTTTAATGGCATCAGCAAAATATGGGTCTTTTTGTCACCACAGATACCTGTAGTTGCTTTCAAATCCAGATCCATCAAGCCATGTGTGGGAACCTTTGTGATACAATCCAACATACATACATACATATGTGCATCCATTGACTTTTATAGAGAGAGATTAGACACTCAGAGGCCACAGGCATTTGTGTGCTAGCTACTATAGACCCTTAGACACTCTTGTATTTGACGTGCCCTGATGGACCACTAGGGACCGACAGACATCGTTCCAAAAACGGCCCCTATCTGTCTCTCTGGATCTCTGCTACAAACTAGAAGTCTCAAATAACTTTGTTTTTCTTCCCAATTCCTGACACTTTTTTGTTGATCCTGTTTTTGTAGGTTCTGTTTTTGTAGGTCCTAGAACTGTGCTTAAAGTGCCAGGGGTAACATGAGCGTGTGGGAGTGGACGAACACACATATCCTTGTGAATTTAGGCAATTGGTTGGCTCTGGTAGAAAACTGTTGTCCTCCCAACCCTGCTATATGCCTGCAAAACGTGGACTGTTTACAGACATCACATGCAACTGCTGGAATGATTCCATCAGCGTTCCCTCCAGAAAACCCTGCAAATCTCTTGGGAAGACAGGCGGACAAAACATCAGTGTGCTGGAAGAAGCAAAGACCACCAGCATTGAAGCGATGGTCCTCTGTCATCAACTCTGCTGGACCCGCCACGTTGCCTGGTTGCCCAACCACTGTCTCCCAAAGCAGTTACTCTACTCTGAACTTAAGAATGGAAAACGGAATGTTAGTGGACAGGAAAAGAGATTTAAAGATGGGCTCAAAGCCAACCTTAAAAACTCTGGCATAGACACTGAGAACTAGGAAGCCCTGGCCCTTGAGTGCTCCGGCTGGAGGTCAGCTGTGACCAGCAGTGCTGCAGAATTTGAAGAGGCACGAATGGAGGGTGAAAGAAACGTGCCAAGAGGAAGGCGCATCAAGCCAACCCCGACCAAGGCCACCTTCCACCTGGAAACCAATGCCCTCACTGTGGGAGAAGATGCAGGTCAAGAATAGGGCTCCACAGTCACCTACGGACCCATCAGAATACTGATCCTGGAAGACTATCCTACTCGGCCAACGAGGCATCGCCTAAGTAAGTAAGTAAGGTAGAAACACAATGCTCGGTGAGATAGATTTGCTCTGATCCAGCACAGCTCTTTTGATTTCTTAAGTCACCTACATGGCTTAGTTCTAAAGACCCATGAAATGGCACCTAAATGGCAGGGCGGTGGGCATCCGGTTCCCGCATGGCTGCTCCACAGGCAACTTAGTGACAGCTGTTATGTCTTCATTGGTTGCTGAGCCCCTGTGTTTCCTGAGAAAGGGATCTGCTATGAATGTGACATAAATTACCTCCAGTGCACTGCCGGATTTCCATTCTCACCTAGGAGACCAGGATGTTGCTTAGCTACCACCCAGGCTGCTTTGGGATGCACTCTGCTGATTAGGGGAATATTTTCTCTTTTACCTAAATGAAGTTTGAGTTCATGATTGTATATTGAAAATTCATTTGATTTAAAACTACCAAGTCATTCAAAATTGCTCACATGTGTTGCAAGTCCGGGGCAAATCTATCCATAAGTTATTCCTATGATGTTCAGTGGGATGTACATTTCAGAAAAATGTATACAGGGTTGCAGTTTTTATAAGCCTGCTTTTCCGAGGGATAAGTTTTGCTAAAAGCAGGGTAGTTGAAAGGGCTGGAGTGTGCAAAGCAAGAGCATTGCTGCCCCCAAAATAAGAAGTCTGTACCACCATGACGCTTTTCTCCAGTCCCCAGATTTCTAGCACTGCAGACACTATTATAACTATTATTGGTTTTGTGCTCATTCATTTCCTAAGGAAATGAAGGAAATGCAAGAGAAAAGTTAGGACTCTGTAACAAAATGGTTTTGAGCTTTTCAGGGAACTCTCAGCTAGAGGAATCACTATGGATGTGGTATAAAAAACAAAAGTTTCCTCTTGACATTAAGTCTAGTCGTGTCCAACTCTGGGGCTTGGTGCTCGTCTCCATTTTTAAGCCAAAGAGCCGCCGTTGTGCGTAGACATCTCCAAGGTCATGTGGCTGGCATGACTGCATGGAGTGCCGTTACCTTCCACAGAAATGGTACCTATTGATCTACTCATATTTGCATGTTTTTGAACGGCTAGGTTGGCTGAAGCTGGGCCTAACAGCAGGAGCTGACCCCACTCCCCAGATTTGGTCAGCAAGTTCAGCAGTTCAGTGGTTTAACCTCCTGCATCACCAGGGAGGCCTAGAGGTGGTATATGTTTGCAAAATTATGACATTTCCTCCCAAATATGACTTCTGTTTTCTCCCTATTAAATTTTCTATCAGTCTCCAAATTTCTGTGATTGCAGGAAGTGAATTATTGAAAACTGCTCACAACTAGAACTTTTCTATTTGGTGAATAGGCATTGCCTTGGTAACTTTACCTGCCCCTTTTCTCCCACTGTCTTTATTTCTAAAGGTTCAGATTCAGTTTTGCATGACTGCAATGTTAGAAATTTGGAGACTGGAGGAAAATTTTCATTTGGTGGGTGAAATTATTATTTGAGGTTCAATGCCCTCGTTGTGTCCCGTGGCTATACCCCTGGCTAAAGGGTTTCTTTAAAATGGATTTTATGAAAAGCATGGTTCATGCTTAGATCATAAAAAATAAAAACACAATCAAACATTTCAAATATGGAAAATCAGCAAGTTACAACTGATATCCTATTGTCTTGTTGATGCTAGTCCAGGGCTTCACAAGACCATCTTTAGTGGTTATCATTCCTCCCAAGAAATCCTGTCCTTGTTTTCCAATGTGTGGGGCTTGATGTGAGATGTAAACTGGTGCCACGTTTCATAAAAGTCACCTTTGTGCTTCCTGTGCCAATTTTTCTGAGAGAGCAATTATCTGGATCCCATTTCCTTGTTGTGTGACTTCGCTTATTAAATCTTTCCAGTTTGCACAGATCTAAAGCCTCCTAAAGAATTCCAGTTTTGTCACAGCTTATTGAAAGCCAAGGCAGTTTTGAAATCTCGTTTGACAAAGCTGAGTGCCAAGCAAACAAAGAAAGTACTCGGCAGCACCCCAAAACACTCCACTCCTTTTTAAATGATCCAGTTTTGAAGTCCATCAACCTTTGAAGAGCCTTTTGTGCTTTCCGTCTGCAAACAATAGACATAGCAGTTAAATTTGAGCATTATAATAATCCTGCCTATTTTTTTTATGCTGTTGTGGATTGGGAGAATTGGAAGACATTATCTGCTTTATTTTAATTTTGCTTCTGCAGGAAGGTAACAGTACTCCATGTAGTCATGTCTGCCACACAACCTTGGAGGTTGCTATGGACAAGTCTGGCTCTTCGTCTTAGAAATGGAGATGAACATCACCCTAGAGTCGGACATGACTAGACTTAATGTCAGGAGAAACCTTTACTTTACTTTACTAGATTCAGCCTTAAAAAGAGAGAGAAACACAGGCCCATTCTATTTGGCCATATAAAATCCAGATTATCTGTTTTGAACCGGATTATATGGCAGTGTAGACTCATATAATCCAGTTCGTAGCAGATAATGTGGATTATCTGCTTCTATAATCTGGATAATATGACAATGTAGAAGGAACCTCAATGAATCAATCCAATCCTCCAGCATCAATGAATATTAAATGAAAAGACACGGATGATAAAAGTGATCAACATGTTTCCAGTGTTCTTGGATGAAATTTACAAGTGTGAAATTATGTTTGAGATAGTGATTTTGTAAAATCTAACGGTCTCATATCAGGTCTTTTAAAAAGTGGCTCCAACAACTTATTTAGAAAGAAAGTGGCCTCTCAAATGTTATCATTGACACGTGTATGTTTTGTTAAGGTTTGTGAATGTTATTGCTGTGTTCTATGATTATAATTTTGTCAACAAGATGCATTGCTGTACTTTTATTCTCCTTGTGTTTTAAACGCCTTTAGTGCTATTTTGTTAGATTTATATTTATTTATTTAATATCAAAAGCATTGCATAAATAAGTATAAAACTGATAAAAATAGAAGGAGCACAAGTGGCTAAATTTTTTGACCGAAAATGGGCAATAGCGACCGCATTGTCTGTAGCTTTAAACTGTTCTTCCTCTGTGCATGAGGCAGGGCATAGTGGGCAAGCATACAGGTGTGGAGTTATTTGTTCTGCTTCACAGTCACACAAGGTGGAGGATTCTTCTAGCTAGTTCCATTTTGCCAGGTTGTCTTTTGATCTGTCAACTGCACTTCCAAGTCTGTTCAGGGACTTCCAAGTTGCCCATTTTTGGTTTTATTAGATTAATTTATTACTTTGAAATGTTGTACTTGCTGAATTTGTTTTTACATAAGGCTAGACAGCCAGTACTATTGTACTTTTTATTACTGCACTTTTTATTTTAAAACTAATTTTGAAATCAATTTACTGTGTTTTTTATATATAATACAGTATGTATTATTTATATATAATGGCATCGAATTGTGCCAGATGTAAGCTGACCTGAGTCCCCCCCCCCCCCCCGGGTTTTAGAGGGGTGGGGTACAAATGTTTGAAATAAATAAATAATAAATAAATAAATACCTCCCCCTCAATTTTTTTTAAAATTGTAATCAATTGAAACTTTCTACATTGTGAGGTGCCTTGGGTCCCTTATTAAAAGAAAGGCAGAGCCTTTAAAAAAGAAATAGATAACAGAGCAAATCCAAAAGTGAAATTAATGTCATTTCGGTCAATGAATCTAGCTTTTGGATGGCTCTACTGCCTAACAGGAGCCAACAAATCAATGGAGTTCAAAAGGGGAGCAACATCTGGAACGCTGTTGCAAAAAATTAAAGCATTTATTTTATATCTAAATTAAATTTCTACCCCATTGCTTGTTAAGCTTGCAAAGAGAAAGAGGCATTTTGATAACAGGGGCAGCCTTTTGTTCTCTTGCCTGATTCTGACAGGATTAGCTTGCTCTTGCTTGAATCCCCTGTTCTTCACAAGTGTTAAATACACAGGAGTCTTGTCCTCTTTTGTATCTGGTCACTCAGGCCGCGCACATCTACAATGGGACAATTTCATGCTCTGTGTGCCTCCTTTTGACTGGGAAGACGGAGGTCATTGTGGCCAGCATGGGCCCCCAGGGGGAGCCCGCAGTTCAGGCTTCTGGCATGAGTTCCCAGCTGTTGCCAAGCAGGGAAGAACTGCCTCTGAAGTTATCACTCTCATCCGATTACATCCTCCAGGTCCACCTATTTTAGGGAGACTTGCAATGCAGGATGGTGGTGTTTTGCTTTGCCAGCTTGCAGCAGGAGGTGGGGTGGCGGCATTTATTTGAGATCACTAGCCACCAGCCCTGCAGTGAGTCAGTTGGACAGCTTATGAAACAGCATCAATGGCTCAGGTTGGTTCTTCCTGTTTTCTGTTAGCAGTTGAAAAGAACACAACCTTCTCTTGACTGGTTTATTGTGATCCAAGATATCAAGGAGCGGTATCAATTGATCGGTTTCAGGGTTCTTCAGGTATGTGCACAAGTGTGTGAAGATGCATGCATGCTGCAGTGCTCAGAAAAAAAATCTTTAATGGGCTACAGCTTCAAATTGCAATCTCCATCCTTCCCTCTCAGAGTGCACTTACATTATCAAATAAATGCGGTTTGACACTGTTGCGGAAATTGGCTAGCTGCCCCAAGTGCCAGGTGAGGATAATAATAAATAATAATAATGCTAATCAAGGTGATCAGTTGAAACATTCACACCTAACTCCAGCAGACAAGAGTTCTTTGTCCCACCCTGGTCATTCCAAAGATATATAAACCCATTTTCCTAGTTCCAACAGACCTCACTACTGGGTTGTTGTAGGTTTTTTCGGGCTAAAAAAACCTGATTTTGTCATTTGGGAGTTGTAGTTGCTAGGATTTATAGTTCACCTACAATTAAAGAGCATTCTGAACCCCACCAATGATGGAATCGAACCCAACGTGGCATGCAGGACTCCCATGACCAACAGAAAACACTAGAAGGGTTTGGTGGGCATTGACCTTGAGTTTGGGAGTTGTAATTTACCTACATCCAGAGAGCACTGTGGACTCAAGCAATGATGGATCTGAACCAAACTTGGCACGAATATTCCATATACCCAAATATGAACACAGATGGAGTTTGGGGGAAATGGACCTTGACATTTGGGAGTTGTAGTTACTGGGATTTATAGTTCACCTACAACCAAAGAGCATTCTGAACCCCACAAACAACAGAATTGGGGCAAACTTCCCACACAGAACCCCCATTACCAACAGAAAATACCAAAGGCCATCCAGTCCAACTCCTTTCATCAGGGCAAGAAAATATAATCAAAGCCCTCCTGACAAAGAGCCATTCAGCCAGATATATAGATAGATAGATATATGGTTCACACACAGAGAGAGATATAGCATCATAGATTTGAAAGGGACCCCTAAAGAAGGACAATTATATGTTGCATGTTCCAGAGTAGGCAAACCAGACAATCTCCACATCAACACTGACAAAGAAACAACAAGAAATACTGTTTACCCACAAGCATAAAGAAATTACATATATTAGAAACCAACACTTTCTCATTCCTTTATTTTCCAGATCACCAGATTGGGCCACAGCAATGCGTGGCAGGGGACAGCTAGTAACATAATAAGACAATAAAATAATAACAATAACATAATAAAACAAAGCATTAAAACAGTACAAAAATTTAAACAAAGACAAGCTGGGCCAAGTGCGAGGAGTGAAAATTGTAAAACCCATGGGTGAGGTAGATAGATAAAGTGCTGTATTTAGTGAGGAGTCCCTGGTGTGCACCGCTACTTTGAAGTCTGGATCAAGAAAAAGAAATTTATTCAACTGGCCAAAAGGATGTCAGAACAGTGTAAACACTTAAAGAACCAACATAACCCATACAGAGAACTGCAGCACAGTTCATGCATTTTGACAGATATTCAAACCTCCCGCTCCCTCCCCTGGTTGGTCAGGAGACCCGCCTCCTAGGATCTGCCTTCTCATTGGCTGAGGCTCCTTCCTGACATCACAGACCAAGGGAGATCATCTTGTGGTGAGGAAGAGAGAACAACTGGTATTGGTAGAGTTTGAAATTAAAGGTCCATTGCTGTGCCTGCCTCTGAGGGGTGTGGGTTCTTGTCCGCACTAGAAGTAATGGATATTTGGCACTATGGACTTTGGAAGCTTGGAATGATCTCTTCACAAAGAGTGAGGCTTGGGAAACCAGAAAGTGGGTAAATGAAGTCATTGATGAGTCTTTTTAAGAACTCATCTAAAATTAATGGAAAACTCTGCAAATTCCAATCAAACGGGGGCAAAAATATGTCCTTCCAAATCTTCTAACATAGCATTAGATGTATCTGTTAACTTATATTAATTTTTGGAAATATCCTCTGAAAGTAAGTAGAGGTCAGCCTTGGAATCTTCATTTTTGGCATCTCTATTTAAATTGACAGTATTTGTTTCTCATTTTATGCCAGTGGTAAATGTTTGGCCAACAAGTTTAGCTGTTCAAACTGTGTGGCAAAATAATGTCTCGTCAATTGCAGTTTGACCCATGAACTCATGCCAAATTGGCTTTATTGATTTATTTTGTGTCAAAAGCATTGCATAAATAAACAAGTATAAAACTGATGAAATAGAGGGAACACACATAATTTTAGACCAAAAATGGGCAACAGTGACTGCACTGTCTGCAGCTTTAAACAGTTCTTTCTCTGTGCATGAGGCAGGGCATTGTGAGCAAGCATACAGATGTGGAGTTGTTTGTTCTGCTTTACAGTCGAGCAAGGTGGAGGATTCTTCTCGGTGGTGCCATTTAGCCAGGTTGTCTTTTGATCTCCCAGCACCACTTCTGAGTCTGTTCAGGGACTTCCAAATTGCCCATTCCTGGTTTGTACCTGGAGGAAGACCCTCATGAGGGGCCATCCATCGGAACTGCCTGATTTTGCTGCCCAGAGGGATACTCTTGCTGTTGCTGGAGGAACATTAAGGGGAGTGGTGGTTCTCATGAAACTTTCACTTCATTTAAGTCTACTGGGAGGATGATAGCCATGCACTGGGTAGCTTTCACAGTGTTCAACCTTATTTCTCTTGCAATTGGTAGCAACTTCCCATCGCACATCGGGAGGGGGAGGGCAATGCTTCTAAAACATGGCCATACAGCCTGAAAAACCTACAGTAACCCAGGGATTCTGGCCATGAAAGCCTTCGATAATACTTTTTGGGAAAAAGTAATCACATGGAGAAATCTGGTTTAAAAAAGTTTCTTGATATTCAGGACCATACATATTTTGAATTATTTTCCTTTTTTTTTGGAAAATAAAGGCCAATAGAAGTATATTTTAAAAATCTTTTTGACTGCTATAAGATTCCTGCTTTAATACTGAATAAACTTTTTTCTACCTGTGATCCAATGGATAGAAGATCTAACAATGCTTGCAATATTTGAAGGAACAAAGTACAGTCCCCATATCTGTGAGGGATATATTCCTGACTTACCAGGGAAACAGGAAACCATGAGGGGGTTTTTGTGTCAGAAGAAACTTGAGAAACTGCTCATCACTTCTGATGTGAGAGAATTGGCTGTCTGCAAGGATGCTGCCCAGGGGAATATCCATGGGTAAAAGTGAATCTTATGGAACCCTACTGAAATGGACAGTTTCTGCTGGAAGTTACCATCGGTATCATCTCTAGAAATATAGGAGCCTCCGGTGGCACAATGAATTAATCTCTTGTGCCCTCAGAACTGAAGACCGACAGGTCGGAGGTTCAAATCTGGGGAGAGCACGGATGAGCTCCCTCTGTCAGCTCCAGCTCCCCATGTGGGGACATGAGAGAAACCTTCCACAAGGATGTTAAAACATCAAAACTTCCTGGCGTCCCCTGGGCACTGTCCTTGCAGATGGCCAATTCACACCAGAAGTGAATTGCATAACCCCCCCCCCCCCCCCTAGAAATTGGCTAGATTCTCCAGGACCAATGTATAATAACTTCCTACAGATGCATGCAATAGAACTTCCACTCAAGGTCATAGTTTGCTACAGTCTCAAAAACATATATAAAATGTATTTGATTAATTGGTGGAAGAGTGCAGAGATGGATGGAAAGAGAGGTCTGAAAGTGGAAGAAGCTAGACTGATACTCCCTGTGAGGCATGCCACACTATAAATAGCCATGGCAGGACTGGGTGTGAAATCTAGATTTCAGACATGTGCCAAGGGGATGGGTTTTCACTTGCTCTGTGCCAAAAACTCAAAGAGTGAGAAACATGTGAGTGGGGCTGGTGCCTGTCTTCCTCACAGGGCTGGGGCAGAAGTGCTCAAACTCTGGTGACATCCTGTAACAGGGCCTTGCCATCATTCGCCAGCCTTCTCACCTGACTCAGAGGTCTCCCTAATACTGCCCTAGTTCTCCCCAGAGGAGGAGACACAATCCCTGGTCACATTTTTCTTCCTCTTTGGCACTGAGTAAGTGAAAGCTATCCCTTTGGCACATGTCTGAAAGCTAGGTTTCAGTGCTAGGTAAATTGTGGTGGCTATTTATAATGTACTGTGCCCAGAGGCTGCTAGGAGCAGGAGAAGACTTAGGTATGAGAGAGATGGTTTGTTTCTTCACATGCTACCCTTGACCCTATCCGACATGTAAAAGGCTGATGAATTTCATAATATCCGAATCTAACTCCTTCAATAGATGCCCTAGGACTATGTGCTTTTCCAACCAATGGAGGGCAACCTTTCTCTCCCACTGCTGTGTTTTGGCCACTACCCCATACGCAGTGGTGGAAGAGGCAAGGATGTGAACACTCCTTTTTCTAGAATTCTGTAGCAATTCTATAGAAAATGACGCAGACTGCTGATATGGCAATTTCTGCTCCAAGGCATGGAAGTGCTTTTTCCAGAGCAGAACAGTGTCCGCTTCATGGAATCCCATTGAGGCCTCTCAGGCGGTTTGGAAGCACAGTATGACTGCCTCATCTTAGGACGCAATATCTATGCTTTTACTTACCCATGCTCCAAAAAAGATTTCCCTTGCCAGAAATGTTTGTCGGCTTTCTCGGCCCTCCAGTGCAATTTGATGGTATGGTTCTAGCCTAAGTATAGTCAAATTACAGTACTCACTATTGCCCACGGTTTGAGGCATTCATGGGAAGAGGGTCATAGAACATATAAACCATGGATACAGGGGTTAGACTGCCATGTGCTATAAGTGCCACTTTTTACTTGCACCAAATTACTTTCCAGATTAGGGAGGGACAACAGAAACATAGAATTTAGTTTAATTGTCTTTTAACCTTTGTATGAACAGTTTTTAATACAGTAGAGTCTCACTTATCCAACTTTTCTTCATCCAACATTCTGTATTATCCAACGCAGTCTGCCTCCCGCTCGGATCCACAGCTGTTTTAATATATTGAGATGTTTTGGAGCTAAATTCATAAATACAGTAATTACATTACCGTGTATTGAACTGCTTTTTCTATCGATTTGTTGTAAAACATGATGTTTTGGTGCTTAATTTGTAAAATCATAATGTAATTTGATGTTTAATAGGCTTTTCCTTAATCCCTCCTTATTATCCAACATTTTCGCTTATCCAACATTCTGCTGTCCCGTTTATGTTGGATAAGTGAGATTCTACTATACTTGAATTTCTCTGACATATTTATTGTGCCATCTCCTGCCCGTTGTGCCTCAACACTGGAAGAGTTGAGAAGGACTTCTGGGGTCACTCAGAACAGTAGTAGACTCAGGCTGGATTTACACTGCCCCAGACTCCAGGATCTGATTCCAGATTATCTGAATTGAACTAGATTATATGAGTCTACACTACCAGATAATCTGACGTAAGAAGATAATCTGGGATCTGATCCTGGAATATAGGGTAATGTAGATCCGGCCTAAGGTGCTTTGAATCTCTGCCCACTCTCATGCTGAGGGCAACTAGCAACACCTCCTGGAGGGGCTGGAGGACTGCATCACTATAGTCAGAGTTTCTGGATAATGCAAGAAGCAGCAAACAAGGCTCTGAGCTCAGCACCTTTGCTTTCAAATGTCCTATTAAAAAAATACAGACCTTCTGGCTACATTCTGTAATTAAAACAGTACAACACACTACTTCTACACTGTCCCAAGATGGCACCATGGAAGGATTGTGCTTTAGGATTTATAGTGAGCAATGGAACTAAATACATCTTAAAGTAATTTTCCAAGCCCTCATCTGAGCCAGGTTCTGATATCTCCCCACAACCCTTCCTTGGTTCTGCTGACTCAGGTGGGCTAAGCATTACATCTGATGTTATAGTTTACAGGAATAAAACACTGGATTACTGCTGTTATCACCTCTGTGCATAGTTCGGCACATTGCCTGACAGAGTAAAGCAACACCATGATTGATTAATATGTCAGCCCCAAAATACTAACCTGATGATTGCATCACTTTGAACATGAGATGCTACTATTATGCCATCTGCTGGAAGTCACCTTGAACCCTGGGTCCAGGAGCCAAAGCCTACAAGCCCAAATGAACCACACAGCCTATATGTCCATAGTCTTGTCTGATTTGGAGGCCACCATCAAATTGGTGGCTACCCCATAGCATTTACAGCAGCATGAAACTTCTAGTTCTCATAGTCTTAGAAAAAAGACAGAGATGTTATTTCCATGAACAAGAAGGTTTCCCAGAGCATCAAACTAATACCTTGTTTCTCAGTAGCTCAGTTTTGGTTGTGGACTCTGTTAGGCTTGATCCCACCCTAAGTCTAGGCTGCAAAGTCTAGGGGCTGAAAATTTTCTGCAACAATCTGGCAAAACTGGACTACTAATACCCCTAGGTAGTTGAGTCTTTCCAGGTATTATCAATCTGATTTTTTTAGATGTTGATTTTTTTTAGAAATATAAAGTTAGCCATTGCCATTGAACCCTCCTAGAAATAATAAAGATTGCCTTACCTGCAATCTAGAATACACACACTTACTGCAGAAGCATACAAGAAGCTAACCCTTTCGTTGAACATCAAGAAAATCAAAGTGCTCTTCCAGCACTCTCCAGCCAATCTCTCTGCAATGCCAGAAATACAGCTTAATGTCGTAACATTAGAAAATGTTGACCATTTCCACTACCTTGGCAGCCACCTCTCCACAAAAGTCAACATTGACACTGAAATACTGCCTGAGCTCTGTGAGTGCAGCATTTTTCTGAATGAAGCAGAGAGTTTTTGAGGACCGGGACATCCATAGGGATACCAAGATGCTTGTTTATAAAGCTATTGTCCTCCCAGTGTTGATATGCACCTGCAAAACGTGGACTGTCTACAAACGTCACACTCAACTTCTAGAACGAGTCCATCAGCGTCACCTCTGAAAAATCCTGAAAATCTCTTGGGAAGACAGACAGACAAATGTCAGCATGCTGGAAGAAGCAAAGACCACCAGCACTGAAGTGATGCTCTTATGTCATCAACTCCTCTGGACTAGCCACATTGTCCGAATGCCCGATCACTGCCTCCCAAAGCAGTTACTATACTCCCAACTTAAGAACAGAAAATTGAATCTTTGTTTGTGGACAGGAAAAGATTTAAAGATGGGTTTAAAGCTAACTTTAAAAACTGTAGTATAGATACTGAGAACTGGGAAGCCCTGGCCCTTGAGCGCTCTAGCTGGAAGTCAGCTGTGACCAGCAATACTGTGGAATTTGAAGAGGCACGAATGGAGGGTGAAAGGAAAAAACGTGCAAAGAAGAAAGCGCATCAAGCCAACACTGACCAGGACCATCTTCTACCTGGAAACTGATACTTTCACTGTGGAAGAGCATGCGGGTCAAGAATAGGGCTCCACAGTTACCTACGTATCCACTGCCAAGATACTATACTTGGAAGGCCATCATACTCGGTCAATGAGGGATCAGCTAAGAAGAAGACACACCTACTATAGAGCAGCTCCGGTGAACACATGGAGATGATATTGTTAAGGGTGCATCTACAGTGTAGATTTAATGTAGATTGATACCACTTTAACTGTCATATCTCGATAGTATGGAATCATGCGAGTTAAAGTTTTACAAGGTCTTTATCCTCCTTCATCAAAGCATACTGGTGCCTCACAGTGTAGATGCATCCAAAGTGTGCATTTTGAGTACCTTGGCTTTGATCCCAGCTTGGGTAGTACTTACCATCTGATAACTGAAAAAACGCAACAATGTGTGTTCTAACAGAAGTGCTATTAATTATCTGTCTACAGAGAGGTGCACATGGGTGTTTAGTGTCCAATCAGAGAGAGGCTTGAGGGATCAGAACTATTTCTTTTCCTTCCAGATATTCTTTTATCAAATATTTGCTACTAGTGGCAGGAAATCATGACATCAACTCTATGGCTGGCATCCTTGCCTTCCTTCTCAGTCTGAGAAAATAAGCCTTGCAAAATTCATTTCCAGTATGGTTAACACCAGTTATGCTGCCTTATTTAAAATTCAGCCTTTAAGGGGCTTTTCACTTCCATCTGTTTATTAATAAGTAGAGTATAAAACATAAAGATTTCCCCTTGACATTAAGTCTAGTTGTGTCTGACTCTGGGGGGATGGTGCTCATCTCCATTTCTCAACTGAAGAGCCAGCATTGTCCGTAGACACCTCCAAGGTCATCTGACCAGCATGACTGCATGGAGTGCCATTAACTTCCCAAAGAAGCAGTACCTATTGATCTACTCACATTTACATGTTTTTGAACTGCTAGGTTTTCTGAAGCTGAGGCTTACAGCGAGAGCTCACCCCGCTCCCCGGATTCAAACCGTCGACCTTTCAATCAGCAAGTTCAGCTGCTCAGCGTTTTAACCCTAAAAAATACTTTCTGCTTTAAATTGTACTATCTGTTTTGTTTGTCTGAATTAAAATTGTGTTATATTTCTGTTTTAAGAAGATACTTGGAAGCCACACTGGAAAATATCTTTGTTGTGAGTGACAGCATACAGATTGCCACACAGATAAAATGGATCAGAGTAAATAATAATTCAATTAAATAATAACAAAATGCTACAGAAATGGGATCACAGAGATAGATACTATACTCATATACACTGCTGTGCAAGATTTAATTGCAAGTGACATGTTAGGAATACATCTCATTTGGCCCAAATCCAGGTCTTCTTCTCAAAACCATTTCAGTGAATAGTGCTTGCCAGTATATGCTGGGTTGCTGGCAGCCGATGTTCTGGATGGCTGTGGCTTTTGATACTAAGTTTGCCAGCTTTTTAATTTGTAGCCATGTGTTTAAAAGCAACTTGCCCTGCAAATGTTATCTGTGGACCAACTGACCATATATATCATCATGGGCTAATCCTACCTATGAAGATGTTATTTAAAAAACCAAAATGGCTGCAGAACCTGTGAATCTGGAGGACTGACTATGGCCAATATCACATTAGAGCTCTAACGCACATCCCCAGTTCCCTACTGCCTGGTTTGCTCCTTCAGGATTCTGGGAAATATAGTTCAGGATGGAGCTGTTGTAGTTCTTAGATGGATAGGTCCTTGGTTTCCTTAAACTACATTTCCCAGAATTCTGCATGAGCAAACTGGGCATTAGAAAAATGTAGACTTGCGCTTTAGAACTCTGATGTGATATAATCACTTGTCTACACTCAAGCTTGAAAACTTGACTTAGGCCATATCTATATGGACATTTTATCCTGTAGCAAGGGAGAATCTGCTCCATAGCATCTGCATGATGCATGGAGCCATCTAGGCCACAGTTTGGGCCATAGCCGTTTAATGTTGTTTGATCCAATATTAAGCAAGTTGGGGAATGCTTCAGAATTTCCCTGTACTTTGGAGTATATGTGAACAACTGGTGTGGTACTGATGCAGAACTGGCCCCATTGTTCTCACAGGCCAGTGCCACCATCCCACATGTCCTACACTCTGCTTCACAGGAAAATGGGATGGCACTTGTGTCATTGTTTGTTGCCATAGTGGCAGCCACATCCTCCAGAGATTTTGTGATGATCACTCGGTGTCTTTGCCAATGTCAACAAATGCACTCACATGACTTGGAGGAGGAAGGGGAAAAAGAAAGAGGAAATTTGGATTCTGCCTTGGTATCCACACCACTCTTTTTTTCTAACTGTGTCAGTAGCAGGAGCTGAGTCCTCACAAGCTCTCTAGAGCACTGAGGCAATCATTATAATTACGAACAATAACACAAGTAAAGGTTACTGGAAAGCAGGGCTGAACCAGGTTCCTGCCACTGATAAAATATGCAACCTTATCATACCATCTGCCAGAATTGCCATGGATCATGGCAAATCTGGTGATGCTCATTGGGGGGCATGAGGAACCCACCACCCAATGTCTCACATTGTTTAGTAACCCTGTGAAGTCTTAGCTCTGCCTTTTATTTATTTTATTTATTTATTTCTTGCATTTATTAACCGCCGCTCTCAGCCCTAGGGCGACTCGTGGCGGTGTACAATACAAAAAGACACTTTACAAAGCAATCAGGACAACAAACTAACATCACTAATACAGAACATTTAAATTACACTAAAAATCCGCTGCGTCATATCATGGAATCATAATCAATCTCATGGTCGTAATTCATTCCGGTTGTCATTTCCAGTAACATAGCACTCAGTTGAAAGCCTGCTCGAAGAGCCACGTCTTCAGGCCCTTACGAAAGGCCATGAGGGAGGGCGCCTGTCTGATGTCAGACAGGCGCCCTCCCTCCTCTCCTCTGCTTCAGTTCCCCCTGTTCACAGGTTTTCCCAAGAGCGTAGATACTTTCCTTTGTATTGGTTTTGGGTGAAGCTTAAAATTCTCTCAGAGGCCTTAGTTGGTCTATTCCATTTCCCTGTATAGAGCTCTCTTGCTGGACAACCCCCTCTTTCTACATCAGAGCTACTGTGATTTAGGCTTGGGGTAGTCTGGTAATCCTAGACGAAAGCAATTCAAACAGGCATCCTTAGCATCCAAATTCAGCAGTATTTTTATACCAGCAGTCCAAAGGACAACAGAAGCTTATGACCAGCTTAAGCTTCACAAGAAAGAAGATCGAGATAGTTTATAACTATCACTTTGCACCAGAGGCAAAAGACTCCAGAGAGATGACTGCAGCCAGCAAAGGCTCCTTTCGTAATTTATTGTTTTAAGTTACCTTACGATAGTCCCAAGTGGAGTTAACCCTTTATTCATCTTGTTTGCAGTAAACTCATTTTGGTTATCTTTTCACCTTGCCTAAAGTGCCTTTTCACCTTGCCTAAAGTGTTAAAGGGTCTTAATCTTAACAAAAGGTATACAAATAGCCCCCGAGTAAAGCCAAACACTATAGTTTTCCCATAGGCTTGGGAATGCCATCCCACAAGGGAGAGGATCAGCTTGGGCATGCCATCCCACGAGGGGAAGCATCAGCCGCACAGCTTCCACCCATTGTTGCTGGTGCAACATGGAAAGCCTCCCATGTTGCTGCCATGGTGGCATATACGAGTTCTGCTGGAAGTAGTATTACATCGTGGGATGGGAGCCAGTGGGCTCAGTGGCCAGACAATTGCTGAACCAGCATATGCCGCTGAAACAAGACCCGTCTGATGAGGTCATTGGAAACAGAGTGGTGTGAATACCAAGGCAGAATCTAGGGTTGGTCCAAGCAATTGCCCTCTTAGATGCACCCTAAGTTTCTGGTTCCCTTAAAAAAATTTTTTTCTATCTCCCTCCCCAATCTGGTAATTCTCTAAAAATGACGAATGCTAATTTTAAGAATGCAAATGTTTACCAATGTAGGTAGTCTGTGTTCTTGCATCACAGAACACCGTAGTCCTCTTTTTGACACTAGAAAGTGAACTAACAGGACTTCACAGCAAGTGGCTGTTACCACAATCCTGTCACCACTCAGACCTTCTGATAAATACTTCTTTTGCAGTTCACCTTTGATCCCTCTCTTCCCTTGGTCACCCTTCGTGATTTTGAAGACTTGCCATATCTCATTCCAGAAGGCTCAAGTTGGGTTTCAAGGCAAAGAGAGTTTTAAACCTCTTGCAAGTAAAATATATTCTAGCCATGCTCAAAAACAGCATTTGGATATGAAATGAAAGGATTAAACAGCTCAACTCAAGCCTGTCTTTACTGGCTGTCTTAAATTCCTACTGCGTGTGAGGACGTAAATTTAGGACTTTATCACACGAGGTTGGTAAAGTGGAATTTCAGTAGGATAATAGATTCTGTTATTGATGGTTATCACATGACATTGTATGCATCCTGCTACCTGTTTGCATTCCCTCTATTGGTGGCTTATCATTTTCGATATGATGGCAGCCATATAGCATTGAAGTGCATTATATGGCAGTGTAGTTGCATATAATGTACTGTAGTTCAATGCAATTAAACTGCATTATGAAACTGCATTATATGGCAGTGTAGATGGGACCTGTGAGGTCCTGTTACAACTTCTTTCCATCAGTTAGTCTCAAAGGTGTTATGAGATCCTTTTGCATTCGTAATGCCTACTGTCACCCTATGTATTTGCACCCATTCATTTGGTCTCTCACCTGTGAAGGTGCCCTTGCTGAAGTTAGGGCTATTTATGCTCTGCAGATGTCTGGCTTTGATATATGGTCCACCTGAGCCAATGTCTGGGGCTTGTGGAAATATTTTTAAACCTGAGAGGTTGGACAAGTCTCTGGGTCATTTGAGTCCATCATCATCAGCAAACCCCTGGTGGGTGGTTCATGCCAGGGGCATATCTTTCTCTCAGATTCATATTTCATAGTGCTATATGTAGTTAGTAAGCAACTCTGAAAGCAGAACTATGTTTCCCAGGTTTCTTTGGAGAAAGTAGCAATTAAGCCACTCTTAAATCTGTAGTGTAATACATATTCCTCTTTAAAACCCAACATTTTAAATTTCCATGGCGGGCATGGTTTCACCAAATATATTGTCCTCAGTGTATGATTATTTCAGAATTAAATTGTACTGTGAACTGCAAAACTTTCTTCGGGGTACATTTGAAGCATTTATCAGTTTCAATGATATCACTAAACATGTACATCAAGCATTGTTACTCATGGACATCAGACTTATTTGACACTGCTTAATTTTTGGATAGAATCTATCTTCCATACTGCATTGATGTCAAAGATATGACTGTGTTGGTATAGAATATTCCAGCATTGTGGAGACTGAGAGAATGTAGTATTGTATTTCTTCGATTCAAACATACCATTGATTGTAAGATGCACACTAATTTCAGTATCATCTATAATCATCTATACCTATCTATCTATATCTATCTATATGCTGTATATACTCGAGTATAAGCCGACCTGAAAATAAGCCGAGGTACCTAATTTTACCACAAACATATTGACTTGAGTAGATTTCCTGAAAGAAGAAACAGAAAAATAAGACTCTGACTGTAGAAGGTCAGCTGCTGTCCTCACCTTTTTGCGTTGTTTTTATTCGTGTTCTGTTTTGAAATGGTCATATGACTGGTCAAATAAATAAATAATTATTATATTGACTTAAATATAAGCCGAGGGTAGGAAATGTAGCAGCTACTGGTAAATTTCAAAATAAAAATAGATACCAAGAAAATTACATTAATTGACGCATCAGTAGGTTAAATGTTTTTGAATATTTACTGTATTTTAAGTAAAACAGTAAACTAGCTCTGTAAGTGGAAAAGTAGGATCAACAAAAATATGGAATCAACAATAACATAATAATAATAATAATAATAATAATAATAATAATAATAATAGAACTTTATTTCTACCCATCCTATCTCCCCATGGGGACTCTGACTGGCTTCCAATATAGTAATAGTAAACATTCAATGGCTATATAAACAATACAGAGCTATAATTATATATACTAATTTCACATATGCATTTCTCCCTGAAACGTTTGCAAATCCACTCTCTCTATATGTGCATTTCTCTCCTGCAATATTTGCAAGTCCTATATATTTATATTCATATATAGATATCTAGACATCTCTCTCTATATAGATAAGTATAGCCATATAGGATTTGCAAAGACTTGCAAACATGTGAGGGGAAAATCATATAATTTTTTAAATATATACACATATACGTACACACACAGATATACAGGTACCTTTATATATTTATTTATATCTATATAGGATTTGCAGAGACTTGCAAACATGTGAGGGAAAAGTCATATAAAAATAATGTATACATATAGATACAGATATATGGGTACATGGAAATCTCTGTATAGGATTTTCAAAGACCTGCAAACATGAGGGGAAAACTTCCAAGTGAACAAAAATGCACATATAAAGTTAATACATTTAGACACACACATAAAAGCTTGGAAATTGGTTGGATTTGAAAGAGAGCCATACAAACAAGGACATTAACAGTAAAGCGGGAGCTTTTGTAGAGTAATAAATCTGCTTCTTCAGATGCATCCCTCTGCCCAATAACATCTCCCCTATTGAAGTTAGAAGTTCAATGTGGGTGCTCAGAAATAAACATAAAACCAAAAGCAAGATTGTGATCACAGATCTTCCACATTACATTAACTTCAACCCTGAATTCAGGACATCATGTTCCCAGATGGACTCTGGCAGACCAAGGACATCTGTGAGCGCGGATTTCCAGATAGATAGGTGTGCCCCAAGGCTGTTCTGTCATTCATCCTGTAGAAGCCTAGAAGAATAATTAAGAGGATTGACTCTGTGTGTATCTATGTGCACCTAACCAGTGGTATTGACCAATATAGAAACTGCAGCAGTCCAAACTCTTGCTTTTGTTAATATATTTTATTGCATTTGCATTATAATTAATGTTACAAATAATGCAAAGTGCCTTTCCTGCCAAAATTTTAGAAAAGTTATTTCTAAAATTTAGATTTATGATCATATTGTGGGATATGATTGCACATACTTGTATCCACAGCATGGCATTAATGATGAAAAAAACATTAAGCCACAATAAAAATCTTTAAATGTGTAGATGTGAATTTATCCATTCACCTGAATCCAGGGAGTGGCATGAGCTCCCACTGTTAGCCCTAGCTTCTGCCAACTTAGCAGTCTGAAAACATGCAAATGTGAGTAGATCAATAGGCATCGCTCCGGTGGGAAGGTAACAGCACTCCATGAAGTCATGCTGGGCACATGACCTTGGAGGTGTCTGTGGGCAACGCTGGCTCTTCGGCTTAAAAATTGAGATGAGCACCAACCCTCCAGAGTTGGGCACAACTGGACTTAATGTCAGAGGAAAACCTTTACCTACATTTTTCTATCTGTAACATCTATATATTTCTGTCAGTATACTTAACTATGACTATATGGCCGATACAAGTTTACTACTTAGATCCACATCTACTTAGCCCTAAGTGTAGGCATGTCTTATGCTCAATTTGTCTACTCAGGTAGGCCATAGCACATCAAAATGGAAGGGGAGAATATATTGCTTTGGTTTACTCTCTGCTCCAGCTGTCCCTGTTGTTGCTAGTTAAAATTGCAGCCGCTGTTAAAGGAGCCAGCTAAGCCTCCCTGGCCAAGGTTACTTGCCAATGTCATCATCGTTGCTCCTGCTGATAAATTTAGCCTTGACTTGCTTATAAATTAATATAAGCTGCAGCTGTATGATGGAGCATGTCTTGGAGGCTGCTCCTCCAGGGGGTAAGAAGAGGAAGACGTGCCCTTTCCGCAGCACATGCTGTCCTTGTGAAAACTGCTACTCCCAGCTGCTACTAGATCCTTGCCAAAAAGGCTGGAGTTACTGACCCAATCTCCTCCTTGCAACCCAGCTCCCCACCGCCTGGGCCTGAAAACAGCTTCAAGCCCAAGCAAGGAAGGAAGGATCCAACACTGCCATTTTCACCCATTCTCTTTGCCCGGTGTTGGATCCTTCCTTTCTTGCAGGCCCAGGTGTCAAGGAGCTGGGTAGTAAGGAGGAGACTGCGAATGGGGTTCTAGCAATAGTCTCCTCAAGAGCAGATAAAGAAGGAAGCTTTGTTCACAGGTTGGATTGCAAAAAGGAAGATGCAGCCGGAGCCAGCAGGTCAGTGAAGGATGGGGCCAAGGGAAGCTCCATCACTGGCTCTCGTGAAGAGGGAAGGGAAGGAAGCATGCAGGCATTCATTGGGGAGAGGAATTGATTGATCAGTAGTCTGTGGTCCCTTAAAGGTTGGGAACCACTGGTCTAAAGGGATGTGCCTTTAAAATGCTCAGCCAGAGAGGTTCTGGGTTTCACTAAACAACAAGCCCCAGAATTCTGGAGGAAGCAGCCACAGGATTTCAGATGGGATGCACACTCTTTGCCTACTCTTTAAGCTCTAGTGCAGTGGTTTCCCAACCTTTGGGCATCCAGGTGTTTTAGACTTCAGCTCTCACAATTCTTTACAGATGGTAAGATGGCTGGGATTTCAGGGAGTTGAAGTCCAAAACACCTGGAGGACCCAAAGTTGGTAGTTACTGCCACAGGTTCTCAACCTGTGGGTCCCCAGGTGTTTTGGCTTACAACTCCCAGAAATCCCAGCCAGTTTACCAGCTGTTAGGATTTCTGGGAGTTGAAGGCCAAAACATCTGGGATCCCACAGGTTGAGAACCACTGGCCTAATGTGATAAATCTAAAACAGAGCAATCAAGATTTGTTGGCACTTGCCTCCTTCTCTCCCATTCTCTCTGCTTTTTAAAGGCTGCTATGCTGAAACATTGTTAGCCTGATTTTCCAGTAGTATCATTTTGAATTATTTGAACCCAGTCTTCTCCATGTCCCACATCACTTAGTAATATGTCCCACCATATAGGTTTTTTGTATTTTTGCATATTAGTCCTGACTTTCCACAAAAAACTCCCCTAATTAACATAGTTAAAGCCAGAACAAATTAAGCATTAAAATCTTTAAAACCAAATCTTCTATATAAATAAAAATGTAATGTTTGACAAATTGACTAGACAAATTGACTAGACAAATTGACACCAAATTTGGACACAATCAGGCCAACGAGTGACAATCACTCATAAAAACACCAAAAAAAAAAAAATAGCAGAAGGGACTTAAAAAGCCAAAAAAAATACAGTACAATGCATGCACAAAACCACATATATATGCACATCTATATACACACATATATACACACATATATATACACACACACAAAACATATACACAGACTGGGCCACAGAAACACATGGCAAGAGATGGCAAAAGTAATAAAACCATGAAGTAACTAACAGAATGCTGGCCTGTCTCATAACTGCCCTCCTGAGAGAGCCAAAATGTACTCTCGGGGTAAGAATTAATCTTTCAGGACAGAGGACTATCCTTTCCATAGCAAATTTTCTAAACTGGACTCTCAGGTTGTCAATAGCATCTGTCTTGCCAAGGTTTGACCATTATCATCTAAGAGTATTGACTGACTCCCTGGCATTAGGTGACTAAGTGCAAGACAGCCAACACTTGGGGACACCTTGAGCCAGAGATTCAGATAACCTCCCCCAGTGGCTTCATGAATACAGTGAATTACACAGAGGTGTTGAACAGTGATCCCCCAGCAGCATTTTCTAGGTATGACTCAACAGGAAGGATTGGGACCCAACCTAGAGTCTGTTAGATAATTATTGTCACCCAGAAGCATTTGGTACTGCGAGGTCCCCTCTAGGAATGTTAATCTTAGCTTCTAAACCATGAGCATGTTTCTTTAATTAGCCTCCAACCCCAGCCCTCCGATTGTCACACTTTCTTTGGCATTATGTAGGATTCATTGCACTTAGTAATTATGAACCGAACTCAGCCATGATATTGCTTTTAATTGTTTTTATAATCTTGTCTGATTTTATGTTTATTGATATTTGATATTGCTTGTTTTTCGATGCTTATTTTAACCTGTTTTGTTGGGCATGTCCCTTTGTAAGCTGCCGCGAGTCCCTTCGGGGAGATGGAGGTGGGGTATAAAAATAAAATTATTATTATTATTATTATTATTATTATTTAACCAAGATCTTGCTTCAGTGCCCCAAACCCCTGATCATCATGGATCCACAGAGCTAATGCAAAAGCTGAACCCTCCTCCACACTTGCTCCCACATCCTTTTTAGGGGACATTGAGACTTCTTTTTTTTATAAACTCTCTGTCCCCTAGAAGGAGGTTTGGGACAAAAAGCCCTTCTTTTTTGAAAGGCTTCGTAACATGCCATTTTGATTCCGGATGAGGTGTGTGTGTGTCCAGGGAAGCTCTAGAGCCATTTCCTTTTACTCTGGGGAGTGAGACTGGAGGGCACAAAATGTTTCTGGAGGCTGCATGTGACCCATGGATGACACTTTGTCCACTCCTGCCATTGGACAGCCAGTGTTCTAGAGCAGACATATGCAAGGAAGAACTCCTTTACTAGAGCTAGTCTGTTTTTCTTTTTTTCATTACCAGTACCAAGACACTAACTAGTAACACAAAGAAAAAAGTAATCTAGCTCTAGCAAGAGGAGAGGCACATGGAACTGGAGGACAGTTCCATAGCTTTCATCATTCAAAGAGGGAGCTTTGGCAGGTGCATCCTTTTTACCCCACCCCCCTTCAGCTCTGCCTGCCAGAATGTCCCCTCACATGCACAACTAGGGAAGCTCCA
The DNA here is from genome assembly GCF_037176765.1 of Anolis sagrei. Taxonomy (NCBI): domain Eukaryota; kingdom Metazoa; phylum Chordata; class Lepidosauria; order Squamata; family Anolidae; genus Anolis; species Anolis sagrei. The sequence goes on from NC_090022.1 coordinate 139,121,636, forward strand.
GGAGCTCTGCTCTCCTTTGCGTCTTGAATTCCAGAAATGCTGCCAGGTTAAAATCAGAGCAAGCCCATGGCATCTGAATGAAGGGTTATGCACGGTGTTTCAGAGGCCTGCGAGGATTTGGCAAGGCTTTTGCAAGAAGTCAACCCTCAACAATCAGTCTCTGCTGTATTTCACACACCTTGCTTTTATGCACCTCCAGAAAAGTGCTAGTAGTGCTCAAAGTGGGATGTTGGGTTTGGCTGACAATAAAATAAAGTAGCTCACAGAACAAGTATAGCTCAGTGTGGTATTTTTTAAAAATAAAATAATTTATTACTTCTTGGTCTGCAAAACACTGTGAACTTCCACTAACATTACTTTTTTTTGTATGAGTAACCTGTTAGGTAACGGTTAAGGTTTTTGCTTCACATTAAGTCCAGTCGTGTCCGACTCTGTGGGTTGGTGCTCATCTCAATTTCTAAGACGAAGAGCCGGCATTGGCTGTAGGCACCTCCAAGGTCCTGTGGCCGGCATGACTGCATGGAGCGCCCTTACCTTCCTGCCAGAGCGGTACCTCTTGATCTACTCACATTTACATGTTTTCAAACTGCTTGGTTGGCAGAAGCTAGGGCTGACAAGCAGACGCTCACGTCGCTCCCCGGATTTGAAACTGTGGCCTTTCGGTCAACAAGCTCAGCAGCTCAGCGGTTTAACCCACTGCGTCACCGGGGACTCCAAGTAACCTGTTCGTTGTGTTTTAATTTTCATGTATGTATGTGTGTGTATATGTATGTGTATATCTAAAATCCAACAAAACCAGTGTTTTGGGAGTAACATGAAAACATTATTTGCCACCATGTGTGGGTTATGACTGGAGTGGTGGAATAATAGTAGAAAAAATATCTGGAGAACTATGGAAAATTCCATTTCTCTCATATTTTTCTGGAAAAAAAAACCAAGCATGTGTTCTTACACACACACACACACACCCCATTTGAGGATAAAAAGTTTTCAATGTTTTCCCCCTGCTTTCACATTTCCAGGACATATCTGCAAGAAACCTGCAACAAATCAGGAAAGAACTGGTAGAACGAAGTGATGTTCAGCTTTTAAGGAATCACTGTCAGCGACTTTAAGATTGCTCAGTTGGTCCAGTAGAGTGCAGTGGTTTGAGTGTTGTACTATGGCTCAGAAGACCAGGGTTCAATTCCCCCCTGAATAACACTGGGCCACTCACACAATTTCAGCCTTATAAAACCCTGGGTTGGCCTTTGGGTCACCATAAATTGAAAACTACTTGAAGTTACACAACAACAATAATCTTTCTTATATTTAAGAAAATCCTAGAAAGTCAAGGTATGTTAGAAAGTTACATTGTTGTCAACAGACTTCTATACTATTTTACTTTTATTAGGGAAAGATATTTATGATGGTGAAGATAAAGGTTTTCCCCTGACATTAAGTCCAGTTGTGTCCGACTCTGGTTAGTGCTCATCTCCATTTCTAAGCCAAAGAGCCAGCATTGTCTGTAGACATCTCCAAGGTCATGTGGCCGGTATGACTGCATGGGGTGCCATTACCTTCCCACCTGAGTAGTACCTATTGATCTACTCACCTTTGCATTTTTTCGAACTGCTAGGTTGGCAGAAGCTGGTGCTGATAGTGAAAGCTCATGCCGCTTTCCGAATTTGAACCTGCGACCTATTGGTCAACAAGTTTAGCAGCTCAGTGGTTTAACCCGCTGTGCCACCGGGGGCTCCATTTATGATGAAAGAAATTACTTTTCCTACAAACACTTGCAAGTGTTGAGCCAGTTTTCTCATTTGTTTGGCTTTGTAGTTTTCTACTTACTGTGACTATTCAAGATAAGCCTTCAATCCATAACAGCAAATCAGTATGTTTTGTGATTTGGACTCATGAGACTAGATTTTTTAAATTCCTGGACAGTGCCTACATTAGCTTCAATTGTCTGATGCTTTTAGAGAGAAGGATACTTTTAATCCTGTGATTGAAATTCTTAATGTTCCTGATTTACCTCTTCTTTTAAAATCTCTGCCTCCCATGTTCCTCTCCTGAAAGGATTTTGAAGTCCACATATACAAAACTCTATAAATATAACTGGATTTTCCATGGAAGATTTTGACCTGGCAGACCTGATGATGGGAGCTGAGAGTGATGTATCCTTGTGCCCAGGAACAGTTTATAAATCAAGTGCAGATGTCCTAGAACAAGCACAAGATGTCCAAATCATATTATAACAGCCAAACACTTGGATCCCACACTGAGTCTGTAGCACAAGGCAGGTGAAGATTCAAGTGGGGAAAAATATTGGTGCTATTATTACCGTAAAGAAATGTGTGAGAGATAGTGATATTAAAAAATCGTTTGAGGCAGCAAAAGTTGCAGTCCATTAACACCTAGAGGATTTGAGAACTCCCACTCTTGGCAAACATATGCACTGTAGAATTCATGCAGTTTGACGCCACTTTAACTGCCATGACCTGATGCTATGGGATTCTGGGAGTTGTGGTTTTAGAAAGTCTTTATCCTTCTTAGCCAAAAAGAGCTGATGCCTCACCAAATTACAATGCCCAAAAGCACATAGTACTGAGCTAGGGCAATTAAAGTTTCATGCTGCATTCAGTTCCAGTGTAGATGCGCCCTTGGCTTACAGGATCCCCTTTATGACATAATATGGTAGAGGATAGACTTCTCAATCTCCTTGACCAACACACTGGTTACCGAATCAGTTTTTATGTGAGGGTTGGTAAATATGTATAAGCAGAGTAAGTAGAAGCTTTACCACAGTATTTAAACAAAAGTATATCCTGCTTTATAATAAAATGTCACTTAGTTAGGCCCGAGAAACAAATAACAGTATATTTACTTAGGTCCAAATGTTCAAACAAGGTAATAATATATACATCGGTTTCTTTGGATACAGGCAAGGAACAGAGGAATAAAATGATCCTTTTAAATAGCCTTTGAAATATGCCTCATGCCATAAAATGACCAGTCCTTAAGCTAGTTGGCAGCCAGCAATTTCTTCCAAAGAGAGAACAAAATGGCAGACTGGCAGTTAGAACTGTTGGCCTCAGCAGCCAGCCAGAGGCAGCAGCCAATCAGAACCTTGGCTGCTGGTACATTCAGCCAATTGGCTGCTGACACATCTCTCTCCAGTTAATTCACCATATCATGGCGTCCTTTTTCAAATCCTAACAGACTCCACATCATCTATATAAATAAAAATGTAATGTTCGTTTCTGGGATTAACATAACTCAAAAACCACTGGACGAATTGCTGCCAAATTTGGCCACAAGACACCTACTAACCCAAGAAGTGACCATGACTTAAAAAAATGATTTTTGTCATTTGGGAGTTGTAGGTACTGGGATTTATAGTTCATCTACAATCGAAGAGCATTCTAAACTCCACCAATGATGGAATTGGGCCAAACTTGGCACACAGGACTCCCATGACAAACAGAAAACACTAGAAGAGTTTGGTGGGCATTGACCTTGAGTGTGGAAGTTGTAGTTCACCTACACCCAGAGAGCACTGTGGACTCAAACAATGATGGATCTGGACCAAACTTGGCATGAATACTCCATATGCCCAAATGTGAACACAGATGGAATTTGGGGGAAATAGACATTGACATTTGGGAGTTGTAGTTACTGGGATTTATAGTTCACCTACAATCAAAGAGCATTCTGAACCCCACGAATGACAGAATTGGACCAAACTTCCCACACAGAACCCACATGACCAACAGAAAATATTTAAGGCCATGCAGTCCAACTCCCTTCACCAGGGCAAGAAAACATAATCAAAGCCCTCCTGACAAAGAGCCATCCAGCCATAGATATTGATAGATAGATAGATAGATAGATAGATAGATAGATGATTCACAGAGAGAGATATAGCATCATAGATTTGAAAGGGACCTCTAAAAAGGACAATTATATGTTGCATGTTCCAGAAAAGGCAAACCAAACAATCTCCACATCAACACTGACAAAGAAACAACGAGAAATACTGCTTAGCCACAAGCATAAAGTAATTACATATATTGGAAACCAAAACGTTCTCATTACTTTATTTTCCAGATCATCACACGGGGCCACAGCAACGCATGCCAGGGGACGGCTAGTCTATCTATATAAATAAAAATGTAACATTCGTTTGTGCGATTAACATAACTCAAAAACCACTGGACAAATTGACACCAAATTTGGACACAATACACCTATCAGGCCAACAAGTGACCATCACTCATAAAAACACTGAAAAACACAGTGGAAGGGACTTAAAAAGCCAAAAAATAAAAATTACATTACAATGCATGCGAAAACCACATATATAAACATAAACATGCATATACACACAAAACACATATACACAGATGGGGCCACAGCAACGCTTGCCAGGAGACGTCTTGTCATATATAAGGTATTAAGGGTCTTTCTGTAAATCAATGTATATTTGTGTAAACCATATATACGCCAAGCCAATATACTAAGCCAACCCTGACCGGGACTGCCCTCCACTTGGAAACTGATGTCTTCACTGCGGGAGAACATGTGGATCAGGAATAGGGCTCCACAGCCACCTCTGATCCCACCGCCAAGACACAACACTTGGAGGACCATCACCCTCAGACATTAAGGGATCACCTAAGTAAGTAAAGTAAGTAAGTATATTTGTGTGTGTGGAGACGTGGGGCTGAATGGCCTTGTTTTCCTGTCCTACTACAGGAGTGTATTCATATTCACAGCTGAGGTGATTATATTATTTTCAGACATTTTTGAATAATAATTTTGCTTTTGTTAGAATTAGGAGAAATAGTACATTCTTTTTTATTTCATAGTCTCATTTTCCCTCTCTATGTAACCACTAAACATGTGCATTCAGGGTAAACCTTGTCCCGTTTCGTGTCCCAGCTTTTGTTGGGGGCGCCAATCCATTTTTGTAAGCCTCCCAAAATTAGTAACATTATTACTAGACATGATATAATAACATGATGTTCTTGTTACTGAAAAACAAACCACAACTTGATCTGGATAATTATTGCTTGAACTGATTACAATCCTTCCAAATTCCAAATCTGGAAAAACAAATCGATATATATGATAAGGAAAAAAATTAAAAAGCACCTTTGGGAAACAATGTATTGAAAGCAAAGTTGAAGTTATTTCAGACAAGGAGAGTGTGCTAAATCATATATATTGTGGCTCAGCCCACATCAGAGTTTTGCATGCATTTTTTAAAGCATGGCTATGGCTGGAAATCTTGTTCAGCTATTGCAGTGGTGCAAAACACACACACATACACACAAAAACACATACGCACAAGTTCCCCAACAAAGGGGCCCATGTTCTGGCCCAGCCAGTCGGGGGTGGGTTGTATAACAAGGCGAATGGACAAAAGGCGGCTGATGCATTGGGAACTCTGACAGATGCCTTGTAAGGAGGCCCTTGTCTTCTGGGTGACCAAGGATTTCCTAAACCCACATGGCCAAAAACGTGTGGCATCCAGGCCCCGGATAAAAAAGAAGAAGAACGGTCTGGGATTCCATCCCTGCCTTTACGTCAAGATTCCCTTTTACTATTGTACAGCCTTGGAAATTAGCAATCAATATGGAACAGAAAGGCTGTTGTTCCGCAGAGGGCAGCCAGCCAGCTGTTTATCTCGGGCCATCTCAATGCCTCTCTTGTTAGCCTAGTTATGGCCGTTCCCCACCCAGCCCCCACCTTCGCTCTCAACCCCCGGAGCCCCTTGCGCTGCAAGAAGATGAAGGACTGTGAGGTTTCGGCTGGTGGGGAATATTTCCTCTAGTGATCATAGCACCAGCCAGCAAAGGAGCCATAGAAGGACCAAGCAGGGCCTCCTGGGGAAAGCAAGAGCTTCAGCTAAAATAACAAATGGAGAAGATAAATTTTGGGGACTGGGTATGGAACTGTCGGGTTTGTCTCTGCCTCAGTCACGAATTCACTTGAAAATGGAGGGAGGGGTAGAAACAAATCTAAAAAGAAGAAGCAGAAGTAGACGATCCTTTGAGTATTACATGGATAAGTTGTCCCACCTCCTACCTTAAGAATATTTCTGTCTGTCTATTGTGTGAGGAGGGTATCCATTTTTGGTGTTAGATCAGTGGTCCATGGACCACTAGTGGTCCCCAAGAATGAAAATATGGTTTGTGGCCTCACCATTACTACACCGTTGCCTCAAAACCACGTGGCAATGAGAGTGACTCATCTTGTGAAACCCTCTTATAGTGCCAAGGCAAAGAGGATGTCAGGAGGGGAGAGGCTGACTACCCACAAAAGATTACTTCTACCAGATCAGTTCTAGATTATTAGATATGGTTTTCTGTGGGCGAGCAGATGGTGACTACTGGATGGCATATGTTAGAACTGATGTGGTCTATCCAATGAAATTTTCTGAATCAGCACTCCAAATAACTAAACCAAATCTAAAGTTGACCAAAAACTGATTTGTAACCCTTTTGGTACTAATGTTGGAGAGTGGTCTCTGGTCAAAATGGTCCCTGGTAAAAAAAAAAAAAAAAAAAAAGTTGGGAACTACTGTCTTTTATCAAGGCTGAAATTAATAAGGCAGTCGGAGACAGATTGTCAGAGACAAGCTTGTGAAATCTGCAGCATTTTTATAGTGGTTCCCCAAGACTCACCAACTGAAACCAAAGCAAGACACTTAGGCCCCATCTACCCTGCCAAAGAATGCAGCTTGAAACTGCATTATATGACCAATGTAGACTCACATAATGTAGTTCAGTGCAGTTGAACTGCATTATATGAACCTGCACTGGCCATATAAGGCAGTTTGAAACTGCATTTTGTAGCAGTGTGGATGGGGTCTTAGAATTAAAGGATTCCACTCCAAATTTTGTGGTCATGTATCTCAAATGCACTTGCCAGAATGAAAAACTGGAGTTGGCTTGTATTTTTAATGGTTATGTAGAAAAGGACACTTTGGCAGGTGTTACTTGTTCTCAGGTTGCATGATAAGCAACACCAGTTGGAAAACCCTCTTCTGTACAAGCATTAAAGGTATGGAAGACCTCTCCAATTTTCAGTCTGGCAATCCTAGTTCACTGTCCTTCTGCATAAATCCTCACTCTTGATTACTGCAAATGCTCTTCAATTAAGTAGCATATTTTACTCTATGTACATCTATGGTGTAGATATTTTTTTTGCTGTTATTGGGAATTCAAGATCCTTGATTGATCATTCAGAGATTTACCAGTAGATCCAGATCTCTGTTTTGCCTTGTAGTTGTAAATGAAGTCCTAAATAATGTGACAGAGGTTCATTGGATCTGGTGAGAGTAACATTAGATGTGTTATTGCACCACAGTAACACCCCCCATTTATATTTCACCAAAGGCTTAGAAATAAATATACAATTTCCCCCTTTTAAAGACCCTTTCCAGACTTGTCCAGGCTCAGAGCATCAGAAAATCAAGATTAAACCATCAACAGCTATCATATCTAACCTTTCAATAAATTGTACCTATTCTTCATGACTTTCTATATGACTTTTATCTTTCTATATGCTGTATATATAAAATGTATGAACTTCTTTACCAAAATATAACCAGATAAGCCCATTGCTGCACGTGCATCTCTTTTGGCCAAATTGAATAAATCTCTGTGGCTTGTTTTCAGCTTGATGAGTTGGTTTCTCTGTCCTGGTCTATCTGGTTTTCAACATACTGTTCACCAGGAACAGATCCTCTTTAACAGCGGCCATAGCACTAAATTCAACAACAGATGCACCTTAAGATAGACTTACCAGAGCTTTTAGCTTTGATGACCCACCTGGAAGCCAAACCCTGCAGGGGCAGCTTCCTCTCCAGATGACAATATGTTTTTCTTAACCTTTTCCTTCCTGTCTCTGAAAAAGTGCACTCTGCTGGCATAACAGATAGTTACTACACATTAGTCCACTAAAGGAGTCCAGTTTTTTCTATCCTTTAGCCCCCCCCCCCCTTCTGCTTAATTAGGCACCTTTTGGAACTGAGTCAAGATATTTGTGGATTTTGTTTTACCAAACAAGGGCAGTAGGAATCAAACGGGATGTGTGAAGAGGTCTAGGGCTGAGATCCTGTCTGGTCTTGCTTTTTCTGCAGTAAGAAATAACTCATGGGAGAGGGTGACTGGGGAAGCAGGGAGGGCGAAGGGTAATAGTTGAACAGAAGCAGAAGTTGTCTTTTGATATTCCTATCAAAGTGGTAATGAAACTGTGCTCCCTGTTCTCACAGATGAACGATCCTCAACCCTCGGGAGGTTGGAGGAATCAGTTAATTGTGGCGCATGTTCCTTCTGTTTACAAATTATCTCCTCCCTTGCATTGGCTTGATTCCCTTTAAATAAACTCTCTCCTTTTGGGGGTGGTTTCTGGTTGGTACATGTACTGCCTGACTGTTTCTAAATTTGCTTTTGTCTGGAACTCTGTGAAGCATAGCTACTTAGCCAAAAGGTATTGTGCTTTCTGTCTTGAGAAGCTAGAGCCCAGCAATGTGTCATGCTTTGCTTTAGTGCGACTAACAACCCAGAAGAAAGGATGGAGTTACAATTTAAGTCTTAATATCTGAGAGAACTACTGTTGGTAGCAGGGAGGAATAAAAGCAGCAAATTTACTTTTTATCGTAAGAGAATTTGTTTGGTGGTTCATCTGTTGCTATTTGGAGGACACTTACTACTCATTCAGACCCTTGCTCATTTAAAGCTGTCACATAGTTCTTTTTGCATAATTAATTTATATTCAGTAATAAAGAGAAAAAAATGGGAGAGAACAAAAACAACACACAAATAGATTTTTGTGATATTTAAGACTAAAACGGTTACCTCTAGCACAACTAGATCTAAGACAATCACCCAAAACTAAAACATACATATACTAATACACACAGACATACCAATACTAGAAGAATCTTATGAAACTCATACTTATGAAACTGTTGATTTTTACTTATTATTTTCCTACTCAGTTTAGATAACACTATCTGGCCATATCTTTAATAACATTCTTCTAATCCATATTCCAATAGTTGAAATTTGCCTCCAACAGTGCTAAAAAGGGGATAAACAAGTCCAAATCTTTATTGAAGAGGACAAGGATTTCTCCATAAGCATTGTCAGTTTGTTCATCTCAGCTAGTTCACCAATATTTGTTAAGGACTCTTCTTGAGATGACTGGTTCTTTCCACCTCTGCACATTAATAATAATAATAATAATAATAATAATAATAATAACAACAACTTTATTTTTATACCCCACCTCCATCTCATCTCTCTCACCTCCACCTTACATGGGGCCAAGCCCAATCACACAGAGTTAAAAACATAGCATATAATGTATAACAATAATGTAAGATAGCATAAAACAACATTATAACAATAATAAAACAGATATCATAAGCAACAAATAAGAACATAATTCAGTTGTTACTGCAGTTATCATATATTGCGGTAATCTTCCATGATTTCCTTCTAGTTGATAATCCAGCAATTCCATTAGAGAAAACTCTGGTTTCATCATGATTCTGACCATAACAGTTTCTTTCAGCATCTTATTTATTAATTCAGTATTTCTGGGCCTTTTCACAAGGCCATCACATATAATAGCATGTTCCAACATTTTTCTCCCCATTTACAGCATTCACAAGAAATGCCTTTATACATTTGAGAAAGTGTCTTTGGCATTAAGTACAATCTATACGTCATCTTATAATTTTTTAAAATCATTACTCAAAGTAAACTTCAAACCCTTTGTCCAAACCTTCTCTGGCCAAGATATCGCTATTCACATATTTATTTGAAAGTATTTATACTGGGTTAGGTAGCAAATGGCTCCTAACCACACGTATCCTCCTCTGTTTTGTGTCCTTTGTCCCTTAACACAGTTGCTCTGCCACCGGTTACATGAAGTACCATTTCTCTTGAAAATTAGCCATGCTTTGTTTTGAACCAGAATCATACTCTCTGAAATATAGTCCTGGTTTACATTCTGCACACACTGAATGCCTTGTTCACAGAAGTCATCTAGTTTTGTGTTATCAAAGGCTTTCATGGCTGGAATGACTGGGTTGTTGTAGGTTTTTCAGGTTGTATGGCCATGTTCTAGAAGTATTCTCTCCTGACGTATCGCCTGCATCTATGGCAGGCATCCTTAGAGGTTGTGAGGTCCTCAGAGACAGTGACCTCACTACCTCTGAGGATGCCTGCCATAGATGCGTCAGGAGAGAATACTTCTAGAACATGGCCACACAGCCTGAAAAACCAACAACAATCCACTCATCTAGCTTTGTTTTGCTACCAACCTTGTTCTGTTGAATTTCAGTTGCAAAGCAATAGGAGTGAGATGTGATTACCAGTGAACAATCCGGCCTACACTGGTGGTGACTGGTGGCTCCCATAATCAGTGAAGCAATGAAACCACTCCTTGTTTTAATCCAGGTTTTAGGTGATTTCTGAGATGCTGAACCTTATTTCTGAATAGGTGCAGAACCTTGGATAGCTCCTCTACAGCTAGCTGAAACCTGGAATAGATCCACTGCCTTGCTAACATGGGAACCAGCAGCAACATTGGTCTGGAGATATTACCCACGCAGTTTCCAAAATGTATTACAGTTGTTTACAAATTTAAATAGAATAATAAAAATGATGGTACTAGAGTGGGCCCTTGGTATCCACAGGCATTGGTTCCAGGACCTGTTGTGGATATAAAAATCTGTGACTGACATCAATCCTTAAAGCAAGGCACAAATAAATCATTTATTTTCTCTTTTCTATTATGAAAAATTAGCAGGAGGAATAAGTTATAAATCTTCCTTGGAAGAGCATTCCTCAGTGTTGGGGCAGCAAGAGAAAAAAACCCTTCCTGATGGAGAACAACTTAGCCTCTCAAAAGGTAGAATCCAAAATCATTTGTATGTTTTGTTTTTGTTGTGTGCTTTCAAGTCCTTTCTGACTTATGTCAACTCTAATGCAAATTCATAATGGGATTTTATTAGCAGAATTTGTTCAGAGGTGGGTTAATCTTGCATTCTTCTGAGGTTGGGAGCATGTGATTTGTCCAAAGTCAACTGGTGGCTTTCCATGGCTGAGCAGGAATTTAGACCCTGTTCTCCTGAGTCCTGGTCCAATGCTCTACATAGGTATATGGGATTCTCCTAAATGTTGGGGAAGCTCAAGGTCATTTCAGACAAAGGTGAGAAATCTCTGGTTAAGGGTTCAGGTTTTTTGTCTCCACAACTCTGAGACACCTAAGAGCACACTAACAGAATTGCCACTAGCAAACAATAGTGATGCCACAAAAATGCAGTTAAGGAGTCCTCGAATAAGTCAGCCCTCCACTTTCACTGAGGTTAGGGGCACGGGATTCCCATTAAAGCGCAAAAAACAAACAAACACACAAATGAAAAAATACTTATATTTAATACTTAAATAATAGGAATGTCTAGGTCTTCCAGCATGACTCTGGTCAACCTCTACTGGAAACTGACAATAGAATTGCATTGGAGGACCTAGAGATCCTGAGAGACTTGTTCACTCTTGAAATCTCTAGGTCTTCCAGCAAGACCGGAGGAAGGCAGCAATGGAGTCATATTGCAGGACCTAAAGATGCCTAGATTGAGCATTTTAAATCAGTGAATAATCAAATCTGCAAAATGTCAGAGACTAAATGCCAGAGAACTGAGCATGGATTGCAGCCGTGGTGTCACAGTAGGAAGGTATCCATGTATTATGCTTGCTGCATATGTGTTGGGGTTAGTGCTGACACCAAGCCTCAGATGACAGTCTGCAAGCGCAATGTGGGAAGAGGAAATAGGAATGTTTTGTCACCACATGCAGAAGTGGCTCTAGCATGACCTCTGATCTGTGATCTGTTGGGCTTGGTCCAGGTTTTCCTCCCTTGCTCTGGCCATTTCAGCTGTCATCAACTTGTTGTTTCACAACCTGAAAGCTTCATCATCACACCTTTCAGTCAACATGGCAAGTGCCTGGGCCAGATCTCCAGAGCAAAGGCTGACCTGGGATGTCACTAGGGTTTCCTGCACTCCTGTCTGAATGTTTAAAACAAAAAAGTTAACTAAGTAGATCTATCATTGTGAAAGGTGAATTGTGCTAATACATTCCCCAATGAATTTCTTGCAGAATCAAGAACAATATCCATTTAAAACAGCAGCACCTCGGTTGTTGTTGAACCATAGCTCCTAGCAGTTCTAGCCAGCATAGCCAATGGTAAGAATGCTAGGAGCAGCAACAGTCCAATGACCTCTGGAAAACACTATGCTTCCCATCCCTGGTTTTTGGGGTGGTGAACAGCAAATTCTATACCAATTAATATTAATGATAAAATATAGAGCTTGCTAAGGCATTTGGCAAATCAAAAGCCTGGAAAAATATAAAATGTCTTTACTTCGTGTCATAAACAAAGCCCTCTCATTTGTTGTTGTCTAATGCACTTCCTATAAGGATGCCATCTAGGAAGCAGCTTTAGCAGAAGATCTCAAAAAGCAGTCGGATAGTATGGGGTTTGGAAAGACAGTCTCAGCTTATTGCAATATATGGACAATTGTTTTTTCTCCTTGAGTTATTCCATATCTTATCAGTTTATGGGTTCACCATGGGTTAATGTTCACAAAAAGCTTAACCCTTCTGGGTTACTTTCCTTGGTTTGGCTTAAGACTCAGTTTAAGCACAAATGTTCAAACCGTGGTGAGATTTGCCATGAGGCAAGCTATAGATTCATGTTTGAAGTGGGTTTGCAAAGCGTATTTTAGATTAGTCATAAACATTATGTTTGCCCCATGCAAACCATGATTAAGATAAGGTTCCTAGATCTGTATGTGGACTTTCTCACCCTCAGGAGAAGGGAGAAAACTCTCAGGGTAAGAGTACTGCCTTTAAAAGTGTATGTCTATGCATTTTCCTATTTGTTAGACTGGTTCCTTTTTCCCATTGCTTAACGTTAACACTCAGAGCCACGTTGGTGCAGTGCATTAAACCCTTGTGCCGGCTGACCTGATAACCTTAAAATCTGAAGGTTGGTGATTTGAATCCGTGAGAGGGGTGAGCTCCCATCTGTTAGCCCCAGCTTCCCATGTGGGGACAATGAGAGAAGCCTCCCATAGGATGATAATACATCCGGGAGTCACTTCTGACATGATAAAAAAAATGTAACATTTTCATGGCACTTGAACTGCCATAATTCTATCCTACAAAATCCTGGGACTTGAAGTTTAGACAGGGTCATTTTACCTTCTCAACCAGAAAGCTCCAGTGTCTCACCAAACCACAAACCCCATGATTTCATAGGCAGGAAGGAGAGGGAAAGAGGCGTCATATTAATATCATACTTTGGAATAATGTCTTTCACTTGCACATTAATACCGACTATTCTGCTAAAGAAATTCTCATAGAACTAAACTGACCTCCTCCTGTTCAAGGGTGGCCACATGACAGGGTAGGAAAGGAAAATTGTCATCTGAACGTGCTCTGAATGGGAACAGAAATCATTCCAACATGCATATTCTCATTAGGATCAGGTTTCTTCCAAGTACAGTATGTACAGTTTATGCCAGGCGCACCCTTCACGGAAAAGCATTCCAGTATCACCAAGGCTAGTTTTTCATTATCTCTGCACCCCTCACTGCCAGGGCTTCATATTAATAGAAATACACTCTCTGTATGTATGTATGTATGTATGTATGTATGTATGTATGTACATGTGTGTGTGTGAGAGAGAGAGGGGGGTGGGCAATGGATCCCTTCTTCTCTGTGGAGATGGACAATAAGATACTATTGTTGAAATCTTGAATCCAAATCAACAGTGCAGTACTGCGGAGGACAAAAAGAATCTGCTATTTTGGAATGTGTTCACTTACCAGAAGAATGATGGGGAGCAGCAGCAGATCTGCTTGGCTCAGCATTGCTCAGACCTTGGCTAACAAATGAGTGGCACATGGTTGATTCCCCCAACGTGCTTTTTAGCAAGAAAACAAAAGGAAGTGAACCTGACAGGTGTGTTTATTCCTCCCTTACTCAATTCCCTTGGTATTTCATTATTTTATCAGGATTTTTTTTCCTTTTTAGGTGCTTCCCAAGCTCTGTGTCAAAACATAGTGGACCGATGCTACCCTATTTTGGCATCAGCCTGCCAGATCCACAATGCAAGCTTTCTGGCCCATAAGCACCAAGGAGCCCTGTGCGTGCGGGTCTGGATTTATGTCCCTTGCCGCCCACGCATTGTTCCACCGAAGCCTCAATGGCACTACTGTCCGAAGTGCTGTTACCAATGAGCAGCCCGCCTGCAACACATTCCCCTTCCTGGCTCGGCTGCTGCAAAATGAGACGGAACGGAACATTCCACTCCCACTAGTTGAACACCCGAAGATGATTCAGGGCCCAGCAGCAGAGATACACAAGAGACCCATTGGGCATGGAATGCGTTATATTATATTGTCACCATCTGGAAGGGCACAGCCGGACTTGCATCTTTCCCCAGTCATTCTTTGCCTCTGGATGGTAGTGGATTTCGGTAGAGTCACTTGGGGACTGCTACTGATGGCCTCCCAGTCATCTCTCTCCTAAGTTTGCCATGTGCATTCATTAACCGCATGCCTCCCCCCCCCCCCCCCCACTTCTTTGCATGGTATACCTTTGCTCATTGCATTGCATCTTGAAACATCACTTGTGCAGGCCAGGATTGAAAAATCAGCTGATGACCCAAAATGCAGAATGTGTAAGGAAGCTGATGAAACCATTGATCATATCCTCAGGTGCTGCAAGAAAATTGCACAGACTACAAACAGAGGCACAACTCTGTGGCCCAAATGATTCATTGGAACTTATGTCACAAATACCACCTGCCAGTAGTAAATAACTGGTGGGATAATAAACCTGCAAAGGTAGTGGAAAATGAACATGCAAAGATACTGTGGGACTTTCAAATCCAAACTCACAAAGTTTTGGAACACAATACACCAGACATCATGACTGTGGAAAAGAAAAAAGTTTGGATTATGGATATCACCACACCAGGTGACCGTCGCATTGAGGAAAAACAACAGGAAAAACTCAACCGTTATCAGGACCCCAAAATCAAACTGCAAAGGCTCTGGCATAAGCCAGTACAGGTGGTCCCAGTGATAATCGGCACACTGGGTGCCATGCCAAAAGATCTCAGCTGGCATTTGGAAACAATAAACATTGACAAAATCACGATCAGTCAACTGCAAAAGGGCTCCTTACTTGGATCTGCACACATCATTTGAAAATATATCACACAGTCCTAGATGCTTGGGAAGTGTTTGACTTGTGATTTTGTGATACGAAATCCAGTATATAGATTTCGTTTGCTGCGACATACTGTGTTTTTGTGTCAGTAAAATAATAATAATATGTTTTATTTCTTACTCAAAACTTGAGATGGAACATAGTTCAAATGCATAGATAGAAATATAAAGCCATTAAAACACATCTGTTAAAAGACATAGACATAAGGTTAAAACACATTGTAATCAATCATATCAATAAAGATGCCAGTTTACTTAGGACCTTATCACACTATACTGATATAAAATTATATTACACTTTAACTGCCACAGCAACATCCTGTGGAATCCAAGGGTTTGTATTTTAAGGCTCTCTGGCTGAGAATTCTAAATATCCCTCTCTTAATGGCAAATTCCAGGTTTCTATGGGGTGCAGACACAGTAGTTAAAGTTAAATATAGTGCTGTTTCGGTTTAGTATGATAAGAATCTTAGGCCCCTTCTACACTGCCAAATAACATTCATATTATCTGCTTTGAACTGGATTGTATGGCAGTGTAGACTCAGATAATCCAGTTCAAAGCTGATTGTGTGGATTATCTACTTTGATAATCTGGATTATATGGCTGTGTAGAAGAGGCCTTAATGTGCAGAAGTATAAAGTTACACATTAAGGTCGGAACTTAATTATGACAGTTGTTGGGGTTTAGAATATCCTTATTTATGAGGTCACAAAGAGTCGGAGATGACTGAACGAATAAACAACAAAAATAGTCTATCACAACAACAGTTTACAGACTACATTTTCTGTCCCAGGTAAACTACTTTGACTGTACTATTTATTATCCCTACTCTAAGGCCCCTTCTACACTGTCATGGAAGGAAGATATGGTTCACCAATCACTCTAGACTTCAACTCCCAGCTTTCCTCAACATTGGCAACAACAGTTACACAGTTCCCACCTCTGGTTATCATGCCTCGGACCTCAGAAACAGGAATTATTTGGAAGAATTCGTACCAATATCACAAAGGAGTAATTGCTGCTTTTGGCTCTTGCGGTGCCTTGTTGGAGCCTGGCTTTCCAACAGGATCTAATACTTACATACAACTTCCTTTGTTTCCTCATCCCCAGAGGGTAGGGCTGTGCTTTCTTGTTCCAAAAGTGGCCGGATGTGACTGGATGGCTGGCCCACAAAACACGAATATTTAATTTCTGCCAAAAGTTATGAGGAGGAAAGAGGACAAGAGAAAGCCTGACTGTAAGATTGCCACTCACCTCTGATTAGCATAAATAGGAGCATAGCAAGGGCTGCCCCAAGAAGTGGCTGCAGAGGAAACAGGAGGAAGGGGCTGGAAGACAGAGCTGGAGAAAGTATTCCACTTGTTTTTTTCCTTCCTTGAGTTTTTGCAAGTTTCTCCCTTGCAACGTAGTGGAGAATGTCCAGGTCCATTGCCAGTGTTACAATACAATTTGGCTATTCCGATTCATGTCACTTTGGGCAGGAACTTATCTTCATATAACCCTGTCCAATTGCAGAAGTGTAGTTTGACATCACATGGGTGCCACTTTCCTTCCTCCGGTTCCTAAATGACCATGAAATCACGTTCAAGATCTCTTGTTTGTATGGGTGCGTGAAAAGACCAGAAGAGAAATCATAAATAAAGATACTCCCAGAGCATTATATATATAATATATCTTGTGTCTCCCTACAGGCACAAGTGCTCACACCACAAATTTAGAGTGCTCACCACATGGTGACAGATAGAGAACTGACTGAGAAGCCCGTAGGCAAATAACTAGATTAGAATATTGCTCTTGGAGATATGATATGATCCTTTTATTTGCAGGACCAGTACCC
The DNA here is from genome assembly GCF_037176765.1 of Anolis sagrei. Classification (NCBI taxonomy): domain Eukaryota; kingdom Metazoa; phylum Chordata; class Lepidosauria; order Squamata; family Anolidae; genus Anolis; species Anolis sagrei. The sequence continues at coordinate 139,138,778 of NC_090022.1, forward strand.
GCAGTTTCTCTTACCCAAGTCTTGTATCTCTAGCTTTTTTAAGGTCCTTCAGCACAATTCTATAGCATGCTTTCACTGGAAGTTGACTAGAGCTGCACTGGGGGATGTAGCATTGCTGGAGGCCTTTTCTAGGGCCTACAAAGCTATCCTATGGTGTGACATCCATTTCAATAGGGTTCATTATCAGAAAAAATGAAATGCAAAGATACAGAATGGCTCGACTGCAGCACATGTGAAAAAGATCTTGCAGTCCTTGTGAACAAGTTAAACATGAGCCAATAATGTGATGCTGCAGCTCAAACAGCCAATGCGATTTTGGCTTGCATAAATAGGAGTATGATGTCGAGATCCAGGGAAGTCATGCTATCCCTCTACTCTGCCTTGGTTAGACCACACCTGGAATACCGTGTCCAATTCTGGACCCCACAATTGAAGGGAGATATTGACAAGCTGGAATGTGTTCAGAGGAGGGCAACTAAAATGATCAAGGGTCTGGAGAAAAAGCCCTATGAGGAACGGCTTAAGGAGCTGGGCATGTTTGGCCTGCAGAAGAGCAAACTGAGAGGAGACATGATAGCTATGTATAAAAATGTGAGGGGAAATCATAGGGAGGAAGGAACAAGCTTGTTTTCTGTTGACGTGAAGACTAGGACGCGGAGCAATGGCTTCAAACTACAGGAAAGGAGATTCCACCTGAACATTAGGAAAAACTTCCCTAATTGTGAGAGCTGTTCAGCATTGGAACTCTCTACCCTGAAGTGTGATGGAGGCTCCTTCTATGGAAGCTTTTAAACAGAGTCTGGATGGCCATCTGTTGGGGGTACTTTGAACGTGATTTTCCTGCTTCTTGGCAGGGGGTTGGACTGGATGGCCCATGAAGTCTCTTCCAACTCTATGATTCTATGATTCTTGTGTGCTGTGCTGCCTGGTTTGATTCCAACATGTCCCTGACTATGCTGGATCTACACTGCCCTATATCCCAGATTATTTTCTTATACTATATTATTTGGCAGTATAGACTCATATAATCCAATTCAAAGCAGATAATCTGGGATCAGATCCTGGGATATAGGGCAGTGTAGATCCAGCCTTAGGAATGGTTCTCAACCTGTGGGTCCCCAGATGTTTTGGCCTACAACTCCTAGAAATCCCAACCAGTTTACCAGCTGTTAAGATTTCTGGGAGTTGAAGGCCAAAACATCTGGGGATCCACAGGTTGAGAATCACTGCTCTAGTCCTAGGGGAAACTGTTATTTTTCCATTGTTATTATTGAGATGTCATTTTAAAAAACAGTACAAATAAGGGACACCCCAGGCCTTGCATTTTATTTCTCTCAGAATTTTGTTTATATGACATCTTTGGTTCATAGGTTCACATCATGAGAGAATAACAATGAATTACCCTTCTACATAAGCATTGCTCCATAAGGCCAGACATAATGGTGGCAGAAGCATAAATTCCCCACTGTCATTGATAAAATCAATTAAAGAAACCATGTTGAAAAGGAGCTTATTTCTGGTTGGTTATTTCTATTACAGGTGGAAAGTTTTATGTTGCTCCTTGTGACTGGTTGAACTTCAGATTCTCCTGGCTCATCATAACTTCAAAGGCAATCTGAGATTTGAAGGTAGTCCTAAGATTTGAAGGCGCATATTTTTCTTGAGAGAGTTATTGAGTGTCAGGACTGGTGGTGCCAAGGGGAGGGAGACAGAAAGGTCAGTGGGAAAAGAAAAGTCTTGTAACTCTGCCACTAAACTGGTTTGGAGAACCCTTCTAAAACTGTTTCAAGCACAGGGCGGTCAGTGTCACAATGAGCTTGCTGCCTCCCCACCCCCTCAAAAGTGACTTGGAAGCCACTTATTTTGGATTTTTTTTGTAAAACGATTATGGATATAAGATCATGACTCGGCATTTTATATAATTTTTAACCTGTTTGATTGATCGATTTGTGTTTTAATTGCTTATATGTTTAGATTGTTTATATTTTGATTAGATGTATCTTATTGTTTACATGTGCAGCATTGATTTTTGCCGGATTTGTAAGCCGCCTTGAGCCCCCTCTGGGGTTGAGAAAGGCGGAGTAGAAATGAAGTAAATAAGTAAATAAATAAATATTTTTTCTTGCAGCCAGAATCCACAGGTTTGTTTGAGAGAACAAGGCTGAGAACAAATCCCAGAAACCACTGGCCACACTGGTTTTCTAATTATGGGACCTGTACTTCCAAAAAAAGGTGTTTTTCTGAATTCTAGTGTGGAAAACCGATCATGTGCCAGCTTCATTGGGTCACCATGCTCTCCTCTGACGAATAGCAGCTCCCAGGTGTTCAGGCTGGGAAAGGTCTTTCCCATCACCAGCTACTTGATCCTTTGACCCCAGATTGGACCTGGGATCTTTGGCATGCCAAGCTTGCGTTTTACCACCAAGCTGAGTCACCCTGAACATGACAGAGTGGCTAAATGTCAGCTGCGGGCAGCTTCATAAAAATGGTAAGTCAGAAGGAGACGAAAGAGAACAGGTCTCCAGTCTTAGTTGGATTAGGATATCTAATGGAGTGGGCCTCTGGATTGCATTGTTTGGTTTTGAATTTTATCAGCATGGCATCCTATTTGCTCATATGATGATCATCCCACCAGGCAACCCACTTTAACCTTGTATCTACAGTACAGGTTATGTTGGTTTTGCACCTCTTTCATTATCATGGCATCCAACAAGGAAACCTGAGATATGTAGTGTGGTAAATGCTGACAGAGTGGGTTGAAAAGCGATTCCTACCAATAAGAATTCTATCATCCCCAATAGGTTTTCCTTTCAGTCCACACATTTCCAGCAATGCAGTTGATTCCGTTGAGCTTTCAGAAACCCAGTTTAGGCATCCAAAGAAAAGGAACAAAATTACACAAGGAAAACAAATACAGAATATAGAAGAGTTCAGAATATGATGGATTTTCAGTGACACACTATCTGCAAGGGTGGAAATTCAGTGGAAAGTTTAGTGGGCAGGGGAGGGCATAATTCTTTTAGGGGAGAAAATGCCATTAATTTGGAAGTAGTAAAAAAAAAAAGGTAAAGATTTCATCTGACATTAAGTGTAGTCGCGTCTGACTCTGTGGGGTGGTGCTCATCTCCATGTCTAAGCCAAAGACCCGGCGTTGTCCATAGACACCTCCAAGGTCGTGTTGCCTGCATGACTGCATGGGGCACTGTTACCTTCCCACAGAAGTGGTACCCATTGATCTACTCACATTTGCATGTTTTCAAACTGCTAAGTTGGCAGAAGCTGGGGCTAACAGCTCACATTTCTCCCCAAATTCGAACCACCAACCTTTTGGTCAGCATGTTCAGCAGCTCAGAGGTTTAATCTGCTATGCCACCAGGGGCAACAATTTGGAACTACACAGAGTGATATCTCTGGTTGAGGGTTCTCTGAGGAGCTCTGAGCCCTTCTGTTAAGGAGTTGTAACTTTCCTCTTGCAGAACTAAAGCATCCCCATTTCCTTAGGAAATGAAGATGAATAGCACCTGTTGTGTTTTGCACATTAATTCCCTTATACCTCTTTACCATGACGCTGTAAAGCAGTGGTTCTCAACCTATGGGTCCCCAGATGTTTTGACCTTCAACTCCCAGAAATCCTAACAGCTGGTAAACTGGCTGGGATTTCTGGGGACCCACAGGTTGAGAACCACTGCTGTAAAGTATGCTATTCTTATTAACTCCATGCTGTAGATGGGGATGAGCTAGAGGTGAACAAAAACCATCTAGTGCAGGGTTGAGGGGAAAGTACCTCTGGATATCGGGAGGATCTCTGTAATTTGGAGTATGTGGTAAGGTTTTATGGCTCCCAATTATTCAGAAATAGCTGCAATATAATGATTACTACTATCTATTCTATAAAATATACTCTTGAGGAAGATGATTTGACGGGACTTGAAGCACAATTTGTATATTTATGTAAAACAGAGGAACTGATAGGTCTATAATCACACTAAAGTAGGCTCAGATCTCTCAAAGGCTGTAGTGACTTATTATTTTAAAAAGTGAATTACCATTAACCCCACTTGACTAGCTTCCAACAGACCTCACAACCTCTGAGGATGCCTGCCATAGATGCAGGCAAAACATCAGGAAAGAATGCTTCTGAAACATGGCCATACAGAAAACTCACAGCAACCCAGAGATTCTGGCCATGAAAGCCTTCAACAATATATTGAATTACCATTTCTGGAGGCCCAGCTAAGGTAATGCATTCTAACTCAGCTTTAGAAGTCAATGGTCAGCTCCTGCTGCACCAGTCTTGCCAAGTAAAGCTAGGATAGGGTCACCATAGCTCAGAGTTGATTTAAAGGCACATTAAAGAGGCAGCATGGGGCAGTGGTTTGAGCACTGAACTATAACTATAGGAACCAGAATTCAAATCTCTACCCAGCCATTAAACTTTGGGCAGGTTACACATTCTCAGCCTCAGAGGAAAGCAATGGCAAACTGTTTGCCAAGACAATCTTGTGATATATGTTAGCCTTAAGGTTGGAAACAATGTGAAGGTACACAGAAACAAGTAGAAATTGTAATGAGAAGATCCATAATCCAGTTTCTTCCATGCTCTAGTGCTGCCCACAAAGCAACCCTGTTCCACTAGAGCAGACTTCAGTCACTCTCTCTCCCTCCTCCTGTGTCAACTGGAGAGGATCAAGCGGGTGAGTCACATATTCCTTAGGAGATAGGACTCTCTCTGCTTCCTCTCTGCACTTAAACACCATTCTTTCAGCGACCTGATGAAACCCTTACCCAGCCAGAGAGAGAGAGAGAGGGAGAGAGAGAGAGAGAGAGAGAGAGAGTGTTCTGCAGCAGGCAGGGTGGACACTGGGGCGCCTTTGATTCTGTGCCAGGTAGTGAATTATTCCTGCTAGCCATGGGGGGAGAGCGGAGAGATCATGATGCTTGGCCTATTTTGGGGAGAACAAATCAACAGCACAACAGGTGTCCGGTCTCCCAGCTGCCGCCTGGGAGATATTCCTTACTGTTCAAGGGCATCAGAGTTTCCACAGGGTCTCACCATCCGGCAGTCCCACCCACTGATTGGCACTGACCGAATTGCTGCCCCACTCCAAAGGCTTTGAAGTGAAGGGCGAGTGGGCCTGGGTTTCTGTGGGAGGAAGGCTAGACCCTCCTCACTTTGCACTAAAAACGAAGAACTCAATGCACAATTTTAAAAGGGGGGTGTTCAAAGGGAAAGTGGCCCTTTTGAATAAAACCTCCATTGGGTCTGCCAGTGTAGCTGGTGGTTGTACTGACTGGTTCTAGTTTTAAAAAAAAAAGCAAAACCTTTGCTCAACTCTGTATATACATAGATCAGCAACCTGGGGATTGGGACCTCTGGGGGGTCGCAAGGGGGTGTCAGAGAGGTCACCAAAGACCATCAGAAAACACAGTATTTTCTGTTGGTCATGGGAGGTTCTGAGTGGAAAGTTTGGCCCAATTCTATTGTGGGGTTCAGAATGCTCTTTGATTGTAGGTAAACTATATCAGGTTGATATAGAAAACCTCTTGATATCAGGTTTTCCTGAAGTTCACTCTAAAGAAAAAGAATATCTAGTTTCTTACATTTTTCATAACTTTTCTAGTTTTTTCATGTCAGGAACAACTTGAGAAACTGCAAGTTGCTTCTGGTGTGAGAGAATTGGCTGCCTGCAAGGACGTTGCCCATGGGACACCTGGATGTTTGATGTTTTACCATCCTTGTAGGAGGCTTCTCATCTCCCTGCATGGGGAGCTAGAGCTGACAGAGGTGAACTCAACCTGCTCTCCTCGGATTTGAACCACTGCCGGCACAATGATTTAACCCATTGTGCCACCGGGGGCTCCTAACATTTCTAGTGGTGACATTGATATCCTGACCTTTCTCCAGTGAGCTTGGGGCAATGGAAATAGAACTCTTCCTTCCCATGGTATTCTCAAAATAATAACTCTATAAAATATAGCCATGTTGACAGTGACTGAGCCTAAGGCTAACCTGGTGAGTTGTCATGGCTATGTGGGGAATAGAATCTAGATCTATTCCCAAATCCCAATCCCACACCACATGGGCTTTTTTAAACTGCCTCTTTCTCTCCCTTTCCCAAGTGGGCTGCTGTAGATCCCATGGATAATATCCAAGCAGTCCTTGTGGATTTCATAGGTGATCCACCCGTGAAGTGTTCCACCAAGAAGCCATTTCAGTCTCTGCAGTTTAGTCCTTTGATTCCACCTTAACTCCCCACCGCACCAGGAGGATTCCTTGGCTTGGATTTTAAATATCCAGCACCAGCCAGCATGGTTTTGAGGTCTGAGCATTAAACAGGATTCTGGGAGACCAGGGTTTGAATATCCACTCAGCCATAGAAACCCACATGGCGACCCTTGGGAAGTGACATTCTTTCAGCTAAGAGGAAGGTACTGGCAAACATTTTCTGAGTTAATTTTGCCAAGAAAAAAACCATGGGTAGTGTATTCTCAAAGGCTTTCATGGCCGGAATCACTGGGTTCTTGTGAGTTTTCCGGGCTGTACAGCATGTTCCAGGAGAGGAGAGAATGCTTCTGGAACGTGACCATACAGCCCAGATAACTCACAACAACCCAACCATGGATAGCCTTGTCAGGTGTTCAGATCAACTTAAAGATATATAACAAAAACAACATAAAACTGTAAGTCTTGGGATTCCATAAGATTCACAGTAGTTCAAGTGGAATAATAGTGCTATAATCAGGTAGTGTGATGCTAGTGGGCAGAATCTTGTATTTGAAGCAACTTCTCTCAATTCACCTTTTCTTCAATTTGAAAAGCCAGCTGCGCCCATACCTTGGGAAGTCTGACTTGGCCACGGTGGTCCACACTTTTGTTACATCCCGATTAGACTACTGCAATGCGCTCTACGTGGGGCTGCCTTTGAAGACTGCCTGGAAGCTTCAGTTAGTCCAACGGTCAGCAGCCAGGTTGCTCACTGGAGGGGCGTACAGGGAGCATTTGACTCCTCTGTTACGCCATTTCCACTGGCTGTCGATATGCTACCGAGCACAATTCAAAGTGCTGGTTTTAACCTTTAAAGTTCTAAATGGTTCTGGCCCAGACTACATGCCCGAATGTATCTCCTGCTAAGAATAATCACAAAGTTTAAGATCATCTGGGGAGGCCCTGCTCTCGATCTCACCGCCATTGCAAACGCAATTGGCGGAGACAAGGGACAGGACCTTCTAATCTGTGGAATTCCCTTCCCAAAGACATCAGATTGGCCATCTCCCTTCTGTCCATTAGAAGGAAACTCAAGACTTGGCTGTGGGACCTTTCATTTGACCATTGAATAGCAACTTGTATGAAGAGGATATAAACAATTTTGAAGTGACAATGAATTGAACCGGACTCAGATTTTAATTGGCGTGTTTTAACAACTGTTTATTTAATGTTTTGTTTTAATGAATTTGTCGATTGTTTTTATCATTATGATGGCACTGATTGGTGTTTGCTGTGAGGCCGCCCTGAGTTCCCCCTCGGGGTGAGAAGGGCAGGGTACAAGTATATGAAATAAATAAATAAATAAATAAATAAATAAATATGTTTGGGAAAGGATCTTAATATTTCATAAGGACAGGTGACAATTGCAAATAAAAGGGGAACAGTTGCTAAAACATAGGTGTTTTTATCAGCTCTGTAAACTGGACAACATGCCACAACATACATTTACACCACTAGGAAGTTATATTCTAGACCAGACTGCCTGAGGGCCCTTCCTCACAACCATATAACCCAGAATATCATGGCACAAAATCCCGCAATATCTATGGAATATATGGCAGTGTGGACTCAGATAACCCAGTTCAAAGCATATATTGTGGGATTTTCTGCCTTGATATTCTGGGTTATATGGCTGTGTGGAAGGGCCCTTAGTAGCAGTTTGGAGCAATGGCACAAAGCACTTTTTGAAGCAGCATTTAGCAGCAGTGGAGCAGGGCAGTAAACAACTTTTGTTGTCAGTGCATACGCCTCTGATCGCTCTTGAGTAGGAATGTAATTCCTTGCTTAAATTCTTCTCAAAAAAGCAATGAACAATTTTAGCAATTTTCTTCTCACTGCAAGACAGTCTTTGGGAAAAAAAACTGCACCGTTTACAAAGACTATTCATAATTCAAGGCTTATTCTGTGTGTGCATATAGAAAGCTCATGTGATTACTTTACTTAGAAAACAGCATTTTCTGTTGAGGAAATAACTTTTTTGGCAGAACATGCTGCGTGAGAAATATTGCACAGCACACAAATATTTTCTGGGATCCTAGATCTCCTTTTCTGCAGTCTAACCTTACAAATAGTTAAGTAGCAGAGGTATTAAAAAGCTAAATATGTTTTTGATGTATGTTTTGTTAAAGAAGGCTAATAGTCTTTACATTTGAAAACTTATATTTCTTTTAAGAAACATTTTTGAAAGAAACCTTGTTAGTAAATGACGAAAATGCTAACTGGGACACTGGCAAGTGTGCCTGATGCACATCAATGTGTGATGTTCCTTAACCATGTTCCTGAGTATATTTGACTTGCTGGTACCAGTTTCCTGCTGTCTTTGAGATACTGAATATATGTCATCTACCCTTTGTCATCTGCTCACCAAGGAGCTCCCGGAGGAGCAATGGTTTAAACCCTTGTGCTGGCAGGACTGATGACCGACAGGTCAGCAGTTCGAATCCGGGGAGAGCAGGTTGAGCTCCTATCAGGTGTAGCTCCTCATGCGGGGACATGAGAGAAGCCTCCGACAAAGATGGTAAAGCATCCGGGCATCCCCTGGGCAACATCCTTGCAGATAGCCAATTCTCTCACACCAGAAGAGACTTGCAGTTTCTCAAGTTGCTCCTGACACACGCACATGCAAAATCTACTCTCCCAGAGAAAATCATGATAACCATGTCTAAGAAACTAGAGCTGATGTGGGCTATCCAATGCAATTTTCTGAATCACTATTCCAGATAACTCCAGGAACAGGCCTAAAACGAGAACACCAAGAATTATTTTTGGTTGGGCTGTGTTATTGGTGAGCAAGGTGCATTGAACATTTTGCTGGCTCTGCTACATAGTAACGTAAGAGTAGCCCTCTAGTAGATATTGATACTATGGAACTGTCCACTGTAGATAGGTTTACGTACAGAGAAATATAATTCCAATACCAGAATTCTGGTCAGTTTTAATCATGAATTTATAACTCTTGTCCTGTGTTTTAATCTCTGTTATGTTTATTTTAATATGAATTTTATAGAAATATGCTTTAATATGTATATTTTATAGAAATACATTTAAGATGTGTATTTATAGAATTTTTACAGTGCTTATGTGTTTTAACATTGCTGTTCAAGGGGCCCTCAGTGGTGCATTGGGTGAAACCCTTGTGCGAGCTGAACTGCTGACCAAAAGGTTGGCGGTTTGAATCCGGGGAGTGGGGTGAGCTCCCATCTGTCAGATCCAGCTTCCCATGCTGGTACGTGAGAGAACCCTCCCACAGGATGGTAAAACATCTGGGCATCCCCTGGGCAATGTCCTGTCAGATGGCCAATTCTCTCACACCAGAAGTGACTTGCATGCTGTAACCCACCTCGAGCCACAAGGAAGGCAGGTAAGAAATACAATTGTTGTTGTTGTTGTTTTCTGCACAGAAAAATGCAAAAACAGCCACATATGAATTTTGTATAGAATAAATCTCAAACTTCAAAGATTCTTGTCTGTCCAAGAATAGCTAGGATTCTTGACACCTGAGAAACACATTTTCAAATATTATTGCTGAGCTGCTTGGGAAACATCATGGCTGGATTCCCTCCTGAAGGAGCTGGCTTTCTTTGTTGTCCACATCCACCTCTTGTAGCAGAGGCTTCAGACATTTTAATTTCTGCTCCCACCTATGTTGCTGCCTTGCATGTGGCTACATTAGCCACCCTAAACTTTCAGTAAATTCAGGACACTCTCAGGCATGGCCAGCAACATAAAACTGCATCTGGAAACACAAAGTTATATCCTAAGACTTAAAATATTATTCTTGTAAGATGGTTTGGCATAGTTGGCCCGCCAGATTTGTGGATTTAACATTTGCGTATTTAATTATTCACAGATTTGATTAATATCTTAACTCTTAGAATCTATAGTAGGTTTTAAAAAAATAGATATAGTTTTAGTGTATGTAAATTTAATAAAAATTACCGTAACATAGGATTCAGGCATATGCCTATGTTGGAGGGGATACAGGGGAAACATAACTCCCATGTGCTCTTAAGTCACATGTATGCATTTCCAAGACTCACTGTAAAAATGTTTCTCTGTTGGAAGGCTGGCATTGTGTTTGGGGTAGTTCAGATGAATGGTTCTTCCATGCTGTAGGGGATGATGTGAACGTGCTACTCTGCCCAGGTTCCGGACTGGAGCCATGTGGGCTGGGATGCCCAGGTGGGTCCAGCGCCAAGCCCCACTCTGAGTCATCTGCGTTGAGGATTAAAAAGAGGCTATTTGGGTGGCAGAGATAAGCTTGGCATTTGTCAGCTCAGTAAGTTCCCCAAGGGAGGGGAGATTGTCCCCCCTTTTCAGATCATTGAGAGCCAGGGCTCAGTCACCAAAAGGCCCCTCCCATCGGAAACGCCGATGCTTTCACCAACTGGAATGTACACCCTACAAGACACAGAGAAGCAGCTGCTCCACATCACACCCGTAGTGTGCCATATCCACTGGCCAGCCCAGGGAAGCTATCAGTACTAAAATGCTTTGGAAAGATTGATCACTGCAGCGTAGAGATAGAAATTGCTACCTCCTGCTAACCAAACCCGCCTGGCAGATTAAGGTATTAGACAGATGGGAAGAGGATTCTCACACTTCGGGATATTATTTAATCTTGCATATTTTGATGGGCTGTATAGTCCACAAAAGTGTATCCCTTAAGGAATGGAGTAATCTTTAAGGGGTCACTAGTTTGCCATTTTTACTACAAGCCCAGAAAACTGTTATGAAAGAGTTTCAAAGTCACAGCATGCTGTGGAAAAGGGTAAAATGAATATCTGGTATTTCACCACTTCTTGCTATATTGAATTTCATTAGTTGGGGTAATTTATTTCTCTTAGTCTTTAAGGTGCCACAAGACTCTTTTGGAATTTTTACTACTTACTCAAAAATAACTTTAATGGGAGAGTAGTTTAAATTAAGTCTGCTACGTAAAAACTAATACCTTGTATTTCAGACCTGTTGCTGTATTGAATTTAATTGGTTGCTTTAATTGCACATAGACTTTTATTTTTGCCTCTGTATGGGTATGCTACCTGTATAGATGCTTCATGGACCTATCATATGGATCTATGGTTTAAAGCAGTGGTTCTTAACCTGTGGGCCGTGGACCACCAGTGAGTCGTGAGGACAAAAAGTCACACCTCTGCAAAGCGCTCCCTGCCATCAGCATTTCCTGGTCCTGTTTCACCTCCTCACTCTCACTGCCTGCTAGCTTGACCTTTTTGAACAGGCAAGCAGTGGCCAGAGTAGGGAGACTTGCCTTGGCATCTTCCCTGTGTGGTGGTAAACACTGGACCCATTGAATGTGTGTGTTTAAGAAATAGAAATAGGAAGCAACAAGGAGAGGAACCTCTCTGGGAACAAATCCCAGCAAAGCCTTCCAACCTCTGGAGAGTTGGCTGTTACACTGTTTAGTTGTCTAGACCTTGACAGAAACAAGTTCCTTTAAGCAAACCTCAAAGGCTGTGATAAAGGTGCTTCTTTTTACAGACCTCTTTCATGTCTTTTGTCTGGCTGACAGTTCACCCACCCTAGCGTTGGCATTGGAGTGTTGGGGAAAGACAGACTGTCAGTGTTGAGCCTTTTCTTTGTGTCAGGAGCAACTTGAGTAACTGCAAGTCGCTTTTGGTGTGAGAGAATTGGCCGTCTGCAAGGACGTCCAGGGGATGCCCGGATGTTTTGTTGTTTTACCATCCTTGTCAGAGGCTTCTCTCATGTCCCCACATGGAGAGCTGGAGCTGACAGAGGGAGTTCATCCGTGCTCTCCTCAGATTCGAACCAATGACCTGTCGGTCTTCAGTCCTGCCAGCACAAGGATTTAGCCCATTGCACCACCTTGGGCTGCAGCAATGTGTCTACAGTAAATAACGCAATAAAATCTGACTTGGGAAATAATTGATTTCTGCTCTAGGAAGTCCTGGAGAGTTGGCATGGTTTAGTGGTTTGACCATTGTACTACAACTCAGGAGACCAGGGTCTGAATCCCCATTTGGTCACGGAAACCCACTTGGTTAGCCAGTTTCACTTCTCAGCCTCAGAAGAAGGCAAGGGCAATCTTCCTCTGAACACATCTTGTCAAGAAAATTCCATGATAGGTTCCCCTTGGCATTGCCTAGGTTGGAAATAACATGAAGGCGCACAGCAATGAGCTAGATGAGCCTACTGTGGCAGTGTGTATTTATGTATAACAGCTGCCTTGAGCACCAAGTACTGAAAAAAAGGGGGAGAAAGCAGATTAACCTGCCTCACCAGCTATCCTGGCATGTGTTTTGCCACCTAATTGATCTATTAGTCTTGCTTCCAAAATAGAAATGATAAGAGAAGTAGAAGCTGACAAAAAAAATCCCTGATACATTTGGGAGGAAAATAGTAAGCACTCTAGAAGAGTCATAATGTCCTTAAACTTATGCAAGGCTTACCAGGCTTGTACCCAGATGGCAGCTTTTACACTTTCATTGGGCCCTATAATTTGAGCACTGAACTACAACTCTGGAGACTGGGTTCAAATCATATGAAAACACATCCGTTGACCTAAGTCAAGTCATGCTTTTTCAGTCTCAGAGGGAGGGGAGGCAATAGCAACTCCCCCGAACCCAAACAAATCTTCCGGCCCAGCTTACCTGTCCAAATGTATTTCCCTCTATGATCTACCTCGGAGATTAAGATCATCTGGGAAGGCCCTGCTCTTGGTCCTACCTCCTTTGCAAGTGTGACTTGTGGGGATGAGAGACAGGGACTTCTCAGTGGTGACCCCTTGACTATGGAACTCCCTAGTGAAATTAGAGCAGCCCCCTTCCTTGTGACCTTTAGGAAGAAAGTAAAAACATGGTTATGTGACCAAGCTTTCAGACAGCAAGGTTTTAGTGCAACAAGAGAATAAGGAACAGCGAACAGACCAAAGTAATGGCTTCGGATTATGATTCTGGATGGCGTGATTTTAATAACTGGTTTAAAATTGCGTTGTTTAAATATTTGGTTTTAATAAAGAAGTTTATTATATTGTATGTTTACGTTTTGGGATTGCTGCCTTATTTGTAAGGCTGCTCTAAGTCCCCTTTGAGATAGAGAAGGGTGGGATATAAATGAAGTAAATAAATAAATAAATAAATAAATAACCTCACGATAGTTTCATTTTAGGATTACCACAAAGCAGAAACAACTTGAACACACAAAACAACAACATATATTATACAAAATGAATTCTGTGCATATATACTGTCAGTGTGGTACTGAAGCACCTCTTTTATATACTGAAATCCCCATATTTAGTCTCTAGCACTTTAATAATAAGCTTAATATTTCTTTGAAGCCTAACAAACTTAAATAGGGTAAGACTTCTGACGTTGCTGAAGGAATGCTCTCTTCACTTATGGTTTTTGGTTGCTTACTGTGCTTGGCATGTAGAGTCTCTAGTTCAGTCCCTAAAGGTTTAGAGAGGAATTACTTCTCTGAAACCTGGGAATTACTGATCTAGATCAGGGATAGGAAAGGTGTGGCCCTCCAGTTATTTTGGGATTGCAATTCCCTTCATCTCTAGCCAGCTGGGGCTGCATTGGCACAATGGGTTAAACCGGCTGAACTGCTGACCTGAAGGTTGCCCCTTTGAATCTGCGAGACGGGGTGAACTCCCATCTGTCAGCTCCAGTTTCCCATGTGGGGACATGAGAGAAGCCTCCCACAGAATGGTAAGACATCCGGGCTTCGTCCCCTGGGCAACGTCTCTGCAGACAGCCAATTCTCTCACACCAGTTATCTCGTCACTTCTGACACAAGTTTAAAAAAATCTATTGCCAGCTAAATCAATAGGAATGGGAGATGGGAACTGTCACTCAAAATAATCAGGTCTACATGCATTAATCCTGAAATCAGGCCAGTGGTTCTCAACCTGTGGGTCCCCAGACATTTTGTCCTTCAACTCCCAGAAATCCTAACGTCTGGTAAACTGGGATTTCTAGGAGGTGTAGGCCAACACACAGGTTGAGAACCACTGAATAAGACTGACCAACTGCCTGGCGGGATGGTAAAGCAGTTCCATATGTTTGCAAACGATACATCTCCTTCATGCTATATGATCTGATTTCACTTCAGCTGCCTGGCTTTATCCTATGGACCATACGGGCTGAGAATTTGAAGTGGTGTGTGATCTCAGGATTTTAGCCTATAAACCCTAAATGGTTCTGGACCACCTTACCTGTCCTAACATATCTCCCTTTATGAATAATATTGGAGACTGAGATGATCTGGGGAGGCCCTGCTCTCGGTTCCACCTCCCTCGCAAGTGCAATTGGTGGGGACGAGAGACAGGGCCTTCTCAGTGGTAGCTCCTTGGCTATGGAACTCCCTCCCCAATGAAATTAGATCAGCACCCTCCCCTCTCCTGGCCTTCAGAAGAAAGAAAAAAACTTGGCTGTGAGACTAAGCCTTTAGGCAGTAGGAAGTACAAGGAATGATCAGGGATTATGTGCAATAGATATATTTGGAACAGGTTGAACTATGGTTGTTGGATTGTGTGATTTTAATGTTTATATTGGTATGTTTTTAATTTCATGTTAAATGACGCCATGTTTTATTATTTCACTGATAATTGTATATTATTATTGTTATCTTAGGTTTCTGTATGTGAGGCATTACATTTTACCATAATTATATTGGAAACCGCTTTGAGTCCCCTGCTGGGGGGAGAAATGCGGTACAGAGGTGAAGTAAATGAATAAATAAATAAATTTCATAGGCTACCTTGGTGGCAACAAAAGTGGGAGAAAAATGTTATAGATATGTACTGTGAAGAAGGCCACAAGCGAGAACAGAGAACAAAAGTGTATACACAACATGGTCAGTGATGGCTACCTCTGACTTTATTCCCTCCCCCTCTTTTAAGGCTAGCGTACTTGACAATATAAGAACTACAGCACAAGGTGAGAACTGTTCTCTATGCAGGAGGAATTCCTTTCTTGGCATTTAAGTAAAGTTTCAGAACCAAGCAGAAATACCAGTAAGATGAAAGGTACATCTAATCCAGATACTTTTTTAATTCAATATATTAAATATATATATATTAATAATTGGAAAAAGTCACATACTGGAAATTGGAAAGCAGGGATAGACAAATATAAATGCCAAAAAAAATTGGCGGACTTTACAATACAAAGTTATGTACAAAGAAAGGCAGAAGGTGTCCTGCAGGCATAGGGCAACGCACAATTGTCTCTGGCTCAAACAGAAGAGCCTCCCTTCTCCTCCCACCTCTGCCATTCATTCATTCACTCAGTCATTAATTTGTATTTACAAAGCCAACATGCTGTTTGTCTTATATACAACTTGTACAAAAAAATTCGGACACCCAACAAACATTCAACTGCCCTGGAAGAAGCAGCAGGTGGGCGGAAACAAGCTGCCCCATGACTGCGTGCGTATTTATGGTGAAGCCACTTCCCCATCTCTTCAGCCCTCAGTTTTGGGATGCAAGCAGCAGCTCCTATGCAAGAGGCCTGGAAGAGACCTATTACCATACCTGCGGAGGAAGGCTCTGAGCCGAAGCTAAGATTCAGGACCTGATCATGTGGATAAAAATCAGAAAAGGCATTTCCCCCCCTCCTTTTAAAAATCCTGAACCAGCGTTTGACAGTATATATATGTATATATATATATATATATGCTTGTGTGTATATGTAAAAATGAAAAACAAAATCCAACATATTCCACACTTACAACAGAATGCCTATCTGTATACAACTGCATGGAATCTAAGGAGTCAAACTGCACGCAGAGCTGTTTGCAGGCAGGTCATAGGGAAGGCAGCATCATTTAGGGATATTGTGCATGGAACCCTAGAAGGCACACTGGGATTTCTCCCCATAAGTTTATTTTTTCATTAAAAAAAAAATCCAAAGCCAAGATGCCTCAAGTTCAGAGAGAATTACACAGCAGTTCTGACTGTCCCAGTAACCTCTAAGCTCTGGGCTTGGGGAAAGAGAAAGGGCACATAGTGCTATAGTAGTCTTCAGTCTGAACAACCTCTCAACGTCTCTGGAAATGTTCCTGTCACCTCTGCTCCAGATGATGGCTGGCAAGGAATTCCCTTCCTCCAGTTTTGTCCCATCCAGAGGAAAGCAGGGATGGAGAAACACAAGCCAAGCCAGAAAAGGGGAAGGGAAGAAGGCCCTCTTCAAAGAAAGCACCGTCTGTCCACTGCAGATTCCTCACTTTTAATCCTTAGAAAGGCAGCGTGTCCATGAATATTTTATCCACAATGGGAGGCGGGGGCACCAGGTCCTCCAGTTTCAGGTAGAAGATGCGTTGCAGACCTTGAGTACAGAGGGTGCGGAGCTCAGGCAGTTTGCTCAACAGTTTTGAGAGGCAGTTAGGATGAACCTGCTCATTGGTGGTAGATGTTACGTGGTCTTTAAGGCAGCTGATGATGCGGTTCTGGAGATCCTCAACCTTCTTTGGCTCCTTTAGCCCATGGCGGTCTGGATGGGAGATCAAGGACAGGCAGAGAGGGCGGGGCGGGGAGAGGAAAGGAACGTTAATACTGATTGAGCCATAAAAAGAAAAGCCACCAATACTGTAGTTCAAAGCAGCCAGGAAGAATGGGATCTCTAGACTTTAAATATATGGCTTCATATCACAAACAGTTTTCAAGTTCATCATGAGCTATGGATACTGCCTCGTTTAGCTGCCCAGAGGGATACTTTTGCTGTTGCTGGGGGAATGTTAAGAGGAGTGGTGGTCCTCATGAAGCTTTTCCTCAATTTGAGTCTACTGGGAGGAGGCTGATAGCCATGCAGTAGATGGCTTTCAGAGTGTTCAACCATATTTCTCTCACTGCCAGCAACAACTTCTCATCACATTACCAGGGGGGTGGGGGGGGGGGGTGGGGGTGCCAGCTAGCTATCTTGTAGAATTTCTCAACAGGTGTAGGTTTAAGGCATCCTGTGATTATTCATGCAGAATTTGATGTGTTAATAATGGTTGTTTATATAACTTTTATGTGATATTGTTTTTATACTCATGTACCGTCTGTTATATACTACACTTGTAGTGCCTTGTAAGCCACCCCGAGTCCTTTTTGGGAAATGGTGGCAGAATATAAAGTTTATTATTATTATTATTATTATTATTATTATTATTATTATCATCTTTTGGTTATTATTATTATTAACTTTTGGGAGTCAGGAGAATACAATTCCCAGAATTCCTAAATATCTATGCTGACTGGGGGATTCTGAAAGCTGTAGATGAACAAAAGTAACTTTGATTTATGCTCTTCTCTGAAGGAATCTACAAATGTGACAGACTGATTACAAGTCTGTTTGGAGGCACTATCCAAGGTATTAACAGCCTTCTGAGAAATACTGCTTGTGATGGAATTGCCTGGGCCCTTCCTTCCCAGCTGCTGTTTTCTGCTGTGATACCCAACCCACCCAGAAAGCCTGGTGTCCATCTACCTGTGATTAAGACAAGTGCTGCAAGACAGGAGAAGGAGGGCACATCGATGTTCATGCGATGGAGGTTCTGGGAGAACTCAATGATAGAGTCTATCCACTCGCCAAAGCCCCGGACACACTGCATGCGATGCAGCACCACGCCATTGCAAAATATCAGTTTGCCTTCTTCTGGCTTGGACCTGCAAAGCAAAGCATGAAATTTGTAACATACAAATGACAAAGATCTAATCTTGATAGATTTGTTTGGAAACCTTCTCCCACCTACCCCAAAGCACAACTGCCCACCTACAAAAAGGAAAACAATGAAATAAATGCAGGAAGCCAAGGATTAAGCCATTGATTCCACCCTTTGCAGCATGAAGACCTGTACCAAGCAATCTACAATGTCCCAATAGTCTTGCTTTCCTTCTGTTTTCCTGCCTGATTTAGTGGATGTAACCACTGAGGGGAGAATCACAAGCCATAGGATGCAAGCACATGTTTGGGTAAAAAATCCCAGTTTTCTCTCCTCTGCCCTGAGAAAGAGCCACAAGTTCCTCTCCACACAGGATAACCCACAGTCAAAGCTACTGCCAACATAGGTGAACTGTTGAAGCACATGCTCTGCATGTCAAAATCCCCAGGTCCAATTCCCGGCATTTGTTTTGCCATGTTGGCCCGTAGGAATGAGTGCCAAGAGAGCTGGATATGCTTAGCTTGGAGAAGAGAAGACTGAGATGTTATATGATAGCTATCTTTAAATATCTGAAGGGATGACATGTAGAAAAATGGAGCAAGCTTGTTTTCTGTTACTCCAGAAATGGATTCAAACAAGATTCCACATAAAGTTTAGGAAGAGCGCCGTTTGACTGTGGAACAGATTGCCTTGGAAGTTTGTGGACTCTCAATTTTAGATGTCTTTAAGCAGAGGTTGATTGGGCTCCTTTCTGGAAGGCTTTAGTCGTGTATTCCTGCAAGGCAGGGGCTTGTGCTAGATGTCTCTGAGATGATATAATCTTCAGCCCTTCCAATGGATGGACTCCAAATTCCCATCGTCTCTAGGCAGGGACTATGGAAAATAAAGTCTATCAACATCAGCTTTCTCATTCCTGGGTGATAAGCACTCTGCACCATACATATGATGATATAAGACAAACCTGGACCTCTATTTAGGCCAAGAGTGAGAATCATGCATCTGTCTAGATGGAGTTGGATTGTAACTCCCAATATCATACACCATTGAGCATGCTGGGAAGGACTGCTAAGAGCTGTAGTCCCACAATATCTGGGTGGTCACACAGCTCCACCCAGTTTTATACAACTTCAAGGGGCAGGGCTGTTACCTGTATGCTAGCCGGAGAATGAAGAGTTCCAAAAAAGCTGATTCTAGAAGCAGGTCTTGATCCTCTTTTGGAAGCTCTAGGAAGCCTTGAATCTTTTCTGCCCATTTCCGGATCACATCCATGGACCCTGTTAACAGATCATAGAACTGCTGCACATCCACACAGTCTTCCTTCTCAAACTGGTAGGAGACCGATTCCTGAAACTGGGAGCACAAAGACAAGCAAGTTGTTTAAAGAACAGGTCAAATAAGGAATCTCCTTTCACCGCTTTCCTTTTTTCAGGGATGCTGGAGAGATGCAGAAACCAGTGCAATTATGCTCCAGTTTACATGCAAAGTAAGGTCCCAATTGGAGTGCCTAATTCATATATTTTCTATTAGCCTAGTTTAAGCCAACTGCATTTTTGTTACATATCTTGAATCTTCTGTTGGATATTTTGAGTGTAAAGAAAGAGAAACAGTCTGTTGATCTTGTGTGCCTCTAAGTCATTCCTGACATGGTCGCTCTAAGGGGACCCTATCATGGGGATTTTGTGTCACGTTTTGTTCAAAAGTTTGCCATTGCCTTTCTCTGAGGCTGAGAGAGTGTGATTTGCCAAAAGCTACCCAGCAGAGGTTTCCATGTTCTCTAGAGTTGTAGCCCAACACTCAAACCACTCCACTATGCTGGCTCTTGGTAGCAGTTTAATTCTGGATCCTGGAACTGACAGGCCACAGACTCTGAAGGAATTAATTTCTCTATTGAGTCCCAGCTTTATGGACAAGGTGAATATAAATACCACAAACTATAATAACAATAACATGACCAGTGCATGAACAGATGTTTTTGGCCATGCTATTTGAGGCAGAGGGGCACTGAAATCCAGGAACATTTTCAGAGACAACAGATTCCCCATCCTGGCTAAAATAAAAAGGATTATACACAGAGGACTGCTCTTCACCAGCTATTAGCCTGAAAAGCAAGCCTCTAAATAGCCATAATCTGGGGACAGACAAGCAGGAGTCTGACCATAGTACACAGTGGAGAAACAGACCTTTAGATTTCTCTTCCAAGGAGCTCCTCCGGTGCCTCTGACTAAACCAAAATACTTCAGGAATTCACATGATGTTGCCATGGCAACTTAAAGGGTAGTAAACTGATATATCTAATGTGACAGAAGGGGACTGGTGCTTTTTCGGTTTGCTTATGTGAATCTCAGAAGCATCTGTCTGACATGTACTTGGAATCATACTACAGGTTGGATGGGCCTTGATCAGTTGTAGTCATTTCCCCATGACGGAAAGGCCTTATATGGCAGAGACATTTAAGGCACAGTGGTGCCAGTCAGTTCTCCTTAATGGCACATGAACAAAATCCCTCTTTTTATAGTAGCCTACACTATTAAAAGTGACAATACTGTATCCGAAGGCAGAATGTTCTGCAAAATACACTTGTCCTTCTCTTAGGATTCTCTTTGGGCTCTTTGCTGTCAACCACTGCTGGAAATTTAGAGACCATGCCATGTCTGGCTGTGCCTATCAATGATATTAGGGTTTGGCTTCCAAGACATTTAACATGCTGTTCCTTTTATCAGTTCAAGACGTTGCTTCTATCCCACCCGACAACAGCAACAGTTGTCAGGAGGCCACAGTGCTTCATGTTCGCAAAAGGCAGATAAGTACCTTGGAATAGTCCAGCTTTGCTGCGCTGGGGATGGAATCTATGTGTGCTCTCACGAGAGACGAGATGAGGCTGACTGGAGAAGTATCTTGAGCTTGCTTCGGTTTGGAGGGAAGTCGACCCCGACGGCCTTTCAAGCTGTCTGTCCGCACCACTGAGGGAAGAGAGGTACAAATGGAGAGGTGAGAACAGACTGTTAGACAAGCAGGAGCTACTGACAGGAGACACGTGCAGCCTAGGGAGGTTTTTAATCAAGGAGCATCAGGTAAAAAACCCTTGCCAGAGCAGCAGATGACGTTTAACTAATTATCACATGCTGACAAGTTAGGCACAGGCATGCAAAAGCCCTGTTCCACATGGTTTCACGTACTGGTATTCTGTACTTAAATGTAGTTTGGGAGAGGAATATGTGAGACTAGCTACACATAATTTGCCATGTCAAGAAAAGCTTTAGAATATTCAAAGAAAGCAATGTTATATATTTTCCTGTTCCACTTTCTTGCAGACCTTCCATGGAAGGGAAGCTTGGATGAAAAGCTACCTTTTCAAGGAACAAAGTTGCACCCTCTCTCTTATATTTTCTTACTGCTTATTTGGCCTGGTTTTGAATATCTCAGCTTCTCAGTGCCCCCCTCCTGCAAAATATGTAGGCCAGTGGTTCACAACCTGTGGGTCCCCAGGTGTTTTGGCCTACAACTCACAGAAATCTCAGCCAGTTTACCAGCTGTTGGAATTTCTGGGAGTTGAAGGTCAAACCATGTGGAGAGCCACAGGTTGAGAACCACTGATGTGGGAGAACTTGTTGGCCGGATGCACACTTTGGTTGTGTATCCAGCTCCAGCATGGCCTAGTATCTACTCCCTGTCTTAGCATCAGTAAAGCAGCTGAAAATTTAGTGCTGCTAGCCATTCAGAAGAATGGTTTCCTACCAAATCAGTTTCTTGAACACTTTATGACTACAAAAGAGATTTAAAGCTACCTTTATAGTAGCTGCAAGTTCTGAACTAGGAAAACTGAATTCCTCAAGTTACCTATACATCTGCCAGCTCATGCCGGAACATAAGAGAAGCCTCCCACAGGATGGTAACACATCCGAGTGTCCCCTGGGCAACATCTCTGCAGACAGCCAATTCTCCAAAGGCGACTTTGCAGTTGTAACACTGCAGTTTCTCAAGTCACTTCTGACATGATAAAAAAAACCCAAGCAGGTTGCAAGGGAGTTGCCTTTTTTGCCATTTAATTCAGTCACTAACAGGCTAGTTCTTAATCTTACCAAGAGAGAAAGAAGACCTAGGCACAGACAACAGGTGAGAGAGGGGATGTGCCTCACCTTCTTTGACCATTCCTACAGCAAGGCACTTTTGGAACCGACAGAACTGGCACCGGTTTCTCCGCCGCTTGTCCACAGGGCAGTCTTTGTTGGCTAAGCAGATGTATTTGGCATTCTTCTGCACCGTGCGCTGCAGGAGAAAACAAAGGGGGCGGTTAGGCTATTGTACTCTTCCCCAGCAACCTTGACGACAGAAAAACCAAGGTCTGTCCCTCAGTGCTTTATGTATTTGCTATGTTCCTACAACCTGTAGTTTCTCATTTCAGAAAAGCACAATCTCAAGGATATGACAGCAATCTCATGATCCATGTGGGTGGGCACCCCTTCCAGACACAGCTGTGCTGGCACATTTCTGATGTGGGTAATATTACTAATACCATAGAAATGTGGTGATGAAAGATGGAAATGGCATCAAGCAAGCTTGACACAGAAAATTAAGCATCCTTCTCTGAGACCTTCAGTTGCTTTGCCTCAACAAGTATGAAAAATTGATATTTCAAATCACAAGCTATAAAACTGTGTTATATGCATGTGCTTCAGGGCCTGGCTGAATTACTTTTGAGGGCTATAACTCAAGGATTCTGAGCAATGTAAGAAAAAAAAAAAACCAAATACACTTTGGAAATGGTGATGCCCAAATACTCTCATTGCCAATTGATTGTCAACAGTTGGACATTTCAGCCACTACCACCGTAAAGTGTCACCATTTGAGGCAATATATCTGTAATGGTCTGATCACAACTAAAACAAATCCAGCAATTTTCAGCATTATAGTCACTGAATGGGAAGCATTTATGAATAAGGCAGTGTTCTGATGTAATTGTCTTTTTAGACACATTGTAAAGGGAGTCCTCCATGGCACAAACTTTCGCCACCCCACATTCATAGTTGGTGTCACATATTGAATCTTTTTTGATCCAACTGAACATACCAAACTTTTCAGTTTGCATAAAAAAAGGGAAAGCTGTGAGTAGGAAATGGATAAATAGGCCATTTCTGATTGCATCTGTTTTTGACAATTTTTGACAATTTCCTAATCAAGTCTATTTGTTCCCAATTCTGTACTAGTTTGATTTTTTAAACCCTCGATACATGTCCTTGAAAATTCATATACTGCCATGAATATTGGTTTACTCCATTTTTAATGCAATTATTTGTAATCAATTTCTCCAAATGATAATTTTTTTCACATTAATTTCACTATTTCTGTACAATTTTCCTAACAACACCATACTGCCAATCTCAGAGACAACTCAAATACAGTTGTAGCCTGGTTCATGTATTCACTTTGGGAAGGAAAGTACATTGATATTAGAACCAAATTGCTGATTTTTAATGAGAGCGCATGTGAGAGCTCAGATACCATGGTCTTATCAAATGATACAGTAATGTGCTATATGGTGCAGCAAGGAAGTACCCCCTTTCCAAGTCCCCAGGACACCAAGCAATACAACTGATTGATTTCATTAGGTCCAAAAAGACACAATTTCAGGTTACTAAAAAGGTTTCCTGGAAGCCTCCAAGGATAAAAGTGTTCACTTGGGGCCCCCTCTGTTGTGGAGGAGTAGGATTTAAAAAAATATCGACAACCGACCAAATAGGCATAGTTTGGATGCAAGTTCAATGCAAATCTATGAAGCAGCTATGAGGTGGAGTCAACACAGAGCAAAACTCATATTTAGATATATATTTAAAAGGGAATTCTGCAACAATTTCTGGATGTTTTGCAGGATCAAGATGAGCATAAACCTGAACTTCAAATAAGTCATTGATGATCTCACAGAACCCCATGCTTTAAAATGGAAAAATGCTTCCATTTGCTGCCAGGCGTACTTCCCTTCTTCACCATGCAAGCTGCAGATGTGATGTTAATTTGATCAGGACTTAAAATCTTTGTAGATGTTGTGCAATTTGCTAGGCTTTGGGAATCAAAATGGATCCCCACATCCTGTATATTTAAAGACTCAGAAGTTTTAGTATTAGCATAAGGGGTATATGTAACCCATGAAATGCTGTCAGAACCATTATTTTCCCCATTGACTAAGCGTGGTTCTGGCTCTTCAAAGGAATAGCTGTGCTGTGTTGTGCATGAAAGGCTAACATTTATTCATGACCGCAGAGAAGGCAGAATGGTAAGAAGTGAGGTTAAGAAGGGAACAGAATGCAAGAAGTGCAGGTGATGACCATTATATTAAAACTGTCATGCAGCAAAAGCAAAATATTGTGGCAATATAAAGACTCAATGCACATATTATGAAACAGGCTATCTTGGCCATTCTCTGATAAAGTGGGCAGTGGCCATGAGGGTTTAGGCTACAGTAAAAATGTTACATCTTTAAGGTTTTAGAAGACAGTTTCTACTAAAATTGAATGTGTTTGTGAAGTTGCTACAATTTATTTATTTACTATATTTATATCTCGCTCTCTCTCACCCCAAGGGGGACTCAGTGTGGCTTACAATATGGCAATATTCAATGCCGCATATACAAGGAATGTTCACAAAACAGTATCAGTTAATATACAAACATTCGGGCATGGGTAAGCTAATTAACAAATGGTGTGAAAAGGATTCAAATCCCCACAAAACCCACTGGGTGGCCTTGGGCATTTCACACTCTCGCTGCTTCAGAGGAGCGCAAGGGCAAGGGCAAACCTCCTCTGAACAAGTCTTATTGAGAAAACCCTAGGAGAGAGTGGGTTACTCAACGTTGGAGACAAGCGGAAGACATGTAACAACAGCAAATCCCCTAGGACTATTAAATTTTCCATTCTGAGTAAAGCCTTACTGAATAAAATACATTTTCAGGATCTATATGGCCTTAAAAACAATTTTCTGTATTCTAACTGCTGGATATGAGGCTCATGTACTGTCTTCTCCTTTTTGAAAGGTGTTAAAACCACATAATTATGAAATGTGCCTACTAGTCAGGCTCTCTTTGCATTTGCCAGCACACAGGCGTGGCTTGGAGAAGAGGCAAGGAAATGACTTCTTACTCAATTTACCTGCTATCTCTCTCCTTGCCTCAACCATAAGAGAAATGAGAACTCCTTGGGATGTGTGCAAATTAGGTGACCTCCTTTTGGAAGCACTTGTCCAGCAAAGTAGATTTAGAAACACTTGGGCTGTAACAAGGGACGTACCCCCGTTACAGCCTCAGGGTCCGCTACACTGGAGCAATAACCACAGAAAGTCTGGCTTCCCTTAAGACTTCTTGTGATTTTTTAGATTATAAGATCTAAAAATCTTGTAAGTAAAAAAAAAGAGAAGCAGAGTTCAATCCACCTCCTTATGGAGATAAGGAAAGGTGTCTATGCTGAATTGTGCCCAATATATCTGAATATTAAGCCCAAACAGTAGCACTTATATCCAAGATGAAGATATCAATAGGTTTTCGGGCAGTCTGGGGTTTTCAAGGGCCTTTTGGCAGGAAAAAACTCTTAGTGGTAAGAACTGCTAAAAATACAACTTAATGAACATGATCAACTTCTTCTGGTTATGCTGGAGGACCTAGAGATTTCTAGAGAGAACAGTCCTCTAGGTCTCTCTAGCTACTCAAATGGTCGGTTTCTGACAGAAGTCCACTATAGAATCATGTTGGAAGACCTAGTAATTCTTGGAGAGACATTATTTTGGGTGAAAAAGAGCTATTTCTTTATTCCTGGCTTTCATGTGCATCTAACCCCAGCAAATGTGGAAGGTTGACAACACTCCCCTTTTCTTTCCAATATCCCCTTTATATTTTTACATCAGGTTGGGAATGGTGTGTGGCTGTTGAAACGTTTTTGCACTCCAGCTCCCAGCAGCCCACCTAACCCAGGCCAGCCAACGTTTGCTAGATGTTCAGCAAAATTTGGAGGCCAGAAGATCCCCATCTGACTCTTCATGGAAAACAAGAGAATGTCACAGGGATGCTGCCGCTCATCCAAGGCTAATCTCTACGCATTTGTTCTGCCACCTACACTCCCCCTTGAAAGGGAAAGTAGCTCTACAATGGCCTTCTTTATGCAGAGAGAGGCCCGATGAGTCATTCCTGGAGCAGTCACAACAATGTCTTCCATCACTCCCATCAAGCCTACCCACTCATTCTCCCAAAGGAAGACCCGATAGCCCACCATTCTTTGCAGTGGCTAAAGCTGCATGAGTAAGGCTGGGATTTGTCTGCATGGCATCTAAGGCTGTTACAATGTGAGGAGACAACACTGCTCTTACCTTGAAAAAACCCTTGCAGCCTTCACATGTCCGGACACCATAGTGTTGGCATGAAGCATTGTCCCCGCAGACAGCACAGCGTCCCTCATTGGACCCAGGACTACGTGCTTTGGTTGGGGAGAGGGAATTGTCCATCAAGCCAGAGCTATCCAGAACAGGCGAGGCCTGGCTGAGTGGCAAAGGAGGGAAATTCACAGCAGGGGAGGTTTGGGGTAGTGAGAAGACATCACCATCCACCAAATGCGGGTGGGATGCTGGCTGCATCTTCAGGGGACTCTGTGGAGGCACGCCGGGGCTATGAGCAGAGTGGCCAAAGGAGAAATAGGAAGGTTGGACAGAAGTGCTTTTGGGGGGCTCTGTTGTGGTCGCCGCCGTCACCCAAGGCCTCATGCTGTCGTAGGTGTGCGTCGGGGAATAGGCCCCAAAGGAATTCTCCCAAGATGGGCCCTGGGAAGTCTGGAAGCTTGGTGTGGATGGGGAAGGGATAGAACAAGGGCTGCCGTAATAGTCCGAGCCACTTGAGGACATGGTCTCATCCAACTGGTTGCTGAAAGAGCCAGGATAACAGCCGTACACCTGGAAGTCTTCTAGCTTGAAGGAAGCTGAGGTGGGGTTGGCAGCTGGGATCTGGTAGAGGAAGGCGTCAAATTCACCAGTGTAATTGTCCATGAAGGTGCTGAAGCTGGGCAGAGAGGTGGTGGCAGTGGTGATCTCTGTATTAACCAGGTCCATGGTGGACTTGCCAAGCTCTGGGGTCAAGAGGTCTGCTGGGTAGCGGTCGCAGAGTCCTCCGTTCTGAAGCAAGGTACCATATTGGGTTTGGATACAGGGCATCTCTACGAGGAGAAGATGTGGGGAGGAGGGAAAGACACAATCAGTTATTGGGTATTCATTGTCAAGAGGAGGCTATGAACATGGATTTAACTCTGTGCTACAGGGGAAATAACTTTTTTTTTTGTACTGCAACTCTCAGAATCATTTTGCCAACATAATTATCCAAAATGTAACAAAAATCAACTTTTTCTGCAAGTACCGTATATACTCGAGTATAAGCCAAGTTTTTCAGCACATTTTTATGCTGAAAAAGGGCCCTCAGCTTGTACTCGAGTGAGAGTCCTGGCAGGAAGGCATGGGGCTGAAAAAAGTCCTTTGCGGGGCTTCTGTGTGACTCCTCCCATTTTAGCACAGCAACCCAGTTGGGTCTCTGTGCCAAGAGGGGAGGAGAGGTAGGTGCATGGCTCATCAGCTACACACCTTCCTGCTTGGCTGGGCCTGGCCTCTCTTCTCGGCACAGCAACCCAGCTGAATTGCTGTGCAGAGAGGGGAGGAGAAGCTGCATGCCTTCCTCTTTTTCCCTCTCAGTACAGGAACCCAGCTGGGTCTCTATGCTGGGAGAGGAAGGCACACAGCCCCTCCTCTCCTCTCCGCACAGCAACCCAGCTTGAGAAGCTTCATACACATATTTTTTATGGAATGTTTTTGTTGACCCTCTTTTCCACTTACAGAGCTAGTTTACTGTTTTTCTTTGAAATAAATATTCAAAAACATTTAATCTACTCAATTAATGTAATTTTATTGGCATCTATTTTTATTTTGAAATTTACCAGTAGATGCTGTATTTCCTACCCTAGGCTTATACTCGAGTCAATAAGTTTTCCCATTTTTTGTGCTAAAATTAGGTGCCTCGGCTTATATCCGGATCGGCTTATAATCGAGTATATATGGTAATTGCAAAACTGTGTTCCTGTAAGGAAAGAAGTTGAAAAGAGTCTATAACCTCTGCTCCCCCCAAAAAATCTTGCAGAAAAAAATCCTAGCGAAATGAATTTTGCTTATTTTAACTATGAACACCATGGGATATACAAACACTAGGCTCCCCACAAGCAATCTGTATTATTATTATTATTATTATTATTATTATTATTATTATTATTATTATTATTATTATTAGAGGTTATGCTTCAAATACAAGGCAACCTTGCATGCTCAGAGATGTATCCCCAGGCCTTGAAAGCATGTCATAGGGTTTAATATGAAAATGCACACTCTGATAACTGGAGATTTTGACCGAGATGAAAGCCAAGAAAGTAGTAACCTTTATGGAAAGTTGATCGTGTTATCTATATCGCAGACCTTTAAAGGTTAAGTTCTGTTGGCTACGGATGTGCTTGCCTTTAAGGATGAAGGAACACTGAGATATATTGAATTCCAAGGGGATTTTCCACAGTCGCACCCCTGGCCCACGATGAAGGCCCATTTCTGGGCAGAAACAGGACTCTGCTTTCCAGTTTAATGCCAGGAACTGAAAAGACAGCTCACCCACCCCATCCAGATCAGGACTGGAAATACTGCAATCGGAGGTAAGGACCAGTTGTTATGAAGAAGGAAGAAGAAGAGCCATGGATACCAACTTGAGTGAACCAGAAGCAAGGCAGGATACAAATTAAACTAACAAATGGTTAAGGCCTGTTGTCATTGACTGTGTGCAAAAGGAGCAGCAGATGATCTCTGGGGCTCACAGCATTTATTGGCTCTCTGCTCCCAAAGGAAGGTCTGACGCCTGCAAATGTGAGAGGAGCAGTCTCCTGAGGTAATGCAAACCTTAGTCGTTCCATTACACTGCCTAGGGATCTAATCTTGGGAATTGTTCCAAGGTTGGAAGAGTACAAGGGCAGATTTGAGAGCAGACTGCAACTCAGTAGGAAAGATCCGCTGCTATGGCCTCTCAAACACTGTGAATCTCCCAGGTCCAAGGCAGACACTGCTCCTCATCTTGCTAGCCTTGGTGGGTCCATTCCTCAAAAATAAATAACCAATGTGGGACTTCTTATCTCGCTTAGGAACTGGCAAAGGTAAAAGTACTCAACATGTTGCCCACTGATACTGACCTGAGTTTGATTGGGGGCCCTTGCATTGGCTTAAAAAAACTGTCATGTGCCAAGCCTGAAAAACATCATATTGAATCTGACCCTTTGGTTGAGAAGGAAAAGAAATAAAAACATTGCTGAGCAATACAAATCTAGGAAATTCAAAAGAGAAGGACACAAACTCTCCACAATGCTCTGAAGTTGCACCTTAAGAATTGGGATTATAGATGGTTGGGAAGGTCTCTCTGCTGCAGTCCCTATCTTTGGTCCTCTAGATGTTACAATCAGCCATACTGGTTGGAGGCTTCTGGGAATTGAAGTCCAAAGCTATCTGAAGGGTAAAAGTTTTCCCAGCTGCCTCTAGTACTTCCCTGTCTTCAGAACAGAATCCCCATAAGCAACTGTGAAGCACTAGATGTTTTTGGACCACAATTTCCCCAAATCCTTTGGACCAATCAGGTTGGATATAACTGATGGGAGCTGTAGGACCAAATCATCTGGAGGACCACCACTGAGCTTAAAGTAAAGGTAAAGGTTTCCCCTTAAGTCTAGTCGTGTACAACTCTGGGGGGTAGTGCTCATCTCAATTTCTAAGCTGAAGTAAAATAATAGAATGCACTATTAGCAGCCACTTTCACCAATAGTGAGGAATGCTAGGAGTTGCAATCCAACAATATGTGGAAAGCTGTATAATTCCCAACCCAGTAGCTTGGCAACAAATGATCAGTGCTGAAACCTGTAAGTGCAATATGCAAACATCAGCAGTCAATTGTGGCACTCTCCTTGCCATCATGGCAGTTCCACCTACTGATTTCTGCACATCTAACTAATACTCTGAGGCAGAAGAGCAGGCCGAGCAAGGTCTTCTTGCCCTTTGGTAGCCATACTTTGGAACACTGACAGCACACCACTAATATGTCCCCTTATAATTCTATAAGACAGTGATACACGCAGTCCCCAAGTGACAAACATCCAACTTACAAACAACTCATAGTTAAGAACAAGGGTGAGACAACAGGAAGTGAGAGAAATCTACTCCTAGGAAGGGAAGAGAAATCTACTCCTAGGAAGGGAAACTTCTGAAAGTGTTTTCATGGGGAAAGGGTGTCTCTGCTGAAGCTTTCTCACCCATCCTTGTTTCCACAACAACCCATTTTTTTTTCCAAAATCCAATTATCACAGGGATAGAAAGAAGTGAAATTTTCTGAACAGGGACACAGACAGTAAAACACCACAAGGGTGTTAATCGTTCCCTATACTGTCAAAAGCTTTTAACCCCCCAAATAAATTGGCTGGAGTTAACACTGTTCTGACTTACACACAAATTCAAATCAACAGAACCTATCCTGGTTTGGAACCTGATTGGGGACTTCTTGTAAATGCAGTTTGTCCCCTATATTAATGGATTTGACCATCCATGGCTTAGGGGGAAAAATTAATTAAAAAAGCACATCTTGATTTTGCCACTTTATATAAAGGACACCAAGTTACAACGCCATTATATATCATAGGACTTGCACACTGATGGATATTGGTATCAACCGGGGATCCTGCTGATACCAATATCCTACCAAGCAGATACTAAACCCTACCAAGCAGATAGTAAGGGCGCATTGTTTCACACATTTTTAATAGCTATACCTCAACTGAAGTACACTTCTGCATTATACTCAAATCAAGACAGTAACATTTCTTCCTCTTTCAGG
Source organism: Anolis sagrei (assembly GCF_037176765.1). Taxonomy (NCBI): domain Eukaryota; kingdom Metazoa; phylum Chordata; class Lepidosauria; order Squamata; family Anolidae; genus Anolis; species Anolis sagrei. The sequence continues at coordinate 139,169,593 of NC_090022.1, forward strand.
AAAAGGAATACTTGTTGCTCAGTGTTACAATTATGCAAAAGGTACTATGTATGTTTATTTCTTAGATCTAAAAAGTAAAAATTTTAAAATATGAATTTGGCCAGAGTAAAGAAAAGGGGAAAAGGAGAAGCAGCAGCAACTGAGGTAGAAAGCAATATATCTCCCCAAAATAACTTTCTCTGTGTGTCTGTATCTGTGGTATCATGTTAAAAATTCCCACCTCTTCTGGCCCACTGAAACCAGTGACAAATCAGTTTGAATACCTGGACAATGTCCCACTGATTTCAATGGGTCTGACCCGATCATGATGTGAACCTGCTCCTGCCCAACCCCATATTTTCAAACGTTGCCATAAAGTAGTTTTTGAAGCCCCAATATCATTGGCTGCCCTGGATTCCACCTACCTGTCTGAACGCTGCATAAGAAACCCACCTATTTCTGCCCCGGGGGAAGCAATGCCTTCTTTCCACAAAGCCTCAGGGACCAGACATGGTTGAGGTCAGTAGCCATCTGATGCACAGGGGCTTGTGGCACACTGCCAGGAGTGCTAGCCCTCCGGCAAAGGGCTTGCAGGACGAGCATCTTTCTCCTCCGGTGGGCAGTAGTGTCTACCAACCCCTTCCCCATTTTTCCAACCTGCCACTCAAGAACAGACATCCCTGCAGGGTTGCCATGACAACGGGTGCAACTCCCCCCTTGGCCGCCAGCCCCTTAAGATCCTTGTTGTTCTCACAGACAAATGGCTTCTCTCCTAGTGGCAGGCAAGCAGCCTTAGCCATGACACAAGTACAGTAATTTTGCAGGGCAGCGTCCCTCCTTGCATGCTTCTCTTTGCTTGGCCGCTTGGTTGTTTGGATGAACCTTCTATCCCACTTTTTTGGTGTTAAAAACAGGTTGAGCAAAGTGTAGTGACCCTCCAAAGATTGTTTGACTACATCTCCCAGAATTCTTCAATGTGCTGGTTAGGGCCTGCTGGGACCTGAAGTCCAACAATGCCTGGAAGTCTGCACTTTGCTCACCCTTGGACTAAAATGGGAGACCCTTTAGCTCTTCCGCTGTCACAGGGTGCATCCAAACAGCAGAATTATAGCAGATTGATACCACTTTAAGTGCCTTGGCTTCATTCTGAGGAGGGAATTGGAAGTTTCCACTGCATCCCCTTGAATTACATTAATTACAGCTCCATGTTAAAAGAATTCCAAATACCTCACAAAACTACACATCCCAGAGCAAATAATGTAGTATGACTGATATAACTGTGCCCCCTTCCACCCAGCTGAATAAAATCCCACATTATGTGCTTTGAACTGGAATATATGGCAATGTGGACTCAGATAACCCAGTTCAAAGCAGATATTGTGGGATTTTCTGCCTTGATATTCTGGGTTGTATGGCTGTGTGGAAGGGCCTTGTGTAAAGTGGATATGCCCTTGGGCTACAACTCCTTTTTTGTCTGTGGCTCATGGAAGCTGGTATGAAAATGCTGGAGAATGTTCACACGTTTTAATGGGAGAGAGAAACACAGGCATTAAATGCATACGCATCTTTGCTTCCTACCGGAGCACCACCTGGATAACAAATTGTTCCAAAGATTTCTGCCTGGAAGAACATAAAAATAGTTGGCTTGAGGAAAACCAAAAAATTCAAATCTGGTATACTTAAAAAAAATGTCTGAAGAATCAAATGCCTCAGAGGAACACTGCTAGGGGATCAATAAAGCTGATGTCTATCAATATAATTTTCAATTTATCTCCAGCTACTTGTAAACATTGCAAACTGCCCATGGGCTCCCCCTGCTGGACTGCCAATACAGGAGGATAAATGTCTCCACAATTGATAATCAGTATATTGGGAAAAGTTTGTATATTAAGGCCACGAGAGAGCCTTAACTTTGAAAGTGAGCCAGAAATTTCCAGGATTGTCTGCCAAAAAGATTGGCTTCTCCTAAAGAGCATTTAAACAGAAAGATACCTGGTATTTTGTTTGGATGCAGCTGACATACTCCAGTTCAATGAGCCTTCTTGCTTTTCACCTTGGCTATCTCTCTTAAAATTGACTATTTAGGAGTGATTTAATAAAGGCATAATAATAATAATAATAATAATAATAATAATAATAATAATGTATAATAATAATGTATTGTTGAAGGCTTTCATGGCTGGAATCACTGGGTTGCTGTGAGTTTTCCGGGCTGTATTGCCATGTTCCAGAAGCATTCTCTCCTGATGTTTCACCTGCATCTATGGCAGCATCCTCAGAGGTTGTGAGGTCTCCCCTTCTATACATTATTATTATTAATAATATATAATATAATAATAGCCAGCATAGTGATCTTGTTTGTTGTGTACTAATCTTGTTGTGTATATTATTATTATTATTATTATTATTATTATTATTATTATTATTATTATCTGACACAAAAACACAGTATGTCACAGCAAACGAGATCTATATGCTGGATTTCGTATCAAAAAATCACAAATCGAACACTTCCCAAGCATCTAGGACTGTGTGATGTATTTTCGAATGATGTGCAGTTGACAGATCGTGATTTTGTCAATGTTTATTGTTTCCAAATGCTGGCTGAGATCATTTGGCATGACATCCAGTGCGCCAATGACCACTGGGACCACCTGTATTGGTTTATGCCAGAGACTTTGCAGTTCGATTTTGAGGTCTTCATAGCGGCTGAGTTATTATTATTATTATTATTATTATTATTATTATTCACCTGCCTCTCCTTTAGGCTCAAGACAGGGCACAACATAGTCAAATACATCTATGAAAGTACATTAGTGTTACAATCTTTTGTAGGAAGAAGCCCCATTACATTCAATATTGCCTCCCCTTGAATAGACACACCTGCAATGAGCTGCAACCCACCATTCATTCTTTTGAAATGCCATAATTACTGAACAGGTATTAATTAAGGGTTGTTCAGAGATTCAAATGTCTGTTATACAGCCACCCAGAAGTGATTGACATATGCATGTGTGTAGTGTATGCCAACAGATATCACTGAAAAATGACAGAAGTGGGAGCACTTGATGTGTTTTATTAACCCCAGTTGTCAATTATATTTTTAAGGCTACTTCCAAAAAAATGAATCTTCAATCACAGTCCGAGGTGAATCCGCTCAAAGAAGACATAAATGAGACTTGCTGAAATACTATTTCAGTGGATTTAATCTTAGGTAGGCTGGATCCTACTTGGTGCAACAAAACCTATCTACCCTTAGGATTCAACATTTTGTGCCTCCCTTTTAACATTTTTGATGTGTCCAAGACTGAATGGCAAGGAAGTGCCTGTGGGTCCATTTGAAAGGAGGACAACTGAAAATACAAGCGCTGCAAGCCGACTTGGTCAGCCTTTGAAGCTTGGTGCATGAACTTAGAAACAAGAGGAGCTGTGAAGGGCGGGTGGGGAGGGGGGACGCGGGCTGCCAGGTGCTTGAATTTGATGCTGCACCTGTTGCTCCGCACATGCCAGGAACGGCAAACCCCATGAAGCCACATGAAAGGGGCCAGGAGGGGGGCCGTCTTGATTTATGCCCTCCGCTGCCTGTGCTGGTACCAAGCTGCTTTGCAAATCAAAACCCTTTTTTTGAAAAGAAAAAAGAAGAAGAGAAGAGCATCTCTTTTGAAGTGGTAGAAGGAGAAGACCTCAGAGAGTTATAAAAAGATCATTTCAGGTTCTCCCTATACCATCCGACCCACCTTTCTCTTCAAAGAATGAAGTAGCTGATTCACCATTGGGAAACAGAATCAGTAGGCTTGGATCTTGAATCCATAGGCTGGGGCACACTGGTTTGAGACTATTGGCCAGCTTAAATCTTATTGGTTTCAGTGAGTCTATTCGAAGTATGATAAAGGGCCGGACACAATCCATTGCAGCAAACATTATTCAAAGCAGTGGGAAAACAGAATGTAGAAAAGTTGCTCTTTGGATTTTACAGCTTCTTAAAATTCTCCAAATGGCTAGGGAATTCTAGGATTGGTAGTCTAAGATCCTATCTACACTGACCATTTGATGCAGTTATTAAGAAAGTGGTTATACTGTGCAGGGGCCCACTGGTGGTGCAGTGGGTTAAACTGCTGAGCTGCTTGACTGGTTCAAATCCAGGGAGTGGGGTGAGTTCCCACTGTCAGCCCCAGCTTCTGCCAACCTAGCAGTTCAAAAACATGCAAATGTGAGTAGATCAATAGGTACTGTTCTGGTGGGAAGGAAATGGCAATCCATGCAGTCATGCGGGCCACACAACCTTGGAGGTGTCTATGGACAATGCCGGCTCTTTGGTTTAGAAATGGGGATGAGCATTACCCCCCAGAGTTGGACACGACTAGACTTAATGTCAGGGGAAACCTTTACCTTATACTGTGCAGAGGATTACACAGGAAATTCTGGAATCAGTTTGAGGCCCGGATGGAAAATGCACAAATAAATCACAGAGCACTAATGTGCATTAAGGGTTTGCTTTCGTGTACTTTTGCAGGAGTTTGTTGTCTGGCCAGCAGAGTTTGGAGCTAGCTTCGAACTGCAATAAATGACCCAGCCTATGGAGCACACTCCCAAATGAGGTAAGATCCGCCCCCTTCCTCCTGGCTTTTAGAAAAAAAAATTAAAATCATGGTTCTTCTGACAGTAGATGTATCTAGCATTTTAGAGGGACACTGACTGGAATGGCGATTTGACTGACGAGACTGTTTTATTGTTTTAATGCTTGTTGATGTATTGCTTTAATTATGATTTATGTTTAATTGTGGTTTTACTATTGTAATTGTTTGTACTGGCATCGTATCAGTGCCTAATGTAAGGCATTGAATTTTGCCATTATTTATGTGTAAACCGCTTTGAGTCCTCCCAGGGGTGAGAAAGGCGGTATATAAATACTGTAAATAATACATAAATAAATAGATGGGGGTCTCAGAAAGTACCTGTTCACTTCTCTGTGAGAATCAAGTCTCTTTGCTGACATTTAGCAAGGAGAGAGTTTTGCACTGTGCGATCCAGTTCTCTTCAGAACAAGCAAGCCAACCTGACGCTCCCTCACTTTGTGCAGAAGCTTGCAAGCTTGCAGGTTAGGCAGAAGGCTTTACCAGGCAGGGCAGATTCAGCCTGATGAAGCAAACTTCTGCGTAACATGAGAGCTGCGAACAACTCAAGAGGCTGGGATAGATTGCTTAAATGTTTATCTCCACATCTTCCCATCCCTTTCCCATCCCAAAACATGGGTACAAGGAAGATTTGCAGTTATAAGACGTATGGTATTTCATTGCATTGCTGTAATTCTCAACACTCCCCCTATTAGTTTTGATCCCAAACTGCCAAACCTTTTTTCCTGTCACAATCAAGGTTGCTAATTATAAAAGAAAAGAGCCCAAACCCTGCCACTTGGACGTCACGTTGTCCACATCTGCCAAAACTCCCACCAGCTCAGGTTACAACAGCTTCACCCTTGAAAATGCAAATGCAGGCGAGGAAAGCTGGCCCCTTGGAAACAAGTGCACCCTTGTCGGATCCTCTCCTGCCAAAGCACTTTGAGGTCTTCAAAGTGCATAAGGAAGGAAAATCCCAGCACCAAACACACATTTCCTCGGTCCTCAGAAATAATAATCACAGAACTGGAAGAGGACGCAAGGGCCATCCAGTCCAAGGCACTCGGCAGGTTGGTGGGATAGAGTTTTCTGGCATTGCATCCCATTTGAAACCCCATCCACTCTTGGAAAAGGATTTTCTTCAACCTGCAAACCCAGACACACCTCCTTGGAAGCAAATAGTGGCTGCAATTTAAATAAAGCTGAGCAAAACTCCGCTGCTTTACCTTTACGACGCACACAGTTTGACACCACTTTGGCTGCCCTGGCTCAATGCTATGGAAGCCTGGGAGTTGGCAGAGAAGGCATAAAACTTTGTAAAACTACAAATCCCACTATTCCATGCTGTTTAGCCATGTGTAGATACACATTGAGGTATATAAAAATTATACACAAAAGAAGGGGAAAAGTTTTCAATGCACTCCCCTAAGAGGGTACCAAGGGGATGTTCAGATCTCTTCCATGTCCGGAAAATAACAACGTGTTGAAAAATTACATGACCATAATCACTGGGTTGCTGTAAATTTTTCAGGATGTATGGCCATGTTCCAGGAGCAATCTCTCCTGACGTTTCACCTGCATCTATGGCAGGGATCCTCATAGGTTGTGAGGTCTATGGCAGGCAACCTTTGAGGATGCCTGCCATAGATGCAGGCAAAACGTCAGGAGAGAATGCTTCTGGAACATGGTCATACCTAAAAACGTACAGCAATCCAATAATACTAATAATAATGATAATTTATTTATATCTCACCCTATCTCCACAAGTTATGTATAAGAAAATACTGGTCATGTAGGAGAAAATACACAGCCAGGCATCCTTGGTTGTGTATTGCCTTGACATCCTTAAGGTGCAGAGAAACTTTCCAGCCTGCAAAACCATTCCGTCCATAAACAAAACCCGCAAACTAAAGTCATCAACAACAACAACAACAACAAGCATGAGAATTCTCCTCCCTGCCTTCAGGGAGAGAAAGGGAATATAGCTTAACAAAACTCCACATACCCGAGGTAAAGCAAAGAGAGCGGTGCTGCGGCTCCTTCCTTCCACTTTTCTCCCTCCGGATAGGATTGGGAGTGCTTGTCTTATGTACTAAAGATCATATATATATAGATGCATATATATACAGGAGTCTGGAGCGGTGCTGCTGCTGGGCTGCTGTTCCTCTCTCTCTCGTTGGTGCTGCTGCTGCTGCTTCTGCTGCTGCCTGAGCCAATGGGGCGCCCCAAGCCCGCGGCCGGGAGATTCTCTTAAGCTCTCTGTGACGCACGCGGAGAAGGGGCGGCGCGCGCGCGAGAGGGAGGGAGGCGCGAGCGGGGGGGTTATCCTCTGACGCACGCGCCCGGCTGCAGCCTTCGCCATTTAAGGCGAAAAGGGGCGGCCTGTTCCGGCGCCCGCGGAGCGAAGGGGGAGGGGTCGGAATGTCTGCGCGGGTGACGCACGCGGGGTTCCATTGACGCACGCCGCGCCATTGTTTGATCTAAAAATAGAACCCGCGGGCCCCCGGCTAAAAATAGCGCCCCTGATGCTGCTGCTGCCGCGAGCCCCACCGCTCCCTCTTTTTCCTAAGCGTGCGCGCGCGGAGGGAAGGAGGCAGGGGGAAATAAAGGAAGATATATATCCATATTAGAGGGTCAGAGGAAGGAGCAGAAGGGGGAGCATCCAAGGAGAGGGAGGCATGGGAGGGGGATCTTGGAATCCCCCCCCCCCCCAAAGTAATTGCCATGCCTCGATGCTATAAAAAGCTGGGAGCTGTAGTTTGGCGAAACCTTTTTTGCAAAACAGGCGAATGATGTTGTGAAGCGACCCCTCCCAGGATTCCATAGCATTGAGGTGTATTGACGTTTTCATGGCCGGAATCACTGGGTGGTTGTAGGTTTTTCAGGCTGTAGGGCCATGTTCTTTAAGCATTCTCTCCTGACGTTTCGCCTGCATCTATGGCACGCATCCTCACAATCTTGCCATAGATGCAGGCGAAACGTCAGGAGAGAATGCTTCTAGAGCATGGCCCCACAGCCCGGGAAACTCACAACAACCCAACGAAGACGCAGACTGGAAACAGCGCTCTGGAACCCCCTCTTTTTTCCGGTGGTCGCTTCCCACCCGCGAGGCTCGGTGGCGATGCAGCCCAGGCCCCGCCCACCCCGTCCTAGCCCCGCCCCTTCTTCCTTCCGCTCAACCTGCAGAGAGGAAGGGCAGGAGGGTTGGGAAAGACGGCATCGCCCGTGACCCGGTGCCCTTTCCCACGGAAGCCGAAGAGGGGGGGGGGAGACCTGCCTCGCTCCGCCCGCCTTGACACCGAGCAATGGAGTCAAGCGGCAAGGAAAGGAGCTTCCCGACCGTAAGAACCGCCCTGCAAGGAGATCTGTAGCCTCAGAGGGTGGTAATGCCACCTCCTTTGGAGGTTCCTAAGCAGAGGCTGAGCCAAACGGGGAACACAGAATCATAGAGATGGAAGAGACCTCATGGACCATCCAGTCCAACATCAAAGGCACTGCAGATTAATAAGTAAAAAGAAAGGTAAAGTTTTTCCCTTGATATTAAGTCTAGTGGTGTCCAACTCTGGGGTGTGGTGCTCATTTCCATTTCTGAGCTGAAGAGCCGGCGTTGTCCATAGACACCTCCAAGATCATGTGGTCGGCATGACTGCATGGAGTGCCCTTACCTTCCCGCCAGAGTGGTACCTATTGATCTCCTCACATTTGCATGTTTTCAAACTGCTTGGTTGGCAGAAGCTAGTGCGGACAGTGGAACTGCTAGGTTGGCAGAAGCTGGGGCTGACAGCAGAAGCTCACATTGCTCCCTGGATTCAAACTTGCGACCTTTCGGTCAACAAGCTGAACAGCTCAGCATAGGCCCGTAGCCAGGATTTTGATTCGGGGGGGGGGGGGGGAGTTTGTTTCGGGGAGGGGCTGAGTCTGAGTGAAAGAGGGTCTACCCTAGCAAACCTTTTGTATCGTTACCCCAAAACCCCCATGCATATGGGATATATTGAGTATGGTGATCAGATCATGATATGAATAAACATAACAGTTGAAATAATGCACCAGTAAGGCCTTTTCGAAAACCACCATGAGAATTTCGGGGGGGGGGGGCTGAAGCCCCTCAAGCCCCCCCCCCCCCCCGGCTATATGCCTGGCTCAGCGGTTTAACCCACTGTGCCAATGGGGGCTCCTTAATACAACCGGACTAATACAACCAGAGAACGCAGCCATAGCAGAGCACCTAAACCCGAACCAGCCTGGACACAGCATATTATTTGAGAACACAGAAATGCTGGACCACTCTAACAACCACCATGTTGGACTATACAGAGAAGCCAGTGAAATCCACAAGCATGTGGACAATTTCAACAGAAAGGAGGAAACCATGAAAATGAACAAAATCTGGCTACCAGTATTTAAAAAACTCTAAAATCAGGAGAGTAAGTAAAGAGCAACACTCAAAAAGCAGGGGAATTCCAGACAAGAATCCAATCAGAGCCAACTAACACCTCCCAACAAAGGATTCCCCCAGGCAGCAACCAGTCACACTTTGAATGCCATTAAATGCTAATCAAGGTAATCAATTGCAACATTCACACTTGCCTCAAGCAGACAAGAGTTCTTTCTCCCACCCTGGACATCATTCCACAGATATATAAACTCAATTTTCCTAGTTTCCAACAAACCTCACAACCTCTGAGGATGCCTGTCATAGATGCAGGTGAAACGTCAGCCCGGAAAACTCACCGCTATTATTATTATTATTATTATTACACAACAAGATTAGTACCCACCAAATAAGATCACTATGCTGGCTATTATTATTATTATTATTATTATTATTATTATTATTATTAAATAATAATAATAATAATAATAATAATAATAATAATAATAATAATAATCGTATAGAAGGGGAGATCTCAAAACCTCTGAGGGTGTCTGCCATAGATGTTTCAAAGTATGTACCACACAATTAAACAGGAAATACCACTTTCAACCCAGGAACAGACTGTTACATGCATAATCACTTGAAAAGGGACATCCCTGCCACAGAGCCAAAGTTTGCCGATTGATCACACACACACACACAAAACCCTTCAGGACATCAATATCTTGCCTGTCCACATAGCTTTGTGCTTTTCCTTTTTCTACAGAAATCTAGAATCTGAAGTATCCAAAACAGCCTGGAGGATTGAGTCAGAAATCTCAGTATAGAATGAATGCAGTTTAGCTCTACTTTAACCACCGTGGATTAATATTATAGAATCCTGGGAGTTGTGGTTTGCTGAAGCACCATTGTTCTTGAGCAGAGAAGTCTTCAGACCTTGTGAAAACTACAGATCAGCCTCAGAAGCAAAAGGAAGCCCTCCTTTGACAAACCTTGCAAATGAGGCCCATGATAGATTCATCGGGGAGATAGGGCAGAATATAAATAAAGCATTATTATTATTATTATTATTATTATCATCATCATCGTCATCTTAGGGTCACCGTAAGCCAGAAACAACTTAAAGGCACACAAGGGCTGTACATGAGAGTAGGGCCTAGATCAGGCATGAGCAAACTTGGGTCCTCCAGGTATTTTGAACTTCAACTCCCACTATTCCTAACACAGCCTCAGGCCCTTTCCTTTTCCCCCTTCAGCCATTTAAGCTTACGCCTGAGACTGTTAGGAATTGTGGGAATTGAAGTCCAAAACACCTGTAAGGCCCAAGTTTGCTCATGCCTGACCTAGATACTCTCAAGGCACCAGGTTCTCTCTGATCTTGGAAGCGAAGCAGAATCAAGGCTGGTTAGTACTTGAATGGGGCATTGTTTAGATATATCGGGTTCTGCAGCAATAACACCACCACTATCCATTGGGTTGTCATAAGACACATACACAGAATGATGAGGATGGGCTTTTGTTTCATTTTCACCTGATCCTACTCCTATGTTGCCCAACACACTATAGTTGGCATATTATGAAGTTTTCTGGCTTAGAGATAAGGTTTTTCTATCTGTGTGCCCTGCTGCTAAATGGACCCAATGATGCAATCCTCCTGAGTTAATTTTAGCCAGCCAGTCACTGCCCTGCCTTAGCCCCATTTAGCAACACTGGGCTGGTTCCCAGGTTTTTGGCTTTCCTGCAGCACAGTCCACTGGTCCCCAGCCAGGGCCCAGGCTCATGAAGTAATAAGGCACATGTGGAGCCAGACCACTGGAGCCAAGCAGGTCAGGCACTGCATGCCAATAGGGCACTGCTAGGAAACTCACATTTTCAGTTCCCATGGGGAGAAGGATGGAGATGGGAAGGAAACAGAACATTAAAGTTTAGTACAAACCAACTGTCGTTGCAAACTTTTGCCTGTTAGTTGTACACCTTTGATAAAAGGCAAGGGTAAAGGTTTACCCTTGACATTAAGTCTAGTTGTGTCTGACTCTGGAGGGTGGCGCTTATCCCCATTTCTAAGCCAAAGAGCTGGCGTTGTCCATAGATACCTCCAAGGTCATGTGGCCAGCATGACTGTATGGAATGCCGTTACCTTCCCCTATTGATCTGCTCATATTTGCATGTTTTTGAACTGCTAGGTTGGCAGCTAACAGTGGGAGCTCACCTCGCTCTCCGGATTGATACCATGAAGTAAAAGGAGTGGAGTGTGTGAACACAAGATCGTATCAATCCAAAAGATTGAAGAATCAGCAAGCCAATGGAAACAACAAATGAAAAGAATATGCAACCTGATCTGTTATTACAAATCATATGCATTCTAGCTGATTTAATAGATTGGTTCATGGGCATTTGGAAAAACACAATATGTGTAGGCAAGAAATGATTTTTTTGCCTACATAACACTTTGAGTCCACTTGTATGCCATGGCTCTTTCCTGGGAGCTCCCTGGTTGAGGATCCTAAAAGCACCTCCCTCAGCTACCAATCCCAGAATTCCATAGGGCGTTACCATGACAATTAAAGTGGAATCAGAGTGCTATAATTGTCTAGTGCACATGGGTCCTAGATCTTTAAGTGATGCATAGTTTTCATATCAAGTAACCTCACCTCTTACACAGAGGAGAAATATCACTTCCAGTGTGGTTCTTGCTACTACGAGTAAAGCAGTTATAATTTTGAATTGAACATTTGCTCTCCAATCAAAGACGCTTTCTTTTTATTTTATTTCTAAGCTGTTTGGACAATTAACCTGCTGCTGTCTTTAAAAGATACAGGGAGTGACTGAAACAAAGTATGAAGATGAACCCCAACGACAGCAGAGCCCAAAGAAGAGCATGTGTCCTTCCTTGCCATCTCCGGCTGACTGGCTGTTTTGGGTGACGGCCTGCTGGAATCCCCCCGGGCTTCCTCCATGGAGCAAAGGAAACTAGAGACAAGGGTGACTAAGGAGTCCAGAAGAACTAGGTCAGCTCCTGCACGTGCCTCTTTGCACCTGTCGCTGGCCGGGTGGCTTTCCCTGCAGGGCTCATCCATAAATACATTTTCAGAAGTATTCCCTCGCTTCCCAGAGACTCCCTTCTGAGAGATACACCTCTAACAAAGCAGACCCTAGAGGCCATATGTGCCCCCACCAAGGTCCCCAGACTCTTTTTTTCTGGGCAAATGTAGGGGTAAATTCTCTTTCCTAGAAGTCTTCGCAAGAGGCTATTTACCTTTTGAAGAGCTTATAGCCCCCTCTCCGCCACTTTTCAAAACCAAAAGTGACTTCTAGCCACTTGATTTGGTGAGTGCATTTCTGGCAATCCTTGCTATCCATTGGACAGTCCTGAACAACCACAGGTCCTCTCCTACAAATATCTTTATGCTCCTTTTCCATCTTCCACTGTTTCTGGAAAGGCAGCTCATCAGTCACACCATTTAAGCCTCTTCTTCTGTTTATTAAAGATTTACAATTCCTCAAAGCAGGTTATAACAAAAGTATAATCACCCGGTGGCACAATGGGTTAAACTGACTGATGACCGACAGGTCAGGGGTTCGAATCTGGGGAGAGCAGGTTGAGCTCCCTCTGTCAGCTCCAGCTCCCTATGTGGGGACATGAGAGAAGCCTCCCACAAGGATGGTAAAACATAAATTTCCCAGTGTCCTATGGGCAATGTCCTTGAAAACGACCAATTCTCTCACACTAGAAGCAACTTGCAGTTTCTTAAGTTGCTCCTGACATGAAAAAAAATCCAGCTAGTATGTTTGAGAGTCCATGAGCTGACACACAGATTTCACTTTCCTTGTCTTGTGCCACAGTAATGTTTTAAGATTCACTTTTCCCCCTCTTGCTTAACTTATACAAGACTTGTGTGACCTGGTTTCTAGGTCATGAAAACTTGTGCCATTGTAAATGCGTCAGTCTTTTAAGGTACGACAAGAGTTTTTTTATGGACAACGTGGCCAAAGCCCTTTGGGAGCTGTTTTATGACATCAAGTTCCTCAGTCATTCACTGTACAAATGTCCCTTGTGGGCTAAAGGTACAGAGTTTTAGCCTAATATACTATGACAGACCATCAGGAGATAAGTCTGATGGCTTGTCACAACCAGTTGATGTCAGTCCATGGAAGTTTTTGACTTTGCATTTGACTCCAAAGTACCTGGAAGACTCAGGTCCTTCTACACTGGCATATAAAATCCAGATTATCTGCTTTGAACTGGATTATATGACAGTGTAGACTCATATAATCCAGTTCAAAACCAATAATGTGGATTACCTGCTTTGATAATCTGGATAATATGGCAGTACAGAAGGGGCCTCAGTGTTATAATCCAGTGAAAGTGTCTTGACCTCCTTCTTGGTGAACTACAGGCCAAAAAGGATTCCTCTAGCACAGGAATGGGCAAAATTTAACCCTCCAAGTGTTTTGGACTCCCAACTCCCACAATTCCTAACAGCATACCAGCTGAGGGCCAGAGTCTGCCCATACCTGCTCTAGCAGGTAAGGCAAACCAAAGAAATCTCTGTGTTGTAGGGCATTTGCTTTTCAATTTGAACTTCAGGCTGCCAAACTTTCACAAGATCCAACACTATACAAGTCTCCTCAATGTACCATCAATCTTATTTATTTGATTTCTCACTTTTCTCTTAAACAGACCTCAAAATGGCTTACAATATAAGCTAAAACGGAACACCTAAAACGATATGGAAAAATGTAAAAAGCATTTAAACCATTCATTCAATTAAAACATGACACTGTACAATAATTTAAACACGTAAAATACACATAACATATCAAACAGCAGTACATCCAACTACAAAACCTTCATTACATCCCAGAAGTAACACAACCACAGACATACAGATATTTCAAATATAGTTCAGCTAGTGTGCTGTACTAAAAGTAGGATAAAGGGACTTTAGAGCTCCAAGAGCTTGAAAGGTTGTCACGAAGTTTCTCTGCAGCTTGGTGTTAGTTTAGCCCCATGTTTCCTGAATTCTTGTTTTCCAGGTGTTTTCAACTTTAGGTCCCAGAATCCCTGATCATTGACCAAAACAGCTGAGGTTTCTGGGAGTTGAAGCACAAAACACACGAAGGACTAGAATTTGGGAAGCGCTACTTTAGCCTCTTAATCTTTTGAGTTGCCATTGTCTGTCTGTTTTTCCAACTTGATCATATTTTTTATTCAGGTGCAATAACCAGACTAGTACAATAGTATTACACACCATACTTTATCCAAAGAACACTAAGATAGTGGGTGGTTCTTCCTTATTCCTTTTATTATACTCCCCAATGTGCATTCTGTGGCTTAATGTAAAATTAACCATGTGTACGGTAGTTCACATTTGATTAGCCCACACACTGTCTTGCCAGATGACCAATAAAGAATCTGAGGAGAGTGAGTTGAGCTCCCTCTGTCAGCTCCAGATCCCCATGCGGGGACATTAGAGAAGCCTCCCACAAGGATTGTAAAACATCAAACATTTGGGCATCCCCTGGGCAACGTCTTTGGAGACGACCAATTTTCTAATACCAGAAGTAACTTGCAGTTTCTTAAGTTGCTCCTGACATGAAAAAAATCCAGCTAGTATGTTTGAGAGTGCATGAACTGACACACAGATTTCACTTTCCTTGTATTTTATGAAGAGTACTTTACTCTTCGTAATACAGAACAACATATATACAATTATGTGATCAGTTGCATTGACTCACACAATGGCCTTTTTGAAAGATTTAAAATGGTCTTTCTTTGTCCATGTGGAAAAACTCCTTCCAGCAGCTCATGAAACAAGAACACATTCCAAACTGTCTCTCTGTGCTTCTCTGCAAGCACCTGCATAGCTCAAGCCTGAAAAATGTAACAATAACCAAAAGTCCCAGGCTCACCTAGGCTCAGGTGTAGCTCAACCAATCAGCTTCGTGCATCTTATTTTACAGCTGACACACACACTAACTGATTTCTTACATCCTCCAACGCATTCTACCTTTATTACAGTATCTCCATTCTAGGTTGATATTTTCACTGAGCTGTCTACTTATATCTCCAAGATCAGCCATCTTTTAATGGGGTTGCAAATAAATGGTTAGCTGGCCCATTGACTTCACACAGCAAGGGCACATACTCTAAATCCCTTAACTATTTTGTGTTATATGAACCTGAATATACATTATGACTTTCAAGCAATAATCCAAAACAACAAGGAAATAGGCGGGTAACTGAGGTCCTTCCAATATTTTTATCCTAAAACACCCCTCGGCTCAGTATAATTAGCATACCTAAGGGTGAGTGCGGACAAGAACAGAAATCCTATGTTTGGAAGGCAACACTTTTCTCTTTCTTAAATTAGATGGACTTTGGTCCAGTTCAGCAGGAATACCACTAACAGATAACAGTAATAGGCACCTGTCTCTGAAAAAGTGTTGTGTTCTGTCTGCGAAAAAGTGACGTGGGGAAGAAATATGCCCCTTTCCCCCTAGATGTTGTTTCTCACCCTCTGAAAGATTCCAGGGGACACACACACATATTTATTTATTTTATTTACTGCGCTTATATACCGCAATTCTCAGCCCAAGGGCGACTCATAATATAATGATTGACAGGGGGTAATGCATAGAAAGACTGCTGCTTTCCTTCCAAAAGGCAAAAGGAAAGGGACAAGCTCAATCTAAATGGATCTGAACACATACATTAGCCGTTTTTAATCTGTCTAACACGCAGTACCCCAAGTTCTCCAGTGTAGTGAGACATCAAGCCTGTAGCCTCCAAGTGGAATTTTGTAGGCCAGGCAGAAAAGACACTGAAAACTTAGCAGCTGGAAAGATTGATGTATTTTCCTATTGTTAAAAATATTTTTAGCTTGGGCAGCCTCTGGGTTTGCTTAAAGGCCTCACGTTTGTAAAGCCGCCTGCGTAACAAGACTGGGTTTTTATTGCATGTTGGAGCTTTAGCGCCTGGCGGGAGTCCCAGCATAGCAGCTGCGAAGGGGAATCGGCCCTTGGTTCTTTCCAGCAGTTTCAAAACATTGGCTTTTTAGGGCAAACCCTAAAATGTAAGGAATGTGGAATGGAACTAAGGATGTCCTGGATTTTTCCTCCTTCCCTTCCAAGTTAGGTTGGTAAATAGATCACTGAAGGATAATGGTTGCATATGCGTAGGCTGTCCAGGAATACTAAAGGAACAGCCTGCTTCTAAAGGGGACTGTGGGCTATCCTTTAGTTAAAAATAATGTAGGAAGTTGTTCTATGCTGAATCAGGTCACTGGTCTATCTCAGCAAAAGATCTCCAGGGTCTCACCAGGAGTCCTCCCTGGAGATGCCAGGTTCTTCCTGCTGGTTCATCCAACAACTATGATATTGGCATGTTTAGAGTGGCTTGCCCTTTTGAGCTCCACTATGGCCTTTTCAGCCCCTCTTCAGCATGGCCTCAGGTTGTCAGTGAAGTTGCAGAATCCTAGTATTACTTGAACATCTGAAGGTTATCAGACCAATTACCCCTCCTTGACACAGATGGTCTCGGCTCCATTGCCCTATCATTACAATATTGAGATATGATAAAAATTTGTGCAGGGTAATGAATGGAGTTTGGAAAAGATTCCTTTAAAATATGTATCACCTGTTGACTTATGGTGACCTCATGAGTTTCACAGAGTCTTGTTAGGCAAGGAATCCTCAAAAGTGGTTTTGCCAGTTCCTTCTTCAGAAATATAGCCCAGAGTACCTGGTATTTGTTGGTGGGCTCCCATGTAAGTACTAACCAGAAATAATCCTGCGTAACTCCCAAGAGTTAAGAGTTGTCTACTAATAACTCCCAAGAGTTAAGAGTTGTCTACTAATAAAAACAAGGTAGGATTTGGAGCCAGCCCACGAAGGCTCACTGAGAACTCTTGAGCAATTTCATAGGTTTTGAAGGATCGTTGAATCATAGGATCATAGAGTTGGAAGAGACCACACGGACCATCCAGTATAACCCCCTGCCATGCAGGAAAATCACAATCAAAGCACCCCTGACAGATGGCCATCCGGCCTCCATGGAAGGAGCTTCCACCAGACTCCAAAACAGAGAATTCCACTGTTGAACAACTCTCATCAGTCAAGAAGTTCTAATGTTCAGGTGGTATCTCATTTCCTTTAAGGACTAATTGCTCTGAGCCCTAGTCTCTAGGGCAGCAGAAAACAAACCTGCTCCCTCTTCCTCATGACATCCTTTCACATATTTATACATGGCTATCATGTCTCCTCTCAACCTTCTCTTCGGCAGGCTAAATATTCCCAGCTTTTAAAGACACTCCTCATAAGGCATGGTCTCCAGACCTTTGACCATTTTAGTTGCCCTCTTCTGGATACCTTCCAGCTTGTCAATATTTCTTTTAAACGGTGGTGCTCAGGATTGGACACAGTATTCCAGGTGAGGTCTAACCAAAGCAGAATAGAGAGGCACCATGACTTCCCTCGATCTAGACACTATACTTCTTTGGAAGCAGTCCAATATCCCACTGGCTTTTTTAGCTGCTGCATCACACTGTTGTCTCATGTCCATGAAGACTCCAATATCATTTTCACATAGACTGTTGTCAAGTCAGGCATCACCCATTCTGTGTTTTGCATTAATTTTTTTCTGCCTAAATGTAGTGTCTTACATTTGTCCTTGTATCAAATTAGGCAAGCCTCTTGTACAGTCAGTATATGCTCCTTGGAGAAAGAACAGCTGGAGAATGGTTCTAAGAAATAGTTTGCAGAAATTGGTTATGCAAATAAATTCGAGGGCAATTCCAGATGAAAAAGGAGAGTAGCACCATAAAAGGCAAAAATAAATCAAGTATGTGGTAGACCTAGGTAAAGAGAAATATATTCAAAGGAGTGTATATACAGCAGTCTAATCCTCTCATGGCTTCAATGGAAAGTTCCACTGAACTGAATAAGGGTGCCTCAGAGTAAGTAGTGGTTTGAGGCTTGCAGATTTACTGATGTCTAAGGATGAGGCAAGATCTCCCCCTTCCTCCAGTCATGGAAATGTGGCTTGCCACCCCGGGGGAAGACTGGGCGGAGGAGAGGGGGGAACCTAGTCAGATCTCCCTGCCTTTCATGAGCCACATTTCCTCCCTTATCCTCAAAGTAATCACTAAAAGTTGTCACAAGGAGAAAGGTGTTAGGTACACATAACACCCCAGCACACTGGGTTCCACTCTTGGTCAAAGTGTGACTGCAAAATGGGAACTGTGTATCATCAAAAGCTCACGATACAGCAGCAACAACTTCAAATGTTACGACCATTAAAAAGGCCCATATTGTGCTCTTTGGCCTTCACACTTAGGGAAGCCTCCATCACCCCAAAGGGACTCAGGGTGGCTTACATGGGGACCAAGCTCAATATAAACAAAGGATGCAAAGTAATTACAAACAAATAATAATAAAATATATTAAATAAAACCAATAAAATGTAAGACATCATAAAACATGAACCAAACATCGAAACGAGTAGTCGAGAGAAGTGGGCATGTGCAGATTTGAGATTAATAGGGCAGGACAAGGGCTTGTGCAAACACAACTTTAAGGCTGGAGCTGGAGATTCAACCTGAAAATTAGGGCTAGACAGACTGAATCAGGAGCTAAAACATTATTCAAAGGCGCATTGGGACATCCAAGTCTTTCTGGAAGGTGGACAAGGTGAGGGCTAAGCTAATCTCCCTAGGGAAAGAGTTCCAGAGCTGGGAGGCCACCACCGAGAAGGTCCCCTCTTTTGTTCCCACCAACTGTGCTTGTGATGGAGTCATTACATTTATGGCTGGAAATCAGGCCTTTTTGTTGTAGTTCTATTAAATTACAAAGACCATTCCTTTTACTAGTCAGCTGAGTGGAGCAAACCCTAAACATTGCTGGGATGAACCAATTGTTAAAATCCGCAGCAACAGCATGTACTGCCAATCACATTGAATTGCCCTGTAGAAAGTAACTCAGCTTTGCATTCTGTTCCGGCACAGTCTGGTTCTTCAGGAAAAAAATGGGTTGTAAGCCTGGTAATCAGGGTGTTCCTAGACATCTTTTGGTTTCAGAATGTTCTTGACTTAAGCACCATGTTTGAAGCCAATAAGCTAGCCTCCGTTACTGAAATGCTTTGGAGCTTCTCAGTAAAGGTATTGATGTTTTGTGGATTGTGTTACTAAAGGCATTTCTGTACCAGCATGGCAGGAGTTTGGACTGGATGGCTCTTGTGGTCCCTTCCAACTCTTTGATTCTGTCTTTTCCCCATCTCTCTCCACCAGCCATCACTTTGCATGTATGTGTGTATCTTTCATTCAACATTCTGTTGGATTGACTCCCAATGCCTTGCTCAAGATACCATATAATGGATGGGACATATTGTCCTATGTATCATCATTAATAGGAGCCCCCCATGGTGCAGTGGGTTAAACCACTGAGCTTGTTGACCGAAAGGTTGAAGGTTCAAATCTGGAGAGCAGCATGGGCTTCCACTGTCAGTCCCAGCTTCTGCCAACCTAGCAGTTCGAAAACAAGCAAATGTGAGTAGATCAATAGGTATTGCTTCGACAGGAAGGTAATGGCACTCCATGCAGTCATGCCACATGACCTTGGAGGTGTCTACGGACAATGCTGGCTCTTTGGCTTAGAAATGGAGATGAGCACCACCCCCCAGAGTCAGACACGACTGGTCTTAATGTTGGGGGACAACCTTTACTTTTTATCATCATTAACATTTAGGAAAGTTTAGAATGTGTGTCTTCTTTTTTAAAAGTCAGGGTTTTGGTTAATTAAAACAGCTAATTCAAATGTTTTAACAGAACTGAATATTCTAATTTGGAAGGCAACTTTATCCCATGGATAACTACACAACATGCAATGCCATCCTGTAAAAATTAATCCCAGCCACCGTTGTACTGCAAGAACTAATAAGCTGTGCGTGAACATTTGAGCCCATACCAGACTTAAGATAAGTTGCTATTTTGACTATAACTTTCAAAGCCCCCAGCCAGCTCAAGTCATGCTAGTTAGGGGTACTGGGTATTGCAGTTCAAAGTAGTAAGCTTCCAAAGCTTTGCTTCTTGCCATGCACAATTTTATGCCATCAATCCTTCATCATAGATTCAGAAAAAATTCTGCATTGGTTCTCAAGTGCCAAGAGGAGATACACTTGAAATGGTATGAGTCCTGGGGTTGCCAAACACATGTTTGTTTCTCCTCTCAGCCTATATCCCTCCACAATGAAACAGCTTCAGGGCTGTAGTTCCTAAACACTAACACAGAGAAGTTGCTTTTGGCCATTTGGGCAAAATGGGACCCTGATGTTAACTCCCATCATTTTTGTCCATTGCAAGACTAACTATAGGGCTGGTGGGACTTGTAGGTTGAGAACACTGGTAGACATTGCCTACCGTTGTCCTAGATCAGGGGCGTTGAACTCACTTTCATCAAGGGCCACATTAGCCTTCAAAGGGCTGTTGAATCCGTAATTCTTTAACACAGTGGACAGTGCTCTTCAGATTTTACCCAGTTTGGGCTCCCAGATGTTACTGAACAACAACTCCTATCAGTTTTACTTATATCAGCCATGCAGACGGGGGATAATGAGAATGGCAGGCCTACAGCATTTGTGGTTCTGAGGTTGGGGAAAGTTTAAGGACATTTTAAATGCAGACATTATATCTCTAAGCTTTGTATCTAATTGCAAACCCCACTATCCTGACCAAACAGAACAAAATGCAGCTTTCCAGACAGTATCACAACTCCCATGAGCTATAGTCATAATGTCTCATTAGGAAGAATACAGAGGTTATGCTCAGCATTTGAGGGACCACATAAAATGACATGGCAGGCCAGATTCGGCCCACAGGCCTTGAGTTTGACCCACGTGCCCTAGGTGGAATCTGGGCCCTGCAATTTGGCTTTTCCCATATCAGATCGGTCTATAGGCTCCCCTGTTGACTGCCTCACACTTTACAGGAATCTTGTCTAGACACATAGTCTGCTCTCGTGTTGAGCTTGGATCTTCAGGAACCCAAGTGAACAGCTGAGAAGCAGACAACTGTGTGCCCAGCCCAGGTGCAAAGCAGATTAACAAAAAGTACAAAATCCTCCGAACCAACTGCTGTGTGTTCTGGACAGGAATGTGCCAAGGGGGCTTGGAGTTCCTGGCCATGATTCTGGTTTATTGATATGCTCTAGATAGTACGGAAACTTCCAAGGAGCCAAGTAGTTATTCCCAGGAGAGCTGGCGCCTCATTCTCTCAAAGACATTAAACAAGTTCAGAACCAAGAGAGGCTTTCCAATCTGTTTGGATTCCAAAAGATCAAGTGGGAGTCAAGATTCATGATTTATATCCAAACCCAGGACTACAAAACCAGAGCTTAGAAAAGCTGAGTTGTTGTAGGTATTTCGGACCATATGGCCATATTCTAGAAGCATTCTCTCCTGACGTTTTGCCTGCATCTATGGCAGGCATCCTCAGATATTGTGATCTCACAACCTCTGAGGACGCCTGCCACAGACGCAAGCGAAACGTCAGGAGAGAATGCTTCTAGAACATGGCCATACGGCCCGAAAAACCTACAACAACCCAGTGATTCTTGCCATGAAAGCCTTCGACAATACGTTCCTTTTTTGTGTAACAGTTATCAGAATTCCTCAGGCACTGAACATCCTGGCTGATGAGTTTGGAAAGAAAACCAGCCTGTGCTTTATAGGTTACAACAAAGCTTTTGATTGTGTAGATCATGAAAAAACAATGGATCGCTCTTAAAGAAATGGGTGTGCCGCAACATTTGATTGTCCTGACGCACAGCCTGTAGTCAGGATAAGAGGCTACTGTTGTTAGGACAGAATATAGATAAACAGAATGGTTTCCAATTGACAAGAGGTCAGGCAAGGCAGCCTCTTATCACTTTTTCTGTTTAACCATAGGCCAAAAATATCAAACATAAAGCAAGATTAGAGACTTGGAGAATGGAAGCATGAAAATTGAAGGAAGGATAATCAACAATTTAAGATATGCAGACGATATCATACTACTAGCACAAAATAGCAAAGGCTTGGAGTAATTACTGAAGAAAGTCAAAGGAAGGTTTACAGCAGAACATAAAAAACTCTCAAAATAACTACTGATGTGTTACATAATTTTAAAGTAGATGATTAATACATTGAAATCATTCAAGAATTTCCATATCTTGGCTCAGTCATCAATTAGAATGGGGACTGCAGTCAAGAATTAGAAGACTAGATTTAGAAGGACAGTTATGAAGGAACTAGACAATATTTTCCTAATTTATTCAAAGTTAGAATAAGATCATTCAGGTCATGAAATAAACCAAGGTCCTTAAAAGAAAGATGGAACAAAATTCTGCAGCTGGTTTCTAGGATGCGCATGGTACTGTTGTATCAGAGGATGACAGTGCTTGTGTTTTGTTTTTTTAATGGTTTGCTCCCAGTACGGTAATCTCATAAATTTAGTTCTGAACTTTCTCAGGTTTTCTGCTCATTACCAATATCTCCAAGGAGCCGCGGTGGTGCAATGGATTGAACCCTTGTGCCGGCTGAACTGCTAACCTGAATGTTGACAGTTTGAATCTGTGAGATGGGGTGAGCTCCTGTCTGTCAGTCCCAGCTTCCCATGCGGGGACATCAGAGAAGCCTCCCACAAGATGGGAACACATCCGGCAATCCCCTGGGCAATGTCCTTGTAGATGGCCAATTCTCTCACACCAGAAGTGACTTGCAGTATATTTTTAATCACTTCTGACACAATAACCCTCCTCCCCCAATATATCCACAATATTATGGTGAATCTTGGGTGGAGGGCTTCCTTCGCTGTGCATGGAAGCTAGCAGGCTAGTTTTTTTTTCCTGGAGAGTATGGAGTGGAGCAAGACCCTCCCCCCTTAATATTGTAGAGGGGAAAAAATAAGAAAAGAAACTACTGAAAGAGGCTACCTGCTATACATCACGCTGACCTAAAATGACCTCTTATTGTTAAGTGTTTTTCTCTCCACACTCCCACCCCCAGGGCAATGTACACCTTCAGCACATGTATCTGGGAGTCCTGCCACAACCATTTTGATTGGCAGAGAACCAACCTCATAGTAAAACATCTTTCTTGGCAAAGATAAACAGGTGCAGAACAAGGTGTACGGACCTGTCACTCTGAGGACTGACCCTGGTGAGGCCATCCAACTCTCCGCTCCATAGGATTAAACAATGATTCCATCTTTCCAAGAAATACATATTTGTTTTAAAAATTCACCCTCAGACAGCCCTCCAAAAGTATTGGATTGTAAGTTCCAGCAACCTCATCTAGCATAACTCATAGGAATGCTTTAGGTTGTAGCCAAACAGCATAAGGGAAACCAAACAGCACAAGAGGGTAACAGTGCATTCTCATTTACCTGCCCAACAACTGCAATCGAGAGGCATGCTGCCTTTGCAATAGAAAGAGCAATTGTATACAATTTTTAATACAAGATCAGAGTTTGACACCACCAGCCAAAGACCTGAAGAAATATTTCTTGCATGGTATTTGGTAAGCTGGAAAACCGAAGCTTTCATCTTCTCCACCCCAATAATGTTGCTTTCTTTATTTGTGCATATGTAAATAATTCCCTGTCATGCTGTTCCCCTGGTTTAGCATTGTAACCTGTTGCTTAAATGAGCAGTGGAGGTTTGGCCAACCATTGTCAACCTACTCTCATCATCCTCAGCAAGAGTGGCCACTAAACTGACACTTTGGTGGATGATGGATGTTCTTCTCCAGCTTGTCTGAAGTGCACAAATAAACACTGGGAAAGGCCACTTAAGCCAGTGTCTCTCAACCTTCCTAATGCCGTGACCCATTAATACAGTTCCTCATGTTGTAGTGACCCCCAACATGAGGTTACTACAACAAAATTTTCGTTGCTACTGTAAGTTTGCTACTGCTTTGAATTGCAATGTAAATATCAGATATGCAGGATGTATTTTCATTCCCTGGACCAAATTTGGCATAAATATCCAATATGCCCAAATTTGAATAGTAGTATGGTTGGGGCTTAGGGGGTTGAATTTGTCATTTGGGAGTTGTAGTTGCAGGGATTTATAGTTAACCTACAATCAAAGAGCATTCTGAACTCCATCAATGATGGAATTGAACCAACTTGGCACACAGAACTCCCATGACCAATAGAGAATACTGGAAGGGTTTGTTGGGCATTGATCTTGAGTTTTGGGGTTGTAGTTCACCTACATCCAGAGAGTGCTGTGGACTCAAACAATGATGGAGCTGGACCAAACTTAGCACAAATACTCAATATGCCCAAATGTGAACACTGGTGGGGTTTGGAGAAAACAGACTTGACATTTGGGAGTTGCAGGCACCTACAATCAAAGAGCATTCTGAACCCCACCAACAATAGAATTGGGCCAAACTTCCCACACAGAACCCCCATGACCCACAGAAAATAACATGCTTTCTGATCGTCTTTGGAGACCCCTCTGACACCTCCTCATGACCCCCCCGGGGTCCCGACCCCCAGGTTGAGAAACACTGGCTTAAGCCATTTCTCCTCTGCATAACTCAAAGTGATTTACCAATCCACAAAACAATTACAAGTAGAGATCAAACAAAGGAACGACTCTTTCTCCCGTCTCCCAAAATGATTCTAAGGAGGATCCTTTTCTTGGCCCAGAATATTAGAGCTACCCTTTTTCTAGGTTTTTGATTTCACACATAGAAAGAAAAAAAAACTTGCTATGTCCTTATATCCTTGACTCCTAATGAAAAGGATTTGCCACAAAGTTATCTTTTTTTACTGCAGGAAGGCTCAGGATCCTTGCTCCCTCTCAGCGCAGGAAGAAAGCCTGCAGGTGCAGCAAACACCTTGTGCAGGAGCCGCCTGGCCGCTTGCCAGCCGCAGGGGAAGGCATGAACCCACAGCTGTTTCCAATCATCCAGGGCCGGGCCAGGAACTCCTAGCGAGGTTTGGCAGGCGGCGCACTAGACGCACGCATGTTTGTGTTTCAGAGGAAGAAGCCAAGCCCACAGGGGCGTCAGAGAAAGCGTAAGGGGTGTCCCACCCACCCCTGGACGTCAGCAGCTGGACAGGCCTAGCTCGCGTCACCAGGACTTGGAAGGACACACCGGCCTCCATATATGGGCCATGTGGGGAATCCCTTCAATACCAAGGCATCTTGCCCTCCTCCTCTTGCTCATTCACCTCTCAAGCCTAGACTTTCTGGCTAAAGTCTGGGAAGGGAACTTGGAAGCCCCACAGCAGGGCGGATGCCAAAAAAATTGATGTGACTGAGCAAACACTGGCTGTGTTCACCTCCTTTCAGCACAGTTATGAAAGAGAGTTTCTTCTGCCAGAACAGGAGGCAACGCTCCAGAAAGTTAACTGGTGTGTACTATAGGAGGGGCACTTATCTAACACGCATGAGGCTCCACTCCTTTTTGAAAGGATGCTTTCTAAAGAGGGAGCATTGGCTCCTGTAATGCTCTGTGGCTTCCCACAGAGTTCAAATCAAATATGAGATCAAGATATTCCCATTTAAGCAAGCAGATTCTCACAAATGCTATGGCTCCCTCCTTGTGGAGCAAAGCAACTGTGACCAGGTTTAAAAGCTAACAGCAAACTTTGGCTCACCTGTACTAACACAGCAGAAGGAGCATCACTCCAGCATCACACTTACTGTGTGCTAAGTGTCCATCCTATCCACTCTAGAGACGTTCCTATGTAGGCCAAGCCCTCGCTCTCAGGAAGCAAGGTACTGAAATTCCATATAGTCACACAATGCTGGTTCTCTCATAAGGCTCCAAGGCCCATATTTCACATTAGTTCCCTGACAGAACAAACACCTACATGGCAGCATTCATTTTACACCTTTATTACTTAAACATTATGTTATTTTAAAATTATGAACAAGTATTCTTTAGATGCAATTCCCACGATCCCTCACCATTGGCAATGTTGGCTAAGGCTGTTGGGAGTTATAGTCTAACAACAGCTGAAGGGTGAAAGACTTGAAATCCCTGATTTAGACTTGCGTGTCTGCAAACTGTTTCAAAGCTGGATTCTATGATAGTTGCTAGACTAATGTTAAAAGATTTTAAATAGTTTTTTTCCTGGGTTTTATAATGTTTTCATTTTTGTGTTGTTTTAATGGGTTTTTATTTGAGAACTCTTGTGAGCTGGAAGGCAATACAGAAATATGTTACATTAATTAAGACATCCAAGGCAGCTAGAAGGTTTGTAACCTTAGGGCCCATCCAAACAGGTCCTATATCCCAGGATCTGATTTAAACTGGATTATATGAGTCCACAGTGCCAGATAATCTGGGATAAACAAAACCTGGGATCCGATCCTGGGATGTAGGGCTTGTCTGGAGGGGCCCTTAGAAAGCTAAAATAATGAACACATCCAAGACAGCTAGGAGAAAGGTGACCAAAAGAACTGCAAACTTCATTTTCACTTTAAGGGATATGGGTCTATTCTCAATGCCGAAATATTGCTGTACCCAGGCATGTAGCCGGGGGGGGGGGGGCTCGGGGGGCTTCAGCCCCCCCCGAAATTTTCATGGTGGTTCGCGAAAAGGCCTTATGGTGCATTATTTAAACTGTTATGTTTATTCATATCATGATCTGATCACCGTACTCAATATATCCCATATGCATGGGGGTATTGGGGTAATGATACAAAAGGTTTGCTAGGCTAGACCCTCTTTCACTCAGACTCAGCCCCCCCCCGAAACTCAGCCCCCCCCGAACCCCCCCTGAAAAAAAGTTCAGCCCCCCCCCCCCCCCGAAACGAAATCCTGGCTACGGGCCTGGCTGTACCAATTCCTACATGATCTTTACTTGAGCCATCAGTATTACTGGAGACTTCCCACAGAGTTTTAAGCTTAAATTTCTAGCCATGAGGACTAGAATTTTTTTCACTTTAGAAAGGCGAGGCAGTGTGTGACTGATGTACTGACCTGGTGCCATTGCATAGAAAATATGCTGAACTACCTAGATCTCTTGCAAACCTGTTAAATGAGCAATATGGCAAAAGAACTGTGATTGATTCCAGCAGGGGGAAAAAAACAGGTTGCAAAGGAGACTATGGCTTGTTAGCCAACCAAGAAGCAATCTACTGTATCCCCTTTGCAATTGGCATTCAAAGGCTGCAGCTCTGAACACAGATTCTGTGCAGCAAACCCAAATGAATCAAGTGTGACTTATTTCCAAAAGACAGCATGGTGTAGTGTTTTGGGAGATGGAATATCACTCCAGAAACAAGGATCCGAATCCCCGATCAGCCATGGAAATCCACTGAGTTGTCCTGAGCAAGTCACTCTCCGTCAGCCTCAGGAAGGCAAAAGCAAACCTCAATTGAACAGATGTTTCCAAGACAGCATTAGATAGGAGCACCATTTGTCAGAAATAACTTGGAAGGTACAAAACAAAAACAAAACCCCTTAAGATTATTTTGGCATGCCAATCACTACGCATATTTATTTGAGAGCAAGTTCTTTAAAATCTAGTGAGATTTACTTCTGAGCTGACAGAAGGCCAGGTTGAACAAGTGATGGTTTAAGCCAACCAACACAGTTTGGGTCGTCTAGGGATTTGTTTTTATGCCACATGGAAATACATCAGAGAGAGGGGAAAGTAGTAAGTGTAAATACAGGTGTGTGTGTGTGCCTTCAGCTGTCCTGTTGACTTATGGAGATTTCATAGATTCTGTTAGGCAAGGAAGGATTATTCAGTGGTGGCTTTGTCAGCTCCCTCCACTTAAATATAACCTGCAACACCTAGTATTCATTGAAGATTGCCCATCCAAGTACCAAGCAGGGCTGACCCTGCTTAGCTTCCATGATAGGACAGTATTTAGGGCCTTTGTGCCATTTAGCTCCTTGAGATAAACCCATGACATGGTGAATACAGTGAACAGATATGTTGATCTTTGCACACTGACACAACTATCTGCCTACAGCAACAGGTCTAGGGAATGCAACAGGTCTAGGGAATGCAATACTGGGTCTAGGGAATGCAATACTGGGTTCTAGGGATTCTAGGGAATGCAATAGGGTTCTAGGGAATGCAATACTGGGTTCTAGGGAATGCAATACTGGGTTCTAGGGAATACAGGTCTAGGGAATGCAATACTGGGAAGGGGCAATGTTAATACAGATGTAATTGTTATTGTCAGTATATTATGTATATAAATTCACTTTGGTCTTAAATTCCAACTTCCGACTTCTGGCCATGTATGCACATGTGGGTGTGTGGGTGCATATTTACAGGTGTGTGGGGTGTGCATCATACTCAAAGCTCTAGATCAGTGGTTCTCAACCTGTGGGTCCCCAGATGTTTTGGCCTTAAACTCCCAGAAATCTTAACAGCTGGTAAACGGGCTGGGATTTCTGGGAGTTGTAGGGCAAAACACCTGGGGACCCACAGGTTGAGAACCACTGATCTAGATCCTAGGAGGGAAACTGTGGAAGGGATGGAAGCCATATGGTGACTCAAGTCCCAACATGACTGAAAATGATACCTCCTTTATGATTCTGAAAATCGGTCCAAATACAGATGGTTCCTAAGGGGGGATTTTTTTGTGGTGATCTGGTATGTTTTTTAGCTGGGAAAGATCAAAATGCGAAAGTCTTCATAGATTATCATGTGACCCACAGCTTGCACATCTTTGCTTCAATTAATATTCAGAGAATCTGAGGAGGCATATCATATTCCACAAAACATTGTGCTGTGTGAAATCTGTCAACCGCAACACTTGTTTCAGGTCCAACCGAGGCACACAGCTTCCACCTTTGGAAAACATCCAGACATGGGTCAATTTTTACCTGATGCCAAGGCAGGCGCAAGGAACAATTCTGATGGAAGAGGAACAAAACCAGCTGTACTTGAACATTTCCATTTGTACACAGGAGTGGGAGGCAAAACATTTTCAACTATTTAGATTGGAAAACTCTTCCAATATATTTTTTAAAAACATCTTGGGCTTTGCAAATTCCAGACAGAAAGGGATAACCGCCTAGAAGAGGTCTAATGTCTGTTTAGGGCAGGCATGGGCAAACTTCAGCCCTCCAGGTGTTTTGGACTTCAACAGCTGTTAGGAATTATGGGAGTTGAAGTCCAAAACACCCAGAGGGCCAAAGTTTGCCCATGCCTGGTATAGCAGAAAGCACCAGTCTTTTCCCGTAGTTGAGAGAGATCAACTCCCAACCAACACAGATCCTAGTCCTGCATGTTTATTCAACAGACAAGCCAATAGAATCTAGTAAAGGAGGGGATACTATGTGCACCCCCAAATCTCACCATTTACCTATAAAGCCCTAAACGGTTTGGGTCCAGGCTATTTGTCCAATCATATCTCCCTATACAGACCATCCTGTGAACTGCTGTCAGTGGAGGAGGCCCTGCTCTTGGTCCCACCCCTGAATCAAGCTCTGTTGGTGGGAACGAGAGAGGGGACCTTCTTTGTGATCACTCCCTGTCTCTGGAACTCCCTCCCTAAAGAAATAAAAACAGCCTCCACCCTCCTCTCCTTTAAAGAACTTCACATTGTTTTGAAGATGCACTTTAGCATATGGAGAGGAGAAGGACTAAGATACTATTCCACCGGAACACTGGCAAACCTGTTTGCATTATATGATGGCTATGATACATGTTAATAAACACCTGTGTTCGCCATTTCATATGCAACTCATGTCTAACTGTTTTTAATGATTAGGTGTTTGGAAAAATAATGCTAATTCCCCCTCTCATTATAAACTATTTAGATGGGAGCTGGAGACAGAAACAAAGAAAATCAAAATTATGAATTCTTAGGGGTTTATTGTAGTGTTTTAAATGTTTTTAATTGTCTTAATGTGTTTTATAATTCTATTTTTAAAAGTTTATTTTAATTGTCCATTGTTTCAAGACATCAAATAGTCACCTATGTGTAAAGTTGCTTTGAGTCAAATCTGGGATGGAGAAAGGTGGGATAGAAAGATCATACATTAATAAATAATAATAAATTTATACATACAGTCTTGGGACTTGTAGTTTCCCAAGAAAACTCTGCTAAAGGGAAACACTGGCTTCAAGTTACAAACAGTAAGGCTTGATCTGCAGCCTGAAAGCACTTGAGTGGCCATGGTTCAATACTATGCAGTTTTGGGATTTGTAGTTTCCCAAGGTCTTTAACCTTCTCTGCTAAAGAGAAACACTGGCTTCAAGTCCCAGAAAAAGTAAGGCTTGCATCTACACTGTAGATCTGATCCAGCCTGACAGCACTTTAACTCCCATAGTTCAATACTATACAGTCTTGGGACTTGCCGTTTCCCAAGGTTTTTAACTTTCTCTACCAAAGGGAAGCACTGGCTTCAAGTCCCAATGATTAAAGCTTGCATCTAACACTGTAGATTTGATCCAGCCTGACAGCACTTGAATTGCCATGGTTCAATACTATACAGCCTTGGGACTTGTAGTTTCCTAAGGTCTCTAACATTCTCTGCCAAATGGAAAAATTGGCTTCAAGTCCCAAAAAAGTAAAACTTGCATCTACACTGCAGATTTGATCCAGCCTGACAGTACTTGAACTGTCATGGTTCAATAGTATATAGTCTTGGGATTTGTAGTTTCCAAGGTCTTTAACCTTCTCTGTCAAAGAAAAACTCTGCCTTCAAGTCCTAAAGAGTAAGGCTTGCATCTACACTGTTGATTGAATCCAGCCTTACAGCACTTGAACTGTAATGGTTCAATACCATACAGTCTTGGGAATTGTAGTTTCCCAAGGTCTTTAACTTTCTCTGCTAAAGGCTTCAAGTCCCGAAGAGTAAGGCTTGCATCTACACTGCAGATTTGATCCACCCGAGAGCACTTGAACTGCCATGGCTAAATACTATATAGGTCTTGGGACTTGTAGTTTCCCAACTTTCTCTGCCAAAGAATATTGGTGCCTCTACAAGTTAACAACTCTCAGGATTCCAGATCATTGAGTGGTGGCAATTACAGAGGTGTCAAACTGCATTCATTCCTTGGAAGGTTAGCCAATCAAAACAGGGGATGGCGCTCACCTGTTGGGCGCTGGAGGTGCTCCGTCTCTGCCTGGGCGCCATCGGGGACCCGTCCCCCGCGGTGGCTACTCGCTTTCTCTCTCACTCTCTCTCTTCGTGGATATCCTTCCCTCTGCGGCTGCTCTCTCAGCGCTCTTTGCAAGCGCGCGCTCCTTGCCGGCCGCTTTAGTGAGTGCTTTCCCGCAAGCCCCGCCCCTTTTCTCCCGGGCCCGGCCAGCAGCCTCCGTGACGTCAACGCCGAGCTCCATTGACGTCGTCGGAATCCCAGCCATCAATGGGGGCTAAAAATAGGCAGGCGCGCGCCCGGCGGAATAAGCGCGAGGCTCTCCGCCCCCGCCTCCATCCAGCCAGAGCCGGGCGAGCCTATTTCGGGCTTGTGGCGAGCGGAAGCCGAGGCCTCGCCCCCTCCCTCCTGCGAAAGCGTGGAGGAAAGGGAAGGGGCGCCTTTAAGAGGGACCCAACCCCTTCCCTCCCTCCCCCCCCCCCCTCTCTTATGGCCCATCACAAAAGGTAAGTGCCTTCTATCCCCTCGTGCCAGTAAGTGCATCTACATTGTGGAATGAATGCAGTTTGACCCCACTTCCACTGCCAAGGCTCAGTGCTATGGATTGCAACGATTTGGAGAGACAGCAAACGACAACTTGTTCCATCTTGTCTCCTGTGCTTTACTAAAAATATAATATAATATATTGTATATACATATAATATTGGTAATATTATAATGGAATACAATATAACACTACTACTACTAATACAATGTTATAATTGTATATTTTATATTACATGTAATATTTACAATATAATGGTGTAGTACAATATTAGTAATATATAATATTATATATATAATATATAATATTATATATATTAGTAATATATATAATAGGGTGGCGCAGTGGGTTAAAGCACTGAGCTACTGAGCTTGTTGATCGAAAGGTCGCAGGTTCGATTCTGAGGAGCGGCGTGAGCTTCCGCTGTCAGCCCTAGCTTGTGCCAACCTAGCAGTTCGAAAACATGCAAATGTGAGTAGATCAATAGGTACCGCTCCGGGGGGAAGGTAACGGCGCTCCATGCAGTCATGCTGGCCACATGACCTTGGAGGTGTCTACGGACAATGGTGGCTCTTCGGTTTAGAAATGGAGATGAGCACCACACCCCAGAGTCAGACATGACTGGACTTAATGTCAGGGGACTACCTTTACCTTTACCTATGTAAGAGGTTTGTGACATGCCTTTTGAACCTTAAAGATGGCTCACAGTCATAAAATAGTAGAGAGTATTAAAATACAGCTAAAATATAGCATGTTCTTTCCATGTTATGTCTACCTCTGGTACCAAAGTCTGTGTTAAAAGAAGTCTTGCCTAGGAACAGACATGACTGGACTTAATGTCAGGGGACTACCTTTACCTTATAATATTGATACTGTACTATGCTAATAATATACTATTGTATATTATGGCAACAACTCTGATTGACAACTGGAAAATAGAGGAAGAAAATGTGGAGGCCATGACAGACTTTGTATTTCTAGGTGCAAAGATTACTGCAGACACAGACTGTGGCCAGGAAATCAGAAGACGCTTACTTCTTGGGAGGAGAGCAATGTCCAGTCTCGATAAAATAGTAAAGAGTAGAGACATCAGACTGGCAACAAAGATCCGCCTAGTCAAAGCCATGGTATTCCCTGTAGTCACCTACGGATGTGAGAGCTGGACCTTAGGGAAGGCTGAGCGAAGGAAGATCGATGCTTTTGAGCTGTGGTGTTGGAGGAAAGTTCTGCGAGTGCCTTGGACTGAGAGAAGATCCAACCAGTCCATCCTCCAGGAAATAAAGCCCGACTGCTCACTGGAGGGAAGGATACTAGAGGCCAAGATGAAGTACTTTGGCCACATCATGAGGAGACAGCAAAGCCTAGAGAAGACAATTATGCTGGGGAAAGTGGAAGGCAAAAGGAAGAGGGGCCGACCAAGGGCAAGATGGATGGATGGCATCCTTGAAGTGACTGGACTGACCTTGAAGGAGCTGGGGTTGGTGACGGCCGACAGGGAGCACTGGCGTGGGCTGGTCCATGAGGTCACGAAGAGTCAGAGACGACTGAACAAATGAACAACAACAAAATGTATATATATCTTATAAGCTGCTCTGAGTCCCTTTCAGGTTGAGAAGGGCGGCATATAAATGTCGCAAATAAATAAATAAATAAATAAATAACTCTCAGGATCTGACATACTGAGCCATTGCAAGTTAAAGTGGTATCAAACTGCATTCATTTACACTGTAGATCATAGGCTGTATGGAATTGTTGGAGTCCAAAACACCTGGAGGGCCGAAGTTGGCCCATGCCTTCTGTAGATGCAGCCAGTACTTGCTGCCTATTGTCCACTGAGTTTTGATAGGGTTTTCTTGGGAGAGCAATATTCAGAAGTGGTTTCTCTCTCTCTCAGGGCCCTTCCAGACAGGCCCTATATCGCAGGATCTGATCCCAGGTTTTCTGTTTTAAACTGGATTATATGAGTCCACACTGCTAGATCATCTGGGATAAACAAAAAATGTGGGATCAGATCCTGGGATAAAGGACCTATCTGGAAGGACCCACAGCCTCAGAGGAAGGCAAGGGCAAACTTCCTCTGAGCACATATTGCAAAGAAACCCCTATGATGATGATGATAATAATAATTTAATTCCTTACCCGCCTCTCCTTGTGGCTCGAGGCAGTTACAGCATAATTAAAACACATAAAAGTTAAGTAAATGTTTCCCCTTGACATTAAGTCTAGTTGTTTCTGACTCTGGGGGTTGATGCTCATCTCCATTTCTAAGCCGAAGAACCAGCATTGTCCATAGACACCTCCAAGGTCATGTGGCTGGCATGACTGCATGAAGCGCTGTTACCTTCCCACAGAAGTGCTACCTATTGATCTACTCACATTTGCATGTTTTCAAACTGCTAGGTTGGCAGAAGTTGGGGCTAACAATAGGAGCTCCCCTTGCTCCGCGGATTCGAAACGCGGACCTTTCACCAGTAGGTTTGGCAGCTCATGGTTTAACCCGCTACACCACCAGGGGCTCCAAAACACATAAACACACACACACACATTAAGATATATTTCTATAAAAGATATATATTAAATTGTATTTCTATAAAATATATATTAAAATATACAAACACAGAATAATATGATGGGGTCACCATTGGTTGAAAACGACTGGAAGGCATGCAACAACAACCTGGGCTTTAGCACAGCGGGTTAAACCACCAGCCACAGAAAATCTTGCCGGTTGTGACCTCCTGGACTTCTTCAAGCTTGGGTTAGGGAGAGCTCCCAACCATCAGCCCAGCTTCCACTCACCTAGCAGTTCAAAAACAGTAATGTGAGTAGATAAATAGGTACCGCTTTGGCGGGGAGGTAATAAATGACGCCATGCGGACATGCCAGCAGTTCAATTGGGAGAGCGTCTAAAGACAACAAAGCTCCTCAGAATGGAAGATGGAGCAACAGCACCTCCCATGGCCGGTGTCAAGCACAGCCTCCAGATGCTGGAGATGGAAAAAAATGGGAAGCCTTTACCTCTGTTTATGTCCTGTCTGTCTGTGTTAATTGTATAATGGCACTGAATGTTTTCCGTATATGTGTACTGTAATCTACTCTGAGTCCTCTCGGGGAGATAGAGTGTAATATAAATAAAGTATATTATTATGATTATAGCACACACACCCCAAAAGTACATGGCTGCAAACCTCAAACCCCCCCCCCCCCCCCCGCGCTTGGGAGTCAGTGGCATTCAGTGCTGCGAGGCTTATCTCTGAGTATAGGAAACGCAGGTTGAAAAGTATTTTTAATGCAGACAGGAAGTACAGTCCAATGTGTCATTAATCTCAGTGAGTCCAACTGGGCTTCCTTCCAAAAAACTGTGTATAATGTTGACCATTAAGCACTTAAGACATATGGTACACTACTGCTATTCTACTTCTCTGTAAAGGTACTGGGATTGTGTTGTGAGGCTGCTGTTTTGAATGCCATTAAACTCAATCTAGTATCCCCCCCCCCCCAGTGCATCTACACTGTAGAATTAATGCAGCGTGACACCACTTTGCCATGACTCAGTGCTTTGGTTCCTTCCACACACACAGCCATATAACCCAGAATATTAAGGCAGAAAATCGCATAATATCCTTTTTGATCTGGGTTATCTGAGTCCACACTGCCATATATTCCAGTTCAAAGCAGATAATGTGGGATTTTATTTATTTTATTGTGTGGAAAGGGCCTAGGAGTTGTATTCTGACAAGTTCTTTAGCCTTCTCTGCCAAAGAGTGTTGGTAATTTACCAATCCACAGATCCCAGGCATGGCAGTTCAAGTGGTGTCAAACTGCATTAATTCCGTAGTGTAGATACACCCTTAGTAAACAGAGGTAAGAGCGGCTGGTTGGATGGGGAAAAATATGGGCAGGACTGCCACCTGTGCCTTTAAATATACTCTAGTGACTGTTGGGAAAGAGAGGTTATTATCTTATGTGTTTTTTCTGAAGCCCTTTCCACACAGCTGAATAAAACTCCACATTATCTGCTTTGAACTGGGATATATGGAAGTGTGGACTCAGATATTCCAGTTCAAAGCAGATATTGTGGTTTATTCTGCCTTGATATTCTGGGTGATATGGCTGTGTGGAAGGGCTCTGAGAGTGGACCCAGCCAAGAGGAGGACTGGCGGCGACCTTCCAAGATCACGAGATTCTTATTTTGCACTAATCTCCCAAATCCAGGCTTGTTCCAAACGTCTGCAGTTTTACAAAGATTGCATTTTTGCACATGAAGCTTAAAGTGAGTAAAATCCCTTTGTAATGCAAATATTAAAGCTATGTGGGCCAACATATCTCTTCCCTCCCCCTTTTCTGACCTCCATCAAAAGGGATCACATAACTGCTCACATAAAGATGGGAGTTGTGTCTTGCACCTTCCAGAGGATGTTCGTTTAGAAATAGATCCCTGCAATGGCATTGCAGTCATCCCTCCACATTTGTGGTTTTGACTTTTGCAGATGTGATTATCAACTTGTGATGACAAATGTTCTCTCTAAGATTATTAAGTCCTCCAATGTGACTCTGTAGTCAATTTCCTCCAGTCATGCTGGACGGTCTAGAGATTTCATCTCGCTAGAAATTTCTAGGTCCCCCAGTGCAATTGCATATTTAGCTTCCAGTGAAAATTGGCCATAGTATGCTGCAAGACCTAGTAATTCGTAGAGAGGTGTTATCTCCTATAATAACAATAAAGGTAAAGGTTTTCCCCTGACATTAAGTCCAGTTGTATCTGACTATGGGGGAGCCCCCGGTGGCGCAGTGGGTTAAACCCCTGTGCCGGCAGGACTGAAGACCGACAGGTCGCAGGTTCGAATCCGGGGAGAGGTGGATGAGCTCCCTCTATCAGCTCCAGCTCCTCATGCGGGGACATGAGAGAAGCCTCCCACAAGGATGATAAAAACATCAAATCATCCAGGCATCCCCTGGGCGATGTCCTTGCAGATGGCCAATTTTCTCACACCAGAAGCGACTTGCTCCTGACATGACAAAAAAAAAATCTGACTATGGGGGTTGCTGCTCATTTCCATTTCTAAGCCGAAGAGCCAGCATTGTCCTTAGACACCTCCAAGGTCATGTGGCCAGCATGACGTCTTGGAGCACTGTTACCTTCTTGCCAGAATGGTACCTATTGATCTACTCACATTTGCATGTTTTCAAACTGTTAGGTTGGCAGAAGCTGGGGCTAACAGTGGGAGCTCATGGCGCTCCCCGGATTTGAACCTGCGACCCTTTGGTCAGCAAGTTCAGCAGCTCAGTGCTTTAACCCTGTACGCCACCAGAGCTGCCTATAATAAAAATAGCAATTTCTTTATTCATGGTTTTTCACTTTCACAAGGGTCCCGTGCCGCTTATCCCAGTGAACGTGGAGAAGTGATTGTACTATATTTCTTTTTACAAGGAGTGAAAATCAAGCATTAGCTGTCCCTACAATAGGGGAAATTGTGACCCCTTTTACACTTCCATATAGTCCACATTATCAAAGCATATAATTTACATCTACTTTAAACTGGATTATATGAGTCTACACTGCCATATAATCCAGATCAAAGCAGATAATCTGGTTATATGGCAATGTGGAAAGGCTCTAAGACAAATCGTTAAAAGGAAGATCCTTAGCCTCCCTAACAGCCAGTAGGCTGTTAGGAATTGTGGGAGTTGAAGTCCAAAGCACCTGGAGGGCCGAAGTTTCCCCATGCCTGTTATAATGGATACTTATTGAATGAGGCTTCTTAGTAAACATTGGGGTATCTTGAAACATTTTGCAGCCTCGGGTTTTCATCCATCCTTGCCCTCAAATGCAATGTACAAAATATACACTATTGCATGTTAAATCATTCTTTGCACATGCAGTGTAAGAGGATGAGGAGTAGAGGTTGTTTTCACATATAACGTTTAGGTTGTGCATCTCACATTTCTTCAGGGAAGATCCCAACTCTGCCTGTGACCTGAGAGGTCAGATCGAGCCAGAATAGGTGATACTGAGCTAGTGGCCACACAGTTTGCCCTCATGTAAGGCAACAGCCTGCTTGCCTGCATTGGTACAGTCAAGCACTTAAGATGCTCAAAAGATGTTTGCGTTTGACGTCTCGGAAAAAGATGGAGAGTTAATGCCTTTGCCCTGTGAGGCTCTGCAGGGGAAAGAAGCGACTGTTGTACCGACTGGAGATAAGCTCAGGCGGCAAGTTATCTTCTCGGATCGAAGGAAGATCCAAGGGATTACCTGAGAGGGCTCCTTCACCCAGCAGTTGTTGTGGAAACAGAAACAAAACAAAACAGGTTAATGAGCAGGGAATCCATCACGGCCTCCTCCTATCGTCATTTGCCTGGAGAACTGCCAAGCAGTTCTTTAATGAACACTGGGCCCAAAATCTTTTCTTTCCCTTCCTTATTTTTTAAGACTTCACATACTAACACTTGGGAGGAATCTTGAGCTGAATTGTGACATTGCCTCAGTAAACAACCTTCTTTTTAAATTTTGAATTTCTCTGTCTCTTTGGCAAACAGAAAGTTCAACTAGCATTGCAAGTGGCAAAGAGTAAGTGGGAAGCAATAGAGTTTGTAATGAATAAAAGGGTTAGCATCAATAATGTCGCAAAGGTTTATTTATTCTTTTACATTGGATTTAATTGATTTGGACTTAACCCATGTTCAGTTACAAGATGGAGACCTTGTGAGAAATTGTGCATGTTTTGTTTTCTTAATAAAAGACACTGGATTAGACAAAATTTAAAAACACTGATATCTCTAGCTACTGTTTGCCAGGGACTTCAATGTTTTATCTACAATGCCATATCATCCAGATTATGAAATCAAATAATCCATATTATCTTCCATGATCTGGATTATACGAGTCGAAGAGTCAGAAGCGACTGAATGAATAAACAACAACAACAAACACTGCCAGATAATCCAGTTCAAAGCAGATGATCTGGGGGCCCTTCCAGACAGGCCCTATATCCCAGGATCGGATCCCAGGTTTTCTGTTTACCCCAGATTATCTGGTAGTGTGGACTTGAATAATTCAGTTTAAAGCAGAAAACCTGGGATCAGATCCTGGGATATAGGGCTTGTCTGGAGGGGGCCTAGATTTTATATGGCATGTAGAAGGGGACTTTGATGGCTGAAAGTGAGGAGTAGCTGAGGAGCCTTCTAACCAAGGTGAAAGTAGAAAGTGAAAAAGTTGGGTTCCAGTTAAACATTAAAAAACCAGGATTGTGGCCACCAGACCGATTGATAACTGGCAAATAGAAGGAGAAAACATGGGGTTCTAGGAACAAAAAATAATGCAGATGCAGACTGCAGCTGATATCGAGCAAGAATTTGGGGATCTTTGCCAGGAGGCAAAGACCAGTCAGACTCACCAAAGAGAGCCTGTTAGCCCTGGTGAGACAGAAATGAAGCACCCAAGATTTTTCCCTGATTTTTCCCAATAAAAGGTCTCACCAAGTTGAAGAAAAGCCACTCAGTTGTCTTTATTTCATCCCAGGTGGTACGGATGTCAAACTGCAATCCCTTGCCAAAGTTGACATGTTTAGCATGGCAAAAAGGAGTACATTTTATAGGAAATACAGAACTGCCAAATTCAATCTTCCCGCCCCCTGCACCCTTGCTGCAGAAACCATGGGGGGAGGTTGGGGAAGGTGCCCCGGAGTCCATTTGGGTCTTTATGAAGATGACTGCCAGCGCTGGAGGTCAGGGACCACATTGGGAGCGAAGAAACTACAGATCCCACTAGATCGGTGACCCTGATGGCCCGCTGGTTTCCTGGGAGTCCCAAGGAGTTACTGTGACAGGTTCCCCAGATCAACAGGCTCCATGGTCATCAGCAAGAAGGTGGTGGCATCAGAGAGCCAGCTGGCTCCATGTTGGGTTTTTGGAGGCAAAAAAAGGTTATTCCCGGGGCGGAGGGGTTAACGGAGCAAAAGCGAAATAGCTATTCATCCTAGAATTTGCCCAGGAGAAGAATGGCACCGATTTTGAAGTGATCCGTTGACTTGCGGATATGGGGACCCAATGGTTTGTGCATCCGCGGTTTGGAGGAGCGCAGTTTCGGCCTCCCCGGGATGCAAAAATTGCATCCCGGGTGGGTCGGCAGCCATCTGCAGCCTGGCAGAGGGAAAGTTCATGCAGAGAATAGTTTGGAGGCAGTAAAGGACACAAAATAACACTAATGAGATAAAAAGTTATAATCAATTGATACTTTTATTGAGGGGATTTGTTACAAGGTTAGGAAGGGAAAGAAAGTGAAGCAGAGAAAAGGTTTCTTTGTTGCAGCTGCTGCCGTGGCCACGTTTCCCAGAGGCTGACCCAAGTGGGCAATAGAGAACTGTGGAACTCCCTGCTGCAGGTCAGATCAGCTTGAAGGCAGGGAATTCTGTGTTGGTCGCCCTCACAATCAGGAAATCAGAACAAAGATTAAAATACAATGTGTTAGAATGTAAATTTAAAATTCATGGTTAAAAATTGAAATTATGTATTATTAACTTGATCTATATCAGTGGTTCACTATTGTTTTTTTGACCAGGGATCAATTTGACCTGGGATCACTCTCCAACATTAGTACCAAAAGGGTTACGAATCAGTTTTGGTCAACTTTCGGTCCAGTTTGGTTATTTGGCATGCTGATTCAGAAAATATAATTGGCTAGACCACATCAGCTCTAGTTTCTGATACAGAACATATGCCATCCGGTAGTCACAATTTGCTCGCCCACAGAACTCCATATCTAATAATCTAGAGCTGATGTGGTAGTAGTCATCTTTCATGAGTAGTCAGCCCCTCCCCTCCCGACATCCCTCTTGCCTCAGCACTATAAGACGGTTTTGCAAAACAAGTTGCTCTCATTGCTGCGTTGTTTCGAGCAACATTGTAGTAATGGTGAGGTTGTGGACCCTATTTTCATTCTTGGAGACGACTGGTGGTCCATGGACCACAGGTTGGGACACAGTGGAAGGTGTACAGTATATTGAAATGGATGTGAGGAGTTGTGCGTGAATCACTATGTGAGCTTCCCAGGGAATGAAGCAGCCCTAGAGCATTGTCTGAGAGTGATCCGGCTGCATCTGTAGCGGCTAAGGTTTCTCACTGGAGACTTGGATAATACTGAACAACTGTCTATTCCCTCATTCGATTGCAGTATCCTAAAGCTGGATGTCTACATTGCCATATAATTCAATTTCAGAATGCAGATTAACTACATTGAACTGGATTGTTTGAGTCTACACTGCCATATTATTTGAGTCTACACTGCATTTTGAAACTGGATTATACAGCAGTGTAGATCCAGCCAAAGCTTCTTTGAAAGACAGTCACAAACAAGATACTAGAATATGGCAGAATGAAGCAAAGTAGTCAAGCGGGAAGTGGGGAAAGGCTTGCTCCTTCCTGAGAAGGGATGGATAACCATGTATGTACAATAGCTGGTTGTGTCTGAAGTGGAACTTGACCATGGACACAAAAGAAGGAAGAAATCGGAGGTGAAATTTGAAACTGAAAGGAACAAGTTCTGTCTTGTGGGAAGGTAGCGAATGAGCTGGAATGAGAAGCCAAGGTCATCACCGAAACCTGTGTGGGTGTGTACTGGTGTGCCTCCCACTTGCCATGTGATGCCAGTATAATGGTTAGAATAACTGGCCTGAAAGGCACAACACTATCAGCTTGTATATTTTATACACTATATTTCGTGAACTATGACACTGCTCCTTCCTTTTTTAAAAAAATCCAAGTTGCTGCGACTGAGATTACAACTTGGAGAGAAGCTTTCAAAATTCTTTCCAGTTTACCACTGAAAAATTGTGCATAAGGAAAAATATTTTACCACATTAGGCAACAGCAACACATGTTGTTGTTTGCTGGGGCACCTTTGAAGCACCCCCATTCTTCCTAGCTGCTTGGCTATTTCAAAGCCTCCCTCCTTTCCTATACTTTTGGTAATATTTGTGTCAGTGATACCCATTTCTGGTATCCCATTTTCCCAGTCGCCTCCACTATCTTCCTTTTGGTAGCTATGTATGTCATGGTTTTGACACCTCCCATCTGGTTCTTTACACTGTTGTGTCTGTTTGTGAATGGAACTTTCTCTCCCCCGTGTCCACTGCTTTGCTATCTCTCTTTTATCTGTGTGTCTACTCCCACTCTGTCTCTCATACTCTGTGGTTTCCTTCTTTGCTTCCTATACAAGGCAGCATGACATAGGCTCCTTCTTCCTCCTTTTCCTGTCCTTTGCTGCTTGCAGCTGCCCGAAATGGAGGGAAAAACCCGTGAGAATGATGGAGACAAGAGGAAAATGGGGGCAAGAGGCAATGTAGCTCTCTACTGCCTCCGGTGATGCAGCGGGTTAAACCGCTGAGCTGTTCAGTTTGTTGACCGAAAGGTCGCAGGTTTGAATCCGGGGAGTGGCGTGAGCTTCTACTTTCAGCCCCAGCTTCTGCCAAGCTAGCAGTTCAAAAACAATCAAATGTGAGTAGATCAATAGGTACCACTCTGGCGGGAAGGTAACAGCTCTCCATACAGTCATGCTGGCCACATGACCTTGGAGGTGTGTTTGGACAACGTCGGCTCTTTGGCTAAAAAATGGAGATGAGAACCACCCCCCCCACCCCCCCCAGAGTCAGACACAACTAGACGTAATGTCAAGGGGAAACCTTTACATTTATTATACAGCTTGTAACTTATTTTTTTCTTTTGATGGGAAAGGCATTTGAAATTTCTGGTTAAAAATACATGAGTGTGTGTTGCATCAGAGAAAAGTGCAGATCATATAATTC
Source organism: Anolis sagrei (assembly GCF_037176765.1). NCBI lineage: Eukaryota > Metazoa > Chordata > Lepidosauria > Squamata > Anolidae > Anolis > Anolis sagrei. Next base: position 139,211,976 of record NC_090022.1, read on the forward strand.
CAGGTTTCTTAAACTTATTCACTCACATCCTTTTCAGCCTGAGATTTTTTTTACATGACTTTGAGTACAGAGGTATATAAAAGCAGTAGAGAAATCAAGCATTTACTGATAACAAATCAGCATTTGCGAGGCTTGTTAAACAGGCTGATTTTCTTTTTTTATGAAGTATAGCTGCAGCATCTTCTGCAGGATATAATGGAAACACTGCACAACAGATTTGTGTAAATGTCTCAGACAGCCACAAGGTGATCTTCAGGGGAAAATGCGACCTCAATATTAGGGGGCTTCTCAATAATAGGAGCTGCAGTGGCACGATGGGTTAAATCCTTCTGCTGCTGAACTGCTGACCTGAAGGTTGACAGTTTGATCTGCGAGTTGGGGTGGGCTCTTGTCTGTCTGCTCCAGTTCCTGCTGATCTAGCAGTTCAAAAACTGAGTATATAAATAGGTACCACTTCAGTGGGAAAAGATAAAGAGACGCTTCAAGCAATTTTGCTGGCCACACAATCAGGAGATAACAATGCAGGCTCCTCAACTTGAAAATGGAGGAAAGCCCCTCCCCAGAACTAAATGAGCACCACCTCCAGTTCTTTACTCCTGACAGGCACCGGTTCAGGCCCTGTCTACAGACGTCATACCCAACTCCTGGAACGATTCCACCAGTGTTGCCTCTGAAAAAATCTGCAAATCTCTTGGGAAGACAGGCAGACAAATGTCAAACATGCTGGAAGAAGCAAAGACCACCAGCATTGAAGCGATGGTCCTCTGCCATCAACTCTGCTAGACTAGTCACGTTGTCCGGATGCCCGACCACCGTCTCCCAAAGCAGTTACTCTACTCTGAACTCAAGAACGAAAAACGGAATGTTGGTGGACAGGAAAAGAGATTTAAAGATGGGCTCAAAGCCAACCTTAAAAACTCTGGCATAGACACGGAGAACTGGGAAGCCCTGGCCCTTGAGCGCTCCAGCTGGAGGTCAGCTGTGACCAGCAGTGCTGCAGAATTCGAAGAGGTCCAAATGGAGGGTGAAAGGGAGAAATGTGCCAAGAGGAAGGTGTGTCAAGCCAACCCTGACTGGGACTGCCTTCCATCTGGAAACCTATGTCCTCACTGCAGGAAAACATGCGACTCAAGAATAGGGCTCCACAGTCACCTATGGACCCACCCGCCAAGATACCACATCAGGAAGATCATCATCCTTGAGCTACAAGGGATTATCTAAGTAAGTAAGGACCAGAACTGCATCCTTGGCTTTTGGTGGAAAGGGGTAATAGAGTTGGGTGTCGTCTGCCTAAATTTGGCACTGAACTCCAAAACTCCGGATGATCTCTCCCAGTGGTTTCATGTCAATGTTAAATAGCATGGGAGACAAGATGGATCCCTGAGGGACCCCGCAGGCCAGGGGGTCGGAGTCACCCGGTACCACCATCTGGGTCTGCCCCTCCAGGAAGGAAGGAAGCCACTGCAGAACAGTGCCTCCCATTCCCATCCCTATAAGACGACCCAGAAGGATACCATGGTTGATGGTATAATAACATGCAGAGAGGTCCAAGAGAACCAACAGGGACACACTCCCCATGTCTAGCTCTCTTTCTAGATCATCTATCAAGGCGATCAATGCTGTTTCAGTTCCATAACCAGGTCTGGAACCAGACTGAAATGGATCCCTCAGAGAACGTCTTGCATACTCTTAAAGGCAACTGGTTAAAAACATAATATAATCTAAAAGGTAGACTATGTTTTTTCCTGATTGAAAAAATGGTCTTACAACTGGTATTAAGCTAAATGTTTCCATTTTTTTCTTGTTAAAACAATTTGAATAGATATCGCATTCCTTCCAGAAAGAATTCTTATTTTCCCCCTTCCGTTTTGTTGTTACATTTCTCTTCAAACAAGAACTTTGGTTAATGTTATACAGCTATGGCTTAAAGGCATTTCTCAAAATAACCAAATTACCATATTTTAAGATGCCGTCAATTGTAAGACGCATACTAATTTCAGAAAAAAAGCTTTATTTATATACTAGCTGTACCCACCACATGTTGCTGTGGCCAACCTTCCCTCCCTCTTTCTCTCCTTTCTTTCTCTCCTTCCTTCCCTCCCCTCTCTTTCCTTCCTTCCTTCTCTACCTCTTTTCTTCTTTCCCCTCCCTTTTTCTTTCTTTCCTTTCTTCATTCACTACCTATTCTGGGACTGTATCTTCCAGCAGTCCTTTTGATTGATCGATCTATCTATCTACTATCTATCTCTATCTAATCTATATATCTTATCTATCTGGAAGATTGCTGCAGTTGCAGTCCAGGAATAGGAAATAGGAAATGTACGGATTGGGATGCTCTCAAAGAAATCCAAGGAGGCAGCTTGGAGGCAGTGCATTTGGGCTGTATCATCATTTAGCTTTTTTGGGCTTTTAAGTCATTTCTGCTGTTTTTGGGAGGTGTGTATGAGTGATGGTCACTCGTTGATGTGTTAGGGGTGTAGTGTTCAATTTTTGTGTCAATTCGACCAGTGGTTGTTGAATTATGTTAATCCCACTAACAAACAATACATTTTTATTTATATAGGTTCTATAAAAAGAACTGCAAATCTAAAAAGCACTCCATTTTCAAAGATGTTTAAATGGAGGGAGGGGGGATGCATTTTGGAATGGAAGAAATACTGTAATAGTCGGGAGAATGGATTTCTATTTTGGGGAAGATTTTAGGTCGGTAAGGTAAAAGGTAAAGGTTTCCCCTGACATGGAGTCTAGTTGTGTCTGACTCTGAGGGGTGGTGCTCATTTCTAAGCCGAACAGCTAGCATTGTCCATAGATGCCTCCTAGGTCATGTGGCTGGCATGACTGTATGGAGCACTGTTACCTTCACACAGAAGTGGTACCTACTGATCTACTCACATTTGCATGTTTTTAAACTGCTAGGTTGGAAGAAGCTGGGGCTAACAGCGGGAGCTCACCCCGCTCCCTGGATTCAAACCACCAACTTTTTGGTCAGCAAGGTCAGCAGCTCAGTGGTTTAACTGGCTGCACCACGAGAGGATTAAATAACTTACAAAATACTTTTCTAAGATATTTAATTGCAAATGCTTTAAAATAACACTTCTATTTACATGTTTCTATGTCAGAGGTTTTGTAACATCCCTTTAGAGCCTTAAAGATGGCTCACAGTCATAAAATAGTAGAGGATATCAAAATACAGCTAAAATATAGCATTTTCTTTCCCAGTTATTTCTACCTCTGGTACCAAAGTCTGTGTGAAAAGAAGTCTTGCCTAGGAACTCATCAACTTTCCTGACTTCTGCAGGGTTGTGTTATGCTGCCCTCCTGTGGTCAGACCTCGTATTAAACTGAGCCTTGGGATTTATAGAAACAGACACCATACAAAATGACAGCTGGTTTGTCAAGTCTTTATTGGGACCAATTCAAGCATCAGAAAGGACTGAGCATGTTCTTCAATTCTGTTTTGGCCAGATTCACTGAGTTGCTGTGAGTTTTCGTATGTATGACCATGTTCCAGAAGCATTCTCTCCTGACGTTTCGACCACATCTCTGGCAGGCATCCTCAGAGGTTGTGAGGTCAAATGGGAATGATGCAATTGGCCACCTTGATTAGCACTGAATGGCCTTGTAGCTTCAAAGCCTTGCTGCTTCCTGCCTGGGGATTATTTGTTGGGGGGTTAGCTGGCCCTGATAGTTTCTTGCCTGGAATCCCCCTGTTTTTGGGTATTGCTCTTTATTTACTCTCCTAATTTTAGATTTTTTTAAAATACTAGTAGCCAGATTTTGTTCATTTTCATGGTTTCCTCCTTTCTGTTGAAATTGTCCACATGCTTGTGGATTTCAATGGCTTCTCTGTGTAGTCTGACATGGTGGTTGTTAGAGTGGTCCAGCATTTCTGTGTTCTCAGATAATAGGCTGTGTCCAGGTTGGTTCATCAGGTGCATCAGGCCATTTGTGTTTACTGATTTTACATGCCGTATTTTATTTGTTCTCTGCCTTAATCTACAGGGAGAACGATGATGATGATGATGATGATGATGATGATGATGATTTCTCAGTTACCCAATACCTTATCTGGATGTTTTTGGTAGTGGCCTATATGTGTTTCCTATACACGGAGGGCTCTTAGTTTTTCCAGCCCTGCATTTCAGTATCTCCAAAGATATACAGGTGAGAAGGAAGGCAGCAATGTCCTTCTGAAGCTCTTTGTGGAATGTCTGTTGCATTTGCCATTTTCTCCAGCAGATGGCGCCAGATAAAGACACTTCCTCCAGTAGTTTGTGCACCTCATTTTATTTTTCCCATTTTTTTTAAAATAATTTTTTATTGTTTTATCACATTTATTACATACTATTACATTTTGTACATCAACCTCTTTAACATGTTGTTTTGTTGTTTTGCTCTGACATTTCCACCCCTTTTCTCTTTTTTTTCCCCCCTTTTTCACCACAGTGCTCCCCTCCACCCGTCTCAAGCCATTTCTTACATTTTCACCACAGTGCTCCCCTCCACCCGTCTCAAGCCATTTCTTACATTTCATCTGTCCAAAATTTCATTTCTTCTTGTGACAGTAATTTTCCTTCCTTATTTTTTAATCCATTTACCACAAATCTTCCCATTTTTTAAAGACAGCTGGACAGCAGGAATCCTTGCTGATTTAGACTGCCAATCACCCAGGGATCTAGCAATTGTGCCAATTCAGCAGTGGGAATAATGGGATCCATATGGGGGAGCCAACTGCACCTTGAATGTGGTTACAAAATAATCACAGCAGCTCTGGGACACTGGAAAATACTGTTTCACTCTTCAGCCTGAAACAGCTCTGAAAGATAACCACATCTGACTTCACATATTGTTGCATAATATGCTTTTGGGTGGCCTTTATTAGAAAAGACATAAAATCACACCATATATTTTTGCAAACTGTTTCAGATTTTATTTAATCTCGGCAAACTGTTTGTGGAGCTTTTTTTGGAGGTGGAAACCCAGAGACAGAACATATAAGTGCCCAGCTACCAGCACATTGCCCCAAGAGAACAGCTGTTCTTAAAAGAGAAGTAAAGCCTTCCTCGTTTCCTTCCTCTTTCTTTTGCAGGAACTAGAGGAGGGTGAAGCAGGTGGCTCCTTAGTCCAACTTATCTGTGCATCTGCGCTAGATCTCCCTTCTGTGTGAGAATGTGTGCCTTCAGGTTGCCTGTGGACTTATGGTGGCTCCATGAACTTCATAGAGTTCTCTTAGGCAAGGAATACTCTGAGGTGGTTTTTCACAGTTTCTTCCTTTGAAATTTCGACTAGAAGAGCACCTTGTATTCATTGGCAGTCCTTCTAGGCTTGAGTAAGGTTCTTCTTTTTAGGTTGCCATTCCTAGAATCACTCAGCCAAAATAGCCACCTTCTCCCATGCTCTGTACGTGGTAGCCTGCAGCATCTTGTGAAAAGGGACAAATCGGGTGTTATGTGTACACATGATTTAAAGTCACTCATCAACTTATACTGACACCATAAACATAGGAGCCCCCAGTGGCGCAATGGGTTATACTCTTGTGCCAGCAAGACTGATGACCAGAAGGTTAGTGGTTTGAATCCAGAGAGCAGAGTGAGCTCCCATCTGTCAGCTCCAGCTTCCCATGGAGGGACATGAGAGAAGCCCCCCACACCGGCACCGGCCCAGTGTACCTGTCCGAACATATCTCCTTCTACGTCCCACCTAGGAATTTAAGATCTTCTGGAGGGGCCCTGCTCTCGGCCCCGCCCTTGTCACAAACGAGATTGGCGGGGATGAGGGACAGGGCCTTCTCGGTGGTGGCCCCCCGTCTGTGGAATTCACTCCCCGAGGAAATTAGATAATCGTCATCCCTCCTCTCTTTCAGAAGGAAATTAAAAACATGGATATTGGACCAAGCCTTTGGGTAATCTGGCAGACTGATAATGGACAATGACGACTAAAGCTTTGGAAACGGACTATGATAAGCAGAATGAATTTATTAATTACAGACTTGGCAAAATGATGGCCACCAGGCTGGCTTTTTATTGTATCTTTTTGTATTTTTATTGTATGAATGTAAAGTTTTAATTGTTATAATTATTGTTACTATGAATTTTATTGTGTGAATTGTAGGCATCAATGTATGCCGGTTGGAAGCTGCCCTGAGTCCCCCTTAGGGGGTTGAGAAGGGCAGGGTAGAAGTACCCGAAATAAATAAATAAATAAGGATAGTAAATCACCAAAACATCCAGGCGTCCCCTGGGCAACGTCCTTGCAGACAACCAATTCTTTCACACCAGAAACAACTTGCAATTTCTCAAGTTGCTCCTGACACAGAAAAAAAAAACATAAACACCTGGGACATGCTTAGGCAAGGAATATTCAGTGAGTGATTTTGCCATTTCTGTCCCACCCAAGTGCTAAATAGGGCTCTGGTGCCTTTAGGCTATCTAGACACAATCATCTCCCTTTTACCCACTTTCTATTAACAGAACAGCTGCTGTTGATTTGAATATTATTATTCAGCAACTTTCAGCGAGCAAGCCCAAAGAACAGTTGCTGCTTATTTATGCCAGGTTGGTCCCACATTATCAGCAAGCAGGGGGTTTCCTGTTTCTAGCCGCTGCTGAAATTTGAATACTGATTATGATCTTAGCCAGTTCTATAATTTATTTTGCCTATCCTCACATTTGTTTTGCAAATGTGATATTTAGTAGTTGTCTCTGCATTTGGCTTTACAGGCAGGCTGTTGATAAGGGGGTAGAATAAGGGTGGCCAATATTTGGGCCTCCAGAAGTTGTTGAACTGCAACTCCCATTATTCTTCAGTTGTAGTCATGCGGGCCAGGATTGACGGAAGTTAAACAGCAGCTAAAAAGAGTGGGAATTGTACAGCCCCCCCGGATGTTCCTGGACTGCAGGACCCAAGTGTGAGGAATGCTGGGGACTACAATCCACTAACATCTGGTCTCTTAGAGCTAGCCTGACTGCCAAGGTTATTGCTGGACTTCATTTCTCTGAGGAGCTGCCCATGGTACAGTGCTACCTTGTCTCATGGGCAGTGTGTAATTTCAGTTTTCAAATCTATCAGACTGTTGTATAAATTATGCAAGTGTTAATTAAGCCTTGAACTAGTTATCAAGGGAAATTAACATTCCAGGAACAGTGACTTCTTTCTGGTTCTTTGAGAGCATATGTGGTGGGAGCCTCAGGGAAGTCCCTTCACGTGGCTCACTTGCCTGCCTTTTGGCCTGGCCTCTAACAGATGTGGAACTGAAGGTTGAAGCAGGAAAAAGTCAGTGTAACATAACCTCCCGCTTCAAAGCAGCCAAATCTATGACCCTCGAAAGCCAAGGATACCTAATAGAGAGTTAGCAATTTATTCAGCCAGCAGGGTTGTGTGCCTGCTACAGTGAGGCTGTGTTTCCAAAACACAGGGGGGAGGCAGGGAGAAGAATAACAGGTCCCCATTCAGTTTGAGATGTCCTTTAAACAGACTCCAGGATGGTGCCGCACTGCCACAGGAAAAGCTGAGCTGGGAGTTTCCAAGCAGAAATTTCACAAGATCCCACAGGAAACTAAGCAGGAAATGATGCTGGGTGAACCTAGTGCTCTAAGCAAATCCCAGGCACACATTCCTTGATATCCTCTACAGTAATAGGCTCAAGAGGATGCCAAATACACCCCCCTGCCTCCATCTAAGGGCCTCACACTATTAATCCACTTTAATTGTCACAGCAACAACAGTATGGAATCATGGGATTTGTAGTTTAGGGATGGTAATTTAGAATTCTTGGCCACTAAACTACAAGCAACAAAGTTTTGCAATAGGAATTGAAGTGGAATAATAACACTACATGACACAATTTTTGTTCCTGGGTTATAAATGTTATTTCCTAATTGGCTCTATCATAAAAACATGGTAAAAGTTTCTTAAACTGCAAAAACTTTGGTATGTTGTAGGTTTTTCTGGGCTATATGGCCATGTTCTGGAGGCAATTTTTCTCCTGACGTTTCGCCTGCATCTATGGCAAGCATCCTCAGAGGTAGTGAGGTCTGTCGGGGTTCCAATGTATCATCCAAGCCAAGCCCTCTGATGTGGGAGTGGGCATCAATGCGTTCAATTCGTGTGACATCTTGGACTTCAGGGACCTTGGTTGCCGCCACCGTTGCCATGCAACAACCCAGTGATTCCGGCCATGAAAGCCTTCGACAATGTGAAAACTTTGTTTTCATGGGACATCCTGCAGCACATTTTGCTATTGTTTGTCAATGAATATTTCACCGAGTCTCAAACAATTCAACACAGTTTGTGGCAGCCACAAAAATGACGTTTCTGGAGTATAATAATTATGTTCAAAGTAAGTACAACACGATTAAACAGGAAATAACACTTTCAAACCAGGAACGGATTTTCCCCCCCAAATTTTGTTACATAGTGTAATTCTTTGACTGTGTGCTTGATAGGATGCTTACTGCCTGCTCCATATTTGATTCCAAGCCAAAGTTAAGCTGAGGAGATGAGACACATAGAGGAAAGCATGATGCGCTCATGGGACTAGTCTCGTTCAGGCTCATGTGCTACCGTTATTCTGCCAATATGCTGGTGTGAGTCACAGCGGAGAATGTTCCTTGCACTTCAGGAGGGCTCAGATAGGTCATAGCGCTGCCTGGAAAGCAGAGTTTTCAAGCCTCACACCAGGGAGGAAGGCCACCGTAAGACGTTACTGAGAAGCTACGTGAAGGCTGAGTCACTTCTCTTTAATTCCTGGAATGTACTTGGCTACAGTTACTCATGGAAGCCAAGAACATTTACAGTGCCAAAATCTGCTTGGGTCTCTTCCCAATTTTCCCTCTTTAATCAGGTTTTTAGGCATCACAAAGAAGATGTTGAGAACACACACATTGAAGGGTATTCTAAGACTGTACCAGAATTAATTTAAGGCAATACAGTACTGGCCAGCACACATTTTGATGCTTCAAATGTTAGCCCTGCTTCTGGGTACATTTTCTGAGAACAAAGACTCCAGGAAAGTTTGGGCCCTTCATTAATGTGAACATGAAATTCAGCCACAAACATTGGTTATCTCCCTTCCCTCTCTGAAGCTCCTTGATGGAGAGTGCCAGGATTCTGGGAGCCAGGGCTGCTAGGCTGCGCCTGTGGGTTGAGATGAACATGATGGCCTCCCAAGTTAGAAGACAGGTGAGAGCAAAGGTAGAGCTTCCCTGAGGCTGTCTGTCTTCACTTCCTCTCTAAACTGTCTATGAACTTCCCAGCTGGCCCTCCATCTGCTCCCTGGGTGGACCCTGGGTGGATGCTGGGTGTGGAAGGCTTCCTGGTGCTCTAACCAGCTGCCTCCATGCGGTGCATGCCATGCTCAACCAAGCGAATGCATCTCCTCCTCCTCGTCCCAGGCCTGTGAGCTTGTCACAATGCATTTGCATCTCAGGGTTGCTGGGCCTGTGTCGGCGGAGTCCCGGCACCCTGGAATGCAGAGCTGTTGTTTTTGCCCTGACCGACTGTTTGAAGGCCAGGTGGGAAATGCACAGACAGAGGCATGTGCGCCCGTGCGGGTGCTCAGTGACTTCTTCATGCCTGATTGGGCCTGCAGAGGCAGGCATCTGGAAAGCAGCATCCATCAGAGGCACCAGCGCAACTTCGCTCTGGGGCTTGCTCCAAGGGGTCTGGCTAACCAAGTCTGCAGAAGTTGGCTCTGTGCTGGCAATGATGGCTAAGGCTGGTGGGAATTGGATTTCAAAAACATTAGAACGATCACAACTCTTCCAGATGTGTAGGATCCCTAGCAGTTGTTCCCAGTCTTCAAGTGTTGGTTTACAGGTCTGTTTTACAGGCCCTTGGCCGTGATGGATAGTAGCGGTGGGCAACTGTAGAGGGACAAGGGACAATTTGTTTTCTCTTTTTTGTAATGTGTGGAGGGGTGTTTCAGAAGCAATAATAATAGTAGGACTCAGGGGCTGCATGTGGCTTGTGGTGTGGACTTTGCCCACCTCAGGTGTATGAGGAAACTTGGAATTGAAAAAACCCCACATTTATTTATTTATTTATTTATTTATTTATTTATTTATTTATTTGCACTATTTCTATCCCGCCTTTCTCAGCCCAAAGGCAACTGAAGGCAGCTTACATTGGCAGCAATTTGATGCCACAACATACATAAATACCATTCAAAACATTTAACATAGCATAATCAAAATCCATATAAAACCATTAAAACTATACTCATCAGTGTCTTCCAATTAAGCTCATTTTCCATTAGCATTGTTTAAGCCATTCCGTGTTCACTCTTTGATAGTACTGTGTTTTTCTATTATGCTGCTTTTCCAAAAGCTTGTTCAAAGAGCCAGGTTTTTACTTTTTTCCGAAAAGTCAGGAGGGAGGGGGGCGATCTACTATCCCTAGGCAGGGAGTTCCACAGCCGAGGGGCCACACTGAGAAGGCCCTCTCTCATCCCCGCCAAACACACCTTTGAGGAAGGCAGGATTGAGAGCAGGGCCTCCCCAGACGATCTTAAGTTCCTAGATTGTTCATAAGGAGAGATACGTTCGGACAGGTAAGCTGGGTCAGAACTGTTCAGGGCTTTATAGGCTAAAGCCAGCACTTTGAATTGTGCCTGGAAGCAAACTGGCAGCCAGTGGAGCTGGCACAATAGAGGAGTTGTATGCTCCCTGAGCACTGCTCCCATTAGTAACCTGGCTGCTGCCCGCTAGACCATTTGAAGCTTCTGAACAGTCTTCAACGGCAACCCCATGTAGAGCGCATTGCAGTAGTCTATACAGGATGTAACCAGAGTGTCGACTACCGTGGCCAAGTCAGACTTCCCAAGGTACAGGCGTACCTGGCACACAAACTTTAACTGCTCCCCTGCAAATACTCGCCTGGCCACCGCCGAAACCTAGGGTTCCAGGCTCAGCGATGAGTCCAGGATGACTCCCAAGCTGTGAACCTGCATCTTCAGGGGGAGTGTAACCGCATCCAACACAGGCTGTAACCCTATGCCCTGTTTGGCCTTCCGACTGACCAGGAGTGCCTCTGTCTTGTCTGGATTCAATTTCAATCCACTCCATTGTTTCACAGTTGGAAACTGGGACATGTATGACTAAGCAATACCAAAGTGTGTTCAAGATGGCAAAATATTAGTAAGGAAGGACATAGATGCCAGGAGGGGTTGTAGCATTTTATTGTATTTTTTTGCCTGAGCCTACATAGAAAAACAGGACTCTCCCCATTCTATTATTCTTGCATTCTTTAAGCTTCTATCAACTTCCAAAGAAAGCCATTAAATATTACAGGCCAAAACATTTGGCTAATAGAAAAATAAAATTGTGTTTTTCCACACAACAACATGGTTTTTCTTTTTTTCTTTTTTTAACCTGCCTTTCCCCATGGATTGATACATCCTACTCCTCATTGTTTCTTCCTGCATTTAATATGCCAGCTTGCTACAAACCAATGAATGCCAATCTGTGCTTGAAGATGCAGTATGGGTGGAGGACAGGAGACATCTGGTACAGTGGCACTGGTTCCAGGGCATTGGAGTGACATTTGGCCAGAGAGTGTCATTGCCAGTCCAATTGGTGCCAGGGCATGATCTCAACCCAAACTATCCATGGCAGTTAATTATGAAAAGTCATTAAGCGTCTGAAAATTTTAAGGAGAGAGGAGGGGCAGACATCAGCACCTGGCATCCTGGACCACGTGTCAGTCCTCAGGGACCCTGAAAGAGCCCCCTGGGATTCTGTTTGGGCCTTCGCCCCTTCAATTTTTTCCCCTGGCATAGCACTCTAAGCAACACCAGCTGGCTGAATAACCTGATTGCCATTTTAATTCCCTAGATAGCATGGATGGAAAACCTTGGATGCTTTTCAGCAAACCTGGTGTCCCAATCTGGCCTTTGTGTGTTCCCTAAGTTCTCTCTCCTTCCTATCGCACCATGTTTCCCTATCCTCCCAGTTTTTGTATGGATCCTCCCCTTGTCACATCCCCTTAGTCTTCTAAAGGGCTAAAAGTTTCTTCTAAACCTTTGTTGGTAGCAGTAGCAGTTTTAAACAGAAAAAATGGACATTTGGCACCATGTTCAGCACTGAACATGGTGCCAAATGTCCAGAGAAGCCTTTGGGAACTTCTCTGGAGCCAAATTTATCCCTCAGGAATACAAATTCCCCACCTTTGTTGCAGTGCCTTCCACAAAACATGGCGAAAGTAAAGTACCAGTTAAGGTAGATAAAATGCTGACATGGGCCATGTGTAGAGAGTAAATTTAGGCAAACATGGCTTGTTGGTCAGGGATGAGAAACGTAGTGTCTACTGGAACAGTGTCTCCTTGTCTAAAGGAGCCTGATCCTCCTTAGTGTTTATCCAGTGCTTCCCAACCATAGACATGGTTGGACTTCAAGTCCTGGAAGCCCAGCCAGCACAGCTAACAGCACAAAATTGTGGATGTTTTCGTCCAAAAAGATCTAGAGACCTTCAGGCTGGAATCCCCTTCTGTCCATCAGTCTTCTCCAATGTGATGTCCCCTAGATGTGTTTGAACTCAACTCCATTAATGATGTCTGCTCTAGAGCAACACACATGGTGAAATACATGAAATCACTTACAACAAGCCCTTCCTGCTCTATTTTGAGGTGTCCTCATGCCATCCAGCATCAATGGCTTTACTTTTTCAACCAGGAAGTGAAAACAAAATCTGAACATGTGCAGTGTGAGACTTATGTTAAAAGAGAGGGAGAGAAAAGAGAGAGGAAGAGAACTGAACTGTGATAAACTCGAGAGAGGAAAAATAAATACTTGCATGTGGGTAGTGAAACCATCTGCCCATTTATCTCTTCCCCTCACATCTCTTTTTAGACTACGACAGCAGGTTATGTGAGAATCAGTCTTCCTCATCACCAACCACTGCGTTCCCATTGGCGTCATTCTGGTTCCTGCTCCTGCCACCACTTCCTCTTTTGTCTCTACATGGATCTTTTCTGCTCAGACCTGACTCTTGTGGCTTTCATTTGGGGAAGTCTTTTTCCTCGCAAGCAGGGTTTATGAAAACAGGGGTGTGTGTGTGTGTGTGTGTGTGTAATCTCTGGAAGAGAGAAGGCTTGGTTAGCTGTGAATGCCATTGGGGTGACACAGTAGTCTTCTTATGAAGGGACAAAAAATCCACCTGGAACAGCCTCCAGGATGACCTAAATGACCCAAAGCCTTCACATGCCACCTGATATTTGAAGCTTAGCAGGATCAGCCTTGGTTAGTGCTTGGATGAGAGACCACCAGCAAATAGAATGATCGATGTGGAAAAGGCTCCAAGGACCATCCCGTCCAACCCCAGGAATACACATAACACTATGTAACAAAATTTGGGGAAAAATAACTTCTTGATTTGAAAGTGTTATTTCCTCTTTAGTTGTGTGGTACCTACTTTGAAAGTAGTTGTTATACTCCACAAACTATTTTGAATTGGTTGAGACTCTGAGATAGTCATTGGAAAACTATAGCAAAGTATGCTGCAGAATGACCCACAAAACCAACGTTTTCACAATTTAATAAACTTTTCCATGATCTTATGATATATAACCAATTAGGAAATGACATTTATAACCCAGGAACAAAACTTGTGTTGCATATTATAATTAAAACACTCCTGACATGGCTACCTGACCTCTGTTTAAAAACCTCCAGAGAAACAGATTCCACACACTCCAAGGTAGGATTTTCCAATGCCAAATCGTTAAGACCAGTTGTTGTAGGCTATGTTGCACAGGAAAGAACTGAAAAAACTACCTCAGAGTATCCCATTTAAGAAAATGCTATGGAATTCGTAAGTCCACAAGCCACGCATACACACAGCTTCCACATAGTGGAGACTAGGGCTGGTCAATTCGTTTCGTTAATTTGTAATTCGTTAAAAAATCGTTAATTTTTGAATTACGAAACGATTACAAAACTTTTTTTTTAACCTGGAAATGTTTTTAAATATCGAAACGGCAGGCGCCAAAAAATTTTGTATTTCCGTCCATTTCGGAAATACGTAAGATGGCCGCCTGCCGATGCTTGCTGGGAGCTCCTCTCTCGGCGCCGGCTGAGCAAGCGAGCGAGAGGGCGAGCGAGAGGGGCGAGCGAGCGGCGAGCGAGTGAGAGGGCCCGCCAGAGTGAGTGCCTGCCTTCCCTCCTTAATAATAATTTTAATTTCTCCTCCCTATTCTACTAAATTAATTAATTAAATTTAAAAAAATATTTAAAAATATTGAAAAAAAAGGGCGCCATCTTTACAAAATGTTTTGTAAATATTTACGAAATTTCGTAAATACCGAACTTTTTTTTTGGAAAATTTTGTAATTATTTTAAATATCGAAACAAAAAAAACCCCCAATTACAAATCGATTTTAGAAACAAATTTTTGCGTTGTTACCCAGGCCTAGTGGAGACTGATGGATCTGCTAGTGCAAGGGAAGCACATTGCTTCTGGAATTTACCACTGATCCTTCTTCAGCTACATAACATTGGTGCTGGACCTCCATTTGGCATAGCTAGCATTGCTGTCTACTTTAGATATGTTATATTTATTTATTTTATTATTTATTTAAAACATTTATATTCTACCCTTCTCACCCCGAAGGGGACTCAGGGTGGAGCACAGCATATACACGGCAAACATTCAATGCCGGGACACAGATTCACATACAATACATAAACATTAAAAAACATTTGTCAAAATATTAAAATACACCATTTAAATCCGTCCTAGCCAACCGCATCAAATCCAATTGGCCCTGCCATCTTTCCCACTGCCGCTTCATTGCCCTGTCCCGAAAGCTTGGTCCCACAGCCAAGTTTTTACCTGATCTCACCAGGAAGGGAGTTCCATAGCCTGGGAGCAATCACCGAGAAGGCCCTGTCTCTCGTTCCCAATCTTTTTTTGATCAGGGAAGATTGGACCAGGGACCACTCTCCAACATTAGTACCAAAAGGGTTACAAATTGGTTTTTGGTCAACTTTAGATTCAGTTTAGTTATTTGGGTCCTGATACAGAAAAATTGTATTGGATAGACCACATCAGCTCTAGTTTCTGATACAGAACATATGCCATCCAATAGTCTCCATCTGCTCACCCACAAAAAAACCCATATTTAATAAACTAGAGCCATTAATCTTATTTTAGGTTAAATTTCAGAGTTGCCCTGCCCTCTCTACATTGGTGAATCTGTCTGTCCCTGCTTCTTCCATTGTGCCACACACTGCTGGGAATAGTTGAATTGAGCACAGTTCCCTTGAAGAAGTCCAGCAAAGACCCCCTCAAAGCCAACAACATGTTGCAGTAAAAATAAGTAGCAGTACTGCACACCAAGCAAATCGAAAACCCCCAAACCAAAACCAGAGGGGATGGCAAGGACAGAAATGCATATACGCAAACAGATCTCTCCTTATTTTCTTCACTCCTTTTGTCATAGAGATATGTGCAGTACCCCCGCACACAGAGCCTTTCCCCCACTCAAACTCTGTCTCATGGTTCACATTAGTCATTTGGTGTATGGCCACCTACACTTAGTAACGCAATTCCCCAAAAGCCAAGCAACAGAGATTTTTTTAATATTCATCACGCCGGAACTGCCACAAATAAACCTCCAGAGTAATTTCTGTTTGTGGGCACGGCTTCTTCTAGATGTTTCACCTCTTCCCTGCTTGCATCTTAGGAGGGAAAGATGACACACTCTGTGATGAACGCAAGCAACATGTTTAGGAAGAAAACAGATTGGAGAAGGCAAACGGAATCACATTTTTTCCCCTTCCTACACCTTACTTGCAAGAAGAAGAAGAAAAAGACTAAGCATAAGCAAGGAACAGGAAGCTTATGCTGAAAACAAGAGGAGAGAGGGAATAGCACTTAATCTGAGCTCCAACACTTTGTCCAAAAAGATCAGCCACCCATCTTACCCATTTTGGGATTGTGGTCGCTTTCAAGAAGGTGATGATAATACTATGTATTTCATTTCCTGCAAGTCCCTCATTACTATCCCTGTGAATGTTTATCAGTGCAAGAAGGCAACATTGACCAATAGAATGCATTTAGGACAGAGAAGCAAATTGTGCCGCTCTTAAAATAGTGTTGGACTGCAAATCCCAGCAGCTCTAACCAGCTTAGCCAATATTAAGTGATGCCTGTGCCTACACTGCAGTTTCAAAATGCAGCATTCTTGTCAGAGCTATAGATGGCTCCAAGGATATACAAGTTATAGGCTAGGCAGCCAAACATTTGGCACGCAGACATCTCATTGGCTTAAGGGGCTTCTCCTGGTTCATCCTTTATTGGTTGATTAGTCTAAGCATGACATCACTCTTCTATGATCTTGGTTCACATGAGAATAGCCTTGGGTCCCAGGACAGTCCTTCTTCCCAACTGAAGCTCAACTCCCTTCTCATCAAGTGCCCTGTGACTGCAATATGCTTTAACCGTTTCTGACTAACAGTTACAACCCTTCTGCTCAGCCATATAACCCAGAATATCAAGGCAGAAAAATCCCACAATATCTGCTTTGAACTGGGTTGTCTGAGTCCACACTGCCATATATTCCTGTTCAAAGCAGAAAATGTGGGTTTTTATTCAGCTGTGTGGAAGGGACCAAAGTTGCAGCTGGCTTTCATCTAACTCTGCTTTAATTTCCACCTGCTCCAAAGCTACAAGGGCATAGTCTATATATGAAATGTCTATATTTACAATGAAAAGTATCAATATGGTATTACAGTATGGATATAACAATACATCATTATCTCAAATATGGCAGGTGTTAAACAAAGGATCCTGTTACCTATGAGCACTTATTTGGGAATAAGCTGCACTGAACACATAGGGGGTACTTCTTCGTACACATCATGCTTGTAAGGATCATCAAATTTAAGTGTGTCTGAATTATATTAAATAGGGAAAATAATTTGCCTGCACCCCAGAAGCAGACAAAATTGTAAGAACCAGCTGCCCAGCACTGCGGGTTAAACTGCCATCTTCAGAAAATCTTGCCAATCGAAAAGTTGATAGTTCAAGCTCAGGTTGGGGTGAGCTCCCACCATCAGCCTCAGCTTCTGTTTCCCTAGCAGTTCGAACAGCAATGTGAGTAGATAAATAGATGTCCAAGTGGGGAGGTAATAAAAGGTGTCCATGAAAACATGCCAGTGCTTTTATTGGGAGGACGTCTATGGACAATAAAGTTCCTTGCACATGGAAGATGGAGTGACAACACACTCCAGATGCCGGAGATGGAAAAGATGGGAAAGCCTTTACCTCTATTTCTGTATTGTCTGCCTTTGTTAATTGTATCATGGCATTGAATGTATGCTGTATATATGCTCTGTAATCCACCCTGAGTCCCCTTGAGGAGATAGAGCAGAATATAAATAAAATATATTATTATTTATTTTTAAAGTTGACCCCACCCCCTAAAAACAGTTCTGGGGGTCCTGCTGAGGGGTCTTAGGCTCAATTTGTTTTACATAAAAAGCAGACCTTCTGGGGCAGGAAGGATTATGTTCTCCTCAGCAATGTTCAGGCCTGCTTGTCTTCTGCAACTTGTTCTTTACCGTACAGAGACTGAGCACTCTAAGTAATGGGAAGTCTGGAAACATGAAGGTCACGTCACTGCTTTGTTTGCCACAGGAAAAGGTTAAAGAAGATACTTCCTCAAACTCGGAGCATTTCCGTATGAAAAAGAAGAAAAGAGAAGTGAAGCAGAAGAAGAAAAAATTGCACCATTTTAAAGGTCAGTATGAGCAAACAGGCATCCCAAGGGCCTCCCTGGGAAGGCAACACCTTTAAGGGCAGCAGGCAGCTCAAGGAATATGCCTCAGGATCCTTTGAACTATTAACGGATGCTGAGTTGTGGTTCTCTGGCTTTAAACAGGTGCCTGACTGTATTGAAACAGATCTAAGAACCTATTGCAGATACAAGGAAGGACAAAGGGCTTGGTACATCACCAACTAGAGTTGCCAGGTCAGCAGCATCAGAGTTTGAAGGGTGAAACCCGAGACTAAAGTTTTATCCACATTGCAGAATTTTACCAGTTTGATATCTCATTAATTGCCAAGATTCAAGGCTGTTGGATTCTGAAATGTGTAGTTTTGTGGGATATTTACACTTCTCTGTGAGAGCTGTGGTACCACTAAACTACAAATCCCAGGATTTCATAGGATGACGCTATGGCAATTTAAGTTGTACAAAACTGCTACAATTCTGCAGTGAGGGTAAGGCAGGCAAGGCATTGTTGGTGTAAGGGAAATGCACACAACTGTTTATAGGCTAGCTGATTTCAGAAATGGACTAGAGCAGAATCTAAGTACCTCTACTAACCAGTTGATAAGACAAATCAGACCAGGTAGGAACTGTATTTCTGGCAGTTATGGGGGTGCCAAAATATACCAGCTGTAATAGTTGCTGTCATGGCCACTCGTTACATCTTTCACAGCCTTATTTAACAGCACACATCCCATAAAAATAATGTTGGCACTCTACTTGTTGCCAGATGGTAGGATAGGCCCAAGGAGGTGCACCTATTGGCTTTCTTCCCAGTCCTCTCCCCTCATGTCTGAGCTTTTGGGTGAGCTGACATTGTCTGCGTTCAGCAAACACACACTTTCAAGCAGAGGAGGAAGGCCTATCCAAGGGATATATGAATTCAGTTCCACTAAACCATGGGTTCAGGTTCCTGGCTTGCCTAGACTCCGAAGTTTCAAATCAGTCCTGAACAGGGTGAAGGCAAGGACCAGAGGTGTATTCACTTCATCCAAAGTGGATGTCAGAGGAGTCTGTGTTCTCAAATGAAACATAAGGTAAAGCTACTCAAACAATGGATCTTTACTATCCTGAGCACTGATTTGTGCAGGCTGCTGCAGGTTAGGATCTTCATGTTGTATGGTCAAGGTGTGCCATTTGCCATTACTGGACTCCAGGTCTGGCAGGAAATATAATAATAATAATAATAATAATAATAATAATAATAATAATAATAATCTTTATTTATATTCAGCTCAATCACCCCAAGGGGACTCGGAGGAGATTACAGAATAGATATATGGCAAACATTCAATGCCGTTATACAATTAATAATAATAATAATAATAATAATCATCATCATCATCATCTTTATTTATATCCCGCCACCATCTCCCCGATGGGGACTCGGGGCAACTTTAATTAAGCAAAGCTTCCCTCTTTTTCATTCCATGCATTTGGAGGCTTTTGAAAGGCTGAATGCCACAGTAGGGAGCAAGCATCTTCCTTTAGCTGGGGAAGAGGGAGAAGCAAGAAAAGAAATGTAGCAGGCAAAATCGGCATATAGATGGAAAATGTTTCGCTGCCTGGATTTTCATCTACCATTAATCTGCTCAACCTCAAGCAAAGCTTGCTGGGATTCTTTCTTTGACACAAACATTATAAGTACAGGTGTTGTCTCCAACTATCACTCAGGTAAGTCTAGTTCAAGCAGCGGAGACAATCAGGCGGGAGGGTGAGATTGTTATTGGCAACCTTCTGTCGCCATTGTTTGCTGATTCTTTTATGGCCTTCCTACCTTGGATAGTTCTATGCAAAGTGCTATAGGAACAGCATTGAAAAAAACTGCCAGGTGGCCAGGTGCTATGGTAACTGAGGCCAGGTGAGTGTTTAGGTTTCAACAGCACCTGCTTGCTCCAAGAGGCATGAGTATTATATATAGACTCACCTCCCCCAACCCACCCCATCCCCAGCAACACCTGCCTATAACCCAGCATCCCCTAATCTTCACCCCCCCCCCTCTTCCTGGCTCTAAGTAAACTCATCATCCAAATGTTGCCTACGGGTGCAGCAGGTGGCTAAAGAGCTCTCTTATTATTAAGCTTTCTGGGGGTTTTTTAAAAGGAGGTTTTAAAAAGAGGAATACTGCAGTGAAATTTCTTGTTCTGTCATTTATTCTGTAAGGAAAGCAGGACTGTTTCTCTTGCAGAAATAGCACCACAATGGAAGAAACCGCATCTGTGGATTTTCAGTCCATTCAGGACTTTTATAGCGCAGTGCTAGGTTCAAAAGCCCATCCAGTTAAGGCAAACCAGTGTGCAATACACTAAGGCCCCTGCCACACAGCTGTATAAAATCCACATTGAACTGGATTATATGGAAGTGTGAACTCAGATAATCCAGTTCAAAGCAGATATTGTGGTTATCTGCCTTGATATTCCGGGTTATACGGCTGTGTGGAAAGGCCCTGGGCAGTGACTGGAATCATGATGGACTGCAAGCCCCAGCAGTCCTAGCAAGTATAGGATTCTAGGAGATGCAGTCCAACAACATTTGTATGACTACATGATTCCCATCCTGTCGTTTGAAAAGAATACAGTAGGTTGGCGTTGGGCAATCCCTGCAATGTGCAGGATTAGATTGTGTCCATTCCGCAGGAGGTCTTTCTGTCATTTCAGACAAAATAGTGGAAACCGAGTCTTAATCTCACAGTCTGATGTAATTAAGTACAGAGTAATCCAGTCATATAAATCTATGTGTGAACCAGTCTTCTCTAGCTGAATTTTTCAGCTTTAAATTATTAGTCGCCTTAAGCATGCCTGGCCTCAGCTTGCAGCTTCCAAAGCCCATAGATTTAAGGTTGTCCTGGGATTCCCCTTTTAATTTTTGCTCTTTAAATTTCCTGTAATGCCCCCTGAGAAATGTTCTGTTAGTGCTGATCTGAGAGCTGCCAATGCTAGTTAAGTACACTGGGATGTAGACCTGATTGTGACTTCTCTCTGAGTGTACATATCCGATTAGCTTTAACATGAACACATTGATGGAAATTCGGTTTACAAACTCAACAGAAACCCGTGTATTCTCTCCTTATGCCTTGATGAACAGAAACTGTACATTTCACAACAAAAATAGAAACAATAATGGCTGTTAAGTGTCTTGTTGTCTGCTTATCAGGTTACAGTTGAATATTAAGAAGATAAAATAATAGTTATGGCTTATTTACCTAACTTTAAAATGGGCAGTTGAAGATTGCCCATGCCTGAGTTACACTGTAGGATCAATGCAATTCAACACCAATTTAACATGCCATGATTCAATAGTAAAGAATCATAGAAGCTGTAATTTGGTGAGTCACCAATACTATTTGTCAGAAAAAGCGAAAGGTAAAACTATAGCTCTTGGGATTCTATTGAGCCATGGTTGTTAAAGTGGTGTCAAACTTCATTAATTCTGCAATGTAGATATATCCTAAGAGAATGGCAACCATGAAGGAACTAGATAAGATGTTCAAGTGCAGAGACATATACTGAAGTCAGAATCTCAGTGTTTCTGATTTCTATACATGCATGTGAAGGTCAGACAGTGAATAAAATTATCAGGAAGAGAATCTGCTCTTCAGAAATTTAGGGATGCCATGGACTTGCAAAACACACATGAGTGAGTCAAGACAGAACTCTCACTAACAGTCAAAATGACCTATCTGTCATAGGTACTTCGATTATGCTTTTCCTGCATGGCAGGGGATTGGACTAGATGGCCCACATGGTCTCTTCTAACTATATTATTCTATGATTCTATGACCAAACAAAGGCCGTTGTATTTTGGATACATCATGAGATGACCTAACTCATTGGGTAATATGATAAGGCTTGATAAAGTGCAGGGCAGTAGTAGAAGAGGGAGACTATGGTCTCCTTTACACTGCCCTGTTTGAACTAGCAACCTTTTCAAGCCTCCAGTAATTTGTTATGTATATAATTGCTTACTATATGTATTGGTTTGCAATTTTATCTAACCTCTTTGTTGTGGGAGGGGTTGCAGACCATGTAATCAGAATTAGACATATTCAGGACTAAGACTCCATTTTAGATCAGTGTTTGCTTTAGACTTCAGTGGAGAACGACTGTATTAGACTCTTAGAGAGAGTAGAAGCCATTTGTATGCTTTAAGAAGACTGCAGGAACAGTTCGGTTTAGACTTCAGTAAGATGTATGCTGCAAATGTCGGCATGCAGAAAGAAGCAAAGACCACCAGCATTGAAACGGTGCTCCTACGCCATCAACTCCACTGGACTGGCCACGTTGTCCGAATGTCCGATCACCATCTCCCAAAGCAGTTACTATACTCTGAACTCAAGAACAGGAAACGTAATGTTGGTGGACAGGAAAAAAGATTTAAAGATGGGCTCAAAGTCAACCTTAAAAACTGTGGCATAGACACTGAGAACTGGAAAGCCCTGGCCCTTGAGTGCTCTAATTGGGGGTCAGCTGTGCCTAGCAGTGCTGCAGAATTTGAAGAGGCATGAATAGAGGGTGAAAGGGAGAAACATGCCAAGAGGAAGGTGTGTCAAGCCAACCCTGACTGGGACCACCTTCCACCTGGAGACCAATGTCCTCATTGCGGGAGGACATGCAGGTCAAGAATAGGCTGCACAGCCACCTACGGACCTACTGCCAAGACACTGCACTTTGAGGACTATTATCCTTGGGCTACGAGAGATCGCCTAAATAAGGACTATGGACTATTGTTTCTAAAGAAAATACCCTGTATTACCTACACAGAGAAATTACTTAAAATTTCTCTGTGTAGCAAAGTGCCTGTATGCTGTATACATGAAATTTTGAGAGTAAACCAACTCTGTTACTTTTAAAGAAGACTTTTTATTTTGTCTCGTGAGAGCATGATTTAAAAGCAGCTATATTTTAAGGGAGAGTAGATGTTTTGGGGCAGCTAAAGGAACACTGCTGAATATATATTATGTACATTGGCATGTCTTTGTCCCTGACAGTTCAAAGACATACCTAGGTACATCAGTTTAACAGCTGAGAGACCTAGTTGCCTTGCATGAAGGTTGGTGAACATCATTTTTCAAAAGGTCGTGACTTCTAACAAGGTCATGCCTTTTAATGACCAGTGGTTTTTCAAAAAGGTTATGAATCCCATTTCCCAAATGATTATGGAGATTCACATTTTCCAAAAGCCATATAATCCAGATTATGAAATCAGATAATCCACATTATCTGCTTTCAACTGGATTATATGAGTCTGCACTGCCATATAATCCAGCTCAAAGCAGATAATCTGGATTTTATATGAGAGTGTAAAAGGGGCCTATACTGCAAATGGATGGATTCAATTGAAGAAGCCACGGCCCTGAGTCTGCAAGAACTGAGCAGGGCTGTTGAAGAGCAGGAGCCTTGGACGTCTCTCATTCATAGGGTCACCATCAATCCAAATTGACTTGGTGACAAATAACAACAAAGAACCTTACTCACTGACTGGCCCTGCTTTTAGTGGGGATTTCTACCTGTCAGATGGCCACTGAAGGCAGAACTTCATTGGAAAGCTGGCTACCTTCTCCAGAAGGGAAGAACAAGCATATTCAATCGACTCCAAAGGTATTGGACCATCTGGAAGCCTGGATTTCTTGTTCTCAGATGTTCTGTGAGTGTAACAGAAAGGGCTGCCGAGAAAATTAGCTTCCCAACTCCCCCAGCTAAGTGTGGGTTTCTCTGAACAAGCCGTTCAGAAAACAGTTGGTCCCAGCCTTGCAGCAGGTGACAGATGGAAGGGGGGTATTCATCCAAGTAAGCTGCACCCAGGATAAAGCATAAGCCCCCTCGGCCCCCACTCTCCCAAACACAGCCAATTAGCCTGCTGGTGGGGAGATGCCCTTGGCAGGCAATAAGGGTGGAGGCAGAGGGGTCATGGGCTGGAGTTTAAAAAATTAAAATGCCAGAATAGAGAGATTCTGTGGGTGACTTCAGATAAGAGTAGATTCATTTGATGTAAAGAGAAACTGGGGGCCCTTTTATATTTCACAATTCATTATTGAATGGCTGTATCCTGAGGAATTCTGGAATTAGGAGCCTGGTCAAGGGCACCAGAGGAGCTCCCTGTCTGAGGCACCATAAAGCCATCATAAGAGGGCTGCAAACTGCTGAGGGTGAAACCAAAATGACCATCTATTAAAAAATTGTGCAGTGTTTCAGAAAATAAAAATAATATCCTTCTATCTAGATATACTGTAACCACAGAAACATTGTTCTTAAGTCCAGTCGTATTGATAGACACTCCAGACTAAACTCCATGCTAATTTTGTTTGAACATTCTAATGCACATGCACTCTAGCCAGAGCTGTCATTATTTCCAGTAGTGATGCTTTGAATCACATGGTTTTGTCGACACACGCTGTATGGCAGAATGAGAAAGGACTTGCTGCTTCTCTAACCTATTGCTCATTGCATCTACTTTTGGGGGATGGTCATGTGGGCCTCCAGTGTTGTTAGATTGACACTTGTAGCATTCCTTACCATTATCTAGGCCGACTACGGGGGTTGGATGCAGCAGTACAACATTTGTAGGGCTGCATGATGGTGATGGTCACCCCTTTGTGAAAGAACTGGTGTAGAAGCAGGTGTGAGATGAGACATTGGCCAAGATACAGCATTGTTCTGCCACGAAGAAGTGGAAAAGAAAGGCTTTACCCCAATTCCCGTAGTGCTCCCATATATACACATCACTAGGTATGTTTGATCAGTTTTGCCTTTTGGAGACAAGTCTGTAGAAACAGTATGCTTTAGAGAACAGAGACTCTATTGGACTCTCAGAACAGAGAGATGCTTTAGACTTTGGACTGTTGATTATGAGACAGATGCCCTGTGTTACCTGCACAAACTACATCAAATCTATTTGTAACTCGACTGATATGTGAAGTACCAGTATGCTGAATACATGAAGTTTGTGAGTAAACCAACTAAGTTACTTTTAAAGAAGTTTACTTATTTTGAGAGCACGATTTAAACTAAGATGTTTTAAGGGAAAGTAATATTTTTTGGGCAACTGAAAGAACACTTCTGAAACTCTGCTCTCTTTCTATATATATACTTTTTGTGTTCCTAACAGTTCAAAGAGATATCTAGGTATATCAGTTTAACAGCTGAGAAACCTAATTGTCTTGCATGAATGCTAGTGGATATTTACCACTAAGGTGAAGGTTGAATCAAGCAAGTTTTTAACTCTTCTCAGGGAGATTCTCTAGTGGTAATGAATGCCATTTTCAAAAAGATTATGGAGATTTCCATTACCCAAAAGATTATGGCATCAATTTTCCAAAAAGGTTATGATTTCTAACGTCATGCCTTTCTAAAGATCACAATTACTCCCAAAAAGTACGTTAATAAAGCTTTATGTGGCTTGAATTTCATATGGCAGTTTTCAAAACATGCGATGGGCTAAATTAGTATTATTAGTTTGAACTATAATACACTGATTGACTAAATTGACAACCAGTGGGTCAAGCCACAACACACACTGAGTGGGTCCCGTTTAGTAGGAACTAACCAACAAGGCACAGAGTGCTGTGTTCTCATGAATTGCCTAGATGGAAGAGTGCTTCTCAAACTCTGGTCCTTCAGATGTTTGGGAGTTTAGCTTCCAGAAGTCATAGCTAGCATGAAAAAAGGTCAGATAGTTGGAAGGCTAGTACACACACACCCTTCATGTTAAATCCAGAGAATGGCTTTCATATATTCTTATAGGAGCCCCCAGTGGCACAATGGGTCAAACCCTTGTGCTGGCAGAGCTGACGAAAACGTCGGCAGTTCGAATCTGGAGAATGGGTGAGCTCCCATCTGTCAGCTCATGCAGGGACATGAGAGAAGCCTTTCATAGGATGGTAAAACATCTGGGTGTCTCCTGGACAATATCTCTGCAGACGGCTAATTCTCTCACATCAGAAGCAACTTGCAGTTTCTCAAGTCATTCCTGGTAAGAAAGCTCAAACTGAACCACCGAGTAGAAGTTTTGAAGCCTGATTCCTTCTCCCTAACTTAATGTCCTACTATTCATATTGCACAGACTCTGTTTCTCTTCTACTAACCTCTGCTCAGGATTGCAGTGTTGCTTTTTAACCAGAGGCTTCAAAATTGTGAGAATCAGTGTGATGTCATAGTTTGGATGTTGGACTGTGACTCTGGAGACCAATGCTCAAATGCTTTGCTCAGTCATGGAGATGCATTGGGTGACCTGAGGCAAATTACGTTCTCTCAACCTTAGAGGATGTCAAGGGCAAGTCCATAATGCAATTTTTCTGTGTGTGAAGTTTCAGGACATAGTTAGCTGCACTGAAGAAAGATGTTGGTCGAGATTAAGGAAATTGTGTTTCCTTCTCTTCACCAGGTCTGGTAAAGAGAACTTACCAATATTCAAACAATATTACCAAAAACACAGAAAGAGCTTGACAAACAAACCTTCGAATGGGGGAGAAAGCAAAAATCCATCTATTCAGCTGGGAGGCTTTAAGGGCTTTTAACATCTGGCACTGAATTGCTGTGTATTTAAAGCAGGGGTTGTCAATCTTTGATCCTCCAGCTGTTTTATACTTCAGCTCTGACAAGCCACTGTCAAGTTGGTCAAAGACAAATGGTTCTAGGAGACGAAATTAAAAATATTTGGGGGACTAAATGCAGAGAACCACGGAATAAACACTTTTAGGACCACAATTTCCAAAATCCCCAGCCAGCATAGCCTTTCTAGGAGTGTTCAATGGATTTGGGTAAGTGGATGTTTGAAAGAGTAATTTTCCTAAATTGTGGCCAAAGCTTTGAATCATCTACACAACCTACTTCAACTGATATGGAGCTAAGCGGAAGAGAACCTTTTAAATCTTCATGATGGATGACTTTTAAAAGCACAGGAACAGGACAAGATTTTTTTTCAAAAAAGAGCAATTGGGAGTTGCAGTGCCCATACTGTGGTCATTCCCACAACATGGCCAGATGGCACCTGCTCCTTCTGAAGCTAAACTTAACCCACACTCCTTCTGATCTGGGTTATTTTGGGCCAAAGCAGAACAGTCTGCTATGCAATTTAGGGGCACCGCCTGATCATAAACAGCCAGCCAGTTTGGGAACTCCCAATTCCAGAGCACAGAACCAAAGATAGTATGGAAGGAAAGCACCAGACTTTGCAATACTGAGTAAATCACTGGATTGCTAGGGCTCCAGCATTATAGCTCAAAGCTATAATGGCAGAGATAAAATCCCAGTCATAGGCAGCTCCAGAAGATATCCATCCATTTGCAAAAGCCTAGCTAAACCTCTACCAGTATATGGCTGTTGTCAAGCTAGGCAACTCGTCCTTTCCCTTTTAAGGCCCCTCCACACAGCCATATATCCCAGAATATCAAGGCAGACAATCCCACAATATCTGCTTTGAACTGCGTTATCTGAATCCACACTACAATATAACCTAGTTCAAAGCAGACAATTTGGGATTTTACTCAGCTGTGTGGAAAGTGCCTTAGAAATCTGATGAACCTGTAACTCTTTCTGAAACAGTTATCACAGTCATCTCTGCAGTCTGAAGGACCATCAGCCCAATGCAGAAGCTTCCCATTTACTGGAGGAATGAAACCAGGAAACATAAAAAAACTCTGTGCATGTGTAGCTGTTTGCTGTGACAATGTCAAGAAACAATAGCACCAAGTGAATGCAAAAAGTCATAGTATATTTATCTAAAAGTTAACATCTGAAATGTTGATGCACATATGTGTGTACAAAAAAACAGCCTTGCTTCTCCCTTGGTCATACTTTTATGCAAATGTAAGTGAAACCTGCCAAGTATCCTTTCACCCCAGCATTGCTTTGCTTTCAGTTAAGGGGTGTGATTACCTCCATTTCAGACACAACACTCCATGTGTACACTTAGCCCTTTCTTTCTGTGTTGTGTCAACTCCCTCCTCCCCTTCCTGCAGCTATTTCCTGAGATAAGGTTTAACTACAATTGTAAAAAAAGAGAAAGAGAAGAGAGAGAAAACTCCCTTTTGGTTGCTCTCACCCACAGCCTTCCCTAAAAAGAGATTGGCAAAGCACTTAAAAACAAAACAAGGAATCATTCCATCTCCCAACTGCATTACATTATAACCAAGACTCCTTTCATTTTCTCCTGGTCAGCTGCTGGTCTTCCGCATGTTTTGGCCTTAACTTTCAGGCAACCCAGCAAGCATGGCCAATGGTAAGGAAATGTGGGAACTGTAGTCTAGCAAAGTCTGGTGAGCCAAAAGTTAACCATCCCTGTTTGAGGCCCTATTATCTACTAGCGCTTCTATTTAGGAAGTCACTGCAGGGCCAGACCTTCTCCTGGCTGACTTGACTAATGTTTAGAAGCTCAGCACTGTTAGTTAAAACTGGAGGCAGAATTCAGAAAAGTTTATTTTTGGGCCACAACTAAAATTCCCCAAGCAGCCTGCTGTCCGGAGAGGGCTGGGAGTTGTAGCAACAAAAAAGTAGTATCCCTAAGCTCCGTTTGACAAATTCAGCCTCAAATATAGAATTTCGGGTCTGGAACCCTGAGTGTCCATGATTTGGTGACTTCTGTCACTTTTCTTTCTAAGGAACTGAAATTCACAAGCTTCCTTGGAAACTTCTTCACGGTTAATTCAAAATGAGCTCAGTTCAAACCATGAGGTAGATGTTCTCCCTTCCTGAGGCCAGAAAGTCTTCCAAGTAATGCTGTGTGTGAAGGCGGTAGGAGACGTGCAGTACGAAAACAGCTCTCCTCTTTTGGCCACACTCCTTTGAAATTTGCTCTATAAACATATTTTTAAGCAGTTTAAGAGCATCTGGACTTTTTTAAGTGCTGGAAGGAGGCTGTGGGCAACTGGAATCAAGCCCCTGGAGGTGACGAGACAGGCAGGATGTGGCTCGTGAAGAGCGCTCCTCTGAACCGATTACAGATGGAGATAGGCAGCTCAGAAACCACAGTCGCATAAACTGTGGGTGGAGAGGATTCCCATATGCTGCAGCTAGATTTTGATACTAAAAGGTCATTACAATAAGTGACACAATGCTTGCTGCCACAGAAGCTTGCCCTACGTGACAAGAGATATCCACTGGATTAATAGGTCCATTTCTTGAGTATGGCTTAGAAGCAAAAGACCTACGGACTGGAAAGGAAAAGGCTGGTCCAGGGTTGGAGACAGTGATGTGGTTGTGTTCTACAACAGTTTTCACTGCCAAGACATCCTGAAGTGCTCCACAGTTCTGAAACCCCTTCCTTCGAAACCCATTTTTATCCCAGGATTGGGCTTTCCCATCCTACTTCTTAAATTAACTCCAACTTCTAAACCTCAAATGATACTTCAAGCCCTAGGTCAACATGTCAATTCTGCTAATGCCCATTTAAAGACCCAAAACGAAGTCCACAATTTACAATCCCAGACCACCCAAGATCTCCGGAAGTTTTTTCTTACTTCCTGTTATTTTACAGCTAGGCATTTTCAACTTCCCAGTTCCACTCCTTTCCAGAAGTCCTCACCCCCTCCCCACCCTGATGCAAGGAACAACCTTGGTAGCATTAATAGATTGGTTTACTCTGGTTCCAGAAAAGAATGCTATTCTCCCAGAAATGAAGAAAGCCAGCTCCCCTTTGTTTCTTTGGTCTTACCATATGCTACATCCCCCCTGAGGCCTCTTTCCCCCATCCCTACTGCTTCCTTGAAGACCTATACTGTCTCCCTCCCCATGAGTTCCTTTCCTGAAAAGTGTAGCTGCCCAAACAATGGTAAGGCCAGAGCAATTCTGCACAATCTATATCTTGTAAAGCAGTGGTTTTGAACCTTTGGCATCCCAGATGTTTTGACCTTCAACTCCAGAAGCCTCAGCCAACATGGCCAATGACTAGAGATTCTGGGGCAAAGGACAAGAACCACTGCCATAAAGCATAGACTGACCACCAAATTCAGATCTTCCATGGAAACTATTGTCCTTTTAAGCGCCTCAATGGGTGCTCAAATCTTCTTGCTGGTGAAATAAATAAATAAATAGCCGCATTGGAAGGCGGGGGCTCCCAGGCCCACACTAAGCCCCATGCCATTGCTCCAGCTCTGCACGTCCTTTTACAACTGGCTCTCTTCTTCTTCTAGGGAACGATTCAATCCAGGGATAAACTTGAGTAGTCTCTTGCGGAAGCTTCCATGCTTACTCTTCCTGGGCCTTGGTGTTGCCAAGGAATTCTTCTGTTCACATGACTTGTCCCAGAAGCGGGGAGCTCCATTGCTGTTGCTGCTGCACTTGACACTGGCGCTGCGGGTGAGTGTTGTCCTGGGGCGTGACGACTGGGCAGCCGTGGAGACAGCGTCCAGGGAATCAGCAGAGTCAAAAAAACAGGTCTGGTAAAGAGAGTCCTCACTGTCGTCGGTGGCCGTGCTGACGCAGCCCACACTGCTGTACGTGCTGCTTGCTCCTGGCAACAGCATCCTCAAAGGCGTGGAGCCTCTTGCCAAGGCAGTGCCATACAGACAGGAACGCACAGACTCCAGGGTATCGTACACGCTGGGGTCTTTCACTACAATCCCTAAGCAGGAAAGAGCAGAGAATTAGAATGTGGAGGGCAATATCTCAGTTCTCCAAAAGGGAGAGACACATACAACCCATCCAAGTCTTTGCTTCTTCAGCAGAGGAGAGGGCGATTGTTTATTTCACTTAAGAAAGACATCCAACCCAGTTCAGTTCCCAGCCTAAAGAGTTCCTAATTAACCACCAACAGTGGAATCCAAAGATGACCAAGGAGAATGATTCCATGGTGAAGGAGATGCCAAAATCTGAACGATCTCATTTTCTCCCTGAGGAGAGAGCGAGATGCTTACCATACAGCATCCCGAGGTATGCATTCTCAGGGACTGCATGGTGTCCCCCCCCCGCCCCCCACCCCCTGAACTGTACATGGAAACACAACAAAGGATGTGCTTTTATACAGAAAGATGAACATAAGAGTTTCAAAAATGGCAAAAATGGGGGGGGGGGGGGTGGTCATCTCAATTTCTAAGCTGAAGAGCTGGCATTGTCTGTAGACACCTCCTAGCTCATGTGGCTGGCATGGCTGCATAGAGCACCATTACCTTTCTGCCAGAGCTGTACCTATTGATCTACTCACATTTGCATACTTTCGAAGTGCTAGATTGGCAGAAGCTGGGGCTTCCAGCAGAAGCTCACCCCATTCCCTGGATTTGAACTGCCAACCTTTCAGTCAGCAAGTTCAGCAGCTCAGCAGTTTAACCTGCTTCACCACCAGCTTGACCAATTGCCAGGAATTCTGGGAGGTGAAGCCCAAAATACCAGGTGGACTCATGTTTGGGAACAACTATTGTCGATCAAGGATGGGAATCACATAGCCTTCATGCTGTTGGACTACAACTTCTACCATTCCTCAACAGCTATTATGCTGGCTAGGATTAATGGGACTTGCAGTCTAACAGCATCTGGAAGTCCACATGATTCCCACCGCTATTCATGCAAATTGATCCACCAACCCCTTCCTGATACTCACCATGGACCAGACGTTGCTCTTGGACCATCAATGACCGATACTCCCCCCATTTTTCATAAAGTGTTTGCTGCAATGGAAAGAGACAAGTTTAAACAAAAATTTAGCTAGTTGAAAACACTTGGAGGGCTAGTGCGGTCCTACCTTTGCTTCACAAGTTATATGGGAGTTGCCACTACCTTGTGTTTGGGGCGCCATTTAACAACAGGCAGTAGCCTCTATCTGTCTTGGCCACTCTCCACTTTTGACTAATCAACCCCATTACAGTACTTCTTTGAAAAGTAGGTGACATCTATTTTTTTGAGATCTGAATAAGGAGCAGCTTCACTGCCAACAGAGACAAAGAAAATGCGAGCTGCCACAGCAATTGCTTAACAGAGTGTGGCAATACAGTAGTATGCATTCTTGTCTTTTCTATAGTCATGTACTTGTATGCATATTGTAAAGGAATATATTTGCAATGCCAAATGTGTTCATTAAAAACCAACTTGTCCCAGAAACAAGCAGTTCCACTGCTGCTGCACTTGACACTGGCACTGTGGGTGAGTGTTGTCTTGGGGTGCGACAACTGGGCAGCCATGGATACAACGTCCAGGGAATCAGCAGAGTAAAAAAAACAGGTCTGGTAAAGAGAGTCCTCGCTGTTGTCGGTGGCCATGCTGACTATATACTTGATGTTCAACATATAGCTCAGGATTACCAATGAAGTATATCATTGCTATCGTTAAAAAAGTAGGATATGTTGAATCTTCTCTCCTATATATAGGCAGAACTAAATAAAAATTATCCTGATCCTAAAGATGGCCTCATTCTTTCCTGAATGCTCTGCATCAGAAATGTCACAAACCTTAAGGTACTGCAAGCGGGCCTCCAGTTCTGCCCTCCGAATTGATGTGCCATACAAAGTCTCTAATCTGAAAAAAAAAAGTAGTTAAAAGGGTGTGCTTAGAGGTGGCTGGTTCAAGGCAGTTACTCTATCCAAGAGAAATAAGTCTCTCTCTGTGTGAGAGAGGGACGTCTACTGGCTCTCTCCAACATAACCAACCCTTCTCTCACCTCAGTACATTTCCGGATGCCTTGATGATTTCCACAATCTCACGGTGGCGGATCCCCTCCACATTGAGCCCATTCACAGCAGTGATGGTATCGCCTAAGGACCAGAGATGAATGGAAAAACGTCAGCTGTTGGGATCCCTTTCAGAGCATGAACTGGCAGAACAAGAGCATGTTGTTTCCCTGGCATTAGACCACGGGTGGGAGTTGTGAGGCCTTCCTGTGCAGCTTTGCTAGAGTAGCCAATAATGACTGTATGCAGGCAGTTGCAGCTCAGCAACCTCCGTGGGTGGGGTGGCGTAAAATTCTGGACTTCACATGACACAGAAACTCTGTGCTGTATTTTATGGGCCAGAATATTCTTTAAAAAGTTATCCAGTTCAGGAATGGAATTCTGCAATCTGTTCGAACTGTCAGTTTTGCTTAACCTTTCCTGGGCACACTACTCGTGTGCCACTGAGCTTTACCACAGTAGGCCCCAGCCAGAACCAAATGTCATTGTACACTCATGTTCAGATCTAGTGGATCCTTGGTCACTTCTGGTGTTTGGTTCCAGAACCCCATGTGGATACCAAAATCCATGAATGCTAAAGTCCCATTATAAATAATAAGGTAACGGTAAAGGTTTCCCCTTGACATTAGGTGTAGTCATGTCCAGCAGCTGATTTTGGACGTCATGAAAGAACACAACAATGTTAGTATGCAAAAGGATCTTGCTGTACCTTAGAAACTACTTGAGAGAATTAAGTTGGCAGTAGAAGCTTTTGTAGACTGAATCTATTTCCTGAGATGTACCTGCTGCAAAATTCCTTTGCACACTGATGTTCCAGTCTTTGAATTGTTTGGCTGGATCTACACTGCCATATAATGCAGTTTGAGTCTGCACTATATGGCCAGTGTAGACTCACACAATGCAGTTTAACTGTACTGAACTGCATTATATGGCAATGTAGATCCGGTCTATTACCATGTTAGTTACTTAATTTATTACATGGCTATGATTTCAGCCACCAGGGAGAAGGAAATGTACCTGTAGAACTTTCTGCTGTTTTTGGACCGCAAATGCCCATGGGTGCCATGGGAACATCTCACCATGTTTTTGGGCTTCCCTGGACCTCTAGAAGTCTTTTTGGACATCCTGAAGCAAACATTTTGCTCCGGATGTGATGGAAATGCCCTCCACATTGTCTATACTTCACTGCAGAACAACTTTTTTGTCTGTAGGACCACACCAACAGAACTGGGGGGTTGCACTTTGCCCAGCCAGATTACCGAACCTCAGAAGAGAGGTGAAATTTGCAGTTTCAGCTCAGGCGCCAACATGCCTTGGGGCAGCTCCACTTCCACAGTTTCTTTCTTTCATCAGTATCAGCTGATAACAACTGACTTCAACTGGCCAATTACAAACCACATGAGGTCCTGCTAAGGAAATGAGACGCATATGCATGTGGACATGTCCTCACTTCCTTTTGTGGTTGCATTTCTTCTCCTCTTGTGAAACCCTAAAAGCAGAATCTATCTATCTATCTATCTATCTATCTATCTATCTATCTATCTATCTATCTATCTATCTATCCATCCATCCATCCATCCATCCATCCATCCATCCATCCATCCATCCATCCATCCATTTATTGAGACTGATAACAAAAAGGTTATCCGATGGAAGGCCCTCTTTATTTTGATGCAGTTCAGCTCTTGTAATCCTTAGCCATGTTAACTAGGACTACAAACACTGTGACTCCAACACCTTCTGGAACAGCCACTCGCAATTATCAGGCAAGAGTGTGACCAAGTAATCCTCTTTCTCCAAGACTCTGGTATCATTGAGAGAATTGCCAGGGCTACACTTACAGTGTGTCCCAGCTTTTCTTTCAGGCTCTAAAAGGAGAAAAATATTGTGCTGGGGAGCCACAAGTAAGGCAGGAACTTACTTCCTTCATGGCCCACATCATAAGGTAAAGATTTCCTCTGACGTTAAGTCGAGTCATGTCTGACTCCGGGGGGTGGTGCTCATCTCTATTCCTTAGCCGAAGAGTTGTCCGTAGACACCTCCAAGATCATGTGGCCGGCATGGCTGTATGAAGCACTATTACCTTTCTGCCAGAGCTGTACCTATTGATCTACTCACATTTGCATGTTTTTGAACTGCTAGGTAGGCAGGAGCTGGGGCTAACAGTGGGAGCACACCCCGCTCCCCGGATTTGAACTGCCAACTTATTGGTCAGCAAACTCAGCAACTCAGCAGTTTAACCTGCTGCACCACTGGGGGTTCACATCATATTCTCCGATAATTGGCCAGTTGAAGTCACATCTTGAAAACATGATGTGTGTTGACTCACACTGGCCATGATGGATTGTTGATTTTGGGAGTTGTACAACCACAATGTAACTTTGCAGGTCCTGGGGCCTTTCACACTTACATGATCACAGCATTACCATTCCACTTTATTTTCTATTTCTGCATCCTATAGAATCCTGGGATCTGTAATTTTGGGAAGAATATCATTCTTGATCAGAGAGCTCTTTTGTGGCCTCTGATGGAACAGCAAATCTGATACAGCCACCACAATTAAAATGGGATCACTGTGCTGTAACTGTGTAGTACAAAAGGGCCCCTGGTTTAAACCAGACTTCCTTTTGATGGGACCAGGAAGTGTAAAGTGAAGGATAAGCTAAGAGGGAAAATTACAGACAGGAAAGCGGGGGGGGGGGGGGGTGTTTGATTTTCTAGGCAGGGTAAGACCAGTTCAAATAATCGCTTATGGGGGTAAGTACAAAGGAAAATGCTGGCTCTTAAAACCAGTAATACACAGAATTGTAAATGATGCTTAAAGGAAGGAGAAGGAGAACTAAGGATGCCCTAATTAAGATTTCCCATTTCTGGCTAAGTGAAAAGGCCACACACAGCCGATTTCCCACCTCTGTGCTCTCAGTTCTGGGCAGCAAAACACTTTCACTTCCCATTGAAGACATTCTGAAATCTGGTTGATATTTGTTTAATTGTTACAGGCAATGCTATATGAAAGCAAGCCATGTCATAAAGGCAAATCATTTGTTTCCATACAGTAAATCGTGTCAATATCTTACCAGGTTTAAGGCCAGCTACCTGCGCTGGGCTACCGTCATGCACTCGGCATACGAAGGTGAACATTTCCACACGTTTTGAGTCCTGGTGGTGTAACCCATATGTCTGAAAGGAGCCAGGAAAACAGGAAATGGTTGGAAAGGTTATGCAGCCAGACTGTGGCCACATCACAACATGCAAGGTGGAACATTATCTAATAAGGTAGATCAAGGAGCAAAGTACCTCCTAGCAGCAGGAGGATCCAGCAATGCATGGCAAACAGTGAGACAAAGACAAAAGACAGAAAAAGAAAACCCAAATTCAGTATTTCCCAACAAGAAAATTCAAATATTTATTCCACTATTTGGAGACCAACATGTGGTGAAGCACAAGATTTGCCAGATTTTCAGTCTTGGGATTCTCTGTTAAGGGTATAAATCAGTGGTTCTCAACCTGTGGGTCCCCAGATGTTTTGGCCTTCCATTCCCAGAAATCCTAACAGCTGGTAAACTGGCTGGGATTTCTGGGAGTTGTAGGCCAAAAACATTTGGGGACCCACAAGTTGAGAACCAGTGGTTGTAAACCATGTGTGTCTCCCTATGTTTCCGAACTGCAGTTTCCAGCAGCCTTAGCCCACATCACCAAGGTGAGGAATGCTAGAAGATACAGATCAATAACATCTGGAGGAAGGGGCATAATTCCCACTCATGCTCTGAAATCCAAGCAGTGGATTTTGAAGATTAAACATTTTTTTCACTAACCGAAAAAATCACTTTCCAGAAAGTTCCCTTTTGCAGATATGTTTGGGCAAATTCTTGGTGTAGTCATTCATCTCCCTCTGAGGTTTTAATTCATAACACACTGCTCTCTTTGATGGAAACCAAACCAAGGAGATTGTAAAGATGGCAACAAGTGGGTTGAGAGAGAGAGAGAGAGATGCCAAGGATTCGTCTTCTGAGCTAACTCACCTGAATCTCAAAGCCAAATGCTTGTGCCTCTTCCTTCTCAAGGGTGATCACTTTCCTGTAAATAACAGGGGAAAGGAAGTTAGTGCCCAAGATTGCCCAGAACTGGCACAAGGTACGAACAAGTGCAATATTTATTTATGCAAATACTGTTTGTGAGCACGGATGATCTTTTCTCCTTCATCTTCTCGGCTGGATGTACTAAAAATCTATTTCATCACACCCAGTTCTCTCACACCAGAAGCAACTTGTCACTCCTGACACACACACACAGACACACACAATCACACCCTATCACAACCTCCCTTTCTGATTTCTCATAATGAGGATTTTTTTCATGTATCATTCTAAACAAAGGGTAGGTGGGAAGTTATAAGAAATGTGATCACCTACAGGATTTGCACTGCATGACACATCTCCTCCCACACTTGCACTCCCACACCCCAACCTCCATCCCATTAAGCAGGAGTAGGCTGGCCGCCACAGCATCCATCCTTTGAGGAGTCCAAGCTAAGCCTCAGAGTGGCTGGGAAGCAAGCCCCAAAGACAAAAGAAAGAGAAACCCTATTGAAGGAAACATTAGGAACATAAAAGCAAAAGCAACTGATCATTCTTCTGGTTGCTGTGAGCTATTCAGGATGTATGGCCATGTTCAAGAAACATTGTCTCCTGATGTTTTGCCCACATCCATGGCAGGCATCCTCAGAGGTTGTGAGGGCTTGCCTGCCATAGATGTGGGTGAAACGTCAGGAGAGAATGCTTCTGGAACATGGCCATACAGCCCGGAGAACTCACAGTAATCCAGTGATTACGGTCATGAAAGCCTTCAACAACACATTGAGTGTTCTTTCGTCAACAATATTTAGATTTTAGCATTTGCAACTTTATAGATTCTGGGTGGATAGCATTGGGTTAATACTAAAGAGCTGAGCCATATGAACTTCCCTGGGTGGGGCTCCTTTTGGTGCTCTGCATAAGTGGCAAGCTTCCCTCAGACCTTGGCCTTCCTGGGCCATGAATTTCTCATGCAAAAGAATGCCAAAATAAGTATGTTTTCATACACTTGAAAATCAAATTTAGTTAAAAACTAGTATCAAATAAAGATAGCAAAGTCCTTCAGTCCAAGGCCGTGCAGTTATTTTCAGGATTCAAGGTTCACTATTGTTTACAGGGAAGGTCTCTTAGCTAAAAATAATATAATACCAGTGAAGAATTGCACTGTACTCAGGAGTTATGTAACAACCACCTCCTATTTAAACTATAGCACCCACATTTCACAACCTGACAGTTATTGTTTAATTACCGTATATATTTGAGTATAAGACGAGTTTTCCAGCCCTTTTTTAAGGCTGAAAA
Source organism: Anolis sagrei (assembly GCF_037176765.1). Lineage (NCBI taxonomy): Eukaryota > Metazoa > Chordata > Lepidosauria > Squamata > Anolidae > Anolis > Anolis sagrei. The sequence continues at coordinate 139,249,708 of NC_090022.1, forward strand.
TGCCCTCCTCAACTTATACTCGAGTTAAGGTTATTTATTATTTTACTTTGTTGTTGTTGTTGTTATAACATTTATTATTTTACTCTATTATTATTTTACTCTATGTTATTACATTTCCATTATTTTCCATTATTATTATTATTATTATTATTATTATTATTACATTTATTATTTTACTCTCTTTATTATTATTGGAAGGGTCCATATGCACATTTACATTGAATAATGGTTTAATTAGAGTTGGACAGTCTTATCTTACATTACAGTTTTAAGTACAGTAAATATTAAAAAACATTTGACCTACCGATGCCTCAATTAATGTAATTTTATTGGTACCTATTTTTATTAGTAGCTGCGGCATTTCCCACCCTTGGCTTATACTCGAGTCAATATGTTTTCCCAGTTTTTTTGTGGTAAAAATAGGTGCCTCAGCTTATATTCAGGTTGGCTTATACTCAAGTATATACAGTATATACTGTGGCCTATAAAGCCCTAAACAGTTCTGGCCCAACTTGCCTATCCAAACACATCTCCCCTACGAACCATCGAGGATGTTGAGATCATCTGGGGAAGCCCTGCTCTCGGTCCCGCCTTTGTCACAAGTACATCTGGCAGAGACGAGAGACAGGGCCTTCACAGCGGTGGCCACTTGGCTATGGAACGCCCTCCCTAAGGAGATTAGATCGGCTTTTTGGCTCCTAACATTTCGGGAAAAAAACTTAAAACATGGCTGTTCTAGCAACCATTTGCAAATATTGAGTAATGGACATAGGAAAACAGAACAACTATACGATGGAATTGGACAATGCTTTTATTGGGGATTTATTGACTTATGTTTTTATTGCTGTTGTTATTATTTTATTGCTATTAACATTTTTAAATTGTACTTGCTTTTTGTGGTATTGAATTTTTGCCTTGTAAACCGCCTCGCGTCGCCAGAAGGCTGAGAGGGGCGGTATACAAATAAAAAAACAACAACATTTATTTATGCACACACACAAATCTAACGTTCATAGAATAAGACAGCTTTTTAAATGATGGAATTATATCAGTCAGATCTCACAACTATTAAAATCTCTGGTAAATGCAGAGAACATATGCCAGGTTAAAAAAAGGGCAGTTTCAAGCCCTTGAATCTTCCGTTAAGTACAGGAACAACCTCTGCATACAAATCTGGGTTGTTGACAACAATGAGCTGGACAAGGATCAGACTCTGCGATTAGGCACGTCCTTATGTACATATGCTGGTGGTAGTTTAGGAAGACCTGTCCTTGGCTGTTATTTTATCCTAACCTCCAAGAGAAAATCCTCTGTGCAGAAGAATTAGTAGCTCACTGCCAGTTGTAACCATTCCCCTTTATTCTTAGTTTGGTTGCTGTTTATGTACAATGAACTTGCAGTGGTGAGACACTGGGCCAAAAGCGAGAAATCTGTAGCTTTTGTAATTCTTGCTTCACTTCCTGAACAGAGGAGACAGGAATCTTCAACATTTTCCCTTCCAAAGTCAGAAAGTTGTGATCACACAAATCCCCTCCTCCCTAACCGCCTGAAAGTTAAGAAATATGAATCTCACTGGTATTACAGTATTGGTTTTTTTCCATCACACTTTTTCAGGGGTTGGCTTGAACATTTCCAGTTTCCATCTATTGCAACAAAAACAGTTTCTCGGAAGCAAAGTCTTCTAAGAGCCTGAACTGAATGAACAATGAGACCAGCAAGAGGAAGTTGGGACAACCTTCTGAGAATCTCTTGTATATACAATATAGAAGATCATGGCCATAGCCAGAAAAGAATTTCGGGGATCACGGGTGGGGGTTGTCAAACTTTTTTTTAGGAAATCATGAAGAGTATAGCACAAAATAATTTAAATTGTATGGTTCATTCTATATTTTATATAGACTTGATTAAATCAATGTTCTATTTTAGTTATAAAGTTTCAAGTCTTAAAATAACTAAAAATGACTGGTAATTGGTAATTTATAGTTACAAAAGAATACAACGTCTGTTGGAAACACTTGAAAACTGTGTCAATACACTTTGACAGAAAACAGGTTCTATTGATAAACTTTGGTGGACACTCAAGAGAGCAAGTCCAGTCAGTCTTTCTTGACCCATTGTGCTTCTTATGTATGTTTTCAAATGTGCAAGAGTTGAAAACAACCTATATATAGGCATAGCAATGGGAACCCTACTACCTGGAAAAGGAGAGGGGGGGGGGGGAGGAAGGAAAGGCCTAATTCCCATTAGGAACCTGCCTCCTACCTCACGCTTAAGCAAAGAGCACAGCGGGGGGCAGAGCAGCCTTAAATAGCCTGCATCTCCGCCCCTGTCAACTGCCCCCACCAAGTCTGATCTCCTTCATGAGGGCCTTCAAATCCACCCCCCCCCACCCCCCACCCCTGCCATGCTTTAGGCTTTGCCTGCCAGTTATGGGTGAGCCAATCCAGTTGCTTCCACTATATTGGCTATTGCTGCAAGTAATGACCGTGAATAAATTGTCAAAATTTGCTTGAGATAGCGCTTGCGGTTGTGGAGAGACTTGTTTATGTTTTTCTTCTCATAGACTTAGCACGGGGATTTGGTTACCCAGTTTGATTTCATGAGTAAACCAGGGGTGTTTTTAACCTTAAAAATGGGGGTGGGGGAGAGGTGTGAATCCCTAACCCCCCCCCCCCCCCCGCTACAGAAGATATATTTTTCCTGTTCAGTCCTTGTTGAACTCTACTTCCTATCAATCCTGGCCAGGAATTCCAGTAGTGGCGGGGGGGGGGGGGGGAGGAGCTGAATTTCAAGAACATCTGGAAGGTCTCGGCTTCTCCATCCCTGATATTAAATGACCCATCAAAGTAGCTCATAAGGATTGCGTATAATAAATCTATAACTGGCTAAAGTGATTATAGAAGCTGGTCAATAAATGCAAGTTTGACACCTGAGTCCAGGACGAATCAATAGATGTGAAGTGAAATGTTCAGGGCAAATGTAGGTGAAGCATCACACCTAGAAGAGTGCTGCTGTTGTTCATTCGTTCAGTCGTTTCCGACTCTTCATGACCTCATGAACCAGCCCATGCCAGAGCTCCCTGTTGGCTGTGGCCATCACCAGCCCCTTCAAGGTTAAGCCAGTCACTTCAAGGATGCCATCCATCCATCTTGCCCTTGGTCGGCCCTCTTCCTTTTTCCTTCCATTTTCCTCAGGATCATTGACTACTCCTAACTTTCCTTTCTTCTCATGATGTAGCCAAAATACTTGGTCTTTGCCTCTAATATCCTTCCTTCCAATGAGCAGTTGGGCTTTATTTCCTGAAGTATGGACTGGTTGGATCTTCTTGCAGTCCAAGGCACTCTCAGAATTTTCCTCCAACACCACAGTTCAAAAGTGTCTATCTTCCTTCGCTGAGCCTTCCTTATGGTCTAGCTCTCACATCCATACGTTACTACAGAGAATACCATTGCTTTGACAATGCGGATCTTCGTTCCCAGTGTGATAGAAGATTGCTACAAGAGCAAGTATAGCTATGAAAATGTTGATACCATCTCAAATGTAACGGTACCCACTTGCATATTTCATTTGTTAAATCACCAAGTGCTGAATCTGAACATTTGTAGACCACCCTGCAACCATGCAGGTCTATGGTATCACTGAAATGGGTTGCAAAGATTTCAGAAGTGTTGTTAGAAGAATGTTTGACTTCTATCATTGCGGAACTGTTAATTCTTGGAGATTAAGTGGTAGCCTGAACAATATTTATGAACTTATTTTTAATTGGGGAGGGAACAAACCCCCCTGAGCTTCTCCAGGACTTGGGGGTCTGTGTGTTCACACACAGAAGAGAGAGTGTTGCATGTTCTTTCATAGTTTTCATTCTGCAGAACCAGCAGCCTTGTTGACTTGACATAGACATTCTCTCGGCTTCTGGGTGACAAATAGTCTTTCTCCCGATGACGGGAGGTGGGATGGGTAATGAGATGTATTGAGCTGATTCCAAGACAGCTGAAACTAGTCATGCTGGGCTTAGTTCCCTGTTTCATAACTTGACATTTCTTTCCCCCTTAACAAATTAAAACACACCCAAGCACCCCCCCCCCCCCGCCGCCATAATGAGCATATTAGAAGACACTGCTCTTCTCTTCTGTTTATGTGCCTGAGTTGCTACCTTTTGTAGCGTTCTTGTCTTTTCTGAGAACTGCACTTTCAGGAGAACTCAAAAGGTAATGCCAAATTGTTTTGAAAACCACAAGCAGGAAAAAAGCGAACAAACAAAAAACTTAACCAAAACTCGGTTTCCCAAAGTAGTACTTATGGGTTTGGTATCATTTCCATGCACTGAAAGATGATCCTACAGGGCTTAGACAAAGAGGCAAGGAATGCCTGGTGATCCTGACATTTGGAACTACAGCTCCAATCACTGGCCAACACACATTTTGGTGCCTCAAGTGTTAGACCTGTTTCTGGTTATATCTAATTTGCAGATTCCAAAAACGGTATCTGGGGTTGTTTGAAGTGCTGCTTCAGAAAATTGCATTCGATAGGTCACATCAGCTCTAGTTTCTTAGATATGGTTCTCATAGTTTTCTATGGGTGAGCAATGATGACTGGCATATACCATATGTTCCATGTCATAAAAACTAGAGCTGACAGGGGATGCACTTCTGACCACAACACTGCCACTTGCAGAGCACATGAACCACAACAAAATACACTTACAACATTAACTATCACTGTAATAAGCCATGCTGGAGATACCAACCTTTCTACTTCTCTTCTCAACTGGACTGGCATCTGAATCTTTGTATTGTTGAAGGCTTTCATGGCTGGAATCACTGGGTTGTTGTAGGTTTTTTCGGGCTATATGGCCATGTTCTAGAAGCATTCTCTCCTAGGTGAGAATTCCTCTAGAACATGGCATTATAGCCTGAAAAACCCTACAACAACCCAGCTGAATATTTTTTTTATTTGCTTCATTTATGCCCGGCCTTTCTCATCCCCGTTGGGGGGGATCTTGCTCCAACATTGGAGAAGGGACAGCATTGTCTATCACACTGCTCTTTTTCTTCCAAGAGAAATGAATGGCAAAGGAAGCACTTTGCTGCCATCACTCATTATCTGCCACCAGTCAACCACCTCATTCTGACTAATCATAGAACTATCTCAGAACTAGAATTTGGACAGACAGCAAACAAAGCAGCACAAACTAGAGAGCAAAGGGCCACCTTGTTAAGGTATATTACTGCAGACACAGTAATGTCTGTGTCTGCGGTAATGTCTGGGGCCCCCAGTGGCGTAATAGATTAAACCCTTGTGTCGGCAGGGTTCGAATCCGGTAAGCCGGGTGAGCTCCCATCTCTCAGCCCCAGGTTCCCATGCGGGGACATGAGAGAAGCCTCTCACAGGATGGTAAAACATCCGGGCGTCCCCCGGGCAGTGTCCTTGCAGATGGCCAATTCTCTCACACCAGAAGTGGCTTATAGTTTCTCAAGTCACTACTGACATGAAAAAAAAAACTGCAGACACACATGACAAAGAGGTCAAGGCAGAGGAGCTGGACATGGTGATGGAATCGTGATACTAGAGGGAGAATAATGCACTTTCTAAACAGTAGCTAAGCCAGCCATTGGAAAAATGGGTAGCAGAAACTTCTCCCTGTAATTCAGGTTGGCAGCCTCAGTTTGTTTTCTGGAAAAGCAGTGGTGGCAATGATCTTGTTATAACAGAGGCTGCCTACTCAATGTTCCTTATTCATTTCTTTGGCCAATTCCCTTTGTATGGTTCTAGATACACTGACATAAAATCCCCAGATGGATTTTCAAGTTACTGTCCCTATTTTCTTATGGGAAGAATGTACTGTGATTCACTCAACAGAGCTTTTGACCTACCTGCTAAATAGTTTGGCTCACAATTCAAACTGTTTCCAATTTGCTAAAGTGTTTAATGTTTTCAGCGTGCTTAAACATTAATTTTAAATTGGGTTAAACTATTAAACTAATTTCCAATTTCCTTTGATATAGATATATCTAAGATATATATAGATATAAATAACCTGGCGGTGCAACAGGTTAAATTGTTGAACTGTTGCATCTGCTTACCTAAGGGTTGCCAGTTTGAAGCCATGGGTCGGAGGGAGCCCCCACTGTTAGCCCTAGCTCCTGCCAATCTAGCAGTTCAAAAATATGCAAATGTGAGTTGATCAGTAGGTACTGCATTGGCGGGAAGGTAATAAAGGTGCCCATGCAGCCATGCCAGCAACACGACTAGGAGGTGTCTACGGACAACAGGCTCCTCGGCTTGGAGATGGAACAAGAGCACCTCCCCATGGCCAGAGTTGAGCACCGCCTCCAGAAGCCGGAGATGAAAGGGGAAGCCTTTACCTTTGTTCTGTGTATTTGTATGTCTTGTTATTCCTCCGTATTAAAAGGCATCGAATGTTTGCCTAACGGTGTATGTTTTAATTCACTCTGAGTCCCCTTGGGGAGATAGAGCAGAATATAAATAAAGTGTTATTATATAATTATAAATAACTTAATATGTTTGCTTGACTATGATCACTAGCATTTCTAACTCTATTCTCATTACCAAAATGGGATTAGTGAGGAAAACTGATAGTTACTATCTGGATAAAGACTAAGAGGCTTCTCCAACATCATGCCCACAGTAGGCTACAATTGCCACCATTCCTAACTGGCCTGAGCCTCATATTGGGGGGGGGGGGGGCTATGCCATACTGGGTGGGGGCTTCTGGGAATTGTATTTGAAAAGAAGGGAGTTGCCCAGCTCTGATATCATAGTAACCCATGCCTATCAAGGTCATACTTCCTATCTAGCACTTCCCAGGAGGGTGTGCGTGTCAGACATTCTTCCAAAGATCCCCTTGTTATCTAGGAAAATCAAGGACACTTGCTGTTGCTAAAATATCTCCTCCAAAGGAAAGAACAATTGGAGGGTTTCAGTAAAGCACTTCTCCAAAGGCCTTTCATGTTTGGGAGACCACAAACCAGCTGGGACATTAGAGGATGGTGGCATGTGTCACAGCTGTGATGCTCATGTAATCGGCCCCGGTGCAACAAACAAAGAAGAGCACAGAGGGAAGGGGGAGCATGTGTGAGGTATTTGGGGTGCAGCACTTTTATGTGGAAGAGTCAAGTGGCATTTCAAAGCAAAGGGTGGTAGCAGAGTTATCAAAGACTGCCAAGCTCCATGAAGCAGCCTGACTACAGTTCAGAAGCATCAGAGTCTGTTTAGCGGTCAGGACAGAAGCTGCTGATTCGGCTGAATTTCTCCAGTGAGCAGAAAGAGACAAAGGCAGTTAGTTACCTGTGCTGCTCAGGCGACTGGCTGAGAGACTTCCACTTCAATCCCGAGCCCTGAGGGAATGACAGCAAAAGAAAAGAAGAAGAAAACATACAATTAATCGGGAACAAGGAATGAAACGTGCCCCAGAGCCCTTCCACAGACACACATGAGGAGCACAAGGAGACCCATCGCATTGCTTTAAAGCCAAGGAAATGGCACAAAATAAATTCACGTGGAACACACTTGCATATGAAACCCCTCTTACATACGCCCCCTTTTGTCACCCCTCTGGCTCTTCAGAAGAGATGTTTTGTTTTGTTTTCTGAGCGTTGTTTTTTTTTTTAAGGCAGACAGTAGGCAAGGCTATTGTGCTATTGTGCAAGCTCTTAAGGCAGACTAAAACAGGGGAGAATGCAGAGCAAAGGGATGAAGGGAGGCTTGACTGACATTGCATCTCCTCTCTCAATAAGTTACCCCACAGGAACAATGCTGCATTGGGACAACTTTTGCCTACCTTAATTGGAAGTAAAGGGTACAGAGGTAACTCCTACTTAATGCTCTGAAGAGTCAAACCATGCTATTCAAATACTACTTCTTATTACGCCACTTCTCCATATCAGAGTTGTGTGCACCACACAGTGTGTTCTTAATCTCCTAAAATGCCAGAATAAGGTCGGGAGGAATCTCGATGGGGAATCTGTGTATAGCAGTACTTTGACTCACTCCTCAACCTGCTGGTCCATAGTCCTCATCAAGATTGGGCTCCCTGTGCCTAGAATCTGCATTAGGAGAAGAGACTCACATTTACACCAACTGAAGCTTTCCTTTCAATACACTGAAGAAAGCAGTGTATGCCCAGTGTGGACCAGTACCAATGTGCCTACTATACTGGTCTTCCAGAAACCACTCAGGCTATTGCTGAACATGTGAATGGTGCCTGGTCTATTTTTGCCTGCAGAAAAGAGTCTAAACTACAGTGCTTGTATTCATTGATCATTTACGCTGCTTTTTACTGCCAATTAGGGTTAGCGTTTTGCTTCCTTCCTTGGGCTGAAGAGATGCAAAAACACTAGGGACCATGAGAGCTTTGTTTCTCTCCGGGCTTTGCTTGTTTTGTTTCCAGTGCTGTCTCCCCAAATTCTTTAGGACAACTCTGAAAAACAGTGTACTGTAGTGTTTACGGTAAGATCAAAATTAAGAGATCAAGATCCTAGTCCCAACTGAGGGACCTTCCAGACATGTAGAATAATCTAATACAAGTAGAATAATGTAATACAATACAAATAATAATACATTTTAAGTATATATTTTATATTACATGTAATATTACTAATAATATTACAATAAAATTATATAGTACAATATAGTAATATAGAATACTGATATTGTGCTATGCTAATAATATAATATATTGTATGTATATATATCTTGTAAGCCGCTCTTAGTCCCCTTCGGGGTCAGAAGGGCAGCATATAAATTTCGTAAATAAATAAAGAAATAATCACAGGGTGTCTTAAACCTACTCCTGTTGATAGACTTTATAAGCTAGCTGGTATATCCCCTCCCTGATGTGCAATAGGAAGTTGTTGCCAATTGCGAGAAAAATAAGGTTGAACACTGTGAAAGCCACCCACTATATAACTATCACCCTCTTCCCAGTAGACTTAAATCAAGGAAGCTTCATGAGAATCACCAATCCTCTAAATGTTCCTCCAGCAAGAGCAAGAGTATCCCTGTGGGTGGCAAAATCAGGCAATTCCAACTGGATGGCCCCCACAAGGGTAAACCAAGAATGGGCAATTTGGAAGTCCCTGAACAGATTCAGTAGTGGAGTTGGCAGATCAAAATACAACCTGAAAAATAGCTCTGTCTAGAAGAATCCTCCATCTTGTGTGACTGTGGAGCAGAACACACAACTCAGCATCTGTATGCTTGTCTGCAATGCCCTGCCTCATGCAAAGAGGAAGAACTGTTTAAAGCTAAAGTTATCAGTTTTAGACTTATCTATTTATGCAATAGGAGCCACCAGTGGCGCAGTGGGTTAAACCACTGAGCTGCTAAACTTGTTGACTGAAAGGTTGCAGGTTCGAATCTGGGGAGAGACATAACCTTCTGCTGTCAACCCCAGCTTCTGCCAACCTAGCAGTTCGAAAAAATGCAAATGCAAATAGATCAATAGGTACTGCTCCGGTGGGAAGGTAACAGCGCTCCATGCAGTCATGCTGGCCCCATGACCTTGGGGGTGTCTCTTCGGCTTAGAAATGGAGATGAGCATCACACCCGAGAGTTGGACACGACTGGACTTAATGTCAGGGGAAAACCTTTACCTTTACTATTTATGCAATGCTTTTGACATGAAATAAATAAACAAACAAACCAGGAGCTCAAGGTTCAAGTTGCTATTAAACTAAGTGATCTTTGGCCAGTCTCTCTCAGCCTTCCTTACCGTTGTGAGGAGAAAAGCTATGTAAGCTACCTTGAGCTATTTGGAAGAAACTCAGAAACTAATAACTATAATCAACTTAGCACCTTACTAACATTTGAGCAGAAACCTGGGCATCTAAGGTGGTTTTCCTTGGATCTCTCCCCAACCTTGTCAACTGTTTCAACCGGCAAGACTACAAACAAGGGAGAAAGGGGATCTTGTGCCCACCACCAGTTTTTGATGTCAAGCATGCAAATGGAAAGTCAGATTCTGAACACTGCAGGCTTTTAAAGCCACATGGCTTGATGCCACGGGGAAATGAGAATTCCTGGGGAGAGAAAGCCTGTTTTATCCCAAAGTCCAATTTTTAAATAAAACCCACCACCCGAGCCCCTTAACAGACAAACCCTTCCATTGTTGGATATTTGAGCAAAACGGCACACCCAGCGCACGGAGGTTGAGAGGATCAATTAGCCAATTAGCATAAATATATCCAACCGCCCTCGGGAGGTGGGCGGCGGCCCCACATTCATTCCAGTTCACATTTAGCATTAAGAATGTCAGACATCTTGGCCAAGTCACAAATGGCCCGGCAGTTGGTTAACGACAATGTTCCGTCTTTTATTAACTTTTCCAAGCTGCGCAAGCGTGCAAACGTCCTGAGTCTTTAGTCGCTGGTTGAACTCCCTGACTTGGCCCAGGGAGCAGCCCAGAGACAAGGCAGCAGGTTTCTATTAAACAGCCACACATGCGATTGGAATTATGTTTGAAGGCAAACATATGTTCTGCACGGATGCAAACGCCTCGGCACGCCAGCCAGGGCCGCCATCTGAGCACAGGGCCCCCGCCTCCCTCCTCTTGGCCCCCTCTCTCCAGCCTAAAATGACCTCCAGGCTTAGACTGCAGACTGTCAGCTCAGTGGCAGCTTCCCCCACAGACACAATACTTCAGTGGCCTCTCAAACACCATTTCAGTAGGCAGAACTCCACTGGGGCTGTCAGAGAAGTATGGGTTTTTAAAAAGGAGGGTCTCAACCAGTAATTTACAACAATGCTGAAGAGTTAGTTAACCATTCCTGGAAAAATATATGCTATGGGTGCAAAACCTTTGAAGCTCTGGATCAGGGGTGTCAAACTCATTTTCATCGAGGGCCATGTCGTTTATTTATTCATTTATTTATTTACAGTATGTATATTCCGCTCTTCTCACCCTGCAGGGGACTCAGGGTGGATTACAATGCATATATACATGGCAAACATTCAATGCCATTTAGACATACAACATATATTGACAGACACAGAGGCAATTTAACATTCCAGCCACTTGTGACACCAGTCCTTTGATGGAGTACTTCCTCATTCTTCTGCACACTTAAAGCGGTACCTAAATTTCCTACTTGACAGATGCAACTGTTTTTTGGGCTGCATAGGTCAACAGCAAGCTAGACTATTAGTGGTCAGGAGCTTATTCCGACCTGGGTTGGCTTCGAATTCAAGACCTCTTGGTCAGTAGTGATTTAATGCAGCTGGCTACTAACTAGCTGCACCACAGCCTGGTTGCCTCCAAAGGGCAATTACAAAGGGCCAACTATAATTTTTTAACATGATAATTGGTGTGCTTTACTTTTTACCCAATTTATACAAGTGCCCTAGATGATACTCCACTTTGGCAGAAAAAAATGAAATGCAAAGATACAGAATGGGTGACGCCTGGCTCGAGAGCAGTACGTGTGAAAAAGATCTTGGAGTCCTCGTGGACAACAAGTTAAACATGAGCCAACAATGTGATGTGGTGGCAAAAAAAGCCAATGGGATTTTGGCCTGCATCAATAGGAGCATAGTGTCTAGATCTAAGGAAGTAATGCTACCCCTCTATTCTGCTTTGGTTAGACCACATCTGGAATATTGTGTCCAGTTCTGGGCACCACAATTCAAGAGAGATATTGACAAGCTGGGATGTGTCCAGAGGAGGGCGTCTAAAATGATCAAGGGTCTGGCGAACAAGCCCTATGAGGAGCGGCTTAGGGAACTGGGCATGTTTAGTCTGAAGAAGAGAAGGCTGAGAGGAGATATGATAGCCATGTATAAATATGTGAGAGGAAGCCACAGGGAGGAGGGAGCAAGCTTGTTTTCTGCTTCCTTGGAGACTAGGACGCGGAGCAATGGCTTCAAACTACAAGAGAGGAGATTCCATCTGAACATTAGGAAGAACTTCCTGACTGTGAGAGCCGTTCAGCAGTGGAACTCTCTGCCCCGGAGTGTGGTGGAGGCTCCTTCTTTGGAAGCTTTTAAGCAGAGGCTGGATGGCCATTTGTCAGGGGTGATTTGAATGCAATATTCCTGCTTCTTGGCAGGGGGTTGGACTGGATGGCCCATGAGGTCTCTTCCAACACTTTGATTCTATGATTCTATGATTTAGGCAAAAGTAAAGGTAAAAGTTTATCCTTAACATTAAGTCTAGTCATGTCTGTCTCTGGTGGGTGGCGCCCATTTCCATTTCTAAGCCGAAGAGCCGGCGTTGTCCATAGACACCTCCAAGGTCATGTGGCCAGCATGACTGCATGGAGTGCTGTTACCTTCCCGCTGAAGTGGTACCTATTGATCCACTCACATCCACATGTTTTCAAACTGCTAGTTTGGCAGAAGCTGGGGTTAACAGCAGGAGCTCACCCTGCTCTGCAGATCTGAACCACCGACCTTTCAGTTAGCAGTTAGCTCAGTGGTTTAACCCACTGCACCATCAGGTATTTCCATAATTCCTTGCCCACGGCTGTGCTGGTGGCCTGAAAGAAGCCTCAGATGGGTTTGTAATTGGGAAAACTGGTGGCAGCTCCTGTACCAATAATGGTTGTATAGAAAAGGATATTTCAGTGGAGGTTAGTTCACTGCCTGACAAGCAGCCCGTGCTGACATTCCCAGCCATGAAAGGGTGAATAGTTATGTCTAAGTTTTCAAAGTGGCAGCCCCTGCGTGACAGCCTCCTTTCTTCCTAGACACACATATACACATGTGTATAGGGAGAAGGAAAAAGCCTGATAGTGTGCATGTGTGCAAGTGAAGATGGGAAACAGAAAATATGCCACGTATACCATCTGTGTAAACAACAAACCTCTTTGTAGTTCAAACTGGAGCCAAGGGACCAGATAGTTGTGGCTAAGGGAGTCTTTATCGCACCAAGTCCTTGGAGGGAAGAGCCTCTCGGGAATAAATACAGGATTCTTGGCCAAGAGGCTTCTCTGAGCCAAGCGGCAAGGACAGGGGCAGCTCCACACGGCAGCTGGCTGAAGGAGGAGACCCGCCACTGCTTAGGATTACAGTAAAACTCAATTACTCCCCTGTCCTCCCCCACCCGTTGCCTCAGTCCTTGGGCCTTAAAAGAGGCAAAAGAGCAGTGGTGGGTCTGTAGAGATGGCTGTCTCCAACAGTAATTAAACACAGATTTCGAAGCAAACATGTGCTGTCCATAGAGATAGCAACAATGAGACCAAGGAGCCGTCTCCTGGGTTGAGGATGGGGGATGTCCTTCCAGGAAGGTATATGTGTGCATATTTGTGTGCCTTCAAGTCATCTCTCAATTGAGCGGTAGCTCCATGAATCTCATAAGGTTTTCTTCAGCAAGGATTCATCAGAAGTGGTTCAGCTAGTTCCTTCCACTGAAATAGGACCTTCTGTTGAAATAGAGGTTAGTTCCTTCCATGGAAATAGAGCACTGGCTGTCTCCCATCCAAGTACTAACCAGGGCAGACCCTATTTAGCATCCAAGATTAGATGGAAACAGATATTTAGAATATTTACAGTATTCCCGCACTACTTTGCAGTTCGCTTTTCGCAGACTCGCTGTTTCACGGTTTAAAAATCACATAATGTATAAAAATATATTTTAAAAAGTATTAATTCTAACACTAAAATATTATAAATCATAAAAAATTACAATTTACAATAAATAGCGTATTTACTCAGTGGATGAATAGACACCAAAAATGAAAGTAGGGCTTGTGCAGCAGCTGCTTGAGATGCTGCTTGCTGATGTGAGATTGTAAAGATATATATACATAGCATCCCTACTTCTTGGATTTTCACTTTTTGTGGGTATTCCTGGAACGTAACACCCGCGATAAGTGAGGGAACACTGTAGTGAGTAGCTGGGTATAAATAAGGAAACTACAGCTGGGGAAAGTACTAGTGGTAGAATCACTTAGGTGTGAAAGGCATGCATGACTTCATGTCTCACTTTGTTCAAACAGGACACAGGTGTCAAACTCAAGGCCTGTGGGTTGAATCTGGCCCATCGTGTCCGTTTATGTAGCCCTCCAGATGCTGGACAACAACTCCTGTTTTCTTTATCATTAGACATCATGACTAGAGCTGATGGGAGCTCTGATATAGTAACATCTGGAAGGCTACATCTTGTTCCATTGTGTCAGGACAGTGAAATTTAAATACAAGGATTGGGGATATGATGTCTGACTTTAAAATGTCCTTTATCCTTTCCTCAACCTCAAATTCACAAGTGCTGTTGGGTTGGAATTCCCATTATTTTCAATTTGCATGGCCGATAACTTAAAGTGATGGGAGTTTTCATTCAAAAACATTGGGGGACCCAAATTGGGTAAAAAGTAAGGAGTACTAAACTCTATGTAAAAATATATATATTTAGTTGGCCCTCTATATCTGCGGATTCTCTGTCAATGGATTCAATGGGCCTTTGAAGGCAGCCATAAGGCTGATGTGGCCCTCGATGAAAATATGTTTGACATCCCTGTAATAAGACATAGGGTATACAAGGCGGACAGGACAATAAAAGAGGATTCAAATAATCCTAGTGTAGTAGTTTTGGGCTCCCTGGTGGCATAGTGGGTTAAACCACTGAGCTGCTCAACTTGCTGACCAAAAGGTTGGTGGTTCGAATCCGGGGAGCGGGGTGAGCTTCCACTGTTAGCTCCAGCTTCTGTCAACCTAGCAGTTTGAAAACATACAAGTGTGAGTAGATCAATAAGTAGTGCTTCTGTGGGAAGAAAACGGCGTTCCATGCAGTCATGCCTGCCTTGGAGATGTCTATGGGCAACGCTGGCTCTTCGGCTTAGAAATGGAGATTAGCACCATCCCTCAGAGTTGAACACAACTAGACTTGATATCAAGGGGAAACCTTTACCTAGTAGTTTTGACTGTGAAATAAGTCTTTGCTATTGTATTATTGTGCAATTGTGTATGTGTGTATTCTCTCTCTCTCTTTCTCTCTGACTCTAACACACACCCTCACATATATATTCTCACTCACTTTCTGCTTCCACCAACAAACAGTGTGTGCTTTTATAAACAAACAGGGCTTTTCATCTCCTGATTGAGAAAGAACAGGAAAGGGCCGCGTTTCCTGTCATGGGGTTTGTGATTCTTCAGGGCTTTATAAAAGATCACAGACCACGCTCTGCTTGAAGGTCCATGGCCAAGGGAAGCTATTCTTGCACAGGACACTCCACGCCAAAAGCAGAGTCCAAATTGCACCCCATTCTCTCCTCCCCCTGATCTTTCTCACTTTCTCTGTGTCTGCATCTACAGCAGGCATGGGCAAATTCCCCCCCCCCCCAGGTATTTTGGACTTCAACTCCCACAATTCCAGAATTGTGGGAGTTGAAGTCCAAAACACTTGGAGGGGCAATGTTTGCCCATGCCTGCTGTGGAATGAATGTGGTTTGACACCATGGCTCTATGCCATGGTATCCTGAGAGTTGTAGTTAGCCAAGGACCCAACCCTCTTGGGCAGAGAAGGGTAAAAATCTTATAAAACTACAACTCCTATGATTTCATAGAACCAAGCCATGGCAGTTAAGGTGGTGCCAAACTACATTCATTCTATAGGGTAAACACGCCCTAAGTCTCCCTGTAACTGACTTCAATCAAAGCCTTCATGCTCATTTACTTTATTAAGCAAAGTTGGGGTATTCTGTAGTCAGCAGAGCTCTTTTTTACTTCATTATTATTATTTGGATTATGACTTCCAGATCAGCAGTACACAATAAGCACATTTGTCAAGCTATGGATAGTAACGGAGACCAACAAAATGACTGTCCAAGATGGCTTTTGGAAACTGTTTTGCTATCCAAATAAAGCTGTCAGATTGAAAACCTGACAGGTTGTGACAAAGGGGAAAGACCCATTGAGTGGCAATGTGGCTTAATTCACTGAGTTTATGGAAGAAATCGAAATAGATGTCAGTAGAGAGGTGGCTTTTGGTGCAGAGCCACCAAATTGCCATTCAGCTTGTATCCAGACTATCTGAAGGACATGATTTTCTTTGCCTGGGTGTTAAAATCATCAGGTGGAGGCTATTTTCTCCATCTCTCCACAGCTGGAAAGAAGCAGCTTTCTGCCAGCCATTCCCAATTTTCAGAATTACTCTCTTAGAGAGGCCAGATTAGTGCTCCATCACATCTACCTAGCAGCAGGTGAAGATGATTTTTGTCCCTTTTGTTTCATGACAATGTGTATAGGGAAAGAACAAACTGTCAAGCTTGTTATATTTCCTGCTTCTGAGAAATGCATTTTAAAATTGGTTTTTGTGCTATTTATAGTTTAATGTTGCACCCCAGGCCAGGAAACACCTCTGCACTTAACCACCACCGTCCAGCCCAAGTTAAATCAGCAAAGCAGTTTATTAAAGATATATAAAAAGCACTGTAGCAAAAACTTCAAAGTCTATATGTATAAAATAGTCCACAAGATTCAAGGTACAAGAGTAATCCAAAATCCTAAAGCAACGGGACATCCAGCACAGAAATACAAGAAAATCAGGAAGTTACAAGGCAGCATAGAATCCAATACAAAAATCCAGGAAGAATCCTTCAAACTTGGAAGCATGAAACAGGAGCAAAGACATGGAACTAGAATTCCCTCAGAAAGCTTGACTAGGACTTGGCAAAAACTGTTACCTCAATTACCAACATTGACCACCCAGCCTCTCTAATAGACACATGAAATCATGCCTTTTCCCATGACTTCCTGATATATGTCTCTTCTCTAACAAGCACTGTAACCTTCGAAGATTCTGTTGAGCAGCACAAAGTTTCTGAAAACTGAGTCTCCTATCAACTAGCTCATTATCTTGCAACTCATTATTCTCTCCACCTGGGATTTCAGTCTCTGAGTCCGTTTCCCTAGAGAACGACTCTTCTGCACCATCTTGGTACCTCTCTGGAACGTGACCTTCATTAACTGCTGGAGACACAGACTAATCATTTTCAGGACTTAAAATCTCATGTTGGTTCGTAGGCTCAGAGTTCCCAAGATCCACATCCCCATTTATATCGATATCAGCCACAACCATGGAATGAACTACAACATTTAATTACATATTACAACCTCCCCCCCCCCCCATACCTTCTGGAACAGTACCTATGGCCACATCTGACAAAATAAGTTTTTTTGGGGGGGGGGGATTTCTAGGTCCTCCAAGGAGGCTTGACCATTAATGCCAGCAGAAGTTATTCATTTCAAAAGAGTTTGCTATTATCCATTTTCTTGTTTTCTCTATCAATTCAGGAATGTATTCCCTGTGGATAAGTGTGTTGTATAGTACATTAACTTTTGTATATATTTTTATTGATGCAAATGTTTGTGTGCCTCGTTTTTAGTTCTTGTAAGCTGCTTTGAGTCCCAGCCTGGGGGGAAAAGGCAAGCTATAAATGAAATAAATGAACAGCAACCAATCTACCGCACCAATTAGGATCTCAAAAAGGGGGGTGGGTAAAATGTTACTAAACGGGGAATCTCTACATATTCAGAGCAATTGAACAAGCTGTAGCTAAGTGACAAAAGTTAATCAAAGCTGTTTAAAAGTGTGGCAAATGCTAGCCAGTGGTGTTCAGACAAGGGCACCTTTGCAATCCATGCATCCAAAAGATCAGTATCACAGTGGAGCACAATGAAGTGCGTCCAGCGCCTTATCTCTCATCCCTTTCATTTCAGCACCTGTCCCTATGTCTTTGGTATATAAACCCAACCCGACACTTAAGAAGGGCATGCAAGTCTTTTAAATACAGCTTGCTCCATTGTTTTTATCACCAGCATCAGCATCACTCAGCAGCATCATTTTATTCATTGATATCCCATCTTTCTCTCAATAATGAGACTCAGTGCACCTTACAACTAATTAAAAATAGATTAAAAACTACACAAGAATGCCAGTAAAGGCATATATACATAGGTTTATTTACAAAGCAATTTTTTATAAAATGTTAAAACATTAACATTCCTTGAAATAACAAATATGAAGGAGTCATCTAAAGAGCTTGGAAGCAATTTCTGGCACTGTGTTTGTGAATTATGATGGCATATGTCATACCTAGGCCATCTCAATTCATTTTTATGGTCTCTGCACAGGTCAAACCTTTGTTGCAACTTTTGGCCAAAATTGCTCCATAAGCTCATCACATTAAGTGGTCTCTATAACTACACAATCATTTCCATGTTGTCAGAAAGCCATTAATGTATGGGGATGCATCTCACCATCTTTCTATACTCAGCTGTGCTGCAGAGAAGTTTGTAAAGACCCCTGGACATGCCCGTAAAAGCCTGCGGCGGAAGAGTGACCCACAGGAAAATAGCTGGATGTGTCCCTGCGCATTACCTTAAGCTTCGACAATATGGAAATGTTTGGGGTACTGTGTAGTTTGAAAGGTGAAGTTTGGGTGGGATTGTGAGATGCAACTTAGTCAAATGTGGACAACGTATTATATATTGTCCACAGTTATACATTATGTTTTGCTATTTACTTTCTCTAAGGCTGAGAGATGATCACCCAGTAGGCCTTCATGGCTGTGTAAACATCACTCTTGTCCACAGTTCACTTGGCCAATAATTTTAAATTTCCAGTTAAGTCATTGGGATGTCCTTTCTAAAGCAATAAATATTTCATATTAAGCTTATGTTGCCTGGAAAAGGTGTAAATTTCCAGAAACTGGGCTGCAATATCCACAATTATTCACTGATGGGAGATGCGATCCATCATCACCACCTCAATACAGTGAAAGCTCGGCATTGGCAGGGATATGGTTCCAAGACACACACACCCCTTATAAACACACACACACACACGCTCCCGAGTACCAAAATCCATAGATACTGGAGTCCATGATATGAGTGATGCTATGATGTCCTTCATATAAATCAGTGGTTCCCAACCTTGTTTTCACCAAGGACCACTTGACCAAGGACCATTTGACGAGGAACCTCTCTCCAACATTAGTACCAAAAGAGTTATGAATCCATTTTTGGTTAACTTTAAATTCAGTTTGGTTATTTAAGGTGCTGTTAAGGAAAACTGCATTGGATAGACCACATCAGATCAAGTTTCCAATCTAGAACATATCCCATCCAGTAGTTGCCATCTGCTTGCCCACAGAAAACTATATTTAATCATCTAGAGCTGATGTGGTAGTAGTAATCTTTTGTAGCTTCTCCCCTTCTGACATCCTCATTGCCCCAGCACGATAAGAGGGTTTTGCAAGAGCAGTTGCTCTTGTTTGTTGTGTAGTTTTGGGGCAATGATGTAGTAATGGTGAGACAGTAGAATATATTTTTGTTCTTGTGGACCACAGGTTGGGAACCACTGATATAAAATGAAGAACAATTCAAACATGTACCAGGAGGAGCCAGGGAATCCATGCAATGGTGGAAGGCAACAGCAAGGATGGCAAACACATCAGTATAGTCCAAGGTTTGGTTGGACTTAAGTCTAGTTGTGTCCGACTCTGGGGGTTGGTGCTCATCTCCATTTCTAAGCCGAAGAGCCGGTGTTGTCCGTAGACACCTCCAAGGTCATGTGGCCAGCACGACTGCATGGAGCTCTATTACCTTCCCATCAGAGTGGTACCTATTGATCTACTCACATTTGCATGTTTTTGAACTGCTAGGTTGGCAGAAGCTGGGACTGACAGCAGGAGCTCACACTGCTCCCCGGATTCGAATTTCCGACTTTTTGGTCAACAAGTTCAGCAGCTCAATGTGTTAACCCACTGTGCTACTGGGGGCATAGTCCAAGGCACATAGCAAAATCAATGTTCGCTCTTTGGAATTTCTCCCCCCAAAATTTTGAGCTGAATCTGTGGATGCAGGGTCCTTGGATCTAAAGGGCTGAACTGTACTGAAGCCATTAGAAAATGGGGGGGGGGGGGGGGGAGGCCTGAGAACTTCATTGGGAACAGAAAAACACTTAAACGTCATTCTGTCGGTGGCAGATTAGAAGAGGAAACTAGTCCGGAAGCGCAGTTCTTTTCCCAACCTACATTTCTGAAGCCTACAGGGGAGATTTTGTTGGGAAACAACTGTGCCAGCCCAGCTAACCAGAAGGGCATTAGGCACATGTGGCTCTCCTTTGCACAACTGCTCTGCGTCTTTACATGTATGTCATTTCTGGTCTTAACCACAATGATGTAATGGTAGCCAAGGTGTTTTGAAACACAGACGTCACTTGGTCACAGCAGTCTGGCACCCACTGGCCTCCGTCCTCTTTCTTCCTCCATCTTTCCAAGCCAGGGAAGGAAGGTAAACTAATTCCAGATCACCTGGAAGACGGAACTAATGTGTAGCTGGTGGTGGGGACGCACACTGTTTGCAAGAGTCACAGCGGACGAAGTCCCTTTCAACAGCTGTTATCTCTGCGTGCAGTAAGCAGGCTGCCGTAGCCACAGGGTACTATTATGGGATGCGGAGAGCTGCACAGGAAATGAGTCCTTGTTTCCCCCAACTGTTGCCTCAAACACAAACTTCAGTTCGGCAGCTGAGTGCCGGCGACTATTCAAGGCTTCATTGTTTCTGACAGGCTAGGAAAGATGGCCGTGAAAAGTCTCCTACTTTAGAGTCCTTAGAAGCAACAGCTTGTTTTGCTTCTAAGAACTTTGAGAAAAAGGCAAATCATCATTATTTTCTCTTAGGGATATATGCTGATGTCTAAGGGCCCTTCCACAGAGCCCTATATCCCAGATTATCAAGGCAGAAAATCCCACAATATCTGCTTTGACCTAGGTTATCTGAGGCCCCTTCTACACAGCTGGATAAAATCCCACATTATCTGCTTTGAACTGGGATATATGGCAGTGTGGATTCAGATAACCCAGTTCAAATCAGATATTTTGGGATTTTCTGCCTTGATATTCTAGGTTATATGGCTGTATGGAAGGGTCCTTAGTCCACACTCAGATAATGTGGGATTTTCTGCCATGATATTCTGAAATATATGATTTTACTTATGTTAATGTTTTTAAATTATTTGTGTACTTTTGTGGCATTGAATTTTGCCTTATAAACCACCTCAAGTTGCCTGAGGGCTGAGAGGGACAGTATACAAATACAGTAAGTAAGTAAATAAGTAAGTAAGTAAGTAAAGGGCTGTGTGGAAGGGCCCTAAGTCAACCTTAGGTATATTTCAAGGACAGGTTTTGAGGTCAAAAATATATATTTTGAAATTATCTGTGGATAAGTCAATCCACAGAGAGGGGGAAGACCCAACGGCACTCCTGGCCATAACCATTTTCCCCAAAGGCATTCAAAACAGCCAGAAGTGGTGCCATGATGGCAAAATCAAAGGGGTCAGTTCTTACAGGATGGACTAAACTTTTGCTTTTCACAGATTAGAGGATGTTAAGGTACAGTACTCACATTGGCCCATGTCAATCTAGATTTTTTTTTTTAGGGTTGATTTTGTGGATAAAACGTCTAGACTTATACAGAAGTATATACAGTATTTAAATTAGTGGTCAGCAACTTCTCTCACTGATAGTTACTGGAATGAGATTTCCACCACCTCCCACAAATGGCTATGGAACTGGTGGAAACTGTAGTCAACATCTAAAGGGATGTATGCATTTCACCACTCCATTAGAAGAAAGAGAGGACACTTGCAGACATCTATAACTGACCGGAGTTTCCAGAAGATTTTCTCATGCATATTTATATTCAGGTATAGATATTCAGAGAGCCGGAGTGGTAAAATGGTCTGAGTATTGGACACGAACTTTGAGAGTCCATAGCACAGCAGGGTTGAATCCATATTCTCTTAGCTTTGATGGCAGGTAATGTCAACCCCTTTCTGAAGAAATTTGAGCATAAAAACCCTAGGAGAAGGACACCATAAGTCAGAATCCTTGAAAGGCACACAGGAACAACAAACTACTTCTATGGACTACATCAAAGGAAATGTTCCTGAGATGATACAAAATGGGAAAGATGGGCAGTAGGGTTGAAGAAGAAGTCGGACATTAGATCAACAGGGGCACCAGTGCACCATCTACATTTATAATGTACTAATCTTTAAGTATATACACAAAGAGTGAAATACCGGCAGTCCCCAGAGTTACAAAGATCTGGCTTACAAATAACTCATAGTTAAGAACGGGGCTGGGACAACAGGAAATGAGAGAAATCTACTCCTCGGAAGGGAAATTCACTCCTGAAAGAGCTTTCATGAGGAAAATGGGTCTCCACTGAAGCTTTCTCACCAATCCTTGTTTCCACAACAATCCATGTTTTTCAAAATCCAATTTTCACAGGGACAGAAAGTGAGGTGAAATCTTTTGAACAGGGGCACAGACAGCAAAACAAACACCACAAGGGTGTTAATTTTTCCTTATGCTCGCCAAAGCTAAAAGATATACATATTTAGATAGAGGAACACTTTAATGTTCATGCCCCAACTTACAAACAAATTCAACTTAATAACAAACCTACAGAACCTTTCTTGTTCGTAACTTGGGGACCACCTGTAAATGAGTGCCCCATTGAATATATAGTAAAAGAGAAAAAGCATGCCCCAATTTGTAACCAGTATGGCATAGGCCTAGCTCAGTGCTTGGCCCTCAAGAGTTACACAATAGGGAAGCAGAGGGTAGGGATCAAAAGGATGAACCTTGAATAATGTTTTGGAGAAAACAAGCGAAGAGGCATCATTTTGTGCAGCAGCTCCAAGCACATTAGGAAGCCAGGAAGAAAGGGTGGCTTCCTAGGAAGAGCGGAGCAGGGATTAGAGCAGCAAGAGTCACACGCAAAGATGCATCTTGGTATGAGAGGAGTGAATGGGAAAGCGGCAATCTTGGCATGCCAGGCATCAGTCACACAGTCTTGGACTGTTCCCACCGCACTGAATCAAACACACTAAGCATGCTTTCAATCCAGGTTGCACAAATGGAAAAGGGAGAGAACATGGTTTGATAAGGGGTGTCAACACAAAAATGGTGTCACACAGTCCACGGTCAAACAAAAGTTTGAAGAAAACATTAAAACACATACACTAAGAAAAGATAAGGGCAGATAGAGGATAAGGTTTCCCCTGACATTGTTTAGTTGGGCCCGACTCTGGGGGTTAGTGCTCATCTCCATTTCTAAATCGAAGAGCCAGCATTGTCCATAGACATCTCCAAGGTCATGTGGCCAGCATGACTGTATGGGACACCGTTACCTACCTGCCAGAGCATACATATTGATCTACTCACATTTGCATGTTTTTGAACTACTGGGTTGGCAGAAGCTGGGGCTAACAGTGGGAGGTCACACTGCTCCCCAGATTCGAACCGCTGACCATTTGGCCAGCAAGTTCAGCAACCCAGCGGTTTAACATGTATTTAGCAGTAATACATATTTAAAATAATTTCTCCATGTTTTCTTAGAGCTTTGACTTTTTTTCCTGGAAATCCTAAAACAAGGTCAAACTAAATGTTTAGACTACCAGTACCATCAACAGTTTGCTCCTTATTTCAAATAGCTAAACAAACGGAAAAAAAGTGTGTGTGTGTGTGTGTGCAGAGACGGATAGGACAGGGATTGTATAAGCTAAGTGTATTGAAGACAAACAATATCTGAAGTTCTCAAATTCCTCAATTTGAGCCACCAGTTCCTAACAGTCTTAGGCAGCCTTCCATAACCTGGTCCTTCCAGAACAACAGCTTTCCCCATCCCCAGAGAAATGGGAGTTGCCGTCCAACACATTTGGAGGGTATCAGATTGAGATGCCATTAGCAAGCCTCAATATATTTTGTTGACCAGCTAAGGACAGGTTAACTCATGCAAAATATTGAGCAGTGTTGACTGAGCTAAGGAGAGCAAAAGAAAGCCACCCTTAGCCCTAATGTGACACACATGTGTAGAAGCAAGGAACCTTTGGACTGCAAGGAGTGGAGTTCATTAATGGCTCAAAAGGTAAGTCATACCACAGAAGTAGAACAATTGGAAAAAAAATAAGACTAGTGGTTTAAAGGAAATTATGTTAGAGAAAACTTTTACAAGATGATGAGCAGGTGGTACCTGATTCCAGCAGGACTTGTTAAAATGTACATAAGGATATTTATTTGAAATGTAAAAAAATTCCTGTCATGTGTCGTGGTCCTGTAAAAAAGCAAGGAAATTCTGGAGCAACATAAACACAATATAGGAAATGTTTAATCCAAAGACACAACTTTTTTTTTCATGTTAGGAACAACTTGAGAAACTGCAAGTTGCTTCTGGTGTGAGAGAACTGGCCACCTGCAAGGACATTGCTCAAGGGATGCCATCCAGTGGGAGACTTCTCTCATGTCCCCGCATGGGAAGCTGGAGCTGACAGATGGGAGCTCACCCTACTCCCCGGATTCAAACCACCGACCTTTGGGACACAGGCAGGGAAGAAATTGGGAGTACAACACCCGATAAATAAATACAGCCCATGCAACCCTATTGCATCAAGGGGATTTTGACTGAACCCCATGACAAAAAGGAAAGCAAAAAATGGTTAATGAGCAAGAACTGCAACTCTTTGCTATGAAAACCGGGAATTGGAGAAGCAAGCCTGGCGAACAACCTTCTGCAACTTCTCACATGGACTTAATATTCATGAAATCAATAGAGGATGGTTGGATCAAGTGACAACCAAGAAGATTAGTTTCTTGGTAAAGAGAGAGAGCAGAGGTCTCAAGAGAAGCATCTGGGTAAATTACAAGCAAGAGGGAGTTGGGAACAAGTGGCCTGGAAACTAAACAGTGGAAAACTCCCAGATATCCTCAGACACCACAGCCAATAGCCAGTTGGTAAGGAGATTCTGGGAGCTGCAGTAAACAAAGGGAACTTTTCAATAGTTTGGAGCCACGGTGACGCAAGGGCTGAACTGCTGACCTGAAGATCTGAAGGTTGGTGGTTCAAATCCAGGAAGTGGGGTGAGCTCTTGTGTGTTAGCCCCAGCTTCCCATGCACTGACACAAGAGTAGCCTCCCACAGGATGGTAACACATCCGGGCATCACCTGGACAACCTCCTTGCAGATGGCCAATTTTCTCACACCAGAAGCGACTTGCAGTATTCTCAAGTCGCCTCTGACACGATAAAACAATAGTTTGGTCTCTACAAAGCCTTGTTCATTCTGGTAACACGGGAGCAGTTCAGAACCTATTGTCAATGATGGCTCTATCCATTTTTATCCCTCTTTTAAAATAGAAATTATGGTCTATCACATGCATACACATTCTCAAGGCTTATGCATGTTTATTTTACAATTTGATGTTAAAACTCTGTCATTTCACTGCATTCATTATCATTAGATATATAATATAGAACTACCTGCAGCAACTTGCCGTGTGGAAGGAAACTGGACAGGAAATTCACAAAAGGATGGTAGCCTGAAGTTGAACTAATTTATGAGGAGTTAAATCCCAAAGATTACTTCCTAGAAGGCACAGTCTAGTCTGCCAAGATTATAAAAACAAGCCAGTGACAGTTCGAAAGCAGGGAGGAGGGGCATGCTCAAGATCCTAAAGAGTCTGGAAAAGTTACTTCTGTGGACCACAATTCCCAGAATCCCCTGGCCACGCTAGCTGGACGATTTGGGGAATTGTATGCCAAAAAGGTAACCTATGTTATTGAAAGCTTTCATGGCTGGAACCACTGGGTTGCTGTGACTTTTCTGGGCTGTATGGCCATGTTCCAGAAGCATTCTCTCCTGACATTTCACCCACATCTATGGCAGGCATCCTCAGAAGTTGTGAAGTCATAACTTCTGAGGATGCCTACTTTAGATGTGGGTGAAACGTCAGGAAAGAATGCTTCTGGAATATGGCCATACAGCCCAGAAACTTCACAGTAACCCAAAAAGGTTTACATCTGAGTATGCTATCCCTTGCTCCCAGGAAATGCCTGATCAGCTTTCCTAAAAGCACTTAGAAAAAGGGTTGATAGGAAGTTCGTTGAAATTATAGGAAGATTCCCTTCTTGCTGTCAGACCAACTTTTCCAGGGAATCCAAAAATGGACCCAGAGCAAAGAACTGGAAAGTACCACAAAGTATGGGTTGAGAGATACACAATTCTTTCTTGTCCCAAAAACGAGCATCCCACGGAGGAAACTTTCCAACACGCAGACCAACTTTAAACCTGATCCCTATATTTTAAGTTGAAATACTGCCCAATCCTTTTTGTATGTTTACCCAGAACTGAATCCCACAGAAAACTGCACAATACAGTACCCTTAAAGATATAAAGTGCTTGCTAAGGGGATAAATGGTTAGGGATTCAGCGCTGGGTTTGTGCATCACACCCAAAAGGGCTTGCACGCCTTTGTCAGGAATAATACGGCTGTGGAAGAGAAAGACAAACAACCACTCCAGCCAAGACAGTGCCAAACTGACCCTCAACTGTGTGTCCCAGAAAATACACACAAAGGGTTGTAGTAGGTTTTTCCGGGCTATATGGCCATGTTCTAGACTCTAGAGGCATTTTCTCCTGACGTTTTGCCTGCATCTATGGCAAGCATCCTCAGAGAAGGATGTTTGCCACAGATGCAGGTGAAACGTCAGGAGAAAATGCCTCTAGAACATGGACATATAGCCCAGAAAAACCTACTACAACCCAGTGATTCTGGCCATGAAAGCCTTCGACAATACAAAACACACAAAGCTGGACCACAACACGTTTGAAATGTCCTTTATATCGAGACTCACAGACACCTCTTCCTAACTTTTGCACTGATGTTTCCCTACTTTCTCTCTCTTAAAAATAACCAAAAAAAAGTATCATCTTATACATGTAGTCCTAGAAACCATAGGCCAGGAGCCCCCAGAGGCACAATGGGTTAAACCCTTGTGCTGGCAGGATTGCTGACCGAAAGATTGGCCGTTTGAATCCAGGGAACGGGATGAGCTCCCATCTGTCAGCTCCAGCTCCCCATGCAGGGACATGAGAGAAGCCTCCCACAGGGTGGTAAAACATCCGGGTGTGCCCTGGGCAACATCCCTGCAGACTGTTAGTTCTCTCACACTAAAAGCGACTTGCAGTTTCTCAAGTTGCTCCTGACATTTTAAAAAAACAGGCCAGTTTCCCAAACTGTGCTCCTCCAGATGTTTTGGACTTCAGTTCCCACAATTCCTAACAGCTGGTAAGCTGGTTGGGATTTCTGGGAGCGGAAGCCCAAAACACTTTGAGGAGCAGAGTTTGAGAAGCACTTCCATAGGTGATCCTGCGACTTCCATGGCTGGGTCTAGAATAGATGCTTGAGAGGATGTGACATAGAGGAGCCTCTTTCTCCTTCGAAGCAGAGGCTGGATGGCCATCTGTCGGGGAGGCTTTGATGGTTCTTTGCCAGAAAAAGGTGGGACTGTGCCTCTTCCAGCTCGAGGATTCCAGGAGACAGAGAAGGATGGGGGTCAGGAGACATGTCAAGGCGAAAGTCCTGCGAAGTAGTTCCCCAGAACTCGGCCTTGGGACCCGCATGGCAGGGCTGGGGACGGCCACGAGGAGGGAGGGATGGGGGCTTCCCTCCCTGCCTGCTTCCTTCGGTCTCCGCCCTTCACTCACCCGCCTGGCTCTGGGCAGGGTCCCTCCTGAGGCCGCCAGCGCCTTCTCCAGCTCCAGCTCCGAGGCTCTCCCCCCGAGGACGCCCCTCGCCCCCGGCATGCTCCCGGAGCCCGCCGCTTCCTCCTCGGGCTGCCCGGGACGGAGCCTCCGGAGCCTCCGCAGGGTCATGGCCGAGCAGGGTGGGTGGGTGGGCGACGGCTTCGAGCGAGATGGGCTCCTCCGAGGGGAGGCTGGCGAAGACAAGGGAAGGGGACGAGCCTCCTTGCCAAGGCCACGCCCCCTCATCTGCATAGCCCCACCCCTCATCTGCATAGACGCGCCCACTGCCATTTCAGCCGCCTCTGGAGTCAATGGAAACCACGCCTTCTCTTCCTGCAAGCCACGCCTCTTCTCCAAACAAGCCACGCCCCTCCCTCGAGGAATTCTCCTCTCTCTTCCATTCCACAATGTAGAATCCTTTTGTTGTTGTTCATTCGTTCCTTACTCTTCGTGACCTCATGGACCAGCCCACGCCAGAGCTCCCTGTTGGCCGTCACCACCTCCAGCTCCTTCAAGGTCAAGCCAGTCACTTCAAGGATGCCATCCATCTATCTTGCCCTTGCCCTCTTCCTTTTTCCTTCCATTTCCCTCAGCATCATTATCTTCTCTAAGCTTTCCTGTCTTCTCATGATGAGGCCAAAAAACTTCATCTTGGCCTCTACTATTCTTCCGTCCAATGAGCAGTCGGACTTTATTTCTTGAAGTATGGACTGGTTGGATCTTCTTGTGGTCCAAGGCACTCTCAGAACTTTCCTCCAGCACCACAGTTCAAAAGTGCCTACCTTCCTTCGCTCAGCCTTCCTTATGGTCCAGCTTTTGCATCCATGGGTTACTTACGGGGAATACCATTGCTTCGTTGCCAGTGTGATGTCTCTACTCTTCATTATTTTATCAAGATTGGACATTGCTCTCCTCCCAAGAATTGTAGAATCGTCTATATAAATAAAAATGTAAAGTTTGCGTTGTTGTAGGTTTTTTTGGGCTATATGACCATGTTTTAGAGGCATTTTCTCCTGACATTTCACCTGCATCTATGGCAAGCATCCTCAGAGGTAGTGAGGTCACCTCACGACCTCTGAGGATGCTTGCCATAGATGCAGGCGAAATGTCAGGAGAAAATGCCTCTAGAACATGGCCATATAGCCCAAAAAAACCTTTAACAACCCAGTGATTGCAGCCATGAAAGCCTTCGACAATACAATGTAATGTTTGTTTGTGGGATTAACATAACTCAAGAACCAATGGACAAATGGACACCAAATTTGGACACAATACACCTATTAGGCCAACAAGTGACCATCATTCATAAAAATACCGAAAAACAC
This sequence comes from Anolis sagrei, assembly GCF_037176765.1. Taxonomy (NCBI): domain Eukaryota; kingdom Metazoa; phylum Chordata; class Lepidosauria; order Squamata; family Anolidae; genus Anolis; species Anolis sagrei. Next base: position 139,278,582 of record NC_090022.1, read on the forward strand.
ATCAGAAGAGACTTAAAAAGCCAATTAAAAATACATTACTACACATGCACAAAACCATATATATATATATATATATATATACACACACACACACAAACACACATATGCAAATATACAGAAATATACACACACACATATACACACACACAAAACATATACACAGACTGGGTCACAGCAATGTGTTGCAGCGGACGGCTAGTAAAGTCATAGAGTCTTTAGAATCATAGAGTTGGAAGAGACCTCGTGGGCCATCTAGTCCAACCCATTTGGCCAATAAGCAGGAAAATCACCTTCAAAGCACCCCCAACAGATGGCCATCCAGACTCTGCTTAAAAGCCTCCAAAGAAGGAGCATCCACTACACTCCAGGGCAGAGAGTTCCACTGCTAAACAGTTCTCACAGTCAGGAAGTTCTTGCTCATGTTGAGGTGGAATCTCCTTTCCTGTAGTTTGAAGCCATTGTTCCGCGTCCTAGTCTCCAGGGCAGCAGAAAACAAGTTTGCTCCCTCCTCCCAGGGGCGGCTCAACCCATTACGCAAAGTAAGCATTTGCAGTATAGTTGATTTTGCCCAGGGGCGCTCTTGAGGCGCTCTTGGGGGAAAATAGACCTTGACATATGCGAGTTGTAGTTACTGGGATGAATAGTTCACCTACAATCAAAGAGCATTCTGAACTCCACCAATGATGGAATTGAACCAAATATGGCACACAGAACTCCCATGATGAACAGAAAATTTATATCAATGATTGGTTGGGGGGGGGGGGGGAGGCGCCAAAATACTGTTTGCTTACCATTGAAAATTACCTAGGGCCACCTCTGCCTCCTCCCTATCACTTTCCCTCACATATTTATACATGGCATGGCGCATTAACATGTGGTGTTTGCGCCCTACACCACTGGAGGAATTATACTCTTTAGCTGGCATTGCACCACCTGACATCTGCTGGGAAGTAGCAGCCAACAATGAAAGGACCAAGGCAGTGACATCTTCGGGCCATCCTCTGTTCAACCAGCACACCAACGCCTTAAATCAATTAATACAGAGATACTTACAGGAACACCTCAGCAAGTAAGAGTCCAAAAGTAGCAGGCTCAAACCTGAAACCTCAAGCTATGGTTGATACTGAATGAGAGACTCCCATTTGGGCACACAGAAGACGGGGTGACTTGGAAGGCAATGAACACGAGATGCAGAGCCAACCATAAGAAATGGGGCCACAAAGTGGAGTCCAGCCAACCACAGGCCACTTACTACAATGCAGCCTGAGCCCTGCCACATTCATAATGGAGGATCTTCTCACAGCGATACCAGAGGCACTCCAAGTGGCCAGCCACTGGTCAAAGGACATTTAGTATAATGCCAAGTTTTTAAACTTCTTGTTTTTTTAAAAATATATACATTACAACTATACCCCTGATTTGCATATGATACGATAAATAAAAACCATGACCCAGGAGTGCAAGTGTTGGGCCTGTGTTGCCTCTCCCCATTAATGGAGCTGGGTACCTGCAATTACTAATGGAAGGAGAGATGGCAGGAATGTGCGCAGGCCTGCTGCCTGGCACACACAATGCCTGCCCTCTTCAACTTTTCCCAACTACTTGGGCGCCTCTCCTTTGCCCGCTGCACGAGGATGGGTCAGGCTTCTAAATGCAGGAGCGCCCTCTGCCGGCATCCAGCCGAATTTCAGGGATAATGTCTGCTGGGCCCTGCAAAGTCAGGGATAGAATCATAGGCACAGAGTTGGAAGAGACCTCGTGAGCTATCCAGTACAACCCCATTCGGCCAAGAAGCAGGAAAGTCACATTCAAAGCACCCCCGACAGATGGCCATCCTGCCTTTGTGGGAAAAAACTAGAAGGCGCTTGACATAAACAAAGAAGAAAACAAGCTTCTTCTGGGAAACTAATAATAACTATTATAATAATAGCTATTATAATGTTAACCTTTAACATCTAAAAACCCTAATATAATAGTTCTGAACCTGCTTGCCATCAAATTACCCTATATGCTATATATATTATTTAAGTAAAAACATTGATCTAAAAAACCTTGGCTGACTTATCAAGGGGTCAATGTAAATATTGTACCTTAACTCTTATGAAAAAGGAACAATCTCTTCTGAATACAGTGGTGAAAGGCAAAAGCATAGCCCCATATGCCAGGGGAACGTATAGGACGCACTAAGCCAGCTTTGCTCTCTCCACCATGGCACAGTTTCTGACCTTTTCAAATGCCTTACAGCAGTGTTTCACAACCTGGGGGTCGGGACCCCTGAGAGGGTCATGAGGGGGTGTCATAGGGGCCGTAAAAGGCCATCAGAGAACACAGTGTTTTCTGTTGGTCATGTGGATTCTGTGTGGGAAGTTTGGCCCAATTTTGTTGTTGGTCGGGTTCAGAAGGCTTTTTGATTGTAGGTGAACTATAAATCCCAGCAACTACAACTCCCAAATGTCAAGGTCTATTTCCCCCAGACTCCACCAGTGTTCACATTTGGGCATATTGAGTGTTCGTGCCCAGTTTGGTCCAGATTCATCATTGCGTGAATCCACAGTGCTCCTCTGGATATAGGTGAACTACAACTCCCAATCTCAAGGTCAATGCCCACCAAACCCTTCCAGTGTTTTGTGTTGGTCATGGGAGCTTTGTGTGCCAAGTTCGGCTCAAATCCATTGCTGGTGGAGTTCAGAATGCTCTTTGATTATAAGTGAACTAAAGAGGGAAAGAATGAAGGAATAGGAAGAACCTCCAAAAGATACCGGGAAGTCAACGCCAGAATCATCATGCATATCCCATTCCCCCACTCTTTCCCCACAACTCTCTTCCCAATTCTCGATTCCCACACCTGGCACATTATATATATATGTATATATACATTGTTTCAACATCTATTAATCACACTACTTCCTATTCTTTTCTACGCTTTTACTCTCCCCTCCCACTACCCTAAACTCCTCTTTACCACCCTACCCATCAGCTATTGTATGTTTTTAATGGAAAATTAATAAAGATTATTTTAAACAGATTATAAGTGAACTATAAATCCCAGCAACTACAACTCCCAAATTACAAAATCAATCCTCCCCACTAGCATTCACATTTGGTTGTATTGGCAGGGGTGGCTCAACCCATTACGCAAAGTAAGCATTTGCAGTATAGTTGATTTTGCCCAGGGGCGCTTTCGAGGCGCTCTTGGGGGAAAACAGACCTTGACATATGCGAGTTGTAGTTACTGGGATGTATAGTTCACCTACAATCAAAGAGCATTCTGAACTCCACCAATGATGGAATTGAACCAAATATGGCACACAGAACTCCCACGACGAACAGAAAATATATATCAGTGATTGTTGGAAAGGGGGGGGGGGGGGGAGGCGGGAATACTGTTTGCTTACTGTTGAAAATTACCTAGGGCCACCTCTGCGTATTGGGTATTTGTGCTCAATTTGGTCCAGTGAATGAAAAATACATCCTGCATATTGGATATTTACGACTTATAACAATAGTAAAATGACAGATATCAAGTAGCAACAAAAACAATATTATGGTTGGGGGTCACCATAACATGACGAACTGTATTAAGGGGTCAGGGCATTAGGAAGGTTGAGAACCACTGCCTTACAGGATAATAGTGGTGGCTTTCTTATTGACTTAGGCATGGGTCATATCAAAATCCATACAGACAAATAGAACATAAAGAATATATAAAAATAGTCTAATGTATGATTCAGTAAAATGAGAATCAATAGAATTAAAAATATTTTAATAACAATTCTGGAAACAAAAATAAGAGCAAAGTTATGGAAAATAGTTACTAAAAGTCTGTTGAAACAATCGGGGTTGAAGGTATTACCCTGTATATACTCATTTACAAATTGAAGGCAGGTTTGGGGGCCAAAATTAGGATTTTGATATGAACCACAGACCAATCAAGGGTCGTTCTGTGGAGAGGGAAAGGCACCAAGACCACTTTAGAGGGCCAGCTGCCCCTGGCTCCCACCATTTTCATGTCCACCCATCTAAAAAGGTCAGAAGTGGCATGATGGTGGAAAGAGTAGTGGAGGTCATTGCCAGGATGGATAAGCTCTTGCATTTGGCCACTCTACTCATAATTGATTTTAAAATGAAAAATAAGTTACAATATTCGAATTAAGTTGACCCAGGTTTTTGTGTGGATTTTTGATTCAATTTTTAGATTTACACATGGGCAAATAGGTTGCATAATAGCACTAGAAGACTCTAAATGATGCACCGCACATGTATTTGAGTCACAGAGACGTCAACAAAGGTGGGAAGTATAATTCAGCTCCCACATGTCTCCCAGCTCTGGTGTAGATGATAATATTGAAACTGTGGATGACTATGGATGACGCATGTAAATAATAAGCAGAACACCCGTTCTTACTTGATCTGTCTTCCCACAAAGATATAAAAATGATGAAATCGCAGATATATCTGTCCCTGCCTTCTGGAGCAGGGGGAGGTATAGGAATATTTTTAAAAAACCAATGACGACAAATAAACTTATGAGCCTTTCTATTTCTGATCAGGTTTGAAACATCAGCTTTCAGACTGCATTGAGACTGATGTGTTTATATTTTATCCAAATGCAACATGACATTCTTCCTTTCCAAAAAGTGCAAATTGGTTAAATACAGAAATGCAACATATGAGAAATCAATATGTAATAAGAAATCATACTTTTTGGAGCTTTCAGGGTTTTGTACATGTACAGGCAAAGATGGGCGGGAAAGAGGCTTTTTTCATGTTAGGAGTGACTTGAGAAACTGCAAGTCACTTCTGGTGTGAGAGAATTGGCCGCCTGCAAGGACATTGCCCAGGAGATGCCCGGATGTTTTGATGTTTTCCCATCCTTGTGGGAGGCTTCTCTCATGTCCCCGCATGGAGAGCTGGAGCTGACAGGCGGAGCTCATCTGTGCTCTCCCCAAATTCGAACCTCTGACCTGTTGGTCTTCAGTCCTGCCGGCACAAGGGTTTAACCCATTGCACCACGGGGGGACTCCAGGAAAGAGGCTGAATATGATTTTTTTTCTTGCACATTTAACTAGCGTGTGGATAAGCATGTTTTCCTATGATGGAGTTGTCTTTGGAATGTATTCAGAGGGATTCCCTTGACATTCCCTTGCCAGTTTTTAAAAGGAAGTAGTTAAGAGTCCCAACACAGGAGTGTTTGTGTTAAGATGCTCAAATTTTATTACCAGAACATTATTGCAAAAAGCAGAGGCTTGTTTGGTTGAATTGCAACAGAGGCTTTAAATATGGTTCTTCCTTTAATTCAAAAGTTTTGGGTTTTTTGAGTAATTGAGGCTTCAATTTCTGCTCAGGGAAATCCTATTGCAGTCGGGGAAAGCAAAAGTAATCCACCTCCACCGCTGATTCAGGGCTAATCTGTAGAACTAGTCAATACCGAAGACTTCAAAATGCTAGGCATGTTGGTATGGAATGACCTAACAAGAACCACTAGCATGATGTAGTAATTTGAGCATTGGACTATGACTCTGGAGATCACCATTTGATTCCCAGCGGGGTCAAGGAGACTTAGTAGGTAACCATGGGTGAGTCACACACTCTCAGCCCCAGAAACTTCTGTGATAGTTTATCATTAGCATTGCCATCAAGTGGGAAAAAACCAGAAGGCGCTTGACATAAACAAAGAAGAAAACAAGCTTCTTCTGGGAAACTAATAATAACTATTATAATAATAGCTATTATAATAATAGTTAAAGCTTAAAGCCAACCTTAAAAAACAGTGACATAGACTCAGAGAACTGGGAAGCCCTGGCCCTTGTGTGTTCTAACTGGAGGTCAGCTGTGACCAGCAGTGCTGCAGAATTCAAAGAGGCAAAAAGGAAGGCGCATCAAGCCAACCCTGACCGAGACTACCTTCCACCTGGAAACCAATGTCCTCACTGGGGGAGAACATGTGGATCAAGAATAGGGCTCCACAACCACCTATGGACCTACCGTCAAGACACTACACTTGGAGGACCATCATCCTTGGGTACAAGGCATCGCCTAAGGAAGGAAGGAAGGATTACAATAATAATTTTTAATTACCCTCCTCCTCCTTTCAGCTCAAGGTGGGGTACAACAGTCAAATACATCTATAAAAGCACATGTTAAAACATAATTAAAATACAACATATATATATATATATATATATATATATATATATATGAGAGACAAAAATATTAAAATAAATGAGACAAAAGCCTACACAGATTAAAGTGGAATAGTAATGCTGTAATATTAGTACTCTAATGAGAAAGGTCATGGGTGGTAGGGTGCAATCATGCATACGCACATGCAGAAACAAGAAGTCATACACTTTTAATTTTTGGGATTTTTTCTGGCATAAAATGGGCAATTTCTATGTTTTCCGACAGAGAGACTTAAAGTCCTTGGAAATCCCATTCACTCCCTCTCGATTCCATGTTGCTAGAAATTGAAATAGAGAACCGAAATCTGTCAATAAATCAATTTTACTATAATATTTGGTATGATAAAATATGGTGTACATCTAAGTACAAGGTATTTTTGAAGCAATGCCTAATTGATCTACCAGCATCACCCAGTCCTTAAAATTACAGAAAATGAAAACTGAAGGTTGTTTGGGGCGGAAAAAAACTCCCCTTAGGACACAGAATTGAGGCCCAGATGGTAACCTCCCAGTTCACGGCCAAATTAACCCCCTAATTCAATTTGGCTGCTTCTTAAAGGTAGGTAAGACACTATAATATTGTTAAAGGATAAAAGCGGGTTGGGGTGTAGGATAGGTTGGCAGCCTGGGACGGTCCTCTTCCCGCCACATGCTCTGCTCACATGGGGAGGTTTTTAATCACACAAAATTGGATGAGCAGTTTCCTCCTCTTATGCCAAAGAATAGCTTAAATTTTATTCAACTAGACTCATGGAGGAGAGAATCCTTAATTTTTGTTACATACACTCTGAAGTCTTGAAGCTGGGTAAGCTTGTTATTGGCTCTGCAAATCCTCTTGTGGAAATATATGACACTTTGACAAGAGCAGAAGATTTAGCTACTTATCTCCACCTCCCTCTTGTGCTCCACATCTGTCTCTGCAGCTCATGGTGGCCTCATGTATCTGGCAGGAATAGAAGGGCCTTCAGCTGTAAATATTTTGTATTGGGTATCAAAGTTTAAGGATGAGCTTTATTATTCAGGAATTGACCAATTCTCCAACAGATTTGGATGCTCTGGTGTGTTCTTCCAGTATCTTAAGTAAAGCCATCTAGGTGCAATCTCAGTGCTGTTGTTCCCAACAAAATCAGGATTAATTCATTTGGGATTTACCCCAAAAGGAAATGCTCCCTCTTCCAAACATGTACTATTTCTATCTTAATGTTTTTAATTTTTGTATGATGCGAATTTTTAAGTCCTGTTTCAATTTTTTATAGCCATCCTGAGTCCCACACCGGGGAAAAGAAGTAGTCAGCCCTTCTCATTTGTGGTTTTTTTTACGTATTTGCGTATAGGCAGTCCCCAAGATACACACATCGGACTTACAAACAACTCATCGTTAAAAACAGGGGTGAGACAACAGTGAAAGAAATCTCCAGGAAGGGAAATTAAATACTGGAAGTCATCATGGGGAAAAGGGGAGGGACTCGAGTGAAGCTTTCTCAATCCTTGTTTCCACAAGCCATGTTTCCCCCCAAAATCCAATTACCATAGGAACAGAAAGTGAGGGGAAATCTTCTGAACAGGGGCACAGACAGCAAAATAAGCACCACAGAGGTGGTAACCCTTCGCTATGCTATCCAATATATATTTGGCAGCAGTTGCATTTAAAAATGTGCCTGTTCCAACTTACAAATTCAATTGAAGAGCAAACCTACAGAATCTATCTTGTTCGTAACCTGGAGACTTCCTGTAATACATTCTCTCTAAGATTTTCTAGATCCTTCAGCACCACGTTATGGTCAACTCTGCAGAAAGTTGACTATAGAATTCTGCTGGAAGATGTCGAGGTCTCTAGATAAAGCATTTCTGTAGGCTAGGCATTTGTAAGTTTTCCAGTATGATTCTATGTTCAGTTTCTGGCAGCTGGATAGGGTTGCATTGGAAGATCCAGTGATTCCTCGAATAGTACTCTCTCAGATTTTTTTAAAATTCAGTTTTCTCACTTTTGTGGTGGTCCTTCAAACCTAAATCCAGTGAATATGGAGGGCTGACTATATTGTCATTTGTTGTGCAGTTTCACTTCTGGCTTATCTATTTTGATGTTCTCCATTTGCAACACGTTCGGCACTCCCTCCAGTAATTTATTTAACATTCTTTAATCATGATTAACCAAGCAAAAGGGAGAGCAATAGGAACTATGCAGCACCAAAATGAGGAGAATCCTTACTTTTTAATCCTAGGGCCATATACAAAATCCATTATCTCTTTTTTTTCAAGAGCAAGTATGATGTGTGACTTCCAATAGAGCCTGGGAATCAACAATAACACTATTAAACCTGTGTGTGATGTAACCAAAGTTTGAGAAACACTGCACACTTACCTCCTCCTGACAGATCCGTTCTTAAGGCGCTTATATGGAAAGGATGCACACCGGGCATTGTTGCAGGAAGAACAAATGCTTAGTGCTTTCCACTGGTTGCTTCACCTTTCTTGCTTGTGGATAATGTCCAAAGTACACGTAGATGTTAAAATTTTTTCTCTGCATCCTTGAATTCTTCATCAACTATGCACAGCTTGAAAATATTTAAAACAACCCCCACACACATTTTTATTTTGTCATTTAAATAAGATATGTAATTTTACTACACCACTACAGTGATCCTGGCACCAAATCCCAGTGCATGCCAAGGGCCCACTGCATACCCCAAAACTCTGGTGCCTTTTTCCTCACAAGAGGACCTGTTTCTTCAGCCACAAAACAGTTCTAGCAAGAATCTTAACCCAGTCACTATAAGCAGGACAGATACATTGCAGTTCTGTTTGTATCCTCCCTTGGGTATTTGCTTTTTGAAAGGAGATCTGATGATCTTTGTTATCTGTTGCCATCCACTTGAGCAGGAATAAACCAGAACAGAAATGATCACAGAGCCAACGTGAATAAAAACAAACCTTTAATAATGTACAACAGAAAATTGGACAGCCTCTTTATTATATTAAAACAAAAGATTTCTTTCCTATATTACATGTATTTACATTTGCATACTGAAGAGGTAAAGTGTCTAAGTGGTATTTTACAGTCTTTTTCTAATAAACCATACAAAACCTGAAACAAATATGTCAACTAGGAGCCAGGGACAAGATGACTAAAAGAGGGAAGAAGGGAGGCGGGGAAGAGACAGACAACAGTACCAGTAACAAGTTATTCTAAAGCCAGTGCCCTACCTGCCAAGGACCCATACCGGCCACCATCTAGATTTGAAAACAACTACATGAACTCTTTTGGAAGTCTGATACTGACAGACTATTCAATTGTTGGATACCAAGATATAAGTCTGATTGGTTATTTCCAAATTGGAGTCCAAAACTGGTATTCCATTTCATGGTTGGGTTACTATGACCTCTGGACTAAAAATAAATACATTAACAGATGTTTGGCTATGGAGACAGTTCTTATTCTTCTAGATACTCTTAGTGTTTAAAACCCTTTTGGCTGACAGCTGCAAAGTTATGCATTTTTCCTGATTTTCCATAGTTTTCACATATTTAAAAGGGAAAACCATGCAATGACTGACATAACTGCATGTGTCTGTTGACATAAAATACTGCTCCGTCTTATTTTTGTAGTTGATTAAGTGGATGCAAGAAAATTAGACTCAACAGCTAACCTCACACATCACTGGACCCACCTCTATTGCATGTTACAACAGAGTATCCAAATAAGCACCGAGCCCTGCCCTCCCTGTGGAATTGTACTACTAGTGCCTTCTAATACTTTTCAGTTGGCTGTCTTGCTCTTCTCCTCAATATGACTAGAGATTTGGAGTGAGCAAATTGATTTGTGTTTCTGTTCCATAGCTCTTTGGAGAAAAGATTAAAAAAATAAACACACGGGATCATTTCTCTTTGTGAGAGATTTGTTGCCCATAATGGTAAAATGTTTTAGACTAGCAGCAAGTATCTCAAATAAAGATTGCATCTGTTAGATGCAATTGCAACAGAGAAGGTAATAGGTGACAAGATATCTATATAGACAATGGGTGGGCATCCAGGCATGTGAGTAGCAAATTGCTTTAATGTATTGTTGAAGGCTTTCACGGCTGGAATCACTGGAGTGTTGTGTGGTTTCTAGGCTGTATGGCTGTGTTCTAGTAGCATTTTCTCCTGACATTTCACCTGCATCTGTAGCATCTGGTGGTGCAATGGGTGAAACACTCGTCCTAGCAGGACTGCTGAACAAAAGAGTTCAGCAGTTCGAATCCGGGCAACGGGGTGAACTCCCGTCTGTCAGCACCAGCTTGTTGTGCGGGGATATGAGAGAAGCCTCCCACAGGATGGTAACACATGGGCAACATCCTTGCAGACAGCCAATTCTCTCACACCAGAAGTGACTTGCAGTTTCTCAAGTTGCTCCTGACATGAAAAAAAAATCTTCAGAGGATCTGAGGATGCCAGCAACATATGCAGGCAAAACACCAGGAGAAAATGCTCCTTAAACATAGCCATACAGCCCGGAAACCACGCAACACCTCAAATTGCTTTAAAATATGAATTAGATGAATTATACTCCAATTAAAATTGCTTTTCCCTGGAAGCATACACTGTTGGTCTGAACAGAATTTACTTCTAGGTAGTGCACTTAAATTACAATATCATGGGGAGAAATCACAAACTAGAAAATGGGAGAAAAGCTCAAAAGGAATGTGCCTATAAGACAGATGGGACTTCCAACCCAACTTAAATTTCTCGGCCCCTACCACCTCCCCATTTCTTCAAACAGTGAACACCAAGGACTTTTAAAAGTGCAGTGGCTCTTGTGATATTATTTTCTTTTAAACAGGGGGGTGTCCCACACAGGGATTACAAGCCCATTACCTCTCTGCCAAATTTAAATCTTTTAATGTGCTATCTTGAACTTCTAAAGTCAGCAACCAAATACACACACCATTTCTCATTTACAGAAATGCACTACCTAGAGAAGCTTCAAGTTTCATTTCCTCTCAGAGGTGAAATGAAGGGATGGTTTTGCTTAAGCTGTGTCCCTTTGTAGGAAGTGTGTGGTGCCCTCTGGCTCAGAATGATCAAACAGTTCGCCGAGGAAGGCATGTCTTACAATCAGAGGCACAAACTCCTTATCTCTTCCCATGAATAGTAGCACCTGAGATTTTCAAAACACGCCCTGGGAGGAAAATACAGCTTGTTTCAAACCAAGACGAGAATGTACAAATACACAATTTGACTTTCAAATATACACACTTCCACAGTTGAGGACACATGAGAAGGGTCTTAGGAAGGATTGGGGGAACACACTAAGACAAACATCCATATGAACACAGACGGCAAACACAGAATGCTATATATTCTTAAAAATAGCCTGACGTGGAGTGGAGACACCTCCTCTCAGACATCAGGGCTCACAATTTCAATAGAAACAGTTCCAGTGTAAAATTGAGCTGTATGCATTTTTTCAGATTTTTGCAGTGATTTCTTTATAAACAGAATGAGAGGTAATTATCCATTTTACTTCTCTTATAAAGAATAGTAAAAAAAGTTAAAATCCAGACCCGCCTATTAAAATAACAATTAAATAAAATTAATCAAATCACTCCAGTTAAAAGTTATGGCTTCAGGAGTTATCTACCACAAATACCCAACCCAATCCATATATAATGGAGTTTTAATGCATTATTTCCACGGTAATACAGTCTCGGGCTGTTTCTAACACAAACCTAACAGCCAAATCAGTCTTACTACTGTACACCCTGATCATTTATCTGAAACAAAATGCATGCAGTTAATCTTTTTCCCAACGTTTCCCTGCCCTCCTCCCCAAGTGACTCAATGGTCGCTCCCAGAATATGGGAGACCATATATATATGTATATATATATGTATATATTTACACACACACACACACACACAAAATGTTTTACAGTCATTATTCCTCAATGAACCAATCTTGCCAGAAAGTCTGCGAAAACATGTCTCCCCATATTGGTTTCACTCTTTTGAGTAATTCTAAATGCTAAAGTCACTCTGCCAAAGGCACCTTGAGAAATGGAAGGGCAATGATCCTATCAGGTCAGTTTCTCTCTCCCACCCTTCCTTAGCGTTATTTCCTTTACAGTGAGAACAGCACCGATTTCAGTCTTTCTGCAGGTTGCTCTGTCTCCCAGATAACGACTGCTGCCTGGCATTACCACTCCAAGGGAACCTTGCAACGAAACATCTTTTCTCTGCATTGCAAAGGAGGGGAGGAATGGCAGTGAGACAACGGGTGTCGCGCCCTGGTCAGTCTAACTACTTGCAGGACATACCCCTCTCCCTCCCTGGTGAGGCGACAGATGGCTAATGTTCAACTAGTGGACAAAGAGGACAAGAGCACCTGCACATCACAAGGGGTCACTACACTTTTCACATGCACAGGAGCACAAGCGGGCACAATACATACCTAGGAGGCACAGGGACACGCACCTTTGCACATGCACACATCATTGAGAACTAATGGTTGCGCCGGCTTCTGATCTGTCAAGCTAGAAAAGGGCCAAGCACTTCACGTGTACGGATGGGCAGGGTGCACACAAGATTTGTGTGCACATGTCCCGTCCTTAAGAACCTCACCCCCTCTCACACACACATTTCAGAGCATACAGAAGTCATTTCCTCTCCCAAGCTAGAAGGATTTCCCCAACCAGCATGTCACTAGAATTTACAGGGATTTCCGCCAGAGAAACAAAGGTTGCAGTTTGTGGCCAACACCCCTCTATACATCCCTCTCTTAACACGCTCAGGAGGGGATTTTTAAAAAATGCAGTTCACTCCTGAAGCAGGAGCAGAACATAGTCTATGAAGTCCAACCTCCACACCTAACCATTTGCAAACCACATTGTCCAGTTGATAGCAGCAGGCTGTACAGAAATACGAGGTAGGCCTCCTTCACCGCATATCAGACCCAGCATGGCAGCTTTTGTGCAGTTTCCTCTGGATGGGGCGTGCAGACTAGATTTTCACATCTTCTTGGATGCTGAGCTGTGAAAGAGTTTTCTTGATGCGCAAGGCTGTTAACCGTGCAGCCCCATTTGCATACCAGCACTCTCGCATCATTTTCCCCATTACACGCAAAGCCTAAGAAGAGAGAGGTAGGGTCAGGGATTTTTCTGCCACATAGCACAACCAGTTGCCTTTTTACTTTTCAGGCAACCGACTGTGTATACTATGATGACACAGTCTACGTATTTGCATAAAACACAGCCCATAAAGAAGTGTCTTCAAATATGACCTCACTAGTTTACTCTATTATAAGAGAAAGGATATTTCTTTACCACTGAGAACAGCACTTTCCATCATTTTATCCACTTACTGGAACACAAGATAAGAGAACCCATCTGTATTAACTGGCTTTCCTTCACTACAAGGACTAAAGCCCCGTGAGACTAAGCCTATTGGTGCAATCAATCCATATTAGACTACTCTCCAACTAGATGTAATTCTAAAAAATCTTAGACATACTGTAATGGCACTGTGAACATCACTAATTTAATGTACTGTTTTCAAATCTTATTCATTAGCCTAAATAAAATAGCAAGATGGTCAAGCTAGTGTTCCTCCACACGCTGAGATAAATTTTAGCATGCCATCAAAACATTTCATAGAAACATATGAATCATAAAAATTGGAAGAGACCTCAAGGGCCATCCAGTCCAACCCCCTTCTGCTATGCAGGACCACAGAATCAAAGCACTCCTAACAGATGGCCATCCAGTCTTTGCTTAAAAACCTCTAGAGAAGGAGACTCCATCATGCTCTAAAGCAGCACATTCCACTTAATTATTAATATGAAATTGCAAACTAAATTAGAATCTGGGTGTTGACTGAGAGTTCAGAGAACTGTTGTACTTACATTTATTCTCCTGCCTGGGCTAAAAAAGTCTGATTTAAACAAGAATCTTAATACTTGTTAATCATATTTGAAATGAAACCAAAGTTACAATTTGATAGTTATGAAATAGAACAATCCAACATTTGTAACTTGTAAGCACTTGTAAGCTCTGCCTTCTACAGGTAGCTCCTGTTCTTGTCAGTGTAATACACCCGTTTTTCTCAACAGCCCAGTGGAGAGCTGTAATACAGATTTGTTGCAGAAATAATATATGGCTTACCTAATGATTACCACAAACCACCCAGAAGCCCCCTTTCACTAACAAGAAAGCACTTTTACCCCCTCTGAGGAGCCATCTACCATCAGGATTATCGTGTTTGAGTTCTCCTTTCATGCCTGAACTAAACGAGACATCTGCTTTATAAAAAGCAACATTTTGTGTGCAAAAGTTATTCTTCTGTTTTCAGTGTTCAAGAATACCTCATAACTCTGCCACCAATTGGGAATGTTGGGCCGCAGCTTCTGGTCACATACAACCTTCCTCATTTCTTCGATGGAAGGGTCAGAGGGCACAAGGTCATAGTATGGTAGCTGATATTCTTCATGGATACCTAAAAAGAGAAACGAAAGTCAGAATGTTATTTTATCTACTTCTAATTTCCACAGACACAGAAGCCCCATACTTCAGGCTGAAACAACTGCATGCAATAGCATTACAAACTTGGGAGGATGGCATCATTAAAACTGGTCTTCAACAAAAAATCAATTAGCTGATCGTCTCAGCACATTGATTCAATTTTAAAAAGGACAAAACTAAAAAAAAATGCCTTGCCCACTTCTTTTCCATCCTCTTCATCCAGTTTTGCACAAGGAGTTCACTGAGCAAAAGACGCAACCATCCCCATAGCACCCCACAACCTGTATCACATATCTTTCACACAATTAAAACAATCAAATTATTTCCAGTGCACAACAAAAGCCTGCAAGAGAAAAGAAATCTAAATGTATAATCTTCACCACTAGCCAAGCAAAATGATATACAAATTGCTACTTGCTTCATGCCGAGTATTGTGGTCACACGGAGATGTCAAGAGATTTTGAATAATATTTTATTGATGAATCAGTGCACCTAAAGGAACACAGGCAACCACTGAAAGCTCACCCAGAACCAGAGCTCTACCACAGAACAAAGGCCAATCATTCCAACCAAACCCATTATGGAGAATCTGATAGAAATGCTGATGCAATGGAACAGTGTTCTCTGAAATCAGCAAGGATCATGTTGCCATTGTTTTGCCTGCCTGAGACGCTTTTGAAGACTTTGTGCTGGAGAACTCATTGCACTTATGGCACTTTTCTCCAGTATGTGCAATTAGGCAATTTCCTTTGCCTTTAGCATTTATTTAAATTTTGTTTATTATTCCCCTTTCTTTTTTTCCTTTTCTTTGCCACTTTTAGACTTTGTCTCCTGTGCTTTCTCAGCTCCCGTTTTCCTCAGCCCCAGAGATTTGCTCTATTGTAGTCATCTGAGTAGCTGGCTTATTGATTTTCTGCTATCCCTCATCTAGCTTCTCAGCCATCACAGAGACTTGAATAAATGTTTTTATTTTACCATTTTCAGTGTTGTTTCACTACTTTTTCCTGTCTAATATCTATTTATTTCTATATCTTCTAGAGAAGCAGTGTGACTGCATCTGGGTCGACAGGCAGGAAAATAAAAACTGGATGGAAAAGCAGCAAAGGATCCTAATGGATGTAACAGAAAGGAATGTAAATTCCTGCCAGTTGTGGATTGCTCCCTCTCATGCCATCCCGAGAATAAATAAGCACAGTTTCCCACTCCTCCCATCACATTGTTAGCTTACTTTAATATTAAGTCACTTCCTTTTTTCATGTATTTCAATGAGACTGCTGTATGCTACCACTTGAAACAAAATGGAAATTCTCCTAATTTCTATGAAAACATTTTTTAAAATCTGTTACCTCCTGAGTTACATCTGCGAGCAATTTCCCAGTAAACTAGGCCCAGGGCATAGATATCAGCACATTTAAACGAATCAAAATGCTTCATGTTTATAGTTTCATCAAGAACCTCAGGAGCCATGTAACTGAAACAAACAAACAAAAAAGAACAACCAGATTAAATGTCATGGAGTTTACAGGGGACATGCTCACAAATACACACACACAAACTCTCTCTCTCTCTAGATATATATACCTCGTACATCATTGCCAAGCCACCTATTTTGAGTGAGATGATTTAGGCATACTATGGTGTTAGACATATGTATATTGTAGAACATACCTGCTGAAACACGACTCTGCAACTCTTGTGAAAATGTCGTTCATTTGAGAGAAATCTGTTCATCTCAAAATTGATTACAGTCAGCCCTCCACATTCACTGGGATTAGGGCCACAAGACAACCACAGAAGTGGAAAAACTACCATTTAAAAAATCTACTATTTTAATGGACAGAACTCTCAAGGAATCTCTGGATCATCCAGTGCAACTCTATTGCAAACTTCTGCTGGAAATTAACCACACACACATACTGGAGGACCTAGACATACCTGGAGAAATGTTATTTCCAGGAATCTTTAGGCCCTCCAGAGCAACTCTATGGCAACGGTTAATCACTGCAGCCCCATCTACACTGCTATATAATGCAGTCTCATTATGCAATTTTAACTGCATTATGATACTGAGAATCAGCAAAACTTTTCATATAGGTTCCGATAGACATCTCCAATTATGAAGAGGAGCAAAATGAATCATGCTTGGAAAAAGCCACTGCCCATGGCATTATCCTGTATTTTACTGCTTTGTAATGCTCTAATATAAATACTAGGCACAGTTCTAGAAAAGCAACTACTGAAGAACAAAGAAATTAAATGAGATAAAAAACAAAAAGACACTATTTAGACGCTATATAACAGAGATTCCGGGAAAGCCAAAATAATCTATTTTAATATATTTATTTGGAAAAAATATTTAAAGGAGGTGCAAGTTCTTTTTCTATGGAGTCCAAATAAAGACACAGCCATTGAACTGTTGCATTAGATGGACATCTAAAACCAGATTATTACAATTAACAATATTTTGCTTTTAAATTTTGTTAGATTTTAGCCATTCTTGTAAGCCGCTCCGAGCCCCAGGGGAGTGGCGGCATATAAGTTCAAATAATAAATAAATAAATAAATAAAATATTTACAAATGTATTAGTTTCCCAATATTGGTTATCTAATTTGTTTTTGTGTCTAGTATTACTATCAAACCTGTTGATGGTTAAGATGCCTTAACAGTAGTTCTAAACAAATTAACACTTTAAAATATTTTTCAAATCTATTTTTTCTTGATCAAATATTCAACTCTAACATTGAATGTTGTCAAAGTTAATTAGCAAACAGAAAGCAAGTGCTTATCAACAGAAACATAGATCCTCAACATTAGATAGCCAAGGGACAAAGAAAAGGAGACAGCAATGTTTGCAACAACAACAAATCGTGTCTTTTTTGATGTCCAGATAAGGTCATTTGCTATTTCCTTACCGTTTCGTTCCAACCCTCTGATTGGGAGCGATGTCAATTGTATCAGTAACAGAGTCATGGCGGACAGCTAGACCTAGATCTGCAATGGCACAAGTTCCATTTTTCTTCACTAATATATTCTTGGATTTCAAGTCTCGGTGCGCAATTCCAGGCTTTCCTAACAAACCATAAAGAAAGAGAACTCATTCACAAACTATTGGACAAAAATAAAGCAAAGAAAGGAGGAGGTAGCACTAAAACTGCCACTAGCACAATCAGCTTTAAAGAGCCAAATTGATAATCCTGAAGAGAAAAGAAAGCTTTTTATCAAATTCACTGCACTTCTTTTAACATCAACGCAAGCTGATCAGGATCTCAACAATCAGTCTGTTCTTGTTAAGACTGTTGCCTACTTGGTATATACTCCTCCTCACTTCTTAAGAAGTATTTGAACCATCTGCTCTCCCTTCAGTTCCCCCTTCTTTGGTACAATAATCCTGGTTATTTTAGACTACCCCATTGCAGGAACTATAGTTTAATGTCATTTTATGAATCAGATTCTTGAACTAGGGGTGATTCTAATATTTATTCCTGGCTGTTAACTATTTTTTCAGCTTCTTTGTATATCTTCTTCTTCTGAAATTATTCTGCTCGAATTTGTCGATCATCACAAAAACTTTATCTATAGAAACTGTTTCTTACCTTGGGTCCCAACAATCTCCATGTGCAGATGTGCTAGTCCACTGGCAGCAGACAGAGCCAATTTAATCATCCCCTCAATATTTACAGTATATCGGTTGAGGTAATCAAATAGAGAGCCATGCTCATGGTAATCAGAGACCAACCACAATTGAGTCCAAGTGCCATTATCTGTTGACAAGACAAGTAAAGGACTATTAAAATGGGGCGCATTAACTGTAGGCATACTGGTTCCAGAACACATTTATGAACAGCAGATCTTGTAAGCAGCAAAAAATACACCAGAGAAAGATATATTTAGTTTAACTGCATTAGCAAAGGCTTATGCTGCACCATTTGCTACCAGTAATGTTGCTGTACTTTCATTTCCTGCTCCAGTTTAGTCCTTCCAGTAGGCTTAAACAACCTAAAGAATTTTATAGATCTCTGACCCAGCAATACCGTCCTCTCACCTCCCAGGAAAATGTATCTGCCATTAATTGCTGCTAGCTTGCCATGAAACAAACTGGAATTACTATGGGCAACATATAGCTTGGGTCGGTGGGTGGCGGTGGGGGGGGGGGGGATATTGTACAAAAGATAGCAACAGAGATTAGTCCCAACACTTTTTACATCAGACACTGGTGTCTGTTTTAGTCTTCATTTTAGTTGCTTGTTTGTTTTCAAAACGAATGGCAACTATTCCAGGAATATCGAATACATGGGCAGAACTGTGATGTTGTCCAACTTACATAGCAACAAAAAACACTGCATGGTAGTGAAGCATAGTGTATTTCTGTCATATACATTATTATTTTACTTCTGCAGTGTGAACAATTCCAAAATGAAGTACTCTACTATAGTATTATGTTTTTTTTAATTGGGGGGGGGGGGGATTACTGCTCAAACACAATTAAGTGAATTAATTTATTGTAGCATAAAGACACAAAAACAGAACCAGTTGTTCAGCAATAAGTTAACAATGATTTTGAGATCATTAATACTGAAACTCCAGCTGCCTGATCTGAACTTTGCACTTTTCTGGTGAAGAATCTCTTAGCTCAATAGGCAACTCTGACCTAAAGTTTTTGTTTATATTGTCTTACATAATTTGGACACCCTGGAAAAATACAGCAACAGCAGAACCAGTTATATCTAAATGTAAATAAGATTTTAGTTTTGGTGTAAAATTCACACTATTCTAACCATATTACAGAAGACTGGGTTGTGGCCGAGATTTTGTGGCTACAACAATGTTATAAAATAGTCTGATGTTGCTTTACGCAGGTTTTATGGGGGGTTTAGAATGCTCTATAAAGTGTAGTTATTTAATCTCCTGCTATTTTAACTTGTAGAGAAATGCATTAGTTGGGTTAAGAAGTTTATTTCTAGCCAAAGTGGATTAAATAATGGAAAAGCCATTGCTCAGCAAAAAGGAAAGCAGGAGAAAAACTGAGTGTATAAGCTAAAGTTGGGAAAACATATTATGGACCCCAGGTCTACTTACAGAGTAAGAAGATGATAAACAAAAGATCAAAGATCACATCTACCCATTTCAGTAGCTCTGTTGTCAAGTTACCAGATTTGCCAAAAATAGCAGACCTATGTTTTGATAGATATTATTTGGGCTTTTTCATATATAAAATGTGTAATTTCAAAATAACATCAGTGTAGTTTAAAACTCAAGTAATTTAAAAGTCTTCTTAGTTTAGCTAATGTAAAAAGTGGCTGATAGAACAAAAATGGACAGTCTGAACTTCTTGGAAATTTCCATATCTGACCAAGCACAGTCATTTCTCCTTCTTTCCTGCCTGCCAAAGATACTCCCTGCGACTACTACTATTCTCTGTTGTTTCCAAGGCTGAGGAAATAATACTACAACAGTAATACTTCCACAAGATCTCTGCCAAGACTTTTATGTGTGTGTTTATGTGCAATAAATGAAACCATTCAAGTCTATCTGACCTTAGACATAAAAGGGTTAAAAAGCTGTTCCAGCCAACAAGCACTCACACTGGAAGGAAATGAGAAATGTGACATCAGTAGCTTCCATCACTAGGGATATGGGGCATGATGATGAAGTTATTGGATAGTAGTAAATACCCTCAGGCAGAGCTTTATGATGATTCTTAAGAAAAGCACGGTTTTAAATGGGTGCTTATGTGAGTCGTTACTATCTTTTTGTCACTAGTTTCAGACAGAAGAGTCCTTTTACCATTCCAAGACCTCAGAATACAAATGTAATATATTAATTACCACTTTTAGCTGTGATAGTTGTGTTTCCCCAAAGGCAAAGCTGTCCCTGGAGAGAGGACAGAATGAGACTCCCTTTTCCCATTTCAAATGCTCTACTGAACTGGTCTGTCCTTGAGTAATCTAACCTCACAGCTGTTCTCTTCACTCCCTCCTTGATAGTTATGTCAAATTAATTTACAAAACCCAGCTCTTCTAGTACTTCCAGAATACACTCCATAGAAGCATATAGGGAAAAAAACAAACCACAGAAGAGAAAGTGACTATTTTGGGGTGACACAATTGTTTACTTTCTCCTGTTTCCTTAGGTTCCCAGGCTGCAATATAAAGCAAGTGGTCAGCATGCAACAGCACACTTCTTGTAAGGGAGAACATTGCTAATTCCTTGTTTTTCCTCTTTTAATTCTACTGCCAGAATCACTGTGAGGTTTTATTGCTACCAAAGCTGGCCTCTTATCAACACTGGGCAGATCCAGATTGTCAAGTATTGTGAAAAGTGGGAAAACCAATGATGGTATCAACATCCTGCCTTTTTCTCAGTTTGAGTTACTATAGTTAAAGAAAAAAATGTTAAAATTAAGTAACAGTGTTTCAAATATAGTTGGATTTATCCATGTGGTCACTGACAGGAACACATACACATACCGCGATCTCTCCCAAATTGCTCTGGGATAGACTGGAACAACAAACAAAATCTTTGCACAATGTGGGAATGACAGAAGCATTTTCTGACTCCTTGTAACAATTGCAATATATACAGCGACAGAAACAATGACATAGTGACATAAATCCCCACTGTCTAAGGTCACCCACTGTCTGAAAAAATCCACATTGTCTTCTAGCAGGTAAATGCTAATGAACACTACAAATGCTGAACCAAACCAGTCAACACTAGATGTTTCATCCATATGAACATCACACACCAGGATTAAAAGATACTTGCAATCTATTTACTATAACACAGAAGTAGTATGATACCTTTGTTGTCTGCAGCAATAAACCCCAAGATATTCTCATGGCGCAACATAACAGTCTGGTAGATCTCTGCTTCCCTGAACCAGGAACGCTCTTCTCGTGAAGAGAAGATTTTCACAGCTACATCACCACCACGCCACCGACCACGCCATACTTCTCCAAAACGACCTTTGCCAATGATTTCTTGCAAGACTATTGTTCGAGCCACAGTGCGCTGGACAAAGAGGGGCAAACCTGCCAGCAAAAGATGTAAGTTACAAAAAGATATAAGAAAGATAAAATCAATACAAATCACTGAGGAGTCTGTAAAGCTTTGATAATTAGGCAATTCTCTCCTACAGACCCACAGAGTGTGGAATCCACATCAACAGCAAGAGTAGTAATGACACCAAAAATGTGTTGTCAAAGCAAGTTGTCTGATGTGCAAGGTAGGCCCTGACTACTGTGATTAATAATCCTATATTTTAAACTGAATATAAATATGCTGTAAAAGGGGGGAATGTTGAAAAAAATCCAGTAGAAAAGTTAGGCATAATGGCAAAGTCTCCAGCACTCCTAGTCAATCAGTGTGTTATTCAAAGAAGTCATTAACAGATTCTATGTGTAACAGGTAACAGAGTGGAAGACCAGGAAATGTATAAATTAAATCTTGTTTCATGTAGTTATACATCAGAAAAGATATGGCTTGTTATACCTTAGCCCCATTTCTACTGCTGGGTACAAATATGGCAGTTATAAAATTATTAAATGAATTAAATGATACGATGATCAGAAATTATCAAAATGGTGGAATTTTTACTGCAGTAAGAACACACATCAGATGTAAGTGTTGCTGATGCAAAACTGTTTTTAGCTATATTCTGAAGGTGAATGCTATGTGGATAGCTAGTACATCCCATATAAAGTATAAGAGTGACACATCCTTCTTTTCTTTTCCTTAACCCACCCCCTTCAAAAGGAGGGAAATGGAAATAATTGCTCATTTTAGACACTATTCTCATGATTGGCATTGGTAAGATACAACCAATTAACTGAGAAGACAAGGAGACAGAACATCTTAGTGATAGCTTAAATATCTATTCCCTTATAGTAAAAACAGTTTTGAAATATCAGCATTTAAAAGTGCTGATTTAATGGAAACCTACAGTTGTCTTATAGGTCTGATTTTAGAGCTGTGCCTCCTAGTTTAGTAATGTTTGTACCTGAGCCAGAGCCAGAGGTAGATAGATCATATACTAAATCTTGCAGGGTTTTGTCCTTGGAGAGACACATCTCACAAGATGGATCCTCCATGTCCAAACGCTGACGATTGTGATATACTCGTTGGTGATGGTGAAAGACAGAAACTACTATAATCATAATGACAAAAACAAGGAACACTGGCCCTGCAATCACAGCCACCAGCTCCACAGGTCCCCATCCAGAAGAAGTTTCATCTTCATCTTTTCGATGACCTTAAAGAGACAGAAAGGGCAACTATTTCAGTTTCAGATACAAAACTAACATGGAAATGTCCCAAACAGGTCTGATAACACACACCAGAGAACAAGGAAAAGCCTGGCAAGAATTTACAGTGACTATATGAATATATCTTGAGCTCCTGTGCTTTCCCCTCCTCTGACATGACTGTAAGGATAGATGAGGTATTCACTTCTGTTTTCAACTAACCACAGGTTGTTGTTTCATCTGACCCAGGTGAAATTTTGATTAGTTCAACATGGAGGTAGACATTTCTACTTACAAACCCATGCCGGATAGGGGAAGAGAGCAAGCCGATGTTCAGAACTTTAAGTTAGGGTTTAGGATTATATCAAAACTAAGCCATTATAATAAGCTATATTTTTGTTTGTACCACAGAGATTGTTACATGGCTTGATGGATCTGGACCAGACTCAGCACACATATCCTTCATTACCCAACTTAAAATAATTGCCAGGTTTCAACTACAACTGTTTTGGAGTAAGAGTCCCAAAGAGTAAAAATAGCAGTATATAGAAAGTATTAGCTACTGATAAACAAAAATGTCTGCACTATGAAGCCTACAACACAGCCCTGAAGACCACAGATGGGACATTGACCCTGTAAGGAAGAGAGCAATTCAATAAAGATTTCTGTTTTGGAAGGGCTATATGTGTGTGTGTGTGTGAGAGAGAGAGAGCACTTGCACACACAAACATGTGCCTGTGTCTTGCTCAGACACCATGACTTCCAAGAGAAAGGCTGGGTGATGAACAAAAAAGGAAAGGGGGAAAGGAAGAGAGGAAGGAAGGAAGGAAGGGAAAGGTGTATGATCAAAAACAAGGAAAAAGAAGAATAAAAGAGAGAGGGCTAAGGGAGGGAAAAAAGAAATAGCCTCAAAAGAAATGCAAACCTGTGCAACACTGAGTATATATGCAACTGAGAGAATAAACTAATGTGATTCTTGTTCAAAGTAGTTTATCACTTCATGTAGAAATGATAGATTAACCCAATAAAAAGTGTATCTTCTATTATCAACCTTTTAAATTGATTTCTCCAGCAACACCTATATTCAAGAGTTCCCCACTGCTGTATTACTGTAGTATTGTGTATTTTACAGCAACTGAAAAATCTGAATTCTAAATATTTTTCTAGTTTTGTAAAAAAGCACTATCTTTCATACATGAATTGTGTGGCAGGAACAAAATTTTTAGATGTAGATTTTGCTGTTAAAATTTCTTACAGAAGGCAGCAAATGCATACAGAAGTTCCACTTTTCATCAAATTGTCTACTTGATGAAAAGTAAAGCTATTGATTCCATATCTGATAAGCAGACTGCTTGCTTGCAGACTTGCACAGTCTTCCTTCAATCTTCCTTTTTCTAATATTTGCTATGTAGCCAGGTTGTCTTGAACACGGCATCTGAAACTGTGGGTTACAGCCCCAAATGGGGTCCCTTAGTTCAATGTTGGGGTCACAAAAATTGGCAACAGTAAAAGGTTTCTGAATGCCCCCCATCTGTAAAAATCTTTTAGCAACAATGTGTGGTGTTTAGTGAACTGTGCTTCAGATGCAACCGTACTCAACAAAAAGAAAATCAATCTGTTTGGCAAGGCTTGCAAATGCTGTTTATCAATAAATGGTTGGTTTTTCCTATATATTTTAGATACCTATAGATCACATAAAAATTCAGGTGAAGAAGGGTTGCAAATGGAAAAAGTTTTAAAAGCCCTGGTTTAGCATGAAAAAAATAGGTTGTAATGAAACTTAAAACCACTAGGGGAGGCCAAAGCTATTTTTATATCCATATATAAGTACATATACCAGTCTGGGTTTTGGAAGTATTTCTGCCCAAGTTATGAATAGCACTATAAACTCTTACATACCTGCAGGTTATTTGGCTATACCACATGATCTGTCTGTGTTTGTAATGCTAAATACTTCTGATAACATTATGTAACACAATTTTTGTTCCTGGGTTATAAATGGCATTTCCCAAGTTTATTAATCTGTAAAACATTGTTTTTGTGGTTGCACAAAAGGTTAAAAATGGCATATGAAAGGTTAAAAATGGCAGCCACAACAACTACTTTCAAAATAAATACCACCCAATTAAACAGGAAATAACACTTTCAAACCAGGAACAAGATTTTTTTTTCAAATTTGTTACCTAGTGTAATTCATGTGAATATGCAGCCAGAATATCATCACAGACATGCTCCAAAGAAAAATTCAAATCAAATTTTGGCAGGTGAAAAAAATGTATGAAATTTAAACAATACAGCACTAGCACTGTGACTATAAATCCAGTATTATCTAATCAAACAAAACATCTTAGAAAAATCTGAAGAAATTATGAATATACCAAGTGAATATACCCTAAAAGTATCAAATCCTGCCTAACACAAGATACTAAGCAGGGCCAGCTCTAGTTAGAACTTGGATGGGAAATGTCTAAATATCAGGTGCTGTAGACTATTTCATAGCAAGGAATTGGCAAAGCTCCTTCCAGGGAAGGAGGAGCATTCCTTGCCTAAGAAAGCCCTCTGAAATTTATGGAATTAACCATAAGTTGACAAGTGACTTGAAGGTGTATACATACACACAGAGAGTTCGCCACTTACCTCCAGAGGATTCAATTGTAAATAATGAAGTATCCAAATCCTTTTAAAAATTACTTGTTTAAAAGGGAATTCCACACATTTAGTTAATAGTACTCAGCTGGAACTGAAAAATCTTTACTGACTACATGTTTCTGATGAAAATCTGACCAAAACTTAGGCAGATGAGGATTGTTGATATCTGATTTATACCTGAATGAGACTGCTGAAGCCACCATTGTAAAGACTATAAAATTAGGTGTTTGTGCAATCTTCTCAGTGAAAACACATAAACAAGAATAGCAAATATTACATTATCTGGCTATTAATTGAACATTACACTACAGAAATACTGATGCTGGATTGAGGTTAATATCAGCACTATTATAAAGACAACAGAAAGTTTTTTGGAAGCACACAATACCCTTGTTTCATCACCATACTTACCACTGGGTACCATCAGATCAATTTTATTGCAGAAATCTAAGTAGCAGCAGTGTGTATTGCGCACATCTTCTGAACTCAGGCAAAAAAAGGGTTTTCCAGCAGGAATCAGCTTTCCTTTAGGGATGCAAGCCCGGACATGATGCTTCAACCCATTCACATTTGTTATGGAGACAATGCAGGCACCATCTGTTTCACAGGTGGAGTTAGCTTCGTTGCAATTAGAGCACAAACACCTTAAAGCTGAAGGGACAGAGAAGAGATGCTTCAGTGACACACTCCTAACAGATAGTTGGAAATGATTCTGAATAATATATTAGGACTACAGAAACTGCATTTAGTGTTATTTCAGAGTTTCAATGTCAAAATAATAACAAAAAAACCACAATAGATGATCCATTCAATTCCTAGTTCTTATAATAAAGATGCAGAATACTAGAGGTAGGTGTAGCACTGAACTTACTCAATCCTTCAATTGTAAGAGAAATAACTTCCAAGTGTAATTATTACACATCTGAAAAAGGTATCTTTCTCATGTGCACAAATGCTCCTAAATATTCTGTCACAGTGTACACGAACTACCAAGGCATGCTTTATAACCAATTTGCTTCTGTTCCAACAGAGTATATTGTAGAATGAGTACTAAGGGCTCTTCCACACAGGCATATAATCCAGTATATCAAGGCAGAAAATCCCGCAATATCTACTTTGAGCTGGGTTATCTGAGTCCATATTTCCCAGTTCAAAACAGATAATATGGGGTTTTATTCAGTTGTGTGGAAGGGGCCTAAATTTCATGAAAAACAAGATACTTTACAACAATGAGGGCAATAAATTTTGGTGGAATAGAGAAGATTGATTTATAGTAATTTCTTCCTATCCCAAATAGGTTCAAAACCACAAAATAGTAACTGATGACAGGTATCCTATAAACAATAGCTGGTATCCACAGGAGCAGTTAATCACTTTTGACCCTCCATGCTATGCTGCCTCAGAGATCTTGCCTCTGAGCAAACACAGTTTTGGGAATATATCTCTGGCAAGTGCACAGTAATTCAGCCTGAATTTCCTAGGTATGCACTTGCTTTCCACAAAGCAACAGCCAAGCACCATACCATGGGATAAAGGTTGCATTCTACTCTTTATGCAAACACACAACAGCTGCCAAATCCCACATCTGAAGCCTCCAAGCAGAGGTTGTTCCTCTCTCAAGGTGCCTGGAAAAAACCGCCGCCAAATCCCCAAGCAGCAAGGATGAATTCAATAATGTCAAGGTGAAGGGTGGGTGAACTTAATAAGCATACCATACTTTCTACAACAATCATCAGATCCTGTTTCCCCAGAGGGGATAAACAGCATGTACATACCTGTCCCACAGAGTTTAATGCAAAAGTTAAGTGTAATGTAAACATTAAAGAAAGAATGTTGTAATTAATTCTACCTTTAAAAAGTCGCTACAATGTCAAGTCAATTTGGAACTGTACCACATACTATGTACAACAGCATTTGTTGATATCACACGACTATTACTTCCTACACTTGTAAACACAGGGTCTCAACTGTAGTTCTACAATGTTTGTCTGTTGATTGTCTAAGGACACACAACTGCCCTTCCCAATTTGTCTTTGTACTTCAAAAAAGATCAATTGTAACCCCAAACAGGTAAGCCAAAACACCGCCTGATGTTAGAAGGTAAAAAAAGAGGCGCAATAATAATAATAATAATAATAATAATAATAATAATAATAATAATGAGACAGCCCTCATTAGGGAGTGGGAGTTTGTCAACAAATGCCTGGTACAGTAGCCTATATTTCAGAGGAAGGAACTGGCAAAAATACCTTTAAGAACTTATTGCCTAAGAAAACCTTGTGACTTTTATGGGGCTGCCATAAGTCAACAGGCAACCTGAAGGCACTGTAAACACACACACAAATACCCATGGCAAACAAGACTGATGCAGCTCTCAGGGTAAATACTTACACTTTTCCTGAAAGTTGGATAAATAAGCAAGAGCAACGCATCACACTATCACAGGCAATGAACACCACTAACAAGCTAAGGAAGGTCAGATTTGGGTCAAGACTTAAAAGAAAATATGACAGAAATAAGACACGGCAGGAAGTAGATGTGTGCATATCAGTACTCTAGTGAAAGCTCTAGCATAGCACCAAATTGGCTGGTAATGTATTAATGTATTTAACATGATTGATAAAACTGTATGACTCTTAAAGAACTGGCAAAATACCTTACATCAAGGCTTTCTGTGGTTATCTTGCAGGCCCAACTGAACATAACATTCTTTGTTTACTCAAGAAAGCTACAAGACAACAGCTTCATTATGAGATAGAGTATATCTTACATGAAATCACTAATAGATATTTTGTCTATGAAAACTGTTATGAGGTAAGATGTTCAAAACGTCATTTACAAATAGAAAAATAGTTTCCCCTTAAGAGTGGTTTATTCAAGAGATAAAGATAGAGTAGTACTTCAGTGTTGCTATCTGGCAGATATCCTTTCCATTTTGGGAGGGAGAGAGAGAAGCGGGAGGAAACTGAAGTAAAAAACAACTCCCAAATCTCCCACCCTAACCCAAATACAGAGATATTATACATTCGAAGTATTTTATTTTTATAGGGAAAAATAAGACAGCCCACTTACAGCTTTTATTGTAAATGTGATTACATTAGTCAGTTTTTGTAAGCTAGCCTGACAAAACATCAGTGAGAATATGACACAACTCAATAAGACTCTGTATGCACTTTCATTCACAAATGTTGTGGAGAAGTGTGTTTTTGAACACACGTCCTTTCCTTTACTATTATGTCATTAAATGTCTTGGTTAATAAATGAAAAATACTATGAAAGTATTTTGTTTTGTTTAATTTAGACATTAAAACAAAAATGAATTTAAAAGATAAAAGGCAACAGTAACATTTTCTAGTTTGGTCTTTAGAGACATTTAGCATATTTAAGCACAGTGGAAATACTTTAAAATACCAAGCCATGGGAAGGGGGAAAGATAAACAACATAAAATCATAACTAAAACAAAGGCATTTGATTCAAACATTATCAAAAATATTTTGCTGTCCCCTCACCCTGTTTTCCGAGTATTCTTTCAGTTGAGGCCATAGTCACTATCCGTAACAAAACACCTTAAGTAACAAACTCCAAGACACCAACAAATACATCAAAACAAATTCCGTAATTCCAAACCAACTGTATTGGAACTTTCCATTAAAGCCAGGAATAACCAGCTATTATTATTTATTTGCCGCACTTATATTCCACGCTTCCCATCCAGGAAGGGGACTCAAGGCGGCTCACAACAGAGGCACAATTCGATGCCATAATACATATAAAATAAAGCAATATATACTTTAAAATAACATAATTAAAACATAATGCTTAAAACCATTATTTAAAATCACATAATCCAAAAAACCATATTCCAGGAGCCACTATAGACATTATTTTGAAAATATGCCAATGCATAGCTTAAACTGAAACTATATGTTATTCCTACTTTCAGCCAAGTTTCTTGGCTTTAGTGGGTTGGGAGGGCTAACGGGAGTGGTTTTTGAAAAATTGGGGACCGTCTCTGATTTAAGCATACCTCACAACCTTGTGGAGCTTGCATGTATTCCATCTTTCTTGCAATAACAGCAAACAGCATAGCATATAGTAAATATGCAGCCCTTCCATTTTACCAGCACAGCTATCTTATGAATTAAGTTAAATGAAGGAATGAATTTGTCTATCACTAATTATCAGTCTATTGTTTCTTTCACATAAGCTGCAAAAAGCTAGGTTTGTAGCAATTGGTGATAGCTGTTATTGCTGGATGCATTCAAATGACCTCTGACTTATAGCAATCCTATAATGAGTTTCTTGGTGATATTTCTTTTGGTTTTGTCTTCCTCTGAGGCTAATATAATGTGATTTGCCCAATTTCATCCAGTATGTTTCCATGGCTGAGCATGGATTTCAACACTGGTCTCCAGAGCTGAAGTACAATGCTCAAAACACTACACTGGCTCTTCTTAATGAGTCAATTATTTTCAAAAGGCCTTATTCTGCTTGGAATACTAAATAGGCAGTACAGACATATCCTATTCTCTTCAACATAATTTCTAGACCAATTGTGCTGTACACATAAATGTTGGGTACACAAAAATCTATGGTTAGTCCAATTCACATCACATGATGAGCATGTGGAAATAGCTGTCAATGTTGTGCAGGCATTGAAGATATTATTTAAGATATTTCTACCCTGCCTTTCTCCGTATACACACAATATGAACAATTAAACATAAAATTCACAAGTTAAAACATTAAAAACACATATACAATAAAAACCAACTTTTTTTTACAGTGTGGCTATACTGTTAATCTTTTATTGCTTTACTGCTAACTGCTCATTAATACTAATTAAAAGCTTTCCAGAAGCACATCTTTTACATGTTGCTTACTCTAGCAATAGATGGTTGAACAGAAGCTCTCTGAAGCTCTAGGTGCTCTTACTGCCTATTACAGGGAAAACCAGCTGATCCCTAATCCATCTAAAACCCAGGCATGTGTTTAAGAACAGACAAGCATCCCGAGCTCTGAGGATTAACTGGGAAAGAATCCCACTGGAGCATTGCAGCACACCCAAACACCTGGGAGTTACTCTGGACCGTGCTCTGACCTACAAGAAGCACTGCCTGAATATCAAGCATGAAGTGGACGCTAGAAACAATATCATACGAAAGCTGAGTGGCACAACCTGGGGATCACAACCAGATACAGTGAAGACATCTGCCCTTGCGCTATGCTACTCTGCTGCTGAGTGTGCATACCCACTTTGAAACACATCTCACCATGCTAAAATAGTGGATGTGGCTCTTAATGAGACATGCGGCATTATCACGGGGTGCCTGTGCTTACACCACTGGAGAAATTACATTGTTTATTACCACCTGACATCCGCCGGGAAGTAGCAACCAATAGTGAAAGGACCAAGGAAGTGACATCTCCAGCTCATCCCCTGTTTGGGTATCAGCCAGCACACCAACAACTTAAATCTAGAAATAGTTTTCTAAGATCAACAGAGACACTCGCTGGAACACCTCAGCAAGCAACAGTCCAAAAATGGCAAGCTCAAACCCAGAACCTCAATCGATGGCTAATACCAAATGAGAGACTCCCTCCTGGGCACACAGAAAACTGGGTGACTTGGAAGGCGCTGAACAGACTGCGCTCTGGCACCACGAGATGCAGAGCCAACCTTAAGAAATGGGGCTACAAAGTGGAATCCACAACATGCGAGTGTGGAGAAGAGCAAACCACAGACCACCTACTGCAATGCAATCTGAGCCCTGCCACATGCACAATGGAGGACCTTCTTGCAGCAACACCAGAGGCACTCCAAGTGGCCAGATACTGGTTAAAGGACATTTAATAGAATACCAAGTCTGCAAATTTTGTGTTTTGTTTGTTTGTCTGTTTTTTAATATAATACAACTGTTTTGGTTCACTTCTGAAAGGATAAATAAATAACTCTAGCAATATACTGAAAAATGAAAAGCTAAATGTTTGCTTTTGTCCAAGTACCCCATGAAATAAGTGTGCAATAGGGGCCTCATAAATCAGAAACTGCATGCTTAATTTTTAAAAATCCATTATGTGCCAGTTTTTTCTTTCCAATTTGTCTGCACGCACAACAGATATGTCTGATAATTAGTAATGCTGCAAGAGGTTTAGGGAGTAATGTGATCTGTGAGAGTGAAAAGCAAATAAATCCCTCAAGACATATGCTTCCTTCTTCCAAACCAACCCAAACAATGTCAGACACAGGGTAAAAATTAGTAACAGGGACACTGGGAAGAGCACAAAACTACATTAAATATACTGAGGGGTGGGACTAGGCTTAATTTTTTTGTGCAAAGCAGAAACATGTGATGGTTGACTGTGCCCTCCATACTCCAGCCAAATCACCAAAATAATAAATTATATTAAGGAAAGAGATCTTATGTGTCTCGTATTTCTTACCAAGAGAATAAATTTACATTGATTTGATGCATATTTATTAAATGTTTATTTATTGAATAACTTGTGACATATCTGAGATGGGATGTCTGAGACCCTTCAGACCTTTCAAAGTTCCACCTTCCAGCATCCTTTACTTTGCTGCCAGGTTGCTGGGAGTTACAGTCCAATATCTGGAAGGCCAGATAATTTCTATCTCTGTTATATATCAATCACCTGAATGTGAAAGACGGGTCATTGTCCAAGGCAAGTGAGCTCTTCATAGAATACACATATTGAAAAACCTCAAACAAATGGAAATACTCTCTACATTCAGATGGCAAGTGGCTGTAAAACAAATTTTAACAGAGTATTTAGATAGGGAGAAGGGAGTGATTTTTAAAGTTCAAAAAGATACTGATTAGTATTGGACTTTATTCTATTTTGTCCATTTTGAAAGTGACACCTGTACAAAATTTATAAACCCTAGTATGAAATCTGATCAAAACAATGATAAAGATAGTTGTCTGATCAAAACAATGATCAATACGATTCTTGATGTATCATGATAGCCAAAACTAACAAAATGAATTTCAACAAGGATAATTGTAAGATATTACACTTAGGCAGCAAAATGAAATGCAAAGATGCCGAAAGCTTGACAACAGTACATGTGAAAAAGATCTTGGAGTCTTCATAGACAAGTTGAACATGAGACAACAGTGTGATGCAGCAGCTAAAAAGCCAATGGGATTTTGGGCTGCATCAAAAGGACTATGGTGGCTAGATCAATGGAAGTCATGGGGCCCCTCTATTCTGCTTTGGTCAGACCTCATGTGGAATATTGTGTCCAATTCTGGGCACCACAATTTGAGATATTGACAAGCTGGAAGGTGTTCAGAGGACAGCAACTAAAATGATCAGAGGAATGCAGACCATGCTCTATAAGGAGCATCTTAAAGAGTTGCATATGTTTAGTCTGCAGGAGAGAAGGTTGCGAGAAGACATAATAGCCATGAACGCTCTAGCTGGAGGTCAGCTGCGACCAGAAGTGCTGTAAAATTTGAAGAGGCACAAATGGAGGGTGAAAGAGAGAAACATGCCAAGAGGAAAGCGCGACAAGCCGACCGCGACCGCCTCCCACCTGGAAACCAAGGCCCTCACTGCGGGAGAACATGCAGGTCAAGAATTGGGCTCCACAGTCACCTACGTACCCACCGCCATGACATCGCACTTGGAGGACAATCTTACTCAGATAATGAGGGATTGCTTAAGTAAGTAAGTATAAATATGTGAAATGGCATAAGGAGGAGGGAACAGGCTTGTTTTTTGCTGCCCTGGAGACTAGGGCCCCTTCTACACAGCTGAATAAAATCCCACATTTTCTGCTTTGAACTGGAATATATGGCAGTGTGGACGCAGATAACCCAGTTCAAAGCAGATATTGCGGGATTTCCTGCCTTGATATTCTGGGTTACATGGTTGGGTGGAAGGGCCCTAAGACTTACAGCAATGCGTTCAAATTACAAGAAAGGAGTTTCTACCTGAACATTATGAAGAACTTCCTGGCTGTGAGAGCTGTTCCGTGGCAGAATCTCCTTACTTGGGAGGCTTTTAAACAGAGGCTAGTAGCCATCTGTCAGGGTACTCTGTGCTTTTACTGCATGGCAGGGAGTTTGTTTAGATGGCCCATGTGCTCTCTTCCAACTGTATTTTTTTATTCTATTATTCTATGTATATTTCATGTACAATGAAGTGGTGCGCCTGAGACATGACAAAGGAAAATATATTGTTTCACAGATAAGGGGGAAAGAGTAAGACAGCAAGGAAAGTTAAGAGTAGATTCTTATAAACATCTACCTTTCAAGTTGGTCAAAGTAGCAAATTGCTCCTAACATTTTTATTTTATTTTGGCTTTTCAAAATGAATCCATAATAGTCTTACAATCAGTTAAAGATAAATATAATTTATAACAAAAATGATCAATACCAGACATCAACACCAGGGATGGAAAACCTC
This sequence comes from Anolis sagrei, assembly GCF_037176765.1. Taxonomy (NCBI): domain Eukaryota; kingdom Metazoa; phylum Chordata; class Lepidosauria; order Squamata; family Anolidae; genus Anolis; species Anolis sagrei. The sequence continues at coordinate 139,312,591 of NC_090022.1, forward strand.
CTTATATCCAGAGGAAAAATTCTAATTTGGGAATGAGCTCAGAGGGAGGGAGCGAGGGCAGGGTAAGTAAGACCAAAAGAAGATGAGGCCAACTGTACTACCACATACAGAAAGCAAAGCCAAGCCCACGTCTTCGTATGATTGCCCACAATTGATCTTCAGGGCAATAACGTGCATTAATGCCAAGTATAGTCCACTTATATGCACTTAGGGATATTTGAAGAGCAGGGCAGTGAAACTCTGGATCTGAGTTGACTGGAGATAACTGCCAGAGTTTCCTTGTACAACACCAGGAAGGAGATGGACTTGGGCCTGATAGGAAGCCTGCAGTCTGGATGGGGACTTGCATTAGCTAATCTGCTCTGTGCTCTAATTCTGAAGGTGAAAACACTGTTTTGAAATATCTGTTGTCTCTCTAGAATGCTCCCAATGGTGATGGCTAGGGAATTCATTTCAAAACTCTTAATCTGAGTTGTGTAAACCAAGGAAGCACAGAATTGTTGTGCATGGCTGAACAAAGGTACATCCAACTCTGTCACCTCTTGACAATGGGAAGAACATCACAACAAGAAGAAGACCAGCCTGTCTCCTGTCAGCCAGTGAAGGAGTAGCTAACTGAATAACACTCAAAATTCTAGCTGCTTTGTAATCATTAATGCTGCTGCTGCTCCAAATTGATAGTGCGATACAAGATCCCTGATCACAATACTTTCTACAAGTTGATTATCCCTTATCCAAAATGCTTGGAACCAAAAGTATTTTGGATTTTTTTTTCAAATCCTGCATTTCCATGTTTACATAATCTTAGAGGTAGGACCCAAGTCTAAACATGTAATTTACTACTGTTTCATGTACACCTTACACACAGAGACTCAAGGTAATTTTATAGAAAATATTTACAACAATTTTGTGCACGACACAAAGCTTATGCATATTGCACCCTCAGAACACAAGGTTCCAAGAATCTCAGTCACGTATGTAGGGAAATTTGGATTTTGAAGTGTTTTGGATTTTGGAATTTGGGTTGCTCAAGTTGTACTGGAAATTTGGAAATAGTTATCAAGCACGGTTGGTGGGGGATCTGAAAGAGGGCCTTCTCTGTGGCTGCTTCTTGTCTCTGGAACTCCTTACCTAGGGAAGCCAGAATATCCTCCCCCCCCCCTCCCTTCCTGCTGTCCCTCTGGTAACAAGCTGAAACCTTTCTATTTCAGCAGGCTTTATAAGAAAAAAATTGTTGAACATGCATTGGGAGTAATGTGTAGTACTTTCTTTATGTTAATATGTTTTTAATTGCTTTAACTATTTTCAATAGTTTCTATGTTTAATTCTATTTTAATGTGTGTATGCTTTTTAAAGTTTTTTAATTGTATATATTAATGTTGTGTATTGTATTGTTTTTAATGCTGTGTTTGGTCTCTTTTTATAGAGAAACAGTGAGAGGATAACAATGATATAATTGTAGCCACTGCTTGGCAACACTGGCACATGTTTCAGAAAGCAGGTCAGCATCAACCTTTCAAGGGAAGGAGATTAATGAGAGACTCCCCCTAGAGCAGTGGTTCTCAATCTTTAGTTCTCCAGGTGTTTTGGACTTCAACTCCCAGAAATCTCAGCCAGCTTACCAGCTGTTATGAATTGTAGAAGCCGAAGGCCAAAACACTTGGAGGACCAAAGATTGAGAACCATGGCTCTAAAGAGCCCAGGATGGCCTCATCCCTGCTTGCCTTTTGCAAGCCACTGAAAATGGACTTCTGCCATCAGGCATTTAGGAAATGATATGGGGCAGGCTGCTAGGGATGGTATGAGTGGGATTTGAGGGAAATGTGCAGTTTTTTAACTGTAATTTTAATTGTATTTTAATTTTTATGCTTTGTGACACAAAGATATAATTGTTTTTTAATGTTTGTATTTATATTTGCATGCATTTGCTTTGTTCTTAATTTATAATGTGTAATGTTTGCTCATAGCCACCTTAAGTCCGTATATCAGGGGGAATGGCAAAATAAAAATAAAGGAAATTAAATAAATATGACTAATGGGTAACCAGTAAAATCCAAATTAGAAAGCAAAATGTGTAAGTTCTGATAAGCAACAAGGGAAAATATTTCCACATTAAGAAGAAAGTGCAAGTTCTTTCCATAGACACATTAAGAGTTCAGTTGGCAATATTATGAAAAGCCAATTTTTAAAGAATAAAAAAACCCTAAAATCAGATTTTCAAAAAAATCAAAAGCAACTGAGTGATAAATGCCTAACTTCTATAAAACTTAACTCCCTTAAATAAAATAAAATGCCTGGGTGCAATAAAGGTATTCTGGTTGATTACGATTTTATCTACGCCTCTAATAAAATATCTAAAGGTGCAACACAAGCTTGTTCTGAACTGTATTGAGCAGAAAATCAGACACAGACATGCCAAAGACAGACCCAACCCCAAATGAAGCTGTTTAAACAAGCCTAATATTAAGCTTCAGAGCCTTAGAATGAAAGCTTTGTTCTGTTAGGGATGTGCCGAAGTTAACTGACAGAGATTTCATCAGAGATAGAACACTGGCTTATATGACACAGATTTGGCTTAAGGAGTGAAAGCCCCATTCAGTTCTGCTTCTCTCCCCCCTGCCCCATCACTTGATCAAAATCTTTGAAGTATTTTTACAAAGCAAGGTGTATGACACGCAAGGATAAACCCTTGAGTTCGTAAGATTTTTTCTCCAAAATTGTTATATAATAAATTTATAAGCTACTCCAAATGCTACCCCTGACTTAAAACGGAAAAACTATTTCAAATACCAATGATTTACAATACAATGAACTTCAGTATAATGTCTCTGGTAGGAGCTGCCATAATGGCATCAAAATGGCTAAAACTACACATAAAACATGTTGAGGTGTCTAAGGAGATTAAGAAAAATACTTCTTGGCACCAAAGAGGAATCTGTGCCAGATGAATTTCTCTGCAAAGAACATCCTAGATATTAGACTTTTGTGACTGACAAAAGCCATGTTCCTAGTCATCATCCACCTAGTTTCAGAAAGAAAATGGGGTAAAGGAGACACTGTTGAGATCATTTGGTAGAGGGCAATGGCTGAGTTACCTCGTTCCCAAGATGCAGAAAGTCTGTCTTCAATGAACTACCTAGCAACTTATTAAGTAACAGGTTCTCAATAGTCCAAGAGAACGTAAACTTTGTTTTAGGTTCTCTTATCTAAACCTATCTAAACTTTGATACTCCAGGAGACATGTTATATATAGAAATCCATATCTCATTTAACAACAGATGTCTCTAATTACTCTATCCACAAACCCCCACCCTCCTAACCCTACCTTGCAAGTTGCCTGGTGCAGCTGTATGAACTATATCGAGTAAAACACAAAATCAAAGCTTGCTACAATGGTATCTATCCATATGCAAGAACTTTAGAAAACTCCATCATCAAAATATTTCTGGCTTTAAATAATTTCTTTAATTAAATGTTAGTTTGTGACTGTATTTGATCTTTGAATACATACATATTATCTTTTGAGTAATATTTGATCTATTGGTTGATCTTTTTTTTTTTACTACTGAAATATCCACACAGTGAAAACAGGAGGGTCATACTCAAGGGTGTTAGACCACATCACTTGGTTTGCAAACAGAAATGGATAAATGCTGGAAATCAACTACATTCGAATAAGTGACTCCCCATCTGACATAAATGCTCATGAATGAAGCATTTATATTGTAAATTTAAAGTATGTGATTAAATCAAGTGAAAGCTTGTGTCAAATAAATTATCACCTTGTTGCTTTTTCTTCTGGAATGCAAACTATACTAGATAAACTCAGTCATTTGTGAAAGAGGAAAACAGTATTACTCATTGACTAGCATACTTTTAATTTGTCTGCTTTTACCTACCATGAGGCGATTTACAAATGCAAATTCCAATAGAGTGTATATAACAAGGCATTCATCCCTACTGCCAAAAGTGTGTGTGGGACAATTACATTTGTCCAGCCAAGATGTTCCATAAAAAGCTCAAACACATTTTTGGATGGTGCATTCAATTTCTAGCAAACTCATACTTTTCTTAGAAAGTAAAAACATATCAATTGTGGTCTATTCATAATTATAACCAAATCTGCCAATTTGCCCATATAATATTATAATACATTTTCTTGGAGCAATGGCCAGGCTTTAGACCCTTGGATTTATCCACAAAGCACTTTATATTCCAATACTGTGGAAATAACATGATTTGCATTTCCATACAAAATTAGGAAGTCATTTTAATCTATACAAAAAAAAGTATGTGTATCATAATACAAATCTACAGAAAATTGTACATATTAGAAGGTCATGAATAGCACATTATGGCTTTTTAAGGTAACAACATTAAGAATAATAAGGTGTTGTCTTTCTCCTGCAAGTTGGCAAAACTTGCTTCGTGTTTACGTTTTTCCATAAGGACTGAGCTTTATATGCACAATTTTACACGCACAACCTTACTGCAGAAAGCTGCTAAAATACAAAAACACAACATTTGCTGGAAATAGTGACTCTCTACCAAAACAAAGAAACCAAAGAATTGCATTTTGAAAAAAATGGCTTGTTATGGAAACAAGGATTGATAGAGCGTTAGTTGAGACACCTTTTCCCTCATGATAACTCTTCAAGGAGTGAATTTCCCTTCCTAGGGCTAGATGTGTTTCACTTACTGTTGTCTCACCCATGTTCTTAACTGTGAGTTGTTTCTAAGTCAGATGTTTGTAACTCAGGAACTGCCTGTAGTTCCACTTCGTTTATTTTAAATAAAAACTCAATAGCAGGAAGGAAAAGTGGTGTCTAAAAATGTAGCTTTTAAAAAATTATTAAATGAAATTCTTATAGGTGAAACAGCCGTGTATGTGAAGCATGTGGGCAGCTGAACCTGTCTGTCAATATCATGCCTTTTAGTGTGCTTTGAGAACTTCATATTTATTTGCTTAAAATAAACAGGAATAGAGAATAACTTCCTTATTCTCACAGGGACAGAAAGTGAGGCGAAATCTTCTGAACAGGGGCACAAAGAGCAAAACAAAGACCACTTGCTGTCCAAAACATACACGCACGCACAGACACACATATATATGGCTGGAGTTGCACTTAAGAAATGTACCTGCTCCAACTTACATACAAATTCAACTTAAGAACAAACCTATAGAACCTATCTTGTTATAATACAGACAGCTTGGGGACTGTCTGTATTTGAAATATCTTTATGGGATGAATGCCTCAGTTCAATTCTCACTGGAACATTAACTACATTACACCATACTACATAGGCATATGCACAGGTGACAACAGAAGTGACCCAAGATTACTACTATAGAATTGTAGTAACTAGCAGCCATAATTTCAAATACTCATCCCTTCATACATTTTCACAAATTTAAGCTTTTCCCATAAGCAAACTCCCCAAGGAGGAAAGTGATGTAACTTGATAACCTAAGTAAGACCCACAGTTCTATGAAGATGCCACACATTTTGCAGACTTATCTTAAGCACATTTTTACAGATTGGTTTTGCTATTGTTTTCTGTCTGTCCTATTGGTTTCAATGTTTTGATAATTCTGGATTTTGTACTGTTTTAAAAACTATTAGCTATTTCCTGTCATTGCTTAGAAAGAAAAGAGGACTATCAGTACCATTACCATTATACAGTTCTTCTCAATTTATTAAGATACATGAGATTAGTAACGCTTATTTTGAAATGAACAGATTGGATTGTAAAACTGAAATCTAAGTGCATTCAGACATTGGTGCATAGCTCTTGATTTTTTATTTTATTTTAAAGATCATAACACAACGAAGATGTACTGAGTGACAAAATGTGAACCTTCGTTGTGGGTCTGCTTTAACCTGCAATTTTATATGCCACTAATGTCAATGCTAAAAAGCAGATTTCTTTTTTTTTTAAGAGAAAAACAAGGAGGTTTTTGCTGACTGTGATGGGGATTTCTGATAGCAGAATCTCTTCAAAGGTGGCATCCTTTGCAATGATAAACAATGAGCCTTCAGAAACAAAGCATGAAACCCCTTAAGACATGTTATACACCCAGTTTTAGAAACACCTTTCAAGAACATACAGAAGCATTTTCTCCAATATAGGCAGTCCCCAAGTTATAAACATCTGACAACTCATAGTCAAGAACAGGAGTGAGAAAATAGGAAGTGAGAAAAATCTACCCTTAGAAGGGCAATTTACTCCTAAAAGAGTTATCATGGGGAATGATGTCTCCATTAAAGCTTTCTCACCAATCCTTGATTGCACCACAAGCCAAATTTTTCAAAATCCAATAACCACAGGGACAGAAATTGAAGGGAACTCTCCTGAAAAGAGGCAGAGATAGCCTCTATTCAGAAGAGATAGCCTCTATCCAGAACACACACACACACACACACACACACACAAATATGGCTAGAGTTACACTTAAAATGTACCTGTTCCAACTTACATAAAATTCCATTTAAGAACAAACATACATAATTAATCTTGTTCGTAACTTGGGGACTGCCTGTATCTGCAAGCCAATATTTTACAGGAAATAAAACTACAACCACCAAACACCATTTGTCTCATTCTCTTCTGCCAAAGCTCTTATATGTTTTGTTTTGGGTTTTTTTGTTATACAAGAACAACCCCAACTCTGCAGATACTGGGATTATAATCTAATTAACAATGTTTCCTAAATGCAGTGCTTCAGATCAAGAGGGGCACTGCACTTCTTTATTCTTTTCCTTCCAAGAAAATTCCACAGAAATGAACAACTTTTTGTCTTCCAAATGTTATTGGATTGTAACTAGCAGCCCTTACTAGCATAGCTAATAAGAAAGGAGTTGCAGTAGAAAATAATCTGGAAAACCACAAGTCACCCAGCCCTACTTTATTGTAACACATTAACAATCTGGAAACATGTGATCCTTATTCACATTAGAAATTTCATCCCAAAACACTTTTTTTAAGCCCATTGGAATAAGTCTATTAATAATCATTATGAAGGATAAGACAATTGGCCTCTTTGGACCAAAGTTCTGTTCATCAGTGGCCAATCAATTGTTTACAAGAAATCCACTACACAATCATAAATGTAGCAGTGAATTTCATGGAGTTTCTTTAAGCAATGAATCTCAGGGGTGGCTTTACTAGTTACTTCCTCTGAAATATAGCGTACAGCACCTAATATCCTGAAATGACTGGCTTGGCCTTGAAGGAGTTTGGGGGGGGGGGTGACAGCCAACGGCCAACAACTCTGGCGTGGGCTGGTCCATGAGGTCACGAAGAGTCCGAAGCCACTGAACGAATGAACAACAACACCTAATATCCACTGATGATTTACCATCCAAGTACTGACTAGGAATGCTTCTGCTTAGCTTCCAAGATCAGATAGGATCTGGCACTCACAGAATATTTAGACAAGTGGTTCTCAACCTGTGGGTCCCCAGATGCTTTGGCCTTCAATTCCCAGAAATCCTAACAGCTGGTAACCTGTCTGAGATTTCTGGGAGTTGTATACCAAAACAGCTGGGGACCAACAGGTTGAGAACCACTGATTTAGACACTTCACTGATGTCTATATCCTTTACTATTATCCAATTCCATTTGAAAGCCACCCAGGTTGACAGTTATCTATGTATCTTTTACTGATGAATTCCACTTATGATTGTTCATTAAATGCTTCTGAATCTCGTATTATTCATCTTCATTGGATATGGGTTGCTAGATAGTAATATTATGTAAGGGAACAAGTATCTCACTTTTCACTTTCCTCATATGATGCATAATTTAAACTGACATTTCTGACCTCTAAGAAACGCTAAGGTAAACCTATCATGATATTTTCTTGGCAGTATTTGTTCAGAGGGGGTTTGACTTTGCCTTCCTCTGAGGGCTTCCATGGCAAACCAGAAATTCAAATGCTGACCTCTAGTCATAAACCAACACTCAAAAGCACTTCACCAAACTGGTTCTTGTGAGGTGGGGGGGAGGACCAACAATGGAAAACTATGGGAATAAAATACTTCTGCCTTGTCCCTCTCTATCTACCTTCTAGAACAGTGGTTCTCAACCTGTGGGTCCCCAGATGTTTTGGCCTTCAACTCCCAGAAGTCCTAACAGCTGGTAAACTGGCTGGAATTTCTGAGAGTTGTAGGCCAAAACACCTGGGGAACAACAGGTTGAGAACCAATGTTCTAGAACAGGGGTCCTCAAAACTATGGCCCGGGGGCCGGATGCAGCCCTCTAAGGTCATTTACCCAGCCCTCGCTCAGGGAAAACCTAAGTCTGTAATGACTTGAAAGCACACAACAACAACAATCCTATCTCATCAGCCAAAAGCAGGCCCACACTTCCCATTGAAATACTAATAAATTTATATTTGTTAAAATTGTTCTTCATTTTAATTATTGTATTGGTTTTAAGTGGTTTTTGCACTACAAATAAGATATGTGCAGTGTGCATAGGAATTCATTCATGTTTTTTTCAAATTATAATCCGGCCCTCCAACAGTTTGAGGGACTGTGACCTGGCCCTCTGTTTAAAAAGTTTGAGGACCCCTGTTCTAGAATAATCCTGACATATAATTTCAGGAAATTTGCTGAAATATCGCTTGATGGCTTGTACCAATTCCATCTATTTTAAAGCATTGTGGGGTCTTGAAATTGAAGAGAAAACATTTCAGAATATGCAACATCTGTTGTTCGTAATACAGCCTGAATAGGCCAATCTTCATTTTTATATGCTGGTGAAGATTAAAAATAGAAGATTAGAAAAATATAGCTCAGAAAAGAAAACTATTAATTTCATCCTGAGGGTCCTTCCCAATTACTGTGAGCTTTTCTTCCTGAAAGTTGAGTGATTTCCTTGTCTGGATGACACTATGGAGGCATATGCATTTAGAATACATCCTTTCTTTTATTATTCTGTACATTTTGTATGCTTCCAACTATAGCCTTTTGATGACTTCTCAAATTGGGAAAAACAGAGTAGTAGATCATTCGGCATCTTGCAATTCCTTTTTTTTTAAAAATATTTAAACTGAATAAATGTATAACTATTGTCTGAATAAAGTATACATTCACATTTAATATATTCAATCATAATACTTTTTCAAATGAACAAGCCGTGTTGTACATCACACGCATTAGGTTTCTAAAGTAACAATGATTACATCTACAAAAGACTATTTATACATCAAAATGCCCCAATATATTTTTTCCAGGGAGGAACTCCGTCCCAAAACCCAGTTCTTCCATGGTTTTGAATTTTCAGGAAATCTGCATCTGAATGTCCATATTAACAAGGACCCCTTCCACACAGCTGAATAAAATCCCAATAATCTGCTTCAAGCTGGAATATATGGCAGTGTGGACTCAGATATCCCAGTTCAAAGCAGATATTGTGAGATTTTCCGACTTGATATTCTGGGTTATATGGCTATGTGGAAGGGCCCAAGAAGGTACATAATGAGGGAAGCGTAAAATGTATTTTTCACATGATAAAAAATCATTTGAGGTAAATTTGACAGGTGCTGGTTTGTAAATATGGAATTGAGAATTCATGGTAAAATTACGATAATTTATTATTCCCCTATAGATCTTTAAGTGACTTCATAAGAAACATCATCAAGAGACTATTCCATATGAATAAACTGCCCTGCATCAGCATCAGCTCTGTCAATGTACAAGATGTTCTCAAGAGCAAGGCTTCTTACCTTCTTTGAAAATAAATTAACAAATGTGTCTGCACATAAGGAACTGGTTTGTGACTGGCTCCTTCTTTGATGATGTCTTTGTTGAGACAGCAAGGGGGAATTAAGAGTCATCAGACTGACAGTGCTTTACAAGTGAAACCAAACAATAAAAAACCAGGCTATTTAAGGTGAACCCAAACCTCACTTAGAATGTATGATTACTTTCAAAGGTTAACATATGATTTCCTTTTCGGAGGAGAAATTTGTGTTGAACGTTATCTCCTGTATTTGAAAATGTTTTGATTTTTATTATTACTTTGAAATATTTCTATCTGCATATACCCACAAAATAAGATATCTTAAAGATGGGCCCCAAGCCTTAAAACGCCATTTATTGCTGTTTCACATATACTTTATCCACTGTATACCAGATTTTAAATAACTTTGTGAATTAAACAAAGATTGCATTACTGAACCACCAGAAAGCAAAAGTGTCATTATTATAGTACAGGACAAAATGTTTTTAACATGATATAGTTTTAAAGTCTAGGTTTTCTTTTCGAAACCTATAGTGAGAGTAGCATTTTTGTAAATAGCTTTTAAATAGTGATAAATTTAAATTTATATCATAACCTAATGTAAGCATTCACATGGATGAATGATTTTAAGGTAACTACTATAGAACAGGACAAAATGTTTTGAACATGATATAGTTTTAAGGTCTAGGTCAGGCATGGGCAAATTTTGGCCCTCCAGGTGTTTTAGACTTCAACTCCCACAATTCCTAACAGCCAGTAGGCTGTTAGGAATTGTGGGAGTTGAAGTCTAAAACCTAGAATTGTAGGAGTTGAAGTCCAGAACACCTGGAGGGCAAAGTTTGCCCATGCCAGGTCTAGGTTATCTTTTTGAAACCTACAATCAGAGTAGGGTTTTAAATGGTGTTAAATTTAAATTTATATCCTAACCCAGTGGTTCTCAACCTGGGGTCCCCAGATGTTTTTTGCCTTCAACTCCCAGAAATCCTAACAGCTGACAAACTGGCTGGGATTTCTGGGAATTGAAGGCCATAAACATCTGGGGACCCCAGGTTGAGAACCACTGTCCTAACCTAATGTAAACAATGTACTGATGTGGATGAATGACTGTAAGGTGGAATGCTTTGAATGCAATTTTCCTGCTTCTTGGCAGGGGGTTGGACTGGATGGCCCATGAGTTCTCTTCCAACTTTATGATTCTACACTGGTCGTGGACTGTAAATATAAGATTTTGATTTGATTTGTCTATTTCAGCCATCCATGTGGACCATTTTGGAATTTAGGGCAAGAGATGCTCAAACTGTACATCTTGTTGACAAAATATGTAACATCCATTTAAACGTGCTTTTGAAGACATCGGTCTCTCAGAGTCAGTTCTGTGATACAATACAGAGAGAAAAGGAACTGGCAGGCCTTCAAAGGCCTCTCCCCTCTCTCACACACACACACACAGAAACACACCAACGCATGGGCACAAAAGGACCCCTCCCCTCGTCTGCAAAAACACACACCAATAAATGACTGAATAAAGATCAGATGTCCCTCTCATCTTCCTGGATGGTTTCTGAACCCTAGCATTGACACCCCTCAATGGCGAACCATCTCTATAAATAAATGGCCGAATAAACATCACCTTCTTCGATGGCGCCTAAGCCCCAGCCAATGAGCCACCCCAACAGGAGGCGAATAAATGACTACATAAACAAACGCTAAGGTGATGCTCTCTCCTTCCCCGATGGGGCCTAAGCCCTAGCCACTGAGCCACCCCAATAGGGGGCGAGCCCCCTTCCTGCTCCCCAGTCCCCCAGAGGCAGGCAGGCAGGCAAACACACCCGACCAAGGCACGTCCGCCATACCTTCCCAGGACGCCGCACCTCAGAAGGAAGGCGCGCCGCCTCATTCCAGCCATGGCTGCTGCTGAGGAAGGAGCCACACAACAGGAGCTTCGAGGAAGGGCTGAAGGATGGCATGGGCCTCCCCTGGGGAGGGATAGATGGGGGACGGGGAAATGGGGGGGGGGGACTTGCTTCCTCTTCCCCCCACCCTTCCCCCAATAATCTTGGCCTCCTTCTCCTCCTCCTCCTTTTTCTCCACTACCCTGTGAGGAAGGCTCCCCAATATCGCAGCCGCCATGTTGGCGAAGGCTCTGTTTCTTTCCCCCCTCCCGCTCCCTCCCTCCCCCCTCCCTCCGCTCGCGCTCACCTTGGGCCCCCCGCTGGCCCCCCAGCAGCACCAGCACCAGCACGGCCAGCCCGAGGCAGGTAGGGAAGAAAGGGCGCGGGGCGGGAGGAGCAGCAGGAGTGGCGGCGGCGTTGGCGCGAGCCGGGCCCCCCGCCATGGCAACGGCGGCCTCGCGGCAACCTCCCCTTCCTCGCTCGCTCGCTCCGACAACAGCGGCTCCAGCAGCAGCTGAGGCGACGCACGGCCGAGACCGCTGCTGCGCGAGACAAATCAGGCACACAAGACAAGCCAGCGAGAACTGGAGGGGAGGGGGGAGGAGGAGTGGGAAGAGCCTGCCGGGCTTTAAAGGGGAGGCGGCGCTTGGCGCTTAAAGGGGAACACAGGCAGCCGGTGTCCGCTAGGCATGGATGTCGGCGGACAAAAAAAGACGCGCGTGCCTTAGATCAGGAGATCAAAGAAGTGGACCCTGATACCAAAAAAAAAAAAAAAAAAAAAAAAAAAAACAAAAGGCGGTTTCCTGCCTTCTGTGTTCTCCAGGAAGGGACTTTCTTGGGGCCCTTCCACACAGCCCTGTATCCCAGGATAGCAAGGCAGAAAGCCCCACATTATCTGCGTGTGGACTGAGGGTCCTTCCACACAACCCTATATCCCAGAATATCAAGGCAGAAAACCCCACATTATCTGCTTTGAACTGGGTTGTCTGAGTCTACACTCAGATAATGTGGGATTTTCTGCCTTGCTGTCCTGGGATATAGGGCTGTGTGGAAGAGCCCTCAAGAGTCTTAGTTTTTAGGCCTGTTCCTGGGGTTATTTGGGGTGCTGATTCAAAAAATTGCATTGGATGGACCCCATCAGCTCTGGTTTCTTAGGTCCCTTCCACACAGCCCTATATGCCAGAATATCAAGGCGGAAAATCCCACATTATCTTTGAATTTGATTTTCCTGCTTCTTGGCTGGATGGCCCGTGAGGTCTCTTCCAATTCTATGATCTGAGTGTAGACTCAGATAACTCAGCGCAAAGCAGATCTTGTAGGATTTTCTGCCTTGATATTCTGGGATATAGGGCTGTCTGGACAGGCCCTTGAGTCATCAGACTAGTTTAGGGGTGCTTCCACAGATCTGCTTTCAACTGGGTTATCTGAGTCCACACTGCCCTATATTTCAGTTTTTTCTTTCGTGTCAGGAGCGACTTGAAAGTTGCTTCTGATGTAAGGGAATTGGCTGTCTGCAAGGACATTGCCTAGGGGACAACTGGATGTTTGATGTTTTATCAACCTTGTGGGAGGGTTCTCTCGTGTCCCCACATGGGGAGTTGGAGCTAACAGAGGGAGCTCAACCTGCTCTCCCCAGATTTGAACTGCTGACCTGTCGGTCATCAGCCCCGGCAGCACAAGGGTTTAGCCCATTGCACACTGGGGGCTCTATATATTCCAGTTCAAGACAGATAATCTGGGATTTTATTCAGCTGTGTGGAAGGGCCCTTAGATATGGTTGACACAATTTTCTAAAGGCAAGCAGATGAATGCTGGTAGATGGCATATGTTCTGTATCTCAAAAAGTAGAGCCCATAGGGGGGAAACTGGTGCTATTTGTGGGATTTCCGTGTCAAATCCACCTAGAAACAGCCCTAACTTTTGTGGCTCCAAAATGTGTGTTGGCCAGTGTAGTCTTCCTTGGCTGAGTGTAGAAAATGTGGGTAATCTTTTTCTTATTTCATTGCTATTGCACATGCCCCTCAAGAATGGGACGCAAGTTATTTAAAACAATGTAAATTAAAAACAATGCTACAGCTAAGCTAAAAGTATAACCTAGGCATGGGTAAACTTCAGCTTACCCATTCCTAACACCCTTTAGCCCTTTCCTTTACCCCTCAGCCACTTAAGTGGGAAAGGGAAAAGGAAAGGACCTCAGGGTGTTAGGAATAGTGGGAGTTGAAGTCCAAAACATCTGGAGGGCTGAAGTTTGCCCATGCCTGGTATAATCCCTAAGTGTTTGAGTGTTCGGACAGCTCTTACCAAGAAAATCCTGTGGTAGTGTTGCCATGGATTTGTAGAGCAAACAACAAAGTGACTAAATATCAACATCTATATCTATACGTAACTATGTATGTATATATGTCTGTATGAGAGAAAACTGCTAAATATAGCTTTAAAACTGTATACACTCTCTTAAAAAGCCATTACAAACCACTGCACAGCACTAAACCCAACCCTACTCAGTTTGAAAACACAGACTTTGACTGACAAAAATAACATGAAAATGTTGAAAAGAAGAGCTAGTTCTATTTGGTCCTGCTCATAAGCATTTACTTCCAGAATCACATTATGAACATTCACAGTTACAAGACCTGACTTGTAACTATTATCAAAGTGCTTTTTAACACGTGTTCATTAACGTTTGGCCCCATCATTTCAGTTATTACTTTGAACTGACAACTATGCTTCAATTGCTTTTATTAAAAGGAGTTATACCTTTTTTGTGTGTGACAACAGGTGACCTGAAAGTTTCTTGTTACTCTGATGGCCTATTCGCAAAAGAGGCTTGCCGTTTCACTTAATTTTGGACTAATTCCCAGAATCTCTCAAGCAGCATGGCAAGGGCCTGTGGGGATTCTCGTAGTATTAGGCCAAAAAGTAATTTTTCTAAGCTCCAAATGTAAGTTGTAATTTGGTGTTAGTAGTCAAGAGCTGAAGATTATGAATGTGTAAAGAAAACCTGTGTGTAGGGAAATCCAGTAATGTGAACTTGTTTTATACCCAAATTGTAACATTCATTATGCTATTCTCATATTTATTGTAGGATGAATTCTGCTGCCTCAATGATACTCTTTTGGATATGCGCTTGCACATTGAGTCAGATATGGAGCAGACTGGAGGACTGGTGATAAGACTTGCATCATGTACATAGCAGGTACAAAAATGCAATGTAAACATTACTTAAAACTAGGAGACAGTTTGCGACACTTCATAACCTGGTAGTAGTAGTGATAGTGATTCATTTTAATTGCCTCATCCACACCAGAGCTTTCCAGATATTTCATGTTGGAGGCACACTTTCAGACGTGTAATTTCCACAACACAACGTAATCAACCAATGAAAATTCAATCATGTGACACACCCGGGCACTCCAGTCAACACACAGCTTGAAAACAGTTTGTCTACATGAAGGATTAGGGTGCATCTACGCTGTGTAATTAATGCAGTTTGACACCACTCATTGGTATGGAATCATGGGAGTCGTAGTTTGAGGATACAACAGCAATCTTTGGAAGTGAAAGCTAGAAAAGAGGCACCAGCTCTGTACAACCCCCATGATTCCATAGCATTGAGTCACGGCAGTCAAAGTGATGTCAATCTGGATTAATTCTGCAATGTAAATGCACCCCTGGCCTTGGTGTAGATATATTTCTTTGCTGTTAAACCCTAAGCTTGGGGAAGCTTACATTTCCAGTGAAGTCAGATGCAGGAGATTGAAGATTTCCCTCTCTTCTCATGCATGTGAATTTAAATACTCTTTTAAAGCTTTCCTGCATTGCTGGCTCTATATGAAACTCAGACACAATGACACTGGATACCCCTAAGTCTGAACAGCTATTTTCAGACCCCAGCATTTTTAAACCAGGCAGAGGATCTTTCTAAATGCAGCTCAGCAGAGTGGTGTAAGCCTCTCTCTTGAGAACCACCTTCCAAATCCTGGTGCTGGTGGCTCCCTAGAGGGGTAAAATCCATGTGAGATCCTAGTTAAAATATGCCTGGTTGTACAATAAACATAGAGAGACTAAGATCTGTTTCTCCTTTCTGCCATGGCACACAAGTGCTGTGCTATGGGTCCCCTGGGGAGCATATGTGCTGCTGGGGCAGTTGCATTCCAGACTTGAAGAAAATCCCCCATCTTACATTCTTTCTGAAGGCTCAGCTCATGATTCACTTATGGAATTCCTGGTCTGCCTGCCTGCTTGCGTGTGCTCATGCGCTTGGACAGAGTTACACCAGGCCTCCAAAGCTTAAAGCAAGGAGAGCATGTCCAGCTGCTGGACCCTTGCCAAGAGATG
Source organism: Anolis sagrei (assembly GCF_037176765.1). Taxonomy (NCBI): domain Eukaryota; kingdom Metazoa; phylum Chordata; class Lepidosauria; order Squamata; family Anolidae; genus Anolis; species Anolis sagrei. The sequence goes on from NC_090022.1 coordinate 139,328,571, forward strand.
TACGGACTGTAGATAAAGAATGGCTGGAAAATAAGAACACTTCAGGGAGTGAAAGTGGTTCTGATCATTCACACAAACGTACAAATTTGTTCTCTTCCTTTCTGTTGTGGTTGTGCAGACATTTGTCTACATCTACAGAACTTGGTTGCATCAGTGCATGAGCCAGGGATAGTGTTAATGAAGATGTAAGCTAGGTCAATGCTGATAAAATATGCAGTGGTCCTCCCTAAAGAATCATGGGATTTTTCGATAGCCCTTCCCATTATGATGGAAGATGAAGCTAGTTATTTCTTCTCCTATTCCTCCTCCTCCTTCTCCCTCTCTTCTCCCCCTCCTTTTCTTCCTTCTCTTCTCCCTTTTTTCCTTTCTCTTTCTCCTCCCTTCTCCTTTTGATTAGAGGATGATGACAGTGGTAAAGGTTTCATCTGACAAAATATGTCCTCTCTAAAATATGTCCTCCAGACGATTCTATGCTATGCTTCTGATGGTGGTTTCCATAGACTTTGTTGCCCTCCAGAACAGGAAAAAGCCCTCTGACTTTAAACACCACACTGTTGAGTAGGAAAAACAATCCTTTTATTGAAGATAATTAGAAAGCAGTAAAGTAAAAAGCACTTTAAAGAAATAGATAAATCCAATTAGGTACGAAGATAATCAGGAACAAAGTAGTCCAGGGAAAATAATCCAACAAAGTCCATGCAAACAAAGTCAAAACTTCTCTAATAAAATCCAAAACAAAACAAAACAAAACACCAGGAAACATGAATCCAAGGAATGAATATAAAATCATAGAATCCAAGAATCAGAACCATCAAACAAAAGGCACTTAAACATTAATCTTCTGGGCAAGGCTTCCATGAAACTAGATTCATGATTCCAAATGATGCTTCATCTGACTACATATCCTGTACTTGGGACTTTTATCCCCTCGTTAGCTACGTTCCAAGCACTCTGAAAATGGTTTCTCTTTAGCTGTGAATCTCTTATCTTTTTCTCTCAGAGCCTAGCAGAACGCCGAAGCCACTGTTCAGCTTTTCTGTTTTGACTTTTCTCCTCCCATCTATCTATTTGCTCATTAATTTCTGAAGCTTGGCCAGGTGCCGAGCTGTTTTCAGGCTTCAAGTCATGGGAATTCTCTGGTAGCAATTCAGGGAGCACACCATCATCCCCACACCCTTCAGGGACGTTCTCATGGGAAACTACACTTGAACAGGGATCTCCTGATCATTCTCTGCATCAATATCATTGACTAAACCATTGCCATCTTGAAACTCATTGACATCACTCCCCACATCCAAAGCACCCTGATCCTGAAACACAGTCCCAGGCTGAGCTCCAACAGACTTGTTTTGGAGGGGCTAGCAAATTCCTAGAGAGGACACCGCTGTAAGAATTTTCTTGGTCCACCAGCTGTTAGGAATTGTGGGAGTTTAAGTCTAAAACACCCAGAGGACCGAAGTTTGCTCATGCCTGCTCTATTATGGCCCTATGATAACTTCTAGCGGAGCTGTTATTGTACTGTATTGTACTATTTTAATATGTAATGAGCTGCACTTGTTGTTCTTTTATATGATTGTACTTTATATATGCTGTAAACCGACCTGAGTCCCTCGTCGAGGTTGAGAAGGACGGTATAGAAAACTTCGAAATAATAATAATAATAATAATAATAATAATAATAAGCTGTTAATTTCAATGGGGTGATGTAGGATTATCTATAGCTTCTTTTTTCCATGGTAAGTTCAGGAACCCACTCCCTGCACATACATGGGATACCTATAATCTTAAGGTATTATTTGTGTATCTCCCAACTCTGCTACCTTGTTATGGGATGGAAGTCCTGGGTTTTTTTTTTTTTGGTTTGGTTTTTTTGGAGACACACCAATGGAGTTTAAGCTTAGCATGTTCTGCTAAGTTGGATGGATTTCAGGTGGGCTCCTGGTGACAGACAGCATGCCTTCCATCTTCTAAGTATCATACTTGCTAACTATGGATACACCAATCACACCAGGGCTTTAAGGCGAATAGCCCTGTATTTCCGCTGCTTGCAGAATTCTGGAAAATGTAGTTTAGGGCAGGGACTTTTGAATTCTCAGCTATAGAGATCCTCGCTTTCCCAAATTACATTTTCCAGCACTCTGCAGGTAGCAGAAATGCGGGGCTGCCAGCTTTAAAGCCCTGGTGTGATAATATTGCAAGTCAACTGGACACAGCAACTCTACCTTCACTGTGCATCTGGGGTTTTATATGGTCCTCTTGCTTTCAGTCTAAATGCTGTAGGCTTATGGTGAGGCTTGAACTATTGCTGTTCTTTGTTTTGGAGTGGCTGTGACAATCCTGAAACCTGACACCACCTGCTTAGTGAAAACAGTAGTCAGCTGCCCAGCCCTGGGTGGAGCGGGAGGCAGGAAGAAGCAGACCAAGGAAAATGGGGGATTGTTTTGGACTGTAGCACCTAGTGCTCCTGTTAGTCCTGCCTGTCATTTTAAGAAAAAGTCATTTTCACAGAGGTAACAAGGATGAAAAGTGGAGTTGCAAGACAGAGTTTGTTCATTAAACCTATAATAAGTGACTGAGAATGTAATTCTCTACATTCCTATTCAATGTCAGACACACTACAATCAGTGGAGCTTATTCCTAAGTAAGGAGGTATAGAACTGAGAAGTTATTCATATGCATTAGTATAGTAGCAGTAGGTGTGCCCTTCTGCCAAAGAGCCACCATTGCGTACTGGTTAGTGTTGGGCTGGAATATGGAATGCCAGGTACTTGTTGCTGTGGCAGTGTTTCCCAACCTTTTTTGACCAGGAACCACTTGACCAGGGACCACTCTCCAACATTAGTACCAAAAGGGTTACGAATCAGTTTTTGGTCAGCTTTAGATTCAGTTTGGTTATTTGGGGTGTTGATTCCGAAAATTGCATTGGATAGACCACATCAGCTCTAATTTCTGATACAGAACATATGCCATCCAATAGTCACCACCTGCTCTCCCACAGAAAAGCATACTTAATAAGCCTCAGCATGTACTGATGATGTACTCTTTTTAATATGATTTATGTTTAAAGTGTGGTTTTACTGTTGTAGTTGTAAGGCATTGAATTTTTGCCATTATCTATGTGTAATTATTATTATTATTATTAAACTTTATTTGTACCCCGCTAGCATCTCCTGAAGGACTCGATGCGGCTTACAAAGGCCAAGGCCTCAACACAACAACAACAACAGACAATAACAATACGATACAAAGCAAATTAAAAAACATAAGCAATAACCGCTTATGTAAACTTCTTTGAGTCCCCCTCAGGGTGAGAAAAGTGGTATATAAATAAATAAATAAATAATAAAATAAACATAAGAGGGTTTCACAAGACCAGTCGCTCTCATTGCAACGTTGTAGTAACAGTGAGGCTGCTGACCATATTTTAGTTCTTGCAGACCACTGGTGGTCCATGGACCACAGATTGGGAACCGTTGCTCTATGGAGTGGTTCAACTCGCAGGGTAACCTTGGGCCAGTCACTTGCTCTCTGTCTACCTTACCTCATTGTCTTATGATAAAGGGGGAAAGGGGAGAGCCCTGTTTTGAATTCACATTGAAGTAGTAACAGAAAATCCTGCCCAAGGCCCCTTCCACACAGATGATAAAATCCACATTGAACTGGATTATATGGCAATGTGAACTCAGACAACCCAGTTCAAAGCAGATAGTGGATTATCTGCCTTGATATTCTAGATTCTATGGCTGTGTGGAAGGGCCCTAAGAGATAGGGAACTGGATTGGAATCTATAAAAGCCTTTAGGTTCCTTTCAACCAAGGGTGCTATATTCAGGATATATACTCTGAACAAGATGAGACAGGAAAATTCACCTGTGTAGCTATAGGATGTGTAGTTATTGGACCACATTTGTAGGTATACAATCATGTATGTTTTGTACAAATATGTTAAACCTATCTGCATTCAAAATCTGTATATGCTTTTTCTTATCCTGTGGCTTTTGAAATCTAGGGGCAGGGAGGCTGGAATAGAAGTTCACTAAGCAAATAAAGATAGTTTCTAGCACTTAATATTATCAAAACTAAAATCAGTAAGCTATTTTCCCTGTTGTTTTATTTGTTTAACATATTTGCTAACCAGTCTTGGGGTTGTTTACTGATCACATTGGCTTTCCAAGTGAAAGAGAGAGATTATTGACTGCAATCATTAGGCAGGCCTTCAGATTGCCATCCAGACACACACTCCGCCCTCAAAGCACAAGCACATGGCCATTTCTGTCAGGATTAGGTTTTAAGCAACATGATTTTATCTAATAGTTCACTTCCATTCTGGGTACTTTATAATATTTTGCAACATTACTGGAATCAGTAACAGGGAGAGGAGAATCACATATTCCAGGAAATGTCATTGCACCATCTGCATTTTTATCGGAGAATCAAACGTTAGGGTCATTTCATCAACATCTTTGGCCAGTGTTCTTTCACTCTGACTGGCTTTCCTCCTTCTTTTCCTCTCCCAACCCCCATCCTATTTGTTGTTCTTATCAACAGGAAACTCCTACATTCTGAAGTGAATTGACTGATAAGGGCTTGGGTGATGCAGTGCAAGAGTCCATGGTATGTTCTGTTTATACAGTGAATTTTACAGTAATTTCTGAGGTCTGCAAGCCTGACTCGCTAAATTAAAAGCTATCCACAAAATACTTTCCAAAGGCAATTTTGCATCAGAAGGACTAGATTGTACAGCTTGGATATTTTTTGCAAATTTTTGACATTTGATGTTTCTCCATTATTTGCCGTGAGTCCCCTTGGGGAGATAGGACAGCATACAAATAAAATTTATTATTATTATTATTATTATTATTATTATTATTATTATTATCATCATCATTCTAACACAAAAACACAGTATGTCACAGCAAATGAGATATATATGCTGGATTTCGTATCACAAAATCACAAGTCAAACACTTCTCAAGGGTCTAGGACTGTGTGATGTATTTTTGAATGATGCGCACAGATCCAAGTAGGGTGGCCTTTTGCAGTCAACAGATCACGATTTTGTCAATGTTTATTGTTTCTAAATGCTGGCTGAGATCTTCTGGCACAGCACCCAGTGTGCCGATCACCACTGGGACCATCTGTACTGGTTTATGCCAGTGCCTTTGCAGTTTGATTTTGAGGTCCTGATAGCGGCTGCGTTTTTCCTGTTGTTTTTCCTCAATGTGACTATAACTACTACTACTACTACTACTACTACTACTATTATTATTTATTCTGTTAAACTTTGTTTGAGTATTAAACTGCTCACAATTCCTTAGATGTACTAGGTTTATAGGAACTGGAGGCCAAGGAATTTGTGGGTCCATATATTCCCACTTCTGTGCTAAACAATCACGAGAGATGACACCAAGACCAGTAATTGGGCCTTATTTCCTTAGTCTTCCTTATTCCTCTGTAGAGATTTCATAAGATGATACCTAACATATTTGGATTGCCATGAATATTAGTAGCTCAGAGCTCCCATGATAGAACTAGCAGTGAATCTCCACTAGCCTTTAGTCTAAATATTAATTAAAGTTACAATGTGATCAGTAACAACTTAAAGATGGAGTCATTATATGGAAGCCACACAACTCCAGAAACCTGCCACAATTCTCAAGAAGTTGATGTGAACTAATGAGCAATTTTCATGTGCATGGTGAGAGTAGCATTCAAATGGTACAGAGCACTAACAATGTGCATCTGGAGAAATAAATTATAAAGTTCTAACTGATGTTGGTTCTGCATATGGATCTCATGTTTGGGATGTGGCTTCCAATTCCAGTAACAGGTCTGGGGTTAAGTTCTACAGAATTAAAACAGACTTACTCTTAAGTAAGTTCAATTACAGCCTTCCTTGGCTTGTTAAAAAAAGAACTAGAAAGATCCAAAAAAGGAGATATCAATCACTGAACATGGAAAATCAAAGGAGTGACTAATGTAAGCTGCATATTTATCTAATTTAACTGGAAAATCCTGCCAAGTGATGGACATACTCGGGTCATGAAGTACATTTTTGCCATTAAAAAATGGGAGCTATTTGCATGGGTATGGTGGGTTTTCTGGGGTCAGGAGGGGATTCAATCAGGGGCTCCACAACCCTTCCTTGGGACTTATTCTAGTTTTGGATATTCTGCATTGTGTGTCTGTGTACATGGTTGTTGGGATGGTTAAACCACACTCAGTGATTCTCCTAAGGCTACTTCTTGTAGTATGAAACTATGATCTGAACTAACATATTCCTCATATCAAATTATTACTGGATATTTGAACATAAACAATGAATGCATATGCCAATGCTGCATGTATCCGAAGACTTATTAACATCACACTAAGATTTATGTAATACAGTCCCTATAATCAATAATCTATTGCTTGAAAATGTTTAACTCTCACCCCACTCCAAAAGTAAAGGTTAATGTTGCAATTTTATATAAAGGATATCATTTTAATACAGCATTGTATATAATGGGACTTGAGCACCCATGGATTTTGGTATTCACAACTAGCCCTAAAACCAAACCCTAGCAGATACCAATGGTCCTCTGCACTATAGTTGATTTACACTTTTTGGCTACGGATATACGGTGGTTTGAAATACCAAGTAAAATAATTGATGTCAGTGGTTCTTAACCTGTGAGTCCCCAGGTGTTTTGGCCTACAACTCCCAGAAATCCCAGCCAGTTTACCAGCTGTTAGGATTTTTGAGAAATGAAGGCCAAAACATCTGGGGACCCACACATTGAGAACCACTGATCTATGTAGTTCAGTGGCTCAATTTGTTAGAACATGCTGTGACCAGCCGTGCTGTGGAATTTGAAGAGGTACGAATGGAGAGTGAAAGGGAGAAATGTGCCAAGAGGAAGGCGTGTAAAGCCAACTCTGACCATCTGGAAACCAATATCCTCACTGCGGGAGAACATGTGGATCAAGAATAGGGCTCCACAGCCACTACAAAGACACCAGATCTGGAAGACTACCCTCGAGCTACGAGGGATCACCTAAGTAAGTGAGCTTGATTGCTCCTATATGCAGTGGAAGGGGGGAAAATGATGGATCAAATATGTGTTTATCACATTTTAATTAAACAAAAGTTCCTCCCTCCAGCCTTCAAATTGCTCCAAAGCAGAAGATTTGTTATCTGGCTTTTGGGGAGAGAAACATACCAAAGTGTCACTTCCTCCTGGATTAGAACATGTTTTTTCACACAATAGTGGTTCTACCTTTGGTCTTTCTTTGCAAAAATGAAAGTGATAGGAAGTTCACATCTGGTGTTGCAAAAATAAGGGTAAATTTCCTCCGCCACCACACAACTCGGGCCACAACTAGTACTGTGATTTAGATAATTTGTTTTTTGAGGGGTTTCCAAGAGTATGTCTCCTTGTTTTGAGGTAATTCAATTTTGTCCTGGGGACAGGGGTTGGTCTGGGGATGGCTCTAGATCAAGATGGGCAAGAGCCACATCTGCCCCATGTTTTTCCCACTCTCTCTAAAGAAAGCACAAGTACAAATCCATGGCTTATTAAGACACTATTGCTGTAAGTGAGAGCTATCAGTACTCCATACCCCAGCCGACAGGTTCATCAGCAAGCCAGAATTCCCGAGACTTCTGAACACAATCTATGTTTGTTAGAGTGCCAAACACGAAAGCGCGGATGCAGATATAATCCAGATGTTGGTAAGTGCAGTGTGCAAAGAAAATGCATACATGCTGTAAAGATAGCTTTGAGATTTGCACTTCAATACCCATGACAAGAGCACAATTGTTGTGCTAAATCAGAGCTGCCCTCCTTTTTAACCTAAATTTCTTTGCCTGCAGCTGAGCAGGCTTCTGCTTGTATCAGCACCAGTGGCTATGGAGACGAGAGGGTTTCTATCCATTCCATATTTAGCTTCGTCTGAGACTTGTCCCTGAATTTACAGTCTGCACAGGAGAGCTGTCTTCCAGTTCATCGGATGATTTATGTTTACTTTCTCGCAATCAGAGCTGTTTTGAATACATAGAGCTATTAGGCACATGTGTTATTGATTTGCATCTACAAACCTCTGAATAAAGATAACTACAGAGCTTCTGTGCCAATATACACTACCCAGGGAGGGCATGGTGTTGGTAGTAAATTGTATAGAACAAAGATCTTGAGGGGTAAATGCACCCCAAGGTTCACTGCCTTATCTACATGCTATTTTATGGTTCAGTCCAACATATACTTTTGAGTGTTGGAAAACTGATTGGCCTTTTAATGCACAAATATTTATTCACCCACAGCTTAATAAAACACCCAGCTAAAGCCACGTGGAACTCAGAGCTTCCCTGAGTAATAAAAATAAAACATGGAGCCAGTTGTAATATTTTGGACACACATCTCTTGATTGCAATAGCTTGCAGATTGCAAACCATTGGTTGTAAAACTACACAGCTGTTGACCTCTTGGGAACATAGATTGAAATCTGAGAGTTCCCTACTGAGTGTCTATTACATTACTTCCCGTCTTTAGTGCATCCTCTGTATCATCTGACTATGTACCCCTTCTCCATGTTTTGCTGATGCATGAAGCGGTTTTGTTAGCAGCTATGCTGGCTGGAGGATACTAGGAGCTGTAGTCCTATAAGTAACTTCTCCAGGCTCTTATGCAAAAAATAATAGCCCCATTTGAACCACTAGTTTCTGTAATACAGCCTTTGATCTCTATGCTAACTAGGAGTTTTCCGACTTTTAAGATGGGAGTCTTTCTCATAAATTTTATCTGAGGCTTCTGTTTGCTAATCCTAGGCTCTCCCACTACCAAAGCATTGCTCTTGTGACATCAATAATGGGGTTTCTTTCCAATCTTTTGTTAGGAGTTTCTGTTCTTTTCCAGAGAGATTAGCCGTAAGAGGAAGATGGATCGCTTAAAAAAAAAAAAGAGTTAGGATCCCAATCACACATGCTCCTATTTGTATTTATATGCATGAGACAGGAGAAAATCTGTTTGTTTTTTTGTAAGTGGGTAGTTGAGGGAGAGGTCAGCCAATATTGTGTCCCTGATTAATAGAGCTGAAGGATAGACATATTAACCCACATCTGTAAATATAACTGTTAAGATACACGTTTTTGTAAAAAGACATGCCTTTTGTAGTTTCACTGTACTTTTTGTGATGGTGTACTGTCACATAAGTGCATCTAAAATATGTTTATTGGGACAGAATTTTCTGGACTTTGGAGCCTTGCATTCTATTTCCTAGAGGTGCAGGAAGGATCAGGAGAAAGGGAGGGTATAAATAAATTGAGCTGTGAAAATTTGTGGTGGCAAATCCCAAAGATTAAAATATGCCATAACGTCATCCAGTAGGACTCATGTGTTCAAATTCTAACTCAGTTATAGATTTTGGTTGACCAGCTCAGCAAATATTTCAGCAGAATGTTCTAGCTCACAATTTGTCTCGCTGGTCCACTTCTCTAAAAAATTCTGTTAGTCACTGGAAAAAAAGGGGAATCAATTATTGTGACATTTCTTTGAAGAATTTTTACTTGCTAGCGGTGAGCAGGTAAACAACTGCCTACAAAGAAATAGTTAAGGTGCCTCAGTTCCACTGACTTTAATGGGATTATGCATCTTGTAGGTGGAGTTTGTTTTTTTTCTCCTCCGGATTCTTAAAAAGTTCATTTTCTCCCTACTCCTTTAATCTTTCTACCCTTGTAAGCCTCACCCTTACACAACACCCATGTTAATAGTTCTCTTCCTGAAACAAAACCCTATAATTTAAACTGTGAAAGACCCTAAGTAGAAGCACTTCCCTGTAATTCTTTCCCCCCTTCACATATTTGCATAAGTACACTGATTCATATGCAGAATAAAACATATTTATATATATATACACACACATGAAAAATAGTGGGTGACTTTTTCTGGTGCATATTTAATAAATATATATATATATAACATCTGTGCAAAATAATGACATTTGAAAAGCAACCTTGGAGCCTCTATGGTGAATTGGGATTACAAATTTTTCACTTAGGTGTACTTGGTTGCTTTGTCATGGGTACATTATGTGCAAGTATAAATGTTTCTGAAAAGTTTAAGACAAGATGATTAATTCCCTGGAGATTCCCTAGGCGTACTGAATATACTGCCACACAATTTTACCATAGCTTTCCCATTAATGCTTGGTGTCTTCATTTTTTTTCCTGTGAATACCCACCTTCCACCATTATACCTCCCCTTTTTCAGAATAGTTGCCTTCCTTGTTGTACCTTGAGGTCATGCCCAAATTATATCAACCCTAAGGTGGTCCAATCACAGGGGTTTTTGGCAAGATTTGTTCAAAGGGGTTTTGCTTTTGCTCGGAGGCTGAAGGAAACGGACTCAAAGTCACCTTGGCTGATCTTGAAAGTTAAGCAGAGGCCCCTTCTACGTTGCCGTATAAAGTCCAGATTATCTGCTTTCAACTGGATTATATGAGTGTAGACTAATATAATTCAGTTCAAAGGAGATAATGAGGATTATCTGCTTTGATCATCTGGATTATATGGCAGTGTAGAAGGGGCCATAATCAACCCTGGTTGGTACTTGAATGGGAGACCACCAAGAAATACCATGCGTAGTAGGCTATATTTCAGAGGGAGGAGCTGGAAAGATCAGCTGTGAGGATTCCTTGCCTCATAAAATCAAATTAAATTCATGGGGTCGACTCACTACAAGCTGACAGCCCACTTGAAGGCACATGGCGGACAACAGATAGAGACAGATGACTGATAGTGAGAAAAACAGACAGACCTATGCAAACACACATGGTCAGCCAGTGAGTTACCATAGCTGAAAGAGGATTAAAAAATGGTCTCCAGAGATGTAGTGCAACACGCAAACCACTATGCCATAGCGGCTGTAAAAAGGTCATTGCTTGAATCCGTCCCCATAAGGTCTTACATCTTTTGGGATTTCATAAGATTTGCTTCTCAAAATGCCAGAAGGCTACCGTAATCATAGTTTAACCATGACATGTTGCTTGAATCTGAGTCAATTCCAAATGTCCAATTAAATTGTGATTTAGCTTGTTGAGCCAAATTCTAGAGCTGAAAGATATAGATCAGCAAAATGGACAAAGGGGGAATCTGTCTTAACCATGGTTTTCTTGGTGCAGGTTGTGATTCTAGTTTGTGACCTTTATTTTCCAGCCTTCTCTCATGATGGACACAAGGTGTTCCCTGCCAGTCTCCCGTTGGAGTCCTGTTGCAGAGTGGAACCAAGCCTCATAGAAAAGGAGTAGCAAAAGTATTTTGCCTAGCAGGGATGGTGACATTATCGCCCTACTCAGGAGCTGGGATTATAGCTCCTAACCATCCTTCTCCAAACAAAGAAACCTCTCCAAGCTCTGACCTCCCCTTCCCATTTTCTTAGTACCCTTGATCTTAACTGTAGTCTTTACAGTAGATTGTTGAGGGAGGAGAGAAATGAATTACCCTAGGAAGACTGTGTGCTTGTGGTTTTTGAAGAAGTAGCCCTGTTAATCTCTTGCAGACATGAAAAGGAGCAGCGTAGCAGCACCTTTAAGACGTGACTGGTTTCTATTTTAGCATGAGCTTTTGTGCTCTTTCTTCTCTGTACTGCATACAGAGTGTTTTTATATTCAGGAAAAGTCCTGTTAAAAAAAGCAGTGAGTCATAAATGTGTTACTGCATTCCTCTCTCTCCACCCCTTCCTCGCTTTTATGTGATTATGAGTTATCCCTCTTCTAATGCAAAAAAAATACATTGGGGGGAGGGGGGGCTTGGCTTTGAATGTGCAATTAAGAGCCATTACCATTTCAAAAAACCTTCCTCTGGTGGAAATACAAACTGTTACAACTAGTTTGTTGCCTTTTAAAGATTTTCCTAGAGCCTTTTTTTCACGTCAGGAGTGACTTTAGATACTGCAAGTCGCTTCTGGTTTGAGAGAATGGGCCATCTGCAAGGACGTTGCCCAGGAGATGCCTGGATATTTTGATGTTTTACCATCCTTGTGGGAGGCTTCTCTCATGTCCCTGCTGGAGCTGACAGAGGGAGTTCATCCACGCTCTTCCTGGATTACTTGTACGGGAGGCTTACTTGTACGGGTTGCTACAGCCTGAATTGAGCAGCACATAATCAGTGAGGTTCCTACACCAATAGGCCTCAGCTCCTCTACTGTGACCACATTACACCAGCACTGGGCTGAAAGCAACTCACACAGGAGGTTTTTTTCCAAAGTGAAGATGGGCTGAATCTGATCTGCGGCCACCTTGAAACCCCAGACATGTTGCCCTTGAGTTCAGCCATGGCAGAAAACACAGGTTCAATCCAGCATTATTCAGACAGTTGCACCACAGAACGTTCTTCCCATTCCTTCAACACTGCAGCCATTTCTGCTGCCAAAAACAACAACACACCTACAAGGGATTTCCCAGATTTTTGCAGGCAATTTTGGGAAGGCAGTGGCACCCTCCCCCTTCCTGGTTCCTCCAGATTCCAGTATTCTGTCAGCGGAGCTTGCCTTTTGCTTGCAGACAACGTGACTACCATTGAATTCTGAACTCCAACACTCCAGTTTTTGTTTATATCTCTGCAAACATGCTTTCTCATCTAAGATTGCTGTGGCATGAACCTGTGCATACATGCACATCTGGTCTGATCAGGCTCTGACAAGTGGGAGCCTTGCAATCTGTATTCCCTCTTGTTTGTACACATGCAGACATGCAAGCAGTATTTGAACACACACAAGCAGATCCTACATACCCAATCTTTTTTAGAAAAGGGAGGGAGGGAGAGAAACCAGCTTATGAATGACTCTTAATTGGTGTTTCCAAGGCAGCACCCCTTTGGGCAGAGCAGCTGTGCTCTTTCCAAGTAGGATCCCTCCCATTTTTTCAGGCGTTGGTGGCGAGACCGACTGGCGTCAGGTTACAGATCCAGGGGGTATTTATATTAATATATGTTCTGAGAGAGAAAGAGGAGGAGGGAAGCTGGTGTTTCCCGGTCTCTTTTGTTGTTAGAGAAAACAAATTAAGGAGGACCGAAGCCCGTCATCTGTTCCATGCAATTTCCCTGCAAAGGATCAATCCCAGTCCCGAGGGCTCATAGCCCAATTCCTCTTGCCCAGATTTCAGGCGAGGTTTGCTTGCTTGCTGCTGCAGCCCCATTCACCCAAGTCAGCAAGGCCAGTGGCTGGAAAGTGAAGTGGGAGGTGGGTGACCTTGAACTTCCTTGCTGAACTAATGAATCAGAAACTTGATCTCTGGTCCCAGGGCCGGTCCCCACAGTTAGGCGTTTTGTTTGGGTTTGTCGAAGGAATTGCTGAGTTTTTTCAGTGTCTTTTTAATCCTCAGTGCCGTGAGTCTGGCCGGGGGACTCTGGAACCAGCATTCTTTCATGATCTTAGCCAAGGCAGACAAAGTCTGGAAAGACAGGTGGAGGGTAGGAAAGAAGAGAACATTAATGTCACATAAAAACAAAATCATTTCAGGGAAGTAGAACCCCAACTCCCATCGCTCTTCATCACTGTCAAAGCTGGCTAGGACTGATGGGAGCTACAGTCCAACAACATCTAGGAAACAAACAGCCCCCCCCCCCACCCCGCTTTCCATGCATCTCTTGTAGAGACCATGCTGGTTTAGATGGACCCAAAGTCTCACTGGGTATGTGCAGCTTTCTGAGGTTTCAAAAAAGGACTTTGTTCTTTCAACTCCTAAGGACAAAAAAAAAAAGAAGGTCTGGAGAAAAAAAGAAATAATGTACATTGCTATGTATGGAGCCAGGAAGTCACATTGCACAAGATCCTCTCCAAAGGGAGGGTCAGAAGGGGAAAATTAATACATTGCGTGAGAGCCATGTGACAGCTAGCTGTTTATTCCCTGACCCTTTCTCTCTGAGGTTTTAAACTATTTGGGGGAGTTTTATCTCTATAGACAAAGAGATTTAGTTAATGTGAGTAGGAGGATTTTTATTTTCTGTTTAGTTTAGTTAGTTGGCTGAGTGAGTGCAGCTTTGGGGCCATCTCTATGCCTATGGACAATTTGTCAGGGCAATTATCTTTAGAAGACTTTTAAAGCATGATTGTAAGCAAGGTTTAAAGCAGAGGTCATCAAACTAAGGCCCGGGGACCGGATATGGCTCTCCAAGGTCATTTACCCAGCCCTCGCTCAGGGTCAACCTAAGTCTGAAATGACTTGAAAGCACACAACACCAACAACAATCCTATTTCATCAGCCAAAAGTAGGCCCACACTTTCCATTGAAATACTAATAAGTTTATATTTATTAAAATTGTTCTTCATTTTAATTATTGTATTGTTTTAAAGTGTTTTTTGCACTACAAATAAGATATGTGCAGCGTGCATAGTATTCATTCATGTTATTTTCAAATTATAATTCAGCCCTCCAACAGTTTGAGGGATTGTGACCTGCCCCTTTGTTTAAAAAGTTTGAGGACCCCCTTTTTTTAAAAAAAAGGGCAGGTTCAGCAGCCCCTGCATCTGATCCTTGCCCTCTATAATATGTGTACTGTGAGCATGTGAAGAAACTTTTGCCTTAAGAGATGTTTGGATGACTACTCCTTGCACTCCCTTAGCATTGATTATGATGGTATCATGCTTGACTACACTACCTCCTGGGAAACATGATTTTTCAGGCTTTCGTAGAGTATGGAGAGAGTCTGAGGCCCCTTCTACAATATAATCCAGATTCTCAAAGCAGAAAATCCACATTGCCTGCTTTGAAAATGATTGTAGGATCTACACTGCCATATAATCCAGTTCAAAGCAGATAACCTGGGTTTTATATGGCGGTATAGCAGGGACCTGACAGACATGCTCAGTGTGCATGCATATCATGCAAAGAGCACACTGGAAATGGATGGTTGAAAGGAATGAAGAAGCAAGTACTTTTGTTCTAAGATTGTCCAGAAAAAGAATTATGGATCAGAAAATGTGCTTTCTGACAGAACATAATTCAAGCAAAGTGCTGTCCTTGGGGCTATCAGGATCGGAAGGAGAGTAAAACCAGATCCCTTGATGTAGGGGCAAGGAGTGTGTGATGCTTCAGATGTTGTTTGTCTGCAACTCCTATCAGACCTTACCAGCGTAGTAGGCAATGAAGGAAGACAGCATCATGAGGACCATAAACTGCTAACCTTAGCCTTAACATTATGCCATGTTCAGGTGTCATGGCAAGCTGGCATACTTCAGAATTGTTTCTGTCTGCACTGGAGTGATGCTCTGATGTATTTCCCCTTCCCCCAAAGGAACAACCTATCAAACCAGAGCATTGTTCCCTCGCATCCTTCAATGTGGAAAATCTTTTATTTTGCCCTGTCATTTTCATTGGATGCATTGTTTGGATTACTTATGGCAGATTTATGGTTTTGCTAAAAAGACTGAATGGTGTGTGTAGAGGTATAGTTTTGCTGTGTGCTTTCAAGTTCTTTCTGACTTATGATGACCCTAAGGTTGATCCTATCACTGGGTTTTCTTGTCAAGATTGTTCACAAGTTTGTTTTGCTTTCCCCTGAGGCTGAGAGAATGTGAATTGCTCAAGATCATCCAGTGGCTTTCCATGACTGAGTGGGGATTCGTAGCCCTGCACTCAAACCACAAAAGCCAACCTCCCAGAACTAACTGTCAGGAATTCTGGGAGCTCAAGTCAAAAAACAAAAAACAAACACACACAGAGGACCAAAGGCTGGGAACCACTGCACCGAACCAGGCTTGCTTATCATAAAGGTATGTTGGCATGTTAGAACTGTACGAACGTACAATATGCAAACAAACATATTTGCACCCATGAAAGTTAGTGTTTGTGGCACTTATAAGAAGCTGTTAGTGCTGCAGGGTCCTGTTGGCACACTACATTTGCCCTGGTGATGGTATATGAGCTGCAATTCTAGTTCCATGTGTTGCCAAAGGCTTTCATGGCTGGAATCACTGGGCTTCTGTGAGTTTTCCAGGTTTCATGGCCATGTTCCAGAAGCATTCACTCCTGATGTTTCTCCCACCCTGGACATTCCACAGATATTTAAACCCCACTTGCCTAGTTTCCAACAAACCTCACAACCTCTGAGGATGCCTGCCATAGATGTGGACAAAACGTCAGGAGATAATGCTTCTGGAACATGACCATACAGCCCAGAAAACTCACAGCAACCCAGTTTTAGTTCCCACAATAACTATATTCATCCACTTAGGATCATGCTCAGTCTCTAGGTGAAATTAATTTTTCATTTTAAGATCTCAATAAGCCCAATACTGCCGTTGCCTCTTCCACTGCTGGCTTGACTAGCATAAATGGTGAATCCCACCAGCATAGACAAGAGTTATCACAGTGGATGCTTCGCTGTGCATTCTCAGCCAGTTTACCAGCTGTTAGGATTTCTGGGAGTTGAAGGCTATAACATCTGGGGACCCACAGGTTGAGAACCACTGCTCTAGAGTCTGCTATGAGTCACTCTTCTTTAATCTGCATCACACTGAATTTGGGGAAGTTTCTTTTGGTCTGTAGCTCCCAGGGCCTCCCAGCCAGCATGTCCACTGGGCTTCTTTATCCCCCTCCTTTCAGTGTGAACAGCACTAGAGGCACTCTTGGGTCAGGGTTAAAACCTCCATTCAGCCTTGAAGCATGTTGGGTGTTCTTGGGCCAGTCATCACTTCCTCCTCTAACTGAACTCGCAGGGTTGTGTTATGAGAGGCTGGGATAAGCCCATGCTAATCCTACCTAGACTTTCAAAGATGTTAAATTCCTGGCTGGCTGCCTTCCTTTATTTATAACTGCCTCAAGAGGTAAACCATGGTTGGAAAGAGTAATTGGGCAGGTGGGGTGTGTGTGCTGCTGCTGCAATGGCTCATTGGAGACTACAACTTGGATCTCCCACACTGGCATAAAAAAATGAAGATCCCCCCCCCCCCCCAATGTTCCTTGCCTTGTGTGAGCCAAATTCATGGCAAGGGAGAACAAAACCTCCCTGAAGTTTATGTTGACTAGGCTAACAGTGGACAGCACCAAAGTTTCTGGTCCTTTATGAAGTTCTTTCCATTTTTAAAAAACTGGCCAAGGGGCATGCCTTGGCTTGTCTGCATGAGGAAAAGCTGGAATTACACGCAGGAAACAGTAATTATTTGCTTCCTCCACCTCCATGGGTAGTTTCTCCTGCTGCTGCAAAGAGATGAACAGCATTGTGCTGGAGTCCTATCATTTAACCACCCAAAGTCTTGGTCATCCTCCCTTTAGCTTCTGCGGTTCCATCAGGAACTGCCTACATGTGTTTATAACCTTTTATCTTCATAGCCACAGGTGTTTCCTCTCATCTCTTGTGATTTGGTAAATTGAGTGAAATTCCCCCTAAGAACTTTGCCTCCAGCCCCAAATTTTGCACTGATACTACATGTGTGATTGCAGAAGGCCTTCCTTAACTGCTGCTGTGTTACTGTACAAATTCAAGGCCTTGACTATATGGGTTGTTTTACCAAATTCCAATCTGAGAGATCTGCTCTGGTCATCAAAAACAAAGACTCAAGTGGGAGACTCAGTGGCAGAAGTCATTTCTGCAACTTCTTTCCTCTATTCATTCCTGTACCTTCTCTCCAAAATATTGTGTAGGAGTCAACTTGCTATGACATTGAAGCAAAGAGGCATAGAAAGGAAGACTAACCAAGAAAATGGTAGAAGAATCTGGCTACAGCTCCAGGGCCTTTTGACTATCTGGCACTTTCAAAAGTATTGTGTAAGTCTCCTTGTTGGCAGTCCTGGTGTCCTTCACTGCACAATATAGGGGAGGAAGTTTAGTTTGGGCAGCGGCACCAAGGAAGATCCATGGCTCAAAGTCTTAAAGGCTTTGCCATAAAAATCCAGAATATCTGCTTTGAACTGGATTATATGAGTCTATACTGCTACATAATCCAGTTCAAAGCAGATAATCTGGATTTTACATGTAGATGGGGCCTTAGGTTTTTTCCTCTGGTTAGTAACATGACTTGGATGTTCATGGTCCATGATTTTATGGAATGCTCTCTTTGATTTAAAAATCAGTGTCAAAATCATGCAGCCCTCTACATGTTGCTAAATTGCATTTTCTAGCATCATGACCTGTTTTTGAAGGATGTTGGTTGTTTTTTTTTTCATGTCAGGAGCAACTTGAGAAACTGCAAGTTGCTTCTGGTGTGCGAGAATTGGCTGTCTGCAAGGACGTTGCCGAGGGGACGCTCAGATGTTTGATGTTCTACCATCCTGTGGAAGGCTTCTCTCATGTCCCCACATGGGAAGCTAGAGCTGATAGAGACAGGAGTTCACTCTGCTCCCCAGATTTAAACCGCTGACCTGTTGGTCAGCAGACTTGCTGACCCAAGGGTTTAACCCCTTGTGCCACCGGGGGCTCCACCCATATCTTTGAGGTCTCATGTAAAAATCCAGTTTTTGGTAGACTTACTGAATCAACAGAATTCGTACTAAGTATTGATTTAGCATTCAGGCATTGATTCAGTGGGTTTACCTCAGTTGTGACAAATAATTAATAATAATATTTTATTTGTAACCTGCACTGTCTCCCTGAGGGGATTCAGGGCAGTGGGTTTACTTGGTTTATTTCTTCCCAAGAAAAGCAAAAAATGCCACAGACCCATTGCTGGCTAAATGGGTTTTGCCAGGTGTTCAGTTCCAACCTCCCCTCTCTGCTCCCATCACTTTGAATGTGGTTCTTTCTAACCCTTCTGTTGTATCACTCACCGGGTCAGAGAACAGCCTGTTTGGGATGGTAGGCGTCCGCTGGTCAACACAAACCACTTTCTTCATTTCTTCAAAGCTGGGGTCAACTGGCACCATATCAAAGAAAGGAGGCTTGTAATCTTCCACAATCCCTGTAAGATGAACAGACGGAGTTGAGGTGAGAACATCCAGATGCCCTTGGCGTGTGGCCCCATTCTTTTATGTGATGGACAGACTCTTAACTCATCTGCCAATCTGTGCAACACTCTTCCATTTATTACTAGAGATTTGGAGAAGCTATAGCGTTCTAGATGTTGCTGGAACTCCATTTCCCATCAGACTCATCCAGACTTGGCAGAGAGCTGAGGGATGACGGAAGCAGTAGTTCCCAGGGAGGCAAGGCTGTCACCTCCTTCAAAATCTTTGTATAGGCTGGCAAACCCTTTGAAACCTTTGAAAATCGATTTTCCAAGACAAATGTCATGAGCTTCATATATTGTGAAGTACTTTTATTTGTTTTTATTTTAGTTGTTTTAATTGAACCGGCTCCAAAGATAATGATGGTTTAATTTTTTAATTTGGATATGTTATTAATTTTAATGTTTGTTTTAATGTTTGAACATTAATGTATTTTTGTTTGTTCAATGGTAACTTCTATGCTTTTTCAACTATTGTAAGCTGCTTGAAGTCCCAGTCTGAGAAAAAGGTGTAACCATAATAATCATAATCTAATTATTGTTATTATTACTACAGTTGTTGTTGTGGAATGACCTGCCAGAAGAGATTCAACATCTGAATAGGCCTTGGATCCCATCTTCAAGACATCTCATTATCAATCAGTCAAGACTTTATTACGGTCCATGACCAGCACAGAGTGGGGCACAAATGCCCCAGGAAGGGGAAACATATTATGCATATATATGCAAATACAGGTATAACTAAATAAAAAAAAATCCAAAGTCCAAAGCACATTTGGTGCCAAGCATTTTATATTAGATATTCAACCCATATGAATAATGTTAACAAATAATGAATAATATTAAGAAATAATGCATAAAAACAGCAACAACAATATTATTATTAATGCTGATGAACAACAACATTTTAAGAGCCGTGTAATATGCTCTCTCACACATGACAATGAGAAGAAGCCAATGTTAGGATCATGACTATTCCCCCAATTTTTAGTCAAAATCTTAAAGGTTGTGATAGATGCTGTCGGGGGAAAGCATTCCTTGCCTAAGAAAACTCTATGAAATCCATAGTGTCCCCATCAGTCAACAGGTGACACACACATTCATCACTTTGGGCAGCTCTAGACTGAAACCTCTGCTGAATCTATCCCTACTGACACGGAAGCCACCAGACTAGGAAGACACACTGCTTTCTCTGGAAAGACACACCTTTCCTTTTCATCTCACATAAATAATCTTTTTGACTTTACACCTGTCAAGGTATTTAAAATAAATGTGAATGTAATTGCCCATTTGTTTTTAAATTCTTTTTCTTAATGATGCCAAGAAAAAGTTAACTCTACATGTATAATTTTGATTTAGCTAATTTGTTGTTTTGGTAGGTGCTGAAATTGTTTTCTTTGTTTGTTTTTTTTTTAAAGAGGCCTATATTTTCAAATGAAATACAGTTTGAGCTGTTTCCTGTGTTTGGAAAGACTCAGTAAAGATGCATACAAATTGTGTCACAGTGACAGCCAAAGGCACATGCGGCACTATTAAGGGAAAGAAAAATCTTCAAAGAGGTTGGATGCACCGGTTGTTATGAACCAGGGCCTTTTTCCAGTGCTGTCAGCATCAGCCTATGGTGCTCTCAAGCCTCACATAAATCAACTTCAAAACTGAGATGAAGCTCATGAAATACGTTTAATTAACACAGAGATATCCTGCTTACTTGGCTGTGAATTGCGAGTATGTCATTTGAAGGCACTTAACTTTGTGACCCATACTTTGGAGCAGCTTTCTACAACTCAGTGCCCTCTGGATGAGCTGGACTACAGTAACACCCATCCTCCCCAGACAGCACAGCAGTTGTCTTTGTTGAACTGGCATCTAGGCAACGTGCTTCCCGGTGAAAGAAAACTTGGTATAATGATTTGAGTATTGGATTATGACTCTGGAAGAGCAGGATTCAAATCCCAACTGGGCTGTAAAAATCAATTGTGTGACCTTGGGCAAGTCACTCTCGGTCAGCTTCAGAGGAAGACAATCAAACTTGTTCAGAAAAACAAGTCATAGGTTCACTTTAGGGCCACATAGACATGATAACAACAGCAATGCAGCATTATTATTATTTTTGGTTACTGATCTGACATGGGGCATGGTATCACCAGGTATACCGTGCTCAGTTTGGGGAAAAAATGAAATCTAACTCCAGGAAGTACTACTGAGAACCTGAACGAACCCCAACATTTTGCAGATCCACAGATATGAAGCCTAAGCATTTTGTGGATTTGAAAGTCCTTTGCCAAGTATAGTAAGGTACACTAAGCTAGTTCTAGAGAATGTGTGTTGTCTACAGATGTTTCTTTCAGCATTTATCATCATTGGTTATGCTGACTGGGGCTGATAGGAACTGTAATGCAATATCTGAAAGTGAGTTGTTGCAGGTTTTTCGGGCTGTATGGCCATGTTTTAGAAGAATTCTCTCCTGACATTTCACCTGCATCTATGGTAGGCATCTTCAGAGGTTGTGAAGTCTGTTGGAAATTAGAAAAATTGGGTTTTTCTAGTTTCCAACAGATCTCACAACCTCTGAGGATGCTTGCCATAGATGGAGGCGAAACGTCAAAAGAGAATTTTTCTAGAACATGGCCATACAGCCCAAAAAACCTACAACAACCCAGTGATTCTGGACATGAAAGCCTTCGGCAATACATTGAACATCTGCAATAACACATCTGCAATAACACATCTGATGCTAGGGATATTAAGAAATTTCAGATATACTGCACTCACCTTTTCTCCTGATTAATTTCATGCATTCAATACAATATCATGAGGTGCATTTAATTCGAATTGATCCTGTTTGGTACCACTTTACTGCCATGGTTCAATGCTATGCAATCATAGGATCTGGAATTCAGGGAGGCACCAGAACTTTATGGCAGAGAAGACTGAAGACCTTGTAAACCTACAGCCCCTATGATCCCACAGAATTGAGCAATTGTAGTTAAAAGTGATGTCAAACTGTGTGAATTCTACAATGTAGATTAGTGATTCTCAACCTGTGTTTTGGCTTACAACTTCCAGAAATCCCAGCCAGTTTACCAACTGTTAGCATTTCTGGGAGTTGAAGGTCAAAACATCTGGGGACCCACAGGTTGAAAACCACTGATGTAGATGTACTCATAGTAAGCATGAGATGAATTGAGATCAAGCTGAGGACATTGACTCGATAATAACACTTGTTTAAAAATGTCACTGTGCCAAAACCAGGACAACCGACAAATGATGAGAGTTGCAAGGAAAAGCATTGTTAACTGGCAGCAGATCTGATCATGTTGATAATTTGCTTACAAACCTAGCTGTGCTTATATTGTATGTCTCTCATTAAACATTTACCATCACCTTAGGAAGCTGTTAAAGTGTGCCAGTCTAGCTATGTGTGAGACTACTGCAGCGTGTTTCACTTGTGGCTACTTCTGAAGATTGTGGAAACCTTGCTGTCACTTGCTCCATGGAATCTAAATGGTTTGTCATTAAACCAAAGTTTCTGTAGTTATAGGGCCATTTACAGGCATAACAAAAGGACTGCAGCTTATGTTTAAGGCACTTAAACAACTGACAAACTGGGCTGCCCAAAAGTCTGTGTTCTTATACCTCGGAAGACCATCTTGTGCTAGGAGGTCAGGGGTTGGAGAGCCAGGCCTGGAATAAGATATGTTTAGGCCCAAAGGTTAAGGGGCCCTATGAGATTACACCTCCTTCTCTCCAACTGCCTCAGTTTGGCAAGGAGGGACCTGATGAATTTTCTGTTAACCCACATCTTCAGCTGATATTACAATGTCCTGGTTTCTCTCTCCATCCCTCACTTCCTCCTTTCGTTCCTAGCTTATTTCAATTGCTGCAAACTGAGGGTCCTTCTACACAGCCATATGACACAGAATATCAAGGCAGAAAATCCTACAGCAACAACAACAACAACAACAGTACATTATACAGTCCTAGACGCTTGGGAAGTGTTCGACTTGTGATTTTGTGATATGAAATCCAGCATATATATCTCATTTGCTGTGACATACTGTGCTTTTGGGTCAGTAAAATAATAATAACAACAACAACAACAACAAGAGCAACAACTGTATTTTTATACCCCGCCACCATCTCCCCTAGGGGACTCAGGGCGACTTACAAAGGGGCAAGCCCAAAAATTACAGATAAAAACAGAGACACAATTAAAATAAATCAAATAAAAATAATAAAACATAACACAGTCATAAACATCATCATAAAACAATATGGCTGATATAAAGGTCATAGGGGAAGGGGCCAAGTTCAATGTGTAGATGTGGTTTGCACTCAGGCCCCTTCTACACTGGCATATAAAATCCAGATTATCTGATTTGAACTGGATTATATGGCAGTGTAGACTCATATAATCCAGTTCAAAAATAATCTGGATTATCTGATTTGATAATGTGGATTATATGGCAGTGTAGAAGAGGGCTTAGTTGGCTCAAGAGGGAGGAAATATTGGAATATTGCCCATCCCAACAGACCCAGGCAAAAGCAAACTGATGCAGGGTCTCAAGGTTTGTATGTTCTTCGTCTTTAATAACTCTTTTGTTAAGTCTTATGCCAAACAGGCTACCACTTAACCATATTCTGATGTTGTTTGGTCACATGTCCCCTCTATGAAATATTAGAGGATATGCAACCTCCTTTGCCCATCCATCTAACAAGTTTATATTATTGTGTCAGGGTTTTTTTTTTTTTTGGTTTTTTTAAAATTAAAATGGCCCTCATAATCTAAGTGATGAGCAGCTTTTCTGGAGCTGGATGTTCCTTTTCAGATTGGGCAAATTCTTAAAGGTCTTATGCCAAACAGGCTGTCGCTTAGGCAGAAGGTGCAGAGTTTAATAGTGAATTTTTGATTTATAATCAATTAAAATATACTGATCCTGTTTATATTTTATTTTATATATTTAAATTTCATTATGGACAAATAATATCATTTTGTTCTTCATTAACGATTAAAATGCCCCAATTTGTACACCACTCAGCATTTGTGTATACAAATGAATCTTAAATGTAATATTAAACTGAGTTTGAGGAATATGATACTCACTGTGGCATTGGCTTCTGAATGACATATTGGCATGGATGTTGATTATCCCATTGATTAGAGTGCTTTTCATTCTTTTCCTCAATTCACAACAGTACATTTAGTGGTTTGATGCTGAATTTTAGTGACAAACTGAGGCTCTTTAAAAAAAATACTAGGAACAACTGGGGATGTGAAAAATGGAAGGGGCTGCATGTTGCCTATTGGCTGCACTTTGCTGACTCTATATTAAACTACAGTTTATTTAACTTGAGTGTGGAGCCCCTGGTGGTGCAATGGGTTAAACCCTTGTGCTGGCAGAACTGCTGACTGAAAGGATCGGCGGTTCGAATTCGGGGAGCTGGGTGAGCTCCCACCTGTCAGCTCCAGCTTCTCATGCAGGGACATGACAGAAGCCTCCCAAAGGATAGTAAAACATCTGGGTGTTCCCTGGGCAACGTCCTTGTAGACGGCCAATTCTCTCACACCAGAAGCGCCTTGCAGTTTCTCAAGTCACTCCTGACATGAAAAAAACAAAACTTGAGTGTAAATCCATCCCTGCCTGAAATGATACTGATAGATATAGACATATTGCATTTCTTTGATTTTAAGACACAATTGGTTATAAGATGTATGCTAATTTCAATATCACCAACAGGGAAACAAAGCTTCACCCCTGACTCTATAAAACCACCCTTGATTCTAAGACACATCCCTTTTAAAGAGATTTTTATATGGGGAAAAGTGTGTTTTGGAACTGAAGAAATACAGTAGCTGCTATGTGTTTCTGAGTTGTATCATTCTCCCATTCAGAACACACTTCTGACGCCCTTCTCCTAATGATTTTCCAGTGCTAGATAAAAATACATTCCTATTTGCCCCGGTCTTCCGGTATACCAACTAGCTAACTGATTTTAATCAAATTGCTTTTATTGTGTTTCTTATTTTTATTACTCGGCTGTATTCGGCTATAAACCATATTTTTTACAACCATCATAATATATCATGTGATTCGGTTAGCTGCTCTTTAGAGGGGCCAGCTGAAGAGCAGCAGCCTTCATTGTAAACAAAAAAAACTTACAGAAATTATTCCACAATGTCTATTATGCCTGTGACTATTCCCACCTTTTTATTAGGCCATCTGGCAGTTTCAGTCTGGGAACAACATGTTGCCAATGGCAGCTGAGAGTTTCCATGTCCAGAAATGTGGTAAATGTGCTCCAAGTTTCAGTTTGAACTTTCACAGAATTTACATGAACAGGACGATAACTAGTTTGATCAGTGACACCCTAGATGTTTCCATGGGAAGTAAGGAGGCCAATGGTAAGAGCAGTCTTGGAAATGTTCCTTTCACAGGGTTTTGAACTCAAATGTCCCTTCTTCCAGGAAGCTTCATGCTATGATCTCAGCAGAAGGATTCTCCCAGAGCAGCGGTTTCCACATTCAATGTCCAGGCTCCTGCACTGGCAGGTTGCTTGGGAGCCCTTGCATCACAGGGTCTATGGGCTGTCTTTCTCAGCACCTTGTGGCTCCAGTGCCATCTGGCGGTGGCCACCATCTCTGCTCTCCCAGAGTGTCTGACAGCTGGGCTTTGTTAATCCACTCCTTACCGCATGGCTCTCGCACGGAAGGCTTTAATCCATTGGGGGCGAAGGCTGAGAACCTATTTTTCCCCTGTTCATTATCCCAAGGCCCCTCTCGATCTTACTCCAACTACAAGGGAACTATAATGCACTAGCCAATCAAACCTCATCAAAAGGGGTGCAAGGGCTATCCATATGCAAAGCTGTGGCACTTCTTTTCACAGGAGACTTGGCTGGACCCTCTCTGCTCTCTTTGCATAACCAGACAAAGCTATCAAGAGAGCCAATATGGCATAGTGACTTAATCCTAGAGAGCAGGGTTTGAATCCCCACTCGGCCATAGAAATCTACTGGGTGACCTTGGGCAAGTCACACTTTGTCAGCCTCTGCTGAGAAAGGAGCCCCCAGTGGGTTAAACCCTTGTGCCAGCAGGACTGAAGAGCAACAGGTTGGAGATTCAAATCTGGGGAGAGCGTGGATAGGCTTCCTCTATCAGCTCTAGCTCGGGGACATGAGAGAAGCTTCTCACAAGGAGGATAAAACATCAAAACATCTGGGCATCCCCTGGGCAATGTCCTTGCAGACAGCCAATTCTCTCACACCAGAAGCAACTTGCAGTTTCTCAAGTTGCTCCTGACATGAAAAAAAAAAGTCTCAGCAGAAGACAAAGCAATCTTCTCTGGACAAGTCTTCCCAAGAAACCCCATGCAATAGGATAGGCTTAGGGTTGCCATAAAATCCGATTGCTCATTGGAGGGAAGGATACTAGAGACAAAGTTGAAGTACTTTGGCCACATCATGAGGAGACAGCAAAGCCTAGAGAAGACAATTATGCTGGGGAAAGTGGAAGGCAAAAGGAAGAGGGGCCGACCAAGGGCAAGATGGATGGATGGCATCCTTGAAGTGACTGGACTGACCTTGAAGGAGCTGGGGGTGGTGACGGCCGACAGGGAGCTCTGGCGTGGGCTGGTCCATGAGGTTACGAAGAGTCGGAGACGACTGAACGAATGAACAACAACAGGGTTGCCATAAAGCAGGAATGAAGCAGAGATGGGCAAAATGTGGCCCTCTAGATAAAATTTCCAGCAGCTTTAGCCAGCATAACCAGTGAGGAGGAATGATGTGAATTGCAATCTGAAACTACTTGGAAAGCCCAAGGTAGATATTGGGTGTGAAGAATGTTAGTGTTGTGTCTGTATGGTTGCATGCAAGCACATAACAGTTAACAGACGTTCAGTGAAAGGTCATGAACTGTGTGTATAATAGGCTTATTAATTGGTGGTTTACTCTGAAGGAGAGATAGGATTAGCCTGCCCAATCTGTGTCTTGACTAAGAGATTCTCTTGCTTTCTAATTAATGGCTATTTTCTTTGAAGCCTCTGGTTTGGCTGGGCAAAAGGTCAGACAGAAATAAGACTTGGGGGAAGTAGGTCTCTTTTACTCCAAGTAAAGGTAAAGGTTTCCCCTTGACATTAGGTCAGACAGAAATAAGACTTGGGGGAAGTAGGTCTCTTTTACTCCAAGTAAAGGTAAAGGTTTCCCCTTGACATTAAGTCTAGTTATTTCCCCTTGACATTAACCTAATGTAAAGGTTTCCCCTTGACATCAGGTGGTGCTCATCTCCATTTCTAAGCCAAAGAGCCGGTGTTGTCTGTAGATGCCTCCTAGGTCATGTGGCTGGCATGACTGCACGGAGCGCTGTTGCCTTCCTGCCAAGGTGGTACTTTGGAGGTGTCTATGAACAACGCCGGCTCTTCAGCTTAGAAACTGGGATGAGCACCATTACCCCAAAGTTGGACACAACTAGACTTAAGGTCAAGGGAAACTTTTACCTTTACTATGGCAGGAACACCTCATGTGAGGTGGCAAATTTGAGCTGTTTTTGGCTAAGAAATATCAATTTTCCCCCTGAACTTTTTTGGGTCCTGGGGAGGAGGGAAAAGAGGCTTGGGTGTAAGATGTATTGCAACAAGACATTGAAATAAGAAAAAACAGCAAGTGCAGAGGTAAATGCTGAAATACAAGCACTCATCCTGACATTCCTTGCAGTCATGCCCCCAAGGAGATTCCAAAAAAATGCATGCAGTTATCTTAATCTCTTTGGAGGTGTTTTTGTTAAGCTAATGGTTCTTAATAGCCCATTCCAGACCAAGGCACTCCATAGTATTTCATTTTACAACAGGGATAATTCACAGCATTAGATCACTGTTCGGATAATCCATTTTACCCTGAAGCTACTATGGGAACTGCAGCAAAAATCAAAGGAGAGAGTGTGGGGAAGCGTAGAGTGACAGAAAGAATCATTATCATAGCTGAAGCGCAAACTCTGGAGACGCAAGCCTAGCTTTTCTACAGCACCACAGAATAGGCCAATTGTAAGAACTCTCAGGTCGAACTCTTTTTTAAAAAATGTTGACAAACAAAGGGATTGTTTTAAAGTCCATTTCCCAATTCTCCACCTACAACACAGCTATAAGCAATATACTGACCACTAGCTATCCAGTCGTATCCCAGGGCCCTTCCACACAGCCCTATATCCCAGAATATCAAGGCAGGAAATCCCACAATATCTGCTTTGAACTGGGTTATCTGAGTCCACATGCAGATAATGTGGTATTTTCTGCCTTGATATTCTGGGATAAAAGGCTGTGTGGAAGGACCCCAGGCCTCTTCCACTCAGCTGAATAAAATTCCATATTTTATGCTTTGAACTGGAATATATGGCAGTGTGGACTCAGATAACCTAGGGTGCTTCCACACAGCCCTATATCCCAGATTTTCAAGGCAGGAAATCCCACATTATCTGAGTGTGGAGTCAGATAACCCAGTTCAAAGCAGATATTGTGGGTTATTCTGCCTTGATATTCTGGGTTATATGGCTGTGTGGAAGGACCCCCAGTTCAAAGCAGATCATTTGGGGGTTTATTCAGCAGTGTGGAAGGGGCCTTCATCCTTTCCTGACCTAAGTGAATGCAAATGCAAGGTGTGGAGAGCTAGGGAGACTAAAAGTAAGGATCAGCCCTTTGAGGCCTCCGCATTGGTTTGAGGACAGCAGCAGGCAGGGACGGGGCTGGAGGAGGAGACCAAAAGTTCCCGGGATGTGGCCTCTTGCCAGAGCGAGCTGTGATTCTGCTTGTTTCCTAATCAGAGCTGAACAAACAAAGTGCTGATTGAGTCTAATGGCCCCTTTAATCAGTGAGCTGGGCGCTGACACTAGATTACAGTGTTTATAATTTACAGCTAATCATTCGGGTAGAAAAGGAAAAGAAGAGATAGAGAGAGAAAGCAAGAGAGAAAACACTGTCCGACTCAGCCAGTCGAAAACCTCCACATTAACAGTCCCTTTTTAGTGATTATTTGTGCACAGGGAGCCAACTGTAAGGGATCTGGCGAGCAGAGGGGCCGGGCCTCCCCTCCATCCCCTGGATGCAGCTGCTGTTGTAAATCCCAAACAGGAGATTTATGCAGCTGCTGCAGTAAACTTTACAGCCTTCTTTTTTAGAAAACCAAGTTATTGCCATCTCCACAACCATTGTTCAACCAGGGGATGATGAATGTTGGAGTTTCTCTCACTTGTTTTAAAAGAACCAGTACTCCTCTGACATTAACTCTCTTCTAAGGCTGCTTCTAGACAAGACGTTTTTGGTGTTGTTCATATGATTCCAAATTAACATAGTAATTGCAGGAAGAGAACCACTTTGGAAATTTGTCCTAAGTGGCTCTGAATAAGCACACCATATGAAGAAGGGCTAGCTCTACCACTTGGGAGAGTGAGACCGTTGCTTCTGGTGGCAAATGCTCGGAAGTGGGAGCAAGATCTTAGAATTACTATTATTATGTTTATTTATATCCTACTTTTTCTCTCCATATGGAGACTCAAAGCAGCTCACAATAAAAAGCATTTCAATACAACTTAGAATATACAAATATCAAAACAGTATTAAATCTCATTAATATTAAAAACAATTCAGGTTAAAACCATAAAAGCATATAAATCACAGCAGTCCCTGATGATCTTAAAAACCTTCTTTAAAAGCCTGCCTGAATAAAAAGGTTGCTGCAGGAAGGACATCAGGGAGGGGGCCATTCTGGCTTCCCTGGGGACAAGGGAGTTTCAGAGTCAAGGGGCAGCAGCCACCGAGAAGGAAGGCTCACTCTCCCATTCCCACCAAACAAGCTTGAGACGAGGTGAGACTGAGAGATGGGCCTCTCCTGAAGATCTCAGGGCCCAGGCAGGTCCGTACAAGGTGATGCGGTCAGCCAAATAGCCTGGACCTGAACCATCTAGGGCTTTAAAGGTCATAACCAGCATTTTAAATTGTGACCAGAAACAAATTGACAGACAGTGGAGCTGCTGCAACAGGGGGGTTGTCTGCTCCCTGTAGCCAGCTCCAGTTAGCAACCTGGTCGCAGCTCTTTGAACCAGCTGAAGTTTCTGACCACTCTTCAGAGGCAGCCCCATGTACAGCATGTTACAGCAATCCAGACAGGATGTAACTAATGCATGTACCACCATGGCCAGATCTGGCTTCTCATGGAATAGGTGCAGTTGGCACACAAGTTTTAATTGTGCAAATGCCCTTCCGGCCACTGCCAACACTTTGGCCTCCAGGTTCAATACTGAGTCCAGGAGGACCCCCCAAACTGCGAATCTGTGTCTTCAGCAGGAGTGTGATCCCATCCAGCATAAATTGGATCCTGATTCCCTGATCTGCCTTCCAACTGATCAGAAGAATACCTGTCTCGTCTGGATTAAATTTCAATTTTTTGTCCTCATCCAGTCCATTACTGATAACAGGCACTGGTTTAGGGACTAGAATACCTGTGGTAGCTCTCACCTCTCCAAGGATCCTGTCCACATCCTCAGGCTGCACAAACTGAAAGGTAGCCATCAACACTGGACAAGCAGGAGCCAAAGTTACATCCATTGGAATTGTATCAATAACAGCATTCAAGTTGGAACTGATCTACATGACTTTATCTGCAAAGAGCCATGCAAATTTATCACAGCGAACTGCTGAATGGGCAGGGATTTCTCCTTGAGGAGCAGTATGTAATAGGCCTCTGACCACTCAGAAAAGCTCAGCTGGATGGGTATTTGTAGAAGCAATGTTGGCAGCAATGAACGATTTCTCTGTTGCCCTCATTGCCTTGGAGTAGGCTTTCAAATACGCTCTAGTCCGTGCTCTAGTCTGTGCTCGGTCAGGCCTTTAGGATAAACAGGTAGTCTATGAGTTACAAACATCTGACTTACAAATGACTCATAGTTAAGAACGGAGGTGAGACAACAGGGAGTGAGAGAAATCCACCCCTTGGAAGGGAAATTCACTTTTGAAAGAGTTATCATGAGAAAAAAGGTATCTTCACTGAAGCTTTATCCCCAATCCTTGTTTCCACAACAAGCCAATTTTTTTCAAAATCCAATTATCACAGGGACAGAAAGCGAGGTGAAATCTTCTGAACCAGAGCACAGGCAGCAAAACATGCACCGCAGGGGTGTTCACCCTTCCCTATGCTATCCAAAGCTTCTATCTGTCTGTCTGTCTGTCTGTCTATCTATCTATCTATCTATCTATCTATCTATCTATCTATCTGCTGTGATTTAAAAAAAGAAAGAAAGATCTAATTACATCTATAGTGGAGAGACTTCAATTTAAGATTGATGATCTCTCCCCTGGCCATGCTTTCCTTCCCAGCCTATAACTTACTATTAGATTTCCAACTTGGTGCATTTCCCCATTCATTCTACCTTACCGTTCACGACTGTTCTCCGGGCGATCTCCCAGAGTACGAGGCCATAGGCCCAGATGTCAGTCCGCTTGAAGGATTCAAAGCAGTCCATGTGAATCTGTTCATCTAAGACTTCAGGTGCCATGTAACGCTTGGTGCCCACCCGTGGGTTGTTTCCAATGTCCAAGAAGTCAGTGCTTTGGGAATGCATGACTGCCAGACCTGAAAATATGCAATGATGATGGTGTCAGTAGTTAGAAGAATTCTTCTTGGAGAGATTTATCAGCAAGTTGCTTGCCTGATGATGAAGCCCAGCTTCATGTTCCCACTGAGCATCGGGCATCATGGGGCAAAGTACTTTATGTCATGGAGAACATGGTTAGGACTAAGGAGCAAAATATTAAAAGAATTACCAGAAGGAGGGAGGGATGAATAGAAAATGCAGGATGGCCAACGAACAGAATTTCTATGTTTTGTGACTCCATCTCTCAGAATTCCCGACCAGTGACTCTGCTGACTGGAGATCATGGGAATTACAAGTCCAAACAACTCAGAAAGCAAAACATGATAGTGGAGAATCTAAAAGCTCTATGAGGAATAATTGTAGGAGTTCAGTATGTTTAATCACATCTGTGTCACATCTGTTGTTGTGTGCCTTTAAGTAATTTCTGACTTATGACAACTTTAAGGCAAATTTATCATGGGGATTTCTGGGAATGATAGTGTCTGACTTGCCCAAACCCATGCCTAGTGGGTTTCCATGGTTGAGTAGGGAACTGAACCTTGATCTCCAGAATTGTAGTCCAGTATTCAAACCACCACTTCTGAAGGGCTGTGACATGTCTTTTGGCAATTTTTGTTTTATCTTGTTCCAGAAGATGAGCCAACAGATGCAACTAACAAGAAGGAAGATTTTGTCTAAACAGCCAAAGAAGGTGATGGCTTATCCTTTATTTTAGGTTTCCAAACAGACAAAATTGGGTGGCTAGAACTCAGGGATGCCTTAGCTGTGTATACCTGCCTGCATGGGTGGGTAAATCAACTAGAGATCCCAGAATATCTCTCAACATTGTGGTTATATATCTTCTTTAACATGTCTCCTAATTCCTGAATCAGGGCTGGGTGGAAAAAGAGTGCCTCCTGGCTGCCAGAAGAGACTGCTCAGCCTAAGATGCCCACTCACCCAAATCAGCAATGCAGCACTGTTTATTGTTCTTGACCAGGATGTTCCTACTTTTCAGGTCACGGTGAGCAATGGCTGGCTTGCCCTGAGTGCCAAAAATTTCCACATGGAGGTGAACGAGCCCACAGATGATGGAGGAGGCCAGGAGGAGGCAGGTCTCCACATCCAGCGCAGTGTACTGCAGGTAGTCATAGAGGGAACCGTGCTCATGGTAGTGGGTGATCAGCCAGAGCTGGGTGCTGGAATTCCTGGAGGTCATGTCTGAGGCGATGAACCCTGCAGCAGGGACCAGGGAAGGGAGACAATCACAGGTCAGGAGGAATGGGACATGCACAAAGGTGTGAGGATTTGAAAAGAGATGTCATGATGTGGTGGCTTAACTGGAAAGACATGTGTTGGCAGCTTATTGGCTGAGCATGGCAGGGGCCAGAGTTCTGATTGGTTGCTGTGTCTGGCTTGCTGCTGAGACAAACAGTTTTAACTGCCACTTTCACTTTGGAGAGTGAAGAGAGCGCTGACTGAAAACAGCCAAGAAGGAAATGGCTGCCAACTCTCTGAAACCTGATCATTTTTAAGGTATGAAGTATAACTTAAAGACTGTTTAAAAGGACTGTTCATTCCCTCTGTTCTCTGTGTCAATTCAGAGAGACTGCTGTATATATTGTTGCCCTGTTTGACTTTTTGAACTGAAGTAAAGATACTGTTACTTGCTACACAAGCCTGAGTGACACTTTATTATACTGCAGGGTATATCTTGATTCAAAAACTGTGGTAATGGTTCTGTTTACTTACATTTACCAGTCCCCACAAAAGGCACCTCATGGAATGAACCTGGATGTGTCTATGTGCATTTGTGTACAGTTCCATATCAACAGATTCTGTACCCATTGATTCAATCATCAATCATTTGAAA
Source organism: Anolis sagrei (assembly GCF_037176765.1). Classification (NCBI taxonomy): domain Eukaryota; kingdom Metazoa; phylum Chordata; class Lepidosauria; order Squamata; family Anolidae; genus Anolis; species Anolis sagrei. The sequence goes on from NC_090022.1 coordinate 139,361,976, forward strand.
ATATTGTTTAACATTCCAAAAGAATAAACCTTGATTTTGTCATTTTATATCAGGGACATCATTTTACTATATTGGAATTTGAACATCTACAGATTATTGTATCCGTGGTGCATTTGTGTGTGCCCTGGAACCAAACCCTAGTGGATACCGAGGGCCCACTGTATGCCAGAAGCACATGCAGAATGATAAAAGACAATGTTGTAAAAATAAACATGCACCTTTGTCCAGGTTTTGGAAAAGTTACTCTATGGACAAGAGCTCCCCAAATCTCTCAGCTAACAGAGCTGCTGTATATGTGTGAACGAGAGGAAACCCAACATGGCTGATCATGCAGAAAAACTGTCAAAAACAATGATGTAGCATCAAGAAACATGTCTACTTCTGAGAACCTAGAAAATCCACTTTTTATGACAACTATTGCAGTTTTCTAAACAATTTAGGTTGTTTTGGAGTTGGGGGTACTTTTTGTACTACAAATCCCCAAAAATACATTTTCCAAATTCTGCTGTTAGAAGCACTGCGGTGTAATATTATGAGCAGAAGTTGATTCTCCATTCAGCCATGGAAATCCATTGGGTGACCTTTAGCAAGTCACTCAGAGGATGGCAAAAGCAATCCCATGCTGCAAAGAAAACCATGACGAATTAACCGTAGGGTTGTTATAAGTGACTAGAAGGCATAAAACAACAACAAGCTATTCAGATATAAAAAGCTGAACGTTACAAAAGGTTAACAAACAAGTGACTATATTCTTCTGCTCTAATAATGTGAATGATTAATGGAAGAGGCTTAGTGGCATCCAAGCTAATCTGGTCCTGCTTACACCTACAAAACATGTACCACAATAAGTTACACCTTATTCATTATTTCTTTCTATTCTTGTTGTCCTTTCAAACAGCCATAACCAATAAACTGGCAAGGCCCCCAATATGGTTCCCATCCTTTTGATCCTTCTCTATATTTCAAGGGAAAGACAGGCAAAATGAACTCTGACAATTCCATGAAATTCCTATGAAATTCCTATGAAATTCATGGAATTACCGTGCCTTAAGTCAACATGCATCTTGAAGGTACATATACACACATGCTACTTAGCAGCCCACTACTGAGAATTGGGAGTGGCACTCCCAGTCTTACCTCAGTCTCTATCCCTGAGTATTCCTTGCTTAAAAAACACTCTGTGGAATGTATAGGATCGCGATAAGTCAACAGGATTTAAAGGCACATGCAAACACCCCAATTGAGGACTGGCTCCTTCTGTACCCTCCCTTCTTGCATCTTGAGAGGATGACTATGTGTTTGTGTATGGGTTGGAGCAGCCACTTCCACACCCATCTCTTCACTTTGCCTTTCAGTGCCTTTCTTTTCAAGCCCTGGAGGAGGAAGCAGGGAAAGAAAGGACTAGTCTGTTCCCCAAAGAAGAGGGAAATCTTACTGCTGCTGCTGCCGCCTTGGGCACCGCACACTGATCTACTGTGCCTGGTAGCTAGGGGTGGGGGTTATTGGGTTATCAGATGAAGGCAGGAAGAAGTCTATATGGATTTTTAAAAGTGTTGCTCAGAAGAAATGTATCTACCAATAGTTATGTTCTAATGTGTACAATTTGGAAATAATAATAAAATTCATTTTAAAAAAAGAAGAAATGTACCCTTCCTGTCCTCACCCCAGTAATTATGCCATATTTACAATGTTTACAGGCACAAAGAACAGGAGGTATATAGAACCGTGCTGAAATATAACTTAGAGTCTGCAAATAATATACAATAAAGAGATAGACATAGGCAGGGCCAACCTGGACTATTTAACTGTGCACATGGCATTTTCCTCTACAGCTCTGGCTCCCATTCACCCATGTTTTCCCTATTTTTGCTGCTCTGGGAGAAAAAATGGAAGATATTTTGACATTTTATATTGGGCTAGTTCCAAGAACAATAAAATGACTCTTTTACATCGACTGTTTGGATATCCTCCCTTGTTCTCATTATTGTTTGGGGCAATGAAAGGTCTGGGAGTAATAATAGATGTGAAGTGGATGACAGGGGATGATTGCCTTGGCATCCATGCATTGCCATCCACTGAATTCATTCAGAGTTTTCATTTGAACTTTAAGAAGCCATCCAAGGTGCTGCACTATACCTCCAAAACAAGAGTTCCACTTTGGATAGCTTGGACCAAAACCTAGAATGGGCCAGGGGCCTGACATATGGAAACAATTTTCTTCTCCTTTTGGAGACCACTTGGAACTGCTGGGATACCTAGGTCTCTATTGTGACATTTCTTTAAGGAGGGTTATCATCATTTCAGCTCACCCAAGATGTTGTCATGCCTCAGCAGCACCGTGTTGTATATCTCGGTCTCCCGGAACCATGACTGCTCATCCCGGGACGAGAAGATCTTGACAGCCACATTTTCCCCATGCCATATTCCACGCCACACCTCACCATAACGTCCCTTGCCTGTGGGGGAGTGGGTTAAAAACAAAAAATTCATCTGGTTTGTCTTGCCTAGTCTTTATTTTGACCTAAAGAACATATAAATATATCAATATGTTCCCCTGAATACACCAGCCTACATTGTTTGTTTTGCCTAGGATATAGTTGGCTAGAGTTCACTTCTGTCAGAGAGCAAGACTCGGAAGCTATCAACCTGCACTGTTTTCCTGATGAGCCTGTGACCAAAAAAGTCACAAAACTAAGAATTCCAAGCCAGAAGCAAAAAAACTCCTAGTTAATGGTTTTCAGGACATTTTTGCAGAAAGAAAGAATGTGTTGTCATTGTGTCCCAATACAACTGGTATACTGCAAACAGTTCTACAATTTGTTTATTTAATATTCTGCTTTCCTCCCAAAACTCTTTTTGGTCTATGGCAACCCTAAGGTGATCTTTTCACACAATGTTCTTGACAAGATTTGTTCAGAAGAGGTTTGGCATTGCTGTTCTCTGAGGTCGAGAGCATATGACTGTCTCAAGATAAGCCAAGGTGGCCATGACCAAGCATGGATTCAATCCCTGGTCAACGGAGCTGTAGTCCAATGATCAGACTACTACACCATGTTGGCTGCTAAAAGGGAGGATATATTCATTAAATAAAATTAGGGTTTATGGTGCTGTGATAATGTGACAGTATTCTGGTAATCTATTCAGACAATTCTTATCCATCTAGGAGGAAATTCCCATAGAATGAGAGGGGGAAGAAAGGCATGATACTATGAGACATTGGTCTTAGCTAACCTTGGGCCTCAATGCAGGAGTTTTAAGTGGCTCAATCTCCAAACTAGAGGTGTCATTCACTTCATTACTGAAGATGAAGATGGACAAATTTACTGCCTGTACATTTTCTTCTTCCAGCGTAAGTCTTGAAACACCAACTCTATGTTTTCAGTTTGGTCACACTGAACTGGAAAAAATTCTTACCAACACATCTCTGTAATTCCTGGTATAGGTTTGGAACCGTTTTAAAAATATTTGCAGATTAAAAAGAAACAAACACATAGAGGAACAAATCAACACATATGGTTCTTAAAAAGTAGGTAGGTATTTGAAAGACCAAATGAGTTTTAAGACAACTGAACTGTTGAGGTTCAGCTATGGATTTATTTACAGTGTGCAGTCAAAAGATTTCAAAACAATAACTTTTTAATGACTATTTTTTTCGTGTCAGGAGTGACATTAGAAACTGCAAGTAGCTTCTGGCACGAGAGAATTGGTCATCTGCAAGGATGCTGGCCAGGGGATGCCTGGATGTTTTGATGTTTTACCATCCTTGTGGGAGGCTTCTTTCATTTCCCCGCATGGGGAGCTGGAGCTGACAAAGGGAACTCACCTGCACTCTCCCGTGATTCCATCCTATGAAATTCTGTGACTTGTAGTTTCTTGAGAGACTTGGAATTCTAGACTAGGTGTTGCAATTCCTTGAACTACAATTGCTAAGGTAGTTGAAAAAAGGGACTGAGAATTAAGTTTTGGAAAACGTAATTTAGGAGGATGAACAAAAGCCCTCTAACAGAGGGATCTAAGCTCTTTCCAAACTACACATTCAAAGATCCCATGGAACCATGACAGTTAAAGTGGAATCAAACTGTTATACCTGTCTTGTGTAAATGCTCTTCAAACTCACAATCAATTGGCGAAGTTGGATGCATAATTTGAAGAGTGTAAATGCTCAGTGAATATTAAATGTATTTGCTCCCAAAGTATTTCAGCAGCTGATATCAATGCCAGTTGTTTGAATGTGACTAAATTCTTGCTAGTGTTTTCTTCCTTGCAGTAAAAGTAATCCATGTGTTCCCAATGAAACATATTCAAAAAACTCCCTGTGACAATCTTTGTTGATGTGTACTGTTCATTTATAGGGATGCATACTTTTGGCTCCTACCGTATCTTAATTGATGTGTCTCTTATCACCTTCCAACCTTCTGCAGCATTTCTTTATTTATATGCTGTGAAACATGGGAGATTTCGGCAAGGCCCCCTCCTACGCAAATTAAACTTACTGTATGTGACATTTACCCTTTCTTTCAACACTCCGGCTTTACATCTTTCCTGTCTAGCTGTTCAGCAGCCACCTCTTTTAGCAGGGTTTCCATAACTGTGAGTCAGTCTGTATCACATCATGAGCCAAATGCTGTTTTCTAATATGTAAAAGCAATTAAGCTTTAAAGAGTAGAACAACAGACTACTTTGCTAAGTTGTATTTCCCAAATATGTGCCTGCTAGTTATTGGCAAAAATGAAGGGTGGGGGAAGAATTACATAGAGGAGAATTTAGCTGGGATTCATTAGGAAAAGGGCATCTATCCTTTCCCTGATCACCCATTCCTCCCCCAGAATTTCTTTTCCTTGTCTTTCTTCCCTGGGCCCTTCCACACAGCCATATAACCCAGAATATCTGCTTTGAATTGGGTTGTCCAAGTCCACACTGCCATATATTCCAGGTCAAAGCAGATAATGTAGGATTTTATACAGCTGTGTGGAAGGGTCCTTACGGCCCTTCCACACAGCCATATAAACCCAGAATATCAAGGCAGAATAACCCGCAACACCTGCTTTGAAGTGGACACAGCTAGTTAGTAGCCAACTGCATTAAATCACTACTGACTAAGAGGTCATAAGTTCGAAGCCAGCCCAGGTCAGAGTGAGCTCCTGGCCATTAAAAGTCTAGCTTACTGTTGACCTATGCAGCCCGAAAGACAGTTGCATCTGTCAAGTAGGAAATTTAGGTACCGCTTTATGCGAGGAGGCTAATTTAACTAATTTACGACATGATAAAAACTTCCAGCAGCGTGTGTAAGAATGAGGAAGTACTCCATCAAGGACTTGGTGTCACAAGTGGACGGTGGAGAGGCAGCTCCCCCTGTGGCTGGAATCCAGCATACCTGCATGAAGCTGGAAAGCTGGAATGTTAAATTGCCTCTGTGTCTGTCTATATGTGTTGTATGTCTATGGCATTGAATGTTTGCCATGTATATGTGTATTGTAATCCAACCTGAGTCCCCTGTGGGGTGAGAAGGGTGGAATATAAATACTGTAAATAAATAAATAATCTGAGTCCACACTGCTATATATCTCAGTTCAAGGAAGATAATGTGGGATTTTATTCAGCTGTATGGAAGGGGGCCTCCCTCTGTAGGGTTTACTTTCAGTCTTTACTTTCAGTCTTAAACTATGCAGGTAGATATTGGTGGAATGGGAGCAGGAGAGGAATTCTGCAAAGTAAAATCAGCTAGAAGTGCAAGCATTAAGCATTCACTCCTGTTCCTAAATGCACCAGATCCTGGCTGATCTTAGGGACTTTCCACCTATATCCCAGAATGTCAAGGCAGAAAATCCCACATTATCTGAGTGTGGACTCAGATAACCCAGTTCAAAGCAGATATGGTGGGATTTTCTGTCTTGATATTCTGGGATATAAGGTTGTGTGGAAGTGCCCTCAGAAGCTAAGCAGGGTCAGCTAACCCTGCTTAGCTGACCCCGCTAACCAATATTGCTAACCAATATCAGATGCTGTAGGCTATATTCCAGAGGAAGGTGCTGGCAAAACTATTTTTGAGTATTCCTGATCTAGGAAAAACCATATAAAATTAATGGGGTGACTCGAAAACACATAGGCATGAACATAACTGTCTGTCAAAGTTATTTGATATATCCACAAAGTTGGGATCCTATAGTGTTTGCTTCATAATGTCTGTTTCTGCCTCAAAACTAACTTTTTAGTTTTTTTGAATAATATTTGACTAAAAATGTTTGATACATCTTATCAATACAAATTCTATTGTCCAGTAGAGTTGAGAGACAGACATGCTTAATGTTCAGCTTTGTCTGTGCATCACTTTCCTTGAGCCTAACATTTTTCACAGAGGACTAACGATAATTTGGAGCTGGCAAAGGAATTCTCAGGATGACAGATACCAATCCATATTTATCTTAAAATTGCTACATCAGAAATCACTTCTTAGTGGGATAACTGAGGGTAACTTCAGAATTGGCACAGATTTGTCCAGTGGTGAGTTAATCAAACCATGTGATTTTTTTTATGTTAGAAGCGACTTGAGAAACTGCAAGTTGCTTCTGGTGTGAGAGAACTGGCCATCTGCAAAGAAATTGCCCAGGGGACACTGGGGAATTTATCATCCTGTGGGAGGCTTCTCTCATGTCCCCACATGAGAAGCTAGAGCTGACAGATGGGAGCCTACCCCACTCCTCTGGATTCAAACCGCTAACCTGTCAGTCGACCAGCACAAGGGTTTAACCCATTGCGCCACCGGAGGCTGCACCATGTGATTGATATACCAAAAAAACAAGGTGTTCGCTCTCCCCATTATTGATCATTTGAGTCCTTAAAGTTTTGAATACAGCAGTACGACAAGAGGAGATAATTAAGGGCAAAAATTTAAAAAGGAACTGTATTTTGTCTGGAAAGCATACTTTTTGTGACTATAATGGCCAGATTTTTAAAAATAACATTTCCAACTTTTGCCATACACAGACTGGCTTTTGGAGGAGTGATGATGGTAGTGCACAGATACTTTTGCTTACCGACACATTCAGACAGTGTGATCTGCCGAGCGACAGTTCTTTGGACAAGGAAGGGCAGTCCTGAGCCACTCCCAGTAGTGCAGTCATCCTCCATCAAGTCCTGGGTACATTTGGAAGCAAATGATGAAGCTTTACAAATGGCAAGAGAAACGCTTCATAAAATAGCAAAATCTGGCACCACTCGAAGCCAAATAAAATGATGCACTGGCCATGATCATAATTTTGATGTAGCTTCCTTGTCTGCTTTCTACTTGCAAATGGAGATACTAAAGCCAGCTAAAAGATAATTTAGCAGGATCTCCGGATTTGCCTACTGGAGAAAACAGACAAAGGCACCCAAGATATTTCACAAATTACAATCTCCATTTTTGAGATCGCTTGTGCTAGTAATATAAGACGGACAGGGAATGTGTGGCTCTTTTGATGGACTGTAACTCATACCAGGACTATCCAACACAGCCAACAACATCTGGGAGGCCACATGTTGCCCATTCTTGCTATGATTAAATCTGATGGCAAGCCAGTAGATGGGAAAACAAAGAAAGACAATCAACGGTAAACAGGTAGAGATCTGTCAAAGAGATTGAGAGAGAATACAAAGAAAGGCAAAGTCAACCAATGCAAAGTTCCTCTATTTGTGGCTGTGTTTGAGATGCAACTCAGGAACCAAAGCTATGAACTGGCTTGCCAATAACCTTCTCCCTGCTTCCTTTTGTGAGGGCTGTCTGGAGATAGGGGCCATGGCAGCAGGGACACCGAAGGGAACATGCATTCAAGACATTTGTTCTCAGCACTGACTTACTTCTAAGGTACTGTCGCCAGCGATGGATGACTTCAGGATGAAATCCATATCTCCTAAATCATCAGACCCAAGCTGCATTTTCTTTTGATGGTTCTGGCACACTTTCCATAAAAAGAGCCCCATCAACAAAGAAAGGAGTACAATGGCAAACAGTGGGACCAAGATCATCAGGAGAAGGTTCGTAAGAGATGGACCCACTTTATCTTTTTCACCTGATTGGAAAGAAATAAAATGATTCCATTGGGTTTCTGCTCTCTTTGTGGTAGTGCTGACTGTTTAGTTTCTATTTACTCCAGCAAATTGGTAACATGTCAACAAAAGATTCCCAACTCATTAGAGGAGAGGTCCTCAAACTTTAAACACAAGGCCAGGTCACAGTCCCTCAAACTGTTGGAGGGCCAGATTATAATTTTGAGAAGAAAAACCATGAATGAATTCCTATGCACACTGCACATATCTTATTTGTAGCGCAAAAAATACTTAAAACAATACAATAATTAAAATGAAGAATAATTTTAAGAAATACAAACTTATTAGTATTTCAATGGGAAGTGTGGGCCTGCTTTTGGCTGATGAGATAGGATTGTTGTTGTTGTTGTTGTATGCTTTCAAACCATTTCAGAATTAGGTTGACTCTGAGCAGGGCCGGGTAAATGACCTTGGAGAGCCGTATCTGGCCTTAGTTTGGGGACCCCTGCATTAGAGACTACTGTGACCAGAAGATGAGAAAAGCCCAGCTGGGTCATAATTCTGTTCCCTTAGTGGCCAAATGGGTGACCCGACGGGAAGCCTCCAGACCATACCAGTGGCCAAGAGCAAGCTCCATCTCATGCTCTGAAGTGATTCCATGAGCAATGAATCTGACAAGGTGGACAGGAGTTCCAAAAAGCTTGGGCTGGGATAAATCAGTTAGCAATGGATTCCTTTATGCCCTTTTATATATCAAAATAAACGTGGTTACCACTCTTTGAATGGCATTGTTTGGTCTCAGGGCCCTTCCACACAGCCATATAACCCAGCATATCAAGGCAGAAAATACTACAATATCTGCTTTGAACTGGGTTATCTGAGTCCACACAGCCATATATTCCAGTTCAAAGCATAAAATGTGGGATTTTATTCAGCTGTGTGGAAAGGGTCTAGGACAGTGGTTCTCAACCTTTCTAATGCCGTGACCCCTAAATACAGTTCTCCATGTTGTGGTGACCTCCAACCATATTTTTGTTGCTACGTCATAACAGAAAATACTGGAGGGGGTTGGGAAAAATAAACCCTGACTTATGGGAATTGCAGTTCACCAGGCACCAAAGAGCATTCTGAACTCCACAAACAATAGAGGCATGTACAAAAGATTAGATTTATCCTACCTTCAATCGCTTCACTTCCTGAAGAGGCTTCTTTGCTGCCCTGTGAGTGGTGCAGGCACAGCTGCCTGAGAGGCCAGAGGGTGCGACAGGCGAGTGGCAAAGGCACCCTCCATGGCTGTAGCTCCCTCCATGGCTTGCACCTTCTGAGGCGAGGGGGGGGGGGGCAAGAGGAGAGCAGTGGGCGGCCTGCTCAATCCTCGCCCCTTCTCTGCTAGGCAAGAGGCAAGGGCCCGCGCACGCCTTTGCCTACAAGCTCCTCCTCCTGACTCCCTGCAGTCCTGCGAGAAGAGGAGAGCCAACTAGGAGCGCCTGGCTGTTTGGCTCGCACAGGATCCTGCAGCCATTTTGGTGGGGGGCGGAGCTAACTGAGGTGGCTTTGTGACCCACGGAAAATGGCCCAGCGACCCCCTGGGGGGTCGCGACCCCCAGGTTGAGAACCGCTGTTCTAGGACATCAGGCTCTTCTTATTTTCCAAACACTGCGCATTAGTGTATAGACATCTAAAGTTCTGCATGTTGTCATCTTTTATACAACCGTGATTTTTATTGTGGCCCCTATTCTCTCTCATCTTCTCGCAAACACATCCTTGTTTTTTTTTAGAGCTTGCTTTTGGACAGATGCTTAAGGGATCATCTCCACCCCAAGGACTTAATTAAAAGCCCTCTTGATCCAATTTGCCATGCTACTACCAAAGATATTTTCCCCATTTTTTGTGAGGTGAAGCCCATCTGTAGCCAGCAGTCCCACAACACCTGGAGGGGCAATGATTCCCAACCTTGCTCTAGAGTAAAAAGAAGGAGCTTTAAGTCACTATTGCATGTCTAATCTAGAGTACAATCCCATGGGGCTCTCATGTCTTGCTGGAGGAATAAAATCAGAGAAGTGGGAGAAAACATCCATCCTGATTGGCATTATCAGACCTACTTGGAAACAGACAGACCTACCTTGCAACATAATGGTTAAATTTAAATTGCACATGTTGGACGAGCAGCATGTCATGCCATAGTTTTTTTGTATGCTACCCCTGCATGTCTCATATTCTGTTTGCAGGCATCCTTTCCTGGATATAATGTTTCCATCCGCCCGATGTTTGCTGACAAAACACACCACTCCAGAACAAACATAGTTTTTTCCTTCTTCACTGAAAACACAGTTTGGTGCGTGTTCATCACAAGCACAGGTCAGCTCACCTGCAGGGATGTGAAAGAGGACAGGACATTTAACAGAAACTTCACTCTTTGTTCTTTAGTTTCCCAATGCAACCAAACAATGCTGCAGGCTGCCAAACATTATTTGGGATTAACAGCTTTGAGAGGCAGAAAGAATGGAAGATGCTGCATACAGACTTTTTTGTGTGTGTCAGGAGTAACTTGAGAAAATGTAAGTCACTTCTGATGTGAGAGAATTGGCCGTCTGCAAGGTTGTCGCCCAGGAGACACCCAGATGTTTTCATGTTTTACCATCCCTGTGGGAGGCTTCTCTCATGTTCATGCATGAGGAGCTGGAGCTGACAAAGGGAGATCATCCACGCTCTCCCTGGATTTGAACCTCTGCCCTGTCTGTCTTCAGTCCTGCTTTTTTTGTTGTTGTTGTGTCAGGAGAAACCTGAGAAACTGCAAGTCGCTTCTGGTGTGAGAGAATTGGCCGTCTGCAATGACGTTGCCCAGGGGACGCCCGGATGATTTGATGTTTTTATCATCCTTGTGGGAGGCTTCTCTCATGTCCCCGCATGAGGAGCTGGAGCGGATAGAGGGAGCTCATTTGCCTCTCCCCGGATTCGAACCTGTAACCTGTTGGTCTTCAGTTCTGCCGGTTTAACCCATTGCGCCACCTGGGGCTCTAAACAAGAATATACATGTATCTAAATAAGAGTATGTGTGTATCTGTTTGTCATACTGAACAATTACTGGTATACCATAGATAATGAAGTAGAGAACTTGGCACCAGAGGGAACATAATAATATGTAAAGAATAAGGGATAGGTTATTTGCACCACAAAAAAGAAGAGCAGCTCAATATGTTTATGCAAACCTTTTATTTTTAAAAAAACATTCAAATGTGAAATGAAACAGCCAGGTTGAGTAAACTCCGTGTGAGGCTGTTTAAACCATCTATGTACCATTTGAAGGTGTATACTTTCCTTTCTATTTCCATTTTGGAATCCGGGTTACATGTTATTTTAACATGCTGGGAAGTAGCTGGTACATACGTACCTGTTCTTTCCTTTTCTCTATGCTGCTATTCACATATGCCCAGTAAGGAATTCTGGAGGCAGCTGTGGTTTACTTTGTCTGTTGTATGCAGGCACATATAACTACAGTAGGATGGGCTAGACTAGAATTTTCTTTTCATCCAGCTTACACTTTATGGCCTTGTTTATATATATTGCTGCAATTTGGTACCAAGTCTGTACTTTTCATTCCTCGTTCACCATTCTTTATGCCTATTCTGTTAAAAAGACTTGGTAAGATAACACTGTCCCCGCCATTCTGCCCCAGCTCTGTCTCCTGTCCTTAGCCCAACCAACAGTGGGACTGCCAGCTTCTAAAACACTAATTTTGACTTGAGAAGGAACAAAAAGTTTGACAACCATGCTTTAACAAGGACCTGTCCAGTACACAATCTACCTGCCCACCTCTCCCCAAGTTCCTTACCAGTGATAAAGCTTCTTTGAAGATTCAAGATCATCAAGAAAATACCCATGATAAGTCCTTGAAGCATTTTGTCTACAAAACAAAAAGACAGGGTAAGTAATAATAATAATAATAATAATAATAATAATAATAATAATAATGTTTTGGAACACAATACACCAGACATCACGATTGTGGAAACGAAAAAAAGTTTGGATTATTGATGTTGCCATACCAGATGACAGTCGCGTTGAAGAAAAACAACAGGAAAAACTCAGCCGTTATCAGGACCACAAAATCGAACTGCTTTGCCAAAAGATCTCAGCCAGCATTTGGAAACAATTAACATCGACAAAATCACAATCTGTCAACTGCAAAAGGCTACCTTACTTGGATCTACACGCATCATTCGAAAAATACATCATATCGTCCTAGACGCTTGGGAAGTGTTTGACTTGTGATTTTGTGATACGAAATCCAGCATATAGATCTCATTTGCTGTGACATACTGTGCTTTTGTGTCAGTAAAATAATAATAATAATATATTTCTAACCCACACCTTTATTTATTTTTATTTTGTATATTTCTATCCCGCCCTTCTCCCCACAAGGGGGACTCTCTCCCTGAAGGGACTTATTTGACAATAAAAATCATAATAACCACCTTTAACACACATTTCACAATAATAACCATTTCATGTGTGGTTTGCATACTCTCACACACAGTCTCATTCTGTTTGATAAAGAGGATACACAATAGGATGTTACATGCAAGTAACAGCAATAATATTAACAACAATGGGGGGGGGGGTCACATAAATAATAGGACAATGATCTCTACTGAGGAAATACCATAAGATTACAATCAATGAGTATACCAATTATTTGTTTTATTCCATTTGCATCCTACCTTTCTCCCAGTGTGGGATCCAAGGCAGCTTTCAAAACTAGTAAAACATATTCACAATAACATTTTAAACAACCCAAACCACACAAAACAGTATTTTTTTCTAAAAGAAGTGACCAAACACAAGTATAAAAAGAATGAAATACACTCCTAAAAATCTCTCTTGCTATAGTTCACAAGAACTGGAAGGGATAAAGTCAGTCCAGACTCAAGGAGTCCATCAGGTTACAAACAGAAAACTGGTCCAGGCCGCCTGAGTTTCATAGGGGAGAGCAGACCAGAGTTAAATCCAAAGCTAAGAGGGATGTTGCCAGAAATATTAGTCCATAAGCACATACCAAAGGTCAGGAAGCCAAGGATGTCAGACAGGGTTGCCTGGAGGTTTGGGAGCTGTTGCCTCCAGCAATGGAATCAAGCGCCTGGGCTGAGCGAATTTATTGCCAGCAGTTAATCAGCACAGCTGGCCTCATTAGCTCAGTGTCCTATATTGAAAATGGAGCATTGCCTGAACTTTTGTTCCCAGTGCTTTAATATTCATTGGTTGAGAGGATGAAAAGCCCCTGCCTCCCCCCGCCTGATCTTCAACTCTGTCTGGGATGGACCAGACTTGATGCCGTGGCAAGATTGTTAGCCTTCCCTGGCTCCAACTGGGGCCCATCATCCTGGCTCTCCTCTTCCTTTTTTTGTCCCCTGGTAGAACCTGACACAAATGCCAAGATCTCTTGTGATCTCAGAAAACCTGCTTTGAGCCTTTTTTGTAATGTGCTGTACATTGGGTTAACAATTTCGGAAGCTCCAATTAGTTCAAAATAAGGTAGCCAAATTGGTTAGAGAAACGTCTAGGAGTGAGCATATTACATCTATATTAAAGTCACTCCCCTGGTTGCCAATCAATTTCCCGGCAAAGTACAAAGTGTTGGTTTTCACCTTTAAAGCCCTACATGGTTTCGGTCCAGATTATCTACAGAATCGTCTTCTCTTGCACAACTCACCCCTTAGGACACTTAGGTCCTCCAATCAGCCAGAACCCAACTGATGCTCATCACCCAGAGGACCTTTTCATCAGTCACCCCAAGACTATGGAATGACCTGCTAGAAAAGAGAGATCCGTCAGCTAAATGAAGTGTTGGAATTTAAAATGCAATTGAAGACTCATCTCTTCCGACAGGCCTATCTAGTCAATTTTCAATCATGAGTTTTGGTTTACATTTTGTTGCTACTATATGTCAGTTCCATATCTGTGCTTGGTACATTATATATATATGTGTGTGTGTGTGTGTGTGCTTTAATATATGTAATTTATTGTATATATTTTATGTTCATGTGTTTTTGACTTTGTTGTACCCTGCCTTGAGTCATCAGGAGAGGCGGGTAATAAATGAATTTTATTATTATTATTATTATTATTATTATTATTATTATTTTACTGACACAAAAGCACAGTATGTCACAGCAAACGAGATCTATATGCTAGATTTCGTATCACAAAATCACAATTCGAACACTTCCCAAGCACCTAGGACTGTATGATGTATTTTTGAATGATGCACACAAATCCAAGTAAGGTGGCCTTTTGCAGTTGACAGATCATGATTTTGTCAACCAAGCCAGAGAGGTCTCAGCTGAGGAGTGGAACTAAGAGCACCTAACCTATTAGCATTATGGAGTAACAAACCAAAGCGAAGTCTATACTAGCTCGGTCGACACACAGGATAAAAAGGACCACGGTGGATGCTGCTGATTCTGGACATACATCGACAAGTGCGCTACAGAATCAAAATACAAATGAACAATCACAGAAGCGGCAGAAATATACAATGCCAGAAAACTGCACAATTTATTATTATTATTATTATTATTATTATTATTATTATTATTATTATTTTGGCACAGGGGTTTTCAACCTACGTTGGATTGAACATCTTCAGCCCTAGACTGGGTGTCAGGAGAATTTTTCTGCAACTTTACCTGCCCAGATAGCCTAGGCTTTGAGCAGAAGTTGACTGAGCATCTGGAGTATACAAAATGATGTTATCCGTATGTCGAGACTACCATTTCCATCATCATCTTAGGCAATCTGGTCAATGGTCAGAGATACTGTGATCTAAAACATGTGGGAGGTGCCATGCTAAAAATAAGTATGTTTTAAAATAAAGTCTTTGGAAACTAGAAATGAGGTTTAATTCCACCAAAGTTCATATAGCTCAAAGTTCCTGCACAATTGTTAAGATCTGCTGGGGATGCCCTCTTTATAGTCCTGCCACTGTCACAAGCAAAGTTGGTGGGGACGAGGGAGAGGGCCTTCTCGGTGGTGGCCCCTCGGCTTTGGAACGCCTTCCCCATGGAGATTAGGCAGGCCCCCACCCTGTCCTCCTTTCGGAAGGAACTGAAGACTTGGATGTTTGGACAAGCCTTTGAGAATGTCTAACCCCAATGGTCCACAATTAATGACAGCACTGCACTTTCGTCCCATTCCCTCGTTCATGAGCTACAACTTGCATATTTCATTCCCTTGCTCCTGGATACGGTTGGCCATGTTTAACGACTGTTCTCACCATTAGTTATTGGGTGCTATTTTAATGTTCAAATAATTGTTTTATATGCTTGTGGTTTTACCTTTTATTGTATTGTATATTTTTTGCATTGTTTCAGGAGCATTGTGCCATATGTAAGCTGCCCCGGGTCCTTTTGGAGAGATGGAGGCGAGGTACAAAAATAAAGTTGTTGTTGTTATATAGAATTTTAAAGTTTATGTTTGAATGATATAACCATTTTCATTAAACTCGCCTAGAAAAACATTAACTAATGCCAACAATATAACTTAATTTGGCTTCTATTTATGTTAATATGTGCATGACACCAGTAAACCATTTTGGCATAATTCATTTGTACCTATTCTGGATCACCACAATTAACTCTTTAGCCAGAAATGGTGTACTAGGGAGCTCTTCAGCAGCATATTAAACTAAGCCATGAAGAATGAGAAACCTTCAGAAGTTGCTCTCAAATCCGATTTCACTGGGGCCTTTTGGCTTTGGGGTTTATATTTCCTACCTCCACCTCTAACCAGTAATCAAATATCTATTCCTATCAGGAAGTTTCAGCTTCCAAAGATGCTGAGTTGGCCCTGTACTGCTGTAAGTTCATCTTTTGTGCTGCGCTGCCTGGTTTGATTCCAACATGTCCCTTCTATTTCCATGAACAGAAGCCAGCCTCTGATTGCAGAGACTCTTGGATTTTTTTCAGCAGGCTTATCAATGATATAAAAATACTTTTTATAGATATACAAAAATATTCCAGCTGCTTCACTGAGGGAGACAGTGGGGTGGGTGGGTGGAGGACTTGCTTGTTTGTTCATTCTCTTGTGAAACAGAAAATCTTGCCAAGCTAAACTCAGTGGCGTCTTAACCTCACCCATTCTCTGTCCAACTCTTGCAACCCTTTCCTTTGTGAAAATAATAATAATAAGCAAACAACGAATAAAAATAAATACAAAGCACAAGATGTGGGGCCTGGTCTGAAAGTCTAGGGACTGATTTTGTTCGTCGGTCACAGATTCCTAGCACAAACAAGCTGCAAGTCTCCGTTTCCTGCTATTCACAAATTCCAGCAAGCGGCCAGGGCGTTGCAGCTTCGACAGGAATCAAGATTGCTTAGATTCTGCTCTCGATGGGGGAAATGGAGACTGGTAAACAGAATGGGTTTGTGCATTCACAAAGGTCTACCAGAACAAGCATACACAGCAAGGCCCCAGTCATAAGACTACCTAGGAAATCATGACACAACTGCCCCCCACAAGAGGCTGCTTGGGTTTTGCTCCAGAAGAGGAGATATAGACAAGACATCAGACATCACTATTTTGTAAATAGTGAGATCAGAATGAATGAGAATACTGCAATTCAGTCTTCCTTGGCTCTTAAATACCAGCATCAAGACCAATTATCTCCTACTATTTTCCAACACATACCTGGTCTTTACATTATCAGCCTTAACCACAATTTAGCATTATTTTGGAGCCCTTGTGTGCAAACATGTTTGTAGGGAAATCGTGTTACATCTACATGAGACACACCAGGAACAACAGGTCTTCTATTTGTTGCATTTTTCCTTCTCTTACTTAAGGCTTTTGGAGAGAGAGCCAATGTTTCAGTGGTTTAGGTGTTGCACTATAATTCTGGAGGCAAAAGGTTGACTCCCTGCTCAGCCATGAAAACTCACCTTGGGCAAGTCACATACTCTCAGCGCCAGAGCTGCAGTCGCACAATGAGTTAAACCCTTGTGCCGGCTGAACTGGTGACCTGAAGTTTGGTGTTTTGAATCCGCAAGACGGGTTGAGCTCCCATCTGTCAGCCTTAGCTTCTCATACGGGGGCACAAGAGAAGCCTCCCAGCAGGATGGTAACACATCCGGGCATCCCCTGGGCAACTTCCTTGCAGTTGGTTGATTCTTTCACACCAGAAGCGACTTGCAAAATGTTCGCTTCTGACATGGGAAAAAAAAGCTCCAGAAAACTTTCCAACTAGAAACGACATGGAGACATAAAACAGCACAGTTGCTGTTGCTCACATGGGTTTTTGTTGTCTCAAACTATTTTACAGTAATTGTTGGCACTTGTTATAACATTTCATTCCCATTGTTGAGTTGATTTCTTTTTTTAATTCCAAGTTGTAGTGAAACAAAAATGTTTCAAGAATGGGCAGGACTAGAGTATGGTGACCTTTCTCCCCTTTTCTCTGTCTCCCTCCTTCAGCCTTTCTCTTCATTATTGGTCTTTTTTAATTGTAGATTTATTAGGCAGTCGTTTTATTTGTTGTTTTGCGTTACTGATTACATTGTACTATTGTCTTTTATTACATTACTGCATGTCTACTGTAAGACGGAAGGGAGTTATATTGGTATAGACAATCCTGGCACGAAGAGGCTGCAGCAAGGCAAGAGGCATTAGACTATATCCCTCCCCTAATATTTTTTACAAGAATCAAGAATGAGAAGCCAAGCCAATTCCAGCATATTATTTGTCTGTGCATGTCTGTATCTAATATACTTCCTCCCACTCTCTTCTCTTCTACGTTCTCTTTTTTTTCCTCTTGGACAGCTCAACAGCCTTGACATCCCAGCTCCCTCCTTTGCTCCAGCTGCTTCTCAGACTTCTCTGCCCTTGATGTGAAATCCTGTGACCTCTTCCTTTCTCAGATGGCCTGTGAGCTTCTAGTTCTCATAGACACTGTCTCCACCGGAGTCCCCAGAGGATAGGCCAAAGAGTCGCCTTCGTGTATATCTGTCACTTTCCAGATTCTCTTTAAGTGTGACCTTGGAACTGTGTGAAAAATCACATCCTTCTAGAAATCCAACCCAGGAATTGGGAAATGTAAGGTCTTCTCTGCTCATATAGAGAGGAGGAGAAAAGTGAAAAGACTAAGGGTCTTTCCACACAGCCCTATATCCCAGAACATCAAGGCAGAAAATCCCACATTGTTTTAGTATGGACTCAGATAACCCAGTTCAAAGCAGATATTGTGAGAGTTTCTGCTTGACATTTTGGAATATAGAGCTGTGTGAAAGGGCCCTCAGTGTCTTAGTTTCTAGGCCTGTTTCTATTTGTGGTGCTTATTCAGAAAATTGCTTTGGATGGACCCCATCAGCTCTGGGTTCTTAGGGCCCTTCCACATAGCACTATATTCCAGAATATCAAGGCAGAAAATTCCACATTATTTGAGTGTGGACTCAGATAACCCAGCTCAAAGCATATAATGTGGAATTTCCTACCTTGATATTCTGGGATATGGGGCTGTGTGGAAAGGCCATCAGATAATCCAGTTCAAAGCAGATATTATGGGATTTTCTGCCATGATATTCTGGGCTATGTGGAAGGGCCCTGAGTGTGAGAAAAGAGGGAATTTCCCGGAATTTAAAAGTGTTGCTTTATTGAACTACAACCCCCCAACATGACCATTGGTCATGACAGATGAGTGATTCTGGATGTTACAATCCCAAATGACATTTCCAAGCTCTAATTTGTCCTGTGTCAACTCAGAACAAAGGAAGATGTGGATGAAAATTTCAGGCATGTACACAAAAGTGTCAGATTGTGACAGCAAAACGCAAGGCAAATATGTTTAAAGATCCAAAGTTAAGTATCTGTGTAGTTGACTGGACCACACAATGTCCTAGTTCCAGCAAGACTGTTATTTTCACAGGAACCCCTAGTAGCTGATTCTCTTCCTTCTTTATGCATTCTTTGGGGTCCGACAATTGCACCCATTTCCTGACCAGTAGGATGTTCTTGTTTATATGAAAGGGCAGGAAGGGAAGCTTTGAGCAGCCACTCTGACGTCTGGCAGTTGCTGAATGCTCACCCATAGGGGTCTTGTGATACTGAGATGACATCCTTATTGGATTTGCCTAAGAGTAGTTAGGACCAAAATGAGAAAAAAGAGATATCAGATAGGCTTGAGCCAAGTCCATCTGGTCTAGCATTCTGTCTCCAACTGTTAGGACTGGCTCTATCAAGTCAGAAATTGAGGGGGCTACCTCAAACAGCTGATGGTGGCTGTGGCAATAAAACTTTAGAAAACAGGTGCAGTGGAAGATGCTGTTCTATCCAACACTGAATTCAGATTCGCCGGCCTGATCATCTTCTGTTTATGGAACATGACAGGAAGGACCTCACAACTTCTGAGGATGCTTGCCATAGATGCAGGCGAAACGTCAGGAGAGAATGCTTCTAGAACATGGCCATTTAGCCCGAAAAACCTACAACAACCCAGGAAGGACAGCATTTGAACTTTTGCCTTAGACTGAAAAATGTCTTGGGTTGACCAGTTAGATCCCTATGGGGGGCTATAATAAAGATGGCTTCCAACTTCCCAGTATTACATCTGAAGCATGTCAGCTTGGAAAAACATCCCAGTATTGGTTGTTATAGCTAACTGCCATTGATAGATCTGTTATTGACCAAAGATGCTAGCTAAGTATTTGATACAAAATCCCAAATAGTCCTGTGATCAGATTGCTGCTTTTTTCCAAATCCCTCTCTCACTCTTGCTCTCTCTCTGGTTTCCTCCACACTGCCAAACAATGCAGTAGCAAATCAGTTGCTAACTGGATGATGTAGACTCATATAATGCAGTTAAATCACATTAAACAAGTCCACAATATCCATATAATGCAGTTATAGACTCATATAATGATCAGTATACTTATATAATGCAGTTCAGAGTAGTTAAACTGCATTATATGAATCTACATTGTTTCAAACTACATTACAGGCAGCCCCCAAGTTACAAACAAGATAGGATCTATGTGTTGTCGAAGGCTTTCATGGCCGGAATCACTGGGTTGTTGTAGGTTTTCAGGGTTGTATGGCCATGTTCCAGAAGCATTCTCTCCTGACCTTTCACCTGCATCTATGGCAGGCATCCTCAGAGGTTGTGAGGTGCTCACTACCTATGAGGATGCCTGCCAAAGATGTAGGTGAAACGTCAGGAGAGAATGCTTCTGGAACATGGCCATACAGCACGAAAAACTTACATCAACCCAAGAAAGGTTCTGTAGATTTGTTCTTAAGTTGAATTTGTATGTAAGTCTGAACAGGTACATTTTGAAGTGAAACTCCAGTTTAAATGTGTGTGTATATATGTATATGTACACACAGTTTGGATATCATAGGGAAGGGTTAACACCCCTGTGCTGTTTCTTTTGCTGTTTGTGCCCTTACTCAGAAAGGTCTCACCTCCCTTTTGGTCCCAGTGATCACTGGATTTTGAAAAAATTGGCTTGTTGTGAAACAAGGATTGGTGATAAAGCTTCAGTAGAGACACTTTTTCTCCATGAGAATTGTCAATTAAGAGACCTTGGACTGGAAGTCTGGACTATGATTTGGATTTGCAGACTCAGACTTGGTTGTTTTAATAGTTTAAGGGCCAATATGTTTAATGCATTTTATTGCTTTTTAAATGTATTTTTATTGCTGTTGACCTGTTCATGTTAATCGTTGTGTTCTGTTTCTTTGTCACCATCTAATGAGTGCCAATTGTAAGCTGTCCTGAGTTCCTCTTCAGGGGTTGAGAAGGACAGGATACTAATACTCTAAATAAATAAATAATAAATATCAAGAGTGAATTTCCCTTCCGAGGGGTAGATTTATGTCACTTCCTGTTGTCCCGCCCCTGTTGTTAACTATGAGACAGTTGTAAGTTGGATATTTGTAACTTGGGGACTGACTGTATATGGAAGTGTCGATGGGGCCTCCCTCTCTCTCTTACCCTTAAGTGACACTGAGCTGAGCAGGAAGGGGAACCAACGCATGAAGCTAGAACTTGCCTTTGAGTGAAGGATTCCACTGCTCAGTAGAATCTTCTTGCAGCTTTTGGTTGACACTGCAATTTTCAGGGTGTCCTACATACACAATGCTGCCAGAAAAAACAGCGTGGGAAATGAGGGTTTAGGATTGTGGGCTGGCCATATGGGTAAAGCTATTACACAGTGGTTTCACTGTAGACATAATCTTGTACAGAGCTGCTCAAACCACATTTCGTACAGGCCAGTTTACTTGTATGAATGTTTACATCTGTTCATTAAGGTGGCTGGTTTATCAATTAGCCCACAGAACAGTTGTCTACTGAACCCAATGTTGTTCATTTAGATGGGTAGTATTCTTTTATTTATTTATGCCACCCTTTTCACCCCGAAGGGGATTCAGAGCGGTTTACAATATATATATAATTATGATATATTATATTATTAGCATTGTACAATATCAGTATTATATTACTATATTGTACTGTACCATCATATTGCAATATTACATGTAATATAAAATATATAATTATATTATCATATTACTATTATATTGTAGGTAAAGGTAAAGGTTTTCCTCTGACATGACGTCCAGTCGTGTCCGATTCTGGGGTGTGGTGCTCAACTCCATTTCTAAGCCGAAGATCTGGCGTTGTCTGTAGACACCTCCAGGTCATGTGGCCGGCATGACTGCATGGAGCGATGTTACCTTCCCACTGAAGCAGTACCTATTGATCTACTCAAATATGCATGTTTTCAAACTGTTAGGTTGGCAGAAGCTGGGGCTGACAGAGGAAGATCACGCTGCTCCCTGGATTCGAACCTACGACCTTTTGGTCAACAAGCTCAGCAGCTCAGCGCTTTAACCCACTGCGCCACTGGGGGCTCCCTATTATATTGTATTACATTATTATTATTATTATTATTATTATTATTATTATTATTGTAATGTATTATAGTATATTATATTATAATATTATAAATATATGTATATACAATATATTACATTACATTATATTATTAGCATAGCACAGGAGACAAGGTGGAACGGTCCCCTGGCCCCCTCTCTCTTCACTCTGGCCCAGTCAGGATCTAGGGTCCTAACAGGAACAAGAGTTCTCTCTATTTGCATTGTGTGCTAACAAGAGGTGCCAGGGACCTAATCTGGGACCTTCTGGATGCAAAGAATGTTCTTTGCCATTGAGCTAGAGTCTTCCTTCTACCTTGTGATTTTGTTTTGGCTTATCTTGGTTTCAATGTCTACTCCTCCTTGCCACTCATTCTGCATCGGGGTGGACAGCCTGTGGCTTTCCAAATGCTGTTGAACTCCAGTGTTCATTGGCAGAATGATATGGCCAAGGATGATGGAAATTTTGCAGTCCAACAACAGGGGAAGTGCCACCTTTTCCCCAGCCGTGTTCTACATTCCACTGATTCCTTTGATGCTCTTATCCTCCCTAGCACTTAAAGAGCATGAGGCGAGTCCTTGGCTCAGATCTCATCAGGAACAAAGGCAAGTTACTCTCTCATCTAGCAGCCTTCCCCAACTCATTCTTAAATTGGCTCCGTTATAGGTCTAACTCATTGCAAAGATTGCCTTTCAGAAACACCCCTGAGACCTTAAACAAGTCCTCTGTAAGTGCCAAGTATAATTCTGTGGCTAAAAGTCTCCAAACCTCAAAGGGAGAGGCTGGTTCTGCTTTTTAATGCCAAAATAATACTCATAACTTGGTTCCTTTTTATTTTAATTTTCCAATGTATGTAACTTCAAGAACAGTTTTCAGTCTTGTTTCAAGTTATGTCACTAGAGAATTTCCCACAGTGGCAATCTTTCATTCTGTGACCAGTGTGATATTTAAATCTGGTAGCAGCAACATGCCTAATTGGGTGCTGAGTGCGCAGCTGAAGAGGGCTTCGAGATCTCACGCCTTTGTGATTTCAACAGGCTTTGGTCCCTTCCACACAGCTGTATAAAATCCACACTGAACTGGATTATGTGGCAGTGTGGACTCATATAAACCAGTTCAAATCAGATATTGTGGATTATCTGTCTTGATATTTTGGGTTATATGACTGTGAGGAAGGGCCCTTTGTCAACATCTCACAAAAATGAGTGAATACCTCACTTCACATTTTACGCTCCCTAGTTGAGGAAAGGTTGCATTGTAGAACAGTTAAGCAATCTGGATCATGTAAAAAAGACAATGAAATCACTAGAGCCTGGCATAGCACTCTAGAACAAGCATGGGCAAACTTCAACTCTCCAGGTGTTTTGGACTTCAACTTACAGAAATACCAGCAAGCTTACTGGCTGTTAGGAATTGTAGGGGCTGAGGTCCAAAACACCTGGAGGGCTAAAGTTTGCCCATGCCTGCTCTAGAAGCAACAGTATTTCAGGAAATGTAATTTGTTGCAAGCAATGATGCTACCTGTGACACATCATTTTTGTGACAATGGGGGCTAAGTAGGGTCAGCCCTGGTTAGTACTTGTGTGGGAGGCCACCAGTGCCAGGTTTAGGACAAATGAAGCCCTGTGCTAGTGAAGCTGAGTCCACACTGCCATATAATCCAATTCAATGTGGATTTTATACAGCTATGTAGAAAGGGCTTAATGGGGAATGTATACACAGCTGTACACATGCCATATTATCTGCTTTGAACTAGATGATATGGCAGTGTAGACTAAGATAACCCAGTTCAAATCAGATAATGTGGATTTTCTGCTGTGATTTCCTGGATTATCTGGCAATTTAGAAGGTGTGTAAGTGAGACCTGAGGAAGAGTTAATGTTTTCATGTGTGTCTTTTCCCCAGATCCCTAGGTTGGTCTGCAGCCGCTCACCCCTTTCTTATTTATGCCCAGCTGTTTACTTAATATCCTAAGGCTCTAGACCCTGTTTGATTTTGGAAACCAAGCAGAATCAAACCTGGTGAGTAGTTGGTGGGGAGACAACCAGGCGCTGTAGACTATATTTCACTGGTAGGACCTGACAAACTATGCACTTCTGCATATGCCTTGCTTAAGAAAAGCCTATGAAATGCATGGGGTTGCCATAAGTCAATAGATACTTTGAAGGCACCTACCTGCACACAAACAAAATATCATTTTATTAATTTTAAACAACCAATTACTTTGATCTCAATATATTATAATAGTTTTAAAATCAATGGCCAACACCAGTGCAAAAAACATTTTAAATAAAATTATTAAGCAGTGAAATTTATCTCCCTTTCTCCTAAAGGCTGGATGATTGAGGTTGATTTCTGGTGCAATCCTGCATTTCTCCTGCCTTATAACACCAATTTTGCATTTTTAGGTGAGTAGTACACCCATTTTTAAAATTTCACATGCCATTTGTCTTGCTTTTCCACTCTTGAAATATTATTTATTTTGCCATGTTATACTATTTTTTTTACAGGTTATGTTGTGTAGATCTTCAATTTAAGGAATAGCCTGTACTGGGTTGTTTAAACCATAAAATATAACATAAGATATAAAAATACATTAATATTTTAAGTAGTTACAAGGCAACAGAAACAGATGGAATCTCAAAGCCTTTTCAAAGATTTCAAGGGGAAAAACCACACACATTTCATTCGAGACCTCTGCAATCAGGGGACCACGACTGAAAAGGATCTGCTCCTCCCATCTATTATTCTGAATGATCTTACTTGGGCTTGCATGAAAAGACTCCAAACCTGATTTTATCTCAGGTTTGCCATTGTCTTCCTCTGAAGTTGAGAGTGTGTGACTTGCCCAAGGCCATCCAATGGATTTCCAGTTGTCAAGTCTGGACTCAAAGCCTGATCTCCAGAGTCATAGTCCAATGCTCAAACCACTATACTACATTGACTCCCCAAAATAATATACATTGGCATAAATCCAGGTTGATCATGGTAGTCCATGCCTTAGTTATATACTGCCTGGACTACTGCAATGCTCTCTATGTGGGGCTGTCTTTGAAGATAGTTCAGAAGCTTCAACTAGTCCAGAGATCAGCATCCAGGTTACTAACTGGGGCTCTGTACAGGGAGAGAATCAGTCCCATGTTATGGCATCTCCATTGGCTGCTGGTCTGCTTCTGAGATAAATACAAAGAGCTGGTTGTTACCTATAATGCCCTAAACAGTTTGGCTCCAGGCTATTTGTCTAACTGCATCTCCCAAATATAGACCCTTCATACACTTCGGTCAGTGGAGGAGGCCCTGCTCTCGGTCCCATCCCGTCATAAGCGCTGTTGGTGGAAACAAGAGAGGGGGCCTTTTCTGTGATCGCTCCCCATCCCTGGAACTCCCTCCCTAAAGAAATAAAAATGGCCTCCACCTTCCTCTCTACAGAGAGGAGAAGGACTATCACAACCAGCACTTTATGGCTGCTACAGTCTACTTTAAAGTACAACTGATGCTTGCCACATTTTTCAGTTTGGTCGTTTTAACTGTTTAGGGTATATGCTTAGTGCAATTATGTTTTATTGATATAATTATGTTTCCCTCAGTATTTGTATCTCTTGTTTTAATCTGAATTCTCTTGTTGCAATAAGTCTGATAATGTTTATTTTTCATCTTTTGATATTGTGTGATTTAATTATGGCATTTAATGTTTGCCTTTATATATATATATGTAAACCTCCCTGAGTCCCTCTGGGGAGAGAGGGCGATTTAGAAATAATAATAATAATAATAATAATAATAATAATAATAATAATAATAATAATGTTATAGCAGTGTATGTCACCAAGAAGATTCTGGCCTTTATCTCTTGATAAGTGCTCCCTTAAAATCTAGCAGAAGCCTGCTAGCTCTTGCACAGACCTGCTGGATATTGAGGGGCAGGACTTTTCTTTAGGTCAGAGGAGGGAAACTTAGGCAGACTGAAGGTCATTTTTCTGCTCTTGAGTGTGTCTGTGGGCCATACATGCAAAGAATAAAACCCAAACCAGGTGTAGTGAGAAGTCTATCACTTATTTTGAAAAACTAGTATTTTAAAAATGTATATTTTAAAATGCAATGTTACCAAAATCTATGAAGGCGTTAGAAGACACACATCAACACCCCTTTTAATTTTGTGAGAAAAACTGCTGTCTGAAGCCAAGGGTCACAGAAAGAGCCTTGCAGGGCCACATGCTAACTTAGGGCCCTTCCACACAGCCATATAACCCAGAGAAATAAGGCTGCATTATTTTTCTCAACCATCGAAGGGGGACTCAGGACGGCTTACAATCATAAAATCCCACAATATATTCTTTGAACTGGGTTTTCTGAGTCCATACTGCCATATATTGATTTTATGCTAGTTATATGTTGTTGATTGAGTTTTGGTTTATATATATAAGGCATTGAATTTTGCGTTATTTTTGTGTAAACCGCTTTGATTCCCCCCGGGGGTGAGAAAAGCGGTATATAAATACTGTAAATAAATAATATTCCAGTTCAAAGCAGATAATGTGGGATTTTTGTCAGCCATGTGGAAGGGGCCCTAGTGGGCCATGTCCACAACAGATTTGTGAAAGAAGACATTATATGTAACATTGTGTATTGTGTAATGCAAATCCCTGATGATATCATGGAATAGTTCTTGCAGTGCTGAAAATGCATAGCATAAAAACAAAATTAATAACTGCATTATTCTTTGCTACAATAGAATCTTGCTTATTCAACATAAATGGGCCGGCAGAATTTTGGTTAAGTGAAAACGTTAGATAATAAGGAGGGATTAAAGAAAAGCCTATTACACACCAAATTATGTTATGATTTTACAAATTAAACACCAAAACATCATGTTTTACAACAGTTCGACAGAAAAAGCAGTTCTATATATGGTAATGTTACGTAGTAATTACTGTATTTACGAATTTAGCAGCAAAACATCGCAATGTCTGTGGATCCGGGAGGGAGGCAGGCTGTGTTGGATAATGTAGAACTTTGGATGAGCAAAGGTTGGATAATCAAGACTCTAATGTACTTCCTTTCTCTTTCATCATTGCTATTGTAATTATTTTGCCCAGGAGTAATGGACATACAGGATTTAAATAGTTTCTCCATGCTATAAAAAGCCTGAGGCCTAAAATTTTGATATTAAAAATGTCACATTTATCCCCCGCTTTTGCCCGAGAGATGTTCTCTTGAATGTCTTCAAATAAATATGGAACGAATCAAGAGAGACACACATTAATTCTAACTTACCCGGGAGTCTTTGTAGACAGAACGGAGCAAACTTGGGCTTTAAACCGTATCCTGCCGTCTATCTCCTTTCAGCAGGCCTTGGCTGAGAATTCCTCAGATGAAAGCATTTTCTTTGGTACCAGAGTCCGAGATGGGTTTTTATTTTCTGGGAAAGTTGTTGACTGAAGTCACACTGGGCATCTCTTCATGGGTCTTAGATGCATGGCCTGAGATGGATTCATGGGTTTCCTTTCCAACGGTTCCAGTCCTCCTGGATTTTCACTTCAGTAAGAACAGTGCCCCCAGATTGGGGCTGAAGCTGAGCTCCAGTGAAGTCCGTTTCAAGGAAGCCACAGAGTTGAAGGCAGCTGGGAGTGTGTAAGGCTGGGTTGTGGGGGGAGACAGGATCCTCTTTCCAGCCCCCCTGCTCTTTCCCTCTTGCTGAAAGCAGCGGTTTGGCAAGCTCTGGATGTGGGAGAAGTTAAAAATGTTTCTTATTACTGCCTCTTCCTGCCTGGCTTTTCTCCACCACTCCCAGCTAATAAAGCATTTCCTATTGCGGAGCGTAGATCTATATGCGCACACACAACACACTCTTCCTCCCAAGCACAGCAGGGCCCTGTGCAATTGTTCTCTATGGTCTCCCTATTGCCTCACCTTTCTGGGTTTCCTTCCTCCCATCCTTCCCTGCTGCCGCCTTCATTTTCAAATCTGAATGGACTAATCCAAAGCTATGTGTTAGTTAACCAAACTAATCACTACTTTATCTGTCCAAAACAGTAAAACGTTATCCTGTCTGATAACTAGAAGAACAGTGACCTGTCAAAACCCTGCTAGGTTTTCTGCTTCCCTTTGAGAAAATATTTTTGGGTGGTCCTCAAAGTAACTTTTCTAAGGTTTACCTTTAGGTAAGCTGCTATCAGTGGGCTTCTTGACCCAGTAAAGTTTGTGAAGCTTGCAAAGTAACAGTTATTTTGTGCTGTCTTGCAACATTTTGAGCTCAGCCCTTGTTTGGTTCCTGTGCTTAAGTGAGACTGGCCGTTCTGTTGAAGACCAGAATACACTTAAGCTGTCAGCAGCAGCAGCATCTTCTCCAATGTTGAACACAGATGGTGAGTACCAACAGGACTGGGACCAAAACAGAGCTGCTGAAAAACATGGTGGGAGGTACCAGTGGGATTACAGATATTCAAAGCTGGAGATGTGCACAAAATATTTTAAAATATGAAGGCAAATAAGTAAAGACAAAACAAGTTCTTGAGGAAATGCCAAGTAGACCGGGAATGTTTCAGTGTACTGACATTGCATAAGTACAGTTGTGTTGTTGTGTGTCAGCAAGCTGTTTCTAATTTATAGTGACCCTAAGGCCATACGTCACTGGGTTTTCCAGGGCTGAGAGTGTATGATTTGCCCAAGGTCACACAGAAGGTTTCATGGCTGGGCAGGAATTGGATTCTGTTTTCCAGAGTTATAATCCAATGCTAAAATCACCACACCACGCACATACAAAAAAGTAGAGGCAAAGGTGAAGTAATGAGAAGATAGGAAAGCTTAGAGAAGACAACGATGCTGGGGATAATGAAAGGAAAAAGGAAGAGGGGGCGACCAAGGGCAAGATGGACGGATGGCATCCTTGGAGTGACTGGCTTGACTTTGAAGGAGCTGGGGGTGGCCATGTCCGACAGGAAGTTCTAGCATGGGCTGGTCCATGAGGTCACAAAGAGTTGGAAACGACTGAACAAATAAGCAACATCAAGCCAGTGAGCTCTGGAGTCAGGTAGGACCCATTAGAGATGAGTTCCTAAGCTGTAACACCACGTTACACAGAAATATAAACATTATCTTCTACCAGTGCTGCTGACCCTGAAATCTATCTTCTCCTAGAGATTGGGAGAAACGTAGAAATTTCTGGAGACTATGGGTCTAAAACTGAATGTGGGTTAAAACCTATCTCAAGGACTCCCTACAGCATGATACAATTAAGGTCATTTTGCACCTGCCCACACCAATGAAAGAGAGGCAAGGCATAATGTAAAAAGATAATAGAATAAATTCTATCTAGCTTTTAAAAAGTAACACATTAGTCATATTTTTAA
Source organism: Anolis sagrei (assembly GCF_037176765.1). Taxonomy (NCBI): domain Eukaryota; kingdom Metazoa; phylum Chordata; class Lepidosauria; order Squamata; family Anolidae; genus Anolis; species Anolis sagrei. Next base: position 139,391,274 of record NC_090022.1, read on the forward strand.
AAGTCAATATATTACTCATTACTGGAAGAATTGTGCATTAGCAGCCTGTCATTAACATATTGCATCACCACCACCAACATCATCATTTCATAACAACACACTTAAAAATAGAAAAATGTCCTAATTCTTCAATATAATTCCTCCAAACAAGTACAAGTTGAGCATACCTTATCTTGAATTCTGAAATCTAAAATTGTCCATGTGCCTGTCTGAGATAAGGATGCTTTGGCTTTGTGATGCTTCAGTGTGCCCAAACTTGGTGTCATCCACAAAATTATTCAAAATATTATATGAAGTTACCTCCAGGCTATATGTATAAGGTGCCTCTGAAACATAAATTAGTTTCATCTTTAGATTTTTGTCCCATCTCATTATGTACATATATGCATATACAGGCATTTCAAAATCTCAAACTCAAAATATCTCTGATATAATAATAATAATAATAGTAATAGTAATAATAATAATAATAATCAACTTTGTTTATACCCCGCCACCATCTCCCCAATGGGGATTCGGAGCAGCTTACATGGGGCCAAGCCCAGACAACATGTTACAGCAAAATAAAACCAAAAACAACAAGCAAAATCATCAAAATTACATTAAAAAAACACATATGCATACAGTAACAAAATAACATTACAATAAACACAATTGCAGTAACAGTGGGCAGGCCACATGTACAGGATAAAATGTTAAAAAAAACTCTAATGAGATAAAAATAGGAGTAAGGTTGCAATGGTACCTCACAAAAAAAAACAAACACATTATGCCCATGTCACCCCTATAAGTAATGCATTCACAACAATATTCTGTAACCTGTTAAGCACTACCCTAAAGCTGTGATTCAGTAGGTAGGAATTCCTAATTCACACCTCCTGGCTGGACCTTCCTGTTCCCCTATGCGTTTTCCATATACTGACACTTCATAATGCCCCTTTTAGTGTGAGAGTCCCACTAGTGGGGTTCCTATGCTTTTGACAACCATGTGATAGAAATGCAAGATATAATATAATCCCTTGCAACTTTCTCTTCATTCAAGGGGAGAAAAAGAAAAGAAAAACCTAGGTTACATTTGATGTGTTCTTCTTTTTTCAGCATAGAGAGGGGGCATATTTTTGCTTATTACATGCAAGTCCTCTTTCTTCAGCATCATTAATATCAAAATCCAGGGAGAACTGGTGGCTTCCATATCAGTGGTGGTGGTAAATCTGTCCTGGGGCTGAGTCTGAACTTTAAAACAGCAATCCAAGATGCCTAAGGGTATGAACTAGGGTTTACTTTGGATAGGTCCTTCAAAATCTGGATTAAAATGTGAAGCAAATTCACTGCCCCATTGACATGGGACCCATTGGCCTTCACTAGAAACCTCTGCCAATATGCAGTGTCTCAAAATGTGTTCCTTCCTCAAACTAATTTTTATCATATCCATTCTGAACAAGACAGATACCCTAATAACAGTTTGCAAAAACTATTTTGAGAACTAACATAGGGTACTTCTACATAGGCAATTAATCAGGAGCAGAATGAGAATGATAGAAATCCAGTTCACTCCAGAGTGCCGACATAGGCACCACAGGAACTGGCTGGTATATGCAAGTGAGTCCACACAAATCCACAGGATTTCTTCATCACATTCTGCTCCAGATTGATTGGCTCAATTGAAATCCAGGAATATGTTTTTTACCTCCCCTAAGAGACAAACAACTTCTCAGAAGCACTTGCCTCACAACTCAGCAAGGCAGGGCAGTAAAATCAGGCATTCCTATGGGAACGCTGGGCTTTCCTTAGCGGGGTGGGTGGGAGAGAGATTTATTTTCCAGCTGGGCTTTACAGCTGCTTTTTTATTGTGAATGCTTTCTTACTCCTGTTTACATGAGAATCCCTGCATTTGCCGTCTGGCTTCTTCTTTTGCATTGTTTATACACAGAAGGAATTCAGCAGATTTTCTAGCTTGATCCAGGATTTCTGGTGAGTTTTTTTAAAAAAGATAACACTGCTCTGGAGATTGTTTTCTGAGCACACTAAACTTGAGCTGACTTCAAGCAGAATTTTAGTGTTGGTGTAGATGGGCCTCTGTTATGATTTTTGTAGATGAGTTACATCTGTTGAAGCAGACCATTGCACACCAAACCTGTGCTATAAAAATAGTATTTAAGTGCTTCAAGGTAACATCCAAATCTTGCATTGTATAAGCTAGTTATTTGGATTCCAGTGCTATATGTCTTTAGGACATATAGGACTGGAACCCAAATAACTAGCTTATACAATGCAAGATTTGGATGTTATCTTGAAGCACTTAAATACTATAGGACATATAGGACTGGAACCCAAATAACTAGCTTATACAATATGTCCTATAGACATATAGGCAATGAAAGTAGCAATGAAAGTAGCAAATGTGCAGGTACAACTGCACCAAGAGCTCCAATTTTGTTTGCTTCGCATTTAATGTTTGTTATAGTCCCAAGTTTCAGGAACTCTGCAGATAGGTGGCTTCTTTTGGCTGCAATCATAGGGCAAGCCACCTGTCAATTATAGTTAGGTTCCCTGGTTCCGCCCCCTTTTTGGGTTTTAGAGGGAATAGGAGCCATTTTGAGTTCAGTCTACACAGAGAAGCCTTTCATGCAGGACACAATACCAAGAGCTCCTGTAGAAAGCTTCGTCTTCTACGGCTTGGCCGGGGAGATATACAGCTCACAGCTTGGCCAGGGTTATACAGCCCTACAGCTCCTTTGCTGAAGGACTTCAGCCAGCCATCACAGAAACCTGAACTCCTTTCCCCCTGGAAGTCTACAAAGCTCTGCTTGGTAAGGGTCACTTGTGGAAGCCAGAAGCAGTTGGTACCGGGTGTAGGGGCTCCACACCAACAGAGGCGAAGACAGACTGCCTAGATTAGAGGTTAAGGATTTCCCCATTAGTTGAAATACAGTTTATGAAGATAGTGCCTGTTCCCTGTGGACAAGATCGAGAGAGCCAATAGACTATTAAGAAAGCCTTAAAGTACCTGTTTGTTTTCAATAATAAAGAACTTTGTTGAACCTTTAAGCAACCTAAAGACTCTGTTTAAGGAAATCCAAAGGCCTTTAATCTGAGGCAGCCCCGGCGTCCCGTTGGGCACACAGAATTTATGCCCTGTCTACAGTCTTATGTACAGGCCCAGCGTGCGACAGCACAGCAAATCTTAAGGTATGATCGATGGTAGACATTCAGTGCCTCTGCAACCTGGATTCAGGCTGTTTGAAGGACTATATATCCCCATATGAGCCCATTGGAGCTCTAAAATCTTTAGGAGAGGCCCTTCTTTCTATTATACTACCTTCTCAGGTTCATTTAGCGGGGACAAGAGAAACAGTTTTCTTAGTGGCTGCTCTCAGACTTTGCAACCCCTTTCCTAGGAAGGCCAGGAGAGCTCCATTCTTGCTCCACTTCTGTAAGGAAGTTGAAACATTTTTATGTGATTATGTTTTTAGAAACTGACTTGTTGAGCTTTTAACATTGTGCAATGCTGGTGTTAAGGTTGACATATAGTCTTTTAATGAATGTTAATGTTTAATACATTGCTTAATTGTCTTCTAAATTAAATGTATATATATACTTTTATTGACATTTTTGTATAGTTTTTAATCCATTATGCAAGGTGAGATGTAAATTGTTACAATGACAACACTAATGATGTGCAGGGTGCTGGGAAGAGAAAACATTGATTATTACGCCTACTATAAATAGGTCTGATTCTGAACAGGTATTTTTATATTCAATTATCAAAGTATAAGCTGCTTTCAGACGTCAGCTCCAGCTCTACAAAGCCGGAAACTGGAAGCTATGACTAAAGCCTTCTCATACATACTCTATTATTTCTAAGAATGTTGAACAGCTTCACAAACTATGTGAGCTTGCAACTAAACCTTCTAGGCACTCATGTTTTCCTTTGCTCATTCAGTGTCAAATACAGAGGCGAAGGTTGGAGTGCCAGGATCACCCTGTTGCTGAAATCCAGGCTCCCTTGAAGGGGAAAAAAGGAAATGGTCCCAGGAATGAAAAGCAGAGCCTTGTAAGTTCCCCATTGCCACCAATGGGCCAGATCTAGCCGCATTTTTCAGCTGTGGTACCTGCCCATTTTTAGGAGGCTTGCAAAAATGCATACGGGTCTACTGGAATCCGGCCAGCAGAAAAAGATTGAGGTTCAGCCAAAATGCACAAGCCTAGTATCAACACAATATATCTCATGAATGTCATTTGTATTGAATTTAGACACTGCCTGACATTACATAAATACCATGTTTTGTACTATTTATTGATGATGGCAGGCCCGTAGCCAGGATTTCGTTTGGGGGTGTGTGTGAATTTTTTTCAGGGGGGTTTCGGGGGGGGCTGAGTTTTGGGGGGGTTATATTGAGTATGGTGATCAGATCATGATATGAATAAACATAACAGTTTAAATAATGCACCAGTAAGGCCTTTTCGCGAACCACCATGAGAATTTCGGGGGGGGGGGGGATGAAGCCCCTCAAGCCCCCCCCCCCCCCGGCTACATGCATGGATGATGGTAAAATGTCCCAGTTTCTCTCTCTCTCTCTCTCTCTCTCCCCCGCCCTGTATCCCTTTGTCCTCACTTTTAGTTTACTTCAGTTGCTGCAAGCTGAACTCAAAGTGCAAATGTCTGCACTCATTAAACTCAGTGTGGAACAGAGAAAAGGGTGTGCATGGGAAACCTTGCCTCTGCTAGATGATGTTTTCTCCCTCATTAATAAGCCTTGTCATCTCAAATGTTGCTTGGCCATACAGTATCCTCATTTTCCTCTGAATTGTTGGATGATATCAGCGTTAAGGTAAAGGTAAAGGTTGTCCCCTGACATTAAGTCCAGTCATGTCCGATTCTGGGGGTTGGTGCTCATCTTAATTTCTAAGCCAAAGAGCTGGCATTGTCCATAGACACCTCCAAGGTCATGTGGCCGGCATGACTTCATGGAGCGCTGTTACCTTCCCACCGAAGCAGTACCTATTGATCTACTCACATTTGTGTTTTCAAATTGCTAGGTTGGCAGAAACTGGGGCTGACAGCGGAAGTTCACGCCCCTCCTCTGATTTGAACCTGTGACCTTTTGGTCAACAAGCTCAGCAGCTCAGTGGTTTAACCCCAGTGGGGGATTATATCCATCCAGGAAAGCAGACTTTGTGATGGTTATGTTATGGAGAAAGTAAACTTACAAGCATTCTGATATTTCCAGAGGCCGAACCACAAAACATAGCTCTACTAAGACCAAAATTAAAGGTCTCTATGTTTTCCCACATGCTAATTCATTGTGAGAAAATGGCCAGTGGTTGTTTCCTTGAGTGTTCAATGACACGGCAGGGAGAAGGAAGAAAATACCCTTCTGACATTTCCTGTTGTGAAAAATTATGGAGCCAGACTCTTTGCAAAGTCTTCTCAGATTAGGTTGCTGATCCATTTCCCCCATTTTCCAAATGCATGGGTTATTCGTATAATCCGAGTTCATCTGAATGCCACTTAAGATGTAAGGGTTGTTGCTTATCTTGAGCAATGGTGATTTCAGGCTCTTGGACGGGAAATACAAGAACTTTGTTGAGTCTGCATCCCTTGAATTGGAAATAAAGAAGTTTGATCTGATAACAGCAGATCTGCGCTGTGGAGGCAGGAAAAGGAAATCTCGTTGCAGGAAATGTGTCTTGACTTGGAATACCTTCCTCTAATCTCATGAGCCATCTTTCTTCCTCCTTGGAAATCTCAGCTGCCCACTCACCTCTTGTGGAGTCAACCAGCTCTGGTCTATTTTTGAATCCATCTTTCATCGTGGCTTTGTTTGACAGCAGAAATGTGTTTTTTCAGCATGAACTCGTGACATGCATAGTTTTTCCTCAGACTCAGATCATGTGGTCACCCAAGGCTTTTTCTTTATTAACTCAAGTACAATATGAACCTTGGCTCTCCAAAATCAGACAAACGGAGTTGACACTTTCTGTTGCTTCACTACTGGCAGGTTTCCCATACTTTACAACATTTTACAGGTCTGATCTACATTACCATATAGCACTATTCGAAATTGCATTATATGGTCAGTGTAGTAGACTTATACAATGCAGTCCAGTGTATTTAAACTACATTAAATAAGGACCATTCCACACAGCTGAATAAAATCCCACATTATTATTATTATTATATTATTATAACTTTATTTGTACCCCGCTAGCATCTACCCAAGGGATTCGATGCAGCTTACACAGGCCGAAGCCCCAAAACACAATACAACAATACAATACCCAAGCAAATTAAAAACAGTTAAGCAGAAAACAATAATGGTAAACCATACACAAGACACTATTAAAACTGGGCCGGCCGGAGTAGGGGTACTGGGTTAAAAGTGCTGGCGTGGCAGGAGGGATGTAGGATTAAATATAAGTGCGATGCGCAGTGTGCAGTGATCTTGGTTCTACTAAGGTGCTTCTAGGATTTGGTGCTGGAGGTTCCTATCTGCTTTGAACTGGAATATATGGCAATGTGAACTCAGATAACTCAGTTCAAAGCAGATATTGTGGGATTTTCTGCCTTGATATTTTGGGTTACATGGCCGTGTGGAAGGGCCCTAAGACTGAGTTTCAAATTGCCTTATATGGCAGTGTTGATGGGGACACTGTGAGGTTGGCCAAGATGGCCGAACGTATTGATGGAGTGGGTGTTGCAGCCCTAACAAGGCTGTGATGGTAAATCCAGTTTAAAGCAGAAAACCTGGGATCAGATCCTGAGATAAAGGGCTTGTCTGGAAGAGCCCTTAGATAACCCAGTTCATAGCAGATATTCCGGCATTTTCTGCTGACTCTCTGCTGTTTTACTCAGCATAGCCAATAAAGAGAGAGGATGAGAATTGTAGGCCAAAAATATACACCCCAGGAGGCATCTACACTATGGAATTTATGCAGTTTGGCACACTTTGATTGCCATGGCTCAGTGTTGTGGAATGCGGAGATTTGTCGTTTGGGGAAACACTAGCAGTCCATTAGGTAAAAGTTTCCCCTTGACATTAAGGCTAGTCATGTCCGACTCTGGGGGTGATGCTCATCTCTATTTCTAAGCCGAAGAGCTGTCCATAGACACCTCCAAGCTGTTGTGGCCAGCAGAAGCTGTACCTATTGATCTACTCACATTTGCATGTTTTCAAACTGTTAGGTTGGTAGAAGCTGGGGCTAACAAATCACCGACCTTCCAATCAGCAAGTTTTGCATCTTAGCAGTTTAATTCGCTGCACCACCACGGCCCAGCACTCCATTAGAGATGACTAAAGACCTCAAAAACTACAATGAGCAGAATTCCATAATATAGAGTCATGACAGTTAAAACGGTGTCAAACTGCATAAATTTGACACTGCAGATGCACCCTTAGTTAAAAATTATAAAATAATAATTCTAGTTAGTGTAATCATGGTAAAGCTCTTGAGGGTAATGCATGCTTTCTTATACATTCAGGCAGCAATCTTGAGGACACTCTTCTGTGTGAAATGTAAAAAAAAAATCCCGGAAGACCTTGACTATTTTAGCGAAGGCAGTGAGAAAACTGTCTGGGAAATTTAACAATCAGTCAAGTATGTCCCATTCAAGAGCCAAACCAACTCCTACAGACAAACTCTTGAGGAGAAATGTGGTGCCAGACAGACATTATGAAACCATTGAAAAGAAGAACGGGTCGGGATGCGGAAGAGGGACAAATGTGACATTTTCTAATGGAATCAGAAGGATGTTTTAGCCAAATGTGCAGCTGCCACAAAGATTAGACTCTTGGATGGGGTTTTTTTTTGGGGGGGGGGTGTTAAATTTTGTCATAGAAGGCCCATGAAGAGGAAGGGATATGGTTTGGTCTCTGAAGTAACAGGTTGACTTGTTTCGTATCAAAACAAAGGATGGACAATGTGTTGTTGAAGGCTTTAATGGAATCACTGAGTTGTTTGTTTTCTGGGCTGAGTGGCCATGTTCCAGAAGCATTCTCTCCTGACGTTTCGCCTGAATCTATGACAGGCATTCTCAGAGGTTGTGAGGTCACATATAGAAGATGGACATATAGCTCTTATCTGTAAAGGAAGAGACTGACCCTCCTTCAGTAACTGACCGTGTCTCAGGATGAAATGGCAAAGGCTGAGGAAATATAATGGACTCCAACCAGGACCACTGAGAGTGCATTTGGGCAAACTTGGAAACCTCTCCTAATTTCTGTATTCATCTGCATTAACACATTTGCTTTGTTTTCATTTGTGAAATGCCAGAGTAGAGATTTTGGGCTCCTGGCTTCTCCTGCTCCCCTCCCTCTCCAGGTGTGTCTACAGGGTAAATACATTCAGTTTGGCAACACTTTAGCTGCCATGGCCCAATGTTATGGAATAATAGGAGTTGTGGTTGTACAGGGCTTTTAGCCTTCTTGGCTAAAGAGCTTGGGTGTTTTTCCAAACCTTCTCATCTGCCTCAGAAAAAGCCTAGCTTTAGGGTCAAAATGACTTGAAGTCACACAGCATAGGTAAAAGTAAAGGTTTCCCCTTGACATTAAGTCTGGTCGTGTCTGACTCTGCAGGGTGGTGCTCATCTCCATTTTTCAACCAAAGAGCTGGCGTTGTCCGTAGACACCTCCTAGGTCATGTGGCCAGTATGACTGCATGGAGCACTGTTACCTATTGAACATGGGGTTAACAGGAGCTCACCACGCTCCCGGATTTGATCTCTTGGTCAGCAATTTCATCAGGTCGGCGGTTTAACCCACCGGGCACAAGCAAAGCTATGCTCAAAAGTCTCCTGCAGGTTCTATATTACAGGTAGAATTTACTCCGTGTTACAAGACGTTTTAACAGCAATAGGTACAAACTTGTTCAAAGAATTCAGTTATTGCCTATATTCAATAGATTGTAATGGAAAAGGGAAAACTGAGGTCACTTCCACGCAGCTGTATAAAATCCACATTAAACTGGATTATATGGCCGTGTGGACTCAGATAATTCAGTTCAAAGCAGATGTGGATTATCTGCTTTGATATTTTGGGTTATTTGACTGTGTAGAAGGGCCCTAGGTCATTTTTAGCTAAAGTTTTAGCTAAAAAAACTATATTTCAGCAGTTATTGATTACGTTATAAATTTATTAACTAGGAGACACCATGAGGTAGGCCCTCTCACAGCTGGAGAAAGTAAAAAAGGGAGGGAAAAGGAGGCAGAATGGGAGAAAGAGAAAAAGAAGTGGGAAAAGAAGGAAGGAATGGGAGAAGAAAAAGGAGGGAATGAATGAAGGAAGAGAAAGGAAAGGGGAAAAAGTATGAAGGGAGAAAAGATAAAGAAGGGATTAAAGCAGGATGGCAGCGGCTCTTCCAATACCTGGGCAGCACCAGGTATACAGTATACAGTAGTCCAACATAATTGCAACTAAATTAAATTTTTAAGATTATTAATGATAAACAAAATGTGTTAAACCCTTTTTAAAATTAACTTTATTATCTTTGAGTTTTAATAAGTAACACTAGTTGAAGGGTTTTATACATGATGCTGTTTCCTATACTCATAATGTAGTACCTGAGGGTGTTTCTCTGTGGGCCCTCCCACACAACCATATTACCCAGAATATCAAGGCAGAAAATCCCACAATATCTGCTATGAACTGGGTTATCTGAGTCCACACTCTGATATAATGTGGGATTTTCTGCCATGATATACTGGGATATAGGGCTGCGTGGAAGGGCCCTGGGGTATCTGAGTCCACACTGCCATATTTTCCACTTTAAAGCAGATAATGTGGGATTTATTTGGCTCTGTGGAAGGGCCCCTTGATGCTGCCTAACCCCTGCTTCCTCTGGACCAAACCATCAGCGCTGCCTTCGAAAAATCCTGCAAATCTCTTGGGAAGAAAGGTGGACAAATGTCAGCGTGCTGGAAGAAGCAAAGGCCACCAGCATTGAAGCGATGGTCCTCCGACATCAACTCCGCTGGACCGGCCACATTGTCTGGATGCCTCGCCACTGTCTCCCAAAGCAGTTGCTCTACTCTGAACTCAAGAACAGAAAATGGAATATTGGAGGACAGGAAAAAAGATTTAAAGATGGGCTCAAAGCCAACCTTAAAAACTGTGGCCTTTGAACGCTCCAGTTGGAGGTCAGCTGTGACCAGCAGTGCTGTAGAATTTGAAGAGGCATGAATGGAGGGCGAAAGAGAGAAACGTGCCAAGAGTAAAGCCCATCAAGCCAACCCTGGCTGGGACTGCCTTCCACCTGGGAACCGATGCCCTCACTGCGGCAGAACATGCAGGTCAAGAATAGGGCTCCACAGTCACTTACGAACCTACTGTTAGGACTCCGAACTTGGAGGACAATCTTACACAGACAATGAGGGATCGCCTAAGTAAGTAAGGACCAAACAAGATGTGCTGTCATTTGTTTGCTTGTTCATACATAAAATAGACAGTTACATGATATGTATCTTATTTCAGCAATAAAGCAATGCATAGAAGGAGGGAGCTAAGATCCATTGCACCTTATTTCAGGATTGTGTGCCTTTTTGGCTAAAGCAAGCTCTTCATTCACTCGCTTATGTGCAAATATTTCAAAACATAAGTCTTATCATCATGACCTCTAGTTTGTATCCCCCCCCCCCCAAATTCTCTTATCCTCCCAATCAAACCCATCCTCAGCTCCCCTCTTTCTTCCTCTTCCTTACCAGACGCTAAAGACAAACTAGGACAGCGTGTACAGACTGAGTAGATGTTTCCTGCATCCGTGTGCTGTCTGCACGCCCCCATCCCATATGCAAGCTGTGCTGGAGAAGTCAGATAAGGAAGACAGCCGCACGGAGCCTGGAGATGAAATACAAAGCAGGACAAAGACTGCTTTCAGAGAGTCCTCTTTTGCATTTCATGCTTCCACAGCAACTCTACCGATTAAATAACTCAATGATATAACCTGAGCAGTGGGAGGAAAGGCGACACCTGTTCTCAAGAGCTGATTTTGTTTTTCAAAAGCACCAGGAATTTTAGGAAACTGCGATGGAATATGGACATTGTACAGAAAATTATTTCTTTTGCTTAATATGTTCATTTTCTTTTATAATCATGTGTTTGTATTTGTTCCAGCATATAAAACTGATAAATTATTTACTTTTAAAAGTCCTCCAGTAATCAGCCGTCTCTAAGGACCCCATCACACTGAGGTCCTGAAGCCAAGCGACAGCGGAGGAATTAGCCAGGCAGCGTGGCGAATCTGTGGGACAGCAAGGGAAACCGTTGGCCCATGCCCTGCATCATCCACTGTGCCACTTTCCCCATTACACAGTGGAAAGCATTGCTGGCTGGCTTCCCCCATTTCTACTAATGAGAACACAGCAAGTTTCCAGGATACTTCCTTTGCAGCCCCACTGGAAGTAGCCTTGTGCCATATGATAGGCTCCATTGGGATTCATTGAGGAAGCATCCTAGGACGCTTCCCAAATATAATGTGATGAGGTCCTCACTCTGTGTAGATATGGATCTGGTTTAGGAGGTCTTTTGTAACAGGTCCCCAGTGAGGCTGTAATAATTTATTATGGTTTATGAAATCAATGTGTATTTGTTAAGCTTGGTAAGTAAAGAAAGAAGTTGGGATAACAGGGAACAGAAGCACACAACTATTACATGATTTGATAAGCCACAGGATTGTTTTTGTGCTGAGATCTCGGCGTCTGAACCAGTTTTCAGTCTATAAGAAGCATGTTCTATAAAATGTTCAGATGCAGAATGGTTGATGTGGTGTATTAAACACAATGGCAGTTCCACCAGACAATGGCATTACTAATGTGTCACCAGCATTACCAGGCCCTTTCTACACATTATCTGCTTTGAACTGGAATATATGGTAGTGTGGACTCTGATATCCCAGTTCAAAGCAAATATTGTGGGATTTTCTGCCTTAATGTTCTGGGTTATATGGCTGTGTGGAAGGGCCCCCATAAATATGCCCCATGGGCTATTGTCAATCACTTCTCAAAGGCACTTTGCCAGTCAACACGAGACTTGTATTGCCACCCAGAAAATTGCCTTGATTACAAAATACTGAATTCCAAGTTTAAATACTTTAAAGTGGATGTATTTTTGCCGATTCTAAATGAAAAATTTGGTGAGGAAGCCACTTGCAGTATCCTTTACTTTTCTCTGAGGCTGAGAGAGTGTGACTTACCTTTTTCTCAGTATCTGAGGTCACCCAGTAGGTTTCCATGGTCAAGTGGGGATTCAAACCTTTCTCTCTTATGTTCTATGAGCTGTGTTATCTGAGTCCACACTCAGATAATGTGGAATTTTCTGCCTTCATATTCTGGGATATAGGGCTGTGTGGAAGGGCCCTGAGTGTGGACTCAGATAACCCAGTTCAAAGCAGATATTGGGGGATTTTCTGCTTGATATTCTGGGATATAGGACTGTGTGGAAGGGCCCCTAGTTTTCTCATACAATAATTCTTTAGGTATCAAAAAGATATGACTCTTTTATATATAACTTGTGTGCTGCAGAAATATATACATAGGTAGGTTGGACACAACTATTATACTCTCATGACTGCTTCTAAAAGTGGAGAAACAACTCTGTATCTGTATGAGTGCTGAAAAACTGGTTAATGTTTCTTTTAGATTTAGCTGTTTTTGGATACAGTGCCTGAATGCTAAAGACTTTTTGTACAGATGCAAAGATGTCTCAGGGGACTGTGACAATTGTTTCATTTACTCCCACAAGAGTAAAGTGTTTGCTTGACTGTTTTCATAGCACTGTTAATAGTCGCTTGGAGATAACTGAAATGCTGTTTTGTTTTTTGAAATGATGCAGCTTGGCATATATAACAGGATTGGGACTTTGTGTTTTGTTGTGATTGCAGCACTGTGTAACTACACCTTGGAGTATTCCCACTGAGTTGTGTTGTAGAGACAGAGAGAAATGGAACACAGGAGACTAGGGCTGATTAGAAACCAGTCTATTCCTTTGAGAAAACTTGTGAAGGTTAACACATAATTCTAATCACTATGGAAAAATGTTTTATTGAACCATTTTTTCATGAAAAGTATGTAGCTATTGCTACAAGAGGAAGATCATACCACCAGGAAGAAAACAGGCAAAACCCTTCGGTTCGTCAGAAACATAAAGTTCAGTTCCTAGCAGCTCTAGCAAAGGCTACATTAGCCTTAAAGTCTTGACTGTCCACAAATTGTATTAGCCCACGAAACATGTATTGGGTTGCTGTGAGTTTTCTGGGTTGCATGGCCATGTTCCAGAAGCATTTTCTCCTGATGTTTCGCCCACATCTATAGCAGGCATCCTCAGAGGTTGAGGGGTCAGTTTGAAACTAGGCAAGTGGGGTTTATATATCTGTAGAATATGTATTGGTTAACGTAGCCATAAAGGGAGCAAATCTGCCTTTCAATGCTGTAAAGTGATCATACTCACTGATATGGTCAGATGTCACAGGTGTGTAGTGTTAGGTACGAACTCTTTCCAAGGCAGGATATATATTATAGTAAACAAAGGCCAGCCCTACTGTTAGGAGTAGTGAGGCAGCAGATTTGAGTGACATAAGGAACAGTAAAAGATCAATAATTTAGACTGTATTTATTTTATTTTAACTAACAGATGTGGGGAGAGGTTCTTGTGAGATTTTCTGTTCCATGTGTTAAAATAACTTGGCTGAATGTATGTGACTCAAGACCAGAGGCTGGATGTGGCGATGGCACTGTTCCCTCCTCTGTTTCAGGCAGCAAAACTTCCTGATTGGCCCCTGCACTGACTGGTTCTCAACCTGTGGGTCCCTATGAGTTTGGCCTACAACTCCCAGAAATCCCAGCCAGTTTACCAGCTGTTAGGATTTCTGGGAGCTGTAGGCCAAAACATCTGGGGACTCACAGGTTGAGAACCATTGATGTAAAGGGTTAGAAAAGGGGGCTAGATTAGTGGAGGCTGATGGACTGCATGATGATGAGAATGAATTCAGTTCAGGCTATAATATTTTTTTTTAAAAGCTGACCAAGCTGAATCTCACCCTCAAAACAGGTTCAGTGCATTGGACTGCTCCTTTAAATCCAGATTAAAACATGGAATGGATTTATTGCCCTACTGACATGGAAGCCACCATGTCGGTAGGGCAATAAATGCACTCCATGTGGATTTCACCTAATGGCTGGCTGCAACACAACTGTGATCATTTGTGTGCATCATGGGGACAACTGTAGAAACAGGATGGGCTGCCTCGGTCTCTGTGGTGTGACATCATCAATGGATTTGTTTTTGTGTCATCTTTTTGAATATGAATTTCAGATACTTTCCACTTGGTTCTAAAAGCACTGGCATGGTACTACAGGCAGGGGAAGTTTCCATGAGCACACATCCTTGGGGTGGAAGAGGAAAAATATCGATGTTTACAAACATTTCTATTAATTAAAAATGTTACTGGCTGTGCAGCATCTGTTCCCTAGGGCCACTGTTCTGAAATTACCCTTCTCTAGGATTTAAAAAAACCCCAACAATTTTCCTACCATGGATGTAAAAACATGCCATAGTACAGAACAAGTATGAGAAAGGTGTAAGCCAGAAGTGCTGGCACAGCAGTAGTAAGATTTGAGTATTGGAACTATATGACAACAGCACATATTATGTGAAGGCAAAAAACAGTTGGGTTTAGATAAGAGGGTGAAGAAAGTAGTATTCAAAGAAAAGTCATAGGGGTTCTTTTATCAACAGTGTGAACTCAGCTTCTTCCCAACTTAATAATGTTCATTGTGCAAAATCTATGTACATAATAATGACAAAAGTAATCTGGAGACAGGGGAAGAATGTTTTTGTAATGGCACAAATGCTAGCCAATTGACCTTCGCAGCAGATTTTTCCTGATAATGATCCCCGCTCCGAACTTGGCCTAATAATTTGTAGTAGATGTGATAAGGGCACTTCCAAGCCAAATCAACTCCTCAATGAATGTGTCTGTCCAGATGTATGGAAATTAGTAGAACTAAATTAACAACACTTAGTGAGTTGTCAGATATTGAACTCAATAACAATAAATTAAGTGGCAAACACATTTCTATTAACCCTTTCATTGCTACATCCACGTTTCACACTAACAGAGGATGCAAGAACTACTTGTGGAAGCCACTGAAAGAATTACCACCTCTTCACATGGCAAAAACGGGGCCCACCGTGTGCCATTACACAATGCATGGCAGGCCCCACCCACAATCCTCCCAAAGTGGGGTGGAAGTGTCAAAATGATGGGGGAAAGTATGGTGGGGCAACATGTATTGCTGCCCTTTCTCCCATCTAATGGGGACATGGACTGCACCCTGTCCCATCTCCACCATGTGATGGGGGAAGTGGGGAGGGTGCACGAGGGGCCACGAGCCACTCCACATGCCTTCCCTTTCACCAGCAATTGCTGTCTCAATGGCACAGCCAAAAAGAGCTGTGCGAAGAGGATCCTAGTGTCTTAGTGGTAAACTACACATCACATCAAAGTGGTGCCCTGGTGCTTTTCAAACAAATCATAGTTCAAAGAAGCAATTTAGAGCAGAGAAGTGAAAGGAAACATGTGTCAGCACATTTTGATGAATTTTCCAACTCATTCCAGTCCATTTTGGTGGGTCTCCAAAGAGGTTTTGCAGGTCCAGAACATATCCATGGGCCAAATACACACATTAAACCTTTTGAGGGTTAAAGCAAGGAGAGAAAGGGAATTTGGAGCAGAAAAGCAGGGTAGGGTGTTAATCACATTTTGGAAAAGTATGTAGTGGGGTTACAACTCCCAGAATCCTCCAGTCAGCATGGTTTTGCACTGGCTGGGAGATTCTTGCGGTTGCAGTCCAAAAGGTTATATGCTCTGGCTTAAACACCTGATCTACAACTCTGTTAAGTATATGTTTCCATATTTCATCTCCCTGGAACATCAGCGACCCTGTTACTCAGGTTACATGTAACCCAGTGGTAGCTTCCTTGTCCATGGAGTGGTGAATCCACTTCTGTGGTTGATCTAAGCTCTGAAGAAGCTGTCCAAAGTACTGAACCCAGCTTAGCTCAAATGTTAAATTACCTGTCCAAGGTGCTGAACATTTTTGAGGGTGAAATTCAGGGCCTTGGATGGTGCATTTAAACCTCAGACTAAAACCCCGAGCAGAATCACTACCAGTTTCCAATGGTATAACATCTCATATAGTTAGCTGTTTAGCCTGGCCGAGACATGATAAAGAATTGTTTGTGAGTAATACTAACTTGATACAATTGGCAGGGGCAAAATTTCAGCACCCTAGTGGGAGTTTCTTCCCTCCTCACCACTACATTTCCCCCAATGACTACTATTACTTCTTTCTTTTGCTTTTGCTTTTTCCCTTGCTTTTTTTAGGTTTCCCAGCTTCTTCCAATGCTTTCTTCTTCTCCTCCTTCAGCTCCTTGTATCGCCACTTGGGCAACTCCAGCCTGTTCTTGTCGGGCTTTATTTTTTTCTCTTTGGGAGCTGACTGTCCAGGCGACTTGGTGAGTTCAATTTTTGGGATGCCATCAGGGAAAATGGTGTTGCGACGCAGGCGCAAAGGAATTGACAGGATCTTCACCAGAGTACTGGGTTGCTGGTATGGTATCAGAACTCGTGTCGGCGTCATGAGCTGACCATTGCAGGATGATGCACTGGCCATGGATTTGGCATCAGGATCTGGTTTGTACTCCTTGAGGATCTCTGGTACTGAGAGTCTTTGCTTGCCCACTTCTGGTGGGCTGTCAGGACAGACCGTTTGGCAAGCTGTGCCCACAAAAGGGCTAGCCAAGCAAGTGGTCATGCGCACCATGTGATCCATCACACCATCTGGCTCAGGGTCATGTGGAAAATTGATAGTGAATGTCGAACGGATTTTATTAGTCAGGCGCTTGGTTCTGGATAAACCCAATGTTTCTGCCACCAGCATAGGCAAAGCAGGCCATTCTGGCAAGTACTTCTTAGAGAATTGCTCAGCACACGGACGTTCGAGGAGGGTTCGAATCCGGATGATAGTTTCAAAGCGTCCAGTCAGGGCTGCCCATTCTCGTGCGGTTTTTCCTTTAATTGGGTCCACAGCAGCCAGGTCAGCTCCTAGGAGAAATCACAAGTTATTAGAAATCCAACATGGTTTGATTTCCCTGACATAATGCCTTTCATAATGACCACCACTTAACTGCTTCTTCATTAAGGTTGCTGTTAATATGGCAGTAGGCTTCTTTTGCCCCAACATAGACTTCACTTGATGTGTATTTTGAGGAACCTGTATATATGCCTAAAGGAGCTTGAAGGGGGAAGTAGAATTTGAAGATAAATAAGTAGGTCTTTAGATAGGCAGGAACCACCAGATTTGCCAGTAGAGCCTGCAGTTCATAAATTCTTGTATTGATGTCTGGACAGAAAGAAAACATTTTCCTTCTCCCACAACTATCTAGCATGGGAATCATCACAATCCATTGCAGTAGCTGACATAGAAGCGTACGTTTCATTGTCTCGGCAATTCAGTCCAAATTTAAAAGGAACTATGCAAAGTACTGTACTTATTTTGAGGAACAGAGTTTGGAACCTCTTGAAAATTTAGACTGAAACCTAGGCTCCTTCCACACAGCTGAATAAAATCCCAAATTTTCTGCTTTGAAGTGGAATATATGGCAGGGTGGACTCAGTTAACCCAGTTCAAAGCAGATATTGTGGGATTATCCACCTTGATATTCTGGGTTATATGGCTGTGTGGAAGGGCCCCCAGAATGAATTTGCCACTCTGCAGATATGGTGGAAGCCATGACTGGGTGAGCCTGACCTTCCTCATGGTATTGATTTTGATTATTCGTTCTCCCCTCTTGATGTCAACTATTTGGAGTGAAATAAATGTATTCACAAGTCTTATAATGTCATGTTGAAAATAACACATGGACTTCCCTCCGCTGACTGTCATTGGATGTGGGTAGTGATGGAGGAGGAAGTTGCTGGACATTGGACAATAATGGTATTGGATTTGGTAACAAAAGACTAAGCAGTGTTGTGTGTCAAAACTGCCAGCAGATGTCAGTAGTTAATCCATTGAGCCAGACAGATCAAGAATAAGGATCTAGAGCTGGATACTGGAGGGGCCTGTCAACTGGACTTAGTCCAAACTGTGATAGGCCTTATCAGAAGTCTAATGTGAATTATTCAGTGCTGAGAAGATGAGAGTGAAAAGCCCACTGATTATCTAGGGCTCTTTTCTGAATGCTGGGCTTGATTAATCCCTTGCAGTGCTTTAAACACATACAGGCATTTTAAGAAATGTCTAGTGAGGGAAATTCTAGAATAACAACAGTTCAGTGTGACTTTGGATTTGTTTATATTGGTTAGACATACATAGCTAGAGATTTTGGGGTTTTTTTGGACCCGATACCTTTGGGCTGTAGCACTCTATGATGGAGCTCTGAACATTACTGAATGGCTGTGACTACCACAATGCTTCTGACAAAGCATAACAATTGGGTATTGTGAAAAATTAAAACTGCAGATAGATATTTGTGGCCACTGCCAGGTAAGCTAAAGAAAAAGGAAGAGCCAGTCCATCAAACGACCAGGAACCCCCATGGACATCTTCAAAACTAACATATTTGTTATGGCATAGGCTTTTGTGGACAGTGATGCGCCACCACACCACAGATTTCCACTCCTGCTTCTTACAGTGTTACATGAGATGCTGGGACAAAGTGATTACGGTAGATAAAATTAAGACGAATGAAAGAATTAAATACTGAACAGACTGAAGAGAAGCAATTATACCTGCCAAGAGCAAGGCTGCGACACATTCGTTCCTCCCTTGTACCGCGGCCTTCATGAGGGCAGTCAGACCTCTGTAGTCTCGCATTTCAAGCTCCAATCCAGGATAGTAGTTCAGAAGGTAGTTAACAATTGTGATATGTCCTTGATGGCAGGAGAGAGAAAGGAAATAGCATTAGGAACACTGCCCCTCTTCAGAAACAGATATTTTGAAGGGAGCCTTTCAAGACCATAAGACTGCAATTTCCATGATATCCTACCTAATGGAACAACTAATTTCCTCTCTTACCCTGCAGTCTGCACAGTGCCATCACTCTCATACTATTCCTGAAAATCTACCTATTACCAAGAACAGGTTTTTTTTTGACAGAACAGCAGAAGAGTGCAGGAGGGAAGTGAATTTGGCAAAATTAAACTGTGTTGAGTTTTTTAAATGCTTTGTAATTCTGCTGTTTCTCAACTGCGGCCTGAAAAGCAAATTGTGATACATTTAAACAGAGAACTACAGAAAGAATGTGTGAAAGCATGGAATGACAATATCTCTGTATGTCTGGAATAGAGATGAGAATGCCTGGAGAAAAAAAACAGAAAAGTGGGGGGGGGGGGAAACAGGAGTTTTTTTCCATTTTGTCCCAAAGGCATTTTTCCCTCAGAAAAAAAGAAAAAAAGTGTGTAGAAACAAAAAGTCTCAGAAATCTCTCATTAAGGTCTTCATGCTATATACCGTATATACTTGAGTATAAGCCAACCCAAATATTAGCCGAGGCACCTAATTTTACCACAAAAAACTGGGAAAATGTATTGAATTGAGTATAAGCCTAGAGTGGGAAATGCAGCAGCTACTGATAAATTTCAAAATACAAATAGATACCAATAAAATTACATTAATTGAGGCATGCAGCTTCTTCTCTCCTCTCGGCACAGCAACCTGAGAAAAGAGGCCAAGCTTGGCCTGGCGGGAAGGTTCATGGCTGATGAGCCATGCACTTTCCTCTCCTCCCTTCTTGGCACAGCGATCCAGCTGGGTTGCTGTGCCGAGAGGAGAGGCCATGCACCTTCCTCTCCTCCTCTCTTGGCAGAGATTCAGCTGGGTTGCTGTGCTGAAAGGGGAGGAGATGTACAGCTGGTAGAAGCCTGCAAAGGGCTTCTTTCATCCCCACACTTTCCCGCCAGGACCTTCACTCGAGTTTAAGCCGAGGGGGACTTTTTCAATATTAAAAATGTGCCAAAACTTGGCTTATACTCAGGTATATATGGTAGTTTGAATACCATGACATAGATATATTATTTCTCATTGGAAAATAACATATTCTACACACTTTTCAATTTTTCCAGAAAAAAGGCTTTGGGGGAAAAAAGGGGGGTCCCTAATTTTTCCATTTTTTATGTTTTCCCATCTTTAGTCTGGATGCCAAATGAGATCATCACTGAAATATCAATATTGTATTTTGCACTATCTGAGATTATATTTCAATGTCAGGAACACATTCTTATACATTTCTTTAAAAATGTATAAGTATGCATTTGTTATCAACATGTTTTTAGATTTTAGAGACCTCACTCTCTATCAACCCAAGTCAATCTATCCAACACTCAAAACCATCTAAGTTATTGTAGTGCTTGGGGCTACTTGCCAAAATATCAATACTGTTAGTTTGAGCAGCTAACAACTTGCTGCCCTTTCATGAAAACCAGCACTTGCTGCCCAAAGCAGCTGCCTCATTTTGTTTAATGAAAGAGCCAATCCTGCTCATAATTGTTGGATACAAAGCATGAAACTGAGAACATACACCAGTATACATATTTGTGTGTGGGCAACACAATCACAAGATAATTCCCCAATGAACATGGAGGAAAAATCTGGGTAAAAATAAAGGATCAAAGTTCCTTCCTCTTCTCCCTTCTCTGCTCTTTCCAGAGCTGTTTTACACACAAAAGGTAACAGATATGTATGCAACAAGACATTCTCCAGGAGAAAATATGTTACACATAAGTGCCAGCCATGGCACCTCATTAAACCTTTGAAAACAATGAAATCTTCCAGAAATTATGGTTCTGATCAAAAGCAGTACCTGGTGGGAGAAGGGGAGCATAATTCTGGCTGCCCTGGCCCATTTCACCACAGTTGGCCCTACTTTCCCCTTCAAATTCATTAGGTGTCTTTATGAGGGGAAAATACAGTTGTAAAACTGGGAAACATCTGTTGCTTGTTATGTGTAATTGGGTCTTAAGCTTTAGCAATATATATATATATATATATATATATATATATATATATATCAGGATGATACTACTGCAGATCTTACAGATCTTAATGCTTTGGCTCACTCGCACATATTCATGTGGCCACTTCATTGTTGACCAAAAAAATGGACAATTAAGAAAACACAAGAGAATACATTGATTTATATAACATACAGACATCTCAATATATAAGGATCACTTTAAATTAATAAATAATTGTTGCTACAAGCTGTTGTGTCAACTTCAACTTAAGTCAACCTTCTCATAGGGCTTTGGGGACAAATGTTCTTCAGATTAGGTTTGCCATTGCCTTCTTCAAGGGCTTACAGAGTTTGGCTCTTCCAGCGTCACCACTGGGTTTCCCTAGCTGAGTGGAGATTTGAATGCTAGTCTCCCAGTGTCCTAGTACAACATTCAAACAGCTACACCCTGCAGACTCTTAGAAATACAGTATGGCACCTGTAACTGCTGAACCCTTACCTGCAATGTCACTTACTCATGCCTATAAGAAAATGGTCTCTCTTGGAATTTGCTAGGTCTTCCAAGTGATTCTGTAGTATACTTCAACCTATCTACACTGCTATATAATACCATTTAAAACTGTATTATGTGTTCAGTGTAGACTTATGTAATGCAGTTCAATGAAGTTAAACTGCATTATATGAGTCTAAATTGACCACATAATATTTATTTATTATTTACAGTGTTCCCACGCTACTTAATGTTTCGCTTTTTGCGGACTCGCTGTTTTGTGGGTTTTTGCCTCCTGGCAATGATGGAGTGTGGAAGGGTGTTTCACCCTCCCCCTTAGGAGACAGGCAGCCAATTGTTTAAAAAAAAGAGAATGAGGAGATAAAAGCAGTATGTAAATCACGGCCTTATAGCCCCTTCCAGGCCCGTAGCCAGGATTTCGTTTCGGGGGGGGGGGGGGGGGGGGCTAAAAATTTTTTCAGGGGGGGTTTCGGGGGGGGGCTGAGTTTCGGGGGGGGGGGCTGAGTCTGAGTGAAAGAGGGTCTAGCCTAGCAAACCTTTTGTATCATTACCCCAATACCCCCATGCATATGGGATATATTGAGTATGGTGATCAAATCATGATATGAATAAACATAAGTTTAAATAATGCACCAATAAGGCCTTTTCGTGAACCACCATGAAAATTTCGGGGGGGGGGGGCTGAAGCCCCCCGAGCCCCCCCCCCCCCCCGGCTACATGCCTGGCCCCTTCCTTATAGCTAGCAAAAAAAAAGTGCACGGTGCCTTTAAATCTCTCCTCGCTTCTGCCTTATCCTTGGAATGTGAGATATATAATAGGTATAGCATCCCTACTTTGTATATTTTCACTTTTTGTGGGTGGTCTTTGAACGTAACACCTGCGATAAGTGAGGGAACACTGTATTTGCCATATTTATACCCTGCCTTTCTCTACCCCAGCAGGAGGACTCAAGGCATCTTACAATGGCACATACACAGTGCCTCAAAACAATAAATTCAGTTTCATATGGCATTATACGGTTGTATAGTTGAAACCTATGATAAGCCGGGACCAGAAGTGAAATAATTCAACCATGTTTGGTTGCATCCATAGTTTCACATAACTATGATTCAGCCAGGAATATAGTCACAATTTAAGGATATCTAGGTGATCTGTCCCACCAAGGCACTACCTCTCCATGGCAGTGGGGTTATGTCCTCCAATGAAGAGGCTATGCTGCTGGTAGAACTGCTGCTGGGGTCTCCAGTCAGGGACGTCCTTTATGAAGTACCAGACTAAACAAACACCCACTGGGCGGCAGCACTAGTAGCAGCTAACACTGACAGAAGACTTCTCAGAGATAATGACAGTGGCACTTTTGCTAAAGGATTTAGCATGTGCAGAACTATGTACGAGTAAGCCACTTCTGAATGTTGTTTACTGTAAAAACTTTGATGAGACAGATCAAAATGAAACAAGAGATAGTTCTGCAAGATGAAGGCCTGAGTTTGCAAGATCTTAACAGAGCTGTTATGACAAAAGTATGTCATAGTCAGCTTGATGACAAAAATGACATAAAGGTGGTCAGTGTGCTTGCCACTGATGGTCAGCTTCAAGGCCCTCCTTACAGTACCTTGAATGTGTTTTTTTCCATTTTGAACTGGACTTGGTCCCAGCAGCCCTCTTTAAATTGGAATACTTGGTCACTTTCTCAGTACTCTGCCCTCATGTATAGCTCAGCACAATTCCTAAAATTCCAATCATTTCACACACAGTATAGTTTCCCCATTTTTATTATTTGTTTAAAGAAGGTGTGAGAACTATGACATCTTCCAGATTAGGAATGGGTAAATTTGGTCCCTCCAGGTGTTTTGGACTTCAACTCCCACAATTCCTAACAGCCAGTAAGCAGGCTGGGATTTCTGTGAGTTGAAGTCCAAAACATTTGAAGGGCCGAAGTTTGCCCATGCCTGTTCTAGTGGTTGCTGAATTGCAATGCCCAACAGGCCTGGACATCACAGTCAACAATAAAGAGTGATGCAAATTGCAGCCCAACAACTGTAGGGTCATCACAGGCTGGTGAATGCACACAACACTCATGAGTTTCCTGATCACTTGAACACAATGTAAGAGAACATTATTTAATCAGGCTTTTGAATTTTGGTCAGATGCCCTGCAGTGCTATCTGAATTTTCCAAAAACCAGGAAACCTCTCACTGCCCACCAAAGGCAAACATACAGTTTCCTACCTGCCTGAGCTGCTATCATGAGTGCTGTGTTCCCATCATTGTCTTGATGATTGATATCCAAGTAGCGGCATTTACTGAGAGTAGTGACAATGTCCACGAAGCCCTTGAAACATGCCACTAGCAGACCATTCTGCAGAAGAAAATAGAAAAGAGTTCATTACTGAGGAAACTTTAGTATCTCCTGTAAGAGATTCATTTCTGTTTTAATGACATAGCCCAGTCTTGATATGCTGCACCAAGCGATCAAGACTGACCCAAGACATTTTGCTGATGGAGATTTGGAATAGGAAGGGCCCACAATGCAAATCCCTGTAGAACAGTGGTTCCCAACTTGTGGTCCGTGGACCACTAGTGATCTGCAAGAACTAAAATCTGGTCTGTGGCCTCAACATTACTGCACCATTGCCACGAGAGCAACTGGTCTTGCGAAACCCTCTTATAGTGCTGAGGCTTATTAAATATGGTTTTCTTTGTGCGAGCAGATGGTGACTACCGAATTGCATGTTCTGTATCAGAAACTAGAGCTGATGTGGTCTATCCAATTCAATTTTCTGAATCAGCACCCCAAATAACCAAACAGAATCTCAAGTTGACCAGAAATTGATTCGTAACCCTTTTGGTAATAATGTTGGAGAGTGGTCCCTTGTCAAAATGGTTCCTGGTTAAAAAAAAAAGATTGGGAACCACTGCTGTAGAGAAACTACTGGTAATTGAATTGGCAATTGAGTCTTATGTAACTACTGGATGTAGGACTTTATCCTCTGTCACATCTGAAGCAAGAAAATGCTTTAAGGGGCCAATCATGGTTTGTGTGACATCTATAATAATATCTTCCAGGGGGTGTGGGTGTGGGAGTGCTGATCAGATGAACTATTTAAAAGGCACCACCAGGAGTTTGTCTTCTTCCCTCATATTGAACATATAGTTGGGCTGAAGGAGTGAGAGATTCCTAGAGAGATGTTCTCTTAAGTGTTTTGTGTGTGGTTTTCCCATGTTTGCAAAGGTCTTGAGCCCCTAAGCCAGGAGGGAGAACTCACTGTATTTTTGCAATTAAAACCATATGGATATGATTGATAACCAGAGTTAATGCAATTCTGTTGGGTCCTGCCATCATAAGGATAGAAGACCCCTTTAGGAAAAGGAACAACATGAAAAAGGTAGGAAGATGGTGATTTTGCCAGCAACAGTAGTTTAGTGTGAAGCGAAACTCAGGAGAAAGGAATAGAAAGAATCCACCCTTCTGTGAAAATGAACCTGAGAGAGCATATTTCTAGAATATACCAAGAAGGTGCTGGCATGTTGATCACTGATCTTCCTAATGATCTCTTTCATTCATGCCCCAGGATGCTTTTTGTCTTGACTAAATGACTGGCAACCTTATCACACTGCCCCCCCCCCCCTCCTGTTTTGCCATGTTTTCTCCATCATACAGGGGAACTGTCACTCAACCAGGACAGAGAGCCTTCCCATGTTCCATGCCGGTTAGGGGCAGCGCCTCCATCAGAAGTTGAGCAACATGGTGTGATGGACTCATGCCCATCTGTCCCACAACTGGGGCAGAAGCATTCTAGGATGCTAAAAATTCCTCATGTGATGAGGTCCCTAGCCACACCTTCCCAATGCAAATTGATTTATTGTTGGTACCCTTGATATTGTTATGTAATCAGTTTCTGTATTACTTCTGGTATATAATAATATTATTGGAATCCTGGCAATGCTACAGAGAGTTCGTTTCTTAGCCATTTTAACTGGGGCTTGATCCCATGTGAGCTGTTGCATTATTTTCATCCCAAGGCTGTTTCAGTCCTATATGTTAGCATGTTGTCTTAGGGTTACAGGGATTGTGTTTTTTTTTAATTACCCGTCCATTGATGTCTAGTTCCATGACCTCCTGTCTGGTCACCCCACTATAAAGCCTTTGCTTTAACTGAATTGCATTGTTCCTGAAGCAACATTGGTAGAAGGTGAGTTCTGTGCCATCATTTTCAGGTGCAGCATGTTCATAAATGGGATAGACAGAGTCATCAGAGAGGATGCTGCTGGTGTCTGAATCTTCCTTTGCCTGGTTTTCACTCTCTTCTTCATCTTCTTCATTTTCATCTTCCTCATAGTGTAGTTCTGGATCTGACTCATCTAAGGTGGGTGATGTGCTTCGTTCTCCTGCGTCGCTGGCATCGGTCATCCAGCCCACTCACAGAAAACAGCACTCGTTTCTTTGGCTGTCCATGGTTGTACCCCTTTCCCTTATGCTTCAACAAAAACTTCCAAGTATGCACTGGAGGGCCTGCAAGGGAAGAAAAAAATGTATTGTTATCCATCATGAACAAATTGCATTACCTCGTGCGGTTTTCTTCTGAGCATGCTATGGGTTTGAGAGATTGTTACTCATGTCTTACTTGTTCCAAGCCTGGGCCATCTGCTTAACATCTTCTAAGGTCATGTTTCAGAGACCCCAGATATTCTATACATGATTGTCAGGAATTTTCTAATGAAATGGGCAATGGTAGACAACTGGCTCAACATCACTCCTGGTTTCTCTCACTGCTATTTCATAAGAAGGGGGCATGTTGTTTTAGGATGCATATTCAGTGTGGACATGCTGGCAGTGAAGCCCATGGGACCCTCAGTTCCTTTGAACTAGATATATACCCAGTAAGACCTAAGATCGCACTGCAAGAACATGTAAGGGGTTATCTGTCAGATGGAACATGTCCAAAGAAGTGCAACCAAAATTGTAAAAGTTCTGGAAACCATATCCTGTGATGAGTGGCTTAGGGAACTAAGAATGTTTAGCTTGAAGAAGATACCCATGTTTAAATTTTTGAAAGGATTTCACATTGAGCAAATTTATTGTCTGCTGCTCCAGAGACTAGGAACACATGGAAACTGACTACTCTCCACCTCATTATAAAGTCCAGGCAAAGTGACCCATTTCGCCACGCTTCTGGTGAGGAAAGGTGGGAACAGCAGGGCGAATCTGTTGCCCCACGCATGGCTCCCTCTTGTGACACTTTCCCCATCACATGGAGAAATCTGGCCTTCTTGGGGAAGTGCAATGCTGGCTCCATTGGAGCCAGCACAACATGATAAGCATCCCATGTTGCTGGGGAAAGCGTCTGGTGATGCTTTTTCCCCAGTTGGGGGTGGAGCCACAGGCAATGTCATATGATAGCTGCAGTGGGGCTTCGTCCCTGAAGTGGGCCCTAGGCATCCTAGGACACTGATTTTGAGCTATGTGGTGAGGTCATAAGCGTGGAACAGGCCCAGATAAGCTCTGGGACAGCCAAATACTGCACAGAGATGATCCGGGGTAAGCAGGGCAAGGCCACCTCAACATGGCCTTGCCCCATATTGATTTGAGGTTAGTATGAATTCTATCCTTTAATTTGAAGTGTTTCCAACTTTGGGTTTCCTTTGTAAATAAGCTGGTTCTGAGACTAAACTGGATTCAAATGTTTTTGTTGAAATCCCATGTTTTCTGGGTTGGGAGGCCTGGGGACATGGGATGGCACTTAGCATCCCTTCCCATCATCTGTGTTGTGGCTGGCTCAGCTCATGTGTCCTACAAGTGGGCTGTCTCCTGGAGTGATGTTGGGTAGAACAACAGGGTAATCTGAGAAGAGATCTCCACTTCCTAGTTCCTCTTTTGCCCTGTTTGACATCATTGGAATCAACAGCTGACTGGTAGTACCCATAGCATGTCCAGAGACAGCCACAACATGGAGTATTGGGGGCGGGGAGGCCGTTAGAGTCACTGTCTAGTAGCACTGAACTGTGTTTAGTATCACTGGGCAGTCAAGACTCCTTTTTGTCTCCACAGTGGCCCAGGGAGTGGGTAGTGGTGCCTGTCTGATCCATCCTGGAGGGCTGATCTGGTGTATACCATGTTGGGAATAACTAAACTGAAAATGGATTCCCTAAAGTACAAAGACAAAGACAAAGTGATCACTGAGTCCCCATTGGGGAGATGGTGGCGGGGTAGAAATAAAGATTATTTTTATTATTATTATTATTAAGTGGTCTCGTGTCTTTGTATTCCATGTTGGATCAGCCATGGGATACCGGATCTGTATAACTCAGCTCTAGGACATGGAACAATGGAGACAATGAAGACAAAATGAACTACTTCTATCTGGGAAGCTTGCCAAATTGAAAGACAGTGGAGTATTTGCTTATTTTAAAAATTATTATTATTTTGCATCTTAATGTTAGTGCATGCAAGTTTTATAATAGTATATAATAATGGGAAAGAGTTAGAAACTTTTTTTAAATGTGCTAATATATTTAACTCTTTTCTACCAGGGAAAAAAAAAAGAAAGGTAGCATCAAAGTGTGCTCTGATACTTCTGTTTTCATATAGTTCATAGTATTGGATCCATATATATTAGTTGCATTGGGTCCAAATTGAAATTAATAGGACATATTAGTAATAACGATTTCTTGATTCTGGCTGAAACTAACTGGATTAGGGCAGGTATCCTGGATCTCTACTCCAATACCGAAAAAGAGATTCTATCTAAAAATTAGAAAGAAAGCCCTGATAAGAGCACATTGATTCAGAATCTGGTGGAATTTCCTTTTTGGAGGTTTTCAGACAGAGACTGAAGGGCCATCTGTCTAGTGCAGTGCTTCTTAAACTGTTGGTCCGAAACCCAATTGGGTCCGAAACCCAATTGTGACCAATTGGGGTCACAAGAAATTTGGTAAGAGTAAAAGGTTTCTGAATGCCACCTAATGTATGTTTTAGAAATTTACATGAATCTGTTAGCAACAATGTGCAGTGTTAAAAGTGGACTCTGCAACAAATGCTTCAGCTGCAGTTCATAAAAAGAAAAAGCAGCCTGTTTAGCAAGACTTGCAAATGCTGATTTACTATAAGTAATTCTTTGATTTTATACATATTTTATATACCTATATACCCGGGATTTCATTAAAAACTATTGGCAGAAAGAGGTCATGAATTTAAAAAAGTGCAAGAATCCCTGGTCTAGAATGTTTTGATTGTGGATAACAGAGGGGGATAGACTGGGTGGCTTTTGTGGTGTCTTCCAACTCTATTATTCTATGTGCTATGATACACTACCACGATGCTTCCTCAGGGTTTGACTTAGGGGGATCAGCAATTTTATTTCAGTCTGGTATTATTCTTGTGCCCATTTTTTTCTTTTCGTTCTTGAAAACTCACTGGTATGCCAGTGGCAGCCAAGGTACTGATCACAGAACCACCAGCTTGAGTAGCACTGATTTAGCAGGTGAGCTCTTGTCTTCGGCCACAGAAGCTGGAGAGCATTAGAAGCAGCACCCCAACCACAACCCCAAACTGTTCCTTCAAAGCCATCAAGTCATCCCCCTCTGTTTAGAAGACTGTCACAAAGCCTGTCCTGATTCCCAAAATGGCTTTCTGCATCATCACCAAAAGTAAGATCTGACTGGCAGTCTAATTAGCTTTTTATGGTGCGGAAGGATATAATTTTTCCTTATCTCAGGCAGTAAAATATCCTGGGTCAGCCAATTTTCATTCCCAGAAGATCTGATCCTTAGTGAAGCTGGAATCTTTATCAACTGATCACACCACTAGGCCGAATTCATGTTGTTGCTATGTGCCTTAAAGTTGCTTCATTTTAGGGCTTCTCTAAGGTGTCACTAGCAAATATATCTTACATTCAGCAAAGTTCAGAAGGCTGCTCTTGGCTGCCCTCCTAGTGTACTTACGACCTCATCACAAGTGGACATTTTGTGTCTTACGACATTTCTGCCCCAGTTGAGCCACAGAACCTCATGCCGCCCATCACACAATGTAGTCTCACTTCTGGTGGGGCTCCATGACTCAATTGGGTGGCTGCATCCTACAACATTGCACCAACAACACAGGAGCCTCCCCGTGTTCCATTTGGAACAATGGGGCTACACATGTGATGGGGAAGTGTCAGCTGCCATGAGGTGGGGTGCGGATCACTAGGATTACCCTGCTGCCCCCCGCTTGGCCACGGAGGTTGGAGAATCAATGCATCCTTCCACACATGCTGAAAGCGCCGAGGGAAACCTGAATATACCTATAACTGAAAGAAAGAGATGGGGTAGGCACAATAAGCCCACACAATCGTTAAAAGGGCAGAGCCAGCACTTGCTCCTTTCCTTGCAAACAGTCAAAATGTCAGAAAATGTCACCCCAAGCCTCAGTAACTCAGAGCGGTTATGTCACACTTGAAGAGTGAACTTAATAAGAAATGGCCTAATACGGACATGGTGAAACGCACCCATCCTTCAGCTGAATATGACTGCATGAGTGGTTGCTGTGGCTTGGCCTTTGGATCTCACAAGTCATGCATGATCAGTGGGGAGCTGATCTGCTGTGCTTTGCAACTTGTGCACATCAGATGTACATGAGCACAGAGCCAACAATGAAATAAAATTTTTTGTAATAGACTAACAGGAATTCGTATCCCAGGAATAAGTATCTTTTTCTTCTTCTCTAAACCAGTGCTTTTCAAAGTGGCAGTCCCTGGACTCATGGTGGTCCTTGAATCATTGGTTGCCAGTCCCTGGTAAGTTTGCAGGAAAACAAGAAGAAATAATAGCCAACAGACAAAAATATGGTGGCAGGGACAACAACTCTTCTCTAAATTACCCAGAACAGAATGTCCAGCTTTACCCCATCTCACCACTCCTAGTATCACAAAGTCTCCTGAGGCATACTGTATTTTGCTTTGGATGAACTATAGTCCGGCCTCCATATCCACAGATTCTGCATCCATGGCTTGAAAATATTTGTTTTAATTCTAAAAAGTAAAGCTTGATTTTGTCATTTTATATACGCAACACCATTTCACTATGCCATTGTGTATCATAGAACTTGGCTATCTGTGGATTTGGATCCTGGAACCAAACCACAGTGGATGCCAGGGCCCGCAGTACTAAATGGCCCAGGGAACTCTGTGATATAATTATAGCAGTGTTGGGACTGGCAAGATCCTGGTTCAGGTCCCAGTCAGCCATGAAGTTCACTTTGGCATTTCCTTCAGCTCAGCCAAACATACCACACAGAGATATTGTGAAGATAATGGTGGGATGTAATTGAAATAAATTAATACCATAAGTCTGGAAATTCTAACTTGGGTTGACTTATCCACAGGTCAGTATGAGTGCTGTGCTTTAACTATTACCAAAAGAAAAAAAGAAAAAGATAAAAAAGAACCATCCTCTTCTGAGTAGAGTCACCAAGAGCTTAGCCCTTCCTGGTAGAACATGAAAGAAGCATCAACCACCTCTACCCTCTCTGGCATGGGGCTGCTTCTTGCTTTTTTGAGTGACTGGATGGAGAAATTGTGGTAGACGCCATGGAGGACTGGCCCTCTGAGGCGGAGTTGATGCTTTCACTGTTTTGTGGGATGGCTCTCAACTTATCAATGGATCATATCAAAATCCATAATGTTGGCTCTACACTCTACCCTCGACTTAAACAGGAGCATATGCAGTACATATATCAATAACAGATGCAGTCGATGGGCAGTCCTGTTTAGCTCATCTTGCCTCATGCCCTTAAAAAGAAGAGTTTTTTCACAAAATAAAATTATTTTCCTCAATATTTTTCATCACACTAGACCAAAGTTTTCACATGCAGGACTTCCAGGAATATCATGGATGGCATATTACACATATTGAGACAGGTGTCTCAAGCAACTGATTTGGGGTATCATGAACGGATAACAGACTTTTAGATAATTGTTTTATTATAGTGTTGATGCTGTAGAGAAGATCCTTGTGAGACTCAGGTGTCAAAATAAGTTGACTGGTGCTAATAGGTCTTGATATGGGGATGGGCCCTGGGGTGCTTTTTTGGAGTCCCCTCAAGCAGCAACAACTATTTCTTGCAAAATGTAACCCAAAGAGGTGAAATCCTAATCTTCAAATACCAGGACGATATTGAAGACCACACACAAAATGGCACAAAAAACACACCAACAAGCCTTGTTTCAGGAATGAAAGTACAATGAGCAGCTTCTGTGTTCAGTTGTGGTGATGCCCGAAAGTTCTTAATATTTTCAAAACAATATGGCATCAGATCAAACCACTGG
Organism: Anolis sagrei; assembly: GCF_037176765.1. Classification (NCBI taxonomy): domain Eukaryota; kingdom Metazoa; phylum Chordata; class Lepidosauria; order Squamata; family Anolidae; genus Anolis; species Anolis sagrei. The sequence goes on from NC_090022.1 coordinate 139,423,093, forward strand.
CAAGAAACGAAACAGCTACACACTTTCTAAACACGATAATAGCAAGAGGAAAACATACCTGGGATTATTGCAGTTTTGCCGTTGTAGTCTGAGAAGGTGTCTCAGAAGCTAAGTTTTTGAGGCATGTCTTCTGAGCAGGTCTCTGCCAGACTTTCCCTGAAGTAGGCAGATATTCACCTCTTGTTCCTCTCCCTTTAGTGTTTGTTGCCTCATATGCTGGGTGGAGCATCATTTCCAAAATACTAAGACATGTGGAACTTTTCGGATACAGTTTCCGGGGACAAAAGAAGCTTCAGTCTTGGGCCTGAGATGGGGATTTAGACTCCTGAGCTGTGACAGCTTGCACGTTGCTATAAGCTTAGCTAGGGAAGACATCTTAATTTGCGATGTTACTTAAAACGGTTCTGAGCAGGATTTAGAGTATTTAAGTCAGAAGTTAATTTTAACCACTGCACTCTCTTTGGCATATTCATACATTGATTCCTGGCCCTGACAAGCTGAAGGAAGCGACATTGACTTGTAAGTTCAAGAAAGTGTTTTACGCTATCTGATCTACCACACTTGGTGTTTGCTTTACGCATGTTAGCAGCTCAAGTGAACAGGAAAACTGGTCAGTTGCCAGTCGTGCATCAACGGCGGATAAACTGCCAGTTTATAAATAGCCAGAGTTGGCCTAGAGGTAAACAACACCAAGTGCCTCTAAATCCTGCATGCAGGTTCCCATAACTTGCAACTATGCTACTGTTTACTGTACAATGTTTTGACTCCAGAGAAGGTGGGCAGCCACTTATAAGAGTGGGCAACATTAATTATTTGAGCCTACAGCTTACATTAGCCCTAGTCAGTATGATGGGTTTCTGGGAGGGCTAGATTGCACTGGCCTACACAATGCGGTTTAACCCCTGGTGGCTCAGTGGGTTAAACCGCTGAGCTGCAGAACTTGCTCTCTGAAAGGTTGGCAGTTCCAATCCAGGGAGCTGTTAGCCCCAGCTTCTGCCAACATAGCAGTTCAGAAACATGCAAATCTGAGTAGATTAAGAAGTACCGCTTCTGCAGGAAGGTAACGGTGCTCCATGCAGTTATGCCAGCCACATGACCTTGGAAGTGTCTATGGACAATGCCGGCTTTTCAGCTTAGAAATGGAGATGACCACCACCTTCTAGAGTCAGACACGACTAGACTTAATGTAAGGGAAACCGTTACCTTTTTACACACATTTTGGTGCTTCAAATTTTAGATCTGTTTTGGGGTATATTTGACATGCTGATTCCAGTTTTCCTTTGTCAGCTCTAGTTTTTGAGATACAGATACTATATATTAGTCCATTTGCCCATAGAAAATCATGACAGCCATATCTAAGAAATTAGAGCGGATGCAGTCTATCCAATGCAATTTTCTTAATCAGACCTCTGAATAACCCCGAGAACAGGCTTAAAACCAAGATACCAAGATTATTTTTGTTGGCTGTGTTTATCTCTGGTCCAGTTGAAGCAATGATTCCAAAGCTGTGGGTGAAGAAACAATTTTCTTGGACCCAATGGCCTTCCCAGTCTATGACTCTATGATTTTATTTATCCCATTCACATTTTGAACCTTGCAGTGTTTCTGTTATCATTGATATTGTATGTGTTATTGGAGTAATTGAGTAAAAATGCTAGGGTTGTCATATGTCTTCCTTTTCCCAAACATGCTCTCTTTTTCAGGGCTATATTATTCAAGAGGAGAGAGAGGATGGATGAAGGGAGGGAGAAAAAATTGGGCATATGGGTGGAATGGTTAAGATAGCTGTTGGAAGAGGGGGGAAAGGAAAGGCCAGATTGTTTATATTTCTATATATTCGAGATTAGAAATATTTCTAGTATCAATTCTTGCATTCATATAGAAGGGATTTTTAAAGAGAGAGATTCATGAGAGTGATCAGTGCAATATGTCTCTTTATTTGTTTGCTAAATATGGTAACCCTGGGATCAGGCTTGTAATGACACTGAAGTAGGAATGGAAATGAGTTTGCATATGAGGATTTTATTGTGCTGCTTGCTGTTTTACTTTGTGTTTTATATGTTTATATAATGAGCTCATATCAATGACATCACTTTCAAAATAGGTCACACATATGCAAGAAGGAAGGCGTATTTTTGGAAATCTCAAGAGAACCACCAGCTCAGTGAAGCAATTTTCTTGAGTGTTTCTAGGTCCTATGGTCCAGAAATAGTTGGAAGATCATATGTGTCTACTCTGAGTGAGCATCCCTTCTCTCTTTTCTCCACTTCCTCCTTAAGAGGGTATGCCACAGATATCAGTGAGTTGCTTTAAGCTTTTCTGTGAATTAAGGCAGTGTCTACACTGGCAAAAAAGGCAGATTCACACTAAACCTGGTTCTGGTGGTCCAAATAACATATGGCTGCTTTCAATGATGATTTTTCTTTTTTGCCTCAACTCATCTTTGCTAAGCAAAGTTAGGGAAAAATCCAGAGCACCCTTAGGTTCTCTTTCTGTGCAGACAGCTGGATTTGGCCTGATTTTTAATGTATTTGTATTGTTTTTTAATGTATTTTTATTGCTGATAACCTATTTATGTTAATTGTTGTGATCTAACTGTTTCTAATGACTGCTAATTGTAAGCCGTCCTAAGTCCCCCTTTGGGGGTTGCAAAAGACAGGATACAAATGCTCCAAAATAAATAAATAAATAAATAAATAAATAAATAAATTCGGCCCAATAAATCATCTATGAGGGTTAAGCGGAAAGTAAGGTTACAAGGCACATAGTTCTTGTGGGGGAATTTCGATGAGCGAAGTTGGTATCACTGCCGTGTAGTGGGAAGCCAGCAGAAGCTAAAGAACAGTGCCAGTTGTTAGTAGCTCATCAACTGGCACTGTAGTGAAGTTAGAGATGAGCATCCTCATTCTGTTTCTCTCCAAGTGCAAAGTTCACACTGTAATACGCTACCTAAATGCTAAGGGCATGAACGCCGCTGTGATTCATCGCAAAATCATTTCAGTTTATGGAGACGATGTAATTTCAAGACAGCATGTGACAAAATGGGTATGGAATATATTGTGAGACCATGAAAAAAACTTCACAGAGCCATTCAAAACAAATGTTGGAGGTGGCTGACGACGGGAATCTGTCTCCTTCATGACAACACGCATCTGCAAACCGCTCCTGCAACACAAGAATTGTTGATTTCATTTGGTTGGGATGTTTTAAACCACCCTTCTCACAGGCCCAACCGCGCACCCAATGACTATCATCTGTTCACTAAATTGAAGGAACACTTTGGTGGAAAACACTTCTCCGACGACGACATGGTGAAAATCGAAGTGATGAACTGGCTGAAAAAGGTGAAGGGAAACTTCTGTAACACAGGCATCAAAAACCTGTCCCACAAATGACAAAATGGATTGAACTCAGTGGTGATTATGTGGAAAAATAATATAACATCTATACTACAATTCATGAAAGTATTATTAAAATATATTATTTGTATTTTTTAAAGAAATGTTGTAACCTTATTTTCCGGATAACCCTCGTACATGGCATAGAATAATAGAGTTGGAAGAGACGACAAGGGTCATCCAGTCTCCCTTCCTCATGCGATCAATGTGGTGGGAAACACCAACCTCTCATTTTTTTCATCTCATGTCCAAATGTCTGTTGCTGACTAGCTGTCTTTCCTTGAAGCTCCTAGAATGGTAAGGAAGAGGCAGCAGTGGCACCAAAAACAGGGGAAGGGCCACCGGTGCTCATATGATGCCAGGTGGTTGGTCTGTGTGGGCCATGGTGTGGCATCTCCACAGGATTTGGCCTGGTGCATCATGATCAGTTCAGGGCCAGTCTGGAGGATAATGCATGGGGAAGAGAGATGGCACATAATGCTCCAGACTGACTAAGGTTCTAGATTAAGTAGCCACTGTAGGTGCACCCTAAGAGGACAGAATCATGTGCATCAAAAATCTGAGAACATCTGATCTGTGCAGCACTTCATCACTCTGCATCTGCTGATATATCATAGCATGGAATCATAGAAGGATGTGTACAAATAGAAGGCAGGATGGGCAATCTGGAATGGGATATTTATATTATATCCATATGACATGTATGTTTCACTATCCCTGTTACCTGTGTTTGGTAAATATTGTGTGTGTCCCTTCAAGTCTCCACAGTGGGTCCACAAGCCCTCCATAAAAGTAGTTTTATTTCCGTAAAGTTTTAAGTGGAGTGGGCAGATCAAAAGACAACCTGGCAAAATGGCACTACCTAGAAGAATCCTCCACCTTGTGCTACTATGGAGCAGACCAAACTACTCCACACCGGTATACTTGCCCACAATGCCCTGCTTCATTCACAGAGGAAGAATTGATTAAAGCTACAGACGATGCGGATGCTGTTGCCCGGTTTTGGTCTAAAATGATTTAGCCGCTTGTGCTCCCTCTATTTTATCAGTTTTATACTTATTTATGGAATGCTTTTGACACGAAATAAAAAAAACCTCTCCAAACACTCTCCTGATTTTTCTCTTAAATCTAATTTAAAAGCTGGAATATTTTTGGTTCCTTTGTGGGTGGCATGCTTGTAATGTGGTTTGTGATATTAGATGGGTATAATCCTCTCACACCTCTTCCCATATTTGCATTCTTATATGCATTTTTATTTTTTTACCCGTCGGATGTATTGCAATCCTCAGATGGTCTCTTTTCTTCCCAGTTCCTCGTTGGAGAACCACACAATCCACACACTCGGAAACTCGACCACATTTTTATTTTGTGCCTTCAAGTTAATTCAAACTTATGTTAAGCTTTTGTAGACCTAGTTTACTTCTTTGGAGAGTTTAAGGAGAAGATTTTTCAGAGCAGGTTTGTCATTCCCTTCATATGATTATGGTGCTCATATTACCTGGAGGATATTGCAAATTAAATAAAGATATTTTGAATAGGCAGACCAGAAAAAGGCACTCATCCCCTGCTTAACCCCATGCACATAGCAGAGAGAGACATAAACAGCACAGATTTCACATTGATTCACTTGATAGGTTTATTTTCAAATATCCAAAAAAGTTAAAGTATGTTTTTCCACAGTTCAATGCAAACAAGAATGATATGTGTGATAGAATTTATTTATAGCACACCCCCATTATCCACAGATTAGAAATCACAATCTTATTTACCCACAACCCAGAAAATATTTTCCTCCAGAAGTGTTTGTGGGCCTCTCTAGGTCTCCAAGGGCAAATCTATGTTATGCTTCCAGCCCAAGTATAATAAAAATATAGGTTTCGCTATTATCCATGGTTTTAGGGATTGAGAGGTCTTGAAAACTAACCCCTGGATATGTGGGTCATACTGTACTTCAAAGCATTCATAAGCCACTCATTTTGTAATGACTTCTTAGTGGTTCACAAAAACATACTATTTAATATTGGAAGCATTTCTATATAGTATCTATAGCCTAAAATACCATGAGGGAAAACACATCCACATAGTAATGTGTTTTTATTAAAGCAGATGTAGACTAATCAAAACAGCAAGCAAAAATTATATATGTAAAGCCAGAAGGGATTTCATATCAGTGTGGTGGTTAATCTGCTCATTTTAATCTGAACTCAAAAATAACTATCCAACTTTTTCGGAGTAGGGAAGAATCCAAAAATTTGGACATGTGACCATTGCTACTAGTACTCTTCAAGAAAAGGACATGTTAAAGGGATGGAAGGGATTCCCACAACCTTTGTGCAATTTGCACACAGACCACAATTTCCTTCTAAATATTCTTATTCCCCATAAAATAGGTTTATTTGAAACATTTTGTAGAAATGTTAAAGGCTTTCTCCCACCAGTTTGGAGCTTGAAAAAGAAGAAATTAAGCAAAAAGCAAGTCTTTATGGATGGAGTACAACCTTTCCCCTCTCCATATATTTGTCAGAGAGATCAATTCCTGGAAAAAGTGGAAAACAGAAAAGTGTGTCTCCGATGTCTCTATTAAACCATATTAAAAATTATGACTCAATTAAAAAAAATCATTACAATATTTCTTGGTTTGGAGAGTAGGGATTGTAGTTTTGACTTGATGCTTCTTCTGAGCAACCTAGTTGCAGCAGGTGACAGGACTACAAGATCAATCAATCAATCTCCTAAGAAACCTAAGAAAAGCATCATGTCCATGGCCACCTCCCCTTCACCTAGACAATCCTTCTCGAGGAGCTGTGGCTGAATCCAAGAATGATGCAGAGTGACGTCTGCCCTTCTGCTGCTGCCGTGGCAGCCATCTCATCCACGTGTTTCTAGGATGGATAATTAGCTAACCTTCCCATGTCCTCTTATCACAAGCAAAGGGGTCTGGAGCGGCTTTATGGCTTACCAGGGTTATCTCAGGGAGTCGTGCGGTATAATCTGCTTCCTATGGGCTCAGCAGGTTCTGAGCGGGTTATATCACTTTGGAAACCTCAGAAGACTGGAGATTGGGTGTGGGGTTTTCTCCTCCCCCTGAATTTCACAGATATGTCTCTTTAAATGTCACTTTAATATCTCAGCCCCTTCTCTCCTCAATGGTTTTCCTTTTCTCCTTCACTATCAGTGTGCATCTACACTGTAGAATTGGTTTGGCGCCACTTTAACTGCCATGGCTCAATGCTATGGAATCCTGGGTTTGTAGTTGTGATATTAGATGGGTATAATCCTCTCACACCTCTTCCCATATTTTTGCACCAGCCCTCTTTGGCAGATGCAGACCTTGTAAAATTACAACTCCCATGATTCCCTGGCTGTTAAAGTGGGTCAAACTACATTAATTCTACAGCATAGATGAATCCTGAATCAACTATCTCTGCCCATCAAGCATGCTCACTCTTCACTGGATAAGTTTGTGTCTGTGATCACTATATGTTCACTGTTTTTGGAAGATGGAGTTGTATTCTTTCGGAGTACAAACCTCCCTTTTGTTGGGATGCTCCATATGAACCAATAGTCAGAGAATTTAAAGACATTGCCATATTAGCCTGGGATATCAGTACGTAAAAGGATTTTGTACCATCTTAGATACTACCTAAGAGAAAGAAGTTGGTAGCAAAAGCTTTTCAAGATGCTAAATTTCTTGCATCTGAGGAAGAAGGCCAAATCTATGAATGCTTACAACTTTCTCTCCATTAGCCTCAAAGCTGCTACAAGAATCCTTTGCAGTCAGAGCATGTATTTGCTGTTAATATACAGGATGCTGTTCCACATGTATAGAGAACACCTGCATCACATTGGTGTTACTTAAATAAAGATCCTTGGGCAATCTAGTGCATTAATCTTAAAAACCACATTTCCACCTGGCGAACAGTAACCACAGACTACACAGGCATCTTTGTTCTGGTTTCAGCTTCTCCAACAATGCCCTCTTCTGGTCTCTCCCACACCAGCAACTCGTCCACATGTTTTTAATCTCTCTTAAATTTACTCCTTGTAATAACCTCCCTCAATCTCATGCCTTCTATAGGTTACCCTATAATTCATTTCATCCTAAGAATTTGGATAGCCTGGTTGTCCTGTGGCAGAGATGTAGAAAGTGCATTCTTCAGATACTATTGGATGACAGATCCCATCATTTACCATTCATTGTGCTGATCAAGAGTGGAGATTGCAGTCTAGCAACACATAGAGAGCCATATATCCCTCCCTTTGTTCAATGTATTGTCGAAGGTTTTCATGGCCGGAATCACTGGGTTGTTGTGTGTTTTCTGAACTGTATAGCTATGTTCCAGAAGCATTCTCTCCTGATGTTTCACCTGTATCTATGGCAAGCATCCTCAAAGGTTGTAAGGTCTAGGATGCCTGCCATAGATGCAGGTGAAATGTCAGGAGAGAATGCTTCTGGAACATGGCCATACAGCCTGGAAAGCACACAACAACCCTCCCTTTGTTGTTAGTCAAATTTTTGGTTCTAATTAATCTGAAGAATTGTCCAGTTTCATTCTGCCTGCCTCCTAGATTCCTCTTTGTAAAGGAATATTGGCTGTGTAACATCAAGAACATTCAGCTTTTTGTTTATTAGTGAGTCTTTTAAAAGTGTTTGCGAGGTGCTTTGAGGTCTTGCAGTATTTCAACAATAACATTCCAGAGATATATAAACCCCACTTGCCTAGTTTCCAACAGACCTCACAACCTCTGAGGATGCCTGCCATAGATATGAGTGAAACGTCAGGAGAGAATGTTTCTGGAATATGGCCATGCAGCTCGAAAAACTAACTGCAACCTAACAATGACATTATTTGAAAGGATGAGCAATAAAAGTCCTCTTAGAGCTGATGTAACTTGTAAACAAACATGCCCACAAATATAATATTAAATACATTCTGACGGTAGGAAATGGATGGCAAAGCCAATAAACTCAGAAGTGCTTCTTTCTGATTTTAGGCTATTCCACTACATCATGGTTCAAAGCTTGTTTAAAGCAGCAGTAGAAAACATACAGTTCCTTCTTTTTGCTGTTGACTCTGTCATGTTTTTTTTTGTGGCAAGATTTGTTCAGAGGATGTTTGGCATTGCCTTCCTCTGAGACCAAGAGAGTGTGACTTGCCTAGTGGCTTTCCACAACTCAGCAGGGATTCAAGCCTTCATCTTCCACATCCCTAGTCCAGCACCCACACCACTACACTACATCCACTCTGGCGCCTCCCTGCACATTTGCAATATTGTTGGACTTTAAATCTTCTCAGCCTGAGGCTGTATAACCAATTCTAAGAGAAGATGGGAATTGTAGTCCAAAGACATCTGATGAGCCAAAGGTTCCTCACCCAGTCTAATGAAGTCCACCATTCCCTCACTTGAGGCATCTGCTGTAACAAAAATCCGGAGAAACCACAAGGTGGAGTCAGTTTACCACAAATTTCAAGAGGAGGCAGCTGCTGTATTCTGGAAGTCCAAAGAAGTGCCCAGTAGCTTTCAAAGCAGTGCATCCACATCAAAATCACTAGCAGAATGAGACTGATCATTGCCCAGATTTCTGGGTCTTATAGTTTAGGGGAGGGGCCTTTTAAATGCTCAGCCAGAGAGGCCCTGGGTCTCAATAATCTATAAGCCCTAGAATTGTGCAGCCACAGGATTTCAAATGGCATGCATACTCCATGCCTCCTTTTTCAGTTCTAATGTGATAAGGCACAAGAATGGTGAAGTTAGCATGTTTGTTTTCTGCTGCCCTGGAGACTAGGACACGGAACAATGGCTTCAAACTACAGGAAAGGAGGTTCCACCTGAACGTTAGGAAGAACTTCCTGACTGTGAGAGCTATTCAGCAGTGGAACTCTCTACCCCAGAGAGTGATGGAGGCTCCTACTTTTGAGGCTTTTAAGCAGCGTCTGGATGGCCATCTGTCAGGGGTGCTTTGAATACAATTTTCCTGCTTCTTGGCAGGGGGGTTGGACTGGATGGCCCACGAGGTCTCTTCCAACTCTAGGATTCTATGATATGATTCCTTCCGTCTTTTGCCCAGTGAGGGCAGCCTCTCGTTTGTGCCATGAGAAAAATTGCCAGTTTCTCAGTGGGAATGGGGACATTTCAATCAGCCCTTTAGGCCAAATTAGAAAATATGGAGAAGATCTGTGACTAAATCTTGTTTTTACTTTTCTGCCGGGATGATCTGAGATATTTTGATGCTTGTGGAAAGGTGGCGAAGATAACTTTCTCCCAACAATACATCAGGGTCTTGCGTCGGAGACCAGGGCCCAAGCGTACCAACACAACACTCGGTCATCCATACACATATTTGCATGAGCCATGAAAAAGGTTTGAAATTATTGATCTATACTCTGTTTGTTGAGAACACAGAAATGTTGGACCACTGTAACAACCACCATGTCAGACTACACAGAGAAGCCATTGAAATCCACAAGCATGTGGACAATTTGAACAGAAAGGAGGAAACTATGAAAATGAACAAAATCTGGCTACCAGTATTATAAAACTCTAAATTCAGGACATCAAATAAAGAGCAAGACTCAAAAAGCAGAGGAATTCTAGACATGAAACAATCAAGGCCAGGTAACACCTCCTCACAAAGGATTCCCTTGCAGGAAGCAGCCAGTCTTTGAAGCTGGCCATTCAGGTGGCCAGTTGCAACTTTCACACTTGCCTCAAGCAGACAAGAGTTCTTTCTCCCACCTGGGACATTATTCCACAGATATATAAACTTCACTTGCCTTGTTTCCAACAGACCTTACAACCTCTGAGGATGCCTGCCATAGATGTGGGTGTAACATCAGGAGAGAATGCTTCTGGAACATGGCCATACAGCCTGGAAAACTCACAGCAACCTAATAATAATAATAATAATAATAATAATAATAATAATAATAAATCTTTGATGCCTGCTTTATATCTCCTTTGTGACTGAAAATCGGACCATATCTTCTGAATATCTAATAGCCTTCATGAATGAATGAATTTTATAACTACGAACACAGAGCAGGAGTGTTGAACATTAAAACATTACAAGCAGAGTTTTTTTTTTTAAAAAAAACACATTATAAATTCAAAACATTTTCTCAGAAGAAACTGATCCTTCCCAGCAGAAAGTCCAAGATATGCAACTATTCTAATCGGCGTTGTCTCTTGCACCTATTAAATAAAATCTGTGGATATAGATATTAAAATGAATAGGTTAAAACATTATCTGCTAAAATGATCTACCTAAATCCAGTTCCACATCCTACCAGAGCAAACCTCATCAGATCAATGGGAACTTGATCAACTGATTCTCCTGAGAGTCCCACTGATTCAATGGGTCCACATTAGTTGGGAAGAGCAATTGGATTTAGGCCCACTTGTTCAGCTGAGTTGTGCCCAAGGTCAATTGCTGCACCAAGCTTAGACCAAAGAGCCACAAGTGCATTTATTTAATGAGATCAACTTTCCTGCATATTTCACTGGAAGCTGAGCAGTGGGTCAAAATTCTTCCTCGGTGTTCTCCCCTTCTTCTTCCTCTGTAGTATTGGGATCTTCCATACTCTCTGACAAGTCTTCTTCCAATGGATGGTTCCAGATCACTGTCAAGTTCATGTTCAGCCCAGCTGGGGTCCCATCATAGCGGCCTCCGGTTGCAAAGAGGCACTGACGCAGGTTCCAGCAGATGATGTAATAGACCGAAATGAGCCAGAGGATCAGTCCAGTGAGGACACTGACAATGAGCAGCCGGGTAGTTGAACCAATGTACTGCTGGAGGATCAGGTTGTTGAAAGGGTGCACAAACAACTTCTGCAAGGAGGTTGTCAGCCCCCAGCCCTCCTCCTTCAGAAGGGGCCTCGAGTGATTTGGGATGGGGCTGAGACGAGTTCTCCGGGTGGGGACCTTCTGTTCAAGGAGCAGAGATGACTTGGGGGCCTCTTTGGTTTGATTCACGTCAGGCTCCCATTTTGGTTCCAAATTCCTGTTCTTATTCAGGCTCTTCTTCAGTTCCCGGGAGATATCAGGACGTCCAATTTGTCGGAGAGCTCGGGCCAAGCGGTCCCAACCCATGGCACCTCTTTGTGTTTCCAGCCAGTGGATAAGCCTTTCTTTGCATTGGTCCATGTTAGAGATGTCTTGCCACTGGCTTGGAGGGAAGCGATCTTTCGCTGAAGACGATTGCTCTGCGTCTCTTCGTGGGATGGCTAGTCGGAGGTAGAGCTCATGGCATTCTTCAGGATTGAGGAGCTCTGATATGTAGCCTAATATGGTGTCCTCTGGATCAGGAATGGCCATATTGCTGTAAGGTGCGTATGTTGCCAGCAAGAGAAAAGTCGTTACTAGTAATTGCAGCATGATGTAAGTTCTGGAATGTATTGCCGTGGATCACAATCAGGCTTAATCTCTTATTATTGAGTACTTTGGGTGACTGCAGTACTACTCATATTGCCTGCTCAGCTCCTTGTGTGACTTCTCTGCACTCACCTATCCTGCAGTTTCCCTTGTGGGGCCCTATGAGGTCAGTGAAACCTCACAAATTGAGCTCACAGTTAGAGTTAGTGACTGGGGCTTTGGCTATGGTACTGCTTTCTAGTTGTGTCACCTCAGAAGACTAGTTTCTGTCTGAGTGAATGAAATCTGTTACGGCATCAACTCTGATGACATATACACATCATGTACACACACACCCTCATGGCCGATATGTGTAGCAACTGTGATGTGCTACCTGGCATCCATTTTTTCAACAGCACCAAAAATGTTCCACAGTATACAGTGTGATTTCCATATCCGCAGAGAATACGCTTCAGAATTTTGCATGGATATACAAAGCTGCAGATATTAGTGAACCCTATTGTTTTCAGTGGAGTGAATGAGAAGACGGTGTAGTGTGTACAGGAAGCTCAAAATGAGTAAGTGACACTATGGATAAGTGATATGGAGGTCATACTATATACCTTTGCAACATGGTAAGTTCATTTATCATTGCTTTGAAATATCGATTGGTTGCTCCTAGAAAAGAGGTGGGCAACTTGGTGCCATCCAATGTTTTGGAGGGTGGTAACGTCTAGAACTCTCACAAACTCAACCACTATGTCCAATGTGGGACTTATGGCCAGAGTGAAGTGTGGTTACGAGTACATCAGTTACTTACAGGCAAATTCATTCTGGATGTCTTTCTAAACCAGTGTTTCTCAACCTGGGGGTCGGGACCCCTGGGGGGGTTGTGAGGGGGTATCAGAGGGGTCAGCAAAAACCATCAGAAGACACAGTATTTTCTATTGGTCATGGGGGTTCTGTGTATGAAGTTTAGCCCAATTCTCTCATTGTTGGAGTTCAGAAAGCTCTTTGATTGTAGCTGAACTATAAATCCCAGCAACTACAACTCCCAAATGTCAAGGTCTATTATCTCTAACCTCCTCCAGTATTCACATTTAGGCATGTTGAATATTCGTGCCAAGTTTGGTCCAGATCCATCATTGTTTATGTCCACAGTGCTCTCTGGGTATATGTGAACTACAACTCCAAAACTCACGGTCAATGCCTATCAAACCCTTCCAGTATTTACTGTTGGTCATAGGAGTTCTGTGTGCCAAGACTGGTTCAATTCAGTCATTGGTGGAGTTCAGAATGCTCTTTGATTGTATGTGAACTATAAATCTCAGCAACTACAACTCCCAAATGACAGCATCAATCTCCCCTTCAACCCCACTAGAATTCAAATTTGGGCATATCAGGCATTTGTGCTGAATTTGGTCCAGTGAATGAAAATACATCCTGCATATCAGATACTTACATGACAATTCATAACAGCAGCAAAATTACAGTTGTGAAGTAGCAACAAAAATAATGTTATGGTTGGGAGTCACCACCACATGAGAGAACTGTATTAAGGGGTCACGGCATTAGGGAGGTTGTGAACCACTGTTCTAAACGTTAAAGCACAGCATTCTTTATGTTGTTTCTTTTTTATTAGTCTTAGCTACACAGTCCCGCTTCCTGTATCTGTTACTTTGCTCTTAGCTTGAATTTGTTCGGCCTCTGTTTTGCAATCTAGACTTCTCCCTCTCTTTCCCTCCTATTTGAAGAGCACATGCTACAAAGCTTCTTGCTATATTATGAAACTTTGATATTTGTAAGTAGACCTGCTTCATATGCTTTATTAAAGAATAGTAAATGTACTTTATTTCTCTTCTAGACCTTGTGTGGGGTGCTGCTGCTACGGGACTGGTTGCTCTACTTTTGCTTGTGAATACTAATTGCTCTGCTGATGAGATACACTGCCATTTCATTGAGCACTCTAGGCACACCAGACCCATGTTTGTTAGAGAGCTGCTGGCACCTCGCAATTCAGGGTTGTGTGGATATAGAGCAGTGTAGTGAAGTGTAAATTTTTAATTCGCAGTTAGGTATAATTATAGATAGATGTTTTAAAGGGTAAGTATTTAATGTTGCATAACTAAGGGGGGTGGTAGCCAGCTCAGCTTATGTTGAGCTGGGTTACCATGGAAACAGGGGTGGAGCCAACTGCCACTTGGCAGGGCAGCCATTTTAAAACAGTTAGTCTACAGTCTGTGAACTGTAGGAGTGGCTGGTTCTGTTGAGTAGTGAGAACCAGGAAGGTAATCTATAGTTTAAAAGCTACAGGTAAAGGCTAATTCTATAGTAGAGAGAATCAAGGAAGGTTTTGGCTTTTAGCCTGAGTAGTTTAAATAAGTCGAGTTGACTTAATTATATTAATAGTTAGTGTATGAGAGAAAGGGTGAGAGAAACCCAGTGAGAATCTCTATTGCAACAGAAACATCACAAAGAAAGAATAAGCTTTTAACTGAAGTAACCTATTAAGGAAAGAAACACAGTTTAAAGAAAAATAAGTTTGAAACCTGTTTAGTGGAAGGAAGTGTCCTTCCTAGAGTTGTTTAAGGAATGTTATAAATGTAACCTTTGAAGATTTGTGCCTCTAAGAGTTAAGTTACATTGAAACCATCACGCTCCTTCTACATATCCATAAACTTGTTACTGTTTTTCCTAAAGCCTTGTCTCTGATACAATTCCTTTCCAAGTTAAGTAACGCTACACAGAAGAAAGACCAAATCAATATTATTAGCTATAAGCTACACTATCAATTTAATAAGCCCTTACAGAGTGGTGGCTCCTTTACAAATCATCACAAATTACGGTAGTGGCATCTTCGCGAATCGTTACAAGCAGATTATAGCAATTCTGGGTTGTGTGGATGTAGAGCACAAGAACAAGCTCTATGAGTAGTGGCTTAAAGAGCTGGGCATGTTTAGCCTGAAGAAGAGAAGGCTGAGAGGAGGCTGATGAGGGTCATGTATAAATATCTGAGGGGAAGTCATAGGGAGGAGGGAGCAAGCTTGTTTTCTGCTTCCCTGGAGACTAGGATGCGGAACAATGGCTTCAGACTACAGGAAAGGAGATTCCACCTGAACATTAGGAAGAACTTCCTGACAGTGAGAGCTGTTCAGCAGTGGAACTCTTTGCCCCAGAGTGTAGTGGAGGCTCCTTCTTTGGAGGCTTTAACCAGAGGCTGGATAGCCATCTGTCGGGGGTGCTTTGAATGCGATTTTCCTGCTTCTTGGCAGGGGGTTGGACTGGATGGCCCACAAGGTGTCTTCCAACTCCTCAATGGTTCTATGATTGGTTGTTTTGTGCCTTCAGGCTGACTCAGACTAATGGCAACCTAATACTTCATACTTATCTCCCACTATCTTCTTCTAAGGCTGAGAGAGTGTGATTTTCCCAAGGAAATCCAGTGAGTTTCTGTAGCCAAGCAGGGGTTCAAACCCTGTCCTCCTAATGAAGATGAGGATGAGAGATGATGAAATGAGAGGAGAAAGGGAAGATTACTGTTATTATGAAATGGGAGACATTTTAAAAAGTATTTTTCGTGACCACCAAGACTAGAAAAAGTTGCCTAAGGTGCTGGTTCTGGACTATAGGCAGGCCTGTAGCGAGGAGGTGGTTTTAGGGGTTCAACCCCCCCCCCCGCCGAAATGTTTCAGATCTTTTTAAGAACCTGGTTAACTCATGAATTTAAACTGGTTAACCAAATCCCCATGCTAAGTCTATGAGATGCAAAAAATTAAGAGTCCCTCCAGAACTGTAAGCACTATCTCAAGCAAATATTGACAATTTATTCACACTGTCATTACTTGCAGCAATAGCCGATGTAGTGAAGCAACCAAGTTGGGGTGTGTGTGTGTGTAATGCTCTCATTAAGGAGGCCAGACTTGGTGGAGGTGGTTGACAGGGGCAGAGCTGCAGGCTATTGAAGACTGCTCTGCCCCCTGCTGTGCTCTTTGCTTCAGCGTCAGTTAGGAGGCAGGCTTTAATCCCCCCCCCTCCCGAAATTTTCAACCCTCCCTGAAATTTTCAACCCCCCCCCGAAATTTTCAACCCCCCCCCCCGAAATTGTCAACCCTCCCCGAATTTTTTTTCTGGCTACGGCCCTGACTACAGGCATATAGTTCTTTTCATATACAGAAATGGGTGTAGGATCCTTCCAGTATACATGGGTGTAGGATCCTTCCAGTGCACACACACACACACACAAATCCATACACAGATTGAGTTTACCTTATCTGAAATTCCCAGGACCAGAAGTGTTTTGGATTTTGGAATTACTTATATTTATATATTCTGGGATTTGACTCCACGACCCCCTGTATATAACAAAATCCACAAAATCATTATATACAATGACATTTATTTGTGTTTCATATACATATAGCCTGAAAGTAATTTTATACGAAAAATATTTTTTTTCATACATTGAACCATTAGAAAGCAAAGGTTCCACTACTTGAAGCACCTAAGTGGACAATTTCAGATTTTAGATTTCTGATTAAGGGATGCTCAACCAATATTTTCTGATAAAAAGATTTGTGACACTTCTTTAGATCAGTCAAATGTTATGTCGCTTGTTGACATATGGTGACCCCACAAATTTCATAAGGTATCTTAGGCTAGGAATACTCAGAGACAGTTTTACTAATTCTTTCCTACGAAACATAGTCTTTAGCATCTGGTATTCATTGGGAGGTCTCCCCTCCAAGCCCTATCCATGGCTGATCCTGCTTAGCTTCCAAAATCAGATGAAAGTTGGTGCCCTTAGGGTATTTAGGCCACAAACAAATGTTTTGTATTTATTTTGTATGATGATTCTTTTAATCTTAGTCATTGTTTCTTGATACCAGTGCATGGTGAATGAAAGTTCCTCAATGTGCAGAGTGAGAATTCCTCAATTTCAATGTGAAGAATTTCAATTCCTCAATTCAGTGGTTCTCAACCTGTAGGTCCCCAGGGGTTTTGGCCTACAATTCCCAGAAATCCCAGCCAGTGTACTAGCTGTTAGGATTTCTGGGAGTTGAAGGCCAAAACATCTGGAGACCCACAGGTTGAGAACCACCCAATTCAGTGATCACAAAACAATCTTGATCAGTGATCAAAACTGGGAATTTAGTAGCTTCCTTGAGCCGCCTGACCCTCTTTGTATCCTATAGTGATCCCTCCCTCTGGGCAATACCTAGTGGATTAAAGTGGATAAATGCCAGAGAATGCTTTCAGTAACTGGTGGCCAAACCTCTACAAAAGTCCCACTCTTTCACTTTCTGATCAGGCTGTGGTGGAACATCGAATCTGGTGGTCTTATTTGGGGTCAGCTGCCCTTCAGTGCTTGGTCATCACCATCACAAAAAGAACACTATAATTCAGACAGGAAGGGAAGTTGGGGGATTGATTTAGATCCCTGGAGGTGTCTCCTCTAACCTCATGCCTCATCCCACCAGGTCAAGGCTGGGTTATAGGCAAAGTGCAGCAGGCTGCATGGGGGTCCTACACTCACTTTCCTACAGCTGGTGTAGGGAGAGTGGAGCTCGTATGCCTCCTATGTGGATAAGTAACTCACAAGTTGGTTAAGCACATTAAGGGACATTATGATCTTAAAAAGGCAGGGAAGAGATTGGTCTGGAGCCCTTGTTGCCATCATAATTCTCCTCCACATTACCATAATAATTTCCACAATTATTTCTTACTTTACTCTTCTTACTCTTTTGGCACCTAAGGAACTACCATAATTTTTCAGCATTGGATTCATAATATCCCAATTATCTATCAAAAAGAGTGGTTGTGGGGGAAAAGTCCACAAACCACGTGAGTTATTTTTTCAGAAATCCTTCGTGTTTCAAAGATTGTAATAGACAAAACAGGTTTAAATAGAAGTAATGTGTGCAAAGTTGTGATATCAGTCCTTCCCCATTAATTCAGAGCTGCTTGTTCCCAGTGAAAAGGGCAGGACTGAGGTGTTTTTGGTTGAGTGTAGGAGAAATATCAAAGACATTTTCAGAGGAAATTTGACTTGGCTGACCTGTTCCAAACACAAGGTGACTTATGAATTCATTGTAAAAGTTCCAAGGATTTTGAGGCTGTTGTAGATTTTGAAATGCTTTATTTGCCAGTGACATAACTGTAGATTATAGAACATTGCATATCCTTAAAATATATTGGTTTTGAAGAATTGTATAAAAGAGCAGAAATACCTAAGGGGGTCCATAATTATCAGAAATATAGGCCTGAATAAACCCAGGAAGTAAATACACACCATAAAATTTGTTTTTAAACTATGAGAGCAAAAGACCCCTGGATATAAATATTGAATACTGTCCATAAATGATGCTTGGATATAGAACTGCAAAAAACAAGGCTGTGTACTAGATAGGGAATATGTCGCCAAGATGTTAATTCTATGGAGGTCAAATCCCCCAAAGAACTGATTGTTACTAATGAAATTCTGAAATGATTTTGCCAGAAGCTGAGGGAATAGATTTAAAGGGGAAGACTATGTGTTTCAAACATTTCCTACAATAGGTTGCTGTGAGTTTTCCGGCCTGTATGGCCATGTTCCAGAAACATTTTCTCCTGATATTTCCCCACATCTATGGCAGGCATCCTCAGAGGTTGTGAGGTCTGTTGGAAACTAGGCAAGTGAGGTTTATACGATATCTGTGGAATAATGTCCAGGGTGAGAGAAAGAACTCTTGTCTGCTTGAGGCAAGTGTGAATGTTGCAATTGGTCGCCTTGATTAGCATTTAGTGGTCTGTAGCTTCAAAGCCTGGCTAGTTGCTGCCAGGGGAATCCTTTGTTGGGAGGTATTAACTGGTCCTGATTGATTCTTGTCTAGAATTCCCCTGCTTTTTGGGTGTTAGTCTTTATTCTCTGTCCTGATTTTAGAGTTTTTAAATACTGGTAGCCAGATATTGTTCATTTTCATGCTTTCCTCCTTTCTGTTGAATTTGTTCACATGCTTGCATCCTCAACCTCTGAGGATGCCTGCCATAGATGTGGGCGAAACATCAGGAGAGAATGCTTCTGGGGCATGGCCATACAGCCCAGAAAACTCATAGCAACCCAGTCATTCCGGCCATGAAAGCCTTCAACAACACATTTCCTACAATGCTGTTGTACTACCACTGCAGAGCAATATGAGAAACTGAAATTGCAGGTTGTGCTAGATAGGATATCAGAGAGGATCCTTATTTTCAAGGGGGGTGGGGTGGGGATGGGATCAGGTTCTGAATTCCTGGCAGTTGTCTAAAAACACCATTAAGCCTACTTCTGCTCCATAGATGTTCTCTTCTGTGAATGCCATATGCACACCCTCATCTTCATATAGGAACTTTCTGCATTGCAGTAATATTTGCAAAAGTAGGGTAATGCCATTCCAATGCCTGTTTGACAGGGATTTATTTCACTGGGAGAAATGCTTTTTCAAATACAGTTATTTGGTGATTGCAGGTTTGCTTCACTATTCAGTGGGGAAAATCGGGGTAGAAATTTCATAAACAAACAAACAAACAAACAAATATTTATTTATTTATTATTTATTAACTTTATTTGTACCCCGCTAGCATCTCCCGCAGGACTCGATGCGGCTTACACAGGCCAGAGCCTCAAAACACAATACAATAAAACATAACACAATAATAAGCAAGCAAATCAAAACAATCAAGCAAAATAACAACAATAACTACCTCAGGACACAATTAAAACTGGTTCGGCCGGCGCAATGGGGTACAGAGGTTAAAAAGCTGAGATGGCAGGAGGAACATGGAATAAAAAGTGCGGTGTGCAGTAACATCGGTTATGCTAAGGTGCTTCTAGGACTTGGGAAGGGGGAAATTCCTAATCTGGGAAGGCACATCGGAACAGCCAGGTTTTTAGGTTCCTTCTGAAAACTGCTAAAGTAGGGGCCTGTCGGAGATCTTTTGGGAGGGCATTCCAAAGTCGGGGGGCCGCCACAGAGAAGGCCCTGTCCTGTGTCCCCACCAAACGCACTTGCGACGTGGGTGGGATCACGAGCAGGGCCTCCCCAGATGATCGGAGTGAGCGTGTGGGTTCGTAGATGGAGATGCGGTCACGCAGGTAGGGTGGTCCCAAACCGTTCAGGGCTTTGTAGGTGAGCACCTGCACCTTGAATTGGGCTCGGAAAATAAATGGCAGCCAGTGGAGCTCCTTAAACAGAGGGGTAGACCTCTCTTGATAGTGGGCCCCGGTTAACATCCTGGCTGCTGCCCGCTGGACCAATTGAAGTTTCCGAGCCGACAAGAATATAGCTGATTCTTGTCTGGATAAATCCTAAGGCCCACATTGAGGTGCCCAAAGCTGGTTTGAAGAGGAGTAAAGGAATCTGCTTGTTATTGCCATGTCAACATGCCCGTTCAGCAGGTTTAACTTGGATCAAACACACCTGATGGGCCCCAGGCTCAGGAAAAGCTGGGTTGCCATTTTCCCCTTTAACCTTAAATTGTACAGTGCTCTTTTCATTTTGAGGACTTTAGTTAGTTGGACTTTGAAGAATTCTCAAGCTACTCCTAATAATCCTGACAATATTCTTAAAAGTGAAGTGGGAATGGGGTATGCCATACGGAAGGGGAGTCTCTAGTCTCCCTGAATGGCACAGACAAACATGTATGCATGCTCTTGAGGGTTGTATCACATTGCTTGTGAATAATATAACAAAAGTGGTCCACTCAGCTCCCTCTGCTATGAATCAAAGCCCTATTGCCTGGTTGTTTCAGGAGGGTGTGAAGCAACGAGCGCAGCACAGAGGGGCTGCTGCCTACAAGCATTTAGCATGACTAACAGATTTACGAGTGGGAGGGGAGCCAGTGGTCGCATCGGATTGCCTTTTTAATGAGCTCTTCAACCCATACAGTAGCCTCTTTGTAGGGGACATAAATTTTTGGACGGATTTTCAGAGCAGGGAGGATGGATGGGAGCCACTGTGGAAAAAGGGCTAGTCTGATCTCTGAGCTCACATTGTCCATCCTCACACCAGGGACTGGTTGCCAGGAGGGTGGGAGCAAGGCCTGGACCTTGGCCCCCATCAATATTCCCCCACTTCTCTCCTTCATGGAAAGAGTGTTGGGGGTGTCAGGTCAGGTTCCCCAGCCCTCCATAATTGTCGGGTTCAGCCACCAGTTCCCTCCTCGTGGCCCTCCACAGGTGTTGCTGGGTCTGATTTGTAGCCTCTGATGGAGAGGGCTCTGGAGAATAAGGGGCTGCTCTTGGAGGGGTGTTTCCCACTCAGAGATTGGAGTAGAGGGGAAAAGGCCAACCATCCAAGGGACAGGACAGGGCGAGGCAGTCCAAGGGCAGAGAAGGATGAAAGGTTATGGGGCTGACACTTGTAGAGGGAACAAAAGGGGAGGCTGGAAGGATCACCCAGGACTAATCAAATCTGGAAGCGTTTTATATCCTTGCACACATGCATGCACACACTAAGAGCCCCCATTAGGACAACTCTGCCAGACAGACGGCATGGAAGTGACATCATGTCCACCCCTCTCTTTTCTCAGCAGTGACTGACCAGCCAAGATCCTTTGAGGTGAACCCACTTCAAGCTTAGTTTCTTCTTATTCCTCTGAGGCAGCATCTGGTGTTCAGAGGCATTTTGTTCATTGTTATGTGCCTTCAAGTTGTTTCTGGGTGCATCTACATTGTAGAATTAATGCAGTTTTGGCACCACTAACTGCCATGGCTGGATGTTATGGAATCATGGGAATTGCAGTATGGTGAGGCTTTAGTACTACTTGATAGAAAGGACTGAAGAATTTATAAAACTATAACTTCCATGATTCTATAGCAGGGGTCCTCAAACTAAGCTCCTGGGGCTGGATACAGCCCTCCAACATCATTTACCCGGTCTTCGCTCAGGGTCAACCTAAGTCTGAAACGACGCGAAAGCACACAGAAACAACAATAACAACAACAACAACCCTATCTCATCAGCCAAAAGGAGGCCCACACTTCCCATTGAAATACTAATAAGTTTATATTTGTTAAAATTGTTCTTCATTTTAATTATTGTATTGTTTTTAAGTGTTTTTTGCACTACAAATAAGATATGTGCAGTTCACTCATGTTTCCCCCCCCAAATTATAATCCAGCTCTCCAACAGTTTGAGGGGCTGTGACCTGGCCCTCTGTTTTAAAAGTTTGAGGACCCCTGTTCTATAGCATTGAGCTATTGCAGTTAAAGTGGTTTCAACGTGCATTCATTCTACAGTGTTAGACTGCAGATGAACCCCCTAGACACATGAAACTGCTAAGACAAATCTATCCTAGGATTTTCTTCGCAAGATTTGTTCAGAGGGCAGTTTGTCTTTGCCTTCTTCTGAATCTGAGAAAGAGTGTGACTTACTCAAGGCCACTCATTGGGTTTCCATAGACTGGATGGAGAGTTGAAGTCCAGTCTCCCATAGTCTTAATCCAATGCTCAAACTCCTACCTCACAGGCTTAGTTCAGTGGTATATTGCCTCCTGGCAATTAAAGCTCCATTTAACCCAGTGGTTCTCACCCTGTGGCTCCCCAGGTGTTTTGGCCTACAACTTCCAGAAATCCCAGCCTGCTTACCAGCTGTTAGGATTTCTGGGAGTTGAAGGCCAAAACATCTGGGGACCCACAGGTTGAGAACCACACTGGTAAGTGGTTACACTAACTATTGATAATATTTCCACAAATTTGTGTAACCTTCCCCCTTAACACCATATAAGTGCTGTAGGCTGTATTTTGGACAAGGACCATGGCAAACCTCTCTGAGTATTCCTTGCCTAAATCCTATGAAATACATGGGGTCACCATAGTTCAACAGGGAATTTGACAATACATTTGCACAACAAACCAACGAGTGTTGATGCCACCACCACCTCCACATGTTGTGACTGAATGCCATGAATTAATTATTTTTCCCACTTTGCAGAATATTCTCCAAATATTTTCCATCATTCACCTTTGTTGCTGATGCTACTTTTAGTGACAGCAAACATATATGTTCACAAGAAAAAGACTGTGATCCTGACATCATTGAGAGTCATTGTGGTGTTTTGAGTGTTGGACTTGGACTCAGAGCAGGATTTGAATCACCAATAAGCCATGGGATCCCATTGGGTGACCTTGGGCATGCAATGCTGTCTTATCCACAGAGAAGAGCAAAAACAACCCTCCTCTGAACAAATCTTGCCAGGAAACAATAAGTCAGAAACAACTTGAAGGCACAGAACTGACTGTTGTGGGATTGATCAAGAATTTCCCCTTCCCTTTGTGAAATAGTTTTTATATCCCTCGCCCCCCAAATGGAGGATTTTGAGAGGGCATTTTCAAACATCCTTGTCCAAATAAGAACATCTGACTTGGTTCTGGGAAAATTGTAATACAGCCTTAGGGAATGTGTCCCAAAGCTGAGAAATCCTATTAGGGAATATAGAATAGCTTCTGCACCTTAGGAGAATATAGAAGATTTTAAGGTGGTCTGGGACCCAGTGATTCAAAACGTTCAAGTTAGGAACTACAGCAGAACAGTTGATGGGAAGCTATGTTTATATAAGATCCCAGCAGGAGTGATGGTGAATTCTTTCTGGGGTTTAGTCTGAACAATAAACTTGCTATTTAAGGTGCTGAATGTATTTTTTTTGGGGGGGGGGGGAGATAGATTGAATAGCTTCTTAAAGTTTAAACCTTGAGAGGGTTCACCACCTCATTGGGATAGATGTCATCCACCACAAGTGTGTATTGTCAGACCCAGGCATTCTGAATTAACAGGATTGGATGAACAGGAAGGGAAAAAGAACATATGCCAAATCCATGGGAAAAAAGCAGTGCTGTCCCAGAGGAATAAACTGGGAAATAAATAATTGAGAATAATTTCCTGTGAAACTGAGCTGTGGAGAGTGTTAGATAATAATCATACACAAAAAGAGATTTTTTGTTGGCCTTTCTTTTTCTTTCCAATCTTCAATTATTTGTTTTCCTGTCATTGTTTTTCATTGAGCAAGAAGTGGGCACTATTCCCCACTTTTTGTTTTCTTTTCAGTAATGAAGAGCTTTTTTTTATCCCAGACCCTGAGACTTCAGTGTTAAAACCTTGGGACGTCCTCTTGTGATGTCACAGAAGGTGAGGTTACAAGGGCTGCTCCTGGTGATGTCATTAAGCACAATACATGAAGCATCAGCCATGGTTACACAGAGCACACAATTCAATAAAATATTTAATATACATTCATTCAGTGGGCCCTTGCTCTGGTTTATGGATCCCCGTGAATATATTATTGTAAAATGGTGTTCCTTGTATACAATGGATACACACACACACAAATCATCAGTGATTGAATCTGAGGATACAGAGAACTGACTACATACACATACAGTGTTCAAGGCAGTGCTCTCACTCTGTGATACTTTCTCCTTGCTTGGAGAACTGGAGATGAAGGTCTGAGACTCAGGGTCTCCATTTGAGCCCCCCCCCCCCTTTTTAGGATGAGAACCAAGAAATAAATAGCATACCTTTCAATTACACCGATTTGGCAGGGCTGATTTTTCATACGTTCAGTTGTTTCCGACTCTTTGTGACCTCATGGACTAGCCCATGCCAGAGCTCCCTGTAGGCCGTCACCACCCCCAGCTCCCTCAAGGTCAAGCCAGTCACTTCAAGGATGCCATCTATCCATCTTGCCCTTGGTTGGCCAATCTTCCTTTTTTCCTTCCGTTTTCCCCAGCATCATTGTCTTCTCTAAGGCAATTAGAGAAGGGATAGTACTGATTAATTCCATGGTGTCCTACCTCTTTAGCTGCTTTTAAAATGTCCCAGTTTTTCCTCTCCTTCTCCCACCTAGCCCTTTCACTCTGAGCTTATAGCAACTGCTACAAACTTAAGTCAATGTGCAAAAACAGTTTTACTCAGGGCCCTTCCACACAGCCCTATATCCCAGAATATCAAGGCGGAAAATCCCACATTATCTGAGTGTGGACTCAGATAACCCAGCTCAAAGCAGATATTGTGGGATTTTCTGCCTTGATATTCTGGGATACAGGGCTGTGTGGAAGGGCCCTCTAGTAACTCAGTGGGAAGAGATTTTGCTGGTCTTAATGGGAAATTCTGCAGCCTCTCCTAGCCTGGGGGCCCTTCCACACAGCCCTATATCCCAGAATATCAAGGCAGAAAAATCTCACAATATCTGCTTTGAACTGGGTTATCTGAGTCCACACTCAGATAATGTGTGATTTTCCGCCTTGATATTCTGGGATATAGGGCTGTAGGGAAGGGCCCTCTGCAATCTTCCTCTTTAGCTACCTCTGCCATCTTGATGCTGCTTGGCCACACATTTCCTGGTGTTTAACTTGTGCAATTTTGGTTTGGAAGAATAGCATTAGTAAAAATGAAAATACTTCCAAAAATAAATTTTATATTTAGGATGCTACCACTTCAAATCACAGAAGAAGAACTAATTAGATGCCAACAAATGATTAATAAGTACTGCAATGGAAGTAAAAGAAACAGACTAAATAAACAGTTATGGTATAGATCGCAAAAGGAGGGTGGACTAGCACTACCTAATATAAAAAAATATTATGAAGCAAGTAGATTAAGTTTGGTTATAGAAGGAATGGTTAAAAAAGAGGGAATAGATTGGCTTAGTAATGATTCAGGAAAAGTGGAAGATGAAACTTGGAATATATATTTTAAACAGCTTACTAGAAAAGAAATGAAGGAAATTAGAAACCCAATGTTGAGTAACATACTGAAAGTATGGAATAAATATAAGGGGAGGTTAATAAAGGAGGGATCAATTATAACCCCAATAGTGATGGAAAAGAAATTCCCAATTTTTTTTAAAAAAAGTAATGGATAAAAAGGTAAGGGAAATAAATTTAGATAGAATAGGGGATTGGATGAAGGTGGAAATGAAGAGGGAAAGGATGTTGGAAGAGTTTAAAGAAATAAAATTATCATGGTTTCATTGTATACAATTGGAACAATGGTTAATAAACTGGAAAAAAAATAGAAATGGAAGCCAACTCAATCAATTCGAACAAATAATACAGAAGGGAAAGGCAGTAGAAGAACATGAAAACTTGAGAGGTATAATTAGCAAAATCTATAAGATACTAATTGAAATGAAGGATGAAAAAACAAAAAAGTGCACCCTTAAGGAGATTTGGGAAGAGGATTTAGGGATAAAAATAAGTGAAATAGAGTGGCAACAATTATGGGGACAAAGACATTTAAAAAATTTATCGATACGAGTTAAAGAAAACTATTACAAGTTAATATGGAAGAGTTACTTGACACCAGTAAGAATAGCATATATGAATAAAAATAACTCAGTAAATTGTTGGAGAGGGTGTCAAGAACCAGGAACATATATACACATGTGGTGGCAATGTAAATATGTAAATAATTTTTGGGAGAAAGTATTTAGAGAAATAGAAACTATAATGAATATAAAAATAGATAAAAGTCCTAGTATAGCCTTACTATCATTATATACCAATAAGCAATGGAAAAAGGAGGATAAAGAAGCGATAACAAACTTATTAACTATAGCAAGACTGCTCATAGCAAGGAATTGGAAAAAAGAAATGAATATACAAATAGAGGAGTGGTATAAGGAAGCATGGAAAATAGCAATAAATGATAAACTGACATGTATATTAAAGGTTAAAAAAGGTATATGGAAACAAAGCGATTTTGATGCTGTATGGGGAAAATTTGTGGTAAATGGATTAAAAAATAAGGAAGGAAAATTACCGTCACAAGAAGAAATGAAATTTTGGACAGATGAAATGTAAGAAATGTGGCTTGAGACGGGTGGAGGGGAGCACTGTGGTGGAAAAAAGGGGGAAAAAAGAGAAAAAGGGGGGAAAATGTCAAAGCAAAACAACAAAACATGTTAAAGAGGCTGATGTATAAAATGCAATAGTATGTAATAATTGTGATAAATCAATAAAAATTAAAAAAAAGAAAAAAGAAAAGAAATTGCAGCATAATGGGGAATCCTGGTTAAACTGGACCTCAGATCATACAAAGAGTTCAAGAGAAGGCAGACAGAAGAAATCCACTTCCAGCTTTGCCCCTCCGATCAACAAACTCTGAACTGAGGGGGACTAGTGCTCCACCTGAGTTTATGTCATCCATGTCATCCTCACACTCTTAAGTCCTGTTCAGCCTGAATACACAGAAAAGACTACACTGAGAAGTGTGTGAGGAGAAGGAGTATTTGGCCCCTTCCACACAGCTGAATAAAATCTCACATTATCTGCTTTGAACTGGCAGTGTGGACTCAGAGAACCCAGTTCAAAGCAGATATTGTGGGATTGTCTGCCTTGATATTCTGGGTTATATGACTGTGTGGAAGGGCCCTTTGACTCTAGGGGTGCATCGACACTGTATGCAGTTTGACACCACTAACTACAGTGGCTTAATGCTAATCATGATAAGATAATGAATAATGATAAGAGATTAATGAGGCACCAGCAGGGAAGGCTAAAGATCTTGTAAAACCACAACTCTTATGATTTCCATAGCACTGAACCATGGAAGTTAAAGTGATGTCAAACTGCATTAATTCTACAGTGTAGATGCTCCAGGAGCCTAGCCAGAATGGTATAATAGTAGTCTGAGCACTGGGCGGTGACTCTGGAGACCAGAATGTGAGGGTTGGTAAATGTGTATAAGCAGAGTAAGTAGAAGCTTTACTACAGTATTTAAACCAAGGTATATCCACCCATGTAATAAAATGTCACTCAGGCTTGAGAAACAAATAGCAGTATCTTTACTTTGGTTCAAAGATGTAATAATGTCAGTCTCTTTGAATACAGGTAGGGAACTGAGGAATAAAATAGCCCTTTTATACAGTCTTTAAAATATGCCTCATGCCATAAAATGATCAGTCCTTAAGCTAGTTGGCAGCCAGCAATTTCTTTACTATCCAAAGAGAGAACAAAATGGCAGACTGGCAGTTAGAACTGCAGCCAGCCAGAGGCAGCAGCCAATCAGAACCCTGGCTGCTGGTACACTCAGCCAATCAGCTGCTGACACATCTCTCTCCAGTTATTTATTTATTTCGTATCAAAAGCATTGCATAAATTAGTATAAAACTGATAGAAATAGAAGGTGTGCAGGCGGCTAAATATATTTTGACCAAAAACGGGCCACGGCATTGTAGCCTCCAACAATTGTAGCCTCCAACAATTCCTCCTCTGAACACGAGGCAGGGCACAATGGACAAGCATGCAGATGCGGAGTAGTCTGTTCTGCTCCATAGTCACACAAGGTGTTGGATTCTTTTAGGTAGTGCCATTTTGCCAGGTTGTCTTTTGATCTGCCCACTCCGCTTCTGAGTCTATCCAGGGACTTCCAGGTTGCCCATTCTTGGTTTGCCCCTGGAGGAAGACCCTCACGGGGGGCCATCCAGTTGGGATTTCCTGGTTTAGCTACCCTTGCTGTTGCTGGAGGGACGCCAAGAGGAGTGGTACGGTTGTTCCCATAAAGCTTTTCCTTGAT
Source organism: Anolis sagrei (assembly GCF_037176765.1). Taxonomy (NCBI): domain Eukaryota; kingdom Metazoa; phylum Chordata; class Lepidosauria; order Squamata; family Anolidae; genus Anolis; species Anolis sagrei. The sequence continues at coordinate 139,451,372 of NC_090022.1, forward strand.
TTGAGTCTACTGGGAGGAAGCTGGTGGCCATGCAGTGGATGGCTTTCACAGTGTTCAACCTTATTTCTCTCACATTTTGCAGCAATTTCCCATTGCACATCAGGGGGAGCAATGCCAGCTAGCTTGGAGAGTTTATCAACAGTGTAGGTTTAAGACACCCTGTGATTATTCTGCATGTTTCATTCAATGCTATCTTCACCAAACAGGGCAGGCATTCTCAGCAGTTGAGTAAGACAAGGCCAGGGCTGATGGGGGATACGGAAAGAGCCTCAAAGACTGAGTAAATACAGTTGGCCGTCCCCCGGACAACGTTTCTCGTAAATGGCTAATCTTTCCAAATACAAAAGCATTTAACAACTTTTTAAATTGGAGTTGTGTTTTTTCCTCCTCCACATTTGGATGAACACCAAAGGTCTTTATCAAGACCATTGCTAACTCTCTCCAGTTAACCCACCATATCATGGCGTCCTTTTTCAAATCCTAACACAGAATTCCTGCTCAGCCATAGAGACATTGGACAAGTCACACTCTCTCTCAGGTTCAGAGGAAAGCAAAGACAAACCCATTCTGAACAAATCTTGCCAAGAGAAATTTGTAACAAATTCACCTTAAGAGTTGCTGTGAGTTGGAAATGACCGGAAGGAATCCAACAACAACTCCACTCTTCCCCATCCCAGGTCAAGTCTCCTATCCTAACCATAAAGGTTCGATATCAATAATGCCTTTAAGTGACGATATGAAATCTTGCACAATTCCTGACAGGGGTCTAAGAAGTAATGTTAGGGCCCAGAAGCAGTTCAGTAATCGTGTCTTTTCAGAGCTGGGCCTCAAATCATGGCTTTGTCTATCCAGTGCAGGTTGACGATGGGCCAAACTTTCCTTTCTGTTTCCCACTTTAAAAGCAACATCTCTTTGAGTGCTGTGGGGAGAGGGAAGCCCCCCCAAACCCTGATTTGGGAGTCCAAGAAGAGCCAAAGGAAGGAGGGCCTTCGGAGCTGCTTTCTTGTTCTCTGTAGAGGAGGCCTTTGTGGTGGGAGCTGGGTGGCGGACGATGGAAAGTTTCCCCCGAGCCTGTGAGGCCAAGCAAAGCGAGGCCAGCCTTGTGCGAGGAGGGGCGGAAACAACAATGGTGTCCAAACATCTGTCACACTCGGCCGATCACCTTCCAGGGACGATGAGGCCGGGGAGCTGAGAGGCTGCCTTGTTGGCGGATTTGGGGAGGCAAAGACAATAATCCCTTTTGTGCTCTCCCGCAAGGTAGCGTCATGCTGGCTTAGTGCTCTCTTTCCACACACACACACCCCACGCCTGGCTTTTATACATTGGGATTGACAATTGCACCCCCAAAAAGGTACCCTTGCACAAGGCCCTCAATAAAGAAGAGTGTCACCGCTTTCTGCGTAAATTATCTGATTGGTCCCGCTGTTTATTACTTATCTCCAGGGAAGTGTGTATTAAAACCTTTAAATAACATTTTTACACTTGGACTTATGTGGAACATTGACTTATGTGGAACTTACTGCTAAGTTGAGGTTTCCTCCCTACTCAGCAAGCATAGGATTGCGTTGCTAAACATTTCTGATTTTTTAATGGCTAAATTATTATTTTAAATTAATTGTTCACTGTGTATAAAAATGCTAACTATTCTGCTGTGATCACAAGTTCCTTATCACTATCATTTTGGAAGGAAAAGAAAGGTAACATAGTTCTAGACTTAACTGGATATAAATATTGCCATAGCCAGAGAGACACAGAGAGGAAATGAGTGACTGAGCTTAAAGACTGTGTTTAAAGCATTCAGAGCCCTTAAAAAAATAATTTGAAAGATACAGCATATATTACAAAACATCATGAATGTAGACCACACTATGCAAAATTAGGCCCCAAGAAGAGTAAGAATGCTGCGTTCTATATATTATATTATATGAAAATAAAACAAAATTGGGATATATTAGTTTGTTTTGTATTTTTCTTACTGCCTTTGAGAGGCACTCAGAGCACTAATGACAAGCAATGGAAGTCCACTGGCTTTTGAGATTTCATAAATGTTGATCTAATGGACTAGTTACTTCCTTTGTAAAAACTAAAGGCTGAGGAGTTTTTTTTTTTAAAGGAAAGCTAATGCTGGAAACCGACCATCAAGTCATGCTGGAAGATCTAGAGATCCCTAGAGAGATGTCCTCTCAGGTAAAATAAATTGTTTTTTAATCTGTCCCTCATGAGATGTGCAGGGCTTGATGAATCCAAGGCTAGAGTTAAAACTGCTAGAAGAAACATTAACAACTTTAGATATGCAGATGATACCACTTTGATGGCTGAATATTAGAGGCAAAAATGAAGGATATTAGAGGCAAAAATGAAGTACTTTGGCCACATAATGAGAAGACAGGAAAGCTTGGAGAAAATGATGGTGCTGGGGAAAATGGAAGGAAAAAGGAAGAGGAGCCGACCAAGGGCCAGATGGATGGATGGTATTCTTGAAGTGACTGGCTTGACCTTGAAGGAACCACTGACAGGGAGCTCTGGATGGTATGGTCCATGAGGTCACGAAAAGTCAGAAGCAACTGGACAAATAAACAACAACAATCTGTCCCTTCTAGCAATTAGGGTATATTCTTATTAGTAAGAGATCATATGGAAAGGTACTCTTGCCAACCCAATGCTGTGATTCATTGACACCACTCCTTGACATCAGATACCACTTCCCCTTATTTTATTGGAATTACAATTCTTATATTTTTAAAAAAGCAAAGAAGAGTCCTATGAAATTCTCCCATGTTTCTTAAATGTCTAAGAAATGTATGCAAGGAAAAATCTTTCTCTGTCCTTATCTAGCTTGCGTTCCTGACCCAGTTTCTTCCATTTCTTATAAATCTTCAGGATTGCCAGACTGTTCCTCCTGCCTAGCCTTCTGTTTTGACTCTCTAAGATAAGCAGAAGGAAAACAGAAATGAATATTGGCCACTGGGGGTGGAATCAGAAATCTGAACCTCCGTCTCTGTTTCATATTACACCATCATCTTCAAATATTCCAATTTATATGCACTGACTGTGCCTGCCTCTCCATCTCATGTATCTGAAAGGGTATAAATGCCTTTAATAGAAAATGGTTCTACTCTCCCAGCCTCCCAAGGGAGAATGAGTTCATATATTGTGCTCTTCCTGTAAAAAGGGAGGATATTTGCTATGTGGGAAGATGGAGTGTAAGTTTGGTTTTGCATCTGTAGGTCTTCCATGGATATTTGTATGAATGAATATCTCTGTCTGTTCTCCCTATAGGGGCAATCTAGGCTTTTGGGAGAAAACTCTTGGCATTACAGTTCCAAAGACATTATGGAGCAATTTTTGTCTTGGCAGATTTATTTTTTTTTTTGCTAAGAAAAAAAATGCAGAAAAAGAGGTGGAAGAACAGGTGAACTTCAGGATCTTCTGTCAAATCATACAAGGTTCAGCGGGAAAATATTGTGAGAAGAAAAGATTCATAGGCCTTCCTCCCATTAGGCCGGTTTCTGCCTTCAAATTGCATATTGCATGACTGTGTTCGATTCCGATAGGATGAAAAATATGTTTAAAAAACAAAGTACAATCAAGTACTCAATTTCTTCCTAATTTTCAGTTTGGATTGCTACAAAACTAAAACACTCTCTACGTGGGGTTGCCTCTGAAGACTGCCCTGAAGCTACAACTAGTCCAACGAGCGGCAGCCAGACTACTAACAGGAGCGGGGTACAGGGAGCATATGACTCCTCTGTTGCATCAGCTCCACTGGCTGCCAATCAGCTTCCGAGCACAATTCAAAGTGCTAGTGTTGACCTATAAATCCCTAAACGGTTCCGGCCCAATTTACCTGTCTGAACAGATTCTCCCCTATGAACCATCAAGGTTGTTAAGATCTTCTGGAGGGGCCCTGCTCTCGGTCCCACCTCTTTCACAATCGTGTTTGGTGGGAACGAGGGACAGGGCCTACTCAGTGGTGGCCCCTCAGCTCTGGAACTCCCTCCCGATGGAGATTAGATCTGCCTCTTCCCTCCTAACTTTTAGAAAGCTGGTAAAATCATGGCTTTGGGATACTGCATTTGCAGATTGATGACTGAGTCAATAACTGCTGACCTACTGGCGGATGGCGATGAATTTGTAATTTGTGATTTCACTCTGACAAACTGACTTTTTGTAAATGGTATGAAATGTATTTTAATGTATGTTTTAATGTACTAAAATCAAAACCTTTTGATGACCAGTGCAAAAGCTCCTAGCTGGCTTTTCCTCCCCTTCCTATCTCTTCTTTTTAATGTTATTTTTAAAAATAGCACACGTTCAAATGTATATAAAAAACCACGTTTCTAGGACAAAGGGTGCACAAACTGGCTATCAACAATAAAATGTAAATATGAAATCATCACCAAAATATAAAAGCAAATCAATCAAAACAGTAGAATCAATCAAAGCAAATCAATTAAAACCTGATCCTTTTTACAGGCAGAGTGAGGTGGCTGTTTTGTGCACTTGATGTGAGGTGCACACCCAGTTTTTAAAATGTACTATTAAGCTGCCTGAGAATTTAAAAAAAACCCAAAAACACAGAACAAAATGAACAAAATCTGGCTACCAGTATTAAAAAAAACTCTAAAATCAGGACAATAAAGTTTTCCGGGCTGTTCCAGAAGCATTCTCTCCTGACATTTCGCCCACATCTATGGCAGGCATCCTCAGAGGTTGTGAGATCTGTTGGAAACTAGGCAAGTGAGATTTATATATCTCTGGAATAATGTCCAGGGTGGAAGAAAGAACCCTTGTCTGTTTGAGGCAAGTATAAATGTTGCAATTGGCCACCTTAATTAGCATTTAATGGCCTTGTAGCTTCAAAGATTGCTGCCTTGGGGAATCCTTTGTTGGGAGGTGTTAGCTGGCCATGATTGATTCTTGTCTAGAATTTTCCTGATTTTTGAGTGTTGTTATTTATTTACTGTCCTGATTTTAGAGGGTTTTTAAAATACTGGTAGCCAGATTGTGTTCATTTTCATAGTTCCTCCTTTCTGTTGAAATTATCCACATGCTTGTGGATTTCAATGGCTTTTCTGTGAATGGTCATACAGCCATACAGACTGAAAACAAACAGCAACCCAGTGACTCTGGCCATGAAAGCCTCCAGCAATACAGAGAATTGTTTTGTCCATCTAAGAAAACAACAAGAGCAATGTGAGTGTAAGGTGACACCTTTATTAGCACAAACTAAAATGTCTCACTGGAGTGATCTTAGTCCTAGAGAACACCTCTTCAGATTGGATATCAGACATTCAGGTGCATATGTGCATACATGTGTGCATTCATGCACAGACATGCAAACCAACAGAAGGGATAGATACAGGACAAAACGTAGATGGGAGAATAAAATAAGTTCCTGGGTATGAGGAAAAAAGCCCAAGGCTGTAATTTGTAATTGGAGTATTGGAACAGTTAACTCATAAATACAGCACTATCTCATGTATGCCTGCAGAGATCAAAGTCCCAAAAGTACATTGGACGGCAGCTTAATTACATTAGTCCAGGCTGCTGCAAACATGTCTAGGATTGCAGCACAAGCTACTGGAAGGCGGGGGGGGGGGGGGGGGACGACGACAATGGCCACTCTTTTGTTAAAAGCTGTAAAGGCAGCTGGTTAACCATGATCATTCAGGTTTCTAAAAGGATGAATATTAAGAATTCTTGATAGAAGCTCTATTTAGTGGACCTGGCTGTCCATGTAGAATAGCTGCACATCAAATGAATTCAGTGGTGTTTACTGTGAGATGGGATGAAAAGCAGTGGTCAGTGCATTAGTGTTTCATTTCCATGCACATATGTTTACCAAGAAGCAGGCCCGTAGCCAGGATTTCGTTTCGGGGGGGGGCTAAAAAATTTTCAGGGGGGTTTCGGGGGGGGGCTGAGTTTCGGGGGGGGGGGCTGAGTCTGAGTGAAAGAGGGTCTAGCCTAGCAAACCTTTTGTATCATTACCCCAATACCCCCATACATATGGGATATATTGAGAATGGTGATCAAATCATGATATTAATAAACATAACAGTTTAAATAATCCACCAGTAAGGCCTTTTCGCGAACCACCATGAGAATTTCGGGGGGGGCTGAAGCCCCCCGAGCCCCCCCCTGGCTACATGCCTGCCAAGAAGCAACCCCACTCCCTTGAAGATGTAAATTTTGGAGAAGGAGGAGGGGGGAGGGGGGAAACCTGTGCACACACCTTGGTAACATTTTCAAAAAGCAGCTTCAGAAACTAAAAGCGAGTAATTTCCCGGGGACAGGCACTGATGAATAGGAAGAGATGGAATGTATAGCCTTGCTTTGATGGGAAGATTGTCATCTAGGCTAAAAGCTGACAAAATATTTGTGACTAATAATTACCCCATTGCAACACATCAAAGTGGCTCCTTGGATGTAGCAACCCACCAATAAGATATGTGACACTTTGGTTTGCCTTTGCATTTGGGAAACTTACTGGAAGGGCAGCATAAAGATGTTAATAAAATCATAGCCTCCATATTCCTCTCTTCCTCTTCCTCCCTCTTAAGTGAATGGAATTTCATATGTCTCTTTGATTAAATTCCAGCTGCCTGGCTAACAAAGGCAAATGATCAATTTCAATTTCTCTTTCTTCTGGGCTGGGCAAGAGGGTGGCAGTGCTACTGAATTACACTTGCTAATTCCAGAGCTGTACTCTGGGAGACAGGATAGCCACAAGGTCCCATGTGTCCGCATGATGAAGGGGGAGGGAAGGAGGCCGAGTAATTTAGCAGAGCAGAGTAAAAGCTGCGACAAAATCTAGAAAGGGAAGGGGGACTCTGGCTACAATAATTGTATTTTTGATGTCGCAGATGGGGCCAGCTGCAGATAGTCCCTATAAAGAAGATGGATCGCCTTTTGCAGAGAGAGGCAATCACAGATCAGTGGCTTGCCAGCAATGCTGTGTGGTGCACATGTGTGCGTGTGCATGCGTGTGTGTCAGGGGGAGTGTGTTGTCCTCCTTTCATTATGGCCTGTGCCCATCAGCATTCGTATAAGGGAAAAAGGAACTGGTACGAATCAGAGATGATTTGTCAAATGGAAACCAAGAAAATTATGTTCCTTTCTTGTTTTGTCACCAAACTCTGTAGTTTATCTGTATAGTTGTAGAGATTTTAGTTTATCCTGGACTAGATAAATAGTGTAATAGTGTATCTGCATTGCACAATTATAGCTGTTTGCTCTAGCTGCAACTTCTGTAGTTCCAGCTAATGCAATTCTGGCATTTGTAGTTTGGGAAGAAAGTTAGAATGACTTGCTACAGAGCAGTAGCACTCTCACTTGCATTAGAGCAGAGAATTCAAAATGCCTCATTCCCAACTAGAGATTCCAGGATTTGGGATCCAGCAACTACAGGCAGTCCCTGAGTTACAAATATCCGACTTACAAATGACTCATTGTTAAGAACGGAGCTGAGACAACAGGAAGAGAGAGAAATCTAACCCCCGGAAGGGAAATTCACTCCTGGAAGAGTTATCGTGGGGAAAATATATCTCCACTGAAGCTTTATCACCAATTCTTGATTCCACAACAAGACAATTTTTTCAAAATCTGATTCTCACAGGGACAGAAAGTGAGGTGAAATCTTTTGAAAAGGGGCCCAGACAGCAAAACAAATATCACAGGGATGTTGACTCTTCCAAAACTCATTCTCTCTCTCTCTCTCTCTCTATAGTGTACCTGTCTCTGTAAATATACCTGTTCTGACTTAAATACAATTTCAGCTTAAGAGCAAACCTAAAGAACTTATCTTGTTCGTAACTTGGGGACTGCCTGTATAAGCATGCATATACAGGAGGTCCAGCAGGTTAAACCACTGAGCTGCTGAACTTGCTGACTGAAAGGTTGGAGGTTTGAATCCGGGGAGTAGGGTGAGCTCCCGCTGTTAGACCCAGCTTCTGCCAACCTAGCTGTTTGAAAACATGCAAATGTGAGTAGATCAGTAGGTACCACTTCTGCGGGAAGGTAACAGCGCTCTATGCAGTCATGATGGCCACATGACCTTGGAGGTGTCTACGGACAACGCTGGATCTTTGGCTTAGAAATGGAGATGAGCATCAGCCTCCACAGTTGGACACAACTAGATTTAATGTCAAGAGGAAACCTTTACCTTTACTAAGAAGCCAGTCAGAGACCTCCCTTTCCAATCAAGTCATATATATGCTTTTGTGCTGGATTCTGCTATAACCTGGTTCAGTGCCTGTTTGGGCTGGGGAACAAAATCAAAGGTGTAGCTTGTTTCCATAAGGTACCAAATTAATCTGGACATTTTTTTTTACAGGAATAAAAAAAACATGCTCAGGATATGCATTTATTTGCTATAAAATACAATTTTCCAAGCCCTGTACCAAAGTGACTGGGCACATTAAGCACTAATCATAATTGTACAGTATATGCCATTCAAGTAAACACAAAATCTAATACTGGAAATAGCTATATTTAGATTGTCAATGCAGTTGCTCTCACCCTGAGATTTCTTTCCCCGTGACCTAAAAGAAGAGGGTCTAAGTCCTGCAGTTCAATCCCAGGCACTGAGATCTGGGAGCTCTAGTTGAAATACCTCTTCTACTTTGTAATCATTTTCAGTTACAGCAGTAAAATAGAAGATATTGGCATGTTTAGTCAGACTGTTTTCCTTCCCCCTCTTTGGAATGCATCTTCCCTCACCTCCACTTCAAGATTAACTTGGTTTTGAAGGCAGATCCTTTATCTTGTGTTATAGAACAGCCACTTCAGAGTAAAATTAGGGGGCAGGCAAAGAGAGGTGACCTAAAATGAGATCACGTGTGACAGATAAGTGAAAACCAAAACCATGGAAGTTTGGCTCATTTTCTAGAAACTCTTGCTCTAACCAGTCCTTGGCAAACAATAATTCTGGTGATATTAATGTTATGGGGAAATGCTAGGAAAAATTACTTTTCAAAGGTTAAAGTCTTCAAAATAATCCAGTCCACTATGCGAACATTTCCACTTTTCATGGATAATGTAACGAACTGGCCCACTCTGCAGGGTTGGCATGTCAAAGAGGCAGTAAAAGATTGGGTTTTTTAAAAAGGCCAAAAGCGAGGTTCAGCCATTTTGTCAGCACAGAGCTGTGGGGGCAGAACAAGCAGGCAGCCTTTGGAGCTAGAGGAGCAGCCTGATTGACCAATAGTGAAGAAAAGTGGGTGGAGCTAAGCTGAGTGAAGAAGACAGAAGCCATTTTGTGTATGAGTTAGGTTTGTGGAACTGTTGGAGAAGGACCCAGTTCTAAGACTGGGCTGGAATAGTCAGGCTGAGTTAAGGCCTGAGGGCTAAAGAGGCAGGCAGTGCCTGAAGGTAAAAGGCAGATAGTGCCTGGAGCCTGAAGCTTCGCAGTCTGAGTGAGGGCCGTGAGGGAGATGGAAGGATTGGGATAGTAGTGAAGTGAAACTTGTGGTTTATCGTTAAAATAGTTACACTGAGGAGAAACTGTTGTTTAAACAGACCCTGCTGAGAGTTGGTCGATTAGTTTTTAAGGGACTTTTAGAAAGCCAATCTAAAAGTTACCTGTTTTAAGTTTTAGTGTAGAACCTGCAAATTAAGCCTTAAACTATATCTGTAAACATTAAGAATTGAGCAAGTAACCTACAACCATTAAGCTTTCTGTGCCTCTTGAAATTAAATTAACAACTTTCTGTTTGAACCAAACAAACAACTCCGTGTGCCTCACATACAAACGTACATCCCATATAAGGAGGTAGCCAACTGAAGGAATCTTTATTGGTGGCAGCGAAGATTAAACTTTAAGAAATATAAAGGGAACAGAATCCTCTACAGTTTAGTGATAGTGAAATATAGTGATAGTGATAGTGAAATATTCCTAATAGCCTGTTGAGGGAACCTGTATCAGATGTTAGGATTATCTTGAAGCCCTTTTAAAAAAATATCTTTGCAGTTTTTCTTAGCTTTACAACTTGGCATTTCATTTATCTGCATATCCAAGCTTCCTAGTTTTTAATGCTGCCATGGACCAAATATAGGTGAGGCTATGGGTCCAGGAACCAGAGACAAAAGTCATGGTTATAACAAAACTAGGCATCATATTATGGGTCAGAGCAAAGGGATCAGAGAACCAGAGGCTGGATTATGACCCTGGATCCTGATGGCAAATTACACTGATGTAACTGCCCATTGTACCAGCACAAGCGATTCCATGAGCATAGCCCTAATGGTGGGGTGGCAATGAAAGTTGCTTCTGTCAGGAGAGGGAGTAACCCAGACCACTGTCCTCTCATCTTCATTGTGCATGCAGTCATATTAGCTCTGCTCTTGTCTTACTGCCCCAAAACTCTCACACTGATGTAGTTATGACACCTAATAAGATTATGGGCAAAGAAAGAAGGACCAAATGGCAGTTTATCAAGGCAGGGCAGGTACAAAAGAAGCAGAACTGCAAAAGGTAGGCAACGAGACAAGCTGATCAGACTGGTGCCTCAATGTATTGTGAAATGAAAGAAAGTCTGGCACTATATTGATGCTGATTTAATATAACTACAGTAGTTATTTATTTCCCTGAAACTTGATGTAGTCTGACAGCCAGTAGACTGGGGTAGCAAAAGTAGAGACCAACACTTTGGTTAAGTGATGCTCTACAGAACCTGATCTGACAAGGATGGTTGAAGGCCCAGAAAGTCGCTGGTAAAGGAATCAAGAAAGGTGCAGAATGCCTTGTTGTAAGGTTTAGGGAATGGGAATTAATGCAATAGTTTGCCATGTTTAGCTGTTCTGTATCAGCAGCTTGATGGTTCCTTGTAAGGTATCCATGTTCACTTGTGGTATAATGGTTTGAGGAATGGACTTTGACTCTGGAGACCAGGGTCCCTGATTGGCAATGAAAACCCATTGAGTGGCCTTGGGTGGGTCACATATTCTTAGCTCCAGGACACTCCATAGTAGGTGGGGTGTCTTATTGTTATGATTAGATGACATGATGGTGATGATTACAATTGGCTTCCTTACCTTTAAAAAAATGCATATTGGGTCAATCTCCTTAGGGTTTTCTGATTGTAGAGCTCATTGAGAGGCTAAAAATTAATTACCACTCACCCTTGAAGAGAGAGGCCTTTGTAGGTCGGGAGGTCACCAGTGTATCATGCTGCTGAAGATTTTATTTCAGCTGGGCAAGGGTGAACGGTGCCTGGTCCATAGCTAATGAATTTGTGATGTCAAGTTCCCAGGCCGTAATGCCTTGTGTTAATTAACCTTCCAAACACAGGCATGATATTTTGCCAAATCTAATAATGGAATATTTACATGGGAGCTAGGAAAATATTTTACACAGGAATAGGATAACCGGCACTTTTAGCTGCGCTGCCATCACATGGATAGAAAGAGACATTTTAGGTTTTTAAAATCTGTGCCACTTATTGTTTTTTTAATTAATTCAGGACCTTTATTTGTTGTCGCTTAAATATCTTATGCAATTTTTGTGGATTGTAGAATTGCACAGAGCATGCATCCCATTCTCTACAAATTAGGAAATTCAGACAATCCTTGAGTTACAGATGTCTGACTTACGAATGACTCATAGTTAAGAACAGGGGTGAGACAACAAGAAGTGAGAGAAATCTGCCCCTCAGAAGGAAAATTCACTCCTGAAAGAATTATCATGGGGAAAAGCTTTATTACTAATTCTTGTTTCAATAACATGCCACATTTTTCAAACTCTAATGATCGCAGGGACAGGAAGTGAGTTGAAATCCTCTGAAAAGGGGCACAGTCGGCAAAACAAACACCACAGGGGTGTTAACTCTTCCCTATGTCATCCAAAACACACACACACACACAAATATATGGGAGCCCTGGTGGCACAGCGGGTTAAACCGCTGAGCTGCTGAACTTGCTGACCGAAAGGTTGGCAGTTTGAATCCAGGGAGTGGGGTGAGCTCCTGCTGTTTGCCCTAGCTTCTTCCAACCTAGCAGTTCAAAGCCATGTAAATGTGAGTAGATCAATAGGTACCACTTCGGTGGAAAGATAACAGCGCTCCATGCAGTCATGCTAGCAACATGACCTTTGAGGTGTCTACGGAACACGTCGGCTCTTCAGCTTAGAAATGGAGATGAGCACTGTCCCCCCTCCCCCCGAGTCAGTCACGACTGGACTTAATTTCAAAGGAAACCTTTACCTATATCTCTCTCTGGGTGCCTATAGCTGGAGTCATACTTTAAAATGTACCTGTTCCGACTTACAAAATATTTGACGTAAGAACGAACCTACAGAATCTATCTTGTTTGCAACTTGGGGACTGTCTATATGTACTTTTTATATAATGGAACCAGAAATACATTTAAAAGCATCAATTCTGAAGACTTTCCCTATTCATCTAAAAGGTGACAGAAAAATCTGGTCTATTGTCTCAAGACAATTTCTTATAGACCTCTGAAAACACAGATCGGCTGATATTATCAATATTCACCAAATTCAGTTATTTGGGAATGGGTTTGTAATTATTTTTGGGTTTTCAAAATACCCAGGCAATCACAATGAATACTGATAGTAATCAGCATAGTAATATATGATTTTAACTGCTATTATTTAGGCACACCAATCAGAGCATAGTTACGTGATACTATTCACAAAAGAACATGCAGAGGATGATTGCTGGCATTCATAGTCTTATGAAAATGTCAGCGATTCCCCAAATGTTGGATGTTGATGCAATAGATTAAGTGGACATATGTAATATTTTCAGATTATTTGTATAAATGATGTAGGGATATGACAAAAGAGAACTGTCCCAGTTCTCCACAGTTGGTCCGCAGCCCTGCATGATACGGGCCATTAAACACCCCCTCCATTAATAGTTAGAATATCTTTTGGAAGGGCATCTGGTGTTGGCTGGCAGGCTGCAAGTGATTGAGAATCTTCCATCCCTTCCAAGTCTGGATTGCCTATCTAATGGGTCATCGCCCTTACTATTAGAAGCCCATCCATTATTTCTAATTGGATTATATCAATTTTTGAGAGCTGGTATAGCGTAATGGTTGTAATAATCCTGTGAACTAAGAAATACTTATTTCAAATAGTTCCTCTGCTATGAACACAACAATTGGCTACTATTTTTTCAGTTTCAACATCTCATCCAATGTGTAAGCAAAGGTAAAGGTTTCCCCTGACATTAAGTCTAGTTGTGTCTGACTCTGGGGGATGGTGCTCAACTTTATTTCTAAGCCAAAGAGCCGGTGTTGTTCTTAGACATCTCCAAGGTTATGTGGCCAGAATGACTGTATGGAGCACCGTTAGGGATGTGTAGGGATGCAAATATGTTGGCCTCTCTTACCAGACTATCTTGAGAGTAGCTGAAATAACATTATGTAATGTAAAGGTGTGCTTTCTGTTTGTTTCTACTGCTATTCAAGTTTTTAATGCAACCCAAATGGGCAATCAAGGTTCACTGACCACATTGTCAAGGGGATTGTGGGAGTTAGTCTTAAATATCTTTTTTTCTGAGCTTGGGTGGCAGCTGGTTATTGCTGACTGATTTTCCCAATATCTATGTTGAAACCACAGCTTTGTGCTTAACAGATGCAATGGGAACAGCATATCCATGCATCAAGAAAAGCATTGTATCTTTTCTCCAAAATAGGGGGTAGGATGGAACCCACTCTGGTTTAAGTTCAAGAAACAGACTAGTTTAGGAAACAATGAAGAAATCAACAGGCTTATGCTACAAAACAACATTACAGCACTAGTATGATCCTCTTAGTTCCATGAGCTTATCAAAATCTGGTGGGAGCAATAGGTGTTCAATCATCCTCTGTGCTTCACCAGAGTTTCCAATCCATGGAAAACATGGGAAAGAATACAGAAATGTGGACTGAAATGTGGGCCAGCTAATCACCTCCCAACAAAGGATTTTCCCAGGCAGTAAGAAGCCAGGCAGTGCAACTGCTAGGCCATTAAATGCTAATCAAGGTGGCCAATTCAAACATTCACATCTACCTCTAACACTTCCTCACATAGGATTCCCCTGGCAGGAAGCAGCCAGTCTTAGAAGCTGCAAGTCCATTCAATGCTAATCAAGATGGCCAATTGCAATATTCATACTTGCCTCAAGCAGTCAAGAGTTCTTTCTCCCACCCAGGACATTATTCCACAGAAATATAAACTCCACTTGCCTAGTTGCCAACAGACCTCACAACATCTCAGGATGTCTGCCATAGATGTGGGCAAAATGTCAGGAGAGCGTGCTTCTGGAACATAGACACACAGCCCGGAAAACTCACAACAACCCAATGTGGACTGCATTTGCAGTTTCTTTTCCCTCCTCCTCCAGGCATTTCTTGTTCAACAGCATCAATTTGGGGGTCTTGGTCTTTTCTTTGTTTGATCCCCTCACTATCCCTACCTTTGTGCCTTGCTGCTATTGTGCTGGTCCTTGTGCTTCAAACATCCCCCTTCCAGCTCTTCGTCTATCCTTCCATTTCTCTCTATCCCTCTCCTCCCACCTTCTCCTTCAAATCCACAATTTCTCCTATGGACTACCATAGGCTCCCCCTTTCTGCTTTGCTGGCAACCAATTAAGCCCCTTCCCTGCACTTGTCCTGCTCCTTTATCAAACCCTGTCATCCGCCTTTCACCTTTGTCCCCTCTGTCTTAACTGCACTGTAAGCCCTTTGGCCAGCAAACATGTCACCTCTGCACTGTTCCTCTGTGCCATGTGTAGTAAGTACATTGTCAGTGCTTAACATTTCATAGCGACAAAAGCACAAATTGAACAGAGTCACTTTTTTCTTTAGGTTTCCATCAACCATTCCATCACAGCCATCCCCAAACAAATAAGTCAAACAAATAAAGCATGGCCTCACTGTTAACATTAATATAGGGCATGTTCAATTGAGAATAGCAGAAAGGAGGAGGAGGAGACAACCTAAGTTCCTCCTCCACCTGCCTCCATCTCCACTTTCCTTCCCTGGCCCTGCTGCGCTGCACAACGAAATCGTTCTCATTACTGTTGGGATAGGCCACGTATGTCATTCAGTGACATTCCTCAGACATATCTAGATTGCTTGCAGAGTATGCCCACAATGAAAAGGCTGATTGGCTATTTTATAATATATGGAATGACCCTCAGTTGTCTCCCTGAATGTGAGCTAGAAGATAATTTAGATTTAGCACTGAAGCCACTTAAAAGTGCTGCTGCTGTGCAGGGGTGGTGATGGGATATATTTCACTGGTGAGTTACTTCCTTTGCCCATAGAAAGTCCAGGTTAAATCCCTGGACTTTCCAACTAAAGAAACCACATAGCAGGTGATAAAAGCTTAGAGTGGGCAAAATTGGCTAGATGGAGAAATTCTCCTATAATGCAGCTTCCTAGGGACGCTTCCAGACAGCACTAAATCATGGGTTTTAAAAGGGCAAAAAATCCCGGGACTTCAGAAGAGATCCACATACAGATCTCTTAGTCACAGGATTTCTGCTTCCGTTGTCCAGACTTGATGCTTTGTTGTGAGATTTAGAGTCTCCAAAATGGCCACCGTGGTACTTCCACCAGAAACGTTGTTTTTTTTTTTAAACCCTCAAGATGCGAATATGCAAATATGTGGAGAATCACTGCAGCGAATCACTGCAAGAATTCTGTACTTAGTCCTGCCCTCCAGATGTTTCATGAAGTATCTGCCACACAAACAAAGTTTACAGGGTAGGGCCACTTCTGTCCAAGTTAGCACTGCACAACCAAACAGGAACACATACTCTGAAGCCAGGAACAGAACTTTGTCATTATTGACACTTTGTAGAGCCTCGCTCCCTGGCTATCTATCCAGACATATTTGGTTGTGTACTTGTGGCATCCAACAACAGGGTGCTATTCCTGGATTATACATGACTGTTCCTATTTGCTCTTCTTGTGAAAAGATGTACAGCATTGACGGGGGGGGGGGACAACTTTGTCCTGGCTAGAGAAAATGTGCCCTCCACATGTTTCATGAAGTTTCAGGCACACAAACAAAGCCTTTTCCTTCTACTCAAGTATCACCTTCTTTTTAGGGACCAACAAATCAGGAACAAACATCTAAAACCTGGGAACAAACCCAGATTAAAAATCCAGTGATTTCCGATTGTAGAGACATACAGACATACAACAATCTGCACATTCGGCTCAAAACCGTGATATTCCTGCACTAGAAATCTTGCGTTTTTTGCCTTTTATAGTGTTTGCTTCCACGTTTACAGGGAATTGTATCTGGTCACCCTCCTGTTTGCCATGGAAGCTCCTGGGATAAAGGTACTATCTGGACAGGCCCTCGGTTTATCTAGGGCTGGGGCAAGGTGCAGAATCTATATCCCTTGACTTAATTTCATGTGGCCTTCTGCAAGAGGTAAGTTGCTGCAATGCATGATAGATGAAGGCAGGAAGGGTGGGAGATAATGTGGCAGGCAGAGTGAGAGCTTGTCTACATAGGCATTAAAACCCAGATGGCATGCAATGCAACCATCTCTTCACGCAATCATGTATAGAGCAGGTGAATAGTATCGAGGGAACCCAAAAGGTAGAATAATGGGGGGATGAGTCAAGAAACCTGAGAAACAGAACTAAAAAGACCCAGTTGGATCACGAGAAACACAGAGAGGCCTGTTTTCAATGAAGGGAACTCCTTCTCCCCTAAAGCATTCCCCAATACAACCTACTTTATTGGAAACACATGGTATGTGCCGAAGTAACATCAAAGCTGTGGGAAAGATTTACAGAAGTCCAGGCCAGATTATGGGGAATGCATCTGTTTTGTTGTGCAGGTTTTGCTCCCTCAATATGAGAAAAGGATTGCCGTCATAGTGCAGTCCTCTCTCCTTGCTTTCATTGCCAGAGAGAGAGAGAGAGGGAGAGGGAGAGAGAGCGCAAACAAAATATAACCACATGGCTGAGCCTGCAAAATATGGCAGGAATGAGGAGATCAGGTTACAAGCTCCTCCATCTCTCTACATGACCTGCACTTCGGTAGACCTCAGCCAATCAAAATATTTCATTAAATGGAAAACAGCTTTAAGCCATTCAAAATATTTATTATTAGGGATTTATTGCATGTATGCAAATACAGGTATTCCAAAATTTTAAAAAAGCATCAAAATCATAAACAATTCTGGGCCTCCTATATGGGTTACGTACGAAAGACAGAAATGGGATGAGCCAGTCAAGACTCTCATTGGGTCAGACTACCTTCACTTTATTTGTTTTGTGTGTGTGTGGGGGGGGGGGGGGGGAGTGACTTGAGAAGCTGAAAGTCGCTTCTGGTGTGAGAGAATTAGCTGTCTGCAAGGACGTTGCCCAGTGGATGCCTGGATGTTTACCATCCTGTGGGAGGCTTCTCTCATGTCTCTGCATGAGAAGCTGAAGCTAACAGCCAGGAGCTCACCCCGCTCCCCGGATTCGAACTGCCAACCTTTGGTTAGCAGTCCTGCCTACATAGGGTTTAACCTACTGCACCACGAAGGGCTCCTACTTTAGCTGGTAAGTCTTAAGATATATTCATGAGGACAAGTGTGGTATAGTGGTTTAGCATTGAACTAAGACTCTGGAGACAAGGATTTAAATCCCCACTGGGCAAGTCAAACTCTCTCAATCTCAAGACAAAGACAACTTCCCCTCTGATCAAATCTTGGCAAAAAAACCACACGATAGTTCCACTTGAGGATTGTCATAAGTCAGAAATGACTTGCATACATACAATAATATCAACTGCATAGATTTACGAGTCACCCTATCTGTAAGACTGCAGCTGTACTAGTTCTTGTTTCATTTCATATGTTTCATTAGAATTACGACATTCTTCAACATACTGAATCAGAATGTCATTTTCTGCAGTATTTCATTTCCTTCAAAATGCAATAAGTCAATGATGTTGCCACATTTGGTGGCATAACTGAGTCCTTCTGCTGAGTAGCGTCCTGGACTTGTACCCTGATGTCTAGCTGGGCAGAATCAGCCTGACTTGAACTAGATTGTAAGTATGAGAAAACGTATTTATTTCTTGGAGCTGCATACATGAATGGTCTCAGCCCAACAGGCTTCCGCTGCTGTTTCATGAGTCTCCCCAGAACAAATGCATGTGAACCATGAATTGGAGAAGCTTTGGAGCCTCTTTATTCCTCCTCCCTGTCCCTCCTTGCAAAACTGTATCAGAAGAAGGCTGCTCTCCCGCATCACTTGCTAATGACCTCCGCTGAGCCCATGACAGGGTCCCCTGGGGGGCTGGGGCCGGGGTGGGGGGGAAGGCTCTCAATCTGGCAGCAATTATAGGAGGGAAAGTTAACTCCCCTCCCCAGTTGCTTCAAACATCAATGTGTCAAAACAAAGAACTGAAACATTTCAAACGCCAAATTCAAATGTCACCAGCAATAAGAGCCTACACTTTCAAACGGCAGCAAAACATGTCTGCGGCCCTTTTATCCCCTACCAGCATCCCAGCTCAGTTTTGGCTCGCATTAGATCTGCACATTGCAGGGTTTTTCCCCCTTCCTGTTTTCATTTTAATAAGAGATTGTTCTGTCAAATGGAAATCAGGGAGGCAAATGCTTCCACAATTCTCCATTCTTCTCGGCTTTATGTTGTGCTCCCTGTCCCTACAGTTGGAAATAAGAAGAAAAAGAGCCTTGCAGTATGGTGAGTATCAGAAGATGATAACACAATGCAAAAGGGATGCCTGGCTGAAAATTTCTGGCTGCAAAATTAAAAGAGCTAACATTTCCTGCTGTGGATGGTTTAGGAAGGTAGGTACGTGTGGATAGTTTGAATAACCTCCTACAGATGAAGCATGAGAAGACTTCAGCTGTGAATTAACAAGGCCCCCAGTGGCACTGTGGGTTAAACTCTTGTGCTGGCAAGACTGAAAACTGACAGGTTGGAGGTTTGAATCCAGGGAGAGCAAGGATGAACTCCTTCTGTCAGCTCCAGCTCCCCATGCAGGGACATGAGAGATGCCTTCCATAAGGGTGGTAAAACATCAGAATATACCAGCATCTCCTGGACAACGTCCTTGCAGGCGGCCAATTTTCTCACACCAGAAGTGACTTACAGTTTCTCAAGTCACTCCTGACACACACACAAACACACAAAACAACTTGGCATAAATCTATAGCATACACCCAAAAGGCATTTGTTAAATGCGGGAGGTCATATGTGGTCACATTGTTGTTGTTGTTCATTCGTTCAGTTGTCTCCGACTCTTCGTGACCTCATGGACCAGCCCACGCCAGAGCTCCCTGTCGGCCGTTACCACCCCCAGCTCCCTCAAGGTCACATACAAATACTAATTTTTGTTGTTGTTTGTTGTGTGCCATCAAGTAATTTCTAACCTATGGTGACCCGACTATGGGGTTTTTTTTGGGCTGAGAGTAGATTACTTGCCCTCTGTCACACGGATTTCCATGGCCAAGCAGGGAATTGAACCCTGGTCTGCTTCAGACCATTACACTGCTGGCTCATTCCTGTTACTTAACTACCTGAGTGTCTGGATGTCCTGGCCTTGACTCATGTTGCAATTCATCCAGACAGCTGACTTCCATTCAGCCACTCTGATGTCAACAAAATATGGATTTTATTAAAGAATAAAATATAGAAATACACTGTTGGGACCAAAAGTCTGATTTTGATACAAACTATCAATTAGTTTTGTTGATTTTTTTCTGTTTCTGGAGTGTCTTGAGAAACTGCAAGTCACTTCTGATGTGAGAGAATTGGGCGTCTGCGAGGAAATTACCCAGGGGATGCCCGGATGTTTTACCATCCCGTGGGAGGCTTCTTTCATGTCTTTGCATGGGATGACAATTCCCTTCTTATTCTTAACTTGACAGCAGTTTGATGCTAGAAAAATCTGGAGCAAATCTTCACTTTTCCTGAAACTATTCACCACTGTGTGGCATCCTGATCAATTTTGAAAGCATGTCATGTATCAAGGAGGTCCCTCTACTTCCATTTTTTTTCTTTAAGGTTCATTCACACGGACAGATTGAATCATGCACTAAATTGATTAAGCTGGTGGTGGTAGTGGTGGAGATCATGTATTGCAGGAAACTAGCAGTTCACCTTTCCTGAAGATTTGCATGCTATTTTCATGTTTTCATCTTCTATATCTATAGGTACTATTTCAAAAAAAAAGGTAGAATTTAAAAAGAAAGTATATTAAGGTGACAATAACCACAGAATCTGCCTTTCCTACCCAATATCTAGCTCCTAATAGAGAATGGGCAACATCAAGGTCGGTTCCTGCACTCCTTTCTTTGTCATCTCCAATTTAAAAAGTTATATTCTGCCAATTTTGAATGTTGGGAAGCCTGTTTCATACAATGTAAACATTTGTTCAAAACTTTTGCACTGTTCCACTTTGGTAGAAACTGTCTCAATTAATGATCTGCGTCTTACTTTTTCATCTGATTTTAAAACATTCCGGTTTTTTCTCTCCTCCTCTTCTTCCCCCCCTTTTCCTGTCCTAGATGAGGAGGGGGCAGAATCTTCATTATTCCAGAAGGTTCAGGCAAAAGCACATTGCTGTAGCTTCTCCTTACTTGTTTGTTCTTCCTCATTGATAACTTACTATTTTGACCACACTCTGATGTTGTGTGGCTGCATGTGTCCTGGTTTTCACCTGTGAAATATTGCAAGGTATGTTTTCCACTGGTGGCGCAGTGGGTTAAACCACTGAGTCTGCTGAACTGCTGACTGAAAAGTTGGCGGTTCTAATCCAGGGAGCGGGGTGAGCTCCTGCTGTTAGCCCAGCTCCTGCCAACCTAGCAGCTCAAAAACATGTAAATGTAGGTTCTGCTTCTGCGAGAAGGTAACAACGCTCCATGCAGTCATGCTGGCCACATGACCTTGGAGGTATATGGACAATGCTGGCTCTTCGGCTTAGAAATAGATATGAGAACCACCCCACCCCCCAGAGTCGGACATGACTAGACTTCATGTCAAGGGGAAAACTTCTACCTTTACCTTATGATTTCCACTTTCCTCCTCCAAAAAAGAGGGGGAATCTCTTAAAATCCATAAACACTGGAAATCATATCTAAATGGGGAAAATATAATGGATTTTTTTTCTTTTATGCACTACCCACAATTCCTAGCTATGATGTTTTTGCTTTCACTTTGCTTTCTTTGAGCCAATAGTGCTTCATTGCTCATCTCTTGCATGACATCCAATGATATCAGGCTCCTTGCAGCGACCATCCCACTGAAAGCACATCATAGGGGCAGATCTAGTTGAAACTCCAACCAAGGCCTGATAGAAACCAGAGCCTTTCCTGCCCCTGTCAAGAACTTTTCTCACTCTGGTCTTTGAGCGTTGCACCCTAGTTGACCTCCGTGTGCTTCAGGATAAATTAGTTACTATACACAGTGCTTTCAGCTTACACCACATGGCATAAGAAGCTATAAGCATCTGTGCCACACTTTCAGAGTAGTCATGATGAAATGGTGCTAAACTCCTTTGTCTACCATTTCATATAGGAGTCCTGTTTGGCTAAAGATGAATAAGTCTATGAAAAGATCTGTTGGGATGAAGTATATACAAGAGGTGATGCAATGCATGCTATAGCAGAGATGGAGAATTCATAACCTTCCAGATGTTATGGAATGACACCCCTCTCACTCCTTGCCACTGGCTATGCTGGCTAGTATTCATGGGAGTTTAATCTCAATCATGCCTGGAAAGTCCCAAGTTGCAGGCCTCAGTACTAGAATAATTTCAAATATTTCCTTGTGTGCGTGTGTCTTGAAGCCACTTGTTAGCTTGCGCAGACCCCAGGAATTTCATAGGTTTTTGTTATCTTGGTCAATGAATAATCAGAGTCCTGTTTAAAGAATAAAATATAACACTCAGTAAGTTCATACTCATTTGCTTTTAATTCATATATCTGGAGTTATAAAGAGGTAGCTATTAATATGTTGTCAAAGGCTTTCTTGGCCAGAATCACTAGGATGCTGTGAGATTTCCGGGCTTTATGGCCATGATTACATTGACATTGACATTGAATGCTAATCAAGGTGGCCAATTGCAATGTTTATACTTGCTTCAAGCAGACAAGAGTTCTTTCTCCCACCCTGGACATTATTCCATATAAACCCCACTTGCCTAGTTTTCAACAGACCTCACAACCTCTGAGGATGTCTGCCATAGATGTAGGTGAAATGTCAGGAGAGAATGCTTCTGGAACATGGTCATACAGCCCAGAAAACTCACAGCAACCCAGGTAGCTATTAATTGGCCAAGAGAATCTTCTTGTGAAATTCTATATCACGTGGCATTTATAGATTTATTTTATGCCAGATGGGACAAGTGAATAGGTCTGATTTGTTCCCAACCTTCTTCTCATCTACACTTGCCTCTGTGTTGAATTAATTCACGTCTTTACCAATCCACACACTGTCTTGCAAGAGAAAATGTATGCCATGCAGATGTTCAGTAAAGAACAAGGTGTTTGTTATGCAGAGCAACATATATACAGTCATGTGAACAATTGCATTGACTCACACAATGTCCTTTCAGAGAGATTCAAATGGTCTTTGGGTGTCCATATGAAGGATCTTCTTCCAGCAGCTCAGAAGCAGAAAATACTGTCTTGGCACACTCCTGCACAGAAAATCTAAACATGTAACTGTTGCCAAAACACCCAGATTCAGCTAGCTTCTGGGCATGGTCCAACCAATCAGCTTTGTGCTTTCCATTTTTCAGTTAACACACTCACCAACTAATTTTTACATGCTCCAACCTTTTCTACCTCACGATTCCTTGCCACCACACATACAGACAAAATAACAAGTAAAAGAATACATAACCTGAGGTATGTCCTGAAGTCAACTTCAGGTTTTGAAAAATTAGGGATTTTTGAACAATGTTAAACAGTTTTTGTTAACTGTTAAAAAGAGAATTGCTGTTCAAGGAGACTCCTCAGATATGGAAGTCACCCTTTTTAGGGCAAATTTTTAGAGGTCTATTGTAGTTGAAGGCCAAAAATGCAGCTTTGGTGGGCTATTTGGAACATTACGGTTACACTTTGCCCACTCCCTCCTCAAGTAAGTCCACTTCTTTTTGTAGTGATGAAGCCATTGTCACACTTTGATACCAATACTCTCCAAATTAAAATGTAGGATCCCAAAATCTGGGAACTCTGCCTTTCCAATAGAGATAATATATTCTAGCATGAAATAACAGCTAGGTGGTTGAGCACTTTGTCTGGCACCCTTCAGCAAAGTCTAGGAAGTACCATCTTGGGGAATCCAGGTTCAGATTCCTGCACCCCTTGATGCTCAATGGGAGGTGACTGTTTTGCCAGTTATTATGAAATTAAATGGGAGAATTTGCATATACAGACCTAAGTTACTGGGGGAAAGGGTGGGATATTTTTTGACATGTTGATTGGTTGTTACATTTATATAAACCCAGTTTTATAGATTCTGCCAGTGACTTGTTGCTTCACAGCACCCTCAGCCTGTTCCTCATTTGCCTGCTTTAGATGAGATTTTCATTTTTTCCTCTCTGCTATCTCCCTCCTGCCTCCCAACCTACTCGTAGGCAGGACTGGCTCTGATTATCCGGAGAACTTAGTCTTTGGACAAGCCCCTTGCTATGTTAGTGGGCTTACCTGGTATCAACAAAAGCCATACTGGGATGGAAAGCATGCTGGGTGGCTTGGAGCCAATATTCAAATTTCTTGAAATGCTCAACATGTTCATGGTAGGGGTTGGAAACCTGCAGCAATGTACTGATGTGTAGCCCTGATTTTAAAGGGCCTTTGGTTGTGTTCCCTGGGTTGCATTCCTGTGCCTAACAGTATCCAGAGGACTCCTTAATTGTGGGGATCTGAGAATCTCTGAGAGGGCATAAATAATGGGGGTGGACATTATGGGGAGGGAATCGGGAGGCGGGTGGGGGAGGGGGATGGTAACTAGACTCATAGAGGTCCTTTTTAACTTGTGGAATTGTGCAATACTAATTTTAATTTGGTCAGCCCTTAAACACTCTGACTTAGACACTATCTCTGCTCTGTTGACTTGTAAATGCCTTTTTACATTTAATTTTTAACTGTTTGCTATTATTAGATCTGTTAGTAAACATGTCCTAAATGTTTGATTTATATATTTAAATTTCTAATTTTGTTATTTTTGAGTTGTTCTATAAGTACACTCTATGTTGTTTATCCTATTGTTTATGATTTGATCTGTTTGTTATGTCATGCCGGCATTGAATGTTTGCCAATTTTCTGTTGTAAACCATCTTGAGTCCCCTCAGGGAGATAGGGCGGTATAGAAATAAAGTTTATTATTTATTATTATGATTCCCAAAGCCCACTTCAGGATTTGGCAAGATCTGCTTCAGCATCCTGCTGAACCCATGTTGAGGAAGGGTGAGAAAACAAAAAATGTGCCAGAAAGAAAGAGAGAAATCCTGGACCCCCTTTGTTAACTTCTGTGGTTTTATTATTTGTGTGTTTCATTAATATGTGCTATCTAGGAATTCCTAGCTCTTTGGCATTGCATAGAATTGCACTGATTGACCTAGAGCAGGCCTGCACAACTTGCAGCCCTCCAGATATTTTGGCCTTCAGCTCCCAGAATTCTTGACTATTGGAAAAGTTGGCTAGGGCTTCTGGGAGTTGGAGGCCCAACACCTGGAGGCAGGCTCGTAGCCAGGATTTTGATTGGGGGGGGGGGCTGAGTTTGATTCAGGGGGGAAGGGGCTGAGTCTGAGTGAAAGAGGGTCTACCCTAGCAAACCTTTTGTATCGTTACCCCAACACCCCCATGCTTATGGGATATATTGAGCATGGTGATCAATCATGATATGAATAAACATAACAGTTTAAATAATGTACCAGTAAGGCCTTCTTGCGGACCACCATGAGAATTTCGGGGGAGGCTGAAATCCCTCAAGCCCCCCCCCCCCCCCCCCAGCTACATGCCTGCCTGGAGGGCTGCAAGTTGTGCAGACCTGACCTAGGCATTCCAAAAGAGGTGTTCTCTCAAGTAAAAAAAAAAGATGCTATGCCCCCCTCCAAGTTTCATGGAGGTCCTACACCCGTAAACAATGTGAAAATGCAGGGCCTGCTGTATTTTAAATTCTGTTCCCATCCACCACTAGCTTTAGTCCAGCCTACCATTAACGCCGCTCCATGCAGTCATACCGGCCACATGACCTTGGAGGTGTCTACAGACAAGGCTGACTCTTCAGCTTCGAAATGGAGATGAGCACCAACCTCCAGAGTCGGATACGATTGGACTTAATGTCAGGGGAAAACTTTTACCTTTACCTTACCATTACAATGCTGCTTGGCCAAAGGTGTCTGATTTTTCCTTTGAAATGTTGGAAAGTATGGAGAGAGTTCTCAAGGAAACGATAACAGCTATACAAAATTTCAAAGGAGAAATTGTCCACATATGCTTCTTGCTCCAAATGAATTGCATTGAATTCCCTAAACTGCAGTGACTTGTTATCCATGATAGTCGAGTGTTCATTCCTTGCAAGATTCTTAATTCTGAAATTAAAATGTTTGCACCCCATCTTGTCTTCATGCATCTTATTCTCCATCCTCCTGCCTCCCTTTCCCCCCTAGATGTGGCCAGAACTTTTGGATTTCCCAAAGGTGCCTGCCTGGGTTATTTGGCTGCCTTTAGCATCAACACCTCCCCGCCCCATGTTTGATGCTGTGCTGCTGGTGAGGATATGATTAATGAGGGAGGTGCTGGCTAAAATCTTGTGGAACAGGATGACTGATGGCTGGAATTTGAGGCTCCGTCAGCCTCCTTGTCATCAAAGCTCAATTTCTGCAGCAAATTAATAATACCCATTAAAATGGATTGATTGTCCCTGTCAGACACTCCTCCTTCCTTGCTCCCATGTGCTCCCTTATCAATGGCCCATTAGGTGAGCTACCCAAAGCGCTGGTGTCAGGACCAAAGGATGTGTTTCTCTTCTTAGCCAGATGGAAGCTCAAATTATCCTTGGTTCCAGGGGCTGATCACAACCTCAGTCATCAATAAGTCCCCAATGTGAAGGTGTCTACAGGATTTCTAATCATCGGCTGTCAATAGTTCCTTTCCCTGTAGCATTATTTATTCCTTCTGGCTACCAACTCTCATCTGGTGTAAGTTGACCACACAGCTTTGCTAAAATCAACAGTGTGGTGTGTCGATTTGCAATCTGCAGGCTTTAAGATGAGTTAATCCGCAGCCACACATTAAAAAAACCCCACAGAAAGAACAGCTGTTTATTCATATGGTTTTAATTTAATTTGTGTTTTGGTTTGGGTCGAACAGCATTTTATAGGCCCTGGCTTCTTACTAATGAAACAATGAATCAGAGGGTAGGAGTGGAGGCCCATGAAGTAAGGCTTTGAGTCCTCTCGAGCGAAAGAGTCCAGGACTGGTGGATTGACCCCCTGCCTGCTAGAAGGGTGTTGGCTTTTATGAGCTGGAGCAAAGGTCCAGAGGAAGGCATCTGAGAGACCGAATCTTTGGACTTTCTGTAAACAAAAGAGCAGGGATCAAATGGGCACGACAGAAAAAGAAGGCAAGGGTTACAATAGGCTTCTCTCCCTTTGGGGGATGGGAGGTAGGGTGAGGAGAATAAAGTGGCTAAAGTCTTCTGCAACCAGTTCTGGAGGATATATCTGGAGATGGCTCCAAAGGGCAATGATAACACTGGCCAACACACATTTTGGTGCTTCAAATGTTGTACCTGTTTCTGGGTCTATTTGACCTCCTGATCCAGAAATGGCACCAGTTTCCCCCCAAACTCTGGGATTTGAGATAGAAGAAATGCCATATACCACTCTGCTTGCCCATAAAAAAATCAGGAATTCTTCTTCGACTTTGCTACTCGTATTACGGACAAGCCTGTTGAAATGAAAGAGCATATCCTCTACCAATTGTGTGTAGTTGTCTGCCTTCTTGTTGTCAAGAAGGTTTTTCACAATAAGAACAAATGAAGACCAGGCACATGATTTGAGCCCCCGGTGGTGCAGTGGGTTAAACCCTTGTGCCAGCAGGACTGCTGACCAATAGGTCAGCAGTTTGAATCTGGGGAGAGCAGGTTGAGCTCCCTCAGTCAGCTCCAGCTCCCCATGCAGGAACATGAGAGAAGCCTCCCACAAGGATGATAAAACATCCAACATCTGGGCAACATCCTTGCAGACAGCCGATTCACTCACACCAGAAGTGACTTGCAATTTCTCAGTCGCTCCTGACATGAAAAAAAAAATATTGATGTTATGAAATGTGTGTCATTTACAAGTTGTCTGATCTTTGGACCATCCAAAATTCCTGCCTTCAATGTTTCCATGCTAAGTACAGGTACCATATGAGCTATGTTTCGGTCAGGCCTAGCTTTATATTTAGTGTTGGCAGTATAATTTTAATGATACCTAAGGTTCATTGTCTACCATATCTAAGAAACTAGGGCTGAAGAGGTTTATCCAATGCAATTTTCTGAATCAGTGCCTCTAAAAACCAAGACACCAAGAAAACAATTGGGGGAGAATGAGGGGCTGAGGATTAAGGAGTTGTTCCACTGAGTTCATAAATAGAGGTGGTCCATGCTGTTCCAAGGATCTGTACCGTTATGGACACTTGAGCAGTTTTGCAGGATGTGGGCTCACTGTATTGTCTTGGGTTCAAGTCAAGATACAGTACTTTCAGATTTTTCAGGCTCAGCTTCTCATTTTCGTGCGTTTTCCCATGTTACGTTTGACCTCCTTGTTTGTATCTTACCTTTCTGTTGTTTCTTGGTATGTTTGCTTGATTCTTGGATAAGCTGCATATATTGTTAAAATATTTATTATTTATTTATTTTTGGTGTTTGTATACTGCCCTTCTCAACCCTGAAGGGGACTCAGGGCAGTTCACAGTGTTGGCAACAGTTCAATGCCATCGATAAAAACAGTATAAAACCCTCTCCTAATAAAACATGAAACATTATTAAACACATCACATAAAATGGAGCCCCCGGTGGCGCAGTGGGTTAAACCCCTGTGCCAGCAGGACTGAAGACCGACAAGTCACAGGTTCGAATCCGGGGAGAGACGGATGAGCTCCCTCTGTCAACTCCAGCTCCTCATGCAGGGACATGAGAGAAGCCTCCCACGAGGATGATAAAAACATCAAAATCATCTGGGCGTCCCCTGGGCAACATCTTTGCAGACAGCCAATTCTCTCACACCAGAAGTGACTTGCAGTTTCTCAAGTTGCTCCTGACATGACAAAAAAAATCACATAAAATAACATCACCTATCACACAGATACATAGCCACATTTGCCACATTTAATAAGTATATATATGTGTGTGTGCGTGTGCACCTTCAAGTTGCCTGTTGACTTATGGCAACTCCATGAATTTCATGGGGTTTTAGACAAAGAAGAGTCAAAGGCGGTTTGCCTACAGCATCTCATATTTCTTGATAGCTCCCTTTACAAGTACTAACCGGGACTGATCCTGCTTTGCTTTCGAGATGAGGTGCATCTGGCGATCTAAAGGTACTCAGGCTTGCCACATTAAAACATTTCTTTCTTAATCTAAAGGAGGACACATGAATTAGAAGCAGCATGCACAAAAAGAGGACATGTAAACCTCTCTGCCAAACATTTATCGCCTTCTATTTGTTTCTATTTCAAGGGGCTAAAAAAAAGAAAAGGAAATAACCTGTTTGGTGCAAATCGAGCATATCATCTCGCCTGCTCTTTAATTCCTGTATGTAGTGGCAGTAGTTTTAAGGAAGAAAATTGCAGGTTTGAGACTAACTAGTAGTCCTGAGCTGAAGAGCCCATGCAAACACAAAAATACATTTCCAGCCAAAAAACTGCCAGAGTACACTTCCAGAAAGTGATCATAAGTGTCTTTCTGTCTTTCTTTCTTTCTTTCTTTCTTTCTTTCTTTCTTTCTTTCTTTCTCTCTCTCTCTCTTTCTTTCCCTTCCTGCCTGCCTGCCTGCCTGCTTGCCCTCGAGTTTCTAGTTGTATCTTAGTGTCTAAGGGAATTGTAGAGCTTAAAGGCAAATTGCTGCTCCCAGAGTGACAACTATTTTAGTCAGTTTCCCAGCACCCAGGTTTAAATTGGGAAGTTCAAACACATTCAGCAGTGTCAGGCTTAAGGGATCGAAAAAGATGAGGAAAATGGAAGCTTAGTGGGGTTCTGTAGGTTGCAGGGCCCTTCCACACAACCATATAACACAGAATATCAAGGCAGGATAAGCCACAATTCCTGCTTTGAACTGGGTTATCTGTGTCCACGCTGCCATATATGCCAGTTCAAAGCAAATAATGTGGGATTTTATTCAGACGTGTGGAAAAGTGCCTAACTTTCCCCATTTTGTAGTTCAGCATTTAGATCCAAAGTCATTAGAACTAAGAGGCTGAACTTGTATCAGATTTTTTTAATATAAGCAGCTGATTACATAGGAAACCCTGGAATCAATTTGAGGCCCAAATTGTTATTACAAGAATCACAGAGCACCAGTTTGCATTAAGGACTTCTTTCGCTCACTTTTGTGGGAATTTGTTGCCTGGATGCTGCAGTTTGAAGCTAGCTTTGTACTGCATTAAATGGTTAGTGTAGATGGGGCCTTTAACAACATTACAGCCAAGCAACATCCTCAGCTCTCTGCCTAGTCTGTTTGGAGCAATGCCAGGAATCGCTCTGCCTCTGCTGCCTTCTCATTAAGATCTGTGTGTGGCCAGGCCTGCTCTGTATTCCTCCTGTTTAACATTAGGAAAGAAACCTATAAATGTTCTTCTGGGGGCTATAACAGAGCATCTGGTTCTGTGTGATCATAGCCTCCAACAGCTGACATAACAGGTAAAACTTTTTATTCCAGGGCCAACTGGGCATCTGTCTTTTTTACTGGGCCACGCCGGTGACAGGAGTATTTCGGCTGCACCGGCATAATGTTGGGCTCAGCAGGTGGGCTGGCAGGACTTTGCACTCCAGTTGCCCTTGGCTCCTCAAATGGTTTGGATATCTCTGAATTCTTCTTCCTTCTGGGAGGAAAACATGTAGTGTTTCCCTGTCAAGCTCCTATCTGTGCAGAAGGTTTTAATTTATTATCCTGAGCTGTGGCCTAGCAGTGGCTTGTAATTTTGAAAAAGAAGAATTAGTTCACAGGGATAAAGTCATCTCCTATTCTGGATGAAAAAAGTAGTCACCCAGACTGGGAAATTAGGGGAGTTTTAGTTAAAAAGTTCACTTTCCACAGCTCTGGTGTTTACCAAGCATGACATTTTGAGAGCATAGGTGCAAAATTAGATATACAGTATATCCAGAAATAAATGCAGGGAAAGGGGGGGGGGGCAGGAATAGATGTGATTTTATTCTGCTGTAGGGAATGTTTTGAGTGATATTTTCCACCTTTCCTCAAAACAGAAAAATGCACAACTTGCCTTTCATTATTTCCTATGCCTAGCCTTAGTTTTCGCATCCCTTTGTGGGCCATCCTGCAGCACATTTTTCAATCACTCTCTCATAGAGTCTCGACCAATTTAACATAGTTTGTGGCAGCCATAAAAACAAGGTTTCTGGAGTATAACAACTACTTTCAAAGTAAGTACCGCACAATTAAACAGGAAACAACACTTTCAAACCAGGAACTGACAGTTTTTCAAATTATGTAACATAGTGTAATTGGATGCACTATGGGAGATGGTGAAATGTATTTGATAGTGCACATGTTGGTTTCATAATATTCCAGTTTAAGTCTGAAAATAGCAGTAATGATGTGCCACATTCACTGTCCTTCCCCTTCCTCCTATTTCTTTGCAGAGTGGACACCTCTGGCTCTTGTATGTTCTGGGTCTTCTTTGTTTAAATCCTCAATGAAAAATATATATTCCATGCAGAAAGCTTTGATTTCCTCTATTAGTAATTTTTGTAATGTGCCTTTCACCTGTCAATTTATGGCGACCCCATGAATTTCACACTCTATATTCTTATATCTGCTAGCATACCTTACTTAGGCGATCCCTCGTTGTCCAAGTAGGATTGTCTTCCAAGATCGGTGTCCTGGCAGTGGGTCCGTAAGTGACTGTGGAGCTCTATTCTTGACCCGCATGTTCTCCTGCAGTGAGGGCATTGGTTTCCAGGTGGAAGGCAGTCCCGGTCGGGGTTGGCTTGATGCGCCTTCCTCTTGGCACATTTCTCTCTTTCGCCCAGCATACCTACTCCAGTGTTAAAAAGGAGAATGAGGATAAATCTCCTCCCCCTTTCTATTCAATAACATTCCAAAAGATTACTAATGATTTTTTTAAAAAGTACAGATAGACACTTTATCCTGTTCTGCTGAATCATTCGGTTTTAATAGCCAATTTTGTTTAGTAGAGAATAACTTACTCTTCCATTTCTGAGTATACAACACTCTTGTAGCTGTTGTCAAATATTGACACATTCTTCCTTCCAGTTGATCATACATTAGTCTCAGAAGAAAATGTCCATGTTTAAATTTAATTTTGATATTTACAATTTTCTATATCAAAGTATGTATTTTAGCCTTTTCACAAGTCAGCCACATATGGCAGTGGTTTTCAACCTGTGGGTCCCCAGGTGTTTTGGCTTACAACTCCCAGAAATCCCAGCCAGTTTACCAGCTGTTAGGATTTCTGGGAGTTGAAGGCCAAAACATCTGGGGACCCACAGGTTGAGAACCACTGGCATATGGTAAAAAGTCTATTTTTATTGTAGGGCTCATGAAGATAATGACTTGCTGGAGATGCTTTAGCTGGAGATCCTGCATTGAGCAGAACACCGGACTTCATAAACTATGAACCATCTCTGTGATTCCATGATAATGCCCTCACATTGCAACAATGGAAAACCAGGCTTTGCATTATGTTGATGCTCAATGGCAACTGGTGGTTTTGTTGGTACAGTGGTAAATCTACTCTAGAATTTAGGCTGAATTTTAAAAGGACTAGCCAAGATGTTGAACCTTAGTTCATAAAACGGCTCAGCACCTTGAATAACTTAATTAAATTTTGGTCTAAACCATAAATCAGATTTAGTGCCTGCACTGGAATAGGAGTCATCACCCACCACTGCTGATGTGCTAGATAAATGCCAACGGCTACACCTCCTCTGAAAATTTTTTTCAAAAGATCTGAAAATACAGTGGGTATAGTTACAACAGTTCATCACGAGCAGGATATAACGTGTTCTGTGAAAAAAACTGTCCAGTATGACATGATATTGAACTGTATACATTCACTGTATTTTGTCACATTCAATGAATGAAGTCTAATTAGCTTGAAATAATTATTTAAATTACTTAAATCTGGGATGACTTGTATTAAAGTAAGAAATTGAAATATTAATTGTTTTTAGAACACTTAGAAAAGTATGGAGTGATGAATTGCCTATCTTTAGACCAGAAAAGCTCAGGAATTAGGCCCAGTTTTTTTTTTGTATCCATTTTGTGTAATAGTGCCTGGAGGCAGCCATCTTAGGTTAGTCATTTCCTAGGCGGAGTTTAGAAGCAGCCTGGGGAAATGTGGAGAACCCTTGTGATTGGCTGGGAGAAAGTGGGTGGAGCTTGGTTAAAGTGCAGGAAAAAAAGAGCCTTGATGAGTGCTTTTTGAAATCTGACAGTCAGGTTCTGGTGTTTGTAGAGAGTTAGGTTTTGGGTTTTGAAGAAGACAGTTAGGAGAGAGTTAGGAGAAGGAGTGTGGAAGTTAGTGAAGCCAAAGTAATTAGTTAGTGTGTTCAGAGAGCTATTAGGGAAGAATAACTGGTATAGTGATTATAAACAGATCCCAGGAAAAGGACTGTTTGAAATAAAAGGATTCTAGTCAGGAAGAAGTCTGCTAGTTTCCTGAGGGAGTTAAGAGTTGTTATTTGAAACCAAGTACTGAACTGTTTTAAAGTAACCAAATAAGCTTCATCTCATTCTTGCAACTGTTATGCTTAAGTGCCAGTGTTTTTGAAAACCACACAAATAAACATCTTTGTTCTTTGTTAACAAACAACTGTCTCAGTGTGCCTCTATATAAAGAAGTATTCTTATCAAATTAGGGAAACAGAGTTTCCAGTTTGGTGGCAGCAACTACTTAGAAGAATCTCAATAATACCCACCTCGGTGTTCTGCGCCCTGAGTTCGAATTCAGCACCATCCAGCTCACTTTCAATACATGGATCAAAAAAGAAAACTAAAAACCCCTTTTGACTTTGGTGATAGCCTGATTCCATTGTAAAAACTCCTCAGAATATTATTAATTGGTGGCAGCATGTTACATTAATTGGTGGCAAAGGCCTGAAGATTATTCTGCCTCTCTCAAAACAGGTTTAAGTGCCCTAAGCCTCTATATATATTAGTGGCACAGTGTTAGGGACTGTTAGTAAATTAGAAAAAAAATCTTTCTTTACATATGGTCTTCCAGCAATTCCAAAAACCCAGTCAGACATATTTGCTTAACCCCACTATTACTACAGAGCAGTGGTTGTCAACCTATGGGTCACCAGATGATTTGGCTGGGATTTCTGAGAGTTGTAGACCAAAACACCTGGGGACCCATAGGTTGAGAGCTACTGCATAGAGGCTGGAGACTAAACTTAGGGGTTTCTCTTTTCATTAGATCTGGACAATGTGTAGCCCTCCAGATGTTCTTCAACTCCACTTGCTATTGGACTCGCTAAGTCCAGCCGGTGTTGAGGCACGATGGTAACAGTAGCTCAAAGGTGTCCTACCCCTGAAAGGAAGCATGTGATCTATCCCTGAATCATGGTCCATCTCCTGAACTGAAATGCAACTGGTTATGCCCCGTTGTCCCTTAACAGAAGACCACCCTCCAGGATCTATCAGAGTATTCTCTAGTGCCTGTACCACATACTCATCCAGCCTGACCCACTCTGGTGAAGCAATGTGAAGGAGACATCAGAATGAAAATGCCGGTTGTTGATGGGAGCCTCAGTAGAACTTGTGATCTCTTGGTTCATCAGGGAGGAGTATATAATTAAATGATTATACATCCTGTCTTCTCTGTCCAAACAATGGCTTCTACATCCTTCAAATGAACTGTGTACCAGGTCAATATGTCAGTCCAAGGGATGCTACAGTATGTGGCACAGTTTTGCAGCTGTATTGTAATTAAGGGAGTGACAGAGTCGCTGGACCGTGCTTGCTTTAGGCCACACAGCTATTGAAACGTCCCTGTATAAAATCGCCTCTCCCACACATCCCTTCTGCATTTTAAATTTTTTATAGAGAAGCCTTTGACCTGAAGTCCACCTGCCTCCGTGGCTTGGAAATGAGAGAATGCTGGATTGTTACAGGAATCCACATCTGCTCCCTGAGTTATGTGTGCTGTTTCTTTTCTTCACACCCATCCACTCACCTCCGGATTTAATTTGAGAAGTAGGGTATGACAACATCTTCTTTATGACAGATAGTAGTAACTTGTGTCATGGCCACTGTTTCACCACTCAAGTTATATTCCCACAATGGTGAGGAAAAGTAAGAACAAAATTTTATTCAGCTGGAATGACACACACAGAACCAAGGAACAGGTGGAGTGTATATGCTTAATATAATAAGATGCTTTGGGGGTGTGAAAGTGTGTGGAGTCACACACTGCTCTGAATTCATGCAGGCACTCTCATAACTTTTATCACCAGGGTTTGCAAAAGTTACTTTTTCAGACAGCCACTCCCACAATCTCCATGATTGCTGCTGGGAGAGTCAGTCCTAACATTTGTAACTGTGCTTATCTTGTAAATCCATAATATCATTGATGTGTGGAGTCACCCAAACAATGCAGATCACAGCTATCATGTCCATGGCTTCTGTGTCCACTTCATTGCCAATATGAGTCTTTCTGTGCTTTGCTAAGATGACCCTCAGAGGGCATGTAATGTTCCACTGGGCTCCTTCTTATCATTTTGTAGGGGTGTCCATCATTTGTACTCTGTTGGTAAGCGTTGAACATCATCTTGGTGCTACTATAAGGAAGTGGAGTAGAATTTTGTGGACTATATTGACATATAATGTACATCCTACTTACACAGCATCTGGGCTGTTTGACACATTATGTAGCGGCATATCTGCATTTGATAGGGAGCTGAAATCTGACTCTCAAAAGAATGTGATAAATGTATATTCTAACAGTGTATTCATTACATTAAGTTTAAAGTTTTTTAAAAAATAGTTGTACACAAAAGTAACCCGAATGTGTAAAAGGGGCCATAGGCTCAATGGTTGCTAAAATCATAGACCAAGAATAAAATATTTGCAACAGCTATTAACTTGGAGTAGTGAAAGTTGGATGTTATATATACAGCTATCTCTCTTTCTTTTTGCACATACACTATTTATTATTATTATTATTATTGATTCATCCATTCATTTAACAGACTTTGCAATGCAGACCTTATTTCACTATATACATTGTTCCAAGTATCACTTTACAATATTAACACTTGATATATTCCTTGGATGTGTATATAGGTGGTGTGATGCCAGCTAAATAGAATATTTTCTCCAGTATATAAGTGGTCCACCAACAAGTCTTAAGTTAAAAAAGAATGAATAATCTATTAATTAATTATTTTACTTTCAAATATATGCAGTTTCTTTTTAGTGATTTTGAGAATGTTCTTTTTCACAAGATATATATTTAAAGATGTAATGTCAGGTTCCAGCAATTAAAAAAATAATCTCAATCACTACCAGGTATTTGTAATCTACAATAAGCTGAGCAGTAATCTACCTCCTCTCCATTGTCAACAACTGAGCAAACAGAGGTGGCATAGCTGCCATGCTCCTCAGCTGGACAGGGTCTCTTTCCGCCAAAGGTGAAGATATTTTAAATCTCAGAACCATCCAGACACATGCTTTGTGTCCCACACATGTAAATTTACTGTCCCTTGAGTTAAGCATTGACCTAAGCTTTGACTTGGTTAATATTTACCTCTCTGGTCAATCAATATTGATGTTCTCTTTGACAGATGTCGATACTTGTTTAGTGTTTGTCTATTTCCCCCTGTTGCTAATTTTCTTGAAAGCTTTTATTTATTCTTTTAAAGTTAAATTAGCAGGAGGGCTTCTTTCTCTTCTCCATGGACAGATGGGGGTGACCTTCTTTTACCCCTTAACATAAAATATATGTATGTAATTTTATAGTGTGTGTGTAGAAGGGCAAGGGCGAGATACACAGGCTCTACATTATTTATATTTAAATTTATATCTCCTCTTTCCCCCTGGATGGCTGTCCAAGTGGTTTCAAATAAAATACCATAGCAACATAGTAAAATTAATCAAAAAGGACACAATACTAGAGGGCAAAGCATTCAGTGAATCAATTGTCAAATGTTAGAAATCAGCATATGTTGAGGCCAGAAAGGCCTGGATGGAACAGTTCTGCAATATTAATGTTGAGAAATATTGATCATAACTAATCATAGTATTCCAAATGTGGTTGCCCCCTGGTTGCCCCTTCCCCATAACAACAGTATGAAAGGATTGAGTAATGCAATAATAGTAAGATTCCCATATCTATGGGAATAGGTCCCCAGATGGAACATGGTTACTTGAAGCCATGAATATGACAGAAACCATTAAGTTTCTTGACTTCCAGTTCTTACATACTATACATACTATACATCCAGAGTGTTGGAGTTCGGTGCTACCTATATGCAGATGACATCCAACTATACTACTCCTTTCCATCTAATGCCAAGGAAGCTGTTCTGACCGTAAACCAGTGCCTGTCATCAGTAATGGACTGGATGAGGCAAACAAATTGAAACATAACCCAGACAAGACAGAGGTTCTCTTGGTCAGTTGGAAGGCAGACCAGGGAATAGGGATCCAGCCTGTCCAGGATGGGGTGACATTCCCCCTGAAGACACAGGTCTGCAGTTTGGGGGTCCT
Organism: Anolis sagrei; assembly: GCF_037176765.1. NCBI lineage: Eukaryota > Metazoa > Chordata > Lepidosauria > Squamata > Anolidae > Anolis > Anolis sagrei. The sequence goes on from NC_090022.1 coordinate 139,488,275, forward strand.
CCTGGACTCAGAGCTGAACCTGGAGGCCCAGGTGTCCGGGAGGTGACCAGAAGAGCCTTTGCACAGTTAAAACTTGTGCATCAACTGTGCCCATTCCTGAGAAGCCAGATTTGGCCACAGTGGTCCATGCCAGAGTGGTCCAGCTCTGGAAATGCTTTCTTCCCAGCAAAGCCAGAATGCCCCCCTCCTTGCTATCCTCCCAGCAGCAGCCATGCTGTTTCCATGTCAGCGGGCAAACATATACATTTAGGGTGAGAAAAGTATTACAGCCCCCAAATTCCCAAAATGTTTCCTGAACTTTTTGAGAACTTTTCATTGCTATACTCACTGAAATCAGCCAATAAAGCTCTTGGTACCACAATACCACAATACACAGAATCAGTAAGAGGGCGCGCCTTAGAGGCTTGCAATCTGAACAAAAGAAAACTTAAGCAAACCACACAAAGGGGAGAAGAGATGGGAGGGGAAAATGGGAAAACCAGTCTTTCAGCGGGAGTGGTGGGGCGTCTCTGTTTCATATCTGATTTTTAGTGGCTAAATGGAATATAAATTCATCTTTGGGTATTGTCCTGCTCTTCATTCTCTTGATATGGGACTGTAGGGATGAGGATTTCCCTGCTGGAGGGGGAAAGTATTTCACTGTACATATAGAGAGACATGTCTGTTCTGAGTGTGCTTAAAAGGGCCAGCTGAAGGCATTTGTGCAGAGAAGCTAACAAGACTGTAGTTGGTTTTTATTCTATGGCCATTGGAAGGGAGCTGCCACTCCATGTGATAACATCAGCCCAGTTTAGCTGTTGCGGAACAGGTTGCATATGCCCCAGAAGACAGGAAAGGCCAGTGACCATGAGATCAACTACTATCTGCCACTTTAAGTGGTTTCTTCACGCTGCCTAACAGAAGGGATGGCCCTGCCATCACCTTTTCTGAAAATGCCTTTAAAAAAACAGTTTGGAAAAGAGATGTCAGTGCAGCTATACTGTTAGTGTAAATATGGTAAATATTTCCATTTGTTGGCCTACAGCTGGTCAGATCCTCACTGTGAAGACATCTGCCCTTGTGCTTCATTACTCTGCTGCTGAATACGCATGCCCATTGTGGAATACATCTCACCACGTTAAAACAGTGGACGTGACTCTTCATGAGACATACCACCTTATCATAAGATGTCTAAGCCCTACACCAGTGGAGAAATTATACTGTTTAGCTCAGGGGTCCCCAAACTAAGGCCCGGGGGCCAGATACGGCCCTCCAAAGTCATTTACCTGGCTCTTGCTCAAGGTCAACCTAAGTCTGAAACGACCTGAAAGCACACAACAACAACAACAACAACCCCAACTTATCAGCCAAAAGCAGGCCCACACTTCCCATTGAAATACTAATAAGTTTATATTTGTTAAAATTGTTCTTCATTTTAATTATTGTATTGTTTTAAAGTGTTTTTGCACTACTAATAAGATACGTGTGGTGTGCATAGGAATTCATTCACATTTTTTTCAAATTATAATCCGGCCCTCCAACAGTTTGAGGGACTGTGACCTGGCCCTCTGTTTAAAAAGTTTGAAGACCCCTTCTTTAGCTGGTATTGCACCACTTGACATCCATCAGGAAGTAGCAGCCAATAATGAAAGGACCAAGGCAGTGACATCTCCAGCCCATCCCCTGTTTGGATGTCATCCAGCACACCAACGCCTTAAATTAATAAATAGCTTTATAATATCTACAGAGATACTAACAGGAACACCTCAGCAAGTGAGAGTCCAAACATGGCAGGCTAAAACCTGGAATCTCAATCCGTGGCTGATACCAAATGAGGGACTCCCACTGGGCACACAGAAGACTGGGCCACATGGAAGGTGCTGAACAAATTGTGCTCTGGGACCACGAGATGCAGAGCCAACCTTAAGAAATGGGGCTATAAATTTCAGTCCACAGCATGCGAATACGGAGAAGAGCAAAGCACAGACCACCTACTGCAATGCAACCTGAGCCCTGCCACATGCACAATGGAGGACCTTCTTGCAGCAACACCAGAGGCACTCCAAGTAGTCAGCTTCTGGTCAAAGGACATTTAGTATAATGTCAAGTTTTTAACTTTGTTTGTGTTTTTAAATACAGTGTAACTGTACCCTCAATTCACTTCTGACACGATAAATAAATAAGCTGGTCAAATGTCACAGTTTTAAGGTTGCCATACTCTCTGTAGAGATGGAATACTCATCATGCAAAGTACGCCTTCTCCTAACAGAGCATCCCAGATATTACATTTCCTTCAATGCAAAAATAAAATAAAATAAAATAAATTGATGTCCTATGTCAACATGCATAGCAGTCCTGAAGCAAAGAGTCCATAAATGTCTCTGTATACATTTCTTTCTTTCCCTCTCTCTTTCTTACATACACACACACACGCACACGCACACATCCTGCCAGGCTCTTCACCCTCTACAGCATCTTCAATTAATCTCTGTCAAGAGGTAATCAAAAGGAGAGGGGACATGGGTGAATATAGATGTGTTAGCAATTAATCTAACTCAGTTTAATAGAGAGGGGGTGGGTGCCGGGAGAATGAGGAGGCATGGTTGGGCAGGAAGAGGAGATGGCCTTCATAATAGGAAGAAAGGAGTGGGGGTTATAGATACAATACAGAAAAGAAAGTGTTGACCATGCGAAGAGAGAAGCCCCTTTCAGGCCTGGCAGAAAGAGTTCTCAGGATGCTTTGGTTCTTCCAAGATGGAGAGTCAGGAGGGTGGCCGATGACAGAAAATCACCTAGTTATGAGAAACAATAAATATATTTCTATAAATAACTAAAAATCTCCAGGTCTTGAATTTCCCATCTCATAGTTTACATTCTCTTTCCCACTGATGTGTACCACCCCAGGGAAAAATGGATTAGGAATTATGCCAAGTTTTTTAGCCAGCTAGGTCTATATATCTGCTTGCCCCAAAGGAAGAAATGTCAATCTGCACAAACTCTCCTAACCTCCTCTCCTGCTCCAACTGCTAGCAGAATTATGTCACACAATATACGTGATGCAGGATTGCGCCTGGTTAGTTCCATGTTTGATCTTTCCTTGTCAGACAATGTCACGACTCTCCTCTTGTTGCATTGCATTTCCATTGCTATTAGATGGCATCTTTTCATTGACAGGAAAAACTCCTCAATGGCTCCACTATTGTTCCCATTCAACTATTGTTCATAGTGCAGTGGTTTTGCTCCACTGCTGTTCTGACATTTCAGCAGTCATGTGGTGCGAGTGGGTGTGATTCTCCTCCCTGTCCCTATCTTCAAGCAGGATGAAGTCACATAGCTTGAATCCATTTGTGGGTTTTATTTTATTTTATTCTAAAGTTGTTGTTGTTGTTGTTGTTGTTTTTTTTTTTTTTTTTTGCTGTAATCATTGCATTGTGCTACTCTGGGAGTTGTTGACAGAATCCTGCAATTCTGCAATTATGGCCGTGTTCTCCCTTTCTGGGAAGCATTGAAACAGTGCAATTGCATAATTGTGGCATGAAAAGAAGGAAACAATTAATCAGTGCACAAGCGCTATGTAGGAAGGTCATGGGTAGGAAGGTGTGGCCAAGTGAGGCAATGCAGAAAACTGAATGTGAGGCTATGTATCATAGAAGCAGCACCATAGTGCTATTGGAGAGAAGGTGTGAAAGTGACTATTTCCGAGCTGGTATGTTTCCATTGGGAGCCCCTGGTGGCACAGCAAATTAAATTGCTGAGCTGCTGAACTTGCTGACTGAAAGGTCGGTGGTTTGAATCTGGGGAGCTGAGTGAGCTCCCGCTGTTAACCCCAGCTTCTGCCAACCCAGCAGTTTGAAAACATGCATGTGAGTAGATCAATAGGTATTGCTTCTGCAGGAAGGCAACAGCGCTCCATGCAGTCATGTTGGTCACATGACCTTGGAGGTGTCTATAGATAATGCCAGCTCTTCGGCTTAAAAATGAAGATGAGCACCACTGTCCAGAGTTGGACATGACTAGACTTACAGTCAGGGGAAACCTTTACCCTTTACCTTATGTTTCCATTTACTTAGACAGCACAATTGCTGCAGGATAAGAGGCTGGTATGATAGTCCAACATCAGGTTTCTGCTCACCTGGGGAGGCCTGTGGAGGTTTCTTTTTGCTCCTGGATATGCATTAGCACTTCCATATTAACCCCTTTTTGCCTCAGATCTAAAATTCCAAAGGTCAAAGGCAGCAAAGCAAGTTTTTGTCTGAATTTTAATGAAGCTGTCAAAAGTGCTGAATCCTAGACTCCAAATAGGCTCAGCACCTTAGATAACTCCTTTAAGATTCAGGCTAAAACTCAAAAGTAGATTTGCCAGTCCAATAGCACTGGAGTATAGTGACCAACTTTCACATTTCTCCTGGGAACTTTTAGCTATTATTTTGGGATCCCCCTGGTTCACGTATAGCTCTTCTATTTCTCCCTTATATTTAGAAGTACTGTAAAGCCCCACTCTGCTCGTATGTGTGTCTCCCTTCATGCTTCTAGAAAAGCGAAGGAAGGCGGGGGGGGGGGGGTGAGTAGGGAAAAGAAGAGTTGGAAGGAGGACAAGAAGATAAGGGTAGAAGAAGAACAGGGGAGAAGAAGAACAGAGGAGGGAGAGGAGAAGAAGGAGGGAGAGGAGAAAAAGGAGGAGAGGAAGGTGAGGGGAGAAGAAGAGAGGAGGAAGAAAAAGAGGAGGAAGGAGGAGAGAAAGAAAAGAAGTGAAGATGAAAAGGAGGAGAGGAAGAGGAGGAGAAAGTGGGAACAGAAGAGGAGGAAGACAAAGAGGAAGATGAGAAGAAGGAAGAAGAAGAGAGGAAGACAAAGAAGCAGAGGAAGAGGAGATATTCACTGTGTTTCCATGCATTTTTTTATTCTTAACTAACAACGTGCATACATGAAATGAAGCAACCAGGTCAAGTAAGCCATTCTTTCCCACCAATGTTTATTGCAGACAATGCCTTCGCAACTCAACACTGAATGTGTTTCTCCAGCCCTTACTTGTAATCCTGCTGCTAAAAAAATTCAGCTAGAGAGAGAACTAGGAGGAAAAAAATCTGAAACATTTCTCAAAGCTAAATCTTTTTTATACCCATGGCCAAAGGTTGGCCACACCACATCAGAGCTACCAGCAAATGAAAAGGAGTCAAGATATCATTGTTCCCTATTGTACCAGCCCAAGGGGCATAGTTGGCATGCTTTTTAAAAAAAATTCCCTGTTAAAGTGTTTGCTACTTAAAAATAAACAGTCAATATTTCCTTGACTCAGTAAGGTCTGGAACAAGATCACAGAGCAAAACACATTTTGAGCTGCGTATGTGCCTTTCCAAGACAGCTAGATATGACGCTGCAGTTATTGTTCATCATCTCATGCATTTTAAGATCTAAAGATAGTCCCAGATGCCACAGTGTGTCTACCTCACATTGTGTTCAAACAGAAGATCAGAGCTTGTCCGCTAAATAACAAACTGGCACGCTCGTTTTTTTCGCGAGACATAAAGAGGTTGTGGCACTAGGGCTGTGATTCAGATTAATTCAAATACAACATCAAAATAAAATAGAATAGAGCCAGACACTTAGTCTTCAATTTTTTTTTTTTTTGCCATGTGAATTTTGCACATAGGGACAATTTTTGAATTTTCTATTGAATTGAAAGGTCTTCAGCTGTTGGCAAATGGATAGCAAGGAGGGAGCCAGTCCAGGCTCCTTAGGAAGGGGTTCCAGAGTCTGGGAACAGCTACAGAAGAGGTTCGCTCTTACATTCACAGCAAACATGAGGGTAGTGGGATTGAAGCACTTTCTCTCCAAGACTTCAGAATGGAGGGAGATACCTGTACAGCCCTGCAAATAGCCTGGTCCCTGGGCCATCCAAGGTTTCATGAGTCATAATGGGCACTTTGAATTATGCTCAGAAGCAGATCAGTATCTAGTAGAACTAGTGTAACAAGGCTTTATGACCTCCCCGTAACCAATTTCAGTAAGCAATCTGGCTGTAGCTTTTTGGATCAGTGAAAGTTTCCATACATTTTGCAAGGGCAAGCCAATGAAGAACACTTTATAATCTGAAAGGGTGTAACTAACACACGTCATCACAGCCAAGCCATCTTAAAAGTCCAAGGCATGCATGCAAATGGGCACCATTGGTACACTAGTTTTTAGAGAAAAAATATACTCCTGAACCCAACAGAAATCTGAGCATCACGTTTAGGTCTAAATCAGTGGTTCTTAACCTGTGGGCCGTGGCCCAGCAGTGGGCGCAAGAACGAAAATCTGATCCACGAACCACCTTCATCTTATTTTATTTTAACTTATTTCTGCTCCTTTCCGCAGAATTAACCAGCTAACCATTCCTTTGGGAACTAATATTGGTTCCTGGTCAAAATGGTCCCCAGTCAAGTGGTCCCTGGTAAAGTGGTTCCTGGTCAAAGTGGGCCCTGGTCAAAAAAAGGTTGGGAACCACTAGTCCAAATCCAAGAGTTCATTGAAACTGAAAACTTGTCTTCAAGGTGAGTATAACTCCATACAACACAGGATGAATCTACGGCCCCTTCTATATTGTCCTCATATCCCAGGATCTGATCCCAGGTTATCTGCTTTGAACAGGATTATATGAGTCCCCACTGCCAGATAATCTGGGATAAGAAGATAATATGGGATCGGATCCTGGGATATAGGGCAGTGAAGACAGGTCCTTAGTTCCCTGGTTTGCCTTAGCACACATTGAATTGTCCAACACCATGGCCTATTTAATTGCTAACAGTTAAAGGTTTCTATCTAAAATCCTAGTGAATATGAACTGCTTATGTTAGTGGCCTGTCCATTTTGGACACTGACTTGAAGTGGATGGTATTTGAAGTCCCATCCTCTTCCAAGACTGTTATGCCTCTTCTCCCTTATTTTTCCCTCGCTGCCTGCCAGGAATGCTCCCATAATCCCTGTAACACCCCCCCCCCCCCCCCGTGCACACAGCCTGTGTGTATAAGCAAGGTTTAGCTCCCATCTCGGTGCTTCTGACTTGGACTTTTAATATTTTAATTGAGTGAATTGGCCCGGAGTAGTCTATTGAACTCTACCTGACCTCTTAAATAACAGGTCAAGGATTTAGCTTTTGTGGCTTTGACCCCTTCCCTTATCTGCTAATGCTGCTCCTCTCTCAATTAGCTGCCTGCCCCGCACTTGGCAAAAGTTTGAACCTCTTTGCAGGCGCCTGAATGGCCTCCCATCCTATACACGTGGGCTGTATACAACTGTGGCCCTGCAACGGAGATAATTTATGGCGGTCTACGTCACCTGCTGGTGTCTCTTCCTACTCTCAGCTGGCTGAATTACACAATTCCTGGTCTTGCCCACTTCCTGGCTAGTCAGCATTTGTAAACATGGGGACAAACTTGAAATCCCTTCTTAGACAGGCTGCAACATCTTCTGTCTCAGCCACAGTTAAGGTTTCATAGTGGAAACATTGTTCTGATCCAAGTTTAGAGGTTGTGGAGAATGACAAGACACCAGGAGCAACTGACAGGGTTGTTCCAGGTGCTCAACTAACTTTCGGGAACAGCACATTAGCTAGACTTCTGGCAATGGGTGTAGGAAGTGTCACGGGTCTTTGTCAGCTTTGTAGCCAGCTGTGTTCAAGGTCACATCGATGAGTTGTATGTATTGATAAACCAAACAGCAATCATTTCAAGCTTTGTTTCCTTGGCTGCAATAGAATGCTATATAGACACTGGTGGAGTGGAGCTCTCAGGGTTAAAGCACAGGGATATTTTGCTTAGCAGGGAAGAGAGCATCATTTTCCTACCTGCTCTGTTCCTTCTGAGGGCCCTTCTACAACCCAGAATATCAAGGCAGAAAATACCACAATATCTGCTTTGAACTGGGTTATCTGAGTCCACACTGTCATATATTCCAGTTCAAAGCAGAATATGTAGGATTTTATTGAGCTGTGTGGAAGGCCCCTGAACTTTGCTGGAGTGGAGAGCTACAACTGTGTTTTCTTAGCAACAACATATTGTTGTAAATTATTATCCAAAACAGTGGTTTGGTCTTCAATGGGTGATGAAGAGTTATATTTCCAGAAACCTGCTCCTGGTAGAGATGAAATCTGCTTGAATTAATTTCTCAACACAGCTGCCTGTACTTTGGGACTCTTCTGGGAACCAGGGATTGGCCCTGGAGACTGACAAGTTGAGCACCTGCATTTCAAGAGTTACAGAGTTGGTGATTTCTAATGTAGTCAAGACTTTCCTTCACAAATCCCCCAACAGAAAGATGCCCTCACTCTCTTTCGAACTAGTCCAGTGCCACAGGCACAGCTCTGAATTAACTCATTGAGACACATTTTGGAGCAAGATCATTCATAGTTCATCTTTCTAGCAAAGAAAGGTCTTGACACATTAATCTGAAGCATCTGTGAGCAGCACCATATGTAGGGTGTGAGCTGGATCCTTCAGTTCACAAGGGAATTAAGAGCAAAATAGCTGCCAAAATTGCTTACGTCACAGAAGTATGAATATGTGTGTGCTGGGAGGGTTCATTTGGTAATGAAATACATAAGTGGAGCAAATGTGGAACAGAACCACGAGCCACAGATATGAAATCAGAAGGGACTGGGGGAACAACACTCTGAACATAATGGGGGAAGTGAAAATGCCATGAGAAAATCTTCTAGCTCAGTGGTTCCCAACCCTTTTTTGACCAGGGACCACTTGACCAGGAACCATTCCCCAACATTAGTACCAAAAGGGTTACGAATCCGTTTTTGGTCTACTTTAGATTCGCTGGGTTGTTGTATGTTTTTTGGGCTGTATGGCCATGTTCTAGAACAGGGGTCCTCAAACTTTTTAAACAGAGACCAGGTCACAGTCCCTCAAACTGTTGGTGGGCTGGGTTGTAATTTGAAAAAAGCTTGAATGAATTCCTATGCACACTGCATATATCTTATTTGTAGTGCAAAAAACACTTTAAAACAATACAATAGTTAAAATGAAGAACAATTTTAACAAATATAAACTTATTAGTATTTCAATGGGAAATGTGGGTCTGCTTTTGGCTGATGAGATAGGATTGTTGTTGTTGTGTGCTTTCAACACACAACAACAATTTCAGACTTAGGTTGACCCTGAGCAAGGGCCAGGTACATGACCTTGGAGGGCTACATCCGGCCCCCAGGCCTTAGTTTGAGGACCCCTGTTCTAGAAGCATTATTTCCTGACGTTTTGCCTGCATCTATGGCAGGCATCCTAAGAGGTTGTGAAGACCTCACAACCTCTGAGGATGCCTGCCATAGATGCAGGCAAAACGTCAGGAGAGAATGCTTCTAGAACATGGCCATACAGCCCGAAAAACCTACAACAACCCAGTGATTCCGGCCATGAAAGCCTTTGACAATACAACTTTAGATTTAGTTTGGTTATTTGGGGGTGCTGATTCAGAAAAAGGCATTGGATAGACCACATCAGCTCTAGTTTCTGATGCAGGACATATGCCATCCAGTAGTCAGCATCTGTTCACCCACAGAAAACCATATTTAATAAGCCTTGGCACTATAAGAGGGTTTTGCAGGATCAGTCGCTCTTGTTGTAACGGTGTAGTAATGGTGAGGCCGCGGATCATACTGTAGTTCTTGCGGACCACAGGTTGGCAGCCACTGTTCTAGCTACACAACCCACTCCTTTGATGTAGGGGTGAGGAGAACATATAGCCCTTCAAATATTGTTGAACGGCAACTTAGGGAAACCATAGACTTCCCCATCCATACTTTAACATTTATTTATGGGATCCCCAGTAATCCTGCTTGAATGTCTGGGTAACATGATGAGTATCTTGGGGTCAAATGATGCAGTGAGGCCTGTCATTTTGAGGTCTCTTGTAGGTTTGTTTTTCCTTTCCTGCTCAGAGTGAGCAAACACGGACTGTCCTTTCAGAGCGGCTGAAGATGAGGCCCAAGGAAAAAGGGAGGGGGAATGGAGCTGGGGAAGCCGTGACATTAGCTTGATCAAAAAGACTATTTCATATATTAAGCTCATAAACCTGCAGCTGCAGCAGGAGCCCAAGGTCATGAAGTGTCATCATAATACCTCCTCTCAAAACCAATCTCAGCCTCCACCAAAGCTGAGAAAATGTGTGCCTTTCCCCCTGCCTTTTACTTAATCCTATCTGAGCTTGGAGGTCCCAGGGCAGCTTCAGTGTGAAGGACAGGCTTCCAATTCTTAAATGCAGCAGGCTACTGTGCATTGGATTGTTTGTTTTCTTAATTTGTCAATCTAAATTTGGTGTCATACATTGTCTTGCATGTGTGCTACCTGCATATTAATAACAGAATTGGCCTCAAACAAGCTCCTCCAAACACACCTTTTTCAGTTTTTTTTTTTTTTTTTGTCATGTCAGGAGCAACCGCTCCTGTTGTGAGAGAATTGGCCGTCTGCAAGGACGTTGCCCAGGGGACGCCCGGATGATTTCTGATGTTTTATCATCCTTGTGGGAGGCTTCTCTCATGTCCCCACATGGGGAGCTAGAGCCGATAGAGGGAGCTCATCCACCTCTCCCGGGATTCGAACCTGCAACCTGTCGGTCTTCAGTCCTACCAGCACAGGCTTTAACCCACTGTGCCACCGGGGGCTCCATATTTGATCTTTCTAGAGAAAGATCTTTCTCCATATGTGATCTTTCTAGAGAAGTTTTTTTAAAGGATGTAATGTTTATTTATTGTGATGCAAATAATACGCATCAGGTGATGGTCAAATCATGTGATGCTTGGAAAGGGGTTGCAAACCTGCTCTATGTACACCAGGAACATAGGATATGCAGTCCACTTCTTGCCAAGATTTGTTCATTGGAGGCTTGCCATTGCTTTCTTCAGAGGATCGGAGGGAGTGTGATTTACCAAAGGCCACCCAATGAGTTTCCATGGCTGCATAAGGATTCGAACCCTGGTCCTAGTCCAGCACTGAAACCACTGCAATATGCCAACTCTGGCCAAGTCATCAATTGGCATACACTTTTTAAATTTTTTTTTGCAAATATGTGGGACATCGTATAATTGCAAATGGATAAAGACTGAAATGATTTATGTGCTAGCAATCGGAAATCCTTATTTCTTATTTGGTTACCAGGTGAAAAATCATTAGATTAAAAAATGATATGAATACACATTTATTCACTGTTACCTTTTTGGAGAGAAATCCCCCCAAACCAATATTTATTTATTTATTTATTTATTTATTTATTTATTATGTTACTGACAAAAAAACACAGTATGTCATAGCAAAGAGATCTATATGTTGGATTTCGTATCACAAAATCAAAAGTCGAACACTTCCCAAGCGTCTAGGACTGTGTGGTGTAATTTCGAATGATGCATGCAGATCCAAGTAAGGTGGCCTTTTGCAGTTGCCAGATCGTGATTTTGTCAATGTTTATTGTTTCCAAATGCCAGCTGAGATCTTTTGGCATGGCACCCAGTGTGTCGATGACCACTGGGACCACCTGTACTGGTTTATTCCAGAGCCTTTGCAGCCATTATTATTATTATTATTATTATTATTATTATTATTATTGTGTAGGAGCAGCTTGAGAAACTGCAAGTCACTTCTGGTGTGAGTATGACTAATGTATATGCTAAGTGTAAGATCCTGGTAGTTACAGTTCAAAAATTACTTTTCCAAGTTCTGTCTGTGACAAGCCATTATAATGAATGGTGTGAGTGCTGATCTGACAGCCATGGGGCATCAGAGCTCCTCTGTTCAAATGAATTAGCCCAACTCCCTGTCCCAGTTGTGTAGGGGCAGGCAAAACCCCTACTGTGCCTGCAAAGCAAGCCCCTATATGCCTTCTCAGCACAAGGATGTAAGATACTCTCCTTCTCCTCCCTCCATTGCCTTGGGCTTTTTGACAGGCAAGGAGGGCAGCCTTTCCAATTTGGCCTCCTTGGAGCATCGCTGCCATTTCACATTTCTCATTAGCAGCAGCTGGCTTGTCCATTCAGGTTTCTAGTGAATTTACAGGGATTGTCAGCTTGGGTTTTTTATGGGAAATAGGAGGGAGAAAAGGGGACAAATGCCAGGATTTGTAAGCCCCATAAACCTCGCCTGCTCCAGTTTTATCTCTGTGTCCACCCAGTGTGGAGCGCAGCTTTTGGTTACCCCAGGCCTGTTAAATTAGCACCGGGCCCTGCATTCCATGGTATAAATATCTGCCATTGTAATGCTCAGGAATGCAAGTGTGTTGGAGTCTAAAATTAAAGAGCCAGGAATAAGGCTTCTCGAGTTACCAGAAACAAGACTCCATTGTGTCCCCTTTGGGCTCTGGCCTGATACAGGGAAGCTGCCTGGTAGTATTTAGAGACCACTTTGGGTTAAATGCATGAGCCAAGCAGGCCATCACGAGAAAATTAGGATACATATTTTTAATTGAAACCCTCTTGGCTGTGCGGCTATCTTGCTCCAGAATTCTAGCAAGTTTGTGCTGAGCAGAATGTTTTCTGAGGAAGCAGAGTACACAAAAAGTTTGTCCTTAAATCTACCACTTCTTTTGCCAGTGTTAATGCCAACTGGTCATTAGTAGAATAATAATGTGTGTAATTCTGTTTATGCACAATATCCTCCAGAACTGTCAATCCTCAATTGCAAAAATTATTCACAAATTTCAGAATTGTGCACTTTCAAAATTAGGAACTCTTATTAGAAGGGGAAGAGATTTTTTGGCTTTCAAAGGTGGGATGGTGGAGAGTGGGACTTTACTATGGAGGAATGTGCTGGAATGTGTCCAGAGGAGGGTGACTAAAATGATCAAGGGCCTGGAGAACAAGCCTCATGAGGAGCGGCTTAAATAATGAATATATTTTAATAAAACTTACATGGATTGTAAGTTTTCTACTTTTCTGACGACGAAAATTTAGTGAACAGATGATAAGTCACTGAGTGCGAGATCAGGGCTGTGAGAGGGGTGGTTTAAAAAGCATCCCATCTAAATGAACTCAATAACTCTTGTGTTGCATGAGTGGTGTGCGGACGTGCATTTTCATGAAGGAGACAGGCTCCCACCATCAGCATCCCACAATGTTTGTTTTGGATGGCTCTGAAAAGTTTCTTCATGGTCTCACAATATATTCCATATCCATTTTGTCACATGCTGTCTTGACATGATGTCATCTCCATAAACTGAAATGATTTTGCAATGTATTGCAGCAGCGTTGATGCCCTTAGCATTTATGTAGCGTATTACAGCGCAAACTTCATACTTGGAGGGAAATGAATTGAGGATGCTCATCTCTGACCTTCACCACAATGCCAGTTGATGAGCTACTGACGACTGGCACTACTCGTTCGCTTCCACTGGCTTCCTGCTACATAACAGTGATATCAATTTCCCCTGAGAAAATTCCCTGTGAGAGCTACATGCCTTGTAACTTTACTTTCCGGATAACCCTTGCGCCTATCTATCTATCTATCTATCTATCTATCTATCTATCTATGGCTGGAGTTATACAGGGTTAGTCAAAATGCATAGGCCAATAAGCCATTCAATTGAATGGCTTATTGGCCTATGCATTTTGACTAACCCTGTATTTAAAAATGTACCTCTTCCAACTTACATACAAATTCAGCTTAACATTCATTAAGGGCTTTCGTTTATGTACCTTTGTGGGAGTTTGTTGTCTACATGATCAGTGCAGATGGGGCCTAAGAAAGGCAAGAATTCACTCCCTCCTCTCATATATCCTCTGCTAAATAAAACAAATTTGCAGCATTTAAAATAAGCTGAGGACATGGGCATCATCCTATGAAATTCTGAAGTTTGTGATTTCATTAGATATTTTGAATACTTTGCTAGAGAGCTGTAGTTAGTGCCTCTGATTGACCTACAAATCCCAGGAATTCATAGGATGCAGCTAAAGTGGAATGAATCATCATGCTTTAATAAGATAGTATGAAGAAGACCCAGGAGGCTAACTAGCAGTACTGACTTGCCTTTATGTACTTTAATCTTGTTTTTCACTACATTCTTGGTAGAGCAATGTTGTCCTCCTAAGCACAGCTGATGCTTTTTGGCTTCTCATCTCTACCTATGAGGCTCCTGGCTCCAGCATTCTGCTTAATCCATGTACTGTGTCCCCCTTCCCCTTTTCTTCCCCTTTTCTTCCCCTTTCCTTAAAGACAACCCACCCTCCCCCATTAGCTACATGAATTTTAAGTACAACCAGATGTGGGAGGTGAGGCTGATGAACCGCACCCCTCTCCGTTTGCTCTCTTTCAGAGGACATTCTTACAGGAGAGTTATAGTCTTGGAGAGTTATAGTCTCCAAATTCCCCCCCCCCTCCCCTCTTACTCCCCTTTCCTTCGTTTTTAAATCAGAATCTTTATTCGTTCCAGCAGGCAATGGAGTCAGTTTATATATTGCCCTGACAGAAACAGAATTGGTTCAGGATGTTTAAACTGGCTGTGGGAATGGTGATGGCTTTTTGCTTATGTGACAGATAAATCCTACTTACTCTTAAACTGCTTTAAAAGCCCAGATGTACGCCTTTGTAAACAGCAGGATGTATGTGCAGGGTCTCCCTTTGGCTGGATGTCTCAGAATAGAAAATGCTCCTTTTGTAAGAGAGTGTACACATATGAGAAAATTATACTGGAACTGGTTATCTATATTCTGTTCCTAGAATTATATCTACAAGAGGCGTGCCTTAGCAAGAACGAGGGTATCATTCCCAGGAATGTGCCTATGGTTATAGGAGTAACCATTCGGATGTAGTATCGCATTCTTAATACTTATTAGCATTACCATGCTGCATTTTTATCTTGAGTCCCCTTTGCAAGAACGTGCAATGAGTCTCATCCTATGCTTACATTATTACAGGGGTATCATTCCAGATTAATTATCCTAACTGTTCATGCTTTTGGGAAATGGAAATCTCTATAACCTTTTGGAGATTTGATGATCTTTGGAAAGGGATTACCTTGTTAGAAGTCACAACCTTTTGAAAAATGATGCCATAACCTCTTGGTAAAAGTATGACCTGTTGAAAGTCATAACCTTTTGGGAAAATGGCATTCACCAGCATTCATCTATCTATCTATCTATCTATCTATCTATCTATCTATCTATCTATCATCTATCTATATACACACACATACATATACACACAGAGATACACACACATATACAATACAGTCAGGCATGTAGCTGGGGGGAGGGCTTGGGGGGCTTCAGCCCCCCCCCCCTGAAATTCTCATGGTGGTCCGCAAGAAGGCTTTACTGGTACATTATTTAAACTGTTATGTTTATTCATATCATGATCTGATCACCATGCTCAATATATCCCATATGCATGGGGGTACTGGGGTAATGATACAAAAGGTTTGCTAGGCTAGACCCTCTTTCACTCAGACTCAACCCCCCCCCCCAAAAAAACCCAAAAAACAAAATCCTGGCTACAAGCCTGAATACAGTGAACAATCTGAAATATATGCACAACAAATTGAGGGTGGGGGGCACACCTTTGCATCAAGATTCGTTCATACTTCTCAGAGACTCAGGTACACATCATATTTGGTAAGAAAAGAAAGTTAGATCTCATCCACCCAAAGTTGAGATGTATTATGTATTATGTAACATAATATATCAAACAGATGAAATTAGTTCAGGTTATATATCAACTTGTAAATTTAAAAATATGCTTGTAAATGACAGATCACCCAGTAATGAAGTGATAATACTAAAAAATATTGCATTGTGGAACAGGCTTTGGGTCACAATTTTCTCAGTATGTTGCGATATGCTGTGTTTCTGTTTAATTTATACTACTTTGCATCTATACCTAGTATAAACACTTTATGCAAGCACGTATATACTTTTGACCTGTGTTTCCAGTTATGTATTTTTCTTTTAAATTCTGGAAATATATTAAGTGGCCATATGAGGAAGAACCATCTTGGCGCTGTTGCTCTCCCTCCCCCTGTGGATTATACTGATTTTGTTATGTATTTTTAGGATTCTTTCTCATCCTAAATAGGAATTTTGTAAGGTATACACAAATTATTTTCTCTGGTAGCTTGTTAGAGTGGTTAACCATTTATAGTTGCTTGGAAGCTATTGAGTTTTGGCCTTTTTTTTTATTAATCAGGAGAAAAACTTAAGCTACTTCTAGGTTTGCCCTAGAGCAAGCATGGGCAAACGTCTGCCCTCTGTGTGTTTTGGACTTCAACTCCCACAATTCCTAACAGCCTACTGACTGTTAGGAATTGTGGGAGTTGAAGTCCAAAACACCTGGAGGGCTGAAATTTGCCCATGCCTGCCCTAGAGTGAAAAGAATACAGGAAGGAATACATTTTTAACATCATAATATGATGCTTTAATTTTAACTCTTTGACACAAAATAAAATACCACTTCTTTTTTTTAAAGCAATCAAGACTTCTATTTTAACCATCATTGAGCTCTCATATATATATGTTGGCAGCAAATCCAAATGCAGGCAAAATTAATTAGCGTACCAAACCCAACTTTTATAAGCACCTTTTCTCCTTTCTTTAGTTGACAATTGCATATTTCTCTCTAGTATTACTATTTATCACCAATCTATCATCTGCCAATCTGTCTATCTATAGGTAGATGATAGATAGATAGGTGGATATCTATTATCTATCTATCATCTATCTATTTGATTTTTTTATCCATCTAATTATCTTTTAAACTTGTAAGCTGTGTGGAAGATATGGAAAGGAATGTAAGGCTGTGACTGGGGGACATGAATCTGCTTTCATAACAAGTTCCAGCAGGGATAATCCGTGGGGCCTTCAAGTTTTATTCTTGTGCACTGGACTTTAAGTGGAATTCCAGGGAGCCGCTCCTGTTGAGGCTGCTGCAGCAACAATGCAGGACACATCTGATCCATATGGGAAGTGCCACCCTTAATCTTTGTGGGCAAAGTTCCACAGTGGAAAAACAGCCCCGTGGAGTGCTTTTCACTGAGATACCCAAATTGAACTTTCCTGTGACACCTAATTTATGATTATTGGCATGCATAGAATGGGTCCTTCTCATCTCTTCCTGTTTTAAACAACTTTGTTGTTGTTGTTGTCATTGTTGTTTTTGTTATTGTTGTTGTGTGCTTTCAAGTCATTTCCAATTTATAGGGACTCTCAAGCAGGGGCGGCTCAACCCATTACACAAAGTAAGCCTTTGCGGTATAATTGATTTTGCCTAGGGGTGCTCTTGAGGTGCTCTTGGGGGAAAATAGACCTTGACATATGCGAGTTGTAGTTACTGGGATGTATAGTTCACCTACAATCAAAGAGCATTCTGAACTTCACCAATGATGGAATTGAACCAAATATGGCACACAGAACTCCCACGACGAACAGAAAATATATATCAGTGATTGGTTGGGGGGGAATACTGTTTGCTTACCATTGAAACTTACCTAGGACCGCCTCTGCTCTCAAGAGAACATATCATGGGGTTATTTGGGGTTGTGAGTGTGTGGCTTGCTCAAGATCACACAGTGGGTTTCTGTGGTTGAGCGGGAATCAAACCCTGGTCTCAAATCACCACACTATGCTTTTTCAAATCTGTTTTAGAACTCATTTGAAAGAATAGTAACACCCCAGCTGTTGATTTTTGTACTAGCCATGTGTGAGTTGGCATGTATTTCTTCCAAACTATTTTTTGCTGCTATACATAAGATTGCACTGATTCACCACCACATTTCTTCTGTTTTATTTATTCAGGAAAGTTAAGAAAGGGACATTTTTTACACTATGTAAAAAAATTAAAAACATGTTTTGTTCCTGGTTTGAAAGTGTTATTTCCTGTTTAGCTGTGTGGTACTTACTTTTAAAGTTATACCCCAGAAACTTCGTTTTTGTGGCTGCCACAAACTATGTTGAATCGGATGAGACTCGGTGAGATATTAATTGAAGAACTATAGCCAAAGGTGCTGCAGGATATCCTGCAAAAACAAAGTTTTTGCAGTTTAATAAACTTTCCGCATGTTTTTACGATTGAACCAATTAGAAAATTACATTTATAACCCAGGAACAAAAATTGTGTTACACAGTGTTATGAACCAATTTGGTTTTCTTTATTTTGCATGTTTTGTAAAAGCTTTTTAAAAATTGAATAATGCATGCTATGCTCAATTATTTGTTAAAGAAGTGTCTTTGTTAGTGTCCTCAGTCCATTCCGTTCTCAGAAGCTGAACCTAATTTTATAAATGTATAGAGTTGGAAGGGGCCACAAGAAAAATCCAGTCCAACCCCATTCTGCCATGTAGAAATACATATTCAGAGCACTCCTGGTAACTTCCTATTCAATCTGCGTTTAACAACCTCCTGAGATGGAGAATCCTCTACCTTCAGAGGGAGTGTTATCCACTGTGAAACAACTGAGGAACAGTGATCCTATGTAAAACTTGGATATCTAATGTCTCAGCTCTCAGTTTAAAGATAGTGGTCCCAACCCCAAACACTGTGCCAGGACACGCTGTTATGTTGACAAGTGCCTTCAAAACATAAACCTCTGGACTGGATGTATCCACTACTGGTTTCCCATGGTAGGAGGAAAGCTCCCCAAATATAATTTTTACTACTGCCAATGGGGGAAGGGAAATAAAACAGCTATGTTAACCAGGAATCCTATTTCTGTCCCTGAGCTCTAACTCAAAGGAAGACCTCTAAACATTCCAAAATCTGTAATCAGGCAATACTTTTAATAAAAGTAAAGGAAAAGGTTTCCCCTGACATTAAGTCTAGTTGTGTCTGACTCTGGGGGTTGGTGCTCATCTCCATTTCTAACCTGAAGAGCTGGCATTGTCCATAGACACCTCCAAGGTCATGTGGCCAGCATGAATGCATGGAGAACTGTTGCATTCCCTCCGACGCGGTACCTATTGATCTACTCACATTTGCATGTTTTTGAACTGCTAGGTTGGCAGAAGCTGGGGCTAACAGTGGGAGCTCACCCCACTCCCCAGATTCAAATCACCAACCGTTTGATCAGCAAGTTCAGCAGATCAGTGGCTTAACCTGCTTCGCCACACTTTTATTAGAGCTAACCAAATACCAAGAAAACGATGAGTAAACTTTAATGATCTCAAAACATCTTCATTTTACAAAAATAGATAAATGGTTGAGAGAGAAAAAGAGGCTGATGTGATTCTGGTGGAATTAATTCTGTAAATTCTTAAAGTGGAACAGAGAGAAAAATGGCAGATTTAAAGAGATTTGACCAGGGAAAAAAATGTGTGTGCAATTCCTATCAGCAATATGCGGAGGGCTCTCCTTTCCTTTCCTCCTTCCCAGATTAAACTCTACTAGATGTCATGGACATTTCAGATGTCACCTAGGACTGTCAGAGCAAGCAAACACACGAAAGGCTTATCACCAACCCATCCCGAAAGCTATGCAGCAACTAAGGATACAGTAATTAATCAGTTCCAGCCTTAGACTCACCCAGGTTAACTCAGTTTGAATAAAAATATCATACGCCTTATGGCAGGGGTCCTCAAACTTTTTAAACAGAGGGCCAGGTCACAGTCCGTCAAATTGTTGGAGGGTCGGATTATAATTAGTAAAAAACATGAATGAATTCCTATGCACACTGCACATATCTTATTTGTGGTGCAAAACACTTAAAAACAATACAATAATTAAAACGAAGAACAATTTTAACAAATATAAACATATTAGTATTTCAATGGGAAGTGTGGGCCTGTTTTTGGCTGATGAGATAGGATTGTTGTTGTTGTTGTGTATTTTCAGGTCATTTTAGGCTTAGGTTGACCCTGAGTGAGGGCTAGGTAAATGACCTTGGAGGGCCATTTCCGGCCCCGTGCCTTAGTTTGAGGACCTCTGACTTATGGAGTATGCAGAGGCCAAGAAACTGCAAAGTGGAAAGCAGCCACAGATAACTGTACATTATGTACAGATGGTGCAATAAAGAGGATGGGTTACTTAAAAGTTGCAATCCAACGTAATGGTGGAAGCGATCTCTTAGACAAATTAGTGGAGCCATACTTGTGGCCCTCCAGATGTGAGAGCATTGTGGGTAAAAAAAATTTTTGAGGGGCAGCGGGGATTGCCGTCCTTTCCCCCCATTAGAGCTCATTGATGCTCGATGCTTTTGCAAGCGATCATCAGTGACACTGAGGCCTGTTTCCTGAATGGCTGCACAGCTATAAAGCAGCCCTTAATAGGGCCATCAATTAGAAAGAATGAGTGTTAAGTGTGACCGTTCTTTGACCAACATGCTAGGAACCTCCTAGGCTAAAAGCATTAATGTTTGCATCCCTGAACAGAAAAGTCTGGGGCTCTGACACTCGGAAGGATATGTCATCCACCCTGCAAGTCCTTGGCTGCCTGTCACTGGTTCTGTATAGAGACCGGGGATCGGAGATGCTCCCTCCAGCGATGATGTTAGAGGCCTCATCTCAGCGAACATGCTTGATGCGTAATTGTTTTCTCTCCTCTCTCGAGGCAACATGGCTGCTCATGCTCCGTTCACACATAGCTTGCTGAAACATAATCCAAGTTGTGGGCAATATGTCACCCCATGTGAACCAATAGAAAAGAGGTTCGGGGGGCATTACTTGTTATCACATTTAATTACTTTCTTGTAAAATAAAACTAAAAATTAAAAAAATCCTGGAGGCGAGATTATCATATTTTTGCTGTGAAGCCACTAATGAGCTTTGAGGAATGCCAACTTCCCCATGGGATCAGGCGGGCGCTCTAACAGGGAGGTGTCAGCATGGATTTCTGCTGATGGTGTCTATGGCTGATCAAACAGAGAGGTAATTAACCAGCAGAGACTTTTTGATCATGGTGTTACTTTTGAAGAGAACTGGGGCAGAGAAAGGAGGGAAGCAGTTTTGATCACAAAAGCTAGTTTAGCAATTATCCGATCCTGTGCATTTCAAAAAGAACCTTAATATTAAATAATACAATAGCATTTTATTATTTTATGCCCTTAGCAGGGCTCACTTAACAGCAAGGAAAATCCAATCCAATTTATGGTTTGATTAAAAGACACAATTTGAAATGAAATAAAACCAAAGAAAGCAGCTGAAATCACAACAAGGTGTGCATAATTCAAATAGCAGCCAATCTGTACAAAGAGATACGGTTAGTATCTTTGTTTTATACTAGCTTGGGTACCCGGCATTGACCGGGTTATTAGAAAAAAGTCATTTTTTTTTGTTTACAAAATGCATAAGGTTGTGGGTGAACTACAACTCACATCATGCTAGGTTAACTCCTGAAACTCCATCAATACTTAAAGTTTGTCATGTTGGACAAGTTTGCTCTAGATACATCATTGGTGGGGTTCAGTATGCTCTCCAGCTGCAGAAGTACAACTCCCACCGTGGTGGGTCAGTCCTGCCAAATCCCTCCAGTACGTTAAGTTGGTCTTGGGGGCTCTGTGTGCCAAGTTAGGTCGAGGTCCATCATTGGTGATGTGCAGAGTGTTCTTTGATTGCGGGTGAACTATAAATCCCAGTACCTACAACTAACAAATGTCATGGCCAATACCCCTCCCCCCCCCCTCCAACTCATGTTGGCATATCGGGTATGTGTGCTGAATTTAATGGAGATCCATCGTTGTTTGCATTCACAGTGCTCCTTGAATGTAGGTAAACTATAATTCCTATAATTAAAGGTGAATTTTCCCCAAAGCCCTCTTGTATTCTATTGTTGGTCATGGGAGTTCTGTATGCCAAGTTAGGCCCAGGGCTATTATTGGTGGGGTTCAGAGTGCTCCTTGATTGCAGGCGAACTATAAATCCCAGTACCTACAACTGCTATAATTCAAGGTGAACCCCCCCCCCCCCTGTGTCTTTCTTTGGTCATAGTGGTTCTGTGTGCCAAATATGGTCCAGGTCCATTGTTAGTGGGGGTCACAGCACTCTGACTTGATGCAGGGTAAACTACAACTTCCATCATATGGCGTCAGTCCCCCCAAACTAATGTCATCCCAAAAAGCCAGTGATCATTTGGCCTCATATCCTTGTGCTCTGGTTTCGGAAGCCCTCGCTTCGACTCCAAGCTTTTAATTACGATGGTTTGCAAATTGCTTCCAGTTGGTATATTTTCATCTGTCCCTTCCATACGTGGGATTTTATTTGGCAAGTCACCCATGAAGGCCCCCTGCCAGGGCTATAAACGGGGATAATGCTATCATAAAATCAAGTTGTGCTTCAAATCTTTGGTTTTTAAAAACTGGCTTTTGTGGGCAAAGTGCTGCATTCTTGCATCTCGTGGCCTTGCAGCCTTTAAGAGAGCCTCAAAGTGGTCGCTGTACAGTTATTCTGATTTTTTTTTCTGCCGCTGGCTCATTCCTTCCTCTCTCCTTGGTCCCCCTCCTTCGGGGATCCACTCCTGTTTCTATGGAGACAACCCATAAACCCAGAGCCAGATCCTTTGTAGGCTGAGGCCAGAGGCAAAGCTGCCTCTAATTTTGATAGCAGTGGGGCTTGCCCATCCCTATTGGGATCTTCGAGTTGCTCTTACAATTGGGTTTCCATAGGATACATAGGGTTCATTCACCAACTCACAGCAAAACCCTTCACATTCAAAAGATGGTTACATTCTATACAGAGCAATCAACATTTACAGCCCAAGGCAGGAAGCATAATAACATTTGAAAGGAAATTACCTAGTTGATATTGAAGCTACGGTGTGGGGCACATTGCTCTTTCTATATGAAAAAAAAGGGAAATTATGTGTAACACCCCACCCAGATGTATATGTTTAAGACACAATTCCTCTTCCCAGTATAATGCTAATCCTACATTGCATAAAAACAGATTGGATTGGAGTCCTTATCCCATTAAAAGTGCCTCTATATGGGATCCTGTTTAGGATGGGACAATCTCTTTCATCCTAATAATTGCTGACTAAAAGGTCTACGGTTTGAATCCGGGGAGCGGGGTGAGCTCCCGCTGTTAGCCCCAGCTTCTGCCAACCTATTATTATTATTTATTTTATTTATTTACTGCATTTCTATGCTGCCTTTCTCAGCCCGGAGGTGACTCAAGGCAACTTACAACTGGCACAATTTGATGCCACAATGGTCATAAAACAGAACTAAAAATATTTAGCGCACATTATGAAAATGATGTAAAAATAATATAATCACCAGTGACTTCCTATTAGCTCATTTTCCAAAAACATTGTCTAAGCCATTCCATGTTTATTCTTTCCTGGGTTCCATATTCATCTATTACGTTGCATTTCCAAAGGCTTGTTCAAAGAGCCAGGTTTTTACTTTTGTTCTTTACTTTTTTACTAGCAGTTCAAAAACATGCAAATGTGAGATTAATAGGTACTGCTCTGGCAGGAAGGTAACGGTGCTCCATGCTGGCCACGTGACCTTGGAGGTGTCTATGGACAACGCCGGCTCTTCGGCTTAGAAATGGAGATGAGCACCAACCCCCAGAGTCGGACATGACTAGACTTCATGTCAGGGGAAATCTTTACCTTTACCTTTAAGGAGACCCTATCCTGGCAATAGTTTTTGAGAGGAGGTTGGCCTTTGCTCTCCTCTGAGGCTAAGCCTGATTTATATATTTTTGGCTGAAGTTCTACTTTAAAAATGTACTTGTTCCGGCTTACAAACAAATTCAGCTTAAGAACAAACCTGCAGAACCTATCTTTTTCATAACTTGGGGACTGCCTGTAGTAATAAAACTTGTGAAATGGCTGTGGTGGATGAGATGCTCTTTGGATTGTGCTTGTGGAATTCAGCCTCTTCCAAAAATACATTAAAAACAGTTAAAATATTGGAAAAAAATATGTTTCTTCCAGCATGAGTTTCTCTCCTTGGGGAGAGAGGGCCAAAGGGAGCGCCCCTTGGGTTCTTACCCAGGATATTTATTTATCTATCATGTCAGAAACAAGTTGAGGGTACAGTTAAAATGCATTTAAAAACACAAACAATGTTTTTTTTAAAGAACTTGGCATTATGCTAAATATCCTTTAACCAGAAGCTGGCTACTTGGCCTCTGGTGTCGCTGTGAGAAGGTCCTGTAAGAAAGTATGTGGGAAGTTTGGCCGATTTCTATTGTTGATGGGGTTCAGAATGCTCTTTGATTGTAGGTGAACTATAAATCCCAGCAACCACAACTCCCAAATGTCAAGGTCTGTTTTCCCCCAAACTCTACCAGTGTTCATATTTGGGCATATTAAGGATTAATGCCAAGTTTGGTCCAGATCCATCATCGCTTGAGTCCACAGTGCTCTCTGGAAGTCCTCCATTGAGCATGTGGCAGGGCTCAGGCTGCATTGTAGTAAGTGGTCTGTGCTTTGCTCTCCTCTGCACTCACATGTCGTGGACACCACTTTGTGGCCCCATTCCTTAAGCTTAGCTCTGCATCTTGTGGTGCCGGGGGGGGGGGGCATGAGAGAAGCCTCCCTGCAGGATTGTCACACATCCAGGTGTCCCCTGGGCAATGTCTTCATAGATGGCTGATTCTCTCACATCAGAAGCGACTTGCAGCATGCAACCAACCAAACAAACTTGCCCAGGGTGCACAAGTAGTTTTCAAATTGTGGGTCCCCAGATGTTTTGGCCTACAATCCTGACATTATAAAGCCCAAGGACATTCCTCTCCCATCCCTGTCACTGAATTTTGCACTTTCCCTTAGCAGTATCTAGGAATTGTACACAAACTCAGAGCCCTCTAAATTCAGCACTTTTATTGCCCCCATGGTACTGTTTTCACAATGTTATATTTTATTGTGATATGTTTCTATTTGGTTTGGTTTGGTTTTTATTTTAATGCATTATGTTTAACTTTGTCCCTTTGTAAGCTGCCCCGAGTCCCTTCGGGGAGATTTATTTCTTTATCGTGTCAGGAGCAAACCAAACAGTTATATTGTATTTTTTTTTTAAAAAAAGAAAACAAAAACACAAAGTTTGCAAACTTGGCATTATATTAAATGTCCTTTGACCAGTATCTGGCCACTTGGAGTGCCTCTGGTGTTGCTATAAGAAGGTCCTCCATTGTGCATGTGGCAGGGCTCAGGTTGCATTGCAGTCGGTGGTCTGTGGTTTGCTCTTCTCCACACTTGCATGTCATGGATTCCACTTTGTAGCCCCATTTCTGGAGGTTGGCTCTGCATCTCGTGGTGCCAGAGTGCAGTCTGTTCAGCGCCTTCCAAGTCACCCAGTTTTCTGTGTGCTCAGGAGGAAGTCTCTCATTTGGTATCAGCCATTGGTTGAGGTTCTGGGTTTGAGCCTGTCACTTTTGGACTCCCGCTTGCTGAGGTGTTCCAGCGAGTGTCTCTTAGAAAACTATTTCTAGATTTAAGTCGTTGACGTGCTGGCTGATACCTAAACGGGATGAGCTGGAAATGTCACTGCCTTGGTCCTTTCACTACTGGCTGCCACTTCCCAGCGGATGTCAGGTGGTGCAATACCGGCTAACAGTGTAATTTCTCCAGTGGTGTAGGGCGCAGACACCCTGTAATAATGTGGCATATCTCATTAAGAGCCACATACACTGTTTTAGCGTGGTGAGATGTGTTCCACATTGGGCATGCATAGCAGCAGAGGAGATGGGGGTGGGGTATAAAATAAAGTTATTATTATTATTATTATTATTATTCAACTCCTGAAATCCTAAAAGCTGGCAAAGTGGCTGGGATTTCTGGGAGTTGTAGGCCAAAACACCTGGGGACCCACAGGTTGAGAACCACTGATCTGCACTGTAGAATTAACACAGTTTGATCCCACCAAGGGCCATGGCTGAGTGCAATGTAATGGCTGAAGACCTTCCAAAGCCACGGCTCCTGGGATGTCATGGCATTGAGCCAGGACAGGCAAAGCGGGACCAAAGTGGGTTAACTCTGTAAAGCAGATTGTCCCCCTTCCAGATTGGCTGGAAGAGGGTCCAGAATAGCCGGAGGAGGAGGAGGAGGAGGGGAAGGGGCGGGGAGGGGGGCGGGGCTGCTTCCCTCTCGGAGGCCAACCGAGCCTGCCTGGGCGAGCGAGGGGCGGCACGCAGAGAAGGAGGGAGAGAGAGAAGGAGGGAGAGAGGAAGGAGGGAAGGAAGGAAGGAAGGGACGGCAGCCGCTTGGGCCGGGCTCCGAGGCCAGGCGAGGAAGATGCCGAGGCGCCCCGGCTGCTGCTCCTGCCGCCTCCCTCTCCGCTGCCGCCCCCACGGCGCCCCGGGCCCACGCGGGCCATGCGGCTGCGCCGACGGGTCCCGCTAACCGCGGCATGGGAAGCGCGAAGGTGAGCCTGTCAGGGGCCAAAGGCAGGCAGGGAAAGAGGGAGGGAAGGGGCGGGGGGCTTGGGGTGCGCCGAAGAGAAGAGGGGAGGGGGCGGAGAGGGGCTGGCACCACCCAAAAGACCCAAGTGGACTCCAAGACCCCCCCTCCCAAAGATCCATGTCGAACACCCCCTCCCAAATCCTCCTATCTCACCCAAGACCCATCTTGAACCCCTCTCCCCTCTCTACATCGAATCTCCCCCCAAGACCCATGTTGAATCTTACCAAAGACTCATGCTAACTTCCCAAAGATCCATGGTAACCCCTCCATCCTCCAGATCCGTGCTAAACCCTATCAAAGACCCATTGCTAACTTCCCAAAGAACCATGTTAACCTCCCCTCCCCCAGATCCATGTTGAATCCCCTCCAAAGACCCATGTTAAACCTTCCTTTCCTCAAACTCATGTTGATTCCCCTCCAAAGATCCATGAGAACCCCTTAAAAGATCAGTGCTGGATTCTTCCGCCAAAGATCTGTAGTAAACCCTTCCAAAAGACCCATGTTAATACTTACCAAATACCCATGCTAACTTCCCAAAGAGTCATGTTAACCTCCTCTTCCTCCCCAGACCCATGTTGAATCCCCTCCAAAGATCCATGTTAACTTTCCAAAGAGCCACATTATCCTCCCCTCCCTCCCCAGACCCATGTTGAAGGCACCCTAACTTCCCAAGGAACCATGTTAACCTTCCCTCCCTCCTTCCCCAGACCCATGTTGAATCCCCTCCAAAGACTCATGAGAGCCAAAAGATCCATGCTGGATCAGTCCCCTGAAAGATCGGTAGTAAACACTTCCCAAATACTCCTGTTGACTCACTCCCAAAAGACCCAATGTGAACCTTCCCCAAGGCCTGACCCCCAAGACTCACCCTGGACCTCCCAATCCCCTCCCCACACAAGTGCTGAACCTCTCCATGTTGCCTGCCCCAATGCAATGGGAGCCTACAAGGGCTGCACAGCCACGCACAGACCCAAGTCACTGGCTTATGGGTGCCTTTGGGGAGAGGTGTTGAGGGTCTGCTTCCTTAGGGTTTGGAACTGGTTGTGGGGAAGAGTCTCCTTGGGGTGGATGGGGTGCCAGGAGGAGGAGGTTGGTCTCTCTCGCTCTCTCTCCCCCTTTCCATTCATTACAAGCGCACCCTGTATTTGGTGGGAAGAAGGAGGACCCATCCTCAGCACTCTTAAGTGCCCTTGGACTTTGTAGTGTTTCCTTTCTCTGTTTCTACATAATTTCCTCTCTTTTGGGGGGTCTGTTCATGAAGGAAAAGTGGGGGCAGCATCCAGACTTGCAGAAATCCGGTCCCCAATTGCACAGGGGTGGGAAAGGGAGGCAAGAGGCTATGGCCAGAGAGCATTGGGAAGCCTTCCAGGGAGATGCTGCTTGATGCTTTTGCAGACTGGTTTTTGCCCAAGTGGGAAATGTGTTTATTTATTTATTTAGCTATTTTATTTTTTACTCATTTTTCTCCCAGTGTGGGGACTTAGAATAGCAGCCAGGAACAATTTGGGGTGGCTTTAGTTTTTGAGCAGAGGATGGAAGATAGGTAGGTAGGGCCTGGACCCCGGCAGAGTGAACCTACACACTTTCCCTTGTGAGTCCCAGAGGAGAGCTAGAAGAAGACATGCCTTGGTTTTGTGTAATGGGTACCCATGGGAAATGGTAGATGCTGGGTGAATATTGTTTCTGGTTGCTTGAGTGTTGCTATGAAAAATAGGCCCAACGAATACTATACCCCATACTATACCATACCACAAACCCTGTATTGACTTGATACTAATATTGAAATATAGTCATGAAAAGTCTGTTAAAACAAATAAAGGTAAACTTACTGTAACATAGTGTTATTGGGTTGTTGTAGGTTTTTTGGGCTGTATGGCCATTTTCTAGAAGCATTATCTCCTGATGTTTCACCTGCATCTATCGCAGGCATCCTCAGAGGTTGTGAGACATCCTCAGTGTTATTGTCACTGTACTTTTTCATGTGAGGAGTGATTTGAGAAGCGACATGTCGCTTCTAATGTGAGAGAATTGGCCGTCTGCAAGAATGTTGTCTAGAGGACGCCCAGATGTTTTGATGTTTTTACCATCCTTGTGGGAGGCTTCTCTCATGTCCCTGCATGGAGCTGACAGAGGGAGCTCAACTTGCTCTCCTCGGATTCAAATTGTGCCACTGGGGTTTACTGTATTTAGGGGTTTACTACATTCAAAGAACATATTTTTTTTGCTTGAAGTATTAGCTCATTGATTATTTTGTTTTCGTTCGTTGCTTGAGTTCTGATTAATGGAGAGTCTCCTGTATAGGCAATCCCCAAGTGATGAATAAGACAGCTTCTGTAGGTTTAATGTATTGTCGAAGGCTTTAATGGCCGGAATCACAGGGTTGTTGTAGTTTTTTCAGGCTGTATGGTTATGTTCTAGAAGCATTCTCTCCTGACGTTTTGCCTGCCAAAAAACCTACAACAACCCATCTGTAGGTTTGTTCTTAAGTTGAATTTGTATGTAAGTCAGAACAGCTTCATTACTTCAGTGTAACTCCTCTGTGAGCTTTGTTTTGCTGTCTGTGATTTCACCTCACTAATTATCCCTGTGATATTTAGATTTTGAGAAATGTGGCTTGTTGTGGAAACAAGAATTGGTGATACAGCTTTGGCGGAGACACCTTTTCCCCATGATAATACCTCTTCCAGGAGTAAATTTCCCTTTTAAATGGTATATTTCTCTCATATCCTTGTTGTTTCACCCCTGTTCTTAACTATGAGTCATTTGTAAGTCGGCTGTTTGCAGCTCGAGGACTGCCTGTATACATGTGCGTATTAACCCACATGTGTGGGTGCGTGTGTGCCTTTGCCTCCCCTTGCCCAGCAGTTGGAGAACAAGGCTTGGCGTGTGATATTTGGGAGCGACCAGAAACCAGGGGCCTTTGTTTGTGTGCTGTGTCTTTGGTGGCCCCCCGGGGCGAGAGGAGCAGCCGTCTCTTGAGGAATTTTGATTTGGCGTGGCAGGGGCTGTTCCCTTTTCTTTGCCACTGTCCGGGGGTCTCTATCTCGCAGGCCGCAGGGAAAGTGTGGGGAGGAAGGGGGTGAGGGGAAGGCCAGGAGGGGGGCTTTAAATCTGGGCGCCTCCCTCTCTCCTTCCCTCTGCTGCTCCTGCATTTCCTATTGATTGCCTTTGAAAAAATCCCCCCAGGTTGTGGGTTTAGTGAGCTGTCAATTAGCCAAACTTGCAAGGAGCACGCAGAGTGGCTTCAAACAATGTCAGTTTGAGGCAGCGTCTCTCCCATCAGCCATGACATTATTTTGCACACTCTAGAAATGCAACCCGGGGCAGGGAGAGGGAGGGAGAGGGAGGGAGGCTGGCCGGAGCCTCCACAGGAATGGAGTGACGCTGCCCGGCTCCGGCCTCACCGCCTCTCCGGCAAGAATTTGATCTTAGGGGCCTCATAGCCCAAACACACACACACACACACACACATGCACAGAACAAGCAGCAAAATAGCACATGCCTTCAGAGAAGGAGCCCTTCTGGAGTCCCTAAAGCAAAAAACGTAGCCTGTTCTGATTAATCTTTGCCCTTTCCTGCCTTTAAAACCCTCCTGCAAATCAGATGACTGGATACTGCATCGAATAGCACTGACACTTTCCTAAAACTAGGATTCTTCATAGAGTCATAGAAGTGGAAACCGCATTGGCCATCTAGTCCAATCCCCTGCCATGCAGGAAAAGTACAATCAAAGCACCCCCAAATGATGGCCATCCAGTCTCTACCACAAGCAGTGGGTTCCACTGTTAAACAGCTCTTTCAGATCACTCCTAAGTCTCCCTATAACCTAAAGTGCCCTATGTGAGGTGCCATCTCTCTGCTTATGTCAGTGGTTCTCACCTGTGGGTTCCCAGATGTTTTGGCCTACAACTCCCAGAAATCCCAGTCAGTTTACCAGCTGTTAGGATTTCTGGGAGTTGTAGGCCAAAACATCTGGGGACCCACAGGTTGAGAACCACTGGGTTATGTCCTTTGGCCCTTTGTTTTCTTGGTGAGGAATGAACCAATATTGGGATTTAATGACATCTGAAACAACTATTTCTTTATTGCATTTATTTATTTATTGCACTTATATACCACTTTTCTCACCCCTAGCAATTCCCAACATAATCAATGGCAAAATTCAATACCTTACATGTATAAGGTAAAAGTAAAGTTTTCCCCTGACATTAAGTGTAGTCGTGTCCGACTATGGGGGGTGGTGCTCATCTCCATTTCTTAGCCAAAAATCCAGAGTTGTCTGTAGATACTTCCAAGGTCATGTGGCCAGCATGACTGAATGGAGTACTGTTACCTTCTCGCACAAGCGGTACCTATTGATGCACTCACATTTGCATGTTTTCGAACTGCTATGTTGACAGAAGTGGGGCTAACAGTGGGAGCCCACCCCGCTCCCCAGATTAGAACTGCCAACCTTTTGGTCAGCAAGTTCAGCAGCTCAGTGGTTTAACCCGCTGCGCCACCAGGGGGTAAAATAACACATACCAAATCAATGGCAATAGATTAAAACCATTAAATTAAAATAATAAAACTATAACACAACTATGCTAAGCTATCAAACATATTCATCAGAAAAGAAAAGGAGGGAAATGGAAGAAGAGGAAGAATATGTTCCATTGAGTAGCTTAGTTTCTCTGAATTTGGATGCCTGAGGATAAGTTAGAAAGGATGGTATGGTTGGCTGCTTCTGTTCTCCAGAGCTCAGAAGAAGAAAAGGTAGATTTCTATTTCATTGCCAAAGAGATGATAGAAACAGGAAATCATTATTTGCATATGTTTTGTCGTTGTTTAAAAGGAATGCTTCATAAACAATGTAGGGAATGTATGAATATAGCAATATTTATGGTTAAGTCTCAGGTGCCTACATGTTTTTATTTCCGGGTTAGAAGAATTTTAGCTATTTTTTAAAAAATGCCATCTGCTGAGATTGATGCATTAGTAGTGAAAACGCCTTTCATTGATGCTTGTTCTTGGATAATTCAATGGGAAGAGAAAGGGAAGTAAATCCCAACATAGAAAAATCTATTGGGCACACAGAATTTGAGTGAATGGAACAAAATGAAATATGAATAGTCAAACTTAATAATATAAAAAAAGTTATTCTCGCATACTCATTAAAATGTAGTATCACATCAAAAACCCAACGTTTCCACATCCAGCTGTAACACAGAAATATTATGACACTTCTCACACGTTGGTTTGTGCCACAATATTTATATTGAATTGGATATTGGGATTAGAGGTACTTTGCACTTTCAGATTCATGGCAGCTCTGTATGCCAAGTATTTTTTATTTATTTTTTTCCACAACTGGAGTGACTTGAGAAACTGCAAGTCGCTTCTGGTATGAGATAATTGGCTTTCTGCAAGGACATTGGCCAGGGGATCCCTGAATGTTTTACCATCCTGTGAGAGGCTTCTCTCATGTCCCTGCATAAGAAGCTGGAGCTGACAGACAGGAGCTCACCCCATTCACCAGATTTGAACTGCCTTTTGGTCAGCAGTCCTGCCGGCACAAGAGTTTAACCCATTGCACCACCGGGGGCTCTTTAGTATTATTGATAACCCATTGTCAGTGAGTTTCCAGAGTGATTGTTCTGATCAGGAAGCAAACCAGCTGAAGCATTCCTCACATGCTTGTTTTCTCCATTACATCTTGCAACAACTGGGTAATGAAAAGAAGCGCTGCGAGTCCTTGAATGGAGACCGCCAATGAATTCCAGGTGCTGTAGCTATATTTCAGAGGAAGGAACTGACAAAACCACTTCGAGGAATCCTTTCCTAAGACAACCCTATGAAATTCATGGGGCCATAATGAGTTAACAGGCCACTTGAAGGCACACGCATGCACACACATATACACTTTAATAGGGTTAATCAGTATATTGATTCATGGAAATGTAAGGTGATTAATTGGAGAACCCAACTGTGTGGTTGTGAGTTGATACACAGGCTTATTTTTTTGGCTGTTTAGTTGGTACATTACGATAGTGCGAAATTACAGATACAAATCCATTCAAAAGTAAGACTCACTGGTTTCAATGGTCCTTTAATTCTAGATAAATGTGCATGGGACTTTCGCCTTAACATGCAGCTATTTCCAGTCGTGTTTAAAAAACCTTAAACACGACTGGAAATAGCTGTTTGTTAAGGTGAAAGTCCCATGCACATTTATCTGGAATTAAAGGACCATTGAAACTAACGAGTCTTACTTTTGAATGGATTTGTATAGGAATCCATTCTAACATCTGGTACTTCCCTTACTATCATGGCTAGATGCCTGTGCTGCATTTTCAGCAATGTGCAGAGATGCATTTGAAAGCAATCCATCTGTTTAAAAGCAGATGATTAACCAACTAAAGCGCTTTCAGTTGGCAGACACTGTTGTAATGAAAAGAAAAGCAGACCTTGCACACTTACTTGGAAGTAAGTGTCTTTGGTCTCAGAGGATGCTTAGAATTGGGTTGCCATGAAGTGAAGTTTTCAGTAGAGAGAGTGGATGCTTCCCCCATCCCCCATGTCAGGAGCGACTTGAGAAACTGCAAGTCGCTTCTGGTGTGAGACAATTGGCTGTCTGCAAGGTCGATGCCCATAGAATGCCTGGATGTTTGATGTTTTACTATCCTTCTGAGAAGTTTCTCTCATGTCCCCACATGGGGAGCTGGAGCTAACAGGGGGAGCTCAACCTGCTCTCCCTGGATTTGAACCACTGACCTATGCTTAAAACTTAGGAAGGAGATTGGGCTCTGACATTATGTAAAATTTGAAGAAAATAAATGCCTGAACCCTGCTAATAGCCACATTTTTATTTTGAAGTCATTTTAATTTTGAAGTCATTAGCAACCATATGGTTTTTGGAGGCAAAATACTTATTAGTACAGTGTGTTTATAAAATTAATGGATAGACCTTTTAAACTGGATATGTTCATGGTTTTTGAGCTACTATTTGAAGATGTGTAGTTACTGTGTACTTTGGGAAAGTGGTTCTGCTACCCCCAGGAGAGCATTGCTTACCTTTCTGTGTGATGCATACATCCTAGAAGAAAGTAAGTAAAATTGGTCTTGTGGAATTGCACATTATTCATATAAAAGCTTGGCATATGTGATGAGCATCATATTAATTTCCTGTGCTGTTTAACAAAGAATCTGTGTCAATATTTTCTCAGATATCTTACGGGTCTGTGAGAGCTGTTGCAACAGGAAAATGTGCCTTGGTTTCTGGGGCTCTGGGTTTTGGATCTGCCATGGAGGGGGTGGGTGGACTCAGTTTGTGAGGCTTAAGCTGCAAAGAATCAGAAAGCTGCAGTTCCTTTCACAATGAGTTTTCTTTTAACTCGGCTTTAACTAGCAGGCTTTGTCCTGGCGTCCATTCTCTCTTAGGACTCCCCCCTTCTCTCTTCCCCTGCATTCTTCCCTCTTGCTATTATCATTTTGGTTAAACAGAAAAGCAACTTGTCTACCATATGGATCATGTTAACAATTGCTTATCTGGGGACACCCTTTTCTACCCTTTTCTTTGCACCTCCCTGGCAGATCCTTAGCGCCCAAGTTGGTACTTCTCATCACAGCATCTTCAGTTTGATTCAGGCATCAGTCGCCTGTGGAGCCAGTTTGACCAGACCAGTTGGTTGGACAGAACAACAGACAAATAGACAGGCACACAGAGAGTTTTCTTTCTGCTCATGTTTCTGTTTTGTTTCTTGCTGGAGTCATTCAAATTTCTGCTGCCAAACTTGTCATGTGGACCTGGTTAGGAGAAAATTAGTCAATTAAAGGGTTCAATTAGCCTCAGGGAAAAAGATATGGGACAGAATTGTTGTTTTTTGTTTTCTGAAAGCTACATTTTCATGTAGAAAACAGCACAGTACTCTAGATTATAATTACACCCCGCAAGCTGGTTTAGATTTACAAAGATCAGGGTCTCTGGAAAAGCATCTCCCAGTGGTGGCGCTCTGTGGGTTATCATGCTAGAGACTGTGGGAGGTATTCTTGACATCAACAAACAAAAAAGCCCTAATTTTGCAAAATCAAGTGGTGAAGGAGTTAATGTAATTTATGTTATCAGGAAAGAGATTGTTGGAATAGTGGACATTCAATTAAAAGTCTAATCCAGGTTGCTGTGGTTCAAATTGAGCAATAATAATAATAATAATAATAATAATATCCAGCGTATATCTCTCATTTGCTGTGACATACTGTGTTTTTGTGTCATAAAATGATAAACTTTACTTATAGGGTGGTTTTCAACATATATGGTAAACATTCAGTGCCAACGAGAAGACGTATAAACAAATTACATCAAAATAGAACACATCAAACAATATAAAACATTATTTGTTTATCTATTTCTATCCTCTTTTATCCCACGCCGAGACTCAGAGCAATGTACAACATGTAAAATTAAGACAATTACAAACAAAAAATTAAAATATACAAACATAAAACCGGACAAATGAGAAATTAACAATTTAAGACATTAAAACATTCTGAACTTCTGTTACTCATGATAACTAGCATAAAACTAACATAGCAACATACCAGTTATCCT
Organism: Anolis sagrei; assembly: GCF_037176765.1. Taxonomy (NCBI): domain Eukaryota; kingdom Metazoa; phylum Chordata; class Lepidosauria; order Squamata; family Anolidae; genus Anolis; species Anolis sagrei. Next base: position 139,523,137 of record NC_090022.1, read on the forward strand.
TTATCCAAATTACAAAATCCTAAATACTCCAAAATCTGAAGTTGTCCATCTAGGTGGCTAAGATAGTAACTCCTTTGCTGGCGGTTAATTGTACACAAACTTCCTTTCATGCACAAAATTATTAAAGAGATTGTCTATCAAATTATCTACAGGCTCTTTGCATAAAGTATATCTGAAACATGAATGAATTTGGTTTAAACTTGGGTCTTCTCTCCAAAATATTTAATAATAATAATAATACTAATAATAATACTAATAATAATAACAATAATATATTTAGAACCTGCCCCATCTCCCTGAGGGGACTCAGGGCAGTTTCCAGCAGTGGCAAACATTCAGTGCCAAAACCAACAAATAACAAATCAAACCAGTGGATAAAACAACCTCAACAAAACTTATAAAAATAACAAACTTAAATAAACACAGCATAATACATCACAAACATACATGATTATGTATGTATGTATACAGGAATTTCAAAATCTGAAAAAAAAACCCAAATGTCCAAAGCAGTTCAGGTCCCACAGATATTGGATAATGGATACTCAACTTGTAATGAAAAAAAATAAAGAAAAAGATATTGCAATGGATGATTACTGCTATATACATATGTATGGTCTGAGTATATTTTAGAACAGTCTATACTGAAGTTCTTTTTGACCTGTTGCAAAAGATTAAGTTACAGAAGAGACCACATCAACTGGTCTTTGACTACCATCTTCATTTGTTTAATGCTCTTCCTTTGGAAAAGGGTGGAGTGGCTTTAAATCTTTATGCCTGGATAAGCTGACAAAACTAACCAACCATGTATCTTCTGTTACCCTTCCTCCTTTTCCTCAACTTTTTATTTCTGTGAGTAGATACTTTGTTCAGTTCCTGCAGGCTGTCTCCAGGACCATCTTCTATCATGCTGCTGGGGCTTTCCAGCTGCACTTTCTGCTCTATAGGCTGCATCATCTTTTCGCCTTTTACTGCCCCAGAATTGGAAGGAAACCTGTTGACCCCAATGGTGGACTTCCTACATGAATTCTCTGTGCTCTGCTATTAACCAGTGCATCACAAAACAGAGTCTTTGGGACACAGCAACAACTAGTTATCCAACGAAGATTTAGAGTCTCAATGTGTTGTTTTTCTATCCCCTGAAATGTTTGATTCTTTCTTCTCCTTTAAAGCTTAGCTGGCTCATTGCTTTGCTTACCCTCATTTGCCTGTGCCGTATCCTACTCTTGTGATCAAAATGGATGAGACTGTGAGAGGTTCTTAATGGGTCCCCCTTTTCTTAAAAATAATAGGAAGTGTAATAATAAAAGTAGTGGTGAGACAGTTTGAAACATACAATGGAACCCCAGTATCCTCTAGGGCAATGTTTCCCAACCCGTGGTCCGTGGACCCCCAGTGGTCCCCAAGAACTAAAATATGGTCTGCAGTCTCACTGTTACTATACCATTGCAACAAGAGTGACTTGTCTCGCGAAACCTCTTATATAGTGCTGAGGGAATGGGGATGTTGGGAGGGGAGAGGCTTTTTTTTTTGTTTTGTCATGTCAGGAGTTGCTCCTGTTGTGAGAGAATTGGCCGTCTGCAAGGACATTGCCCAGGGGACGCCCAGATGATTTTTGATGTTTTTATCATCCTTGTATGAGGCTTCTCTCATGTCCCCGGATGAGGAACTGGAGCTGATAAAGGGAGCTCATGCGCCTCTCCCCGGATTCGAACCTGCGACCTGTCGGTCTTCAATTCTGCCGGCACAGGGGTTTAAGCCACTGCGCCACCGGGGGCTCTGACTACCCATGAAAGGCATGACAACAAACCTCCTGACTGCTGCTTCTCCTCCTCCTCCTGAGCGGAGCTGTTCCACGTGGTGCCTGGAAGCGGGAACGCTGCCTTGGTGTCTTCATTTTTAGGCTTGTTCCTGGGGTTATTAGGGTGCTGATTCAGAACATTGCATTGGATAGACCGCATCAGTTCTCGTTTATTTAAATATAGTTTTTTGTGGGTGAGCACATGGTGAATACTAGATGGCATATGTTCTGTATCAGAAACTAGAGCTGATGTTGTCTATCCGGGGCAATTTTCTGAATCAACACCCCAAATAACCAGACCAAATCTAACATTGACCAAAAACCGATTAGTAACCCTTTTGGTACTACTGTTGGAGAGTGGTCCCTGGTCAAAAAAAGGTTGAGAACCACTACTCTGGAGTTTGATTCCAGGACTCCTCCATAGGTACCAAAACCTGTGGTTGCTTAGATCACATTGTATACAGTGGCAGAGTAAAATGGTGTTCCATGTATATAACAGCCAAATTAAGACTTGGGTTTTTGGAGGGGGAATATTTTCAAGCTGTGGATGGTTGAAACCATGGATACAGAGAGTTTTATGGAAGTCATTATGGGAAAATGGGAAAATACATTCTTCTCTTTATTCCTAAATTACTTCCCCAAATAAAATGCTCTGTTCTAGGGACAACAATTTAGGCAGTACACCTCATGAGGGAGAGTTTAATTCTCTCACTCCCAGCAGCAACTATCATGGACCAGTTTCAAATTAAAAAGTGATGCGGGCCATGCATTTAAGTTGTTCAGTTTAATAGACTCAGGACCAGGTGCTGGTGAGGTTATTTTTTTCAAACAGTTTTCAGAATGATTTAAATACCATTTCTTCAATGAGGGATTCTAAAAGTTGCTATCCTGAAGGTAGCTTTTCCATGCTCCAGAGGTTTGTAATATTCAAGTTGGTTCAGAACAAATTTTAGGGTTCTTGGTTCATATCTTCCATGTCCTCTTCTCTGATCTTGAGCCTACTCAAACCGCATAATTATAGTACTATTTTATTCCTTTTTAATGGAGGTGGTTCTGTCCCATGGAATTCCGGTCAAAGGCTGAGAATCCTGAATGCTCAACCTGTGGGTCTTCAGGTGTTTTGGCCTACAACTCACAGAAATCCCAGTCAGTTTACCAGCTATTAGGGTTTCTGTGAGTTGAAGGGCAAAACATCTGAGGACCCACAGGTTGAGAACCACTGCTCGAAATGTTCCTCCAGCAAGAATATCTCCGTGGGCAGCAAAATCAGGCAATTCCACCTGGATGGCCTCCCACGAGGGTCTTCCTCCAGGGGCAAACCAAAAATGGGCAACTTGGAAGTCCATGAACAGATTCAGAAGTAAAGTTGGGAGATCAAAAGACAACCTGGCTAAATGGCTCAATCTAAAAGAATCCTCCGCCTTGTGCGAATGTAGAGCAGAACAAATAACTCCACATCTATATGCTTGTCCACCATGTCCTGCCTCATGCACAGAGGAAGAACGGTTTAAACCCACAGACCATGCAGTTGCTGTTGCCCATTTTTGGTCTAAAATTATTTAGCTGCTTATACTCCCTTTATTTTATCAGTTTTATACATATGGTACTTATTTTATGAAATTCTTTTGACACGAAATAAATAAAGCTGCAGATCCCAGTTTTCCATAGCATATCATTATAGTAGTAAAATGGAATCATGGAGCTATAAATCTGTAGTTGTGAATGGCCCTTCGACTTCTGGCTTAACTGGGAATCTGACACTACTGAGTTGGGAAGGTGAACTAGAGTGCAAGTTTTGCTGGACTGATGATAAAGCCCACTGGCAATAGCACCAATTTCTTTTTAGATGGGCAGAGAAATCTTTGCTGTCTCCGTCCTGCCACAGCATCTGCAAAGTGTCATCTGCTTGGAGTTATTTTGGGTGGTGAATGACTGGGTAAATCTAGCCTGTTTCCTCCCAGAGCCAGAGATAAGTCTTGTCTGCTGAGATGAATTTACCACCTACTTAGCAGATGAAATCACTGTTTTTGGATGGCTCTAAGACAGCCCAGCAAATGGACATCGGATTGCAGAGACAAAGTGGGTGACAAAGTTTGCCTTGGTTTGATTACCGCAAAAGAGGGAAGAAAGGGGCTTTTGGGTGAGCTGGAAGTGCAAGCTTGGAGACTGAAGACTAGAGAAATGAGCATAATTGCTTGTAGTGGTCAGAAGCAGAGCCCGGAAACGCTATTTGTTTGGATTGCAGCAGCTAGAACCCACTAGTTAGAATATTCATGTTGACAGTAGGATTCTGGGAGTGGTACTACTCAAATAGCTTTTCTGGACTTCGGTCTGAATCCAAACTCCATCTTTCTCTAAAAGCTCCAAAATGCCACGACTTTCCATCCTCTTCAGAGGTTTTTCTTGTGGCTTTATTAGCTTTGTCCATACCTGCTTAACTTGCCTCACTTGCTTTTTCCTGTGATTATGTAATATTGTATTCCTCTTCCTGGTAACAGAATTTGAGAAAATCTGAATCCAGATGGGGCAGCCGAAGACTGACACTTCTATATTTTTTAGAAGCTTACAGAAATCACAGAAATGATGGTGGCGGTGGCGGGGGGCACTTAAACCACATTGGAGCCACAATTCTGGGAGGAGAGGGCTTATCTTTTTCACTTCTCTTCTTTTCCTGCACTCAATCTTCTCTCTCTTCCAATGGCTGTTTGCTCTGTGAAAAAAAATAGAGAGGTTGGAAGTTAAACGGGGCCAGCCTTCATTAGTATTTGCATGGGAGACTGCCATGAATCCCAGGTCCTGTAGGCTATATTTCAGAGGAAGAAACTCACAAAACCATCTCTTGGTGTTTCATGCCTAAGAAAATCCTACAGAATTCAAATGTCGAGAGGTGACTTGAAGGTACATTTCACACATCAAACATGAAAAGGAAAAACTTCCCACCTGTCATTCAGATCCCAGCCTGATCCCTTGATGTTGCTTTTAACTTTCAAGCCTCCTCTGGGGAAGTTGATTTTGGATCTTTAAAAGATAACAATCTTTTACGTTTGTACAATAAAGTATCTCTCGCAAGAAGCCTGAAGCTTTTATTCTTTCCATCTCTTTTTTGTTCCTGCTTTGTTTCTTCACTTCTACCAAGTTTTGTCTAGATTTCTCCTCTGATGTCCTCTAACTCTGGACTACACTCCCTCTGAAGTTGAACCGTATTGGTCTTTCTCCGCATTGCAAAAGAGATAAAGACCAATCTTTTTTTTAATTTTGGAGGTAAATAGGCTAATATAGTTTGCATTGCTCTATTCTATTTTAAGGCAGTAATTTATTGGGGTGGGTGGGGTGGTTTTCCGTAAATTTCATGGCCAATGAAGGCCGTAAATTTTATATACTAATGCTGAACAAAGATATGGGAGCATTTTCAAGTTCTCATGCTTATTGAGAACTATAATCCATGCCTTCAAGACTGTTAAAAATTGTGGGAGTTGAAGTCCTAAACACCAAGAGGGCCAAAGTTGGCCCAGGCCTGTTTCAGGGCCTAAAAAAGGGCCACCTGTCTATTTCTCTGTGCCAAACAGAAATGCTACTTAAAGAGTGACATTCTAGTCACGTGTTAGATAGAATATGTTTATGGACTTACTGTGAAAACAGGAAACATTGGATAATAACGAAACCTATTGAAATAAATGACTTCCACCAGAAGATGCCATAGTGTTACCATGGAAAATTCCTAGAGATATATCTTCTCTAAGAATTTGTTAAGTCCTCCAGGGTGACTCTTTGGTAACCTCTTGGGAAAGTATACCATACAACCGCATGGAGCATTTAGAAAGGAGAGGACATACTTTGTTGGATATGGACAAGTAGCACAAGGCTCGTATGTGTTGGCTATTTGTGATACTTTCCTTCCACGTAGGTGACCATGCAGATGTTTGCATAAGACTCTTACACTGCAGCAGAAGTTATCTGCTCTCAGAAGTGACTGCCTTATGCTACACTGTAGAATTAATGCAGTTTGACATCACTTTATCTTCCATGGCTCAATGCTATGGAATTGCAGGAGCTGTAGTTTTAAGGTATTTGGCTTTCTCTGCCAAAGAGTGCTGATGTCTCACCAAACTACAACTCTCAGAATTCAAGGTGGAATTAATTTTACTATGTAGATGCAATCGATAAAGCAGTGCTTCTCAAGCTCTGCTCCTCCCACTGTTTTAGACTTCAGCTCCCAGAAATCTCAACCACCTTACCAATTGTTAGGAAGATAGATAGATACGTTTTATTGATTGGCCTATTGGCCGTATCAAAACATTTAACACATAACACAATTAACACATAGTCATACATAGTCATACATACAACATACAACCCTCGGTATCAAAGGAGTTAAAATAAACAAGCTGTTAACAAGATCTCGTTCAGGTCAAATGTCTACGTCACCTCCACAGTTTACCCCAATTGATTCTAAATGTGCAATTCTCAGCTGTGTTGCTTTGAATAGAAAAAGGGCTGTTTTGTGTGTTATTTTAGGGTTCTGGCCGGCCAACAAAAATGAGGTTTTAATATATGGGTCCCAGTGTGTTTTTTGAATAATGTATGGTCCAAGGCAATGGTCTCTCTCTTTCTTATACAGCTCACAGTTGAACAATACATGTGTGATATCCTCCACCTCTGGTGCTCCACAAATACAAAATTGTTCGTTGTATGGGACTTGATTAAACCTTCCGTGCTTGTCCATTGTATCCAGCTGTTCAAAACGAGCTCTGGTAAATACCCTCCTAAGGTGTTTAGGCATTTCTGTTTTTAGATATCGAGCTGTTTGGAAAGTATGTTTAAAGCGGTCTAACCATTTCAGTGAGCCAGCTTTACTGAGGGTAGCGATGTCTTTTTGGCCTTCTATATCCAATACTCGTTGAGCAGCTATTTTTGGGTCTAACTCTTCTAAGAGATTCGGATACCGAGTCGGAAGTCCACAGCTCCTAATGTATTTTGTCAGGAGAACTAACCAAGAGGTCTGATGTTGATTTTCTATCTGCTCTAACAGGCACAGTTTGGGGAGTCTATCATTTTCCATGGCCATCAGTTTTGCCCAGTAGTTGTAGGCCCTGATTTTGGATAAGCCATCCACTGTGTGTACTCCCAGTTCCGCTCTTACTGAGGCAGCTGGGGTCGTCCTGTCCACTCCTAGGAAACTTCGCAGGTGCTGTGATTGTGATTGCTCTAATAATGGTACCTGGTTTAGACCCCAAACTTCAGCTCCGTACAAGAGCATGGGAGTAACCTTTGCTTTATATACTTTGAGAAGTGGGTCTAAGGATCCTGGTTGGTTGTGATTTGTTAGGAATTGTGGGAGCTGAAGTCCAAAACATCTGGAGGAGTGCAGTTTGAGAAAATCTGATATAAAGGCTTGTTGTGGGTCTGTGTCCTTCCAATCAGGAGGCCATGGTTAGAACTATTTTTATAGAAACATAGGGAATGGACTCCAGTGCAACCTTTGTTTGACCAGTCTGTGACCATAATAAATATGATGTATGTAACTTGTGCAAATATGAGACTCAAATGTGCCTCCTGTTTTTTGTAGAATATCAGGTCATGTTTGGGAACCTTTGGCAAAGGGTTGTTAAATCAATCCATGCAGTGCAAATATTTGAATTACAATGGCCTTGGCTGATGAAATGTAAACTGAGTTGTCTTTAATGCTTCACCTGTGCCCGGTTACTGTTTTAAAGGCAATAGGATAGTCTGAAGAACATTTTGCACACCAGCAGTAAACACAAGTTGAGACTGCATTTCCAGGCTGCTAGTTCTTAGGGTGTTTTGCCATCGATCAGCAAGAAGTTCTGATTTGCAGCTGTTTAAAATAGCAATAACAACATGACTCCCCATCCCTAAAGTATAGTAATGGAAATACACTATACAGCTGAAGTATACTGTCTATTTTGTGGGTTAGAAAGATTGTGAAGTCTATCCAGCAGTTCAGTACTGTAAATAGGCTCCTAGATCTCACAGTTCTTTTAATTCGAAGTATTTCGCTGATGGGTCTCACTCTGATAGGTAGATATGGTTCTGGTTTAAAAAATCAAGCAAGATTAAGGATGTATAAGTAAAGGTTTCAGCTGACATTAAGTCTAGTTGTGTCCGATTCTGGGGGAAGGTGCTCATCTCCATTTCTAAGCCAAAGAGCCAGTGTGGTCCGTAGACACCTCCAAGGTCATGTGGCCAGCATGATTGCATGGAGCGCCATTACCTTCCCGCCAAAGCGGCATCTATTGATCTACTCACATTTGCATGTTTTTGAACTGCTAGTTTGGCAGAAGCTGGGACTAACAGTGGGAGCTCACCCTGCTCCCCGGATTCGAACTGACAACCTTTCGGTCATCGAGTTCAGCAGCTCAGTGGTTTAACCCACTGCACTACCAGGGGGCCCTAGGATGTATAGACACGACACAATTATAGCAGTTTGATACTACTTTAATTATTATGGTTCCAGCACATGGAATCCTGGGATTTGTATTTTTGTAAGGTACAGTTAGGGATTGTTTCCAGGACCCCTTGGAAGTGCTGAAGTCCCCTTATGTACTTTGGTGTAATAAAATGATATTTCTTGTATAAGATGACAAAATCAGTGTTTCCTTTTTGGAATTTTTTTTTGGAGGGGGAATATTTTCAATTATTTCTAGTGAAATGCATGGTTATGGAGGGCTGACTGTACTCAGAATCAACTAATCCACCATCCTGAACTAGAGCATTAGGGATCTCTAATAGAGATTTCTCATTACCTGACCAAACTGCAGGTTTCCATAGGATGGCACAATGGCAGTTCTCATCATTTTCAGTGGTATCACTGTCTAGTGTGGATACTCCCGAATTCTCCACATATTATTTCCAATCCATCATGTTAATTACTGTAAAGAATAAGAATCATGTTGGGCTTGGTCAGATGAGGGGTTGTGTATGGTGGGGAAGTCACATACTAATGTAACACAATTTCCCAATTGGGACACAGAGTGAAAGTTGGTATTTTCATGGACTTGCCCTGAAATCCAATGCTGTCTCTTTTTCGCAAGTCAGAAGATGTATTTTAGTGCCATTTCTGCTTCCATTTTCGTAAGAGGCTGTAATGATCAGTGATGGATAGTGCCAAATCAGTCAAATAAACATCTTGAATAGTGTCTAGCAAGAACATTTCAGCACAAATAATTCACTGCATTATCACCTGGAATATCAACTACCAAGCGTGCAAACTTTGTGTTTTGTTTGTTTGTTTGTTAAAAAATGCAATACAATTGTTTGGTTTGCTCCTGACACGATAAATAAATAACCTGGAAAATCATTTTGCATTACCTTATTTTCAAAAATGAGTACAGCAATCATTTTCTCTGTTAATATTTACCCGCTGAAGCAATGCCATGTATCTGATAGAATAAATCTGCAGTCCATAAAGCTTATGCTGGATAAACCTGGTGAGGCTTTAAGTTGCCACTAGGTTGCCTGTTGTTGTGTTTGCTGTGCTAGATTAACACTCCCCCTCCCCATGTCAGAAATTTTCTCGGCAGAGCTGTTTTTCCAGTTCACTTCCCTATGGGTCTCTTAACCGGCTGAACAATTGAAAGTTATGCCTGATTCTTGTGGAGACCATTGAAGAACCAAATATAACTTTATAGGATCAGATCAGAGCCCCAGTTGGCACAGTGGATTAAACCACTGAGCTTCTGAACTTGCTGACCAAAAGGTTGGTGGTTCGAATCTGGGGAGCAGAATGAGCTCCCACTGTTAGCCCTAGCTTCTGCCAACCTAGGAGTTCGAAAACATGCAAATGTGATTAGATGAATAGGTACCGCCTTAGTGGGAAGGTAACGATGCTCCATGCAGTCATGCTGGCCACATGACCTTGGAGGTGTCTATGGGCAATGCCGGCTCTAGAAATGGAGGCGAGCACCACCCCCTAGGGTCGGACATGACTAGACTTAATGTCAGGAGAAACCTTTACCTTAAGACCAGACCAACTTCCACCTAAGACTACTATTCAGCTTATCTAGGTGATCAGGCAAATGTCTCCAGGATGTTCATTATCAGGAATTGCAGTAGCCTCCCCCATTATAGTTCCCCAGAAGCCAATATTCAAAGATTCTCATGGACCTTCTGTTTAGTTGATAGACCTGGCTTTTGTATAGTGCCTGCATTCTAAGCTGGGCTCTAGAAGTTATTCATGTGGTGTGCACATTACAGCTGAAAATAGAGCACCTACTTTGCATGCAGAAGGGCCCTAATTCTATTCCGAGTATCTGTAGGTAAGGCTAAGAGAATATCATACTTGCCTTGTTAGGAAAATGCCCCTACATCTCATAGTTCTTGACTACCTCATCCTGTGTATTTAAAGTCATGTGTCAGCTTATGTTACTTGTGAGTTTTGTAGGGTTTTATTAAACAAGTAATAAGTGGTTTTGCCAGTTCTTTCCTCTGAGATACAGTCCAAAACACCTGGGATTCATGGGCAGTTTCCCATCCAGTTACTAACTAGGGCCAACCCTGCTTAGTGTCCACTATCAGACAGGATCTGGTGCCTTTCAGGCACGCATGGGCAAGCTTTGGCCCTCCAGGTGTTTTGGATCTCCCACAAGTCCTAGCTGCTGGGATTTCTAGGAGTTGAAGTCCAAAACACCTGAAGGGCCAAAGTTTGCCCGTGCCTGCTTTAGGGTATTTAGGCCACCTTCTACGTTGTAGCTCTTCTTTCCCAGAAGGGACAGCCAGAGCTGGACACACTTCCCAGACTTATGTCCTGTCATCAGTTGCGGTTAAGGGTGAGTTAAGCAGGACGTGCTGCTGGGCTGACTTTCCTCAGACATATACGACCTGGTCTCTTCTTATCAGGAGACATTGATCTTTATTGCCGCATTTAACCCCCTCCCCCCTTGACTGAATTGCTTTTTAGATCATGGAGCAATAAACAGTGCCTCTTCTTCTCTTAAGAGTACAGCTGTTTCCTCAAGGAGATAAAGTGCCTTTTAAGATCTATCCTTCCTCACGAATCTCCAGCTTTGCAAGTTTTCTCCTGTCTATCTGTTTCTCTCTGTTGTTCAAGGCATCCTGATTTGGGTAGCAAAAATATCCAGTCAAGAATGTGCTTTCATATTTTCGAAAGGAGGCCTGTCATCACTTCTTTTCCTATCTGTGCTTTGATACAGATACAGAGTCATTTGATTATAGAAGAGTTTTAAGCCAGATTACTTCGAAGCAAAACCTGTATTCCTCAGGGGATCTTCTTCTCTAGCCAGAGTGCTTAAGATCGCAGCCTTGCCTAGATGTTGTTGGACTGTTGCTTCCACCTACTCTAACCAGAATAGCCAATTCTAAGGCATGTTGGGAGTTATAGTCTAAAAACATCTGGTAAATTGGACTTTGCCTATACCTAATCTACAAATATCCTCCCTCAGATAACATTCTAAAAAGTTGGGCCCATTGATGAAATGGCTTACCTCTGACTACATTTGGCCCTCGGTACCCATTGAGTTTGGTTCCAGGACCCTCATTTGTTGTTTATTCATTCAGTTGCTTCCAACACTTCGTGACCTCATGGACCAGCCCATGCCAGCGCTCCCTGCCGGCTGTGGCCATGCCCAGCTCCTTCAAGCTCAAGCCAGTCACTTCAAGGATACCATCCATCCATCTTGCCCTTGGTCGACCCCTCTTCCCTTTTCCTTCCATTTCCCCCAGCATCATTGTCTTCTCCAGGCTTTCCTATCTTCTCATTAAGTGGCCAAAGTACTTCATCTTTGCCTCTAATATCCTTCACTTCAGTGAGCAGTTGGGCATTATGGACTGGCGTATGGACTGGTTGGATCTTCTTGCAGTCCAAGGCACTCTCAGAATTTTCCTCCAACACCACAATTCAAAAGCGTCTATCTTCCTTCACTCAGCCTTCCCTATGGTCCAGGTCTCACATCCGTAGGTGTCTACGGGGAATACCACTGCTTTAACTATGCGGATCTTCATTGCCAGTGTGATGTCTCTACTCTTCAGTATGTTATCGAGATTGATCATTGCTCTCCTCCCAAGATGTCAACGTCTTCTGATTACCCTCATAGATAACAGAATACCCGCGTAGATAGCAAAATCCATGGTTGCTTAGGTTTCATATAATTGTGTAGTAACATGATGACCATTATATAAAATAGCAAAATCAAGATTTGCTTCTTGGATTTTGGGACATGAGATATTTTCAAGCAATGCATGGTTGAATCCATGGAATCAGAATCTGTGGTTACAGAGAGCTGACTGTACACATCTATATGAATATGCTATGCCTTTTGATATTGTCTGATATTGAAATGTACGGCACTCTAGTCACGTAGAGTGGTGTACGTTTTTATCTGATAACCAGGCAGGCAAGCGTAAGAGGAAAGTTTTATCTAGCCTCCTTTCATTATATGAAACATCTTATTTTTAGCTTTCTTTTTAAAATTCCCCTCATTTAAAAATTCGATCCGAATAATAGTTCTATGAAACTTGAAAACTGTTGTGTTAGGTTTCAGTTGGTTTCTGCAAAACAGGCAGTGCTATTGCTCTTTGGAATAATTTATCTCAATGCACATACATTGTATTAAAATAATCCTTTCACGCTGTTGTTTAGCCAAGGACGGCATCTCCCTTCTTCTCTCTGAGTGTTGTTTTCATTACTTTCTATCATCAACATCTCCTGCAAACCAAACTAAACACTGGATTGCTTCTAGCCCTCATAGTCTTTTGGGGTGGAATACCCTGTGAGCCATAACTGACCTGCTTGGAAATAATCTTTCGCCCTGGACAAAGGGCACTTTGCAACGGAGAAGCTTGCATCAGTAATCTGGAAGCCAAAGCAATAAAACGCTGTACTGTTTGTGTATCTGTGTGGGGAGGGGAAAAAGTAAGACTGAATTCTCCACAAAGAAATAATGAAATTGCAACGGGGAAAAATAATATCACTATGCCGATTGCTCTCACTGATCACGCTGCATAGACAATTGGTTTTACTGTAATGGCAACCCATTTCTAATCCCCTAATCTCATTGGAGGGTGTGATTTTGAAATGTAATAACCAGATTGCCCCAGTCAAACGCAGCTCTGATGCAAGCAAGCTTTGTTTTCATATGTACACATAATTTAGCTGCAGAGTGTATGCGTCCTGGGCTAAATGTGCTGAAGTAGTAGTTACTTTTCTCTTGATAATCAGAGAGGGGATAGGGAAGGTATTGAAATGACAGGAACGGGATCCTCTTAGTTGATAAAGGTGGATAGTAAAACAAATGTTCTGTGTAAAGATATTTCTGAGTTTTTCAGCTGATCTTGCCCATGTGATATTTTGACATAGTCATGAGGGCTGAAAATGGATTCCCAACCTTTTTTTGACCAGAGACCATTTGACCAGGGACCACTCTCCAACATTACTACCAAAGGGGTTATGAATTCATTTTTGGGCACCTTTAGATTCATTTTGGTTATTTGGGGTGCTAATTCAGAAAATTGCATTGATTAGACCACATCAGCTCTAGTTTCTGATACAGAACATATGCCATCGAGTGGTCGCCATCTGCTCACCCACAAAAAAACATATTTAATAAGCCTCGGCACTATAAGAGGGTTTTGCGAGACCAGTGGCTCTCATTGCAACGGTGTAGAAACAATAAGGCGACTGACCATATTTTAATTCTTGCAGACCACTGGTGGTACATGGATCACAGGTTGGAAACCACTGTTGTAAAAGAAAAATAAAAGAAAAATATATGTAGAAATGAAACTAAGATCTGCAGAGGCTGTGTCACTACATTAAAAAATCATCCTTTTGGCATGTAGGAGTCTAGGTAATTATCTTAGTGTCTTCTTCCTTTTTTGTCTTCTCCAGGGTTCTCTTCACCACTGCTTTTTAAACTTGGTCCCAGCCACAAATGGGGTGTCCTTAACTCAATGTTGGAGTCATAAAAACCTTGGCAACAATAACAAAAAATTCTGAATGCCGCCTAGTTACTGTGTTGGACATTTACACAAATCTGTTAGCAACAACCTGCAGTATTGGGTTGCTGTGAGTTTTTCAGGCTGTATGGCCATGTTTCAGAAGCATTCTCTCCTGATGTCAGGAGATAATACTTCTGGAACATGGCCATACAGCCCGGAAAACTCACAGCAACGCAGTGATTCCAGCCATGAAAGCCTTCGACAACAAATTGAACATGCAAAATTTACAATGGACATCACAGAAAATGCTTCAGCTGTACTTCATAGAAAGAAAAACTGCAAATGTTTGATTTTTATAGCTATTATATATGCCTATATATTCAGTATTGCATAAAAGCAGTCATGAGTAGAAAACGTATAAGAAGCCCTGGTCTACAGCGGCAAAATAATCCAATTATGAGCACTATACCCATTTGTAATATACTGCACTGAAATAATATTGATAGCCACACATTTTCCTTGGCCACGTTTAGAATATTGCAGTCATTGAAAATGGGTACAGCTCTGTTGTCTTCCTGGTCCCCATATGATGGAGCCTCCAGTGACACAATGGATTAAAGCCTTGTGCTGGCTGAACTGCTGACTGGAAGTTTGGCTGATTGGAAGTTCAAATTGGCGGTTCAAATCTGGGAAGCAGGGTGACTGGAAGTTTGGCAGTTCAAATTTGGGAAGCCGGGTGAGCTCCTGTCTGTCAGCTCCAGCTTCCCATGCAGGTACATGAGTGAAGCCTCCCACAGGATGGTAAAACATCTGGGCATCCCCTGGGCAGCATCCTTGCAGACGAACAATTCTCTCACACCAGAAGTGACTTGCAGTTTCTCAAGTCACTCTTGACACGAAAAAAAATATATGATGGAAACTGCATGTGAGTTAGGTACTTTGCACACAGAGAAGGGGGTGATGGGGGAACAGGAGGAAGTATATACAGATGTGAAATAGGATAATCAACGTTGAAATAATAATAACAAAGGGAAATTATCATCATCGAGTTGTTGTTAGTGTCCAAAATGCAACCCATCTCTTACAAAATTGTATCTCAATAGTACTAATGTGCTCTTTTAGTGAGAAGCTTTGTGCTCTTCTAAGTGCAGTGCTTTGTGCATTTCAAGGATAGCGATGATGGTTTTCATTATTGTAACTCTACGCTTTTTTCTGTTATTTCGTTACATAGAGGCTTTTGCCAAGATGTGCTCTGCTGAATTGTGTTGCCTTTTTTCAGTGCTTTCCTTACTTCAAACAATCTTTGGTGTTGGAAATGCTCTTCGGAGGGTTTGGTGCTAAGTAGATGAGTGGATAGGGAAATAAGGATGGAATCAAGCAGTGAATGGGATGGGACTGTGTGCGTGTGGTTGGTTGCTGAACAGACTGAATGTGCATATAGCAACATAGGCTAGAGAGGTATACGACGCTCTGTAATTGACAGGTAGAGGAGAGAAGTACTTGACTGCTTGCTAGACCCCTAATGCTTTTTTTCTTCTAAAAAATGAATGGGATAAAGCTCCCGTAATTGATGGCACCAGGATTAATGGTTGCAAAGATGTGTAATTAAAGGGCCAAGGGTGATGCTCTGCTAACCCGATCAGTGCCAGGGAGGTTAGGGAGGTTGAGTGTTTTCAAGGTGATGTGTCTTCTCAAGAGTCACAGCTTGGGTGGGAAGTTGAGCTGTTTTTTCTAGTTTTCCATTCCACAACTGGATGATGCTGGTAAACACAAAAGAGCAAAGAGCAGAGTTTTTTTTTAAAGGCAAATGAGATAAGTGATGATCAAGTCCCATCCTCACCCCCCACAAAGCACAGACATCACATAAGACCTGGGATTCATGGGGAGCTGAATGCTTTGATCAGTTATCACACAGCAGTAAAAACATAAGTCATTGCTGAATACCAAGTCACTAAATGGGAAAATAACACCAATACAATTCAGATGTGAATCTGAACATGCCTTTGCCACAGAAACCAATGGAAGTGTACTTTCATAACAGCTTTAGCTGGACTTGTACAGACACAGCCAAATGTGCAAAATGAACAAACAAAGCAGTCATTAGTATTTGGTGCCTGCAGTTGGCATGTTTCAGAATGATCTGTATCCATGTGCTACGTTAAAAAATCCACCTTTGATCTTCTCTTCTCAAATTGCACAGATGCTCTCCAGCCAGCCACGCTGAATGGAAACTGAGAAGCAGCTAGTGATCCTACACTTGTGAAATATCCATGAGCAGTATTGGCCTTTAGCTGTCCTGCGTATCATGTCACATGACTGTTTTTCTCAGAGAGCAGGGACAAGGCTTCCACGGGTGCAGTTGGCTTTTCCATGGGCAGGTGGAAACCCAGTAGAGATAAGGGGACAGGATGAGAAAAAGATGGTGAAGGAATGATATCCTACGATATTTCTGCATTTTCTCTAAAATTGTAGCATGAGCAATTCATTTCAAGTAAAGATCACTAAGGACATCAGTAATATAAGGACACAATGGGTTAAATGCAATGGGTTAAACCCTTATTTCAGAAGGACTGAAGACTGACAGGTTGGTTGGTTCAAATCCAGCGAGAGTGAGGATGAGCTCCCTCTGTCAGCTCCAGTTTCCCATGCAGGGACATGAGAGAAGCCTCCCACAAGGATGGTAAAACATCAAAACATCCAGGCGTCCCCTGAGCAACGTCCTTGCAGATGGCCAATTCTCTCACACCAGAAGCGACTTGCAGTTTCTCAAGTCACTCCTGACACGGAAAAAAATCAGTAATATATTATGTAGGCATTCAGTCCAATATTGAATAAATATTTGATGTTGGCTTTTCCAGGCAACCTAGCTGTATGTTTATGTTATTCCAGTATTTTGGGGAAGGAGCAAAAGGAAGGATAAATACGTAGTGATTTTCTTAATGTTTGTCTCTGGATTAACTAGTATTCTTTCCTGGTGGATACAGGATGTTGTACTAGATGCGACTGGGTGACCAAAGTGTTTATATTTAACATTCGGAGTAACTCAAGGGATAGTAATTTTGCAATAAAGCAAATGGTACAAAAATTGCCCTCTATTTTGACTATGAGTATGCCCTTCAACATTTCACATATGGGACTTGTTTAGTCAAGTTGCATCAGAATGTGGCCAAGGTGGCAAAAGTCTTTAGTGAGATGGATTAGAAAAGTGGTTCTCAACCTGTGGGTCCCCAGGTGTTTTGGCCTACAACTCCCAGAAATCCCAGCCAGTTTACCAGCTGTTAGTATTTCTGGGAGTTGAAGGCCAAAACATCTGGGGACCCACAGGTTGAGAACCACTGGATTAAAATATTAGCAAGGGCTGCAACAGTTTGCTTTTGTCTGAGCTTATTGGGAAGGACAAGATTGTACCCCTTCTTCTTCCCCTACTTGAGGTAGCTGAGCAAATGATTTTTGGACTTCCAGCATAGTTTGCAACAACTGAAGCAAGCTGAGGACACAGGGGAAAGGGGGACAAGAAGAGCGAAAGCAGGACCTTTAAAAGCTTAATTAGGATAGTCCTTGCTGAAAAGGATGAGAGAAGATTAATCAGGATGGTCCCAGCGGAATTGAGACATATAGACAGTAATATGAAGCAGGCCTAGGATGTAGTGTAGTGGCTAGAGTGATAGATCTGGACTAAGGAGGCCCTAATTTAAAACTATTGGTGCATGTAGTTATATTTATATTATATTTACTAAAGTCCTAATCTCATAATCGTCTGCAAAGTAGAATCAGGTTTAGTAATCTAGACAAAACAATATAACAAGATGTTTAAAATTAGCTTAGGTGGTCGGGAAGTCAATAAAAATAAAAACTATACTTTCAAAATGCCAGCTGAACCCAAATAGTCTTGAGCACCAGTTCAAAAGTTCATAATAAGGAAATTGCATATATTGCTCTGAAGAGGCGTTTTGTCACCTGGGTGCCACAATAAAAAAAGAACCTTTCTTTTCTTCCTTCCAACTAAACCACTTTCAATGGCCAATGAAACATACAGCACTTGGGATTAACTCCCACCAAGGTATTAGACCTGTGTTTATGATACATCATCTTAAGGCCCTTTCACGTAAGTTAATGGCAGTACTGTGATTCCATTTTAGTTGTCATGGCTCCATCCTATGCAATCCTGGGATTTTTATTTTAGGGAGCATTTGAGGGCCCTTCTAGACAGGCCCTATATCCCAGCATCTGATCCCAGGTTCTCTGTTTATTCCAGATTATCTGTCAGTGTGGACTCATATAATCGAGTTTAAAGCAGAAAACCTGGAATCAGATCCTGGGATATAGAGCCTGCCTTGAAGAGCACTAAAATATTGAAGCTGACTGCATCATTATGCCTGGCATGCAGTTTCCTATGTGAAGGGAATGTATATGTGAAGGAGCTTTCTTGGGGACTGGTTAAGTTGCATGGAGAGGTTTATCACTTCAGGGTGAGTTAGATGATAGGAGTGACCTCATGTCAGGCTGCTTTCTCTTTCTCAGCTGAGCACAGTTTGCTGTGCAGATTAGGGTGTGTGTGTGTGGAGGGGTGTGTGTGTGTGTTAAACTTTTTATTTTCTCCTATCCAGACTAACATGAAAGAAGGGTAGAGAAATTTAACAGAATTGAATGTGCTGAAAGTCCATCGAACTAGAGTGTGTTGGGACATGGTTCACAAGGAAAGAGCCATCCCAGCAAGTAAAAAAAAACAGGAAAAAGAAAGTCTTTCGGGTTTGCTATAAGATTCTTCCTGATTCTGCTTTTGGGCTGTACTTTGTGGGCTGTGATAGGGGTAATAGCATCAAAGATGTGTGTGTGTACTGTACATAACTTCAGGTACCTGCAGACGTGTGATTGTTCCATTAATTCCTAGGATATTCCCATAGATAGTTTTGCCATTTCCTTTCTCTGAAATATAGTTTATAGCACCTTGTATTTATTGGCAGTCTCCCATCCAGGTGCTAACCAGGGCTGAGCCTGCTTAGGGTCCCAAGGGACCAGAAGGGCAATATCAGAGGTATACCAGACTCCGAAAGTGTTTGAGTAATGGAAAGCCTATGAAGAGCCATCAGCAAGTCGAGCAGAGAAGGCTGTGCTGGCCTTTCAGCCCATAGAGGTGGCATTTAGAAAAGAGCTGTCAGTCAAGGAACAAAGGCGGCCTGGAGAGGCCTAAACGGTCCTAACATGAGCCAGATTGAACATGTCGTGCTCCGAGGCACTCCTTAAGGGGTGGGGGGTTCAGAAAGGATGAAAGCTTCCCCTTCATAGAGCAAGAGCTTTGGGAATATGAAATTCCCTTTTAAATTCCTTGCTTAAGGGAACAGCAAGAATGTCTGTATGTGGCAGCATTATTTGCAGGGCCCTGTTTGGGGGACTGACCTATTGCATGGAGTGGGGGGTTGAAATTGTGGGGAATCTGTAGCCCTTTCATGCTCTTCGGTGCATCTTCCTTGATGGTTAAAATGAGAACTGAGTGCCAGACCTCCACGTTCACTGAGATTAGGGACGGGACCGCTGTGAAAGTGAAAAACTGTGAATCAATACATGATACTTTTTAACACTTCTCTAGAAATCTCTAGGTCTTCTAGCATGGCTCTATCTATCATCAGTTTCTGCTGGAAGCTAGCCATAGAGATTCCTAGGGAGAAGTCCTCCAGGTTGACTGAAGGAAGTTCACCATGGAGTAAAACTGGAGGATTTAAGATTCCTACAGGGAAGATTTTTAATTAAGTCCATAAATAATGAAACCACAAATTTGTGTGTGTGTGTGTGTGTGTGGGGGGGGGCTGTATCATTCCTAGGAGGCAGGCAGGCAATGTGTCAGCCTTGCTTATGTATGATAGCTCCTTCAACGTCATTGCCCTTTCCCTTGCGATGCACCAAGCATGTTCATGAAGGACCTTTGTTGCCCTTGGAGGACTACACACAATTTACTGAGTTAAAAAAACAGAAAAGGATCAGTTGGTTCTCTAATCGGAGCCAGTTTTGAGTCTATATTTTATACTCCACTTTTTTTACATGAATACAGTACATGCTTAGAATAGTTATTTGCATGCAGTAGCTTTTATGATAGAAAAAAAAATAGGATCATATCCACAGAGGTTGCATTCATGAATGTAGTGTGGAGACAGGAAACTGTAAATAATAGTGAACCCTATTGAAATGAACAACTTCCATTGAAAGTTAACCTAGGGCTCTTCCACGCAGCCCTATATCCCAGAATATCAAAGCAGAAAATCCAATACTACCTGAGTGTGGACTTAAATAACCCAGCTCAAAGCAGATTTTTTGCCTTGATATTCTGGGATAGAGGGCTGTGTGGAAGGGTCTGCAGAGTTGTCCTCGAAAACCTAGATATTCCTAGAAAGATATTCTCTCTAGGAATGTGCTAGCTCCTCTAAGATGACTCTGTGGCAGAAGCATACCATAGAATTGGAAAATTGGTTCCTAAAGAGGACATATTTTGTCAGATGTGGGTAGGTGAAAATGGAGGTTATGCTGTATGAGTGCACTAATAGTTTCAATGCTCCTTTGCAGGTGGATTGTGGTGCACATACTAACTTTGATAAATTGGTACCTTTTTGTGTGAAAGAGGGATATGCAGTTAACTGTGTGGGGTATAATGTGGCTCCTAGAGTCCTTCCCCTCTTGGTGCAGTGTAGGTATTATTTTATTTTTTTCTATGTTCAAGTCTTGCACCCACCCAGAGTGTGATGAGCTCTAGAGGTCTCATTGTTCTTCTTTTAATTCATCTCAGTTTCCTGTGCCTGTATGAACCAAGAGACAGGCTGATGGGAATGAGCAGCTGAGATCCTTAGATCATTATTCACTCTGGCAAGGAGGGAGTTAAAGAGCTCTTTCACCGATACATCACATAGTCCTAGACACTTGGGAAGTGTCCGACATGTGATCCAATACAACAGCCAGCAGAGTAATCTTGTCTGCTGTGGAATCATCTTGTTGTGTTTCAAATAATAATGATAATAATAATGATAATTAATAATAATACTTACTCATTCTTACTCATACACAGACAAGTGTAGCACAAATATCTATTGCTACAATCGGTTACATATTACACATCCTGTTGGAGTTAATGACAGGGGTAAACCACCAGTGTTATATAATGTCTTTCAAAACATGGTTGTGTATGTCAAGACTTTGATTAGCCTGTCCTCAAGCATTGTTTGTTCTTTCTCTTTTGTTAACTTTCAGGCTTTGTTATTTGCAAAGTGAGTGGCTCCCATGTGTTAATTCTCTCCCTTAGGGATTAGTCCCCACTCCCTCTGTGTGTGTGTGTGTGTGTGTGTGTGTGTCAGCTTTCTAGAGTCGAGCTGTTATTGTTGGAGAAGGCCACAATGAAGGAAGACTGCTTCTTGGATTAAGAAATATTAATGAATTCATTACAATCACAGAAATTATTAAAAATATATATGAATGGAGATATTTTCTTGCCTTTCCAGCCTATAGATTGTAATTCCAATTATAGGCTCCCCTGCTATAGCTAGGCAGTTAAACCAGTGGTTCTCAACCTGTGGATCCCCAGGTATTTTGGCCTACAATTCCCAGAAATCCCAGCCATTTTACCAGCTGTTAGGATTTCTGTGAGTTGAAGAGCAAAACTGCTGGTGAGCCATAGGCTGAGAACCACTCCAGACTAGTGTAGTATATGAGTTACTGTGGATTAGTCTATGTTGTCCTTGGAAAGTTTATTATTATTTATTATTTATTTCCAGTATTTCTATCCTGTTCCTTCTCAACCTCCAGATGGGGACTCAGGACAGTTTACATTTGGCAGCAATTTGATGTCACTACATATAACACAGCAATATAATAACAATTAAAACAATAAGTAAAACATTCATTAAAACAGTAAAAAGGTTATCTGGTTTACATCCTTTCTGGATGATCCATGCAAAACGCACTATTGCTATGAGTGTGTTGTGGGGGAATCCTGATGTCTTGATTACAGAAACAGTTGTTATCTTCTATTCAAACTGATTTTTTTTTCATTGCTGGGGAAATATTTTCCACTCTGTTATATTATGGAAAATTATTTTATGAGTGATGAAGTGGACAGTGATTGAACTTCTCATAGTTCCAGGGATTGGGGAGTGTGATGATCCAATGGTGGCAGCTAAGGAGAGAATCAAGTCAACTCTGATTCATTGGGCAAACCAAATGGATTTACGACAATGGACCTTTATGTCTAGAGTCTGTATCCATGAATATAGATTTAAAAACTCAGAAGTCAAAGCTTGCTTTTGCCATTTTGTAAAAGAGACAACATTTTACTGTATTATGGCATGGTATTTAATGAGATTTGAGAATCTGAATTTTGATATTTATGGGAAGATCCTGGAACCAAATGCCTGTGGATAATCATTTTATGGATGCATTAAATAAAGAAGGAAGTTTTAGATTTGAGAGACTAGTGAATATCTGGCCTTTGGAAACTTTACATTTATCAGGTTTAGGGTAAGGAAAACCTGAGTGGTTATTAGTCTTCCCATGTTTCTGAAGAGCATCCCTGGTGACTCAGTGGGTTAAACTCTTGTGCGGGCAGGATGCTGACCGAAAGGTCGGTGGTTCAAATCTGGGGAGAAGGGTGAGCTCCCATCTGTCAGCTCCAGCTTCCCATGCAGGGATATGAGAGAAGCCTCCCATAGGATGGTAAAACATTCAGGCATCCCCTGAGCAACATCCTTGCAGACAGCCAATTCTCTCACACCAGAAGCGACTTGCAGCTTCTCAAGTCGCTCCTGACATGAAAAAAATCATTGTGTTCATAGAATACTTTGTGGTCATTGCCTTGTAATTTAAGATGGAGCCCACAGATAGAGATTAGGTGCATCAAGAACAAAAGCTTGTAGAGAATCACTTAATATAAGATGTATTTGAATTTTATCCCCTGATGAGTATTGATGAAGTTTATTGTATATGTTGAGGCAGACTGTGTGGATTCATACATTTTTCATTAGCCCTTACATCAGGTTCACTGCTTTTTGGGGGGAGGGGGATACAGAAGGCCAAATGTGCCAATGACAACTGATGCGGAGATTTGCAGCACAGTGACAGAATATCACATGCCTTTTATGTTAGCTGTTATGAGAGAGATATGAAACATGGATCTCACTTATAACATAATGTGGACTTCGGCGGCTGCACATTTCAGTGTTGAAATTAAAAATCTATCTTTATTAAGACAATAATATAATAAAACTTTATTTGTATTCTACCCATTTTCTTTATGCCGGTCATAGACCACCATAAGGAGAATGGGGTACAGTCTGATAAGAGCATAATGCATTAAAATCTGGGCTAAACTCTAAAATGCAAAGCTATATTCATCATCAACATCTTTAATTACTTATTAATTGCCCTCCATCCGAGATGCTCTAAGCGATTTACATAGCAGAAATTATACAGGATAAAACACATACATACAAATATTAATAAATTAACATATTTATATGTATGTGTTTTATCCTGTATATTAAAAAGTTAAAACACAAGATACTATTTTTTTAAAAGGAAAGAAAATCTGGAGGGAGGGTGGAAGCATTCAAGGAATATGA
This sequence comes from Anolis sagrei, assembly GCF_037176765.1. Lineage (NCBI taxonomy): Eukaryota > Metazoa > Chordata > Lepidosauria > Squamata > Anolidae > Anolis > Anolis sagrei. The sequence goes on from NC_090022.1 coordinate 139,546,447, forward strand.
GGGAGCACAAGGAGGATGGGGTACAGTCAGAGACACGGGTCTAGGGAATTGGGGGGTGGAGGTGGGAGCATTAGTAGAGAAATGAGAGAGTGGGAGCATCTTGGAAATATTTTTTCTTCCATGGCTATCTAACTTTAGAAGATCAAGGGTTAACTTCCCCTGAAAGTCAGCAGAGCCTGCAAGTCAGGTTTTACAGGTGGGATGAGGCTGTCAAATTAGCCTTCCTTCCCTCAAAAGGAGTAATGGATGCCTTGGGGTAAGATTGCCAGATGTCCTTTATGTTTAAGTAATGTCAATTATTTTGGAAAGGTAGGTCTTTACTCCAGAACGTTATTGCTCTATAGAATATTATGGGTGTTGTTAGTTCAGAATCCTGTTTTATAGATGCTATTGGCTGGGTGATACTTCAGTCTTCCTGTTGCTGGGTTCTTAGGATCATCACAGAATATCCATGCATGTGCTGACCACAGAAATGAAGGTTGTGTCATTGTATACCATTAGTCAGTCCAGCTGCTGCTTGGGCATCTGATAGGTGTTGGGTTGTAGGTACGAGAGGAGCACTTGCAACGAGATACCTCTCCCAACTCAGTGACAGTATTCTGTTGTCAAAACTGGACTCTGAAAGTGGCAAATTTCAAAGAGTTCATAGGACTTTCAGATTGCAAATGTACTTCAAAAGTGTAGATATAGGACAGTGGTTCCCAATCTTTGGTCCTCATGTGTTTTGGACTTCAGCTCCAACAATTCCTAACAACTGGTAAGACTGTTGGGATTTCTGGGAGTTGAAGTCCAAAACATCTGAAAGGCCAACCACTAATATAGGATGTTGGATGTTTACAACCCAGAAGACATCTCTCTCCAAATTGTCACTTGGTCAAATCTCCAAATTGTCACTTGGCCATGCAACTTCTTAGGGGTATGTTCTACCATCAATTCACAGCCTTACCTTAGTTCACAGAAATATTAGTAGAAAAACCATATTAAAAAGAAAAACATGGCTGAGAAGGATTGCATAGGCTGCTCCCAGCTATTAGATAGGATATAAATGTGACAGAGATATGAATACCCCCTCCCCTGTAAAATGAGCAATCCATCATGCTCTTTTGTGTCAGTTTTAGGGGAGTGGTGGAGCAGTTAATTGTTTCTGGGTAGCCGGTATTTCAAAACCTTTCTTCACAAGCAGTTATCATTGTGAGAAAAGATGAGTAAGGACACTATGGATGCTGCTCTGAGCTGCTTGAAGGAGGATGGGCAAGAAACCATTCTAGAAGTGAATTTGTTTGCTCCTCCAGACAGGTTCAGCATGAGGAGTCCTTACTCCTTGGAGAGGTTGGGTGGTGGGCAGGGTCATCCTGGAAAGGAGTAAATGGGTGTTATGTGGTGCATTTGTGTGCATGAATGAGACACTTAAAATGTCTAATTATGGAAGGACTGGTATAGATTTTGGCATGTCTTTGTTCATGTGAGCAGAAAAATTGCAGAAACAGTGCTTGTAAGGACCTTTAGCCAGTGTACCCAGTCTCAAAGACCTGTTTGCACGATTAACACTTTATGCCTGTGGCAACTCAATAAAAAAACAAACAAACAAGGGGCCTGTCTTTCTTATTAGTTGTGAAATTGTTGGTTGGATAGTTATTGTGTTCTGGCACATTGCTTTATCATTCTTTTGCAGGAGGCAATGCTTCTAGTATAGTATAATAAATATAATATCAACACAGTGACCGTCAATTGGCTGTTGGTAATAAAATAAGCCAACCTTTCCTTTTGAACAAGGCCAGTCCTCCTAGGAATAGCCTTTTAATTGATAGTGGAAAGGTCTGTAATTCTTGATGGTTAACATTTTTCTCATTCTTTGGCTTTGTTTCTCTTGCACAGAAGCATCTGTAATGCTCTCCTCTCCCATCCATTTTGGAGCACACTATCTCTTCCTCCAGTCTTTGGTTGTCTTTTCCTTCCTGTGAAAAATGCTCTGGAGTTCTTGGTTCAGTGCTTTGGAAGTGTTCCTCTTTGTTCTTGCCCAGGCCTTGGATGTGCTTTTTTGCCCAGCTACATGACTCTTTTACTTATTTCCTCATTGATGCAAACAAGAATTGTTTCTTTCTTCTTCTCTGAGTGACTTTACCAGGAGTGGTGTTCATGGTGCTAACACATAGATTGGATTAATTTCCTCATTGCAGCCCATGCCGTGGAGGAATGTATTGTGACACTCTGCCATCACTGTGTTTATGAGCAAACAGAGATCTGCTAGTACATTCAATTATGAAAGAGCTGTATTTGCCTTTCATTCGCCAATGTGGCAAACCATATCTATGTTACAAATGTATCTACAGATTACTAACCCCCATACTATTAATGTTAAATTATTTAGCTGAAAACTAAGAAGCCCAGAAAAACCAGTTGAAACCAAATATAATAAAATTTGGGGTGTTGTGTAGTTTCCGGGTTGTATGGCTGTATTCTAGCAGCATTTTCTCCTGATGTTTCATCTACATCTGTGACTGGCATCTTCAGAGCATCTGCCAGCACCCCAATGATGCTATCCATGAAAGCCTTTGACAATGCACAATGAAATGTCTTTACATAGGATGTTTTCTTCTCCCCCTTTGGTAGCTATTTACCTGTCCTCAGGAAATGCCATTCCACTAGAATTCATACTCTAAAAAGATCTGAGATGAGGAAAACAACATTACATCTTTTGTAACTGTTCTCATGCATCAGTGCTTCTCACTGTTTCTTCATAATTATGAGAAAATACCATCATCATTATCATGTATGTATGTATTTATATGGTACCATCACAGTACATGACACTTGACAAGTAAGACCAGTCAGAAATGAGATGGTAGAGAAGGAGGCAATTAAGTCCAGCACAGTGGTTCTCAACATGGAGTCCCCAGATGTTTTTGGCCTTCAACTCCCAGAAATCCTAACAGCTGGTAAAGTGGCTGGGATTTCTGGGAGTTGTAAGCCAAAAACATCTGGGGACCCCAGGTTGAGAAGCACTGGAGCAAGTATTGCTTCTGCTTCTTTCCCTCTGCAGCAAAGGCAGCGGCAGCTAGGATGGAGGAATGGCCTTTCATCTGTTTCTGGGACTGAACATGATGAAAAGATGTGCTTGCCTCTATTTCTGTCCTGATGGGGCCAAGGCAGTGGCAGTTGGGATGGAGGGGGGGGCCTCTCCTCTGCTTCCGAGCCTAAGGATGTTGGACCTGTTTGCATATGAACCGATCTGGATGAGGAGGAACCATGCAAGCATCTATAGCTCTGCTGTTAATACAGTTTTTGATGGTTGCTGTTGTAAGTTTTTAATGAAAGCAAAAATTGCAAGTGAGGACTAGCCATGCTAAGGTGATAATAGCATCTCTTAGAAATTCCTAACTGTGAGAGCTGTTCAGCAGTGGAACTCTCTGCCCCAGAGTGTGGTGGAGGCTCCTCCTTTGGAGGCTTTTAAGGGATGTAGTGCTAAAGCAAGCTTACCTTATTCCTGTTGGGAAACTATGCTCTTGCTGGGCTTCAAATGAGCACATGACCTTCCCTAGCTCAACTGTCCAGTGAGCCTGCTGCTCTTGCCACTCACAAGCACACATGGTTCCTATTAGTTTCCCTAAATGCCGTGGGGCCCTTGGTGGGGATGTGAGGCCAGCTGCAAGAATCCCCCTCTTAGCAACTCTCTAGTACATTTTCATTATCCTCTCCAGTTCTTTGGGTCTTGGAAATGTCATATATAATACACCCCCCCCCTTTTCTTTTTTTTTTGCTGGAATATCTCACTTGTAGATTGCTCCTGTGCTGGATTGCTTCGGAGCCTGACTTTGAAGTGTCTGTTGTTTTCTTCCCTGCCTCATCCCGCCTCCTTTGGCATGGAGAGATGCCAGAGACAGAGCACATTTAACACAAAAATCCCTGCAGTAACATTTTTACAGGAGTAAAGGAAAATAAAAATAAAGTGGTGACTTTGACATGAATTAGGATGCTTGAGACTTTTCAAAACAGAGATCCCAGTACGCAGAAAATCAAGTAAAATTTCTTGGTCTGCTTGTGCTTGCATGGAGGAGCCTGAGAACTGTGTCTAAGAGATCCGAAGCAGCTGTAAACTTAAAAGGCTTGCCAGAATTATCCCCACCATACAAAAGTGACTCCTGCTTTTTATAGAGTTACTGAATCTTCCGAGTGCGTCCATTGATAAACAGGAGTGGAAATCTGAGCTGCACGGGGCTTCTTGTCTCCCGCCCTTGATCTGCCACTTGCCTGACAGATTCCCTCCCAAAGCCTTCATTTTGGCTTTCTAAATAGCTGCTTGTCAACTGAGCTCTGGCAGGCTAAAGTTTAGCCTCCACACCAGTAATAGATTACCGGGAGATCAAGGATCACATTTTGCTACAATTATCTGTTGCAAAGAGACAACAGTGGTTTTCGAGAGCGCACCAACTTCTTATGTTGCCCAGGAACAGCGATTCCAATGTAGTACGCAGCTGAGATGGTTCTGAACAAATTCCCTCTATTCTTGAAAAGTAAAAACTTGGAGGCTTCTTGTTATGTTTATGGGACACGATATATATAAATATATCACGACATACAGTTTGGAAAGCTCTGCCCTAGTCAGTAGTCATGATTATGCTGACTGGGTGTTCTGGGAATTCTAGTACAAAAAGTAATTTTTCAAAACTTGTGAATGAGAATCAACCATCAGCGGTGATGACATGCAATGCCTTGAATTCCTCACCTTGATGGTCTAGCTGAGTGGGTGTATGGACTCTGTGGTGTCCGCATGACACGCAGGATCAATTTGCCTTAACGTGGCTTTGCCCCGTGTTTTAAAAATAAGTGAAATGGCTGGGGTTTTTCACACAACCATCACTTTCCTAGGCTCGAGTAGCCCAGGGACAGTGGATGGGCTTTACCCTCTCTTTGTTGATTTGACCTTAGCAGTGATCATTGGTCACAAAATAGGTGGTGATTGTGGCTAAACACCTGTAATGATGCTAGCTGGAGCGATAACGTGTTTGAGGAAGGAAGGGAAGAAAGGAGGGAATTATTTATCCTGTTCCCCCTCCTCTGTTGTCTTGTGTCACTTTCTTGCTTCAGCTACTGTCACTAGAGATGATGAGTGACAACCACTGCCAGGTTTGTCCTGTTGGTCACTGCAGCGCCCAGAATGACAGGGGGCTATGAGGGTCAGAGCAGCTGAACCAGTTCTACAGCTGCGTGCTCATTGAAATACCATCCAGCCACTGAGTCAACTCACCCACCAATCCCTACCCTATTCCGGTTTAGCACCTGAGCTTGCGTAGATGGCCCCAATCTGGCCTGTGTATATGGTCCCATTGAAATTACAGGTTGTGTATCCTTTATCTGGAAATTCAAAATGTGAAATTCTCAACAGGAGAGGCTGAAATAGTGGTGCCTTTGCTTTTTGGTGATTTCGGATATACTCAACATTATTTAAAACATTGTGCATAACATTACCTTTGTCATATGTATATATGAAACATGAAACAAATTTAATGTCATGACTTGGGTTCTATATCCAAGACATATCATTATAGATATGCAGATATTCATAATTTAAAAAAATTCCAAAACATATCTCATCTCAAGTATATCAGATAAGGGATATCAAACTGTACTATTTAAGAACTGGTCCCTGGGGTTCCTGATTCTGTGTTCTGTCATTTTTGTTGATGTCCAAGCATGAACTGGCTTATCTTAATACACATTCTGCACTTGACTGAAAATCAAATGCAGAATTGAAAATCAGATCAATAAACCTTGAAATATTAATGAAGTCAGACAGACCCAACCCTTAATTATGCTAAATTTTATGATACGAAGCTCAGTTTGGTTTCTTTATGTTTCACCTTTTTTTTTTTTTACCTCCAGAGATGATGTTCTCCTTCTACTTCAGCTTATCTGCTGTGGCATTCTTGCAGGTTCTGGAGTGTGTACAGTTCATTTAAAGGCTTCCCCTTTGAAAGTATAGTAGGGCCTTCATATCTGCAGGGGTACTTGCATGGGGTACACAAAACCATGGATAATACTGAACCCTATTGAAATGAAGGACTTCTGACCCAGGAGTACTATAGAGATGTGCTGGAGGACCTAGAAAATGCCTAGAGGGGGTATTTTGGCAGATGTGGATAAATGAAACCGTGAATACTGGTACTATTGATATGGGTGTCACACTATACCTTATTTCTAGTAATGTGCCATTGCACTATGATCTTGTTTGCTTATATTCCTCCATGTTGTTTATATAGGGCTTAGTTCTGCAGTGATGGTCACGTCCCCTAAATGACGTTATGCTGTTGACCATTGCTGTTTTTCCTGTAATGTATACTCATAGGGATTTATTTGGGTGTTTTGTGGGACCCTCTTTTAAAAGGAAAGCAACACTGTTGCTTTCTGGGAACTGAGTGTTCTGTGTAGGGCAGTAGTTTTCAACGATTGGTCCACCAGAAGTTGGTGATCCTAAAAATCTTGAGGACCACAGATTAAGGACCACTGCTGCACCAGGGCAATCTTTTGTAGATGAATTCAGATGCATTAGCTTACACCTCCTATTGCTCCATCACTATCTTGGTCAGCATGGCAGCATGATTGGGGGAAAGAGGTGTAGTACTCCCAGAACATCTGGAGAGTGCTGGGTTGAATCCCCTCCTGCATTCTTTGACCGAATCAAATCAGGAACCTCTGCTGGGTGCAAGGAATCTCCAGTAGATGGATTCAAACAGTTTTACTGCTTTGCCCAATGAAAAGAGCCAAGCTGTGCCATCTTTTCTCAGGTTAGATTTCCTTACTGTTACTGCAGTGAGTCCTAACTTATAAGCCACTAACACCCACCAAGGATGGTGCATATTCATCTCCTATACAGTACACCCTGAAGGACCTGTACCTGCAATTTCACCTGTAGAAATTTCCTAGGTCCTCCAGGCAGTTCGGTAGTGGAGAACCAAGCACATTCCTGCAGAGGATACCTGTCTAGGCATTTTCAAGGTCCTCCCATTTATTTATGTATTTATTTATTATTTACCCTATTTATATCTCACCTTTCTCTACCCCAAGGGGGACTCAAGGCGGCTTACATCAAGCTTAAAATCAATTGATGCATTAATCTAATACAAATACTGCAAATAATATATAAATACCACAAATAAAATAATAATAATAAAATTAATAGCTATTAAATATTTAAAATTACATTCAATATTAAAATCACACCATCCAAAAGTCTATGGTAACTTTGAGTAGGGTTTGCTCTTATCCATATTTTCTTGTTTGTGCAGGATAATATCCTCCATGGATACAGAGTTCATACTGTATTTACAATCATGCGTGTGATAAGCATATCTCAGGCAGTACTTCTCAATGGAACCATTTGTGCTCACCACTCACCATCTATTGATGGTGGGTTTATTTGGCTCCTGTATAACAAAATGTGACTCTCCATTGCTTTTTTTTTTTTTTTAAAAAAAAAGCAGATTGCATGTTATGCATTTGTGATTTTATATTAAATGGATGGGAAATTATTTTGGTACATGAGTTTTGCCCCATAGCTAAAACAGTGTGCATTTTTCATTTCTCTCAGCCGCATATAACTTTTTAAGAACCTGTGGAAAAAAGCTAGGGCCTAGGACAAAAAGGTTGCTTCTCAGAAGCCATTACAAAAGGTAAGAGGAATCTGCCTAAAATCCTAAGTCTGACCCCTCTCCCCCATTTGCACCAACTACCCAAGATTTGTAGATCGTATGGTGGGGGGTTCATGGGATTCGTAAGGACAAATCACTGCTTTTGTATGTGCGTATCTTCTTTCTTTTTGGGGGCTTGTGTAGGATTAAGAACCTGTACTAGCAGGGAGTGTGTGAGATGGGATTTCAAACCCTCTTCCTTTGCTCCTGTTCTCTCCTGCTTGCGTTTCACTGAGATTAACCACTGTCAGCCTGACAGATGGGTGATGCTCAGCTGCTTGCCATGTACAAATGGATACATATTAATTTTTTAGTTGCTGGACAGATACTGAAAGGGCACAGATGGGAAATGGCCTATTGGTCACTCTGTGATGCCCAGCTGCTCTGCCCTTGATATATGAGTGGACAGAGAGTGGACATTAGAGAGCCACAGGGCTCGTGGAAACAAACAAACAAAAAAAAAAGAAGGATAAATGGAAGAAAAGAGGCAAGAGAACAAGAGCTGAAATCTGATTCCAGGCAGTGACTGCTCCAGAAGGTGGAGGCAGAATAGGGGCACCGTTGAAGTTAGTCTCAATCCTTTTAACATATGTACATTGACCCCACTTTGATTGCAAAACCATCCTTTCCTTTTGTCAACAAGAGTCACGGGGATGTTCATTGTGTGCGGCACCACTGGGCAAAAAGCAAGCACAGTTCACTTTTAAGCTCTATCTTTAGAAGCAAGAGCCTTGGACTTAAAAATAATAAAAGGTTTTCTTGTCCTCATTTTTCAGTTGTGTGTGTGTGTGTGTGTTTGTGTGTGTGTGTGTTTTGTTGGTGCAAGTCAAGAAGAATGATGTAATTTTAGGGAATGTGTATCACAACAGCTGCTTGTATTCCTGCTTAGATTCTGCAGTGCTCAGTTGGAAGTGCAGGAAACTTCCCTACAAAAGGCAAATACTTCAAAACAAATCTGGGATGTCACCATGCTTCAGGCTAGAGAAATGACTTTGTAGACTTTGTATCCTGTCATGGCCCTGCTGTTTGTTTCTGGCTCATCTGTATCTGTAAAAGGGTGACTTTGTTGTTGTGTGTCTTCAAACCACATCTAACTATGACCCTATCATAGTGTTTTCAGAGTGTTCAGAGCAATCTTTTGAAACATAGTATGCAACTTGTCCAAGGTCACCCAGTCGGTTTCCTTGGCCAAGAAAGGATTTACATTCTTAATTCTGGAGTTTAGTCCAACACTCACCATGCTGTCTATATTGTGGTCCAAATGCTGTGCTTGGAAGAGTTTCTTTTATGTTCCTCCCCAAGGATTGAGATTTGGTAGGAGCCCTCCTTCCAGTGGTACAGGGCCTTTTCAGATGTGGCACCCCAATCTTGGGGTGCTCTCTGTTTGGAGGCCCAACAGGTGACAATATTCATGTCATTTAGGCATGAAAAAATCTTGGCTAACCACACACATTTGGGCCTCATTAAAGTAAGCCAAAGACTGTCATTTGTAGTTTTTTAAAGTAAAAAAAAAATGTTTTAACTCATTATATTTTAAAATATTTCTTTAGCTTATTCAATATATCTTATGTTTTTATCTGATTTTGATGCTATGGTAAGATGATCTGAAATTTCTTGATACAGAGTTGTATGGATACCATGGACTGGCCTTAAGTTGAAGTTGACTTGAAAGCTGTTGACAACAAATAAATATAGTCAATACCTCAACTTCGATGAGTTTAGCTTTTAAAGGAATTTATTATCTGAACATTTACCAAATGGGCTCTGGGGCAGGGTTATGTCCTACTGTGGAAAAGTGCAGATAACATGTCTATTAAATATGGTCAGCAGTGTTAAGAGTTAGTTTTTAGGAGGAGCCTGATTTTCCTGCCACTTAATCCCTATGAATGTGGAGCACTGGCTATTTTAAAATAAATAAATAAAATTGTATGGTCTACAACTTCTAGAATCTTCCAGTGAGCATGACATTGTTGACTTGGAGACTCTGGGAATTGTGGTTCAAAGAGTAAACTCTTGGTCTGGCACTCCCAGTGCTTTGGATATATCCCTGTCCCTTTTTCCTAGCACTTCCCCGATGTGCTGTAATAAAGCCTACCATGGCTGGCAGAGGGCTCTGGGATATCTAGTGAATAGCATTCCTTTTGTCCAAATAGTCTTGAAACATCCCAAACCACAACACCACACTGGCTCTGTATCTCTTTGAATATGTTTAATGTAGTTTGAGGCCCAACATATCATTTAGGTGATTAGTAAATGAAAGCAAAAAGCCAGAGTAACCCTTATAGGAGTGTCATAGATCTCACCTCTTGATGCAGAATTCTGAATGATGAAGATAATGATGTTGCAGATTTTTTTAAGGGACGGAGTTAACCATGATAGATTGAAATAGAGCATGTGCCCCAGATGTTTTGGCCTTCAACTCCCAGAATCTGAACAGCTGGTAAACTGACTGGGATTTCTGGGAGTTATAGACCAAAACATCTGTGGGCCCACAGGTTGGGAACCACTGAAATAGAGCCTGTGATTGTAAAATGCTGGGGACAAGCAGCAGGGAAGAGGATTTCCGGTGTGTTTCAGGCCAGGTGTGACATTGCAAATGGAAGGAGAATGAAATGGGCACATCAAGTTAGATCCGTAATTTTAGAATATTGGGATGATGATGGAGGTAGGTATTATGGTATGTATTCTGAAACATTTCTTTGAGATATTTTGTGTAGCAAGGTGTTTGGATTACTGAAGCAGCATGCATCAAGGGAGAAGGAGTAGAAAAGAGAGGCGAAATCCCTCTCTTACATGAAAGGCACAGAGAGGAATGGCTTATTTCAAACATCGTATGAAGAGTGGAAAACCTGGGTTAGTGTGTAGCTCACCCAAGTAGCTAAAGAGATATTATGTTCAATGCATTACGTTATTGTGGAAGTTTTTATTGTCAATGCAAGAGGACTGTGTTGCAAATAATTGCTGTTGCTTATGCAAAGCCATGTGCAGGCAAGTAACACTGACCCAAAGGGAGAGCATGATGAGCTTGCTGGAATATATTGGTGAAATTTCTCTTAATGATCAGCTTCCCCCTCTTGGTGTGATCTGCAAAATATATGCAAGCGTGTAATCACACGTCCTTGGTGGACCACAGTCTGTGAGTTGCTAGGCAAAATGCGAATGAGTCCCAGGGCATCCAAGTCTCCTGCATGGATGCTTCAATGAAAGTGCGCAAGAGACCAGTAAGTTATGGAGATGTGCTGGTCCATTTGTTCCCACTGGGAGTCTTGTGAGAATAATTTTGGGTAGGATACTGGACCCAAACTTTGGTGGGCTCCGGCTGTTAGAGCTAAGAACTGAAATGATGGTGCTCTTAGATGGTGAGTGGATATAACTGATGTAAATAGAAGGTATTTCATATCGAGACTTAGTTTTTTCATTAATAACCTGTCTTTCTCCCAGCCCAAGATTGAAAGCTGCTGTCACTTATCTATTAGCACAGTCATATGCGAAAATAAATCCTAAAACAATACTCAGTATACATTTTAATGTATTAGAATGATCTTCTATATAGCTGCAGCAACAGTAAATTTTAGCAATAGGCCTAGGATAGTGATTCTCAATCTGTGGGTCTCCAGATGTTTTCACCTTCAACTCCTAAAAATCCTAACAGCTGGTAAACTAACAGGGATTTCTGAGAGTTGTAGACAAGAACACCTGGAGATCCACGGGTTGAGAACAACTGGCCTAGGGCTGCTGTTCACAATAGCACTGTTTCTACTTGGGTGTTCATTGCGTTTTGTGTGTGTGTGTGTTTAACTTCTGGGATCTATTTTAAAGTCAAATCTTAAGGTCTACCAGCAGGAGCAAAAATTGTGGCTGGAGATAGGACAGATACAATATATGTAATAAGATGTGTAGAGTTGACCCTCATATCTGCTGGCATACATTCTGAGACCTCTGTGGATAGTGCCAAACCCTGTATTTTGACTATACGTCTGCTGGAAGCAAACTTGAAGACTTAGAGAGGCTCATAAACATTTCTAGGAGGGAATATTTTTAGAGCACAGGTAAACAAAACAATGGATATCAAGTTTGTGAATAAGGTAATCTACTACAATTTTTTGCCTCAGACCACATGCCTCAGAGGAATACTTTTGTTCAACAGGAGCTGAACTCCAGTTGTTTCATACAGGCATGCTCATTTTTAAAGTAGCTTATTTTTTAGTTGGTGGAGAAAACCATTTTGTTATTTCAATTCTTTGTACATTTTAGAAAATGACAGAAACCTTTTGCAGATCACCCAGAAAATTATTAGTATGTTTTCTGTTTGTTCCTGTTGTGGAGATCAAGATAGGATTTATATCTTGGTGCAGCAGTCAACCAGACAATACTATGAGCAATTCAGTGCTTTCAAGACTAACCAGAAACAACCAAAGGTGTTTGGACTTTAGATAAGGTAGTATAGTGAGTTGAGGAGAAAGCTTCATATAAAAGTCTTCTACGTTGAATATTGACTTTTTAAACCTTAAGTGTGATATATAAATGTACATATATGCTGTAGAGACACCATACATCATTTAAGGAGAAACTGCCTCAACTAGACAGAGGCCACAATTCTTCGAAAAGATTGACATATTTTCACCTCTGAAAAAGTTGGAAAGAAATATGAAATAAATGAGGTTTAAAGTTGCTTTGATGGATCTTCAAGCATTGCTTCCTTCTTGATAGATTTGTACGAAATTCTTTGCTGAATAATACAAGACAGTTTTGAATCCAATTACATTTTGGTTTGTCTTCAGCTCTAGGGCAGGTCTCACTTCTCAATGGTCTTCCCTGCTTTCATAAACTCATTTGCCCTGCTTGTGTATGGCACTTATAAATATTTTGTTCATTGCAGTGCAGAGATGCTGCATGAATTATTTCTATCACAGTTATACACATGTTTAATATGTGTTCATAGCAGGAAAGTCCTGTTATGACTGCAGATTATAACAGGAGTGGATCGACTTGTGGAATCTACTTTATTTTCCTCTTAGAAATCTAAGATCTATCAACTGCATTAGAATGCCTTTATGCCTAGGAATTCGGTTTGAGTAGAAAAACTAAACTAAAAAGAATTCCTAGTCCTTCCACCATGTATACTCATATTCATTTACTTCCTCATACATTTCTGGTTTTTCAGTATAATTAGGGGAAGGATGGAGAACAGAATCATTTTATTGCTGCTGTTATTCAATAATAAGAAGTCAGAAATTCTTGCTTTTTATTGGATATATCTCTCTTAGGAGAGAAGTGGCGTATAATGATGATGACAGTAACAACAACAACATCATTTTATGTAAAAAATATATTGGTATAAAGGTTGAGCATCCATTAGACAAAATTCCAAATCCATGGCTGAACTAATGACACCTTTCCTTATTGATGTCTCACTGTACACAAACTTTATTTCATGAATATAATTGTTACATATATTGTGTATAAAAGTAACTGTAGTTCATTGCTTCCCAAACTTCCCAAATCAGAGTTGGCATCATGAAAAATTTAACAGCAGTAAATCTGATAGCAACAACATTCAGTGTTTACAGTTGACTGTGCAGAAGATGCTTCAGCTGTACTTCATTAAAAGGGGAAATCAGCCTGTTTAGCAAGCTTTGCAAATGCTGATTTATCACTGAATGCTTGTTTTTATATCAGTTTAATATACCTGTATATCTGGATCATTTAAAAATTACTTGGGTCAAAAGTGGAAAAAGTTCAAGAAGCTCTGCTTGGGTTTATGTATATATAAGGTGCATATGAAATACAGTAGAGTCTCAATTATCCAACGTTTTCTCATCCAATGTTCTGTATTATCCATCGCAGTCTGCCTCCCGTCTGGATCCACAGCTGTTTCAATACATTGTGATGTTTTGGCGCTAAATTCGTAAACACAGTAATTATTACATAATGTTACTGTGTGTTGAACAGCTTTTTCTGTTGATTTGTTGTAAAACATGATGCTTTGGTGCTTAATTTGTAAAATCATAGCGTATTTTGATCTTTAATAGGCTTTTCCTTAATCCCTCCTTATTATCCAACATTTTAGCTTATCTAACTTTCTGTCAGCCCATTTTTGTTGGATAAGCGAGACTCTACTGTATCAATGAATTTCATGTTGATTCCCACCTCCAAGATAGCTCATTATGTATATGCAAACACAGACATTCCAAAATCTGAAACAATCAGAAGTCCAAAACATGTCTAGTGCCCAGCATTTGCAATATGAGATACTCAACTTGCATTTGACTCTCATTTCTTTACTGCATCTAAAGTATAGGACATAGATTGTTTTGCAGAGTGTGTTTGCATGGGGCTAGACTCAGCAAAGGCTTGTTAAGGGCAGTTCCTTGTCTTATGATTGGTGTTTGAAATAACAAAGTGGGCTTGTTTTGTTTTTGAAATGGAGAAAACAACACAGAGGAGTGTTTAACTTTTAGTGTGGATGCAAGAGCAGGCCTCGGTTTGGGGGAGCCGCAGGGGTGTGTGGATGGGAGGAGAGGGCACCCGCTTTTAACACTGAACAGTTGGAAACCCTTTGCTGCAAGCCTTCGCCAAAAGAGCTTTCTTCTACCACCCCCTAAACAAAAACCCAGTTCATAGTTGCTCCTGAATAGATTAACCAGATTTCCATAATTAGAGTGTGAGGGGACAATGGGATTCTCTCCTGCCTGGCCCCCCCTTCTTCCTTTTGTCTTGTGCTTTAGATAATGGGCAAGCCAAGAGGGTGGGAAACTGACATGCCATTTGGTCACTGGACAGTAATTTTCTCACACTGCCAAGGGAGCGCATTGAAACATCTGCCTTCTCTGGGAGTGCTTATTTACGTTCCATTTCAAATGCCTGACAACTCCACTCCCTCCAAGCCCCTTCTCTCATCCCCTTTTGCTCGCCCCTTCCATGCCATTTTCAATTTCCTTATATATTTAGTTTTTAAAAATGTAAGACCATAAGCCTGCAGTGGTTTTGCTTCTAGTCTTCATCAGGCATTGCTCCAACAGCTCATTCTGTGCTCCTTTCTCTTTATATTTTATTACACCCTTCTTCGTATCCATTTCCTCTCCCTGTTCAGTAGAGTTTTCTTTAAATACCCACCCACCCATCCATCCACATGTATTGTCATTTTTTAGTGTCAGAAAGCCTGGGCTTCCAGCAAATCAACTCCAACATCCACCTCCCCCCAAAAACAGTAATTTTCTTAAAATGTAATTTTCTAAAGCGGGCAACTCATCCTGTGCTAAGAAACCGCAAAAGATGGAGAGTCTACTCTCTCCCTTGGGATACTGGTTCAAGTAGTTAATCTCCTTCATTGCTAAACATTGGTGCCTGGATTCCTTTTTGATTTTTTATCTCTTTAAAATGCAAGTCTTAATGTATTTATTTATTTAAACTACACTTTCCCATTAAAAATATTTCTGGAACCTTCTTTGCGAATAAATATTATATGCCGATTTTTAAAAGAAAGCTTCCTTTCACAAATCTTATCCACGTGCCTGCTTATTCCTAGGTAAGTGAGCATAGGATTGCAGCCTGAAAATGTTTTCAGTATGCCCAGTCTTTAGATAGTGAGGACTCTGCTTCTCCCTCCGGTTCTCCCTCCATGCTCTTGGGCTCAGAGCAAAGCTAAGGTGGGAGAAATTACCGTCTGGATGACAGCTCCCCTGAATTCCCAGCTAGCTGTTGCTGTGTTGCCTGGGCATTTTTAGAAGTTGTGATCTAAAATAGTAACTTCTCCAGCCCTGAAACAGGGTGGGGACCTTGAGAGGATGCTTCTTGACACGAGGTTGGCCTGGATGGCCTATGTGGTCTCTTCCAATTCAATGATTCTAGGATTCTATGTTGGACTCTGGCTTCTGCCAGCCCAAGCTAACAGAGATAATTCCTAGCAGACATTAGACATGTGCATTCGGGACATACCTTGATCCATTTCATTTTCCAGCGTTTGGTGGGGCCCCTGATCTGTTTTCTTCTGAGCCCCCCAAAATCGGGAGGTCAGATATTTGTTTTTTGGTTTACGGGGCCAAAAGATCCATTTTTGTTCAGCCCATTATTTTGGGGGTGGGGGTGGGACTACGGGTGCAGGATTTGGGTCTACACATTCAGGCTGAGCAGGGCCGAGCACCGAGTAATGAGCGCTCCTTACTTGGTGCTTGGCTGCAGGCCCTGCCAGGCCCCAGGCAATTGATCTGAAAAGCAGGCTTGGAGCCAGTAACCGCTCCCATCTGCCCTTTGTATCGATTGCATTTTCGTTTCAGAAGGGGCCTTTCCATTTTGTGCCATCTTAATGGACGGAACAAAATGGAAACACGAATGAAATGAATGGGACAAATTTTGTGCCCATGAGTTTTGGACATGGGAGACCCAAATAATGTTTTCTCTAAGGTTATTTTCTGCAGCCAGTTTTGAATATTCGAGAATCAAGAAATTCAACTAGACTATGTTCATAGCTAGTGTTTAGGCAATAGCCATTGGAGAATGTAACATCTACTTCCATATTGTCAATACAACTACAGTTTTCATAAGGCCAGGTGTATATACTCCAGGATTTACTTAGGCAACCTATACCTCTGTCCCTGATTTAGTGAAACATATTGGTAGCTTTGGCTGAAGCCCCATTAAAGCCAACCAAGAAAAACATAGGTGTGACTTAATTACAAGAGTCACAGCAATTAAATTTAGCCGTTTTAGGGTGTAGTGGTTTGAGCTTTGGACAGCTTGGAAGATCCGAGTCTTCGAAGAAATGTGGTGTCCTTCTAGCATTACGGAATAGATATAAGGAAGGAATGGAGCCAAAGACCCTGTAATGGCTGCGTCCTCTGGAAACAGCACTAAAACCAACATGGAATGATGAATGGAGAACATATAGACTGAGAATATCTAATGGAAGAAAAAGGACAATGAAAATTAAAAGGGAGAGAGGAGCTAAAGATAAATGACTGGTTTAGGTATTACCAACTACAGGATATATTTAGTAAAGATTTTAAAATTGGGTTCCCAAAAAAGAAATTGGAGTCGGAGAATATTTTGGAGAAGGAAAAGAAAGGATTGATCTCAAATTTATAAAAATATGGTCTAGAGTATAACCTGGAAGATAACTGAACAAAAACTGAACAAAAACAGTAATGATCTGTTGGGAATACCTCTGGAATAAAGGGTTTAAATTTCCAATAGCGGGGTCCATTAGAGAAAACATGTATAAAATGTTCTATAGAAGTTACATAATGCCTGAATTAATGGCCAAAATGGATAAAACTCTAGATGTAAGGTGCAGAAAGGCACCTTTTCCCATGTTTGGTGGACGTGTAAGGAGGTTAAAAAATGGAAAAAGGCGACAAAAGAAACTAAAAAAGGATTTCTAAAAATATTTAGAAATAATGTTTTGCGACACTCAGAAAGATGTCTGTTGGACTTCTTTCAACAGAGAATTAGTAAAGATGATGTAGAAATTTGCCAATATAATGTTGTGGCTGCGAGAATTACAATAGCAAAGTCTTGGAAGGGGGGGGGGGAGAACTACTCATCGAGCATTGGAGAAAAAAATCAGTTATGTGTATCCAAATGGCCAAGCTTTCCAGTGGCTTAAAGAGAAAAAACAATGAAGACTTTGTTAGAAAACGGAGACTTGCCTTCGGGTATTTAAAAAAGAAGACAAAAATAGATATTAAATAGCCACATGAGGAATTTATTAATGTAACTAGCTGTCCCCTGCCACGTGTTGCTGTGGCCCAGTCTGTGTATATGTGTTTTGTGTGTGTATGTATGTATATATGTGTATATATGTGGTTTTGCACATGCGTTGTAATGCATTTTTTATTTTTGGTTTTTTAAAATCTTTTCCACTGTGTTTTTCACTGTTTTTATGAGTGAGGGTCACTTGTTGGCCTGATAGGTGTATTGAGTCCAAATTTGGTGCCAATTCATCCAGTGGTTTTTGAGTTATGTTAATCCCACAAACTAACATTACATTTTTATTTATATAGATGATAAAGATAGAGTTTTGTTAGATACTAGTTCCATATGGCGTGGTGTTGGAAATAATTTGTAGTACTTCACAGGTGGGAATGGGATGGTGAAGGGACTGGAAAAATAATATGTGTATCTCGATTGTTGAATTTTAAAGATTGTAATTTTTTGGAGCCCCCAGTGGTGCAGTGGGTTAAACTGCTGAGCTGCTGAACTTACTAACCGAAAGATCAGAGGTTTGAATTCAGGGAGCGGGATGAGCTCCCGATGTTAGCCCCAGCTTCTGCCTCCCTACAGTTCTAAAACATGAAAATGTGAGGAGATCAATAGGTATTGCTTTGGTGGGAAGGTAATGGTGCTCCATGTAGTCATGCCATCCACATGACCTTTGAGGCGTGTATGGACAACGCTGGTTCTTCAGCTTAGAAATGGAGATGAGTACTACCCCTCAGAGCCGGATACGACTAGACTCTATGTCAAGGGGAAACCTTTACCTTTTTGTTTTGTTTTTTCTTCATATACCACAATAAAAATGTTTACAAAAAATCCAAATCTTCACTTGGCATCTCTTTCTAAATTTTCCTATTTGAAAGTTTTGTGAGGCTAGTAATGTGGGGAATAATGGAGATGAGGTTAGGAAAGGAGATGTTGAAAACCAAGGCCTTAGAGCAAAAAACAATACTCCTTGTACTGCCTAGCAAATGGAGTATCTCCCTTTTTCCACTGACAGTACTGAAATGATTTTCAAGCAGAAAGAAGCAAATCTATAATGTATTCTTGTCCCTTAATGTGTTTTGTCCCTACACATTCATTGAGGCCCAAATATATGCAACTCGCTTTCTCATTTTGATTTGCTCCTGGTGTTGTTGGCATCTACAAAGCCCACCCTCCCCTGAATTGCCAAGAAAACACCAAGATACCTTTGTCATAGGGTCACCATAAATCGGAAACAAATTGAAGGTGCAGAAAAACAAACAAACTCAAGGGGTTGGGTTGAAAGTAGGCAGGCTGTGTATTTATTCCACGTATTGCATCATGATCAAGTCTAGAGTTTCCCTTGCCAGATTAGTACCAGGGACATTGTTTTTTCCCCTTCTGCTTGGGGAAACCAGGTCCTCTATCTCCTTCTGCCGTTCTGCATCAGAAGAGAGGTATAATTGATTTATATTCTGAGAAAGAAAAGAAACTGCTATTTTACATTCCATTTCTGTTCTGAAGCATAGCTGTAAAATGGCACACATTCGGTTCATTAATCTAAATTAGAATGGATCCAGTAATTTTTTTTTTAATTTGAGGGAAGCCAGTATGGTATAAACATGACAGGATCTGATTTTCTTTTGTTTAATGTTTGGGAATCTCTGATTCAAAGGAAAGAAAGAGTGTCTGATGATGTTTTGACATCCAAATACATGTTTTCGTGGACATGAAATAGGAAATAACAGTTGCTTCTCTTCATCTTCAAGATATATATTGATCATTTTGAAGTAAATGTTTGACATTTACCCTCAATAGAATTCCTGTCCAAAGGGAAGCATTTTGGTGAAAGCTAGAAATTGCCACAAAACATCAAGGATGTTAGAGTTGATTTTTTTTTTTTTTTGCTTGTGTGCTTTCAGAATATACTTAGTTTCCTTTGGGATCACTCCGAGGGAACTGTTTTTCTCCAAGACCTCCCCCTGTATCATTTAGTAAAGAGCTGATGTAACCTCCCTAAGGAACCATCAATATTTTGACAGATCAGTGGTGGTATTGCATAGATATTATTTGCATAATTTAAGTTCATTTGCTGTGGCCTGAGAGATCTGGACTAACAGAGCAGCCCGTGAGGAGGGTGACTTCAGCAAGGCATGGTTACTGCAGCTAATGGGTTAACTCATTTCACAAAAACACGTATCAGGAAGTGGAAGGAATAGTTAAAATGTATATGAGACAACTACACAGTTGTGGAAGGCAGCATCAGACTTCTTTAAGAACTAAAACAGAGCTTTCTAAACATTTCATGTTGCTGACATACTTTTAAAACATGCATCGTTTCACAACACAGTAATTCAGTTTTACTAGCAAAAGAGAGGTTAAAGCAACCCTTTATAAGAGATATAGTAGGATAAAAGTAAACGTATAGGTTTTCCCATTGGCATTAAGTCCAGTCATGTCCAACTCTAGCGGGTGGTGATAATCTCCATTTCTAAGCCAAAGAGCCGGTGTTGTCTGTAGACACCTCCAAGGTTGTGTGGCCGGCATGATTGCATGGAGCGCCATTACCTTCCGCCGAAGTGGTTTCTATTGATCTATTTATTCCCACCGAGGTGGTACCTATTGATCTACTCACAACTGCATGTTTTCAAACTGCTAGATTGGCAGAAGCCGGGGCTAACAGCGGGAGCTCACCCTGCTCCCTGAATTCGAACCACTGACCTTTTGGTCAACAAGTCAGCAGTTTAACCAGCTGCACCATTGGTCGGATAAATACATAAATCGTAATAAGAAAAAGAATTACAATAGATCTCATGAAAACCTTTCATTCATAATTTTTCAAATATATGATTTTGTGCTTATGTCACATAGTCTCAGAGGCTTCCCGCTACATTTGCGCGTCACACCTCCACAGTGCAGCTGACACACTAATGTTTTGCGACACACAGTTTGGAAAACTCTGCCCTAGAACTATACAGATCTGTTTGCACACACAAACACACACACATGAATGCACACAATCTATTCGGCACTCATGCACTAATTATTTCCGAATCCCATTTGATGGGCACTCATCTTCCCAGGCATTCAGGCACCAGGGTATTTTTTTTTTTTCATAGCACTGGGTTGAGAGCTGGTTTGATTTCCGCAGGAGCTGACAAGGGGGCAATCTACTCCCTTTTTAGTGTGAATTGCAGCACACATTTTTTTTCCAGTCATGGGCTTCTGTGTCAGAGAAACCTATCCAATGCCCTGGCCTTGCCTCCTCTAAACAATAGCCTTGTGGACCTTATGCTCCATATATGCACTTCCTTTTAAATGATGTCCTTCCTTATAAAGAGGTCAAGAAATGTTTCCTATTTTAATAGCTTTTGCTGACATTGATGCCCCTGATATGGAAGTGATTCCACTATCATTTTGGCAAGGAACAATATTTCCCCTTCCCTTCATCCCTATTGTGTTACTGCCTATGTACATTTAGCCTTGGAATTGTGTGCCGAAAGTGAATATTCACTGGACAGCACTTGGTCTTTGTTCCTCCCCCTCCCAAAAAAAACCCTCTTCGTGCTGAGTATCCTATTTTGTTTAGTTTCTATTTATTTCTTGGGCTAGGTCTATGGGGAGGGGTAAGAGCAGAGGAGGAGGGACACCCCTCTCTGTCTTCTCTCTCCAGATATTTGCTGATTGTAGCACTTTACTATAATGGTGGGTAAATGAAAGCAAGATGTCGAAGAAAGCCTGGTTAAAGCTGCCATTTAAATCCTCTTGTGTAAGTTTGATATCTAAAGTGGAAGGACAAATGCCATATAAGTCAATTAAAGCATTAGGTAATCTAATTGTGCTGTGGCCACAAAGTGGCTTAAGGGCTGAATGGCAACACTCCCCTGCCCGCTTGGGTCTCCCCCATCCCACTCCACAGCGGTCCCCCTGAGGCCTTTGTGAAGGAGCAGAGGAGGAGGAGGAAGGAGAGCCAAGAGGAAGGCGTGGGGTGGGGACGGAGGGAGGGAGAGTGGACACACAGCCACAGAAACACACGAACAATAGAGGCAAGGAAGGGAGCTGCACTGAAAACCTAGGACTGTAGCTACAAAGCCCTGTGTGGGTTTGGTTGTGGCTGCATAATGCACCCAGTGTTCTTGGACGGATGCACAGACACAGAGGGACACACAAACACTCCTCTGTGCTTCTCCCTCCCACTCTTCCCCTCAATCTGGAGCCCCCACGTTTTGGAATTTGCCAAGCCCCCCCAGCAAGGCTCCTGAAATGTCTTTGCTCATTAGATCAGAAGCACGAGAAAGCCATGGGCAGGGGTCGAAAACAGCCCGGCACAATTAAAGTTACTTAAGTCGGAGGCTGGTGATGTGCTGTTAGCATTCCTCCAGCGCTGGCCCTGATTGCTTCATTGTGTGCATTCCTCCGCCTGCTTGCTATGAAGCAGCTGAGCCAAGTGGGAGGGGGCTCTGGGAGGGAGAGGGGGTTGCACATTTACAACTGGCATGGCTGGCCTTGTTTTAAGATTCCTCTCTCTTTGTATATACATGTGGGGCTACCAGTTACCTATTCGCTTATGGCCACTCTATGAATTTTACAGGATTTTTAAAGGAATGCTCAAAGGTGGGTTTGTCAACCCTGTCCTTGAAATATAGCACCTGATATTAGCAGTTTCTCATCCAAGTAAGAACAAAGGGTGATGCTGCTTGCTTCCAAGAACAGACAGGATGGTGCCTTTAGGGTATACAGAACTGCGGAAAGTCCTTCTGTAAGGACACTCTGCTTGTTTAGGCAGTTAACATCCCCCATTTCATTTCCCCAAGCAAATAGATTAGACTTACGTGCCCTTCAAAAGGAAAAAAAAGCCAACATATTAACTACTTCATCACACTAGAGAATAAATCCACTTAAAATCTGGTTTCTGTCTCCTGCAGAATTCTGGGGTTTGTAGTTTAGTGAGGCTGTTAACGGCTCCTCCCTAAACTACAAACCCCATAATTCTGCAGGAGGCAGAAACCAGATTTTAAGTGGATTTATTTTCTAGTGTGATGAAGTTTATTTATTTATTTATTTACACTATTTCTATCCTGCCCATATCAGCCCAAAGGCGATTCGGGGTGGCAAGTTGTAGTCAAACATCCACCACACCCTCCCAGAATGGAGAAAACATGAGTAAATGGCAGTACATACAAAGAATTATTTAGGGAGGTTGACTAACAATAGATTCTATGGATAAATGAAACAAGACTGGAGGACCTTTTCAGTTATGAGACCATAGTTTTGGGTGGGAGGACCACAAAGGCTATCCAAGTCTTTGCCATGAAGAAATCTGCAACTAACGTACTTCCAAAAGGTTGCCATCCAACTTTCGTTTAAAATCTCCCAAGGGCGAGTCCTCCACTGTCCGAAGTAGCCAATTCCACTTCTGAACAACTCTTACATTAAAAAACATTGTTCCTAATCAGTCAGGTCTTGAAGCTGCAAGGCTTTGCAGTGCTAATCAAGGGAATTAATTGCAACATCCACACTTGCCCCCAACAGACAAGAATTCTTTCTCCCACCCTGGCCATTCCATAGATATATAAACCTCCTTTGTTTAGTTTCCAATATACCTCAAAACCTCTGAGGATGACTGACATAGATGTAGGTGAAACATCAGGAGAGAATGCTTCTGGAACATGGCTATACAGCCCAGCAAACTCACAGCAACCCATTATTCCTAATGTTTAAGTGGAATCTCTTTCCTTGTAATTTGAATCTACTTGGCCCCCTTATGCTCTGATTCTGCTTTCACGGATTTTACCATTCTTGGCTAGTATACTATATATGTAAAGAAATCTAAAATTTAATCTTGATGTTGCAATTTTATTTAATGGACACTGTTTTACTTGGTTATTGTATATAATAAGGCTTGAACCTCTATAGATTTTGGTGCCTACCAGAGTTCCTGGAATTAAATCTGGGTGAATGACAATTGCCCACTATTATGTATGAGCAGTGCTTCTCAGGGCTTCATCAGACTAGCATTTTAAAGCAGGCACCCTGCAGAACTCTCTGAAATGTAGTTTGGGAAAGTGAGGACCTCTCTAGCTGACAGTTCTGAAGGTCCCACCCTAAACTACATCTTCCAGAGTTCTGCAGGAGGCAGAAGATGCCAAGAAAGTCGCCGACAGGCTGAGAAAGGCGGTATACAAATACAGTAAATAAATAAAATAAATAATAAGAAAGCAGGGGTTTCACTTTAAAATGCTAGTCAGATGAGGCTGTCAAAGACGTGGTCCTGGTGTGTTTCTGGACAAGAAAGATGAGATTTGTTGAAGGCATTCTTGCCCGGTATCACTGGGTTGCTCTGAGAAAATTTATAGGTTTGCTATTACTTAACAGAAGACTGGAAGATGCATAGACACATCGTCTTGATATTGTTGTTGAACAAAGGACCCAAAAATGAGGAATGGATTAATTGCTTCATGAGGTCCCCTTAATCCCCCCCCCCCAAAAAAGGAGCATTGGGTTGCTGTGAGTTTTTCAGGCTGTATGGCCATGTTCCAGAAGCATTCTCTCCTGACGTTTCACCCACATCAATGTCAGGCATCCTCAGAGGTTGCGATGTATGACATCAAGACCTCTGAGGATTCCTACCATAGACGCAGGTGAAACATCAGGAGAGAATGCTTCTGGAACATGGCCATCCAGCCTGGAAAACTCACAACAGCAGCCCAAAGATAGAATTGTCAGCTAATGGGGAAATATGGTACTATACCCTAGCAAACTGGTGAAAAAAGACAGTTTTCCACAGATAGCTTGGAAGCACCGCTCTGTATCCCGAATCATCTTTATCCTCCTGTGTTAAAGTGGCAGCATAGCCGTGGTTAGAAAAAGCAACCATACCTTTATCTGCCTTATGAAGGTATACAAGATCTATTTGTTGGCTAGCACTCTCCATGTGTTGGACTACACTTCTCAGAGTTTAGAAATAACACACTGCAACTAATAATTATACTTTTTAAAAACAACATTCTGGTCTCTTATGAATGTGGATGCAAGGCTTGGACTCCAATTTAAATATCACTACTACCAGCAGTTGGCCAATGGATGAAATAATTTGGGAGCTGTCATTTATATTGCCCCCATTGGTTCCTGGCAAAGTGTTGCTGGTGAGCTTTGTGGGGCATGAAGGACAACACCACCCTGATGAAAGGGGTGTATGGGATTTACTGTCTGATTTCCCACAGTGCCCCTGTTATTGAATCGCCAGCAAGGGGCAGTATTTTAATTTCTTGGAACAGTTTTCCATCAGGGGTATTGTAAGTGAATTAAAGGAGACCTGAGGGTCCAGCACCAAAACAAATCAATTCTCCCACTGGTTCTATACATGGATGACTGTGCTTTGATGGCATTGGGTTTGAAGCTTAATGCAACCTGGGGCCATTCAGACCCTTCCCCTCCCGATGTGTGAGACTTTTTATGCATGATTAGAAGGCAGGTGATTTTGTTTTTTAAAAAATCCAGTCTTCCTCTTCTTCCTCTACCTCGTCAGCTGTTTATATCCCACCTCTCCCTCAAACTGGTACTTAAGGCAGCAACTATGATATAGTTATAGTTATTCACTTATAGTGAATTTCTCTGCTAAAGTAATTCTGATTTCCTTGGATGTCCTTAATATTTGATTGTCTGACAGACATGTATACTAAGCCATCGAAAAACAACATTTTGACTCTTTCTCTTTTGCTCATCTTCAGGACGTAGCTTGGAAAGTTTTTGTTTTTGAAAACATGTTTCAGAAGTTGTTATGCTGCCTGGGAAATTCTGTAGGCTAGAGAAAAGTAACTTTCCTGAACTTTGCCTCATATAGACTGCCTGTTCTACCCTTCAGATGGTTACATGTATGTTTCTCCACTAGTTAGGATGAAAATTAACTGAGAAATAGCCTTTTTAAAGATGAAAATGGTTTCTAATAACCGAATACCTCCAGGGTTGTTACAGAGAGGAGAGAGCAGCCCTGTTCCCTGCTGCCCCAAAGGGTAGGACCAGGTCTAATGGTTTGAAGTTACAAGAAAGTAGATGCCAATCTCACATTGAAAGGAACTTCTTGACAATAAGAATGATTCAGCAATGAAACCAATTGCTTAGGGTGGTGGATGTCTTCAAAAAGAGTCTGGAGATCCTGCACTAAATGGGGTTGGCTTCAGTGGGCCATGAGACCACTTCCCATTCTGTAATTCTATGAAGGGAGTCCTGGGTGTTGCAGCGGGTTAAAACACTGAGCTGCAGAACTTGCTGACCAAAAGGCCGATGGTTCAAATCCTGGGAACAGGGTGAGCTCCCGCTGTTAGCCCCAGCTTCTGCCAAACTAGCAGAGGTTGGTCTCCCCTCCATTAGATCACGTGTTCATTTTACCCTATTTAATTTAATTGGAGAAACGTAAAAGACTCCTCAGTTAGGGTTCTTCCCAAGGGATGTTTTGAACAACTAGCAAAATGCAAAGTCTGGAACACTAGATACCAGAAGCTGCTGGAATTTCACCCCACTCTGTCAGATAAGCCTTCTATCTTGAACTCAAGGGAGAAACTACAGGAATATTTTTTTTAATAATTATGCCTACCATGATAGGCAGGCCATTAATAACTCCAAATTCTCCCACTGGTTTAGACTGTACAAACTTGACCATGATAGGGCTATCTACCTGACTAGGCTCACATTTCCAAAACTTAGACAAGCCTTCACTGCCCTTCGTTTCCAAAGTATGCCCACAGCAGTGATTGATGGCAGATATACAGGCACCCCTCTGGCTCTCCGTTTATGTGTTTGCGGGGCCCCGGAAATTGAGGATTCTATGAAGACCTACAGACCCATGAATTCAGGAAGAAACCAGATCTACAGGATCTGCAGGAGAGCTAGAAATTGGCATGTCCAATTTCATTTTCTTCTGAGGGTTTATTTAAGTGGACAGGCAGGTAAACAAGGCTGGCAATTTTTTATTTGTTTGTTTGTTTGTTTGTTTAATAAATACAGAGCACAAAATGGTTTAGAGATCTGCAGCAGCACATCCTCTAACATTTCACTGATGAAAACCTGGCCATGTGTGGCCAAACATTAAGAGTGTGGTCAAAACAGCAACATTTATTAACAAAGAACAGACAAGCCAGGAAAGGCTGATGCAGTTTGTTTGTTTTTTTTCATAAGCCTACCAGGAATAGCAAAATTGTGTTCCCTCCTCACCTCCTCCCTGCTGAGTTAATTGAATGCAAATTGCTTTGGCACAAAGGAGGAAGGGGGGCGGGGCGGGAGAAACTGGGATATTTTAAAATCAGCTGAAAAATTGGGCCAGAAGAGGATTAATTAAGGCTCTACCTTCCAAATCAGGAGATTCAGTGGGTATGCTGCTGTCACTCCATGTGTGAGGATGGATGTTCTGTCTCCTGTAGCAATAGTGAAGCAGTTCCTCATTTTTGGTGCTAAACTATGCAGGGGGAAATGTATATCACCATATTTCTGGGGAGTTGGTTGGTGAGTCTGAGGAATGGTTGGTGAGGCTGAGGAATGCTGGGATGGAGGGAGGTTGTTATACAAAATCAAGCAAGGACTTGTGTAGTTTTGTGTCCCTATTCCAGCAGTAAATGTAGTTGGAAGCCAAGGGTAAGGAATATGTAGGATGTGCCTCACCTTTCCGTGGCTATACAGCACCTTCCTCATGGGCATGGAGTTAATGGGCCGCTCTTTCGAAGTGCTGTGAGGGTGCACTACAACAGTGGCTACGCCAAAAGGGCCCAGTGACCATGGCTTCATGAGACATTGCTGGGCACGTTGAATTCAACTATTACACCTGTGTAACTTTGTTGGAAGGTTACTTCATGCCAAACTAAGCAGACCTATATGAAGCTGGGTACATAGAGTAGTAGAATAAGGTCTCTGAATATTTTTCAGCCCCCCCCCCCCCCAAATTTTTTTTTAATTCTTATTTTCTTTCATCTTCTCTCCGCAGCTCTGTCAAAGATGCACTGGACACCAGAGCATGCTCAGCCCCTGAATCAGTGGCCGGAGCAGCATCTTGATGTCTCCTCCACCACCTCCTCGCCTGCCCACAAATCTGACCTCTACCACAGCAGCCGGCAGCGCTTCAACTATGCCTGGGCCAATGATGACATCTCAGCCTTGACGGCTTCCAACCTACTGAAGCGGTATGCAGAGAAGTACTCTGGAGTATTGGACTCCCCTTATGACAGACCATCAGCAATCAACAGCTATGGGGATGGGGCCTTTGGGCCCCTCAATGGTCAGAAGACGGAGATGGAGCCTTGGCCAATGACACATAGCTCAGAGGGGGCATACCCTTTGACCCCAATGCATGATGGATTGTCCGGCTCCAAGGGGATTGTCCCTCCTGCTGTCACCCCAGGAAACAGTCTTGGTACCTCCCCTGTGGTCTCCAGTAATCTCTCTGACTCAGTTTATCCTGGTAACACTTGTGGGGGGGCCACTGCTTCTGGCGGCCTTGGGCCACCTCAGGAGTACTCTTCCAGCTACAGTGGAGGCTACTTGTCATCAGGTTACTGCAGCCAGCCTGCCTCGGCGCTTCCTCCTCCTCCACACCCGTCTGCCTTGCACAGCTCAGGCCTCCTACAGCCCAGCCACCCCACAACCACGCTTGTCCCGGGCTACAGCCCCTCAGGAGCTATGTACAACTATGCCTCAGGCAGCTACCCACCTCAGCCTGGCTATGGTACCATCCACCCTCCTCACCCGTCAGCCTCTTACTTGCCCTCAGGTATTGCTGCCCCCACCCCAATCCCTCCTTCTTCTCGCCCCCCTGTGGTCCCTGGATACAGCTACCAGAGCCCCCTCCCAGTGCCACCCCTCAGTGGGGAGTCGGGGAACTCTCTGAAAAGAAAGGCCTTTGACATCACCGGTGATGAAGATGATAGCGAAGGCCGGTATCGCAAATACAGCTATGAGCAACCAAAGTCCCCATATCAGATGTCCGACAGTGGCGAATGTAGAGGGAATGGATTCAACCGCAGCTCTGAGGTGCCTTTCAAAGGTGGGAAAAGGTCTGTGGGAGTGGCGGCAGCAGCTGTGGCTTCAGAGGAGCCCATAGAGAAATACAACAGCCAGCCCATGAAAGGACTCATCTCGCCAGCTTACAGTGTTGGTGAAGCCCCACTGAGGCCAAGTGAGAGCTTTGAGAAGTTCACCCCTCCCGCTGCAAATGGTGACCGCGAGGGAGAGTCCTTTGGTCTACGAATGCAGCCGAAAGCACCCACTTTCAGTAGTGACAACAGCAGCCAGACGATAGAAGAACAACTGAAAACAGTGGATCCTTTCATCCTTGAACTAGTGAACAACAAGATAATTGACTGTGGCCCTCCGGTGCAGTGGACAGACATTGCTGGACACGTCTCTGTCAAAGCTGCCATAGAGGAAGAGCTGGTGTGGCCCATCCTGAGGCCAGGTGCCTATACTGGGGTGAACCGACCACCCAAAACCATCCTTCTGTTTGGACCTCGTGGTGTGGGGAAGGTCCTGTTGAGCAGATGTATTTCTACACAGCTGGGATCCACTCTGCTGAAGCTCAGTGGCACAGCCTTGGTCTCCAAGTGGAAGGCTGAAGCTGAGAAGATCCTCCAGACAACCTTCTTTGTCTCCAATTGTCGTCAGCCTGCCGTCATTCTCATCACCGATGTGGAGTCTGTCCTGGAAGACTCCGCCATCCTGAAGTCCCAGCTCCTCTCCTATATGGATAATCTTGCTACCTCAGGTGAGCAGAATGTGGTTGTGATAGCAACCACAACCAGACCTGGCAACCTGGATGAAGCCACACAAAGAAGGTTTGCCAAGCGCTTCTACATCTCCCCACCAGACAACACTGCCAGGCGGCAGATCCTGCACCATGCCTTAGCCCAGCAAAACTACTGCCTCAGCGAGAGGGAAATGGCCTCCATTGTGCAACTCACCGAAAGCTACTCTGGCAGCGAGCTCCTCCAACTTTGTCAGCAGGCAGGGGCCAATAAGCTACACGGCTTGCCAGGCCAGCTTCAGCCCACCTCGTACAAAGATTTTGAAAGCATTTTCTGCAAGGTTCACCCTGCTGTCTCTCAGAAAGAGCTGGATTTGTACATTGAATGGGATAAAATGTATGGATCGCGGCATTAGTGGAGAGTGTCCTGCCTCACCTGTTAGATCATCCGGGGCTTCTTTGAGTGGGAGCTTGGGTTTCTCCAATCGAGAGACCTTTTCCAATTTTTTCCCCTCTCAGTGCTCCCATTTCTGTGGGGCAGAACGCCTGCCTGCCTATGGAAACAGGGGAAGGGTGAGGAGTCCTTCTAGTCTCTTAGAAAGTCAAACCTCCTGGATGCAAGAACTTCCCTAGATTGATTTGCATACATTTGGTTTGGTTTGGTTTTTTTTAAAAGATGTCTGAAAGTTTGTGTGGTGGTTGTTGGGTCTCTATGTTAATGAAAAAGTAGTTGCTCAATGAACTCAGGATAATCTATTTATTATTAAGCTGTTTCCCCTAGACACCCCCTTTCCACACCAGCATTATAAAGTGTTCAGACAGGTCTCCCCAGTTCCTTTTTTTTCCATAGCGCACTTCCTGGATCTTTCTGTTTGGTCGCACGGGCATCACACTCGGGATCATTCGGTGCATTCTGTCCTCATTCAGGTGTGTTTCCAGGGAGATCCCCCGGGTGTCCTTTAGAGCCTCCAGGAGTATAATTTCTGAGGCTGATGGCATCCGTGGGTTTTAAGGGAAGGGGGTTTGGGGTGGTTTTTTTAAAAGTGTAGATTGTTGAATAAACTAGCCTCCTTTTTATTTTTGTAAAATATGTAGTAGTTGGGTTTTTTGTTTCTTTTTTAACGACTCAGGAAAAATAATTTACCTCAAACCAAGAAGAATGTTTTTGTTTTTTGTTTTAACTCAAGGAAAATTGTAAAAAATGTTCCGGAGGGATTACAGAAGTGCTTTTAATGGCACGTTTGATTCCCATATTAAAGCAAAAGCGAGAGAGGAAGAATAAAAGCAAAGATAAACTTGAAGTTGTTACAAAGATGAAAGTTGAATGTATTTCAGGGGCGTTTCACAATATATTATTCTTTCTTTTTTTGTTTAAAGAAAGCATTTTTACCATAGTTTTTGTGGAGTAATGTGTCTTCAAAGATTAAGAAGTATTAGTGCTGTAGTTTTAAAGCCATGACTAGTACCACTTTTTGAAGGAATCGTTCAATGTCATTTTCAAATTTCAGGTTGCCAACTCATTTCCTATTTTGTTATGGTGTTGACTAAGACTTCAGAATGCATTATTACAGTGAGCCTTCTGTAAGCCGAGAAAAAAAATCTAGCTGAAGCTTCCAAAATTATAATTTGTTGCAACAAAACCAGATATATAAAAAAAAAAAGTGTCAGAAGCAACTTGAGAAACTGCAGGTCGCTTCTGGTGTGAGAGAATTGGCAGTCTGCAAGGATATTGCCCAGGGGATACCTGGATGTTTTACCATCCTGTGGGAGGCTTCTCTCATGTCTCCACATGGGAAGCTGGAGCTGACAGATGGGAGCTCACCCCACTCCATGGAGTCGAACTACCAATCTTTCCGTCAGTAGTCCTGCTGGCACAAGGGTTTAATAAGCCGCAACCTTGTGATCTTGAGGCAGTGTCTGTGCCTCTACCATCAAGTGGCAAACGGGGGTGATTCAAACTATCGGATCCTGTGGCCTCACAATTCTCCGGCATGTTCTCAGTGAAAAGAAAATAAGTGAGTTACACTGGAGCTGATCTACTTATTTTCCCTCTAACTACCCCCCCCCCCCCCCCCCCCGCACCCCAATTCTCAGCTTCTGCTCTGTCATTACAAATATCCTGAAAATTTTGTGCTGACTGAATGCTCTCTGTCCACACCTACACAGGGATAAGTCCACTTGAATACATTTGGACTTATTCCTTTATTAACCTGCATGAGACAATTTCCTGTGTTATCATTTCATTATAAATACATGCACATTTTTACATGCTTGCAAGAGGGAACACATGAGAATGCACTGTAGACTGTTTCTTCAAATATATCAAGACTTGTTCATGTTGTTTGTCACTCAGTCAGTCTCAATTTATGGCAATCCTATGATTGAGGAGCCCCTAAGAGCTCCAGTCATCAACAGCCTTGCCTCACAAACTCAGGACTGGTGCTTCCTTGTCAAATCCATCCATTTATAATACGACCTACCTCTTTTCCTACTGCCTTTCTCTTTACTGTTCAATGTGATCTTTTTCAATGTCATTTCCTGATATATCCAAAGTACGATAGCCTCACTGTAATCATTTTGGGATCTTGTTGATGTTCAGGCTTGACTTGATGGTATGGGTTGAATAGCTTATATCTGAAACACTGGGGATCGGAAGTGTTTTGTATTTCTTCAGATTTTGGAATACAGGTATCCCAGTACATACTGTATTGGCACGGTAGGAGACGAAGAAAGGCTGAAGAGGCTTGGATTCACTCTGAACGCTGTGTTTACATTTCCGCCATTTCACCCATCTTCATTCTCTTTCCAACCTGACATCTTCTACACAATGCAAACAGCAAATGAATGGGATCCTAGGTTGGAGAGAGATGGGGATCTATGAAATGTTAGTGATCCTAGAATAGTGTTCAGTGTGAACCCACATTTCCCACCATTTCACAGATTCTCACGTTTTTGCATCTCATACTTGTCTATAAGATATGAGGTAGAGGAGAGACTTGAGCTGGGAAAGAATGCTATTCTACTCCAGTCTGTAGATTGTGTGTAGCTGCCTTGCAACAGGCAAAGTAAACTGCATCTGGCTCCAGAACGTCATACTGGGTGCATTTTGGAAGAAGCATCCAAGTTGTCTCCAGTACTTTCAGGGCTTTTTCCTTGTGGTTGTTTCATTTCGTATGTGTATATTGTTAGTTTTGGATATAACGCATGCTGAAGCCTATTGACCTGTTCTTTTTTGAGGTGTAGAAACCAGTCCCTAATCTTTCCGTGACATTTATATCTGTGATACTACATTTTATGCAATGCAGAGGAACCCATCCGCTTCATTAGATGAGGTCTATCTATACTTTATATTGATAATGATAGGGCTTTTGGTAGATTACGGGACTAACAACTCATTATGAATGGTAAAACTTTGGAATCAATGTTAGCGTCTATCCTTACTGGACCAACTCAAAGATCACAAATAACATATAATTTTTAAAGATCTCCAGAACTCCTGACACCAGGGAAGATGTTACAAAAAGAGATTATTGTGATATACAAAACAAAACCATGCTTTGTGTGCCAAAGTAGCAGTGGTTTTCCTGTCCAGAAAAAGCACTTTTGCGCAGATGTACTGTGTATAAAAAGTACTTTCTGGGCAGAAATAGAGACTTTTTGTGCAGTAAACACATTTCGGTGCAACCCCCTCCCCGATCTATTTATTCATAAATATTACTTCTTGGAGTACATAGAATCTCACAGTAATGTCATTCTGCCTGTGTTCTTTTTAGCTGGGAAACAAACTAATATTGCATTCCAGTTTGAGGTCTACCTTCATATTACTTAAAATGCCTTTGCCCGCCATAGTCCAAAGTTTGCTTGCCAAGGCTTGGCTAATTTTGTGAATTTGAGATTTTGTCCACAAAATCATGATTTGAATGCAGTGCGTTCTCCCAAACGGTGTCTTTGGTATGACAGGTCTCTCCTACCATGTTTAATTCTGTCCCATATATATATATATATATATATAGAGAGAGAGAGAGAGAGAGAGAGAGAGAGCCCATGCTGACTAAGGCTGACACTTGAACATCAATATCTGCCACAGTGAGATTGCGTACAGACACATTGTGGAGGTGCATGTTATCACACTATAACTGTGGCTAGGAAACCTTAAGGAACGATTGTCTCTTCAGTGGCCTAGAAGGCAGCGAAAGGTCTTTGAAAATCACCTGAGAACAATTGTGCACTTTTGTTTTGTGGTTAGTTTAGCCTGATTTCTCTTGCAAATCCAAAGACTGGCTTATTAGGACTAGTTTGCCAGGATGTTTCGCTTTCTAAGCAGTTCTTCACTAGCATTTTGTACCAGTGAATCATTGCCTGGCAATGATTATCCCTAAACTACAAGGTAACAAAAGTTCAGTTGTCCCAAATACTTGGAAAACATATTTTGATGTTGTTGACTTGAGAACCTGTATGTCTTGTTTTCTGGTACCTACAAAAAGATTCTGCTCTACAGGTCCTTCTTCTTTTATTCTTGTGTCTTTGAAACCAATGATTTCTGTCTCAGGGAGAGTGAGTACATGTGTACGTATGAGAGAGAGAGGTGCATATCAGTCTCTGAGCTGATATACTTTTCTTCTGTAGTAATAGATGTCCACCTCTCTCATGTCTTCCTGAAAATGTAATATTCTTATGCTGCTATACAAAAGATAAGTGCTGGTCCATGGCTAAAGGTAATATCTTGGATCAGCTGGACATGGGACCTGATGAGCTAGCATTGAGGTGCTGTAAGGGTAGCCTATCTCAGCTACTGGCTGAAAAGCAACAGGCTAACAATTGCTTTTGAATTTGATATTGTTTAGCAAATTCTCAGTATAAGTCTTCAGTAAACCAAAGCACTTAATACCAAAAAGAAAAGGGTGTTCATGAGAACAGGAGAGGCTGAGGTAGGAGGCATGTCCTAGCTAAGCCATGGATTGTATGGATGGTCTTTGTGCGAGTGATACTCCCTCTTGCCTCACTCAGGTGCCATGGAGCTCTAATATGGTCAGGCACTTTTTATATTGAAGTACTTTGCATTTATTAATGTAAAAGGATACTGATCAGTAATTCCTCATCACAGATTGGAACTAATCAATAACCAAATAATTTTAGTTGTTTAAAAAGGTGTCAATTGTCGATTCACAAATGTGGCGTTCTCTCTTTGTGTGTCATCCCTTGTAGCCCATAACCAAAGAGCATGAACAACTATTATTTTTGTGGGAATTTGATATCATATTGCAGGATGCGCATGTCGTGTTTGCTCGGCTATTTCATAAATTGTGAGCCATTACAGGTTCCTTCTTACATTCTCCAAGGGTAAAAATTTAGTATCAAGCCCCAGGAACACCTTATGTGAGGAAGAAATACCAAGCTGACCCTTTTGCCCATATCAGCTGGGAAGGGGGTTGGTTTGGAAGAGACGACCAATGGGAAGAGAAAGGTTTAGAAACCTCTTTTGTTTTTCCACTTTCTCTTGCCTGCTTTCCATAAGGTGAGAGGAAAGACCCACAGAACTGCTTGGCTTTTTAGATATAGGCCTAAAAATTAATTAGTATGGAACAAGCCTACTTCTATGAATTATCCCCATGTTTCCATAAAAGCTATGAAGATTACTGTTGTGACTCATTTGGCATTGTGGGTTTAGGACAATCAAATCAATGGCATTCTGTCTGGCTAAAGTTAATAGCTGACAGTGTTGACAGTTCATTGCCATCTTCAACTGTCCTCCTCATAAGTGAACACAAACTATCTTCATATTTAAAACCACCCACAGGCTAAGTGGATATGGTAAATGTTTGGATTTCTCACTAAGGCAATTCCATTTCATCTGGTAGCACTTTAGTTTAGAGATTAATGAAACCTTACCATCATCTATCTATAATAGCACTGTTGCAGTTTTCTTGTTGGCATCCATTTATAGCTTCTTTTGAATTGGTGGGAAAGTATGGTCTCTGTTACATGCATACTTGCAGTTATCTTTTATTCCAGTGTTTCTTAAATTCTGTTCATCCAGATGTTTTGGACTTCAGCACCCAGAAATCCCAGCTATTTTGCCAGCTTTTAGGAATTGTGAGAGCTGAAGTCCAAAACATCTGGAGGGGGAGCAGAGTTTGAGAAATATTCATTTCAATCCATTGGCCTTTTTTCTTCCCGAGCCTAGTTTCCTATATACTGGTGATTTATGAATACCGTCAGATATTCCATCTTGCAGTTACAGACTTGTAAACTACATTCACATATCTGTAAGGGTTTCATATTCTGACATAGTGTTGCTGTCCTCTTTGCCCACATTAATAGCCAGATCAGATGAATGAAGTATGTTCACTTGGAAACTGGGGCACAAGAAGGATGATGTTTCAATCCTCTCTGCCCATTGAGCGAGACTATGACAATCAGAAGCAGAATCCCTGTCTCTGTTTCTTGTTGCAGGCTTCCTTACTGGCGGAAAAGAGTGGAAATGCTATCCTTGCACCCTGATTGGCAGCTGAGCAAACCTCTTTCACCCAATCTGCCTGCTGGCTATTATGATGGCATTAGGGATTAAGATCGAAGATGATACTTAGTCACATACACATAACTAAGTACAGGATCTAATGTAGAACATTGATGTGTGTTATTACTTTTCATTTTGGACAGGACTTTGCCAGTTTACCATCTGTTAGGATTTTTGTGAGTTGAAGGCCAAAACTTCTGGGGACCCACAGGTTGAGAACCACTGTTTTAAAGGCTTTATGTTGAGTAAAACCTGGGAAGATCCACAGGATCCAAATGATTTAAGCCTTTCATTTTCTCCACACTAAAAGGTACATGAGCCTATTTCTCCCTGATTCTCTTCATCTCTTTTCCGATATGACACCAGATTGCAGTGAAAACTACTGTTCTGCGGACTGAAATTAAGCAAGCACTTGACTGACAGCCGCAAATAAAGCAATTTTCATTCCATATGCAACCATTTCTTCATTCTGAAGCACAGGTGATGTAGCCAAAATAACAATAGGAATTACACATGCAACTAGTCAGGAAATTGAATAGTTGATCCATACACCTTGCTCTAAAGCAGTGGTTCCCAACATTTGTGCCTCCAGGTGTTTTGTTAACTCCCAGAAATCCCAGCCCAGCTTACCAGCTGTTGGGAACTGGGAACTGAAGTCCAAAGCACCCGGAGGCCCAAAAATTGGGAACCATTGCTTTAAAGTGTTACTGTAGGAGCAGAATGCTGGCTTCTTATGGTGGGAATGATCACTTTTCAGTCCCTGATATGAAATCCAGCCATTTCTTTCCAATGCATTTTAATTCTTTCTCATTTGTAACACCAAATATGTAGCACAGCTTCCTAAAAATGACAGTGTTTGTTACAAAAGCAAATTTCTGGTCCTCATAATTATGTCTAGCAGTGTTTGCCGAGCATATGATTTCTGAGCAATAATTCTGGTTACAATAAAACATCTCCTGTCTATAATAAATAGATACATTATCTCCCCACAAATTGTAAAAAGTATATATTTGAAACATAAAATAAGTATAACATCTACACAATGAGGTTGAGGTTAGAAATAGTGTAGAATAATTGGTTTTGAGCACTGAATTTTAGTGTCCATTGCACAGGATGTATTTTATGTATATGTTACTTGAAAAACATTTCCTGTAAAAGTGAGACACCTGTTAGAAGTAAATACAAGAGAGTTAATCTTGTCCTGCCCAACAAGCTTAGCTTTAGATTAAGACCAAAGATATTTCAACTTTCAGGTTTGTTGATCATACCATGTGAAGCGTTTTGTTTGTATTGTGGCTTCCATTTAGATTTTTTCCCCCGTGTCAGGAGCAACTTGAGAAACTGCAAGTCGCTTCCGGTGTGAGAGAATTGGCCGTCTGCAAGGACGTTACCCAGGGGACGCCCTGATGTTTTGATGTTTTATCATCCTTGTGGGAGGCTTCTCTCATGTCCCCACAATGGGGAGCTGGAGCTGACAGAGGGAGCTCATCCACGCTCTCCTGGATTTGAACCTGCGACCTTTCAAGTTTTCAGTCCTGCTGGCACAGGGGTTTAACTTCGTTTTAGATAAATTGTAGGATGGCAATTCTGTGAGAAAGCTGCAGTGATGGTGTTCTTGATACTACACATAACTGATGGCTCCGCTAAAGAGTACTGTGCTGTTTTGTGTGTTCATATAGCTCCAAGGTACCAGGAAGTCCATTGTAGGAGAGTTAATGCGGCTCATAGCATTTCCTCCCACTGGTGAAAAGTGAGATCAGTGGAGGAAGCTAGCTCATATTTGGTGGTTGCTGATTGGCGCTTTGCTCCCCCTGTTAAACAAATCACAGCTCTTTTGTTCTCCTGTCCCTTAAAGGGCCTGGGAAAAGAAGTGGGGTGCTGTGTTAGGTTGTAGAGGAGTGTGAAGGGGAGACACGGTTGGCCTGGGCTGCACCACTGACATCAAAAGGAATGTGGGGTTCTTGTTGTTCTTTTATAGGGACTATTGAGTAGAGAAGAGGGGTAGTTTTTCTTTAAGGAAACGTGAATTTGA
The DNA here is from genome assembly GCF_037176765.1 of Anolis sagrei. NCBI lineage: Eukaryota > Metazoa > Chordata > Lepidosauria > Squamata > Anolidae > Anolis > Anolis sagrei. The sequence goes on from NC_090022.1 coordinate 139,584,084, forward strand.
GATGTGGTGTGAAACACAGAATTTATTGTGGTGACGATGTACCTGAAGGAAAAAATTGGGACGAGTTGTAGGTTTTTCAGGCTGTATGGCCATGTTCTAGAAGCATTCTCTCCTGATGTTTTGCCTGCATCTATGGCAGGCATCCTCACAATCTCTGAGGATGCCTGCCATAGTTGCAGGCGAAACGTCAAGAGAGAATGCTTCTAGAACATGGCCATACAGCCCAAAAAACTTACAACAAACCCAGTGATTCTGGCCATGAAAGCCTTCAACAATAAATTGGGATGAGATTGGTAACCAAGAGTAGATTTCAAGCATCTGATCTTGGACAACTGGCATTTATGTCAACCTTGTTTTGCATTCTACTCCAGAATAAGTGTGTTGTGGCAGTTCATTTCTATGTAGTCTAGTTCAGCGGTTCCCAAACCTTTTAGGCCATGGAACCCTTCAGAAGACTTTTTCCCTCTGTGGAACCCTGACTCCTCTTGTTTTTTTCTTGTGGACCCCTGACAGTGTCCCTGTGCACTATGAACCTACAGAGTTCTTCCTTCTTTCATCTACTTCTATTGCTTGAGTATTTTGTATAAATATAGGCTTGGAAATAAAGAGATTCAGATTTTGTTTTTAAAGCAGAGGTACACTGAATTTCAAAAAGATCTTCAAACTCTGGCATGGATGTTTTTTCACTGAACCCCCGTGATTCTTTAGTGGAATCCAAGCGTTCCGTGGAACACCGTTTGGGAACCGCTGGTCTAGTACTGTTCTTATAGTAGAGTGACCAGCAAAATTCCCCCGGAGGCAAGCAAAGCATGATGGCGACAAAACATCCTTGATTGTTTGTCCTTAACAAACAAACATTCAGAGATAAACTGTCTCCAAACATAAAGGCAATGGTTAATTGGCAGGAGGGGGGTTTCCAATAACAAACTTAGAGCTGGGTTGATCTAGGTTTTTTGGGCTATACAGCCTAAAAAACCTAGAACAACCTAGTGATTCCGGCCATGAAGGCCTTTGACAATACAAACTTAGAGCTTTAAAAATTACATTTTTGGACCGTTGCTCCCAAAACTGTGAAATGATTCACAAGTCCCATTGTCTTTGAGAAGCTATGGAAGACTTCTACCAAGGAAAACGTTTGTGCATGATTTCCAGAGCATTTTATGTGTGTATTTTCTTCTTGCTGATTTATGTTTGGATTTAAATGTATGTCTTGCATTCATTTGTTCTGTACACTTAATTTACTGAAAGTTAGCTTTCCAAAATAAGTTTTTCACTGGCTCCTATTAGTTTGCTTGTCTCTTTCTACTCTTCCTTTCTTCTCTTCTTTTCCTTCCCATGTTACAGAAATAGCCCTTCCAAATATGCACATCCATCAGTGATGGAGAACTCGAAACACATCCCAAATGCCCAAGCCATTCTCTCTGAGGTCTCCATCTGCAGGAGGCTTCCGACCTAAAGGAGCATTTCCTAGGTAGGGCAGAGGGATGTTTTTGCTTGATTTCTCTCCCTGCAGTCTGTTGTGTCCAATGAAAATTTGCTGTATAGATTTGGGAGCATTTGTGGAATTGCAAGGAAGGGGATATTGCAGTGGTTCTCTACCTGTGGGTCCCTAGATGTTTTGGCCTGATAGTCCTGATAGCTGCAAACTGGCTGGGATTTCTGGGAGTTGTAGGACAAACACCTGGGGACCCACAGATTGAGAACCACTGGGATATTGCAAGATTAGGCACTCAACAAGACCCACTTTTGGCATAGAACTCTGCTGGGACAAAAAAGAGGACAACCAAAGATTGAATTCAGCCCAGAGATTTGTGGCACAATTACTGTAACTTTATTCCCAAAGGCTGACTAGAGTCCCAGTTTTAGGGAAAAAGAGAAATATAAATCAAGAGGAGGAGGTACATCTAGCTCATAGTGATCAAATATTTCAACAATTTTAGTCTTGTTTTCTTTGCTTGCTGAAAATTGAAGCTTGTCAAATTGCTCTAGATGTCTTGGACTTCTGTCTTCAGAAGACTTTACCATTGGCTGTCTTGGCTATGGCTTTGGCAAGATACAGTTCAAAACATCTGGGAAACCAAAGTCTAAGAACTACTAGAGCAGTGGTTCTCAACCTGTGGGTCCCCAGATGTTTGGGCCTACAACTCCCAGAAATCCCTGTCAGTGTACCAGCTGTTAGGATTTCTGGGAGTTGAAGGCCAAAACATCTGGGGACCCACAAGTTGAGAATTATTGTACTAGAGCAGTGGTTCTCAACCTGGGGTCCCCAGAGGTTTTTGGCCTACAACTCCCAGAAATCCTTTCACCTTTACAAATCTTCCTGGCCATGGGCAACTGCAAATGCATCTTATTTGTGACCCAGGTTGCTCACTGGGTCCCCAACAATGTGCCCAACAGCACAAGACAGACTTTTGTGATCTCACATTGTGAAACATAGCCCCAATTCTTTACAACAAATAAAGCTTCTGCAAGAGACACATCAACGAGAAAAGCAAGAATTGAAAACTAAACCAAGCAAATCGATGCTAGTCACTTAGAGATAAGGCATTTGCCTGTAGGCATCTACACGCAACTCTTGTCATCAGATCTGTGAGCATTAAGATATCCTGATCCTGTGTGATCTTGGAAGCTAAGCAGGGCCTGCCCTAGTTAGTACTTAGATAGGAGATCAACTGTATTTCAGAGTTCCAGTGCTTGGGGAAAAAGCAAGGCTGGAATCCCCCCCCCCCCCCCCCCCCGCAAGCATAGCCACTGGTCTCTGGGAGATTCTTGGGAGTTGCACACCCCAAACATTACTTTTCCAAGCTCTGGCTTAACTCTGGTGCTTTCAGTGCACATTCCTCTCATAGATATCAAAGATATATATAATTCACCTCAGGAAATTTATCTTTTATGTTTGCTTTCCTCCAAAAAGTGGTACTGGAATTTTGAAGACTTTGTTGTTGTTTTTTAAAATAAATCATGTTTGACTTTGTACATCCTCTGTAACCATTTCTACCTCATTTTGCAACATATTGTACATGAAAGTATTTAATTCATGTCTTATTAATGTCTGAAAAAATGCGTTTAAACTGTAATGGTCTACCTCAGAAAATACTGTATTTTAAAAAAGAAAAAGTATTTCACAGTATTAAAGAGATTGCAAGGAATTGAAAAGTGTTGGCTTATCTTTGTTTTTCATCTCTGCTGTCATTCAATCTTTGTGATCATAGTAATGGTGGTAAGAAGTGTACTTGGGGAATTTTGTAATCTTGTTGTGTAAGCAAGTGAAAGTACATCAAAAATATATTCAGGAAGTGATTTGATATCGCAACAACCATGAGAAAATAGTCTGGTTTTTAAAAGCAATTGAGCCTTTTCTCTCTTATCGGTTCATAATTTCTTGAGTAAAACTTGAAAAAATATCTGTTAATCCAATACTTTTTTTATTCTGCACATCAATAAAAAGTATTCAGGGGATTACAAATACCAATGCATTTACGATTTTGCCAGTACATTACCTGTTTAAAAGTAAGGGTAACTACAAGGTTGAATGTTGACAGCATGATGAATTTGTTCTGGGTTTTAGTCAGAATTTCAAACTTAGATATTGAACAATTAGATACTGAAGAATAAGTTTCAAAATTGGATACTGAACAGTAAAGTTCATGTCAATTGTTATTTGAAATGGGATTGTTATTGTTCATTGTGGGTCTATGGGTAGCTCTTATCAGTACTCCCATGTGGAAGGGACAACATAATTCTGTTCTTCTGGGAGTACTTTGCTCCCACAGGGAGGTCTTAAAAATCAACAGCAACCAATTGTGTATGTTTTTAATGTGGAAATAGTGGGAATGTGGAAGATACAGGAATGGAAGTTACCTGTCTCTTTTGTTGCAAAACTCCATCCATCTGCACCCCTAGAGCAATCTTGCAGTTGTTAAAATCTATGCATTTTCTTAACAGAACACAATGAATGAAAGTAAAGTGGTGTATATACAGGGCAAAACTGGTAATTCTGATTCACTTATATAGCCCTGTTATTTCCTAGAGAAAGACAGACTTACCCTGGATGGCAAACTCACACTAAGGCCTCAACTATAGTGACCATGTAATGCACTTCTAAACTAAAACTGAAGAAAGTGATTTCACTGTTCAGATTTTTTTTAAATCGTGTCAGAAGCAACTTGAGAAATTGCAAGTCCCTTCTGGTGTGAGAGAATTGCCCGTCTCTAGGGACGTTGCCTAGGGGACACCCAGATGTTTTACTATTCTGTGGGAGGCTTCTCTCATGTCCCCACATGGGAAGCTGGAGCTGACAGAAGGGAGCTCACCCCATCTTGTGGATTTGAACCGCTGACCTTCAGGCCAGCAGTTTGTTTGTTTACAGCATTTTATCCCACTCTTTCCAGCAGCCCAAAAAGCGACTCAGGGCGGTGTACAAATTGGCAACAATTAGATGCCACAAAATACATACATACATCAGTTAAAAACATTTAAATCACATAATAAAATCCATATAAAAACCATTAAAACTATAATAATCAATGTATTCCAGTTCAAATCCTTATCCATTTACATCATTTAAGCCATTCCGTGTTAGCAGTTCAGCCGGCACAAGGGTTTAACCCATTACGCCACCGCAGCTCCTTGTAAATCCTAGACCCAGTATGAGGCCCAGATGGTGATTACACAAATCACAGAGTACCAGCACTCATTAAGGGCCTTCTTTCATGCTCTTTTGTGGGAGTTTGTTGTCTAACCATTTGAAGCTAGCTTCAAACTGCATTTAATAGTCAGTGTAGGTGGGTCCCAACTTCTGTTTTTACAATCTGTTCCCATTTACCTTAACTTAGTGACAGAAGCACCAGTGCTGCTCATATTCCTTTTTTCTTAACATTTGAACATCTACTCACAAGATAAAATGAAATGACCAAAATCAAGCAAAGAACCCTGGTTTCGTTAACAAAAGGCCACCAAGCTTGAAAAGAATCTGGAAAGTTTCATGCACGAAATCCTTCAGCTCTATCTCAACAGGAAGATGTGTGGTGGGCTCCTGCTGCCCCCTGCCTGCACATTCTCACAGATGGTTTCGAACAGTGTGCTTTGCCCACAACAAACTTTGCTTCCTTCAACTCTGTTCTCCGCTCTGGGGTCCAGTGATTCTTTTGTGATGGCTTACTGGAGTAGTTTGTTCTTCACAAACAATTGCCTTGCTCTTAAGGCTCACAACTTAAGTGTGGGATCTTAAGAATAAGATTAGGAAGTTAATAAAAACAATAGATAGATAGATAGATAGATAGATAGATAGATAGATAGATAGATAGATATTTCTAACATTTCTACCCCACCCTTCTCAACTCCCAAGGGGGGACTCAGAGCAGCTTACACTGGCAGCGATTCGATGCTGACACAAAAAAAGATACAATAAATATAACAGAGTTTAAACAGTAAAAAACAGTAAATTAAAAACAATCTAAAAACATTATTATCAAGCGAATAGTCGCATCCAGTCCAATTTCACATCCAAGGTGCTTTCATGCCTGCTGTCCAAAGGCCTGGTCCCAAAACCATGATTTCAATTTCTTCCTAAATGAAAGGAAGAGGAGCTGAGGAGCGAGTGCCACAGACGGGTGGTAACCACTGAGAAGGCCCTGTCCCTCGTCCCCGCCAAACGCGTTTGTGAAGCTAGCGGGGCCGAGAGCAGGGCCTCCCCGGACGATTTAAACTACGGGGTGGAACATAGAAGGAGATACATTTGGACAAGTAAGCTGGGCCGGAACCATTTGGGTTTTATAGGCCAAGACCAGCACTTTGAATTGTGCTCAGAAGTGGATTGGCAGCCAGTGGAGCTGGCACAGCAGATAGATAGACACGGGTGAGTAAAAAAATTATCCACATTCTGACTAGAATTTATTTTACTCAACTTTCAGAAAATACAAACACATATTTTTTTTTACATATTTTCCCTGCTTTTCAATATAATTTATCCACCTGTCAACAAGTTTTCATCTTCCCTTATTTAAGGGTGACTTGCAAGTCACAAGTGCACCGCTATCTTCACCTCCTCATCTGACACTAATCTTTGTCCTTGTAGGACTTCTTTCAATGATCAAACAGGTGATAGTCCAGTGGGGCAAGATTGGGATTATAGGAAGGATGTTATAACACCTTGGAAGTTTTTGGAGAGTTTCAACAGTATGGGCAGCGGTGTGCAGGCATGTATTGTGGTGCGATAACACTTTTGGATAGCAGTCCTCTGCGTTTTGTCAAAATGTTTGGCTCCAGCAATTCAGTGAGCATCTCATTGTATCTATCACTTACTTTTGATTGGACCCTTTTCACTGCACACTGCTCTTCTTTTGTGCAAATCACAAGGAGGGCAGCCAAGTTTTCTTTTTTCACAGTCGCAAATAACTGACATAACACTTTCAAAACTGCACGGCAATGAACGGGGAGATAGTGGCCATGTATGGAAAGTGCTGATAAAGACAATGTGGCCAACAAGTTTTAATATAACCAGCACACAGACTATTTTTTATTCACTCTTGTAATTATTGTCATTACGAACCTCCATAATCACGAAACAGGAAACCATGGGTAATAGTGAACTATTCTAAAATTAATGACAAATCCATATTGTGGCATCATGCATTTTCCTCTTTTCCCTATCCCCCTGAAAAAAGAAGAAGCATAGGGAAATCAAACACAAATCACATCATGAGTTTCTTTTCCTAGAACCAGTTTTACCCAATGTGTCCCTCTCCATATGTATAGGGTTACAATTCCCAAAGGATTATAGGAGTTGTGGTCTAACATATTGGGGTCACCAACCAAAGGGAGTCTTGGCCCAGGTATTCCTCCCTCCCCACTCCCAGATTTAAATGCACAATTTAAAATGCCCTTGTCATGTTACATGAAAGAAGCTGGAGACTTCTGAGCTGTACTACTTCATATGCCAGGAAAGAGGGTACTTTTAGAGTGTGTGCTCCCATTTTTTAAAGGCCTGTACATGTATTAGGCTGAGACGGGGAGAAAGGAAAAGGGCTACTCTAAGCCTGCTCTGCTATTTTATTACCTGTACGTGATTTTGAGAAGGGGAAAGAAGGCTTCAAGGGCACAACACCCTCGCTAGCAACCGTAAAAGATGTGGTTGAACATGCTGCTGTCTCCTGTACAATCTGGTGAAAATATTTCCATGCTTTTGCTGTTATGGTTTATGTAAGCAGCTTCCTCCAACCTGGTGCCACACTGATCCCTTGGGGCCCTTCTACAGCCCTATATCCCAGAGTATTAAGGCAGAAAATCCCATATTGGACTCAGATAACCCAGTTCAAAGCAGATGTTGTGGTATTTTCTGCCTTAATATTCTGTAATATAGGGCTGTGTGGAAGGGCCCTTGGAGTGCAGCTCCCATTGCCCATCAGCACAAACAGTGGCTCCACTTGCTGAGGATGAGGATAGTTGTAGTCCCAAGGCAGCAGAGGAGCTCAAGGATGGAGAGTGCTGTTTTCAGGCCATCCTGGAGACACATTTCTGAATGGTGTAATAAATCCGTGCCACTGAATTGGGGGCGCCTGGGAGAATGGTCTGATTGTGGGCTTGTGATAATTAAAATGCCATTCGCCAGCTTGAGGAGATCCATTTATGGCCTGATGCAGCATTCAATGAAAGCCAGATGTGGAAAAGTTACCGTTCTTCTTGAAAGAGAGGCCTGTTGTCTATTCCCCCACACCATGGAAACTGCAAACCAGGCAGCAGCACAGAGTTGTGTGAGCTTTGCTAGGCTGCACATTTTATGTAGAAAATACTCCGCATCGAGGGAGAAGGGACTGGACAAATTATTGGAGTGGCAATATTTAAAAACCCACAGCACAACTTGAAGCATAAGTTGCTTGAAATGTTCTTTTCTGCCCTTTGGAATCTGAATGAAATTGGGAGGCGTGAACGGGACCCTCTGTGGGGCCCCTCTGCTCAGTCACAAACTGTGGATTGTTTGTTTTCATTCCATGGCCATCACTTCTTCATCTTCTACTTCTGCGTCTTCAGGAACGGGTTGCTGGGTGTTCCTACGCAGGAACAATGAGACGACTGTGCATCTCTAATGGCCCCTCTGCAAGGTTTACAAGAAGCCTTTTCTCCTATAGGGAGTATTCTGCAGGTTCTCCATGTAGCAGGCATATATCTTTTTTTAAAAAAAAACAACAACTTTGTCTCGTGGGCATTATTAGGAAGAGGTATGAAATGTGAACTCTTTAAAATCTCAACAGGCAGGCAGGGAAGGTTGCACCTACGTGCAAATAGGGAAAAATGGAAGGCTAAAATATTTATTTTGAGCTCCTCTTAATGTATGAGTTTTGACTCTCAGCCATGTTCATGCTTCTAAGATAGGCAGGGTATAAAAGTACAATGTGATGGCTAGTTCTCACTCTAGTAATAACCAGCACCCTTGGGTTGAGATGTAACTGAAGAAAAAGAGGAGAAAGAAGTCCTGTTGGATGGATGCAACAACATGAATGGAGTCCATTCTAGGATGGAAAGATATGGTAAAGGTAAAGGTTGTCCCCTGACATGAAGTCCAGTCGTGTCCGACTCTGGGGCTTGGTGCTCATCTCCATTTCTAAGCCGAAGAGCCGGCATTGTCCGTAGACACCTCCAAGGTCATGTGGCCGGCATGACTGCATGGAGCACCGTTACCTTCCCACTGGAGTGATACCTATTGATCTACTCAGATTTGCATGGATTCGAACTGCTAGGTTGGCAGAAGCTGGGGCAGACAGCAGAAGCTCACGCCGCTCCCTGGATTTGAACCTGCAACCTTTCGGTCAACAAGCTCAGCAGCTCAGTGGTTTAACCCAGGGGTCCTCAAACTAAGGCCCGAGGGCCAGATACGGCCCCCCAAGGTCATTTACCCGGCCCTCGCTCAGGGTCAACCTACTGTAAGCCTGAAATGACTTAAAAGCACACAACGACAACAACAACAACCTTATCTCATCAGCCAAAAGCAGGCCCACACTTCCCATTGAAATACTAATAAGTTTATATTTGTTAAAATTGATCTTAATTATAATAATTGTATTGTTTTAAGTGTTTTGAGCTACAAATAAGATATGTGCAGTGTGCAGAGGAATTCATTCATGCTTTTTTCAAATTATAATCTGGCCCTCCCAACAGTTTGAGGAATTGTGACCTGGCCCTCTGTTTAAAAAGTTTGAGGACCCCTGGTTTAACCCATTGCACCACCGGGGGGGGGGGGGGGGGAGAGAAGTCACCATCATTTATTCTGTACCTGACTCCATGCCTTTGTTTTTCTGGCACAATCTCTTTCATTCTAAATTTAGGATTATTGTGGAAAACAGACTTCCCTCTGCATATCACCTTGGAAGTATTGTACTATAAATCCCATCATACTTAGCCAGCGCAACCTTGAAAAGGTTGCACTCTGATGCTTATGAAAGCTGTCAGCTTGGGGAACAATGCCATTTACCAGGTCCATATGCAGACTGACCCAAGGATGATTTTTACTGCCAGCCCCAAAGCTGCCACAGAATCCTAACCATCCAGCACTACCAAACCTGCCTTGGTGACCGGCCACACATACTGTCTCCCCTCCTGTTCCCATCGTAGTAGCAGCCAATGGCTGCAACGTGGCTAGTGTCCATCACTTATCACCTAGAACTGTGCTTCTCAACCTGTGGGCCCCCAGGTGTTTGAGCCTACAAATCCCAGAAAGCCCAGCCAATTTAGAAGCTGTTAGGATTTCTAGGAGTTGAGGGCCAAGCACCTGGGGACTCACAGGTTGACAAGCTGTGTGGAAGGGCCCTGAATCTCCACTGCCATATAATCTGGGATAAACAGATAATCTGGGATCAGATCCTGGAATATAAGGATAGTATAGAAGGGGCCTGAGATCTCTGAACTGGAATGGAGGTCATTTGCTATTCTCTCCTGGATTAAAAAAAAGAAAAATATGTAATTATGATACAGTGCTGCCACCTGCTGGCCAAAATAAAACTGTGAGCTTTGGGTGGCCATTTAATAGGAGAGTGGAGAATCAGGGCCCTTCAACACTACCCTATATCCTAGAATATCAAGGCAGAAAATCCCACATTATCTGAGTGTGGACTCAGATAACCCAATTCAAAGCAGATATGGTGTGATTTTCTGCCTTGATATTCTGGAATATAGGGCTGTGTGGAAGTGCCCAGAATCAGAATCAATTCTGGATGGAGTTGGAAGAAATGGACAAACGCCGATTTGAAAATGAACACATATTAAATTTGTTTGATGCGTATTTCCTTTCATCGAAATTTGGAGAAGCTGTTTTGTTCATTATTTTAAAATCAAATATATTTGATATTTTATCCAGCTAAGTCACCTAACAATTCATGGGATGGTGATGCAATGCCGTGAGCTATGATTGTACTACAGCAAATTTGTAGTGAATTAATATTTACTACATTGACTGCTTATTCATATTTATTTGCCATTTTTAAAGCAGAAAAGTCAGAGTCAAGGGCTTGGCATAAGAACTCCAAATCCCTGCCACTTAAGGAAGACAATGTGCTGCCCTACACTATGATCCCTTCTACACCTTTATACAATCCAGGTTATCAACGCTACTGAATGTCATGGAATACACTCCCAGCCCTGCCTGCTTTCTCTCTTGTGACATCAGACAGTTGAAGTGATTCTCAGTTCTACAGAAAATGTTCTAAAGTATTTCAAGAGAGATGCCTGAAAGAAGTGCTCTTGTCTGGGAGTCAAGTCAGGTAATGCTCAATATTTATCACTAAGGGCCCTTCCACACAGGCCTATATCCCAGAAAATCAAGGCAGAAAATCCCACAATATCTACTTTGAACTGGGTTATCTGAGTCCACACTGCTATATATTCCAGGTCAAAGCAGAAAATGTGAGATTTTATTCAGCTGGGTAGAAGGGGCCTAAAACCTGCTGTTTGACATATATTCTTCCCTCTGGATTGAACAGTCTCTTGAGTATTCACAGTTGTTCCAAGATGGGGCATGAGGCAGAGCATATCTAGCTAAAAACAAAACACACAGAAAAAATATTTGACCATAGTTTTTTAAACGTTGTGTTACTGTTAATGTTTATTGCTTATTTTTCTTTTATGAGTTTTATTTTTATTGTTTTGTATTACTTGTTGTTATTGTTTTTATTATTGATGTATTGTGGGCTCGGCCTCATTTGAGCCACACCAAGTCCCTTGGGGAGATGGTAGCGGGGTATAAATAAAGTATTATTATTATTAGGTTCTTGTGGGTTTTTTCGGGCTATAGGGCCGCAGATATATAAACCCATTGTCCTAATTCCAACAGACCTCACTACCTAGGAGAAATGCCTCTAGAACATGGCCCTATAGCCCGAAAAAACCCACAAGAACCTAGTGATTCCAGCCATGAAAGCCTTCGACAATACATTATTATTATTATTATTATTATTATTATATATTTTTTTTAAAATACAATACGAAATAATATAAAAATACTTAATTACATCAATCAACAACACATTAAAACATTGTGAAATGATTCTTTTTTTTTTATTGATTATTACTTTCCAAGTTTGAGGATAAATCCCTGAGGAGTGTCAGAGCAAAAGGATGTTCTGGCTTGGGGACGACTGTCTTGCATATAACTAGAGAAGAGGGAATGCCCCAATCCATTCTCACTACTTCTCCCCTTCTCCTTTTAGATTTCTTCCTTGTCTCTCCATTCAGGTTTCTGGAATCTTCCTGATGCTACCTTTCATACGAGTAGCCCTTTTATTACTGGTGGCCCCTGCTTTGGGCGATGACACAGTGGCTGATGACATTGGTAGCCATATGATGGGCCGCATCTCAGAGCTCTTGTCCCCAGAGGAATGTCAAGCGTTCAACACCAAACTCCTTGGGCCTGAGGAGAACATGCGAGAAGAGCTAGATCGGCTCTTGGAAGAGAAGAATCCCATTGGAGCCCGCAGGCGCAGAGACATCATCAGCACACAGCAATGCAAGGAGACATTGGACCGCTGGCTGCAGACAGAAGGAGACACCATGTACTGGGACCGCCTCTCGCGCGCTCTCCAGGACATCGGACGCCCCGACGTCTCCATGGAACTGGGCAAGAACCTCAACCAGGACAAGAACTTGGAGATCAAGAAGAACGTGGAGGAATATCACGAGACCGTTAAGCATCTGACTTCTTCCTTGCTCCTAGAAGAGAACGAGATGGGGATGGGCGAGGAGAGTAGTGGACAAGGCCGAGCACGGCGAAAAGCCTCCAATACAAGGCGAGCGCTGAGGAGCTTGGATGAGTTAGAGTTGCTCATACAGAGGATGCCTTTGCCACCATATGACCGGAGTCTCTTTGAATGGGTCAAACCAGTGGCCACCGGTGCCATCGGTGGGTTTCTGACTTCCTTTGTGCTTGTGGCTCTAGCTGTCTATAGTTATCTCTGGATCCTGAACGAGGGATGCTCAGACATCACTCCACGCAACAGAGACGGCATTCCCAATATAGACTTAGATTTACCTTCACCTCAACAGGGTGGCATCTATTATACATATTTGGAGGTTGGTGAAGAGTGGAAATGCGACAGCAAGTCAGTGGCTGAAGGCGGTGACGGCAGTGATGGTGATGAAGCTGGGGACGCAGAGCCTCTTATTGCATCATAAAGCCAATCTTCCTGTAATTGATAAAAAGGAGAATAAAACAGATTGACCAGAAATATGCTTTCTTCTTCTTCTTCTTCTTCTTCTTCTTCTTCTTCTTCTTCTTCTTCTTCTTCTTCTTCTTCTTCATCATCATCATCATCATCATAATAATAATAATAATAATAATAATAATATATTTATATTCCTCCCTTCTCCCCAAGAGGACACAGAACAGATTACAGCATATAAACAGACACAGGCAAACATTCAATGCCTTGTTATAATGACATAAAATGAAATAGAAATAGACAGACAAAGGCAAAGGCTTCTCCTTTCATTTCCGGCTCTGGAGGCAGTGCTCAACTCCAGCCCTGGGGAAGGTGTTCATCTCCATTTTCAAGCTGAAGAGCCTGCGTTGTCCATAGACACCACCTGGTCGTGTGGCTGGCATGACTGCATGGAGCATCTTTTTGCCTTTTCCTACCTATTGATCTACTGACATTTGTGTGTTTTTGAACTGCTAGGTTAGCAGGAGCTAACCTATGTTTTTCAACTGCTAGGTTGGCGGGAGCTCACCCCATCCTGTAGATTCGAACTGCCAACCTTTAGGTCAGCAGTTCAGCAGCACAAGGTTTTAACCTATTGCACCACCCGCGGGGCCATAAAGAATGAGTTCATGTAATTAATTTGTAAGCAGAAGTGGGTTTTAAAAACAGCAACAACAAAACAAAACAGTACACTGCACTTGTCATGGCCAATATATTTTGCTGCCTGAGGCAAAGAATAAATCATACTCAGCCCTGCTTTACAAAAGTTGATTGGGACCAACAATGGGGCAACAACTCATTAATGTTTCCTATATGAGCTGTACCATGCCACCCTGGAAATGTAGTCCCACTTGGCTGGAGGAGGGACCAATAAGGAGCGCTAGAAAATATCCAGGCAGAGCCATGAAAGAATCCTGCCTGAAACCCAGTAGTGCTGGGCTACGTATGCCAACAATCCGGGTTGTTGTAAGCCCATTTCATATTTTCCCTCTTCTCTCCAATCACACCTGAAGGCCTGGTTTAGGGCCAGCATTTAGGGCCACTTATCTCTTCTAGGACATGCTGCCTGAATGAACCATCTCACTGTGTCTAGTAACACTATAGTAACAAAACGAGGAAAATGTTGTTCCTGGTTTGAAAGTATTATTTTCTGTTCAATTAGAGTCCTGGGTGGCTTGAGTTAAGGTGCTGAGCTGCTGAACTTGTTGACTGAAAGGTCACAGGTTCGAATCTGGGGAGTGGGGTCAGCTCCTGCTGTTAGCACCAGCTTCTGCCAACTTAGCAGTTCGAAAACATGCAAATGTGATAGATCAATAGGTACTGCTCCAGTGGGAAGGTAATGTTGCTCCATGCACTTGGAGGTGTCTACAGACAACACCGGCTCTTCGGCTTAGAAATGGAGATGTGTAATAACAGTATAGTAACAGAATGAGAAAAATGTTATTCCTGGTTTAAAAGTATTGTTTCCTGTTTAATTGTGTGGCACTTACTTTGGAAGTAGTTGTTGTACTCCAGAAACTTTTTGTGGCTGCCAAAAACTAGGTTGAATTGGTTGAGACTCTGAGGTATTGTATTGTCGAAGGCTTTCATGGCTGCAATCACTGGGTTGTTTTAGGTTTTGTCGGGCTATATGGCCATGTTTTAGAAGCATTCTCTCCTGACATTTCGCCTGCATATATGGCAAGCATCCTCAGAGGTTGTGAGGTCTGTTGGAACTAGGAAAATTGGGTTTATATATCTGTGGAATGTCCAGGGTGGGACAAAGAACTCTTGTCTGTTGGAGCTAGGTGTGAATGTTTCAGTTGGCCACCTTGATTGGCATTTGATGGCCTGGCAGTTTTTTGGTGTAGCTTGTTAGTGCCTGGGGGAATCTTTTGTCGAGAGATGATTAGCTGTCCCTGATTATTTCCTCTCTGAAGTTTCCCTGTGTTTGGGTGTTGTTTTGCTGTTATAATTTTAGAGTTTTTTTAAAAAAAAATACATACTCTGAGATATTCATTGAAAAATTATTGCATAATGTGCTGCAGGATGTCTTGCAAAAACAAAGCTTTTGCAATTTAATAAAACTTTCCCATGTTGTTTTTTTTTAATTATACAACCAATTAGGAAATGACATTTATAACCCAGGAACAAAAATCTTGTGTTATTGGTGCACTAGCTTCTGAAAGCAATGGCTCTGTAGGATACAGTGAGGAGTGGGGACGTTTAGGGAAAAAAATAGGAAAAATCCCTTTGTAGACAAGAAAGATATTTGCCCACAGGGCTGGGTCACTCAAGGAACAAGAGCAGAAGCAGAGGGGAAATGGTTCGGATTGTAGCGCTCGTTTCCGATTGGCTGAGGAGGAACATCGGAACTTCCACCAGCCAATAGGCGAAAGAGTTCGAACAATAGCGACAAAAGCGAGTACCAATAAGAAAGCACGCTGGGGGACGCTGAGGCACCATTGAACACGCCGCAGCGCCTTGTGAGTTGACAGGCGGAGGAAAGGATTCCTTACCTACGGACTCCCGCGGATAGTGTTCACCGGCACAAAAGAACACGAACTGGGTTCATCTACTACAACTACCCCGTGGAATTAATGTTGTGTGACGCCAATTTAAAGGCCTACACAGAATCCTGGGATTTGTAGTTTGGTAAGGCACCTTAGGCTGAGAAACATTTACACTATAGAAAGGACCTCACAACCTCTAAGGATGCTTGCCATAGATGCAGGCGAAATGTCAGGAGAGAATGCTTCTAGAACATGGCCATATAGCCCGAAAAACCTACAACAATCCAGTGATTCCGGCCATGAAAGCCTTCGACAATACAAAGATTGCACTTTAGCTGCCATGGCGCTATGGAATCCTGGGAGCTGTCGTTTGGTGAGGCACTGGAACGCTGGTTAAAGATCTTGTGAAACTACAAATCCATTGCATTGAGCCGAGGCAGTTATGTTGGCGTCTCTATATTGCTGGTATTAGCTAATCAGCCAATGCTGAGAAGTGATTGGCTAATTCGAAGAGCCTTTCGACTCTCATTGGCTCACGCGGAGAAGCTAGAACTCGGACGAAGCCGGAAGCGGTGTTAGCTCCCCCCCCCCCACTCCCGGCGCGTGCGGGATTTCCTTCCACTCGGAACTCAGGCTGTAATCTAAGGCGCTTCCCAATAGGTGCGTTTTGGAAGTGCGGAAGCCACTGGGCCCAGGAAATGCTTGGGGAAAGCGGCACAGGACAACAGCCAAGGCTTTTACTTTGCCATCAAAGGGCTGCTGGCTATTCTTGTAATTGCAGACGTTCAAGTGATGCAGATTGGGATTCTTCCTTGGGCAAACCGAGCTGGGTATTTCCTTCTGTGGAGATTTGGTGACAGCTTGCTATGGACCTAGGATTCAGCACTTGGTGTAGCACTTGGTGCTATACCACGCCACAGGGTATTTTGGAATGGTTAACTTGTGGTATTCAAACAGCCAGTATTTGATTGGGGCTTCTCACTGTGGCTAGTAGCACTATAGTAACAAAATGAGAAAAATGTTCTTCCTGGTTTGAAAGTATTATTTCCTGTTTAATTAGAGCCCCGGGTGGCTTAAGTGGGTGAAGGCGCTGAGCTGCTGAAATTGCTTGCTGAAAGGGTCGCAGGTTCGAATCTGCGGAGCAACGTGAGCTCCCGCTGTTAGCCCCAGCTTCTGCCAACCTAGCAGTTTGAAATGCAAATATGAGGAGATTAACAGGTACCGCTCCGGCAGGAAGGTAACAGCACTCCATGCAGTCCTGCCAGCCACATGACCTTGGAGGTGTCTACAGACAACGCCGGCTCTTTGGCTTAGAAATGGAGATGAACACCAACCCCCAGAGTTGGACACAACTGGACTTAATGCCAAAGGAAAACCTTTAACGGTAATAGTATGATAACTGGGTCCAGAAACTATGTTTGGGAGGAGCCGGATCACTCCTTTGAGAGCACTGTTTGCGCAAGAGAGACTTGGCGAATGTAAACCAGGCCAGAGACAGATTATATAGAATTATTATTATTACATACATTTCTATCCCACCCTTCTCCCCACAAGGGGACTTAGGGCAGCCTTACATGAGCATCCAGTAATTCAATCCACATATATACCAATAAAATTACAATTAAAACAATAAAATACATTTAAACATTATCCCGATTCAACAGTAATATAGAAGGAATGTGAGAATTCTTTAATGGTGAAACCCTTACCCTGAACTGTACCGTAAGCCTATGCCTAACCCCTTACCCAAATCCTTACCCTAACCCTAAACCGTACCCTAACCGTAACCTCAAACCCTAAACCTTGCCCTAACACTGACCCTAAGTATCCCCTCTTTTCTATCCTTCCTTCGCTCTCCCCGCTCTCACTTCACCCACTCTCTTCCCATATTCGCAGCCACCTTTGCGGCATCTCCGTAACGCTCGGAGCTTCCAGACCAGGCTATGATACTTTACCGCTTTTCCTCCCATAGAAAGAGTAGCACTGTCAGGAAGGTGGGAAGTTGAAAAATAATTGGAGCAACAAAGGTGCCAGTGAAAGTGCAAGGCACAGAGACCGGCAGAGATCTAGCTATCTTAGTAATAGTGACAGGTAAAAGAGATTTACTTACCAGGGAAGGTATTAAACACTTGTGCCGGTAGGATTGCTGATGGACAGGTCAGAGGTTCGAATCCGGGGAGAGCGCGGATGAGCTCTCTCTGTCAGCTCCAGCTCCCCATGTGGGGACATGAGAGAAGCCTCCCACAAGGATGGTAAGACATCAAAACATCCGGGCACCCCCTGGGTAATATCCTTGCAGATGGCCAATTCTCTCACACCAGAAGTGACTTGCAGTTTCTCAAGCTGCTCCTGACACACACACACACAAACCCCAAAAAACAAACCAGGGAAGGTGCGTGGGGATATCCTGGAACCAACTGGGCCCACTGTATGTGCTCTATTCATTTTTTTAAAAAAGACTGCAGGAATAAATCTGGTACTCACTTGCATGTTTTGAAAACATAGAATATAGCCCAGTTTGTGTGTCTATAAAGCCTGGTTTGGTCAATCTGTAGCCAGAAGGCAAACAATACATATTGATGTATGTGTACATGTGCTGAGATTCTGCCTGAGATTATAGCCATGTCTGTATTTACGTAGAAGGAAGTTCTGTAATTTCCAAGCAAACTCCTGAGTAAATATATGATCTAATTGCAACGCTACAATCTTGTGCACATTTCCTTGGTCAAATGTTTTACAACTCACTTTGTGCAAGTTTTCCTGTTGATATGATGAGACTTACATACATTGCTAAGACAAACTATGCAGATTGCCCATCTGCCAGTGGAAACCGCAGCATCAGTAGAACTGATTTCCACTTGGAGAGCAAATGAAACAGATCTAGAAGACCTCAGGCTAGAGCCTAGAGTTTAGATGCACCGTAGTCATTAGATAGTTGCCTGGACACCAGATGCCTTCACAATGACAACATCAAAACCAGAGCAAATTTGAATTGTTTTCTCTTCAAAGCACTGAGCAAAGAATTCAACAGTTTTATTACTGAGGGCCCTTCCACACAGCCCTATAAACCAGAATATCAAGGCAGAAAATCCCACGTTATCTGAGTGTGGACTCAGATAACCCAGTTCAAAGCAGATAATGTGGGATTTTCTGCCTTAATATTCTGGGATATAGGGCTGTGTGGAAGCCCCAGCCCCCCCCCCCCCCCCCCCCCCGGAATATCAAGGCAGAAAATTCCAAGAATATCTGCTTTGAAATTGGTTATCTGAGTCCACACTGCCATATATTCCAGTTCAAAGCAGATAATGTGTAGAAGGGGTCTGAGACTTTCAAAGTTCGATCCCAACAACAATAGTATAAATATGAAAAATCAAATTATTTTCAAATGAAATCACTAGTCATAAAACTTCATTCAATAATATTTCAGATTCCTTAACTCTCGGGGGGGGGGGGGAGGGTGTGCGTTTATAAATGGTTCCCTTAATAGTGCAGAGAAGATTTGTTACCACCAATTCAATCCACATGAAGAAATGCTCCATCTTTGCCATACCTCACTTGGTGTGTCCAATGTCTGTCGCCTTACCTTCAGCTCCCCCTGCGATCAAACCAGTAGAGGTATCTTTGTGCTCCCCTCCTTTGCTCATGCACATATAACAACAGAAAGATTACAAAGTGCAGCAGAATCTGTTTCAACACATTAAACTTTCACAGGCCGTGTAAACATTACAAAACGTAGTACAAAGTGTAATAAGGCCAATATAAATACACCTGGCCATGAAGTGTGATATTGACTTTAGTCTAAGATATAAGGTTGTCACAGGCAATCAACTACCTGAAAAGCTCATATAAATCAATGAAGTTGGAACAGTTGATAGAGGTGCTATCTTGCAGGGAGTGCATTTCCCAGATACTGGTTTGTCACAAAAGTAGCTGATCTTTTCCACCTTTTGCCACTTGGGGGTTCTGGAGAAGGGCCCATATACAGTTTCCTCAACTCACACTCTTCTAGTAATGTTTAGCCTGCAGAAGGGAAGGTTGAGAGAAAACATGAGGAGGGCCATGTATAAATATGTAAGAGGAAGTCATAGGGAGGAGGGAGCAGGCTTGTTTTCTGCTGCCCTGAAGACCAGGATGTGGAGCAATGGCTTCAAACTACAGGAAAGGAGTTTCCACCTAAACATTCGGAAGAACTTCCTGACTATGAGAGCTGTTCAGCAGTGGAACTCTCTGCCCTGGAGTGTGGTGGAGGCTCCTTCTTTGGAGGTTTTTAAACAGAGGGTGGATGGCCATCTGTTGCTTTCAATGCAATTTTCTTGCTTCTTGGCAGGGGTTGGACTGGATGGCCCACGAGGTCTCTTCCAACTCTATGATTCCATGTTCATTTCCAGCTCCTTGTCTCTCAACCAAACTGGGGCTCCCAACCGTTCTGGCAACCACCTATGTGTCTCCAAGGAGCTATGGATACTGTTGTTGTCTATTCCATTTCACCACTTATGAAAAACAGCTACAGGCCAAGAGGTATCCTTTGGTCTAAAACCCAGAAGTTGATTGTTTCCATTCTTTTAAAAATCCTGAGCCAGCAGAATCCCAACTTTTACTGGGTGCCATTAGTTTCTAATCAGCTCCAGGAAGTACATGAGTATTTATTTCTCAATGCGCCCCCACCCCATCCCTGTGAATTGCATTTGTTGAAAAATTGGCCACTATGTAGCTGCAAATCACAGGAGTCGTTGGCTGTATTTGAGAGGAAGGACTGGCAAAACCACCTCTGCGGCCTCTTCTACACTGCCATATAAAATCTAGATTATCTGCTTTGAACTGGATTATATGGCTGTGTAGATGTATATAATCCAGTTCAAATC
Organism: Anolis sagrei; assembly: GCF_037176765.1. Lineage (NCBI taxonomy): Eukaryota > Metazoa > Chordata > Lepidosauria > Squamata > Anolidae > Anolis > Anolis sagrei. Next base: position 139,604,121 of record NC_090022.1, read on the forward strand.
AGATAATGTGGATTATTTGCTTTGGTAATCTGGAATATATGCCTATGAAATTCATGCAGTTGTCATTAGCCAACAAATAATTTGAAGTCACATACAACTTAAAATAAAGCTGGTAGTAACTTCTAGGTTCTGTTTTCCGCAGTCAGAGAAGGCCTTTAGTCACTCCTGAAATCAATCAAGGATGGATTTTTATCATTGGGTGTGTACGTGGGAATTTCACTCCCCCTCTTTTTCAGGAACGCAAGAGCTTCCTGTGTCCAGTTAAGTGCCAAAACATCTGTGGGAACCACTTGCAACCTACAATTTCCACCTCACACCTCAATTTGTGAGGAAACCAAGAGCACTCCAGGTCACGAATCCTGTGTTTGAAGAGTCCCAAGCAAGAAGAAAATGTTTTTCAGTTTTCTATGAACCATTTCCAATATGAAAACCTCCTATTCATTTATTATGTAAACTGATATAATGATAAAATTGAGACAATGAGAGTGATGGGTTATTTAAGCTGTATTTTTGGTTATTTTTTATTTGGTATTAAGTTTTTAGTTAGGTTGTTTGATGTATTCTGTTTTGATGTAATTTGGTTACATGTTCTTTGTAGGCATTGAATGTTTGCCATATGTGTTGGAAACTGCCCTGAGTCCCTTCGGGAAGATATGGCGGTCTACAAATAAAGATTATTATTATTGTTGTTGTTGTTATTATTACTATTATTATGTTGGTGATGATGACATTCCTGCTGCTGTTGCATCTGAAAATGTTGGCTTTTTGGAAGAGAAAGTTTTCTCCTTATTTCCTATCTATCATGTTTATTCATTTATTTTATTCTTTATTTTGTATTTCTCTGTTACCTTTCTCCCAGAGAAATGAAGGTGGCTTCCAAAAACAATACATTAAAAGCTTGTATTACACAATGTGACAACAATTAAAATCATATGATACATTTAAAAATCTATGAAAAACACACACAAAAGTTGAAAGATACATAAATCATGCCCAATTAAAAAAAAAACCATCCCTTTTTATCCATTAAAAGCTTGCTTCAATAAAAATGTCTTCACCGACTTGTGGAAGGAAAGCTGGGGGCGGGGAGGTCTGGGTTCTCATAGAAAGGCATACAAGGGGGCAGGAGTAGCCACTGTGGTTGCATCTATATTATAGAATGAATGCAGTTTGGCACCACTTGAATTGCCATGGCTCAATGCTATAGTTCTACAAAGTCTTTACCCTTCTCAGCAAAAGAGTGCTGGCACCCTCCCAAACTATAGATCACAGGATTCCATAGCATTGAACCATTACAGCTAAAGAGCTGTCAAACTGCATCAATACTACAGTGTAGATCAGTGGTTCTCAACCTTCCTAATGCCGTGACCCCTTAATACAGTCCCTCATGTTGTGGTGACCCCTAACCATAACATTGTTTTTGTTGCTACTTCATAACAGTCATTTTACTACTGTTATAAATCATAATGTAAATATCAGATATGCAAGATGTATTTTCATTCACTGGACCAAACTGGGCACAAATACCCAATGCACCTACATGTAAATGCTAGTGGGGTTGGGGGAGGATTGATTTTGTAATTTGGAAGTTGTAGTTGCTGAGATTTATAGTTCACCTATAATCATTCAAAGAGCATGCTGAACTCCACCAGCGATGGATTTGAATCTAATTTGCCACACAGAACTCCCATGACCAACAGAAAACACTGGAAGGGTTTGGTGGGTATTGACCTTGAGTTTGGGAGTTGTAGTTCACCTATATCCAGAGAGCACTGTGGACTCATGTAATGGTGGATCTGGACCAAACTTGGCACAAATACCCAATATGCGCAAATGTGAACACTGGTGGAGCCTGGGGAAAACGGACCTTGACTTTTGGGAGTTGTAGTTGCTGGGATTTATAGTTCATTACAATCAAAGAACATTCTGAACTCCACCAACAATAAAATTGGCTCAAACTTCCTATATGGAATTCCCATGACCATCAGAAAATACTGTATTTTCTGATGGTCTTTGGCGACCCCTCTGACACCCCTTCGCGGGGTCCCGACCCCCAGGTTGAGAAACACTGGTGTAGATACTCCTTGAGATGGCGTCCTCTCCTGTCCTCACCAAGTGAGCCAGGAGCCTCTGGTGGCGCAGTGGGTTAAACCCTTGTGCTGGCATGACTGAAGACTGACAGTTTGGAGGTTCAAATCTGGGGAGAGCGAGGATGAGCTCCCATCTGTCAGCTCCAGCTCCCCATGCGGGGACATGAGAGAAACCTCCCACAAGGATGATAAAACATCAAAACATCCGGGCATCCCCTGAGCAACGTCCTTGCAGATGGCCAATTCTCTTACACCAGAAGCAACTTGCAGTTTCTCAAGTCACTCCTGACACAAAAAAACCCCTGCTTCTGTTAGTTTGGTGTAAGGAGATGCTGTCTTTCAGATAGTTTGAACCTAAATCTCATCTTTCTCGTTATAATCTCTTACCATTCTTCACCCTATGTTGGCTCTAGTTGTATAAATCCCCTTCTCTAGGTCTCTTTTCCACTTGCCACACTCACACTAAGCCCAAAGAAAACACTGTGTGGGCTTCAATGGAAAGTATGTTGAAAATGCAGTCACATTGCATTGGAAGTTTTGGGTGTGTGATAAGCTTGCCTGTCTACCCATGATTGACATTTTGGCGTTTGTTTGAAGGAATTAGGCCAGGAAGAAAAATTAATCCCACCGAGGAATATGACAGGTAAAAGCTTTAAGGGCACAATGCTATATTCTCCTTTTGCCTTCAGGAAATTTTTAATGAAAGGTTCAGGTTGTCATCCCTTTTGTTTGCTGGGGTTACTCTCCTGCATTTAAAAACAATCAATTAAAGCAAGGTGTTCAACTGGCAAAGCATTTGCTGAACAGCTTCTCCATATGAGGAAAACCTTCACATTTGAAAGGCTGGTTCTTCAACTTGCCTACTCAAGAGTAAGCTCTACAGCCCTCATTGCAGGTTACTCTCAAATAAGTGCATGGGACTTTGGTCTCTTGATCTTGGGCCACTTACTCTTTCTCAGGATCCTTCCACACAGTCCTATAACACAGAATATCAACGTAGAAAATCCCACAATACCTGCTTTGAACTGGGTTATCTGAGTCCACACTGCCATATGTTCCAGTTCAAAGCAGAAAATGTGGGATTGTATTCAGCTGCGCAGATGGGGCCTCATCCTGAACTACTTCACAAGGTTGTTTCCAGAATACATGGACAGGGTGGGACCAGAGCCATTTATATTGGTTTGAGCTCACTTGAAAAACAAAATAATAACAATATAAATTAATTGATCAAATGGGTATTAAGTGCTGGGGAAAGTTAGCAACTCTTTTGGACTATATTGTATAAGACTTTGAATTACAAAGGCACAATAAGGGAAGGAACCAAGCTCTACGAACTGGGCTGATCAATATCAACTTTCAGGACCTGTTTTAATTACTTTCCCCTCACACACTAACCTTTTCAAAATAATCCTTTGTTCGCTTTGAAAAAATGACTACACCAAAGGTCCTGATGCATCCAACTCTGATTCATAGTTTAACAAGGCTTATTCCCATTCTGAAAAGGAGAAAGCACAAAGGTTTGGCTTCAGAGCCTTTCTGTGGGCACACCCAATCCTCCATTGGACTGAACCTGAGACCTATGGATTTTTTTTCACTTGTGTGTATTAACTATCTTAAAATGCAGCTGTCTGAGAAAAGATTTCCAATTTTCCTCATGTCCAATGGCTCCCTGTGACTGTATCAGAATAAAGAAGGGATGAAGGAATGTGGGTTACTTTTTGAAGCATAATTCTGGTTTGTCAAGACAAAATGACAGGTAATTGTTTCTTATGCCCCACTAATCCATATGTTTGGAGGTAAAGTCCTCCAAACATATGGATTGGTGCAGAGCTTGGAAGCTTTCATTTTGGACTACAACTCTCATTGTCTCCCAAGCAGCGTGATCCAAGTTGACGTTCAAACTTTGGCCTGGGTCAGCCCTCCACATTCACTGGGATTAGGGACACAGGACCACCTATGAAAGTGAAAAACCACGAATAACAAAATTGCTATGTTTTACCCAAAAGAACAGCTCTGTAAGAATGTCTAAGTCATTCCACACGAGTCTTAAATTTGACCATGCAGTCCCACTGGAAGACCTAGGCACCTTCCACACAGCTGAATAAAATTCCACAATATCTTCTGTGAACTGGAATATATGGCAGTGTGGACTCAGATAACCTAGTTCAAAGCAGATATTGGAAATGCCTGCCTTGATATTCTGGGATACAGGACTTCGTGGAAGGGCCCCTGGAGTGTCCTAGGGCCCTTCCACCCAGCCCTATATCCAGGAATATCAAGGCAGAAAATCCCACAATACCTGCTTTGAACTGGGTTATCTGAGTCCACACTCTGATAATGTGGGATTTTCTGCCTTTATATTCTGGGATAAAGGACTGTGCAGGTCAGTAGCCAGGATTTTGATTCGGGGGGGGGGGGGGAGGCGCTGAGTTTGATTTGGGGGGGCGCTGAGTCTGAGTGAGAGAGGATCTACCCTAGCAAACCTTTTGTATCATTACCCCAATACCCCCATGCATATGAGATATATTGAGCATGGTGATCAGATCATGATATGAATAAACATAACAGTTTAAATAATGTACCAGTAAGGCCTTCTCACGGACCACCCTGAGACAAAAATGTAATCTAGCATGATTGGAGGAAGTTGGTTCTAAGGTCACATTGGAAAATCTAGATTTCTTCCAGGGAATGTTTTAAATCGAACATGTAAATAATCAAATCTACAAAAGTGAAAACTGCGAATGTGAAGGAATGACTATACTTTCAGCTGGTGGTGGAAACTGCATTGAATCCCATTTTTGGGAGATAGCTGGGATAATTACAAATAGTACATAAATTGACCTCTTTTGCAAATGAATTGCCACATATCTGAACCACAATATAGCATGACCCCTGTACCCAAAAACCAACATACACAGTTTTACTTCTTCATTTTTAATCTTCTTTACACACCATGCCCTCTTCTCAGTGCCTGTCATTTGTCCATTAAAATAATAGGGGTGAAGGGAGAACTCTGCATGCTCTCAGAGGCGCCCTTCTCTTTCTTCTGCTCTCAAGGGGGTGGCACAGTGGACACACGGACGAGTTGAGTCAAGCAAAGAAGGCTTTATTTGCTGATCAGCAAATGGCAGACAGTTGGCTTGAAGCATAAAGAAATGCCAAAGATGGGGCCGTGATCTTTTATCATTTACAACTGATCAAACAACACATTTTGATTGGTGTTTCCAGTTTGTCTCTTTCATTGGTTTATTCTTCACTCATTGTATTCTAATTGGCTCATTATTCTATACATGCAAACAGCTTGAGATGGAAATGTAATGAAACTTCATGTCTCTAGCTTTGACCCTGACTTGCTTGAGCAAGTCTGTATCTCTAGTTTCTAATACAAAGAATTCAGAAAGGAGCTCTTTTTCTTAAAAAAATCCAAAAAAAAACTGCTGCATCTGCTCTTTTCCTTTCTGGACTACAACTCCTATTATCTGTTTTCAGACTACAGCCCCTTATAGGGGTTGCTATCATCACCAGTTTTGCATATGCACAAAAAGTCCAGGAATGTGTCCCGTGTGGATATGGAGGTCATACCCTGCTTTGAAATAAGTGGATGGAAAGGGACTGTTGTTGTTCTTGATGTGGTTGTGTACCTTCAAGTCATTTCTGAGCTATGATAAGCCCTAAGGCAAACTTATCACGGAGTTACCTCAGCAAGATTAATGAGGGAGAAGGTTTACCTTTTCCTACCCATGGAGGTCCTTCATATGGGGGTCCAGTCAATGGGGATGATAGTTTTCCTGGGCCTGTCAATGGGAATGAGGGTTTTTCTGGGCCTGAGTCAAGCCCAGGCCTTGCTTGGGGCCCTTCCACACAACCATATTACCCAGAATATGAAGGCAGAAAATTCCACAATATCGGCTTTGAACTGGGTTATCTGAGCCCACACTGTCATATATCCCAGTTCAAAGCAGATTATTTATTTATTTACTTACTTACTATGTTTGTATACCACCCTTCTCAGCCCTTAGGCGACTCAGGGCGGTTTACAATGGCAACGATTCAATGCCCAAAAACACCATAAAACATTTAAAAACATTAACACATAATAGAAAACCATAACAAGAATACTAAAAGCATACATCATTTGCGTCTCCTAATAAAAACATTTTCCCATCTCGTCATCCAGTCGTTCCAATTCCTATGTCTTTTACCTTGCATTTTCTAACGCTTGCTCAAACAACCAAGTCTTTGACTCTCTTCCGAAATGTTAAGAGGGAGGGGGTGATCTAATGTCCCCAGGTAGGGCGTTCCATAGTGAAGGGGCCACCACTGAGAAGGCCCTGTCTCTCGTCCCCACCAAAACTGTTTGTGACACAGGCGGGATCGAGAGCAGGGCCTCCCCATGGGATTTTATTCAACTGGATGGAAGGAACCTGAGATTGAGAAAGTGTGACTTACCTGAGGTCAACCAATGGCCTTCCAGAACGGAGTGGGGTTTGAATTCTGGTCCAAAGTCCAGTGCTCAGTCACCTTCTGGCTTCTTTCCTGCTTTAACAGAAACCAGGGCTTCAGCTGGGGAGATCTTAAATAATAACAGCAGCAGCAACAAATCCCATACAAACCATAGGTAATGTGAAAAGTACTGAATATTTTCATGAAGCTAAAACAAGCAAATAAAAAATAATTGAAAGATCTAAATCAATCCCACTGGGAGAATATATTTGATTTTAAAAGACATCTCTATACCACCTTTTCTAAAGAAGCTGTTCGTTGTCTTATGATGTTAATGTATCATAAAATATCCAATATCTGACTGCTGTCTCACATGAGCAATTCTACAAGTATTTTCCCAGAAACTTGATGTATCTCCACCAGACTGAAAAGAGTGAAAATGCATTTTTTTCTTGCCTACTGACAGCAGCAGATACAATTGGTGCGCTTCTGCTTGATAAATGAAATAAAAAATCTGTGACTGGAGGCTGATGTTATATAGATTAAATTTTTTCCAGTTTGGGGCTCCTGTGTGAGCGTGTTCGCAATCATTACTCCATTTTGTTTTGTTTTGTGTCTTTTAAAAAACATATAGTAGAGTATCATTCAAAAGACTCATTCTTGGAGCAAAAAACAATTTATCTCCTGTAACATTTTATATGACCTCAGTAATTCTCATCTGAAATGCTTTTATGACTTTATGGCTTCAGTAAATGTGGAGAAAACTAGTTTCCGTCTTCTTACATCTCCAGCATACATTACTTCTGTGTCGGCACATTTTATTCAGCTTTCTTGGCATGCAATCCCACCGTGAGATTATCTTACAGAAATCTTTTTTAAAATGTCATATTCAATATCGCCATTAATCTTGTTTTACAAATGCATTTCCGTTTTTAAAAAAAATCCGAGAAACTGATTTTAATATCTTCTCCTGTTGCCTCTTGAATGTATTGTTCTTGGCCCCCAGTTCCATCAATATTTTATAAATGTGTGTGAATATATCTTTATTTCATTTGAAATTGTCCTATAAACCTTTGAATGTCATTATTTGATGTGTAATGCAAAGTCTTAACAGGATGGCTGTCATCTTTTTCACATTCATATTCAGATAACATGAGGAACTTGTCTTGTAAATACCTCCAAACAAAAAGATTCCTTTCTTTAGTCAGCCTAAATCCAATTTGTTGTCTTTATTAGAGTAGACCATTTGTACTCATGGGATTTACATAAGATATATATATATAGAGAGAGAGTTGTGTCAGGAGTGACTTGAGAAACTGCAGGTCGCTTCTGGTATGAGAGAATTGGCTGTCTACAAGGACGTTGTCCAGGGGATGCCCAGATGTTTTGATGTTTTTCTCATCCTTGTGGGAGGCTTCTCTCATGTCCCCGCATGAGGAGCTGGAGCTGATAGAGGGAGCTCATCCACCTCTCCCCGGATTCGAACCTGTGACCTTTGGTCTTCAGTCCTACCAGCACAGGGGTTTAACCCACTGCGCCACCGGTGGCTCCTAGTTTAATAATTGATTCAATGGCTACACTCTGGTTGGGATGGACAATTAGATTTAATGGTAGATTATGTGGCTCTCCAACTTTAATGGACTGCAGTTCCCAGTAAACTCCACATTAGTAATCTCTTGTGATTTCACCCCAAAAGCTGCAATCCTAATGGACGTCCTTGAGTCTCAGGCCCCTTCTACACTGCAATAGGGAACTCTAGTGGCGCAATGGGTTAAACACTTGTGCTGCTGAACTGCTGTTTTGAAGGTTGGAAGTTCGAATCCACAAGACGGGGTGAGCTCCTTTCTGCCAGCTCTAATTCCTGCCAACCTAGCAGTTTGAAAACATGCAAAATGTGAGTAGATGAATAGGTACTGCTTTGGTGGAAAAAGGCAATGAGACACTCCAAGCAATCTTGTCAGCCACATGTCCAGGTGGTAACAACACAGGCTCCTCGGCTTGAAAATGGAGAAAAGCACCACCCAGAGCCAGAGACGAGCACTGCCTCCAGATGCCAGAAATGAAAGGAGAAGCCGTGCCTTTGTTTGTGTTTGTGTATCTTATGTAATTGTACAGGCATTGAATGTTTGCCTATATATGTAAATGCTGTAATCAACTCTGAGCCCCCTAGACAAGAAATGTAAATATAAAATCCAGATTATCTGCTTTGAACTGGATTCAGTTCAAAGCAGATAAAATGGATTTTCTGCTTTTATAGTCTGGATGATATGGCAGTGTAGAAGGGGCCTAAGTCTAATTGATCTCATATAACTTATTTCTGGGCCAACATGCTCAGGGTATGCCTTACTACTCAAAGTAGCAGTTTGCCATTTTGACAAGCTACTGATGAACCTTAGCACCATACCTTCTTTATAATACATTATTTTATAGTGCAAATTGGAAACATTCCAGTTTAAAGGTGTAGACTTCACTTTGGCTTCTTATGTCTCATTTTTCTTCTGCAGTGGTATGAACACCACTGAGCACTCAGGCCCCTTCTACACTGCCCCTACATTCCAGGATCTGATGCCAGATTATCTTCTTTTATTATTTTATTTTACTATCTAAAACATTTATATTCCGCCCTTCTCACCCTGAAGGGGACTCAGGGTGGAGCACAGCATATATATGGCAAACATTCAATACCGGGACATGAATTCATTATGTGCATATATAAACATTAAAAACACTTGTCTCAATATTAAAATACACTGTTTAAAACTGTCTTGATCATTCTTATTCCAGATTATCTGGCAGTGGAGACTCATATAATCCAGTTCAAAACAGATAACCTGTAGAAGGTGGTCTCGGTCATATTACTTTACTATCTGGAATAACAACAAAGGATCTTCTGGATATATACCCATATTAGGGTGGTACCAGAATTTTCGACATTCTGCTTAGTTTAATTATTAAGAAGGAACCTGAAGTACATTCTCTTTCCCATTATATGTGCATAAACAATGGTAGGAGCAGGCACAACATAAAAGATTTCCCCTCCCACTCCTGACACTGGGGCCCTTTTACAGTACAGAAATATGACTATGATTCCACTTTAATTGCCATGGCAAAATCCTATGAAATCCTGAGGTATGCAGTGGAGGGTGAGACTTTCTCAGCCAAGGAACTAATTCGCTGCCTCTGACCAAACTATAATTCCCACTGGATTCCACAGAATGCAGCCATGGCTATTACAATGGAATAATAGTGCTATAATTGCCTATGTGATTGACAAAAGGGCAGGAAAGAGTTCTGACTCCCACTTGTCCAGCAATATGGAGGAAAGTTCTAATACAAACCACAAAACCACCCTCACCATCTCAAATTATGTTGCTGGGAAAGACTAATGAAATCTAAGAAATGAGTGATGTGCAAAAGTCTTTGTGCTGCTGACCACGCTTCTTGGAATGATCATGTGGGCACATTAGAATTTTTAAGGAAGGATGCCATTAAAATTGGCTGCAATCATAGCTGCAGCTAGTTCCTCTAATTTCTCAGAAAGGCACCCTGTCAATGAACCTGAGCACAAGGCAGAGGTGGGGCCTGAGTCTGCATTGCCATTTCTGTTCAACCATTTCTCTTTTTACAAACGGCCAATCCAGTTAAGTTCCCCACACTTCCTAATTCATTTCTCCAGATTTATTCTACTCAAAATGATAGAAAATATTCTTATTGTTCTGTGCTTTCAAGTCCTTTCTAATGTATTGTTATTGAGAAATTAGATGCTCAAAATTATAAACTATGAGGTGCAGTTCCATGGGGACATAGCTTACCTTTTCTATTTCATCCTGCAATAACCTCTCATAAATTTCCTTGGAACCTTTCCTCACTCCACCTTGGACGTCAGTAAATGGTTCCCCAAATTATCATAATCCTTTCACAATGACCTGGGAGACACCAGGGGTGGGGCACACCACGGGCTTGTGTCAAAGCTTCTAAGTCATTATCCCTCTTTCATCTGATATGATCTGGGTTATCTTTGGGAATGTTTCCACTCGCATTTCCCAAGCTAGACTCTCTTGTGACACCCATTGAGATGACCATCAGCTTAAAGCACCTATTTTTTTTAATCGAGACTAACACCATGGTGTCAACCAGGGCTAAAATATTAAACCCATTATCGATTGCCCCACCACATTCCTTTCTGATTACGCCCTACTCATGGGCAAATCAATAAATGGATACATTCTTCAAAATAGTCCAATGACAGCCTGAAAACCACACATACCCTTGTCCAATGACAGTTTATTACAGTTTCCTGCCACAGCAAGGACCAATTAGCGATGACATAGGATGGAGCCCTAGACCAATTAGGGAGTGGATTCTAGCTGGACACTTTCTGAACCAATCAGAAGCTAGCACAGTATACTTGAAGAGTTCTCAAAATACAGTAAATATGCTCTGTTTTTGCAGTTGCCATGTGCCAGTTCTTTGGAGCGCTTTCTCAACAGACATCCTCTCTGGCGATTGAGAACAAACCTCTGATTTTGCATTCAATCCATCTGTGTCCCATCTGGCCTTCTGGGAAGCTCCATGAGCCGAACTCTGAACCTGAGGTTCCTGCGGAAACGGAAATTACACAACACAACATTGACCCTAAAAAGAACCTACAATGGGTTTTCTTTTTTGGCAGAATTTGTTCAGAAAGGGTTTGCCATCTTCTTCTAAAGATGAGAGAACGTGACATACCCAAGATCACCAATTAGGTCATGTGCATGTTTGAACCCTAGTTTCCTAGTGCCCTGGTCAAACTGTTGGGAGTTATTTCCAATAAGGGAAAAACATTGAAATGGTAGCACAGCAACAACAGCAGATCAGATGCTTATAGTACAGGGAGAAGAACAATTGTGCTCAAGCTTAAAAGGTTATAAAATACTTTATTCACAGTAAAGTAAAGATAGGAAAGTAAAACGGGATTGGCTATCTAACTAATTCACAGAAAGACATCATGTCTCTGCCCAGATTTTCAGGAGAATAACAAAATGGAGAACTCTGAGCCTTGCCATGTGCTCAAACAATTTGTAAATATTTATAGAAAAAGGCATGTTCCTAAGCACCACCTGTTTAACAAACAATGTAATGGGAAAATAAAGGGGAGACAGTCAGATAGGCCAATTAGAGGAGGACTTTTCCCTGTCAACTAATTCCTCAGCCTAAGTCCTTGATGAGGACTACAAACTTGTGCCAGGCAGTGGGTTAGTTCCATCAAACACCACACAACACTGGCTCTCATAATATACTGGATCCTATCCTAAAATATGAACCAACATTCTCTTGCTTTCTTTCAAAATAATGCACCACCACCACCTCTAGTTTACCTCCCTGGCAGGCCCGTAGCCAGGATTTCGTTTCGGGGGGGGGGTGAGTTTCGGGGGGGGGGGGGGGGCTGAGTCTGAGTGAAAGAGGGTCTAGCCTAGCAAACCTTTTGTATCATTACCCCAATACCCCCATGCATATGGGATATATTGAGTATGGTGATCAGATCATGATATGAATAAACATAACAGTTTAAATAATGCACCAGTAAGGCCTTTTCGCAAACCACCATGAGAATTTCGGGGGGGGGGGCTGAAGCCCCTCAAGCCCCCCCTCCCCCCCCCGGCTACATGCCTGCTCCCTGGTAAACATGGGGCCAAAATGGGTGGTATGACCTTGGATGCCTTGACAAGAGTTCATGGGCTCAGCTGGAAAAAGCGCTGAAGAAAAGAACTGTGAGGTGATCTGGGGTCATGCACTATAATGTAGTGCATTATAAAGACCGTTTGAGTGTTTTTTTCCAAATGGAAAACTGCAACTCTAGTAACAAACTATAAACCATGTCCAAAGAAGAAATTTCTCCAAACTCTATCCTAACCCCCAAAAGAAACGCCTTTGTTAAACTGGCCTAACTAATAGTTCCTGCCAACATTTCTTCTCCACAAACTATTAATAGAGTCTGAATTCCCAACTTCCTTCACATAAGGTTACCCAAGGCAGCTTATCTTTAATGATAAAGTAAAGCAAGAGAGAACCACAGTTTTGTTTACAGCTCCTTGGATTAAACGGGTAATTGTGTCCCATGGTTGATCTTTCCGGTTAAAATAAAATTGCATGCTCTGCCACATTATCCCAGGCCTTCGTGTAAACATTACAGCAATTTCCTTCGTTCACTTTCAACACTTGAAAGGAAAACTTATTGGAAAAAACAGTAAACTGCCAACTGGAGGCCAAGATAAGATGTGATTAAGAGGTAGGCTAGACCTTGCAAAATGGTTGGGATTATTGCTCTCTGAGTCACAGTGCGATGGTCTAAAGAGATTATTTCTGGCAGAGCATTTCCGGGCAGATTTCGCTCAAGAAATGAACAGACATTCCTCCAAACCTTTCCAGATTTGGAAAAAGAATAAATCTTGTCTAGAATCCTTCACTATCTTAATTCCTTATCTTGGTTTGAGAAACTGTCTCCCTCATTACCTTTAGCACTGAATTTGGGAGATCGACTTCCTATTGATTTGGAAGCAAAATGGAACTGCAATGTGAAGCAAAATGTGACACTCGCCACAATCTGTGGTTTGTTGTGGGTCCCTGAGGCACAAAATGCTGAGGTTGTGCATTGCAACTCCACAAAGACAGGGCTGCTAAAACTTCTAAAAATATATAGTCAGGCTTGCCTAAATTACAATGCCAAGAAGTCTCCAGCCAGCATTGGCAGTGGCGTTCTTGGGGCTGTAGTCCACACAAGTAACTTTTCCAAGCTCTATATGTATATGTGTATATGTATATGTATATGTATAAAATTATAGTGTCAGGAGCAATGTGAGAAACTGCAAGTTGCTTCTGTTGTGAGAGACTTGGCCATCTGCAAGGACATTGCCCAGGGGAGATCCAGATGTTTTGGTTTTATCATTCTTGTGGGAGGCTTCTCTCATGTCCCTGCATGGGGAGCTGGAGCCAACTGAGGGAACTCATCCACGCTCTCCCTGGATTCAAATCTGTGACCTGTCAATCTTCAGTCCAGCCATCACAAGGGTCTAACCCATTTTGTCCACATGGTGCATGAATCAGGGCAGTGGTTCTCAACCCAGATGTTTTGGCCTTCAACTCCCAGAAATCCTAACAGCTGGTAAACTGACTGGGATTTCTGGGAGTTGTAGGCAGGGGCGGCTCAACCCATTACGCAAAGTAAGCCGTTGCAGTATAGTTGATTTTGCCCAGGGGCGCTCTTGAGGCGCTCTTGGGGGAAAATAGACCTTGACATATGCGAGATGTAGTTACTGGGACGTATAGTTCACCTACAATCAAAGAGCATTCTGAACTCCACCAGTGATGGAAATGAACCAAATATGGCACACAGAACTCCCACGACAAACAGAAACTATGAATCAGTGATTGGTTGGGGTGGTGGTGCCAAAATACTGTTTGCTTACTGTTGAAAATAACCTAGGGCTGCCTCTGGTTGTAGGCTAAAACACCTGGGGACCCACAGGTTGAGAACCACTGTGCTAGGGCATTAGAGGGGGAAAAAACACCTTCTTTCCTGTTATAGGCTTCTTCTAATCCTATGGGTTTTCCGGAAAGCAAGGTGTAAAAGGAGAAATGTTGCCATTTTTTAGTCACAGCCTATAAGTACACTAGTAGTACAAAACACCCTGGTTTGTGGCTGCAGCCCTAAAGTTCCATCTTTTACCTCTATATAGTACAATAGGGGGTGTTCCAAGAATTCAATAAGTAGAAAAACAATGTCATATGTTTGTTTTCCACGTACTTTTTCTTCCATTTTTCTTTATTTTCTGTACTACCCTGAGAGTAGAAATCAGTAACAATGTTGTTGAGCTACAACTTTCATCATTGCTCACTGTTGGTTATTCCGGCTAAAGGTTATAGTTCAATATCAGGAGGACTCCATGATTTCCATCTCTGCTGTATAGCCCCAAATAATTTTTCAAGACTCTACTTCTCAACTAAGTAGAGCTCCCAAAAGGGGCATTTCCTTCCTAATAGAGGTTGGCTAGGTAGAGCTGTCCATTCTGTTGTAGGTTGCAACACATTGTCTTGGATATGAAAACTTGGATGGTCCAATAGTTGGAAGCAAACCAAGGCTACTTGGAAATAAGGCAGTGGGTGCTGATTTTGAATCAGTTGGCACCCCCAAGTATACAGGTGTAAATGAGAATAATTAAATGAATGTGTGTTAATACATGAACATGTGTCCGATCTAAAAAGAACCTGTGCCCACTTGATTTCTAAGTCTACAGTATGCCAAGAGCAGCTGACCCACCTAATACGAAAAGTTCAAGTGGGAGGGAGAAAATAAGAGCACACTATAGAAGTGTGGTTTTGATAGCACTGAGTGAAGGTGTTCCTATTGCTACTATTTCAGGCCACTGGCTGTTGCTCAATGGTTGCTTTTATATTGCGTTATGTATGTGTTTGTTTTATATTGTTTATGATGTTTTTTTATGAATTTTAATGTTATATTTTAACTATATTGCTCAGGCTTGTCCCCATGTAAGTTGCCCCGAGTCCCTTCGGGGAGATGGAGGCAGGCTACAAAAATGTTATTAAGTGCAGAACTGGATTAAGTAGAGCTGAGCTTTAGAGGCAAAGCACAGCAACATAAACTTAAACACTTCCCAATCCTGCACAAAACTTCAGGGAGGACAAAGGAAAAAGGCCAAGGATAGGAGCTCCTTCATTGAATGCTATCAAAAGTACTTGAGCTTTAGGCTGATATACGATGATGCTTATAGATGTTCATTGTGCAACTTGATATATGTATTGTAATCAGTGCGCATGGCATTTTATACAGTACAAGAAGACAGAGACCCATCTACACTGCCATGTAATGCAGTTTAGAACAGCAGTTTAGTTCAGCTAAACTGCATTATATGAAACTACATGAATCATATAACGCAGTTTATAACGGTGGCACAGTGTATTAAACTGCTGAGCTGTTGAACTTGCTGACCAAAAGGTCACCAGTTCAAATCTGGGGAGTGGGATGGGATCCCACTGTTAGCCCCAGCTTCTGCCAACCAAGCAGTTCTAAACATGCAAATGTGAGTAGATCAATAGGTACCTCTAGGGTGAGAAGGTAACGGCACTCCATTCAGTCATGCTGGCCACATGACCTTGAAGGTGTCTACGGACAACACCAGCTGTTCAGCTTAGAAATGGAGATGAGCACCACTCCCCAGAGTCAGACACGACTGGACTTAATATTAGGGGAAAACCTTTACCTTTACCTAACTGCATTATATGGCAGTGTAGATGGAGCCTGAGGCTCATCTAGAAACTAATGAGAACTGGTTTGTCACAGCACTTTTTGGGGGTTCTTTGTTCAGCAACAAGCCAACCCCCTTCTTCAGCAGAAGCACTCTCTTTCTAATTAAGGACAGACAAGCACAACTTGAATCTTCAGTAGAAAACTTTATACAGCAGTATTTACATATATCTAACAGAAGTTCTTGATTCTTCTTTAGCCTTTCTTTTCAGCATTCCTAGTCAGTTCATACCTTCTCCATAGTATTAGCTTCTTTCTAGTTTTCTTCATTCATCCTTAAAACTTAGAATCACCATCTCCAACAGCTCAACACTCTGACGACAGCAACAACAACAACACCTACAGAGAAGCTTGTAATTTTTATTATGCTTTCAACTACTCCACCCTGGCTATAAATTACTCAGTGCTAGCCAAGTGATTAAATCGTTAATGCTTGCTGCTGGGATGGACCTGATCTTTATAACTTATTTTCACTTTAGAAATGATGGAAGGTTACAAAACTCCGACATCGTTCAGTTTAAACCTGATGCTAGGCACGAACTTTATTCTTCTTTTTGACTTAGTCCTTCTGATTGGGGCTGAGGGGAAATGATGCCCAGCGTCATCTGAAGGATCAGCGATTCTCCAACCCTACTGAGAATTGTGATGATGGTGATGAAAGAAGGATGGCAGTGATGAAAGGAGGATGACAACTATCATTCCTTTGCCAGTGTGCAGTGCTGATGTCAAGTTTTTGAATTGCTCAGTTGGTTAATTCTTTTCTAATAACTGTGTAATATGAACATAAAGTCACCAAGTTTCACATCCTGGTTCCTGAGATGTCAATGACATCACAACATGCCTCTTATGTGTTTGCATTCTCACACTATGTGCTTACATAATGGACTTTCTCACAAAGCTGGGAACAGTCCCACCCCCTGCCCAACACACACACACACACACACACACCTGCAATAACACTTGTGCACAGTCTAATACTTTGGCCATGCACAGCAAGTGTCACATGCAGGTGGAAGATATTATAATACCTGCTCTATTTCATAGGGTGGAGAAAGCCTGGCAGATTCGGTAAGCATCCCTTGACGTTGAAGAGGTTGGGCTCTTTTGACTTGTGTACACAGTACCTTGGCCAGAGAGTTCTTTTTTAGTGTTTATTTTAGGTTTTGTAGGAGGGACATCAAACATGAAGAAATAACAAGTGGTGTAACATTTATATTTTGCTATAACTCCTGATCCCATTGCCATGAAAGACTATATTTTTATGTTATCACATTAGGAAAACATTTCAGGTTGAATGGAGACAAAGACAAGCAGAAGTAGGAAAGGGGTGGTACTAAAATGTCCCTTTCCATCCTAGGAGTCCTTTCACATTACACAATCATAGTGTCACAATTCCACTTTATCTTTTTCTGAAGTCCTGTTATGAAGGAGGTGAGGTTTGAGCAGACAATGAGTTTGGCAAGGAAAAGATTAAACCAGGCTTAATTTTTAGGGTGGAGAATAGTAATAGGAACTATAGATGCACTCGACATTTGTCAAGTGGCTGGCCCTATAGGTTGGTGCTGAAATCTTAAGTCAGAGAAAAATGAGGAACAGCAAAAGCAAAGCCGCTTTGACAAAAAGAAAGAGGAATGAAGGAAAATTAGAAATATGGACGTACCTTTAAGATGAAGTCTCCTTCTTGGGAGGTTTTTAAACAGAGGCTGGATGGCCATCTGTCAGGGGTGCTTTGAATGCAATTTTCCTGCTTTTTGGAGGGGGTTGGTCTGGATGGCCCACAAGATCTCTTCTGTTGGAGCATGCAAGGAATCAGTGTGTGTTTGTGTATCAGCTGTAAAATAAGATGCATAAAGCTGATTGGTTGGGCAATGCCCGGGAAGATGGCTGAGCGTGGGACTTTTGGATACTCTCACATTTTTGTTCAGCAGAAAGAAGAGAGAAGCAGAGAGAGACTGAGTTTGGAGTGTGCTCTCCCTTCATGAGCTGCTGAAGGAGTTTATCCACATGGACAAAGAAAGACCATTTTAAATCTGTCATAAAAGGCCATTATGTGTGTTGGTGTAGCAACTGATCACATTGTAAATCTGTTGTTCTGAATTAAGAAGAATAAACTACTTGTTCTTTACTGTTTACCTGTGTGGCATATTTTCTTTCTCTGGCAAGACAGTATGTGGGCTGATCAAACATGAACTACACATGGTTTATTTTACATTACACCACATCTTCCAACTCTAGGATTTTATGAACTGGTTTCTTGTTTTTGCATGAGTTTTTGTGGACATAAACCCTTCTTCTTCAATTGCAGTTACAAGTGGAATTCAGTCCTTAAGTATCAGGCATATTTATACCATTGTGGGAGTTAGGATAAAATGCAATCTCAGAAAGATGCCAATCATGACCCTCTCATTAAATCATCAAAAGGCTGCGTAAGGTTATGCAAGTCTTTCAGATCTTTACAGTGGTTGGTTGGTGCCAATGTGTGAAAGCAACAGATCTGCTTACAAACCATCAATTTCCCAGGTTTCAAAACTTCCTATGGAAGAAATTATGTTACGTACTGTTTTCTTCTTGCCTGAGGAACAGCACCAAGGGAATAGGATAATGGCAACAAGTATTTTTGGTTTTGTAAAAACTGATTATGCCTATTAAAATTGTCTGATTTTGTTGCCTGGCTTTTTTCAATTGGATCCCAGTTGATCCTAGTGGAAAAGAAGCCACAGCTTTAGTTAAATGCTCCTGGGGTTTTTATGGTGAGACACACTCCCTAGAAAGGAAGGTTTTGTAGATAACCATGTTACATCCCACAAAGTCCCCAAATACAGACAATGGTGACAACTAAGTGACTAGATTGGGAAATGGCAGGTGGCTTATCTTTTCTACACTGTAGACTTAAGTTGCTGAAACAGGGCTTTCCTTTCTATAAAGAGCCCTGGAAACTGTAATTTTATGTGGCTGGAACAAGGCAATTCATAACACTCTTGTCAGACTGTATTTGTCAATATTACATGGCTGATGCCACAAAGCATGCTGAAATTCTGCAAAATTGTTTAATAGAGCAGTCCTGGGAGACTGGCATTGCTTACTAGGTTGGTTGGGTTGAAGTGACAAGAGCTATGGTCTGACATATTTGGGTTGGGGAATGGGTTTACTTTGAAAGAATTTGCCCATTGTGATTTATGACAGTTTGTTCTATACAGCTAGGAAAGAGAGAACTGAGCAAAGCACCCACAAGTGCAGCCCCGTCCTATGCCACTCTGGATTTTAGCCTGACCCTCAAAGGGGGTCTTTAAGCTGCTGAACTTATTTTGGGGATAGGATTCATCACCTTAAAGTTCAGACTAAAATCTAGCGGGGATTCACTAGCCCATGGACATGGAAGCCATTTGTATGCAAACTTATGAGTATCTGCTCCCTTGAATTTCAGTAGACTGAGCTATGTCTAACCCTGCCTAAGAGCAGGCTGTTAATCTTTTCTGTTCCTCTTTAGCAACAGTATTAAATTTTAGGCAGGAGCCATCCATCAAATCTCAGCACCTTGTCTTTCTGGCAAAGGAGTCTCTAAATCTTTAACCCTGTCTATGCTTGTGTGAACAGAAAGAGAGAGGCTGGTAGAGTTTTACCTCCTTTCAGCAAACCAAGGATTTGTTGATTTGCATGTATGAGTCAGCAAGGGAGAAAGGTTAACCAGGAGGAACCAGAGTGTGGTTTTCACGGGGAAAGAGATTTTGCTAAAGCAAACATAAGGGTTTTTTTTCATGTCAGGAGCAACTTGAGAAACTGCAAGTCAGTTCTGGTGTAAGAGAATTGGCCGTCTGCAAGGATGTTGCCCAGGGGACACCCAGATGTTTTACCATCCTGTTTGTCATCCTTGTGGGAGGCTTTTCTCATGTCCCTGCTATGGGGAGCTGAAGCTGATAGAGAGAGCTCATCCGCGCTCTCCCCGGATTCAAACCTGTGGTCTGTTGTTCTTCAGCCCTGCCGGCACATTATGTCACTTTGTTCACTCCAGATCCTTACAGACGTATTGTACCCCAGACAGCATGGCTAGCAGAAGTGACAAGAGCTATGTTCTGACATATTTGGGTTGGGGAAGCCTATCCATTACAAT
The DNA here is from genome assembly GCF_037176765.1 of Anolis sagrei. NCBI lineage: Eukaryota > Metazoa > Chordata > Lepidosauria > Squamata > Anolidae > Anolis > Anolis sagrei. Next base: position 139,624,063 of record NC_090022.1, read on the forward strand.
ACTGGGGTAAATAATAACCTGATCTGGTACAGTTTTCAAAGGCAACACCAGTTATGCAGGGATGGACTCAAAATGTTTATGTTGAAGTGCAACTCACAGAATTTTTCACCATTGGCTGTGATGACTGACGCTGATGGGAACTGTAGTCCAACTACATCTAGAGGAGCAAACAATCCCCACCCTTGAGGTAGAAGAACGAATCTAGGATTCTTACAAAAGGAAGATGACTTTCTGGTTGAATTTGAAGCATAAAGTTGGAGCTGTTTGGCATCTAAGTGTCTGATTGAGCTGACACAAATGAATCCAGAATGAATTTCATTGACTTCCTTGAGGAAATAAAAATGTAACTTGTACAAAAGCTTAATTCGCTACTCTAATGTAGATTTGCCTACACAATCTTTAGTTTCAACAACAACCCATTTATTTCACTTACTGATATCTGTGTGTACTGAACTTTCTTCATTTAATTATATCGAGTTTTGATGTGAAAGAAAGGTAACTAAATATTCACATTGGGCTACAAAAAATACCAAAAAGAATTGGGACATATAGCTGTAGGAAGGCTTAGGCTTGATCCCTCGTGGAAGTGGTGGGAACTGGGAACAGTACTGCCTGAAATCCTGGAAAGGCACCACCAGTCAATGCAGATGGTACTAAACATTATGAAGCAATCGTTGTTTTGTGTATAAAGAAGTTTTTAGTGTTCACAAATGAAAAGGAAGACAGGTGTAGCTTAACCATCTGTGCAAAAAAGCTGTTCTTCTGGAATTTCCCCCTTCTGCAAAACATTTCCTTTAACCAAAGCAAAGTGATCACGTAATAATTAAACTAACGCAGTTGTATTCCCATGACTCAGTTTTGCAAAGCAAAGTTCATTACACATCCCTTTTTGCATACAAAAAAAGAGAGACTAAACTTGGGCTTGGAGGTAGGATCCTTTCGGTTCCAGCGTTCTTGTGCCAGGACATTCTATTATGGCAAAGGAACCAGTGGCTGCTTTGTTCTAGGATGAATAAGGCCACACCTTCCAACTGCCTGGGCTTGGCAGGGGCAGTCCCAATTAATCCTCTGTCATCCCAACTTTTCCAGATGCTTTTGAAATGTCCCAGTTTCTCTCTCCTCCTCCCAGTTTCCCCTTTTGTCTTCAGCTTATGTCAATTGCTGCAAACTGGGTTGAAAATACAAAAGATGTTTGCACTCAGTTAATTCAGGAGGGAGGAGAGGAGCAGGTGGAATTTTGCCCTTGCTTGTCCTTTGCCCAGGAAGAGAGCAAACTGGTGCAGCCTCTCCAGGCACTCGTGTTCTCCCACATTAATGATCTTGTCCTCATCTTCATCTGTGAAATGTTGGAGTGCATGGAAAGCACAGAGATTTATCTTGCTCTTTTCCAATGAGAAAAGAAATGCCCCAAGCTCACTTACACTGGGTTGTTGTGAGTTTTCCGAGCTGTATGGCCATGTTCCAGAAGTATTTTCTCCTGGCATTTTGCCCACATCTATGGCAGGCATCCTCAGAGGTTGTGAGGTCTGTTGGAAACCAGGCAAGTGGGGTTTATATATCTGTGGAAGATCCAGGGTGGGAGAAAGAACTCTCATCTGTTTGAGGTAAGTGTTAATGTTTCAATTGGCTACTTTGATTAACATTTAATGGCCCAGCAGTTTCAGGGTCTGGCTTCTTACTGCCTAGGAGAATCCTTACCTAAACATTTTTTTAAATGCAGCAAATACAAAACTAGGCATCAGCCAGGGTAAAAGGTTTGCCAAAGGAACAAATAAAGCAACGAAGAACCATCCTAGTAAGATCCAGAAGGTGCCACAGAAAGACTTTTCACTCATCTGCACAAGCTTAATATCAAGCCCTGGTTGGTCTGCATTGCAAAGGAAGGGTTAAGCAAGCAGCCACAATGCTAACAGATGTTCCTCTTTTTCATCACAGGCCAGACCTGTCAAGCAATCTCTTTTCATTTGCTCTCTATATACTGTGTTTTCCTTCTTTTCACTCAAAGACAGCTGTCAACATGGATAAAACACATGTTAAAACAAAGTCTTCATTAAAACAAGTTAAAAAACATAGTTAAAAATACATCAGGAACCACTGTTTCTGACAAAGGCCTTTTGTTTCCGTCTTTGACTGAATCTCGTGTAGGTTTGCCAAAGTGAAAACTGGAGAGGGCTTCTCTCCCTTTCGCGGCTGGATAGAAGAGAGAATGTCAGCAGGTGTGGCTTGTCATGCAACCAGGTAACAGCAACACAAATGCCTGCTAAAATTCCTCTTCTACACAACTGTGGAAAGGACATAAATGCCTGCTAAAATATCTCTTCTACACAACTGTGAAAGGGACATAAACCCACAAACTGCCAGCGGAGGTTCCCATGGCCAGGAAGAAATCTATTTTGTGTTGATGAAGCATTATGGAGCCATAAAGCTATTTGTGTGACTCAGTCCTCTCTGTGAAGTGAAGCTTTGGATTGTATTTTTAAAAAAAATCATTGTTGTTCAAACAGCCAGTGTATCTATCACAGTTTTTGATACTGTCAAAAGCAGCTGTTTGTGGTGTGCTGAAAGGTATGTGTGTTTATCTATATCTAAAAATGTCCAAAGCCACAGAAGGAAATGCCTTTTTAAAAAAATGAAGTAAGTAGCAGTGGGTCCTTCACAATAAAGGATATTTTGAAATGTGGGGGAGAAAAGCAGTCATCTTCACTCGACAAACTCATGACTGGAAATGAGGTTTGAATTGGGGACTTCCTGGTTCAAACTAGAACTTCTTCTGAAGACACACCTACCCATATCTCAGCCTCTGAGATCAACGTCTTATGAAAAGGGAAGGTGTGTGCTTGCCAGTCTTTGTAGCCTTTCTGGATAAGCGACCTCTTACTTTACCCCCCCCCCAACCCCCCCCCCCCCCAAGACAGTGGGGTTAGGAGTGAGTCCTAGGAAAGCACCCATTGATATTTCTTGTGGGTCCACAACTTTCCCAGTATGGCCATCTCTGTCAGGCATGACCGGAAGGAGTTGGGTAGGAAATGCCCCTGCATCCGTATCTCATAAGCTTCCTGGTCCAGCCCAGTGTGGCAATCTTACTAATTTAAATACTATTTCCCTTTCTTGGCCCTCACCCAGCCAAAGAAGCCACAAGACAGAGGCAGCAAGGCACATATATACACACTCACACACAAAGGTTGCTCCTGCTTAGCTCCTGGCAAGGATGTGGAGGGAACTGCTTTCAATACCCTTCTACCGGGGTGTCTTCACAGAGCTTCTGGTCACCGCCATCTACGTCTTCTTCGGTGTGGGCTCTGTGCTGAGCTGGCCGGAGCCCCCGTCCATCCTGCAGAGCGCCATCACCTTCAACCTGGTTGCTGCCACCACCGTCCAGATTGCCTGGCATGCCAGTGGGGCCTACATCAACCCAGCAGTGACATTGGCCTTCCTTCTGGGCTCTCGCATTTCCCTGGTGAAGGCCATCTGCTACATGGTTGCCCAGCTGGCTGGAGGGATTCTTGGGGCAGCTATCCTGTATGCGGTCACTCCAGCTACCGTCCGGGGAAATTTAGGCATCAACATGGTATGTCCTTGTTCTGTCTCAGAATTTGTATTACTGTTGGCAAAGGTGGTACAGTAAACTTGCTCTGACATATTTCCAATATGCTTTCATCTTAGGTTGAAGCCAGAGCGTGGGTAAAACAAATAATCTGTTAATCTACATCTTCTAAAATCCCTAGGAATTCTTTCTCCCCAAGCTCTGAGCAGTGATTCCCAATCATGGGTTCCCAGATGTTGTTGGATTTCAGCTCCCAGAAGTCCCTGCCAGCATGACCAATGATGAGGGATTCTTGGAGTTGTTGTCCAAATAAAACCAGGGAACCAACTTTGGGAGCTAGTCTTTAAGAACTGAGTAGCATTAAGTAAAAGTAAAAGACACTAATGACCTTTATGAAAGGCTTTGACTGTAGTGTAACATCAAAACTTGATGCTCCCTGGATTTCCCACAGCCACAAATATGCTGTTTAAGGAGGATGGGAGGTGTAAGTTTACATTCCTGATGATGGCCAAATTTGGAAAGCCTCTTTTATCCATCACTTGTAGGAGCAACTTCTGCAGGAAGCTTGTAAGAAAAGTGTGTGATATGCATTCATCTTGGGTCTCCTTTGTTCTCTGAAAGAGAGGGCACACAGTGATACTGAGAAAGGGAAGTAGTTGGCTGAAGTGGGAAGTGGAGGATAAGTCTATTGGGCAGAATAGGAAGGCTGTAAAAGGAAGAGAGAGCAGTTACCTCTGTGTCACAAGAAGCAGGTGCCACATCACAAGCAACTCCAGTGTGACTACTGTAAAGTGTAAAATAATAATAATAATATTAATAATAATTTTATTTCTTACCTGCCTCTCCTCATGGCTCAAGACAGGTTACAACATTTCTAAAACACATAATCAAAACACATAATCATTTAAAAACACTCCATAGAATACATATATTAAAAAGTATTTCCATAAAATACATATTAAATGCATAAAATAAAAGTTAGTTATAGATTGGAAGTTTAAAATTCGTCATTAAAACTGTCTGGGTAGGCCTGCTGGAAGAGATAGGTTTTCACTTGTGTCTTAAATTCCAGCAGCTGATCTAGCCGTTAAAGCTCTACTGGCAGGTCATTCTACAGTCTTGGGGTGGCCGATGAAAAGGTCCTCTGGGTGACAGTCACTAGTCGGATACTGGAAGGCTGGAGAAGATGTTCGGGATGGATTGTAAGGGAGAAGGCAATTCTATAGGTAACCTGGACCCAAACCATGTAGGGCTTTAAAGGTCAAACCCAACACCTAATACTTTGCCTGGAAACTAATTGGCAACTAGTGGAGTGACTTTAAGATAGGTGCAATATGCTCACTCCTAGATGTTCCTGTAACTAGTTTGGCTGCTGCATTTTGAATCAACTGGAGTTTCCAAACTTGGAACAAGTGTAGATGGTAGTCCTGCTTTTCTTTCTGAGATCTCAGTATTTCCTCTAGTAATGAAGTCTTTATATGTGCTTGCTAGTGCCTTTGTTCTAGCACTAGAAACCCAGACATCTGAGGCATGAGAATCTGCTTAGAGGAATTGAGAGATCCACACTTGGTGGTTATTTGATTTTAAAAGCACACTCATCAATTTAGATTACTTTAAATAAGTTGCTGTGATTGAAACCTGCTGTACCAGCTTCAGTCAGTAGGTGGCAGATTCACCTAATAAGTGTGTTGGTTTATATTTGAAGCAAGATATCAGGGGTAGGGGTGGGGAGAGATTTAGATTTGTGTCATCTCCTTCTGTAGCTGGAAATGGAGTGAGCAGAGGAGGGTGTAATAATAATATACCACGGCAGATCCTTTGCCTTGAGATAGTTATAGCAGTCACAGATGGGACAGGCACACTGGCATTCCTTTACTTCAGAGTGTATCAAACTAAAAGATGTTGCAAAACAAGATATGCTTGATTGTATATTTATGTAACACCATCAAGATGTGAGGAAATTCTTTATTGGCTGGAGATAATCAGAGTTGTACTTCTGCCCATTTGGATGATGTTATCTTGGGGAAGACTATTGTAGAATAAGACCAAAAAGGAACATCAATGCCTATAAGAGCTTATGTTTTAAAATTTTGCACACAATTGGGAGGGGCAGAAGAAGAGTGATAGTGTGACAGGACACAGATGAATGTGTACTGAATTGTTATATAATGAAATGGGTATTGGAAATGATCTAAAAATGTCCCTCGGGATCCCTTCCAGCCCTAGGATTCTGAACTCCAAGAATACTAAGAACTCTTAAATCTGCGTGGGTTGCCATCCCGTGGCAGGACTTCTTAAGAACTGACAAGAGATCACTGAAAGCTGGTTAGCATTCAGGTAGTGTGCTGCACTGACAGCAAAGATGGCTGCAAAGACCATTTTCTGTGATAGGCAGAACAGGGAGTCAAACTTCATTATTTTGGCTCAGTTGTGTTTTGGGTTGAAGTTTCTAAATGAAGTTCTTCTGTTTGGATTCCAGGCTAGGCCAGTAAAGGCTCAGTTAAGCCTCGCTTGGCACTCAGAAACAACTAATCTAGTGTCTAGTTTACATAAGAACTTTGAAATATAAGGTATAATATTTATCACAGTCGTTTGCACAGAGGGATGGTGCAGGCTTACAGAACCGGAAAAGCTACAAATGAAAATATCTATAATGTGTCCTATCAAGCAGGGATGAAACAGCAGAGGTTTTAAGTATTTAACAAATACATGTTGGTTTTGTCTGCTCTGTTTTATTTTAGCAATTGGAGGCATGTGTGATAAGGCTCAAATCAGTTTTAAAGAGCACAGAAAAACCTTGTAGAGTAACAGAAATGTCACTACTATTGTTGTTGCATGCTTTCAAATAATTTCTGACTTAAGATGAACTGAAGTATTACAGAGTTTTCTTGAAATTATTTGTTCAGAGAGGTTTGCCATCACCCTCCTCTGAGGCTGAGAGAATGTGCCTTGCCCAAGGTCACTCAGAGGGCTTTAATGGCTGATTTGAACCCTGGCCTCCAAGAGTCCTAGTATGGACCTTCTACACAGCCCTATATCCCAGAATATTGTGGCAGAAATTCCCACAATCTCCGCTTTGAACAGGGGCACCTTCCATAAAGATGAATACAATCCCAGATTTCTGCTTTGAACTGGAATATATGGCAGTGAGGATTCAGGGCCCTTCCACACAGCCCTATTTCCCAGAATATCAAGGGAGAAAATTCCACATTTGAGCGTGGACTCAGATAACCCCGTTCAAAGCAGATATTGTGGGATTTTCTGCCATGATATTCTGGGATAGAGGGCTGTGTGGAAGGGCCCTGGGTTACTGCCTTATTTTCTAGTTTCAAAGCAGAAAATGTGAGATTTTATTCAGCTGTGTGGAAGGGACACTAGTTCAGCACTCAAACCATTGCACCACTATGGTGCTCCATCACTGTAGATAGGTAACGTAAACATAGTGTGTAGATGCATGCTTCACTGATTTATCAAAATCAGGAAATGAAAGAAAGAATTACCAGACTGAAATGGATGTTAATGCTTGCTTTCTACTTCTATGTAATGCAATTTCTTTGCTCACCCAAAGCCCTGTTTTCACAAAGGGGAAATTGACTGACCTATTGCTTTCTAGGTGAAGCCCATGAAAGAGGGAAATGAGAGATGTAAATATGTAAGACTGGGGCCTTGTTGCATGTGTGAACTGTCTTCCTTTTCTGAAATGTATTGTGTATAAGTGTGAGATCATGGTGGATTATGTGAAAACTGGGGAGATTATAACCTGTTGTGGATGATCCAGTCCGTTTAGCCAGGGTGTGTTATTTCTTGGTTTAGGAAATAGAAAACCAGATTGCTTCCTTCACCTAGGATTACAAATAACCAAATGCTTTCTGCAGCATGCTTGACTGTTGTTTAATTGCCTCTACATATGTATACTCGATGTTTATACTTAATATGTGTACTCCCTATCACTGGGATTTCTTATTCCAAGCTAAGTTTTCATAGGAATAGGCTTACTAGGGCCCTTCCACACAGCCCTATATCCCAGAATATCAAGGCAGAAAATCCCACAGTATCGGCTTTGAACTGGGTTATCTGAGTCCACACAGATAATGTGGAATTTTCTGCCTCGATATTCTGAGATATAGGGTCCTAAATTAAGGATCGGCCCAGGCCTTGAGATTTCAGCACCTCAACCTGTGTCCTAGGGATGATCTCTTTGTGACATTAAAAGGTAGATTGTGGCAATGTTTCATGTGGGCATTAGCCACAGCCGCCCCAAGTATGCCACACACACATCAAACACCAGCTCTCACAAGGAGCCCCCGGTGGCGCAGTGGGTTAAACCCCTGTGTCGGCAAGACTGAAGACCAACAGGTCACAGGTTCGAATCCAGGGAGAGGCGGATGAGCTCCCTCTATCAGCTCCAGCTCCTCATACGGGGACATGAGAGAAGCCTCCCAGAAGGATGATAAAAACATCAAATCATCCGGGCGTCCCCTGGGCAACGTCCTTGCAGACGGCCAATTCTCTCACTCCAGAAGCGACTTGCAGTTTCTCAAGTTGCTCCTGACACGACAAAAAAAAAAAAAAAAGCTCTCACAAGTAGGTTAACTATGTACATTTTCCCTAGTCAGTGCTCTCCACCTGAGATTCCTCCATCTCACCTTGAGGACTGGAGAAAGAGATTCACATCCTGAGATGTAGGAATAGGCCCAGATATCTGGGAATCCTACACAGAACTGTGATGGCGTCCCTATCAGCTGTTTCTTGGAGTATATTTTGGAAGTAGCTCTTACAGTATATAGCATATCTGCCCAATTATTATTCAGCCAGGTATCCATTCCATGAGGTACATCTGGTGCCCATGTTGCCCCACCCCACCCCACCAACTGAAGAATACTATAATTTCCATCTGTAGTGTCCTTTTCTGATGTTTGTCTTTTTTTCATTCCTCTCGACCTCCTTTCCATGCAGAAATTCTGGTGCTGTTCTTTGCATGTGTATGATGGGCACAAAGAACTAAATCAATTTCTTTTCAAATGGGAAAATGTGTACTTGTTTGAAGGCAATGCCTGCCGCTTACTCACAGTGCGTAGTGTAGCTTAAAATAATGGAAAACATAACCTGAAAAATCATATAACTTATGCAATGCAACAATGCAATAAAACCCCAAACAATAAAAGACAATGCAATGCGATAAAATTACTCTATCAGTAGCAATACAATAAAATAAGATTGAAATGTTTTTAAAGCCCAACAAAGCCATTAAAGAGAAACAGGTGCAGCAGGTAGAATCAGCTTAAAAGTGAACGGCCAGTCTTTAAAATCCTCAGCTTTACAAATAAAGTGCTTGATGGATTTAAAAAAACCTCTTTACTATGTAGTGAAAGGTTTGAGCAGGAGAGCTTGCCTCTCCTTGTTTGGGTGAATTAAGGATATCGCAGGTTAAGTCATAGGAATTAACTCCATCACTTTTTTTTTAAAGTCTGTGTCCAATTGTGTTTATTTTTAAGTGGGAAGGTGCAACAAAACTCTTCTCCTGCAGGTCAAACGCTTGGGCTCACATTTCCCCTTTAATATCCTCCTCAGGATCAATCTGAAAAGGGATGCCAATATGGATGAAGCCATGTGTTGTTCAATTTTTTGTATGTCAGGAGTGACTTGAGAAACTGCAAGTCGCTTCTGGTGTGAAAGAATTGGACGTCTGCAAGGACGTTGCCCAGGAAATGCCCAGATGTTTTGATGTTTTACCATCCTTGTGGGAGGCTTCTCTCATGTCCCCGCATGGGGAGCTGGAGCTGACAGAGGGAGCTCATCAATGCTCTCCCCTGATTTGAACCCCCAACCTGTCGGTGTTCAGTCCTGCTGGCACAAGGGTTTAACTCATTGCGCCACTGGGATCTCTTACACCGGAGGCTTTTCAATAATCTGAAAAGCTATTCCAATATGGACAAATACCTGTGTTGTTCAATGATTCACTGTGATAAACCTGACCAGCCTCTCTCAAAATGAAATAGTAACAGACAGGCATGATTGTAAAAAGGAATAAACAAGCAGAAGCTTATTAATACACAATTAGATCGCAGATTAACCCATTCATGACTCCTTACAACTCTATTAAGTTCTTCCCTCTGGCTGACAGTACTCTCTCTATTGCACTATTCCTAATCTGTAATCCCCTACAATCCTTTCCTGTATCTCTAGGCCATCTTTCTCCTATTTGTCTTATTTTAGAAAGATGCTAGAGGCAGTTTTTTTAACCCTTTCTCTCTCTCTGGTCCTTTCCACACAGCTGAATAAAACCCCACATTATCTGCTTTGAATTGGGATATATGACAATGTGGACTCAGATAACCCAGGGCCCTTCCACACAGCCTTATATCCCAGAATATCAAGGCTGAAAATCCCACGATATAGGAGTATGGATTCAGATAACCCAGCTCAAAGTAGATATTGCGGGATTTTCTGCCTTGATATTCTGGGATAGAGGGCTGTTTGGAAAGGCCCTCCGTCTCCCTCCATCACTGTGTTTACTGAGCTGTGATTTCCTAGCACCAACCAAGTTCGTCCAGCTCCTCCTTTCAAATAAAGAGTCATACTATTGATCTTTGTTGAACTTCCAGACACTTACAGCCGTGAATTGCCCTTTGTTTCATCTTGGCAAGAAGATCAACCCAGCCTTTCCCTCTGCCTTAAAGGTGTGCCAGATGCACACACACACTGAGACCATTTTCACAGCACTGCTTAGCCCCGGCATGGGGAAACTTTGCTTTTCCGTCATCCCTGCTGATGGGAACTGAAGTCCAAAACACTTGAGGAAGATGGGCAGTGTTTCCCCCACCTGCATCAAGCCCAGCTGCATCACCTTCTCATTCTTTTCTCCTGGAGATGTGAGCGTTTGCTGGGTGAAGGAGACAAGAGGGAGCTTGTTTTCTTAACAATCAGGCTGGCATCCATTTTATCCATGATCTAGAGTTTTGCAAAGTTCTTCTTTTACATTGAAGTCAACTAAGAAACTGAAGGGAAAGGAGGTATGGAATTAATCTAGAAATGATGTTTTTCTATTTTCTTCCACACAACCCTTTATTCCAGATTATCAAGGCAGAAAATCCCACAATACCTGCTTTGAACTAGGTTATCTGAATCCACACTCAGATAATGTGGGATGTTCTGCCTTGATATTCTGGGATATAGGGCCCGGTGTCTTCCTCTTCTCAAAGGGCTCTGGCAAAAGCAAACTGTTGCAGCTTCTCCCAGCTTGTTTTTCTTCTTCCTCATTCATTACTTAGATCTCTTGACTACACAATGATGTGGGACCCATGTGTCTCACTTTTTATCTGAAAATATAGAATTATTTCTTGAAGTCTTCCTTGAATATCCTTCATAACAATCTTGATTTGTTTATGGTTGCTTCACACGACCAGCCTTACCATGAGGCAGCGCAATGCAACAGATGTGGACAGCAGATATTTTTGCATGTGCAAATTGTCATATAATTTGTTATCATATTTTACTGCCAGGGAACATTTGTTTTCATTTTCTATCATGTGCCAGAATAATGTGAATAGCTTTAGGGGCTATGCACCCTTCCCCCCCCCCCCCCCCAAGGCGAAGGGTGCTGTTTTCTTCCATGTTGCAAGATACCTGCTATTATGTGCCTTCAAGAAATCTCTTTGTGAATTAAGATGAGCCTATCATAGGCAAGATTTATTCAGAGAAGGTTTGCCATCCCTTTTCTTTGAATATACTCCAGCAGCTGACACTCCTTCGTAGTCTGCCATCCAAGTGCTAACCAGACTTGGCTCTGCTTACCTTTTAAGGGCAACAGCCCCACATTTATGCCATTTGCATTGTGCAATTTTGTTCTAACTTTTTTTGACAACAAGAAAAACCCAACCGGGACAAAGCATCATAATCAAACCAAAGTTTTTTGGCCTTTGGGATACTTTTGTTTTGTCTCTCCCAATCAATGGAATAGATAGGAGTCTCTGGTGGTGCAATGGGCATTAAATCCTTGTGTTGGCAGGACTTCTGACCAATAGGTCAGTGGTTCGAATCTGGGGAGCGCGAGTTGAGCTCCTTCTGTCAGCTCCATCTCCCCATGCGGGGACATGCGAGAAGCCCCCACAAGGATGGTAAAACATCAAAACATCTGGGCATCCCCTGGGCAATGTTGTTGCAGACAGTTAATGCTCTCACACCAGAAGTGACTTGCAGTTTCTCTCTTTTTTTGAAAACCAAGACATTTTTATTTCAAAAAGATAATACACCAACCATATATATTGCAGAAATATACACATACACATGCACAAACACATACACATACGTAGGCAACCCACCACCCATAGTACAGTTACCCCTCAACCCACCCCCAGTGCTACCCATCACCTTGGCTACCGTCACTGATCCCCGCAGGATTTATGCACATCTTGTTTAACCTTCTATACTTCTAATTCAATAAATTCCTCTTGTTTTTATTTCTTTAGCTCTCCCGTCAAGTATGCTAAGGCCAGCTTGCAGTTTCTCAAGTCACTCCTGGCACAGAAAAAATTGGAATAGATTGGGTGAAAAAATGTCCCATACTGTTTTTGGGAAACAGTGATGCAAAGAAGTAGAAGTGATGTGCTTTGCTTGGTAGTAGGTTGCTTCCTGCTGGTTCTTCTGGTTGTGGAAAATACTAAGTCTGCAATGGATTTCTCACTGAGATCAGAAAACATCCCAATGTTCATTTTTTTTTATTTTGAGGGATGAAACTTAAACCTCTTTCACCACTTTGTCTCCTCCTCCAACTCAGGTCAGCAGCAACATCTCTGCTGGACAAGCTGTCGCCGTTGAGCTCATTTTGACCCTGCAGTTGGTTCTCTGCTACTTTGCATCCACTGATAGTCAGCGAAGCACCGGCACTCCTGCTATCATCATTGGCATATCTGTTGCTCTGGGGCAAGTAATTGGGGTAAGTAGAGGACATCACTGGGGCCAGGTGTAGTGGAGGCCAGTGGCTTCTGGGTCAGTGGGACAGTGAACCTGCTATGGGTTTTAGTTTTAAAGGGGCTATCCAAGATACTGGACCTATTTTAAGGCTAGGGCTCAGCATTAGATAACTCATTTAAAATTCAGACTAAAACTTGGATCAGGTTCACCACCCCATTGATTTGAAAGTCAACCTGCTACCATTGAGGGGTTTAAATGCAATAGGTTTTTTCCAGTCTTCTTTCCCTGTGATAATGGGTTCTTCTGGATAATACAGCTGAGGGGTATAGTCTCTCCTCCAGGTATATTAGTTTTAAGCTGCATTACTAGGGGGCAGCATCATGGAGGAGTAACAGATATAATGAGACAGTTGCTCAATGAGGATGGTAAGTTGTGGAGAAGTGGAAAAGCTCTGAGATGCCTCCAAGTGAGAGGTTATAAAACTGGAGTACGATTAGGCACAGGGTGTGTGTGTGTTTATTTTCGTTCCTCTGTGTGTTTCTTAATTAGCATAAGCTGAATTGGGATATAAACTTTCCCAAACTGCAATGGACAAATGGGGGGAGGGAGGAGGGTGGGTGGGCTGAAGCAGCCAGCCAGCTTCACTTAAGGAAGCTCAGGTGTAAACAGGTCTGAGGTGGTCCACACTCCCAGCTTGCCTTGGACATCCAAGATCCAAACTCCATTTGCTTTTTGAGTGGAACAAGAACATTCAGCTAGTTTCATTTAGGATTATGTTCTTTTAACCCTGGCTGAATATGACCTAGACAAGACCTATGAGGAGCGGCTTAAAAAGCTGGGCATGTTTAGCCTTCAGAAGAGAAGACTTAGACGAGACAAGATGGCTATGTATAAATATGTGAGGGGAAGTCACAGAGAGGAGGAAGCAAGTTTGTTTTCTGCTGCCCTGGAGACTAGGATGCAGAACAATGGCTTCAAACTACAGGAAAGGAGATTCCACCTGAACATTAGGGAGAACTTCCTGACTGTATGAGAGAGCTGTTCAGCTGTTCAACACTCTCTGACCCAGAGTGTGGTGGCGGCTCCTTCTTTGGAGGCTTTTAACTAGAGGCTGGATGGTCATCTGTCAGGGGTGCTTTGAATGTGATTTTCCTGCTTCTTGGCAGGGGGCTGGTTCACGAGGTCTCTTCCAACTCTATGGTTCTATGACTCTTAAGAGTGAAGGAAAATGCTTTCATGAATAGACTCTTTCTACTAATGCAAAAGGATTTACTTAGGATAACAGCTTTTCTTGAAAGATGTCATTTTTCCTGCACTCTCTCCAGTTGGCTCTGAAGAGTCAGAGGCCGAGAAAGTGCAAGTTAAAGCCCTCAGTAACTTCTCACTGAGTTCCTTCCTTTCCTTCCTTCCTTTCTTCTTAAGTGATGCTTGAATGCTAATTATAGAGTGCTCTTTGTTGTGATTCTGATGCCAAACAACTATAAAATCAGAAATTGAATCAGAAATGTGCAAAGGGATGTTTACAAAGGAAAGTGGGACGCTCTTGAATTCCAAGGAAGTGAGGAAGTTTAAATAGGGATGGTAGTAATTACAGTGTTATGTAAAAAGTTGCTGCTTAAAAGTTGCCATTTGTCCTCATATATTTAGAAACAATTAATAGATATAAAAGCAAGGAAAGCCCTCATCCCAACCTGCCTCTCAATACTAACAATCCAATTGTGAGGGGCAAATCACCCAGGACCCTTCCACACAGCCGTATATCCCAGAATATCAAGGCAGGAAATCCCACATTACCTGACTGTGGACTCAGATAACCCAGTTCAATGCAGATATTGTGGGATTTCCTGCCTTGATATTCTGCGATTTAGGGCTGTGTGGAAGGGCTGTAGGTGATTTGCCCCTCACTATTGGATTGCTAGTAGTGAGAGGCAGGTTGGGATGAGGGCTTTCCCTGCCTTTAAATTTTGCTGCTGAAAACCAAGAAACCTTGGTGGGGAAATAGATGTGTATATGTAAACTCCAGTCTTAGTGCTTAAGATTTCTTAACTTTTTTCTGTTGTTTCCTGTGAGGTAAATAAATCTGAGAGACAGTGGTTGGCCCAAGGTCACTGTGGAAGTTTTTACGTGCAGTGGGAACTAAAATCCAGATCTCCCAAGTGCCGGCCCCACACTCAAACCAAGGCATCATTTTGCAACTAGGCATGCATCTTGAGATGCTAGTAAAAATCAAAGTAGACCCTATAAACTTCAAGTTTGTCCACTCCTGAATTAGAATCCCTGATTTAAGGATCTCTTGGCATACTGCTCAAGGCCAAAGCTAGCAAAATTTATTTTTGGGGACCTACAAGAATCCCCTAGCAATCAGGCAATACACAAAACAACGTTTCCAGAGCACACATCGCAGATCAGAGAACGTGAGCTTTTGAGAGAAGCGTAAAGATATGTGGGACCCAAGTAAGCAAGGGGGAAACATTGGTATGGCTACAAAGGGTACCATAGGGGCCACAAAAATGACACTTGGTGCCTTCCAGCATCCATGAGTAAGTAGTGTCTTTTAGGAAAGTGTGCAGTATCACAGGTCTGTGTCTGTGCTTAAGGGAGGTATACTTATTTTGATATGAGAACCAGCTATAAGAAGTCCTTCTTTGGGGAAAACCTTCAAAGCCCTGTTTTAAATAGGGTGCTAAGAGAGACACAAGGAAAAAGCTGGGGCCCAACAAGAGATATTTCTCCTCACACCATTTTGCCCATTCTTTCTTCTAGCGCTATTTCACCAGCTGCTCCATGAATCCAGCTAGATCCTTTGGCCCTGCAGTAATTGTTGGGAAGTTTCCTCAGCACTGGGTAAGAAACACCTTTTTCCGTTCCTTCCTTGTTATTCAGAATTAATAGGAAAAATTGAACACTTTCCCCAGCTGTTGTCCAAGATTGTCAGATGGCAAAACTTAGCAGTGCCATGTATTTGCTTGATAGGTATTTTATGCTGTACCTGTCTATGGAGGGAGGGAAGCAGTGAGGAAGGAGGAGGTGGTGATGTTGGAGGAGGAAGGAGAACAGGAATAGGAGGAATGATTACTGTTGTTACTGGTGGTAGCAGTGGTATGGTAAGACTTATACCTCATACCTCATAAGACTTATGATTAAAATTTGTTCTCATCTAGAGAACACTTTGGGTAGCCTGGGAATTGTATAATTGAGGGTTTGAGCCCTCCCTGTAATGTTCAGGCTTCAGGGATCAGGGCCTGCAAGACTCCTATACAGTTGGTTAAATCCAAAATTTGAGGGCAGGCCACATTGCTTCATTGCCCCCATCCTGTCTGGACAGCTCGCTGCCTCACTCTGCCCCATTAGATGTATAGGGAAGTGGGTGGATGGAAGAACTGATGCTCTCTCCAGTCCACACAGTTCATCCTTCAGTGTTGATAATCAGCCCAAGAGCTCTTTTTCCCTTTGTCAAAGTTTGATGCAATTGAGATTATTCAAATTTCAGAGGCTGGTAACTCTGACTGTAGAATATGAAGATGAAGACCAAGATCTAGAAGCTAGTCTTGTCTCAAGAGAAAGATTGCTGCACTTAAATCTCACTACAGTTAACCAGATTATTAAATACATCGAAGGACCTTAACCCCAAGTCATTTCAATAGGAGAGCAGGTTAAATAATCTTCCCTGTTCACCACTAGTATTAAAAAGGTAAAGGTTTCTCCTTGACATAAAGTCCAGTCATGTCCGACTCTGCGGCGTGGTGCTCATGTATATTTCTAAGTCAAAGAGTCGGCGTTATCCATAGACACTTCCAAGATCACGAGGCCGGCATGACTGCATAGAGCGTTGTTACCTTCCTGCAGAAGTGGTACCTATTGATCTACTCACATTTGCATGTTTTCCAGCTGCTAGGTTGGCAGGAGCTGGGCTAACAGAAGAAGCTCACTTTGCTCCTCAGATTCAAACCACCGACCTTTTGGTTAGCAAGTTCAGCAACTTAGTGGTTTAAGCCGCTGCACCACCAGTATTACTCATGTCTAATCAACATGGGCAGAAAAAAATGAAATGCAAAGATACAGAATGAATGATGTCTGGCACGATAACAGAGATACATGTGAAAAAGATATTGGAGTCTTAGTGGACAATAAGTTGATGCAGCAGATTTAAAAAGCCAATGGGATTTTGGGCTGCATCAAAAGGAATATAGTGTCTAGGTCAGTGGTTCTCAATCCGTGGGTCCCCAGTTGTTTTGGCCTACAACTCCCAGAAATCCCACCCAGATTACCAGCTGTTAGGATTTCTGGGAGTTGAAGGCCAAAACTCTGGGGACCCACAGGTTGAGAAGCACTGATCTAGATCAAGGGAAGTCATGGGGCTCCTCTATTCTGCTTAAGGTTCGACCTCACCTGGAATATTGTGTCCAATTTTGGGCACCACAGTTTAAAGGGGATATTAACAATCTGGAATGTGTCCAGAAGAGGGCAAGTAAAATTATCAAAGGTCTGGAGACCATGAATCCATATGAGGAGTGTCTTAAAGA
Source organism: Anolis sagrei (assembly GCF_037176765.1). Classification (NCBI taxonomy): domain Eukaryota; kingdom Metazoa; phylum Chordata; class Lepidosauria; order Squamata; family Anolidae; genus Anolis; species Anolis sagrei. The sequence goes on from NC_090022.1 coordinate 139,641,043, forward strand.
GCTGGGTATGTTTAGCCTGCCGAAGCGAAGGTTAATATGAGACGTGATGTATGTGAGGGGAAGTCATAGGGAGGAGGGAGCTGGCTTGTTTTTTGCTGCCCTGGATACTAGGACTTGGAACAATGGGTTCAAATGACAGGAAAGGAGATTCCACTTGAACGTTAGGAAGAACTTCTTGACCATGAGAGCTGTTCAGCAGTGGAACTCCCTGTCTTGGAGTGTAGTGGAGGCACCTTCCTTGGAAACTTTTAAACAGAGGATGGATGGCCATCTGTCAGGAGTGCTTTGATAGTGCTTTTCCCACATGGCAGGGGGTTGGATTAGATGGCCCATGAGGTCTCTTCCAACTCTGTTGTTCTATGCTTTGATTTCCAGCAAATGGGATGCAGCTTCCTGCAGACATCCAAATACAGCAACTATTATTGTCTCACACACTCTCTCTTTCTCTTTGCAGATATTCTGGGTGGGTCCCTTGGCTGGGGCTGTCCTGGCATCACTGCTTTACAACTTTGTCCTTTACCATGACCCAAAGACTTTGTCCCAACGACTGGCTATTCTCAAGGGCAGCTATGATGGAGAAGAGCTGGAGAACAAGACCGAGCGGCCGAAAGAATCCATATCTTTACCCAGCCTCAGCCTTGTACATAGACTATAGTCTACTAGTGTCTTGAGAAGAGAGCAGACACAGGCACAGAAATATTTTCTTCCATTTTGAAGGAAGAGCTCAGCCACACTAAACCAGGTTATTCTGCAACTGGCCACTGGAGGGCCCCAGGTGCCTTTTTTCTGAAGTCTACAGCCTGGAGTGGCGCATCTGCATCTTAGATGCATTTCTATTACCTAGTTCCAATTTTGCTAAAAAAGGGGATCTTTTCGCACTAAGAATGCCAGATAGTGGGGAGATGATACATGGGCACCATAAGGTCAAGGGAGCTCAGAGACACTGTACAGATCTGTGGTATCTTATGCACTTTTCAGAGGAGACGTAACTGAGCCAAGGTTAAATGTAAATATTTAAAGCCGTGAGTATCTGTTGATTCTCTTAAAGATTAAAGCTGTCTTTTGATTTACCACTGCAACCTCACACCCAATATATCACCAGCTTTTGTTCCTCATTTTATCATGAAGCAAGTGGGGTTGTTTGTGTGTGATTCTGGATTATGATTTTTGTATTGTTTTGCATAAAGTGGTATCACTGCCAGCACTCCATGGAAGTACGTTCCTCATTACAGTTCCAAAGCATGTCTCTTTGATGATTGTGCAAGGACTGTGTCTACCCAAGAGGCAGGGAGATCTTCGAATCCATAGGTCAAGGATAAGGAACTATTGCCCTTCTCAAGCTGTCTTGATCCATCATTACTTGACCATTGGGCTAGTTGCCCATTCCTGTGCCAGATGTGGCTTGTTTGTAGCCCAGAAGAACAACTCCCACAGACCACTCCTTGACAGATACAGGGATAGGGAATGCCAGGCCCTGTAGATGTCCTCGGACACAGTTCCCATCATCTCTTCCCTACAGTGATGGCTAGTGCCAATGAGAATAGCAATCCTATGATCTTTGGAAGGCCGCAGGTTTTTTTCTCCTTCCTGAAGTCATTTGAGTGTACTTCTGCTGACAACTTCTTCCTGGATTCTTGGCAAATGTGTAAGGTGTCACTAAAGACTTTGGGGAAATCACGAGGATCATAGAATTAGAAGAGATCATGAGGCCAATCTAGTCCAGTCCCCTGCCATGCAGGAACACATATTTGATTCTGCAGTATGGTGGCTAGAGGTCAGTAGCACAGAATAATGACTTGATCATGATGCAGTAGGGTTAATGCAAAACCTCTTCTTGGAGGACATTTAAGTCCCTCATCACAATAAGAAATGGGACCCAGAAACATGGGGCTGTATGAATAGATCTCAGTGGCCCAATACTGTTCCCAACTGGAGGAGAAACATTTAATTGATGGCAAAAGTGAGTCTTATAGATTTTTTTTCATGTCAAGAACAACTTTAGAAACTGCAAATCGCTTCTGGTGTGAGAGAATTGGCCATCTGCAGGGACGTTGCACAGAGGATGAATGGATGTTTTACCATCCTGTGGGAGATTTCTCTCATGTCCCTGAATGAGAAGCTGGAGCTGACAGATGGGAGCTCACCCTGCTCCGCAGATTTGAATCTATGACCTTTCAGTCAGCAATCCTGCTGGCACAAGGGTTTAACTCATTGCACCACCAGGGGCTCCTTATAGATAAATCCCACTGCTTCAGTGGGAACCAACAGCCAGTGGGGCTTGTAGAATGTGAAGGGGAAACTCAAAAAACTGCAATGTGCGATACAGCTACACATTTGACCATTCTCTCACACACAGTAACTTACTGATAGGAGATTCAGGAGTAATAAAAATGCCCTCTTCTCACATTGGCAATTTGAACTGTGAAACTCATGAACACAAGTAGTGGGGATGGCTGCCAACATTTAAAAAGGTTGGATAAATTCATAGAGATATGGTTATCCAGAATTTTTAGTCATTATTATATCTATGTTCCCTCCCATAATAGAGGCTATATGTTGCTCAAGAGCAATTGTTGAAGGACATAATTTAGAGAGTACTGTTGCCTTCCTGCCTGGCTTTGGAGCGTCTCACTGGGGTTGGTCTAATCCAGGCCTTTAGTCTAACCCAGCAGGACTCTTCTGATGTTCTTATCCCTGAACATACTGTAATGATGTCCCTCTGACATTTCCTTTTATAGGATAGCTAGATTACTCTTTTGCTCTTCTTTTGAGGAGGTAATCTGTCATCCTTGGTTCCCCCCATTGCCATTTTATCCCCATAATAACTCTCTGAGGTGAATTAAACCTAAAAGAAATGACTCTCCAAAGGCCACCAAGTGCACAGGGATGTTCTCTACTTGCAGGCCTACACCAAATGAAGGGGGAAGTATATAAATGTGTAATTGTGTAAGTGCTGAGTTACCAGTTTGCCACTGGTGTAACGGGGCCACTACAATTGCAGGGCTTAGGCAATATCAAGGTGATGCAGAGCCCCACAGTATGCTTCAAGGAGTCCCAAGGGCTCCACGGAGCACACTTGAGAACTGCTGCTCCAGGAGATCCTGAAGAGCTGCACCACTCCATTGTACCTCCGCCTACAAAAGAAAATCAAAATATTGCCCCAAAATGCTCTCTAAGGGTAAGAATATTTTTCAACATTTTGTGGTCTTCCTGAGCCAGTTTTGGCCCAAGATGAAAAATGGGCTCCCCATTTAAATAAGACATGGGGGAATTATGCAAAATATGGTGGAAATATCTATGCTTCCCCCTGGAGGACATTTTGAGGTATTTCAGAGCAAAAATATTTTGTTTTGATTTTTTGTTTTTGCAAATACTGCATGCTTTTCATGCCCCCCCCCCCCCCCGCCACCCCCAGAGTGGGTTTGGGGGCATTTTGGAGCAAACCAGTACTACCATTATTTTGCCCTGAGCAAGGAGAGCCACATGCAGCCCAGGGTTCACACTTTGTCCACCCATGTATATTGCATATAAGTACTAGACTGGAATGCCAGACTTCTAGTTCAGGGTCAGAATTATGTAGCCCTACATATGTCACCCAGATGCAGCACCAAAGCCAATGAGAAGTACTGCTGTGATGTCAGTTCAACAACCTCTGAGGAATCCCATTATTCCCAACCCTCTTCCTAATCCCTAATGTACGTGTGTACCGTCAAATACCCTGTTTACTACTGGTGAACCCAAGATGTGTATAAGCAAGGTATACACAGGGGTTGTTTTGCCAGTTCCAATATGCCCCACAATGCCTGATTTTTTTGGCAGTCTCCCATTCAAAAACTAACAAGAGCTAATGCCATTTAGCTTCTAAAATCAGATGGGCTCTAGCACCTTTATGGTATTGAGGTCCTGCTGATCCAGGGGTGATCAGTGACAATAGTCATGGTAGTTATTTATCATAATGTGCCTTTCAAGTGGAAAACACAAGTGGGAAGATACTGTTGCTCTCCTGTCCTGCTTAGTGGCATCCACAATGGGATGCCTGGTTTCTTAATAGAGGAAACAAAAGCAGAGAGGAGAGGACAGCTCAGCGGTTGGGACATGGCACAAATAAACAGATTAGAGTAAAGGCATAGCTAGCCAAGATAATTAAATGGGGACTGTCCTACCTTGGAGGTATTGTGAGATGGCATAACTCAGTGAGCAAGATGATAACACTTGATAAAGTGGAAAGCAATGGGAAATGGAAGAGACTACACTACACACTAATTAATTTGGACGAGGGATCCATAGCTGCTCTGAGTTTACCAGACTTGAAGTTGGACTGTCAATGAACGTGTCACATGCAGCCACAATAAGTCAAGACAATCCTTCTACCAAGCAGATCCCATGGATGCAGCACAGTGTGAATCCATCACAACCACACACCCCATATCAGTGTTTCTAAACCTTCCTAATGCCATGACCCTTTAATACAGTTCCTTATGTTGTGGTGACCCCCAACCATAACATAATTTTCATTGCTACTTCATAACTCTAATTTTTCTACTGTTATAAATCATAAAATTAATATCCAATAGGCAGGATGCATTTTCATTTACTGGACCCAATTTGGCACAAATACCCAATACACCAAAATGTGAATATTGGTGGGGTTGGGGGAGGATTGATTTTGTCATTTGGGAGTTGTAGTTGCTGGGATCTATAGTTAACCTACAATCAAAGAGCATTCTGAACTCCACCTATGATGGAATTGAACCAATCTTGGTACACAGAACTCCTATGATAGGGTTTGGTGGGCATTGGCCTTGAGTTTTGGAGTTGTCGTTCACCTACACCCCGAAAACACTGTGAACTCAAACAATGATGGATCTGGACCAAACTTAGCATGAATACTCAATATGCCCAAATGTGAACACTGGTGGAGTTTGGGGAAAATAGACTTGACATTTGGGGGTTGTAGTTGCTGTGATTTATAGTTCACCTACAATCAAAGATCATTGTGAACCCCACCAATGACAAAATTGGGCCAAACTTCTCACACAGAACTCCCACGACCAACAGAAAATACTGTGTTTTCTTTTGGTCCTTGGCGACACCCTCTTCATAATCCCCCCCAGGGGTCCCCCCCCCCCGATTGAGAAACACTGTCCTATATCATAGCAAGGCAGGAGCCCCTGGTGGCACAGGGGTTTAAACCCCTGTGCCGGCAGGACTAAAGACCGACAGGTCGCAGGTTCAAATCTGGGGAAAGTGCGGATGAGCTTCCTCTATCAGCTCCAGCTCCTCATGCAGGGACATGAGAGAAGCCTCCCACAAGGATGTTAAAACATCACAACATCTGGGCGTCCCCTGGGCAATGTCCTTGCAGATGGCCAATTCTCTCACACCAGAAGCGACTTGCAGTTTCTCAAGTCACTCCTGACATGACAAAAAAAGTGGTATGATGGTCTCCTTCTTCTGGGCCTTAATGGGTTGTAGTTTTTTCACACACAAATGAAGACCCATTCCAGGCCTGGTGGCAAGTGGTGGCATGTTTCAGGAAGCCTCCATAAAGCCAGGAAGATAAACGTGGCAGCCTGGTCTGCTTACTCCCTAATAATCACAAAAGTGGCTGTTTCACTAGGATACAATATTTCAGAAAAGGAAGCAGCAGAGAATAGGCAAGTTACAGTAAAGATCCTACAATCACCAGGGTGGCTGCGGGTGGTGTGTCCGTATGTCTTTTGTTCTCCAGAAAACCTAACTGTCAAAAGCTGTTTTTGGAAGAACCTGTTCTTATGGGGCTCCAGGAAAATAAGTGCTAACCGTCAATGAGCTTTTCCTCAGTTTTGGTTTCATCTACCTGTCCCTCCAAATACCCAGAGGTGGCTATGGTCCAAGTAATGGATATTGCAGCAGTTCATGGACCATTAGTGGGTTTTGTGTAAGAGTGCTTAAATTCCCTTCAGTCAATTGAAGTCTGTTGCTTCATAACATGTTGATTCACTTTATCCAGCAGCATTTGCATCCCAGTTGGGCACTGGTTTATTAAATATGCCATTAGTGGTGAAATCCATTTGTTTACTCGCCCTTCAAATTTTCCTCAATAGTCGCTATGAGGATTCTAGAATGGTAAAAGCTTGGTTCGTGCCACTTGAAAGCGGATGCGTGCTCGCTGATCTTTCCTGAGAATCAAATGCTTGAGGAGCCACAGTTCATGTGCAAGAGGCCAGACAAGCCAATAAAGCAAATGCATCGTTTTCTAACTGCTGTTTGTCTCTTTTGTGCATGTATTTTCTCTCTCTCTCTCCTTCCCCGCTTCTCCCTCTTTCGCTCCATCTCCCTACCTGCGGACACCAACTAGGAGCCACTGCTATCATCCCCCAAATCAACACACAATCACACTGCAAACGATTTCCATTGTGGGGGCCAAATTAGGAATTGTGAGTTTTCTGCAAGAGTTGTGACTTCCCTCGATGCCATTGTTCCCTGTAATAGACAGGCGGCTTTATAGCTATTTCCAATCTTTTCACCTCCAGGATCAAATGGGGACGGCCTTATTATGACAGAATATTGGTTTCTTCTACCACAAAGGCAAATTATCCCTCTAGATATGATTCAGTGTAGTCCTGAAACACAAAGATAGCCCTTCCTAAAATCCATACAATCGATGTCAATCTAGGCAGCATGTTTTGCTTTTGACACTGACCAAACACTAGCGTTTATTCTTTGATCTGTCTCACTTGGCAGCCTAATCTTCCGCCCCCGCTTCATAGATTTCTCTTTTCTTACGATGCTGGCATCCCATTGAGTCAGGTTTCACTTGGAAGTGAAATTTCATTTGCCCCCGTTGACAGCATGAATGGACCCAGGGACCCAGCCATGTTCTGACTCCAGACGTTTATCTCTGGATACAAATTCACCCGCTGTCTTCTCAGTTTAGTTCATGTTACAAAAAATGACAGGCCATTTCCTTCGAATGATTAAGGAAATGGACTTTCGCCTGACTGGCGTGCACCTCTGCCCTCTCTCTGCATCCAGAGGGTGTCGTGGCATGCCGATGGGTTTCTAATTTTGTGCAGCTCCAGTGAATATGCGCTTTTGTTATTAAACTAGTTGGCCCACCTTTTACAATAATACATCTTTCATCCCAAACATAAGCAGAAATCTGCAATGGCAAAGTGAAGCCAGAGCACACGGGGTTGAAGAGCTACAATGTTTGGGTTCACAAGGACGATGATATGATTTGCCTCACCCTGCTAGCTTCCCTGTTCCTTCCAAGCTTAGCTCCAATACGCACATTAGATAGGGCTGTTTGCCAGGAACAATATATTTTTGTGAACTGTCCCTGTTGCAACATAAAGTACTTTGGGGTGGATTGGTCTTAAATGTACAATTAAGATCTGTTAGCATTACCAAAGTGCTGTTCCTGGAAACTGTTTTGAGTGCTTTGTTCTTGGAAACTGCTCATATGGGAAGTTAGTATGAACACCTGTATTTTAAAATCTACCAGTAAACCATTCTAAACCTATTTGCTTTGACTTTATAGAGTCACGGTGCCACAATGGGTTAAACCCTTGTGTCGGCTAAACTGCTGAACTGAAGATCTGCAATGTCCTTGCAGACAGGCAATTCACTTCTGACACAATTAAAAAAACAACAAACTGGACTTTCAAAGGCCTGTGAGGGAGAAGAGGTTCACATGGCTCCTACCATCCAAGTTTCCAAATTTTGCTGCAACTGTTCTGATTAATCCTCTGCCACCCCACCTTTAAAGCTTTTTTAAAAATATCCCAGTTTTCTCTTATTCTCCTATTTTCCTCCCTTGCCCTCATTTTATTTATTTTGCTGCAAAATGATTTCAAAGTGCCAAAGTAATTTGCACTTAATTAACTAGGTTGCCCCTCTGGTGGAGCAGTGGATTAAACCACTGAACTGCTGAACTTGCTGACCGAAAAGTTAGTGGTTTGAATCTGGGGAGTGGGCTGAGCTCTAGTTGATAGGCCCAACTACTGCCGACATAGCAGTTCAAAAACATGCAAATGTGAGTAGATCAATAGGTACTGCTTTGGCAGGAAAATAATGGCTCTCCATGTAGTCATGTCAGCCACATGACCTTGAAGGTGTCTACGGACAAGACCAGCTCTTTGACTTAGAAATAGAAATGGATACCACCTATCAGAGGTGGACACAACTAGACTTAATGTCAGGGGAAACCTTTACCTTTACTTTAACTCAGTTGAAAGGAAAGGAAGGGATGGGAACTTGCCCTTCCTAGTCATTTGTACATCATAGGCAATCACTCATGGCTGAGTATGATTTCCCTTCCCAATAGACTTAGGCAAAATCAAACTAATGCTGTCTTTCTTAGCTTGTGTGTTCTTCCTCTAGGGTAACTTTTGCCATCTTGGCCACACTCCAATATTGCCTTGCTGCCACATGTCTACTGGTTTTGATCTGTGAAAAGTCAGAGGCCCTGGTGGTCCTGCTTCCTCAACACAGCCCCTAGATGTGTACCAGTGACAGGGAACCGTCCTCTTTTTCCACACCTGAATACACTGCTATATACAACTGCTCCAGGCAAAGAATTTGAGCAAAGGGATTGGGATCCCTCCCATCCCTGAATATGTGATTTCAGAAAAAAACCATTCCAGTCTCAGTGGAAGGCACTCCCGACCTCATAGCTACCCTACAGGCAGAGTATCTCTAATTGGATGGCATTTCTCTGCACCACTCGCTCAGCTTCCCCTCAGACCTGAGAAGCCCAGTGCTAGGAATGTATTTTACAATTTGGGCTTACTTAGCATGGCTACTCCACCTGTCTTCTCTGAGTGGCGAGTATTCGGCTGTTGCTTCTGTTCTTTTATTATTCACCACTATTTTAACATACCACTACCTGTGCTCTGGGCACTACACAGAACATCAGACCTCTCTCCGAGCTACCTTCCCCCAAATGTTTACAGTCTGTACATTAAATACAGGATAGAAACAGAGCTATGAAATGGGTTGTGAGGATAGAAATGTCTGGTGAGATGCTGTAGTCCAGACAAGGTAAGTCTTGGCTGGCGATGTAAGTGTGTCCTTGAGGGAAGTGGTGAAGCTGCGGAGAAAAAGCCTTTGTCTTGTATTTGAAATGACTGTTTCAGTGAGAAGACAGCAATTATCAGAGGAAAGTGACAAAGGAAATTGTACAACTAAGTGAGCACCTCAAGGTTGCTTCCAAGGGAATATTACATGAAGTACCTGTGGCTTACCAGATGTTGTTGAGCTCTAATATGCTTCAGTCCAGACAGCAGTCACGGGAAGCTGTAACCTCATAACATTTGAAGGACCACAGATTTCCTGCCTGTTTAATGTCACAGGATTTCATACTGACCAAACACTATTCCACCTGGAGTGCTTGAAGCCCCACTGAAGAGATGAGTTGGTTTTAACTCATAGGCTATCCTTCACCTTCAAATCATTGATAGGTGGGCAGCTTATGAACAGCATATATCCTTTCTGTTCTGATGTCCCAGAGATAAGCCAACATTCCCATTCTTCTCCTCCATCCCTTTGAGATACACATCAGCATATTTGATTTCTGATTTTGATGCCAACTCAAAGGCTTATTATAGAGACCACGGAGAATATGAAAGAGTGGAACTGGGATGATGGGAATATGGTTTTTCTTTTGGAGGGTGTTGCCATGCAACAAGCCCCTCTTTGTCCACTTCATGGCCATTAGAACTTGTGCACCAGTTCTGTTGAGCATCTCCGGTCCTTCCTCTCCTCATGCTCAGCTTTACGATTGTAGGTCCCTTTTAGGACACAAATCCTCTCAGCGAGGCTTCTGGTATCAGGGAAAAGGATGACATTGTAGATCAGAGAAGCCAAGATGCCTCCTGCCAAAGGTCCCACCCAGAACACCTGGAGAAGTGGAAAGAAGAAAAATGGGAAGCCCCATCATGTGCATACAGATAACATTCCTCTTCATGGGAAATGTGTGGCATGTTTGTTTCTACCTCTCTGAAAGGACTGGAATAAAGAACCAAAATGTCTTACTACCACCTACCACCAAATGTAATCCTAGAGTCCTAGAATCATAGTGTTGGAAGGGAGCTCATAGGTCATTGAATCCAGGATCTCCAGCTAAAGTAGACCCAGATGGTAGTTGTCCATCTTTCCAGAGAAGAAGACCTACCATCTCTCTAGACCAGTGTTTCTCAAACTCTCCTCCTCCAGGTGTTTTCAACTTCAGCTCCCAGAAATCCCAGCCAGCTTAACAGCTGTTAGGAATTGTGGGAGCTAAAGTCCAAAACATCTGGAGGAGCACAGTTTGAGAAACTCTGCTCTAGACAATTGGTCCCATTGCACAATCACCCCTACTGTCAAGACATTCCTTCTAATGTTCAACCAATATCTTCTTTCTTAAATCTTGGTGAAATGATTTCTTGGGACAGCAATTAACCTCCCTCCCGAAACCCAGCCAGTGAGCTGTTAGAATTCTGGAAGTTGTAGTTCAAAAAGCACACATTTTTACCAAGTCAGCAGCTGGACAAATGCCAATCATGTTTACATGAAAGGCAACAAGGTTACACATTTCAGTGTATTTTAATGATGAGATAAATGTTTTTAATGTTTATGTATGCATATAATGAATTCTTGTCCCGGCATTGAATGTTTATTGTATATATGCTGTGATTCACCATGAGTGCCCTTTGGGGTGAGAAGGGCGGAATAGAAATGTAATAAATAAATAAATAAATAAATAAATTTCACACCACTACATGACAGTATGAATATGGACTGTGGACTTTTCAGTGGACTGTGGGAGCCTATGTGACAATATATTATTTTGTTATGGTGGCTTATCACTACTCCCCAAAATTAGAGCCTCACAACTTCACTTCAATGGAGAAAAACAGAGTGAAGAACCTGACACCAAACTCAAGCCAGCACATGTATATTTGGGGAAGGATCTCCTATCTGGCAGAATGAAGCCACTCTAGCACAAGCAGTAGGTTTGGCATGTCATGAGAAGATAGCAAACTGTCTTTTTAATTTTTTACTATTGAATATTTCTTGCCAGAGAGAAGGGCAGGTGCTTTTTCCGCCTCATAGGCCAAAATCACCTTATGTTTTAGACATCTTGATTTGAAGCGCGGGTTAAGTGGTGGTGGAGGGGATGCCATTTGCTGATGCACTTCTGGCAGCAAAAACTGTTGGGTTGGCACTGGATAAACCTTATAGCAGTGGTTCTCAAACTGTGGGTCCTCAGATGTTTTGGCCTACAACTCCCCAAAATCCAAAAAGCTGGTAAACTGGCTGGGATTTCAAGGAGTTGTAGACCAAAACACCTGGGGACCCACAGGTTGAGAACCACTGCCTTATAGGGTAAAGGCTGAGGGTATGCCTGTCACGTGGGTGCTGAATCCATTTGCAATTTTAGTTGGAACTTTAAACTAAGCTGCCTAATGTATTCAATACTATTCCCAAATGTCTGGACTAAACATCAGAATCCATTTTTAAAAACCATACTGAGGACCACAAGTCATCACTAACTCTATAGAGAACTTGCTGCTATGAACCGAGATAATTCACAAGTCCTTACTCTGGGGCTGTTACCCTGAGATAATAACTTTATTTGCCAGAACAACAAATTCCAGAAGGTTTCAACTACGCCATCCCTCATTCCTTTAGTGGCCCCCTGGGTCATTCACAAATCCCAATGTCTCTAGTCAATGGCAACTCTGCTGTTGCTGCTGCTGTGTCTTATCTCAGGCTTAGAAAGAGGAGAGGTGAGCAAAGTCCCTGAACTTTGCCAGAGTCGGCCAACTTTCTTTCGCCTTACCTCAGCTTCTCATTCATCACTTTAACATGTAAGCAAACGAGAGGTTGACACAAGTTCAGGAATGATTATCCCAGGATAACAGCTTGAATAAACTGGCCCTGAGATAAGTCCATGGCTCATATATCACTATCAAGACTCGTGCTTCATAAGCCACTGATTTTAATTAAGACACAGCCCAGCAAGAATTGAGTCTTGTTTGTATACCTGTAATTAATGCATCAGTCATCCATCTATATGCCAGGTGCTAACACCAAGGCAGCTACTCTTTCCTCTCTCTCTCTTCAGCCAGAGCTGAGAAATGCTCTTCTGAGCGGGAGGGGGATATTCCCAGATTCCCGAAGCCAACATTTTCATTCTGGGAGCTGTAACCACCCAAAAAGAAATTTTCCATGCTCTGTATCCATTTTCTAAACATCTTAGAAATCTACTTGAGATTGGGAACTTCAAATAGTGGAGATAAATGCTTTTTCCTTCCTCAAAACAGCAACAGGAAAATGACCTTCTGGAGGTTTTGGACTTCAGTTCTTTGAGGCCTCAGCCAGAATATTAAAATGGGAAGGAATAAAGGGAACTGTAGTCTCATGTGGTGTTGCAGTTTAAGCAATAAACTAGATTCTGGAGCCCAGGGTTCAAATCCCTGCTTGACTATGGAAACCCATTGGGGTTTTTTTTCTTGTGTCAGGAGTGACTTGAGAAACTGCAAGTTGTTTCTGGTGTGAGAGAATTGGCCATCTGCAAGACCATTGTCCAGGGGACGCCTGGGTGTGTTACCATCCTGTGGGAGGCTTCTTTCATGTCTCCGCATGGGAAGCTGGAGCTGACAGACGGGCACCCATCCCGCTCCCTGGATTTGAACCACTGACCTTTTGGTCAGCAGTCCTGCTGGCACAAGGTTTAACCCACTGGATAACTTTGGGCAAGACACACACCCCCAGCCTCAGAGGAAGGCAAGGAAAACTTCTTTTTGTACAGATTTTGACAAGAAAGCTCCATAAATGGGAAACAACTTGAAGGCACACACCAATAAATCCAATCTAACACCCAGTTTGATTCTGGATGGAGTTGCATCATTTTGGTAGCCATTCCAGGCTATTCCAGTTGCTCTTTCAGGTCTTCGGAAGTACAGCTAGCTGCAGGTTGACCAGATCTTATTTGCTAAAGATGGCTCACTCTACTGTGAGGTGAAGGGGAAGCACATGCATAAAGGGGAAGCAGGGTAAGTACAACTACTGATTGGGGGTATCCAGCCCATATCTACCACAAGAACAATAAGGCTTCCCTTTCCCCACATTAACAAGAAATTAGTTCTGCACATTGCAAAATTATTTTGAGAACTGCATTCCAGCTGTGTCAGATAGGAAAGATCCACTCACCCAGTGATGCTGAAAGTTTCTCATGATGACAGCTGGACCAAAAGACCTTGCCGGATTCATAGAGCAGCCAGTGAAATAGATCTGAAAGTTTAAAAACAGGGATAAATGCAGAGCTTAATAAAATGAAGGTTTTTGGACTACATGGAGCCCCCGGTGGCGCAGTGGGTTAAAGCACTGAGCTGCTGAGCTTGTTGATCGAAAGGTCGCAGGTTCGATTCCGGGGAGCGGCGTGAGCTTCCGCTGTCAGCCCTAGCTTCTGCCAACTTAGCAGTTTGAAAACATGCAAATGTGAGTAGATCAATAGGTACCGCTCCGGCGGGAAGGTAACGGCGCTCCATGCAGTCATGCCGGCCACATGACCTTGGAGGTGTCTACGGACAACGCTGGCTCTTCGGCTTAGAAATGGAGATGAGCACCACACCCCAGAGTCAGACATGACTGGACTTAATGCCAGGGGACTACCTTTACCTTTACCCTTTTGGACTACATTTACAAGAATCCACCAACCACTATGGCTAGGCTGGCCCTGGAAGGTGAATAATAGTCACAAGAGTAAAAGCTTCAGGTTTCCTGTGTATTCATTCTCATTCTCTTTTCTTCTGAGTGCATGAAATGGGTTTCTCTTTCCTTTTGTAACTCTTGCAGGGATTCACACTTACCGATAGTCTTGTGTGTATGTGTGTTATCTGTACATGGTTACAGACCATTACATTAGCATATGTAGTAAAGCACCAGCTTACTTCTCACATTCACATATAATGAAGTTGGGTGGTGGGTTCATGTGCGAATAAGTCCTCCATGAAAACAGGAGGCAAAACTATTTAACTGAATAACTTTGCATGGCAGGTTTGAGAAATATTTGTTTCATCTGGGGATTTTTGGCATTCCCAGGAGACTCAGCTAGTATGGCTTAGTGCAAGGGACTGTGGGAGTTATTGTCCAAACCAACTGCTAGCCTGTTTGTATGTTTGTTACATGCCTTGATGTCAGAGCAGACTTAGGTCAACTTTATCATGTGTGGGTTTTGGGGGGCAATGTTTGTCCGGGGATGTTTCTAATTGTCTTCCTCTGAAGCAGACTGTGTCATTTGCACAAGGACACCCAGTGAGTTTCCATGGTTTCCTGGATTGGTCAGAACATACCATCCCTGGTGGCTCTAACATCCTTGAATGGAAGATAATGGAAAAGAATATACTTGGTGCCCATCCCTCCCAGACCGAGCCCACCCACCATTCCACCATTTTTACATTGGTGGCATAACAATACTCACCCCTAAGAAATGGCCAGCTGTGACTGACAGACCGATAGATAGTGCTGGAGAGCCCACTTTATCAGTTCGGCAGCTGTCAGTCGAGGCAAAGACGCAGAGGACCAGGAGGAAGGTCAGAATTAGCTCCACTGCCACCGCCACCCCAGCTGATGTGTTGTTCTGCAGCTGGAAAGATTAAGAAACACATTGAAAGGCAGATTGGAGGAGACAGCTTTTGAGCCTTGGCAATCACAGAGACAACACAAACAATTACCATCCCACTTACAGCACCGTTTAGTGCATGAAAGTAAAATGCCCCCAAGGGGTAGATTCTGAGGCATAGCTGACAATTCAATACTTTGTCAGGTCCACCATAAAATGCAGGCGTAGGCCCCAGGACCAACCTGCTGAATTATTTTGCTAATTATGGCTAAACCCACACAAGGGCTATATCCCAACTCCAGTGCACCATATCCTGCTCTGGTTTGAGCCCATTGATGTCACATTCACCTGTTGTAATACAAACTCAAATTGGTCTTGAAAGCCACACAGTTTCCCCACTGTGAAGTCACAGAGGAACAAAAGGGCACTTCTGTCATATCTGGATGTTCACTGTCTTGAATTAGTTTAGATTGTACAACCAGCATGTCTCTCAGTGTGTATATATACACAAGATATAATACTACACGCACACACATATAGAGAGAGAATTTGATTGCATAATAGTCACCACTGCATAATAGCCCGCCCCTTTTCCTCACATAATAGTTGCATCCGTATTTTGGACTGATTTTCCTTTCCTTCCTTCTTTCTCAGAAAGAAAGGCAGTTTAAAAACTAGAAAATGAAGGTATCAGAAGCTCCACTCTTCTCTCCTCCCTCCTTCTTCTGAGGCAAGGCAGTTTACAAAACCTGGAATGGAATTCTTTGGAGAAAGGAGGAAGGAAGGAAGGATGAGTTCCAGAGGCCTCCATTTCAGATTTTTGAAATTGCATTTCCTTGGAAGAAGGAGAAAGAAGAAAACAATGGAGCTTCAGAGAACTGCACTGTATAGTTTTTAAAGTGTCTTTTCTTTGGAGAAAGAAGGAAAGAAGAGAGAAATCAGCCCCAAATGGCTCTGCAGTTTAAAAAACAAACAAAGAAACAGAGCTGTTTGTTTGAAGCTGGCAAGGCATTTTATTTAACAACAACAACAGAAACGAGAATAAAGGCAGATTTTTTTCCTTGTGGTAATAGTCACCCCCCCCTTTTTTTTTAAAAAGGGGAGAAATGTTTGACTATTGTGATGAAATATGGTATATCCATTATCCATCCATAATAGCCTTTCTTGTTTTCTCATTAGACTTAGTAGCCACCTGCACTCCCACTAGATAGAATACATATGACTCCCTTTCCGCTGTTCTCTTTTCCCTCTGTAATTTCTCTGTATGTTTGTGAGGTGAAAGGGGATGGGATTAGGGTGCAAGAGGAAGAAGAATGGGTGGTGCATGGGTTTCTATAGCTGACCAAGGGAGCAGGACAGAAAGAGAAGACAAGGAAAGAGCTGGGTTGGGTGGGAAAGAATGATGAAGGCAGTGGTGGCAGCAGGAGACGGGCAAGGGCAGTGGGAAGGGGTTTCAGTGACTGCTCTGATGGCAGTTCCTTTGGCAGAAGCAGTCTTTACTCAGACTGTATAAGCCCCTATTTAGCCCAGACACATTAAGTCCAACGCTGCAAGAGGA
Source organism: Anolis sagrei (assembly GCF_037176765.1). Taxonomy (NCBI): domain Eukaryota; kingdom Metazoa; phylum Chordata; class Lepidosauria; order Squamata; family Anolidae; genus Anolis; species Anolis sagrei. The sequence goes on from NC_090022.1 coordinate 139,657,194, forward strand.
AGGGAATGGGGCAGCTGCTGCGGTGATGATGGTTCTCTCCCACACACCCCACCTTCTGGTCTTTCTGTCCATCCCACAGACCCACACACCCTCCCTCCCTTTCCCTGAGTATGTGAGGGAGGGAATGTGAATGTGGTCAGGTCAGCCATCCTGCCAGTTTGATTTCCTCCAAGCAACCAAAATTTGACCATTTACTAAGCCGAATGTAATAGAGCACATATGATGATTGAAACTGGTGTCATTTTATTAAAAATGGCACAGGACAGAAGCAGGGGCAGAGGCAAATAATCTGCTGTCTTTTAGTGGTTTTACCAGTTTTGTGGATATCTTGTGGTCCTAACCTCCCCAAATGTGGAGGGATGACAAGTTTGGCTATTTGTCAAATTGCATCTCCTTATAAAGAACATCCAGTGTGCTGCGGTCAACAGAGGAGGTCCTCCACTCGGTCCCATCCCCCATCACAAGCTCAGTTGGTGGGAATGAGAGAGGGGATCTTCTCCTGGATCGCTTCCCATCTCTAGAACTACTTCTCTAAAGAAATAAAAATGGCTCCCACCCTTGTCTCCTTTGAGAAGCTTCTGAAAATGCACCTATGCAGTTTAGCATCTGGAGAGGAGGAGGAGGACCCTTTAACCCATTGGAATGATGGCTACTCCCACTTGTATTATATGGCTGCCATGATATATCAAATGAACACCAGCGCTAGCCATTTTTAATGTAACTGTATCTTAATTGCTTTTATGGTATATGTTGCAATGCTTACACATGTTTTAGTCTACTATGTCTTATTGAATTGTTCTTTTCTATTTTTTATTTCAATGCTTATTTGTAAGTCCACTGTTCATTGTAAGTCCACTGTTATTACTGTGCTTTACCATGTATTATTTTTTATGTGTTAGTACTTATCTGAGGCATTGCTTCTTTGCCATTGCTTCTTTGCCTTTTGCCTTTTTGCCCTGAGTCCCTTTGGGAAGAGAGAGAACTCTAAAAATAACATTTTAAAATTGTTGTTGTTGTTTTCATCATTATTATAATAAATAAAATGTAATAAAACAATACATTCTTAATAAAAACACATACACCCTAGCGAGAATCTCAGACCTTTGTATATTCAAATACATGGTTATCCGAAGATATCCATTAAATATAAATGTGTTTAAAAAGTATGACCTGATCCAAGAAATATTTACTAGATTTGGAATTGAAATCCTATTGAATTTAATATATCTATCCTACTCCCTGATTCTACCCTGTTCTAATTTGGGTTCAGGAAACATGATGTCAAAAATGTTTTTTTCATAGAAACTGAAGAATAAAAAGAGTATTTTTTGAAAAAAAATCCTGTTAAAGCTCTCAGGAATCTAAAAGAAGTGCTTTGATTTTGAAACCAGATGAATGCCTTGTGTTCAAAAAGGACCAAGATCAAGGTGAAGATGAATAATTTTGCCGGCATGGATTCAACCTATGTGTTTATTTGTCTGTTTGTTTCTAAAGTAACTCCCTCTCTCCACACACCTCCCATCGTGCATGGGAAAACTTTGGCTCTTCGGGTGTTTTGGACTTCAACTCCCAGAAATCCCAGCCAGTTTAGCGGCTGTTAGGAATTATGGGAGTTGAAGTCCAAAACACCTGGAAGGCCAAAATTTATTATTATTTATTTGTTATTTAGAGCATTTGTATCCTGTCCTTCTCAACCCCCGAAGAGGGACTCAGGACAGGTTACAATTGGCAGTCATTAGATACTGACAAAGAAACAGTTAAAGCACAACAATTAACATAAACAGGTCAACAGCAATAAAAAACACATTAAAAAGCAATAAAATACATTAAAAATATTGGCCCTGAAATATTACCAGAACCAAGTCTGAGTCCGCAAATCCAAATCATAGTTCAGAGTTCCAGTCCAAGGTCTCTTAACATCAAAAATCCAGATGTCCCCTGGGCAACGTCCTTGCAGACAGCCAATTCTCTCACACCAGAAGCGACTTGCAGTTTCTCAAGTCACTCCTGATATGAAAAAAGGCCAGTAGTTTAACTTCTAGACAAGAAAATTACTGTTTACGTTAAGAGACAGGTGAATGCAGTTTTCCCCAATCTGCCTTCTAGAAGTCTTGAGCTACAACTCCCATCACTTGCAAGCAGAACAGCCATATGAGCTGAGTGATGAGATTTGGAAGGCAGAAGGTAAAAGGTTGGGGGATGCTTCATTGGGGCGTTCCTATGTTTGGAAACTACACCCATGTTGTGACTTGATAACTTTCCCATATCCAGAAGCATGGGGGCTTCTGGAACCTAGTCTTCTCCAACTGAATGTGCTGGACTCCGATACCTATACTTCCCATGCTGACTGAGGAAGATGGAAATGCATATATAGCTCAGTATATCTGGGGGCAGTTAAAAAATGTTGTTTTAGGCTGATGAGGTGAAGGGATCCTGTACTTCCACAGCTATATAAGAAAGGGAATTCTGATAAAGGCAGATTTTCCACAAGATAATTTCTGCCATTGTCCACACTTTCCTTAAAAAAACCCCACCCTTCTCTTAAACCACATTAAAAATGAAAGGAAGTACATCAAGAAAAGAAGAGAGGAAATTAAGAATTTCCCTGTATGACCATCACTCTCATAACAAGGGGGAAACCTGTCTGTCAATATAATTTATTTATTTTATTTATTTATTTACTCTACTTGTATACCGCAGTTTCTCAGCCTAACAGGCAACTCAACGCGGTTTACAACAAGGATAAGATCAATCAACGATATACAATTTAAAACCATTAGAGCACAATATACAATATCGACACAACAATAACAACACAATGCATCTCATAACTAGAGTCGTGATCCAAATTCGTCATCCATATTTCCATTCCTGTAATCGTCACATTCATTGCACTGATTAACCAAATGCCTGTTCAAACATCCAAGTTTTTAATCTCCTTCGGAACACCATTAGCGAGGGGGCTGATCTTACCTCCATGGGAAGGGCGTTCCACAGCCGAGGGGCCACCACAGAAAAGGCCCTGTCTCTCGTCCTCGCCAGCCGCACCTGTGAAGCAGGTGGGATAGAGAGCAGGGCCTCCCCAGAAGATCTTAGGGTCCTGGCGGGCTGATAGGCAGAGATACGTTCGGATAGGTAGCTTGGGCCAGAACCATTTAGGGCTTTAAAGGCCAACGCCAGCACTTTGAATTGAGCCCGGTAGCAAATCGGCAGCCAGTGGAGCTGGTGCAGCAGGGGAGTGGTATGCTCCCTGCGCTCCGCTCCTGTTAGTATCATGGCTGCCGAGCGTTGGACTAGTTGAAGCTTCCAAGCCGTCTTCAAAGGCAACCCCACGTAGAGAGCATTGCAGTAGTCTAAATGGGATGTAACCAGAGCGTGGACTACCGTGGCCAAGTCAGACTTCCCAAGGTACGGGCGCAGTTGGCGCACGAGTTTTAACTGTGCGAATGCTCCCCTGGTCACCGCCGAAACCTGAGGTTCCAGGCTCAGCGATGAGTCCAGGATCACACCCAAACTGCGAACCTGCGTCTTCAGGGGGAGTGCGACCCCATCCAACACAGGCTGTAACCCTATACCCTGTTCGGCCTTACGACTAACCAGGAGTACCTCTGTCTTGTCTGGATTCAATTTCAATTTGTTCGCCCTCATCCAGACCGTCACAGCGGCCAAGCACCGGTTCAGGACCTCGACAGCCTCCTTAGTAGCAGGTGGAAAGGAGTGACAGAGTTGGACATCATCCGCGTACAGATGACATCGCACTCCGAAACTCCGGATGATCTCTCCCAGCGGCTTCATGTATATGTTAAACAACATGGGAGACAGTATTGAACCCTGAGGAACCCCACAAGACAAAGGTTGTGGGGTTGAACAGGAGTCTCCCAGTAACACCTTCTGAGACCGACCCTCAAGGAATGAGCGGAGCCACTGTAAAACAGTACCTCCAAGACCCATCCCCGCGAGCCGTCCCAGAAGGATACCATGGTTGATGGTATCGAAGGCCGCTGAGAGGTCCAGCAGCACCAACAGGGACACACTCCCCCTGTCGAGCTCCCGGCGCAGATCATCGACTAAGGCGACCAAGGCTGTCTCAGTACCATGCCCCGGCCTAAAGCCAGACTGTGCCGAATCCAGATAATCCGTGTCTACCAAGAATATCTGTAGTTGTGAGGCCACCACACGTTCCAGGACTTTGCCCAAGAAGGGGAGATTGGAAACAGGCCGATAGTTGACGAATTGAGTGGGGTCCAGTGATGGTTTTTTCAACAGCGGTTTTATTACAGCTTGCTTTAAGCTGGCTGGAATTTCGCCTTCCCGAAGGGAGGCATTAACCACCACCTTCACCCACTCGGCCAATCCCCCTCTGGCCTCCTTCAGAAGCCAGGATGGGCAGGGGTCTAGGATGCATGTGGTAGCTCTCATTCCTCCAAGCACCTTGTCCACATCCTCGGGTTGAACCAATTGAAATGAATCCATCAAAACTGGACAAGCAGATGCTCGTGTTACATCCTCAGAGACTGCCGTTAATATGGTATCCAGACCAGAACGGATCAAAGCGACTTTGTCTGCAAAGAACTGAGCAAAGGCTTCACAGTGAGCTGCCGAGTCATCAGGGCTCCCATCCTGCGTGGTGGGATTTAAAAGGCCTCTGACAACTCAGAACAGTTCAGCCGGACAGTTCTTTGCAGACGCAATAGTGGCCACAAAGAAGGTCTTCTTTGCGGCTTTTATTGCCTGGGCATATGCCCTTAGAAAGGACACAAACCGTGTTCGATTTGGCTCGCTCGGGTCCGAACGCCACACACTCTCTAGTTCCCTCTTCCTTCGCTTCAACGCTGCCAGCTCCTCAGTGAACCAAGGGGCTGGTTTAGCTCGGCTACTTGAGAGGGGACGTTCTGGAGCGATCGTGTCTATTGCCCTAGTCATCTCCCCATTCCAGAGAGTGACCAGGGCATCAATAGGATCACCAACCGAGGTGGCGGGGAACTCCCCAAGAGCCATCAGGAATCCATCAGGATCCATAAGCCTCCTGGGGCGGACCAGCTTAATGGGCTCTCCACCTCTGCAGAGGTTGGGGGGTGCAGTGAGTCTAAAACTGACCAGGTGGTGGTCGGTCCATGGCAACGGAGAGATGGACAACTCCTCAACACCGCCACCTTCCTCCCATCCCTGGCAGAAAACCAAGTCCAATGTGTGTCCTGCACTGTGAGTGGGGCCAGTTACCTGTTGGGACAGCCCCATGGTTGCCATGGCAGACATGAAGTCCTGAGCCGCTCCCGACAGAGCGGCCTCGGCATGGACATTGAAGTCCCCCAGCACAAGCAGCCGTTGGGACTCCAATGCCAGTTCCGAGACCATCCCCGCTAGCTCAGGCAGGGAGACTGTAGTGCAGCGAGGTGGACGGTACACTAACAGAATCCCTGTTCTGTCCCGGTCACCCACCCTCAGGTGGACACATTCAAAATTTGTTGACTGCGGGATGGGGTCCCTGGTCAGAGGGATGGAATCTCTATAGACCACTGCAACCCCGCCTCCCCGCCCTCCGGATCTCGGTTGGTGCTGTACAGAGAAACCTGGAGGCAAAGCTGGGTCAGATTCACACCTCCAGCTTCGTCCAGCCAAGGTCCCTGAAACAGGTAGCAAAGCTTGATAGCCTCAAGGATGAGGTTATAGAAAAGATCTCTGAAATATCAAGATCCATATACTCATCGGGTTGCTAAAATCTATTGCTATGCACTTGCAAGAGGTTTCTACCTGGAAGCACACACAAACACAATGTCACTTTATGTGCTTTGTAACCAAAACAACTGGAAAAAAAGTTGGCAAGAGGAATTGTTAAATGTTGTGAGAAAAGCAGGCGCTTCTCATGGAGTAAAGACACTCATGATTGCCTCTGATCACACAGTTTGTGAAGATGGTGAAGAAAAATATAAAAACACTGCCAAGCTGGATAATCACTGACAATTGGATGAATAAAAGCACCCCACAAGCAAATTGTCAAACTGCTTTCGGCTTTGTTAAAAAACCACTTGCAGCCTAGGAAGGAATTACTGAAGTCAGATCTGATGGTTCATTGCAGTGAGTTTCATCAGCGCAAAAACAGAACCATCTTTAATAAATTGTTCAACTCTTTGAAAGAAAGAGAGAAGAAAAATAAAACCATGTCTGGCAACAAGATTTAGTGCAAAGAACACAGACAAGGATGCTCTTTAGCAGCAACACCAAATTCTAATGTTATCTCATCAGCCAAAAGCAGGCCCACACTTCCCATTGAAATACTAATAGGTTTATATTTGTTAAAACTGTTCTTCATTTTAATTATCGTATTGTTTTTAAGTGTTTTTGCACTACAAATAAGATATGTGCAGTGTGCATAGGAATTCATTCATGTTTTTTCAAATTATAATCCGGCCCTCCAGTAGTTTGAGGGACTGTGACCTGGCCCTCTGTTTAAAAAGTTTGCGGACCCCTGATATACATAATGAGATATCTTGGAGATGGGACCTGAATCTGAACACAACATTCATTTATGTTTCATATACATCTTATACATATAACCTGAAAATAATTTTATACAATAATTCAAATAATTTTGTGTAACAAACAATGTTGTATATACCGAATTATCAGAGCAGTAGGACAGAATTTAGAATTCTGGAGAAGAGATGCTCAACCTATGTTTACATTCACTTAGGGAAAAAGGCAATGTATTCCCATTATGATGCTTCGTACAGCACGGTTCTATTCACTCGGTCAAAAGTCCCACTGAACATTATGGATTTTATTTTCTGACATTTAAATTAGTTCAAGCTACAGATGTTCTCTTGCCATAGCACTGGCTGCTCCTCCACTTACCGCATTAACAGCCAGTCCTCCACGGATCTCTGGTGGGGTCAACTGGTGAATCACCCCCGCGCCAGCTATTGCCCCTACAATCTGAGCTATGATGTAGGCCACAGCTCTTAGCACTGAAATCTTCTGTGCAACAAGGAGCGCCACCGTCACTGCCGGGTTGATGTGTGCCCCGCTGATGTGGCCCAGCGATTGGACAAGGGTGGCTATGACCAAACCAAAGGCCAGTGAAATCTGCAGGGTGCCTGGGAGGGCAGAGGGCCAGTTCAAGGCGGAGCCCACTCCAAGTAGCACAAAGATCATGGTGGCCAAGAATTCTGCTGTAGCAGCTCTGAAGAAAGCCAATGAATAGAATTCATTCCTCATGGCTAAAGAGTCTTTAGAGATGTCCGGGGTGTAAAAGGCAGAAAGTGTTCTCTGCTACTCTCTGGCTTTCTCCTCCAGAAAGGATGCATGGGCAGAATATATATATCAAGGGACAGAACAGGGGAAGTACAAGAAATGGGGTGGGGACTGTAAGCTGGAGACAAGGCTCCTTGGAAAGTATCCATCTCCTCCTTTCCCTGAAAGCCCTGACCTTTCCTATTAGTAATACTCCTCTCTTAGATTTTCTCAGCCTGTGATTTATGAGGTTCTTCTACTTTGAGTTGAATGAAGCAGAAGGAACCTCCTAAATGTTTGCAGATAGAACTCAGTGGACCTGGCAAGTGTATTCTGATGAGCTTCCTTGCAACTTTGAGATTTGCAATCTTCAGTCCTTTATGTAAACCAGAGCCCTGCAAAGCCTGCGGCCTGCCAAGTTAACTCAACTCTGAAATGGTCAATCTTGTTTTCCTTCCAGCTATCATGAACTGCAAAAATCCCCAAGGGGATGATCTTTAAGTTAAGGAGATAAATATAAGAGCAGGGATAGAATTGAATATTAAGGATGGAATATTATTAACTGTGAAGTGATGAAGACATCAAAACACTTAAAGATTTTCTATACCACTGATCACTCATCAATCAAAAAGGAGATTGTAGCCAAGAACAATGTGAAGTTTTGGAAACTGTTCATATGATAGATCTTTGTTAACTGATGACTTTATTTAATGCACAAAACCATTTTAAATGTTGTATAAAATTACCTTCAGACCATGAATACAAGGTGTATTGTTGTTGTTGTTCATTCGTTCAGTTGCTTCCGACTCTTCATGACCTCATGAACCATCCCACACCAGAGCTCCCTGTTGGTCGTCACCATCCCCAGCTCCTTCAAGAGCAAGCCAGTCACTTCCAGGATGCCATCCATCTATCCATCTTGCCCTTGGTCGGCCCCTCTTCCTTTTTCCTTCAATTTTCCCCAGCATCATTGTTTTCTCTAAGCTTTCCTGTCTTCTCATACAAGGTGTATATAAAACATATACAGTACAAGGTGTATATAAAACATAAATGAATTGCATGTTTAAACTGGCGTCCCATCTCCAAAACATCTCATTTTTTTACTTATATGCAAATACAGGTGTTCCAAAATATGGAAATGAATAAATAAAATCTAAAACATTTCTGGTCCAAAGCATTTCAGATAAGGCATACTCAATGTGCAGCTACTTGTGATTTTCAAGAGGTGAACAGAAGGGGAAGCTTTTGCTCCCTCAAATTCTTTGATAATAATCTGGCTCAGAAAATATTTCCTGGCCATAATACATCAACATCGTTTCCTCCATGGATCCAATTGCAGGAGGAAGGAGTTGTTGGTCAAGACATCTAGAGGGAGGCCGTGTTCTTTGCAGGGATTTAAAGATCTTTGTGCAGACGTCTGCTTTGCTTTTGCACAGTTGCTCAGGGTTCCCATGGGTGCCTCCAGCTGACCTAAAGCACTGGATGAAAAAAAAAGTTCACAGTGTTCCTGTGCTGAAGCTCACTGGCTAAATGCATTGGATACTGCGAGAGTCACAAACCAAGTGACCTTAATCTCCTCCATACACAGGAAGCAAGCAACAGGACAAATTTTTCAAGACTGAATTAAAACTCTCAAGGGGAGCAGTAAGCAGCTACCAGAAAATCTTGAGTAACATTCAAGAGTGTTAGTCCGTTTAGGATTGTTAAACTTTTGCAGATCTATTAAAACCTGCATGAAGCTTGCAGGTCTGAAGGCTCAGTAACATAACTTTGGCCTCCCTCCCTCTCGCTCCTTATCACTCCATCATTTGGAACAGGAACTAACCCACTTAAACTACGGACATGGCAGCTACAGTCGTGTGTCCAGGTTATAATCTGAATTTTGAAGGAGCTATATAAACTGCTGAATCAGCACTTTGGATAGCTCTTCTAAATTCCAGACTAAGACCTGGAATAGATTCTTTGCTATACCGAGATAAAAGTAGTTAAAGCCAGTTTAGTGTTACCAGCCATAAAATTCACATTAAAAACATTAAAAATGTTTTCTTACCATAAATATTTTTTCTTAACAAACAAAAACACCATGCATATATATTTTTCTTTGGAGTGTGAAGTAGCTATTCTACATCATCCCTGACTGAGAAGATGAGAGGTTACCTCTTCAAGTGAAAAGAAAACCATATTTCCCTTTCTTTCTTTGCCTTCAAGTCATCTACTGATTTATGGTGATGCTATGGATTTTATAGGATTTCCTTAGGCTAGGAATACTCACATATATTTTTGCCAATTCTTTCCTCTGAAATATAGCCCACAGTATCTGGTATTCAATGGCGGTCTCCCTTCGAAGTACCAACCAAGGCTGGCCCTACTTAACTTCCATAATCAGAGAGAATCTTGTCCCTTTAGGACAGGCCTCCTTAAACAGTGGCCTTCCAGCTGTTTTGGCCTCCAACTCCCAGAATTCCTGACCACTGAACAAGCTGGCTAGGGCTTCTGTGAGTTGGAGACCCCAACAGCTAGAGAGCCACTGTTTGAGATACCTGCTTTAGGATATTTAGGCAGATATAAAATTTGGTCATTTCTCAGATTATAAATCTACCCATACTGAGCCTCTGCAATTGATGGGAGCCTTATTTTTTTTCATGTCAGGAGTGACTTGAGAAACTGCAAATCGCTTCTGGAGTGAGAATTGTCCATCTGCAAGGACATTGCCAAGGAATTGCCTGGATGTTTTGATGTTTTACCATCCTTGTGGGAGGCTTCTCTCATGTCCCCTCATGGGGAGCTGGAGCTGACAGAGGAAGCTCATCCATGCTCTCCCCGGATTCGAACCGCCGACCTGTCAGTCTTCAGTCGTGCCGGCACAAGGGTTTAACCCATAGTGCCACCGGGGGCTCCTCGGAGCCTTATTATATCTTGCATTTTACTTAGGCTTTGTAATTCATAGCCGACTGCACTAAAAAGCAGACAATGCGAAGACAAACTCCCTGCTAGCTGATGCAAAATCTTGCAACTAAGTGACAATTTAAGAGAACCTTTTCTCTCTTTCTTTTTGGGGAACTGTATGTCTTTTGTGTAAAAATTAAAATGTCAAACAAAAATAAGCTCAGACAGGTTAACCCCCCTCGCAACACAGACATGCTGCAAAGAGAGCTGGAAGACATTCACAGCCTGAAAAGTTGGCACCGTTGTAACGCAGGTATTTTTGATGGTCCATATAATTACAGTCCAGCCCTCATTCTCTCTAAGCCTCAACTGGCTCTTCTGTTCCCAGACTCTCCTGGGGAACTGTCAGCCATTCCTGTTCCACCGTTTGTTTAGAGGGCTACATGGCAATTATGCAGGGCTTTGCTTTTACTAATTACTAGTCATGAAAGCAATTAGAGGAGCCACTGGATTAAGTAATAATTATAGTGATTAATTATGTTTCTTTTCCCTTTAGAGCTTTTCTTCCCCAGCTGCTAGCTGAAGGCAATGTGCCCATTAGAGAGGGTGGAGGTTACAAGAGTGCAAAAGGCCAATGAGGAGGATCATCAGTCCTGTGCCAGAAAGGCTTGGCCCTTCTTCACCGAAACCCTATATAGCACCCACAACAAGAAGAGGTTGTTGAAGAAGGAGTCAAGTGCTCTCTCTTCTGCAAATCTGAAGGAGCAGCTACCAACTTGCAAAAACAGCTAGTCCAAATTGTCTATTGTTGAGTAGACCACAAAGAATGGAGCTCATAACCAAATGCTATTTTTTGCAGTTGTCTGCAGATGGCAACTGAATGAGAAGAGGCTACTTCTTCTAATGAGGGAAGCTTGGAAAAAACTGATTTTCGCAAATCTCCAAAAACTAGATTAGCACCTTTAGTATTCACCTGTCATAAGTGTAAATCCAAATTTACATTTTCACACTTCCAATCTGTTCTTCTAGCGCAGTGGGTAACTCAAAAACAAAGCAAAACATATTAAAATATCCTTAAAGGGTATATTTTCAGAGAAAGCACATTTATATTTTAATATGTATCGAAATGCCATGCCCTTCAACATTATACTGATGAAAAACAATGTGACCAAATAACATCAAAACATGGTCAAGAGAGCCAAAGCTGTTAATAAGGAAGAATGGACAAGCTAGGAGAGGTAAAGCACTTTACATGTGCCTGAGCCAACCAGAAAAGGCCCTTCCTCTCTCTCCTCTTCCCTTGCTTAGGGCCCTTCCACACAGTCATATAACCCAGAATATCAAGGTAGATAATCCACAATATCTGCTTTGAACTGGATTATCTGAGTCCACACTGCCATATAATCACTGTTCAATGTGGAAGGGTCCTAAGTTTGCTAGATGCAAGCTATGTTTCTACTTTGAACTCAGTTTGTAGCTGAAGCGGATACTCCAATAGCTATTAGGAATATCCCAATGTTCTTTGATATCCCACCTGTTACAGGAATACTTGTGATGTTTATTTTTCGCTGCCACCAATAAAGATTACTCCAACTGGCTACCTCCCTATATGTGCTGCTTGTATATGAGGCACATGGAGACGTTTGTTTGGTTCAAACAGAGAAAGATGTTTGGTGATAGTATAATAGCTGGGTCCAGAAGCTCCGAGCATTATGGAGATGCTGCAAAGGCGGCTGTGAATAAGGGAAGAGAGGGGGCAGAGTGAGAGCGGGGAGAGCGAAGGAAGGATAGAAAGGAAGGGACGCTTAGGGTTAGGGTTAGGGTTATGGTTAGGGGTTACGGTTAGGGTATGGTTTAGGATTAGGGTAAGTTTTAGGGTTTGGGTTAGTGTAAGGGTTAGGGTAAGGTTTAGGGTTTGGGTTAGGGTAAGGGATTAGGGTTTCACCATTAAAGAACTCTTACATTCCTTCTATATTTTCTATCTCTGGCCTGGCTTAAATTTGCTAAGTCACTCTTGCACAAGCAGCACTCCCAAAGGAGCGTTGTGGCATCTCCATAATGCTCAGAGCTTCAGGACCCAGCTATCATACTATTACCAGATGGTTATTTGAAGAGGCACAGAAGCTTAATGGTTGCAGGTTTCTGGTACAATCAGGCCTGTAGCCAGGATTTTGATTCGGGGGGGGGGGAGGGGTGAGTTTTTTCCAGGGGGGGTTCGGGGGGGGGGGCTGAGTCTGTGTGAAAGAGGGTCTAGCCTAGCAAACCTTTTGTATCATTACCCCAATACCCCCATGCTTATGGGATATATCGAGTATGGTGATCAGAGCATGATATGAATAAATAATGCAGTTTAAATAATACACCAGTAAGGCCTTTTCGCGAACCACCATGAGAATTTCGGGGGGGGGGGGGGGCTGAAGCCCCTCAAGCCCCCCACCTGGCTACATGCCTGGGTACAATGCTTTGTGACTACTGAAATAGTTCAAGGTATAACTTGCAGGTTTCACACTAAAACTTTAAAACAGGAAACTTTTAGTCTTGCTTCTTTAAAGTTTCTTAAAAACTAAACAGCCCTCTCACAGCAAGGCCTGTTAAAAACAATAGTTTTGTGTCCTTCTCCAACAGTTCCACAAACCTAACTCACACACAAAATGGCTTCTGTCTCCTTCACTCAGCTTAGCTCCGCCCACCTTTCTTCACTGAGCAGTTTCCCTCCAATACTATTGGCCAATCAGGCTGCTCCTCTAGCTCTAAAGGCGGCCTGCTTGCTCCGCCCCCTCAGCTCTGTGCTGACAAAATGGCTGAGCCTGGCTTTTGGCCTTTGGCCTGTCCCGCCAACCCTGCATAGTAGGCCAATTTGTTACAGTAGCCCTTGCCATAAGCTGGGGGCAAAAGGAGAAATGAGCAGAGGACAATCTGGGGCATTTTAAAAGCAGCTGAAAAAGTAAGACAACAGAGGATTGTTCTTGCCAAATCAGGAGAGTTGGAGGGTATGAGATGCACAATTCTATATCAAATTCAAAATAACAATTATGTGAGTGTGAAAACCAGAGTCCAATTCAGAACCCAGTCCTTTCTGGATTGTATGATGAGTGGCGTGACCAAAAACATGCTGAGAAGGAGTGGGACAGCAAGCTGCCCTCCCTTTTGTCTGCAAGGACTCTACAAAGCTAAATGTGAACAAATCGATGAGTAAACGCATGGGGCAATTTTCACACGCATCATTCATCTAGCTCTTGCTTTCATTAGGTTCTTTAAAATATTATACCTTTTTGATGAAATGTTACAGTGCTTGTACATTTTTCATACTGAAATGTTGTTAATTGTATGCTGCTTTCAGGACCGAATACATATGACAGGAGCAATAAATAAATAGCAATAACAGATAAATAGGTTTTGTTGCATATCACAGAGTATATTTAGTCTTATTAACAATGTCATACTTAAGCCCCTTCCACCCAGCTGAAAAATTTCCCACATTATTTGCTTTGAACTGGGATATATGGCAGCGTGGATTCAGATAACGCAGTTCAAAAAGATATTGTGGGTTATTCTGCCTTGATATTCAGGGTTATATGTCTGTGTGGAAGGGCCCTAGATCACATTGATCTCAGTAATGTCACTTAGTGCAGGTGTGAAAACAAGGTGAAGGTTTCCTGCTATTGTCTCCATCATCAAAAGCAGGATGGGCAACATGTGGTTTTCCAGGTGGTTTAAGATGCTGAAAAATCAGTGTTGTCTGGATTGTGCATGAGCCAGATGTTTTTAGACTGCCACCAACATAAGCCAATTAGATGTGATCATAGGAGAGTCCAGATTCTGGAAGACCACACATTTTCCACACTGATTTTTGGGAAAGTACAACACTATTAATGGAACACTATCTTGATGGTGGGCCCCCCGGTGGTGCAGTGGGTTAAACCCCTGTGCCGGCAGGACTGAAGACTGAAGGTCGCAGGTTCGAATCCGGGGAGAGGCGGATGAGCTCCCTCTATCAGCTCCAGCTCCACATGCGGGGACATGAGAGAAGCCTCCCACAAGGATGATAAAAACGTCAAATCATCTGGGCGTCCCCTGGGCAACATCCTTGCAGACGACCAATTCTCTCACACCAGAAGCGACTTGCAGTTTCTCAAGTCACTCTTGACATGAAAAAAATAAATAAATAAAAATCTTGATGGTAGCTTTCAACTACAGAATGGGAGAATTACTTAATCAAGTTCACCCTGGCTACTGCTTAGTTTTTCGTTGCCAGGCTTCTCCAAATCTTTTAGACTTGCTTTCAGCACTACTAAATTTTTTTTTTGCGAACTAATTAAGTTCTTGCTATCCTTTTCTTCTAGTAGCTTATTATTGTTCTGATTTATCCTAATGATATTTTAAATTTTTCCTTTTACTGTGTTTCATTGAATCTGATGGGCTTCAAAATGGGGTAAACCTTAGATGTGATAACGCCTTAGAGTCCCAGGTTCAGAGATTTTTTAAAACCGATCTACCTCTAAGGGAGGAGGAGGAGGAGGAGGAGGAAGAACCCCAGCCCCAACAGCTCTGCAAGCCCCCATTATTTTGTCCTGAGCCAGACAGCTGTTTATTATCTGGTTGAGCTAATCACTGTGTCTTATTTCCACTGCCTTAACAATAGGCCCATAGACTCATGCTGAGATGACATTTGGGTTTCTTCACATTTCCTCCTGACAAGAAAGATTTCAGTACAAAACTGCATTGAAACTAAAACAAGATATGCATGCAGAGAGATTTCTCAAAATATTCTAAGAAAATTGTTTTTTCCCTCCTCAAAAGTGAAGCTTCAAAAATGGCGCTCATCTCCATTTCTAAGCAAAAGAGCTGGCGTCGGACATAGACCCCTCCAAGGTCATGTGGCCAGCGTGACTGCATGGAGTGCTGTTACCTTCCGCTTTGGAGTGGTACCTATTGATCTGCTCATATTTGCATGTTTTTGAACTGCTAGGTTGGCAAAAGCTGGGACTAACAGCGGGAATTCATCCTGCTCCCTGGATTCAAACCGCTAACCTTTCAGTCAGCAAGTTCAGCAGCTTAGCAGTTTAACCTGCTGCGCCACCAGGAGACGACTGGAGGAACCTAGATTTCATTTGTGGTATTTAGTGGCCTCTCTATCAATCAAGTGGTGAATCCACTCTGGGTTTTAATCCACATTTTAATGGAACTCTCCAAAGTGGTGAACGTCTGCTTCCAAAACAGGTTCCACTTCTGCAGCAGCTTAATCCCCACTCTCCCTATAAGTGAGTACTATGGATAACTGAGCCCCAGTTCCTAAACCAGATTCAGCACCTTGGCTAACTCTCTTAGAACAGGACATAATACCCATAATGCGATGGAACAATGGCTTCAAACTACAGGAAAGGAGATTCCACCTGAACGTTAGGAAGAACTTCCTAACTGTGAGAGCTGTTCAGCAGTGGAATTCTGTCCCAGAGTGTGGTGGAGGCTCCTTCTTTGGGGGCTTTTAAGCAGAGGCTGGATGGCCATTTGTCAGGGGTGCTTTGTATGCAATTTTCCTGCTTTTTGGCAGGGGGTTGGACTGGATAGCCCACATCCTTGTACAATCAGAGCATTTTATGCATCCGGTAATTTCTCTTAGACAATGAAATGACATTCTTAGATGAAGTTGGGAAGATGTCTCTTTCCCTTTTTGTACCTCTGGTCCTAAAATTTCAGTCATTTCTTAGGGAAGACCTTTTATTCTTTTTTTTTTAAATGAACCAGTCTTCTAAAGATCCATACAATGGAAATAAAGACAAAAAATAATCTCTACAGGGATTAGATTATTCCCTAATCTCCAACTTGATTTGGCAGGGATGGCACCCAATGATCCTCTGGCTCAGTTGTGGTATCTGTATCTTGTAATATTTTGTGGGAGGTTCTGAAGCCATGTTATTGTAAAGTTGCATTGTTTTTGGTCTTTGTGGAAGCATGATTATGGTTTCTGTTTGGTATCTTTGGTGCCTGTTCCTCCGAGGGTACTATTGTGCGCATGTGGTGCTTTTTTTGTCATGGACTTGGGCCCGTACAATAAACTATTTTGAACTTATGTTCGAAGGCAAAAAACACTCTATGTTTTTATAGGAAACTCAAATATGTCACCCTCTCTGATTTCTCAAAACCCAGAGATCTGTCCTGTTTGCTGGTGTTTTCCCTTCCATGGGCAGGAGGGTGTGGCAGCAGGAAAGAAGGACAAGTACCGTAACATCAGGGACACTGAGATCCCAGGAACAGTGGGAAACAGGGCAGCTTATGATTTACAGGACCCAAAACATCTGTGAGCAAATAAATTAGGTTCTCAGTACCAAATCTTAAGGACAGGGAAATAGTGTCCAAAGGACATCTGTCACCTGTGTATACTTAATGTATACCATGCTGCCGTAGCCAGGTGCAAATATAGAACCAGGTAGCCAAGAACTCAATGAAGTACATTGCTGAAAACAATTAAGCAGAACCAAATAATCTTCCAATTTTTAAGAAAGCAATCCCTTTCTTGACTATTATCAAAAAAAAAAAAAAGGGAGGAAAGAAGGAAGGAAGGGCATGAATCATAGCAAAAAAAAAAAAAAAGACTCGTGTACGTTCCAAATTTCTCCAACATCCATTACAGTTCAATCCTCTTATTTCATGGGAACAGTGCCTGTAGTTTCATTTGTCCATGTCTAACAAAAAGTGTCTTCTCTAGGCATTTCTAAAAACTCCAGTACACCTCTATGGGCTTGAAGTCTTTCATTTCAATAGGTTTGCTATTAATAATGTGAGAACTTTTGGGAATATCAGGTCAAACCATACAAATCATGCCTAGTTCTAGCTTCCCATTTTTCTTTTGCATCCTATGGATTATCCATTTTTGTAGGATCAGTGGAGCAAACAGAAACACTGCTTCCAGTTAACTTGGTTTTTGAGGAGAATGATGTGGCCTCCCAGTAGGGTTTTTTTTTTCCATGTCAGAGAGAACTGGCTGTCTACAAGGATGTTGCCCAGGGGATGCTCGGATATTTTACCATCCTGTGGGAGGTTTCTCTCATGTCCTTGCATGGAAAGATAGAACTGATAGGCAGGAGCTCACCCCATCTTGCGGATTTCAACTGTCGATCTTCAGGTCAGCAGTTCAGCTGTCACAAGGGGTTAACTCATTGTGCCACCGCAGCTCCTATATGTGTAGGAGTGTCAAACTCATTTTCACTGAGGATTACCTCAGCCTTATTGTCTTCAGAGGGTTATTTATAATTATTAGACTGTATAACTGTAACTATGTTGATGTGGCGGGCTAAATTTGAGCTGCTGGCCTTGCGCTTGACACATGTGTTGTCAAGTTTGCCAGTCTGAGAAAATGTGACATGCCCAAAGACATGCAGTGAGTTCCCATGGCCAAGCAAGGCTCTGAACCCTGATTTTCCAAAGTCTGAGCCCAACACTGACACTTCTGTATCAGGCAGACTTTCACAACAACTACATAGTTGCCCATAACTTCCTGGGGCTTTATACTGTACTCCATCAATGCAGCTGAAGAGCAGAATGAAATCAAATAAGTTGATGTTGAAACAATTAAGTTAGTTTCAAATGTCCTTTTATAGTCCATCTTTACTGCCATACTCCCTTTTCTTTTTTTCTTTTAATTAGGAGACCAAAAGACTAGTCAATAACTGACAGTTTAAAGTCCCTCTCACTGACTAAGGTAAATGTTTCCCCTAAAGTTTGGTTCTGTCTGACTCTGGGGGTGGGGGGTGGGGGGGCTCATTGCCATTTCCGAGCCGAAGAGCCAGCATTGTCCATAGACACCTCCAAGGTCATGTGGCTGGCATGACTGCATGGAGTGCCGTTACCTTCCTGCAGAAGGGGCACTTTTTGATCTACTCACATTTGCATGTTTCGAACTGCTAGTTTGGTAGGAGCTGGAGCTAACAGCGGGAGCTCGCCCCACTCCCCAGATTTGAACCACCAACCTTTCAGTCAACAAATTCAGCAGCTCAGCGGTTTAACCCATTGCGCCACCAGGCGGCCCTCTGGTCACACTGACTAGTATGAGCTATTACTTCAAAATGATGAGCAAAGGGCCCATGCACTGAGATAGAAGAGTTTCCTTGGGAAAAACTCCTCACTTGGGGGTCCGTAAAAACTTTTTGTCACTTGACTTGATTCTTTAGCTTCTCGGAACATTGTTCTTTCCATGATCAATACATGCCAAGTGTTATTTTAAGTAGAAAAGGACATTAGTTCTTGCTTATGCAACCACTCGGCCTGTCCTCTAATTTATAGTCTCTCCCTTCCTCCTCTTCATGCCACACAAGACAGGCTGGAAGCCCTCAAAGCCCCCCCCCCCAAATAAACCCCCAGCAAATTGCATGACCCTTGGACATTGGAGTCCTCTCATATTCTGGTCGGAGCCTGTGTTTGTTCCCCGATCAAGGCTAACTGCAGAATGACAAGGCAGAAGCCTTCCTGCTAATAAATGGTATTGGCATTTCAATTCCATGCCAGCATTGATCATGCGCCCCAGAAGAGCCTGGGCGCCTCCGCCCGAGTTTCATTTGCTTTTTCTATCAAAGCAGCCTTTACAAATTGTAGGGCTCTCTTGGGTATTTAAACAAAACCTGGCATCTTTTTTATGAAAGGGCTTTGCTGCAATGCGGTCTCTTATCAGGCTTGGATTTGGGAGCAGACAGAGAACGGAGACACTTCTTTTTCCTGCTGTTAAAGGGTGAAGAAAGAGAAAGAAAATGTCAATTCTTATTTTTTTTGTCCCATGATAATTTTTCCAAATCTTTCCTTCTTCCTTCCCCGCCCCAAAGAGCTGCTTTGACATTCAAAAGGCTGCTTTATGTAAGACTTGTTGGCAATCTTACATAAGTGAGAAGATCATTAATGAACAGTGCTCTGAAGAAAAATGTTGGCCCATTAGCCAAGCTGGGAGACAGTAGCGGTTGAGCTAATATTAGATTAAGGCTTAATTCATATCCTTGCTTGCATATGAGTAAGCCCTATTGACTCCATGGGATTTACTTCTGCGAAGATACAGGCAGGGTTAGAATGAGAACAAAACCACCTTACCAAAAATGCACATGTTGATAGTGCTTTCATTGAGACCAATGAGAATTCCATAATAGTGTCAAGCTTTTGAGTTCTTCAGAGTACTTCATCAGGCTCAGTATATATGTGTGTATGTGTTTTTAATTCAGTCTGTTTTGTTTGTTTATCTGGTGTTCAGCCATTTCTTCAGAAGACTCCAGTTCCAAATGATGGTGGTGATGGATTTATCTATATCTAAGGTTGCATCCACACTGCAGAAGTATAGCAGTTTGATACCAAATTGCCATGGCTCAATGCTATCACATTCTGGAATGTGCAGTTTTGTGAGATGTTTATTGTGGTGGAATGAAAATCACACGTAGTTCACATCTTTACCAATCCACACACTGTCTAGCTATAGAAAATATATGCCACACAGATGATCAGTAAAGAATAAGGTGTGTTTACTCTTTGTTATGCAGAGCAACATATATACAGCCATGAGAACAGTTGCATTGACTCACACAATGTCCTTTGAGAGAGATTCAAATGGTCCTTAGCTGTCCATGTGAAGGGTCGCCTTCTAGCAGCCAAAAAAGCAAAAATACTAAACTGCCTTGGCAAGCTCCTGCACAGAAAACTTAAACATGTAACTGTTGCCAAAACTCCCAGGCTCAGCTAGCTTCTGGACATAGCCCAACCAATCAGCTTTGTGCTTTGCATTTTTCAGTTAACACATTCACCAACTGATTTTTATATGCTCCAACTTTTATTACCTTTCTCTGTCAGGGAGCTCTGGTATCACAATGGATTACAAACTCCAGAATTGAGCTTTGGTAGTTAAAGTGTTGTCAAACTGCTGTAATGTTGCAGTGTGGGTCTTTTTAAGGCAAGTTAAGAGCTATGGTGATCTTCCAGGCTACATTTGGATGAAGGAAAATACAATCTGAGAAGCAGAGGTAGTGAGAAATGGATGTGAAAGCATAAACTTAACACAATCAAATCTACAGTTTATGCTTTCCTGCTCATTTTGGTTATGGATCTGGAATATTTCCTGTTGGTTTCATTCCTTTAAATTTGATTTTAAAATAGTAATAGTAAAATCAAGAGTAATGGTAATAAAGATAAATGATATTCCATGTATACATTAACACACATGCCCCAGTGAAGATGACAAATGCATGTGTGTGTACAAATGCAGACAACACAGTGGGATCTCCAGACCACTTACTGCTAGATGCTGAGTGTTTATTTTTCCTATTGGGGTTGTTTGCTTATTTTCTTTGCCTTTGTATTTTTCTTTCTCCATATTGGTTTGGCCGTCTTGCATAGGTGGTGCCAGAATTCAAAGAAAAGGGAGTGCTCTCATTAACTTTGGGCCGTGGTGGGTTAAATTGCTGAGCTGCGGAACTTGCTGGCTGGAGGGTCGGCAGTTCAAACCTACGGGTCAAGGTGAGCTCCTATTGTTAGCCCCAGTTTCTGCCAACCTTGCAGTTTGAAAACTGTGAGTAGATCAAAAAGTGTGAGTAGATCAAAAGGTACCGCTTCAGTGGAAAGGTAACAGTGCTCCATGCAGTCATGCTGGCCACATTACCTTGGAGGTGTCTACAGACAACACCGGCTCTTCAGCTTAGAAATGGAGATGACCACCACACCCTAGAGTCACACTCAAATAGACTTAATGTCAAGGAGAAACCTTTTCCATTAACTGTACCTCTCCTAGCAAAATAATACAATTCCATGCCAGCTTCCTCCAATTTCTTTACCCACTTTAGACTCCAGACTTCGGAATATATATTTTTTCTTTTCATTTTTGGAGAAGGGTGGAATATGGCAGTTCTACCCCATCCCATTCTTTCAGTGCCAGCTGGTGATATCCCATGCAACTTGTGCCAAGAATCCAATTTTGGATTCTAACCCAAGTTTTAGGGTACTGAACCCAATTCCTAAAATTGGGTACTATCCTTTATGTGCATTCCTGGCTAAAACCCAGAGTAGATTGACTTTCCCTATGGCCATGGAAGGTCAGAGCAGTGTAATGGTTTGAGTGTTGGCCTGTGACTCTAAAACTCTATCTTCAGCCAGAGGAAAGCAAAGGCCAACTTCCTCAGACTGAATCTTACAAAAAAAAAGCCTCCTTTACCAATGACAATTTCATCTTAGAATCATCATATGTTAGAAACAACTTGAAGACACGAAATTAGACTAGATAGTCCAAAAGGGGTGACGGAGGAAGGAATGAGTGAAGAAAAATAAGGAGAGATATAGCTTTCCCAAAGTTTGAGTTCAGCTGTGAGATTTTTTTCATATCAGGAGCGACTTGAAAAACTGCAAGTCTCTTCTGGTGTGAGAGAATTGGCCGCCTGCAAGGATGTTGCCTAGGGGACAACTGGATGTTTGATGTTTTACTATCCTTGTGGGTGACTTCGCTCATGTCCCCACATGGGGAGCTGGAGCTGACAGATGGGAGCTCAACCTGCTCCCTGGATTCAAACTGGCAACCTTTCGGTCAGCAGTCCTGCCAGGACAAAGGTTTAACCCATTGTGCCACCGAGGGCTCCAACTCTGAGATGGGGATCACAGACACAGCAAGTCATTGAACAGCATATGAATATCAGATTAAACCAAGCAGTGCATAGAAGGATGAAGAGACAATGATGGGTATAACAATGTCATTTTTTCCAACTTCTCATTGTAGTAGTTTTCAAAGAAGTAACCAACACAGAAAAGAGGAAGGAAAGGGAGAGAAAGAAGAGGAACGTGATAGCACTTTTAAGACTGACTGGTTCTTATTGCAGTGTGTGAACACTTCTTCATATGCAATACAGAGAGATAGTAAGGCTTATGTTTTAAAATATATTTATCTGGTTCGTGGAGACCCAGAAAAATGCAAATTGTGTCCTTTGCTCTAACTTCCTAAAGTACTGGGTGAAGTCTTTCAGATCTTGAATGGTGTTGAGCTTCTCTTAATATATGAAAGCAATAAATCTTTTACCAAAAGTCAGTTTCTCTGTGTTCAAAACTCTAAGAAGATTCCTTTTGCTATATGTGAAGCAGTGAGGACTCTTGTGTTAATATACGTAATACACTTGAAGTCATTATCTTTGTTCATACATCTGCTAATGGGTTAGAATTGTGAATATAATTAAATCTGGCTGTTTTTCTTTCTAGTCTTCCTTTGTAATTTCTTTGTTCAAGGACTGTGGCCTATGTATATCCAGAAGGCTGATAGGTACTGCAACTGGTTTTGGGGTATTGCCATTTCTAATGTCAAATTTGTGTCCATTTATCTGCTTTGTGTTGTCGAAGGCTTTCATGGCTGGAATCACTAGGTGGCTGTGAGTTTTCTGGACTGTATGGCCATGTTCCAGAAGCATTCTCTCCTGACGTTTCATTCACATCTGTAGCAGGCATCCTCAGAGGTCTGTTGGAAACTAGGCAAGTGAGGTTTATATATCTGTGGCATGTCCAGGGTGGGAGAAAGAACTCTTGTCTGCTTGCGGTGAGTGAATATTGCAATTGGCCACCTTTATTAGCATTGAATGGACTTGCAGCTTCAAAACCTTGCTGGTTGCTTCTTGGGGGATCATTTGTTGGGAGGTGTTAACTGGCCCTGATTGATTCTTGTCTGGAATTCCCTTGCTTTCTGAGTGTTGCTCTTTATTTACTGATTTTAGAGTTTTTCAATAGTGATAGCCAGATTTTGTTCATTTCCATGGTTTCTTCCTTCTGTTGAAATTGTCCATTTGGAGACTTGTTTGTCCAAAGCAAGGTGCAGAGAGGCATTGCAAGCATAGGATGGCATATGTTACATTAGAGAAAAAACAAGTAAAGGTACCTCTGACATATGCCAGCAATGTTCCTCTACATTAGACAAGCAGGACGGTCTCTACACAAAGGGATAAATTTCTGCATTGTTGAATTGGCTATCATAACCATGGATCTCGCTCTTCACAACAGCCACCAGGGGAATATTCTCATTTCGCAAACTTCTCCCCTTCTGGCCTTCCCTTCTCATCACAGCTTGCTTCTCTCATTACATTCATATTTTTTAATTATTGCAATTCTTTCAAAGGGTAATTACCAGGGAAGTCATTGTTCGCACTAAAGCTTAAAGTAGGCTAAACTGCACATTACAAGGCCATTGGTGTTAATTGCAGGATTCATGACAAAGGACGTGGCTGCAACCATCTGGTTTATGGAGAGATAAGGAGGCCAGAAGGCTTGTCTGGATAGGAGGCTTGTGATATCCCAGGGCTGCCCTCCGTTGGGAATCCACGTGGCCCAACAGAGATCGCTATCAGGAAAAGCTAGCGGCTTGCCACTTGTTCTCACAGCAGGCGGGTCTCCCCGGCAAGTAATCTCCAAAGTGCTTTATGAAGATCTAATCTGACCTTATAAAAGCATCAGGGATCAAAACAATTTTGCAGTCTGCCTCCCCATTAAACCTTCCATTCCAACTAACATTGGCCTTCACTGAAAGGGATGCCATGCACAGAAACTACCAGGGTATTAAAAAAGAGAGAAAAAACACAAGTGACTCAGAATTATTCAGAGTTAATTTATATTCTTTCACTTTCTCTCTCTCTGGGGCTGCTGAATTTCCTCTCTCTGGGGATACTGAATCTACCCCAAACCTCACAATGTGGTTTCCCTCTGAATGTAATGGATCATATGTGATGGATCCCATGGTGCTGAATTTATTCTTATAGAATCATAGACTCATAGAGTAGAAACAGATCTCTTGGGCCATCCAGTCCAACCCCCTACCAAGAAGCAGGAACACTGCATTCAAAGCACCCCTGACAGATGGCCATCCAGCCTCTGCTTAAAAACCTCCAAGGAAGGAGCCTCCACCACACTCCGGGGCAGAGAGTTCCACTGCTGAACAGCTCTCTCAGTTAGAAAGTTCTTCTGAATGTTCAGGTGGAATCGCCTTTCCTGTAGTTTGAAGCCATTGTTCCGTGGTATTATGGGTATTATGTCCAGTTCTAAGAGAGTTAGCCAAGGTGCTGAATCTGGTTTAGGAATCCATAGTACTCACTTATAGGGGGAGTGGGGATTCAGCTGCCATAGATGTGGAACCTGTTTTTGAAGCATGCATTCACCACTTTGGAGAGCTCCATTAAAATGTGGATTAAAACCCAGAGTGGATTCACCACTTGATTGATGGTGAGGCCACTAAGTACCACAAATGAAATCTAGATTCCTCCAGTGGCCCCCTGGTGGCGCAGCAGGTTAAACTGCTGAGCTGCTGAACTTGCTGACCGAAAGGTCAGCAGTTTGAATTCAGGGAGTGGGGTGAGCTCTCGCTGTTAGCCCCAGCTTTTGCCAACCTAGCAGTTCGAAAACATGCAAATGTGAGCAGATCAATAGGTACCACTCCGTTGGAAAGGTAACGGCCCTCAGGCAGTCATGCTGGCCACATGATCTTGCAAGTGTCTATGGACAAAACCAGCTCTTTTGCTTAGAAATGGAGATGAGCACCACCCCCAAAGTCGGACACGACTAGACTTAATGTTGGGGAAAACTTTTCCCTTTACCAGTACCCCAAACATGGATGGGTGCATCAGTTTCTTCCTGAAGACCCCACAGAGATACTTTTATGAAGATTTACTTTATCAGTGTTTCCAAAATGAGGGCAATCATGCAAGATCATGGGAAACCTTTTTATGGAGAATGGGCAATGAGAATAGCAATGAAGTCATAAAATGATTTAGAACTCAGGAATGATGCTTTTGGGGGATAATGTTCCTTTACTAGCCATGCTAATTGGGAAATTTTGGAAGCTGTAGTCCAAAAAAAGAGGAATCTTTCTATACCTGGCTGTGCAATAGATTCTTAAGAACACAATATTATGTTCATGTAATTACTTTTCACATTCTTGTTCTTTCTTTTTATATTGCTCACTCCACGTCAAAACCTTTTTAAGAATCCATGATGCCTCTGTAAATTTCAAAACTGAACTGAACATACTTCTGCATTATTGCTGTCAAATTTCCAGTATTTTCTGCCGCTTTGTGTAGGCTTTTAAAAGTCATGGAACATGACTGGAAGTGACAAAGTGCTTGCCCAAAAGAAAGGCACAGGTATGTTATTGAGGCATAATTCCTATCGATGCTCATAAATACTGTCTGAGTTAAGAGTATACCGCATCCATAACATAACAGGAAAAAGGTTTCCTTGGGATTCTAGGGTTGAGATTTCTTTTTGTGATAGTACTTGTGACAATTTGCAAGAGACGCTTCTGACTGAATAATGAGATATAATATTATAGAATATCTGTGCATGTGCGTGTGTGTGAGAGAAATTCTTTTCCTCCTTGGATTTCTAGTAGTAAGCATCCAAACAAGTTCACATTCCTATTTCACAGTTTTATTCCAGCTTTCTGCTTCTCAAAACCCCTGTATTCAAAGCTCGTTGAACCTTTCCCACTATAATCAAAAGGCCAAAGAGAACCAATAATGTGGAGAATTTCTGGCTGGATTTGCTAAAATGTGCTTTAAAACAATAAAAAGATTAAAAGCATTGAAGAAGTTTGGTTTTAATTAAAGCTGCAATGCATGGTGTTTACATGTCTAAGATTTTATTCCTAACCCACTTTTAAAAATTCTCTTCATTTCAATGCAGTAATTAGTACATAGTAGTGTGGCACAGTGGGCTAAACCCGTGTGCCAGTAGGACTGCTGACCAAAAGGCTGGTAGTTTGAATCTGGGGAGTAGGGTGAGCTCCCATCTTTCAGCTCCAGCTTCCCATGCAGGGACATGAGGGAAGCCTCCCACAGGATGGTAAAACATCCAGGCACCCCCCTGGGCAATGTTCTTGCAGACAGCCAATTTTCTTACACCAGAAGCAACTTGCAGTTTCTCAAGTTGCCCCTGACATGGAAAAAAAAAAGGTAAAAATCCTCTGAGGATGCTTGCTACTGATGCAGGTAATACAACCCATACAACCCAAAAAACCTACAACAACCCAGTTCCAGGGAAGGATTTCTTCTCTCCCACCCGTATGATTGCATGGTACTTCACAGACTTAGAAGAGGTCAGGAGCCTGCTTTACTAAGCTTACAAAGTAAACTCGACTCAGGTGAAACAGCAAAGAAAGGGGGAGGAAGTGGAACAGAGTAAACTGGGAAAGGGGTATGTGTTAGGCTCCGTTAATGACCTGGTTATAGTAGGGCACAGGAACTAGGGGAAGGTTTGTATAAAAAAGACTTGAGGAACGATGGGAACTGAGATGATGGCATTAACTAGGTTTTCTCAGAGGAAACATATGGGGAGCAACAGAAAAGAGAAATTAGACATTTTCAGGGATGTCCTCTTTAAAATACATTCTGTTTTACATTTTTGTATGCTACATTGAGCCCCTTGAAAAGAAAAAGACAGGATATAAGTATATACCATCTCAGTTTATAACATTTCCAAAAATGCAGCTTTTTCTTCCTTTATCCCAGTGATTCCCAACCTTCTTTTGAAAAGGGACAGCTTTAACCAGGGACCACTCTCTCATTAGTACCAAAAGGGTTACAAATTAGTTTTTGGTCAACTTTAGGGTGCCAATTCAGAAAATTGCATTGGATAGACCACATCAACTCTAGTTTCCAACACAGAACATATGCCATCTAATAGTTGCCATCTGCTCGCCCACAGAAAACCATATTTAATAAGCCCTGGCACTATAAGAGGGTTTTGGAAGACCAGTCGCTCTCATTGCAACGGTGTAGTAATGGTGAGGCTCCAAACCATATTTTAGTTCTTGCGGATCACTGGTGGTTTATGGACCACAGGTTGGGAGCCTCTGCTTTAGCCTCTTACATAAATTTGGTCTACCTCCCCCTAAACTATATGTCCAGAGAAAGGCAAGCTAAAAATAAAATAAACAAATGTCACTGTAATTGGGTAATAATGATATCTCAGACCAAGGTGCACACACATTGAAAGGTTTAAAGAGTAAATTAGCTGAGAGATTTAGCCTCGTTGGTATATTGTATAGTACATGTCAGATGGATTGACAACAAATATTTAGTGGCTACATTTAACTATGAGGATTTATATAAAAATAATAAATTTATGTTAGAATGTATAGACATTTTAGTGTCACCCTATCTGGTGGTGCCACCTGGTGTGGTTCGTACTTCCCTAGTGATGTTACTATAAATCGGGGAGAGGGAAGCAGGGCCAGACAGCCATGGATGCTGCCTTAAATCCAGTGATAAAAGACAGGATAAAATGTACTAAACCAACAAATCAACAGGTACTTGTTATGCAGAAATCAAAGGATGTCATTTTTAAGGTACTGAAATAATAAGAACGATTACTTGCTGAGGTGTGCACACCAAACTGCTGATTACAGGTTTAGGGAAAGTAGCTGATTTTTTTATGAGACCTCTAACACTATACTTTGATGCTGGGAAGTAGTTTTGTTTTATTTCTGTATGACATCAATAAATGACCCTTCTGCCCACTAGGCATTTGAAAGGATTAAACCAATTCATATAAACACAGCCATGAAACAAAACAAAAGCAATATGACCTCACGGAAAACAAAAAACAGACACTGTTTTTCATCACAGTAAATAAAGTTGCAGAAAATATGGAAGTGTATGTGGGTGCAGCTGTTGTCAGGGCAGGGGGGGATTTTTACCTGGTGAGTGATTAGAAACACAATGAAAAATACTCACAGATTTTATTTGCTTTAGTGGTCAAAGGTGCCTTAACACATCAAGATAACACACAAAATGGTAAGCTGCTGACTGGTATGTGGGGTTTGGGGTGGGGAATGCTGGGTGTGGCCAGAAAGCATTCCCTAGCACTGTAGTTACAGTGATATGTGGTGTGTAATGGTCATACAGGATTCCTTTGCAGGTCCTTTGTGAAACTGTGTTGTTTTGGTACCAAAATATTCTTTTCACACAAATTGATCCTGAAATAAGAAAACAATTGGTGCAGAAACTTTCATAAGCTCGCCCAAGAAGGAGAGAGCTTCCGAAAACCTTTATATTCCTAGCAGCATTGAGTATATTTGTTGTGGGGAAGGAGCATTGAGCGTCAGTCCAAAGGATGGCTCTTTCATCTGCCTAACACAGAGACTCACAAACACTGGATTGGTGAGAGGCTGTTTAAAATTTCAGAAGTGGTTGAGCAAACAAACCTTGGTCTCAAGGACAGCCTGGGAGAGTTTGCTGTGTTCAGAAAAACAAGATAGTTCTTCCATTCTGCATACAACACCCGACTGATTGGCAGTTAATTCTTTCTTTAGCAGAATGGCTATCTGTATCTCACAACTTGAAGAGGAAAATCATTTCAGTAACCAATGCTTTCACCGTGCTCACTTCTTAATTTGAAAAGCCACCAGGGACCAGTTAAAATTGACTAAGGAGCCAGATTCTGTTCTAAGGCTTCTAATTGTTCAAAGCTCAGGAAATATTCCCCTTGTGGACCACAGCTCCCAAAAATCCCCAGCTAGTGAAAAATTAGGAGTTGCATTCCATAAAAGAAACTTATCCTAGCTCTTCCCACCCCTCTGCTTTAACAGATCTATGTTGTGGCAACAATGCCCCTTGGTGCAATTCCCAACTTGGGAAAAAGGTTTCCTCAAAGGTCATCTTTTCATGAGACATCCATGCTATGTGATAAGAAATGGAATGGTTCAGAAATCCAAGCCTGGAATAATTCAGCTGAGATTGGCAGTTAACCTAGAACTATGCTGTGTCCAGGTGGGTTCATCAAGTGCTCTGCTATGGCTGATTTCTCAGGTTGAATTAGTCTGCAGTGCATAGGGAAACTGATGAAAGAATACAACATATAGAAGATCTACAGACCCACTAAGAAAGTCCAACAAATGCTACATTCAGCAAAGGACAAGAGGGATCCTCTCACTTCTGCAGGAGTCTACCGTATACCATGCAGCTGTGGATAAGTCTACATAGGGACCACCCAATGCAGCATTGCCCAGACATGAATCAAGGAATATGAAAGGCACTGGAGACTAACTTAACCTGAATAGTCAGCCATAGCAGAGCACTAAATGAACCAACCTAGACACAGCATATTATTTGAGAACACAGAAATTCTGGACCACTGTAACAACCACCATGTCAGACTACACAGAGAAGGCACTGAAATCCACAAGCATGTGGACAATTTCAACAAGAAAGGAGGAAATCATCAAAATAAACAAAATCTGGCTAACAGTATTATAAAACTCTAAAATCAGGACAGCAAATAAAGAACAACACTCAGAAAACAGGGGAATTTGAGATGATAAACAATCAGGACCAGCTAATCACCTCCCAACAAAGGATTCCCCCAGGCAAGAAAAAGCGAGGCCTTGAAGATGCAAGGCTATTCAATGCTAATCAAGGTGATTCATTCACACTTGCCTCAAAGAGTTTTTTTCTCCCACCCTGGGCATTCCACTGATATACAAGCCCCACTTTCCTAGTTTCCAACAGACCCCACAACTTCTATGCCTAACATAGATGTGGGTGAAATGTCAGGAGAGAATGCTTCTAGAACATGGCCATACAGACCACAAAACTCACAGTAATCCAGTGATGAAAGCCTTCGACAATACATATCTTGTTTGTTGTGTAACTGCTAAATATAATAAAAGACTTGGGCATTATCCTCACCATCTTGGAAGTGGCATTATTTGTCTCTCCAACTAGGAAAAACATCTGATGAAAAGAAAAGAAATAATGCATCTTTTAGATGATTCATGCACAGATTGCAGCAGGCATTTTCTTAAAAGTGGAGTTGGGTTGGGAGTGTTACAGTTTATTTCCATGCCATCTGTCATTCACAAAAGGCCCCAATTGGCTCAGAAATCTACAATCCAAGCAACACACAACTGCTTACAATAAGTTTAAACAGCACTTGGAAATAATGCATTACAAATAACAATTTTTTCCAGTAGCTCATTATTTTTGACATGTTAATGAAGGCATAATGATGTTCCTTTTGCAAATTAATATAAGGATTGCTAGCATCATTATGATTTCTACTGCAATAAGTGTCATTGTATCATTAGTCCTAAAAGGTTGCTTTTGGGTGTTTCTTTTGATGGGATTTTTGCCATTGTATTTCCCCCCATGTTTTTGTTATTAAAGCACTATGTTAATTAACATATCACTTTTTAAATAATGAATAATATCAACACACTCCTTTTGTAAAATAATGAGTTCCACATTTCTTTCAAACTCTCAATTTAAAATGACAATATCACAGTTAGGCAACATTTAAAAAAAGCAAAATCCTGGAGTGAAAGCAGAAAAAACCCGCAGCGGGTGGTCCCCATATAAACAGAGTCATGAATCTTCATTGGACTGTAGTCTAAACTTTAATGCACTATCAAAGTATACTACTATATCCACAAAAACAAGCTGAGCAATTTTAGCTACAGTCCCTCTTTAACTAAAATTGGGCTACAATTCAGGATTTATTCACCATTGATTAATATGAGAATCCCTGACTCAGGAATGAACAAAGTACAGGCTATTTTTGTGCCTCCGCTGTTCTCAATTTTTTTCCCGCCTGCCATGCTTTTCAGGCAGCATAGGGCATCTTTTTTAAACAGAAAAGTCATTTTCTGATAGCTATATGTGTCTATCAGTACTGCCCATTATAGGTGTATAGTCTTTCTTAATGCAAGCATAGTTTCATCTCACTTCTAGCAAAAATGAGGAGCAACCAGGAACCTTCCATGAATCAAAGCACAATTCTAAAAGCAAAGAAAGACATGCCTTTTCCCACCATGTCTCATGTCCCTATAGATGCAACATAACTTCAAGATCATGTCAGTTCTATGCTAACACCACCTGCTTTGCCCAAGAAAGATATCTAGAGACTTCCAAAACTACACACATCTCTGCTGACCTCATAAAACAATCCCACAAACACAGGCTTGGGGATTCTTCCTTAGGTATTTCTGAGTGGGAAGGATACACTACTACTATTACTACTACTACTACTAATAATAATAATAATAATACAACAGTAATAATAATACTATATTTCTAATCCATCCTATCTCCCCGAGGGGACTCAGGACAGATTTTGCTGTATTGTATTTTTGGGCTTGGCCTCATGTTAGCCACCCTGAGTCCCCTTTGGGAAGATGGTGGCAGGGTATAAATAAAGTTTATTGTTATAATGTTATTATTTCCCTTCCAGCTTTGGGGGGTGGTGCTCATCTGTCTCTGGGGGGTGGTGCTCATCTCCATTTCTAAGCAGAAGAGTCTGCGTTGTCCATAGACCTCCTAGGTCATGTGGCCAGCATGACTGCATGGAGTGTCGTTTACCTTCCCACTGAGGTGGTACCTATTGATCTCACATTTGCATGTTTTTGAACTGCTTGGTTGGCAGAAGCTGGGGCTAACAGCAGGAGCTCACCCCATCCTCCAGATTCAAACTGCCAACCTTTTAGTCAGCAAGTTCAGCAGCTCAGCACTTTAACCCGTTGTGCCACTGTGGCCTCCATATAAGGCAGAAGAAGCTGCCTTCTCTTTTATTGTTTTCCAAATGTGAAGCTCATGCTTTTTGGGTTCAGCCCAGGCATGGTTAGGTTTGGGTAGCTCAAGTGTGCCTTAGGTGGGTCATGCCTACCATGTCCCTTTGTCAAACAGAATAAATCTGGGCCCAACCTAGTATTAGGAAGACGAGTAGAATCCATCCCTTCTTGCCAAGAGAAAAGGTGAAACAACCAGAAGAACAGACCTTGGGATGAATATACGGATTCCCAGAGTGATATCACGGGTGGGATAAAGTGATAAACCCTTGTGGGATTAAGTCCAAGGTTTCATTATCAAGACTTTTGTTTATTTTATTTACACAGGCACTCACACATATCCTGTACGATAATGCATTTTACCCCCTTTTCATCAGAGTATGCTAAATCAACACTGCTATGTTTAGGGGTCTCTCTTGCACCACCTTCAGAGTGGAGCATCTCACCTGTACCCCAAAACTGTATTACGCAAACACCACATTGATCAACATTTCTTGAGGTTGCAAGGAGAAACATGGCCATTGGGAGCTGATAGATTTGTCTTACACAAACTAAAAGGATTACATTGTAGCTCAATCCTTGGATGCCACAATAGCTCTAAGCCAAAACAGGACTGCCTGACTTTTCAAACCACAAGGTTGCCATGGGATGGGTGGTTTTTAATTTGAGTCATGATGATACTTGGTTGGGATTTGTGGTTAACCCTTTCTCCTTGTCATTTTCTTGTTCTAAAGTGTGCCTCCCCCCCCCCCCCCCCCCACCACGACCAGCAGCTATTTACCCAATTGAAACAAAATGCAGATTCACTCCTGGCAACTGTACTGCCATCAAGGGCACTAGTAGCAATGCTGGGAGTTAACATAATGAAGTATTTCCTGTTAAACACTTTCTCTGATCAACAACTTTCTGATTTGCTGAAAATAAATTTGCCTGCCAAATATTTCTTGGTGGGCAATAGTTAAACACTTTCCCCCTCCAACAGCTTCCTGATCTGCTCAAAATAGATGCTCTTGCCAGCACACAAAAAAGAAGGTTTTAAAAGTAAAATATCATTCCCAAAAAAACCCCAAGCCACCCCATAGAGACTGGTTGCTCTTATTAGGGATCTCCCCCATCTTGTATGTGTCACTTCCCTGTAGAGGAGTTTACTTTTGATACAGGTAGAGACTCAAACTGCACCAGCTCCAAGCTTTAAAAGCTTGAGTCTATCCCATCAGGATATTCTCCTTTATCTGTTGTTGGCAGTCTTAGCTGATATTCTCTTTGGGGCATAAAAAAAATGTCTGATAGAAATAGTCTATAAATAGCCAGTGCTTGGTCTGGGACTTGGCACTAGGGGAGGATTAGTTCCTGTTGCAAAACAGCAGCTTTGGGGAATGTTTTTTTGTCACGATCACAGCAGGGGATGGAAAGGGTTAACACCCCTCATGCACATACACTCACGACTGTTATAAAACTGATAATTATCCGCCCTCTGCAAATGGATGTTATATAACATTTTCTGAAAAATAAAAAGCAGAAATGTTAAATGGGAAGACACATTTAGCATCACCTTCAGTTTGATCCTTCATACTCAAAAGAGAAGTTTTTCTGGCTGAATTCATTGGCGCCACCCACTTTGCCTTCTGCAGACTGGGCTCTGCCCTAACCTGGCCCTTGCCTACAGTTTGGCCATCCGCGCCTTTGGCCACATCAGTGGTGCCCACCTCCACCTCGCAGTGACAGTGACATTTCTGCTGAGCTCCCACATATACCACAGGGAAACCATTTTCGATGTCCTTGGTTAGGTGCTTGGAGCCACAGTTGGGAGCAATCGGCTCTGTGATTTCTCTCCTGATGAGGTCCATGGGAGGCTGGAGGTCAATAGCATGGCTGCTGATGGTGACATAGGGAATGGAGGAAATGGTTGAACAGGGAGAAGGATGAAAGGCGTAACTCCCGGCAGCTAAATCCATGCTACCTCATGGTGCCCAAGAATATTAGAGTCAATTTATTGTCGAAAGCTTTCATGCTGGAATCACTGGGTTGTTGTAGGTTTTTCGGGCTGTATGGCCATGTTCTAGAAGCATTCTCTCCAGACGTTTCTCTTGCATCTATGGCAGGCATCCTCAGAGGTTATGAGAGTCATGAGTCAAGATGTCCCTGGTTTGGAAGTCACTTCTGATTGGACGATAGTAGGTGGCTTTAGGGGAGCCCCATCCTTAAGCAGAAGTGACTGTTGGTGACATCTCTGGCCTAATTCCGGGGGGGGGGGGGGGGGGCGCCTTTACGAGAAATGGGAGAGGTAGCAGAAAAGTATTTATCTGTTTAATTAATGGTTAATAAGCTACAATGGTTCATCTGCATTTATATTGGAATATGGAGTTGACTATTGGGTTTATGTAAAATTTCAATTGAAATTTAAGTACTTGAAATAAAAGCCTTGTCAGAATGAAGCTAAAAAATTCCACCCATTTCTCTCCCCTTCTCCCTTTTTTTGGTTCCTTCTTTGAGCCTGGAGAAGGAGAAAACAGCTGCGTGGATTATTGAGTATTCACTTTTAAAAGAAATCCACTCCACCAAGGCTGTTTTCTTATTTCCCTCCCAGTATCTTCTTGGGTGTTCCCATACTCCCTCCCTTATAATAACATCTCCTTAGCCCACCTTCCAGTGCGAAATTTGGCCATTTATTTATTTCATGTCAAAAGCC
Organism: Anolis sagrei; assembly: GCF_037176765.1. Taxonomy (NCBI): domain Eukaryota; kingdom Metazoa; phylum Chordata; class Lepidosauria; order Squamata; family Anolidae; genus Anolis; species Anolis sagrei. Next base: position 139,691,537 of record NC_090022.1, read on the forward strand.
TTGCATAAATAAATAAATAAATAAATATAAAACTGAGTTGTAAAGCAATGCTTTTGGGTTGGAAAGATTAGCTGTTTATAAGAAATGTTGCCCAGGGGATGCATGGCTGTATTTACAGAAAGAGTCTTCAAGGAGGCTCTTTCTGTGGCCATGAGGGGACAGTATGTGCCCCTCTTGTATCCATTGAGGATGCACCCAAGACTCCCCAGGGATACCTGAAATGTAGATAATTTGTTGGTGTTTATCCGTTCAGTTGTTTCCGACTCTTCGTGACCTCATGGACCAGCCCACGCCAGAGCTCCCTGTCAACCATCGCCACCCCCAGTTCCTTCAAGATCAAGCCAGTCACTTGGCTTGATCTTCACTTTCTTCACTTTCTTCTTTCACCTTGGTTAGAAGGCTCCTCATCTCCTCCTCACTTTCAGCCATCAAAATGGTATCATCTCCATATCTAAGGTTGTTAATGTTTCTTCCAGCAATTTTAACTCCAGCCTTGGATTTGTCAAGTCCCGCACATCGCATGATGTGTTCTGCATACAAGTTGAATAGGTCGAGTGAGAGTATACAATCCTGCCGTACTCCTTTCCCAATCTTGAACCAGTTGGTTGTTCCATGGTCAGTTCTTACTGTTGCTACTTAATCCTTATACAGATTCCTCAGGAGACAGACAAGGTGGCTTGGTATGCCCATACCACCAAGAACTTGCGACAATTTATTATGATCCACACAGTCAAAGAGTAGTCAATAAAACAGAAATAGATGTTTTTCTGAAACTCCCTGCCTTTCTCCATTATTCAGCGGATATTGGCAATTTGGTCTCTCGTTCCTCTGCCTTTTCTAAACCCAGCTTGAACATCTGGCAACTCTCGCTCCATGTATTGCTGGAGTCTTCCTTGCAGGATCTTGAGCATTACCTTACTGGCATGAGAAATAAGGACCACTGTACGGAAGTTTGAGCAGTCTTTCACATTTCCCTTTTTTGGTATGGGGATATAAGTTGATTTTTTCCAACCTGATGGCCATTCTTCTGTTTTCCATATTTGCTGGCATATGGCATGCATCACCTTGACAGCATCATCTTTCAAGATTTTAAACAGTTCATCTGGGATCTGTTGCCTCCTGCTGCCTTGTTGTTACCAATGCTTCTTAAGGCCCATTCAACCTCACTCCTCAGGTTGTCTGGTTCTAATTCACTCACCACAATGTCAAAGCTATCCTCGATATTATTATCCTTCCTATACAGATCTTCTGTATAGTCTCCCCACCTTCTTTTATTTTCTTCAGCTTTTGTTAGGTCTTTGCCATCTTTGTTTTTGATCATGTCAATTTTTGCCTGAAATTTACCTCCAATGTTTCTAATTCGCTTGTCCTTCCTATTCCATTGTCTTTCTCCACTTCCATGCATTGCTTGTTTAAAAATAATATATTTTGAATGTACTATTCCATTGTCTTCCTCCACTTCCATGCATTGCTTGTTTAAAAATAATATATTTTGAATGTACATTAACCAGGAGCATGCCAGACAATTGCACTGGGGGATCTACAGTGGCCCACAAACATTTCTAGTGGAGTTTGAATACTGTATTTCTTCAATTTTAAGACTCACTTTCCCCTTATATTAACATCTCTTAGAATAACAGGTGTATCCTCTGTATTTTTGTTGTTGTTCATACTGAAATTATGGAGCGTCTTAAAATCGATGACATCTTACAATGGAAGAAATACGTTGAATCAAACTCGGATATGACTATATAGTTAATAATAATGTTTTTAATGGATTTTAACTTAATGTTTTATTTACTGTGTAATGTTTTTACTTTAATGTTTTGTATATTGCCGGCATCGAATTGTTGCTGTTGTAAGCCCTGAGTCTCCCTTCGGGCATAGAAAAGGACAGGATATAAATGTTTGAAATAAATAATAAATAAATATTTTTGAAACATGAATAAGTGGATAAGGGGTTTGTAGTATACTCCTCTTTCCTGCTCTGGATACTGCTTGGAGTAATCAAAGTGCTGCTTTCAACTCCCTGCTCATTCACAAACAAAGACATGTGCACAGATTCACAACTGTCTTGCAATTCCCATTTGCCTCCTATTGTTTTACTCTTCAAGCATCCTGTTCAAATCCAGTAATGGTGCTAATAACATTTGCATAGGGAACGATCCTCTATATGCTAATAGTTGTCAGACAGCCGTGGCATGCTTTTCCGCTTTCTTTCTTCTCATCGCATTCTTCTATTACTTGGGGATAATTTCATTCTCATTCTTGTTGATCTTGCTGGTGGTTTAAACATTCATACGTGGCCCACGGCAGCGTAAACTGCTCATGCCTTTGAGGCTTGATTCTTCAAAGCGGGAGGAATCTGTCCCTTTTTATCTGTGGGTGTGTTGCTTCTGGATGCTGTTCATAAACATCTCACGAAAACAATCTGCTCGCTTGCCTTTACAACACCAGTCACCCTTGCCACAAACCCCGCTTTTCATCTCGCTTTCCACTCTCCCTGACCTTGCAATTTCTCACAATTGCTGCCGATCTGAAGCAAGGAGCATTAAATAAGATGTATTTCAGCAATAACGGATCTCCTTGTAATCCCCCCCCCCCTTTCCCTTGGCAAGGAGATACAAAAAAGAGATAAGGACAAAAAGGGAACATTTCTGTCTCAGCAATAATAACCCTGTCAATCTTTGTGTCTGGTGCTCAACAGATGGCAAAAATCTTTCCTGTTCAAGGCTGTAACGGCCAAGATTTTATTAATAGGATGATATTTGCCTTTCGCTCTGTGCAAACATGTGTGAGCAAGTATATTTGCAGGGTTTTAAAATACACAACAACAACAGCAAAAATCCACAGGGATTTATGCATGCTAGCAGAAGGTTTATTATGAATGGCTTGGATTTGGCAGTGCATTCACTTACTCCATCCCATTTCTGATTCCACTGATGGATGAGCTGCAGAGATTAAAGAGAGATTGTTGAGGCAATTATAAGAAGAAAGCAAGGCGGCTGATGCTAAAGTCTCCAGACTTGTCGGATTCCCGGGCTTAATTTTTGCCCAGGTCTTTATCCCAGGACCTGCTGCAACTAAATTCCTAGGCAAAAACGGTGTGATCACAGATGATTGAGCCCCTTGCCATACTGCAAAGGGCATTTTATATGCCTCATTAATTCACCATAGTCAGTGATTGAGTTTCAAAGGGATTTGTGATCAGTGGGGGATTAAATAAACACCCCTCACAATAACGAGCCCAAGAATCTACAATGTGCTGGAGATCGGCACTTGTTTTCTAGGCCGTGACTGGAATCATAGAATCATAAGAGTTGGAAGAGGGCCATCTAGTCCAACCCTATTCTGGGAGATAGCCTACAGCTGCTGGCATTTGTGTCAGTCTGCCATCCAAGTACCAACCAGGGCTGGCACAGCTTAGCTTACAAGATCAGACAGATCTTGTGCCATCAGGGTGTTTAAGGTTTTTTCTGATGCGACAGAATCATACACTTTGAAGAGATCACCCACCCCAACCCCTTCTGCCATGCAGGAACACCCACCCAAAGCACTCCTGACAGATGACCATACAGCCTCTTTTTAAAAACCTCCAAAGGAGGAGACTCCATTGGACTCTGAGGAGGCATATCACTGCAGAACACTCTTTACTGTCAGGAAAGTAAGGAGAATATCTACTGTTTAAGGAGAATATCTTTTCCTGCAATTTGAATCCACTGCTCTGTTTCCTAATCTGCAGAGCAGCAGTAAACAGCTATTACAGATTTTAATTAATTAATGTGATTTAATGTTCTAAATGTATGTAATTATTGGATTTTATTATGTATTTTATTATGTGTAGATTGAAGGTATCGAATTGTTGCCGGCTGGAAGCCGCCCTGAGTCCCCCCCCCCAAGGGGGGTTGAGAAGGGAGGGGTACAAATATCTGAAATAAATAAATAAATAAATAAATAAAATATCCCTCCCTTGCAATGTTGCTCTGCATAGCAACCCTGTGAGCTGAGCTGAACTGATCACCAGAACCTGGCCAAAGTCATCCAAATTTCACATATGGTGGAATTGAACCCAATTTTCTCTCTCCTGATACCCCCACAGACACCTGACTAGGCATGTAGCCCCAAATTCTCATGGTGGTCCACGAGAAGGCCTTACTGGTACATTATTTAAACTGTTATGTTTATTCATATCATGATCTGATCACCATGTTCAATATATCCCATATGCATGGGGTATTGGGGTAACGATACAAAAGGTTTGCTAGGGCAGATCCTCAGCCCCCCCCCCCAAATCAAACTCAGCCACCCCCCGAATCAAACTCAGAACCCCCGAATCAAAGTCCTGGCTATGGGCCTGCCTCTGACCCTCAGGTTTTCCCCAACCAAGCACTCCTTAAACGAATGGATAATAGCTGAGATCCAATATTAATGCTGGCAACATGGAAGTTCCTACACTGGGTGGTGCTAGTTTGCAGACACTGGCTCTACCTGGGAGACATCAAACCAATCCTGAGTACCTGACAATGAAGAGATATCTTCCCCTTTGTATATGACAACAACAGCTTCTCCTGCTCTCATGGTGTTCAAGGGCAGCTCCTGGGAAAGGTAAAGGTTTCCCTTGACATTAAGTATAGTCGAGTCCGACTCTGGGGGGGACTCATCTCTATTTCTAAGCTGAAGAGCTGGCGTTGTCCATAGACACCTCCAAGGTCATGTGGACAGCATGACTGCACCTTTCCACAGAAGCGGTACCTATTGATCTATTCACATTTGCATGTTTTCGAACTCCTGGGAAAAGCCTTGCAATAATATAGGTTTGGGGAATAATAAGACTGGTCTGGGGGTTTCCCAGCTGCCCTTGCATACACAACATAATGGCATCGCAAAAGGAGGTACAAGATATCTCCTTCCAGAATAAAAAGCCAGTTTGAGCATTGGGCTACCATTCTGGAAACCAGGGTTGGAATCCCTGCCCTGTCGTGGACACCCATTGGGTAGCCCTGGGCAAGCCCCACTCTCTCAGCTTTAGAAGAGGGCGAAGGCTGACTTCCTGTGAACAAATCTTTTCAAGAAAATCACATGATATATTTGTCTTAGGCCCGCCATATTTTGGCAATGACTTGAAGGCACACAACATCTGGGGTTCATCCCAGCGTGACCTACCTACAAGACTCTGGCCTATTGTAAAGATTGGGATATGTTAATCTGGTGAGTACAAAGCTAGGGAAGGCTGAAATAGCCTTGACACCACACTGTCTCCTCCGCTTTGTCTGAAATGCTGTGTATGGTATCTTGCCCCGCCCCTGAAAGATAACAAGGTCACCTTTCACTCTTCTGAGCAACCCACCTGTGCCACAATCATAGCCTTGGACTCATGAAACAAGACCCCATGTTACCTTGAAGATGAGCTGATTTGATACGGGAACGCCTGTGGTTTCACGTCATGAGCCTCAAGGCAGCAGGGAGCTTCCATATTAGTGTGATGGCTCTGGGTTTTAGTCCCAATTTTAAAAATACTCACCTAGGCACTCAACCTGGAATGTACATGTGGCATCAAATTTCCTGCTGACTTACAGCAGCCTCATGAAATTCATAGGAACTTTTTTTTGTAAGGAATCCTCAGAGATAGTTTTGCCAGTTTCTCCCTATGAAATAAAGCCTTCGGCACCTTGTATTTGTTGACAGTCTCCCATCCAAGCGCTAACCAGAGCTGGACCTGCTTTGCTTCTAAGATTAGGAAGGATCTGATGACCTTAAGCTATTGCAAAAGGGACCTTTTAACAACTTTGGGCCCTTCCACACAGCCATATAACCTAGAATATCAAGGCAGAATAACCCACAATATCTGCTTTGAACTGGGTTATCAGAGTCCACACTGCCATATATCCCAGTTCAAAGGAGATAATGTGGGGTTTTACTCAGCTGTGTAAAAGGGGCCTTTGAGACTATAAGTGGGGTGGCTTCAGCACCTTTAAAGTTCTCACTTAGTTCAGAGTAAAACCTGGGAGAGATTCATCACTCCACTGATATGGAAGCCACCATCCAGCACTTCAGTTGAAAAGTCTTGTTTATGCTGGCCAAGTTTCTAAAGTGCAGCACGGTTGATTTGCATTCTGGTTCTCGATTGGTCACTATAGGGAGCCGTGGCTCGGGATTGGCTCCGGCGCGTTCGAGGCGTCGACGAGGTTCTTCGGTGTTGTGTTGGGTGGAGAGCGGGGCGTTGTGGGGCGAGTCGCCATGGGGCTGCCAGGTCGGGCCCTCTTCCTGCTGGCGGCCTCGGACTTTGCGCTGCAATGGGGGCTGTGGGCGGTGGCGGCCGCCTTGCGCACCGAGAAGTTCTTCGATTTGGCGGGTGAGGGGGGCACCCCCAGGGCGCAGTGGGTCCGAGCAGTGGGGGGAGGGTGGGCAGACCGACGTGGCCATATACTCAATGTATGGGGCTGTTTTGAGGGGGAGGGTTGAGCCCCACGCACACCCTAGGTGATCTCCCCTATTTTGCAAACCGCACCCTTCCTTCCAAGGCTGCACCTACACTGTAGAAGTAATGCAGTTTGACACCACTTTAACTGCCATGGCTCAACGCTGGGTAATTCTGGGAGTTGTAGTTTGGCAAAGTCAAATTGCATTACTTATAGATGCATTCCAAGTTTGTTGTCTGGGACATCCTGGCCCATAGAGGGCTTGGGAGAGTTGCTGCTGCTGCTGCTTTTTCTTCCATTATGAGTCCCACGAAATTACTTTTTAAAGATTTAAAGTCCTCCAAATGCCCCATCTTACTTGGCCAACTTCTGGCTGGAGGGTTCTGGGAGTTGTGGTCCAAAAGGCCAGACTTCAGCCATGGTGTTGACATTGGAAAGGATGTAGCATGTTAAGACAAGTTGCCAAGCACTTCTTTTTTGTATTGTCGAAGGCTTTCATGGCTGAAATCACTGGGTTGTTGTAGGTTTTTCAGGCTGTATGGCCATGTTCTAGAAACGTTCTCTCCTGACGTTTCCCCTGCATTTGTGGCAAGCATCCACTGCTTTTTAAAAATGTGTATCCCATTAGCACCACACTGATGAATTATCTGTAAAATACACTTAGTCTGTATTTAATTTTATTATTACAGGTTGAGCACCCCTTCTCTGGAATTTTAAATCTCAAATACTCCAAAGTTGTCCACATGGGATATAGGGACACATTTGCTTTCTAAAGGTTCTATGTACGCAAACTTTGTTTCATGCACCAAGTTGAAAGTGTGGCACATAAAACCACCTTTAGGTGTGTAAGGTCCAAGCATAAGTTAATTCAATGTGTTGTCAAAGGTTTTCATGGCTGGAATCACTGGGTTGCTGTGAGTTTTCCAGGATGTATGGCTATGTTCCAGAAGCATTCTCTCCTGATGTTTCACCTACATCTATGAGGAGCCCCTGGGGGCTCAGTGGGTTAAACCCCTGTGCCAGCAGGACTGAAAACTGACAGGTCACAGGTTTGAATCCGGGGAGAGATGAGCTCCCTATATCAGCTGCAGCACCTCATGCGGGGACATGAGAAAAGCCTCCCACAAGGATGGTAAGACATCAAAACATCCGGGCGTCCCCTGAGCAACGTCCTTGCCAATGTCAAGGTGGCCAATGGCAACATTTCCAGATATATAAACTTCACAGATATATAAACTTCACTGTTTGGGGAATTCCAGACAGGAAACAATCAGGGCCAGCCAATACTACCTAACAAAGGATTCCCCTAGGCAGGATGCAGCCAGGCTTTGAAGCTGCCAGTCCATTCAGTGCTAATCAAAGTGGCCAATGGCCAATTCTCTCATACCAGAAGTGACTTGCAGTTCCTCAAGTCACTCCTGACACACACACACAAACCACATCTATGGGAGGCACCCTCAGAGGTTGTGAGGTCTGCTAGAAACTAGGCAAGTGAGGTTTATGTATATGTGGAATGATGTCCAGGGTGGGAGAAAGAACTCTTGTCCACTTGAGGCAGATGTGAATGTTGCAGTTAGCCACCTTGAATAGCCTTGCAACTTCAAAGCCTCCCACCCTGGACATTCCACAGATATATAACCCCCACTTGCCTAGTTTCCAACAGACCCCACAACCTCTGAGGATGCCTGCCATTGATGTGGGCGAAACATCAGGAGAGAATGCTTTTGGAACATGGCCAGATAGCTGGAAAACTCACAGCAACCCATAAGTTTAGACTTGGGTCCTATCTTCAAGATATCTTATCAAGTATTTAAAAAAATCTGAAAAAAAATCCTAAATCCCAAAGACCAAAGGGATACTCCACCTGTATTTATTGTTCAGCACATGCTTTGTTGTTATTATTATGCGGCCCATACTTATTTGTGGTCCCCTTCCAACTCCTATGATTCTAAGTAGTGTACAGACAGATGGTTCTATATGAGCCTCCTATTTTCCTTGCATTCCTCCCTTTATGGTTGTAAAAGAATGAATGCAACCTGGAAGCCAGCAGCAACTAGCCCCGCTTTGTTCAGGGTCTGTTTCCTCCTGGATGGAGCCCTTGAAGGGTTTTGAAGAACCCTGCTGTTGTGTGATTTGGGGTTGATTAAATAAGCTCTGCTTTGGCAATGGTTATTTAAAGAAGTGGCAGTCTTGTTAAGTCTGAAAAATTACACTAATCTATAACATGATTTGGAAAATATTGAAACACTGGTGCTGAGCTCTCTCCGCCTTCGCCCCATGAGTGCCTCTACATTACAAGTTGTGTCAGACCAATACAAATAAATGGGCGACCAGCAAAATCGTGTTCTCTCCTTGTCCATGAGGGCATTTAATCCCTTTGCTGTCTTAATGTGTTTAGAGCACATAACAGGACAGCATATTGGCAAGAGGTGTGAATGGCTAGCTATGGATGTCTAGGAGAGGTCATTTTTCTTTGCTAAAATGTGTGTGCACAGCTCAATGGTGTAGTATTTGGATCTATGGGAATGGATTGTCCACATGCTTATGGATTTCAATGGCTTTTCTGTGTAGTCTGACATGGTGGTTGTTGGAGTGGTCCAGCATTTCTGTGTTCTCAAATAATATGTTGTGTCCAGGCTGGTTCATCAGGTGCTCTGCTATGGCTGACTTCTCTGGTTGAAGTACTCTGCAGTGCCTTTCATGTTCCTTGATTCGTGTTTGGGCGCTGCGTTGGGTGGTCCCTATGTAGACTTGTCCTCTCACTTCTGCAGGAGTCTACCGTATACCATGCAGCTGTGGACAAGTCTACATAGGGACCACTCTAACAATGCTGGACCACTCTAACAACCACCATGTCAGACTACACAGAGAAGCCATTGAAATCCACAAGCATGTGGACAATTTCAACAGAAAGGTGGAAACCATGAAAATGAACAAAATCTGGCTACCAGTATTAAAAAACTCAAAAATTACAACAGCAAAACAACAGAGGAAAAACAATCAGGGACATCTAATCATCTCTCAACAAAAGATTGTCCCAGGCACTGCCAGGCCATCAAATGCTAATCAAGGTGGTCAGTTGAAACATTCACACTTAGCTCCAGCATACAAGAGTTCTTTGTCCCATCCTGATCATTCCACAGATATATAACCCCTTTTTCCTAGTTCCAACAGACCTCACTACCTCTGAGGATGCTTGCCATAGATGCAGGTGAAACGTCAGGAGAGAATGCCTCTAGAACATGGTCATATAGCCTGAAAAAACCTACAACAACCCTCTTGGTTTTTGGACCAGTTCCTGGGGTTATTTGGAGTGCTGATTCACAAAATTGCATTGATTAGACCACAGGAGCTCTAGTTTCTTAGAGATGGTTCTTATGGTTTTTTATAAAAAGCAGATGAAGACTTATATATGGCATATATTCTGTATGCCATACAATATACCATGGGGGAAACAGGCGCCATTTTTGGAATCAGCAGGTCAAATATACCCAAGAACAGGTTTAACATTTGAGGCACCAAAATGTGTGTTGGCCAGTGTTGTGTTTAATGTTGCAGTCCTTTTTTGACTGATGGAGTCAATGGCAGCTGCAAATTCCTGAGCTGCGCAAAAGCCAGTTGAGCAACTTTCTTTGCTGTCACTCTTCCCTGTGCCATTCTGACCTCTACACACTGTTTCAAAAAATTCCTTATGCCATTGTGCAAGGCTGTTATGCTGGTGTAAGGAACATGTGATTGTGTCTGATGTTAGTGGGGATGAGGGTTTTTCTGGGCCTGAGTCAAGCCCAGGCCTTGCTTAGGGCCCTTCCATACAACCATATAACTCAGAATATGAAAGCAGAAAAGCTCACAATATCTGCTTTGATATGGGTTATCTGAGTCCACACTGCCAAATATCCCAGTTCAAAGCAGAAAATGTGGGATTTTATTCAGTTGTGTGGAAGGGTCTGAGAGGCCCGAGGTTTGTCATGAACAGTGTGTTTCTCCTGTAGATTCCCAAGGTCAAATTCCTGGGAGAGGCCCACGGCAGTCTTTCTCTGATAAGCTCTCTTCTGGGGATGATTTGTCAGGTACAGAATTTAATGAATTTGAAGATAGAAAATAAGACTTTTGTAAACTAAGGCAAAGTTCTCAAGATTGGTGGAAGTCAGTCTGTCTGCTAGAAAAGAGAGATAAAAGATCCTTATCTGGTTGTAAGGAGAAGCAAAATGCTTTCCTTTCCATTCATGGGACAGGAAAAGCTTTATATGATACAAGGAAAGGATTCTAGCCTAGTCTCTTCAGCATTGGAGTTTCATGACAGTCTTGTTTCCAAGTGAATTTCTAGTTTCACATTTCAAGTTTTGCCAGGTTCCTGTTCTATGCTGCCTTGTCCCCTTGGGTTATGCATCTTAGGATCTTGTGTTTTTACCTTTGTAATCTGAAGTTCATGGACTATCTGTACCCCTTGGAAAATATTGTTTCTATCATTTTTATTGCTTTGCTTACATATATCCTTCAATAAACTGCTTGGTGATTTTACTGTACTAGTGTGGTGTTTAAGAACAGAGATGTTCCTCCTCTGGGATACAACACTCGTTTTCATTTTAGGCCAAGTGTTCAAAAAGGAATGCCGCATTAACAGGTTGACTGGGATCGTGGAGATTATGTGTTTTGCTAGATGAATACATTTGCTAAATGAATCCCTTCCAGAAATCATGCACGTAATGAGTTACTTTGTTGTTCTGCGCCTTCAAGTCATTTCTGACTTTTTGGATACCTTATTATGGGTTTTCTTGTCAAGATTTGTTCAGAAAGGGTTTATCGTTGCTGTTCTCTGAGGCTAAAAGAAAGCAACTTGCCCACGTTCTCCCAGTGGGTTTCCATAAGTGAGCAAGAATTTGAACCCTGGTCTCCAGAGTCCCAATCAACATCCAAACTGTTACACCACTGGCTCATATACATCATACTGGCTTATATATTTTGAAAATCAGAAGTCGGAGAATACTGATGTTCAATCACAGTTAATTGTATGCACAGGCATCTCAATGGAAGGATTTATGAGTGCTCCCAAGAGAACTATCTCTTGCCAGAGAGGAATACAAGCACTGCTAGTTGCACTCTTTTTTTAATGCCTAAAACAGACTTCTCTCTTTCTCCTCATCTTTCTTCCCTCTTCTTTTTCCCCTTCTCTAGGAAGTGGGACATTCATTTTACTGGCACATCTCAGCCTCAGTTGGGGGAACAGCAGTCATCCTCGGCAGCAAGTCCAAACAGGGCTAGTGACTATCTGGGGTCTTAGGTAAGTTTCCAATGAAATTTTGTTTCACAGGGAGGAATTTTACCTTTTGGAATCATAGAATCATAGAGTTGGAACAGACTACAAAAGCCATCCAGTCCAGTCATTCCAGTTCAATAGAAGAAGGTTACAAATATTGATATGCCAGAAGAGATATCCTGGCTGCGACTTCTGAGAGTTGAAGTCCAAAATACCTGGAGGATCAAAATTTGGGAACTACTGCTCTATGATCTCCAGAGGACTCCCTCCTCCTCTTGCAATGCCAGAGCTTGTCTGTCTCAGTATGTCCAGCTATGCAATGGGATCATAGCTATACTCTGTTCTGCTGCTTCCCTCTCACAGTGGCCAGTAAATGGCATGGATCTGAGTGGTGGGGGAGATTTACAGGAGGTAAAACATGGATTTTGGGGTAATAGAATACAAAAATTAACATAATTCTGCTACGTCTCCCTGACCCAGGATCTCAAATACATTTCTGTCTTTATTGCTGCGCAGATATGTTTGATCCTGTGCAGACAATGCTTATTGAAAAAACCAAATCAGTTGTTCAGCAAGATTTTGAACGTCACAGGCAGGGCGAGTATATTGCATATTTCCATATCCTTCCTAATCATTAGCAGAACTAATACATTATTCATAATCTTTAAAAACATACAGAATAAATTGTGAACGGTAAGAAAAATTTCCTTAATTTATACAGCTCACCATATTCTTTTTTTTCTCCCTTTGATGCAGTTTTGATTTTTAAGTGAATACGGCTTTTCCCCATGGCTTATAATCATATCAGAAGCAGCTTTTTCAACTGTTGTTAAAATCGTAAGAGCAGGTCCACCAAAAAGATGGCAACATTACCTAACGTAGCTGGTTGAAGCTAATGTAATGACATGCATCCTTGTTGATATGTTCAATTGCTTCTGTTGTTTTCAGGCTGGGTCTTTACCTCTTCCTGCGGATCTTGAAAGACGGACATGACAGGCGGTTCCATGGTATCAGAGACCAACCGGGCATATTCTTTTTTTACTGGACCTTACAAGGTGAGAATACCAGTTGATCAATGTGTGGAAAAGGAGTGGATTGGAAGCAGTGAACATGTTCTCTTCCATGCTGTTTGTGTTTCTGGGCTCAGTTATAGGCCTGGTGACCTCCAGGTGTTGTTTGATTGATATTCCTATCTGGTTTCATCAGTGATAGCACTGATGAGGACTTTTGAGAGTTGCAGTCCAATATTTCAAAGACCAAAGTGCTAAACCAGCTTTTCCCAAAATTCAGACATCCCCAAAAGCCACAGCTAACAGGTCCAGTGGTTAAGAATCAGGGGGTTTGAAGTCTGAAGCATCTGGAATGCACGAAGTTTCCATAAATATCATAGAGTAGGATCAAGTAGAAAGTATGGTGCCATGGATGGAGTGTTGGTCTGTGGCTGGTTTGATTTTTCACTCAGCCTTGGAAACCCTTTGGGTGACCTTGTGCAAGTTACACACTCTCAGTCTCAGAAAACCCTTTAGTAGGTTCACTTTAAGTTCACCATAGGTCAGAAATTACACGAAGGCACCCAACAATAAACTTTAGGAACTTCTTGCTTCCATCTAGGCCTGCCTGAGAATTAAAATGTGTCTCAGACACCTTGTACTTTACTTCATTTCAGGAGATCCACCAACTGAGCATGCATGCTGTCCCCACCAAGAACTATTTGGATCCCTGGTGTATATTTTCCCCCTTTAGAAATGGACCACTTGAATTTCAGTGGATTTTTGATGTGCAACATCTTTAATTTCTCTTGGTCATCATTTTTCGCATGTAGCTATTTAGCTAAGTTTATGTTGATTTTCTCTTGGTGATGGCTATTCTGTGTTACCATTCTTCAACAAGATTAATAATGCATTTTATTATTGCATTGTATTGCATTTATCTGCTTGCTATAGTCCACTCCATGCAGTCATGCAGGCCACATGACCTTGGAGGTATCTACGACAACACTGGCTTTTTGGCTTAAAAATGGAGATGAGCACTACCTCCCAGAGTCAGACATGACTAGACTTAATGTTAAGGGGAAACCTTTACCTTTAGTATAGTCCACTGTGGATACAACTATAACATTGGTTGGTGGTAGTGATGATAATGGTAGAATTTGGATTGGATCCAAGGTTGGAGTGGCCAGCTCACTCAAGTAGCCTTCATCACTCCTTTAGTGCTTCAGCATAATAATTTCGGAGGCCCTTGTGAATGGAGTGGGGTATGCAGGTTGAGTATTCTTTATCCAAAATTATTGGGACCAGAAGTGTTTTTGATTTTTTCAAATTTTGGAATAGCTGTATTTGCATATACAGACTTGGGAGATGAGACCCAAGTCTAAACACAACATTTATTAATGTTTTGCATGCACCTTATACACATAATTTTAACAAATTTGTGTGTGAAACAAAGTATCTGTAATATAAAACTATCAGGATGCAAAGGCATTACTATTTCAGGCGGCCATGTGGCCAGTGTTGGAGTATTTCAGATTTTGAAATTTTGGATAAGAGTTGTCCAGCCTGTAATATGAGAGATGAGAGGAAATCCCTGAAATTATATAGAGGTCCCTTTTACCTAATGGATCCAAAGCAACTCTCCTTTATATCCTCCTATTAAACCAACAGATTATGTATTCAGGGATGGAAATTTGGCATTTTCAAGTTCTTTTAAAAATAAAGATTGGCTAGAAATGGCTGAGGAGCTAAGCTGAAAAAAGTGGGTGATGTTTGGAGAAACCATGGAAGGTAGAGGAGCTGAGTGGAGCCTTTGACAGAAACTGGGTGTGTGTACATGTGAGCAAAGCAAACCGGTTTGTACAAAATAAGCAGTTTTTCAGGTTTATAGATTTTTATGACTGTACAGTTGAGAGTAACAGAATATATATAGCTTCGAAGACACGTGTGATACACAGATCAAGCAGATCCCATCAGGCTTTGACCTCATGGCTCATGAGGTTTCTTCCAACTCTATGATTCCAAAACTGGGAGTTATATGTTCTGAGATAGAAAATGTAATTTCCCAGTGTAGCTGGCCAAGCACATGTTTTATAGTGCTGTTCTGTGCAAGTTTACTGAAGACTGAACTTGGTTAGTGTGCCTATTAGTATTGCATTCTCTCTCCATTGTTATTTTTCTGCAGGTGTTTGGGTGTTTATAACGCTTCTCCCCACTCTTCTGCTAAACCTGGAGAAACATGAAAAGCCTTTGGGATTCTGGGACTACCTCGGATGGAGCACCTGGGCAGTGGGCTTCATTATAGAGGCCGTGGCTGACCAACAAAAGTGGCACTTCAGAAGCAACCCTGATAATACCGTGAGTCATTACTGCTGGGAAGTTCTCTGCATTCATGAAACCATGGCAAGAGTGGGGGCACAATTGAACAAATGAAGTAACTTCCTACCATTGGATCCTTTGGGCCTTTTGTTTCTTTACAGGCAGCGGTGTCACTAATCTAGAGCCGTGGGGAAGGGAGCATCTACCCTAAGGAACTAATCTGGCAAACCCATCTCTTTTAGGTTTGGCCCTGAGGCTACCCTGAGGAAACCCTGTCATTTCTTATCAACACAGCTTGCATTTCCTCTGTCTTTGTTCTTCTTCTGAAAGCTACCTTTAATCAAATACCATCCTCATCCACTAAGGTGTCACACATGGTCAGATACCTCATTAACGGTCTTACTGAAGATAAAACACAGAGGCCACGGGTTTTATTTCTGTCATGTGTCTGCTCTGCAGAGGAAGGTCTTATAGTTTCTAGGAATTATTTGTCTCAGCCTGGCTGAAGAAAGTGTGGCCTGTGAGCTGAACTGATCTGTCCATAATTTTTGTAGTATCTGCCACCACATATATGCAAATACAAAGTCCTCACACAATAATCCTAATGTTGTGTCATCCCATTAGTAGGGTCTTTTAAAATGGTTGAGTAGATCTTCCAGCTTAACTACTTGCAATTATAATGTGAATTATGGATAATACTCCAATATTTGTAGACATCAACATACTCTGATTATTCCATTCCATTCAGTTGCCATTCTCAAAGGTCACACTTGAGAACTATGCAATCGAGTTACAAACAAATCTTAATGTTTCTAATAAATTTATAATAATAATAAATAACTTTATTCTTATACCCCGCCACCATTTCCTCGAAGGGACTTGGGGTGGCTTACATATGGGACAAATTCCCACAGACACAAATACAAAACAATCCATCAAAGCAAAAACGCAATTAAAATAAAAACATAGTTAAATATAACAATCCAGATAAAAGCACAATTCAAGAGAACATAAGAGTATCACACAGCAGCATTAAAACTCAATCAAAGCAATACTCAACAAAACCAATTGCCAGTAGTACAATTAGCATGACCAGGCTATAAAAGGGTTGGGCATGGGATAATGCAAGTGGCGTATCGTAGGGCCAGGTATTGGATGAAGTGCAGAGAACAAAATATTATTATGGAACCTAGGGACTGGGTATTCATAACAAGGGACTAGACGTTTTCAAATGCAAGCTGAAACATTGAGGTTTTCAAATCCCTGCGAAAGGAGAACAATTGCCTAATTTCCCTTGGGAAGGAGTTTCAAAGTCAGGGGGCCACCACCAAGAAGGCCCTCTCCCTTGTCCCCACCAACAGTGCTTGTGATGGTGATGGGAGTGAGAGGAGGGCCTCCCCAGTGGATCTTAGAGCCCACGCTGATTCATAGGGAGAGATGCAGTACCAAAGATAGGCAGGACCCAAACTGTTTAAGGCTTTATAGGTCATAACCTGCATTTTGCATTAGGACCAGAAACTTATTGGCATCCGGTGAAGCTGCTTTAATAGGGGCATGATTTTGTGTTGGCCTGCATTCTGAGAGGTCATGAGCTTCAAGTGGTTGGACAAGCTATCCCTCTGGCCCCAGGTATGGCTGGCTACGCAGAACTTCCGTTAGCAAGTGCGGCATCTTTTATCAACATTTACGGTATTCTGTAGAGTTTCCAGTCTCAGCCTCTTTGCTTTCAGGCTAGCAGAATTAATTGAGCATTTAAACACCAAGTAGTGTTTGATTTTGTAGTTGTTTTTGGCTTCCCTGAAAAGGGCAGCGTGATTGAGAAAACATAAAGGCGTAGATACCAGCAAAACGCATGATCTGTAAAAGAAATCAAAAGATAAATAAAACTGTAACATTGCTGCTTTTGCTGTTAGTAGTAGCTTGCTGAAACAATCCACTATAGCTTTCCACTTGATGCTTGGTTGCAATTTTCACCAGGTCCATCGAGCCAGTGGAGGATGGGAGCTGTAGTCTGGCATCAGCTCAAGATGTTCGTTCCTTACGTTTAGAAACTAAATAGGTCAAGAAGGGATGCTTTTATTTCTACATCAAAATCACTTGCCTTTTTCTCAGTGGGGGAAATCTAATGAGAATATTTTATTTCTAAAGGTCACTTTGGTAAGCATGTTGCTTTGGGAAACTTAGCCAAATGAACATTAGCAACAGTTAATAGGAATACTAATTTGGCATTGGGCACCTATGTATTATTTTTTCTTTTATTTCTCCAGGGCAAGTTTATCCAGAGTGGCCTGTGGGCATATAGTCGTCACCCCAACTACCTTGGGGAGATCTTGCTGTGGACAGGACTTTTTGTGTCAGCTGCACCTGTGCTACATGGGTGGCAATATATCAGCATTGTTTCGCCATTGCTGGTGTGGTACTTGCTTAATTATGTCAGCGGGATCCCAATTCTAGAGAAAGCAGCCATGAAGAGATGGGGGAAGGAAGCAGCTTTTCAGGCTTACCTGCAGGACACACCTGTGCTGTGGCCTATCAGATTTAGGCAGTAGCAGACAGTTGCATCTCACTCTCTGAATTTGCCTCTAGAAGGCATTGGCTACAAGGCCACCCCAACATGTGCTTGGCTTGTTCAGATCCTTGGGTCATCTAATCCCAATGGCTGGTGAATATCCATAGACTGTACAATAAGACAGGGTGCACAAATGGCTTGCCACCTGGAGTCTGTCATGAGAGCAACCAGGATGCAACCTATGCCATGAGGCAGTCATCTCCTATGCACCTCTCCTCAATGGACAAGATTCCAACATGATCTTTCTGCCATCACATCTGTAGCATTTTCCACTCAGTGTCCTGGAACAAAAATGTGTCTGGTATAAAACACTAATCTCAGATTAGAAGGCTCTGCTGGTCTTTTTTAGCTTCAATTACATAAAGTAGCTGGAAGGCTTTGCTCTCTTCCTGGTAAATGGGTGCCCCTTGCCTAGCTCCCTGAAGTGTTAATCCCAGTAATCCAGTGTGCTGAGAAAAGAGGAGATCATAGGCAGCAAGTTCACCTTTTGTATAAAGAAGCATGAATGTAACCTGCCGAAACAGGGTTAGTAGCAGATAACACGCCAGCTGTAACAGAAGCACTAGGGCTGCCTCCAACTTTGTGCAAGAGTCATTATTCCCTTTTGTTTTTTAATGTAAAGCCAAGCTTGTAAATCCTCCAGTGTTATAAAGCTATAGTCTTCATAATTAGATTTGCTTCACTGGTTAGAAATACAACGCCCACTGAAATCTGTATACCGACAAGCACGACATATTCCTAGAAGGAGAGTATTTCTGAAGTCATTTTAAAATACTATTCTTTGGCTAAACGTATTCCTTTTCACCCAACTTTGCTATGTCAGGTGAGCTTTTGGACATTTTTGTACAAATGCCTCTAGTCAAATAATGTATTTAAAGACAACCAAGAGCAATTTCCACTTGTGAATACAGAATATCTGAAGTTCAGCTGGCTACTTGCGTTTTCTTCACATCTGATTTCTGGTATTTTTTTTTAAAACAAATCAAGTCCTCTCTAAAGAATAACACATTTGCTTTTACTATAAAGTACACAAGGTGGTGCTAGAAAGCAGTGCCATAAACTGTAACATAGTTTATGCTCATACTTTGGAGCAAGCCTTTTCATGTTAATTTTATGAAGTACTCGACTATGATCTAAATTCTAAACTTTTAGTCAAGTCCACTGAAAATGTGAAAAATGCTAGTGAAAACACTTCCTTCGCCCAATTCATATGTAAAACATTTCGTCTTAATTTGATTTTCTTTCAGACACTTTTAGTATTGTCTTTTTCACTCCCACACTACATTGTGTTTTGACTGCTGCTACTTTTTAATTTACCCCTAGAAACAAACTCTGCAGTGAAATTCAGTTGGTGTCAGACCTAGTTTGAATAACTGCATTCGTGTTCTTCAAGTCTAAATGGAAATTATTAGTAAATTTAGATATTTTATTCACTCCAAACTGAGTTTTTGAACAAATTAGTATCCCATAAAATATTCTTACATGTCTGTTTATTTCTGTCTATTGAAAAAAAACACACTAGTCAATTCATTTTATTTCTGTCCTGCCATTTTCCCAGAATAAAGAATCAAATAGTAAGCATTTCCTTAATGCAAAGTTTTTCCTTGATTAGTATTGTAAGAGGTTATTTGTTTCCAATTCCTGCTTTTACATTAACCTTAGTTAGATGTGTTACTCAAGAAAAAGGTAAGACGGCATACAATATTTTTCAGTGTATAAAAGGGAAAGGTTTCCCCTTGACATTAAGTTTAGTCGAGTCCAACTCTGGGAAGTGATGCTCATCTCCATTTCTAAGTCAAAGAGCCAGCATTGTCCGTAGACATCTAAGACATGTGCCCAGCATGACTGCATAGTGTATACTTTCAGTGTATAGCCATCATTAATTGGGATGCTCATTCATTGGGTGGACCATAAAAGTGTACACTGCAGAGATTTGATTTTCTTACTCCAGCCTTTTGGTTGAGAATCAGGAAGGACAGTCTTCTTTCCTTTTCGTTTATTGACTTCTTTCACTGTTATAAATAACACACTCTTTTTGTGCATACATCACATCAACATATTTGGTGACTTTCATTAACTAATGCAAGACAAAGGGCCACCTAGAGTCAAGAGTAAATACAGAAATCCTAAATTTCAGACCACCAACTTTACAGCATTTTGAGGGTTTCGAGTTAAGTTCAAATTTTGCAAATACGACTGCACTATCTAACACTTCAGATATCAGTATGAGTTCTAAAAGGTAGGATTTATTTGTGACAGGACATACAATAATATAAAATGATTTTACAAATAAGATGCACTTTTTACAAAAAGAGAAATGATAAAAGAGACCTTTGTGGAAAGAATGAGTTTTGACTGCATGTTAACAAACAGCATGTTCCCACGGAAAGGGGAGGAGGTATAAATACAAGAGTAAAATGCAAAATGAGATTGCTATGGCTACAAAGTTAGGAGTGCCTGCAATGCTCAATATGTGCTTTTACCTGCTCTGGAAATAAATAATCTAGACAAGATTTCCAAAGGAGGTGAAAATAGCTATACAGTTAAGATACTCAGTTCAAACATGAGGTTTGCTTGCTGTTGTTCCCCATTGCTCAAGTGAAAACCTCAAAACAGTCATGTGCATATGAACTAACGGGACACTGGATTTCAATTTTTCACATGACCAAGTTCTGAACGTCCATGATTTTGAAAAGTCTTTGGTTTCACTAAAAATAGACTAGGCAAAAGAGTACCAGTATAGTTTCAACATGCACTGTTTCCCAATACAAGACACCCATTTCCACAAAGGATGATAGTTGTTCTGTGAAATAAGCAGGATTACTGCTGGTGCAAAATGCATTCCCTTCTTTACAGTCACAACACACAAATGAAACAATAATGGGGTGTTTTGAACAGATGGTGGCAGCTTTACAGTTACAGAAAAGTTTCCAAAAGCAACCCACCCCTTGCAGCTTCTCTACAAACATGCGGAGTTGATTATGCCAGTTACAACCATACAATAAATGTGATACAGCTATAGATAACTTTACATTGCACATTAAAATTCAAATAAGTTGCCGTTAAATAAAAAAACATACACAATTGAGCTTAGTACACAGTGTTGCTGGGAAGAGTAAAAGCGCAACTCAAGGGTTTTATTGTAGTTTTAAGGCAGTAAGTAGAAGTTTAGAACAGGAGCATGTTTCATTTCAACATAGGAGAAGCAAAAAAGTTGCCCTGGCGTCCAAGTGTGGTTGCAGACTTGCTTTTACTTGCAAATCTAGAAAAGAAATGGAAAGGCTCAGCAAGTAATATTTTTCTGAGTATGTCCTCACATTTATTTCACTAACGAGAGTATCCTGCGTCATCTTGCACATCTGTAATCAGGATCTACACTTATCCCTGTCTTTGATCTATGTTTTCACTGTTGTTAGTATATAGTTCAAAGACTATTGATGTGGAAAATGTCATTTGGAAATTATAGAGCTGAGTAGATAGGTGAAGCTCAAAACATCAGGGTTAATGCAGATAAACTTGTGATCTTTACATGCCAAAATCCTACTCATACCAACCTTCCCCCTTGATGCTTGCTTACTACCAGGTGCATAGCAATCTGGACCAGTATGTTTACACTTGGTTTGGTCACTGAATGGGATATATAGGATTGTGCATTTCAAATGCTTAACAACTGTAACAGTTCACTCTTTCTTAGATCTAGTAAAATTGTCTACTGGGAGATGTGCAGTCCAGCTAGTTCCACCAGATTTCAAAATACACTTATTATCATCATATAGTTTGAAAAAAGTAAAGGAATACTACAGCTAAAGCCACAGATCACCCATATTGCCCCTTAAACTGATTTGCCAGGGATCTACAGAACTCTACTGAAAGGAAAGGAAAATGTTTTGGTCACTCGAACATGGAAACAGCTACCTGACTTACTTGGGGGTAGTTCTGCTGAAAGTAGATTTGACTTTCTGTGAGAGCGAGCTGCTTGAAGGAGTCTTCACTAGTTGTTGCTCTGGAGTTGTGAGTGGTCCTAACATGCTCACTTTGTAAGAAGAAAACACAGATAACACACTTCAATTAGCATTCCCAATTCACATTATGAAGTAGGTCCAACATCACATATACACAATTATTATAAAAAGTCTTAAGAAACAGGTAACTTTTTATTTGTCAGGCATAAGAGAATGGTTCTACTGGTACTATGGACTGCTAAAAAGACAAATAAGTGGGCCCTAGAGGAAATCAAGCCTGAATTTTCACTAGAAGCCAATATGACTAAACCGAAGCTGTCACACTTTGGTCGTATCTTGAGAAGTCATGACACAGTAGAAAAGACAATGCTTGGTAATGCTTGGAAGGTAGTAGGAAAAAAGAAAGGCCACGTTCCAGATGGATGGATTCAATCAAGTAAACCATGGCATTGAGTCTGCAAGACCCAAGCAGGGCTATTGAGATTTTTCTTTTTAACTTAATGTTTTTACCTATTATGTAGCATTTTGTTTTATGCTGTTTGTATGTGCAGGCACTGAACTGTGCCAACTGTGCCAGTTGTAAGCCACCCTGAGTCCCCCTTTGGGGGTTGAGAAGGACGGGGTACAAAGGTTTTAAATAAATAAATAAATGTGTTGTGGAGATCTCTCATTTACAAGATCAGAGATGGCAGTTAATAACAAAAATACCAAAAACATAAAATGACATTTTTCATGTAGGTATCATTACCAATTTTCTGAGGCACTGAAATTATCTTCCTCGTGGTCTAAAAGAATATGCCATAGCACAAACACACAACTAATAGAGCAATCCTTTTATATTTGCAGGGGTTAAGGACCCAGGGTCCCCACGAAAGTGGAAACACTGTGAATATAAATTAAAATTAAAATCTTTTTAAATACTTGAGATAACCCTTCTCTAGGCATTTGTTGGTTCTCCAACATGAATAATACTGGATGAACAAATAAAGAGAATATATATTTTCAATCAAGTGTAGGATAGTAGCAGAGTGGCAGCAAAATACAGCAATCTGAACAATCAAATCCATGAATGCTTAATTCTCAAATGTGAACAGCGGACTATACTCAGATTGACTATTAAGCTCTCAGTAACCATTAGGGAGCATGATGTGCCTCAGAAAACCTGCAGAACCCCCCCCCCCCCCCCCATGGCATAGGCAAAGAAGGCAAAGACATCTTAAAGAAGGATGTGATGGGACATTTTAAGGTAAGAACTAGTCTGGTACCATCGTCAAGAAGGTCCGGGTTGGGGCTGGCAGAAGAGCAAGAGTGAGTAGGTAAAACAGTCTTGAGTCAGGTCAAGGAGAAGTAAAGTGCAGTAAGAGGCAAAGCCATTAAGAAATGGTTAGAAAGTGCAAAAGAGATACAAGAGAGGTTCCAAGCTGCTGCTATTAGCAGCGGCAAAAAGGAACCAAGGCTCTGCCTCCACCAACTGGCATTTATACAGTATGGAGAGATTGGGCAGGGCCTCGGACGAAATGTTTCAATCTAGAGATCCAGAAGGTTCCAAACTGTACCACGCATGCACGGATAACCCATACGTGCAATTTCACAGACACCATGAAGAAAAAATCACTCTCTCAAAGCCACTCCTATGACATGTCCTAAATAAATGTATAATATGATGGCAATAGTGCATACTGGGCAAGAAAAGGACCAAGAGAATGAAGTCATGTCTTTTCATTACTGTGTCAGGTGAATCTGACCTGGGGGTTGCCTCAGTTGGGCAGCAGCCCCCATGTTTTATGGCACATCTATTCACATTATTTTGTTGCTGTGCTCACAGGATAAGCATGTAGGATGGTGCCATCTCAACTTTTAGCACCAAACAGATGACCAAGAAGAAAGTGTAGAAAAGGAGCTGATAAGTAGGGGGGAAGTGGATAAAAAGTGACATGTGCTAAAGTGCAACAGCCTGAATTACTATTAGAACCAGTATCTTCACATTGAAAAATCGCTGTGAAAAAACAAAACCATCTAATGAAAGACGCAAATGTCAGTTGGCACACTGGTTGGATCAGGGCTAGCAGTTCAATAAAGGGGATGGTTACCTTTTACATCTGATCTGCAGGGTGTTGAATAGGCATTTGAATTTTCAATGACTTGTCCTGGTTCAATGTTTTCCTGTTCCACCATCATGAACTGACTCCAGTATTCCGTGGGCAAGCAGATTAACCGTTCCACAACCTAAAGAATTACAGTGTTATGTGATAACACTTTTCTTTAAAGTGGCACACACACAGTATTATCAATATAAAACAGAAATTGATGCCAAACACTCCCCATCTTAAGATGCAACACACATTTCTAGTATGTTACGCTACACTGCTGACCTACCTTAGGTTGCCTCCTTGTGTCTTGGAGAAGTGTCATAGGATCTGGATTTGGGACTGCATGGCCAACAATTGTAGGCCCAAAGACTTTGGCCAGGTTGGAAATGTCCATTTTGGTATCTGGGTTTTGAGCCACTCTAGACAAGAGACAGAGACATTTGAGGCAGAGTGTTTTGTGCTCATGGGAACATGTTCAATACAAGTCTGATGAACTGTTCATTGATGAGTTTATCTTCCTCCCAACACACACCAGAATCTGATGAAATGAGTGATAGCATTCCTTTTATACATACTCTTAAAAATACAAACCAACAGCACTCACCTTTGAAGATGTAGCATGAGGAAAGCAAGAGTATCCCTGTTTGCCTGAGGAAGCTCCCCAACAGTCTGATACATGGCTGCCACACTATTGTCGTCATCTGAGATTTCTTTAAACAAAAAACACAAAACCTGCGCTTCTATAACTGCTTTCAGTATAACAATAGATGACATTAAGAGAGAAGATGGGAACAGTACCAATTCGGATGTGTCAAAAATAAATATTGACAAAGAGCTTCAGTTGAAAAACAAGGAGTTGCTATCACTTAATATCCTGGGTCAGTAGAATCCCTAGTATTAACATTAGAAAAGGGGAAGTTAATTTAAATAAGTAATGTCTTTGGGATTTCCTCAACATAGAAAAATAATGACCTGTTTAGCAAAGTGCTAAGTGCTGAGAAGACCCAAACAGTTGCCTGGCCCTTTTTGTGTTAACAATTTCTACTTCTGTGGGTTTGTGTTTGCTAAGGATTTTTAAATGCACTTTCCACCAGGTCCCAGATACATCAGTTTTTCTCTTAGTGGTGTATTTAGATTTTCTACTACTCATTACAACAGTAGAAAATAACAGAAACAGAAAAGAATTAAGTCCTACAGTTAGGAGGCTGGGGAAGTCCTTTGAAAAACAGATGTGATCCTGTTGCATGATACAAAACTATTGATAAGAAAAAAGGCTTCTAATATTGTAATTACGTCCTTATCACTGCAGTCTTTGGTTTCTGTAGTATTAATAAAACAGAAGACCAGACTTGCAATCAAATAAATAGTAAGGTGTTTTTGTGTGTGTGTGTCAGAAGCGACTTGAGAAACTGCAAGTCGCTTCAGGTGTGAGAGAATTGGTCATCTGCAAGGACATTGCCCAGAGGACACCTGGATGTTTTACCATCCTGTGGGAGGCTTCTCTCATGTCCCCAAATAGTATGATAAAACCAAGACAGAAGGCAATGCAGGGAAGTAAAGTAAGTTCATTTGTTTGTGGGCAAAGAGCCAAGAATACTAAAATACTTATCTTTTAGAGAAAAAATTACAATTAAATCATACCAATGGTATTCCATATGTGAATACATTTGACTAAATTCTCCCTTATTTGTATCATTCACTTGCAAAGAGCCAGTGCTAGATTGTCTAGGATCCAGCCAATGATATCAGGTAGATTCTATGCTTTCTTTCCTAACTCTTACACAGTGGCAAAATATCAAACTGTTATTTTAACCATTTTGTAACAGCCAGTGTCTTACAAGTTGCCAACCAAAGTAAGACTGTTTCCCCTACATACATCCTAGTAACTTGCAACAATTCTGCATTGTATCTACCTGCTGCCTCCATAAAAGCCTTGTTGAGATGGAAGGTGAGAAGGGGCTCTTTGAGGTTGCGAAGGAAATCTTTGAGGAGGCCACATACAGCATGGATGTCTTCCACCTTGCTAAGAAGGGGCATAGCTTTCCCTCGAAGAAACTTCTCCTTCAGGTCTTTCACTGTGCGGTCACAGCCAGAAATTCGATAGAGACCTGTCTGTTGAAACAAGTATTTTAGTATTTTATCTTGAAAGCAAGATCCTATGCACATTTACTCTGGTTACTTCTGGCTTCAATAAAAACTCACTTCCTAATTTTTGGGTTGTAATAATTGCAAAGGCACCTTTGACAAAGGTGATACCCACCTGTTATTATAGCAATAATATAAATTTATTCTTTTTCAATCAGAGGAAGGCAACTATTGGGAAGAGTACATTTGCACTCCTAAGAATATACTAGGAAACATTATGTCTCCCCGTCATACTCTGATTTCAACCTTGGGGCAGCAGAGTCAGAACTGGCTGTTTCACCTTTAAAATGGCAGCATCCTAATGGCAGTGTGTGAAATGTATTATAGCCAGACTATGTCACAAACAGACCAGCCGGACATGAAGAATCTAGAAGAAGAGTGAGAGAACTGTCCCAAACGCGTAGTGTTACCAAGTGAGTCAGTCTAAAAAACAATAGTACAAATACATGACAATGTAGAGTTCCAAGTAAAAGGACAACTAGACCAAAGCAGATATTACGCAAAGAGTAATGCTAGGTCAAACATTAACAGCTTGTTATCTCATTGGATAGTTTTTGCATTCTCTTTGCAGTTTGAGACTGTTAAAAGCTATGAAGGCTAGGAATTGATTTGTAGAGTTGATTTTTCTATAATGCCAACCTGCTTGTACAGTTCTCACAGCTATTGTGGAAAGATGGATCATGCTTGCGCTCTTTGGTTTTCTTTGTTTCTGCACTACAAAACATTTCAGAGCTCCCTGTATATTCTGGCAATGGGAAATTATGTTCACTGGTCAAGGGATAAGTCTGTCTAGAATCTGTTTGGGTATCTAATTCTACTATACACTGGGAATAGATGCTTGGTCCTAGAATGCTTTTCTGCCATGTACCGTTTGCTGCATCCTTTACCAGGAATAAAGCTTGTGCTACAAGCAATGGTGACTCTTGGAGAGGCCTGGAACTATTCTCAGTTCTGGAATAAGACACCTAGCGTCTTCACTGGCATCTTGCCTTGCTGGTGGTGAACGGGCCCAGCTTCCTTTTCTAATGCCCCCATTGGGTCCTCAGATTGCACAGGGAGCCTGCTCTTTGCTATTCTCTGTTGTTTGAAGAAGCTCCTATTTACCTTTACTAGAGAAGTCCCCTTGAAGAGAAGTGACACCGTGGCAAAAATCAATCCATTAAAAAAATCTGTAATCAACGTTTCTGGAGATGTAGTCCATCTTCCAAAAAAGACACATGGTTTCTGACACCCTGATTACAATATGTGTGGCAATTTTAAACTCTGCTGCCACTCCACTTAATTTCAGCAAAATGATGAAAGTAAGATCCTCCTGCAATGTGTACGTTGCCCACTGCTGTTCTAAACAACTCCCTACATAGGATCCATGCCCTTCAGAATCAACCTTACCTCATGCAGCCCTCGCTGCTCAATCTCATTCACACAATGGACCACAATGGAAGGGATCATTGGTGGAGTCAGAGATACAAAATCCACGAGGGCTCCCTGAAAGAAAAAAAAAATACAGTGATTTACTATCTGTGTCTGCTTTTGCATAAACTCCACAGAAGATTCTATAAGAGAATCTGAGAATTGCCTATCCAGATACACAGATGAAAAAAAGTGCTCAAAAAGACAGGAAGCAAAATGTGCATTTAACGTTGTGCCCAAACAACTCATTCTAAAGCTTAACTCTAATATTGTATTTCTGAATTTTATTATGGATCATAATCCAGATATGACGAGAAATACCATAACATTAGCCACTCAGTGAATCAACATGAGAGGCACTAGAAATCCTTGGAAGAAGCTCCTGGAAGAAGCTCTGAAGCAAAATTACTTTTCAATTTATTTATTTTATTTTTCTCTTCTTTCTGTGCTTTACTCACATCTTTATCTTATAATCTTTTTTTCTTCATTTTTATCACTTTTCTCTCTCTCTATATATATATATAAATCTTGTAAGTTGTAAATACACAATAAAGATTTTTTTTAAAAAAGACAAGCATAACAAGCCTTTCTAACAATGACCAATCACATTGTCCACTTCTTGTGGTTTCAATTTAAAAATGAGATTTCCAGCTTTTTATTTTTTAAAAAAAACCTAGGTATGCATAACAAATGGCAAATTCATAATGAACTGGTATAATCATTCAGTTTTCCTAATAAACTGTCAAGTAATGTTACCAAAATTCCATTCACCTTTTACTTTCCATCTAGCCATATTTAGCGATAGGTAGTAGGAAAAATTTTACATTTACCCTAAAGCAAGGGAAAGCCCAAAGCAGAAAGCTTAAGAGGACCCATATAATATGAACTTTCTGAACATCACTCATTAGAGGTCATCTGAAAAATTCAAGTGAATTTTTTATTATAATACTTAAATATATTTATACATATAGTTACTGAAAGGTTTTGTTAGCTGACTATATGTCATCAGCAGCATAATTTGAATCTGGCAGAGATTTATACAACAGCACCCCACTGAAGATACCTCACAAGCATACCTCTCCAATTCTGACAGGTGTTCCTAATAAAGTAGGGATGCAGGGGAGGGGGCAGCGGTCTCGACATTCTGGATGCGCCACCACCCGACAGTCTCGGCACTTCAGGGACATTTTTCCAAACTTTATACGCTTGCCACATGGAACACATGACTCCGGTTTAATAACCTGGGGGAACAACATAAGTGTATGGAACTGACTTGACTGGAATTAACTACTGAAATACAGGAAGTCTATGCAAAAATAGTTATGATTGGTGATTAATTCCTTTTGATGATTTTGAACATCTGGTCAAATAGTGAGGCTCTAAAAGCAGATAACCACCAAATTTTTGAAAATTAAAATCTCATTAATTTTAAAAGGAAAGAGCTAGCAACCAATTTTCCTTTAACCAGTTTCTTTCTCCACAAGCTTGTCACATGAGCCTCGCTGGAAAGTCCTCCAGTAACTATGTGACTTTGTATCACATACTAATAATGGTTAACAAGGGTTGTTTCTCCTTTAATATAACTGAGTACAGCAGTGGTTTCTAACCTTTTTTTTTTGCCCAGGGACCACTCTCCAACATTAGTACCAAAAGGGTTACAAATCAGTTTTTGGTCAACTTTCGGTTTGGTTATCTGGGGTGCTAATTCAGAAAACTGCATTGGATAGACAACAGCAGCTCTAGTTTCTGATGTAGAACATATGCCATCCAGTAGTCACCATCTGCTCGCCCACAGAAAACCATATTTAATAACCTAGAGCTGATGTGGTAGTAGTAATCTTTTGTGGGTAGTCAGCCTCATCCCTCCCAACATCCTCTTTGCCTTGGCACTGTAAGAGGGTTTTGCGAGACCAGTTGCTCTTGTTGTTGCATGGTTTCGAGGCAACGGTGTAGTAATGGTGAGGACGTGGACCACAGGTTGGAAACCACTGGAGTACATGAAACATGGTTAATGATTAGTTGCAAACTAACATTGAAAAGTGGGTTTTTAAATATGCTTAGGTATTATATGGAGCAAACTATAGATGAAATTCTATACTAAGAGAGAATAGTGCCAGACAAAGCTATACCATGTCTCCTGTTTCCCAGCCACATATTATCATTTTCCTGAATTCTCTTTCCCAAGAAAGCCATACAGAGGGCGGAGTGGGTGGATAACTGCATTTTCATCAGTATGTCCCTTTTATTCAGTGTTGAAGAGAGATGAATTCATCAAAATCCTCATGCAAAGATCAACCTCATATCGCAAGGCTCACAATTTTCCTGACCCCCCACCCACCTAAAATGACCATGTAAGAGCAGAGATGGTGCATCCGAGGATCATTCATTTGTCTATCGCCATTCTGACAGAAACACAATTTTGCAGTATTCCTCCAGAACCTTCTGATAGTCCTACAGATGCCCAAAAGACCAACTTGAATATGCACTGAATATGTTGAATGGTTTTTAACTGAATTTTTAATATTGTTTATATTTAATTCTGATTTAATGTTTGTAAATTTTAAATTGTGTACTAATGCTTTTATGTTAAGCTGCTTTGAGTCCCATTCTGGAGAGATTAAGCGGGGTATAAATAAATATAATAATAATAATAATAATAATAATAATAATAATAACTCTGACATGCATCCAGTTGTCATAAGATAGCTGGATAATCTTTAGCTATGTTTGCACTAAAAGATGATGAAAGTAATTTCAATGCCTCTCAAACATTAAACAGAACATGTTGCTACCTCCCTGAACACAATCTTATGGACTGCTTAGATATGATTTCACTACAAAGATAATATCTCTCCCAAATTTAAAACAATGATTAAACATGCTTGTGCAATTTAGAATTCTCCTACTCCATATGAGTTTGGATCCCAAAAATCATGATACTGAGAAGAATGTATCAAGTCCTGCAGAAGAAGAGGACCATACAGAGAAGGTATTTTATTAACATAGAATCTAAAATGGTTAAAGAGCGTCTAAAAAAGATCAAAAGCAGTATTCTGAATTTGGGCTGTTTTCCTTGCATTAAGAAACCTGCCCTAGAAGAACCAAAAGGAATTTGGGAGGCTGATCCTTGCCTGTTCACTCACCGTTTTTGATACAAATTCATGAAGTCTCATCCCAGTGTTCCCAGGAGTGCTAGATCCATCTGTTTCAGATTTGCTTTCTAGCTTCCTGCTTCCCAGGCTCGAATCGCTGTTCCAAGGCTGCAGAATGGCTGGAATGGAGAAGATACATGTATTTTATCATTCTGTCTTTGAGTCCTGTATTAAACTTGCACTAAGGGCCTCCAAGATAAACTAGTGCAAATGCCTTTTCTCTACAAATGCATTATTTGCAGTGGCAAGTGAATGCAGCTAGAAAGAGGTGTTTCAGGAAATTCCATTTCATCCTTTTCCCTATTTTAGTACTAAAATAATGAAGACCTTACTTTAAAAAAACCCAAAAAGTTAGTTTTAGATCATTTGACAGCAAAGAATCTCAGACTTCAGAAGAATATTTAGCACTAATCTTTCAGGACAACTCCTTCATCCTTATTAAAGTAGAAACAGAAATAGTTGTGCAGGGTGGATTGAAACAAAACAGTAAAATATTTCAAAATGTATTTTCCTTTCTTTATGATGCAAAATAAAGGAGAGTAAGAAGTTGAAAATGAATTGAAATATGCACTTTAAAATTGGCAAAGAAAAGTCTGTTTGTTATTCAGTCAAAACAAATTCCAAACACAATTCTGGTATGTGGTGCTATTGTTCATTGAACTGTCATGGCTAAATGTCTCCCCTCTGGAATTATTAATCACAGGAAATAATTTATTTGTATTAGCATTTGTATGGCTACAGCCAGACACGTATTAAAGGATGTGGCTACAAGGATGTTGCAAATTTAGGCTTAAAGCCTAAGTAATTATCTCAAAGCTGACACATACCTGCCTTTCTGTTGTTTCCAGGATAGCAAGGTACAGTCTCAATAGTGGAGATTGCCTCAATTGGGCCTCCATCGTTTGGAACTGTTAGGGTTGTTCTTGCAATTATTGATTCATTTCCCTGAAAAAAGACACCCAAGAGATTAACAGCTGCAAGAAGAGGATAACTCTTTCTAAATCTCCTTTGTGGGAAGAAAAAGCAAGGTAGAAATAAGCATCATCATCATAACTCTGGGCACCTGAATCCATTTTAACTTTGTGTAACTTCAAGTATCTACTCAGCACTGTTTGCTACATAAAACCCCTGGCTTAAACTAAGGAACTGTCCTACTATATCCCAATAACTTTTCATGTTCACATCTTCCAAACAGACCACATGAAAATTTATGAATGACATAAACATGACCTGCCCCCACTCAAACAACTCTCCTGAAATCAACTTTAGGATTGTACAAGAGCACATAATTTAAGTCATTCACAAAACACACATGAAAAAGATTGATCCATTGAAAGGTCAGAAGCACAGAGAAGCAAGTAGGAGTAGTACGGAGGGGGCGGGGGTTGCTGTATCTGGAGTGGAAGCCAATGTTATTCACATAGGTCTTCTACAAAAAAGGAATATGACAAATAATCAAATTGCTAAAGGAGCATTTCAAGAAAACATATTTGGATATGACTAGCTTTTTATGGAAGGCTTGAACTCAAGAGTACATGAGATATATTGCTTCATTTTAAAAAACCTGCCACACTTTACAAAAATGTAGAAATACTATCTGTGGTGATCATTTATTCTCATCATACAGTGAGTTCCTACTTTAGATCTAAGTTGTGCATGTGATAACATCAAGAAAAAATAATCATCAAATCAGATCTATGCTTTGCAACTAGGGTAAGGAGAAACAGTTGTTAACAATGTTCTGTGAATTCTAAGTGTGAATGTGTGAACCAGCTCTACACAGCATTTATTATTCAACATTCCTCACACAAACACCACTCATCCATGTGGGACAAAGTATTTAAAACTCTCAGATGTTTGTTTCATGAAAAACTAGTTGAATCTTCCCCAGATCACACACCTGATCCGCTGCAGAGCCAATGGAACGGGTTTTCTTTAAAGGACCAGGAGGACCTTCAATAAACTGCCTGGATGAGCGCTGTGAAAAAAAGAAGATCATACTGAATTTTGGTCTATTTGTCACACCATTTCTAAGAAAAGTGAAAGAAACTTCTATTGGAGTGCTGAGAAATGAAATTCTGTCACATGCTTCTGTTTACAAGCGCTGTGGTACTCTCTCAATCTAGGAAGAATTGGCAGTAAATCCTAGAGTCAGTTAGACGAGACCCAAGGGCCATCCAACCCAACCTCCCCTGCAATGCAGGAAAATACAGTCAAGTGTTCTCCTAAAATGGTGTTTCTTGATGTAGGTGCTAACACTAACCAAAACTGCCCTATATAGTCTCAGAATCTTAGTGAGAAACATTACATGTCTAAACATAACTCCAGATCTGGAACAAACAGTTTAGATAGAACACAGATTAAAATCTAAGCAGCTTTTTAGTAATGCTAGCTTGATAAAACCTGTTGACCTAAGAAAACACAAGTTTTTGACGGAGAAACCTATTCCCAGTGAAGAACAAGAAATTCTTACATGTGGATAAATGTA
The DNA here is from genome assembly GCF_037176765.1 of Anolis sagrei. NCBI lineage: Eukaryota > Metazoa > Chordata > Lepidosauria > Squamata > Anolidae > Anolis > Anolis sagrei. The sequence goes on from NC_090022.1 coordinate 139,724,337, forward strand.
CTCTTTAAATGTCATGCTCAAAGCCTGCATTTCTGAAATTACTGTCTTCTTGAAACCATACAACATAAAACTAATGCACTGAAAAATGTGTACGGAAGCTAACATGGAATATAGGTTTACATCAGACCAAAGAACATACACACCCTTTTTTCTCTTTTCTTCAGTCTAACAGTTTTTACTACTGTAGAATCCCAATCCTAGAAATAACAAAATAATTCTTAGTATTATGCAGAAAGCAAATATGTATGTGCTGATTTGTACAGTTCTTTTATTAAGATTTAAAACATTGAATATTATAATAGTGTATACTACATATCTGGTCTATGTCTAGCATACAGTGGAATTATAGAGCAATCGGTTAATAGTAACATACAGTAAGATAAAGGACATTTCACACAATCAGCACATATCTGTTATACAGCATCATATTCTCACTTCATTCTGAAACAGTACAAGAAATAAAAATAGATCAGGGTTACATTACCAGTGATTCATCTGTCTTGTCAAAACTGATGTCAGATAAAATTGAACCGGATTCATCTATTGTTGACAGTCTAAATATAAAAAATAATGTTTAGAATCATATGCATATACCTAACTTTTAAAACTCAAAACTTCATGTTTGAGGTTTTTAAAATTAACCCAATTGCTTAGGCAGCATCTGTTATGCACAGTGTTACAGCATATGAAGAATTCTATGTATAATATATGTTTGCAACCTCATCACATAAACACATAAAAATGAATTCTAATTTTAATATACTTGGTTCTTCATAGTTGATCAACTATGAAGAATCAGGTATACTAAGATTAATAGCCAGTGACATACTTTTAATTCCTTTTGGTAGAAGTTAATCATACCGGTAATATTCTCACTAAATTGGTGGGATTTGGATGTAACATATTACCATATTCTTTCTATCTTCCTTTCAACTAATCCTTCCAAAAAATACCAGACTTGTTTCTTGAAAGGTACTATTATGTAACATGGGATAAGCTTGATCAATATGTGTGATCTATTCTGTCTGCAGAATGTGAGTTTTTGGTGCAGTTCACATGCACAAAATATTTAGCTGCTTACAAAGCTCAGTCTCCTCCTCTCCATATGTTAAACCAATAATGCTGATGCAAAATATGGATTCTTCGAATTTGAAATTGCACCCAAATTATCACAGAGATATTTTTTTCAGTTCAGAAGTTAAATACTGTTGTTAATGGTTGATTTACTCCCTTTACTTAGCTATCTCCTATGTATTTGCCTCTCCCCCCGTCATTTCCTTTTTTTTTTTTTGACCTCTAAAAAACCTGAACCCTTATCCAAAAGAACTTGTACAGACATATTTTTTTCTGATCAGAAAGTATATCCTCTTCTTACAGGATGCAGGGAAAGCTTTGCACACGGGGAATGACTTTATGCATTCTCTTTCAGTGCTACAGAGACAGTGACATCAAACATTTAATACATGTACTAAAATTCAACACACCTTTTCCTAATCTTCTTAAACATTATTTGGGTTCGCATGAGGAATGTTCAATTTACATTGCATTATTTCACCACTTCATCATTAACAGAGTCTCTTCTAAGATTTTGTATCTTTCTATACACAATCTTTTCCTAAATCTTCTATTGCTGTTCGGATATGAACATCCCCTCTGCATGCAACTGAACACAGCATCCCTAGAGATCCTATACAACTTTATATTCTATTGAATATAAATGTTGATTGAAACACTATCAGAATTCTCTGTCTTTCTCAACAACTCAGTGCAATTCCCGTGGCTTAAACCTCATTGATTATGGTGATGAAGAAAAAATGAAATCTATGGTTAATAGTACAAAAGAAACCCTCCCAATATCCACTAAACCTGGATTCAGATCAAAGAACTTTTTCCCACAGTAGAAATAAGATGGCTGTCAGGAACTAGGTCAGCTGCTAAAAATGGTATTATGGAACTACTGTGCCCACTTTTCAGTTTTTTACTGGTGCAGAGGCAATGTCCCAGAGAGGGAGGGGGAAGCGGTGGCTGCCGCCACTGCGTTTCCCGCCCTTTTGGTGGCCGTTTTCTTTGGCGGAGCGAGGCGGCGGCCATCTTGAAGGCCCTTCTCTTTCGGCCTCTTGACCTTCTTTTTCGCAAGAGGATTTTCCCGGGCCAAAAACGGTAAGTTGGGCCCGGGAGAAGGGTTGGCCTGTCCAGAAGGAAGCGGGGGGAGGAGGGCCTTTTTATATAAGGCGGCCTTGAGCCAAACCTCCCTATTCTTCCTCGTTTGGGCGGTGAATGACAGGCAGACAGCACAGGATTGGGCGACATGACCCTCGCCCAAACAGGCCAGGCATAGGGAATGGCCGTCCGTGTCCGGAAAGGTATTGGGACAAGAGGGATTGGAACATCTCTTGAAGGAGGTGGTAGACATGACGGGTTGTCGAAAAACGGGCCGAGTCAGGGGCGGAGCGAGATGGAGAAGTCAAACAGTCCGGGTCAGTAATCAGAGACAAAAAGCAAGTCCAATCCGTTAGCCAATATCTCAGTCAAAAACAGTCCGGTCAAGAGCCAAGCAATCAAACCAGTCAAGAGTCAATCAATCCGAAGAGTCAATAGAGAGAGAAAAAAGGGTTCCCAAGCTATCCGAAGAGCACGGAAAACAGAACTGGCGGCTGGCCCCTCCCACGGGCTACTTATACTCGAGGGCGAGGTGGGTGGGGCCAGCCAGGAGTCAAACGTTTTTTCTTTATTCTAGAAGGTTCCGAAAGCTATTCTGCGCATGCGCAGAGATATCATATGTGCGATTCACAGGGACTACGACAGGAAAAGCATTTATACATCAGTGGAAAACAATGTTTTACAGTAGTTATAGTATTTAAAACATTCTAAAAGCAAAAAGGTGCTCTAAACAAAGCAACACTGTTTTACAGCTCTTTCCTACAGTGATACCATACAATTCTCAGAGAACCCAGTGGTTTCTTGGCACTGGATAAGTACTGAGTTCTGTATGCTGGGAGTAACAAGGCCTTAGACTTTATAAATCTGGTTAGCTTGCCAAACTATGACCCAGGATAGTTTAACACTCACACACTCTCTTAAAAAAGACATGTTAGATAAAATTAATCTGTTCAACAAACAATACACATTATGGTTTGGCAAGAATCCTCTTGGAATGTTATACCAGCTGAATTTGTGGTTGCACTGGTCACTGTACTTCGCCTGAGTTTCTATATGGAAGTATCTATTTTTTGAGTACACAAACAGCACAACATAGGACATCTTTTCTGCCTGACACTCAGGCACAATGCACACCAACTGTTACCATTCTCAACATGCTGGGACATTTACATAGGGGAGCATTATCTTCTGCCAGATCTCAGTAAGATTCGGAGTTATATGTTATGGCTGCCATAAGTGATATCATCTAGTTAAAAACTCCTGTTTATTTTAAATTTCTTGTATCAGAGCAAGAAAGCACCCTGCACCCAAAAATGTACTCTACATCAAGATCATATCTAACTTAATCTACCTTTTGTTTCCACCAAGGGAAGTCTGAGGTCTGTTTAGGAAGGCCAGTGCTGATTTCTGTTCTTCACTCAGTTGAATGCTGCCTGATGAATCACACATGAGCAGCTCTCTGATCAGCTGAATCTGTCGCTCCTACAAGTTAGGAAACATCAAACATAGTCTCACTTTGCATTTATGAGATAGACAGTCCATAATACACACAGGCTTCTGAGAAACACCACCACACCACCAGCATATTAACGTCTATAAAGAGATGCACACCTGTTTTTCAAGCGATATCAACAAGTTAGTTTAAAGCAGAAGCAAAGAGATTTTGCAGGATCAAATTGCTAGCCAGCAATAAAGCATATGGTACTCCAAATAGATTTCTTTGAGCCATAAAGTAATTTGCTGGTATGTTATCATTTCTATTTGCAAGTCACAATGGTTTCTGCCACATTAGACTGGTCAAAAGAAAATGAAAGAGTTCCCAGCTGGCCAAGGGACACAACAAAGAATCTTCCTCAACTTCAAAATGCACCAAGATGGGTTCCATGAATGGATGGTGTGCATAAATTAGATTAGAAGCTAAATGTTCAAATTTCTTTTGTGTTTCAAAGAAAGGGGGAGTAAACAACTGCATAGTCTCTTTCAAGTGATCGGCAAGATGACTTAAATAGGATTTCCTACAATTTCCCAGCAAAAGCACCTTCCAAATCTTAACATGATGTAATTGTTCAAAAGGAAGATAGCTGGGTATAATGAGCTCTGCCTCCATCTTCTGCTCTGGAGGACAGGGGACCTCAAATTCTATCTAGCTACAACTACAACTACCCACTAATTCATCCGTATGACTCAGTATTTAGTTACTAAGGGTTTTAACTTTCAATTTCCTTGTTATTACATTGTGCCATCTCTAGAGTGAACAGCACACAGACAAGAGATAAATACTAGTAAAGCAAAAGATTAGGTTAATTTAAACAGAATTAAACAGGCTTATGTACCAAGTGTGATGCCACAGCAAAGATGGCGAATGCTATTATAGTATAGTAGAAATGTATTTTCCAAGTCAGGGGAAGTAATGGTTATACTATATTCTATACTGGCCAGGTCATATCTGGAGCATGGCATACAGATCTGGGATCCTATTTTTAAAAGGATATAGGTAAGTTAATGGGGCAACAAAGATAAGAGGTATGTAGAACAAAACATATAAGATGCTGAAGGAGTTCGGTATGTTCAACTTGGTAACATGACTGTGACATGACTTCATTTCTTTAGATACTTTCAAGGCTGTCACTGAGAGGATGGAGTTAGCTTCTTCTCTGCTTCTCAGAGGACAGGCCCAGGTCTAATGGTTTGAAGTTGCAAGAGGGTAATTTCAAATAAAATAACTTATAAACAAGTAAGAGAAATGTGGCAATTGAACCAATTGTCTGGCTAGAGAGGTAATGGGGTCTCCTTGTTTTCAAAGAGGCTGAACCTGTTGGGGATTCTTCAGCTGGAGATCCTTCATTAACAAGGGGTTGGATTGGCTGGCCCTTGAGATCCCTTCCAATTTTATGGTTCAGAAGACTCACTTTGTACTTTAATTTATATAAAAATATTTTGCCTTTTCCGTTATTCATTCACAAGAACATCATGAATTGCTCTGTGTCACTAAGTGTGAAAGTATTGTACTGTACTGAATGTTCTCTTTTTACTGTGATGTTTTACTTTCATTATGTAACTGCATCTACTTTATGATAGCCAATCAAGAGGAACAGGATGAAGACATGCATGACATGGTGATGTCATCTTCAATATTTCTGTAAATCTACAGTTTGGGAGAAAGAAGATTCAGTGTGGTGTTAAGGTTTGTAATACAATCAATGAAGCAACAAAATTAGAAAATGAAACAGGACAAGAGACAGGTGGATGAGCTGAGACTGCATCCAAAATGTGAATGGCTCAGTGATAAGAAACTCAGTGTCTGAATCTAAGCTTAGTAATAGCAACAACAGGAAAAAAAAGTAAAAATCCAGTATTAACACCCCCTTATAACATGAAGACTGTAGACAAGGAGGAAGCGGATATTAATTTAGAGCCTATGATTCTTTTTAAAATATACTATTCAAATAGAAGACTTAAAAAAAAGGTATTAAATGGGAAAAGATAATAGCTGTAAAATATTGCACTGTATGTAACAAACATTAAAAATGTATGTCTATTTTAATAACTAATAAATGTTTTTTTTTTTAAAAAAGAAAGAAAAGAACAAACATTCCAGAATATTTTTTTTCTGATTCTTTGGGTGAAGAACGGTTGAAATCTGAAAGGCAGCCGGTGGTGGTGAGACTTTTTTTCCTCCCTGGATACTTCTGTTTCCCACCTCTCGGCCTCCATACCTCTACTTGCAGTTGAAAAGGTGCTATACATACCAGCTTTTCGCAATCAGCTTCAGCTCGCTGTCTTCGCTTGATCTCCACATCCACTTGGTTTCGGGCATGTTTCAGCTTCACATCCAGAGCACTACGCTCAGTTTCTGTTTTCATTAGTAGATCTCTGTATCTGGCCACCTCATGATCAATTTTCTGCCACTTTTTCCTGAATTCTTCAAAGTTCTTGGCCAGCTGGATAAACTCTGGAAAGAACATATCATATATATAATATATATTATATAATATAGTATATAATCCATTTAAAATTGCTGCATCACAAATACTGCCTCCTTCCAATATCATTACATAGAACCTGAGTGGACAACTTGAGACCCCCACACAGCCTCCGCTGCTGAAAAACACAAGGTCAAAATAAGGAGAATTAATCAATCAACCTTGTGTTTCTGGAAAATAATTGTTTTTTTTTTAAGGTGAACTTCTGCTTAATTTCCTAAAAAAACAACAACAACAGAAAATCAAGAGGGGATGCATCTTATGGTCGGCTGTGGGGGGTGGGGGGAGACCTATCTTTGCAGGTATTCCAAAGATTTGCCTATCTTTGGAATACCATTCAAGAGGATAGCCACAACCCAAGAAGCTTACATGGCAATAAGACCAACTAAGATAATGGAGAACCAACATTACTGTAGCGGTTTCAATGTGATACCAGAACTTCAAAAGACTGAGATCTGGACCCTTAATATGGCATGGAAGCTCACTGGGTGACTGTGGGTAAATCACACTCTCGCAGCCTAAGAGGAAGAGAATTGCAAACCTCCTCTGAATAAATCTGTGAAAGGGTCATTATAATTTGGAGTCAATTTGAAATAACAAAGACAGCAAAGCAAACTGGACCTTAATTTAGAGTAAATATGCATAGGACTGGGTTGCAAGAGAGTGACACTCAGGAATCGAGATATTCCAAATATGTTTGGCTTCTCAATATGACAAATGTCCAGTAACATTACATGTTAGAAGATAAGGCAATTTAAATAACAACATAAATGTGCTGGCAACTGTCATACTCAAGAACAGAGCTACAGCTATAATTAACTTGAGAACAGATTATTTTATGGCCATAGATTAGCACAGCAGAAAGACATTCAACAGTAGAATTTAAATGTAACTGCTGTAATGTGCTTCAGTAGATGTAGATTAGAATTATAGATGTCTGGGCCAGCAACTGTATTCAGCTAGATAATTATACAAATATTGATTTGAAAGGAAAAAGCCAATTTCCTTTTAGCTACTTAACACTGCCTAAAGGGAATATAAATGTTCCATCCTGCAAAACTACCTCTACGGAAGATTGGACAAACTTGCCTCCAGCCAGTATTCCCACACAACCTATTATTTACGGATGTCATTTTTCTGTAACACAGCAGACTTCCCTTGGGCTCTTTGAGACCTGTCATGGTACATGGCAATAAAACATCATGTCCCTGAGGCAACAGATAGAAGAAAGTAACTACTGAAACCATAATGTTTTAACCACATGCTCTGTACGGTTGCCTGGAAACCACTTTGTACAGAACCTGCTAGCTGATATGCAGATCTGTTTTCTAAAGAGCAAAAGCATCTATCCTAATGACAAAGCTTCCAGAATCAGTTAACACTTCTCAATTGTCGGGTCTAAAAATCTGGAAAAAATCACTCTCACTAATGTATTTAAGATACATCAGTTACTGTCACATGGCCACAGAAAGTAACAACTTACGGTATTCATTGCCTTCATTCAGAATTTCTACTTGACGCATCAGGTGGTCATAGAGGTTCCGCAAATTCAGTAGTGATGTCTCCATCATTGTGACAAGAAACTGAAATAATTCAAAGATTAGTATTTTCCCACATATTTTCTTCTGCCCAACATAGCAATTCTTATCAGCAAGATTAAACTTGAAGCTCTAGATCATCTCCATCGTTATAGATGCTACTATCTGCATTTCAACTACCCTGTGTAGATATATTATTTTTTAAACACTCATACTTTAAAAGGTACTAATGTTGTGTAAACAACACACAGTCCATTACCATCCTTACATATATTCTAGCCAATGACATATTGCAATCTTTTTTTCCTTACTCATAAACTGTCAGTTACATAGAATATGCTTTAACTGATTTTATAAAAAATCAAATAGTTAAACTTTGTTACAATAGGAAATAGTTAAACTGGGTTACAGTAGAAAATGAAGTTTAAGAATTATGCCAAAGGCTTCGAGCAAATGAAAGATCAGAAGAAAATAATAATTAGAGTCGGAGCAGAACTGATGAAAAAAACCCTTAAAACTGTTGAAAAATAAAAATTACAATCTATTAAGCATCTTTATTTGAAATGAAACCTAACTAGAAACCTGCTAAAAGTGTAATTTACAGTTCATGACAACTCTATTTGTAACCCTCTAAGAATTACATTAAAAAGCAAATTTTACTAAAGTCCAAACTAAGGGAAAATAACTTGAGTAGGATGAACATTATGAATATCAACAGGTTTATTATGGAAAGTTATGCATATTTATTCGTGCTACAAATGCAGACAACACATTTTCTTGCCATGAAGAAAAGACTGCCTTTGCATCTGAAAACATGTGGTTACTAAGTATCCAAAGACCTATTGCAAGATAAGGAGAACATATTAGAAATGTGAATATTTTTCTTTGAACAGCTGCCTTTCAAGTACATATTATAACAAATGGCTTTTGAAATGCAACTCACTTTTGAAGGGCAGCAAGAGTGCAGGAAGCTATTCTAGCAGAAAGACGCAACCTAAAAGCCTTAAGCTCATGCAACAAACGAATCTCATGATTTCTAGAACTTGGGTTTAGGCCCCAGATAATGGCATGACAAGAAGGAAATAAGCAGGAATCCATTATTTTCACAGCTGTCCAATTTCTCTAAGATAGCAGTCCCCAAATTTGGATCTCCAGTTAAGGACTTCAACTCCCAGTAGCCCCAGCCTGTTTAGCCAACAGTGTATTGATCAGTAAGACCACAAAAACATCATAAATTCCAAAGACATTCAAGGCTAAACATAAAGAGCATGCTAGAAAGAGTGCTGATTTTTCCCTCAAAAGAAAGGGCAGGAGCTCTGGGAAAGTATGAAAATAATTTTTAAAAGATTAATGTTGTTTATAACAAGAAAATGGTGAGGGCCTCATTTGAAGTTCACAACTAATACGAAGACCTAGAAAATTGTACACAATCATTGAATATATCACCTGCTACACAAATAATGTTTTCTGCATTGTTCAACAAAAAAGCTGCCAAGGACCTTTCCTCATTACCTTTGTCAAATGACCAACTTAAGAAGTGAATCAACAATTTGTCAACCAATATCTAGTAACAGTTATTAAAAGAATTCACATGTACTATACTACTATTTTGCTCTGGAACTGGACAAAAAATAGACATAACAAACTGAGTGACCTTATTGTGTTTCATTAGATATGATAACAAGAGAAATATATTTTAAGACTTATCTCTTCCTTGATATACATTACAATTAAAGTAGCAGCTAGCAGCTTGAATGAATTTATAACATGACATGGATTGGTTGAAATGCCTTAGACTTAGCATAGACAGGGATTGAGCAATGTCTGGAAGCATTGCTGGATTTTTAGCACAGATTAAGGAAATCATATTGTCTGTGACTTGGTGTCACTGCTACATATATAGGGAAGTTTGAGTTGCTAAGAAGATACTAGAAAAATGAAAACAGACATTAAACGAATAAATAGAAACTGCCATTTACAAAAAGCAAAAAAAAATGTTAGTCTATATGTGGACAGTGATGCTATCAACTTTACTACACTGTGCAGTTTGTTGGCTATCACGAGTTTTGTCTTGTTCTAGGTGAATGAAAGACAAGATTATTCCTCCCGGAGCAGCAATTTTACCTCAGCAATCATTTGACAGATTTTCTTGTTTAGTAAAATTAACATATCTGTCAGATATAGACTCCATTTAAAACTTCAAGAAGAAAAAGTTACAGTTCTACAAGTTGAAGATATGATCAAAGCACCGATGAAAATAGCTAGAATTATGGCATTATCACATATCGAACCGAAACTATGAGATACAAGGAGCAGCAGCATAACTTCCTTTTTTTCAAAACTTAATAAAACCCATTGTATGAATCAGAAAAAATATATAATGTAGGCGCATACCTAAAGTTTTGTTTTACGTAGTTTTGAAGATCAAATTAGGTAGGTGACGTCCCCCATTCTCCATACACTGAGTAAACCGATTTCTGCCGTTTGTCATGACTCTTGCCAGCATAGCAGGCGTTATGTTGGCAATTTCTTCCTGGATGTTGGTCTTCAAATCTTGTAGGGTCCTTGGACGGTTCACATAAACACGGGATTTCAAAAACCCCATAGGAAAAAAAATCACAAGGGACCAAATCTGGAGAGCGGGCCGGCCACTCCAAATCCCCCCTAATTGAGATGAGGCTCGCTAGGAAGCATTCCCTCAAAACAGTCATCGATGCTCTTGAAGTGTGTGCAGTTGCACCGTCTTGCTGGAACCAAATGTCCCCTAAGTCCAACCCATCTAGCCGTGGGAAAAAAAAATCCTGTAACATGTTTACATACTGGTCCAAATTCACTGTCACTGTGACTTCATTTTCCTCAAAGAACCAGGGACCAATAATTCCAGCTGAGGAAATTGCATACCACACTGTGATTTTAGGTGAATGCAAAGGCCTTTGATGCAATTCTCAAGGATTGTTGTCAGCCCAGTAGTGCATGTTTTGTTTGTCGACAGATCCACACAAATGAAAACGGGCTTCATCACTAAAAAAAAAAAAATAGCGTCCTCAGGAACGACTTCGAGAAGAACCTCACACGTGTTCCTCCGAGAATTGAAGTCACGTTCAGAAAGTTCCTGCACAATCGCCATCTTGTAAGGATGGAAATGAAGATCATCATGAAGAATTCTCCTCACAGAACGATCGGTAAGTCCAAGGGCAGACGCATGTTTGCACGCAGAACACTGTGGTGATCGCAACATTGAAGCTCTCACTGCCTCAATGTTCTCAGGTGATCTAATGGGCCAAGGGATTCCAGTTCTTTGTCTTGTTGCACTTGCAGTTTGTCTGAATGTAGTGACCCACGCCACAATTGATTTCCGGTCCAGAACAGGAGCCAATGGGGCTAAATTAAAGCGATTCCGAAAGGCGCGCTGGGTTGTGATCACAGAACATCCGCTCAAAAAGTAGGCCTCAAAGGCAAAAGCACGCTCCTCACTGTTCCAACGCATGATGGTGACTGAACTGTGTCAGGACAAAACTTTATACTCCCGCCCCTCGAACGAGACCACTAGCGCTCCACTACGTCTTCAACTGACTGAATGGCACGCATTTTAAAAAAGGAAGTTATGCTGCTGCACTCTGTATTTCCACCAATGAAGAGTTGCACAACATCTGAAATTTTTGCTACATAGTTTCTGGAATTATTTTCCTGTTCGTGATGCAAGCAAAAACTGGATTAGAGATCCATTTTCAGTTAAAGTGTTTGAAAAAGAGGGACACACAACAGCAGAGGAAGAAGAGCTCATAAAAACATCCATGGATGGTGCTATGAAACTGCAATTCAAGGAATAGTCCCCTGCAAATCTCTGGGCTCAATTACAATCTGATTTCCTGGCACTATTAAAGAGGACTATGAAAATACTAATGCCTTCCATAACAACATACCTGTGTGGCAAATCATTCTCTTATCGTATTTTTCTTTATTTTTAAAGTATATTGGAAAACATGGTCAGAAATAGAATACAAGTTTTAGCTGTTAAGCCAAATATAACAAGGACTGTAACAGAAATGCCCATTCATTAATACAATTAATTATTTCAATCTCTCCCTCGCCCCTTGATGAGCAATTTACATAAAGATTTGATGTACTTTAGGGTTTTTAGTCTTGAGTTAAGTCCTGAATTCTGAAGCAAGAGAAGATATTCAAAGGAGGTCCCTAGTAAAGAAAAGGTTAAGAACCAGTGTTCTACAGAATGTGCTCTGGACTTCAGCAGTACCATTACACTGAAAATCAGGGAAAAGTATGTAGAATAGGCAGAGGCCATTGGATTAACACAAATGACTTCTGCCTTAATGGTTGCTTTTAGAAGAACCAATATACTTTGTTCTGTCAAAAATGCATCAACTCTTTTTGCTGGATTGGGCATGCGAACAGCAAGGCTCTTGAACGGAAATCCGATGTTTTGGCAACAGAGGGAAGCATTTAACTTCAGCGTCCAAACTCTATCTAGAGCAATACTTCTGAGAGGGGGTGGGGTGGGTAATTCCCACACAAGTGTCAGGGACTGGTACCATATTTATGCTCATTGGCTACAAGCGTTTCTTTCTTTCATAAAAACTCACCATGGTACAGTAGCCACTAGCTTATGGACCAGCATTAGTCTAAGAACCACTACTTTGAGGAGCCATACCCTATAGCAAAATTGGTAGGGAATTAGGAAAAATACAAAGCAAATTAATTAACTGAAATGGACAAACTTTTATTCCTCTATGCACATCAAAAGCTTTGCAAGGGAGATTCCTGTTTCAGGCATTCCTTCCTAATTGTTTAAATCACCATGATTCAAACCAGAACCACCAGAACTAGAGTATGAATAATGTCTTTCTTCAAAAAATCTGGACTTTGCAAAATATGAAATATTCAACAAAATATAAGATGATACATTTCTGAAGTATCTTTAGACTTATATGGACATAGAAGTTTATTTTCAAAGCTACTGATGTTGCTTTTAAAAACTCATGACATGGTCAGCACATTTTCCGAGCATCAAAAGCCAGTGACATCATAGTGGAAATTAAGGGAGAAAATGCTAGTTCAGCAGTGCAGAAATTGCTTCTTCAATCTCACGTAGCTGCAAAAGTTAATGGAACTATGGATAATAAATTATGACCAAGGAGACGCTGGCTGTACTACTTTCCTGGCTTCTACTGCAAACAACATACCACCTCCACAGCTAGAAGGCCACACAAAAACGTTTGAAGTGTATAATTCAAAAAAGCACACTGAGCAAGCAGGCTTTATTATCTATTTTGCCTGGAAAGTTTCAGATGTTTCAAACGACTCTATGCACTGAGGTTTTTTGTCCTCCATTTGTACTCCACACACTTTTACCTGAAGCACTACTAGAGACACTTGCTCTATGTGAAATGCCCTGGGTCTGGGGATGTCTGAAGAAGTAGTTGTGAATTCTGACAGGCAACTCCAATATGTTACTTTTAAAAGACAGTGTTTACTGTTGGATTAGAATTTAATAAACTGCATTATCAACAAATGAAGTTTGCAAGGTAATCTGGGCTGAATCACAATTTCTTAGGATAGTGAGAAGAAGGAGGGCAAGGCAAAAATGCAACAAACATATTTAACAATTTTAAGGAATTTTTACAACAATGTATTGAAGATACACAAGAAAAATGTTTTCTCTATCAATCAATGACCTTATCTTTTCACTTGCATATAGTCTTTTTATAAAGTGGAAGGGGAACGATGCAGATTCTTAAAGAAAATTGGGACATAGATAGGTAACTCTGTCTCATTTCCCTTAAGTTGTAATTATGACACAAGACATAGCATAGCAGTAAGGTGTAAATATATTTGTGTGTATGTACATCAGGTATGGGCAAACACAGGCCTGTGAGTTGGATTCAGCCCCTTGGGCTCTTTCCTCCAATCCCAGAACCAGTCGTATATCAAACCCTCCTCTCGGCAAGAGGACGCAACGGGCAGTCACATCCTCCTGCCAAAAGGAGGGTGTGACACACAGCTGCGAAGGGAGAAGGGCTCTCCCGAGAGCCCTATGCAGCCTCATGTCACATCCTCCTCTCGGCAGGAGGACTCGGCGGGCAGCCACATCCTCCTGCCAAGAGAGCCCTACATAGTCTCGGGTGAGCCCCTCCATGTCAACTGTGCCTCCCAGCCTCCCCTGCCCCAACCCAATTGTTAACAATCTTAACAATTTATACCAGGAGCTACAATATAAATAATAATTGGAAATAGAAATGGAAACCTGCAAACAATCCTGTTTTCATCTCGGCAGGGAAAGCTGCTTTTGGAAAGCATTTCCACTTTTCCTGACTCAAACAAAATTGCACAATTATATTTTAATGTGATAAGCCCATGCTAAGCCACTATTCACCCCCCATTGCAACAGAACATTATGCATGAGAGGAAAAAAAAACCCCTTAACATTACACTTTGAATACATTCTAGGTAATAAATAAGACTGCTCAAACATTCAAAGTTAAGTTCAGGCAACTTCGGATCCCTTAATTATAAGAATGGCTATTGTCTTTTCACTGTCCCAGGTACACCTTTCCTGCTTCCATTAGTACCAACCTACCAAAAATTGTCAGTGCTAGCAATTCTACAAGCTACAAATGTCTGAGGCCAACCAGACACTTTTCACTGGACCTCAGACACTTTCACCACCCTTATTTTACTCAGAGCAAATCTGCCTCTGAAAAATGTTAATACGTATGTCAAAAAAGTCTAAAGAAAGCCTATTTTGACAATTTCCTTCCAGCTGTAATTGTAGGCCATAGAGATCAAGTATATTTGTCCATAGCATTTCCACATTACAGAAAGAAGAAATAGTTCCCAGTCCAATGGGGATGTAATTCTGTCAAGTGAGAAATCACCTGTGTGCTAAGCTTTTATACAGCTAATTGCTAAAGTTGTTCATTTAATGGGCACTGGTGATTACAGAGTTTTGCTTAAAAGGAGCATTGATGGTATTTGATGGCTATTAGGTACTGCTTACACAATACCAGCTTCAGCGAAGGCAACAGAGAATTGCCAGCAGCTGGAAATATAGGCTGAATTTTCAAATTTTTGCAATGGACTGATAAGGAGACACAGCTGTTTCTTTGGAATGAGTGGAAGCATCAAATTACTGTAATCCTTCCTTCCTTGATAATACTTCTATACATATTTGCAAATTTATGTATAAGTAGATACTACAGTTATGCACCAGCACAAGAAATACTCTACATAAAACTAAAGAAACTGAATAATATCTAAGTTAAAAAAAAACCTACAGAAAATGTGTATTTCTCCTAAAAACATTGTCAAGATAACACATCCTTATCTAGGTTAAAACTTTGAAATACAGCCATAACTTACAGAACAGCTGTTCACCTATAGTGTACAACAGTGGTTTCTAACCTGTTCTAACCAGGGACAACTTGACCAGGGACCACTCTCCAACATTAGTACCAAAGGGGTTACAAATCAGTTTTTGGTCAACTTTAGATTTGGTTATTTGGGGTGATGATTCAGAAAATTGCATTGGATAGTCCACATCAACTCTAGTTTCTGATACAGATCTTATGCCACCCAGTAATTGCCATCTGTTCACACACAGAAAGCCATATTTAATAACCTAGAGCTGATGTGGTAATACTAATCTTTCGTGGGTAGTCAGCCTCTCCCCTCCTGGCATCCTCGTTACCTCGGTAATATAAGAAGGTTTTGTGAGACCAGTCTCTCCTATTGCTGCATGGTTTCAAGGCAATGATGTAGTAATGGTGAAGACGGGATCCCCATTACCGTTCTTGTGGATCACTGGTGGTCCATGAACCACAGGTTGGGAATCACTGGTCTACACTAAGATAAAACGAATCTGGCTTGGTTTCTTTTTGACATTGTCTATTCATGTCTGACTCTGTGGGTGGTGGTGCACATCTCCATTTCTAAGCCAAAGAGCTGGCACTGTCAGTAGATGCCTCCAAGGTCATGTGGCCAGCATCACTGCATGGAGCACCATTACCTTCCCACCGAAGTGGTACCTATTGATCTACTCACATTTGCATGTTTTCAAACTGCTAGGGGGACTAACAATGGGAGCTCACCCCATCTGTGGATTTGAACTGTTGACCTTTGGATCAGCAAATTGGCAGTTTAACCTATTGTGCCATCAGAGTGCTGTATCATCTCTGAAAATAATTTTGACTTCTTAAAAAGCAATGAAGCACTTAGAAACAAATGCAGTCATCGCAAATAGTCAACATGGATTTATCAAAAACAAGTCATGCCAGACTAATCTGATCTCTTTCTTCGATAGAGCTATAAGCTGGGTAGATGCGGGGAATGCCGTGGATGTAGCGTACCTGGATTTCAGTAAGGCCTTCGACAAGGTCCCCCATGACCTTCTGGCAAGGAAACTAGTCCAATGTGGGCTAGGCAAAACTACGGTGAGGTGGATCTGTAATTGGTTAAGTGGACGAACACAGAGAGTGCTCACTAATGCTTCCTCTTCATCTTGGAAAGAAGTGACAAGTGGAGTGCCGCAGGGTTCCGTCCTGGGCCCGGTCCTGTTCAACATCTTTATTAATGACTTAGATGAAGGGCTTAGAAGGCATGATCATCAAGTTTGCAGACGACACCAAATTGGGAGGGATAACCAATAGTCCAGAGGACAGGAGCAGAATTCAAAACGATCTTGACAGATTAGAGAGATGGGCCAAAACTAACAAAATGAAGTTCAACAGTGACAAATGCAAGATACTCCACTTTGGCAGAAAAAATGAAATGCAAAGATACAGAATGGGTGACGCCTGGCTCGAGAGCAGTACGTGTGAAAAAGATCTTGGAATCCTCGTGGACAACAAGTTAAACATGAGCCAACAATGTGATGTGGCGGCAAAAAAAGCCAATGGGATTTTGGCCTGCATCAATAGGAGCATAGTGTCTAGATCTAAGGAAGTAATGCTACCCCTCTATTCTGCTTTGGTTAGACCACATCTGGAATATTGTGTCCAATTCTGGGCACCACAATTCAAGAGAGATATTGACAAGCTGGAATGTGTCCAGAGGAGAGCGACTAAAATGATCAAGGGTCTGGAGAACAAGCCCTATGAGGAGCGGCTTAGGGAACTGGGCATGTTTAGCCTGAAGAAGAGAAGGCTGAGAGGAGATATGATAGCCATGTATAAATATGTGAGAGGAAGCCACAGGGAGGAGGGAGCAAGCTTGTTTTCTGCTTCCTTGGAGACTAGGACGCGGAACAATGGCTTCAAACTACAAGAGAGGAGATTCCATCTGAACATTAGGAAGAACTTCCTGACTGTGAGAGCCGTTCAGCAGTGGAACTCTCTGCCCCGGAGTGTGGTGGAGGCTCCTTCTTTGGAAGCTTTTAAGCAGAGGCTAGATGGCCATTTGTCAGGGGTGATTTGAATGCAATATTCCTGCTTCTTGGCAGGGGGTTGGACTGGATGGCCCATGAGGTCTCTTCCAACTCTTTGATTCTATGATTCTATGAATGCACTCTTTTGACAGGGTTACTTAATAAAATATTCTTCTTCTGAAAGCATAGCTTTTCCAAGGTTTTCATTGACTTACAGAATGAAAAGTTAAGAGAACAAAAGGTCACAGATGAGGCAAGAAAACTATCAGCTTCATCAAGTTTCCTCCTTTCTCAGTCTTGCACAGACTTGTAGGTAATTATCACATTTAAACAAAAATACAAAGAATTTATAGAGCCCAATTCTAGTTGAGCTGCTATAAGAATGCAGATGTTCTACTCCTTTGTGGAGTCATAAACCATTTCTGAATTAAAAGCACTCTAGTCTTGTACACATGTCAATTACAGGTCCCACCCTAAACTTTACACTTGGAGTCGCCCTAACTCTGAACCAACTTGAAGGCACACAAGAATCCTAATTACCGTGACTATTTCATCAGCCAAAAGCAGGCCCACTACTGAAATACTAATAAATTTGAGTTTATGTTGATTAATTGTTCATTTTAAATACTGGATTGTTCTTACATGGCTTTTTTTTTTTTTGCACTACAATGAAGATAAGATTTTTTTTCAACCTATAGTCGCTCCCCAACCCCTAACAGTGAACAGTTGTTTGAAATGTTTGAGGGCCCTTGGTATGGATGCAGCCTAAATTAGATACATGGAATACTACACAAATATTGCATATCTTCTGTTAGACCACAAAAAGTAGATAAGCTTTGTACACAGCAGACTTCTCCAAACTAGTGTACCCCCAACTTTTTAGACTAAAATGTCCAGACTTGTCCTCCTTGGACAAGTACAACATTCAGACAAAATGGCCATAGGTTATTCTGGCTGGATTATAGAAGTTCTAACCCCATCTGGAGAACCTTGTCTTGGAAAAATTTAGGATTATATGCTCTTTAAACCATATTACAACAAACATAGTATGTAGTGAAATCTTGCTTTATAAGCAAACCAACTTATGATTTTTTTGAGATATGAGCCATGATCATTTTTGCTTTGATATGCTAGACGAGATATGAGTTAAGAGCTAGTGCGAGAGTACACCACCCACCAACTTAAACAGGGCTTTAAGGGAGCAGCCAGGAAAGCTCCTTGCTCTTGTCCTTGCTGTTATTTCTGCAATCCCAAGGCTTTGGGAGATTGTAGGAAAGCTGAGGGGCCAGGAGTCTATCATCCATAAACTTCTATCCTGATTAAAATAGTCAAGTACATAGATACCTGTCACTCTAATTGATATTTGGAGAATAATTTTATTGAAGTTTCCCCTCATAACAGGAAAATGAAACTTATCTTTTTGGCTTATAACCTCAGAATAAATTATGACGTCAAGGCATTGAACCAAGTGCCTATTAGGATTCAAGCACATCCCTTGAAACGTATTAAGGTGGCACTAAATCAACCGATAAATACTAGAATTTACTTTGGCGCATTTGAAGCAAAGAGGAACAATTCTAGTCAAAATAATGTTAATAAGGTGATATTTCTTTATATTCTTTTATTATGTATTAATGTTTATACATTATTTGTTATTTATAAAGTACATTTTTCATATTTAAAAACACAAAACAAACCAAATTGGTGTGGTTTTAGAGTGCTGGAACAGATTAATAGCATTTCAATGGGGAAAATTGATTTGACATAAGAGCCATTTCAGTTAAGAGCTCAGACACGGAACAAGTTAAACTTGTAAGTCAAGGCCTTACTATATTAATTTATTGCAGTGCTTCTCAAGCTACATGAGGTATAAGAAACATTTTTTCCTAATATGCCAGGAAAGTACCAGTATTCTAATGTATTGTCACCAAAAAATAAATAAATCTAGAAACTCACTGCAGGCCAGCGACTGATGCCTCTCAGACTAGCTCTAGTCCAGGACTATCACTTTAGTAACACTAATCGAAAGGAAACTCCAGCAGTCTGTGGCAGAACTACTTCATGGTCACCATCATTTCAAGAACAAGCATATAACATTTCTAATCCCCAGATATAAAGATTAAACTTTATGTGCTAGCTTCCTATGTTCAATCAATGGCTTTCTACAAAAATAAACATTTGATGTAGCAGAATCAAATCTAAAGGGACTTGATTAATAGATGTCTGGCATTTCTTAGCCTTCTTCAAAGAGAACTCAATCATAGAGCAAAAGGTATGCAGTTCAAAGCCGGCCTTGAACTGTTGTGGCTAGACAACAAACTGCCACAAAAGCACACGAAATAAAGCCCTTAATGTGCACCAGTGCTCTGTGGTTTGTGTAATCACCATCTGCAACTCAAACACTTTCCCAGATTTCCTATGTAATCATCTGCACAGTGAAAAATTTTTCTTCAATACTGGTTTGAAACAGCATTAAATGGTCAGTGTTGCTGGGGCCAAATTAGATTTTTAAGAATGCTGAGGGGAAGAAAATCAAATACTGTACTTAGAAATGTTCTTTTTAGATACCATGCATAAATTGCTAAAAAACCCAGATAAATAGATCCTAAAACAAATCAAGCTTAACATGACCCTAAAAGCCAATACGACTATACTGTTGCACTATGCTCATATTATGAGAAGACAGACCCCACTACAAAGGTAATTTCAGGGAAGGAAAAAAGAAAAGCCACATTCCAGATGGCTAGACACAATCTAAGAGCCGTCGCAAACTAGGTTCCTGCGGGAGAAAACCTTGCTAGCATGTCCCTGACGTCATGAGCCTGTGCCTCTCTCCCCGCCCCTTTCTCTTTGCCAGCGTGGTTTTTCCTTTGCTAGGGCAGCATTGCCCGCATTTTCTCTCAGTTGAATTCTGCCAACTGAGAGAAAATGCGGGCAATGCTGCCCCAGCAAAGGAAAAACCACGCTGGCAAAGAGAAAGGGGCGGGGAGAGAGGCGCAGGCTCATGACGTCAGGGACGTGCTAGCAAGGTTTGCTCCCGCAGGAACCTAGTTTGCGGCGGCTCTAAGAAGCCATGGCCTTATTCTGAAACATTGGCTTACTTTTTGAATGCAGTTAGCAAGTGATACAATGGCCTGATTAAAGTGATGTTAGTGAAGCAGTGGTGACAGTGGAGTTTTGCCACACTGTTCACAGAAGACCGCCATGACAGAGTGGAAGGATTAAGATAATAAATGACTCCTCCTCTCTTGAAGTTTAAGATTGCTCCTAACTTGTTTCTTGAAGTTGAGGATTGTGTCTTACTTGCTTCCCTCCCAATCAAACAATTATTTCATTTCACATACTTATTGGATATAATATTAACTCAAAATATTTTTTTACATTTATTTACTCTACGTATTGAATAAACATGCTAAATTAGATCATGCTTGATTTAGGGCATTATAAACTTTTCAGAAACTTCTCATAGTGACCCTCATATATCCTAAAGTATAAAATAATGTGGATTTGGTCATCATTATAATGTCTCAGTATTTCACCAAAAGGCATCTGTTCAGAGGCAATCAGGTTTGAAATTTGTAGATTCCTACTGCCTTGAAGGCCTAGACAATGGTAAGATAAGGACTGAAAGAATGAGTCTCCTAAAGACACAGAAAAAAGGTGTTATCTGTTCACAAAAGGAATTGAGACAAGCAGGGCAGCTGCTGTCCTCAGGCAAAGAACCTGGTGCTGGGGTAAATAAAAGAGTAATTACAATTATGCTGGAGGACAGGGGAATCTTCCAGCCATTCTACCATGTAAGCTATCTAGTGTTTTTGCCACCACATCTCCTTGTAACTTTTGCAGATTTGTAATCATTTATTTCTACTCTTCACTGGTTATTTCCCCTCTTTTACCTTCAAACATGCCACTTTTTCCTCTATTCTTCCAAAGAAGACTTGAAGAAATAAACTGCCTTGAATCATCACCCCCCTACTGTCATTTCCCTTCCTCTGGACATTCCTAAAGTGTAACATTTGTCATAACTCTCTTCTAATCCCCCCTTCCCAGGAAGTCTAAATTCACCCTTCTTTATTCCTCTGAAACTCCCTTCACCAGAACGACTAATGATCACTTTGCTGCCAAATACAAAAACCTCTACATGTCTTTTGACTGTGCTGGTGCTATTCAAACAATTAATTGAACACTCATTCTTGATTTCCCCTGTTCTAGATTTATACATTCTCCTCCTGTATAATTGCTTAGTCAGCTTTTCAAA
Organism: Anolis sagrei; assembly: GCF_037176765.1. NCBI lineage: Eukaryota > Metazoa > Chordata > Lepidosauria > Squamata > Anolidae > Anolis > Anolis sagrei. Next base: position 139,745,655 of record NC_090022.1, read on the forward strand.
GGAAAGTTCTTCTGGATTCCCTCAAGACCAGAGGAAGAACTTTCTGCTATCGCCCTCCCGCTTAATCTACGGATGAGCTCCTAATACATGAAAACATTCATTACCATGCAAAAATTAATGGTACAATTCCCCCCCCCCAACCTTTATCCCTGAATTCTGTCCCACAATCTCGTTATATCTCTGATATTTCCACTTGATTGCCAGTGATGTTTCAAAGACCAAATTCTGTGTGGCTTCGTAAGTTATTCTTTATTCAGATACTCTTGCTCTTGGCTGAAATCACTAACATGGACACTGCTGAAGAGGCACAAAGACTTGGCTTTATCATGGCTCCTTCTACCCATCCATATCCAGACGCTTCTTTCATCAAGTCCCTTCTCTATGGGCAATATTGCAAAAATGCAGGCTTTCTCTCTTCCACACTGAAAACTGTGGCACTGACATCTTAGATTTGTAAACTTTTCCAGACACTTGTGACTAATATTTTCCTCTTTAATTTTGAACTGACACATTTCAGACGTTTAATCTCCCTGGCTGCTCTTGTCATGGGATACAGCAAATCTGCTGTATTCACCAGTTCAGGAAGTCCCTAAATAGACTCAGAAGTGGAGTGAGCAGTTCACCAGACAATCTGGCAAAATGGCACTACCTAGAAGAATCCTCCACCTTAAGCCTGTGGAGCAGAACAAACAACTCCGCATCTGGATGCTTGCCCACAATGCCCTGCCTCATGCACAGAGGAAGAATGGTTTAAAGCCTTGACAATGTGGTCGCTGTTGCCCGTTTTTGGTCTAAAATTATTTAGCCACTTGTGTTTCTGTTATTTTATCAGTTTTATACTTATTTATGCAATGCTTTTGATACAAAATAAATAAAACCAGTCCCCTATTTAATTTTCTAGCCAGCAACAAATCCTTGCTTTATCAGCAGTTTTCTGCAGTCTGACCATCTGCTTCTTTATCATCCCACTTTTGATGCTGTAATATATTACTACCCATGACCTTTGCTCTTCCAGTTTCACTACTTGCTCCTTTGAATGATACCACCCTCCCCCCCTCTTTGCTGACCCCCAAGACCCCCAGAACAACTACAAAATCCTACTTCTCTATACAACCTCAAAACTAATCATTTTTGTACAGCCTGCGGTCGTTTCTATAAGATTTCATTCTCTATTAAATATAAACTTAAGATGAAATCATATTCCACAGCACGTCTATTGATCCTCATTTTCAATTTCTTCTCCATGCTCTGTTGCTTCCTCCTGTAAGATATGTGATCGAAAGCTCCAAAGATTAGAAAAATAGCAGGAATACTTGTTGCCATGAGACAAATACTAGTTATTATTTCATGCCTGCACTCACCCTGTTAGGAATTCACACACAATGCATTCAAATTCAAGGAAGTAGCCATGTGAGTCTGAAATAGCGTCCGAGGTCCCGTCTACACTAACGATTTAATACAGTTTCAAACTGGTAATGGTAAGAATGGTTTAGCTGTGCAGATGATTACTCAGGAAATCCTGGAAGCAGTGTGAGGACTGGATGATGATGGCACAAACCACAGAACACTGATGCTCATCAAACAAAAATGAACATGTGTATGTATGTAAAGCACTGAGCTGCTGAGCTTGTTGAAAGGTCACAGGTTTGATACCGGGGGAGCGGCGTGAGCTTCCGCTGTCAGCCCTAGCTTCTGCCAACCTAGCAGTTTGAAAACATGCAAAATGTGAGTAGATCAATAGATACCGCTTTAGCGGGAAGGTAACGGCGCTCCACGCAGTCATGCCGGCCACATGACCTTGGAGGTGTCTACAGACAACGCCGGCTCTTTGGCTTAGAAATGGAGATGAGCACCACACCCCAGAGTCAGACATGACTGGACTTAATGTCAGGGGACTACCTTTACCTTATGGAGCCCCCCCCCCCCGGTGGCGCAGTGGGTTAAACTGCTGAGCTTGTTGACTGAAAGACTGCAGCTTCGAATTTGGAGAGCGGCGTGAGCTTCCGCTGTCAGTCACAGCTTCTGCCAACCTAGTAGTTCGAAAACATGCAAATGTGAGTAGATCAATAGGTACCGCTCTGGCCAAACACCAGCTCTTCAGCTTAGAAAAGGAGATGAACACCAACCCCCAGAGTCGGACATGACTGGACTTAATGTCTGGGGACAACTTTTATATGAATATATTATATTATATTCCATGATCCTGGAAGTAATTCTATTCAGGACTGCAAGCCCCATCAACCGTAGTCAGGATATAGGCTAATGCGAGGCAACAGTCTCCCGTCACCTGGAGGCCCACAATTGAACAAAGCAAAGCCACGCCAAGGCAAGCGGCGCTCTTAATCGCAATTTCATTACCTGGGCCTGGTTTTCTTCAGCTTGGTCGTCAAAAGAAGCGCGATATACTGACCCTTTCTTTGCTTTCTGAGAGAAACTTCAAGCGACCTGGGTCTGAGCGAGAAGAAGGGCTCGCGCTCTCTCCCCTCTCCGGCGCGCGCCGCTTCCGCTCTGGCCAACGGCAGCGACTCTGGCAGAAACGGCCGCTTTCAAGTTTGAATCCTCACAGCCGAAGGCCTCCCGCCGTTCTGATTGGCTGCGCTGTCTCAGTCGACTGAAGCCGTGACGACACGACCTCCGCTTCCGACGCCAACTGCAACAAAGGAGGGGAGGGGGGGAATGTTGCGCAACTCCAGAGCGGGACGCTGCGGGCGCCTTCTTTCTCAAGGGCAAGCCTGCCCTCACTTCAGTTCACCTCCTCGCTCTACCGCTGCCCCTCTTCGAAAGAACAGCACGCGCCACCAAGAGTTGTTGCTCACCCCGTTGAAGCTCCACATTTTTAAAGCACAAAAGGCACCTTTGGGTTCCTTGACTGCGTTTGGTGGTGTGAATTCGTATTTAATCTTTTAAATCCAGGGTGTCCCAAAAGTCACCATATGTAGGGAAACTTGTAGTTAAATGTACCTTTATTTACAAAATATTCATTACAAACTGTTGCAAAATATTTACAAACTTTGCTCTACTATATCAGTGTTTCTCAACCTTCCTAATGCTGCAACCCCTTAATACAGTTCCTCGTGTTGTGGTGACCCCCCCTCCCCCAACAATAAAATTATTCTGCTACTGTTATGAATCTTGATGTAACTATCTGATGTGCAGGATGTATTTTCACTCACTGCACCAAATTTGGCATAAATACCCGATATGCCCAATTTGAATACTGGTTGGGTTGGGGGGGGGGGTTGGGTTGTAGTTGCTGGGATTTATAGTTCACCTATAATCAAAGAGCATTCTGAACTCCACCAATGATGGAATTGAACCAAACTTGGCACACGGGACTCCCTTGACCAACAGAAAATACTTGGAAGGGTTTGATGGGCATTGTCTTTTGAGTTTTGGAGTTGTAGTTCACCTACATCCAGAGAGCACTGTGGACTCAAACAATGATGGATCTGGACCAAACTTGGCACAGATACTTAATATGCCCAAATGTGAACACTGGTGGAGTTTGGGGGAAATAGACCTTTACATTTGGGAGTTGTGGTTGCTGGGATTTATAGTTCACCTAAAATCAAAGGGCATTCTGAACCCCACCAACGATAGAATTGGGCCAAACTTCCCACACAGAACCCCCATGACTAACAGAAAATACTAACAGAAAATACTTTGGCAACCCCTCTGACACCCCCTCGTGACCCCCCCCCCCAGGGGTCCTGACCCTCAGGTTGGGAAACCCTGCTGTACATGTTGAATATCTGAGAGTATACAATAGGAACATAAAATATTATAAAATATTTATAATCTACTAATTGATCTCTCCAATCATTAATAGTTAACTCTTTTTCCCCCTTCCATGTTTTGGATGTTATTAGTCTCGCAGCAACAAACAATATTGACAAATTTCTTCATCTCCTGCACTAATACACCTAAATATTCCTAATAAGCACATTTCCAGGTTTTTTTCTTGACCTTTTTGTTAATCATATTGTTTCTTTCTTTCACCACTTTTCCCCAGAATTCTTGAACTATATTACAGGTCCGCCTTACATGGAAAAATGATCTCTTTACCTTCTTACATCTCCAATTTTGGGAAAAACGAAGGTATAAATCAATAATATTAATAATAAGATAGGTAGGCTGATTATTTGTTATTATTCCATAGCACGTACCTATTTCCTTAAAGGAGATTTTAAAAATATCTCGTGAATGAGAATAAATATAGCTTGAGTATCCCTTCTCTGATATGTTTGGGACTAGAAGTGTTTTTGGATTTAAGTCTATTGTGGATCTGGGGATAGCTGCATTTGCATATGTAACTACATAATGAGATATCTTGGAAACAAGACCCAGGCCCAAATTATATATTATATTTTATATAATATACAGATCGCCTGGAGGTAATCTGTATCCTGCATAGAATATTTGTAATAGGTTTGTGCATGAAATGGACAGAAAGCAAGAGTGCCACTGCCTCAATCTCTCAAATTTTTTTGGAATTTGAAGTATTTTGGATTTCCAGATAAGGGAATCTCAGTCTGTGTAGAAGAGAGTTGCTGACTCGCCAGTAGGACTGGAGATGGGAAGGAACAAAAATGTAGAATTTTGATGTGTCAGCTTGCATAGGCCTTGTCAAACTTACATGTCAAATTTGACTCCTATACGTTTTGAAATCTACAAAGATGTATCGTTGAAGGCTTTCATGGCTGGAATCAGTGGGTTGTTGTAGGTTTTTCGGACTGTATGGCCATGTTCTAGAAGCATTCTCTCCTGATGTTTTGCCTGCATCTATGGCAGGCATCCTCAGAGGTTGAGAAGTCTGTTAGAAACTAGGAAATATAAACCCAATTTTCCTAGTTCCCAACATACCTCACAACCTCTGAGGATGCCTGCCATAGATGCAGGTGAAATGTCAGGAGAGAATGCTTCTAGAACATGGTCATATAGCTCAAAAAACCTACAACAACCCTAATCTACAAAGACAAAGCAATATAGTACAAATTCCATAAAAAATTTATGAGACTGCATGATATCAAGGAAAATGAAGATGGGAGAGGCATAATTCTGATGCTGATGCTGAAACCGCAACATCTATATTTAGCCACAGTCTTTTGACAGAATGTAATATATGTGTTACCACAACATTAGAAAATCCATGCTGCAAAGAGAGCAATGCCCGAGTGTTGCTGTTATCCTGTGCTCCAGCTTTGTGAAAGATTCGAGTTTTCTTTCTGTTTTTAAAATCCAAGACAAAGTCGCATCCAGCTTCTTGGGATTTTCTTCCCAGCTTCCATTGCAGAGGAGGTGGGGAATTCTTCTGGTAAAAGTCAATTATATTTGTCGGCTTCTCAAATGGGGGCTCCCAATGCACAGGTCTTGTGCCTTCTGTGTCACAGTCTCTAGTTTTCATACAGGTGTGGCAGTCGGCACTCCTAGGTCAACGCAACCGCTTAAGGTAAATTGCTCTCCCCTTGGAACATAGCTGGCTCCAAAGTCATTATACAAAGAAGCTAGTATCTAGGCAAAACTACTGTTAAGTGGATTAGGAATTGGTTGACTGGCTCCAACCTGAATCCAAAGGTTGCTTACTGATAGCTCCTTATCCTGGAGAGAAGTGATCAGTGGGGTGCCACAGAGGTCTGTCCTGGGCCCAGTGCTATCCAACAACTTTATCAATGGCTTAGGAGCCCCGGTGGCATTGTGGGTTACACCCCTGTGCTGGCAGTACTGAAGACCAATAGGTCACAGTTTCGAATCCAGGGAGAGTGCGGATGAGCCCCCTTCTATCAGCTCCAGCTCCCCATGTGGGGACATGAGAGAAGCCTTCCACAAGGATGGTAAAACATCAAAAACATCCGGGCGTCCCCTGGGCAATGTCCTTGCAGAGAGCCAATTCTCTCACACCAGAAGCGACTTGCAGTTTCTCAAGTCGCTCCTGACACAAAATAAATAAATAAATAAATAAATAGCTTGGATGATGGAATAGAAGGCCTGCATATCAAATTTGCAGATGTCACCAAATTGGGAGGGAAATCTAATCCCTCAGAGGAAGGAATCAGAATTCAAAATGACCTGAACAGATTAAAGAGTTGGGCCAAAACTAACCAAATTAATTTCAAAAGTAAAAGAAATGTACAGTACTAAAAATGTAATGCACATGTATTGGATGAGCAACACCTGGCTTGAAAACAGTACACGTGAAAGGAATCTAGACCATAAGCGGAGTCAACGGTATGATGCGGTAGCTTTAAAAAGCCAATGTGATTTTGGGTGCATCTAGGCATATAATTCCTAGATCAGTGGTTCTCAACCTGTGGGTCCCCAGATGCTTTGGTCTCCAACTCCCAGAAATCCTAACCGCTAATAAACTGGCTAGGATTTCTGGGAGTTGTAGGCCAAAGTACCTAGGGACCCACAGATTGAGAACCACTGTTCTAGAGCGAGAGAAGTCATTGTCCCACTCTATTCTGCTTTGGTTAGACTGATACTGAGAAACTGGTCCTTCGAATTATGACATATTTAAAAATATATAAAATATGGGATACGGCTCCACCAGGGACATGGTGAACACACACACATGACCTCATAATAATCTTTGTTATGAATTGCCTCTGGAATGATGTCCGAACACATCTACACATAATCTCCTCACAATGAACTGGGAGGCATGAGAGAAGGCACTCAATGAATTTGTGTCAGAGTTCATGTGTTCATTTCCTGTTCCCATTGATAAGATCTATCTTAGGAAAGATTCATTCCCCATGCCCCAAGCCTTCTTCACCCATCAAAATGGTCATCATCCTCAAGCGCCTACTGAGGACTTTGGACTAACCCCATTGTGTTCACCAGAGCCAAACTATTAAGCCCATCATATACTCATTTTCCAATGCCACTTTCTGATTGTGCCCCCTTTGGAGACAGATCCATAAATGGACTGACACTTCAAATGTTGCAAATTTCTTGCTACCACGAAGAGCCAACCAGCAATGACATTGGACATGGATCCTAGCCAGACAGTTTCTGAACTAATCAGGAGCTGGCATGGGTTTCTTGAATAGCCGTCAAATGAAATAAAAAATGTTTTGTTTTTGCAATTGTGGTATGTCAGTTTTTTGGTGTGCTATCTCCGCGGTCATCCTCCCTGGCCATTAAGAATAAACCCTCTGGTTTTGCCTTCAACTCATCTGTGTCTCAATCGGCCATCTAGACACTCCGGGCCCCTGAACCCACAAAATGACAAGATCTCACTTGGAATACTGTATCCAGTTCTGGGCACCACAATTCAAGAACAATACTGACAAACTGAAACACGGCCAGAGAAGGGCAACCAAAGTGGTCAAAAGTCTATGAGAAGCGGCTTTGGGAGTTGGGTAAGTTTGTTTGGAGAAAATAGGATTAGTAAGGAATATGTAAGCAATGTTTCAATAATTGAAGGGATGGCATATTAAGGGGAAGCAAACTTGTTTTCTGCTGATCTAGACACAAGAACACAGACCAATGGATTCTGTCTAAACATTAGGAAGAACTTCCTGATTGTAAGAGATACTCAGCAGTGGAATATGCTTCCCCAGGGCCCTTCCACACAGCCCTATATTCCATAATATCAAGGCAGAAAATCCCACAATATCTGCTTTGAACTGGGTTGTCTGAGTCCACACTCAGATAATGTGGGATTTTCTGCCTTGATATTCTGGGATATAGGGCTGTGTGGAAGGGCCCTCAGAGTATGCTGGAGTCTCCTTCTCTGAGAGGGCTTAAGCAGAGGCTTAGAGGCTCCTTGTTAGAAGCGCTTTGATTCCTGTATAGCAGGGGGCTGGACTGGAAATCCCTTATGTTCTTTTCCAATCCTATGTTTCTATGATTTGTTTGGAGAGGATTTACCATTGCCTTTCTCTCAGGTTGAGACTGTGTAACTTGTTCAAGATCATAAAGTCACTCAGCAGTGCTATTCTTACATTCCCTTATCCATATATCCATGATTTTTAAAAAGACGCAGTGTCCTTTTTGTGAGAAAAGTAGTTTTGACAGCCTGTTACTACTTCCCTACTGCTCATGGTAATGAACTAATCATAACCCTACTGCTCAGTAATGTTAATGTCTGTAACAACTGCCTGCTTTAATTTTATTTTTTTTGTTCCACCCATCTGCTTTCATTTGTTTATCAAACAAAACCTTTCTGTATTTTTTGTATCTGCAGTACACAGAGCTTCTTTCTTCCAGTCACATATGCCCAAACTCATATATACTTCCAAATGATGTGTATTTGCCTATATAAGAATGAATTGTGTGTGTGGAGAAGGAAATTGTAAAACGTGGGCACACTGAGAGAAATTGAATGATAGGAGATTCATGATAGCATACCTCCCAATCTTTCAGCAATGAAAATGGAGTAATGTGTGGCCAAGATAATAAAAAGTGGTCAAAGGAGCAAAAATTACTAATGAAAAAGAACACACAAGCCAAAAGAGTCTGTAGCAGTTTCCTTTTGCTTAAGCCTACTGGGAAGGGTAAGATCCCCCCCCCCCCCATACACACGCTCTCCTACTGGAGAATGCAAAATATATAGCACTTTGATCTCAGGTTGCAGCACCTGAATTAAACTAACGATGAAGGAAGAAAGGGGAAGAGGGAAAGAAACTGGGACACTTTAAAAGCATCAGAAAACATGGGATGATAGCAGATTAATTAGGACTCCTCCTGCCAAATTGGGACAGTTGTGGGTGGGTATGTGATAGATAAAGCACTGTCCAACTATGGAATTTGCTACCAGAAGATACAACAATGGCTACCAAGTTGTATGGCTGTATTGTGAACATTCACGGAGCTTTACACAAATAAGTGTTACTACTATTTTTAATACCCATGCATAACCTCCAGTGTCACTAGCTGTCTGCTTCTCAATACAAATTATTGAGAACATGTAACAATTGCCTTCATGTCTTATTCACAAGTTCCTTGCTGGCAACTCTGAAAACAGACTGTTGGCATGGGTGCATCTGCTCTAAAGTTAATGTAATTTGATTCCACTTAAATGGCAATGGCTTAATGTTATGGGATTATGGGAGCTGTAGTTTTAAAATATCTTTAGCCTTCTCTGCCAAAGAGTACCAGTGCTTCACCAAACTACAACTCCCATAATTCCATACCATTGAGTTATGGCAATTAAAGTGGTGTCAGAGTGCATTAATGCAAATGAACTCTTTGATGAGATCCAGCAAAACTCTGCTGATGACCTGAAGGGGCTTTGCAGGAGTGTAATGAATGCAAAGAGTGGAAAGAATACCTCTGCAAAGTTTTTTTTTTCATGTCAGGAGCGACTTGAGAAACTACAAGTTGTTTCTGGTGTGAGAGAATTGGCTGTCTGCAAGGACGTTGCCCAGGGGACACTCAGATGTTTTGATGTTTTACCATTCTTGTGGGAGGCTTCTCTCATGTCCCCACATGGATGTGAGGGTGATCTGGCTGTGACATCTGTCACCCCATTGATTACCAGGGTTGATTCAGCTGATCTGGCTGGCTAGGCGGGTGTCGCCTTCCTCCCTAACCACCATCCCTCCTGAAGCTGCATGCTTGGTGGACAAGGACAATGTCCCAGGTATAAAAGGAGTGTACCGAGGTCTCCACTCTTCGGTCCCTGGTATGCAATAGCTGCACCTCCCTGGTAGAACCTCCAAACAAGCTCAAGGTCCACATGGGGAGCTGGAGCTGACAGAGGGAGCTCATCCGCACTGTCCTCGGATTTGAACCTCCAACCTGTCGGTCTTCAGTCTTGCCAGCACAAGGGTTTAACCCATTGTGCCACTGGGGGCTCCTTCTGCAAAGTATTGCCTGGATACCAGTCCTTTTTCCCAAGGGAGCTATTACCGTGGACATCATGAAAGATATAAGCTTTAACTGAAAAAAAGAAAAAAATAGTCCCTGAAATGAATGTTCAACCCAGGTGACCCTCAGAGATGGCTGTGTCTGGATAGAAGCAGGATTGTAAACGGATGCTCAAATCTTATGAAGTCTGCATGACATGATTAATAGTGGTGTTAAACAGCATATGTTCTGGTTAGGCAGTATAGTAAACACAGTGGGTTAGAAAGCCAATATATCTCCTTTTCACCTAACACAGTAAAGAACACGGAATTGCTCACTATGGTTGTTAGTGGAGGAAAGCAAGACCCAGAGTGAAACGGCACTGTGTCATTATTCCTAATTAAACAGAAGCAGCCTGCCAAGGCTTTGCAGCATCACTTCGAAGATCAGTTACTGAGAGGTAGTGAGTAATTATAATCCAGCAGCAGAATCCAAAAAGATATAACAGCTGTACTTGAATCAACCTCACATTTAATATATCTTGAGACAGAACTCTTTTAAAAATATACAACAAACCTTTAAAATCATTTACATGTGTATTAGAGTTGTGCATTCAGTATAAACCCTAACCTGTTTCGTATCTCGGCTTTCAGTGGGGGTCCCGATCCATTTTTGGGATCTTCTTGAAATTGGGAGGGCAGATATCTGTTTTCACTCGAGGGTGTCAAAAGATCCATGTTGTATTGGACCATAATGGGGGGGGGCAGCTTCCCAGGCTCCCTTTCCTGTCATTTTAGGCATTTAAGCTCTACTCTAGAGGAGAGGCGCTCAGCTGCAGGCAGGCGCATGCTTTAAGGAGGCTTCTTACCTGTTTCTTACTCTAGAGGAGGTGCTCGGCTACCTCCTCTTCAATTTATATAGTTTTTTTTAATGTCAGGGGCAACTTGAGAAACTGCAAGTTGCTTCTGGTGTGAGAGAATTGGCTGTCTGCAAGGATGTTGCCCAGGAAACACCCGGATGTTTGATGCTTTATCATCCTGTGAGGGGCTTCGCTCATGTCCCCGCATGAGAAGCTAGAGCTGAGGCAGGAGCTCACCCTGCTCCCCGGATTCAAACCACCAATCTGTTGGTCAGCAATTCTACAGGCACAAGGGCGAAACCGGGGGCTCCTTTATATAGTGGTTGGCACTATATCATTAGGAAAGAGAATCAGAACATGCAAAATGTTGCTTCCTGAGTGAGCAGAAGATCTAGTCCAAGGCAGGAACTTTGTAGTGCTCCAGATGTTGTTAGGGGAGCTAGTGTGGACACTAAGGACCCTTCTACATTGCCATATAATCCAGAATATCAAGGCAGATAAACCACATTATCTGCTTTGAACTGGATTATCTGAGTCTACACTGCCAATTCAAAGCAGATACCGTAATTTGGATTTTATACAGCTGTGCAGAAGGGACCAAAGAGACCAGCGTTCAAATCCCTGCTTGGCCGTGGACACCTACTGGGTGACTTTGGGTAAATCACATTCTCTCTGTCTCAAAGTAAGGCAATGGCATTCCCCTTCTGAACAAATTCTGCCAGCAAAACCTGTGTTGGGTTCAGTTTAAGGTTGCTGTAACCTAGAAATGACTTTGGGCCCTTCCACACAGCCATATATCCCAGAATATCAAGGCAGGAAATCCCACAATATCTGCTTTGAACTGGGTTATCTGAGTCCAAACTCAGATAATGTGGGATTTTCTGCCTTGATATTCTGAGATATTGGGCTGTGTGGAAGGGCCCCTTGAAGGCACACAACAACACTAAGATGTGTTGGTCTGCAGCTTACAGCTTTCCATGCCATTGACCATGCTGGCTAAGGCTGATAGGATTTGCCATCCAAGACAACATGGAGACCCACCTAATTTTTGCTCTTGTTTTTGCCCCAAAGTATAGACAGATCAGCATATGAAAGGAGGCACCAAAATCTTTGAAATTAATTGCCTCTATCCTTACACATCTCAATATACGGTACGTTGCTCCTCGGTGTCTTTCTAAGGTGTTGAAAACAGTCTCCAAAACTGAAGGCAGGGAATAAAGGAACACTGGTGCCTAAAGCAGAAGAGCCAAATGGTGCCCCCTGCGCCACGCTCGGTGGTAAAAATCTAATAATGAACTACATAATTGACAATTTCATGTTCTCCTCAGGCAGGCTGCTTCCTCCTGCCCAGCGTTAGCAGCTGAGCAATACTACTGCAAATGCCTCATTAAAATATATTTCCTCTAACTCTGTATGCATTTAAAAGAGTTTGATAGTTTTTAAAATGGTTTCTGAAGCTCCTTAATCCACTCCTCTGATTTTTGGCATGGTAAATAAGCAAATGAGCATAGTCATTCTGCATTTTTTTAAAAAGTGTATTGCTCCCAGAGGCCACTTTACTATTTCATTTTGGAAGAGTATCCAAAGAAGTTTAAATCTGAGCATCCCCGATTATTATTTGGGTAAGGACAGCGTCAATGTGGTGCAGACCAAATGGTACAGATAACCTGATGGATGAATGCAGGTTTTAAAGGATGAGTTTAGACAGGCATTTATATCAGAGCAGAATAGATTAGCTCCATGTTGAAGATGGGAGCAGTGGCAGTTAGAGGTACAGGCAGTCCCTGAATTACAAACATCCGACTTACAAACAACTCATAGTTAAGAACAGGGTGAGACAACAGGAAATGAGAGAAATCTATCCCTCATGAGGGAAATTCACTCCTGAAAGAGTTATCACGGGGAAAAGGTGTCTCTACTGAAGCTTTAGCACCAATTCATGTTTCCACAACAAGCCAAATGTTTCAAAATCCAATTATTACATGGACAAAAAGTGAGGTGAAATTTTCTGAACAGAGGTATAGACAGCAAAACAAACACCACAGGGATATTATCCCTTACCTATGCTAGCTAAAACTTATATAATGTGTTGTTGAAGGCTTTCATGGCCAGAATCACTGGGTTGCTGTGTGTTCTCCAGGCTGTATGACCATGTTCCAGAAGCATTCTCTCCTGTCATTTCACCCACGTATATGGCAGGCATCCTCAGAGGTTGTGAGGTCTGTTGGAAACTAGGCAAGTGGGGTTTATATATCTGTGGAATAATGTCCAGGGTGGGAGAAAGAACTTTTGTCTGCTTGGGGCAAGTCTGAATGTTGTAACTGGCCACCTTGATTAGCATTGAATAGCCCTGCAGATTCAAAGCCTGGCTGGTTGCTGCCTGGGGGATCCTTTGATGGGAGGTATTAGCTGTCCAGGAACTTGTTTAGTTCATCTTCTCCATGGCTCCAAATGGTGAAGGTGTCATCTACATATCTGAACCATAAAGCTTATATCTATCTATCTATCTATCTATCTATCTATCTATCTATCTATCTATCTACACACACACACATATATGGCTGGAGTTACACTTTAAATGTACCTGTTCTGACTTACATAGAAATTCAACTTAACTGTAAACCTACAGACCCTGTCTTGTTTGTAACTTGCGGACTGCCTGTATAAATGAGGCCATTTGCAGAAAGATGATCAGCAAATTTATGTGTTGGGCCACAGCAACAACAATAGCAACAGCAACAAAGAGAAACCACTGTGTTAAATATTTAGGTAATGTGTGTACTTCCTTTCCCTGTCATATTATCATTTAAAACAGAAATAAAAATGCAAATTTGTCTCAACCATCTCTTTGCAGTTTTCCAGAAGGAAAAAAAAACACAGCTTGATTAGTTTATGGGTTTGGTTTATAGATGTATTTTGTGACTTTGGTTTTTTAAAAAGATCTTTATTAGCAGAAAATGAATTAGAGGGGACGCTGAGTAAGTATACAATTGAGGCACAGAAGTGCAAAGCTTCAGGGGCTTTTGCTTTTATATAGAAAGGGTAAGGAACAACAGAGAGCTCAAACAGCTGGAAAATCTCAGAGAATGTTATTTTCCATCTCTAGATACTGTTATTTCATCCACTCAATAAAACTACTCCCTAGGAGCTCCTTAATACACAAATGAAACTATTTATTCAAGATCTTCAGCTTTGAAGAAAAGGAATTATTCCCTCTGCCTGACCCCGAGACTTCCCACATCCCTCTCTTTTTCCCTGCGACTACCTTTGGGCTTGGGCAATGGCTGCTGCTAATGAATGAGCCGCCTTCCAATGCATTCCAAACCCCCAAGTCTATAAAGCTCATTTCTCCTCTGGCTGGTAGTTCCTATCTGAGAAATTTAACAACGAGCAAAGCGCTGAAATAAAAACACGCATTGAAATAAACAATTGAAGAAGGCTCACATAACCATAAAAAAGAGATGTGTTTTAATCCATTAAAATCTGGAATACAGCTATGGGTAAACGAAGGATTAATGCTGGTGGCAGCTATAAAATGGAGCTGAACACTTGAAATTACTACCAAGACATTCTTCTCCATCTTTATTCAGAGCTTATTCTCACTAGAACCAGTACGTACATAGGAACATAGGACTCAAGCCTAACGTCCCTTCTACACTCCCCTATATCCCAGGATGTGATCCCAGATTATCTGTTTATCCCAGATTATTTTATTTATTTATTTATTTATTTACTATTCTTGTATACCGCTGTATCTCAAGCCCGAGGGCGACTCACAGAGGTTTCCAGACAGCAAACAACAAAGACAATAAAAACAGCAATAATTAATATACCATAACAGTTAAATTACACATTTCCATTACTAGCTAATAAACAAACATCAATACACAGTTATCACAGAAAAAAAAAAACCTCGATCGCCTCATCATCCAAGCGTGATCCAAATTCGACGTCCATTGTTCCGTTCCTATGTTCAAATTACCAGAATTGCACTGAATTACTCAAACGCCTGCACAAACATCCAGGTCTTCAACTTTCTACGGAATGTCATGAGAGATGGTGCCAGCCTAACATCTACAGGAAGGGCGTTCCACAGCCGAGGAGCCACCACCGAGAAGGCCCTATATCTCGTCCCCGCCAACCGTGCTTGAGAGGCTGGCGGGATCGAGAGCAGGGCCTCCCCGGAAGATCTCAAAGTCCGGGTGGGTTCATAGGCCGAGATGCGGTCAGCTAGGTATCTTGGGCCGGAACCGTTTAGGGCTTTCTAGGCCAGTACCAACACCTTGAATTGGGCCTGGTAGCAGATCGGCAGCCAGTGGAGCTGGTGCAACAGGGGGGTTGTGTGCTCCCTGCGCTCTGCTCCTGTTAGAATCATAGCTGCCGCGCGTTGGACTAGTTGCAGCTTCCGGGCCGTCTTCAGGGGCAGCCCCACGTAGAGAGCGTTGCAGTAGTCTAGGCGGGATGTGACAAGAGCGTGTCACATATATATAGCAGATTATATAGATTATAGATTATATAGCAGTGGAGTCTCATATAATCCAGTTCAGAGCAGTTGGGCCCCTTTCACACAGCTGAATAAAAGCCCACATTTTCTACTTTGAACTTGAATATATGGCAGCGTGGACTCAGATAACCCAGCAGATATTGTGGGATTTTCTGCCTTGATATTCTGGGTTATATTCTGGGCTATGTGGAAGGGCCTGGGATCAGATCCTGGGATATAAGGACAGTGTTGAAGGGGTGTAAGATTCTTTGAAAGTGGAGATGTTCCAACTTCTTTAAAGAAGCAATTGTAAGACCTTCGGTATATATTTGGCAGTCTCTGATTTCCCCTTTCTAAATAAGGTTGGTGGCAACACAATTCGGGTTTTCTGGGTAAAATAAATTCTCTTGCATCCATTCCAACCTGGGCTCAGGACTGGTTATGGGAAACAAACATCCTTGCTGGATGACTTAAACTTGGAGTTGGACAGTGGGAACTTGTCCCTATTGATCCTATTAGAACTTTCAGTGGCATTTGATACTACAAACCATGCTATTCTCCTGGTTCCTTTGGCTGATATGCACTGGGGGCATTGCTTTGCAGTCGTTCTGGTCTTTGCTAGATTATGTTCACAGAGTGTGATGCTGGAGAACTGTTGGTTTAGCCTTTGGGCAACTAGTCTGTAAAGATTCATAGGGGAATTCCCAGTGTGCTTGAGCTCCAATTTTCCTAATGAAGGCACATTAGTAGCAGGCAAGATCAGAGGTTAATCACCCTTGGCCCAAAGTGGATGTCAGGGGAGAAGCACTCCCAAATCGGACATGAGGCATGGTTATATAAATGGACATTTTATAGAGATATGACAGCTATTCAAAACAGTGGATTTTTGTTGTGATTGTTGTAAATTGGTGCAAATTATGATCCGCACACTGATTGATGGAAGTGCACTGTCTTCTGTAGCCGCAGATTGACTCTTTGATCTGGTGGGAATTTTAATAAATGTTTACTGGTCAGATTTGAAGCTTCTGTTTGCTGTTCTCACCCCTTTTTGGTACTTGGAAAGAAATGTGAGACTGATGGCTTTGCTGGTGGGCTTACTTTTCCCAGTCAGAATTTAATGAAGTTCAGCACAGGGACAATGGGTGACAGAGCTTTCTGATGGGTTCAGGGATAGACACTGCAATAAATAGCTTGATGGGCTCTCAGTGTGGTAGAGGAATAATTCATTATCGAGCAGGAGAGCTGGGTACCACCCTGAGAAGTGACTGGATTAATCCTTTGCACCCCAGCCCCCTGGTTTGTGCTTATGCAAAAGTGGGAAAGGAGAAAAGTGTATTTTTTTTTTTTGGCTTTGTGATAATCCTTGAGCCTTCTCTGGTCATGGGTTTGGAAGGTTCTGGTTTTTGACTACACTATACTATCCTCAATACTTTTCAGCATCTACATAAAGGGAGAGGTCATCCAGAGCTTTGGGGTTGGGTGTCTTCAGGATGTTGATGAGACCCCATTCTCTCTCTCCTTTGCAAATGACGCCAAGGAAGCTGTGCACAGTGACCCCTCATATTCCTAGTCCTTTGCACTTTCTAATACCTCATCACACTGTTGCAAATGGGCCCCTTTTTCCACTTCTAGAATGGGGCCTGCCAAGCACCATCACATGATGTTAGGTAGGCCCTGCTCCATTGATGGCCATAGTGCCGAGGAAGTGTCGCAAGACACGTCACGGCCACAATGAAAGGTGAGTCATGTTTTGAGTAGTTCCATCAGAGCTATCTGCATTTTTTTGCCCTTTCATCCATCTAATGGGGGAAAGGGAAATGCAGCAGCAACTCAAGTTGCCGTCCTTTCCCCAATATGATGGGGACAAGCCGCCAACATATCTTGTTCTGTTCTTACCGTGTGATGGGGGAAGGAGAGAGGGCACACGGGGGGAGGGTTATGGGGACCCTATGAAACCCTGGCCCTTGAGCGCTTTAGCTGGAGGTCAGCTATGACCAGCAGTGCTGTAGAATTTGAAGAGGCATGAATGGAGGGTGAAAGAGAGAAACGTGCCAAAAGGAAAGCATGCCAAGCCAACCCAGACCAGAACTGCCTTCCACTGGAAACCGATGCCCTCACTGCAGGAGAACATGCAGATCAAGAATAGGGCTCCACAGTCACCTATGGACCCACCGCCAGTACACTGAACTTGGAAGACAGCCTTACTCGGTCAATGAAGGATTGCCTAAGTAAGTAAGTAAGTATACATAAATACTGACTTTGGCCACAGTTGGATTGATCCTTCCATAGAGCATGGAAGGAAAGAGACAGTACAGATGCTTCAACAATTTTTCCCCTTAGATAACTTAAGCAAAATGCTAACACATTGCTGACAAAAGCCTCGGAATTTTCATTTAAAAAAATAATAAAAGAAAATTGTTCTGCATGAGTTGTAATGAGAAGAAATGACTGCTTGTGTGCATATGTCTGCATGCACATATAGAATCATAGAATCATAGATTCTACCTTCAAGTCCTCTGCCCATTATGACTCCAAGAATATCATAGGGTTTTTTCAGACAAGAAATATCGAGAAGTGGTTTGCCCTTACCTAAAATATAGCTTGCAGCACCTGAACACATAGTTTCACATCAATAAAACTATTGTAAACATACAAAATGATGACAGGAACTTGCAAATGGTTAACGTTGAATCCCAAACATTGACTCCTAACCTTGTGCGTTCCATTTGAGCATCTTGCTCTGAGGCTGAGAGTGTGTGACTTGCCGAAGGTCATCTATGCAATTTTATAGCCAAGCAGGATTTGAACCCAGGCCTCCCAGTGTCCTATTCCATCAGTATGCTGGTTCCCTGCTCTCCTATTAGTCAGTCATATATTTTAGCATGTTATGCAGGTTTTCCCAACTTGTTTTCCCCAGGGTCTTTCGAGACTACAGCTTCCATGTTGGGCTGTGCCAATGGGAATTGTGGTTGATCAACTGCTGCAGATCCTCAGGTTGAAAGAAGCACAAAGGATAATCACAGCTAGGAAGCTTTGCATGATGGTATGAGTAATTTCCAAAGAATGGCTGAGAAGAGTCCCTATGGCAAATCAGGCCAGTGATTCTTGAGTGAGACCCTTCCTTTCAAAGGAAACATTCATTTCAAGAACAAAAGCCAGTCATTTTAGGCATTCTTCACATTATGTCTGAAAAGCACTTTGAAGTATTACCATAATGACATTCCAGAAAATGTTCCAGGCAGCTCGGTTGCCGCATAAGTAGAGCGTTTCACCACTACAATTCTGAAATGATGATCTTGCTTACAAATTGCTCTTGTGTGTGGGTTTTAAAAAAGCCTTGTCAAGGCAACCAGTTGTAGGGAAATGGAAGCAGACAACAGGTAAGGTTCTGTGTCTGCCTTCATCTCTCTCTCTCTTTCTGAAAGCACAGAGTTTGGTTGGAGACAGGACATTCAAGAAATCCGTGAGTTGTTGTAGGTTTGTCATGCTGTATGGTCATGTTCTAGAAGCATTCTCTCCTGATGTTTCACCTGCATCTAGTAGTAGGCATCCTCAGACCTCACAACCTCTGAGGATGCCTGTCATAATGCAGGTGAAACGTCAGGGGAGAATGCTTCTAGAACATGGTCATATAGCTCAAAAAACATACAACAGCCCAGTGATTCTGGCCATGAAAGCATTCAATAATACATTCAAGAAATCCCTTTGCAACACATCTGAAGGAAGCACAAAAACTGTATGGGAACTTGCAGTCCTTTCCATCCCCCACAAAGTAAGCCTAGATCTACTGGAAAATCTCTGGGTGGTTTTCCAGTAGCTCCAGTAGGCTCAAAGTACCTGATCAAAGGTTTCATAGCTCTGAGTTATTTAATAGTAACAACAGGAAGAGAGTCAGTGTGGTGGAGTGGTTTGCGTGTTGGACCCCAACTGGAGACCAGGCTTTGATTTCCTACTTGGTCATGAAAACTCACTTTTTTCATGTCAGCAGCAACTCAAGAAACTGCAAGTCGTTTCTGGTGTGAGAAAACCCACTGAATGGCTTTATGTGGGTCTCACATTCTCAGCCCCAGAAAACTCAATAATAGGTTCATCTAAGGATGAGTGTATGTTGGCAATGACTTGAAAGCACACAACAAAATAGCACACACACAAAAACATGCATCTCTTGAAATGGAAAGAGTTAAATGAGAAGAGCTAAAACTACCCATGAATTGATTTTGGGTTAAAGGGCCAGGAGCTCAAGTCAGTTTGGGTGCCAAAAACGTCAAGAAAGAGGGACATATGCACTCTAGGGTGATGATGGTGATAGTGATGATTTCATACTGAATACAGTTGGCCTATCATATATGCAGATTAGGAGCCCCCGGTGGCACAACGGGTTAAACCCGTTGTGGACTGATGACCAACAGGTTGCAGGTTTGAATCCAGGAAGAGCGCAGATGAGCTCCCTCTGTCAGCTCCAGCTCCCCAGTGTGAGGACACAAGAGAAGCCTCCCACAAGGATGGTAAAACATCAAAAACATCCAGGCGTTCCCTGGTCAACGTGCTAGTAGATAGTCAATTCTCTCACACCGGAAGCAACTTGCATTCTCAAGTCACTCCTGACACTAAATAAATAAATAAATCTGCAGATTCTCCATCTATGGATTCAATTATCCACAGCATTAAAATGTTCCCCTCAAAAATATCCTCAAAAGCAAACCTTGACTTTATCATTTTCTATAAGAGACACCTTTTTTTATGCCACTGTATACATTAATGGTACTGCAGATTTTGGTATCCATGGAGGTCCTGGGACCAAACCTCACCAGATAACAAGGGCCCACTGTATATCCTTCCATAGCCCACTTCCTTCCTTCTCGTGTGCAGTCTTAATTCATGTGGCACATTATCTTTGTAGATTATAACACCCATCATCCCTAGACTGAAGAGCCTATGGGAAGAAATGCTGTCCAAAATCTCTGGATTGACCCCAGGCTCTTCTTTGATAGGGCAAGGCTGGGATGAAGGCAGCGAAGGGGGTGGGGGCCTCTGTGTATTGCTCTTTTGGTCCCTGTTCCTCTGGTTGCGCTTCCCACACCCTGGGTCAGCCTTGTCAGAATCTACCCTACAAAGCCAGGCACTTTTATACAAAGGCCAGTGGCAGTGCATTTGATTTTTTGGGCAGCAAGAGCAGAAAGACACCCAAAGGGCCCTTTCATGATCAACATGCTTTCAAAGGAAGAAGGAAGGAAGAAACGGGGAGTGTGGGTGAAAAGGGGGGGAACCATCTCTTTTATTGTAAAGCAATTATCTTCCCTTTTGTTTGCGTGGAGGGGGCCAGGCCTCAGAAACAGTCTAGTCTGGGAAACTGTTAATAGAATTTATGCTAATTTGATGATTCCAGCGATTACCGGAAGGAGTGACTGGTTCGCTTTTTGCAAGCTGCACGTGTTAAAAAAAATAAGAAAAAATTAAACAACTGCTTCTCTGCAGCCACATTAAGGGCCATTTGTCAGTTTCAACCAAGCATTGGCCAAGATGCTTTGGGATCAGCCTGGGGTCATATTTGCACCCTTTGTGGATTTGTGGCAATGGCATGAAGCCCTTTTGATCATTGGGAAAACCCACGCAGACTTCCTGACACTTTCCCCATGAAATCTTCACATATGTTGGGACAGAATTGGATGGGCATGATGCCAGTTGGTAAATCCACATCAATAGGGTCAATTCCACCTATAGCCTAACTGTAAAGAAGCCCTTTAAGGTGGTATTTTGGAGATATGGTTCAGCACCTTGGAAGATCTTTAAAGTCTGGTTTCTGACCTGGAAAAGATTCACTCTCCCATAAACATGGGATCCCCCTCCAAGCTGTTAGTGCATGTATTCATCCCTTTCCTATAGTTGATTTTATATTGCTATCAGTATTTCACTAGATATTAGTTGCACAAAATGGGAATTGAAAATATGCTTCCTTTGGGATTACAGTGTGTGTTGCATTGACTGTACGTGCCTGTGCATATGTGTGAGTCTGAATACAGACTGCAAAGACATTAATACATCTTATAGAGATCAATGGATTGAAAATTACTTGCTGTGTTATTGTGTTCCCATCATAGTGAATGGAGCAGCCACATCCTTTGCTGCTTCTCAGCAATAGTGAATTTTTATCCCTATCTGAATCTCACTGGATTTCATGCATTTGCTCATTCATTAATGTGTTCATTCATCCTTGCAGATGCCAGGGCAGAGTAGAAATATAGCTAAAATAGTCTCACTCTATTCTACTTTGGTCAGACTGCTCCTAGAATATGTGTCCAGTTCTGGGCACTACAATCCAAGAAGGATATTGGCAAGCTGGAAGTGTCCAGAGAATGGTGACCAAAATGATCAAAGGTCTGGAAGCCTAGCAGCTTGGGAAGCTGGGTATATTTAGCTTGGAGAAGTGAAGATTAAGAGGTGACATGATAAAAGATAAAGGTTTCCCCTTGACATTAAGTCTATTCATATCCAACTCTGGGGGGCGGTGCGCATCCCCATTTTTAAGCCGAAGAGCCGCCTCCAAAGTAAAGTGGCCAGCATGACTGCATGGCGCTCCGGTGACATTATAGCTATGTTTAAATATTTGAAATGATGAGATGCTGAAGATGGAACAGGCTTATGTTTTGCTGCCACAAAGACATAAAATAATGGATTGAAACAACAGGAAAAAGAGATTTCATCTTATATTAGGAAAAACTTTCTGATGGAAATAACTATTCCGTAATTGAATACGCTACATTAAAATGTGGTGGAGACTACTTCTTTGGAGGTTTTTAAACTGGGACTAGGTGGCCATTTGTGAGGAGTGCTTTGATTGTTTCTCCATACATGGCAGAATGGGATTGGATTGGGTGTCCCTTGAGATCTCTTCCAAATCTATGATTTCATGAAAAATAATACATGTTCTGTAAAGATCCCGGGCATATAATACCAAAGCATACGCAGTAGCAAATAATGACAGGATCAATGTAAATACTTGGGTAAACAGAACTGTTACAAAAAACAATGCCACAGCTCCAGGGGGCTGGTATCCTATAAATAGGGTGCTAAAACTGAGAAGTCTCTTCTCTCTGGCTGTCATAAAATTGTTTCTGAGGTACTTGGAAAAGACCCTTCCCTGAATGAATGTTAAGGCTTCAAAATGAAGAAGGCAGAGACAAGTGCCAGGGGGCAACCGGTGCCATCCCATGTCAGTGGGAAACTGAATTGACACAATTTCCAAACAAATGCCAGGAGACATCCCTAGAATCAGTAGGTGACTACTATAGTTGTGTAACAATGGACCTGCCAATTGCACTTGCTCATAATTCCAATATCTGTGCCAGACAGCTTTCTAGCATGCCATTGGCATGTCAGCAGTCTTCAGGTGAGTGTTAAGGTGAGTGCACAGGGTTAAGGCAATCTCACTCTGCCACCATCTCCCCAGGCCTGTTTTTAAAAAAAATGTCAGAAGCGAATTGAGAAATTACAAGTCGTTTCTTGTTTGAGACAGTTGGCTGTCTGCAAGGATCTTGCCCAGGGGATGCCCAGATGCGTTTCCATCCTGTGGAAGACTTCTCTCATGTCTCTGCATGGGAAGCTGGAGCTCCTCAGATTCAAACTGCCGACCTTTCAGTCAGCAGTCCTGCTGGCACAAGGGTTTAACCCATTGTGCCACTGGGGGCTCTGGCCTGATAAAAAAGATGTGTGATCTTTTCTTCACTAATGCCTCCAAAAGCTAGCTGCATATAGCAGTCAATAGTTTAAATCATGGTGGTACCTGGGAGCTTTTGGCTCTCCAGAAGTTCTGGACTATATTTCCCATCATCTATCTTTGGCCATGCATTGTGTATAAGTTTGTAGCTGGAGCTTGTGGAGTCTAAAAGACCAAATGTTCTCAATGAAATGAAAAGAAAATCTCCCAGGCTACCAACAGAGAGAAGGCTGTATGCATGTGTCTCCCTGTCTCACCACCTCTCTGAAAACTTATCTAAAGGAAGAAAAAGAAATTTAGTAGTTGAAAAGTCAAACAATATTTCTTCATAGAAATACATAACAACCATAATGTAGCAGTATGAGTTTTGGATTAGGACTCTGCGAGAGCAGAATTCAAATCCCTACTCAGCCAGAGTGACCCGTTAGGAATAAAAGAAAGAGTTGGAAGAGACCACAAGGGCCACTATGTCCAAAACTCGTCCTGCCATGCTGCAAGACACAAAGCATTCCTGGCAGTTGGCTATTCAAGAGACTACACTCCCAGTCAGTAGACTCTTACCACCAGCATGTTTTTCCTAATGTTTAGGTGGAATCTCTTTCCTGTAGTTTAGCTCCATTCCTCCATATTCTAGTCACAGTAGGATTAGGGTTAGGAAACTATGGGCAAGTCACACTGTCTTAGAAGAAACCTCCCTTGAACCAATCTTACAAACAAAACAAAACAAAACAAAAAACCAGCAACCCAATGATGTGTGTGCCTTAGGGCTTCCATAAATTGGAAATGGCTTGAAGGCACACTACAAAAGCAAAGAAACACAACAGTTGACACTGAAAATCCAACAAAACAAATGTACAAAGGATGATTTCTAATTTGCAGATGGAAACCAAAGTGTCTGATACAGAGATTTGCCATCTAGAAAATATGCCCATCTTTTTAATGAGGGTGATATTCTCAAGCAAGAGGTGAGAACTAGAAGCAAAGGGATTAAGATGCTAAAAGTGTATATAGCTGAGTGTGTGGCTTCCTTATTAAAACTGATGTTAAGTGCTGGGAGGAAGAAAACGTGTCTGAGCATAAAGGAGGCCTGAGGGTGATGTCCCTTAACACAGTCTTTCAAAAGAGTATTTGCGAGAGTGTTTCAAGAAGATGGTGGTGAGTGTTCTCAGCTGTGGTTGTTTAAATGTTGCATGATGTTAGGTTGCCTTCCTTTCCGCACCAGCATGGCTTTTGCAGCTCTCTGCGCACTCTTTCCTTCGTGGTCCATGAGGTGGCGATGTGGCCTTTGGAATAAATCATAGAGCCCTGCTGGGAAGAGAGCTCCGCTTCATCTCTCTGCTGGGACTTTTGCCTGCAGCGTGTTTTGTCAGTGGCTTGACCAGCCTCACATGCCCAAGGAGGGTGTTTTGCTTTTTGATTCAACATCTCAGGGCCATATTCCGAGCTCTGATGTTGGGCTCCTTCCTGCCGCGTTGAAAGCCTTTGCAGTCCGTCTGTGAAGGGACCTGCGAAGAAAAGTATGCTGTATGAAATCCATCTTGTCATTTCAAAAAGGTTTAGAAACAGAATAGAGAAGAGAGGTGAGATTGTGCAGCAGCCAAGAGACATTTTTCAGAAGGAAAACAATGAGAGTTTTCCTACTGCTCTTGAAACAACCCCCTTGACGGACAGATCTGTCAGTTCCAAAAATGGCATCAAAGAAATGTTGTAGATTCTTGTTTTAATTTTCAGGCGTGGCTTAAAAATAAAAAAAATAAGGAATGTATCAATGGATTCCTCTGCATCTGAGACAAAAAGGATCCATTTACAACGTATCTATTTAGTTAGGAACCCCTTTTACCTGCTCCCCTCCACACCTTGAGCCAATTGTTTAGAAGTTGCTGCTGCTGAATTTCTAGCAGCTTATGTAAGGCGGGCAAATAACCTACACTTGCAAGAGGGAGACATTCAGGGAAAACAGAAACATTGCCAGGATGTGAGAAAAATCATCCAGGAGCCATCTTCCATACAAGATATTGAAAATCCCAATGCCTGAGGCTGTGCTGATGCGCTGGAGAAGATTGCTACTGACTCAGGCTGTACACACTAAACATTATCTTTATAGCGGAATGGGAGCAATGTGCCCTCTTATTGCTTCAGCAGAGCATTTTGTTGCCTGCGATGGAGAATTTCAAATGGCAACTCACTGCCTGCAAATTAGCACAAGGTACAATTGCTGGCCACTGGGGTTTTTTCCTGTACCAGCCCCAACAATATCAATGACTTTCTAGGCAAGGCAGTTCCTTCACATAAACTAGATCATACATCGAGATCCAAATATTGCTCTTTTAGCTGTTCTTCTAAGCAGGAAGGGCCAACTGCAGTCTACTTGGCAGGAGGAAGCAGCTGCCTCTGGCAACAAATGCTAGAACAGTGTTTCTCAACCTGGGGGTCAGGACTCCTGGGAGGGGGTCATGAGGAGGGTGTCAGAGGAGTCACCAAAGACCATCAGAAAACACAGTGTTTTCTGTTGGTCTTAGGGGTTCTGTGGGGGAAGTTTGGCCCAGTTCTATCATTGGTGGGGTTCAGAATGCTCTTGATTGTAGGTGAACTTTGCAGGCGTGTCTGGCGGGGACGAGAGACAGGGCCTTCTCAGTGGTGGCCCCTTGGCTGTGGAACTCCTTCCCTAGGGATATTACATTGGCCCCCTCCCTCCTGACTTTCCAAAAAAAGTAAAAACCTGGGTCTTTGAACAAGCCTTTGGAAATGCAACGTAACAGATAAACATGGAACTATGAAAGACTGAAACATGGAACAGCTCAGACAATGCTACTAGAAAATGAGATTAACAGGAAGACATTGGTGATTATATGTTTTTAATGGTTTTGTATGGATTTTTATAATGTTGTTTTAAATCCTTTTAATTGTATTTTATTATTGTTATGGCATTGAATTGCTGCCAATTTGTAAGCTGCCTTGAGTCACCTTCAGGCTGAGAAAGGGAGAATAGAAATATCATAAATAAATAAATAAATAAATAAATAAATAAATGAACTACAACTCTCAAATGTCAAGGTCTATTTTCCCCAAACTCCACCAGAGTTCACATTTGGGCATATTGAGTATTTGTGCCAAGTTTTGTCCTGCTCCATCATTGTTTGAGTCCACAGTGCTCCCTGGATGTAGGTGAACTACAACTCCAAAACTCAAGGTCAATGCCCACCAAATCCTTCCAGTATTTTCTGTTGGTCGTGGGAGTTCTGTGTGCCAAGCTTGGTTCAATGCCATCATTGGTGGAGTTCAGAATGCTCTTTGATTGTAGTTAACTATAAATCCCAGCAACTACAACTCCCAAATGGCAAAATCAATCCCCTCAACCCCATCAATATTCAAATTTGGGCATATTGGGTATTTGTGCTAAATTTGGTCCAGTGAACAAAAATACATCGAGCATATCAGATATTTACATTGTGATTCATAACAGTAGCAAAATTACAGTTCTGAAGTAGTAATGAAAATAATTTTATGGTTGGGGGTCACCACAACATGAGGAACTGTTTTAAGGGGTCGCGGCATAAGGAAGGTTGAGAATTACTGTGCTAGAAGGTGACAGAAAAATATGGGGAGAGAGTGCTGTGTGCTGCAGAGGCTGCTCTGCTCCCCTTGAAGTGAGGCAGCTGTCTTCAGGTGTAGCAGTGGTTTCTGCCCATTGCCAGGATAGAGAAAGGATTAATCTCCTAGTCTTACTGGCTTTTGCACATCTAATATGTAGGGCTGGCCCAATGAGGATGTTCCTGTGAGGAAACACTGGCTTATGCAATCAGTCCTACACATTCGCTGGGTTTTAGGGGCACAGGTCTCCTGTAAAAGTAAAAAACGGTGAATAAAAATAGGATTTTTTATTTGTGAGAAATTAAGAATTTCTAAATTCTCCAATATAACTCTATGATCAATACCCACTGAACATCGAATCACACTGAAGGACTTGCAGAAGTGTTATCTCTAGAAATCTCTACTTTCTCTAACAAAACTGGAGGAAGCTGATTGTATTAGAGTCATACTAATACATATTAGTCATATTAGAGTCATCTAGAGAATTCTGGAGATAACGTTTCAATCAAATTCTGGAACAGCCAAATCTGCAAAAGTTGGGACTGCAAATATGGAGGGGTTACTATAGTATTGCGCTGGAAAAGACATAAGGTCTGCACAGCAAAGGAGGCTGCTCATTGTTGATTTTTAGTGACCTGGGCTCATCATTTTGGCTCAGTGACCTAGAAATGTCTTTGGTGTCACTTTAAATGTCAGGCTAAAAACACATGTTAAAATTAAGTCTAAAATGCTCAAGTAAATAAAAGTGTTTCTCCTAATGCAAAAAAAAAAAAAAAATGAAGCAAGGATGATATTAGTAAGAGTACTCCAAAGGTGAGTTTCACAACAAAAGAAGCCCTGTCACTATTCCATTGGGGATAGTGTAGGTGTAGAGCCTCAGAGGCTAATTTTAGTAGCAGGTTCACATAGGGATGGCATAAGGTACCTTGTGCCATTTTAAGACTTTGAATTGTGCACATAACCAAACTGGGTCAAAATGCTTCATGTATCTCATTTCAGTAGGTAGCTGTGTTGTTATCATTTGCATTAACCGCAGTGTCTTAATAAAGACAGCTTCAGGCACAATTTATAGCAATAATATCAGTTCATGATTAACTGACTAGGCTGTTCAGTTTACCCCTCTAAGGAATGGCCTTCAAGTTGCCTGTCAATTTAATGGCAACCCCATGTATTTCTTAGGTAAGGAATACTCAGAAATGCTTTTAATAGAACGTACAGCATCTGGCATTTATAGGTCTCCCATCCATCTACTAACCATGTCTGAACCTTTTAGCTTCCAAAATCAGGAAGGATCTGGTACTTTTAAGGCAGTGGTTCTCAACCTGTGGGTCCCCAGGTGTTTGGGTCTACAACTCCCAGAAATCCCAGCCAGTTTACCTGCTGTTAGCATTTCTGGGAGTTGAAGGCCAAAACATCTGGGGAACCACAGGTAGAGAACCACTGCTTTAAGACATTTAGACAAATTAAGGACTGGGTTACACAATTGTATATGCATCTGGAAGTCCTGTCACCAGTCTGGTAACATCTGCTCAAAGGGTTTTATTATGTGGACACATTTTGGAGCATTCATCAGATGAACACTACCTTCCACTGGCCACTCCCTAAGCCATTGCTGCATGAACTGGTTCTAAGTTGCAATTAAGATGCTCATGAGCCAATCTGCCTCAGGGTAGAATCCTGCTGCCTTGCTTTTGGCTATAACTATTCTCCTTTTCTGTTCCTAAACACTGGTTGTCTCACAAACTAGTGTTCTCTAGATGTCTTGGGCTGCAACTCATAATCTCCACCCAGCGTTATTGGAGTTGTAGGCCAGCACGATGTCTGGAGAGGACTGAGCTGGGAGAAAGCTGAATCAGAGGAAGAGCTTAGAATACGGAAAGGCAATGTTTAGCTCATGGATAAGGTATACCTTAAATAGATCTCTATCAATATTCATCAGCTATTAAGGACATGCCATTTATATGTCCCTCCAAAGGGACCAATTGTAGCCAGAGTTCCACAATTGTCCAGGAACCCTTGTACATCTTTCCTTGTTCATTTGAACCTACCCTCTACCCATAGATTGACCATATAAAGATTCCCACCTATGCCAGAAATGGATAAGAAGCTTTGGCTCTCAAATGTCTGTGTTGTACTTGGAAAACAAATAAACAGAACATTGAAACACAGTGCCATGTCATGATGCATAGTACATGTCTTTACATAAACCTTCTAAAAAGATCAAGTGAGCTCACTTAGCAACTTCATTTTCACATATCAGATGAGCCTCACGTTGTTTGCCAAATTGGGTCACGTTGGGTAGTAAAGACTACATTGTGAGCAGAGGCCTAGACATGAAGTTAGGAAGGGGTGGATTCTTTCGTGCATAGCAGTGGTTGCTTCCCATTGCCAGGGTAGAAGATCTGGAGGTAGCGTTCTTCTAGTGCAATGGTTCTCAACCTGTGGGTCCCCAGGTGTTTTGGCCTACAACTCCCAGAAATCCCAGCCAGTTTACCAGCTGTTAGGATTTATGGGAGTTGAAGGCCAAAACATCTGGGGACCCACAGGTTGAGAACCACTGGCCTAGTGTGATGTTAACATGCATGTGATTAGGAAAAAGCCCCATCTGAACCCAATATTTGAAAAGGTTCTTTTTAAGAATTACAATTTCTAGAAATACCCAGCCACAATTTGGGGAGTTGGTAATCAAACAAGTAGCTTTTGCAATGTCTTAGTTGGCACAAGCTCTGCCTTAGCTTTGTGGGAAGCTGTCCTTTTTCAGTTCATCCATTGCTGACTCACTCTGCCCATAAGCAGGGCTTAGGGACTACACTCATGAGTCTGTGTCAGAGTCACTCCAGTGCCCCAACATCTCCTAGTGGTTGTGGGGCAGGGGTGGGCAGCTGGGGGCGTCACTAGAGGCAATGGCTTCCAAATACAAACGTCAAACAAGGACACCCATTTCATAGGGTCACTAAACAACCCAGAGCCCATTTTTTCTGCCAAAAAGATAAAGCTGGGTGCAGGAAGCAATATCCTGGCCTTGTTCCAACATAGGGGATTTGTTTTCTGCAGGCTTTGCCATCCCCTTTGCCTGCCAATTCAAGTAGATGCTTTATTCTGCCTCTTGATAATAGTAGCTCCATCTCACCCCACAGGGACTTGCATTTCAGTAAGAGTTAGGTGAAGAGCCGCCTCTCTGTAAAGCATTTTGGGTTCCTTATTCATGAAAGGAACTGCATAAATGGGAGATCATTATCTAACTGATTAACATAGCTCTTAAGCCACATACAAACTGTATCCATAATTTATTGAAATGTGCCATCATGACACCTTAATGACTGCATTCCCAATTCCTTGATTAACATGTTATTTTATTTTAATTCTCTTTTCTTTCTTTCAAATGACTTTTATATTTGGATTTTCCCATTCTTATTGCTTGCTTTCATCAATCTTTAGAGAAAAGGTTGGGCAAATTTCAAGCTTGTGGGATCTAATGTGATGTTATGAAACCCCCAAAACCTGCCGATCAGCAAGAGCCACTGGCTCAAGAGGAGAACACTCGAGGTTTCAGCTCATTTCCTTTTTTGCCTGGCTGTGTGAGAATGGTCCCTTAAAGTGTCTATATAAGTCCCCAGGCCAAGGGTTGCCATCTTTCATTTCTCATCTCTCCAGGCACTTCCAGACAGCACTAAATCATGGGTTTTAAACAAGGGCAAAAAATCCCAGGATTTCAGAAGAGGTCCACATACAGACTTGCTAGTCCCGGGATTTCTGCTTCTATTGTCCAGACTTGATGCTTTGTTGCGAGATTGAGAGGTTCCCAAGGTGGCCACCATGGGACTTCTGGTGGAAAATTTGGCAGTCTTAAAAAAAATGCAGATATGCAGATATGTGGAGATATGTGGAGAATCACTGCAGCGAATCATTGCAAAAGTTCTGTACTTTGTCCTGGCCAGAGAAACTGTGTCCTCCAGACATTTCATGATCTGCCACACAAACAAAGTTTACAGTATATGACCACTTCTGCCCAAGTTAGCACTGCACAATCAAACAGGAACACACACTTTCAAGGCTGGAACAGAACTTTGTCATTATTTGCACTTTTAAGAGCCTGGTTGCCTAGCCATCTGTCCAGACAGATTTGGTTGTGTACTTGTGGCATCAAACATCAGGGTGCTATTCTTGGGTTATACATTGCTGTTCCTGATTGCTCTTCTTGTGAAAAGATGTACAGCATTGACAAGGGGGCCACAACTTTGTCCTGGCCAGAGAAAATGTGTCCCCCCCCCCCCACACGTTTCATAAAGTTTCTGGCACACAAACAAAGTTTTTGCCTTCTACTCAACTGTCACCTTCTTTTTAGGAACTGATCAATCAGGAACAAACACCTAAAACCTGGGGACAAACCCAGATAAAAAAAATCCCGTGATTTCCAATTGCAGAGACATACAGACATACGAAGATCTGCATATTTGGCTGAAAGCCGCAATATTCCAACACCTGGAAATCTCATGTTTTTTGTCTTTTGTAGCAATTGCTTCCTGGTTTCCAGGGAATGGTGTCTGGCCACCTTCCAGTTTGCTGCGGAAGCTCCTGGAATAAAGGTACTGTCTGGATGCCCCCCCCCCCCCCAAGTAGCTTTTGTATTTATATACTACCTTGTTGTTTGCATCTAAGCACTGCAGCATGAGCTTCATAGGCTAGCAATATGAGAAAGTCTTTCTCATTATACTGCCATCTTCTGGTTGCTACATACATATGTCTTGGTTTTGGGGGCTCTGGCCTCCAAATGGGGTGCTTTTTCAGTTTACCCAACCAGTAGTTTATGTTGGATAATGAAGAGTAAGTCTGCCAAGTTTGGTTCAGACCAATCAAGCCATGGTCCTCCAAGTGTCCCTTGCCTTTGAGGATCAAACATACATATATACATACCTTGACTTTTATATGTATAGATTTTCTCAGAGTAATTGTAATAAATGTTTTATTTTTCCTAAAAGAATAGGACACACAGTAATGATATGTACAGAGCTAATGAAACTGCTAAGAGGCTCAGATCAATGTGATAACCACCCAAACATGTTCTCAGTTTGATCTGAATTGGAGATACAGCAGGTAGATGTACGATTGATTACTTCAGTGCCCTCAGATAATATTACTCCAGGACTAGGGAACACATGATCCTCCAGAAGTTGCTGGCAAGGGCACAGCTTACTGCCCAAGAGCCAGAAGTAAAATGCAGATATGTTTTGTGAACCAGAAGTGCTTGTGAGGTACAAACCTACTAGATGACACATTTTCAGAGTATTTAGATGAAATATTAGGAAACACACTTCATCTGCTGAATTTTGTGCTTGTTAGGCAGCAGTTATAGGCCTGGCGAGCCCTGCCAGAAAACAGTTGGCAACTCCAACCAGAGCACTTCCAACTGATTGTAGTGAGTGAATTAATCTGGGGGGTTTGAACTCAGTGGATAAGCTTTGCTGATGCTTTCGGCATATGGAAGAGATCATGAAAGACAGAAAGAACTATGAACAGTGAACTCACAGAAAATGGCTCCAACTGACAGCTATCACTTCCAATATGCCCGAAGTTTCCAAAGTCCTTCATCAGGTATACCTGTCATGTTTCTGAGATTCTTGTTTTTTGTATTCTTTCATATTTTTCTGCTTCTGTTTAGTAGCTCTCTTCCAGTTCTACAATCAACCGATTCCCTGTGGAAAGATCTATTTCCTGGCTTTTATCTGCAATGTTTATATCACTCCCATTTATTTTTCTTGTTTGTTTATTAAAAAACATGTACATCTGCCCTCCTTCTAAAATTGAAATATCAAGCTCATTGTTTCCAAAACAGCAATGGTGCAGCAGCAGTGTAATGGGATATAAATGCAACCAACCAACCAATCAATAAGAGTGTTGAGACTTTCTAATTAGCAAAAGGCACTGGGTCATCTTCCCCACCCCCACAGATTTCTTTCTACTCTTGGTTGTAATCTTTACAAAGATTTGTGGGTCGCACCTCAGAATAGGTTTACCTTGCTGAAAACACCAAACTGCACACAGCCAGAAGTCTTTATAGTTTATTAAAAAGTAAAAGATAGAAAGTTCTTAAAAGCAAAAGTAATGTTCTAAATGATCAATATAAAATAACACTTTGAAGCA
The DNA here is from genome assembly GCF_037176765.1 of Anolis sagrei. NCBI lineage: Eukaryota > Metazoa > Chordata > Lepidosauria > Squamata > Anolidae > Anolis > Anolis sagrei. Next base: position 139,778,238 of record NC_090022.1, read on the forward strand.
TAATCCAAAAAGACACCAGCAAAGTAAAATCCCATGAGAGCATGACTGAGTCCTGAGACAATGAACACAAGAACTATAAGACAACCCAGACAAGCAAAATGTAAGCTTCTTGGTTAAGCAAAAAGTTGCTCTGACAAAGGTTTGGTCCCAATACCCTTTGCAAAACATGAAGGCGTTTCTTTGGCCTCTGGCCTCCTTCTTGTTAGCTATTCTCACACTCCTTCGAATTCTGAATTCCAAACGGTCAGGATGATCTAAGGTTCCCATTTCGTCAAGGTCAGTCTGTTTGTTAGTGTTATCCAGTTTGCCTTCCTGCTCATTATCAGGCTGAGAACTGTCCTCCTTTTCCGAGTCAGTTTGCACCTGCACTTGGCTAGTTTCAATATCAACAAACTCATTGCTTGCTGTGGAAAACTGAACTTTCACACCCTGTCCCTCATCGACTATAGCAGGGACATTGTAAACCAGATTGTCAACCTGAATCCCATCATCCTCATCAGAGGCACTCTGTAGTTCCAGCTGAGTCACAACCTTGGGAAAGGAAGAACAGAATTCCCCAGGAATTGTATTTTGTTGCGTTATGACTATTGTAATACGAAATAGTCTGGGATGGCTTGGTTTTGAATGGTCTTGAATTAAGACCTACTAGCTTTACAAAAGACCTCCTTGATAGTAGCCAGGGTTCCTCTTTCGACTTTGAGATAAAGACCTAAATCCTATTGTTAATTCAGGCTAGAGGAGTCGAACTGAATCAATGGAATTCACCTAGTTAATGGCGCAACAGAGCACCAAAGTGAACTCTTGCAAACTGGCAAAGCATCCTTTCATTTTACTTTTCTAATGCAAACACAGCTCTCTCCAGCTAAATTCAGCATGCTAACCACAACATTGCCATTTGCTAGTTCACAATTCTCTGGCAGTCCATTCTAATAAACTGGATATTAGGTTATGTATTGGTGCCCACCCCCAAAAATGAACAATCTACACATACACACAAGTGATAACTAGATATAGATGTAGGAGCAAGTATAGTTGACATACAACATGACTCCAGTAACCATAGAGGATACTTTCCTGAAATTCACATGAATATGCAAATAGCAAACTCCTACTGAAATAATGGTTTTCTGCCCTGTGAAGACCATAGAATCAGATATAGATGACTTGGAAAATTTCTGGAGAGGACGTATTTTGTCCATAAACCACAAATACAGATTTTGTGAATATGGAAGTTTGTTCTATAGCTATCATAGATATGGGTCTATATAGCTACCTCCTTTTTTGTATTCCTAGTAGCATGGCTGTGATATGATGGGCATTTCTAAATGTACCACGGTGCCACTGCAAAACAGATACAGTTATCCCACTGAAATTCAGGCATTTGCATTTCATAGCAGTGTGTTAGGGAGCTCCCGGTTAGGTTGGAGCTTGGATTTGAAAGAAGCACTCATGTCACTCTTTCATGGTAATTTCTCTATCTGGCCCTTAACTAGTGAGGCCATAGGACTGAGTGAACTTGGTCTGTCCTGTAATAAAATGGCCATAGCGATACATACAAAACTCAGATATTAATCCACTAGCATTTTGGACTGAGGTGGGAATCAATCAGATTTCCAGATGCTCTTTTACTGGAACTTCCAGTATTAACCACCATGGACTATACTGGTCTAGGCAGCAGTTTAATAATATCTGAAGAAGTACACAGTGGCTACCTCTAACTCTGGGGAAGATTCATGCAACCACTTTAAGTCTGATTAGGAAACAAGGATCAGAAGCCATTGCAATGAGATATTTTGAAGTTTTCTGATCACCTCTTTCGGGACCTCAGGTTTTCTAAGTGTGGCTTACTGTAGAAATAGACTGATTCTGGTTTAGCAGATGACAAATGGGTTTAGCTGATAAGGTCCCATCCCCAGAATCCCTGCTAGGCTAGAAGCTGTAACACGCTCAGCCCAGTGGCTAACTCTGTTTACACACAGTAATTGAGGAGGGAAGGTAGCTCAGAGGAATCTCTACTCTGAGACCTTAAGTTTCTTACTCAAGGCGCATCTTGCCTTTCCTCCTTGCAGCCCTGTGCCTTTTCGTCACCTTTTCTGTGACTCACCATACTCTCACCACAGTATTTGGGGGGGGGGGGGGTTAACAAGGAGAGGGGAGAGTAGGAGGAAGGGGAGTCATGGTGGCTCCATATTGGCTATGTTTCGTGTCTGGCTTATACAGAAACAAGCCCACTCGCCACATGGTACCTCACCTACTCGCACTTACTTTTTCAAGCAGCTGCCTACCATCCTGGCAACTGCATACGCAACACTCTTCAATGCACTGTGGTTTGGGATGGATGAGCAGGACAGAGTGGCACAGTTCCAGTTATTGTTCCTTTGCAAACATTCAGTCAAGAATATCCAATGTTTTAAAGCTGGGGGTGGACTGCAGTGAGTGTGCGCATGTGTGAGAGTGCTGATGGTAAACAGGCCATATTCTTCAGCACCACAAAAGGTCCTCTTTATGTCATCATCCCAAGAGTGTAATTTCCTCCTTTTAGAGCAGGATGGGAATCATGAGGCCCTAAAGATGTTGGATCATAACTTCCAATATACCTCACCATTGGCCAAGCTGGCAAGAAGTTGATGGGGGTTACAATCCAACAATTTCTGGAAGTCCTTGTGACCCTCACCTCTGTTTTAAGTCGCGGGTCATGGGGTGGTTGGGTAAGCATGCTGTCAAGTTGACTTTGACTTATGACAACATTATGAATGAAAGACCTCCAACCCAACTTGTCATATATAATCCTGCTCAGGACTTGCAGATTCAGGGCTGTGGCTTCGTTGGTTGAATCCATCCATCTATAACATGGCCATCTTTTATTCTTGCTGCCTTCTACCTTAGCAAACAACATTATTGTCTTTCTAGTGCAGTGGTTCTCAACCTGTGGGTCCCCAGATGTTTTGGCCTTCAACTCTCAGAAATCCTTCCGGCTGGTAAACTGGCTGGGATTTTTAGGCCAAAACACCTGTGGACCCACAGGCTGAGAACCACTGCTTTAGTGAGTCATATCTTATCATGATGTGGTCAAAGTGCAATGAATCAGGCTTGATTTGCTCCTGGACCCATTTATTAGTCTTTTCAGGAGTCTGTATCCTTAGAACACTTTGTTTGTACCGGACATTCTGCAGCACATTTTGCTACAGTTTTTCAACCAATATCTTATCATAAAGGTAAAGATAAAGGTTTCCCTTTGACATTAAGTCTAGCTCATCTCCATTTCTAAGAGTCGGTGTTGTCCGTAGACCAGTGGTTCTCAACCTGGGGTCCCCAGATGTTTTTGGCCTTCAACTCCCAGAAGTCCTAACAGCTGGTAAACTGGCTGGGATTTCTGGGAGTTGTAGGCCAAAAACATCTGGGGATCCCAGGTTGAGAACCCCTGCCGTAGACACTTCCAAGGTCATGTGGCCAGCATGATTGCATAGAGCACTGTCACCTTCCTGCCAAGGGGTACCTATTGATCTACTCACATTTGCATGTTTTCAAACTGCTGGTTGGCAGGAGCTGGGCTAACAGCAAAAGCTCACCCCGCTCCCCAGATTTAAACTGCTGACTTTTCAGTCAGCAAATTCAGCAGCTCAGCTGTTTAACCGGCTGTGCCACCAGGGCCCCCCATATCTTATTGAATCTCAACCAATTCAACATAGTTTGTGGCAGCCACAAAAATGAAGTTTCTGGAATAAAACAACTACTCTCAAAGTAGGTACTGCACAATTAAACAGGAGTAACACTTTCAAACCAGAAACATAACATTTTTCAATTTTTTTTTACATAGTGTAATTTCAGTGGCTGTGTAGAAAAGGGAATTTCAGCATGTGCTTTTCTGCTTTCTAGTTGCATGATAAGCAGCTGCCCCTGCTTCCATTCCCTCTTCTTCAAGATTATTAAATATACACAACACTAGTGTGGTACAGTAGTTTCTGGAGACCAGGGTTCAGATCCCAGCTCAGCCACGGAAACCCGCCTTGGCCATGTCACAGTCTCTTAGCCTCAGAGGAAGGCCAAGGCAACCCCCTCTGAACAAATCTTGCTGAGGAAACCTTGTGATAGGCTTGCTTAGTGTCCCCACAAGTCTTCAGCCTGGCAAGCCTAACCTGAATATTGTTTGGGGGGGGGGCAACCCAGAGCCAGTGCTTGAGGGCAGAAGTGGGGCTTGTAACGCTGTTCCTGGGAGAGCCCACCCCCTCACTTAGAGTGGGGCAGCTTCTGCCAGGCCCTCCTGATTTGCCTTCCCCACAACCTGCCCTTGCTGCCGCTGCCACTGCCTCTGCTTGGCACAGCCTTCAAAGCTGTTAAGGGAGGTCAGATCCTGTAGCAGATGAGCAAAATGGGAAAAGATTAGAGCAATGCATTTGCTGTCATTGGCAATAACGCGATCTGAGTAGAGAAGGAATATTTGATTCACGGCTCTCCAGGGGCCCCGCAGCAGCCCTGGGCCAACTCCAACAAGCTGAACAGCAAGAGGCTGAAATGTTTCTTGCTAGATCAAAAAAAAATCCCCCACAAAACATGCGTAACATTGCAGCCGGCTTTCTCCCCTCTTCTGCCATGGGCTGGGAACCTTTCCCTTCACGCTTTCCTTTCCTAAAAGAAAAGAGCTCTCTGCAGCCCCTTAAAGGCAGGGGTCGGCCTCCTGGACCGCTCCGGTTTCTGTCTACAGTCGCCATGGCAACAGCCCATCCTCGGGTTAATCCGACCTGGTTGTGGGATGTGTGGGCCTTCATGTGGGGCAATAGGACTTGTATCTTTTCAAATAAATTACAAGACAGGAAGAAAGAGAGAGAAATATCAAGCATCACAGAGGAAGGTCGGTTGGCTGGCAGAAGTCCCAGGTTCCTCCCTGGGATGGTGAGCCAATGTTAGGCCCATCCATTTATCTGCCAAATCTTGACAATCTTTTGAAGATTTGGCTTTTTTTCTCTGATTTATTTTATTCATTTGTTCCTTGCATTTTGTCCAGCAAGCTCAAGGTGACATTTATAGCTCTCCCTTCTCCCCACTTTATTCTTACACAGCTCTTCAAGGTGGACCAGGCTGAGAGAGAGTGGCACGCCAAGGGCACCCACATATTTCAGTGCAAAACAGCTGTTTGGTTCCCAAATGCTAGCCTGAGGTTTCCAGCTCATATTATTCATTCATTTATTTATTTACGATATTTCTATCCCGCCTTTCTCAAACTCGAAGTTGACTCAAGGCGTCTTTACAACATAGGCAGCTATTGGATGCCACTAAAACACTGTAAAAATTACAATAAACATTTAAAACAGAATTATGAAATACATACTTTAAAACCTTTAAAAACATATAAAACCACTACCTTCACTATTAGCTTCGTCATTCAAAAACATTGTCTAAGTCATTCCAGTATTCAGTTTCACATAGTTCCATGTTTATCTATTGCACTAGGTTCCCAAAGGCTTGTTAAAAAAAAAAAACATGTTTTCACTTTTCTGAGGAAGGTCAGGAGGGAAGGGGCTGATCTAGTATCCATAGGGAGGGAGTTCCACAGCTGAGGGGCCACCACTAAGAAGGCCCTGTCTCTCGTTCCCGCCAGTTGTGCCTGTCAAGAAGGTGGGATCGAGAGCAAGGCCTCCCCAGATGATCTTAAACTTCTAGATGGTTCATAGGGAGAGATATGTTCAGATAGGTAAGCTGGCCTGGAACCATTTAGGTTTTTATAGGCTAATACCAGCACTTTGAATTGTGCTTGGTAGCAGATTGGCAGCCAGTGTAGCTGATGTAACAGGGGGGTTGTATAGAAAATATTCCATTGTGCCCTCTTTACATTGAGTTTAAAGTTCCGAAGCCATTTCTTTAATTCTATCCATAAGGAAAAGAGTGTGGGGAGATGGATTAGACATCTCATTACTTGCAAATATTAATTTGGTAAGTAAGTGAATTAATCTCTTTTCTTCAAAAGGAGAAGTGCTGTATTTCTTCAATTGTAAGATGCACCCTAATTTCAGTACCACAGCCACCACCAAAAATACATAAGATACACCTGCGATTCTAAGATTCACCTCATTTTTAGAGATGTTTCTATAGGAAAAGTGCACCTGAGGACCCATTCAGACAGGGACCATAATGCGGGAGCTCCCATGATTTTACTGGAGATGTCCAAATGACATCTCTGGTACAACCAAATTAATTCAGGACAAAGCAGAAAAACCCTGTTTTGTCTCAAATAAATTAGGTACTGGATTAGATCCAGGTCTTCCTGAAAGACCCAGGTTTAATCCAATATGGGCTCTGTGGGGACCGCCCCTCAGTAGTCCTGGGTTTTCAGGGCTCAATCTGGTCTGTAACCTCCTCCTCAAAGACCCTTTTAAAACCCAGATTTTGGAGGGATGTGTGGGGACTTTATCCTGCACCCAACCAAGTTTCTTAAACTCAGTAGGGCACATGTTAAATCCCTGTGTGGAACCAGTCTTACATTGGAAGAAATACAATATGAAAGATGCTTCATAGTGCTCAGTTGAAGAGTAGAGTAAAATGTATTTCTGTATCAGCCTGCCCTAACTGAAGGTCCTTCACACGTATTTGATGACAACCCCCATCATCCCAAGCAACATGTTCAATGAGGCTTTCTGGTCAGTGACGATGAGGGGTGCAGTCCAGTATTTATTTATTTATTTATTTATTTACAGTATTTATATACTGTCTTTCTCACCCCTGGGGGGAAACAAAGCAGTTTACACGTAAATAACGGCAAAATTCAATGCCTTACATTGGGCACCGATACGATGCTAATACAAACAATTACAATAGTAAAACCACAATTAAACATAAATCATAATTAAAACAATACATCAAGAAGCATTAAAACATGATGCCAGGTTGGGAGATGGATAGCTGACATAACATAATGGGAACCATAAAGTTGGAAGAGACCCCAAGGGCCATCCAGTTCGACTCTGTTCTGCCATGCAGGAAGACACACTCAAAGCATTTCCAAGAGATGGCCATCCAACCACCAGAGAAGGAGAACCCATTAGTTATCATCTAGAACCATGCCTAGGTTGTGGAAAGGCTCTTCTGCATTGTAACTCTTTAACCAAGGCCCTTACATTGCTATTAAGGTAAAAGAGCTACATAAGTAGCCAGTCACTAAGTTGTGTTACGCCTGAGGCATTGTGTAGCTCTTCAGTATGACCATCTAATCAGATCACCTAGAAATGGGGAAAGATCAGGCGAGGCAAGACTGGGGTCTCCAGGTCAGTGTTTCCTACTCTTCCCAGCAGTGGCTTCTAAATTGTCAGATAGTAGAGATCAAAAGCAGGACATTTTGCATTCAAATCATGTCCTCTACCTCTGAGTTGGATCTCCTCCCCTAAACATGTAGCATTCAGGAATCGTTACATGTCCACAGGCTGGAGTGTTCAGAAGCAGGGAGATGGGCTGGGTTTGGGGTATTTTCCTTTCTGTTTTTCTGTCTGTGTGGTTTTTCTTTTTGGTTTTTCTTTGATCTAGCAAGCCTAGCTGAGCTTCAGAGGCAATTTAGCCTAATTGTTAATAACACTGCTTAGGAAGCAACTGTGGAGGCAGAAGGGAAGGATATTTGCTTTAACATCAGATGCCTTTCTGCCAAATGGAGAGAGCTGGCAGCTGCAGCAGCTCTGAAGCCTATACAAGACGCCAAGTGAGCCAAACATAGACTGCATACCGAAGCATATAGATCACAAGCTGATGGCTTTCTTTGTGTGAAATCCCTGTCACTGGAGTTGCTAGAGCAGGGGAGGAGTGAGTGGCACCCAGCTGCTATTGGAGTGCAGTGTCCATCAAGGCTAGCCAGCATAGGCAATGATAAGAAATGATAGGACATTTGTTTCTCATTCCTGTAGAAAACAGATCTGGTTCTGGGGTAAACTGCAAATTATTTGTTTTGTTATTACTATTTACTATCTAGTCATCTCAACTTATACTGACCTTACAGATGAAAGATCTCCAAGAATCCCAGTCATGAACAACCCTCTTCTGCTCTGGTTTCGTTGATTGAATGAATTCACCTGTAATGGCGGTTTTCCTCTTTTCTACTGCCCTCCACCTTTCCAAGTAGGATTGTCTTTTCTATCGAGTCATGTTTTCCCATGATATGGTCAAAGTACAATAACCTCATTTTAGTCATCTGGACTTCCAGGTAGAGTCCAGGTCTGATTTGTTTGAGGACACTTTTGTTTCTTTTTCTGGAAGTTCGTTGTATCGATAAAACTTTCCTCTATTTCAAATGAGCTTCTTTTCTTTCTGTCAGCTTTCTTCACTGCCCAGTATTTATACATACAAACATTGGTAGCTTTGCTGTTGAGTGCCTTCCTAGGTAAGGTGATTCTGAGGCAGACCTATCATGAGACTCTTGTTAACATTTCTTCAGAGGGGGGTTATTATTACCTTGTGCTGAGGTTGAGAGTGTGTACCTTGTCCAAGATTACCCAAGTGGGTTCTGTGGCCAAGAAGAAATTTCAATCCTCATCTCTACTACCGTAATTCAACATTCAAATCACTATGCAATACTTGTACATGATATAGAAAGCAAATCATTGATCAGGTAATTTTTGAGATATTGGACAGAAGTTTGCTGATGTTTTATCAGGCCATGATAGAAGGAGGTATCCAGCACTTCATTGAGAAGTACCTTTACCCCAGATGTGCAAGGGCAAGTAGGCAGCTCCCAAGTATATCTCTTGTCATGTCTATAGGTATGTATCTGCACGCCAATCAGCTACCCTTGTGCTCTTCGACTCACCATAAGTCCAATTGCATCTGGTGAAGTGAGATAAAGGACCTCATCACATTGAGGTTGAAATTGCAGGCAACAGCATGAGGATTCACAATGCATCATGGTGAACCCGGCGAACAGTGGGGTAACTCATCACCCATGCCCTGCATCATCACATTACTTATCACAAGAGGGGAAGCATCGCTACCCCAGCTTTCCCTCATTCTTCTCAATGAGAACATGGGAAACCTCCCATGTTGTCCTTGCTCACTCTTAAGACAGTTTCGCCCCAGTTCAGGGAAGGAGCCCTGCTGGAAGTAGATCTACATCATCTGATGGGATCCAGCAGACTCCATCCTGAACTGGGGTGTAACTGTCATAGGACAAGCAATTTGGTTGTGTGATAAAGTGGAAAGTCTATAATAGCTAAAGTCTTTCTGAGTCCTTAAGAAGCCAAAATGCTCTTTTTTGTTATTGCTTTTCTCTCTTAAATTAGTTATTATTATGCTTTCCTTTCAAAGCAGTTTACAATACTAAAAACAATAAATGTACAATTTGTAACATATTAACATTAAAATAGAGTTAAGCACAGACTTGCTAAAAACAATTAATAATAAAAAAATAAAATATATTAAAATACATAAAACACCCCCCCCCCCCCCCCCGGTTCAGTCTTTAAAACTTTATTTTTTAAGGATCTGCATGCAAAGAAAAGTCTTAGCCTGCCACCGAAAGGACAGCAGGGAGCGAGCCATTCTGGTTACCCTGGGAAGGAGGAAGTTCCAGAGTTGAGAGGCAGCCACCAAGAAGTCCCTCTCTCGCATCCTCACCAACCAAGCTTGTGATGGGTGGTGGGAATGAGAGAAGGACCTCTCCTGAGAATCTTAGAGCCTTGACAAGTTTGTATAAGGTGATATGATCTGCAAAATAATCTTGCCCCGAGCCATGTAGGGGTTTATTATAGATCATAACCAACACTTTGAATTGTGCCCAGAATCATACTGGAAGCTCTCTACTCTCACCACTACAAATATGTCACTTGTGTTACTTCCAAGCTAGGATTTAATGGCACCTAAATCCCTGACATTTAATTGTGAAATATCAACAAACGTTTGCAGATGTTGAAGATTAACACTGATGCAAAGGATGCAAAACCATTGTTGTCATTTTCTTCATCCTATTTTCCAGCTTCACCCTTTAAAAGCTTATCTGGCTACCACAGCTCAGTGGCCCTGAATGGTCTCAGCCAGAAACCAACCAACTGAAGGCATTTAGTCTTCAATTATTTCCAAACCCTCCACCCTAGCAAAAGCATGAGGTGAACAGAACAAAGAGTCCAGGGAACTCAATCTGTTTATTATCTAAAGCTTGGAAATATTCCTTTCTTTGGACTCCTCCAGCTGGTATGATCAAGAATACTGGGAATTGTGGTCCAAGATCGGTAACTGTTCATGATGAATGCCAGGAATATTAAATGCTGGAAGGTTATTGGGAAAGGCAGAGGGCTAACCGCAAATGGTGGCTTTTCCAGTCTTCAGACGTTCTTGTTTTCTGGTCCACAGAATCTGACAAACCAATTCCCAGATGACTTGCCTGCATCCTTTGTATATTATTCACACTGAACTTGGTTCTCAACCATGCGCGTTAACTCAGTAGTGTCCCATGTGCAATTCAGATTGTAACAGACATTGACACTATCTGTCTATCATCACGTGCTTTAACCAACTGGAGAACAGATGAGCGGTGGTTGAAGCCAACTTATTTTTAAATGCTACTCTGTGTGTGTGTGTGTGTGTGAGGAAGACGGAGGGGGGAGAGATTTTTGGAAATACAAATCATTGCCGGGATAGCAAGGGTTTATATTTTCCTTTATAATTTTAAATATTATCTCTTGAGGAAAAGATGTTTCTTATCCAGCCTTTCCCCACTATTCACACCATTGGCTGTCCTTTGGCCTCACCTTAACTTGCCTGGTATATTTGCTAATTAGTTGGTCCCAGATGCCATTCTGACACCCTCCCACCTCCACATGACAAAACACATGGTATGATAATTCTTCACCAGCCAGAAATAAATCAGAAACAGAAGTGCCACTATCTTGGGCATCCTGGCTTCCCTTCACTACTGACAGATTCCTAAGGCCAACACTTCACTGGATTTTGCCAATTGCAATGCTATAAAACTGGGAATAGGTAACCTTGAATGGTTTGGGGGAGAACCCACTGGGAGGCCCTGGGGTTCCTTGGTTGAAACCTGAGCCCTAGGGATAGCAGCAACTATCATTAATTATTTTACATTACACACCAACCGCTGTTATTCAGAGCTTGTCTTTCAAACACACACACACACACACACACACAGATGGGATATATTTTTGTTTTGAAATGAAAGACAGAAATCTTAGCCAAAGGGACTGTTCCTAGATTAAGGTGAAAGGAGGGGATTAGTCTATTTTATCTGCTTAAGAAGATGAGAAAGGGAACATCTACAACCTTGTCAGATGGCCGCTGGCATCACTCTGCTTCATAGAGGAATGTGGGGAATCCAGCACCCCATGCCCTGCATCGCCTGGCTCCAGCCGAGGGCAATCAGATGACCGCACGTGGTACATTCTACCACACATTCTACAGCAACACGGGAGCCCTCCTGTGTTGCCCTGGTGGCAGCATGCACTGGCTTCATCCTTCATCCACAGAGTCACGTCAGTGTCATCTTATGGGAGCCGGCTGGCTCCGTGGTTGACCTGGGCTAAAATCAGTGCATGCTGCCAACTTTATGAGGAGCTCTTTTTAGTAGCCAACTTATTTCTAGCCAGAAGGTGGTTCCAAAGCAGAGTGTAAGGTGAGTCGTGGTATTAAATCATTGACAGGGGAGAAGGCTAATTAAGTAATAGACTGGGGTTCCCAAATTAAGGCCTGCAGGCCAGATGCACCCTCCAAGGTCATTTACCTTACCCTGCCCTAAACTTCTCTAAGTCTGAAACTACTTGACACACAACAATCCTAATTAACTTTACTATCTCATCAGCCAAAAGCAGGCCCACACTTCCCACTGAAATTCTGGTAAGTGTATGTGGGTTCTTTATTTTAAATATAATATTGTTCTTTTGTGGAATTTTTTGCACTACAAATAAGATATGTGCAGTGTACAGCAATTGGTTAATGTTCATTTCAAACTATAATCCAGCCCTGCAACAATCTGAGGGGCCATGAACCAGCTTAAAAAGTTTGATGACCCTGTAATAGACCATCTCCATCTCCTCTAGAGTCTTTGTAAGTTGCAGCAATAAATCAATTCAACCTTGCAAATTGTAGCAAACTGCTGCTCTGTCAGCTGAACCAGAGCCCTTTTCTCTTGCTCAGAACTAAGCCCACCAAATTTGTAGAAACTACAACCCCATCTCCTGTCTGTATATGACCCACAAAAACTGGATACACCTGTCCAAACCCTGAGATCTGATGAATTTAGACGCACTACACCACTAAAAATCTGGATTCTTCCATCTTCTTTTATTTACTTTGAAGGAGCTGATGGTTGCAGGGCCATGGAGCCTAGACACAAACTGGCACCCTTGAAAGTGCCCAAGAAAAGAAAAAGCTGACTGATAAAAAAAAAGATGTTATTTCAAAAAAATCATAAAAACTGGAGAGGAATATAGAGGGAAGCACTTTAAGCCATAGAAACTACAGGCCACATTTTGCTATTGTTGGTATAAACAGAGATCAAATCTTGAGTTGGCATAAAAGTAAGTGACAAGTATTAGATGTCCCAGCAGCCAAATTTAGCTCATAGGTGGGTGGAGTGGAAATAGAGTAAACACTTTGCGTGGAGAAAAATCTCAGTTTCATCTCTGATTTAAAAAAGTGACAAGAGGATCTGCCAGTTACAGAGCAGAGAAAAAACCCAGAGACCTTGGAGAACCCTTGACATCTTGAACAGACTAAGAGTGGGGAAACTTTGGCCCTCCAGATGTTCTAGGGGACAACTCTCACAACCCCCTGGCATTAACCATGCTTAATGGGGCTGATGGGCATTGCAAGCCAAAAACATCCGGAAGGACAAAGGTTCTTGAATCCTTGGAATAGGGAGTATTGGGTACATGGACTGAAAGTTCTGACTTTCAGTAAGGCGGCTTTGCATGACAGCCATTGCTCTACTATGTCTAGCAAATCAGCAAATGGGGAAAGTGCTTTCTTCATGGCTATATTGTGTGTGTGTGTGCGCGTGTGTGTAGGGGGGGGGTTAAAATGGGAATCACACTCAGGTTGTGTTGTCATTTCCTGCATTCCCCCTGCTAAGATGGGCACTAATAGGGTCAGCTCGAGTTTCCAATGTGTCTTGTTCAGAGAGAACACTAGTGGCAGCAGGCTGTTAAAACTGTAAGGAAGCAAAAGTGTGCATGAAGGGAGGCACCGTGTTCGTTGCTTCCAACATGTCTAATTACTGCTCTTAACCAATGGAAACTACCTTGGTGTGATGGCTTCCTTCCATTTCTGTGCCAGAATGCCAACAGTACTTGGACGTCAGTGAGTGAGATTCTCCTCCCCTTCTCCCTCTCTCCCTAGTTATTCCCAAGGTGATCACTTTGCTTTTGTTTTATATACAGTATTGCCGTTTTGTGATTAATGCTGACACTGCACATAGAAAAATAGAAATAAAAATATAAATGAAATTGTACAATAGAAATAAATTTTATATATATATATATATATATATATATACACACACACACACACACCTCAAGCTATGCTGGTTAGTGCAGAAAGGTGGGTTTACAAAGGTGTGCAGAAGTCTGACTGCAGGATCTCAGCTTGATAAACTGGCATTTTTTTCATATCAGGAGTGACTTGAGAAACTGCAAGTCGCTTCTGGTGTGAGAGAATTGGCCATCTGCAAGGACATTGTCCAGGGTGTGCCCAGATGTTTTACAATCCTTGTGGGAGGCTTCTCTCATGTCCCTGCATGGGAAGTTGGAGCTGTCAGATGGGAGCTCACCCCACTCCCCGGATTTGAACCATCAACCTTTTCAGTGAGCAGTCCTGCCAGCACAAGGGTTTAATCGATTGCTCCTCCAGGGGCTCCTAACTGGCATAATTACAGTACAGAAGAGAACTGCAATATTAAATGTTCTCAATGTGATAAATACTAATTATCTTCAATGTGGTAGATACTAATTATCTATGTGCTAATGAGACTGTTGCAGAATAGTAGGTGGATGTGATAAAGTCTAGAGTCAGCACCTTGAATAGCTGCTCTACAACTCAAACCAAAACAGAGAATGGATTCACTGTCCCATTTACATGGGGATCACGAGCAACAACTGTCCATAATATATGTACAGTATATGTCTGTTGAGTAAGACAAAATTGAGAGAAACCTGTGCTCAATTTGATAGATGGGGCTCTACAACCATGTGTTACCTGTACAGATACCAATGGAACAGTTGTGAGATCCCCCCCCCCCACCAAAAATGACTGAAACCAACCACCTCTGGGAAGTACTAGGCCCACTGATCCAACTTCATAGAGAGATCAACAGTGCCTACGAACATCTTTGATTTGCACCATGCAGACTTTATATTCCTGGTGAGAACATCACATTCACACCAATTCCAACACACACTCCTGCATCCGCTGGTGTTGTGCTAGGTTTATGATGATTACACACCGTGTCTGACCATGGTGAAAATAGTAAGAGTTTTCTGCTATGCAAGAGAGGCTGTGTCTCCTGCCCCGTTGTCTGTTTGCATCTCTTCTATTATCTTGCCTTTGCCTCCTGACACAAACAGCCTGCGCAAGGGATGAGGTAACTTCAGAGAGATCAAAGGCTCTTTCTCATCTGCAGCAAGTTTTAGCAATTGAGCTTATCAGAGGTACCCCGAGGCTTGGTTCTCAGTTGTCTTGCTGTGCTGATTTATATACCTGTACAGCCAAGATGTTTAGATCCTGCTGCCATTATGGAGGCATGGAGAGTCTGTGAACCTTGTAGTGTGGGTGCAGGAAGCGGAGTAAAATGGAGGAGCTTCACAGAAGCCATAAGGAAATATTAGCAGCAAAGTCTCAGGACAGCATCACTGACATTTAATAATATTTGCTGCGCCAATCCACAGTGTGGAAATCAGGCCCGCTGTAACCTGTATGTTTTATTCTGAATGCACCCTAAGAAATAAAGGGTTTTATATGACAAATGATTTCATACTGCATGAAAGGTATAGCTGCAGCAATCTTCCAAATCTCATCCCCTTAAAACTCACCTTTGAAGCCAGGCAGCCACAATCAACCAAATAAGTTTTGTGACACTGGTGAGGAGGATGCTGAAGGATGATACTCTCAAGTCCTTCTCACTAGTGAGCTGTATTGTGGTCAGCAGCAGCAGGACTCATACCAGATACTATCAGAACTGTATTGTTGAAGGCTTTCATGGCCGAAATCACTGGGTTGTTGTAGATTTTTCAGGTTATATGGCCATGTTCTAGAAGCATTCTCTCCTGACATTTTGCCTGCATCTATGGCAGGCATCCTCAAAGGTTATAAGGATGCCTGCCATAGATGCAGGCAAAACGTCAGGAGAGAATGCTTCTAGAACATGGCCATATAGCCCGAAAAACCTACAACAACCCACTATCACAACTGTTTGTCATTGGTAAGAAATAACTGAACACTGACCTGTCAGTGAAGAACAGTTTCAATTTATGCAATTACATGGTTTTTAAGGTGGGTTTTAACGGGCATTTGCTATCATGGCAATGGTGCTACAATTGTAAGTGTGGATACAAAAATTTATGAGGTCACGAATTTAGCTTACAACACCATAAATACTGAACAGGTTGCCAGCCAACATTTTTAGTCTTCTAAATTATTGTTATTGGCTGGAATTCATGATCGCAGTTACACATGTATAACACAGAGATATGGATTTGCAACTGATTTGTATTCATGATCCCCATGTATTCAGTAGTGTAGAGAAGTGTTTCTCAAACTCTGCTTTTCCAGGTGTTTTGGGCTTCAGCTCCCAGAAATCCCAGCCAGTTTACCAGCTGTTTGAAGAAGAATATGTAGTGACAGTAGAAGTCCCCAGTCGTTACTTATCAAGTGACAACTGCAGCTGGTGGTGGAGATTTGCTCGCCTGCTGATCAAGATACATAAGGTTGACATTCCTAGCCCCTCCTCCCCGTGATCTCTGGTACAAAGTGCAATTGTTACAGGGATACTGTTTTTGGCTGTTACACTGGAGATCACTGGAAGAAGGGAGATTGTCTGCTACATCCCTATCAACTGGAGAACAGGCTGCCATCACTTGCAGCACTTGCTCCCTTGCAAGGCAGGAAAGGAGTGAGGAAATTGGGCCAGGAAAAACCACTTATGCTAAGCAACTAACTACTTATGCTAACTATTTATGCTAAGCAACTATAGTTGCATTACTATATATGGTAGTTGTTCAGGAACACCAGCCATATTATATATTATCTTGAATTAATTTTGTCGTTCATGACCACCATGAAAGAGATTGTCTGCCAAAGAGTTAAGTGATGGGCCCCAGCTTAACTACTTTAGACCCACTGTTAGCACTAAGAGATGCTACTGTCTATGATCACTGGTTCCTTCTCTCAGTCCTCTTCTCTCTTTGTCAGCAATTTGCCACAATCTTAGGACTTTTCCCATTTTCATGCCTGAAATTCTTTTTAAATTTGATCAAAAGCCTGTGCTTCAATTTTGACCTCCCAGTTGATGCCATACATGAGATGTCTGATGTTTCTGTCTCATTGCACACATTACAAAGCAGAGTCTGTCACACTTTGTGTCTCACTTGCATCATTATTCATAATGAGAATAATTCAGGAATCAAAAAGTATTGCTCATTTAATGTACTATTATGTTACAGTCATGTTTAAGAAGTAGTTATCTGTTTCTACCTACATGGATAATGTCATTATATGGACTAGCCACTAGGTGGCTCTGGACACAGTTATATTGTGGGTGGAGTCAGGAGTTAGGACCATCCTTTCTGATCTTATTAAGGAAGATTTTTTTTTAAATCTAACTATCTAACAAGTATATCCCATAAGCCTTCTACAACACTATTTGGAAAATATTATCATTTCTGAGTCAGAAAGCAGATTTTTTTGTACATTGTAAGCCCATTACACTTCGTCACAAGAACAGTAATTTGTGCACATAATCCCAGATAGACAGAAGACCAGATAGAATGGTAATGGGTGGTCACCCGAGTTTCAGATAGATTTGAGGTGATAATGACTTCTACGCAGCTGAAGCATTGTCCTGAAAGCCTTCACACAAGATTGGCCTGTGCAGGCTAACAGATATAGCTTCTTACCATGAAAAAAAATGAAACAATATTTAAAGGGCTTAAGAAACATGTATATGAATGGCTTCTTAATGCTGGCACATCTTCAGCTGGCATATCTACTCAGAGTCCGCAACCATGTGCTCCTTTTTCCCCCTGTATGTGCCAGCTTGCAGCTTGGCACACTCCTGACTTTGCCAGTCCATTCCCAAAAGACACCCAGTGCCTTCAGCCATGTGGCCTGCCCCACTGCTGAAGCTTGGCAGTTGTTGTTCATAGAAAGCCAGCGAAGGAGAAGTCTGTTCCTGACACGGAGCCAGAAAGGATTAAAAATTCACATTCCACATTGATTAGAAGCTGCATAAATTACTAATTATGACTTGGAGCTTTCGATGTTGGGAATGTTTCTGAAATAGATCAGGCTCAGCTGGGAAAGGTTTGAGCCTGATACTCACCGAAATCAGCACTAATGAACAAGGACAGCCTGTGGTGTGTATTTATGTGTGTATGGAGAAGGATGTGTGTGTGTGTGTGTGTGAAAATTCCAGAGAACATGGTGTGAATAGAAATGCCTATTTAGATGACGTTAAGCTGCTGTACATCTCTTACTACTACAAAAACCCAGCTGTCCGGATGGCTATAGATTGAGTTGTAGAAGGAACAAGATATCTGTGTTTAAACACTGTTTACAGAAGGGTTGATGCCACTATGAATTGGTTGAGGTTTTCTGTGAACGTCACAGAAATTCAAATAAAGGTGCCAACCAGCCAAGAAACAACCCAGCATGGCCTTCACTGCTGTGCCTTAATAGCTCAATCTGGAGAAACCATCTGGAGAAACCAGATCTGAGCCTGGATACTTCCCAAAGCCTCATCCTACCACCACTCAGTTATGAATGGCTTCAATCGCTCATTGTGTTCCTTCATAAAAATGACATTCCAAGCTATGATGGAAATAACCTGTTATATGTCTTCAGATAAAGACTGCTTCAAAACCATGGCATCAATTGCTAGCCCCTGAAACAGAGCACAGCAGCTTTATTGTAATACTGGTGGGAAGAGTTATCCAATAGTTGTGGCTACCCAATTACACAACTGAGATGATGGTTAATTGCAAATGTTGTGGTGTGTTCCCAGCTGCAAACATTTGTGCATAATGAACATACACACATGCCTTCACAAACACACATGTCCTCTGAAACCTTTCAAGTTATTTTTCTCCATATGCATTCAAACACATATACCTATCAAAGTAGGCTCCTCCCAAGCTGTGAAATGGTATTTTGATTTTTCTTCATTGGCACAGGTTGTGTATGTGTTTTTTAAAAATGCTTTCCATCACTGTATTGTGTCCCCTCTCCCTGCTTTCATCTACACATTGAGCAGCTGGGAGTCTGGAGTGAATGCATCTCTCCCTCCCGCCCCTCCTCCATCTCTACTTCTTTGCCTTGCAAACCGAGAAAATTAATCTCCAAGCCTTCTCTGATATTTGGGCTGAATTACAAGCTGGGAGTGGAGATAAAGTGCAAGCGGAAGGAAGCCACAGGTATAGCAGAAAGCCCAGCTGGCTGGCTATGGGCCTTTGTCCGCATAGATAAAAGCTTTTGGGCCTCATGCATAATGCAGTAGGTGTTGGCCTCCCAGCCCTGCAGAAGCTCAACATTGGTCCCACCCATGGCCTCCCATCAGCTCTGCTTTCCCCCTTCCATACCTAAAGCCCACAGCATCAAGCAGCAGTCAAGGAATACGGAACATGTGCTGAGAGGCAGGCATGTACAAGTGTAAGCAAGGGTACGTGTTTTGTGCATGTACACACCAGAAATGGCTAGGTAGCTTCCATCTTGTAGTCAGTGAATCATACAGTGCTTTGATGGGTCGAGGGAACAAGGAGGATCCAAGTTTCCAGCTTCCTTTTTAAAAAATCCTTTCTCAACCATATCTTTCTGTGGCTCCTTTCTACTCATATCCCTTTTGGGTTGCCCTGCTAAACCACTTGGAGAATGAGGCTTCCTTGGGACTGTTTGGGCACACATGTGTGGTCCCTTGGGTTTCCTACAGAAAGAGTGGATCCTTCCATGAACAACTTTTGAACGTGTGCAAAATTTAGTTTAGCTTTCTTATATATTCAGAATTGATGTATATAGTGTGTTATTTTTGTTTTTCAGTAGCCAAAAAGCATTTGCAAGCTAAAAATAACCTGGATTCCACTTTTCAACTGATTGCACTTTCTGACTATGCTCCAGTTCCTAACTCATCAGATAAGTAGGGACGTCCCGTATTTATAAGCTATATCTCTTGCCCCAATTTATTTATTTATTTATTTATTTATTTATTTATTTATTTATTTACTTCGCTTATATACCGCAATTCTCAGCCCAGGGGCGACTCACTGCGGTGTACAACATAGAAAACAGGTGCAAAATACAAGACATAGTGTAAAATAATCCACAATTCATCATTATCAAAAAACATCCTCATCAAAAACATCAACATTACTACAAAAGCCATTCCGTGTCGTCTCATCGTCAAACCCACAATCCAGTATCATTTCCGTTGTTCCATTCCTATGATCAAATTACCAGTCATTGCACTTCTTGTTCAAATGCCTTCTTAAACAGCCAGGTCTTTAATTTCCTGTGGAATATCATCAGGGAGGGAGCTAGCCTGATGTCCACGGGAAGGGTGTTCCACAGCCGAGGAGCCACCACCGAGAAGGCCCTGTCTCTCGTCCCCTCCAGCCGTGCCTGTGATGCAGGCGGGATCGAGAGCAGGGCCTCCCCGGAAGATCTCAAATTAATTAATTTCTTGAACTAGATGCAACTTTGCCACAGACTTTTCCTAGTAATCTTCCCCTTCCTTATTACATTTCGGGCATATAGTGCATTCCTATTGTGAATGAACTATACTGCATTCACAATAGGATCTTTTCTTTTTGCTCCCCCTCCCCATCCCTGCCTCTTCATAGAAACCCCACTTCAAGCATTCTGTTTTAATCAAACAAGCTCAATCAACCAAAAGTAACAGATAGCAATTACTTGTTTATACCAATATCCTGAGGAATAAAGAATTCTGCTTGAACAAAACACACAGCATATCCCTATACTGTTCTGTACTTCAAGACACGGTAATGATTACAGCATTGACTTTTGCATATCAGTGGCATGGTGTCAGAAAAGAAATAACACATGCTTTCGATGCAGGTCTCGTGTGTGATTTCTGGCATTTCCAGGCAAGACTGGGAAAGTCTCAGAGGAACAGCTAGATAATCTGAGACCCAGGACTTGGGGGTTTTTGGATGTCAGGTTTAATGGTCCTTTAGATGGCTTATGTTCATTACTTTAGTAATGAAACACATAACTAACATTTCGACTCACTCTGCAGACACAGACACACACATGCACACAAGGCGATGCTTCAGAATAGATTCTATGTTCCTGATATGTCACGAGCAAAATAAAAACCCAACTGTTTACCAGCCTTAATAACAAAAATAAACACTATCTGAAAATGTGTGATTTCTCATTTTAAACTCTCTTAAATCATGGCACCATCATAGCTATGGGAATGAAGTGGAGTTGGCTTCAGCTATCCTGATGCTAAACACATTTACTTTGGTAGACACATCATTTTGCTATAGGGAAGGATATTCTTAAAGTACAAATTCCTGAAGTAAAAATAAGGTGAGCCTTTTGACTGCACAATGTTTAAAAAAAAAGAAAAGAAAGAAAAGAAAGAAAAGAAAGGATCACAATACCTATACTGACCCCGATGCTGGCACCAGGACTGGTGGTCCATGGTTTGGGCTTTGGGTGGTCCATGCCACGATGGCAAGATGAGCCTCAGGTCACATGTTGCTGTTAGACACTGAGCAGCTCAAACACCGTGGCTCCCTCTACACTACCCCTCTCTATACCTCTCATGTTTTAGGAATTTCAGAGAGCCAAACAAAGGAAGTGAGACATTTCTTCCAAATGTTGATGAGCTACAACTCCCATCATCTTTCTCCATCTCCTATTCTGGCTGTATCTGACAGGGCTTATATTCCAACAACATCAAAAAGGAAAGAAGTTGCCTCCCCTTGAAACTGGGGAGCTGAAGGAGGGGAAAGGCAGAGGATGGACCAATGCTTCCTCCGTGCCCTTGTCTCTAGAGCAGCAGAAAACAAGTTTGCCCCTTCCTCAATGTTACATCCTTACAAATATTTAAACATGGCTATCATGTTCTCTCTCACCCTTCTTTTATCCAAGCAAAACACACCCAGTTCCCTAAGCCACTCCCCATAGGACATGGCACCCAGACCTTTAACCATTTGGTCACACTTTCCAGATTGTCAATATCCTTCTTGAATTGCAGTGCCCAGAATTGGACACAGTATTGCAGGTGAGGTCTAACCAAAGCAGAATAGAGTGGACTATCACTTCCCTCAGTCTAGACACTATACTCCTATTGGTGCTGCCTAGAATCATGTTGACTTTTAAAGCTTTGATTGAAGATGCTGAATCTGTATGGGGAATGAAATATCAACTTTGTCTATGGTTCCCTTAAAACCAAGACTAAATGCCAGAACAGTTTTTTTCCTTGTCAGAAGCAACTTGAGAATATACTGCAAGTCGCTTCTGATGTGAGAGAATTGGCCATCTGCAAAGACGTTGCCCAGGGGACACCCGAATTTTTTACCATCCTACGGGAGGCTTCTGTCATGTCCCTGCATGGGAAGCTGGAGTTGTCAGATGGGAGCTAACCCCATCTTGCAGATTTGAACCACCAACCTTCAGGTCAGCAGTTCAGCTGGCACAGGGGCTTAGCCAGAACAGATTCATCAGGACCACATTGACATGGAAAATGCCAATGTTACGTTCTACAGTTCATCCCAGGGTCAAGTAGCTGAATTCAAATAATTCATTAGTATCTGTGTCAGGGGTGCAATTTCTCCCCAATTTCACTCTTGAATAAAGTAACAAGTAATTTTAACAGTATTCTTTGAGTTGAGTGAATGTCTGAAAACTGCATAGTTTTTGAAGACTATTTGCAGATGGGAACTTGCTCCATGAAAAAATTCACATGGTATGTTAACACAGAAAAAAATATGTTCAGAAAAGTTTTTTAAATACAACAACAATAATAAAACATCAACAAAGAAATAGTTTTTTGTAGAAAATGTTGTTTCTTGTGCAAAAAATCTTAGTTGATGGTTTAATCTGTCCTCAGGTCACATGTTTATTAAGCAAAGAAAGATGGTTTTTAAAATAGGAAATGGCTTATTTTCTGTGCAGACAAGTCTACTTTCAGCATACGAAAATATATGAATATTCTGTCCAGAATAAATTTCAAACTGAAAATTCACATCAGTCCAAGATTCTCCATGTTTTCTACTTTGGGGGGAGGAATATATACAAATATCTTATCGATCCCTAGTGTGTGAGTGTGTATTCTGCTACGATGCTCTATTGTGAAACTGGTGGTGTGGTTCTTTGTGGAAATTTGAAAGAGCTACTGAATTTCAATGCTAACATAATATTTTGCTTGTTGTTCAAAAGCTCTTAAAGTGGCCATCCTGTGCATACCAACAGGGGAGTAAACACAATTCAGTGAATAAGCATGCACTCCAATTTTGTATGTTTTTCTTTCCAAAGTCATGAACAAACTGATAGTCTCTAGGTAGTGGATCACAGGTCAGCTATTTTAGATTGCTGAAAAAGACTTTGAAAAAGGTGTTTGGCAAGGCAGAGTAAGACCACTGCCCTTGTTATTGCCCCTGTAATTACAGCATCAGAGACACTAAAGCAAACTGTGAGATATTCATGTCAGGACAGTGTTAAATCCATGAGGTTGATTCTGATAAGTCTTCAAAGTAGCTATCCAAGGTCCTGAAAGTTTAGGAAATTCAGCTTATGGAATGCGAGAGGCATGAATCCGGGAAAGCTAGACATAGAAAAACATGAAATAAATCATTTAAACATTATGATATTTGAAGTGAACAAGCTAAAGTCAACAGGAACTGAACAATTTGAATCAGATAATTACACAGTTTTACATAGGACATGAAAATCGAAAAAGAAATGTAGTGGCATTAATAGTGAGGACAGACATGGCAAAAGCAGCCAAAGGATATAATATGAAGTCTGATTAAAGTAGAAGAAAGGGCTCCAATATCTTTGAAGAAACAAAACCTGGATCAGATTGTGGCATAACACATGCAATGCTAATGTCAAGAATGAGAAAAAGTGTAAAAGTGTAAAAAAAAAAACCCCAGAAACTAACCACCATGTTAAAACATAATCTGAAAAACACCTTTATATAATTTAAAGATAATGTAAAAATAGATTTGCATTACTAAGTTAAACTGACCAGGAGTCAGAGGAACTTTGGGCTGAAGCCAGGGACATTGTAAGAAAGAAATGCAAAATGTTACTTTCTGCACCCCGAAAGAAATACCTCAATGGTTGACAGGCCAAACTCTTGAAGCAGTTAAGGACACAGGAGAGGCAAATATAAAATAGGACAGAAAT
The DNA here is from genome assembly GCF_037176765.1 of Anolis sagrei. NCBI lineage: Eukaryota > Metazoa > Chordata > Lepidosauria > Squamata > Anolidae > Anolis > Anolis sagrei. The sequence continues at coordinate 139,801,806 of NC_090022.1, forward strand.
AGGGTTAGTACCATAAATACAATTGTTGAGCAACTTGTGTGCAGGGGAAAAGAGTATTGCAATAGCCAATGCAGAGAAATAGAAAATGATAGCAAAGATACAAGTACGAAAGACCTCCTCAACAAGATCTGAGAAATCAAAGGGACAATTAAATCAAGAATAAGGAGACTTTCCAACCAGAAGGGGAATGCATTACATAACTAAACACCAATAAATGATGGTGGAAACAATGTACTAAAGATTTTATATGAAAAGATTAAAGAATGACCAAACTCATTCAGAGAAAAATCACTAGAAAATGAAGTAGAAACTGCATTCAAAGCACTTGTGAGAAGTCAATCACTAGGAACGGTTGGTGTACCAAGAAACCAACACACCAAAACCACTCTAGTCCTATCTAAAATCTGTCAACAAATATGGGTTGTGTGTGTGTGTGATATGGCCACAATTAGAAACACTCAATATACATTTCACTTTCAGATGATGTGAAAATTGAATGTAGGAACATCAACAGTTTAAGATATGCAGATGACACCACACTATTAGCAGAAAATAGCAAAACACAGAAAGATTATAGAAGAAAGTTTAGGAAGAAAGCGCAAAGGCAGATTTACAGCTGAGAATTAAGAATGCAAAAATAATGATAACTTATGATTTACAAAGATTTAAAGCAGATAATGAAAACATTGAAACATTGATTTTCTGTACCTTTGGTTAATCATAATGCAGTCAAGAAATCAAAAGAAAACTAGGAATTAGAAGGTCAACTATGAAGGACCTTGACAAGATCCTGAAGTGTAAAGGCATATCACTGAATACTGAAGTTAGGAAGCTCCAGGCCATTGTACCCCCCATTTCTATGTATGTTTGTGAAAGCTGGACAGCAAAAAAAAAAAAAACTGGTAAGAAGAAAATAAACTCTTTTGAAATGTGGTGTCAGAGAAGAGCTCAACAGGTACTCTGAATGGATGCAAAGACAAATAAATGGGCCCTAGAACAAATCAAGCTAGAACTCTTGGGAAGGCAAGATGAGAAAATTGAGATGGTTGTGCCTTGAAATATCAAGAGAAGACACAAGTTTCTAGAAAAGACAAAGACATGAGCCTCTAGAAAAGACAATAATGCTTGGCAAACTGGAGGAATTTTGGGGGAGGTGGGGTAAAAAGCAATAGAACAGAGGAAGGCTGCATTACAGACTGATAGTCCACAAAAGCTTAGAGATTTATTTTTCTCAGCCTCAAAGGTGTTACAGGATTTCATTCTATCTTTTTGTGTTGAAACAGACAAACACAGTTATCTCTTTGTATTTTTTTAGTTTCTCCACCAATAATTAAGAGAACTAGCCAGATGAATCTGAGGAGAGGCGTAAACAGAAACTGCTCCCAGACGTTGGCAATGACAAGTAATGGTGCCAATTCATAACATGAAAGAGAAAACTATTCGTGTCTTTGGGCTTGCCCTCAGTAAAATGGGAGTTATGATAATTTGCTTCATGAAGCAGTTATGAGGATGAATGAGATAAGAATGGCAAAATACCTTCTTTTTTGTTGACGTGTGTGCCAGAAGAACCTCTCTATAAATAATGCAACATTGTCTCATTTCTCCAAATTAGCTGGGGAGCGCAGAGGAGGAAGCATCCAAAATTGTTCTGGCAATCAAGAGATCAGTTATTTACATACAGCACAGAGATATTGAGTTACCTCTGGGAGACATGGTGATTTCAGATATAACGGGGTGGAGATCCCGATAACTGAAGTCCACATAATGGGAGCTCCACTCTGTATGCATGACAGAGTCCGCAGCTCAAGGATTTGTGCTGTCCTGGGCAAATTAACATTTTGCTGCTTACCCCATCTGCCCTTGAGTCTTATTGTATATTGAGCAGTGTGACAGCCATACTTTTAACGACCTACAATTAAATAGGGGACTCTTTTTGTCTTTTAATGTAGATCACTGCTTTATTTCCTCCCTTTCACAACTTTAACTGTGAGTTACCCTTCTGAACTACAGTTCCCAGAATCCTGCAGCCAGCACACTCTGCATTTTGTTTTAGGACTCAGTGGAGAACTAGTCTTGAGACAGTGTTTCTCAATCTGGGGGTCGGGACCATTTGGGGGGGCATCGCAAGGAGGTTTCAGAGGGTCGCCAAAGACCATCAGAAAACACATATTTCTGATGGACTTGGGAACCCCTTTGGCAGAGAAGGCTGAAGATTTTTCCACCTGTCCTTCTCTTCCTTGTCCATCTCTTCCTTCCTCCCACCAAAACCCCGCCTCCACTGTGATTGGCCGGCCTCTCAGCTGTGGAAGGGAGGGCAGGCGTACTTGGTGCATGGCAATGTGGCATGTATGTGTGGGCAAAGGAGAGTGGGTGAGGCTGGAGGGAGGCTCATGCCAGCAAGTCCCTTCAAGGCATGGGAGTTCTGTGTGGGAAGTTTATTCCAATTCTATCGTTGGTGGGGTTCAGAATGCTCTTTGATTGTAGGTGAACTATAAATCTCAGCAACTACAACCTCCAAATGTCACGGTCTATTTTCTCCAAACTCTACCAGTGTTTAAACTTGAGCAAATTGAGTATTCAGGCCAAGTTTGGTCCAGATCCATCATTATTTGAGTCCACAGTGCTGTCTGGGTGTAGGTGAACTACAACTCCAAAACTCAAGGTGAATGCCCACTAAACCCTTCCAGTATTTTCTGTTGGTCATGGGAGTTCTGTGTGCCAAGATTGGTTCAATTCTATCATTGGTGGAGTTCAGAATGCTCTTTGATTGTAAGTTAACTATAAATCCCAGCAACTACAACTTCCAAAATGACAAAATCAATCCCTTCCAATTCCACCAGTATTCAAATTTGGATGTATTGGGTATTTCTGCCAAATTTGGTCCAGTGAATGAAAATACATCCTGCATATCAGGGATTTGCATTATGATTCATAGCAGTAGCAAAATTGCAATTATGAAGTAGCAACAAAAAAATTATGGTTGGGGGTCACCACAACATGAGGAACTGTATTAACTGTATTATACCGATTTAGGACTGCTTGTATGTCTCCATCAATGCCCCACCTCCTTTATCTTGCTCATGCCTAGCATTATTTTTTAAACTTCAATTACATTTGGCCCAGCCATAGATTTTAAATGTGCACTGTACTTTGTTTAATGTGTATGCTATTTTGTGTATGAGATTTATTTTAATTGCCTTGTATTGTGTCTGTTATTGCTTGTATTGATGTATTGTGGGCTCGGCCTCATGTAAGCCACACCGAGTCCCATGGGGAGATGGTAGCAGGGTATAAGTAAAGTTTTATTATTTATTATTATAATAAGGGGTTGCAGCATTAGGAAGGTCACACTAGAGATAAAAATCTACTTAAAATCTGGTTCCTTCTTCCAGCAGAATTCTGGGGTTTGTAGTTTAGGAAGGAGCCTTTAACAACCTCACTAAACTACAAACCCCGGAGTTCTGCAGGAGGCAGAAACAAGTTTTTAAGTAGATTTCTTCATCAGTGTGATGAAGTAATTATTACAGTAAGATTTCCTGTAAATTCAAAAGCTATTGCTATTTTACAAACCACGTTAGTGGGCTAATATACACAGTAGAGATGTTTGAGGAACGTGTTATTTTGTGATTGTGAAACAAAATGCCCACAGCCACATTTCCCAAAGGAGGGAGGGGAGCAGGGGTCCCTCCAGATATCGTTGGATTGTTGTGCCTAAAAACTAGACAATTGTGAAGGATCATGGGAATTGTTGTCGAGCAACATGTCGAGAGCCATCTATTCCAAATCTCTGTTTTAGGACTTAATATGATGATTTTCCTCCTCTGTTTCTACACACTTCAAAGACGATCTCCCACTGTGCCCATCAAGGAATGCAGGACTGTTTCTGGTACCTGCAGTGTGTAGAAATGGAGGATTGGAAAGCCAGTCAGGAATTGATTCCACTCTACTGATTGACCACAGAAATACCTAAAAGCAGGCATGTTTTGATTGGGATGGGAAGTGGTGGGTTTCTTCGTTGACATTCTGTTTTATGAAGTGCTCCTTAACTATCCTTTTGTCACCATTAGTGGTTAGAAGACTGTGTGGGTCCCATTGAAAGAAGCGTTTTAAAAGTGTGCTTGTCTCCAAAAGAGGAGGGATTCAAAGTGAGGAAAGATCCACAGAAAGGAGAGTTTAAAAGTTCACTGGTCTCCTCAAGAGGAGGGGTTCAAAGCAAAGGAGGGAAGATCCCATTGAAATGAGTGTTTTAAAACTGTGCTAGTCCATTTGACATGGGAGGAAACATTGGCAGCCTGTGTGAGGGAAATTTACTGGATGGTTAAACAAGAAATGGGAGGAGGAGATCCTGTGTGATGGAGGTGAGTAAATTCTTCACCTCCTTTCAAGATGAAACGCCTCAGAATGCCACGCAAAGAAGACGATTCCACCCCCCCTCCCCCGCTTTGTGGCATGAGGTTCCAATATATGTGAATTAGTATTTATTTATCCACTTTCTGCATTTTTGGATGTTCTGATAACAGGTTTTAGCTGGAAAAAATAACAACAAAATATGTATACAAGTACATAGTGTTTTTAAAAAATGTGTGTTATGCATCTTTAAATGCAAACTTGAGCGTGGACTTTTAAAAAGGAAGTTATAGATTTACGCAGAAATAGGACAGAATGCACTTAAAGGTAAACACTTCTGAAAAAGAGCCACAGGCTGGAAATAGCCCTGGGCTATCCATCCTCAGTAGGCAGTGGCTCTCTTCCCAAAGTGATTAAATCTCCTCAGAAGGGACCTGTGATTTTTTAAATAATGCAGCCTAATTTGCTTCTATAGCTGGGTTAGTTTTGATTCATGCTCTTCCTAAACTTATGCTATGCATTACGAATGCTGTACATCTCAAATGAAGTCCGTTATGTGAGCCACTGTAGTTTGCTACAAGAAACTCTCTTCTCCGGAGTTTATGCAAAGCTGCCTAATGGAGCATCCACAGGGAAGGTTACAAAGACCGTGGTAATAATGCCGTATCCATTTTTGGATGTACAGCTCCACCACATACAAGACCTTTCACCGAAACCAGGTTGAGCATCAAGTGTGCTTGATCAGAGGCTGGTTCTCACAGCCAAAGCCCTAGTGATCTATAAATAATTTTCAAATTTCATTTTACCTACAAGCCAAATGAATGAAAATGCCTCTGGGGGGATGTAAAATTCTGCCGCTTCTGTGAAGCGTGAAGCCTGATGCTCTATCGAGGTTAGAGGGCTTACTGTAAGAGCAGGCTGGATTCCCTTTCCCTCCTCCGTTGACTTGGAAGTGACATGTTGACATAGACCACAAATTGCAATGGGGATGGAAGCAACTATAGCAAGAAAGAGAAAGGCATATTTTGTGACCACAATGAGAAAGAAAGGAGGCAGAGGACCCTGGACTCTGCTGTGCATTGGGGTGGGGGCAGTGAATCCTATCTGTAAGGCAAAGTGACCATGTAAATCACTGAGTGAGCAGGGAGTCTGGAGGCCAGAGAAGGTGTGCAGGTAACAAGTAGAAGCATCAGCAAGGGATACCCTGAGGCTCCTAGGTCAGATGATTTCCAGGGAGAGGGCACTAGAGGGGGAGGGCATGTATTTTATTATTTATTATTTAGAACTTTTATATCCCATTCTTCTCTATCTCCGTGGAGGGACTCAGAACGGCTAACAGCAAAAATTCAATGCTAGACAATAAATAACAATTTAAAACAACATACATAATACAATAAGTTAAAAATGCATATAAGTTAAAAATACATATAAAACAATTCACCAAATTGAAAGCATCGTCCAACTCACTCCACACATTGTGGCCCATTAGCTCTTAGTCTTTACCGGTACCAACCATCACTCTGTGAATGCTTGATTCCAAAGTCAGGATTTCACTTGCTTCCTGAAGGTCAAGAGTGAAGGGGCAGACCTGACCTCATTTGGGAGAGAGTTCTATAGCCGGGGGGCCACCACAGAGAAGGCCCTGTCTCTCATCCCCACCAAGTGCGACTGTGAAGGTGGTGGGACCGAGAGCAGGGCCTCTCCAGAAGAACTTAAAGCTCTTGATGGTTTATAGGGGAGAATATGTTTCGACAGGTAAACTGGACTGGAACCGTAAAGGGTTCCGTGCTGGCATTTACTGTATAAACCACCTCAACCAAACCAGGGTTCAGGGGGAACGGATGGGAGTCCAACACAGGGAACTACGCCACCACCTCTTTTAATCTATTTTGTTGTGGTTGTTGTTATGTGTCTTCAAGTCATTTCTGACTTATTGTGATCCTAAGGTAAAGTTATCACACATACTTCAGTGTAAAAAATATCCAGAGGTAACTACGTTGTCTGTACAGCAAAATACAACAAAATATAGCATCCACAAGCACAGTGCCTTTAGGGTGGTTAATTCTAAAGCATAAAATACATTATGCTAGCTTTTGAAACTTCATTGGCTTTTTCATCAAGCAAAGATGTTAAAAATTATACCGGAGAAAAATGGTGATGATGTTTGAGTCACAGGCTACTGTAATGGAATGAGCCTACCTTGCCAGGATAGTGTTTAAGAAAATGTCTAGGTCCTGGGAGAAAAGGACCGATACAAGCTAAAAGAGGAGGGAACAGCCCGTTCCTTATATGGTTACTTACTTAGGCGATCCCTCGCTTTCTGAGGATGATTGTCTTCCAGTGTTATTGTGGGTCCGTATGTGGCTGTGGAGCCCTATTCTTGCTCTGCATCTTCTTCCGCAGTGAGGGCATTGGTTTCCAGGTGGAAGGTGGTCCCGGTCTGGGTTGGCTTGACGCGCCTTCCTCTTGGCACGCTTCTCCCTTTCGCCCTCCATTCGTGCCTCTTCAAATTCTGCAGCACTGCTGGTCACAGCTGACCTCCAGCAGGAGCGGTCAAGGGCCAGGGCTTCCCAGTTCCCAGTGTCTATGCCAGAGTTTTTAAGGTTGGCTTTGAGCCCATCTTTAAATCTCTTTTCCTGTCCACCAACATTCCGTTTTCCATTCTTGAGTTTGGAGTAGAGCAACTGCTTTGGGAGACGGTGGTCGGGCATCCGGACAACGTGGCCGGTCCAGTGGAGTTGATGGCGGAGGACCGTCACTTCAATGCTGGTGGTCTTTGCTTCTTCCAGCACGCTGACGTTTGTTCGCCTGTCTTCCCAAGAGATTTGCAGGATTTTCCGGAGGCAGCGCTGATGGAATTGTTCCAGGAGTTGCATGTGACGTCTGTAGACAGTCCACATTTCACAGGCATAGAGCAGGTTTGGGAGGACAATAGCTCTATAAACAAGCACCTTGGTTGAGCCAGTGGGAAAGAGTGAATGGAGTGATTGTAGACCAATACATTTAGAGTGGTGGCAGCAAAATTATGTCGTTATGTAGTTGGCGGTCAGGAGATGAGTTTGACTGTTGTACCTACACTCTGAGATGTTGCAATTTAAGATGTTATTGAAGCATTGCTAAGCTGAGGCTATGTGAGGAACAAAGAGCAATATAAGCAGATGATAACATTTCAACAAAAACATCTTCAAGCCATCAGCTCTGGTCTGATCTAGTGAGTGAAGCAAGATCAGCCTTGGTTAATACATGAATGGGAAACCACCAGCAAATAACCAGGTGCTGTTGGATATATTTCAGAGAATAGCACTGGCAGAAACAACATGCCTTGCCTAAGAAAGCTGTATGAAGTTTTTGGTGTCACCGTAACTGAACAGGCAACTTAAGGGCACATACAAATAATGAAATTTTCCTTTTTTGTTACTGGTAAAGTTGAAATTTTATTACAATTCTTTTCTTGCTCTTTTCCCCCCTATTCCTCACATGGCCAGCAAGGGGAGTGCCCTCTGCTTGTATTAAAATCTCTCCATATCATCTTAACTGGGAACATTTGAGATAAGATGTAGGCCTGTCACATGATCATCATTTTTCTTCTGAATGATTTTTAACATCTTTACTTGATGAAGAAGACAGTGAAACTTCAGAAACCTGCATGATACATTGCATGCTTCAGAGCTAACTCCAAAAAGGCACCACTGCTTGTGGATTTTGTATTTTGTTGTATTTTACGTCAATGTGCATGTGTGTCTTCAAGGCACCTGTCAACTGATGGTAACCCCATGAATTTCATATGATATTCTGAGGCAAAGAAATCTCAGAGGAAGTTTGACAAGTTCCTCTTCCTGAAATACGGCTTACCGCATCTGGTATTCATTGATTGACTTGCTTAGCTTCCAAGATCAGATGAGATCTGATGACTTGAAAGTATTTAAGCCTGTCACTTATATCAATACTGACATTTATTCAAAGCTTGGAACAGTTTCCTTCTTATGGATTACAGTTCCCAGAATCCCCAGTATTTTGAACTCGCAGCTTAACTAGATGAGCAATGTCCATCACAATATTGTGATGAAACAATGGGATAGTTTTATGGAGGTCTGCTTATCTCTAAAATCCCTCCACACCCTACTTTCATATATCCCTTTTCACATTATATGCCCTACCATGATCATCAGCATGTGCATGTTATATGCATGTGAGTATGCAGCCAGACTAGCATAACCAAGATGTGGGTGCATTTGAAAATCCATATATCCTTTTTCACATTATTGCATATGACACCACAAGTCACATGCTTACATGCAGCCAACTTCATAGCCACAAAGTACCTTAGTTTCCTCTTCAGGGGAGAGAGACAGAGAGAAGGAAAGATAGAATCTGCTAACAAGTGTTCTCTGAGCAAAATATATATGCCTATGTGTGTGACAGAACAGGAGGGAAAACCAAATGCACACTGACTTTTCCCCATAAAAAACAAGTGAAATGGGAGTCTGTCATATCAATAGGATTCAGAGTGACCTGTTTTATGATACATGCTGAATAATTTGTTTTGAAGGCATCGAAGTGGATTACATATGTTGCTTTTGTGCTCCAAAGGCAGCAAGGGGGAGGAGGGAAAGGGCTGGGATTGTAAAGAAAGTCAAGTCTGGGCAGGTGTATATGTTAACGGCAAAGAAAACAGTGGTCCCTGAAGCATGACCTGGTTGCAGTTAAGAGGAAGGATTGGTAGCTCCAAGAGGTGGGATATGAGTTAAGTCTTGATTGCATTTCCCACCTTTATAAGAGTTGAAAAGACATAGGAGAATGGTGGAGGCCACATTGGCCTGAAAAATCAACCCTAGTGCCCAGATCCTCTGCCAGGATCAACTGCCAGCATTTAACACATGGAAAGAGGTCAGAGAGGTTCCTCCTCTTGACCTAGAAGTCCCCAAGTTAAGTTAATCAAACTAGGTCAGGTATTCTATTTTTAGTATTCCATCACTTTCCTAGAGGTATGCTGAAAGCAGTAACATTAACATACATCAAACTGCTGTTTTCATATTTAAAAGAAAAAATATTCCTACATTCGGATCACATCTGCAAACCTCTTTCTGCTGTTAATTTAATTTAACTTTTGAATAATTATAATATGCTAATTAACCTTCAGAGGAGCTAAGCTCATGTAAGAATATATATTGGGGATGGGGTTTGTTAAGGGGAAACTCTGAGATGTGGGGCAAGTTTGGCCTGTCCTGCATACCCATCACCCAACTAGTAGAGTCATGGGTCAAAGACACACACATAGTGCGGAAGGGAGCTAGACAGTGTTTGCATCAACACTAGATCCTTTTCTGGGTTAGTCTGGGTTAGTCTGGGTTAGAGCAGGGGTTCTCAACCTGTGGGTCCCCAGATGTTTTGACCTTCCACTCCCAGAAATCCTAACAGCTGGTAAACTGGCTGGAATTTCTGGGAATTGTAGGCTAAAACACCTGCTGACCTACAGGTTGAGAACCACTGGCCAGATCTACCAAGCTAAACCTACTGCAACACTCTGTTGACATAACATGCATCTGGTCCTTCTGGGCCATCACATTTTCCTCCATGTTATCATTGCCACACCCTGCCAACCACGGAGCTCCATGCAAATGCCTGGTCATTGTGATTGCATCTCTTGATGTCATAACTGATGTCTTATCCATGAGACCAGCAATGAGAGGTAGGACAGCAGATGCAATCTTACTGTCCAGGCCCTACTGTTGTTTTATTAAGAAGTTCTGTAGCAATTTTGTATGTGTGAATGTGGTTGCAATCCTATCCAGTGGGAAGCTCAGTGAGACTTATTTCTGATAAATTGATTGACAACTGAGTTGCAACATCCATCCACTCTCACTACCACAGCCAATTGTAAAGGATCATGAGAGATGCAAACACATCTAGAAGGCAATAGTTCTATATCTTGATTCAGACAGGTTTAACTATGAAATATGGAAGCATAGAGCTGGAAGGGAATTTAGGGGTAGTCTCATCTAATCCTTGCCACCACCTTTTGCCTGAATGGGCGCTTATCTTCAATGCCTGTAGAGACAGTCAATTCCATAAATGGACTGCATTCAGAATGAGTGCTAGATGTCACAATATTCAAGCCTTAAATAAGCAAGATTTATTGATTCAGACATTATAAAGCAGAGTTGTGTAATTTCTAATAAGCATATCAAAAGTTCTATTTTGATCAATATTTTTCATTTATTTTGAATCCTTTACACCTTAAACCAAAGTCACTTAAAAATAAATGTAAAGAAAGAAACATTTGATTTTAGGAAGATTTTGGGAGATAAGAGCTTCTTGTCTCAGGCCCAGTGCCAGATTCTCAGTGACAATATATTCCCCTTAATGGTTGGAACTTCCTGGAAAAGATGCAGAAAGTCAGCCTGGTGGTGAAATCACGCCAAGCAAGGAGGACAGGACCTGTGTTATGGCGAAGTGAGTGGGAGCATATTTTCATAGGCCATTTCTGCTGCCTCCGGGATGTGGTGTAATAAATCTGGTCTTTCCCAGCTGTACGCAAGACTATCCTGGGCACCTGTTTAATTATCTGCGCCTTGTGAATGGCTGTGCTGCCCTGAGTTTAATAAGCACTGCTCAGGAGTAATTGGGGTGATTATTGTATGGCCTGGAGGAAACATCTCAGCTCGTTATCTCTAGGCAGTGGCATCAGGATGCAAAAACGATAATCAGAGGCTTATTTGTAGTGTTTTGTGTAATCGGTTTAATGAGATTTGGAGTGTCTGAGAGATGAAACCTCACGTCACCTCATCCCCTCCCCGCCATTCCCATAACTCAAGGCAGACGGGAAGTCTAAACAACTATTTCGATACACTTAGCATTGGGAGTTAGTGTAGAAGGCGGTAATACCTCAGACCAGAGGGTCTTTCAGAACTAGTTCGACAGTCAACTTATTTGCCATGCCTGTGTCCTATGGAAGTCAGGGATTTGCAGTTGAGGGAACAACATTTAGAAATATGTCCACTAGTGCCTCCCGAAGGTACAAATCCTAGGATTTTATAAGATTTAGCCCTTATAATTACAATGGAATCATACTGCTATATTTAGGTATACTTGGCCCTCCACATTTGTGACTTTAACTTTTGGGGATTTCATTAATATGGTCTCTCTAGGAATATCTATGTCCTCCAGGTCAACTTACCCAAGGGAACACTAGGAATCTAGTTCTCCAGCACAATACTATGGCCAAATTCTGGCAGAAGTTGATCAAAGAGTTGCATTAGAGGATCTTGAGATCCTATAGAGATGATGTCTCTGTATTTTTCCACTTTTACGGGGGTCCTGTGCCCCTATCTCTGTTGACATGGAGTGCCTACTCAAGTGGGAAAGGTCCGCAGAATGACAATAAAGATAGCTTCTGGGTATTATTCTAATATTTTCTGTCTCTATGGCTCTCACTCACTGGGACTTTCATTTTACTTCTTGGGGCTTTTACTCCTTTTCCACAGTTCAGATACTTAGCTACCATTAATTCACTTACTGGCATTTTTTGCATGAGGCTGAAGAGCAAATGGAGCTCCCATCTAAGTCAAGGAACTTAACACACAAAGCCAAACAACTTACGTGGGCAAAAGTGGTAGAAAATCCCACAAGCACCTATCTCTTTTCTTGACAGTAAATATCCCATAATAATATATCTGAGAATGCATGCCATAGATGCAGGTAAAACATCAGGAGAGAATGCTTCTGGAACATGGCCTTACAGCCTGGAAAACACACAACAACCCAGTGATTCCGGCCATGAAAGCCTTCTACAATACATAAATTAGGTAGCTAAAGATTTGTTGTCTTTGCATTGAACCCCATAATCTGTTATCGGAGACAGCCACCTTGCTCTGCCTAAAGGTAGGGCTTGCTTGGACCTTCTTCTCCCTCTTCCTGCTGACATGGCCGAAAGGTCATGTCAGCCTGTGTGCTGGCCAGCATGACATGACTCTCTCATTGGCCTGTTAATTTAGAGCATTTATAATCTGTCTTGGCTTAATACTAGACAAGACAGCTGCCAAGGAAAGCAATTGCAACGCTCAGCAAAAGAATCAGTGCCAATCAGCTTTTTCCCCAGCTGCTTTCTTTCCAGATATATTAGATTACAACTCTGATATTGCGAATTGCTATGAGATTTCGAAAAGAAATATGTGGTATGATTTTTTTAAAAATTGAAATTAAATCAGTCCTCCACATTTGCAGGTTTAACTTTTGTAGATCTGATTATTCAAGGATTTCATTAATATGTTCTTGCTAAGAATGTCTAGGTCCTCCAGGGCAAATTTATGGGCACCTTCTACCAGAAGCTGAACATCGAATCATGCCAGAGAACCGAGTGCCCTTTGAATCTTTTGGAATTAATAGGTCCTCCAGCACTTTTCTATGGTCAACTTCTGGTGGAATTTGAGGTAAAAAAAAATTAAGGTAATAAAAAAAATGATTTGTGTGGATTCTGTGCTCCTAACTGCTGTAACCTTGTAGGCTTACTATAAAAGGTGTTTATAGACCCCACTGGCAGGGTCTGGTGGTAGCTCAAAATATTTGGCATCAAGCAGGGGAAGGTTCTCGTGGCCAATAACTTTGGTTGAACTACATCAGCTGTGTTACATGACAACATAAAACCAATGAGGGAGTGTATAGCAGTGTATAAAATACATTGGGCACATTTTCCACAAGACAAAATTTCTCTTGTCACTGAGGAGTGGTTGCATTTTTGTAAGTGTTTTGTCTTTTGAAGGTGTGGCATAGGGACATCACTTGCACCTTCAAGTCTCCAGCAAATTCTCTTCCTATAAAGAGGACCGTGTGCTTCCATGAATCACAAAAACCTTGGCTAGGAATCCTGGTTGTAAATCAAGATGTCCAATTATATAGTAAAGGTAAAGGTTTTCCCCTGACATTAAGTCCAGTCGTGTCCGATTCTGGGGGTTGGTGCTCATCTCCATTTCTAAGCCGAAAAGCCGACGTTGTCCGTAGACACCTCCAAGATCATGTGGCTGGCATGACTGCATAAAGCGCTGTTACCTTCCCGCTGGAGTAGTACCTATTTATCTACTCACATTTGCATGTTTTTGAACTGCTAGGTTGGCAGAAGCCGGGGCTGACAGCAGAAGCTCATGCCATTCCATGAAATCGAACCTGTGACCTTTCGGTCAACAAGTTTAGCAGCTCTGCAGTTTAACCCGCTGCGCCACTGAAGGCTCCTTTTGTCCAATTATATAAGCTTATTTAATTTACAAATAAGAAAGTGAGTACTGCATTAGAGAAGCAGTGAAAAGCCCAGCATTTTACTAACAAGTCTTGATACATCTGGATGACATATTTAAACAGAGCAGCACTCATCAACATTACTATTCCATGCCCAATAGCATGGGATAGTAATGTGTGGAAGATGTTCAAGGGTGTAGGACAACGCATACTGGGAACACTCATTTTTTTTCAAACTCCATGAAAAGAGATTCGACCTAATGTTAGGAAGTACTTAATGATGGCAAGAGCTCCTTAACCATGGGATATGCTGTCTTGGGAGTGTAGCAGAGTCCCATTCTCTGGAGGTTTTTAAACAGAGGCTGGATGGCCTTGTGTTGCAAGTGCTTTGATTGTGTTTTCCTGCCTGGCAGGAAAAAAAGTTGAACTGGATGGGATCACTTCCAACTATATATTTCGATGATTTTATGAAGAACTGAGGAGCCCCCGATAACAGCACACCATGAAATCATGCTGGCCACATGACCTTGGAGGTGTCTACAGATAATGCTGGCTCTTCGGCTTAGAAATTGAGATGAGCACCAGCATCCAGAGTCAGACATGACTGGACTTAATGTCAGGAAAAACATTTACCTTTACCTATGAAGAACTGAGGAAAGTAAGTGATATCCCTAAGAAAATTCCACACAGACAGGGATGGGAACGAAGTGGCCCTCCAGATGTTGCTGTATTGCAACTCTCAGCATTTCTCTTCAATGAATAGGGACCTCTTTACATGGGGCATTTTGCCCTGTTTTGCCACTTTTATTTACATCAAGGACAGGGCCTGCTGTTCGCCATCAAACGATGCACAGCAGGCCCTGTCCACATTCCTCCCAAAGTGGAGGAAAAACGTCGAAAGGTTCTTTCTCCACAACTACAGGGACAGCTACTGATGGAGCTACCCACACTTTTCTCCCCCTTTCCTCGTATGATGGGGGAAAGTGCAGTGGGGCAACACGCATTGCCATGCATTGTTGCCCTTTCTCTCATCTGATGGGGGCAAGGATAAGGTGCCAACATACTCTGTCCCATCTAAACCATGTGATGGGGTGCGGAGGAAGGGCACGCAAGATGCCACGAGTCACCGTGCACACCTTCCCTTTCACCAGCACTGCAAGTAAAATGGCATGGCCCAAAAGGGCCATGTGAAGAGGTCAGAGGTTATAAAGCATTACTAGAACTTGCACTCCAACAATACCTAAAGAATCATAAGGGCTTCCTGTGAGGCTGAAAAGAAAACTCCAGTGAATCTATGCAGAAAAGTTTAGCATAAAAACAAATTCTAACAGTGGCCTAAATTCAGTTGTTAGTGCCAACTGAAATGTGTCCTTTCAAATCAATGAGATTTACATAAACACTAACTTATTGATTTCAGTGGGTTTACTCTAGTTGAGACACCAAGAGGATTTAGGCCATTGCGTCTCCTAAATCCAATAGTGTCAAGATGTATCCCAGTACATCTGTTGACTCTTTGCGTGTGTCTTTGAGAGAGAAGTTGTTCTCCTTGTCCCTGTTGTATTACACGAAGAACAATTCAAATAGCATTCTTATGAAAGACCCATGGACAAGACAAGACCTTAGAAAATTTTAGGATAATTCCTTTGTGGTAGGAGGGGTCATGGTTATATCGTTCCAAAATGTATAGGACAACTCCTTAGGGCCAGATTGCTGGGGCAAATCACAGATGTCTCAGTGGGGAAGAACTCAAGTGCTGTGGCCTGACACTCTTGCAAGATATTTCTTCCCTTACAGACAGCTGATGATGCTGGTTTGGAGCAGCAAGTGAGAAGTGCTGTGTTGGATGTCTGGAAGCTTAACCCAAGGGGCTATTAGAAAGGCTTGTGAATAAGCAGAGGTGAGGAAAATCCTGTGCTAATGAGCCCCAAGGCTGCTTAGCCAGGCAGATGCCCGTTTATTCCAGCAGTAGCAGTCAGCAGGCCCTGCGCAACCAAGCAAGGCTCCCAGTTTGCTCTAATCCCCATAGATCTAGGAGCTTGGCTGTTTTAAAAAAGGAAAGAAAAAAGGAACCAGATTGACTTAACTTGGTGCCAATGGGTTTAATCTTTCAAGAGTTCTATAGGAAATGCCAAATCCCTTTTGCTGGTTTCATGCTTCACCAATAACTTGCTAACACCTCCTCGCCTAATGCCAAGGATGGCGTGCATGGCCACGTGTAAGCATGTGTGTGTGTAGCTTCAGAATTCTAATGAAGGAGCCTGATCCCCTTTGTAAAAGGAGCCGCAGGCCTTTATTGTGTGCGCAGTTCATCATGCACTGTCTGATGGAGCCTCTGTTGCAAACATTGTTGTAGCCAGGGCTGGCTGAGTCTTGCATTTTCATGTAAAGCAGCACGTTTAGAAAGATTTCAAAGAAAATGTTTCCTCCCTCGTTCCCAGCAAACCTGTTCCAAAATGATTCCCTTCAGTTGCTCAGGGATTGGTGGTGGTAAGTGGTGGGGAGATGCCATGAGAAAAATGAATTCTGTGGGCCAATTGCCATCCAAGCCATTTGAGCATGGCTGCCTTTTATACACCAACTCAATCCAAACCTCTGGTTTATATTCTATATGATTCTCTTCTTGATAAGTAGGGGTAGCTTTGTGGTTGGTGGCTTCCATGTCAATGGGGCAATGAATCCACTCCAGGTTCTAGCCACTGGGCTAGTTTATTTTTCATTTAGACAAAAACCCAAAGTGAGTTCACTGGATACCAGAAGACAGAATCCAAAAACCACCTATATAAATAAAAATGTTATGTTTGTATGTGGGATTAACATAACTCAAAAACCACTGGACGAATTGAAACCAAATTTGGACACAATACACCTATCAGGCCAACGAGTGACCATCACTCATAAAAACACTGAAGAACACAGCAGAAGAGACATAAAAAGTCAAAAAACAAAAATTACATTACAACACATGCACAAAACCACACACAAACACACACACACATATATACACGCAAACACACATATACACAAGTATACACACACATACACACACACAAAACACATATACACAGACTGGGCTACAGCAATGGCTAGCAAGTTAACTGAAAATGTAAGGTAAAATCTAGCAAATAATGGGAGTTTGCAGAGCCTTCTTCACTGTCATATCTCAGGGCCCTTCCATACAGCCATGCAACCCAGAATATCAAAGCAGAAAATCCCACAATATCTGCTTTGAACTGGGATATCTGAGTCCACACTGTCATATATTCCAATTCAAAGCAGATAATGTAGGATTTTATTCAGCTGTGTGGAAGAGGCCCCAAAATAACCTGCAGATGGCATGCCTGTAAGACCAAGCCCCCCATTTCTCTACCTACTTATTGACATTTTATTGCATGAAGTCCTCAGATTTTGCAAACTCAGAAATGTGTCTTCCTGGCTCAAGTCTATCCACTTGTAATATGGTCTTCCTCCTTTGCCATACATCATTGTCTTTTGTTGTGTGCCATATCTGCGCATGATATATCCAAAGCCCAAACAGTCCCGGCTTCGTCATCTTGGCTTTTCTTTTCTAATAAATAAAAGGGCGAGGAAGAAGGTCAGGAAATGATGTAGCACAATAGAGGTCATTGGGGGTCTGTGTCAAAAGGCTCTGGTTGCTGCCTTTGAAAGAACTTGCCTTAGTGACCTTTAAACCATTCTGCAAAGAAAAGAATGCATTTTAAAGTGGCTCTGCACACCTGGGGAGAAATGAATTGCTCGCCACCTGTAATGTCGTAGGCACTATTGAAAATGATGACACTCATTCAACCACATTACCACTTCACTTTGATTAATGTTTTAGCTGAGAGGGGGAAATACGGTCTTTCCAATGATAAAATGTTTCATATTGAGGACTAGGGAAGTGTGATTTCCTCACAGCAGAAGGCGTCTCCGAGGCAAAGACATGTGGATCCCATGGACCAACTGAGTAATAAACTGCAGCTATCCCAAAGTAATAGTTTCAGCTAGTGGGGACCTGTAGCTCCGGTGTGGATCAGAATATGGATGCAGATATTCCAGGTGGCACAGCAAGTTAAACCACTGAGCTGCTGAACTTGCTGACTGAAAGGTCGGCGGTTCGAATCTGGGGAATGAGGTGAGTTCCTGATGTTAACCCCAGCTTCTGCCAACCTAGCAGTTTGAAAACATGCAAATGGGAGTAGATCAAAAGGTACCGCTTTGGTGGGAAGGTAGAGGCACTCCATGCAGATATGTCGGCCAATTGACCTTGGAGGCATCTACGGACAACACTGGCTTTACAGCTTAGAAATTAAGGTGAGCACCTCCCCCCAGAGTCAGACACGACTAGACTTAATGTCAAGGGGAAACCTTTACTTTTTATTCTAGAGACTGGAAAAGTTAGTGTTAGAAATATGACTCTTAAATTGCCAGCCCACAATAACCATGCTGGCGGAGTTTCTGGAAGTAGTGGCCTGAATAAGGTAATTTCCCAAACTCTGTTGAAGATCCCAGGTTCAACCTACAGCATTTCTAGATAATGGTGGAAAACATTCCAATGCATTATAGTGCTCTCAGTGCTGGACTGAAAGCTACTGCCACCCCATCTAGAAAGCGTCTGCCACCCAATGCTAAATTAGATGGATCAGTGGCTGAATTTGGGAGAAGGCATTAAAGGTGGTAATAATTAATCCTGTAGAGGCCCCTGTCTGCAGAGCCGCTTGGAAAGGAAGGAGGAAGGAAAGGAAGGAAGGAGAGAGAGAGAAAGATCCCTGAACTACTAGAAGACTGACCCATGCACAATAAAACAATTATCTGGAAAGATCTCAAGTAGAGGAAAAACACAGAGGCATCCACTGTTAATTAGTGCCAGTTAAATCTGGGGCTAGAGAAACTAACACAGTGTCATTTGCCAAAATGTACCCAAAAATGTGTGTATGTAAGCACTTCTCCTCTCATGGCTTCATTCCCAAGTCTGACTGCATGCCAGCTATCAAAGACAATCAAATATTATTGCATCTCAGCTGGTAGGCTGAATATCATTATGTCTCCTCTGTCATGTAAATACCAACTGTGAAATATCAAATACTGAAATCAAACATCACTGCCTGTCAAATACAGATATCAAACATTTGGAGAATTATTTGGCAAATATGCAGGGATCTTTCTTCCTTTCTCTCCCTTTCCCCTTCCTCTAATAATAATAATAATAATAATAATAATAATAATAATAATTATTATTTGTATCCTGCGTTTTTCGCACAAAGGAACCCAAAGTGGCTTACAATATATTAAAAGCAATACAAGTCCAAAACAATCAGCATATATAACACATAAAACCATACATGGTATCAAATATAAATAAGCATTTAAAATCAAATACTTGTAGAGTTATTGTAGGAAGGAAGGAATTAAGGGAGATGAAGAAAAGAGAGGTAGGGAAGAGAAAAGAAGGAAGGAAGGAAAGAAGAGGGAAGGAAAGAGGGAGAGCTTTCTCTTCCTTCCTTCTCTCTCTCTCTCTCTCTCTCTCTCTCTCATTGTCCGTAGACACCTCCAAGGTCATGTGGCTGGCATGACTGCATGCAGTGCCGTTACCTTCTCGCCAGAGTGGTACCTATTGATCTACTCACATTTGTATGTTTTTGAACTGCTAGGTTGGCAGAAGCTAGGGCTGACAGTGGGAGCTCATGCCGCTCCCCAGATTCAAACCTGTGACCTCTCAGTCAGCAAGTTCAGCAGCTCAGTGCTTTAACCCACTGTGCCACCAGCTTCTAAAAAATGCTATTTATTTGATTCTCCCCAAATATGAGATATGGTGATTTCCTGAGCCCTCAAGAAACACCAAGAAAGATAAAGAGCCACTTACAGTTTGCAACCAGCTTGAGAAAAATAGCAGCAAGAAGGGTAAGGGTTAGGGTTAGGCAAATGACTAAAAAGAAGAAAAAATGGAGCTCTGTGTATGTGTTTGTCCAGGTTCATCTGTATTGCTGATATTTATCTTGATTTTCTGTGATCATAATGCCTTAGCAGAGCTGGATGTTGGCCAAGGCTTTAGCTGCATCCTTACGTTGCCTCTTTCGTCACCCTTGCTGCTTTTGCCCATTGCTAGACATTTCTGCTCAAATGAGCCACCTCTGTGGCACAGGCTGTCTCTTTCTTATTCATTAGGCGTTCAGGTAACTGGTGTCCAATGAAAGCCCTGATGCTCTGACATTTTACTGCTGGAAAAAGGAGCACATATTCATGTTCTCAGGCTGAGAAGGATCATGTCGTGAGCTCTCATTCTCCCCGTTCTCTCCTCTGTTATAAACAACTGAAGGCACATCTCCATCCCTTCTGCCTCATGGGATCCATTCTGCCTGCTACAGCCTAAGGACCAGCTCTGTCATGAGGCAAACCACCGCAGGAGAAACTACCAGGAGAAAGGAACAGAGGCCAACAGTTTGGTGTTGGAGAAGATTGCCACAAGCAGGCCCAGATTATGAATGGTTCAGCTGCTGCCATTGCTCAAGGGCTCCTAGCTATAAGCCCAGCACTGAAGGGGAAAGGTGTCAGTTGCTTTTTCTTCTTCCCTTGTCCCTTCCTGAATCTCTTTCTGTTGTCATCAACATTTTGTGTCATATTTCAGTAACAGAGGAAAAATGCATGAGCTCTGCCTACTAGTCTCACTGAGGATGCAGAGGAGTAGCCCTTAGGCTAGCCAAAGTTGCCTGTGCATTTGTATGTGCCTTCAAGTCACTTGTCTGTCATGGAAGCATCAGGACTTACCCATGCCAGCTTTGAGGCCAAAGAGAGAGAAATGCAAACATCCGGACATCTGCAGGCCTAGCATGAGAACCAACTGATAAGAAAGGATTTGGCCTGCGAAAAGAGTGATGGTGAGAACTGGTTCAAACCGACCAGGAAGCTGGCAAACAAACTTTAGTGAACTCAGAAGTGGAGGGTTTAAGGGGTAGAAAAATCAGGGTTTTCACATGTATTCCTTATTAGCAATTTTGCTGCATTATAATGCCTAGGCATTAAAGTTATTTCCAACAATTTTGTGAGTGACTTCAATTGACAGACGGGTTCTGCAGTCCATCACATAAAACTGCTAATTGCCTATGACTCTTTCTTACCAAGGTCAGTAGAATAATCAGTGGCAATGTCAGAAAAGAGAGACCACCATGGCTGTGAGGAGGAGGTGCAGTCCCCTCATGGAGCTGAGGGCTTTGCAGATGATGAGGAGCAAAGATTTTCTCCGATCTGGGAGTATGAGCACCACTGTAGAAGAGTCAGGTTTATGGTGGAACTCGACCAAGTATCCTGATATGCCCAGAGTGCCGGTAAGAAGATAAAAGAGGCAGGAGCCTCTATGGAGAGCCAAGGAGACCCTCCAATGACTACACACCTTAGAGGCTAAGGTAGATCCTTGGAGATGATGTTTCAGAATATATTTTTTTTCTCACTTGAGGGGAAGGCAGCCCAAGCTGGAAGCGATCTGAGAGTCAGAGCCAGGAAAATATGAATCCCTTAAGAGAGTGGTGTCTCCCGAGCCTAAGAGTGCTGCCAGGTCCTTACATTCAGCAGGAGAGATTGGAGAAGGTTAGTCCTGTGTGTGTACTTATCCAAAAAGTTCTCATGGCATATGTGGGAGAAGGAAGCATTTGCCGTTAAAGGAGCCCTCATGACATGGCATCATTTCCTAGAAGGGTCCAAGCACTCTTTCAAAGTGTGGACCAATCACAAAAATCTACAGTTGTTACAAACCCTGCAGTGGCTGAACACCAAACTGAAGTGGGCCCAGTTTTTCAACAGGTTTAGTTTTCCTCTGCATTACTTCCCAGGCAGGAATAATTGCATGGCAGATGCTCTACTGAGAATGCCCCAACATAATAGTCAACTCCAGGAGGTGGTTGGAGCCGTGTCATGAGTTTGTCTGCTGTTGCTAAAATATGAGAACTTTCCCATGCCAGTTTTGAGGCCAAGGAGAGAGAGATGTAAACATCCAGACATCTGCAGGCCTGGCATGAAAACCAACTGATAAGAAAGGATCCGGCCTGTGAAAAGAGTGATAGTGATAATTGGTTCAAACTGATTGACAAGTTGGCAAACAAAATTTAATGAATTTGAAAGGGGAGGGTTTAAGGGGTAGAAAAATCAAGATATTTTGCGCACATTCCTTATTAACAATTTTGCTGAGCTTTGTAACCAGTAATTAAAGTTATTATTTCCAACAGTCATTGTGAGTATTGTCGAAGGCTTTCATGGCTAGAATCACTGGGTTGTTGTAGGGTTTTCGGGCTATATGGCCATGTTCTAGAAGCATTCTCTCCTGATGTTTCGCCTGCATCTATGGAACTATGAGGTCTGTTGGAACTAGGAAAATTGGGTTTATGTATCTGTGGAATGTCCGGGGTGGGACAAAGAACTCTTGTCTGTTGGAGCTAGGTGTGAATGTTTCAACTGACCACCTTGATTAGCATTTGATGGTCTGGCAGTGTTTTGGTGTGGCTTGTTAGTGCCTGGGGGAATCTTTTGTTGAGGTGATTAACTGGCCCTGATTGCTTCCTCTTTGGAGTTTCCCTGTATTTGAGTGTTGTCTTGCTGTTATAATTATAGAGTTTTTTTTAATACTGGTAGGCAGATTTCGTTTGTTTCATGGTTTCCTCCTTTCTGTTGAAATTGTCCACACACTTATGGATTTCAATGGCTTCTCTGTGTAATCTGGCATGGTGGTTGTTAGAGTAGTCTAGCATTTCTGTGTTCTCAAATAATAGGCTGTGTCCAGGTTGGTTCTCTGGTTGAAGTAGCCTTCAGTGCCTTTCATGTTCCTTGATTTGTGTTAGGATGCTGTGTTTGATGGTCCCTATGTAGACTTGTCCACAGCTGCATGGTATACACAGATTCCACAGATATATAAACCCAATTTTCCTAGTTTCCAACAGACCTCACAACCTCTGAGGATGCTTGCCATAGATGCAGGTGAAACGTCAGGAGAGAATGCTTCTAGAACATGGCCATATAGCCCGAAAAACCTACAACAACTGTATAATTGTGAGTGACAATTGTGAGAGGGGTTCTGCAGTCCATCACATGGTTAGCTCTTTGTGTCCCCATGAATTTCATTGGGGGTGTTATAGGTTTTTAGGAAAGAAACAATAGATCAGACAAAAGAAGAAGGAATGGGTCAGGGAAGTCAAACTGTCTCTAGTTTTATCGTCCTCTGTGCTCACATTGTTGCTTGTTCCAGTATAGTTGCAAACATTTCTCTACTTTGATTTCCAGCCAAATGAACATTACACACCACTGGAGGTTTCCAGAAAGGCATGTGCAACACTTGAAAATAACTTACGTTACATATTCCAGATATTTGTAATCGGCCCACTCCTAAGACCTGTATTTGAGTTGACCCTTGTAATAAAGGTCTTCCTAATGCTATCCTTACTAGACATAGCACTGCAAGTACATTGCTATAGAATCATAGAATCAAAGAGTTGGAAGAGACCTCATGGGCCATCCATGTTTCTAGGATGTTTGATGTTGGGAGCAGCATTTAACCAGGCAGAAATAGTGTTATTCTTCTTGGCCTACTACCACATACACAAGCTGGCAGAGACTCTGCCTCCCTATTGACCAGTCAACAAAGATATAGATATAGATATTTGCAGACAGTTGGTGGAGAAATGTTAAAAACTGTGTATATATTTTAAATTTGGAGTGTTGTTATACTCATGCATCCTCAACATTCCTTCCTCTCTTCCTTCCTGATGTGCCAACCTGGTGCCATTATAGATATCTGAAGCAGAGTTTGCCATTATGTTTACTTCAAAGGGCTAGTTCCTATAAAGAAAAGAAACCTAATATTTTATACAGAATACATTTTTTCGTTACTCTGATAGGTAATAGTCTAGACTGCTTTGCCAACAGCGAGTTGGCGGACACAAAAGCCAATGAGATCAAAGCCATATCTCTTTCAAATGCATAGGCAAAGCTACACATGCAACAACAACATTTTCTAGCAAATTCCAGCTTTGCAATAGGGATGGGGATGCGGGGGAGCTCCTACTGTAGTCAATGGATGGCTTTTCCCCTCAACTCAAAACTGCAGCATATAGGGCAACATTTTCAGGAGTCATATAGCACTTGTGGAGAGGCAACATCCCTTTTCCCCACATATATGACCTCCAAAATTACCCCAGCCCCCAATATTTATCTTGGAGAGAAACTCTCATTGGTGCCAGTCTATTCTTCATTAACAATGGATATCTTTAAATGATTGCTCTCCCAAACAGCTTTTATGTAGCATATAAGAAAAGCATATTCCAGTTCCACAACCTGGGCTGATTTATATACTGACAAATGTGTAAGTCTTCAAAACTGCAAATATCACATTATTTGTTTCTTCACACATTTCTGATTATCCTCAGTGTGCACCCATTTTGAAGCTGAAATACTGTAATGTATTCTGATCTGGGTAGACTCTGAACCAATCTGTCTCCCTGGGTATTATTTCTTTGGGCTTCCCAGCTTTGCTACTCACTGGAGAGATTTATGGTAATCCGCTAAGGAGTTGGGCAACTAGCAGTTGGGAGCTTGCAACTTGGCATGCTGGTCAGATCTACACACACAAGCCAAAACATAAGAGGTTTGTTGCCTTGGTAATTCAATAGATAGTTGAAAATTAGTGGCTCTTTCCAGATTTTAGTCTTAACTAAACAAAATGCTGAATCTATTTTAGAGCTAGATCTTAATGCCATGGATAACTTTCAAAGTCTGCACCCAAACACAAACTGGATAGATACCTTGCTGAATGGAAACTGTTAGCCACCGCTAGCAGTATCAGGAAAACATGGGACAGGACACATTATTGAAAGAAACAGAAATGCTCCCTTTCGTGTTGTTTTAACAACCACCCATATTGTATGATTTTTGGTGCCTGCTTCACACAGTTCTGCTTTCCATGTTTCATTCTATGTCCTTCATCTGACTCCAAGAAGGCCGTCATGGACCAGCATAGCCTTGTCTCATGTGGGAAAGGAGAATGAAATTGACCTAAAGGAGTGTCTCTGGTCCTTTGCAACATTGCCTTTACTTCCTCCTTCAAGAACTCTTCCAGGATCATCAGGGAGATATATTTATGTGCAATATTGTTTCCACAACACAGCATCTCAACTTTTTTTTGTACAAATTTATTCGCCTTTTCTTTGAACATTAAGATTTTAGGCACAAGGTAGGCAACCAATATATGCAAGAGAAACCAACAATAATTTCTTTCAGAAAAAGGAGTTTACTGGAAAGCAAAAGTAAAGGTTTCCCCTTGACATTAAGTCTAGTTGTGTCTGACTCTGGGGGGTGGTTCTCATCTCCATTTCTAAGCCGAAGAGCTGGCGTTGTCCATAGACGCCTCCAAGGTCATGTGGTCAGCATGACTTCATGGAGTGTCGTTACCTTCCCGCAGAAGCGGTACCTATTGATCTACTCACATTTGCATGTTTTCGAACTGCAAGGTTGGCAGAAGCTGTGGCTAACAATGACAACCCGGATTCAAACCACCAAGTTCAACACCTGCTGTGCCACTAGGGGACAATTTATTGATCTAACATAAAAATATTTTATTAAAGCACACAAGTAGATCCTTTTTTAAAAAAAATTGGTTTCACTTTACAGTAAGTTCTAACTGAGCGATTGGAAAACAAAGAATTTTTAAAATTCTCTAGGGTGTATCTAATAGCAGTCCCTAAATTATATAGGTTGCCCACACTATTCCTAGAAACATATTCAGGGGTAGTCATGTTTGTCATGCAAGAAAGTACAACAAAATCTATAAAAAGGGGGTACGTATCTTTATTGGCTATCGAAAATGCACAAAATAACAAGCTTTCGAAGCTGCACTAGCTTTATCATCAGATGTTGAAAATCATAGAGGAGAAAAAGAAAAAAAATGATGCTAGAGATACAGGTCAACGTTTTCTCACAAATTTTATTTCTGCTGCCAATGTGTTGTTGTTGTTATGTTTATTTATATTCTCTCCACAAAGGAGAATCAAAGCTTTTTACATTGTATTTTAATACAATTTAAAATCCACAAATATGCAAACATTAAAATAGAATTAAACATCAATAGTATTTAAAAGTTAACAATTAAAATGTATTTAAAGCTAAAACCACAGTTGAGATGGTCTGCAGCAGGTGTCCTTGAACTTCAATAGATGGCCTTGGAGGGCCTCACCTGGCCTGTGGGCCTTAGTTTGGGGATCCCTGATCTCCATGTAGAGGGGTACCATTC
The DNA here is from genome assembly GCF_037176765.1 of Anolis sagrei. Taxonomy (NCBI): domain Eukaryota; kingdom Metazoa; phylum Chordata; class Lepidosauria; order Squamata; family Anolidae; genus Anolis; species Anolis sagrei. The sequence continues at coordinate 139,827,643 of NC_090022.1, forward strand.
TTGGCCAGGTGGCAACCAGGGACAAAGTAGAAGACAGGTAAAAATTCAATTGCAGTATCAACAGAAAAATAATTTCCCTTGAGATCTTGCATATTGTCCTTTTCTTGTTGCCCTCGTCTCAGGATGACCTATTACTTACTTTACTTACTTACTTAGGCGATCCCTCGTTGGACGAGTAAGATGGTCTTCCATCATGGGTTTCCTTGTGGGTCCGCATGTGGCTGTGGAGCCCTATTCTTGCTCTGCATCTTCTTCCGCAGTGAGGGCATTGGTTTCCAGGTGGAAGGCGGTCCCGGTCGGGGTTGGCTTGACGCGCCTTCCTCCTGGCACGTTTCTCTCTTTCACCCTCCACTCGTGCCTCCTTGAATTCTGCAGCACTGCTGGTCACAGCTGACCTCCAGCTGGAGCGCTCAAGGGCCAGGGCCTCCCAGTTCTCAGTGTCTATGCCAGAGTTTTTAAGGTTGGCTTTGAGCCCATCTTTAAATCTCTTTTCCTGTCCACCAACATTCCGTTTTCCGTTCTTGAGTTCGGAGTAGAGCAACTGCTTTGGGAGACGGTGGTCAGGCATCCGGACAACGTGGCCTGTCCAGCGGAGTTGATGTTGGAGGACCATTGCTTCAATGCTGGTGGTCTTTGCTTCCTCCAGCACGCTGACGTTTGTCCGCTTGTCTTCCCAGGAGATTTGCAGGATTTTCCGGAGGCAGCGCTGATGGAATCGTTCCAGGAGCTGCATGTGACGTCTGTAGACAGTCCACGTCTCACAGGCATATAGCAGGGTTGGGAGGACAATAGCTTTATAGACAAGCACCTTGGTCTCCCTACGGATGTCCCGGTCCTCAAACACTCTCTGCTTCATTCTGGAAAATGCTGCACTGGCAGAGCTCAGGCGGTGTTGTATTTCGGCGTCGATGTTGACTTTGGTGGAGAGGTGGCTGCCAAGGTAGCGGAAATGGTCCACATTTTCTAATGTTACACCATTAAGCTGTATCTCTGGCATTGGAGAGGGGGCGGCTGGTGACTGCTGGAACAGCACTTTGGTTTTCTCGATGTTCAGTGACAGGCCAAGCTTTGTGTATGCTTCTGCAAAGGTGTTGAGAGTGGCTTGTAGATCTTCTTCTGTATGCGCACAGACGACATTGTCATCAGCATACTGGAGTTCTATAACAGATGTTGTTGTGACCTTGGTTTTGGCTTTCAGTCTGCTGAGGTTAAATAGCTTGCCATCTGTCCGATAGATGATTTCCACTCCGGTGGGAAGCTTCCCATCAACAAGGTGTAGTATCATGGCGATGAAGATGGAGAATAAAGTTGGGGCAATAACACATCCCTGTTTGACACCCGATTCCACCTTAAATGGGTCACTTTGGGAGCCATTGCTATCCAAGACTGTTGCCATCATGTCATCGTGGAGGAGCCGCAGGATGTTCACAAATTTGCTTGGGCACCCGGTTTTTTGGAGGATGGTCCAGAGAGCGCTGCGATTCACTGTGTCGAATGCCTTTGCAAGGTCGATGAATGCCATGTACAGAGGTTGGTTTTGTTCCCTGCATTTTTCTTGGAGTTGTCGTGCAGTGAAGATCATGTCCACAGTTCCTCTGGAGGGGCGGAAGCCGTTCTGGGATTCTGGGAGGGTGTCTTCTGAGAGGGGCAGAAGGCGGTTTGCAAGGATTCTTGCGAGGATTTTCCCAGCAGAGGTTAGAAGGGAGATACCTCGATAGTTTCCGCAGTCTGTTCTTTCCCCTTTTTTGAAGAGGGTGATGACCTATTGTTTTCCCATAGATTGAGCCTCACACTCTTTTTCTATTTCTGAGTGCATTTTTGAGCTCCATCTTGTCCCTCGTCTCCATTTTATACCTTCTTTATTCTTCACTTCTCACATTTCAGTTGTAATTCCAGCTCTCTGAATCCATAGCTCTAGTTTTGTGTCTTCTCCCAGTCTTCTTCCTGCCCTTGCCTTAACCCTCTTCTCCTAGGCCTGGCTCACACTACTACACTATTTTGCTGTTGTCTATGCAAACATCTTGTAGTTTACAAGAAATGTGGTTTAACCACTGATCTATAATCCTGCTTATGTCTATGTAAAACAACACAACAATCAGCCCTCCTTATCCACAGATTCCGCCATCCTTGAAAGTATTCAAAATAAAATTCCAATCAGCAAAGCTTGATTTAGCCATTTTACTAAAGTAACACTGTTTTACTATGCTTACACTTGAACATTCCTTGATTTTGGTATCTATGGGGGAGTCCTGGAATCATATTCCCATGGATACAAAGGGTCCATTGTCTAAAACCCAACTTATCAATATAAATGTGCACAAAACACTTTTCTTCCACAGAGGCATTCAACTTCTACTGCCTGCTCTTCTTGTACTTCCCTGCCTACCAAGTTCTTCAGCCTCCTGGCTCTGAATGAGAGACGGAAATGGTTCCGCCTGATCGCGCACCCCCATTGGGCACAGCAGCACCACGCCCCATAAACAGGCATTTTGCAGCAATCACCAGAAGGCAGTGAGTCAAGTAGAGGCTGCAGGCTGACTCTGCTATTGATCGCCTGGATCAATGATCCTGCAAGGCCCAGCAATAGCCTGCAAGAGGCATTTCATTTCAAGGCGCCTGACTTGGCCTCAACACGTGAAGCTGTATTAATAACAAAAAAATTGGTTCCTATGCTATTCCCCTTCTTCCAGCAACACATGCTTTTCACTTTTAGTTGATCTGAAACATTTTTTTTTCAAAATATGTCTTGATGGAAGAGACAGAAAGACTGGAAAAATATTCTGTTGAATCTGAGACTAGCTTTTTATCTCCACAAGTTTGGCATCCAAATCTTCCAATAGTGTGGATTCAGGCAATAGGCATATTTGGCAGCGGAGGTGTTTGAAGGGGGAATTAAAGCCTTACTGTTTATCTCATAGGCAGCTAAGGAGTATCAATAGTGGGTAAAATCTCCTTCATACTATTTGTCAGTTCTGAATGTGGGAGCAAAATGGCTTATAGTAGACTCCATTAGTTCAGCTGATGGGGGGAAGACACCAAAGGGTGAACAGAGGCACACAACGTTTGGTAACATTCAGCTTTCATGCCTGGCATTATCATAGCAAGCAAGATAGACTTCCCATTTCAGAGCAACCTAGGACACTCTGGTTATTGTTGTGCCTTGTCTATGATTGTGTTATATTGTCAAATGTGTCAGGCCCATAGCCAGGATTTCAATGGGGGGGGGGGGGGCTGAGTTTGTTTCGGGGTGGGGGGGCGGGCTGAGTCTGAGTGAAAGAGGATCTACCCTAGCAAACCTTTTGTATCGTTACCCCAATACCCCTATGCATATGGGATATATTGAGTATGGTGATCAGATCATGATATGAATAATCATAACAGTTTAAATAATGCACTAATAAGGCCTTTTCGCGAACCACCATGAGAATTTCGGGGGGGGGGCTGAAGCCCCTCAAGCTCCCCCCCCCCCCGGCTACATGCCTGAAATGTGTTTATCTTGATGTAATTGCCTATATGGTTTCTGTCTGGCAATTGAATGTTTGCCTCACATGTTGGAAACCTCCCTGAGTCCCTTTGGGGAGATAGAATGGTATACAAATGATGATGATGATTACAGTAGAGTCTCGCTTATCCAACATAAACGGGCCGATAGAAAGTCAGAAAAATGAAAATGTCAGATAATACGGAGTCTCCTATTGTTACCCATCCGATGTGGTGTGAGACACCTAGAATGCTAACAGGGATTCAAAAGGTTAAGGCAAGGCAACGCCTTGTGGCTAGAGCGGCCCAGTAGAAAGGGCCTAAATGCAGTAGAGCAGCATGGAAATCACAAAGGGAAGGAGGGAGGATGCTTCCACTTCCGATCCTGCCTCCTTTCCCCTTTTCCTCCCTCCTTCTCCTCCTTGTCTTGCCTTTTTCACTTATTGGGAATGGAGAGGGACTTGGGGAGCGCTCCTTTAATTGAAGGGGAAATGCTGGAGGAAAAGGGGCGTCAGATAAGAGTGTTGGATAATATGGAATGTCGGATAAGCAAAGGTCAGATAAATGAGACTCTACTGTATTATTATTCCCGTGCACCTTGTTATAAAATGAGTCCCAAAATTTGCTTGCAGCACTGTTTTTCACTGCAACCGTGGCAAATCTGGTTGTGTGGACATAGCCCCTGGGTATTTGTCGTGACAATGCTCAACTCTTCCATCCTCAGAAATCTTCCTCCTCTAATATAAAATCAACTGATTGATTGATTAGTTGATGTGAGGAGGTTGGCATTGACTGATCGATCGAAGGAGGTTGGCATTTCAGTTCAAAACTTGAAGTCCTTTGTTGTGATTGATGCACTTGCAGTAGCGAGTCCTCCCTCTTTCTCTTGCGCTTGCCCACAGCAAGCCATTTCTGCTAAAGCCTGATAAGAACAATTGCTTTCAAGAACGTTCCTCACACCAGATGGAATGCGCTCTGATGGGAAGCTTTTTCTTTCAGAGCAACAACAGCATCCAATCATGATCTTGCCAGAGGAGGAAGATGCCTCTCTCTCTTTTTGGTCAGTAAAAGAGAAGTCTTGTCTTATCATAAAGGACTGTAATTCATCTTACAGACACATATAAATACATCGGCATTTGTGGAGGGGGGGGGGGCAAAGTAGACTTCTCTTCCTTTCTCGCCAGCCATTTATCATTTCAAAAAGATACCTTCCAGGCTGTCCTCCTTATTCTTTTAAAGAATTCATCCCGATTTGTGGCTCTACAACTACAGTGGAGGAACTCCTAGTCCAATGACTTCTCACAACTAGCCAGGCTATCTGGGGTTGATGGGAACTGTATTGCTAAATTCCCTAGACTTCCTTGACAACTTCCTATCCCCTTTGAAAGCCTTTGACCACTATGCTAAGTAACTAAGTACTTAATTGGCTAACTTCTCATTTGACCCCCCCCCCCCATGTCATTTGCCTGTGCTCCTTTGTAAGCAGAATGGCAAAGTGAAAGAGTTCTGTAGATTTAATCATCTGTAACCACAAGGAACTAGGCAAACCTCCTATGAGGATTCCTTGCCTAAGAAAACCCTTTGAAATTCCTGGGGTTGCCGTGAGTCAACAGGCAAACAGAAGGCACATAAACACAGGCGCAACTGTTCTGTATTCATGATGGCCACTTAGTCACAATTGTGGCACTATTGCCATGGTCATAAATGGGTTCTGAAAGCACGCATTAGAATCCACAGGCAAAGGAAGAAGCAAGGCTTTATGCACTTATTCATAGCCTATATTTTATTATTTATAAAACCTTGATTATCCCATTTTGTATGAAGCTCAACACATTTTGGCGTCTCAATTGCACTCAGTGGTCTTCTTCATGGGCTGAGCTAGAAACAAACATGAATATCAATAATAAATTAAATGTCAAAACCTACATATAAAATACCCTAATGGTTTATGTTCATTACACTTAATATTAAAAATTTATTGATTGATTGATTTACAGTATATATATTTTACCCTTCTCACCCCGAAGGGGACTCAGGGCGAATCACAGAACATACATGTGCGGCAAACATTCAATGTCATTTTTATACACTGACAAGGCAGATAATTGTACATAGGAGGAGGTAAGTACAGGCCTCTCACCTCTGATATATTTCATTGTGTATGTGTATACAACTATAGGTATTCCAAAACAAAAATCCAAAATCGTTCTGGCCCCAAGCATTTGGATAAAGGGCTACTTAGCTTGTACATACTATTCAGTATATTATCAGGAGAAATTTCTGAGGTTGCCAAAAACAAATCTCTTTCCATATAACTGGAATATTACAAACTGAAAAAGAGACTAGGCTTCTAACTTTTATTTCTTTATAAATATCAACAGATGGTCAGAATAAAGGAGAAGGGAGGAAACAGAGACTGTGGTGAAATATCTTTTTAGTACATCTGATGTAATTTGTTAGAAAAGCTAAAAAGAAATCTAGATTTCCACGAAAACCTCTCCTGGTGTCAAAGAGTTCAGTTTTAAAATCCAATCTGCTCCATTTCACAGAAATGTTCTTTCATTATTATTTCTCACTATTATCTATTATCCTTTTTAGAGATAATTTGACATGATTTCTTCCCAAATTTCTGTCATACTCTTATTAGTCCTGTGGAGTATGTGTATGTGTTTTAGCACTGAAATGTAACAGGTAGCATGAGTTTTCACCATTCTAATTAGTGATGGCAACAAACCAAATTCAAAACCCCAATATAAGACATTTTAAAAAGAACTTTTAAAATCAGAATTCAGCCTCAATCATAAACAATGATGGATTATGGAAACTACAGCCCAACAACATCCAGAAGGCAGAGGCGGGTTTTCAGTCCTTCAAAGGCCAGATCTTCTCTTTGTAGTAAACCTACAGTGAGGTTTTAATGCTTATGTTTGGCCATCTTTATTTAGAGCAGTGGTTCCCAACCCTTTTTTGACCAGGGACCACTTTGACCATGGACCACTCTCCAATACTAGTACCAAAAGGGTTATGAATCAATTTTTGGTCAACTTGAAATTTGGTTTCGCTATTTGGGGTGCTGATTCAGAAACCTGCATTGGATAGACCACATCAGCTCTAGTTTCTGATACAGAACATATGCCAACCAGTAGTCGCCATCTGTTTGCAACGTTGTATCTGCTCACCCACAGAAAACCATATTTAATAATCTAGAGCTGATGTGATCATAGTAATCTTTTGTGGGTAGTCAGCCTCTCCCCTCCCAACATCCTAGTTACCTTGGCACTATAAGAGGGTTTCGCGAGACCACTTGCTCTAGTTGCCATGTGGTTTCAAAGCAATAGTGTAGAAATTAATAGTGAGGCCGCAGACCATATTTTCATTCTTGTGGACCACTGGTCCATAGACCACAGGTTGGGAACCACTGATTTAGCGGGTGTGCTCTTTATTGTATATTTATGTTCCTTTACATCTTTTCAGCTTTTATATCAGCTTCATTATCTAATTGTTAATGATATGTACATTTTACTTTTATAGATGCCCCTGAGAAAAAGTCCACACAGTTGAAGAGAGTTAAGTCTGATTCATACCTATTTATGCATACCTTTGAGATTTCCCACCTTGTTTTTCCAAGACACTTTCTTACCTGAAGCAACCACATTAAGCTTAGGGAGCATAGGATGGTGTGAAGAAGCGTTCTTGGATGCCACTACTTTTGGCATATAGATCAACCTTAAGTAGTTGCTCTCCCAGTCCAACATGCAAACCACTACCATAGGCTAGCTCTGTATGGTACTGCAACATATAATAACAAACCTTCACATTGAATATTTGTTCCCCATGTCCAGATTTACTCTCTCAGCTGCCCCACTTCTCCATGACTAATGGTTGAGAACAAGGGTTGCCCAAAATGGCACTATATCTCCCCTGGGACTTCATGGCAAAGAGCAGAGTGGGGGATCGTACTTCTCTACAAGGGTTGTGGAACTGTAGCTACCAGCATGATTTCCCATCAGGTGTATTCGATGCTGGGATTCACAATCCAACATCTGAAGGACTCTGGTGTATAGCATTAAAGACTGGCCGTGTTATTCAGGCATGCAAGGCAACAATCAGAATCATAAAAAATCCACAGATATTTCTGCCCTTCTCTGACAATAGAAAGACAACAGTATGTTAAATAACTAACAAATAAAGGTTGTATCAGGGGAGAAAATCTCCAGGGCCTTTACTGACAAGGTGTCCCATGCTGTGATTGGTACACAAACGCATTAACACCTTTCTTGTACTATCAATTGAGAAGCCCCCAAAACAGCATCTAAGAATCTCACCTCATGAAAGTGGAGGGAACTGTCTCACTCCATTCCCTCCCATTGAAGTCTGTCTTCTGGGTTGCCCAGCCATCCCATATCCTTTCCGCATTGAGGTTTGTCTTTTCTCTGCTACTCAACTCCTCAAAGCGCATTCTGGGTTCCATTTCCATGCACTGCAGAAACAGAGTCTCAATAGAAGTGTGCTTATGTCATGTGATGGCCTCTGTGCAACTCTGTTTCTGAAGCTCATAGAAACAGATCTCAGAACCTGTGGGATGAGGCCCTAATAGCAACTCAAAGGGTTCTGTAGTCTTTCGATGTATTTTTTTTCAACCTTCCCAGAAAAGAAGTTTTGTGCAGAATTTTTTTTTGGGAGAGGTTCAAAGCTGAGGATGGTGGTAATGCTGTTGTCAAGAGCTATGCCAACCAATGTTTCATAGATGAACATCTGGTCAAACAACATCAGGCTGTTGCAGAAAGGGCTAAAGTGATTAATGAAGGAAAACAAACAAGCTCAGAGAGTTTGAAGTGCAGGATTCCACCACTCCTACCTGAGTACAAACAACAGTTGCACCTTGCATTCGGTTTGTGCCAACTGAAGTAAGCTAAGGATTAATGGAGAATGTGGGAAGAAGAGAAACTAGGACATTTTAAAAGCAGGTGTAAAGGTAGGACAACAGATAATTAGTAATTTGGACTGTCCCTGCCAGCTGGAACCTATGGAGGTGAATGCCACTTCGCTTGCAAGCCCCATCTACACTGCCATGTAATGCAGTTTGAAACTGCATTATATGGTCAGTGTAAACTCAGTTCAATGCAGTTAAACTGCATTGTGTGAGTCTACACTTACCATATAATGCAGTTTCAAACTGCATTACATCGTAATGTAGATGTGGCCACAGTTAAGATAGCACAATAACTTCAGCTGTATTTTAAAAGCCTGTTCCTGATCACTTTAAGATAGTGAAGACTCCTATGTTGAAAGACATGCAAAAAAATGTATCATTCTTTTACTTTTTAAATCAACATTTTGAGATATATCCTAGCAACTACAGGGTGTTAAGTTGCAGGCAGTGCACTGTGAACATTCAAGGCACAAATGCTGAACTCAATTCATGACAGCATGTGGAGTACTACTGTCCAAGCAGGATTGTGGGATCGAAAGTCTAGGGACACATTTAATAGAATGAGAACTGGCTAATATTAAAAGGACAATGAATGTGGTATAGTGGCGTGAATGTTAGACTTGGATACTAGGACACCAGAGTTTGAATTCCCACTTGGGCATGGAAACCTTATGGCTGATGTTGGGCAAATCACATGTTCATACTCAGAGGCACCTCCTGTGAGCATATCCTGTCCCCTAAAAAACCTTCTTACGGTTGTCATAACTTGGAAATTACTTGAAAACGCACATTAAAAAATTACTTTTTTTTTCAAAAACAGAATTGGGATTTTGCTCATTGAAAAGAAGTCAACACCTCTGTATTACAACAAAAGAAACAAGCAGACAAACAACAGAGCAGATAAAACAGGAGGGAATGGACCAGGGAAATGAGCTGTCCTGAGTTCTATTGCCCACTATGGGTCATACCTGTTTGTGCCAATATGATTGCATACATTTCTCTTCCTCAACATCTGAAATTGGTACATTTCAAAATCAGTTGAAAAAGTGGGACAACAGAGGGTTAATTGGACGAGCCCTCCTAAATTGGGACAGTTGAAGGATATGCATTCCTGACTGCCTCTCTCCAAAGTTCCATAATTCCCACCCTAGTCTAATGTGATCACTGACAGACAGTGTTTGAAATGGAGCTGAGGGATACCTGCATCCTACATGTTGAGTTTGAGATTAGTTGATAACAAGCGAGGTTTTGGTGCCAGTCTGCCATGAGAGTCTGAAGCTTTGATAGTTATGGCACCAGTTTCCCGACTCTCCCATCAATGTTTCTCCACGTCTACATCATTGGGTCAGCTTGCCTATGTGCTGTGAGTGTTCTGAGTTGAAAAGAAAAGCAAGACAAGTGGTTGAGAATCAATGCAACTACTGAGTCAACTGTTACCCTGTGGTGAAAGGCATAAGAAGAAAGGCTTTTGTTGACTCCTTCTTTCACAAAGCAGCCCTCCTTGCCACCAGAAATGAAGGCCCCGCCCGCACATTTCTCCCTTGCCAGCTGGCTTATAGTCCATGGGTGTCTCCTAGACTGAGAATGGAGGGAATGTTTTCCCCATTACCACCATTTTAGATGCCCACTCCAATCCATGAGCTGTGGTCCAGACTTTCCCAGACATTTGTCTCCATTAACCAGGCTAGCCCAATTAATATGGTTTCCTTATTTCCTTAGGGTCTTCTTTGTGCCTGGCCCTCGTATGACATTTGCAAGGTTTCTAAAGGGCTGAGAATGGGAAGGAGCGGCTCCCACTTTCTTTCTTTCTTTGTTGCTCACACTCTGTGAATCCGCTCAGTCAGGAATGCATAATGAGAGAGATGTATTTATCCCAGATTCAGCAGGTGCCCAATCCTCCACCCTGCAAACTGCTAATCAACTCCTCCATTCTATTTAATCTTACTGGTATTCCAGACAGCCCTCCCCTGCCCCAGTTCTCTTCTTTGTAGGCCAAATTTACCCCTTAGTCTCACTGCTGAAGGGGATTGAATTTGTAATATTTGGTACTGGCATGTGCTTATTCAGTGCCGAATTGGAAGTATGTTGCTAGGGAAGATGGAAGGATCTTGCTGCCATAGCTGGTTAGCCATTAGTTTTCCTTGGCAGGCACACAGAACTCCTCATTTTGCAGCCACACGCAACTACTTTTGGGACATGTGTGCCCTGCCAATTACTTCACTTCCATTTTCTGCAGATAGTGGATGTTTTACTTGGAGAGGCTCTGGCATAACTCCAAGTCTTTAAAGGGGTTTGGTATTCTCTGTTTGCTTCATTTGTTTGCAGATGGCAGCATCAGACTGACATGTCACACACCCATTCATTGTTCATTTCTCAGTTCAAGTTCAAACAGTCCTGTTGATCCCTACAGCCATTTCAAGGGCAAGTGGGAAGAGGCAGAATACTCTGACACAATATCTCAGTGCAGCCTAGTGCTTTCCAGATGTTTGGGGCTGTGGATCCTATGCTTACAGCAACATTTTAACATCTTCCTTGGGCCTGTTAAATTTGTTTTGTTTGAAATTTTTAATCATTCCAAGCTTGCTAATTGCACCTTCTCCGATTGTCTTGATTTGGTAGGGACAGTTCTGATTAATCCACCGTAGTCCCACTTTTTTTTAGCTGCTCTTAAAATGTTCCAGTTTTTATTTTTTTATTTACAGTATTTATATTCTGCCTTTATCACCTCACAGGGGACTCAAGGCGGATTGCGATGTACATATACATGGCAATCATTCAATGCCATGGACACACAACATATATAGGACAGACACACAGAGGCTATTTAACATTCCAGATTTTTCATAAGGGTATTCTGGCCACAAGGGGAGCTGTCGCTTCACCGTCCATTTGTAGTACTGATGAAGTAATTCCTCATTCTTTGCATGTTTGCTGGAGATTTTTAATGGTGTCGTAAAGTAGCCTCCCCGCATAAGCGGCACCTAAATTTCCTACTTGACAGATGCAACTGTCTTTCGGGCTGCAAAGATCAACAGCAAGCTACACAAATTGGTCGGAAGTTCACTCTGACCTGGGCTGGCTTCGAACTCATGACCTTTTGGTCAGTAGTGATCTTAATGCAGCTGACTTCCAGCCAGCTGCGCCACAGTCTCCTCCTCTCATTTTTTGCCTTCATCTTCAACATATTTCAGTTGCTGCAAACTCAGCTCAAGTCATAAAAGATATTTGTGCCCAGTTAACTCAGTAGGGGCAGGAGAAAGAAGTACATTTAGGCGTCCCTCAAGACCAGTGGTTCCTAACTTTTTTTGACCAGGGATCACTTTGACCAGAGACCACTTGACCAGGGACCACCCTCCAACATTAGTACCAAAAGAGTTATGAATCAATGGTCAACTTTAGATTCGGTTTGGGGTGCTGATTCAGAAAATTGCATTGGATAGACCACATCAGCTCTAGTTTCTGATACAGAACATATGCCATGGTCAGCAACAGGGAAGGAGTGGTAGACAGCGTGAAAGGAGCAGAAATAAAATAAAATAAGAGGGAGGAGGCTCGCAGACCAGATTTTTGTCCTCACAGACCACTGGTGATCCGTGGCTCACAAGTTACGAACCACTGCTCTAGACTCAGGCAAAAGCAAAATGCTGTACCTTCTCCTGCATTCTGCATTCTTCTGCGTTAATAATTTTTTCCCATGTACTTGACCACAAATGTCCTGGAATTTGGCTGCAAAATATTGGAGGATATGAAATTGCCCATACTGTGTTGGGAGGAACTGGAACAATGCAACTTCTACCAGAAAGATTGGAGAAAAAAAATGGTAAACTCCAAACCTGTCCATTTTTACTCCCTTTGTTTCAGATCGTAATCAGCAAGAGATCTTCTTTGTATCATCACATGCTGGGTCCAAATATCTTTTATGATGATTTTGTAAAGGATGAGTCTGTCTTGAACAAGATAGAATGGCCTCATTTGGCTTCAGTTGACATGCTTTGCCTGCTTCGGTACATATGTTTGCTTAGTGCTGTTACTGCCATTTGGGATTAAAAGTTGGCTTCCATCTTCCTTGCTCAGAATCTCATAGTGGATAGGGGTCAATCCTGTTCCAAGAAGCTGGTTAGTTAGTATGTTTTATTGATTAGCCCATTGGCTATATCAAAAACATTTGGCATACACATACACATACAATACAATGAAGGTCAGAGGCTGGTGTTTTGTAACTTCAAATGGAGAAGCCCAATTGTGTCCTCTACGCAAACCTTCTTTGTAACATATCAAAGCAAAAAATACAGACTCTGTGATTATGACTACAGTACAATCACGTTCCTTCTTTTACATTTTTACCCATGATTTTCAAATACTGGCATGACATATCTGAGGCCTTTTGGTTTATCTACTAAAGTTAGCATCAGAAGATGGATCTGGGATTTTGCCTTTTTGTTTTGTTTATGGTCAACAAAACTGCCAATTGATAAGTGCGATCTTTCTGCTACCTCTCTATTCTGCCTTGGTCAGACCACACCTGGAATCACACTGTGTCCAGTTCTGTCCACAATTGAAGGGAGATGTTGAGAAGCTGGCATGTGTCCAGAAGAGGGCAACTAAAATGATCAAGGGTTTGGAGAACAAGCCCTATGAGGAGCGGCCTAAAAACTGGGCATGTTTAGCCTGAAGAAGAGAAGACTGCGAGGAAACATGGTGGCCATTTATCAATATGTGAGAGGAAATCATAGGGAGGAGGGAGCAAGCTTGTTTTCTGCTGCCCTGGAGATTAGGAATGCGGAACAATGGCTTCAAACTACAGGAAAGGAGATTCCACCTGAACTTCAGGAAGCATTTCCTGACTGTAAGAGCTGTTCAGCAGTGGAACTCTCTGCCCCGGAGTGTGGTGGAGGCTCCTTCTTTGGAGGCTTTTAAACAGAAGCTGGCCATCTGTCAGGGGTGCTTTGAATGTGATTTTCCTGCTTCTTGACATGGGGCTGAACTGGATGGCCGCCAAGGTCTCTTCCAACTCTAGGACTCTTATGATCTCTCACCTGATCACAGGTTCTCCTGCCTAATGAAGACTCCAATGTTTCACTCGTACCTCACCTCTTCTCATGTCTCATGAAAAAAAAGAAAAATCCAAGGTGTCATTCCACCTTTAAACCCTTTTGTTGAAGCCATTTACTGTATTTGGCTTTAGTTTGCTTTAATAACTAAGCCTGGGGTCCCTTCTACACTGCCATATAAAATCCAGATAGTCTGCTTTGAACTGCATTATCTGGTAGTGTAGAGTCTTGCCTCAGCAGAGAGTGAGGCTCTCTCTGGAAAGCCTCTCTTTGTGAAGAAATCCCCGCCACTCCACCACAGCATCTGTCTTTCCTTCTTGTTGCTGAAGTGTGTCCAGCACCTGTAATACAGAGTCCATAAGGAGAAGTCCTCTAGATTTTGCTCCTCTGGATAAATTTTTGTCTGTTTTTTGTGGCTCTTTTTTCAACTGCTTCTCCACTAATTATAACCACAACACCCCGTTTTCTTTCTTCCTTGGCCTTTTCCTTTCAGCTCTAGCTGTAACCCTCATTTCCCATCATCTTCTCCAAACCCCATGCTATTCTTGGATTTTGAGCTCTTTCTTCCAACCTCTCCTTTCTTCTCCCTGCTCCAAAGCAATGCTCATCGTTCTACAAAACCCGGTCTTTTCCCTTCAATCTAAAATCTCTGCTCTGAAAACATCTCTCTCCCTCCCCTTCTTTCTCTGTTGCTAACCATACCCTACAGTTAGCTAAAAAGACACATATGCTTGCAGGCTTATTCATGATATTTTGGGCTGGCATTTGCATTTCCCTCCAAGGGCTTGTTATACACACTATATTTTCTTTGCATTTCTTTCTGTCTGGTGATAGCTCTGGTTCTTAAATGCTTATCTTGTAGCTCTCTCAATCTCCATGTATAATTCTAATTTCCATGATATGTGTTGGGAAGCCTGGGTCTGACCTTCCAAATCTATGCTTTAATTCTTCTCAGTAATTTAATCCATGGTTAAACAATGGTGTCCTTAATCCCCAAGGTCCTTTAATGTACCAAAAATGGGATGCTCAAGGTTCAGTGTTTCTAAAGTTTCTCTTAAGTGCAAAGCTGTATGGATGGATGAGTGAGAATTATGTGAGCTCTAGGCTGTGGCACAGCTAGTTAGTACCAGCTGCATTAAATCACTACTGACCAAGAAGTCATGAGTTCAAAGCCAGCCCGGGTTGGAGTAAGTCCCGACCATTAATGGTCTAGCTTGCGGTTGACCTGTGCAGCCCGAAAGACAGGAAATTTAGGTACCGCTTTATGCGGGGAGGCTAATTTAACTAATTTATGACACCATAAAACCTTCCAGCAGTATGCAGAAGAATGAGGAAGTACACCATCAAAGGACTCAGTACCACAATGGACAGTGAAGCTGGAACCAAGCATATCCTCATGAAGCCGGAAAGCTGGAATGTTAAAATGCCTCTGTGTCTGTCTATATATGTTGTATGTCTAAATGGCATTGAATGTTTGCCATGTATATGTGCATTGTAATCTGCCCTGAGTCCCTTGCAAGGTGAGAAGGGCGGAATATAAATACTGTAAAAAATAAATAGATGAATAAATAACACTTTTGTTTGTCATTACATCCTTAGAATAGTCAGTGTTGGTTGAAGAAGCACATGCCAGTAGTAAGTGTGACTCTTGGTTCAAGTATCAGGGGATATGAGAATCTAATCTGGGTTTAATTCTGCATGGAGCTATCCAAGATACTGGATCCTTTGAGGGGTAGGCTTCAACATTTTGGATAGCTGAATTGCATATCCTTTCACACATCTCCTCTGGCTGACTACAGCTATGCAAAAACCTACATACTACTAGTTGCAACATGGGACCCTATCACACTTCATAGTTCTAGGATCCCACTTTAATTGTCATGGCAACTTAATGAGAAGCAATTAGAATCTTCAGACAGGAAGTTCCCCAACTACAAGTCCCAGGATTCCATCGGAGGCAGACATGGTGATTAGTGGAAGCACAGTGCTATAATAGGGTAGCACAGTGGTTCTCAACCTGTGGGTCCCCAGATGTTTTGGCCTTCAACTCCCAGAAATCATAACAGCTGGTAAATTGGCTGGAATTTCTGGGAGTTGTAGGCCAAAACACCTGGGGACCAACAGGTTGTGAACCACTGGTGTAGCATGAAAGGGACTCTGACCTTTGAGTCTTAGGAGAAGGATTCAGTGGGATGCCAAAGAAAGCAAAAGTAGGAGGCAGCTACTGAACCACAACAGCTCAAATTTAGGGGAAGAACCAACACATGTGCAGCATTCATGCAGAGCCACCAAGTTTGAATCCAGGGAGAGCGTGGATGAGCTCCCTCTGTCAGCTCTGGCTCCCCATGCAGGGACATGAGAGAAGCCCCCAACAAGGATGGAAAAACATCAAAACATTTGGGTGTCTCCTGGGCAATGTCCTTGCAGATGGCCAATTCTCCCACACCAGAAGCGATTTGCAGTTTCTCAAGTCACTCCTGACATGAAAATAAAACCTAATTTCTATTGTGACTTTCCTTGGGAGGCTATATGGTAGTGGAAGAACTGTCTTGCAGTTGGAACTGGTGCCCCATGGAACTGGGGAATAGAGGGGAGGATCATTAGAAGAGCCAACACCCTGGTATGATATGGATTACTTTGTTATTGCATTGCTGATTGGGAAGGACTAGAGGATAAAATGGGCTGTGTCACCCTTGCCCAAACGGTTGTGTGGATAAAAATCAGGCAAATAGAGCATGTGTACATTTGTATGTGCACATGTATACATATGTACATGTATATGCATGCACATCTATTTTTGTTTCTTCTCTCTTTTGCTTCACTGAAGAAAACTTTTCACATATAATTTACACTTGTGGTACATGATCTGTCTTTCCCATTATTCAGTCATCTAGGAGTTATTACAGCAGACTCGGGATCCAACCCCAGGGAATCAGCAGCTTCTATTATACTGGTTAATGTACAAATTGCAAGGATCCATTCAGTCTCTCAGTGAAACTGCTGTGGGAGTCAAGTAATGGTTGTGTAATTGGCTCAATGTTGTGCTTTGTCAGGTCTCATTCCTGGCCAGTTGGAAACAATGGTAAACATGATTAATTGTTCTGACCAATGTGGTGTGGAGGTTACAGTGTTAGAATTGGATCATGGCAATTCAGATTCAGACCCCAGTATAAAATATGCTGTGTGACCTTGGGCTAGATGTTAATACCCTTTAGTGTGTATCACAGAAAAATACGAAAAAATGGAGCAAGTACATCACTTGGAGCTCTTGGAAGAAAGACATAACATAATAGGTAATATATACATAGTCCAGGCTGCAGAATGGAGGCAACAGGGGGAGGCATAACCATTCACAGAGGGTAATGCATTTAATGTCTCTATATTGCACAGATGTACAATAGGTTGCATTTTGCCATTGAAGCTGAAGTCTTGTCTGCAGGACTGGGTGAATGGCAGAATGATTTTTTAAAAAATCAAATGGATGGATATAGATATCTCCTTGCTACACCACAGGTTTGCCAAACATAATAGGTAAGGAACACCAGCAAATTATTCCATCCATTCAACTCCACCCTTTTCCAGATTACTTCATGAGTAATTTGATGTATTCATTCATCACATCCTATTCTTGTTATCATTGTCATCATCACCATCAATATCCCCTCTCCCCATATTCTGTGATTTAGAGGTCTCCATATCAAAATGTTCTGCTGTCAATCTGTATAAGACAGAAAGCCTTTCAAAGTAAAAGCAAGCCCATGCTGAATTTCTTAGTGGAATAAGTGTTTTCCTGAGACATATCATACTTGGTGATTTCTGGTCTGCATATATTCTCATGCAGCTCTATCCCGAAGATGCTGGTTGTGGATGAGATTGTGTTTTGCAAAATCAAAGATGTCCACCTATTCTTCTTGACTTGGTATCAACCAGTCAGTGAGGGAAGCTTCTTTCACTGTTGTGAAGTGTTAAGAGAATCAGAGTAGATGGAAAAACTTCTGTTCCGACATTCATAGCCATGAATCTCATGGGATGAGCTTGAGATAATCACTCTGCGCCTAAACTCCACACTAGGTTGTTGTGAGATGGAATGGGAAGGAAAAATTACATGCTGACGGGTTCCTTGGAGAAAGCAGGGGTATAAGGTACACACACATTTTTAACACCAGCAATTCAGAGTACCTGGACACAATAAGAGAGCATTTTGTCTAAGCTTTGCAAAGTCACAATAATGCTTCTGAGAAGATGTAGGTTTTGAATCCTGAGCTTGTGGTTGTCCTGGCCATAGTGCTACTTATGTGCTTGCATCTGCTCCCCTGCAATGCCTTCGCAATCTGTGCATTTATAATCACAGACATTGCTGTATTAACACTCTGTATCTCCATGTTCGCTTTTGCAAAAGAGATTAACTCCTAGAAAATGTCAAAAACTTAACACTGCTCAGAAAAGAGTGTGTGGTGCAAACCAGGGTCTAATACTAATAAAGATATAAGCTCTATTCAGGCATTTGTCACTGAATTTGTAGACAAATCAGCAGGAACACATAAAGCTATCGGCTCTTCCTTGATGCTACCATCCCATGCTGAACCATGATTGGCTTCATCTGAAGTGGATTGCTTTCTACACAAAGCTTTGACAAGTTACTTCTTTGGACGACAATGCCCAGAATCCCTTACCACATCCAATATGGTCATGCTGCCTGGGCAAAATTTGG
This sequence comes from Anolis sagrei, assembly GCF_037176765.1. NCBI lineage: Eukaryota > Metazoa > Chordata > Lepidosauria > Squamata > Anolidae > Anolis > Anolis sagrei. The sequence continues at coordinate 139,845,818 of NC_090022.1, forward strand.
CAATCACTGATCAAACAATGTTTCCAAGAACATTAATGGGCACAGAGTACCTATTGCAAAGGTGGAAAGCTCTGACTAATTGAATAAAACTGTGTACAAACACAGATACTTGCTGCTATTTTGCACTTCAAAGTTTTGCTCTCTTGTTGTCAGGGCCAACTGGTCTTAGATGGCATGCGGGAAGCCTGCGCTCACTAGCAACATCTAACACTGTGAATTACAGCTAATGTACAACAGACTTCAAATTAGCACTCACATCACCCTAGGAACATGGCAATTCAACTGATTAGATGTTTGATGAACTAATTTTGGTGATGACCTTGGAAATTTCCCTTCCTAATAATTACAGCACAGATCCTTGAAGATGAAACAACCTTTTCAGGTTATCAAGGCAAACCTGAAAGTGTTCATTCGGAGAACATCATGGGAAACCAAACCCAACAGCTGTGAAAACATGCCTTTATGAAAGGGATACCTTTGGCAATGTGGTGGGAAAGGAAAGGTGACCTAGCGTAAAATATTTTTAAAATAATCTATATTAAGATTGCAATGCGGTAATCCTGGCCTAGGAAACTATATTTGAGTGGGTAGCCCACCCCTCCCTCGATCCACCTGTTGCCCTTTATGGATGAATGGTGTCAGACCATGTGTCCATAGTCACAATTTCACTGGGCTCTTGGCCCAAACATTAGAAGAGCTCTGCAGACTTGGGAGAGGAGGGACCACTTTCAGCTCATGTTTGCCAGTGCTGAATCCCAAGTGCTTTCAGCTGGTGTCTGTAAATGGTGGCTAAGAATGGCCAGCTTTTGCTCCTCTTCCGCCATTTGTGAGCATTAGGAGAGAAGGTCTCTCTGGAGGCAATTGCAGGTGCATTGAATCACTGCCTGGAAGAGACAATGATATACTAGGGATTTACTACAGTCCCATCCTTCAGTTTTGACATCAAAACAATGTGACACAGAAGGGGAAAGGATGAGGAGGGAAAAGGAGTACTATATATACTAGTCTTGAAATGTTAGTAAATTTCTGAGAGGGAGACAGCCAGCCAGAGACAGCTGATTTATCAGCAGAGCCAGTAAGATGGTCTCCATCTCTTGTGCTGAAGACCAATGGAAAGTTTGGGATTCGATTTAGACCTGACCCATCATCCCCAAAGTTGTCCTCCTGGTCGGTTGATTGCTGGCTGAAGGCCCCAGGAAATAAAGCCCAACTGCTCACTGGAGGGAAGGATATTAGAGGCAAAGATGAAGTACTTTGGCCACATCATGAGGAGATAGGAAAGCTTGGAGAAGACAATGAAGCTGGGAAAAATGGAAGGAAAAAGAAAGAGGGGCCAACCAAGGGTAAGATGTATGGATGGTATCCTTGAAGTGACTGGCTTGACATTGATGGAACTGGAGTTGGCCAAAGCCACCAGGGAGCTCTGGCGTGGGCTGGTCCATGAGGTCATGAAGAGTCGGAAGCAACTGAACGAATAAACAACAATTGTCCCAACACTTGCCTGATTTCATCTACATCTCTGCAGTTGGATTCTTAAGCTTCTGAAGAAGGTTTCCATGTCTGCTCTTTTATGGAGATGTCACACAAGCCTACAGACCTCTCAGCAGCCCTCCCCGGCTGCAGTCTTTTAACTCTTAGCAATCCCTGAGTGGAGGTGAAAGCAAGACACTTCCTCTGAAAAAGTGCTTATACAAATACCAAGGCACTGACAACAAAGACACACTAGGGAGAAGGCGGCTTTTGTCAGCTAAGGTAGCATGCCATCAAGTGTCCAGAAAGTTATTTGCTCTATTACACAATTATTTGCTCTATTATGAAGTTTGTGTGTTTCTTCATCTTCAGTTCACTGGTTAGTAAATGTGAATAGATCCAATGTGTTTATTCAATGTACAGCTATGTTTACATACAAAGGAAAGAAAAATACTCAGACTCTCTCACAATATATATTTACAAAATCCCAGGATAATCACTGGATAAAAATGATTTTCCAATCTTATTCTCGGTTAACCTTTTCTAAAACTTTGCTTGTTTATATGCTTAGGTACCTGGCAAGGCCTGGTTAGAGATGCTGTAATTCTATTTATTTGAAACAGTCCTTGCTTGGTTTTGAATTGTATGAATGGTCCCATTAGAAAATGAATAAAGATGTGGGTAAACTACAACTCCCATCATCATGTAATTGCCCCCAACACACACAAGTAGTCAAAGTTGGTCACGACTAGTAAATGTGCAAAGTTTGACCCAGATCCATTGTTGGCAGTGTTCACAGTGATCTCTGGAGGTGGGTGAACTACAACTCCCATAATCAAGGAGCAATGCTCCACCCTACCAGTATGTAAACTTGGTCATGATAGGCATGTGTGCCAAGTTTGATCCCCATCCAGTGTCAGTATAGTTCACAGTGCTCTTTAATTGTAGGTGAGTTTGATGTTAGGATTTCTTTTTTCCTAATAGTTTTGAACCATGGTTGGTTGAATTATGGATGCAGAACCTGTGGATAAGGATGACAGAGTGTATTTCCATGTAGAATCTTTCTCTAACAGGGATGTGAGTTTCCTAGTGTTGTCATGTATTTCCCTGCTCACCGATGGTACAGAAGGAAATCTGTTTAAAGCAAGTCATGGTATGATGACATCACAAGACAGATATTTGGCATATATATATTACAGGGGAGAGCACTAGATGCAAAGTGGCAATTTTTCAGCCCAGCCTTGTGTCAAAATCAGTATGTTTTACAACTCTGCGTCAAAATCCAAGTACTGTTCTGTGCTCCAGCTTCCGTTAAAAAGACACTATAAATTGTTTCCTTTGCATGTACATTGGTTCTGCTACGGAACATGGTTCAATGAGCTTTTGTTATATTTCAGGAATGAAATTGCTTTGTTTATCTCCACCATCTTGCCTGGTTTTCTCTCTCCTCTGTTTCGTATGTGTTGTGAATATTTTTTTAATTGATCAAAAAGAAAGCGGTCAAAAGCATTTTTTTCAAGGCAAGGAGAAGAGAAGAGAATGCCAGAAGGAAAGGAACAAAACGGAGAAAACAATACAGATTAAGGAGCTTTTATCAGTCAAAGCACAGGGCACCACAATCGCAGAACATGCTCTTTGTGTGAGGCTGCATAAAGCAATGTTGTTAAAGACATGAAGGAAAGAGAAACAATAACAATATGGCTGCTTCTACAGAAATATGTATTTCAAAATATATGAAATGTTGCAAAAGGCTGCTTTGTAACAGTGCAATCCTAGCTACTGTTACTCAGGAGTACGTCCCACTGAGTTCCCTTGGAAGCTTACTCCTGGATGGACATGTACAGAATTACGACTTTGGGGGGGGGGGGGGTGGATGATAACATTCCTATGCAAATCTTTACTGTGAGTAACTGAACGCAAAAGGATTTACTTATGAGTAAGAATGCATAATAGAATAGAGAAGAAACATCTTGTTGGCCCAGATCATTCTTCTTTAAAGGATCCCTATTGCCCTGAGCTGGCCAGATTTATCTTGGTTAAGCCCAAGACAAAACAAAAACTAGGTTCTGACAGTACATTTGATAATGACTTTAGGGCAGAGGTGTCAAACCTGTCAAACCTGTCAAACCTGTGGCACTCCAAGTATTTGAGACTTCAGCTTCCAGAATTCCTGATCATTGGACAAGCTTCCTAGGGATTCTGGGAGTTGGTGTCCAAAACACCTGGAGGGTCATAATTTAGACATGTCTGCTTAAGGGCAATGCAAAGTAAGCATTGCAACCAACTGGTGCAGCACAGCTTAGGGGCCCTCAATATCTTCCTTGCCTTCTTTATAGTCAGTCAGTTTCAGTCTGCCTTGTCTTTAGTACTTCAGTCACCCCTACTTCAACCAGACTGAGGGAAAGATTCAATCAGTATCTTCGAAAAATCTTACAAATCTCTTGAGAAGACAGGCGGACAAATATCAGCACTCTGGAATAAACAAAGATCACCAGCTGTAATGATGATTCTCTGCCACCAACTTTGCTGTACTGATCACATTGTCTGAATATTCGATCACTGCCTCCCAAAGCAGTTACTTTATTCTGAACTCAAGAGTGGAAGATGGAGTGTCGGTGGACAACAAAAGGGATTTTAAAATGGGATTAAAGCTAACCTTCAAAAATGTGGAATAAACTCTGAGAACTGGGAAGCCCTGGCCCTCAAGTGTTTAACTGGAGGTCAGCTGTTCCAGCCGTGCTATTGGTTTTGAGGAGGCACAAATACAAGGCAAAAGGGGAAAATGTGCCGAGAGAAAGGCATGCCAATCAAACTCTTGCTGGGAAAATCTATGTCTTCATCGTGAAGACCATGTGGATCCAGAACATGTCTTCACAGTCATTTATACATCCACCACCAAGGCTCTGCTTCTGGAAGACAATCAAACCTGGTTATGTGACTGCTTATAATTATATTGTCCAAAATCTTGGATCCTCCCAGTGTGCTACATCTCCCAATTGGTCTGATGAAACATATGCTAGTCTATGACTGAAATAAATGATTTGATTGATTGTGTGATTGATTGATTGATTGATTGATTGATTGATGAAACACACAGGAGTTGAAGGCAGGAACAGGAATTGATTTATTGCGCTCGGGGCAGAGTGGACACTAGGTAAAAGTAAAGCTTTTCCCCTGACAGTAAGTCCAGTCATGTCCAACTCTGGAGGGTAGTGCTCATCTCCATTTCTAAGCTGAAGAGTCAGCATTGTTCGTAGACACCTCCTAGGTCATGCGGCTGGCATGACTAAATGGAGCACCGTTACCTTCCCGCTGCAGCAGAACCAATTGATCTACTCACATTTGCATGTTTTCGAACTGCTAGGCTGGCAGAAGCTGGGGCTAACAGCGGAAACTCACGCCGTTCCCCAGATTCGAACCTGCAACCTTTTGGTCAGAGTGGACTGCAATTACCCAAATCCAGTATGCCCTTCAAGTACCTGCAAGGGTATTACATAGAATTACACATATTTGGAAACATGACAAACAGAGACAATTAGTCAGTTCCAGGATCTGCAATCTCAAAAGTACCTGCATTTACAGTTTGTGGTTGGTACAAATTAGGATCCACAATCCCATTGATTTAAAGGTGCACTCATTTAAAGTTTGTGATGGGTGCATAGTATGAAATAAACTGTCATTGGTCTGGGAATAGAATAAGGGAAGGCTGAGAAACAATGGGTGCTCGACAAGATTATCCCCGGGTACACAGTTCCCAGATTTGAGACAATTGGATTCCCAGATGCCTTCATGGTCCAGGAATTTTGAGACTTGGTGTTTGGGTACCCTGATGAGCTTCGTAGATATGACAAAGGGGAAGGAAAGTGGGATAATGGGTTTTAGGTTTCTGCTTGGTTGGGGTCTTTTGTGAGGTAGGATAAACCAGCTTGGAACAATTTCTGCATAATGTGATGGTGCAAATAAGAGGGAAATGTATGGTACTTATGCAGCTTGGGGCCAGACTTCAGAGGGGATACTCCATTGAAATCCACAATCATGTGGACAATTTCAACAGAAAGGAGGAAACTATGAAAATGAACAAAATCTGGCTACCAGTATTTAAAAACTCTAAAATCAGGACAGTAAATAAAGAGCAACACTTAAAAAACAGGGGAATTCCAGACAAGAATCAATCACAGCCAGCTAACAAGACCCAACAAAGGATCCCCTAGGTAGCAACCAGCCAGGCTTTGAAGCTGAAAGGCCATTTAAATGCTAATCAAGGTGGCCAATTGCAACATTCACACTTGCCTCAAGCACACAAGAGTTCTTTCCCAACCCTGGACATTATTTCACAGATATATAATCCTCAATTGCCTAGTTTCCAACAGACTTCACAACCTCTGAGGATGCCTGCCATAGATGTAGGTAAAATATCAGGAGGGAATGCTTCTGGAACATGGCCATACAGCCTGAGAAACTCACAGCAACCTGATGCTCCATTTGTTTTGGGGAATTAAGGAGAGGCAGCAGAAAGGGACCTCATGAAGCAATTAATCCATTCCTCATTTTTGGGGTCTCTTGTTCAACAGCAATATCAACGTGATGTGTCTACCTGCCTTCCAATCTTCTGTTAAGTTAGAGTGAATCTATAAATTTCCTTTGGTTTTCTTATGCAAGGAATAATCAGAGTTGGTTTTATCAGTTCCTTCCTCTGAAATATAACCTACAGCACCTGGTATTCATTGGCAGTCTTCCACCTAAGTACTAAGGAAGGCTGCCCTGCTTAACATCCAAGATCAGAGGGAGCTTGTGCCTCTTGGGTTTTTAAATTGCAGATACATTACACTAATTCAATTGACAGGGAGCTGTTCAACTCCACCTTCCTTCTCTTCCCTGTCCCATTGCCCAGTTCCCAGGAGGAAGCATCAACCATTTGTTTTCATGGGGTGGGATGATGAGGTGTTTATAATTTCTCTGCTACTGTTTCACAGTTGAAACTCAGCAAAGTAGAGAAAAGAGTATCCTTCAGCTTTTTGCATTGACTTTGACACTGAGCAAGAAGGGGGAGTCAGTGCTGGAAGGTAAATCAGTTGCTGAAGAGACTTATCTGCTGAGGGCAGAGAAATGGCTGGAGCTCCCGCGGAACCCCCAAATGCTCACAAAGGCAAACTTCCTTGCCCAAAGAAAAGTTGAGGCTGTAAGATCGCTGTCCAAAAACCAAATTTAGGTTTTATCTTTGCACCTTGAGGGAGACACTGATTCAACAAAATTGCTGACTGAGATCAATAGGTGCTTTTTAAGATTATATAATCAACTTCAAGAAAAATGCACAGCATTGGCAGCCTTTCAGTTTATTCATGAGTGCAACATTCAAAAGTTTTATCCCAATTTTTGCATACTACTTTGCAATATTCGCATTGTAACCTGTAACTACTGTATTTGGTGGGAGGTCACAAAAAAGACGAATAGGATTGCGCCAATTCCACTCAAACATACAATTGGGAGAAGTTGGAATGCAGTTCAGAAACTGCATTCAGAAAGTCCATTTTGTTAAGTATGTGAGTAGTTATGTGTAACTTCAAGTCGGTTGCTGACTTACAAGAACCCCATTATTGTCATAGGATTTTCTTAAACAAGGAATACTGAGAAGTATATTTTGCCAGTTCCTTTATCTGGAATATTTATTTATTTACGATATTTATATGTCACCCTTCTCACCCCAAAGGGGACTCAGAGCGGCTTGCAAGATATATATACATACAATATATTATATTATTAGCATAGTACAATATCAGTATTATTTATTACTATATTGTACTATACTATTATATTGTAATATTATTAGTAATATTACATGTAATATAAAATATATAATTATATTATTATTATTATTATTATTATTATTATTATTAGGAGTAGTATTATATTTCATTACATTATAATATTATAAATATTATATGTAAATACAATATATTATATTATATTATTAACATAGCACAGGAGACAATATGGAACTGTCCCCTGGCCCTCCCTTTCTTCACTCTGGCCCAGAAAAATACAGACTGCAGCACCTTGTATTCATTGGTGGTCTCCCATTCAATTACTAACCAGGGCTGACATTGCTTAGCTTCCTAAAGCATGCAGAATCTGGTGCCTTTAAGGTAATTAGGCCAGTAAGATACTAGAAAATTTACTCCACACTTATTATAATACACATTATTTATATTCTGCTTTATCTCCCCAAAGAGACACAGAGCGGATTACAATATACACATATGAGGCAAACATTCAATGCCTTTTACATTCAGTGAAGAACGACATACAACACAGACAAAGGTTAAACCTTACCCTTTGCTGGAGATAATCACTGTATTATTATTTGTCAGTGAACCGGCTATCACTAATTCATCTTATGTCACTCCCACCAGAAAATTTCAAAATAAGTATGTTTTTTCCTTCTACACCCCTTCTATCCTGCCATATAAAATCCAAATTATCTGCTTTCAACTGAATTATATGGCAGTGTAGACTCATATAATCCAATTAAAATCAGATAATATGGATTATCTGATTTAATAATCTGGATTATATGGCCATGTAGAGGGGCCTAAATTTACTGTGTTTGTATTTACTGAGTCGCCCAAGGGCTGAGAAAAGCTGTATGTAAATGAAGTAAATAAATATTCCCTTAGTAAATTTGCATGCCCCTTTTCTTTGGAAGCCACAACTATATTTCTGAATATTCAGCTGATGCTTTAAATTACTGCAATGGTAGAGGTTTGGAGATTGAACAAAAAATTCATTTGGAGGCAAGGTTCTTATTGGGGAGCACTACTATCATTTTACCCTACTCATTCATAGTTAAATCACAAACAAAAGAGGAGAAGGATCTTATATTTTAAATGGTGTGAAGGAATTTCAGAGGTAGGGCCTTCACAAGATGCACTTCCTTGACTCAAGATCTTGGCTCCACCAACCAGAGTGAAGGGCAACAGGCATATACAAAAGACTAGCTGTGTCCACTACTGTTCAACAGAAGACAACTGCAAAAGCCACTGAATCTTAGAAATAATCTACACTGTGAAAGTAATGTAGTTTGCTTTTAATAGTCAAGACTCAATGCTATGACTCCTGGGAATAGTAGCTTTACAACAGTGGTTCTTAACCTGTGAGCCGCAGACCACTAGTGGGCTACGAGGATGAAAATCTGGTCCGCGAGCCTCCTTCCTCTTTATTTATTTATTTTATTTCTGCTCCTTTTGTGCCACCTGCCACTCCTTCCCAGTCGCTGACCAGCCCCAACCCCTTGGATAGACCACATCAGATCTAGATTATTAAATATGGTTTTTTTGTGGGCGAGCAGATGGCAACTACTAGATGGCATATGTACTGTATCAGAAACTAGGGATGATGTGGTCTATCCAATGCAGTTTTCTGAATCAGCATCACAAATAACCAAACCAAATCTAAAGTTGACCAAAAACTGATTTGTAACCCTTTTGGTGCTAATGTTGGAGAGTAAGTCCCTGGACTAGTGGTCCTTGTAAAAAAAAAAAGGTTTGAAACCACTGCTTTGCAAGATTTTTAGCCTTATGGGCAAAAGAGTGCTGTTGCCTTGCCAAACTTCAAATCCAGTGATTCCATAGCACTGTTAAAGTGGTTTAAAACTGCATTAATTCTACAGTGTAAATTGCTGCCTTAATCAGTCCTGAAATGGGACAATAACCATCACCAGACCTGTTGATAGTGGATTAGGTTGAAGTAACACAGGACTGGCTATTGCTACTTCTCTTATTTCCCCAGATCCAGGCATCCACTGACTGACGCAACAGCTTCACTCTGTTTGCTGAATTTTCATCCACACATCCCAACATTAACTCTTCCTCCTCCCCAGGGAAATAAAATAAATACTGCCATGTAGGAGACTTGTTCTCCTTGACATGTGGTAGCCTCTGTTCTCTGAACATTACTGCATTTATGTGATCTCCCCTCAGCTTAATATGCTCTCCCTCCTGTCCTTGACCTGCCTCTCAATTTAACTCACACAAGCAGGGTCAAAATGTTAGGATGTTTTGATGAATAGGAATTGTGATGGTAACTGACACCTTTTCCTCACGCTTCTCTGATCCTTTGGAGGCTAGCAGCAAACATCACAGTGATTGCTTTGGGGATAGGGAGAGAGGCAAAGATTTTCCCAGTAACAATATATTTCTCTGAGTTCTTCCTGTTGTAATGCAACATTTGTTATTTAATCTTCTACTAAGACCCATTAGCTTTACAAAAGACCTCCTAGTAGAGGTGAAAGAAGGTATTATTACAGGCGACACCTCATAGGTGAATATGATTGTCTTCCAAGGGTAGAGCCTTGGTAGTGGATCTGTAAATGACTGTGAAGACCTGCTCTGGATCCACATTGTCTTTCATAATGAGGACAGATATTTCCAGGTGGAAAGCAGTCATGACAAGGGTTTGCCTGACGTGCCTTCCTCTTGTCATGTTTCTTCCTTTTGCTCTCTTCAAACTCCATGGCACCATTGGTAACAGCTAACCTCTAGTTAAACCAGTGGTTCTCAACCTGTGGGTCCTCAGATGTTTTGTCCTTCAATTCCCAGAAATCCTAACAGCTGGAAACTGGCTGGGATTTCTGCGAGTTGTAGGCCAAAACACCCGGGGACCCACAGGTTGAGAACCACTGAGTTAAATGCTTGAGGGCCAGGGATTCCCAGTGCTTGGTGTTAATTTCACATTTTTGAAGGTTAGCTTTGAGCTCATCTTTAAACCTCTTTTGCTGTCCACCAACATTTCATTTTTCATTCTTGAACTGAAAGTCACTGCTTTGGGCGATAATGATTGGGCATTTGGACAATGTGGCCAGTCCAGCAAAGTTGGTGGAGGAGAATCATGGCTTCAGAAAGCTGATGTTTGTCCACCTGTCTTCTCACGAGACTTGCGGGATTTTTTGAAGATGCTGATCAGGCCAGGATTTTGATTCGGGGGGTGGGGGGGTGGGGGGCTGAGGATCTACCCTAGCAAAACCTTTTGTATCGTTATCCCAATACCCCCATGCATATGGGATATATTGAGCATGGTGAGCAGATCATGATATGAATAAACGTAACAGTTTAAATAATGGACCAGCCTGAGAATTTGGGGGAGGGGGGCTGAAGCCCCTCACACACACACTCCTGCTACATGCCTGACACTGATGGAATCTTTCCAGAATTCGAAGGTGATGTTTGTAGTTGGTCTATGTTTTGCAGGCGTACTATAGAGTTGGAAGCACAATAGCTTTATAAACAAGCATCTTGGTATCCCTACAGCTGTCTCGATCCTCGAACAGTCTCTGCTTCATTGAAAGAATACTGCATACACACAGCTCAGATGATGTTGTATTTTCGCACTAATGCTGACGTTTGTGGAGAAGTGGTTGCCTAGATAGCAGAAATGGTCAATGTTTTCTAGTATTGCACCATTAAGCTTTATTTCTGCCACTGCAGAGGGATTGGTTGATGCCTGTTGAAAGAGCACTTTGGTTTTCTTGATGTTAAGTGAGAAGCTAAGCTTTTCATATGCTTCTGTGAAGATGTTTAGAGTGGCTTGTAGGTCTTCTTCTGAATGAGCACAGACTACATGATCATCAGCATATTGGAGTTCTATAACAGGCATTGTGACCTTGGTTTTGACTTTCAGTCTGCTGAGGTTAAGGAGCTTGCCATCTGTCCGATAGGTGATTTACATCCCAGTGGGAAACTTCCTATCAACAAGGTGTAGAATCACAGCTATGAAGATGGGAAATAAGATTGGGGCAATGATGCATTCCTGTTTGACATCTGATTCCACCTTAAATGGGTCACTTTGGGAGCTGTTTCTGTCCAGAACCATTGACCTCATGTTGTCATGGAGGAGCCACAGGGTGTTCACAAATGTGAGCATCCAATTTTCAAGAGAATGGTCTAGGGAGCATTATGATTCACGGTGTCAAAGACCTTTTCAAAGTCGATGAATGCCATATAGAAATGGTGATTTTATTCCCTGCATTTTTCTTAGAGCTGTCATGCAGTGAAAATAATATCCAGTGTTGGAAGGAAGTCTACGAGGACCTCAAAAATATAAGATACAGCATTCTGCAGCAATACCAAAATTTCCTTCTTGATGCCTCCAAAGGAGAAGCATTCAAGCCCATAATGCAGGCTTTCCTGAAGCCTTTTCTTCCCTATAGCAGCAGCTTTGTGCATTCCTCACCAATATACTAAATGCTTCCTTCTTCAGTGATCCTACTCACTGTTATCCCAACCAAAGCACTCTGCAGATTTAAATAGAAAGATATCAAAATAAAAGATAATTGTCGTGAAAGATGAAGCCGGTGGGGAAGGAGGGGGAAAAGATGGAAAAGGAGCCGTCAATGCAGAGGAACTCTTGTCTAATTTTGCCACCCACACAGAGCAGGGAGAGATTAGTGCCTTGAACGCCAGCAGATAAAAGCTTTGGGGCTCTCTTACCTGCTCCTTGAACTGCTAGACCCCTCAGCAAGCAGAGGTTCCTGGGAAGAAGGCCCATCTGTCCCTGAGGCCAAAGAAGTGGAGACCCATTTGCTTCATGAACTGCAGTATTTATGGATGGCATCTCAGGTGGTAGCTGCCAAGAGAGTGAGATGGTCTTGCGTGCAGAGGGAACTGCTAGTGCAGAGTTTGCAAAGGTCCCCCTTTCAGACTCCAGTTCCCAGAATTGCATAGCTAGAACTGTTGTTGAATCTAAAAGCTTCATGCTAGCAGTGAAAAAAACTACTCTATATATTAATGTAGAAGTCTAGAAATGTTCATCCAAAACTCAACCCACAACAACTGGATCAGCTTATCCATGGATCAATACAAATACTGTATCTTAATTCTTATTTTTGTTGTTGTTGGAAATCAGGAGCTGTTAGGCTCAAAAATAACCCTCTCTGGGGGTGATTCCACAAAAATATAGCAGAGTGTCACTAGCAAAGTGGATTTATCGGCTTTCTGCAGGGCTTGTAAGACATATTTGTTTCGACAGGCTTTTGATCTTTGATATGTTGTTTAATTTGTGTTAGATTTTAGTTTGTTCTTGTAAGCTGCTCCGAGCCCTAGGGGAGTGGCGGCATATAAGTTTGAAATAGAAATAAATAAATAAATAAATAAATAAATAAATAAGCAGCAGAAACTTACATGTGGTGAGCAAGGATGGATCAGGATTGCATATCCACATCTTCATAGGAACAAAAATAATGTTTATTAAAGAGAAAAGAAATCCATCCTTGGAGCTAACTAGCTTCATTGAGCTACCTTCTAAGGATAAGGAAAAAAGAAAAATAATAAGACAGCTATATCTTGCCTGGACAATTGCAATATGTCTCCTCGCTCTAGAGAAGACAAAAGGAAGAAGGACAGGCCAATATGGAGAACAATATGGAGAACATTTTCCCTGAAGAGATCACATTGCTAAGTATTCAAAGGGGGAAGAGATAGTGGCATGCAAAGATGAGTAAGACAACCCTCCCTTCTAAGCCCCTTCTTAAGATAAGTTTACTTGAGGAAATTGGGGGAGGAATCCCTCACTCTAATCTATCTAGGCTAACTGCTCATTGAGAACTGGAGACTTGTGCAGTCAGAGATGAAACTTAAAAAAAAAAAAAGAACCACCCCCTTCTCTGAGTAGAGTGGCAAAGGGCAAGAGCACTAACCCCCTCTACTTTCTCTGCTATGGGATTCATTTGGTCCTTGACACCACTTCAGTCCTTTTTTGAAGGCCCAGGTGGTGAAATGGCAGTGGCGGCTGGCTCCCCAAGGTGCTTTCCACTCTCTCTCTGGAATGACCCTTGACTTATCCATAGGACATATTAAAATCAATAGTTTTTGCTCTCAAACCTGCCCTCAACTTATATATGAGGCCAACTTGTTCATGAGTATATACAGTACTATTAGGCCCTGTGAGTATTATTGGTTGTTACGAATGGCAAAAGAAGTCAGCCCTGACTCGTTCAGAGCACCAGATTTATTTATTCTTTGCTCTTCTTGTTTAAGAGCTGTGGCTTTCCAAAAGCACAGGCAAAAACTCCTTTACCTTCTTCCTGTCTCTTTCATTTGAAATAATTGGGACTGATGCTAGAATCTTCTGTATGCATTGCGCACACAGCTCCATAATCTGCTCTGATGGATATTAAATGTTATAGGCAATGTTGTGGTAGCAAAACCTCTGTTTCTCGCTTTAAAAAGGCATGAACCTTTTTTTCACCATCTGTGAGGTCCTGCAAAGAAACCTTGAGCATTCTAGATAGAAATTCAAGGCATTTTGAGGAACACAATATAAAGATATCTATTGTTTACATGTCTTATATCAGTTGGGTTGTTGTAAGTTGTTCAGGCAGTATGGCCATATTCCAGAAGCATTTTCTCCCAATGTTTCGCCTGCATCTAACACAGGCATCCTCGGAGGTTGTGAGGTCTGTTGGAAACTAGGCAATTGGGGTTTATATATCTGTGGAATAATGTCCAGAGTGGGAGAAAGAACTCTTGTCTGTTGGAGGTAGGTATGAATGTTGCAACTGGCAATCTTGATTAGCAATCAAGCCGGCCTGAGTCCCTCTACGGAGGTTGAGACGATCGGGATATAAAAGTTTTAAATAAATAAATAGCATTTAATGGCCTAACAGCTTCAAGGTCTCGCTTCTTACTGCCCGGGGGAATCCTTTGTTGGGATGTGTTTGCAGGCCCTGATTGTTTCCTGTCAGGAATTCCCCTGTTGTTTGACCTTACAACCTGTGAGGATGCCTGCCATAGATGTGTGTGAAACGTCAGGAGAGAATTCTTCTGGAACATGGCCGTACAGCCCAGAAAACTCACAGCAATCCAGTGATTCCGGCCATGAAAGCCTTCAACAATACATTTATGTCAATTCTTTTGCAAGCAGAAAACTGAACACAGTAGACTTTGAGTCTGCATGTAAGATTTAAGTTATAACAAGGAAGTAGTGCTGATGCCGATGACTGGGAGAGGAAGAGGAAGACAAGTGCTTCTAGGAGCCATTTTCCATTACCTTCTTTCTTGTGACAAAATGAATTTTCACATGTGAAGCAGTCAACCAACTGCAAGGTCCATACTTTGCTTAATTAATTACTCAGTTTAATTACTGACTCACTTCCAGTGATGCTTAATTGCCCTTGGCTTCTTAATTATGTGATGCAGGATAGGTTGCTATTTATCACCATGATCCAAGAAAGGAAGGCCTCATGTGAATTAAAGTGTGTGTGTATATGTGTACACTATTTAATATTGAACCAACCTTGGGGTGGTGGTGGTGGTGTGCATGCTACAATTATTCTGAAAGGCCGCTCTTTTTAGAACAAAAATAGTCTTGATGAGGGAAACCTGAACAATATATACTTTCTATAATCTGGAATGAAGTGATTGCAGGAAACGTGGACTGTTCATAACTAGGGTTTCTTTTGATACCCTGTTTTCCCCAAAAATAAGACATACCTATAAAATAAGCCGTAGCAGGATATCTAAGCATTTGCATAATATAAGCCATACCCCGAAAATAAGACATAGTGATAGGCGTGGCTATTCAGCATACAAGCTGATTCATAGAGGGAGACATAGAAGGTAAAAGTAAAAGTCTCCTCAGTGAAGTGAAGAGCAGGATGCTCTGTTTTAGGTATACTGTAGCAGAGTCTCACTTATCCAACCTTCACTCATCCAACATTCTGTATTATCAGGGGTGGCTCAACCCATTACGCAAAGTAAGCATTTGCAGTATAGTTGATTTTGCCCAGGGGCGCTTTCGAGGCGCTCTTGGGGGAAAATAGACCTTGACATATGCGAGTTGTAGTTACTGAGATGTATAGTTCACCTACAATCAAAGAGCATTCTGAACTCCACCAATGATGGAATTGAACCAAATATGGCACACAGAACTCCCATGACGAACAGAAAATATATATCAGTGATTGGTTGGGGGGGAGGGTGCCATAATACTATTTGCTTACTGTTGAAAATTACCTAAGGCCGCCTCTGTGTATTATCCAATGCAGTCTGCCTCCTGCCCGGATCCACAGCTGTTTCAATATGTTGCAATGTTTTGGTGCTAAATTAGTAAATACAGTAGTTACTAAATTACGTTACTGTGCATTGAACTGCTTTTTCTGTCAGTTTGTTGTAAAACATCATGTTTTGGTGCTTAATTTATAAAATCATAACTTAACTTGACGTTTAATAGGCTTTTCATTGATCCCTCCTTATTATCCAACATTTTCGCTTATCCAATGTTCTGTCGGCCCGTTTATGTTGGATAAGTGAGACTCTACTGTATTGTGTGTCCTCAAAGGGAAGAAGTAAAACAGTGGCTGCTGTTTTACTCAATACAGTTCTGGCCCAGCTTACTTGTCCGAACGTATCTCCCCCTACGTCCCACCTCGAAACTTACGCTCTTCTGGGGAGGACCTGCTCTCGATCCCGCCTTCATCACAAACACACTTGGTGGGGATGAGGGACACGGCCTTCTCGGTGGTGGCCTCCTGCCTGTGGAACTCGCTCCCCAGTGAAATTAGGTCAACGGTTTCCCTTCTTTCCTTCAGAAAAAATATGAAGATGTGGCTATGGGACCAGGCATTTGGATAGCAGGCTGACAATAACAATGATGACAATGCTATGGAAAATGGACTATGGACAGGCTTCAGATTAAGTTGTTGAACGTAGAACTCGGACTTAACATGACAACTAATTTCATTTGCACTATTTTAAATGGTTTTTAATCTAATTTTAATGTTTAAGGTTTTACTTATTATGTAACGGTTGTTTTATCTGTTGTATATGGGGGGCATCGAATTGTTGCCGGCTGTAAGCCACCCTTAGTCTCCCTTCGGCGGTAGAGAAGGGCGGGGTACAAATATTTTGAAATTTTAAAAAACTGTGGTTCTCTCTCTCCTAGCACCAACCAGCAACAGTCTATGGGTCTCTCTCACCCACCACAAACACCAGGGCATAGGGGTAAAGCTTCAGCAAGCAATCTGCTACTGAGCCCAGAGTGATCATCCCATAAATGCAGATTGTTGTACCATACTTAATAAAAATAAGACATTCCCCTGAAAATAAGCCATAGTGTGTCTTCTGGAGGAAAAATAAATATACGACCGTGCCTTATTTTCAGGGAAACACAGTAATACACAGCCAACTTTCCAAAGACAGAAGCTCCTGATTTCATGGCATAACACAGAGAAGCTCCAGTTTCTAACTCTGCAAGTTTGCCATTTGAGTAACCTCCGATACATTCTTTGGTCCCCTTTTTGTGTAATGTATCAATGCCATTCCCACACCCATCTAGTCAAAGCTTGAAATCGATTTCTTAAAAATAGCACTGCTACTTTTATTGTATAAATGTATAAGTCTAGACATTTTCATTTTAAAAATGGCTCAAAACGCCCAGGTCAACCTATCCATGGCTTAATGTACCATCCCTTTCTCTGAATAGAATAGAAAAGACCTTTTTGAATCCCTGGATAGGAAAAAGGTGGCAGCCAGGCCCCTGCTGCTCAGGTGCAGTTCTGGCACCTTCCACTTTCCATCGAAGGACCCTTGACTTACTCACAGGACATTCATAATTTTGGTTCCAAAACTTGCCCTGGACTTATACATGAGCTAATGCATGGGGAGTATCATCTACCAGGCCCAATACATTTAACATTAAAATGACAAAGACAGGTGCTTCTTGTTATTTTAAATACATTTAAAGCATTTTTAAAAACCAGTGTTCATATTTTAGCATGAAAAGTAAGAGCAGATAAACGCTTCTTGTTGCTTTAAATTAATTTAAAGTATTGAAAGTTATTATTCTGGGAAAGAATTTGGAGGGACCTTATCGTCATTTTGGCCACTCTGGAGATTATTGAGGCATGCATAGTACTTTTATGTATTTTAGCTACTTTTACTTTGATATATATAAGTTGTTAATAAAGCATAACTAATGAATTATCATCCATTTCCCTTTCTTTAATGAAAACCTGAGTAATAACACATTGGTTTTTTTAAAATAATGCTAATGTATTAAGTTTTAAAGGTAGTGTTTCCAAGCTGCAATTTCAGGGTCCATGTAAAAGTCCTGCTGTTCAGTTAAATTAACATTCTCTAACCAGTCTTTGCTGGTTTGACATTTAGAGGACCCTGAAAACCCTTGAGACCCAGGAGACACTGGGTAACTCAGGCCTTTTCCACACAACTGAATAAAATCCCACATTATCTGTTTTGAACTGGATTATATGGCAGTGTGAACTCAGATATCCCAGTTCAAAGCAGAATTGTGGGATTTTCTGCCCTGATATTTTACGTTATATGGCTGTGTGGGGGTCCTGGTAGTGCAGCGGGTTAAATCGCTGAGCTGCTGAACATGCTGACCAAAAGGTTGACGGTTTGAATCCAGGAGTGTTAGCCCCAGCTTCTGCCAACCTAGCAGTTCGAAAACATCAAACATGAGTAGATCAATAGGTACTGCTTCTCTGCAAGAAGGTAACAGTGCTCCATGCAGTCATGCTGACCACATGACCTTGTGTCTATGGACAATGACG
Source organism: Anolis sagrei (assembly GCF_037176765.1). NCBI lineage: Eukaryota > Metazoa > Chordata > Lepidosauria > Squamata > Anolidae > Anolis > Anolis sagrei. The sequence goes on from NC_090022.1 coordinate 139,863,849, forward strand.
GCTCTTTGGCTTCGAAATCGAGATGAGCACCACCCCCCAGAGTCGGACACAACTAAACTATATTAATCAGGAGAAACATTTACCTATGGCTGTGTGGAAAGGCCCTTACTCTCACTCTGCTTGGCCACTGAATTCCCAGTGGGCTGCCACCAGCTATTGATTTACAGGAGAGCAATGGTATTCCCTCTTACATCTACTTCCATGGAGTATCACTCAAAAAAATCTAAAGGCATCAGATCCCATCTGATCTTGGAAACTTAATGGGGTCAGCTTGGTTAATACTTGGATGAGAGACCACCATGTGCTGTAGGCTGTATTTCAGAGGAGGGAACTGACAGAACCACCTCTGACTACTCCTTGCTATAAAATATGTTATACAATTTGTAAGGACACTATGAGTCAACAGGTGATTTGAAGGCACATACACATCACTCCAAAGCAGTACTGTACTATTCCTAAAATCTACCCATACAAAAATGTTAGATCAATCACTAAGGATCAGGCATGTAGCCGGGGGGGGGGGGGGGCCTCGGGGGGCTTCAGCCCCCCCCCCCCCCCGAAATTCTCATGGTGGTTCGCGAAAAGGCCTTACTGGTGCATTATTTAAACTGTTATGTTTATTCATATCATGATCTGATCACCATACTCAATATATCCCATATGCATGGGGGTATTGGGGTAATGATACAAAAGGTTTGCTAGGCTAGACCCTCTTTCACTCAGACTCAGCCCCCCCCCCGAAACTCAGCCCCCCCCCGAAACCCCCCTGAAAATTTTTTAGCCCCCCCCCCCCCCCGAAACGAAATCCTGGCTACGGGCCTGCTAAGGATACTTTTTAAACAGAACAAAAAGTGTACAAGTAGTCATTTGATAAAGAAGACTAAATGGTAGTTCTATTCCAGGATGGAAATAGCATAGCTCGAGACTGTAGCAGAACTGCAACATCCAGCAACCCTAGCTAGTTTAGTGAATGGCGAAAGATGCTGGAAAGTGCACTCCACCAATACCTGAAGGATGACACAGTTCTCAATCCAATCTAATCCAACACAGCTTGCTCTCTTTTTCAACAGCTGTCCTGACCACCAACTTTTAACCTCTTCTGTGCTTCTCTCAGACCTCTGTACCTTTTTCTAACTCCCTCTTGCAGCTAACTAACCCTCATCTCTTGCCATTCACTCTGACTACACTCATTCACCTCCTGTCCTTCAAGCTTCACCAGTTCTTCTCTAATAATATGTAGATTTGTATTTATTTATTTAAAGGGTCACAGCATAGTAGGGATTTGCTGTGGAGCAAAAAGAGAGAATATATTGGCCTTGCTGGAGTTCTACAGCAGCGACAAGAAATCTGTGATCTACTAGATAATAATGTACTCCTCCTCCTCCTTCTATCATTTCTTACCACAGACAAAACTGGTGGGACTTAGAGTCCAGCAGCACCTGGAACACAATAGCCTTGGTAAACATTTCATCACACTGAGCGTTTCAATACTAAACTTTGAAATAAAGCAGTACCCAACTTTCTAAGAGGTGTTTATAGAAAATATAAAGCTAAGGAAACACAGTTTGCCAAATTGTGTAAACAATTCCATCCAAAAGGTGCACATGGAGCCCACGGACTTGGTTCTACCTAGCTACTGCAATACAATGATATATATATAAATTATTAGGGTTGGATACGTTCATTCGGAAGAACCTGAAAGTCATTAAAAAAACTTCCAAATTTTGACTTTCAAAGCAGTTTTGAACCATGCAGGAAAGGTTGGGGGGGGGGGGAATCCAAATTTGAACCACTTACCTTTTCCCCCAGGAATATTCTATAATGTTTGAATGTCTCCCAAGGTTATTTGGGACCCTTCTCAGATCCCATCTACACTGCTGTTTGATGCAGTGTAGGAAGTGGATTATGAGTAAGGTCCGAATCTTTGCAGGAATGGGGCCTGTGGAGACTGCTTCTGAGATTATCATGCATGATCCCAGGAACATGCTTCCTCATAGGCATTCTGTCTATGATGACATGTTTTCTGCAGTATAGAAGGACCCTGAGATATTCAGGATCCATACCTTCCTGTCCAGATATTAGTGACTCTCATATTATATTCAGCCATTACTTATCACTCAAATACCCACCAACATTTCACTGATGAAAACCAGTGTGGCCAACATAGGAAAAATTATTAATGAAGAAGAAAATACAAGATGGGAGAGGCTACAGAAATTTGTTTTTACCTAAACTTCCTGAGAGGAGCAAGATTTTTTTCCCCCTCCCCACCTCGGCTGAGCTACTTTTGCACTTTGAACTCAATTTTCACCACCCGAAGTAAGCAGAGGACAAAGTGGGAGGAAGAGGAATAAACTGACATATTTTTAAAACAGCTTTAAAAATGGCATGATAGAGGATTAATGAGGAATGTCTATTCCTCATTGGAACAGTTGGAAGTTATCCATTTCAAGGGTATACATCCCTAAATCGCAGATCCCTTTTAGAAAGGAAGCAAAGCACTCAAGGATTCTGTATCGAGGCCACAACTCTCCTCTTTTTCACATGGAACAGGAGCCTCGTTCAACTTCTCTGTGCAAGAAATCTAACTCTCCCCCTCCTTTGATCATCTCTCCTGCCTCCCTCCCTCAGACAAGTCCTTGATCAACTTGGCACCCATCACATCTCTCTGCCACCGCTGCCCCAATTTGGGGCTTGGGTGCTGCCTCACTGGAGGCTTTCATCTCTTTCCCTCTCTAGAAAGAACCGCAACAAGTGGTAGTGCTGTGCCTATCAGAGGAGAAACAAAGTTGTTCTCATCCCAACACCTAGAGTTGCCAGCTTTTCAACTTGCCTCTACAGATATGCCTTTGTGTGATGTGCATGCATTCCTTGGTACAAACATTTTCAACTTTTATGCAAATAGTTTCATATTCTACTCATTGTGAAGCCAGAAAATTGAAAGTTTCGGCTAACCCTTGGATACCAAGGGGAAAAGCCTAGCGAGTTCCACTAACTGTGAATATTTTGAGATGAGAAATCAGGATCTTACCAGCGTGAAGGCAAATGACTGAAGTTTTTACTCAATCAGCAGAAGGGACGGCAACAAAGGCTCAAAGTATGTCAGAGTACCAAGTATCGAAAAAGCAGGCATCTTTACACACTTAGAATTTCACGCATTAACATTGCCTCTGATTGGTCTGGGGGCGGGACCCTGTTGGCTCGCTCTCTGATTGGTCCAGGTGGCAGTGACACAGCCAGGATTCCTCCCCCAGTTGGGTAGGGAAGCCCTGGGGCTCGCAATAGAGGGCTCTGGGTGGAGAAGTCATGTTCACCCTACGGGAATAACGGCAATGTTATTCCAAAGATAACTAAAGCCTGGAAAACTGAATGAGTGAATTATGTGGGTATCTAGTCCAGGATTCAGGAACAATGGTGACTTGCCAGACCCAGAGAAATAAGGTTGGAGACTGTAAAAGCCACCCACTGTATGGCTATCAGTCTCCTCTCAGTAAACTCAAAGCAAGGGAAAGCTTCATGAGAACCACCACTCCTCTTAATGTTCTCCCAGCAATAGTAAGAGTTTCCCTCTGAGCAGCTAAACCAGGAAATCCCAAATGGATGGCCCTCCACGAGGGTCTACCTCCAGGGACAGACCAAGAATGAGCAACTTGTAAGTCCCTGAACAGACTCAGAAGTGGAGTCAGCAAATCAAAAGACAACCTGGCAAAATGGCACTACCTAGAAGAATCCTCCACCTTGTGCAACTGTTGAGCAGAACAAACAACTCCGCATCTTATGCTTTGCCCACAATGCCCTATCTCATGCACAGAGGAAGAGCTGTTTGAAGCTACAGACAATGCAGTCACTATTGCCCATTTTTGCTCTCAAATTATTCAGCTGCTTGTGCTCCTTATGAGTTTTATGCCTATTTATGCAATGCTTTTGACATAAAATAAATGAAGTGTGTCAATAGGAGACTTGAGCAGATCATCTGTGTCTCCACTCAGATCATTGTCTCATGGATAGTGGTGATCTTCCAGAGGGAAGTTTCAGGTGGCTGTTTGTCAGGAAGGGTCTTTGACTATCCGAAACTGTTCAGAGGTTCCTGGAGTCCACCTTCAATTTTATATTTCAGAAAGCCTATAGAAATAAAGAGAAATACTATAACTTCCGCGAATAGAGGCTCCACTTTATATTTGGGGTGGGGGGATTGGTGTTCGACAACAGTTGCAGTTGTCGCTAAAGGTGCAATAGTTGGCTGTACAGTCAGCTCTCTGTATTCAATGGAGTAAGGTACATAGGATCTCCCTCCACGAAAATGAAAAACCAGGATTAAATAAGTTGCTATTTTTTTTACCTCTCTAGGGATTTCTAGATTTTCCAGTATGCCTCTATGGGATGGGGATGGATTACTGATGGCGGTCCACTGGAATTTGGTCCTAGAATCATCCTGGAAATTCCTAGCATGATGTTTTCTAAATCTCTAGATCCTTCAGCATGACTGGAGACATTTGGCCATAAAATCACACTAGCGAACCCAGAGATTGCTAAAGAGAAAACATTTTAAAATCAAATCCATGAATAATCAAATCTGCAAAAGTCAAAACTAGAAATGTGGAGGAACAACTATATTTTCTAATTGAATTGTGTTATGTCAATAACAGAATGGAGGTGAGCATAATTAAAATCCATTCTACCCAATATCCATATCACTATGCATATATAGAACAAGTATTGGTTATTTATTTTCACAGATCTTCTCCGAACATATTCAGTGTTGCATGTGACATTCATGTTGTTTTGATCAACAATGGTCAAGCAGAGACAAGCATGTAGCCGGGGGCGGGGGGGGGGGGGGCTTGAGGGGCTTCACCCCCCCTCCCTAAATTTTCATGGTGGTCCACGAGAAGGCCTTACTGGTACATTATTTAAACTGTTATGTTTATTCATATCATGATCTGATCACCATGCTCAATATATCCCATATGCATGGGGGTATTGGGGTAACGATACAAAAGGTTTGCTAAGGTAGACCCTCTTTCACTCAGACTCAGCCCCCCTCCCCAAAATCGAACTCACCCCCTTCCCCCCCCCCCCCCCGTGAATCAAAATCCTGGCTACGGGACTGAGCAGAGAGGTCAATTGCAAAATGCAAAATTGCAAAATGCAGAGAAATATGCAGCTGGAAGAATAACTGTGTTCTAATCTGCATATTAGTCTAAGAAGTGCAACTTAGGTTTGATTCGCTTAAAAATGGCGACCAAACAAAATTCTCCCACACCTCTGCTTATTAGCAGGTCAGGTTATTGGCTCTTCCAAATGTATATTCACTCACAGAGACACATGGAGATGTTTGTTTTGCTTTGTTTCCCCCCAAAAAACATCCATTGCCTAACAATGAGGCAGGCAAATCGACAAGCAGAAACTCTACTACATTGGGCATGCGTCAAAAGAAAGGTCAAACCAATTTAACACTAGCCAGGTAACAATCATTAACCGTAACTGGAAAAAAGGCTGGTGTGGAGAACAGGAAACACTGTGGCCAAACATGCCTGGCATTGCTAAGCAAACTGCTTTTCAAAAATGCAAAATTTGTATTTGAGTGTATTTGAGTGTGAGTACTCATATGGGTGCACTTCAATGAAAATGTCCATGCAAAAATATATATATATATGCAAAAATCAATTAGCCTTCATGGGGCACATTGTTATGGTTACCTAAATACATCAAAAGAACAAAAACAAACGACTCCCCCACCCCCACACACACAAATGGTGGTCTTTGCAGATACTCATTTCTAGCTGCCAGATTATGCTCAGCCAATAATGCAAATGGGAACATGCTTCCATGGGTTCATCTACACTGGTGAATTCTGATAATACTTTGTTATGGTCGACATCAGCATAATGCAGCCTTCCTGCTTTTTAATCCTTTGAACTAGACATACCAAAATTCAGGGCAATACATAGCGCTATAGTCCTGTCAATGTATCATAGTTATTGAAGACACCCTTAACAATCTGGCAGTATCCATCTGTTCTGAATTGGAAACAGCAATGGGAAATTATCAGCCATTTTTTCCCTGTGTTGCAAATGCAGCGCCTTGTCCTAAGATGATTCAGCTCACACCCATTAGGCTGTGCTCTTCCAGCATCCCATTCTCAATCTTCCCTGATATCTGAACCAGACTTGATGTCGACATTGTCTCTGTCACCATCTCTTGCTCCTCCAATGCTCCATCCTCCCCATCTTTATAGAATACTCGTTGATTAATTAATTAATCTCACACCAGCTGTGCGGCCCTTGCTTGCTCCTGCCAGAGGGAAATGAGACTCCAGCCCCCAGTGTCGGGTGCAGCTGCCTTCCAGTGGGTCCCGGCTGACTTGGCCATCTGGGAAATCAGACGGCCCTTCTTCCCGAGGTGTAATTGCATTTCCTCGCCTTGTGCGCTGCAGCGGCCGTTGACATGCTGTTTAATTGGTGTTGCTCTAATTCGCCCACTGGCCACACTAATTGATGGCAGCATTAAAAACTCTGCTGACAGGAAGAAGCAGGAGAAAACACTATTCGAAGAATGTACATGTTTACTCCTTCAAATGCTTTTCTTAGCCTTTCCTACACATTCTCAAAGTTGGCTTTTCAGAAGATCTACAAGCTCAGCGTTGAGATTTGAAGTTCATCAAGGTAGGCCCTGTAAGAATGCCACACTGAAAGATGATGCTGAGCAGTCTTCTCATCCACACATTAATCTTGTTTGGGCCCCAAGACGTTTCCTAAAGAGCACCTCTGGCTTTGGTCAATGTATTAGATCTCAATGTTTTACTGATTATTGCGTGTCATGGGCCTATAGGGGCAAGCATGCCAAAAAGCATTTGCTAATGATTATGCCATTACTGTAATTGTTTGAAGGAATATTTTAAGTAACCACAATAAATGTTTTTCAAATGCTTCCCTTTTTCATTTAAGTCTGCAATTATATAATAAATATGACCCACTGCACCATGAATCATATCCTGCAGATGATCCCAGGGTCACGCTGCTTATGCTATTCCCAAGGGAAAACACTTACCTAAACACACATCTATACACATCCCTAAAATGCAGACCTCTTGGCAGCCTAAACAGATTTGTGAAAAAGGTGACACTACAATTACCAGAAGGCAAGCCATTCACATGCAAAGGCTGAACTAGTTGAGGGTCTGGTATTTGGGATCACAGAAGGAAATACTTTTGCATGTTGGGCAAGCGAAAAGCAAAGGATTGGAAGGGGCAGCGTTGTGGAATGGCTGAACCACCAAGCAGCCAAAACACAGGATTAAAAATGCCATAAACCTCCCTGAAGCAATTTGACAAAAGGGTGGTGAGGGAGACAGAGAAACAGCAAGAAGGATACCCTGGAGGTAACTAATTAGAGCAATAAAACAGATCAGCCAATTGGATCTGCTTAAACAAACTCTACTAATGAGAAGGGAATGGGCCTGAAACAATTCAGTGCAAAAGGAGTGAAGGAAACATAGCTCAAAAAGGAAACAAAAGACGAAAGCGCCCCTCAATCCCCTGGAGAGCTGCTGCCATTCAAAGTGGGAAATATTGGACTGGGTGGAGGAATGGTTCAACTCAGCAAGCAAGTGCAGGCTTCATGAACCCAGTGCCCCTTTTAGAGTGATGTAAGCAAGAGTGATCCTATCCTGCTGAGCATCTTACAATCACTGTCTCTCTCTGTGTGTTTGCATTCACGTATGTATATCTCTATGCAGGCATACATGCCAAAGCATGTGCATGTGATTATATTACAAAGAAAAGAGGAAAATGTGGGTGAATGTGGGCAGTGGGCTACCATTTATATTGCTTCATAGCAGTTGGCAATGAGAACTAAAAGGCAAAACTTTAGAGAAGCTATTAATAACTGAGGGTGTGATGATTATGTGAAGAAAACACAATACTTTTTGATGCCCCAAAAAGGTGGCTGTGACTATTATTTGAAGGTGACTATTATGCAAAGAAGTACAGTATTTAAAGTTCAAAATAGACTCCAAACCAGCAGTCATTGGGCTAAATCAAAAGAGTCATAGGGTTACTTACTTGGGCGATCCCTCATTGTCTGAGTAGGATTGTCTTCCAAGATTGGTGTACTGGCGGTGGGTCTGTAGGTGACTGTGGAGCCCTGTTCTTGATCTGCATCTTCTCCCGCAGTGAGGGCCTTGGTTTCCAGGTGGAAGGCGGTCCCGGTCAGGGTTAGCTTGATGTACCTTCCTCTTGGCAAGTTTCTCTCTTTCGCCCTCCATTTGTGCCTCTTCAAATTCTACAGCACTGCTGGTCACAGCTGACTCCAGGTGGAGTACTCAAGAGCTAGGGTTTCCCAGTTCTCGGTGTCTATGCCAGAGTTTTTAAGGTTGGTTTTGAGCCCATCTTTAAATCTCTTTTTCTGTCCACCAACATTCTGTTTTCCATTCTTGAGTTCGGAATAGAGCAACTGCTTTGGGAGACAGTGGTCGGACATCCAGACAGCATGGCTGGTCCAGCGGAGTTGATGGTGGAGAACCATTTCTTCAATTCTGGTGGTCTTGGCTTCTTCCAGCACACTGACATTTGTCCGCTTGTCTTCCCAAGAGATTTGCAGGATTTTTCGGAGGCAGCACTGATGGAATCGTTCTAGGAGTTGCATGTGACATCTGTAGATAGTCCACATTTCGCAGACATATAGCAGCCATATAGCATGGCTTTATAAACAAGCACCTTGGTCTTCTTATGGATGTCTCAGTCCTCAAACACTCTGTGCTTCATTTGGAAAAATGCTGCACTCGCAGAGCTCAGGCAGTGTTGTATTTCAGTGTCAATTTTGACTTTTGTGGAGAGGTGGCTGCCAAGGCAGTGGAAATGGTCAACATTTTCTAATGTTACACCATTAAGCTGTATTTCTGGCATTGGAGAGGGATTGGCTGGTAAGTCATAGGGTGCATCTACAAAGATCAAATCATGAAGTTTGAAGCCAGCTTGAGGGCAAGATGTCCACAAAACGTACTCCCCCAATGGGTTGATTAAGCCCCAAAATAGCATGTTAAAAAAGCTTATCAGAAAGTCCAAAATTATCCAGATAATGTGCTGTGGCCAATCAAAGTATTTCCTATGCAGGGTTCGAAACCAGGGGCAGAAACTGCAGGTTGCTTGTCAGACACCTCTAGTGTTAATGCACTTTTTAAAAAAGCAGACATATAGCTGACTAGAAGGTGAATAACTACTCCCTGTGAGTGAAATCACATCATTCCTATGGAGACTCTCACTTTTTGCCCCTTTGTTTTTATTTTCTGTGCCCTGCCGTGGTCTACTGCCAATCCCAAATGAACATGGAGATGCACATCAGCACATCTCAGCAAACCAATTAAGAAGAAAAAAGCAATTACTGGGCTCTGTTGCAATCCACATTCAGCAGATATTGTGGCCCTTATCCTGTGACTTCATCTCATGCAGTCTTCTCTCCATTTCTCTGTGCTCCAAAATGGAGTTCTAAGGAGGCCATCACATGACACAAGGCCACATCCGGTGGTTGCCCGTGGAGCGACAGTGCAGCAGTGCAGGGAAACAGAGGGAAATCTCCATTTTCATGAGTCAGGTGCTATTTGACTCGCAAAGACAGAAGATGGAAAGATGCCAGATAGAAGTGGGGAAAGGTTTTCATCCTTGAAGATGGAAACGTACAGGACTTCAATAGTAGGGAATGAAAGGAGACAGTTCCCTCTGTTTTCACCCCGCTTTTCCCACTTTCATGTGATGAGGCCCCTCGTGTCAAACCGATTCCTGGGTGTTTGTTTAGGCACTGCAGAGTAAAACTGGTTTGTTTTAATCCATCTCTAAACTGCATTATAGTGTATAAACACCCATAGAGAGGGTGAGCATGAAGAAGGACAGATGCCAACTTTCAACGGACCAGCAATCTTCTTTGTGCTTTTGAGAGATTTGGAGTATGACAGGTATCTGAGGATATAGAAAAATATTTAGTAGACTCTGCCAAGGTTTGTAGAGTTCAAGACTACAGTTGGGAAAGAACTGGAAAGTAAACTTTCTAGCTAGCAAACTCCTTATAAAGTCTTCATAGCTATTGGGATGGGAGGTGGGCCACACCTGTGCCCTTTTATTTACTTTGTTTCTGTCTGCTCTATGAAAAACTTAGCAATCAGTCTTCAACAGGATCTTGCCCTGAAGAGGTGCATGTCATATCATGGACTCCGTCTGGCACACCACAGAGAATAGAAAACAGTCTGAAAAGAATTAGTTGCTCAAGGAATCAATTTCTACCACTTGCTTCTGGACCCCATCAGCCAAAGGTCTGCTATACTTCATCTGCTCTAAGCCCCCTGTAGCATCATTGACCACCAATGAAGCGTATCTTACATCAGTCATGTTTAGTTGGTTCGGGTTTTTTTTTTTAGAGCCAAACAAAATATTGGAGAAGCCTAAAATTACACCCAGTTCAAGCTCAAAAGAGAGAACAGTGGAAATTGTAACTCGTTACATTTGGAGGGTGCCAATTGGGAATAATAATAATAATAATTATTATTATTATTATTATTATTTATTTGTAGACTGCCCTATCTCCCCGAAGGGACTCAGGGTGGTTTTCAACACATATGGCAAACACTCAATGCCAACAAAGAGGCATATTAGCAAATTACATCTGTTCTCATGAGCCATCCCTATCCCTGGTAAAGAGAAGAGACTTGGAGCACTTGGAAGGAGACATCTGAAGGTTAGAAAGAGGGGAAGGAGCTGGGCCTGTGGATACCAAGTTCTTTCAAAGGGCTCTCCCATGCTGCTTCTGCACATTGTCTACTCCCCCTCTTTTTCAGAAGAGCGCAGGTGTCCCTGTTGCAATGCAATTGGCCTCTGCTCTCCGCAGCCAAAGCTGTGAAACCTCCAGGCATGGCAATGATTTAATTACTGACCTATCCAGCCCCTCATGAAATACAGTCCTTCGAAGGCCAAGCCTGGGTTTAATCGTATCTGCTGGGCTGGTCCACGCACCTGGCAGGGGGGGGGGGCAGTCAGAGGAAGTGGCCTGTCCTTCCCAGAGGGACCCAGCACCAAAGAGATTGTTTATTTTCATCAATTTCATTCACTTGAGACTGGCTTTAATAATTTACCATCTCTGAATCATACTCAACTCAAAGGGAAAGCAGCTATGGTTGCCAAGCCAGAGCTTCTGACTTTCTTCACTATTTTCAGATAAAAATAGTCAGGTCAGAGTACTTTGCAAATAAAGAAAAAGGGGGGAAATGTATTAAAAGCAATACAGTTTTACATGTAAAATCCCTATAATGATGCAATAATACATGGGTTTATTCAAAATCAAGACATGGTGAAGTCAAAACTTTTTGCTCCTAGGTAAGAGGTTATATAAACAACAGATCCTGTCTGATTTTGGAAGCTAAGACAGATCAGCCCTGGTTAATACAATTGGCCCTTAGTATCCACTGGGGTTTGGTGCCAGGACCACCAGCAATACCCCAACAGCATCCTGGTATATCAGATCAATTGATGGTCATGTCCTATTATATACAATGGCATATTAAAATGATGTCCCTTATATAACATCAAGATTTGCCTTTGGGAATTTTATTTCTTGAATATTATCAAACCATGGTTGATGGAATCCCTGAATGCAAAATCCACAGATATAGAGGGATGACTTTACCTGAATGAGAGACTGACAATAAATTCCTGGTGCTATTTTTCAAGGGAAGGGAATAGCAAAACAGTCTCTGAGTATTGCTTTCCTAAGAAATTACCTTGAAATTCATGGGCTTCCATAAGTTGACAGGCATTTGCACACACAAGGTTACAGGACTGTGACCTAAAAAAAGAAATGAAAACCTAAAACAACGTATTTTTGGAAGGTCTGGTCATTGGAGTAAGAATCTCCAATATTGAGGTGGGCTTATTGTGGCTACCTTTATAGGTTTTAGATCCATGGCTTTGAAATTTTATCAGATTTGTATGCTGCAGCTGTTTGTGTTTTAGACTACTGTACTGTAATTGGATTTGTTATTATCTCGGGGGATCAGTCACAGATAGCTCAGGGGTCACCATAGCTCTACAAACCAACTCATTGAGTAGCACTGTCCTAGGGAAAGCTACAAGCTAATCACTGGTGTGCTTTTTATTTTTTTGCCATTTCAGGAGCAACTTGAGAAACTGCAAGTCGCTTCTGGTGTGAGAGAATTGGCCGTCTGCAAGGACATTGCCCAGGGGACACCCGGATGTTTTGATGTTTTACTATCCTTGTGGGAGGCTTTTCACATGTCCTCGCATGAGGAGCTGGAGCTGATAGAGGGAGCTCATCCACGCTCTCCCCAGATTCCAACCTGAGACCTGTCAGTCTTCAGTCCTGCTGGCACAAGGGTTTAACCCACTGCACCACCGGTGTGGTAAAACAGGGCAAACACACTTAGCAATGGGAAGTCTGAACATGACTTTGTCCCTAGGCCAGCAAGGAGGGTGATCCAGCAGCACTTCCATTACTCTAAGCTGTGACATTGTGATAGTGACAGGCAAAATCCTTCAACACTTTGTGATAGAATTTGAAAAGAAGACTTCTGAAATTATAGCAAACAGAATACCCCAAACAGATGTCCACATGGTATTCCGGAAGCTGCAGCCCAAAAACTCCACTTTTCACAAACTCTGCTTACTCAAGTTATCAAATGCATTAGTGCAAGCATCTTAATTCTACCTGGGAGCCTAATTTATTTGCTCACCAATATATAATTAGCTCCTTCTCAATGCATTAGACTCCATTTTCCTCCTTGGCCTCCCTCCATGGGGAATCTGGCCCACAAACCCTCTGGGATCAGATAGTTTAGCAGCAACTCTTAAGATTGTATTAATTTACAGAAATAAACTCAATTACATGAAAGCATTTTCTGTGCTAATGGCCTGCAGACAATGGCTATTCAGCAGCGTGGTTAAATTGCATCAGCTCAAAGAAGTGGATGGGAGAGCCTACAGGAAGGCCGGCAAAGCCACAGAGTTCAGTGCTGAGTAAAGCTACACTTAAGGGCAAAAATTACACACAATGTTCATTGTGTGTCTAAGCAAGCATGCATAACCTGCCTGCTTTATTTTGGAAGACAATTGGTTGTGGCAGCCTGCTGTGGAACATGGTCCCGATCCAGATCGTACCACTCGAATAGTGTTTCTACCTTTCTCAGGTTTTGGACCTAAACAAAAGAATTTCGGGATGGGAAACTAGCCACCAGTTACTGATGGAGTTTTCAGATTTCAGGGCCTGGGCCCCTTCTCCTAAGGACATCAATTTCCAGCAGAAAAGCAGTGTGGGACCCTGATACGTATATGTTCTTCAGTCTTGACCAAATCTACATTGTAGAATTAATTTAGTTTTTACACCACTTTAACTGTCATCAGTCACTGCAATGAAATTATGGAGTTGGCACCAGTCTTCTCCACCAAAGAGTGCCGGTGCCTCACCAAAATACAAATCCCAGGATCCCTCAGCACTGAGCCATAGTTGTTAAAGTGCTGTCAAACTGCATTAATTCTGCAGTGTAGATGTACCTCAAGGGCCCCCAAATTGCTTTTGCTTCAAAATGAAAGTGGTCACATTAAGCACGCTTCTTGAAGCATGTAACCTAAAGCATTTGCAGCTTCACTCATAATGTCATATGTGATACAATGAGAGGCAGCTCAAATTACAGGCATCTTTTGTGGAGTGAGCCTGGCCTTGCAATAGAAATAAAAATCCTGAGCACCAGGAAATTCAACACAAACTCAGGGTGCTTCCTGGCAGCGCCAAAATGCATGTTTTAAATCTGGGGCAAAAAATCCTAGGACCTGACAGCAGGTCCACACAGAGGCCTGTCAGTTCTGGGAAATCATCCCCCACTGTTCTCATATCTTCCTTTGTAGAGGATCAAGATGGAGGGCAGATGGAGGACACCCAGCAGAAGTGGGGTTTTTTTAATTCACCCCATTATGTGCAGGACCTCATATGCAAATATCTTAACGTGAACACAAGCAGATTTCTTATCTCTCTCTTCACCCAATTTTTAATTCAAGCTCTTTTTAGCATTATAAAGTTTAAAGGCGTTTCAGAGAATTCTAACTGTTTTTCACTTGTGTTTCCCTTGAGCCACTTGTGTGTCCGTGGCTCCATGTTTGGACAGCCCGGTCAGCTGATCAGCTACTTTAGGCTTTTAAAAAGTGCATATGCAGTGGAGCAGTCTACACAGTGGGAATGAAAGGAAAACACATGTTTTGCATGACTGCAGGGATCAGGCCCGTAGCCAGGATTTCGTTTCGGGGGGGGGGGCTGAATTTTTTTTCAGGGGGGTTTCGGGGGGGCTGAGTTTCGGGGGGGGGGGCTAAGTCTGAGTGAAAGAGGGTCTAGCCTAGCAAACCTTTTGTATCATTACCCCAATACCCCCATGCATATGGGATATATTGAGTATGGTGATCAGATCATGATAGGAATAAACATAACAGTTTAAATAATGCACCAATAAGGCCTTTTCGCGAACCACCATGAAAATTTCGGGGGGGGGGCTGAAACCCCCCAAGGCCCCCCCCCCCCCCCGGCTACATGCCTGGCAGGGATATACAATCATGTAAAGGTGCACATATTGGGGGCAGAATCGGGTTTTAAGCACACCTTATTCTCAGCTGTTAACCCGATTCCACCCATACTTTGGCTAAATGTCATTTAGCCACCACTCTTTGAACCCAGTTACTTCCAGGGTTTTAGCCATGTGTAGATGGGCAGTCTGCCATCCATCTCTGCCCTATCTTTCCTCTTCATTTCACCTCCATGATTTGGTATGCTTTCTACTACTGTAAGTGCCTTTCCGCTACCTCCTATGTTTTCGTCCATAAGCTTGCAAAGCACAATCTCATTTCAAAGCCAAAATAACCAGAACATCAAGAGCTACAGAAAGAAAAAACTAGGCATGATTACACAAAAGAAATACCAACAGCCAACCTAGATTCTCCTACTGCTTTTGCTGCTCTTATTGTAGATGCATTAGTATCTACAATAAGATGTGCTACCCGAAAGGGATTGCTCAGAGCAGCTTGCAGAATATAAGAAAATATAAAAACAACATAATTAAAACACATTAACCAAATTAATTATCAAACTTAAAAGGAGCAGCAGAGACACAAAAAGCCAGAACTAACAATATGTAAATTAAGTATAGGGGAGGTTTTAAAAAGGAACAGCAGAGCAGATAGATGCCCTAACCTCTTGGGGGTAAGGAATCCCTTATATGGTGTGCTACCAGAGAGAGAGATTTCGTGTTTGTTGCCACAGCCATGCCTTGGGAGAGAGATAAAAACAGCTGTTCTTAAAGGACAGATTCACAGGAGGCTTGTCTACATCCCCACAAAACCCAAATTGCCCCAGAGGTCATGCCTGCCTGTCTTTATGATATTCGGGGACTTCTGGTCCTTAACATGATAATGTTTTAAATTCAGGTGGGAGTTTATTGAGATTACATGATCTCAATGTAAGAAAGATCTTAAAATTACAATGATATATGAGGTTGTCCAAAAGCTTTTAAACTTTTTGTCTCCACAGTCCATCCATTAATGTCTTTAAAGGCTAAGTAATGCTGCTTTTGGTCCATGCTTTTAAGGTGGAGATAGGACAAAAATAGTCTTATCTGGCTATAAAGCATATCTTGGACTTGTGGGGACAGCAGTTTTGTCTTCCTCTCCATCCCATGGAAATCAGGTTGCATTTCCTTGCATGGTCCGAGAATGACCCAGAAGCATATGAGTGCAAAAGCTCAAGCTTTCTCATGTTCTCCATCAACTAGGACAGTGGTTCTCAACCTGGGGTCCCCAGACGTTTTTGGCCTTCAACTCTCAGAAATCCTAACAGCTGGTAAACTGACTGGGATTTCTGGGAGTTGTAGGCTAAAAACATCTGGGGGGGGGGCAGGTTGAGAACCACTGAACTAGGACATGTTGACTCTGGTTGCTAAAGTAATATGTAAACACCATGGCTATTGATCATTGATGGTCTAGTCTTCCATTATAATCTTATAATATCAATCCAATATTGCCATGTATGTCAACCCAGGTTCATCCTTATGAGAAACTGACTGCTGCACCTAAAGCAATGATGGAAGGAGTGGTTTGCAGCCTTTCCTGCTTGCTAGTGCAGGAAGGTGGCAGAGACAACTAAGAAATGTTATGGGATGCTACAATGTCCTGTAGTTATCTGAAGAATCTTCTTCCTTTGGTGACTTATAAATGACACATTGTTAACAATGAGGGTAAGACAACAGGAAGTGAGAGAAATCTACCCCTATGAAGGGCAATTCACCCCTGAAAGAGTTATCATGGGGGAAAGTGTCTCCACTGGACTGGAGCATTATCACCAATCCTTGTTTCCACAAAAACCCGTATTTTTCAAAATCCAATCATCACAGGAACGGAAAGTGAGGTGAAATCTTCTAAACAGGGGCACAGACAGCAAAACAAACACCACAGGGGTGTTAATCCTTTCCTATGCTATCCAAAGCTTATAATCATATATTTGGCTGGAGTTACGCTTTAAAAATGTATCTGATCTGACTTACATACAAATTAACTTAAGAACTGCCTACAAGTTTTTCCCCCTCTAATTTATGGTGATATTATCACAGGCCTTTCTTGGCAGAATTTGTCCAGAGGGGTTTTCCTTTCGCCTTTTTCTGAGTCTGAGAGACCATCAGTTTCCCAAGGTCACAAAGTGGGTTTCAGATTAAAAGTCCTAATCCAACATTTTCTCATGTGTAACGATATACAGACACAAGAGGCAGTGTATTATAATAGTTTGGGTGTTGGACTAAGGATTTCATCACATGAATTTGTGCTCCTAGTACGCTTCCAGGACACAGCCAGGACAAAGCCAGGAGGATGGAGCCTGACACAGCCCTTTACACTACACTAGGCTACTTTTGGAAGGGCTCCATCCTGGAAGCATCCTAAGACAGAGCCAAGAGAACATGGGAGGCTTCCTGTGTTCCCATTGCTCAGAATGGGGCCAATGCAAGGGGAAGCTGGGAGGCAACACTTTCTCCTGTGGGATAGGGAAAGCAGCGGTGTGTTTGAAGCAGGATGAAGGCGACTGTTTCACCATGCTGCCCAGTGAATCCCCCTGCCCGGCACCCACATTAGGGACCTCCATGTGATGAGCTCCTTAGACTGTTAGGCTTCATATACACTGCCAATTTCAGAATGCATTTTAACTGCATTGGCCTGCATTATATGGCAGTTTAGATGGGGACTTAGGGTCTTCTACACATGAATAAAAACCTGGAAGTAACTGGTATAAAAAGGGAGGGGGTGGCTACATGACACTTCAACAAAGTGTGGGTGGAATCAGGTTAACAGCTGAAAAGCATGTGTTAAAAACGTGATAAATTCCTTTTAAGCAAAGTCTGCCAAGAAACCACATGATAGTTCACCTTAGGGTCGCTCAAGTTAGAAACAACTAGAAGGTGCACAGGATCTAGAGCTATATCAATCAATTTATCTGAATGATGGCTATATAGAAAAAGGTTTCTTCTTCTTCAGATGCTTTAAAAAAGTAAGCTGCCTCCATGGAAGAAGCAACTGAGACCACTCTATTGTCAATATTCTTAAGTGGATGATAGTGTTATGTATTATCCTCTAGGCTGAAACCGTGCGATGTTAAGATCTTAAATCTGAGAAAACAGAAATTTCCCCTTACAGCTAAAGTACTTGAAAGAGATGGTACCTCAGTTCCAAATATGGAAAAATCAGAGACATGCTAGAGTTTCGGGAAAAATAACCTAGCCCCTGATTTCTCAAGCTTCCTGGTCAGGAGCAAGTTTAAATGTTTTCCTACATTGTATACTAAGTTCTGTTTATTAATCATCCTAAGAATGATATATTTTAATGATTAACAACATCCCTTTGTAATATAAAACAAACTTTATTTCAAAATCTCTTCTTTTCCTTCTCTCTCACTTTCTCTTCTGCTCTTATAATTGGATGTTTAGAAGGTTAAGAAAATACGACATATCAAATTGAGAGAAAATATAAGTGGAATATAATTGTTTGTTCTATTTAACCTTGCAGAATCATTATTGAGATTTATATCATTCTACTTGTGTTTACAATAATAATATAAATGGTTAAAAATAAAAATATGTGTTTTCTAGTTGTTTGTTTCTAAATGTGCATTCACTACTTTTCAGTTTAGTCACAACATTTCAATTATGCTACAGACTTAATGGGAGGAAGACATCTGAAGGAGAGCATGGAATCATTGTGTTAGGAAAAGTGAGTATAGGTTTTTAAAAGGTGGGGAATATAAGTCACAAACTCCCCTTTGTTTTGAGCCTCCACTTGCCCACCCTCCCAACACTGCCCCCCTCCTTCCTTTTCTCTCTTTCTACAGCAAAGAGTGAGGAGCTGTGGTGGCACAATGGGTTAAATCCTTGTGAAGGTCAGCAGTTCAAATCCGCAAGATGGGGTGAGCTTCCATCTGTCAGCTCCAGCTTCCCATGCAGGGATATGAGAGAAGCTCCCCACAGAATGGTAACACATCTGGGCGTCCCTTGGGCAATGTCTCTACAGACGGCCAGTTCTCTCACACCAGAAGCGACTTGCAGTTTCCCAAATCGTTTCTGACATGAGAAAAACAAAACAAAACAAAAGCAAAAAATGGAAAGCAATCCATGGCTCAGACAGCATATTTAGATATAGCCATGTTGGCCATGCAGCAAAATATAACAAAATTAAAAATGCATAAATTTCTTATTGGGCCAACAAAAATGCATAAAAGCATCAGTGGCCTCTTGTGGTTAATAGTCCAGCATGACAGTTACAGATGTCACGGTTATCTCAGGCAGCCACCACAGCTCTTCTAACCACAGATGCGGAGTATCTATTGCTTCTCATCTGCCCAAGCAGAGCACCAATTTACAATCCTGCCTTGCACAACTTTGTAGCACTAAGAGCCACCACCGCCCAACTGTCCTTATTTAGTAGAGACCATCCCTATTGATCCTCTGTAGTCCCACTTTTCAGCTGCTTTTAAAATGCCACAGTTTCTCTCTCCTCTTGCCACTTTTCCCCATTGTCCTCAATTTATTTCAGTTGCTGCCAACTGTATTTAAAGTGCAAAAGTAGCTTGTTCTCACCTCAACAGCAGTGAGAGGAGGGGATTGGGCAGAATTTGGCTCTTCCCAGTAAGCTCAAATAAAAACAAACTGCTGCAGCCTCTCCAACATATGTCCTTCCTCATTAGAAACTTTTCCCACCTTGACCGCCCTCTGATATTGCTTGCCAGCACACGTTTCTGCTTCCAGCTGTGAAATATTGGAGGGCATGCCACAGCAATAATAACTTATTAATAATTACACTTTTAATATTAAATGTTTATGCTTGGATTAATAATTAAAGTTTGGTGATAAAAGGAGTGCGCTGTAAGGGAAGGATCTGTGCATGCCTTTTCAAAATATGTGGTGGAAACAACTCTGGGGTTGGGCTGAGTGAGTGTGGGGAGGAGACAGGGTGGGAGACCGAACCGAGAAAGCTTTTGGGAGCCTCAGCTGTGTGTTTGATCTCATTTGCAGGATTTCAGCCGCCACCACGCAATCCCACGGTTGCACAAATCCCTGCTCTTGTTTACAGGCCGTGAAGCTGGGTGTTTAATATGCTAAAGACCCCGGCAGCGACACAGCCTACTCCGCTTTGCAAACATACGCATAATAGGGCCCTCGGGCCTACTGTTTGCTTGTGTTCTGTGATGAGGTTTTCCCTTCCACTTCATGCCCCGAGCTCCCACGCAGACTGGGGAAAGGGCTGCCGCTCGCTCGCATGTACTCATCGTCTTGGGCACGGACGAGATGAAGTCAGATGGGAAACAAGGCATCCTTTTTAGCAACAAGGAGAAAGTGATTAGCCATTGGCACGTGCCGGCAGTGGAGGAAAGGGGTGGTGGGAGGAACTGGCTTCTTGCTTCCAATTGGAAATGGGGACAGGAAGGAGACTTCACATTAGAGCCTGTCATAACGTTAATAAATTGATTGATTGGAACAAAGACGCAACCTCCGCAGGAAGTGTTTTGCCCTTGCAAATCTGGTCACCGATAGCATCAGTTCCACAAAGATCTGCATTCCCAGATTTGCTATTCATGCAAGTTTCTAGCCCTTACTGTTGGAGAGCAGGATCAAAACATCACCAAGCTGGCAATGTTATGAAGAGCAAGGTATAAGGATGAATCCAGTCTGACAGGATTTTTTTTTTACCTGACCCAGGGGGAAAACTAGAGAACACTCTTGAAACTTGAATGGTTGTGTAGACAAAGGGATGTCAGCAAGTGTTGCTTGCTTCTTACCTGGTTGTGCGATAAGCACTACCTTCTGAAATTCCCTCTTTGAATACAACCATTCAAGAGACAGCAGCCTCTCCAGATTTCACTCTGGCAATCCCATTTGGTTCTTCAGCTGCCATTCTAGAAGCCAAAAACTTATAGAGAAAGTAGAATTGCTGAAAACAGCTTTAGGGAGTGATGAACTGTGTGAAAGTCTGAGTACAGAAACATACTCTCAAAGCAACATTCCAAGAAAGAAAACAAATTGGAAGGCAGGAAAGAACTTCTGTACTAAGACTGGGAAATATCTGCACCTACATTTTTCATCCCACCCACCCACCCACTACGGCCAACTATACCAGACTGTGAGTGCTGCAGTGTAAAATATTTGAAGCTTTCCCAACCATGTGCTACCCATGCCAGCCCTTTTCATTTACCTATTGTATTTCATTTCTCTATGATATTATACTTCTTACTTCTCCTTAGCACCACTTTTCTCTTTCACTCAGCATTTCAATATTCCAATGATTTTTTAAAAAACAAAATGCTATGGGCACATAGTGCATAGATCAGTACTGACATTAGACTTGCTGGTTAAGCCTATCTACCTCTCAGGGTTGTTGTGAAGAAAGAACTATGAATACCATCTTGAGCTCCAAGATGTAAGACTAATATATTTAATTTAATATCTCAGTTTCTGATCTTAACTAGCAATCATGATCCTAGACCCAGCTTTCATTTAAAGTGTAGGTAAGGTGAAATAATCTGGAGTGATTTACCCTATATTTTCCAGTATTTCACAGAAGAAAAGGGGGATATGTGTAGCCAAACAACATCTGAATTTGGTCAGGATGGCAGGAGATTTAATAAGAGAGGGTACAGCAGTTACTTTTGTTTGAGCTTACTGGGAAGGGCAAGTCTCCACCCTCTCTTGTTGGTAAGTTAATTGAGCACAAACTATTTTTCCACTTGTGACTTGGGGTGCTTCCAGACAGCATCAAAATGCGGGTTTTAAAAGTGGGGCAAAAAATCCTGGGACGTAATAGCAACACACAGACCTGTCAATCCCAGGAAATGCTCCCTCGTTGTCCTCATGCCTTCATTTGAAGCAGATCAAGATGGAGAATGGATGGGGGCATCCAGTGGAAGTTTCTTTTTAAAAAATCTCTCCGAAATGCACTGGACCCCATATGCACACATGTGGAGATCCCAATGTACACATAAGCAAATTTCTTATTTTCTCTTCACCCAAATGTTAATTAAAACTCTGTTTAATATTATAAGAAATGAATGGTTGCAGAGAGTTCTAATTATTTTCCAGTTGTGCTTCCCTTTAGCCACCATGGCTCCAATTTTTTACAGCTTGGTCAGCTGTTTCGGCATTTTAAAAAGTGCACATGTGCTGGAGCAGTCCACACAGGGGGATGGAAAGGAAGTCACGTGTTTTCCATGACTGCAGGGATATTCAGTAATGCGTAGGTGTGCATTTTAGGGGCAGAATAGAGTTTTAAGTGCACCTTTTAAAAACATGCTTTTCAGCTGTTAATCCGATTCTGCCCGCATTTTCTGCCCTTGAATGACAGAAGCAGAAGTACCTCGAGAACAAACAGGTAAAGTATATGGGACGGGGGGTGACAGAGAAGTTGGAATGTTTCCATAGTAGCTGAAGAACTAGGATATGAAAGGATTAATTAATATAACCAGTATGCATAACATACATTTTGAGAACAGAGGATGGGAGCTGCAGTCCCACACATCTGGAGAGTACTGAGTTTGAGAAGTCTCAATCCTCGTCTTGACCAAGGAGATGTGGATTCTAATCCCTATGCAGCTATGAGGGTTCTTGGGTGATGAGTCAGTTTGAATTGTTCAGCTAACCTACTTTGCAGGGTTGTTATGAGGATAGAATAGAAATTGTATGCTTTTCTGAACTACTTGGAAGAAGGGTGGGGATGTTTTTTAACAACTCCCCCCGCCCCCCGCCACCGTGCTTCCTGCTGCTCTTTGACAAACACAAGTCTCCTCATTTCCCACCCTCTCATCTCAGCACCTGGTGGGACAGATCCGGCGGCAGCACCTCCTTCTTCTCCTGGAGTTGGAGCTTTAAGCAGCTCAAGCAAGAGGATGGAATTATCAGCATCCACTCGATGTGCTCTTCACGCTGAAATCCTGGAGCCTGGCTCCCCATCCCCTCCTCTGTGCCACTTCTTAAGCTCCTTCTATTTACAGTAACAAGTATAAAATATTTACACAAGCTATAAAGGGATTTCAAGCCCCTGTTGGAGCTCTGATATTAAATAATAGTGCATAATAAAGCAATAGCAGATGCATTAACCGTATGGATGGGAGCCCCATTGCTAGCCCAGTTCTCCAGAGCTGGAATTCAGCATCAAGGAGAGAGGACTCTGTCCGACACTTAAGGATAGAAAGAGACACACTCAGTTCCAGGAGATTTTAAGTTTCAGTCCTCCTTCAGACATGTTGGATCCAGCTCTGGATCTTTGAGGTGCTCCAGGTTGAAATCTGAGTCTGGATTTTGTTGGATTCTTTCACTGAGCCAGAGGATGAACCAGATCAAGCCACTTGCAAATAACTTAGATCAAGACATTCGAAATACATTTCTAGACTTGTAGTTTTTTTGAAGAAAGCAGGAAAGCAGAAATGTTTAAAATGTATTTTATATGCCACTTTTCTCCCTTTTTGAACTGTGTAGCCATACATAGGTTGCACACCACAAAAGGGGAGCAAAAGACATCTGTTTGCACCCTCCAGCACACCAATGCAGGTGTAGGGGTTGTAGTCTGAAAATGTATAATGGGAAAAGAGCAGACACTGCAGTTTTTGGAAGAGCAGCTCCCCCCAAATTCTCTGTGTGATACACTAAGAGATAAGACTGATGTTTGTCTGCTGCTCAAGCAAGCCAGGGACAGCCGAGAGACATGAAGTTCAATTAAGTTTCTATCTTAAGCTGTTTGCATGTATGGAATAGAGAACCATTTAGAATATAATCAGCTAAGAATAAACCTATGAGAAAAGACAAAATTGTAAACACCAATCAAAATTGTGTTGTTTGATCCACTGTAAATGATAAAAGACCAGGACTCCATTTTACGGGGAGGCAGTTCTTTTATGCTTCAAGCTAACTGTTGTCGTTTGCTTGGACAGCAAATAAAACCTTCACTGACTCAACACATCCGTGTGATCCATTTCTGCGCTGCCTCCTTGAGAGCAGAAGACAAGGGAACCTCTGAGAGCATGCAGAGTTCCCCTTCACAGAGAGGGTTCCATTTGTTTGTTTGTTTGCATGATTGTTGTATTTCTGGCAGCATCCCCAGCTGAGAAAGGGTCAGATTTGTAACAAACTCCTCTTCTTAAACCAGGCTCTATGCTTTAAGAAGACATTCCCAATCTAACACACATTTGTATATTTGGTACGATAACAGTTTTAATCCTCACCCACAAGGGATGGTAAGGATAATGGGCATTGTAATTATCTGGAGAGTTTGGGAAAACTGGTTCAAAGCATGTGGCACCTCTTTGCCCTGGATTCTATTGAAGGCAAACATTATTGCTGTTTTCCATATGTTTTAAATTTATTTCTTTTCATGTTATGCTTTAACATGTTCTTATTTTTATTTTATTATTGTCTGCCAGCTTGCATGCTAGGGAAGAAAGGTGAGGTACAAATAAAATAAATAAATACATAAATTAAATAACACAGATTATACCTAGATGCTATAAAATGACTACATTGAGACAGTTATTCTTTGGGCACATCATGAGAGGACACGACTCACTAGAAAAGACCAGAGTGCTTGGTAAGATAGAAAGCAACAATAAAAGAAGACGACCCAATTGCAGGTGGATAGACTCAAATCAAGGAAGCCAGAGCCCTCAGACCCTTTCTACACTGCCATATAATCCAGATTATCAAATCAGATAATCAACATTATCTGCTTTGAACTGGATTATCTGAGTCTGATTTAATCTGACAGTGTAGAGTGTAGAAGGGCCCAGGTCTTCACAGTCTGAGCAGGGCTGCTAATCTTAAGATGACTTGGAGGCCTCAGATTCATGGGGTTGTAATAATCCTTAATCGACTTGAAGGCAGTTAAAAACAACAAGAAATAGTCAGCTTCCTTGACCTCCACTGATTTAAAAGGCAAGATGTTCTTTGAGTGAAATTGACTCTATCAAAGTCCATGTTGTCCTGTCTATGATATCAACAGAAAACTTCAAACTGTGCTTAAGCAACTGCAGTGTACTAAATGGCAGATTTGTCTTCTTATGTCTCACTCCTATGTGTGTCTCTTTTGCACATAGCTCTGGTTGATGGATCACAGTTACCTAGTTTAAGTATTAAAACAATATGCATTCCCCAAGCCTGTCCACCACTGCATTAGAGATGGGAAGGATTTATGCCCCACCCCCGAAAAAAATTCCAGGATTCAATGCAATGCTATACCAGACTGCAATGCTGCAATGCACTGGAACATTTGTGGTTAGATAGTGCAAGGGAATGTCAGTGAGTGAAATCCCGAGGAAGGATAATACTAGCAATTCTGATAAACAAACAAGGACAGAAGGATGCTAATATTAGGGATCCCCCCCCCCCCGCAAAAAAAAACCTGGTAAATGGGGGACAGATGGTGTAGAATGCCTTTTTATGGAAATGGCTGGGAGCAGAAATGAAACCAAGGCTGGAGACAGACAATTGTTGTTTTCCCAGTGGTTAAGGAGGAATCACTGCATGGTGTTAGGCTGGATGTTTTTCGCTATGGTTGACTGTGCTTCCACTTTGAAACATGCACATTCTCATAATTCAATCAGAGCTCACAGTGCAGTTTTATCCTAGTGTGCAGAGACGCTAGGAGAAGAAATGGGACCGAGGCTGTAGACTGAGAGAACCTTTGTTTTCTAGTTTTTCAAAAAGGGATCACAGCTTATGATTTTTACAGCAATGTTTTTTTTTTTAAAAAAACCAAAACCTCTGAGGCCATTGTTACTTCCACAATTTACCCATGTTTCATTGGAAGGGATCCAGAAATGTTTGGCCAGAGGCAAGAAGTTAAAAAAAAAGTATGTATATGCAAAATACAATGGAGTATAGGCAGTCTTCAAGTTACGAACAAGATAGGTTCTGTAGGTTTGTTCAGTTCAATTTGTAAGTCGGAACAGGTTCATTTTAAAGTATAAATCCAGTCATATATTATATATATATATATTGGCATATAAGACTACTTTTTAACCCAAGAAAATCTTCTCAAAAGTCAGGGGTTGTCTGATACGCGGGGGTTGTCTTATACGCAGGAGTAGTCTTATACATGGGAGTTGTCTTATACGCTGGAATAGCCTTATGCATGGGAGTCGTCTTATATGCGGGAGTAGTCTTATACACCAGGAGTCATCTTATAGAGCGGGTGCTGAAACTTCCAATCCAGATTGGAGAATCTGTGGTTGCTGCATATTGTGGGGGAGCTCAAAAATGCCAGGGGCCGCATCCCTGCCATATGCAGCGACTGTATGAAAGCATTAAGGGTGACGCTGTACAAGTACGGTAGAAGGATTCGTGGACTTAATGCGGTCCCGATAGTGAGGTGAAGGGGCGCCTCACCAGGAAGGTGTAAGTGAAGGGTGGAGGAAGCTGCAGGCGTTCGGGGCGCCCGGGGTATGGAAAAAAGAGAGAGAGTGGCTCTGGACCCAGAAAAACACACCTTTACCTGTCTGGCCCGCCCTTGTATCCTATTACCATACCTCCTCCTCTGCCTCTCAGATCTCGCTCATGAAGACTGCAGTGAAGCGGTGCAGGTGCGCATGTGCGAGATCTGAGAGGCAGAGAAGGAGGTACAGTAATAGGAAAATTACCATATTGAAATCAAATGATGAGTATATCGCAAACTCTATATTTTAACTGGAAGAGTTAGGGATCGTCTTTTACACCCAGTCGTCTTATATGCCGATATATATATATATATATATATATATATATATATATATATAGTCTTTGGATGGCATAGGGAAGGATTAATACTCTTGTAGTGTTTGTCTTGGTGTGTTTGCCCCTGTTCAGAAGACTTCACCCCCCATTCTGTCCCTGTAATAATTGAATTTTGAAAAAAATGTCTTGTTGTAGAAACAAGAATCGGAGATGAAGCTTCAGTGGAGACATCTTTTCTCCATGATAACTCTTTCAGGGATGATTTTTCCTTCCGAGGGGCAGATTTCTCTTACTTCCTGTTGTCCCAGCCCCGTTCCTAAGTATGAGTCATTTATAAGTCGGATGTCTGTAACTTGGGGACTGCCTGTATGCAACACCTGCCTCCTTTGACTTGGAACGTTTACAAGGTCTTCTGAAACAAAAATAAAACTTTTGTTTGTTTTTTCAAAACACAATTGTGCAGAAATTGCCAAGTTATGCAAAGAACGTCCTTCTCCCTTTTTCATTATTGTATGGCCCAAATAGTGGCCAGTGCATGATTGGCAGCATTTATTTTTTTGCCCAAAATACCCATATTTAGAGAACAGGAAATGGTGTGATCAAACAAAGGCATGTCCTTCTGACCAGACAAGTCAGAGAAAGAGACAAATGTACACTTCACATCGGATAAAAGAGTCATGCAATGATGATGCCAACTGGTAGAGATAAGGTGAATTATAAAACTACTGACCTCACCCTCTGAGGATGCTTGCCATAGATGCAGGCGAAACGTCAGGAGAAATGCCTCTAGAACATGGCCATATAGCCCAAAAAACCCCACAAGAACTGAGTATAAAACTACTGTTCTAAAAGACACAATTTGTCCCTCCTATACAAGATATGCTGGTACCCCAATGCATGTGTTCAGGGTCTCCACCCCACCTCACCCCACCTTTTTGTGCTTTTTTGAAAGCCTAAAATAAACCTTATGCTTGATCCAAGAAACCTTTGGCCATTTTTTGCTCATCTTTGAAGCTTCTGAAACTGGCCTGAGGTAACAGTAAATCTCCAAAAACTTTGCACTGGATGCCATTCGGGTTGTAGAAAAGCCAAAGGACAACTGTAAAGTCAAAGGTTTCCCCTGACATTAAGTCTAGTCAAATCTGACTCTGGGGGGTGGTACTCATCTCCATTTCTAAGCTAAAGAGCCAGCGTTGTCCATAGACAGCTCCTAGGTCATGTAGTCGGCATGACTGCATGGAGTGCTGTTACCTTCCTGCTGAAGCGGTACCTATTGATCTATTATTAATTTACTTTATTTATATACCACTTTTCTCAGCCCTCAGGCTACTCATATTTGCATGTTTTCAAACTGCTAGGTTGGCAGAAGCTGGGGCTAACAATGGGAGCTTATCCCATCCCACTGATTCAAACCGCCAACCCTCCGGTCAGCAAGTTCAGCAGCTTAGCAGTTTAACCTGCTGCGTCACCACAGCCTCTAAGGACAACTCTAGTAACTCACAATAATTTTCCTAGGTAAGCAATTAGCAGCTCTGTGCAAGCTGGTTTATTTGTAGGGCTTTAATTAATCTTGGTCCTTGTATTCAATACTAGAAATCCTTGGTCTAAATTAATATTGCTCACCATTTTCCTATATGGTTTTCAGTGACCTATACTAAATTTCTGCTCCCTGCCATTAGACTGAGTAAAGTTTGCTGTTTGCTTATACATTAAACTAATTTACATATGCAGTAAAGTATTTTGGTAACAGAAGTGTGGGTTTCATGATTTCATTTTGCAGACAGAGACATATATCATAGTATGATCCTCTATAATTCCACTCCTGGGGGATATAGGTTAGATGCAAAGTTTATGATGATGCTAAAACATACAACACTAGCACTTTTGGCACTGCAATCATGGGCACACTTGGGCTACATTGGATATCGCTACCTCCAAAAAACTTTGCCACATGAGGGCATAGCTATAGAAAGGCCTTGAAGAACCACATTCAACAAGAATGTTAATGTGATTTTTTCCATTCATCAGAGAATTTGAAAAAAATTATCCCCTCAAATTACATATCTTTTTACTGTTTTGATTTGGCAGAACCAATTCTTGATTTGTCCTTTGCTGTCCCACATTTCCATCAGTTTTACTTTGTCCCAGTTTCTTGCTCCTCCCACTTTTCTCTTTCATTCTCAATTCAGTTCAATTCTCAAAACAGAGTTCAAAGTGCAAAAGTAGTTTTCACTCAGTCAAAGTGAGCAAGGGGAAGAAGAGGGGATGAGGCAGAGTCTCTTGCTGTTTTCAATAGGCTCAGGCAAAAATAAATCACTGCAGCTTCTGCACCTTCTGATAACTTGTCTTTTCTTCCCCATTAAGAACTGTTGCCATCTTGACCACAATCTGATGTTGATGAGCCACACGTGTCCTAGTTTCCCATCTGTGAAATGTTGGAGGGTATGTGTCCTCATTTCCATCTGGAAAAAATAATTATGTCCAGGTTGGCTAATAAAGAAAAAAAAGCCAAAACACAAACAAAACAATAACCATATGAACAATACAATGAAACAAAACGAAAAACAATGAATTTGTCAAGGTACAAAATAATAAAAAGACAGCCCGATGAAGTAGTAAATAGGAGACTAAACGGCAGAAATATGTTTTACAATTGACAGAATTCTTTTTTCTTTTCTTTTTTTAGTTTTTGACAGGACATCAGGAAGGAAGGAGGCCGGCTAATCTCTCAGAGGCAGAAGTTTCACATTCTGGATACTACTAGTACAGAAATGGTCTTTACTTTCAGGCTTCTTCATTGAATTAAAAATAGGTCTCCGACACTTTTATTTATGGAGATAGATGGAGAAATGTGCTGGCAGGTTTTCAGCTGACCGGTAGGAAGTAAATCTGTTCTACCTTCCAGTCTTCTGTCCAATAAATTCCAGGTTTTAGGACGGTTACATGAATTAGAATTGCCAACTCAACCAAGGGGTGCCGGAAGGATAATTAAAAGATTGGCCTGATTTTGAGCAAATTATCTGAAAAGTGGCAAAGCTGTTCTCCCACCCACTCCTCCATCCCTATTCATAATTATTTTGAAAAAGTTATATATGTTTGGTGAAAAGTTTTTCTACTGATGGAATGAACATTCCCTGAAAAGCATGTTTAAGGTGATCGGGACTGGATGTTTCTTACTATAGTTGATGCTGCATCTAATCTGAAATGTGTTGCTACCTTTCCTCAGTGGTGGGAATGCAGGCTCCTATGAGACAAATAGGTTATGCTGATGGTAGCAGCATCCTTAGTAGGGTATCCCATGTCAGGTGGCTTTTGCTCAGGCTAAATGTGCCAAATAGCTACTAGGTGGAAACAATGAGGGGTTGCACTATTAGAGGATTTCTGAGAGACAATGGCAATGGCACAATAGCAATCACTTCCTAGTTCTGCGTGGAAGCCGTGACAGACTTTGTATTTCTAGGCACAAAGATTACTGCAGATGCAGACTGCAGCCAGGAAATCAAAAGACATTTACTTCTTGGGAGGAGAGCAATGTCCAGTCTTGATAAAATAGTGAAGAATAGAGACATCACACTGGCAACGTAGATTCGCATAGTCAAAGCAATGGTATTCCCCATTGTAACATATGGATGTGAGAGCTGAACCATAAGGAAGGTTGAGTGAAGAAAGATAAGCACTTTTGAACTGCAGTGTTGGAGGAAAATTCCTAGAGTGCCTTGAACCGTACAAGATCCAACCAGTCCATATTCCAGGAAATAAATCCTGACTGCTCGTTGGAGGGAAGGATATTAGAGGCAAAGATGAAGTACTTTGGCAATATAATGAGAAGAGAGGAAAGCTTGGAGAAGATAATTATGCTGGGAAAAATGGAAGGGAAAAGGAAGAGGGGCCAACCAAGGCCAAGATGTATGGATGGTATCCTTGAAGTGTCTTGGCTTGACCTTGAAGGAGCTGGGGGTGGCCATGACCAACAGGGAGCTCTGGCGTGGGCTGGTCCATGAGGTCATGAAGAGTCAGAAGTGACTGAACGAATAAACAACAACTAGTTCTGTGCAGAAAGGACACTGTAAACCCCCTTAAAATGTATTTTACCATTAAAAAAAACTTATAATGAGAGAATGCAAAATGAAACAAAAGTCTATGACAGAACACTCCTAGTTTTGCAGGCATTCAGTGTGCTCCTGAGGTAGAACAGAGGGCAATTATGAGTATCACTGTAGCTAATGACACAATTGTATTTGAGCTGAAAGGGCGTTCAGCTGTTGACATGCTCAGAGGCAAAAGGAAATTCTAAAACATCACAACAAATATTATAGGAAAACAAAATGCAAGTAGCATGCACAAAGAGCAGCTAGACAGTAAAACAAGAAACAAAACCTATAAATATAGCATTACTTGAGATGAGTGAGCTAAATTGACCAGGAATGCGACATTTTGAGTCAGAAAATTATACTGTGTTTTACCCAGAAAATCTAGGAAGAAATGAGGAAGCATTTAATAGTGAGTACAGATGTAGCAAAAGTAGACAAAGGATATAACATAAAGTCTTAACATAACATAAATAGTGGGTTGTTGTAGGTTTTTCAGTCTGTATGGCCATGTTCTAGAAGCATTCTCTCCTGACATTTCGCCTGCATCAGTGGCGAAATGTCAGCATCCTCAAAGGTTGTGCCATACAGTCTAAAAAACCTACAACAACCCAGTGATTCTGGCCATGAAAGCCTTTGACAATTCATAACATAAATATCAGATTTCAGGGGAAACTCATCAATAATTGTTAAATAATCCTAGTTTATGTTCCACTGCAGAGGAAAAAGATGAAAGAGTCTATGCTGGAATCCAGGAGGAAACTGATCAAGAAAAGCAGCAGGAGACGGACTGGATTTTGCAAAGCCAACCATTTGTTGATTGCAAACACATGTTTCAAGCAACCAAATGGGTGAGTATAGATATAGACATCATCTGAGAAGCAAAGGATGGAGAAGCATCTATCTCTCTGCAAAAACGAGACCAGGAACACATTGTGGCACAGACTAGCAACTACTAATATCAGAGTAAAGCTGAAGAAGACTACCAAATCAACCAATGTGTCAAAATACAACCTGAAGAAAAGAGAATTTAAAGATAGTTTAAAAACCAAATATGCACTAATAGGTTTCATTGACAGGGAACCAGAAGGACTCGGGACTGAAGCCAGGGACATTACCAGAGAAGAATACAAAAAGACACTATCTTCTGCCCAAAATAAGATAAGCCTCAATGGATTGCAGATGTATCTTTTAAAGCAGTGAAGGAAAGATAATATCCAGAAATAAAAGGTGATAGTAGCTTAACTCTGAATGAACTTGGCCAGTGACTTCTCTATAGAGACAAGAACTACTATGCTTTTGCCCCCCTCTGAGGCTGAGAGTGCATGACTTGTCCAAGATCAGGAGATTCCATCTGAACATTAGGAAGAACTTCCTGACTGTGAGAGCCGTTCATCAGTGGAACTCTCTGCCCTGGAGCATGGTGGAGGCTCCTTCTTTGGAAGCTTTTAAACAGAGGCTGGATGGCTATCTGTTGGGAGTGCTTTGAATGCAATTTTCCTGCTTCTTGGCAGGGGGTTGGACTGGATGGCCCATGAGGTCTCTTCCAACTTTGTGACTCTATGATCAGTCAGTGAATATCCATGGCTGAGCAGGGATTCAAATTCTGGTTGCCAGAATTTGAATTTGAAGTTGAAACCGCTACACCACACAGGCTTTCTGCAGTTCCATTAAGTGATCTTCAGGAACAGATAACATATCTGACTGAAGAAGAAAAAAGATTTGCCTGCAGAAATAAAATATGGTGGGCACATGTCAGGAACAGCCATTGAAAAGTATCTCTCCCTTGTCTTCACCAAATTTATCTGTTACAGTGGTAGAAATGAAATAAGTTCAAAATATCTTAAAGCATACATAGGATGAGTTAGGAAAATTAAGTTTTTCAAATAGTCCAGATGTAAGCTGTGCAGGTCATAGCTAGCACTTTGAATTGTGCCCCAAAACAGACCTGTAGCCAGTTAAGCTTGAGCAACATGGTAGTTATATGTTCCATGCAATCAGCCTTGGTTGAAGTCTGGGAGTAGCATTAAGAGCCTGCTGACATTTCTAAACAATTGCCAAAAGCAGCTTACATAGGGACATGGCATTATAGTCATCCAAAAAGAACATGGCATTATAATCATCCAAATGGGATATAATCAAGGCAAGTGTCACCATGGATAGATCTGACATGTCCAGGAACAGCATATTCGCTTTAACTGTGTACGAGATGTACATCCAAGTTACAACCCTGAAATTTTGAGGAACGTGTTACCCTATTTACCACAGACTGAATCCCTGTTCTTTCATCTGCCTTTAGACTGTCAAGGAGCACCTCTGTCTTTTTTAGATAAAGCTTCAGTTTGCTTGTCCTCCAATCCGTTTCTGACAACAGACACCCATTTGGTACCCAAATAGCTTCCTTGGAAATTGAGGGAAAGGAAAAATGCAGCCAAGTATTATTAGCATATTAGTAACACCAAAACCTCAGCTTTGGAGAACCTCTCCCACTTTCTTCCTAGATATGTTAAACAGCATCAAGACATAACTGAATTATTCAGGATTTCAGTGTAAACAGTTTGAATATTGGGACTCCTCTGAGAACAGCTAGTACCATGTTAGAACAGAACCCAAAATCCTAACTAGAGACACCTAAGAAGGACAATGTGGTTGATAGTATTGAAGGCCACTGGGAAATCCAGCAGAACGAAAAGAGACACAAGCCTTGTCCAATTCCCAGGATATGTGGTTAAAGCTGAGTCCATTCCACAACCAGGCCTGATGCCAAATTACAATTGAGTAAAATGGATCGATGATTTATTTATATTTATTTACATTTTAAGACTATCTTTCTTCTAAAGAGCTCCTAATGTTATGAATAGCTCTCCTACCACCCATTCTAACCTCAGAACTATCCCATGAGAGAGGTTGGGTTGAGAGACTAGCAGAGTCCCAACATCACAGCCACTGAAATAAAGATCTTTTCAGTCTTTGTAACTAGGGGTTCATCTACAGTCTGACAAATTATACTGAAAGGTGGGAGAATCCTCTCCATGGTTGCTAAATGTCTCATGGAGCTGATTTGGGTTAATACGGACCAAAGTTCAAGGCTTAATATGGCCTTGAACTGTGATAACTAAAGTAGCAGGTTGCTCTGAATTTTCCCTGAGAATCCCAGGATTACTCCAATTGAGTTCAAAATGCAAAAGTAATCTTTTTTTTCATTTTAAAAATGTAATACGCCCACCATATACATTACAAACATATACACTGTGAAAGGACCTCCGCCAATGGTAATGAAGCTGCCACCAAATTGTAAAGAGAAGCTACCAAATAGTGAGGAAGCGCCTAGGTTTAGGAGAGAGGAGCCACTGATTTGTAAAAGGCTCTGGTATTAAAGGTTCTGTTTGTGTTGTGAGGTAATTTTGGTAGAGTGGGTGCACCGAACGTAGAATTAATGGAGATGAGGCAGTTTTAAAAACCAAAGAGAACAAGTTTATTTTTAAACAAAGCGTATGGTTGCAGTATGAAGATGTTAAGCTTGGCAAATACTTGATGGTTACATGTAACTTGGTTGCGATACAATTCAGACTTTCGATGTTACAACTTATGAACTCTTGCTGTGGTGAAGCACTTTATTAACCAGTGTTCCCTGCAGTGAATAGTCTCTCTGTTTGATCTATCCTTGATCAAACTACAGATCCCTAGTCTTTTTTCGACTAACGATCTTAGCCAGCCTCTGTTAGTTCTTTCTAACTAAAGCAACTAACCAGGTTTTCCCCTTCAGCTTCCTAGCTGAAGAAATCTCTACTATTCACGAACACTAAACCCTGACTCTTCACTTCTTCACTCCTCAGAGTCTAAAACCTGACTCTGCTGCTCTCTCAGAGTCTCCAGCCTGACTCTGCTGCTCTCTCAGAGTCCCCCCTGACTGACTCTAACTGTCACTTTTCAAAACCTTCACTCTCTAAGCTCCTCCCACCTCCTCTTCTGCCTCGTTTCCATGGTAACGCATCTCTCACAGCTAGGCCGCTCCAGCCTTAGGGCAACCGATGCAAACATAAATACAGTTATAAGCATATTATTATAAACACTTCTGTACATACACATACACATCTGTAGACAACCCATCACCCACAGTACAATTACCCCTCAACCCACCCTCTGGTTTCTCTTCAGATCATATAAATCTTTCACCTTTACTGCCTTTGTATTGTTGAAGGCTTTCATGGCCAGAACCACTGGGTTGCTGTAAGTTTTTCAGGCTGTATGGCCATGTTCCAGAAGGACTCTCTCCTGATGTTTCACCTGCATTTATGGCAGGCATCGTCAGAGGTTGTGAGAGAATGCTTCTGGAACATGGCTATACAGCCCGAAAAACTTACAACAACCCACTCATGTCTTTGTGTTTACTTCATGTGATTTGTGGTGGAATTGGAGGCATTAAGAAGCTATCTTTAGCATACTGTTAATTTTGTTCTAGAAAATAATCAATATTGACAAGAAATATATGCATAGCTGGTTGCAATATCTTCCTAGCTCAGGTTGCAGTGGTTCTTGGAGCAGAAGTATAAGCAATTATTTGCGATGTTGTTTAATTAAATGTATATTCATTACTATGGCAGCATTTTTACAATGTTTTTTAGGGAAAGAGGAAGATCTGGAGAGAAGTTAACAGTTCATACCCAATTTAAATATAAATTTACTTTTGCATTTTATCTAAAGCAAAACTGAATTCTCACACAAATTGACACTTTAATTTGATAAATTCAGGCAAATTGAGAAATGTATTTTCTTCCATTTTGTAAAGCAGGTACTCTCGGTCTTTGTAAGCAGAATTTTTAAAGCCAAAGATTTCAGAATAAACTGAAACTGACAGTGGGATGGTTTTAGTTTGCCAAGCAGCCAGTGTGTGTTCATTTTAGTCATGATTTTAAATGCAGTAGCTTGTTAGCAGCAGCAGAAGCTGGAGATATGCATAGCTCATCCACAGCACCAGCTACGAGGGAAAGCTTGAAATTCAGTGGGCAGTGCCAAGAGCTGGAGGGCTCAGTAAGATTCAGGGACAGGGGTTCAATTCCCACTTAGCTGCTTATCCTCCCCAAGATTAACAAAATCAGTACCGCTACACAGGCAAATATATGCAATGATTTAAATAAGAGGCTCCAATTTTCTCAACATAGAATTTGGCTTATTTTATGATTTTGCATGGCATGCATATATTTGGGGAGAAGGGGCGACTGGAAATTTGTCTTTTCCAACTATAACCAAATTTTCCAACCCTGTATGGTTGGTCAGTGACCATGCAGATTGGGGTGATGCTAGGAGTGATAGTTTCCAGAGTTCATCAGAGTCTCTTTTAAGAGGGTGGATTTCAGGTTGTTGCGAAACCCAGAAAGTTATCATACAGTGATAAGTGCAGCTGTTGATGGGTCCTGCCACACATTGTTGTGCCTGTTTTGTAGTTGCACTGCTCTTAATACTTAATTGTATGGCCTCTTTTTATTGATGGGGAAAAATAAATGAATCCAATATCACTGTTGTTTCACCACTCTTCCTCATCTTGCAAAGCCTTGGTCTTGCAAAGTGAAAGAATGTTTCACGAAAATGTTCTTAAGCAATTGAGGCAAAAAAGGGCAAAATTAGGAAGTGGGGGGAGGAAACAGAGCATGAGCCTCCCCCCAGCAGTTACCACACATTATGAAAAGGATATCTTAATTCTGTTGGCATCAATGAGGGGAAATGGGAACTTCTATTCATATATGGTGGGACTGTGCCAAAATACAAGAATTCTATAGGAAAATAAAGGGGGGAAATGGAGGAATTGTTAGGGCAAAAATAGGGCTGAACAAATAACAGTGTTTTACCCTGAATCTGGAAGGGAAAAGTAGCAATAAAGATTGGGCCAAGGTGACAAAATATATGTTAACAACAGCACAAGCTACAGTCACCCAGGAATGGAAAGCATATTAAAATGGGATACACTTGAATGGTATTAATATTTAGCAGACTATATGCTTCAAGATTATATTATGGTCAGGACAAATAAATATACCGATGGATGCTCCAGGGGGAAATGGGAAGAACAGATAGCCAAGAGGGTTTGCTATTGTCTGCAGTTTTGCATATCCACGCAAACTCTGGAAATGTATATAGTACAGGGAGGTTATAATGAACTTCAGGGGATGGGATCAATGTTGGTTGTGTACAGGAAAACCACCATTAGTGGTAGATTGTGTATAGAGAAGATAGTCCTATGCTCCATGTTTAGCAGAATGTAGGTGCTTTGACTGCAATCCTATAAAGACCTCTGCAAATGAAGAATCAGGATTGCAAGCCATAAAATTATGATAGCCTTGTAAAGTGTTCCATAGACCTCTAATGCCTATGCCAGTGAGGCCTCTAGGGTCTCTTTTAATGTACATGGGTTTTCATAATAAATTCCACTCCAGGGCATTACTGACCTGAGTGATTCTCACTCATCCTGTCTTCAGCCTGTGGAGCTTCTTGGCTCAATCTCACTTAAATGTTAAATAAATAACTAGCCTTAAGCTCTAATCACAGGGACTGCTTAGCATTTAGATGGCAAGGAAGTGCCTGAAAGCTCAGGGCACCAACAGCGAGGAAAGAGAACAAGGGAGGGGGGAAAGAAAAATAGAGAGAGCTAGAGAAAAAAATGAATGAATCCAAGAGTTCTAAGCTTACTCCATAGCCACCCTAAACATCTGCCAGTTGCTAATGGAGGCTTAGCATTGCCAGTTTTCTTTTCTTGAATTCATTTCTTTAACTGATTAAAAAAATATGAAATATGTATGTCCTGCTCTTTGGCCCCCACATGACTTCCCCCACATGACTTCCCACATGACAGATTAAAAACCCAGATGCATACTATCAGTGAAATCTGTTTCTATAATAAAACTTAACATATGTATATATGTATTTATCTGTTTTTCAAAATAGTTCCCACATCCAGAGAACCCTGTGACTCCCACCAATGAACCAAACTTGTCACACAGACATAAGCAACAGAGGGGGTGGACCCAGATGATAGCAGTTGCAGTTCATCCACATCCAGATACCATTGGGAACCCCACTAATAATCGATCCGGACCAAACTTGGTACACATACCCAACATGCCCAACTTTAAGTACTGGTGGGAGGACAGTCTCAGGAGAATAGTAGTTTACCCACATTGAGACCACTGTGAATCCCAACAATGATGGATCTGGACCAAACTTGGTACACATATCCACCATGAATAACTTTAAGTACTGGCAGGGTTTTTTTTTGGGGGGGGGGGTGTCAAGGAATCATAGATTTAGAAGAGACCTCATCCAGTCCAATCCCCTGCCAAGAAGCAGGAAAATTGCATTCAAAGAACCTCTGAGAGATGGCCATTCAGCCTCTGTTTAAAAGCCTCCAAAGAAGGAGCTTCCACCACTAGGATGATGGGAGTTGCAGTTCTCCCACTAACAAAGAGCACTCTGAACCCTATCAATGATGGATCTGGACCAAATAACAACCAACATTAAATGTTAGTGGGGTTTAGGGGGAATGGACCCAGGATGATGGGAGTTGCAGTTCTCTCACAGAAACCATGGTGAACCCAAACAATGACAGATCTAAACAAAACTTAGCACACCCAACCTTAACTGTTTGCAATCTTTGGGGGGGGGGGGCATCTGGAATGCTGATAGTGGTAGTTTACCCACATTTTTATGCATCTTCTAATGAGACCATTCATAAAATCCAAAAATGAACAATGTCTTCTTCTACTAAATAGCATTACAAATTACCTAACCTGGGCATCTCCAGGTACCTAAGCTAGTAGGAAATAAAAACCACAACTGATTAAAAATATTTAACAGCTGGTATTAACAAAGCTTATAACAGAAACTTGGTAAAACAAAGATGTCATTAAAAGCCATGGAGAAGGAACTTATCTGATGGCCAAAGGAATAGAATTTGACAGCTTGGGTGTTAATTAAGACTGCATCTACACTGCTGAATTAATAGAGTTTGTTGCTACTTTAACTGCCATAGCTCAATTCTATGGAATCTTGGGATCTGTAGTCTGGCAGGGCATCAACGCTCTTTGACAAAGAATAGTGAAAGAGGATATCAATGGAAAAGGCACTCCAGAGTCCTGACACACCACAATTGCAAATAGGGAGCATTTTTATTTCAATGAACAGTTTTTCAAGAAATCTGTGCCATCTCCTGATTGGTTCAGAAATTGTCCAGCTGGGATATGCATCTTGAGTGGCTCAGGATGCTGTCCAATGTTTTTGTGGTGGTGGGAAAATTAATAAAATATCATTGGTGCATTTGAAATGTCAACCCATTTATTGATTGGCCTCCAAGAGGGTCATGATTGGAGAGGAATATGGTGCAGCATGGTTGGACTCCGGTGGACACAATGTGGTTGGTCCAAAGTACGCAATAGGTGCTTGAAGGTGGTGAAAGTTTCAATGGGTGCTGTATGGGTGAGGCTAGCTCGGGGAATGGGAGAAGGAACATTCCCACAGATAGCCCCAATCATATCAGGAAGGAGCAGGACAAAGTCCCTGGAGCCC
Organism: Anolis sagrei; assembly: GCF_037176765.1. Lineage (NCBI taxonomy): Eukaryota > Metazoa > Chordata > Lepidosauria > Squamata > Anolidae > Anolis > Anolis sagrei. The sequence goes on from NC_090022.1 coordinate 139,902,756, forward strand.
TGACTCAAATTCACTGTGAGGGGATTATGGAAACTGGAGGGATTGTTGACTGGGGTCCATTCCAAAGATGATTCATGAGAGGGGTTACCATAGAACAAAGATGCTTGCACTTGCACTCACTCTATGTTCCAATAGAGCCATATCTTATTATTTATACCCCTTACATAATTCATAATTTGGGGTCCAATTTCTCAATATCAAAACTATACTTCCTATGATTCCATACTAGTTAAAGTGGCATCAAACTACTTTATATAGTGTAGAAGGACCCCAAGTCCATATCCCAGCCAGCCCAATGGCATATAACATGGATCAAGGCTTCAGTTGAAGAACATGATAATTCTCATAGCTGATATGAAAGGAGGTGTCCCTGCAAATATCCTGTTTATAATCCATTTCAAGTTTTATGTGACACCTAAAGTAGCATGTAATAGACTCCTGCTATAGCTTGCCATAGAAAAGGAGCCCAGTCTGCTAATGGATCAAAACAAAACAAAATCAGAAATCTGGTAGAACCATTCAAAGTCTTGTACTAATACCCATTGGCTTTGACACATATTGAGCCTCTACAAAACATTGTGAAAACATCAATAATAAATAAACCAGCTTGGAGGTAGCTCTTCATCCAACATCTCTGTAACCTATTTGCCATAAAATCTTTCATTTACATTGCTGCTTATGGGGGGCAGGGCCCCCAAATCCAATTAATTATTATGTGACTGGGAATTACTGGATGAAACCTCCCATGTTACTAAGGGTGTATGTATACTGTAGAATGAATGCAGTTTGACATTACTTTAAATGCCATGGCTCAGCACTAGAGAATCCAGGGAGTTGTAGTTTGGTGAAGCACCAGCATGCTTTCACAGAGAAGGCAAAAGACCTTGCAAAACACAACTCCCATCATGTCATGGCATTTTAAGACCATCTTTTTGAATCACCTAATTGGGCTTTAAGCCCCTAATATAATTCAGGTCCAACCCTACCAGTAAGCAAAGTTAGGTAGTTTTTTTTTTTTCAGGCACCGGATTTTTGTCAGCATAAGCAGACAGGAATGGTTTAGTTTTTAATTTATGTATTATTGTATGTTTACTGCAAGGAAAAGAGAGATGTGTTTGTATGATTTTCTGTAACAGGTAAAAAAATAACTTGACTGACCTCAGTGCTTCATAACCAGGGCTGGATATATTGGGGAGCAGGATTTGCTATTCTGCATTTTGATAGGGAATATGGCATAGTGGTTTGAATATCGGGTTACAACTCTGGAGACCCATTATGAATTTCCACTCAGCCATGAAACCCACTGGGTGATCTTGGGTAATCCATGATGTCTCACCCTCATTGGAAGGCAAAGGCAACCCCCCTCTGAGTAAATTCTGTCAGGAAAACCATGATAGGGTTGCCAGAAGTCAGAAATGAGTTGAAGGTATACAACAAGTCTAGTTGCAAAATATCTTGGTCCAGCCACGACAAGCAGAAGATTAAAATGTAAGATGCAAAGGATAAGGAGCCAAACCCAATCTATGAACTAAGATGCCTATTTTATTAAACCAAAACAGAAGAAAAGAAATCAGAGAGTGAAAGAGAACATGATACAAAATAAATAAATCAATGTAGTTTCTGCACAGTTTACATTTCACAATTGCAGTAAATACCTTGCTTCCAGCTTTGATATTATTATTAACATTGGTCTCTTTTGTTATCGTTGGTGGCACAGTACAATAAACTTTATTCAATGTGATCAGAACAACATCCTAACAGTCAGCTAACAAAAGTTCTCTTGTATCAGTTTCATGTTGACAGGTGATGTCCAATTTGCATTTTTTTCAGAGTAGGAAACTAGAAAAGAGACATGAGATGGATGGAAGGATGCATGGAATGATGTTTCTCGGCTGAGGTTGCTAAGTACGGTTAATATGGAAAGATCCATTCCTGAGGATTTAGGAAAAAAGGCTAAACTGACTGCACCAGCTTGGTGGCAATGTACTGGGAATGTGATCAGAGGCAGTTCAACAATTAGACAGCAAGCGGCAAATGCTAGGAAGTAGTAAGAGGCAGAGCTGTGTGTACTGCCTGGACTACTTTGTGCCCCCTAAGTCAGTAGAAGTGGGGAAAGTACAGGATCCGGGACCGCATTTTATACCCCCCCCCCCCAAATACAACCAAACATCCCCAAATATGGCAGTATTGTCCCCAAATCTACTCACTGAGATCAATTCACACACATATCTTCTTACCAAACAAATCCTAGTGGGAAAAGAGAGCAAAATCTAAATGAGACAGCATCACTTCTGGTTACAATGGGAATAATTACAAACACAGCCAATGACTCCCTATCTCCTTCATCTTTGCTCATTTCCTACTACACATGAAATCAGATTCAGTAGCCATCCAAAATCCAAAAAAAAAATCTTTATTGGCCATCCAAAGGTGCATAAAGTACATCATGTGTTAAAAACCATACTGAGGAAGAAAAAAATCCTGATGATACCGGAATCACAGGCCTGCATTTTTTCAAATTTTGTTGTTGTTGTTGTTTTTGTTGCTGCTGCTGCTACTGCTGTTGCTGCTGTTGTCAGTGTAGAGGGTTTGAAGGGCTAATGTTGTCAAGGCATGACACCCCTCTCCTCAATATCTATAAACTTAAATAAGTAACCAAGAGTTATGATTTTTAATGTTCTCTTTAATAAATGTATAAAATGATATTTCTTGTGTGACTTGTAATGCTTATGTACTGTATCAATTTATAAATGTATAAGCTTGTATCAAATGTATCCTGAAGGCATCTGTTTCCCCAGTGCCCCCTATTTACATAAGCTCCCGGAAATGGAGATTGCTAACAATTTGGAAAGGTCCCTTCAGCGATCTCCCAGATCAGATAATATCAGATCCTTTTGTGTATGTGTATGAGACAGATGATCCCTTTGTCACCGAGATGGGCTTAGGATGTATACCTGTTTAAATTACTTTTCTGAATCAGCAGCCAAGCCTCTGGTTATCCAGGACTGTTACCTTTCCTCCCTCTTCCCCCCACCTTTGTCTTCGCGGAACTGGACATTTAAGTCAATCAAGAAATCGTCTGCATTCTCACGTCATCTTCCCCCTCGGTTTCATGCTCTCCCAGGGGGTGTCTCGGCAACAAACTGAATCTTCAAACCCATCAATAATTAGCTATTCTTCTTCCCACCATAGGGATCCCCTCCCCTTGTCAGTGATGTCAAGGAAATCCCTGCATAGATCTTACCTGGCACATTTTCTGAGCCAATCAGGAGGAGGGGTGGAAAGTCTGAATCGCCATCAATAGTGAATATAATGTCTTGTATTTTTCTGTGAATTTATATTTATAAATTTCGCCAAACTGTAATAAACCTCTGTAGTTTGCCTTCAACAAGTAGTTCTCTGTCCTGGCTAATCTGGCATAGCAGAAGGTCACCAGGCACAGACCTCCTTATTCCTTGACCTAGCTGAAATCACTACACTATCAATGTGGGCCAAAGTCGCTTCTCTCTTTGGCCAGGTAGGCTCTGCAAGACAAAGAGTATATCAACCTTGTAGAGGAAAGGCAAGTTTGACACCAGTTTAATTGCCATGGCTCAGTTCTTTGGAATCATGAGGGTTTTATTTTTATAAGGTCTTTAGCCCTCTCTGTTGCCTCTCCAAACTGCAGCACTCATGATTCCCTAGCACTGAGCCATGGTAATTAATGTAACATCAAACTGCATTAATTCTACAGTGCAGGTACAGCCAGAATTGTCAAAACCAGGCAATAACATTTCAATTCAATTAGCAATTGAAACATAGCTTCCCTTGAAATTCAGACTGTTTCTGTCCTCAAAGAGATTGCCTATCCCTTTCTTCACAAGAGAGCACTGGAACTTATGTACTGTTTCATCTGGCAAAACATTTTAGGTCTTTGATTGGTAAAACTCACTAAATGCAAGTAGAACTAATTTTTGCCTTTGTTCGAGATAAAAACCTCACAGAGTTGTGTCTCGGTCCATTGGCTCTTTCTTCTTTAGGTTACAATGTGATCAGGGGCGGCTCAACCCATTACGGAAAGTAAGCATTTGCAGTATAGTTGATTTTGCCCAGGGGCACTCTTGGAGTAAAATAGACCTTGACATATGCGAGTTGTAGTTACTGGGATGTATAGTTCACCTACAATCAAAGAGCATTCTTAACTCCACCAATGATGGAATTGAACCAAATATGGCACACAAAACTCCCACGATGAACAGAAAATATATATCAGTGACTGGTTGGGGGCGGGGGGATACTGTTTGCTTACCGTTGAGAATTACCTAGGGCTACCTCTGAATGTGATATCCTCAAATCTAGAAAACATTCAGAGCTAGCTGTATTGGTCAAATAGTAAAACATATCAAAAACCCACAAAACAGTGATACCTTTAATGGGTCAACCAAAAATGCAAATTTTTGAAGTTCCACTGGCCTCTTCATCAGAAAAGGTATCATACAGGAGAAGGAAGTAGCCAACTCAGGCTGGATATACACTGCCATATAATCCAGTTTAAGAATGCAGATTAACTGCTTCGAATTGGATTATATGAGTCAACACGGCTATATAATCCAGTTCAATGCAGTTAATCTGCATTCTGAAACTGGATTATATGGCAGTGTATATTGGGCCTCGGTTGGCTTTAATACCTAGAATAGGGGAAAGCATCATAATTTCAGGCAGGAAAACATTTTGTTCTATAAGCCATTGATATCCTTAAAAATCTTTAGAAGAGATACATGTGAGGTCTCTCAGGCTGTTTTCCACAACCTCTTTTAGCAATGCAACCACTTTCTCAAAGCAGCACTTTGTGTTTCTTAAAGATGAAATGTTCCTGGAATATCTGAACCCCAGGGGAAAAGAGGCTGACCTCAGCACTTGCCATCTCTTGGTCTGAGAGGCTGTGATTCATGTACTGTTGAATGTGAGCAGAATTTCAATCAGTATAGAGAAAAGGTAATGGTATGGCTACGTTAAGATTGATATTCATAATTACAGGTAAAGGGCTGCTTCTGATGGAAATAGGGTTTCCCATGTTTGAGGTGTAAGACCCATTAATTCCAATTATGAAAGCAGAGATGTGATATTTCATTTCACACTACCCAGCACCCCTTGTTCATCTTCAGTACTCCACTGCAGTGGTTGGCAAAACTCACAGCAACACAGTACTTCCCTAATGTGCCTGTTTAATCAGCACAATCCTTAACTTCCACCTATCCAATGTGATATACATTAATTTATTTTTTAAAAAAATATTATTATTATTATTATTATAACATTTTAAATAACATTTTGAAGAATATCTGACATCCACACAATTCCCTTCATCCTTGCTTATGCTAGCTGGAACTGATAGGAGTTGGAGACCCTAAAGGACCACATTTCTGCCTCCTTGCTATAGAGTGCTGCTTCTTAAACTGTAGGTCTCAATTCCAATCTTGGGATCACAAAAAATAGGCAACAGTAAAAGGTTCCTGAATGCCAGCCATTTGCACAAACCTGGTTGCAACAACATGCAATGTTTACAATGGACTCTGCAGAAAATGGTTCAGCTGTCCTCCACAAATTGGAAAATCATACTGTTTAGCGAACCTTGCAAAGACTGATTTATTGTCAGTATTGTCAGTAAATGCTTGATTTATGCCCATTTTATATACCTATATACCTGGAGTAACGTAAAAACTTCTTGGATGGAAAGGGGTTGCGAGTGGAAAAAGTTTAAGAAGCCCTGTTATAGAGGATGGTCCAGAGATATCAAGAAAATGGATCTGCAGTAGCTTTACTACTGTGCATTGACTTCTAGAAAGTACAAACATTTTTTGAGTGAGGCTGATTTTAAAAAGCCTAGAATATGACCTTTGGGTTTGAGGATGTGTTTGCCAAACTGTAAGAAAAATATATAATTGAAACCTTATATTTGAAAAGACTTTGATAGAACAGACCACACACTATGGCTTCTTCTGATGTTGTCATATGACGTTTATATCCTACTATGAACTTTCTTTTTCTATTTCCTTTTATAAGACGATGTCTTTTTTCCCCCAAATGGTGTAAGGAACAGACTACCCAAATGTTTTAGGTCCCAGGAAGAGCCTTAAAGGGTACTGTAACAGCCCGTACCACTCTGTTATCCCTGCTATCAACAGTGCCAGCATCGCCAATCTGTTTTTCCACAGCAGAGCTGGCAACCCTACTTCCAGCGGCAGAAACTCAGAAACTGTATTTTGCCTTCAGGCTGCTCCTTCGCAGGAGCTTCTGAGTCTTGCACTTGTCACAGCAATTGGTGGTATGACCACTGAAAAAGCCTAGACTGCAATGGCAGAAAGAATGAGGGGAGGTTGGGAAGGAATGAGAGAAAGCAAGAGGTATATACATTCTTACTCCCATAACAATCCCAGAAGCTGGTGATGTGATATGTAAAAGACAAATACACACACAAAAGAAAGGAATATCTGTTAAAATTATGTGTTCGGATTTTTCATCGAGATCTCTGTGCATCACATACATGGCAAATTGCAACTCAGAGCCTACTAGGAACTAATGGTTTTGTTGGTCACCCCTCCCTGTCCTCCTCAGGCACATGCCTGGCTCTGCCCTGTTCGGTTTCATTAACTACATTGGTAAGAGTTTGATAGAACTTCCCTTGGCAGTTCTGGAAATTTTGATCTCCATTTTCTTCTTTTTGCTTCTTCTGTTTATTATCAAGTTTTTTTCTGAACACTTAGTGAGAATCATTTTCAGATGTACATTTTTTTTCTGCATGAAGGCTATGGCCTCATAACACTTTTTAAAGCATTGTTTGTCAGGCAAATAAAAAAATAAACATCTCCTCATGGATAGCCATGCCCCGTGCTTCAGGAATTTTGAGGAAAACATCCTGTTGGTTCCTAGACCATCTAAATGATTGTGTCTTCACTGTAGAATTAATGTATTTTCATGTCACTTTAGCTGTCATGGCTCAATGCTATGGAATTCCAGGACTTGTAGTTTTATGGTGTTTTTCGCCTTCTCTGCCAAAGAATGCTGGTTCTTTACCAAACTAGAGCTCCCAGGATTCAATAATGTATGTAGCTAAAGTGGTGCCAAAGTCTACAATTTAGATGTACCCAAGGAACCAACTAGTTAAGCCCATTGTAAGAGCCGAGTTGGGTACACTGTGGCAGTGAGACTGTGACTGGATCTCCACTGCAATATAATGAAGTTTCAGTATACAGCTTAACTGCATTAAACCAAATTATATGAGTCTATACTGCTATATAATTCAGTTCAATGCAGTTAATCTGCATTCTGAAACTGAATTATTTGACAGTGTAGGATTGGGGGCTACCTCAGAACAGGCCATCTTCTCAAATGGGTGTAGTATTTTTAGGGTAAGGTTTATCACTTATATTTTAAATACACTTTATTCAAAATTGAATTGTTCAATTTGGTACTTTTTCATTATCCAGGCAGAGGCCACTAAGGGGCACTAGAGAGAGAAGGATAGTCCATTTTACAGGGATGGAGGGTGGGTTGAAGGAGGAAAACAATTTCCCCCTGTTTTCCTGTTATTTCCCCCCACTCATGTCCCCATTGTGGAAACAACCCTAGTTTATGATATGGGAAGGGGAAGGAGGCATAACCAGTGAAAATGGGGAAAACGATTTTCATTCTTCTTCTTTCCCCTTGTAAAATGGACTGTCCTTTTCTCTCTAGCGCCCTCAGGTGGTCTACTCCTGGGTAATAGAACAGTACCTTTAATTCTATTGTAATATTTACTTTTTGTGTGTTTTAATTGTATTGTTCTTTTAAATTGTGAGTCAGCTTTGGGTCCCAATCTTGGGGGAGTGAAGTGGGATATAAACAAATAATAATTCAAATAATAATTATATTTTTATAAATTATATTTTAATAATTTATTATAGTAATAGTAATCAAGTGGCTTGGTTGAGGTCCCCAAAGTCAGAGAACACAATCACATTATCTGTGAGTATGGATCCACTTAGAATCATAGAATCATAGAATCAAAGAGTTGGAAGAGACCTCATGGGCCATCCAGTCCAACCCCCTGCCAAGAAGCAGGAATATTGCATTCAAATCACCCCTGACAGATGGCCATCCAGCCTCTGTTTAAAAGCTTCCAAAAAAGGAGCCTCCACCACACTCCGGGGCAGAGAGTTCCGCTGCTGAACGGCTCTCACAGTCAGGAAGTTCTTCCTCATGTTCAGATGGAATCTCCTCTCTTGTAGTTTGAAGCCATTGTTCCGCGTCCTAGTCTCCAAGGAAGCAGAAAACAAGCTTGCTCCCTCCTCCCTGTGGCTTCCTCTCACATATTTATACATGGCTATCATATCCCCATGTACTTCATACTTACACCATGTACTTCATGCCCTCATGTCTTCCATAGGTTTCATCAACAATGACCACTTTTCCCCAGCGCCCACTTGGAAGAAGGCTGCTCAGAGGATAAAAACTAGAATGACAGGACTTGGCAGGAAAGATTTACATCAAAAGACTCCAAGCTCTCAAGTCAACAGCCCTTTAGACCTTTTTACCTGTCATAGCTCACCCTCTGAAGAGGGAAGATTCAAACAAAGAAGATGAGGCAGATTGCCAGGACCTGGCTGTGTCAGTTGCCCTTGATCTCCCCGAGTTGGAGGAACTGGGTGAGCCTTAAAGGATCCTGCTCCCCAGGAGGAGGTTGTAGACACTGGCAATTGCATTATTCCTGATAGTTGTTAAGTAGAAGACACTGACCTAATCAGGCAAGTGGGATCTTGAGACAGCTTTCAGCCACTCCTTGGCACTATGGTTTTTAACCCTTTTCCCTTTCATGTGTTTCTGACTTTGGATTGGCTCTGATTTACAGCTCTGATTTACTTCCTGCTGGCTTTGTTTATCTAGACTACTGATTTGCTGAATGATTTCTGGACTGGCTGACAACCACTTTATTGCATCTCCCTTAATCCTTCTGGATACCCTATGAATTAATTCCTTGACAGCTCTTACACTCCAACCACCTAGTTCCTGGGTTACTTGCTGTCTGGAATATAGGATATCCTATAAGCTACAACAGATGCCTATTTTCAGTTGGAAATTCCTGCTAGATGATAATGATAATGATAATTTTATTTCTTACCTGCCTCTCCTCACAGCCTAAGGCAGGCGACAACACTGCTAAAACACATACTCATTTTAAAACACTCCATATTAAAACATACTTTCATGCTATATATATATTAGAATACACAAAACAAATGTTGCCAATAGACTGGAAGTTTGAGATTTGTCATTAAAACTATCTGGATAGGCAGACAGAGTTCCTCCATTTTGCACCAGGGAAAGATTTATCTGATTAGGCAAGGTAGTTCTGAGATGGGACAGGTTTCTCTGCTTTCCATCTGACTCAGGATATCTTCTGCTAATGTTCTGCCTCACATTGGAATGAATCCTAGATGCACACAGACTGCTACAATTTTATGTAGATGATATGTTGCCATTTAAAACTATTCAAAACCTATTTATTTGCCATTCATGACTATCTGCACAGAAATTCTCCATGTAATTTGTGAAAACGCTCACTTTGGCTTAGCATCTGGATAGGCTGCTGCTAGTTGAGCCCATCTGCAGTCACTCTATGAGAAATACTACCACTTTTGTCATCTTTCTGAGAGGTGTGACTCTTCCAGAGCTTTGGGAAACATTTACCTAATCCCAAAATCAACATCAACATTCATTCAGACTGCCCATGCTGAGTTCATACAACATTTGGACAAAGAGTCTTTAACTTTGTCTTGATATACCTTGCCATCTCGTAAGCTTGGGAATCAATACTCATACATGTGATGAACAAGAAACACTCCTTATCTCCATCTGCAGTTGTTCCAGGAATTGTCTATGCCATCACATAGTCCACCCTTTCTCCTTTTATGTCCACATTTCCTCTGTTTCCTTGTCTACTACAATCCTGACTGAGAACAAATATGGCATGGTGGTTTGAGTATTGGACTATGCCTCTGGAAATCAGGGTTTGAATCCTTGCTCAGCCATGAAAAACCATTGAGTGATGCTGGGCAAGTGACATGCTCTCAGCTCCAGAAAACCCTGTAACAGAACCACCTCAGGGTCACTACAAGTCCAAAGCAACTTGAAGGCACACAACAAACTAAGCATTGTGCTGAACTTACTTCGGTCTTTGAAGAGATCAGAGAAGAAGTGGTGGATTTGTTACCAAAACCCAACATCCAGAACATCCAAAATGTTTTGATTGATGTCCTGCATAAATTCAGGACAGTTCCAGACAGCAGTAAATTGCTGGTTTTAATCAGGGGCAAAAAATCCCGGGACTTCATAAGAGGTCCACATACAGACCTGTTGGTCCCAGGATTTCTGCCTCTGTCATCCATATTTGCTGCTTCATTATGGGATTTGGAAAATCCCAATATGGCTGCCATGAGACTTCTGCCAGAAATTTTGGCCTTTTTTAAAAAAAAACTTAAGATGTGAACATACGAAAATGTGAATCATTGTACAAGTTCAGTTCCTGGGTTATGTAAGCTGCAGGGGCATCTGTGCATAAAGGATGTTATCCCTGGGTAATATATGTCTGTTCCTGATTGCTCTTATTGTAAAAAGATGTACAATGTTGACTTTGTTCTGGCCAGAGAAAATGTGCCCTCCACACATTTCATGAAGTTTCTGGCACACAAACAAAGTTTTCATGTTCTACTCAACTGTCCTCTTCTTTTTAGGAACCGACCAATCAGGAACAAATATCTAAACCCTGGGAACAAACCTAGATTTTAAAAAATCATGTGATTTCTGAGTGCAGGTACATACAGACATTTGAAAATGTGGGTTTCTGGCTAAGAACTGGGATGTTCCCACACCTGAAAATCTCACGTGTTTTGCCTTTTGTAGCGATTGCTTCCGTGTTTACAGGGAACGGCATCTGGCCACTCTCCTATTTGCTGTGGAAGCTCCTGGGAAAAAGGTACTATCTGGACCGATCCTCAGGCTTGTGTGGATGAATGCACAGGGTGCATTTTGAAGGAAAAGTTAAAAAAAAAAAGTAGAGACAGACAGTGGAAATGGGCTCTAACAAATTTCTTCAGCACCTTCAAAGTATGTGCTGTTTAAGACAGAGTTCACTGGGACAATGCTTTGTTAACACAGATTCAGAATTCACAGAAGTGTTAGCAGCTCTTCCACCTTTTCCTCTTTTTGTAGAACGTAACACTATTTTGCTATTTTAAAAAGAGTCATTGGAGGAAAGGAATAATTAATATCCCCAACTCCAGAACAGACACCGCCAGTGAGGCAGAAGTATGAAAATAAAAAATCAAAGGACAATTTGCATCAAAGGCATGGGAACGTAGAAGGGATATAGAGAAACCAACTCTTTTGATTCCTCTCAATTTGGACCAAATTATCTCCTCCTGTAACATTCTGAAACAAAAGCTGTGGGCAACATTTGTAGCTTTAAAAGAAACTACGGAGATGCTACAAGCCTTTGTCACCTCTCTCCAGTGATAGAACATTTGGGCCATCACCCAGGAAATGTTTTGTAAATTATTACTCTTAACAAAATAATAATTGTGTCTATCTGTTTATAACCCCCATGTCACCCTACCCCAGCCCCCACTCCAAATATGTTCAAAAACATGATTTTAAGCACTTCACATGCATCTGATGTGATGAGCTACAGTCACAAAAGTTTATGGCCTAAAAGAGTTGTAACCCTTTCGAGTGCCACAAGATTTTCTTGGTTTTGCTTTGCACAGTATGGGTCTCAGTTTTGGTTTTGTTTCTACTCACAAGTAATTTCAGAAAAGTGCCACCAGATGCACCAAAAGGATCTCTAGGGTAGAGGCAACCTCTTTGCTCTTTGCTTCTGTCTGAAGGCTAAAGCTCTTCTCAAAAATCAGCAGAATCCCAATTCTTTCCTCCTTTCTTTAAACTTTAAAGAAACTGTATTAACACATTCTGGTATGTTAACCAAAGCTACACAGGCACAATATGTAGAAATAAGTGACCTTTGAATCAGTCCAAAAAGAACATTTTACCTTTAAGCAGGAAGCACTGGTTCAAATTATGCAAGGGAACATGTAAATTCAGCCTAGAAAGGAAAAGAACAACTATTTAGAGGAATGCTTTGTCATTCTAATCATATCTTGCACTTACTACACTGGCTGTATATATGTTATAACTTCATCTTTTCTACCATTCAGGGAACATCCCCAGCTGCGACTATTACCCTTGCAGATAGACTATATGCCACACAATGCACTCTAGATTTCATTTCCTAAAATGCACTGCGGGTTGCATTAGGCGATGCTATGATTTGCAGTAATTCTCCTGAGATACATTATGTAGAGAAAAGACACAAAGATGGAAGTAGAAAATTCAAAGAAAGACACAACCATTCATATAGTTTCCATACACTCCACACATTCATATACGCCCAGATGTGTTTGCATAGATAAATAGTTATATGGATTTTTCATGCCACTCTTAGTTCCTTCCTGCTGTAACAATCCTGTTCTCTATTCTGGCATTTTCCCAACTTCGCTTTGTACCTATGGTGCATTCAGACTCTGCACTGATAGCAGTTTGGTACCACTTTCATTGCCGTTACTCCATCCAACAGAAACCTGGGGTTTGTAGATTCCTTAGACAGGGAAATATTTGTGCCCCAATGCTGGTCTGTTCAACAGGTTGCTGTTGTTGACACCAATTGCCTAAACAGGTATTTGGGGTTCCACTCAAACCCCACAACATAAGTTAAACTTTCCCTCCATTATTATCCTCCTGGCTGCATCCATAAACATGATGATCAGCTCTAAGCAAGCGACAGAGTTTGGAATTGACGTGATTACAGTTCTGCATATCTTCCAACCTGTATGGTGATTCTCCCATTCTTGGCAACTTGAGAATGTTTCCGGTGGAGAAAAGGGTTCTGCTCTTGTTATCTCTACTGTCAACCCCATTGTTTAATGGGGGAAGCATGGGGCTCAAACATGCAGTGCTCAAAGTATTGTTGACCTGCTTCTCCCAGCATTCTTCATCATAGAGTATGTTAGTTTATGTTGGTGAAAGGTATCATGATCCCCAGAGAGAAGGTAAAGGGATGCACCCTATGAAATGAATGCAGTTTGACACCACTTTATCTGCCATGGACCAATACTATAGAACAGGATTTGGCTATGATTCCATAGCATTGAGCCATCACACTTTAAGTGGTGTTGAGCTACATTTATTCTGCAATGTAGAGGAAACCAAAAGCCCAGTGAAGAATATTCCAAGCATGAAACAAGTTGTGCAATGAACTGGGGTATTGTGTCCATACTATGTGTGGCTCGAACACTTTGGGTTTGTATGTAGAACATAGTCATGTGGCAAAGTTCACAGAGAATTGCCTAGCAAAGGAAGGAAAAAGCAGTCTGTTCAGAAATAATCCAGACTTTAAAGCAGGGTTAGGGGATATGTTGCCCTCTAGATGCAACACCCAGCAACATTAGCCAGGGCAGCCAGTAACAGGAAATGATGGGAGAGCCATCCAATGATATCTGGAGAGTCACCAATTTTCCCAGCCCTGCTTTAAGCAGGGCTCCAACTGTTGTATCAACAAGCTCTCTGTTGTCCTTTTTCATATATTTCCTCAAGATGGTATCATCCAGCCACTCTCTCAAGCACTCTTATCTGCAGAAAACTTGATATGGGGAGTTTTCCCAGACTTTGCGCTGCTGCAATTAAGACTTCTGAAAGCTCAGTTTCAGCCTACAGGCAGTTGCCTATGTGTGGATGTTCCCATCAAACTCTCAACTACTACTGCAACCAGAAGTCATATGAGCCACAACACTGGCTCCAAATGACATTATGGGTCAAGTGGATGACCCACTGGTTCCCTTCTTCATTCTCTCCCCTCCCTCCTGGTTTTTTGAAAGTACAACACAAATACAGAAAACTTCACAGGAGCTCTGATATCAGCTGAGCTCCTGTGAATCCAGGAGCTCTGATATCAGCTGAGGATTATTGGAGAATGGTGGGTCCCAGGGGCTTTGAAGCCTCTTCACAAACCCAAAATTGCCTGCCTTTAGATATCTCTACCTACTGTAAGTTTCAGGGAGACATGGAAATATCCTGAGATTTTTTTTTCTAGTTCCCTGAGAACTGGTGGCAGCCCTAACCCTTAGCCAGAATGAGGCAGCTTCCTAGGGTTGTCAGAGAGAACACTGGAGATGGCTTCTATCCTTTTAATGGGAATTTCCATAGATGTTGCTTAACAGCTGGTTCCATGACCAGCAACATTTGCTGAAATTCCCTTTTATCTAGTGATAAATTTATATTCAGTGTTTATGTTTGTATGGGTCATCTAAGTTTTCATTGTCGGTTATTTTTGTCTGTTATTAAGTTTAAAGTTAGGTTGCTTTGATATTGCTTGATGTGGTCTGTTTTGATGTAATTTGTATGTTTTTCCTTTTTGATATTGAATGTTTTCCATATATGTTGGAAACCACAGTGAGTCCCTTCGGGGAGATAGGGCAGTCTACAAATAAAGTGTTGTTGTTGTTGTTTTTGTTGACACCTCATTGAAGGTACAGAGGCCTTTCTAATTTTGTAGTCGGAAAACAGTATCAGGTAATAGTTTTGGGGTGTCACAAAACTGGGAAATTGTAAGTTTTAGTTTTTTCTTACCAGGGACAGATATGACTCTTATGAGATTTTCTATCCTCCACATACCCTGCAAATTGTAGAATATCTCAGAGTATTTGGTAGCAATAAAAAAAAATCCCTTCATATGGCCACAAAAAGAGCCCTGGGGTCACCTGGAGCTCAGGGGCCATACTTTGACTACCTGATCATCTCTACTCACTCTACGAAAGTGCACAAGTGCATGAGCACGTGATATGGAAGATACATAAAGCTGGAAGAGGTTCTTCCTTTGTTTGAGTTTATTTACAAGGATATTGGAGTGGTCAGAAACTAGATTGCCAGCATGCTCATTTGCATCACAACAGCCTCTCCTCCCCTTATGTGAAATCAAAAAATAAAGAAATGATCCTGAAAGAAGGGGTACAGCCTTATATGAACAGCCTTATAAGTTTAAGTCTACCAGCTGATAAGCTTAGAGATATTTACAGATAGGACTTGGAACTAGGCAGCTGGCTTTGAGGGTGGAGGAGGTTGTTTTTGGCACTGCCGTTCCATAAGATATGATTGAGTAAGATATAAGAGACGATTCCATAATATATGTTCTGAATCTGGGATCCCTGGGACTCTGATTTGGCCCTCAAGGATCATATCTCCTTCTTCAGGTGGCAGCACTATTTTTCCCACTTTTCGTAGAACGGGCCCTCCATAGCCACAGATTCTGTTTCTACAGATTGAACCATATGCTTTGAAAATATTTTTAAATACCCCTAAAGGAAATCTTGAAAAAAATGTTGCCACTCTCAATGAGAGTCAGGATTTTGCTACACCACTGTATATAATAGGACTTTATCGTCCATGGATTTTGGTATCCATGGGGGGATCCTGGAACCAAACCCTAGCAGACACCAAGGTCCTCTGTTTTCCCTCTTTTATTAAAGGTTGAAGTGATTATTCTGAGGCTTACTTACTGACAACACAAGTTTTCGGCTAAACTTGGTTGCGTTCTCTACAGAGCAACCTTTCTTATCTAGGCTGCTCCAGATGCTTTAGTTTATAAGCCCTACAGCCGCAGATAGTGTGGCCAGTGTGACTAGAGATTATGGAGTTTTTGTCCAGAAATATCTGTGCATGGACCACCCATCCCTGTCTCAGGTTCTTATGGTTCTCATATCAGAAAGGCAGAGCATCCACCCAGAGAGCTTTTGAGCAGCCAGGCCCTTCATCCTGCCTGCTGCTGCTACCTCTGAGCTGGAATTTCCTTCTCTTTCCCTCCCTTCTTTACGAACTCCCCATCTGGCTTCAGGTGATCATTGGGGTCAGTCGATTTACAGGACACTTCAGAAAGCGTCTCAGGCTGTTAACATGGAAAACAGCCCCGTAAAAAAGAGAGCTATTCCCATTTCCCAAGGACTAGCAGAGCTGCATGGCACACGGCATCGCCCAAGCACCTCCAGCGACTGCAGCACTTAATAGACCAATGCGAATTAAATTGCCTCCCATACAACAGATGGACTGTGGCTCCAGATAAAGAAGCAATTTGCAAGCAGGGGACTGTGCCTTCCCGTCTAAGGGAATGATCAAAAGGAAGGGTTTTTAAAAGAGAGGGAGGTTGAGTCTGTGTGTGAAAGGAGGGGGGAGGTATGTGACGTATAGGCTCAGAAGGAAAATTTTGGCATTCACTCCCATGCAGGGCATGAATGCTTCTTGGCCACCATAGCATTATCATTGCCCCTGAGTTCATCTCATTTGGTGTCACAAGGATGGAAAGTGGTGGAAGAGATGGGAAGCTGCTTTCAAGAAAGGCAGAACAACCACCTCCATCCAGATGGAAACACACCAAACCATCATAGAGGAAATGAGAAGGGAACCTTCAGTTCTGCCCACAAACAACAATAATTGTGTGTCTTTGCCACACAGCAAATTGCAACAAAATCCAAACTTTATTAGGCTAACCAAAAGAAACCAGGAAAATCATCCATTGATTTCAAACCAGAGTATAACTGAGCTCTATGATAAACCTACTCTACCAAACACTTGACCTAGTACAATGTGATAAAGTGGGAAGTATGTAACTGGCGTTACATCCTTTTCTCTCCTTCATCAAGCAAAAACCCCATAGTTTTTTTTAAAAGACAAAGCAAGGGTATAGAAGTGATCATTTTAGAGTCACAAGTCTGTATCTTCTTTCAGATGTTTGCCTAACATGGTGTTTAAGGGTCAGTACAAATAAAGGTCACACCCTTAACCACCTTCAGGGGAGCGGAAATAAAGATGGTAAAAGAAACACTGTAAAATCTCCTTCTCTATTAGCAGCAGTAGATTTGTTTTGAGTACAAAAGAAAACAAAGGCTGTCAGGTTTCCAGAAGCCATTTCTTTTGTTTAATGGGCTGCTGAGAGGAAGACTTTTCTGGCCATGTTGTGGAAAGAACCTGCATGAAGAGTACGGTGCTACTCCAATATAACAATAACATTTCTCTCGGGGAGGACATCACTGGTTATTTTGCAGGCCCACTTCATTGCTATGTGAAACAATCCCTGCCTCTGCCACCACCAACCTTAAAGTTTTATATAGCCTAACACAGTTTGGAGGCAGGGACGGGTTGTTGAGAGTGTGGGTTTAATAACAAAAGACCCTCCTCATAAAGGTATAGTAGAGCAACTCGTTAGCAGCAGCGTGACCCAGCACCAGTACACCAAAGGGAGAAAAAGAACAAAAAGACACAGACCAATGTTATCTCTTCCATTGGAGGCTTTTCTTAGTAATAAAATAATAAAGTTGCACTATTTACAATAACAAGGTTTCCCCAACACGAATAAACAAATACATAGTAGCTTTACACGCAGAAACCTTCATACTGGAGCTCCCTCATTTGAGGCTTCTCTCATACAGACTGAGGTTTTCCCTCACTGAGGCAAACTAACACTAACAGGCTTCGGCCTACCCACTCTCTTCAGGGCAAGGCTAGCTTTGGCCCACCGACTCTAATAGGCTTCGGCCTACCCACTCTTCTCGGGGCAATGCTAACTTTGGCCCACTGACTCTAATAGGCTTCGGCCTACCCACTCTCCACAGGGTGACCCTAGCTTTGGCCCACTGACTCTAATAGGCTTTGGCCTACCCACTCTTCTCGGGGCAATGCTAGCTTTGGCCCACTGACTCTAATAGGCTTCGGCCTACCTACTCTCTTCAGGGCAACGCTAGCTTTGGCCCACTGACTCTAATAGGCTTTGGCCTACCCACTCTCCTCAGGGCAACGCTAGCTTTGCCCACTGACTCTAATAGACTTCGGCCTACCCACTCTCCTCAGGGCAATGCTAGCTTTGGCCCACTGACTCTAATAGGCTTCAGCCTACCCACTCTCCTCAGGGCAACGCTAGCTTTGGCCCACTGACTCTAATAGACTTCGGCTTACCCACTCTCCTCAGGGCAACGCTAGCTTTGGCCCACTGACTCTAATAGGCTTCGGCCTACCCACTCTCTTCAGGGCAACGCTAGCTTTGGCCCACTGACTCTAATAGGCTTCGGCCTACCCACTCTCTTCAGGGCAAGGCTAGCTTTGGCCCACTGACTCTAATAGGCTTCGGCCTACCCACTCTCTTCAGGGCAACGCTAGCTTTGGCCCACTGACTCTAATAGGCTTCGGCCTACCCACTCTCCTCAGGGCAACGCTAGCTTTGACCCACTGACTCTAATAGGCTTCGGCCTACCCACTCTCTTCAGGGCAACGCTAGCTTTGGCCCACTGACTCTAATAGGCTTCGGCCTACCCACTCTCTTCAGGGCAACGCTAGCTTTGGCCCACTGACTCTAATAGGCTTCGGCCTACCCACTCTCTTCAGGGCAACGCTAGCTTTGGCCCCATGACTCTAATAGGCTTCGGCCTACCCACTCTCTTCAGGGCAACGCTAGCTTTGGCCCACTGACTCTAATAGGCTTCGGCCTACCCACTCTCCTCAGGGCAACGCTAGCTTTGGCCCACTGACTCTAATAGGCTTTGGCCTACCCACTCTCTTCAGGGCAAGGCTAGCTTTGGCCCACTGACTCTAATAGGCTTCGGCCTACCCACTCTCTTCAGGGCAAGGCTAGCTTTGGCCCACTGACTCTAATAGGCTTCGGCCTACCCACTCTCTTCAGGGCAACGCTAGCTTTGGCCCACTGACTCTAATAGGCTTCGGCCTACCCACTCTCTTCAGGGCAACGCTAGCTTTGGCCCACTGACTCTAATAGGCTTCGGCCTACCCACTCTCTTCAGGGCAAGGCTAGCTTTGGCCCACTGACTCTAATAGGCTTCGGCCTACCCACTCTCTTCAGGGCAACGCTAGCTTTGGCCCACTGACTCTAATAGGCTTCGGCCTACCCACTCTCCTCAGGGCAACGCTAGCTTTGACCCACTGACTCTAATAGGCTTCGGCCTACCCACTCTCTTCAGGGCAACTCTAGCTTTGGCCCACTGACTCTAATAGGCTTCGGCCTACCCACTCTCTTCAGGGCAACGCTAGCTTTGGCCCACTGACTCTAATAGGCTTCGGCCTACCCACTCTCTTCAGGGCAACGCTAGCTTTGGCCCCATGACTCTAATAGGCTTCGGCCTACCCACTCTCTTCAGGGCAACGCTAGCTTTGGCCCACTGACTCTAATAGGCTTCGGCCTACCCACTCTCCTCAGGGCAACGCTAGCTTTGGCCCACTGACTCTAATAGGCTTCGGCCTACCCACTCTCTTCAGGGCAAGGCTAGCTTTGGCCCACTGACTCTAATAGGCTTCGGCCTACCCACTCTCTTCAGGGCAACGCTAGCTTTGGCCCACTGACTCTAATAGGCTTCGGCCTACCCACTCTCCTCAGGGCAACGCTAGCTTTGGCCCACTGACTCTAATAGGCTTCGGCCTACCCACTCTCCTCAGGGCAATGCTAGCTTTGGCCCACTGACTCTAATAGGCTTCGGCCTACCCACTCTCCTCAGGGCAATGCTAGCTTTGGCCCACTGACTCTAATAGGCTTCGGCTTACCCACTCTCCTCAGGGCAACGCTAGCTTTGGCCCCATGACTCTAATAGGCTTCGGCCTACCCACTCTCCTCATGGGAAAATAAACTGAATTTGGGAGGTAGCTGTGAAAGGACCTGCTATGACCTTAATAGAGCCATTAGGCAGTGTGTGGGTCCTCACTGATTTCCCTTGAATGGAGGACAAGATGACTGCTGTCCCACTTGCCCTGTCATCCCAGGTTGATGGGCTTCTTTCATTTGTTTCCCTTTATGTGTGGATTTAGGAGGATTCAGCATCGTTGAGCAATATTCTACTTCTGTTTCTAGTATATGCCTCCCCCCCCCCCAAAAAAAACACCAAAAACAAGTGACACATCACTCTCCAGTCCTAGAACTTGACTTTTCTTCTCTGTGGTCTACTATATAACAGTAGCTGTTGTTCTTTGGCTGCCACATGAATTGGACGCCAGCTTCTAGAATACAATTCCAAATAATTGGCCATGCTTGTGAGGTTTCTAGGAGTTAATCCAAAATATTTAGAGGTGGAGAACCAATATAGTGAAGAGACGCCTCCCCTCTTCCAGCGCTCCCTGCATGCTCTACGTGGCCAAGTGAGTCACATTTCAAAATGTTATGTCCCTCTTAGCTCATGATTGGTTCTCAGAGGGAAAGGACTTTTGATGGGACAGTTGGGATTGTTCCACGGACTCTAGTTTTGTTGTTCTTGTTTTTATTATTATTATTATTATTATTATTATTATTATTATTATGGATGCCTAAGCAATATTCCTATGTGTAGATTATTCTGATTGTCCCGACAGGCTGTCAGTTCAGCTCGCAATGAAAAGTCTCCTTCCTTTGTACTTCCCCACCTCTCCCAGTCTCTTCCTCACTCCCCGTCACCTTCCTTCTGGCCTGGCTCCCTTTGCTCTTTTCTCTGCCTCCATCCTGCTCTCTCCGGCTTTGCCATGAAGCAAATGTGAAGCAGTCTCTTCAGCCTGGAGATTCCACACCGTAGAACTGAAAAGATCAGCAAGGTTGGGCATTTGCTAAGGTCCAGGTAGGCTAGATGTTTCCCTTTAAAAGACATAATGTATTTTTAAAGAAACACTCACAAGGGAGATCCTGCACGGCATTTTTAAAGAAATTGTTTCCAAGCATCTATTTTCTCATTCAAATGGTTTGTGAGAGGAAGCTTCTCTGTTACATGCAATTCTGATATTTGGGTTGGAGTTAAAGTAATTTTTTTTAAAAGCAGCCTGGGAGTAAACACAGAGTAGCAAATACATTTACATGCATTAATATCTTAACACTGATCCATGTAGTTTCTAATCTAATAGGTCCCATACTGGGAGAAAAGTATAAAATAATAATCTGATTCGGTGTTCCTGGTTTGTTCATGACATTGTATGTGAGCACTTCAGCTCCACTGGGTGTCCGTCGCTTAACAAATGCCCTGAGGTCCTATGTGCAAGGTCTCACTCCCTTCCGACAAATATCAGCCCCAGAAACCATATGAGAAATGTTCTTGGATTTAGAAGCATTTGGATAGATGTCTGGACACAATGGCATCTATTGTTTGTTTTTATGCACCTGAGGGATTGTTCTACCTGTTTATCAGGTACCAATGTCCTTAGATAGATAGATAGATAGATAGATAGATAGATAGATAGATAGATAGATAGATAGATAGGCAGGCAGGCAGGCAGGCAGGCAGGCAGGCAGGAGAATAGGGACAGTTTCAGGGGCTGCCCAAATCCAAGGTCCGCAAAATAACTTCAGGATACACTCTGCCCACTCTGCCTTAGAACGTGTGCTGTAGATTAGTCATTGCCACCGCGACAGTGATGAAGTGATAGCACCCTGCACATAGGAATAATCTCTCCTGGATTTTAGAAAATTGAAATCTCCAGAACCTTTTGGAGATTTTATGAACTTTAGAAAAACAAGATCTTGTTAGAAGTCATAATCTTATGAAAAATGATGCCATACACTCTTGATAAAAAGCATGACCTGTTAAAGTCATATCCTTTTAGGGAAAATGGCATTCACCAGCATTCATGCAAGGCAACTAGGCTTCTCAGCTGTTAAACTCGTGTAGGTATGTCTTTGAACTGTGAGGGACAAAGATACGCCAAGGCACAAAAACATATATATGTATATAGCAGAATTTCAGAAGTGTTATTTTTAATTGCCCCAAAACATATATTCTCCCTTAAAATATATTTGCCTTTAAATCGTGCTCTCAGGAGACAAAAATAAGCAGACTTCTTTAAAAGCAACATAGTTGGTTTACTCACAAACTTCATGTATTCAACATATAGATACTTTGATTATCAATCCAGTTACAAATAGGATTTGAAGTAGTTTTTCTGTGTAGATAACACAGGGCATCATTTCTTAGAATCAATAGACCATAGTCCAAAGGATCTCTCTGTTCTGAGAGTCTAATAGAGTCTCTGTAATCTGTTTCAACTTACTTCTAAAAGCATACTGTACATCTGTTTCTACTGAAGTCTCAAAGCAAACAGTCCCTACTGAAGTCTGAGGCATACTGTTCCTGCATCGAAGTCTGAAACATACACTGTTCCAAAATGGAGTCTGAGTCCTGAACAAGCCCAGTTCTGAACACAAGGTCTACAGCCCCGCCCACAAAAAAAGAGTTAAGGTAAAATTGCATACCAATACACACATATACAATGCAGTAAGCAATATGAATTATATTCATAACAAATAACTAATGGTGGCTTGAAGAAAGTTGCTATATCCAACAATGGAATCTTCTTTATTCATAGTGATTGAGGAATATGCGCATGATCCTGGTGCCTTGGGAGCCTGCAAAAAACAAAACAGTTCAACATCGGATCTGGCCTTGGTTTTGTCATTCTTTCTTAATTGTTTTTGAAACTAAGATCTGGAGGCTGCCTTCATTTGGGTTTTTGGCTCTATGTGATAACTTGTGAGGCCTGAGAGTCACAAATTATCACCTCACCCTCCTGATCCCTTCTTCAGTTTATTCTACAACTATTCTACCTTGTTTTTGTGACTTCCCAGTCTATCATGCCTCCCTACTGAATCATTCCCAGTTCTCCTCCCTCCCTTCTGCCCCCCCCCCCCCCCCACATCCCTGCAGTGTGCTCTCCCTGCTCCACCTCCCCTGCCCTTGACCCTAATGCAAGCAGACTATGCTGAACACACTGGGCATGCCGAGCTCAACACACGTCCTGCTGGCACCTCCCCCAGGAAATCTCTCTGGTGCCTTGGTAGCACATCTGGACAGCTTCGCCAAGGGGGCTGAGATATTCTCCAGAGGCAAGAGACCCACAAGCCTCCTAGCCAGGTCTTGATCATGTGTCAAAACCTTTTCAAGTTGAAACAATCAGAGAGGAAGTTTTCTTAGTACTCCAACTGTGCTCGAAAAGACTACACTATCAGCCACAGAGATGGTGCTGGACTAGCACTCCTGGATAGTTTGAGGAAATACCGTAGTGCCAGAGTTGGGAGAACACAATTATTCCAAATTCCATGCTATTGTTTTTATAATCCACTGTTGGAGTCAGTATATTTCATTTCTGAAACTAATGATGCATAGACACAAATATGGTCTTTACAGTTTTCTGTGCCTGAACAACACTGGGTTCATATGGCTATGGTTGTTGTTGCTTCTGGTGGTGTTCTTATCATCAGCATCAGTGGTGGTGGTGGTGGTGGTGGTGGTGGTGATGTGTGGGCTGCTACAAAATGTTAGACTATGAGGCATTCCAGCTTCCTAGAGTTCCAGCCTTCTTCCATAATTCTTCTTGTGTGCCTTCAAGTTGTTTCCAAATTGTGGTGACTCCCAAAATGTCCAGAGTAATAATCCAATGTTCAAGCAACTACACCATGCTGGGTCCCTTTTTTATTTCTCTCCTTTCCCCACAACAATCAGGCAAGTTTTTGTGCCCACCAAGCATGTTGAATTTTTTGGTGGGGGGGAGGGGGGCTTTAGTTGAGGTCCTATATACCCTGGTTATGATCCCCCATCTCCTGCACTAAACATTATACTTCTCCAAACCTTGGGGCCCTTCCGAAGCTGCTTGTGTTTGATGGCTCTGCTTTGCCTCTTTAACAATGAGCTCTCAGAGAAAAAGTTCACTATTACCATACAGTATGATTAATTAATATGATTATTCCCCGTGGCAGTTGAAGTACTTCACATAAAAAGATGTTTTCTTTAAAAAGAGTAAAGGAGGCCAGCTCATCTGAGAGGTGCAAGTATGTGTTGAGTATTCAGAAACATCTTGCATGTGGATGACCCATTCCCTCATGAAGACTTTCAGGCATATAATTTAACATCGTCATTGCAGGAACCAGTTCTGTGAATTACGGGACTACAGCATTATTAAATGAAGTGTGATCATTTTACATTGTATTCTGACTTGCATGCAGAATTGAAAAGTGTAGCCTTCCAGGTATTCTGATGTTCCTGTACTGTAGGTCCCATCATCCCTACATTTGCTATGCTGCTTTTGGATGATGGATATTGCAGTCTAATGATATCTGAAAGGCCAGACATTTCCTACCCTGACTTCTAGGAAAGTATTAGTAATGAATGAATACACAGGGTAAACAGGAAAGGGAAAAGGGAGGCAGGGAAAGGGGGTGGGAAGTTGTTTAACGCTGCCATCAACTACTGTCAAAGTGCAGTTGATTGGAATGAAACATATTATTTGAGAATACAGAAATTCTGGACCACTCTAACAACCACAGAGAAGCCACTGAAATTCACAAGCATGTGGATAATTTCAACAGAAAGGAAAAAAGCATGAAAATGAACAAAATCTGGCTACCAGTATTTAAAAAACTCTAAAAACAGGACAATAAATAAATAAAGAACACTCAAACAACTGGGGAATTCCTGATATGTAACAATTAGGACCAGCTAACACCTCCCAACAAAGGATTCCCCCAGGCATGATGCATTTAAATCTTGATAAAATGCTAATCAAGATGGCCAGTTGCAACATTTACACTTTCCTCAAGCAGGCAAGAGTTGTTTCTCCTACCCTCAACATTCCACAGAAACTTGCCTAGTTTCCAACAGACAATTCAACCTCTGAGGATGCCTGCCATAGATGCGGGTGAAACGTCAGGAGAGAATGCTTCTAGAACATGGTCATACAGTCCGGAATACTCACAGCAACCCAATGATTCTGGTCATGAAAGCCTTCAACAACACATGGAATTAAACACTTCATTTAAAAGGGGAAAGCAGAACTACAACAACATAAAAGAAATAAACAATATGTTTTATATTTGTTTCTAAGCAGTTTATTTAATCAAAACAGATTCTACAATAAAACCTCAATTAAAAATGCAGAACCAATAAAATAATAAAATGCAGATGCACCATCTTTAAATGTCGAGAAACCTTCCACAAAGTTGATTTAACATCCATAACAAAACCCTAGATAAACCTTGGAAATTAAAAAAAAATATTCGGAGAGATTTTTAAAAGAATATTTTACCCCACTCCTCAGTCCAAAACCTTTCCAGGGTAGTTTGCATAATGTTGCAGGACAATATCCTTCCCACAGGTTTGCAATCTGAATGGACTTGGCACAATAGGGGGAGAAAAGGACAGCATGGGGAAGAAAAGAGAGGAAGAAAGCAAGTAGAGTTGACTTTCCACATTCTTAGGTTAGGGAGCATAGAAATCCTGTAAAAATGGGGAAACCACGAATACATGCAACTACCTCCTCCAAGTCTACAAACCAAGTCTTGGGATGGGGGTAGCAAACCTGCAAATAATCAAATCTGAGAATGTGGAGGGCCAATGGTGATCTTTCCTTTGGCTCTGATGTCCATCAGGGGCAGCCTGCGGGAGTGGCTTCCTAAAGGGCCAGAGAAGGAAGGAGCCGGAAAGAAGGGGCCTTTCAGAATTGCTAGTGGAATCTCCCTGCTCAGCAGCAGCTTAATGGAAACATGCTGGAACAGATTAAATAAATCTTATAGGTACTTAAAAAATTCAAAAATTAGTACCTATAAGATGGAGTTGTGAAAATGTTTTTGTGGTTATGTGTGTTATGTATGAATTCAGGAATTTTTAAAACAGAAAACAATACATTTCTGCTAAAACAGTGCACCAACATTTCATAATCATTTTGGTGTTATCCCCTCTGATGGTGTCACTCAGTATGGTTTGAACCCCCTACACCGCAGGCCCCTTCTATATTGCCATACAATCCAGATTATCGAAGCAGATATCCACATTATCTTCTTTGAACTGGATTTATTAGTCTACACTGCCATTTAATCCAGTTCAAAGAAAATAATGTGAATTTTATATGGCAGTGTAGAAGGGGCCCCTGTAGTGACTCCATGCCATATCCACATGCACAAACGGAGATCCTTCTGCTACAGCTGTTGGACCCCAGTCCCTTAAACTGACCTTGAGTTGAATGTTCCTCACTATTAGCCATGACAAAATAGTGTGCAATACTGATCCTGTCTTCCTTCCTCGCAATACTGATCCTTGGCTCCCTCCTTGTTTGTTTCCAGTCTGACTGATCCCTCAGAAACTAAAACAAACATGGCCAGGAGGACTCCACTGTTTGGGAGGGCTTACTTCCTTAGGTCACATATCTATCCATTTGCCCTCTCTTTAATGCTTCCTCTTGATCTGTTTGGAATCTCAGGGGATGCACAAAAAGAAAGTTTGGCCCTTTCAGCTTTGTGTTTTTTCTAATCAACAAAGTGCCTGATGCTTGGCCTTGGCAAATGAGGTTCATTAAGTGCATCACTTTTGGGAAATGTTTACATGCTTGTTCCTGAAAATGAAAAATAAATAAATAAATAACCAAAGTTGCACTTTAGCGAGAGTGGGAATGGGTGGAGAAGGGTGACACAAATTATAAGGTGCACCTCCCAATTGTTTCAAGTTGATGGCTACCCTAAGGCAAACCAATCACAGGGTTTCCCTAAGGCAAACCAATCACAGGGTTTTCTTGACAGGATGTGTCCAAAAGAGGTTTGCCCTTGCCTTCTTCTGAGAGTGTTTGACCTGCCCAGGACCGAGTGAGTTTCATGGTCTTGTGGGGATTCAAACCTTGTTCTCCAGAATCATAATCTAACATTAAAACCAACAGACTATGCTGCAGGAGGCCTAAACATCGTAAGGGCACCAGATCCCATCTGAAACTAAGCAATTAGTCCTGGTTGATGCTTGGATGGGAATACAACAAAGATACCAGATACTCAAGGCTATATTTTAGAGGCGGGAACTGGTAACGCCACCTATGAGCATTCCTTGTCTAAGAAAACCATTAACAGGGATCACCATAAGTCAGCAGGGGACTTGAAGATACGTATATGTACAAATGTTAGCAGCAGCAGTACTAAAAGTTGTGGCAGCTGCAGCAACTCCCATTGTAAGGAGTTGCTTTCCAGCCCTAACATGAACTTACTGTGTCCTTGTGCAAGTTGCTGCCATTTTTTTCATGTCAGGAGTGACTTTAATAACTGCAAGTCGCTTCTAATGTGAGAGAATTGTCCATCTGCAAGGATGTTGCCCAGAGAACACCTCGATGTTTTTGATGTTTTACCATCCTTGTGGGAGGCTTCTCTCATGTTCCCAAATAGAGAGCTGGAGCTGACAGAGGGAGCTCATCCATACTCTCCCCGGATTCGAACCTCCGACCTCTCAGTCTTCAGTCCTGCCAGCACAAGGGTTTATCCCAATGGGCCAGCGGGGGCTCCCATGCTGCTGCCATGCTCCTCTATAAAAAGACAACCCAAAGAGAGTTTTCTGTGCTGCTTTCCAAGCAAGATTCAAAGCCAGTTCTCACTGCATGCCAAGGGGAGAGGGCAACAAAACTTTTGGCCTGTGTAAATTTAATAAACTCTAGCACAGTGGTTCTCAACCTGGGGTCCCCAGATGTTTTTGGCCTACAACTCCCAGAAATCCCAGCCAGTTTACTAGCTGTTAGGATTTCTGGGAGTTGAAGGCCAAAAACATCTGGGGACCCCAGGTTGAGAACCACTGCTCTAGCAGATATTTGGTTATCTTCTTTTGCAGGGCCTATGAAGGTGAAGAGAAATATGTAAAGCACTGAAGTCTTTTTCCACCAATAGCAGCCCAGATGTACATGTTTCTGCTCAGTTCTTCTTCTGAACTCCTTATAGGCATGTCCCTCAGCCTTTTGAGATTTTTCTGAGGCTTTTTAAAATATATATCCAAGCCTACCCTTACCACCTGTGCTCAGTAATGTTTAAACATCCTTGCAATCAACAGGCTGTTAGGGAGTGAGAAGATTTATGCAGCCATATCAAAGCATGGCTTTTGGATGTTGGGGTGGATGCTGTATGCTGGCAACCTAAAACATCAGGTGGATTTGAAGGGGTACTTTGACCAAGAACCAATCAAGAAACTTTCCTTGAGTGAATAAAAAACAGAATTTATTTCAGCCTGGCCCAGGAATCCGATACGCCTGGTAAATTACCCCTGAACTCCCTCCTGATGCAGCTACAGACATTTTATGCTGATTTTAAGTTTTGCTTTTCTTAGATAAGAAACACATACATAATTGGCTAACTTATAAATCATGGAGAACATGGGCAGAACTTTCCATATATGAGAGACAAAGACATCTGAACGTGTGCATACTTTAGCTAGCAATCTCCATTGTTTATATTTCTTCTGTCATATACAACAGAGGCCTAACTAGATGAAGCAGTTTCAAGCAGGCAGATAGGAATACACTTGAGAAGAAAACGACATTCCAAATATCATTCTGGAGGTAGATAATACCAGACAAAGTGACCAAAAAAAAAAAAACACTTTGCTAATCACTCCTTTAGGTTCTGAAGTTCCAGTGGAAGGGGAAAAATGTTAGGCCAGGCGAATACTGAACATGTGCCTACTATGGGTGAAGGATCTAGGACAGAGGTCCTCAAACTAAGGCCTGGGGGCCAGATACGGCCCTCCAAGGTCATTTACCCATCTCTCACTCAGGGTCAACCTAAGTCTGAAATGACTTGAAAGCACACAACAACAATAATCCTATCTCATCAACCAAAAGCAGACCCACACTCCCCATTGAAATACTAATAAGTTTATATTGGTTAAAATTGTTCATTTTAATTATTGCATTGTTTTTAAGAGGGTTTTTTTTTTGCACTACAAATAAGATATATGCAATGTGCATTCATATTTTTTTTCAAATTATAATCCGGCCCTCCAACAGTTTGAGGGACTGTGACCTGTCCCCCTGTTTAAAAAGTTTGAGGACCCCTGATCTAGGAAATAGGTGATAGAAGTGATAGAAGCAAGGAACATCAGCTGCTGTAGACCAAATCAGATGATTCAACTTGTAGCTGAGCATTGTCTATCAGACTGGCAGATTCTCCAGGACCTTGGCTTCTAATTGGATAAGTTGGGGACAAAACCAGATAATATCTGTATTAACAAACTCATGCTTTTCCATTGAGCTCTGGCCCCGTCCCTTGAAAAACATACGAACAGCTTGTAGACAGGGTCAGTAAAGCCCTAAGACCCACCTGGAAGCATTTGTTCTTAGACTGCAATCCCCATTCTTGGCTATGCTAAAGCTCGTGGCACTGTTGCTTTTTCAGCCACACTGCACAGTTGTAATAATTCAACACCACTTTGCCATGACCCATCCTACAGAATCAGAGGATCTGTAATTTTGTGTGGCATTTAGAATTCTGTGCCATTGAGCTCTAGTTCACTTTCTCAAACTACAAATATCAGATTTCTTTGGATAGAATTATAGCAAAGCAATTTGAAACTGATACAATTGTAGTTTAGGCTAAGTCAAAGCAAACAACTGATCTGCTTGAGTGAGCAGAAAGGGGAAACGTGGGCAGATGAATCTTCTTGCCTTTCCTGCCTGCACTCACTTTAAATGGTTTGCCCTAAAGGGCAACAGAATGCAGATGGGAAACACAGATTGTTCCTCATTCTGGACATTCTTGTTCTGGTCATTTCCAACAATAAACTCGCTAATGAAGGGTTTTTGGAAGCTTAATTTTTTAAAAAAATACTGCAAAATGTTTAATATGCTACACACAACTGCTTGTTGTGAACCAATAAATATAGATAATGCAAATTTAAAAGCTTTGTTCTTTTTATTCTTGGCAGTCTCTGATGTATAGAGTTGGTTGGTTTGCCCTTTGCCCTGTGAGTCTCTGCAAGAAAGGAAAGGCTTTGCACTTAATGGTGTGGCATGAAAACTGGAAGAAAGTTCCAAAGTCAAATGAAGTGCAGATTGGAGAAAGAGCAGGGGAGCTGGCAAGGCTGCTAGGCGGTCACAAAAAACCCACACACCCCACCCATCCCCAGGAACAAATGCAAAACCAATTCAAACCCTATACAAATAGTATGGCTCTCCCCTCGATGCCTGAAATTGTGAGATCACTTGGGTTTCTCTCCATTGGTTCCAAAGATACGAAAAACTGTAGGACACCTTTTTCAGATCCATCCTTTCAGGCCCGTTCAATGGGGTCACTGGCATTTACACCCACTACGCATATAGCCATCCCAGTTGTACCAGGTCCAAGAATGGAAACCTCACACCTGAGTGCATTGAGGGTATTGAAATAGCAACTGGCAGGTGACTGCAACTTAATGAGGCATCAACCATCATGCAAATTAGAGAAATGGAAATACACAAGAGAATTGCAACTGACAACTCTGTTCTGCCTTGGAACATCTGGCATCAAGGCAGCAAGCCCAGTTTGTGGCTACCAATTGCCATTTTTTTCCATTGGTTCTTCATTATGTAGGGACCAAGGTTGTGTACATATTCCTATGGATATCAGGGATAGGGGAGGATTAAAGGAATACTCATTAAACCTGTTGTCAGCTGTGAACAGCACGCCCCCTGGGTTCCATTTATTGTCCACAGGAAAAGAGTAGCAATGCATTCTTTGCAAACTGTCTTTGAGAAGGGAAGGGCAGAGGATAGCCCAGAGGTATGGAATACACAGACATGAGGTGTGACTGTAGCTGTTATCCAAAATATCTCTAGATTAGTGAGAATCGTGTGCCTCTCTAGAAGGAAGAAGATAACCCTCTAAAATGGGAGAGCCACGGCTGTAAGGAATGCAGGTCTTCTCTAACAGTTTTTCTGCCCTCCTCCTATGTCTTATTTTAGCAAATTCAAGAATCCAATTTTAGGTCAGTTTTTAAAACTGGAAGTAACCTTCTAGGCACTTCTGGTTTTATTTTATAGGACTGCTGTAGTTCCTGAAAGATCCTAGATCTGGAAAATGGCCCTGGACACTGCCCCAGTTGATCCATCCCTGGAGATGTTTCCCCCCTGAATTTTTCAGTTTTTTTTCCAGGCCTTCCCATCTCTACCCATCCCTGCTTGAGATAAATTCATGGAAGACAACATGGCTACTATTCTCGGTCTTCCTCTCCCTACCACTTTCTGATGGGAACAATATGATGAAAGTATAATGCAATGTTTCTACTGTTGTACACAAGGGCTTCCCATTGGAAGAACTAATTTACCTTGGGTGAGTTCAATACTAGGCAAGAGAATACTCGGGTTTCCCAAAAAGGCTCTACCTATGTTCTCATCTCTTCCTAAAATATCTACCTAGATGGCCAATAAGCTCCTGTGAGGATTGTTTGGGTCTATTTCAATTAGGAAACCTTGACTCTTCTTCAATTATGAGGCAAGGCTTCTGTCATTCAAAAGGTCTTGGAGGTGTGAAAACCTGACATTTTGTCAGGCTTCTAGATGGCTTCCCCAAGAGAAAAGGCTTTTTTCCATTCAGCTGATCACCTGTAGCCTCAAGATGACAGAACTGACTGCTCCGATCACCTTTTTGGCACAGACTGCTCTCATTTAGCAATGACAGCTCTGATCAGCTGTTTAGCCCTGACAGCCACACTCCACTGTTCAGCACTGAACAGCTCCCATCCATTGACTAGTGTTTAGCAACCCTGTTTTATTCACAGCCTGGACGCGTTACAGTTTTGGAGTACACCCTCCAGAAACTACCAGGCAGCGTAGTCTGGAAGGGCTGGGAATTTGTGGTCCTCTGCATACAATTGGCTCCTACTCCTATTCATTTTGCTCTCCTGACCAAAGGTCAGCAATTATGAGGGCACAAGTAGTTCCTTCATCATTGCTAACATTGCTTGGCACAGAGTAGTGGTTTGAGTATTGGACTATGCCTGTGGAAACCAGAGTTTGAATCCCCTCTCTGCCATGGAAACCCTCCTGGCAAACCATACTCTCTCAACTTCAGAGGCTGAGAGGCAAACCTGCTCCAAGCAAATCCTGCCAAGAAAACCCCATGATAGGGTTGACTAAATCTGAAATGAATTAAAGGCACACAACATCAACCTGAAGGCACATGCATCTACATATCCCATCTGCAGGACCATGATCACACATGCAAATATTGAATTTTATGACAACTGTTTGGCAGCCAAGATGTTTGCATTATCCTAAAGCAGGAGCTGATACCTTATGTAGACAGACATCAGAGGTTCATAATATTTCCTTGTACCTGTGATTAGGGTATTTTCTAAGACATTTTGCTGCCTGAAAAAAACAGCATTGCACCCATTGCACTTCTGTGACTCTTGACTCTTATCCAAACACTGGTAATGGGATGCTGCAAAGCCACTGACTAGTTTAGGGCAGGCTTCCTGGAGCATGGGGCTCTTTCCTCCAGTAAAGAGGAATGAGTTTGATTCCAGTGCCCCTCCACATCATCCACCATCTGTTGATTTCAGGAACAGCAACACTTTGCCTAATGATAGGGTTGGCCCTGTTTGGATGGAAGCCACCTGACTGCTGTACAGGACCTTCTGTCCCTGCAGCTGTGATCTATTCAAGCCTTTTTGCCATTCATCTCTACAGTGTCACTGCCTGCCACACGCTCACATAATTTTAGTCAAGTTTACGATACTGCGGAAAGACCAAGCAGCTACAGTTTCCCGCGTCTTGCCCTTGATCCTGATTTCCTACACTCCACTAAATCTTCAAAGTGCCCTGTTTTTGATCAGCAAAGGGGCTTTCTCTCCAAAGAAAAGGTGGTTATAAAGAAAAGACATTAATAGTGAAGTGGAAAGGATTTAAAAGCTTAGGTGTCTTTCTTTTAAAAAATGTTTACTCACAATGCATTGGGGCATCATGTTTATTCACATTATTAAGATAGAATCTGTTTCAATGAATGACTCTTCTGGAGTATATTATGTATGCTTTTCTTGCAATCTCATGTGGTACGTATAGATCAGCAGCTCTTTTTATTCTAATTCCTTTCACACTTTTTTAAAATGTCAGAATATCCTTCCTTTGTGTACTGTTTGGTAAGAATGGATGAACACAAAGAAAATAATCTGCTTGTTTGGTATAAACATGTGTTCTTAAAAGAGCAATTGTTCCCAATCCTGAGCTTCCCGGTGGTAGAGGATTGCAACTTCCAGAACCCCAAGTCTCTGGTCATTGTGGCAGATGGTTCTGGTAGTTGAAGTCAAGCAACATCAAGAGAACCAGACACTATTTTTCTAGAGTCAATGTGTGGGTTAGATAAATACGAGATTTTCTTTAACTGGCAGCTTCTTTCTGGTGCATGAATAGCTTTTTTTCCTTCACCAGTGATACTTTGTACCAGAGATGTCAAGAATTGAATCCAATGTATTGTCGAAGGTTCACAAGACCTCACAACTTCTAAGGCTGCCTGCCACAGATGCAGGTGAAATGTCAGGAGAGAATGCTTCTGGTACATGACCATACAGCCCAAAAGACACAGAACAACCCAATTGAATCCAAGCTAACAAATATGCAAAATGGGAGATTTAGTCTGGATTTGAAGGTAGGAGGCAGACAATTTGGAAGTTATGAGGTGTCCAAGGGAAAAAATATATGTCTAAGGAATGTGTAAAGGGTGATTGCCCCAATGTTCATCAAAACTTGCTGTTTGTTCTGATGTTTCCAAATCACCCCTTTTGCAACAAGAAAACAAACCACTAAGTGACTACAAGCAGACAAACAAACTCTTTGAAAAGTGAGGAGACAGTTTAAGGCTAAAGAGCAAGGGTGTTGTCATTCCCTAACTTCAAATTGGGTAATAATGAAAGGGAAAAGCCTTTGATTTCTCACATTTGCAAGATTCACACATGAAATACTTCATCGCACAGTCAATTGTAAAACTACAAGATTCAGTAGCTTGAGACATGCTGATGAATGCCAATTTGCATGGCTTTAAAGGGGGATTTGATAAATCCACAGCTTCCCGTTTTGATAATACTATACTACCTACAGGCAAAATGGTGGGTGGGGGACCACAAGCAGGAGCAGGCGGTTGTGCTGGCGTCTTATTTGAGGTCTTGCCACAAGCATGAGGATGGCAGTTCTGGGAACAGAATGATGGGCTAGATAGGTCTTTGGTCTGATCCAGCAACACTCCCTTTAGTCTTTTAAAGAATACAAGTGTTATCCAAATGTCCTTTGAAGCCTCATGTGCAGAAACAGTAACCAATGACAGAAGGCAGAATTGCCCTGTCCATAAGAAGAAGAATCCCTTTAGCAGTGGTTCTCAAGCTGTGGGTCCCCAGTTGTTTTGGCCTACAACTCCCAGAAATCCCAACCAGTTTACCAGCTGTTAGGATTTCTAGGAATTGAAGGCCAAAACATCTGGGGACCCACAGCTTGAGAACAACTGCTTTAAGGGATAAGAGTCTATAATGAGAGGAGGGGGGGGTGGAGGGCAATGTTTGCCCCACACATAAACACATACATAACTCCACTTAGGCTGCACCATAAACATTTGGGCAAATCAGAAATGATGTCAGATCACTTTTAGTTGGCATTTTCACATGGAAACAAGTGGGGAGCTTTTTTAAAATGAGTTAGGACATTCCAGAGGATGAGAAAGCCAAAGCACTACAATTCCATGTCATTTTGGGAACAGAAGCATCACATTTGGGTGAAAAACCACCAAAATCAACCACCCAAATTTGGAAAGCCGTAAGGCCTGCCTGCCTGCCTGCCTGGAGGGATTTGGGGTGCCACACCATTTTCCATCACATCCAGCATTTTCCTTCACAGCATCCTAAGAAATGCAGGTGATCAAGGGGCACTTTTTTAACTTCATTTTTTTCCACATAGATAAGGTTTCAAGCTAGAGTATTAGGGTTGACATTTGTGCAGATAATCCCTTGTGAGAGGAATAGGGCTAAAATAATGCAATTTGTATCAAAGGCATCTGGAGCGTGCTCAGTTCAACAGCAACAACATCAACAACAATAACACCTACTGAGTTTGCAACAACAGCAACAATAACAACAACAACAACAACAACACCTACCTAGCTCCAAATCTATCTGAGTTGTTGGGTACATTCAAGTTTTTTCTGACTTAAGGTGATACTAAAGCAAACATATTACTGGGTTTTCTTGGCAACATTTGTTCAAAGGGGTTTGTCTTTTACCTTCTTTTGAGGTTGTGGTGTGCCAAGGGTCACCCACTGGTTCCCATGGCTGGGTGAGGATTCAAGACCTGGCTTCCAGAGTCATAATCCAATGTTCAAACCTCTGCACCATCCATCTCAGTAAAAGCATTAAAGTAAAAAGTCATTTTCCTTGGGGTACAAATCTTGGAGTTTGCATTTTAGCTGAAACAGTACCATTTAGTATGCTCACAAGATACATTGCTCCCCAGATGCACAATTTACTTTTGCAAATAATGAAATATCTTGCTTGTATGTACAGAATGGTGAGCCTAGTTCAGCCTGTTTTGTAGCCCCACTTGGTTGCCCATGGAAACAAGGAGGACCATTACCATTGGGAAGTATCTGTGTTTATTTGTTGAGTTCATGCCTGTTAAAATAGTAGGACTCTTGGGTTTCACCTCCACACATGTGTTACAAGTGTAACATGTGCCAGAAGAAGAGTGGTAATTAACTCCAGAAACATCGTCTTTATATTGCTAGATCAACTAAGCTAATTTGCAGAGAGAGTTTACCAAAAAAAATGGCTGTAGCTGGTGAATCATCCGGGAATCTTCCTTTCCAGCCAAAGACCTTCTGGAGGTACCCGATGACTCTTACAAGGCCTTCAAAGGATGATATGAATATAACTTCCTAATAGTCTGCACTTGTAATCCTTGTAATTTGGGAGTTGTAGTTGCTGGGATTTATAGTTCACTTATAATCAAAGAGCATTCTGAGCTCCACCAGCGATGGATTTGAACCAAACTTGGCTCCTATGACCAATGGAAAACACTGGAAGGGTTTGATGGGCATTGACCTTGAGTTTGGGAGTTGTAGTTCACCTATATCCAGAGAGCACTGTGGACTCATGCAATGGTGGATCTGGACCAAACTTGGCACGAATACTCAATATGCCCAAATGTGAACACTGGTGGAATCTGGGAAAGTAGATCTTGACATTTGGGAGTTGTAGTTGCTGGGATTTATAGTTCATTACAATCAAAGAACATTCTGAACTCCACCAACGATTGAATTGGCTGAAACTTCCCACATGGAATTCCCATAACCATCAGAAAATATTTATGGTCTTTGGTGACCCCTCTGACACCCCCTCGTGACCCCCTCAGGGGTCCCGATCCCAGGTTGAGAAACACTGGCCTATTGGCTTTGATTCCAGGATCACCCATCCCAATGGATGTCAAAAACATGGTTGCTCAATTCCATTATACACGATAGTGTAGTAAAATTGTATCTGTTTCATAAAAACAGCAAAATGCAGATTTGGTTTTTGGATTTTTAAAAAATACTTTCAAGCCATGGCTGCTTGTATCCATTGATATGGAGGACTGACTGCATTGAATGAGCATGGAGCATAGTTCCCCCACCAAGCACATTCCAGAAGCTTTGGACCATAGTCCCCATTATCCTCAGCCAACATGGTTAGGGGTGATGCAATCTGTATCAAAGGCATCTGGAAGGTGCTCAGTTCACAATGGTATACTGTAATGGTGTTTCCAGGTGTAGAGCTGTATGTACAAAGTGAGCTCTCTAGCTACGAATGGGAAGAACGTATCCACAAATATGGCATTCCCAAAAGGGCTCTAGAAAAGAGGGGGGGAATAAGATCCAGAAGAAAAGTGCAAACACCAGTGCATACAATCAGTCAGGGGCAGGCACAGATATTATTTTGCCAGAGGGAGCGTAGCAAAAGGTGCCACCACCTACCCAAACTAAAGTGCTGCGTAGGATTCAAAGGGCAACAAGTATCTGAGCTCAGCCATAGGACCTAAAAGAGAGTACAGACGGTATGAAAGGAAGATGTGGGTTTTTCACACAAGCTGAAGAAGAAGAGATGGTGGGAGGCTGGTAAGAAAGAGCCTTGAGAGATAGCGATGGAGGCTTCAGGGCAGAAATGGGCACTTTGGGGCACACAGGTTATGCCCGCAGCTAACTCAAACTGTAATTCCTCACAGTAGAGTTCTATGTGTTTCTCATCACGCTCACAAGGGAGCTGTTAGCAATATCTTCTCCTGGCTTCCAGTTCATTTCCCTAGCTCCCCTGATTTCTGCACGGAACAAATGAAATTCATAAAAGAAAAAGTTTGAGCACTGACTCCAAGAATAGATTCATTTTCCTCCATATTCCCTGAGCTCATGCATCAGCCACTTCTCTCAGCCTTCTCCCACCTCTCAGTGACTGCATATTCAGTGGTTGCTTGGATATGCTGAAGTGTACAGTGGATACAGTAAGGAGAAACCTTGATACGGAAAGGAGAGCCTAATGGTTAGAAGAAGATGGAAGGAAATTGCTTGGAACTGAGAAAGTTCACTTTGATATCAGGTTTCTGCTTCACACTCCTGTCTACACTAGAGTTGTAGAACTTAATGGTTACAGCTGGAGAGGGGAGAGCAGGAGTCCTACATCCAAGTCATAGCTTTGAATACAGAATTGTTGTAAAATATCATCTCTGTAATGAAGAATCATATCCTAAGCAACATGGAACCTACTACTTGCATGATAATGATAATGATGGATACCTTATTTATATTCCACTCTATCTCCCCAAGGGGACTCAAGGCAGATTACAACACACCAAAAAGAGGCAAACATTCAATGCCTCACCATAAGAGCAGACATGGATTGTTTTCTTCTATCTATGACAAAGTGGAATTGGAATTTGGACTATGAGATGGCGAACGCGGAGCGTTAATTAGGTGAAATCGGTTTTATTGGTTTAGTTGGTTTTATTGTTGCAGTGCAGAAACTGATTGTTAATTGTTTAATTGCTGCTATATAGTTTTTATTCTACTGTTATGTTGATGCCAGCATCGAATTGTGCCTTTGTAAGCCGCCCTGAGTCCCCCTCTGGGGTGAGAAGGGCGGGGTAGAAGTAACCGAAATAAATAAATAAATTCTATATATTCCAAGATCAGGCACTTCTTTGGGTGCTCTTGCAGAGTGGGATGTAGTGGACAGCCAGGGCCAGCCCAGGACTCTTTGTTGCCTGAAGTGAAGGACACTGGCACACACATTCCCTCAGAAGCTGGCTGGAGTGGCAGCTGAAGCCAACTCATCTGAGGCATAGGAGCCCTGGTGGCATAATAGGTTAAACCCTTGTGCCAGCAGGACGGCTGACTGAAAGGTCGGCGGTTCGAATCCAGGGAGCGGTGTGAGCTCCCATCTGTCAGCTCCAGCTTCTCAAGCAAGGACATGAGAGAAGCCTCCCACAAGGTGGCAAAACATTCAGGCATCTTCTGGTCAACATCCTTGCAGATGGCCAATTCTCTCACACCAGTAGCAACTTGCAGTTTCTTAAGTCACTCCTGACTTGGAAGAAAAAAATCTGGGGCATCAAACTATTGGGGATGAAGATGTCTAGGACAGGTTGCGCCACCCAAGATTCCATAGCACTGAGCCACGGCTTTTAAGGCAGTGTCAAACTGCATTAATTCTACAATGTAAATGTCATTTGTCATATTTCAGAGTGTTCCTCAAGAGGCCTTTTGTTGATGCTGTCATTCTTATCCTAATTTTAGTCTCCATCACTAGGGTTTTGAATGCTGCCTCAGATTTATTTTTAATTTTTTGATTATGTAGTTGCATGGTGTGTACTGGTGGGATCTTGTTGCAAGCCCCCCAAAGGAACTTTGCTGTTAGGCCAGAGAGATATCTATAAATGCTAACGTATAAATAATAAATAACTCATAACCTTCCGTCTACCCTCAAATAGTACAGCCGCTGCCTCAAGCAACAACAGCTGGAGCAGGACAAAAACTCATCCTGTTGTGATTTTTGTTGGTTCTGCCAAAGCATTTGGAGCAGCGAAGATACAGCTGTCTCTGGCTGCCTCGAAGAAAAAAGCAAGGTAAACCCTGGTGCATAGCTTTTAAAGTTACAGAGAAAAGACTGTGCAGCACAGCAGACCCTGTTGTTCTTTTCATCATTTGGGTATGAAAAGAACTGCTGTCTATTTAAAGGGGGCAGCTGTGTTTTTTATGAAGATGAAGGAGGCAGGATTTCAATATCTGGATAGGCTGACAAAGGAGTGTTAAAAGATCTGTACTCTCATAATGACAACACATATGTCAAATCTGTCCCAAGAAGAAACTGAAGACAGCATGACGCGTGGCACTGTTAACACAGGTTCTTAGGATGCTACATAACAAAGCATAAAAGAGTGCACAGGTAGGCTGGTGAATTAAATCTCAATCCAGGTTACCTGGAAGTGTCTATACACTAGCAACAGGAATAGCACAGCCTACCAGATGTTGGGCTGAAGCTTCAAGAGCCAATTGTGAGGAATGCTGGGATTTGCAATCAGTAACATCTGGATTACTGCACAGCTCTCACTTCTGCTGTTCGCTTTGTCCTGAGCTTCCCCCCCCCCCCCAGATAAGGATTGCTGTGCCCTTAATTCCAGGGTCAACTCTACCATTAGGTGGTACTTAAGAAAGAATTGTAGTTCATAAGAAAACTAGTATTCCCAGTAGCTGCCACTCAGATCCAATTAATTGGTGGGTTCTTTGAGTTGCTGTCCAAAACTAACCTTTAAACAGCCCTTTAACAGCAGATGCATAAGGAAGCAGATTTGGGACAGCAAAGAAGTAAATTAAAATGGAACAGATGGGGGACATTTTCTTATAGGACTTTGGGGCTCATGTGTTGGCTTGGAGCATTACTATGCACCTTGAGGTAGGTGAGGAAGAAGAGCAGTTTGCTGCTCTGCTTCACAAGAGTCCAGTAACTTAGGCAGGGGGAGTGTAGTCCCTCCCCCTGCCAATTACAGCAGTCTATTGGACCAAGAAAAGATCTGGGGTGGTAATTGGTATATTAGCACGAGTGACAGCTGTGGGAGAGATCCAAGGAAGACTTGAATTCTCAAGCAGCATTTTTCTGTCTGCAGAGCTGCTGGCCAATGCTGATCAGGGCTACAGCCATGTACTGCCTATGAGGAAGCTCTTCTTTCTCTACTAGGAAGTGGAGGGATGGCCAGCCATAGGTAGCAAGAGACCACCAGGCCAAGCCTGAAGGTTTCTCATTATAATGCAAGATCACGACAGGGAATGGCTGCTCTCCGCTTCTGCTCTTAAAAACAGAGGTGGAGTGTGTATGCTTTTAGGAGAGCTCTGCAGCACAGGAAGGGAATTGTTACCAAGTGCGGTGCCTTCAGCCTCTGATTTTTATTTCTGAATCAAACATATCCTTTCAAGCACAGAGAAGAAGGCAAGCAAAACCACTGGTGGACCAGTTGCCAACAGTTAATGCTAAATGGTCAGTGCAGGAGACCTGTGATGGGTGCCAGCTACAGTGCACTCCCTGACACCTAAAAACATTGAAGTTGGCACCCTTTTCCCTATTTTTATGCAATTTAACATAAAAAACAAATAAGGAAAACAACAATACTTATACATATATACATACACATAAACATACTTAAACAACAGCTGCATAACTACCTACACAACTTCTCCTATAAACATACAGCCCTGCTCTAATTACGTATAACTTTAAAATAGAAACAGATATACATAAATCAATTTTAAAAGTGGATTTCCTACTTCCCTCTGTTGGTTTCTCTATAAGTCAATGTTTTCTTCTTTCTCCTTATATTAAGCAAATTATTTACTACTGCTTGTTTTAACATTAACAAATCAGTATCCTAACAAACTTGTACATAAAGTCTCTTCCTCTCCCTCAGATATATATTCATTTCAACATTTCCATTCTTTTAAGAATTTAATAATGTATCCAATGATTTATCTCTCAAAATTGTTATTTTGAAGTTTACATTCTAGGCAGCTGACTTGTTGGCTTAATGATTGTACCAGCTCTGAGTATAGTATTGACCATTGCAGGTCACAGTTTTATTCAGATTATTTCCTCTTTACCCTTGTAAAAAATGCAATTGACCATTTATGATTTGTGTGCTAAGCATCTGCTTTTGTGCAGTATATGCAGTATGATCTGCATATCCATGAAACCAATACATGCAGTTTCATTTATTTCACTTGGGGTTTCTTGTACCCTCTTCTTTCTTGTACCTCTATTGTTCATCCCATTGAAAATAATAGGGTTTGCTATAATCTGTAGTTTCACAGATCCAGGAAATGTTCAGGAAGGCATACCCATGGCTTGATCTATACATGAAAAAGTAATCAAAGATTAATATTTTACTTTACACTAAATTCGGCAGTTTAAAATTATGACTTTGTTTGCAATGACATCTGTTTTTGAAAATGTAAGTGAGACATATTAGGCACGGGTTCAAGTAGTTAGCCTTGTCCAGGATACGGACACTTGTCCAACGATAGCACCTACCCTTCCTGTGGCCCACCTGACCTTGTCAGGCATCAGCTTCAAACCATCAAAGCATTTTGGCAAAAATACAGAGAAGAAGGACTTTGAAGTCCAAGAATAATTGATGAGCTAACCATGTCCCAATCCTTTCTTGAGCCAGACTAACATGATTTGAAATGATCACCAAGAATATGTTGACCTACTGAATTTTTCCTTACGTCACCATTATATGTCTGCACCTGCAGTTTTTCCTGGAAGGTCTGCTATGAATATACACCACATCCAGATGGTGACATTATTTCTGAGTTTTCCACAGGGAAAATGAAGTTGTCATCAAACAGATATTACCTAAGCTATGGGGCAAGGCGCTATTTTATGGAGCAGAGAAAGAGGAAGTTAGCACAAAAGGGAAAAAGGTGCCAGAGCAGAAGCCAAAATGCCTTTACCCACATGATACATTTGAGTGAATGTTTTTAAATATATATAATTATATTTATTTATACCCCACTTTATCTCCCCCAAAGGGGACTCAAAGTAGCTTAACATAAAAGCCTCAGCATAACCATTTAAAATACACAAATATGTGAACATTAAAACAGGATTATATATAAACCGTATTAACAAATTCCCAGTTAAAAACCATTGAAAGAAATTCAAAGTTAAAAGCCACAGCACCCCCTGAATTGATCTTAAAAACCTTCATCTTTAAAGCCTGCCTGAATAAAAAAGTTTTAGCCTTCTGTCGGAAGGACAGCAGAGAGGGGGCCGTTCTGGCTTCCCCAGGGAGAAGAGAGTTCCAGAGCCACTGGGAAGGAAGAACCGCTCTCTTGTTCCCACCGAGCAGGCTTGAGATGGAGGTGGGACCGAGAGAAGAGCCTCTGCTGAAGGGGATCTCAGGGCCTGAGCAGGTTCATACAAGGGGATAAGGTCAGCCAAATAGCCTGGACCAGAAACTGTCTAGGGCTTTAAAGGTCATAATCAGCATTTTGGGTTGTACCTGGTAACAGACTAGCAGCCAGTGGAGCTGCTTCAATGGCGGGGGGGGGGGGGGGGGTTGTCCACTCCTTGAAGCCAGCCCGAGTGAGCAACCTGGATGCAGCTCTTTAGATCAGCTGAAGTTTTCAAACTCTCTTCAAAGGCAGCCCCACGTAGAATGCATTACAGTAATCTAGATGGGATGCAACTAAGACATGGACCACCATGGCCAGATCTGGCTTCTCAAGGAACGGGCACAGTTGGTGCACAAGTTTCAATTATGCAAACGCCCTCCCGGTCACTGCCAACACCTGAGCCTCCAGGTTCTATGCTGAGTCCAGGAGGACCCCCAAACTGTGTCTTCAAGGGGAGTGTGACCCCATCCAGCATAGGCTGGATCGCTATTCCCTGCCTTACAACTGGCCAGGAGCACTTCTGTCTTGTCTGGATTAAGTTTCAATTTGTTTGCCTTATCCAGTCCATTACTGATGACAGGCACTGGTTTAGGATCAGAACAGTTTGCTTGGCATTAGATGGAAAGGAGTAGTAGAGTTGGGTGTCATCCGCATATAGGTGACACTGCACTCCAAAACTCCAGATGACCTTTCCCAGTGGTTTAATGTATATGTTAAACAGCATAGGAGACAAAATGGAACCCTGAGGAATTCCACATGACAATGGTCGGGGGTTCAACCAGGAGTCTCCCAGCACCACTTTCTGGGTACAGCCCCCCAGGAAGAACCAGAGCCATGGTAAGACAGCTCCTCCCAGTCCCATCCCAGCGAGATGACCCAGAAAGATACCATGATCAATGATATCGAAAGCCGCTGAGAGATCCAGGAGAACCAACAGGAACACACTCCCCCTGTCTAGCTCTCTTCACAGTTCGTCCACCAAGGTGACCAAAGCTGTTTCTGTTCCATAACCAATCTGAAACCAGATTGAAATGGACCTAGAATACATGTGGTAGCTATCACCTCCCCAGGGATCCTGTCAACATCCTCAGGCTGCACAAATTGAAAGGTATCCATCAACATTGGTCAAGCAGGAGCCAGAGTTACATCCATTGGAACTGCATCAATAACAGCATCCAAGTCAGAACCGATCTGAGCGACTTTATCCGCAAGTGCTAGCAAATTCTTCACAGTGGGCTACTGAATAGTCAGAGATTTCTCATTGAGGAGCAGTAGGTAATAGCCCTCTGACCACACATTGGGGTTGTTTTGATTAAAAACAGCACAAGGGTATAAAGAAATAACAGACTTGTTTGTGAGCACTGGATATGACCAAAACATCCCATCAAGCAGCCAGAAGTGGATTAATACCTGGTTGCAGGGGTTGTGAGACCAAAATTAACGGCCAAAATCCAATTTGGAATCTTACTTTGCACAGGATGCAGGAAAGTCCATAGAACCAGTAAGTCTGGTCTAGCTGGGAATGGGCTTATTCTGGTTTGGTCAGACCTCATCTGGAATACTGTGTCCAGTTCTGGGCTCCACAATTCAAGAAGGATCTCTAGAAGCTAGAACATGCCCAGAGAATGGTAACCAAAGGTCTAGAAGCCAAATGTTTAGCTTGGCAAAAAGAAGACTGAGGAGAGACATGATAGCTGTGCTTCAGCATTTGAAAGGATGTCATAAGGAAAAGGAAGCAGGGTTGTTTTCTGCTGCCCTGGAAACTAGGATGGCTTCAAACTACAGGAGTAATGGCTTCAAATTACAGGAAAGGATATTCCACCTGAACAATAGGAAGAACTTCCTGACTGGGTTGTTGTAGGTTTTTCGGGCTGTATGACCATGTTCTAGAAGCATTCTCTCCTGATGTTTCACCTGCATCTGTGGTAAGCATCCTCACAACCTCTGAGGATTTTTTTGTCATGACAGGAGCTACTTGAGAAATTGCAAGTTGCTTCTGGTGTGAGAGAATTGGCCGTCTGTAAGGATGTTGCCCAAGGGACACTTGGATGTTTTATCATCCTTGTGGGAGGCTTCTCTCATGCCCCCGCATGAGGAGCTGGAGCTGATAGAGGGAGCTCATCCGCACTCTCCCCGGATTTGAACCTGTGACCTGTCGGTCTTCAGTC
Organism: Anolis sagrei; assembly: GCF_037176765.1. NCBI lineage: Eukaryota > Metazoa > Chordata > Lepidosauria > Squamata > Anolidae > Anolis > Anolis sagrei. The sequence continues at coordinate 139,947,204 of NC_090022.1, forward strand.
CTGCTGGCACAAGGGTTTAACCCACTGTGCCACTGGGGGCCCCGGACCTCTGAGGAAGCTTGCCACAGCTGCAAGCAAAACGTCAGGAGAGAATGCTTCTAGAACATGGCCATACAGCTCGTAAAACTTACAACAACCCAGTGATTCCAGCCATGAAAGCCTTCGACAATACATCAAAGTGCCTGACTGTTCAGCAGTGGAACTCTCTGCCCCGGGGTGTGGTGGAGGCTTCTTCTTTGGATGCTTTAAAGCAGAAGTTGGGTGGCCATCTGTCGGGGGGTGCTTCGGTTGTGCTTTTCCTGCATGGCAGGGGGTTGGACTAGATGGCCCATGTGGTCTCTTCCAAGTCAACGATTCTATGATGCTACCCACGATGAACATTTGGGCATTCAAGAACCACAATCCGGCGCCCTCTGAGGACCCGCCTGGCTGGGTAGCGTGGGCAAGGCTCCACGGTGTGCCTGCAGCCGGCCCTTTGCAATCTTCCCGTGTGCTTTTGGAAGGGAGGCCGGACTCTGGGCCGAAGGATGCGTGGATGTGCGGGAGAGGAATGCGTGGACAAGCACCAAAAGCCTGTCACATAGAGATGCATAGACACAGAGAGAGAGCGCTGCCTGCTTGCCTATGTCCCTGGGCAGCTCGTGCCGCCAACGCGCGCGCAGACACCGAGCCACCCGGAGCTTCCAGATTGGGTCCTCTTCCTCGCCATCCCTCCCGAGCCTCCTCTTCCTCCTCCCGCACAGGCGCAAAGACGCGCGCGCACACACACGCGCACACACACACACACGCCTCCCTGAGCACCAGCACCAGCCGGGAAAAAGAGGAAGAGGAGGACTCGGTGCCAGTCCAGCCGGGCCCGGCGGCGATGCCTAATGCCTGAGGATCCGCTTGGCAGCCGAGGCAAGAGAGGGCCCCTTCCTTCCTTCCCTCCCGCTTGAGGAAACGGCGCCGCTCTCCGCCACCAAAGGAGGAGGAAGAGGAGGAGGAGGAGGAGGCGATGCATGTGTTTGGCGGGGAGGAGGAGGAGGCAGCCGCCGTTCGCTGGCTCAGGGGCTCCGCCGCCTTGCTTTGATTCCCCGGAGGAAGAGGAGGAAGAGGAGGAGGAGAGGCGCGGGAGAAGGAGGAGGAAGAAGAAGAAGAGGAGGAGGAGGAGGAGGAAGATCCCCCATTTCCCCGCCACTGCCGCCTCCCCAGCAGGTGCCTCCCGGGCTGGCTCCAGCTCCTTCTCCGCCTTGGCAGCCCCGAAAAACCGGAGACGGCCGCCGACCCCCCGCCTCCTCCGACGAGGAGCGCCGGAGGCTGGCCCTGCTTTGGCCCTCGCCGCCGTCACCGCCGCCGCTGCTGCTGCTTCCAGGTTGGAAAGCTCGGCATTATGGAAAAGGGGGAGGAAGGGAGCGGGGAAGAGGGAGAAGACGGGCGGAGAATCCCATCATCCCCGCCCAGGTGCTGCAGGGATGGGAGGAAGCCCTGGAGCATCCTTCTCTGGGATTGAGAGAGAGGGAAGGGGAGGGAGGGAGGCTGGAGGATCCCAGTCATCAAGGGCCATCAGTGGGGAGAGGAACAAGCCCTGGAGCATCCCTCTGGCCCCTGAGAAGGAAGGAAGGAGGGAGAAAGGGGGGGAAGGGGGTCTCATGGGCTGCCAAACAGGTGCCACCTGGGCATCTCCCTGAATAACCATTCCCCCCTCTTTGCCAGCCCACCAGCCGCCTGCCCCGCTTGGACCATGATGGACCTGAAGGTGGACGAGGAGGAGGTGGAGAATGGGCAGCCAGTGAGCATCGAGGCGTTTGCCAGCAGCTCCACGCTGCACGGCCTCTCGCACATCTTCTCCTACGAGCGCCTCTCCATCAAGCGTGTCTTCTGGACCCTCTGCTTCCTGGGCTCCCTGGCCCTCCTGCTCTTTGTCTGCAACGAGCGCATCCAGCACTACTTCTGCTACCCCCATGTCACCAAGCTGGACGAGGTGGCCACCACCCACATGACCTTCCCGGCCGTCACGTTCTGCAACCTCAATGAGTTCCGCTTCAGCCGGGTGACCAAGAATGACCTGTACCACGCCGGGGAGCTCCTGGCCCTTCTCAATAACAGGTAGAGTGGGCGGGTGGGCATGGAGGCCTTCATGGCGGGGCAGCAGTCAACAGTTAGGGCACCTGTGTATCTGGTATGTGCCCGACACTGGGTTTGCGGATTAACAGGAGACAGCATGAACTACACTCCAGAGCATGCAGGTGTCATATCATCATAGACCAGTGGTTCTCAACCTGTGGGTCCCTAGGCGTTTTGGCCTACAACTCCCAGAAATCCCAGCCAGTTTAGGATTTCTAGGAGTTGGAGGCCAAAACACCTGGGGACCCACAGGTTGAGAACCACTGTGGCTCATCTTCATTGTCTTCCAAGGGTTGAGTCTTGGCAGTGGGTCCATAAGCAACTGTGAAGACTTATTTGATATCCAGATGGTCTTTCACAATGAGGAAATAGGTGTACAAGGTGTCTGGAGTGCTTCAGCACATGTTTCCTGAGCTTTTCTGTCCATGGTCCAGCTTGGCAATGTATGTGGGCCTTACATGGCACTTGCTGCTTTGCCTATGGCCACATGCCAGGCTGGAAATGGAGCTAGTCAGGTGCCTGCTTTCTCAATCTGGTTCTTCAGAAATGTACCCAACTCTATGACAGTGTAACATCGCTGGCACCATGTGTTCCTGTTTCCATGCATTTATCTGAGATTTCCATTCTGGGAATTCAACTGTGAACACTTCAGGATGTATTCTTTGTTCAGTCCACTCTTCAGTGTAGAAAATGGGGAAATGTGCCCCATCAGATGTTGTCAGAGTGCACCTCCCATCACCCCTTGCTTATTGTGCTGGTAGAAGTTTTAGCCCAGCACCATCTGGACAACCATGCATTGCCCATCAGTGCCTGCTGTCTCCTATTCTCTGCTACCTCTATACATAACAGACTTGGTATCTTTGGCAACATTCTCCAACTTGTTCCTTTCCCGATTTCTTGGATTGCTGCTCCCAATATGCAGAGATAATGAAAGTTGCAGTCTAACACATCTGTATGGCACCTGGCTGGAGAAGGCTGTCCTGGGCAAAGAAGGTGGCATCATCCAGAGCCCAACAGAAGCCTCACTTTGGCAGGCTGCCCAATGTAATCCCACCCAGTTTCACACAGGCATCTGGTAGATCGGGAGAAAGAAAAACACATTGCTTCTTAAGACCTGCAGACAGCTCTAGTGAGCAGGAGATAAGTCTGAGCTGGCAAGACAGAACCTGGTCTTTCCGGAAGGCCAGCCACTAAGAAGTGGTCAGCATGAGTGGGCAGCTAAACCCATTCTAGAGATTGTGGCGAAGTGCTCAGGAGGAGCATGAACCCTTTGAACCCCGGCTTTGCATTTCATCTAGCAGACCCCTTATTGCCCTCTGCTGGAAGGAATTGCAACTCTTTGGCTGAGAGTTTACTGTGGTCCAATTGAATTCGTAAAAGCAAAGAGGTGTGAAAACCAAAGTTTTGCATGGCTTTCTAAAACTGAATGGATGAAACTAAGTTTTACTACTCAGTTTCAATACTTTTTTTAACTGGACTTGGGACATCCCTCTGGTAGAGGAGAATGCAAGCCTACTTGAGTCGCTGAAAGGCTGAGAAAGGCAGTATACAAGTATAGTAAGTAAGTAAATAAATAAAATATTTGCTAGTGTAATGGCATCTGTGACTCTTTGGCCAGTGTGCCCTAGCCTGTTTTGGTTCCCCCAAGTTGAGTAGACAGATAGAACCCATATCTTGGGTGATCAAAATAGCCATTCGTACAGGACATCCCTTTCTTTTAGAAGACTCTCCCTTGAAGCAAAATGTCACTCCACACAAAACGTCTAACTATCACAGACTACCATTTGTTCCAAAATACAGGAAATAACAGAAGAGACCAGATAGAGTGGACAAAGAGTCTTTGTTATTCGTAGTCCATTTCCATGAGTGACCAGTGACTTAATTATGTATAAATTTATAGAATTTAGACGTAAGTATTTGGGACATCTCTCTGATAGAGGAGATTGCAAGCCATTTGCCAATGTAATGGCATCTGTGACTCAGTGGCCAATGTTTCCTAGTCTGTTTTGATCCCCCAGTTTGAGGAGACAGATGGAACCCATATCTTGAGTGATCAAAATAGCTATTCCCACAGGACATCCCTTTCTTTTAGAAGACTGTCCCTTGCACAGTCTTCTAAAATGTCAAACTATCAGAGACCACCAGTTGTTCCAAAATATAGGAAAGAACAGAAAAGACCAGATGGAGTGCACAAAGGGTCTTTGTTGTTTGTAGTCCATTTCCTTTGATGGACAACCAAATACTTATGTGTAAATTTATGGAAAAGCAACAATCTTCCTGTGTTGCCTTCTCCCCCCCCCCCCCTTCCATGTAGAGTATATTACCACACAACAATCAGGCTTTGTTTCTCAACCAGGACTAAGCAGCTGTTGATACTTACCTCCTCCAAGCATTTGACCTGTTTTTGTAGCTGTATCCAGTGCCAATCCATTCTAAAAGTTGGCATCAGTCATGCTTTTGTGTGTGGATGGGCCATACTGCCTTGGGTTAGCTCAGGATTCCATGTCATCCATTATGTTTCAAGACTGGGGCTAAATCCAACACATTTCCATACGAGCAGCAGCACAGAGAGACTACCCTAAGCATTGTATTTACAGCAGGCACTGGCAACCTTCGTCCCTCCAGGTGTTGTGGACTACAACTCCCACAATCCCTAACAGCCTACTGACTATTAGGAATTGTGGGAGTTGTAGTCCAAAATACCTGGTGGGCCAAAGTTTGCCCATGCCAGATATACAGTCTCCTTGGATCATTAAATAGAAAGAGGATGCATAGAATTTATCCAGTCCTTCTTTTTAGTAGCCACTGAGGCTTGGGTTTCTCATTTCTTATTCCACAAAAGTAACAGAAGCTGTCCTTTTTTTGGTAACTGCTGTGTGCTAGCAGAGGGAGGCAGTTGCCGGGATGAAGTATCAGGCTCTGTGTGTGCGTGTGTAGCAATTCACAACCTATACCACGGATCTAATATGGTTTTCCATGTGCACAATGTGCCATCTGGTGATGAATTTCAATTTCTAAGAATCTTAGTAGGAAATATTGGGGGCGGGGATGGAAATAGAACTTCATGCTTCTGGCTTTTGCAATTGTGAGGTTGTGCATGAAGCTGAGGCAGTGGTGTTGCGGACCCTTCATGGACACCTTCTCCTGCTGCCCCATTCTCACGAGCAACCCTTGTATTCCTTTATCTGTGGAGTCCCTTCCTCCCTTAGCATAACTTGCAATTTGTAATTGTAAATGTAATTTGGTGCCTTGGTTCAGAATGTTGCACACAATTAATCATATTTATGCAAAATAAGCAAAGGAGCGCAAGCCTTGTCAAATTGCTTGATTTATTCCAAGAGCGGAATGGGCAGAGATTATTTATTTATTTATTTTAATTGCCTTTGGGATGGCTTGGTGGTTGGCCGTGGCCCTTCTTTGAAAGCATTCCAATTTATTTTTATTGGGTTCTGCAAGTAAAGTGCCAGTTCCCTGTTCTAGCTTTCACATGTTGCCCATTGTTGATCTCATAGAAAAGGAGGTGTGTTCCTGGAGGAGACTTCTGCACCTGCCTGCTACAGATGTACCTTCCTGCTCTGGGACACTGGCAGACTTCAGGCCTAAGTATCCAAGAGTAATCATGATACTGGCCAACACATATTTAGGTGCTTCAAATGTTAGATCTGTTTCTGGATATATTTGACCCGCTGATTCCATAAATGGCACCAGTTTTCTTCTGTCAGTCCCAGTTTGTGAGATACAGAACATATGCCATATACCACTTGCCATCTGCTTACCCATAAGAAAAGAACGATAACCACATCTAAGAAACTAGAGTTGATGCTGTCTACCCAATGCAATTTTCTGTATTACTGCTGTAAATAACCCCAGGAACAGGCCTAGAAACCAAGGCACTGAGAACATTTTGTTGTTGGCCTATGTTATTGACTTCTTTTGAAAATAAATCCAAGTTTAAGACTTTTGCTATAACCTCTTCAGAAGGACTAGGCCTGGCCAAGATATTTCTCCTCCTGAAGTAAAAGCAACAAAAGAGGTCTCCACCTCTCTCTGCGCCCCCCCCCCCCTCCACATCCTGCATATAGACACTGACTGGGCTCTTAATTTGGCCCTGGCAATTTGGATGTGGATCCTTCCCTGCACCTGAGAAAACAGCTATGCTTGGAGGAACAGCAAAGACAAGCTGTGGGCCAACTATCTTTTGCATAGAGCAGCGGGGAGCCCAGAAGAAACAGCTGTGTAGCTCTCGCATAAAGAGGTCTAAAGCAGTGGTTCTCATCCTTCCTAATGCCGCGACCACTTAATACAGTTCCTCATGTTGTGGTGACCCCCAACCATAACATTATTTTTATTTATCGTATCAGGAGCAACCTAAAACAATTGTATTGCTTTAAAAACAAAAAAACAAACAAACAAAACACAAAGTTTGCAGACTTGGCATTATATTAAATGTCCTTTGACCAGTAACTGGCTACTTGGAGTGCCTCTGGTGTTACTATAAGAAGGTCCTCCATTGTGCATGTGGCAGGGCTCAGGTTGCATTGCAGTAGGTGGTCAGTGGTTTGCTCTTCTCCACACTCGAATGTCGTGGATTCCACTTTGTAGCCCCATTTCTTAAAGTTGGCTCTGCATCTCGTGGTGCCAGAGCACAGTCTGTTCAGCACCTTCCAAGTCGCCCAGTCCTCTGTGTGCCCAGGGGGGAGTCTCTCATTTGGTATCAGCCATTGCTTGAGGTTCTGGGTTCTAGCCTGCCACTTTTGGACTCTCGCTTGCTGAGGTGTTCCAGTGAGTGTCTCTGTAGATCTTAGAAAATTCTTTCTTGATTTAAGTCATTGACGTGCTGGCTGATACCCAAACAAGGGATGAGCTGGAGATGTCTCTGCCTTGGTCCTTTCACTATTGGCTGCTGCTCCCCGGCAGATGTCAAGTGGTGCAATACTGGCTAAACAGTGTAATTTCTCCAGTGGTGTAGGGCGCAGACACCCCGTGATAATGCGGCATGTCTCATTAAGAGCCACATCCACTGTTTTAGCGTGGTGAGATGTGTTCCACACTGGGCATGCATACTCAGCAGCAGAGTAGCATAGCGCCGAAGGGCAGATGTCTTCACTGTATCTGGTTGTGATCCCCAGGTTGTGCCAGTCAGCTTTCGTATGATATTGTTCCTAGATATTGTTTCGTATGATATTGTTTGCTTGATATCCAGTGCTTCTTGTAGGTCAGAGCACGGTCCAGGATAACTCCCAGGAATCCCACTGCAATGCTCCAGTGGGATTCCTTCCCAGGTAATCCTCAGAACTCGGGATGCTTGTCTGTTCTTAAGATGAAAAGCACATATCTGTGTTTTAGATGGATTAGGGATCAGCTAGCTTTCCCTGTAATAGGCAGTAAGAGCACCTAGAGCTTCTGTTCAACCATCTCAAAGCTCCCTGCTTGAGCAGTAATGGCACGATCATCAGCATAGATTAAACTCTCTGTCCCTTCTGGCAATGGCTGGTCATTTGTGTAAATGTTGAACATTGATTATTTTCATTGCTATTTCATAACTGTAATTTTGCAACTGTTATGAATGGTAATGTAAATATTCGGTATGCAGGATGTATTTTCATTCACTGGACCAAAATTGGCTCAATGCTGTGGATCCCAGGAGTTGTAATGTGCTGAGACACCAGCACTCTTTAGCAGAGAAGACTAAGACCTTGTAAAACTAACACTCCCGGAATTCCATAGCACTAAGCTATGGCAGTTAAAGTGGTATCAAGCTGCTCCAATTCTACAGTGTAGATGCACCCTCTCACTGCCTAGAAGGCCAGGCCTACCAGGAAAATATTCAAGGATGTCGTACTACAACTTTTCAGAAGACTTTGGGTGACAAAAGTTTTCTAGAGAATGTGACTCTAGTAAGCTGCAGTCTGTGTCAAAAATGTTATTCCCATCCTTTATTTGTAAGGTATCCTGAGGAAACCAGGCTGGGAAAAGACTGCCATGAAAGGTTTGACTGCTGTTAACTGCAGCTGATCCTAATTGTATATTGGCATTTATAAAATACCCAGGCTTTAAAGAATGTGTTCATGTAAGCATTTCCAAGCATATACTTAAAACATTTTGACTGCCTCCTTCTGGAATATAAGCTCACAGCATGCATATACTTTTGAACATTTGCTCTTTTGTATATGATAGGATTTTCATAAAAACAAGGGAATAGCAGGTTTTTTATTTGAAGAAAAGAGTTTTGGTCATCTTGATTGCAGATGCAGAATAAAATCTTTATTTCTAAATTTTCCTGTGATTTAACAATATGCAGGGTTTTGTTTTGCATTTTATTTTTGGTTATTTCATGCATCCATTCATTGATGTTTATACTGTAGCATCTGAAATCTCTTCTGATGAAGTGGACTATAATCTACAAAGGCTTTAGGCCATAATACCTTGGTTAGCCTTTAAGATATCATAAGTTTCTGTTGTGTTGTTTGTTTTGATTTTCACACCTAGCTACTCTTATAGGACTGAAGGAGTCTTCTATTCCAGAGGGCCTTAATATTGTGCTTTAATTACACCATATTTAGATTGTTGTAGGTTTTCTGGGCTGTATGGCCATGTTCTAGAAGCATTCTCTCTTGACATTTCACTTGCATCTGTGGCAGGCTTCCTCAGAGGTTGTGAAGTCTGTTGGAAACTAGGAAAATTGGGTTTATATATCTGTGGAAAGTCCAGGGTGGGAGAAAGAACTCTTGTCTGTTGGAGCTAGGTGTGAATGTTTCAATTGGCCACCTTGATTAGCATTTAGCAGCCTGACAGTTTTTAGGTGTGCCTTGTTGAGAGGTGATTAGCTGTCTCTGATTGTTTCTTGTCTGGAGTTCCCCTGTGTTGTTCTTTATTTACTGTTATAATTATAGAGTGATTCCAGCCATGAAAGCCTTTGACAATACACCATATTTACTTTCATATGTGGTATAGCTGAGTTCCCCATTTTAGTTTGGAATGGAAATCTCCAGATCATAATTGCTCTCCATTGACTCCTTTTCAAAAGACACTACTTAAGTCCACCTGATTGCCCCAACAAGAGTAATGCCATTGTAACCACTGGATTTACTTAAATGCTTACTTATCATCCACTCATTGATTTAATAGGTTTATTGTAGTTAGACTAGTGATTACATGTACACGATGATGCACAAGCACACTCAAGGGAGGGACAGAAGAGGCTAGAAAAGCCAACTCAAAGCATTGTTTGTTTTATCCTCCCCTTCCATCTGCCCATGCCAAGCAGTTGCTATTGTAATATACCTTCACACTGATTCCTATTTATGGCAGCTATATAATGGGGGTTTCTTGGCAAGATTTATTCAGATCAGGTATGCCATTGACTTCCTCCTAGGTGAGAGAGAGTGGTTTGCTCAAGGTCATCCAATGGGCTGGAGCCCCCAGTGGCACAGTGGGTTAAACCCTTGTGCCAGCAGGACTGAAGACCAACAAGTCGCAGGTTCGAATCCGGGGAGAGCACGGATGAGCTCCCTCTGTCAGCTCCAGCTCCCCATGCAGGGACATGAGAGAAGCCTCCTACAAGGATGGTAAACCATCAAAAGAAAAATCCGAGCATCCCCTGGGCAACGTCCTTGCAGATGACCAATATTCTCACACCAGAAGCAACTTATAGTTTCTCAAGTCACTCATGACATGGGAAAAAAAAACAATGGGCTCCTGTGGTTGAATAGGGATTAATACTCTGCTCTCCCACTATCATCACTCAACACTCAAACACTGCACCATGTTGACTCTCTGAAACTGAGGGTTCATTGTGACACTGATGAGAGGATAGCATTTTCTACCAGCATATAAGGACAGCAAGTTAGTTCAAGGAGCAGACCATGTGGCACATACACCTCTGACATTTCCCCCCATTCCTTTGCTACCCAGGTGGCCACTGCATTCTGACTAGTCCCAATCCCAGTTCTGACTAAAGCTAAGGTATGTTGTCTGTGTATTTAACTAACCATGAGCAGCAGAGACCCCTTTTTTCCATGACCGAACCGTATCTTGTCCCTCAGGTATGAGATTCCAGACACCCAAATGGCTGATGAAAAGCAGCTGGAGATCCTGCAGGAGAAAGCAAACTTCCGCAGCTTCAAGCCCAAACCCTTCAACATGCGGGAATTCTCAGACCGAGCTGGCCATGACATCCAGGAAATGCTGCTCTCCTGCTTGTTCCGTGGGGAGCCCTGTGGACCGGATGACTTCAAAGTGGTAAGTGACCATTCCTTCTATTTTAGATATAGATGTGTCCATGTGCCCATGTGGCATTGCTGTGGCATTGCTATTGTGTCTGCAAAGAAAGGAACCTTTTAGTTGTTCTCAAGACTTAGAGTTGGCATTGAAGTAATCTAGTGGTTGATAGGACATTGAGCTATTCTGACTGTGTAGATGGGCTCGTAATTTTGGAAGGTCTGTCTATTCGTGGTGGCAGGGATGTTGGTGAAGAGAACAGTGATGGAAATAATGTCTTTGATGAACATGCGACAACAACCTCTCTGAAACTTCATTTGTCCTGTTATTGTTTATCTAGTTATTGTGGAATGCAAACTATATCCTAACTTTGACTCTAATTTTAAGCTGTTAAGGATGTTCAAGCAAAGTTGTCATATGATCTGCGAACATTTGGTGGAAATGGGATAATGATAGTTGGGCATGCCTCCACTAGAGGCCTTGCATATGATATTAATGAGAAAAGGCCATACACTTGCATAGCTATGCTAGAGCGCTGCTCCTCAAAGGGATGGTCCATGGAGCAATAATGGTCCCTGAGTCATCATCTTCCAGCCCCTGGAGAACATCTGGAAAATAAAAAAATAATAGTAACAAATGGGCTTCATTATGTTACTGGGAATTGCTGGTTCTCTACATCAGAGAATTTATGAGGCACTGTGGAAAAGGAATGTGATGAATGAGCAGCTGCCAGAGATGATGGCTACCTATATTTGGAGGCATGGCCAGAAGGTTGTGCCTGTGTACTTATAGGGCAATGATCATGCTTCCTTGTTCACATATGAAAATGTATAGATACAAATAAAGGGAGGAATGAGTCAATGGTAGTTAGTTAGCCATACCTCCACTAGAGTACATGCATATGGAAGAGAGAGGGGAGGAGAGGGAAACAATCGACAAAAAAGGGAGAGCAATACATAGGATAGGGAAGTGGACTGGACATATACATTAATATAAGCTGACCATATGTCCAAAAATGCATTTAGTTAGAGTTGATGCCTGTGAAATACATGTTCACTTCTGGCTAAAGCAGTTAAGATCTTCTGGCATTGAATAGTGACTGATGAATGTTGGTTCTTCCAGCCTTTGAATGTGAGTCTTTTAGCAATAGCAAGAATGCACCAGATGGAAATGTTTTGGACCATACTGTTTTGGATTTCGGATTGTTTTTGAATATCTGAACATACACATACACAATGAAATATCTTGGAGATGGGATCCAAGTCTAAACACAGAACCTATGAATGTTTCATATACACCTAACACATCTATTATGATTTTGTGCAATAAACAAAGTATGTGTATCCCGAACCATCAGAAAGAAAAGGTATCCCTATCTGAGACACCTATGCATACAATTTTGGAGTATTTCATGTTTTGGAATTTGCAAATAAGGGATGCCCAACTTGCAATAGTTCAGCATAATTTGGAGAGTCATGGTTTTCCAACTGTTAATATGAATACACAAATCTTGGGTGGAGCTCCTTGTTCCATAGAGCAATAAAATGATCTGTGAGGTATGGGGAGTTCTGAGCATAGAAACAATGCTATTTTTAAAAATGCTCTTCCTACTTCCATATAAACCTGCTTATAATCTGGACTCCTCATAGTGAGTCTGTTGCATGTCCCATCATCCTGAGAGGCTTGGTTGGTGAATACATTTGACAAGGTTTTCCATGTAGCAGCACCTTGCTCTTGAAACTCCTACCTGTGCCCGGGAGTTATAAACAATGGGCAATGAAAACACAAATGTAAATAAGTACCTTTTGTCATATAACTGTTTCAGCAAATAGGAGCAAAATCTAGCCTTACAGCCTGATGTTGTGAATGTTTATTGTGGCATTAATACTACAGCCTTCTAGCACAGCCATGGGAATGATCTCTCAAAAATAAGTCAAATGGAGTTCAGTGTGATTGAGTGCCAAGGAAACCTACAAAAGGAATAATAGCCATAGCTTTCATTTAATTCAAGAATAGACTGTTAAAGAGGGGTGTACATCTTGACTATACTTCTTTTATAATATTCAGAAGACCTGAATGTTATGTGCTATGAAGAAAAGGCATACCTTAAATATAATGGTGTTCCATGATGATATATTCCAGCCTTTATAGCTCTTTAAAATCCATGTTCAGCAGTTAAGAAATATCTCACCCTTTAACAATTTATGTATTGTATATTTGCACTTGTGTATCCCATATCCAGTAATAAACACCAGTGCACCATATTTTATTGAAATTGTATGACTAAGGGTTTTGTTGTAAACCATTTAGAGTCTCTTAAGTTCCTCAGAGCTTTGAGGGCAAAAGGAAGAATAGAAGTAAATATCATCATCATCACCAATGGAAAGTCAGGTTGGCTTCATCTGTTCCAAACTTCTAGGCCAGTGGTTCCCAACCTGTGGTCCATGGACCAACAATGGTCCACAAGAAAGAAAATATGGTCTGTAGCCCCACCGTTACTAGACTGTTGCCTCGAAGCCATGCAGCAACAAGAGCAATTGGTCTCGTGAAACCCCCTGATAGTGCCGAGGCAATGGAGATGTTGAGCGGGGAGAAGCTCACTTCCCATGAAAGATTACTACTACCACATCAGCTCTAGCTTATTAAATATGGTTTTATGTGGGCAAGCAGATGGCGACTACTGGATGGAATATGTTCTATATCAGAAACTAGAGCTGATGTGGTCTATCCAATGCAATTTTCGGAATCAGCACTCCAAATAACCAAACCAAATCTAAAATTGATAAAAAACTGATTTGTAACCCTTTTGGTACTAATGTTGGAAAGTGGTCCCTGGTCAGCTGGTCCCTGGTTTAAAAAAAAGGTTGGGAACCCCTGTTCTAGGTTCATACAATTTCATCTATTGAACTGTTTTTGATGTTTAAAACAGTATTACATTGATAATATTGTGCATGGCCTGAGATCCTTACATCTTACGCAAGATACAGATGTTTTGATACATGTAATAAAATATTATTTTGTCAGCTGTACGACTTTAAACCTGTTTTTTTTTTAAAGAAATATCTTGTTGACTTGTTTTTATATTGTGATTTTCTTGTACATTCCTTGGGGGACCCCTGTGGGCAAACATGCAATGTATAAACAAACAATTAATGAAAACAATGCTTAACCTTACAGGCTAAGCTAATAAATTGCTGGAGATCTGAGCTGTTTGTATAAACCCCAAGAAGCCTGAAGACAATTCTTTTAGTAACTGTATGGGCATACTTTGGGACCCTAATGCCTGATATATCACGGTTGACGTTTACATGCCTGTGTTTTCAGAAGTGGGGAGGCTGCAGTAGCAATCTCAGCCATGGTGTGTACATGAAAGAGGCCCTTGTACCAAAAGTAACTGGGAGGTGTCACATAGAGAAAGTTGGCCATCTCCGGTTGTCTTCTACCACTTTTATGGCCTTTGCAAGGTGTTTGAGGAGAGGCTAGCTGCTGATTAGTGGATTACTCTTGTCACTAGAGCAAAATTTGCTGGAAGGATTCTGGGAAGTGTGGTTCAAAAAGCTAAATTTTCCAGGTTCTGTGACTGGGTTGCTGTGAGTTTTCTGGGCTGTATGGCCATGTTCCAGAAGCATTATCTCCTGACGTTTCATCCACATCTATGGCAGGCATACTAAGAGGTTGTGAGGTCTGTTGGAAACAAGTCAATGGGGGTTTATATATCTGTGGAATATCAAGGATGGGAGAAAGAACTCTTGTCTGCTTGAGGCAAGTGTGAATGTTGCAGCTGGCCACTTTACCATTGAATGGCCTTGTAGCTTCAAAGACTGGCTGCTTCCTGCCTGAGGGTATCATTTGTTAGGAGGTGTTAGCTGGCCCTGATGGTTTCATGTCAGGAATTCCCCTGCTGTTTGAGTGTTCCGCTTTATTTACTATCCTGATTTTAGAGTTTTTTAATACTGGTAGCCAGATTTTGTTCATTTTCATGATTTCCTCCTTTCTGTTGAAAGGGTCCACATGCTTGTGGATTTCAGTGGCTTCTCTGTGTAGTCAGACATGGTGGTTTTTGGAGTAGACCAGCATTTCTGCGTTCTCAAATAATATGCTGTGTCCAGGTTGGTTCATCAGGTGCTCTACTATGGCTGACTTCTTTGGCTGAATTAGTCTGCAGTGCCTTCATGTCCTGTGTTTATCAACGCTATTTGCTCCTCTTTTGAACTCTGTTTGTGCCCTGTATTGTTGGGTTGGGATTCTTCCATTGTTCTTCATTGGACATGACTTTCTTGCCATCACAGTCAGTCAACTACTAGAAACTAGAAGAACCCAGATTCCCAGTGTGACTCATCTGGAGTGCCTTTAATGGAAGGCCTCAGGAGGGACCCATAAAAGGCAGAGCACCCTAAATGATGATGTCTTCATTTTGCATTGGGTTGATTGGCTCTGATCACTTGTCTAATACAGAAGTGAGCTGCACAAAAGTTATATTGAGCCTTGTTTATTGTTTTATCGTGGCCATTGTCATCCTGCAGTAACAAATTAGGTTATGGCTTCCCCCATTTTAAACCCTGTTTGCTATACACAATGCATTGATCAGATCACAACAAAAGTAGCTCCAGTAATGGCTTAGTAGCAAGACCTGAAATAAAACAAGGGATGGCGGAGGAAAGAGTGGGGTGATATATTTCTAACACAGGATGTGCCATCCTTACCGTCAGGAAGGCTAGAGGGGAAAACCAATAAAAATAAAAATAAAACGCAGAGGTCTCCTCAGTTGGATCATTTAAGCAAGTAAAAGAGCAAACTATCCATGCAGATCATCCATTACAGGTATCCTTCCACATTTGTGGTTTTGACTTTTGCTACGGCCCTCCAATATGACTTTATGGTCACCTCTCTCCCGAAATGCTGGAGGAGCTGCAGATTTCTAGAGAGAACACTTCTTTAGGACTCTTTAAGTCCTCCAGTGCAATTTGATGGTCAGCTTTCAGTGGAACCAAACCATAGAATTGTGCTGGAAGACCTATAAATGTAAAAAAGGAATTTATTTATTTATTTATGGTTTTTCACATTTATGGAGGTCCTGTTCCACTTACCCAGCAAATGTAGAAAGCTGACTGTAGTTGCAAAATCCATGTATAGAGGAAGGGAGCTCAGGCTAATAACCTAAAAACAACATAATGATATGTACTCCTTTATTTTATTGTATTTTTGTAGAGAGCAACTCTATCGTATTTCACAGGTATTTCCAAGCAAGAAAATGGCGATGCTTAGGGCCAGGTGTGAGAGGTGGGGTAACAAATGCAATTCTCTAGTTAGTTCCAATGTTGCTCCTTGAGGGTACCCTTAGTAGGAACAGAAATCAGTCAATCACTCAATCAATTTCAATGTTATTGAACTGCAGTTCCCAGTATTCTTCTTCATCAGAAGAGCTGGTTTAGGGCTTCAGTATGACAACTGGTTCCCACTCCATTTGAGGTTGGGTTTTTGAATGTTTTGTAGTCTTTTCTAATCAGTCCTAAATTTTCTTCCCTCCTTCTGAGAAAGGTGCTAAAAAGGAATGAGTAATGCAACAAGTTATTTTTCTAAATATTGTTATAAATAATAACAACATGTTTATTTTTAATATTGTATTATGATCAAATTCATTTTACAAAACATTTTACCAACCTCTGGCTAAATCGATTCAAAACATCAAAATTATCCACTAAAAGTCATAGCATGTCTGCGGCAGGGTAAGGAGAGTGTATCTACTATGTGTTTGTGTGTATGCCTTCGAGTGACTCTATGAGTTTCACAGAATTTCTTAGGCAAGGAATATTTAGAGGTGATTTGCTGTTGCCGTTGTTGTTGTTGTTGTTAATACTCTGTTTTTCTTCTCAATCGGGGATTCAGAGCGGTTAATACAGTACAACACCTGATGTTTCTGAGAGCTGTGCAAATTATGCACAATTGAAAAGGTTATCTTTTGTGTTTGTTTCGCATTCTGCTTTTGGTATAATTGTGATTGATTCATTGATTATGATACATACCTAGTGCTATCTATATTCTCATACAAGAAGTACCCGACTGACAAACATTTGACTTACAAACGACTCATAGTTACAAACGGCTAAAACAAAAAGGAAGTGAGAGAAATCTACCCCTCGGAACTCCTCTAGATATGTGAGCAGCTATCTAGCACCCATCCTTTGAAACAATCTTTGTTTCCACAACAAGACTAATTTTTCAAAATCCAATTATCACAGGGGCAGCAAGTGAGGTGAAATCTTCTGAACAGGGGCACAGACTGCAAAACAAACACCACAGAATGTTCCACATATTGGAGGAAGGGTGTGAGAGGGGTGGCTCTGTTTTGATGGGCAGTAAAGACCATCTTTATCCATAAATGTTTTTAATGTTGTGTGAATGTTGCCTACATCACCCTTCGGTTTTAATTAAATACTACTCTTAAATGAGATGGAATAGATTGTTTGTTGCTCCAGTGTTTCTTGTTTGTATTATATGTTTTGATTGATTTCACTGCTCCAGGAGAACAGTAGGAACAGAGTGCAAGTTATATATTTAAGACAGAAGGAAAACTGTAGAAATGTGTGCTATACTCTGACCTGTCTCCTTCTGCTTTGGATTTAGAGAGAATATTCAGAAGGAAAGAAAGGCTGGTTTTCTTGATTTAATTGTATTTTAATTGTTTTATGGTGAGTTGCTTTGAGAGCCCTTGACAGGCCTTATAGTAACATATAATATAATTCCCTATTTTTGAAAAAAAAATTAAAAAGATTTATGGAGGGTTTTCACACTGGCAGAAAAAAGCATTCAAATCCAGTGGTAATTATGGATTTAATGAGCAAGATTATCCAAAACACCCCTCAACATAAGATGGAAGCTTTGGAGACCTGGGGAAAAGCAGCGCAGGTGCTTATTGTGTCAACTCCTCTAGATATGTGAGCAGCTTTTGCTGGATTATTTCCAGAATGCTCCATTCAGCATAACTAGCAAATTGTAGGAATTTTAGTTCACAAAAACCTTTCCTAAGTCATGAGGTGGTGTAAGTGCCAGGGAGGAGAGGCACAGCAGGGGTGGATGGGCTGGGATTGGAGAGGAGTCTGGACCTTTACTTCAGAATGTGTTGCACTTGCTTGGGAAGGCTGATGTATACATATACCCAAAGTATAGTGAAAAGTATAGTCCCGGCCCTCTTAGAAAAGTACTGCTACATTTCCGCATCCATGAATTCAACCATTCATGGCTTAAAATATATCCCTCCCCTCAAAAAAACCTTGATTTTACCATTATATATAGGTAACACTACTATACTCCACCATTGCATATAATGGAACTTGAGCAGCCACAGATTTTGGTAGCCATGGGAGATTCTGGAATCAAACCCAATGGAATGTGTTGTCAAAAGCTTTCATGGTCAGAATCACTGGGTTGCTGTGAGTTTTCCGGGCTGTATGGTCATTCTGTCCTGATGTTTTGCCCACATCTATGGCAGGCTCCTTCAGAGGTTGAGGGGTCTGTTGGAAATTAGGTATGTGAGGTTATATATCTGTGGAATGTCCAGGGTGAGAGAAAGAACTCTTGTTTGTTGGAGGCAAGTGTGAACGTTGCAAGTGTTGCAACACTTGCCTCAAGCAGACAAGAGTTATTTCTCCCACCCTGAACATTATTCCACAGATATACAAACCCAACTTGCCTAGTTTCCAACAGACCCCTCAACCTCTGAAGATGCCTGACATAGATGTGGGCAAAATGTGAGGAGGGAATGCTTCTGGAACATGGTCATACAGCCCGGAAAACTCCCAGCAGCCCAAACCCAGTGGATTATGAAGGACCCACTGTAGTGGTTACATTAGTTTACCAGTTGTTCAAATCCTCCAGTTAACCAATTGGACAGGACCATCCCAAACAATTCTCTGTTATTCCACTTTTCAGCTGCTTTTAAAATGTCCCTGGTTTCTCTCGCCTTCTCCCACTTTTCCTCTTTGTCATTATCTTACTGCATTTGTCACAGACTGACTTCAAAGTGTAAAAAGGAGCTTGCACTCACTTAGCAGGAAAGGCGAGACGAAGGAGAGAAATCTTGCTCTTCCCAAGAAGCGTGGTTGAAAGCAAACTCTCCTGCCATGTGTGCTCTTCCTTGTTAATAATCGTTGATATCTTGACTGCGTTTTCATGTTGCTTTGCCACGCATGCACCAGCTTTTATCTGTACTGGAGGGTGTTGTTGTTTTTGAAGTAAATCCATACCTTCCACTACCCCATGTATCAACTCTTACTCCCAAATGATTAATAGGCTCAACCACTGCTTCTCCAGAGGATCAGGATTGTCACAGAAGGGGGAACGCAGGAACCTGTGGGCCTTTTTCCCTTTCCATTCAGGACTCACGATGCCATCTGCCAGACCAGGTCATGGTGATTGGCATATCCTCCTTGTTCTTGCAAGTGAACAAGGTGATAACGGGGCTTTCACATTTTACTGAATGTGAAGATTTTTACATTTTACATTTGGTTGACAGGCAGCACAGGGAAAGAGGAATACATTCAAGCTGAGGCTGCAGTTCTGGCTGAAGACATCTTCCTGCTTCAGTTAGAGAAACTAATGATACCACTACCACCCCTTGCCAAAGTTCATAGTACCTACAATTACGGTGCCTGTAATAGTCAGGGGCTAGGGGTCCACATTAACCGTTGCTTCCCTCTGTAAGAGCTGACCCCCGAAGTCAGGTATCTTTCCTATTCTTTGATGGCTTGCCTTCTTCCTACCATAGGCTGGCAGCTCAAATGTTTGGTCATGGAATAAACACTAATACTTCTTTGCAAGACTAATGAAATTTCTGTTAATCAGTATACATTGCACTGTAGCTGGCTGAAGATGTTCCATTTGAAGTGCCTTTCTCAGACTGAACCTGTGTAGTCAGACATAAGTGGCAGGAAACTGAAAGGAGCTTCCTCCCAGGTAACTAGGCATAGGATTGCCGTCACACCCCATTAACTTAATTGCGAGACTTTGTTAGTGGTTTGTTTGTTTGCTTGTATTCAGTGCCTAGGTATTTACAGTGGAGTTTTAACCAGAGGGCTTGCTCTGTATAAATGTTGTTGCTAGTGTTGTTAAACTTACTTCATTCATACCCTTGCCTTTCCTCCCAAACTAGAACTTGGTTAATTGACAGAAAATAAATGACAGAAATCAGGGGATAGCTATAACCTGCTCCTTTAGTCTATGTTGAGGTCTTTGCTTTGAATCTGTTTCAGAGCTATGGCATTTGGGTTTTTTCGCATGAACTCTTCAGAGTTTATGGCTGCACCACTAAGATGCATAAGTCAAGCCCTGGAATTTAGACTGGAGAGAATGCTTGCATACACAGTATACCTTCTTTGCACATATAACAGTTACCTCTCTCAGGATAATAATAATAATAATAATAATAATAATAATAATAACTATAAAAAGCCGCTCTGAGTCCCCTTGTGGAGAGAAGGGCGGGATAGAAACATATGAAATAAAAGGCCACCTTACTTAGATCTGCGTGCATCATTCAAAAATATATCACACAGTCCTAAATGCTTGGGAAGTGTTCGACTTGTGATTTTGTGATACAAAATCCAGCATATATATCTCATTTGCTGTGTCATACTGTGCTTTTGTGTCAATAATAATAATAATAATAATAATAATAATAATAAATTATTTGTACCCCACCACCATCTCCCCGAAGGGACTCAAGGTGGCTTACAAAGCATTCCAAAGTGCCACAAATAGAATAAACAATACATAGACCTAAAATGATAAAAATAATACTACAATCTCCCACACAGATAAAATCGCATATGGATAGATACAGTCCTTCTTAGTTGGATGGTTGTGTCATACCTATTTACGTGTCATGTAAGGATATTTATGATAATACAACACACCATCATCATAATATTGCTTCCCACTACAAGAAACAGTCTCAGTATTGTTCCCAGCACACATACAAAAATCCATAATTAATATAGCAAGGAAATACAAATGGATATAAACCATAATCAATACAATAAATAATAGTATATGTCATTAAAAACTAATATAAAATGGTGCAATATTAAATGTGTTCATCTGCTATATACAAATCAGACCTTCACAGTCTAAAATGAAGATTATAGAAACAGGTGTATAGCTATTGCCTGGGGGGTTTTGAGAGCTGCGGTCCCCAAAAGTTGTATTTTCCAAGCTCTGTAACTATGAGTAGGATGTGCACACTGCCTTTCAACACCTTTCTGAAATTCTCTTGATGTTAAAAGGTAATGTCCAAATGTCTGGGAAAACAAGTATCTTTGCTTGACATCAAAAACATGGAGTATCTGAATAGCCCAAAGGTACCAGGTCCTGTCCAATCTTGGAAGCTAAGCAGGAACACCCTTCGTTAATACTTGGATGTGTGTTTGTTGACTTTGACTATTTCTTGCAAAAAAAAAATCCCCTATGGAAATCATGGGGTCATTACAAGTTGACAAGTGACTTGAAGGCACATATATGCTTACGTTGCATATAGATCCTAAATTATCACACACACACACAGCTAAGGAACCCACTGGGTTTATCAGAAGGGATATAGGGATGAGCCTCCAGTTATGTTTTCAGGAGCCAACAGACACATAAGGTACTCTTTGAGACATCAGCATCCCAACATTTGAAGGTTTTAATAGATTGAAAACTAATACTTGGAAAGTGCCCTGGAAATAATAGTAATAACAATAATAACAACAATAATAATAATTTATTTTTATACCCCACCTCCATCTCCCCGAAGGGACTTGGGGCGTCTTACAAGTGGGACCAAGCCCAGAATATGCAACAAAATACACCAACTAAAAACACAATTAAAAACATAATATTTTGTTTATTTATTTATTTACAATATTTATATTCCTCCCTTCTCACCCCGCAGGGGACTCAAGGTGGATAACAA
The DNA here is from genome assembly GCF_037176765.1 of Anolis sagrei. Classification (NCBI taxonomy): domain Eukaryota; kingdom Metazoa; phylum Chordata; class Lepidosauria; order Squamata; family Anolidae; genus Anolis; species Anolis sagrei. The sequence goes on from NC_090022.1 coordinate 139,968,478, forward strand.
TGTACATATACAGGACAAACATTCAATGCCATAGACATACAACATGTATAGACAGACACTCAGAGGCTATTTAACATTCCAGCTTCCGGCCACCAGGGGAGCTGTCACTTCACCGTCCATTTGTGACACTGATGAAGTACTTCCTCATTCTTTGCATACTTCCTGGATATTTTATGGCCTTGTAAATCAGTTAAATTAGCCTTCCACATAAGTGGTACCTAAATTTCCTACTTGACAGATGCAACTGTCTTTCAGGCTGCAAAGGTCAGCAACAAGCTACACAATTTTGGTTTGAAGCTCACTCCGACCCGAGTTGGCTTAGAACTCATGACCTTTCAGTCAGTAGTGATCTTAATGCAGCTGACTCCCAGCCAGCAGTGCCACAACAATTAAAACACAGCAGGGTATAAAAACATCATTAAAAGTATATCAAGCCAAACTCAATAACCAGTAACTAGGACAAGGGCGTGATCAGACTAGAGAGGGCTGGGCATGGGCTTGTGCAAGAATAAACTGGCAACCAAGGCAAATGAGCCAGAATTGGAACTGCATTGTCATGTTGTCTAGTCCCAGTCAACAGCCTAGTTGCAGAATGTCTTCAGAGGTAGCTCAAATATAGAATATATTCCAGTAATGTAATTTCAAGATCATCAGAATATAGAATATTGATACCAATCTGCCCCATTTGGATAGGGTCACAACTGAACTATCAACCAGATTATCAGACGTTCCTTCATACTCTGTAAACCATCGAGACTCCAGGGACAATGATGAATCCAGGAATACTCACAAACTAATAATCTGTTCCTTCACAAGGGACTATACTCTCTCTTTAGTTGGCTTTCATCCAATCCATTACCATGGCCAAACACCAATTCAGTACATTTATTGCCATCACTTAAGATGAAAAGATTTAATAGCATTCCTAGCATCAGCACACTGTTTTCAAGTAGATGTTAAATACCATGGGAAATCTAATCAAGCCCTGCAGAGCTGGAGAGTCAGTGGGGCTGAATGATAGTCTGAAAACTTACTTAGAAGTGATCTGATCTTGACAATGCTGGAAGGTATCCCTACTTCCAGGGCATCCTCATTCTGCCTTGGAGGGGGGGGGGGGGGGGGGAGAGGAATAAATATACTCGCATTATGTCATGAATTGATGACATTGTACTGAACTTTTTTAGCTCACAAAATGGCCATGAAATCCTGATCTGCCTTATTCCTGGCATTCCTGGCATAGGTGCTGGATTCTTCTTGAACAAATACCCTATCATAGGTCGACTATGCACATGCTACAACTCTGCTGTCAACCCACATTTAAAATAACCACATACACACACTGATTATCTTCAATGGATAGATTACTGCAACGTGCTCTATGTGGGGTTGCCTTTGAAGACGGTTCAGAAGCTTCAAATAGTCCAATAAGAGGCAGCCAGGTTAATAACTGGGGTGGCATACAGGGAGCACACAACTTCCATGTTATACCAGCTCCACTGGCTGCCTGTTTGCTACCGGGAACAATTCCAAGTGCTGGTTTTGGCCTACAAAGCCCTAAATGGCCCCAGCCCAGTTTACCTCTCCAAACGCATCTCCCTTTACGAACCACTGCGGAAACTAAGATCTTCTGGAGAAGTCCTGCTCTCGGTCCCGACATCATCACAGATGGGACGAGAGACAGGGCCTTCTCAGTGATCCCCCCCCCCCCCCCGCCCCAAGTTATGGAACTCCCTTCCTGGCAATATTAGATCAATCAGCCCCTTCCCTCCTGCCCTTCAGAAGGATGGTGAAGACATGGCTGTGGGACCAAGCCTTTGGGGCAGTGCAATGAGGCAAAATGGTGTCCTGAGATGTTTTTTAAGCAATTTTTAATGTGGATATAAGTGATTTTAATGTTTGTATATATGTATGGTTTTATGTCCCGACATTGAATGTTTGCCGTATATATGTTGTGCTCCGCCCTGAGTCCCCTGTGGGGTGAGAAGGGCGGAATATAAATGTTTTAAATAAATAATAAATAAATGCTCCACTAATCAACTCCTCCCCCTTTCATGATAAAAGCCTCCAGAGATGAACTCAAAATGCCTTCAGCAGGCTGCTGCTCCTGCAGACATTATCGATGCATCAGGTAACTGGACACAAAAGCAGTAAGCCAGAGAAAGCAGTGGTGAATGTGTTAAGAAACTATTCATCTGTATTGCAGAATCTTCCCTTAAAGTACTCCGCTTTTTGGAGAGAACTACATTGAGTCCTGGCAAAAGTATCAATATAGAAGTTGGGTGAAGATTCCCGTGAATATATGTGTTCTTAAAATACCCTTGATGAACCCCTTCTAAAATTTGAGGAAACACTGATATTTCTTAGTTTTTAAATTTAGTTTTGACTTTCCATTATTAAAAAACTATGCCAAAATAATTTACCAAATGGAAGCAGTAGATACAGAATAACAAACTTATATTTGAGATTGGTCCCAGGGTGAAAATCTTCTCAGTTTATTCTAAGATACTACATCTGGGAGGCCAAAGATCCCCCTGAACCAATTCTTATGGATCAAAACCCTGTAATACTCAAAAAGGTCCCAGACACTTCATCCTAAAGATGTATTGGGTCCTTTCTTGATGCAGTCACTCCATCTTTAGCCATCTCCTAGGAAAGAGAAGACCTTTGAACATGTGGTCACAGCACCAGATCCAATGTCAACATCTAGCAAACTTGGTTAGTGAGCCAGCAGTTGCACTGAGTCCTCCTTGTTGGGCAGCTTAGTCTGAAATTCAGCCATTTTAGATTTCCCACAAAGTCTCAGAACAATGCTGCAGCAGGGATTTCAAGGCATCATGGGAAATCCTAAGTGGTGGCTTCTCCAACATTTTGCTTCTGTTACCAAGTGTGCCCAGTGCTGGGGATGCTGGTATAAGCTTAGGCAGAGAGGTTGGCAAACATCATTTTGCTCCGTTCTGGAGCCATCTTTGACTGCCGCCAAACATTTCAGCACCTCATGAGTTAACCAAGGTGCTTGGCAGCTGATGCTGAGGAATTAGGATCGTCAGTCATTCTACAGTGGAGCATAACACAAACATCTCAAAGCAACACTGAAAGAGCCTTATCTCCCTTTGCAGAGGCCGGGCACTAAGGCCTTGCTATTGCTTGGCTGCTTCTGGCAAGGAAGAGAGAAAACTCGCTGTCAGATTCCGTCTCGTCCTTGTATCTAATCTCTTTCCATCTCTGTGAGCCTTTCTCTCTATCTCCCCTGTCCAGCACTCCACTCTCGCTGCTTCCAATGTGCCTAGTCCATCTCTCCACAGTCCACTGTCCTTAATCTCTAGCCTTGCATCCGCTTGTGTCCAGCGCCTTTCCTTTCCTGTGCTCTCTGTTTCTCTCCCTAGAGATCTGTTTCCTTGATAGGCAGAGCTCTTTATAGGAGGCACACAAAATATTGGCAGAGGGGGGAGAGAACCACAGTATTGGGGGGATGCCCATCCTCACTGCATCTTCTTCCCAAAGCACTGCTATAATGAAATGTCAGGAACAGAAAACACAGCCTGAGTGAGCGAGACAAATGACAAAACCAAGAAACATAAATAGATATGCCGACTCTTGGTGTATCAGTGGAATATAATTTCCAGTCACTCACTTGAGCTTTGTCATCCCTCTCCCATCCTCACCATCCCCACCCGCACCCTGCTCTATGCCATGCCACGTTTGTTTCATGCTGCGCCGACAAGCAGAGATCCAGTGCACAATAGAGTCGTTGTTGCTCCCTCTCTGGCTCGGTTCGACTGGAAATTACATGGTGACAGCATTGCCTTGCAAGAAAGTTGGCTGATAAATGCCACAGATGGAGATATTGTTTTTTGCTAGAGTTCAGTTTCTTGCCGTGGTGTCTATTTGTGGCTCTGGCTGGCAACACAGACCCCTCCTCCATCCCCTGCCACAGGAAAAAAAACACCCCTAAAAACAGCCAGCTACAAATCTCTGCTTCGAAAAAAGGAAATCAGAGGAAAAATAACAAGCATGGCCAGCATGTGGCAGAGATACAGTTTTTGGGTTCAAAGAGCTTTCTTTACCTGCCTGTATTCACTGGGTGCTAAACTAGGTGTACAGTGGACCATATTGTTCTCCGTATCAAAAGAATATTGATCATTTTTTTAGTTTTACAGAGCAGTCCTACTGAATGTGGCAGGGAGAGTAGAAGGTGAATGCACTGCTCCCATACAAAGTCAGGCTGGGCTTCTATTGGTAGGGCAACTGATAGAGGAGAACCTTTTATCTTGGAATGTCATTCTCTCTCATTTCAACCAATGGGAAATAATAGATGTTTGCACCAGGGCTAGAATAACTTTCATACACATATGCAGGGCTGTAGCCAAAAGGTGGGGTTGGGGGGTAAGGGTTCAGCCCCCCCCCCCAAACCTGGTTAACTCATGAATGTTAACTGGTTAACCAATTTATGAGTAAACCAGGTTTATGACACATTTGAGAGTGGGGTTGAACTTTTATACCAAACCCTCTGGCTACAGCCCTGCACATATGTATATGCAGAAACACACACACAGTTTGCTGAAGAGGAAATCTGAGGACAGAGAGCATTTTTGAGCCTGTAGATTCAAAACTCATCCCATTTAGCTTGCAACCACCCACAGATCTGACCCTCTGTCCTTTACCTCTTCTAAAATTACAGCTCCAACATTAGTGGGACAAGCACAGTAGGGTTGCTGCTGTGAGGAAGCTCAGAACAACAAAAATAACAAACCTTACTTTGTTGTTCTAGGGAAGGGATTGGGAATGCGTCACTCTCCAACTGCAACATCCTTCATCCTAGCTGAAGAGCCAGTGGTGAGAGATGATGGGAGATGTAGTTGAGAACATCTGGAGGTGCCCACTTCTGTTGTAGATAATGCACAGTTCTCACAGTGGGCATGACATTGCCTTCAATAAGGCATTCAGACTTCCCTTCCTATGAAAAAAGGAATCTGAGAGGGAAGTTGCTGAGGGGTTAAATAAAGCTTGCTATTTGAAATTGGTTCTTTAAAACTAAATCTTCTGCCTCAGTTAATCAGCCATACTGCAGATAGATTTCATGGCTTAGTTGATATAAGGCTTTACTATATCAGATTCTAGTATTGCAGCCACCTAAGAACTGGACTGCCATTCAAGTCTGGCTATCCCAACAGTGCTCTTCTTGATCCTTGTGCAACAGTTGGCTTCTGTCAGAGCATCCCATCTGGGGCTTGCCACAGAAAACATACACAGTTTGAAGGAGAGATACATGCCATTGGGTATGCAGGAACATAAGAACAAGTCATACCATAATGGGCCAAATGCTCTTCTAGTCCAGTAATCCATTCATTTGCAGAGGCACCTGGAAAGTACCTAAGCAGGGCATGAAAGCACTCACTCTTTTGCTTCTGGTTTCCTGCCTTTGTGTATCCCAGGCATGGGCAACCTTTGGCCCTCCAGGTGTTTTGGACTTCAACTCCCACCATTCCTAACAGCCGGTAGGTAGAACCTTCCTGGGTCGCCTTCGGGCTGAGAAAGGCAGTATATAAATGTGGTAAACAAACAATAAATAAATTGTGGAAATTGAAGTCCAAAACACCTGGAGGGCTGAAGATTTCCTATACCTGGTGTATCCACTGCTTCCCTGTCACTGGCCTTGAAGCCTCTCTTTAGCTTGGGTGTTTATTCCTGTAGCCAACAGCGGAGCCCAGCTGAATTGATTTCTGTCTTCACAAGGGTGCTGCAGGAACAAAACTTGGGGGGAATATATGAACAGTTTTTTTCCTTGGCACTGACTGGAAGAAGTGACAGGGTTAACAGTTTTACACAGCACCTTTTCATCCTCCCCAGACTGCAGTATAGTTCATCTAGTGCTGATCTGCATACCCTCCCATATATATCCATAAACTCTAACAAGGACGAGTTAGAGAGAGATTGAAAGAGAGAGAGAGATTTAATGAACTCACTGTTGTTTACTACTGGGAAGAAGTTTGAGATGCATCTCAAATTAATTATCCTTGTCAATAACAACATCTAGGCCCGGTGGGAGCTCTCTGCTTCTTACCTGAAAAGCTGAAGCACAAACCAAAAAATTAGACACGGAACAGTTTGTAAGAGCATTTAAGAACATCTCCTAATGCTTAGCCAGAATTTATTTATTTATTTATTTACAGTTTTTGTATACCGGTCTTCTCCACCTCCTAAAAGGGACTCAGGCCGGTTTACAGCATGAAATTCAAATACAATAATAATATACAAAACATCCTCATAATACAATAAAACAAGTGCATTAAAATACAATCATAAACATTACACAGGCCAGGTCATCAGGTGAAATCACAGTTCGTTGCCATCCTTCCGTGTGGTCGGAGTCATTGCCTCAGTCATTGAATGCCATATTCCACAGCCAGGTTTTTATTTGTTTTCTAAATGGTAGGAGGCAAGGAGCAGATCTAATCTCTAGTGGGAGGGAGTTCCAGAGCCAAGGGGCCACCACCGAGAAGGCCCTGTCCCTCATCCCCACCAGACGCATCTGCGAAGGTGGTGGGACCGAGAGCAGCCCCCTCCTCCCGGAAGATCTTAATCACCTTGATGGTTCATAGGGGAGAATCTGTTCGGACAGGTAAATTGGGCTGGAGTTGTTTAGGGCTTTATAGGTCAAAACCAGCACTTTGAATTGTGCTCGAAAGCTAATTGGCAGTCAGTGGAGCTGGCGTAACAGAGGCGTTGTGTGCTCCCTGTACCCCACTCCCGTTAGTAATCTGGCTGCTGCTCGTTGGACTAATTGAAGCTTCCGGGCAGTCTTCAAAGGCAACCCCACGTAGAGAGCATTGCAGTAGTCTAAACGGGATGTAACCAGAGCGTGGACCACCGTGGCCAAGTCAGACTTCCCAAGGTACGGGCGCAGCTGGTGCACAAGTTTTAATTGTGCAAAAGCTCCCCTGACCACCGCTGAGACCTGGGGTTCCAAGCTCAGCGATGAGTCCAAGGTCACTCCCAGACTGCGAACCTGCACCTTCAGGGGGAGTGTAACCCCGTCAAGCACAGGCTGTAACCCTATGCCCTGTTCGGCCTTTCGACTGACCAGGAGTACCTCTGTCTTGTCTGGATCTAGCTTCAATCTGTTGTCCCTCATCCAGACCATTACAGCGGCCAAACACCAGTTCAGGACCTGAACAGCCTCCTTAGTAGCAGGTGGAAAGGAGTAACAGAGTTGGACATCATCTGCGTACAGATGACACTGAACTCCGAAACTCCGGATGATCTCTCCCAATGGCTTCAAGGCCCTATCATGACTTCAGCTCATCTTGGCTGATGAGGTTTACCAGAACCCTCTTGGAGGAAATGGGTTTGTAGAGTGGAAGCAGAGTAAGGTAAGGCAACGAGCCCCTGGCAGGTTTACAGCTGAATCACAGAGCTTGAGGGTGGGCAGTAGTTCTTTGGATTGTAAGGCTTTTCCCTTGGTTATAGTGGTGTGGGGATTCTGGGAGTTATAGCAATAAAAAGAAGCATTGCATATCAATTTCAGGTGGACACAAAGGCTAATTCTCCATGAGTGCTCCTTCCCCCTCTGACTCAAGGCAGGTGGAAAGAGCTTGCACCAAGACAAACAGTTGTGTTTCTCTGTTTCAAAGCTAGATGGGCAAGAGACTGAAGCCTCAAAGAATGCCCATATGAGAAGTTTGAGGGCTATCTTGTCATTAAAAAACTTCAAGCAGAAAATTCAGACACTCTAATCAACTGCAGCATGTAACATGTAAAAGAGTGGCTCTGGGTGTTTTCGTGCAGCCATCCCAAAGGGTTAGAGCTGGGGGAAATTATTCTAGAGGTCAGCTAGAGTGGATATTTAGAAGCATAGTTTCTTAGAGTTGGAAGAGACCATAAGGGTCATTCAGGCCAACCCCATTCTGCCATGCAGAAACACAAAATCAAGGCACCTCCAGCACATGGTCATCTAGTGTTCACTTAAAAATCTCCAAGGCAGCATATTCCACCGTTGAACAGTTCTGTCAGGAGGTCCCTCCAGATGTTTAGGTGAAATCTCTTTTCCTGCAGCTTGAATCCATTCCTGCATGTCCTAGTTTCTAGAGCAGCAGAAAAGATGTTTATGTCCTCACCTCGATGTAACATCATTTCAAATACTTAAACATTGCTATCATGTCCCCTCTTGACCTTCTTTTCTGCAAGTTAAACATACCCAGCTCCCTAAACTTGGCTCCCAAACCTTCGACCACTTTGGTTACCCTTCTCTAGACACACTCTAGCTTGTCAACCCCATCTTGAATTGCAGAACTGGGCACAGTATTCCAGGTGAGTTCTGACCAAAGCAGAATAGAGTGGGACTAGGAGTTCCCTTGATCTGATGCTATAATCTTATTGCTTGCTTAAACCCAACTGAGTGGCCACCTGAGAAAATGTTGGGGAGCAACACAAGCAAAGTTTTTCTGTCTCCAGACTTCAACAGAGTTAAAGATTATGGGACTGACTTGTTGGTGGGACTCTGGAACATCAGAAGCAACACAGTAATGATTTGCTTGCTTGCTTGCTTGCTTATTGTTCCAAAGCTACAACCAGTCATTCAAGTTCATTTAGTTGTGCATTGCTACCAAGGCTCATGTGATGATGGCACCCTATGCCATGCCCCTCAGACTGCCTTCTTCTCTCTGTACGTAGCTGTACTTCTCACATTCTCAGGAATTTGTCCATGGGGAATGGATTTTATATTTATTTATTTTATTTATTTATTACTGGTGCTTTTACCCCGCCCTTCTCAACCCCCGAGGGGGGACTCAGGGCGGCTTACAAAAAAGGCAGAATTCGATGCCTATACATAATAATACAGAGTATACAAAAATATAAAAGAACGATATACAAATGCAATTAAAACGATTATCATAATAAAACATCCGCACTGGTACCTAAGACATTGTATAAACATCATATAAACATCATATAAAAGTCATTCTTATAATCAGCGTTTCGATTCCAGAGTTCCATATAACCAATCCGTTAGTCATTTCCTAGCCATCAGTGGAGTTCTTCTTTATTTACCCGCTTGTCCAAATGCCTGGTCCCAGATCCATGTTTTTGGTTTTTTCCTGAAGGAAAGGAGCGTAGTTGCAGATCTGATTTCCCCGGGGAGAGAGTTCCATAGGCGGGGGGCCACCGCTGAGAAGGCCCTGCTCCTCGTCCCCGCCAATCTCACCTGTGATAGAGGCGGGGTCGAGAGCAGGGCCTCCCCAGAAGATCTTAGGCTCCGGGGTGGGACGTAGAGGGAAATCCGTTCGGACAGATACACTGGGCCGGAACCGTATAGGGTTTTATAGGTCAAAACCAGCACTTTGAATTGTGCTCGGAACTGGATTGGCAGCCAGTGGAGCTGACATAACAGGGGGGTGGTATGCTCCCTGTATGACGCCCCGGTGAGCAATCTGGCTGCCTCTCGCTGGACTAGTTGGAGTTTCCGAGCAGTCTTCAAAGGCAACCCCACGTAGAGTGCGTTGCAGTAATCTAATCGGGATGTGACAAGAGCGTGGACCACCGTGGCCAGATCCGACTTCCCAAGGTACGGGCGCAGCTGGCGCACAAGTTTTAATTGTGCAAAAGCTCTCCCGGCCACCGCTGAGACCTGGGCTTCCAGGCTCAGCGATGAGTCCAGGATCACTCCCAAGCTGCGAACCTGCGACTTCAGGGGGAGTGTAACCCCGTCTAACACAGGCTGTAACCCTATGCCCTGTTCGGCCTTACGACTGACCAGTAGGACCTCTGTCTTGTCTGGATTCAGTTTCAATTTGTTAGCTCTCATCCAGTCCGATACAGCGGCTAAACACCGGTTCAGGGTCTGGACAGCCTCCTTGGTGACAGGCGAGAAGGAGTGACAGATTTGGACGTCATCTGCATAGAGATAGCATCTTAGTCCGAAACTCCGAATGATCTCTCCCAGCGGCTTCATGTAGATGTTAAATAACATCGGGGACAAGATAGAACCCTGTGGGACTCCACACAGCAACGGTTGTGGGGCCGAACAGGTGTCACCCAATAACACCTTCTGGGTCCGTCCCTCAAGGAAGGATCGGAGCCACTGCAGAGCAGTGCCTCCGAGCCCCATATCCATGAGGCGGCCCAGAAGGATACCGTGATCGACGGTATCGAAGGCCGCTGAGAGGTCCAGCAGAACTAACAGGGACACACTCCCCCTGTCCAGTTCCCTGCGCAGATCATCTACCAAGGCGACCAAGGCTGTCTCAGTTCCATGTCCCGGCCTAAAGCCAGACCGTATATAAACACTATGTTACATTGAATGATCATTGCTGCAACACAAATGGTTTAATGTATTAATTAACAACTAATACTTTAAAACAAAAAGACTTGATACAGATGAAAATGGCTAGAAATTGTAGCTTTTCTTCCCAGTATTAGGAAAAGATATACCCATTGCAAGAAAATCTGCATGTGTGCATGCGCATATATGAATACCTATGTGTGCAAGGGGATATGGTGGCAGTACATGTATTTGTCCATATAGATCAACACAATTGCCTGAATTTTGGATTCATCTTTAGGGTGTGACTAGGTGGACTATCATGATGGCCACCTGCATTTAAAACATTGCCAGTATCTCACTGGCCCTAGCACAATTTAAGGTAATATTTTGTCTTCGTTCCAGCAAACTTTGAAGCCATCTGTCATTTCTACCATGCTTCAGTTCTTTTCCCACAGAACATAAACTTCCAAGATCACATAGATAGAATTGTGCAGTAATGATGCCTATTAATACTCTCTGGCTGATTTCCTCTCCCCCATTTCTCACAAGCAATACTGGAACCAAAATGGTAAAATACCTTCATTTATGGCCAAATGAAGAGGTTTTTTCCCATACAACAACAGTCCATATGTGCTCAACTGTTTCCATTAATTCAAACTGACTTACTTCCCAGGAATTATATGCAAGGTTATAGTTATGTTGAACAACACTGTATACAGTTACTCAAAAGTCGGTCCTGCTGAGTATAGTAGAGATTACTCACAGTTAGTTAGTATGCACACATCATATATATTTATGTATACATCATGTGTAGCTTGAGAGGTGGGTTTGAGGCCAAAACCGTGGATTTGATATGACCTGTGGATAAGTTGAAAGTCATTCAGAAGAGAGGAGAAAACTCCAGTGACACCTGATGGGCCAAGCTTCCTTTGACAACAACACAATTTTTCCACCTTATCATTTGAAAGGGCCAGTTACATATCCCCGAACAGAGAGATGGAGCTAAAATGTTGAACAAGTTATTCATAAATATCCATGCAATCCATGGGAAGAGATCTAAAAATGTATTTTGTATGGAATGTGTCTGGCATTATTGTGCCCAAGATGCAGGAAGATTGTAAGCACACTTCATATGCTCACCAGTTGATTTTAAATTTTGAATACAGGTAGATTTACAGTTGCATTTGTCTCATTTGCACATACCTGCTAATAACAGGATAGAAATTACAATGTGAATTCAATCTAATCTGAAATTTTTCATTATGATGCTATTTGACAGGCAGAACTAGTCTGCAGTTCTCACTCAGCTTGGACTAGAACTTGAATGTTGTGGCAGAGAAGACTAGCCAAGGAAACCTTAGGCCTCTGTTTTGCTTGCTGTTTGGCTAGCTTCTCCTTACTAGCAGTTTGGGATTACTTAGATACCCTAAAGCAGTGGTTCTCAACATGTAGATCCCCAGGTGTTTTGGTCTACAACTCCCAGAAATCCCAGCCAGTTTACCAGTTGTTAGGATTTCTGGGAGTTGAAGGCCAAAACATCTGGGGACCCACAGGTTGAGAACCACTGCCCTAAAGGTACCAAATCCTATCTGATCCAGAAAGCTAAACTGAACCAGCCCTGGTTAATCGTTGGATGCAGGCTACTAATGAATCCATGGTGCTGCAGGCTATATTTCAGAGGAAGGGGCAGAGAAAACCACCTCTTGAGTATTTTGTGCCTAGAAACCTCTGTGAAATTCATGGGTTGCATAGAACAACAGAAAATGAAGGCACAAACACATATACCTGCATCCTATATGTGTACCTCACTCTCTGGGCTACTCTCCACATCACCATCGCGTGTGCTGCTTGCAGTTTCATACAAACACATGGTTTTGTGTGCAGAAAAACCTTTGTTCCAACTGCATATAAATACACTTCCTTCCCAGGGTTCCCTATCCTTTTGCCTGCATTCTCCCTTCTCTCCCTGCTGAAATATTTGGCCAGGTCTCCATGCACAGGAGGCTTTCCTGGTCTGCTAGATCTGTGTGCCATTGTGTGGATATGCTTTGTGCAAAGGATTTACCTTTTTACGACAGCTTTTCCTGGCTGCTTCTTATTCATTCTGTCATATCCTCATGGAGAGAGGAAGAAGGGTGTCTCTCTCTTCTGCCTTCATGCCAGGCCCATGCTTGAGAAGAGAGGGGTGAAAATATGCCCACAATGTGCTGCAGTCTACTGTTGCTAAACAGAAGTTGGACATAAAGGCAAACTGATCACTGCCCCCCTTTATTTCCCCCTTTAGGGTAAGAGAAGCTCCCAGTGGCACAATGGGTTAACCCTTGGGCCGGCAGGACTGCTGACCAACAGGTTAACAGTTTGAATCTGGGGGGAGTGGGTTGAGCTCCCTCTGTCAGCTTCAGCTCCCCATGCGGGGACATGAGAGCAGGGCAGAAGAGAGTTGAACTGGATGGCCCCTGGGGAGGTTATTGTTGTTGTTGTTGTTATTATTAGTATTATTATTATTACAAAGGCTGAATGGCCATCTGTTGGGGGTGCTTTGATTGTGCTTTTACTGCATGTCCCCTGGGGTCTGCCACAGAAATACTGTTACATTTATTTTGATTAAAATTGTTCTTCATTTTAAATATTGTATTATTTATTTTTATCTTTTGGCACTGCAAACGCGATATGAGGAATGTGTTCAATTTTTTTCAGTTAGTTCACACAAACACTCTCCATTCAAATGCCACTGGCCCAGCCTGTCAGTCAAATTTTAAAACACAATGTGGCCCCTGTGTCCAAAGGTTGCCCGTACCTAAGATATAGATATATATAGATATCTCTCTCTCTTTTCTCTCTCTCTCTCTGTGTGTATAGTATTTGTATACCGCCCTTCCCTGCCCTCAGGCTACTCAGGACGGTTTAGAGAGAGAGAGAGAGAGAGAGAGAGAGAGATTATATAATATACAATATATATAAACATAAACAACATAAACATTTATTGGGGTCCACAAGAAACCTTTCCTTCAAAAATTGTTCTGTGGCTGAAAAGGTTTGAGAACTCCTGCCTTGGAGCCATTCAGTCATGCTGTAACTTTATGTCACTTATTATTTTAGAATTTAGCCCCAGGGCCAACTTTCTAGAAGAATCACTTCAAGCATTGCTTTGCATATTAAGCCTTGAAAACACAGCAGTTTGAAAGAAGAGGGGGGAGGAGGAGACAGAACTGAAAATGATCAACATTCAGTTGTATTCTTACACACACACACATATCATCCCATCACCACAGAAGCAGGAATTTTAAACATATTCATGCTCAGGCATGCACTCACACAGCACTATAAGTAGTGAGAGGCTTTTAGGCAAGTTTTTAATATGTATTTTATATTTGAAAAAACTGCTAAAAGGTTTCTACTAATTTTGTGTCGAGGCAGGTCCAGCAGCAGAAGCATGGAGCTGCAAGGGAGCTGCTGGCTGCTGCAACCAGCATTGCATTGGGCAGAGGGGAGATGTGGGAAGGGCTGGAAAACATGGGGGGGGGGGCGCATTTGAAGGAACTTTTTGGTTTTTGCTAGTTAGATCTGGCAGCCATGAACCCTTGGAGCAAATTCTGAACCAGCCTGGAACATGACACCTTGCAAGTAATCCCTATCAAACACATTGGTGTGATATGGCACCCCTTTCCGCTGTCTGGCAACAAGCATAGTCATATTTCTTGGGTTGCCAATTTCTTTTTCTTCAGTTCTCTCATCTGAAAGTCCTGTCCCTTTGCCTTTAACAATAGTGTGACATGCTGCAATATATAGTATGGTGGAGCTTTTCCTGTCATTTACCTCTGAACCAGGAAAAGCAATGCCTGAAATACTTCTGTGTGTCATTTTGCTGTGAAAGATTGCGGAGCATAGAGAAGAGAAACAGTGTTGGCCACCCTGTATCTAACTCAGGGCCAGCCCTTGGGGAGCAGATTCAGGGTGTCATAAAAGAGCAGCAACTTGCTAGCCATTTGTAATTTGAATGACAGGGATGGGGGGGGGGGGAAGCATTTGTAGCATTTTTTTTTAAACTTCACGTGCCAAAGCACTATGGTAGATTTTTCCCATTATTCGGCAAACCATGGCTTGGGTATCAGGTACTGCCCTGCCTTAGGGAGCAAAATGGCTCGGGCTGACCCTGAGCGAATCTCAGTCTTCATTCCTATGTAAATCACATCCGCTTCTCAGACATCAGTAATTTCATATACAAGCAGTCTCTGAGTTACAAACATCTGACTTACAAATGATTCATAGTTAAGAACAGGGCTGACACAACAGAGAGTTGGAAAGGAATTCATTCATGAAAGAGTTATCACAGGGGAAAGGTGTCTTCACTGAAGCTTTCTCACCTATCCTTGTTTCCATAACAAGCCAAATTTTTCAAAATCCAATTATTACAGGGACAGAAAGTGAGGTTGAAATCTTCTGAACAGGGGCACAGACAGCAAAACAAACACCACAGGGGTTTTAACCCTTCCCTGTGCTATCCAAAGCTTGTATGTGTGTGTGTAGCTGAAGCTACACTTTAAAATGTACCTGCTCCTCTTTTGCCCTTATACCCTTAGTCCTAACCTTTATTATTCTTTTAAGTATAGTGTTTAAATTTTAATAAAAACTATTTTTAAATGTGCCTGCTCCGACTTACAAACAAATTCAGCTTTAAACACTATACTTAAAGCTTAAAAGAATAATAAAGATTAGGACCCTAATCTTAACCTTTATTATTTTTAAGTATAATGTTTAAATCTTCAATAAAAACTATATTTTTAAAAATGTACTTGTTCCCAACTTACAAACAAATTCAGCTTAAGAACAACCCTACAGAACCTATTTTGTTTGTAGCTTGGGAACTGCCAGCATTGTAAGTCTTGGCACCTCTCTGTCAATTTTCATCATAATGTGCTCTGAACAGAAGACAGAGGAGGTACATGTGAAATGGATAAATTGAGCATTGCTAATTTGCATTTCCAAAGAGTGTACACTCAGTGGTATATGCAGCCAGTTATATTTTCTGATCACAGTCATAGAATTGGAAGAGACCCAAGGGTCATCCTGTTTTAACCCCATTCTGTCTTGCAGGAAAACACATAGTATTCCTTAAACAAAGCCATACAGCGGTGCAAAAAGCTCCAAAGAAAGGAACTCTACCACACTTAGAAGTGATGTTGATTAACTTGCCAGCCGTTTTTGTGTCTCTAACAGCAGCCTGGCAGAAATTAAGTATGCATGAAAAAATGAGGAAGCTTAAAATGTCCACTTGCTACATTTCAACATGTTTGTGTTAAAGGCGGAGGAGCATAGCCACTAAAAGGAAAAATGCTGGCAAAGCTATTATTGTCACAGTGATAAGAACAGGCCCTAAACGTGTTTGTGTGTCCTGTTCGCTGTGCCTCTGCTGAGATATAGAGGCTCTGATAATCTGCCAAAACAAAAACAATATTTAAAATTGGTGTTGCATGTTGACACTGAATCTGTCACTGAAATCTGATGCAACCATTCTGCCTTTCTTGGCCCCGCTCCATGACAAAATGTCCTTACTTCACTGAATGAGAAGGTGGCAGGCGTAGGAAACAGAGCAAAGAAAGCTGCCAGGAATAAGGTGAAAAGATGAATGAAGAAAGGCGCCTGAAGTGTTTCTGAGCACAGTTGTTCAAGAAAGGGCAGGAACAGTAAATATTGATATGTTTAAAATATTAAAAACTTGGTTATTGAAATATTAGTAGCAATATTTACATGTATTACATAAACGAACAACAGAAACATAAAAAGAGGCATTCCAGTTTCTGTGCTGGGACTGAATATTCAGTGAGTTGAATATTACCCATTTAAAAAAAAACCCAGCCTACAATAAAATATTTTCCTTTTCTAGTCAGATGTAAGCCCAAATGCATTTTTCAGGAATTACTCCTAAATAAATACATATATGGTTATTACTTGAACATAATTTGTTTCCATTTTGGGGTTTTAAAAAATTGTTAGTAAATACTTCAGGACAAAAATGTCTTTTGCATTCCTGTGCTATTAATCATCATTTTAAATACTGGAATCATCCTCATCCACTAGCAGTGAGAGTACATTCAAATTATTTTCAACATAGAAAGTAATTGTATCCATATATAACCATTACAAGCAAAACATTTTACAAAAGGTACCAAGGAAATAAACTATTAAGAAGGTATAACTGTCATTCTCTCCCATTACATTTGCGCCTCTCTAGCTCCAGATTCTGTGCTCTTGGATCAGATCCATGGATTGTCAAAGTGGTCCCTGGTCAAGTAGTCCCTGATCAAATGATTCCTGGTCAAGTGGTCTTTGGTCAAAGGGGTCCCTGGTCAAGTGGTCCCTAGTCAAAAAAAGCTTGGGTACCACTGAACTAGTGGAAACTGCAAAATTTAAATCTGAAACCAAGCTTACCTGCCGTGGCCCTGAGATGGTTTTGGTGTTTAGGTGCTGAAGAATTAACAGTACTTATGTGTATATATAAGTGTATATAGGGGATCACAATTATCCACAAGTCATATGGTCCCTGTGTTCAAAAAACTGGAGTTACTCGCATTCCATCCCACCCACTCACCTTTTACACCCATGAAAGGGGGAGGTGTAAAAGGTGAGTGGGCCTTCAAGTTTGGCCTTCTCAGGGACATTCCTGGTGATATGGCATCACAGATTTCATTGTGTATGATCCAGATGTCTTTCCTCAAGGATGCTCTTTGTTTTTTGAGGTAAATCGCACACATCCAGCATTCAACCTGCAGTATACTGTTTCTATGACAAATGCTATTCTTCATCCCACTAGTGGAATTGTTGTAATTTGAAATGTCACTTGGCATGCATTTGACACAGGCTGGGTATTATTCCCAGTAATGGCAAATTAATGCTTCTATCTCCCCTAGCCCCCAAGGCATTGAGGTAGCCCTAATGCAACTGTCCAGTTTGCAACACCATGTTGTCACAAAACACAGGAAACTGCCTGCTTTTTCTATCAGCTCATCTGACATAGCATATGTTGATTAGCCAGCCCAAGTTCAAGTGAGGACATTTTCTCACAGTCATAATTGGTCAAGAGATGGGAGAGAGCCTTTTCAGTGGCTGCTCCCAGTCTCTGGACCTTCCTTCCACAGAAGATCCAGATATTCTCCTCCCTGATGACTTGCCACTTGCAGGATGATGTTTACAAGTGATGTGCTCCTTGTTTTATTTTATTGTGCTTTCAATTATGTTTAAAGTATATTTTAAACTTTCTAACGATGCATTTTTTATTGAACGTTTCTTTAATTGTGTTCAACTTTTGTAACGTGCATTGTTGTTACATTTTGCACATATGGTGACTCTGGTGCAAACCAATCCATGGGTTTTCTTGTCAAGATTTGTTCAGAGGAGTTGGCCTTCCTTTGAGGCTGAGAGAGTGTGGTTAGAATGATGATGTCCAGAGTCCAAATCCAGTGTTCAAATCACTATGCCAGTTCTCAATATAACGTATTAGCTACTCTTTTATTTTAAATTATTGTAAGGCACCTTGGCTCCGATAGCAGATGAAAGGTGGAGTATAAACAGAATCAGTACATAAATA
Organism: Anolis sagrei; assembly: GCF_037176765.1. NCBI lineage: Eukaryota > Metazoa > Chordata > Lepidosauria > Squamata > Anolidae > Anolis > Anolis sagrei. The sequence goes on from NC_090022.1 coordinate 139,986,324, forward strand.
TTATTGACTTTGGCTGCTTTTCTCCCTATGCTACCCTAAAAAAAACCCTGGAAATGCCTGTGATTGAATCAAATTTCACAGCAGTGGGGTGTGCCCATAACCCACTTGCATGTAGAGTGGATATCTTGACAGTCCCCTTGAAACAGCCTTGATAAGACAACTTGTAAATGCTCAGTGGTGAAAATGCTACACCTAGGCCAGCAATAGCCACCACCACACAGACATCCCTGCACACAACCTTCTCCAGACCTCTGTTCCATGTAAGTTAATTTTTAGGTGTTCTATGGTAACAGTGCATGGGTTGAACCATGAGGTAGACGGATGAATGTGTGTATGTGCCTTCAGATTGCTTGCCAACCTATGTTGACCCCATTAATTTCATAAGGTTTTTTTTGGTCAAAGAATCTTTAGAGGTGCCTTTGCTAGTTCCTTCCCCTGAAATATAGCCTGGAACACCTGATATTAATTGTTGGTCTCTGCAAGGCCAAACCATGGTAGATCTTGCTCACCTTCTTTGAACAGACAGATGAGACTAGAGTCAAAAGAAAAGAAAAATGAAAACCCCTCTCATTCTGTACTCTTCTTTGTCCCACTGTGGGCTGTAAGGAAAGAGCTCTTCCAGAATGGCTGAGTTGATCACTTGCAGAAACTTTGGAAGTTCAAGTGGGAGTCACATGAGAGCCTTGGTTCAAGTGAGCTGACTTCGGACATAAGAAGAGGGCACCAAATTCTTAGTTGTTTTATTTTCTATTGTAGTATTTTTCCTCAGAGGGAATGCCATTTGTGAGGATTTTCTGCCTTAGATGTCAAAATAGCTGGGCCAGCTTTGGATTTTATGCACATTGAGTTGAATTGGCATCCGCATTTGCTGCTTAGCTGGGACAGCATCGCAGACTAGTCTTTCTATGTTTGAGGGTGTATATGCACTACACTTTTGTACCATGTTGCCTAAGAAATCCTGGGACTTTTAGCTTTGTGAGATTCTTTGATTGGGTTGTGTACTGTGGTAGTCACCATGGCATCAAGCAGCTTTGGCCTCTTGCATATGAAATAAAATGTAAGCAAGGGAGGCTTTTCCCACTCGGTCTTGTTTACCATTGGTATGCTGAAGAGTATCCACAGTGGGAGTCAACCCTTAGGTTGTCAGACTGCAAAACCTTCTCCACCCTCACAATTCATTGTTGTTGTTGTATGCCTTAAAGTCATTTCCCTCTTACGGTGACTCTAAGATAAGCTTAATGCAGACTTTTCATGGCAAAAATTGTTCAGAAGAGGTTTATCATTGCCTTCCTCTAGCTCTGAGAGAGTACAATTTGCTCAAGGTGAGTTTCTTGGCCTATAATCCAAAGCCCTCCAGATATTGTTGGACCACATCATATCTCACCATTCCTCTAAGGGCCCTTCCACACAGCCTTATATCCCAGAATATCAAGGCAGAAAATCCCACAATATCTGCTTTGAACTGTCCACACTCAGATAATGTGGGATTTTCTGCCTTGAAATTCTGGGATATAGGGCTGTGTGGAAGGGTCCTTAGTCTAAATGAGAGTTGAAGTACAATAACATTGAAGGGGATTTGAAGTACAATAACATTGAAGGGGGCACACATTTGTTTCTTTCCTTGCTTCATAGCTTTCCTTTGGGGAATTTTTAAAAACTGATTCAGAGAAGAACACAAAAAAGCACCACATTAAGACACAATTTGGCAAATAAACAGTATTAAATTTGAAAAGCTATTGAAAAGCATATCAGTAAAGGACTACAGTCTTCTCCAGTTCACAGCCCCTGTCGCTGCAGCATTGAATCAATTTCCCAAAGCACTCTTCTCATCGCAACTTCAGCAGAACATGTGGGGATCAAGTAGAGACAATGCGATGGAGCTAATGTTTCTATAAGATCTGGAAGCATGAAAGGAGACATCTGGCTCTTAGATCCTTTCTCCATTGCAGATTTCTAATTCTCTTCCTAAAGCGGGAAAAAGGCCTTTGGGGAATCATCAGCCCCAGCTCATGTTTTCTATATGTGCAGTCTACTTTTTTATGCATGTGTGTGCGCATGCACACATTTCATTTAGTTAACCCCCTTTTTCTCCTGTCCAGATGCTTTGATGAGCCTTTCCATTCTGGGCTGATTGTGCTGACTCAGCCCATCTGAATTACCAGACAAGCAACCTCAGCAACTGCAATGGCCCCGAGGCCGGGAGGAGAAAGGAGAGAGGAAAAGAGAGGACAGGAGAGGAGGAGGAGGAGGAGGAAGCAAGAGAATCTCCCTGAAATTGAAATCTGTCTCAGGGAAAGGGCTAGCTTTTGATGGTGTTAAATTTGAAAATATTAAACACTACAGAATGACAGGAATTTCTCCCAAAAGCCACCTTATAAAAATATAGTAATATGAGTAATTGCAACATTGCAGTACCCACTCGTTTACTTTTTGACAGCACGCCCTCTAAAAGCTTCCCAGGATTGCAACTAGGATGAACTGAGAGGGGCAGGACTAGCCCAACATATTTTCCTCCATATGATAAAACAGAGAATGGGAGAGGGAGAGAGATATTGTGTTACTTTCTCTAAGTCAAGGCTATTCTACCAAAAGTCACACAAATTATTTCAGCACCAATGGCAGAAAAATCTTTCTGGCAATAAAAAAATTCAAAACTAATCATTCAGACATTGTGACATCCTTTGTGTGACCCATGATCTGCGTGAGTGTTTTGTGTCAATTCATTTTCTCTTATAATTTACTAAAATTCCCAATTATGTTTATATTTTGGAAGAAACTGAAATTAAGCAAACTTAAATTTGTGAGGACCAGAAACTATCAGGTTTGCTTATTTAGGCCAGTGGTTCCCAACCTTTTCTTGACCAGGGACCACTTTGACCAGGAACCACTCTCCAACATTAGTACCAAAAGAGTTACGAATCAATTTTTGGTCAACTTTAGATTTGGTTTGGTTATTTAGGATGCAGATTCAGGAAATTGTATTGGATAGACCACATCAGCTCTAGTTTCTGACACAGAACATATGCCATCCAGTAGTCGCCGTCTGGTCACCCACAAAAAACATATTTAATAATGTAGAGCTGATGTGGTCTATCCAATGTAATTTTCTGAAACAGCCCCCCAAATAACCCCAGAAATAAGCCTAAAAACTACAACAAAGCACCTCTGCTTCCAGGCACCACATAGAATGAATTCGTTCTGGGGGAGAGAGGAGGAGGAGGAGGAGATTTGTTGTCATGCTTTTAGTGGGTTTCACGAACAAGTCGCTCTCATTGTAACAATGTAGTAACGGTGAGGCCGCAGATATTTTAGTTCTTAGAGACCACTGGTGGTCCACGGACCACAAGTTGGGAACTACTGATTTAGATCTAGTGTTTTGGATGTTTAACTCTTAAAACTTTAGCTTTGAATCCCTGTCTGTCCACGCATGTTTGTGGTGCTGAATTAAGGTGTCCATCCCCCCTCCAACCCGAGAGGCGTAACAGTTTCAAGGCTGTATGGTACAACACAGGAGATAGTTGTGCCAATAGAACTTGAGTAGCTTATAAGGGAAAAAATGAATTTACTTAACAATGGAAAATATTCTACTATTCAAAAGATCCTGGCTGGTCTCACATTATTTATTTTATTTATTTATCGTGTCATCAGCAACCATTGTATTACAATTCTAACAGAGCAAAACAAACACAGAGATTAAAAAGAAAAAGAAAAAAAAGAAAGAAAAAAAACCACACAGATTTTGCAAATTTGGTATTTGGTTAAATGTCCTTTGACCAGTATCTGGCCACTTGGAGTGCCTCTGGGGTTGCCGCAAGAAGGTCCTCCATCGTGCATGTGGCAGGGCTCAGGGTGCATTGCAGCAGGTGGTCAGTGGTTTGTTCTTCTCCGCACTCGCATGCTGAGGATTCCACCCTGTAGCCCCATTTCTTAAGGTTGGCTCTGCATCTCGTGGTGCCAGAGCGCAGTCTGTTCACCGCCTTCCAAGTCGCCCAGTCTTCTGAGTGCCCAGGGGGGAGTCTCTCACCTGGTATCACCCATGAATTGAGGTGCTGGATTTGGGCCTGCCACTTTTCGACTTTCGCTTGCTGGGGTGTTCCAGCGAGTGTCTCTGTAGATCTAAGAAAACTATGTCTTGATTTAAGTCGTTGACGTGCTGGCTGATACCCAAACAGGGGATGAGCTGGAGATGTCTCTGCCTTGGTCCTTTCACTATTGGCTGCTACTTCCCAGTGGATGTCAGGTGGTGCAATACCAGCTAAGCAGTGTAATTTCTCCAGTGGTGTGGGTCGCAGACACCCTGTGATAATGCGGCATGTCTCATTAAGAGCCACATCTACTGTTTTAGTGTGGTGAGATGTGTTCCACACTGGGCATGCATACTCAGCAGCAGAGTAGCATAGCGCCGAAGGGCAGATGTCTTCACTGTGTCTGGTTGTGATCCCCAGGTTGTGCCAGTCAGCTTTCGTATGATGTTGTTTCTAGCACCCACTTTTTGTTTGATGTTCAGGCAGTGCTTCTTGTAGGTCAGAGCACGGTCCAAAGTGACTCCCAGGTATTTGGGTGTGCTGCAATGCTCCAGTGGGATTCCTTCCCAGGTAATCCTCAGAGCTCGGGAAGCTTGTCTGTTCTTAAGGTGAAAGGCGCATGTCTGTGTTTTAGATGGATTAGGGATCAGTTGGTTTCCCCTGTAATAGGCAGTAAGAGCACCTAGAGCTTCGGAAAGCTTCTGTTCTACCATCTCAAAGCTCCCTGCTTGAGCAGTAATGGCACGATCATCAGCATAGATGAAACTCTCTGTCCCTTCTGGCAGTGGGTGGTCATTTGTGTAGATGTTGAACATGGATGGAGCAAGCACGCTCCCCTGAGGCAGGCCGTTCTTCTGTTTCCGCCATCTGCTTCTCTGGTCCTAGAACTCAACGAAAAAGCTCCTGTTTTGTAGCAGGTTTCCTATGAGGCGGGTGAGGTGGTAATCCTTTGTGATATTATACATTTTTCTCAGGAGGAGGCGGTGGTTCACAGTATCATAGGCTGCTGACAAGTCTATGAAGACAGCTCCTGTGATCTGCTGCCTTTCAAAGCCATCTTCTATGTGCTGAGTCAGGTTCAGCACTTGCGATGTGCAGCTTTTGCCTTTTCTGAAGCCAGCTTGCTGTGGGATCAGACAGGGGTCTATTTTTTCCATAATTCTATGCAAAATAAGTCTCTCCAGAACTTTGTAGAGGTGGCACAACAGGGAGATTGGTCTGTAGCTTTTTGGGTCATTACGGTCTTGCCTGGCTTCAAGATGGCGATGACTCTTGCTTTCCTCCAGATTTTGGGGATCTGACAGGATGCAGTGCAGTTGTTCATCAGCTCCAGCAGCCAGCGCCTTGCTTTTGGACCAAAGTTCTTGATTTGTTCCATCCGTAGATCATCCAAGCCAGCTGCTTTGCCATTCTTACATTTGTTGAGAGCCATGTCCAATTCAGTAGATGTAAAAGGTTCATGGAGGTTGTTGCTCTCAATCTCTGGTTGTCTGGCTATTGGTTTCTTTCCTACTTTGGTGGCAAGGTTGGGTTTCCCATTCTTCAGGAGTTGGTGTGCTATCTGATCTGCCTTTATGTTGGCATGGGTATTAGTTTGTGAGGGGTCGTTGCTCAGGTCTCACATTAAGTATGTTGTGATGCAGGTGGCTTATGCTCACTCAACACCTTCATAGTAACTGGGTTTCTGCCTGATGAAAATCTGAAAAGAGAACTTCTCACTTAAAAATTGCTGTATCAAACTGGCGTATCAGGAAAGCCCAATATATTTTTCTGTCTGATGGGAAAGGACAAAGTGATAGTAGCACCATTCCACCCATAGAGGCCAACTAAAATGGCAGCTTTATCCTACTTCAACACTGGAAATAAAATAGCAATCTCTTAAAGGCAGAGGTCCGGTTTAGCAGGCCACCTGGGCCATATAGCTTTGGCCTCCATGGGAGTGAATGACCAGGGGGCTGCTGCTTCTCCAACCCTCCATACCACCTAACTTTTGCCACCTGGAACAAATGCCCTACTGGTAGGCAAAAGGCGGGTATTCATGTTCCTGTTGTGTCATGCAACTCAAGTTCCTGCCACATCCCCTTTGTTCCTCAAAGGAACCAAGGGCTTCAATGCTTTCACACTCCTAGGGCTGGGGAAAAGGTGGGTTATAAATAAATAGAATAATAATAATTAATGGCAGTAGTATTTTGCTGCAAAGTCCTGTATGTCTGGCTGTGGTCCCTCTCCACCACTTGCAGCTAACAACTAATCGGCATCCTGTTGGTCAGGGATGTTAACTGCCTGCTGTAAATCTGCCTGCAATATTTTTTATGTCCCTTCACTCTACTTTTATTCATTTTATTTCAATCAAGAACCCACAGGCATAGGCACACATATATATTTCTACCTTGGGAGCTCTACACTGGTATACACCAGCTGCTGTGTTTTTTCATGCACTAACCTGCCATGGTCTGAAAGGTTTTCACTTGCTGTGTTCAGCACATGGTTGCATTTGCATATAACTAGCAACTAGGAGCTAATGCTCGGGAAGACATCTAAAGTTAATACTGGGCAAAAGTAAAGAGTCTCCAGTGGAATAGCAGGGGCTTTTAACCATGCTTATGCTTACATTATTCAGATCTAAGTAACAATAACGTATTATCACATAGGTTTCCAGAAAGTAGTTTAGTAACCTTTTGGAGGGTCCTCGTGGGTCTAATACATTGGTTTTCAACCTGTGGGTCCCCAGATGTGTTGGTCTACAACTCCCAGAAATCCCTGCCAGTTTACCAGCTGTTAGGGTTTCTGGAAATTGAAGGCCAAAACATCTGGGGACCCACAGGTTGAAAAGCACTGGTCTAATAGTTCCAGAAAAATTGAGAATCCACTTGGAGTAGTGTAATGGACTAAAAGGAGAATGCATAGGAGGATATTGCATGCTCCAGTGAACTGTCATACTTTGACTGTCAAGTCCTTTGTTGGATGAGGAAGCAGAGCCAGCTAAGCTGAGGATGAGAACAGTCAGTTGGCAGACAAAGACCGTGTCCAGTTTCACAAGCTCAGGAACTGCAGAATGAAGAACAAGGCCTCTTGGAGAGGCATGTTTTTCAGCAACTTGGCCAGATCCTAGAGTGCAAAGGACATTTTCCAGTGAGTGGTAGACCTGGCAAAACCCTTAAAATAGGGATGGGCAGCCCCTTCCCAACCCACTCAACATTTTGCCATAAAACCCCCTTTAGCACTACTCAGTATGGTCAATGGTGAAGTTAATAGTGTTGTATTCCAGTTTGTTGCCACTTGTAGTTACTTCTATTTCTTTCTTTTTGCTTGTATTTTCTTTTTCCTCTATTCCCACGTTTGAGGGGAAAACAGGACATAAATAATGTGATGATAGAGATGGGTAGGCAGGCAGACTGAGATGGATGGACAGACAGACAAATATTCTTGCATCCAAGTTTTCACCCCCTTTCTAAATAATGAAGAATAAGTCTGGGACAGCTCTTCTCTTGGGGTGTGGCATTTTTTGCCTCTGCTGTTTCTCGTTTTCTGTAATTGTGGGAAAGTTGTGAGAACATGAAGTCATTGGTGGAAACATTACTAATCCTTTGGAGGAAACTGCCTCTCGGAAATCTCTGGCTGCTGGGCTCTGTGAAATAGACAAGGTGCTGGACTTCTGTAACTTTTGCCACTGGCTTCACCCATCAGCTCCTTCTACAGTTGAGATCCTACACTGCCCAGAGTTGCATGTGCAGGCAAAACTCCACAATGGCTCACCACTCCCAGGATTTGCCATGTTGTTGTTGTCGTTGTCTGTTATAGCCCCTTTTGATGGCTGTTCCATGATAGGTTGTTAATGGAGGAGGTGATTGAAGAAGCACCAATAGCATCCTTGACAGGTGATGTCGTCAATTTGTATCTGTGAGACATAACCAGACATCTCTCCAGCCATGGAATGGCCATTTATTCAGGAGAGCTGCAGCAACACTTGGGGACTCTCATCATTGTGAAAGGTGGAAGAGCCTATCCATTTCTACAGTGAATTGAAAAAGGCGGGCTTCTTGCATATGTCACTCTCAGGCTTATGTTACTCTCTTGTTGGTTGCAGGGCCTCTGGTGCCTTTGAGATCAATTAGACAATAAATCCATTTGAGGTTTTGGTCTAAACTTTAAACGAGCTAACAACAGTTTAGCTGACATTACACCTCACATGGAACTTATTAGACACCCTGGTTCAGCGGCAGACTCTGAAATTTAGAGGTGCTCTGAGGCTATGATGTCAATAATGGCTCTATGGTCCACTTATATCATTTCTTTTCTGCAGTGAAGTTAAGGCTTTTGGTTCATCACTTTCAAATATTCAGTTCTTGTGGGTTTTTTCGGGCTATATGGCCATGTTCTAGAGGCATTTCTCCTGACGTTTCGCCTGCATCTATGGCAAGCATCCTCAGAGGTCTGTTGGAATTAGAACAACTGGGTTTATATATCTGTGGAATGGCTGGGGTGGGGCAAGGAGCTCTTCCCTGCTGCAATTAGGTGTGAGTGTTTGGCTAATCACCTTCATTAGCATTTGAAGGCCTGCTAGAACCTGGGAAAGCCTGTTGCTGGGAGGTGTTAATCTGTGCCTGGTTTCTTCCTCTCTGTTGTTTAGCTGTTATAATTTTAGAGTTTTTTAATACTGGGAGCCAGATTTTGTTCATTTTCATGGTCTCTTCCTTTCTGTTGAAATTGTCCACATGCTTGTGGATTTCAATGGCTTCTCTGTGTAGTCTGACATGGTGGTTGTTGGTGTGGTCCAGCATTTCTGTGTTTTCAAATAATATGCTGTGTCCAGGCTGGTTCATCAGGTGCTCTGCTATGGCTGACTTCTCTGGTTGAAGTAGTCTGCAGTGCCTTTCATGTTCCTTGATGCGTGTCTGGGCGCTGCGTTTGGTGGTCCCTATGTAGACTTGTCCACAGCTGCATGGTATACGGTAGACTCCTGCAGAGGTGAGAGGATCCCTCTTGTCCTTTGCTGAACGTAGCATTTGTTGGATTTTCTTGGTGGGTTTGTAGATAGTTTGTATGTTGTGTTTCCTCATCAACCACTGACCGCATAGGGAAGCTGATGAGGAAACACAACATACAAACTATCTACAAACCCACCAAGAAAATCCAACAAATGCTACGTTCAGCAAAGGACAAGAGGGATCCTCTCACCTCTGCAGGAGTCTACCGTATACCATGCAGCTGTGGACAAGTCTACATAGGGACCACCAAACGCAGCGCCCAGACACGCATCAAGGAACATGAAAGGCACTGCAGACTACTTCAACCAGAGAAGTCAGCCATAGCAGAGCACCTGATGAACCAGCCTGGACACAGCATATTATTTGAAAACACAGAAATGCTGGACCACACCAACAACCACCATGTCAGACTACACAGAGAAGCCATTGAAATCCACAAGCATGTGGACAATTTCAACAGAAAGGAAGAGACCATGAAAATGAACAAAATCTGGCTCCCAGTATTAAAAAACTCTAAAATTATAACAGCTAAACAACAGAGAGGAAGAAACCAGGCACAGATTAACACCTCCCAGCAACAGGCTTTCCCAGGTTCTAGCAGGCCTTCAAATGCTAATGAAGGTGATTAGCCAAACACTCACACCTAATTGCAGCAGGGAAGAGCTCCTTGCCCCACCCCAGCCATTCCACAGATATATAAACCCAGTTGTTCTAATTCCAACAGACCTCTGAGGATGCTTGCCATAGATGCAGGCGAAACGTCAGGAGAAATGCCTCTAGAACATGGCCATATAGCCCGAAAAAACCCACAAGAACTGAGTGATTCCGGCCATGAAAGCCTTCGACAATACTTTCAAATATTATTCTTACAGCCACTCTGTGAAATAGGCAAAGCAGTGGGAGACTGGGGGGGTGGGAGGGAAGGTGGAAGAGAAATTCAACTGCTCAGATTGGGAACTCCATCCTCCTGCTCCTCCTTTTCTCCATATGGAAAACCGGCTTCCATTATTCCCCATATTTGAATCCAGTAGATAAGCTAGCTGTTTGGTGCAAATTAAAGCTGGATGTTTGTTAGCTCAAGGCATACTATTGGTCAGAAAGACAGCTGGGAAGCCCACCAATATATAACCAGTCTTTACTGCTGTGTAGTAACCGCCCCTCATCTTAAAAACCAAGCTGCTGTGGAATTGTTCTGTCATCTTCCCTTTTTCACAAACCAGTGCAAAGCATGGGCCCAAGCAGGAGCGGCAGGGGATTCAGGTAAAACATAAGACCTGGTTATATTATTTTGCCCTCTTGGGACAGGAAGAGGACCTCGGCTCCAAATATGGTCCACTCACCTACTCCATCCAGTATGACCAATGGGCATCCTGTAGGGGGTGATCTGTGTACTATAGTCCACTTTTCCAGACTCGGAGAAAACAAAGATGGTTGCATTGGCAAATGTGAGGAATTTCAAAATGCAAAGGAATGGGGCAAGTATATTTACAGTGGGGGCAAGCTTAGAATTGTGACATGAGCAAGTATTCAAATTCTCTATAATTCTTCATCTGATTGGAATTTTTAACCTTGATAAAGGCAAACAGAGAAAAATGCCAGTTGTCTAAATGGCTCAGTCTTATCAAGGGATTTAGGAAAAAGATGGCAACAGACTGTAGACATAGGCTCTGGGAAGGCTTCCTTGGGGTGGTAAGATAGTTGAGATGTCATCTCTTTGATGACGGGAGGGATGAGGACATTGACCTTCCCAGTAGGAATTCTACCCCCACAATGAATTTTTCCCAAATGTCTAGCCTTACATAGATTGATCCCACTCCTTCTTTCCTGCCCTCTGAGTTGAGCTTGACAGGGCTTTGGATAAGGCAGTTCTTCCACCTTTGGCTTGCCTTTCCTGCTGCTCTGGTGGGATTCTTTTGCTAATTGGATTAAATTCTGTCAACCCTACAGATGTCAGATTATCCACAATAAATATATATCCACACACACCTTGATTTTATATATATAGAGAGAGGAGGAGGGTGAGAGGGAGAGAGAGGGGGGGGGGTATTTTCTGGGATATATGTGTATGTATATGTGTGTCTGTGTATTCTAGCAAATACCTAGATCTGTCCCTAGGCTTAAATTGCACAAGTTTGTTGTTAGGGAGAGAACAGCCATAGAGAGAACTATAACAAGTTTTATATGAGCCTGGAGATTAATTTTAGGTGGCATTCTAGGTAGTAAAATAATATGAAAAAGTCAATAGATCTCCAATTGGATACCATTACTTTTTGCTGAGTGGATGGAGCAAATGTTCCCTAATAGTCCCATCTTCAAGTAGAAGTAAACTTTATTTCATTCCTACAATTCTCTCCCTTGAATGGTTAAAACCACTGTTTTGAGAGAAATAGGGAATTCAATGATGACCACTTTCTTGTTCTAATACAGTGGTTCTCAACCTGTGGGTCCCCAGGTGTTTTCGCCTACAACTCCCAGAAATCCCAGCCAGTTTACCAGCTGTTAGGATTTCTGGGAGTTGAAGGCCAAAACATCTGGGGACCCACAGGTTGAGAACCACTGTTCTAATACCTGAGGGAGGTGATAAAATGGGATCTGTAAAACTTACATCCCAACCAGCCAAATTTTATCCTACCCCCTACCTAAGGGCCCCTTAAGCTTTGTCTTGATTCTGCCTATCTGGGACACCAAACATGCTGAGAGTGGTCTTCAGCATATGACTAGCAAAAAATATTGGGGCTTAATGGATTACAGACAATTACTTTGCACAATGCATGATTAACATATGGTGTTGATGACGACAATGGATGTAGGTGGTAATATCTCTTTTCTTTTTCTTTTGTGTGTGTGGAGGAGGGTTGTTCATTTTTATTACAAAGCATAACAAATGGATAAACAAAAAGGAAAACACAAATATTCTTATGTAAAACATTATGACACAGGCAGAATATGTAATTAAGTCTCCAAATGCAGTCCATTTATAACCTTGTTCATTTTTCTTAAGAGTACTGGAGAAATAAATGGAAGACAAATCTACCTGTAGCAATGTGGTATATTACTTAAATGTAACCTCCCTGATTACAAGTAGTATTCCTCTGAAAATCGGATGCTCAGGTTGCATAATGGGGAAGAATTGCTAGTATCCTACCATCCCCATGATTTCCCATGTGCCTCTGGCAAAGTGCTAAAAGTTAAGAAAATTCTGGACTTCGGAAAACTTACTTCTTGGACTACATGAATTCAGGATTCACCAGCCAACATAACTAACTTTTCCACATTTTGATTAGAAAGAGAACATTTATATCATCCAGAAAGCCCGTCTTATTTTTATACATTGTTACATTCTGCACAGTGCTGCCCACCTTTGATAAGGCACCATTTATTGTGTCTCCAGAAAGCCAGCATGGTTTAGTGGTTTGACCACTGGACCTTGAGCAAGTCATCTCATCCTTTGAGCATTAGACCTTGGCCAAGTCACTCTCTTCCACAGATGAAGGCAAACCCACTATGAACAAATCTTGCACCCAAAAGAGAGTTGCCTTAAGGCAGCGGTTCCCAACATTTGGGCCTGCAGGTGTTTTGGACTTCAACTCCCAGAAATCCCAGATATCTTATTAGCTGTTATGAACTGTGGGAGCTGAAGCCCAGAACACCTGGAGGCCCAAAGGTTGGGAACCACTGCCTTAAGGTCATCATAAGTCAGAAATGACTTGAAGGCACATAACAACAATAACTGTATCCCAGACCTTAAGAACTGAATAGCAGTCAAGGTATGACCCATAAGCCATGAAGAAATAGTCTCCGAGTGTAAAGAGGATACAACTCCTGTGTGAAGAAAAGACTTCAGCAGGTGAAGCTTCCATGTGCTCTTCTATACAGTTACTAAAAGTGGAGGGGCTCTGCCATTTTTTGCAGCTGGCCATCTTATGGTAGCAAAGCACTTGAGTGCATTCTATGTATCCACTACTGCCTTGTACTCTACTAATCTATAGTAATCAGGTGGATGCAGCCCCATCTGTCATGTATCCACATGCTGTGATGCTACACTATTTACTGTACAGTCTTACCAGGGCAACATTCTGGACCAGAGTACCAGTAGCCAAGCAGCTGCATTTGTGCTATGGTTATTTATGCCAGCACAGCAGTTACATTATAATAGTTGGCACAGATACTGCTGTGCCTCTGCTCTGTCTGTACCATTTGTGATAGCCAACAATTTGCAACTGGCAGAATTTACTTGGGAGGCAAAGAGTGCAGGCTGTAGATCTTCCTATCTGCTGAAAAAAATAGTTCAACTTTCTCTGCTGATGTAGAGAGGCCTGGCTGGGCACTGCACTGTCCTTTCTCATTCATCATTCTTGCTGGTGTCTTAACCCTCTCATTTCTACAACTGGCCTAAAAGAGCCAGCATGGTGTTGTAATTTGAGCATTGTATCATACTAGGATATTTATTTATATATTGTATTTTTATCTCACCCTTCTCAACCCCATAGGGGACTCAAAGCACCTTACATATATAGGCAACAATTAGATGCCAAAAACACACACAATAAAAACATAAACATTAAAACAGCCATTATAATGCATAAAACCTAAAAACCAATTCTTTAAAATCATGCAATCCATTATCATAGTCCACAGCCGTTCCAATTTGTCATTGCACTATTTCATCTTTTCTTATTGCACTGATGGATTACTCATTGAATGCTTGGTTGAACATCCATGTTTTTAGCCTTTTCCTAAAGGTCAGGAGGGAAGGGCTGATCTAATTTCACTAGGGAGGAAGTTCCATAGAAGGCCCTATCTTTCGTCCCTGCCAACTACTCCTGCGAAGGAGGTGGATTAAGAACAGGGCCTCCCGAGAAGATCTTAATCACCTTGCCAGCTCATAGAGAGAGATATGTTCGGACAGGTAAACAGGGCCTTTAGGACTTTATAGACTAAAACCAGCACTTTGAATTGTGCTCAGTAGTAGACTGACAGCCAGTGGAGCTGACACAACAGGAGGGATGTCCTCTCTCTGTACGCCGCTCCGGTGAGCAGCCTGGCTACTGCCCACTGGACTACTTAAAGCTTCCACACAGTCTTCAAAGGCAACCCCACGTAGAGCGTGTTGCAGTAGTCTGTTCAGGATGTAACAAGAATGTGTCTGGCTTCCCAAGTTACGGGTGTAACTGGCACAATTTTAATGGTGTAAAGGCACCCCTGGCCACTTCTGAAACCTAGGGTTCAAGGCTCAGTGATGAATCCAGGATCACTCCCAAGCTGCAAACCTGTATCTTCAGGGGGAGTGTAACCCCATCCAGCACAGGCTGTAACCCGTTTGGTCTTACACCTGGCCATGGAATCCCATCGGGTGATCCTAGGCAAATCATACTGACCCAACCTCAGAAGAAGGCAAGGGCAAACCCTCTGTACAATTGCTGGCAATAAACCCCTGGGATAGGTTTGCCTTGGGGTCACTATAAATTAGAAACAATGACTAGCATAACTCTTAAAAGACATTTGTTCAGAAATCCAGAGGCCATGCTAGATGTGGGACTCTGGAATTATCCCTTCCAACAAGGCCTTATTTACATACACATATTAATGTAAAAGCAGTTGTGTACAATTTTAACGTTGTTTTCTCTATTGCCGATCCACATCCTCTTCATAGCATTACAATTCCCAGGGTGCAACAGGGTGAAGGAGTAATGACCACTTTAACAATGCAATCCAGATTGTGTTAGTCATAGGTAAGTTCATTGATCTCTGTAAAGCTTAGTTCCCTGTAAGTATTTTTAAGACTCAAGCCTAAGGCTGAAATCCTATATTTTTTTACCTAAAATAAACCTCAGTGAAATCAATATGCGTTGATTCCAAGGAAACATTCATAGGATTGTGTTTCAGGGCTGTAAAACACTTTAGGGAGTTTTTAATCATCATCTATAATTTAATTTTTAAAACATTCAAGAGTAGATTTGCTCAAACCTGCTGGAAACTCACACCTGTGTCCTAAAAATCAGATTCCATGTAGAAAGCTACATTGTTGCCCCTATTGCTACTTGTGCAAGATGTGGAATAGAATGCTTTTCCCTTTCAGCCAATCCTAGATTGACATCTTTGGAAGGAAGGGGAGAACATTTTTGCGTTAAACCCAGTACTATAGTCTCAGAAGTTTCAAAGTGATCAGATCTCCAATATTATATGTATCCATCTGATTGCCCCCCAAAGACCGGTCCTTTGGCAGGGAACCTATGCTGATAGAATCCAATTACTATCATCCCCAGCAAGGATAGCCATTGGCTAGGAATGATGGAAGTTACAATCTGCCACTTTCTGTAGGGCCATCGTTTCCCCTATTTAGAGGGTAGGAAAGGGAAATTCTTTACCATGGCATATGTATGTTCTGCCCATTCTCCTGTTTGTGCTTCTCCCTTAGACCAAGTCTTTTTTTCTCCCTTCACCTCTGCCCCATCTTCCTGAGCAAGGTCCGTTTCTCATCAGCACCATCTTGGTACTTAATGAATATTAAATAACCATCCTAATATTGGGGCTCTTGCTGCTGCAACAAAGGATTTAGATCTTTGATACCTACACATCTCCGCTCCTCCCCTCTCCGCCAGCCCTGCTGCTAGGCTGCTGCTGCTAACATTATCCATCTTCACTCCATGCTGTGCTGATCGCCCCATCTCATAGCCCTGAGGCAGTTCAAGAGGAGGCATTACGAAGCTGACCTGGATTCCAACAGTGGAAGTGGAAGAGGTGAAAGACACTCTTATTGTGTTTCCTGCTCAGTCTCCTCTGAGGGAGACTGAGAGCTTTGGGAGTCCCAGCCAGCAAGGGGGAGCCTCAATCACCCGACCTACCTGCTCCCTGCATTCTTCCTGAGTAGTCACATTCACACATCTGACTGGGAGAAGGAGATCAGTGCCTTCTTATATCTGATGGCAGGCCTCAGCTCTGCCTACCTCCCCTCTCAGGGCCATCTGTCCACCCCAAGAAGCAGCAAAATTTATGCTTGCATCCCGTATCAAGGCAATATTTGCCCAGCAAGCCATGCACCAACTGCTGCAGCAGAGCTAAGGATGCAGTGCCTTCTCTCAATATTTTTGGGTGGTCAGTCCCCAGAATCTCCCATCCAGCAACTGTAGGTGCATAGCCATGAAAAAATACACATTTCCTGAATAACATGAAAACATTAGAATCATAGAGTTGGAAGAGACCTCATGGGCCATCCAGTCCAGCCCCCTGCCAAGAAGCAGAAAAATTGCATTCAAACACCCCCGACAGATGGCCATCCAGCCTCTGTTTAAAAGCCTCCAAAGAAGGAGCTTCCACCACACTCCGGGGCAGAGAGTTCCACTGCTGAACAGCTCTCACTGTCAGGAAGTTCTTCCTAATGTTCAATACCCTTTCTATCTGCCAGTTCCCCAATCCTAAACTTTTCAAGGGGTGCATGGGGAATAGGAGGAGGACAATTTTAGAGTTAATCCAAAGCTAGAGTCTCTAAAGTTGAAGCAATCTGAAAGATTGGCCATATAGCCCAAAAAAACCTACAACAACCCAGTGATTCCTGCCATGAAAGCCTTCAACAATACATTAATCTGAAAGATTTCAAGCAGGCAGTATGACCCCCTTATACACTGATTAATATCCTTGGTTTCACTTACCCCTGCCCCTAAAATATACCCTCCCCACTCCCTGGAAATGTCTTTGGGCCCTCTAGATCAGTGGTTCTCAACCTGGGGTCCCCAGATGTTTTTGGCATTCAACTGCCAGAAATCCTAACAGCTGGTAAACTGGCTGGGATTTCTGGGAATTGTAGGCCAGAAACATCTGGGGACCCCAGGTTGAGAACCACTGCTCTAGATCTTGTCAGTGTGATTGTGTGGTAGGGCTCCAGCCCAAGTATAGTCAAGACATACTCACGGTTCTAGGTATCCAATGGAAAGGCTCTTTGAATACAGGGTATCCCCAGCAGATATGGGGGTCGTATTGTAGTACATGCAGTTTCATGGCTATCCATCAATGATTGGTCCAGAGATGGGGAACATGTGGCCCTCTGGTGCTGTTGGATCCTAACTCCTATCAACTCCAGCTAGGATAATTAAAGACTGGAAATGAGGGAAGTTCTAATGCAATATCATCTTGGTTTTTCCCATCTTTTCCCTCAATCAGATTTATACCATCTCATCCATTACAAAGCACAAAATGGAAAAAGGGCAGGGTGAAAGTGGAAAGAAATTAAGCGAGGCATACCCATGATGAGGTAGGATGACTATTCTTGCACATTTCTTCAGTTGCAGACAGGAAGAGGGGAAATAACAGCCAAAACATGCAGCTGCAGAAGATCTAGTGAGGATAAGAGGTGAACAAACATTAGCCTCAATTCCCACTAAATCAGTATGGGATTTTATTGCAGCTCTGTAGTTCATCTTTCTACAAATTCCTAGGAAACAGCAAGCCTGTTTCTGGTGCATTTCATCTGACAGATCCAACCAGTGACTCCCTCCTCTCTCCATAATCCAGACCCCAGTATTTCTCAACACACTTCCTCCAACCCTCCCTCATCACACTCTTTTTGCCACAAACGATATGTCTTCCCAGGTATTAAAAGTCAGTGTAGGGGAGAATGTCAGAGAAAGGGAAACACTGGCTGGAAATGAGTGTTGTGTTGCTTCCGGCTGGCAGGCAGGCGTGTGGAGAACTTCACTCTCTGTGACTGATATTCTGGGGTTCGTTGCTTCACTCCCCCTCCTCCCCATTGGACAGTAGTTACTCTTTAGAGATCTTTGTGTCTTGGCTGTGAGAGATGAAGTTTTCTGCTGATGGTATCTGACATCTCAGCTGCTTGCTGTTGAAGATTAATGGCTCTCCAGATGAAAGCAGAAAAGGAAAGAGCCCCTGGAGAACTGACTGGGAGTGAATGTCAGACTGGCATTCTCACTACGCTCACCAGTCCAGGAATAGCCTTGTCCTTTCCTGGTTTGGCCCAGCCCCTGGGTGAACTGGCACAAGGAATCTTGGGATGGCAGTTGGAAGTGTGAGGATGTGGCAGTTCCAGTACTGGAGTGAGATTGTGATAGAGTTGCTTTGGAGTTCTTTTCCCTTTAACAGGCTTGCAAAATTCAAATGCGTATGGAGAGCTATTGGGAGGGATATTTTTGCCTGTTGCAGAAATGTTAAAGACACACAAAGCTTGCTAGGGTGGGAGAGAATTGACTATCTTATGTTGTGATGGTAACTAGTATAAATGATTTCTGACAAGGATGAAGTCTAGTACCTGTTGCTAGGGCTGCCAGCTTTGTACTTCCTCTGCTCTTGTAACTTCAGCAGTTGCCTAATGAAAAGAAATTTAGTAGGTGAAGGTTTTTCCTGACAAGCAGACAAGCTGCGAGGAGAAGTTTACCTTCTTATATCCTGTGTGTCAGTACATGGAAAATAAGAAGAGCCAGTTCAAACAAACAAACAAAGAATCCAAAACAGCAACATGGTAATTCAAGCGTAACAGAATCCAAGTGTGCTAACCGTTTCCTTATTTCAGTCTTCAGACCAGAAATTATGGTTCCATGATGGGACTTGGACTGTTTCTACATCTATTCCTGCTTCTTCCCAGCTTCAATGAAGACTGTGGACTGTCACAGTTCCCTATCTCTGGTGATGCTTTTCTGATTCTAGCTTCCTCCTGAGCGAATATAGCAAGGGTAGGCTGCATACAACCTGCATGCTACACACAGACACCTCAAGACCATTTCTCTAGTCGTTGTACCAGAAGATAACCGCCCCCCCTCCATTTGACTTCCCACAAGAATATTGTTTATTCAAGCAAAACAAAACTGTTGTTCCTGGAAGCCTCAAAGGAGTTGTAACTTACTCTTAAGATGTGTTTCAGATTCGGTTAATATACACTCACCAGTGCACATTTTTCAAAACTAGGTTTCCAGTCACTTCTGTTTTTGGTTTTTGGTTCTTATTTTTAGCAATATGTATAGTTCTTTGGAAGGCCCTGGGAGGGAAATCAGATATTAGCTCCAAACCCACAAAATATGCTTATGCGGGCTTGGAGAGTTATCCATTCAAGGACCCTATCGTTAATTTGTTGACATCACAGCACTAAGCAGCCAATCGGGTTTGGGAATGTCTCTGAAAGTAAGCATAGCAAACAGGGTGGTAGTAATGTTTCCTGTATCAGATGCATAAAGACTCTGTGAAGGAAAGAGGGTTGAGAAAACTGGAGATAATTCTCTCAGGATGTAGATGTCTTTCTAGAAAAATGTGTCTAAAATAGTCATGAACCTGACCTTAACAAAAGTGCTCATCCTTCTAGATTTGGGTTTTGTGGGAAAACGGGGAAGCAGGAGTCCAAGATATTGTCCCTTGAAAAACTTAATAATACTTTTTATTAATGTGGTAGCAGCTTAAGGGCAGAGGAAAGATAAATAGGGTTGATAGCATTTTTCATTAGAAACGTTCCCATGCTTTAAACACCCAAGTACAGCACATAAATTAAACACATTGCTTTATGTATAGTTGCATTATTTCTAAAATTAAAATACTATGATAGAAAAGCAGGGTTTGCTTTTTTCTACTTTCTGTATAATTTCAAACTTGTATATAAAGTGAACAAGTTGGAAAGCAAGCATGACAGCCCTAAGAATGTAGGTGAGGCTACAGCATTTGAGAATACTACAAGGTTGTAACACTCACATCTGTGGAGGTGGCAGCCCTGAGCTGGAAAAGCTAGCAACCTTAAAACATGACTAAGGGCCCTTCCACACAGCCATATAGCCTAGGGCTCTTCCACACAGCCCTATATCCCAGAATATCAAGGCAGAAAATCCCACTTTATTTGAGTGTGGACTCAGATAACCCAGTTCAAAACCGATATTGTGGGATTTTCTGCCTTGATATTCTGGGATATAGGGCTGTGCGGAAGGGCCCTTAGAATATCAAGGCAAAAAAACCCAAAATATCGGTTTTGAACTGGGTTATCTGAGTCCACACTGCCATATATTCCAGTTCAAAGCAGACAATGTGGAATTTTATTCAGCTGTGTGGAAGGGGCCTAAGTGTTAACACTGGGCTGAATAAGTATCTCAGTTATGGAACACTTTTTCTCCTACAACATACGCATATGGACTTAGCAGACTTGTGTCTTCTAGGGGAGACTCAAGCAGTTTGCTTCAAAGCTCGTAACTGAGTGCCCCCTTCCTCCTTTTCCTTCTCTCTTCTCCCCAATCCTCTCCCCTGCCCCCTCCCCACACCTGCCGTGCCCCCTCCTTCTGCCCCATCGCTCTCTCATGCTGACACTTTCATTAGCAGCCCGATCAATGCCTCTCGCTTTCAGGCTTCTTCATTATTCATGAATTGGATTCCTGACTGTTTGGCTGAAGTAACCCAAGACATAGCTCTGCGGTGCTGCAGCCACCCTAGGGATAGGGGGAATAAAGCACTATGGCTGAGAGAACAATATTTTTTTAAGTAATAAAGATTTGAGACTAGAACAGCTATAAGGGAAGTGTGGCGGGTGACTGCCTACCAACTCCTTACAAAGGAAACAGGAATCAGAAAGAGAAATCTTGGGGTCAAGGCTCCAACTGCCTGCCTAAAGTATAATGTTGTGTACCTTCAAGGCATTTCCAACTTATGGTCAGTCTATGGTTACAAGATCATAGGATTTTCTGAAACTGTGAGTGTGTGACTCACCAAGGTCACCCAGTAGGTTTGCATGACCCAGGGAATGCAATTGTAGTCAGAATCCAGTTCTCAAACCACTATGCCACATTGCCTAAATCACTCCAAATTCTCCTCTTTTGCTTTCTCAGACAGCAAAAGACACATTTATTTCCTTCTATTTCCTTCTCCAGCCCATGAAATACCTTTCTTTCCATGTGACTGAAAGAGCCTATCTAAGTAGGGATTTGTGCTTGCGGGGTTTTAAGAATCCTCAGCCAGGGAGTTCCCTGGTTACTCTGACCAAACTATAAATCCCAGCATTCCACAGGAGAAACCCATGGCAGTTAAAGTAGAGTCATGCTATAACTGTATCATGTGAAAGGTCTCTCTGACTTTTTTTGTGGGCAAAATGTCTTGAGACATCACTGAAAGGCTTAAAGCATCACCTCAGCTATAAAAAAAACTAGATTCATAAATTGTTATGAAAGAGATTGTATGGCCCAATCCCAAAGGGAGGAACGAAGTATCCAACTGATTCTTACCTGCAAAGAGGGTTGCCAAGATACCATTCAGAGCTGTTTCCCTCTCCATTTCCACCTCTCTAGGCTGCCTTTCTATCCTATTATGCAGATATGCAAATGCTTCCTGGTAACTTATCACCCAGCAGTGGATTCCCACTTGGCCCTTGTCACCCCACTCTACAGCTTTTGTTCTCGTCAGAAATCGCATATTTTGAGTGGTGTTTGCCTGACTGATTATATCTGACCCCAATTTCAATGAAATATCAAAATCTCAGACTGGTCTATTGAAGAGAAAAGTGACCCCATTTGTAAAAAGTTTATTTGGGAAATTTGGCATTTCTACAGTAGTTTCAAAGCAATACATCGCACATAGAGACAGAGGGAAGGGGGAGAACCCAAGTGAAAACCACTAACACAATTTCCAATGTTTTTGGAACCAGTCAACAAATACAAGATAATTTTATAACCGTTTGAGTTGCAGATACTTCTTCCTCAAGGGACTGGTTTGAATAATAGTTTTGGATCAATCTGGCCCACCTCACGAAAAGAACAACTCTGCCTTAGATCTCTCCCTGCTTTGTTTTCTGGTGCTCCAGAGACTAGAACACAAATGAGTGGATTTAAATTACAAGACAAGAGATTCCACATAAGGAATAGTGTATTTACTGTAAAAACTGATTAACAGTGGAACAGATTAGAGAGTGTGGTGTCTCCTTCATTGAAAGTCTTAACAGAGTTGGAGACTTTTTCAGGAGTGCTTTAGTTATGTATTTCTGTGCGATAGGCAATTGGACTAGATTGCCTTTGCTGTCCTTCCAACTCAAAGATGCTATGAGTCTATGATCTCCCATGTTTATATATATTTATATTTAGGCCCATTCCTGAGCCTGTTCCTGATATAATGTGTAACAGAGAAGCAATTGAGGATTTCCCCTTGAAAACAGTCAGCCTGTAGTTACATGAATTATGTGAACAATGACAAGACGCCAAACTGTGCCTAGTGCAAAACTGCATTTAAAGGGATTACAAATCCCTTGGCTCCAATAACTAAGAAATGTGTTCTGACCATTTGGCCTTCAATAATCTCATATAGAACATTGGATTGAATTCTGTGACATCTCAGAATATTAAAAAGTTGGGTGTGTGTGAAAAAAAGTGGTCAGCCCAAGATATTTAGGTGCCCAAAAGTAGAAGAGCCAACCACATCCTAACATGTGGCATACCGTCCACTAGTCAGGGTTCTATGAAAGTGTGTTCTCAGTACAAATGAATTGCCTGCTGCAGAGGTGAGGAATCTTTGTCTTTCCATATCTTGATTATCCATTACTCCCATCATTCTTCACCATTGACCAAGTTGGCTAGGACAGATGGGATTTGTAATTTAAAACCTTTCATTATCTCAAAGGGTCTTCAGCTCTATCCCAGTGGATTCACCCATGAACCACACATCATTCTTTCAATACAAGGGTGGGAATGGTGTGGTCCTCCAGGTGTTGTTGGAATACAAATTCCAGGGGCACCAGTCAGTCCTGCTGATTGTGAGGAATGCTAGGAGTTGCACGTCAGCAATATCCGAAATGTTTCCCAATTGCCACCCCAGCCGTAATGATACCCAGGTGGCTACTTCGTCTTCCATTGTGGCAGCCACTTTAGAAAGCAGTCAGGACTGCCAACACAACTCTGTGTGGGAGGGGAATGATAGGGAAAGGAGCAGAGGCCGTGACAGTTTATGAGTTGTGTTTGTAACTTACTAAAGGCACTAATGAGCCCCAGCCCTGTTGTGCTAATTGAGCTGATTTGCAGGAGATTGCTGGGGTTAGTGATCCATGCAATGGGTGATGAAAGGTTGGGTTAATGAACCCTGTGACTGAATCTGATCATAAACAGTCCTGCCTGCCCAGTGCCATTTCTCCTCAGTGTTGTTGTGGCCTCGCTAGGCCAACAGCTCCAGGCAGCTAGCAAACTGGGAAGGAAATACAGGCAGATGCATTTCAGAACGCAGCCCAATTCATAACACTGAGCTTTGGAAAGGAGAGACTTTCCACCAGTGATAAGATGGGAGGACATGAAAAACTGTATAGGGCTTAAATTCTCATTTCCATATACAGCTAATAGACATACAGACAATCATTATTTTTCTTGTGCCCTCCCCAAGTGTATTCATTGGAAATTGCAATATTGTTTGGTAAAAGTTTAAAACGAGAGCAAGCATGCTGTAGTGGTTTGAGTGTTGGACTAGGATAATGAGAGACCAAGATTCAAACTCTTTCTCGTTTTATAGGAAACTATCATTTTTCATGCAACTCAAGTGCAGGTTAGCCAGATGCAAAGAAGGACAGGGTTCCCCCACCTTCAGTGGCTGTGTCGCCGGCATGTTATGTATATGACAAGCTACTACAGTTTACTGGAATTTCTCATGTGTCCAGGTGCCCTTTAGGATCATCTCTCATCCTCAACTCAGCTGTCTATGGCCAACCCCATACGAAAACACTGTTGCTTTGCTTTTCCTTTGCTCCTCTTCCCAGGTGAATGCTCCTCTGTCAGAGCCATCGGAAGTTGTTATCGGGGGTTTTCTTCTCAGGGCCTCTACATTTGTAAAATGGCTCTTTGCCACTCAAAGTATTTTCCTCACCCTAAACTGTTCACATTGGAAGGAACTACACTAATTGCAGTATAAGGAGACATTTTTCAATGACATAGATGACAAAGATGAAAAAAGAGCCGCAAAAAGCTTCAGCTGCTGCATGTTAAATGGCTGTTAGAAAGAAAGAGGCTTCCAAGTAGGTTTGGTTTAAGTTAGGGTGTATCTATACCGTAGAATTAATGCAGCTTGACACCATTGTAACTGCCGTTGCTAAATTCTGTGGAAGCCAGGGAGCTGTAGTTTGATCAGGTACCGGTATCCTGTCAGAGATGGCTAAAAAACTTATAAAACTATAACTGTCATGATTATTTTTTTTCATGTCAGGAGCAACTTGAGAAACTGCAAGTTGCTTCTGGTATGAGAGAACTGGCCGTGTGCAAGGATATAGCCCAGAGGATGCCTCTATGTTTTACCATTCTATAGGATGCTTTTTTCATGGAGCTGGAGCTGACAGGCAGGAGCTCGCCCCACTCCCTGGATTCGAACCACCAACCTTTTGGTCCGCAGTCCTGCCGGCACAATGGTTTAACCCACTGCACAACCCGGGGCTCCTCCTATAATTATATAGCATTGAAACATTGTTGTTAGAGTGGCGTCGCACTACATTAATTCTACTTCACAGTCCTTTTCAAATACTATTGTACGCAAATGCAACTGCATCGTTAAAGTTATTGCAAAACAAGAATGATTGAAGCTGAACTGAAATGTGTGCATCATCCCATTTTTATTCAGTGCTGCTGGCTTTCTCACCCTTTTCCTTCTCAGGAATTTTATATCCAAGTTGTGTAGTTCAAAGTGATGTAAGAGTACACTTGCTGCCTCACACTTTAGAGTGCTCCAGGGTGAAACTGGTAACCTTAAACAAAGAAGAGGATTTATTCAGGAAATCTAGAACACTACACTACACACACACACACACATTTCACCCAAAATAGCACACCAGCTTAACTAAGAGATGGTAATTGCTTTTGTCAGAGTAAGATACTCTAGATAGGGCATTTTTTAAGTGTCAGATTGTTGAATATTGCATTGCTGAATTTTTATGGCAGGACTATTATGCCTTTTAATGGCTGTGTGATGACAGGAAACACAGCTCATAAAGTTATACCTGGCAGGCAGATGCAGTGATGGGGAAAGTTTTGCCTGCAATCATCATGCTGCTGGTATAGGAGGAGGAGCCTTTCCATTAAAAAAAAAAAAAGCCTAGCAACCCTATATGAAGCAGCCTTCTTAACTCACCATAGCTCATAGGAGGTGCATCTATACTTTAGAATTAATGCAGCTTCACGCCACTTTAAGTATTACGTCTCAATGCTATGAGATCCTGGGATTTATAGTTTGATAAGGTACAAGTACTCTGGCAGAGAAGGCCAAATACCTTGTGAAACTACATCTCCCATGATCCCATAGCACTGAGTCATGGCAGTTAAAGTGGTTTCAAAATGCATTAAATCTATAGTGTAGATATACCCTAAGACCCAGTTTCCCTCAGTGATTGACCATTTTTTTTCATGTCAGGAGTGCCTTGAGAAACTGCAAGTCACGCCTGGTGTGAGAGAATTGGCCATTTGCAAGGGCATTGCCCACAGGACACCCAGATATTTTACCATCCTGTGGGAGGCTTCTCTCATGCCCCTGCATGGGAAGCTGGAGCTGACAGACAGGAGCTCACCAAATGTCTTAAAGGGAATACAGGGCACAGAGTGAAGTGGCAACATACAAAGAAAGATCTCAGGGCAGTATACAAATGAAGTCAGTGCAAAGCAATTTAAAACAATAAGGATATATTCAGTTGTTTTAGTAGTCTGAAAACATAAACAACGTAAGCAATCGTCTATGTTCGTCTTTTCTGACTGGTCTCTTTTTTCCGTTTAGTTATTTCTATTCAGGTTGTCGTATTTTTGACATGATTAAACCTGTCTTTTTAGTATGGAAATGCCTGTGCATAAAACTGTATCCCTTTGTAGTTCAATTTCATAGTGTACCAGGGTAGGTAACCAGAAGCCCCAGCCAGCAAGGTCAAAGAAGAAGGATAGAAGGAATTGTGTGAAGCCTACGTACCTTTAAAGCACCAAACCCTGTCTGATTTTGCAAGGGTCAAGGCTGGTTCATACATGGAAAGGAAATCACCAAGGAATATCAGGTGTTGGAAGTTATATTTCAGAGGAAGGAACTGGCCAAACCACTTCTGAGTATTCCTTGACATAAAAAAAACTTCATGAAATCCATGGGGTTGTCATAAGTCAAAAGACAACTTGAAAGTGTGGATTTATGTACACAGTGGGAATTCTAGACCAAAACATCCAAAGGTCAACAGTGTTGTGACTAAAGAGCCAGACTAGGACCAGAGGGAACAAGGTTCAAATACTCTCTCAGATGTAAAACTCACTGAGTTACTGGTTGGACTAGTCATTATATATTTTACAATCTAGCCCATCTTACACAGTAGCTGTAATGATGAAGGTAGGTAAAGGTAAAGGTTTTCCCTTGACATTAAGTCCAGTCCTGTCTCACTCTGGGGGTTGGTGCTCATCTCCATTTCTAAGCCGAAGAGCTGATGTTGTCCATAGACACCTCCAAGGTCATGTGGCCAACATGACTGTATGGACTGGTGTTACCTTCCCATCGGAGCGGTACCTACTGATCTACTCACATTTCCATGTTTTCGAACTGCTAGGTTGGCAGAAGCTGGGGCTGACAGCAGGAGCTCACACCGCTCCCTTGATTCAAACCTGCAACCTTTCAGTGAACAAGTTCAGCAGCTCAGCGGTTTTAACCCACTGCGCCACCAGAGGCTCCTTAATGATAAAGGAGTTGGGAATAAATGTATGCTCCTTTGAATAATGTCATATTAACAATGAAATAAATATATATATTTAAAATGGGCACATTGCCATGCCTATGAGTTTTTGCTGGTGCATCAGCGGTTGGGAGCATCTGGATCTGTGCAAAATGCTTATGCCTCTGTCCATGCCTCAATGTTCTTTTAGTTCCTTATCCATTTAATTACTGCCCCTCTCATCTGAAGCCAGCAAATTCATTACAGTTTATGGGCACAGAGGGACCTGCATTTTTGCAGCAATCAAACGGTTGCAATTAAAGGCCTGGAGTTAAGGTGTTGTGGGAGAGGGGAGAAGCGGATGGGGGAGCGGGGAGGAAACTACTGGTCCTGTCATTGCATTCACTGAGCACACACAGAAGTACGTGCCGGGCACACTGCACGCTCCCAATCTTCCTGCCCATTTGCCATGGAACATCTAGGGGGAACTCACTTTGCTGCAGCATCAAACTCTTCGGCTTTGAAGACCTAGCAATCCCTTGACCGATCTTAACTCCTGCCGGCAACCCTCCTTCCATGCTACAGAGCCATTCCTTACTCATCCTTTTGCTATGCACTTCACTTCAAGGGCTCACTTGATTTCGCCTCAGCCAAAGTCAATAATGTGCTGGAAAGAGGATGTTAGTGCTGCCTGTACCATCCTTTCCAACTACATGTCTGCACTTTTTGCAGGAGCCTTAGACATATTTAGGCAGGTGGCATTTTCATACCTGGCATGGAGATAAGTGAGAGGAAAAGCTCAGTCTGCAAAATCTTTGAGTGTTGACCTTCTGGTAAAGTCAGGGGGAGGGTACAGTTGATGATGGCATGACAACCTTCCAGGATATGTGTTAAATGTGATACCTGTTATGCCTGGCCTACATGTAACATGGTATGTAGAGAAAAGCTGCATGGCTAAAGAAAACGTCAACTCCTGTGACTTCTCCATAGCATTGACCCATGGCAGTTGAAGTGATGTCATTCTCATTAATTCTACAATATAGAGACACCTTTGGATTATAAAACTCTTCAGGTCCATGTTCTGCAAAAGAGAAAATTTCCACAATGTTTACAAATAAACAAAATGATTTTGGACATATTCTGTCCAAAACATAATTTAAGGAAGCATTTTGTTTTTACAAAATATACCCAGCCTTCTATTTCCCCTTTCTTTACCTTGCATTCCGTATCACCCAAATTCTGTTCTTTTAGCCCTGAATATAGTAGATCCAGGCCCCCTGGTGTTGCAGCAGGTTAAACCACTGAGCTGCTGAACTTGCTGACTGAAAGGTTGGTAGTTTGAATCCGGGGAGCGAGCTGAGCTCCCGCTGTTAGCCCCAGCTTCTGCCAACCTAGCAGTTCAAAAACATGCAAATGTGAATAGATCAATAGGTACCACTCTGGCGGGAAGGTAACAGCATTCCATGAAGTCATGCTGGCCACATGACCTTGGAGGTGTCTACAGACAACACCGGATCTTCAGTTTAGAAATGAAGATAAGCACCACCCCCCAGAGTCAGACATGACTAGACTTAATGTCAGGGGAAACCTTTACCTTTACTATAGTAGATCCATTGAATCCATCAGATAAACCTATTTCTTGAGTCACCATTGAACGAGTGGTTCAGTGTATCTACCATAGTTAGGACTAACAGATAATATCACAGTCAATGTTTTGCACTCTGGGTACAAAAAAGATCATTTTGGCAGTGAGTAGAGGTGTCTTCCTACTCCTCCATGCAAATTACCTTTCTATATGAATAAAGGTCCACTGATTCCTAATCTAGTACCAAAGTCCCTTTCTAAAACTGGTAGAGTGGCAATAGTGTAGCAATAGTGTGTGTTGTAGCAATTCCAATAAAGATTGACAGTTTCAATTTTTCCATTAGGCATTGCCAGAATATGTTACAATATGGAAATGGTTGTATCTGTAGAGTTTGCAGGTAT
Organism: Anolis sagrei; assembly: GCF_037176765.1. Classification (NCBI taxonomy): domain Eukaryota; kingdom Metazoa; phylum Chordata; class Lepidosauria; order Squamata; family Anolidae; genus Anolis; species Anolis sagrei. Next base: position 140,014,922 of record NC_090022.1, read on the forward strand.
GTCTTCTTGAAAGTGTCAGGTGTTTTCTCTTACTCCAAGGGTTTCATTTTAAAGTTTCTTTCTGTACAAGCCATGTACACTCTAATTTGCTATAAAGTCTCCCCCCATCTCTCTTGTTGTTCAAAGGAAGCCGGGTCTGTCGTTCATTGTTTCAAGCACAAGCATTCTGGCATGTTGCCGCATTGAAGAAAACTGACCCAGGGTGGCAGTGAATCTGAAGCCACACCAGGCACATTCACATTTAATGGATAGTTGGTAGTGTGTGCTTGAGAAATTTAGAATAGATCAAGGACAATAGGTTATTGGGGCCATAAAAGGCAGAGCTGCATTTACCGCCAAGTATAGTCACACCACAGCAGGCAGACAAGGGGTCACAGACATCATAATACTATAACTAATGGGATATGGAATGAACTCCCCCACCCTTTCATTTTCATAACAAAGCAGCCTTTAAGCAACATAGTAATTACAACATAGTATTGGTTTTTGATTACAATCTCCTAGCCTGAGTATGATTACAGAGCCAAAAACGCCAGCATTGAGTTTGACTGTCGGGGGATCATTCTTGGTCAATGAATGTGGAAATGCATAGTTTTCATTTTGTAAATGTATTTTTGAAGATTTTCATGGCCGAAATCACTGGGTTGTTGTAGGGTTTTGGGCTGTATTATCTCCTGACGTTTTGCCTGCATCCATTGCAGGCATCCTACAACTGCGGCTGGAAGAGGCACCTGCCCTCCCCTCTCCGCAATAAATGACCTAGGAATCGCTATAACAATGGAACGGATGAGGATTGAACATGAAGACATAGTTTTAAAAAAAAATATTGCTTGCTGTTTTTATGCTTTAAATGCTTTGTGATGTTTTTACTTTTGTTAATATATGTATTTTATATATGGCATTGAATTGTGCCAACTTGTTCTCCACCCTGAGTCACCTTCGGGCTGATATGGGCAGGGTAGAAATAGTGTAAATAAATAAATACAACAACCCACATTCTGGAAATGTTCTGATATTGCTTAAGTCAAAAGAGAGATGTCTACAGAGTTGCTCTGGAGATTTTAGATTCATCCTTTACATCTAAGGATGCATCCATACTGGAGATTTAATGCAGTTTGACACCGCTAAAACTACCAATTCTGTGGAATCATGGGAATTGTACTTTGTTGAGGCTCCGGCACTCTTTGGTAGAGAAGGCTGAGGACCTTGTAAAACTAAAGCTACAGCAGTGGCAGTTAAAATGGGATTAAACTGCATTCATTCTGCAGTGTAGATACACCTTAAAGTGTGTGACTCACATACTGGTTTAAGTCTATGTTAAGAGAAAAAGTGGCTTTGAAATATCATCATCATTGTCTTCATCATCATGCACTATCTGGAACAACTGGCCAGGAATCTCATTTATCACTTCTGATCATGAATTTCTAGCAGAGCTGAATAAGATACAGGAGTTATTAGTAAAGTGGTAAGTTCATTAGGTGGTGACTTGTCTGCTTCACTTCTCTTGAGGACCTATCAACTGAAATCACCCCATGTAAAGATCACTGTTCATATTAGAAAAATGTGATTTATTATATTTTTAACAAGCAGATACTCATTAAAAATTGAACAATTGGAAACTATTGGTAGAAACAAGGAATTACAAGTACTGTAGCTTAGCTTGTGATAAGTTACTTTCTTTTGGCAACAAGAACATGACTAATTGGGTTGTTGTAGGGTTTTTTGAGCTGTATTCTAGAGAAGCATTCTCTCCTGACGTTTTGCCTGCATTTGTGGCAGGCATCCTCAGAGGTTGTGAGGTCTAATGACTAATTGCAATCTAAAAAGTACAATTAGCAATCTCTGTTTGGAAATCAGCCAGCATGCCAATAGCTTAAATCAAGAAACAGCTTCCTAAGATTGAGAGAGATCCTTTCAGGAACACCTCAGCAATCGAGAATCCAAAAGTGGCAGGTTAAAACTCAGCACCTTAATCACTGGCTGAGACTGAATGAGAAACTCCCTCCTGGTAACACAAAAGATTGGGCTACCTGAAAGACAACCTGGAAGAACAGGCTGCACTCTGTCACTACAAGGTGCAGAGCTAGCCTTCAGAAATGATGCTACAAAGTGGTGTCCACAACATGCATATGTGGAGAAGACTACCTACTACAATACAACCTGAGCCCTGCCACATGCACAATGGAGGACCTTCTCACAGTGACACCAGAGGCACTCCAAGTGGCCAGCTTCTAGTCCAGTGGTTCTCAACTCCCAGAAATCCCAGCCAGTTTACCAGCTGTTGGGATTTCTGGGAATTGAAGGCCAAAACGTCTGGGGACCCACAGGTTGAGAACCACTGTTCTAGTCAAAGGGCATTTAGCATAATGCCAAGTTTTTAAACTTTATGTTTTTAAATGCATTTTAAGCTTACCCTCAACTTGCTTCTGACAAGATAAATAAATATAGTTAGGCCCCCGCATCTGCTGGGGTTAGGGCTACAGGACCTCAGTCAAAGCAAAATAAATAGAAATAATAATAATAATAATAATAATAATAATAATCTTTATTTATACCCCACCACCATCTCCCCAAGGGGACTCGGGGCGGCTTACATGAAATTGTTTAGAGGAGGGGTTAACCGAGAAAGCACCTCTCTAATAATTTCAAACTCGACCATGATATTATGGTCAATATCCACTGGAAGCTGAACACAGAATCACATTGGGGGACCTAGAGGCACTTAGAAAGGTATTCCCTCTAGAAATCTGCAGGTCTTCCGACATGACTGGAGGAAGTTTGCCCTGGAGTCGCACTGGAGGATCTAAACATTCCCAGAGAGGACATTCTTAATCAAATCTTTGAATAATCAAATCTGCCAAAGTCAAACCTGCAAATGTGAAGGGGCAATTGTAATGCAGTCTGTGGCAATGAGCTCAAGGGTTTTGTGTGCGTGTTTGAAGTGTGGAATCTTTTTAACATTTTCAGGTTATATTTTGAGTGGATTTTTAAAAAGGTTTATGCCTATCTGCAATCAATTCTAATTAGTTTTTTTTAAGGGAAAGGGAACAAGATTGCATACTGAGTAGCACAACAGTGTACTTTTAAAAAACACAATGACAAGTAAGAATAACAGACCGCTGCCTTACCTAAACAGTGTGACAAGTAATGGGAATAAATTGTTTTTAATAAGCCTCTTCCCAGGTCCCCACGCTTGGAATCACCAGAGGGGGACTAACCTGTCCCACAAATGGCAGTGTATGAACTTCAAAGAGCTGTCTATGAAGAAGTGAGTTTGGCCACGGCAACAAGGAGGCTGAAGATGCTGGCCTAGTCGGCTGCCTTTTACAGGGACGGCGCCAAACGGCAACTTGAGGCTCTGTGATTGATTGTGTGATATGTCTGGTATGATTACTTGCTTCAATGCCCACCCAATTTGTAATTTAATTCGCATTTACTGGCCTGCCACAAATCTATGAAAGTGTGTTGTGGTGTGCTGGGTTTGACGTGGGCATGCGGGGAACTTTTCTTTCATTATGAAGGACACAATCTCTTACACGTTTGTTTGTTTGTTCTACCTCCAGTGGCCCTATGATACAGAACCGGCTGTAGCTCAGAAGGAGAACCAATGCTTTGCATGCAGAAGGTCCAAGGTTTAAACACACTCACACTATGGGTGCATCTACACTGTAGAATGAATGCAGTTGAATACTTTGACTGCCATGGCTCAGGGCTATGGGATCCTGAGAGTTGTCGTTAGATGAGCCCTCTTTGGCAGAGAAGACTAAAGGCCTTATAAGAAGGCTACAGCTCCCATGAGGCTATAAAATTGAGTCATGTTAGTTAAAGTGATATGTCAAGCTGCATTCATTCTACAATGTAAATGCACCCTACAACCCCATCTACATTGACCATTAAGTCAGTTTCAAAACAGTATATTGAAGAAGCTGGTTTTGCGGTGCTGATGATTACATAGGAAATCCTAGAACCAGTTTGAGGCCTGGATGGTATTTACAAAAACGACGGAACCCTAATGCACTCTAAGGGCTTACTTTCAGAGTTTGTTGTCTGGCCATCACACTTTGAAATTTGCTTTGAACTGCATTAAATGGTCAGTGTAGATGGAATCTGTTGTCTCCTGGCAAGGCAAGCCCTGTCTGAATCCTATGCTGGTAGTCAGGGTAGAAAATTCTAAGCTAGTTGAATGACTTGCTATATGGTAGTTAGCACTTTGGGTTGCTGTGAGTTTTCTGGGCTGTTTGGCCATGTTCCAGAAGCATTCTCTCCTGACATTTAGCCCATATCTATGGAAGGCATCCTCAGAGGTTGTGAGGTATGTTAGGAACTAGGCAAGTGGGGTTTATATATCTGTGGAATGTCCAGAGTGAGAGAAAGAACTCTTTTCTGCTTGAGACAAGTGTGAATGTTGCAATTGGCCACCTTGATTAGCCTTTAATGGCCTTGTAGCTTCAAAGACTGGCTTATTCCTGCCTAGGGGAAGCAATTGAAATCCACAAGCACGAGGACAATTTCTACAGAAAGGAGGAAACCATGAATATAAACAAAATCTGGCTACCAGTATTTTAAAAAACTCTAAAATCAGGACAGTAAATAAAGAGTAACACTAAAAAAACAGGGCCATTTTCACATGAAATAATCAGGGCCAGCTAACATCTACCAACAAAGGATTCCCGCAGGCAGGAATTAGCTAGTCTTTGAAGCTACAAGGCCATTCAATGCTAATCAAGGTGGCTAACTGCAACATTCACGCTTGTCTCAAGCAGACAAGAGTTCTTTCTCCCACCCTGGACCTTCCACAGATATATAAACCCCACTTGCCTAATTTCCAACACACCTCACAACCTCTGAGTATGCCTGCCACAGATGTAGGCAAAACGTCAGGAGAGAATGCTTCTGGAACATGGCCATGCAGTCCGGAAAACTCACAGCAACCCAGTGATTCCTGCCGTGAAAACCTTCGACAACAGTTAGCACTTTGTTTAGAATGGAACAGCCCCTTACGCTATGCTTTCATTATGAGTCCTGGTTTTGGCTCAAGGTGGTGTTTGTGACCTACCTTCCTCTCATGCTCCAGGTTCGGGGATCTGGTTTGGTGAGTAATCTGTGGAGCGAGAAGCAGCTTATTCTTGGAGGTGGCAGACGGCCATGTCTTACTCGAACCTGACCCCTAAGAGGGAAGCATGGGTGCTCTTCAGCCGCATATGTTCCTTACTGTCAGTCAGTGCAGTTTGTAGTCAGCTCAAGGGCAAAGCTTACTTGTATGGGTGAGACTTTAAGAGCAGAAGAGTGATGGATGAAGGAAAACTAGAGGATGCAGATTTCCTGGACTTCATTCAGAGTATGCCTGGAGATGAAGAAGTGATAAAGTGTGGGTGTTCGTTAATTGCATGTGCAGGGCGACAAGCTCTGCACTCAGACAAAACACACGAGACACATGAGATTTGGGATAAGAAAGGCCACAACTTGTTTATTGGTTGCAACTGATAACAAGGTTGGCAACCACACATGAGTCCTGGATCACAACATTGGCCAGCCTGCCTGCTGGGGCAACAATCACAAAGCCCAGAACTATCTGGTGGAGGCAACCAGAACCAGATTTTATGTCTCCAGAATGCCATCACGGGAAGCCAAATGTGGGAGGCACTGTGCAGGCAAACATCCAGCCTTAAATCTGGGCCAACCTACAGGGTCGCACACAAACACACACACTCCCTGCCACAAGTACTTCTGGTCCCAAACCTAGAACTGTGATGGAACCAAGCAGAGATACTGGACCCAGGACCCATGCCAACCATCACAAAGGTGACTTCCTGAGATGGAAGGCACATGCCATCAACCTTTATCATCATTCATAGCCAATAAAGAACTCTAAAATGCCCACCGCAGGCTGCCCAAATCCCACCATTCCACAGGTGCCTCCCTCCAAGTGAGTTCCAGGCTCTGCCCCACTGACTCCCCATAGCCCTGTAGCATGCCCTTGTACCTAAGCTCCCCAGATCATTCCATGGTCACTTGGCTTCCCTTCGGGGGATGTAAAGCAGGGTAATAATAATAATAATAATAATAATAATAATAGATATTCCCCAACTCCTTTGCTGCTTGATTTGCCTCAACCGCCCCATCTCCTTCACATGCCTGGGCCTTCTGGACCTTGGTGCCAGCATCAAAAGTGAACATGATATAAAACACATTACGCTTTTTCCAATACCAATTCCGGGTAGATACACGTGGCATATGCCCTGGACTTCCATCTGCCCATTCTCTGAATGAAACCCTTGGTAACTATCCCTGTCTTCTTTTTTTGAAAAAAGGTTTGAACTAAATCTCAGAGTGAATTCATCAACACAGTGACATAGAAATCATTGATGTCCACTGACCCAGTTCACCCTTAAGTTTATTCATATGATTCAATGCTGAACTAGCCCACAGTATATGGGAATGAGAACAGGATGGTCACCATCACTGAAGAGGACATGCATCTTCAAAAGCAAGAACAAAACGGAATACCACTTATTATTATTATTATTATTATTATTATTATTATTATTATTCATGTCAGAAGTTAATTGAGAATACAATTATAATGCATTTTTAAAAATGCAAACAAAATGTAAAAACTTGGCATTATGCTAGATGTCCTTTGATCAAAAGCTGGCCACTTGGAGTGCCTCTGGTGTCGATGTAAGAAGGTCCTTCATTGTGCATTTGGCAGGGCTCAGACTGCATTGTAATAAGTGGTCCGTGCTTTGTTCTCCTTCACACTCGCATGTTGTGGACTCCATTTCTTAAGATTGGGTCTACATCTTGTGGTATCAGAGCGCAGTGCGTTAATAATAATTTTATTTCTTCTCCACCTTTCCTCGTGGCTCGAGGTGGGTTACCATGTATTTGAAACTGTAAATGTGCAAATAGAAAGTTGTGGGTGTGCAGATGCAAAATTGTAAATGATTTTTTTATAATTTAAGCAAAATTACAACACATAACAATTGAATGGGGAAAATAGTGACCAGATGACTTGTTGGCTGGCCTGGTGGGTTTTTGCAGGCATGCTTCTTATGGTTCTTTATTTCCAACATACACTTAGGATACATCTACACTATAGGAATTAATGCAGTTTGGTATCACTTTAGCTGCCATGGCTCAATGCTATGAAATCCTGGGATCTGTAGTTTGATGAGGCACCAACATTTCTTTGGCAGAGAAAGCTAAAGGCCTGTAACATTACAACCTCATAATTTCATAGCATTGAGCCATGGTGGTTACAGTGATGTCAAACAAAGTTAATTCTACATTGCAGAGGTACATTTAGGCTAGGAAACCCTTCAGATATAGGAATTACACCTTCAAACAGAGGAGCATCTTCTGTAAAAGAAGACTCACGATGATTCCCATTGTCAAGCAAGTTGGACAGTCAGATTTGCAAGAAACAGAGCAAAGCAGAGTGTTCCAATAATCCTTGTTATGTGTTTTGCCCGTTTATTAGCTTCTGCTGTTGAGCCTATTCTGCAACTGTGATAACATGATCCTCAGATCCTGGCCTCCCTTGTGGAGTGCACGAGTCAGGGCAATAGCAACCACTCTCATCACAGCTGCCGCCGCTGAGCTGTAATGTCTGGTCCAGCCTCAGAGTCACGTCCAGATGCGAGGGACCTCTCCTGCATTCAGACTTCCAGCAAGAGGGTTTGTAGATCAGCTACTCAGAGAAGCCGTCTTGGGGAAAGGCTTCGTGGCAAGAGTGCCCAGCTCTTTCTCGTGAAGCATTTTATAAGATCACATCTACTTCTCCCTTAGGCTTGATTTGTTTATTCCTCTAGTTGCTGCATCGGGAGGTATTAAAACATTCCAGGTGCTTGGAGTCTGGATATCAAATCCCGGCTTGCCTTCTTGCCAAGAAAATAAGGCACCTAGTACAAAAAATATCTTTATTCCCCTTGTACAGCCTGGGGCTCAATTGTAAACAATTGTTTGGTAGTAATCCCTTGTTAGGGAAGTTTGCTCCCTTCACCACCATGTGTTTTTTTTTTCTCTCATACCTTACATGGAACAAAATGGTTGCTTGCTCAGTCCAGGACATTGGCTGAACTTAATGTTAAAGGAAAATTTATAACATTATAGGGACATATTAACTTAAACATGTCAATTGTAGGGATTTAGGATTAATTACAAGCTTCTTTGTGTGGCAGAAACTCCCTTATATCAGCAAACCCCCTTCTGCCAGTTAATTTCACAAATCTGCTGACAGCTCAGTCTGCTGGCAGAGTTACTACACTGAGGAAGATCTGATAACAGAAGAGCCCCTCCCCCCCCCCGAAAGGAGGTGTGCAATTGGGGTGCCATGCTACACCAGATCCAAACTTCCGCTGACCCAAGGACACAACTATAGAGGCCAAGGGCAAAAGGAAAAGAGGAAAGGGAAATAATTTAAACTACCTATGTTTGAACTCAGCACAGTCCTACTCACAAGTTGGAACAATATTCTGGTATGGCCAAAAAAAAAAAGCTCTTTCATAGCAGAACCAGACAAAAAACAAATAGCATCCCAGGGGAGGAACATCTGTATGCACACACTATTGACTGCAATTCATCTTCCCTTAAGTGTAGCATAAATAATTTCTTGTGGAGATGTGCTGTAGCAGCACTACACAACCACAATGCAAAACAACAACACTTCTGTGCACGTCTCAATGGCTGGGGCTTGTCTGTGTATGTGTGCATGTTTGTATATGTGTGTTGTAGGTGTATTACACTACTTAAATAAATTTATTTTTTAAAAATTACTGGGGTCCCTTCCACGCAGCTGTATAAAATCCACATTGAACTGGATTATATGGCAGTGTAGACTCAGATAACCCAGTTCAAAGCAGATATTGTGGATTATCTGCCTTGATATTTTGGGTTATATGGTCCGCATGTGCAATGTTGCTGCAGGTACAACTGTTGCCTTCAACACACAACTTTGCTTTTGCTGTGATCAGCAGAATATTTCTGTGGTGCAGTGGTGAATAATTAGCTCTGCATGCAAAACACAACTTAGGCATGTTACTACAGGATGCCGCTTTTGTTTAAGTTTTGGGGAGCTTTCCATAGAATTGCATTTGTTGGACTTCTGGTCTATCCTTATAAGACAATGCATTTGCACATTTATGCTGCAATTACTCACACACTGTTGGTTGAATGGGTACTTTTGTCTTACAAATACCCAAAATTGTTGTGGGTGGAGGGGGACACTCGACCAACACAATTGCAGACCTGGCCACACCAGGAATAGCGTGGAAAGATACTTTCAAGAAGAGTGAATGTAGTGATGAGCTGAAGCCAGCCATAACTAAATAGTGGTAAGATTATGCTTTGTCAACCAGAGCAGGATATTATACAACTCATTCATGGATGGCTTCTACCTGTCACTATATTCATGCCTCTTTTTTCTTTTATTCCAATTGTTTTTTGAAAAAAAAATGATTACAAAGGAAGCAGGTTTCCACAACGAAAAGGGATACCTACTGGATACACCCATGTGATATGGCACAGAGAAGTATTATCAGTACAAGGGCAAGAATCTGGTTGGGAACTAATGTCTTTGTAAGTGGATTTATGTTTGTTGGAATTAGAAATAGGAAATCAGTAGCATCTGTGTCCAGTCAGGAGCTGCTGTTATATTGCTACATATGTGAGCCAACAAAGTGATAGATGCACATCTGGATCAACGCAGCCCTGAATTAATTCACATTAGTCCAAGTATGCACTGGCCCATTGTTCATGGGGTGTTGGTAGGGACTAATGCTCATTGGGTACTCATGCTGGTGTCCTGTTGCACATTTTTACAATTCACTAACAGGTTTTCATAGTTCACCTGCCAGGTAGTACTAAATAGGCACAAAGTCATGCAATGTAGACCATGAGAGAGGATTCTGGTCTATATCTCCAACATTAAAATACATAGTTTCTTTGTAAACAAGCATATAGTGCCCAGTATATTTGAAACTTCAATTTTTGCTGCACTAAATTAAGTTTTAAATCTTTTTAAAAAATCATATATGTTGCAGTTTTCCATTGGAAAATGTGTCCCAGTGATGTAACTCTTTGTTCTTTTCTATTCTGATTTCGTAAACATCATATTTAGTATTTTCCAACAGATACGTACAAAATGGACATGTTGGTTTCATTTTCTCTAAGGATATAGTTAATGTTCAAAGTTGATGATCCATATATAGAAGTGCCTCTTAAAAGTAACTTCTCAGGCTCTGCAGTCAGGTGGTGAGAAAGCAGATGAGTGTGGGCGGACTGGCATTTCCAGGCTACAATCTGAGCAGATATGCTTGGGAGTGCGTTCTTTGTTGTTCTTGTTGTGTGCCTTCAAGTTGTTTCTGACCTCAGGTGAACCTATCAGTGGGTTTTCTTGGAAGGAATTATTCAAACAGAGTGATTTTTGCATTCCTCTGAGACCAGTGGTTTTGTATGGCTAAGCAGGGATTTTCTAGCATCCTAGTCCAACATCCAAATCACGACACCATGCTGACTTTCTGTTGCATTCTTGGTGATTTGTAAATATCTGGGTTTGAGATTTCCATCATTCAAAGAAGGCATGAAGTGGTATGAAAACTCTGCATGTTGTATTTTAGTTGGGATCATTATTTCACACACATACGAGCCTCCTTTCGTGCAGCTGCTGAACATGAACAGTGAGATCTATGTTCAGACAGTAAGCTTCAGGTGGGGGTGTGTATTGCATTGCGAGCAAAACATTTGTAGTTACAGGTGGCAGAGCTTGCAGAAACACACGCAGCACCATCCCATGACTTAACTGGATAATGTATGCACACATGCACTGACACACACACATGCAAGGAGAGCTAATTCACACATGAGGGCAGTCTGCACTGAGAACACATGTCTGTGTACAAATCTCACATGCATACGGTGTTGCGTTCCTCCCATCTGCCTCGACTTTCTCACACACTTTCCTTTCCCTTCTGCTTTGTTCTCCCTTCCTCCCACCTCTCCCTCTCCTCTTCAAGGCAATCCCTTTGCTTCCCACACTTCTCAGGACCTACTTTGATGCTTGCTGGCAAGCTCGTGAATCCCTCTTAGCTTAAGCACTCAGTCCACCTGAAAAGGGAGAACCACTTCTTCAGGAAAGTGACACCGCAGAGACCTAACATACCCCAGCCCCTTTCCCCCATTTAGAAGGTAAAAACACCTCTGGTTCTTGCCACCTCCTGCCAAGCCAACAGGCATCGATCCTTGGCAGCCCAATGACTGAGGAACCAAAGCCCCCGTGGTGATGGCTGAGTGGATAATCACTAAGCAGGAGCCAGGAAATGACTCTTCCCTAGCAGGGGTAGGGCAGGCCTTCAATTTACACAGCTCTTGAGATTAACACATTCACTGGAACTATCCTTGGTTCCTCAGCTGTGTGGAAAAAAGCACCTGATCAGGGCATATCAAGAATGTATTAATTTGGCTAGGAGTGTGTATGTGAATATGTTTATTCCCATGTATGTGCATGCACCTGATAGGATTGCGCTCTCTAGAACTTTGGAAACCACAAGTACATGGCACTAGGATCTTAAGGATAGAGAGAGAGAGAGAGAGAGAGAGAGAGAGAGAGAGAGAGATGTATGTTTTATCCCATACTGAAAGATAATTATAATTCTGTACATTTGGTATGAAAGTATGTTGCTCCAAACCTATGTAAATCCATTACCAAAAGGATGCTGGAAATTCAAGCAGAGGCCAGTCTTGGAGCCTTGTGGAACTGGGTCTACTTGAATTGGGTCTCGCCAATAGGATTTAGGTTCTGCTCTGAGATCTTGGATCTCATGATGATGGCTCATGTCCATAAATCCCACCTTGCCTAAATCACTGAAACTTTGGGGAAAATCGGGGATATTATGTAGTCTGAAAGAGGATTTAAGTTTGCCTGGGCTACCACAAATAAGGGCACTGAGGTTTTTCAATGGGGCCATGACTAGGAATGCATCTACACTGCATAATTGATGTAGTTTGGCATTAATGCTTAATACTACGGAATCATGAGAGTTGTTGTTTTACAAGGTCTTTAGGCTTGTCTAACAAAGAGTGCTGGTGCCCAACCAAACTACAAAGCTCAGGATTTCAGAGCATTAAGCCATGGTAGTTCAAGTGGTGTCAAACTACATTAATGTAGCAGTGTAAATGCAACCTCTGCCTTCATGCCTAAGACTTCCCCCCTTCTGCTACCACAATGCTAGAGTGGTCCCTATGTCTGAGGTCCTACAAGGATCACCACAGTAGCTATAAAAAGATCCTAAAGGCTTTGATGCTTGTCTAGCCTTCACAGTGTTCATCCATACTGTGGAATTAATGCAGTCTGACATAACTTTAACTGCCACCACTATGGAACACTAATAGTTTTGCAAGATGTTTACCTTTTTCTGCCAAAGAGCACTGGTGCCAAACTACAACTCCTTAGATTCTCTCATGGCAGTTAAAGTGGTGTCAAAATGCATTAATTCTACAGTGTAGATGCATCCTTAGATTTTTAAGGGCTCAGTTAGGTTCCTCTGGAGTGGAGTGAAGCAGCTGTCTAGTCTAGACAATGAGCTAATTCCCACAACGACCTTGGGAGCATATACCGTACTTGATTCTCTGGGGTGACTTTTGTATTATGTCAATTCCAGATGGGTCCAAACACATAAGGGTCCGAACACAAACCCCAAGCCCAACCTCAGCCACAGATAGCTCAACAACCATAAATACTACAGTGAGGCACCATGATTGGTTCCAAGGTTCAGAGTAGAAGCATTTAGCTTGCTTTAGACTTCCCAGAGCAAAGATCCCTCCCACCTGTTGCAGCAAAAAAAAAAAAATCACTCAGAAAATATTGTTAAACCTTAACAAATGGATTAAAAATCCAAGTAGAGCCCATCATAACTAGACCTCTCTTCTATTCTCACAGTGGCCACTCTGGGCAGTCCATAAGCAAGGCATGAACACAAGCATAACCTCCCACAGTTGTTCTCCAGGTATGGAGAACCACATTGCTTCTAACTGTGGAAATTGTATATACACATTATGACTAACAGTCATTTGCAATTTTAACCTCCGTGACATAAGGCAGCTTGACATAAACTTTCACGGATTGAGCCTACTTCATCAGAAGTGTAAAATACTGCTGTTAAGTGACAAGGGAGATAGAGAGAAGGAAAAAAATCTATTCTATTCTATCCATCTGCTATTTTCTTTTTGTCCTTCTGTCAAGGAATTGTATACAGTGGGGTGAAACAGTAATGAAATGCAAAGAATGAAGCTGGGCCCATTTCATTAAAGCATTAAAATATGCAAAATACATGGAACAACCATTCTCCATTGCAGTAATCATTGGTAATATAATCCTCTAACTTTGGTTGTGTTACATAGCACCTTCAGTGGGGCAGGGAAAGAAACCACAACCGAAACCTTCAAGCTTCGCTGCCTCAGTGCCAGACTCATGGAGAGCAGTACGAGACATTATGAAAGGCACAGTGGTTGCTGTCCAAATTGTCATCCTTTTCTCAGCCTGCCCTCCAGGGGATTAATTTTCTATAATGTTAAGCATCATGTTCCAAAGACTTCAAATGATGCATTTCTCAGTTTCCACCCACAGCAACCATTTAATTATTAAGGCAATTTGTGTGATTCCTCCTTGCCCCATCCCTTTGCGTTTGAGCTTCACAACAGCCTTGTGAAGGCGGTAAGGTTGAAGAAGATAAAGATTCACCAGAGGTCACCCAGTGAACTTTATGGGTGAGCAGGGAATTCATCATTCCCATTCTGATGGTCGGACCACAGCATTACAGTGAAATCTGGGCAGGGGAAAGTTGAATGGCATGTGACAAGCAGAAGAAAGGGCAATATCTTGATATGGACTACTTTCAAAATGATATGCTGCTGTTTCCTGATTCACTTAGTAACTATCAATCAGTGCTTGGACTTTAAAAGTTCTGGAGACTTTCCATTTCATGAAGAGGGCCTGCAAATGGTTGGGCGTGCCTTTTTCGTCTGATTTACTACATGTGACATACCAGCCACACTTTATCAATCCCAATCTACTTCTATCTTAAAGTATTCCTGGTATTCTTCCCAGCTAGAATACCAGGGTTCCCTTGGGCAGATCCCTGTGGCACCCCTCTTGTCACTTCTCTCCAGGATGAAGAGCAACCTTTGGATTTGGCCAGTCAACCAATTCTCAAACCACATTACAGTAGTATTGTCATCCACATTTTACTAACTTATTTGCTAGAACCTTGGCAAAGGCCTTATTGAAATCAGGAAATGCTTTTTTAAAGAGCCGCAATGGCGCAATGGGTTAAACCCTTGTGCCAGCTGAACTGCTGACCTGACCCCTTAATACAGGTCCTCATGTTGTGGTGACCCCCAACCATAAAATTATTTTTGTTGCTACTTCATAACTGTAATGTTGCTACTGTTGTGAATCGTAATGTAAATATGTGATCTGCAGGATGCATTTTCATTCACAAATATCCAATACACCCGAATTAGGCACAAATAACCAATAACACCCACATTTGAATGCTAGTGGGGTGGGGGGGGGTTGATTTTGTCATTTGGGTGTTGTAGTAACTGGAATTTATAGCTAATCAAAGAGCATTCTGAATTCCGCCAACGATGGAATTGAACCAAACTTAGCACACAGAACTTCCATGACCAACAGAAAATACTGGAAGAGTTTGGTGGGCATTGACCTTGAGTTTTGGAATTGTAGTTCACCTGCAGCCAGAGACCACTGTGGACTCATCTGGACCAAACTTGTTACAAATAGCCAATGTGCCCAAATGTGATCACAGGTGGAGTTTGGGGAAAATAGAGCTTGACATTTGGGAGTTGTAGTTGCCGGAATTTATTGTTCACCTACAATCAAAGAGCATTCTGAATCCCACCAATGATAGAATTAGGCCAAACTTCCCACACAGAACCCCCATGACCAACAGAAAATACTGTGTTTTCCGATGGTCTTTGCTGACCCCTCTGACAGCCACTCACAACCCACCCAGGGTTCCCGACCCCCACGTTGAGAAACACTGCCCTAGGGACTTGAATTCCTTTGGAATAGCCAGGTAATCCTATACTACCTCTTTACCTATTCTGTGCTCAATTTTCCCCAGGTTGAGGAAAGAAGTTGTTGAGTATTTGTGCCTTTTCTCTGTGGCCTGCTAGCATTTTACCATCTTTTGCATGCAGTGACCTTACTATTTTCCTTTTCTTTCCTAACCAAAACTGCCCTTAAGCTCTCTAGAAAAATAGTCAAATATATTTTTCTGGAAGTACAGCACAACATCTGTTTCCCTGTAAGTGAGGTGGAGGATCTGCTCTGGGTTTTAATCAGAATTTTAAAAGAGCTTCCCAAAGTTCTAAATTAGGATCAGTACTTTGGATACTCCCTTTAAGGTTTATGTTAAAACCCAGATCAGATTCACTACCTGCTCACATAAGAGCCATCAAATGTCATCGACAGCAACCAATGCAACAGTCCTGCTTTCCATCTGTCTGAGCAGCTGCCCCCTCCTCTTTACACCAGTCAAATGTTTCAGGAGAAACAATTACATTTCTGTGTCAGAGAGAACTGAATAAATACTGTAGCACTTTCCTTCTCAAGGGCAGCTAACCCGAGGGCAAATGAAACTGTGGTCTACCTTGCTCTCTGTGCATTATATGATTCATTCCAAATGAACAGGCGCACTCCTTGGTCCAGAATGATTGCCAAATCACAGGTCAAGCTGCCCTAAAGAGGAAGGGAAAGCCTACTTTGAACATTTTGATTTGAGGATCTTGGTTTGCAAGAAGGAAGCCTGGGTAACCTGCTGGAAGGCGGAATATGAACTAAAAACAAGTCTCCCCAAGTTCCCATTTACTGCCCTAAGTGGGAGAATATTCCAGACCAACATTTCACATGAATTAGGTACAGTGGAAATTGATGGGTTCTTGGATCCATCATCCCTTGCCTGTGATTTCCATTTGCAGGAATTTTTAAACATAACTTGGAAGCAACATTAAGAGATCTATCTAATGGATGGTTACAAGGTTATGCCTGCACACAAATGTCTCTGTATCTGGGAGAGGTGTGTGTGTGTGTGTGTCAGAAGCAACTTGAGAAACTTCTGGTGTGAGAGAATTGTCTGCAAAGACATTGCCCAGGGGATGTTTGATGTTATACCATCCTTGTGGTAGGCTTCTCCCATGTCCCTGCATGGGGAGCTGGAGCTGACAGAGGGAGCTCAACCTGCTCTCCCTAGATTCAAACCCCTGGCTTTTTGATCAGCAGTCTGCCAGCACAAAGGCTTAACTCTTTGCACCACTGAGGGCTGGGAGGATGCGTGCCCATTTGATGTAACGGATGCTTCTGAAGCTTGCAAGTCACACAACTTCCATGCATATTTTTGGTTTTCCGAATCCCCATGCCACCTTGTACCTGTTATGTTAATGTGCAGAACAGGAAGTGTGAAATGTTCCTGTGCAGATGTCATTTTTATGTTGATCATGCCAACATGTACTCCCCGTGTCATTTGGCGGAACAGAAGAATCTTAGCCTGTTGTGCCTTGAGGCTTCCATGTCAGTAGAACAATGAATCACTCCAGGCTTTAGCCAAAATGTGAAAAAAACTATCCAAGGGGCTGAACCACATTCCCAAAATAACTTCAGCCACTTCAATAGCACCTTTAATGTCTGGATGAAACCCCAGAACAGATTCATCACAGCACAACAACTAGCCGCTGCTGATCTTGGATGCTGTATGTGCAGGGTCATATTAACTACTTCCACTATTTCGTTCCTTTCCCATCTGGAACCCTGAATGTCTATATACTGGTAAGAGTGGAAAGAGTGACACCTCTTAAAGCAAATGTACTAATTCATAATACTCTGCTCTTGGGGCTTTGATTAATCAGGTTTGTTCTCTAAGATGCACCAGGACTTGTTTTTGGAGCCTCACCTCTCCTTGTCCTCATGCAATCATGCTAATCGGTAATGTGTCTGCAGTGTCTCATCACTGTCTGGCAAGCACCGGACTTCATGTACAGTGTGCACACGTATACAATACAGCCTGATTGCATTCTCTTCCTCTCATTCTTGTTTTTGCTCTTCCCATCCCCCCCTTCCCCCTGTGTTTCCTGTTTTACACTTTTTCTTTGATTATATTTCCTCTGTTTCCCAAAATATGACATACTTGCTAGGCAGGCACCTGATTCTTTCACTTTCTTCTTAGCAAAACGGATCTTTACATCTTGAAGTCTCCAGGCACACATTTTGCACAAAGGATCTTTACCACCCATCTTAATGAGGGAACACCAAATAGTGTTTAGTTAAAACCCAATGGGGCTAAGAGCCATTGATTTTTATTTGCTGGTTTCCTAATTCCCTCATTTCCCAGCTGTGCAATATAGATACTTTGTGCCTGTACCTGAGCTGACTAATAACATTCATAACGTACAGTCTTTCTTCTTTTTCTGTTGATGCTTCAGTAAGGATTCAACCAGCCTACAGAAAACTCACTTAGATATGCCATGTCAAACTAGTTGTGCCATCTGAATTACATAGCCCTCCAGAAGTTGTTGGACTACAGCTCCCCAACTTCTTCAACAGTGGCTTTGCTACTGGGAGTTACAGTCTAACAGCTTCTAGAAATTCTCATAATTCCCAGTCATGATGGGCACCTTGTGATCCTTCAGATCAGTGGTTCTCAACCTTCCTAATGCTGTGACCCCTTAATACAGTTCCTCATGTTGTGGTGACCCGCAACTATAAAATTATTTTGTTGCTACTGTGTAATTGTAAATTTGCTAATGTAAATGTAATGTAAATATCTGATATGCAGGATATATTTTTATTCACTGGACCAAATTTGGTACAAATACCAGATACACCCAAATTTGAATACTGGTGGGGTTGGAGGAGATTGATTTTGTCATTTGGGAGTTGTAATTGCTGAGATTTATAGTTAACCTACAATCAAAGAGCATTCTGAATTACACCAATGATGGAATTGAACCAAACTTGGCACACAGAACTCCCATGACCAACAGAAAATACTGGAAGATTTTGGTGGACATTGACCTTGTGTTTTGGAGTTGTAGTTCTCCTACATCCAGAGAGCACTGGGGACTCAAACAATGATAGATCTGGACCAAATTTGCCATGAATACTCAATATGCTCAAATGCAAACACTGGTGGAGTTTGGGGAAATAGACTTGACATTTGTGAGTTGTAGTTGCTGGGATTTATAGTTCACCTACAGTCAAAGAGCACTCTGAACCCCACCAATGATAGAATTGGGCTAAACTTCCCACACAGAACCCCCTTGACTTGTAGGGGCTTGCTGGTGCGAGCCTCCCTCCAGCTTCACACGCACTCCCTCGCCCATGCATGTACACTATGCTGGCATGCACCAAGCATCCCTGCCCCCCTCCCCCCCTTCCCCACCAAGTCTCAGAAACAGTCCTCCCCTTGGCTGAGAGGCTGGCTGAGAGGCCAGCCAATCACAGTGGAGGAGTCCTTTTTGTGGGAGGATTTGGAGTTTGCTTCCAAAAAGGAAGAGAAGGACAGCCGGAGAGATCTTCAGCCTTCTCTGAGAAAGGAGTTCCTGAGAAATATATGTTTTCTGATGGTCTTTGGTGACCTCTCTGAAACCCCCTCATGGCCCCCGCCTGGGTCCCAACCCCCAGGTTGAGAAATGCTGCTTCAGATGCTTTTGAACTGCACTTCAATAATCTTTCACTGACTGACTAAACTGGCTGAGGATGATGGAAGCAACAGTTATAACTATCCCTCTATGATTGCATTGTCTCCTGCATCAGCAGATCTCTAGGGGGTCCAGCCAAAATCTTTCCTATCATTTGCTACTTAATCCTTTCGGCTGTAGATGCCAAGGATTAATCCTCAGACCTTTTATAAAACATCCACTTTTCTACTAAGTTATGGTCTCCACACACACATATCTCGAGTTTTTCTCTACTTGCTTGCAAGAAGAAAATCATGTGCTGTCCCATATTTTCTTGTGCTGGGAAATGTACCTTAATCTAGTCTCCTCAGAGCTAAGCTGTGCATTTCAAGCACAGTGGGGGGCGTTTTCATTTCTCATTTAGGAAATGACTGCTGGTCCACAGTAGCAAGAGAACATCCAAAATTAGTTGGCTGGGAGGGAACAGTAAATGGAAATGCACCCTGTTTTGACACACCCTCTTTGCCGTGGAAGCAGCATCACTATAGCAACAGACAGACCTTCCCAGCAGGCTGCAAAAGTCACGTAAGTACCCCATCTGTGCTATGGCTGTCACCAGCAACAGCAACTTGCCACGCCCAAAGGTCACCTTGTAGTCCACCTTGAGCTCCTCAAGGACCACCTTGAGTCATCTTGCCATTCTCTGGAGGTGAGGCAGAGACTCCTCTCCTTGGAGAGGCCCAAAATGATGTGTCTTACCTTCTGCTTGAAACTGCTTTGTTGGTGTTCTTTTGCTCCTAATTCTCCTGCTGGCATCACACAGGTAATGCCTCCAGGTGAAAATTGAGCCAGGAAGGGGGGACCAAGCAATAATTTGAGAGAGCAAATGAACCAATATATGGTCAATAACTCCCATGCACAAATGCTGAATTGTGAGTGCTGTGTTGTGGTATAAGTAAGGCTGACTCTCCAAATCGGGGATGGTTACAACTCTTCATTTAAAATTCATTGTATCCTAGGAAGGATCATTCTCCTAAAATGTTACTGCACATTTTCAAGAAAAACAATTGCAAGGAAGCAACCTTCCCAAATGCCACTACTAACAAGCTACTGATAATTGGATGGGAGGAGAAGAGAGGAATGAGGCTAGGAATGTATGCCAGAATTGGATAACTAAAAGGAAAAAGCAAAGTAGGAGCCCATCTCCCATAGTTTCTCTCGCTTTTGAAGAGAAAGGCATTGGTGACATCACCCTGCCTGGTCTTCTCCCACTTCCTCCATCAATGGGAGATACCGGGTTTAAGTGGGAGAGCACTGCAACATAGCCCATGTTTTAGCCCTGACATCTCCAGTTATGGCGTCAGGTGTTGGCTGCCATGTGAATGAAAGGTGGGAAAAAAATAATTAATGAGCTAGGAAAACAAGGTGAATGTCGTATGTCCATCCCAAATTACCACCACGAATCATAGCAACATGATCCTGTGCATATCCCTGACATATGTTCAAACTATGGCAGGCCCTACCATTAAGGAAAGTGAAGCAGACAACACAGACATCTGATGATGGAAGGCAGGGATAGGCTATGATTTGATATAGGACAGAACTGGTTTGGCTTGGCTTCCTTAGCCAGCCTATGATCTCCTAAAGCACAGAGGAGATGCACCTGATCACTTGGGAAATGGAAGAAAGATTCAGCCTTTAGTCCAGTGGCTTCAGTATATGAGAACCGAGGTGGGAGGAGTGGCATCTTGTCACTTCATGTAGCAAACTGATTTGGCTGCAACACTGACAGACTCCATTTCTGCTGTAAGATTGTATTGCCACAAATGAGAAGATGTGGATTTTGTCTGGCTAACTGTGTATTTTTCTGTGTGGGCATCCGGTCTTCCTGCCACTCTCCAAAGGAAAGCATCTGGAGCTGCCAGTGACTTATTTGATACCCTGATGTGGTGCCCTGGGATTCCAGATCTAGCGAGGTCACTGCCAGATACAAAGCCACCAGAGAACAATCTCCTTTGGGATCACCCAGTTCCCACAGCACAGGGTTGAAATTAAGGAGGCCCAGCTGGGTATTCTCGATTCCTGGCTGAGCACTGTTACCCTTAATGAGTCATTAATCAGAGAAGATTTAATAACAGGACTTGGCTCATGAGTAGTGCCTTCCGTCTGACAGTGCATCGCTCCCAACTGGAGATTGGCTACGCCCCCAAAACATGCTCGCCACTAGGGAATGACGGCAGGGTCACCCTCCCCTTGTAAGGACAGTAGTCAGGAATAGAGCTGTGATTCACCAGCCCACAGCGCTGTCAACAAGGCATCACTTATTTTGTTTCCTAGAACAGTAATTCCCAAACTGTGTAGTGAAGGGCATGCCAGAGTTGTGCCACAAGGAGCCCAAAGAGAAGGCTGTGCACTCAGCTGGGTCTGCCTCTTCCAATCAGTCTCCATTTGATACAGAGTATACAGGAGTGTGCTTTATTCTACCACATCTTGGGTTACAATAACCTCTACATTCTAAAAGATCATTTTCTGTTTGTGGGGCTGTCTGGACCAAACCCTGTTCAAAGAGTAACAAACACAAAGAGGGGAAGGCCTTTGAGGTTGCCCACCAACTGTGAGTGTCTGGGCAGCTGATTAAACCAAGCAGGCAGTCATGCAGACCAACTAGGGTGCATCTACACCAGGCAAACTTTCCAACTTGGGGGCTGCATGCTAGCACTCCCTAAGAGGACTGGCTGCCCAGTGATGGAAGAAAGGGAAGGAGGAAAGAAAGAGAGAAGAAAGGAGGGACGAAAGGGAGGAAGGGAAGGTTGGAAGGAGAAAGAGGGAGAGAGGGAAGGAGGGGGGAAAGAGGGAAGGAAGGAAAAATAAAAGGGAAGGGAAGAAGAAGGGAAGGATGGGAGGAGAAAGAGGGAGGTAAGGAAAAGAGGGAGTGAGGAAGGAAGGAAGGAGGGAAGGAAGGAAGGAAGGAAGGAAGGAAGGAAGGAAGGAAGGAAGGAAGGAAGGAAGGAAGGAAGGACAAAAGGGTGGAAGGAAAGAGAGAAGAAAGGGAGACTAAGAAAGAGGAAGGGAAGCAAAGGGAAGGGAGGGAAGGAAGGAAGGAGAAAGAAGGAAAGAGGGAGGGAGGAAAGAGAGAGGGGAAGAAAGACAAAAGGGAGGGAAGCAAGAAAGATAGGGAAGGAAAGAAGGAAAGCTAGAAGGAAGGACAGTATGGTGAGAGGGAGAGGAGGGCCTGAGAAAAAAGCCCAAGGGGCAACATCCAGCCCCCGGACCTGGGTTTGCCCATACCTGATCTACACGGTAGACCTAATGCAGTTGGACATCACTTTCACTGTTGAGGAATCAAATGAGCTGTAGTTTTATAAAGACTGCTTGTGTCTCACCACACTACAAATATTAGGACTCCATAGCATCGTGCCGTGGCAGTTAAAGTGGTATTAAACTGCATGAAGTCTGCAGTGTAGATACACCTCAGTCAGTGTTCAGCTGAGCAGCCATCCCATTATAAGGAGGCAGAGGAGAAGAGAGACTGCTTTTTTATTGTACATTAAGTATAATTGGTCGCATTGTGTTTCTTAATTTAAATTGTCATTGTTTCTAAATTTGTAGATGTGCCTATAAATTAGCAGATACTATTTAATAGTCCATAGTGTTTTCACATTTTGGTGCTGTGTATCCTCGTTATTTTAAAGGGTTATTTAAGTAGCTACTCTAGCCACATCTCTGTGTTGTGGCCTGATTGAATAATTTGATTGTTCCTAGCACAAGAACTCCTTATGCTCAGGAGAAGCATTTTCAGTACAGTAACATATAACAAAAGAACCCAGGGTGAATTTTTTGAAGGCTTTTATTTATTGGGCAGAAGAATGAGCTGTGTTTGAATCTTTTCATTCAAAAAGAAACGTTTTCATCCAAAAGAGAAGGGGCCTCACCTATCAGACCTCTGGGACATGGTTTTAGAATTGGAAACCATCTCTTACTGAAATAATTTTCCCCATCCCCTGGACTTGAACAACCTCTGTTTATTTTTCTCTCCCTGTCTGAGCATCTGAAATGCAAATTCAGATCTCTCTAGTGATAAGTGATCCCTCTTCAACAGCTCACGTTTTCTCACCTAAATGGATCATCACCCACTCTAGCATGGCGAGTCCTCCCCCCCCCCCCCAACACACACATACACACCACCACCGCTACATAATAAACACATACTTAAGTCCTCTGGTACAACCACACACACAATAATGTTTTGTATGGTAGCAGCTGATACGGGGAGGGCCAGGGAGAGAAGATGAGATGATTCAATCACTGCAGGAAATGTTTGATCATGGCCAAACCTCCCATTATGGAGAACAAACTGGCCAACTCAAGTACTGGAGTTTGGGGACCAATGAATTACTTCCCTTTCTGGAAGGGTCTTGCTCTGTGCTGCTCCAGAGATCCACACTGGCCAGGCATGTAGCCGGGGGGGGGGGGGCTCGGGGGGCTTCAGCCCCCCCCCCCCCGAAATTCTCATGGTGGTTCGCGAAAAGGCCTTACTGGTGCATTATTTAAACTGTTATGTTTATTAATATCATGATTTGATCACCATTCTCAATATATCCCATATGTATGGGGGTATTGGGGTAATGATACAAAAGGTTTGCTAGGCTAGACCCTCTTTCACTCAGACTCAGCCCCCCCCCCGAAACTCAGCCCCCCCCCCCCGAAACACCCCCTGAAAATTTTTTACCCCCCCCCCCCCGAAACGAAATCCTGGCTACGGGCCGGACACTGGCTACTCCTTGGCTCAACAAAGCAACACTTAGAAAGGAAATATGAAGGACTGGGTAAAGCCCTCACTACCACCATGAGATGGCACTCAGCAATCTAACGACCACTAGACCCCAATGACTAGGTCATATAGATGCAAGTGTGGTGGCTGTGGAAATGTTATGTGCTGCAGCAGCACATCTCATCCCTGCGGCCATACTGTCTTCAATATTTGGCTTGGAAGAAGCACCTCTCCCAGAGATTGGGGGTGGGATTTAGAAGCAAGGAAAGAAGATGTTGAGGATGAACCATGTTGGGGGGGGGGGGTCATAGGTGCATACCTTCCTCCTTGAGGTGGTGGGACTCTGCACATCACCCTGGCTTTGGGATCTCTGGGCCATACCAAAGAAGATTAAAATCCTGAGATTTTTGCTATTTATTTATTTATTTATTTATTTGTCGTGTCAGGACAACCAGTCAAATTATATTACATTTCTAACAGAACAAAGCAAACAAACAGACAAAATACAAAATTTGTGAGTTTGGTAGTTGATTAAATGTCCTTTGACCAGAGATTTTTGCTATAGGTATCTGTACAAACAAAAGTTGGACCAGCCTTTTGAGAGGCAGCCTGGTGCTTGATTAACTCATCAAAGTATCCAAAAGTATATGAACATGTTAGGGAAGCATAGGATAAATGCCTGTCATGTTATTTGACTCCTCTACGTTTGTGTAAATAAAAGGGGATTTCAGTAGTGTTTTACACCCTTTCTCTCGTTGCAACATAACACCATGAGAAGTCACATTGCATTTTCCTCTTCCACATGAACATAGAACTTCTCTTCTTCCTACAGTATCTGTTACTGAAATCTTTAGTTGAACTATTTGGACTGTGAGTTGCACTTTTGTAATTGTACAAGTCTTGATCTTGATCCGAGGAGTGGGGTGAGGTCCCACTGTTAGCCCCAGCTTCTGCCAACCTAGCAGTTCGAAAAAATGCAAATGTGAGTAAATCAATAGGCCACTGCCTTGGCAGGAAAGTAATGACACTCCATGAAGTCATGCTGGCCACATGACCTTGGAGGCGTCTACGCACAATGCCAGCTCTTTGGTTAAAAATGGAGATGAGTACCACCCCCCAGAGTCAGACATGACTGGACTTAATGTCAGGGGAAAACCTTTACCTTTACCTGATCTTTGCTCTCACATACCAACCTTTCTGTGCTAGGAGCCAAATTTTGGATGAACAATTTCATTGTCTACAAGGCCAGGATCTATTTGGGCTTATATAAAGGAAAATATTGCTTCAGAAATGCATCTTACAATGGACAAATATTCCTCCCTCCCATCTTTCCTTCCTTTCTTGCTCTCCGAGTTTCCCCCTCCCTCTCCCCCCACATAGCTTCTCATTCCCACCTTGTGCTCTTTTTCTTCCCTTAGCCTCTCCACCTCCCCAATGGTGAGGAGCACCATCCCTTGAGCTGATAAGGCCCAATATAAAACTACTCAATTGGTTCCTTCTTAATCTTCTCCCATGTGTGTTATCTTCCATCCAAGCTGTAGCTGTGGACCAAACAGGGATATACAGAGGAAGGCAGCCTCCCCCTTCCTCCTGCCACCCTCCCCTCTTCTTTTGCTTTCAGAATCCATCTAGGAAATAGAGTTTTATATATTTATATAAAGGTGCACCCACCTTTCTCATTCTCCTGAGGTTGCCACTGGGAACAAACAGCCATATCAGGGGTGAGGATTGCTCAGATGAGAAGTGGGAAAATTAATCGTCGGGAGGCCTTTTGCTTCAAGTTTAATTTACCCAGCTTTTAATAGACTCACGTCTCTGCTTTATTGCTCTTAGAGTGGAGCGGTCAGAGCGAGGGAGCCTTTGAAATGCCAATGTCATCACAATTTCTGGAACAATCACCAACCCAGATGGTGCTCTGGGGTGGGGCTGGGCCACTGGGGTGGGCAAGGCAGTTGGGGGGGGGGGGGAATCTGTGTTTGCACTTAGCCCCCACATTCAACTCTTCCAGCCACATTTTCTTCAAATCTCCTGCTGCCAGCCTGCAGGGCTAGCTTGGCCTGCCCTTTGCTTATCCATTGAGCTTGGCATTAATGGAAAGCGATCGACCATCACATTTCTCTGTCCCCTGAATTGGAGGACCAGGCAATTCACTCAAAAAGCAGTAATGCTCTAAAACAGTTCAAATGAAACATTGTGAGGCTGCATACCAGCCCTAGAAAATTTTGTCATGTGGTTTGGCTAAAGTCAAGAATTTTAGGGGGGGCTCCTGGATAGAAAGCTATGGCAGAGCAATGGGAGTGATTTCAAATCTAGAAAATCACTTGAAGGTAGAAGTGGTCCTCTGATATCTCTGTCAGTGTCCTCCCTGCCCCCCACCACCTAAAAAAAGGCTAGTCACCCTTGCAAGTTCAGTTCACCTTTTACCTAGCTTTTTGATGTCAAAAGTATTGAAAAACAACAATTTTTACAAAACCAGAACATGCACTTCTAGTGACTTCTATTCTACCCCGAATACCATGTTCTGGCAATTTGAGCAATATGTACAGATTTTAAGAGGAGAAAGTTGGTCCCAGACACTTTGCATTTGCACAACACAACTCAAATGACATTTACAAGAAAGGAAATGAGGATGAGGATATGGGTGATGAAGTACAAGGAACAAAGGGTATTATAACCCTCCTCCTTCTACTTCAGGCCTCCAAAGAGCTCCTGGGACCTCATCAGACACAGAAAGAGAAGAGTCTTCTCCCGGCTTCTCTCTGCTGATCAAACAGAGTCCCACAGACCCCATCACATGGCGCTGGGGAACTTCAAGCCGGACTCAGTGGGGCTCCATTTCTGCAGTGTGGCAAAACAGACCCCAGGGTGCCCCTGGAGGTGTTGGATATTACCAGACTCCTCATTGAAGAATGTGAAGAGGTAGCAAGGAAAGGCAGATCTGAAGGGGGAAACGACATGAGAAGACAAAAGACAGGCCACAACAGGAGGCACCAGAGCCTGACGGTTCCCTCTGCTGTCCCACGCTTTTCCCCGCTGCCCCCCACTTTACCCCTGCCCATCTGATGAGGTCCTTGGGCTATAACTGACTGCTCAGTGGAGAATCAAGCACAAGGAGACAAAACAACACCTGTGTATGCTAAATGACATAACTCATTTCATCACTTAATAGTTGGATTTTATGCCTTGTTTTGATTTCTGGTTTTTCTTTTTTTTAAAAAAAATTGTCTTACTTCCAAGACACATGGAAGAGGGGAGCAAGGGGCTCTGTTTCTGGGTACATTTTAAAAACTCTTATGCCCAAGAGAAGAGAAAAGGGAGGGGCTGTTTCTGGGTGGGTTTTTTAATGTGTTGATTACATTAGGAAAAGAAAAGTACCAATTTTATGATCCCTCAAAAGGGGTATGACTTTTAGATGGTGGTGACTATTATGCAGTATAATACTCTAGTTTGATTTAGTGTCCATGAAAGGAATAGCTAAATCAGCGCCACTGACAGCCAGTTTGTTTCCAGGCCCAATTCAAAATGCTGGTTTGACCTATAAAGCCCTATACGGCTCAGATCCAGGCTGTTTGGCAGATCACACCTCCCTGTATGATCCAGCCTGGACTCTGAGATCATCAAGAAAGGCCCTTCTCAGCTCCATCGCCATCCCCACCACAGTTGTTGGGGGCAGGAGAGAGGGGCTTCCTAGAATCTGCTCCTTGTCTCTGCAGCTCTCTTCCCAGGGTTGCCAGAATGGCCCCTTCACTGTTGCCCAAAATCATTTTATTCAAACAAGGTTTTAAAAATTGTTATAAGGGTGCAGAATTATTTTAACAGGGTTTTTTTATTTTGGAATTTTGTTTTAATTGAATTGTTTTAATAATTCATTTAGTTTAATTCCTTTTGATTTTTTTCCCTTTCATAATATATTTTTTAACCATAGCATATTTTAAGTTGTTAGTCACTTCAGGTCCAAACTAGCAAAAAAGAAGGGTATAAATAATAATAATAATAATAATAATAATAATAATAATAATTTGCTGTGACATACTGTGTTTTGTGTCAATAACAACAACAATGAAAAACATCAGGAGGAGGAAGGAGAAGAAGGGGAGGGGGGAAACAACAACATGGTACCTATATTGGTTTACTAGAACTTTCAAAAATGCATATTTAATGACTGAAAAATCTGATCTAAAAGGCTGCATCTGAACTGATTTTGTGTACCCCCAAGTCAGTGGCAACTAAGTATGAGCAAACACTTGCACAGTGCAGCCCCTGTGTGCTTGTGTGTTGTGCGTGCCCAGGCGAAAATATATGTGACATCGCAGAAATCCCTTTCTTTTTGTCGCATCCCTTTCCTTCTCTGTTGAGTTTCCCAGAGTACATTAAGCTTTTTAGATATGTATGACACTGCCTAATATCTTTTATTGTTATAAATCAGATATTTGTATCAAGGCTGTTGTGAAACAAATACTCATTTATCCTGCCAGTAAACATCTAGGGCAGGCTTATGAATTCTGTGGGTCTTTCATTAGGCAAATGGACAATTCATTAGGCCATTTATAGTTGGAAAGGACCACTTCAGCTTTGCCAAACAGAAAGCTCTCACAAACCAAGAGATAGCATCAAAGACCTTGCCAATGAATGGCAATTGGATCTGAGTCCATGTGCTCTGGGGCCAACAGAGCTTTGTGACTGTCCTCTTCTCTCCTGAAACTTGGCAGTTCAGAAGCTGGTGGCAGTTTTGCTTGCAGTAAGTATTCAGAACAAATTTGTTTTTAGATCAGGTATGAAGAGGTCACCCAACCTCTGGCAAACATAAGCAAAGTCTCCCCATCGTCTGAAGCCTTGCTTCATTATTAGGACCTGGATCCACAAAATTCTCCAGTCATCGTGGTCAGTTAAGAAGAGCTTTGTTAATAAGTTGAGGACATGAAGTTCCAATTCCATTTTTTAAAATACAAAATGGGTAGTGGTTCCCAACCTTTGGTTCTCCAGGTATTTTGGACTATAGTTCCCACAATTCCTAACAGCAGGTAAGTTGGCTAGAATTTCAGCGAGCTGAAGTCCAAAACATCTGGAGGACCAAAGTTTGGGAACCAGTGTTCTAGGTCATGACTTCCCTTTTACCAATTCAAGAAAATATAACTCCACCATACATAAATAATAAAGGGGCCATATTCAAGTGGTTCACTTAGAACATTCTTCATACCTCATCTAAAGTTAATAGTCCCCTTGTCTGTTATGATAGAGCTTGAAAATACTCTATAGTTTGCCCAGGATGAGAACTGCTTTTGTATTACTTTTATCCAGGGCTGTAGCAATTAGAAGGGGGCAAAATGGGGATGTTATTACTCCGAAATAAAAATTCTGCCTCCTCAGTAAAGGTTCATTCAATTTCCAAATACACAGCACTGCAGAATGTAAAGTTCAGTTCAGTCTTATTTGGGAGGCAAGGCCTACGTATTAACACTACTACTTCAAATAGTTATACCTCTTGGCTATATCACTGATAGGTGTTTATAACATAATCCCAAATCCACTCAAATCCTTTATTGGGATCCAAAGCATAATCTAAATTACATTATGCAAGCTTTCAAAATTTCACTGGCGTCTTCAACAGAGAAATATATTAAAAATCACACAGGAGATAAAATAATGAGAGTGTTAGAGTCTCAGGCCCACATTCTGTCTCAGATGTTCCCAGTTAAGATGGCACTGAGGGATTTCAGTGCAGAAAGGGCACTCCCCTTATTGGTCCTCTGAGAACTGGGGCAAAGAGCAATAAAACGGTGTCCTGGTTATTGCTTTCCCCTTCATTTGAAATCTTTGTGTAAAAACGTTTGGTCCAAAGCCTCTTTTTAAAAAACCCAAGCATTCATGGTCCACTGGACTTCCTTTCTCATCAGCAGGAAAAGGGACACAGAGAAGAGTGGCAGGAGGCATGCTTTCTGTGCAAAAGGTCCCAAGTCTAGTCCCCAGTGTTTCCAGCAAGAACTAAGAAAAGGGCCTTTGGAGAGTTACTCCCAGACCATTGAAACAGTGCTCAGTGTGAACTGGTCTAGAAGAAATGGACTAGAAATGGAGTGAATAAATAAAATATGGAGCAAACAATGGCAGGAAAAATGTTGTGGGAGATTACAACTTCAGTGGGACTAACAAACAGAACCTGAGTATTTTTACTCAGTGGTTCAAATAACTCTCAAAATCTTGATCATAATAGAAATATTAGGAAAATTAAATGAGTGACTGGGAAAAAGAGGAAACAAACATCACAATTTCCTTTCAGCACCGGGCTATGTTGAAGGAAAGGCATGGAACAGTTGCTCCAGTTGAACTACTGTTGAATTCACCTTTGCTTTCTAATTTGATCTTTGTCCATTTGCATGCAGATATAATTTAGAATGAAATACCTGCATTTTGTTGGATTCCCTCTATAATCTCCTTTTTCCTCTTCAATAGTTTCTCAATGCCATGCCTGTGAAGTATCCTAATTTGTAATCAACAGTCTCCATTAATCACCTATCATCCCACATTAAAATGTTCTTGTTTCTTGCTCTTCCTTCCATCTTGTCCTTTTATTGTTGGCATATTTCAGTTGGGCCTCCTCGTGGTGGGTCCTGTCCCCCCCCCCCCCGGTGGCACACTGCTGAGCTGCTGTACTTGCTGACTGAAAGGCCAGCAGTTCAAATCTGGGGAGCAGAGTGAGCTTCTGCTGCTAGGCCCAGCTTCTTCTGCCAACCTAGCAGTTCGAAAATGTGCAAATGTGAGTAGATTAATAGGTACCGCTTCTGCAAGAAGATAACAGTGCTCCAGGCAGTCATTCTGGCCACATGACCTTGGAGGTGTCTAAGGACAACTTTAGCTTGGAAATGGAGATGAGCAACACCACCCAGAGTCGGACATGACTAGACTTAATGTCAAGGGAAACCTTTACCTTTACATTATACTTCAGTTGCTGGAAATGGAGTTCAAAGTGTAAAAGGCATTTGCACTCAATTTTCCCAAAAGGCTCAAGCAAAGCAAACTGCTGCAGCATTTTCTATCTTGCGTCTTCTTCCGTATTAATAATTCTTGCCATCTTGAGCATGCTCTAATGTTGCTTGGCTGCATGTATCCTGGTTTTCATCTGTGAAATGATGGAGCATATGCAGTACTAGCGTTCACTCCTCTGCTAAAGAGGTAGCCATAGTGAACTTACTGTCATTCATATTTAGGAAATTTGCAACCCTTTAGATGTTTTGGATGTTATTCTCATCTACCTCAGAGAATATAACCAGTGATCTGAGATGCTGGTAAAACAGGTTTTACTTAATAATCCAATTTCAGAGCCATTATATTTGAATGCTTTATTGTTGTTGCATGCATGTTAACTGACCCTAGCAACACGCTTGTTTCATATGTCAGCTGCTTCTTAAACCTTTGTCACTGCTTGACACTGTTCTTTAGATGCATTCATAGAAAAGAAAGCAATCTGAGAGTGAGTATCTCAGATCTGCACTGAACAATGGTGTCAAGGTTTTCTTTGAATTCTTGCATGTTTGCCAGAGTATGTTATAAAGAGCCTGTGGGTAGTAGATTTGTTCCTGGACAGTAGGGATTTTTTTGCTGTCTTTTCAAAGCTGGAACGAGGCGTTTTAGGAGTGGGAATGGAGTCTTGTGTGACAACATTAACATGACAGAAAGAGCCCAGAGAGTCCAGAGGTTTTGGTTTTCTGACATGAGACTGACAAAGTGGCATGGCTTTAGGAATGACAAGTTCAGGTGAGAGGAAGCAAGCAATATTAGTAGGCTTGACAGAGATAAGACAACGTCCTTCACACAGACATTGATGGTGATGGGCAATGATGGGAGGCACCCTGGCCAGAACCAGCCCCAGACATTTTCCCTCCTGAGGCAAGGACAAAATGGTGCATCACTCTCCATCCCAGCTGTGGAAGCCACTTGCAATGTCTATACCTGAGGACAAAAGGGTAGTCAGCTTCGCTGGTTGCTTGTCTGGCCTCCAAAGGAGGGATCTCACTGCCATTCCCTTCCTCTTGCCTTGTATCTGTTACCTGAGACAAGTGTAGTAATGGCTCATTGAGCCCGCCAAGGCTGAGATAGGTATCAGGCCGAAAGGGACATGGAGAAATTGAATGGCCATGATTCACTACAGGTCATGTAGTGGGGCAGGAGAAAAGCCTCCCACAGAATGGTAACAGATCTGGGCATCTCCTGGGCAACGTCTCTGCAGATGGCCAATTGTCTCATACCAGAATCGACTTGCAGTTTCTCAAGTCACTTCTGACATGATAAAAAAAAAACTACAGGTCTCAGGGAGAAAGCAATATGGTGGACACCATCCACAGGAACCTTTTGTTTGTAATTACAGCTGAATTTTTGCCAGGTTGGAGAAATGCTTTTGGGGGAGATGTATCTACAGCAGCGACATGACCAGGCTTTTTCTCACTTGGCACTCCCTGTAAACTGAGGAAATGCCTCATAAACAAAGAGCTGAAGCTGAGCCATTGCAACATGCCAGCGTCATCACAGTGATGGATGGTCTTTAATCTTAGCTGAGACGGCTGCCGCTGGCTGCTGAAGCATCTAGTGTGGGAATGGGGGGGGGGGGGGAGCACAGCAATTGCCGGCTGGGCTGTCAGGAATGGCAAATACATTAAGCTTTTGAGACCTGTGTCTCCCAGTCTCGAAGGATTTTAGGTAGTAACTCTCCCTGGTTATTCCTGGAGAGAAAAACCAAGAGAAACTCCAAGGCTTGTTAGGCATGGAAAGTTGTGTTGGATTAGATATGGCAAAAATGAATGGTAGTTGTACTGGTAATACAGTTGGCCCTCCACATATGTGGTTTTGACTTTTTACAGATTAGATTTTTCAGAGATTTGATTAAAATGTTCTTGCTAAGAATATCTAGGTCCTCCAGTATAATCCTATAGTCAGTTTCCAGCAGTAGTTGACCATAGAGTCATTCTGGAGGACCATCCTGAAAACTCCCAGTAAAGTGTTCTTCCAGATTTAAAAAATGCTTTAAGAAATTAGTGAGTTTTATATAATTTTGATAAACAAGAAATGCAATAAAAATAGCATTTTTGGTTTTTTATTTTCAATATGTTCCTGTACCACCAACCGCAACGAATGTAGAGCACTCACTGTTGTAGTAACGGCAAAAAAGATATTCATAGCAAACCAGGTGGGACAAGTCTACTCATATGAAGTCAACTACCATTCTTCTTGGCAGGGTGTTGGACTGGATGGCCCACAAGGTCTCTTCCAACTCTATGATTCTATGTGGATTAGGATTTAGACCCGCTCTTTGCCATCTAAAGCAGGAATAACTGCTCTGATGGTAATCCTGATACATAACTAAGAAGGGGTTTGCCCTTCTTGACTTTTTAAAAAAATATTTGCCCTTCTTGACTTAACCTAGGAAAGTCTGAGACACTCAGGAAGTATCGGGAGTTGTATGCGGAGCTGGCAAGCTGAGCTGCTCAGCATGAGAGATAAAGCCTGCCGCCTGGCTCTGTTTGATAATAGCATCCGTGTTGTGAGAGATAGTTAGGTAAGGGGAGGGAGAGAAAGGCTGCACTGCTTGGTTTGGGGAGTGAATGCTAATGTGGAAGACACTGCACTTGGATGCAGCAGGGCTGAGTAGCCTAGTCCAGGTCCTTATTGTGCACACAAAGAGAGTATGAACCCTATACACTGAAAAGAAAAACAGTTTCTCTGTCCCCTCCCTTCATGTCCCTCGACTAAATACAAGTGGGAAGAGGCACCCTGAGCATTACTCTCTCCATTTGTACAGACCACCAGCAGCTCATGACTTCCATGTCAATGGACAGTGAATCCACACTGGGTTTTACTCTAAACTTTGAATCCACACTAGGTTTTAGTCTAAACTAATCCATCAAGCTGAATCTGATTTCCCAAAATAGGTTCAGCACCATGGATTTCACTTTTAAAGTTCAGAGTAAATCCTACAGTGTGGTGGATTCACCTACTCACTAACATTTATAGAATCTTAGAATAATAATAATAGAGTTGGACATATAATAATAGAGTTGGACATATCCCCTGTTTGGATATCAGCCAGAATACCAACACCTTAAATCAAGAAATAGTTTTCTAAGATCTACAAAGATACTCGCAGTAACATCTCAGCAAGCGAGAGTCCAAAAGTGGCAGGCTGAAACCTGGAACCTCAATCCATGGCTGATACCGAATGAGAGACTCCCTCCTGAGCGCACAGAAGACTGGGCGACTTGGAAGGCACTGAACAGACTGCGCTCTGGCACCACGAGATGCAGAGCCAACCTTAAGAAACGGAGCCTCAAAGTGGAGTCCTCAACATGCGAGTGTGGAGAAGAGCAAACAACAGACCACCTACTACAATATAGCCTGAGCCCTGCCACATGCACAATGGAGGACTTTCTTATAGCAACACCAGAGGCACTCCAAGTGACCAGCTATTGGTCAAAGGACATTTAATATAATGCCAAGTTTCTAAACGTTGTGCTTTTTAAAAATGCACTACAGGTGCACCCTTGGTTCACTCCTGAAACAATAAATAAATAAATAAATAAATAAATAAAGTTGCAAGAGAGCACATGGGCCGTTTGTTCCAACCCCCTGCCATACAAGAAAAGCACAAAGTACCTCTGAGAAATTGCCATCCAGCCTCTGTTTAAAAACTTCCACACTCCGAGGCAGAGAGTTCCACTGCTGAACAGCTCCCACAGTCAGGAAGTTCTTCCTAATGTTCAGGTAGAATCTCCCTTTCTGTAATTTGAATCGATTGCTACAAGTCCTAGTTTCCAGGGCAGCAGAAAACAAACCTGCTCCTTCTTCCTTATGACATCCTTTCATATATTTATACATGGCTATCACTTGCTGTCACTGACCCACCCCTAGCAGCAGGTTTTCCAGAAACCTGCCCAGCAAAACACAGGACTGCTGACAAAGATTGGGGTGGAGGTTTCCTTCCCAAAGTGTGCCTGTGTACAGGCATGTGCACACATGCACTTCCTGATGCCCAGGAACAGTCAAGCATGGAAGGCAAGAAGGGCCCAGAAAATGAGAAAAGGGCACCATTTTATACTGGATATTTGAGGGAGGTGGAGATGAGAAAGGCATATTAGATTCCCAGTAGTTAAGTTGCAATAGGCCTTAAGCAAAGCAGTAGAAAAGCAGAGCTGGGGCATGACGCGTAGTGTGTCACTTTGGGGACAATGAGTTGACACGTGGTGACTTCCATTTCAGTGTGGTGGTGAATCCTTACGCTCAAGGCACCACATCCTCTCTGATCTTGGGAGGTAAGCAGATCCAGGCCTGGTTAGTACTTGGAGGGAGGACTCCAAAAGAATCCTTTGAGTCGCATGTGATGTGGGCTACATTTTAGAAGAAGGCATTGACAAACCACCTTGAAGTATTCCTTTACTAAGAAAATGTTATATAATTCAGGAAGGTGCCATAAATCAACAGGCGACTTGAAGCTACATATTTTAAAGCCTAGATAAAACCCACAATTGATTCATTACTACACAGACAGGAAGCCACTATTTTTTACTTCACATTTCTAAATATTATTGGGGAGAAGGGCTCATATTTTTCGACATTGGGCTATTGGGGATATTTTTTTCTATTTTAAGCACTTCAGAATAATTAAAACTGAACTAGTAATTACAAATTAGCAGCTTGCTAGTAATGTGTAGTTCATCAAATAATCTCAAATAGCTAGTGCGTTACTTTTTCAAAAATACAGCCGACACAAAATAAAGTTCTGCAAACCGTATAGGAAAAGGCAGTGAGTAGGTGGGATAGCTTTGAAAAGCTGTGAACATAACAGAGTTAATAAGGATACGGTATGGCAAGGAAACAGTGAACTGCCCAAACCTTATAATGCAGGTGGGCACTGCTTTGCCTAAGCTCAGTAATATGGAGCTCTAACATTGAATACACAGGCAAGGCTGTGCTGAGTGTGATGGAGCTGTTAGCAGTGGGACTCCTAAACAGCCAAATACAGGGAACTCCGTGAAAGAGTTCAGGCAGGTGTTGATAGGGCACTGCTCCAGGTGTATCCACTTTGTTGGCATAATGGATCCAGCATTAGTCTGCAAAGCCTTTTGCCCTTTTTTCCATTCCAAGAAGACCCTTCCAGAGTTATGACATTCAAATACATCACATTTTGGAAAAGGTCACTTGGGCCATCTATAAGAAAGCCAAAGGTCTGGGAGGGAGAAGGAGCAGGTTTTGGAAGGACTGGCTGCAGGGAGAACTAACTGAATAATCGCTGATGCTTGAAAACATTACTTATTTTAGACTCCAGCTCCCAGAATCTCACCATACTTACTTACTTAGGCAATCCCTCATTGTCCGAATATGATGGCCTTCCAAGTTTAGTGTCTTGGCAATTTGATACATAGGTGACTGTAGAGCCCTATTCTTGATCTGCATGTTCTTCCACAATGAGGACATCAGTTTCCAGATGGAAGGCGGTCCTGGTCAGGATTGGTTTGATTGCAAATATTACTTATTTTAGACTCCAACTCCCAGAATCCCACCAGTATTGTAGGAGGCAATCAAAATAATCCAAGCTCTGGTTGATGCTTCTGAAGACAGAAAAAACACAAGTTTCTAGATTCAGTGTGCTGATGGGTGTTCATTAATATTTGGAAGTAGAACCAATTCTATTAACACAAGCAGAAAATGTGAAAGATTATTATTTTTACTGCTGGATCTGCTGTTGTTGCTCCCACAGCTATTAATACTAGTACCACTACCACTTTTACTTACTTTGATATTCCATCTTGGAATTGGCCATTGGTCATGGTTGTTTCATCTTTAAAACAGACCTAAACCTTTTGGTATCAGCAAGGCTGGTGCATCGTTTGCTAATGATTCATATCTGTATCTTCATATAAACACAGTATGAATGTAATACATCCATGTGAACTATACTAGTATTTATACATCATGTACATGTAGGTTTACATCATCAGATTACATGTATGCCCATACCATGCAACTTTAGTCCATACATAGACTCATATGAATTCAACATGAAGGTACTATAATGAACTTCACCTCAGGAATCAAACTAGCTTGGCTGAGGCCAAGTTACCTTTCAAAGGTAATCAAAACTGGCTTGAAACATTTTGATTTCTGAAGTAGAATGGCAAATTGAGACAACTTACACACTCACAGAGAGAGAAAGAGAGGAGGAGGAGGGCGGGGGAGAGGGGGGAAATAGCTGTAGGCCAGCTAAATTATATTGACAGCTCTAGCAACATAATTTCAGAATAATTTCCAGCATCAAATTCTCATTCTCTTGCATCCAAAATGCAATCATAATAAACTGGCTGATTAGAAATGTGTTACCTTTTTATGATACTCCCTCTCTCTCTCTCACACACACACACACCCCCCACACACACACACACACATTTGCTGTGTGAGGCACTTCTTAGATTGCCATTCCAAGAATGCCCTCAAATGACTGTGCTGGCCATTCTGTGAATCGTAGTTGGGTTGAGGGGAATAATTCACACATAATAATTCCAATACAGGACCCCATAAGGTTCCCTAAATGAGTCAGAAAATATTGCCTGATAAAAGACAAATAGAGAAGTATCTGTAGACTCAGGAGGGATCTCAAGCAAAGTGTGTTTCAGAGAAAAAAATGTGGGGCAATGCTGCTGCACCACAAGCCCACATAAATTGGCATCACGTAAACAGTGGAAACCTTCACTGTGAATGTCTCATTGTCAGTTCAACATAAGCACTGGGTGAGATTCTACCTTGGTCTTGCATCACATAAATTGCTGCATGGGGAGCGTCTCTTGAATTGTGATGCTGTGCCGCAAAATGTACAATACAACGTACAATCAAATTTGCAACTGAAAGAGTACTGATGCCAATTTCAGCAGGGCCAGAAGAGTGTACCTTGACTGGGAACATGCATCCACGTGCACATCAGCATCACGTGCACAATTCCACTTTCATGAGCTTGAACCAAATGTGGAAATTGCATGTTGGACAATCCATCTTCATTTCATTGAGAAGCGCGCACACACATAAGATACAACAACAGGATTTGGGCAGATGTTTCTCATTCTGCTTGTCCATAACACCATCTTAAGGCACTAAGATCAGTGTTTTGCAAAACAGCCTTCTTATATTGTGCTGGAGATCCTGAAGAAGGCTGCCATCACTGTTAGGTATACTCTAAATGCCAAGATGGGACGAGACTAGGAAAAGCAGGAGGCATGCTCTAGCTCCAGTAAGCCCAGCAAGGAAACAAGCGGTGGCTGTTTCTGCCAGTCAAACCACCAACTTGGATTTTGTTTGCACACACACTAAGGCAACAGTAGCAAATGGTGCTGGTGAAAAATAGAAATCACAAATCCTCGGAGGAAATTTATGGAAGAACATGTATTGAAAAACATAATTTGCAGGGGGTTGGACTGAATGGCCATTGTCTCTTCCAATTTTGTGATTCATGATGATAATAATAATGATGAGATGGGTATTTGGAATAGGTAGTGATGTGGAATAATCCCACCAGCTCATGAATGATCATTTCCAAATGGCAAGTGAGCCTGCCGAGGGCCTCCAGCACCCAACCCTGCTTCTCTGGACAATGGTGGGGAGGGTCTCTGGACCATGGTGGGAAGCCAAGCCATGCCCAGCCCCGGTCCCTCCCTCATATGCTTTGTGCCTGAATCCCTTCGCTGTCTCTCGGAAAGCTTTCTGCATTACAAACGGTTTCAATTACAGCCGCGTAAATAGGTTCACGGCAAGAAGGATAATGTAGTTATAGAAACTGTCACATCAAACACGTCGTGCAAGTACAGAATCAGGCTGGCCAGCACCGTCCAAACCCAATCAGCTTCCACGCCAGCAGTGAGATGCTCATGGGTAGACAAAAGCCAATCAGCAGGAAATATATTTGGGGAGGGGGGAGAAAATGAAGGGGAGTGCTGCATCACCAAATTATGACTGGGATGGTGGTTGTGAGCCGACTGCCTATGAGAAAGGGGAAAGCAGGAGTCTCCCATGATAGTACTTGCTGATCAAAGGAAAGCCTCTCCTTGTGTGTGTGTGTGCATGTCTTTCCCTCTCTTGTCAGTACATCGTGAGTCAATTGTCACATTGTATCTTACATTTTTGCCTGGTAGATTGCAACAAGTACACAGCCTAGCTTGGATTTTGATCCGCAAACCTCTCCCGCCCCAGTCGTTTTATTCTAGATCCTAATCTAAATCTCTCTCTGACACTCAAAGCCATTTTGCATCTACTTAATTTGGGTGAGAATAATACCTAATACAAGAAAACAGAAAAGATGCTTTGCAAAAGAAAAAAAGTGGTTCTGCATTAGAGCTGCTTTGTCCA
Organism: Anolis sagrei; assembly: GCF_037176765.1. Taxonomy (NCBI): domain Eukaryota; kingdom Metazoa; phylum Chordata; class Lepidosauria; order Squamata; family Anolidae; genus Anolis; species Anolis sagrei. Next base: position 140,053,758 of record NC_090022.1, read on the forward strand.
TAGAAGACGGACTCATTTTCTCTGGCCCACTTCTGTCAAATGGATCTTGAGTGATGGCATGGAGTGAGGCATTTCTAAAACATTTCAAACATGTTGCTAGTCCAACTTTACTGTAGTGGACCAAATGTAAAGCTTGTGTCACGGAGCAAGGAAGGAAAATGCTAATGAATTGGAAGACATTTGGGGGCATTTCTCATAAGCCTGGAACAAATTTTGCCAATAATAATATAAATAATAATGAAACTTTATTTATATACCTCCCTATCTCCCCAAGAGGACCAGGGTGGTTTCCAACATAAGGTAAAACATTCAATTGCCAAAAGAAAAACCATACAATAAAATTAAACATTATAAAACATAAACATAAATACTATTAAAACAGTCACAAAAATTTAAAAACCAATTTCAATTTTACACCATCAAATGGGATTCAAAGTACCGATGGCCAGAATTGTAAAGTGGACGTGGTCAGCTATGAAAGGGCTGAGCAAGGGCTAGTGCAACAGAGTATCATAGGGCCGGGGAAGTGGATAAAGTGCAGAGCAGGGTCCTAGCGGATGACCAAGGAAAGGGCCTGGGGCTAATCATTTTCAAAAGCCTGCTGGAACCATGAAGTTTTCAAGTCCCTGCAGAAGGACAGTGTAGGGGCTTGTCTTATCTCTCTGGGCAGGGTATTCTATACTCGCAGGGCCACCACCAAGAAGGCCCTCTTCCTCATCCCCATCAATCGTGCTTGTGATGGTGGTGGGAGCGAGAGGAGAGCCTCCCTGGTAGATCTTTGAATCCATGCCAGTTCATAGGGATCAAAGGGATAGGCGGTGCCCAAACCATTTAGGGCTTTGTGGGTCATAGCCTACACCTTGAATTGGGACCAGCAACTTATTGGCAGCCAGTGGAGCTGCTTTAGTAGAGGTGTTGTACTTTTCCTATAGTTAGCTCTAGTTAGAAGTCTGGCTGCCGATCTTTGTACTAGTTGGAATTTCCAGGCTGTCTTCAAAGGCAGCCCCACGTAGAGTGCATTGCAGTAATCCAATCTGGATGTAACCAAGGCATGGACCACTGTGGCCAAGAAAACCTTATGACAAGTTCACCTTAGGGCCACTATAACTCAGAAATAATTTCAAGTTGCACAGCAATAATAATCATGTGTTTGAGGGGTGAGGGCGAGGAGAGAGAAAGGATCCTTGGCAGAGTCAGAGCCATCTTCATGTATGTATGTGTTCATATGTGCCTTCAAGTCACTTGTGGACTTGTGGTGATCCCATGAATTTCATATGGTTTTCTAAGGCAAAGAATCCTTGGGGATGGTTTTCCTAGTTCATTCCTCTAAAATATAAAAGGACCTGGTATTATTGGATTCTCCTAACCAAGTACTAAACAGGGCGAATCTTGCTTAGCTTCCAAGATAGGTCAGTTCTGCTACTTTTAAGGCATTGAGACAGGGGGAGAGCTATTTTGTCCGAGGCAAAAAATGGGAAAGCATGTACTTGGTCAGCATGTGCACACTGGGACACAGGTATCTATTTCAGAGTGCAAATATTACACATTTAGAAACCTTGGCTTTGGACCTCCCTGCCCTTTTCTACCCACTCCATTAGTTCCTCTTTCTTTCCCAGACCTCTCCATTCGTCTATAAGGGTGATGTTGCTTTCCTTTAGGGTGCTGATGGAGTACAGTTCAGACTTGCATGAATCAAAGCAGGAAATTGTGCTTCTCCCCTGCCTCACAAGTCAAGTTTTGTATTAACCAGCATCAGCCAAGTTCTTTTACCACACAAGGCAGAATGTTTTACAGCCAATAGCTAACAATTTGCTGCCTTTCATGACACCTGCTCAGTGGTGGGAAGAGTGCGATTTTCCAGAAATCCGGTGCTGCTGAGCTCTGGGAACATCCTTGGAATAACAACTCTCTGAAGTTGTGCAAGAAGGCAAGGGTGACCCAGGATCCCCTGTTGTCTCCCTGAAGGGTCCATCCACAGCAACCTCTCCTCATGTCTCTGCCCACACTTGCTCTTTGCTGGCACTAGTAAGTGTTCATTTCTTCTTCCAGGCAATCTGTGCCTCCATCTTGCTGGGATGTAGGGTGCCCTGGTAAATCCCTCTCTCTCCCAGAATCACATTCCTTACCAATAATAATTCCGCTTTCCCTCTTGTAATATCTCATTTTCCTGAATTGTGCCCCATCTCCTAACAAGTTCTATGACTCATAAAACAGAGGATTGATGATAATAATAATAATAATAATAACAACAACAACAACAACAACAACAACTTTATTTGTACCCCGCCTCCATCTCCCCGAAAGAACTTGGGCCGACTAACATGTGGCCAAGCCCAAGCAATTACAATAAAGCAAAATAAAATACATACAATCACTCAACAAAACCAAATAAAAATGCCTATACAGTAACATAATAAGCCAATAAAATAGTAACAAAAAAGCTACTTTTATAAACAGAAACTCCCCCAACTCAGCATTTCATTGTAGTTTTTTAAAAAAAATAATTTCCAAGTTTTGCTAAAAGAAAAAAAATAATGTGGTATCTTGTGCTTATTACTAAACATTTCGGTAGGAACAGTGGCAGAAAGGCAGAGAGAAAGAGAAAATGAATAGATATCTCCTGGCATATGTATTTTCCATAAGCACATTTCCCTTCTCATATCTCATATCCTACATGCCACTTACTTCTAGCCTCAAGCCCAGATTTACTATGAGCTAGAAAACTTCATGGAATTAATTTCCCTTCACAGCATGTGAGGTGAGTCCGATTTCAGGGCAAAATGTGTCTCACAGTCTTCTCTGGATCTCTTCTTCTCCTTTTCCTTGTATCCCACCCACCTGATAAACATAGGACAGTGTCAGTGGCACCTCTTGCCAATGTTTCTCTTGCAGGTCATAGAGAAGAGGGAAAGCTGATGATGCTCATCATGACTGACAGGTGGGCATTTCCTAGAGGGCTAGCAAAGAAGGTGCCAAACACACACACACACACACATTTTCAGCCATTTGATGTTCAGTTCATGTACTGTTCAGTTATACCAGTTCCACCGCTTTCCAGATTCATGCAATCAGTGAAGCTTTGCCAGGATGATTCAGGACTACAGTGCATATATGGGAAAGCTTGCCTGCATTCACACTTTAAAAAGCCCTTCAAAGCATGTGTGGTTGTTGTTGCTGCTGCTGCTGTTGGAAAGCAGGATTGTATCATTGGTTACATAAGTATTCCACCTTTCATCCAAAGAGCTCAGAAGACCCTACATAGGTTGCTTCCTTTTTATCCCCAGAACAACCCTGTGATCTGGGGCTGAAAACAAAGATAATGTAAGAAGAGATGACACAGCACATCCCTTAGCCACCAGGAGCCCCTGCTTTTATCCTGCCTTTGCAACTGGAATGATGAAACAACTGACCACTTAATCAAATGCAGTTGAGCTCTTTGTCTTGCTACTTCCCTACAATGTTCCAGATGGTCCGCTCACTTTGGAGGGAGGGGAGAGTGGGAGTCGTAAATATACATCTACCAGTTCATTCATTACCTTGCTAATTTTAACAACACCATCCTGAAAATGCACACAATTTTCTTGATCCCATCACCAGCAACAAGCCAGCCTGTGATTTTCAGGGTTGGCTCCAGATGATCACACAATCAGGCATTTTTCTCGGATTCTGGGATGCAAAAGGGTCCACAGCCAAAGTCAGAGGCTGCATGGGAAAATTCTAAGTATATTCAGAATCCACTTCCTAAATAATAGGATAGCCTATTAATCATGTCTTGGCCAAAGAGAAAAACACATAATCACACACTTGCCAGTAATGAGTGTTCACCACAACTAACTTGTAATGCAAACAGGCAGAACCCTTGTCCCCTCCCTGCATTAAGCTCAACCTAGAAGAGAAGAAGCATGTTTAGATTCAGTATTGTAATGATGTTTCAAAGGCAGGCTCATATCCTTTTAAGTACACCATGTCTCTCTCTTGTTCACTTTTTGTCCTTTGTAGTGGTATAGTGAAACCAAGGCACACAGGGTCAGAATGCCAGGACGTCTTCATTGCCAGCTATTATCTGTCACCTCTTTCAGACTTCCCTTTTCCTGTTGTTTTTGTTACTGTATTCATTTCTATCCTGCTTTTCAACCAGTATTGGACTCAAGGTGGTTTACATTAATTAATTAATTACCTCAATTGCCTGCTTGTGGAAAGATGGTAAGGAGGTATTCAGTCTTTCTGGGGCCAAGGCCTTCTCCCATATTCCCACCAGATGTACCTATGAGGTGGTAGGACGGAGATAAGGGCCTCATAGGCAGCCCCACATCCAACTTGTTACAGCAATCTAAACAGGATGCTACTAGGGTATGTTTCACTAGGTCCAGGTCTAATGTTTCAAGGAATGAGCACAGCTGGTGTGTAAGTTTTAACTGTGTAAATGTCCTCTTTCCCACCACTGAGATCTGAGCTTCCAGGTTTAGAGTTCAGTGTAGGAGCATGTTGCGAACCAGCATCTTCAAGAAGGGACATAACGCCATCCAGTACAGACTGAATGTCAATTCCCTGATCTGCTTTTTAACTGACTAGGAGTTCTTCCATCTTCTCTGGATTAAGTTTTCATTTATTCACCATCATCCAGCCACTGGCTTTAGAGCCAAAGCAGCTTGTTTGAATTGTGGTGGAAAGAATTAATGGAGTTGGGTGTCATACACATACTCATATCCCAAAACTCTGAAAAACCTCTCCCAGTGGTTTCAGTAAAATGTTAACAATATACATAACAGAACTGTGCCCTAAAAGACTCCACAGGCCAAAGGCCAGAAGATCAAACAAAAGTCCTCCAGCATCACCTTCTATGTTCACCCAGCCAGGAAGGAACAGAGCCACTGCAGAACACTGTCTCCAAGCCCCATCCCATCAAGGTAGTCTAGAGAGCTACCATAGGTCCCATCTTCACTGCCATATAGTGCAGTTTCAGAATGCAATTTAATTAGTCACATGAGTTTACACTGCCATACAATCTAGTTCAGTGGAGTTAAACCTCATTCTGAAACTGCATTACATGGTCGTGTAGATGGAGCCATGGTTAATGGCATCAAAAACCACAGAGAGTTCCAGCAGACCCAACAAGGGCACATTCCTGATTTCTAGTTTCCTGTGTACGTCATCAACCAAGGTGACCAAAGCCATCTCTGTCTCATAACCAAGCCTGCAAACAGTTTTAAATGGATCTAGATAGCGTGACTCATCTAAAATGTTGTTGTAGTTCAAAGCATTTGAAACACAAAGTGCCTTTCTTGAATGCATAACTAAGGTTCATTAACTTTACAAATGCTCTCTGGTAGAGACAAAAAAAAACCTGTTATAACTGGTCTGTTGATATGGAGCTTGAATGTCTGGGTTCTCCTTGTGGGCATGTCTGTGAAGACTGTAATGATGGTGGCATGAACTTCAAACTTTACTGTTCTAAATTTTATGTGAAGATTGAGATATAGTGGTTGGCCCTGAATGTTGAATAGTCTGAGGTTGGTAACCTATTATTACCTCTAGTAGCTACACTATCTCTTGTATTGGTTTCAAGCTCTGTATTCCTGTAGTTGATACAGTGCTATTTGCAGATTCTGGAGGAAGACCAGTGGTTAACCTCCATCTTTCCCCTTGACAAGCTGTAGCTCTGTGGAGGCTCAGCTTATGAGTCCCCCAAACATTGCTAGGCTACAGTCCTCATGATCCATCAGCATTGACTGTGCTGGCTGGGACTTCTGAAAGCTAAAGCCCAACAATCTTTAGGAGTCTCACATTGGGAACCACCCAACCAAAGCACCATGCCACCAGCACTCTTTCCCTGATCCAGTCTATTTTCCCCAATTTATTTACGGCATTGTGCATTGCTCAGCACTGGTAAAGAACGGCAAAAATAAACACAAAAAGAACAAGACATGAGAGGTGAATTAGCAGCATGCAGCTAAGCACGTCAGAAGGACCCACAAGAAGAATGGGTCCATTTCTAGCAACTGTCACAGCTTTATTTTGGTCACAGCCTTATGTAAGCATTATGAAAAGAGAATCTCATTTTTATTCTGCCAGATTTGCATTTTAACATTCATCCAAAATGCTGAATTATTTGTAATTATTTCTGGCATTTATATCCCACCTTTCACTGGCCAAGTGGCATACGCTGGACAGCTTATAGCTCTATGCATGGGATCTGTTACATTTTAGCCAGACAACCAAGTTAGAAAATGTTACACTTTTGAACTATAACTACAAAATTTTCCAGCCAACATATCCAGCCATAGTTGGTTGGGATATTCTGGGCATTGGATAGTAATGTTGCCATGCTCCTTATGTAACTGTCCTGCCAGATAGGTTATGCTGAATGTGATAGAGACTGATGCATGAATCCACTTATGAGTATCATAGCTGAGCCGCAATTCATATGTTGTATTCCTTGGTTCATGACTAGCATAGCTGTCTTCTTTCAACCATGCCACATCAGCTTGGTTTCTCTGCTTATGCCAATCACCGATCCACTCCGGGGAGAAAGCTCATCTAGCCCTCCGTAAGACAAGCCTTCTTTTCTGAGCATCTACATTACCTTGGCAATTGCTTTCTTGTTTGCCAGGTCTGGAGCTAGGGGGTTCCAGCCTGTTTATCCAAATGCCTGCTGCCTCAAGTTCCTCTTGCACAGCTATTTATTATTTCCTGACAACAACAGGATTCCCATTGAATATTGTGGGGAAATTGCTCCTGGGGAGTTTAACAAAGGCCTGGAGCAGTGAGCAATTTCTTAGCTCTGGAAGCTGCAGACGACAGATAACATGGTATTAGCGCTGCAGTGTCAATGCAACACAGATTTGTCACAGAATCCCTCTTTTCCTGTGCTTGCCAGTATTAAACATGAAGATCCCCAATTTTGGCTCTGGGTTTCTAGTAGAGGTTGGAAGAATTACTTTTGGGGGATTACAGTTCTCCCAAACTATGGGATTCTGGGAGATGTTGTCCCCAAAAATCCCCTTTCCAAGCTCTTGTTTCTGGCACCATATTTTGAAGGGCCTGGCTTGAAGAACTATTGTTACTGGTGGTCATAAATATGGGTTGTTGTAGGTTTTTTCAGGCTATATGGCCATGGTCTAGAGGCATTCTCTCCTGACGTTTCACCTGCATCTATGGCAAGCATCCTCAGAGATAGTGAAGTGAGGATGCTTGCCATAGATGCAGGCGAAATGTCAGGAGAGAATGCCTCTAGACCATGACCATATAGCCCGAAAAAACCTACAACAACCCAGTAATTCCAGCCATGAAAGCCTTCGACAATACATGGTCATAAATTTGTTTCAGGGACTAAACAGGCACAGAACAGATTTTTACAACTGAGATTGTATGATATGTGGAATCTACATCAGACAGGAATAATATGTCAGAGACTTAAATTTCATAAAATAAAACCACATACTTATAAAATACAACAATTTTTGTATTTTATATTTTTTCCATTTTCAAGGAGGAAACCATGAAAATGAACAAAATCTGGCTACCAGTATTAAAAAAAACTCTAAAATGAGAACAGCACAACAACAGAGAGGAAACAAACAAGGACATCTAATTACCTCTCAACAAAAGATTGCTCCAGGCACAGCCAGGCAATCAAATGGTAATCAAGGTGATCAGTTGAAACATTCACACCTAGCTCCAGCAGACAAGAGTTCTTTGTCCCACCCTGGTCATTCCACAGATATATAAACCCTTTTTCCTAGTTCTAACAGACCTCACTACCTCTGAGGATGTTTGCTATAGATGCAGGTGAAACATCAGGAGAAAATGCCTTTAGAACACAGCCATATAGCCCGAAAAAACCTACAACAACCCTATTTTTCCCTTGTTTGTATGTTTAAATAAAAAATTAAAGGAAAGTTAAATTTTCAATTCCATTTTTAAAAATCTAGTCTTCTCAACTTCTAATTAAAAGAATTCAGGTATCTCCAATTCAGAAATGGCCAAGGGATCGTTCCTTCCCCCATTCCCTGTGGTCCTGGATTTCGTGGCCTTTACTTTACATAAAAACTGCTTCCAGACATCTAATAGAAAAACTCGCAGTGGCTCAAATGGAGCCTTTGCTAGCAAAGTTAATTCTCATTCCCACTTCTGTTTGAAGAAAACAGGAATCAAGATCCTGAAACTGATGATGCCCTGCCAAGAGCACTTCCAACCCCAAAGTATAGCAATTCCATGTGGTTGCCACCTTGGAAGGTACAGTGCCCATTTGATGCTCTAGTGTGAGGCTTCTTAGGGCCCTTCCAGACAGGATCTGAGCCCATGTTTTCTGTTTGTCTCAGATTATCTGGCAATGCAGACTGATATAATCCAGATTAAAGCAGAAAACCTGGGATCAGATCCTGGGACCTGTCTGGAAGGGCCTTTAAATGTTTTCTAGTCATGACCCCTTTCTCCCCAAGGAAGTTTTTCTGTGGTCCCTTTTCATTACAAAAATTTCTTATGCAACCCCAGGTCTATACCCTACTTCCCCACATAATAGTTGCACTATTCCCCCCACCCTTTGGGAGGAAGGGGTGTGACTATTATGTGAGGAAATATTTTTGCATCTCATGTGCCTGCTGGCATGAGCTATGAGGCCTCCTTCAGCTGCCACCAGCCAAGGGAGACCTTGCAGCTCTGGCTAGGAGGTACACAGCAGGGGGCAAGACAACCCTCCATAACTCTGAACTCACCCGCCAGCCTGCCTCCCTGCTCTGAGTACAGAGGTTTGCCCCTTTGCATAATAGTCATGCCCATAAAGGAGGACTGCGACTATTATGCATAGAATGTTAATAAACAGGACGCAAGAGGGGGGCATGTGACTATTTTGCAGTGGTAACTTTTGTGTGAAGTAATATTACAGGTATATAAAATAGGGATAAAAATAAAACATTTACTGATAACAAATCAGTTTTTGCAAGGCTTGCTAAGGAGGCTGATTTTTTTAATGAAGGACAGCTTCTGCAGAGTCCACTGTAAACACTTCATGTAGTTGCTAACACATTGGTGTAAATGTCACTCTAGGTGGTATTCAGAAATCCTTTACAAAAAGGAAGTATCAATTTTTAAAAGTAGTATTCCTTTCTGTGTTCTCTTCTCTAGAGGAGTAGGAGGAGGCACTGCCGGCCCAATTACGCTCACAAATCCTTGGCTGATCTCAGAGGGTCCAGTACTCAGAAAGGTTCGGCCAGGCTCTCCCCCTCCCCCAAGTTAGACTTGGGGGGAGATTCTGGAACCCAAATTCTGGAGTCTGTAGTTGCTTATGTGCAGGGACGGCCCAACCCATTACGCAAAGTAAGTATTTACAGTATAGTTGATTTTGCCCAGGGGCGCTCTTGAGGCGCTCTTGGGGGAAAATAGATCTTGACATATGCGAGTTGTAGTTATAGGGATGTATAGTTCACCTACAATCAAAGAGCATTCTGAACTCCACCAATGATGGAATTGAACCAAATATGGCACACAAAACTCCCACGACGAACAGAAAATATATATCAGTGATTGGTGGGGGGGGGGGGTTGCTTACCGTAGAAAATTACCTAGGGCCGCCTCTGCTTATGTGGTTGTTGGAGCCAGTCGATAAAAATACATTACTATTACTGTGTAACAGCTGATTACCTGTATGTCTCCAGGTCAGTTCTCAGCGCAGGTCTTGGTTTTTTACAACCTTAACCAGGCATGGAGAGCTTTTGCCTTGCCAAGAAAACATTGTTATTTGAAGCAAAGAATGTCATTTATCACAGCCCCCCCCCCCCCCCCCGATTCCAGTCCAAGTACAGGCAGTCCCCAAGTTGCAAACATTTGATTTACGAATGACTTTCAGGGCCCTTCCACACAGCCATATCACCCAGAATATCAAGGCAGATAATCCCCAATATCAGCTTAGAATTGAGTTGTCTGAGTCTACATTGCCATATAATCCCGTTCAATGTGGATTTTATACAGCTGTGTGGAAAGGCCCATAGTTACATATGGGGGTGAGATAACAGAAAGTGAGAAAAATCAATCCCCTGGAAGGGAAATTCACCCCTGAAAGATCTATCATGGGGAAAAGGTGTCCTTGTTTCACCAATTTTCAAAATCCAGTTATCACAAGGACGTAAAATCTTCTGAATAGGGACACAGACAGCAAAATAAACCCCATAGTTGTGTAAACGCTTCCCTGTGCTATTCAAAGTTTCATACACACACACACAAGCAGTCCCCAAGTTACAATCAAGATCGGTTCTGTAGGTTTGATCTTATGTTGAATTTGTATGCAAGTCAGAATAGGTACATTTTGTAAGTGTATCTCATCATGTGTGTGTGTGTGTGTGTTAGCTGTAGTGTTTGTTTTGCTGTCTGTGCCCCTCTTCAGAAGGTGTCGCCTCACCTTCTGTTCCTGTGATAATTGGATTTTTAAAAAATTAGCTTCTTGTGGAAACAAGAATGGGTGAAATAGCTAAATTGGAAACACCTTTTCCCCATGATAATAACTCTTCCATGAGTGGATTTCCCTTCCGAGGGGTAGATTGCTTGCTACCACTTCCTGTTGTCTCATCACATTATTAACAAGGAGTCATTTGCAAGTCAAATGTTTGTAACTCATTTTTGGCTGGAGTTACACTTAAAAGTGTACCTATTACAACTAACAAACAAATTCAACTTATGCACAAACTTATAGAATCTATCTTGTTTGTAACTTGGGGACTGCCTATACATTAGAAAGAGTGTACGTAATCAGCAGCTGGTTCAGACTTCAACTTGTTTAACACCATTAGCAGTGCCTCAGGTGTTATGTTATGGGCTGCAGGATGGAAACACACAGCTCCATCTTTCAACAGTGAGGAATGGGGAGGAACGATTCAGGCTTGGAAGGAGGACTCTGTGTAAGCTTCCCCCTCTAGGTTGTTGCCTCAACCTGTCTAATTCAAGCCAACCTTGAATTAATCTTATCTCACCAGTTCATCATTGCTACAGGAAAAGCTTCCATTGCTAAAGGAACCACTAATAAAAGCAGCCTGACATATATGAACTTTTCTGGTCCGTATTATGCAGGTCTCTGCATATATTATTAAAGTCAAGTTCATGGGTGCTCAAAACATCACCTGGTCCGACAGGATAGAGCTCTAAATTTGTTCAAGGAAGCAGTGAAGGGGGGCGTAGTAGTGATGGTTGTTTCTCTCCAAGTTTTCACTAGTGGTACCAAAATGCCCCCAGGTTTCTTTAGCAGCAAGACAGATTGGAACAGAAAAATTGACCTTTGATGTTCCTTTTCCAATGCAACCAGCAATATCAGGAATTCCAACTAAATGGGCAGTGGTGGCAGGGAGAAATCACCTTTTTTGTCTCTGGTGTAACACAAAAAAAAGAAATACAAATAGAGGCTAGGCAGGAGAGGGCACTGAATCTGGTCAGAGCTGTTGGAGAAAAGGAGGGGATGCTGGGATAATTTGAAAGATGAATGAGCCTTAAATGGAAGCATTTTGAGGAAAGATAAGGCTGCGCTGATACAAAATAATCTAGAACAATAGACAGGCACCGACCTCATAATGAAGTCCTTTTGGCGCATTACTCACTTTAATGGGCCTTTTATTAAAGTCTATAGCAATGGATGGCAAATGCTGGGCTGATAAACCCAACCAGGACTAAGCTGAAGCCCTGTAAAAGCGCTTCGTCTCTCAAATGTAAATTGTCTAAGCTAGCAACCCCAAGGAAGACCCCAATTTCGCTCCTTCTGGGATAAATGAGATCCCACTCCAAAGCAAAGGAGCACACCGTTCGGTTGTATGCTCCCAGGGCCATGTACCATAGATACTATGGCCCCATAAGTAACGGTAAAAGATTCCCCTGACATTAAGTCCAGTCGTGTCCAACTCTGAGGGTTGGGGCTCATCTCCATTTCTAAGCCGAAGAGCTGGTGTTGCCCGTAGACATCTCCAAGGTCATGTGGCCAGCATGACTGCATGGAGTGTCGTTACCTTTCCACTGGAGCAGTACCTATTGATCTACTCACATTTGCATGTTTTTGAACTGCTAGGTTGGCAGAAGCTGGGGCTAACAGCAGGAGCTGACTCCTCGAACCTGCGACCTACCAGTTAGCAAATTCAGCAGCTCATCGGTTTAACCCACTGTGCCACCGGCCTCATCTACACTTTCATATAATGCAGTTTGAAACCAGATCATATGGTTAATTTAGACTCATATAATGCAGTTCCATGCAGTCAAACTGCATTATATGAATCTACCCTGACCATATAAAGCAGTTTCAAACTGTATTATATGAAAGTGTAGATATGACCTATGTGGAACTTTACTGTGTGCTTGTATATGAAATATTGTGTACCCAGGGTGCTATTGTTCAGAAAGGGAAGATGATGATGATGATGACGATGACGACGACGACAACGACAACGATAACTTCATTATTCATGAAAAGCCAGGTTTGTTCTTTCAACCCAGGAAGTTTCATTCTGCCCCCTGTTTTGCTGTTCAAATTTCACCCGACATCAGCTCTGCATTTCCATGAGTATATCCTCAGGTTCTAGAAATTTATCTTTAAAGCAAAGATAAGGAGAGGAGAGGAAAGGAAAAGAAACCAGTAATCAGATTTTCAGGATAGTGAATTCCACCTCTGTCTGACACATATTTCTCTTTTTTTCTTGTTTCTACAAAATCACTTTTTAAATGTATTGGCTTTCGTTCATTAAAAAGCATATGCAAGGGAGACTCATAACCATACAGAGCAGTGAACATCTGAGCAATAATAGATGGTGATAGTATTGATTAAATATATATACTGCTATTAAGTACTGCTACATAGATCTGTATGGTCTAACGAGAGTAGTGGCATCACAGAAGAAATGATTAATTTTGAGAAGAGCTGAAGAAAGAGAGAGATTGGGAGAGGAAGTCCCCATCTACACTGCTATATGATGCAGATTGAAACTGCATTATATGGTCAGTGTAGACTCATATAACACAGTTTAAATGCATTGGACTCACATTCTACCTTCATAGTTTTTACATTTCTCTCTCAAATAATAATAATAATAATAATAATAATAATAATAATCTTTATTTGTACACCGCTACCATCTCCCCAAGGATCTCGGTGCAGCTTACATGAGGCCAAGCCCACAACACATCAATAAACAAAAACAATAACAAATAGTCAATATAACTGAATGGTGTGCACATTTGCTTTGGAGTGGGATCTCATATATAGCTCTCTCTTGTTTTGTCTTCATAACTACCCTGTGATGTAGACTGACCTACCTGGGATGAGGTCGCCCATGGAGCTTCACATCTGGGAAGGAGCTCCTAGACAGATCTCTTTGGTGCTTGTATTTTAACCATCAAAGCACACTGTCAAAAATGCTTTAAAATATCTGTAGGTAGCTAGTTTCAAGTAAGAATTGTGTTTAGATTGTCAGTTGTGATCACATGAATGGGTCTTCCATCATTCCTTATTTTCCATAGTGGTTTATCCATGTACCTAATTCTCTAGGAATTTTCTAGGTCCTCCAGGGTGACTCAAGAACAAGCATGGGCAAACTTTCTAACTTGGGGGCCGCATGGCGGTCTGGAGGGGGGTGGGTGGGCCAGGAGGGAGGGGGTTCTCCCCAAGCCCCCTCCGGCCCTTTCCTCCCCTTCCTCTTCTCTTTTGGAGGCAGAAAGTGAAGGAAAGGCAGGAAACATTTGGATCTCAAAAGGGTTTGCTTTGGTCAGGATGAGATACTGGATGGGAGAGAAAAAGTGTTTCCATTAGACCTCCATATTGCCTACTCCTCCTGACACAGAATCCTAGAATCCTAGAGCTGAAAGGGACCCCCAAGGGCCAACCCCTGCCATGCAGGAAGGCACAATCAAAGCACTCTCAATAGACAGCCTCTGCAGAAAAGCCTCCAAAGAAGGAGACTCCACCACACTCCCCGACAGCCAATGCCACTCTCCAATAGCTCTTACTCTCAGTAAGTTCTTCCTAATCTTTTCAATCAAATCTCTTTCCCTGCCATTTGAAACCATTGCTCCCTTGTGCTCTGGTTTCTAGAGGAGCAGAAAGTTTATTTTCCCCTTTCTTCTCAATGGGATACCCTTTTAAATCTTGAAACATGTTTCTCATGTTCCCTCTCTACCTTTTCTTTTCCTAGCTAAACATCTCCCAGGAGGAAAAAAAGAGGGGGAAGTAGGAAAGGGAGGAAGAGAAGGATAGAAGGGAATGGAGGGAGGGAAGAGAAGGAAGGAAAGGCAAAGGGGAAGGAAGGAGAAAGAGAGAGGGGAAAGGAGAAAGGAAAGAGGGGAGGGAGGGAGAGAAAGAAAGAAGAATGGAAGGAAGGAGGATGGAAGAGATAAGGAAGGAAGGATAGGATGCTGAGAGAAGGGGGGGGCTGAGAAAAGAGCCCAAGGAGCTGTATTCAGCCCCCCAGGCCTGGGTTTGCCCACACCTGCTCTAAGGTAACTTCTAGCAGACATGAATTCATTTCAATAAGGTTCACTATTATCCAGTTTCCTGTTTCTACTATAAGTTCAAGCACATGTCCCCACACAGATATGGGTGTCTTACAATAATTATTGGATGGTCAGTCAGTATGTAGTTAAATCCATTTGATTCAATGGGTCTGCATTGGCCAAGATTAACAACTGGATTCAGGCCCTTTGGAGAAGGGTATAGATACAAACACCTGAAAACCCTAAAGGTACCAGTTTGATCGTGAATGCTAATAAGGATTAGCCCTTGCAAATACTTGGGATGAGAGGGAGACCACCAATGAATACCAAATGCTGTGAGCTGGCAGAGAAGGGAACTGGCAAAACCATCTCTGAATATTCCTTGCCTGAGAAACTCAATAGAGTTGCCATAATGTCAATAGATAACTCAAAGGTCATGAACACAGAGGTACTAGAAGTGTTAAAAAGCAGATTGGCATTTTTCATCAGCATCTTTTGGGCGTCTTCTGTTTATAAAGCTATTGTCCTTCCAACTCTATTATATGCCTGAAAAATATGCCCCATCTACAAATGTCACTCTCACCTTCTGGAAAGATTCTATCAGCGTTGCCTCCGAAATATCCTGAAGCTCTCTTGGGAAGACAGGCAGAAAAACATCAGCATTCTGGAAGAAGCAAAGACCACCAGCACTGAAGCAATGATCCTCTGCCATCAGCTTCACTAGACTGGTCACGTTCTCCAAATGCCCAATCACTGTCTTCCAAAACAGTTACTTTACTCTCAGTTCAAGAACAGAAAACAGAATGTTAGTGGACAGCAAAAAGGATTTAAAGATGAGTTTAAAGGTAATCTTAAAATGTGGAATAAACACTGAGAACTGGGAAGCCCTGGCCCTTGAGCATTTAATTGGAGGTCAGTTGTTACCAGGGGTGCCATGGATTTTGAAGATGCAGGAATGTAGGGCAAAAGGGAGAAATGTGCCAAAAGGAAGGCATGTCAAGCAAACCCTTGTCATGACCACTTTCCATCAGGAAATCTGTCCTCACTGTGAAAGTCTATGTGGATTCGGAATAGATCTCCACAGTCCCTTATGGACCGACCACCAAGACTCAACCCTAGGAAGACATTCATACTCAGCCATGATGGATCACCTATAATATAGTAAGAGGCACCTCCCAGAATCTTCCAGCTGTCAGAGCCATTAATGTGCTGACTGGGAGATTGTAGGTGCTGTTGTCCAAAGAAAACTGCCAATGAATATATTGTGCTGTGATAGGTCCATTAAAGGATGCATATATTAAAGGAAATTAGCAAAGAGAAGCTTCTCCTTTCAGAAAATGTAACAGTCTTGATGAAAATTTTGGGCAAGTGGGTGGGAAGGAAACCAGTGAGGCTGGCGGCTAGGGACAGGGGAAG
The DNA here is from genome assembly GCF_037176765.1 of Anolis sagrei. Taxonomy (NCBI): domain Eukaryota; kingdom Metazoa; phylum Chordata; class Lepidosauria; order Squamata; family Anolidae; genus Anolis; species Anolis sagrei. Next base: position 140,069,625 of record NC_090022.1, read on the forward strand.
ATGGTTGTGGTGTAATGGTGTACTTGTGATGTCCGCACAAGGAGAACAGGCATCCAAGACTGGGGCAGCAGCAACCTCATTGGATCCCTGGCAGGTGTAACTCCTGTTTTTGGTGCTGACCTTATTAAAATCCTCCAGCGTCACGGAAGAGTGCATAGGATCAGCCAGCCGTGAAAGGCAAGAGAGCAATACTGATGGGGAGGGGGCATTGGGAAGGTGAGAAGAATGAAGAAGAAACAGGGAGGAGAAAAAAGCTGCTCGTATGTTTATGGGACAGAGCTCTGCTTTCCCCTGCATGAATTTCTCAGGTGTTTTTAGGCAAGGAATAATCAGAGATAGCTTTGCCAGTTCCTTCCCCTGAAGTATAACCTGCAGCACCTGAGATTCATTGGCAGTCTCCCATCCAGGTGCTGGCCCTTCTTAACTTCCAAGATTAGGCAGGATCTGATATCTTTAGGGCAGTTGTTCTCAACCTGTGCGTCCCCAGATGTTTTGGCCTTCAACTCCTAGAAATCCTAACAGCTGGTAAACTGGCTAGGATTTCTGGGAGTTGTAGGCCAAAACACCTGGGGACCCACAGGTTGAGAACCACTGCTTTAGGTTGTCTGAGTGTTTGTGTGCCTTTACACCGCCTACCAACATATGACAGCCCTTCCCCCCTATTGTGCTTCAGTATTTATATTTACATTTTAAATGTACTAAACATACCAAGTTCATATGAGACTGTGACTTTTATTTCCTGTGCTAGTCTATGACTGAAATAAATGATTTGATTTGACAACCCTGAGGATTTCACATGGTTTTCTTAGGCAAAAAAAAAATACTTAGAAATGGGTGTTGCCAGTTCCTTTCTCTGAAATATAATCTGCGCCCCCTGGAAATCATTGTGGTTTGTCATAAATAAGATGGGATCTGATACCTTTAGAATATTTAGGTTTATAACAATTTGATTTCACTTTAACTGCCATTGCTCAATCTTATAGAATCCTGGGATTTGTAGTTTTGTGTGGGCTAACTTGTAATTCTTTGCTGGAGAGCTCTGATTCTGCACTTCATGGGCAGTGTATCCAAATGACTGGCTTCATGCTAAACTACATCTTTTACAATTTAATAGGATGGAGCTGTGGCAGTCAAATATGTAGCAAAATATTGTAACGGTGTAATGCATTACACAATGGCTTCTGTACATGGAATTTCTAAAGGCAAAGAAGATCTTGTCTTTGTATACAGGTAGCAAAATATCTTCAATAGCCTTGAATGTGAAACCTTCCTTAAACCCCTTCCTGTACTCCCTGGATCTGTATGCATATAGGTTGCACCTACACTGCAGAACAAATGCAGTTTGACACCACTTTAATTGCCACAGTTCAATACTATGGAATTGTGGGAGTTGTCATTTTACAAAGTCTTTAGCCTTTTCTGCCAAAGGCAGCTGGTGCCTCACCAAATTACAAATCTTGGGATTCTATAGCATTGAGCCATAACAATTAAATTGGTGTCAAACTGCATTAATTCTATAGTTTAGATGCACGCATAGCTCAGGAGTCCCGTCCCCCCCCCCCCAAACCCACACACACACTTTGAAACTGCATTATATGGTCACTGGAGAATTATATAATACATTGTATGAGTCTACACTGGCTGTATAGTGAAGAAGCCTGGGAACAAACTAACATGTTTCCATATACATTTCTGAATACATTTACTTGCTACCAATTCTCATAGGTCTTAAAGGGCTTTTCTGATTCATTTCAAACCAGCTTCAGAGCAGAATATGAAATTAAGACCACTACAGTTTCCTTACTGGATGATCTTCAGCAGGGAGATGTGTCTCTGTTGGTGCTTTTGGACATCTTAGTGGCATTAGATATCATCACCCATGGTATCATTCTGAAAGATTTGGGGAACTGGGAATCACTGTGCTTCAGCAGGTTGATCCCTGTCTCTGGGATGAATATGAATAAGGCCTTTGCACAGACCTAATGTATAGCTTTTTACTCAGAGATAGGACATTTAGTAGGTAAGGGTTAATGTGTTTCCACAATTGTTAATAACCTAACAAATGTAATTCGGTTGCATTTGCATTAGAAGGGGGAAATTAACTATTAACTATTTATATTTAAATAGTTAGATTTAAACTATTATGTTCATGTGAAATTGCTATTTAATTTTGAGTTAAATGGCTGCATTAAAAGCCTTACTAGAGAAAATGAGTCACAGACTGGGGATAAGGCAGTTTATAATTAAATTAAACCATTTTTAAAATAAAAAAATCAAACTGAAAAATATTATCCATGTTATTTTTGTCCCCACGCCCGCTTGTCCATGCTTTAATTTTGGTGGAAAAAGAAACACTCACATGGACTTTTGAAAACTAAATTTCTTGTCAACCTGATAGCCATGTTTAAATATTTGAAAGGATGCCACATTGCGGAGAGGGCAAGCTTGTTTTCTGCAGCTCTGGTACTAGAGGCCCTTTCAAACAGGCCCTATATCCCAGGATGTGATACCAGGTTTACTACTTCAACCTGGATTATATGGGTCCCCACTGCCAGACAATCTGGGGTGAACAGAAAACCTGGGATCAGATCCTGGGATATAGGGCCAGTCTGGAAGGGCCCTTGGACACAAAGCAATGGATTCAAATTGCAGGAAACAAGATTCTACCAAAACATTACTAAGAACTTTTGAAGAACTTCCTGATGGGAAGAGCTGTTCAAAGCTAGAATATGCTGCCTCTGAGCATGGTGGAGTCTTCTTTGGAGGTTTTTTAGGCAGAAGCTGGATGGCCATCTGTCGGGAGTGCTTTGGGTGTGTGTTGCGGCATGACAGAGTGGGGTTGGACTGGATGGCCCCTAGGGTCTCCTCCATTTCTATGATTGTATGACCCAAAAGACCTTGTCTTCCTTAACTCTCACCCATTTACTTTTTTACTGATTCCAGCATTGATCTCAAAAATATCCCAGAGTTCGATGCTTCCAAATTCAGTTTTCCATGGTGTATGTGCATGTGTGTGGTGTGTTATAGATCATATGAGAATTATCTGGATGCAAAAGAGACTATCCCCTTCCAAGACTCCTTGTTACTTACTGATTTGAAATGTTTTAACTTAGGACTAAACGAAACTATCTTTGCCTAATCATGAAAGAAAATAAGTTTCTTGAATCTTGTAAAACAAATATGTTAATGCCACAATCCCAAGGGACTAACAAAAAAAGTGAACAAGAAACAGGTTTGCAAAAACCCAAAGGAGTTAAGTCCAAGTAAAGAACTAGCTGAGAAAAGGAAAAATTAGCACTGGTTCCCATAATGTAATTAATAACCTAATTCTAGAATTAAGTCAATGTTGAAATTCCAGCTTAAACCGATCAAGTACATTAAAATATAAATTTAATTAAGTCAAGCCTTTGCATTACAAAGTTCCCAACTAATAGGTCTCTTAATTGTTTTTAACTTGTTCGTTCTTATCTCTGCTTCTCTAGCCTCCTTGAATCTATCTCTGCTTCCCTTTCTGCTTTCATGGCATTCCCTGCATCTTTGTGGCAAAAGTTCTCTAGATTAGGTCATGCTGTTTTCTTTAAATCTCCCATCAGTCAACTTCAAGAAATGGTCCCGAATTCTAATGTTATGACAGCAAGGGAGGGAACTTGCACTCTGAATGCATCTACAGTATAGAATAAATGCAGTGTGATGCTGCTTTAACTGTCATGACCCAATGCTATAGAATCCTGGGCTTTGTAGTTTGACGAGGCCCCAGCACTCTTTGGCAGAAAAGACAAAGGGTCTTGTACAACTACCATTCCCCATGATTCCATAACATTGAGCTATGGTGGTTAAAGTGGTGTCAAACTGTGTGATTGCTACAGTGTAGATGCACTATCTCCTTTGCAAACAATGTAATGTAGTGCAGCTGTCCTCTAACTTCAGTCCTCTGGGGCCCCTTCCACACAGGCCTATATCCCAGAATATCAAGGCAGAAAATCCCTCAATATCTGCTTTGAACTGGGGACCCTTCCACAAAGCTGAATAAAACCCCACATTTTCTGCTTTGAAAAGGAATGTATGGCAGTGAGGACTCGGGACCCTTGCACACAGCCCTGTATTCCAGAATATCAAGGCTGAAAATCCCAAATTATCTGAGTATGGACTCAGATAACCGAGTTCAAAGCAGATATTTTGGGATTTTCTGCCTTGGTATTCTAGGTTATATGGCTGTGTGGAAGGGCTCTGAGTTATCTGAGTCCACATTCAGGTAATGTAGGGTTTTCTGCCTTGATATTCTGGGATATAGGCATGTATTTTAGATGTCCCAGAATCCCTGGCCAGCTTAGCCAAACATCCAGGATTCTGGAAGTTGAAGTCAAAAACACCTGGAACACCAACATTAGAGAAACACTTCATGTATGGTGCTTTGTTTACTTCTACCTAGGGCCCTTCCACACAGCCATATAACCCAGAATATCAACACAGAAAATATCTGCTTTGAACTGGGTTATCTGAGTCCACATTGCCATATATTCCAGTTCGAAGCAGAAAATGTGGGATCCTCTGAGGATGCTTGCCATAGATGCAGGCGAAACGTCAGGAGAAATGCCTCTAGAACATGGCCCCATAGCCCGAAAAAAACTACAAGAACCAAATGTGGGATTTTATTCATCTATGTGGAAGGAGCCCTAGTTTCATTTATCCCAATGTAGTCACTATCCTCAGATATGCCAAGGTACATTGGGGCAGGTGCCTGAACTTGTAATGGATGTAACAGGGCAGATACTTCTTATGTGGTTTCTGTAAAGGGCAGAGAGACATCTTCAAGTCCCATTTCATTCTCTATTGTGCCCCCCCCCCCCATTCTAAAAATGCAACTGAAAAGACAACCTTTGTCATGTTCATTCTTTAAAACGTGTGCTTTGACCCACCTTCCCAGCTGCCGTCCTTATTCTAAAGTCTGTTTACACTGCCACCTATGCCTCCAGTTTTTGCCTAGCAGAATCCTGTCTGGGTTGCAATGCCCAGATTATTAACTCCATTTTCCAAGAGGTTTTTTCCCCCCTTGTGCTGCTGCTTAAGGGATCCCTCTCAGGACTGGCTGGAAAGGGAGTCACAGAGGCACTGGATTCACTGCTCTTTTCATCAGCCATCCTTTTGCATTAGAATGAAAAAAAGGCACTAATCCGCCAGCAAGCGCTTAATCTGGGGGATAAAAGGGCTGGATAACACTAGGCACACTCCGCAGCACCCGCCGGCTCAGGGAGGAGTCACAAGGTGGCAACATCTGATAAAGGGGGACAGGCAGATTAGTCCCTAAACTGGAGGATGGGGAAAGGGAGGCAGGAGCAAGGGGCATTGCGGGAAGCAGCTGGGGATGATGGAGTGATGAAGGGAGTGATCAATAAGCCAGGTGAGATGCAACACACACTGGTTTTTCAGGCACATCCTGCTTTTCCAAATCCCTGTTCCTTGTGTGTGGAACTTTACCACTGAACTTGGTATAGGATGCTTCCTTTACACTGCTACCCAGGTCCACCTGCTCTGCAATAGTCTATAGAGAAGTGGTTCCCAACCTGTGGGTCCCCAGGTGTTTTGGCCTACAACTCCCAGAAATCCCAGCCAGTTTACCAGCTGTTAGGATTCCTGGGAGTTGAAGGCCAAAACATCTGGGGATCCACAGGTTGAGAACCACTGCTATAGAGAATGGTGTGTGAGGGGTCAAATCAGCTCTCAGGATGCATCTACACCAGGCATGGGCAAACTTTGGTCCCCCAGGTATTTTGGACTTCAACTCTCACAATTCCTAAGAGCCAGCTGTTAGGAATTATGGGAGTTGAAGTCCAAAACACCTGGAGGGCTAGAGCTGGCCCATATCTGATCTACACTATAGAATCATTGCAGGTTGCCACCACTTCAACTGCCTTGGCTCAATGTGATTGAATCCTGGGAAGTATAGTTCGAGAAGGTCTTTCCCTGCCAAAGAGTGCTGATGTTTTACCAAACTACAACACTGAGGTTCCCATTGCATTGAGGTACGACACTTAAAATGGTGCCAAACTGCACTAATTCTGAGTGTAGATGTGCCCCTCACAACACTTCTCCCCTGAGTCAGCGCATGCTTATTCTAAAGCTGGAGGACAACAGCTTTTCAGTAACATGCTGATTGAAGAAGACATATGTTTTACCATATGCTTGGGTCAAAGGTGCAGGTATGGAGAAGGGCAAAATCAGGCCTTTACCCCTCAAGGAGGAATTCTGTCCCTCTCAAATAAATAATCCTTCTATCTCCAACTTCCAATGACAAATAATGCATCTCCACTTTAGAATTAATGCAGTTTAACACCATTTGAACAGCTATGCTTCAAAGCTCCAGAATCGAGGGAGTTGTAGTTTTATCACATTCTCTGCCCAAAGTGTGCTGGTGCCTCACCAAACTACAACTCCCAGGTTTCCATTTCATTGAGCCATGGTAGTTAAAGTGGTATCAAACTGCAATAATTTGGCAGTGTAGATGCCCTCTGAGGGCCCTTCCACACAGCCCTATATCCCAGAATATCAAGGCAGAAAATCCCACAGTATCAGAGTGTGGACTCAGATAACCCAGTACAAAGCAGATACTGTGGGATTTTCTGCCTTGATATTCTGGGATATAGGGCTTTGTGGAAGGGCCCTGAGACACTGAAAACTTCATTTGCTCTTTCTGTAATGTTGCTTGCCCATTTTCTTAAGATCTCTAAACTCTGTTCCTGTTTCTAAATAATCAACTGAAGTTTTCATTTACTGCGTTTCTAGAATTCAGGGGACTGAAGGAAAAGTTCATTCTTATTTGGAGAGTAAAGCCCCCATTCCCCCACCCATCCACTGCCTGGAATAGATACAAAAGTGAAGCAACTCACCAGATTAATCATATCCACAAATCCTTAGCCATTGTAGTGAATGGTGGAAGATGCTGGCAGTTATAGCACAGAAGCATGCAAGAATTGCACATTCCTAACCCCTATCCCAGAGCAAATATGGGCAGCTTAGTGTTGACCCACTGGTGAGGCAAAGTGAAGGGGCACATGCTGCAGAAGCAGTAAAAGCACAGGAACTTTAGTTTTTTGGACGATGACTCCCAAAATCCACCCCCCACCCAGCATAACCAGAATTTCTCCTAGGATTAAATGGGAGCTGCACAAGGTCAGCATAGTACCTCCTATACTTTTCTTATCAGATCTTCTTCTTGCGGGTTGTGTGTACTTCATGCATTTTGCAGTGGGGAGAGGGGGATACATGCTAATTTTCTACCCCAGGCACTTGCATTTCCAAAATGCTTCAGTGCAGCCCTGTTTATGGTAACCAAGTTCCTCCAAATACTGTTTTCAGTTCACTTTAATCAAACCATCAAAACACAAGATGAAATAACGCCAATCAAATTAAATGCCATGCTTATATAGATAGCTCTTTATTTTGATTGAAAATGTACTTGCATGGGAAAACAGAAGCACACCTTATCAAAAGATCGATGCCATGGTTTCTGAAGAGGGGAAAAAAACAGAACTCCATCTCGCTTCTTATGGCAGCAGCAGAAGCCAGGAAAACAACAGCCACCTGACAGCTTTCTGAAGGCTCAGGTTGTGGGAGGCCAAAGGGGGAGAGTCCACAGGCCAAGCACAGATCTTGGATCGACCAGCCTATCTCTGTTGGTGACTTTCTTTACTCTTTGTTTTCTTACTATTTGTGGGGGAGGGGGGGAGTCTTGGTTGCCTTCCACGTTCATGTCTTGCTTGTAGTAAATCACAAAACCTTATTGCATGCCTGTGTCCCCCCGTGTTCACTCCCAGATTCAATCTATGGCTTTACAAAGGAATGAGGATAGAAATCATCTAATGAACAACGACTGCAGATCCAGCCTCTCCATGATGAATCCAAGGCATGGTTAAGATTCTTTTTAAGGGCTATTATGTCTTTAATTAAAGTCTTCCTCTTCGCTGGTTCTGTTATTTTTATCGATTCTTTTTCAGCTGAAATGATCATGTTGATAATGTTTTTTATGTTTTTGGAGGAAATTAATGCCGTTTGATGCCACTTTGACTGACATGGTTCAATGCTGTGGAACCCTGGGAGTTGTAGCTCAAGGTCTTTATCCTTCTCTGCTTGTGTTTCACCAAACTCAGAGCTCCCACAGTTCCATAGTATTGAACCATGGCAGTTAATGTGGTGTAAAACAGCATTAATTCTACAGTATAGATGCCCTCTTTGTTATATAGTAAAATAGTACTAGTAAAGGTGAAGATTTCCCCTTGATATTAAGTCCCTTTGAATCCGCTCATCTCTATTTCTAAGCCGAAGAGCTGGCATTGCTCATAGACATCTCCTAGGTCATGTGGCCAGCATGACTGCATGGAGCGCCATTACTTTCCCACTGGAGTGGTACCTATTGATCTACTCACATCTGCATGTTTTCAAACTACTAGGTTGGCAGACGCTGGGGCTAATTATGGGTACTCTCCCATAATTATGGGTGCTCTCCCCGGATTTGAACTGCCAACCTTTCAGCAAGTTCAGCAGCTCAGCAGTTTAACCTGCTGCGCCACCACAGCCCCATAAAATAGTACTAAGGCACTATAAATATAATGGGAAGGGAAAATTGCTATTTGGATCATCCAGCCCCTGATTTACAAGCAATAAACTGACTAGTTAAGGGACAATTCATCACTAATCTCATACTGCAACAAACAGGAAGCAATAAAAGCAGAAGAACCTGCCAGGAGGAACCTACTAATTATCATTGCAAGTGAATGTTGCAAAATGTTACTGACTGGCAAATAAGCCTTGTAAAAGGATGGCCAGGGAAAGTGTTGTTGACAAAATTAAGCACTGTGTTAAATACCAAGTTGAAAATTTGTTTTAATTCTGCTGCAGTGTAGAAACTTAAGTTACCATTCAGCAAATTGAATATTGGGTTTATCAAAACCTTGGCAGCCCTGTAGAATGAAAATGAGAGCCAGTGAAGTAATAACTTGAATTAAGGCCAATTTATGTGAACAAAATTACACAAAATTGTTCCTCAAACTAAATGTGCCAGAGAAGATGAGGGAAAAATTATTCTCAGGTGGAACAAAGTGTTACAGGCAGGTTTTTCCAGTCTTAAAAGGGCAAGGAAGCAACATTTGCACATTTGGATCACAATCTATCACAACTTTGGTGGAGTACAACTCCCATCAGTTTTAGACATGAAAAATATAATATTTTGATTAGCAAACTGATTAGATGTAAATTTAGATCACCACAATCAAATAAACAAGTATAGGATAGGGGAATAAATGACTGGGCAGTACTCATGAAAGAAGGAGCTTTAGGTTATTGTGGATCCTAAATTGAATTCGAGCCAGCAATGTGATGCTTCAGCAAAGAAGGTGAATGTTATTTTATTAGAAAAAAAGTTTCTAAGTTAGAGAAATTGCAAGTCACTTCTGGTGTGAGAGAATCAGCCGTCTGCAAGCACGTTGAAAAGGGGGCTCCCAGAAGTTTTGATGTTTTACCATCCATGTGGGAGGATTCTCTCATGTCCCTCCATGGGGAACTGGAGCTGACAGAGGGAACTCAACTGCTCTCTCCCTGGATTCAAACCTATGACCTGTCGGTCTTCAGTCCTGCCCGCACAATGATTTAACTCATTGTGCCACCGGGGGCTCCAGATTCATTGATGGGGGGGGGGGGAGAGAGAGAGAGAGAGAGAGGCAATGAATGGCAAAGGAAAAAAGGAAGCAAAATGGGGCTTTGGGTGTTTATGAAAGAGTTAAAGAAAGTAATAGCTCCCTTATACTGTTCCCTGTCAGATATCAGCTCTTATTGCCTCATTTTAAGAATGGTTTACACAAATTGGAACAGATTCAGAGAAGGCAATAAGGATGGAGAAGAAAACATGCAAGGAAAGGTGTAGGAGGTGGAAATATTGAGCTTGATGTCAAGAAGACTCAGGGCTGCCATAACTGCATTCTTTAACTATCTGCCACAGAGGGCGAAATGCAGGTTGCCCCAAAGGGTATAACTAGGTCTAAAGGTTTCAAGCGACAGGAGAGTGAATACCTTTGCTCACTGGCTTACGAGGAGGAGAAATAGTCGTTGGTAATACTGCCATTATACCTCTGATTAATAGTTGCCATCTGTATTCATGCCCTGCTCGCCCCCCACCCCCAGCTCAATAGATTTCTTGAGCAATGATTAATCGATTTGCCCCTGAGAAATTGTTTCCATTCAATGTTTGATGTTTTGTCTTATGTCTGTCTTATAATAGCCTGTGTTTTTTATTTAATTTTAGTTGTTAAGTCATAATTCGTGTTTATATGTTGGGTTGTTTAAATTTTGTTAGTACGGATGTATTGTTGCTGAATTTGGGCATTGAATGTTTGTCTTTTATGTTTGGAATCCGCCCTGAGTCCCTTCAGGGAGATAGAGCAGAATATAAATAACATTATTATTATTATTATTATTATTATTATTATTATTATTATTTGAAACACAACAAGATAGGTCCACAGCAGACACTCTGCTGGCTGTTGTATTGGATCACACGTCAGACACTTCCCAAGTGTCTAGGACTGTGTGATGTATCGGCGAATGATGCGTGCAGATCCCAGTAAGGTGGCCTTCTGCAGCTGGCAGATGGTAATTTTGTCAGCGCCTATTGTGTTTTAAGTGCAGGCCAAGGTCTTTAGGCACTGCACCCAGTGTGCCAATCACCACTGGGACCACCTTGACTGGCTTGTGCCAGAGTCTTTGCAGTTCGATCTTTAAATCCTCATATCGTGTCAGCTTTTCCAGTTGTTTCTCTTCAATCTGCTTTCACCTGGGATTGCAACACTGATGATCCATACTTTGTTTTTTTTAAGACGATTGTGAGGTCAGGAGTGTTGTCCTCCCAAACTCTGTCTGTCTGAATTCAGAAGTCCCAGAGGAGTTTGGCGTGTTCATTCTCTGTAACTTTTTCCAGCTTGTGATCCCACCAGTTCTTTGTCGCAGGCAGATGGCATTTGTAGCACAAATTCCAATGAATCATCTGAGCAATGGTGTTATGCCTCTGCTTGTAGTCTGTATTATTATTATTATTACTGTTATTATTATTATTATAAGGAATTTCTTGGCAGGAGGAGCAGTTTGACAATGAAGTCAATTGCCTAGAGAGGTGGTTGGTTTCCTTCTCTGGAGGTCTTCAAAAGAGGCAGGGCAACTACCTGTTCTCGATGCTCTACTGGGCATCCTGCATTGAGCATCCAGTTGGGCTCATGAGGACCTTTTCAACTCTGTGATTTTATGATACTGTTACTGTATGCTGGGATCTACCAGGACATCCCCTTTCCAAGCCACATAAGACTGAGTGAGAACTGTAAATGTTCCAGTAACCACTTCTATCAGGAAATTCTCTTAGATCAGAACAACATTTCTCCATATAGCCCACACTATGCATGTGCCCAACTCTAGCATGGATGTCTGCAATGCGTGCAAAGTAGCACTTCCAGCATAGTTCTCCTTGGACAGATCCAAAATGCCCCAGCTGCCAGAGAGCTGTGTTTGGATCTGGCACAGCAGGATTTGGCCCCAGTTGCAGTCCTTGATTCATGATGTGGCATTAGATAATCCGTTCTCTCTTTCTCGATCGTTCTCTCTCTTTCACTGCCTCACTTCCCCATCTGAAAATAGTCTATTTGAGATGCACAATAAGGCTCATTAGACTGCCCCCTCAAAAACGGAAAGTGCTTTATAAATAGCTGGTAATAGTCATGGTACCACTTCTGTTTTCCGATGCCAAACATAGGGGCTGTGCAAGTATCCATTCTTTCAGGGTGCTTCCTAAAGGGGAGGAAGCCATCAATGGCTCTTGTCAGTTTTACACAACACACAAGTGATGCTTATAGAATAAGGGGGGTTGGGGGATCCAAGAACATGCTTCAAACAGGAGTAATAGTTCCCTGACAGAGGGTTCACCCAATCCCATCTTATAAATGCCTCGATCAGTGGAGAACTCACACACACACACACACACCTCCTGAGACAGTGTATGTTGGCATTAAGCAGCTCTTACTATTCGCTAGCAATTCATGATTTCTTCATCCAGCTGCCTGTTTATGAATCAAAAGCATCACAGTTGTGATTGTGTGTTTCATCTTCATATTGATTGCAGCAGACACAGCACTATTTTTCTGTGCTCCACATTTGTGTCTGTCTTGTTGCAATACCTTATAGGTATGTTCAGTATTCAAAATACAAAATTAATTCAGCTAATATGCCTGTCAGAGAAGAGCCAGGTGTCTATGCATGGAAACGTCTGTGCCTGTGAGATTTACTTCACAGAGATGAGAAAGTGCATGGACTCGCATGATCCTTTATTTATGTGTTTGCAAAAGCACATAAACATGTACTTTGGGGTGCATCGTGTGCTGCCTTAGGTACCTGTGTGGACTGGAAAGGTACAGGAGAGCCGATGAGATGATGAGCGAGCCCAGTGCCTTGCAGGTGACAGGGAGGCAGTGCCATCTTGTGGGCACTGGAGGAAAGAAGCCCCAAATTGGAAAAAGGACATTAATTAAGGTACTTCGAGAGAGGTTTCAGGTACAATTGTCACGCTTTATTTGCTATCTTTTTACAGGATGGGCTTTAGAAATGGAGAGGCACACAATGACATGTTAGAATAAAAAAACTCACATTTCCTCTGATGTTCCCCCTCGCCCCATTTCTCACATACTGGCAAAAGACCTAATGGAAAACACCCTACATAGGGTTCAGAAAGATCACCTTTTGATACTGCAACTCCCAGGCTTCCAGGGGCGAATTGTCCTTTTCCTGCCAATACAGCTGTGTCCCGCCTATTAATGTGGATTAATTAAACACAATGAATATGAGAGACAGCATGATAGTCTGAGTGTTGGACTATAATTCTAGAGACCAGAGTTTAAATCCCTCCTTATTTGTGGTATCACTCTGGGTGACCTTGGGTAAATCACACACTCTCTCACCTCTGAACAATGCTCACCAAGAAAACCCAGTGATACATTGGCATCATCATAGCATGAGCTTTTCTATGGAAAAAATTGTTCAGAGGTTTGCCACTGTGAGAGAGTGTGACTTGCCCAAGATCACCCAGAGAAATCCCATGGCCAAACAGGGATGCAAACCCTGGTATCCAGAGTCATAGTCCAATACTCAAAGTTGGAAATGAGTGGAAGACGCACAAACATGATGCTACACTTTAAGAGTAGAAAGTCCATTGTCGTTCCATATACTGATGCCAACAAAAGCATGAGAATTTCATACCACTTATATTTATCATGTCAGAAGCAAACCAAGGGTACAGTTGTATTTAAAAACACAAAGTCAAAAAACCTTATACTAAATGTCCTTTGACCAGTAGTTAGCCACTTAGAGTGCCTCTGTTGTTGCTATAAGAAGGTCCTCCGTTGTATATGTGGCAAGGCTCAGACTGCATTGTAATAGTTGGTCTGCGGTTTGCTCTTCTCCACACTCACATGTCGTGGACTCCACTTTGTCGCCCCACTTCTTAAGGTTGGCTCTGCATCTCGTGATGCCAGAGCACAGTCTGTTCAGTGCCTTCCACTTCACACAATCTACTGTGTACCCAGGAGGGAGTCTCTTTTTCAGTACCCACCATGGCTTGAGATTCTGGGTTTTAGCCTGCCACTTTTGGACTCTCTCTTGCTGAGGTGTTCCTGTAAGTATCTCTGTAGATCTTAAAAAACGATTTCTTGATTTAAGTCATTGGCGTGCTGGCTGATACCCAAACAGAGGGTGGGCCGGAGATGTCACTCACTGCCTTGGTCCTTTCATTATTGGCTGCTTCTTCCCAGCAGATGTCAGGTGGTGCAATACCGGCTAAGCAGTACAATTTATCCAGTGGTGTGAGGCATAGACATCCTGTGATAATGCAGCATGTCTCGTTCAGAGCCACATGCACTGTTTTAGCATGATGAGATGTGTTCCACACTGGGCATATGTATTCAGCAGCAGAGTAGCAAAGTGCAAGGGCAGATGGCTTCATAGTGTCTGGTTGTGTTCCCCAGGTTGTGCCAGTCAGCTTTTGTATGATATTATTTCTAATGCCCACTTTTTATTTGATATTCAAGCAGTGCTTCTTGTAGGTCAGAGCACAGTCCAGGATAACTCCCAGGTATTTGGGTGTGCTGCAATGCTCTAGTGGGATTCCTCCCCAGGTAATCCTCAGAGTTCGAGATGCTTGTCTGTTCTTAAGGTGAAAGGCACATGACTGTGTTTTAGATGGATTAGGGATCAGTTGGTTCCCCACTGCAAGGCCCTGTAAAGAGGAACTCTTAAGAATATAACAACAACTTTGCTGGGTCAGACCAGTGTGTCCAGCATACTCTAGCCAGATGGATATGCCAATAGGGAAGCTCACCTGCAGTACCAACTTCCAAGAGCTGCCCTCCGGTAGGGCCAGCAATGTCAGGCAGTTTCCTCAGGCAGCTGATTTGGGGCAGCATGCTGTTAGCTCTTGACTTTGTTATTGATATATTTTTAGTTTGCAAGAAGGGAAGTTGTACTTGAAAGCCTTTCTGCCTCAGGTGCCAAGATGGGACTATGCATCTTAACAGGGGGCAGTAGGGATGTATTTGTTTATGTGCCTCGGGCAGCAAAATGCCTAAGGTTAGCCCTGTTCTCCAGCAACTGGATTTTCAGAGATGCAGTGCTTCTGCTTTTCCTGAAACAGACAGCTATACATGAAGTCTTTGACGGGCAGGAGTGGTCCTGCTCATGCAAGAAGGGCCTTAAGCACCAAAAGACAGTGATGGCTGGTGAACGCCGTTGCTTCTGCCTGGCTCTTGATCCCAGATCGCTCATCATGAATCCATCCATTCTGTTGTGCTCACTCTCACTTTCCCTCTATGTGTCTCATTGGTGCCATCAATCAAAACAGAGTCACGGATTCTTCTGTTCATATTATGTTGGGGTTGTCTGTTTATTGGCTATATTTCGTTTCATTTTATTTTGCTCTTGTTTTGCTGCCTTGCTTTTGTTGTTCCCATTTATTGATCTTTAGGCTGGGGTTTGTTGTGTACAGAGTTTATGATTATGGTGCTCTTTACTTTGATTTGATATGGAGATAAAACCAGGACATCAGATGTTAAAATGAAATGCTGAAAAGTTGCTTGAGGTGTCTTCATCCATGAAGAGGAATTGCCTGTTTTGTAACAGGTCACATATCCAGCCACAGTGAAGTTGTGCACCAGGAGTGCTCCTTGGGAGCGCATTTTGCTTGTTTTGAAGAGGAAATTTGAGATGAGCAATCATCCTTCCCAACTCATTGCTTAGAGGCTCAACATATTTTTCCTGTTCATTACAGAAGGATGATACCAATTTGTAACGATTTCACCAATTTGTGACAAGGCCACTAATTTGTAAAGAAGCCACCAATCTGTAAGGGTTTATTAATTTGATAGCGTAGCTATTAGCTAGTGATATTGACTTCGTCTTTCTTTAATGGAAAGCTTGGGTGTGACCCTGGATTCATCGTTGAGCCTGGATCCCCAGGTTTCAGCGGTGACCAGGGGAGCATTTGCACAGCTCAGGCTCGTGCGCCAGCTGCGCCCGTACCTTGGGAAGTCTGACTTGGCCACGGTGGTACACGCTCTGGTCACATCCCGCCTTGACTACTGCAACGCTCTCTACGTGGGGCTGCCCTTGAAGACGGCCCGGAAGCTACAGCTAGTCCAGCGCGCGGCAGCCATGTTACTAACAGGAGCGGGACGCAGGGAGCACACAACGCCCTTGTTGTTCCAGCTCCACTGGCTGCCGATCTGCTACCGGGCCAAATTTAAGGTGCTGGTGTTGGCCTACAAAGCCCTAAACGGTTCCGGCCCAAAATACCTTTCTGACCGCATCTCGGCCTATGAGCCCACGAGGACCTTGAGATCGTCTGGGGAGGCCCTTCTCTCGATCCCGCCTGCCTCACAGGCACGTCTGGCGGGGACGAGGGATAGGGCCTTCTCGGTGGTGGCCCCCCGGCTGTGGAACACCCTCCCTGCAGACATCAGACAGGCGCCCTCCCTTATGTCATTCCGCAAGAGCCTAAAGACATGGTTATTTGAGAAGGCGTTTGACTAAGTGCTACAACAATTGGCAATGACGACTGGAACGGAATATGGATTACGAGATTGGTTTATGATTCTAAGATGAGACGGCACGGATGATTTAGTGTAATTTGTATTATTGTTGTATTATTGATAGTTATGTTGATATTTTGTTGTGTTATTGCCTTTTCGTAACCTGTTTTTATATGTTGTACACCGCCGTGAGTCGCCCTAGGGCTGAGAACGACGGTCAACAAATGCAGTAAATAAATAAATAAATAATGTGTAGCGTGACTTAACTTGGAAAGGAATTGTAACAGAGACTGGGCTTTAAGGAAAAACAGTAACAAGTTTATTGAAATGTAGAAGGAGCATGATGGTTTCAATGTTTCTTACTCTTAGAGGCATATATTAGGGCTGGGCGGTTTCGTTTCGTAATTTCGTAATTCGTTAAAAATTCGTTATTTTTTTTTATAACGAAGCGATAACGAACCATTCAGGAGCAATTAAAAAACGAAATGAATTTTTAAATTCGTTTCGTAATTGTTTCGAATTCGTTTTGTATTCGTTTCGTTATAGTTTTGAAATCGTTTCATTATTATTTCTGCATGTCTGGGGCAAGTTTTATAGTTGTTGTTTGTTTAATCAGTGAAAAAAATTATAAATATCACACCAACAGTCAACAACAGAGGGAGAGGGAAGCTTCAGAAGTTCCCCCTGTCCCATTTGGAGGTTTTTTAGCGTATTGCGCGGTCGCGCCCGCCATTAACGAATCGATTCGTAATTGTTTCGTAATTGTTTCGTATTGTTTTGTAATTTACGAAATTTTGTAAATATCGAACTTTTTAAAAGAAAAATTTCGGAATTCTTTTAAAAATCGAAACGCAAAAACCCCCAAAAAACGAATCGATTTTAGAAACAAATTTTTCCGTGGTTGCCCAGCCCTAGCATATATCTTCATAGGTTACATTTGTAACGTTTCTTAAACAACTCTGGAAAGAACTCTTCCTTCCACTAAACAGGTTTCAAACTTATTTTTCTTCAAACTATGTTTTTTCCTTAATAGATTACTTCAGTTACAAGCTTATTCTTTCTTTGTGATGTTTCTGTTGCAATAGAGATTCTCACTGGGTTTCTCTCACCCTTTCTCTCATACACTAACCATTAATATAAATAAGTCAACTCGACTTATTTAAACTACTCAGGCTAAAAGCCAAAACCTTCCTGATTCTCACTTCTATAGAATCAGCCACTCCTACAGTTTACAGACTGTAGACTAACCCACTGGTTTCAACACCCACTAGAGCCAGCCTCTCCTGTAGTTCACTGACTACAGACTAACTTACTGGTTCTCAACCCACACTAGAACCAGCCTCTCCTGTAGCTCGCTGACTACAGATTAACTGTTTTAAAATGGCTGCCCTGCCAAGTGGCAGTTGGCTTCGCCCCTGTTTCCATGGTAACCCAGCTCAACATGAGCTGAGCTGGCTACCATCCCCCCTATTTATGCAACTTTAAATACTTACCCTTTAAAACATCCATCCACAACTATACACAACTGCAAGTTAAAAAATTACACTTTACCACAGGATGAATGGCCCATCTGTTCACAAGAACATTGTCAGGTTTCACAAGACTATTTTTAGATCGTGCTTCCAACCTTGGATCTCCTTACCCATTCCAAGACTGGGACCTGAGACATATGACACAATGACCATGAAGCAGATAATTCCTCTGAGCATACAAAAAACTCTTTCCCGCCTCTTCTGTTAAACAAACACAGACAGCTTCAGTATTGACAGCAGAGGCAGAAATTACTTGGCTCTCCAGATGTTGTTGGACTACACGTCCCAACAGTCCAAGCTAGCACAACCAGTGCTGAGAGATTATGGGAGCTGCAGTCCAATGAGATCCAGAGGGATGTACAAACCTCAGGTCAGACTCTGTCTTCTAGAAAGGCAGGAGCTTCAGAAAAAGGGATTTTTTTTTAAGAAAAAGAAAGAAAGGTTAGCTTCCCCACTCCTGATACCCAAGGGACTCTCTGCACAGGCTACCTGACCCTGTCATCTGAGAACGAAGTGGGATGAAACAATTCTGTGCTGCTCAGCAGAGTTTGGGCATGTTAACCTGTGAGACGCCATCTCCAATATCCTCCAGCCAAGATTCTGGGAGGCATAGTCCCAAAAGATATAATTTGTCTAAGTTTTGCTTCTGAGGCGTCATCAGTGCTGGATCGGAGTCGTGGCAGTGCCCTGTCAGATATCCATCACCAGATCAGACTTCTAATGACTCCAGGTTGTCGCTTGCTCACATCCAGATCGATTGAGGCTCCTGAGGGGAGGCAGGAAGAAACTTGCTGTTCCATAGTACAGATTAGAGCCCAGCTAGCTCTGAGCATGCTGTGGGGAAACCAGGAAATTGATGCCTTGCTTGAGCTCAGCTTTCTCCGAGAAGAGTGTCTTGTACTTTCCTCGCTCCCCAGTCAAGGATCAAGGGAGAGGCAGGAAGACTGACACACACACACAAACATACACATCATAATAACCTTCCTGCCTGTGAGCTCCCATACCTGTTTGGTTGTGCAGAGTCGGGCATCTTCCACATCTCTTGCCACTTATCTCATTTCTTTATCTGTGATACTAGTGGAAAGCACCCCAGTGTGCTTTTAAACCTCACAACAAATGCAGATTCTGTTCAAACCTTCCCAACATGGATCTATTCAGCAGGTTTGGCCTTCCACTTGCATCACCCTTTCTATTTGGCCATGGGGGATGATGGGGAATCTTGGCCAGGGCATCTGGCAAGTATGCTGTTCTTTTAGTCAGGTACCAAGTCACATCCTGTTGCAAGGAAGGCATCTACTTAAGTACACAGAAGGGGAATATATGTCACTGTGTTTGTTGGATGTTACACGCTACAAGTACAATGCAGGTTCATGGGCACTAGTGGACAAACCTGGCATTTTGTTACATATGTACAGGTATTACTTCTAAGCTGCAGTTTCCCCTTGAATATAAATTAAATATAAAGTTCCTACAGCACAAACTATCTGCAAGTTGGAATGGAAGGCAAGATATAAGAATGGCAGAAGCATCCTGCTAAATCCAACCTAAGTAAAGGTAAAGGTAAAGGTTTTCCCCTGACATTAAGTCCAGTCGTGTCCGACTCTGGGGGATTGGTGTTCATCTCCATTTCTAAGCCAAAGAGCCAGTGTTGTCTGTAGACACCTCCAAGGTCATGTGGCCAGCATGACTGCATGGAGTGCCGTTACCTTCCCACCAGAGTGGTACCTATTGATCTACACATTTGCATGTTTTCGAACTGTTAGGTTGGCAAAAGCTGGGTCTAACAGCGGGAGCTCATGCCACTACCTGGATTTGAACCTGCGACCTTTTGGTTAGCAAGTTCAGCAGCTCAGTCCTTTTACCCACTGCGCCACCAGGGGCTCCAAAAATCCAACCTAGGGACTGTCTAATCAGCCATTATTTCACTCCTAAAGGCCAAGGATATGCTTCTGGGATATCCACAACCAGGATGATAGTGCACTTCACCTTCCTGCCACCCCCCCCCCCAAGTTATTGGAAGTTAGAGTCATACTGGGTTTGATCCTGGAAGTACTCTGTCACCATCATCCTGTAGTCAGTCACTATGTTTGTCTCCCATTTATGACCAAGCATGCACACAGTCTGAATTCCACACAGAGAACAGATAATTTAACCTTGGAAGCTGTGCCATTTCAAAAAGTTGACCCAATGACATGTATTAACTGTGCAACTGAATGTTTCATATATTCAGAGCATGAAACTATACGGTGGTCACTTGGGGAAAATTTCAGAGTATATGAATTCTAATATGAAGTGAAGGCAAAGCACACAAAAGATCTGGAAGATTTCTTTTAACCAAGTACTGAGTTAATTGGGTTGCTGTGAGTTTTCCAGGCTATATAGCTATGTTCCAGAAGCATGCTTCTGGAACATGGCCATAAAGCCTGGAAAACTCACAGCAACCCAGTGATTCCAACCATAAAAGCCTTTGACAATACTGGGTTAATTTTTAAAAAAATCTTAGAGGAGAATACACAATTTTAGCCTTGGACAACATCACGACTCCCCTTTCATCACAGATCTGCTTTTGTCAGAGGCTGCATTGATTTTATTTTGAGACTGATCTATCATATGTTCTCACAGTTCCTTCCCTCTCCTGGATGCAACACAATCCATGTTGCAAGCACACTGCGAAAATCATTGGAGTGCAGTGATAAGAATTGAACAGTAGGGAAAGGACTGGGGAAAACATCTGAATAGAGCCAAGGGTGAAAATGCCACTTTCTCTGGTTCTATTTCAAAGGCTCCAGCACAAAAACAGTCCAGTGTTGCTGATGCACACCATTTTATTTCTGACACTGCACAATTATAGCCTTATGATTGCACTTCAGTTGCCTAGGCTGCATCCCGTGGAACCTCAGTCAGGATTCCATAGGATGTTGCCATGGTAGTTTAAGAGGAATCATAGTGCTATAATTATAGGGTGTGAAAGGGCCCCAGTTCCAGATCACTTTGCCTTTAGGAGTTATATAACAATTAGAAGTTCAAAAAATAAAAAAAAATCCCCATCTCCATAATCCTAAACCCAGGGGAGTGTTCCCTGTTGAATATCTTCATCTTCTGCATGTGTTAAAGGTGTGGAAAAGGCATGTGGTGAAGTTGTTTAGAGGATTCCCTGGCACCCTTCCCACTATCCAGAGGCAGGCTTGATAACTAACATCAGGGGTGCAGCGCTGCAGCTCCCAGCAGCCCTGCAAAATGCAGAGTCAGGCGTTCCCTTGCAAATTTTGGCCAGTTCTGCAACTCTGTTCAAAGCCCTGGCTCAATTTGTGGCTGTGTGTCTAATTTTAGCCCTTTCCTTTTCCCTCTGTGCCCCAAAATAATAAGGCTGCTTTACCTGAATGAGGGTAAAAATAGCCCATAATCAGGGAAAGTGAGAGGGAATTCAGGGACATTGGCTCTTGAGTTACAGACAGCATTCTTAACTCCAACTCTTGAAACGGAGATAAATGCAGAGTAGGCGTTCCAGCCTGAACCTCCCAGCTGGACCGTTTATCTAATTACTAAGATCTTTGACATTACTCACTTCGACTCAGTGTGTTTTACTGGGGTATTCAGTGTGGAGGGTGGCTAACCGTACTATTAGGCAATGTGTGAAACAACCACCTCAAGTGGCAACTGCTGGGAGACACATCAGCCCTAGATATTACTTCTGAGTCCCTTACTAAGCAAAGGGGGAGCTTTTCGGAGTCTGGGATATCTTTTGATCACTTCTGTCCCTCTGCCTGTCCTAATTCTTCTTATATTCTTCATATCCCTGCCAAAAAAAATACTTACTACAGCACTATGTAACTGTAGGGGACCCCCTGCTTGGGGTCCTTGCTGAGTCCGTCACAGAGGGCAGCAAAATGAAGAGAGTCTAGTCTCCAGAGGTAAAGCAGAAATCTCTTTATTTCAAGTGTGGCCACACGGGGAGAAACAGCCCAGACAGACCAGTGTCTTCAAAGAGAGCTGTCTCTGATATTTGGATATTTCAGTCTCCTTATATACATGTCTTTTCACTGTGTCATGGGCACACACCTCTCTTATCGGATCAACCATTCAAAAACATGTTTTTCTCATATTTTGCCACTCCAATGTCTTTCACTGCTAACCTTCTACAAACTACGTAAACACACACATTATTGTTACAGATAAGCATTTTGGGTGTTAACCCACCCTTGGGTACTCCCTGGGCGTAGTAACCCACCCTGGGTGTACTTGACAATACAGCATCTTGTGTCTTCTAGATACATTATCTCCTCTTAGCTTCTGGTCTTCTGCAGGCCAGAGGAGAGGCACAAACCCCTCTCTAGGTTTGCATTTTAGAATTTCAACATTTCTGAGTTCTGTTAGCCCCTTCACTCCTCCATTTTTTTTTGCGAAAGCTGATCATACAGAAGCTGAAGCAAGATCAATATCTAGTTATAACATTTTTATGATACCCCAGCATTCTTGTAATCACCACCAATTGCCACGAAGTGGGAACCGCACTTGTGGTGAACTTATCACACATCTTCATGATGATGGGAAAATACATCAAGGAGGGCTCTCGTGCACACACACATTCATTCATACTCATGCACACACAGGCCTTCTCCGGCAAAGATGATCAGTCTTTTCTGAGGAAGCGTGGACACTCCATTGCTGCAGTTCAGGAAGCATGGAGATTGTCAGGGGTCCCCTGCATTTATAGGCCAAAATCAATTTTTCTTCATTTCAACAGCAGGTTGCTCTGTCCTCTTACTAAAGGACAATATGTCTTTGTTCTCTCCAAAGTTCAAGACATTCGCATTCCAGGCCTCATGACTTATGGGGTACCTCCTGCACTCCTTACATGCTCGGCCGCATACCTCATTGTCCATTGTTGTTCAGTTATGCCTTGCTGCCTCCTCGCTTCGACTGCCAAGTTCATCCCATATCATGCCTTGCGAGAACTCCATGTTGGTTTTTCTTCAGGCCTGTTTCTTCTCTTTTCCATGCATTCAAACATTCATTCCTCACATATTCCTCCCCTTGATACATAAATGCTAATTTATCGTATCACATACATGATCCATACATGATAAGCAATTCAGTGTTGGTTATACTTATAATCAAACTTGATTAAGTGTAGAGTATATATGTTTAGGTTAATATTGAACTTGTATGATTAATCAAACATCATAGTTCATAATTGTGTTTCTAAACACGTTAACTTGTTTTCAAATATAGATAATCGATTTGTCAATCCTGTCATTTGTCTAAGAGGCCATAAGATCCAAATGATTGGCAGCAATATAAGTATCCCTATCCATACTATTAAATGTATCCTATGAAGATATCATACCAGTGGTGTTCTGTGTTTCCACCAATATAAATCATTAGGTGATATAGCACATAGGCATTACATTCCATTGTCATATACCATGGTTTTGGGCTTTAGCTTTTGTAACCTGCAGATTGCATCTGCCATTTCCAATGCACATGGTTCAACTTGTTTTACTGTTAAAGGACATACATATCCCATTTATTGCATCTATCAATATCAATTATTTCATTCAAATTTGTATATTTGGACCTTGTGCATATGGTTTTCTTGGATAACAAATATGGAACCCAGAACCATTTTCCCACATGCATAGGCATAGGAACTATATCACAAACCAAATTTTTTTCCAATATTGACCATTTTTCCCAAGGTTTCCAGTTTCAATCTTAGTATATCATCTTCCCAAGAATATTTGACAAGCTTACTCCATCCTTTATAATCTGTTCTTAACCAATAATGTAATTTTGTTAATTCTAGGAAGGCTTCTGAGTGTCCTCCCATTATTAACATCAACATTTTTCTCTCCAATCTCTCAAATTTATTTCCATAGTCAAACAACTCATAGACTTACTTATTTGTTGTAAGGTTTCATTTTTAGCTTTCATTAAAGCAACCAAGGAATGATTCAGCTGGTCAAATATACTTAATTGCAATCCGGCAGTAATCCCATATACCAAAGCTGTACTTCTCTATTTGAAGCTCAATATTCTTCATCCGTTGTATTCTGTGTCTTTCCTTCTATCAGTTGGTTGATCTGATTCAAAACATCATTTCATCCTTATTTTTTCTATACCCTTTATACAATAAATCTTACACTTTATACCATATATTGCTTTCATTTGTGTTAGAGCAATTGTTCTTTACCAATCATGTAAACCAATCTTAGCAAATCCTGCACTTTTGATATCTCATTTGCTTTGTTTTTCAAAGAGGTCTGATGCTGAATAGCTATGGCCTCTGAAAAAACAACTGCCAATAGGTTCTGGTACCAGATAATAATATGAGTCACCATTATTATTATTATTATTATTGCACTCCTTAAAAACTATAAAACACAAACAATACATATATTTACTGTTCCAATTAATAGTCCAATTGCATTTTTTTTTCATAAGCTTTGCATCCTTTTAATTGGTGGCCAGTTGCATTCCTGTTTAGAAACCAAATAAAACTGTTAATTAACTTGCACAGCTTTCCAAGTTTTTCCTGGTTCGGATGAACCCACTTCTATTTATCATTAGCCTGTAATCAATAAGGATGAGGATCTTCTGCTCAAAACTGCAAACACTTTATGAAAAGTATCATCAATAAGAGTGAGGCTAAATAAAATCTAAAATTACATATGTCATGAATGACTTTTCAATGATTTTAAAGCAGAGGTTCTTTTTTAGTGCAATTTCCAGTGTGAGAAGGTATATAAGATTACAGAAAACAGGACTTCCGGCTGGCGTTCATGGAGGCAGGACGCGGTTAAGGTGAGCTCCCGCTCACGGAAAACCGACTCGTATCTTTAGACCGCTGGGTAGAGCCTCCTGCTCCCCTCCCCCGGGAGATAGAAACCGGGGGGTACGCATGGACCCCGCGGGCTGCCAAGGAAGCCAGGGGTGCGCGAGCGGTCTAACGAGAAGCAGGCCTAGGCCTGCACACACTGCCTTCCGACACCAGCAATCAACTCAGGAATGTGTTACTACAAGGAAGTAAAGTGCAACAAATGGATATTTAGTTTCCGGAGGAGAACGGAGGAGCACCTCTATCAGAAAAGCAAACCAGAGAGAGGGAGGAAGCTCAAAGGCTAACGAACAGTACAATATCTCCTCTGGAAAGTGTCTCTTGAGGCTGAATTAATAGCACCTTTCATCGGAACGCAATCTTTTCCAGATAGTCACAGCCCTCTGGGATCCTCGGGCAGCGAGGCAGAAAACCCGGATAAAACTGCCTAACTCTACTCAAGCAAGCTTAACTAACTTAACCAGTCAAGACGCGAAGGGAAGCTAACCCCAGGCGCCTCTGATATAAGAGAGAAAAACTCAATTGAACAACCGGACAACAACAACAAGGCTGGTGACCCGGGAAACCAAAGCCGAAAGGAGTAACAAACTTACAGATAAATTTATCGGTGCCTCCCAAACCTTGCTCTCTCCGACTTCTCTCCGGCCGGGTCCTCGCCCTCTTCTCCCCCCGAGGTAAGACAGCGAAGTCTACTCGGGTACAGGCGGCGGGGTGAGGACTGAGTAAGTCAGGGAAGGCATTAGGTCTCCCTGAGGACAGGGGATACACCCCTGCAAGACGAGAACTGACTCACGAGGAGGAGGAGGCCGCCGGGGGAGGGAGGGACGGCGTGCGAGTGGGAGGAGGCAGCTTCCGGTGCCGGGAGGAAGCGAGGACAGAAGAGGCGGGCTCTATCCAGCCGCCCCGACACAGACTACACAGACGGAAGCGGCATCCCGATCCAGCGTACACACCCCCACGCGACCTCACGGGCCTCCAGAGTGAACTCTACCCTCCTCAGCGGAGGACGAGGAAGGCGGTGGGGAGAACGGAGGAGAAGGAACGCCGCGGACCGCCCAAGCAGCCCAAAGCGGCTCGCGGGCTCCTGACGGACTGGCTGGCTACGGAGGAACCCCTCACCCAACTTCCTTTTTCCTACCTTTGACCCAACTGAACAACCGATATGCTAAGGACAATTCCAGGCCTTAAGTACGTGCCTTAAGGCCCCTAACCCCTATCTAGAGAAGCAAAGTAAGCAAAGCTAGGACAGAAACGGACAAGAAGGACAAGAAGGACAATTGATAATCCCCTCTCACGACTGCCACTCTCTGGCGGGGGACGAAAATCAACCTAAGATAACAGCTAAGGGCATAGTACCTACTTACAGAGGACAGGATGAACACCCCCAAAGCCAAGACAGAAAAAGAGCTAAAGGACCCTAAAAACCAGGGGAGAAGGGGTTCGGGCCAAGAGGAAGTTAACATGAAAGATATCTGGAAAGAGCTCCAGAAGCTGACGGAAAAAATAACGGAAAACCAGGAAGAGAACAAGAAAGAGCTGAAGACCATAAGAGAAAGTCAAATTAAACAACAAGCACATTTGGAACTAATCAGAAAAGAGTTTAAAGAAGATGTTGGTACCATGAAAAAGGAAATAATGAAGAATGCGTCAGACATAAATGCCATCAAATCAGAAGGGGCCAGATTGGGAAAAGAACAAAGAAGGTTGCAACACGAGCTGGACGACCTATCAGTCAAAAATGAGAGGACGATTAAGGAACTAGAACGCCTCCAACAAGAGGAGATGGAACACTTATTAAGATTGAGAAACCTTCAGGAGGAATCTCAAGAGAACTTAAGATCCAAAATCATACAGTTACTGGCAAATAACATCGGACTATCAGAAAGCACACTAGACCATGAAGTGGACCGCGCTTACAGGGTTCAATCGGTGTTTGCCAAAGAAAATAAAACGGCCAGGGATATTATAGTCCGCTTCACGCGAAAACATATCAGAGATGAAGTGCTCCGTCAATCAAACAAAAACCCCCTATTATGTGAGGGAAAGAAAATAATAGTATTGAAAGAGATCCCGAAACCAATACTGGACAGACGCAAAAAATACTACTTTTTAACACAAGAACTGAAGAAGTATAGTATTAAATTCAGATGGGACAAGACCGATGGGCTGATGACCACGTTTAAAGACCAACGATATTGGATCAAAAATGTGGAGATGGCAAGCGACTTCCTACAAAAAATAAGAAGAGATGTCGTAGCGAAACAGACAGAAATATCGCCGTCTAAAGGGAACACAAGGAAGCGTGCCAGACCAGACACCCCGGCAAAAGAAGAAGATAAAATGGACCAGGCCATGGCTCTAACTATGAATCTGGAAGTCGACTCTACTGGAAAGGATGACACGGTGGACTTAAGCAACCCTACTCATGCTGGAACAACAAATTAATTTCCTCACTTTAAATGTTAACGGACTGAACTCTCCTTGTAAAAGAAATAGACTCCTACAGTACTTTAATAAAGAAAAATTTCAAATTATTGCACTGCAGGAGACTCATATTTGCCACAGGCATGTCGCGCACCTGAAACAAAAGAAACTGGGTAGAGAATTTTACTCAGTATGTGATTCCAAAAAAAGGGGGGTGGTCACTTATGTTAATGAGAATATACCTGCCGAGCTGATGTTCAGGGACCTAGACGGGAGAGTCGTAGCAGTGAAAATAAATCTAGGAGGTGAAAATATTTTGGTCTGTAACATCTACGCCCCCAATGGAGCCAAGTCAAAATTCCTGAAAAACCTCAAAGAACAGCTCTCCAAAACGGAATTTGATAGCCTAGTGTTGTTAGGGGACTTTAACGGGATACTGAATAAGGACCTAGACAAGAGCCCCAAAAGCGAGAAAAACAGGTGCAAATCCATCCTCCCTAAAAATTTCTTTTCCTTTAAAGAAGAATATGACCTCCAGGACACATGGAGGCGTGAACATCAAGATGAAAGGGACTTCACGTTCTTCTCTGCCCGCCATAACTCATGGTCGAGGATAGACATGATTTGGGCTTCCAACTCTATCCTCACCAAGATAGAAAGCACACAAATTCGGGCAAGAGACATCTCAGACCATTGTGCAGTAACAATGGTCCTGTATAAGAAACGCGATTCTAGGAGATGGAGACTAAATGATAATCTCCTCAAAGCAGAATTAGACATAAAGAAAAATAAAGAACATATCAAAGATTTCCTAAGGAACAACGACACACCCGACGTTTCTCCCCAAATTGTGTGGGACTCCCTCAAGGCTGTCATGAGGGGATACCTCATCCAGCAGAACGCGATAAAGAACAAATTGAAAAGCGAGAAGCTGAAAAATTTGGAAGACCAGATAAAGGAAAAGGAAGCCGAATCCAAGAAAAATCCCGGAAAGCAAGGAATTGAGGAAACAATAAAATGGCTTAAAAGGAAAAAACACCATCTGGAAATCGAAGCCCTCGAAAAGAAGCTTAAATTCATAAAACAACAAGAATTCGAAAACGCCAATAAGCCAGGTAAGTGGATGGCCAGGAAAATTAGGGAAAAAAAACAGGCGCAACGAATAGTAAACATTAAAAGAGAGGACAAACTATTAACGAAGGATAAAGACATTATTAAAGACTTCCAGGCCTACTTCTCTTCATTATATAATAAGGACGACACAAAAGAGACGGAAATCTCGCAATACCTATCCAAGCTTAAGCTTGGTAAAATTTCTGATGAACAGAGGGAAACCCTTAATAGGGAAATATCAGAAGGGGAAATTGCGGAGGCGATTTCCAACCTGCCCGCTAACAAAGCCCCGGGCCCTGACGGCTTCTCTGCCTGTTTTTATAAAACCTTAAAAGAGGAGCTGCTGCCATCTCTGCACAAAATCATGAACTTAGCCCGAACTACAGGTCGGATCCCAGACACCTGGAAGGAGGCGGAGATAGTCCTCATTAAAAAAGGAAATCAGGACGGTTCAGAAAAAAAGAATTACAGACCGATCTCACTATTAAACGTTGATTATAAAATCTTTGCGGCTATCCTAGCAAAAAGACTAAAACATTTTCTATCAGGCTGGACTGGAGAAGAACAAGCGGGCTTTCTTCCAGGGAGAAGCACAAAAGACAACCTTCGAATCATCATTGATACCATCGAATATTATGATATTAACATTCAAAAAGAAATGGCTCTGCTCTCCCTGGACGCCGAGAAAGCATTTGACAATCTTAGCTGGAAGTTTATGAAACTTTTGCTAGAAGAAATAGACATCGGTTTCGCGTTCAAAAACGCAATCTTTTCCATCTATTCTGAGCAATCTGCCAGATTACTAATAAATTCTAACAGATCGGGGAAAATACAGATCTCGAAAGGAACAAGGCAGGGATGTCCCCTTTCCCCCCTGCTCTTTATTCTGGCGCTGGAGACCCTCCTAAAAACAGTTAAAGAGGACAAAACAATTAAAGGTATGAAGATCGGGGCTCACGAATACAAGACAAGAGCGTACGCAGATGACGTCATCTGCATTATTGAAGATCCGCTTAATAACATCCAGAGATGGACTTCAGTACTAGAAGAGTTCGGCAAGGTCTCAGGATTCAGAATAAATAAAGAAAAGACGTTTCTCTTAACAAAGAACATGACGCCGGGCAAGCAAGCAGAACTGAGAAGTATAACTGGTCTGGAGACGAGCAAAAAAATAAAATACCTTGGGATCTGGATTACGGCCAGCAATGGACACCTGTTTAAGAACAACTATGAACCCATCTGGAAGAAAGTCCAAAAAGACCTAGCACAGTGGAAGTTCTTGAAGTTCTCGCTGCTGGGGAAAATTGGACTAATCAAAATGACCATCCTACCAAGACTCCTCTATCTCTTCCAAAACTTACCCATCATAAGGAACACCAAAGTTTTTGATAACTGGAACAAAGATCTAAAAAAATTTATCTGGGGTGGTAAAAAACCCAGACTGAAACACCGAGTGATGGTGGACAGAAAGGATAGAGGGGGGTTCGGCCTCCCAAGCCTAAAAACTTATTACGAGGCCTGCGCCCTAATATGGGTAAAAGACTGGGCCTCCCTGAAAAATGAAAAGCTGTTAACATTAGAGGGGATCAATCTCAGGGTGGGGTGGCATGCGTACCTATGGTACGGGAGGTCAAAACTGGAAGGTAACTTCGGTAACCATTTTGTAAGATCAAGCCTCCTCAAAGTATGGAATAAGTATAGGAACCACTTCTATTCCAAAACCCCCCAATGGCTATCCCCGATTGAGGCGAAACAAAGACGCTTGTTAGGTTGGCAGAGCTGGCCAACGTATAAGGACATTTTGATTAAAGACAAAGAAAACAACAAATGGAACATGAAACACCAGGAAGAATTAACTCAGAAATTTAAGAATCTAACATGGCTTCAATACTATCAGCTCCGAGAAACCTACAAGCAAGATGAGAAGCTTGGATTCGAAGATAAACCTTCGCCATGGGACACAGTACTAAACACAGGAAAGAAGCTCATCACTAAGCTATACAACCAACTTCTTACTTGGGAAACTGAAACAGAGGAAATTAAAAATTGCATGATCCAATGGGCCCAGAATGTAGGTCGCCCAATAAAGTTACGAGAATGGCAACTAGTGTGGAGAAAAAAGTTAAAATACTCCTGTTCCACGGCTATAAAAGAGAACTGGCTGAAGACCTTTCACAGATGGTACCTAACACCTTACAAACTCAGTCAAATGTATAAAAACACCAAGTTCTCCTGTTGGAAATGTAAAGACCACTCCGGTACCTACTTCCATATGTGGTGGTCCTGCCCCGCTGCAAAGAAATACTGGAAAGGCGTGCAGGAAGAAGCCCAAAAAATTCTCAAAATCAGATTTCCAAGAAAACCTGAATATTTTTTACTAGGACTAACTGATGAAGAATTTATGCTTGGCGCCAATGAGGACATCCTTTGGATGTACCTCTCGACAGCTGCGCGAATAGTTCTAGCACGACACTGGAAAGAAAACCATATTCCACAGTGGAAGAATGGCTAGTTAAAATTGCGGAACTAAGGGACATGGACAAATTGACTTTTCTGTTGAAATCAAGTAATGGCAAGCCTATTAAACAGACGGACTGGGCGAACTTTGATGAATACGAGTCAAAGAAATACGAAGCGTAAAGGAATATGCGTAATTGCAAGAGACTTAGATAATATGAGTGCAAATCGAACTAGGTGCAAGACAAGACCGGAACAGACAGTACAGCTCCGGAAGAAGGTACGGAAACGCTCTATACGGAAACTAAATGGAAGTCAACACCCACCATCCCTCCAAGAGGGAGGGATAGTGGACTCTTGTCATGTATGTGTTTGTGATAACACCTTTCCCTCCCCTACCCATAGTCACCCCCCCTCCCACTCCCTCCCCTCCCCGGAATGTATGTGTATGTTATATATATCGAAATGTGGATCTTATATATATCTGTGTAAATGGCTTTCTTTATCTTTCTTTATCTTAAATCGATGTATCACTTTTATAAAAAAAAACCAATAAAGATTATTTAAAAAAAAAAAAGATTACAGAAAACATTTAGGCAAAGAATGACATTGGACATTGGACATACAGACATACAGATTCTATGTAACTACATTGGATTCACAATTACATTGGTTAACAAACAAACCAGAGGTTCCCAAAAGACATCACGGCTCTGTTTCATCATTGCCTCACCACCAGTTACTTTCAGTGGGACAATGAATTCTACGAACAGAAAGATGGAGTAGCTATGGGGAGCCCTCTCAGCCCAGTCATAGCTAACTTCTACATGGAACACTTTGAAAAACAAGCCCTGGAGACAGCAACCAAAAAGCCCAGATATGTGGATGACACCTTCACCATTTGGAGCCATAGAGAAGAAGAACTCAAACGGGTTCCTGGACCATCTTAACAGCATCCACCCAAACATCCAGTTCACCATGGAAAAAAAAAATGAAGGAAGACTGCCTTTTCTAGATGTCCTAGTCATCCGCAAACCAGATCAACAATTGGGTCACACCGTCTACAGAAAACCCACACACACACAGATAGATATCCACATAAAAACTCCAACCATCACCCAAGTCAACAAAGAAGCACCATTAAAGCCTTGGCAGACCGTGCAAAAAGAATCTGCGAAGCCCACCTCCTCCAAGATGAACTGAACCACCTCAACTGGGCTCTATAGGCCAATGGATACTCCACCTCAGACATCAGAAGAGCTGCAAGACCAAGAACAAGCCACAAGAGTCAAGATGAAGATCCACCCAGAGGGAAAGTGTTCCTGCCATACATCAAGGGAACCACTGACCGCATAGGGAAGCTGATGAGGAAACACAACATACAAACAATCTACAAACCCACCAAGAAAATCTAACAAATGCTACGTTCAGCAAAGGAAAAGAGGGATCCTCTCACCTCTGCAGGAGTCTACCGTATACCATGCAGCTGTGGACAAGTCTACATAGGGACCACCAAACGCAGCATTGCCCAGACACGAATCAAGGAACATGAAAGGCACCGCAGACTACTTCAACCAGAGAAGTCAGCCATAGCAGAGCACCTGATGAACCAGCCTGGAGACAGCATATTATTTGAGAACACAGAAATGCTGGACCACACCAACAACCACCATGTCAGACTACACAGACTACAAGCATGTGGACAATTTCAACAGAAAGGAAGAGACCATGAAAATGAACAAAATCTGGCTACCAGTATTAAAAAAACTCTAAAATTATAACAGTTAAACAACAGAGAGGGAAAAAAACCAGGCACAGATTAACACCTCCCAGCAACAGATTTTCCCAGGCTCAGGCAGGCCTTCTAATGCTAATGAAGGTGATCAGCTAAACATTCACACCTAACTGCAGCAGGGAAGAGCTCCTTGCTCCACTCCAGCCATTCCACAGATATATAAACCCATTGTCCTAATTCCAACAGACCTCACACCTCTGAGGATGCTTGCCATAGATGCAGGCGAAACGTCAGGAGAAATGCCTCTACAACATGGCTCTATAGCCCGAAAAAAACCCACAAGAACCTAGTGATTCCAGCCATGAAAGCCTTCGACAATACATTAAACATAGGGGAATTACATTTTCACTCAACATTCACACACATGTACACGCATTCATCCACATGCATCCAAATATTACCATATCCTTTTCTCCCTCCTTGGAGAAGCACCTGTAAGGCCAGACCCTGCTTTCCTGCAGCCTGCCAATGCACAGTTCCATAACTTCCATAATGCCATAACTTCAAAACACTGAAATGCCAAAACTTCTTTCCCTAAGCACAATGCCAAGGACCAGACCTCTGTTTTCCATACAGCAGAACCTGACTCCCTGCACAAAATCTAAGACTCCAAAAGCGCACTTCTTCCTCTTCCCTTGAGAAAGAAGCCCCAAAGTGTCCAGAATCATGCTTTCCCATAGCATATCTGACACTCTCTAAATACACTACCTCTGTCCTTCCCATGGAGCAGAGCATGTAAGTACTGGAGTCCGTGTCTATTTTTTCTCTGAAAGTGCCTAATGCAACCTGTCTCACTAAAAGCAGAAACTATCTAATGTTTTTAAAAGTACTTATGACACATATGGTGGGGGCTGGGATTCCAGCTCTAAATGTCCTTCTGCAGAATCAAGGTATATGACCTTCTTACTTTCACCATTAAATGGTGCTGTTGGATTGGCAAGTAAGGGCATGCAAGAGGGAGTTTCTTTGCAACATTTTAAAAGCCAAGGAGATCAGGTTTGCAACACAACACTCCATGCATTTATATAGCAAAGCTAATCTAGATGGTTGGCAGCTATGTAACGAAGGTATTGCCTTACTATTTTCAAATCATAAGTTCCGGTTTCTGGCCATCTGAGATTTAAATTAAATTTCGGCCATTCCACCTGACACAGAAATTGCAATTTCTGGGCATTGTTACATCCTGGCATCTGTTGCCTAAACTTAGAGAAATTCTTAACCATACATTCCAATGGGCTTGAGCATTTCTTACTCCCTTTTTGCCCCATTTTCCTAAGGGTGGTGCCTATTCAGTTGTATCACACTCCCGAACAGACAATACTTTCCAACCTTCCACCCTTCTGGCGCCTGTTTACTAGTCTAGACTTTCCCTTTCCCCAAGAAAACCTCTACTCGCCTGGTAACGATGACTTGCGTTCCCTGACGTTCCTGGGGACGAGATTTCCAACTTTCCTCTCAAGTGGAGCGTTCCTGCTGACGAGGGCACCCAACAAAGATGAACAAAAGGATCGGTCTGTTGTTTTGGGATCCCTTCTCGATCTCTGTTGATACATCCCAATTGGGCAGCCTTCGCCTTCAGGAATGGGTTGCCAACAACCTCTAGAATCTCATCAAACCGGCACCTCTGCTAGATCTCGGTGGAACCTCCAGAAATGTAGGGGACCCCCTGCTTGGGGTCCTTGCTGAGTCCGTCACAGAGGGCAGCAAAATGAAGAGAGTCTAGTCTCCAGAGGTAAAGCAGAAATCTCTTTATTTCAAGTGTGGCCACACAGGGAGAAACAGCCCAGACAGACCAGTGTCTTCAAAGAGAGCTGTCTCTGATATTTGGATATTTCAGTCTCCTTATATACATGTCTTTTCACTGTGTCATGGGCACACACCTCTCTTATCGGATCAACCATTCAAAAACATGTTTTTCTCATATTTTGCCACTCCAATGTCTTTCACTGCTAACCTTCTACAAACTACGTAAACACACACATTATTGTTACAGATAAGCATTTTGGGTGTTAACCCACCCTTGGGTACTCCCTGGGCGTAGTAACCCACCCTGGGTGTACTTGACAATACAGCATCTTGTGTCTTCTAGATACATTATCTCCTCTTAGCTTCTGGTCTTCTGCAGGCCAGAGGAGAGGCACAAACCCCTCTCTAGGTTTGCATTTTAGAATTTCAACATTTCTGAGTTCTGTTAGCCCCTTCATAACAAACTTTGAAAAAAAATCTGTTCCTAGCTTGAAAGTGATGTTTTCTGTTTAAATGTATGGTACTTACTATGAAAGTAGTTGTTATACCGCAGAAACTTCATTTTTGTGGCTGCCACAAACTATGTTCAATTGGTTAAGACTCTATGAGATATTCATTGAAAAACAGTAACAAAATGTGCTGCAGTATGTCTCGCAAAAACAAAAGTTTTGCAGTTTAATAAACTTTTTCCATTTTTTATGATAGAACCAATTAAAAGGTAAAGGTTTCCCCTTGACATGAAGTCTAGTTGTGTCCATTTCTGGGGGGCGGTGCTCATCTCCATTTCTAAACCAAAGTGCCAGCGTTGTCCATAGACTCCTCCTAGGTCATGTTGCCAGCATGACTGCATGGAGCACAGTTACCTTCCTGAAGAAGCAGTACCTATTGATCTACTCACATTTGCATGTTTTCAAACTGCAAGTTTGGCAGAAACTGGGACTAGCAGTGGGCACTCACCCCACTCCCTGGATACGAATTGCTGACCTTTCGGTCAGCAAGTTCAGCAGCTCAGCAGTTTAACCTGCTGCACCACCAGGGGTCCCCAGAACCAATTAGGAAATGACATTTATAATCCAGGAACAAAAACTGTGTTACATAGTGTAGAGAGAATCAATGGCAATGCTAGTGTCAGGATTCCAAAGGTTTCCATGCGCCATTATGATCTTCCTCATATTCTTCTACTTACAGCTCTCTAGCCCTGGATCATTTACCCTTCTAGACTGAATATTGTTTATGTTCTTATGGATACCAACAGTGCTGTGAATTCTGCCAGTGGGCATCATATTTTAAGTTCATGTTTGAAATTCCTTGCTCCCATCACTAATTAGAAAGATAATTAATTGTTATTGGTGGTGATGTTTTGAAACAGTTACTCATTATGTCAGCTGCTCACTTGCTTTTCACTTACAAGTGCTTTCTCTTTGATAAGAGAATGGCACAAAACCTGGAATACCTTTACTCAAAATGCCTCTGAAAGTAATAGAAAAAGTATTTTTTTATTTATTTACTATATTTGTATACCGCCTTTCTCAGCCTTATCGGTGACTCAAGGCGGTTTACAACAAGTCAGTACACATAACAACAAAATACAAATTAAGCATTAAGACAGTATAAAACCACAATAAAAGCAATGAAAACAATAAAAACCAACATCATTATCATCAGCGTCTCCTAGTTAAATAACGTTGTCCAAGTTCCATTGTCGAGTGATTCCATTTCCTATGTCAGTTACTCTGTATTTGTAAATGCTTGCTCATATAACCATGCCTTAACTTGTCTCCGAAACATTAAGAGTGAGGGAGCCAATCTAATCTCCTTAGGGAGGGTGTTTCATAGCCAAGGGGCCACCACAGAGAAGGCCATGTCTCTCGTCCCAGCCAAACGTACTTGTGATGAGGGCGGGATTGAGAGCAGGGCCTCCCCGGATGACCTTAAAGTCCTAGATCAGTGGTTCTCAACCTGTGGGTCCCCAGGTGTTTTGGCCTACAACTCCCAGAAATCCCAGCCAGTTTACCAGCTGTTAGGATTTATGGGAGTTGAAGGCCAAAACATCTGGAGACCCACAGGTTGAGAACCATTGTCCTAGATGGTAACTTAGAAACCTTAGAAAATGTGTTGTTGAAGGCTTTCATGGCTGGAATCACTGGGTTGCTTTAAGTTTTTCGGGCTATATGGCCATGTTCCAGTAGTGAATGCTACTGGAACATGGCCGTATAGCCTGGAAAACTCACAGCAACATTGCACAGAAAACATTGCTCATGGCACCCATCTTAATGTCTTCCCCACTAGTGTTAGTGTTAACTTTAATTGCGCCTGCATTGCTGCAAAAAAAAAGAAGTCACATTTTACAGGTAACAGCATTACTCATATGACATCGCTTCCAAGCTTTGGTTATGTTGTGCTTACCAATTTGTCATTGGTGTGCTATTTTCACTGGAAAGTGCCATACTTGACCCATCAGTGTATAGTGTCAAATCACTGCTGAAGTAAAGCACCACTCCTTCCGCTTTCAAGTGAATGGAGAATTCACTTACTTCCATGCTCAGTGGGAAGCAATACATTATAGCCACTGACATTCTTTTCAGCTGAGGAGTAAAGTAGAGGGAAATGCACTCTTTTAATAAACCCCCTTTTGAGTGATTATGCAAGCAATACCTGAGTGCTTTTACTGTAGAAGTTAACACATGCTGTTTGAAAAGGTCAGTGCAAATACACCAAATTTTCAGGGAAGAAGCAATCACGGGTGCTGCAGACCCAAGGCCAACCCATCCCAAATGGCAAGCCCTCATTAAAAATGGTTCTTTGTGTGTCTGCATGTCAATTCTGATTTGCGATGACCCTAAGGTGAACCTATCGTGAGATTTTCTTGGGAAGATTGCTCACAGGAGATTTTGCCTTTGTCTTCCTCTGAGGCTAGAAGGCTACGTGCAGGAAATGCATTGAGTAGGGGCTTGGACTCTTTGGTCTGGATGGGTCATGAGGCCCCTTCCAACTTTGTGGGCCCGGCAGGCCCTATATCCCAGGATCTGGTCCCAGGTTTTCTGTTTATCCCAGATTACCTGACAGCGCAGACTCATATAATCCAGTTTAAATCAGAAAACCTAGGATCAGATCCTGGGATATAGGGCCTGTCTGGTGATGTTGAGAGGGCAACGTGTCCAAATGTACCCAACGCTTTCCATGTCTGAGTGAAGATTTGAACCCTGGTCTAACATTCAGTGTATAAATAGATGGATGCAGACCATATTGTTGCTGTTGTTATTGTGTGCCTTCAGGATATCCAAATTGTGGCAACCCTTAGGTGAACCTCAAAGGTTTTCTTGGCAAGATTTGTTCAAAGGGGCATTACTGTTGCCTCCCTCTGAAGCTGAAAGTGTGTGAATTGCCCAAGGTCACCTAATGGGTTTCCATCTTTAGAGTCACAGTCCAATGCTCAAACTTATTATGATGGCTTTCAAACCATGCAGAAGCATATCAGGGTTTTTATAAATGGCAGCTCAAAGGATGCTGGCACTTCATACTTATCAAATTTGTCAGCAGAGAGAAATGCTGTAGATAGTTATATTTTAAACTGAAGGCATCAGGTCCTATCTGATCTCCATAAGCTAAGCAGGATCAGGCCTGGTTAGTATTTGGAAGGGACACCACCAGACAATGCAGGACTTGTGCAGGGGCCGCTGTGGTGCAATAGATTAAACCATTGAGTTACTGAACTTGCTGACCAAAAGCTTGGTGGTTCAAATCTGTGGGACGTGGTGAACTTCCACTGTTAGCCCCAGCTCCTGCCAACCCAGCAGTTCAAAAACATGCAAGTGTGAATAGATCAATAGGTACCACCTCGGCAGGAAGGTAAATAGCGCTCCATCTCCAGAGCAGGAGATGAAGGGGAAACCTTTCCCTTTGTCTGTGTGTCTTTGTGTTTCATTGTTTCGAGGCATTGAATGCCTTGTTTCTGTATATGCTGGAATCTGCCCTGATTCCAGACATAATGATAGAGTTGATGGTCTATGGGAGTCTATCAGGCCTCCCTCATTCGAATTTTTTGAGAACCATCAGACCTCTGTAGCATAATATAAAGTAGTCCCTACCCCAAAGGCATTAGATGTCAGGAGTAGGAGCACTGCAGCACGGCCCAGAGTATTAAAAGATGGTTTTTGCTTTGCTTCTCCTGGCCTCTGCCCTCGTAACCAGCACTGGTTAGCCACAGATGTCACAAAGAAGAAGTGCCAGCCTAGGGTGGCCTGACCTTAATCATTAACACAAAATTGAGAAGTCCCTTGGCTAGTCCAGGTCAAGCTTCAGAAGGTCACCTTAACACAGATCCCACAGGAAAGTGAAGCAGACGGAGTGGAAGTGGGCTAGGAGAGTGAGGGAGAGTTGTAGTGTCAATAGAGCTGCATCTGCTCTTGCATGCCATAACCAGAGCAACATTAACAAAACCAAGGATGTGGAAGTAGAAGGATGCAGATAGAAAGAAGAGGAAGCCCAAGCAAAGAAGTACATCAGCCAGTAACAATGAATGACTGAATAAACAGAATTCCTCCTCCCTCCACCTCACACACACACCATAGTCACTGTCACCATTTCCAGCCATTATAGCTGTGTTACCCCAAATAAATTCCAGGATGAATCAAGGACAGTATGATTCACTCAGAGAAGCTTAGAGGAATGGAATTCACTATGCACGTCAAGGAATGAGGCACACTTGACTCTCCTACATTCAGTGTAGATTACTACAACACGCTCTATGTGGGGTTGCCTTTGAAGACGGTTCAGAAGCTTCATATAGTCCAATGAGAGGCAGCCAGGTTAATAGCTGGGGTGGCATACAGAGAGCACACAACTCCCATGTTACGTCAGCTC
This sequence comes from Anolis sagrei, assembly GCF_037176765.1. Lineage (NCBI taxonomy): Eukaryota > Metazoa > Chordata > Lepidosauria > Squamata > Anolidae > Anolis > Anolis sagrei. The sequence goes on from NC_090022.1 coordinate 140,108,496, forward strand.
CACTGGCTGCCTGTTTGCTACCGAGTGCAATTCAAAGTGCTGGCTTTGGCCTATAAAGCTCTAAATGGCCCCGGCTCAGTTTACCTATCTGAACGCATCTCCCTTTACGAACCACCATGAAGACCATGAAGACTAAGATCTTTTGGGGAGGCCCTGCTCTCAGTCCTGCCACCATCACAGGTGCATTTGGCAGGGATGAGAGACAGGGCCTTCTCAGTGATTGCCCCCCGGTTATGGAACCCCCTTCCTGGAGTTTATTAGATCAGCCCCCTCCCTTCTGTCCTTCAGAAGGATGGTGAAGACTGGCTGTGGGACCAAGCCTTTGGGGCAGTGCACAAGTGCAACAATAGAATGATGTCCTGAGGTGTTTTTTAAGCAACTGATTTTAAAGTGGATAGAAGTTATTTTAATGTTTGTATATATTTATGGTTTTATGTCCCAACATTGAATGTCGTATATATGTTGTGCCCTGCGGGGTGAGGAGAGCGGAATATAAATGTTTCAAATAAATAAATGTTTTGACTTGCATTTCTCATAAGCAAATCTTGTGCTCAGGGATGATAGGAATTACGGTAATATTACCAGGAGGACAACATTTTCCCACCCTAGGCATAAAGTAAGGATCCTGCAAAGGGGGAAATGGCTTTGAGGAGGATCATTGCTAGAGATAAGATAGATACTGAATGGGGTCCGGAATGCTAAATATTACTCCCAGTTAGATAGACCCACTGGATCATTTACTGAATGAAAAGTCCACATGTAGGTAAATCGCACTAGAGAGATGCTAGAGAACAGCCTGTGCAACCCTCCATGATGTGCCCATCACTGCAGATGAGCAGCTAAAAACTGATAGGTTAAAGAACAGGATGGCAGGTTTAACCTGAATACGAGAGGAAGAGAGAAAGTGAGGAAAAGACTAACTCAAAGAGGAGTGTAGGAACAGGGAGGATGCCAAATCCCTGTTTGTGCTCTCTTCCTCTCCGTTCCTATAAGCCTGCCTTCTGAGTCCAGACGCTGAGTGCCAGAAGGAAGCAGTAATTCTCTGTTGCCGCGGCTGCTCTTGATGGTAATGTTGCTGCTGGTCCGTGAGTCTGAGCTGAGCCATGTGTCAAGCAAGCAGCCCGCTTGTGATGGAGTGTTCTCATTACAGCTATGCCCTCCTCAGCCTCTGAAGACTTTCCCCAACTTCAATTACTTCAAGTTTCCAGACATTGCTTCCTTCTGTCTCCTGAAGCATGTGCATTTGGCTTAATGCAACACTCACAACCACACGAGCTATTAAGATGCCCCAGAGGTGCTCACCTTAATGCGTCAGTGAGGTCCACTGTACTGCAAGCTGCGGGCGCTGTGGCTGGAATTGGAACAAAAGCATTTCAGGGAACAGGAGAGCTCAATGCAGACTTTCAGCATGCTGTAAGAACAGCAGTGCCTCCAAGAAGGGCAAACAGAGACATCCTTGTGCCATGGTGAGAGAGAGAGAGAGAGAGATTGAGAGTTTAGGTTTCCTGTGAAGATTAAGAGGGGGGAAATGTGTGAAGAAGATCCAGTATGGAGAAGCCCAAGGACGCACTCAGTTCTGTTCTAAGTGATAGTCACACTACAGAGGCATCAAAGGACACACCCAATTCCAAAGGAATATTTCAGGCATAGGCTGGTCATATCTTAAAGACAGAAAGTGATGGCTGCCTTAGGTGTCTCTGTTGTCTCACACAGCATTGTGGTAGGTCCAGTTTTGTGCTTGAGAAGCTGGCTGCCTCAGGCAGAGCACAATGATGCATGAGGGTTGGCTATAAGCAAAGTCCTGTCCCTTGAGCTCCTTTAAATGGCCCTGCTTCCTCTGATGTTCTGGAGAAGGATGTTATTCTATCGTTGGAAGATTTGACTGAACCATACATGGAATTCACATGGAATGGTAGGGCTGAGGGGCTGTCTTATATTTTACCTCAGGAAAAAGTGGCATGGGCTGGGCTGGTTTGGATGAAATCAGGCAATCTTTCTCCCCAACCATTCTTGACTGGGATGATAACCAAGAGCAACTGGTGGCTTCAAGGCCAGCTGGGCAATTAATCCACCATTTGGCTTTGAGACCAAACTGTACACACAGTCTTAGACACTTGGGAAGACTAAATTTAAAAGTTGCTTATTGCCTGAAATAGTATATTAGTGGGTGAAAGGCAAGAATGTGGAGGACAGCTTCACCCCAAAGAGAAGGAGCTGCCATAACCAAGCTTGGAAAGGCTCTGTAAAAAGAGTGGTAGGATCTTTGGAACTAAGCCTAAGAACTGAGGCGTGGTGAGAATTGATGGCAAAGTTATAGGTGATGAGGAGAATGAGCTCAGAAGCCACCTCATTCCTTTTCCAGCTTCGCCCTGACTCACAATGGCTCCCCAAGACCTCAGTTAGGGGATTTTTCCTTGTCACCCGCTCCCCATCACCTTTAACTAGTTGTGACTAAACCTGGCAGCCTCCTCAAGATGTTTTGCTGACCCATGACCAAACAACACCCCTTCCTCAAGCAGCGCACTCCATGCAGAGAGGTAGTCCAACTGGCACCAGAGACTGAGGAACTTGTGCAAGCAAGCAATTGCCACAAAGCATGCCCAAAGTACACTTTCCTCATAAATGTCTTGATGTATACACATCCATGTACACAAACAGGAACACGCTTCTCACTTCCCATTTGTTCATTTGTCTGACACATCTGTGCCACCCTTTCAAGCATTAAGGCGACTCACATCAGAAAACATTAAAAAGGAAATAATCATTAAAATCACAAATGAGACCCAGTTTTAAAAGCATAGAAAACAGGAACAACCATAAAATATGCATCTTCCAAATGCTTTCTAAAGTACCAAGATATTTGACAACTACGAACTGGGGTGGAGGAAAAACAGCTTTAGCTTTCTTCAGGCATACCATTTTATCATTGGGGGGCAATTATAGTAAAGGCCCTGCCTCAGTGCTTGCAATTGATGCTCTAACTTTCTTTATCGAAGGACCAGAGCAAAGTCACTTGCAGAAATATAGCTGGCAGAAGGGAATATATTTCCTAAGGGAGGACTGGAAAATTGGTAGCCCTCCAAATGCTATTCCTGTCATTTCTCACAATTGGCCACATTTGTTAGTGTTAACAAAAGCTGGAGTCCAAAAGCATCGAGAGAGCGACAGGTTCCCCATTCTTGCTCTAAGTCTAAGGTGTGTAGGACTTGGGCAGTGAAGAGCTTCAAAGGCAAATAGCTGTAGTTCTTTGAATTGGTCCCAAAAGCTAAGCCGTAACTGCAGTGGCTACAAAACAGACTGCTTATGGGCTCACCTTTGGCTCACATGGCATCTATTAGAAGGTAAGCAGCTACTTTCAATACTAGATAAAACTTCTGAATCTGCTCCAGAGATAGTGCCACATAAAGTCAACTCTCAAAGTCACTTTAAAGACAAAAGGAATAAATTAGAATAATGAGATCACTAGGAAACAAGATCACATGGGTCTCCATTCAGTTTGTCAAGACTCAGGTTCTGCAGTAGCTGTGTTGCACTTTCCTCTTGTTGCCCCAGACACTGTAGGGCAGTGTTGTAGCGGGACCAAAGCTGACATGGCAGAGTGCTGGGGCTCTTTTAATAAGCAGGACATTGATATAATCTGCCACCACCTTCCCCACCCTGCCCTGCCACTATATTAGCTGCAATTCTTGCAGTAAGTGGATTTTCCAAGTAACAATGCATTGCTAGCAGATGTGTTCCTTTATGTACATAGACCATAGCCTGGGTAAGTTAGTTTTCTTTATTGATTGGAGAAGTCTGGAAGTTGCAATCCAAAAAAATAGGAGCAATGTGGTACATTGGTTTAAACCCTTGTGCTGGCAGGACTGCTGACCAAAAGGTTGGTGGTTCAACTCCAAGGAGCAGGGTGAGCTCCCATCTGTCAGCTCCAGCTTCCCATGCGGGGACATGGATGGTAAAGCATCCGGGTGTCCCCGGACAACATCTTTGCAGATGGCAAATTCTCTCACACCAAAAGTGAATTGTAGTTTCTTAAATCACTCCTCACATGAAAAAAAAATCCAAAAAAAATAACCTAAAACAGACTCCACTTACACATTTAGAAGAAGTTGTTGCAATGGAATGGCTTCACTTAGAGAGTAGTGGAGCCTCCATTCTTGGAAGGCTTGAAACCGATTGGGTGGCTATCTCTCAGGTGTGTTTTCATTGTGTCTTCCTGTATGGTAGGGGGTTGGGCTAGATGCTTCCTTCCTTGGTCTCTTCCATTGTTCTATGATTCATGCACACTTACCATACACCTATGTGTGTATCAAAACAACTGCCTGGATTTGAGAGAGTGTAATGTGTGGACTGCCTAAAAAGCATCAAAATTGACCACTATATACCTGTTCCAGAATTAACACCTTTCTTACTACCTCCTCAACCCTGAATGCAGAACTCATCTGCAGATTTTGGGCCCTTCCACACAGCCCTATATCCCAGAATATCAAGGCAAGAAATCCCACAGTATCTGCTTTGAACTGGAATATATGGCAGTGTGGACTCTAATAACCCAGTTCAAAGCAGATACTGTAGGATTTTCTGCCTTGATATTTTGGATTATATGGCTGTGTGGAAGGGCCCAGAATCTGCAACTAACATTTACACTTCCTCTCTTCCTTGTTGAAATTTGCATATCAAATTTCCACTAAGGGCAAAGAACCATCCACTTTCTTCTGGTCAGTTGGCAACCCCAAATAATAGGATTGTTAATAATGCGCCTTGAGCCTCTCTCCTTTGCTTTACTTCAGTTGATATACTCTTCTCTGTTCCAAGTGCCCTCCATCACCTCTAGAAATGTAACAGTGGATTCCGAGATTTACTCAGTTCCTTCAAAGAACAGTGTTTCTTGCTGGAAAAGCATTGTAGTTTCTATTGCCTGCATTTGAAACAGGAACGGAGCAATCATCAGGCAGTGTTTTTGCGCGGTCTTAGGACTCTGAGCAGTCAGTCTTCCCCCTTCAAGATGTTGAATGGGCTCCATTGTGTTGTTTTTTAAAGAGATCTCAGATCCCTATTTCTCCCCTCTTTTAGGCCAAAAGGATTAGATGAACATCATTCACTTTCCGAGAGCTAGCAGACAACAGAAAGAAAGCCATCACTGTCAGAGATGTTTCCTTATTGTAGGCTGACAGTCAGACACAGATTTAAACTGGGAGAACTCTAAACCCTGGAAGAGTTCATAAATTCAGTGAGGCTTCTTTGGATATATCTGTTTGGTCTGTGGCCTAAATACACTTAGCTCAGTCATGAGCAAACTTCGGACCTCTGAGTGTTTTGGACTTCAAAACATCCAAAACACCTGGAGGACCGAAGTTTGCCCATGCCTGATTTCGCTGATTGGGTTTGGAGAATTTCTACTGACAGCTAGTGGCTTCCATATCAGTAGAGTGATATGAGCAGAAGCATACGATAAGCTTGGCTTGTCATTGAACATTGAGAAAACAAACGTGCTGTTCCAGCAGTCACCAGCCAACCCCTTTCTGATGCCAGAGATACAGCTTAATGGTGTAACATTAGAAAATGTTGACCATTTCCGTTACCTTGGCAGCCACCTCTCCACCAAAGTCAACATCAACACCAAAATACAACACCACCTGAGCTCTGCGAGCGCAGCATTTTTCTGAATGAAGCAGAGAGTGTTTGAGGATGGGACATCTGTAGGGATACCAAGGTGCTTGTTTATAAAGATATTGTCCTCCCAACCCTACTATATGCATGTGAAATGTGGACAGTCTATAGACATCACATGCAGCTCCTGGAACGATTCCATCAGCGCTGCCTCCGGAAAATCCTGCAAATCTCTTGGGAAGACAAGTGGACAAAAGTCACCGTGCTGGAAGAAGCAAAGACCACCAGCACTGAAGCGATGGTCCTCCGCCATCAACTCTGCTGGACCGGCCATGTTGTCCGGATGACCAACCACCGTCTCCCAAAGCAGTTGCTCTACTCTGAACTCAAGAACAGAAAACAGAATGTAGGTGAGCAGGAAAAGAGATTTAAAGATGGGCTCAAAACCAACCTTAAAAACTCTGGCATAGACACTGAGAACTGGGAAGCCCTGGCCCTTGAGCGCTCCAGCTGGAGGTCAGCTGTGACCAGCAGTGCTGCAGAATCTGAAGAGGCACGAATGGAGGGTGAAAGAGAGAAACGTGCCAAGAGGAAGGTGCATCAAGCCAACCCCGACCGAGACCGCCTTCCACCTGGAAACCAATGCCCTCACTGTGGGAGAAGATGCAGATCAAGAATAGGGCTCCACAGCCACCTACAGACTCACAAGAATTCTGATCCTGGGAGACTATCCTACTTGGCTGACGAGGGATCACCTAAGTAAGAGTGATAAACCTGTCCCACATTTTAGTCCAAACTCAAAGCATTTGTCCATGGTGCTGACTCTTCTTTGAAAATAGGCTTCGGAAACTTAGTTCCTTGGAAGTTCATACTAAAACCCAGTGCTGATTCGCTTCCCTGCTGAGATACCAGTCACCATGATAGAGAGGTTCAAGGATGTTGTTGATGCTGGCAAGGGGAAAAGTCAACAGTCTTCTACTTACGATCAAAGGAGGACCATAACCCCCAGATAATTTCGAAACAGAATGGGTATTCTTATCTCTCTGGCCAGAAACATCTGCGGAAAACATGAAAATCTTCTATGACAGATCTATTGTGCTGTTTTCTGTTTAAAACAGTGTAATCTAGATATTAGGGGACACCAAATACATTTGTACATTCTCTGTTTTGCTTCCATTTTCGGCTTTTGCTGCTCTGGTAAGTGTCTTGATCTAAGTCAGGGCGTAACTAGAGCTGAGACTCATAAACATTTTTAGTAGATCTGGTGCTTGCTGCTTTAGCTTTAGCATTTTTGATGATAGATGTATTTCACAGCAAACATAGAGCCCCCTCCCCCCAGTTCCTTCTGTTTCTGTCTCATTTTCTCACACATACACACACACACAGAGAGAGAGAGAGAGAGAGAGAGATTTTTCTCTACTCTCAAATGAAGTACTGATAAGGAGGAAGCAGTTGGTATGGAAACTACTGACTTTCAATAAAGGCTTGAAGATCATCCTCTTTCTCTTTTCCTCTCCCTCCTTCCCTCTCTCTTTCTTTCTTTCTCCTCTCTTTTTTCTTTTCTTTTTTTCTCTTGATACTCAAGTAGATTTTAAGGGTTTGTTTCAAGAACTCAGATGAGATTACCCTTTTTACCTGGTTTGCTTTTAAAAAAAAAATCAAAATTATATTATGCTGTTATAAGCCACAAATCCAGACTAACAGAACATGCGTAAGATGTTTTTCCTATCAAGCACAAAAATCTTTATTGCGGTTTCTAAGGGCCCTTCTACACTGCCATATAAAATCCACATTATCAGCTTTGAATTGCATTATATGGCAGTGTAGACTAAAATAATCCAGTTCATGTATTTTCTGCTTTGATAACCTGGATTTTCTGGCAATGTAGAAGGGGCCTCAGTTTCTCAGAATAAGGATCGGCATAGGATATGCGCGACATAAACTCTCCTTACCTTGTTATCTTCTCTTTAAGTGCCCATCTCAATTGTAGTCAACTTTTTGGCCCATCACATGTTTACAAGGCCTTATAGTCAGTGCTCAGGGATCGTGGGAGCTGTGGTCTCAAATTTCTGAAGCACATGACCTGACACAGAGTTTGTGGATAATGTATAAAAAGTTAAAGGTTTCCCCTTGACATGAAGTCTAGCCGTGTCCAACTCTGGGGGGTGGTACTCATCTCCATTTCTAAGCCAAAGAACCATCATTGTCCATACACACATCCAAGGTCATGTGGCCAGCATGACTGCATGGAGTGCTGTTACCTTCCTGCAGAAGCAGTACCTATTGATCTTCTCACATATGCATGTTTTTGAACTGCTAGGTTGGCAGAAACTGGGGCTAAGAGTGGGAGCTCACCCTGCTCCTCAGATTCAAACCACCAGCCTCTCGGTCAGCAAGTTCAGCACCTCAGTGGTTTAACCCACTGTGCCACCAGGGATCCTGGCTAATGTATACCTTAATCTGAGTCAGCCCATCTGTTCAGCCAGCCTAGTGTAATCTACTCTGAAGTGAGGATCATCTGGATCAGTTGAATATTGTTGAACTGCAAATCCTAATGTAGGCAATGGTTTGGGGGTCATATAATTCCTAGTTTGGCTGTTGGGCACTCCAGCAGCTCAGCCTGAGATTTCCCCAGAGCTTGGACCCTGTTGAGTGACAAGGAGTGAATGTGATTCCTTCATAATACAAATGTATTCTCACGCAATGAGCTGTAGTCCACAAGAGGCCCTTTGGTAAAGCCTGAAACAGTTACTTCCCACAAAGGATGGGGCTGTTTACAAATATTTAGGTGTATGGGACAACAACTGAAAAAGAACAAAGCCAAGCCAAGGAAAAGCAAACCCCTGGTTGAGTGACAAATCTAGAGTTCATAGAACGCAGATCCCAAATTGCTTGTAAAAGAGAAATAAGGGCCGAAAGTTGAGAATAAGTTAGGTCATGTGGGACTAGTACTGAGTCCTTGAAGGAACAGGCAGTCAATGAAGAGACATCAAAAGTGTTGCACTGTGGATCGCATCATGCAGGCACATGGCCTTTAGGTAAGGCTCCTTTCTGTCTTTCCAAAGTCAGTACATCCAGCAGGTGGAGATCAAGAGTTTCCCAATAGACCCAGCAGTAGGAAGGCAGCTCACAAACAGTTAAGGATGGAAGGAGCTCAGATTGTGCTGAGCTGGCAGTGACCAGGAAACATCAATTTCCTCAGCACTTCTCTCTGCCCCAAAAGGGCAGGCCACTGTACATCTTCTCATCCCTCAACCTTTCTTTGGGTTGCACAGGAACGGCCAACTGCGGGAAATTGCTCTGTGGCCACTGTTAATGGGCCGCCAAGTACCAGGGATGCAAACCACAGGGTACAGAGGAAGAGACAAGTGCACAGTCCAGAGGGCCTGCTTTGAGAACTAAGCTATCTGCAAACAATAGCAAGGTTATGAAATCTTTCCTTCTTGTCCTGATCCCCAGTCATTTTGCTGCCTGAGGCAGAAGACAAGATAATGTCCTTTCCTCCCGTTAAAATGCAGACACTGATTCAACTAACTACTGAATCCTTACTTCAGTGTTGGAGGTGGGATTAGCATTCCCTGCCAAGTTGGCAGCCTGGAGGATGCGGGCAATAGCATTACTATCCAACTGAGAAGAGCATCATGGGCCTTCAAATGGAATTGCTTCTGAGCTGTTCATTGATACACCTCCATTACCCCATCAGCTGGCCCCTAGGACGATCATATCACTCAGCCTAAGAGTAGGGCTGGCTCTGTCAACTGCCAAATCTGCAGTAGCAATTGTTTTGGTGAATAATCATAAACTGCAGCTTGATCAGCAGACCATGACTATTCTTATCTCCATGCCACATGAAAAGCTTCACCAACTGATTTCTGTGCAAATCAAGTTTCTGCTCAAGGCTTAAATAGGAAGCTGGGTGATTTTTTTTTCCTGGTCAACTGCGAAGTCTAATCCACATGTTGGATGTTAACATTTTATATTTTGTTATTAAGCAGATCAGAATATTTTTCTTGAGGCCTTTGGATGCTTCACCAATCACAGGGTAGCCTGAAATTCACCATTTCTGTAAGTGTAGCTTCATCCAACTGAAATCAGAAGAACCAGGTGCATGTTTTGTCATGCTCCTAATAACATTTAAAACACAGATCTTCACTCATGTTCTCAGCAGTCTCTGCATGTTTTAAGCATATCTAGCACTCTCTTTTCATGTTTCTCTCCAAGTGTAGTGAAGAGATGACTCCAAAATGCCACTGAGGATACTCGTGTGCTTAGTGTATGCTTAAATTGGGGCTCCAGAGCAGCCACATGGGCTTGAAAGCTCTATGCCCATTCACCTCCATTGAGGAGGATAGAAATGAAGATCGCAACAAGAGGAACACACTGAGCTGCTCACAGATGGCATTTAAATTCATCCCTTATGGTTAGGCTTTCAAGGGTTGACACCAGCTCCTTCTCCTATGTCAATCCAGTTTTGTCAGCAGTTGATGAAATGATGGACAATGCATTTGTGTGAAAGCAACCAGCATGAAGTTAACTTACTGCAAATTGTGCTTGAGTGAATAAGATTCATCATTTGAGGCTCTTTCTAAGACACAAAGCCCTGGTATTATAGTGCTTCTCACATTCTCATATCTGTGCATAAGTTTCAAGCAAAATAGATCTTGAAAATGTTGTCTGTATAGTGTGGCTCTACTACACCACCGTGCCAAAGGAAAACTTATGATATCATCCCATGCCTTCCTTTTTTTTAAACATATGCTTTAACATATGCAGGGTTCACAGTATGGGATCATCAGGGAGAGTGGCATTAGAAACTTAGACAGAACCCACAAGAGCAAAACCCACAAGCTCTGAGGATGCCTGCCACAGATGCAGATGAAAAGTCAGAAGAGAATGCTTCTAGAACATGGACATACAGCCTGAAATACCTACAACAATGCAGAAATATATTGCATATTGAAGAGGAATATCATCAGTTAGGTAATGATTGGTGATGGTATCTCAGCTCAGAGGTGAACTTTAAAACTTATCAGTTTGGACTGAGAATCACAAGGATGTAAAAGTAAGCAACCATGCATATGCCCATGGCAATCAAAATCCTCATATTTACTTCAGAAAGTAAAGGATTGCAGCAGACTACATCTGAATATGCACAAAATGGAGAAAGTGTGGGTTCTTAGTTACATAGACTGGTCAGGGGCAGATTATATCTGTGTATTCATAATCTCTTCCAGTGTACTCATAATCTATTTCAGTTTGAACTACAAACATAATAAAGTTTATTGGATCAAAGTCTGGATTCATTTCATGTTCAGGAATTATGACAGCATTCATTTACAAATCAAGCAATTCCCAGTTCCAGTGGCATCTGTACCCAAGGTGCTGAGCCATCTGGAGTCACAAACTATCTCAATCAAAAGCCTCAAACACTGCTTTGTTTAGTTTCTGCTTTCTTTTTTTCTAACATCGCTTTTCCTCAGTTAGATTTAATTGCAAGGGGCAGCTTTGTTTCGAGGCTTCTGTGTCCTCCTGTGGTAGATGCACATAGGAACAGCTGTGAGAGCCTGAAAAAGGCAGCACCGTGCTGGGTCCAGGAAATAATCTGGCACCAGCCTGGCCTGACCTGGCTTCTGCAGGCAGCAGGTTGTGAGGAGGAGCAAGGGTGGGAAGGAGAGATGCCTGCCCTTCCCTCGGCACCTCCCATAAATCCAACACAGATACCAAGGAAGCTGATGAATTATTAAGCAGGCCTGTCCTGGGCGCCGGGGTCTGAGGTTTGCATTGCCGTAGGCTGTGTTCTAACGCATCCCTGACATCCTCTGCAGGCACAAGCCAGCAAAAAGCTGCTCTTTACGGTCTGTCCACAAAGTCACAACTTTTTGGAGCTGAGTACTGAAGAACCAAAGCTTCTGGACCCCAAGAGATGTTTTAAACTGCATGCTGGGTTTGGAGATTTGGTGTCTCGGGAGCTGCCTAGGAAGAGAAACAACTCCATCCTATCATTTTTGATGGCTCGTTCTATAACTTCTCTTGGCTGCGCATCTCTCACATTCTCTCTTTTCCAGACCCCATCTTGTGTACTATTTGGATCTCTTCACCTTCTGCCTTGCTGCTCCTCTCTTTTTTGCCTGCTTTCTACATGCTCTACTACCTCTTTCCATCTTTCCTCCTCCCCATCCAACCCCACCCTGCCTTTCTTCTGGCACCAGCCCCATCTCTGCTAAGCCTTTTCTCAGTCCATCTCTTTCTGTTCTCTTCTCTCTTGATTGGTCCACCTGTGATCTCCAGGACTAGGAAGTCCTTATGAACTGAGCCAGCTGAACAGGGAGGTCATAAAAGGGGACCTGGAGAAAGAAAGATGCCCATCCAGATATTCTGCACAATCTCCTTCTCTGCAAACAAAGAACAACACACTGTTGTCAAGTGTGCAACTGGGTCTAATGGTGAGAAATTCCACTCTAACCAGCAAGAACCAGAAGTCCTGGAGGAGGATTATGAAGAAGAAGAGCTGGAGGAGGGAGAGGAAGAAGATGCCCCAGACCTGGTGGCCTTTGTCAACAGTTGCACTTTGCATGGGGCCAACCATATCTTCATAGGAGAGGGCTTTGGGGTACGCCAGACCCTTTGGGCAGGTGCATTCCTGATCTCGCTGTCCATCTTCCTCTCCCAGGTAGCTGGGCGCATATTCTTCTACTTTGAATATCACCACATAACACAACTGGATGAGATAGAGAGTTCGCAAATGGTTTTTCCAGCGGTTACCTTCTGCAACATCAACCGCATCCGAGTGTCTCAACTGACCTATGATGATTTAGTGTATATTTCACCCCTTGTGGGGTATGATGTGGGGGACTACTTGGAAGCAGGATTCCCCTTAGCCCAGCCCAGCCTTGAGGTCCCTGAGGAGCCTCTCAACCTGTATAACTTTTATGACCGCAACAGCCACCAGCTGGAGGACATGATGCTGACCTGTAAATACCGTGGGGAGGCCTGTAGGCCTGATGACTTTACTGTGGTGAGTGTCTTTTTCATCTATTATAGTGCTAGTGATATCTGATAATGTCAGAATATGCTTACTCTCCCATTAGTCAGGGAATTGAGGATTCACTTATTCTCCTATTGGCAAAATAGCAGGTGCCAATGTGGCATAGTGGTTAAAGGGGGACTGGGATGTGAGACATCTAGATTCGAGTCCCCATTGAGCTATGAAACTCAGAAGATGACCTTGCTCCAGTATCTTCTCCACCTGAAGTTGACCCACATCACGTATTGTTGTGAAGATGAGTGGAGAGGAGAAAAACTATGGATGTTGCCTTGGGCTCCTTGGAGCAAAGGGAGGTAATAAATGCAACTTAGCAATTCATAATAAATATACAATAAGTTGTTAGAATGTTCCTTAATTAATAATATTTCTATTATGAAACCATGGATATGCTTTTAAGATCAGCACAACTCCTTCTCAGGCTAGTTTTCAGGTGTCATCACAAGTTTATTTGAAGAGGAAAGAAAACTGTTTCTGAAGAGAAAGTGCACCAAGTCAGCAGTTTGAGGTGTCCCATGACTTCGGTAGTCCTTACATTCTTTTGTGTGTGTGTGCATGCGTGCCTTCAAGTTGCTTGTTGACACCTAGTAACCCAATACATTCCAAAGGGTTTTCTTAGAGAAATTGGTTTTGCTCGGACTTTCCTCTGAAATACTGCCTGCAACGCTTGGCAGGCACCTATCCCAGTACTAACCAGCATCTGTTTAGCATCTAAGATCAGATAGGATCTGGTGCCTTAAGGTATTTAGGCAGGTTCCTTATGTCCTTACCAGAGAGCTTCGTTTTAAGTAGTATACTAAGAACACATAGCCAATGCAATCTAAATCAGGGGGCATGACATAGAGAAGTAGGTAACCACTCACCCAAAACCCAATCCCTTTTGAAATTAAACATTTTCCCATAATGCATTATGTTTCATTATTTATTTATCATCCTCAGACAAGAGGAGATTGGTGTGCTGAAATTTCTCCTTCAGTGAAAGTATTAAAAATAAAGGAACTCAGTCTTAAGCAACTATGCAAGGAATATCTGGTATCCAAAGGACTATTTTAAAATATGTTGTATACCAAGAATAACTTGTATTTAAATGTGCATCTACTCAGTCCTATTACATTACATAAGATTCCAGTATTCCTAATTGGCGCTAGAAATTATTATTCTAGGAATTCACAATTAAATACATTATTTTTACAACTAGATGTGCCTCAAGATATGATTCCCTGCTTTTAGATCTAATAATAATATTAGTAATAGTAATAATAGTAATAATAATCATCATCATCATCCCATCTTTCTACTATGTGGAAATACCTTCTTCCAGACACAGGTATAGATCGATGCCTTGAGCTGTAGGGAAGAGAGAATTTCAGCCCATGTGGATTGTCATGCTTGGATGTACAGCAGCTACAGTATGTCCTCTTTTTAATGATCTTAATTATCGACACAGCCTTCTGTGGTTAGCCATTGCTTTTGTGGGACAGGTCCTGCATTGCATGCCAATGCAGCTCATCAAACTCAAAGGAAATGCTTCCCCCTTTACCTAAGTGACCTGTCTCCCAAGTCCTCCATAAGATCATCCTCTATTCTGCTTTGGTAAGACCTCACTTGGGAGACCTGGGACCAAAATTCAAAAAGGATATGGACAAGCTGGAATGTACAGAGAAGGGCAACCAAATTGGCCAATGGTGTAGGTGCTTTCTTTGAGTAATGGCTTAGGGAGCTGGATATATTTAGCCTGAAGAAGGGGATTTTAAGCCTTGACATGATAGCCATGTTGCATTATTTGAAAAACTATCCATCTGAGAAAGGGAGTAAGCTTGTTTTCTCCTGTTCTTGAAGCTAGGACACACAAAAAAAAAGATTTAAACTAAAGGAAAATAAATTCCATCTAAGCATGAGGAAGACATATGTGATTATTAGAGCAGTGGAATAGTGGAAAATACTGCCTCAGAATGTGGTAGAGGGCCCATTTTGGTAGGTTTTTAAGTAAACACTGAATGGCCATCTGTCAAGAATGCTTTTATTGTATTTTCTTACATGACAAGATGTTGGGCTGGATGGCCCATATGATCTATGATTCTATGATCCGCTTTCAAAGCAACAACCTCTGAATTGGTACAATTGATCCATTCAGTTGTTGCCCACAGATATTGAGAACCAAAATGACATTGAGCCACACCTGTAAAAAAAAAAAGGTAACTCATCTTTTCAAATACACTCACATGAGAGACACCCATGCCCATCTTCTGATCCCAGCATAAGCAATGTGCTTGAGCGGGATTTCCTTGTAATAAGTGGCTTGTGTTGTGTTGTAAAGCAAAATAGCCATCTTCATTGAGAAGCTTTGTACCATCATACGCGCTGGAAAGAAAATGTAATATCTATGGTAATCACTTAAAAGCAGGAGAGTAAATTGACAAATAAATACATAAATTGGATCGACAGGCTAAGTTGTGTCTGCTGGGGTTTCCTATGAGGAATTGGCTATTAAAGGTGTAGGACGTGAGTCAGTTTTCAAAGTTAATGGTGTGATTTCTGAATAGGGGAAATGCAATAGTATTTCTGCACAGCACGTAGGTATTAACACAAAGGTGCTCTGCCTCTACCCAAGCGTACACAAGACCCACAGGTTAGCCCTCTGTGCTCATGACGTGGAGGCTGCCCTCAGTGAGGGAAGGACGCTCCATTGGTCCAATCTTGTCTGAGGACCAGACCAAAAACATGAAGTGTGTAAATACCTATAATTGTCATGTGCACATCTGTGTAATTTGTTGTGGAAGTAGGAGCCATAGGAAAGTCTAAGGAATGTCTGGTGGAAGTTATATTTTACAGTGGGCAGTCCAGGAACTGGGTTGTTGTAGGTTTTTTCAGGCTGTATGGGTTGTTGTAGGTTTTTTCGGACTATATGGCCATGTTCTAGAGGCATATTTGGGCTATATGGCCATGTTCTAGAGTCCAGGAAGTGTTAGGTGGTTATTCTCTGTTTGAGGGTCTTCCTCTCCAGTGGCCACAGTTTGATTTAGAGTGCAAGCACTATGATGGAGGAGAGTTCGTGAAGCTGTTCATCAGGTATGCTGGTCACTGGGCTGTTCCCTCCCCTACGCTGTTGTTGTTGTTGTTGTTGTTGTTGTTGTTGTTGTATTCCTTCAAGATGTTGTACCCTAAGATGAATCAATCTCAGGATATTCTTGGCAAGATTTGTTGAGAAGTTTACCATTGCCTTCCTCAGGCTGAGAGAGTGTGACCCAATCTGGTTTTATGACTGAACAGGGTTCAACTTCTGGTCTCCAGAGTCATAGTTAAGTGCTCAAACCATACCACCATATGGTTCTCCCACTATCATTAGTGAGTGGTACTTATGTTTCATTTGTCTTTTTTTCTAAGTCTGTGGCATTTTAGTGATGCTCACTTGCTCGCTCGCTCACTTGCTCACTCTATCTTTCTGGCAATGGGATAAGTGACAACCTTAGAAGGGAGTTTAACTCATTTTATTCCAGCTAAAACACAGCGCCTCCTCCCACACTTCTGGAGATTATATCACAGTTGGTGCAAATAGAAGCATCCCTGGAAACACAAATAGCATCTTTGAAAATGTTTCTTGTTCTTGTTTGCACCTTCTCACCCTCCTGCACCTTCCTGAAGCTGCTTTACTTCCCAGCAGCTGCTATTTACAGAACTAAGAAAATGATTTTGTAGTTAATTTCCTTACCTCCTTTCCTCCTGAGACACTGGGTGTGAGTAGTTGACCAGTTCTGATGGCTTCACTGACAAGACACTCAACTGTGCTTATTTAGGGTTGGTTTTTTTTTTGGTTTTTTGTTTTGTTTTGTTGTTTGTTGCTTTTAGCTAGATTGAATTGGTTTAAATTTCTAAGATACCTTGAGTCTAATTCCTGGAAAAATGAATGATCAATTCCTACTTTTTCTTCCTCTTTCTTCGTCTTCAGTGTCTGACCACAGGGCACTGGTTTATTAGTGGAAGCTGGAACAGCCCATCTGAAAAGCAGGACATAATGTCATTGTATGTTCTGATTGCTTAAATAAGAGCTTGGAACTGTTAGTTTGTTGACTACCATTCAGAGAGATCTCCATCCAGCGTAGCCAGGTTGGTCAAGAGAGTCTGAAAGCTGTAGTCCATAAAACTAATTTTCCAAAGCTACAAGGAAAGCAAACACATTTCAAACCCAGGCTGGATATCATTCTTTTCCTATTGAGACAGTTTCCAGTCTCAAAAGGGAAAATGTTGGCTTTGGATACTTCACAAGCAAGAAAAGAACTTGCATGGAGTTTCCCTTTCTTTTGTTGCCACTCTCTACATTTCAGGGCTAAGTTTTAGAACATAAGCTCTGACTTGCTTCTGGGTTCTTCACCACTTAGCAGAAGGTTGCTTATCAATGAAATCATCTATTTTCTTGCTAGCAGTTGCTGTTGCTCTATCACTAGTTTCCAAAAGCCACCATCAGTTCCAAAGGGCTGAGAGAAGCAGCCTGGTTCCTCCCACATGCTTTGAACTACAATTCCTGAACAGCACGGCGACAGATCGTTATGGTCTAAAACAGGGGTCCTCAAACTAAGGCCCGAGGGCCGGATACAGCCCTCCAAGGTCATTTACCAGGCCCTTGCTCAGGGTCAATCTAAGTCTGAAATGACTTGAAAGTACACAACAACAACAACAACAACAACAATCTTATTTCAGCAACCAAAAGCAGACCAACACCTCCCATTTAAATACTAGTAAGTTTATATTTGTTAAAATTGTTCTTCATTTTAATTATTGTATTGTTTTTAAGTGTTTTTGTACTACAAATAAGATATGTGCAGCATGCATAGGAATTCATTCATGCTTTTTTCAAATTATAATCTGGCCCTCCAACAGTTTGAGGGGCTGTGACCTGGCTCTCTGTTTAAAAAGTTTGAGGACCCCTGGTCTAGAATATTCAGAATGCCAAATATTGTTTACTTAGCAATTTCCAAACTCTGGTACTCCAGGTGCTTTGGACTTCAACTCCCAGCAGCCTTAACCACTTCGGCTAGTGCTCAGAGATTCTGGGAGCTGAAGTCCAAAATACCTGAAGTTTGAGAATTGCTGGTCTACTCAATTTCCTGGTCTTCATAAGCTTGCAGTCTTCACCCTTGCCATCCCTTCCAACAGTCCTGTCTCTCCACACTGACCATTTCAAGCTGCTTACTGTTATTAAAGATGCCTCTGCACAATAGGAAAAAAAGGACTTGCAGCAATATCTATCTGAGGGCCCTTCCACACAGCCATATCACCCAGAATATCAAGGCAGATAAGCCACAATATCTTCTTTGAACTGGATTATCTGAGTCCACACTGCCGTATATTCCAGTTCAAAGCAGATAATGTGGCATTTTATTCAACTGTGTGGAAAGGCCTGAAAGTAGCAAGGAAAGCAGAGAAATGAACACTGGCTCAGCCAATGGCCAGGGGAGGAAAGGTGCATTTCAAGAAGAAGCACTTTTGTTATACCTAAAAATATGGGGAAAGGAAAAAAAGAGTTTTCGTGGCTTCTAATTATATTGATACTCTCCTAGAGTGGTTCCTAAACTTCGGTCCTCCAAGGGGTTTGGACTTCAGCTCCAAGAATTACAAACTGTTGGTCAAGCTGGGTGGGGGTCCTATAAGCTGAGTTCTAAAACACCAGGAGAATCAGGAGCACCACTGTTTTGAACTGTCGATAGAATTAAAAGCCATTTTAAAACTTTGGGAACAACTTGTCATATATTCTAAGTTCTCCATGTGAAATATTTATGTGTGTGTTGTTGTAGGATTTTCAGGCTATATGGCCATGTTCTAGAAGCATTCTCTCCTGACATTTTGTCTGCATCTATGGCAGGCATCCTCAGAGGTTGTGAGCTTGTGTGACCTCACAACCTCTAAGAATGCCTGCCACAGATGCAGGCGAGAATGCTTCTAGAACATGGCCATATAGCCCGAAAAACCTACAACAACCCAGTGATTCTGGCCATGAAAGCCTTCAACAATACATTTATGTGTGTGTTTGTTGTTTTGTGAGCCACCATGAGTTCGAAGTCTGGGCAAAGGGGCAGAGGAGGAAGATCATCCCTATCATCTCCATCCTCCCTCTTGGTAGGCATCTGTCTTGCTGGCACACCAGAAGAATTCTAGCAAGAGTGAACAACTATAGTTTAGTGCTGTAGTGTGTAATTTGTGTGTGTAAAACACCATGTGTTCAGTTTCTGGCATTCCCAATAAGGAGTAGAAAAGGTTCTTCTCTGCTTTCAGAGGACAGTTTTCTGAAGACCTTTCAGGAGCAGTCCTCTTTTTTGTCGAAGCCCATCTGGCCTTAAAATGAAGAACCAAAAAAAAAGGCGAAAGGGCACCTGGACAGCAGACTCACAAGGCAGGTAGGCACACAGGTCACCTAACCATAGTATTTTAATAGAGTTCAGTTTGTAGAGTGCAGTCATGATGTAGAAAGGTGCTGGATTGCAAAAGGCATTATCAAATAGCTTACGGTTAGCAAAGGTAAGAAAACAACTGTGTCTCCTGTTTGTCTCTAGTATTACTGTAGTTTAGAGACTTGCTGTGTAAGCCATGCCCTAAGTCTTCTTTGGTTACATCTCCCATTGCCAGCTGCTGGCAGGGGATTGTGGGAGTTGCAGAGGGCACCAGCTTGAGAAAAGTTGTTCAACACAAAAAGGCAAGAGAACCTAGGGCAGCTTGGTACTATATAGCCTCTAAAAAGGTAGAACTGATCTTCTTCCTCTACCTTTGAAGAATCTGGGCAGTGTTTTTCTTATCTACTGCTTCTCCAGAGATCTCAGGAAAAGTTATTTTTTGGAAGTCACTGAAATGCTCAGCCAACATGGCCAGTAATGTTTCCAAGCTCTTCTCTTCCAGAAGTGTTGAATAGATGTGCTATCAGGGCAAAAAGATTGTGGGGATGAAAGCCTAAGCTGAACAGTCAAAAGGGATTCCCAACACAGTTTGACTGATTCAACACATTTTGAAGGAATCTTGAAGAGGCCCATATACTCTGCTAAGTCCAGAAACAAAATGTATCTAACTGTACTTCTAGTCCTAAGCAAGCCTTCATATAATAGGTTAGCTTAGGTCATTTCTATCTCCATGGTCCCTTTAACAAAGAGTCGCATGCTCACGCCAGCAGAGCTGAAACTCAAGCTGGCTGATCAATATCTCATAGAGTCCTCTTTCCCCCACCGTGGCAAGGACAGCAAAGGTGACACTACTATCTTCACCATACAGGCTGCAAAGCTAAACTTTCCTATAGAACAATGATGGGAATCCTGTGATCCTCCAGATGTTGTGACCCTCCACATCCATCAGTCTTAACTGGTAGATCCATGGATGAAGAATGCTGGGGACTGCAGTCTAAACATATTTGGAGGACTTCATGTCCCCACTCAGATATGGTGACTTCGTTATGCTGATCATTTATGTCATTTCACATATTCTTGTGTGATGTGCACCATGTCTCTCAGATGCCTGAAGAACTTGTAAAAGAGAAGGTCAGCTGTTTGAAAGAGGGTGGGCCATAAGAGGTCTAATCCTCAGGCTGCAGCCAATGACATTGATTGGAGCATCTGACCGGGACAGGAAAGACTTGGATTTAAATTCCTCAATTAACCATGAAGCTCATAAAGCAATTATAAGCCTTCCTCCCACAAGTATCCAAGCCCGTGAAACCACAATATGTGCAAGGATTGTGTCCATACACTGTATCCATTGTTAGTTACATCTCCAACTCATCTTTCTTCCAGGATAATTTTGGCAGCACATAGAACTCTCTTTCTTACCCTGGATGCAATTATGATAACCCAGGTTTTAGATATTTAATTGAAGAAAGGTTGCCTTCAGGCACACTCAGGGTGCATCTACACTGTAGAATTTATGCAGTTTGACACCACTTTAACTGCAATTGCTCAATGATGTTGAATCATGGGGGGTTGTAGTTTGGTGAGGCATTAGCACTCTCTGGCAGAAAAGGCTAAAAAGACTGTTGTAGTTTTACAATTCCCAGGATTCAATAGCATTGCCCCATGGAAGTTAAAGAGGTGTCAAACTGCATTAATTCTACTGTGTAGATTCACTCCAAGAAAAAAATGGACAAGGGACAAAGCGCACAGGCATAATGTTGTGTGTATATTGCCCTAATATTGTGTGATATATGTTTGAGAAGGCCCATTTTGTCTCATCCTAAACTGCCTCCCAAACCTATTATGAGAATAAAGTGGAAGGACTGTGAACATTACCCTGAGGTCCCTTCTACACAGCCACATAATCCAGATTATCAAAGCAGACAATCCACATTATCTGCTTTGAACTGGATTATATGAGTCTGCACTGTCATATAATCCAGTTCAAAGCAGATAATCTGGATTTTATATAGCAGTGTAGAAGGGGCCTAAGTCTCATGTTATGACGTTAAATCAATAAGCACATGATCCAGGACAAAAAATAACTGGAAGCATCACAGTTGTTTTAGTGAGAGGATGGAGCAACTATGGCTCTCCAGATGATTTTGAACCATATCTTCTATTATTTCTCATTGTTGTATGGTAGAAGTTGTGGGCCAAAATATCTGAAAAATCTCAAAGTTGCCCACCTCTGTTGGAGAAAGGCCTGTCCTTTATGCATTAGAAAAGCTCACATACTGCTTTTTTAAAAATGGCTTCTTGGGATTCATAAAGGGATTCTGCCGCCACTATTTCTCTCTGATTGTAAATCTCCCCAAGAACCATTGTCCTCATATAGCCAGGTCTTTTTTTATCTGAAGCCTTTCAATTCTTAGACTTATTCATGTTTGAATTCCTCCATAGAGTTCCTCAATAAAGTAGATGATGTACATCATGTCAAAAGAAGACCCTGTTTCCTTGGTTATACCAGGATCATATTTATATATCCACATTCCTCAGTGTGAAGCTTGAAATATCATTGAAAGCACCTTAACTATTAAGGGAAAATGTTGGGACGCATCCAACCCATTTATTTGTTATGACACTGGCAGAGAGAGAACGCTCTACATAAGAAATGATTTGGGGAAAGGGGGAGATCTTGAATATTTTTGTGGTTCAATAAATCTTCTGCACACCTTCGCTAGTCTGCCTCGCTGATCAGCATTGGGTGCCATCACCCTCTTTCATGGTTCTGAATATAAAAATATCGTAACGAGCTTTCTCAAGGGCAAAGTAAAATCAGCTCTTTAAAAGCATTGACTAAAATTTGGGCCCCTTATAAAAGATTGTAGACTATCAAAGGTCTTCCATTCCTTGCCCTCCTCCCTCTTGGCATTCGTCTGTAGACCAAATTAGGTGGAACTGTGGCTGATCCATGTCTTTCAAAACAAATTTGCCATAATAAAATAGAAAAGGCTTGTGAAGTCTGTGCTTAACAGTCAAGGAAAACATTTTTTTCTGTGATACAAGAACATTTCCTATATTAGAGCTCCACCAAGGAGCAAAACTTCCTCCAAGGAACACACAAGACAAGGGAAAGTGATCTGTGCTCCTTATCACTCCATTATCATCATCAACATCTTCATTTAGCCTGTGATGGCACAGCAGGTTAAACCGCTGAGCTGTTGAACTTGCTGACCAAAAGGTTGGCAGTTTGAATCCATGGAGCGGGGTGAGCTCCCGCTGTTAGTCCCAGCTTCTGTTAACTTAGCAGTTTGAAAACATGCAAATATGAGTAGATCAATAGGTACCACCTTGCAGGAAAGGTAAGGGTGCTCCATGCAGTCATGCTGGCCACATGACCTTGGAGGTGTCTGCGGATAATGCCGGCTCTCTGGCTTAGAAATGGGGATGAGCACCATCTTCAAGAGTTGGACATGACTGGACTTAATGTCAGGGGAAACCTTTACCTTTTAAAATCTTCATTTGTACCCTACCTTTTTCTCAGAAAAGCCCTTTTCATTTCCAACCCAACAGGGGTCAGGGGTCATCCAGCTTTGCATTCGTGCATAATATAAATACTTAATAAAGGCTGCAATGCGTTTAGCAGTCATCATTTTCTCTTCCTATGAAACTTAAGAAATGTTGATTTTAAGGGAAGGAGAGAAGAGTAATGACTGAAATTCAGTTGGTCTGATTTCTGGGCATCACCTCTCAGATTTTCCAGCCAAGATGGCCAATACTTCGAGTTGTAGATCCACATGATCTTTGATTCCAGGTTGGGAACCATTGGCACAGAAGTCTACAGAATACTTCTCCAGCATTCTTATGGGGATGCCATAGCAATCTGTGACATAAAACCAGTAGATGTGTAGATTCACAAAAACACATCTCTTTTGCCAGACACATAAATGCTGGTTATTCTCCCTTTCCTCACATAATGACCTAAATGCTGTTGTTAGTCTGACTAAGTAGACACACTGAACGAATTGCATTTCCATGCTGATTCACTATTCAAAAATGAATTCTGTGGTTGGGAAGATCCAACAGGATTCCAGCTTCTGTCATCTACATACATTCGTTTGTGACATTATTCCTTGGTTTTGAGTTGGTCCTAGTGAACTTCAGCAATGTTAACGGTGCATTTCCAAGCCCTGCTTCTGGATAACAGAAGACCAGGCCAACTCCACCTTTGCGGGATCCACAAGCCCCATGTCCATCTCAAAACTCCATGTAGCCTATAAGGGTTTTTGAAACAAAAGGTCTGTGGCTACAACATTTTATTTCAGCCAGAATATGCAAAGATTACTTTTTTGATAATGTCCGGCATTAGTTGGTTAAAGGACTCTGGGAGTTGTGGTATTTGCTACACATATTGCTTATATTAAAAGAACAACTTTTCTGAGGCATTTCCTTTGTTTGATGAGCCATGGATACTTTGGATGGGTGAGAACGTAGCTATCCCTTCCCCGTCCCCCTTCACACCCCTTTGTAACTGAGATGAGAATTATTCTCTGGAGTCATAGTACTCATATACTTGAGTCAATGTGCCATCAAATCTGATGCACACCTCAATTTTCAAAACCCCGAAACCAAAAAAAAATGCTGGTGAATGTAATACATGGCGGCAAAAAGCGCACCCTTTATGATTTGGCCAAAAAGGTTTGCATTACATTACCATATGCTTTGAATTCCTTTTTTTTTTTGGGGGGGGGGGGCCTTAGGATTTTGAAAATTGAGGTGCACCTCCCATGGAGCTTTGTGAAATGACTGATCCCCCTCTTGTCTTCTCTCCCTAAAATGGAGGTGGCCCAGAACGAAGCAGTTACGTACTCTGCACCTGATGCTGCTCTTCTCTCTCACTTGCTGCTTCATAGTTGGGCTTCTTCCCTGCCTCCAAGTCCACTTCATGACATTGCCCATGCCATGGCATCCCTCAAATAGGAGCTCCTGAAGCAGCTTTCCCCTCTTACTTCAGCTCAGCAGGACAGCGTCCAGGAGCGCAGGCCACCAGCCAGGCTGGTCAACAGTGGAACACTAAGATTATCATATATGCAAATCTAATATGCACCCTGGTTTTGGCAACATACTTTTGCCAAAAAAATTGCACATTAGACTTGAGTAGATATGGTAACTAGAGCTAGAAGACATATAGCAATTTTTCCCCATATAAAAGGCTGAAGTTAAGTATGTGTTTTTTACATTTTCTGCTACAATTTCTGAACCTTAAAGCTTTGCACCATAAAGGCAGAACAGGTTGCAGATCATAAGGTAATAAAAGTGCAACTTATACCAGATCATGCAAATAGAGTACAGTTGGAAAAACTGTTCAAAAGTGTTTGGGATTGCTGATCCCTGTAATCCCTGCTCAATGCTGACTTTGTGGCATAGATTGTTGGGAGCTGTATAGAGATCTTCAGTTGTCCAGCCTTGACCTAGAGCTGCATGGTTAGCCAGTGGTCTGTTAGCTTCAGAGAAAATTGGGAAGTTTAAATCTTCACATATACCAAACATGTATCTCATGAATAAGAGTTAGAAATAGTGTTGTAGCCTGGCAAGGGCCAGATGATTCTGATGAGGAAGATGGGTTTCAAAATGAGTGCCTGAGAGCATTCAGGGAGATTTGTGGCCAGGCCAGTCTGAGACAGATTGGCCTAACCCTGAACCAGCGGATGTTGTGCATACCAGAGAAAGTGAATTTTTCCCGGAGAAAAGACCCTGGAAAGATGCGGGGGCGCAGAGGTCTTGAGGGAGTGCAGATTAGATCTCAGGACTCAAGGCGTGAAAAGCAAGCAATTAAGTTTTGCCTGGATTAAGTTTCCTATATTCATGTCTCTGCCATTTACCTTGGATTATTTCTATGTTCTTAAATATCTACTTCCTGTGAAGTTTCCATGGATTTCTTAAAGACTTTTATTGAACTCTCTCTGCTTTTGTATATTGCTGTTTATATCCTGACTGCTACTTTTGGATATAATCCTTTTTTCTCTTTTATTATTTCTTATTCAATTAACTCTTTATTATCGGACTACTGGCTTCCTATGTGGTGCTGGGTTTAGTGGTATCTCAGGGCTGGGGTGCAACAAACAGTCAGACAGAAATTACACCAAATACTTTTCATTCCAGTCATTTTTTGCATCCTTTTAATATTACATTTAAGACCTTCAGAGAGTGTTGATGTGTTTTAACCACCTGAATATTTTTAGTGTGCTCAAGATCCACTTTTGATTTAGTTCAAAGGAAGTTAGAAGAAAATAAATATCTCCTTGCGTGATCTGTAGATGAAAGGATAAGCTTTCATCCTAACACATCTTCCTCCTTCTTTATCAAAGAGATTTCTAGAGCTGGCTGGTTCAGACCATACCAGTGCCAGCACTTTACCTTCCCTTTTGTCCCACTGAGTGCTCCCTGCCAGAGAAAACATATGGAGAAGAAATTTTGCTTAAAATAGCTTTTGTGAAACTGTGTTTAGGCCTGATAGCTTCTGTGGGGCTTCTACCTTTGGTCCAGAGTCAAGAAGATAAATGGAGTTCCTTCTCCTCCCCACTCTTCCTTTTTCTGATTCTCCTCAGGCAATGTTTTATTTAGATGTAGACCTCAAGTCTCAGGGTGGGAAATCTTTGATACTCTGGATTTTTGGACTACAGTTGGGCAGAATGTCTCATGATAAGGATTATAGGAATTACAGCTCAAAAACATCTGAACAACCAAAGATTTCTATCCCTGCTTTAGATGAATACATGGATTTACACTTGTTATTGTTGTATGCTTTCAAGTTGTTTCTGACCTATGGCAATCCTAAGACAAATGTATCACAGAGTTTTCTTGGCAAGATTTGCCCAGAAGTAGTTTGCCATTCATGGCTTACCCAAGGACACCCAGTAGGTTTCACGGCTAAGCAAGGATTCAAACCCTAGTCTTCAGAGTCATAATCCAATGCTCAAACCGCTACGCCCCAATGGCTCCTGGAGTTAGATTAGAACACCTCTCTAAGCTCAGACCTCTGTCTCCACTTCTTGCTTCCCATGAGCTCCATCCTCAATCCCCTATTTCAGTGGCAGAGTTTATGTTTTAAAATTCAGGTACCATAACTGGGTTGTACTCATCTAATGCTATGTCACTGTGACACAGAACTGTATGGAACATTTAATGCTGTCATTCTCAGGAGTGTGAGCCACCAAACATCTATGTGTGTGCTTCCAAAATTGGGGAAAAGCTCCAAGACAGGCATTCTGTTTTCTGTTCTTTCCTTTTTATTTATATCATCCCCGTGAAGGTCCTGGAACTTCTCCTATGCTGCTGGTTTGATGCCCTCTGATGGCCATCAACAGTCTGTACACCCAGTGGCAGACTTGTGTGTGTACACTTGAAGTTTATTGCATCTTCTACAGAGATGAAGCCTATTGAACCTTGAATATTGTTCAGATATTTAAGAGCTACTATCATCAGCAAAACAACCTAGTTAAACAACTTGTCAGCAATAAGCTATAATTACTGTACTTTCCCAATTACATGCTGTTAATGTTTCAGTAAGTAAGGCCTGTAAAACAAGGACCTTACAAGGGAGGCCATGCAGAAATCGCTGACTGCCGGAAGGGAGGAGCTGGAGCCCTTCTGATCGCCCACTCCAAAGAGCCTGCCCATGCACACACAGACATCCAATCAGGCACAGTTGCTGTTACATACATATAACATATGCCATGCACACACATGCACACTGCACAGCTCATTTAATATGTATATTATATTATGGTGTATTTACCTCTTCAATTTTGAGAAAGGGTCTGTGTTCCTTTCATACATCCACAGATAAGAGATGGGGTGGCATAAGGAGAGAGACTCCCCTCTTGCATTTACTAGCAAGCCCAAGAGAATTCCCACCCCACCCCCTTGGCCATCTGCTCTGTTCCTCCTTTCTCTCTCTCTCTCTTTTCCTTCTTTCTCCCCCTTTCCTTTTCTAGCAGCTTGGATGGGGGTGTGAAAGATACATGGTTGTTTCTTGGCTGGTTACGATGTGGGTGGGTATGGGTGTGCATGAGAGTGTGTGGCGGCAGGCTTCTCAAGCTGTTGCTGTGTGCACTCTCACCCCCAGGCTAGGAATTGAATGAGAGTGTGAAACGCAGGGCTTGGGAAATGTGAGCTAGGCTTCCATGAGGTGGTCAGTGTGATGCCATGCCTCTTTTCTACAAAAGTAGGTTCTCTACTCTCATAAATACAGATGTACACCTTCTGTGTTCTGGCCATACAGATTCAGACCGTGATCATTTTCACTTGAGCTAATGAGATGTGGAAATGCCCTCCAGTATTTCAAAGATGACACATGTAGCCAAGCAATATCAGAGTCAAGATGGCAAGTTATTAATGAGGAGGAACAAAAGGAAGGAGAGGCTGCAGCAGTTTGCTCCTTTTTTTAATGTATTGTGGAAGACAAGTTTCCCCTCTTCTCTCCCCTCTCGCTGAGTCAATGGAGCACAAACTAACATAATAATAATAATCATCATAATAATAATAATCATAATAATAATAATAATTTTTTTAAAATAACTTTATTTGTATCCTGTCCCATCTCCCTTCTGGGGACTCGGGATGGCTCACAACAAAAATTGCAGCATTTGATGCCAAAAAGTGCATAATAAATAATCCAAATAATTAATATAACACAAGTAAACAAGGAGCCCCAGTGGCACAGTGGGTTAAAGCACTGAGCTGCTAAGCTTGTTGACCGAAAGGTCGCAAGTTTGAATCCAGGGAGCGGCGTGAACTTCCGCTGTCAACCCCAGCTTCTGCCAACCTAGCAGTTCAAAAACATGGAAATGTGAGAAGATCAAAAGGTCCTGCTCTGGCGAGAAGGTAACGGCGCTCCATATAGTCATGCCAGCCACATGACCTTGGAGGTGTCTACGGACAACACCGGCTCTTCGGCTTAGAAATGGAGATGAGCACCACACACCAGAGTCAGACACAACTGGACTTAATGTCAGGGGAAAACCTTTACCTTTTACCTTAAACAAAGTAAGCAATAACAAATCAATAAAACACAATCAAATAAACATTTTGTGCAAATATTAAACACTTCTGTATTTTTAACTAAGTTTGCAGCACCTGGAATAAACAAAAGGGGGGAAATGAGATGAGACAGAAGTCAGGACATTTTAGAAGCAGCTGCATAATGTGGAATGACAGAGGATTAACTGGGATTAATTGCCCATGTCATACTGGAATAGTTGGAGGGTCTTGAGCCCACAACTCCTTGTTGCTTAATGGAACTTGTTGCTTAATGGAACAATTGGTCTGGACCATCCAAAAGTTAACTCTCACCCAGCAATTCTACACAACGAATTAGTGAAAAGGCCCTGTGTGTAAGATAGCATCAAATCCTGGAAATGTCAGGCTGCAACGGCAGTTTTCTGATTACTTTACTCTCTCTACTGACACCTCCCCAAAAATCCAGCATGAATCCTGTACTTAAACTTTGTATTTTTCCCAGAGCACAGCCAGGCTATGGGATTTTGCCATCATGAAAGGATTAAAAATTACATGGCTTTATGAGGGTTGGAAAACATTACAGAAGAAGCCTTAATGACTATACAGGGGTAGCCAGAATTTTTAAAAGAGGCCAGGAAGTTGCTTTTTAAAAGTAATGTATACCCTTTACATGTCACAATGTTGGAAAATCCTGTTGGCTGGTTCTCACTGCAAAGCTGAAAATAAAAGCGAATGTGTCACTCATATAGTGGGGTTCTTGGGGTTTGGTTCCAGGACTCCAAAATCCTTGGATGCTGAAGTCCCATTATACATACATAATGATGTAGACAAATAGTATCCCTTATATAAATTAGCAAAATCAAGGTTTGTTGTTTTTGTTGTTCGTTCGTTTGTTTGGATTTTTAAAAATATTTTCAAGCCATGGATCGTTGACTCTGTGGATACAAAAACTGTAGATATGAAAGACCAACTCTCCTTTTGTGTTTGTGTAGTAGGCCAAGATGTAAGGTGGATGCCGGGTTGTTAACAAAACTTGGGGAGAAATTCCTGTCAAATTAGCTTTTTAAATTATTCTTAAATGTGACTTCATTCCACAGTTATTTTCTAAAACATAACAAGTTGCAGGCCCGTTCAATTGCTTGTAATGCACAACTTTTGATTTTTGAAGTGGAACTCCTGTACCTTTAACAGTTTTGGCAAAAAAAAAAAAGGATTTCAAGAAGAGCTGTAATCCAAAGGTATAACTCTTCCAAATTCCCTCTTGTGTCGTGTGTTGAAAGAGAGAGATTCTCCTTTATTTATCGGTTCACTGATCCTTTGGTAAAGTAAACTGTTTACAAACTCAGTGGCCACTTGGTGGCAGCATCCCTGTGTAAATCCAGCACAACACTAGAAAGAAACCAAAAAAAAATCTGGTTATCTGAGGTGAAGGAGCTTAAAAGGAAAATTCTGGTTGTTGTTAGTATCATTATTTTGTATTATATTTCCCTCCATACTAGGAATTAAATTGTCTTTTATTAGAGGGACAACATTTATATTTAATTTATGTCCAGTTTTCATATCAAGTGTTGCTCAAAGTAATTAATAGCTATATTACGATATTAAAATATTTATTAAAATTAGAAATAACAATTAGTTCATTCTTATTTTCTGAAGACATATTTTTAGTCAGCAATTTGGTCTTATCATCATTCACTTTTAATGCAGAAGAGATAAAAACAGATTCTGGTGACGTGAGCAAAAGCTGCGCCAGACTACCGTAATTCCATATTCTGCCCTCCCTTTAAATAAAGAAGAGTTCTGTCTAGATTTAAAGAGAGTTTGGGCCATTTCTGTTACTCTACATTTCTGTTACTTCCCACCCTGCGTCCCCAGCACAGGTACCACTCAACTCACAATGCACTCTGAAGTGAAAGGCACTCCTGGTTTCAATATTTTTGCTAAATAAAGTGTGTGGTGCTGTGAGTCCTGTCTTAAAGGTAAACTGCACTTCTTGGCGCTTGAAGGATTGACCTGTGGGTCTCTCGAGCTACAAAAAGAGAGAAAGACAGAGAAAAAAGGAAAGGAAATCAAAACCAAACATGGAGGACTGTATGTAGCCTGCAGGCCATGAACTCCCAGCTTCTAAATTAAAACTGCAGGGTAAGGTCAGACTTGTTACTCACTGATGTCTTTATTCTACTTTGGAGCTGCTATCCCAAGTTTTATGATGTTGTTTTATGAAGCGTATTATATTCTGATCGTGTTGACTGGCTTGTCTCCATGTAAGCCCATGTCTCCCCTTTGGGGAGATGGAGGCGGGATACAAAAATAAAGAAATTATTATTATTGTTTTACTGACACAAAAACACAGTATGTCACAGCAAATGAGACCTATATGCTGGATTTCATATCACAAAATCACAAGTCGAATACTTCCCAAGGGTCTAGGACCGTGTGATGTGATGTATAATGTACATCACACAATAGATTATTATTATTATTATTATTATTGACACAAAAGCACAGTATGTCACAGCAAACGAGATCTATATGCTGGATTTCGTATCACAAAATCACAAGTCGAACACTTCCCAAGCATCTAGGACTGTGTGATGTATTTTCGAATGATGCACGCAGATCTAAGTAAGGTGGCCTTTTGCAGTTGACAGATCATGATTTTGTTGATGTTTATTGTTTCCAAATGCCAGCTGAGATCTTTTGGCACGGCACCCAGTGTGCCAATGACCACTGGGACCACCTGTACTGGTTTATGCCAGAGCCTTTGCAGTCCGATTTTGAGGTCTTGATAGCGGCTAAGTTTTTCCTGTTGTTTTTCCTCAATGCGACTGTCACCTGGTATGGCAACATCTATTATTATTATTATTATTATTATTATTATTATTATTATTAGGAAACTTAGGATGCATCTGCACTGTGGAAGTGATGTTGTTTGGCCCCATTTACATTCTTAGATAATTTAGCCTTTTAATCCAAGTTAATTCAGGGTTTTTAAAAAAACCCAGGAAAGATCCATATCTTCTTTGAAAGTCTGAATCTTTGCAGGTGCTGTGTCAGTGGCAACTGCCATCTGGGATTGCCATACAACATCCCAGATGGCATCGCCACAGCCATCCTGTGTTCCCAAGGCTCAGGCAGCTCTGGGAGGTGGGATGGCAATGTCTCTTGAGTTTCTCTGCATGCCATTTTCCCGACAAAAATGCTGAGGAATCGCCCTTAGAGTCACTGGATGCTGTCGTCTTCCTGGATCTGTGTCATTCAGGATACGACAGAGCTTTGGAGAGGGGGGGGGGCTTAATGTTTCAAAGCTCTGTCACCTCCCCAATGACTTTGAACCAAGAAGAAGACAGCCTCCATAAGGGAGATTCCCTGTCGTTTTTGTCCCTGGGTTCAAGGAAGCTCAGGAGGCACTGCTCATGTCCAGCCATGCCAAACCAGTGTCGGCATGACTGGGCAGTGTGGACTGCCCCCTGCCATTATTTTAAATGCCAGTTCGAGCTGTATTATGTGGCTGTGCAGACACACCCTTTGACACCCTAGGAGGCAGAATCTACCCAAAGGTATATAGCAGCATTAAACTCAACCACTAAGCTATAATTCCGTGTGACAGGTTACCTGACATAAAAAGCCATGCATAGGCTGCTTTTGTTTCTTTCTCTCCTCCCCTCTCCTCCTCTCTGTACTTTGATCTCATA
This sequence comes from Anolis sagrei, assembly GCF_037176765.1. Classification (NCBI taxonomy): domain Eukaryota; kingdom Metazoa; phylum Chordata; class Lepidosauria; order Squamata; family Anolidae; genus Anolis; species Anolis sagrei. The sequence continues at coordinate 140,140,226 of NC_090022.1, forward strand.
CCATTTAGCTGAGTGAAGCATCATTCTGCTGAGCTCAGCACTGTATCAAGATTAAGAGGCACTCAGCCGGGTCAGAGAGTAAATGTCCTTGATCAGACTCAGCTGATGGGAGTTTGATTCACTGTCAAGATCCAACTATATCAGGCAGAGATGCCAGCTCAACTAACCAGAGAGAAAAGTGAAGCCCTCAGTCTGCCTTGTGCAGCCTTTCACAATTTCCCATAGAATCCAGAAACATTTGCCATGGTAGTGGATAAGTAAGCCCACACATAGACATAAACAAGTGTCTTCAGACCAAGTATATGCTAGGACATATGGATACGATCTAGCATTATGAGAAAGGGCCAAAAAGGAAATTTCTGCCAGGTCAGGTGGGGAGGAATATCCCATCTGACACATGGATACCTCTTGCTTTTCACTTATGGGACTTAATATGGTCAGAATTGGGAGTTGTATAGTATGGTGGATGGAAGGTAACCCAGAGCTTGGGAGCCATGTGTTAGAGCAGTGGTTCTCAACCTGTGGGTCCCCAGATGTTTTGGCCTACAATTCCCAGAAATCTCAGCCAGTTTACCAGCTGTTAGGATTTCTGGGAGTTGAAGGCCAAAACATCTGGGGACCCACAGGTGGAGAACCACTGTGTTAGAGCTTCTGTGTGAGGGATCCTCTCTCCAGGTTGTCCTCAAATCCAAATCCTTGGCCTCTTGCCATCCACCTTGCTCCTCACAATCATTCCCTGGATCACCTGGGTATTTGGGCCTCTGGGTGATCCCTGTATGAACCAGGGGATGTGTTTCTCTGTAGGTTTCTCTGTAAGCGTGACCAAGCTCTCTGTGAAAGCTTAATAAGAACAGCTAATCACCATTGTAAAAACAAGCAAATAGAAGTTTATTAAGACACAGATAACACATGAAACCCTAATCTATGTAATCATTGGCAGCTTTCCAAAATTCTGTTTAATTTTTACTTGCAGCTGACTGTCTTGTGTCTATTACAGTTCTTCCCTATCTCAAAGCAGTCTTTCCCTTGTCTCTCTGGAATCTGTCTGTATGCCATCTTCTTCCTTGGTCTCTGTAATCTTTTCCCTAACTCTAAGCCTTCTTTCCTCTATCTGCCTTCTGTTAGAGCAGGCATGGGCAAACTTCAGCCCTCCAGGTGTTTTGGACTTCAACTCCCACAATTCCTAACAGCTTAGAGATATGCTTCAATTGTGTATTCTTTCTGTCCCATAGCCCATCCTTCACAGCATTCCCTGCTTTGTGATTGGCTGACACCAACAATGCTCACCCAGCCCCTCTTTTCACAGCTAGCACAGCTTGGCATAAAGCATGGGCATTGATTCTGCTCCCACCCACCCCCACACCCAACCTCCAACTGGGTTTAGTTTGGGAGATTTCTTCTGTGCTGCTAAGTCACTTTCAACCCTATGAATGAGAAACCTCCAAGAGGACTGGTGGTCATCTAACAGCCCTGTTCAGGTCTTGCAAACTCAGGGCCGTGCCTTTCCTGATTGAACTAATCCACCTGTAGTGCGGACTCCCTCTATTCCTAGTGCCTTCTACTCTACTGGTATTGTCACATAGTGAGTCACATAGTATTATGATACATTCCAAGTAAAATAGACTGGGTTTAGTCATCTTGGCTTTTAGGGAGAGTTCAGATCTAATTTACTCTAGGACCCACTCATTTGTCTTTTTAGCAGTCTATGATATTCATAGAGCTCTTCTTCAAATTAGCTAATTTATTTCCTGCCAGCTTTCTTCAGTGTCCAGCTTTCACACTCATACATAGAAATTGGATTTATAGCATAGATTATCCCAACTTCAGCATTCAAACTATTACCTTTTGCTTAGCCACTCCAGGAAGTGTAGAGCCAGTTATAGTTGTGCACAGTCTCAGACGAAGCAACATGGTCCTGCACATCTCTGCATCACAAGGACCCTATTTGATGACTTTAACATGGAAGAAAAACTATCTTAGCCACTATGTATTTATTTATTATTTATTTATTTATTTACTGCGCTTATAGACCGCAATTCTCAGCCCAAGGGCGACTCATTGCGGTGTACAACATGGAAAAACAAGTGCAAATTACAAAACATAGTGTAAAATAATCCACAATTCATCATTATCAGAAAAATGTCTTATCAAAACATCAACATTACTACAAAAGCCATTCCGAGTCGTCTCATCGTCAAACCCACAATCCGATATCATTTCCGTTGTTCCATTCCTATGGTCAAATTACCAGTCATTGCACTTCTTGATCAAATGCCTTCTTAAACAGCCAGGTCTTTAACTTCCTGCGGAATATCAACAGGGAGGGGGCTAGCCTGATGTCCACGGGAAGGGTGTTCCACAGCTGAGGAGCCACCACCGAGAAGGCCCTATCTCTCGTCCCCGCCAGCCGTACCTGTGACGCAGGCGGGATCGAGAGCAGGGCCTCCCCAGAAGATCTCAAAGTCCTCGTGGGCTCATAGGCCGAGAGGCGGTCAGTTAGGTATCTTGGGCCGGAACCGTTTAGGGCTTTACAGGCCAATGCCAGCACCTTGAATTGAGCCCGGTAGCAGATCGGCAGCCAGTGGAGCTGGTACAGCAGGGGAGTTGTATGCTCCCTGCGTCCCGCTCCTGTTAGTATCATGGCTGCCGCACGTTGGACCAGTTGGAGCTTCCGGGCCATCTTCAAAGGCAACCCCATGTAGAGAGCGTTGCAGTAGTCTAGTATATAGTAGAGGTAGAAGGTGGCTTTCCCTCCAACCCTCTCCCCTGATTACTAGTGTGTTATTGTATTTTCCATGCCTTAGCCCAGTCATTAATCGGATTGATGAATTCAGAAAAAGACTAGGACTTGGAGGAACAGCTGGGAAGGAATTGGACAAGGTTCTGCAGTGCAATGAAATATAATTAACAGGTGGCACAGTGGGTTAAAGTGCTGAGCTGCTGAACTTGCTGACCAAAAGGTCGCAGGTTAAAATCTAGAGAGCAGCATGAGCCCCCGCTGTTAGCCCCAAGCTTCCGCCAAGCTAGCAGTTTGAAAACATAAGATTTAAGTGGAATCTCTATTCCTACCATTTGAATCCATTGCTCCCTAGTGGTCTTCAGAGCAGCAGAAAACAAGCTTCCCTCCCCCCCCCCCCCCCAGTGATATTCTTTCAGACATTTAAACACATAACTATCATGACCCCTCCCAGCCTTCTTTTCTCCAGGCTAAATATACCCAGCTCCTTAAGTTACACTTTGCAGAGCTTGGCTTTCAAACCTTTTATCAATTTGGCCACCCTTCTCTGGACACAGTCTAGCTCAGTGTTTCTCAACCTTCCTAATGCCTCGACCCCTTAATGCAGCTCCTCGTGTTGTGCTGACCCCTAACAAGAAAATTATTTTTGTTGCTACTTCATAACTGTAATTCTGCTACTGCTATGAATCGTAATGTAAATATCTGACAGGCAGGGTGTATTTTCATTCGCTTGACCACATTTGGGACAAAAACTCAATATGCCCAAATTTGAATACTGGTGAGGTGGCGGGGGGATTGATTTTGTCATTTGGGAGTTGTAGTTGCTGGGATTTATTATTCTCCTACAATCAAAGAGCATTCAGAACTCCACCAACGATGGAATTGAACGAAACTTGGCACACAGAACTCCCATGACCATCAGAAAATACTGGAAGGGTTTGGCGGGCATTGACCTTGTGTTTGGGAGTTGTAGTTCACCTACATCTAGAGAGCACTGTGGGCTCAAACAATGATGGATCTGGACCAAACTTGGCTCAATATGGACAAATGTGAACACTGGTGGAGTTTGGGGAATATAGACCTTGACGTTTGGGAGTTGTAGTTGCTGGGATTTATAGTTCACCTACACTCAAAGAGCATTCCGAACCTCACCAACAATAGAATTTGGCCAAACTTCCCACTCAGAACCCCCATGACCAACAGAAAATACTGCGTTTTCTGATGGTCTGTGACGACCCCTCTGATACCTCCTCACGACCCCCCCCCCCCAGGGGTCCCAACCCTCAGGTTGAGAAACACTGGCTCATTAATAGAAAAGTTATCTCCCTCCAATTAATCAGTTTTTTTCCAAAATATTTTATTATTTAATTAATTATAGAAAGGTAAGATTCAAAGGAACTCCAAGGGCCATCTAGTCTAACCCCCATCGTTCAGGTCCACAACTAAAGCGCTTCTGAGAGTTTTTAACAACTTCTGTTCAAAAGTTCTAACAAAGGAGACTCCACCAACATCCAGGGTATTCCATGCTACTGTCAAACACTTGTTAGAAAATTCTTCCCAATATTTAAATGCAACCTATTTTCCCATAATTTAAAGAAGTTGTTCTAGTCTCTGGGGCAGCAGAAAACAAGCTGCCTGCTTCTATTATGTGGTATCACTTCATATATTTAAAGGCAGCTTCTCAACCTCTTCAAATTTATTTTAAAACTTGTTAATTTTTATTTCCTACAGAAACACAGATCAATGTTTGTAACATCTACATAACTTTCAAGTAAACTAATACAAATAACATTTCTTGCCTGCCAGCCGGTCAGGATGGGTCATTCTGTGAGGATCAAGACTAGATTAATAAATGTTGGGGTTACAATGAACATATATTTTGAGACTCCACTGTCTGATCTCGGAGTCAGGCTTTTTTGTCTTCCCCTGTACATACGTTCATGTGAACATGGAACTGTTCAAGCGCAGCCTCCGCCTTCCTATCCACCCACACTGTATGCACAGCCTGTCTCACTTCCATCTGTCACATCACACTCTGTCCCAGAAATCAGTGCAGCTTAGATCTCCTTCTGAGGCTGTTGACTTTCAAAAGCAGAACTGTTCCCAGCGTGTGATTTGTGAAACCAACACAGCCAATCATCCGCAATCTGAAGGAGATGCTTTGACAAGCCTTCAGCCCCAGGCATGCCACTGCATGTGGGTGATGCCCTTGGCCCTGGTTGACCAAAGGCATTTTGCTGCCTGAGGCAGAACAGCAAATGGAACCAACCCATCCCTTTAACCCAAGACAAGGTCACTCTTCAGGAAGGTTGATCCTGCCATTAGGGGAAAAAGAGCTTGAAAAAGTTCTTTTTTTTCAGAGTGCAACCTCTAGAAACCTACACCAAGCACAGACAATAGGAGTTGCAATTGAAAAGGTAACTTTTCCAAGATGCAAGGCAGAGTGAGACAGATTTTGGATGTCATGAAAGCACAGCAAATTTCTGGTTATTTGCCCATATATACTCGAGTATAATAAGCCAACCCGAATATAAGCTGAGGCACTTAATTTTACCACAAAAAAAAAACTGGGAAAACTTACTGACTTGAGTATAAGCCAAGGGTGGGAAACACAACAGCTACTGGTAAAATTTGAAATAAAAATAGATACCAAATAAAATTACATTAATTGAGGCATCAGTAGGTTAAATGTTTTTGAATATTTACATAAAAGTGTCATTTAAGATAACACTGTCCAACTCTGATTAAATCATTATTCTAACCACTTTCAATGTTATTGTGCTTACATATCCTTCCAATAATCACCATAGTTTATTTTAACTATACATTTTGGGGAAAATGCTGTATGTATATGGATCAGGAAAAGTGGAAAAGACTGGCACAAAGAGAGGAGGAGAGGAAGGTGCATGCTGAACAGAGAGAGGAGAGGAAGGTGCGTGCTGTGCTGAGAGAGGAGAAGAGGAAGGTGTGCGCTGCAGGAGAGGAAGAGAGAAAGGAGAGGTGAGGGTCCTGGCAGCCCCAAGCCTTCCCACCAGGACCCTCATCCGAGTATAAGTTGAAGGGGGCTTTTTCAGCCTAAAAAGGGGGGCTGAAAAACTAGGTTTCTACTAGAATATATACAGTACTTTGAAAAGCATTTGCAAATATCCTGTGAATCAAATAAGAAAACCATGAGAAAAAATCAGTATAAGTTGGAATTAGCTTGAAGGTACATAACAACCACTGTTTTTCTATTTCTTAGGATAGAGAGATGTGCTTGTGGAGTTTTGTCCTGCACTTTGTCAAAATAACTATTGGTTATTTTGCAGCATTCATTCTGGTGGGACACGTGCTATTTATTTATTTATTTGTTTACCACATTTGCATACCGCCTTTCTCAGCCTGGAGGCGACTCAAGGCAGTTCACAGTCGGCAACAATTCGATGCCTCAACAATTATAAAAAACAAACAATTACAAAATACAATTAAAACACAATATAAAAACCATACAAAGCCATAAAAACATTATCATGAGCGTCTCCTTACTAAAGAGTCAAGTCTAATTATATTTCTGCTACAAGGAGTATGTGACCATATGTACCCTTCTTGTGACGAAAAGGAAACACTGGAATTCCATGAAAGCTTTGAATATGGGTACACTCTTCATAATATGAATTATTTCATTTTATTTTAATTTGCATCTAAATTACTCATAAAAGACATCAGTAGAATGGAGACATAGATTCTCTTGGGAAAAAGTGTAATAAATCGAAGTAAATGCCAGCAATGCCAGTCTCCTGTTTAATATTAGTCTAAACTAACCCCTTCGAGACAAAACAAAATTTAAAGTGAGAAGTTTTGAAAGATATTGTAACTGGAAATTTACCTGTTAGAAGAGGGAAATTTCACATTTATGAGTAATCTCCAGAAGGGGGAATGTTGGATGTGCTTAGCCAGGGGAAGTCTACTAAGTGTATGAATAAATAGACGTGGATTTCCACTGTAAGTATACCACTCCATTTTGTCCTGCTGCTCAGCTGTAAAAAAGAGAAAATAATCTGTATGTTATCCTAATTTTGCTGTATGATTCTCATGTCATTTCCAGAGCTGGTCACTTTGCCTGAATAGCACCCTCTACAAATATTTTGGCTTGTCCACAAACACACATACAGAGAGAAAGTTTTCAAACATACACAGACATACTTTCTCAACTTTTTAAAATATGATTGCTTGACCTCTGCCTACAACTGCAAATAAAAGTAAGTGTAAGGAATATGTTTGTATCCCTTGCTAAGAAAGCCAAGCCAACCAATGTTGAGAACATGGGTAAGGAATCTGTGACCCTCAGATTTCTTTTCTTTGGATCACATGTCCCATCAGCCACAGCCAAAAGTCAGGATGGTGAGGGTCATAACAACCAGTTGCCCAGATCTCTGACATAATCTATCCAGCACAAAGCACAATGACGGAAAGATGGAATGAATATGGTTCATATTTGTGGGTAATAGATGCTGCCTGCAATCTTAGAGTTGTTTTAAGGGCACTTGTCACTCATTCAGAAGGAGCCTTGAAAATCAGTTGAACTGACTGCAGAGGAGGGCAAGATTGCACTTGGTCTTTTCTTGCTCTCTACTAAAGTGCTCCTTCTGCCAACCATACGTGCTGTCTGTCGGTCTGGCCCTCTCTTTCTGAGTTTTGCCTTTCCCTCCCTCCTGGTAGAGTTGCAATCTCCGGTATCCTAATCTGTGTACCTTCCCCCCTTCAGTCAACATGCTCCTTCTAGTTATCAGCTCCCTCCACCTCCATTCTCTCTCTAACTCTTATTCTTTCTCTTCCCTCATCTTTTCTCTCCCTCCCACTCACCTTCCTGCCTTTTCATCTCTCCGTCTTTCTCTTTCTGCCTCTTCTCCTCCTCTGCCTGCCTGACTTGACTCTGGCACACTCTCGGTCGCTTTCTGGATGCCCGAGCCAGACGTTTCTTGAAGCGCACAGACAGAGCAAAGCACTGCGCAGCACACACATGCTGCTTTCTCCTCAGAGCCAGTAGAGGCTGCTGGAGCGTTGAGTGCTACTGGCAACTCTCACAATCATCTCCTCGTCCCCGAGTCCATTTGCTCACTCTCTGAAGGACCAGCAGAAGGCAGCTGAGGTACAAGTTGACAGGAAGAAGCAGGGAAGTGAGCTAGTATAGCAAGGAAGATAAGAATTATCTTCTGCCCTGAGGGCTAGTGCCCTGCCTAACTTGTGGCTGGCACGAACAGCAGCCGGACAGGTCATGTCATGGACCCGTCCTCCCTCTTCGCGCTGAGGCAGACCACATTCCATGGACTGCGCCACGTCTTCACCTCACACTTCTCGTGCCCCCATCGGGCTTTTTGGCTCATGGCTTTCCTGGCCTCCGTGGGCTTGCTGCTTACCTGGTCCTCCAACCGCGTCCATTACCTGTTCTCCTGGCCTGTCAACACCAAGGTACACCTCCTCTATGCCCACAACCTTACCTTCCCAGCCGTCACCCTCTGCAACAGCAACTTGCTCCGGGTGCGCCACATGAGCCGGGCAGACCTCCACCTGGTTGGCTACTGGCTCGGACTCCTCAGGAAGAACCTCCAGCCAATGCCGGCCATCCGGGCCTTGCTACAGGACCCCAGGTGGCTCTGGCTGGGGGCCCTGCTGAACTTCTCCCACTACTTGCCTCCCTCGCCACCAGAGGAGCAATCCACGCGACACCTGCTGGACAGACTGGGCCACCAGTTAGAGGAAATGCTCCTCTCCTGCCGTTTTCAGGGCGAGAACTGTGGCCCCCACAACTTCACAACTGTAAGTTAGCATGGCAAAAGGGGGCCTGGGGGTGGGAATCAATAGTAGCTGCATCAAACCTTAAGTTCCAATGATTTTTAAAAAACAAGAAGGCAGTGTTAGGAAGTATAATAGAGAGAGATGGTATCACTGGGTACCGCAATTGCTAAAGGGTTATTCTTATATAAAGATCTTCAAGTATAGAAAGATAAAAATTTATCTTAGACCTTTCCGGCATGTAATTTTTTCTGAGGAACCATAAAAAGAAGTTACTATCAGAATAAGCATGAGGAATTGCTCTGAAACCCAAAGCTTGGGCTTCTTGTCAAAGTCTGATTTACTTGCTTATTTTAATGTATCCACTACTGGTATGTATTAATCAGAGGTAGGAAAGGGGCTTGTAGTACACTTCCCAGAATCTGACGGCTTGCCATGTTAGTTGTGGGATTCTGGGGATTGTAGTCCCACAACACACATATTCCAATTTGTTAAGGTTGAGAGGCATGACGGAGAAGGTGACCCTTTCCCCAGGTGCTCTAGCTTCCCCCTTCCTCCTCCCTGCAATTGCATGACAACTTAGAGAACCCGAATCAGGCTGCAATGAATGCAAACTGCAGACCCCTACCCATCTTCATCATCACTTCTGAATACAGTTTTAATAGTGAAGTGTTCTTAGTTCTTGTAGTTGGGACTACAAAGGAGAATTCAAAGGGAAGGGGAGCCTATGAGCCTATGGCTCCTTGCAGAATAAATTAGTAGTTTTACAAATCAGAATGTTATGGCTATTGTGTAGAGACAAAGGTTGCAAGAGAGACAAAGTCGGGAGATACATGAATCTCATATCTCAATATAGCCCCATTTCATGCGGGGTTGTTAAGTATGGATTTCTGACTGCATTTACCTGTGTTTTTTGTTCAGACTGGTTCCCTTACATATGCCCACGCTATTTTTGCCCTCCTTCTCTTCCTAAATTCCTTCTGCACAGGTAGTGGGATGTGTGTGTGTGTGTGTGTGTGTGTGTGTGTGTGTGTCAGAAGCAAATTGAGAAAACACAAGTTGCTTCTGGTGTGAGAGAATTGGCCATCTGCAAGGACACTACCCAGGGGATGCCTGGATGTTTTGATGTTTTACCATCATTGTGGGAGGCTTTTCTCATGTAATAATAATAATAATCATCATCATCATCATCATCATCTTTATTTTTATACCCCGCCAACCATCTCCCCTAGGGGACACGGGGCAGCTTACAAGGGACACACCCAAGATTACAATTAAAACACACATGTAAAACACTTTAACCAATTAAAACATCAGATAAAACAAATAACAACACAATACAAAGCAATATAAAAACAATACAGCTGAAAGAAACATAGCTGAGGTACAGATTCAATGAGTGCAATACATTTTTACAGGAGCACAGGAAAGTATAGCAATATGGTAAACTGGGCAGGAAATACTGTCATAACACATATTGAGGTAGAACGTATGCCAGTGTAAAGTGCAGGCCGTTGTAAAGTGTGGAACTCATGTCCCCGCATGGGGAGCTGAAGCTGACAGAGGGAGCTCATCCGCACTCTCCCCAGATTTGAACCTCCAACCTGTCGGTCTTCAGTTCTGCCGGTACAAGGTTTTAACCCATTGCGCCATCGAAGGCTCTTAGGTAGTGGGATGAGGTGCAAAACTATCAAAGAAGCAAAGTAGAAATTCTGCTCCAGCACTACAGGCTTGTGTTTACTTCCTTGTGGTCAGAAGTCCAACGGAATGAAGAGTGACTATCTCATGAATCCATGTGGGCAGGATCAAGCTGCTGCCCATTTTCATTCATGAAGTTTCACTACTGCTTACCAGGGATACACAGCCCTTTCCCCCAGGCATTTTGAGATTTGTCTCCTCTTTGCCAGAACTGTTTTTTGGTACAAGAGTGGGAGGACATTTAAGCTTGTTCGTGATCAGCTACTTAACTTCTTGTGCCAGCAATGATTTATGCGTATTTGCAGGAGGAGCTGCAGTTCTCATCCCTGGTGGTGAGAGCTGCAACCTGAAGTAAACTCTGTGTTATTTTTAAAGCTGTTCTCCAGTTCTCATTATGAACCCTTCATTCTCAACATGTGTTGATGGACCAAGTTTCCCAGCAATAGCTAAAGATCATTTTGGTATTCATGGATTACGGAAGCACCCTCAGATGCCTGTAGTTATCCTAACATTTCTAGTGAACATAGGGATGCCCGTGAGCTTACTGTTTGAACATGTTCCTTTCTGCTAAATAGCCTGCCCAGCTCTTTTAAAACTATCATTCTCATCTGAGGCAGGGTGGGGTGAAAGTACGGCTTCAAACATTGTGTTGTTGAAGGATTTCATGGCTGGAATCACTGGTATGTTGTGAGTTTTCCAAGCTGTATGGCCATGTTCCAGAAGTATTCTCTCCTGACGTTTCACCTGCATCTATGGCAGGCATCCTCAGAGGTTGTGAGGTCTGTTGGAAACTAGAGAAATGGGGTTTATATATCTAGTTTCCAACAGACCTCACAACCTCTGAGGATACCTGCCATAGATGCAGGTGAAACGTCAGGAGAGAATGCTTCTGGAATATGGCCATACAGCCTGGAAAACTCACAACAACCCGGCTTCAAACATTGTTACGATCCAGGTGCAAGTCCAGTTGCCATTAGAAAGTCCTGTCATGACTTTTTGAGCCACCACTTTCCAGAGAAGCTTTTTTTGTGTGTTCCCACATAGCTAATGGTTTTTGGTAGTTTGCTGAGCATGGTTTCATTTGGATATTCTTTTAATGATCTGGAGTTTGTTCTTTTTTTTTCATCTGTTGGTCTGTTCTTTTTCCTGCTCCTATTCTTTTCTTTTCTTTGTTGCTTTTCATTCTGAAAGATACCACCTGAGGAGTTCTGTAGAAATTCTGCATAATTATGTAGATTCCAATGACTTTACCACTCAAAAAAGCATATCCTGTATTGCAAATTCATCACTCCTTATGTGGCACCTGGTTGTATGTACAGCCAGCTCTTAGCTTTCATAGGAGTTAGAGGCACAGCAAATATCTCTGGGGTAGGAAGAGACAAAGGGGAGATGGGGCACTACCATTGCAATCAATGGGAGACTCCCTGACCTCCCTGCCTGCCCTCACTGCCACCTTGTGCTCAACCTGCTCACTCTGCTCATTCGCCCACCAGCCTCTTTCCCTTGTAGCCAGGGCACACGTGGAAGTGTCGGGCACATGACAGGAAGAACATTGGGAAAGCAGCTGGGACCGGGAGCAGGATTGTGCTGGCTTCTGCCTTCCCTCCTCTTCCCTCATGTGTTAACTGGGCCACAGGGCCAATGCTGCTCCACTAGGGCTTCTTCACAGGAGGCATCTGGGTATGGCCAGTACTACTGCTGCAACATGGTCTCAACCTGCATCTCTCCATCATCTGCTGCCGCTTGATGTACTCCCTTCTCCTATGTGTGAATGGAGGCGCCAGCTAGAAACTGTTGGAAATAGCAACCTTCTGCAAGCCACCTATATTAGTTATTTCTTATGTATATAATTGTGATTGCTTACTATATTGTGGGGGAGCTCCCAGTGACGCAGTAGGTTAAACAGCTGAGCTGCTGAACTGCTTGCAGGTTCGATGGTTGCAGGTTTGAATCCAGTTGCAGGTTTGAATCCAGGCAGCAGCATGAGCTCCCGCTGTCTGCCCCAATTTCTACCAACCTAGCAGTTCAAAACATGCAAATATGAGTAGATCAATAGGTACTTCTCTGAGGGGAAGGTAACAGTGCTCCATGCAGTCATGCTGGTCACATGACCTTGGAGGTGTCTACGGACAATGCTGGCTCTTCAGCTGAGAAATGGAGATGAGCTTCACCTCCCAGAGTTGGACACAACTGGACTTCATGTCAGGGGAAAACCTTTACCTTTACTACTCTATTGTATGTATGTATTGTATGTATTGTATCTATGTCACTGTTACATAAATTGTACTGTAAACCGCATTGAGTCGCCGAATAGGCTGATAAATGCGGTATAAAAGCGAAGCAAATAAATAAATAAATAAATAAATATTGGTATGCAGTTTTCCCTTTACTCTATATATACTCTATGTATATATTAGTATGCAGTTTTCCGTTTACTCTATGTTGTTAGAGGTTGTGCGAGGGACTACAGATGACTAGGACGGTTTTAAATGGTGTGTTTTAATATTTTGACAAATGTTTTTTTTAATGTTTATGTATTGTATGTGAATTTGTGTCCCGGCATTGAACGTTTGCCGTGTATACGCTGTGCTCCACCCTGAGTCCCCTTCAGGGTGAGAAGGGTAGAATATAAATATTATATATATATAATGTGACCTTGATCATAACAAGGTAATGCCTTTCCAAAAATGTTATGATTATTCCAAATAGTGTGAATACCAATTAATCTCAAACTTCCAAAAGGTTTTGTAGATTCCTAGTTTTCCCAATAAAAATGAATGCCATGAACATGATACTAAAGGCTCCAGAGTCATCACTTTGTCATCTCACAGCCTCTGCACTGGAGCTGCCCCCTCGTCCTCTGTGGCCCCAGCTGTTGGAGCCATTGCCATTACATGGGTGAAACAGAGACACTTGCATTGCACAGTGCTACTAATAAGAAACAACAGATATGGCCCAGGCAAGGCTGTGAGACATAAGAGACACACACACCCTCACACACAAGGCAGGACAGTGAGATGCTACCATTGTATATTATATATTTCTTTGCTGCCCCCAAATATTTATTAAGGTTTCTTTTGCTGCCACCATTTATTTATTCATAGGCCACCTCCTTCAATAGAATATTCAAGAAGCCACACAAACTCTTCAGGTGAAATAAAACAAGAATATGTTGTTTATGTTGTTCTTGAACAGTAAGATGCGTATTGTGTAGTGTCAGGCTTTACTTTTACAGAGAATTGTACTATAACTTAAGTTTCTTAAAAGCAATGTTCCACACACAGGAATACAAACAGGTTATTTTGAACCTTTTGAATCCTCTTTCCACACCAGCCCTCTAACACTATAGAGGCCTACTAAACTCCTTATTCCTTCTCCCTGAAGGCTTTAACTATTTTCCTCAAATAGGTAAATTTCTAACAAACAGTTCCCAAAACCCTTCCTTCCCCTTCAAATCTCCTAACCTAACCCATCAAATTTCAAACTCTAAAACTGACCATTATGGCTGCCTTCGCTCCTTCCTTTCCCTCTGGCTCTGCCCATCTCCAGGTGCTAAGCAACTCCCTCCAATTCCATCAGCCAATCAGACTGCACTTCCAGCTATGAAGCTGCCTGATCACTCCACACCCCTTATCTTTTCCAAGCCAGCCCTGTCTACTACCTTTACACCAATCCTGCAAGGTAGGCCAATCCATTACACATAGCACTGGAGAAGGAAAGGCCGTACATTCCACCATCACCTCAGTTGCCCCAACATCCCTGGCCTGCAGAGACCTGCTCCTGCTCGTCACCCTGTTTCTGTGTGCTGCATATGTCTGTTTCACCCAGGCAATGCCAATGAAACCACCAGCAGGGCCCACAAAGATGAGGTGGCACTCTCTGTGGCTGAGTTTGCAGGAGAAGGCAGGTGGGAGAATACCTCTGGCTGCCTTCCTGGGCTCCTTCCATCCTCTGTATCTGCCACCTCAATATGCTTCCTGCTGTGGGAGAAAGCAGAGGGAGGAATGAATGAAAGTGCAGAGAAAGGCAGGGAGCAAGTGGGCACCCCTTCTTTTTTCCACCTTGCAGGGTGTCTCCTTCCCTGCGCCCTTGTTTTCCCTCTGCCTTTCTCTGCCCGCCTACTTGCTCACTACTTTTCTCCAGTGCTCAGGGAAGGATGGCAATGAGAAAGCAGACAGGCAGAGAAGGGAAGGGCAAAACTGAGTGCTCCTTTCTTTCTTCACCTGCCTACATGCTCGCTGCCTTTCTCACTGCTGGATGAAGGAAGGCAGGAGAGCAGGCAGGCAGGAGAAGAAAGAAGGGAGGAATTGTAGGCCCAGATGGAAGACACCAGTGAGGAAACAGGTGGGTGGGCAGAGAAAAGCAGGGAGGAAGCTGACATGTGGATGGGGAAAGGCAGGGAGGAGGCGTGTGAGCAGCAGTCAGACTCGGACACTGCCAGCCAGATTCAGACACCTCCTTGAAAAGAAAAGATCCTGGTTGCATGGGTACTGCTGCATACCACATATGTCTCCATTCCACCCAAATTAACTGTCACTCTCCATGCTTCAGATTCCTCCAGCCCTTAGAATGCACCCCTCTCTCCATCCATGATCTCTGATGCTGCCCTATGCCATTTTTCATAGGGGTGTACAAACCTCATCACTCATTCCCAAACTTCCTCAATCTTGCGAGGCTTGCAGTCCCTATTAAAATGGCATAGGGCTGTATCAAAGGTGACAGCACATCATTCATGAATAATTAAATCTGTGACAATGAAAACCATAAAAGTGGAGGGTTGTACTTGTTCTGGCTAAAAGCATTGGCATCTCAGGAGATACAGGAACGCTGTTTGAGGTACCAAATTTGTGATGGTCTCATTCACTCTAGTCGGTCATCCCTAGACACTGCAATTGCTCCATGGTTGACATGTGTGTAGGAAGCTATACTTCCACCCACTCCCTCACAAAAAACTCTTTTTTTGTTCCATTTTGTTTTCTTGTTCAAATGGAAACTTTTATGATGTGTGGTGCAACCTTCCTTTCAAGATGAATCATTTCCGATTGTCCCTTCCATCCACCCCTCCCTCAGCTGCCTTGGGGGAAAAAGATATGTGAAGAAAAGCTGTTTTTTTGCAATTTGTATAAATACATATGCATCGAGCATATTTATGTTTATTCTGCATAAATTATTCTTTTCACCATCGTGGGGAGAGACAAAGCCCTGCAGGTGGAATCCAATTAAGTCCTTCTGCTTGTGGAACAATGTCGGCAAACAGAATGGGGGCGGATCGCCTGCCCACAGTGAAGCCTTTTGCATGGCCAACATTTGCTCTGAAGCATTAGGGCAGCAATTTGGGGCAGAACTGGGATTCCAAGGAAGATGTGAAACACACCCCACCACCCCCTCCATTGTGTTAACTGACTTCCACTCCCTACAAATTTGGATTTTTGCCTGCATACAATTTAATTTTGTCTTCTGAAGCTTTAAAAAATTGTTTTTTGAATGACAACGACTAATATCCCTCAGCTGGCATGGCCATTAGACATGGAGTGGGCAACTACAGAAGGTTAGGGCTCTGATTAGCTAACCAGGATCACTTTGAGGGTGCACACATCCCATAAAAATTAATAGATTGCACCTAAATGACTCTGTGCCAAATATCTTGTAGGTAGAGGACATAGAAGCATTTTGCTATTTTTCTAGAATCCCCCCATCCCCTCCCCCAGTCTTAAAAAACATGATTTTTGTAAAAACAGGACATTAACAGAGTTCATTTTCTGTTCATAGAAAAGCTGAGGCAAAAATGCTCCTCACTTCCCTAGCAGGCATTTGGAAGCAATAAAACTGTGCTCAGAAGTCTATCTGCCACTAGCCAGAGATCATGCTGGCCAAGGAATTCTGGGAGTTGTATCTTTCAAAAGCAAAATTTCTGAGATCTCTGCCTTCCTAACATCTGGAAATTCTTCACATCCCTTCTTCCCTGGTCTTGAGGCATAGCCAGGTGTTGCACAAACATTTTCATAACTTTTTTTATAGAGCTAAAGAAGATTTGAAATGTAAGAACATAATCCAGACATGTTACATGTGGGAGAAGTGCTGCACTTCACTAGTAGATCACATGCTTTGCTTCCAGAAGGTCCCAGGTTCAATCCCCAGCATTTCTTGGGTTTTTTTTAATTGCATCAGAAACTACTTGAGAATATACTGCAAGTTGCTTCTGGTGAGAGAAAATTGGCTTTCTTCAAGGATGTTGCCCAGGAAATGCACAGATGTGTTACCATCCTTTGGGAGGTTTCTCTCATGTCCCCGCATGGGAAGCTGGGGCCGACAGACAGGAGCTCACCCTGTCTCATGAATTCGAACTGCTGATCTTCAGTTCTTCAGGATAGCAATTTAGCCAGCGCAAGGTTTTAACCCATTGCACCACCACAGCTCACATTCCTTGGTTGAAGACCCAGTATCTCAAACCATAGATTCTAGAGCAGTAGTTCTCAACCAGTGATGTTTTGGCCTTCAACTCCCAGAAATCCTAACAGCTGGTAAACTGGCTGGGATTTCTGGGGGTTGTAGGCCAAAACACCTGGGGACCCATTGGTTGAGAACCACTGCTCTAGAGCAAGGAGGGGGAATCTTATGGCACCCCAAATATTGTTCCGCAGTGCCCAGCATCTCTGACCATTGCAAGCGCTAACTAAAAGTACTGGGGTTTGTAGTCCAACAACTTCTGGGGAGGGGGGGACCTTCTCTAGGGGACAGAGAACTGTTGTCCACCAATATAGACATTGCTGCCTTAGGCAGTCCCAAGATTCATCTGACTCAGTGTATAGTATCTTTCTGTGTTCCTCTGAATGTTCCTTTCATGACAGTACCTAGTACTTCACCTTTCATTGAACTCCATTATAGAAATAGAAATAATATTTCCAGTGATTCATTTCCAGGCTGAAAAATGGGCTTCCGAACAGTCAGAAACCCAACTGGAAAGAACATTGCACCAGTGAAATTTTGCACAGGTTTTTCCAGTATTCAAACATTACATTGTGTTCCGAAGTAATGATTCTGGGAAGAAATATGTATATGTTTATTACAATCCCAAAAATCAGATTTCCTGCAGAGAAGACAGATCTTCTGTTCAGAAAATGCAGGTACCTCTCTATGGAGCAATCCCTCCACAGCACTTCAGGATGTTTGAAAACAGGTGAAATACTGTGAAGTATTTGTTCTCTCTTGCAGTAATAAGTCACTCTTGCAAATGAGGATGAAATAATCAATTTCCATCCATCTTTCTTTATATTTGAAAGAGGGATGGACAGGGTCCTAATGGGCATTCTTGTCTGATATATAGTAAAAGTTGAAAGTCTCAGGAGGAATAACTTTACTATTAAAGGGAGTTTTGAACCTCCATCTCCTCAGTCTCTGACATTCAACCACACCGCAGTGTCATTTATCTGAAATGAAAGCTAGACTCTAAAACTTCTAGAATGATTAAATGATAAATAAATAGGTAATGCTATGTTAAAATAAATGAAATGCTGAAAGATCTGAATTCTATGTAAGGGCATGGGATGCAAATCAGGTTTGTATTTATAATGTTGCTTTTGGAGGGAAGGAGACATAATTTACATTGTTTATGGTGTGCCGCATTGAATGCCAAAACGTGAAGCCTGCTCCCATACCCGTTGTCACTGGAAATGCTACTTCAAAGGAAGACTGGTTGAAGAAGTTGGGGTGCTCACATGTACATATGTGCACATGCAACATACTTATGCATCCACAAACACACAGCGTTCCTGAAGACATTCTCAGAATGTATTCCTTTCATGATTATAAGGTATAGAAAAATAATTATCTCAAATGAACTAAGCTGTTTGTTTCCTTTGTGATTAAGATCATGTTCCTGAATGGAATACACTGGGACTGATTCCTGAGCAAACATGCTTTGAATTGTTCCATTGCAACACAGTTTTTACATATTTTGCATCAAAAGCATTGGATAAATTAATATAAAATTGATAAAAATAGAAGGAGCAACAGTGGCTAAATATCTTTTGACCAAAAATGGGCAGCAGCAACCACATTGTCTATAGCCTCAAACAATTCTTCCTCTGTACATGAGGCAGGACCTTGCGGACAAGCATACAGATGCAGAGTTGTCTGTTCTGCTCCACAGTCGCACAAGGTGGAGGATTCTTCTAGGTAGTTCCGTTTTGCCATGTTGTCTTTTGATCTGCCAACTCCACTTCTGAGTCTGTTTAAGGGCTTCCAAGTTGCCATTCTTGGTTTGCCCCTGGCAGGCATGTAGCCGGGGGGGGGGGCCTCGGGGGGCTTCAGCCCCCCCCCCCGAAATTTTCATGGTGGTTCGCGAAAAGGCCTTAATGGTGCATTATTTAAACTGTTATGTTTATTCATATCATGATCTGATCACCATACTCAATATATCCCATATGCATGGGGGTATTGGGGTAACGATACAAAAGCTTTGCTAGGCTAGCCCCTCTTTCACTCAGACTCAGCCCCCCCCCGAAACTCAGCCCCCCCGAAACCCCCCCTGAAAAAAATTCAGCCCCCCCCCCCCCGAAACGAAATCCTGGCTACGGGCCTGGCCCCTGGAGGAAGACCCTAAGGGGGGCATCCATTTGGGATTTCCTGGTTTAGCTCCTCAGAGGGATACTCTTGCTGTTGATGGGGAGACATTAAGAGGAGTGGTGGTTCTCATGAAGCTTTCCCTTGATTTGAGTCTACTGGGAGGAGGCTGATAGCCATGCAGTGGATGTCTTTCTCAGTGTTCAACCTTATTTCTCTTACAGTTAGCAGCAATTTCCCACATGGGGGTGGGGGGCAATGCCAGCTAGTTTGTAGAGTTTATGAACAGGTGTAGGTATAAGACTTCCTACTATTATTCTGCATGTTTCATTCAATGCTATGTTCACCTGCTTTGTGTGGGCCGACTTGTGCCAAGTAGGGCAGGCATGCTTGGCGGTTGAGTAAGACAAGGCCAGGGATGATGTTCTTGTTAATTTTGGATCTGCACCTCATTTGCTACCAGTAAGTTTCTATGGGATGTTATTGTGTGCAGCTACTTTGTGCTTGGTGTTCATGTAGTGTTTCCTATCTATTAGCATTCAATCTAAGGTGACACTGAGATATTTAGGATGGGAACAGTGTTTGAACTCTTTGCCTTCCCAGGTAACTTTCAATTTCCTGTTGGCTTCATTATTCTTTAGGTGGAAAGCACACACTTGTATCTTGACAGAGTTAGGCTTTAGGTGGTTATCTTTATAGTAGTTGGAGAGATATTTTATAGCATAAGTAAGTTGGATTTTGACTGTTTCAAAGTCTTTTGCTGGTGTTGTTAGGCCAAGGTCATCAGCATATGAGTGGTAAAGATGTTAAACAAAGTCGGTGCAAGAACTTTGGTGCTGCCTTGGGGTAAACCGTTCTTTTGCCTCCCCCCATCTACTTTTCCTGCCTTAAAACTCCATGTAGAAGCTGCGGTTTTCTAGGAGGGTCTGGACAGTTTTTGTAAAATCATAATACCGGGTAATATGGTGATTTTCTGTAGCATTTTTCTATGTTGCACTGTGTCATAGGCCACCATAAGGTTGACAAAAACTGTTCCCATAATGCAACCTTTTTCATATCCTTCCTTGATGTACTCAGTCAAATTAAGAATTTGGGCTGTACAGTTCCCTCTACTCAGAAACCTGCTTGTTGTGAAAGAAGCTGGGGTTCAATAATAGGCCCTAACTGATGTAATAGCATCCTCTCATATACTTTATATAGATGACATAGGAGCAAAACTGGCCAGTAGTTCCTGGCATTGGAGGTGTTTTTACCAGTGTTTTTAAAAGGCAATGATTTTAGTTTTCCTCCATATTCTGGGAATCTGTTTGTGTGTCAAGCATTGATTGTAAAATTTCAAAAGCCAGTTTTCAGCTTTGGGGCCCAAGTGTTTGATTTGCTCCATCATTAAGTCATCTAGGCCAGGTGCTTTACCAGTTTTACATCATTTAATAGCTTCTCTGAGTTCTTTCAGGTTTAGGAGAGATGACAATTGGTGGATTTCAAGTTCTGGCACCCTGTTGCTTTTCATCTTTATTCTGGTGCAGTTGGTTTTCCCATTCTGAATTAGCTGGTGTACTATCTGGTCTGGTGTTACATTTGCATGTCCACAGTTGACCAGAGGGTCACTATCCAGGTGTCTCAGCAATTGTCAGGCTCTTTGGCTACTCTTGGACATATCAAGATTCTCAAGCAGCTCTATCCAGCGTTCTTTCTTAGCATTAACTATGGCTGTAGATAATTTTAGCAACACAGTTCAAAGCATTTTTATTTACATGACCAGTTCTGTTGTGCTCAATGCAACTCTCTAGTATATTTGCTTAGGAGTGCAGATTTCACCCTGAATCTGTACCAAACTTATTGTCCTTTCCTCTCTGCAAAAAAAAAAAAATCATAGTTGCCCCTCTGAACTGAAATCTGAAATAGATGCTTGTGTGCTTTGTATCCATAACAGTTAGTTGTTGTTGTTGCTGATGATGATGCTGCTTCTAAAAATATAAAAACTGAGATGGGTCAAACAGCTCTTCTATTTTCCCCCACACTTCTGCTAAAGTGACAAGAATGATCTTTGTGAAGAGATATGCTGTTCAGATGGGAGCGATGAAATTTAGGCAGCCTTCCCAAGACCTTGCCTTCCTTTCTGGAGGTATTTCATGACAGAATCCTCATCATGATCCTGTTTTATAGCTTATCTGTCTTCCCCAGAAAAATAGGTACCTTTTTTCATTTTAATTACTTCGGCAGATTAAAACAAGATTTTTTTTTGTACCTCAAAGTTAAATCCAGATCCTCAGTTCTTCTTAGTGAAGCTATGGATTCATTTGATGAATGAATGTGTTGATGAAGTTTGAATCCTCTTTAATAATTCACAGTACAGATATTGGAAGAATTAGGAATTCATTATTTATCATCAACTGATTACTGTTGTAATTCGCGGTGAGAACTTCATATTCTCATTGACTTCAGCATACTAGAGGTTGTAGTCTATACTCAGGAGACTATTGGTGTATCATGGTGAAATCTCCAAAGAAGAGAATAGACTCAAAATGGTTAGAGGAAAACTTTACAATGGGATCATGTTATCAATTAATATAATAGTTTTTCATGCGGAGAAGAAAAGGGACAGACAAAGAAAGGAGACACACTCACTTAGCATTTCCAAGACCATCCAGAAGTGTCAACTGAGAGCAGCCAGCCTGACACCTCTGACCATGTCCCCACAAGCCAGGCACGGGCAAACTTGGGGGCCATATGGTGGGCCGGAGCAGGGTGGGTGGGCCGGAGCAGGGCAGGTGGACTGGGAGGGAGGGGGTTCTTCCCTAGTCCCATCACTGCCCTTTCCTCCCCTTCCTCTTCTCTTTTGGAGGCAGAGAGACAAGAAAAGATGAGAAACGTTTGGATGCCAAAAGGGTTGGCTTTTGTCAGGATGGGATGGTGGACAGGAGAAAAAAAGTGTATCCGTGAGACCCCATATTGCCTACTTCTGATAGAATCATAGAGCTGGAAGAGACCCTCAAGTTCCATCCAGTCCAACCTCCTGCCATTCAAGAAGGCACAATCAAAGCACTCCCGATAGACAGCCTCTGCAGAAAAGCCTCCACCCCACTTCCGTGCAGCTTATGCCACTCTCCAACAGCTCTTACTCTCAGGAAGTTCTTCCTAATCTTTTCAATCAAATCTCTTTCCCTGCCATTTGAAACCATTGGTCTCTTGTTCCCTGTTCTCTAGACCAACAGAAAACTAGTTTCCCCCCTCTTCCTCAATGGGACACCCTTTAAATCTTGAAACATTTTTTTATATTAGTTAATCCATACCATTTCAAATTACTGTAGATTTTCCAGTGGATGTTCTCAGGCATCCAGCATGTGTAGACCATTTTAAACTTCCTTATTTGTTGATTTGTGTGAGAAATGAAAATTAGAAATGATAAAACCAAGGAAAATCCACCTGTTGTCATTTTGGTGAACCTTCTCATATGAATTTACTCTGTGCTGGATGGTCCATCCCAGTTAAAATGAACAATAGCAAGAGAAATAGTGGAAATGATTTCTGTGAAATCTAGAGATCCACATTTGCATGCCAAAGGATTGTATTTTTGGTTTTCTAAATGTAAGGGAACAAAGAAAACTAGCATGACATTGTGCTTTTAGTGTTGGAAAATAACAGTGGACCTCAGAGTTTGAATTCCCACTCAGCCATAGAAACTCACTAAGAAATCTTGGGCAAGACGTACTTCCTCAGCCTCAAAGGAAGGCACAATCCCTCTGAACAAATCCTGTCAAGAAAACCCTGTGACAGATTCATCTTAGGGTCACTTTTAAGTTGAAAACAAAAAAAAGGAACAAAGGCGTTACAGGTATTCTGTGCCTTTATGTCAGGTATCAAACTAGCAGGCGGTTCTAGTGGGGGAAATTGAGGAAATGGGAATAAGGAATGTTGCCAATAAGAATGATGGCAATAGAGAAGAGGGGAAAGATCCAAGAAAACATTTATCTCAATGAGTTTAAAGCATGCATCCTTTCTTCAGGGGAGTAAGTTGAACAAGGCAAAATCTGTCTCTGTCGCTTTTAAACAGAGGCTGAATGGCCATCTGTCGGCGGTGCTTTGAATGCAATATTCCTGCTTCTTGGCAGGGGGTTGGACTGGATGGCCCATGAGGTCTCTTCCAACACTATGATTCTATGATTCTGTCTATCTAACTATCTGTCAGTTGATCAGTCTCTCTATCTATCTATCCATCCATCCATCCATCCATCCATCCATTACTGTCATACTGAAAAGTACATGCACAAGTATTCAGTTACAGGTTGAATATCTCTTTGAAATGCATGAAAGAAGTGTTCCATATTGCAGATTGGGGAAGGAGCATGATTTTGGAATACAGTAGAGTCTCGCTTGTCCAACCTTTGCTCATCCAGTGTTTTGTATTATCCAACGCGGTTTGCCTCTCACCCAGATCCACTGCTGTTTCAATACATTGCAATGTTTGGTGCTAAATTCATAAATACAGTAATTACTACATAACGTTACCGTGTATTGAAGTGCTTTTCTGTCAAGTTGTTATAAAAACATTATGTTTTGGTGCTCAATTTGTAAAATCATAACGTAATTTGACGTTTAATAGGCTTTTCCTTAATCCCTCCTCCTTATCCAACATTTTCGCTTATCCAATGTTCTGCCAACCCATTTATGTTTGATAAGTGAGACTCTACTGTACTTGCAAACAGATAATGAGACATCTTAAGTCTATATACAATATTCTTTGTGTATCTTATACATGTTATATACATAGCCTGAAAGTAATTTTATACGTAATATTTACAATAATGTTGTGCATGAAACAAAGTTTGTGTTCAATGAACTATCAGAAAACAAAACTGGTACTATCTCAATCACTAGCGTGGATAATTTTGGAGTGATTTGAGTTTCAGAATTCCAGATAAGAGATGCACTACCTGTATATTGAGTTCTAATGTTGCTGGTTGTCAGATGCAGAGGTAGAGGAATCCAGTCAGACCCATCTGCTAATGGGACCTTTTCCATCAGTGGAATAGGTCTGAATTTTGCCTCTCTACTTCATCTTTCATGCGACCTTCATCTCAGTTGCACAGATGGTTGTGGTGGGAATGAGAGGATAAGTTAACCCCATCTGATGCATTTTAGACTGGCTTCTTCTCCATTATCTTGCCTTCTTAATAGTAATAAGGTAAATGAGACTCAATAAAATGTGAAGGAAAATAAATCTCTTCATTTGAAAAAGCGGAGTGTTTCAGACTCACACAGAGAGACACACGCAGACTTCAGACGGCAATTATGCCACAAAAAGATGGGCCTAATATCTTTATATAAAATAAGAGTCACTTTGTGTTACAACTCAAATTTAGTAATGACTTCAAAATCAAGATGAGGTGCCAGAATTGGTGTGATATACACCCAACTTGGAGATGCAGGCAGCGGGAGAATGGAACAGATGGCTTGGAAATCTCACAATGCCATCATGCCGGCCAGGAGCAGCTTGCGGTCCCAAGAGCCGGGGGGAGGTGGGATGTCGCACCCTGCCATTTTGGGAAGAGGTGCCACCACACACACACACACACACACACTGCTGAAACTTGCCTCAAGTTCTTCCTGTGAAATTGGGCAGAACACATCCAGAATTATCAAATATTTGTATTGTGAGCCTTCTTGTCTACTCATTTGTAACCAGCATAACAAAGTCGCGTTGGACATTGGTGAATCATTTATTGGCATAGGCAGGACAGAAAACATGAGCCCACAATGCCTCTGATGGATTATCAGTATGCAGCTCTATAAACCATAAATTGCTAGCTCTGCCATTATGAGAACCAGCAAGACATCTAAATGAGTAAACTCACCCACCTTGATGAATTAGCGGGGGAATGGGAACACACTGGTATCTGTTTTGGTTTTTTTCCACTTTGAAAGCAGAATTAGGGAACATTCCAGCTATTAGCGTGTACAAGGCACTCAGAAACTAGACTGGAAACGAGTGGGAGTCTTTCCGAGGAAATGAGTCCCATCTGCTTAAAGAAATCTGTTTTGAATGTCTCCTCAAGAGGTCAAAAATAAATATAAGCGATGAGTTGGCCTAACTGCTTATTCACTTTGTGGCTCTGGGTGGGTCTGTTCCCAGTCTGTGATTCAGTTTTATTGTTTAAGAATTTGGCTGAAACTTAGCCCACTTCTGCCAAGCAATGGATGGGATAGAAGAGGCCTTGTGATGTCTCAAAATCTTTTCATGTTATTTAGGAAGCTGCTGCCAGAACTCACCCCTTTTCCTATTTGTTATATAAATGGCATGGCAGGGGTCATTAACTGGGCATTTGCAAATGATGGATTGCCCAAAAGAGTGTAAATACCAGCTTGGTGGAAGCTATCCCTCTTCAGCAAAGGGAGAAACTAGTGCATTCACCTCTGAGACTTCAGCTCTGTACTGATCAGTGTATGGGTTTTCCGTCTGTTCATGTTCTCTATGTTGAAGGTCTTGGAGCCTTTTCTGAGGCTGATGAACATGCAGCCTGGTTTCTGCCATGTAAACCAAAATGCAAAAAAATGCCCTACTGACTAACTGGGTGGGGTGAGTTGAGTTGTGGTGCACTCCAGTGCCCTCCATCTATCCTCCTAAGCAGGAACAGCCAGCCAAATAGTTTGAACCTTCTGATCACTGCTGATTGGCTGACTGAGAGTGGACTTTCTCCCTTTTGTCTGCCCCCCTGGAATATATTTGGGCTCACCCAGCTCTGGAGCTCAGTCTCCTTCAAGCTCTCTCTCTGGCCACCCATCTCTTTACTCTGATAGTTGTTTTTTGTTCTGGCTACTCCCAGCATGGGAGTATCTCCCCAGCTATGTGCTGGTGAACATGGCTGTGCAGGTGCCTGGATGGCACCTGCTGTTGCAGTGGAAACAAGATAGAGGTGTTCAATTTGGCCTTGTGGCCTCTAACCATTTGTGTGGAGTACTGCCATCAGCTCAGCACATGGGCTGGCCCATGTTGGATCCAGCACCCATGTGTGGCTGCCAACCTTTGCTGTCAGCTGTAACCAGTAAGCAAGTAGTGGCCCTTGTTACCTGAAAAAACTTAATGTGTGGTCTGCATGTCTTGAGAGGGGTTTTAGGCCCCTTGCACACACAACTGAAAATGCTCCAGTTTCCGTGATTCTCATCAAATACCTCTCAGGCAGCAGATGTGTAACAGTATAGATGCATCATATGCTCTCTGTATTTCTGTGATTTCAAGACTGCCCCGTATTCCATTGGGAAAGGCATATAATTAGGGAAATTGCTGATGCTTTGTGGGCTGTAACTATCCCTGGTGCTGAAACTGAGCATTGAATGTGAAGCCATGTCCTTGAGCAATAAGTCACTGCAAAGTAAGGATAGTGAAAGGATATCATTTGCTTTCCATTTTATTTCGTAAGAACTGACCACATTTCACATTTCCAAAGCAGGGTGCATTCAAGAATGCCAGGAGACGTCTGTTTCTGTACTTTGGAGAATGACAGTGCCTTTCTTCATTTTTAAAATGCATACAAAAATGCAGACATTTGGTCAAAAATACTGACACATCTTATAATGACCACATGGTAGAAATTAGTACTCCAAAATGCATTTATTAGGGAAATTGCTTGATAGGAGAAACCGCACACAGAAATATGTTCCTAGGGAGAAGACTATGCAAATAATGTGGATTTGGTCTTTTCCTTCTTTATGTTGGTCCAGCCTTTTAATGAATTGCTTAAAGATTGCAAAATGATGCCAAAACAGGATGAAGTAATTATGCAAGTGGGAGAAAATAATCACAAGAGCAAGAAAATGACTGGGGCACATTCATCCATCCCACTGCAAAGTGAAATGGGTCAGTGGTTCTCCGCTGTGTCTTTATCTCCATTATCCCCAACTGGCAGGACTGGCAAGACTCCACAGGCGAGTTTGGCTCCTGGTTTAATCCTTATACTTTTCCTTCTGCAGGTGTTCACACGCTATGGAAAGTGCTACACATTCAACTCAGGTCAGCCTGACAAGCCACCACTCATCACCATGAAAGGAGGAACTGGGAATGGCTTGGAGATCATGCTGGATATTCAGCAGGATGAGTATCTTCCAGTCTGGGGAGAAACAGGTATGTGATGTTTGTGGGTTTTCAAGTATACAACATAACACCCACTTGTCAGCCCTCTCTCTGTTGGATGATCACAACTTGCTCTTTTCCTATGCTAGGCTTATCTCTTTTTCATTCCAGATTCCAGTTATCCACAGCAAGTTCTTGCCAACTCCTTCTACCCCATTCCTCCTAGGACTTTATGTGCTTTATTACTTTCTCAGACTTTTCTGGTACCCTTCATCACACCTCCTTCCAGCCCTTCTTCTTAGTTTACCTTTTTTTCTATCCCATCCACTTCACCATGGCAACCCACTTATCACTGTCACGCAGAGAGCTGCCTCTTATCTACAAATAGCACATTGTTCTTCATAAAATAGGATCATTGTCAAGAGTGTAGTGGGGGGGGAGAGGGGTTAAAGCCTTGATCCCAATGCAGAGTTCACCCAGAGGCGCTGTGTTCATGAGTTCCTGGGTTGCTGGCCATTCATTTCTAAAATAAAAAGCTCTGTCAGGACAATGGATGGAAGGAATATTCAAAAATACGATTTGAACACAAACTCTGATGAGAAGCTTTTTCTGCCCAGGAAACAGGAGTTCACATTTCTGTATGTTCTTTCCTGTACAGAAATGCTGCTTTCTGTGCATACAACATGATGTTTTCTGTGCCAAACAACCACAGTTTTTCACAGTAATTTCCAGTTTGCAAATAGCCTTCAGAAACTGCTAGGTTTTCAAATACTTTCTCTCAGCAAGAAAATTGCTACTTTTGAGGAGGAACATATGATGCATCTATACTGTTATAGAAAAACTACCCTAAATATAGCAGAGCATCCAAAAACAAACAGGATACAAAAATTGAGCATCGGCTCATTTGCAGGCAAAGCATGAAATGTCGTGTGATGTAGCTGTAAAGAATGAAGAGCCTAGACAGGCAAAGA
This sequence comes from Anolis sagrei, assembly GCF_037176765.1. NCBI lineage: Eukaryota > Metazoa > Chordata > Lepidosauria > Squamata > Anolidae > Anolis > Anolis sagrei. The sequence continues at coordinate 140,168,034 of NC_090022.1, forward strand.
TGCAGAGTCCAATCTTTAAAATCACACAAAAGGTTTATTTACAATAATAAGAAATAACTGCATTTCTTAATAATCAAGAACTGGATCTGAGCCCATCTTTTCACATCTTTTCTAAGGTTTCAAGAGAGAGAGATTTAATCACTACATCTCTTTGACACACATGGAGAGAAAGATCTCAAAGCACACAGCGCATACTCTGATGTAAGAAACAGAAGTCAGATTTAAAAGTGTGCAGTAGAAAAGTATCAATTCTATACAACCATTCAGAATAAGAGCAGAAACAGAGAGGAGAGAAGAAATAGATACATTCCCAACTATCATACAGGAGACATGGCAGAAGGGAAACTCTCAGACTATTCTAAGCTGACTAAACTGTTTCTCATTGAGGACTGCAGACTTGGGCAGTGTGGGATTGAATTCCAACATATACCACTTAGGATGCAGTTTGACACCACTTTAACTGCCATGACGCAGTGCTATGGAATCTTGGGATCTGTAGTTTGATGTGACACCATGATGCTTTGGCTGAAAAGGCAAAAGACCTTGTGCACTGCACCTCCCATGAGTCCATATCATTCAGCCTTGGCAATTAAAGTGGTGTCAAACTACATTAGTTCTACAGTTCAGATGCACCTTAGTGAAGAATTACACCCCTAATCAGATGCCCTTTGAGACTTGTGTCTGGATCTCCCAGAAGATCATGGGCAGCAGAATGAGGGATGGGAATTTGCTTCTTGGCTCGCGCTTGAGCCGTACCCATCTAAGTCACCTGAGTTCTCTTTTTACTCTCTGTGTCACAGATGAGACCTCATTTGAAGCTGGGATTAAAGTGCAGATCCACAGCCAGGATGAGCCACCCTTCATTGACCAGCTGGGATTTGGAGTGGCACCTGGTTTCCAGACGTTTGTGTCCTGCCAGGAGCAACGGGTAAGAGAAGGAGACCCTGCCGCACACCTTTTTAAACCACTCTATCTTACCAGAACTAGTGGAATAAAGTGGGCCTCCCCATGATCTGGGGAGGATGAGAATTACTATGAGTGAAATCTTCTTATCTCCTGATAACAAGGACAAGGATGGTGTAAACCAGGCATGGGCAAACTTTGGCCCTCCAGGTGTTTTGAACTTCAACTTCCACAATTCCTAACAGCCAGTAAGCTGTCTGGGATTTCTGGGAGTTGAAGTCCAAAATACCTGGAGGACCAAAGTTTGCCCATGCCTGGTGTAGAATGTCAATGGTGTGTGAATTTTGCTTCTCCAGATGCTGTTGAACTAAACTTCCTCTTATTCCTTAGCATTGGTGCATGGGGCTAATGGGAGCTACAATCCAATGGGATTGGGATGACCACATGTTACCCAGGAAAGATCTAGAAACAGAATGAGTGTCTTTGGTTCTGAGTGCAGGGAATGGGATGAAATCATAGTCACACAGTATTCTGGTATCCCTAGTGACTTCAATACACTATTACTTTGCCACATTTTTAATTTATTATTGTCCTTTTTAGTTGTTGAAACAGCTCTAAGAATGTTTTTAATGCAAAGTGGGTATATATACATTCTAAATAAAAATCTCATTGTACAGAAATAAACTGTTCTTTCATCATCGGAGTTTGAAGGGAGTTTGAAAAGAAGTGGTTTTACCTATTCTTTCACTACATGGTTATGTTTTGAATGATTGTACAGAAACAGAAAGAGAAGGATGCTTTCATCTGGGATATTCAGTTATGGACATCCCAGAGGGAAATACAGCATAGGAAATAAGAAAAACAATGTTCATAATTTTGAAAATTGAGTTGCTTGAGCTTGACTTAGAACCAGGATGTGTGTGTGTACACATGCCCATTTGAGTGCATAATACATGTGTAAAGAAACAGATGATCTGACTCTTCTGATATATATATATATATATATATATATATATATGTATATGTGTGTATATATATATATATATATATATATATATATATATATATATATAGTATACTATGTATACATACCACCTGCGAGTCTTCCTTGCCGAAAAAAATCCTATGAAATTCATGGAGGAAAATCATGAAATTAAAATTAAATACCTTAATACCATTTTTCAACCCAAATGATGTCTTCAGCTCACAGAGAGTTTTGGATCATAGGGGAGGATTCATACATGAACTCACTCACTTATAGGCTCGCGTGTCATTTGGGGACCGTGCCATGTGTCCTCCAGTTCTAGGTTTGAATTGACTCTTCCACAAAACACAGGATCCACCTCTGCTCTTGGGTCATATTTTAGTGGTTTCCAATATACTTTGCATTGTTTAGCCCATACTGTTCTCCTAACTACGTACACTGTGAACGCTTTTGTAGGCCAAGACTGCAGTGATGTCTGTGTAAGAGAGCAGGGAATATCTCTGATCCTTGATAAGGATTATGGGCCAAGTGTTACCCCTCCCCTTTTCCAGAAGGACCAGTGAGATGCTGCTTTTTCACGCCTTCTTCCTCCTCTCTTCTGCAGCTCCTCTACCTTCCTCCTCCCTGGGGACAATGCAAGTCAGTGACAATGGAATCGGATTTCTATGATACCTACAGCATTACAGCTTGTCGCATCGACTGTGAAACTCGATACTTGGTAGAGAACTGCAACTGTCGCATGGTGCACATGCCTGGTAAGTCAGAGAGAGCTGAGCTAGTCCAAGATATTTTGCGGCCTGAAGCATAGCAACCCATGATGCCCCCTTCCCACTCCTCCATTCAACCATTCAGTGATACCACGTATGCTTCTCTGCCTTCTAGATCACATTATAATCATAAATGTGTAGCTCTTTCTCAACAAACCCTAAACCTGCTGCATGGAGCAGGCACATCACTCTACCTTGTGGCAAGAATGAAACCTGGGGCAAGAGCTGTAAGAAAAGAGGTTTTATATATAAAAAAAAGATACTATAGAAGATGCCAGTCACACCATTGGAGAATGAAGATCCCTTGGTTTCCTGGGCCGCAAGACGCCCTCCGCTGATATAGATAGCTCTTCTCCTGCACAAGACCAAGTCTTCTGGGAGCTGACAGTGATTGACAGTGCCTTAAAGGTGCCAAGACAACTAGCTACACATGAGTGCATCCCCATACAAGAAAGCACCATAAGGATTGGAGCCTAATTTAGTTGTATTTAGAGTAGACTCGTGGAAATTATGGTTTAGCAGAAGATTTCAGTGTCTGTCCTCTAAACACAATTAAAGACTAGCTTCAACTGGATGTCTGGAATTTCTAGTAGGCCTACAATTTTTATCCCATGAGCTTTCAGGAAAATGTCCAAGGGGTGGTTCAGTAATAGAGTACGTAACAGGCTGGATAGATGGACAGACAGATAAAATTTCTGATCACAATCAGAAAGCCTTTTGAATTAGGCTACCTCAGGGGTTTTCCCCTGAATTAGCCTAAAGGAGGGAGAATCCTCCTAAAAGCCCAGATTGTGAAAATATTCATATGTTTCCAACCACATCCTTAACAGTTGATTGCCACTGTTCATATGTCTGCTGCTGATCCTGAGTGATTTTCTTCTTCTGACTTCTATACTTCCTTACAAGGTGTAATCCTAGCTAATCTCTGTTTCCCAAACTAAATAATATTGTATGGGAGGGTATTATTTTTATATGTACCAGAGACCAGCACCATATTTGTGCCTAGAGGTAGTTTTATCCAATTTATATACCAGGTTTATGTAATGTATTATTGTTTTCATGTTGATGCATTTTATTTTATGTATTATGTATTTTGTGTATGGCATCTGTATGTCCTATTTTGTAAGCCGCCCCAAGTCCCTATGAGAGATGGTGGCGGGGTATAAATAAAGTGTTGTTGTTGTTGTTGTTGTTGTTGTTGTTGTTGTTGCAATAGAGTCTTGCTTATCCAACATAAGCGGGCCGGCAGAACACCGAGTAAGCGAAAATGTTGGATTATAGGGAGGGATTAAGGAAAAGCCTATGAAATGTCAAATTACATTATGATTTAGCTAATTTCGCACCAAAACATCATGTTTTACAACAAATAGATAAAAAAGCGGTTCAATACATGGTAACATAATGTAGTAATTACTGTATTTACATATTTAGCAGCAATACATCGCAATGTATTGAAACAGCTGTGGATCCAGGCAGGAGGCAGACTGCATTGAATAATACAGAACGTTGGATGAGCAAAGGTTGGATAAGCAAGACTCTTCTGTATTATTATTAGCTAAGTTTGGGAGGTTTTTTTCTGTTCTGGAAATTTTACTGAGACTGGCAACAGGCGAGGACCAGAAAATCAATGGATCATCACTTTGAGGAGTACTGATGTAGTTAACCCAACAAACCTTACCAGATAATTTATTTGGGTGATATGTTGACATCACTGAGTCACATGACAAAGCTGAGAGATACTGAGTGAGGACAATGCCTCCTGAATCAGTCCTATGAATGGCCCCAAACCCCAGGAATCATAGTGAACTAGATCATGTCACAACTAATCAGACCTGACTGCATGCAGAATCTGGGCCAACTACTGTAAATCACATTCAAAGTGAAGGAAGTGCTTCCAGAACAGATGAACATCTTTATTATTTTTCAAGGCAATTACCAAACATCATCAAAAAGTGGGCGGGGGTGTTTTTCATTGCAGCTGAAAATGTTCATTAAAAGTACCCCTTCTTTCTGCTTTTCTCTAATTATAGTGTTTCATAATTACAGCCACTCCCACACTTCATTTCTATTTCATGAATTAACAGACCCCAAGGCTCTCTTAACTACTCCACCTTGGTCTGTACTCAATCTTTCCTATTAAGCAAAAAAAAGGGGGGGGGGGCATTTCAAGGGATGTAATTAGCATAATTAAAATGAAACAGTGAATTAATTAATCTAGTCAGCCACGGCTCCTGAAGAGCCAGACAGAATAATAGCACAGATGTACAAAGAGGAGGGGGAATTGTTTTTTCCCCAAAAGGTGGACTGAAATTTCCAATTGGTATCTAGGCTACCATAGAACAATATGGAGTCAGAGTGAATGACAGCTAAGAAAGGGCAAGCAAAGATAAGAGCAAGAGCTTGGGATTCAGCTTCGCTTATGTAACAAGTGCTTTGATTTTTGCTTTCTTTCATCTCTGTCTTGCAAGGGTTCTATGAATTCAAACAGATCTAGAGATACAATGGAAACAAAGGTTGAAGAAAAGTAGGAAACGAAGCAAAAAAGCCTATGTTTTCAAGAAAGTTGTTTGGATCTAGCGGGCTGGTTCCCCAACAAACTATGATTCCATAGCAATGAGCCATGACAGTTAAAATAGTGTTAAACTGCATTGTATCTACTGTGTAGATGTTCTCTAAGGCTAGTAGCGTCTGCATCCTGCTACCAGTGTCCTATTATGCTTTTACAACTGGTGGTGTGTTACAACAGCTCTATGGATGTCATGCTTGGCATCAGGCCTTTGATCCAATGGCATCAACATGTATCTTGAGGTCTGCGAGGGTAATCTTTTGTGATGGTCCACAATACCAAGGTCACTACTGTCAGCTTTCTTTGTGGGCCAGAAAATGCAGTCCACGTGGAGGAATCTATCTACACATAATCCAGAATCTTACTTACTGTATCTTCCCATCAGTGCTTTTTGATGAAGACTGCCAGAATGACTTCGAGTGAGAATATCATCATAATAGCCCTATGACATGATAATTTCTTTAAACTTATATTTTTGTGCAGGTGACGCTCCCTATTGCACCCCTGAACAGTACAAGGAGTGTGCGGATCCAGCCCTTGGTGAGCATCAATGGGTTTCTTTCCTGGGTTTGGTCTCTCTTTCAGCTAGAGCAGCACTCTTTGTCCAAGACATTCACAATGTTCACAAAAAAAGTCTTGTTTGGACCAGTATTTGGTCATCATACAAATGCTGCCTCCAAACCTCAGAATTATTACCCTGGATTAATATAAAGTTCAACTTGCAAATAAGACAGGCCTTTTCAAATGCACCAAAAGCTGTCATATATGTACATAAGCAATAAGAATGTTTTTCACAGTAGCTAAGTTGGCCAAGGGATTCTGGGAATTGTTGTTAGAGTGAGAAAGCTAGACAGATGCAACTTTCATTTATTGTGGTGATAGTTACTTCCATGCATACTTCTGGGTTTTTGTTATTAGTTTTTGAATTTTGGCATATTTCACCATCTTTGTGGCTCTCATGGGGTCCCGGGCCTGCCACAGATGCCCAGCTCTGGCTTTGGTGTAGGGGCACCTCATGTTGTGAGCCAAACATGGGCAGCACAGGGCTTGCTTGCATTCTTCAGAGGCCTTCTATGAAACCTCTTCCAAGTGGCTAACCAGATGTTACTCCTACCATGCTGAATCCCTGCCCACCTCCCACCCTTGCACTGCCATGATTTTACCAGGGGAAGAGAGTGTCTGAGGACAACCATCTTGCCACCCCATCTTTCCCAACACAATTTACATGCCCACTGTCCAAAGCTTGGGAGAGTTTGCTTTTTTGGTATATTCTTATTTGGCATTAAGTTTACAATAAGGCTGTTTTATACTTTTTATGTATCTCTTTTTGATGTAATTTGTTGATATGTTTCTTGGTTGGCATTGAATGCTTGCCATATGTGTTGGAAACCACCCTGAGTCCCCTCAGGGAGATAGAGCAGTATATTATTATTATTATTATTATTATTATTATTATTATTATTATTATTATCTTTTGGACTACATCTTCTAGGAATGACCAGTCCATGCTGACTTAAGGAATCTGGAAGCTGTAGTCCAAAAACAACTAATTACTCCACTTTCTACTACTAATACAGTGAACCATACACTGAGATGAAATGGGAACTTTGTGTATTGGAGGGGGAAAGGGAAAGGTTGTGCCTTTGTTGTGTTTGAACATACAGTTCCCAGTCCATTGTCCCAGGAAGGCTTTGAGGACTAAAGCACTGAACACTCCATATATTGAAACCTAACTGGATCTGGCTCCTGGTTGGTGGATGGGTGACCTCATATGTTAAACTTTCAGAAGGAAGAATTGTGTCCAAGCAACTGAGCTTTTACCTCTCTTATGTAGGCAACCAAATAAAAATGTAAATTAAATCTGGTTTTAAACTGATTTTATTGTGACTATTGCCTTGCCTTCCCCTACTTGCAGACTTTTTGGTGGAGAGGGACAGTGAATACTGCGTATGTGAGATGCCTTGCAACGTCACCCGCTATGGCAAGGAGCTCTCCATGGTCAAGATCCCCAGCAAGGCATCCGCCAAATATCTGGCCAAGAAATATAACAAGAGTGAACAATACATTGGGTGAGCCTTTCTGCCTTTCTTTGCCTCAGTCCACTTACCCATCTCTGCTTCTTCACATTCCTTTTCTGCATCACACTGTTGTCATCAGCTCCCAAACAGAAATTATTCCATGTTCACAAAAGCTACTGTCAGAGATGACCTGTAGGATGTTGTTGCTCAGATGAAATCCCAGGCTTATCGTTCTGGGAACACCTTCTGACCAGCCAGGTTCATACTCCAGAGTGTGAAAATGCCCAAGCTAGGGAGAGCCTTCCAGCTGGAGTTCTATGGTTTGTCTCACAGAGCAGATGCCCACGCCTTTAGCTCTTGTCATTTCTGTCCTGGAACTGATGTTCGCCCCTCCTCTAACCACCCTGCAAGAGGGTACATATGCTTTGTTGTAATGTAGCAACTTCTCTCACCATATTAGTGCCAGGCACAGAGTTTTCACTGCCCTAGATTGGTAGTAGCTAGATTTCCCCAAGCAAGGAAATGTCCAGGATGGTCCTGGTGCAGAGGGATAGGAATCCATGGGATTCGTTATGGGCAGTGATTCACTAGTCAGTGTTTGTTTTAGACCCAGTTTCTAGTCCTTCTTCCCTCCTCTCTTCCTCTTATGCAGGGAGAACATCCTGGTGTTGGACATTTTCTTTGAAGCTCTGAACTATGAGACCATTGAGCAGAAGAAAGCGTACGAAGTGGCTGGACTTCTGGGTGAGATCATTGGTTTCCCCCCTACATGGGATCCTACATGCCACCAACTTTCCATGGGATGGTGGCACTTTCAGCCAAGTTCCGATTTGGCCATTTTACCAAAAAAACACATTCCTCCATGTTCAAACATGAATGCCAGATTGGATTTTTTTAAAAAATGTCTGATCAATGATTGGAGCTAATAGGTTTTTTATGAAAGACATATTTATGGATCTGTGCAACCAAAGGTCCTGGTGGGCACACTTTTGGCATGACAGACATTTAGCTCCTCGTGTTGTTTTGGACTACAGTTCTCATCCTCCCCATCCAGAGTGGTCAGTGACTATGGGGCTGTAATCTAACAGCACCTGAAATTTAGGAAAGGATGACAGAGCTAGAGAGTCAAGGATATTTTTATCCCAAACACTGACCTTTTTCAATAAACATTGAGGAAACACTGGATGGTGCAAGAAAGCAAAATATCTGATAGCTGGAAACTTTTTCTGATATCATCATATCCCATTTGACCATGTTTCCTTTTCCCTATAGAGTTTGGTGTATACTATATCATATACTATAATGCCGAAAATACCTAAATATTGAAATTCTGGAAGAAATTACTGTATGCACCAGAAGAAATGCCATATCTTCATATCTAATTATTATTGGTTTCCTATCTTCTTGTCTGCAGGTGACATTGGGGGACAGATGGGGCTGTTCATTGGAGCCAGTATATTAACTGTGCTTGAGCTATTTGACTATGCTTATGAGGTGAGTTTTGATTCCTATGAGTTCAGAGGGCAAAGAGTCACAGATCCGAAGATTGCCCAGAGAAAAATAAAATTACCACACTTCCAACACTGCCTCTTGTCCTATCTTTAGGTGATAAAGTTCCGCCTCTGTCGCCGCGGCAAGTGCCAGAAAAAACACAATGGAAACAACAGTGACAAAGGTGTAACCCTGAGCCTGGATGACGTGAAGCGCCATGTGAGTGTCTTCAGATCCATAACATAATGCATTGCCTTTCACAGGGCACCACCTGCCAGCGTCTTTAACATTTGCAATAATGTTAAAGATTATTAGCTTTATTCACAAACACTGTCACATTCATACCACATTCACAATCTCAGTTTATCCTGAAAAATCCCAAGGTCTTTTAGTTTAATGTACATCTTTGAGATTCATCCCCATTGAAAACTAGAGTGAAGCCTCTAAAGCAGAGCTTTCCAAATTGTGTGTTGTGACATGTTAGTGTGTCACCTGCAGTGCATAGGTGTGTCACATGAATGTAACAAGAAACCTCTGAGTCTATGTGAAATCAGCAATAAATCATATATATATTTAAATATATCAATGAAAGGTTTCCACAAGACATTTTGTGTCTCTGTACATTGCATTCTTTCCATTTACATGTGCCCATATTTCTTATAAGTAGTTGGTATAGCCTCTGGTCAGCTAGTGAATCTGAATTATTGTGTTGCAAAATGATACATATCTAAATGTGTGTCACCAGCATAAAATGTTTGAAAAGCTCTGACCTAAAATATCAGCTGTTTCTTCAGCTCACGAGCCACCCAACTTGCCAGAACTGCCTGTGAGGGCTACTGATAGCCTCTTTTCTGAAGCCCTCAAATCCTGGGATCATAACTCCATCCTTGCTATCCCCGCTTCAGACATATTTACCATACTACTTCCATAGTCTCTACCTGTCTGTGCTTATCTTCTTTCTGCTCCTTCCTAGAATCCATGCGAGAACATCAGAGGCCACCCAGCAGGCATGACGTACGCAGCCAACATCCTACCTCACCACCCGGCCCGGGGGACCTTCGAGGACTTTACCTGCTAATTGACAACTGGATGTACAACTAACACTACCAAAGGGAAGGGCCCATGCTGAGCAGCCCTGGCCCAGCCCAGCCCACGAACCTGCCAACTGACTTACCAGGGCTCCTATCTCAGACTCCCAGGAGAGGCAGCTGAATCCAGCCCCTCCTCAACCCCCGCCACCCCAGGCCGAGACAGTGATACGCACATGGACAGAAATGGCAGTCTGGGCTGCCAGGCCCACTCCAGGCTTCTGCCCCTGTCCCACTGATGCCCTTGGACTCGCAACTCAACAGAAAAGCTGCCAGGAGAACCGTCTCAAATGTCAAGTGGGCGTGAGGGCATTGCCTTCTTCAATCTCCACACACACACAGAAATCTTGACTGTCAATTTGTCCCTCCTTCTGTCTCCATCCTGCTCCATGCCCATAGCAAGCCTTGTGTGGGGATGGCCATTGTGTGCAAAGGCCTCTCTCTTTTAATCTTGATGCCAAGAAGTACCTACAGGAGGACTAGCCAGGATGCTCACCATGTTGTTCCATTGTATGGAATTGACTCAACCTGTCCAAAGGAGGTGCTGCATATTCCCTTGCCCTCTCCGTCCCTTTGCCCCATCCACCCACCGTCTGGCGACCCCTTCCTGTCTTCTGTGGGAGGCCATGCTAAGGTTTCCCCTGTAGCAAGAATGTGACTGAATTATAAGGGTGGTTTAAGTAGGGCAGGTTATCATCTGCTTGTCTCATCCAACTAGCAGTTTCTCATTTGGTTCAGTCTGGACTCTACTCTGAGTGTGAGTCTTGTCTGTCTCATCCACACCATCCCTTTAAACATCCTGTCCCCTATCATGAGAAAGGCTGACAAATGACTGGTGGGTGAGCTGTTCCCAAATTTAACATATCAGCATTATAACGCTCTTTGGACTCCCCCACCCCCTACCCGTTGTGCATGTTCTTAGAAGTTATGGTCAACATTATCAAGTATTATGGTTTCTAGAGAAGTCTGCCATTTTTCTGAATCCTCAGTGGGACACACCACCAGATTTTGTTCAAAGAAGCCTGGCTTCTAGGTTCTGCATTAACTGAGAGGAGAACAAAGTAGCCTGCTCTACATTTCAGCTTGCGTTTCCTCTTCACAGTGGCATGGCAACCTTTAGTTCACTTCTGCAGGCAGAAACAAGACACCTTTATTCCTCCAGATGTGCAAATGCATAGGGACATCATTCCGTATCAGTTTCTGCCAGCTGGCCTCAGGACATGGCTCTTAAAAGAACAGTGGGATCCTATAGGAAAGTGTCACAGGCAGTTCTGCTTTATAGTAATACAGAAAACGTGTTATCCTCTCATTCATATAGGCAGCCAAGAACCTGTCCTTCCCTTCATCTGAGTTTTTTGATGACCATAAACTACCAAGTGTCAGGGGGAAATGACAGAGGGTCTCCAGGCCAAGCTCAAGCCAACAATGTGAAACATTCTGCTATTACGCATTGCCACCAGACACCAAAATAAAGAACAGCTCAGGGAAGTGTCTGTCTTGCAAATTTTTGAAAGACAGGCCTTCTGGTTTCACTCTGAGGAAATCCAAAAGTCCTGTTTTGCAACACCCATGTTACAACCTCAAATTTGCTTTGGAGCCAATCATTGCATTAAATGTTAATTCACAACAGAGAGCTTCCTTTGGAATGGGACTTTCACAAGTCAGGTTGAGGGTTGAGTTAAGGCAAAGTTAAGGCAGAGTGTTCTGAGTTTTGTTTTATAGCACTTGTTTCCACCCCGGCTTAAGTCTACGATCCATAGCTCCAGCCTGGGCGAGACAAAGAAGATGGGTTGATGGTGAGAGCTATGATAACATCAAGGAAGTGAACTCTCTACAAAAGTGGCTGACTTCACCTACTCACTCTCACTCCTGAATAAGCAGTATTTGAATCACTGAGATTATACAGAGATTAGCCACACAATCAGATCAAAGGAGTAACCCCACCTCCTTCATGGGAGAAGGTTTGCTCAGATTTCTTTTAATTAAATGAACATGAATTGATCTTGCTGTTTTCTGAGAGGTGATAGATATGTTGTGTCCCTCAGAATATGACATATGTCTACAGCTGGGTAAGGATGGGGATCAAGGGGAGCTTTAGTGGCCAGGACCAGATCCACTTCAGACCAACTTTCATGGTTGTTAGTAACAGAGAACGATGTAACAGAGAATTAAAACCTCACAACCTCTGAGGATGCTTGCCACAGATGCAGGCGCAACATCAGGAGAGAATGCTTCTAGAACATGGCCATACAGCCCGAAAAACCTACAACAACATAGAAAATGATGTGCTGTCTTGTTACTATTTTGATAGCTCAGATGGAGTTGGTTCACGCTCTCAGCAGATTAAATCAGTAGACTGACTCAAATTATAATGTGGTCCATCTGAGGGAATGAAAGAATTATAGTCGAGTCTGGATGATCTTGGTGGATCTGTGGTGGACTAGTTTATTTTCAGACCTGCCAAATGGCAGAGGATGTGGGCCAAGTGCTCTTTCTATGCCTTAGGAGTCTATGAGTATTGGGAGGAAAAAGCAAGCTATACGCATCCCCCAAGAATCAATTAAGGGCTGAAGAAGTAGTCCCAGGGGGTGTCCTTCACCCCAGGCCTTGAAACTGTCCCTTAGACCCATCAGCCTGATGAGGTGTTAATGCCCGTGGGCAAGTTGCCAGATGGGTCTTCCCTAAAGCCAACTATTTGAAGAGATTGGGTTCCCTTCCAGCCTGGGCCATCGAGCATCTAGTGCCTGCCCCATTCTCTGTCCCAGTTCAGCCTCTTCTCCCAACATTATGTTCGACATGCTGCATGCGCAGCATCCAAGGCCAAAGTTCTCCTTATCTTTAAGAGCTTTTTAAATAAAATCTTGCCATTTTAAAGAGCTTTATTTTATTTTGATCCTTATTGGTCTGGATTTTTTTTTATAGTTTGTGTTTAACCTCCTGAATATAACCAGGCCCTAATTTCCCAAAGATGTTGCAGTTCTGCCATGGCCAGAATTTGTTTTCCAAGGACCTTTCTAGGAGGTTCTTGACTTTGAAGGTCCTCATCCCCTCATTTTTCTTTCATTTCTTTCTATTGTCTTTATTTTTCTGCTTGAAAGCTTTTGAAGATAGGGCTCAAACTTGACCTTCCCCCCATTTGTTTGTCCATTTTTACTATTTCATGCTCATTTTGTATTTCTTATATATAAAATATATGATATATATTATTATATATATGTACATATATATATAGATATATACATACCCACATCTCTATATGCACCATGTCAATGTATATAACCATCTAGTAGACTCAAAAGCCTTGATATTGTGCCATTATAATTTTTTTTCCAACTACCAATCTCTGAATGCCTTCAAGTGTATAAAGTGTTGAATTCTCTCTGGTATCTGTACTATGTACACATTTTCATAGGAAGCACAAGAAGATGACAAATGCATTGTATATCAAAACTTGCTCCTCTTAACAATGATATAAAGGATGATCTCAACCATGGAGACTCGGCCTTTTCCTCCTTCGCTTTATTGCAGAAAAGGGTCACAAAATCTGATTTGTGTGATCTGTTATGTTGTTTTAATGTGAAAGTATCATAGTAACAGAGAAATGCCTTCCATTGCTGGCAGCAACCATTCACAGTGCAGATTTAGATGTATTAGCAATGCCAGCTACAAAGATTGGGGGGCGGAGGTTGGAGTACATTGAAAAGGGCAGCCTGAATCTAGAAGGTGAACATGAGAAAACAAGATGTTCTTAGAGCTTGCCATGAGGCAAGGTGAGCTCCCTTAAGCTTGATAGTTTGGGTAGGGGGGCATCTTCGCTGTAGAATTAATGCCATTTGACACCTCTTTAACTGCCATGGATCAATGTTATGTAATCCTGGGAGATGAATTTTGGTGAGGCACTAGCACTCTTTGGCAACAAGGGATGAAGACCTTGGAAAAGAACAACTCCCAGGATTCTATGGCACTGAGCTATGGCAAATAAAGTGGCAGCAAATTGTTTTGATTCTGCAGTGTAGAAAAGCTGCACTCTGGGTGTCCTGTGGACCAGGTAGGAGGCCCCAAATAGCAAAACGTCTTGGTCTAGTCCTGCTCTCACACCATTGGATTCCTCACCATGTGCTCAAAGTGAGCATACCAGTACCATGAGACATGCAACCCCTGATATTCCCAATAGTTGTATACCCCATGATGCTAACTGATACCTGATTTTTCTTTCCTCTTAAGCCTGCCTCTGCATTGACTAGAGAGAGGCACTGTGGTATGAATGAAACTTTATTTGTGCATGCATTTAAAAGTGTTCATGCCCACACATATGTTTTCCAGTGAGATTGGTTTTATGGGAGAAGAACAGATTTACACATATAATGTTGGCAACTAAAGGAGACTGCCACCTGGAACCAACAGGCATGCAAGAGGGAAAACCCTTGCATTGTATACACTGTTATCGTCAGCACTGGGAAGCATACAGTGACCATACAGCACCACAGACTAAAAACGTGGGTGTTGCCAAATAGCCTTTCTGTAATTGCACTGGAATTGGAATATACACATTATACATTATACATATTGAAAGCCTAGCTCTTTACAAGTAAAGGGACTGTTTTTCAGTACATGCTCGGCCATGGAAGTATCTATTAGCTATGAGTTTTTCATGTGTAAAATGTGAATAGCAATCTAATCCAGAAGAGAAGGGTGAGAATGAATACACAGCTAAGAAGAATGCAAAACTTAAACAATATAAAACAGGGGAAAGCAGGGGAAACTACACCTTATGATTTTTTCTGTTTTATTTTCACTTAAGCTTGGTGCGTTCCATATATTGTGTGTAAAAACAATTTTGAAACTGAGATGCTGTTGGCTATGAGAAAACTCTGATCTTTGCCTCAGTAGTCCTTGTACTTTCTCCCCTACCTACAGAGATGTGTTAAGTAAAAGGAAAGCATTTTGGATATACTTACAAGTTATTCTCATACATGAAAAAGTGAACATAAAATGCTGGTGTTTGGAAGGTTATATGATGACTAAATTGGCGCCTGTACTTCACATAACCATAATATGAATGTTAAAAGTGGAGGGACAGTGGTGGTTGGGAAAGAAAGAGAGAATTGTTTACCTTGGTTTATAAGTGCATTTCATTAAAAAAAAACCAAAACTTTTCTGCCTCTTCTACAGTAACAACTGGCACAATTGGGATGAAGTCCTTGTTTTCTTCACTGATGAAAAGATGCATAAAAAGACAGAGGTTATGCATCAGAAGAATAAGATGTTGTGGCACTCCCATTTCTTTTAAAGCAAATCGTAATGTCTCATAATCCAGTCAGTCAGAGACTTTTCTGTAATATATAACGCACAGATTAATTTCCTTCTGAAAGTGCATGCCGCTATCCATTGTATATTTGCAATATGATCCCTAGTGCCTCTTTTTTTCTAAACTCAGTTTGGACATCTATAGCATTTCTTGCTCCACTTATGCTTAAAACCTTTCTTGTAAAGTCTTGAGCATCATATCACTTGTATGAAAGCTCAGTGAAATTGTTCAGTAGTCACTCCTGGTGTTTCCTTTCTTAGGACTGGGGTCTATACTAGTCATTTCCATTCTGAGCGTACTTGTTTTGTTTTCCATATTTGTGGGCAGATTATTTCTTGTTATAAAGTAATATTACCAGCCTTCACTTGTTTTGTGCAAATGGAATCATTACTCCAAATGTAATATATTAGAGGCAACATTATAGCTTGTAACACATTTTTCAAACAGAGCTAAAGGCTACTCTCACACATCAGTGAAGAATCAATGCTAGCACAAGCATAACATTTCAGGATAAAAGTAGCTAATCATTATCTCAAAATACCTACACCAAAACAGTAATTCTTCCCACAGAATTCTTCCATAATATGTAGTGACAGCCAGCAATTTGCACAGTTAAATATATGGATGATAATGCTATCAGTGGCTACAAGGCATGAGGGTTATGCTGTGTTTAGGTATCAAAGAAAGGATGCCTTTATATGCTCCGGCCAATTTGCCAGAGCAGCCAATCAGCTCCTAGCATGCCTTGGAGGAGGTAGCTCGTGGCAGCTGTACTACTTCTCTGGGTGCCACCATGTTCTCCCAGGTCTCTCTTCCCCTGCAACGGGAACAAAGGCTGCCCAGCAATTTGGGTGCCATCTTTTCCAGCTATTCTGCAAAAAACTTATTACACCAAGGCATCCGGAACTGTTCTGTACGCACTTACTGCAATGCCAAAGAAAAGCAACCTTAAAAACAACAATCAAAACAACAAATATTAAATAAAAAACTCTATATTTGACAAACACAAATAAATATGGAAATGTGCTTTAAAAATCATAGTGGAATGAGAGGAAGATTCAGGATAAACAATCAATAAACTCATATGTCCTTAATCAAAACAAAGCTATTGGATGTTTATTAATGCCTAGACCATATACCATTCTTTTATTTATTTATTTATTTATTTACACACACACACACACACACGTACAACAATATAAAACAAGGGGGAAATACAACAGTATAAAACAAGAGAAAATTACTACATATAACAATTGGCAAGCTACAGATCTTGCCTCTTAAATTTCAATAACATTAACACATATTACCATTAAAATACAATATAATACATGAAATACAATCAAATTTACTGATGATGTTGTATAAAGTTTTAAAATGATTTTATTGTTAATTGTATTTTTATGGTATTTATGTTGCTAGCATCTTCTGATGCTTATGTGAGGCCGCTCTGAGTCCCCCTTGTGGGGAGAAGGGCAGGATAGAAATATACGAAATAATAATATTAAAATTCAGATTAGGTCACAGTCGGATAACTAAGAGCATCCCCGTGACTAATATATACATCTTTGAGTCCATCAAGGTAGCTGTCGTAACTGAAGAGCTCCATGTTGCACCCTTGTTCAAAGAAGCAGACCCTGCCTAGTGTGATCCAGCAGGCCGCCTCTTCCCTGACTTTCTGCACCTGGTGCTTCCTCCATTCCCGAATGTGCTGCTGCTCCTCTGTGAAGGGCCAGGAGGGATGGGAACTTCTTCCCCAGAGGATGGAAGACCTCAATGGACTCCAGCATCTGCTACACCACATTAGTCCTGGGGGTTCGGTGGGCAGGGTTGGAAGATGTGGGCTTTTCTTCCCCCTTCTTCCCTTGCCCATTTCTGTTACATGGACCTCCTCAGATGTCTCTCCTTGTTGGAGTTGGACATGGTTTTTCTTTTCCTGGCTAGACTTCGAGCTGGATTCTTGCTCTCCTCTCTTCAGGCCTTCTGCTTCTCCCTGTCAAAAGCCCAAGGGGAGGTTTCCAGGAGAGGCAACGGTTGGTGCAGAAAGAGAGACATTGAGGACCAGTTCAGCTCAGTTACCCTTCCCATACCTATGAGTGAAAATTCATCTGAGGGTAAAAGCAGCATCTAAACCATGGGCAAAGAACACACCTTTCTCCAGAGGTTTTTGTAGCTCCCAACCCCATGCTTCCCTTGGACCATTCTTATCCTTGCTGGTAAATACTCCAGGAGGTATAATTTGATGTTTTAGATGGCCACTGGCCTTTTCAATCATTCAGCTTCAAAGGCTCAATTTCTACATCACCTCCTTTTTTTGTGAATACTTAACTCAGTAATATCCATTAGCTTGATTCTCAGAGACTTACCAGGTACCAGATATCTTCAGCTATCTTTTGGGATCTGGAGGACAAAGTTTTCTTCCCTTTACACCAGTTACCAGCTGCAGAAATTGTAATTCTAGGTTGCAAAGACAATTCCTCCAGACCAGCCCACATCTCCCACCCTGATCTTTTATTTCTAAACAAGAGAGGTGTTTACCTTTGGAGTCTTTCACATCCATGATAGGAGAATGAAGGTTGGGTTCCTCATTTCCTGGAAGTCAAGCATTGGTTGGGATGGGTGGGAAGAGATGCCCATATAAAGTTGGATCATTCTCTGGATGGGGAATGAGGAGCATGGAGAACTGGAGGTACAAAATGAGGCTCATTTTTTCCTGGAAATGTGATTGCTGAATGGGGTAAGGTGTGGCATGTGTGGAATACCAAAGCTTCCCAAAATTTCTAAATGCTCCTTGAGGACAAAATGATTCTGATGGGTGGAGCACATGGAAGGAGGTGGAGGATTACGGAGAATGAGGAACATAGCGGGAGATAGAGGGTGTAGAGGTTGAAGGACATAGTGGAAGGTGGAGAGTCGTGGAGAGAGAGGAAAATCGTGAAAGGTGGAAGCAGAGATCCTCAAATAGCATTTAGTCCAAGACTTTGCAAATACAGACCTTTTTATACATATTTTGGAGACATCAGGATCACTCTTAAGCGGCTGCAGTCCATAGATTTGGGGATTCCAATCTTCTTGACAGATTGCAAAGCCAATTCAGTACTTTCCTCCTTCCCTCCAATATGCAAATTATCCCTTGAATGGCATATAGACAACATTTCTAGTAATTTCTGCCATGCTCTGCCTTTCTCCCATTCTCCATTCTCAGTGCTTTTTCACCCAAACTTCACCAATCAGAAATGACTTTTTGCTTCCTTATCCATCAATGCCCTTTTGGTCAGCCCAGGCCCTGCTGACCTTCCTGCGGATACCCCCTTGCGCTGAAGTCCTGAATCTTCCTCCTTTACTCCTTTATTCTACCCATTGATTGATTGTCAAAAGTGGCTCCTGATACAGGAGCATCCATTCTCAAGAGCTTTCTCTCCCCTAACCTACCTTCATCCTTTGAATTCATCCTTTTTTCAAACATGAACTTTTATCTCGGTCAACTCTGAGAATAAATGAAGCATCTAAATATCCCTCTTTCTTACCAACCATGCTGATCCTAAAGCTCTACTCACATTCAGCTCTTGACCTCTCGCTCTTTGAACATTCGGTAAGGAGAGGGCAGTTGGAGGATAATGGTGAAGATGTAGAATTGTTTATTTCTGTTCCTATAGTAACGCTGGAAGTGGGGAGCGAGAGGCCAGAAGAACCATCATAGGCTCTCAGAATAGGAGATTCTATGATGGCTGTGTTGGAGGAAGAGTGGACTCAGAGCATCTCTAAAGAACTGAGGAGAGGGGAGATGAGGGCCTTGGCAGCTTTCTTGGTGGATAACCCCACTTCACAAGCTGCTTGTTTGGATCAGACTTTGAATATATCCTTCAATCCTCCCTCTGACTTACACAGAGAAAGAGGAGGACCTCGATGCTGATGTCTCCAACCCAGTCAACCATTTCAATATGGATTTGGGATTTCTCCTCCTAAAAAGATAGATGGTTTTGGGAACATGATGGATCTCTCTCTCTCTCTCTCTCTCTCTACCCTCTTGAACACTTTCTGCTCCTTGTGGTCTCCAGAATTAAAGGCATGATGTGCTTCAATTGCAATGATGAGGAGACCCATTCAACTGCTCCATAGGGTTTCCAGTGATGGCCATGAAGGAACACATTTTAGACCCAACTGGGATGATGCCTTCTTGCTCCCCTGTCATGGAGGGAAGAGCAAGGTGTGGTTCAGGTGAAAAAGTGAGGCCTCCTGAAATGCCTTTTTTCTGAAGGCTGAGGCAGATGGGGAAGGTAGAAGGTTGTAGCATCCTGCCAGCTCCCTTGCATCGCAAAGGACTCAAAATATGACCTGAATTGAAAACCCATCAAGTTGCGCTCACCACCCTTTGTCCCAATCTTGAGACCCATCAAGACATCCAGCCATTGTCTGACATCTGGGAATTTCCTAAGACCCACATCACTGAGAGTAAAAACATTAACTACCCGCTGTCCCCAAATCCAGCCCACATTATTTCCCAATCTCCAGAGGGCAGACACAAATGGTCAGCAGACTGCTTCAAAGACAACCAGTGACAGTTTATTACACACTCTGTGCCAATCATAAACTATAAGTGAATGTACCTTTAAAGCAATGGAATTGTGGATTCTGAAGGTCAACTAATCACCTCTGTTCCTGATGTTCTCAAATGAGTGTACCTTTTCTATATAATGTCCATGCCTGAATGTAGAAAGCAAGCTGGAGTTGGGGCTGCCCCGTGTCTACTCTAGCCAGAGCTGAATAAAACTGATTATTGTCTTCCTGTAGATATAGAGTTGGCTGTCATTTGAACAGAATACCAGAGTATTCAGGCCTTTAGTCTGATCCAACAGGGCTCTATCATTAGAACACAGCTCTTCGAACAGAGAAGCCAGTGGTATTGCAGCCACCAAATGCCACTACTACACATTGACACGTGCAATCAATCATCTCACATTTTATATATTCATATATTGTTTGCATTAAGATATATTCCCAGAAGAACAGCCAGAGAGTACCATCACCTTGCGCATCATCTGGTATCATTTAATGACTTTGCTTTGTCCTCTGAATCTCCATTAGCCGAGACATGTGGTGCTGGGAATTAATTGTCCTTCTTACCTTAATGCCTCATGAAGATGACTAATTCCAACGGCGGCGTGTACAAAGGGATAATGTAAGCAGCGAGCAGAACAGGCTAGAGATGACTGTGGACACAGTGATTAATGGCAAACCATTAGGGGCTTGGGAAAAAAATCTCGTTTGCTCCTTGCCCAAGGCTGGAAAACAGGGAAATTACCCACCACCTGGCAATTCAGAAGACTCAACACGAAGCTGCATTCAGCTCAGCATGTCCCAAATTGATGATCTAAATTGGATGGGATTTATCAGTGGGATGATTAGTTTGTGAATAGTTTGAGTAGGACATCCTTTCTATTGCAATGTGCAAGATTATTTTTAAAATATGGGAATAGAGACTCTGCACTTAAATCATTGAGGCATTGCACACTGACGGCACACTGACTGCAAGAACTGTACAATCAGTACCTTCTTCTTTAAATGTATTTATCTTGAAAGCATATTTTATAATTTCTTCTGACAATGAGAATTGGAGGGAAATGATCTAAAAACTAAGATAATCTCACAAAAAAGACAGATATGAACCAAGTCAGTTGTACCAATTTCCCTGTACCAATTTGCAGTCCAAAAAGAAAACAGAAAGTACAGTACTGGTCCCATTTTTTCTCTAACAAGAGTATACAATGAGCTAGAATATAAGGTCTAATCATTTCTGCTGGGAAGGCTTGCTCCAACTGTGTCAAGGGAGCAAGGGCTCTGCAGCACTTGCTATCCTCCAACTTTACTGAAAAGACCTTGAAAGTGGAATTTATTTATCAGCTTGTGATTCAAACACTAAATACATACCTGCACTGGCCATCTACTGCAGTAGCAGAAAAAGTCATTCCCAGTGTTTCAGGGAAGCTTTTTGGCAGTGCTCAGCAATTTAAAGCGTTCAGAGAAGGTATACAATCCAGTGGCCACATCTGATCAAGACTTAAACCATTCTGCTGTCACTTCTTCATTTTTAGATAAAGCAAACCACTTGGGAAAGTCAGGTTAGCTTTTTTCTTTCTAGATCCTGCCACATTCTCACATACTAGCATGTTCACTGTCTTTGGGTCTTACTGACAGTCATGGCTGAAGAGAGAGTCCAGTTTTACATTCCACAATCTCTAGTCTTCAAGAACTTTCTAGGATTTCACAAATAATTTTTGGGACTACAAATGCTGTCTGATGGAATCTAAAAACTGTAAATTATTCTGACCCTAGAATGTATTAATTGCAGAAGAGTAGGTAGGGAAAAACTCAAAACAAAACATATCTGATATTTTTAATGATTCTGGAATGTGTGTGATCCTTTCACATTACAGTGTTGTACTTTAGAAGAACAGTATCTACACACTTACTGTCAAGTCTGCCCTGATCACATGGCAAAAACTTTCCTTCTCTCCCTTGTAAATCATCCCCACATACTCATCTGTGTGGTATTTATAATTTTTTTAAAAATGTGGAGGGGGGACAGCTTTACAAACACTGAGATTAAAGAGCCAGGGAGGTGTTCACGGTCTAAATTGGCTTACATTTTAGAAAATATCCAACATAGTGTAGTGGGGTTTGAGCATTAGACAATGACTCTAGAGATCAGGATTCAAATCTCGTCTCAGTCATAGAAACCTATAGGGTGATCTTGGACAACATCTCAGATCACACACTCTCAGCATCAGAGGAAGGCAAAGGCCTCTGAACAATCTTGCAAAGAAAAGTTGGGAAAAAAGATACACAACAGCAACTTATTTAGGCTTCCACAAAGAATCTTAGAAATTACAACGAGGTGGGAGCTGCTGCAAATTTCTATAAGAGATCTCTAGCCCTCAAAGAAAGAATTACCACTACCAATGATTGCTGGAGAGAGGGAACACTGAAAAACCTACTTTCTGTTCTATAGATGCTTTCCTTTTAAGTGTGCATTTACTTGGATCCAAACAGTAACTTTGTTTTGTCCTAAATTATTCTGATGAGATGATGTTACAATTAAAAGGTTGATGCAGATCATGAGTCATAGATCCTACCTACCTACATACAAAAGAACCCGTAGAATGATTGCAGCTTGAAACCAATTTAACTGCCCGGGCTCAACATAATGGAATCTTGGGAGCAGAGGCAGCCCTAAGTAATTTTCAATAGTAAGCAAACAGTATTTTGCCCCCCCCCCCCCCCAACCAATCACTGATATATATTTTCTGTTCGTCGTGGGAGTTCTGTGTGCCATATTTGGTGCAATTCCATCATTGATGGAGTTCAGAATGCTCTTTGATTGTAGGTGAACTATACATCCCAGTAACTACAACCCGCATATGTCAAGATTTTCCCCCAAGAGCGCCTCAAGAGCGCCCCTGGGCAAAATCAACTATACTGCAAATGCTTACTTTGCATAATGGGTTGAGCCGCCCCTGCTTGGGAGATGTAGTTTTATATGGTTTTTAGCTTTCCCTGTGAAAAAGGGGTGGTATCTTACCAAATTACTACTCCCATGACTCCACAGCATTGAGCTAAGACAGTTAAAGTGGTGTCAAACCACATTCATTCTACAGTGCAGATGCACGCCAAATCAGTAAAAAAATGTACCATCCATAGTAATGACCAGTTGACCTAATTCTAGGCAAAATTTCTGGCTGAAAGGCATGGGCCAATGAAGAACAATGGGAAGCCTATGTAGCCCAGCAGCCTGCCTATGTAGCCCAGCAGTGATCAGTTTGATTGGCCTGCTAAGCCAAGGTGAGAGACCCATCAGGACAAGAGCACAATGCCGCACTCCCTTCATGCCTCCCAGAAAGAGAGATACAGCAGAGACCTATTCCCTCTGATCCTGGGGGCAATACACAGCCACCATAGCGAGTGGTATGGATAACCACAACCTTCATGAGAAGGCTGGTGCCTGAATGCAAGCAATCATGGATCTATAACTGAACAAGTTATCTTAGCAGGGTGCTCCCTTCTCATATCATGAGTATGATGTCAAGCACAAATACCCCCCCTCCCTCCAATCAACCACCAAATTATATGAACTTGGTGGCATGGCAGAGTGTTCCGCAGGTTAACATGGCTTTTATTTTTATCAGAATGAATTATGCAAAAATCCGAAGGTCTGGAGAAATCCAGCAGCATATACCAGCGCCCAGAGAATACCTCCTAATCCCATTAAGGTTTAAACTTTTTTTAAAGCATCACTTCTGCATTCTTCAGCTGTGCCAACAATGGCCCGGGCCACATGGCCCAGACCCCCCAGAGCCCCAGGACAGGGCCCATTCATAGCCTCATCCTCCAAATAGCCCCTCATAAACAACCATTGCCACCTCCTAACCACTCTGGGAGCCCCAGCAGGCTCCCAAGCCCTATTTTGCCTCTTTTTGCATTTTACTGGTATTGTAGACATTCACTTATCCGCAGATCTATATAACTTTCCTCTCTCAATTAACCTACCTCATAATCCCCTTCCTTGCACTGAATCCCCTATCCCATCACCTATGTCAACCCAACCCCCTGTGGATACGGAGATTCAGATGATCTCCCTCTTCACCCATGGGTTCATTTGCATATGTTTCCCTGGGGGGGGGGGTCAGCTTGTCTAATGTCTAGATACCTTTGCCTTCACAGAACCCTCATGTATATGTTTATCTTTTCCTTCCTATTATTTCACCTGTTTTCCCCAATGGATGCCCAGGGAGATTGACTCCCTTTGTTAACCTCATGTAGCCCCTCGTGCATGTGTCCCTATGTCCCCTGGATAGTGGGTCTCTGTGGGTCAGGTCCCCCACAGTCCTTGGGATTCCCCTTTGTGTGTATATGTTTAATTTCTTTATGCTTTGTATTATATAAAACTTGGAGAACCAGCCACCATGGTGACCTTTCAAGCCAGCACGTCTTCGCTCAGGGACACCTCCAAGCCACTCCCTGAGCTACAACTTGATAACCTTGGATGTAATCACCCAGCAATTGTGAACGGTACCCAGGCTACATGGAACAAGAGATATTGGAGCAGGGCCATCTGTAAACTATGTAGCCACTTGGACTTCTATAGACATTTACCACGAGAGAGAGAGAGACAGATCTTGTGTGAGGAGCGACTTGAAAAACTGCAAGTTGCTTCTGGTGTGAGAGAATTGGCCATCTGCAAGGACGTTGCCCAGGGGATGCCCAGATGTTTTTGATGTTTGACCATCCTTGTGGGAGGCTTCTCTCATGTCCTCGCATAAGGAACTGGAGCTGATAGCTCATCCGCGCTCTCCCCAGATTCGAACCTGCAACCTGTCGGTCTTCAGTCCTGCCGGCACAAGGGTTTAACCCACTGTGCCACCGGGGACTCCACATAGACATGACATGTTCTCAATGGGGAGAAGTTCGCTGTCTTGTTTTCCTACATGTCACTTCTGTTTTCCCAGGCACGAATCAATGATCCAATCACCCAAAGCAATATTTTTTTGTTGGACAACAAAGGACATTGGTGCGGAGTCATCACCCCACAAAGTCAGAAATTCACAGGACCATTTGCAAAACAATAAAATACTCAGCGATACCTTAATCCCATTCGATTTTTCCAACTTGTTACTATGTTGCTGTTGTGTAAAGTTTCCGTTCAGCCCCTCTTCAGCCATTGGAGAGCACTACATCTATATCCGAGGCAAGGAAAGTTCTCCCATGACCAGTGAACACCGCAGTCACACCTCTGCAGAGAGACTCCTCTGACATCATCGGAGTTTGGCCAATCACAGCCAATCTGGGTCCAGTTGCGGGCAGTGGGAATTTTGAATCTGTACTGTATAAAATGCTTACTTTTACTATGTCTGTATCTCAGCTTACTTTGGTGGGATACTGCGGGTTGAGATCTCAACCAGCTGATTGAATAAAATACTTTGGTGGCTCCATCTCCAATTTAGCTCACCAGGCGCTCGGACTCGTGAAATGGTTGTCGACTGGTACCAGCTGCTGCTTAACAGAGCCGGTATCTGTGCCTTCAGGTTCCAGTATCCATGGCAGGGTCTCATCCATGACCGTTTTAAATTGCTCTCAATTTCAAGTAAACACACAAAAAATAAATAAATTAAGTTAAAAGCTTGGAGTCGTGGTTTGAGTGACTCTAGAGACCAGCTAAAATAAGTTAACATTCAGGTTAACGTAAGTCAGAAATAACTTGAAAGTACACAACAAAAAGGGAAATTACATTAGGATTGGGCTACCTAATCCTCTCTGAATCAAGCCTTATAATGTGCTCCTTAGACCAGACCCATCCACGTCAACAGGGCGTCCTTTTCAGTCAAGGCCATATAATGCAGTTTAAAACTAGTCTTCACGCATGGTTTATTTAACTCATATCATATCTTGTGTGATTAATGTGTATTTTACAGAAATGCTTTGATTTGTATCTTTTATGGAAATTAATTTTAATATGTTTGTAGAATTTTTATAATTGTTAACTGTGCTGTGGGAAGGCTGTGGGAAGGCAGATAGGAAATACAATTATTATTACTATTATTATTACATTACATATGGCCAGTGTAGGCTCATATTAATGCAGCCTAGTACAGTTCAAAATACACGAGTCTGCACTTATATAATACAGTTCCAAAGTAATAAGGGCCTTATCACACTCCACTCTTAAATGGCTATTGTTCCACTTTAATGGTAATGGCAATATTTTGCAGAATGACCTAGCTTATAGTTTAGCAAGGCCCAGTAGCTTTTTTGGCTGACAACAATAAATGGCCTGGGTTTCTGTGAGTTTTCTGGGCTGTATGGCCATGTTCCAGAAGCATTCTCTCCTGATGTTTCGTCTGCATCTATGGCTGGCATCTTCAGAAGTTGTGGCATGTGTTGGAATCTAGGCAAGTGGGGTTTATATATCTGTGGAACATTCCGAGTGGGAGAAAGAACTCGTCTTGGGTTGTTGTAGGTTTTTTCGGGTTGTATGGCCATGGTCTATAGCAGGGGTCCTCAAACTTTTTAAACAGAGGGCCAGGTCACAGTCCCTCAAACTGTTGGAGGGCCGGATTATAATTTGGAAAAAAAAAAAACATGAATGAATTCCTATGCACACTGCATGTATCTTATTTGTAGTGCAAAAAAACCCACTTAAAACAATACTGTAATTAAAATGAAGAACAATTTGAACAAATATAAACTTATTGGCTGATGAGATAGGATTGTTGTTGTTGTTGTTGTCGTTGTGTGGTTTCAAGTCGTTTCACACTTAGTTTGATCCTGAGTGAGGGCCGGATAAATGACCTTGGAGGGCCGTATCCGGCCCCCAGGCCTTAGTTTGAGGACCCCTGGTCTAGAGGCATTCTCTCCTGACGTTTCGCCTGCATCTACGGCAAGCATCCTCAGAGGTAGTGAGGTTTCACTACCTCTGAGGATGCTTGCCATAGATGCAGGCGAAACGTCAGGAGAGAATGCCTCTAGACCATGGCTATACAGCCCGAAAAAACCTACAACAACTCAGTGATTCTGGCCATGAAAGCCTTCGACAACTTTTGGCTTGTTTGAGGCAAGTGTGAATGTTGCAATTGGCCACTTGATTAGCATGGAATGGCCTTTCCCCATACGAACAGAGAAGGGCGCTCCTGACGCAGGCTGCAATGGCAGGCCGCCGTCCAGCAGGGGGAGTCCCGCGGGGCGCTCCTCTGCGCCTCTCTCTCTCCCCAGCCGGCGGCGCTCTACCCGCCCGCGGGCGGCGTCTCCATGGTGCAGCGGCGCTCCATCTCCTGAGCCGACATCCGCCTCCCCTCCGCGCTTTGTACTGCCCAGGGAGGGAAGATGGCGGCGCGGGCGGGCTTCCAGGCGGTCGCTCCGAGCGGTGGCGGCGGCGGAGCCGGGCCTGGAGCGGGGCCTTTAGGGCCTGGCGCCGCGGGGGGGCCTCCGGTGCGGATGGGCCCGGCCCCGGGGCAAGGGATGTACCGCTCGCCGTTGCCCGGCGCCGCCTACCCGGTACCGACCCGGCCGGGCTTGGGAGGGGAAAGAGAGGAGGCGAGAAGGGGCGGGGCCAGGAGGGGGCGGGGCTTGGCGGGCGATGACGTCGGCGGAGGGAGCCGCACTGCAGTGGGCGGGGCCTGGCAGGCCTAGAGGGAGGGAGAGGGAGGAGGGGAGCCATTCCAGAAAGATGGAGGCGGAGAAGAGGGCGCCATCCTTTCAGGGGGGATTTGGGGGATAGTAGGCTCTCTTGAAAGAGAGGGCAATATGGGGGTGAGGCTGCAAGGGCGAGTGGGGAGAGACTCCGGGGTGAGCATGACGCCCTCGAAAGGGGGAATGGCGGGGGATCCAAGGGACACGGGGCTTCAAGGGGGGAGGGAGAGGGGGAGGGGAGGCAGGGCGGGGCTGGGCCAGAGGGCCTTTTGTGGCTTGCCTCTCTTCGATTTCACTGCCTTTGTAGCATCTCCCTCCGCCTGAGTGTGTTTTCCTTTTTTAACAAGGAAACAAAAGGAGAACAATGTCTCAGCATGAAATCAGAGGCATAAAATTATAGTTATGTCCTTGCTAGTGAGCTGGGGTATTTTATTAGGATTTGAATTTATCTATTTTAAACCATTCTACATTTAATTTTCTTTCAAGTTTATGTTGTTTATTGTGTTGTTTTTTAGCCTGTGGGGGAGGGCGCTTTGAGTCTCTTTATGAGAGAAAAAGCAGGATATAAATAAATAAATATTATTATTAAGGTTCCTTCTCCGGAGGTTTTTAAGCAGACTATCTGTCGGGAGAGCTTTGATTGTGTGCTCCTGCATGGAAAAATGGGGTTGAAGTGGAGGGCCCTTGCAAATCCATAGAATCCTAGTGTTGGAAGAGACCTCATGGGCCATCTAGTCCAACCCCCTACCAAGAAGCAGGAAAATTGTATAAAGCACCCCTGACAGATGGCCAACTGTATGATGCTAGGATTCTATGATTTAGTACTATTTATTTATTTTGTATCAAAAGCATTGCTTGAATTAGTATAAACTAATAAAAATAGAAGGAGTGCAGGCGGCTAAGTATCTTTTGACCAAAAACGGGCAACAGCAATGGCATTGTCTGTAGCCTCCAACAGTTCTTCCTTTGTACGTGAGGCAAGGCATAGTGGACCAAGCATACAGATGCGGAGTTGTCTGTTCTGCTCCATAGTCATACAATAATAATGGGCGAGGGTTCAGGTTTCTGGACCCAGAGGTGCTGAAAAGATATTGAAGCTAAAGGCTGGCTTATGCAGTTAGTAAGGCTAAATGATAAGTATTTTTTCATTACTTTGCATGTCAAGTAAGAGTTGCATGGCTGGATGCTTAACTGTTGGGAAGGTAATGACTTTTCTTTACATGGAGGAACAGCATGCAATGGCTGGGCATAGGCCAAACACTCTCAACCTCCAGCTGTTTGGGCCTCCGTCTCCCAGAATTCCTGACCATTGAACAAGCTGGCATGGGCTTCTGGGACCTGAAAGCCCAAATAACTGGAGGGCCACAGTTTGAAGAGACCTAGCATAGACTGAGAGGGCCTGTCATTGGTGCTGCTTATTTGGGGTGGGGGGGGGGGGGAGTGAAGAGAGAAATCAGTCCTGAGGGCTTGAAAGCTGTCTGGGGGGGTGGGATCTCTGACTCTGTGCAAAGGGCTACAATCCCCTCCCCACTCTGTCCAAAAGCACGCACCTTGTATAGTGAGTCTCTAGGCATGGGCAAACTTGAACCCTTCCAGGTGTTTTGGACTTCAACTTCTGCAATTCCTAACCAGCCCAGGCCCTTTCCTTTTCCCCCTCATCCCCTTAAGCATTCCAGCCTAAGAGAAAAGAGAACTTTCTGGGAAATGTTACATTTTTGGAAAGGAGGGAGAAAATAACCTATAGGAACAGATTTAGATATTCCAGAAAGGACTGTGAGCCAGCTTCTTGTATAAACCAGTTGTAATAAATGTTCTTTGCAACTAAGGATAAAACTATTGCAGAAGAATGAATGCAGTTTAGCACCACTTTGGTTCCATACTTTGGAGTTGTGGGAGTTTTAGTTTGATGAGACATCATCACTCTTTGGCAGAGAAGGCAAAGGACCCTTTAAAATTACAACTCCCAAGATCCCATAGTATGGCGCCATGGCAGTTAAAAGTGATGTCAAACTGCATGAGTTCTACACTGTAGATGAACCCAAGGTGTTTTGCTGTTGAGTAACCAGTGCTTTTCCTGACTGAACACTGGTAATCACAGGGCTGTTTTTCCTCCTTTCCCAGCGTCCCGGGATGCTGCCTGGCAGCCGCATGAACCCCCAGGGACCTGCAATGGGGCCTCCGGGGTATGGCGGGAGCCCTTCAGTCCGACCAGGGATGGCTCAGTCAGGGATGGACCAGTCTCGCAAGAGGCCAGCCCCTCAGCAGATCCAACAAGTGCAGCAGCAGTCCGTGCAGAATCGTAATCACAAGTAAGAAGCGCTTTTTCTCCTCTAGGGGTGGGGGACTACAACTCCCATTGCCCAACTATATTGGAATAGGATGACGGAAAATGTAGTATAATACACCAAGTTGGGGAAGGCCAGTTACAGATTTCTTTTCAGATGTGTCTTTAAAAATACCTTATACTAGTGTTTCAGTAACATGATCTTAAAGTTGGAAGATGGGGTGACAGAAGCTACAAAATGAGAGGTTGAGGCAGTATGAGCCCTGGTAATTGTCCCAATCAAATTAGGCGCGTGGATTCTTTTTTTTTTTCAGTAGTGAGTCAACATACGTGTAGATCTCATAACTTCAGTGAGTCCACTCTATCTGGATCTGTCAGTCAAATTTGGACCTCAGTATTTGCACAGTGAAGTCATTCTGTCCCCTGCCCTATCTGTACTCTCCATACCTGTTCTGTGCAATCATGTCTTCACCTGGAAGCATATAAACTCAATGTTCCTAGTCCTCACAGGCTCAGGGAATTTATTAAGTCTCTAACATGCAGACATGGAATAATTTCAATATATTAAGAGCCTGACCAAGGCAGACATATTAGGAAGCATAACATCCAGTTTAACTGCCTCCTGAGGAAATCTGTTTAGGACCATTCTGTAATTCCTAATTACCAAGATTCCAGTTTGATTCAGATCAGTTTCATAGCCTTTCCCAACAGAACAAAAAAACTTATTTCTTTGGTGCTTTGTATACTTTTTTTTAAAGTGATTTAAATCTAGCTTTTATATTTGTTTAATCTATTGTTAAATAATGTTTTAGGATGTCTGTAATTTTTTGCTACTGGAAAGGAAAGCATTTGACAGATACTATTAATGCAGCAGAAGGCATCAGTGTCCTTTCATAAAGGACCCAGCAGGAATTTTGCTTCAGCAATATATTGTATATGCAGGATACTGGCAGTCACGGGCTCAGACTTAGCACCGTCCTTTCATTTTTGTCTTTCTACAGTGCCAAGAAGAAGAAGATGGCAGATAAGATTCTACCTCAGCGGGTAAGCAAAATGCCCGGTATCTGTGACACATCTTGGATAACAGGGCAAAGAGCTGCCATCTGATTGGCTGTTCTCTATTGTAGATCCGGGAGCTCGTACCGGAGTCTCAGGCATATATGGATTTGTTGGCCTTTGAGAGGAAATTGGACCAGACTATCATGAGAAAGCGCCTGGATATCCAGGAGGCCTTGAAACGGCCCATTAAGGTAACAGGAGAATCTTTTGTTATCCTCAGTTTCCTTTTCACCATACATACACTTCTCTTCTCCCCCCCCCCCCCCCCAAACATCCAGTTCCTTTTAATCCCAGCACTTCTTTCTTCTTACACTTTCAGGAGAGATAGGCACCTTCTAATCATAATTCAGCCAAGTGCTTGCAGCATGCAGTCTAGAGAGAAAGGGGGAGAAATGGAGGAGGGCTGAGAAGGGTAAATCCGCTCATTCAGGCCTTTGGACTGTCCATCACAAGCATGATTACTCCCCCAACCTGGGAATGTAGCTCCCAATAGAAATAAGACTTCGCTGTTCCTGATCTTCAAAATCATTTGTGTACACCAGTTAAATTATATGGGACTCATTTGTCCTGTGGTTTTCTCATAGGCACTATTTCAGTAGTGCCTAGATAAAGGATCTGCCTAGGTGGGCCAGAAGGTGGAGTTCCCTGGCCATTACTTTCACTTTGATGTGTTTTCATCTGTCAGGAACATCATAGGTGTTAGAGAAAACTACCGTAAAATAGCAGAGCATCCAAAAATCAAACAGGATACAAAAGTTGAGCATCAGCTCATTAGTGAGCAAAGTGTGAAGTTCTGTATGATGTGGCTGTAAAGAATTAAGAACTTAGACGGGCAAAGATGCACAGTCCAATCTTTTAAAATGCCTTTTATTTATAATAAATAACTCCATTTCTTAATACTTAAGAAGTGGGTCTGAGCTGCTCTAACACCCATCTCTTCTAAGGTTTCAAAGAGAGGGGAAATACTATGCATTACATCTCTCTGACACACACACAGAGATCTCAAAGCACACAGCACATACACTAAGAAGTCAGATTTTTAAAAAAGACTTGCAGTAGAAAAGTCCATTCTACACAATCAATGGGAATGAGAGTAGAAACAGACAGGCGAGAAGAAATTAGATACATTCCAACTGTCATACAGGAGACATGAGGGAAGGGAAGCCCTCAGACTATTCTAAGATAACTAAACTGTTCTTCATTGAGGACTGCAGATTTGAGCAGTGTGGGGTTGAATTCCAACAATAGGAAGATCATGGGGAAGCCATTCATACACCACAGTGTTAACAAAGTCAGGCCTGCGTTTAACAAATCCCAGTTTTAAAGAAGACTAAAATTCCATACACATGGTAAACATTGGGTTTGAATTTATCTATACATATCATTTTCATCTGAACAACCTTTTAGACACAATTACGGCATACTGGTACGTTTTCTGCAAGGAAACAAGATTCAGAACAGCCTCTGCATGCAGTGAAGCACAGTGCTTGGGAAGGGCCTGAGGTAGACGTGGTGAAGTTTGTCAGGTGTAGAGATGATCCTTACTAAGAGCATGGGTCCTTTTTATGGGAAGATTGTTTTCATTGAGGCTGAAGGTATGGTGGTGAGGATTGGGATTATTTATTCACAGTTTTACAGCAACTATCTACTGGGTCCCATTCCCTTTTAGCAAAAGCGGAAGCTGCGCATTTTCATCTCTAACACCTTCAACCCGGCCAAGTCAGATGCGGAGGATGGAGAAGGTACTGTTGCCTCCTGGGAGCTTCGAGTGGAAGGACGGCTATTAGAAGACGTAAGTGGTACATTAATAGCCCCAATTATAATGGAAAGGAAATTTCCAAAAAATCTAAGAAATATAATGGATAAAAAATAATGAAAAACATGTGGAAAAAATAGGGGATTTGATAAAAGTTGGAATGAAGAAGGAAAGGATTCGGGAGGAAAATTGTCATGGTTCCATTGTATACAACTAGAACAATGGTTCAAAAGCTGGGTAAAAAACAGTAAAAATGGAAGTAAGCTTCATCAATTTGAAGAATTATTACAAAATGGAAAATATAGAGAGGAACATAAAAATTTGAAAAGAATAACTAGTAAAATATATAAGAAATTAAAATAAATAAAGAATAACAATCTCAAGGACATTTGGGAGGAGGATTTAGGGACAAAAATAAATGAAATGGAGTGGTCACAGTTATGGAGACAGACATTTGAAAAATGTATCAATACACGTTAAAATTATTATAAGTTGATATGGAAATGGTATCTAACACCAATAAAAATAGCAAATATAAACAAAAACTATTCAATTTTTTTTGGAGAGGATGCCAAAAAGTGGGTACATATTTACATATGTGGTAGCAATGTAAATATGTAAGTAAATTTTGGGGAAAGGTATTTAAAGAGATAGAGGGTATAATGAATAGCAAATTAGAAAGAGGTCCTAGTATAGCTTTATTATCATTTTATAATAATAAACAGTTTAAAAAGGGGGGAAATGCAATATCAATTTGAGAGGAAGATGAGATATAAATTGCGGTAGTGTTGGCTTGTGTTAGTGGCCTTTAGGAAAATGAGTCCTTGAGTTTGCTCTCTGTTCTTAGTTTAGAAAATATCCAGATTTTAATAGGGATGAAGCTGATGTGAAGTTAAAATAGTCCTGACCTTTTCAAATGTCATTATCATTTAATAATCTTTGAGGGACCTTTTAATTAGCATTGCATAGTTGTGCCAGAAGATGGTGCTATAAGGTACAGGCAGTTCCTTTGGAGCATGATTCTTGGCTCAGTGAAAATGCACTTTCCCCCACAAAAGCAACCAATGTCCCTTTTGCTTTAACTTCTGCACCTGATGTATGTTTTGTGTTGAAATATGACTTCCTTTTTTCTCCTTCACTCTTCTTCTTATAGTCTGCTCTCTCCAAGTATGATGCTACCAAGCAGAAGAGAAAGTTCTCATCCTTCTTCAAGTCTCTAGTGATTGAGTTGGACAAGGACCTCTATGGCCCGGACAATCACTTGGTGGAGGTAAGGTGCCCATCTCACATACAGCATTCAGGCCACATTATTCAGAGTTAGACTGCTATAGTATAACAAGGGAAAATAGCATAAAACAAACCTTATTACCTGTTCACTTATTGTTACTTTTGTTTGAACCTCTAAATTCAAGAGCCTCCGGTGGCACAGTGGGTTAAACTGCTGAGCTACTGAACTTGCAGGTTGGTGGTTTGAATCCGGGGAGCAGGGTGAGCTCCCGCTCTTAGCCAACCTAGCAGTTCGAAAACATGCAAATCAATAGGTACCGCTTCTGCAGGAAGGTATGACATTCCATGCAGTCATGACAGCCACATGACCTTGGAGGCGTCTATGGACAACACCAGCTCTTCAGCTTAGAAATGGAGATGAGCACCACCCCCCCCAGAGTTGGCTATGACTAGACTTAATCTCAAGGGGAAACCTTTACCTTTACTAAATTCAGGACTTCAGGCAGTCTGTGACTTGTCAGCTTCACACTTCCATAGCCTTTTTTTTTTCAGTCACAATTCTCTGTGCTTTAAGGGCCTGTTTTAAGTTCTATTAATAAGGTCCTGGGAAGAATCTAGGTCATTCCATCCCAAACTGGATCTTTCACACTGACTTTGACCTTGCTTCTGAATGTCTGCTCTTCCCTGATCCCTCTTTTCCTCTCTCTCTTCATCTCCTCAGTGGCACAGGACTGCCACTACCCAGGAGACAGACGGTTTCCAGGTTAAAAGACCTGGGGATGTGAATGTGCGTTGTACTGTCCTCCTGATGTTGGACTACCAGGTAAGAAGGAGCTCCTCGTAAGGACCAATAGAGAGGTGTTGGTGTCTGTGGGCCATCCCTCACTTCAGCAGAACTGTGGCTGATCCCTTTGGCCTCTCAGAACATCCCACTTTCCGTGTTCATTGGGGGGCTGATTCTTTTATATAACCTAATAATGCAGCATTGTCAAACTCATTTTCATCAAAGGTCATATAAACCTTATGGTTGGCTTCAAAAGGCCCATTGAGTTAATGGACGGGGAATAGTGGTCTGTGATCTTTAAGTTTTACCCAGTTTGGGTCCCCAGATTTTATTGAATGATTACTCCCATCACTTTTGATGATCCACAATACTGACTGGGGATGATGCGGCCCAGCTGCACTTGTGGCTCTGATGTTTGGGAAAAGCTAAAGGACATTTTAACATCAAATTTCATATAGCAGCGGGTTAAACTGCTAAGCCGCTGAAGTTGCTGACCAAAAGGTTGGCGGTTCGAATCTGGGGGGCAGGTTGAGTTCCTGCTGTTAGCCCCAGCTTCTGCCAACCTAGCAGATCGAAAATATTCAAATGTGAGTAGATCAATAGGTACATCATCAGTGGGAAGGTAACGATGCTCCATGCAGTCATGCCAGCCACGTGGCCTTGGAGGTGTCTACGGACAACACCAGCTCTTTGGCTTAGAAATGGAGATGAGCACCACCCTCCAGAGTCAAACACGACTAGACTTAATGTCAGATGAAAACCTTTACTTTTTTATCTAAATTCAAACCACACTATCCCAACTAAAGAGAACAAACTGCAGGCTTCCAGATGTTACTGTATAACAACTCCCATCATCTCTAGTCATGCCTAATGATGAGGAATACAGTAGTCATTGTCCATCATCTGAAAGGCCACATAAAATGACATGGTGGGGCAGACTTGGCTCACAGACCTTGAGTTTGACACAAAACAAGCAATAATTGAAATCATTTGTTTTCCATCTGATCCTAAATTGTTACATTTTTTTTTCTTCAGTGAGTTTTGGTTTCTTAACTTTAAAAAAAAGGAAAGTGAGGATAACAAAAATGTTGCTCTTGTCCTTTTGAGAAGTTATGTTTTCTTTGCAGCCCCCACAGTTCAAACTGGACCCACGCTTGGCCCGCCTCCTAGGGATCCACACTCAGACACGCCCAGTGATCATCCAGGCGCTGTGGCAATACATCAAGACCCACAAGCTTCAAGACCCCCACGAACGGGAGTATGTTATTTGTGACAAGTACCTCCAACAGGTAAAGACAAAGGGGGAAAACAGCAGCTCCTCCTGGAATATTGAGCGCTCTTTCTGAGATGCCTCAACTTCTCTTTTTTTAATCCTGCAGATATTTGAATCTCCGCGAATGAAGTTCTCTGAGATCCCCCAGCGCCTTCATGCATTGCTTATGCCTCCAGAGCCAATCATCATCAACCATGTCATCAGGTGAGACTG
Source organism: Anolis sagrei (assembly GCF_037176765.1). Classification (NCBI taxonomy): domain Eukaryota; kingdom Metazoa; phylum Chordata; class Lepidosauria; order Squamata; family Anolidae; genus Anolis; species Anolis sagrei. Next base: position 140,203,936 of record NC_090022.1, read on the forward strand.
GAGTCTTTGTTTTTGGAATCAAACTTGAATTAAAGTAATACGGGGACCCAGTTTGAGATCGCTATATCTCTGCAACCTCAAAATGCCCATAAATGAAACTCTTATCCGTTGAAAGACTGGGCATAAGGTTTGAAATGGTTGACGCTACGTGCCTCTCCCAGCACAAAAAGCCCCATCCTCAGTCACTTGCAATATAAGGCCTAATGAGATATTCTTCATTTGTAGAGTTGCTGTTTTTTTATTTGTTTCTTAATAAAAATGGTTAGTGAAACTTGATAACTTGGTTACTCATTAAACTAACATTGTGTCATTGTAACATGTTGCCATCATGAAATATACTGCTTTGAAATTGGGGCCGTCATTTTGTAACACCTTGCATTTTCTGCATTTTAGAAAATATACTTGGAATGTTAATCATGCTTGGACATTTCTAATTGCGTTAGTTGAAGCAAAACCATTAAAAAGAGAGATGTAATACTTACAGTATGAAATCTCAGATTACAATCCACATTTGTAGCTTTGATCCAAGTTGTACCATGTGTTACCAAAAATGGGTTTCACTAAATGTCCTGAATTGGAAAGCTTTTTACTGTCTTCCCATGATCTCCAGTTGTGCTTTGGAAGTTCTTTGTTAACCAAACCCTTGATTCCAGCCATCTTTATTATGTAACTGTTTGTGCAATTTTAGGTTTTATTTATATTATTATTATTATTATTTATTAACTTTATTTGTACCCCGCTAGCATCTCCCGAAGGACTCGATGCGGCTTACACAGGCCGAAGCCTCAAAACAACAATACAATAGAGAGCATAACATCACAATAGCAAGCAAATCAGCAATAAACAAAATAGCATAACACCACAATAGCTAAGCAAATCAAACAATAAGCAAAATAACAACAATAGCAGTACATCAAGACATTATTAAAACTGGTTCGGCCGGCGCACTGGGGTACAAGGGTTAAAAGTGCTGAAATGGCAGGAGGCACGTGGGATTAAAAGTGCGGTGTGCAGCGACAATTAGTTATGCTAAGGTGCTACTAGGACTTGGGGTGGGGATTCCTAGTCTGAGAAGGCACAACGGAACAGCCAAGTTTTTAAATTCCTTCTGAAAACGGCTAGAGTAGGGGCCTGTCTGAGATCTTTTGGGAGGGCGTTCCAAAGTCGGGGGGCCGCCACAGAAAAGGCCCTGTCCCGTGTCCCCACCAAGCGCGCTTGCGACGTGGGTGGGATCACGAGCAGGGCCTCTCCAGATGACCGAAGCGAGCGTGTGGGTTCGTAGATGGTGATGCGGTCACGCAGGTAGGGTGGTCCCAAACCGTTTAGGGCTTTGTAGGTAAGCACCTGCACCTTGAATTGGGCTCGGAAAATAAATGGCAGCCAGTGGAGCTCCTTGAACAGAGGGGTAGACCTCTCTTGATAATGAGCCCCGGTTAGCATCCTGGCTGCTGCCCGCTGGACCAATTGAAGTTTCCGAGCCGTCTTCAAGGGCAGCCCCACGTAGAGCGCATTGCAGTAATCCATTCTAGAGGTGACCAAGGCATGGACCACCCCGGCCAGATCAGCCTTCACGAGGTATGGTCGCAGTTGGCGCGCAAGTCTCAGTTGCGCAAAGGCCCTCCCGGATACCGCCGACACCTGAGCCTCAAGTGTAAGCGAAGAATCCAAGAGGACGCCCAAACTGCGGACCTGTGGCTTTAGGGGGAGTGTAACCCCGTCCAACACAGGTGACCACCCTATACCCCGATCCGGTTTACGATCGACCAGGAGGACCTCTGTCTTGTCGGGATTGATCTTCAGCTTGTTCTTCCTCATCCAGATCGACACAGCGGCCAGGCACTCGTCTAGCACCTGAGAAGCCTCCTTGGAATTAGGTGGAAAAGAGTAGTAGAGTTGTGTGTCATCCGCATAGAGATGGCACCCAACTCCAAAACTCCGGATGACCTCTCCCAGCGGTTTCATGTAGATGTTAAAAAGCATGGGAGACAGAATAGAGCCTTGCGGGACCCCACAGGTCAAAGGCCAGGGGTCCGAGCAGGCGTCTCCCAGCTTCACCATCTGAGTTCGTCCCTCCAGGAAGGACTGGAGCCACGACAAAACCGTGCCCCCAAGGCCCATCCCGGAGAGACGACCCAGAAGGATACCATGATCGATGGTATCGAAAGCCGCTGAGATGTCCAAGAGAACCAGCAGGGTCACACTCCCCCTGTCCAGCTCTCTGCGGAGGTCATCCACCAAGGCGACCAAGGCTGTCTCGGTGCCATGACCAGGCCTGAAACCAGACTGTGACTGATCTAGGTAGTTGGTATCGTCTAGGAAACCCTGGAGCTGAGAGGCGACCACCCTCTCCAGCACCTTACCCAAAAAGGGGAGGTTGGAGATCGGCCTGTAATTATTCAGCACCGTGGAGTCAAGGGAAGCTTTTTTGATAAGTGGGCGAACCACAGCCTGCTTCAAATTAGATGGAAAAATTCCTTGCTCCAACGATGCATTGATAATCGGTACAAACCAGTCAAGCAACCCCCCTCTGGCTGATTTAATGAGCCAAGATGGGCATGGGTCCAGAGATGAGGTGGTCGCTCTCACAGCCCCAATAATCTCCTCCACGGTTTCAGGAAGAACAAGCCTAAAAGAATCCCACGAAATTGGACAAGCAGGTGCCTCCGTCACCTCTCCTGGCACTGCGATGGAATTGGAGTCGAGCTCGACACATATTCATGTTTGATGCCAATTGGTGTTGAAATTGTTAATTGTATCTTTATCTGCTTTTGTGGTGAGGCATTGAATGTTTGTCTCTGTATTTTTTAGTGTGTTGTAATCCACCCTGAGTTCCCTTGAGGAGATACGACGGAATATATATTTAAATTGTTGTTGTTATTATTATTATTATTATTATTATTATTATTTTACTGACACAAAAACACAGTATGTCACAGCAAACAGATCTATATGCTGGATTTCGTATCGCAAAATCACAAGTTGAAAACTTCCCAAGCGTCTAGGACTGTGTGATGTATTTTCGAATGATGTGTGCAGTTGTTTATTATTATTATTATTATTATTATTATTATTATTATTATTTCCTTAGTGTTGATCCAAATGATCAGAAGAAAACTGCCTGCTATGATATTGATGTGGAAGTGGATGACACCTTGAAAACCCAAATGAATTCCTTCCTGCTATCCACAGCCAGCCAGCAAGAGATAGCTGCACTGGATAACAAGGTGTGAGCTGCTGGAGGTGGCCTTTAAGCTGAGATTGTGTCCTAACTGCAACATCAATGCTGTTGGAGAAGTAAACCTTTCTTTTACCAGGCTTTGAATAGGAAGGGTTTAATGCTGTTTCCAGGCTGTCGACGATACAAGAGTTATTTAAACTAAATTGAAATAATGTGCATTACTCAGCAGAAATGGTGCAAAACAAGAAGAAAGCAGTAGTACCTTTGATACTTGGAAAGGGTGCCTGAAATGAGGGGTTCTGGGTTACTCTGCATATGGACAACGTGTATGATGAAAACAGCACTGAATATTTTGATTTGGCTCCTTTGTGTATTCTCAGTGTATGCTTGTAAAATCATTTGCTAGCCAACATCATGCGTGAGCATTTTATAACAGCAAGCAAAATACCCTCTATACTCGAGTATAAGCCGACCCAAATATAAGCCGAGGCACCTAGTTTTACCACAACTAGGTGGTAAGGCATCAGTAGGTTAAATGGTTTTGTATGTAGTTTAAGATAAGACTATCCAGCTCTGATGAAAACCAGTATTCTAACCCTCTTCAGTGTAAATGCCTCCTTGAGTGGCCGCTGGGGTGAGAAAGGTGAGGAAGAAATGTCATAAATAAATGTGCTTACATATCCTTCTAATAATAATAAAGAGAGTAAAATAATAAATTTAGTAATAATAATAATAATAACAACACCAATCATAGAGTAAAATAATGGAAATATAATAATAATAGTAATAATAGAGTTAAATAATAAATATAATAATAATAGTAAATGCAATTAAATACTAAATGTAATAAAATAATTACAACAGAGTAAAATAATAATAACATTAACTTGAGTATAAGATGAGGAGGATTTTTTCAGCCTAAAAAGGGGCTGAAAAACTCGGCTTGTGCTCAAGTATATATGATACCTGGTTTTAACTTGCTGAAAAAAGAACATGGGTTAATGATCATGCTTTAATTCCAGGTAAACTGCAGGGGGATTCAAGAGCAAGTGAGAAAGTTGTGATTACACAATCCCTGTGGATATCTGGAGCAGGCCTGGGGTGGACCTGGATTTAGATTCCTGGCATTGTATCAGCCTTTCAGAACCCCTGGGAAGGTTGCCCAGTTAGTCATTGAACGCTGAAATAAAGCAGATTCTTGGTTGGAAGGATTCTGACTCTGGGGCAACAGCAGCAAGGTCCAGCACCATATCCATAAAAGAAGGAGCTTGTTGGGAGGGTGCCTGGAGGGATGTGAGACACATTTGGGCCAGCCTTAAATTATTGTAATTGTGTTAGTGGTTTTCATTAATATGAGTACTGCTTCAGGCATTGATATATTACTTGTAAGTACACAAAGGAAACTACAACGTTTAATGGAATTTACAGTAAATGTTCTTGAGATTGAATCCTTAATCTTCTTTCAGGTTTGTCTTAGAAAAACATCTTAAATGTTCATGCATGGGGGGGCACACCCCTCCACATGCACATATTTCAATGTATAAGGTGTTTCAAAAAGATGGACCCAATTTGAATTTGGATATCTCTGCAGGAGAGGGTGACATTGACAGCCAGGCTAAAGCTCTGGATGGATCATAGGGTTTCTAATTATTGCTGCTAGGTGCCTCTCTGTGTGCACAAACAGCCCCCTACCTCAATCACTCACAAGATGATATCCCACAATGTAAGATCTAATGAGACATTCTCTATTTGCAGAATTATTTTTAATTTTGTCTAATTGAACCATTCCCCTTTGTGTAACTAATAAGTTACTGTGAGATCCACTGCTTTGAAAGTGGGTCCATCATTTTGAAAAGCCCCGTATATTTGCTCTAAAGCACTTAGAGGATTTTTGTTTCATTTGTTTGATGCTTTGTTTGGTTGGACATCTGATCTCCGGTAGCTTTGATCCCCTAAAGAAGCATGGGATGATGATGACAATAACAACTTTATTCTTATACCCTCCTGCCATCTTTCCAAAGGGACTCGGGATGATGATGATGATGATGACAAAACAACACTAATATAATATACTGTATACTCATATATTTATAATATTATAATGTAATACAATATAATACTACTACGAATAATATAATTATATATTTTATATTACATGTAATATTACTAATAATAATTACAATATAATGATATAGTACAATTTAGTAATATATACTGTAATACTGATCTTGTGCTATGCTAATAATATAATTTTTTGTGTGTGTGTAAGCCGCTCTGAGTCCCCTTCAGGGTGAGAAGGGCGGCATATAAATGGCATAAATAAATAAACAACAACATCAGCAGCAGCAATAACAACCTTATTCTTATGCCCCACCACCAGCAAATCTTGCCATACGAGTGACTAGGAAAGAGGTATAATGTGATCACAGAACCACAGTGGGAATCTTGTGGCCCCTTGGGTGATTTTGGAAATGTTTTCTTGCAATTACATCTCTGTTTGTAGTCATATTGAGGTAGATAGATAGGATAGAGTCATCACTTGTTTTTAGTGTTTCTGTGCTGTATTTCTCCATCTCAGATTCATGAGACCATAGAAACCATTAACCAGCTGAAGACTCAGAGGGAGTTCATGCTGAGCTTTGCCAGAGATCCGCAGGGCTTCATCAATGATTGGCTTCAGTCCCAGTGCCGAGACCTGAAGGTAGGAGGCACACAAAGTATATGCAGCTGTGGATATTCTGGCTTTGGTTTCAGGGGGTTGCTCAGGAGACCACAGGAGGCAACAGCAAAATCTAGTGGCTTTCTCTAATCCGGTGCAGTGCAGATCTTTGGGACTGACTCCCATCATCTGTGACCATTGATTATTCCAGTCAGGAATGATTTGAACAGTAGCATCACATTAGGGCAGGCCAAACTAGAGAATTAGAATCCACGTTGGACTTTACAGCCTTGGTTCAGGGAGGCAAGGAATTGGGAATAACCAATCCTTCTCCACTAATCTCCAGGCTATGACAGATGTTGTCGGAAACCCAGAAGAGGAACGGCGAGCTGAATTCTACTTCCAACCATGGGCTCAAGAGGCTGTGTGCAGATACTTCTACTCAAAGGTAAACTGTTCTCTTTTATTCCTCGTGTAAACAAGGTGAAACCTGTTCTCTTGTTTTTGAAATATTTTCCCCTCCCTCAGTTTGCTCAGGAGGTTTCATCCTAACTTGCCCAGCCACTCCAGGGTCTGGTGTTTGGAGCACTGGTCCCAGCTCTCTGTCCTATAAACAAAAAGTATATTCCATCTTTGAGATAATCCTATTTCAGACAGGAGCCAACAGATGAAGTACAATTTCAGTTTCATGCTTTGGCCCTAAGCATTTAGAGATTATCCCATTCCATACTGAGATGAAAGAAGAGCCCTGTCTCATCAGAGGGACCTCTGCCTTCACCACTACTACTTTATTGGGACTAGACCCTCTATCTTTCTCCTATATCAGTGGGTCTCAACCTGTGGGTCCCCAGATGTTTTGGCCTTCAACTCCCAGAAATCCTAACAGCTGGTAAACTGGTTGGGATTTCTGGGAGTTGTAGGCCAAAACGCCCAGGGACCCACTGGTTGAGAACGACTGTCCTATAGGGACTGAGGGTTGGTTAGCATCTACTGCTTGTCTCTCCCTCCCAGAAATACCACATACTAAAGTTGTCATTTTGCCTTTTCTTCCAGGTTCAGCAGAGACGGCAAGAGTTGGAACAGGCTCTGGGAATCCGTAACACATAGACAGGCCTGCCTCTCCCTCGCCAGCAGGACTCCTGGCTACCAAACACTGCAGGGATACACTGCTCAGGCCTATACAATTCCCACTCCAGCACAGAACCTACCACTACTGCCCTGCCCCCTCAACCCCAACACCGTATTTCTGCTGCTCCAGTCCTCTCCTTGGAGGAGAGGGTGACATTGACAGCCAGGCTAAAGCTCTTGCATTTCTGCCCTGGCTGAAGCTCTTCCGCATTTGGGGCAGCTTCAATTCAGAGTCTTCCTAGCTCAGGATTTCCTTGCCAGTCCCTCAGGCCCTATTCCCTGGCTTTACTTCCAAAATTGAGGGGTGGACAGCTTTTCTGCACCTCAGCTCTAAATTTAGCCAGGTCTGGGTCCCTTTAGTTTCCTGCAGGGCCTAGGAAAAGGGCAAATCTTGTACAACTTCTGGCCTCTTGAATGAGGCAGATGCATATGTTAGGAAATAACTGAATCTTTTTCATCCCTCCCCCCAATCTAGCTGGCTTTATTTTCATTGAAAACTAGTACAGCAAAGTTGGCAAGGGTCACAAGGGTCATACCTGCCTTTCATATTAGTGTCTCTATAATGGGATGATTAGAAAAGCCGCCAGCTCGGATATTGGGCCCTCCTGTTCCTCCTTAATAATTTAAAATCCATTTCCAGGAAAGTAGACACACTTTCCATCTGAATATCATATCCCCCTCACCCCACTATTGTCAACTTTGATCTCTGGACCTGCAAAAGTTGTCAGAAGGCCATGTGCAAACTGAAGTTGCTCTCTTTTTGTCACCGGATTGACACAGAGCAGGTTTCTGGCGTCCTAAATGTTTAAATAAGGGGGAAGGAGATTTTTAGTGGGATGAACTGCTCCCTTTTGACACATCTTTCTCGGTCTTGGGTACCCGCTGGTGGGGAGGCATTCAGGATAGAGCGCCATCTTTTTATTGACTGATTCCAGGGACTGTATTGCAGCTGGACTGGTCCCAGTTGCTTGTATTGACACTAGCTGCAAAAATCAAGTAACTGACAACCCTGCTTCCTCTTCCAACGCTGGCATTGAGGCAAGGGATTGCTGTGAATTCAGGAGTCCAGGCGACCCTATCCCTCTGTGTCCATGTGTTCAAGTTGAGCGTGAGCGACTCGTCTTGTCTTTGCCACATGAAAGACCTCGCCCCATCCCCCCCCCTCCCCTTCCCTTCCTTTTCCTTGCTTTTTGGTGCTGGGGAATAGAACCCTGGTGCCTTCCGTAGCTGCCACAGGCTCTCAGGGCAAGTATAGATGAAGGAAGCTCAGAGACTGACTGGCTCGGCAAGTGTAGCTGTTCTTAACTGCTCCCTCTTCTTACGCTTTATGTTCTGTGGTTCTCTTTTCCACCCTCTCCCCTTGGACCAAATTTTTTTGTACTGTATCCTTTTAGATGTCACCCCATTTTAATAAAAGCTGCCTCTGACTGAAGGTGCTCTCCTTCCTTTTGTGTTGCATTCCTGGGCCCTGATGTGGGGGTATATACGAACTAGGCCAAAAGCTGCTTTACAAAAAAAGTAAAAAGGCTTCTAGACTTCCTGCTAGTAAACTCTATTCAAACATGGTATCCTACTTTTTAATTGACTCAGTTAGGGGAAAAATCTAGAGCTTAAGAAAACACCCATTCGTAGCTGTACTGCAATGTGTGAAATGAAGCCCTTTAGTGTACCGTATTTTCTGGCATATAAGACGACTGGTCGTATAAGACGAACCCCTAACTTTTCCAGTTAAAATACAGAGTTTGGGATATACTCACCTTATAAGACTACCCCTCTTCCAACGCACACCAAATAAACATGTAAAAAACATCAGATTTCATTTCAATATGGTAATTTTCCTATTACCGTACCTCCTTCTCTGCCTCTCAGATCTCGCACATATGTGCCTGCATGGCTTCACTGCAGTCCTCAGGAGTAAGATCTGCCGAGTTTCAGCACCCGCCCTATAAGATGACATCCGCCGTATAAGATTATCCCCAACTTTATAGACACTTTCTCATACATGCATGAACAGTGCAGGAGGTGGGCAAGAAGAGAAGGTATACACCACTGCTTCTTAACCTGTGGGTCCTGACCCCAAATGGGGTCCCTTTACCTCAGTGTCCCCCAAAATTTGGCAAGAGTAAAGGGTTTTGGAACTTTTCTATTTCCACAAAGCTCTTAGCAACAACTTGCAGTGTTTACATTGGACCTTGCAGAAAATGCTTCAGTTGTACTGTATGCAACAAAAAAAGAAAATTGGCCTGTTTAGCAATCCTAGTCAATGCTGATTTATTATCATTAATGTTTAATTTTATATACCTGGATCACATATAAAAATATATTGGACAAAAAGGGATTGGGAGTGGAAAAATATAAGAAGACCTGGTATAGACTCATGGTAGCTAAGTATCGGGCTGGATAGCAATGAAAGACTAATTGTACTGCAGCCCTTGTATACTTGCCACCACATTTAATAGCAAAGCAGAGCCAGGGTGGGCATGTGAGAGGCTTTTGCCATCCCGCAATATTTTTCACCCAAAAGGTAGTTTTCCTGATCTCATTAGTTGCAGAAGGAGCCCCCAGTAGTGCAATGGGTTAAACCCTTGTGCCAGCAGGACTGCTGACTTAAAGTCGGCGGTTCAAATCAGGGAGCAGGGTGAGCTGTCATCTGTCAGCTCCAGCTTCCCATGCAGGAACATGAGAGAAGCCTCTCACAGGATGGTAAAACATCCAGACATCTGGGCAACATCCTTGCCGACGGTCAATTCTCACACCAGAAGCAACTTGCAGTTTTTCAAGTCGTTCCTGACACACACACAAAAATTGTTGCAGAGAACAGTCACTGCTAGTATGGGGAAAGGAGGTCGGCTGCTGGGGGCTTAGTGGGGAGCAGCCAGGTTTTTTTGAAGGTAGTCTGTACATTTCTTCTTAGAAGCACACTGTTCCCATCTCTCCCTTTTGAGCCTTTTTAAGAGTTACATTTCATGGGAAGCTTTCCATTTAGTTCAGCCTGAGTCAGAGGAGCCCTTGTTCGTTCTACTGCGATATATTACTTTGGTACTGCTAAAGCCACATGATACCCAGTCAACATTTTCAACAGGCAAGAAAGTATGATGGTGTGTCCCACTTTAGGGACCACCTGGGGAGATCACCCTTCTTGAAGACTTTCTGTGGTCATGGAACCAAAGACTCAAGGGTCGGAAGGGGCTTCGTGGCCATTGTGTCTAACTCCTTTGTGCAGGATCTCCAGCTAAAAACTCCTAAGCAAAATTCCCAACAAGTGACTGAAAGAAGAAGAAGACATAGTAAAGCCATTTTTCTCTGCTATATTCATTTTCTGATTGCAATCTTTGTTGAGGTGGAAGAAAGTATTTAAAGTGAGCTCTCCTGCCTCATCTGGAATGGTATGGCTCATTTCTCAACACATTCTGCGCATGCAGGGCTTGCGTAGGTGTGCTAGAGAAACATGAAAAAGGAACAAACAAGTTGTGTTATGCAAAGGAAGAAGCAAGAACGATCTAATTTTGTTGCAGTAAAAACTAAACAAAATGTGTAAATGTGTTGCCTAGAAACAACTGATCTGCATCGCTGATTCATTGACAATGGCACAATCTCTTAACCAGACCTGCCCATTCAAAGGATGCTACACATGGCAGCCTACTGATGGGCCCATGTGCTTAGATATGAAATATTATATTATTTTGTATTCTGAGCATCATTAAGATGTATCTGAGATATACTCTCTTTTTGTCACAACAGCCAACCAGGCAGAGGAAATGAGCTTGGCAAACTCAAAGGCTGGTGGACAGTTATGGGTGAATTATTATTATTATTATTATTATTATTATTATTATTATGGAGCCCCTGGTGGTGCAGTGGGTTACACCCTTGTACCAGTAGGACTGAAGACTGACAGGTCACAGGTTCAAATCGGAGTAGAGTGAGGAGCTGCTTCTGTCAGCTCCAGCTCCCCATGCGGGGATGAGAGAAGCATCCCACAAGGATGGTAAAAATATCAAAACATCCAGACGGCCAATTCTCTCACACCTCAAGTCGCTCCTGACACAAAATAATAATAATCATCATCATCATCATCTTTATTTGTATACTGCCCGATCAATCCAGGCCAGCTAACACCTCCCAACAAAGGATTCCCCCAGGCAGCACCCAGCCAGGCTTTGAAGCTGAAAAGCCATAAATGCTAATCAAGGTGGCCAATTGCAACATTCACAATTGCCTTAAGCAGACAAGAGTTCTTTCTCCCTCCCTGGACATCCCACAAATATATATAAACCTCACTTGCCTAGTTTCCAACAGACCTCACAACCTCTGAAGATGCCTGCCATAGATGTGGGTGAAACGTCAGGAGAAAATGCTTCTGGAACATGTTAGCCTGGAATCATAGAATCATAGAATCAAAGAGTTGGAAGAGACCTCATGGGCCATCCAGTCCAACCCCCTGCCAAGAAGCAGGAATATTGCATTCAAATCACCCCTGACAGATGGCCATCCAGCCTCTGTTTAAAAGCTTCCAAAGAAGGAGCCTCCACCACACTCCGGGGCAGAGAGTTCCACTGCTGAACGGCTCTCACAGTCAGGAAGTTCTTCCTCATGTTCAGATGGAATCTCCTCTCTTGTAGTTTGAAGCCATTGTTCCGCGTCCTAGTCTCCAGGGAAGCAGAAAACAAGCTTGCTCCCTCCTCCCTGTGGCTTCCTCTCACATATTTATACATGGCTATCATATCCCCTCTCAGCCTTCTCTTCTTCAGGCTAAACATGCCCAGCTCCTTAAGCCGCTCCTCATAGGGCTTGTTCTCCAGACCTTTTATCATTTTAGTTGCTCTCCTCTGGACACATTCCAGCTTGTCAATATCTCTCTTGAATTGTGGTGCCCAGAACTGGACACAATATTCCAGATGTGGTCTAACCAAAACAGAATAGAGGGGTAGCATTACTTCCCTAGATCTAGACACTGGAAAACTAACATCAACCAGTGATTCTGCCCATGAAAGCCTTTGACAGTACATCAATCCTCCAAAGTGCTCAGGATAGGCTATATGGATACCCTCTTGCTCACTTCTCAACATGCGACTGATGTAAAGGCACCCAGTAAGTTTCATAGCTTAGTGGACGAGCTGAGCCTGGATCTTCCCAATATTTTCCCATGCTAGCTCTCTTCCACAGTGCGATGCAGTTCATTCACACTGTACCTTTGACAGATACAGAGGATCTTTGGGAGGGGGAGGTTGGTCTTATTGTCTTCCCTGAGGAAATTCTCTAGGTTGTGGGCAAAGGGGCTCAACCTGCTATTCTGGAAATGCAGAAAAGCTAATAAAAACTCTGCTTTCTAATCACATAGGGAGGAAAGCCGTGCCCCACAATGACTTGCTATCAGAAGTGCCCTTTGCTCTTCCAGCTCTCCAGGCTGAACTTTGCTATGTGACAAATAAATCAATAAATCTCTGCCAGGGAATTCTTCCATATGGACTTTAAAGGACGGCAGCTCACATAGGGGCTATGGTGGGGGAAGTTTATGCTTGGAAACCCAGAAACTTTGACTAACACTGAATTTAAATCCACCTGATCTGAGGAGTCTAAAACAATAGGTGTGAGGAGGATTCAGTCCTAGAGAAAGACTAATATGGTGCAGTCTTCAAGTCATGCAAACCATAATATTTAAACCCAGATATAATTTTCAAGTCATGCAAACCATAATATTTCAACCCAGATATAATTGTGGGCCTAAGAATCGGTTCAATAGGACTTTATTCCTAGCTGTTGAGAGCCTACAGTTTTAGCTGTAAATCTAGTCTTCTCATGGTGAAGGAGTGGAGCCCCCAGTGGTGCAATGAGTTAAACCCTGTGCCGGCAGGACTGCTGACCAAAAGGTCTGTGGTTCGAATGGGGGGGGGTGAGCTCCTGTCTGTCAGCTCCAGCTCCTCATGCGGGGACATGAGAGAACCCTCCCACAGGATGGTAAAACATCCCCACAGGCGTCCCTTGGGCAATGTTTTTATTTCTTCAGGGAGGGAGTTCCAGAGACGGAGTGATCACAGAGAAGAAGGCCCCGTCTCTCGTTCCCACCAATTGATGGGATGGGACAGAGAGGAGGGCCTCTTCCATTGACCACAGTGCATGGGATGGTCTATATAGGGAGATGTGATTAGGCAAATAGCCTGAACCCGAACCCAAAGAAGGAAAGAGAGAAAGAAGGTTTGAAGGAGGGAAGAAAGGAGAAGGAAGAGCAAAGAAGTACAAGAAGGAAAGGAGGAGTGAGGGAGAGAGGGGGAGGAAGGAAAGAAGGAGGGAGGGAGGGAGGGAAGAGGGAAGAAGAGAAAGGAAGGAAAGAAGGAGGGAGGAGAAAGAAGGAAGGAGAGAAGGAGGAGAGAGGAAGAAGAAAAGAGGGAGGAAAGGAGAGAGGGAAGAAGAAAAACGAAGGAAGGAAGGAAGAAAAAAGGAGGGAGAGAAGAAGAAAGAAAAGAGAAGGAAGGAAAGAAGGAGGGAGGGAGGAAGAAGAAAAGAGGGAGGAAAGGAGAGAGGGAAGAAGAAAAAGGAAGGAAGGAAGGAAAGAAGAAAAAAGGAGGGAGAGAAGAAGAAAGAAAAGAGAAAGGAAGGAAAGAAGGAGGGAGGGAGGAAGAAGAAAAGAGGGAGGAAAGGAGAGAGGGAAGAAGAAAAAGGAAGGAGGGAGGGAGAGAAGAAGAGAGGAAAGAGGAAGAAAGGAATGAATGAAGACGAGAGAGGGAGGGAAAGAGAGAGGGAAGTGGGAGAAAGAGGGAGGGGGGATGAGGGCAGGAAGGAACGATTGTATGTGCTTCTTTCACTCCTGTGCCCCCCTCCGCCCCCCTCCTCCCCCCCCCCCCCCCGCGGTGCAATGGGTTAAACCCTTGTGCCGGCAGAACTGAAGGCGGACAGGTCAGAGGTTCGAATTTGGGGAGAGCGCGGGTGAGCTCCGTCTGCCAGCTCCAGCTCCCCATGCGTGGACATGAGAGAAGCCTCCCACAAGGATGGTAAAACATCAAAACATCCGGGCGCCCCCTGTGCTATGTCCTTGCAGACGGCCAATTCTCTCACGCCAGAAGCGACTTGCAGTTTCCTCAAGTCGCTCCTGACTCACACACACACAAAAACCCTCCCCCCGCCCAGGCCTTTTTCCTCAGGTGGATTGTTTGGGGCCCAAAGCCTGCCCTTCAGGGACGGGAGTGGGGTGGGCGATGAGAGGTTCGGAGGGGCCTCCACAGCAGGTGGCAGCGCCCCTTTTTCTTTCTCCTCCGCTCCCTTTGCGGCCAGGAAAGGGTGTCGGGGGCGGGGGGCGGAGCCTGGGGGTCCTTATATTGCCTCCCGGGGGCCGGGGGAGGGACAGGCAGCACTTGACAGTCGGAGGCGATGGGAGGCAAGAAAGTTTGCATCGTGGGCTCCGGCAACTGGTGCGTGGGGGCCTCAGAGGCGCGAGGGAAGGAGGGAGGGAGGGCAAGAGGGGGGCTCTGCCTTGGCAGCGCTGTGTCCATAAGCCAAGCAAGGGGGGGGGGCAGATCAGGGCCCTCTTCCCTGGCGAGAAGGCTCAGGTTCCCCGAAGGCGCGCGAGGCCCGGGCTGATTGGCAAGAGCCTGACCCGCGCGCGCGCCTCCCGCCACACACTTGCTTGTCCTATGGACTGAGCGCAGCCAAGGCAGCCCTGGTTGGGACCGGGATGGGAGTCCGCCAGGGATGGCATGCCCCATTCCCTCCTGACTCTTATTCAGGGGAGGGACCGGCCAAAGCCTTCGGAGCCTCCCTTGAGGAAGAAATCCCTGCCAAATCCATGTCGCCGTCACAAGAAATAGAGATGACTACTAGGGAGGCATACAGAGACACTCTTATCTGAGGGAAAAGTCGTATAGCACTGTATAACACAATTGAAAAATTTGTTCCTGGTTTGAAAGTGTTCTTTCCTGTTTAATTGCGCGGCACTTACTTCGAAAGTAGTTGTTGCATTCCAGAAACTTAGTTTTTGTGGCTGCCACAAACTAGGTTGCATTGCTTGAGACTTAGGAGGGATCCTGGATTCATCACAGAGCCTGGGAACCTTGGTTTCAACAGTGGCCAGGGGAGCTTTTATTTATTTATTTATTTACTTTATTTCTATACCGCTTTTCTCAGCCCTCAGGCGACTCAAAGCGGTGAACAACATCAGTACAAAATATCACAAAACAAGTATAGGGCAATTAAAAACAATTATCACATAAATCATTAACATCAGTATAACAATCATTAGCGCCTCAACAGTAAAATCAGAATCCAGTCTCGTCATCCATTATTCCATATTCCTATGTTCAATTACACTGTTTAATCAAATGCTTGTTCAAACAGCCAGGTCTTCACTTTCTTCCGAAACCCCAGCAGGGAGGGGGCCAATCTGATATTTGCAGGCAGGGCGTTCCACAGCCGAGGGGCCACCACTGAGAAGGCTGTCTCTCGTCCCCGCCAAGCGCGCCTGTGATGCAGGCGGGACCGAGAGCAGGACCTCCCCAGATGATCTTAGTGTCCTAGTCGGTTCATAGGAGGAGATGCGTTCGGAGAGGTAAGTAGGGTCAGAACCTTTTAGGGCTTTATAGGGTTTTGCACAAGTACAACTTGTGCGCCAGTTGCACCAGTACCTTGGGAAGTCTGACTTTTCCACAGTGGTCCACGCTCTTGTTACATCAAGAATAGACTACTGCAACTCACTCTACTTGGGGTTGCCTTTGAAGACTGTTCAGAAACTTCAAATGGTCCAATGAGTAGCAGCCAAGTTTCTTGCCGGAGTGGCATACAGGGAACTAATAACTCCCCTGTTACTCCAGTTCCACTGGCTGTCAGTCTGCTACTGAACACAATTCAAAGTGCTGGCTTCAGCCTACAAAGCACCATACGGTTCTGGCCCAGCTTACCTGTCTGAATGTATCTCTCCCTATGAACCATCAAGGAGTTTAAGATTGTCCGGGGAGGCCCTGCTCTCGGTCCCACCTGCTTCGCAAGCACAACTGGTAGGAGGAGAGACAGGGCCTTCTCAGTGGTGCCGGCTGTGGAACTCTCCCCAGTTAGATTATATCAGTGCCTTCCCTCCTGGCCTTTAGAAAGAAAACAATGACATGGTTGTGGAACCAGGTCTTTGGCCAGTAAAGTAAAGCAGTGGAAAAAATGAGGGAATATGTGCAATGACAATTGGAATGGTTATGATTTACCATTTTGGATCATGTGATTTTAAGGTTTTGATTAGGTGTTTTTAATTTTTATACTTCGTGTTTAAATGTCCTATTCTCTTATGGTGAATTTGACCTATTGTATTTTATGCTTAGTCATATGCTGTTTGATTTACAATTTGGTTTATATATGTAAGACACTGAATTTGGCCATTATTTTTTGTAAACTGCGTTGAGCCTCCCCCAGGGGTGAGAAAAGCAATTTATAAATACTGCAAATAAATAAATGATATTAGTTGAAAAACATTAGAGCAAAATGTGCTGCAGAATGTCCCTCCAGTAAAAAAAACAAAGTTTTTTGCAGTTTAATAAACTTTTCCCATGTTTTTATGATCGAACCAATTAGGAAATGTCATTTCTAACCTAGGAACAAACAGTTATAAGGTTTGTTTTTTAGTATATTCAACCAACTTTTGGGAAATAGTCTATTTTAAAACAAGGAGTGGAGCACTTTGGTAGCCTGTAAATGGTCTTCAGAGTGACACAGAACTCATGGTTGCTTTTGCTGCAGCAGAGGGGCAAGTTCCCTCTTGCCCCAGTCACAGAGGGGACAGATTAGGCCCAGGGCTCTCCCTCTCCTGGGAGTCTGTGTATGGAGTTGCCCTCTTCTTGTTTAGGTCCTTCTCGTCTGAAGGGGTTTCCTTCCCAGGCCCCTCTTTGAACTGCAGACCAGGCCCTGGGCCCCTCTTCCACCAAGCTATGCACTGGCTGTGTGTCCGTGCTGGCTCTAGCCTCCAACCAGATTCTGCCCTCTTCTGTTTAATCAGACTTTCCCAACCTGGGAAACTGCAACTCCTCTTATCACCAGAGGTTGGGTAAGGACCATGGGAGTTGCAGTCAAGCCCTCAAGGTGGGGAAGGGCTGTGTTACTTGCAACAAGTAGCCTCAGGAATGGTTTTAGGGCCAAGAATCCAACTCTTCATGACCTCCCTGTTGGTAATGGCCACCTCCAGCTCCTTCAAGGTCAATCCAGTCACTTCAAGGATACCATCCATCCATCTTGTCCTTGGTCGGTCCCTCTTCCTTTTTCATTCCATTTTCCCCAGCACCATTATCTTCTCCAAGGTTTCCTGTCTTCTCATGATGTGGCCAAAGTACTTTGCCTCTAATATCTTTCCCTCCAGTGAACAGTCAGGCTTTATTTCCTGGAGGATGGATGGTTGGATGTTCTCGTGGTCCAAGGCATTCTCAGAATTTTCCTCCAATTTTCCTCCAATTTTCCTTCCTTCACTCAACCTTCCTTATGGTCCAGCTCTCATCCATAGGTTACTATGGGGAATACCATTGCTTTAACTATGCAGTTCTTCCTTGCCAGTGTATCCAGAGGGAGATACTGTTAATTCATTTGAATGGCTAAGGGCCCTTCCACACAGCCATATAACCCAGAATATCAAGGCAGAAAATCCCACAATACCTGCTTTGAACTGGGCTATCCGAGTCCACACTGCCAAGTGGGATTTTATTCAGCTGTGTGGAAGGGGCCTAAGAGAGTTCCCTTAGCCCCTTCTACGCTGTTATATAAAATCCAGATTATCTATTTTGAACCCGTTTATATGGCAGTGTAGACTCATATAATCCAGTTCAAAGCAGATAATGTGGATTATCTAATTTGATAATCTGGATTATTTGGCCATGTAGACTCATATAATCCAGTTCAAAGCAGATAATGTGGATTATCTGATTGGATAATCCGGATTATATCCTAGTGTAAAGGGGGTCTTTGTCACTCAGATGAATTAATAAATATCCCAGTACATCTGCAATATGTCCAAGCGTTTCCCTATACAGTCAATTTTAACATAGGCATTTAAACTTACCTTTCCTTGGTATGAATGGTTTTAATGTCTTTTAATCTTATTTCGCAAAAGGTTTTCTGTGGGGTCAGCAAGCAGTGATGAGCTATTAATATTTTTAAAAGGGAATTATAAGAAGTATTACTCCCCTTTGTTTCTACATATCTCTGTGACAATGGATTTTCATGCTTCTTCAACTGAAAACCAAAACCAGAAACAGATTAAATATTGAAAATGACATGTGTTTGGAATTAATTAAAACTCAAACTGTTAATTTTTTAAGCATGATAATGAGTTACAATTTCAATCATTGGATTAAATATGGTGTAAGATTACATTATTTTGAATGATGCTATACTGAAAAATCTATTTTTGTTGTGTTTTCATTTACCCAGCAGCCTATTTTAATGAATCGGGGTCACTGGTTACTTTGCCTCTATAAAATGGGGTCGCAACTTGAAAAAGGTTGGGAAATGCTGCTTTCATATAAAAGTGTTTAATGTGAACACTTTTCATGTATCCTGGTTCCATTCCACACTGGCATTGCTCTAACTTGAAGATTCTTATTCTGCTCAAAGAGTACGGAAAAGCTGCACACAGAGGCATGGCTTCAAAATTCCTTTTGACATAATCTCCCTTTCCTCTTCCTTCTCTGTTACTTTCAGGGGTTCGGCTATTGCTAAGATTGTGGGGAGCAATGCGGCCAAACTGGACAAATTTGACAGCACTGTCAACATGTGGGTGTTTGAAGAGGAGGTTGGTGGAAAGAAACTGACTGAGATCATCAACACACAGCATGAGAATGTCAAGTACCTGCCGGGACACAAGCTGCCACCGAATGTGGTACGTTTGGAAGCAAGACAGGGTGCGTGGGTGGGTAGTGGCAACAAGCAACACTGTTGTGCAGGTTGGGTGGATATTCCTAGTCCATACTGGACTACAACTATAAGCTTTAGCCAATAAAATCAGTCCTGAGGGATGATGGGACCTGACTCCTACACATGTTAATGAGGCCGGCCAGCATTAGCCACTCTGACCTTCAGTCGAGGACATTTGGACTTGCCTGATCCTAACTCAAGAGTTGGACTTTCCAGATATTGGAGCTCTCCAGATGTTGCTCGATTTCATTTTCCTTCAGTCCAAGCCACCCTAGCCAATAGTGAGGAATGTTGAGAGTTGTAGTCTCATAAAATCAGGTTTTTTAAAAACCATTTCAGACTACAACTCTTTAAAAATTATGTGACTGGCTATTGCTAGATGATGCATTCTGGGCGTGTAATTTAAAAACCCAGTCTTTTTTGAGGTCTTCATCTGGAGGACCACAAGTTACCCATCCATGATGTTAAGCTGAGGTCTTGGGTCAGAAGCTGGTATCTTCTCATGCAAAGCATGTGCCTGACACCAGTAAGCAATGGCTTCACTCAAGTGAACTTAAAAACATCTACCAGGCTCATATGCCACATGCTCCAAACCACAATTTGTTCATCTAACAAATTACTGAGTGTTTCTTTAAAGCAGTGGTTCCCAACCCATGGTCCGTAAGAACTAAAATATGGTCTGCAGCCTCACCATTACTATACTGTTGCAACAAGAACAACTGGTCTCACGAAACCCTCTTATAGTGCCAAGGCTTATTAAATATGGTTTTCTGTGGGTGAGCAGATGGCAACTACTGGATAGCATATGTTCTGTGGTCTATCCAATGCAATTTCATGAATCAACATCCCAATTAACCAAACCGAATCTAAAGCTGACCAAAAACTGATTTATATGCCTTTTGGTACTAATGTTGAAGAGTGGTTCCTGGTCAAGTGGTCTGTGGTCAAAGTGGTCTCTGTTCAAAAAAAGGTTGGGAATCACTGTATCTTGCAGTATATCTTGCAGTCATCTGTGAAGAATGGCATCGTACAAAGGAGTAGCATCATCATCTCCCATCGCAAACAGAAATTGTGGTTCTGCACAACACAGAGGCAAAGGCAAAGCTTTGTCTGTCTGTTTTTAAATTCTGAAATGCCCAGAAGCAGAAATAGTGGTTGTTTCATTCACAAAACATCTCCACAGCTGAGTGAGAGATATAAATGCCTGTCGCTCCCAGTCCTGGTGGCCAGAAAGAACTATTCTACTGATCAATGGGCAAAACTAGAGGACTGTGTGATGCTGCCACCGCCATCTTAACATGGAGTGTGTCCTGCCAGATCTTACAAACATTTAGTTCCACTGACAGGGTGAAGGAGGAATTTTAAGAATCTCCCACTCGAATCTGCAGAGATTTAAAAGTGTTTTTAATGAACTGAAATGTGCTGAATGCTGAATGCTGAGAATGTAACTTGTTTCACCCACTGCACAAAGGACTTCTTTGTTAGGGTGATTCGTGTACTGGCAGTAGTTTGAAAACCAGCATCTCCTTCATTATCTGAAGTGGGGGGGGGGGGGAAGCAGCAAGGAACAAACACAAAGATCCTGGGGAGAGTAGATGAAGAATGAATATTGTGGAACATAAACATAATGACAAAAGCAGAACAGTTGGTTCTAGAGGACCTTCTTTCTTGTGCAAATCATTGAATATCTTTGTTGATAGTTTTCCAATTATTATTAAGAACAGTTTTGCAGGGGAAGAGTTAGCACTACTTTCATTTTAATATAAACACTGGAAGATGTTTGTATCTCAGAGACTGTCAGTACATTGTTTATCACCCAAAGGACTTTGGTGAAGGGACATTCTCTCATGTTGGTTAAAGCTCAGCAAAACTCATACGTATTTCCTTGAAATTCCTAAATCATTCTCACAATGTATACATACAAAGTTACTTCCTTTTCCAGTTTAACCCTTTCAGGATTTTTGAGTTCCATTTATTATTATTATTATTATTATTATTATTATTATTATTATTGACACAAAAACACAGTATGCCACAGCAAATGAGATCTATATGCAGGATTTTGTATCACAAAATCACAAGTCGAACACTTCCCAAGCGTCTAAGACTGTGTGATGTATTTTCAAATGATGCGCGCAGATCCAAGTAAGGTGGCCTTTTGCAATTGACAGATTGTGACTTTGTCGATGTTTATTGTTTCCAAATGCCGGCTAAGATTATTACTATTATTATTATTATTATTATTATTATTATTATTATTATTACTCTGTTTTACCTCTTCTGAAGAAGACTCAAAATGGCTTGACATAAAAGCACGAGAATTTTAAAGCTTTGTGGCATGGGAGCTGCTTTCTTTTGCCAGAGGCAGCATGACAAGAATGGTGGCGGTGGTTGTTATTCTTTAAAACAGGTTGAATGGTTGGTGAGTCTTATGTGTTAAGCTGTGCCCTGACATAAATCTTTCTGGGTAGGACTACCTCTTGATAGAGCAAGCATTCACAGATGAGATACTCTAACCCACAGGATAAATGGCAGCTCTCCAGGAAGGACTATTCCATCTGTTGTCTGTATATCTGAGCTGGTTGTTTCTTTTCATGTCCCTTGTTAAGCTTCTGATTGAATAAGACTGTATTGTTTTTATTCCATCTTTTGATTTGTGTGTGTTTAATTTACTAACATCCCAGCTCTAATCATAAAGCATGCTGCGAGTCTCTTCTGATCAGGAATGGAAGTGTGAAGGAAAAACTCCTAGGATTTCATAGCACTGAGCCAAGGCAGTTAAAGTGCCAAACTACATTAATCCTACAGCATAGATGCCTACCTACAACAGGCAAAGTAAACAGTTGCCGCCTCCAGAGGCCCCTACTTCACATATGTGAGATGCAAAAAAGAGAGGATGAGGAATGCAG
This sequence comes from Anolis sagrei, assembly GCF_037176765.1. Lineage (NCBI taxonomy): Eukaryota > Metazoa > Chordata > Lepidosauria > Squamata > Anolidae > Anolis > Anolis sagrei. The sequence continues at coordinate 140,225,681 of NC_090022.1, forward strand.
ATATAAGCCTGTCTTACCAGTTACTCCCATCAATAAAATTAAAATCATAAGAAAACTACATTCTGGTTTGAGATTTAAAAAATCATTCCCGGATGTCTTTTGGAAGAATTTTTGAACTGGTTCTTAGAAAATTCAAAATGTTTTTATTTACTTATGCAAGACTGATTTGAGCTGTTTGTTGATACCAGTTGAACTGCACTTCTTTAAAGCACAGGAACCTCTGTTTCCTCTTTCCATGTTTTTTCTGCCCATAGTACCATATACTCTGTTAAAGTAGGTTTTTTTTCTCAAGAATACATATTTTGTTGACTGAGGTCCTTGTTGCTGTTGTGTGCATTGGTTTCTGACTTACAGCAACTTTAAGGTGAACCTGTTACAGGGTTTTCTTGGCAAGATTTCTTCAGAGAAGCTTGCCACTGCCTTCCTCTCAAGTTGTGGGTTTCCATGGCCAAGTATTGAGGATAATGGATCATGACCTGTTAGGATCACTAACAATCAGAGTATATAGATCATGAACTGTTAGGATCACAGTCTAATCAGGGTAGCAGAAATTATTTGGTAATGGATGATCGCTGGACATGTAGATGTTTTGTTTCTGTTGGATGCTTTCAGCAAACAGTGCTGCAAGAAGACTTCTTTTAAAGATATTTAAAGATACATTTCTTGTCAAGGGTTAAAACTTCAAAAACGTTTCAGAGAGTTTGTATCTTGTACTTATAATCTTATTTCTTCATAAACTATGTTGCTTTATACAGCACTCTTTAGTAAGAGTTTACTTTCGACACAACACAAGCCTCAATAGTTTCTAAGTTTCTAACATTAGCTTCTGTACACTGACAGTCTTCTATACACAAGGTTCACTCAACACTTCTAACAGTCATTCCTCAACACTGACATCTAACAGGCTCAAGGCTCAACTGTCATTTTGTTTAAACCTGAACATTCTTAACTGTCACTGAGCAGTCACGTGACCTGCAGCCCCTCCCACTGTTTTAGGTATATAGAGATAAGGAAACTACAAATCAAATAAGACACATTCTTCAGGTTATAAAACTACACGTATTAAAACAGACAAACATCATATAGAGAAAGTTGCTTGAGAAGGTTGCTTCTTCCAACAAAGTGGAGACTCAACACAACACTGGCTCTCCTGTATTCAATATTAGTATATTTAGCTTGACTTTATGGAGAAGATTCCAAAGCAATGACCAATAAATCGCATTATGTAATAATATCATAAAATGTTTACAATTAAAAGTTGAAGTATTAAAATGACATTGCCACACTATATACAGAAAAAGTCCCATACTTATCCTTGTAATTTTCCCTCCCCTGCCAATCAAGAACTTTTGATGAGATCCTGATCCAAGGTCCATCCTATACAGAGATGAGCTTTACTGGGAGCAAGGCTTTTACAGTAGGGGTCCCAACATTTGCAGCATTCTCTTCAGAGATCTATTATGTCCACATCACCCTTGTTTTCATGTAACAGTTACAAAAGAGCATGTTGGTTACAAAAGAGCATGTTGGTTTCAAACTGATTTATATCCCTTTTGGTACTAATGTTGAAGAGTGGTTCCTGGTCAAGTGGTCTCTGGTCAAAGTGGTCTCTGGTCAAAGTGGTCTCTGGTCAAAAAAAGGTTGGGAATCACTGTATCTTGCAGTATATCTTGCAGTCATCTGTGAAGAATGGCATCGTACAAAGGAGTACAACTATCGCTATCTCCTTATCCTGTGGTATTTGTTCAGATTATTGTGGATTTGCGGCTGTTCATTTAGCTACCTGTGGGTTAGCATATTGTTTCACCATTAGTTTTGGTTTATTATTTTGTTCTTGATTGGAAACCACTGTGATGACTGTCAAAGAAGAATTGTAATGATCTATGGTTTGCAAATGCTTTAAAATAACATTTAAAATGGCAAAGCATTTGAGGGTGCTTGCAAGATCCATTAGAGTAGATTTCCCTTCCCTTTCCTTCCCCACCCTCCCACTTCTCCTTCCGTCAGGGTTGGAACACAGCAGGGCTGGCTTGTACATCTTCCAGGAGAATAAAGATCTAAAAACAGGTTGCCTTGGTAACATAAGGAATAAATAACCTTTCCTCTGCCTGCTAGCTAATCTGGTTTCCTAGTGCCTCCAGAGTGCCAGGGAGCCCACTTGGTGAACACATGCTGGGTCCATGCAGTGAGATGAGATATTATAGTGTCATGTTTTGCTCATTCAGTGAAGAAAGCACCATGAAAACTGGTAAATGTTGTCCCTGCTGCCCCCGGGCCTGGGCTCTCCATTTCAGTCTGCCCCATTACTACAAATTCTGGGCTTAGTAAAACTTTTTTAACACCATGATGCAGAAGATAAAAAATATCTTGGATTGTAGCTCCCAGCATCTCCCAAACAGCTGCAGAATCCCCAGTGTCTTAATTCACAGATAAACTTTTCCAAATTCTGCCAGCTGCCAAAGTGGGAATATCTTTTCAGAGATCGGTTGCTTATCAGGTCAGTTGGAATAACAGTCTGGAAGTTCAGCAAGTCAGTCCTTCTTATTTATCTCTCAGAGGAGGTATTGTGTGTGAATTTCTGCATTCCAACAACCTTAGCTTTGAACCATTTGAAGTGGCAGTAGTCTCTGGCTCTTATAGTTATTTGACATTTAGTATTTTTTTCAGCAAAATTCAAGATTTCCAAGGTTGGAGTTTCAATGACCACTAGATGTTCTGTGCTCCTTCTTGCCCTGATGAATAGAGGTAGAAAAGACTAACAAGCATGTAAACACATCAACATTTGCATACTTTATTCTGTGGAATTACTTTCCTTAGGTTGTGAGAGAGAATTGGTCATCTGCAAGGACGTTTCCCGAAGGACACCCAGATGTGTTTGATGTTTCACCATCCTTGTGGGAGGCTTCTCTCATGACCCCACATGGAGAGCTGAAGCTGACAGAGGGAGCTCAACTACTTTCCCTGGATTCAAACCGCTGATCTACTGATCAGCAGTCCTGACAGCACAAGGGTTTAACCCATTACACCACCAGGAGCTCCACTTTCCTTGGTGCACAATTGAAAGGAATTTTGTGTTTGTGCAGCAGGTCTCAGTTAAACAGCTGACATTTCTGTCCACCTGTCTCCTGTCCTTTAGTGAAGATCCCTTTTCAGACACCTCCTGATGTCTTTTCTCCACCTTCTCCAATTGCTACAGGTGGCAGTGCCAGATATCTTAAAGGCCTCAGAAGGTGCTGACATCCTTATGTTCGTAGTGCCACACCAATTCATTGGAAAGCTCTGTGACCAGCTGAAAGACCACATCAAGAAGGATGCAATTGGGGTCTCACTCATCAAGGTAAGAGGAAGAAGTGTGTGTGTGTGTGTGAGAGAGAGAGAGAGTACATATATATACATACATACAGACACACATATATATACAAATTAAATGGGTAGGGAATTGTAAAAAAGAAGGGACACGTAGCCATAAAATGGGGAAGGTACATCCTGTGGCTATTCTTCCTAACGTTTAACGCTATATGAGTTAAACAAAGTAACTTTAAATAAAAAGGCAATTAGTAGTTGTAGTACCTTGTAGTTGGGAGATGCCAGTATGAAATACAAAAAGACCATCTTATCGATAAATTCAATATCTGTGAACCGCCCTGAGTCCCCTTTGGGGTTGAGAAGGGCAGTATATAAATACCGCAAATAAATAAATAAATAAATATCCACATTTTCACTTACCCACATTCCAATAAATCTTCCTCCTCAGAAGTTTCCATGGGCCTCTCTAGGTTTCCCAGAGCAATTCTTTGGTTTGCTTCCAGCCCAAGTACATTCAAAATATAGCTTCCTAATTATCTACAGTTTCAGGGTTCATAGGGGTCTTAGAATGTACTGCAGACTGTGCTTTTAAATGCCTGAGTGCCAAAGATAATTGGAGAAATTGAAGGAGACCTGTTGAGTCAGAGTTCACCTTGATCACAGATAGTGGGCTGTTGCAGGATTCTCAGTCAAGGTACCTCACAAACCTGGCATAACTAGTACATTTGTTTGGATTGCAGGGGGTTGACGAAGGCCCAGATGGGCTGAAGCTAATATCAGACATCATACGGGAGCAGCTAGGCATCGAAATGAGTGTGCTAATGGGGGCCAACATTGCCAATGAGGTGGCAGAGGAAAAGTTCTGTGAAACAACCATTGGTAATGAGTTTGTGCTTATTATTAAGGGAATTAAACTACAAGCTAACTTCTTGAGATATCCATTAACAGATCATGTTTTGCCAAGTTTTGTGTAAGAGCATTTGCATGCTGGTATACCAGATGTATATTTGCTATATCTTATCCCAGACAGTAAAGATGAATTTTTAGGTTAAACCTTATTGCTAGCCCCAACAAAAACAGACTTAATTAATCAACTTAATGCCAATTTACCAAGTTCCTATTGCTTCAGTGGATCAATTCTAGAGAGGCTAGCATTAGGATTTAGATCCATTGAAGCAGGAAGGGAAACAGGTGCAGCGCCTCTGACCAGTTAGCTCACAGCTTTCCTGAGCCATCTTCCTTTCTCATCAGCAGGGATCCAAGTGAGCCACTCAGCTGGTGGAAAATTGGTTGACTGGGATGTGGATCACTTGCAAATTTTCACAAGGATGAGGTACAAATGTTGAATCCCCCTGACACAGCAAGAAATGCTGATATTATATAGATCTTGAAAATGGACTATAGCTTGCATAAACTCAGTCTGTGACCAGATTATTTGGAAATTGCTGAGAGTTGTTCAAAAAAGTAACATTTAATATTTTTGTAAATGCAGAGAAACTCTAACCATCCTTGCTGAAAATGCCATTATCCACCTACTCCAGTACAAACCCAACAATGGGAGCAGCACAGAAAGGATAACACAGTGGGAAGCTGGTGGTGGACTGTTATTGTGAGTTCAAAAAGGAACAGGAGAAGTTCCAAGATAGACTTGTTTGTCCATCTAGGTCAGTACTGTCTACTGAGCCAAGTCTCTTGGAAAAGTGGACTGGGGAAATCCAGATAGACATCATCACCAAGCCATGAAATTCACTGGGCAACCTAGGACCAGTCAGCTTCTCTTAGCCTGACCTTCCTCACAGGATTGTTGTTAGGATAAGTGGAAAGATGCATGAGGTCCATGTATGCCCAGGGAGCTTATGAAGTGATCTCTAACTAGCAACAGTGTAAGTTAGGCCAAAGAAGGACTCACAATTTAGTGAAATAATATATACACAAAGCCTCTGCATTGATCTACTGTCCCATCAGTTGTAGGTTTCCCTCAACCTGGAACCTCTCAGATGTTTCAGATTATAACTCCCATTATATTCTAGTAAGTGCAGCCAAAATGTGGAGGACACAAGGCTGCAGAAAGACGATAAAGGCTTCCTGGAAGTAGGTTTGAGTTTGGAAGAGTCTTCTGTCTGAGACCTTCAAGAGGCAAGATCACTCAGAGTGGATAATATTGAGTTACATAAATTGACTCAGTCCATCTAAGGCAAATCTCTGTATCAGCATGATGAAAAAGTTAGACCCTTTTATACTAAATATCTATGCCTTCTTGTATCTTTACAGGCTGTAAGAATATAGAGCATGGACAGATTTTGAAGGAGCTGATGCAGACTCCCAATTTTCGAATCACAGTGGTGAAGGAGGCAGACACTGTGGAGATTTGTGGGGCTCTCAAGGTGCGGGGATGGTCAGTTCATGTCAACCCAGTGGGGTGCATCCTGTTGTCAGAAGAAGTCCTATGGTGGTTGCCACACACCATGTCCAGAGTCCTGTGTTTCCATTACACTGAACATAAATCCACTGAAGTAGAAAGTGGTGGGAGGGGGAAAAGTGTCAAGGTTGCAAGGGAAGAGAAGTATTGGGCTGCTCAGACCTAGCAGGCACCGTCAGTGCGATTTAGTGGTTTGAGTTTGGCAAGGACATAGAGGAGCTTTAAATCTCCTCAACCATGGAAACCCACCTGGAGACCTTTGCCAAGTCACAACCTCACAGGAATGCAAAGGAAAACCTCTTAGAACAAATCACCTGCTTTGAAGTAACCACAAATCAGAAATGACATACAACAGCCAGCCAGACGATTTGGCTGCCTTCCATCACAACCATTGTACAACTCTGGAAAACATTGCTACTACTACTAAAGGGTACTATTAGTCTTCTGGTCTGTTAGTCCCCTCCAATCTGACAAACTCCAGATTTACTGGAGAATGGTTCCCATCATCTTATGGCAACATGACTAACCAGGATAATGGTAGTTGTGCCCAGAAAAAAAATCTGATTAAATATTTTGAAATAACTGTGATGGCAAGATCTGTTAAGATAAAAGAATAGATTACCTGGGGATGTGGTGGACTCTCCTTTCTTGGAAGTTTTTAAACAGACATTGAATGTCCATCTTTGTTTAATCTGTGGATTCCTGAGCTGGCAAAAAAAACGCATTAGGTTGTCATTGTGTTCCCTTCCATAATTCTATGGATCTATCTTGTGTATTAAGCTAAAGAAAGTTGGTTTAGGTTCTCTTTCCCTCCTTCCAGTCTACTGCCCACACTCGTATTGTATGGCACCACTCAAAATCAATAGACATAGCTTTGTAGAAAGTCACTGTCTTTTGGTCTTGCCATGAAGCTTGTGCAGACTGGAGACATAAAGGAACATGGGCCTCTCCAGCAAAATGTGTCCTGAATTAGGTTTGTTGGAGAGAGCTGGGCTCCAGCTGCCACTCAGCCTTCTTCCCTGCTTTTTCTCAGAACGTGGTGGCTGTTGGAGCTGGCTTTTGTGATGGATTAGGCTTTGGAGATAACACCAAGGCTGCAGTCATTCGCCTGGGCCTAATGGAGATGATCGCCTTTGCCAAACTCTTCTGCAAGGGCAGTGTCACTTCTGCCACCTTCCTGGAGAGCTGTGGGGTTGCTGACCTTATCACCACCTGCTATGGGGGCCGTAACCGCAAAGTGGCCGAAGCGTTTGCCAAGACAGGCAAGGTAAGTGACACCATTATTGTCTATCCATAGGGTTGCCAGCTATTCCTTCTTAAGAGCTACCTCCATAGGGTTGCTAGACATCCCTTCTTAAGAGCCCAATACTTCAGAACACTACAACCCCATGGAAATATCTGATAATCTCCCCCATTTCTGATTACATAAAACTTTCAACTGTTTGAAATGTTTCAAATATTAGTAATCCATAAACTAAATTGATAGTGTTATTCTGTACTGCAAATGAGAGCTAGGTTTTTGCTTAACAGCTTACCAGGCATATTCATGGCGAAGACAGATTTTAGTGGGGAATTTTCTGGTAATAATTGACTCTGAGGCAGAAATCTCTTGACAGCTTGTCTAGAAGTAATCTTCTCTTCAACACAGTGGATCCCAACCAGAGACCAATTGACCAGAAACCACTTGACCAGGGACCACTTGACCAGGGACCATTCTGCAACATTAGTACCAAAAGAGTTATGAATCAGTTTTTGGTCAACTTTAGATTCGGTTTGGTTATTTGGGATGCAGATTCAAAAAATTGCATTAGATAGACCACATCAGTTCTAGTTTCTGATACAGAACATATGCTATCCAGTAGTCACCATCTGCTCACCCACAAAGAGCATATTTAATAAGCCTCGGCACTATAAGAGGGTTTCGTGAGATCAGTCACTCTCGTTGCAATGATGTTGTAACAGTGAGGCTGCAGACTGTATTTTAGTTCTTGTGGACCATTGGTGGTCCACAGACATATGTTGAGGAGCACTGCTTTAACATGAGGGGAATTTCTTCTACCTATACTTGAAAAAGATGATTTTGTGAGTCGCTGCGATGTATTAGCTTTTTTGTATGTCCACAAATCAACCTTTATTTTTTTCTATTTTGACTGAGTGACTGTAACTGTGCTTGGAACAAACTGATCAGCATGTTCGCTCCACATGCTTGTTCCATTTTTTCTATCAGGAGCCAGCTTAGAAACCTATAGTCCTTCAGATATTATTAGATGCAGCCCAAATCATCACTCACTATTGGTTGTGTTGATGAGGGTAGATGGGAGCTGCAGATCAACAACATCTGAAAGACCTCATGTTCCTCATCTTGCTTCTGTTCTTGTGCTTACTTCCACTGGAACTATGAATTGGCTGCATATTTGCTACTTGGAGCCTGGGGAATACTCTTTGAATTAAAGAACAGGCTGTCCCCAAATATGTTCTCAGAGACTATAAGAGAGTCATTTATTTTCAGTACTTGAACTGAACCAAGCTCACAATTTTGTCAAATGGAAGTCCACTCTTCCATTTGACAGATGCAGGCAAAACACCAGGAAAGAATGCTTCTGGAACATGACCATACAACTCGAAAAACTTACAGCAGTGATTCCAACCATGAAAGCCTTCAACAATAGAGTCCACTCTTCACTTTCACAGATTGTTACGTCTAATTTCATTTGAAGCAGTACATCTGAAAGCTTTGCTGATGTACTGAACATCACCCAGAGATCCAACTTTAAAATTTAAGTCATCTTTTGCCCACATTTGTTTTGAAAGTGGCCTATGGTATATTACAGAGCTGAGATTGAACAAATAGTCAAATACTCTCTAATCAAGATTTCAGCATCTACCTTAACAATGTTTTTGATGTTAGATGTTGCAATATTTGTTTTGATTACCACACTGAGGACTTACAAAATCTGGAATACTCTAGCAGAAACTGAGTTGTCCGAGTCTGGACTGGATTATTCCCCCAGGATAAAAGAACTTAAGCCTGGCAGTCCAAGCAATTCGGGCACTATTTTTAGACACAGTGAAGCAGCATGTCATCCAAGGAGCATACCATAAGATACCTTGCAGTCTTTTAGAGGCCACTGGAATGCTTCCTTCAAGTTGTCTGTAGTTTTATCAGAAAAGAATCCCATGGCACAGCCCATCAGACTGCATGGGAGTGTCCCATGTTCCGCAATGAGCAGTTTTAGGCCTGATTAGTACCCAGATAGGAAGCCCTTTAGTAACTTCATGATCTCCATTTTTATCTATACAAGAGAACTGCAACAACAGGCTTTCTTGACTTGGAGTATAGCTACTCCACATATTTATGTTAGTTTTAAATTTTTATGAGTGTAGTTGGTAAGGATGGTGAGAATTATGTTAGAGGTCTCTAGCAGAGATACGCCCACTCTCCCTCATTGAATATTTTTGCAGTATTCTCTGAAGAAAGAAAAAAGGTTCTTGAATCAGTTTCTCTGCAGGGTGAATATGTCCAGAAACAGAAACCACAAGAAGAATGGCTTCTGTTTTTGGATGTTTTTACCTTACTGAGTAGAATATCAAGGTGGACCATTCTGGCATCATTCAATTTAGTTTTTAGAAAAAGAGATATGTGGCTTCAATTATTCATATATGGTCTGGGGCTTCATCTTCCCCTTTGCAGTCTATTGAGCAGCTGGAGAAGGAGATGCTCAATGGGCAGAAACTACAGGGCCCCCAGACTTCAGCAGAACTGAACCACATCCTCAAGCACAAGAACCTGGTAGATAAGTAAGTACTCATGATTTTCTCTCAGTTTGCTTAGCATCAGGATCCCTTGGCACTCAACAGATTCCAGTGGTTACTGACTGTAGTTGTGCAAGCTGCCACATGCTTATTTGCAAGATTTTGTGTACGTATTACGTAACTTGAACCAGAAGAAATTAAACCTGTGTATTCTGCATAAGGGCCCCCTGGTGGCTGCAGTGGGTTAAACCACTGAGCTGATGAACTTGCTGACCAAAGGGTTGGCAGTTGAAATGCAGTGAGTGGGGTGAGCTCCTGCTGTTAGACCCAGCTTCTGCCAACCTACCAGTTCGAAAACATGCAAATGTGAGTAGATCAATAGGTACCACCTGGGTGGGAACATAACAGCACTCCATGCAGTCATGCTGGCCACGTGACCTTGGAGGTGTCTACGGACAACACTGGCTCTTCGGCTTAGAAATTGAGATGAGCATCACCTCCCAGAGTCGGACACGACTAGACTTAATGTCAAGGGAAACCTTTACTTTTACCTTTGCTATTCTGCATAGAAGAAAATGCTCTAGTTTAATCTTTTCTTGTTCATTTCCCAACATTGATAATGCACAATTGTGCCCTTAAATTTTAAAATGTGGCTGTGCCAATTTTCTTTTTACCAGTGGTAAAAAGCGCAGTGAAAACTTGTTACCACTAGGGAAAATGTGCAAACCTCCAGATGTTGTCAGACTACAACTCTCATGAGCCGTGGCCAAGTTAGCCAATGGTGAGGAATAACAAGCATTTGATTTTAAGAACATATGGAGCTCCACGGGTCCCTTATCCCCACCTTACACCAGTTAAATGTAATTTTTGTATTCATTAGGGGTTCCAAAAGAACAGGGCAATAGTATGTCCCTCATTCTTTAAATGTGGCATCTCACCTCAACAGTTTTAAAATTGTTCAGTGGCTCTGGTGGGTACTCCCATTTGTGTCACAGCAGGTTCCCAGTTCCCATCCTCAAGCTCTCCTGCAACCATGGGACTTATTCAATTTGTTCTGGTTTTTTTTTCTCCCTGCAGATTCCCACTCTTCACTGCTGTCTATGAGATTTGCTATAAAGGTAGACCTGTCACTGAGTTTATCACATGCCTGCAAAATCATCCAGAGCACATGTGATGGGCCTTGAGACTAGTTCCAGCAAGCAAGGCAGTGGGAGGATCTTGCCATTTGCTGTCACCCCAACATGAGGAGAAGAGGGACCCAAACAGAGCTCTGGGTAATCCAGGGATGTCAAAAGCATAGGATCCACCGTAGCAACCAAATATGGAATTGCTTTGCTTTGACTATGGATCCCCATCATTCACCAGTCCTGCCTTTGATGTCCACCAAGTTGCTTCAACATGCAGTCTCTATTTTGGTTCTTGTTGGCTTAAGGCAGCTCGTTTTCCAGTCGCTGTAACAGACAAAGCTTTTGCTCTGATTTCTTCCATGTGCAAAGAAAGCCTTCATTCTAGATCCTCTGCTCCATTCCTCTGCCTTAATTTGAACTTCTCCAGCTGTGGATTTACGTTTGATCCCTCTTGGCTTTAGTTGCCATCCAAAAGGTTTATCAAATCCAATACCTATCAGTAGAAAAGAGGAACAAATACTGTCCCTGCCTTTAATGGCCAGGCCTGGAGAATAAAAAAAAAACAAAAACATCAGGCATTGTTAAGAATAGCACTTTGTAATGAGTTCTCTATTGCTTTCTCTGTAGACAAAGATGTCTGGCCTCAGCATCGCTGGTATCTAGAGCAATGGGAACCACAGCCATTAATGTGAATATTATGTTTTGGAAGAATAAATATATAAGTGAGAAATTAGTTAATTTTTACCAAAAGCATTTTTTTCTGGTTCTAGACTACACACAGGCCAAAACTGGGAGGGAGAAACTGAAATCTCCGTTACCTGGACGGTGAAGGGGGGACTCAGTATTGCCAGCAAAGGCAGAGAATGGCTCTACCTTGGTCCTAGTGCATTTTCATCCTTGTATTGTCATGGGGACATTTGCCATTCACCTGTGAACTGAGCACGTGACAGCATTTGTACACCAACTGAGTATTCTGGCAAGCACATTACTAATTTTGTTGAGCCACACATGACAGCAGCCTTGGGGTAAATACTGGTGGGAGGTCTCTTACACACACTTTTGGTACTAAGCCCACATCACTCAGGAAAACATATCTGTGAAATCTAAGGTTCCTGGGAGCTGAAGTCCAGCAACATCTGGAGGTCTGTATGAGTTCTCCCACCCTGTGCTAGATTATTGATAGAACTGAGGTTTTTTATTTATCGTGTCAGGCAACCGAACAGTTGTATTACATTTTTGACAGAACAAACAAACATGCAAAAGACAGAGTTTGCATGCTTGGTAGTTGACTAAATGTCCTTTGACCAGTATGTGGCCACTTGGAGTGCTTCTGGTGTTGCCGCAAGAAGGTCCTCTATTGTGCAGGTATCAGGGCTCAGGTTGCATTGCAGCAGGTGGTCTGTAGTTTGCTCTTCTCCACACTTGCATGTCATGGATTCCACTTTGTAGCCCCATTTCTTAAGGTTGGCTCTGCATCTCGTGGTGCCAGAGCGCAGTCTGTTCAGCGCCTTCCAAGTCACCCAGTTTTCTGTGTGCCCAGGGGGGAGTCTCTCATTGGGTATCAGCCATTGATTGGGGCTCTGGGTTTGAGCCTGCCACTTTTGGACTCTTGCTTGCTGAGGTGTTTCAGCTAGTGTCTCTGTAGATCTTAGAAAACTATTTCTTGATTTAAGTCATTCGCGTGCTGGCTGATGCCCAAACAAGGGATGAGCTGGAGATGTCTCTGCCTTGGTCATTTCACTATTGCTGCTACTTCCTGGCAGATGTCAGGTGGTGCAATATCAGCTAAGCAGTGTAATCTCTCCAGTGGTGTAGGGCGCAGACACCCCGTGATAATGCGGCATATCTCATTAAGAGCCACATCCACTGTTTTAGTGTGGTGAGATGTGTTCCACACTGGGCATGCATACTTAGCAGCAGAGTACCATAGCGCAAGGGCGGATGTCTTCACTGTGTCTGGTTGTGATCCCCAGGTTGTGCCAGTAAGCTTTCGTATGATATTGTTTCTAGCACCCACTTTTTGCTTGATGTTCAGGCAGTGCTTCTTGTAAGTCAGAGCACAGTCCAGAGTGACTGCCAGGTATTTGGGTGCGTTGCAATGCTCCAGTGGGATTCCTTCCCAGGTGAGGTAAGAATTGAGGTAACAGGTTACAAATGTTCCGAGAGGCCCTTTCTATACTACCATATAAAATCCAGATTATCTGCTTTGCACTGGATTACATGGCAGTATAGACTCATATAATCCAGTTCAAAGCAGATAATGTAGGTTATCTGCTTTGATAATCTGGATTATATGGCAGTGTAGAAATGGCTGGAGAGTGGTGGAACTTTTGCTTCTTAGCTGGAAATATTCTCCAAAGCAGGAAGCTTGCAGACCCAAATGATGGTGGGAATGAGAGGGGCCACAGGGTTCACCCACAACAGTAGCTAGCATGTTTCCCACTTTCTGAAGCAACCTTTACAGTCCGGTCTGATCCCTCATGGCAATTTAATCTGCTGATGCTGCAGGAGTTGCTGTGTCTTTTATTAGACACTCAGTCTCATTAGACACCCTGTGACCTTTCTATTTAGCCAACAAAATAAATACATCAATGTAAATGGGGGTGGGGAATATGCTTCTTGTGTTCCAATTGGTGTGACATAGGATGTGGCTTTCCCGTTTCTGATATGGGGAAAAGTGAGAGGAGTTAACTGCCGCTCGCTCTAGTAGGGACTGAGTGGTTTCTCCAAAGCTTTTTCCAGTCCTTGTAGGTAATTTTCCCCAGCTTTCTATACATTTCCGTTTCTGTACAAAATGGATCTGGCTCCCTGCAGAGAGAGACACTCCACACATTCTGTAGGTTATCACCTCTGCTTTGAGAGCACTGCCATAAAGGTGATTCACTCAAGAATTGGCTTCTTCAGCCAGATGCCTCTAGCTTGGAAAGGTAACTTTTGAGAAAGCTCACTTCCCTTGACTGCATAGGTTAAGGGACTCAAGGAAATGTAATTCAAAAAGCATGTTTTCCATACTCTGCTCTAACACTAACAACCATCCATTCTTATACATTAACTTTTGTGTGATTCTCTTATTATAAAAAAGGCTTAAGAAAGAGGCCAATTGTTCTTAAACCCATTGTCTTAATATGTCCTTGGACTAAAAAAAACCTACTGAGGAAAATCTGGAAAGAGAAACTGTGGAATTGGAATATATCCACAAACTCCAGTCCATTGACATTGAGTTGAACAGAGACAATGGTTTCCTGACACACTACATTCCTGAGGGCCCTCTTGGCCCATTTTTCATGTCTCCTTTCTGGTTCCCAGTCAGCATCACACTGCATTCCACCATTCACAGAGTACACTCACTTTGGCTTTAAGCAACATCTTCCCTTTTGTTTTTTGTCCCCCAATCACTGTTAAAACTGAAGTTGTCATGTTTCTTACCACACCCACACATTTTCCATTTCTATGACTATTCTAACAGTGTCCCTAAGCATTTCACTTCATGCATTTGACAAAGGAGCCTTAGTCTACAAAAACATGTTTGAGATGGAAAATCTATAAGACACCTTTCCAACCTGATATCCCATATTAACATAGCCATGTCTTTGAAGTGAACGTATATAGTGAGCCACTAGGTGGCCTCTCACTAAAAATGAATAAGGTGGAACATCAAACTGTTTTCAGGTAACTTCTAACTTCTAACATCAGTTCTTTGCACTTCTACCTCTATGTACTGGACTATTTACATAATTCCAATTGGGAAGTCAGGTTTTGCAGAGGAATATAAAAAGGGGTTCTTGCCCCAGTAGGGTTACAAACAAAATTTCAAACAGAAACCAGCTGGTGCCAATTATAAAGAGAATATGAGAATTTCACAGCCCAACAATTTTAATGTCGCACTCTAGCTTTTGTATGTACCGTTTTCATAACATATCTTTAAGAACACCAGCATTAGTATCTGATAGTCAATTTTATTGAAGGTATGACAATTTTAGTAATTGAATATCTAAATTCAATTGACAAAATAATCCCATCAGATAAGACCTTTTTTTTCAAGTTACGCTGGTTTCAGTATAAAATCATATGAAATGCGTCCAAGTTGACAATGGCTAGTATAGTGCTGAACACTATGGCATATCAAAGGAATAGAGAATGTTCTCTAACTGCTTAGGACTGCACAACAAAGATAATAGAAGTCGGAAGTCCAACAACACCTGGAAGTCCATGTCTTCTCTATTGCTGATATATAGGAATTCAGAGTAAAAATTACCAGACCCATGGAATATTTTTACGTATTATATATAATACCTATAATATTTCACATTACTGACTACTCAAGCAGCAGTGCTCTTTATTGCTTCTAGTAATTTTTATTTCCAGTAAATAATGGTGTCAGCTACATAGACCCCTCCCATACAAAAACATATGACAATACAGTATCTAAAATATCAGAATATTTGACAACATCAGCAATGAAAACAATAGTGACTGCTCCAATTGGTGTACACAAATAGTTTCAAAAGGTAAATCAAACTGAGCTTTAGTCTTGTAGGTATAGTGATACAGAACATACAAGTTCTGAATGTTCATGGTTTGTTTGTTGTTTTTTTTGTTATAACTAACTACACAGGAATATTTTAATAAAAATAAAAATGTCTAATGAAACACTACACAAACAAATATACAGTCATTTTGGTGTTATTCCCCTGATAGTCTCCCCAGTGCAGACGGCACCCCCTAGTGAGGCTATGCCAGCAGTTAGAAGCTGTATAGAAGAGGGACTTCCTAATAGATTCCAGCCTTACAACCATCATGTGACAAGTAGCTCCTGATCAAATTTCCTTCTTAAAATATTCACCAGAGGAATAGGTGTCCAGTTTCTCTTTGTATCTAATCATTTGTGGTACACCATTGTCATTAGCAGCTAGAGTGGTAGATGGGGCAATAATGTGGATGCAGATTTGATTTGAGAGGCAGCATCCACTCAGGAGAAACTGTGTAAGTACAAGAGCTGCTCTGTGAAACTCTCCCAGGTCTAAATGACAAGCTCTCTGCCCTTTGCAGTTGCTATAAAAAGGATTCCCTTTGCCATTTGGAGTTATGTTCTGCCTACACAGCAGCCTGTTTAGGGCTGTTCTCAGTCTTGAGAAGGAACAGCCCTAGCATAAGCAATAGGATTAATCCTCGCTGAGATGTGATGGGTTTGGCCATAGTCAGACTGTCTGGAAGCACTGGAGATGCAGAACAAGCTGAAACTTTCCTTGAAAGAAAAAGAGAACAGGCACTTGGACAGGTTCAGAGATTAAATTAGGCAGAAGACAATAAGAAAACAGGAACAGAGCTAGAAATTCCAGGGCAAGCTGAAATCCTTAGACTCCTAGAACATTTTGATAACTGGGATAATGGTGGTAGTGGAAGAAATAGGATACATAGCTCTGGCCATCTGCTTCTATTTATAACTGTAACTCTCAGGTTTCCAAACCTTAATCAAATACTCTTTAAGAACCCTGCCCTAAATCCCCCAGAAGCACCAGATCGTGTCTGATCTTGAAAGCTAAGTAGGCTTGGATGGGAGAGCACCAGCCAATACCAGGTGCTGTTGACCAGGGTTTTTCAGTCATGAACCCTTTCCATCTGAGAAATTTTACATGACCTCAGTTATAGAAAATAGGTATAGAAAGCAAATATTTACTGATAATAAATCAGCATTTCCAAGTCTTGCTAAACAGGCTGATTTAACTTTTAATAAAGTACAGCTGAAGCATTTTCTGCAGAGTCCACTGTAAACATTGAACATTGTTATTAACAGAATTCTATAAATACCGTAGGTGGCATTCAGAAGCCTTTCACTGTTGGGAAATTTTTCGTGATCCCAACATTAAATTAAGGGGACCCCATTATTGGTTGGGAACCCCAGTTTAAGCAGAACTGTTGTAAGCAATATTTTAGGAAACTATGGTAAATCACCTCATCAGTATTCCTTGCTTTAAAATATCCTATGAAATTCATGGGATTGCCATAAGTAGACAGGTGGCTTGAAGACACACAAATACAAAAACCTGCTTCTTAAGACAGGCAGGCTACTGATGCAGATTGTCAGACAGCTGATTCTGGGTGGCACTGGCAGAAGCAGATAAATTTGCCAATGCAGGATCCTGATCTTTAGTTATTTGTTAGTAATTTCCTCTTCTGAGGACCTCAAGGAGACATATATGGCTTTCCTGCTCCCCACTTTATATTTACTACAACACTGTGGTGTGATAGTGACCCAAGGTCATCCACCCAGTGAGTTTCCATGGCTCAGTGGAGATCTAAACCTGACTTTCCCAAGTTTTCATGCAACAACATGCATTGTTCATTGTTATGCAAATGGATGGTTGCACAAGAATTGGGTGGCCAAAGCAAAACATGCAGAAGACTTCTGTCTGCTCCAGTTCTATCCCCAATGGTATTTTATTTTTGCATGCCCCATCCCAACCAGGGTTATTATATTTGTCAGGTGCCAGGGAAGCTTTTCCTCTGGGCTGGTTACAGATCTGGAGACATATCAAATGGCTCTGCGCTGGCAAAGTCTGCAACATTTTAGGGTAACTATAAATAGCAGGCAAACTGGCAGTTCAGAACAGCACTGCTTTAGCGATTGCTCTCCTTCACTCAGTGAGTCACAGCAAGACGCCTTATCATTTTGGATTTGGGGGATATCACTGAGAATGTTCTGGTGAGAAAGCTACTTTCCAAGAGCAGTTTAACAAGAGCTATTTACAGATCTCAAAGTCATTAGTGTATTTGCACAAGGCAGCCTTGGTTCAAAATCTGAGATAAATGATTGATTGTTCACGTCTCTTTTCTGGTTCCCAGCCATTGGTATCTATTTAGGTATGTATTGCTATTACAGTACCACTACACTTTAAGCTTCAATTCTTTAAGGGCACCAGATTCCATAGGAGCCGCAGTGGCACAATGGGTTAAACCCTTGTTCCGGCTGAACTGCTGAGCTGAAGGTCGGTGGTTCGATTCCAAGACATGGGGTGAGCTACCACCTGTCAGCCCCAGCTTCCCATGTGGGGACATGAGAGAAGCCTCCCACAGGATGGCAACACATCCTAATACCTTTACCAAAGAAAAACTCCAACCAACAAGGGTAGTATGTGAAGTATAATATTCCTCATGCTGCTGTATAATAAAAATACAAATCTTAGGCCTTTTGGAATCATAGAATTGGAAGAGACCACATGCACCATGTAGTCCAACCCCATTCTGCCATGCAAAAAAAAAGCACAATCAAAGCATCCCTGACAGATGGCCACCCAGCCTCTGTTTAAAAGCCTCCAAGGAAGGAGCCTCCACCATACTCCGAGGCAGAGAGTTCCACTGCTGGACAGTTTTACCAACATATTTGTGGACTTAAAGGTATGCAAATGCTTCCTTGCCCTTCAACTATCCCGATTTGGCAGAGACTGTCATTCCAATTTATCTGCTGCTTTTAAATATTTTCCGTCTCTTTTCACCTCCCCTTATTTCAATTGCTTTTTTTCATGTCAGGAGCAACTTGAGAAACTGCAAGTTGCTTCTGGTATGAGAGAATCGGGACGTCCAGATGTGTTACCATTCTGTGGGAGGCGTCTCTCATGTCCCCACAAGGTAAGCTGAAGCTGATGGGAGGTCTTGCGGATTTGAACCACCGACCTTCGGGTCAGCAGTTCAGCCGGCACAAGGGTTTAACGCCACCAGGGGCTCCTTTTCTTCAACTGCTGCAAACTCAATTCAAAGTGTGAAAGCAGTTTCAGTATGTGCTTTCAAGTAATCTCGGGCCTATGGTGACCCTACCACAGGCTTCTCCGGGGCAAGGTTTGCTCAGAAGAGGTTTGTTGTGACCTTTCCCCGAGGAGGCTGAGAGAGTGCTACCCGCCCAAGGCCCTCCAGGGAGACTCTCCGGGTGAGCAGGGATTCAAACTCCAGTCTCTATACTCTCAGTCCAGCATCCAAAGCCCAGTCAGTATTGGCTCCAGAAAGGCAATTTCCAGCAGGCTCAGTCAAAAGCTAACTGCTGTGGCCTCCCCTAGCTTTCTTCCTCATTTTTTTCCATGTCAGGAGCGACTTGAGAAACTGCAAGTCGCTTCTGGTGTGAGAGAATTAGCTGTCTGCAAGGACGTTCCCCAGGATGTTTTATCATCCTGTAGGAGGCTTCTCTCATGTCCCCGCATGGAAAGCTGGAGCTGGCAGATGGGGCAGCTCAGTTGGCAGAAGGCAGAACCCATTGCGCCCCCGGGGACGCCTTCTTCCTCATTAATAACTGACATTGCAAAGACGCAGCCCAACGCTTTCCTTTGCGCTCTGGGTTTGTTGTCATGGCAACCCGAACCCCCTCCGAACACCCCCGCTCAGTTGGACGCCTTTCCGAAGACGGGAGCCTGACTCCTCAGACTGAGAACCGGAAAGCCCACAAAAACTACACGTTCCAGCATGCACCGCGGCGCTCTTCCGCCTATTCCGCCGCTCGTGGCTGAAAACGGCATCGCCTACTTTGCACGTCTTCATGGATTACGTTAAAGGATGACGTCAGGCACTCCAAAGACTTATAATAATAGACTCACACGACAAGCATCCCGAGCTCTGAGGATCACCTGGGAAGGAATCTCACAGGAGCATTGCAGCACACCCAAATACCTGGGAGTCACTCTGGACCGTGCTCTGACCTACAAGAAGCACTGCCTGAATATCAAGCATGAAGTGGGCGCTAGAAACAATATCATACGAAAGCTTACTGGCACAACCTGAGGATCACAACCAGACACAGTGAAGCCATCTGCCCTTGCTCTTTGCTACTCTGCTGCTGAGTACGCATGCCCAGTGTGGAACACATCTCACCATGCTAAAACAGTGGATGTGGCTCTTAATGAGACATGCTGCATTAATCACGGGGTGTCTGTGCCCTACACCACTGGAGAAATTACATTGTTTATTACCACCTGACATCCGCGGGAAGTAGCAACCAATAGTGAAAAGACCAAGGCAGAGACATCTCCAGCTCATCCCCTGTTTGGGTATCAGCCAGCACGTCAACGACGTAAATCTAGAAATAGTTTTCCTAGATCTACAGAGACACTCGCTAGAACACCTCAGCAAGCGAGAGTCCAAAAGTGGCAGGCTCAAACCCAGAACCTCAACCAATGGCTGATCATAGAATCATAGAATCAAAAGGTTGGAAGAGACCTCATGGGCCATCCAGTCCAACCCCCTGCCAAGAAGCAGGAACATTGCACTCAAATCACCCCTGACAGATGGCCATCCAGCCCCTGTTTAAAAGCTTCCAAAGAAGGAGCCTCCACCACACTCCGGGGCAGAGAGTTCCACTGTTGAACGGCTCTCACAGTCTCACAGATACCAAATGAGAGACTCCTTTCTGGGCACACAGAGGACTGGGCGACTTGGAAGGCGCTGAACAAGTCGAGATGCAGAGCCAACCTCAAGAAATGGGGCCACAAAGTGGAATCCACGACATGCGAGTGTGGAGAAGAGCAAACCACTGACCACCTGCTGCAATGCAACCTGAGCCCTGCCACATGCACAATGGAGGACCTTCTTGCAGCAACACCAGAAGCACTCCAAATGGCCAGATACTGGTCAAAGGACATTTAATCAACTACCAAGTTTGCAAATTTTGTGTTTTGTCTGTTTGTTTGTTTGTTTTGTTCTGTTAGAAATGTAATACAATTGACTGGTTGCCCCGACACGACAAATAAAAGAAATAAATACGGCAAACTGATTTCTGAGTTCATTGTGTTAACCATTATTAAATCTGGGTTGCTGTGAGTTTCCCGGGCTGTATAGCCATGTTCTTTCCTGACGTGTCACCCACATCTATGGCAGGCATCCTCAGTGATTGTGAGGTCTGTTGGAAACTGGGCAAGTGAGGCTTGTATAGACCTCACTACCTCTGAGAATGCTTGCCATAGATGCAGGCAAAATGTCAGGAGAGAATGCCTCTAGACCATGGCCATATAGCCCGAAAAAACCTACAACAACCCAGTGATTCTAGCCATGAAAGCCTTCGACAATACATTGAGGCTTGTATATATCAGGCAGCAATCAGCCAGGCTTTGAAGCTGGAAGGCCATTCAATGCTAATCAAGATAGCCAATTGCAACATTCACACTTGCCTCAAGCAGAGAAGAGTTCTTTCTCCCACCCTGAACGTTATTCCACAGATATATAAACCTCACTTGCCTAGTTTCCAACAGACATCACAACGTCTGAGGATGCCTGCCATAAATGCAGGCGAAGCATCAGGAGAGAATGCTTCTGGCACCCTCCCTAGCCACATTCCGTAAGGAATTAAAAACGTGGATGTTTCATCGTGCTTTCGACTGACGACTCCTATGACAATTGGCCTGTATTATGACTGGAATTGTCATTCAATCTGATGTCCTATATTATATTAACTGGTCCTGTTAATTTGCTCTGTTTCCATGATATTTCCTATGCCTTAATACATTGTCATCTAGTTTACTAAACCACTTTAAGTAGTTCACGTAGTGGTTTTCCTCCCCCCTCCCTCCAAAATTAGTCTGCTGTTATTGTTGTTGCTAGCTATTTTTATTATGTTGTTTAATGTTGTTTTAATTGTTATTGCTTTACTTTAACTGTCTTCTACCTGGGCTTGGGCCCCATGTCCCTTTCGGGGAGATGGAGGCCGGGTAGAAAAATAAAAGTTCTTCATGGCCAGACAGCCCGGAAAACTCACAGCAACCCAGTGATTCCGGCCATGAAAGCTTTCGACAACACATTATTCAATCCTTTTTGGAGCTGCTCAGAGAGGCAAATCCTCAGTCTCAAAAGTAGAGCATAGTTAGGCCACTCTTTACTTCTTTCTACCTCTATGTGCACACAGTGTCACAAGGAGGACTTTATTACTTAGGAGAATGAGGGGGGGGGGGGGGAATTACCCAGGAGCCTCTTTGTCCCGGAAGTGGAAGGTGTTGACCGCCCTCACAAGCAAGGCAATCCGAAGGGGAGAGTAGCCCTCAGGTAAGCTTGCTGGGCATGCTTTGTTATGACGGGGCCCAGGGCGCTTCTGCCTTATTCGAGGGGCTGCCCCTTAGGTGAAGGTCACCCGGTTTTTGTTTTCATACAGTCAGTCACAAAAGGGTTCGTCCTCCATTTGCCTCCGAGGCTTTGGGGCATGAAGTCATAGAATCATAGAATTGGAAGAGAACTCGCGGGCCATCCAGTCCAACCCCCTGCCAAGAAGCAGGAATATTGCATTCAAAGCACCCCTGACAGATGGCCGTCCAGCCTCTGTTTAAAAGCCTCCAAAGAAGGAGCCTCCACCACACTCTGGGGCAGAGAGTTCCACTGCTGAACAGCTCTCACAGTCAGGAAGTTCTTCCTAATGTTCAGATAGAGTCTTCTTAATGGAGACTCATGCAATGAATACCAGGCACAGTGGAATGAAGGTGTTGAGGTGGAGCATGAACTTCCTGGTGGTCAAAGTCATTCTGTTCCCTCCTTGGGGCAAATGTGTCACAGAGCCTTTTTGCCCATTGCTTTTCCCGGAGGGGCTTGGCTTTGCCCTTTCTCTAAGGCTGAGAGAGTGCGACTTGTCCAAGTAGTCACCCAGGAGGCTTCCATGGTCCATGGGGGATCCCAACTGATCTCACTCTTTGGCTAAAGATTGTGTCAAAGTATAACTCCTATATGCCCAAAGCATCGTGCTGTGTCAGTTATAACAGTATCAATCTGGATTAATTCTACAGCGGAGCCACCGGTGGCGCAGTGGCTTAAACCAGGGGTCCTCAAACTAAGGCCCGGGGGGCAGATACGACCCTCCAAGGTCATTTACCCGGCCCTCGCTCAGGGTCAAGCTAAGTCTGAAACGACTTGAAAACACGTAACAACAACAATCCCATCTCATCAGCCAAAAGCAGGCCCACACTTCCCATTGAAATACTAATAAGTATTTCAATGTATAATATATTTGTTAAAATTATAAGTATAATAGTATAATATATAATAGTATAAGTATAATATATTTGTTAAAATTGTTCTTCATTTTAAGTATTGTATTGTTTTTAAGTGTCTTTTGCACTACAAATAAGATATGCGCAGTGTGCATAGCAATTCATTCATGTTTTTTTCAAATTATAATCCAGCCCTCCAACAGTTTGAGGGACTGTGACCTGGCCCTCTGTTTAAAAAGTTTGAGGATCCCTGGCTTAAACCCTTGTGCTGACAGGACTGAAGACCGACAGGTCGAAGGTTTAAATTAGGGGAGAGCACAGATGAGCTCCCTCTGTCAGCTCCAGCTCCCCATGCAGGGACATGAGAGAAGCCTCCTACAAGGATGGTAAAACATCAAAACATCCGGGTATCCCTTGGGCAACGTCTTTGCAGACGGCCAATTCTCTCACACCAGAATCAACTTGCAGTTTCTCAAGTTGCTCCAGACATGAGGGGAAAAAAATCTACAGCGTCATCATAGGTTATTACTCGTGGCTGAGTCTGATTGTCTTGGCAGTGGGGTCCGCAAGTGACTGCAGAGACCTATTCTAGATTTCCAGATAGAATGGGGTCCCGTGAAGAGTTTGTTTGACACGTCTTCCTCTTGGCCTGCTTCTTCAGAATCCACCCAGAGTCTAATGCTGAAATCACTGCAATGGCTTTCATGCTTTACCAGGAGGTCAAATTTCCAGATGCAGCTACCCTGTTTCCACGAAAATAAGGCATACTCATAAAATAAGCCATAGCAGGATTTCTATGCATTTGTGCAATCTAAGCCAATGCTTTTACAGTGGCTCCGGTCTTTCCTCGAGGGTCGCTCTCAGAAGGTGTTGCTAGAGGACACCTGCTCGATCCCACGGCCATTGTACTGTGGAGTCCCGTAGGGTTCAGTATTGTCCCCCATGTTGTTTAACATCTACATGAAGCCGCAGGGGGAGATCATCCGGAGTTTCGGAGTGCGGTGTCATCTGTACGCAGATAATGTCTAGCTCTGTCACTCCTTCCCACTTGCTACTAAGGAGGCTGTTCATGTCCGGAACCGGTGCTTGGCCGCTGTAATGGACTGGATGAGAGCGAATAAATTGAAACTTAATCTAGACAAGACAGAGGTCCTACTGGTCAGTCGCAAGGCTGAACATAGGGTTATAGCCTGTGCTTGACGGGGTTACACTTTCCCTGAAGGCACAGGTTCGCGGCTTGGGAGTGATCCTGGACTCATCGCTGAGCCTGGAACCCCAGGTCTCAGCGGTGGCTGGGAGAGCCTTTGCATAGTTAAAACTTGTGCGCCAGCTGTGCCCATACCTTGGGAAGCCTGACTTGGCCACGGTGGTCCACGCTCTTGTTATAACCCGAAGAGACTACTGCAACACACTCTACGTGGGGTTGTCTCTGAAGACTGCCCAGAAGCTTCAAATAGTCCAGTGTTCAGCAGCCAGGCTGCTCACTGGGGAGCGCAGAACGCCCTTGTTACGCCAGCTCCACTGGCTGCCTATCAGCTTCCGAGCACAATTCAAAGTGCTGGCTTTGGCCTATAAAGCCCTTAACGATTCTTTATAGGCCAAAGCTAGTTACTTGTCCGAACATATCTCCCGCTACGATCCACCTAGGGCCCTAAGATAATCTGAGGAGACCCTGCTCATTGTCCCCCCATTGTCACAATCGTGTCTGGTGGGGACAAGGGACACGGCCTTTTTTGTGGTGTCCCCCCCCACGGGCTATGGAACTCCCTCCCGAGTGAAATTAGATCTGCTGCATCCCTCTTGACCTTCCGGAAACAAGTGAAATCCTGGCTATGGGATCATGCCTTTGGAGAATAGGCAGACCTACTGACGTGTTGACTTATTTAGAACTGATGGACTGCCCTTGGGTAATGATTTAAATCGGTGACCGCTGACTATTTGTTGTCTGTTTTTATTTTGTTTTTATATTGTTTATACTGTTTTATACTGTTTATACTTTTTATACCGTTATTATTACATTACTGTTAATTGTATATTTATGTTTTGATGTGGGCGCCATGGGGTGCCACTTTGTTAGCCGTCCTGAGTCCCTCTGCGGAGGTTGAGAAAGGGCAGGATATAAAAGTCCTAAATTAATAAATAAATAAAATACCCTTAAAATAAGACATAGTGATAGCTGTGGCTATTCAGCATACAAAGTCAGGTCTCCCTGTCAGGTCCTGGTCGTTCTGTGTGTGCTGCAAGCTGAGGCATAGAGGGAGACATAGAAGGTAAAAGTAAAAGTCTTCTTAGTGTTGAGGAGCAGGATGCTCTGCTTTAGGTATTGTGTGTCCTCAGGGGGAAAAAGTAAAGCTATGGCTGGTGTGTTACTCAGCACTGTGGTTCTCTCTCCCCCAGCACCAACCACCAACAGTCTTGGATCTCTCTCACCCCCCACAAACACCAGTAGAGCTACTGCTTCCCAGCACTGACAAGCAACAGCCTGTGGGTCTCTCTCACCCCACACAGGAAAAGCTTCAGCAAGCAGTTTGCTACCAAGCTGAGATATTATTCCATAAATGCAGATTGTTGGAACATCTGTATAAATAAAATGTAATGTTCATTTGTGGGATTAACATAACTCAAAAACCACTGGACGAATTGACACCAAATTTGGACACAATACACGTGTCCAACAAGTAACCATCACTCATAAAAAACACTGAAAAACACAGCAAAAGAGATTTTAAAAGCCAAAAAGTAAAAAATACATTACAACACATGCGCAAAACCACATATATATAAGCAAGCACACACATATACACAAATATACACACACACAAAGCACATATACACAGACTGGGCCACAGCAACGCTTGGCAGGGGACGGCTAGTACTTAATAAAAATAAGACATCCCCTGAAAATAACCCATAGTGTGCCTTCTTGAGGAAAAATAAATATAAGACAATGCCTTATTTTTGGGGAAACACAGTATCACTAGTAAAACAGCCAAAGAGTGCTGGTGCCCCACCAAACTATAAATCTCAGAATTCCATATCATTGAGCCATGGCAGTTAAAGTGGTGTCAGACTGTACCCCAAGAAGTACATTTGTTGCTGTGTGTCTTTATGTTAACTCTGAATTATGGTAACTGTTGTGGTTTTCTTAGGAAATGTGTTTAGAATGGGTTTGCCATGACCTTCCTCTTTGGCTAAAAGAGACATTCCAAGGTCATGGGTGAGTTTCTATGGCAGAGGGGGAATTTGAACCCCACTCTATCAATATCCTAGTTCAATACTCAAACCACCACATTGTGGTGACTTCATTCTGCATGTTATGCATTTCAGCTGTCCCTTACTGCTGTTTTGTAAAAAAAAAAAAAAAGGAAATGCAATCCCGAGGTCACAGTGTGTGCATCATGGTAGCATAATCCCTCTCTGCAATCATTCCTTTTGATTACCAATATCCTAAAGATGATTAGCCATATTTATTGAAATCGGAGGAAATGGTGCCCTGTAGTCAGTTTGGATCATATGTAGGATTGTTGGGTCCCAGTTATGTGTCTTCCCCATGTGACGAATACTGTTGAGGTGGGGACAGGAACCATGTAAAAAACTTGATTGTTGCCCTAGAAATGGAGATGGGCTTAAAGGTCCCTACTCAGCCAGGATGTGCCTTGGGTAACCTTCCAATTCCTCTCACTGGTTTGTTGCAAGGATGAAACTGGTGGAAGGACCTCTTTATGAGAGGGATTGTAGAAAAAGCAAAACAAACAAAAGAAAATTTATCATTCCACCCTACTCTCTGCAGAGATTGTTCCCCTGTACTATTTCTTGTCTTCCTCGCTATAAACTGAGCCAGTACACTCAATGCCCCACTAGCGTGATTAGCCTGGACAGAGGTGTGTGTGTGTGTGATTTTTGCTGGTGAATTTCCCAGCAAAAATCTTAATACACTAAGTATACAATGGAGTGTATAGCATGTTTCTCTTTCAGGTGTTCTGGTTGTAGACATTTTTTTAAAAAAATGAGAGCTGCTTAGAATGCTGATGTCAAAAAGTCAAATGGAGACCTAAGTCTACTTGAGTCCTGTGAAGCTGTTATGTTTGAAATGAGCTTTTAACTCAAAAGAGCACTGCAGAACAGAAAATTATCTCTTCTGTAGCTACCCCCCCCTCCCCCCCCCGGGGAATTGGTTACAGATGAACATTAAATGAGCGACCAGTCATTCAGAATTCATGTTTAATCACAGCAAACCCAGAATGGAGATACTTATGTAGCTATAACTTCACCACATATGCAAAACAGCAAGGTATTGATGGCTTTAAGGTAGATCAGGGGGTCTACACTTGATTTGGTAACAGCTAGCATGCTCACTGGGCAAGGGATCAGAAAAGGGAGCCTGCCTGAAATTACAAAAGGGCATGGCATGTGACATTTTGCAACCCGTCACATTTCTGCTCTACAGAATGTTTTGGCTATGTATTGTTTCCATTCTAGCTCTGAAGCAATTTTTTTCTAGTAGAGCATATAAATATAGGCATGTACTCACCTTCCACCTCCTGCCTCTCAGGATGTGACTATCACATTTAAAATTCACACTGTAATCTAATGTGTGTAAAATCTTCACATTGCCATTCAGATTTTAGCACTGTGAAGGTATTGTTCCCCTCCACCTTTTCCTTATGCCCTTACTTGCTCCTTGCAGATTTAATAGCTGTGCTATGAAGTGCTCTTTCAATGAAATACCACGTTACAGCTCTGCAAACAGATCCAGAATTCACTTCAGCATTTCATAATATTACAGGAAAGAAAGCAGAGACTGTCATGGGATTGAACAGTGGTTCCCAAACTGTGGTCTTCTGGGCATGATAATTTCAGCTTCGAGAAGCCCAAGCCAGTCTAGCCAAGTCAGGAATTTTAGGAGCAGAAGTTCAAAACATCTGGTGGATCAACGTTTGGGAACCACTAGGTTGACAGAAAAACATTTTTGTATTACCAGGGACAGCTAGTATGTTTCATTGTGAGTTAATCACCAAGCAAACTGCACTATTGGGAAGTTCACTGTTCCTTAGAGAAACATTCAAAACACTGACTTAAGATGTAATGGAAGCCCTCTGAAATTTCTAAGTAAGGGCCACTTAACATGTACACGCTCAAAAGACATAAGCCATATGTGCTGTGAATCTTTATCATTGACAGTTCATCTCTATCCATGGGTTTCTTCTAAGACACATGCTGCAAACAAGTACGGTATGTTACCTGAACTGTGAAACTGCTCTAAATCTTAATTACATAAATAAATCCAATAATTTATAGTCATAGTATTTTCAAGCAGCTTTCACTTTTCCTAGCAATTCTTATTCTTCCTTAAACCCTGTGAAAAAATATAGGTAACTATTCTCCATCAGGAATAATTTTTTATAAAAGATTTTTGTTCTTAAAGAGCGAGAGTATAAAATTGCTGGTTTAGTCTCCCCAGGAAGGAGGTGACTACTTTCTTCTGAGCCTGGACAGTGTACTTCATATACTCACCCATGTTTTTCTGATAACATAAACTTACACCTGCACTATTGGTTTTCTGCTAAAGAATTTCATAGGCTGTCTGCATAAGAAGTATTTTTGTTATTGTCCTGGAGAGACTTACACATTCTTCTTGTGGAAGCTTAAATTGTGATCCACATTTTCTGCTTTCTCCACAGCAATCATGGTTTCTTCAAAGCAGCTGGCTGACTTTGGCTATAAGACCTTCTCAGGCTCCATGATGCTCCTTACGCTGTATGGTGGCTACCTCTGTAGCCTCAGAGCATATCGATATTTCCAAAACAAGAGTGCCATGAAGCAGCTTGAGCAGCAGGAGATAGTATCTGCAGTTAAAGACTGAACACTGCCTTCCCAATATCTGACTCCATGAAATTGCTGAACATGACATTGCAGTCATGTTCAGCAGAGACTTCTAAGTGCATCTCCAAGAATTTTGGTCATTTAAGAAGATGGAAGCAGGTTCATAATTATGTAATTATTACATTTCTTGTTTGCAGCTTCTTTCTCCTTTCTGTAAATAGAAGCTGAGAGCTTTAAATATAAAATATATATTTGTAGAATTGTTTCTACTGTGATGTCATGTTGTCCCACCATTTGTCATGGAAAGAGCCTCCTCGAAGACTGAGTAAATACATTTGGGCATCCCCTAGGCAACATTTCTTGTAAACGGCTAATTTTTCCAACCCAAAAGTATTGCTTTACAACATCTTAACCTAGAGATGTGTTTCTTCCCTCCACAAATGAACAAATTTATGCAATGCTTTTGACACGAAATAAATAAAATAAAATCATTTGATAGAAGAAAAAAAGGTAGGCAACCACATAAAAATGAAAACTGTTTGTCAGGGCAATTATAAAGCTGTGTACTATTTGTTTTATGTTATGGGTAAGCAGATACCGACTGTAACAGGAGGTACATTTGATGTTACAGATAAGACAGGAGTTATGAGAGTGCCTTTCATATGACATCAAGATTTGCTAATTTAGTTTCAGGGTGTCATTTCAGATTCTTATTTTTAAAATATATTAAAAAGCCCTTTTCTGGCATGCATTAAATAACACTAAAGTTCTCTGCTAGAACTTAGGCAGATATTTAAATTGCATTTTGATATCTGTTATGCAAGAATGGGAAACTTATGCCCCCCCCCCCCCAAATATAGCAGACCTCAAATCCTCAACATCCCTCCTAGTTATGCTTACTGGGATTGATGGGAGTTACATGAGTATTGGATAAATGCTGAAAACTCAGCAAAATATTCAGAAATGAGTGGCTGTTCCTAAACTGGTTTCTAAGGAGAAACAATTTGATCACAATAATTCAAAACAGGCAATCCCCAAGTTATGAGCAAAATAGGTTCTGGAGGTTTGTTCTTAAGTTGAAGTTGCATGTAAGTCAGAACAGGAACTTTTAAAAGTGTAACCCCAGACACACACACATACATATATATAGAGAGAGAGCACTTGGATAGCATAGGGAAGGGTTAGCACCTCTGTGGTATTTGTTTTGCTGCCTGTGCCCTTGTTCAGAGGATTTCACCACACTTTTTGTCCTTGTGATCATTGGATTTTGAAAAAAATGGCTTGCTGTGGAAATGAGGACTGATGATAAAGCTTCACTTGAGACACCTTTACTTCATGACAACTCTTTCAGGAATTAATTTCCCTTCCTAGGGGGAGATTTCTCTTATTTCCTCTTGTCTCGTTCCTGTGCTTAACAATGAGTTATTTGCAAGTCAGATGTTTGTAACTCAGGGACTGCCTGTAACTGGATTTATGCAGTTCAAGATTGTTTGTAAATCTGGCTGTAATTTTGGGCATAAGCTTTGTTACATGATGTTGCTATTCAGCACTGACTACCTAGCACAGTCAATCTGAAAGTGCACATGAAGATTTATGCTTTATAACTCTGTTGGAAGATCTTGGTGCATAAAAGGATAATTGGCAACTTAGAACAGTTTGTTTTTGTTTTAAAGTTTGAATAGTAGGAATTACAATCAAAACTTATAAAGTATTCAAACGACAAAATGTGATTGCTTTAAAGTAGAAGAAAATGGAGTGACAGTTTTCAAGGATAAATCACAGTATGACAGCAATTTCTATAGACTCTTCCCAAGTGCACAAGGCCATCATTACATGTGTGAGAACCAACACCTCAATATGCATATGGAATATTATTCACACAGGCTTACTTTAATAACCTGTTGAATCACTTTCTTACTTTTTCTGCAGTAGTCAAACATCCAGCCAGCTATACAGTATTCCTGCATAACTTAGCAATGGAAATCAGGTTTGCAAAATGTATCTGAAGTCTAAATGACCTTCCTCAGTAAAGTAAAACACAGAGAATCCATTATTCAAGCAAAAAAATTTAATCACAGAGTAAACAATAGTATAAAAAGATAACTCAGGGAATTTTCAAAGTCCTGGTCATGACAACACTTTGCTGCCTTCCATGTCCCCTGCAGTACCTTTGAGTAAAATGAAGGGGGGACAAAGTCCACGTGAGACAGCCTCTCCCTTCTAGTGGGAATATACCACAAAGCTCTGTAGCAGGTGTGGCACACTTCCTTCTCTTCTCAAAACACATAGACAAGTTTGCAACTTGGTCCTAAGAAAAAAGGCAGCAACACACAACAGAAAAACCATGTCTATCATCCTAGCCCACAAATCTATCCACGTCTTTCTATAATTCCTATGTGACTTCAAATCCATAGAATGTGTAGAAAAAAGCAGGTGATTTGAAGAGATTCAAGTGAAGATTTTGGAGATACTACCTTAGCACCCCCACCACAAAAGTAATGAGCGCCAGTTTTTTCTTCCCCACACAAACAAACAAGACATACACATTTGCTGTTGGGACACCATACACTACTACGCAAATCCTTCACCTGTTTCTCACTAACACAACCACAAGCTTATCATGGTTAGTTCTTAGGGACAGATCACACCTCATAGGGACAACTTTGGCTCTGGCTTCCATGAGCATAAAGCAAATGAGGCTAGACAATACAGTCATAACATCTGGAGTGCAATTAAATGGAAGGCAGAACCATGCGAAAAATCAGCCTCAGCCAAAATACTCCTCCCTAAGTTTGAATTGATCTTAGCATCAAGCCTTTCTCCTCATCTCAATCTCTCTGTCACACACAGACACACACACACACCACAGACATAAACACACGCTCCATCAAACATGCGATACTATTAAATACAAAATGGCTTATTCTCTTTAAAAAGTGAAACCAAAATTGCTGTTGCACAAGTAATCAGCTTGATCTCTTCTGTGCACGACTGTCTGTACTGTCCCTGTTTCAGATTTGCTGGAGGAATTGAAGGCGAGGGCACAGCTTGATTAAAGATTTCTTAGGAAAGTGGAGCATGACACATTCAGACATTTGGATGCAAGTCTATATTTGCCTCTCAGTCCCATCATCTTACTCCTCTTCTGCCCACTGGTCACCAGTTACATGGCCATTAATCCGATTGGTGTCGTTGTTTGAAGGACTAAGGATTCCTTTTCTATTGTTTGAAGTCACATCTTCCTCTTCAGAACTACTCTCAACATCGCTGCGCTCATCTTTTGATACCTAACAGAAAGAAGAACAGTGAGTCTATTGCAAATATAAGCATTTCTTCAATAAAGCTTCTTTCCTGAAGGAGCTGGGGGTGGCGACGGCTGACAGGGAATTCTGGTGTGTACTGGTCCATGAGGTCACAAAGAGTTGAAAGCAGCTGAACGAATAAACAACAACCTCAATAATTTATTAAGCATCAGGTGCTCTGTAGTACACATGAATGCTACAACAATCAAAATCATTACTATTATTACATGTAGCAGTTTGTTGTTTAAACTGCATTGTTTTCAAATTCAGGTAGGAAATGTGAGAAAAGTCACCAGGGGCAATATAAAGAACATAGAAAATGAGAAGAATAACCTCAGAAAACCTATACCACCGCATAGATGCTTCTGTGAAAGGAGAAGGTTTGTACTGAGACCTAAACAACTATGTTAGTGAAATCTCTAAATCACATACAGACTTTTAAAAATCCACCTACTGTCACAAGGAACAAGGAGAAAACTTTTATTTATGAGCCATATAAAAGGAGCTCTTTCAAGCTTTGTAATAAGTGCACCTCAAAAACAACACACAGAAAAACTTCCCCAACTGCTCTCAAAGGGCAGTCAATATTCTTTGAAAGTTGTTTGTGTTGATAAAGAGAATACTAGCACTTTGAAGTAAGCCTGGAAACATGCTAGTAAAGAATGCAACAGAAGCTGCAATATGAGGTGCTTGTTCTAGGAATCCTGCTCAGATGAACTTCCACTCAAGTGTTTTGTAATAGTGGCCCCACGGGAAATGCACAGTGCTCAGTTGTATTTTCCCTTCACCAGGATCTAGATGAAATTTGGCTTCTTGGAAATAAATGTTAAAATAACAGTCTCCTCCTTTTCCCATCAAGCATGATCAACTTTCACTAGATATTTCAAACATTCTGGGTGGAGAAAGTAAACAGCAGTGATAAAGGAGTAGTATTAGGATGTTGACTTTGTTTCATAAGCTAACCTCTCTTAGGTCCAATGAATCGGCAATACAGGAAGCCTCACATTGTGAGGACAGCACATAATGGTCTGGGGCCTTATTGCTGAAGCAATACCAATGGGGTTTTCCTCACACCACCCTAACTTCACAATGAAGGGGGTTCCTGTTTCCTACAGACCCACAATTTGTGACACATCTCCCCAATCAGATAAAAGTGTGCAACTAAGATCTGTTTGGCAAATGGTACCCTCTGTGTTTGGCAGATCCTATTCTATATATCCAAAGATATTCAAAGTGGAGAAAAGACAGAGGCAATCAATCCATCTATCTTAACATTACAGAATATCCACTGCTGTGCAGATGGGACCTACAGACCAACCTAATTGCAAGGATGTAGGACATAAAGGTGACAGGAAGGGATTTGTACACAAAACCTCTCAACTGCTCTTGAGTCATAGAATCATAGATTTATAATTTGAATCCATTGTTCTGCATCCTAGTCTCAAGGACAACAGAAAACAAGCCTGCTCCCTCCATCCTATGACTTCCCCTCACATATTGATACATAGCCATCCGCTCGTCATAGGGCTTGTTCTCCATAATGCAGACAATGTGTTTTATTTTTCTGAGGACAGCACAGGAACAAACAAAGAGTACCTGCTGTAATATTCCGAATTCCAGCGTATGTTTTACAAGTCTAATTTTGTTATGGACAATTCAGTGTTACTGTAGAATAAGCTAGGGAAAGAAATGGAATTTAAATCGTCAAGCCAATGGATTTGTATCTTGCAGAAATACTACTTCTTCCATTGAGTCACTGTGATTTTGATATAGGTAAGGTGACTTTTAAAAGGAATTTGTTGCATGTTATATATTTATAATAAAAGAAAAAGACGAGGATTTTATTTCATTGCAAGAGGCAATGCCAGACATTTTGGGCTGCAGGACTCCTGGGGACATATATAAATGCAGTTTGTTGTATCAGCAAATTTTTAAGTTATACTGAATCCTCCTGCACAAAAAATACTGTAAAATCTAAAAGTTAGAACTGTGCTAATAAAATTAGATCCAAAAATTGAAAATACCCGTTGCAGTTTTAGCTTGCATGATGTACCACAAGGTGGCAATCTGTTACTACTTCAACTGGTCTAAAAGCAGAGGCATCAGATACTGTGAGCAAACAAGGCTGGCGTGCTCAAGCTATTAACAAGTATCTACTGGTTTTATATTACTGTTAGAGCATCTGCCAAGGGTGGGGGGCCTACACTAAGGAGCCTACAACAAATAACACCAATTTGATTGTTCCTCATGCTATTTCCTACATGGGCAATATCAGCAGGGTGTGCTTAGGCTAGCCTCAGTCCTGATTACTCTCAACAGAGCATGTGGACTTTGGACAGTCCTAGTAAAGCACATAGAACGAATGGCAAGTCTATTGCCAGTAGTAAGTTAATCATTGCTAAGGTCAACTACAGACCTGAAAATCATTCCACTCTTGGGTGAGATTTCTTTTATTATAACCGTCACCAGTTTTGTAAGACCATCATAAAACAAACGCAGGCAGGAAGAATTCATGAACTATGTCCTGCTGTAAAGCTATTTGTGATGAAGTTTTTCCTGATCTAGACACTAAGAATACGAAGTTTAAAATCTTCAGATTGAAGAAATAATGGAAGTTTTATCTACAATCTAGCTGCTTTGGATCTCCTTTATGGAGAAGAAGTGGGATGGTGGCAATAATAATAATAATAATAATAATAATAATAATAATAATAATAAGGCCCTATATCCCAGTGAATGATCCCAGGTTTTCTGTATTAAACTGGATTATATGAGTCCCCACTGCCAGATAATCTGAGATTAACAGAAAACCTGGGATCAGATCCTGAGATATAGGGTGACAGTTGTCTGGAAGGGCCCTGAGATTCAAGTAGACATTCTTATTTGGCAAGTGAAGAATTAACTAGGTTTTCAAAGTTTATTATTATCTTGTATTCTCAAAGGCCTTTATTATATTGTTTGGCATTTAAAGCAAATTTAATTGTTGTGCAGTTTAGACACGCAACATCTGTTGCCATTTGATATTATTAATTTTCTATATGTCTTCCATTTTTATTTCCTAATAAAAGAAAATGCATGAAAAAAATGCCAATAAGATTATCATAACACTGTTTTATGAAAGTCAGACTAAAAGATTATAACCAGCACTAAAACTCTGAACTTCTTACCAGCAATTTTCAGATTGCGCAAAAGTGGTTTCAAAGTATTCTTTGACGTACAGCTGAAGTGAAGTTTAAGAACATTCAGATTCCCATCACTTTTTCATTTCCAAATGTAAGACAAAGGCCATTCCCCTTTCCTTCACAGGCAGCAGTAACAAAAACTGCACTTACAAGCAAGAAGTGGAAGAGATCCCACTTCAGTGTAGCACAGAGAAAAGGAGCTGAAGAGAATAGAGAATACAGAGGACAGTTTCTGCCTAGGTCTCCTGATCAGGAGAGAAAAGCATGGGGAGGAGGGATGTAGACCTCCTGCAAGAGACTCCAACTGGAAAATCAGCTGCAGCCATTGAGAACACATATGTAAAAATACACATAAACATATCTTAAGTTAAAAGTATGAAATAAAAAAAAAACAAAACAAGGAACAGAAAACAGGCAGATGTCCAAAACTCAAAGAACAAGTGTAACACTTGAATACGAAGAAGCACATCAACAAGAAACACCTTTCAATGAAAAATATTAATTACAGGGTGTCCATAAAGTCTTCAAGTGGTAAGGACACTTTATAGACACCCTCTATTAGAAAGATTAAATAAAGTTTAAAAACTTATGTTATGTAATGTAGAGACTGCTAGAGATGTTATGGTATAATTACGTAAAATTACTATTCAGTCTATATTGCATCCCTAAGTTTCTGCAATGTGAGAAAGGCATTTGAGAATTTTTGATAAACATGTCCTATCCAGAGGCAGCTAAACAGCAAAGAGAGAACTGGGCAGAGGGGGAAGAAAGGAAGAACAAGATACTTCTTCCACAAGATTCAAGAATCAAATAGAAATATAAACCAGGAGCATGGATGTCCTCCAACGACACGGCCATGTAGAAATAAGAAGCCAATGGACCAATACATTGAAGAACTATATAGAATAGATGAAAGGATATCAGAGTCATACAAGAAGAACCATTTGAAAATAAACCTACAATCTTAGAAAGTGAAGTAGAAGCTGCAGTCAGGGCACTTGGGAGAAATAAATTACCAAAAACAGATGGAGTAAAGTTCTTTCAAGTTATAAAGACTGAATCTACTCTGGGTTTAACTAAAATCTGTCGACAAATACAGAAAACAACACAATGATCCACAGACTGGAAATGATACATATACATTCCAATCCTCATGAAAGGGAAGACCAGAGATCCCAGTAGCCACAGGATCACTTCATTAATTCTTCATGCAAGCATAGTAATCTTAAAAATCTACAACAATGACTTCTACTATATATGGTATTCTTTGACAGCATTATTTTTGAAACTAGATAAAGTCCATAAAACACTGGTAAAGCTGATTTGTCACAATGTACTGTGATGCAAAACCTCATGCAATTAAAGCCATAATATATTATTGCAGGCATCCTCCTTTTCTCAAAGCCACTGGTACTTTCATCAGTGTTAAAAAAGTTAGAAAAATTACAGAAAAGGAAGTCAGCCAGCCATACCTTTCCTCGTGCCAAGGCCTTGTAGGCAATACGTATGATGAAATATGACCAGGAAACATGTAGAATTTGTAAGACTAAAAGCAATCCATTGAATAGCCACCAGGACGGATAAGGGCCAATGATTTCCCAGCTTTCAAAAAGGGTTGTATTCAATATCCTACAAGACAAAGAAAGGGAACTTTTTACTTTAATTGTTCTTTCACAAGTCCTAATGTGTAGACTACAACATATTGGATCATGGCAAACATTTTTCTCATTCACACAATTGAAAAACTCACCAGTTTTTTTCTTTCTCAGAAAGGAAAAAAACAATTTGTTTTGGATGTACTTATGTTTATGACATTAAGCAGGCATGTTCTGGCAAAATTAGAAACATGTAATCTACCTCACTAACCCTTTCCACAGCAGGAAACATATCTTCAATTGAACTAGGTAAGGTAAAGGTTTTCCCCTGACATTAAGTCCAGTCGTGTCCGTCTCTGGGAGGTGGTGCCCATCTCCATTTCTAAGCCGAAGAGTTGGCGTTGTCTGTGGACACCTCCAAGGTCATGTGGCCGGTATGACTGCATGGAGCACTTTCCCACTTTCTCTTTTGCTAGTTAACTCTAGTATTTGTTATAGTTTAGCTTGGCTGTATGTTTTATGTTACATGTTGTATGTTCCGACTGCTGAGAGTGTGATAGGAGATACATAGGATTTGATTTATGAGGATAGGATTACGGGGGTGGATCAGGTGAAGAGGCCCAGGAGATCGCATGAGACTGCTTGTGACAAGAAGCATCCATATAGGAAGGTGTGGTTGGTAGCTGAGTGTGTTTAGACTAGCGGTTGTGATAAAAAGAGTCGTATAGGAAGTGTGGATGATTGTTGGGTGTGTTTAGTCTAGTGAGTGAGAGTGCAGATGTAGTGTTGGATAGTTGAGTGAATTGTGGGAAAGAGAGAAGTTTGTGGGCTCTTGGAGTGTCTGGGAGTGGCTGACTGTGCCGGAAGTTGTATGTGAATGTAAGCTGGTGGGAGTGTTTAGATACGAGTGTTGTGTGAGCTACCTTTTAGACATAGGAATGGGTGGAGCAGAACCCCATGCGAAGAATGATCTTTTGCACTTTTACGACCTCCTGAGGGAATCGTTTAATCATGTGTTGTTACAACTCAGGTTTTTAAACGAGAAAATGGACCATCTCCTTAGAGGTTTTGCCTCTTTCTCAGGAATCCCAGTGCAATCATATCCCCCAAAGACTGATAACTCTTTGTGTGCAGATCTGGCTAAGGACTTGTGCCAAAATGGGGAGAAAGGCATGTCGGACCTTGGGGATCTGGGGGCTGAACGAGGATTGAATGATGAGTTGACTGAGGGAAGGGGAGAATCTTTGGGCAGTCATAGGATTGAGAACATTGTGGAGTGGCAGCGGTCTGTGATGGCCGCTCAGAGGACGATCAATAATATAACAGATCTTTTGGTTCAGCCAACCGCAGCCTGCACTCAGGATCATCATCTACAAACTGACATGTTCGCGGTGGACATTGCTGACCAATTAGTAAACAGAGGCAGATGGACCTCTAAGAGGGCAGTTTGTAATTCCTTGGCCCAAATCCTGGGTAAAAGACAACAGGAAATAAGACTAGAAGCCATAGTGTGGTTATGGAGGGACTACCAATCATCTGACCGTTCCTCCCGTCTTCAAATAACACCGGAAGACAATTCATGGCTCAGAGAGCTGATGGCAAAGCGCTCTGTCTTAAAGAAATGGGGCATTACCATTAGGAGGGTAGTTGTGGACCCCCAGATACGCCCCTTATTTGCCTCCGGGGTTCCTTCTCGCCATACACCATCAGGCCCCCGTGTGAACTCCACAATTAGCTCCCCGGTTAGGGCCTCCCCCTCCCCCCCTCCTGGTTCATACCATTTTGAGACCCCATCTGCCCCGGTCGCCCCCGCTCAACCAGCCACACTCCTTCACTCGAGAACACTCCCCTTATTCAGCCCACTCAGCTCCCTTGATGTTTCATTATCTACCTCATCATCAGAAACATCCTTACCTAACGCCCAAGGGAGATTATTCCCCAGCCCGACTTCTTCCTCTGAGAGCTGACTAGTCATAGATCCTGCCTACGTAGGGGGGGGGAGGGTTCCGGAGGAAGGGGGTGCCATCCAAGTCGTGTGGGGGAGGAGAATAGCGGGTCACCAACATCCCAGGGAGAAGCGCAACAGAGTTCTTGCGACCCTGGAGAAGGTAGGTAGTGGTAGGCTCCATGGCAGCCCCCTTGGCCTTAAGGTCCTGCTGATTAATGCCAGATCCGTTAATGGTAAGACCGCGGCCATCCAGGACTTGATCATGGATGAGAGGGCGGATCTGGCATGCATCACCGAGACCTGGTTGGATGAGCTGGGGGGAGTAAATCTCACTCAGTTGTGTCCACCTGGTTTTGGAGTGCATCAGCAGGCCAGACAAGGGGGGCGGGGAGGAGGGGTCGCAGTAGTCTTTCGGCAATCCATCGCCGTGATCAGATGCGCTGTTCCGCAGGCTTCGGGGTTCGAGTGTGTCCACTTGAAAGTGGGGAGCCGTGACAGTGTGGGGTTCCTGCTGGTGTACCGCCCACCCCGTGACCCAGTAGTTTCCCTGTCTGAGCTAGCGGAGGTGGTCTCTAATTCGGCCTTGATCTCCCAGCGCCTGGTGGTGCTGGGAGACTTTAACATCCACGCCGAGACCACCCTTTCTGGTGCAGCTCAGGATTTTATGGCCACCATGACGACCATAGGGCTGTCACAAATAATATCTGGTCCCACTCTTCAAGCTGGACATACTCTTGACCTTGTTTTTGTGGCGGACAACGAATTGATTAGAGTGGAAGATCAAAACATCCTTCCAGTGTCATGGTCTGATCATTATCTGATCAGTTTTAGACTTGCTGCGACTCTCAACCTCCGCAGGGGTGGAGGACAGATTAAACTGGTCCGCCCTAGGAGACTGATGGATCCGGATGGATTCCTGAGGAATCTTGGGGCTCTTCCTGCCTTGGAGCCTGGCGTTTCCATCGACGCCTTGGTGTCTCTCTATAATGGGGAGATGTCCAGGGCGTTAGATGTGATCGCACCCGAACGCCCCATCTCGTTGCGTCGTGACAGGCCATCTCCCTGGTTCACTGGGGAGCTGGCCGTGATGAAGCATGCGAGAAGGGGGCTAGAGCGCAAATGGAGGAAATCTCGGGTCGTGTCTGATCGAGCACGGGCTAAAGCCTCTCTTAAGGCATACTCCGTGGCTATTCGGGTGGCCAGGAAATCATTCACGACCACCCGGATAGCGTCTGCAGCAAATAGATCATCGGAGCTGTTTCGGGTCGTGGGGGAACTCCTCCACCCACCTGTGGTGGAGGAGGTCACTGATGACCCAGCAGCTCGGTGTCGCGATTTCGCACACCACTTTGCAGGCAAAGTCGCCCAGATACGTCTTGAGCTTGACTCCAATTTCATCGCAGTACCAGAAGAGGTGACGGAGACATCTGCTTGTCCAACCTTGTGGGATTCTTTTAGGCTTGTTCTTCCTGAAACCGTGGAGGAGATTCTTGGGGCTGTGAGAGCGACCACCTCACCCCTAGACCCGTGCCCATCTTGGCTCATTAAATCAGCCAGGGAGGGGCTGGTTGATTGGTTTGTATTGATTATCAACGCATCGTTGGAGCAAGGGATTTTTCCATCTAACCTGAAACAGGCTGTGGTTCGTCCACTCCTCAAGAAGGCTTCCCTTGACTCCACGGTGCTGAGTAACTACAGGCCAATTTCCAACCTCCCTTTTCTGGGTAAGGTGCTGGAGCGGGTGGTCGCCTCCCAGCTCCAGAGCTTCCTAGATGATACCAACTACCTAGATCAGTCACAATCTGGTTTCAGGCCTGGTCATGGCACCGAGACGGCATTGGTCACCTTGGTGGATGACCTCCGCAGAGAGCTGGACAGGGGGAGTGTGACTCTGTTGGTTCTCTTGGACATCTCAGCGGCTTTCGATACCATCGACCATGGTATCCTTCTGGGTCGTCTCTCTGGGATGGGCCTCGGGGGCGCGGTTCTATCGTGGCTCCGGTCCTTCCTAGAGGGTCGAACCCAGTTGGTGAAGCTGGGAGACGCCTGCTCGGACCCCTGGCCTTTGACCTGTGGGGTCCCGCAAGGCTCTATTCTGTCGCCCATGCTTTTTAACATCTACATGAAACCGCTGGGAGAGGTCATCCGGAGTTTTGGAGTTGGGTGCCATCTCTATGCGGATGACGCACAACTCTACTACTCCTTTCCACCTAATGCCAAGGATGCCTCCCGGGTGCTGGACGAGTGCCTGGCCGCTGTGCTGATCTGGATGAGGAAGAACAAGCTGAAAATCAATCCTGACAAGACAGAGGTCCTCCTGGTCGATCGTAAACCGGATCGGGGTATAGGGTGGCTACCTGTGCTGGACGGGGTTACACTCCCCCTGAAGCCACAGGTCCGCAGTTTGGGTGTCCTCCTGGACTCGTCGCTTACACTTGAGGCTCAGGTGTCGGCGGTATCCGGGAGGGCCTTTGCACAATTGCGACTTGTGCGCCAGCTGCGACCGTACCTCGAGAAGGCTGATCTGGCCGGGGTGGTCCATGCCTTGGTCACCTCTAGAATGGATTACTGCAATGCGCTCTACGTGGGGCTGCCCTTGAAGACGGCTCGGAAACTCCAACTGGTCCAGCGGGCAGCAGCTAGGATGCTAACTGGGGCTCATTACAGAGAGAGGTCAACCCTTCTGTTTAAGGAGCTCCACTGGCTGCCATTTATTTTCCGAGCCCAATTCAAGGTGCAGGTGCTTACCTACAAAGCCCTGAACGGTTTGGGACCACCCTACCTGCGTGACCGCATCTCCACCTATGAACCCACACGCTCGCTCCGGTCATCTGGGGAGGCCCTGCTCGTGATCCCATCCACGTCGCAAGCGCGCCTGGTGGGGACACGAGACAGGGCCTTTTCTGTGGCGGCCCCCCGACTTTGGAATGCCCTTCCAAAAGATCTTCGCCAGGCCCCTACTTTAGCAGCTTTCAGAAAGAACCTAAAAACTTGGCTGTTCCGATGTGCCTTCTCAGATTAGGAATCCCCACCCAAGTCCTAGAAGCACTTTAGCACAATTAACATTACTGCACACCGTACTATTTTATTCCCATGCTCCTCCTACCACTCTAGCACTTTTAACCCTATACCCCACTGCGCTGGCCGGCCCAGTTTTAAAGTGTCATGATGTATTGTTATTGTCGTTATTGCTTGCTTAACTTATTGATTTGCTATGTTTTCTACTGTTGTGTTGTTTTACTGTATTGTGTTTTGAGGCTTCGGCCTGTGTAAGCCGCATCGAGTCCTCCGGGAGATGCTAGCGGGGTATAAATAAAGTTAATAATAATAATAATAATAATTACCTTCCCGCCGGATCAGTACCTATTGATCTACTCACATTTGCATGTTTTCGAACTGCAGAAACTGGGGCTACCAACGGGAGCTCATGCCGCTCCCCAGATTCAAACCTGCGACCTTTCGGTAAGCAAGTTCAGCAGCTCAGCAGTTTAACCCATGGCACCACCGGTAAGACTTTTTAAAAGGGAGGAGGGTAATGCTCAAGACAAAGCCAATTCAGTCAGAAGTCTTGCAACTCCATGAAAACTTTGCTACTCAACCTGCCATCAGTATTCATTTGGCAAGTTTGCTTCTCGAGACTCAGAGAAGGAATCTTCCCATCTCTTAAGAGAGAAAAAACTTACACACTAGCCAACTCTTTGTAATTTGAGAACTGTAGTAACAATTGTACCGTATACACAAAGTGAAACAAGGAAACGGCCTCCCAGTGCCATCTGAGATAAGCAGGTTCCCCCAGAAAAGCAGGGGATTGCAACAAAGGCCAGTGGAAACTGCATTAAAGATTCACTTGGTCCCTTGTGACACATCAAGGTTTGCTGAATGATATATCAACAATATGTGTAGATTACCATGGTTTAGTCATGAACAGCAGCACCAAGGGTAAAATATTTTTTTAATTGCAAATGCAAGTGCTCTAGTGAAAGACACAAGATGCCTCCTCACAGCATCTGTAGCACTTAAACCCTTCTTTTCTTCCAAAAAAAACTCATAACCATAGCCAAATATTATTAAGTAAATGGGCATGAACTGACTGATCAAAGATGATTTTTTTTCTCGCAAATCTAAATGCAGTCAATTATTAAGAAGAATCCTTTAACAATAATCAAGAAGCATTGCTAGTAAGTTTTTTAAAGAATATAACACAGGAAAAGGAGCAAACACATCTGCTTCATTCAAAGTGCAAGATAAACTATGGCCTTAAGGTAATGAAGCTGCCTTGTACCTAGCCAAAGGATTAGCCTACTAAGCTTAGCATGGCCACTGTTCTTCCTCTGTAAACTGGAAGGTGCCATGGCACAAAGGACAGATCAGAGATCTGGCAAATTAAAACAACATTTTATTAACAGACAAATTTAACTTCTTTTCCCCTGGTTGCCACTATAGAGTCTCTGTGAGGAAAAGAAACCTTTGAAGTGTATGCAGTTCTGGCTCTCAAATCTTTTCTGGATGGTTATTGCTATATAATATAAAGTCACGATGTGACTGGATTCTGGGTATCTTTAAAACTAACTGATACAATCTCAACATGACTTTATGTATCTCTCTATTATCTGGTTCTTTAGTCTGACTTCCCGACGTGATGTGAATTAATACAGTTTTGATGTGACGTAATTATACAGTTCCGACTTGACGTGAATTTCTGTACAACTTCTATCTTCCTGTACTTCCCTGTGAAATTATCAGTATGATCAAACCAACTTGACATAACAAGTATTTGATTTCAAATTTTAAATATTCTAGCAGGAAAAAAACAACTAAAGCTCTCATTAATTAAAGAAGTAAAATCAACTGTGACAATCAGAGTTAGATCACAAACATTTCTATGGGCATATATTAGGAGCACCTACCCAATTACACATCAGTGTGGACTTATTCTTCTAAAATGTATGTTGTAGGAAAATCACAGGCTTTCCCTTCAGTGGAGGGCATGATCACCAAGATCAGTTTAATTAAAGTGCTAGATTATACCAATGTTGTTCTGTCAAACCAATTCTCCAGTGGCATCCCTTGCTACTGTTGTTAATGTGGGTTGTTGGCATCACAGCAACATCAGCAGCAATGCATCTTCTCAGGCAGGACAGGGGCCTTTATTAGCACTATAAAATTGTGCAACTAAAAGAAGGATAGGCCTATCAGGTCTTCTCAAGAAGTACTATAAGCCAAGATGCCCTCTTATAACACTGAGCACAATAAACCTAGGGTCTGATTTGCAGTGCCATTCCTTCAACTATCAGAAATATTCCCAGCAACAGCACCTTAGTAAGAATGAACCAAAAAGAATGGCAAAAAATGGAAAACACAAAATGCCAAAACAAAACCCCAACAAACAGAAATGAAAAAGCAACCAATCAACTTCAACTGATCCAAAGAGTTCATCAAAATGAAATTTTCAGGGGGAAAATCCAACTTTAATTGTACATACTCATATGTATGTTTTCCACTACGAAACAGTTAAACATGATTTTAGCTCCTAAAAGAGATTATACAATTCTTACTTACCCTCTTCCCGCACATACTTATTCTAAAGTAATGATCAAAAACTGATAAATCTTTTGAATCTTTTGTGACAAAAGATAATGTTAAGTCCCAAAATTCTGGAAGTGTGCCAGCAGCATCTCAATTAAATGGCATAATTGCACTTCCCATTACACTTGATGGAAGAGCATCTGTTGAATATTAC
This sequence comes from Anolis sagrei, assembly GCF_037176765.1. NCBI lineage: Eukaryota > Metazoa > Chordata > Lepidosauria > Squamata > Anolidae > Anolis > Anolis sagrei. The sequence continues at coordinate 140,269,821 of NC_090022.1, forward strand.
CATTAGGATTACCAGAAATTAAACTGAACACTTCAGAACAATAATACAACGGAGGCATTTCTCCTGACGTTTCGCCTGCATCTATGGCAAGCATCCTCAGATGCCTCTAGAACATGGCCATATAGCCCGAAAAAACCCACAAGAACTGAGTGATTCCGGCCATGAAAGCCTTCGACAATACAATAATACAACCTTTCCTAAAGTACAAGTACAATCTTTCCCAAAGGGGAAAAAAATCATATGTGGCAGAGGAATCTTGACAGTAACTTCATATGCCTGGTCTATCACAGAGAAAGAAGCTGCTGCCATTATGACTGCTATACTTCACCCTCCCTTGCATGGAACTGAACGTTTTTGAAGAACTACAATCCCAACTCAGGGCCAACTTTAGGTATTTTGCCACTGTTAGCGTTACGGCTGCGGTGGCATAGTGGGTTAAACCGCAAAGCCGCAGAACTTGCTGATTGAAAGGTCAACGGTTTGAATCTGTGGATAGGGTAAGCTCCCATTGCTAACCCCAGCTTCTGCTAACCTAGCAGTTCGAAAACATGCAAATATGAGATCAATAGTTACCGCTTCGGCAGGAAGGTAATGGCACTCCATACAGTCATGCCAGCCACATGACCTAGGTGTCTATGGACAATGCCGGCTCTTTGGCTTAGAAATGGAAATGAACACCACCACTACCTCCATTATCATTACAGCTTTTGAGGGTTCACATGGACCAGAGAGGCTTAATTATTTCCTCAATTTCTAACTCAAGGTACAACAGATTTTAATCCTCCACAAAATTATCTCCTGATTTATTCACTTAAGAATCATCTACAGAGAAAACACATTTTTTGCTAATACTTACCAGATAGGATAGATCCCCAAGCGGGTGACAATGAACACCACACAAAATAGTATGAAGGTGGCATCGCACAGTCGCTGATACTTGGCATAGTTGGCCAGTTTTGCCATCTAGGAAAAATACAAAGCATTGAACTCCAGCTGCTAATACAACCACATCCCATATTTCAGAGGACGGACTGATCAGTCTATTTGTTTTCTCTACTACATGCCTGAACTAGTCTCAGCAAGATGAAAGAACACTCTTTTTTTCTCTACATTTTCAGAGCTCAAAACAACATCAGCCAGTATGGAACAATGCACACTCCATGCCACTGTTTGCAACAGCAATCCTCACAAGTTAGCCTGCTCTCCCACCCCACCTGCACTCTTTTTCTCTGTCTGGAAGTGGCGGCAGTCATTTGGGCAAAAGTAGGTGGGTGGAAAAAGTAGGGATTTTTTTTGACGTTTTCCAGTTAATTGAGGTCTCTAGTGTGGTTCCCTCTTGTTCCTGGTTCCTCACCAGCTTACACAAAACTCCCTCCAAAAGACAGCATAAGGTCATCAATATGTGACCCTTAGTTCTCATTGCCCAAAATATGTCAGCATATATCCTGTAATGGGTAAAAGGTAGAACTCCTACTACACTGAAAAGTAGTGAACTGCCACTCTGGCAGTTATAAGCAAAAGAAATGTGTATGAGTAATACCTTAAGTTTTATCTATGAAATTAAGGAAACAACACTGATAGTAAAGGAAGAGAATGTGGCAAGTTTTAAAATCCTCATGGCCCACACCAAAATGAATGCCAGTGAAACACAAAGTTGTACAATTCAAGTTGTCAGGTGAAAGTATGCATTTTTTCTTAACCAGTGATACAAAAAAAATCCCTTAAGAAGTGTCCTTCACATGCTGACTACCCATACTGATAGGGTTTTGATATCAAGAATATGATTTTATCACATGACTTTAAGCAGATGATCCTACAGTTCACAAATAACTTCCACAATGTGTTTGTTTGAAGGGGGACTAAAGAAGGTAAATATTTTTTGTAAGGGATATAACAACATATAATCAAATAAATGGTTTACACCCTCTAGTTTTAATCGTTGTTGAGAAAAAGATCTCATATGAAATTTTCTTCAAAAAGTTATTTAGATACAAAAGAAACTAGAAGTGAAAGTAAAGTCAGATGTAGTTTTGAGACATAAAACCTAGAATGTAAATAGATTTGCTCACTTCTAGGAAGATGTCTGATGCATCATGAACACACAAAACCAGGGTTCCTACTCGCACCATCTTGTTCATGTAGGAAAAAGTGATGAGCCCAATTGTAGCCAAGTGATGGATAAACATCATCAAGAAATCCTAAAAGGGAAAAAGAGTGTAAAAGTGACTACAAAGATCAACTAACACATTACAACAAAAAAGATACCCAAAGCAATCCAGATTTGGGAAATATTTATATAGCAAATGCAAAGTCCTTGCTGAAACAAAAGCAAGCTCTTTCTAGACAATAGTGCTTTATTATGGAAAGGTGATCTAAGAATCAGTACTGCCAACCACTGCTTCAACCATTTTAAAGAATCTGTGCATTTCGTCTTCTTCAAGAGTAAGTTTGTAAAGCCCAGTGGCAGTAGGAACCCTCAAGCTCTGATGACCATGTGGTAATTGAAAGGGGAGGTACAGAATCAAACTATTATTGCATCTTAGTTAAAAGATGGCAGAGGGAGTCCGAAAAAAAACAGTAAGGTATACTAACAAGCAAACATCTCAAACACAAAATTCGAGAGACACTGGAACACAACACAGCTTTGCTCTCACAAAAGAAAATTAAGCTTAATTTGCAAAAAGCAATGAAAAAGCTAAAATCTTTTATATATAGCAAAACATCCCCGTGCTACTAGTTGAACATTGTAACAATTCAGATTGCAGAAAACCCTTGTTAAGAGATTAGATCATTAACATTTTTCTATCAACAGCACTCCCAATCTTGAGCGTAGAATCTATACAAATTTGGGGGTGGGGGGACTTTCTTTCAATGATAAGCAACTAAAGCTTGACATTCCTGTAGAGGAAAGCAGCTTAGCCATACTGTTGTAGACTTTACTATGCTACAGAAGAATGAAAAGTCAACACCACAGCAAAACTGGAGCATCTTGGTTCACACACACAAAACTTGGAATAAATAAATACAACCAAGGAAATACGTGAACATATCTAAATATTTGGGATAGAAAAAAGGCAATTATTCTCATATAATTCCTCTAACTCTCTGGCCAAACACAAACAGATGGCCCTTTTATATACCGTTGCTGAAGCTGCCATGTAAAAGTGCTGCCACCTCCTCAAGAGATGGGGAGAAAATATGGGTTGCTTACCTGTAACCGTAGTTTCTTGAGTAGTCCACTGTGAATACGCACATATGGTATTCCTGCGCCTGCGCAGGCCCAGTTTTGGAACCTTCTAGAAATTAAAAGAACAATCTGACCCCTCCTACCCCCTCCCTCCCCCCTCTCGGGTATATAAGGCTCCTGGGCGGAGCCCACCACCAGTTCTCTTCCGCCAAATTGGCCAGAAGGCGTGGCATGACATCCGAGGGGAGGAAGGGTGGGGATGTGCATATTCACAGTGGACTACTCAAGAAACTACGGTTACAGGTAAGCAACCCATATTTTCTTGTCGTAGTCTACTGTGAATCGCACATATGGTAGACTCGCAAGCTTAACATAGCGGCCGGCGGGATCATGCCACCGCCGAAAACAGCACCGCTCTACCAAAATCAGCTTGCCTTCTAGAAACCGCATCCAACTTATAATGCGAAACAAATGTGCTGGGGGAAGCCCAAATAGCTGCCCGACACACCATATCCAAGGGAACGCCCTTCATAAACGCTGCTGAGGCAGCCATAGCCCTTGTAGAGTGACCCCAAACCTGGAGAGGAAGCTCCTTCCTCGCCAACATATAGCATCTACGAATAGTCAAAACTATCCACGAAGAAAAACGCTGAGAGGACACTGGGAGTCCCCTGGTATCTTTCCGGTACTTCACGAAAAGTCTAGGAGACTTTCTGAATTCGGCAGTTCTCTGTACATAAAAGGCTAAAGCTCTCCTAACATCCAACAAGTGGAGGTTCTTTTCCAGAGGGGTCTCAGGGTTTTGAAAGAAGGAAGGCAAGTTCAATTCCTGGGACATATGAAATTTAGTTGCCACCTTGGGCAAGAATGCGACATCTGTACGTAACACCACTCTATCTTTATGAAACCTCAGATAAGTGGGATCTGCTCGTAGGGCACATAATTCACTGGCCCTCCTCGCTGATGTAATAGCCACTAAAAAGGCAACCTTCCAGGTAAGGAAGGCTATGTCCGCTGTTGCTAACGGTTCAAAGGGTGGTTTCATCAAAAAAGATAAGACTAACTCCAAGTCCCAAGCTGGAACCACAGGCGCTACTGAAGGCCTGATGTTGGAAAGACCTTTAAAGAATGATTTCACCATAGGGTCCATGAAACAAGATGGAAGCCCCGCTTTCCTTCGGAACCACGAAATAGCTGCCAAATAACACTTTAGTGATGAATTTGACAGTCCTGCTTCATACAAAGAAGTTAAAAACTGTAGAACCAAGGAGATCGGCGCCCGTTCTGGTTCCCATCCCTTAGTCCTCGTATATTCCCTAAAGCGTGACCACTTAAAGACGCAGGAACGTTTAGTAGACGGTCTATAAGCCGCCTCAATGATAGCCAAAACTGACTGAGAGAGAGGATGGGAAGGAGTAGCTATCTCGGCTGTACCCGCCAAACCGTAAGTTTCAGAAGATGCGCATCTGGGTACAGCACTTTCCCTTGTTGCGAGGACAGCAAATCTACCCTGTACCTGATCCTCCTGAAATTGTTCCCGGACAATTGCAGGAGTGGGGCAAACCATGGTTGGCGTGGCAACCATGGGGTTATCAGAATGCAAGACGCCCTGTCCTCTCGTAACTTGGCCACCGTCCTCAATAGCAGGGGGAAGGGGGGAAAGGCATAAGTCGTCTCCCTCCCCCAATCCCTTAGGAACGCATCTCCTAGGCAATTCTTTCCTATAGGAGTTCGCCATCTCGAACAGAACTTGACGCACTTCGCGTTCTCTGGGGTGGCAAAAATGTCTATCTCCGGTGTTCCCCATTCCCGGAAGATGCGAGTCGTCTCCTCCTTGTGGAGCGACCATTCGTGGTGACTCAGTGGACTCCTGCTCAATGCATCTGCGAGGGAGTTCTCCTCCCCCGGAAGATGAGCAGCAGTCAGGAAGATGTTCCTCTGGATGCACCACTCCCACACCCGCAGCGTGAGCTCCAGCAGACACCTCGAGTGAGTGCCCCCCTGTTTGTTCAGGTAATACATGACGGTCGTATTGTCCGTCAGTATTTGTACCATTGAACTGTGAATCAGTTGTTCGAAGGATTTTAAAGCCTTTTCCACTGCCATGAGCTCTAGAGCGTTTATGTGCAGTCCGGACTCTTCTGGAGACCACCTTCCGTTTGCGATGAGACCTCTTGTGTGTGCGTCCCATCCTGTAAGTGAGGAGTCCGTTGTAATCGTCCATCGTGGACTGGGGGGTTGGAAGGGCAAACCCATACATACATTGTGGGGGTGTGTCCACCACCAGAGAGAAAGACGGACTTCCTCCGGTAGTGACAATCTGGTTTGTGGGTTGTCTCTGATTGGGTTGAAACTCGACCCGAACCAGGACTGAAGGGGTCTCAGGCGTAGACGTGCAAAGGGGGTAACTGATGTCGTAGACGCCATGTGCCCCAAAAGAACTTGTATTTGTCTGGCTGAAATGGTAGGTGAATGCAGAACCAGCCTGATATGATCCTGGAGAGCGATGAAACGGTCCCATGGGAGGTACGCCCTCCGCGAGATGGAATCCAGGAGTGTGCCAACAAACTGGATTCGGCGAACCGGTCTCAGCAGGGACTTCTCCCGGTTGACCAGTAATCCCAGGCGCTGTAGGAGACATAAGACAATATGGACATGGTCCTGTAATTGGGAGTAAGATTTTGAAACCAAGAGCCAGTCATCTAAATACGGAAAGACTACAATTCCCAGCGTGCGGAGGTGGGCAACGACCACCGCCATGCACTTAGTGAAAACCTGGGGGGCGGTACTCAAACCAAAGGGGAGTACGTTGTAACAGAATGCCTCCTGGCCAATCATGAATGATAAAAATCTGCGGTGGCGTGGTGCTATTGACAAATGGAAGTATGTATCACGTAAATCAATCGTGGCAAACCAGTCATCACGTGCTAGGAGAGGCAGAATAGACGACAGTGTGACCATATGAAATTTTTTGGTCAAAACCACTTTATTCAAGGCTCTCAGGTCCATAATTGCTCTGAAACCACCTCCACGTTTATCAATTACAAAGTAGTTCGAGAAGAAGCACATTGGAAACTCAGAGGGGTGAACCGGGGAAATGGCCCCTTTCTTTAACAACGTATTAACCTCCTGCATTAAAACTGGGGAAGGGGGGGGTAACTTGGAGTGTGCCCTCCCGAGGGGTCCCTTTGAATTCTATGACATAACCTTCTTTGATAATCGCAAGAACTCAACTGTCAGACGTGATATCCGCCCAATTGTTGTAAAAGGGCGCCAGCCTGTCCCCAAACAGCGGGGGGTCCTGAAGAGAGTCACCCTCAGAAGGGGGAGGGCAAATAACAATCGGGCATGCAGCCCGCAAACTCTCAGTAACGAAAACAGTAGCAGGAGAAGGTGAACTAGGGGCAACGGGAAGATGCACATCAAAGGTGCTTCTTTGAGGCACCTTGGTTCTTTGCTTTGTTTTGATACGGTTGGTATCGAGATCTGGGGGAATAAGAATTCCTCCTGTTTGATTGGTACCTAGAGGAGGACGCGTTCCTCCCTCTGAAGGGGCCCTGGTAGTTATTATTATTAGTATTAGCGTTCTTACGGTAAGAGTTTGTGGGGCCCTGCCATCTGGATCTCTGCTGATAGAATGGCTGCCAGGCATAGCCAAATTTATTGGCTGCCTGGCGCACTTCTTGTTTTTCCTTGAGGGTGGCATCCGTCTCCGGGTTAAACAAACCCCCTGCATGTAGCGGGAGTTCTTCTGCTAGGGCTTTGCCCTCTTCTGATAAATTCGCTGTCCTGAGCCAAGCATGCCTTCTAAGGCATGTGGCTGTAGCGAAAAGGTGACCTGCCGATTCCGCCAAGTGTTTGGCGAAATCCTTTTGGGTTTTAGAAAGTAGGATCCCCTCCGTTTGAAGGGCCTTCGGGAATCTCTGTTCCTCTGCGGGCAGTTTATCTAGATATGGCAATATTTGTGACCACAGGAAGGTCTGATAGCCCGACATATAAGTGGCATAGTGCGCCATTCTTGTAAAAAGACCAGCCGCTATGTGGGCCTTTTTTCCCAGGGAGTCAACTTTCTTCCCTTCTCTGTCTGGGGGTGCTGAGAGGGTTCCCTTTGGCTTCTTAGATTTCACCACTTCTGCCACCACTGTATTTGGCTTTGGTGGGTTAGTTACCCATTTAGCATCGGTCAGATCAATTTTGTACAGAGTGTCCACCCTTTTAGGGGTGGCGAGTACATTTGCAGGAGGCACCTCTAAAATCTTCACCAGCTTTAACAGATACGGTAACATGGGAAGGGTAGTCGAGGCTGGGGTAACTTGTTCCTCTGAAGGGAACATGGGGTCCTCGACATGCTCCGGGGCCCTGGGAGTGGGGAGGTCTAATGCCTTCACCATTCTGTCCACAAGTGAGGCGAATTTATTAAAGTCCGGCGGCACTGCGCTTGGCTCCCCTGTCGGCTGGGGTCTGCTAGAGTCCTGCGAGTCAGCCGAGGAATCAGAGGCCTCTGGGTCAGCAGCCATTTGCTCTCCCTCTGGAGCCGAAATGTCTTGAGAAATAACAGGCGTGGCCGAGGGACCCGGCCGGGCAGCCACCGTCACATTAGTAGTAAGTGTCTCAGAACGATCAACACAGTTTAATAGTTCAGTACAAGAAGATTCAACAACACTATCAGATCGTCCAACACAAAGTGATGGGTCAGGCAATGTCGGGACCGCATCAGTCCCTGATGGTGGTGCTGCGTTGGGATGAGGGAACACAGCCGTCGAGGTGCCACAGCCCCTCTGCTGAACTCCTGGAATAGCATTCATCTGAAGACCCAGAGCCCGGGGGTTATTGTGTTGAGCATACATGAATGGCCCCGGGGGGCCCAATTGCCACATCCCTGGGTAGGGGTATGGCGGGGGCCCATACGGTCCCCAGGCCGGGGCCACAGAGCGGGATCTCCGAGAACGATGGTCCCTCCTGGATCTCCTGGAGCAGGCAGATGAGGAGGATGATGATGAGGATGACGAGGAGGAGGACGTCCTGGAACGGGACCTGCCCCTCGTCGATGCCCTGTTGCGGCGGCTCTCACCCCTTCTGCTCCGTCTCGAGGGGGAGCGGGAACGGCGGTGCCTCGAGCGTCGGCCCTCCGGGGAGGCCCTCGGTATCGGCGCTTCCTGGGGCAGGGGGATGGCTCTCAATCCCTGCGGAGGCTGGGGAAGTGGTCCTATCTCTCTCTCCTCCTGGCAGCCGCTCACCCCCGAAGCGCGCTCCCGGTGCTGGGGAAATGCTCCGCCCTCTGAAGGGAGTTCGTCCTCCTCGACACCGGCCGGTGTCGAGCTCATCAGGGCTGCAGCAGGGAGCGCGCCGGGGGATGCCGCTCCGGGCCCCGCCTCCCCCCGGGGAGCTCCTCCAGCTCGGATGGGTGGAGTCGAGCTTGCTGGGAGCACCACCGGGAGCGCGCCGGGGGACGCTGTTCCAGGCCCTGCCCCTCTTTGGAGCGACGTCGATGCCTGGATAGGTGAAGGGAGGGGCGGCGTCGACAGCGTCGGGCCTGTCCCTTGCGTCGATCCCGAGGAGCGCGCATGCGCGCCAGCGAGGGAGGCATCCTCACGAAGTTGCAGGCCTCCCGACGGAGGCGAGGACACGGGCTCGGCAGAAGGAGGTAAGGCTGAAGAAGAGACAGCATTCGCTGGCCTTCCCGCCTTTTTAGAGGCGGACTTTGCTAAGCTCCCCACAGCGCGGCCATCTTGATCCTTTTTTTTGGCCTTCTTCTTGGGAGGGCCACTCGCTGCCACTTTGGTGGTCGCCGGGGCGGTGGGGGGCCTAGGCGCCCCACAGGGCACAGATGGCATCAGAGCCCGCTCATAAAGCGCCGCTTTTAGGCGCGCCTCCCGGTTCTTGCGCGTTTGCGGCGTAAAGGTCGCGCAAATGGTGCAGGCCTGGGAGAGGTGGCCCTCGCCCAGGCAGGCCAAGCAGAGGTCGTGCCCGTCGTTGTCTGGCAAAACATTTGGGCACAGAGAGCATTTCTTAAAAGAAGAAGTGGCCATGATACCTTGTTCAGTCCGGGAGGCAAAGAATCGTCGTTATGCAGTCCGTTGTCAGGGGTACAGATTTTAGAAAAGTCCAAGTTCAGTCCAAAAGTCGATAACAAGCAAGGAATATAAGTAAAGGTTCTCTAACTGTGCCTACTGTCTGGCGGAAACAAGAGAACTGGTGGTGGGCTCCGCCCAGGAGCCTTATATACCCGAGAGGGGGGAGGGAGGGGGTAGGAGGGGTCAGATTGTTCTTTTAATTTCTAGAAGGTTCCGAAACTGGGCCTGCGCAGGCGCAGGAATACCATATGTGTGAATCACAGTAGACTACGACAAGAAATCCTAGTGATAATCCTAATATTAGAATTTCTACTCCATCTCTTGAGGAGGTGGCAAAGAGAAACTGCACTGGTCACTGTAACTGAAAAAGGATGATGCCTATAGAATAGCCAAATTCATATACGTATGTTCAAGCAACTATTATTGAGAAATATATGGAAACATTATATATACACACACACATTAAAACATATATAGAGAAAAATAAGCTTTCAAAACATTTTCAAGAAGGATCCACAATTGGGATGCCACCCTTCAAAGAAATGCTGTTCATATGAGGAACACTGCATCTGGTTTGGGCAATGTTCTCAACCATGTGTCCATAAATATCATTCTTTGGGGGGGGGGGGGCAGGCTTCCCTACTCCTTTAAAAAAACTGAATTCACTAATTCACAAATCAATCAAAAGAGATAAACTGGTAATTATATATTTTTAGAAATTATTAATTATTAATTCAATTGTATCTTTTTATATTAGAAAATACTTGAAACAAAATTATTCAGGTTCTAATTAACCAGCAGAGCAAATTAGTGAAGACATTAGAAAAATGCTTGTGGTTGACAAGTTCCAAAAAAAAAAAAAAAAAGGAGGAGGAGGAAAGAAAGAAAGAAAGAAAGAAAGAAAGAAAATCCCTTGTATTTTAGACCCTGGCTGTATTCCACCTCTAATGCAAACTAATTAGAAAACAGATGATAATGGGAGAATTTCAGAAAGGCCATCAAAAAAAGGGTTTTTTTGGGGGGGAGGGGTTGCAGCAAGACCAATTACGAGTCTTATTGCAAGTTAAAGATTAATAAATTATAGTGTCACGTTTTTGTGGATACTAATAATTTCAATAGCTATATTAAATGTTGAGTTCACATGGTCAGTTTTATATAAACATGCTTTGAATGGGGATCACAAAGACTGACATTAGAGAGAAAAGCACTTTAATAGATACGTTAGCATTTGAGGTGTGGGATAAATGATAGATGGTCGTTAAAAATGCAAGGTTCATTTTTTTGCTTTTTACTTAAGTGCTTCAATGACTGAAATTCCTCTAATTATAGTTGGTTTGTACTACGCGTCTATCTTAGCTGTATACATTACCATATATACTCATGTATAAGTAAAAAATGTTTGCCCAAAACTCAATCCAAAAAACTTGGGTTGATTTATATACATGTCAATGCACCACCTATCTACTGTGACATGGTTTCAGGCCTCTTGTAATGCCTGCTCAAAAAACTGCAGCACCACTTTGACACTCCCCTGCCATGGCAGAGAGAAAGAAGAGGGATGTGCTTCTTTCAGGTTACCAGGACGGCCTGCTCAGAGTGAAAATGGGGCCGTTTACCCACAAGTAAGCACGTGGACAATCGTTCTCCCACATCACCACTTTGTCCAGGCTGGGGGTTTTTGGGGGGGGGGGGCTTCTGGTTGTGCTCTTGTTCCTGAATCTTCTCTGGCTCAACATTTGATAGAATGCTCCTCTTCTCCAGCTCCTGGGGAGCAGGTTGGCAATGGCAGGTTCCAGGGTTGCTAATGATTGCAGCAGTTGCCAGCCTTGTAACAGTGACAGCAGTGACAGTGGCTGTAGCATCACTGGCAGCCTGGAAGCTGGAGGAGTGGAGCATACTACTGCAAGGGAAAGAGCTAGAACTGAAGTGTGAGTGTGGGGCATCATCAGCTGAGAAGGAAACAGAGGTGGGTGCAGCAATAAATAACAATAACAGGTAAGATGCAAGATGGCCTGAGCAAAGAGGAGGTATAGTTGAAGGATTTCATGGCCAGAATCACTAGGTTGTTGTATGTTTTTCCGGGCTATATGGCCATGTTCTGGAGGCATTTTCTCCTGACGTTTCGCCTGCATCTATGGCAAGCATCCTCAGAGGCATCTATGGCAAGCATCCTCACTACCTCTGAGGATGCTTGCCATAGATGCAGGCGTAACATCAGGAGAAAATGCCTCCAGAACATGGCCATATAGCCCAGAAAAACCTATAACAACCTAAAGGGGAGGTAGTTGTTTACTCATGAGTAAATCACCCTATATCTACTCTGAGCTCAGAAGGGAAGGAGCTTTGTTTGGACCAGGAGAAAAACAGCAACAAAAACACAAATAAAAGAACTGGAGTAATAAATACCTATCATTATACCATGCATTTTTTAAATGCATGGGTAAGAAAATCATATCAGGAGCAGCTGATACTCCAAGGCAGTGTTGAGTTTCCCCTTTCCTCATAATGGCCCACAAATTATTCACAGGTCATAACAAAATTAATAATTTTGGCCCCCAAATCTGCTCCTGTTGAGTATATACAGTATGTAATTTGGTTTTCTCTTGATGCAATCATGAAAGGAACTAAGCATGGTAGTTTCAGTGACTGTCTGAATTGTCATTAGTCTTACAAGTTAACTAAAGTTTATCACTTTGGCTAATACAACAAAGAGACAATTAACAAGTGAAAGCAAAATCTTCTTGAATCCCATCCAACTTCATGGGAGGAGGGAAACTGTGTACACAGAAGCTTGTCAAACGTGTCCTACATTATACTAAACCATGATTTAGCACAAAATTCAAACACTAGCAATGCATACAGCTTTACATTCCTGTTCTTATATTTAAAATAGAATCCAAATTGTTTGCATGTTAAACAGAGCAACATCCAAAGGTGTAATACTTCCTCTTACATCTAGGCTATCTCACTGGAAAAATTAATTTGACAGGTTAATCTATATGTTTCTAGATTATAAGTTACCAGGTTCCCCCAAACCCTTACATGCCTCCAATTAGCAATGAAATATTACAAGAGCAATCTAGGAAACATTCACATGAGTAAACTCTGTTCCCTCCTCTATTAGAAATAAAAAAAAAATGTTCATCCAGACACAGAAGCAATCTTCTCATTCACACACACACACACACACACACACACAATTACCACATGTCTTTTGAAAAATACCCTCTTAATCCATGTATGTTTTATTCAAAAGTACCTATCAATTATTCTATTGGATTAATTCCTTTAATTTAGAAAGATGGAAGGGATAATCAGAAGATTCCCAGAAACAGGGTTCTCTCTTACCTTTCGCTTTATATCTGTAAACTGTGAAAACATAAGAGACCAATAAAAGGCCAGTTCTGTAATATAATAGTAGTAAAGGCCAGATGTTATGGGCTGAAAAACAGAAGATTTTTTTTTATTTTAGAACCATCCAACATCTACATTAAGACCTGTTTAAAGACTTAAACTTGTAAAAACTCATATCTTTCCAACACTGCAATTAAACGGAAAGCGATCTTGTTTCCATCCCTGCCTCTACACCATGCAGTCAGTGCTGGGATGGTAACAAAACTATCATTTCTTCCTGCTGCTTTATTAACTAACCAATCCTATACCAAGGATCTATTGGGAAAGCACAATATAGCACTTCTGGCAACAGTTTTGGGCATGCAGGCAATATTTCAGGAGGGAAATTCAGTCTCACCCATGATCCAGCTGGTAGTTTGAGGGAAGGGAAACAAGACACTTCCTCCCTTTTCAGGGAAGGGAGGAAGCAGGGTGGGGGAACAGAAGGCAAAGGCAAACCCAGCCATATTAGAAGCTGTAATGGGAGCAGTGGTCAGGGGAAACAATACCAGGAGAGGAATTGAAGAAGGATTTGAATTTATTAATTTCCTTCTATCCTGTCAAAACATACAGGCTAATAATAGAAAAGGGATCCTTCATTCAACTTAGCTTGAAGTGGGGGCACAGCAAAATGCTTGCTCCACTGCAAATACATGTTAATCTAGACATCCATTACCCCGTTTAATCATTTGACATTTGGATAATGAAATCCATGTAGATAGCATGTTCTTTATAAAACCAACAAACATAAAATCTGAATGCGTAAGGACAAAGTAGTTTGTAGCAGGCATACATATCAATCTTCTAACATATCCATTAGCACATCTTCCATACATCTATATCGTCAAAGTAAGGTCCACACCATCCCTACAATCCTGAAGCCTTCTTTCGTGTTTTGTCAAGGACTCTCATTCCCTTCTAAAATGAGGAGATTGCATCAAGGAAGGAGGAGAGAAGGTCTATGATCAGATATGCAGCAAGCTTATTGTGTGCATTTGTTCTGAAAATAATTTAGTCCTTGACATCCCTAGACATCTCTCTTAATACAGCCAGGCATCATCATTGCAAAATCCCATTTGTAAGCTTTGATGTGCCAGACCTCTATGATATACTGTGAAATTTCCACATGTTATCTGTCAGTTCAGGATGACATATTTCTTCTGGCTGCAGCAGTTACTCCATGATAATGGAGCTGCCTTCTATCAAGGCAAAATGGATAAGCTCTTTCAAAAGGCGAAGGTCTGAGTATGATCCAGTATTGCTAAGATCAGTTGCTGATTTAGGAAAAATATTAAGTAAATTCTAACGTATTCAGAAAACATTAGCTTTTCACCTGACAAATATTTACGGTCAAATCAGTCACTCACTGCTACTTACACATACTGGTGAAAACATCACATACCTGAAAAGGATAGTTGTACCAACATTGTCGGGTATCCCAAAACCAAGGTGACTAAAGTAAATAGGAAGAAAGAAAACTATATAAAAAGAATACCTTTTGCAATAAAACTTGTTCAACTTTGTAGTACAGGCAGTCCCCTAGTTACAAACATCTGACTTACAAACGACTCATAGTTAAGAACAGGGATGTAGACAAAAAGAAGTGAGAGGAATCTATCCCTTGGAAGGGAAATTCACTCCTGAAAGAGTTATCATGGGGAAAAGGTGTCACCACTGAAGTTTCTCACCAAACATCAGGCTTCAAAAGGACTGCCTCCCACATAATCATTTCAATATCTATGATACTAAAGTTTCCACAAAGTTATTACTCCACAAAGATGATTACCCAACTACTTGCACTATGTTCTCTTCATTGGTAATAGCTACATAACATTGTTATATATTATTACATATATAATCAGAATCAGGAATGTTTGGTATCATACTTTCACCTAACAATGATTTGGGTATGTGTACCTGAAGAGCACTAAAACTAAATCAAGCATTTAAGAATATTCCATAGTTTTGTGTTTCAGGTGTTTCTCAATTATAAGAAGGTATAAAGCGTCATGTGCTGTTTCCAAATCTCTTATTTCTAGTGGGAAATCAACAGACATATTATTCTCTCAATTTTTTCAATAATTCCTATCTTTACTTTAAAAAAAAACTCTGATAAACAGGATCAAAGTAACCTACCAAGTTTTCATATTGTTAGTTATTATATTTTATGTTTCCATTTTATAAATCACACTGAATACTGGGACAAGGTGAGATATTAAATAAATAACCCACAGACGTTCCAATCCCCTTTACAATTCAGAATAATAAAAGGAAGCGTCAGAACCTTACTTCTGATATGCTATAAACTTTTTTTGCTTAGCTATCATATTGCTCAACACTCAATAATTAAATTCCCAAGGTCAATGCTACATCAACTGAATCTGTTAAATGTCTGTAGGCAATCTGTACTCTCAGCCAGTACTTAAGCAAGTACTTTTAGATTAACACTTTAATCTAAGTGTTAGATCTCAGCTTTGTTGTTTAGAACTGCACTTAAGGATCTTTGAAACCTATTAGTCTCAGTAATTTAAACAAAAGCTGCAGTGACTGAGCAACAGTAAACATTAGAACATAGAAAGAAACAGGTTTCTTTAAAAATCAATGGGCTACAAAGAAGGTGATGGACTAAAAAAAATAACAACCTCAGAGTGGTCAACTGAAAAAAGGGCAATATATTCCTTATTCCTTACCCATTAATCAACAGCAACATTGTGCTTTTTGAAAAAGATCTGAAGCATTTAAGTTTTCTGACATAAAAGGGTAGTGGTTCTCCTCCAGTACATAAAGCACAACAATATCTGACAAACCGAAGCCAGGCATGAGCAAATTCCAGCCCCTGTGCTATTTTTGAGATTCTTGAAAAAAACATTGCTATCCACCAGTGGTCTCTAACCCTTCAGTTTAGGGGATGCAGAGCAGCAAGTTTTTTTCATAGTTTTGCCATTAACACCCCCACTCCAGTTCTATCTATATGTGCCTAGAACAAAGCATGTTTTAAGCCAGGAAGTCAATTGGAAATTAATTTAATTTCCTTCTCTCTGAAAAAAAGTCTCTCCTGTCTAGAAGCAGCACAAGAGGGCATACAAATATGGGGAAATTGCCCCCTAGTGCACCCTGCAGGGTATGTAGCATTATCTTGGCAGGAGGCATCTCTCTGAAATTGCAAAATGGTGAGGTCAATGTGCACCCCTCTCCAAACTCTGTCAGTTCCTCACACTGTAAAACTGAAGGTGACGTGAATACCTGTCACCAGATGGTCTCAATGGAGATATCCAAACATACAAAGAAAAGTGGCAAGTGATGTCTGGCTTTTTCCAATGGTGGTTCACATAGTTCACGTCAGGCAAATTCCATTGTTATGATTGAGTTTATGTATGCATGTATGTTATGTAATGAGTTTAACAGGAAGACACTGGTGATAAATTATATTTTATTACTCTTGTGGCATTAAATTGCTGCCAATTTGTAAGCCGCCTTGAGTTGCCTTTGGGCTGAGAAAGGTGGGATAGAAATACTGTAAATAAACAAATAAATTATTATAAAACTGGGAGTAGAGTTAATTTATTTCAATTTAATGGCAAAATATTTTGTTTGCTTTGGTTTTCAAAAATCTGTAGGGTCAGATTATTTGCAAAATGAACCTGTAAACAGCTAGGGGAGAGGGTTAGTCTTCTGGCCTATATTTATTTCAAATTATTACGTATTTTAATTTATTTTATTACCCAAGGTCAAAGAAAACTGTTTTTAAATGGGCAACAAGGGAAAATAGAAGAAAAGGGATTCCTTATAATGAAGGATGCTTTATTTGCATATTATCTGATCTTTCACATTACTTCATTTGCAGTCATGCTTTTAAGTTGAATTCACAGAAGTGAGAATGTATTCTGTGTCATTTGTAAGAAGACAAGCACAATACATATACATTCATGCAACTGCGATTTCTAAGATAGAGATCAGCATCCCTTCCAAGGGACAAAGAACAAGAATATTGCAAATCACAAACAGGTCTGTCTGGTTTTGTGGCCAGAGAGAGACTGACCTACGATATTTCTATGAAGCATTATATACATGTACCTTACCTACTGCAGTTAAATGGAAAACTGGGAACCCAATTAAAAATGCCGGGAGAGTATTAAGTGAAGGGGGAAAAATCTTTTTCTTTTAACCTCACAATGAACAAATTGGGTACAGAGCAACTTACTCACCATCCAAAGAAATCTGAGTCCATAGATAAATATACTTAAATAAAATATTAGTCTCCACCTAGAAATGAAAAAAAAAGTTTACAAAATTGTACATAGCACAAGCATCCTAACCTTATTAAACATTGATTTAGTAAGAGGCAAAATCAGCTTAAAATTGAAGGAAACCTAAAAACTCCAAGCACAGAATTCCCACTTTGAAAAAACAGTGTTTTGTTCATGGCGAGCTAAATTACAACAAACTCTATGACTCTGCTCATTAAAATGAATGTGTTTCAGAGGTTTCATTTAATATAGCTTCATTCCATAGCACATCCCAAACAGACAGTTAGGATATTTTCGTCATAAGAGAAAGCTTTACATGGATATCCAGTAACAACTCTGCACTAGTAGACATTCACAAAAATATGTAATGTAACTGACACACACAAGAAATTACCTATCTTCCACTTAAACAGTTTCCAATTAGAAATATAGGCAAAAGATAGATGGAGGCCAAAGGAGACTTCCACTCACCTAAGAAAAATATCTTGGGGAGGAAGTCACTGGAGAATAGAAGTAGAAGCCACAGAGGGAGCAGGCAGGAAGGCAAAGATGTTCAGATACTATAGTGATAAGAGGCCATGCATAAAAGGGCAAGAAAATAAATTTAGATAGGACAGAAAAGGAACAAGCGTCCAGGAAAAATCAAGTGTTTCAGAAAACATATTTAAAAGAAAAAGTTAACTTTAAAAAGATTTTTTAACCCTCCAAACAAATTAATAACTGTCTCAATAAATGGCATAAACTTGGGACATAGTGATAAGAATCAAGGGACAGACATCCAAATCCTTAATATTTCACACTTAAGCCTAAAGGACAATAAACCTGCAAATTGTTTGTACTACTACAAATAAAAAGTAAACATTTTATACTACGTATTGCTGCATAGTTAATGATTTAAAAGATCGTTCCTGTCTCGGTCTACAACTTGTCAACTTTTAAAAAGGAAACAACTGAACTATAGGATTTGGAATCTGCACAAACCTACATGCTTTCACAGAACTTTGCAAGGGTACTTGGTTTATCCTGGTTCCTCCGGTGACGAAACCAGCATTGGATTTTTCGGACATCCCAGTCAAGCTGTTTTGACAAACCCTCTAATCTTCTTGCATCTGGGCACTGGGGGTGATCAAAAAGATATAAAGTGATATCTTTTGTTTCTTATCAATCTTTCAAAACAAATACTTCTGATTTATACCTTGTTATTATTTTGTTCACAATCAGATGCATATTATCTCAAATTCTGCATGGAAAAGTGACACTGGTTAAACAATCAGTCCAGGAAAAAACCATGTGTGAATGAATAAAAAATAAGATAAGGATTATAAATGCTCTGTATTTTAAAAAAGTATTATCCAAATAGCTGAAAAGAAGGGTGGCATCACTCTTTATCTCATAAAGCATTACATAATTCTTAATTAATTATATGGATTAATTTTTGGCTAACATTATGAAGTGTTACAGCTTTCCCCTGTGGTCATATCCAGATAGTAAAGCTGTGTGATTAATGGCTGACACTCCAGCTTTTGGCACATGATGTCCAGCATTACTTTTTATAAACAAAAATCCCCAGACAATTTTAATGAAAAATTTTACATCTGCATTTTATGTTTAATCTTTGTTTTGTGTTTTTTAATATGTATTTTGTGGAAATATGTTTTAATATGTGTATTTTTAAAAAAAATAGATTAATGTGTGTTTTAGCAATGTTGTAAACCACCTTGAGCTGTGAGGAGAGGCAGGCAAAGAAATTATTATTATTATTATTATTATTATTATTATTATTATTATTTTAAAACAAGAACACCAGCAGCACAATAAAAGCCTAGCCTGTGAGTATGGTCTTAAATTAGCTTTACACTTTGAATGTAACAATTTGTCATTATTTCTCATTTTCCTATTTCTTTTAAAAGATATTAACATCCCCCAAAAGTCAGTAACCGACTAGAAAAAAATTGATTATAGGGTAATTTTGCAGTAAAACATTATATAGTGTCAGTACACATCTAGCTTCCTTTGGAAGTATTTTCAGAAGCAATCTTCCACATGCTAAGGGATTTCATTTACAAAGGCAGCAAAAGTGACTATATTTACAGAAGGCATATCTTTCTCTACATGACAGTAAAGAGCTTGACAGTCAAACCACCACAAACTGTATTCGCACATGAGAGGAAAACAACTAATGCAAAGAACTAGGTTCAAGTATTCCTCTCACCATTCCCCCTCCCACACATTCAAAGGAAAAAAACAGTGCATTCCACTTTGTCCAATTCATAGACCGAAAATGTGTACTTGTTGTTATGTGTCAATCAAGGATCATGATTTAAAATAAACCACATTTTTTCTACAATAACCAATGATATGATCCAGATTTTGAAGCTAACCAGATTACCAACTGATCAGAATTGTCTAAACCACAACTTTACTCTTACACATAAACTGGAAGTCATAAATCTTATGCTGAATTATTTCTTCCCAAAGTTATGTAGGAAAAGAGGAAAGCAGATGGAAAGCTTAAACCTCAAGGTTTGCCAATGCTCCTTTCTACTCATGCACATAGTGCTAAGCCAGAGTCAAGTACTTATGTGATTATGTGAGCCTGAAGCATCCAGATTTATCCAGACTCGCATAAACAAAATAAATAAACCTGTAATTCTTTGGAGTTACACCAGTGTCAGCAGTTAGAAAGAAACGAGCAAACTATTGTTGCCTGTTCTGATAACAAATTATTTTCTGTTAAATGTTGATGTATGTGTATTGTTCTGGAAAATCCAACAGAACAACTCAGTTTTTAAAAAAATATGAAATGGGAAAAAAACCAAAACAAACAATGAAAGAAAAATAGGAAAAATGTAATCAATGGTCACAAATATAGTATCCTGTCTGATTTCAATTCAAGACCTATACAGAATTACAATCAGTGTAATGAAAACCACGTAGGTTTGGAAGGAATTTCAGATTGGAAGGAAAATGTTGCCTTGGTAGTACTGGATATAAAAAAATATGTTCTGGACACTGTTTTGATCTGGACTTCGAGGCATCTCTTCCTCATGTGACTGAACTGTCTACAAATGACACACACTGTCTCTTTAACTTATCTTGTTACCTGAACAGCTCTCCACAAAGCAACAGAAACATCACTAGCCTGAGACAGAGGTAATCACAACTATGAATGAATACTATAGCCTGGCAATGTAAAAATGTCGGAATATATTATGGGTAATTTATGCATAAGATTTACAGTACATCTCTTTAGAAAATAGAAGGTGGCATTTCGCAGTCTTCCTTTCAAAGATACAAACGAGAGGAAAAGGCTGTTTACAGTCCAAAAGAAATCCATGTTTGTGATGCAGACATTTGAATTGGGTCAGAAAAAAAGGCCTCACTTCATGCTTAATGGAGAAACAGAAATATAAGGATGTTTCAACTGTAGTTTGCTTTGCTCTAAATCAGGACAGAAAGAGACATTGTGCTCAGCCCTAAGCAACTGCAAAATCACGAGGTTCAAAAACTAAGGCAGGAGGGGGGAGGTAATTGTTGAACAGTACTCAAGATGACAAGAGGGCAATATCCCTTAGCAGAACGTGGTTTCTGCAAGAATGAAAACTTCTAGAATTGTCATGTTGCTGCATCTGGAAATGGAGGAATCACTAAATAGAGATGAAAGTATACCTAAAACATTTCTTCTGTCTAATACTGAAATAAACATCAACAGCTGCATGAAGAAAGGATGCAAGGGAACTCATTACAATAAGGGGAAAATGAGATTTGAGAATGCCTGGGGGATTGACACAACATTCTGAATGTTAGGCCTCCCATCCATAGCCTAAGACGTTTCTTAAGAGTAGACTGTGCTTATATGGTTAAGCTAGAACTGTGCAAGGTTAAGAGACAGGTTTGTTCTCTTCTGTTTCTCACATACCTAAGTGTGAATATGTAAGACATGTTGGGGTGAATTTATAATTTTATAATGAGAAAAGCCCCAAAATTAAAACTTGAAATGTCATTGATCTAATATTTCCAACTACACTGGCCCTTTAAAAAAACGAAGTCAGACGGGGCCTTTTTTCAATGACAAAAAAGTTACAAAATGGTTAGCAAACTCTCAAGCTGGTGTTATTACTTAAGTGAACATTATGAAGTCAAATATTTTTCAGAAATGTAGAAGGTGCAGCAGTAATTTGATAATTCAAATTACTATTCTCACAACGTATTAGATTGTCTGTAAAGGATAAGGGAGTATGTTGCTGTTGTGGAAAAGAGATCTACACTCTTAGTTTCTAATGGGCCCCAAACTTACCGTTTTACACATTACAGGCACTCTGTGTTTTGGTTGACAGCACTGTCAAGATTGTTGTGTATTAATCAAATTTGCTTATTTCTGCACATGAAGGACTAAAGTAATGACTAAAGACCAGAGGAAGATCTTTACATTTACTGATAAGAAAAAAGCATTACTGAATTCTTTGAAAATATATTGCTCTCTGGAATAATAAATAATAAAAACTTTATTTGTAACCCACCCTATCTCCCCAAGGGGATCAGGTCAGTTTCCAACAATGTAACAAATTGGCAAACATTCAATGCCAAAACAAACAACTGTTTGGAACACCTGTAAAACTTGAAACTTAATTTGACAATTATAATTTCTTCCGCCTTCTTCTCTGACAGTTTGGTCTGTTTTTAAGTAAACAGATCTCCAATTTTATATTTGTCTTAGGAAATCTGATACTGGTAATCTGAAGTGCTTCATTTGTGGAAAAGAGATTATATGCTTGTAATTACATACAACAATCAATCCAAGCTGCTTTTGCTTACAAAAAAGTAAATTATGTTAAATCCCATGTTAAGGCCTCATGATTCAAGCAACTGTTACAGGAGTACTGGGATATTAGATTTTACAGTCAGCTCATAGAAAATAATGCTTGGTTATGAAGCTGTAACACAATTGCTGACTTTTCCACAACACAAACACATTCAATCCCTTGGGGGAGATGTTAAACAGAAATATCTCAAAAACAAATAAAAAACAGCATTCAGTAACATTTAATTGTCTCCCTGACATTCCAGTTTCCACAATGGTAATGAGTATTTTTCACAGGACTACAGAAGAACAACTGTAAGGAGAAGGGAATATTTGTTTAGTTACATTTATATATAAGGTGCACTTTCAATTATTTTTTCTGCAGGGAACATTTCTCTTCAAGTCCACCAAACAAAGTTATGGCTTTCACATAGAATCTGAAACATCACTCACCTTAGTGATAGATGTAAACACTTTCTCTAGAATTGCATTGGGCTGAGCTCTACGAGGTCCATTGTCTTGAATGTCAAGATGTACAGCACATGGCTTGGCAATAAATCTGGGGGGGGGGGGGAACAATGCCGAAGAACTGTTATAGACATAACACAAAATTGTGGCAGTATATCTATAACACTAACACTATCTATGCAATAGTCTCTGATGTCACAGTAATAGCCAGTCACATAAAAGATCATTCCTATATATACACAATTTAGTCATATTCCAGTGAAATATTAAGGGACCACAAAACTGACATTCTCATTTGGTCAAGTTGAGGGGAGGAGTAATGTCATTTTATGCCTCAAAACTCTATTGCTTATTTAAATGTTACCTTCTGCACTGCTTCATGATCTACTTGAAAATACCTACACTTGTTCCAAATTCCAAACATATAAGATAACAAGTATTGAAAACAGATCTTTACCCTTTATGTCCCAATATATATATAATATATTGATTTCAACTTTTGTTCAAAGTCCTGAAGTACCATATATACTTAAATGGAAAAAATATATCCAAAGAAACTGGATCAACTTAATCATGGGTCAATGCAGGAAATAAGATGCCAGCTTAATGAGCTCTGCACTCTCTGCCATTTTGGACACTCAAAGTGCTGCAGATGGGCAGCAACTATTTTAAACAGGAGCTTATCATATGATCACATGAGATAGTCTGGCAAACATTTTTAACAGAGGCTTACTGTAAATCTGCTTGTGCCACCACAATGCTTCTGAATACCACTTGGGTTGGAAAATATAAGGATAGAGGGATCTTTTTTCTTACCAATACCATTTATCCTGGGTGGCTACAGGCACTTAAGCAGCAGGGACAGCTGAGGTAACAATAATGAGACCTACCCCCTTATATATACATTCCCATGTGTACCCTTGAACTTTCCATGGCTCATATCAAAATTGATTATTTTGACATCGAAACTGCCCTTGACTTTTCATGGGTTCAAGTACACAAAAGTATATTTGATAACATCCTACACATTTGTCTAAGAAGGCTTGGTGAAGTTCTGAGCAGAAGTTCAAAACCTGTTTAGGTTTCCTGTTCATTAACTCCTGTGACAGCAATTGCTAGCAAAACTTTCAGTTTCATTCTGAAGGTATAATATTACTCTAATGACTTCAGAAAAATTCTTTGTTGAGGAAAGTATCCATCATAGTGGATTCTATATGCAAAGCTGATTTCTTTTTTAAGTTACATAATGTGAACTCACAAAGGTAAACTATATGTTGTAACACGGATCAGATCCCTAGAACAAGGAAATGGAAAGCTTTACCATAACCACCCATTCCAATAAAACACATAAAGCAAACTTCTTTTTTACTCTTGGCAGAAATTCCTTTTCAGTCATCAGAGAGTAGAAGACTTGAGAGAGAGAAATACACAAACGGGAGGGTGAATGTTATGAAAACCTCACTGGGCAAGGCAGAACAGGAGGAAACTGCTACCAGGTAAAATCACAAAGCATTGATCCAGCATCATTTTTGAAGCTAGAGAGTAGTAAACTGAGAGTAACAGCTGCATTCCCACTAAGCGCTATGCATCAGCAGAGAGGCTTGAAGTAAGAGACCCTATTCTCTCATTACAACTGAATAGTTCATTTGCTGTACCCCACCTTCTCCTATTTTTTGTTTTGCTCAGAGAGTGTACAAAGACACTTGTAGTTCTACTCATGCTGTTGAACTGAAACTTCCACCAGCCGTATCCACATACCAGTAAGAGAGAACAGAAACTGTAGTCCATTAACATCTGGAAGACTATAATGTAACAACCTCTTATTAAGAAATATACTTTACATTGCATGGTTGTCTAAACAGTTAATGTTGTTTCCCTCCAATTCCATATGAAAACACATTCTTTTACCAAATTTTTTTTTACATTTTTAGTATTGTATACAAGCTTCTAAGTTCTAAAATTAAAATCAATATGCAATTGTACTACTAATTTTTAAACATGTTAGGACTGGAACAAAAAACAAAATGGGTAAAACATTCACATTCAAATAATATAATGAACTGCTACAGTGTAAAGTTCCCACTAATAATATACAAGTCAGGGTTCCCACTGCCTCCTGGCTTTTCATGTCATTGAAACCACCCCCTTCATTATAATACTCAAATAAAAAAAAAATCGCAATTCACAGGTGTAACATCTTTTGGAATGTCTGAAATCACCGGGATCAGACAGAAATAGGAAATGCTGCTTAAATCCTCCACAAATAATGTTAAAATCCCCCAAAAACACTTTTAACCTAAATGAAAGCATACATATGCAAATTGCATATAGAAATAATATGGATTATTATCCTGTTTGATACAAGGAGATTACCATAATCTCTATCATATCAATAAAATACTGCAGGAATAGGAGCCCCTGGTGGTGCAATGGGTTAACCCCTTGTGTCAGCAGGACTGCTGACCAAAAGATTGGCAGGCCGAATGTAGGGAGCTCCCATCTGTCAGCTTCAGCTTCTCATGCAGGGACATGAAAGAAGCCTCCCACAGAGTGGTAAAACATCTGGGTGTCCCCTGGGCAATGTCCTTGCAGACGGCCAATTCTTTCACACCAGAAGCAACTTGCAGTTTTTCAAGTGGCTCCTGACATGAAAAAAAAACTGCAGAAATCAGAAAAATGCTAAACTTTCCTAACTTGTATGTGTTTCAAATTGCCTGTCAACTCATGGTGACCTCATTAATTTCAAAGGATTTTCTTAGGCAAGGAATATCAAGAGGCAGTTTTGTCAATTTCTTCTTTTGAAATATAGTCTACAAAACCTGATATTCATTGTCAGTCTCCTATCCAAGTACTAATCCAGGTTCCCTTTAAGACTTACATGCACTTCAATTGTCTTCTATCTTATCAACACAATGGGTTCACTAAAATGTTCACTGGAATTATTAAAAAAATACATTCCTGTTGTTCTTTGTTACCAATATTGCAATTGCTCTGGTACATACTGTACAAAAGAACCAAGGAAATGTGCTTGCTTCTGCTGCAATTTACTTTAATAATTTTGTTGAAATAAGTGTAAATAACTCCACAAGCTCAGTACATTCAAAATCAATATTTAATGTATGGGCGAGACAAAGAGTTCTACAGATTGGTTAAGCAATATGCCTCAAACTAGAGGTGTGTCATTTCTGATTTATGGTTACCCTAAAGTGAACTTATCATAGGTTTTTCTCAAGAAGATTATTCAAAAGACTTTAAAGGCACCAGTTCTGCAGTTTGGAACTCTCCACCAATCCCAGGTGACAAATCTGTACCATGATATATTTCAGAGCTGCTTGATATTTTACATGTGTAACTGTTTTTCCCTTTTATTGGTATCTATTTTTATTTTGAAATTGACCCATAGCTACTGCATTTTCCACCCTCGGCTTATACTCGAGTCAATACCTTTTCCCAGTTTTTTGTGTTAAAATTAGGTGCATCGGCTTTTATTAGGGCCGGCTTATACTCGAGTATATATGGTATATGGAATAAAGCAACCAACTGAAGGAAGCCTCGCAAAAGTAAACAAAAACCTTCTGAACCTTCTACAGATCACCTGCTATCTTCTTCAAAAATCTAGAAATACTGTCTTTCACCAGCCCCAAGCTTTTTTATTATCTCCCTTTTGGTGGCCAACCTACTTATTCTATGCTTTTTATCCACACATAATTTTTATTAATCACTCGCTGTACCCGCCACGCGTTGCTGTGGCCAACCTTCCCTTCCTCTTTGTCTCCTTCTTTCTTTGGGGGGAGATGTAGTGCATACACACACGCATACACATATGGGTATGGATAATATGGTAATGTCTATGTTGAAAGGAAGTTGTGGAGAACACCTACACCCATACGCACTCACTGTTGCTCTGCCAACATGTGTATGTTGCCAAGTTATAAAAGATAGATAGATAGAATGATTTTCAATCCGTATAGCAGTTCAAAAACATGCAAATGTGAGTAGAGCAATAGGTACCACTATGGCAGGAAGGTAAGGGTGCTCCATGCAGTCATGCCAGTGGCCACATGACTTTGGAGGTGTCTACGGACAACGCCAGCTCTTCAGCTAAAAAATGGAGATGAGCACCAGAGTCCCAGAGTTGGACATGACTGGATTTATTGTCAGGGGAAAACTTTTAGCTTTATACAAACACACACAGTGTGGATATGCAATTGTGTGTTTTGTTTTCACTTTATTTCTTAATTAGTTGCTCTCCACCAAGGTGCTCCGAGCGACTTACAATCTAAAATAGCATTTACACAATATAAAAACATTCAACTGACTATTTGGCAAATTAGATCTGATTACTTAAATGCACAACCAAACAGCCAAGTCTTGAGTGCCTTTACAAAAGGTTGCAACTCCGACATTGCTCTAATGTATGGAGGCAATGAGTTCCACAGAATTGGAGCACAGGTCAAAAAAGCTTTACGCCTTGTAGCTTCCAGGTGTACCTCCCTAGGGCCCGGTATGTATAGGAGATTTTCCTGGGTGGATCGAGGTGACCACTGATGGAGAAATGTGAACAAATTGTGGGACTATAGATATCGGATGCTACCTTCCCAACTGTCCTCCCTCCCTGACAGGGGGAGGACTCCCCTCATTGGTAGGGCTCTGCCCCCCCCCCCCCAAGCTCCTGGCTCCCTCCTGCTTTGCCTCACCCTCCCCCCACCAAGTTGCACCGGAAACGGCTGCAACGGGCTCTGAGCCTGGGGTCCGCTGCTACTGCTGCCTGTGCTTCTGCCTCCTCATCCTCCTCTTCCTCTATGTGGGTCCCTTCAGTCTCCCTCCTGCCTCAGAAGCTGGGTGGGGGCTGGAAGCCTTGGAAGTGGCCACCTTTGCAAAGGCAACGGGAAGAGCCAAGAGGAGGGAAGGTAGGAGGTTGCCTCTCTCTCTCTCTCTACCCCACCCCCCACCCCGCTGTGCAAGGCGCGCTCTCCTCTCTTTCCCATGCTTCCTTTCTCTCTTTCCTCTGTCGCCACAGCAGGCAAAGAGGAAGGTGAAGAGGAAGGGGTCATGGCAGCCATGGATATCACCTGGGAAGTTCAAGGGGAAGGAGCGAGGGAGAGAAGAAAAGAGGCAGGAGAAGGAGGAATGAGAAGGAGAGGAAGCTGCTGGGAGGAAGGAGGAGGGCTTGCAAGGATATTCCTCCCCCTCCCCTCACACACACACAAAACCGTCAGGGCGAACGGCCTCTTTTGCGCTTACTTGCCTCACCTTTAAAAGAAAAAGCAAAGGGCAAGGGGAAGGCGAAGTTGTGTCTATGTGTGTGGCCATGTGTGCGGGATAGGCTCCTGAGTAGGCTGCCGTGAGGGAGGAAGCTCCCTGCCGCAGTGAGGGAGGGAGCTCAGTGCTGCTCGTTGTGCCAGTTGTTTGTATGGCCGTGCATGCGCAAGCGCTTGGCTTTCAATGCTTTAATGGCTGCTCTCCCCTTGTGTGGATATTTGGGGTTTCTGCTGTTTCTTTCGGGGGTTTTTTTTTAGTGGAGGACATACATTGGGTTATTAGGTGTATCGTGTCCAAATTTGGTGTCAATTTTCCCACCGTTTTTTGAGTTCCGTGAATACCACAAACAAACATTACATTTTTATTTACTGGGAACGTAGGGGATGGGGGGAGGGGGCAAGGGAAGGAAAAGGAGAAATTTGGGATTAATAAATTAATTATTGGTTAGTTGCATCTTTACAAATTTCTGGGATGTCACAAGGAAAAAACAAAGAGGATGAAGGTTGTTGAGTAATTAGGTCTTTTACAATATTATCATTGTTTCAACAAGTCTTCATCTCTATTTCTTTAACATAATATATTGAGGATTCTAACAATTTTAATTTTAAGTCCACTAGTTGTATCTTCTTCTGTCTTCTCACATTGTCTTCTGGTCTTCCTATATTCTTTTCCAATTCTTCAATGGAAGTTAAAATGAACTTTTCATAGCAGATTATTATTAGGTTAGTGTTTTCATCATTTGATCACTATCATGCTGTCTCTGTATTTACAGCAGATATACTCTCCATCTATAACTCTTGGAGTCAAAAGCTCTTCTGACTTAAGTATAATTGCTCAGTATGATAATATTCTTATCGTCCGTTTTAAGAACTTTCCCTGATAGCCTGTTGGTGGCCAACCTTCTTACTCTATGCTTTTTTAACATGCTGGAGGCAACTGGTGAGGCAGGCTTACCTGGCATACCACTTTTTCTTTGTTCATGTATGCTTAGTAAGGGATTCTGGAGACAACTGTTTTTCTTGACACCTGTTATAGGCAGGTACACATCAGCTAAGCTACAGTATGGACTCTTCCACACATCTATATAACTCAGAATATCTGCTTTGAGCTAGATTATCTGAGTCCACACCATCAAATAATCCAGTTCAATGTAGATACAGCTGTGTGGAAGGGGCCTATGACTGGCTAGAGGGGAATTTCATGCTTTCCTGAGTACAATGTTAACTGTACAACACATCAAGAGACTGCAGCCTTCCTTCAACATCTTTTCAGTGCCAATGCTATTAAAATACTTCTAAAACCTTGTGGATGGGGAGGAAAGAGATTATGAGTATGTGTAAAATGTATTTGCTAAAAAGTAGTTTCACTGTTAGAAGCTTTGTTATATGAGGACTTTTATGCTTTATACAAATTCAGGGATATGCCCATACAGTATTTGGGAGGTAGTCAATCTGTATTATTACTGTTTCCAGTAATACTGGTCAGTTGCTGTTCACCCATAATGGACAATGAACATAAGTACAGTATCGGTAGATACAATCTTATGCTTCATATAACATGAACTGGCAGAAGGAAGTATGCAAGTCATTTGTATTGTGCAGTTTGTTCTTTGCTATCACCTATTATAAAGCTTTTAAACGCTGAATAAATTAAAATAAGTTGTACAACTTCCTATGAAGGATGAATTTACAATAGTCTTTAGCAGGTTTCAGAAATACAGCTTATTGCTCCTTTAGTACAAGACAAAAATTGTGCTCAAAGACTAACACATCAATTATGGAAATATATTTTCACATAGTAGAGTAAAAATCTGTGCTGCATTCATTTGGTGATGGGGACTTCAAGCATCCAAATCAAAAATTCAAAATCCATAATACAGCAGTACTAGGTTTGGGGAAAGAAACTGCTTAGACAACATGTTTTAGAAAGCATTACATATTTACATTCATGGAACCACTGCTGAAATTATTCAGAAAAAAATCAGTAGTAATCATTGTCTAACTGGTTTATATGCACTCAAATCTACAAAACTGCCCCTCTAACTGCAAGAAAGGAAATTGTATGCAAATATAATTCTGTACAAATGAAACATGGAGGTGTCCTTCAGTATAGAGAGGACTTGAAAAAGCTAATCAACATTGAGACTATGGTCAAAAGCTTAGGCCCTTTCTATCAAAGCAGATAATCCACAGGTAAAGTGTTTTACATGTGTCTTTTAATTGTAATTTTAGGCATGTTCCTTGTAAGTCGCCCCGAGTCCCCTAGGGGAGATAGTTGGCGGGGTATAAAAATAAAGTTGTTGTTATTATTATTATTATCATCATCATCATCTACTTTGAACTGGATTATATGAGTCTATACTGCCATATAAACCAGTTCAAAGCAGGTAATCTGGATTTTATATGGCAGTATAGCTCAAGATCAAGACTAACAAATTGAAAGGGTAAAATCCCCAAATATAAAGCCATACCACTGAATTTTAAATCCCCAAATATAAGTATTAAATATAATACTGGACTTCCAAAAGCCCTGAGGAAACACATTTAACATATTTTCATTATGTATTTAAGTTTTGTACTTTAATATGAACTGTAACTTTGTGTACTATTATCAAGGAGTTGTAGATAACTCGTTTTTTAATTTGAAAAAAAAGACTGTAAAAACACCTCCCCGATATCTACAGACAGCCCCAACTGAGGAAGCAATGGACCTCAGTTTGCAAAACCTGAGCAGGACCGTGAATGTTTTGGTCTTTTCAAGGTTTCTCAATCATAGGGTCATTATAAATTGAAACCAACTTCACAGTAACAATAACCACTGTCTAATTAATCCTGTTACCCATGTATAGTTAACTCATTCAGTCTTAATAGCAAGATTGAATGAGTTGGCAAGCAGACATTCTATGGAACAAGAATGTTACAAGAAGGCCACCATTTTAAATTCCTCCTTTGCAATGTCAACTGCCAGTTTTACACATGAGCTTCATCTTTAGTTCCTTGTTCAAGACTCCTTGGCTGATTGAGTGGAAGACATTAAGATCATCCTTCCTTTTTGTTAGGGGAACTGCTAGCTAACTGAACAAAGTGGATGACTGATGCTCTTTTAATGGGAGACACAGGTTACATGGTTCAGGTAGAAAGGTATAAACTAGATTTCTGGAATATTTAGGATATGAACAAATGTTTCTTCAGAAAGGCTTTTTAAGAAAAGGAAATCGAAAGGAACTGTAACAGAACACAATTGGTAGCAGTGAGTCGTGAAATAGCCTGTAGGTATCTCTGAAAAAAATGGACAAGAGCTCACGGATGATACTGAATATCTAGATTAGGAATTGGTGATGTGCGACTCTCCATGGTTGCCTGAAACTCACATCAGCACTGATTACTCTGGCTAGACCCCAAAGAGTAAGCAATGGACAGAAAAAAAACAGCTATTCATTTTCCTACACATCTTAAAGCACCATTTTGATCTAATTTTAAAATGGAAATTAGAGGAGAAAGCCTTGATGGATTTCATGTATAAGAAAATAGTTGAAAACAATATAAACTGAAACACTAATCGAGATATGGAAAGTGGATTTAAACTACAATGACTCAGACACTGAACACTGGATTAACTCAATCAAAACAATTAAAAATATTAGGACCAGGGAAACAAAGGAAAATATTGACCAAATGGTATAGAATCTGCTTAAATTAGCCCATATAACAAAATCATCATCAAAACTATTTTGGCACAAATGTGGTGAAATTGGCTCTTTTGTGCACCTGTGGTAGGACTGGGATAAGATACAAAAAATTATAGTAAACTAAAGAAAGAAATGGAAGAATAGTGAAAAAGTAGAGCAGAATAAATGGGAATGTTTTATTCAGAAAATAAATAGCAAGGGCAGCATTAATAAATGGGCTGATATCATAAAATATGATAGAAGCGACCAATCAACTGTAGCTCTGGGTTAGGAAGAGCAGGAAAATGGGGATTTAAAAATGGTTTGAATATATAGCAGACTGTATGCTCCAGGATTATATTTTTGAAAGGGGGATGAAATATATAACAGACTGTTGCAAGAAGA
Source organism: Anolis sagrei (assembly GCF_037176765.1). Taxonomy (NCBI): domain Eukaryota; kingdom Metazoa; phylum Chordata; class Lepidosauria; order Squamata; family Anolidae; genus Anolis; species Anolis sagrei. Next base: position 140,301,325 of record NC_090022.1, read on the forward strand.
ACTGGGATCCAAAATGAGGAATTCTGATAGCTAGAGAAAAGGAAAAAGAAAATATAAAGAACTGAACCATACTCTCTTCATGACTGATCAAGCAAAATAAAACTCGAATTGAAGATACAACTGTTCCCAGCAGGTGAAGGAGGGCAAAGGGGAAAGGAGGGGAGAAAAAACCAATTGCACAAGTACTAGATAAGTGTGGGATTGGGATTGGTAAGGCTAAGAAACATATTATATTGAGTGATAATGTAACTGGAATATCACTATCAAGATTTGTATTACTCTATTTGTGTTTACAATAGCAATTAAATTAAATAACACCATAACGCACCTAATACCTATGGTAATACTGAGGAATTATTGTTGTGCTCAACAATAGTTGTATGTCCCATGCTCTAATTCTTGTCAACATCTACAAAAAACAATGAACCATGTCATCCAGAAATTTGGAAAGAAATGCTATACATATAACATTTGACCTTGTTTTTTCATCAAATTTGGGTGAGATTGGGAAAACGCTGAACTAGTGTCTGAAATTAAAAATGTACATGGTGAAAAGAAAGAAAGTTTAAAACTCAAATATGAAAAAAATAGAAAGAGTCAAGAGTGTTGCTCTGGACTGATGAAACTGTGATTTCAGAAGTCATGTAAATCTATTTCTGAAACATTTCTAATTATTGGGCACCATGTTTTTTCTAGAAAGGTCTAAAGTAGAATATATTACTTTCAGAGACAGTTCATATTTTCAGGAAATTCTTCTTAGAGCTAAAGTGATCATGGAGTATTTGATAAGAATGGAGAGTAGTAAAAAATCCTGACAATTTTGTCAGAAGAGATTGAATTCTGGTGTATTTAAATGAACAATTATGTTTCCAACTAGGACTCCATGCTACTTGTCAGAATGTTCTGAATAAAAATGATGTGAAAAATAAATTACAGAAATCTTTATTCAATCAGGAAAAAGAAACTAAAACTGTGTGATTTTATTGCGCCCAGTAAAACTCCAAACAGCCTAGCAAAAGTAATGGACACATTGAAAGGGGGGGGAGGAAGTACCATAGCTCCATAAGCATTCCACTGCACTTATAATTATGCTGGGAGATTTTCTTCAAATTTTCTGGGCAACCATTTCCTATTCAAATCAGTAGATTATTCTCCAACATTGTCCCCCTACCAAACCCTCCAAAACAGACTTAATTTTTACCTTGTTTCACTCATGGTCAGATTGGCAAAATTAAGACAGGATGTTATGAGAGAAAACAGCTATCTTTTTATTAAGTTCTGCAAGATTTGTGGTGCTCTGGAGTAAAAAAAACAGCCCAAAATCTGTCTGACTTTAAAAAATAGACAACTAGCATGTTTGAGGGGCTTCTGAAGAAGTCCTGTGAGTTGCATGCAGGCCACACTTTTCCCATTTCTGTTCTAAAGTATTGGACAAGAACACAAGAGACACAGGGAAAGGAGGAAGAAACAACAATGGGTGGAGAAAATTGTGGCTGAAGTTGTGACTCATCAGCCCCACATTCCAAGTGCTTTATTATGGCCTCTGATTTATGTGGTGTTCATTTCCAGAGTGAAAGACAAGGAAAGAGGAAAAGGTTGGCTGACATTCCCCAATGAGCAGGGGGAAATTCACAATCAAGATGCAAGACCTTTTCCTAAAAATGTAGATTCCATTCCAACAACTGAATGCAAGGAAAGAAGGAAACAACAGTATTCAGTAAAGCTGCCAGATATTCACTGGTTTAATACCCCAAACATCCACTTAATCCTCTTGCATATAGGGTAGCAATTGTGAAGGAATGTATTCATGAAAACTGGAAGATACCTCTAATAAAGGTGGAGGATGTGTTTTTTAATCAAAAGAAGTAAATTCCTATTAAAACTATCTACAAAAAGCTCTACCGAATATAGATTCACATTAAACACCAGAGTCTTCATATAACAGGAAAACTAGTTAAGTAGTGCATAAGTAGAATGTCACATTAGACAACATTCACAAAAAAGCAGAAAACTAGACTTCGGTAAACAAGTTCTAGACTTGCCTTGTCCCAAGCAAGCTAGCTTCCATGTCCCTGGATTTTAAGGAGGGGGATTGTTATAGAAAAGAATTCAATCACAAAGCACCTAACAGCAAATACCAGTCACACTCAGCTGTTTCACTATGTGCTGTGCTTCATATTTATTATATTATCTGGAAAAATCCATATCCAAGCTGCAGTCTGGAAAATGAGTGTGATTGGTAAAAGGAAACGGGATGTTCCCAATTTAAACAGAGTTGAATTAAGTTATATTATATTTCAGCTTATAAATTGCCAAACAAGAGTAAGTGCCAAAAATGTTCAGTAGTGCTTCTGAAATCTGGATGTACTCCAACATGTACAACATCATTTAAAGTAGTTTGGCAAACACAGATTTTGTTCCAGGCACATTTTTTTCAGGAAGCGTGTATTTTCCATCACAACAACTAAACCCTATCATGCAAAAGCTAATACATGATGAGGAACCGGTGTATGTCTTTAAGATGCCCTAAGGCACCCCTGCCCATGAATTGGTGAAGCAAATGCTTAACCATAAAAAGTAGTCAGTCCTCAGTATCTACACAGGATTTCAAATTCCACAGATAATTAAGCCCCTACTATAAAATAACAGCTACATGAATGTGGAAGCATTGGCGTCTTTCAGGAAGCCTTAAAACTGCAGGTGATGCCACCTCTTTCCTTTGTAAAGTGCATGGCTATACAAAACTGCAAATTTGCTGGGTGTGGCAAAACATTTTAGGAAATTTTTCAAATACTTTTTCTTTCTTTCTGTGGTTGCTTGAATCAGTGGGTGAGAAAGTCCCAGGTACTGAGGGTATTGTCAGGTAGCAATAGTTGTACAGTTTCAATGTGTTGCATGTTCTTTGAGAACATCAGTTTGTCACATGTTTTTATAAAATGTTCTCTTCATCCCTCTCCTCCTCTCCATTATCCTTATTGGGCATCTTCACAAACTGTAATCCTCAGCAGATTCAAAGTTATTCCTATTTGTTTCAAGGTTCACATTCCTCTTCATCAGCACAAAAGAAACAAGTGAGAACTCTGTCATTTGCATTACAAGAGTTGCATTAAAAGTGTGGGAAAATAAGGTGCAACATTTACAAAGTATCGACTGCATTGCTTCCTTATCGTGACACTGAAGTATTTCTAACTTCCCACATGTAAAAGCATTTGTAGGAACTGCACTTCATCCCGCTGTACTGGTTTTCTACCTACAAGGCAATGTTTTCACATATGAGTGTGTGGGGGCAGATAAATTCTTCCACCCTAGTATGCTGAAAGGTGTACTTGAAACAATTCAAGGCTCAATATCTTTCCATCTAGAAGACTTCTTCTAAGGAAGTTAGGATAGTTTTTTTCTCAGGGCTTGTTTTGATTGCAATCATTCAAATGGCTTTCATTTTCATGAACCGCTCAGAGAATGTAATCGCAGAATATAATTACAAGATGTATAATTAATATTCATGATGATATAATTCCCCCTAGGTGTCATGCTTCAAATAAAAGAGCTTTGAGAGTTTCCTTCACTCTACTCATTCTTTTTTATCAGTGTGTACTTTTCTTTTTTTCTTCTCAGTCCATTCCGTCCTTCAGTCACTGCAGGTGTCGACAGGTCCTAAAACATGTTGCAGTCCTTGTGTGCCTTCAAGCCATTTCTGACTTGTGGTGACCCTATCCCTGAGATTTGTTGGCAGACTCTTGTTGAGAGAGATTTTCCCCTTGCCTCCCTCTGAAGCAGCGAAAGTATGACTTGCTCAAGATCACCCAGTGGGTTTCCACGGTTGAGTAAGGATTTGAATCATGTTATCCCAGCATCCAACTGCAACATTCAAACCAAGATATTGTTTTACTTTAATAGGTTACTGGGAAAGATCCAAGTGGAGAGGCAAATAAGAAAGAATGTATTATTATTATTATTAGGAGCCACAGTGGCACAATGGATTAAACCCTTGTGCCTCCTGAACAGTTCGAATCCACAAGATGAGGTGAGCGCCTGTCCGTCAGCCCTAGCTGCCCATGTGGGGACATGAGAGAAGCCTCCCACAGCAGTGGTTCTCAACCTGTGGGTGTTTTGGCCTACAACTCGCAGCGTTTACCAGCTGTTAGGATTTCAGGGAGTTGAAGTCCAAGACATTTGGGGACTCACAGGTTGAGTCCCCAGATCCAGGCGTCCCCTGGGCAACGTCTCCACAGATGGCCAATTCTTTCACACCAGAAGCGACTTGCAGTTATCTCAAGTCGCTTCTGATACAATAAAAAATATATTATTATTCTCGTATGGGTACATGTAATCCTCCGCATGGGGCTAGGACCACACCCAGAGGGCTCTAGGTCTTGTACAACAGGTGGTTGCTGGGCAATATTATTATTATTATTATTATTATTATTATTATTATCTTTATTTGTACCCCGCTAGCATCTCCCGAAGGACTTGATGCGGCTTACAATATAGGTTCTGTAGGTTTGTTCTTAAATTGAATTTGTAAATCAGAACTGTTACATTTTTAAGTGCAACTCCAGCCAAAGTGTGAGTGTGTGTGCACGTGTGTAGGTATATATACCGTATATTCCGGCATATAAGATGACTGGGCATATAAGACGACCCCCAACTTTTCCAGTTAAAATATAGAGTTAAGACGACTCCCATGCATAAAAGTACACCCGCGTATAAGACGACCCCTGACTTTTGAGAAGATTTTCTTGGGTTAAAAAGTAGTCTTATATGCCAGAATATACTGTATATATCTTTGGATAGCACAGAGAAGGGTTAACACACCTGTGGTATTTGTTTGGCTCTCTGTGCCCCTGTTCGGAAGATTTCACCACACTTTCTGTCCCTGTGATAACTGGATTTTGAAAACTTTGGCTTATGGTGGAAACAAGGATTGGTGAGAAAGCTTCAGTGGAGACACCTTTTCCATATGATAGTAACTCTTCCAGGTGTGAATTTCCTTTGTGAGGGGTAGATTTCTCCCACTTCCTGTTGTCGTGCCCGCCTGTTCTTAACTAGGAGTCGTTTGTAAGCTGAGTGCCTGCTGTCACTCAGAGCCCATCCACACAGCCATATAACCCAGAGGATCAAAATTCCACAATATGTGCTTTGAACTGGGTTATCTGAGTCCACGCTGCCATATATTCCAGTGCTTATTTTTAAAGATTTTAACTATTATATCTGGCCCAGCCATAGGTTTTTAAATTCTTGTGTGTTATTGTCTACTTGTGAGTTATATTAATTGTATTGTTTATTTTGTTTATTGCTTGTTGTTTTTGATGTGTTGTTGGGTTTGGCCTCATGTAAGCCGCTCCGAGTCCCTTGGGTGGGATATAAATAAAGTTTTATTATATCAAGTGTTATTAAAACACATAATGTGGGATTTTATTCAGCTGTGTGGAAAGGGGCCTCAGAGGCTGCTTGTATAGCCAAGAGGGAGGAAACCATTACTTAAGTAACTACGTATTATCAGTCTCCACATCAACGTGACTGGAGGGAATCGCTAACTGCAGGTCGGGGTGCTAAACCAGGCCTTGGAGGGAATAAAAGGAAGTAATAAGTCTAGGAATGGATACAGTTAGGCTGCCAGGGCTAAAGGAATCCTGGGAGTTACAGTTTCCCAAGGTCTTTACCAGAGAGAGATATACCAGGCACGGGCAAACTTGGGCCCTCCAGGCGTTTTGGACTTCAACTCCCACCATTCCCAACAGCCTCAGGCCCCTTCCTTTTCCCCCTCAGCCGCTTAAGCGCTTAAGCGGCTGAGGGGGAAAAGGAAAGGGCCTGAGGCTGTTGGGAATGATGGGAGTTGAAGTCCAAAACGCCTGGAGGGCCCAAGTTGCCCATGCCTGGTTTATCTAGATGTCCAAACTAGGCCTTGGCCTCCCTCACGGGGTTGTTGTGACGCTACAAAACCGAGAAGGGCGGGTGAGTAACCCCAAATGAGTATCTGAAGGGCGAGAGATGACGCGAGGAAGCCTCCAGGAGGGCGGAAGTCGCGCCTTCATCCCCCCCCCTTCCCTCCCTCCCACTCCCTTCCTACCTCTCGAAGAAGTGCCGGAGGAAGAAGATGCCTGCGGCCAAGGGGAAGGCGGCCAAAGCGTGCCGGGCGAGGTATCCGCTCCCCTCGCTGCCGCCGTCGACCCGCTCCAAAGCGGCCCAGGTCACGTTGGCCGGAAACCAGAAGCGCTCGCTCCACAGCCCGCTCCACAGCCAAGCGGCCGCCGCTGCCACTACCGCCATTTTCCCCTCTTCCTCCTCCTCTTCTTTCTCCTTCCTCGCGGTCGCCTCTTCTTCTTCTTCTTCTCCGGCCCCCCCGCCGCCACCCTGAGGGTTCCAACTCCGCCACCGGCGTTGCCGCCGCCGCGAGGGAAGGGGGCGTGGCCAGGCGCTACATTGGAAGGGGCGGGGCCAGGCGAGAGCCACGCCCATCTGACTCCCGAAGGACGCCCGGGAAACCACCACCACCACCCCACCCTCTCCTTCCCCACCCAGAAGACCGTTAGGAGGAAGGAGATAAGGCGCATGCGCGTTGCCTGCCCATCCAGCGCGAGGGAGGGAGTGGGAGGGCGCAGTTCAACAGGTGCAGCTCTTCAGAGGGCCCTTCCACACAGCCCTATATCCCAGAATATCAAGGCAGAAAATCCCACAGTATCTGCTTTGAATGGGGTTATCTGTGTCCACACTCTGATATTGTGCCATTTTCTGCCTTGATATTCTGGGATATAGGGCTGTGTGGAAGGCCCTTTCCACACAGCTGAATAAAATCCCACATTTTTTGCTTTGACCTAGACCAGGGGTTCTCAAACTCTTTAAGCAGAGGGCCAGGTCACAGTCCCTCAAACTGTTGGAGGGCCAGATTATAATTTGAAAAAAACGAACCATGAATGAATTTATTGTCAAAGGCTTTCATGGCCGGAATCACTGGGTTGTAGGTTTTTTCGGGCTATATGGTCATGGTCTAGAGGCATTCTCTCCTGATGTTTCGCCTGCATCTTGTCTGCTGGAGCTAGGTGTGAATGTTTCAACTGACCACCTTGATTAGCATATAATGGCCTGACAGTGCCTAGAGCAAACTTTTGTTGAGAGGTGATTAGATGTCCTTGTTTGTTTCCTCTCTGTTGTTATGCTTTTTCCTAGTTCCAACAGACCTCACTGCCTCTGAGGATGCTTGCCATAGAAAGAATGCCTCTAGACCATGGCCATATAGACCAAAAAAACCTAAAACAACCCATGAATGAATTCCTATGCACACTGCACATATCTTATAAACAATACAATAATTAAAATAAAGAACGTTAACAAATATAAACTTATTTGTATTTCAATGGGAAGTGTGGGCCTGCTTTTGGCTGATGAAATAGGATTTTTGTTGTGTGCTTTCAAGTCATTCAGACTTAGGTTGACCCTGAGCAAGGGCCGGGTAAATGACCTTGGAGGGCCGTATCTGGCCCCGGGGCCTTAGTTTGAGGACCCCTGACCTAGACTATATGGCAGTGAGGACTCAGGGTCCTTCCACACTGCCCTATATTCCAGAATGTCCAGGCAGAAAATCCCAAAATATCTGCTTTGACCTGGAATGTATGGCAGTGAGGAGTCAGGGCCCTTCCACATAGCCCTATATCCCAGAATATCTGCTTTGCACGGGGTTATCTGAGTCCACACTCTGATACTGTGAGATTTTCAGCCTTGTTATCCTGGAATATAGGGCTGTGTGGAAGGGCCCTGAGTCCACACTCCCGCATAGTCCAGTTCAAAGCAGATATTGTGGGATTTTCTGCCTTGATGTTCTGGGATACAGGGCTGTGTGGAAGGGCCCTCAGGCCCTTTCCACATAGCTGAATAAAATCCCACATTTTCTTTTGCTTTGAACTGGAATATATGGCAGTGAGGACTAAGGGCCCTTCCACACAGCCCTATATCCCAGAATATCCAGGCAGAAAATCCCACAGTATCTGCTTTGCACGGGGTTATCTGAGTCCACACTCTGCCTTGATGTTCTGGGATACAGGGCTATGTGGAAGGGCCCTCAGGCCCTTTCCACATAGCTGAATAAAATCTCACATTTTCTTTTGCTTTGAACTGGAATATATGGCAGTGAGGACTAAGGGCCCTTCCACACAGCCCTATATCCCAGAATATCCAGGCAGAAAATCCCACAGTATCTGCTTTGCACGGGGTTATCTGAGTCCACACTCTGCCTTGATGTTCTGGGATACGGGGCTATGTGGAAGGGCCCTCAGGCCCTTTCCACATAGCTGAATAAAATCTCACATTTTCTTTTGCTTTGAACTGGAATATATGGCAGTGAGGACTAAGGGCCCTTCCACACAGCCCTATATCCCAGAATATCCAGGCAGAAAATCCCACAGTATCTGCTTTGCACGGGGTTATCTGAGTCCACACTCTGCCTTGATGTTCTGGGATACAGGGCTATGTGGAAGGGCCCTCAGGCCCTTTCCACATAGCTGAATAAAATCTCACATTTTCTTTTGCTTTGAACTGGAATATATGGCAGTGAGGACTAAGGGCCCTTCCACACAGCCCTATATCCCAGAATATCCAGGCAGAAAATCCCACAGTATCTGCTTTGCACGGGGTTATCTGAGTCCACACTCTGCCTTGATGTTCTGGGATACAGGGCTATGTGGAAGGGCCCTCAGGCCCTTTCCACATAGCTGAATAAAATCTCACATTTTCTTTTGCTTTGAACTGGAATATATGGCAGTGAGGACTAAGGGCCCTTCCACACAGCCCTATATCCCAGAATATCCAGGCAGAAAATCCCACAGTATCTGCTTTGCACGGGGTTATCTGAGTCCACACTCTGCCTTGATGTTCTGGGATACAGGGCTATGTGGAAGGGCCCTCAGGCCCTTTCCACATAGCTGAATAAAATCTCACATTTTCTTTTGCTTTGAACTGGAATATATGGCAGTGAGGACTCAGGGCCCTTCCACACAGCCCTATATCCCAGAATATCCAGGCAGACAGTCCCTCATTATCTGAGTGTGGACTCAGATAACCCAGTTCAAAGTAGATATTGTGGGATTTTCTGCCTTGATATTCTGGGGGCCCTTCCACACAGCCATACAACCCAGAAGTCCACAATGCCATATATTTCAGTTCAAATCGGAAAAATGTGGAATTTTATTCAGCTGTGTGGAAGGGGCCTGTGTTTCTGTGCCATGGCTTACTTAGAATAAACACCATGGATTTCTTAGGGAAGGGCTGCCTCTGCTACACTGTGGAATACATAGGATTCCCCCAGGCAGCAACCAGCCAGGCCTTGAAACTTCAGGCCATTAAATGCTAATGAAGGTGGCAAATTGCAACATTTACACCTACCTCCAACAGACAAGAGTTTTTTCCCCCATCCAAGACATTCCACAGATATATAAACCCCACTTGCCTTGTTTCCAGCATACCTCAAAACCTCTGAGGATGCCTGCCATAGATGCAGATGAAATGTTAGGAGATAATGTTTCTAGAACATGGCCATACAGCCCAGAAAACTGACAGCAACCTAGTGATTCCAGCCATGAAAGCCTTCAACAATACATACATACAGCATGGCACCACTTTAATTGGCATGCCTTAGTATTGTGGGATTGTGGAAGTTGTAGTTTTGCAAGGTCTTCCATGCCAAATAATGATAATATTCATAATAATAAAACTTCATTTAGATCCTGCCCTATGTCCCCGAGGGGACTCGGCGTGATTTACAACAGATATCGGCAAACATTCCATTCTGGGAGGTGAGCAAAGACAAAAATAACCAACTCCCCAAATCTCAAAAGCAAATCCACATCTACATCAAGAATAGTAGCACATTATACTGCAATATTACTAGTAATTGATGTAAATGTATAGTATACAATTATATTAATATTACAATATATTATTATGATGTACTATATTATTATGCCACAATATATATAATACACTACCAATACATTATCATATAATACATTGTACCATATCATAAGTTGTCATATATACAATCTATTATAATACAGCATTATTCATATTACATATAATACTCTGTTGATCTCACTGGCGCCATTGGCTGTATTACATTTTAATCATGATTTTAAATGAATGTTTATATAATTTGTGTTTAATGTCTATTATGTTAGATGTAGATCAGTGGTTCCCAACTTTTTTTTGTCCAGGAACCACTTTGACCAGGGACCGCTCTCCAACATTAGTACCGAAAGGGTTACAAAGCAGTTTTTGGTCAACTTTAGATTCGGTTTGGTTATTTGGGGTGCTGATTCAGGAAACTGCATTGGATAGACCGTATCAGTTCTAGTTTCTGATACAGAACATATGCCATCCAGTAGTCACCACCTGCTCACCCACAGAAAACCATATTTAATAAGCCTCGGCATTATAAGAGGGTTTTGCGAGATTGGTTGCTCCCATTGCAACAATGTAGTAATGGTGAGGCTGCGGCCCATATTTTAGTTCTTGAGGACCACTGGTGGTCCATGGACAACAGGTTGGGAACCACTGGTGTGGATTAACTGATTGTTTTATGTTTCTATTTATGTATTGGATCTGGCATTGAATGCTTGCCATCTTTTGTTGTAATCCTCCCTGCGTGCCCTTGGGGAGAGAGGGCAGAATATAAATAAAGTATTATTATTATTATTATACATATTATGTCATTATATACCAGCACTATTAAATTATAATGTTATTATTTCTATATATTATTATAGTGTATATATTGAGGGGCTCTCAAGTGATGTTGCAGGAGACACGATGGAGCTGTGTCTTCCTGGCCTTCCCCTCTTCACTCAGCACCAAAGAGTGCTGGGGTTTATTATTATTATTTTGTGTCAAAAGCATTGCATAAATAAATATAAAACAGATGAAATAAAGGAAACACAAGTAGCTAAATGGTTTTAGAACAAAAACTGGCAACAGCTTTTGCATTGTCTGTAGCTTTAAACAGTTCTTCCTCTGTGTATGAGGCAGGGCATTGTGGGCAAGTATACAGATGCTGAGTTGTTTGTTCTGCTCCACAGTTCCACAAGGTGGAGGATTCTTCTAGACAGTGCCATTTTGTCAGGTTGACTTTTGATCTAACACCACTTCTGAATCTGTTGAGGGACTTCCAAGTTGCCCATTTTTCATTTGCCCCTGGAGGATGACCTTCATAGGTGGTGTGTGCCTTGGTGTGAGGAAGGTGTGTCAAGCCAACCCTGACCGGGACTGCCTTCCACCTGGAAACCGATGTCCTGACTGTGGAAGATGTGAGTCAAGAATAAGGCTCCATAGTCACCTACGCATCCATCGCCAAGATACTACACTTGGAAAGTCATCAAACTCGGACAATGGGGCATCATCTAAGTAAAAAGTAAGTAAGTGCACCCCCAAACTTCAAATCCCACAATTCCATATAACTGAGCCATGCCAATTAAAGTGATGCCAAGCTGCATGTATTCCACAGTGTAGGAGGTACACTCCTTCCCTAAGAAATCCATGGTGTTATTGTAAGAAAGCCATGGCACAGAAACACAGAGCTGGCTTAACAGCATGGCAGTTAAGATGGTGCCAAACTGCATTAATTCTACAACATATATAGATCAGGCTCGGGCAAACTTCAGCCCTCCAGGTGTTTTGGAGTTCAACACCCACAATTCCTAACAGCCAGTAGGTTGTGGGAGTTGAAGTCCAAAACACATGGAGGGCCGAAGTTTGCCCATGCCTGTTATAGATGCACCCATGGAATACTAAGGGCCCATCTGCACTGTGAAAATAATGTAATTTGACACCATTTTAACTACAAAGGCTCAGTGCTATGGAATAAAGGGAATTGTAGTTTTAGATAGTATTTTAGCCTCTGCCAAAGAAGGCCAATGCCTCACCAAACTACACCTCCCACAATCCCATAGCATTGAGCTGTGGTAGTTAAAGTAGTATCAAATTGCATTAAGTTGATGCTGTGGGCACAGCTTCTGAGATAGTTTTACTAGTTTCTTCCTCAGGAATATAATCTGCGGCACCTGACATTCATGGGGAGGTCTCTCATCCAAGAGCTAACCAGAACGGGCCCTGCTGAGACAGTATTGTACACAACATAGGCAGTTTTACACACATTTTTGAAATAATGCTGGGTAAAGCAAAGCCTGTGCCCATTGAGCCATCTGAAAGGAAAAGCGTCACTGTCTTAACTATCTGGACAATTTTTGAATATATTTTTTTTAGACTTTCAGAGATGGGATGTTGAATAATTTGCATTCAAGGATATCCATGTTCAATCAGAATGCCATACATAACTTGAACATTGGGAGTGCTGCTTTATTTTAATTGGGGGTATTTTCATGAAAATGTTATTGGGCATTAATTCTCCTATTTAAAAGCAGAAACTTCTCCACGACAGACAATCCTGACATTCAGTTTATGTTAAATGTTTTTTAAAAAACCCAGAAAAACACAAAGCAGCAGACACATTATTTCCTGACTACCAACCGGGAAATAACATGAATGTAAAAGAATGGGAGTGTTGTGTATTTTATTATGTTTTTAAAACCTGTGTTTTTTAAACAGGACTGTGATTTAACTGTGTTTTAGTTTTGGTTTTAATGGATTTCTTAGATGTTCTGTGGTTTTATATGGTTGTAAGTCACCTTGAGTCCTGACCTGGGAGACAGGTAAGCTATAAATGCATAAAAACAAATGAAAATGACTATCATAAATGCTTTAAAAACTGTTTAGAACACAAATGAAAGATATCTCTCTTCTGGCAGGCCGACCCAGTCAATTTTGAACTATGAATTTTAAATTTGCATCCTGTTATTATCATGTTTTAATTTTTGTACTGTGTATTTTGGCATACGAGTTTGGGCTGTATTGTACCCTGCCTCAATGAGTGATTAATAGAGGTTATTAATCACTGCTTATTGATTGATTAATTAATTAATTATGATTGTTCCTGTTATTTGCGGCAAAGTTTGAAGTAGTGAAAACCTGGAAAAAGTTAGAGAATGTGACGATAAAGAAATGGTTCAACAGGATATGAGCAATAGCTTTACTGGAAAAGTTAACCTATCAGTTAACATTAGCAAAAAGTGAAGTGAAGGAAGACATATTTGATAAAACTTGGAAATTGTTTATTAGTTTCATGTGTAAAAGCAATGGCCAATTTAAACCACCAACATCCAAGAAAGATTATGGTTGAATCCTTTATGTGTACATTACAATCATTTTATGTAATGAGTAAAATTAGAGTAATGTAGAGGTAATAGAACTGACTGCTGTATTTTTATAATGTTATGTAAATAATGGGTGGGTTGGAGGAGCATAGAACTGGGAACAGAGGATGAATAAGACATTCATATTATGTTTCAAATGTTTAAAAGTAATTGAGAATAATAAAATAATGGATAATTATAATTTTTATTAATAACTATTATAAAACACTAGAATATGTGTGTGTGCGCGCGCATATACAGGGTTAGTCAAAACGAATAGGCCAATATGTATGTTTACTGTAACCTACTGTGGCCTATTCATTTTGACTAACCCTGTATATATAAATATAAACTTTTCAGAAAGGGTTGAATTAGCAGTTATTCACAGAAGACACTAAACAAAGGGCCCCTGTATGTTGAACTACATCTTCTAACAGCCCTATCCAGCATAGTCATATGGTAAGAATGGCAGTTCAGCAATATTTGAAGGGCTTGCAGTTCGTAGCTCTCTGCAGGCATGACAAAGAGTATTTGATTGGCATGTAGGGATCCTGTTGAGTATAAAAAAAGACAGACTAAGAATGCATCTACACTGTCATATCAATGTAGTTTGAAACAATTTGAGCTGTCATGCTTCAATGTAATAGAATCATAGGAATTGTAGTTTTACAAGGCCTTTAGTCTTCTCTGCCATTGACTGCTCGTCCCTCACCAAACAATAAATCCCAGAATTATGTAACTCTGAGCCATGGCAGTTCAAGTGGTATCAGACATTATTTCTACAATGTAGATGCACCCTAAGGTTGTCTATAAGATTCATAGAATCATTGAGTTGGAAGAAACCTCGTGGGCCATCCAGTCCCCTGCCAAGAAACAGGAAAATCGCATTCAAAGCACCCCCGACAGATGGCCTGTTTAAAAGCCCCCAAAGAAGGTTGATTTTTTAAAAGCAAATAAAACATGGATGTTCAAGGCCTGTTATATACGATGGCATAGTAAAATGGCCGTCCCTCATATAAAATGGCAAAATCAAAATCCTTTTTGAATTTTTAAAAATATGGTATTTTCAGTCCATGGATTATTGAATCCATGGATGCAGAGGACTGACTGTATAGTATGCCTGAAGCTCTACTAGAGTTGTGATTGATTGCTGTTGCCTTTGAAGCCTGAACCTATAGCCTGCCTGCTGTAGCATTTTATGCCCATCACTTTCTCAAGAGGCAACTATCATACTCCCACATCCTGAAAAAATTAAGTAGAGAAAAAGTTTTTAAAAACAAAGTGGAAGAGGAGATAAAAATACATATGTATACTCCAGTATTACAAGCTTAAAAGGGGAATCCAATATATCTGGCGGGTACTCTATAGGAAAGCCTGACTTTCCATATAGTGTGGTCTGAATTAGAGAATTTGAAAAACTCAAAATGTGCCCTGAAATGTGATGTAGGGAACTTATGCTAAAAAGTGTAGTGAATAGTTGGAAGAATTTCGCTTGCTCAGATGATGCTCCCAACAAGACCAAAAAAGAAAAAAGGATCCATGTTCGGAGCCTACTATGTATATTGTACAAGTTACATGAAAAATAGTTTATATCCAGTAAACAAATCAAATACACCTCAATTCTACTCTGAATGTACATTCCTGCTCAGTGTTTGTATGCTAAGCAAGGTTAGGTTTGGTTAGTACATGGATGGTTAGTACAAGAGTACCAGAGAAATACGAGGGATCTCGACAGGATTGACCAAGGATCGCATCAGGGACAATGAAGAGGTATTTCCGGTCAAGCTGCCAATAGTAGGCTAGATCAATCATTGATTCAGCAAAAGGAAATTTTCTGTGTTACTAAGTGGAAATACTTTCACGGTTCATTATATTTTGCAAAGATGCTTATGGTTTTGCTCTGGTAACCAACCTCCTCCCCTTAAGATACGTGTCCAGTATCCCATACATGCAAAAACAAGTATCTACGTGTATGTGGGTGTTAATGGAATTAGCTGTGGCCATGGCACTCTGAGGTTGAGAGAGGGTATCTGTGTGGGTAGCAGTTTAGCAAATGTTGAACTGACCTGTTACTAGCACTGTAATCCGCCAGGTTTAGTGCCAACCAGTTCTTAGGGTTTTAGAGAAGACTTTAGTAACGGGCAGGATTTAGAAGAGAAAAGTCAGGAGGAGAACTCCCACAGAGCCTCCAAGGGTTTAACTGGTTCAGCTCTGGAGCAAAGCGCTTTATAGTGAGCCTAGCACAACATTAGAGCCCTGGATTTGGCAAGAGCACTTTTATGCCCATTATTTCACCAATTTCTCCTGCCTATCATACATGACAGGAAACAATTGAAAATTACCTATCCTCAAATCTTCCCAGGCATCAGCTCACATACTACTTAAACTGAAAATTCAGAAGAAACAGGAGTACTTGTTGACATTTCTCTAGCAATTGACATTTCAGTTACATTCCAAAATAAATTTTCTCTTTCCACGTGGAAGAAGCCACTGTTATCCCTGCTGCGAGGTCTGACAAACTTCCTCAGTCCACTATCCAATGGATTTTGGAAATATGGGTTTAGATCTCAGATGATGGTGCTTAGTACAAGACATGCCTCTCCGCAGTTCACTTCCGAATGTTCCAAATGTTTCTGAGATGGATTTTGAACTTAGAAGGATGAAAATACCCGTTTTGCCGGTATGGTATCAAGTAAAGGTCCAAGAACCAAGGGCAGTAAGATAACATAGTCATGGCAGTCGGTTTTTATCTTTTGATTTCTTGTACACCTTCAAAAAAGCAACTTGTCAGCTAAAACATTTATTGACTCGTTTAATTTTTCATGACAACAGTTCTGCATTTCAAGTACAGTGGGCCCTTGAGATCCCTTGGGGTTTGGTGGCAGGCCCACCCACAGATACCAAAATCTGTGGATCTTCAAGTCGCATTAAATACAAAGCCATAGGAAAAAGGTTTTCCCTTATACAAAATGGCAAAATCAGTGTTTGCTATTTGGTTAGGGGTTGGTGAAGGATTGAATCTGGGGATACGGAAATCATAGATATCGAGGAACAGCTGTAAACAGAATGCTTGTAAAGGCTTAAAAGGGGATAAATGGAATTCCAGTAATGCATGTGACTTCCAAATCCCATTTTTAAAAAATCGACCTGATAATTAGAATGGATTGGATACTTCTTTAACGTTATAGCAAGAACCACAGCGCCACCTACTGAATGAAGACAGTCCTCCATATCAAGACACCCAACTGGTCTCATTTAACGAAGAATACACAAGATCAAAGCTTTCAACAATAAAAATGACAAGAGCCTTTATTGAATAAAAATGTGTCATACTTAGCAAGATTGATAAGTATAATATTTTACAACTCTAAAATATAGTTAGAGCTAATTTCAGTGAATACATTACAAAAAGATTAAGACTATTAAGTAAACCCTTTACCGAGCTCAAAATACTGATTTATAAAATACACGCAGTTGGAAAGCACTAAAAACACAAAGCTAAGAATCATTTTTTAAAAATTTCCACTGTTTTGCCTATTTATCATCTTGCAGTTTTTTTTGCACGCAGTGTTTTTGCAGTGCTGACTCTTAAATCTGGCAGTTTGGTACATATAGAATATCATAACTTAGACATTATGCAAAAAAGCAGAATGGAAATTTCAAGCAGGAAATATTCCGGAAGACAAGCATGGAATGGAAGTAGTTATACCTTGCATATAAAGCTTTGCCCTCTATGCAGTCCTTCACTTTGCATTACTCTTGGAAATAAAGATGCCATATTCTTACCCAGGCTTATGAAAGATATTGTGTTCTGGCCAGCCAGAAGACTCAGACTCACCTGAGTTCCAACTTACAACAAGAGTTGTGTGTACACAAGAAAAGCAAAGTGCAAAAAAGATTATCCTGGTCACTGTCAACGAAACAGCCTCACCTACAACCATGCTGCTGGTTGCATATTTAAATGACTGTCATGATTGGATGTCTAGCTAGAAGATAGTATTTTCACTATACATGTATTCATTGTGCCTTTACACATACATTAAAGTGCAGCAGCCTTTCGAATTGGTAACCATTCCCCTCTGGAATTGGTCCCTAAGCACTGCAGTAGTAATGTCATTGGTAATTGTGGGGAGGGTCCTCTCTCTTTCAACTTAGCACAGTGGACTTCTTGCTAAAATGACTGAACTACCAATCGCAGATGAGAATAGAATATCATTGAAGTGACCAGGGTATGGAATGAAAATCCCAAGTGTACAATTGACTCAATCAAGGCAGCACCTATTCCCAAAAAAAACATCAGACATATTTTTCCATTTTCACAGAATCAATTTACATTCTTGCAGGCTCCCAACAAACTCTCCTATGGAAATACAAATCCGATTTATGCATTAACCTGCAGCACAGACTATCACTTTCATAGAGGGCAGCCGCTTTGGAAAAAACAAAACAAAACACTAAACACACCAAATTAAGGCCCAGCACCCTGCAGTAAGTCTCCTAGTTTTAAAAAAGGGTTTTATTCTTCGTCATCTTCATCACCGTAGTATCTGTTCCGCTTGATCTGCTCCTCCACTGTCAAACCTTCTAGGTCTTCACCTTCAAAAAACCCTACATCTTGGGATTTATGATTTGGACTAGCAGACAATTCTTTCGCGGTGGTTGAATTCAAAACCAAAAGTTTGGGAGACAGACAAAATGGCTCTTCTTTGGCGAGAGGTGCCGACTTTCCTGAGACAAATTCTTCTTGTTCTTCGTCAGTGTCGGGACTCCTCTGGCCATTCTCAACTAGGCCTTCTTCGGCTCTTGCTTCTCCCTTTCTCTCATATAGCTCTTTGTCCTCCCCATCTATATTTGAAGTATGACTATATTCAGCTGCATTGATTCCTCCCATTGGTTTGTTTTCCACCACCATTTCCCTTGTTGGTTCCTCACTTTGCCAGATTGCACTCCTCTCGGCCTTGAGAGGAGAGGCTTCAGTTCTGTGACCCTTTACAGATACCGTTCTAAATGAGGCTGCAACTGTAAACGGTCGGCTCCTTTCTTTCAACGAAGATGACCTTCGCAGTTTTTTAAGATCTTGGTCCACTTCTTCTTGATGATCTGGCTTGGGGACCTCATCTTCCGGGGGCCATTTTGGCTTTGAGACTTTAATACCCTCTTCCAAGAGCCCCCCTTGGCTGCCATGCTCAGAAGGAGGAGGCCAAGCGATCTTCAGCTTCTTGGTTTCTGTAGGCTTCTCCTCTTTCTCAGCCACAGCGGCAGCTTTTGCCTCCATGCTTGCTGCGAGGATTCCAACCTTTGCAATTGGCGCATCCTCCACTCCTGGACTTTGGGGGCCTTCCATGGCATTTCCAGTATAGGCAGGTTTCTCCTGGGATTCCTCATTTTCTATTTTGCTTGACCACAGTTCCTTGTGTGGCTTATGCCCAAAGCCTTCATCATAATTGCCTTTGGCTTTAAAGAGTTGGTTGAAGTGAGGCTTGCAATAAATGCTGCCGTGCAGAGAAGCATATGTTCCCAGGCTGTACAAAGGAAACACAATACAGAGACCAGCATGAGCACACCTGGTAATTCACAAAACAAACTAACAATCTGAAAACACTCCAAAGTGCAATTGCATCACGCCCACACTTACTCTACCCTTGGGTTAGTATATATAACAGGATATTATGTACACGTGCAGCCAATGAGGTGATTGTTTCTGAACAGAAGTGAAATGGTTGCTATATGCCTTCAAGTCTCTTCTGACTTACAGTCACTCTAATGCAAACACATGCAATTTTCGAGGCTCTTTGGCTGAAGAGTGTGGCTTGCTTAAGGTCACCCAGTGGGTTTCCATGATGGGTGAGGAATCAAATCCTGGTCTCCAGTGTCCAACCCTCAAGCTTCTACACCACACTGGACCTCAGAGTTACTTTTAAATATTTTATCTAGTCAATCTCATTGGCTCTTCCTTTTCAAAAAGTTTCTTTCAACAAGCAGTAGCTTAAAATGGGACATCATTCTTTATATTTTTTATATTGTCCAATTGTTTGGAAAAGATGGTGCTCTGATACCAGTTTCTTTCTATAATGATATCAGAGGTGTGTTGAACCCATTTGACAGCTGGGAAGGACTGTCATTTGGGCTCAATAGCTAAGTGAAATGGAACTACTGTATCACTTATGTGGTATGAAGATATGATTATTTACTGAGGGTACAACCTTCTGCATATAAACCAAAGCTATATGGTAGGAAGACCAATGGCTAAGTTCTTATATCCCATGTAACCAATGTTGGGAACAGATACTAATTCTGAGTGTGTACTATCTTCCCATTTTTGTACCTAATAAGCGTCTTTGCGGATTTTCTGGATTGTTTTGAAACTAGTCTCAGTTATCCTCGCAGATGCTTCTAGGAGCCCCACAAGGATGACAGAAAGGTAGACTTGAACTTGAAATTCCTACTCTGAACTTGGAATTCCTACTTCTATCTCTCAACAACTATTACCTATGATACAAAATTGTATCATTTAATTTCTTAAAACCTTTTAAGTTAGTTTCCATTGCCATACCTTGTAGTAATGAATTCTGCAAGTTAAAATTATACCTGTTCTGAATTGTTTACTGACATATCACCCTCATTCCTAGAGCTCCACTACAATTTATTGATGATTAGCTTACTGCAGGGCGTATGTAAACTGAATCTTAAAATAACAGATTCTCCTGTAACCCCCTAAGATCAGCCAAGAATGTCCAGTTCACATGTCTCAGCACTACTGTGCCAGAGAACACTTCCCTTTCCCAGCCCCCAGTTTCATTAATCTTTAGAAGCAAAAGCAACCTACTTTTGCTTTTAAAACAGCAATGCTGTACCTGATGGATCTTAGACTTACGTGAGTTTGCTGTTGCAGTAAGAACAGCGGAAGCAGCTGATGTGGTATACTTGCTGGTTGGCAAGCAGGCGCTCCATGGGATATACAGTCTTCTTGCATGCAACACAAGCTTCCTTTGGTGGCAACTGGAACTTCTAATAGAAGAAAAATGAGTTATTATTATCAAGGTGAAACTAGTGTGTGCTCACACTTTACTATTATTCCTCCAGTACCCCTGTAAGTCTAATATATTTCAGTTCAACTCAGAAGCAAGAATATTTCTCTTCTCAGAAGGTCCCTTGTTATAGTCAAGTAACAATGGCTGGCTTTATGAAAATGGGTAATATGCAAACATCATTTAATGTTACAAATTGGAACCAAGTTCAATCTCTCAGAAGATCAGTTAATGGGGCTGCAGGGGAGGAATGCAAGGGGAGATGAAGAATAGCTCAGCAGAAGCTCAAAGGAATGGCGACACACATGGAGCAGTTCACACTGAATTGTTCACCTTTTGTGGCAGATCAGCTTCACAATAAAACAGCAGGATATGCACATAAGCAACCTGAACGGTCTTAGACATCGTGTCTTCTAACTTCTCCTGTACATTGAGGAAGTCTTTTATTTTAATGATACATGGATGCTCATATCTTTTTGTTCAATCATGTTTTTTTTAAAAAAAAATACAGAAGGCTTTCTTAAAAGCACAAAGCACAAAGAGTGGATAGCAAGGGTGCATTTAATTGTTTTTGGATTGGAAGCTGAGAAATCGATTTTAATTTTGTTTATTTATATGTGTAGGGGAAGGGGGAACATTTTAGAGGGAGAACATTTACACATAATATAAGCTATTTACGACACATTAAGGCTTTGTATGTAAAATAACACCAAAATAGATTTTAAAAGAAAGTTCTTCCAGTTCTGCAAACAGTGCTTTAAAAAGGCAGCAGGTGATGCGTGCAGTCCCATAAAGCCATCTTCAAATGTTCATTGTGCTCTGCAATAAAAGGTGTGGCCCAAAAGTAAAGAGATATTGTATGGCAGTGATAAAACAAATTGATTTATTGTTCTGCCAGGTGGGTGATATGCCAAGGCAGCCTAAACAAGGCTGGTCATGTTAGCAGCACAAAGCTGCTTCTATAAACACAGATAAATACTATTTTCCTTTCAAAAAGCAGCAGCAGCAGCAAAATCCTACAAATTACAACTCCCCAAAACGGTATTCTTTTATGCTGATGATCAGTGAGCTCCCAATATTATGAGCTATTTTAAACAGTAGGAAAATTGATCCCTTTAGTGACAAGCAGGATCCAAGCCATAAACATGCTTGGCTACCAAAATACTGGATTTCCCTAATTTCATCAGGCATCAAATATTTGCCCTGCATGACACGGATTGCGGTGACATACGCTTCCCATCCAACTTACATGCATCTATGCAGAAGGAGTTTGGGATGTGTAGATGTATTTTCTTTTCCAAGCACGCTATGAATAGCAACTACAGAAGGGTGAAGTCCGGTTAATAAAAAGAGGAGAGCAGGCAAGAAAGCTGAGAGTTGAGCTCACATTAAAAGGGAGGCAGAAGGCAGGAGTAGAGATTAGGAACCAGGAGCAGGAAACAGAAGCTGGAAAAGACAAACGGCTATTTATAAACATATATCTGGGTTGGTATGAAAGCACACTACCAAGCTCCTTGGGTGCAAACTATGTTACTTACTTACACGTTGCTCAATTAGGACAGATAGAACCGATAATTAAGTTTGTAGGTCCAAGGAGCAATGTGTCCCACAAAATAGTTCTCATTGTCACATCATAATGAAATATTCTACAGCAGTTGTTGCTATAGAAAAAAACTTGAAATAGAAAGTAACTATATATTTTTGTATTTTCTTTCAAAAACTGATTGGGAACTGATTGGGAACTATGCATAGGTTAGACAGCACATTAGTGATAGAAATAAAACTACACTATTTCTGATCAGAGAAGCCACAATTATTTGTTTTCCCTATTCCCTCCTGGAAAACCATATACTCTTTCTCTTCTAACATATCTCATCAATTTACCTACAAACAGGTGTTGTTGACGTTGTGAGCCTTCAAGTTGTTTCTGACTTATGATGACCCTAAGAAAAACCTACCACAGGATCTTATTCAGAGGGGCATGGCCTTTGCCATCCTCTGAGGCTTAGAGAGTGTGACTTGCCCAAATGAAATTTCCCTGACTGAGAACAGATTCAAACTCTAGTTTCTGGAGTCTTAGTCAAACAACAAAATCACTACAACATGCTTGCCTTTCAAGAACAGGTGTGGCAGAATCAACATCCTATATTTAGCATAATTAAAATCTGGTATTGGGCTCAGATAGTCACCATATGAGGTGTCCAAAAGTGATCTTTCCAATTTCAATTGGAAAATGTCAAAATAATTTTCAGATGCCCTGTATATCCCATGGATTTTAGAACTGCAGGATGAGTTAGTGACTTCTTTTATGTGAGAGGATGTAATAATATATGGATAGTTCAATTTCTGAGAGAATCAGAATTATCTGTGTTGTCGAAGGCTTTCATAGCCGGAATCACTGGGGTGCTGTGAGTTTTCTGGGCTGTATGGCCATGTTCCAAAAACATTCTCTCCTGATGTTTCACCCACAGACCCCTCAGTCTCTGAGGATACCTGCCAAAGATGTGGGCGAAACGTCAGGAGAGAATGCTTCTAGAACATGGCCATACAGCCCGGAAAACTCACAGCAACCCAGAATTATCTCTTGATGATGTTAAGGTTAATCTGCATGGATAAGACTGCATTTTTTTCAGTGCCTAAAATAAACAAAAACCTGGTCCTTAAAAGTGATACGTATAACAAATTGCGTAATTTAGAAAGGCAATTGTCACGATAATGCATAATTTAGAAATATTCTAATTAATAAAAGAACATAATTACTATCACAGATATATGCAGTGTTGATTAATTTAAATCCACCCAGTGGGAAGGTAAAGCAAAGATGCCCAAGTGATTTCTATTAAGACTTGTCTTTTATATATGGGACACAAATGTTGATTAATACTGCAAATAAAGGAACATTTCAAAACTTTGTACATCAGTGGTACATTTGACCAGAATGGATTATGAAAATGTTAAACAAATAGTGTGACCTGGGGTTCTGAACTGTGCCCCCAGGAAGAAAGACAATTTCCGCAGTGGCATAGAGTGGATGTTTTTGCTATATTGGCAGTCCCTCACACACTGGAGGATTTGGGACTTGTTTCTTTTGCATTGCCCGTTGCTACAACAGATATATTCACAGTACCTTCACTGCTTTCGGGGGAGAAATATCCGTCTGGCTAGATCCTCTAGAATCAGGACTTTGTTGTTTGGCAAAGACAGACCTCGAGACTTCACCATCCTTCTGGAAACTGAATCCAACTGAAAACAGAAGTAGAAGTCTTATTAGTATTTAAATCTTTTAAACTGCAAAAGTTAATTTCTCATCATAGTTTAAGAAAGATACAATTAAACTAATGAAGGATGACCTTCAGGGATGAAGGATGACCTTCAGGGAAACCAAATGGAAGCAATAAAGTGCTCCTGGCTTCTTTAAATGCAAGATTTCTTTTCCTATACATGAAACTTTCCTCTTTCAGGTGAAACCAGGGCTTAATAGGTTTCAAATATCCAGTTAGAAAGGAAAACAATTCTTTTTTCTGTTGAAGATAAAAAAGCTAACAGAATGGGAGGGGAGGGGATGCATAAAAAACACAAAAAGCAATATCTACATTTGAAAACTCCCCATGCAATTCTACACTGGAAATAAAAGCAACCCTTTTCCTTTGGCCATAATGGTACAGAAAGGATGTTAAAAGGCATTACAAACAGGGGGAAATTGATACACAATGAAGCTAGAGAAAGCCACACTGCCTAGACACGTTTTGAAGTATTGTTATTTAAGAGCATTTAATTTTGATTTTATCTACTTGCCAGTCATTCATTTTTATTTATTTATTTATTTATTTATTTATTTATTTATTTATTTATTTATTTTATACTTGCCTTTCTCCCCATGGGAGAAAGCATATTTATGTATGTATGTATTATGTATGTATGTATGTATGAAGCCAAGGTGAGTCCAAGGTCATCCCTATCATAACATTCAAATTCATCAGCTGATGTTCGGAGTGGCTATGGTATACGATTTCTGGATCATGGGATTTCAATGTTTATACTAGGATGATTTTATGCTTTGTCTGAATGTTTAAATTTTATGTATGCCTTATGTTTAATGGTTTTTAATTAAGTTCATAGTTATATGTAGTAATTAGTTATTATGATTTCTTTGTGTACTATATGTTGGCATTGAATTTTTGCCATTAGTATGTTGTAAACCACCTTGAGGGGTGAGGAAAGAGGTATATAATATAAATACAGTAATAAATAAATAAGTCTCTTTCCTCTATTTTAATAATATCTACACACTCTCAATGTAGTATGCTTCCTTTGTGCACACAAACACCTTCAGCCATATTTTCCTAAGATATGAACCTTTGCAGGTATTTTTTAAAAAAACCTCATATTAAATCTTGACCTTCTGGAAAAAAAATACTAAGAATAAATTTGGATGAATAGCTAACTGGGAAGATTGATTCTACCTTCAGAGTCTGGAGCTAGTTGGAGAACACAGAGCTGATATGTATTTATAACTTCGGCCACCAAAAATTTTAAACCTCCATTCATCTTTAATGGTAGACAGGGTGAAATTAAGAACTTACTGTTGCCATCTTCACCGTTGCTGGCATTCAGACCATCTCCTACGGAAATCTGCGTAGGAAATATAGATTTTGTTAGACTCCCATTACAAAAATATCCAAAGAAGTGGAATTACCTCCTTATGTGGCAATGTGTATACTGTATAATTAATGTGTGCATAATTTTATATAAAAACAAAAATACATTTAGGAACAATCACAACAAGCCAATACATTGGTGACACATAAGCCAGACTGGAGATCAAGACAAAATAAGCACAACAACTGCAGGCCATTAGAGTTATAGCTCTGCACTGCCAGGCATTTTAAGATTAATTCTGCTTTTCCATCATCTTGGCTGAGATGGCAAGAACAAATCCTTTCTCTACTTAAAATACTTCGGTATCTGATCACTTTAGTATCTTCTCATTGCCATTGTTCTGAGTTCATATTGTTGTTTTATATATTACTGGTTTTATTTTGAATTGTACTGTGTGTTTATTCTATGTGTTGTTTTAGGCACATTGTGCCATGTGTAAGCAACCCCAAAATCCTTCAGGGAGATGGAGGTGGGATACAAACATAAAGTTATTGTTATTATTATTATTATTATTATTATTATTATTATTATTGCATATTACGGCTACGGGCGCCTCAGCACCTCTTCATAATTCTTCAAAATCTATTGAAAATAGATCATAATATATCATAATTCCCAGATATCTTGGAGGGGTGATTTGCTATTTAATATTATTTTGCCCCTCAATTAAAAAAAAAACATTAAAATATAAATTGCAAGTGACTTTTCTTGTCTTAGACATGAGGTAGACATGCTCTTTCTCCTTTCTTTGAATGGATTCTAAAGTGACGTACCATATCTTTTGTAGTTTTGATAGTCTCTTGGCTCCTAAGTCTTTAAAAATGGCTACAGGATATTTGTGCATGTTTTTTTAAAGTCTTGCTTCCCTAAATGCCAAAATAGTTAAGATTTAGCCAGTAAGGTTGATATAAAGTTGTGGCTGATGCTCGCCTTGGAATAATTTTAATATACACAGGTCTTGCTGTGTTTCTCTCATGATACTGTGTCACCAGGAATGCTGGAGACATGCATCATGTTCACACTTCTGAGATACACAAAGGGGTCCAGTTCAGGAGGCTGGAAACTCATAAGGTCTCGTACAGAGACTGAGTTAAAATTGTTTCCACTGCCCTAGCATTTAATCAACTTAGCTGATTAGAATTGCTTTCAATTTATTCACAGATCCCGCAGCACAGCACCCCCCACCAGACTACTGCATTTGTGTGGATTATCCATGACTACAGCTGCTGCTACTGGGGGACCTTCAGCATGCAATATATTTAATGTCAGACTCATATCAGCTAATTTAACATCTAAAACCTGTGAAGGTTAATTGTGAAACTGCACTCCCAGATTCCTACCCACAACATTGCTAGAGTAATCCTCTCTCTATTAGCATTGACAATGTACCCAATTTTGATGGCACTTCTAACTTTTACTCTTGGAACTCTCCAAACCAACAGGCAATGTTTGCTGCAAAATTCCTGGAGGACCCTTCCACATAGATGAATAAAATCTCACATTATCTGCTTAAAATATTTGGCAGCGTGGACTCAGATAACCCAGTTCAAAGCAGATATTGTGGAATTTTCTGCCTTGATATTCTGGGTTATATGGCTGTGTGGAAGGGCCCTGGGTTCTTTCATGAGGTTAAAGAAAGCACCGGGAGCTTGTTTACTCATTATGTGCTATTGTGATAGGACTAGGACAGGGACAGTGCATTCTTTTTCAACCTGAAGCCCTCTGGGCCTGTTACTATAAATCTACTACTATCCTCAACTGTCATGATTAATGACTGTGCCAACTGGATATGAGAGGAGCTGTAGTCCAAGAGAGCACCAAACCCGATCTACTTCCAGTCTCCAAATGGCAAAGTTGGCTATCCTTCATTCAATAGTAGGCTCCATTATCTTTCATGTCAGAAGCAACTTAAGAAACTGCAAGTTGCTTCTGGTGTGAGAGAATTGGCCATCTGCAAGGACGTTGCCCAGGGGATGCCTGGATATTGATGTTTTACCATCCTTTGGGAGGCTTCACTCATGTCCCCACATGGGGAGCTGGAGCTCAACAGATGAAAGCCTATCCCGCTCCCCGAATTCGAATCCCCGACCTTTCGGTCAGCAGTCCTGCCGGCACAAGCATTTAACCCGTTGCACCACCAGGGGGCTCCAAGTAGGCTTCCTGAAAGAGGGGTTGTTATTGCTGTTGTAGTTTTGAGTGTGGGTTTGACAGGCCCGGTTTTCAAATACAAAAACGCTGTCTTCTTTCCTGACATGCCTGCTCTATTAAATAAAAGACAGCTTAAGACTGCTCACACTAAGGAATTAATAGATCATAATAAGCTTAACAGCAGCATCTTGCTAATTTACCTTGGAAGCCCCATCCCAAGCAACTGAACTGTGCGAATTAGTAAGGAAGCACATAAGCTGGGATAACGACACACTGTGCCCATTTGGCTCATTTTGGGGGAAGAGGTCTCTCAAAGCATTCCACGGCAGATACTACAATGTTAGAGAGCTCATGGAGGGCATTCCTGCCCCAGCCCTCACTGTGATGTGAAAAGTGCAACAGAGCAGTGCTCTCAGCATGCAAACTGAAGGATATGCACAGTAACCACACACGGGCAGGTTTAGGCAACATTTCTACTTATATCTCCTACATTCACATGGAATAGCTAGGCCTGTATGTGTGGATTTTTAAAAAGGCAAGCACTGACACATCCTTTCCCCAGCCTCTATCCCCATTCTATCCCAGTTTTTCTTGCATGAGCTCCCCATGCACTTTAAGCAAACGCTGAGTCACCAAAGGCAGGAAAGCCGCAAAAATGCCTATAAATTAGAGAGTTATTCACTCTTTCACATCAGCAGGAAGAGGCCTTTTATTCAGACCATCCACATAGCTGTAGGAAAAGGGAACAAAGAAGGAAATTAGTGCTTGCTCTGACATAAGCTCACCTCTTACTGGGGAAGTTGTTTCTGAAATACTCAAGAGGTTACATACATCTGAGGATTCAGGACAACTCTCCAAGAGAACAGCTATCTGCCCAAGGAGGATGTGCCAACAGTTAATCCTATTCCAAAACCTGGGTATTTGATGGTAGCAGGAGGGGGAAGGAGTCCTATGACATACATGCTTCTCTAGGTTTCATCATCAACAATGCATGAGGATGTAACTGATCACTCCAGTTAAGTAATACAACCATGGTTTCAATTTCTGGATTACACTAAAAGTAGGGACACATTTCTAGGCAAGGAAAAGATGTCCCGCAGGACTAGGAAGCTAGGAAGTTCTTGCACTTGCTGTGGGAAGGCCTGCTACTTAGTATGGGCATAAATACTTAAATACGAGGGTTGAATGAAAAGTAATGCCTCCACCTTCGTTACTTGGGTTTGGATGGGAATATTTTAATAAATCAAACACAGAAATAATCCTTAGAATGTGCTCTTTAACTACCACTATTCACTTTTCCACATAATCACCAGACAATTTGATATATTTCTGCCAACGATGAAAAAGTTTTCTGAAGCTGTCACGAAAGAAGTCGACACTCTGTTTCCGCAACCAGAGTCTCACAGTTCTCTCAGTGTCTTCACCAGATACATAATGATGTCCCCACAAATGTTTTTTTCATTATCGGGAACAGTGCTTAATCTGGACTGTATGGAGGATGTCGTATGATGGTGAGATCCAATCTCTGAAGTTTCAAGTCTGTGCGCTTTCATTTCAGGTGTCAGCATCCTGGGTACCCATCATGCACAGATCTTTTGATAGCCAAGCAAATCAATAATATGACCCACGTGTTCTTGTGAAATGCCGATTATGCTTGAAATTTCTCTCTGAGTGATACGATGATCGTCCTGAATCAATCTGTCAACCTTTTGCTTGTGAAACTCAGTGGTTGCTGTCACAGGATGACCCACATAACATCAAGACTTGGACACAGTGTGTTCTTCACTCTTTGCTTGTCACGCAAGTCAGATGTTCCCACCTCAACATCTTTAAACTTTCTCGCCCAATGATGCACAGTACTCACATCAATGCAATCACCATAAACAGCTTGCATTCTCTGATGAATCTCCTTTGGGATGACACTTTCTGCTGTCAAGAATTCAATGACTGCACGTTGCTTAAGTTGCATTAACCGACCGTTTGCACAGGGTTCCATACTTCACACTTTAACAACACAACCGTTCAATGCTAAGGCTTCCTGCCAAAATGGAACTGTAGAGGAGGGTCTACTGAACAAGCCAGTACCTGCCGCATACCAGTACTGCCATCTGTTGAGGAGTTATGAAGATGGAGGCATTACTTTTCATTCAACCCTCGTATTTAGCTCGCACGCTCACATGCACACACTCTACAAGTAGTAAATATGGAAAGGATGGGAGTTTGGAGAATGTCTGAGGTACATAAATAGGAGGGACCCACATAATATCAAGACTTAGACAGATATTTAGAGCCACAGGCTGCAGTCTTGAACACAGCGAGACAACCTAAATCCCATTAGCTTCAGTAGGTTAACCCATTAGCAGAACTGCAGCCACAGTGTGTTCTTCACAGTATGAACAAGAGAGGATAAAGAACAGGATGCGTCTCAGCTTTGCCTTCCTCTGGCCCTTCTAAACAAAGGGATCCCTCTAGTCTTTTGCATTTGCTTTGAATTTCCCAACTGAGGATATCCAGTTTCAACAAAAAAGAATTGCTACACAAGAGTCTCCACTTCCAGATTAATAAAGGAGATGAAAAGGGAGAGAAGTATTGGTTTCAGTGACTTGCCCAAAGTAATGAACAGACACTAATGTTTCTTGTACCCAGCCACCACCCCCATGGAAAAAAAGCTCCTTCTAACAAGTGAGCACTGTGCACTTTGAGGCAATGCTCACTCTTCCACCTTCCCAACTCCAAGTACAGTTGACCCAGGAAAAGCTCCTACCTGAGTGGGTAGAGCATGCCCCAAGCAAACCTACAGAAAGGAGTAAGGGTTCACAATCATCTGCTGGGCAAAAACAACGTTTGAGCTACACAGGAATCTTACATATCAAGGATATTCAAACCCCAAATAGGATGCTACTCAAAAACCCTTTAACTGCCACAAAATCAAACATTCAAAATTATGTACTGATCAAGTATAAGGAGAAAGTGTACACTTCCTAGTACAAATGCTTTAAAGATAAACTTTCCTTTCTACAATATTATAGCAAGAACCTTAACACAGCCTGCAACCAATTTTCATCAGTAGATGCAATTCAGTTTCCAGATGCTGTGGTTTTATAGCATTCTGGGTGTGCCTCTTCAAGCTCTAGTCCAAGTGAAGTTGCTCTGATCTTCAGCCAACATGACCATCTCTTACCTTCTCCCCATCCTCCTGGGGAAACAAGTCTTCAGAGCAAGGGGGCAAGTTCTCCTTCTGTTCATTGCTGTCTTCACTTTCACTGGCTTCAATCTCATTCTACAGAAGGACAAAGCACTTGAGCATTTGTATATTTCAATCCAAAAAAGAAAGGGCTACCTGGGTCTTTATGAGGGGTTTTCTCTAGGGAGGAAGGAATATAGTGTATGACACGGATACACTCTTAGTGCCACACCAGATCCGAAATCAGAAATCACTAGACAGGATCCATTGGTGTCCAGGATAACCCTCATATCTGCAAGGGATATTATCCAGACTTAATATGGAAATGTGAAATCACAGTTGGGTAAATTAAATTGCGGTCCTGTCCATGGGCATCCTGTATTTCTTCTGTATCCCACTACTGCTGCAACAATTAGATATTCTACCCCTCCTGAGACAATAAAGTAAATTGGTGTAGCTTGGTCACCATCTGCCACAAATATTACAACTTGTTAATACTATTATTTAATCATGTCTTGGATAGTTTACAAAAGAAAAATTGGGATGTAAGCTCTAATAATAATAATAATAATAATAAGTTCTAGAGCACAATACTCCTGACCTCACAATCGTGTTAAAAAACAAAGTATGGATTGTCGATGTTGCAATCCCAGGTAACAGCAGGATTGAAGAGAAACAACTGGAAAAGCTGACATGATATGAGGATTTAAAGATCTAACTGCAAAGACTCTGGCACAAGCCAGTCAAGATGGTCCCAGTGGTGATCGGCACACTGGGTGCAGTGCCTAAAGACCTTGGCCTGCACTTAAACACAATTGGCGCCGACAAGATTACCATCTGCCAGCTGCAGAAGGTCACCTTATTGGGATCTGCACGCATTATTCGCTGATACATCACACACTCCTAGACACTTGGGAAGTGTCTGACATGTGATCCAGTACAACAGCCAGCAGAGTGATCTTGTCTGCTGTGGACTCATCTTGTTGTGTTTCAAATAATAATAATAATAATCATCATCATCATCATCATCATCCCACAATATCCACTACATGTGCTATTTTATCTGTGCTGGCTATAGTTAATAAGAGATGTAATCCAATTACTTCTGGAGGGCCACAGATCTCCCAGTTTTGACTTAATGGGTACTTTTCGTGCTAGGAGCAACTTGAGAAACTGCAAGTTGTAATATTTGTGGCAGATGGTGGCCAAGCTCCACCAATTTACTGGAGCGAGAGGATTGGCTGTCTGCAGGACGCCCGGATATTTGATGTTTTACCATCCTTGTGGGAGACTTCTCTCATCTCCCCACATGGGAAACTAGAGCTGACAGACAGGAGCTTGCCCTGCTCCCCGAATTCGAAATGCCAACCTTTTGGTTGACCAGTTCAGCCAGCACAAGAGCTTAAACCATTGTGCCACCAGGGACTCCATAAACAAAATAGACTGAAAAGAAAACTGTCCCAAATTAGCAGTAAGTAGCACTATAAAAAAAGATAGCCATTACAGTAATATAACAAGGTCAAGACATCTTGTTCTGAAAAGTTAGATATGGAAATTAGAAATCCCTATATTTGCTATACTGAGTAATGGCCTGAGTAATGGAGACAATTACGTAGGCCACAAAATAATAGAGACAATTATCCAAACTCATTCTGAGCAGAATCTATCGACAGGTTGACTGTGGATGTCTTGGCTTAATATCCATAGAGTCCACTGAGTGCTCTCCCCACCCACAGAGTTATGAAAAAGTTCTCCCCAAAAGGAAATAAATTTATCTTTCCTGTCCCCAAAGCTCTTTATGAGAAGCGAAGAGGAGGACTGTGTCCTGTCAGTTACACACCAATTATATGGATGGGGCATGTAACTGAGCAAAGAGAAACCTGCAGCCTTAGTGGCCACTGCACTGAAACCTTAAGACCCAAGTAACATCCTTTGATATACCTAAGAAGAGTCCATACCAGCAAGGGAGTGCAGTTCCTAGATGCACAAAACATGTGGGCTTTAAACTCAATAGCTCTTACTCATTAAGGCTACTTGACCAATAAGTGCCTTATTCCTTATCATCTGAAGCAGTTAAGTCTCCAGAGCTGTAAACTGACTCTGCACAGAAACGGTTGCTAACGGCACTCACAAAACAGACATGAACTCTGACCCAAACCAGCTGTTCACAAGGATTTATCGCAAATTAGCATTGTAGTGGCTAAATGAGCATGGAACCCTCCAGCCGGAAGCCCCAAGGCTCCCTCCTCCCCAGGCATCTACTTTTGTCCTTTTCACAAGAATCCCTTCTACCACATGGGGCCTGTTTAAGACAGTACCACATACTCTTAACATAGCTACAGCTCTCAGGATGCAATTGAAGAGTTGTCATCCAATACAGTCACAACTCTTAAGCATTAATCTGGAACAACATGGGAATTAGGGAGGGGAGGAACTGGAAAAGTAGCCTCAGACTAATGATGTGCCAAATATCACTAAATTTCCAAGATCAGTTATCCACAACACCGCTTTTCTTTAGAAGGGCATTCCCAAGGCTTTGTTACAAACACCTTGGTGTGGCAAGAGCTTTAAACCAAAGCAACTTGGCCTCTTTGGCCATTACTGAAATCCTGGACAGATTTTTGTGGTAAGTGGTTAATTGAGTCCTTAGATATCAACAAATGACTGACATCTGTCACTCTGAGAAGAAAACTGAACACAGAGTCAAGGAAAGCCAAGCTTCAAAAGTAGAAGAATGAGAATAAGGCAGCCATTAGCAGATGAGGAGATTTATTAGACTAGGGACAATTACCCATGCCATTAAATTCCCTTCAATTATTGAACTAGAGGATAGGAATTACAGTGGTGCATATGGCATGAAGAAGTCATTGCATTCGAGTGACAAACATTCCACTAGCAAGTTGTAATTTGATGGCAGATACAAGGCATGCAAGAATTTTCACAGGACACAGGAAAGTGGAAGATTGCATTGTTTTCCCTATGTAATGTGACCGGACTGTGTCAGCCTGACTGGAGCAGTCATTCCCTATTCTCTGCAGGGCCATACAATTCCTCAAGGACTAATGTTCATAATTAAAGAGTCTTGTGAGTCCGTAGAGTACCCATCCAGAGGTGCTTGCCTGCTGCATGGCTGTATGATCTGTTGGCTCAATCCATCTTTACACCTATTATTGCTGCATTCTCTGCTCAGAAAGCACATGGGCCATTCAGTCCCTTTTCCCATTGAGAAATGCAGCAAAATTTTTCTCTTTGGAAAAGAGGGGGCTCCCTGCTGTATCTCTGGCCAGTCACAGCTTTTGGCCCAAATTCTCCTGATCAGAGTGACAAGTGGTGAGCTCCTAAGGAAAGAGCATTTTTTCCTAGGCATATTGGTTTTTAGTCAAAATAGTGAAAGTTTGGATTGCTATGAGTTTTCTGGGCTGTATGGCCATAATCCAGAAGCATTCTCTCCTGACATTTTGCCCACATCAATGTGTTCTAAAATCTTCCAGCTGGTTGCCTTGAGTCCCATTTTGTCAGAAAACTGGAATATACATTAAACACATAAATAAATGATCATACATAATTTTAACTCATTGGAGTGACAAACTTTGGTTCCTTCAAGAACTTTTCTTTGAAAAGGGAGCCTGTGATGCTTCAATTGTCCCTGTCCATTGGCCATGTTGTTGTTTTTTCGTGTCAGGAGTGACTTGAGAAACTGCAAGTTGCTTCTGGTGTGAGAGAATTTGCCACCTGCAAGGACACTGTCTAGGGGATGCCCAGATGTTTTTCACCATCCTTGGGGAGGCTTCTCTCATGCCCCCGCATGGGAAGCTGGAGCTGACAGATGGGAGCTCACCCTATCTCAAGGATTTGAACCGCTGACCTGTCGGTCAACAATCCTGCTAGCACAAGGGTTTAACCCATTGCGCCACCAGGGGCTCCTGCCATGCTGGCTTGGCTGATGGGAACTGCATTCCCAACATCTGAAGAACTGCAAGTCTTGTTTCTTTCCCCGCCCCACCCATCACCACAACTGTCAGCATTTCTTTTCCTGTTCAAATATTTAGCTAACAAGAACAGATCAAACACAGGTAGTCATTATGAATAAACTACATTAATGTACTATACAAAATGGAAGAAAACACCAGAGAGCAAGTGCAGAAAGAAGAATGTAGAGTGTGGGTTGCTTACAAAAACCAAATAGAGTGAACTTGGAAAGGTGGAGAGGAAGAATTCAGTAGAACTTTAGGCAAGTCACATAATCTTTTGTGCCAGTTTTTTCCCCATCAGGTTAACAAAGGCTGATATCATACTGCATGCAGATATCCTCAGAGGCAGAAAGCCAAGCATGCAAAAGAACAAGAAGGGAGCATTCCAAGAGCAGAGCAAGAGGAAGGCATGAATTTGAAAAATGTGCCATGGGCTTGAAAAGAAAAGTGAACAGTAAGGAGGCTCTCAAACCCCTGCTGCCAGCTTCGGAGCATTTGCCTTCTGCAGTGATCACTTGAACTACTTCCTGAAGCAGAATACTCTGGTGAGGAAAGGGCCAGCCATGTCTAGGACAAGGGACATACCGCATGACTGCCGGAGCTGCCCTGCTTGGATACAGCCGCTTGGTACTTAGCAAGCCTGTCCTTAATTGATGTTTCCGACAAGCGAGGCGGCATCTCCTGGTTTCTCCTGCTCTCTGGTTTCTCTGGGCTGGATGTTGGGGAAGTGGAGAAGAGGTGACCTGAAACAGAATGTGCAGTTCAAGGTTATAGTGCCCGACCGCGGATTGAGGTTGACTTATACACCACTATATACGGCATTATGTAAAATTCCACAGCTTTTGCTTACAAGGCCAAATGAACTGCAAGGTGCCAGACCTCAAGGACAGAAGTGGATTTATGTTTGTCAAAATAGAAATATGGCAGCAGTAGCCAAGTTTTGGCAAGTTGACAATTTGAATCTTACATCTGTTATCAGCTCACTAGGTAGCCTTAATGGCCTTGATTCCCCAACTGCAACACTGGCTTAGCTTAAATTGTTATTGTAACGATTCCAACTACATAACATAGTACTTTGAACAATACAAATGTACTATACAAGCTAAGTATAACACTGTTTTAACAATACATAATTGGCTCTGTCGGCATACTGCAGTAACAATTGAAATTTTTCTTACATATATATAAGAATAATATATGGCAAAGGGAAGCTATATTGACATATTTATTCATTGTCTTTGCTAATTCTCTCTCTAAATAGCCCTAAAACACACCTTTTTGGGTTTTTCTTAACTTTATTAATCATTTTGTTTGTTTCTTTAATCACATTTCCACCAAAATCTTGTACCATCCTACAAGCCCACCAAACATGGAAAAGGATGCCTTTTTTTGTCTTGCACCTCTAGCATTCCCCTTGGAGAGATTTATCTATTTTAACTATCCTCTTTGGAGTTATATAAGGCTTATAAAAAATTTATAATATGGCAAAGGGACATTTCACCATCACAGTGGTAATGTAAAGGTAAAGGTTTCTTCCTGACATTAAATCCAATCGTGTCCGACTCTGGTGGGTGGTGTTCATCTCCATTTCTAAGCCGAAGAGCCGGCGTTGTCCATAGACACCTCCAAGGTCATGTGGCCGGCATGACTACATGGAGCACTGTTACCTTCCCGACAGAGCGGTACCTATTGATCTACTCACATTTGCATGTTTTCGAACTGCTAGGTTGGCAGAAGCTGCTACACAGTTCTACAATTCTATATAATAATAACATATTATATAGAGGAGTATCACATACATATATTTGGGAACAAGTGGGAAACTGAAGTTCTCTGCAGCATACAATGCATATATGATTTAAAGACACAAACACACACAATGTGTTATTCTTGCTTAATTACAGGGAAGATTTTCGATACAAGGCATGTGTCTGGTGAGGAATATCTGCATTGTTATCCTCCAACATCCAAGTTTTCAAGGTGGGTAGGAAGGTCTCCTTCTCTTTCATTTTGCCAAAAAGGATGGCTGCTCAGCATGCCACTGGATACACAGGAAATTGGACAGTGCTCACCTGAGACATTGTGGCTTTTTTCTCCAGAGCTGAAATCAAGGTCCTCTGAAGAAAAACTATTCTCTGAAATTCTTCTATTACCAGGAGCCCTGCCTTGGTCACGAAGAACCTGTTTCAAAAGACAGAAATGCATATATTTATTATCTAATCCCAAAAGAGACTGTTCAAACAACTTAAGCAAATAAGATCAACACTTCTTATTGTTGAATCAATATGTAGGCAATGAAGAGAATCAAATATTCTCTTCATTGCCTACATAAATTACACCTACTTTTCAGTTTAATTGATTAAAATTATAGCCCACTCCTGCTTCAGCAATTACATTTTTTCAGTTCAATTCAAATACCAACTTCTATATACAGTATAGGTCAGTGGTTTGAATCCAGGGAGTGGGGTGAGCTCCCGCTATTAGCCCCAGTGTCTGCCAACCTAGCAGTTCAAAAATATGCAGATGTGAGTAGATAGATAGGTACCACTCCAGTGGGAAGGTAACGGCGTTGCACACAGTCATGCTGGACTCATGACCTAGGAAGTGTCTATGGACAACGCCGGCTCTTCGGCTTAGAAATGGAAATGAGCACCACCCCCACAGTCGGACACAACTATACATAATGCCAGGGGAAACCTTTACCTATACCTATATACAGTATACTCACATATAGTTAACCTCACATATAAGCCAAGGGTTGGTTTTAAGACCAAAATTATGGATTTTATATGACTCATGGATAAGTCACTGTGCAAAAAAGGAAAAGCACCAGTGCCATCCCAGGGGCCCAGGCATCCCTGATCACAGCCACCAGCATTTCCACACACAGGCATTCAAAATATGAGGTGACAACATGATGGGGAGAATGGAGGGATCAGCACTTATTGTAGGTGCTCCTGGGATGGACTAAGCTCTTGCACTTGGCCACTGTACTCAGAGAAGGGAGTGGTGTTTTTTTATATAAGAGTTAAAGAAGAATACTTACATTGGCCTGTGAATAGGTCTACCAAGTTTCTTTGGGCTGATAGACTGACTAAAATATGTACACCAGTGGTTCTCAACCCGTGGATCCCCAGGTGTTTTGGACTACAACTCCCAGAAATCCCAAACAGTTTACCAGCTGTTAGGATTTATGGGAGTTGAAGACCAAAACATCTGGGGACCCACAGGTTGAGAACCACTGACAGAGATAAAGTGTTTTCAGGTGTCACTTTAATTCTACCCAAGAGTCTTAATTTACCTTATCAACTCCCTGTCCAGTTACAACTCCCTATCCAGCACAGAGACTGTCTTTATGTGATAAGAATGGGGAAGCTGTGACCCTTTAGGCATTCCTGAATCACTCCCATTATATATGGCCAATGGTTATACTTTGTGTGTGTGTGTGTCAGGAGCAACTTGAGAAACTGCAAGTCACTTTGGTGTGAGAGAATTGGCTGTCTGCAAGGACACTGCCCAGGGGACGCCCAGATGTTTTGATGTTTTACCATCCTTGTGGGAGGCTTCTTTCATGTCCCCGCAGGGGGAGCTGGAGCTGACAGAGGGAGCTCATCCGCACTCTCCCCTGATTCGCACCTCCGACATGTTGGTCTTCAGTCCTGCCGGCACAAGGGTTTAATTCATTGCGCCACCGGGGGCCCTTGTTATACTAACTAGGGCTACTGCACATTGCAGTCTAACAACCTTTGAAGGGGAGTACATGCCTTTAGTCCCTGCCTTCATTGTTTCCCACTTCACGTTAGATCTTTATTTTTATCATGCCTCTGCCTGTGACCACTGAGGTACCTGAACATTTCCATCTCTCTTGAACAGCTCTCCCTTGGCCAGATTCCCTATCAGGAACTCTCTTGCTATAAAATGCTCCTTCAATCTCAGCTTTCAAATATGTTCCTCCAAAACCCATGAAGTCTTTGTATGAAGCTTACAGCCTTGAGCCCTTCCTTACACAAAGCATGCATTGTTATCTATGCTTGTGCATATGTCCAAATGGCCCTTACCCCTCCCTCATCCACTCTTCCCTAAGCTGTCCGTCACCGTCAAACTGTGCCTTTATTTGTTTAAAATTTATGTTACTCCAATGCCCCAGGCATGTCGATATTACTCCACATACTGACATGACTGTCAATATAATCTAGGTCACAGGGGCAAATATGATTTGACAATTAGCATAAAAAATGCCTAATGCAGAATAGAGACATGGCACATTCAGACTCTAACTAGGTCATTTTTAAATTTACAATCTACCTCTCCCTCTAACAGGTTCCCAGGACAGATCCAAATAGAGTGAAACAAGTTATGCACTTCTTGATTTAGTAATTAAAAAAAAATAGAATTTGAAAGATGAAAAACCACTATGTCACTGTAGAGATTGATTCCCAATGACTCAATATACTGTGTGTCTCACAACTAGCACATCCTACAACTCTTACGTTTCTCTGAGGGTATCCTATCAGACTGGAAAAAATGATGGACGAGTGGGCTTATTAAGAAAAGACCCTCCACATAAATGTACAGCAAAGTAACTTATCAGCAGCCGCGTGACCCAGCATCAGTAGCCCAAAGAGATAAAAAGAACAAAAACACACAGACCAATGTTATCTCTTCCACAGGAGGCTTTTCGTTGTAGTAAAATAATATGGTTTGAACTATTTACAAGAACTAGGTTTCCATAACACAAATAAACAAATACATAAGAGCTTTACATGGAGCAGCTTTCACACTGGAGCTTTCTCACACAAGTCTTTTCTCACACTAAGGTTTACCTCACACTCTTCAGGACGACACTAGCTTTGGCCCACTAACTCTAACAGGCTTTGGCCTACTCACTCTCCTAAGGATGACACTAGCTTTGGCCCATTCACTCTAACAGGGTTCACCCTATTATTTTTTTCAGTGCTTGACTCACACTTTTGTAATCAAAAATACCTAGTTAATATTTAATATTTCTGACAACCCTTCTATTTTTGATTACAAACACCCCCAATTTAAAATCATAAATACATATATACATAAATACAATTTGCTGTTAAATTCACAGGATTTCACAACTAAAATTTACATGAATTTAGCATTTCAAAAATGTCAGATATGATACATGCATCTCAAAGTAGGCAGTCCTTGAGATTCATGCTGATGGTGAATTACTGAAATAGTTTGAGCTCACTATTTAGTCATTTTTTTAAACTTGCCTTAACCTTTTTTTAAATTATATTATTCAACAAGATGTCATAAAGTATAGCAAATCAATAGAAGTTTATCCCTGAAAAGAAAAAAAGTGAAAACTGAAGCAACTACCAGAAATAAAACAAACTTATTTGGACAGTCATAACCCAAAGTCAGTCACTAGTGAAAATACATACAGTAATTTTTCAACCTTCGCTAGTAATATGTTAGAAAAGGAATAATGATGCTTTGTTCAGCTGAAGGAATGGTAGGAACAGCAGCCAGAAAAGCCCATGTTAGCATGTTCATATTGATCCCAGTATTAGATTCCGTGACAATATATGGCCAAATGTGGATTTTTTTGCTGATCTCAGTTATTTCATTGTACCTTCTCTGTGATAGTATGGGTTGTCTTAAACTATCGAACCTACAGAGGTTTGGCACAAAGAATATGAAGTCAAAGACGAGAGCTATATATTGAAAAGCCTGCCATATTTAGCTTCAAATCGCAGTATTCTATGCCAGTGGTTCCCAAGCTTTGGCCCTCCAGGTGTTTTGGACTCTGGCTTCCAGATGTTCTGGCTGTTGGGTGAGCTGGATGGGGCTTCAGGGAATTGGAAGATAACCAAAGTTTGGGAACCACTGTTCTAGGCTATACCTACTCATCATGGCCTGGGGGCTTCATTCCATCATCAGATTAAACTCTGTGTGTGTGTGTGTGTGTGTGTGTGTGTGTGAGAGAGAGAGGAGCGACTTGAGAAACTGCAAGTAACTTCTGGTGTGAGAGAATTGGCCGTCTGCGAGGATGTTGTCCCGGGGACACCTGAATGTTTCATGTTTTACCATCCTTGTGGGAGGCTTCTCTCATGTCCCATATGGGGAGTTGGAGCTGACAGAGAGAGCTCAACCCACTTTCCCCGGATTTGAACCGATGACTTGTCGGTCAGCAGTCCTGTCGGCACAAGGATTTAACTTATTGTGCCACCGGGGGCTCCAGATTCAACATGACGTTTTATTAAATGGACAAATTACTGAGGCTTAGGGTATTACATTTTGCTCTAATAAAGAGAAGCAGGAACGGTGTGGCCTTCCAGATGTGCCTGGAATGCTGCCCTCAGCAGTCCTTATCACTACCAATGTCAGGGAGGGCTGCATATTGAGGTTTAACAACATCCAGGGAAAACTATACAGTTCTCATCCTTGTAAACAGACAATACAATGTGTAGAGTTAACACAGTTTGCCACGACTTTAACTACCATGACTCAATGCTATGGAATCCTGAGAGTTATAGTTTGGTGAGACATCAGCACTTTTTGGCAGAAAAGGCTAAACCTGTGAAACTACAACTCCCAGGATTCCATAGCAATGAGTCATGGCAGCTGAACTGCATTAATACAACAGTGTAGATACACCCACAGACACTTAAACAGATGTCCCCAACAGCTAAAGAAAATAGATCTTGCATTTCCCTATCCCTTTTTAGTACAGGAAGCAGCAGCGGGGTATTAGCATTGACCAAGATATATATAAAGAAGAGGGGCAAAAACCAAATAATTTGAAATAAAGGCAATTCTTTCCACAATGGTACCTACTCTCTTCTTCCCCCAACAAGAAGCAGCAGAAACAAGTTACATATTGAACTGTATTAAGGGTTATGCATACACACAGGCCTCTATTCCCTATCTGACATTAAATTTAAAAAATATCTTTCTGTTTTGATGTTTTAGCATAAAATCTGGCCACTGCATCTAGCAAGCTCCAAAAGTGTTTTAAAGCAAAGTGTTACAAGAGAACAGACTTTTTACACTATATAATGCTACATTTTAGAGTTCTGAATACAATGCACTAGCCACATGGACAAAAAAAACCCATACTCATTCTGGAGTGGTCCCTATCCGGAAACATTGCCCTTACGATGATTTGCATCCCAACCTGTTCTTTGGCTCCTAAACCGCCTTTAAAAGAATTGCCTTTTAACCATCATTTTGGCTAAACATCTGAATGAATTCCAGATTTTTTTTTCCGTGCAACCATTTCCCAATAAGTGGTTTCATATCAGAGATGGGTGTAAGTAATTTTTTATATATAAATAATTTTTATTATAATAAATATGTACTACAAACACATTTGCTAACAATTACAATCAAATGAGACATACTTAGTTTTGCAGTATTTACAATACTTGCAACATTCACATCAGAGATGGGATTAGGAGAAGCCTGAAATGATTGGTGGGAGAAGAGAAGGGCCAGTAAGTCAGGTGTCTTTGCACCAGGAAGAGGGTAGTTCACATCTAAAATTTTAATTTTAAATTTACAGACCCTTAGAGATTTGCAAAGCTTAGAATCATAGAAACATAGAGTTAGAAGAGACCCCCAAAGGCCATCTAGTCTAACCCCCTTCTATCATGCAGGAACACACAATCAAAGCAGCCTCGACAAATGGCAATTCAGTCTTTGGTTAGAAACCTCCAGAGAAGGACACTCCATCACGCTCCGAGGTAGCGTATTCCACTATCAAAATAGCTCTTACTATCAGTAAGCTCTTCCTAATGTTTAGGTGGAATCACTTTTCCTGCTATTTAAATCCATCAGTCCATTGTGTCCTAGTATGTATTCTAGAACAGCAGGAAACTAGCTTGCCCCTTCCTCAACTACGGTGTCTTATTTGGGTTGCTGTGAGTTTTCAGGGCTGTGTGGCCATGTTCCAGGAGCATTCTCTTCTGACATTTTGCCCACATCTATGGCAGGCATCCTCAGAGGTTGAGAGGTCTGTTGGAAACTAGGCAAGTGGGGTTTATATATCTGTGGAATGTCCAGGGTGAGAGAAAGAACTAGTTTGCTTGAGGCAATTGGCCACCTTGATTAGCATTTAATGGCATTGCAGCTTCAAAGCCTGGCTGGTTGCTATCTGGGGGAATCCTTTGTTGGGAGGTGTTAGCTGGCTCAGATTGAATCTTGTCTGGAATTTCCTTACTTTTTTAGTTTTGCTCTTTATTTACTGTCCTGATTTTAGAGTTTTTCAATACTGGTAGCCATATTTTGTTCATTTTCATAGTTTCCTCCTTTCTGTTGAAATTGCCCACATGCTTGTGGATTTCAATGGCTTCTCTGTGTAGTCTGACATGGTGGTTGTGAGAGTGGTCCAACATTCTCATTTAACTGACAAAGAAACACGTCCTTCCCCCAGAATATAGAAGACGGACAGCTAGTTCTACAGCAAAAGCAGTCTTAATCACACATATGGATTTGTGTCTATTTATTTACACATAAACAGTGACAGTGACAGAGAGAGAGAGAGAGCAGGTTTTACATACTTCCTGACTTCCTTTGTAGTGCTCCATGCACACAATGCATGAATATATACATTTGTTATCAACACTTTTGCCAAACTAATGAAGGACTGCTTGAAAATGCCATCTTGCACCCCCCCCCCCAAAAAAAAACCACCCACAAAGCTAAGTTTGCTTGTACCATTTTACATATGGGACATCATTTTACTATGATATTATAAATAATGGGATGTGAGCATCCATGGATTTTTTTTTGCATAGGGATCCTGGAGCCAAACACTAGCTGATATCAAGGCCCCACTGTATACTCGCCTTACAATAAAATTATCAGCTTTTAAAATATCCAGGTGTGCATCCTCCATAAGACAATTTTTGATACCTAACTGTGTCAGTATGCCAACCTTGCCAAATCTGGATGGTTTAAGACTACATTTCCCATCACCCTGGCCATGGTGTCTAGTGCTCCTAGGAGTCTTATACATCTGAAGATAAATCAAGATCATTTTTTAAAAGCCATGTCAGTTTTTTGAGAATTCCTTTAAAAGATGCAGGGAAAAAAACAAAAGGGGCATTTCCTCCTTCCAAATAAAAAAAATAATTGTCGAATGAAAATGCACAAATTTGTACCAAAATGCATATTTGTGACACTGGTTAGAGAGTAAATCATCCAAAATCTTATAAAAGCTGGAGGTTGCTCATATTTCTCAGACGCAACATTGCCCCCACCCTTCCAGCCCCCAACTTGCTGTCATCAGATAGGTATTCATTTTGGAGAACTTTTTCCCTAAACATTCAACATGGGAAGAATTTGCCAACAGAATTTTGGTTTAGTATGTTCAAATTCCAGGAAGTCTCTGCATTATGAAGACGCTGAACTCGTGACTTTTAGTGACGTGTCTTTATCAAAATACACAAAGTTCTACCCAGAACTGGGCTGAGTCCTGGGACGCCTGCAAAAGACGTCCCAAATAAGGTTTCTAATAAGGTTAATTAGAAAGTGTAATTCCTAACCAGTGGAAAGATTTCACAGATCTTTAGAACAGAAAGGAAAAAATCATTCAGGGTGTGTCAGTCTGCAGCTGATTCGAGCATCACAAAATCATAACTTAGCTAAGAAAGCTATCATTGCCATAAACAAAGAAAGAGAAAGGGGTGGAGAGCAAGAGCTTCAGCTCTGGTCAACTATTTTGAGATGCTTACAGATGAGAGTCCCCTCCCCTCCAGCCCCCCTTTAAATCAAGTGGTGTGTGTGTGTGTGTGAGAGAGAGAGAGAGAGAGAGAGAGGAGCAACTTGAGAAACTGCAAGTTGCTTCTGGTGTGAGAGTTTTGGCCCTCTTCAAAGATGTTCCCCAGAGGACACCCGCATGTTTTGGCATCCTGTGTGAGGCTTCTCCCATGTCCCTGCATGAGAAGCTGGGGCTGACAGACGGGAGCTCATCCCGCTCCCCAGATTCAAACCGCAGACCTTTCAGTTAGCATCCCTGCTGGCACAAGGGTTTAACTCATTGTCCTGCCTCAATGAAGTCCAGGTGATATTGCTTTCCTCTCATCACCCCCCCCCCTTATTTTTCAAAAGATCCTTGCAATTTTTAATTCCCACAAAATAAAAAAAATCCATGAAGGAAGGAAAGACAGAATGGCAACAACAATGTCTCAACTGATAGTGGTAGGAGCCCCTGGTCTGGAAGCACCTGGATAGCTTAATGGCCAAAAGAAAAGTGCCAGACAGGTTTCGCCTCCTCCCGCTGGTTTCTTCTATTATTCAAAAATGAAGGGAGAGTGAATATAAAGGGACACGGATCTTTCAAATTAAGGGCAGTCAGCCCTGGTTAGT
Source organism: Anolis sagrei (assembly GCF_037176765.1). Classification (NCBI taxonomy): domain Eukaryota; kingdom Metazoa; phylum Chordata; class Lepidosauria; order Squamata; family Anolidae; genus Anolis; species Anolis sagrei. The sequence goes on from NC_090022.1 coordinate 140,345,897, forward strand.
ACTTGGATGGGAGGCTGCCAATGAATATCAGGTGCTCCGGGCCTGCTTTTCAGAGGAAAGAACTTGTAGAAAAACTTTTGATACTCTTTGACCAAGAAAATCCCAGGAAATTGATAGGGTTAAGGCAACTTGAAGTCATATACAGACACCCTTTGGCACTTCCCCTACTCCCTGCAAACTTCTAAAGCAGGAAATACCAAACTACATCAGGAGTGGGAAGTCATAGAATCATAGAATCAAAGAGTTGGAAGAGACCTCATGGGCCATCCAGTCCAACCCCCTGCCAAGAAGCAGGAATACTGCATTCAAAGCACCCCTGACAGATGGCCATCTATCCTCTGTTTAAAAACCTCCAAAGAAGGAGCCTCCACCACACTCCGGAGCAGAGAGTTCCACTGCTGAACGGCTCTCACAGTCAGGAAGTTCTTCCTCATGTTCAGATGGAATCTCCTCTCTTGTAGTTTGAAGCCATTGTTCCGCGTCCTAGTCTCCAAGGAAATAGAAAACAAGCTTGCTCCCTCCTCCCTGTGGCTTCCTCTCACATATTTATACATGACTATCATATCTCCTCTCAGCCTTCTCTTCTTCAGGCTAAACATGCCCAGCTCCTTAAGCCACTTCTCATAGTGTTTGTTCTCCAGACCCTTTATCATTTTAGTCGCTCTCCTCTGGACACATTCCAGCTTGTCAATATCTCTCTTGAATTGTGGTGCCCAGAATTGGACACAATATTCCAGATGTGGTCTAACCAAAGCGGAATAGAGGGGTAGCATTACTTCCCTAGATCTAGACACTATGCTCCTATTAATGCAGGCCAAAATCCCATTGGCTTTTTTTGCCGCCACATCACATTGTTGGCTCATGTTTAACTTGTTGTCCACGAGGACTCCAAGATCTTTTTCACACGTACTGCTCTCAAGCCAGGCGTCCCCCATTCTGTATTGTTGCATTTCGCTTTTCCTGCCAAAGTGAAGTATCTTGCATTTGTCACTGTTGAACTTCATTTTGTTAGTTTTGGCCCATCTCTCTAATCTGTCAAGATAGTTTTGAATCCTGCTCCTGTCCTCTGGACTATTGGCTCTCCCTCCCAATTTGGTGTCATCTGCAAACTTGATGATCCTGCCTTCTAGCCCTTCACCTGTCATTAATAAAGATGTTGAACAGGACCGGGACGTTGCTCTCAGTATCCATCACCATTAATTACGCTGATTAGAGCTGCTTTTTCATGTCAGGAGTGACTTGAGAAACTGCAAGTTGCTTCTGATGTGAGAGAATTCGCCGACTGCAAGCATGTTGTTCAGGGGACACCCAAATGCTTGATGTTTTACCATCATGTGGAAGGCTTATCTTAAGTCCCCGCACAAGAAGCTAGAGCTGACAGATGGAAGCTCACCCTCTCCCCGGATTCAAACTACCAACCTGTCAGCAGTCCTCCTGGCACAAGGGTTTAACCCACTGCACCAACGGGGCTCCACATTAGAGCTGCTGAGAGCTGCAATGCAAATAATGGGGAAAATCAACCTCAATGGAGCATCTAGTTCCCTTGCCTTTGTTTTCTGCCACCACCAACTAAATAAAGTTCAGTAGCAGTCTCTAGCAGCTTGGTCCAAGGCAGGGTATGGGATGAAATACTGGCTCTCAGAATTTCCTTTGACTGAACCACACACAATCAATTCAAACAGACCATCAAGTTATTTTTGCTACTGCAGTTGTCCTACCCTCTTGTGCACTGCAAGAACAGTGTAGCTTGGATTCAACCACCTTTCTACCTTCCACAAACTTGAAGGAGCCTCCCCAGCTAATGCCAGCTAACGCTCTTTTGCAAAGGACTCAGCAGACGCACAGATAACTTTGCCTGGGAAATGGGCGGCATGGCGTGATTGACATTAAGTTGTTGGCAGAGCCAAAGTAAAGGTCAGCTCTAACTGTCAGAAAGGAAGGGACGATACACGACAGCAGGGTACGTTTCGCCCTTAATGATTAGGTTGAAATCAAGGTCAGACTTAACGGGTTGATGGCATTTACAGTTTAACCCACAACTTCACAACTCACTGTGACAACCTGACACTGTTAAAGTGATGCAAATCTCAGCTTGGTTATTGCTTGCACAGAAGACTCTCTGGGTGCCCCGTCTAAGCTGCTTTACGCTTCCCAAAAGAGCTGGCTAGAAGCACAATAAATAAAATAAGAGTCCTGATTAACTAATGGCAAAATCCAATAAGGCAACTCAGACCACAAGGAAGCAAGCCAGTCCTTGGGTGACAATTGGGGACTGGGGAGGAGGGGGAGGATAAGAAAAGGGGGGAGGATAAGCAAAAAAGAAATGTGGGTTGGAGGTCTACTGATCCCTCCCAGCACCCAAAAAGGCACTTGTGCAAGGCAAACATGAGAGCAACTTGAAAAGTACAACTTCAGCAGGAACATCTGCCCCCCCCCCCAAACACTCCTCAAATCCACAAAGAGTTACAGCTCCTGATTTTCACACACCTCTATACCCTTTCCACAAACCTGTCAAAGACAAAGGAATGTTGATCATACGATAACTGCACCGAACATGCATAAAATGTGAGCTGAAGGAAAAGGGAGTGTCCTTTTACCACCTGGTAGGACATTTCTGCCTCTTTTCAAGAATGGAGAGGCACGGAGCTCATCACATGGGTTGAAAAGAGGCAGAAATGTCCTGAAAGGAGGGAACTCTGAACACAGGCCAACAATCGTGTTCAGAGCTCCTACCTCTTATCGCATTTTACTCTCATATTTACAACTGAAAAACAGCTGCGATGAGAACCATCGAAGTTCCCCCATCCGTCAGCAGTCTCTTGTATCCTATGGGGTTTGATACAGAACAATAGGAGCCCATGGAAAGCAATGCTTTTAACCTGGGTCACTGCCTCTTGTATTCTATGGGGTTTGGAGCAGAACCATCGAATCCTATTAAAGAAGTGGTTTTAAACTGGTGTCAGTCTCCTTTAATGTAAGTAGCTTTGGGCAGGGCAAGGGATCTCTTGGTTTTTGAATATTGTTTCCCCTGATTTTAAAAAAATACTGACCTTGTGATGAATGCAAAACATGAATGTATTGCCAACTCTTAAGTTTCCAGGTATGAGTCTGATGGGGAGGCAGAACTCCAAACAATCCCTTAAAGTGACGATTCTCTCCCTTAAAGGGGCAGCCACCCTTGCTTTCCCCACTCAATGTGATGAGGTGGTGAGAGAAGATCTTGTAACCTGCATGGACTGACTGCACTTACAGGGCTGTCTGCTACCAAGAAACCGTCATATATTAGAATGATGAAATACATAAGGAAAGCCCAATCCACATCTCACAGTGTCAGCAGCTTTATCCTAAGAGATAGTTAAAACTTTTATACTTTTTTTTCTTTCAAAGTACAGTATATTGATGTGCTTCTCTCCACAATATGCATCAAAATCAGTACTAGGGGATTTTCAAAGTGTTGTATTCTCCAAATGCTGATGGACCCCAAAGAGAATTCAACAACTATTAAGTGGGGGGGGGGGTGTCAGGAGTGACTTGAGAAACTACAAGTTGCTTCTGGTGTGAGAGAATTGGCCATCTGCAAGGACATTGCCCAGGGGATGTCTGGATGTTTTACCATCCTGTGGGAGGCCTCTTTCATGTCCTCACATGAGAAGCTGGAACATGAGAAGGTGGTAAGCATGTGGGAGACTTTCTACTCCAAACAGGCTTCAGTTGATTAAACTCGACATTTTCAGAGGGCAGTAGGCTCAATGAGTTGTAGGTTTTTCAGGCTATATGGCCATGTTCTAGAAGCATTCTCTCCTGACGTTTCGCCTGCATCTATGGCATGCATCCTCAGAGGTTGTGAGTAGGCGCAATCTTTGATCACTAGTCCAATGTCTCGACCAAGCCATGCTGTCACAGTAACTCAGGGTTGCCAGAAACACGTGAAACAAATCTTCTCACTAACCTTTCTGCCATTCCATTCAACACAGCAGGAGTGGGAGCTATTGCAATACAGTCTTCTAAGTACCGGTATCTTGACGCACACAACCAGCAGGGGGGAAAGGGCCTGCTTCCGCACAGTATTGTACATGCTCAAACACAGCATTTGTGTGACTTGGCAAGTCAGTGGCATTTTTTCCTGCAGAAAAGCTTTCCCAGTGCCACTTGGAACCTGAATCAATTTGAGCAATTAGTCTGAATCAACTTAATTAACACCTCCAGGGCTTGGGGTTAATTCGACCAACTGGAAGTGTTGTTTTGTTTTTCTGAGCATGAGGATGAATATCAACTCATCTGGCTGCAATGTCAACTGGCTATTGCAAAACAATATTCAATAAAGTTAAAGCATTTCCCAAACATCTGGAACTCAAGTGGTTCCAGCTCAAGAGTCCTTAAGAGCCCCTGAGTCACTGCTGTAGATCTCCCACACCTCATTCTGTACTCTTCACAGTTATCTCTCTCACACTCAAAAAAACTCTCTCTCTGCTTACTGGCTCGAATCCTCCCAGCGTCACTCCCTGAAGAGAACAAATCATAGCTGGCGGGGAGCCTTCCCAGCACCTCCTTCTCCATGGCCTCTAAAGAGCAGTCTCCACCACATCTCAATATGCCAAATGGTTTTCTGCCGACTTCCAAAGTGATACGAGGCAAGTGTTACTATTACAAGACATCCCCCCCATCTATTCAATGTCTTTGGCACAACAATATTACGTTGCTGTTAGTTTTTTGGGCTGTACGGCCATGTTCCAGAAGCATGCTCTCCTAACACTGCCGGAATGTGGACATGCAGCTCAAAAAGCCCACAGCAACCCAGTAGTTCCAGCCATGAAAGCCTTTGACAATACAGCAATATTCTTTCACATATCTCCCACACTGGCACAACCTGGGGATCACAACCAGATACAGTGAAGATATCTGCCCTTGTGCTATGCTACTCTGCTGCTGAGTATGCATGCCCAGTGTGGAACACATCTCACCATGCTAGAACAGTGGATGTGGCTCTTAATGAGTCATGCCGCATTATCACCATTGCACCCTACACCACTGGAGAAATTACACTGTTTAGCCTGTATTGCACCGCCTGACATCCGCTGGGGAGTAGCAACCAATAGTGAAAGGACCAAGGCAGTAACATCTCCGATCCACCCCCCGTTTGGCTATCAGCCAGCACGCCAACAACTTAAGTCAAGAAATAGCTTTTTAAGATCTACAGAGACACTAGCTGGAACACCTCAGCAAGCAAGAGTCCAAAAGTGGCAGGCTCAAACCCAGAACCTCAATCAATGGCTGATACCAAATGAGAGACTCCCTCTTGGGCACATAGAAAACTGGGCGACTTGGAAGGCGCTAAACAGACTGCGCTCTGGCACCACGAGATGCAGAGCCAACCTTAAGAAATGGGGCTACAAAGTGGAATCCACGACATGCAAGTGTGGAGAAGAGCAAACCGCAGACCACCTGCTGCAATGCAACCTGAGCCCTGCCACATGCACAATGGAGGACCTTCTTACAGCAACACCAGAGGCACTCCAAGTGGCCAGATACTGGTCAAAGGACTATAATAGAATACCAAGTCTGCAAACTGTGTTTTTGTTTGTTTGTTTGGTTTTAGCTCAAAACAACTGTTTTTGGTTCGCTCTTGACACGACAAATAAATAAATAAATAAATCGCACTCCCTAAAAATAGCATGCATTCTCAAAATGTAAAACATTAGAGATTTTACTTCTAGGCCTTTCTGAATATTAACTAACCATCTCTTCTACTATCTAATTCTATTTAACTCCGAAACAATAATTTATTTTAGAATATTTATTATACCCATCTCTTCATTCATAAAGGCTTTCAGAATAGCTTGAAATTTATTAATTTGATTGTTCCCTGCCCTCAGGCTTACAATCCAAGTAAGACAGTACACAAGAAAAAGAGCTTCTCAGGAAGGAAGGGGATAAAATCAAGCATATACTGCTGATTCCTTTCTTCCTCCAAGGCCACACCACCGACTGTCTGATGGGGTAGCACATCTCAAATGTTGTGTATCCAAGCACATCACATAAATGCAAGAAAGTTATAATATTGTTGTTGTTGTTTGGAGCCCCCAGTAGCACAATGGGTTAAACTGCTGAGATGCTGAACTTGCTGACCGATAGGTCGGCGGTTTGAATCTGGGAAGCGAGGTGAGCTTGTAGTATTAGGCCCAGCTTTTGCCAACCTAGCAGTTCAAAAACATGCAAATGTGAGTAGATCAATTAGCTACTGCTTCAGCAGGAAGGGAACCGCGCTCTATGCAGTCATGCTGGCCACATGACCTAGGAGGCGTCTAGGGACAATGCTGGCTCTTCGGCTTAGAAATGGAGATGAGCACCACCTCCCAGACTTGATTAGACTTAATGTCAAGGGGGAATCTTTACCTTTTATCTGTTGTCGTTTCCCTCTTCCTCTTTTCCTGCTACCTTCTATCTTCACAAACACTGTTGCTTTTTCTAGTAAGTCATCTCTTCTCAAGGTATGACCAAAATAGGACAGTTTAGTCATCTTGACTCACAAAGTAACATGATTCACCAGAAAAGACAATAATGCTTGGGAAGGTAAAAGGCTTTAGGGAAAAAGGAAGGCTACATTCCAGATGGATGGACTCAACCCAAGAAGCCACCGATGCCCTGAGTCCAAGACAGGGCTATTGAGTGAGGGTGGCGTGGAGTTCTCTCATTTATAGAGCAGTCCTTAATGAAAATTGTTTTGAAGGCAGTTAAAAACAACAAAGGTTTTCTTGACAAAATTTGTCCAGGGTTTTAGGGGTCTTGCCTTCCACTGAGGCTATGTGACTTGCCCAAGATTTCCATGGCCAAAGATTCAAACCCTGTTCTCTCTGTGCCCTAGTCCTGCTGTCAAACCACAACACACACTACACATTGCGGCGTACACTTTGAAATTAAAAAAAAGATGGTGGATTGCACGACCAATGTTAAAAATTAGTGGATTTCAATCCCAAATCTCAAGCTGTCGGGGAATGGTGGATTTGAATTATAGCCTGGGATATTGTCTAAGAAAGGAAATGGGAGTGGGAAGTCAGAAGGAATTGTCAAGTTTAGGAATCTTTCCATAAAATGTACAGAAATCTAGAACTGTGTGGAAAGACCCGTTGTTTCTGTCAGAAATATTAAAAATTAACTGGGTATTTTTTATTACAAAAGTGTAAGTCAAGCATTGAAAGAGTTAGTAGGCCAAAGCCTGTTAGAGTCAGTGGGCCAAAGCTAGTGGCGTCCTGAGGAGAGTGAGTAGGCCGAAGCTTGTTAGTTGCCTCCATGAGGGAATTCCTCAGTCTGTGTGAGGAGGCTTCTCTGTGAGGTAGGCCTCACAGTATGAGGAACGCCTAATATGAGAAGGCCTGGTATGAGAAAAGCCTCGTGTGTAAAGCTCCAGTATAAAGGCTGCTACATGCAAAGCTACTATGTACTTCTTTATGATTTACATTGGGGATTTTTGTAATCAAAAATAGAAGGAGTGTCAGAAATATTAAATATTAACGAGGTATTTTTGATTACAGAAGTGTGAGTCAAGCACTGAGTTAGTAGACCAAAGCCTGTTAGAGTCAGTGGGCCAAAGCCAGTGTCGTCCTGAGGAGAGTGAGGTAAACCTCAGTGTGAGAGAGCCTTGTGTGAGAAAGCTCCAGTGTGAAGGCTGCTGTGTGTAAAGCTACTATGTATTTGTTTATTTGTGTTATGGAAACCTAGTTCTTGTAAATAGTGCAACCATAAAAGCTTCTTTGGAAGCTTTTAAGCAAAGGCTGGATGGCCATCTGTCAGGGGTGATTTGAATGCAATATTCCTGCTTCTTGGCAGGGGGTTGGACTGGATGGCCCATGAGGTCTCTTCCAACTCTTTGATTCTATGATTCTATATTATTTTACTACAAAGAAAAGCCTCCTATGGAAGAGATAACATTGATCTGTGTGTTTTTGTTCTTTTTATCACTTTGGCTACTGGTGCTGGGTCACGCTGCTGTTAATAAGTTACTCTGCTATATGTTTACGGGGAGGGTATTTCGTTAATAGGCCCACTTGCCCAACAGTTCCCTCTGGAGCCCTCCTAGTCAGAATGAGGTCAGACCTTTTGGTCCTGCCTCTGGTCTCAAAGGGAGGACCACACCCCTTGAAAGTACTGACTCCTGGCCATCTCCTGAACTGGGGAAGACGGGCAAGGTCTGACTGAGCCACCCTGTAGTCTACTCTTCAAACTACAGAGGACAGCCTGTCGTAGTCCTCCCCAACCCTGCCTTAAGTCACAAAAGCCAAGGAGGGGGAGTGAAGCAAGGCTGTTACCTCTGATCAGTGATCAGATATAGGAAAACAGTCAGAGCTCCGTATCCCTGGATTCTGCATCTACAGATTCCACTATCTACAACTTGAAAATAAACCCCCCACCCTAAAAAAATTCCAGAAAGCAAAACTTGATTTTGCTATTTCATATTAGGGATTTCACTGTGTTGTGCCGTTATATATAGTCAAACTTGACCATCCTCAGAGAGATAAGATGAGCCCCGTAACTTGCCTCCTTCCACAAGGACCTGAAAACCTGGTGGTTCTAGCAGGCTTTTGGAAATGATTAACCCCAGACCCTACCCTGGATATTAGTTAGGTTCCCTACTCTGTACTTTACACACTTCCCTGGCCCTTTGCTACTAGCCCTGGTCTGGCCCTATTATTATTACAGTATAGTGGCATAGTACAATATAGGAATGTATGGTACTAATGTTCTACTATGCTAATAATATAATATATTGTATTTACATGTAACTTGTAAGCCGCTCTGAGTCCCCTTCGGAGTGAGAAGGGCGGCTTATAAATGTCGTAAATAAATAAATATTATAGCTAGTCTGCAGGCCCGGGAAATGAAGAGCCCCAGGCACCACCCTGGCCATTAGCTGGGGCCTTGTCGTGCACTTATCCACTTCCCCAGACCTATATTTTCCTCGTTGGCCCAACCCCCTTGTGGTTATTATTTATTCATTTATTTATTTATTTATTTATGGCATTTATATGCCGCCCTTCTCACCCTGAAGGGGACTCAGAGAGGCTTACAAGGTATATATACATACAATATATTATTAACATAGTACAATATCAGTTTTAAATATTGCTATATTGCACTATATCAATTATACTGTTATGCAGCAGACTTTGGAAATACCTGACCATTAGGTAGGCCATGCATGCACTTTACCCATTCCCCGGGCCCTAGTCTACTTCGTCGTACTAGCCCAGCCCTCTCATAGTTGTCAAGGCCCACTTTGGAACCTTAGCCATTGGAAGCTGAGCTGCCCAATGTAATTAGTACTGAACTGGCTTTTTAATTTTAAATATGTATGATTGTTATATAGTACTATGCTTAGACTTTTTATAATGACTTTTTGTATGTTTTTATGTCAGTAATTGCATTGCTTTACCATGCTGGAAACCGCCCTGAGTCCCCTTGGGGAGATAGAGCAATATACATATAAATATTTTATTATTATTATTATTATTATTATTATTATTATTTCCACAGATTTTATATCCACAGGAGGTCCTAGAGACAAACCCCAGCAGATACCAAGGGCCCACTGTACTAGATATCTCACCAACTAAAGCGCAAACAAGATATTGCTTTACCATATTCTCCGCAGGTTAGAAGGGAAACCGCTGTGCGCTGGTTTAGACCCAGGAGCAAGAAATTTCCTATCCCTGTCATACAAAGTGTAGTGCTGATGATATAAATTGCTTCTCACTTAATTAAAATAATCTAAGAAGGCAAATGGAGACAGGAAGTCGGAAGGAACAGTAACGATAAACACTTGGAGAATGCCCAGGATTAGAAATGTGTGGCATTTGAGAAATCATGAGTTTCTACAAAAAATTGAGTTATTATGAAGCAAGGTGTGTCTATGGTTAGACTGTGTTACTGCTGAAGAATTCACATTGACTCTGAGAAGCTGGTACTTCAAAGATCATCACCCCAAACATAGACACACCGTTCATGACTTCAAATGAGGCCTTGTTGAGCAAAAGGATAATGCTACAATTTTCTAATAAGGCACGACCTAAAATGTCTAGGCAGGTACAGCAGAGTGGAGGAAGGTAGAATAAAGCAACAGCAAAAACAACTGGGCAGCTGGTGTGCAGTGCAGGATTAAATATTGGCCTAAACACCCTAAGAAGCAAATGCAGATCTGCTCCTTTTTCTAAAGGTGCTGCTGCTGCTTCTCCATTTTATTTTCTACATGCCATAATTAACAACAGATGCAAGCAGGAAAGATTTAACTTTCGTCTTGTATTCTGCCTAATTACAATTATCCAAAGTTCTCTGTGGGTCTCACCAATAGCAAATTTGTGGTGGGATCCATTTCCCCCAATAATAAATAATGGGGGGTGGTTAGGGCTTAGGTAAAGGTAGGTAAAGATTTTCCCCTGACATTAAGTCCAGTTGTGTCCAACTCGGGGGGTTGGTGCTCATCTCCATTCTAAGCGGAAGAGCCGGCGTTGTCTGTAGACACCTCCAAGGTCATGTGACCAGCATGACTGCATGGAGCACCATTACCTTCCTACCAGTGGTACCTATTGATCTATTCACATTTGCATGTTTTCAAACTGCTAGGTTGGCTGAAGCTGGGGCTAACAGCGGGAGCTCATCCTGATCCCTGGATTTGAACCTGCGACCTTTCGGTAAGCAAGTTCAGCAGCTCAGCGGTTTAACCCACTGTGCCACCAGGGGTTCTGATTAGGGCTTAGACAACAATATTATTTTTTATCGATCTGAAACAATATTTTGAAAATCTTGCAATGCCAACTTGGAAATATAGTTGTCTGATGTAAGAAGAAAGGTATTTCCATTAGTACAAAAGAGCCTCAATAAATTCTCCCAATTGCCCCTCACTCTGCTATCTACGATGCCCCATCATCCCATTCCAAAGAGTTCTTTAGACTTAACAAATGGCCACTAGAATTAGGCCTGCAGTTGTCAATACCACATACGTTAAGAGACCTCTCAGGCCCCTTTCACAAAGATGAATAAAATCTTACACTATCTGCTATCTGGACTCAGATGACCCAGTTCAAAGTCGATATTGAGGGATTTTTCTGCCTTGATATTCTGGGATATAAGGCTGTGTGGAAGAGCCCTCAGGCTGAAAGACAGAGGAAATGAACTTTTATTTTACTGATTTTCTAACAAATCTGTATTTCTTTCTTTAACTATTCTGAGTACCAACCAACCATTTGAAAGCAATAAAATATTCATCTCTGTAATCTTCTAAAAACTGAAAGCTAACATTTCTGCTCTTGCTTTTGACAATTATTTTACGTTACAGTTCTTAGACGAGTCTTATCTACTAACTGCACAAAGTTTACTCTAGGAATACAAATACTACTGCTCCTGATCTTTCCTCTTTATACTCTGATACAACGACAAGCCGAGTCCTACTCCATAAAACGATCACTTCAGGAAATCACCACTGCTCACTGGTAGAGCACTTACCCTGGTAGAGCACTTACTTAGCCAATTCCCTCACACCAGAAGCGACTTGAAGTTTCTCAAATCGCTCGACACACACACACAAAATTACCAATGTAACACATCTATTAGAATAGTGTGTTATCTTTTAAGATGTAAGAAACATTGGACAGATTTTTAGAGAATTATATAGAACAATTCCCCCTTCTACTTTTCATTTGAGAAGATGGGACGAAAAAATATAATTGTATTTAAATTGAAGGGTTAAAGTTGTTGTCATTCCACTTCTTCTCCAATTTACAACTTGAGTTGATTTACAACAGTTTTAAAAAAGTTTAAAATTAATCAAATACAAAAGGTTTAAAAAGTGATGGGACTGCTAAAAAATCAATTTAATTAAAAACAAAAAAATAGCAACCACCCTATCTAAACAAACAGTTCTCAATGGTGTTTTCTTCTTTGGAAAAGTTTATTTTTACTATACACTACTGTGGTAATGTTAAAAATTTCTTTTCCAGGATCTGCCCTCAACCTATCAGTAACTTCCGTGACAGCCCACAGTTACTTAGTTTGCCTTGAGATAATTCCAGGATAACTGCTCTTAACTGGAAAACATTAGATCGCCAAAAAAGGCTGAAAAGCACTCTCCCTGGGCCAGCCTGTGTTGTAATACTGCAGTGTGAAGATCCCCCCACAACCTGTAAGTTTGCATATCCCACTATTTTGGTTTAATAGACTAAATCTATTCTGCCCCCCCCCCTTTTTTCCTGGGACCAACAATGGCAATGCCTGCACTAAGTGATCCAATTATCTTAAGAAACAATACCTTTTGTCACATTTAGGATGACTCATCTTAACTTCTCAATAGACTCATGTCCAGAACTCCTGGGAAGAAATGTACTGAGTCACACCCTATTTCTCCAGTGAAATGTCATTTTCAGACCTGACTGAACAGCTCATTCAGCACATTAGGATCCGCAAGATCAAGATAAGATAAACTATTTCTGTGAGAAAGAGCTTCACGTGCCCATTCAATGAAATGCAGCTTGATTCCTAAAAAAAAAAAAAAAATCACTTCCACCCCAAGCTCCCAAGAATGCCTAAGCTGTATCTGTTTATATGCACACACAAATATAAAGGACTAAAAGAGGAAGGAAACTATGAGAAAATGGGGAAAAGTCAACCCAGACTGCATTTAAGCCACCGGCATATGCAATTCATTTTCTAGTTACGCAATTTTCCCCAGGGATACAGCCTGCAGTCCACATGTGGGATCAAATTTCATGAGCAGTCGTAGGAAAATGCAAGGCCTGTTCATTTGCAAGTCAAAACCCGTGAAGGCAAGCACACTCAGGCTACCTTCACACATTTTTTCTCGTGAGAAGGTCTGGCTGCAGGCAACAAGTATTCGCCAAGGTACACATAAGAAAGACCAGCAGAGGTCCCACAATAGGTAAACTCTTCCCCAGCTGAGCCAGACCCAAATGGAATCCAATGGGACCAGAACAACTGCAAACATGCCAAGGCACAAAACACAAACATATCCACCAGCTCCTGTTTCTTCTTTAAAAAAAATAAAAATATAATGCGCAGGTCATAGTTATCTTTGGCAGTTTGGCTGGAGTTCTCATACAAGCCAAGATTTCTTTTGTTAATTCAATTTCCTGTTCCAATGGAGTGAGTGGCATTTAGGAAATTTGCATTCCACAGCAGGCACGCTCATCTCCCCAAGGCAGGGGTTATCAGTGCTAGCCGCGGGATACATTTGAATACAGAACAAACAAAATCTCCCTGGCACAATGAACGCTGCAGAGACACCCCCTCTAGTCTCCAGAACCTAAAGCAGCATTTCTCAACCTGGGGTTGGGATCCCTGAGGGGGTCGCAAGGGGGTATTAGAGGGTTGCCTCAGAAAATAGTATTTTCTGTTGGGTTCTGTGTGAGAAGTTTGGCCCAATTCTATCGGTGGGAATCAGAATGCCCTTTGATTGTAGGTGAACTATAAATCCCAGCAACTACAAGTTCAAAATGTTAAGGTCTATTTCTCCCAAACTCCACCAGTGTTCACATTTGAGCATACTGAATATTTGTGCCAAGTTTGGTCCAGATCTATCATTGTTTGAGTCCACAGTGTTCTCTGGATGTAGGTGAACTACAACTCCAAAACTCAAGGTCAATGCCCACCAATTTTCTGTTGGTCATGGAAGTTCTGTGTGCCAAGTTTGGTTTGATTCCATTGTTGGTGGAGTTCAGAATGCTCTTTCACTATAGCTGAACTATAAATCCCAGCAACTACAACTCCCAAATGACAAAATCAATCCCCTCCCCAACCCCGCTAGTATTCAAATTTGGGCGTATTGAGTATGTGTGCCAAATTTGGTCCAGTGAATGAAAATATATCCTTCATATCAGATATTTACATTACAATTCATAACAGTAGCAAAATTACAGTTATGAAGTAGCAACAAAAATAATGTTATGGTTGGGGGTCACCACAACATGAGGAACTGTATTAAGGGGTCGTACCATTAGGAAGCTTGAGAAACACCGAGCTAAAGGCAGCTGAAGCAATCCATTCCTTACCTTGGCCTGGGCTGCATCTCCCCTCTCAAACATCATCTTTAGCCTGCTCAGAGGAATGCTACATTTCTCTATCTTCCCTGAAGAATCCGGGTTCTCATTGGCCTCGGGCTTTCCGGCTTCTTGCCTGGATTCTAGGAGACAATTTTCCATTTTCCCACTCTCCGGCAAATGAGCTTTGGCCTCTCCGCTGTCAACACTCAGATATCGGAACTGGCCAATCACTCCGGAAGAGGAATGGAGCCGTGATCTGGAGCCAATCCCGGAGGCTTTGTCGCTTTCTGCCGGGGAAGCAGAGCTGGTTGCAATGCCACTGGCGCTGACAGCTTTCTGCCGAACCTCTGCACAGTTGCTTCTCTGAAGCGTTTCCTTCCGAGGCTCAGTCCCCAGGGCCGGAGTCTCCCACTTCTTCTTCAGGACGCTGAGGGTCCCCCTTTTAAAATGTGGAGGGAGGTTTTCAGTGTTCTAAAAAGAAAAAAATACAAGCACAGAGACCAGATGTTAAAATTGGTCATGAAAGCTTAGGGAGAGAGCTGAAAAGGGCTTCCTTTCCTGAAGAAAGGAAGTCAAAGGCTGAGCGCCAATCCTGAGTGCTCTGCTCTGCTCTTTCCGACAGCTGTGAATAGTTACAACTGTGCCACATGGAGAAAGCCTGAATTCAGGGGTAAGGAAGGGAGAGAGAGAGGGAAGGAGAAAAAGGAGCTGAAGCAGGAAGTGAGAAAACAGGATGGCCTTATAAGGAAGAATGGGAGTCAGCCTCAGGGAAAGGGAGAACCAAAGGGAGGAAGGGAGAGCGGGAAGGGGAATCAGGACCTAGACTTTTGTCTCAGAGCCCTGCACAAAGGAAACAAGCTCCATCCAGACTAGGAAAAAGTGGGAAAACCTTCCAAGAGGGTGATAGCCACAGGCAGCAGGGTTCCCCATCTGTTCCACAAGGCGCCGATTAGCAGGCTGCTCAAGAAACTGAGGATTAACCCTCAGAGAACAACTCCCATATGCATCTTTATGAGCATTTTTGGCAACTTTGAACTGGTCTCTCTCAGTGAGAAATTCGATTTCTTTCCCTCCCTTGATCTGATATGATTGCATGCACATACCATTTCCTTACTTAGATCACTGTTCAAATCTTTGTTTTAAAGGGACTTTCCTATTCAAAAGAACTGCCACACCTTGAGCAACGTGCCCCAGACAAGGGACAAGCTTTTCAACTTATTCAACAGCCCATCCCCACAATTTTCCTAAACAAGCCATTCAAGAGATTCAAATAGGATACCTGCCAACGCTGCATCTTCGCAATCTGTCCCTTGGGTATCCTACCAAGCATGAGACTAACTGCAAAGTGGAGCAGGTCTGTCAAGCTTTAGAGTATTAAATGGGATTAGTAGCTATATTAGGATTTAAGTCTCTCACCCTATTACTCTTCTGGCCACATTTTGAATACTGCCTTGCAAATTAATGGAAATCCCACCTAAGCTAAAGAAATATTAGTTCCTTTGCTCAGTTTCAACCCTGAGCCCAGATTTGCAAAGGAATCTGATCCAACAGTAATAGAGGGATGTAGTGGTTTGAGCACTGGACTAAGACCCAATTCCTCCCTCAGCCATGGAAAAGTATTGAGTGACCTTGGGCAAGTCACACTCTCTCAGCTTCAGTATGAGCCCCTGGTGGAGCAATGGGTTAAATCCTTGTGCTCGCTGGACTACTAACTGACAGGTCAGTGGTTTGAATCTGGGGAGAGCAGGTTGAGCTCCCTCTGTCAGCTCCAGCTCCCCATGCGGGGGACATGAGAGAAGCATCCCATAAGGATGGTGAAACATCGAAAATATCCAGGCCTCGAATCTAGGGAAAGTGGGTTGAGCTCCCCTCTGTCAGCTCCAGCTTCTCATGCAGGGACATGAGAGTAGCCTCCCACAACGATGGTAAAACATCAAACATCTGGACGTCCCCTGGGCATCCTTGCAGATGGCCAATTCTCTCACACCAGAAGTGACTTGCAGTTTCTCAAGTCACTCCTGACACAGGAAAAAAAGGGAGGCAAAGGCAAACTCCTCCTGAACAAATCTTGCCAAAGAAAACCCTTAGTTGGAAACAACTTGAAGGCACACAAAAATAAAGAAAGGTGACCTGAGGTGGGATGCACATACACAAAAGGAACATGGAGGGGAGAGAAAGAGAGAGAGAAGAAGGAAGGAAGGAAGGAAGGAAGGAAGGAAGGAAGAGGAAAGAACTGTAGGAAGAGGAAAGCATCAGTAGTGAAGCTACCTCAAACACTCTGGTGATCCCCTGTAACATAGAGGCTTGATATTCACACGGCATACCATGACTCATCCTGTGCATGGATTCCTCTGTACTCACTCGGATGCCCCACTCAAAGCATTGAGCCAGCATTCCTTTTCCTGTTGCCTCTGTAGACAGATGGCCTTCCCCACTGTTCATCATTCAAGTGTAAAACTTTTCCCAGTCTGAAACTTTAAAAGGTTAGGGTGTTGTGTAGTTTCCAGGCTGTACGGCCATGTTCTAGCAGCATCTTCTCCTGACATTTCGCCTGCATCTGTGGCTAGCATCCTATAAGATGCCAGCCATAGATGCAGGTGAAATGTCAGGAGAAAATGCTGCCAGAACACAACCATACAGCCCAGAAACCACACAACGCCCCAATGATTCCAGCCATGAAAGCCTTCGAACTCTCAAAAGTTCTTTTTCTCGACTCTAATAAAGGTAAAGGTTTTCCCCTGACATGAAGCCCAGTCGTGTCTGACTCTGGGGTGTGGTGCTCATCTCCATTTCTAAGCCGAAGAGCCAGAATTGTCCGTAGATGCCTCCAAGGTCATGTGGTCAGCATGACTGCTTGGAGCACCGTTACCTTGCTGCCGGAACGGTATCTATTGATCTACTCACATTTGCATGTTTCAGCCTAGAGAAGACAATTATGCTGGGGAAAGTGGAAGGCAAAAGGAAGAGGGGCCGACCAAGGGCAAGATGGATGGATGGCATCCTTGAAGTGACTGGACTGACCTTGAGGGAGCTGGGGGTGGTAACAGCCGACAGGGAGCTCTGGCGTGGGCTGGTCCATGAGGTCACAAAGAGTCGGAGACGACTGAACGAATGAACAACAAGGTTGGCAGAAGCTGCTACACAGTGGTACAATTCTATATAATATGTTGACAGTGGAAGCTCCCCGGTTTTGACTCTAACTACCCAGAATTCTCCACCCCACCCCACCCCATGCCACTCACCAGTACAGCCAGTAGCTGTGCTGCCTGTCTAGATGATTGTGGGTTTCATAGTAACACAAATTGGAACTGCTGCCATCCCTGGTGACTATCATAGCAACCATCCAATTTTATTACTGCATCTTACTTTGGGGTAGAGTCAGACCCAGTTGTTTCCTTTTAAACCCAGTGACTCAAACACAGGCCAAGGAAAGCTTGCAAGAGAAGCTGAGAATGATAACAATCAAAAGCGGGGACAGAAGGTTTCCCAAGGCTTTGCAAATTAAAGCAGTGTCATCTTCCCCAGAGAGCAATCAGTCCCAGTACACAAATATCCTTGGTTAGTCAGACAAGACACAAGCAGAAGCCTGGGTAAGGATATGTTGCAAGAAGCTCTGGCTCAGTGGCACCAACCCCAGGCCTCCGGGGAGAAGTGCATGAATGAAAGGGAGTAGAGCAGACCACTATCAGAATCCTTCCTCAGCAAAACCTCTCAACTCCCTACATTTAGTGTCTGCTCTCACAGGTCCTCTTTGTGAGCACATCATGATTGCGGGCTCATGTTTACATGTAAAAAAGATCTAGGACAACATGGACAACAAGTTAAACATGAGCCAACAATGTGATGTGGTAGCTAAAAAGCCAATGGGATTTTACCCTGCATAAATAGGTGTCTAGTGTCTTGATCTAGACACTAGACACCTATTTAGCCATGCTACTCCTCTATTCTGCCTTGGTCAGACCACACCTGGAATCACACTGTGTCCAATTCTGGGCACCGCAATTGAAGGGAGATGTTGACTCTTAGCTGGAATGTGTCCAGAAGATCAAGGGTCTGGAGAACAATCCCTATGGCAATCGGCTTAAAGACTGGGAATGTTTAGTCTGCAGGAGAGAAGGCTGAGAGGAGACATAATAGCCATGTATAAATATGTGAGGGAAAGTTATGAGGAGGAGGGAGGAGGGAGCAGGATTGGGAGCAGTGAGGGAAAGTCATGAGGAGGAGGAGGAGGGAGCAGGATTGTTTTTTGCTGCCCTGGAGACTAGAACAGGGAACAATGGCTTCAAATGACAGGAAAGGAGATTATACCTGAACATGAGGAATAACTTCCTAACTGTGAGAGATATTCATCAGTGGAACTCTCTGTCCTGGAGTGTGGTGGAGGCTCCTTCTTTGGAGGCTTTGAAGCAGAGGCTGGGTGGCCATCTGCCAGGGGTGCTTTGAATGCAATTTTCCTGCTTCTTGACAGGGGGTTGGATTGGATGGCCCACAAGGTCTCTCCCAACTCAAGGATTCTATGATTCCTATCCGAACTATTCCTATCCAAGTTGGATATTCCTATACAACTTATCTATCTCCCCTTATGAACTTTCCAGGAATTTAAGATCATCTGGGCAGGCCCTGCTCTCGATCCTGTTGCCTCACAGGCACGCTTGGCAGGGATGAGGGACGGGGCCTTCTCAGTGGTGGCCCCTCGGCTGTGGAACTCCCTTCCTGGGGATATTAGATCGGCCCCCTCCCTCCTGACCTTTAGGAAAAGAGTAAAAACCTGGCTCTTCAAGCAAGCTTTTGGAACCCCATTGTAACCAGATAAACTCAGTATTGTGAACAAATATGGAATGGTTTAACGATCCAAATGGACATGGATTTAAACCTGGAAGTCATTGTTTTTATAGTTTTAATTGTTGTATATTAATTTTATTATGTGATTTAACCTGTTTTAAATGATGTATTTATGTGTGTTTGGTATCTAATTTTTGCCACTCTGAGTTGCCTTCAGGCAGAAAGGGGCAGGATAAAAGTGTGGTAAATAAATCAAGAAATACATTCTGTGATGGGTTCCAGTTGTTGTGTGTACAGTTGCTTGCCTTCCAGTTGTTTTCAACTTACGTCAACCCTATCATTTATTTATTTACAGTATTTATATTCTGCCCTTCTCACCCCGCAGGAGACTCAGGGTGGATTACAATGTACATATACAGGCAAACATTCAATACCATAGACACACAACACATATAGAGAGACAGTCAGAGGCTATTTAACATTCCAACTTCTTCTGGCCACCAGGGGAGCTGTCGCTTCACCATCCATCTGCGACACTGATGAAGTACTTCCTCGTTTCCTGCATGCTTGCTAGAGATTTTTTATGGCCTCATCAATTAGTTAAATTAGTCTCCCCACATAAGTGGTACATAATTTTCCTACTTGACAGATGCAACTGTCTTTTGGGCTGCAAAGGTTGACAACAAGCTACACAAATTGGCCGGAAGCTCACTCCGACCCTGGCTGGCTTCGAGTCAGTAGTTATCTTAATGCAGCTGACTCCCAGCCAGCTGCGCCACTGTCCCAGTGCAGGGGATTTTCTAGGGCTAAAAGTATGTGACTTGCCCAAGATCACCCACTGGGTTTTCATAGCTGAGCAAGAAATCAAACTTTGATTTCTAGAGTAGTAACCCACTACTCAAACCATCATGTCACACAAATTAGGAAAATCTAATTAATAAGCAATGAAAAAGAACAAAGAACAAGGGATGTGTGAGTTTCCACAGTGTGTCTTATTGAAGAAGTGCTTATTCAGGCAGTGTGGCTTAGTGGTTAGAGCAGGCATGGGCAAACTTGGGCCCTCCAGGTGTTTTGGACTTCAACTCCCACAATTCCTAATAGCCCACCGGTTGTTAGGAATTGTAGGAGTTGAAGTCCAAAACACCTGGAGAGAGGATCAAAGTTGGCACATGGCTGGATTAGAATGTTTGTCTGGGAAAGGTAGTTATTTTCCACTCTTCTCCAAAACTTCTGGCTCTCTCCTTTTTCCTCTGTCTTTTATGTATGGCCGTCCTGACAGTTTCAAGCCTTTGCTCTTGCCTCAACTCCTAAACAGACCTCTTAAGAGTCTAGTGAGATGTGAAGAGGACTACAAAGACAAATGTTAGGAATGCTAATCTCCACCTGTCCCCTCAAGGGCAGGTAGATTGAAATACCGATTTAGTATTATTTCAAGATATCTTATTAAAGGCATTCCCTTTCTCACCTCCTCAAAAGAGCACCACACCCAGGGAAGTGATTCTAGACAGAAGGCTCCTGCTGCGAACATTTAAAAGTCACCGTGCAGCCATTTTCTTTTCTCCTATGCTTTTTCTACTAAGAGCAGAAAGACAGTTTAAGCTATAAGAAAACTTGGGAGTTCCATAGTCTGCAAGAGCTGAGCTGGGCTATCAAGGAGAGGATGACGTGGAGGTTTCTCATTCAGAGGAGGGTCATCAGAAGTTGAAATTGACTTAACAGCAGCTAACAATGGTGAAGTTATTGTTTGTCTTACACAGGGCAAACAAAACATGCTTTTAGACTTCTTTGATTATGATGATGTTCAGCAAGGACACCTGAATCAGGAACATCAACAGTAGCGTGCACGGTTTCATATATTCTCTTTGTCAAATGTCGGGGCTGGAGGAGAACAGATGACAAGAGCCCAGCACAAAAGTTGCACTTTGGGCCAGATGCACAAAAGGCATGTTGGGATAGCTCTGGTATTAATTTTTGGGAAACAGAGGGACACAGAAAATTGAGATGAACAGATACTAAGACCCACCCCCTTTTCTAGGAGCCTTCAGTGGTGCAATGGGTTAAAAGCTTGTGCCACTAGGACTGCTGACCAACAGGTTCGAATGCGGGAAGAGCGGATGATCTCCCTCTGTCAGCTCCAGCTCCCCATGCAGGTACATGAGAGAAGTCTTCCACAAGGATGGTCAAACATCAAACATCTGGACGCCCCCTGGGCAACGTCCTTGCAGATGGCCAATTCTCTCACACAAGAAGCGACTTGCAATTTCTCAAATCACTATCGACACACACAAAAACCCCTTTTCTCACTGCATACTTTGAAGAAAAGGTGTGCAACATAGCATATAATATAGCATCCACTGACCATTTCTGTACCTCCCTAACTGTCCTGTCCAGTTTGCTAAAGTTATGAAAAGTACCTTGTTTAAAAGCAAAGACAGGACTTTGCACCACAACAAATTCAGCTGTGTTGGAGGAGTGCAACCTCCCCAGATGTTTTGGCCTTCAACTTCCAGAAATCCTAACTGGCTGGGATTTCTGGGAGTTGTAGGCCAAAACACCGGGGAACCCACAAGTTAAGAACCACTGCTCTAGCGTTTTCAAGTATGCCTGGGTGGCTTTTCAACACCTCAAAACAGACCATTCTGGACTTCTGTCCTTGTCTGAGGATAAGAAGGTAGTTTTCAATGGCCAGATTAGGCAAAACTAGACTACATCTGTTTCAGTTGCAAAGCTTAGAAGAGAAAAGAAAAGGCACAAAATCTGAACAGCTGCCTTTACTTCAGAGCACAGAGAAGTCTATTCATGTTTTGAGGTTAGGATAAAGGACATGAGCTAGTATTTTGGGCCTGAGAAACTGAAATAATGAGTCAGTGCATGACTTCAGGGAAGTCACTTGACTTTCTTATGCTTCAATCAACCCCTGAAAAAAGGAGAAAGTGGGTCAGAAAAAGGTCCAGACTGAGTTGTAAAAGGTAACTTTTTGGACTGCAATCCCAATAATTCCCTGTTAAGGAGCCTGGGAATTGTAGTTCCTCCCTCCCTCCCTCCCTCCCTCCCTCTCTCCCTCTCTCTCTCTATATATATATATTTCCAGGCTTTGTGAATAACCAAACTAAAACAAAGGCAAACATTTCCCAGCCAATGCTGAATAAAAAAAGTCCAGACAGATTTCTTGGAGAAACGTAACAGCAGCTGCCAAGGAAGACAGAGAAACTGAGATGTTGGTGTACTATTCACGTTGTTATTCATTCCATTCAAAATCTTTAAATACTTACACTTCTTTTTTTCTCTGCAGCTCCTTCTTCTGCTGCCTTCTGATATCTTTACAGAAAGGGGAAAGAAACAGGGTGGAAAAAATAAGAGAGAAGCTTTAATTTGAATTCCATTTTTTCCAATGTAAAGTCTAGAAGCATTTCAAAAAAAGTATGTATAGAACACAAAGTGGAAACTTATTGCCTTCCACACAATGGCACCCATTATTATGGCATAAAGGTCCACAGAGACAGATTAATTATGGCATGCATTTACACTGACTAAGGGCCAGTCCATATTCACTCAGAGTAATCCTCAGTTGCTCGATAGATCCACATACGCACATGAACAGCTGGGGAGATGGGGTACAATGTAAGCCAACTGAGGAAGCACTACTTGGATCTGATTAACATTTTAATCCAACTAAAGATAATGTCACTATACATCTAATTGCTTTCAAGATGCCATAAGACACGAAGTTAATTTTACTTTAACAGACGACCTCGCACATTGTTATCAGCACATAATTCCCTTTGGTCTCACATATAATATGCATGGGGTGTGCACATTCCTGCAAGTCAGAGCCCCCACCCTCCAAATATAGAGGAAGAGAAAACTGTGAGAGAGATTTTTTTTCCAGGAGTGATAAGCCTACTGAGCAGCAAATGGGAAGGGGAGAGTCAATAATATTTTATGGGGCCCCATTTGTGATATCTGGTTGTTTAATATCTCAGAATTCATTCAAAGATTTCTCCACTCCAATCTCCCCTTGGGCTAACAGAAGCCAACATAAAAAAAACCCAGTTGTTTCTCAAGACAGATTAAAGCAATTAGCACCATGAAAATCTTAGGCTCTATTTGAGTACCACCCATGACTGACAGGCAATTTAGTGCAGATCCAACACACTTCCATTGTTTTGGGGAAAAGGAAGAGGGAGTATGAAAGGAAATTTTATTTCCTTATTCAGATAATGGCGGGATAGTGGTTGTTTGGGCTTCTTTTTTGGAGGTATGTTTTTTCCACTGAAGAAGCTGCATGCTTCTTTTATTTATTTATTTATTTATTTATTGCATTTATATACCACTTTTCTCTCCCTGAGGGGACTCAAAGAGGTTTCCAACATAATAATGGCAAAATTCAATGCCAATCATACATGTGAAAACTAAAACATTATAGGTGGACAATAAGATATAACTATAAATTAAAAACCTAACCATATTAAAACATAAACCAAAAAAATAGACATAAAACATAAAGTTAAAACATTGATAATACAATAATACAGTAGAGTCTTGCTTATCCAACATAAACTGGCCAGCAGAACGTTGGATAAGCAAAAATGTTGGATAATGAGGAAGGATTAAGGAAAAGTCTATTAAAGGTCAAATTATGTTGTGATTTTACAAATTAAGCATCAAAACATCATGTTTTTCAATAAACTGACAGAAAAAGCAGTTCAATACACAGTAACGTTAAGTAGTAATTACTGTATTTACGAATTTAGCACCAAAACATCGCAATGTGTTGAAACAGCTGTGGATCCGGGCAGGAGGCAGACTGCGTTGGCTGAGCAAAGGCTGGATAAGAGGGACTCTACTGTATTTGTATTAAAACCCATCCATTAAACAATACAATTTAAAAACAGTTATTAAAATTACTTAATGGCAGAAATTCAATGCCAACATACAGTACACAAAGAAATCATAATAACTAATTACTACATATAACAATGAAACTTAAAATCAATTAAAACTATTAAACATAAGACATACATAAAATTTAAACATTCAGACAAAGCATAAAATTATCCTAGTATAAACATTAAAATCCCATGATCGTAAACCATAGCCATTCCGCATTGTCATTGCACATGTTACTTAATTATTCTTAAGGTGGATGTGGCCCTAGATGAAAATGAGTTTGACACCCCTGTACTATAAAAACAAAACAAAAAAAATGCAAAAGAGGTTCTTGTCTGTTACATGTCAGTGATCTCCCCCTGTTTCAAAGGAGAATCATCTACCAGGAATATGATTGCCAGGAATCGGCTTGGAAGAAGGAGAAAGGCCTGTTCTACATTGCCATATAAAATCCAAATTACCATATTTGAACTGGATTATATGGCAGTGTAGACTCACATAATGCAGTTCAAATCAAAACATGTGGATTATCTGCCTTGATCATCTGGATTATATGGAAGTGTAGAATAAAAACAACAAAGAATAATCCTGAAAGATTGGGACAGGGCATGTATTTCAGTTCAATAATGCAAATCTAGGAGCAGGTGAAGCACGTCTGAACATCTGGCTGTGCATCTCTGCTGGCTAAACCTTGTTTATCCTCTTCTAGAACAACGAAGGGCAGGGCTACCTGCTTACAAATTGTTAATTGATTCCTATACCATTTTTATACCAAGGAGAGGCACAGGATTCTCTGCCTCAGGTGTCAAAGTAATTTGGCCAGGCTTGGTGTGATCCATTTTGACAGGGTGTGCACCCACTTGTTTTTTTGCTTCAAGCAGAAAGTTGCCTTGGGCCAGCCTTGTTTAGGAGCTGAGCTGCAGCGAATAGGAAACACATTTAAAGGATTCATATTGTCATCTTTCTTGAGCTTGCACACCACTCAATTAAAACTAATTAGAACAATTAACATCAATTAGATGACGTAGTATCTTCATCAAAACATTATAGCAGAGACAACTCCAGCGAAGAAGATGAGATATCAGAAGAGAAATTACCTACCTAGTACAAGAAAAGCCCGCTGGCATACAAATGTTTGGGAACATAGCAAGAGCATCAATTGAACCCCAAAGAGCAAAAAACTCCATGGTGGGCATAACCACTGAGACGTTTCTTTATATTTTGGAAACCAGTGAAGCAAGGAGGGGATTACCATATAGAAGGAAAATGTATCACTAAGCATCAGGAAAACCATGCTGGGTTAACTCCAATGGATGCAGTATGTGAGCTAGAACACCAATGGTGTCTATGCTCCTTCCCTTAAAATGCATAGTACACAAAGGTCAGCCAAGTTATCTGGACATCTGTGGCAGAAGATCCCACAGGACCCTCAGTTTCTCCCAAATAACAAATGATGTGTTGTCAAAGGCTTTCATGACCAGAATCACTGGGTTGCTTTGAGGTTTCCGGGCTGTATGGCCATGTTCCAGAAGCATTCTCTCCTGACGTCAGGTCATCTAAACATACGAATCTGTGGGCCCTTCCAGAGAGGCCCTATATCCCAGGACCTGATCCAAGTTTCCTGTTTATCCCATATTATTTGGCAGTGAGGACACATATAATCCAGTGTAAAGCAGAAAACCTGGGATCAGATCATGGGATGTAGGACCTTTCTGGAAGGGCCCTGTGATCATATCTTAATGGTGGAGCTGCAAATGATTAGCACGAAATTACAGTCTAAAACTCATACGTTCAACTCCTAGGCTACAAGAATCTCATTCTGCAACTCAGCTCTTTCTGCTGAGTCCCACAAAATACTTTGTTAATGCATGTTATCTATACACAGCATCTCAAAGGGCTGTCCTTACCTCCAGTGAGTTTAAGACTAGTGCTTTAGCCTCCCAGAATTCCCAGCCCTGTAGTGGCAATGCTGTCTAGGGATGCAAAGAACTGTAATCCAGGAGAACATGTCCACACACTATTCAAAGTCTAAAACACTGCATAGCTAGTCAGAAATGCAACTTCTGTAAGGTTTTCCTCTAAACCAGTGGTTTCCAACCTTTAGTCCTCCAGGTGTTTTGGACTTCACCCCCCACGACTCCCAACAGTGAGAAGCCGACTGGGCTTTCTAGGACTTGAAGTCCAAAACAACGTGAGGACCAACGTTTGGGAACTACTGCTCTAAACTCGGCCCTTTCAGATGAACAGTAGCTACTCCAAAAAAGCATTGCAGTCCTGACTGCTGCTCTTTGAAGCTTGTTACAACTAAATCTTACGAAACAAGAACTTTACAGCATCCCTTCGGCCACCAATAAATAAATAAGTAGATAGATAAATAAATATATCTAGGGGACCTCCAAGTTGCAGATGTTCTCTGCACTGTTTTATCAGCCCAAAGCCTCTGTTATCTTTCTTCAAATCAGAAGCTAGATATCTATTACTAGTTAGTTTCTCTGGCAGCACAGAAGTTTCCCCACACAGAATATTGATCCCCAGACCCTCTTAGTTTGCCCACAGCCCTAGTTTAAACCTACAGGCAACCATTCTATATAAACACATCCAGGCAGTTACCAAGTCTCTATTTTCCATGAGAACTGTGGATTATTTGGGATTTACTGTACTTCATAAAAAGGTGAGGAAATCCACTACTGATACGTTCAACAACATTAAAAATTTCCAGTGCATTTTAAGTACAAAAATAGGACCTCTGCTACGTAATGAACATAAGCATTGTGGAATGCTTATGAAGATAGGGCTAGGAAAAGCCTTTCTGCAAAAGTTCTAAGACACATTTCTGAAGGAGTGCTTGAAATACGATGAGGACCACGCCTCCTATTCTCCATATAGTACTCTTCCACATTCAGCCAGTTCCAATTTCTGTCATTTATTTATTATTTATTTATTTATTTGATGCACTTATTAACAGCCATTCTCAGCCCACAAGGGCGACTCATGGCGACTCATTTGAGAAGGCATTGCCATTTTGACACTAGCAAACGTTGTTGAAAACCTAATTACGCTAAGTAACAAAATTTGAAAAAAAATCTGTTTCTGGCTTGAAAGTGTTATTTCCTGTTTAATTGTGCAGCACTTACTTTGAAACTAGTTTTTATACTCTAGAAACTTCGTTTTTGTGGCTGCCACAAACTGTATTGAATTGGTTGAGACTCTTCTCAGACATTCATTGAAACATTATATCAATATGTGCTGTAGGATGTCCTGCAAAAACAAAGTTTTTGCAGTTTAATAAACCTTTTCCATGTATTTATGATAGAACCAATTAGGAAACGACATTTATTACATAGGCTCAAAAAATCGTGTTACATAGTGTTATGATAGCCAGTTCCTTTCACTTTGATTTCCCTCTGCTTATTGGAGCAGTGAATCCAGAGAAAGCATTCCCTGAAAACAGTAATGGGTGGCAAGCTGCTCTCCTCCCCTTAGTTACCACAATGTTTGTTTTCTTAGTTCTATGAAAACAGGTCAAAGTTCCCCAGTTCTCCTTTCTGCAAAGGAACAAGAGCTTTGATACAGAGATTTGGTTTAAAAATCACAGCAAGCCATAGTTTGCTTAACTATAATTTAGTATGATGTTAAAAGTGACAAAAAGTAATCACTCTGGGTTGCTATAAGTTTTCCGGGCTGTATGGCCATGTTCCAGAAGCATTCTCTCCTGACGTTTCACCTGTTACATAATCACTCTGCCCTCAGAAATCAGTAGAAAACAATTGCAAAGCAGATGAAGAGGGGAAAACTAACAAACCGGTCTAAAGCAGGGATTGGCAAGTTCCAGGACTGATTTTTGCTCCCGGACTCATAGTACAAACCACTAAAAACAAGGTACAGGGGGTTTTTATACCTTACTTGAAAAAAGAATTGACATTCACTTACAGCAGTGGTTCTTAACCTGTGGGTTCCCAGGTGTTTTGGCCTGCAACTCCCAGAAATCCTAACAGCTGGTAAACTGGCTAAGATTTCTGGGAGCTGTAGGCTAAAACACCTCGGGACCCATAGGTTGAAAACAACTGCCCTAGAAGCAAAGAGTTATCTTGGCAGGAGGGCTTGAATCCTGCACAAACATCCCTGTGGATCAAACATGGCCCCTGGGTTGCATGATTGTCTATATTGTGCCCTATTGTCTATGACACTGCTTCTTAAACTGTGAATACTGACCCCAAATGGGTTCCTCTTAGCTTAATGTTGGGGTCATGAAAAATTTGGCAACAGTAAAAGATTTCTGAACGCTAGCCATTTACACAAATCTGTCAGCAGCAACGTGGAGTGTTTACACAGGACTCTGCAGAAATTGCTTTTGCTGTACTCCACAAAAAGGAAAATCAGTCTATTTAGCAAGCCTTCCAAATGCTGATTTATTTTTATACCCATTTCATATGCATTTCATATTACCCAAAATAAACAGGCCGGCAGAACGTTGGATAATCAAAAATGTTGGATAATAAGGAGGGATTAAGAAAAAGCCTATTAAACGTCAATTACGTCATGATTTTACAAATTAAGCACCAAAACATCATGTTTTACAACAAATCGAAAGGAAAAAGCAGTTCAATACACAGTAACATTATGTGGTAATTACTTTATTTACAAATTTAGCACCAAAGCATCGCAATGTATTGAAACATCTGTGGATCCGGGCGGGAGGCAGGCTGTGTTGGATAATACAGAATGCTGGATGAGCAAAGACTGGATAAGTGAGACTCTACTTTACCTTTATACCAGGGGTCACGTAAAAATTTCTGGGGCCGAAAGGGGTCGTGACTGGAAAAACTTCAAGAAGCCTTTGCTTATAGTATGGCTTGTATGAATACATGTTAGCAAAAACCTGTGGTTTGAGTTATTTCACAACAGTACATATAAACACTGTACTTAGCTTTGGTGGAAATTTGTATAGACCAAGTGAAAATCCACACAACACACTTTAAAATGGCAAGTCTCAGTACAGAGACAACATACCGCCTTGCTGAGGCAAAATATGATCCTTAAACTAAGTAGTTCAGCCCTCAGGCAGCCTTTGTGCAGTTGAATCCACTGACCCAGGAGACAGAATAATCATCCTATTTTCATGATGCCAGCTTCTGTTTGCCTCCCTCTACTGGAAACCTAATTATTACATCAGAAGTTTCTTTTAGGGGTAGCTTTCCCCCCCCTAAAAGTACTCTGCAGACTTTGCCCTTTTTAACTTGATTGTTTCAAGTCAGCACTACTATCAGTGAAACTGAATCCATTCTCTTTCTCTCTCTGTCTCTCTGTCTCAATTCTGGCTGTTACCAGAATGGCTCCTTGCAGTCTTTTCCCACAACTTTGTCATTGTTGTGTGCCTCTTGAGTCTTTTTGCAAATCCTGGGAACCCTGAGGAGTACCTACATTTTTTTTTCTGGGTCGAGAGTGCATCATCCATCCAAGGTCACCCAGTGGGTTTTCATGGTTGAGTGGGAAATTGAACCCTGGTCCCCAGGGTTCAATTCAAACCACGACACCACGCTGGCTCTCTTTCCCACAATACTAAATGGAAATATTTCAGAACTTCCATAAGAAGCCCCACCTTTAACCAGGAAATAATTCAACAGAGAGTGGTAGTTCTGGAATTTCTCAGTCTAGAACCCCTTTGCCCACTCAATTACCCTGAGTTAACGTTCACTTTGGCCTTCCCATTCACACTATGGTGTGAAAACAAATTTCCCACAGTGCATGAGTTGAGTTGGAAATCCCACTATCCCAACAATTGGGAATTACTTCTGTGGGTGATGGGAACGACTGTCCAACATAGCTGGAAGACAACAGATTAGAGAAAGGTGCTGTAAAGAGTTGATCATTTGAATCTGCAAACTACAAGCACTTGTGGTTATAATGCCATTTGGTCAAAATGGTCATTTTACTATTAAACAACAAAGCTGTGCAAATGTGAAATGTGGCCAGGTGTATAACTCTACACAGGGAAAGCCTTGAGAAATACCTGACATTACATTTGTGGAGCAAAGGAAATGCAGCTCTGGACACTCATTTGAAGAGAGGGCTCTGGCTCTAGGAAAACCTACATAATAATGGAAAGTTTATTGGAAGCACAAACCCTGTTTGCAGCAGGATGGTTTCCATTTCGAACCACAACTGATTCTGTAGACTGGATCACTGCTGCCATTCAAAGCTTGTCAGTGTTTTACAGCAAGTCACATTTTGTTGTTGTTTATTCATTCAGTCCCATTCGACTCTTTGTGACCTCATGGACTGGCCTACGCCGGAGATCCCTGTCAGCTGTGGCCACCCCCAGCTCCTTCAAGGTCAATCCAGTCACTTCAAGGATATCGTCCATCCATCTTGCCCTTGGTCGGCCGTTCTTCCGTTATCCTTCCATTTTTCACAGCATTATTGTTTTCTCCAAGCGTTCCTGTCTTCTTATGATGTGGCCAAAGTACTTCATCTCTGCCTCTAATAGCCTTCCCTCCAATGAGCAGTTGGTCATTATTTCCTGGAGTATGGACAGGAGTATGGTATCCACATCATATTCCTATCAAAATGTTGCTGAGTTGTGCATGGGTATCTTTAGACCATTAATTTGTCTCAGGCTGGGAAACCTGTTGCCTTTTAGCAGTTGTTGAGCTGCACCTCCCAGCATCCCCTTCTCGTTGGCTATGCTGGCCGATGCCACTGGGAGTTTCACTTCTACAAAAATTGGAGCCCTGTAAGATTCTCAATACTGGTTTATCTGAACAGATGTGTTATTTCATGTAAAAATTATGTTGGCTTTTAACACCATTATCCCCTGACATTTTTATTTTGTGGAAGTTTTTTTCCTTCATTGATCTTCCCAGGTGTTATCTAAAAAGGAACAGAGCTTTAAATGTAAGGAGACACCTTTCAAATAAAGACTTGTTTTTTAAAAAGTAGGGCAGGGACAGGAAAGTATTCCTAGCTGCCAAGAGTTACCACCGTCTCCAAACAGGACTGGTCAAATTTCTCATTCTTTCTGAAAGAAGGTGTTTCAACATGTCATGGTATGCTATTGAGAAATGGGCAACTATGAGATTGGTTTTTATTTTTCATTTCCTGCAATATGACAAGTGCTTCTTCAATTATTTGTGCAAGACACTTCTATCCAAAACTGGTCTCTTTCCCCTTTGATAAGCAAAGCACACATTGAGAAAACAACCACAGAAGAACAGATTTACTGCTCAGAGTAATGCAGAAAACCCATCCACTGTCTCTACTTTTTAAAAGTCAATGGAATAAAGAGGGAACAATAGCGGCTTGCATAAAATATATTCATGAAAAGTGCACCAAAAAGTTTGGGACATAAATATGAATACAATCAGCCCTTCATATCAACAGATTCAACCACCCACGGTTTTAAAATCCATCCCCCCCCCCCCCAGAAAATCCCCATGGCAAACTTTAACTTTTATATAAGGGACACGACTTAATTATATCATTGTATATATATTTTTTGTGTCAGGAGCGACTTGAGAAACTGCAAGTCGCTTCTGGTGTGAGAAAATTGGCCGTCTGCAAGGATGTTGTCCAGGGGAGGCCTGGATGTTTTACCATCCTGTGGGAGGCTTCTCTCATGTCCCCGCATGGGGAGCTGGAGCTGACAGACAAGAGCTCACCCTGCTCGCCAGATTCAAACCACCAACCTTTCAGTCAGCAGTCCTGCCGGCACACAGATTTAACCCATTGCGCCACCGGGGGTTCCATATTGTATATAATGGGACCTAACCATCCGTAGTGGGGAGAGTCTGAAACCAAACCCAAGTGGATACTAAGGGCTCATTATATTGCCTTCAAAAATTAGGGGATAATCTCAACATCCTGCTCTGTAAGTGAAGCGAAACTGTTTTTTCCCCCTCAGGAGTTTGGAGTTGCATCAATACTCCAAAGAAACACAGTTCGTTCAGTCAAGGAGTAACAGAACTTACTTTGAAAACCTCTCCATAAGAGCAGAGGACTTGTTCTTGTTGACAAGGGACAGCTCTTTGGCAGTGATCCTCAGAGAATGGGAAGTCCATTGCCTTCTATTAAATGGAGATGGCTCCATCTTGAAATGCAGCAGTAGCTAGAAAGGAAAAGAAAGACAAAAAAAGGACTCATTTTTACGCCACACACTCCTCTTCCCCCCCAACTCCCTCCCCACAGTTTGACTTCTGAAATTCCCCTCATTCCACTGTCTCTAAATGACAGCAACTGCCCACTCTCAAGCTCTTAAAGAAAAATCCTAAGAAGTTTCACGATAGATTCCTTGCAAGATGCTTGAAATAATCTTAGTTTAAACGTTATGAAACCTGATCATGGCAACAACAACAAAAAAAAACTACTCCCACCTTAGTGTCTGGATAATCTGGAAAATCTATTTTATTCTGGTATAATTTACGATGTGGATGTGTACTTACCATATATACTCGAGTATAAGCTGAGCTTTTTCCAGCCCTTTTTTAGGCTGAAAAAGCCCCCCTCAGTCAAGGTTATTTATTATTTCACTCTGTTGTTGTCATTATTATTATTATTATTATTATTATTATTATTACATTTATTATTTAACACTATTATTATTATTACATTTACATTATTTTACTCTATTATTTATTATTATTATTTTGTTCTATTATTATTGCATTGATTATTTTACTCTATTATTACTGTTACCATATTTCCATTATTTTACTCTAATAATATTATTTTTATTACATTGATTATTTTACTCCTATTATTGGAAGGATACGTAAGCACATTTGCATTGAAGAAGGTTAGAATAATGGTGATGTATTGTGAGCTCAGCCTCATGTAAGCCGCACCGAGTCCCTTGGGGAGATGGTAGCGGGGTATAAATAAAGTATTATTATTATTATTTAATCAGAGTTGGACAGTCTTATCTTAAATTACAGTTTTATGTAAATATTCAAAAACATTTAACATACTGATGCCTCACTTAATGTAATTTTATTGGTATCTATTTTTATTTTGAAATTTACCAGTAGCTGCTGTATTTCCCACTCTCGGCTTATACTCGAGTCAATAAGTTTTCCCAGTTTTTTGTGATAAAATTAGGAGTAGACAACGTGATACTGAATACTTCCATAGTAAATGTGTATGCTTCTTCCTGTTATAAATATTCTCTCCTGTTCACCTTCAAGAAACTAGCCTAGAGGGTGTGCAGTGATATTAGTAGTTATAAAACCTACACATGCTAGTGCAAAGAGAGGAAGCCAGATTACTATCTGGGGCGAGCTTTAGGGAGCATACCACCCCCCCTTTTAAAGCAGCTCCACTGGCACCCAATAGGTTTCTGGGACCAATTTGAAGTGTAGGTGATTACCTATAAAGCCTTATACGCTTATCTTTGAGACTGCATCTCCTACGAACCAGTGCAGGCATCAAGATCTGCTGGGGAGGCCCTTCTCTCAGTCCCACCACTGTCTCAAGCTCGGTTGGTGGGGACGAGAGAGAGGGCCTTCTCGGTGGTGGCTCCCCTCCCTAAAGAAATTAGATTAGCCCCTTCTCTCCAGGTCTTCCAGGTGAGTCTCAAAACATGGCTCTTCAGACAGGCCTTTGATCCTGAGTAATCCATGGAAAGCTTAGAGAAGACAATAATGCTGGGGAAAGTGGAAGGAAAAAGGAAGAGAGCCGACCAAGGGCAAGATGGATGGATGGTATCCTTGAAGTGACTGGCTTGACTCTGAAGGAGCTGGGGGTGGCGATGGCTGACAGGAAGCTCTGGCGTGGGATGGTCCATGAGGTCACAAAGTGTCAGAAGTGACTGAACGAATAAACAACAATCCATGGCCAATGTGATGAATCATTGATAGTACTGGCCCGCACTCCAACTGATTGTTATGACAGATAGCTGGCCAGGAGATCTCACTGCATTTTAGGAATTTTATAATTTTCAGTTTTTTATAATTTTATTAATGGGATTTTTATGCACTGTTATTATACTCATGTCATTGTATTTATAGTTATGTATTGTTGTCTGCATATGTCACTTGGAGTGCTTCTATGAATCGCCCTGAGTCCCTTTGGGGAGAAGGTGGCAGGGTACAAATAAAGATGATGATGATGATGATGATGATGATGATGATGATGATTTGTAGAATAACCCCATCCAGTTATAATTTAAATGCAACCCTGCTCATTAAACATCTTTTTCATCAGCCTGCCCTATATGAAGCAGGCCAGTCACCTTGTCCAGGTCTTAACTTCAGTTTCAAAAAGCAAAGCTCTGACAGCAGCAAGACCCTGTTCATAGCAAATCCTGAAACTGGTTTTTCTGCTTTAGTAGCTTGGGAAAGTGACCTAGCCACTGAATCCATCTGGGAGGAAATTGCACACACAGACACAGAAAGAGAGAATGACCAGAGGGACAAACACTCCTTCTGTTCTTTGACACTGAAAACCCCACGAGGGCATAGATCCTCATGGATAGGCATATAGCAGAATGGCAAGAGGAAGCGCCAAGTCGCTTTGAAGTCATTTAGGCAAAACTAGACCTCCCTGAAGCAGTCATCTGCACTCACCCTCATCTGCCCTGTTGCCAAGTCAAGTAGATAAAGAGGGGTCTGAAGAAAAGAGTAGAGCAAAGGACTGCAGGGTGGAGTTAGTCCAACTCCTCACTTGTATGTGCCCCCTTTAATGCCCAAACTAGAAACTCCTGCTGTTTGTGATTCAGGCAGACATAAAGACAAACAGGGCTAATTTGCCCTAAACTGGAAAGAAATTATAGGCTGGAATATCTTGAATGCCATCATATTTAATTTCATGCATGCCAATCTTTTCTTTTCTATATTGACATGCCATTCTGCTGCTCCAAACACACACACAATGTATTTCTCACTCTCTGACCAATAAGCTTAAACCGTATACAAACAAACATCCCTCCACAATCCATCTTTATGGCAACACTGTGAGATATGTTGAGCCAAAAGATAGTGACTGGGAGAAAATTACCCAAGGAATGCCATTACTCATTGGGAACAAGACTCAGGCTTCCCAGTTCCTAGTACAACCAGTGGTTTCCATGAAGGTGAGGCAGTGCATCCATTGCCATTTTAGTTCAAAGCTTAAAACAAACTATTCAAGTTGCTGAACCCCAAATGGGCTCCTCTTGGTCTGCATATATCCCCCAGATACATTCAGACCAACATCCAGCATTGTTTCAGACATAATCCCCACTGACATTAGAGCACAACACATAAAACATGATCCCATACTGTTTGACATTGCCAACCATTAAACCACTTGGTTGTCGTTTGTATTCATAGGCCACTAATGCCAAACTTGGGGGCCCCTGGTGGCGTAGCAGGTTAAACCACTGAGCTGCTGAACTTGCTGACCGAAAGGTTAGCGGTTCGAATCCAGAGAACGGGCTGAGCTTCTGCTGTTAGCCCCAGTTTCTGCCAACCTAGCAGTTTGAATACATGCAAATGTGTGTAGATCTATAGGTACCGCTTCTGCAGGAAGGTAACAGCGTTCCATGCAGTCATGCTGGCCACATGATCTTGGAGGCGTCTAGGGGCAACGCTGGCTCTTTGGCTTAGAAATGGAGATGAGCACCACCCTCAGACACAACTAGACTAGATTGTAAGTTGCTCGGAGCACCTTGGTGGAGAACGACTAATTAAGAAATAAAGTGAAGTGAAGTGAAGTAAAGACTTAATGTCAGGGGAAACCTTTACCTTTAATGCTAAACTTGGAGATGAGAACAAACTGATACAAGAAGAGTTAAAATCAAAGTCACTAAACAGGCAGGAACAGATATCCAGTGCATGGACACAGAGAAAATGCTCTTACATCCTGAAATGTATACTGTGTCTTTCCTCCCCTTGTTAAACCCTATACGTTTGTGCATATTTCAGGTGATTTCTGCATTTTATTGCTTGTAAAGCAGAAATTGCCAGTTGATCGCAGAGCGGAAAAGGGAGGCAGGGAAACAAGATGAGAGACACGGTGTATATTTTAGTACTAGGGAAACTTTGTGTTCTCAGAGATCAGTCACTAGAACACACTGGCCCACACTGAAGACTGGGAGTGGGACAGGTTTTTCCTTATGAGCCTCATTAGAAAACAAAAAATAGTTCTCGTATCATGTGGTAACCAGCTCAGGAAATACAAAGAGCCATAAAGTATGATCACGTTGAGCCCCCCTAGGCCAAATACGACTGAGAAGAACAACAACTTCTACCTAGCAGCACAGAAGGCCTTATGTAAACAGTATAATCATAAATACTATGGGTTTGAGTTGTTAACAATATAAGAATTTAAAATGAAATGTGAAGAAGCATTAATTCCACCCCCTCCTATTTCATTATACTGTATATACTTATAGATAATTCCTGAAATTTCAGTAAAAAGAAAGCAGTCCCCAAAATGGGTCAACTTATCTGCTGATTATCTGTAACTCTTTAGCAAAAACAAAACCATCTCTCCCCTGAGTAGAGTGGCAAAAAGTGAGAGCTTAGGCCATCCTGGGAGAACCTAAAATAACCACCACCCCCATCACTATCCCCGATCTTTCTGCTGCGGCTCCATTTATGACCTTCTGAGTGGAAAATGGGGTAAGTGGCCAGAGGTGAGTGGCCCAGAGATGGCACTAGCCTTTTGCCCTCTCCATGGAGTGACCCTTGACTTATCACATTAAAAGCCATAATTTTGTCCCACTAAATGTGGCCTCAACTTTCACACAAATATACACAATAGGAACAGAAAATGCATAATATGGCCACACTTTCTTTTTCATTTTCCTCCTAAATACTGCCAACATGAAAATCCCTCAAGAGCATCCAAACAGATAATGGAAGTTGTATCTGAGACAAAAGGCAGGCCTGTGTCCCTACAGTTATTACTTTTCTTCTTCTTTATGCTTTTAAACGGTTTGTCTGATAAAGAAGCCAGTGAAACTTTGAAGCATTGCATGAAGAATCCAACCAGTCCACACTTCAGGAAATAAAGCCCACTGGAGGAAAAGATAGTAGAGGCAAAGATGAAGTACTTTGGCCACATAATTGAGAAGACAAGAAAGCTTAGAGAAGACAATTATGCTGGGGAAAATGGAAGGAAAAAGGAAGAGGGGCCGACCAAGAGCATGATGGATGGATAGCATCCTTGAAGTGATTGGCTTGACTCTGAAGGAGCTGGGGGAGGTGACGGTCGATAGGGAGCTCTGGCGTGGTGGTCCATGAGGTCACAAAGAGTCAGAAGCAACTGAACAAATGAACAACATGAAGAATCACTCTTTTGTACATGTTATTGTATTTTGCTGCATAGCTAACAGTCACCACTCAATATATAATCAAAACATGCAATTTTCCCAAATCCACTCTCAAGTATCACTTTCCACTTCATCACACTAGAGAATGAATCCACTTTAAATACAATTTCTGCCTCCTGCAGAATTCTGGGGTTTGTAGTTTATTGAGGCTGTTTAAGGCTCCTCCCTAAATTACAAATCCCAGAAAGCTGCAGGATGCAGAAAATGGATTTAAGTGGATTCATTCTCTAGTGTGATGAGGTCCTATGTGAAACAAAGAATGTGCCCTGGAGCCACTTCATCCATCATTTCAAGGCAGGTTTCCTTTCTTATGGTTTTCCTCCCACTATTACTGTTCTTCCTCCCATCAAGTGAACCAAAATTCCCAGACATCTCACAATCCCTCCAGGATGAAATTTGCCAAGAGATATGAGGTTCGTGACTTTCTGTCTCTCGTCCTCTTTATCTCGACACACCCAATGCTGGCTCTCTGCAGCAAAGGGTTTTTTGCTAATGAGTTAATGTTTACACATGAACACTCATCTGCAGAGTAAACATTGCCCCATGCAGATCCCAATGTCCCTCCCTGCAGGAACACAAGCTTCGCAGAAGGACAATGCTGGGCAAAGAGGAGCCCAAAGCAGTGTTGGCTGTGGTAAGTAGTGCAGAATCTGATCCATAACTGGGAAAGGAGTCAACTTTCCTCAAGGCAGAGTCTTGAAATTCAATCCAAGCAGCGAAAAGAACAGCAAAGGGAGAAATAAAAGGAGAACAGGCTGCCAGGCACACCAGCCTCCTCCTCAGCAACAGAAGCAAAACAGTGCCTGACACAGGATCCGAAGCACTAACAGAGGAATCATTACCGTTGCCACTTTGCTGAAGTATCACTCCTTCAACAACATTCAGCAACAAGATTCAGTTTGGCTTAGTACCTTTTGCTAGGAAAAACAGAAGGGAGATGGAAGACTTTCAGGAGGCTTGGCAATGCCCAGGAGCCTTTATTTCCCCCAAACTAAGTCCACCTTTCTCCCCGCAACAATAAAAAAAAGTTTATAGCAAAAGATATCTGCTGCTTACCTTAGTGACAAAATTGCCTCAACACCAACTGTGCAAACTTCCAGAAAAATGATACCACCAGGAATTGCTATTTCCTGTATCTGTAGAAACATATATTGCGGGCAAGGACATAGTCTTGCTTTTTTGCCAAGAGTACAAAGATTATTATCTACATTAGGTGTTTCATAAGGTTGTTGTTAATACTAATAAAGAACAATATGACTGGGATATTGGAGAAATCAGGAGCAAATGGCTCCTTCTGAAAATTAAAAGAGAAGAAAAAGTTCAAGAGAGACATCAAAAGCAAAGGACTAATGACACATCATGTTGCTCTTAACAAAGTGATCTCTAATTTAGGAACGGGCTAAGGTGAAGCAGTGTTCAAAATTAGGAAACCAATATAAACTGCACCTCACACTTTCCACTCATGAAAGCCTGAGGATGCTGCTGTATATTTCGAGAGTATAACAGACTTCCACCAGAGTAGATATAGTAGTATAATGAGCTGCGGTGGCACAATGGGTTAAACCCTTGTGCCAGCTGAACTGCTGACCTGAAGGTCAGTGGTCCAAATCTGCAAGCTCCAGCTTCCAATGCTGGGACATGAGAGAAGCCTCCCACAGGATGGTAACATATCTGGGCGTCCCCTGGACAACATCTCCGCATACGGCCAATTTTCTCATACCAGAAGCAACTTGCAGTTTCTCAAGTCGCTCCTGACATGAAAACAGAGTAGCGACAATCCAAGTAGAAATAGTTGCTGCATTGATCCTAGAGAATGTCAAATCCATGCTTGTGCTTGTTCTCTATAGCAGTTTTTAGGTTGTGAGTTATAAACACTGGTAGAATCAATAACCAGGATGACCACAGTTCCTTCTGCTCTTTGCTTCAGAAGAATCATTTTGTCATATTTTTATATTCTAGCAAGACATCCTCCCCCCCCCCAAAAAAAAAAACCCATGGGGGTACATTCTGAACTTTCCATGGAAACAGGAAACCATGGGTAATAGCAACCGTACTGAAATGAATATTTCCACCAAAAGTTACCATAGAGTCAAGCTGGAGGAGCTAGACAATTTCTAGAGAGATATCTTCAGTAGATAAACATGCTCCCAATATTTCTAAGATGCTGGAACCCCTTACAAGTGCTTACAAAGTACACTGCTAATCTCTGAAAGAGATAACGAAACCTTGCCATCTAACATGAGATTGTCACGTAGCCTCACTTTAGTTACCCATTCCTGGATAAGGGGGAGATTTTCACTGAACACTACAAGAATGCTCCAGAATGACTGCAGATGAAATGGGTAAAGGTGGCCACTTACAACCACGTCTGCCCAACATTCAACACTTAAAGTAGTGTGCTACTTCTTACATACAATTTCCTTATGTAACATCTGCAAAGTTCACTGCATTGGAACTTTTCCCTGTCAAATTTGTACCATTCTGCACAACCATCTGTTCACCTTGTTCACTTCTTCTGCCAGGTTACTTTCGCTTCTGGCTTCTTTGCAATCCAATTCTCTTCCTATTTTTCTCTGGGAAAGATCATATACATTTGGGTCGGGCAAGGGATTCTGTAGGTTCTCCAGCCAGCAGAAGCCATTGACTTCAGTATTGGATTCTACTATGCATATTTTCCTGATTCAGCTGTGGATGGGGCAGTTGAACTGGACAGTGTAACTAGGTTACTGACTGCTAGATTTGTAACTTGCTTTAGTTGTCTTCAAAACGTTTTCAAAAGTTCAGCTGGTCCAAAAAGGTACAGTCAGATTGTTGAACAGAGTTCATTAATTAGACACAGCCCTTAATAGATTATAGATTGGCTACTCATCTGTTTTTGGGTACAACATAAGTACTGGTGTTTCAGTTATTGGTATTTAAGCTCCCATGTTTCCTACCTGGCCCTTCAACCTTTGGGAAAGACCCTTCTTTCTGTCCCTCCATTCTCAGAGACATACTTTATGGAAACAAAAAGAAGGGTCTTCTTGGTGGCAGCTTCTAGGCCAGTGGTTCTCAACCTGTACATCTACAGGTGTTTTGGGCCTACAACTCCCAGAAATCCCAACCAATTTACTAGCTGTTAGTATTTCTGGAGTTGAAGGCCAAAACATCTGGGGACCCACAGGTTGAGAACCACTGCTCTTGGATTTTGAATTTATTTCTTGGGGAGTTCCAACTGCCCACGTCTATGCTTTCCTTTTTCTGGCAAAGTTTATAATTATATGAATCTTTGACTATAAGGCAAAAAGGGGGCTGTTTCATTACTGAATGCTATATTTTTTTACTGATGTGCATTTAAAATTATTATTATTATTATTTATAATTTTTAGCTGCCTGAAGTCCCAGTCCAAGGAGAAAGGAAACATATAAATCAAATAATATTACCTGAAAAAATATTAGATTTGTATTAAGGAGGCTGTGAAAAGAAATGGCTCATCTTAAAAAATCTGATGTAAGCCACAATGAGCTGAAGAACCAAGAAAGTGAGGAGGCAAAACATTCGATGGTGATGAAATAAGATAGCTATGCCATTGTTCTATAACCTTTGATCAGTCATTGTGTTGTAACATGGTAGACAAGAACTCAGGTGCCAAGAAACATATGAAAGCAGAACTCTTCCTCAAGTATTTACTTAAAACAAGCATTCATATGTGAATATACTCCAAATAATGTATTTTAATTTATTCATTTTCCATTCTTCTCCCAATATGGAGTGCACATCAACAAATAATAATGGGCACAACTTATTACCTTTTCACCTTTGGCCAAAATAGAGTTTTCTCAGCATGTAATTTCCTTACCCCTCGTGTAACTATTTTTAGGAATCATTTGCTTCTCTGTTGTATTAATGTATCAAGCCACAGTAAGATACTACTAAAGAACAACCATTTCCCCAAAAATATGTACCTCTGGAGCCTCTTTATATTAGTTTTAACTATAAAGGGAAGTAGCTGGCGGCTTCCATGTTAGTGACATGGACTATCTGCTCCATGTTTTGGTCTGAATTTTAAGGAATAGTCCAATGTGTTGAACCTGATAGGTTTAATGGCTTGAACAGTTCTTTTAAAGTTTGGACCAAAATCAGGAGCAAATTTACCATTGCACTGACATGATAAGCCACCAACAATCAATCACTACAGGTTCACAAATAAGTAAATTCAAGTGCGGTTTCTCTTAGCAGAGTGTTGCTCTTTGAATCTTTCTATCTATCTGAGTCCCCGGTGGTGCAGCAGGTTAAACTGCTGAGCTGCTGAACTTGCTGACTGAAAGGTCAACAGTTCAAATTCAAGGAGCAGGGTGAGCTCTCGCTGTTTGCCCCAGCTTCTCCCAACCTAGCAGTTTGAAAACATGCAAATGTGAGTAGATCAATAGGTACTGCTCGGGTGGGAAGGTAACGGTGCTCCATGCAGTCATGTTGGCCACATGACCTTGGAGGCATCTACAGACAATGCCGGCTCTTCAGCTTAGAAATGGAGATGAGTACCACCCCCCAGAGTCAGACATGACTAAATTTAATGTCAGGGGAAACCTTTACTATATCTATCTATCTATTTTATCTAATCTAATGTATTTCTGGATTGTCTTCCAGCTCACAAGAGCTTCAGAGGCAATGAGCAAATAAAAACCAATTACAACAATACAAAAATAATAACATTTTTAAATACACATTAAAATACTTTTGTAAAATCCCTAAAAGAAGATTCCAAACAATCGTAAAACCTGGCTTTACAACAGTTAAAACAGCAATCTGAAACACTGGATGCCATGCAGTAGAGCACAAGTGGAAGCTTAAAAGAGATGGGGCCTGCATTAACATCCTTGTGCAAGGAGTTCCACAGTCAAACTCGAATGTATATACAATACCACTGTCTTTTTGCTTTCCTTACCACAAAAGGATTTCCCCTTCCTCGGGCTCTTTCTCGCTACACAATGATAGTGCTAGGATTCCACTTTAACTGCCATGGTTCCTGTCCAATCAGCGAATAATAGTTTTGTGAGTGGTATTTAAAATGCTCAGCCACCGAGTTTTAGTGCCTTCCCAAACCACAAATTTGTAAAGAATCCAAGAAAGAAAGAAAAACATGTAACCCTGTGGTACGTCAGAATGGTCAGCTGAGCATCTAACTCTAAAAAAAGACAGGCCACTGGGTGCCTAGTTATTCCAATGTTATGACGTTCACCACTTTGTCTATTATTTGCAAATTATCTAAAAGACCTGAGAAAAGAAAGTCAACATTCTGAATTGGCCTTTACAAAAACATGGCAATACGCACGCATGCAGACGCACACATCACTACATCAGCACACTGAGTGTATCTGACAAAACTGGCTACTGCCCAATGTTTTTTTTCCTGATCCACAACAACCTCTTTGAATGAGAATGTAGACTTTGCAGAATGTAGAAGTTTAATAACTGTGTTGTGTGAAGTGCAAATTTATAAATTTCTACAATATCATCACATCCAGAAAGAATGGGGACGATGTGAAGACACAAAACAAAGCAGAAAACTTTCAAGTTAATCAAAATAGAGTAACAGACACTTGCTTTTAGGACTTGGCAGGACAGCTGATAAGGGACTGAATTGGGAGGCTCACATTCAAATACAAGGAGGTCATTTAACACCCTATATAAAGGGTTTCTTGTTTCCAAGGCTAACGTTTGTGGACATCTGCAATAGCACAATCACCTGCTTTTGCTGCCGACGGGCTCCGACTCTTTGCTGGCCAGCTCCCATGCTCAGTGCCAGGGTA
Source organism: Anolis sagrei (assembly GCF_037176765.1). NCBI lineage: Eukaryota > Metazoa > Chordata > Lepidosauria > Squamata > Anolidae > Anolis > Anolis sagrei. Next base: position 140,388,710 of record NC_090022.1, read on the forward strand.
CCCACGAGGAAGGCGCTCCTCATTAAGCATCTCCACAATAGTCAAGCTGAGCCTTTCCTTCAGAAGCTCCCTTTGCAGGCCCAGTTTCTTGGATAGTTACAGAAAAACTGTCATAATTAACCCCTGCACACTTCCAGTCCGGGAAGAACTAAACTAAAGAGGAGAAAGCAACAACCTCATTCTGTAGCTCAGGCACTGTTATAATTTCTTCACATATTACTATGTATTTGTTGAACTATAGGGTAGTGTTATATGTCTGCCTGTTCAGCCTGTGAATGTGTCTGAAGTTTATGTTGATGTTCATGATGGAAATGAAGTTCATGTTGGGGGTGATGTTCATGTTCATGTTGATGTTCATGCTGGGAATGGGGATGGTGTTCCTGATGATGGGCCTGGGGATGAGGGTTTGCTCAGGCCTGAGTTAAGTTCAGAAGAGAGGCCTGAGCAAGGCCACATTCCTGAGAGAGACCTTTCATCGCTTTTCTCAGAACAACTGTCTGAAAATGATGCTGAGATTGATTTGCCAGGTGCAGGGGTTAATGAGGGAGAGGATACTTAAACCTTGGACAGAAAGCAAAGTTTTAGTAAACAGAGACAGAACTTTCAGAGACTGAGGGGATCAGTTCATCTACAGCAAAAGAAAGATAACAACCGTTATCTGGTGGGAAAGTCAAGAACAATGCTTTCCTTTCAGTTTTGGGTTCTGGAAAGGTTTTATAATGATTCATGGGAGACAGCTGCCTCAGTCGAGTTAATGTTGTTATTTTATTATGGTCTTGCTTTCAAGTGCTCTGGGTTTCATGTACCAAGTTCTTGCCCAGCTTAAATTTTGCCTATGGGATTTTCCTGCAGTTTTGTTTTATGTTTTCAAGTGCCTTGGTTCATAGATTTCTATGTACTAATGGGCCTGGTTTCCTTTTGAAGCTTATGGACTATCTTGGATTTTGGACTTTTACTATTTTGCTATATTTATATTTTGCTATATTCTACAATAAACCGCTTGCTGGTTTTACCAAGCTGGTGTGGTGTATAAGGGCAGATGTTTTCCTGTTCTGGTGTATGGCAGGTGATTTTTTAAGGGATATTGCCCCTCTCTGTCACAAACCCCTTATTCACAGGCTGACTTCATTTCCACAGCATGCAAGTCACCCGCTTCACAAGCAGCCAGTTTTATCCTCTGTGCCATTCTTGCTTCTCTCCTGAAAAATGTGGCAACGCTTGGGAAAGCCATTTTCTCCCTTGTATAACTCCTAGAATTCCCCAATCAGAAGTTATAGGGAACTGCAATCTCCAAATCTTTCCAAGTGCCTGTGGGCCTACTTCTCAGTCTATATAACCAGTGCATGCTCAGTGCCACGAAAAGAACAAAACAAAATTCAAAACTGTCCAAGCCAGGCAGAGAATCCTGGAAGGGCGCATGCCCTTGAAGCCAATCCTGTGCATGCACCCTTCCAAATGTTCCCAAGTGCCTGTGCAATGCATCTTAATATGTTCAGTCTGCAAGCAAGTAAGCCATGGCAGAGGGGAGAGAGCCAGAGGTATGCAGTGACCAGTCTTTTTCTGGCAGATATCCCTGACTCACTGCTGAGAGAGAGTTTTGTGTTTGCTATTGCACAAGTGCGCAGCAGGTAGGGTTTGTTCTAGAAGAGAGCCCTAACAAGCTGCTGCATAGTGATCCCAGACTTCAGAGTGAAGCAGCAACAAGCTGGTAGATTGTTTTTTGTCCTAATTTCTTCTAAAATTAAAGATCTAGCAGCAGTAGAGTGGCTCTGGGAGTGTGAAGGGAGGCTCTCATCCTTTTAGGAAACTTTTCTCAAAAACCCCAGTGTGCTTGGGTAATAAGCTACTGCTATGTACAATAATAATAATAATAATAATAATAATAATAATAATAATAATAGTCTTTGGGTGGCCTTGGGTAGCTTGCTGGTTCTCTGAGTAGCCTAAACTACTGCAAAACTACTGGTGTTAAGACTCTAAACAAGAGATAAAAAATACATAACATGCCCCAGGTCCTTGGGTTCACAATCTATCCATTCTACCTACACTGCCAAAGTTTTTCACAGCCCAAACATCCTCAAAAATTCAAGGACAGTTATTCTTACCAAGAATGGAACGTATTAACAAACTGACTTCCTTACACTGCAATATTCATGACTGGTGGCACGATGAATTAAACCCTTGTGCCAGCAGGACTGCTGACTGAAAGGTCGGCGGTTCAAATCTGGGGAGCAGGGTGAGCTCCTGTCTGCCAGCTCCAGCTTCTCATCTGGGGACATGAGAGATGCCTCCCACAGGATGGTAAAACATCCGGGCATCCCCTGGGCAACATCCTTGCAGACAGCCAATTCTCTCACACCAGAAGCAACTTGCAGGTTCTCAAGTCGCTCCTGACACACACAAAAATGGCTGGGCAAAAAGAAGAAAGAAGAGGCAGCGTGATATTGAACAATGACTGTTAATGTTATACTAAAACTGGCATGAACCCAGATGTTACATCAGAAGCTTCAACCTAGTCACCTATGTTAAAACCCACAACATTCCTGACTCACAACGTGTTAATTAGAGTACATGCAAAACTTCAGGCCAGATATAACATTCAAATGCACAGAGGAGCGCTCATAGACACAACAACACAGAAGGCAAAATGCTTGTGGCACAGTAAAGGAGATGACACGTGCCCAGAATATGGACATCTGCTCCAACTACTCCTCTTGGTACAGAAAATACACATTCTACAATTTCAACATTCATTTTTCTCAGCCCACTGAGAAAAGGTTTGTTGTTTTTTGTTTTTTTTGGTATGTGTGTCAGCAGCGATTTGAGAAGCTTCTGGTGTGAGAGAATTGGCCATCTGCAAGGACGCTGCCCAGGGAATGTCCAGATGTTTGATGTTTTACCATCCTTGTGGGAGGCTTCTCTCATGTCCCTGCATGAGAAGCTGGAGCTGACAGATGGGAGCTCACCCACTCCCAGATTTGAACTGCCGACCTTTTGGTCAGCAGTCCTGCCGGCACAAGGGCTTAACCCATTGCACCGCCAGTCATGAATACTGCAGTGTAAGGAAGTCAGTTTGTTAATGTGTTCCACCCTTGATAAGACGGATGGAAGTTAGTTCAACGTTCCCTTCATCAACCTGCTACCTTTTAAATCATGCAGGGGGTGGGTGTTGTGAGCGAATGAGCAGTGCACCTTGCCCTTAGCTATTTGCAGGAGGTCTGTTCAATATTACCCTGAATGCCAGCAAACCAGAGGGCCATGAATATAATGTTACTTCTGACATTACAGTAGTCCTTTGGTGGCGCAAAAAACCTCAGTAAAATAAGTTAATTTTTAAGATACATATTATTTAGAGAGAAGTTTCTTAACCCTCCCATATAAATGCAGAGACATGGGTATCCGCGTAGTACAATTACCAGTGACGAACTATAGAGACAGGTTCCTGGACTCTGGCCAATCATAACGAAGTTTCTGTTTCCAAGTGAGAGTAAAATACCCAGCTTTGATGCTCAGGAAGATCTCCATTCTGGGCATGAGCAGTCACCCCCCTCACCTGCACTATGGACCCAAGGGAAATTTCCAAGGCTCAGGTACAGAGGTGAGTCAAGGACAGTAGTGAACAGGAAGACATTTTGGACAAACCTGGCTTAATCTTTACTTCACCACCACACCCACACACTTTATTGAGTTACAGGTGCCGTGGGCAAGTTTACAATATATAATTTAAGTAAGTTTTCCCCCACGGGCGGAAATAACACCCTAACCTGGAAATACCCAGGTAAATGTAGAGTGAACCACTTCCACTCCATCTTCATTACAAAGAAGGTGTGGTGTAATCTTTACGTAGGAAATTGGTCATCAGAATAAATCCCAGGTAGTTTTTAATGGTGATGCAACTAGCACTCATATTATCACCTGGATCTTGATTAATTTGCTTTCTTGCAGATCCTGCCACCAAACAGAACTAAACTGGAAGCAGTTCACAGCAATTGCTTCTATCACCTTCTGTAAAGAGCTATCATTTACACAGCAAGAAGAACAGTAAGAACTGTATTGTCAAAGGCTTTCATGGCTGGAATCACTGGTTTGCTGTGAGTTTTCCAGGCTGTATGGCCATGTTCCAGAAGCATCTTTCAAATGTATTAATAGGGAAGACTGAAAAAATACTGTATGTATTTCCACTAGTGACTGACTTTAGATTGTGACTGTCCAAAAATTATATATATATATATATATATATTCCACAGATATATAAGCCTCACTTGCCTCACAACCTCTGAGGATGCCTATCATAGATGTGGGTGAAATTTCAGGAGAGAATGCTTCTGGGACATGGCCATACAGCCCAGAAAACTCAAAGCAACACAGTAAGAGCTGTCTGACCACAGAACATTCTGCCTCGCAAGTGATGGAGTCGCCTTCTCTATATTTCTGAGAAGATGCTGAATAGCCATCTGTCAGGCTGTTTTCCTGCATGGCAAGGGTTGGACCGGATGGCCCTTGGGGTCTCTTCCAACTCTATGATTCTGTGTATATGCTGGATCACCAGGCCAACAAAGATGAAGACCTTGGACTACACCAACTCTACAAAAGAAATAGCAGTAATTCTACAGACTGCTAAAAATATTTTTGAAATGGGTACCAGAGCAAATCAAGCCTGAGCTCTCCACAGAAACCAAGATGGGTAAACTGAGACTGTCATACTTTGGACACATTGTGAGAAGACAAGACTTGTTAGGGTAGATGGTAGCAGGAAAGGAGGAAGCTCGTATTACAGGTGGATGGAGTCTATCAAGGACATCACAGCCTTAATTCTGCAGGACCCGAGTAGCGTGGACATCTTCCCATTTACAAGTTAAAAGTCGGCTTGACAGCAACTAACAACAACATAACAAAGCACCTGATGAACCAACCTGGATGCAGCATATTATTTGAAAACACTGAAATGCTGGACCACTCTAACACCAGCCATGTCAGACTACACAGAGAAACCACTGAAATCCACAAGCATGTGGACAACTTCAACAGAAAGGAGAAAACCATGAAAATGAACAAAATCTGGCTACCAGTATTTAAAAACTCAAAAATCAGGACAGTAAAGAGGAACACTCAAAAAGCAGGGGAATTCCAGGCAAGAAATGATGAAGGCCAGCCAACACCTCCCAACAAATGATTCCACCAGCCAGGCTTTGAAGGTGTAAGGCCATTAAATGCTAATCAGTGTGGTCAACTGCAACATTCACACTTGCCTCCAACAGACAAGAGTTCTTTCTCCCACTCTGGTCATTATTCCACAAGCTGGAATGTGTCCAGAGGAGGGTGAATAAAACGATCAAGGGCCTGGAGAACAAGCCCTATGAAGAGCGGCTTAAAGAGCTGGGCATGTTTAGCCTGAAGAAGAGAAGGCTGAGAGGAGATATGATAGCCATGGATAAATATGTGAGAGCTGAGGAAGTCACAGGGAGGAGGGAGCAAGCTTGTTTTCTGCTGTCCTGAAGACTAGGACACAATGGAGCAATGGCTTCACGCTACAAGAGAGGAGATTCCATCTGAACATTAGGAAGAACTTCCTGATTGTGAGAGCCATTCAGCAGTGGAACTCTCTGCCTCGGGGTGTGGTGGAGGCTCCTTCTTTGGAAGCTTTTAAACAGAGGCTGGATGGCCATCTGTCAGGGGTGCTTTGAATGCAATATTCCTGCTTCGTGGCAGGGGGTTGGACTGGATGGCCCATGAGGTCTCTTCCAACTCTTTGATTCTATGATTCTATATAAATCCCAATTGCCTAGTTTCCAATAGACCTCACAACCTTGGAGGACACCTGTCATAGATGCAGGCGAAGCATCAGGAGAGAATGCTTCTGGACATGGCCATGTTGTTGTTCATTTGTTCAGTCGTCTTCGTGACCTCATGGACCAGCCCACGCCAGAGCTCCCTGTAGGCCATCACCACCCCCAGCTCCTTCAAGGTCAGTCCAGTCACTTCAAGGATACCACCCATCCATCTTGCCCTTGGTTGGCCCCTCTTCCTTTTACCTTCCACTTTCCCCAGCATCATTGTCTTCTCTAGGCTGAAGACATGGCCATACAGTCTGGAAAACTCACAGCAACCCAGTGATTCTGGCCACGAAAGCCTTCAACAATGCAATAACAACATATTCTGGAGGGCTACTTAAACAGAGCCTTCTTGCATTTTAGGAAGAGCAAACAACCAACTGCACCCAGCATCCCCTCTCCCACACTCAAAAGTCCAAAAAATGCAAGACATTTAGTGAACCTAAATAAACACATTCCAGTGGTTTCAGCTCCTGGCCTGAAATTGTTGCCCCTGATGGAAGGCAGAGTTTGAGGAGGAGGAAAGGGCCTACCTATCCCTTTGTATTACCCCCAATCCCTTGAGAACAGACATGAAAGCCTCTCCTGAAACTCCATCAAGGCTCCCTCAACACTGATCAGTACTGTGATTAGTATACTTGACTGTGGGAAAAAGCCACCAACTCAACCCAAACCTCCCAAGACCACAAGACCCCAATGGACTCTCCCAATGGAGAATGACACAGGCATCCTGACATCATCATATTGATGATTGATCACGTGGCACTTGCCATGTCTCACTGTATCAACTGTCCCAGTTTATATATATATATATACTTAAGTCTTTTTCGGTTTGCTCTCCTCTCGCCTTGGAGGCAAGGCTTACTTTATGGGACAGGAGATGGCATTTTGGGAATCCGCTTGCTATGATATTTTGGGAAAGGGGAGAGGAGAAAGGTCAAGGCTCCCTCGCTGCCCACCGAGGGGAGTCAGGGGAGGGCAGCCCCCAAAGGCAGCTCTCTGGAGCAGGATCGGAGCTCCTCGGCTAACCACTGGTAACGGAAGACGCCGCCGAGCCGCCTGCCAGCCCCACCTACCTCTCCGGACCTCCAGGCGGCCTCTCCCCGCCGTACCTGCCGTACCTGCTGGGGCCCCGCGCACCTGTTGCTTTCGCTTCGGCTGCTGTCGCACCTTGGAGCGCCGAGCGGACAAGCCACGCCCACCGCTGGAATCCGATCCGCCTCAGCTACGCCCCCTTCCCGCTTGCCTGCCCCTTGCATTGCGCATGCGCCCCCGCCTCTGCCTGTGGCACGGCCTGTTGCCGGGAGCGCGCCTCTCGCGCAGGGGTTCCCAACCGTTGGTCCGGCAGGTGTTTCGGACTCCATCTCCCAGAATTCCAGGCCGTTGACCAACCTGGCTGGGGCTTCTGGGAGTTGGAGTACAAAACACCTGCAGCACCAACGGTTGGAACTACTGCTTCTTGCCGAAGGACCTGGACTGTGGGGAGCCTAACGACTGAGCCTAATGCTCAGGCATTAGAGCAGCATTCTCTAGTTCTTTGCAAAGTTAGAGAATATATATATATATATATATATATATATATATATATTTATATTGCTGGCATGCCATATGCCAGCAAATATGGAAATGGCCTTCAGACTGGAAAAAAATCAATTTATATCCCCATACCAAAAAAGGGAAATGCGAAAGACTGCTCAAACTTCCGTACAGTGGCCCTTATTTCTCATGTCAGTAAGGTAATGCTCAAGATCCTGCAAGGAAGACTCCAGCAATACATGGAGCAAGAGTTGCCAGATGTTCAAGCTGGGTTTAGAAAAGGCAGAGGAACGAGAGACCAGATTGCCAATATCCGCTGGATAATGGAGAAAGGCAGGGAGTTTCAGAAAAACATCTATCTCTGTTGCATTGACTATTCCAAAGCCTTTGACTGTGTTGATCATAATAAACTGTGGCAAGTTCTTGGTGGGATGGGCATCCCAAGGCACCTTGTCTCTCTCCTGAGGAATCTGTACAAGGACCAAGTAGCAACAGTCAGAACTGACCATGGAACAACAGACTGGTTCAAGATTGGGAAAGGCATACAGCAGGGTTGTATACTTTCACCCAACCTATTCAACTTGTATGCAGAGCACAGCATGCGATGTGCGGGGCTTGAGGAATGCAAGGCTGGGGTGAAAATTGCTGGAAGAAACATTAACAACCTTAGATATACAGACGACACCACTCTGATGGCCGAAAGCGAGGAGGAGCTGAGGAGCCTTCTAATGAAGGTGAAAGAAGAAAGCGCAAAAGCCGGGTTGCAGCTAAACATAAAAAAAAACCCAGGATTATGGCAACAAGAATGATTGACAACTGGGAAATAGAGGGAGAAAATGTGGAGGCCGTGACAGACTTTGTATTTCTAGGTGCAAAGATTACTGCAGACGCAGACTGTGACCAGGAAATCAGAAGACGCTCACTTCTTGGGAGGAGAGCAATGAGCAATCTTGATAAAATAGTGAAGAGTGGAGACATCACACTGGCAACAAAGATCTGCATAGTAATAGCAATGGCATTCCCCGTAGTCAGGCCTGTAGCCAGGATTTTGTTTCGGGGGGGGGGGGGGGCTGAGTCTGAGTGAAAGAGGGTCTAGCCTAGCAAACCTTTTGTATCGTTACCCCAATACCCCCATGCATATGGGATATATTGAGCATGGTGATCAGATCATGATAGGAATAAACACAACAGTTTAAATAATGTACCAGTAAGGCCTCGCGGACCACCATGAAAATTTCGGGGGGGGGGGGCTGAAGCCCCCCAACCCCCACCCCCACCCCCGGCTACATGCCTGCCCGTTGTCACCTACGAATGTGAGAGCTGGACCATAGGGAAGGCTGAGCGAAGGAAGATAGATGCTTTTGAACTGTGGTGTTCGAGGAAAGTGCTGAGAGTGCCTTGGACTGCAAGAAGATCCAGCCAGTCCATACTTCAGGAAATAAAGCTGAGTGCTCACTGGAGGGAAGGATAGTAGAGGCCAAGATGAAGTACTTTGGCCACATCATGAGAAGAAAGGAAAGCTTAGAGAAGACAATGATGCTGGGGGAAATGGAAGGAAAATGGAAGAGGGGCCGACCAAGGGCAAGATGGATGGATGGGATCCTTGAAGTGACTTGAAGGAGCTGGGGGTGGTGACGACCGACAGGGAGCTCTTGCATGGACTGGTTTTCAGAGAGTTAATAGAAGCAAATGTGGTCTCTGGCACCCTGGGGGCCCTTCCAGACAGGCCCTATATCCCAGGATCTAATCCCAGGTTTTCTGCTTTATACTGAATTATATGAGTCTGCACTGCCAGATAATCTGGGATAAGCAGAAAACCTGGGATCAGATCCTGGGATATAGGGCCTGTCTGGAAGGACATTACAGATAGCTTAAGAATCAGTGCCATTAAGCATCTATGCCATGGAACTGGCCCAGTAGGGAAAGTGATCTCAGGTTTAACAGAGACCTAGTTCAAGATCTGGGTATCGTTGAACTGGTTCAAACTGTGATTTATATGTTGGTGGGAAACTCAAAGAACCCCAGTAGTCACATTGAATTTCAAATGATGACATTGCTAAAAAAAAAAAAAAAAAAAAGACTAAACGAGAACTTAAAGAGAAACTCAGTGGAACAAGGTGTTTCCAGTATCCTTGCAAGATATTTTAAAAAACAACCCAGAAGATCAGTTAGAAGATATATGGCAGGTCACCAAGTTCAAAACATCACTATTACAATTCAACGGTGCACAGGCAAATTCAACAGCTGAGCATGCAAAACGTGGCGGCAAAAGTGCGCTTGGTGGGGACGAGGGACAGGGCATTCTCGGCGGTGGCCCCCGCCTATGGAACTCGCTCCCCTGTGAAATTAGGTCAACGACTTCCCTCCTTTCCTTCAGAAAAAAGTTGAAGACGTGGCTATGTGACCAGGCATTCAGATAGCAGGTTGACAATAAAAATGATGACAATGCTATGGAAAACAGACTATGGACAGGTTTTTGATCAAGTTGTTGATTGTAGAACTCGGACTTGACATGCCAACTAATTCAATTTTGTACTATTTTATATGTTTTTAATTTAATGTTAATGTTTTACGGATTATGTAACTGTTGTTTTATCTGCTGTATATGTGGGCATCGAATTGTTGCCATCTGTAAACCACCCTGAGTCCCCCTTCGGAGGTAGAGAAGGACGAGGTAGAAATATTTTAAAAAAATAAATAAAAGTGAATGGTTTTCATGTCAATGCCAATGGGTCAATTAATTTGTTCTCCATTTTCGCCTAGGCTTTAAAAGATATTAAAACTGCTGAGCTCCATCCCCCCAAAATGTTCAGGACTTTAAAAGTTAAGCCCAAAATCTGGGCCATTGATATGGAAACCACCACTGGGGATCTACGCATGATCTGTGAATCTCATGTTGTCCACTGTTGTTATGACAGAATCAGTTACAGTTTTTCAATCAGATTTGGTGGATAATTTCTGTAATTCCAGCCCAATAACATGGACAACAAGCTTATGGACACAACCATTCTTCCAAGCTAGGCAGGGAGCAGCGTAAAACTAGGTGTGTCTTGAGTGTGATAAATATACCCTTTAAATGGGGTGATAATTAAATGAAAAGTTGTCTTCAAGTCATCTCCATTTTATGATGACCCTAAGGAGAACCTATAAGGGTTTTCCTGCCAAGATTTGTTCAGAGGCTGAAAGAGTCACCCGGTGAGTTTCCATGGCTAAGTAGGAATTCAAACCCTGATCTCCAGAGTCATAAGCTTACACTCAAACCAAGACACCACTCTGGCTCTTGAAAAGTTAATTGCTAAGTGTCAAGCTCACAGAAGGGAAACTAGAACAGACAAGTTTGCCAAGATAGGGCAGCCATTCATTGCTTTTGTAAAAAACAGATCTGATATTCCATGACAACCCAGGTTTATCCATAAACATTGGAATGATTTGTTGCTACATATTTGTGCCCTTACTTTTTGGGAAATGGAGATTTGGGATTATTCACTGGAAAAGAAGAAACAAATATATTTTTATGTTGCTGGAAACCTGATTCTATCTTTAAAAGATTTTCTTTTTAATATAAACTGTTTTGTCCCATAGTGAAACAGTCAGATTTATTTTTGTTCTTTGTGCTTTTTGTCTTTGTATTCCAAGACAACTGGTAAAAATAGTAAAAATAAAGCATGCCTACTGCTAGTACTGATTCAGATTTAAGGTTGATTTGAGTGTGTTACGTGAGAGGACATGCTATCTCTCTTATCAACCTGGTCCATCTCTGAGGTCATTCAAAGGGGCCCCGTTGGTTCTTCTCGGTGGCGCGATGAGGTCTGTTTGGCAAAGACTCAGAACAGTTTCGAGTCTAATACTTCCCTCTCGCTGGGATTCCAAGCAGCTGATGTCAGGTATGCAGCATTGTTGCCTTGCTTCTGGCATCTACTTAAAATCTTTAGTTACAAACAAGGCACAGTTGTATCCTTTTGATAGTTTAAATATTTTCTTCTTGATAGTTGTATGTTTTAATTGTTCATATGCCTCTGAAGGCTTTTTTCTCAAACCAACAATAGTGTCTAGATACAAAGTCAGTAAATAAATTAATAAATATCTAGTTGAGACCTGAGGATACAGAATGCTAGACTTGATAGGGCTTTGGTCTATCCTTATGCTCCTATCCCAAAAAGGCGAGCAACAAACTCTGCTTCTATAGTGAGAAAATATTTCCTAAACACTGCCTTTAATCTTGTCGCAAGGCTGTTTTGCAGACTCTGAGCCTTCCAAATTATTTGAACTGCCCTTTTGCTTGCCAAAACAATCTCTATGTGTGTGTGTGTGAACTGCTTCTCCCAGAAACCTTTGGGACCAACTATTAACATTTTAAACAGGGTGCATGGGATCCTGATTGACTGCAAGTTTTTTAATGTTTCAAATCCAGAACTGGACTTTGAACCCTTCCAGTTTTGTTTTGTTTTGTTTCATTTTTTGGCTGTCTGTATGATTTCAACAGAATCCTGAGGGCCAAAAACTAGCCTTTGCATCCACTGCAGCCCTCAATTTGCTGAGTTGATTAAGTTATGTATATTCAAGAACTGCACCTGAGAGGATAACTAGAACCGTAAGATTATTTAATATAGTAAGAATCTTGTTAAAATCATAATTTAGTTGCTGGGAAAAGGCAGCTCTCCAACTGCATGGGAAGAGAATGCTACAAAAAGTCTGAGGTGTTGGCCATTTTCATTCCGTATTCTATGATAAATACAGTGCAATGATCCATCCAAAGTTAGATGCTTCCTTGTTTATCTACACAGATTTTCCTTGTACTAAGAAAGATGTTGTTGGTTCCCTCTATTCTTCTCACACATTTATGCTATGGTGAAACATGGACATATACTTCAGTGGCAGAATACATTATTTCGTTTAAGGTGTCAATCGATTCCTGATATCTTCAGGGAATGTTGAAAAAGACCTCTGGCTGGGACCAGCCAGTGTGAAAACTATAGTGAACTAAATCAAGAGAGAGTACAGTTAGTCATAAAGCAGTTCCCTATGTTCTTAACAGAACTAAATATGCAATGACTGTACAAATTGAAGTCTAGCATAATATAAGCAGTAAGCAAAGAAGCTGAGAATGAACTTTCTCATACTAGAGAGAGAGGATTACTCATAGTCACGTTAATCCTGGAAGGCATGACCATGGATTATGAGAGCATTGAGAGGATTAAACGGACAAAATTTGCCTATAGAAATTATACATTTTGAGGCATCAAGAGAGAAGAGAGTGAAAGATGAACAGTTCAATTACTGTAACTGTGCCACTGTGCAAGTCCTCAAGTGATGCTTGGACTCAGTAACATATTGTGGGCCAGTCAGCTGAGCCAGTTTAGGTACACTGGTTCCTATGTTCAGGGCCTCTTTTGTGCCACAGAGTTATAGCACTGTGATTCTACTTTGACTGTCATGATTGCATTTTCTGTAATCCTGGGAATTGTACTTTGATGGGGCACTAGAACTCGCTGGCTGATAACTCTAAATACTGCTTGCTAAACTGCAAATCAAAGGATGTCATCATGTGGAACAATGGCAGTTAAAGTGGAATCATAGCGCTATAACCCTATATACCAGGTATGGGCAAACTTCCTACTGGCTGTTAGGAATTATGGGAGTTGAAGTCCAAAACACCTGGAGAGTCAAAGTTTGCCCATGCCTGCTATATACTGTGAAAGGGCCTCTGGAGACATGTTCAATAATCCTTCTGAAATAACAAATTTTTAGTATAGAGAGCCTTTGATATCTACTGGGCTTTGGTTCCAAGACTCTCATAAATACCAGAATGCATGGATACTCAAGACCCAAAATGTGCTCCTTAAGCAAGGTTTGCTTTTTGGATTCTTCTATTTTTCATAGATGCAGTGAGAATTTTTAAGCTGTCGAGAGTTGAATCTGTATATGCAGAATCCATAGATACGGAAGGCCACCCATATGGTGGTACACTGAATATACAGAGTGCCAAGTTTGTTTTCTTTATTGTTGGAGGCACAAATGACTTCAGCAGGACAGAATACCTTCTCCCAAACTTTTTCTCATATATAAATACACTTGTTTTTGGACTCCAATAGCATAGCCATTCACAGCCTCTAGACTGGAATACAGCAATGCAGCTTATGTAGGACTTTTACTGAGACAGATCCACAAACTGCAGCTAGAGCAGAAAGCAACTATCCAGTTGTTGCTGGATGTCGCTAAACCTGCTCTCCATCTGCAGGTGACACCTTTGCGGAAGGCTCTGAGCCTGAGTGCTTATTGGCTACCAGTCCAGTTTAAATGTTTGGGCAGCACTGCAAAAAGCCCTAAACAACATGGAAGCAGGTTACCAGCTGACACACTTTCCATCCTGCTATCTGATCGCTGGGCTCTCCTGAGGAGGAGGCAACCCTGATGTCAATTTGGGACCAGCTTGAACTTCACCAAATATATAGAGCATTTCAGAGATTGGGATAATGTGCGTAACCTCAGAGGTTGTTGGACTGTATCTCCCAGGAGCTCAACGATATTTGGAGGACCCCTCCATTTATATTTCTGCTGTTTCATCTCCCATTTTTCAGAGTGCCCTTCCAGTAGAGCTTTGGTGCGTTCCTATTCTTCACTTCTTCAACTCTTTCTTGAAGACCTTTCTTTTAAAATAAGCATTTACTGACTTTTACACAGCAATCATTGTGATATCAAAGTATTTTTTATCTTTATTATGAAGTTATGTGAAAAACAGATTATTTTAGAACAAATAGCTCGAAAACTGTATCTCTCGATAAGATATTGCCTAGATTTCAAGATTCTTGGGGATGGACTTTCTTTCAGTCCATTCTCATTGTAGGGAAGTTTAGTAAAGTCAAGAGAGACTGCCTTCTTGGTGGCTGCTCCCATGTTATGGAACACCTTCCTTCATAAGGCAAAGTTGCCCTGCTCTCCTTTCATTCTACTGCTGAACAAATATCCTCTTTGTTTACTGGCCACAGCAGGACATCTTTCAACTTGGATGTGCAGCATTTTTATTGACATTATTACACTTTAAACAACTTTTTACATTGTTATACATTAATGGTTTTAATACAAATGTATTCAATACAAATGTTTGTTTTCTTAAAATTTTCTATTATCCTTTATTATGCATTTTTTTGTGTCAGGAGCAACTTAAGAAACTGCAAGTCACTACTGGTGTGAGAGAATTGGTCGTCCGCAAAGATATTGCCCAGGGGATGCCTGGATGTTTGATGTTTTACCATCACTGCGTGAGGCTTTTCTCTGTCAGCTCCATTATGGGGAGCTGGAGCTGACAGATGGAGCTCATCCGTGCTCTCCCCGGATTTGAACCTCCCATTTGTCAGTCTTCAGTCCTGCGGCACAAGGGTTTAACCAACAGGACTGAAGACTGCGCCACTGGGGACTCCCGTCTTTATTATGCTATTTTTTAAAGCTTAAGTTACAAACCATTTTGGTTCTCGTATAGGTAGAAAGGCTGTAAATTATTTATTTATTTATTTCCAACATTTCTACCCCACCCTTCTCAACCCCCCAGGGGGGACTCAGTGTGGCTCACACTGGCAACAATTCAATGCCACAATGTACAAAAATTTATAACAAATATAACAAAAATTTAAACAGTAAATAAAACAGTAAGTTAAAAACAATCTAAAACATTATTCTCAGCCATATAACCATTTCCAGTTCAGTTCAACCTCCAATGTCATAAAGTAACAGTAAATAAAACATTCTTTGTGTGTGTTTGTTTTAATTTAATGTACCTTGACCTAGAATCCAACCAGCACATCATACTTTCTCAGGTTCAGAGATGGCAATGACAAGGCATCACAGAACAAAATTCCATGATAGGTCACTTTATAGTGACTATAAGTTAAAAGCAGCTTAAAAGTATACAACAATAAGCTCTAGTATCTCCAATAGGGAGAGATAAAGCAAGATATAAATAAATATAACAACAACAACAACAACAACTATATATATATATATATATATATATATATAATAAAAACGTGGGGAAAGTTATGTTGAAGTTTTGTCATGGCCAGAATCACTGAGTTCCTGTGAGTTTTCCAGGCTATATGGCCATGTTCCAGAAGCATTCTCTCCTGACATTTTGCCCATATCTGTGCCAGGCATCCTCAGAGATTGTGAGGTCCTCACAACCTCTGAGGATGCTTGTCATAGATGTGGGTGAAACATCAGGAGAGAATGCTTCTGGAACATGGCATTACAGCCCAGAAAACTCAAAGCAACCCATAGAAAAAGTTTATTAAACTGCAAAAACTTTCTTCTTGCTGGACACCTGGCAGGACATTTTGCTATAGTTTGTCAATAAATATCTGATAGTGTCTCAACCAATTCAACATAGTTTGTGGCAGCTGGAAAAATGAAGTTTCTGGAGTATAACAACTAATTTAAAAGTAAGTACCGCACAATTAAACAGGAAATAACACTTTAAAACCAAGAACAGGACATTTTCAAATTTTACTACATAGTGTTATCTCAATGATGAGAAGTCTGTCCAACCCATCTGGTTGGGATCAGGTATACAAAGGCTGCTATAAAGAGACTTCAGTGCAGCAATGTATTGTTTTGAAAGGAGTTCCCGTTAAATTATTTAGAGCAGGCAGGTTACAAATTACCACCAAAACTATTGTTCGCCATGCTTGCTAGGAAAGCCCAATGTTCATATTAATTTATGCATTATTAATTTAAATGTTCCTCTTCCAGGATCTCTGGGCATCAAACAAAACAGTCAGTCTGAACAGTTTAAAACAATAAAAATAACTTAAAAGGCAAATAACATGTTAAACTCATTAAATTTACAACAGGGCAGTTTAAAAACAGAACAATTTTAAACCACTAAATATGTGCATATATGGGGGAACTCATTCATGCCTGAAAAGCTTTAGTAAACATTCGTGTTTTTACTTGGGACCATAAGGACAGCAGTGTTGGTGCCAATCAGACTTATCCCAGTTTGGCAGAGACTGTCCCAATTAATTCTCTATCACCCATGTTTACAGCTGCTTTTCATTTCGTTTCTGCTTCTCCTACTTCTCTTTGGTCCTCGGCTCAATGTAATTTGTTCAAACTGAGTCAGCAGAGAGAAGTAGAAAGGAGAGGGCAGATCCTTGCTCTTCCCAGTAGGCTCAGGGAAAAGCAAACAACTGCAGCCTCTCCTAGCTTGTGTGTGTTTTTCTCCACTTCTCATTACCTTCACATGTGAAGGTTAGGTATTCAGAATTTCGTTATTTATTTGTCATTGCCTATGCTGCTGCCCTATACACAACCAGTGAGGGGGACAACTCGTCTCTAGGCATTTGTAGGTCCTCTAGTGTGATTTGTAGGTCATCTAGAGTTGTACAGGAGAAGGAATCTCAGGAAGTATTGCTTGTTACCTGGTTTTGTTTTTGTTTGTTATTTTATTTTATTTTATATTTATTTGTATTTTGGAGACCATTGTTTATCCCAGAATATTTTCTATCAGAAACTTTTTTATACCAGTTCCCTAAGTTGTGAAATTTTAACCCAGTATTGAATCAGAAACAACAGGAACACTGTGAAATAAAAAAATACTAGATTTTTAGCAGAATTGAAAAGTCCCAATTTACCTGTTTCTGCCCTTTGTTTCTGCTAAAATCTAGCAATTTTTCTTTCACAGTGTACTTCAGGCTAAACTAGAGATGTTTTGAAATTTGAACATCCTTGTGTACATAACATGACACATTTCAATGTTGCATAGCTGGAAGTAATGGCATGAAATGTTCATTTACATGTTAGGAATATTATATCATCATTCAATGTATGCTGCTGGGTTTCATCTTGAAAATTCCCCTTGTATCTTTCAAGTCACTACTGAAGAAGCTGATAGGCCAGTTTTACCTGTAGGATGGAAATTCCTAATGATCTGTCTATTGGTGTGGAGGGTAATCATGCAGACCCCGAGATACTGAGAGATTGTGACTCCCAACATTCCTCAACATTGCAATGTTATCTGGAGCCCCACCTACAATGCCATTATAATCCAGATTGAACTGGATTACATGGCAATGTAGACTCATGTAATCCAGTTCACTGAAGTTCAGCATTCATTATATGAGTCTACTCCAGGCATGGGCAAACTTTGGCCCTCCAAATGTTTTGGACTCCAACTTCCACAATTCCTAACAGCTGGTAGACTGTGTATTGTCGAAGGCTTTCATAGATGGAATCACTGGGTTGTTGTAGGTTTTTTTGGGCTATATGGCCATGTTCTAGAGGCATTCTCTCCTGACGTTTCGCCTGCATCTATGGCAAGCATCCTCAGAAGTAGTGAGATCCCAGCTGGTAGACTATTAGGAATTGACAGAGGAATTGACAGAGGTCCAAAACATCTGGAGGGCTGGAGTTTGCCCATGCCTGGTCTACACTGACTATATAATGCAGTTCAAACTGCATTATATGGCAGTGTAGATGGGATCTAAGTTGGACTGCGACTTCTGGGAGTCGCAGTCCAACAACATACAGAGAGCTGCATTAGCAGCCCCTCAATTGACCTGCCTGTTTCTCTTAGGGCACATCTACACTCATCATTTAATGCAGTTCCAAAGTGGTATTGAAGAAAGTGGTTTTACTATGTAGATAATGACATATGAAATCCAGGAATCCTGCTGCAACTTCAAACTGCATTAAATGGCTTTAGTGACAAAATCTGTGTATTAGTTTTACATGTATATGCCTTCCTTTTTAGACGTGGAATTTCCAGTTGCCATTTTTGAGTGAGTAGCCAAAAGCAAGATTGCCAAAAATAATATTGGAAGCGGAAGCCGCTTTGATAGCACTGGATGTTCATCTACTCCATCATAGCAAGAATGGGTTTTGTTTGTTAAAAATGCAATGCAACTGTTTGGTCTGACACGATAAATATAAAATATAGCAAGAATGGGCATACTTTCCAATGTTGGACTGCAGCTCCCAGATTTCCCCACAATTAACTACACTGGTTAAGGCAATTGGCACTTGCAGATTGAAGGGGTAAATATTTACCACACAGGATTTAATGGTTTCTACTCCTAAATAAACATGCACAGAATTGCATTCGTAATTTGGTAGAGTGCAAGCTTAATTCTTACTCAGGAATGAATCCCACTGTGCTCAGGGGAGCTTAAGCCCTATTAAACGTATGTAGGACTGCAGCCAAAGAGACTGCGGCATACAGAAGCACAATCAGTGCACTATTTTGGCAAACTAAGTCATTGCACCACAACACTAAACATAAACTATGCTGTCTAGTCTTGTACCACTCCCTTTTAGAATAGACTGACAACAAATGATCCAGAAAACTTTGCTAGAAATGGGGGAACTATTGAACCAATTTCATACCTTCAAGACTATGTGAAATTCTCCATTTTATAATACGGAGGCAATTATTGGGCCTTTAAATAAGAGGAAGTTAAAGCTCTTTCCAGCTCACTGCAGTTGCTCCTCTTGAGTGGATCAGCTTTGCCAATCCACTCTATTTGCTAGGAACTCAATTGGGCTTTGCTTGAAGTATTTGAAGTTTGTCAAGTGGCTGACCTGCTCAAACTGCAAAAGGCTAAGATAAGTATAAGACTTTGAAAAATGCAATTTATAAAGTTCTGCTTTAGAGCAATAACAGGATCTAGAAGTGAGGGGAGATGGCTCCCTTTTACATACTTTATAATCATCTCCTTGTTTCGTTTCTAATAATAAGCTATAATCCCTTTATTGAGGAAAAAGGTTATGGAGGGGCATTATGGGTAAACAACTAAGTTCCTACAATCTGGCATTGGTTCCGGTGCGGGGGGGGGGGGGGGGGGGGGATCTTAGGATGAAAGAACAGCCTTGAAAAGGGTGTGTGTGCATTTCTGTATGTATTCCTTGCTCACAACCTTTGAGGATGCCTGCAAAACGTCAGGAGAGAATGCAGGCAAAATAGATGCAGGCAAAACGTCAGGAGAGAATGCTTCTAGAACATGGCCATACAGCCCGAAAAACCTACATCAAGCCAGTGATTCTGGCCATGAAAGCCTTCGACAACACATATTCCTTGCTTGTTAGATTTGTGGTTTTTATTTCAACAGTATATTTTACGCAATTGTAGTACTCTGTGTCACTGTGAATGTAGCATACTTAGTCATCTATCACAAACTCCTGTAACATCACAAAGAGTTAATGATAGATTTTAGACCTGTTACTAAAATCCTCAGGGCTTGAGATAGTCCTGACTTGGGGGTGTATCTGCACTGTAGAATTAATGCAGTTTGACGGCACTTTCATGACTCAGTGCTATGAAATCATGGTATTTTACTCTTGTGGAGGCACCAGGACTCTTTGGCAGAGAAGGCTCAAGATGTCATAGGACTACAATGCCCATGATTCCATATCATTGAGTCATGGCAGTTAAAGTAGGGTCAAACTGCATTAGTTCTACAGTGTACATGCTCCCTTAGGAACCCTAAAGCACTTGTCAAAATGAGTGATTGTGAGTATTCCGGACTGTACAGCTGTGTTCCAGAAGCATTCTCTCCTGACATTTTGCCTGCATCTATGGCAGGCATCCCCAGAGGCTGTGAGCTCTATTGGAAACTAGAAAAATGTGGAATGCCCAGGGTGGGTGAAAGAACTCTTGCCTGCTTGAGGTAGGTGTGAATGTTTCAATTTGCCACCTTGATTAGCATTTAATGGTCTGGCAGTTTCAAGGTCTGGCTTCTTATTGCCTGGGGAAAGCCTTTGTTGGGAGGTGATTAGCTGGCCCTGATTGTTTCTTGTCTAGAATTGCCCTGTTTTTGAGTGTTGTTTTTTATTTATTGTTATATTAGAGGTTTTTTAATACTGGTAGCCAGATTTTGTTCATTTTCATTGTTTCTGCCTTTCTGTTGAAATTGTCCACATGCTTGTGGATTTCAATGATTGTCAAAGTGGCACCCAACAGTACATAGTTGGTGTGCTAAGTTACTGTCTTAATTATTGCTTTTACTGTTTTTAATATACAGAGTTCAACTACCTGGACAGCGAGTGAATAATAGACACACTGTAGAAGCACCTGCCTTTAAGGATGAATGGGAGTAAGTGCTTACTTCAAGAAATCAGGTACATTTCTCAATGCTCAGCTCGGTTGTCATGTTGCTTTGGAATGATATCTTAGCTTGAAGACTACAAGAAGAAATGTATGTATGTGTGTTTGTTACACCTTTTGTTAAAGAATGCTAACAGAGTATACATTATAGTTTGTTCCATTGAGTTTTGTTAAGTTTCTTTGAGTGAAAAGTCATTTTCCTACCACTATACAGAAGCAGCAATTTTTAACAACAGCAGCAGTCTGCAGATGGTGCACAAACAGAGGGTTCCATTAAAAGACCAGCTGTCCAAAGTCCGATTGTCGAGGACGCACCCAGCATTTCCGGTTGCGTTATTTATTTATCGTGTCAGGGGCAACCAGACAATTGTATTACATTTCTAACAGAACAAAACAAACAAACAGCGTTGAGCATCAGGCAAACAGGGTTACACTCTGGTCTCAGACCATCCGCTTCGACATGAGGAGGTTTGGGGCAGTTTACTTGTCCTTTCTATGATTAGATTTGATATTCCCCTGCAGGGCTCAAATTTATCAAGAATGAAGAGGAAGGAGGAAGTATTCAGCTTTAGCACTAAAAATGTAAATACAAAGAACATATCTCAGTGTTTTTTTAATTTCATTTCGCTTGCTGAAAAGTGTTCAGAATGACCTTCTTTTACTTCTGCTTTTTTCACACCAAGGCCCCATCTTCACTGATTACTTAATGCAGTTCAAAACTAGCTTCTAGCTGCAGTGGCCAGACAACAAACTCCCACAAAGACACTTGAAATAATAAGTGCTCTGTGGCTTGCGTAGTCACCATCTGATCCCAGTATTTCTTTAGGAATCATCTGTACAGTGAAACCACTTTCTTCAGTACCGGTTAACTTAAATAGTCAGTTTTAATTCTAATACGAAGCAACCAGAAACTACATTCACCCGACATCAACTTATCTCCAAGGGTATGTGCTAACTGAGACTCTATTGTATTTATACTTCAGGGTGCGGAACTTGTAGAAGTTGTAGCAAGAGTAAGATGTGAGCCAGCTACCCTGTACAGGTAATCCCCGGGTTATAAACATCTCACTTACAAACAACTCATAGTTAAGAATGGGGATGAAATAAAAGGAAGTGAGAGAAATCTACCCCTCAGAAGGGAAATTGACCCTGAAAGAGTTATCATGGGGGAAAATCATCTCCACTGAAGCTTTCTCACCAATCCTTGTTTCCACAACAAGCATTTTTTTTTTCAAAATCTAAGCATCACAGGGATAGAAAGTGAATTGAAATATTCTGAACATGGGCACAGACAGCAAAACAAACACCACAGGGGTGTAAACCCAAGGCTAGCTAGCTATATATATATATATATATATATATATATATATATATATATATAAATATATATATATAATTTCGTTGTTCGAGTAGGATAGTCTTCCAAGATCAGTGTACTGACGGTGGGTCCGTAGCTGACTGTGGAGCCTTGTTTATTTTGTTTCATTGAGTAAAAGGTTTTTTAATTCTCAACTCCAGTATCAGGGTCATTTTCCTACCACTACACTGGCCAATGTTACACTTTAAAAATGCATCTGTTCCAGAGAGGTTTGTTTTCATGAGTGACTACACTGGAATTAACCTAACTTCCAAGGACCGGACTTCCTTCTCTGTGGGAAGAGACAAGAAGAACAAACAGAGGTGTGGCAAGCTCGGGTTCTGAATTGATCATTCTGAATCCGGGGGAACTTTGTGAATTAAGATCTCAGATCCAAGAAATGAAATTTTTGGAGAGCCAGGAACACTTTTGCCCCTTGCAAATCATGCAAGCGGTGCTAATATTTATAATAGACATATACCGTCTCTCTCCCGAGGGCATGATAGTTTGCTCTTGGCAGTATACCATCCAAGAGCTAAACAAACAGGAAGGAGGAGATATATTATCCATAATTATTTAATTCAGTTGTCCCTCATGAGGCACATCAAAGCAGTCCATAAATGACAGGGCTGGGTTAGCATTCAGTACAATCATTTTGCATTGTTATCCACCTTTTGTTCTTCAAGACACTCCACCCTTCATTCCAGTAAAGGCTCTAGGCCAGTTTAATGGTAAGTGTGCCCTACTTCCAGCTCCATATATTTCAGCCAAAGACCATGCTATAATTATTCCTACACCACTAGAGATAAGTATTAACCCTGTCCCTAACTGTAACCCTAACCCTAACCATGACCCTAACCCTGGCCCTAACCCTAGTCTTAAACCTAACCCTCGCCCTACACCTAGCATTAACCCTAACCTTTAGGGTTAGGGTCCTAAATATAGATACCTATGTTTCATATTTAGTATTGGTTGTTCTGTTAAACTCAGACAACACTAGGCAAACATATGACTGTCTTGTTGTTTTGGCTCAGAATAACTTTCATTAGAGTTAGCCCTATGTAGCATAGCAAAATTAAATGTTGTGGGAGTCAAAACCCAAGGAAATTTAGAGAGCCACATTTGCACTGTTTCAGGAAAGGTGGGATGATGGAATCCAAAGTAGCAAAGCAAATGAGTATACATTGCTGTGCTATGCTGCCCTAAAGACATTGTTTGATTCTTTCTGTCGAGAGACAAAAAGCTGCCATCTACATTGATTGCCCTAGAAGTAATGAAAAAGTCAACCCTTCATGTCACTGGTCTAACCAATCATGCTGATAAGTTCAGCAATTGTGCTTTTGTCCCAGCACGAAATCCATATGTGAGGAGACAAGCAGCGAACTGGAATCCTATTAGTTAACCCAAAACCAATAATTGCTGCAAGCTTGGGTCTCTTTCTTTCCAGTTCGGATTATATAAACACAATCAGTAGTTCTGTAGGGCACTGCTTTCTCTGCACCCCCCTCAGTTCCATACCTGCTACATTAACCTGGGTTTTTAAACTGTGATTTTAAACTGTTTTCTAATCTGTTTTTTAATAACTGCTCCACAGGGGAGCTGTGTTTCCCCCTCTCAGGGTGCCCTCCTTTGTGCTGGTCAGTGACGCTAATAAAGTTTTGTTTTTCTTGTTTTTGCTTTGTCTGCAGGTGATTTACAGAGTGATGGGAAGGAAGCTCTCCCCACTTTTGAAATTATAAATGTGCTTATATGTAATTGTTACTAACTCTGAGCCTCGGGCAGAGGGTAGAATCTGCCTGCATAGAATACTGTAAATAGGAAAAAGCTTAAGGGAAAGGATGGCCTCTAATTTTGCACAATCTGCCCTTTCTTTGAGGACTTGGGTGATGTGTTTCAAGGTGAGGAAAGTCTGTACTTGGAAGACAGCAATGAGCCAGAAGAGAGTGATTCTGCATGCAGAAACCTGACACACTGACCCAGCAGCCTTTTGTAATCAGGAAGTGTTACTGTCAGAAAGGGAATTGAACTCAGAAGCAGCAGCAGTGTGTGTGTGTAAGGGTGTGCAAATGTGAATGAGGTTAGCTCTTTCCTCTTCCAAATGTCAGATAGGTTTCTCTACGGCCTCCCCCATGGAGCTCCTTGCATGTTTGAAAACATGCAAATGTGAGTAGTTCAATAGGTACCACTCCAGCAGGAAGGTAATGGTGCTTCATGCAGTCATGCCGGCCACATGACCTTGGAGGCATCTACGGACAATTCCGGCTCTTTGGCTTAGAAATGGAAATAAGCACCACCTACCAGAGTCGGACATGACTACATTTAGTGTTAGTGTTAGGGGAAAACCTTTACCTACACTTGGAGCTCCATAAAAGAACTGCTTGTGAGGCTCTTTAAAAATGTTTGTCCTATTTTTATAGCAACTTTATGTTAGATTGGCTCAGGTGATGCAGAAATTGACCATTTAGGTTTAACTAGGACAGTGGTTCTCAACCTTCCTAGTGCTGCGACCCCTTAATACAATTCCTCATGTTGTGGGGACCCCCAATCATAAAATTATTTTTGTTGCTACTTCATAACTGTAATGTGACTGTTATGAATCGTAATGTCAATATCTGATATGCAGGATGGATTTTCATGCACAGGACCAAATTTGGCACGAATACCCAATATGCTCAAAGTTGAATACTGGTAGGGTTTGGGGGGTGGGGGTGGGGGTGGGGGTGGGAATAGATCTTGCCATTTGGGAATTGTAGTTGCTGGGATTTATAGTTAACCTACAATCAAAGAGCATTCTGAAATCCACCAATGATGGAATTGAACCAAACTTGGCATGCAGAACTCCCATGATCAACAGAAAATACTGGAAGGATTTGGTGAGCATTGACCTTGAGTTTTGGAGTTGTAGTTCACCTACATCTAGAGAGCACTGTGGACTCAAACAGTGATGGATTTGGACCAAACTTGGCACAAATACTCAACATGCCCAAATGTGAACATCGGTGGAGTTTGGGGAAAATAGACCTTGACATTTGGGAGTTGTAGTTGCTGGGATTTATAGTTCACCTACAATCAAGAGCATTCTGAACCCCACCAACAATAGAATTGGGACAAACTTCCCACACAGAACCCCTATGACCAACAGAAAATACTGTATTTTCTGATGGTCTTTGGTGCCCCCTCTGACACCCCCTTTGTGACCCCCTCAGGGGTCCCGACCCCCAGGTTGAGAAATGCTGAACTAGGAACCTAAGTGACAGCCCCTGTTAAATAATGTAATTCACTCAGAGTGGAACCAGGTATTAGATATATATGTAATGCTACTCTGTTTACAAAGAGCTCTCCCAATGGCACAGCAGGTTGAACCGCTAAGCTGCTCAACTTGCTGATTTGTCCTGCTTTCTGGCAGGAGGTTGGACTGGATGGCCCACGAGGTCTCTTACAACTCTATAATTCTATGAAAAGTCAGCAGTTTGAATCCAGGGAGCAGGGTGAGCTCCCACTGTTAGGCCCAGCTTCAGCAACCTAGCAGTTCGAAAACATGCAAATGTGAGTAGATCAGTAGGTACCGCTCTGGCAGGAAGGTAATGGCGCTCCATGTAGTCATGCTGGCCACATTACCTTGGAGGCATCTACGGACAATGACAGCTCTTCGGTTTAGAAATGGAGATGAGCACCACCCCCCAGAGTCAGACATGTCTAGACTTCATGTCGGGGGAAACCTTTACCTTTACAATACTTTACATTGTAGGGAATATGCTTAGTTTGAGTATGTCATGGTAAGATACTTCTTATGATGTGGAGGGATGGGATTAATTATCTGAAAATATAGTAGCAGAGTGAAAACTTTGAAAAGTTAATTTTTGACCTTTAGGGGCACCTAAAGAGCTGAAAAACTACTTGATGTTTCAAAGAGAGGAATGCCTTCATTCACTGTCAGTTTCTACCTTAGATGTTGAGCAATAGCACTGGACCTGTAGCTAAGAATATCTGGTCTCCTGGTAGCTGTTTGATCTTACCCTTGGAAGGGGGTCAGATTGCTTCTGACCCCCTTCCAAGCTACACAATTATAGCACTATGATTTCACCTTAACTGATATGTTGCTCCATCCTATAGATTCCTGGGATTGGTAGTTTGGGAACTCAGTGTTAGAGTCATGTTTATCAACTTGTGATCTTCAGATGAGACAGTCCTGAACAGGCAGCCTTGTTACTATCCAGATGTTCATCATAATGACCAAATTTGTGTGAGCAGATTTGATGACTCCAAAGATCACTTGAGTTGGTAATGCATATTCTGTGTATTTCTGCATATTCTGTTCTTGGCCACAAATCACACACCCACAACCACTTCCTCCTCCTCCTCCTTCAGCACACAAGCTTTAAACACACCAAAGCACTTCTCCACAGCACAGAAACCTGGACATTGCCTCCAAGAAATTCCACAACTCAGGCAAGGTAAATTACGCAATAAGAGCCTTATCTGGAAACATCCAGAAATAGGATTCTGACCTTTAATGCAGTCTTGCCAACATGAAAAAGGATTTTTAGGCTTTTAGTATCACTGGATTTTTTGTCTTTAATCATATTTGGAGAATTATATGTGTGAGAGTGAGCGAGAGAGGATGAGGAAGAATCAGGACCTTTGTAAAAATGGGAGAACTGAAAACAAGATGTGTTATAAGACATCAGTTATTAAATCTCCTGTCTTAGCCATTTCACCCCACTCTTTTTCTGATCAACTCCCCAACAATTTTCATAGTTGTTGTTTTAATGCTTAGGGAAATGGAACGGAAAGGAGTTAAACATGACCAGCATTGTTTCTTGTTGTTAACTGACATGAATTCAACCAACTTATTATGGTGACCCTCCAAATTAAAGATCTCCAAGAGCCCTTCCAGATAGGCCCTATATCCCAGAATATGTTTCCAGGTTTTCTGCTTTAAACTGGATTATGTAAGTC
The DNA here is from genome assembly GCF_037176765.1 of Anolis sagrei. Taxonomy (NCBI): domain Eukaryota; kingdom Metazoa; phylum Chordata; class Lepidosauria; order Squamata; family Anolidae; genus Anolis; species Anolis sagrei. Next base: position 140,415,486 of record NC_090022.1, read on the forward strand.
CACACTGCCAGATAATCTGGGATAAACAGAAATCCTGGGATCAGATCCTGGGATAAAGGGCCTATCTGGAAGGGCCTCATAAAGAAATGGGTGTGCCGCAACATTTGCTTGTCCTGGCACATAAGCTGTATTCAGGACAAGAGAATAACATCAGGGCAGAATACGGAGAAACAGCATGGTTTCCAGTTGTCAAAGGGGTCAGGCAAGGCTGCATTTTATTACCCAGTTTAACTTGTATGCTGAACACATCATTATGTCAAGCACGATTAGGCTCTAAAAGAATTACTATTCCAGTCAAAATCTGACATCCTCTTCTGGCATCATATTACTACATTCAAATGATAACACAGCAAAATCCAGTCTTGCCTCTCCAGCATCACATATATTGTATCTCTAAGGATACACATTCATGTAGTTGACAATAAATCCTTGTTGTGTTGAGGAAAAAAACTTGCTGTTGAGCAAGTATACAAAACATGAAGCCCAGCAAGTTGAACTCAACCCAGCCATGTCTCAATACAATTTTTGCTGCTTGCCTGGTCCTACTTTTAAACAAGGAGCATCTGGCAAGGCAGATGGCAGGCCAATTTCAGGGATCTAGAAATGTCCTTTTTCTCTAGCAACTTAGCTAATTATTTATAATTTCCACTTTGCAAAAGTATTGGCTTTAGCATTTGTGTTCCCTGAGTAACAACTGCTTACTTCTTTCAGGGGGCTGATAGTAAGTCAGCATCTGGCTGAAGATTTCTTTTGCCAGGTGTCTAGTTTCAAACTTGGTTGACTTGGTGGATGTTGTTGTTATTGCCACTGTTGCCATGAAGGTTAGAATCTAATGCCAAGATTGTGGCTGCTCTGGTGAGACTCTTAATGTTTCCATTTGTGTTAGTGTTTTCAGAAACCAGAAAATGATGCCATAACAACTAATGTAATTCCATCTCTGATTCTAAGCAGGTGTGGCCTTCAGCCAAGTGAATAGCTAAAGGATAGACCACAGAGAATGTAAGAAGATGCCCTGTTGGATCAATTCTATAGTATCTAAGCCACCATTCTGCTATCCATCGTGGCCAGCCACATCATCAAATGTTGGCAATGTCCATGACAGCTGCAAACCCATGTCAGTTTTTAAGATGCTTTCCAAGGTGCCCAAACAATTTTTGGGCAAGGTACAATATCCTGGACAGCACTTTTAAACTCCTAAGCAGATTAATTGTCCCACTAACTTAGAACATTCTTCTTGTTGTGTGCCTTCATGTCATTTCTGTGGTGTGATGAAAATCACACATAGTTCATGTTTTATCAGTCCACACACTGTCTTGCCAGAGAAAGAAAATATGCCATGCAGATGATCAACAAAGAACAAGTAGTTTACTCTTCGTAACGCAGAACAACATATATACAATCATGTGATCAGTTCCATTGACTCACACAATGTCCTTTTTAAGAGATTCAAAATGGACTTTTGGTGTCCATGTGGAAAATCTTCCTCCAGCAGCTCATGAAGCAAGAACACACTAAACGGCCCCCCTCTCTATCTGCAAGGACCTGCACAGCTCAAGCCTGAAAATGTAACTGTAGCCAAAACTCCCAGGCTCAGCTAGCTCCCCAGGTGTGGCCCAACCAATCAGCTTCATCCTTTGCATTTTACAGTTAACACACACACACACCAATTGATTTCTTACATGCCCTAACAATTTCCACCCTATATCAATCCGAAGGCAATCATATTGAAATGGCAGGGAGATGGTTTGAGGAAAAGAGACAAAGAGAGGTCCAGAGGTCTCAAAAGCACGGATTTTATTTCCAGCTGGGACCCTGGAGTGGACTATGTCCAAAAACATCCAGAGCGCCCAATAGAGGCGTTGATTGTGCCTTTATACCTCTACAACTTGAGGCAAACAAAGAACATGCTTCTACATACATTGACATCATTCTCTGCATCATTTTAGCATCATACGAATATCAAATTCTATCTTCCAACATACAAAAGGCATGTCTCTGTATTTTTTCTCTAAAGAGCAACATGCAGCTTACATTCATCAATCAAGGGGCCCAACTTTGACCTGTCATGAGGGAGGGGCATTGGCTCCTTCCCTAGAAGGAAGGCACTGGGCTATGTTGTACCAGTCTCTGTGGCTTATCTCTCTCTTGGAATGTATAGATAACATGCCCCCCTCTTCAGCCCCCCTCTTGCTGAGCCTGGACAGCAGCTTGCTTGTCCTGTCAGCTTGGGTTTCTTATACAGAGAGAACTTGATTTTTCTATACATTTCAGTGCTTGTAAAGTACATACAATTTATGCATAAATAAATGTCTATTTTTCCAATATCTCCTCATCAATATCATAGGGTTTTATTGGAAAGATTTGTATTGGGGGGAGGGGGTGTTGCCCTCAACTTCTTCTGAGGCTGAGAGAGTGTGTGAATTGTCCACAGTCACCTAGTAGGTTTTCAGGGCCAAGCAGAAATATGAATCCTGATATTAAGATTTGTAGACAAACACTCAACCCACTATGAAATACTTGAGATGGGAAGCATACCAGCAGGGCAAGGCCACTAGTATATGTTCCCCAATAATTAATATTTAGGGATACTGCACCTGAAACTGAAAGTAATATAAGCCTTCATAACTAGCTTTAGTCTATGGAAATAAATGTGAAATAGTAAATAGTATATGTAGACTGAGCACTGCTTCACTCATGATTGGACAGGGAGGGGTTATGTGGCACAATAATGCTCTGTGTTAGCAGAAAAGCATCTTTCCATATAGAGTGTTTTGAACATCTTGGATGTAAGAAGAACATACAGCCAATGGAAGCAGGATCTATTCTCTTTCCCTATTGAATAAGGCAAAATACAGAAGAGGGCCACGGGTATTATTTCACCCTCCTAATTGGCCACAAGGTCAAGTTAAAACAGGTAATTTAATTTTCTTGTCAAGCAAACAATATTAAGATATATGTTTAGTATTTCAGGTATTGCTGCACCTGATATATTCCACAGACTGTGCAGTGCTGTCTTGATTATACATGCTTCATTGGCTAGCCTTCAGACCGTAAACATCCCCCCCCCCCCCCCCAAATTAGAAGAATCTGCATCATATATGTAACAGTTACCAGGAAAAAATGTAAGCTGGTGGAAACGAAAGGGAGTTGCCAGAGTGCATTTCTTTATTAAATGCTTATATGTGCCGTGACCTTCCCAACCTTGTATGGGTTCCAGATCTTGAGGGAGGGGTGCAGACAGCGATGAGATAAGCAGCCCTGTATAATCCAGCTGTCACCATTTGCTTTCTCAAATCAGACTTGCCAAGCAGCTGGGTGTGCCTTACCGAGGATTTATGAGAAGTGCCTCAATAGGGTTGCCTGATGAGTATCTTGGGCATTATTGTCAGCTTGGTCAAAGGTTGTGGGGTTGGGTGCTTGCTCCAGGCTGAAGGGAACTAACTTCATGTTGCCTGCAACCTGAATAATTAATTCCAGAAGAATGAGAGAAACTGTGGACTGCCTCTGATGGAGATCAAATTTCACCCTTTAATTGTACCCGAATTCATCTCCAATGACAACCACACCTTGCTCAGCATATATAATAGACTGAAGGTAATATAGAGCCGATAGGTTGGAGTCATTCCATATTAAAACATACAGTAGCAATGTTTTCTTTTAACTTCTACAATCACCTTTATTGTGTGGATAAAGAGATTTTAAAGATATACTTAGAAATAGTTATTGCATGTTGAGCAATCTTGAATATTTATAGGAGGCCTTAATTTCTTCTAAATAAAAGATAACACGATGTAATACAATTTGAAAACATATTCTGTTCCTGGTTTGAAAGTTTTGTTTCTCGTTTAATTGTGCAATACTTATTTTGAAAGTAGTTGTTATACTCTGGAAACTTTGTTTTTGTGGATTCCACAAACTAAGTTGAATTGAAATCATGCGTAACTCACATTTTACCAGTCTACACACTGTCCTGACAGAGAAGGAAAACGTGCCACGCAGATGATCAGTAAAGAACAATAAGTTTACTGTATCTAATGCAGAGCAACATATATCCAACCATGTGCACAGTTGCATTGACTCACACAGTGTCCTTTTGAGAGAGAGTCAAATGGTATTTAGGTGTTCACGTGGAAGATCTTCTTCCAGCAACTCATGAAGCAAGAACTGTCTCTCTCTGTAAGCTCGTGCACAGCTAAAGCCTAAATATGTAACTGTTGCCCAAACTCCCAGACTCAGCTAGCTTCTTGGGCGTGTCCCAACCAACCAGCTTCGTCCTTTGTATTTTCAGGTAACACACTCACCAACTGATTTTAACATGCCCTAATAGAGACTACGATATATTCATCATCTCAAACTCAGTAATGCTACTGTATGTTAGCATTCATAATTGTATTTTATCGTATCAGGAGTGAACCAATGTATTTGAGAAAATACCAAGTTTGAAAATTTGGCATTCTATTAAATGTCCTTTGACCAGTAGCTGGCCACTTGGAGTATCTCTGGTGTCGCTGTGAGAAGGTTCTCCATTGTGAATGTCACAGGGCTCAGACTGCATTGTAGTAAGTGGTCTGTGGTTTGCTCTTCTCCACACTTGCATGGCGTGGAGTCCACTTTGTGGCCCCATTTCTTAAGGTTGGCTCTTCATCTCGTGATGCCGGAGCGCAATCTGTTCAGTGCCTTCCAAGTTGCCCAGTCTTCCATATTTTTTCTCCCATTAAAGTAAATAAACAATCTTTCTAGGAGGAGAAGGGGTTGAAAGTTAGGCTGATCCCTCTGTTAAATGTGTAGAAACACGCTGTCTCTCTAGTTTCTGTACTCAAACAATTCAAGAAAACAGTGCTTTATTTTTTCATTGTTTGCACTAGAGAACCAAAAACCTAGTTAGCTAACTACCGGTATTCCATGTTTACCCAGAAAGCAGGGTGTGATTCTATTCAGGAATTAGTTACTCATCTTTTCTTTTGTAATCTGTTATAACAGTGGTTTAAACCACTTGCAGCCACTCTAGGAAAATATTTTAGTAGAGGAACTCCTTCATTAAAATGGTGACACTTGATTTTTTTTAAAAAAGAAAGAATTAGTTTATGGGAAGCATTTGTTCTGTTGTATAGAATATAAAATGTAAGTATTGGCTGCAACTTCAATAAAATGTAAGTTATTGGCTGCAACTTCCCGTCAGATGTCAGGTGGTGCAATACCGACTAAACAGTATAATTTTTCCAGTGGTGTAGGGCACAGACATCCTGTGATAATGCGGCATGTCTCGTCCACTGTTTTAGCGTGGTGAGATGTGTTCCACACTGGGCATGCATACTCAGCAGCAGAGTAGCAAAGCACAAGGGCAGATGTCTTCACTGTGTCTAGTTGTGATCCCCAGGTTGTGCCAGTCAGGTTTCGTATGATATTGTTTCTAGCACCCACTTTTTGCTTGATGTTCAGGCAGTGCTTCTTCTAGGTAAGAGCACGGTCCAGAGCGACTCCCAGGTATTTGGGTGTGCTGCAATACTCCAGTGGGATTCCTACCCAGGTAATCTTCAGAGCTCGAGATGCTTGTCTGTTCTTAAGATTGAAAGCACACGTCTGTGTTTTAGATGGATTGGGAATCATCTGGTTTTCCCTGTAATCGACAGTAAGGTAACCTAGAGCTTCGGAGAGCTTCTGTTCAACCATTTCAAAGCTCCCTGCTTGGGTGGTGGTGGTGATGCAATCATCAGCATAGATTAAACTCTCTGTCTCTTATGGCAATGGCTGATCATTTGTGTAGATGAAGCAAGCACACTCCCCTGAGGCAGGCCATTCTTCTGTTTTCGCCATTTGCTTCTCTGGCCCTGGAATTCAACAAAAACACTTTATATCCTGCCACCATCTCCCCGAAGGGACTTACAAGGCACTCCAGGGTGCACATATAACATACAACAGATAAAAATGGTACAAAAGTATACAACAAGCCACACAAAATTATAACAACAACTCCCGTCAACAAATATAGCATAAAATCAAAATAATACAATTTTAAAACAACAGTAGATAAAACTAACTGCCGTCAATTCAACAATTGCCATGTTGGCTAGAGCATGCTGGGTGGTATAGTGATTTTCCTAACTTCTCTGACAGTTGTGCCTATCTCAGGCGTGATCATAATGAGGCTGTCATCATAAAGGAATTTGGCTGAGTTGTGCAGATTTGTCCATGTGGGCAAAGAAGGGGCTGAGGCTTTCTGAAGTCATTTGACATCTCGTCCTTGCATTCTTGCTCCTGATCCTGGCTTGCAGCTAAAGCCTCCAGCCCTCTTTTCACCAAAAGACTATTTGCTCACATTGCAAGAAGACCATCATTCCACATCCCAGAGGAATATAAACTCATTTCATCATGATGTTGTTGTAGTTACATCACCTTGACATCCCAAACAACGTTCCTTTGATATCCCAGGAGACTTTAGTCCCGTCCCTCCTCTTGAGGAAAAGGGGTTTCTGGTACAGATAAAAACACTCTGAACAAAAGAGAGATTGTGATTAAAGCTTGGCTTTAGGAGAGAGGCTGTAAAACTATATATATGTATATATATATATGTATATATATGTATATGTATATGTATATGTATATATGTATTTGGAAAGGCTGAATCAAAAACAATACACTCTGCCCAAGCTCAGAAGCGCTTTGCATTTGCCAGGCATTGAAAATGTTTCCCGTGGCTAAGCTCAATAAAGCTTTGTTCGGTTCTCCCTGATATATACCTTCAAACAAAAGACTGCTTCCCTTCTGGTTATATCACAGAACGTATTCCTGACTCTTTGGTGACCTCTTCCCTTTAATGAAGACCAGTCTTTCCGAATTACCCTTCATCACAGCTGCTTAGCTTCCAGAGAGATGAAGGCAAATGTTTGCCTCAGGACAATATTTTGGGCCTTCCATGAGAGCTGCTGAGCGAAGCCAGATGTTTGCAAGTGACTCAGAGAGCTTGCTTTCTGGGCCAGGCATGCAGCACTTGGGACTACCACCCATTATGCATAATGTCATCACATGTGTGATGTGTGTCTAGCTGCTTAGACTTCAGCCTTACAAAGAGGTCCATGCCTTCCTGACTCACAGTGCTGAGCAGCAGAAGGTGACCTGCCTCTCGTTTTCCTCCAAAAAACCAAGGTTGGGTGACACATAACCCTTTCATCTGAGTTCCAGCACAGTCCTAAATCCCACAATCATAGGGAAGTTCCTCATGGGTATGGATACCCTGTATATAGGCTGTTGAAATTATAAGCTGTTAGGATGCTTGTATCATTAACAGTTATCTGGGAGAGGGATTTTCAACAGAAGCAGTTGCTTGTGTGAGTTTTGCCCACAGAAACATCTTTTGTTTGCAAAACTAGAATTTCATGCATAATAAATTCTTCTTTCTCTCCTCAACTTCTAAACAAAAAAGTTACCTGAGCCTTATCCTGCTTTTTGATCTGGCCATCTTAATTGCATTGCAGCTATACATTAGATTTATCTATTTCAAAAATGGTGGTGATGATTGAGAATGGTGTTATTCCAGGCATGAAGCAACTTCATAACAATATACTAAGATTCACCCCCTGCTATTAAATTATATCAGCTCCACATAAATTCAGTAGCACAGCAACTGAAACATTTTGTGTTTACAAAGTTTAATTGAACAGCTCTCCCAGTGACACATGTCTGGCAACATAGAATGAGCCTTAGGACTTCATTACACAGAGCTTGATGAAGCAATTATTTATTTTGTATCAAAAGCATTGCATAAATTAATATAAACTGATAAAAATAGAAGGAGTGCAGGCGGCTAAATATCTTTTGACAAAACCGGGCAACAGCAATGGCATTGTCTGTAGCCTCCAACAATTCTTCCTCTGTACATGAGGCAGGGCATAGTGGACAAGCATGCAGATGAAGCGATATTATCATAGCATGATGCTGTCTTTGCCATTACTCACTGCATGAAGCTACAGTTGTGCTAAAGCCCCTTCACACCCCATGCATTACTTGTCCACCCCTTTTTAACTAGTGGGTAAAAATCTATTAGTACTTCCCAAATGTTCTGCTTTTCCACAATGGATTTATGTGCTGAAAACCCCTCTTGCTGCAATCTCATGATGTGAGTGGGCATAATTTTGCAGTACCAGCACCCCTTCCTTCCTTCCTTCCTTCCTTCCTTCCTTCCTTCCTTCCTTCCTTCCAAGAGGAGGGTGTACAGGGGTATAAAAGTGGCATTATGGCCCTTGTGGGGGTGAAACTATGGATCACCAAATATGTGCTAATGCAAAGATAAGTGTGATAAATACTGATGCAAAACTGGAATACTCCTGTAAATTAGACTAACCTGATTGCAGTAGGACAGCAGGTTAATGATACAAAATACTTTAAAAAACATAGTTAGCTTATTTTTAAAAAAATGTCAGGATAGGTTCAAATAGATTTCCTATTTTTAAAAGGGGGGGGGGGAATACCCCCAGGAACCGTGGAACTGCACATCTGCAGCCTTCTTCCCTTTCTGCAGGCACAGCATCTTCTGCTATGTTACAAGGTACCCTGGACAGGCTTGAATATAATAAAGAGTAGAAGGGATTATGGCCTGCTTACATTTTGTTTTGGCTCTCTAACTATGTTAAGAGGCTAATGATGGGGTGATGTATGGACTAAAAATGGAGAAGGAGAGTGGGTAAATGAGCAAGAGGTTTTCCTAGATTGAATTAAGGGTCGCAATCCTCTTCTACCAACCTCCCTGCATTAATTTGAGTATGTAACTCTCAATCTGCATGCTGGATCATTGAAGGTGCCCAATAATTATTGTTGCTCTGAGCACCAGCTTGGGTTACTTGTACCATTGGACCACCTGAATCAACCTGGTGGTATACCTTCCTATTTATGAAGGATTCACAGGCACTCAGGTGCCCTCTAGGATTATACAGTATTTGGCTTTCGTAGGGAAAAATAATGTTATTTATTTACTAATTTATTTTGCCTAGCATGTGGTCTTTGCAAGTCTCAAGATTTTTGGCATTAGCTACTCCAGCGTTTTACAAACCGGAGGAATTCTTCAAATTATGTGCAGGTTCAAGAAATCCCTGCAAAAAATTTATGATATCTACAGCTCAAAACATGTTTCTTTTTTAATCATGTTCTCTCACATAATCTCTAGCAACCTCTCGCAGAACCCTTAGCATTTCATGGGCCCCGGTTGAGAAACCCTACATTACACAAAGGCCCTTTTGTAGCAGACCCCACAGGCAGCTTGTGTCAGGATTAGAAGGAACTATAATTCCGAATGCAATTACACATTTCTGTGACTTGGAGAGATGGAAAAGTCTGTCTTTTCCATAATTTTGAGTAAAGGAGAACAGTGTCACAACCCTGTAATTCCCAAAACACTACATTTTGAGCATCTGATATGGACAGGAGAAGAAACATATTCCTAGATTTATTGAGTTAAGCAAAATTAATGGATAATAGTGAATCCCATTGATTGAATTGCTTACAATGGAAGCATGCCATACACTGGCGGACCTAGGAAATACCCAGACAACATATTTTACTATTTGTGGGAGAATGAAATTGTGGGCATTGATCCCACAGATATGGGAGTCATATGTAGCCGTGCAACTCACCAGGTCACAGTTCACAAGAGAAATCTCATAGGGTTGCTGTGAATATAAGATGGGGTGGGGAGGGGAAGCACACCACGTTTAGTATTAAACAGTTCCATAGAAGAAGGGTGGAATAAAATGTAATAGGCAAATTGCAGTTCTATCACAATTTTCATACATTCTTCTGCTTCATACAACAGAGAAGTGGGAAAGCAACAAATGTCTTGGCCCCGATAAGGAAGACAAATCTTTGTATGTTGAATCTTTCCGCCTCTGCTGTTGTGTGGGGAGTTGGCAGCTGCTGTCACCTTGAGGTTGAATTTAGACTGTGGACCATGGTTAAAGAGTCTCCTACCTGGCGAGCATTTACTTGAACACCCAACATTTCAGATTAAAGAACAGACTCACCAGGTGAAGACAGCCACAGAGGTTTAATTATGATCAGGCCAAAAAGGATGCAGGCATGGCTAGCACCAAAATAGTGCATTTTTAAAGATTGAACTCTACATCGTTGTCTCCTGAGCTCTCAATTCTTTTCAGCCACAACACTTCACGCTCTGCTTGCTATGAGCTGAATGCACAACTATAAGTATCCTGATTGTATTTTGGATGCTTTACTGTATTTTTGGGTAGTTTTCCCCAACAATATATATATATATATATATAGAGAGAGAGAGAGAGAGAGAGAGGGAGGGAGGGATGGAGGGAGGGAGGGAGGGAGGGAGGGAGGGAGGGAGGGAATATGGAATAAAAGATATAGGCAAAGGGATACAATGTATGTAGAAGTTGTAATGAATCTCATTAAAAGGTTGGGAAGCTTTTGCCTTTGCAAAAGATTTGCTATTGTGGATCTAGTCTGTGCATGCTGTGATATGAATCAACATTCATCTACAAATTGAGGAAGATTTGCTGCTGATGGTCCATTGTGGGGTTCTGCGGATATAGTGCAGAAAGGGAAAATAAACTATTTCAGCTTATTTGGTTTAGGTGTCCTCAGTGAACTATAAATCCCGGGGGGGGGGGGGGGAGGGGGATGTTCTTCAACAGCAACCTGAAATGGGCTTTGCCACCATCTTTAAGCCTTGATGATTTTCTCCAAATGATGCGGAGTATCTTCCCCTCCCAAGTATTTGTAGTTCGCCAAGGGCCGGACGATGGATTCTGTTGCTTCCTGACCCAGCACACATAACTGGGTTCCTGTTTCCTCTCTGTGAATTCTCTGGCTTGTGCACTGGACCCTGGCCCCTGATCAGGAAAATGTAGTTTCCCAAAAGAACATTGCCCCACACTTCTCCGTTTGGAAACCCTTTACGGACTCTTTTGCCCTTACTTATTGACTTGAAGCCCTATCGTCTTGAACCTTCTCTACGGACTCTGAACCAGGCCCCTTGGCAGGAACAGCCTCTGCCTGTGTGTGTGCGCCTCCGCCAAAGAGGTCATAATCCTGACGGAAATGAAATGCCTTATTATCAACTGTTATTGTCTTTAATAAACTTTGTTGGGTTGGGGATGGGGATCCATTTATGAAATATATGAAGAATGTATGTAATATGTATAAGATGAAGTCTATGAAATGTATCCTTGCCCTTTTCCCTGCCTTTTTTCCTCTGAACTTTGCCCCAGAAAAAGGGATGTGACCTGAGGTTACTGTTGGGGGAAATCCAATTTCCTCAGAATAAATCCATTCATATTAACATTTTGCATGGGCCAGGGTTGATCCTATCTCGGGGCTCATTTTCAGAGTTCAGACAATGGGCCAGAGATAAGTCAACCGAAACCCGGAAAAAAAGGATTGATTAACTCAACCCATGGTATTTGTGCAGCTCCTTTGTGTCCAGGGTCTCCTTGTTTACAGAGTTTTGAGATCCAAATGCCATCAACAGCCCCTTTTCATTTCTCTACACATCCTCAATCAAGAAATCAGGAAGCCCTTTGTCTCTCCTGTCTGCCACCCCGCCGCTAAGAACAAAAGCTCGCAGATCAGCTGGCGGACGCCTCCCGGGCATTCCGCCCCTCTGAGCTGTCAAAATATGTCCCGCCTCCTGGCCGCTGATTGGACCATCTTCGGAGGCGCTAGGGGAGCTCCGATTGGCCCCCTGGAGGCAGCAGCGCCCGGCGATTGGAGGAGAGGCGGGACGTGCGGCCAAGCCTCCTCCCAGCTGTTCCGGGGCTGGCCAGTCAGGACCGAGAGAACTGACAGAAGGCGGGCGGGATTTTCAAACTGGGTTTTCTTTGTTTTGCCTGTATAAATATGCCTAAAAATCACTGTAATGTTATGCTTATGGTGGAACTATCCCTGTAACGCATCCTTTTCAGCTGAATCGCAGAAATAAACGCTTCGGTCACTGGATACCTCTTCAGCCTCTGGTGAGATTAATTCTTAATATTTCGCGCTTTGGATTGGCTTTCGCTGGCTGCTCACCGAGGTCAAAGACCCCCTTAGCGGTCTTCTGGGACCCTCCTCTCTGGGAGGGCCCCCCAAAAGAGCTCGATATCATTAACAGACAGAGGGGATCCTCTATTCTTGATTTAAGGCTAGGCATATGAGGACCCCTTATTTTGAATGCTAAGTCAGGGGTATATGGACTCCCTATTAAGGGAAATCCAGGCATATGGGGATCCCCTACTCTTAATGTAAGGCCCGACATACGGGGATCCCTATTTATAATGTTGTAAGGCCAGGCATATGAGGATCTCCTATTCTTAATGTAAGGCCAGGTATATGGGGATCTCCTATTCTTCATGTAAGGCCAGGCATATGGGGATCTCCTTGATTTAAGGCCAGGCATATGGGGATATCCCATATTCTTAATGAAAATGCGGACAAAGGCAGACTCCCTATTCTTAAGCAAATTCCAGGCATAAGGAGACTGTTATTTATAATGCAGATCCAGAGGCATTTGGGCACGGACCCCTTTTCTTCATAGAAGGCCAGTTATATGGGGGAATCCTCTATTCGTAATGGAAAGCTATGCATATGAGAGACCCCTTTATCTTAATGTGAGGCCTGGCATAAGTGTAAGTCCCTATTTTAAATGCAGACTTATTGCGGGACCCCCGATTCTTGATGCAAATCCAGGCATATGGGGCCTTCTATTCTTAATCAAAGGCCAGACATATGGGGATCCCTTATTCTTAATGCAAAGCCAGGTACATCGGGACTCCCTTTTCTTATGTAGGGCCTGGCACATGGGGACATGTATTCTTAATGCTAAGCCAGACCTTGGGGGGACCCCGAATTCTTAATGACACACCAGGCACATAGGGCTATCTCTTCTTAATGCAAAGCCTGGTAAAAGGAGATGCGCCATTGTTAATATACAGCCTGGTATATGGGAGACCCCCTTTTCCTAATGTAAAGCCCAGGGATAATTGGGACCCCCTATTAAGAGTGCAAGACCTTGCACACGGGGATCCTTATTCTTAATGAAAATCCAGGCATGTGGGGAGCCCCTTTTTCATGTGCGGCCAGGTAGATCTTGGTGCAAACTAAATCCTTTTCTCCCATAGAGGCCCCCTTCCCCAAAAGTGAGATGCTCCCTTGGTTGAGGCAGACCCTCCTGTCCCGTTTTCTCTCACATTTCCTGCATTTGAAACCCTAGAGGAGCTCCCGTTGGACAAGAGCGAAGGAAGGAAGAGGATCTGAGAGGAGAGGAGGAGAAGACCTTGCCTTTTCAGAGGACGCCCAACTGAGGAGCTCAATCAATCCCTTTCTAATGTTAGTTTCCAAGAATAAACTCTTCCCAAAAACTGTTTTCTGATTATTATTAATACTTTCTGCTCTCTCTCTTGAAGGAATTCTGTGTTTGGAGGGGCCTGGGCAATTTTGGTTACATATCATTATTTCCGTTAACAGATATAACATTCAAAGGGGGACATATCATTATATCGGTGAGAGCATTAAACATTCACATCACAATACAGTTTGTTTTGCTGCATTTTATTCGATCGTATGTTCTATAAAAGTCAAGTTGTATCTTTGTAAATACAAGAACTATCCGAGTAGGACTGGCAAGTGCAAAAGAAATTTGAACTCGGCCTACACTGCACACTCAAGACACTTCTATTTTTATTATATATATATTATTCTTGCATTATTTAGAAGAGGGTTGCCATTGCCTTCCTCTGAGGCCAAGATCCAAATGCCCCTTGGATGAGGAATGCACCCTCAATATGTGTTCATAGTCACACAATTTACAACAACAAATTCTATATTCTGACTGTCTCTTTTGGATTTGTCCTTTCAGCCTCAGATGAAGGCAAGGGCATAACCTCGCAGAATACATTCTTCCAAGAACATCCTGTGTTTGCCTTGAGGTTGTCATTAGTGAGAAATTACTTTAAGAGACACAACAACAATTGTGTTTAAGTAGTCCTGTGCACCTAGCTCAGATATTTCGCTCAGGACTTATGAAAAATAAAAAATAGGGTCTGGACTTCAAAGCATTTTAATTTTATCACAGTGACCTGGGAGGGAGATAACCCTTACGCGTGAGTAACGGAATGAAGATGGAAAGCCCACACTTTCTTTTAATGTAACACAGATAAGGCCAGCAAAGAAAATAATTAAAATGAACATGGGAAAATTCAGAGCTTAGAAAAGGTGCATTTGTGGGCAACAACTTCTAGGCTCTAGGAAGAAAGAAAAGACCTTTGTGACTTAGGGTGTTGTAAAATTTTGGCCCATATGGTCATGTTCCAGAAGCATTCTCTTCTGAGATATCACCTACATCTATGGCAGGCATCCTCAGAGATTGTGTGGTAGCCTTCGACAATCCTTTGTGATTTGTTCCGTGTATGACGCATCATGCTGAAGGTGACAGAAGTAACATAAAATTTGCTTTGTTCAGCCAGAGATGAAGGAAGAGCCATCAGACATCCATGACTCAGTGTTGAGAAAAATCAGAAAGAGCAAAATTGTAATGGGGCAGGAGGAGATTACGAAGGCTGGGCATTCCTCATTTGGGACTGGAGGCAGCTTCGACTGGAAGGCAATCGGGCCTGCGGCTCTTTCTTCCTGCTGAGATCTTCTGGCTGAAGGTCTCCGGCATTACGACAGGGCTTAGTCACTCGCTGTGTCAGCGCTGCCTTGGCAGACGGGCTCTTTAACTTTTGGCCTCTGTAGGAAGCACATTCCTGGTGTTCTGCCTCTGAGGTGGAGTTTCCTGGAAGGTGGAGAAACAAAGCTCTTGCGAAAGAGGAGCCCAGACATGGCTTGCTAGAGGCAATGAGTCCTGACATGTAGGTAAAGGCACGTTGGTGACATTCAGAAGAGAAAGGGAATGGGTTGAGAATAACTTTGGGGTGGCTTGTGGCTACTGACAGTGAAGCCCAGACTTTCAAATAACGTATTTATGATGTTGCTGTTGTTATTGTTGCCTTCAAGTCATTTCCAACTTATGGCAGTCCAAAGCCAAACCAATCGCAGCAGGGTGTTTTTAATGAAGGCAAGATGTACTCGGGAGGTTTTATTGCCTTCCTGAGGTTGAGAGGGTGTGGCTTCCCCAGGTTAACCCAGTGGGTGGCCACACTTGAGCCCGCATTTGAACTCTGCTCTCTGGAGTCACCGTCCAATACTCAAATCACTACACCATGCTTGCTTTCTGTATTTATGATTGCCCAGACACAATGAACTTATTTCTGGGTAAATGCACACAGGACTTATTTCTGAGTAAATGCACACAGGACATTATGAAAGTATCCCTGTCACATAAGCTCCAACTGTCTGTCTTTGTATGTTATATATTTAGGTGATGGGGATCCATGCACCATAATAAAGTTTGTTGTTTTGTTGTTCCCAATTAATTATGACTTTTCAGCTGCTTTTGAAACGTCCCCCCACTTTCCCTTTTATCCTCAGTTGCTGCAAACCGATAGCAAAGTGTAAATATAGTTTATTCAGCTAACTCAGTAGAGGAAGGGTGAGGTGGAAGGGATTTGCATGTTGCCCTTCCCAGTAGGCTCTGGAGAGAGGAAATTACTGCAGCCTCCCCAAGCCTTTTGTATTTTTCATTGAATCATAGAGTTGGAAGAGACCTTGTGGGCCATCCAGTCCAACCCCCTGCCAAGAAGCAGGAAAATCGCATCCAAAGCATCCCTGACAGATGGCCATCCAGCCTCTGCTTAAAAGCTTCCAAAGAAGGAGCCTCCACCACACTCCAAGGCAGAGAGTTCCACTGCTGAACAGTTCTCCTTATAGTTAGGAAGTTCTTCCTAATGTTCAGGCGGGATCTCCTTTCCTCTAGTTTGAAGCCATGGTCTCCAGGGCAGCAGAAAACAACCCTGCTCCCTCCCCCCTATGACTTCCCCTCACATATTTATACATGGAGTCTCATAATGTCTCCTCTCAGCCTTCTCTTCTTCAGGCTAAACATGCCCAGCTCTTTAAGCCACTCATAGGGCTTTTTCTCCAGGCCCTTGATCATTTTAGTCACTCTCCTCTGGACACCTTCTAACTGGTCAACATCTCCCTTAAAATGCGGTTCCCAGAATTGGACACAGAATTCCAGGTGAGGTTAGTTATTTCCCTCAATAACTGTTAGCATGATGTTGCGTTTCCATATGCATCTTGGTTTTCATTTGTGAATTATTGATGGGCACATCATCAGTCAGTGGACCACTTCTTGTGCTTTAATACAATGAAAACAAGCAATGCCTGGGAGGACGGCAGCCTCATTGACAGTGCCATATAATGCAGCTTGAAATTGCGTTATATGGTCAGTGTAGATTCATATAATGCAATTAAGTGCAGTTAAATGGCATTATAGGAGTCTATGCTGACCATAAAATGCAGTTTCAAATTGCATTCTATGGCAGTATAGACTGGGGCTAAAAGACAAATCTGCCTTTTCTCCATTGCTTCGGTTGTCAACCCAGAGGCACCAGTAATGAAAAGAAGGGATGGTGACTATGGTGTCAAGGTTTCCCATGTCCCCTTTGTAGATCATAGGAGCATTTCCTCAAATTTCCCCCTTTAAAAATACAACCTCTCTTTCACTTCAGAAAGCCTCTAAGAAAGAAGTTCAATTTTAGGAATTTTTTTAAATGGCAGCCACCCCCCCCCCCCCCCACCACCTTTGTCTTTGAGGCCCAATCTAGATTAACCTGGTGACTTTTTTGTTTTTTGTCTCGCACCCCTTAACCCAGTGAATGTTGAGGGCTGGCTGTACATCTTCAGATGTAGCAATGTCACATTTATCTACACTACCAGTGTTTTTCAACCTGGGGGTTGGGACCCCTGGGGGGTTGCAAGAGGGTGTCAGAGGGGTTGCCAAAGACCACCACAAAACACAGTATTTTCTGTTGGTTATGAGGGTTTTTTGTGGGAAGCTTGGCCCAATTCTATCATTGTTGGGGTTCAGAATGCTCTTTGATTGTAGGTGAACTATACATCCTGGCAACTACAACTCCCAAATGTCAAGTCTCTTTCCCCCAAACTCCACCAGTGTTCACATTTTGGCATATTGAGTATTCATGCCAAGTTTGGTCCAGATCCATCATCGTCAGTTTGAGTTCACAACGCTCTCTGGATGTAGGTGAACTACAACTCCCAAACTCAAGGTCAATGCCCACCAAACCCTTCCAATATTTTCTGTTGGTCATGGGAGTTCTGTGTGCCAAGTTTAGTTCAATTCCATTGTTGGTGGAGTTCAGAATGCTCTTTGATGGTAGGCGAACTATAAATCCCAGCAACTATAACTTCCAAATGGCAAAATCAATCCCCCGCAACCCCACCAGTATTCAAATTTGGGCGTATTGGTTATTTGTGCCAAATTTGGACCAGTGAATGAAAATACATCCATATATCAGATATTTACATTATAATTCATAATAGTAGCAAAATTACAGTTGTGAACTGACTCAACCACATGCCCCCAGTTGTACTGAAAACAAGGAAAGATGTTCACCAGGTACCAAATGGCCCACGGAGGTGCTCCATAAACATCATAGTAAGTAATCATAGATGGACCTATATCTCCATTAAGTTGTCTGTTCTCTTTCTGAGGCCATACAAACTAGTGACCTTTAACCACATCTCAGGGCAGTTAACTGCATGAATGAATTGTGTAATAATGTGTGAGTGGACAAGAGCCTTTAAAGCTCCTTATCACCTCCTTTTGGAGACTCTTAGAGGAGAAATACTGACTCATACAGGGTGTGACTGGAAATGTAGAAACTGTAGCAGAGGTGTCCTACTCACTTTTTGATATACTGCAGTGAAACATGTCCATAACATCAAACTGTGAGGACCTCATCCAACTTAGGTGGGGGGATGTCATGGTGTTTTCTTAGCAGGAATACTCAGAGATGCTTTCGTCAGTCCCTTTCTCTGAAATACAGCCTGTAGCTGAGCTTGTCAAACTGTGTGCCCCAACACGTTAGTGTGTCGGCTGAAGTGTATAGGCGTGTCATGAGAATGTAAATAGAAACCTTTGAGTCTATGTGAAATAAGCAATAAATAATATAGTTTTAAAATGTAAATGAAAGATTTATATGAAATATGTTGTATCTCCACACATTTTGTTATTACGGTATTTGTATATATTCGAATCTCTTACAAGGGGTTGTTTAAACCACCAGTTTGCTAGTAAAACTGAATTACTGTGTCATAAAATGATGCATGTCTAAACTGTGTGTCACGCCAACATGACATATTTGGAAAGCTCTGGTATACAGCATCTGCCCTTTGTTTCTGCTTTCCCATCCACAGACCAACCAGGGCTGACCTTGCTCAGCTTTTAAGTTCATATGACATTTAGGGCCCTTCCAGACAGGCCCTATATCTCAAGTTTTCTGTTTATCTCAGATTATCTGGCAGTGCGGACTCATATAATCCAGTTTAAAGCAGAAAACCTGGGATATTGGGCCTGTCTGGAAGGGCCCTGAGTGCCTTTATGGCACTTAAACCGTAACAGCCTTTCCACATCTAATAAGGACACAGAGAAACACATAGATACATCTGACCTTTATTAAAATGATACTACCAATAAATTATGTATATATTTTGAACCTATTTAATTAATTTACATATTGAAATTATGTATAGATTACTATCCAATTTACAAATGCATAAAATTATATCCAGATAGTTGCCATCTAGGAATATTCTGAATCCTGCAAGGGAAGAAAGAAGAAGAGTTTAAGTATCATACAAAATAATTTTTCATTGATGCCATAGATTATTCCCTCCTGCTCCAAAAATTCATAACATGTTAGACTTTACAAGCACAGGGGCCTCTACTACAGGTCCAAATCACACACAAGACTATTGCATAAATAAAACATATTTAATAAATATCACCAATCAATAAAAATAATATTTAAAGTACATTAAAAACAGAGATATATATAAAGAGTTAAACAGAATATCATACTGAATATACAGCATGAAAAAAACATAAAATATAGCCCAATGTCACATTATGTATGTGGCAACACAATAAATGACATACCATATATTACAATATTCAAATGTGCCCTATTAAAATCAAGGCTTTCACAGGCAAGCAAACTCTTGTATAGAATCAAGTAGTTGCAGATTGTAAGTAGTTGTTGTCATTTCAATGATGACAACTCATTTAAATGCCTAGCAAACTGATACTGATGACTGTCTGTTTGTAAATCATATACAACTAGATAATCAATCTCAGGATTTGTACAACCTTTGGATCTTCTTCAGAGGTAATTGCAGCTTTTCAAAACTCCATGTACCTATGAGATGCAGGGGTGCTTTCCAAACAAATAATCCTTGCTGATGATATGGAAGATGCCCATGTTGTGTATGGATTTTATATATTTTCAAATATGTGTTTATCATAATATTGTGTTTAGTCTTCGTTTCTCTATTTTTATATTTGTTATACATATACCTATTGGATGTTGGTATTTTTATATTTTTTTCTTTGTTTATGTGATGGTTTTGTGTTTTGTTTTGTTTTCAGCAGTGGTCCGTGGACCACCAGTGGTCAGCAAGAACTAAAACATAGTCCACGGCCTCACCATTACAATATTGTTGCAACAAGAGCAACTGGTCTCTTAAAACACTCTTATAGTCCCGAGGCTTATTAAATATATTTTTCTGTGGGCGAGCAGATGGTGACTACTGGATGGCATATGTTCTGTATCAGAAACTAGAGCTGATGTGGTCTATCCAATGCAGTTTCCTGAATCAGCACCCCAAATAACCAAACTGAATCTAAAGTTGAACAAAAACTGATTCATAATCCTTTTGGTACTAATGTTGGAGAGTGGTCCCTGGTCAAAGTGGTCCCTGGTCAAGTGGTTCCTGGTCAAAATGGTCTCTGGCCAAGTGGACCCTGGTCAAAAAAAGGTTGAGAACCATTGGTTTACAGACACAGAGCCAGTGTGATGCTCTGAGATTCAGGGTTTGAATCAGTCACGGAAACCCACTGGGTGGCCTTGGGCAAGTCTCTGCCTCATATGAAGGCAAGGGCAAAACACCTCTCAACAAACCTTGTAATAAGTTCACTTTAGGGTTACTGTAAGTCGGAAATGTATTGAAAACATACAAAAACAATTTTACAAACAGGAAAATGGAATTCTAAGAAATCTACATCAAATGATTGATATATAAAAACACATTGGAAGTGTTACAGGACAACAGCTTTGAATGATGGCAATGGTGTAAAGGACCGAGGGTGCATCTACACTGTATAATTAACGCAGTTTGATACCTCTTTACAAGCCATGGCTCAGTGCTATGGAATCATGGGAGCTGTGGTTTTACGAGGTCTTTAGCCTTCTGCCTCAAAGACTGTTGGTGCTTCACCAAACTACAGATTCAGGGATTCCAGTTTCATAGCACTAAGCCATGGTAGTTAAAGTGATGTCAACCTGCATTCATTCTACAGTGCAGATGCACCTTGTTCCACCTCAATATTCAGAAGGGACATTTTCAAAGTAGCAGTGAAGAGTATTGTTGCTGCTGTTTCTTCCCATTAATACAACTCACGGAATGTGGCAGTGATGGTTTGCAATCCAAGCAAGGGGCACCTCACTTCCTCCCCACTTAGTCCACAGGTCACTCACTATTTGATATTGTGTGCTGGTGTTGTTATTCCTCTTTAAGATTTTCTCTTGCTAACTAAACATCTCTACCTCCCCCTTTTTCCCATCATCCACGAAAATACAAAAAAAGTAGAGGTTTAAAGTCCATTGCCTGGCCAATGTTTGTTTATTTTAAAAAAAGTATCACAGAGTCCACTTGGTATCTGATAGGAGTTGCCTTTGTGACAAGTAGAGGTAACAAAAACAATTATTGAAGAAATAGGGAAGAAAATATAGGCCTGAGTTACATTTGACAGCTGGCAGATGAGCTCCCTCTGTCAGCTCCAGCTCCCCATGAGGGGACATGAGAGAAGCCTCCCACAAGGATGGTAAAACATCAAAACATCCGGGCGTCCCCTGGGCAATGTCCTTGCAGACATCCAATTATCTCACACCAGAAGCGACTTGCAGTTTCTCAAGTCACTCCCGACATTTTTTAAAAAATGCTGTGGGCATAACACAGTTATATCTATTGTGACCAGACGTTCCAGATGTGGAAATTATGATCTCAACCAATTACAGTATATATAGTATGACCCCTGAATCTGTGGGCCCAGTACCCACAGTTCCATTATTTCAAGCCCCATCTACAGTGCCATATCATATCATGCAGTTTGACTGCTCTGAAGTGTATTATAAGGGTCTACACTGAAACTGCATTACACGGCAGTGTTGGTGGGGTCTAAGTCTGGAAAAACTTGTTCTCTCTAAGCATTTTCTAAACCCTTCAACATGATACTATGGTATTCCTTGCCCAGAATTCCTTCATATCAATAGGGTTCACTATTATCCATAGTTTTGCTTATCACACGAAATTTGGGATACAAGAGACATACTTTAAAAGTTTTTTGATATAATGCTCATGAGGGAGTGTGTGTGCACCAAAATGCAAAATATCTTTTTAAACATTAAACAGATGAAACTGGACTATCAGTAGCAAAGAGGGAGTCATTAACTATCAAATAAAAAGAGAGGAAGAAAGCTGGGTTAAAAATGTCACGGCAGTATTGCAGTTTACTGCCTCATGATTCATCCCCTTTATGTTGCTAAACTAGAAAGGTGATAGGCATGGCTATTCACTGTGTCTTGCAGAGCAGATCCATAAACATGAAACAAAGAGGCGCAGCAGAATGTTACTTCAGTGGATATTGGAACAAATACAGGCAGTCCCCAAGTTAAGAACAAGATAGGTTCTGTAGGTTTGTTCTTAAGTTAAATTTGTATGTAAGTCAGAACAGGTACATTTTTAAGTGAAACTAGAGCCACACACACACACACACTTTGGATAGCCTAGGGAAGGGTTAACACCCCTGTAATGTTTGTTTTGCTGCCTGTGCTCCTGCCCTCACTTTCTGTGCCTACGATAACTGGATGTTGAAAAATATGGCTTGTTGTGGAAACAAGTACTGGTGACAAAGTTTCATTTGAGGCCCCTTCCACACAGCTGTATAAAATCCACATTGAACTGGATTATATGGCAGTATGAACTCAAATAATCCAGTTCAAAACTGATATTGTGGATTGACTGTGTTGATATTCTGGGTTATATTACTGTGTGGAAGGGCCCTGAGACACCCTTTCCCCATGATAGTAACTCTTCCAGGAGTGAATTTCTCTTCCTAGAAGGAGATTCTCCAACTTCCTGTTATCTCAGCCCTGTTCTTAACTATGAGCCATTTGTAAATTGGATGCTTGCAACTCAGGGACTGCCTGTATAAGATTGAAAGGGCTCTGGTAATTCTTTCCTATGCATTCTGTGATTCAGATTTGCTAATGCAGGAGGATTGATTTGGATTATCTTTCTACTGAAAAACAGTGACATCTACAGGCCATTCTCCAAAAAGTTAGTAGCTTGCTCTGACTTTATGTCTGTCAAATGGCAATCAGGATTATCAAAATGTGGGAACCACTGGCATTGAGAACTGGGGATGATGAGAGGGCACTGAATTCGGGATGATGGATAATGAGGAGATTGACAACTTCATCAACAAATTCCTCATGTTCTGTTGATTCACAGGAGCCCCCGGTGGCACAGTGGGTTAAACCCTTGTGCCAGCAGGACTGAAGACCAACAGGTTAGAGGTTCGAATTCCGGGGAGAGCGGATTGAGCTCCCTCTGTCAGCTCCAGCTCCACATGCAGGGACGTGAGAGAAGCCTCCCACAAGGATGGTAAAACATCAAACATCCGGGCGTCCCCTGGGCAATGTCCTCGCAGACGGCCAATTCTCTCATGCCAGAAGCGACTTGCAGTTTCTCAAGTCACTTCTGACATGAAAAAAACCTTATTAAACACTTCAGGGCAATGACAATAAATGTCCAAATCACTAAGTTAAAAAAATTAAAACACAGTAAACCTCTTTCCCTCTTAATTTCTCCACTTGGACAATGTTAGCTTCTAAATTTTGCTGTAAAATACACTTTTTCAAGACTCTTGTATAAACATCACTTGAATAGCAGAAAAGTCTTTTTGGAATTTGGACAGAAAGAACTCTCACTGTCATTTGTATGCCCTTGCTATTTTTGCCTCCATTGCCTTCAAATGCTGGAATTAATTTTGGAAGAAACTGTTAAAAGTGGAGCTCAGAAAAAAAATACTTTTGATAATTACACACACACACCCCAGCAATTAATGTTGTTCTCACAATTTTTGAAAAATAAAATCTTGGCATTTCAGTTGTTAACAGTAATTAAGAGTGTATGTAAAATGCATAATTAATATAGTTTGACACCACTTTAATTGTTCTATAAGGTCTTTCGCTTCCTCTGCCAAAGAGTGCTGGTGCCTCACTGAACTACAACTCCCAGAATTTTATAGCATTGAGCCATGGCAGTCAAAGTGATGTCAATCTACATTAATTCTATAGTGCAGATGCAACATAAATTGCTTGCTTGCAGTTAGGTTTTTTTAGTCAGAAGCAGCAGAGAGAAGAAAAAGCCAACTCTTGAACAATTTAATATTCCTCAACTGCACCTTTTTACTTACAGTAACCAAAACAACTCACTAAAAAGAGTAGTGATGCTGCAATGTAATGAACTTACAATGTAGTCTTGCAAAACATAATCAATTGAAAGTAACTATTTACTTGTGACTAGTCAGTTCTAAATACTAGTTAAATGTATTATGAGGGCATTCATCCAGTTTTATCTAAATCATCACCCCATAACTTTCTAAAAACAGTTACAAAAGGAACAGTCGCAAAAGGTAAGAAGGCTGGGTGACCAGCCTAGAGATATAGAGATACCCAGAAAGACAAGACCTATAGCTTGAATATGTGTGGATGAGCAGTCCGAATAAACAAACCAATGAAAGTAATTCAGACTGTCCTCTCTTAGCATGAATACAAGATATGATGGATAAATTGGGAGATGGAGGGGGGGGGGCATATGTAAATTATGCCCCCAGACCTTCAAAAACAACTCATAAAGATATCCATGGCCACCAGAAAGGTGTGCAGAGGTCATAGCTCTTGTGATTCAAAACAATGCCTGCCAGAATAGCAAGTCCACTAACCCATCAAGAACCCATTCGTGTGGGGGTGGAGAATGGGGTGAGAGGGAGTAATCCCTATTCCCTCGTAAACAGAAACACACAAATTAAAGCCAGAGCTAGAAAACATTTAGCTGACTATAGTCTTACCGGCAGGATCTTATTTACCAATGCTAACTTTTTGAGACATTAAGAAGGCTGCCGCTATGTGATATCCAGCTAGAGAGGGCGTTTGCTTTGCCATCATGTGCCTTCAAGTCCCCTCTATCTTATGGTGACCCTATCATAGGATATTTTTAGAAACATCTAATCAGAGGAAATTTGTCATTCCCTTCTTCTGAATATAGTCAAAAGCACAGGGTATTCCCCAGTGGTCTCCCTTTGAAGTACTAACTAAGCCTGGACCTGCATAGCTTCCAAGATCAGATGGGATCTGATGCTTTTAGAGTCTTTAGGCATCATAGCATTGACTTACATCACTCTTATTTCTTGCTAGTTTGAACTGATTGGTTGCAGAACAGAGGTGGGGCCAAGTTTGCTAACAAGCAGAATGAGGCAGAATAGAATGGGTATTATAAGAAAGCAGTAAAATCTCAGTTACTGTATTTGGAGGGCAATACTTAAGTTGTTGGCCTTGGATACCAATATGTTTGTGTCTCAACAAGCTCTGCTAAAATAACATTGTTATGTCTTCATTTATTGGAAGAGTTTGTTCAAGATATCTTCTTTTGCCTTTGTTCATTTATTTACTTCATGTCAAAAGCATTGCATAAATAAAACAAGCATAAAACTGATAAAATAGAGAGAGCACAAGTGGCTAGATAATTTTAGACCAAAAACAGACAATAGCAACTGCATTGTCTGTAGCTTTGAACAGTTCTTTCTCTGTGCATGAGGCAAGGCACTGTGGGCAAGCATACACTTTTTTTGGCTTTGTTGACGGTCATACACAAACTCAACTGATAAAGTCCAACTGAGATCATGGCAGAAGCATCAAACAACAGGGTTAAAGGTGTGTCTCCATTATGTATCAAAATTATGCAATTAATACCAGAAAAAATACACAATTATATGAATTGTGCTATTTATTGCTTTGATGTCTGCTCCAGTGTCATAATGAATCAAATAATGAAGAACTACTTACCGAGTCTTTACATTTTCAAGGGGTTTTCTCCTAATGGAAGAAATGTCTAATTCCAAAAGTCTAGGTACATCTGGAAAGCCACAAGTCTCAGACCACAACAATGACACAGGTTCTTTGGGTCCAATGGGCATACTCAGTTCTGTAATGTCTGTCTTCCACAATGATTCTATCTGTTCACTGCTTGGTTCTCTGCAGAAGGGGAAAAACATAAAACTGTACTCAAATAATAACAGTTTTGAGGAAGCTACAATCTTGCAGAGACCTGCCAAGCCAATAATTATATTTCTGACATGAGTGATACCGTACAGAGGAAGAAAGCCATTGGGAAGTTGAAAAATACAACTAGGGTGATGTGCCTCCTTTGTCACACTGTTTCTCTGTTGGAAATAGCAACCTTCCAACCTTCCACTAATTGTTTGTTAATGTATATACAATTGTTAGCCTGCATTCTATGTGTATGTTAATTTGCCAGTTTGACTTGCCTCTTTGATGTGGGAGGAGTTATAGATGTGATTGTACTGAGCATGTGCAAACTCAGGACTCCATTTTGTGTTCAATTTGTTTTTGGACTTCAATGAGGTAGATGTATACTTATGACTTCAATGTAGTAAGTATGCTTACCACTTCATTGGAGGTGGATGTGTGTGCTCATGGACTTCAGTGAGTACAGATATGCTTAAAGACATTTTAAAGACAATGTGCCTGTATACTCCCAGTACTTTGTTTTGTTGTGCATGTTTTAACACCGGTATTGTGGCGCAGCTGGCTGAGTGTCAGCTGCATTAAGATCACTCTGACCAAAAGGTCATGAGTTCGAGGCCAGCCCGGGCTGGAGTGGGTGTCCAGCCATTGTGTAGCCCGTTGTCGACCTTTGCAACCCGAAAGACAGTTGCATCTGTCAAGTAGGAAAATAAGGTACCACCTTAAAGTGTGGGAGGCTAAATTTAACTAATTTATGAGGCCATAAAGAAGACTCCGGGGAATGTGGAATGCGGAAGAACTTCATCGGTGTCGTTGATGGACGATGAAAAGCAGCAGCTCCCCTGGCGGCCAGAAAAAAGTTAAATAGCCTTGGTGTATTTGTCGTTAAATGTTGTCTGTCAAACTGGCATTGAATGTTTGCCATATATGTGTTGACTGTAATCCGCCCTGAGTCCCCTGCGGGGTGAGAAGGGCGGAATATAAGAACTGTAAATAAATAAATAAATAAATTAAGGGAGTTTGTATCTTTTGGGCAACTGTAAATTCTACTTCAAACAACCATCTTCTGCTGGCCAGATATATTTTTGTAGTGGCTTGTCTTTATCCTTGGCCGTTTAAAGACATGGTTCCTCAGACTAACAGCTGAGCTACCTGTGGTGCTATTACATTAATACTTTATGAATATCACTTGTCTTAAGGTTTGACTTCTAACAAGGTCATATCATTTTTGACTAGTGGTTTTCAAGTGGTCCGTATGTTCATAGAGATTCACATTTTGCCAAACCGAAGTGGCATCATTTTTACCTTTGCAATAAGGTTATGGTGCACTGGAATTTCCAATAGATTATGGACTTTCCAAAATTCCTTTCACCATCTCCATTAGCTTTTTCTCTTCTAAAATGTTTCTACGGCTACTCTTTTTATATAAACATGAATATTGTGATATTTGGACTTCAAGGAGTACAGGCATTCAGAGTGTTGTCTAAAGCAAAGTAGGGGAACACCCTCCTCAGTGCAGCCCATCAAGAAAACTCTTATGCTGTGGAAAGGAAAAACCTTCCTTTCCAAGGGAATCCTACAGAGATTACCGGTAATCAAGGTTTGTAGATTATGAATGTTGTGGATATGTATCGATGCATATTATTGGCAAGTATCCACACTCCTGGATGATATTGTCTCACTGACCACACCAAAATAAATTTCAACGGCTGTCCATTTTACTTCTGTCCACAAAACTGGGAGGGAGTGACTTGTCCTTTGCCTCAGGCAGCCAACATATGTGGCCAGTTCTGTATTGGTGTTAGAGGCAACCTTTATGGCCTATATGGCAATACAATAGAGGATGCTTTCAATAGATGATGATCACATCAAGAGCAGCAGCAGAATCCTATTTCACAGATTCCTAGCTTCTTGAATAATCTGAATCATTGAAAGTCCCAAATTTTAGTCAGCAATACAGGTGGTATATCACTTGCCCAAAGTGCTTGGAATTTGTATTAACTATATTACATACACATACAATAATGAGACATCTCAGGAATGGGGTCAAATCTAAACATTAATTTATGTATCATAGACACCTTATACACATAGTTTGAAGATAATTTTATTCACTAGTTTGGTGCATAGAATATAGCTTGTATACACTGAAACTTCAGAAAGGAAAGGTGCCACTTCTCAGCCATTCATGTGGACAATTATGGAGCATTTTTGGATTTTCAGGAAAGGGATGCTCAACCTGTACATGTAAGATAGTTAAATTGAGATAATGGTGATGAGAATGTTAGCGAACCTAATTATTGATGTCCCAAAATTAAATTCTGTAACAACACAATAATAATGCTGCTTAGGTTTTGAACTTTATGGAATATCCTGTACACTCCATCATGCTGTACCTGGTAACTACAGCTGAGAATGTGAAGTCTTGAGTTTTCTTCACACTGATCAAAGGACTTCGGTAGACTCTGGTCTTCAGGCCAACAGACCCAAGGCGGGGTAGGTGCAGGGTCTCCTTCCTTATGGCCTCTTCTCCTTTGACCATCAGTGGGCATGGGTCCTTGAGATGGAGTTTGGCGCTTGAGCGGAGCTAAAGGAGAACAGAGAGAAAAAGCATTCTACCTCCTGAAACAAAGGAGAGGATCTACCGTGCAGCGAGACTGGAGAAATAGACCAGAGAAAGAGAAGGGACTAAGAAGTGCCTGGTTGAAAGACTGCCTAGCAGTATCGTGTGAATCACCCTACATTCCACAAATAGATGAAAGCCAAGATGTTTGAAGAAGTGGTTTAAAATCCACAAACACTCATATCAAAATAGATTAGACTGAAGATCCTACTCCATTCTTCCCCTGCAATCCTCCCCACATTTCCTTTTTCCTGTTGGAAAAAACTAACCTGACTAGTTCTTTCAAAACTGCCACAAAGTAAAAGTCACTATGTGAATTGCAACTGTCGCAGTAAATTTCCTCACCTGATCTGCCCACCCCTTGATACAGATTGTGGTAAGTTAGATTCACCACATATCCCTGTCCTTTAGGAAAGTTTTCCCAATATGGGCAAGAGGGAGAAAGGAAAGTTTGTGCTGTAGCTTGTGAAACAGAGAAAGTAAAAAGTACCAATTTTGTAAGTTGTAAGTCCACCCTTATGGACTCACTTGCGTAAACAAGGCAATCATCTTTTCAAGGCCCCGCCGGCGCTTCTGTTCTACTGTATTCTGCTTAACCGTCCAACGCTCCAGAACCTTTTTCTGGTAAGCATCCACCTTCTCTACCATCTTGTACATACTTTGCATTTTAGCCCCATCCTGAGCTTCTTTGGCAGCATCCAGCTGACTAGTTAATTTTCGCCTGCAAATGGAGACAGAAGTGGAGAAATAATCTTCTTTTGTATAAGTACATTAAAGACTGATAGTAGTTTATTTTCTTGAATACAGTGCAACAGAATAAGTGAGAGATTTGTTCATTAGTAAATTACTTTTCTACTTCCTTACAGTTATATCACAGCTGTGATATAACTGAGGTGACACTGATAGAAGATTTCTGATAGATAATGGAAGTGACACTTTGCCTAATTCTTGTTTGTACTGCACAAAGGCAGGAACCGGTAAACTACAGTTGCAATTCACACTTATCCAACATAAATGGTCTGGTAGAATGTTGGATAAGCAAAAATGTTGGATAACAAGGAAGGATTAAGGAAAAGCCTATTAAACGTCGAATTACGTCATGATTTTACAAATAAAGCACCAAAACATCATGTTTTACAACCAATCGACAGAAAAAGCAGTTCAATACACTGTAACATTATGTAGTAATTACTGTATTTACAAATTTAGCACCAAAACATCACAATGTATTGAAACAGCTGTGGATCCAGGCAGGAGGCAGACTGGATAATAAAGAACGTTGGATGAGCAAAGTTTGGATAAGTGAGACTCTACTGTACTTCTGTACTTCTGAATGTCTTAGACTTTAAGAGCCTGTAATCAAGCATGCAAAATATGCAAACAACCTTAAACGACTGGTTGTTCTCCATTCCATAACTCCACTAACAGTGTTATCCCAGATTTCCTGATCCATGTTTTTACCATATTTTGCAATCAAGATAACATGGAATCAAACAATTTATATTTTTTGTAACTTGTACACTTAAATGTTTGAAACTTGAAAATGCAATAACGTGTCAATGGCATTCTGAAAAACACTGAGTCTTAAGTAGTGTATTGATACAAAAATATGAGATTTAGAGTAAGCAGTTTTGAATCTAGTTACCTGGGCAATGTAGTCAATTATTTTTTAATAGTGGGAATGGTTTTTCCCATAGGCTATTTAAGTATAGACACACATTATCAGCTCCCCACCTCCCATTTTAACTTGATAGGAGCCCCCGGTGGCGTAGTGGGTTAAACCCTTGTGTTGGCAAGACTGAAGACCGACAGGTCGCAGGTTTGAAACTGGGAAGAGCGCGGATGAGCTCCCTCTGTCACTCCGGCTCACCATGCAGGGACATGAGAGAAGCCTCTCACAAAGGATGGTAAAACATCAAAACATCCTGGTGTCCCCTGGGCAACGTCCTTGCAGACGGCCAATTCTCTCACACCAGAAGCAACTTGCAGTTTCTCAAGTCGCCCCTGACACATCAAAAATCTTAACTTGATGCCCTTGCAGTTTTGCTAGGAGTTCCAATGTGAGGACGAATATGAAGAGAAATAAAGAACATACTTACCTTGTGCCTCTCTCTAAGATAATAAATTCTGAATTCATTTGCTTTAGGCACACACACCCCTCACACACACAAACACACTGTTTATACTGGAAATTTTAGTGAAAAAGAGACCCAAAGAATCCTGAATCAACTTATCCATGGATCAATGTTAGTTCTGTACCTTAACTCTTACCAAAAAGGGAACCATCTCTGAACAGAAAAAAAAAAGCCAAGAGCCTAGTCTGTCCTGGGAAAACCAGCTCCCATATTCTCTGTGACATGAAGCTGCTTTTGGCTTTTTAAATGCCTGGTGGTGAAAAATGTGACCCTCAAGTTAGTGAAGCGTGCAGAGACTTGCTTCTCTGTTCCTTCTAGCCTATAAATGCCTGGCAATGTTGGTAGGTACCAACCACATGAGTTTCTCCTAGGTACTGTAGGCATCTTGAGTGCCCACTGGAGTCTGGCATTGGCCACATCTCTTGAAGCGTGTTGTCAACAGCAGAGTGATAGAAGTAGCATTGAACTAGAAACCTTAAATGGGTTGCTACAGTGGCAAATGAAAAGGAACTGGGGAGATGCTGGCACAACCACTGGAGGAGGGGGCAGGGTTACATTCAAAAGCTAGACTTTGGAAAAAGCTTTCAGTTAGAGCCTGCAAAGGCACAGCATTATTTATTTATTTATTTATTTTGCATATTTGTATCCCGTCCTTCTCATCCCTGGAGGGGGACTCAGGGTGGCTTCACAGCAGGCATTCAGTCAATGCCAACAACAGTAGTAAATGATAAAAGCAATTAAAACAATTCATTAATGCTTTAAAATTACTAAAACGTTGTTTAAATCACACAGGTTTGAAATCATACTCCAGGTCAGTCCATTGTCATTTACACAAATTGGGTCTCATTCTAAATTGCTGCCTCTACTGTTCGAATGCTCGGTCTCATAACCAGGTTTTGAGTTTCATTCTAAAGGACAAAAGGGAGGGGGCCAATCTAATGTCACTGGGTAGAGAGTTCCACAGGTGAGAGGCTACCACTGAGAAGGCCCTGTCTCTTGTCTCCGCTAGTCGTGTTTGTGAGGATGGTGGGACCAAGAGCAATTTCAATTTGTTCGCACTCATCCAGACCGTCACAGCTGCCAAGCACCAGTTCAGAACCTGAACAGCCTCCTTAGTAGCAGGTGGGAAAGAGTGATAAAGCTAAACATCATCTGCGTACAAATGACATCTCACTCCAAAACTCTGGATACTCTCTCCCAGCGACTTCATGTAAATGTTAAACAACATAGGGGACAATACAGTAAAGGAAAAAGTGTTTTCCTTGTAATTATCCATGTTTGCTACACCAGTCTATGGACTGAAAAAGAAACACCTCTCCCTATAACTAGAAGAATACATCCTTCCAACTGCGGACCTTTTCAAGGGCAGACAGTTAAGTGAGTGGCATTCTACCCCTCACACTCTATTAAATTAGCCTACTGAGAGTACTAGTGCCCAGGAACTCAGCAAACCGCCTTCACAGTTAACTTGTCATCTTACCTGACTTCCTGGAGATGGCTGAAAGACTCGTATTTCCTGAAAAGCAAACCCAGCCTTTCAACATTGCTGTGCAATACTTGTTGGATTAATGCTTTGGCTTTGATGTACAGATCAACTGAAATTCCAGACTTCTGGGCAGCTTGCTTCAACACCTCCAGGTTTTTCCTCTGAGCCTCTACATTTATCCAGTATCGCTTCTCTGTGACAGCAGGCGCAGGAAACTTCTCTGTTTTGGAGAATAGCTTAGGAAACCAAGTAGTCTCCAGCTCCCAGGAATCTTCCTCAAATTCCTTGCTAGGAATGGGTGTGATCTGGGGGGTAGTAGAAAGAAGTCTCTCCCTGAGGGTGGGAGAAACTCTTTGCTGCTTGGGAGGCTGATCCAGCCTAGAGCCCTCCACAACTTTCACCTTCGGACGCAGAGACTTTAACCGCTGTATCTCTTGCTGCCTCTTTGTCAATCTGTGGCTCTGCTGTTGCCATTTCAGTTGCCGGGTCCGCTGTTTATGCATCTGATGGTGCCAGCTCTGCAGCTGCTGCTCCCAGCGCTGCTCCCAAAGTTGCTCCAGCTTTTCCTGCTGCTCCTTCTGATCCTTCTGCCACTTCTGGAACTCCTGCTCCTTTGCTTCCCGCTCTTGTTGTAAGGCCTCAATCTGTTCCTTGTGGCTTGTTAGCTGCACCTGCCACTGGGCTCGCTTCCTTTCCTGTTCTTCATCCTCCTCTTCCCAGGCTTGCTGCCTCTGCTCATGCCAAGTCTTCAGCTGGTTCCACTGCCAGGCTTCTTCTGCTTGCTTTCCCCGCAGTTTCAGGTACTCCACATACTCCTGCTTCAACCGCTCCAGTTCCTCCTGCATGAGTATTTGCTGCTCCTTCTGTCGATCCTGCTGCTTGAGCCAGTGCTGCTCCTGCTCCTGGGCCTCCCTTTGCATGTGTTCCCAGTGCTGGAGCTGCACTTGCCACAAGCACTCCTGCTCCTTGCGCTGCTCCTCCTGCTCCTCCCATTGTTTCCGCTGCTGTTCGAACACCTCCTGCCAATGCTCCAAATATTTTGCCTCCTCTTCCAGCCGCTGGCGCTCCTCCTGTAGCCGTTCTTGCTCCTCTTGCAGACATGCCTTCTCAGCCTGCAGCATCTCCTGCAACTGAATGTACCAGTCTTCCTTGTATTCATCCACCTTCTCTGAGTCCGTCATTCCTGTTTCTGACTTGGACTCTTTCTGCAGTAGCTCCTTCTCCTTCCAGGCATGCTTCTGCAATTCCTCAGAAGACTGTTTCATCCTTTCCTGCCATGATTCCTTGTGCAGCACATCACCTTCTTTAGGCAACTGGTCTTCTTCCTTGGGAGATGTGATCTCCTCTAAATCATTCTCATCTTCTTCGTCCAGCCTGGGCAGGAGTTGGAAGAAAAATTCTTTTTTACTCTGTGGCTCTTCTTGGCTTTTCCACAGTTGTTCTCCTTCTTCTTCCTCCTCCTCCTCCTCCTCCTCCTCTTCCTCCTCCTGCTTGTGCCATGTCATTCCATCTGAGGAGTCTTTAGGTGAAATGGGTTTCTCCCCTTCTGTCTGAAGAGTACTAAAAGAACTGTCTGGAGAGACTGGGGCCAGCACAGGTTGGCTGTCAAAAGATGGGGAAATAACTTTAATTTCCTGCTCCTCTTCTTCTGGTAATTCTGCTTTACTTAATATGCTTCTCACTGGCTTTGGTGTGCCTTGGCCAATGAGGGATTTATGCTTTTCCAAGAAGCATTCTTCTAGTTTTCTTTCTATGACTTCTAAGAAATCTTGAACAAAAGTATCTGTGGGCTGGAATCTGACAGAGCGTTTCTGGCTGCCCAGGGAGCCCTTCCTTACCCTCTCTAACTTGTCATCTAAGCTAGCAAGGATAGCTGTTTGAAATTCTTGCAGTACAGAATCAGCAACTTGCTCAGAAGATGGCTGTTCAAAACTTCTGCTTCTCTTTTCCTTAGTGGGTGTATATTCAGCTTCAGATAATGACAAAGAGGACTTCTTTGTAACAGAGCTTTTGGTATGTATTTCTGGGGAATGGCTTCCAGAGCTGTCTTCTGGAGAAACATCTCGATCTGTTGCACTAACTTCTGCAAAAATTTCTTTAATGGTTTCTTCGTCAATCACACCACCTCTTTCCCTGGCAACCTCTTGCAATTTTGTCCTTAAACCGTGGATAATCTCTTCTGCTTTCTCCTCCTGCTTTGGTTGTGGCACTTCTGCCGGTATTCTACCAGTCCGTTTCACCTCTTTCTTTTCCTTGGCTTCCTTTGCTTTGCCCAGCAACCGTTTTGGTGCCTGTACCTGACCAGCTTCTTGTGTGTCAAGAGCCAAAACCTCTACTCTTTCACTTGAGGTTCGTTTTGGACTGTCTAAGGAATCTATGCCCCCTTTCTCTGGAGTATCTGGAGCCACTGCAGGCTTCTGAGCCATGCCCTCTCCCATGGTTTTGACAAGCTTTTTAACTTTTACAGTGGTAACTACTTTTCCCACACTGCTTTTCAATGATGCTCTCCGTTTTCCACGTGTCCCCTCGGGAGAAGGGGTGTGAACTGGGGCTTCTGCTGGTGTTTTGGGCAATTCTGGGGGCTCCAGTTCAGGTGAACCTCTCCTGATTGACTCATCTTCTGTCTCATATCTAGGAGCATGCGCATCTTCTAAAAGTGCGGGTGACACCTCTCCTTCAGACCGTTTTGATGGTACTGCACGTTCCACTTCAGATGAACTTCCCTTTAGGGACTCCTCTTCAATCTCAAATTTAGAGAAATCACTATCTTCTAGGAGCTCAGGTGAACCTTTCTTGATTGATTCATCTTCTGTCTCAGATCTAGGAGCATGCTCATCTTCTAAAAGTTTGGGTGATACCTCTCCTTCAGATTTTTCAGATGATGCTGGTCTTTCCACTTCAGGAGAACTGCCCTTAATGAACTCTTCTTCAGCATCACCGACAGACACTGTGTCATGTAGGGGGGCAGCAATGCTTTCTTCAGTTGATGCCGATGGTGCTGGTGCTGTTCCTTTTAGACGTTCTTGAGATTTTATTGGTTTTTTTAAGAGGGAGCCTTGCAATTTTTTCCATTGTCCTATCTTAGAGGTCTGCCTAGCCCCTTTCAGTTTGCCAGAGGGAATGTGTTGCTTTTCTTTGGGATATGCTCCTTTTTCAATAGGTTGCTCATCCTCTATGCTGGTAGTAACCGTAGGACCCTTTTCTTCTGAGTCCCTCTGTGGTAGCTCCTCTGAGGACAGCAGTTTGTCGGGGGATGTTTCAGCTATTGGTGCCTCTGGCAACGCTAGAGCTGCTTCTGTCTCTGGCAACGCTTGAACTGTTTTTGCTTCTGGCAATGCTTGAGCTGCTTCTGCCTCTGGCAATGCTGGAGTTGCTACGGTCTCTGGTGGGATTTGAAGCACTCCTGCCTCTACAGCGGTCCTATCAAGTGAAATACTGCGAACTTGAGGTCTTGTTTCAAGAGGTGTAAGTGGTGCCCCAACAGGGGGAAGATGTGTGTCGAGCAGGAGAGGAGGCTCTCTCCGCTCTACCTCTCTAATCACCACATGCAATTTCTCAGGGATTCCACTTTCTGCCTCCAGTGTTTTGACAGGAATATCCTTTTCTTCAAAGGAAACACTTTGCATATTTTCAGGAACATCACTCGGGACTTTTGTAACTGGTTTCCCATCCAATTTTGGAGCACCTGGCTGAGACTTCCCTCCTATTTTAGGCTTTGCTTCTTTTTCAGCATCTGGTTGAGACTTTCCAGCTGATTTTTCTGAATCTGAAGGAGGCTTAGCAGCTCTGGTGAAAGTGACTTTACTTGCCACCATTGCTCTTTCATTGGCACTGTGCAGCTCCTGTTGCAGCGTTTCATTTGTGATGATGAGGACCTTGCATCTTTCCTCAACATTCTGGATTTCTACTTCCAATGCTGCCTCTTTTTCTCGGGCTGCCCGCAGTTCTCTCTGCAGGTTTGCAATCTGAGGCTCATGCTTCCGGGTTTCTAAAATTGTGAGGTTTTCGTATTTGAATTTCAGGCTTCGGCATTGCTTATGAAGAAGGGTGAAGGCCTTTACGAGGTTTCCCACCATGGCTGCAATGTACTTAATACCAACAACTTCTACTTTGTTGAATATTGTAGAATCGACCATTTCGTGCATCATGTTGTTCACTTCATGGCTGCAGGCAATCGTACGGGCTTCATCTTCCAGCATCTGCTCTGGGGTCAAGGGCTCGCCTTCATGGGGTTTTTCTTGCACTTTCTCTCGCCACGCTTTGAACAGTCCAGGTCGTGGAGCTGAAGTAATCAAAGAGCCAAACAAGAAGTGAGATGATATGCAGATGGACATGAGCCCCATGGGCAAAAAAAGCACCAGATCAAAAGTACCCTTCAAATTTGCAGTTTAACTTTAGAAAGTCTGATTATCCACAACTTGATTATCCACAGATTTGATTAATATGGTCTCTCTAGCAATGTCTAGGTCCTCCACGGTGCGTTATGATCAACTTCTGCCCAGACATTGATCATAGAACCACACTGGAGGACTTAAGAGATTTCTAGAGAGTTATTATCTCAAGTTAAAAAGTGACAGATTTTAATGTGTGTTTCCCCCCACTTTCACAGAGACCCTGCACCCCTGACCCCAGCAAATGTGGAAGGAAGGCTATAGTGTCACAGTGAGGTTCAAAGATAAGGCCAAGGCTTTGTTGGAAACTGAGTGAAGTGAATGGGATTAAGAGCAGGATCCTCTTCTGTATTTCTTGCATTCCCAGCAGGGGGGCAAAAGGAGTGTCTTCTGCTTCAAGGGCCTTTCACACTACAGAACTATGGTGC
The DNA here is from genome assembly GCF_037176765.1 of Anolis sagrei. NCBI lineage: Eukaryota > Metazoa > Chordata > Lepidosauria > Squamata > Anolidae > Anolis > Anolis sagrei. The sequence continues at coordinate 140,452,051 of NC_090022.1, forward strand.
TAAGGTTCCGTTTGTCGAGTTTTGAAATAACTGGCATAGATAACAATGGTGAAGTACTGAGATCTTTAGGCTTGGCCGCATGGCAAAACTGCAGTGTCACTCATGTCTAGGTCTCAGACACCCTGTAGATTAGCAGGGTCACGTGACTGAGCGAGTGATTCATGGGGGAGGGCTAAAAGTAGGCCCTCCCTTGTTCTCTGTGTGGAGAGCAAATGGAAGATAGAGGAGCTAAGGCAGAGGACCCTTGTACACTGTGATATAAACCAGGTTATCCAAGCAGATAATCCATATTATCGGGTTTCAACTGGATTATGAGTCTACATTGCCTTATAATCCAGTTCAAAGCAGATAAACTGGATTTTATATTGTAGAGTAGAAGGGACCAGATAGAGATTGTATTGTTATGTAAATAGCTGTGTATATATATCTTCTAGCGGGCCCCCTGATGACGCAGTGGGTTAAATCACTGACCAAAAGGTCGATGGTTCAAATCAGGAGAGCAGGGTGATCTCCCACTGTTAGCCCAGCTCCTGCCAACCTAGCTATTCAAAAACATGCAAATGTGAGTAGATTAATAGATACCGCTTTGGCAGGAAGGTAACTGCGCTCAATGCAGTTGCGCTGGCCACATGACCTAAGAGGTGCCTACGGATAACTCTGGCTCTTCGGCTTAGAAATTGAGATGAGCACCACCCCCCAGAGTCGGACACGACTAGACTTAATGTCGGGGGAAGCCGTTACCTTTTATATATCTTCTGAAGCAACTGAAGGTAAAACCTTCCTGCATACTGCAGTGAAAGAATATTTGCGTGTGGACTCTTTATTCTTACACAATGAAGTTTCCTGCATTGCTCAGGTGAATCTGGGACCTATCTAATTTCTGGCTTGGGACGCTTGCTGAGGTAGAGTCAAATACCTGAGACAGTTTCAGCTGCCATGGCTTCCTCCTGTGGAATCCGGTGGGAGGCAGGTGGGTGGTGGTTTGGTCAGAGGCCCCAGAGGGGTCCCCGGGTCAAGGGTTTTAGAGGTCCTGCCCTCAATGGCCAGTCCCAGCATCCCACATGATGTTGCCATGGCATGCTATCTATTTGTAGTGTAAAATAGACCCAGGAGGCAGGTTTTGAGAGAGAGGCTACAGGGAGTTGCAGTAGGGCAACCCCTGTTGACAGGACATCAACCAGAGTGCTATAAACCACAAAAACTCTATGAATAGTTGCAACCATAAAATATACCCTTGCTTAGTATCCCTAAATGATGGCAGCTAACAAACCAGAGAAAGGTACAGTTGGTATTGTTGCATTAATTGGGATTTGGGGGGGGGGGGGGATAAGTAGGATTTAAAATCAGCAGAGAAAAAAAACACTGAATGAAATTTGCCGTCTTTTAGAAATTATCTCATTATTTGGACATGTTAAACTTTAAGGTTTCCCCTGACATTAAGTCTAGTCGTGTCCAACTCTGGGGGTTGGTGCTCATCTCCATTTCTAAGCTGAAGAGCCAGTGTTCTCCATAGATGCCGCCAAGGTCATGTGGCCAGCATGACTGCATGGTGCACCATTCTTTCCACAAAAACGGTACTTATTGATGTACTCACATTTGCATGTATTCAAACTGCTAGGTTGGCAGACGCTGGGCCTAACAGAAGGAGCTCATGCCACTCCCTAGATTCGAACCACCAAACTTTTGGTCAGCAAATTCAGCAGCTCAGCGGTTTAACCCACTGTGCCACCAAAAAGTCCAAAAAGTAACCTTTTCACAATGTAATTTGGACTCTGGCACTGATTTTTTGTGTGGCTAACTTTTGCCACGTTTTTGGTTTGCTTTTGTTTCAATTTCTTGGATGATATATCAAATATAGATTCCTTCCCAATACCAGATTTACCATGGCAAGGTACCTGACTTCCGCCTTGGCTTGCTTTTCTCATCAACGAGAGGGTAGAATATCTTCATTAGACGCTGAACATTTACTTCAATTAAGTTAACAGATTTCATTAGGTGGCGTTCCATTTCGTCGATCATGCTGTAAGTGGGAACTTCCTTTTCTTTCAATTCAATTCTTTTCAGCATATCATCTACGAAAAACATTTTAATCCAAGTGAGATGGAACAGAAGTACTCACTGTGTAAAAATACAATCTGAGTTCTTTTCAAAAAATAAAGCCCGCAGTAAAACAATCTGAAATGAAAGAGGCCAAGGTATTTCTTCAGCTCTTCTAAAATATAACTAAAGAAGAGGTTAGGACCAGTTACCTACCCCAGTAGTGCAATGGGTTAAACCCTTGTGCTGGCAGGACTGCTGACTGGAAGGTCCGAGGTTCGAATCCGGGGAGTGCGGTGAGCACCTGTCTGTCAGCTCCAACTTCTCATGTGGGAACATGAGAGAAGCCTGCCACAGGATGGCAAAACATCCAGGTGCCCCCTGGGCAACGCCCTTGCAGATGGCCAATTCTCTCTCACCAGAAGGGACTTGCAGTTTCTCAAGTCGCTCCTGACATGAAAAAAAAACCCTTTTGCTGTGGTGATAATATGGAGGCTCTCCCTGCCTAAAATAGCTATGGATGTGTTAGGATGGCTCACCATAACCCTTATAATCAGGTGGGCAAATGGTGAAGGCTTGGGGGATGCTCCCCAAAAAATCCCAAGTGACCAATTTTTGCCCCCAAGTGACACCAAAAGGCCCCATAGGGGAAATGGGGGGCATTTTTACCATACGGGAGGCTTTTATTGCATTTGGAGAGAAAAGCAAATGTTTTATTTTTGCAAATGTTTTATCCCTAGGAGATGTATGGGGCTCCAAACATCATAGAAATGTCCCACACATACTCCAGAGGGCATTGGGGGGCAGGATGTATTTTAGAGCGAAAGGCTCTTTGACATTCAGTGGATCCAAAGAACCTGGGAAGTGCCATACATTTACATTTTCAGGCTGCACTTCTGCCTTACAGAGTCCCAAAGTTATTTTGTTTTTGTTTTTTTTATAAAAAGGCTTTTTAAAATTTGAGTCTTTTGAGGTCCAGTTAAGATGTACATGTTGGCTCTGGGCTTCAGGGGTTTTTTTTCCATGTCAGGAGCGAGTTGAGATACTGCAAGTAGCTTTTGGTGTGAGAGAATTGGCCGTCTGCAGGGACGTTGCCTAGGGATGCCTGGATGTTTGATGTTTTACCATCCTTGTGGAAGGCTTCTCTCATGTCCCCACAAGGGGAGCTGGAGCTGACAGAGGGAGCTCAACCCGTTCTCCCTAGATTCGAACTGCTGACGTCCTGCTAGCACAAGGGTTTAACCCATTGCTGGGCTTAAGGTATGTGCCACCTTTGTACTGTACCACTTTGTACTGTACACACTACTCTTACTTGTTACATTTACTTTTGAAAAGTGCCCCATTCAGCCCCACTTCCCAAGTAACCTCAGGCAATTAACTAAGAGCGCTTCTACAGAGACCACTTATTGCAGAGCTGTTCCAGAGTGGCAAAAGCCAGATTGGCTCCAGGATGGTTCAGACCACCACTTCAGATGGGCCACCCATACAGTCCCCCTCCTGATCTCGTTGTCTACGCAGCCATTTGGTGTGATATGACTCTTGTCCATTGGTCATCGCCTGAAGGAACCATCAGATGTACCCCACTGGCCAACACCACTTTAAGGTTGTGACCAACACAGTTATGTTGCGCCCACTGGCCACCATGACAAGAAGAAGAATGGGAGGGGGATCCCATTACAAATCATTGTCATCATTTTATATGCTATGTATTATTTTATGTGTATTGCACCTTGGAGTGCTTTTGTGAGCTGCCTTGAGTCCCTTCAGGGAGATGGTGGTGGGATATAAATAAAGTTTTATAATTATATTATTATCTCCCCAAGTCACCCAAGCCTGGGGAATATGGGGTGGCCATGTAAACAGATAATAATAATAATAATAATAATAATAATAATAATACTTTATTTATATACCGCTCCATCTCCCTGAGGGGACTCAGAGCGGTTCCCAGGTAACATCACAAAACAAAATATAAACAACATAACCATAAAATTAACAAAACAAAATATAAGCATAAAAATTGTAGCCATAACACACATATATTAAAAGTAATCCTGCCTGTTCAAGGCAATTAAAAAATTTAAAAGGTCGGGCCAAGATTTGTGCAAGCCCAAAAATTCTAGGGGGGGGGGCGGGGGGAAATTAAGTGCAATGCTATGGCAAGCAACAATAATATTAGGTGCGGGTCTGTGGCTGTTCATTCCGGGGCCGATGAGAGGAAATGATCTGGGTAATTGGTAGGAAGAATAAGGCCCAGCCACTGCTGATACCTGAGCATCAAGCGACAGCGTTGAGTCCAGGAGGACTCTCAAGCTACGGACCTGCGCCTTCAGGGGGAGTGTAACCCCGTCGAGCACAGGTTGCCACCCAATATCCCGGTCGGCACCGCGACTGACCAGGAGGACCTCTGTCTTGTCTGGATTAAGCTTCAACCTGTTAGCCCTCATCCAGTCCATCACAGCTGTCAGACACTGGTTCAAGCCACTGGTTCAGATGTGGCCAGTTCTGCCTGCTTACCCAGGACCAAAGCTGTAGTTTGCTTCCAATTCTCGGGACCCTTGGTCTGCATTAATAATAATAATAATAATAATAATAATAATCCTTTATTTATACCCTGCTAACATCTGAAGGACTCGGTGCGGCTTACAAGAGGCCAAGGCCCAACACATCAATAAAACAACAGCATAACAAATACAAGAATAAATAAACTCATAAAACAAAGCAATAAACATTAAAACAATAGCAATAAACATTAGACAATAACACCACAACACATTTAAAACTAAGGCCGGGCCAAATGTAATGATTAAAAATTTTAAAATGCTGGACATGACAGGTGAAATGGATAGGTTTTTGGAGATAGGTGCGGTGTGCAGATAATCTTAAATTTCTAATAAAGTGCATTTGGGACATGATGCTAGGAGTTTCCTATTCTGGGAAGGCACACTGGAACAGCCACGTCTTCAAGCTCTTCCTAAAGACTGCCGACGTTGGGGCTTGTCTGGTGCCCTTGGGAAGAGAGTTCCAGAGTCAGGGGGCCACCACAGAGATGGCCCTGTCCCTCGTCCCCACCAATCGCGCTTGCGACGCAGGTGGGATCGTGAGCAGGGCCTCTCCAGATTATCGGAGAGATTGTGTGGGTTTGTATACGGAGATGCGGTCACGCAGGTAGGCGGGTCCCAAACCATTTAGGGCTTTGTAGGTAAGCACCTGCACCTTGAATTGGGACCGGAAAATGAACGGCAGTCAATGGAGCTCCTTAAACAGGAGGGTTGACCTCTCTCTATAAGGAGCACCAGTTAACAACCTGGCTGCCGCCCATTGGACCAGTTGGAATTTCCGGGCCGTTTTCAAGGGCAGCTCCACGTAGAGCGCATTACAGTAGTCCAATCTGGAGGTGACCAAGGCATGGACCATCCTGGCCAGATCATTAATCCAAATCAGCTGCCACAGATCTGATTCACCTGCCCTTTGGAATAAATGGTCAGTGTAGATTTGCCCAATGTTAGGCCCCATTACACTGTCGCATAATGCAGTTTGAAACTGCATTATATAGTCTGTGTAGGCTCATATAATGCAGTGTAGATATAGCCTTAGTTTTAACTCATTGCTTCCAAACTCTGGCAGGAACTCAAACTCTGTGGTCAAGAACATGCTCACCAGCTGAATCCCACTTAAAAAGTTATTTGATATCAGACAGCAAGCATCTCTATCCACTGCAGCCCTAGGCTGCTACTGCTAGTCAGAGCGGACAAACGGTGTTAGGCAGGAAATTTGACAGCTCTGAACAGTTCAGGATGCTTTCAAGACTGATGGGATGATCAGATAAACTAGTTCAGCACTGTAACTATTCCAAAAGGCTAGGCTACCAATTCTCCAACTATGAGGAAAACACAAGATATTGGGAAGGGATAGCAGTGGTCCTGAATTTATTCTTCCTAGCAGCATTGCAGTAACAGTAACTACAAAATACTGTGTCGGGGAATAATTCCTTCTTCTCTTGTTGGCTGGGTTTAAACATGTAGCCAACTGCCACAGATATGCCTAAATTACCCGCCTGTGAGACAACATTTTGGAGGAAACAAGTGCTTGTTATGTCCCCAAAGTAATGAGATTATTATTATTTTAAATGGAATATCACACTTTTTTAGTTCTAGTCCTTTTAATAAAACTTTCCCAGAAAACAAAACATGTTTATTCTTTCCCTGATTTTCATTCACACTATCACGGGACTTACACCAGCTTTTAAATGACTCCAGCACTAATTGTAAGTCTTGTATTTTTAACTGGCTATCTTCAAGCACATTAGAAACCTTATCTAGAAAATGAGATCGCCGGCTTCTCTCTTCCCACGACTGGGACTGTTGGTACGCTTTTTCCATATCAGGGTCAGTCCCTTCATCTCTTTTGTAGTATTCGTAGGTCCGGTTCACATTGTCCACAATGCGGTTGAGTTTCTTAGAGACCTCCTATAAGAACACAGTGAGAAAGGAGGAATACAGTTGACTCCTAAATAAATGATCTGAGATCCCAGTCTTTGGTTATGTGGGATCCCTCACCCTTTTTAAAACAATCTTCTGAAGCCTTTGCTAGAAGAACCACAACAGTACATTCTGGCTTCTGGTGAAATAAGGATCTGCAATATCAGCTATAATTTGCTGTGGATATAAAAATCCATGAGTGCTTGAATCTCATTATATATAACCTAAAAATAAAATGGTGTCCTTGATATAAAACTGCAAAATCAAGCTTTGCTTTATAGAAATTTGTAAAAAAAAAAAATCAAGTCATGGATGGTTCACTCCTTGGATATGGGGAGCCAAATGTATGTTTTACCCTGATCTTATTGTGGAAAATATTCTTAGGGTGCTTCCGGACAGCAACAAAACCTGTGTTTTATAACTAAGTCAAAAAATCTCGGGATCTGACAGCAGGCCCACACACAGACCTGTCAGTCCTGAGATATGGTTCCCCACCATTCTCACAGCCTTTGTTTGAAGCAGATCAAGATGGAGGGCGGATGGGGCACATCCAGCAGAAGTTTTTTAAAAAAATTTCCTCCTTTATGTGCTAAACCGTATATGTGCACATAAAAAGACAAGCAGATTCGCATGTACACATATAAGGTCCAGCACATAACAGAGGGAATTTTTAAACATTTCTTCTGTTGGATCTCTTTCTTCCCCCAATTTTTACTTCAACTTCTGTGTAATATTATAAAGTGTAAATAAAGAGTTTCAGAGAGTTCTAATTGCTCTTCATTTGTACTTCCCTTGAACCACCTGATTGTTCATTTTACAGCCTGATTAGCTCTTTTGGGCTTTAAAAAAGTGCACATGCGCTAGAGAAGTCTGCACAGGGAGGAGGAAAGGAAAGCACATGTTTTGCATAACTGCAGGGATATATAGTCATGCAAAGGTGCACATTTTCCTGGTGGAATTGTGTTTTATCCACACTTCTTTAACGCATGCCTTTTAGCTCTTAGCCAGATCCCTCAGTCCCGCACTACACCCTTTTAACCCGGTTACTTCCGGGTTTTACAGCATGTTTAGAAGGGCCCTTAGAATGGTACTGCTTCACTCTCCATGCTACCTCCTTCCATCAAAAAGCATTCTCCACCAGATCTGGAAACTAGCACATAATCACTCATATGCCTCTCTCGTGGTACTGGGAACACTGGCATGGCTTTTAAAGAGATTCCAAGGATTCTTCAGAGTAGAGACAGAGGTGTGTGGGCAGGCCTGTAGCGAGGGGGGGGGGTTAGGGGTTCAACCCCCCCCCCCCAAAATGTTTCAGATTTTTTCTTTAAAAAAAACAAACAGGTTTACTCATGAATTTTAACTGATTAACCAAATCCCCATGCTAAGTCTATGAGATGCAAAAAAATCAAGAGTCCCTCCAGAACTGCGAGCACTATCTCAAGCAAATATTGACAATTTATTCACACTGTCATTACTTGCAGCAATAGCCGATGTAGCGAAGCAACCAAGGTGGGGGGGAGTGTTGAATGCTCTCATTAAGGAGACCAGACTTGGTGGAGTTGGTTGACAGGGGCAGAGCTGCAGGTTATTGAAGGCTGCTCTGCCCCCTGCTGTGCTCTTGGCTTCAGCGTGAGCTAGGAGGCAGGTTTCTACCCCCCTCCCCGTGAAATTTGCACACACACCCCGAAAATTTCAACCCCTCCCAAAAAAAATTTCTGGCTACGACCCTGTGTGTGGGGAAGCAGGCACTCTCTATTTAACTGGGCCTGGAGAATTTGGGGCAGCAGGAGACATGGGGAGGTCCCTCAAAGGTAAACTGGAAAAACAGGTGTATGTGTAATAATCTCAACATGGAATATGTCTTTGTGAATAAAAAGAGCCAGGCAAAGAGTGGTAGATTAGATAATTTTTGCAAGGAGATATAACAAATAAATAGGAAATACATCTACCATCAAATGGTTAGGTGGAACGTTCAGTTTCAGAAGCATCCCAAGGGTAGATGTGTGTTTCTTGAGTAACAGGCAAAGAGGCCTACTGCCTTTGTTACTTCCTTATGGGTTTCCTGGGGGCATTTCCTTAGCTATTACTGGAAATGGGAGGCTCAATTACTTTCAGACAGATCTTTCTCTGTCTCAACAGGTCTCTTACATTCTTAATGCAGGTAAAATTCATTGTTCTTCTATTTGGACATTGCAGGAGTTAGAGAGACATCAATACTGTAGCAGTGAACCCTGACAAATAAACAAAGGGAAGGATCTAATTTGGCTGGGATCTCCATGGGAGCGTCTTTTGTGTTCCCTCTGCCCTGAAAACACAATTGCTGGGAGGAATGCACATGTTAATGAATGCAATTTGTTTATCATGCATTTAAGTGTCATACACCAATTCAAATGTTGTAACTATCAGAGAAGGAGGAGTCTGAAAAGCTCATTGAGATCAATTGTACAGGCTAACTCTTCAACAGCATTTTGGCCGTAGACATTTCATGCTGCTTGCAGTAGGTTAGATATGGGAGAGATGGTTTTGAGATGAACTCTGCTATCTCACAGTATTCTTAAAAACTCATAGGCATTAACAAAGATCCGTGTTAGTTTAAATCCAAGGAAACTGCAATTAGATGTACCCCCAGGAATTCCCCCCCCCCCCAGGCCTTGTTGGCTCTCCTAAAATAGAGAAAAACAGCTAAAGCAGGTTGAACAATGTTACTTTCCTCAAACATTCTAGTTGATATTTTGCTTCTGGGAAAGCAAGGGTGCATGTTCAGTCATTATCCCACCCCGAGAAAGCACTAGAGTTGTGCAGGACGATTTTATAGCTAGACGTTATTAATAGCTCCAGAGTTCCGTTGATGCCTACTGGCAAAGACTGCTTGAAAATACAATGAGAAAGAGCTAGCAAATATATCCTTGAAACCAAGGGGAGGAATGATTCCTATTTTCCCCCACAACATTTTATTCCTCCTCCCCAAAAACTGAATGTGAAGGTGGGAAAGAAGGTTGCTAAACAAGTTCAGTAGAATGAAGCCACTTCCTTCCCACCCACCCATCAAGATAAGTTGGAGTAGTATGAGGCAACCCCACAGTGAAATTTGTACAGCACAGTAACAAGACCCAAAATATCTTTAAAGTAGTCTGGAGAGATCTGGAATAGAAGGGCAGAAGAGGGCAGATTTAGAACAGGGGTGGGCCACTGTAGCAGGCCTGGGGCCTAATATTCTGTCTGAGAGCCCCCGATTGACTTTAATGGCATGCCCAATATGCTCCCCTCCTAAGTCCCAAATAACCCCAAACCAGAAATGGCCAGAAGTCCTTTTCTGAATTTTAAAAAACGGATATTATCTAACATCAAACAATAATAGGGAGTGTTATCTATTTAAAAAGCAAATTGCTTGTTTTGAAAGAAGATTGGTTTTTCAGGAAAGAAGTGCCCTTGGAATGGCTGAGTGCTACAAAAATGGTTTACTTCTAGTTGATTATCCCACTTAATCAATGGGAACCTAGTAAATCAATACCTCTATATATATCTGATTTATTCAGTGAGTTTACTCTTGACAATAGTTCAATAGTATACATTGCTTGAGCTGGCTGGAGAGTTAAGTTCCCCCTTCTTACACCCTTTTCTTTTCAAACATGAAAAGCACTGGCTTTCTGAAATTAAGTATAAGGTATTTTCCTTTTCCCTAAAATCAAAGTACACAGAACATAGTACCTGAGGCATGACAAATTATTTTAGTACCACAGTCACAAAATCTCGCAAGTGCCACTTCCCATTCCTGCCAGTACAAATATAGCAATAGTAAATAATTAAAAGGGCCCCTGGTGGTGCAGTGGGTTAAACCGCTGAGCTGCTTAACTTGCTAACTGAAAGGTTGGCGGTTCGAATCCGGTGAGCGGGGTGAACTCCTGCTGTTAGCCCCAGCTTCTGTCAACCTAGCATTTCGAAAACATGCAAATGTGAGTAGATCAAGTGTCTACGTACAACGCCAGGTCTTTGGCTTAGAAACTGAGATGAGCACCGCTCCCCAGAGTTGGACACAACTAGACTTAAGGAAACTTTTACCTTTTACCTAAATAATTAAAAGCTACTTTTGGGCTATAACTTCCCAAATCCTCCAGATAGAATGATCAGTGATTGGGGGATTCTGGGAACTATGATCCAAGAAAAGCATCTTTTTCAATTGAATTTAGCCAGTTTACACAATATCTTGAACACTCATTGCACGGTTTAAAGACTCTTTAAAAAATCTAAAGTAAGCTTGCATATCTCTTATCCTGAGTGGGGTCAATATACATGGGGGTGTGTGTGTATGTGGAGTTTTACATATGTTTTTAGTTTCCATTCTGTAGTTAAATAAAGAGATACACACACACACACACACGATCAGGGTTCAAATCCTTCCACAAACCATTGAAACCTTTTGGGTGACTATCAGAAACCACACATACCTGGCCTCCTGCTTAATCAGGTCTTCTTGCTCCAAGGCAGGATTTCCATTTAAAAACAAAACAGTGACACATACCTTCTTTGCTCTTTCCAGTTGTGATATTTCCAGTTTCTCCAACACATTTTTCACAGCGGGAGGCACGTCAATTTCTGAAATCACTGTGATTTCATGTTTTGGGGCTGTGTATATGGGTTTGGCATCAGTCTCACTTTCCGGTTCAACTTCATTTCCACTTCCTGAATGTGAGGAGGATGAAGATTCAGCCTCATCTTTTGGGGGAACAAGAGGTGGTACATTTTTCCATGTAACAAACTTTTGGAACTCCATTACTACAGCACACAGTGAGCAAGGTGATTTTCCTTGTAGTTTGGGAAGGAAAACTTATTTTTAAAAGTATTGGACTTTTTCCCCTGCTGTTAAACAGAAAATAATGACCAAGAGATGTATAGATTCTGTTTATGTGGTTGCTGTCACTGTTGCCATTCCACAGCTTCTAATCCATGACATCACTGGGCAGACCACAGTCATTTGCATATAAAGAAGGCTGAGGAAAGGATTAGTTCAACATAACCAAGAGAAAGTTCCATATATGTGTCCCAGAATGCATCTGTGCCTTAGGGAGTCAGTGCTGTGTCATGTGGCATATCAGCAAGAGAGAGAGAGAGAGAGAGCGCTATCCAGCCAATAGCTGTTGTCTTTCTGAATCGAGTATGACTAAGGTCATGCTTGCATTGTACCCTTATTGGCCAACTAAAATATTAAAGAATTGAGTATTCAAGTGGGTTCTGCAGTTCTCTTCATGAAGTGATACAGAATTTGAGATACATAGACTGTTATGGTGCATAAGCTGATGTAGGCGCCATATACTTCAACTAAATGCAGTGGATAACTCAGTGCATGCCTTGTCTATTAAGATGGAAAACCTCTGCACAAGTTTAGAAGTGAAACTTATTCCCCATCTGTACTGACAATTTGTAGTAAGGTTGATGTTTTGATGATGTTTGATAATTATGTACTGTGGATTATTTTATTTTATGTTGTATTTTGCACCTTTCTTCTATGTTGTACACCGCAATGAGTCGCCAGTAGGCTGAGAATTGCGGTATATAAGCGTAGTAAATAAATACATAAATAAATAATAAATAAGCGTAGTAAATAAATACATAAATAATAAATAATAAATAATAAATAAATTTAATGCATCTTGGAGCCAGCTTCAAAGTGTAGTGGCTATACAATGCACACTGCAAAAGCACACTTCAATCCACTTTAAGCTATTGAAAGATATAAGCAAAGTTGGGGGGAAATTCCAAAAGAAAGCCTTCAGTGCACATCAGCGTGCGCCAATGTTTCTTCATTGTATGGTAAAATCGGTTCTGCAGAATGAGAACAGCTGAATAGATGCTTGAAGCGCTTTGCTGATGCGCATATGCAATTCTGGTGCAAGAATGTGTTCTCTGTGGCTGTCAAGCCTTCCATACTGTAGATCTGGAACCAGTTCAAGGCCATGCTGTATGATGTGTAATCACCATCTGGATGATTGAGGGAGTTTTATCATCACCTACCCCATTCCACATTCTGAAACAACCAGCCTAAAGAAGAGTCCTGGAAATCTGAAAGTTTGCCTGCTTTATAATGATTTTAATGGTCCAATAAAGATATGACCCAAAGCTTTTTTTAAAAAAATTGCTCATAGACCACGTATCTGTGTTTCTTTTCATCAGAAGTATCATGAATACTCTTTGTAAAGTTTCTTTTCTAACTTTTGAATAAAGATGCTTAGAGACAGAGGCAGGAATTAATTAGACTTCTATCCTCTCCCACCACAAACAATCTGTATCCAATTTTTATTGTGCAGGAGGAAATAGCCAATAGTCTTATAACTGTGTTTTGAAACAGGGCTAAATTCAGATTCCCGAGACTGGCATGGCCAAGTACAAAACTGGCAGGGCATGTACACCTTTAATAAATGAACAGAATGGTACCTTCAGTACATCTAGCTTATTATGTACCACATACATGCTGAAGTCCACCCTCTTTTACTCGTTATTAAAGGTGCAAGAAGTTTGTAATCTTTTGCATCTGCCCCCACTTTATGGATACAGTAGCCAAAATCAATAAAGGGTAAGAATAGTGTTCTGAAGAAGTAACTAACTATGAGTATCTGGAGCTACAAATGGAGCATTCTGAAATCCTCCAACATTGTCCATATGCTTTTTAATGCTTCAATGTACTGTATATAAATGTTGGCCCCATCTACACGGTCATAGAATGCAATTTGAAACTGCATTATATGGTCAGTGTAGACTCATAGAATGCAGAATAACTGCACTGAACTGCATTATATGACCTAGGACCCTTCCACACAGCCATATAACCCAGAATATCAAGGCAGATAATCCACAATATCTGCTTTGAACCGGATTATCTGAGTCCACACTGCCATATTATCCAGGTCAATGGGGATTTTATACAGCTGTGTGGAAGGGGCCTTACACTGACAAAATGATGCAGTTTTCTTATATGGCAGTGTAGATGGGGGCCTTTGTTTCATGCACAAAAATTATTTAAATATGTGTTTTTATGGCAAAGGAAAAGAGAAAATGATTTTAGTAAAAATTATGAATTCTTTTCTTTTAGATTTGGATCTCAGTTAATTTTACTTTTGTGGTTCTAAATGTAGTTTTGCTTTTCACTATATTAATGTACCTCTGAGTTTAAATTATTTGTGCCTGTTAGTACTTAGGTGTACTTGTGTGTGTGCTTGTCAGGAGCAACTTGAGAAACTGCAAGTACCTTCTGAAGCCCCCAGTGGTGCCATGGGTTAAAGCCTTGTGCTGGTAGGACTGAAGACTGACAGGTTCCAGGTTCGAATCCGGGGACACCATGGATGAGCTCCCTCTGTCAGCTTCACCTCCCCATGTGGGGACATGACAGAAACCTCCCACAAGGATGATAAATCATCAAAAAACATCCAGGCATCTCCTGGCCAACATTCTTGCAGACTGCTAATTATCTCACTTAGATGTACTAACTTTACTTTACCTTAGTTTGAGGAGAACATTTCATTAGTGCAGTTATTTGGATTGGTTTTGTAATTGAAATCAGATTTGTTTTGCTTGCATGACATTCATTTTGCTTGCATGATGCCACCAGAAAGTTTAATGAAGAAACACAGTTAGTAATTTTAAAAACTCTGTTCTTGTAATGTCATGATCATGTATTCTCCTTCTTTACATTTTGATGCTTTAACTTTTCTTTGATTTATTGCAAAATCTCTTTTTATCTTCTCCTTTTAAATGTTTGTATAATTCATGATCAGTGACTCTTTCTCTCTACACTGTTTTACTGGTTCTCAAACCAGACCTTTCATAACATTCTGCTTGGGTTATTAGTAATCTATTATATTCAAACAGAAAAGTTCCAGATTCTTTATTAACCTGATAAACCAATGCTCAGTTGGTAGATCATTGACCTTGCTTGCTTAAGTTTGTTTTCTACTTGCATCTTTTACACTTAGTAAACTGTGTACCAAAGCAGAGATCTGTTTTATTCCATTAGGACATGCAGCAATTTGTCTTTTAACAAGTGGTTTTATTTGTAATCTACCTGCTCTGCAGCCAGGGCCAGCTCTGATTCTGTCTAATCTTTTAAATATTCATTTTGGTCCCATAGGCCAAGCTAAAAACTGTACTTGAGGGAAATGATAGTTCTTCTTCCTCCTTCTAATTCTGGCCCCTAAAAGTCAGGGGCTTAGACTAATTGACCCCTGATTTTTCTTTCAACTATGTTTCTACGATTCTGTAATGTATTAAACATTATTTTCTATAGTTCCTTCTGTCATTTTGACTGTAGTGTGTAAACCCTTAAATTCTGGATTTCTATGATACAAAGTGTAGTAGATAGTCATGTTAGCAGCACACAGCACCTAATAAAAAGTCTTACAAGTAATAGATATATTATTTTTCTTCTTAATCTCTACCAAGAAAGGAAGCTGCTAAGGAACTGCATTAGTTGTTCTCCCCTTTGGCAGCAGTTCTTCAACACCTTTGGTGCAGTGCAATAATTTAGTAGAAATATCAATGAGACAGAACTGGAACAGGGCAACCAAGAGGATAAACAATAAGAAATTTAAGCACTATGGCCCCATTTACACTAATCATTTAATGCAGTTCAAATCTAGTGGCAAACGCCACCAGCCAGACAACAAATGTTCACAAAAGCACAGAAAAGAAAGCCCCCAATGTGCTTCAGTCCTCGGTGGTTTGCATAATCACCGTCCAGGCTTCAAACTGGTTCCAGGATTTCATACATACAGTTAAATTACCTTAACATTTGGCTTAAACTGCATTAAATAATCAGTGTAGATGTGACCTATGTCAGAACTGGGTAGATTTACCCCAACAAAGAGAAAACTGAGAGGTGACAACTTCAAATATTCAAAGCTGTCAGGTAAAAAAATGAAGCATGCTTGTTTTCTGCTACTCCAGAAAGTAAGATTTAAACCACTAGATTAGTATTACAAGAAATTACATTCCACTAAAATTAAACTGCCTGAGATGCGGTTAGGTTCTCTTTCATTGGAGATCTCTAAACAGAGATTAGATAGCCATTTATCAAGAGTGCTTTAGCTGTGGATTGCTCAACTCGCCACAAACCAGACGAGATTGTCCTTGAGGTCCTTTCCAACTCTGTGAGTTGATGATTCCAGACCAAGTCAAAACTCCAACATTCACATTAACAGATAGTCTAAACAAAATGCTATCAACAGTGGAGCCAGGGTACTCCCACTTCTTCCTAAAAATCTTATCTTTATGCAGGTGAGCCCTCTATTACTCAGGTTGCCCTAGTGCTTGTTAACTGATTCTGATTGCCTGGCTTAAAGAGTGGGAGGAGACCAGCTCAGCTGTTAATTTTGTAAGCAAGGCCAACCAAGACCTGGATTTTATCTGTTATTTTTAATCCTCTCTAAATCCTCTGGCTATAACACTAGGAGATTCAGAAAATTTAGGCTGCTATCAGAATAAAATATGGAACAACCAGGAAATTTAAAAAATGCTAGATCAATGGTGTCTGTCTGTCTCTACTGAGTTTTTCCCATTAGATTCAAAGAATGTATCCATGGTCTTATTGGATTTCCTGCAGAATGCAAAGGCAACTCTCTGCTTGGTTTGGAGGTCCACTTGAAGAATCCTGCTATATGCACAAATGGAAAAAAAGTTGGAAGCTCCTGAAAAGTAATTTAGACTAACATTTCCACTTTACTATAACACAGCTAAAAAAAACTTGGTGTCTCGGTTTTTAGGCCTGCTCCTGGGGTTATTTGTAATGCTGATTTAGAAAATTATATTGTATAGACTACATCAGCTCTAGTTTCTTAGATATGGGTATCATGGTTTCTTATGGGCAATTGGTCCATGGCATGTTTTGCATCTCAAAAATGTTCTGATAGAGGAAACTGGTGCCATTTTTGGAATCAGCAGGTCATATATACCCAGAAACAGGGCTACATTTGAGGCACCAAAATATGTGTTAGCCAGTGTAATATACCATATATGTTTGAAATTCAAAGACCTAGCTGTGTCAGTCTGAATCAGTCTGAGAGAAAATAGGCGGAGGCATAAGCTTTTGTAGACTTAAGTCTACTTCACTGGATGCAAGAACTTTTTTCTCTCAATCTCAAATGTGCTACAAGATCCCTTCATTTTAAATTTTAAGTCAGCATGTGTTCAAAAGTACCTTTGAAAAAAAGGTTCAATTACAAAATTCCAGTAGATTTCACAAATATCTTTTGAATTAAGTGGACTACTACCACATATAATTCTGGTTGCACACATATTCGGTTGATAGGGAAAAAAAACAGACCTTCTTAAAGTCATTCCAAGGCAAGAGGTCTTCTTAGCATTCCAGTTAGGACCCTATACACATAAAAATAAACAGTGCAAAATACTTTCATCACCTTTTCCCCATTTACATACTAACAAGGCTAACCCTCCTTGGAGTCTACCATCAGACAGGATCTGGTGGCTTTAGGATATTTGGTTGTAATATTATTGCTGTTATGCAAACAGAGGCAGCTGCCTCAGGCAGTGGATTTTGCATATTGTTAGTTGTCTAAGTTATAGTTCCCCCATATTTATTGCCAAAGAGAATTTTACTGCTTTAAAGAACATGGCTACCATCTAATATTGTGTGCCATGATTTAGAAGAGTGAAGCTATTTACTCTTTTGCCAACATTGGGTCACTTATCTCTAAAGAACTTAACTTTCTCTTTCCATAAGGGATAGATTCTGCTAACAAAATTATTTAAACTTCTCTCCCTTTGAATTGGCTGTTTCCCATGGAACCAGCCTCTGATGTTGCAAACTTGTGTGAGAGAATGGACTTTGCTATTATTTAGGGCTTACCACAGAAAGAATATCTGATTGTATTTTATTTACAATTGGCTTAGACATAGGGGACTTCAGTGGCAATAATACACAGTTACGCTACTATCGAGATATATCTTTAGATGCTCTTCTCTGGGCATTGTGCATTATGTTAAAAATGGCAACACAGTAAACCAGACATAGCATTTTGAAATATTTAAACACTGCCTGTTCTCCTGTGAAATAAAACTGGTTTGTTTAATCATTCTCATTAAACCTGAATCAGGTCAAATGTTCAAATATCTTCTCAAGGTAGTTGACTTGGGTGTATCTCTGTAATGGGTCATTTCAAAAGGGGGGAAAAGCATTTAAAACGTAATGCACCACCAACAACAGTAACATCAGCAGATCAGAAGCTTCTTGAACATAGTGGTAAAGCTAATGAGCTTCAGCAATTTAGGAGCAGAGTCAATCTTGAAAAGTTGTAAAATACATTATTGAAATAATTACGTTTCTATATAGGAAGGAAAGGGCCTATCTATCTATCTGGAGACATCTTGTCTTTCTCCGTGTCCAAGAACAAGAAAACTGAGGAATCAGGGTCTTGCTATGAGGTTTGGAAACTTTTAATGAAAAGAGGCATGTCCCTGAGAAGTATCAATCTAATAAACAGAAGGAGGAGGAGACATTACAGAGACAGGCAGACAAAGAAGGTAATGGGGGAAGGGCTTTTCCTGCCAGTGAACTCATCTGCCAACCTATTTCCTTGATGAGGACTATACACTTGTGCAGGATGTGGTTGAGCTCCAGCACTCTGTGCACATCTACTCAGAAAAAAAAACTTTAATAGGAAATTAAATTACTTGTGGGCCCAGCTTTAGGAACATGAACAATTATGGGAGGGGTTGCATAGAGCAGAAGATTCAACCTAGAACAGCAGTGGGAAGATATTAGGCTTATGGAATTTATCGAAAGAACTTCACAGCAAAGTGACTTACAAAGTAATGGGTCAGAAAGGGGAGATCTGCAAAATATACCCTTTCTCTGCCAAGAAATGTTTTCTGTACCAAAACTAGAACTTGCATACCAAACAGTTTACACACACATGTATTTCTATTTCCCTGTGAGTTTTCATGAAAGCTTAACAAGCTTTCAGGCAGAGTGAAGTAGCAGCCCCACCACATGGTAAAGCTGGTTGTCATTGACCAGCAGCCAATTATTAGCTATCTTGTTATTATTGTCTTTTTATAGCAATGGATAGAGACAGATGATCCTGAGATTTCTCACCTTGTGTAATAAAAATGACTTGCTTTGGGAATTACGCACCTCAACTTGTGCTATGAAGGGAAATAACCACCGGGAACTCCCTTTTTGATAGCAAGGCCCATTATCTGATTAATTCCAGTGCCTACTGGAATGAGGTGGGAAGGGGTTTCTTCTGAGAGAAGATTTTTCAAAGTTTTTCTCTCTACAGAACAGTTCAGGGTTCTGCCAAAGAGGGTATGTTTGGCTAGAACTTACCTGTCCGAACGCATCTCCCTCTATGATCCAACTTGGAGGTTAAGTTCTTCTGGGGAGGCCCTGCTCTCAGCCCTGCCTCCTTCACAGGTGTGACTGGTGGGGACAAGAGACAGGGCCGTCTCAGTGGTGGCCTCTTGGCCATAGAACTCCTTCCCCAGCGAAAACAGAGCAGACCCCTCCCTCCTGACCTTCGAGAAGAAAGCAAAAACCTGGTTATGGGACCAAGCTTTTGCTTAGCAAGTTAGTGCAATGAGAGTATATGGAATTGTGGAATGGCCTTGGATTTGACTCTGGATGACATATTAATTATTTTTTTAATATAGCTGCTGATTTTCATTTTTAATGTATATGTCTATTTTTTACTGTATCTATGCATGTGCATGACATCAAATTGCTGCCTTTTTGTAAGGCTGCTTTGAGTCCCCCTTTTGGAGTGAGAAGAGCAGGATATAAGTGTAGTAAATAAATAAATAGAGCCATGGGTGCCAAACCACACCAGTCCATTTCTGAACTTTGTATCCTACTCAAGTTATTTTAAGCTGATCAAGGCTCTATGTCCTTCACACTTGAAAGAGTTCGAGTGGTAATTACTTAGGACTAGAGGACGCACTTCCCCACTTAGTGTAATTAATCTCCCCCACATTCTGCTACATAGTAGTCAGAGCCTTTGTAGTGGACATGAACAAAACTGTGCTGTAACTCTTTGTAATCTTTTAATATTAAATCCTGATTATGATATGCAACAGCTAAACCGTAGCTCAATTCAGGCTGCAGAACTCACAGCTTCCTAATATGGCTTAAAGGAGATCAGACCACATTGATCTCTCTGCCAAAGGAGCTGCTCTAACTCTAACCCTGCTATCTAACAAAATTTAATTTTGACAGATGCTCTGTGAGGAGCTAATTCCAAAGTAAAGGGACACTCTGAAAAAGGATAGACTGCATTTGCAGTTTTTATTGGTTGTTATTATGAGAGTAACCTACCCAAGACTGAGGGTGCATCTACACTGTAGAAATAATGCAGTCTGACGCCATTTTAACTGCCATGGCTGAATGCTATGGAATACTGGGATCTGTACTTTAGTTGGGCACCAAAGAAAGGAATTCAGTCTTGTCCTCTTCATAAACTTCCCAGGAACCACAGCTTATAAAAAGGAACAGCTCCATAAAGTTGCTATAACTTGGCTAAGGCTGTATAATACCAATATAGAGATAATTAAATACAGCTAACAATACATTTCTTATAACTTAAATTGTATACTTCTAAATTCTATCATTCATTGGTAGAGCCCCCAGTGGTGCAACGGGTTAAACCCTAGTGCCATCAGGACTGCTGACCAAAAGGTTGGCGGTTCGAATCCGGGGAGCATGGTGAGCTCCTGTCTATCAGCTCCAGCTTTATTTAAAAAAAAATAAAGCCTGCAGTAAACTATCTGAAATGAAAGGTGTCAAGCTCTTTCCCCAGTCCTTCTAAAATATAGCTAAAGAAGAGGTTAGGACCAATTACCTACCCCAGTAGTGCAATGGGTTAAACACTTGTGCCAGCAGGACTGCTGACTGAAAGGTTGGTGGTTCACATCCGGGGAGTGGGGTGATTTCCCGTCTGTCAGCTCCAGCTTCTCATCTGGGGACATGAGAGAAGCCTGCCACAGGATGGCAACACATCCAGGTGTCCCCTGGGCAACATCCTTGCAGACGGCCAATTCTCACACACCAGAAGCAACTTGCAGTTTCTCAAGTCACTCCTGACTCGAAAAAAAGGTGCAACTGAAGAGACAAAGAAAAAGGCCATGCAAGCAATTCAACACAAATTAGGGGTGTCAGCATGGCTGTTTGCAACTAATTTCCTGCACGAAAACATGCATATGAATTCAATTATTGTTGAATTATTGTTATTCAGCAAAGTCAGAGGGAATGTTTCCTGGACTGGGATCAATTCATCCAAATAGATTGGGGCTTAGTGTCAGGACCCATCCAATTCCTGGATGCACAAGTCCCATTAAAGTAAATATTTATTTATTTATTTACTTTACTTTACTTCTATACCGCTGTTCTCAGCCCGGAGGCGACTCACAGCGGTTCACAAGACACAAGACACAGCAAAATTCAATGCACCAATATAAAAACAGTTAATAACCTAATCTAATACACAGTTAGTACACAATTACTATCATCACCATTCACTAACGTCTCATCACTAAAACATGATCCAGATTCGTCATTCATTGTTCCATTCCTATGTCGTTACCAGTCATTGCACTAATTATTTGAACGCCTGCACAAATAAACAGGTCTTTACTTTTTTGCGGAATACCATTAGAGATGGTGCTAATCTGATGTCTATGGGAAGGGCGTTCCACAGCCGGGGGGCCACCACCAAGAAGGCCCTATCTCTCGTCCCCGCCAGCCGTGCTTGTGAAGCAGGCGGGATCGAGAGCAGAGCCTCCCCGGAAGATCTCAAAGTCCTAGTGGGTTCATAGGCCGAGATGCGGTCGGATAGGTAGCTTGGCCCAGAACCGTTTAGGGCTTTAAAGGTCAACACCAGCACTTTGAATTGAGCCCAGTAGCAAATCGGTAGCCAGTGGAGTTGGCGCAACAGGGGGGTTGTATGCTTCCTGCGTTCTGCTCCTGTTAGAATCATGGCTGCCGAGCGTTGGACTAGTTGAAGCTTCCGAGCTGTCTTCAAAGGCAACCCCACGTAGAGAGCGTTGCAGTAATCTAGGCGGGATGTAACCAGAGCGTGGACTACCGTTGCCAAGTCAGACTTCCCAAATATAATTTTCATTGGATACCCCTAGACTGTGGCATGACATGCCAGAAGAGCTTCAACAGCTAAAAGAGCTATTAGAATTCAAGACACAATTGAAGACCCATCTCTCCCGTCAGGTCAACCCAGTCAACTTTGAACCATGTTTTGGATTTGCATTCTATTGCTGATGTGTTGCTATTGAATTTTCCAGGTTGTATGGCTATATACCAGAAGTATTCTCTCCTGACGTTTCACCCACACCTACGGCAGGCATCCTCAGAGGTTGTGAGGTGTGTTGGATACTAGGCAAGTGGGGTTTATATATCTGGGATATCCAAGGTGGGGGAAAAAGTTTTTGTCTGTTTGAGGCAAGTACAAATATTGCAGTTAGCCACTTTGATTACCACTTAATTGATTTGCAGCTTCAAAGCCTAGGTGCCTCCTGCCTGGGAGGTGTTAGCTGGTCCTGATTGTTTCATGTCTAGACTCCCCCTGTTTTTGAGTGTTGCTCTTTATTTACTGTCCTGAGTTTTTTAAATACTGGTAGCCAGATTTTGTTCATTTTCATTGTTTCTTCCTTTCTATTGAAATTGTCCACATGATTGTGGAGTTTAATGGCTTATCTGTGTAGTCTGTCATAGTAGTTGTAAGAGTGGTCCAGCATTTATGTGTTATCAAATAATATGCTGTGTTCAAGTTGGTTCATCAGGTGCCCTGCTATGGCTGACTTCTCAGGCTAAATTCGTCTGTAGTGCCTTTCATGTTCCTTCATTCGTATTTGGGTGCTTTGTTTGGTGGACCCTATGTAGACTTGTCCATAGCTCTAAAACGTTAAAATCAGAACAGTAAATAAAGAACAACATTAAGAAAAAACAGGGGAATTCCAGACAAGAATCAATCAGGGCCAACTAACACTTCCCAACAAAGGATCCCCCAGGCAGCAATCAGTCAGGCTTTGAAGCTGCAAGGTCATTCAATGCTAATCAAGCTGGCCAATTACAACATTCATACTTGCCTCAAGCAGACAAGAGTTCTTTCTCCCACCCTGGACATCATTCCACAGATATATAAACCCCACTTGCCTAGTTTCCAACAGACTTCACAAAATGTCAAGAGACAATGTTTCTGGAACATGGCCATACAGCCCGGAAAACTCACACCAACCCAGTGATTCTGGCAATGATAGCTTTCTGACAACGTATTGCTGATGTATCGTTGGAGGCTGCTGTATTGTAGATGCCTATATTGCTGCTCTATTTGGCTCTTTGTACCATGTGTATTGGTGTATGTGTTTTCTAGTTGTTTGTATTTCATGTTGATATGTGTTCACTGTGTGGTCTCTCCTAATAGCTCTAAATGGGGTGTGATAATATTATAATGATATCATGTAATAAAACTTTATATATATACACCACCCTATATCACCAAAGGAATTCAGGGTGGTAACAGTGAATAGGAATAATAATAATAATAAAAATTATTATTATTATGCAATGGCGTAGTGAAACGACGTCCTTTTTACAAAAATGGCAAAATAAAAGCTTACTTTTTTGGAAGATTGTTCAATTGAAGTTTAACCTCACTCCTATTACTATTTTCACAAAGAAAACCCCAATGGGTTCAGTTTGCCTTCCTTCCAGGAACAGCGTTTGAGGCTAGTCTTCTTTTGGGTTCCTTAGGATTAAAACCCTTACTTTCATTGTGTTGGAAGAGTTTACTGCTGTTAGCACCGCGTAGGCCGCCAAACGTCGTAAAATGACTAAAGCGGCATCCTGGGAGTTGTAGTTTAGTGAGGCACCAGGACTCTTGGGCAGAAGAGCCTTTGGTTTTGTTTGTTTTTTTGTCGTGTCAGAAGCGACTTGAGTTGCTTCTGGTGTGAGAGAATTGGCCGTCTGCAAAGATGTTGCCCAGGGGACACCCGGATGATTTGATGTTTTTATCATCCTTGTGGGAGGCTTCTCATGTCCCCGCATGACAAGCTGGAGCTGAAAGAGGGAGCTCAGCCTTGGTAAAACGACAACTTTCACGACTCCATAGCATTGAGCCATGGCAAGGAACGCGGTGCCAAAACTGCATTTAATTCCTCAGTGAAGGGGCACCATGGCTTGTGTTGGGCAAGGGGAACTCTCCGCGGTGTGAAAGAGAACGTAATCAAAGTCAGCGAATGAGGGTATTAAATAGGTTCTTGTGGGTTTTTTCGGGCTATGTGGCCATGTTCTAGAGGCATTTCTCCTGACGTTTCGCCTGCATCTATGGCAAGCATCCTCAGAGGTAGTGAGGTCTGTATTTCAGTTCCTCACAGAGCGGCCTAGAGCGAGCGCCACCCCCGCGAAATGAATGGTTTCGTCCCAGATCCGCAGAAGGAGGGCCGCCCCGCTCTCTTCCCCCTCCCCCTCCCTCGAATGGTACGTCCCCGCGCCCGCAGCGCCTGAAACGCGTCGCGAGCCGCTTCCAGAAACGTCGGCTTGGCGTCAATGAATTCTTCCCCTCGTGCGTGCCCGGAAGCGCTTCCCTCAGCTGCCCCGGAAGGGGAAGGCGAGGAGGAGCCGGGCTGCGTGGTGTGTCAGCGAGGGGCGGCTCGGCCCTGCTGGCGGACGGAGCAATAGCGACAGCCGGGAAAAGGGAGCGAGGGAAGGAGGGAAGGAAGGAGGGAGGGAGGGGGGCAGTAGGAGTAGTAGTGGCGGCGGCGGGAGGCGGGGCCGTGGGAGGGGAGAAGGAGGCGAAAGCGAGAGCAGCGACGACGACGACGACCGCGAGGGCGCCTGCCGGGTTTTGGGGTCGGGAGGGTCAAAGCCCGGCGTTGGTGGCGGGGCGGGGCGGGAGCGACAGGAACGAGGCTGGAGGAAGAAGATGCTCCTCTTCGTGGAGGTGAGTGAGGGAGGGAATGTGTTTGTGAGCGGTGTGGGGGGGGGGCTGTTGGGGGCAATGGAGGTGCGCGAGGAAGGAGAGCGGTTGGGCCACGTGATCCCTCAGGCGGCGCGTGCCCGCCGGCCCTCCCTCGTGCCAGGTGCTCCGCGTGCGCCTGTGTGGCGGGGAGAGAGGGGGGGGGCATTGACACAGCAAAATTCCTTGTTCCACGCGCGAGGGGAGGATTGCTTGGGGCGCCTTGGGTGGGTGAAGAAGAGGCGGTTCCCTCAGTGCGAGGCCGGTCACGAGGCAGCCTGCCCGGCAAGGGGTTTTCCTCTTGGAGTCTTTCATATGGTGAATGTAGAAGCGGGGGCCTTGGGAGTTCATTCTTTCCGTGGCCTCTCTGTATGTGGGTAGGTGGGGGGGGGGAGGTGTGAGTGGGTGTGCCTGGCTCCTTCTGCTGCTCAAGGACAAGACGCAGAAAGGGAAGCAGGCCTTATGCGATGGCTGGGACTCGTGTACGAGTCGAAAGAGAAAGCATGGCTCGCCTGGCGTGGGACTGAGCATGGCAGGCCTGGGCGGCGTGATTAAGCGGGATGCGATTAACCAAGCCCCCCTCCCCCCCTTTCACACACACCCGAGAAGAAATAGGTCTCCATTGGAGGGTTGGTTTAGTAAAGTTTGTTCTGCTGGAAGGGAGGGAAGAGCCATGGTGACGGAGGCCTTGAAAGACACCGCAGTGACCTTTTGTCGAAGTTGTACTAGGAGAGGAACATGGACGGACACGTGTGAAGGTTACACACGATCGGAGGAAGGGGAAGGACAATTTCCCCACTGCTCTCTTCTACGCCTCCCTTTTAGAAAAAAAAAACAATCTGAGATATTTGTCCTCCTCCCTCCTTTTCTTTCACCTACAGGCACATGGCACCAGGGCAAGTTAGTCAGCTGACCGCCTGCTTTTCTTTGGCCTAGCTAATGCTTTGAGTAGATTCTAGATTGTATTGTTCTTACTGTAGAAATGTCAAACGAGTAAAGCTGCAACTTGGCAGTGGCTTGACTGTGCCCAGGAACAAAGCACACTTTCAATGGAGAAAGGGAGTAGTTTGTAGGTTTCAGGTGAAGTAGCACCGGATGATTTGGATTATTATTTTTTTGGTCCAGTTTGGGGATAATTGTAATAACTATTTGTTTTATCTGAACAGTGAAGTTTTCATTGTTTTCCGTTTACTTGTGTGAAACACTTAGGGGTCTGATTCTGTGATGTAACATATGGACTAGTTTTTGTTGTGTGCTGGCTCAAAACGGAAAATGATGTTTAAAAATGATATTTCAGCATGTTTCAGAAAAAGCAGTATTTTTTAGAGAATCAGAATCTTATGCTATTTACATTGAAATAAGTTTCACTGAACACATTGTGACTTAAGGGAAAGGTAAGGGCTTTTCCCTGATATTAAGTCCAGTCGTGTCCAATTCTGGGGGTTGGTGCTCATCTCCATTTCTAAGCAAAAGAACCGGCGTTGTCCATAGATACCTTCAAGGTCATGTGACCGACATGACTGCATGGAGCACCGTTACCTTCCCACTGGAGTGGTACCTATTGATCTACTCACATTTGCATGTTTACGAACTGCTAAGTTGGCAGAGGCTGGAGCTGACAGCAGAAGCTCACGTCACTCCTTGGATTCAAACCAACGATCTTTCAGTCAACAAGTTTAGCAGCTCAGTAGTTTGACCCACTGTACCTGTGACTTACAGTTATGCATATGTTCTTGGACTAGATCAGTGTTTCTCAACCTTCCTAATGCCACAACTCCTTAATACAATTCCTCATGTTGTGGTGACCCCCAACTATAAAATTATTTTTGTTGCTACTTCATAATTGTAATTTGCTACTTTTATGAATCGTAATGTAAATATCTGAAATGCAGGATGTATTTTCATTCACTGTACCAAATTTGGCACAAATACTCAATACGCCTAAATTTGAATACTGGTGGGGTTGGGGTGATTGATTATGTCATTTAGGAGTTGTAGTTACTGGGGTTTATAGTCAACCTACAATCAAAGAGCATTCTGAACTCCACCAATGATGGAATTGAACCAAACTTAGCACACAGAACTCCCACAACCAACAAAAATACTGGAAAGATTTGGTGGGCATTGACCTTGAGTTTTGGAGTTGTAGTTCACCTACATCCAGAGAGCGCTGTGGTCTCAAACAATGATGAATCTGGACCAAACTTGGCATGAATACTCAATATGCCCAAGTGTGAACACTGGTGGAGTATGGGGAAAATAGATTTGACGTTTGGGAGTTATGATTTCTGGGATTTATAGTTCACCTACAATTAAAGAGCATTCTGAACCCCAACAATGATAGAATTGGGACAAATTTCCCACACAGAACCCCCACAACCAACATAAAAGACTGTGTTTTCAGATGGTATTTGGTGACCCCTTTAACACCCCCTCGTGACCCCCTTGGTTCTCGACTCTCAGGTTGAGAAACACTGGGCTAGTTGCTTGCTTTGCAAAATCATTGGCTTTTTGACAAAATTATAGAGTCAGAGCTTAGCTGAATACTGTATAATTCCAACAGGTCTTAATAGCACAACTCATTTTGCTATCATTATGCAGAAAAGTTAAAGTAATGCCATACACAGCTTTTGAGTAAAACATTTTCAGTTTTACTATGCACAGTGCATGTGACATGCTAGAAAGTTTGTGAAATTCACAGTACAGCTCTGTGTAGCAATTCAAAAATAAATCTTAATGACCTAAATGGGCTTACTTAGGTCCCACTCATGGGATAAAGGCAGGTTAAACATGAATAAATAATAATAATACTTCTAGGTCCTTGGATATATGGTTTCATTCTTAATTTGGTGACTGGTTTTTAGTAGTGCTTTGAAAATTAAGGTCTAATTTAAAAAGTTATGGTCTGAAATGAATCAGCATATAGAGCAGTATCCATTAATAGCAACATACCTGTATTCTTGTTAAGATAAGGCTATACTATTATAAAATGGAAATGAGATTAGTGGGAAATATTCGCCTCTGCTGTTTTAATTTCTCCTATTGGAAAAAAATCTTTACTGGTTTGTCATGGCGTCATTTATTACTGTTATTTTTTTTCTTAATTATGCAAAATAGAAGCTTAATACCTCTATAAAAGAACAGGAAGTAAATGTTTTTGAATCAGACAAAAATTAGACTAGTCCGGCCTGAGAATAATTTCTGATCTGCAGAATGTAGCTGTTAGAAATGAATTCCATGTTATAGGTACTATCCTTGTGACATCTAAGTCAATAAAGTGATTTTAAGGGACTCATTGAAGTTCTCAATGTATTTGCTTGCAAGTAAGTTTTTGCAGGTGAATATATATATAAATTAGCTGTCCCCTGCCATGCGTTGCTGTGGCCCAGTCTGGTGATCTGGAAAATAAAGTAATGTGAAAGTGTTGGTTTCTAATATATGTAATTTATTTATGCTTTGTGGGTAAACAGTATTTGATTATGTTTTCTTGCCCTGGTGAAGGGAGTTGGACTGGATAGCCTTAAGTATTTTCTATTGGTCATAGGCGTTCTGTGTGGGAAGTCTGCCCCAATTCTATCGTTTGTGGGGTTCAGAATGCTCTTTGATTGTAGGTGAACTATAAATCCCAGTAACTACAACTCCCAAATGACAAGGTCTATTTCCCCCAAACTCCATCTGTCTTCCTAGTTGGGCATATGGAATATTCATGCCAAATTTGGTCCAGATCCATCATTGTTTGAGTCCATAGTGCTCTCTGGATGTAGGTGTACTACAACTCCCAAACTCAACATCAATGCCCACTAAACCCTTCTAATATTTTCTGTTGGTCATTGGAGTCCTGTGTACCACGTTTGGTTTAATTCCCTCTGCCCTGAGTCCTTTGGGGAAATAGAGCGGAATATAAAGAAAGTTTTATATTATTATTATTATTATTATTATTATTATTATCGTCATTGGTGAAGTTTAGAATGCTTTTTGATTGTAGATGAACTATAAATCCCAGCAATGACAAACTCATTTTTTTTTTTTAGTGATGGGCTAGGAGGTGTCTTGTGGCCAAATTTGGTGGAATTTCGTCCAATGGTTTTTGAGTTATATTAATCCCACAAATGAACGTTACATTTTTATTTATATAGATATATTCATAATTACAGTCTTAGAAATTTTGGATGTTTATTGCTCAGCTAATGTTATTTTTCTTTGCTTTTCCAATGTGTAAGTCTTGGTAGTGACTTCTCAAATCTACTGAGATTCCCCTATATTGACTCTAGCTTTCTTGTGTTAATTTTCTAACAAAACAGGAATGGAAAACCAAGTTCAGGCTTAGGCTTGTTGGGGAAATGATAGATGAGGAATTCAAATTCAGGTGTAAAATAAAGTTTTTGTTTTCCATTAGCTGCAGAATCACTCCTCTAGACCCCTCCTATCCAGTGAAGGGAATAATTAATTATAGGTCAAAGCTTCCAAGATTTTCTAGCACAGTACTCAACCTGGGGTCCTCAGATGTTTTTGGCCTACAACTCCCAGAAATCCCAGTCAGTTTACCAGCGGTTAGGATTTCTGGTAGTTGAAGGCCAAAAACATCTGGGGACCCCCGGTTGAGAACCACTGGTCAAACAGCTCCATGTGAATTCTTACTTTGGCCCAGCTGTCTTACCACCATGCTGCTTTCTAGTCTAGCTTGACCTTGGATTCAAGAGGTGCATGTCATCACTCAATGAGAAGTGGTTGTAAAGTCTGGAAAAAGCAGCAGTATCCCAAGCAAACCATTGGGCCAGTGGGGTTTTGGGTTTGTCTCATAGGCTAGTAGTGATATGATTTTATTGCTTTTATTGCTTTTATGGTTGTTTTTGCAGATAATAATAATAATTGTTTTCTGTTAATTGTTATTGCTAAAATTGCTGTTTGTTAACTGTTGTTATTGTCCTTTGCTGTTATGTAATGCGGGCATCGAATTGTGCCTTGCTTTTGTAAGCTGCCCTGAGTCCCCCCCGGGGTGAGAAGGGCGGAGTAGAAGCAACCGAAATAAATAATAATAATTCTTGTCTTTATGTATAATAATGTAAAAGATATTTGGTTAACTTGCCACGTTTGTTGCTTTCCCAGTACGTAGCTGTTATAATCCCATCCAAAATATACTAGGCACATTGAACAACCCATTTCAGTATATAAATAGTGGCACATTTTGTATCAAGTGGTGTCTGTATGCTAATAAAACAGGTATCACGGAAAGAACTGTTAAGATTTTACACTTCTTTGTTTAGATTTGGGATTGTTCAAGAAGGGTTCAGGGTTGATTTAATGCCTGGTCTGCTTATATGATGTTGGATGGAGCTCATTGAACTGAAGTTTTCTATTTGATTGATTTATTATCTATATAAATAAAAATGTTCGTTTGTGGGATTAACAGAACTCAAAAACCATTGGACGAATTGACACCAAATTTGGACACAAGACACCTATCAACCAATGTATGTCCTTCACTCAAAAAATGACTTTGTCATTTGGGAGTTGTAGTTGCTGGGATTTATAGTACACCTACAATCAAACAGCATTCTGAACTCCATCAATGATGGAATTGAACCAAACGTGGCACACAGGACTCCCATGACCAACAGAAAATACTACAAGGGTTTGGTTGGCATTAACCTTGAGTTTGGGAGCTGTAGTTCATCTACATCCAGAGGGCACTTTGGACCCAAAAAATGATGGATCTGGACCAATCTTGGCACGAATCCCCCATTTGCCCAAATGTGAATACTGCTGGAGTTTGGGGGAAATAGACCCTGACATTTGGGAGTTGTAGTTTTTGGGATTTATGGATAGTGTCATAGATTTGAAAGGGAGCCCTCAAGAAGGATGATTATATGTTGCATGTTCCAGAGTAGGCAAACCAGACAATCTCCACATCAACACTGACATAGAAACAATAAGGAATACTGTTTACCCACAAGCATAAAGGAATTACATATATTAGAAACCATTACTTTATTTTCCAGATCACCAGACTGGGCTACAGCAACGCGTGGCAGGGGACGGCTAGTGCTGTATAATGAGCCACTTGGGTTTAGGCTGATACATGATGTATTAGCTGAAGACGAGTGACTTGGTTGTCAAAATGCTAGGGAAGAACTGTGGAAGAAAGCTCATGTGCTGCTTGCTGGGATCTTGTTTCCATTTGTATGCCACTATGAGGGAAAAGACTGCTGAACTTACGTAGGTTTTGGGTCTCATTCAGTACAGCTCTTATAAATGTTGTGTCCTTGCTAATAAAGTGATTGATCCTGTTCTACACAGATGTGAAAAACCAAAGCAAAGAAGTTACTTTGTTTCACATAACTGAAAGCCAAACATATTTGACACTGCTAAGTGTTTTTTTCTAAATGTTTCCCTAGTGGAAAGTGTTTAGAAGAAACACAATTGGTTGGTAAAATAATGTTATCAATACTTACTGGCTACAGTGGAAAAAATGCAGTGCAGTCTTTCAAGTAATACCTTGATACTGACCTTACATGATACCTTCGTAATTATTAACTTTATAAATACTTTGTTGCAAGTTAAACGTCAACTGTATGTTGGCAGTGATGTAGCCATTTTGTTTAATGGAGATAATTGTATAAATTTTTACTATCAGCTGTTTATGCCAGCTGTGAATGATAAGTTATTAATTCTCTTAGTGCATGCTAAGCTTTCAGTAAATTGTTCTGGGAGCTTTTGTGAAAGGTAGGGGAGACACAATTTCAACTTAAAAACATTTTAGTTTTTCTTAATCATCTCTGTTATTCCTTCAGAGATTCCCAATTATGCAACACGTAGGAGCAGTTAGTAAACATATTAACATATTGAACATATTTAAAATTTCCTGTCTTAATTTAAATTGAAGTCCTATTAAAGCTTCAGTTATAACCATAATAACATATCAGATGCTTTTATTCTAAAGAAAGAAAGAAAGTGTGGTTGAAATAAAAATGTCCCTTTCTGAATGAACCTATATAAGTTTGCACTGTGGCAGTACAGTATTTGCATGTTTCTTTAGTATGGCTTTCTCCCAAATAGGTGTATCTAGGGTTTCAATTTAAATCAGATGCAAATCCTCTTGAGTGTTCTGGGATATATGTACTGAGGGTGACTGCTTATGCATAATGCACAACTTCAGCAGTCTACTTCTCCATCAAAGACTCCTGATTCATGGATAGCAATCTGTATCTAGCATGACGTTTAGGACAATCTTCTGTACTCTGGCTATCATGTTAATAAATTTTGTTTCAAGGACAGATTTGGTCACTTCACAGAACAAGGACATTGCTCTTCATCCTATTTGTTTAGTACAAATATGTCTGAAGGGAAAGAAAAGAATTGCATTGGTAACCAGTAAATACTTACTTTTGTAATAGTGAAAGGAGAAGAAAAGTACTAGCATTTGTTAGTTAATATATGTAAAAATGAGAAGCTCCTTGACAATACTGTTCTCAAAAAATTGAATGACATTCTTGTGAAACGAGTTCTTCTACTTAATCTTAAACTGTTGGACATTACCACATATAGGGTTGTGCTGTTTGCTTATACTGTTTGTTTCCCAATCATGCTTAAGCAACAAATAGAAGTAAGCAATAATATACTGATTTTCAGATTGGGGCAGAATCCTCATGTTTAGAAAATTAGCCTTGCCAGCAAAAGCAAGAAGTTAGTGCAGGGAATCCTAATTCAAACTATGGTGTGACTTTGTTCTCTGATAATTATGGTGCTTTGATGCCACTGAATGGCTGAAACATTTCATTCTGGTTATTTTCACCAGCCAAGAATCGGTTGTGAGTGAGATTATCCAGTGCCCCCGCAGAAGCTGAAAAGTGTGTTATTGTTTGCGCTCAGTTTGTGTGGTAATAAACTCATTCTGGTAATCCCTAAGGGTTACTTGTTTGTGGAGTGGTAAAACCTTAAATGGGGTGTATCATGAAGCTTATTTACTATTTCTGATAAATTAAAATTCATACAGTATGTACCCAGAGGGAAGGGCAATCCTAGAGGCTATAACATAATTCATGGGCCTCTCACCTGCAAGAGGAAGGCAATCTACTTGTCACTGTTTGAGAACTGCCAGTGCCTTATAAAGATTTCTTCATACTTGTCAGGATGGAAATAATAGAACTCAGTCAAAAACATATTCCAGTTGTATTTCAGTTCTCTTCATATCATTAGAATGGTCAAATATCTAATAATAAACACAGGATATTATCAATGTCAGTCAGAGTTATACACCATAATATCTTCCTTATATGTTGGACCGTTTAAATGTTTATAACAGAAGTCCAAAAATGTGTGAAACTTTTGTCTTTGCCAAAATATAGACAATCTGTATGATTATCACATGGTATGAAACCAGGGAATGAAGTTTCTCCTTTTTGAACAACAGCTCTGCCTTTCTCCTTGTTTTTCCTTGTTGTTGCAAGTCCAATGCAACTAGTTCTTGAGAAGGAACAGTTTTACCATTTTTCTGAAGATATGGTATCGTACTGTGCTTGTTAAACATGTTGGTATGAAGCTGATTAAGACTGCATTTCAACTCACTTTTGTGTCTTTGATTTTAAAATGGAGTGTGCCATTTTCTTCTGGAATAATCTTCTCTATTCATTCCTTCAGTCTTCTCTGTTACTTAGTTTTTTTAGCCTTTTATGCATTAAAGGTTGTGAAGAAACTGCAGGTAGCATTATAGTGTATGAAGCATACTGATGTTCATTATCTTGATGTGGGCAAAGGTATATATGTGGGCATCCAGACTGCTTGCTTATGTCATTTTTCTTTCTCTGTGGACAGGGCATGGTACTAAAGCCACTCCTTGATGCTAGAGAGACTCCAGAAGGCTAGACTCTGGAAATTCAACTTCCTTAATCTCTGGCTTGTGCTTCTCTGTGTCAAGATGGTCAGTGCTTGTTCAGTATCATTATATTGTCTCAATGAAGTAGATTATATTCCTGTGCTTTGCTTCAGGATATAATTTAGTTGTTGGGAAAGCTCTGTTTCAGATAACAGCTATTCAGATTCCTCCTATAATGATGTTTGGATCAAGTTTGTAGAAAAGCTAATCTTCTTAAGAATCAGAGTTTCTTTTTGTACTGGCAGTAGGCATTTAATCAGCTAATTTTGTGCCTGGGAATACTTTGTAATATTTTTAGACTCCTAACCTCATTGTCCCTTGAGTGTAGGGGTTAGAGTTTAAAGCCATGGTTAGAGGAGATGCCCTACTAGAAATCAGCAAAAGAATATTTTAATTTCCCATACTGTTCTCCTCAAACTGTATGAAGAGTACACTGACATTGGTACATTAAATGTGGGTTCTGTGTAGAATATACTGAATTGTGCTCATTTTCTGAATTTGTTTAGTTTTCTGGACATTGCTGCTTGTGATAAAAAGCTCTTAAAGCAAAGGAAACATTCATTGCATGAAATGATTTAATTTCAGAGCTGAGTAGTTCTCAACCTTGTCACAGAAGTGATGTTATAAAGGCACTGAGTGCAGTCAGACTCCATTGTGGGAAGCATTGTCCTTATGGGACAAGTGGCTGGAGGAAACGAGAAGCAGGGATTTTATTGATAGCCCTTGAAGCTCCCTCTGCCATACAAAAGTTGTTCACAAGATGCAGAAGACCCTTTCTAATAACCTGTGAAGTGAAACTGAGGACTTCATTGGAAAGAGGAAACTCCCCATTGTCTCCCTAGAGAAGCCTCAACACAATCATAGGTCCTCTCCACAAGGAAAATCTGAATTTAATCAGTAGTTGTGTACTGAAAACATAGTTTATTTTGCTCATTGACAGATAGTAACTGAGCAGAATAAACTTACACACACACACAGACTTCCCATCCCCCAGCACTTTGCTTGGCTGTTGTTGCTTGAACTGAATGCTGCTGAATTTCACAGGAAAGAGTATTCAATAATTGCTGTAGGTCCAGGGTTTTTCCTCTAATGTTCTTCATAGATTTTGTGCAATGTTGATATTTGATATTACAAACCATATTTTTGGTAAATCCCTTAGAACCATGGAAAACTGCTAGGGGTTGGTTTTAAATTCTTAACAGTGGCTCAGCTCAGTGAGAGAGGAGCTAAAACAATTAGGTCTCAGAAGAGTTATACGCTATATGCCTGAATTCTAGAAAATGTTGCAGTCATATCAAACATATTTTATCTATTCTGTATAAGGACATATAAATGTAGACTTTGGAGTGAGTTGGGAAATAAACCTATCTGTCACAATTACTGCACAGTTTGATAGGGGAAAGTATGGTGGTTTTGCATAGCATTGCTAGAGATTGTGATGCTTCGCTTTCCTAGCTTCTTAGTAATTTTTGCAGAAAATAGGCTGTCATTCAGTCTCTCAACTAACTACATCAAATCCTGGAGCAGTCTTTCCTGCAGTTTATTTCAAGCACTTTGGAAAGCAATGAAGATTTACAAATAAAAGAAAAGGCCTTCTGAATTCAATAAAGTTTTTTTCTTTTCATTTTAAAACCACAGGTCTTTGCTAATACATATTTTCTCTTTCATCAGCAGGTAACATCGAAAGGTGCCAGCTTAAATCCTAATGCAAAAGTATGGCAGGAAAGCATGCAGGGAAACTCGGAAGCGGCACCAACAACTAATGGCACTGAGCAATCATGGCAAGAGACAGCAACTGTGTCAGAAAATTGTACAGAGGGTGAGACATCAAGAATATAATTTTAAATACTAACAATGGGTTAATCATTTAGTTAGGATTGTGGACATAGTGTGAATGCCCAAATCCAGCAGTAATCAAGTAACCAATGCTTCTTGTCATTGACAATACAGTCACAGCTTGTAGACGCTGGTGGCAATATTTTTTACTATGAAAGAAATTGGTTTTTTTAAAAAGATTTTGATTGTAGGGGAAGATGCATTGAGGGAATTTAAATTAGTAATTGATACTGGAAACAGTTCTTTTATAGCTGCAAAGGCCCAATGATGACCAAGTATCGCGCTAAGAGGGAAACAAGTTGCTAAATGTACAGAAATGCATCTTTTTTATTCTACTTCTTCTTGTCCTTTCTGTTTTCTCTTCTCTTTCTTGTCTTGAGTTTTTCTTGTCATTTCTGCACTTTAGTGAACACTTGGCCCTGTGAACAAAAAGATTATGAGATCTGAGGGCCTTGTGCACTGTAATTTCAAAGATTATGACACACTTGTTCAATGACATACTGCTGGATGACCAAC
Source organism: Anolis sagrei (assembly GCF_037176765.1). Lineage (NCBI taxonomy): Eukaryota > Metazoa > Chordata > Lepidosauria > Squamata > Anolidae > Anolis > Anolis sagrei. Next base: position 140,487,759 of record NC_090022.1, read on the forward strand.
AGTTGCAAAACTGATCCTGTTTGTAGCGGAATTCAGGATCACAATTGACTTATATTAGCTGCTTTGTACGTTAGGTGTACTTGTATTTCCCGTGTTGTTGGCTCTCATTATAGTAAGTTGAACTGGTTAATGACCTGTGCATTTTTTTTTTGCATTCATGCTATGTAAAGGATAGTGTTATTTTCTATTATTAACAGACACGAACCTAAGCCTATTATCCAAAGTTACTAAAGAAACTTTAGTAATTTGGATGATATTTGTGATGCTAAAATGCAACCTAAAAATATACCTGTACAATTTATTTACAATGTAAACAATAAACTGGGTTCTATAGCTTGCATGAAAGACTGGGATCTTTATAAACTTTGAATCAAAACCAGGGACATTGTTAAGAAATAATGCAAAAAGGCATTATTGGGAGCCAAAAAGGGGAGGAGCCTCATTAAAGGATAAATGAAATTCTTCAGACTTTTAAGGACAGACAAGAAGAAAAAAGTAAAAGGTGGCAAAATAGGGTCGACACCTTGAATGTTGCTCTTTAGCAGTTTTTGGGTAGGAACAAAGAACTATTATAAAAAATAAATGTAAAGAAATAGAAGAAAATGGGTAGAAGAAGAGAAGATCTAAGAATAGGAGCCACAAGATCTAAGAATAGGAGCACAATTCAAACCAAAAGCAGGGATGCTATGTAATTAACAGGAGAAAGATAATATGATCAGTACGAATAAAAGCAGTATAGCAAAGAACTGACAGATTCCTTCAAGGAGAAATCATTTGAGGTTAAACTCAGAATCCTATAAAGTGAAATGCCAAACTGCCCTTTGTACTGTGACCCGAGATAAAGATATTTGAAACCCTTGCTGATAAAAGACAATGGCAGCTCTCTTGTAGAAAGGACTCCATTTTTGCTAAGAGACTCAAATGATTATGTAACATATAAAGTGACCCTCTTGGCTTTGTCTGCAAAAAAAAAAATTAAAAAAAAACCAGAAAGAGAGCTAGATAAAATTGCCATCAACTGCTACTAAGACTCAAAGGGCTAATTTGACCATATCCCAGTAAGTTTTGATATTATTTTTTGATTATAAAATGAAGAGGAAAAGTTCTTAAAGTACTTGCGAGAAATAAATCACTAGATATAGATGACAGTGTGGTGTAGTGATTTGAGTGGTGGACTAAGATTCTGTGAGTCTAGGTTTGAGTCCTCACTTGGCCATGGACACCACTAGATGACTTTAGGTAAGTTTCACTCAGCCTAACTGAACAAGTCTTGTCAAGAAATCCCTATGATATGTTCATGTTAGGGTCACCATAACTATACCATATTCCTGTACCCACAAATTAATTTTCTATGCAAGCAAAGTGATGCTCAAAATTTTACAACAAAGACTTTTACTATATGCTTAGTAAGAAATGCAAGGTGTATAACCTGGGCTCAGAAAAGGAAGGGGCATTAGAAATCATATTACAAACAAATGTTGGATAATAGATTATACCCAAGAATTTCTGAAGAAAATTTGCTTGTACTTTGTAGATATCAGCAAAGCCTTTGATTGTGTAGATTTTTATAAATGGAGGGTCAGTCTAAAAGAAATAATTGTATCATAACGCTTTATTATTCTTTAAGGACAGGATATGGAGAAAGTGGTTTGCCATTTGTAAAATGGTTGGGCAGGGCTACATTTATGTATGGGACATACTGTACTTCATAGCACAATAGTCACACTTTTATCAAAACAGTAACTTTAATAAACTGATAATGGAAAAAAATTGAGAAAATATACAAGAGTGTAGAAAAATACATTTGCATAGTTAAAACATTTTAATCTTCCTTGTTGGAAGACTCTACGTCACTATCATTGCTTTCATTATCTGATGTACATCACTCACTTGCCCACCCACCCACCCAAAGACTCATTCACCTAACCATCTATCCATCCATGCACTCACTCACACACCCATCCATCCTTTCAGCCACTCACTCATGCACTTATTTGCACACCCATCCATTTGCTTACCCACCCCCTTTTAGGAACACTGCTTGAAGTTACCCACCCATTTAACCACCCATCTTGCTTGCTAACACACCAAGCCATTGACTCGGCTTGAAACGGCGTTCCTGGAAGGGGATGGCCAAGCAGATGGATGGGCATGCATGTGAATGGATGGCATACGAGTGAGTGAGTGGGTGGGTGGATAGGTAGATGGATGTGTGTTTGGATGAGCGGATAGGAAAGTGAGCAAGTGAACAAAGCAAGGGCAGATGGGTAAGCGGAAGGGAATGTCAGACTGTTTACAGTGGAGAGGCTGCCTAAATCAAGAGTGCAGCTATTCAGCGAGGAATCATACAATCCCAAAACTGGCACCCAAAAAGGGAGTGGTGACTATTATGTGATGGAATACAGGTATATGGGAAGCTAGATTAGACTTTGAGGAAGATCATACTGGAGGGAGAAACTCCAGTAATTTAAGATAGGCAAGTGCTATCATACTGCTAGCAGAAAATAGTTACTATTTGGAATGAATATTGAGGAATTTCAGGGAAGAAAGTGAAAAAATAGGTTACAGTTGAATGTGAAGAAAGTAAAGATTGAAATTTACACCATTTCAAAAGGGATTACGAAGACATAGAAATGATCAAAAACTTTATATAACTTGGATCAGCAGGACTGCAATCAAGAAATCAGGAGACGTTAGGACTTGGAAAAACAGCTATGATGAAACTAGATACGATCCTCTAATGTAAAGACAGATAGTTTAATACCAAAGTATTGTCCCTGCTTTCATATTTCTGATACCTATGGTTGGAAAAGCTGAAAGGGAAGAAAGCTGAGAGAAAGAGAATCAATTATTTCATAATGGATGAGTCCTAGATCAACAACCCGAACTCTCGTTAGAAACCAAAAGAACAAAACTGTGACAATCACATTTTGGCCATATCGTGAGATGACATGACTCATTAGAGAAGACTATAAGGCATGGGAAAATGGGAGACAGTAGGAAAAGGAAGACTGGAAATACAGGTAGATAGACTTAATCAAGGAAATTATTGTCCTGAGTTTACAGGGCCAGAGCAGGGTTGTTGATGACTGAATGTCTTGGATGTCTCTCATTCATAGGGTTGTCATAAATTGTAATGACAATAGTCTCATTCTTCATGCCCATAGTTCCATTGCCTATTTCTTTGAGATAGTGCACATTAGGAAGTTTTTACTTAGCTGCAATACACCTTTCACCTGAACAGAAAAACTAATCGCAGCTTTGAGAGCAAACTGTAGTTTAGTTGTTCTGGAACTGTTAATTATAGTTTTCTGGTTTCAATGAAATAGCAGACTAAAGTTTATTAAAGATTTCTTGGAGCGTTAAGCAGTTTGCTTGAGGTCAGAGTGAAATGACTTTATAGAATGGGGAAAAGATTCTTTCACAATTTGGACTACAGTAATAAGTTAAGATACAACCATCCAATATAATTAATTTGGACTTATAGCTAACTTGTAGCTCAGGTACAGCTAAAGTTACAGAACATTGGGATTAATATATAGTGCATCCCTATGTGTGAATGAGAAGGTGTAAACATTCAACAAATATTACCATAATATTTGGAATTCAAAGCATCAATGTGGTGTATTGCTTCTCATATCACTGTAACAAACAGATGTGAAATAAAACTGCTATCATAATTTGGTTTAGAAACCAGTTAAAGGAATCATTTGTTTGAGATGGAGGAAAAACATTGCACTGGAAAGCTATTTGCATAGGAACAATGAAAAGGAATTGGTAAACCGTTTTGACTTTTGGTTTATTTAACCCTTTTATGTTGTTCATCAGATGAAAGCATCTGAAGAATTGTATGCATGTGATCAATACAATCTAAGTTGTCAATGTAAATAGCCAGGTTGTTAGGAGTGACTGATCAGGGCAACTGAAGTTAATTTTAGGTTTTGGAAAGCTCAGTATGCAAGTTAAAACTGGTTCATACTACACTTTTACTAAGTGTTAGTTAGAAACTCTTAATCATAGGGAGCCAGCATGATGTTGTGGCGGGAGTGTTGGACTATGACTCTGGCGGCTCAGTTATGGAAAACCTTTGGGGGGGACGACGACAAGTTTTGCCAAGAACCATGTGATGGGTTTGCCTTAGGGTTGCCATAAGTTGGAGGTAACTTGGAAGCATACAGGAACTATCACAACAGTTGTTTTAATGGCAGATGTAACGCTCCTTATCATTTCAATCACAGTTAAACACTTACGTATAGACTGTGATTCAAAAGGAACTACCTCTGTTCCTCTTGAAATCTGGATTACTGACATCTGCTATAAGAATGCAATGTGGGTTGTATTTTGTTGTATGGTTTGGGCCGGGTCCAGCTTTTAAGCTGCTCGAATCCCTTCAAGGAGGTGGTGACGGGGTATAAAAACCAAGTTTTGGTTGTTTCTGTTGTTGTGGTTGTAGCCAAACTTGAGGACAGTTAAAACTACTGCATTCAGGTGTAGATTTTTTTATTTTAATATTATTTATTTATTTATTTATTATTTAAACTTATATGCCGCCACTCCCCTGGGGCTCGGAGCGGCTTACAAGAATAGCTAAAATCTAACAAAGTTTAAAAGCAATTTAAAACAGTTTAAAAACAACAGTATCAAACATTAAAAGCCTGTCGGAACAGGTATGTCTTACATGCCCTGCGAAAAGCTGGTAAGTCCCGCAGGGCACGAACTTCAGGTGGCAGAGCATTCCAGTCTGATGGCGCCACTGCTGTGAAGGCTCTGCGTCTGGTTGCCGTTAGACGCAAGGTCTTAACACTGGGGACTTCCAATAGGTCTTGGTCCTCAGAGCGGAGGGATTTCTGGGGTTGGTAGGGGGTGAGACGATCCCTCAGATACATTGGCCCCAGACCATGCAAGGCCTTAAAGGTGAGTACCATCACTTTGAAAGTGATCCGGTGCTCAATTGGTAACCAATGCAGCTGTAGTAAGATTGGTGTTATGTGGCATCTCATCGGAATTCCCGCAAGAAGCTGAGCAGCTGCGTTTTGTACCAACTTGAGCTTCCGAATCACCGACAGAGGGAGGCCAATGTAGAGGGCGTTACAGTAGTCCAGCCTTGAGATGACCGTGGCCTGGATCACCATAGCTAGGTCGTCCCTGGACAGGTAGGGGGCCAGCCGTCTAGCCTGCCGCAGGTGAAAGAAGGTGGTTTTGCTCACGGCGGAGACCTGGGCCTCCATTGTCAGCAGAGGGTCCAAAAGGACTCCCAGACTCTTTACCAATGATGACGGGTGTAACGCCTCGCCATCCAGGGTGGGCAGATGGATGTCCCCACTGCCCGGTCCACAATTATCAGGAATGAGAGATTACGATGGAATGAATAATCTGTTGTTGTAGGTTTATTCGGGCTGTATGGCCATGGTCTAGAGGCATTCTCTCCTGATGTTTCGCCTGCATCTATGGCAAGCATCCTCATGCTTGCCATAGATGCAGGCGAAACGTCAGGAGAGAATGCCTCTAGACCATGGCCATACAGCCCGAAAAAACCTAAAACAACCCAGTGATTCCGGCCATGAAAGCCTTTGACAATGTAATGAATTATTTTTCATGGTTTGTAATTTATCTTTGATTGTTCCTGTATTTGTGTCAGGTAATGCTGAGGTTGCGGACGATGGTGCTAAGCAGTATGAAGCAATGTACTCATCATGTGAACTGTCAAGAAGCAGTTCAGGGGTTGAGGAAACAGCTGCTAATGGCATGGTCTTGGCACATGAGGATCTTGGATACCAACTCTATGATGTTTCTGGTAAGCATCCTACCTGCTAAAACTTAATTACTAAAAAGTTTGTAGAATTTTCTAATTTTAGTTCCTAATGTTCAAGTATAAATGCTGTCAACTAGAATTTCAGAATTCCACATTTTGTAGATAAATCCAAGTACTGTTTGCAGCTAGAATAAACCTATTGAATCGGTGAGATTTATGTAAGTATTGGCTTGCTCTTCTGAAGATGATGCATGAGTCAGCTGTAGTTGAGCAGTAACTTGGATTTGAAGCTATGTATTACTATATGGCCATATCTCGAGTTGAATTTCTCTGTATGTGAAGATTATCACCAGTATTTCAGTGTTGGAAGAGTTGTATGTTTACTTGTTTTCTTCAGCATATGCTGGATTTTGAAAATGTAGCATATTACAACCTTTAAGTTCATAAATTGTTCTGGATGACTTTTAAATCTCATTTTTCAGCAAAATTGTAAGACCACATCTTGTGGTATAATGTGTAGCTTTAAACACTTTGGTGTAGTTTGATAATATGATCAAAGGATTACTAACAGTGGAATTTTAGGGGACCCGAAACAGAAGTACTTGCAGGTTGAAAGTGTTACTTCTTTTCTGTAAGCATTTTTGGAGTAGGGAGGAAAGTGGAGTGTTCTAAAAAAATGTCGGATGTGAGACATAGCTTTTCATTTGAATTTTTAACTTTTAATATTCTTTTTCACTCTTGTCATGAATAGTTTTGAGCTCCCAAGGTCCAGTTTTAAACTAATGATGACATTATGAGATATTATGTGTTACAGTGCAAGTTTCCCTTGCATTTCAAAGGTTTTAAAATATTAGTAGTCTCTTCAAAACCCGCTAATTTTGTGAAGGTTTGATCATTTGTCCCTCTTCTGTGCTGCTTATTAGCTAACCCACATTGTTTATTTGATTGACAGAATAAAGTTCCTATTCTTGATTTAGATTTCAGGCCATTTTTGGTCTTGGAAAAAACATCGTTTTCATTTTTAGTCTCTTGTTTTCTGTTTGGGCTGTGATTTGTTCAACCAGGTGTAGACATCCTACATTTATAATAGAAGAAATGCACTGGCTTCCTATTTGCTTCTCAGACCAATTCAAGATGTCAACACTTCATCTAATGCTATGAACAACAGGACTGACTCCCTTTACACAAGCCTACCATGAGGGGATCTTAGTTTGACCTCTCTAGCTTCTGTTGATACATTGTGACACAAAGCGCCCTTCTCTGTTGTGGATCCTGGTTGTGGGACATTTTTTTTCAGTAAATGCACAGCTATCATTGCTCTTTGTTTCAGTACTTGGTCAAATCTAATTGATTGCATGAGATATTTAAATTTTCTTTATCTAATTTTTGCCTTTTATGTCTACATAGTTCTGCTCACCCTGCATTATAATGTGATCTCATTTTATGGTCTCTTCTTTTCTGACCTGGAATCATAAATTGAAAATAACTATAAATATAATTTTAATATGTATGGTATAAGTTCTGAATGTTCCCCCTTGTCAGAGTGAGAACAATTCTAGCTTGTCAGTTGATCATTCTTAAAATTAAAAAAAAAATCATATGCACAGAAATAAATGTCAGGAAAGGTTCTTTTTGACATACTTTGTTTAAATACATTTTAAAATATCTTTCTCAGGTGAAGGCAGTTCGCTTATTTCCCCAGAAGACCTGAAAGAATGTTTGAAGAAACAACTAGAGTTCTGTTTTTCACGGTATCGTAAACATAGTTTGGATTAGATTTGAGTTTATGACATGTTTAAAGGGGCAGGGATCAGTTGGACAATCTACAGACAAATGTCTGGCACAAGTTCCTCATGCTAATAGTGTCATGATATTGAAGCAGAAACAGACTGGTACTATCTTTTTGACCTAATATTTCAAGTAACAGCTGGTTGTCCAATAATCTAGCATGAACTGACCATATTAAACCAATAAGGGCAGGTGATGTTAATATTCTGTGATATGATAAAGACCTGGAATTGTTAGTTCAGATACTGATATTGAGCACTTCAGCTATGTTTTTATTGTGATCTATCCTTTTTAGTATATCCTAGTGAGAATGTGTTTTATAGGACTAAACTGGCTTTATATATATATTCTAGAAGTATTTGTATCTGTTTTGTATGTTATCTTTCATTCTGTTTCTATAACATATTTTGATTATTTTAAAAAAGAATGCAGAATGTGGTTCTTATAGTCATTAAAGTTGCTTCTTTATTTCTTAGTGAGAATCTTTCCAAGGACCTGTACTTGATGTCTCAAATGGACAGTGATCAGTTTATTCCAATATGGACAATCGCCAACATGGAAGGCATTAAGAAACTGACAACCAATATGGATCTTATTGTGGAAGTATTGAGATGTACGTCTAAATCTTTTAGCAGTTTTATTATGTTAACCTTCTTTTACCACTCTGGTTTATGTGTTCATTGAGTGTGCAAATCAACCCTTTGTAGTATCTCATAAACCTTGCACATTTCATAGAATGTGATAACTGATTAGAAAATGTGTACTTGAATGTACAGTTGAATTTTGCTTATTGAATAACTACACTTCCCAGAATTTGAGAATTGAATGTCATCAATATATAAAGCAATGTACCCTTGAGTTAATTCATTATTTTGTATTTAATAAATGCACATAGATACCTGAAACATATATTCATAACATACCTTAATATTTTAAAAGTTCCTCCCATTGTCATGAAGTATATTTTGCTATACTTATTGATTCAGAATTCATAAACTGCCTTGGGTTCCCCTAGGGGTGAGAAAGGAAGTATATAAATACACTAAATAAATACTTTGACATTCTTATAAAAGCAAAGCTTTAGTCATTTTGAATTGGATTTTTTTTTGTTAAGAGAGCAATTTCTCCATTCCATTGTTGAACTGAGTGGATCTATTTAGCCTATTTTATTTTATGTTGCTACTTTGAAAAACTGTTAACAAGAGGCAGAAATATTATTTTAAAAAGCATGACAAAAATAGTTCACATTGAATGCTGACTAGAATGAAGTAACTGATCTACTTAACAAACTAAGCTGAAAGTTGGTCAAAAGTAAGTGATTGTGATCTCGTGTTACTAGTTAGATCATGTGATGTTGGAAAATATTTGTTCTTGTGATTCTTGCTGTGTTTTCATTTAGCTTCTCCTATAGTCCAAGTGGATGAGAAAGGAGAAAAAGTTAGGCCAAACCACAAACGATGTATTATTATTCTTCGTGAGATCCCTGAAACAACACCAGTGGAGGTAAGAAATCTACTTTGAATATAAATATGAATTAGACAATTCCAAACTCATTTTGAAGCTGGAAGGAAGCACAATCAAGGCCAATTACTCTGTTAAGCATTGATGCTAGTTCTGTGAAGCAGATTTTGAAGTAACATAATATGCATAATAGAAAACTTATTTTGCTACTGAAAACGTTATGGATATTGCATTGTGTAAGTAATACTTTTGGCTTGTAATATTTTTTCTTCTTGAAAAAATAAACACACTTTTGTGTTAACTTTGGAAACTGAATAAATTGGTTATGATAATTCCTTAGCTCTTTTTAGAAAACATTTGTTCTGTAGTTTGGGTTTGACTATCACATACTGGTTTTGGAAAATTTGTTACTAATCTTACCTAGGAGATAACTGAAATATTGCACTATTCTATTTTCAAGTGAAAAGTGGGAGTAATGTATTCATTGCTAATAAAGGCAACAGTTCAGGCTGTTCTGTTCATTTTCTATTTTATAGAATTGTGATAGAGGTAAAAGTTAAGATGGTAAATGGTGGCATTACACACATACACACTCATACGTGCTGTTTTTTTACATTTTAAAATTGTAAGTTCTCCCTTCTGATATATAACTTGGGTCAGATGCCACAAGAAATTAGTCATGTGGAATGTATCTTAAAAGGAAAACACTTAGTAATTGTATTTTACTGAAAATCTTCATATTTTGGTTCCAGGAAGTGAAGGCATTGTTTAAAAATGAAAGCTGCCCCAAAGTGATAAGTTGTGAATTTGCTCACAATAACAACTGGTACATTACATTCCAGTCAGATACTGATGCACAGCAGGTAAGGCTACTACATCTTGGTAAGCATTTCACCATACTAATGCGTTTTGTTACATCACAACAGCAACAATTAGTTCTGTTTCCCCTGCACTTAAATAACACAGAAATTTAAAATAGAACAAATAATATGAAATTGAGGAGAAGGAGACAGCAATGATGACTCAGCATTGTGTCTCTCTGTGCGCAGACATATGCACAAAGTCATTTTTGGAGGGAGTGTGTGGCATGGACAAAGGAGGGGAAAAGTGATCTTTCACTTGCATATTGTGAGTAAACTGTCCCCTTCCTGCTCTTAAATGGTCCAGAAGGGAAGGAAAAATACAGCAGTTGTGGTTCAGAAGGAATCCTATAGGGGTGACACCACGTGTCCCAGGTGGGTTGATGATTGTAGAGGTTGCAGCAGCAATCATCCCTCTGATGTCATCTGGCATGTTCCTCATGCCTAGTGGTAACATTGATGAGAATGATGGTGGTAGTGGCTTGGGACCGCTGGTTCCATGCCAGATGACATCACAGGGATGATTGCTGCTGCAACCTCTACAATCATCAACCCACCTGGGACACATGGTGTCACCCCTATAGGATTCCTTCTGAACCACAATTGCTGTATTTTTCCTTCCCTTATCGTTTCCCATCCCTATGGAATGAGCCTTGCATAAAAATCCATAATTTTAGCACCAGAACCTGCCCTTCAGTTATACATGAGGTGAACTTTAGTATATATGGTAGCATCTTAGAGGGCCAAATTAACTAGTGTTCCTAAATTAGTAAATGGGCCCAGATTTCTTATTTGTAGTCTTTACAGTATTAAAGTGCAGCACTTTATTTTGCCAAATAGTTCCAATTGGAACTCTCAGTGAATGTTTTTATATCTGTACAGGCATTCAAATACTTGCGGGAAGAAGTTAAAACCTTTCAGGGCAAGCCAATAATGGTAAGTATTACGACATATTGTTTAGTCTCATATTTAAGTAGTGGGCTCAATTTAAATACAGTTATATATAGGTATAATAGGTAAATATTTCCAAGTGGCTAGCTGTATGTGACCTGGAAGCTGTGCCTACCTATTTTCCATTTCCTGGATGCACTTCCCTTGTGGAGAGGGCTGTGCCTTGTTTCATCTGAGAATCACATCCTCTGAAGATCTTCAAAGCCAGTATTCTGTAATTTTCCGCACAAATAGAAACCAAGGGATTCTTACCCCTGGCTTCAAGCACAGTTAATGGTATTCTGCTTCACTGTTTGAAATTGTGCATTACCAACCTGGTTTTGTAGCAGTTACATCTATAACCATAGTACCAGTTCAACAATACTTAACATGAACAAAGTGAAACATGAAAGGGAAGTTTTAATTTCCACAGGAATTTGGAAGATCAAGCACTGTTCAATATCAAGTGGATTACTGAAAATTAGATGGGATTTCAGCTACTCCCAATTAGATTTAGAGCTTTTTGTCTTAGTAAGCAAAGAATCTAAAGCAGCATTAGGTTGAATTGCCATTTATCTTAGCAGTTAATGCAAAATGTTTAACTAATGTTACAGACTAACCTGTTGCAGACTAACCTGAGGCTTCTCTTCTTTTACTATACTGCAGATTGATATTGTGGCAATCTAAGTATGTATGAGTTGCATTACATGCCTTTATCTTTCTTTTGTAGGCCAGGATAAAAGCCATCAATACATTTTTTGCAAAGAATGGTTACCGGGCGGTGGATTCCAGTGTTTACGTTCAGCCAGTTCAAACACAAGCACAGTTTGCCTCACCACTATTTATGCAGCCTGTATATAGTCCTCAGCAGTACTCCATCTACAGTATTGTGCCTCAGACATGGTCTCCAAACCCTGCACCTTATTTTGAAACACCACTGGTAAGGGGTTGTTTGCATCTCAAATAGGAGTCAGCTTCCTTTGGTTTCAAACATTGTACATTAATGAATATTACTGATTCACTTTTAAGAATTTGGCCATCTTGATATTATTAAACTTGAGCCTTATCCCACATTATCCTACATTTGATCCAGCTTTTCTGGTTCACATGGCCAGGGAAAGGGTATGATATGACTTATAAAGCTATATATGTTCTATACCCGGGCTGTTTGACATACTGTATGTCATCCTATGAGCCTCCCTGGACAGACTATGTCACCCTATGAGCCTCCCTCAGACCCAGAATCCCTTTTTTCATTCCTGTCACTGGGAATGTTGATGGGAACACCAGAGAGGGCCTTGTTGGTGTCTATCCTTAGACTGAAACTGGCTCCTTAGGGAGAATGGAATGGCCTTGCTGTCTTTCTGTTAGCAGCCAAATATATTTTTCATTAAGATAGGCTCAAGGAAAGTACTGTATGAGGGCTGTGATTTTTAAAATTGTACTAGTTAACTGTTTTTTTTTTAAATCTTTTTAAAGCTAATGTTTAAATTGCTAGAGTATAGCTAATAGTGTAATTTTGCTCTTTTTGTGTTGTTAATTATCTTACAATCATTTTAATTTGTAAGCCACCTTGAGTCCTAACTTTGGGGAAAAATCAGGTTACAAGTAAAGATGATAATAATGCCAATGGGAATTAACATGCAGTTCTTTCCACTGCAGCATGTAAAAAAAGAAAAATTCCACAGAAATTTATAACTGCAGAGGTTGGGGTGGGATGTTGGAGAGAAGGTTAAGGGTGTTTTTCTTAACCTTCTCTCCTGTATCCCAGCCCAGCCTCTGCAGCCAGTGCTGTTCTTTCTTCCTCTTGCTAGGACTAGTCACATATATTTCCATGGCTTCCCCCCTGGCCAGTGTAACAGCAATATAAGCCTCCTCATTATAGTTGAGTATACTTAAAAATGGAAAAAAAATGGTTTTAGCAAATGTAGAGGCATTCATATGTAGATATATTTTGGTTTGAGTTTGTAATTTGTAAGTCAGCATCTTTCCAGTCCCCTATATTGTCAAAAACCTTGATTTTCAGTGGAGTGATTTATGTGCAATAACTCCTGATAATCCTTTGTGTTCACTGTAGGCTCCATTTCCCAATGGTGGATTTGTTAATGGCTTCAGCTCGCCAGGCTCATACAAGACAAATGCTGCTGCATTGAGTATAAATCGCCCATTCCATAGAAACCGGTACGAAGAGTGTTGATACGAGTTTTAAGACTGTACTGATAGTTATATCTATATAAATAAAAATGTAATGTTTGTTTGTGGGATTAACGTAACTCAAAAACCACTGGATGAATTGACACCAAATTTGGACACAATACACTTATCAGGCCAACAAGTGACCATCACTCATAAAAAGACTGAAAAACACAGCAGAAGAGATTTTAAAATCCCCCAAAAATTACAACGCATGCGCAAAACCACACACACACACAAACACACATATACACAAATATATACACACACATATAAACAAACACAGAACACATGTACACAGATTGGGCCACAACAATGTGTGGCAGGGGGGCGGCTAGTAATAATATAAAATAATAAAACTTTGTTTCTATCCCACACCTATCTCCCCAAGGGGATTCGGGGTGGTTACTTCTACTTGTGTCTTGATAACTTATCTAATGAAAGTCCTTGTAAAAAAACGCTTCAGGATTAGCAGACCTTGAATTCTTAGCAAAAATTGGTTATCTGTTTCTTGAAGTCATTCACATCATACCTTTAAAGTCTTAATTTTTTTTGCTTTCTTAGCAAGCAGTATTTAATGTGAGCTTAAATTCCATTGTTTTTCTTAATTCTCACTACCTATTTTTTGATTTACTGAAAAAATAGCTAGAATGGATAAGATTTTATATTACTAATCTTACTGTATTTGTAAATAAAGATTATTCTTTTTATCATCTGCCAAAACATCATCAAAATATCTGGAACACTGTTTCAGTTGTCTTCACAGACATTTTTTAAAGAGAATATAAGATTAAATATAAAATCAAAAATCAGATTTTATACTATTTGTAAGACCTAGTGACAGAGATTACATGGTAACTATGCTTTTTTTGAGCCATGGAGGTGAACTCCTCCTCCCCCCCCCCCCCCGGCTTTTATTCTGGCCTACAAAAGAAAGATAAAAGAGTAAAAGAGCCTCTATTACTGCAGTATTACCATGCAAGATACTGCAGGGAATGACAGCCAAGGCCAATGCCTGTATCTTTACAAATTCTCCAATGAAGGCCTAGAAACAAGGCTCCTTTTCTTCTTAGTGTTAAATTACTGTAGATGATGGCATCATCTTTGCATATATAAAAAGGCTTTTCCAGAAGAAAAAGTTTAATTCGCAAATGTATTGCATCTTTGTGATTCATTCACTAAATTAATCTCAGTTCTGACATAGCAGTAAAGATTTACACACTGATAAAGCCATTCACAACAAAAATTCCAGTAAACAGGTAGAACTTTTAATTACGGATTCTTTTCCACTGGCTGCCTCTGTACATATTTGAATGAGGCTAAAGTTCATGGCTAACAGTCAGTATGCCTAACATACGATGGACTATGAAACTATAGCTTTAGCAGCTGAAAGAAATCTGCAAAGTTGTTTCATTTCAGCTAGACCTTAAATGGTATATACCACCTTATTCAGGAATTTTTCTCCCAGAAACTCTTAAGAAATCTGGCCAAGATCAATTTGTGTAAACTGAATTCTCTTGGTGTGAAGTGAAGATGTGGAACCAATTATACATGTGGAAGTGTTAAACAGAGGTTTAGTACATGCAAACATGTACAGATATTACAGTGAAATGCAATATTCGGTGGGTGGATACTCCCTTGTGTATTGGGATTTTTTTCTTCCCTTTTGTGTTTTTTTAATTTATTCCATTGTTTATTTTTTTTATTCCTTACAGTTTAAAACTGTATGGTAATATTAAAATAAATTTTAATATTATCTTACATTTTTATAGTATTGGTTTCCAAGCATTTGGGAAATATTTGTTCCCTAATAGCAATTTGCACTTACCTTCCAGTTTTACATTCCCACCAATGTGTGTGTTGTCAATTAGAGGAAAACCAAAAATGATGGCATTTGTAATTTTTAGCAACACAAACATTTTATGAAAAGAGAAAGTTCCATATCTTTCAGCAGTTTGCAGAACCACATTATGGAAGAGAGTTACTTTACGAAACATGAAATAGTTGCGCAGTTTTAATTTTCCAGCTGGATTGTAAGCATTAGCCAATTAGATTCATGCTGCACATTAGCGATTATAGGTTTGGGATTTCAAGCTTGACACTCGTACCCTGAAAGTTAACTTTCAGTGATCTGTATTCCTGTTTAATAATTACAACTTTTTAGTCCTGTTTTTGTCCTGAATTGGCAAATGGTTAATTCCATAATTGCCAGTGAAACTTGCATTGCAATGTGATATAAAGAGTCTTTCTGTTTCCTTTAATGGGTTATTTTTCACAAGATAAAGTTATTGAAACAGCTTTGTGAAATCGTACAGCATTCAGTATCCTTTTGTGAATTAGTTTGAAACGTCACACAGGACTTTGAAAGTAAACTTGAAACAGAAGGGTTGGATTAGTAAGAACTGGGATGCTTCCTCCTGCAGAAAAAAAGAACTACCAGCTGCTTGTTAAATCTCTCTTGGATATAGAAAAAGTCTTATTAAATTATTGTGACTAACACATGTGCACCATTTGAGATGAAATCAGTTTAATAGAGATCATGGTTTTCTGCCAACAAATGTTTTCATTAATAGTTGGCTTTATTTTAATAAAAGTTAACACGTGTATTGCAGTTTAAGCTTTTATAGTAAACCTCATCTGATGTAGGTTATAATCTGTAGAATCTTAAGATGTAGTATATCCATTATTCACAAAAGTCTTGTATTTGTGTTGTAACAACTGCCTCTTTAAAAATGCTTAACATGAGACTTGAACACAAAGCAGTGAATTTAGATTACAAGAATTGAGATCCCACCTAAATATTAGGAAGAGGCATGTTTTGTTTTGTTTTTTACTGATAAAGCCATTGTGCTAGAATAGGAGAGTAGTGGACACTCTATCCTTCAACGTTTTTAAAGGAGTGCTTCAGGAGTGCTTTAGTTTTGTTCTCCTGTATGGCAGGGGGCTGGAGTTGAAGATCCCTGTGATCCCTTTTACCTTGATTCATCTAGTACATGCGTGGGCAAACTTTGTCCCTCCAGGTGTTTTGGACTTCAACTCTCATAATTTCTAACAGTCGATACGAATTGTGGGAGTTGGAGTCCAAAACACTTGGAGGGCCAAAGTTTGCCCATGCCTGATCTAGTACATCAACCCAACAAAATGGCTTGATGCGGTGTATTCACTCGAACCTGTGTAAAAATGCTACTTTACTTTAAATTGCCCTGTTGTTTAATGCTGAATAATCATAATTGTTTTGGAGATAGCAAATCATGGCATCTGGAATTTGATAATAAAACCAGCAGTTGCAGTATGAAAAACACAGTGTAGGTGCTGACCTGTTACCTGATTGTGCAAACTTTTAAGTTTGCTACTGTTTTGCTATCATTTCCTGAACAATGTGTTCTGAAGTGGCCGTTATGGGCATTCATATTGAAACTGAGTGAGTGACATATGTTGAAATGGAATAGTGGTCTCCTAATATAGGTATTCAATTACCTCGCCACCACATATTAAATATTTTTAAAATAAGCCCTGTATTTAGTTTTTGGTGAGAAAGCGATGGGAAACTGGAATAAGGTGGAGGAAATCGGACACTCTATCCTTTCGATAAAGCTAAAGAGGTAAGAGGAGATATTTGATATACATATAGAACATGAACATCTGAGACTGTTTAGCTATCTTTTTCTTTTGATGTCTCTTGTCTAAATAGCATGTTATAGAACTCTGCGAGTTATGTGCAACTATTTCCTAATTGATGTTAAAGCTTGGCATCTCTGACCCATCAAAACATTTGTGGAAAGAAAAATGGCATCAGCAAAGTTCCGGCAACCTTGCATCAACATTTTTTATGGACATTGCAAAACCTAGTTACTTTGTGACCTGCACAAAGTGAGATATATTGTACAAGTGAGATAAAGTTTTATTTCAATTTATAATTGCAGTATTTTTGAAAAACGCAGATTTATATATTCGCAGTAAGTACAAAAATCTGATTATGGTAGTTAAAAGAGTTGTTTGATAGGGCTGGTTAAGCTTTGTTGTGGAAGCCTGTGTTTATGCTGTTACTGTACTCTTCACATTCCTCAATTTTCTCTCATCCAGTATGAAGCCTCATTTTCGACTGCCGAGCAACTCTGAACACTCGGTGGAAATAACATCTGCTGTCAGCACTGTGTCAGTAGGAGATGGACATTTGCACAGAGCTAACTCAAGGAATTTTCAGACAGATCGGCAAGCTCCTACATTATCAGGAAATCAAGAACAAAGCTATTCATTGAAGGATTCTTCTGTCACTCAGATAGATCAGAATGGTGATTATGGCATGGGCAGGGGCAGGTAAGGAGCAAAGACTTCAAATATGTGTTTTGTTATTTCCTCCAGTCAGTTGAAACTGTTTACAGACAAATTGATCACCCGGCATTTCTACTACAAGCCATTCTTTAATCTGATGCCTTGTATGCAAAGTATGCTATATCACTCTGCTGTATTACTTTTCTTAAGTAGGTTAGTTTCTGTAAAATGTAAGGAAGAAGAAAATCACATATGTAACTCCTGACAACTTCAGCACAATTTTCAATATTGGAATTATAAGAAAATGTTCATGGAAGCTCTTCTTCACTAATTTGCAGGAGGAACATTTTCAGAGGAAGAAGGAGAAGAGAAGATGACAGACTTTCAGTAAGTATTTTTTGGGTTTTACCGTAAGTAATGTTTGTAAAAAAAATCCTTTTCACAGCATCTCGTGTGGCATGAAAATGGTACCTTGGACCATGTCCTGCTTATTCCCCACCACTGAGTAATACTAATAGTTATTTTTTTGGCTGAAAAAGGAGTGTTTTTTTTTTAAAAAAAAAATCAGTGTATTGCTGATTTGCATACAGTGTAGCCAGCAGAGGGAGGCCAGCTTCCCCACTGTAAACAGTCTAGTTAGCTCAGGGAAGACTCCAGGCTTCCCTTTTCATGTGACTTGCTGCACTCTACAAACAACAGCTTTGCCTGCTCCCCAATCACACAGTATTGTCACCCTCTTCAACCCAGTACTTTCAGCCCAAGGGAAGAGCCGTAAGGGGTGTGTGAAGCTGTTGTTTGTACTATGCAGCAATTCACAGGAAGAAGGAAGTGTTAGCTAGACCATTTACAATGAGGAAGCTGTCTTCTTTTGCAGGCGACACTACATACAGATGATCTGCCAGCAGTACTTTGATGTACTGCTGGCAGATACATCAATGAGGCTGCAATGATTATGCAAAGAAAGGAAAAATACCAACTTTTTTTGGGGGGGGGGGAAGGATGTGTGACTGTTATATGGTGGTGACCGGTACACAATGAAATACAGGTATTTTTTCTTATTCTGTTTGATAACATTTAATATCCATCAACACAGTGCTATTTAATTACTACTAAAGATGGTAGAAATTATCATATGCCTTAGTGCTAACTTTGATAATTTTGTCTAATAATGGGACATGAGAGCAATATGCTATTACTTTGTAATACGCTAACACACTCCTTTTTCTTGTAGCGACCTCAGCCTTCAGTTGAAGCCAAGACTTTGACACCAAAGTTTGACTTACTTGCCTCGAATTTCCCTCCCTTGCCTGGAAGTATGATAAAAACACAAGGAGACCCAGTCTTGGAGAACAGAATGTCAGACATCGTTAAAGGAATAAGTAAAGAAAAGGTACCTATATTTAACTGCTTTCCACTTTTTTTCTTAGTCTGACATGAAGGAATGAAAACAACTAGCAAGACATTTTAAGGTTCCATTAGAATTATTGGAACTAGACATTGGTTGTTTATGTATATTCTTTTGGACATAACAATTATGAAAATGCCATTGTAAAATAACCTGAGTAAAGTGGGAAGATTGATAACTTCCTCTCAGCAATAGTTAACAGTAATGTGTATGTTATAGGTTCGAGAAATCTTTGACTCTGAAGATATAGGTGCTTATACAGTTTGCAGAAGACACTACATTGGTTGGAATAATGCTGCAGTATGTTAGCTATGATGCCATAACTTTTGCAGCCAAAGCATACTGCTGTGGGGAGCCATTAATTGTGGCTTGAGCATTGTGAGGTAGACCAGAAGACCACATTCGTGAATATACTTTTTATCGGTAAATTACTTTTGGGAGGGAAGATACTACCAACTATACAAAATAATAAAAAAGAGAAAGAAAATACTACAGGAATGACATAACACTTTCAAGAAAAATGTAATGTAGATCCATGTATTAACGTAATAGATCAGTTATAGGACCCATTGTGTAATAAGACCTCCAGCATGATTCTATGGTCAAATTACAGTCGAACCTTTATGTTATTCAAAACTCTTTATACATAACTGAATCCACCTTTAATGAGTTTTTGTAATAAGTGGGCCAAATATAGCCACATTAGAAGGAATAGCATTAGAAGAAGTACATCCTTTCAGTGAGATAAATATCTGGATTTATTTGCAATTCTTCACAATCCCCCAAAACAAATGAGGATTACAGTGTAGTCTTAGACTTGAAAAAAAATCAGTGGATTTGTTCATTATTGGACATTTTGGAGATGTCCTGCTGTCTATACATTTGCAAGAAGTATATTTGCATGTTCCCATTATTATTTTATCGTGTCATGTTCCCATGAATCTATTATACAGATAATTTCTTCATTTAAAATAACAGCCATCATTACCAATTTAGAGTTTTTCCTTTTGGCCTGGCGTCACCTCCAAGGATTGTTATCAAAGTGTTAGTTTCATTAATACCATACTTGAGATGGAAAGAAGTTCGTTTGTTTTCATATTTGGATGACATTTTGGTGTAGTCTGAGAATCAAGCAAAAAGTCAGATCTCAGGAGAATGTTGTAGTGTCTAGAACAGGTTTGCATAATTTAGCGCTTGTAAAGGGCCAACATTAAAAAAGTCTTCTGTTGGCTACTCCTCCCTGATCAGGAAGGCTGGCATGCAAAGGTCCGATTAGCGAAAGGGAAGCCCAGCCCTGGCTGCAGGCCACAGGGAAACTTTGCTGTGCAGACTGGACTAGAGAGTAATTAATTTGTGATTAACTACAAGAAAAATCATCTGAAGACAAAAAGGATCTTATCTAATTAGTCTTCAGGTAGATACAGAAAAGGTTGAATTTTCCTATTAGAGTTAAAATAAATCAGATATTTTCAGAGGAGGAAAGTAAATGTAATGCACTTAGCAAGAGTATTTGGAGTATTGACATCAATCACCCAATTAATTCCATGGATGACATTTCCTACTGCTGCAATTTTTCTTAAGATCACATCAATTAAAAAAAGTATCATTCAGTTATATTGCAGATGATTCTGAAAAAAAAATGGTGGCAGATAAAGGGAAAGTGGCAGTTTCTTTATTCCTCAGCATTCTGTTGATAACAATGGAGCAAGCTTTCATAGATAGAGGGCTCATTGGAATGGCCACACTGCTCAGGGTCAATGATTTGTATTGGAGAAAGGTTTTGTTTTGTTTGTTAGAGATTAAGGTTTTCAGGTTAGCATTAATTCATTTTTTCCTGGCGATTTTGAACCAGCACAAGGTGTTTCAAGAAGATGGACCCAAATTGAAATCATCGTATCTCTACAATCATGAATGTTTAATTCATTTTTGCCACTTGAAAAAATGGAGTATAGAGTTTCAAATGATTACTACTAGATGCCCCTCTCTGCACACAAACAACCCCCATAGCCTCTTATCATTCATAAGGTGGCAGCCCCGCAACATAAGACCTAATGAGATATTTTTCCATTTGTGGCATTTTTAGATTTGATTCTGTCTCAAAATGGGTAGAAAACCTGATAATTCATTAATCAATTTATAACTTTTGGTGTAATTGTAACATGCTGCCATTGTAAAATAAACTGCTTTGGAAATTGAGTCCTTTATTTTGAAATATCATGGATATGATGTAGTAATTGTGGCTCAATCTATTTATACTAAGTTTCTTGGCCCGGTTATTTGATTCTAAGTCTTATTGTATTCCTTTTGCAAAATGGACTATGGCATAGAAAAATGTAGGATCAAAAGAGTGGTTTTGTGTTTTGAGACTCAAGCTCCACCTCTGCATTGTATTAAAGTTACTTTCCCTTTAGCCTCAATACTTTGCCAGCAGAAAATGTTTATGGGCTGGTCATACCCACTATGATATCAAATGACACTGTCCCAAAATTCCAAATGTGCCTATTGGCTCCAGAAAGGTAGGGTTCCCTGTTAGTATTTCTTACAGACTGGTGGGAACTGTCAGACAGCATGCATAAGCACAAATGTCTTCTCAGTTATACACCAGAATTTTCAGCAAGTGTTTCTGCAAACAGTCCAACTCTGTTAGGAAGGATGCTACGTATAGAAGGCCCAGGTCTAGTCTAAATTCCTATGTGAGGAATGTAGGTGGGGATTGTTTCCTTTCTGCTGTGGCTAGTGTTGGTCTCCTTGATTGGCTTTGTGCCCATACATTCTTTCTGTTTCTGGGTATTGGGTTATTGTAGAAAGGTACAATTGCTTTTACCAAATTCTAGAGAAGTGCCATGCTGTACTTGTTTTTAGTGCACTCTGTCTACGTGTGTTTGTATACCAGTTGTAACCAACTTGCTGCTCCTTATGCTCCTGTTCTCTTGTATCCTGCATTTAAATCTCCTCTCTTCTTTCCTACATCCAGGAAAACAAAGAGTTGACAGTCAGTTCTTTAACATCTACTCAGGAAGAACATGGGCAAAGCACTGTTCACCCTGTTGTGAGTGCCAGTTCTCCCTGTGAGATTGATATTCCTGGATTAAGGTATGTCGAAAGTGTTTACACTTTAAAGCAATAGCTTTTCAAGTGAAATGCAATTACATTTCCCTTTAGCCATAATGTACTAGTATTTTCTGTCAGTGATCTTTTGAAAGTGATTTATTATTTCAGGCTGAGTATCCCTTTTCCAAAACGCTTGGGACCAGAAGTGTTTTGAATTTCAGATTTTTTTCAAATTCTGGAATACCTGTATTTCATGTTTAGACAAGTATAAGCATGAAATGCATTTATGTTTCATGTACACTTTATGCACATACCAATATTTTTGCATATCTTAAGCCATGAGAAAGCAAAGGTATCACTTTTTCAAACACCCATGTGGACAATTTTGGAGGATTTTGGATTTCAAAATTCCAGATAAGAGATCCTCAACCTGCCCTGAAAAAGCCTAATAGAAAATCAGATTATCATAAAACTTGAAGCTAGTCAAGTCAGGACTATGAGACCTTCTTCCCATCATAGTAAATTGTGACACAGGAAAAATAGGATATTTTTGGTAGCACTGATCAGGGTAACTGTTCAGAGCTGAAAACTTGGAAGTGACTTGGTAAAAGCTATTACGATACTTACCTTTAGAGTATGCAAAGGGACATTTCCTGCATAGTTCTAAATTCTTTGACTAGTTCAAATTTTAAGCCCTGAGTGGAATCTAGTCAAGAGCTATAGCTAACACATCTCTTAATCAAATAAAAGAACCAAAATCAACAGTACAAAAGTCTAGTGAGCATGAGCATATGGAATATATAAGTAGTACCATTGCACATAATCATTATTTAAAACTTACTGAAATTTCTCAGTAGTGAAGGATGATGTGATGATGATGATGATGATACAGGTCACTGCTCCCTTTTCTACAGAGCAGCCTTTGAGCTACCCTTTTGAATAGAGGTTTACATTTTTAGAAGTCTTCATTTCTTCTGTTTCGTAATTCATTAATGGAAACCAAATTTCATCACTTTTCTTTTAGCTTTGTATTCATAGTGAAATCAGGGCCATTGGATATGTCCTGATTAGTCCTAATTTGATAGTATGCAAACTCTCCTTCTACCTGAAAACAATAAGCAGAACAGGGGACTCTAACATTATCATTTCCTTTGGATCTTTTCGTCCATCTTTGCCCAATGAAACTAATGATGATTTCAAAAGCTTTCCCAGATAATTTTGTACCTTCTCATCCCAAAATATTTCAGGTTGAGCATCACTTTTCAAATTTTACCCAGAATACTCTAAAATCTAAATTATCCACATAGGTGGCTGAGATACTTGCATCTTTCATTTCTAATGGTTCCGTTGACACAAACTTTGCTTCATGTGCAAAATTATTGAAATGTTGTGCAAAACTATCTTCAGGCTATGTCTATAAGATATATATGAAACACAAATTAATTTGATCTTTGATCTTTTATCTCATCTCCAATATAACTTATTATATGCATTAAGGCAAATACAAGTATTCAATTAAAAAAAACAAATCTCAAACTCGAATATTTTGGATAAGTGATGCTCAACCTATGGCACAGTACACGTTTGCAAAAAGTATGTTGATGATCTAAAAGCTGATTGATGCCTGAAAATGCAAAGTTTATATCATTACGGCATTTGTTTTTTTTGTGTATGATATAACATAGTATTCTTGTTGGATTTGCCAGTGCCACTCAGCTAGACAAGAAGCTAGAAGAGGTCCAGGTGCAGAAAGAAGCTGCAAGCCAGACTTCCCCACCTTCCTCTGTATGTCCCCTCAGTACTGTAAAATCACCTAGAACAAACATCACTTCCTCCACAACTGGTGCAAACACAATGCCTACTTTAACAGTACAGGTGAGGGCATATATTTTCAGCACACTTTTCATAAACTATGGAAGGATACCATGTACATGTAACAAAATATTCAAACTTTTGGGAGGTGGGAAGAGAAAGAAAAATCCTTAATTTTACTTATGAATATTTATTAACATGTTGCCATTGATTTTATTTCTTGTTAATCTAAAATCACTGTGTTTTATAACCCAAAAAGGAACCCAGGAAACTCAGTTATGCTGAAGTCTGCCAGAAACCCCCAAAAGAAACGGCTCCAGTTCCAGTTCAGCCACTTAGGGAGCTGCGTACCAACGTTACTTCGCCTGCCAAAACAGAAGAAAATGGCACCCATGAAAAAACTGGAGAGAAGACACATGAGAAACCTGAAGGGCGGGTGAAAGACTTTGTTGCCTTCAGGGGCAGTGGGCCTCCTAAGGGGGGACCTGCAGGAAAAATCAGGGAACAGAGGCGCCAGTGTGGACGCAGGCCTTCTCCTCAGGGAGCGCCTCGGCGTGTTGGCAAGGAACAGTATGTGCCACCCCGATCACCAAAGGAAAACTGATCATTTTTTTAATTTAATCATAACTATGGACTAAAGAACAGTAGAGGAAAAGCTGGCCAGCTGAGAGAAATGTAATAAATGTGGGAAAGTGGGGCACAGAACCGAAGAGCACAGGGTTTGCAATGTGTGAGAGAGGTTGGAGGGGTCCCAATATTCATCTCGAAGTGACATAAAATGCTGGAGGAATTGATCAATATAAATATGATAAAGGTTATAATTTTTGTAACTTTTTTTGTTTTTAATTTGCAGCAGTTTCCTGCTCAAACTAGATTATTGTGTTATGAATTAGCTTGTTGAACGTGAGGAACAAATACACACGTTAGCTTGTTCCTCATATCACAATGGGGCAAAATATTTTTTTTGGGAAAAAATTCTGTAAAAATTATAAATTACTTTTTTAAAATCTATTTAATGTATGGCCTGTAAGATGATGTGTATGCCATTTATGGCCTTGCATTACAAATCAGCCCCAAACTGACATGCTTGGTCTGTATGAATGAGTGTAGTCACATACTTGTTATGTCATGATTTAGTCACTGATGATAACTGAATGTACTTCTGTAGTATTTTGTGTTTTGGAGATTTAGTCTGTGACCTTACTAATTTTGGTCAGCTTTTAAAAACTATATGATTTTACTCTGGAGTATACAAACAGCAGGATTAGTAAGAAAGAACTAGTGGGCAAGGTTTTAATTAGTTCTAGCATTTTCTCCTAGTTGTTTTACTTCCTCCCCACTGCTTTAGTATTTTCTCTAATCTTTATTACAGAATTATACACATCTAGTTGGAATGAATGTTCCAGCAGTGGTCCAAGAGAAATACAGGAAGAATGAAAACAGTTTCGTAAATATTCTCTTGGCATCATATTCAATTAACCAAGGCTGTTTGTTGCATATGCTGAATGGTGTAAAAATCATACTGAGTCCACCTGAGTTATGATTTTGCTCCAATACATGAATTGGCCTCTACAGAGTGAATTGCACTGATGTATTGAAAAAATTCTATTCATAAGCACTTCTTTCTATAATAAAAATCAGGTTTTCTTTAGTAGGGAGACTTGGAGAAAAACCCCAATGGGTAAATATGCTCCCACAACTATGAGAGTTATTAGCCTTCGAAATGTTAAGATTAAATGGGAGAGTATTGGAGAGGCCTTTAGCATACCTTTATTTATGGCTGGTAACCATAGCAAATAAGAAAAGAAATAGGAAAATTACAACATGCTAATTTGCCAAAACCTGCATGCTGCGATTGAAGGTTCTGTATAAAGTTTATAGGAACATATATAGCAGCAAAGAAATGTACCTGTTTCTTTAGTTAATAATGAGCATACAAATTTAAATTCATTAGTTGTGAACACTGGAAAATTCAGTTGCGAGATACCACCATACATCTTAGTTTGTATATGCTAGTGATAACTTTAAAATGTCAGTGGCAGATAAACAATTAACTGTGAAAATGTTCATCTTCTGATTTTTCTTAGCCACTTAACCTTTGGCAGTTTCTTATTCAGTAGGCATTCTCTATCAATGGCTTTGAGAACACTCATATCTATTTTTATAAGTATACATATATATATATAGATATATATAAATCAGATTTGTCATTTCTCTAACTTATTATTCAGCTTGGCAATCACCCTTTTTGATTTGATTGAAAAGTGTATATGTACTTAAGCAGTTGATACTCATTTTTTACTAATGTTATTGATCATTATTCATTTTAAACTGTCTATCCTGGGTTTGACAGTCTCTAAATTTACACAATTAATTGATCATGTCTGGAAACACATTCAAACCCACTTTGATTTATTCATGTTATTTTTGATGGACATATTTTCACAAACTGAAAATATTTGAAATGATAAGGACTCTGTAAAATTTATGAAAGACTACTTCAAAAACATTTTAAAAATCTCTACTGCACTTAGAATAGAAAAATGTTGAACTGCTACAGTTATACTGAGAATAGAAGTGCACCGTGTCATTGCAAACTCAGTATGTATTTAAATTTGTAATACCTGTCCTGAAAAAAGAAATTGGGTTGTTAGTGAAAATATGTAGGGTTCTTTTTGAGGGAAAGCTAGTGAATATAAGTTGGCAATCAGAGTGTAGGAAATCTGACCCTGTGGATTTGTCCATATTTGAATGGAATCTAGTATTCAGAAGCAGATGAAAATTAAATATAATTCTTTGGTTTATTGGATTCTGAAACAAGTATGGCTCACAACTGTGAGATTTAAAAACTTGACAATTGGAAGGGATGTTATTATGCATCCTGTATGTATGTATGTGTGTGTGTGTGTGTGTGTGTGTGCACGCTTCCCACAGTGGGTATATGGCTCTTGTGCAATGTATGTGTAAGTGTGTGAACAGCTTTTTCCTATGTAAAAATTACTAGCCTGGTGGGACTCACTATAACCTAAATATTTGATAATTTTCTCTTCAACTAACATAGCATCCTCTTCTGCCCCTCATTTGCTACATAGATGTCTGATAGGTTTAGAGGGAAAAACAATGCAATTACTGAAAAGAGGGAGAGCAATGCTGTATGCTCTTAACATCTGCATTTTCATGTTAACTTCTGTGTTTATTGCATGGTTAAATACATATCTGGGCTGGCTATTGCTCTTGTTCATTCACAGCAGTGTCTTGGATTTCCATCAATCAGTCTTTCCATTTTTTTAAAATGAGAGAATACATTCAGAATCTAATCCACTGTTATGACAGTTCTGTTTGATTGTAAGAACATGCAGTGTGGTAGTGCTTGGGGTTTTTGTGTGTATCCTTTACATTCAAACATAAACTAATAAGTTATTGTTCCTACAGCTGATGGCAAGTTGAGGCACTGAAGTCCTTGTCCTCTGTGGACTAGAAACAGCATTGGATGAATGTAAAAATACACCAGTATAGCCTGTACTGGTAAACATAACCAAAATGATCATTTTCATTGTGTAAATATTGGTTCAGCAGAGTGAAAGCTGATCCTTAAAACTATCAAAACTGTCCATCAACCAAGGGAACTTCCATGTTTTCCAAAACTGGATGTACATGCCTCTTATTCTTGAAAGTTTTGCTAAAGAACAAGGATGACATTTTTCTTTTGTATTCAGAGCTATTGTTGGCTGGTGAATTCATGAGAGTGTTTCCTTAATAGCTGGAATCCTGGTCCCCCCTTTTCTTTGTTTCCTGTCGTAGTCAGGGATGTGGTTTTAGCAGTAAGCTAAAAAAAACCTCCACATTACTGAACAGAAGAAAACTAAGATGGAACAGGCAGATAAGTAGCAATTAAGTGACTTAAGCAACGCTTTACTGTAGTTTAAATAGCTATGGCCTTACTACTTCATCAACATCAGCTAAATGTCTGAATATATCCACTCTTTTTACTGTTACTCATGTGAATATACACAAGTGGAAAAGATACCTGCTACGTGTGTACAGATTATTTTAAATTTGTAAAATGCAGCATTGTATACAGACAAAATGCAACAGAAATGCACTTGGGGATGGGGATTGCTTAAACTTTTGTAAATTGTTGATTACAACAGATATGCAATAGATTTCTTTTAATTTTTGATAATTACTTCTGAAACATGAGATTGTTACCATCAATCTTTAATGATCTATCATGCTCTTATGTGTGAGTGAGAGAGAGACTGAAACCAGAGTAAGTGTAGGTATTATGTAGTGTGGGTTTCCTTTAGGATGGTACATTTGATTCCCACTCTGTTCTCTTTTTTTTTCTTTGAATGAAGGTTGATTGAGTCTTGAGCCCTGGACCCTGGAAGATCCAATGAAGTGTAATTAATGTTAATTTAGGAAAATCAAAATGGGAACTGTTCAGACCTCAGACTAACCAATAATAACATTTACCAATTTGTGTAATAGCTAGAGGGTTGTTTTTTTTTTAAAAGAATTCAGTCATGGATAAAAAATTTCCCCTGCAGGATACTTCAAAAGAAAAGTGGTTAGTGAGCAAACAGCACCCAATTTAAAAATATTCAGCTATGTTCCTTCCCGGAAGAATTTGAGTCACCTGACATTTACAATCACACTTTTCAAAGTTACAGGGCTCCGGTGAAATAATTCATATAAATACTGTCTTGCTTCTCTAATTTGACAATTTGGTTTATTTCTGTCATCACAGCTGTCTAAAATAACAAAAATGTGTAAAATAGATTCATGCTTAACTGTTCAAATTATTCATGTAATTTGTATTTGTTTTTGACATTGCCAAGGTGCTATGGGAAATGGAAATAACAATTAGAAGGAAACAATAAAAGCCACCTTTAAAAATATTTTTGTCCAGATACAAAATGACTTGATGTGCCAAATGCATGACCAAAGGTGTCAAATGCATGCCCAAATCTTAATTGATTTTTGTGGATATAAGTTGGAAGTATGTATGTGAAGTTTCGAGAATCTCTATTGCCATTGCCACTGAGTCAAGATATTTTTGAACCCTGCCACTTCCTACTTGTATTTTGTGTAAGAAAAGGCCAGAGGCCCCCATCTCTGATTGGATTTCCAAGTTGGCAGCTTTTGTATATGCCACATGGATTACTTAACTCCATGGGCCTGATACCTAATGTGCAGTTCTGTTACTTGTGTATATTTCTTCGTACAGCACATCAATTGGGGCCCTGATTTGGAGTGAAAGACTGCTGCAGAGGAGTGAGGGATTTTAATGATTCACCATGGTCTGTTTTAATTCTGAAAATGGCTGTTGTACAGTGAACACAATTCGCTTGTGGGAAGAAACCAAGGAAAGTTAAATTTTCCTCACCAAACACACATGGATTTGCTTCATACTACTGCATCAATAATGTGAAAAATTCAAACAAAATCAGACATAAACTGGTGGTAAATGTATGGATTTCCTCAAGGAACATTCCCCAGAACTACAGGAGATACTTGTGGCATGTAACATTCTGTAAATTCAAACCTGGATTGTAAGAGAGAGCACTCTCTCATCATTGAATAAGATACTCATAGTAAACTGAATCAATGTTCAGCAAGGGACACTTCTGCCTTTTCAGCTGTTGTCAAGTTCTGAAATTGCCTCAGCCCTCATCCAAATACCTTAGATTTAGTGATTATGGGAGAAGGCTGTCTTTTTTCCTATAGTGTAGCTTATAGCGTACTGGTTAATATGTGAAGGTAGTCTTTAAGTGCAAAGTAATGCCATTACCCCAACTGCACATTTTGTTCTGTTAACAAGTTGCTTTTGATTGTCATGACCCTATGAGAAAGAGACTGCCATGATACCAAGGCCATTTATACTACACTATTATAATGCTGTTATTCCACCTTGGGCCTCCTGGTGGCGCAGCAGGTTAAACCGCCTTGTGTAGGTATGTCGTGTTGTGTAAACGTAAGGAGAAACTTGAGTATTTCTAAAACTATAAAGGAAAGGTTTTCATGAAATGTGTCCTCAAACATTTTATTACAATGCATAAAGGGATTGATTTGACCTCCAGTTTGCTAGTAAAACTGAATTACTGTGTTGCAAAACGATGCATGTCTAAAAGTGTGTCAGCAACATGAAATATTTAAAAAGCTGTGGTCTGGATAAAGGTTTGATTTGCTTTCAGATCTATTTGTCTTCTTCGCAGGCCATGGTAACTTTCTGGACTCACAATAGTTATATACATCTTAAACACATGCAAAAGAGAGGTATGCGCACACTATATTGGGAATCAGAGAAACTATGTTTGGATAGAACAAAAGATATAATTAAAACCATGGAAAGACATTGTAGGGAACAATGTCTTAATAAAATATGTTTAAAATTTAGTACCAAACCAAACCATCAATTATATGGATTAAATATAAATTAAAACTACATAGCCATGTTAAGCAAGGTTTTGATATCCCTGATGCTCCTGTGACATCCCCATATAGCACATGGCTAGTTTGAGTATTAAAAAATACTTGTATGCATACAGATTAATAGACTGATTTAGAGCACAGGAAGATGGGCTTAAAGCTAACCTTAAAAACTGGCATAGACACCAAGAACGGGGAAGCCCTGGCCCTTGAGCGCTCTAACTGGAGGTCAGTTGTAACTAGCGGTGCTGTGGAATTTGAAGAGGCACAAATGGAGGGTGAAAGGAAGAAATGTGCCAAGAGAAAGGCATGTCAAGCCAAACCTGACTAGGACCACCTTCCACCTGGAAACCGATGTCCTCATGCGGTTCAAGAATAGGGCTCTACAGTCACCTATGTATCGAATTGCCAAGACACTACACTTGGAAGGCCATCATACTTGGACAACGAGGCATCACCTAAGTAAGTATTCTATTGTTTTAGTGCTAGCCACTAAAACAGGATAACAATAATAATACTTCCTGCATGGCAGAAGGCGGCTGGACTAGATGACCCGGGGGGGGGGGGTCTCTTCCAATTCTATGAGTCTTTTAAAAAAGATGGCTAATGAAAAGACGTGTCTTGCTGGAGCATGCTAGCAATTTATTTAGAGAATAATCACCATGATGAGAACTAGTGCTGGCCATTTTATTTTTTCCTGGGAGTAGTGTCATCTTGTGATGTATCTATCAGGAAAAGTAAAAGAAATAAAATGCATTGTATTACATTATGTAACAAAATTTGAAAAAGTTTTTATTCCCGGTTTAAAAGTATTATTTCCTTCTTTAATCGTGCAGTACTTACTTTGAAAGTCATTGTTATACCCCAGAAACTTCGTTTTTGTGGCTGCCACAACCTATGTTGAATGGGTTGAAACTCGAGATATTATTTGAAAAACTATAGCAAAATGTGCTGCAAGATGTCCCTTCTGCAAAAACAAAGTTTGTGCAGTTTAATAAACCTTTTTTGTGTTTTTATGATAGAACCAATTAGGAAATGATATTTATAACCCAGGAACAAACATAGTGTTATTTTTATTAAGGTTATTCATGTAGTGTGTCAGAGGGCATAGACGCTGGGGAAGGAATGTTGTTCGATCCTTCTTTCACTGCTATGAGAGCGGTAGTTTATTCATTTATTTAGGGGATTTTTATGCCACCTTTCTCCAGGTGGACCCAAGGCGGCTTACATAATCTTTCAAATGTAACATAAAATCAATCTTTAAAATGTAACATAAAACCAGACTGATTGATAACTGGCAAATAGAGGGAGAAAACATGGAGGCAGTGACAGACTGTATTTCTGGGCACAAAGATTACTACAGATGCAGACTGCAACCAGGAAATCAGAAGATATTTACTTCTTGGGAGGAGAGCAATGACCAATCTTGACAAAATAGTGATGAGTAGAAACATTGCACTGGCAACGAAGATCTGCTTAGTCAAAGCAATAGTATTCCTCATAGCAACCTATGGATGCGAGACCTGGGCCATAAGGAAGGCTCAGTGAAGGAAAAGAGAATCTTTTGAACTGTGGTGCTGAAGGAAAATTCTGAGAGTGCCTTGGACTGCAAACAGATCTAACCAGCCCATCCTCCAGGAAATAATGCCCAGCTGCTCACTGGAGAGAAGGCTATTAGAGGCCATGATGAAGTACTTTGGTCACATATTGAGAAGACAGGAAAGCCTGGAGAAGTTAATGATGCTGGGAAAAATGGAAAGAAAAAGGAAGAAGGGCCAACCAAGGATGGTACCCTTGAAGTGATTGGCTTGACCTTGAAGGAGATGGGGGTGGCCACGGCTGACAGGGAGGTCTGGTGTGGGCTGGTCCATGAGGTCACAAAGAGTCGGAAGCGACTGAACAAATAAACAACATAAAATCATCAGCTAAAAACAAATAATAAAATTTCCGAGCATGCGCCACAGCATGTTGTTGTTCATTCATTCAGTCGTCTCCGCCTCTGTGACCTCATGGACCAGCCCACGCCAGAGCTCCCTGTCAGCTATCACCACCCCCAGCTCCTTCAAGGTCAGTCCAGTCACTTCAAGGATGCCATCCATCCATCTTGCCCTTGGTCGGCCCCTCTTCCTTTTTCCTTCCACTTTCCCCAGCATAATTGTCTTCTCTAGGCTTTGCTGTCTCATCATGATGTGGCCAAAGTACTTCAACTTTGTCGCTAGTATCCTTCCCTCCAATGAGCAGTCGGGCTTTATTTCCTGGAGGATGGACTGGTTGGATCTTCTCGCAGTCCAAGGCACTCTCAGAACTTTCCTCCAACACCACAGCTCAAAAGCATCAATCTTCCTTCGCTCAGCCTTCCCTAAGGTCCAGCTCTCACATCCGTAGGTGACTACAGGGAATACCATGACTTTGACTAGGCGGATCTTTGTTGCCAGTCTGATGTCTCTACTCTTTACTATTTTATCAAGACTGGACATTGCTCTCCTCCCAAGAAGTAAGCGTCTTCTGATTTCCTGGCCACAGTCTGCATCTGCAGTGATCTTTGCACCTAGAAATACAGTCTGTCACGGCCTCCACATTTTCTCCCTCTATTTTCCAGTTGTCAATCATTCTTGCGCCACAGCATAATGCATGCTATAAACCAGGCATGGACAAATGTCGGCCCTCCCTCCAGGTGTTTTGGACTAGTCTGTTAGGAATTGTGGGAACTGAAGTCCAAAACACCTGGAGGGAGGGCTGCATTTTGCCCATGTATGCTGTAAACAAAGTTACAATCAATTCAAATTCCCCTTAGGACTGTAAAGTGCTAGGATTCAAATAAGGTTTCCACAGCCTTGAGCCAGAGCAGTCGTAGTGGTGAATGTCCAAAGGCTTCCTTGCATCCTTCCTTCCTTCCTTCATCAGGGAGAAAGGGCGGCCATGACAGGAGCAGATTGCGCAGGCGCGGAGCGGCCTCGAGGGGGCGCTGGAGTCACAGGCGCTCGGCTTGGTCGTCTCCTCTTTATTCTTCGGAGGCGGAGCCTCGCGTGGCCGCCCCGCCCCTCCTTACCACGTGACCTCGTCGGTTAGACTCGCGGCCAGGAGGAGGAGGAAGAGGAGGAGGAGGAGGGCGGCGGCAGCCCTGAAGGGAGGCAGGAAGGCAAGAGAGAAGGATTATGGCTATGGCGGCCGTTGTTCCTGCTGCCACTGCTGCGACGGCTGCTGGTTCGCGTGGCAGGACCCGGAGTCGCCGGCGCTGAGGAGGAGAAGAAGGAAAGAGGAGGAGGAGGAGGAGGAGAAAGGCGCCGCCGCTGCTGCCGCTGCTGAGGAGGAGGAGGAGGAGGCCCGGTCTGTCCCCGCCATGGCTGAGCCTCCAGGCGGGAATGGGGCCGCCTCTCCTCCCGCTGGTCTGCCCCGAGAGGTCCGGGAGCAGCTGGCCGAGCTGGAGCTGGA
This sequence comes from Anolis sagrei, assembly GCF_037176765.1. Classification (NCBI taxonomy): domain Eukaryota; kingdom Metazoa; phylum Chordata; class Lepidosauria; order Squamata; family Anolidae; genus Anolis; species Anolis sagrei. The sequence continues at coordinate 140,521,147 of NC_090022.1, forward strand.
GCTCTCCGAAGGTGAGGCCCTTCCCCGAATGCAGACCTCGCCGTTTCCCCGAGGCAGGCCTCTCCTCCTCCGCCAGCCCCCTCCTATTCCTTCGGGGTCCATTGGAGCCGGGTTTGGGAGGAAAAGAGGCGCCTCTCGACGCTCTTCCCCTGCAGGCCCAGTCCTGTCTTATCTGGAATAGATAAGGCCATGTTTTTGTCTTGCTTTTGTTGTTATTTGGGATTTTCTATGCGTGCCTGAGGTCTGATTGTATGTGGGAAGCTTAAATGAGAGGTTAAATCTTATGCATGAGGGGGTTAAAGAGGAAAAAGGCTCCTCTCACTCCCCCCGCCCAGATATGTAATGACCTGCTTTCTGTTATTTGCTGGAAGGTCGAATTAGGGCCCTTCCAGACAGGTCCTACATCCCAGGATCTGATCCCAGGTTTTCTGCTTTAGACTGGATTATATGAGTCTGCACTGCCAGGTAATCTGGGATAAACAGAAAACCTGGGATATAGTGCCTGTCTGAAAGGGCCCTAAGAGTTGAAGTCTTCACTATCAGGATGTGTTTATGTTGCTTCCTTACCTTCCCCCCCCCCTTGCAGCATTAATTGACCTCTTTCTCTGTAGGTGCCTGAAATGGAAAGGTTCCCCCTCATTCTGTTCTCATTCACTTTCCTAATGAAGCTGTCTATAAAAAAATGATGATGATGATAATCCCCCGATGGTGCAGTGGGTTAAACTGCTGAAATGCTGAACTAGCTGTCCAAAAGGTCACAGGTTCTAATCTAGGGAGCAGCGTGAACTCCCGCTGTTAGGCCCAGCTTCTGCCAACTAGCATTTCAAAAACATGCAAATGTGACAAGATCAAAAGGTACTGCTTCGGCAAGAAAGTAATGGTCATGCTGGCCCCATGACCTTGGAGGCATCTACTGACAACGCCAGCTCTTCCGCTTAGAAATGGAGAAGAGCACCACCCCCCAGAGTTAGACATGACTAGACTGAATGTCAAAGGGAAACAATTTCCTTTACCAATAACTGCATTGTTGTATCCCACCATCATCTTCCCAAAGGGATTTGGGTCGGCTTACATGCACCACAAAGTGCCAAAACCAGAACATTGAATAAAACCCAATTTTAAAAATACAGGTGAATAAAATATATAAGCATGTTAAACAACAACTTAAAACGCAATTAAAACAGTGCTCCTCAACCAATGGTGGTAAGCTACTGTAAAAATGGCTACACTATAAATGATTGGACAGGGAATTGGATAAGTGCAAAGCTGTAACCATGTGATAAATTGCAAGACTGCTTAACAATTGCATAGATCAGCTAGGCCTACTCACTGCCTTGCAAATGGCCTTACTTGCTGCTGCTTTTTTCTGCCATCTTTCATTCCACATGAGTTGGCAGCTACTGCCTTGTCGCTTCCTCCAACTTCAGGGCGGAAGCAGGAGCTGTGAGCTTCTCTTTGAGCTGATGGATAGATAGGTTTTGGTTTTGCTTTCCTTGTTCTTGGTGTAAAGTGCCACATGTTTCCATACAAAGCTGAGATCATTGCGCCCCAGGTCTTCACTCACATTGCCTGTCTGGGCGCATCCAGGTGGGATTTTGAGCTCAGCAATGATCTGATTCCCTCAGGTTAGGGTACATCAGTGCTTGATCATATCCTTGAAGGTCAGTGTTCCTTTGGCTGTCGCATGTGGGGGGTTGACAGTTCACACCTAGAGAGTCCAAACCTATGTCTTTCTTTCCTGGAAACTTTCCAAGACTGGGTTGCTGTGAGTTTTTGGGCTGTATGGCCCCGTTCCATGTCTCCTGACGTTTCAGCCACATTATGGCAGGTTGTGAGGATGTCTGCCATAGATGTGGGTGAAATGTGAGGAAAGAATGCTTCTAAAATATCGCCATACATCCTGAAAACTCACAGCAACCCAGTGATTCAGGCCATGAAAGCCTTCGACAACACATTCTCCAAAGACTGACAGTTGATGGTCAGCGTCCCAGCCCCATATACAGCATCAATGCTGTAGGTCATTTTATTATCCAAATCCACTTCCTCATGCACTCATTTGTTCATGAACTACTTTACAGTGTACATTTTCACCATTTGGCCTGAACATATTTAAATTCTTCTGACCCTGGAGAAGTAGTTCAAAGTATATCTTAAAGGTGGTAGTAAATTTTGCCCTGTTCATATGCCTCCAGGTCATTTGCCAAGGAACAGCTGTCTTTTCAAATATATTTACGGAGAAGAAAGTGATTTAATACTAATTTTTTTTGTTACCTTTTATATCATGTAAATATACTAATTCTGGTGTGTTCAGTGGACAATTTCCCCAAGTTTCTCTCTTGAAAAAAAATTAAAATCCACAAGAAGACAGCAAGTAAAGTAGGAAATTGTCCACTGAACACATCAGAATTAGTATATGTGAGTGTGGAATTTGAGATAACAATGTAGAGTGGGGGGTTATAATGTGTTTTCCATATGACCTTTGCAAACTGCTGCATGCAGCTGTCATCTGTTAAGATAAAGTTCCTGTTTATGCTGAAAACAAAACCATAAGCTGTGTTTGAGCCATGAACGCACACTTCCTCTCTTCTATGGTTTCTTTTAAAAAAAGTCTCCAAGTTAAATTTTCCGCAAGTTGACTCTTAAGATATTGTCCTCAGTCATCTTGAAAATGACAGAAAATGAACCCAGTGGTTGGCTTTTTATGGAACAGGAGAAGTTGTGTGCCGAAGGTGAGGATGGAATGGAAATTCATTGGAGAGAGAATAGAAGCTCATTCTTATTAGGAATTTATTCCTGGTTTGTGTTAGAGATACCATATATGGGAAGTTTAACAAAATTGTAGAGAACTCCTATCAGTGTGTATCCTTACTTTTTATCGTTACTTCAGAAGAAAAACATTCTGTGACCAGGGATAAGTAGTCTGGTTGTGCTGTCTTGAAGCCCAAGAAAATACATTAATCTGAATCAATTGCTATCATTAACTCCTGTCAGTTTTGGGGCTTTTGATTACCCTGCAGTATGGAAAATATAGGTTGAAGTGTGTCATTACACAGAATGTAAAATGGCCTCAGTGAGCCATACCTAGCATGTCTGACTGGGATCATATAAATTGGGGTCTGACACAAATGAAAGGCACTAGGTTGGGGAAAACTGGCCTGTAAAGTCCATGAGCTCTCTACAAAGCTCGCTAACTGAAAACTTAGCAGAGAATTGCTTGGCTTCCTGCATGATTTCTTAACAATGTTCTATGAGGACAATTTGAATTATTTCAGCAGTGGTATATAAATGTAGGTTGCAGTAATTATATATATGGATTTATTCAGGAATTATGTCTTATTTCCGCACAGTCAGTTTGTTCTTTATAATTGGAACTACGTTCCCCATGTGGAGGTTAGTCCATCATTCTGCTCACTTCTGCTTTGTAAGGAAGCAGCTAATCTCTTCTTGACACACCCTTGGAATAAATTACTTTGGTAACAGTTAGGTGAACAGGCAATTCAGGAGAAGCAACATATGCATCTGTTAAAAGAGTTGTTGGTACTTGTTTAGTTGCTTATGCTGATTTCTTTAATAAGAATTTAATGTGACATTTGTATTTTTAAAGGTCTTAACTTGTCATCCGAGTACCTTGGCATCCTTAATAGTGCTCACTCTCCATGGTGCTCACTTTGTTGGAGGTTTCTCGCCCTTAAAGATTGTTTTCAGCATGCTAATAAATCAGTTTGCACCATGCATTATTAGATGGAAAACAGTTTAATGCCAATTTGTATTAGTTAGGTTATATCTATAGGAACTTCATGTAAATATTTAGTTTATATCAGGTAGTCCTTTTCCATTTTAGTGAATTTCAACAACATGGAATAATGGAAATGATAGATCTCTTAACATTCTTCTGGTTGAACTCTAAATATCTGGATTTACTGGCACATTCAATTGCTGGGGATTTTTTAAAAATTTCATTTAGCTCTTTAAAACATGTTTGACCTTTTAGTATATGCTGTTTAGTTTTCATGGGAAATCTTGCTTTGTTTATGCAGTGGTGGATCATTATATTCTTTAAGTAGCAGCTCAACACACTGCAGTATTTTTTAAATATAGCCCAGTAAGAATACTAATTTATGATGAAAGTATGTTTACATAAACAATGCATGTGTACTTCTGTGGTGGCCTTTTGCATGTCTGCATATTGGCATTTCTCTGCTGTATTGTCAATCATGTGCTGCTTGTCATTTGTCAATGAACATCATTCTAGTAAATGGAAAAATCTTGCCTGTTTGAGCAGATGTTTATTTCTCTCCTACTAATCTAAGGGATATCTATACTACAGATATAAATTGATTTAATATTAATTTTCCCTATTAAGGAAACTTTGAGGAGTGCTAGTAAAGAATTTCTATGCCCTTTACAGTTTCCAGGATTCTTTTGCAGAAAGATGTGAGAATTAATGTGTGCTAGACCTATTATCAGTTTATAGAATATTCCCATCAATAGATACTTGTCTAGTGATAAATGTAAGTTATGTTTTTGCAACCTTACTCCATTTGGTTTATATGTACACAATTATGTAAAACAAATTGAAATGATTGTGTCACATGTGGCACTTGCATTTGTCCATGGTCCATAAAAGTTCCAACTCCAGACAGAAATGGAAAGGTGCTGAAGGAAAGTCTATGGCAGTGGTTTCCACCTCCCAGGGTTGTCTGGAGATAGATTTCCTTGGGGGTGGTAGGGCAGCTGTGCAAAATGAAGGAGAAAGGTTGGGGATTGCATTCCAGCTTTCCTGTTTGGACAGATTAAAAGGGATCTGGTTTTTTTCATCATCTTGTTTCACCAACAGTTATCTCGCTTCTTTCACTGTGAGGTTATTGTTTGCTTTGTGGGTGTTTCTCCTGAGGGCTTTGAATAGTCTCTGATATGAGCTGCATGTTTCCATTTTATTTCTGAAGGGAAAGGGGTGCTGGAACAACATGGGTGGAAATATTACTGGATCTCCTGGAAAGTGACAACTCTTGGTGCTTCCAGATGAGGCTTTTATGACAAAGCCCCCTGCTCTCAACATACAGGGGATGTCTTTTAGTTTGAATGTGCCCATGCCTGTTTCTGTTTTTTTTTCTTGTTCTTTTCACAAATGATCAGTTGAAGAGGAAAGTATAGATGAGCTCCACATTATCTTCTCACTGTCAGCACTAGAAGAAATCCACCTGGAGACATCACATATGGACGCCATGTTTGCATCTAATGATATTGGTTTGTGAGCAGAATGTCTTGGGAGATTCTCCATATCACACAGTGTAGCATAGTGGTTTCTCAGGATTTTGATCATTCCAGCTTCCATGTTTACATCTTAAACACCGTTCTGCTAGGAAATATGTAAACCTTTTTTTGTTAAGAAAAGTACCAACATGATAAGGAAAAGAGGGGGTCTTTGGGTTGCAGTATTTCATATGTGCTTTTTTGTTTCCTCAGGACCATTTTTATTCTTTGCTTTTCTTTCCAGCAATGGGTATTTGCCAAGATGTTTGAAGTCTTCCATGGTGTCTGTGTTCAGTTGTTTAAGCTGTTTCCTCCTAATGCTCATAACATTGTTTCCATTACTCTTGGATTTCTTGATTGTAGATTTTGGTGGAGAACAGTATTTGTGTGTTGGTAGAATCTGGAGCCTTTGCTTTAGGGCCATACTCACAGTAAACAAGCATTTGTAGGGTCATTTTGCCAGTGGGCAAACACTTGTATCACAAAGACATTTTAATCACGATGGAGCATTTTCAAATTTACAACCATCAATTTCATATGAGGAACCTAGAATAGCTGGCATTGTTTGATTTGGCTTATTTAAACCTGTTGACCCTGTGTGGGTTTGATGCACCAACTGGCTGGATGCATTGCTGATTAACAGTTGCAACATGAAACTTAATGCTTTTTTTAAAAAAAATCTGCTTTGTTTCCCTCTAAGCAGTGGTGAATTAGTGATGCAATTTAATTTTGGGGTACTGCTACTTAGTAGATCCCCCCCCCCCTACTTTCATAACATATAACTCAGCTAGGGATGCAGTGTAAAAATCTGTTGTTCATGGTTTTTGCCAGAGAGGTGCCATATCAGCATATGGGCTACAGCAAAATGGAGCAGAAGGATTATCTTGAATAATCACCCAAAATAGAAAATGACAGTTTGCAGTAATAAGACTATCTTTGAAAATGATCTCTAAAACCAAAGCCACAGTGTAAAGTATGCTTTCTTAAGTCTTTTTACATGTTCTTTTAGCAGAACTAAATGATCCTGAATCCTAGAAAGAATAGCAATCAGTTTACTACTCTTTCATCTAAGAAGAGACCACCTACAATACTTGTGGTAAAGAGGTATAAAAGGTAACTTTCTTATTCTCTGCAGGCAACTTCCTTTTCCTAATTTACAATTTGGTATGCACAGGAAGTACTTCTGCCTATCTTAGTAGCAGAGATTTTATCATCTTCAGCTGGTTGTACTGTATTTCCTGAAATGAACAGTGTTATGTCTGGGGTGTTGTGTGGTTTCCTGGCTGCATGGCTGTGTTCTAGCAGCTTTTTCTCCTGATGTTTCACCTGCATCTGTGTCTGGCACCTTCAGAGTTGTGTCTAACAATAAAGGTTGGGATAAATGTATTACAAGGGAGATGTTACTTGAGAGGAGGAAATGGGCTCATTGAATGAGCAAACTGGCTATCTTGTCTCTTTTGTTAGATCTCTTACATGTTCAGGGCCACTGGAGGGAAAGTGTCATAGTTCCTAGGTTGTTTCACCAGAGCCCCTGCTTCTTCATCCCTAACCTTCCAGAGGATGTCCAAATAAGAAACCCAATGACCAGATGATGAACTGGTGGTTTTAAACAATGGTTCTCTGATGTTCTCTTCACATACTCACAACTGGGTCACTGGTGAAACAACTTAGGATGAACTATGATGCTTTTCCTCCAGTGGCCCTGAACATGTAAGAGATCTATCAAAAGAGACAAAATAGCCTTTTTCCTTCTTGTTGCACTGATTGGCTTTTTAGCAGCTTGGTCACCTTGGTGGATGAACTACGTAGAGAGTTAGAGAAGGGGAGTGTGTCTTTGTTGTTTCTCCTGGACTTCTCTATGGCTTTTGGTACTATTGACTATGGTATCCTCCTGGGTCATCTCTCTGGAATGGGACTGGGAGGCACTATTTTACAGTGACTCCATTCCTTCCTGGAGGACCATAACCAGAAGATGGTGCTGGGGGAGTCCTGTTTCAACCCTGCCATTCTCCTGTGGGATTCCTCAGGGTTCTGTTTTGTCCCCCATGCTATTTAACATATACATGAAACCTTTGGGAGAAGCTATCTGGAGTTTTGGAGTGCGATGCCACCTATATGCAGATGATACCCTACTTTACTATTCCTTCTCATCTAAAGCCAAGGAAGCTGTCTTGACCCTAAACCAGTGTCTGTCATCAGTAATAGACTGGATGAGGGCAAACAAATTGAAACTTAATGCAGACAAGACAGATGTGCTCCTAGTCACTTGGAAGGCAGATCAAGAAATATGGATCTTGCCTGTACTAGATGGCACAGGTCCGCAGTTTGGGGATCCGCTTGGACTCATCATTGGATCCGGAACTCCAGATGTCTTTGGTGGCCAGGAGGGCCTAGGCACAATTAAAACTTGAGCCCCAACTTGAGCCCATTCCTTGAGAGGCTGGATCTGGCCACGGAGGTATATTCCTTAGTTATATCCCATCTCTATTGCTGCAATGCACTCTATGTAGGGCTGCCTTTGAAGAGTGCATGGAAACTTATACTGGTCCAAGGAGCTTTAGACAGGTTGCTCACTGGGGCTGGCTACGGGGAGTGGACAAACCTCCTGTTGCAGCAGCTTCACTTGCTGTCAGTTTGTTTCAATTCAGAGTGCTGGTTATGTCTTTTAAAGTCCTAGATGGCTCAGGTCCAGGTTATTTGACTGACTGTATCTCCTTGTATAAACCTGTCCAGATCCAGAAATCATCAGAAGAGGCCCTTCTCTCACTCACATTTCCATCTCAAGCTTAGTTGGTGGGAACGAGAGAGAAGGGCCTTCCTTCTTGGTAACTCCCCCTCAACTCTTGAACTTCTTTCTTCCTAGGGAAGCCAGAATGGCCTCCTCCCTGCTGTCCTTCCAGCAACAGGCTAAAATCTTTTTTTATTCATCTTTTTTTAATAAATAAAATCTTATTTATTTTTAAAATCTTTCTAAAGAAAAAAAATTGTAAGTTCAAGTCAGGGGCTGCTGTGATTTTTAGTCTTGAATGTGTTTTTATTGATTTTAACCAAAATTTTAAAAATACCAATGGTATTTAATTCCGTTTTAATGTTTTATAGCTGTAAATTTTAAACTGTATTGAAATGTTATTAATGTAAGCTGCTTTGAGTCTCCTGGCAGAGAGAAAAAGTGGAATATAAATAAATAGAATAAGAATAGCATGAAACAAGTCACTGCCTTCATCATACATGGAGTAGACCTTGTTGCACTTGTAGCTCCGCTGGAACTGAGTTGAGGCCCCTTTCTACATTTGTGGAGAAATAGTTCATAATTGCTCTTAATACAACTTAATAGATTTTCCCACTTTCCCATCCTACATTTGTTAGGGTTTTTGCTTAAATAGTATGACTCCCATATCTGTGAGGGATATGTTTCCAGACTTTGGGTGCACAAGAGGATGGGCGTTTATAGTGAGGAGGATGTCTAAATCAATATGTGAGGAATCCTTAAGTACCAAAACTAGAACACAAAAATGGTGGAATACGATGTATATTCACCAGTGGTGTCTGAATTTGACATGCTTAATCAAGAAAAGGACTGTGAGAATGTTGTATATCAGTGGTGTCCAAACTTTGGTTCTTCAGGTGTTTTGGACTTCAACTGTCAGAATTCTTGAGCATTGGACAAGTTGGCCATGGCTTCGGGTAGCCTTGAACACTGAAGGTTGGCTACCACTATTGTAGATTGTTCACTTGAAACATCAAGAAAACAATTCAGAAAAAAAGACAAAACTATTGCAGTCTCTTCATGCAAGCCTGTACTTCGAATATTGGATGTGATTCTGGTAAAAAGGATATTGTAGAGCTGGAAATATGAAGAAAAGTTGGGAAGTGGACAAAACAATGTCTTTATAAGGATTTATTAGCATGTTTGGGGTTTCTTAGTTTAAGAGGAAAAAAGGTAAATCACAGGATGCGATTTAAAAAATGCATGGTATAAATAATGCATTTTTATTTCCTCCTAATACTAGCATTTAATGGCTATAGTTTTAGAATATGTAAAAACAAATTGTTCATTCAGTGCTTACTGGAAGTGTGGAATTTATTCCTGGATGGGGTAACTGTGGTCATGAACTTCCACAACCTTCAGTAAGATAATGTGAGAAGGCTCTCAGTGATTCCTAGTAGTCATCTCTCTGTGTAGGAATATGCATACCATCCATACAGTATCAGAAGAAATGCTGTTTTTAAACACTACTTACTGGAAAATGTGACCGGGTGCACAATTTATCAATAAATAGTGAAGAGAAGAGACATCACACTGGCAATGAAGATTCGCATAGTTAAAGCAATGGTATTCCCCGTAGTAACCTATGGATGTGAGAGCTGGGCCATAAGGAAGGCTGAGCGAAGGAAGATAGACACTGTTGAACTGTGGTGCTGGAGGAAAATTCTGAAAGTGCCCTGGAACGCGAGAAGATCCAAACAGTCCATATTCCAGGAAATAAAGCCCGGCTGCTCACTAGAGGGAATGATATTAGAGTCAAAGATGAAGTACTTTGGCCACATAATGAGAAGACAGGAAAGCTTGGAGAAGACAATGATGCTGGGGAAAATGGAAGGAAAAAGGAAGAGTGGCCGACCAAGGGCAAGATGGATGGATGTTATCCTTATGTGACTGGCTTGACTTTGAAGGAGCTGAGGGTGGTGACGGCCAGTAGAGAGCTCTGGCATGAATTGGTCCATGAGGTCACGAAGAGTCAGAAGTGACTGAATAAATAAACAAGAAAAAGCACAATTTTGTATTCAAATATATAATTTCTTACTATTTTTCTCTTCTGCATAGAAATGTTAGTATGAGTGGCATTGCGGGTGTGTCTGTGTGCGTAGTTCTCACAGTTGGGGGGAATACCATAGTTCTTTCTTGTTGGGTTCCATAATTCCTTAGTTCTAGTTATCCTGGAAACACTTAGTCTATGCCTGGAGAACAAAATGATGCTATGAAAGAACAGTGGTGCATTCCTTGTGTCCTTATCAGCCCTCATCCCATCATTAAGGATTAGTGCTTCTCTGCATATTTGTTTGGATATTTGTCGAAGCCTTTGAGGCTGGGAGCCCTGCTTCATCCAATTTTCATGATTACTCAGAGATTACTACAGTACTTGTGGACAAATAACTGTGTAGAGGCTCTTTTTAGACTTTCCTACTCTGTACAGGAAAATAAATTATAGCTAATTTAAAAAGGATGGGACAGTGTTTGCTGCACTGCAAGCAATACAAGAAGGCCTTCTGAATCTGAAAAGGTTCATATTGCCTTTGAATGATCAGTTTGATTAATTTGATAAATTCTGTTAATGTGTTCATAGAAAGAAAACCGTTTGGATGTGGTGGTTTGAAGTGACATCTTCAGTTCAACTTTGTTTGTACAGTGCAATCTCTACTTAAGAGTGTCCCTATGAAAAGAGAAATGTCTTATTGCCCCAGGAAGCATCATTTCGTAATGAATGCTACACCACTTCACTTTATCTCATCACGTTTCCTTTGTGGCTCCTGTGTTCTGGTTGAGTTGGGAACTGACGTTTCTCAAGTGTGACCATTCCCTCAGGTCAAACAAAATTTAGAGAAAGAAAAACACAAATCTTGATGACTGAGATGTTTTCAGTAAAGGAAAGAGATGGGAAGTACTGTCCATAATGAAAATCTCAAAGAGTGACTGTTCAAGACCAGAGAGAACATCTACATGATGTTATCTCTATAATTACAACACATTTCTGTACAGTACAGACTATAAGGCAGTTGCTTCTGTCATAGGTGAGGCAAGATGTGATGAGTGGAGTACTGCAGCATGACCCAGCATGTTCTTTTCTCAGATGCTTCCTTTTACTCATCCAGGCCTGAAAACCTTAAAGTGCAGACCTGTAGAAATGGGTTCATCTGCATTCCCTTGATAGCCAGAATTTGAATTGCTCATTTGACATAAGAAATCTTTTCATTTCTGACATGGAGACATATGTAGCAATCAACTTAGCTTTCTAACTTTAAAAAGGAAGGGCTGTGTTCAGTTTTAGAAATGAAGCAATTGGCACAAACCAATCTTTCATATACATTATTTTATGCCTCTTAAAAACAAAACCTGACATTTGCTTTCTGAACCTATAGTCTGAATTCATGAACGTGCTTGTTCTCATATAGACAGTCTTAGAAACATGTGTTTTGTTTGTTGAAGAGAACCATCGCTTCTTGATATGCTGTCAAGCAAGAGTTGTGCTTCTTTTATGTGTATAAGCTGGTCTGGACTAGAATCCTAACCACAAATTTGCCAAAGTTTTGTCATTCAGCTGTTGTTAGCAAAGTTTGTATGACAAGTGTAGGCAAGGCCAAGCTAGCCCATTTTGCCTCTTAGCTTTTATAGGTGTGTCCTACAAATAATGGCAAGTATACATGTACATGCAGGCTGCTGGCATTATGACCATGATTTAACCTGTTAAATACTGTCTTTGTGTGTGTGAATCTATTGCTGGACATCACAGATTACAATACTGTGAAGAGTTATTACAGCATAGAGTCAAAGATCCCTTCTACACTACCATTTAAAATCCAGATTATCTGCTTTGAACTGGATTATATGGAAACATGAGTTTACACCAGTAAACTCATATAATCCAGCTCAAAGCAAATCATGTGGATTACCTGCTTTGATTATCTTAATTATATAGCCGTGTAGAAGGGGCCTGTAATTAATTGTTCTGAACCAGGATTTTGCCACTTGCTTAAATGCTAGATGACTTTATGGTTAAAAGTTTTCTGCTAGTAAATTTGCTATTTGAATTGAATTCACCTACTTTCCTTACTCCAAAACAGATTGAGGCCCTTTTCCTACAATGTTTCCCTACTAAAACTCACCTCTCAAACTCTGTTTGCAGCAGTCGTTTGTAACAGTTTTTTTTAAAGCGCATCTTGCTTCTATTGATTTAGGTGAAGTACCCTCTAGCTGGTTCTAGGTTTTAAAAAACCAAACAGAAGTACCCCAGGCACCCAATTCAGATATAGGACTAACATCTAGCTCAGCTTTTAAGCTATCTTCTGTGATCTCTAATACATGGTGAATCATACTGACCTGTCTCCCAAGGCTGTAGGTATTGCCAGAGTAATTTCTTTGAAGCTCTTGAAGTACTTTGATAAACAACTATATAATTGCAAAGTAATAAATAAAGCCACACTCCTTCATATACATTCAGTATAACAATTTTGCCTCTTCTTAAAAACAAAACATCAAAGCAGATATTTGCATTCTGAATCTGCTGTCTGAATTCATGGGTGCATATGTGTATATGTGTATTAATTATAAATAATTCATACGAAATAAGTTTGCTTCTAACCTAAGAACTCTCAGCAAACTAGTACCAGTTACTCTTCACTCGTTGCTAGAGATCAATCTCGAAAGCTGGTCAGTTTCCATACAGTCTATTGAGTGCTATTAGAATATTGTTTTGATTGCTAACCATGCTTTGGTCAGGCTGGAAACATTTGTGTGGTCTGCAAGGGAAGTTGCCTGCCTTGGTAGCATGGTATTTTGGTATTTCTTTTTAATAAAAGGAAAGCCATTTCCTACCTAGTCACATTGGGGTGTTTCCTGAGTCTTTTTCATAAGATAACAGAATGTGGCTTCCTGCACTGCAGACAGGTTTAGAAAGGCCATCATGTAAAGTGACTTCCCTTCATAACCATTCTCTGAACACATTCAACTGTGAAATGGTCTGTTTATTTATATCTGTGGTTTGGTCAGTATATATATCCCTGTGGTCTGATCTAGACAGTGAAGAAGTATCTTGTCTTGCACTCTCTTTTAAAGTAATTGATCACACATACAGGAAGAATATACAAAAGAAAATTATGCCCTTTATGTTTTGGATAGTGTAATCTCAGCCTTGAGAAGAATATATCCAAATGCGAATGGAGGAAATCCCATGAATGGTGATGGTGAGTGAATACAGTTAAGTAAAGTAGTTGTAAATAAAACACAGATGGTAATAAAACAGGGTTAGGAGCAGATGGCCCAGCCTTGTTTCACTAGGACTGTGGAGGAGAGGATTTAACCTTTTTCACATCTACCTCCAGACAACCCTCTGTAGCTGCTGCCAGCTCTGCTTTCAGGACCCACAAATATGAGGTAGATATGTGGGATGTCTGGTTCTCTGGATATTTCTGGACTGCAATCCTTAGCATTCTTCAGCAGTTATTCTGGCTAGGGTTGCTGGATTTGCAGTCCAGCAATCTCTAGAGGCCTGTATGATCCCGATCCTTCACAGAAGGTATTAGATAATTTCCATTTTTGAAGGTTTGTAGATAACATTATTTTTTTCTGTGTCTCACGGAAGGGGGTTACCTTTAGTAATGCAAACACAATTTTAGTACTGTTTCATTTAGTTTATCCTGTGGCAGAATTGGTGCATCGCCTAAGTTGCCCTATGCATTCAGGTCCTTTGACATTACCCCAAACTACTGTTCAGGCCAAAATAAGACTGAAGTTAAAATTGGTGATGGTGTGAGATATCATGAAGACAAAGCTGTATTTATGATACTGCTGTAATTTTTTAAAGTAATTATTTTGTCCTATTCAGGTAATATGGCTAATCCAGGCTACCTAGTTTTGGAATGAAAGAAATAGCACACATACATATATTACACACATGTTATTTTTTTTGCTAGATATGGTTGAGTTTAGGGAAGGAAAATAAGTAAACAGTGCCTTTAGGTGAATGAAGATTATCAGCTTGGCAATTAGTTTTTCTGATGTTATTATGAACTTTCAAGCTCATTCACCACTTTGAGTTCCCCACGGGTGAGGAGAGGCAGGATAGAAATGAAGTAAATAAATACTAAAATAAACGAAGTGGCAATGTTCTGTCAATCATATACTTTCTGCCTATGTATTAAAGTTTAAAAAATTGTTTTGTTGTTGTTGTTGTTGTTGTTGCATAGTCTTTTTTTTTTTTTTGAACTGATCCTTCTTTCAGTGTAGTTCCTTTTAGGGGTCTGGGAAGGAGTTAGAGAGATGCTGGTAAGACTTAAGAACATATGTCATTGTATCTTTAAACCAGGAAATGCAATGATGGAACATGCTAGATAGCGTAAGTTTAATGGTACTATATTGTCTAGTACTCTAGGGGCAGAGGGAAGGTTGTTATTCTGTTGAGTAATTACATCAGCAGAGATAAAGAAGGGACAGAAAGATAACCTCAGTTGTTAGCAGGGAGATGATTCAGTGTTTCTAGGTTAAGTCATAAAAGTTCCTCATTCTCCGCCCTTGAGTATGACTTACTCAGTGTGCCGCTCGTCTCCTGTTGAAGTTGGGAGTGGTTTCCTTAGAGAAGCAGCTAGCTAGTTAGATTTAGGCTTTCTCTCACTGCAACACTGATTGGAGATCTCATGAAATTTATGTTCACCTTCTAGTGCTCTGCTCATTCAGGATTTGGATTTTCAAATGCTTCAGGGTAAGTTGTATCACTTATCTACTTGCATTTCTTTTTTCCGAAACTTCAGTAGTTCTGAAACTTCAGTAGTTGATATGAGAATATCTTTTCTTAGTTGGCAGCAGTCACAAAACTGAATCCAAATCTCTGTTTCTGGAATATCCTTTTAGTTGTTGGGGAAGGATGAAGACCTTCCTTTGCCAAGTGTTGCCCACAGATTCCTTTGTTTATATTCTCAGTGGAATCTGACAGTCCTTTATCCTCATGGTATCTACCTTCTTTTAATGAATTTTCTGAAGTTAGGCTGAAATACAGAATTTCATAGATGCCTGAGGATCTGTACTCAGATATCCAGATATCCAGTTAAAACTACTCTGTTGCATGCTGTTATTGTTATGAGACGTTCTCGGAGTTTAATGCTCTAGGTCACTGGCTCTTTTTCCTTGCTTGATTATGCTGTTGTAAAAGTTAAAGTTCCTGTTTACTTTTCAAGCTCAACATAAACTGAATTGTTTTTAGATAGCAGAGCATTTCAGTCAGTGACTCCATATCTTTGTCCATATGTCTTTCAAAGAGACTTGATTGCTGTTGCCCATCTGCTAAATTAAATGAAATGTGAAGTGGGTGGGTTCTTCATAGACATGAGGAATGAGTGTTTTCATTCTCTGTGTGGGACCTGATGTCGGATGAGTTCTTAATTTTTTAAAAATTAGGGATGGGAATCATGTGACCCTCAAATTATTTGAGGGCAGCTCCAAGAAACCCCACGATAGTGCAAACTCCGATGAGAAGTGCTGGGAGTTGAAGTCCAACAACTAAAGAACCTCACATTTTTTCTTGAGGTTGTTTATTGCAGTGGCCTACCATAGAAGATTCTGAAATTGCCCTGTGAAGTGCTTTGAGCACTTTTGAAATTATGGCTGTGCAATTACAATTTATCAGCTTTACCTACTACACACACAATTGCTTTTTTGTTTTAAACTAAGGTAGAATGATACATAAAATTTATATAGCTTTGGAGTTTGTGATTAAACAATATGTATTATGTCAGTCTGTACAACTCCCATGTGTAAATGTGTAATAAGTTATCTTTATGATAACTCGAATGAAATCCCTGAATTTCTGTGTATAGATTGGGTTGAGGAGATAAGGGGACATGGACGCATTTTTACTGGCTCTCAGTATTGACCTAATCGCTGACACCTTACAAATGGAAAGAGACTGACATCCAAGTTCTTCAAAGCATATATTCAGTCACAATCTGAATTAAGGTGGGTGACTGCAGGAGCAGCTGTACCATATACAGTCAGCTCTCTGCGGTCAGTGGGGTTAGGAGCATAGGACCCTGCAAAAGCAAAAAAAAAAAAAACCCCCAAAAACAAAAAACTTTTTTTTACACCTGAGAGAACATCTGTCCTGCCTGACTCCATCATCAACAACTGCTGAGAGCTGAACACAGAATTGCTTTGGGGGACCTAGAGACTATGGAATTACTTTGGAAGAACTAGAGAATCCCAGAAAGAACATTTTAAAATCAAATCCATGAATTTGATTTATTAGCAAAAGCCAAAACCTCAAGTGTAAAAGGGTGGCTGTAAATATATTAAGATTTTTGCAAACATATGTTTAGGATAAAGATAGGTCCTTTGTCTGGAAAGGTTAAAGGTTGTTTTTATTGTTTTTATTGCTTCTATTGTGGTTTTATACTGTTTTAATGTTTAATTTGTATTTTGTTGTTATGTGTACTGACTTGTTGTAAACCGCCTTGAATTGCCAATAAGGCTGAGAAAGGCGGCATACAAGTATAGTAAATAAATAAATAAAGGCTACTACTGTAACATATTGATGTGGGCCTGGAGTGAGCTTAAATTGTTTGAAATATAGGAAGATGCCATGTCTTAATATGGCAACATGCAAATGTTGGAGGACAAAGAAGAATGGGGAGGGAGAAAATCAACAGCAGACTTTTTGCTTCTACAGATTTTCCTTGGCCTTTGTAAGCCGCATTGAGTCCTTCGGGAGATGTTAGCGGGGTACAAATAAAGATAATAATAATAATAATAATATAATTCCTCCAGTCCCATCCTGTTCTCTCATATCAGAGAAGACCCTACCAATCATCTCTCTTTTGTTTATGCCTTGCTGCTGAAATGAGCAAGGATGTGAAAGCTCAAAGACATTTTTAGTAGCTTTTACCTGGGTGAAGAGTGAAGATGAAAATATTTTGCAACAAGACTCCAGCCCAGACTAACATCCCTTTAAAACTGTTGCTTTTACACTAGGTGTGGAAGAAGAGTTTTTACTGAAAAGTGTAACATCCTATGATAAATCAAGTTACTACTTTCCGTAATGTTCATTTATTGTTGCAACATACTTTGGGAGGCTGTTGGAATGATCCTTTGTTTTGAGTCAGAATTTATGTGGCTTTCCAAAGCTTGTCCGGTGAGTCAAGAGCAGAAGCTGCAGAGGTCTGACTGCTCATGATTCTGTTCCCTAACTATTGGTGCTCCCACAAGCAGTAGTTACAAGCACTGAGTCATGCAGACTCATATGTCATCTCCACCTTCTGTTGTTTTTCTAGCCACAGATATCAAAACAGAGAGGCTACACAGAAATTTTGCACAAGTGAGACATGCTAATGATACACCAAGGGCTGAAACAACCTTATTATGTGCGATCCAAGAGAAGAAGCCTTCAATGTACTATAAGTGATAAAGCCAGATTTTTAAATCTGAATTAACCCAATGCATGTGCTTTCAAATTACCCTAGATGATCCTATAAAGTTCATAAGGTTTTCTTAGACAAGGAGTATTCAGAAGTGGGTTGGCATTGTCTTCTTCTGAATATAACCGTCGACTCATGGTCTCTCTTCCAAATACCAACCAGTCTTGATCTGCCCAGTTCACTACAATTTGCTGTCTCAGTGGCAGGGAGGAATTGTTTTTTGAGGCCAGAAGCATTCTAAAAGATAAATAAGTCTAGAGTTGCATGCAGCATGAATAATTGGAATCGAGAGTAAGGACTGTTGCTAACACTGGAAGGAACAAACCACAAACTTTGAAAGTTTTTTGCTTCAATTTTTTTTGAGAGAGAGGAATTTCTCAGTTGTCATGATTTGTCACTGAGTTACAAACATCCAACGTATAAACAACTCATAGTTAAGAATGGGGCTGAGACAATAGGAAGTGAGAGGAATGTACCCCTCAGAAAGAAAATTACTCTTGAAAGAGATATATTAGGGAAATGCTGTCTCCACTGAAGCGTTATCACCAATCCTTGTTTCCACAACAAGCCACATTTTTCAAAATCATGTTATCACAGGGTCAGAAAGTGAGGTGAAATATTTTGAACAGGGACACAGACCACAAAATAAACACCACAGGGGTATATATATGTCTGGAGTTACACTTAAAAATGTATGTGTTCCGACTTACATGCAAATTCAACTTAAGAATAAACCTATAGAGACTACCTCTGAGTGTGTGTACACACACACACACACATAATATGTGTGTGTATGGTTTATTTATCTACATCAAATATTCCTTGAATGTTTGCATCCTTTCTTAAAATATGTCCCTCCTTCACTGCCAAATGCATAATTCTAAAATATCTTAAATCATACTGATTACAGTTGTTAAAACTGTGTGGAGCTGTATGCCTTGGTAGTAGAAATGTGGATGGGAGTGATATTAATGCTTTAATTTCTTCAGTAGAACTCATCCTCCTTTCTTTTCAGTTTGTCCTATGAGACAAACTGTTTAGAAATGATATTGAGTTTGGAGATATGGTACAATGTCTGTAGCCACAAGGTTTACATTCCTGTATTTCGTGAGAATACACAAAGCAGTGCGTAATAGTGAACCTATTGAAATGAAGGATAAGGATACCATAGAGTCACACTGGAGGAGTTAGAAAATGCCTAGAGGTCACATTTAATTGGACATGGATTATTGAAACCACAGATGCTAGTTCTGTGGGTATGGGTTTTACTGTAAATTTACATTAGCTGCTTCACTGTGTCAGGGTCCTGCGGCAATTGTTGCCTTTTCTTTCTGTAAAAAGGGATTATGGCGAGATGCTCTATCATTGACCTTACGTGATTTATATGCTCCTTGCATTGGCATTTTCTTTCACTCAAACCTTTGAGTCTTTTTTTTAATTTAGAATTTTATTAATTTTTATATAGATTACAACGAAAGAGTGAGAACAATAAAGTATAGGAAAGTGAGGAAATGAAGAAAAAAGAAAGAAAAAAGAAGCAAAAGAGTATGCTAAAATCCCAAATAACCCAAATAACCCCTTAAAAAATTAACTACAAAAACCACAAAAAAGAAAAAAAGAAAAAAAAATTAGCTGCTTCACTGCATCAGGGTCCTGCGGCAATTGTTGCCTTTTCTTTCTGTAAAAAGGGATTATGGCAAGATGCTCCATCATTGACCTTACATGATTTATATGCTCCTTGCATTGGCATTTTCTTTCACTCAAACCTTTGAGTCTTGAATATGTAGGATCATTAGACTGACTGACTGACTGACTACCTATGGACCCCATGGTGGCACAGTGGGCTAAACCCCTGTGCTGGCAGGACTGAAGACCAACAGTTCGTAGGTTCGAATCTGGGGAGAGTGTGGATGAGCTCCCTCTATCAGCTCCAGCTGAGAGAAGCCAAATGAGAGAAGCCTCCCACAAGGACAGTAACACATCAAAAACAGGGCACCCCCTGGGCAGTGTCCTTGCAGACGGCCAATTCTCTCACACCAGAAGTGACTTGCAGTTTCTCAAGTCGTTTTTGAAACGACAAAAAAAACCTGACTACCTTTTGAGTCACCTTTGCAAATCAGACCTGTTGCAAGGTTTCTTATATTATGCTGACCTACAAAAAATGAGCCTGAGGACTTGGACATTGCCAGGATAAAATCTGTCTTACTTGAACTTGGGAATTCCAGTGTGATATGATGTCATGATTCATCATCTCCTTTAATTCATCAGTAAACTATGCCTTCATTAAAGATTTGCAGGATTGTCTCCTGCAGCTGAATGTGCATTCAGTTTTCACTGGCATCAGAGCCCCATTATTATCCTGTTTTTAAAATTAGGCCAATAGAGATCTGGATAGAAAGGCTGTTAATGATGTCTTTAAGAAAAAGTTGCCCAGAGAAACTGGGATTCGTGCCCAGTGGGGCTTACGTCTGCTAGATAAAAATATATAGGATTGTATTGTGACCAGCTTTGCTAGCATAACACGAAATGATGTGGTTTTAAGAGTGTTTTAATGCTCTTGTCTTGTGTTCCTACATCAGCAATTGCCACAGCCATTTTGTATTATATAAGGATTTGTATGAATTTTGAGCACCTACAAAATTTCCAAGGAGAGCTTTGAATAATTCATAGGGCATAAATAATAATAATAATAATAATAATAATAATAAAAACTTAATTTACACTCCACCACCATCTCCCCAAGGGGACTCGGAGTGGCTTACATAAGACCAAGCCCGACAACACATCGATAAAACAAAAAACAATAAGCAAAAAACAATGCAATTAATATAACTCACATATAAACAGTAACACGCAAGGATTTTAAAAACCTATCGCCGGGCCAAATGTAATAGTTCAAAAATTTAAAAAATAAATGCTGGGCATGAACAGAGGTAGGATGTTTCTGGTAGTAGGGTTTTAAAAGAAACGAAGGGAGAGCAACCCAACGAGTAGTTAAAGTGCTTCTGAGGACATTTTGCTGGGGATTATTTCCTTATTCAGGGCAGGCACACTGGAAAAGACTGCCAATGTGGGAGCTTGCCTGATATCCTTAGGAATGAGTTTCAGAGTTGGGGGGCCACCACAGAGAAGGCCCTCTCCCTCGTCCCCACCAATCGCTCCTGCGAAGGGGGCGGGAGCGAGAGCAGAGCCTCTCCAGATGATCAAAAAGATCGCTTGGGTTTGTACACAGAAATGCAGTCACGCGGATAGGCGGGCCCTAAACCGTTCAGGGCTTTGTAGGTAAGAACCTGCACCATGGATTGGGACCAGAAAATGAACGGCAGCCAATGGAGCTCCTTAAACAGGGGGTTTGACCGCTCCCTGTAAGTCGCTCCAGTTAGTAACCTGGCTGCTGCCCGTTGAACCAATTGAAATATCCGAGCCGTCTTCAAGGGCAGCCCCACGTAGAGTGCATTACAGTAATCCAATCTGGAAGTGACAAAGGCATGGACCTTCCACATTTGAAAAGATTAGAGATGTAGGGTCTTCACAAATATAAATAAAAATTGCAAACACTGTTTGTTTTTGCCCAATGGGAACACTTCATTAATTGTTGAAATGACGCTTATACTCTTGAGAGATCAGAATGTTTAGTTGACTGAAAATTCTGGATAAACTAAAATTTAATTATAATTAAAGTAATATCTGAACACGTTGAGGTTTGTAGCATTCTAGGACTGTGAAATACCTGATAGGGTTTGCTATTCAGTTCTTTGCTTGACAGATGCACCATTTAATCTGTGAATTATTGATTAGTCGAGGCTTCTTTAAGGTATCATAATTTTATAACTAATTGATAAACGTTAGTATCTAAAAATGTGCCATATTTAAATACATGAATTTTGCCTTCAGCTTATAGAGGAATATGCCATTGTATTTGTAACACTGAAACAAAACGAAACATGTAGTCTTGTGTTTTGGTCACTGATGCAGTAGGGCCAGTTTGTACATGACAGGCTAGAAGAGTGTTACTAAAGAGTAGAAAATTTTGTTTGACACAGCTGTCATAGGCTGCAGACGCATGAATAAGTGAGGAGAACACGATAAGGTTCTTGCAAAAGAGTAAACCCCCAGGGCAAAAGTAATATATTAAAGGTGATTTATTAAGTAACATTAATAAAATGAGAAAATAAGAACTTGTTAGACATTTTGGTGCCTTTAAACCTCAGCTAGAGGAGCAGGTGTTCATTTGAATGAGCAACTAAGTGGAATATTTCAAAAGAGCTGTAAGTAAAAAGGTTGCAACCTTGGGTTAAAATATTTGATTCAGAGAATGCAGGCTTTCGTTTGGGTTCCACCTCAATTATACCTTTTAAGAAGCCTCATGACTTTATCAGTCAATTTCCTGAATCCATTAAGTTGAGTAGCTTCCTTAAAACAGAGTAGCAGTCTATTGATCACTATCCTTTGGAGCTGTGATTTTTTTTCTTTTGTAACTCACTTAGGGTTTAGATGAAGCTGTATGCCATTGATAGGGAGAATCTGGAAGTGTCATCACTCATTTTGTTGAATTGATGCTTTTGTGTGTGATTTTTTGTGTGTATTGAGGGCAATGACTAGGGCCTCCCAGTTACATTGGCCCCTCCTTATCAGAGGGTTTCCAACAATAGTCCCCGGCTTTCTACAGTTAGACCACTCCAACCTAGACCCCTTCAAATGTTTTAGACCCAAACTCCCAAATTATGGTATTACAGATTCTGTGTATAGATCTGTCAAAGATTATGGCAGTTGTAAACAAAAACATTCAGAGTGATCCAGATTGGGAAAAGTTGTTTTGGACCTTCTTGTGGCCCATATTGAGAAAATTGATAAAACAAGATTTTTCTTTTATTTCCTGCTTTTAATAGCAGAATGGATTGGCAAGAAATATCTCTAAGGCGGGAGGTGGTCTTGTGACACAGGCTTGAATAATTGGCTTCACAGATTATATGTCTGGCTGAAGCAATAAGACTTTTTGAAGTAATCTCAGATCTGCTATGCTTTACTGATTGGTTAAAAGAGGAACACTTTATAGTTCTAGTTAACATAACCAAGATCAGTCAAGACAGTTCTCTATAATGCCTCTGTCCACCTGTCTATCAACAATTCAGTTCAAAAAGAGATAGATTTATTAGGTGGTATCTTCCTTGCTATTTTTTCTACACATCTGTCCTTTTTATTGGGCTTGTAAAATATTCAGCTTACACTAAAAGGAGCAGTTGTGGAGAGGTATTAAGAGTGAAAAGGGTCATGTGAGAAATGCTCATTTAATTTTGAGAAATCTTGCTATCTGGGGCCATAGTAACTATTACAGAAAGTAGGTTATGAACTTTTACAAGGGAATCATAAAAGCAGACTGGCTCAATGGAAATGTGAGGGAATTTCCACATCACCGGCCAGTATGAGGCTTCTTTGGTGTACTTCCATAGCAGTCAATCAACCGGCTCTTCTCATTCCATGTCCCGAAGGTATAGAAACAAGGCAAGGAATTGTATTGTATCTTGCCATAAGTAGACTCTCTGTAATCTTGCTGCTGAAACAACTGGATGACTAACCGTCTTGAAAAAGATGTTTCAGTGCAAGAAGAATGCCTTCTGCTCAGGGCATCCTTAACTGTGGGAATTGGGTGACTATGAATAGAAGCGATTTGTTGTCCCTGTTTGAGAGATAGGCAGGGGCTGGGAGACATGTTGTATGATAAAATACATTGTTTTGTTGTTTGATGGCTTGTACTTATAAGTGTATGTAGATGCAATTGCTTTGCCAACCTGAGAAAGCGATCCTGTTTGGAAGGCTTTTGTAGTAATCAGCTGTGAGCACTAGAATGCTTTCCCCCCCATAAATTTGGTGCATTTCTCTTTATTTTTACACAGCAGCCTCAAAAACCTGCAACTGTAGCGCTGTCATTACTTTCGTAATCATGAAATTTTTCAGGGTTGACAAAAATCAACCCTTAATTGTTTTGTAATTTCTATAACAGTCTTCTCTGCCCTGATGCCATCCAAGTGTACTGGATTACAATACTTATAATCTCTTGTCAGCATGTTCATAACAGCAGGGGATGGGGAGAGTTGGAACCCAACATATTTGAAAGGAACCAGATTGGAAAAAGCTGCCCTGAATAATGAGTGGCATGATGGCAAAGACTCTTCTACAGGAGTAGCCATCAAGAGCTTTAGGAATGGCAGTATTTGGAAGAGATAGAAACTTAACAAATTAATTAAGCTTCTTTATCAAAGAGGGGAGGAAATCTAAGCAAAATTATATATGATAAGGCAATATGAATGTTAAAATATATATTTAAGGCAATAGTTGAAGTTGGGGAACAGGGAACTTTGCTATATGACCATCTACTCCACAGGCACTTTGAGAGCCACCGCAAACTAGTGTCTTGGGAGAGCAAACTGTGCCAGCATGGCCGATGACGTCGAAGACTCCGTCTCTTTCTCCGCCTATTTCTCCGCGCCCGCGTGGTTTTCCCTTTGCTAGGGCAGCGATGCGAGCGTACTCTCGCTGTTGACAGAATTCAACAACGAGAGTACGCTCGCATCGCTGCCCTAGCAAAGGGAAAACCACGCGGGCGCGGAGAAAGAGGCGGAGTCTTCGACGTCATCGGTCGTGCTGGCACAGTTTGCTCTCCCAAGATGCTAGTTTGCGGCGGCTCTAATGAATGTGTGATTCTAGAGACTCAGGCAATTGGTTATCCTGACACATTTTTGCTGAAGAACCAGGGATTGAGCCTTGGGCATTGCATTTCCAAAGCATGTGCTCTGTCACGGAACTAGCAGGAAACAGTCTGTTCCCAGTCTAAATGTGGTGATAGTTGTGTAATGTTTTTCAGTCTGAACACACTAAAATGGATGGATTACTGCTCTTCTCTCCTTGCCCCATCTCCCCATGGGAGGTCTTAGTGCTTTGGTTCAAGCAACAATGTTCACTGAGCTGTATAGATTGCAGAGCAAAACGTCAATTTATTGACACTGTGTGTATTGCCAAATGTACTCCTATCCCTTTACTCATCACTCCTTTTGCAGTTGATTTTCCTAGTAGCCCGACTTTCCAGTTTTATTCAAGGCTGGTGGCCCGATGCCTTGCTAAGAAAACTTAATTAGCTTGCATCTTGTAGAAAAGAATGGAACAAATAACTGGCAAGATGCCACAGTTTAGATTAGCATTGGCCTTGATTCAAAGAATCTGCTGCATGAGTGGAAGTTACTTCCCCTTGAAAAAGGTAAGGTGGAACCCTTCAACCTCTAAAAAGATTTTGGTAACCTCTAAGATGTTGCTCTGGAAGATGGGAAATCCTCCCAAGTAGCTCTTGGGAAATTGCTGATGCTTCAGAAAGTGTGGGAATCAGACTCCTCAGGCTGTGAGTAGAAGTTTATCTGTAGGCACAGCAAGACCTACAGATACTAGTTATTCATTACATTTGAATGATAGGAAGCTAGCAGAAAAATTATTTCCTCCGTGGGTTGTGATATTTTTATCACATAGATGTAATAATATCCATAGACTGCTTAAAAACAGCACAGAGTCGTTATCTCAGTTTTTATATGTACTGTATGTTGTTCATGTAAAAGACATTTTGAATTGAAGTTTAGCCCATCCTTAAAAACAAATGATGGTGGTGGTACAGTAGTTGATGAGAAAAGATCGAATATTTGCACAGGAAGGATTGCAGGGATTTTTTGTATTTAATTTTTCTTAATTCTGTTTTTACATGAGTTTCTAGACCATAAATTGGTTAGTAGAAATGCTATGCTTTTTACAGAAGTCTCAGTATGAATTTGATTCATTTGATTTTGGAAAAAACTGTGATATAAGAGGCTGACAATTGAGAAGGAAGAAATTTATGAGATGTTGTGCGGTGTCCGGACTGTATAGCTGTATTCTAGTAGTATTTTCTCCTGATATTTTGCCTGCATCTGTGGCTGGCATTTTCAGACGATGCCAGCCACAATGCAGGCGAAACATCAGGAGAAAAGATTGCTAGAACACAGCCATACAGCCCAAAAACTACACAACACCCCAGTAATTCCGGCCATGAAAGCCTTCGACAATACGTTGAAGTAATTTGTATCTGCTGTTTTTCTTTGGTATTGCTAATCCTTATTTTTGCATAATTGAAAAAAAAAGAATGCTTATGCTTTTAGGAGGTTTTGATCTGAGGAACAGGGGTACGTTTCTAAATAGTAACTAAAGTAGGATTAACATGTTGAACTAATTTCAAAATGTAAAGAAGGCCTCAACAAACTAAGCAAATAATTGCACCTTGATGAAAATGTAGAAATACCTTTGTGCTCTAAACATAGCTTTTCAGCCAATGTGTGCCGTGGGGGGTGGATAGGCTTGAAGGGCCACAGTTTATTTCTTGCATTTATAGCTTACCTGTTTCCTCCAGATTCTCAGCTACAAAGCACATCGAAGGAAAAATAAAACAAGTTTGCCTGAAACTAGTGTGCACCCTATATATAGCTTAAGGAGGCTCTGGATGTGGATCACTTTATATGTAATCACATATCTAGGAATAACCAATGTTGAACTTGGAGTTTCTTCTGAGGAGATGTGTAGATGAGGAAATACAGTGCCTATTTTCCTCTATTTTTCTGGTACTGTTTTAGCATTGAGAGACAAAAGATATTACTTAATATTCAATCTTTTGAATATAGGGCATATGTTTTATTCTCAAGAAGCAAGATTAAATAATTTGGTCCGTAATGGGCTGAATACATTGACTGTTAATTTTCCATTAGAGTGTGCATAGCATTCTTCTCGGCATCCCTTCACAAAAGCTTTGGTTTATTTTCTGTTTACTCTAGAAATAGTGGATGCTTTGATAGAAATACATTTCAGGTAACCATAGGCACCTAAGAGTCACAGATCATTTCATAGGCAGTTAATAAAATGCTATGGTTTCAATATTTTGCCTTTGTTGAACATTACAACAGCAGTGTGGTTAAATGTAATTTTATAGAAAAGGGAAAGTTACTGCCAGTGTTGGGTGGTGCTTGAAAATCCTGTTTCTAATGCTTTGTCAGCCGTGTGAGCCAATTGGAAAACCTGTCTGGTGTTTTGTACTAGGTGTGTGAATATTAAGGATGGGCAGAATCCGAATTCTCCTTGTTCAAAGAGGAGATAAATTATTGCACAGAAAAGTGAGTTATTAGTAGTTTCTCTTGCATAAGTAACTATCCAGGGTATAGTTGCATTGTACAAAACAATAGCTTTGCATTTTTAGGGGAGAACCCAGAGTTGTAGACTATGCAAGATAATAGTAACAAGGCCATGGCTTGTTTGCATTATAGCAAAAAGGTGCTGCTAATCTTAAGCTTTGGCCATAAACTACTGCTGGATAACATGAAAGGGCAGAAAGTTGCTTTGATAGATAGGGCCAAAGGTTTGTCTCCTCTGCAACTTTTCCACTACAACTGCTGCTCCTATAGGCCAGACATCCTAGGAAGTTGCTAATTATCTTTTCAATTTGTCCCTAGCATCTCATTATGAAAAAATGCCAATTTATGAGAAAACATCTCTTACATTGAACTCTCACTGTTTTGAGGAAAAAATATTCAGGGGTGGCCAAATTGACACATAACTTTTCTCTTGCTAATGCAGTTGGACATTTTTATTATCTATCTTTTATTGTTCGTTGTTCCTGGTCCTTGCTTGGCCATCAAGGGGAGTGCCTTCTGCCTGCATTAAAATAATATAATTGAGAACATTTGAGATAGAGTGTAGGCTTGTGACATAGTCATTTTTTTCTTGTATCATTTTTAACATCATTGCAAACACCCAACCTGAAGATATTGCCTGCCATTGCTGAATACTGTTGTTGCCATGTTTTTGTTTTATAGGGGTTCTTTATCCTCTTGGATTTGTTGTAGAACATATTATAACACTTGTTCTTGCAACATCTGCCTCATTCCTTAGGTCCAACTAGCAAGGATCTGGACGCCTCTGAACCTGCCATCATTTTTCACCTTCATTTGGCACATTTTATCAAGGTACTTGGAGCCCCCGGTGGTGCAGTGGGTTAAACACCTCTGCCAGCAGGACTGAAGACCGACAGGTCGCAGGTTCGAATCCGGGGAGAGGCAGATTAGCTCCCTCTATCAGCTCCAGCTCCTCATGCGGGGACATGAGAGAAGCCTCCCACAAGGATGATAAAAACATCAAATCATCCAGGCGTCCCCTGGGCAACGTCCTTGCAGACGGCCAATTCTCTCACACCAGAAGCGACTTGCAGTTTCTCAAGTCGCTCCTGACACGACAAAAAAATAAATAAATATCAAGGTACTGCCAGAAAGGATATGGTGTTGGTATGTTTCCAACATGATCTATATTCGGCAGTATAGATCAATGCAAAAAAATCAAGTTGTATATGTTTCCTATAACGTCCTTGTGTTTCTTCAAAATTTAAAGAAGCTTCGTTGCTTTTTTATCTTAACCATGTTCTGTTGGTCGCTCCCTTATTTTGAGCTGCTTTTCAAGATCACCATCAAAGGAGAGTGATAACATATCTTTAATACTCAATTACTTTTGGGGCCCGGATTCTCTGCTTGTCACGACGTGGGCTAACTACTGCCTTTAAGAACTGCTGTACATGAAAGACACATTTGTGAGCATGGTTTCTGTCAGAATATGTTGGATATTATACAAGAGTTGGATAGTGTGCCAGATGCTTCTTTTAGTTGCAGGTATATGGTTTAGAAAACCAATGGTATAAAGTCAAAATTGAGACATTAAAAAGTACATATAATGAAAGGGAGGAAGAATTTTCCTTGTGTAGTGTAAACATACAAAACCAATGAGCTCTCTTCTTTGGGTAGGGGACCTATGCCATCAAGCCCAATGCATGGATGACACAATGGAACCTTGCCATCTTTACACCTTAAATTTGGAACTACAAATATGTTTAAGTTCTACAGGTAGACTCTTCTCCACACCAAGTGCCCCATATAAAGGGTCTCTAAACTTTTTTCATTCTCTGCACTGTCAGCCAAAATACATGTTCAGTGTT
Organism: Anolis sagrei; assembly: GCF_037176765.1. Lineage (NCBI taxonomy): Eukaryota > Metazoa > Chordata > Lepidosauria > Squamata > Anolidae > Anolis > Anolis sagrei. Next base: position 140,549,618 of record NC_090022.1, read on the forward strand.
TAATGAAATTATTGCAAATGAGTATCATTAACTAATGGAATAGTTGAGAGCTTGGTTTAAAGTCATATAGCACAATCGGGAACAAATTTCATGTATGTTTATCTGAAAAATGTGAAGTTTTGAAAGTGGCTGAAATTACTGCTGTTTATTATTTAATGATACTAGATTTTTAAATAAGCCTGTTAAGAATAAAGGGTGAGCATTGGTTTAATGTTGTGAGGACTAGGCAAATGGGTATAGTTGAACACATTCCTTATGCATATGGATTAGTTCTTTTGGTAAGAAATGTAACACAGAAAGAAATTACTTAGCTTATTTTTTCTATTGATAATCCATATAGAAAAATTCATTTAAATTACTTTAAAAAGAATGGAAGGGGGGATGGAGGAATCTAATGCCAAAAGCAAGACCTAACTGATTTCTTTATTTTTATTTTTTGTAAATAAATTACAAAGATGTGTAATGTGACAGTAAGGACATCCATTTGATTAACTAAACATGTAAAATTTCTGATTTTTTTCAAATAGAGATGGAGGTTGAGATGAATTTTTAAGCAGGGGCAGATGGGTATTTTTTATTCACTTAGTTTATGTCCCACCTTTCTCCCATCATTTGATCCAGTGCAGCATGTGTTTTAAAGCACAGAACAATTAAAAACAATTAATGTAAAGATAGAATTTCTATTTTAAAACACAACTTGTTAGTAATTAAAAACAGTGTGAAAAACAAGGTAAAGATGGCATTAAAAGCTTTATCTGCTACATACAAAAGGTGTCTTTTAAATAAATGGCCTCTATCTGCCACAGAAAGCGCAGCAGAAACAACCAGGTCATTAGGGGGATGCGGCCATGTAACTTGGGAGCAACCACTGAAAAGCAACCTCTCATTTTCTCACTAGATATTCCTGGGATGGTAGTAGGATTGAGGCCACATCTACACTGTCACATAAGCCAGTTTCTGAATGCAGATTGACTGCACTGAACTGGATTATATGGCAATGTAGATCCAGCCTGAGAGAAAGCCTTCCCTACCAGATCTTAGTACACGGTCTTATAGAAGACAGTAAAGAAATCTTCCATGTTAGCTGCAGATCACAATTCTGAAAATTTGCTGTTAACACTGTAAAATCTTTCTATGTAATAATGATATTTTTTCTGGAAGCTCATGCTTTGTCAACAGTTTTCTTCTAGTCATGCCTTCTGCTTACTAATTTGACCGTACAAAGCATTTTATTGCACCAGTTCTCATTTTATTTTTAATTTAATTGGTGGGGTGGAGGGCCTAGATAACTTCTAGAGATGTATCTTAAGTCCCAGGTGACTTACGTTTCCCATGGTAACCCTTGGGAGAAGAATACCATAGAATATTCTGGAGGGTATAGAAAATTCCTATATGACTTTTCCGGTTACCATTGTATGAGAAGTGGATGCCCAGATACTTAAAGCTGTGACACTGTTCTATTGAGTGGCCATCCAGTTGCCATTTATGTATCTGCTTCCTTTTGGAGAATACCACCTCCCAGATTTGACTCGATTAGACTTAATGTCAAGGGGAAACCTTTGCCTTTAATATGGGTATGTGAACCTACAGATAGCAGTCCTGTGAGTACAAGAGTTGTAGTGTACTTTTGTTTGTCTCCATCAAAATATGATAGTATAAGATAGGTATCTCAGATGATTAATGGTTACAATTTGAATGCAACATTTTATGGATTGTCTAAGACAGTCTTTTAATCATTTTCCACAGATTTTTCTGACAGTAGAAATTTATAATATTCAAAGCAAGTCTTGTAACTGGTATTACTTTATGAATCTCTATCTCTGAATAATAATGATTAATCAACAGGAGTAATTTTTACTTATATTAACTTCTTAGTCACCATCTAAGCACTTCCTCTAGGTATATGTGTGATAAAACAGGAATTATTACTTAATCCAAGTTAAGGCAGGCTTCCCAAAGCAATGTGCTTCTTTACATTTTCTTCCCTCAAAGTTGATTTTTAAGATTGCAATGGAAACAGGAAACTGACACCCTCAGGCATATATCAGCATTATGTTTCCAACAGCTCTGAAAAAGGAACATGATCATAGCTCACTTCTGCAGGAAGTGGAACACAAGGGGAGGGATGAATTTAAGACCCATTTAGATATCAGTTATTGTGCTAGGAATTGGAAACACATTTATGCTCCCTCTCTTGCACTCTCCTTCTAAATAATCACGATAGTATACCTCTGGGACATAGTTTCATTCCATCCTTTATTGTGCCAGTACAGAAGGTGTCTCTTGTGATTGTGGTTACTGGATAGAACAAAGAAGGGCAAAGTACAACCCTTCAAATGTTACGGGAACTTCCATCAGCCTTCGGCAGCTTACGTAAAGAGAAGAAAGAGGTCATTGGAATTGTACTCAAGCAACATCCTTGGGTCACTTTGAGTTGCAGGTTGTTATGTTTATTTATATACCGATTTTTCTCTCCACAAGGAGACTAAAAGCGGTTTACATTGAAAGCATTTCAATACGATTTAAAATCTACAAATATACAAACATTTAAACAGAATTAAACATTTATAGTCTTAAAACATTCACGGTAAAATCTATAAAAACCCATAAAAACACATTCAAAACTAAAAACCACAGCACCCCCTGACTTGATCTTGAAAACCTTCTTTAAAAGCATGCCTGAATAAAAAGGTTTTAGCCTGCTATTGGAAAGATAGCAAGGAGGAGGCCATTCTGGTTTTCCTGGTAAGATGGGAGTTCCAGAGTTGACGGGCAGCACTCTCTCTTGCTCCTACCAATTGAATTTTCAATGAAGATGGGACTGAGGGCCTCTCCTGAAGATCTTAGGGCCCGGGAAGGCTTATATGAGGAGATGGGGTCAGTCAAATTGCCTGGAACTGAGCCATATAGAGTTGATCGCTTTGTGGATGTTGCTAAGTTTCAGAAGTTTGTATTGAGGAACACTTTTCTCTTTTAAAATAATTGTATTGTATTTTATAAGTCTAGGCATTGCCTGAGTTACATCCGAATTACAAATAGCTCATACTTAAAGGGGGGAGGGGGAGGTAACAGGAAATGAGAGAAATCTATCTCTAGGAAGGGAAATCACTCCTGAAAAAGTAATCATAGGGAAAAGATGTCTCCACTAAAGCTTTTTCACCAAGCCTTGTTTTCACAACAAGCCACATTTTTCAAAATCCAATTATCATAGGGACACACAGTGAGGTGAAAACTTCTGAACAGGGGCACAGACAGCAAAACAAACACCACAGGAGTGTTAATTCTTCCCTATGCTATTCAAAGCTAAAACATAGATATATTTGGCTTGAGTTTCAGTTAAAAATGTGCATGTTTCGACTTAAAAACAAATTCAACTTAAGTACAAACCCACATACCCTATCTTGCGTTGCCAAAGGCTTTCATGGCAGGAATCACTGGGTTGCTGTGAGTTTTCTGGGCTGTATGGCCTTGTTCCAGAATCATTCTCTCCTGACATTTTGCCCACATCTATAGCAGACATCCTCAGCAGTTGTGAGGTCTGTTGGAAACTAGGCAGGTGAGGTTTATATATTGGTGGAATGCCCAGGGAGGGAGAAAGAACTCTTGTCTATTTGAGTCAAGTGTGAATGTTGCAATTGGCCACCTTGATTAGCATTTAATGGCCTTGCAGCTTCAAAACCTGGCTGGTTGGTGCCCAGGGGAATCCTTAGTTGTTGTCCTATCTTGTTTGTACTTGGGGACTGCCTATATAATTAAAAACAAACAAAAAACGAAAAAGTGAAAGTTTTCCAAGTGGGAAGATGGGAGTACAGTTGGCCCTCCTGGTTCACGAGTTCTGCATCTACAGATTCAACCAACTATGGCTTGAAAATATGTTGTTGTATTTTAAAAAATTCAAAATGTATATCTTCATTTTGCTACATATTGAGCACAACACTGATGTGTAGGTATACTTAGTTGTAGCCTCCTGCAATTTCACAGATCTCCAGTCTCTTCTTTCGCACTTGTTTGAGTTGTTCTCTGATTTATTTTAAGGACACCATTTTATTATGTAATTGTATATAATGAGACTTCAACATCAATGGATTTGGGGATCCTGAGACCAAATCCCCTCAGTGGATACTGAGGACCCTCAGTACATATGATATGAAAATACTTTAATATAAGCTGACGATGCATATAAAGATGATTTTTCTTGAAGATGACATCTCTAAAATATATGCTCATGCACAGCTAAAACACTGAGTATTTGACCATTCAGCAATAGACAATGAACTGTATCCAGTAGCTAGGTTACACAGGACCCAACTACATTTATTATCAATTAAATTATACATTACAGACATATAATTTAGAAGAACATAAGAAGCTTTAAATGCCAAATATTTTTCTAATGCAAAATTAATACCGTATGTTGTAATGCATCCAACTAGAATGAGTAACCACTGTAAACAACCTCATTGCACCCCGCGAGAAAATCTTATTGCCTTATAGTGCCAACATTTAGTTGAAGCTCATTATTTCTTGCTGTGTATTCTTTATTCAGCATTCTTGAGATCAAAAGTGTTTGGGATTTTGGAATAGCTGTACTTGCATATACTTAAATGGCGAAATACCAAGTCTAAACTTGAAATTCATTTATGTTTCATATACATCTTATACACACAGCAAGGTGGTAATTTTATACAGTGAACCACCAGAAAACAAAGGTGTCACTAAGCCTGCCATGGGGACAATTTTTGTATTTCATATTTTGGAATTTGCAATAAAGGATGTTCAACCTGTACTTTGTCCAAGGTCTATATCATATGGCCCTCCAGTTGCTACTAGAATGAGAGTCTCCTTAGAGCAGGGGTCCTCAAACTAAGTTCCGGGGGGCGGATACAGCTCTCCAAGGTCATTTACTCGGCCCTCGTTCAAAGTCAGCCTAAGTCTGAAATTACTTGAAAGCACACAACAACAACAACAACAATCCTATCTCATCAGCCAAAAGTAGGCCAACACTTCCCATTGAAACACTCATGTTTATATTTCTTAAAATTGTTCTTCATTTCAATTATTGTATTATTTTTAAGTGTTTTTGCACTACAAATAAGATATGTGCAGTGTGCAAAGGAATTCATTCATTTTTTTAAAAATTATAATCCGGCCCTCCAACTGTTTGAGGGACTGTGACCTGACCCTCTGTTTAAAAAGTTTGAGGACCCCTGCCGGAGAGTATACAAAAAATTCCACAAAATAACAATATATTTAGGTTCTTGTGGGTTTTTTCGGGCTATGGAGCCATGTTCTAGAGGCATTTCTCCTGACTTTTCGCCTGCATCTATGGCAAGCATCCTCAGAGGTTGAGAAGGACCTTCTCAACCTCTGAGGATGCTTGCCATAGATGCAGGCGAAACGTCAGGAGAAATGCCTCTAGAACATGGCTCCATAGCCCGAAAAAACCCACAAGAACCTAGTGATTCCAGCCATGAAAGCCTTCGACAATACAACAATATATTTCTTTGACTAAAATGCACAAAATACACAATGCAGCCTATGAAAGCTACACTGCCTTCTTTCTCAGGCAAAAATGTTTAATATCATACAGGAGAAGAAAAGTGACAATATTAGAGTCACAGGCCTACGTTTTGTCTTAGGTGTTACTTCTCTTATCATATAATCTGGATGGATCTCAACGCAGGCAGAGGCTACTCCCTTTCTTGGCTATGTGGGAACCAAGACAAAGAGCAGTAAAACACAGGCAATAAAATTTCAAATCTATTAGCAGCAGCAAAGTAACTTCCCTTGAGAAGAATTGTGTGAGCCTCCTGGCTCCTTTCTTAGGCAGTAAATACTTAATTTCTCAAGAAGTCTCTGTAGTCTTAGATATGGGGAAACTGTTAGGGGCTTTATAGGTAAAACTTGCAATTGTAGTTCAAATGAAGGAGCTTTACCTTTGTTTGAGGTAGAAACCTTCAGAGAATTAAGTCCCAGTCCTTTGGATTCTTCTTGTTTAGGATTCCTCTGTTGCAGTAAAATTCCATATATACAAATCTGGGAAACATATCCGGAGTAGCCAGCAAAATCTACAAAACAGCAATTCTTTCATCACTCAAAGATATTAAAATTATACAGAAAAAATGATGTTCAAGTCACATACCTACCTTTTATCTCAGATGTTACTTCTATTTTCAGTTGCTTTGGTCTTTAGTAAACTTTAGTCTGTTGCCAGTAGTAGGAAATTGTGAGAGTTTCTCTATCAAAAGGGAATTTGATATGCATCTGATTACCTCATTTAATGTTTCCATTTGCGTTTCACAGCATATCTTGCTCCCTGTCTTAAGTTAGTTCAATTTCAGACATTTGATTTTATCATAAGCCACGGTTTCTGAAGGTGTCTCACCAAGGGAGAATTTGAAGATGAGTAAGCGAAGACATGCTTGTGTTAGTTGAACAGTGAAAGTCATCCAGGTGTGGTTGATATCAAGAATGAATTTGGAAGGCAAGAAAAAGTTGACTGCTTAAAACTATGGTGTTATTCCTGGAACTAATGCAATAGGAATGAGTGAAGCATTTGGAAAACTGGGGATAAGTACCAGGCAAGTGAGTCAAATGCAAATGATTCCATTATGTATCTTGGCTCCACACCTAGAAACCTTGAATTAAAACTCTGGGGAAATTTGTGATAGACCTCTGGGTACTTTGTTAAACCCTGTTTTTAAATTCAAAGTACATCTCTGAAGAGCCTGTATATTTTGCAATGGGGAATATTGCCAACTGGCTATCAAATGCAGGAAGTTTTGAAGCCTAGCCAAATGGTTCTGTATTGAATTCTGGTTAGACATATGGTTACGCTGTAATATTTACCTAGAGATTGCGGGGCGGGGGGGGGGGGATGAGAAGGTAATGGGTAGAGCATGCAGAAAAGGTTACTATTTTTGGTGTACAAAATAAGATGGAAAGCCACAAATTGTGCCTGACATAACCATTGTTGCTGTTGTTGTTACTTTTCTTCTGGTGGAGATGAAGTTGTGATGTAAAATAAAATCTCAAGCTGAATTTATCACACTATATACCATTTCCTACAGTATTTTTTTCTCCCTGTTACAGGATCTTGGTTTTTCTTTTTTTGGCTTTTGTGTATGTTTGTTTGTGTGTGTGTGTGTGAGGGGGGGGGGAATCAAAACTCTAAATTGTGGTTTGTTTCAGACAGGGCCAAAGAAACGCTGTGGGTGTGTAAGGGAGAGAGAATGCAGTTTTCTTGATTGCATAAACCCAACTGAAAGTTTATGGACATAATAGGCAGTGACATATTTTGACTCAGTGGAAATGGTGAACCTGACTGAAGTTTCCCTGTCCTGTAAGCCAGGGGAGGGGGGATCGATGTATTTTGCCAAGAGGGCTTGTGATGAATCTGACCTTCCCTCACTTAGTCCTGGAAAAAACGCTCTGAACAACAAGCATGTCTACACATGACATAACATTTCCTTAGGCAGTGAAATCAGCATTTCTACATATCACAGGATTCATCTTCCTCTTTACACTTCCCTGACCTCTGTGGTCAGGCCGTACATTTGATGTCTGATTTTAGAAATCGCCTAGCAGACCAATGATTACAACAACCTGAATACTTGTTGACCATTTTGCTTGGTGAAAAATGAGTATGAAAGTCTTCCATCCTGTGGAGTGCCAGGATCCATACATTTGCTTTGCTGAGTGAAACTAGTTTAGTTAGCTAATCCTGTGCTTCTTTATTGTAAAAGCAATCACAATTGGCCTTCCTTGTGCATTGATTCTACAGCCATGCATTCAACCATCCAGAGCTTTGGAAATATAGTAATCTGGAAGGCAAACATTGATTTTGCGATTATATATATATATATATATATATATATATAGAGAGAGAGAGAGAGAGAGAGAGAGAGAGAGAATATCATTTTACTATTCCGTTGTATATAATGGGATAAGCATTCACAGATTTGGGTTTCCACAGGGGATCCTAGAACATCTGACTCTGTTTTGTCCCAACAATTGTATTTTCGTATTCCCCAGGAAGTGGTCGTGTCTGTGTTTGTGGTTTGCTTCTCTGGCTAGTTCCCATACACACTACACCATTATTGTCTTTTCTCTTAGAATTGGAGTTTGTGTGGTCTAACTTCAGGAGCTGTACATTTTTAGAAAAGAGGATTTGTTGGGAGGTTGTTCTTCTGTGATTTTCTTACTTTGTGGGCTTTATTTTTAAGCCGTGGGAAATATTTCATTTGGGAAAGGCTGGTTATAAATATTTTAAATATCTGTGAACAGGAAGCATCTAGCTTTGCATTTGTTTGATCATTCAATAGCCTTCCGGGTGCTCAGAGAGGGGTTGAAGAGTGTTCCATACATGGAAATTTGGCTTTCTATGGATACATCAATGACATTGTGAATTCATTAATCTATTTCCTCTCTGGGTATTTTGTAATCCCCCATGTAATGAGCATAGGAAAAGTTGAAAACAAAATGGAATACAACTGGATGGGACCTGAGGATAAGTATTTGTTATTTGGAGGAAAATATGTAACTAAATCTAATGATACCGGTGTTCTGATTCAGACTGTGATAGCACCACCAGAATTTTGTTTTATATTGATTTGATGCACCTCAGAAAATCCTATGTGTTTACATACTGATTGTTGAGTGCTTCCCCTTTGTCCCACATCTGATTTCTGTTGATCTCTTCGCTTAAAGTTCTCCATGTTCGTATCCTGCTATTTCGTTTTTCAGTATTTGGGGAAAAACCAGAGGTTTACCAATAAAAACAGTGATGTAAAAGGGGAGATATCATGAATGTATGTGGAAGTAAACTTGGGATAGGTGTTTGTTTTTTTTATGAAGAAAAGGATAAAAATCCATTATTTGCCCAGGACCTCAGTGTGCTCTGTAGTGCAAATGCTAGGTTTTATGGATAAGCTGGGATGGTGCAGTCTGCTGGCACAAAAGGAACTGCAGAGGTTTGAGCAGCACGTGCACCAGTCCCTTTGCAGTGTAGACCCCCTTGAGTCAGCTGATACTTTGCTATTCTAATAGGGTTGGTAGCAGCTTGAAGTCCTTTGATTAAATTCTAGGCAGAGCTGCAATTTATATACATGCACAAGCAGCTCCTGGGAATCTTCTTACTGCAGTCCCCTTGTGTTCTGTGTTCAGCCTTCAGCAAAAGTTGTATAGATCAGCACAGAGAGCGTGCACATTGGGACGTGCTTGAAAAATACAGACTGATGCATAAATGTACATGTATGAAACACAAATAGAAAAAGGAATGCTTATAAACGTCAATCTTTGTCCTCAGTCTAATTTTGAAATTAAAAAATAGTCAGCACCTCCTATTAAGTCATCGATACAACAGCAATTTTTACATTTGGAGGATGAGATGTTGCTGTGCATAAAAATAATTGAGTAATGTGCAGCATATTACCACGATCTCCTTGCATCAGTTTCTATGTGGCAGAGTGCACTTTCAGGGTTTAGATTTTATGTCACAAAAAGAGTGCTGACAAGCTCTAGGTGTGCAGTCAGGTTTTTAAACATACAATGTGGTGTAGATGTTGTGGCTTGCATATGTTATAGTACTGAGGTACTTGTACCCATTCAGTTGAAGGTGTTGTAATTATATCTAATCTATATTTATATCTCTGTATATGGGGAGAGAGAGTGTAAACAGAGAGGAGTGCTGTAATGAAGGAAAAGTGTTTGAAGTCTAGAAAAGCCTAGAGAAGGTGCATTTTTGTTTAGATGTTACAGCTTTGTTCTCACATCATTTTCTCAGACCTTTCCCCTTAATTGTAGAGGATTCCATCATTATAACTTACTGTGAATAGTTTTGCAGTTGGCGGTTTGCTGGAATAAATTTCATTAGTTTGGAGATTCAGTTATTCAAGACTCAGTATGAGGTGAGTGGACTGCCTTTGTGTATTGAGGTAGCCTTGAAAGCTTGGTCATTTGTACATTTATGCATGCTTCAATCTGATCAAAATGGGCAAAAATGATGGTTTGTATTCTACCAAATGATCCCTTACAATCAGCTCCGCACACTCAGGTCCACTGGGGGTGGTTACTCCAGCCCGTCAAAACCTGACTGGCAACTGTCACCCAGAGAACCTTTTCATTGACCATCCCAAGACTGTAGCATGAACTGCCAGTAGAGCTCCAACAGCTAGACCAGCTATCGGAATTTTAAAAACATGCAAAGACCTATGTCTTCTGGCAGGCCTACCCAAGCCAGTCTTTAAGCATGAATTTTAAACTCATGTCATGTGTTTTGGTCTTTGTCTGATGAGATTAATGTGTATTTTACAGAAATTATTTGATTTGTATCTTTTATGGAACTGAATTTTAATGTGTGTTTGTAGAATTTTTATAGTATTTGTGTGTTTTTAACTGCTGTGACCCACCTCGAGCTGTGAGGAGTGGCAGGTAAGAAATAATAATAATAATAATAATAATAATAATAATAATAATAATTACAACAAAAATTATTCATATGTATAAAAACCAAAAATGTTAGTCAAATATTCAATTCCCTTGAAGCAGTGCTGGCACTTTGCCGCATTTTTGTATATTGATCCTGGACTTATCCACGGTTGTATCAACATTTATACTTTTTACCCCAAAACCTGCCCTTGAGTTCTTTTTTAAAAGCAATTTTTCTTTGTTGCAGGGTAGACTGATGCAAATCACAGCAGTATAAATCAGGTCTCTAGCTTTATAATTCATATGTTTCCCAAATACGCTTACATTTAACTTGGCTGCTGTAACAAGACACATTTGTTTGCAACTAAATAGAGTTTTGTGCTCCCAGGAACTTAATCCAAAATCTCTGGGCATGTAGCCCATGAGCCTTTTGACCTGCAGCATTTATATCTCCATGAGGAAGTAGTTCTGAAACTGAGCATGTCTGTTTGGCACTCTTAACATATGTAAGGACACTGAACACAGATACTTATTTGTAGTTTTAAATCATCAGGTGTTTCAGAAGCCTGCCTAACAGCCAGTTAATCATAATTTTTTGCACAACAATAAGCACAACACATGGCATATCTTTATAATGCAACACTTCAGACATCACATTATTATTTTTCAACCACAAGCCTTAACTCAGTGTTAGAGAGCTGTGAATTCAGTATTACCTATTCTCACCCACTTAGTCTTTTTCCATTGCTATCGAGATGACCCTAAACCAAGTGGGAACTCTGAGAAGCAAAGTGAGATGGGTCACAAAAGAGAGGATTGGCTTCAGGTGATTTTAGTATAGCATTCAGATTTATTTTAAAGCTTTAAAAAAGAAATTTTCATAACTATTAATAACTTTTTAAAGCATAAAAACATTAAATTTCAACTTTCAGAGTAATCACATTTGCTCATTCTTTCTTGCTGTTTGTCAGGGTCATTCTGCAGATACTGCCCAATCTAGGGCTGATGCCAAAAAATGGCAGCTCTATGGCAAATCCTCCCCTCCTCCTAGTGCGTTGAATTTTCCCACCACCAACAGCAGGGAGCTCATGATGTGAAGCAGGTTCAAGGAAACCTCGCAACAAATGATGAATTCCTAGTGTTTCTTAGTGCTTCAGCTGTGGTTCACAAGTAGTTCCTTGTGAACCACAGATGACCTGGGGGAGTTGCTTTCATTAAACATCCAAGAGAGGTTTCTGTCAGCAGCCACAGTCTAGGAGTTCCTTTCAATGTGTGGTTTTCTTCCTCTCCCTGCTTCACCTTTATCTTGTGACCTACAAAACCAAACCAAATTGGTATTGTTCCATTATCCGGGCAGGGGGTACTAGAGAGAGAGAAGGATAGTTCATTTTACAGGTGGGGCACTTGAAGGAGGAAAACCATTTCCCCCCTTTTGCTGGTTATTCCTCCTTCCCCCTTCCCATATCATAAATGTGGTTTGACTGGGGCATGGGTGGGGGGAATAACAGGAAAACAAGGGGAAATGGTTTTCTTCCTTCAACCCACCCTCCACCCCATAAAATGCACTATCCTTCTCTTTCTTGCATCCCCTAGTGGCCTGGATAATGAAACAGTACCACCAAAACCTGTAGAGATTTTAACTGCCCTTTGGAAGGCTTCACCTCCGTCTTGTTATCAATGCCGAGGGTTTGTTATCACTGCTAAGTGCCTTCATAGGTCTCTGATTATTCTTTTTTTTTGGAGAAAGCACACCCCTCAGAAGCAGGCCCGTAGCTAGGATTTCGTTTGGGGGGGGGAATTTTCAGGGGGGGTTGGGGGGCTAAGTTTCGGGGGGGGACTGAGTCTGAGTGAAAGAGGGTCTAGCCTAGCAAACCTTTTGTATCATTACCCCAATACCCCCATGCATATGGGATATATTGAGTATGGTGATCAGATCATGACACCATAAACATAACAGTTTAAATAATGCACCAGTAAGGCCTTTTCGTGAACCACCATGAGAATTTCGGGGGGGGGGGGCTGAAGCCCCTCAAGCCCCCCCCCCCCCCCCCGGCTACATGCCTTCTCAGAAGCTATATCTGAAGTAAAAGAAAGCAGCTCAATATGGTTGCATTTGCACTGTAGAATGAATGCTGCTTGACACCTCTTTAAGTGCCATGGCTTAATGCTGTGGAATCTTGTTCTAGTTCTAGTTTAGCCTTCTCTGCCAAATAGAGTTGGTGCTTCACCAAACTACAGTGCCCAAGTGGTTTCAAATTGCACCAAATCCAGTGTAGAGACACTCTGTGTCTCCAGGGAACCATTTCTGATCCAGAGGTGAACTGTCACCTTTCCCCGCCACCCCATAGCCCAAGATTTTTCCCCTAACTTTTTCTGAAAAAAAGAAGAAAAAGGAAATAGAAAGACAACTCAATGGAAAGAACTGCACACTTTTGCATGTCATCAAATATGAGCTCCACCAAGATTTCTTCTGCTGAGTTTTAAGTATACCAGATGAACACTGTTTTGTATGTCACCTTTCCCCCCACCCCATAGCCCAAGATTTTCCCCTAACTTTTTCTGAAAAAAAGAAGAAAAAGGAAATAGAAAGGCAACTCAATGGAAAGAATTGCACACTTTTGCATGTCATCAAATATGAGCTCCACCACGATTTCTTCTGCTGAGTTTTAAGTATACCAGATGAACACTGTTTTGTATGTTCCCCTTCAAGGGCATTCGGTTTGATACTTAGACCAGTGCTGAGTGCAAAATAAGTAGCCAACTGAATGATAAATTGTCATTGCCCCTAGTTTTTCAGAAAGTGGAATCCAGTTCTCATTTCTTGAGCTAATATAATTAAGATTGTAAAGATCTACTTGACTTCAGATTACGTTGTTCATCAGTGTCTTCCAACTCCAATTCCATGTTTTACAGATGTGAGAAAAGAATGGCTTGCAGGCTCTGTTTGGTCATATACCTTCTTTTCAACCCCCAAATATACTCCAGGCTTCCCAAAATCTTCGTCACAGTTTTAGTGGAAATAGCTGTCACCCCCAGATGGTGAGCCACATTTTCTGGGACCACAGTTCACTTGTTTATTTCTCCCTTTCTCTCCTCTTTGGCTTAAGTCTGTGCTGTTTTTATTTGGTGATACCATTAGATTTGACTTAATAGATGGCAGCAAGAATCGCCCATTATCTCCCCATTTTAAATTATAACTTTAAAATATTTTAATGTGAGATACTGAAACATTAATGGGTGAAAACTTTTAAAACAGAGTCCAAATGTATATATCCACATTTCATGTGAAGCCATAGAACTTAAATGGTCTATACAGCATTAGTTCCCCAATTTGGTGCCCTTTAGATGTTGTAAACTATATATCCCATTATGCTTGACAACCAATTGGGCTGACTGGAGCTGATATGAGTAGTAATTCAAATATCTAGCAGGTTCCAATTTAGATGAAACCGATTTAAAATGCTGAAAATCCTTGACAAATGTAGTTGATCTTTGATCTAAAATTACACTTAATGCAGAATTTACATGATTTATTGAGAGCAGACATGCTCTATGATCCTTTATTTTTGTTTCTGTGCAATTTGACAAAATTAGGTGATGGCAATAATTTTGCTGGAGCACATCAGGATGGAAGAATTAAAGGAGATGCTCTGGAGATTAGCACAAGAGCAGCCCCCTGCCTCATATTTATGAAGCCTGTGTGAGTAGAATGCTTATAAGGTCACACCAGGTCCATATTAAAGGATCCAGAGGTCATCTGCTGAAATATAATATGTGACTTTAACCTTCTTGCATTGGCATGGGAAAGGGAGGCAGGTATAAAAGCATCTGCTGTTTCATATTTTGTAACTACTATTTCTATTGTGAAATTGCTAAATTTTTGAGCTTCTGGGGAATTTTAAGGAGAACAGATGATGAATACTATATACCAAATTCATTTGTGGTCTAACCTTGTAATGTGTCCGGTGTCAAGTTTAATCTAGCCCCAGCGTTAGAATTTTAAATACAGCTTAATTATACTCTGTCTCACCATATTCCTGATAATCATTGAGTGGTCTAGGTCATTTATCTTCAGTCAGACTGTCACCCTTTTTGAGAAGTCTTTGTGCTTGTTTTTGACTTGAATCCAGTGACTTTGGTGTATGAGTAGAAAGCAGGTTTGCATGGATAGAGGGATGAGAGTATGCCACCATTTTCTTCCAACCTACACTTAGCCCTCCATACAAACCTATGCCCCAGAAGTCCTGGGAATTCTTAAACTCAGTTTCAATATGTGAAGAAAAATACCCTTCTTTTGGTTTGAACAGGGGAATTTCCTATGATCTGTTATAAACCTCTGATCTGTAATACTCCTCTGCTCCTATGTCTATATCTATATCTTTTCATTGTCTTAAATATCTTATTTGATGCGAATACAATATAGTATTAATAGTATTTGGAATATTATTAAGGAAAAAATCTTGTTGACCAGCACATTGGTAGTTAATTAGGAGCGCAGCTGCAATACACACTGCAATGTAGTGCAGCTGAATGCCTCTGGCATCTTGCATAATTTTGTTAACAAGCATTTTAAAACAAAATGAAGCTTCAGGTAAGGCAGAGAAGCCGCTTTTCAGATGTGGCAGTGATTCCTGCTTGAGGCATGTTCGGACTTGCAAGTTATCATACTATTGACTGAGTTTAAAAAGCAAACTAAAAGACACTCCCAATCCGACTGTCTTCCAAAAACCTTACATATAGTGGTCCAAGTATCCTTTATAAATGAATCCTAATCGCTTTGTTTCCAACAAGATCACGTTGAATTCTACCAAAAGGAAAATGGGAGGTAAGGGTTAAATTGAAACAAAGTTACTGCATCACGATGATGATGATGGTCATTAGCCCAACTCTTGTATGGGGCTCAGCTGGGCCCCTTCCCCAGTTTTGCCCCATTAGAGGTGGTTCAGTCCAAGTTTCTGAGATCGGCCTTGCAAATACCTAAATGCGTTTCTAATGCCACCCTGCGACTAGAGACGGGTTTTATGAGAGTGGAGGCCAGGGTGTGGGTGGCCATACTTAACCTCTGGCTCAGACTGTCCTGTGCACCCCTTGGCCTTGCCCCACTAACCATGGAGGATGACTTCCAATCCACATGGAAGCAGGTGGTAGCATCCAAAATCTCCTCGTTGGGATTTTCTCCAGGTCTACTATTAGCTATGGATTACAATCAAGCCAAAGCACTTATTAAACAACGTATCACAGACACAGAGCACCAACTAGATCTGGCCTCGGCTCCAAGCTTCCTTATCAGCGAAGACAGCAGATACCTTGCCTCCCCTATGGCATATTTAACATACTTAGAGGTTCCTATTCATCGAAGGGCTTTCACCCTGGCCCGATGCCACGCTCTCCCATCAGCTGTACTCGAAGGCCGCTACCGGAAGATCCCTTTCCCAGAGAGGCTCTGCCCCTGTGACTCGGGTCATGTAGAAACAATAGAACATGTGCTCCTTCAGTGCCCGTTCTACAGGGATATCCGTGCCAGGCTTATCTTACCTCTGATAGACAAGCACCCAGGCCATTCAGGACAATTTTATACCTCCCTGCTACTTGCAGATACTAATTCAGCTACAACCTACAATGTCGCAAAGTTCTGTGCAGCAGCATACAAAATCCGCCAGGGAATGACTAATTCCAAAAGTCAACTGTGTGTCCAGTAATCTTCTTCCCTGAATCTACAATTTGGTGATGGATCTGGGCATTGTATGTTTTTACCCTGTTCCCCCTTCTGCTCCCTCATCCATATTGTGTTTTTAGTAGTTATATTTATATTTTTAATGTACCAAACATGCCAGGTTTGTCTGGAAATGTGACACTATTTCCTGTGCTGGTCAATGACCGAAATAAATATTTTGATGATGATGATGATGGTGATGATGATGATAAATGTATTACCCACCTCTCCTTGTGGCACAAGCCTGGGCACAACATAGTTAAAACAGCGAAGTAAAACAAAGCACTATTAAAATACGTATACCAAAATATACATAGGAAAAGTTATGCTTAATGTTTAAGAATAAAATGCAAGTTAAAATTGACTAGGTAATCATCATCGTCATCGTCATCGTCTTTATATTCCACTTTTCTCCCTCACGGGACCCAAAGTGGCTTACATCATATTAAAATCATGGATACAACAATCCAAATACATAGATACGTATAAAACATCCTAAAATAAACAGTTTAAAACAACAACAATAAACATTCACATTCTTGTGGCATCATGCCAGATTATATTGCAGTTTGTTCCAGTCCATAAACATTATGGTGTTTCTTATTTGGTAGACCTGCTGGAAGAGATAGGTCTTAAGTTGTGTCTTTAATTCTGACAGCAGATTTAGTTGTCAGAGCTCTTCTGGCAGGTCATTCCACAATCTTGGGCAGGTTATGAAAAGGTCCTCCTGAGGGCAGTAACCTGGGAAGCATCCAGTTGACAAGCATGCCCTTCTTTCTACAGCTATAGAGGAGAACTTTCACTTTTAGGACATATTTTATTGTATCTTCTAGTCTTTCTTTTCTTTATTTCCAAACATAAAGTGTAGACTGACATTCATATTGTTTATCCTTGTTTGCATTCACTACTTTAGATGTGTGTAGATTTCATAGGGAGACAGTTTGGGTGCTGATATTTGAAAGGAAGCAAAGAGATGACTTCAGGACAGGATTAAATGTGGGCGTAGATCTGCTCTGCTTTGAATTTGTAATGATTTTATCATTTCAGTTTTGCATGAAAGTTTACATAGTAAATAGTTTGTTAACGGAAAGAACTAACATAGAAATTGAGGAATAATTCAGATTCCTATATTGTAAAATAACGCAGAGCTACTTTTTGTAGGTTCTCAGTGCAGTTTCAAATTGTGTTTAAAGTGGTTCTTACATGCTACAATGGTAACTATTGTAATTGTAAGGGCATTGCTGTCAGTATCCTGCACTTAGATGCTTGATGAGCATGATCTTGTTGATCTTGTTGCTTTTTAAATAATGCACCAGGCTAAACAAAGCAAAACAATCTTGCTTGCTCCTCAATGTGACATTCTTTTAAATATTTGAGCATGGCTATAATGTCTCCTTATAAACTTTGCTTCTCCAAGCTAAACATACCAATTGAAATAGAGCAATTTGGAGCACTACTGAGATCCAGTAGTGCTGGATCTCATTGAGATCCAGACTGCTAGGCTGCTATGGGAAAGACTAAGAAGTCAATGTTCCAGAATAAATTTCACCAGTTGAACAAGAAGCCATTGAGGTATTTTAGTCAATCAGCTGAAAGTGATGTCAGCATGCGGTCATCTAAAATAAGCTGAGATACAGTACAATGCAAAACAGCCATATTTATAGACAGAAATCCTTTGAATGCCCCCATCCACCCATTCTGAGAATGGCTTCACCGTGATTGGCTGGGGCTCCATTGATGTTATGGAAAGGGAGGAGTTTCCTGCAGAAGTAGGACTACAGCATCTGCCAGCCATCAGAGAGTGTTTCCTGCCTTCACTGCAGATTTCTGCCCTCCAGTGACTGACGAGGGGCAGGATGACAATTTAGACAAAGGAAGACATAGTTTACATTGTCCCCCAATTAAAATGAACAAATGGGATTAAGAAATCCCTGAGTTTTTTATTGTCCTGTTAATGGTGTTATGAGTCCTGATCTTTCAAAAGCTGATGACTTGCACCAGTGTCCATTGTGTTCCAACAGTAAAATATTGTTCAGGGTGTTTGGATCATAAATCCATGCCTGGGGAGAAAAGGGGGAAGTGGCATGAAGGAAGCCATGATGCAGGTTATAAATGATTTTGGAAATCCAAGCGGCTATATAGTACACAGATGGCTCTGCTCCGAATCTGTTGTTCCACATAGCCTGAGATATGGATCACTATTGCTGGGTGATTGAGTCCAAGATTATCAAGATTTAGCTCAGGGAGGTGGCTGAAGATGTCCCTGGGTCAAGACCTGCTGACTTGAAAAGTCAGCATTGTGCCTAGTTCTCCAAAATTTCATAAAATACAAAGCATAAAAAAACCAAACATATAATCCATGGGGTATCCTGTATTTAGGGGACCTACCTTTATTTCCTTCCAATAGTTCAAATTTTGCAGGGTTTGCTTGGGATCTAGATTCAGCATACGTTAAATGCCAGCATAAACTGAATAGTTGTCATGACAGTTGCCAAACAATCCCAGCCCCGATTACTGGGGTTGCTTTCCCCCAGAATTTCAATTAAATTACAGGGTTTCCATTTCAGATTTTTATCTGGGCAAGACTTTTCATCATAAAATTGGTGCTGTCAACACTACACTTTTAAGACCCTCCCCCTTAAAGGTCTTTCCGGTATTTCAAGAATATGATTAAAAAGAACTATTAATGATAAGTATGGTACTATTACACACAGCTTTTTATTTTAGAAGCATTCAAGAGAAGACAAGAACAAAGGTACTAGTAATAATTCTTCCAAGAGAAACATTCATGGTTACTTAGCAAGTAAGAGCAAGCAAAGTTTATTGATTAGTCCATTGACCGTATCAACATTAAAAACAAAAACAGAAACGTGCACAAATAGACAGTAATTACTATCATAAGACTCCCAAAATAGTGAACTAACATACATTCAAACTTGATAGTTCATTGATAGTTAATGCTCTGATGCAATTAAGAGTATTTAGAAATCAAGTAAGTTGTCAACACGTATAGCTTACTGCAGTAATTTTACATAAATGGATAAATGGGTGCAACTTTTAATTGGTGTAATAGCTCCTCATACACTTTCAGGCTGGTAGGTTTTAATGTGTTAGTAATAAAGTGGTTAGTTGAAATGTTGGTGCAGCAGGAGAATAGCCAATCTTAACAATCTGAATCCCAACATAAAATACAAAACTCTGAATCCCAACATAAAATACATAATTCATTACATTAAATTGTTGCTTTTAATTGTCACACACCAGGTTAAACAGAGCAAAACAAAGCAATTTTAAAGAAGAAGTACAATTTTCAACAATGTCTCAGATGCTTTGTGTGTTGTATAAACATCTCAAACCATTCCTCCTCTGATTTTCAGGAGTCAGGGGGTAGTTGGAATTGAGAAGCTTTAAAAATAGTAAAGAACACTTATTAATGTTTGAAAACAGTGAAAATGCATTTGGATATTATTTTGATTAGCATATTTGTAAATATTTTAAGATACTGTAACTGAATTATATACATTTTCTCTTATCTTATTGAAATGTAATGGAGAGAAGATGAAGGAAGCTGAAACTGAAAACTACCTTATTTCATCGCATTATAGTTGCCATTGCATAATAGTTGTGTCCTACTTTTTTGGGGTCCTAGTTTTGTATTTTTATTCCTCGCATAATAGTTGTACTCCTACCTGTTCACCTTCTCCTTGAAGCATCCCCTGTAACTCTAGTTGAAGTCACAGGAGCTAGGAAGTTTTTCTTGGTTGCCACCAAATGACAAAGGCTTCCTAGCTCTCCCCAGTAGGCTCGTGAAGCTTCACTCATCTGCGCTCCTGTCGGAGAGAGCAACAGGGCCTCCAGGCCTATGGGCTCTGTAGGTCTTGTTCACCTGCATGTGCAGCAGGGGAGCCTATGGGGTCCCCCTCAGTTGCTAGCTTGAGGAGGACCCATAGGCCTCTAAATTTTCACCAGATAATAGTTGTTCTTCCTTTTTTAAAGGGGAAAAAGTAGTAAAATACAATAATTTTAGACTATCCAAAAAGTTCTACATAATACAGCATTGTTCCACCCTGCACCTCCCACTATATCACTTCACAAAATTTAACTTTCATGAAGGCCAACTTTAGTTTTAGTGTCTGTAGAAATGCTTGCAGTATGGGTATGATTCAGTCCAAGAGACAAATCTGATTCAGATGTGCTTATGCTGCATTCTCTTTCACCAAACGAGGATCCTATCTGCCGTGAGTCCATAGGCAATTGATCATACTTCATTTTTTTTACCAGTGTTGTTTGGGATGAATTCTCCTGCAGCACCGAAAGATTTTGAGAAAGAGAGACAACCTTAGCACAGCGTTCATTTGTTAGTCTGTTCTGCAGTGTGACTGAGCTGAAAGCCTTCCAGCTCTGTTCACAAGAAGTTACTGTTGGTGGAACGCTCAGGATTTTTATGGCAATCCTGGACAGTTGCCGGGTGCTACAGTAACCCTTCCACCATGTGAGAGGAGACAAGTTTTCTGACGCTTGCCAGATGAGCTCTTGGCTCCAAAGCTTTTCTTTTGCACGATATTCAGCAATGTCGGTCATAATGGTGATTTCATCAGTGTTTGGGATGATTTTGGCTTGTTCCATTATTTCATTAAGAGCAGAGGATAGTTCATATTCTGATAAATGCTTTCCACAATAATGAGGATCCAGTAGATTGGCTGCCAGCTGAACTGGGTGAGAGCAGAACTCAGCTGTTTTAAGAAATACTTGCCTTACTACTGTTGCATATTCTTTGGACAGAGGTGAAGAAGGCAAAAGTTTGGTTAGCTTTTCATTAAGTTTTCCAAAAATCTCTGGAATATTTGAAAGGGTTGATTTGTCTTGTTGAAGTTCTTTGATAGCTTCTGAAATTGGTAGTAGCAAATTGAATGCTCCTTGAACTTGAACCCAAAAGGCATCACTGCCAATGTGCTTTTGAACATTGAGAGGAATAATCCGGGATACTTCATCTTCTAGTAAAGCACACTGTAAACAATCCCTTGTACACAGCAGGTTGTCTAAGCACTTTATAGCCAAGTTCCACCTAGTTTTTGAAGGCAAGAAAAGTGTAGTTCCCTCTCTCTGCTTCTCCTTCTGTAATCTCTTCAGTGTCTGGTTGATGACATGGTGATTGTTGAATGTCTTCACAATTGCTTTGCAGTTTGCTAGCATTGTTTTAATTGCACTCACATTTACTATATCTTGTACTAGAAGATTCAACCCATCAGCAAGACAACCAAATACTATTAAATGTGGATATTTTGTTTTTAATATTTGTCGTGCAGCCTCCATGTTGCTCATATTGCCGGTCACAAGGGCCTGGACCCTGCATGGGCCTGTCCTTTCAATTTCCTCACTTAAGAGGTTGGCTAAATATTCGCCAGTAGGATTAGAAGATTCAATAGGAATAGCTTTAAGGAAACTTGGTTCAGGTGTTGCGAACATAATGCTCAGTAAAGAAGTTTCTTGTATATCAGCATACACATTTGCCAGCAGTGTCAACAACTTTACTTGACTGATTCTTTGGACAACATTTTTTTGAACTCTTCTGTATTCTTTGTCTAAAAGATGATGTGATAAATGATAACTTGATGGTAACTTATATGATGGGCAAATTACCTTGTAATGCTCCCTCCAGTAGTGATTTTCAGTTAGTGAAAGAAGCATACCGCTTGCAAATATCGCTCGAGCTAATGTTTCATCTGCCCTTTCTTGCTCTTCTTTTGACATTTTGTCTGCAAATTTGGCTAGAAAACCGAACTGTCCTGAACTACTACTCTTGTATTTTGTATCTTGATGCCCTGAAAACGAGGATCCTGCTTCTCCTTTCTCAAAAGCTGGCAATTCAGCATTTTCAGTTTTCAGATTTGGCAGATTCGTTGTTTCACTTGAGCTGCCAAATTCCTGAAACAAAAGAGGAAAAATATTTTCCTTCTCAAATCCAAAGTTCCATCATCAGTTTGTAAGCTATGAGATGCTTTATAGTTATAAATGGACAGTATGGTAAAGATACTAGCCTTTAGAGTTGATAAGTATATTCGTTGATTTACTTACAATTAATTCCTGAAGGAGACTTTTCCCAGATGTTGTTCCAGTGCTTAATTGGAGCAGCTTTCTGTATGAGGATTGTGTTCTTTCAGGACAGCTCTTGCATATTGTTAAATGTCTTTTCATTCTTGTTGCATTGTTTGCATATGTCTGACCACAGTATTTGCACTGGCCAACTATCTTTTTTCCGTTGCTGGTTTCATTATAGTGATGCCATACACCAGTTTTCTGGTTAGGCATGACAAAATAAATCAAAAGCACAGAGTACTATCGCAAAAATGCAACAGATTTGATGCAAAGACTTCCAGCCTCTGTAGCTTCTCAAAAGAAATGAGGCAGTGCTTTGTGTGCTTAACAGTGAAGCAGAGTGGAAAATTTTCTGTAATGGAAATTTTTCAACTACGATAGTATTCTTTGTTCAACGGGAAATTTTCCACTCCAAGACCTTGGTGAAAACTCTGAAGTAGATTAGTAAAAAGCATGTTATGGCATTTAGCTCTTTTGCTAAAATTAGGACATTAATAATGCTTTAGCTCAGTGGTTCTCAACCTGGGGTCCCCAGATGTTTTTGGCTTTCAACTCCCAGAGATCCTAACAGCTGGCAAACTGGATGGGATTTCTGGGAGTTGTAGGCCAAAAACATCTGGGGACCCCAGGTTGAGAACCACTGCTTTAGCTGTTTTCTTTAAACGTAAAGCAATGTAAAGAAAGTGTATATTACAAAGTTGTCCTAGCTTAAAATATTCATATGATTCCTGATAAAAATATTCAAAATGGATGCTCTTGTCTTCTTTAATGTCAGGTAGGTTAATTACTGTCAAAGTGAATCCAATCCCGAGCAAATGTTTCTGCTCAACTTCTTTTGTCTATTGCAGAAGGAAAAGCAGATAAAATTAGAGAAGTTTCCAAGCTTTACTAACTGAACATATGACATTTTATTTATTATATACAACAGATATGACAAATTATATCACATACAATCTGACACTTCAACTCTCATATTCATTTCAAGAAGGACAAATTTTTATTATAATTCATATGTAACATATCTATTCTTATTTTTAGTATTTATGATATAATCAGTTTGGAAATCTCCTTTAAAAAGTGTTGTAAATTACTGAGTTTCTTAGATAGCAGTTTTAATATAGAGCTGATGCAACTCTGTGATCAGTTTCCCAAATGCCATTCCAAACTTTGGTCCATGGGAAATCAACCAATAGCTTGAATTACAGGGGTACCTGGGACAGTCTTCCTTCTCCACATTTGATTGTGGTTTCTTTGTATGTATGCCTTTAAGTTGCCTGTAGAGTTATGATGACTACATGAATTATATAGGATTTTCTTAGGCAAGAAATACTCAGAGGAGTTTGCGATAGTCCCTTTACCTACTCTTTTGAAAATCCTTCAGGAGAACCATGATATAGTTAAAAATGGCGAAATTAAGGAGGCGTTCTCTTCATATAAAACAGTAAATCCAGTGCTGCTGTTTGAGCTGCAAAAAAATGTCAGTCATGCTGAATATGCTGTGAAATTATTTTATGTGGTGGTTGTATAGGCATTTATTGTTTTATTTCTTGGTTACTGGATTTCAGAATATCTAGTCAGCTTCCATCCAGTGATATGGAAAGAGAATACACTGAAGATACTGTTGGAGTACATGTGTACCTTGCTTTTCCCTTCATAAAATTGCAAATGCCAGTCTAATATGCGTATCAGTTGTGTGGTTTCCACTATGCTAGCTGATGCTAATTCAATTAGCCAATGTCATCTTCCTACTAGGAAGAAATCTAGCACCAGTCCTCTGTGAAAGTGTGCCCTACCTACTTCCAGCTAGATCAGCATCTGCTCTGTGAATGAGTGCATCTGCAGGCTTTCTCTCTTTTGTTTTCCATGTTTTCCTCTTCAGTGAAAAGAATTCATTAGAGCTACTATGATATAATAGAGTATTGATTTCATAGTTGCTGCTTCATGCTTTCAGCTCAGTCCCAACTTATGTTGACCCTAAGGAAAACTAATCATGGAACTTCCTTTGCAATATTTGTTCATAGGAGGTTTGTTGTTGCCTTCCTCTGAAGCTGACAGATTGACTTGTCCAAGGTCACACAATGGGTTTCCAAGGCTGGACAGGAATTCAAACCCTGTCCTTCCAGTCCAGCACTCAAACCACTATTCCATGTTGGCTGCCCTCCTTTTCCATAACAAAAACCAAACTAGCAAACTGTTTGTACCAGTGCCTAACACAGGTCGTGATCACACTATATGCAGCTTGCTTCCTCTGTATACAGGATTTCATAAGAGCATGGTGCAGATTTCAGATATAGAAGTATATATCAGGAAACAACTTAAGGCATGTTTTAAGGCAAGGGAAATGGGTTGTCTTCCTTACATTATTTGTGCAAGAGATTAACCCATCAAGACATTTTGCAGAACTTATTTTGTAACCAGAGGAGTGGTACTCAACTCTTTAACCTTCAACTGATGTAGCTGGAAATCTAGACACATCTAGAAACTTACTTGTTTACTCATAAAGGAGGATTTGCACGTTATTTAAATTCTGACTCAACTAATGGAGATTGACCTTTGTCTGGGTGCTATTGCTAACTGTTTGATATGTTTAAATGTGTTTTAAATTAGAGAAATGTGTCCTGATTATTTATTTTGTATATTTAAATCACTCACCGCTAATTTGAGTGGCTTTATAAGCATATTCAGATCTCCTCTATATTATTGTTTATTTAAAGTGCTTTATTTTGAATGTTTTATAGGCATTGAATATTTGCTGATTTTTTTTTGTTATGCACCGCCTTGAGTCCCTTTTGGGAGATAGGGCGGTATAAAAATAAATTATTATTATTATTATTATTATTATTATTATTATTATTATTATTGCGGCTCAATTTCCTATTTTCCTCTGAGGGTCAGGTCACACACTTTGAACTGATCAAATATTGAGAGATGGGCACCCTGAAGATAGTTGGAAACATTCATACGGTCTTTTGTTTAGAGGTGAAAAAGAAAAGAGATTGGAAGGGTTTATATTAGAAAAGGAGATGGTATAAAGAGAGACAGGGAGCTCTGGCGTGGGCTGGTCCATGAGGTCACGAAGAGTCGGAGACGACTGAACGAATGAACAACAACAATAAATAGAGAAGTCATTTGGTCCTGCTCTCCACTGCCTTCAGTCCTGACTTCTGCCAGCATGTTGCCACTGACAGTCTACCTCTGGAGTAGGGGGACGTCAACAGAAAGGTTTTTCATTCTTGGTTCAGCCAGTGAAATAAATATCACATCTCATGCAGAATGTTGTAGCTTTGTCGTTTTATACATACAGGGAACAGAATCAGAACTACAAGGCATGAGTGAGTTACTTATCACAGATGATGAAAAATACCTTGTTTGTTTATATTATTGAACTAGGTTTGCATTCTCCTAAGAAATACATTTTACATAAAGGTTAAAGTGTAATTAGGACACTTTTGTGCAGGATCTAAAGGCTGTACATCTAGTAATGTTTGCTGTTTGTTTGTCAGTCGAAGGCTAAAATGTGTTTATTTATCTTTACTTCAGCATGCTTCATTATTACTTTCCTGAAGCTATAAAAGCATGCTTGTCAGGATTACATAATTGACCCGAGTGCTGCATTTATTGGAAAATGCTAGGGCCAGCCCAGAGCTGCTGCTGTTAGTTAACTTCTAGAAAATGGGTTAAAGGGGGAGAGAGATTAACATGCCGCTGAAAGCCGAGGGATAAAAGCTCCATCTAAGCAGTGCCAGTAATTCAGTTTGCAGCCATAGTTTATGCAGTCTACAATTCCAGATGTGGTCCTTCCATTTGATAGTTACAGGGAATGCTTAAACCACTTGTTGCTTGCAGTGTTGCCTAGATTGCTCTGACACTTGTGCATTATTGTATGTGGCTTGAAATATTGGGATTAAATGCTATTGGCTTTGACACAATTCGAGGAGAAAACAAAAGAGAAATGCAGTATGTTATATTGGATAATAACAATGATCTATATTATACATTTTAATGGTTCAGTCACATTGTCAGTTTTACCTGCTGAAATCGAGCTCCATAAAGAAGGTCACATGAACACTCATTTCCCTATTGGTTTTAGAGCTTCACAGTTGTTGACTCATGGGATCTCTCATATTAAGAAACGCAAAAAGATGTGAGGCAACAAGCATGGCATTCCAAGAAAAACTCCTACTCTTGTTGCAAAGTAGAGTGAGCCTGTATGCATGTTTAGTGAGAGTGCTTAAGCTGTATAAATGTTTGACACTCTCACTACACATATTTTCCTGTATTACATTTTGGGACCATGGTAATATATAGTTTTGGGAGGATTTTCCTCACTACATTGGTAGATAAAAAGATGCTCCTGAGATGAATTTGGCAACAAAATATTACATCTGTTCCTCCTAAACGATTTATCGCATAGAAGAAAAACACTGTGTCTAAATTGAATAACTGTTTGGTAGTATGTTATTGTTGTTGACCCTTCACCCACATGAACACATCTCAGGAAAATGTTGAGTATATCCATCAGTAGGACCACCCTGGACTCTTTTCATCTCTGGAAAGACATCAGGATGGCTAAATTACCAAACAATGCTCTTCTTTGAAGAAACTTTGGTATTGTTCAAGCATAACAAGAATAGATTGTATACCATGACATACACATTAAAGGTGGATCTAAAGTTTGTATAAATCTTAAAGCCTAGTAGATAGTGTCTTCTCCTGCTATTCACAGTTTTTGAGAACATATCTATGTATTCAGTGGAAAAGGTTGTATATTGCTAGAACTGGATTTTCAGAGATGCAGTTGGGCAGTGTACCCTTGTTGTGATGAAGAATATGTTCAGCCCACCACATGCTCTGCAACCAGATGGCCCTCTCTGTAGCATATTAAGAAGGCATACTGATTCTGTTTGTGAAGCTACAATTTATTTAGGGCAATTCATTAAAGTTGGTTTCAAACAGCAGTTAAAACATGTCAGCAGAAACAAGATTGCAGTGCTCATGATTGCTAGTATATACTGCTAGTATGATTACTAGTCTGCCTCATAAAAGTGTTGGACAATTTGTTCTCTTCCGGAGGTTGGATGAGCTGGCAAATCAGAAATAAATTAAATTGATTTGTTAGAGGATATTTTATTTTTAGTTACTTCCAAGTAGCATAATGTTATAACTATTTTAACAGATTTGTACTGGCAAAACTGTAGCTGTTGGTCCATTACTGGTTTTATAATTCTGTTTAAGCCTACCTTTAAGGAATTGCATGCTTTGTGAATAACTCCAAAGTACAACAATACAGTTAGAATCAAACTACATGAAAATACGAATATGAGGCATTTGGTATCATTTGACTTTTGAGTGTTGCCAGGATATAGTCCAATTGTAGCAGACCTGGCTTTGTTTGTCTAGTTCCCTTGCTCTTTTATTGTCCCTCATGACTTAGTGAAGATGACTATAAAGATTATTTTATTTTATTCACCTTATATAGCTGACTAACTTTGAAGCTGCCCCTCCTCCATAAAATGTGGAGAACATGAACTGATCTGTAAAATTTATATTTACAGTTAAAACAACAGAGAAAGTGTCAATGGGAATGACCTATTTGCAGTTACATTGCATATAGATATTGGATGTAGATATTGGTATAAATCCACTGTGGGTAGGTTTGTTTGTCAGTCCAATTTTTTTCATACCTAGTGGCCCATACCAAAGTTTACAATACGTGTGGTCACAAAAAAGGAGGTGATCACAATTAGCTAATTGAAAGATGAAAGATAAACTTTGACTTATTTGTAATGAAATAACTAATGATTTAATAAGTTACATGTTAAGCTTTCCTTATCTGAACATCTAAAATCCAGAATATTCCAAAATCATCCACAAGGGTGGCTGAGATAGTGACACTCTTGCTTTCTGGTGGTTCAGTGTACACAGACATTATTTAAAATACTGTATAAAGTTATCTTTAGGCTATATGTATATAAAATATAAATCAAAATATAAATCAATTTTGTGTTTAGTTTTACGTCCCATTTCCAAGATATCTCATTTTGTACATATTTGCAAATACAGGTACTATAGAAAACTTCTCGTTCTGAACATTTCAGATAAAGAATACTTTATCTGTAAGTCAGTTAAATATGTCTATTGCCCTCCTTGTGGAAAGGAGAAATTGAAGCTTATTTGCAGTGAGTATATGGGAAAGGAAATGTTGCTTAGCAAAGACCCAGGGTGTGGGTGGGAAACTTATCCCCACCTTCCTGATGTTGCTTAACAGTGACATCCATCAGCCCTTTCTGATGTAACTAATAATGGAGGTTCCAGTCTAGCAACATCAGGAAAGCCAAATATCATTGGACTAAACTACATCCATTTACATTTCCGTCTAGCTTTTGTGCCTTGTGTCAGAGGAGATTTTATATGGGTTTTTTAGCAATATGTATTGTTACAAAAGTCTTGCAGACAACTGTTAGCAAAAAACCATTAGTAGTTGTATCACTAAAAATCTCAGATCTTTTCCAAACACATTTTCTCAACAGTTCTCCTGCCTGCCACTAGAATTTATTGGATTTTTCTGTAAAGTTTGCTTACAGATATATATGTCAAGTGTTAGATATATATGTCAAGTGTTGTGACACTTGACATATATATCTCACACTAAAACTATCAAAGGTGGGAGTGTTTTAACTGGAGGCCATTTACTAGTATACTGTAATACCCTCCACCCATTATCTTGATCTTAGCTTCCTTTTGAAAGGTCTTTCAAGAACGTGCCACATCCTGACATTTAACCATTTAAAGAGAATGCTTCTGAAATTTTGAGAAGCTGACTTTGGAAAATGTTAAAGGAAAAGCCCTTCCTGCCACAATCCTTTTTATAATGAACATTATTCTGTAGCTGGCAGAATAATGGCTTTGGCAGATTAGCCATGCTGGTTTCGTGCCAGTATGGTTTCCTTAGCAATGAAATTCCTCAAGCAGTGGTTGCTGATGTAAACATAACTGAAAGCTTACTGCACTGTGCTGTGCATATGGCTCGAGAGTCCATGTTGTATAAAATGCATTCATGATGCTCATTTCAAGGCAAGTTGGAACAGGTTGTGGGTTTTCCTGTCTTGTAGAGCAATTGCAGGAGACAGAACCATTTATATCACTGTGAGGATTGGTGTTAACTTCAAAGTACTCTATATTGTACCCCACACTTGCCCTTCTTATCTACTTTGTGAGGGCATAAGAGCATGCTAACTGACAGGAAGGTTTGTAAGTAGTAGCTTAGTCAGAATATTCACATGCATTCCTGATTATCTTTTTTGGCCTGGAAAATCAGAGTAGACAACATGTGTCATCCTATATATAAATAGGTGAAACTGGGTTTATTTCTGCTACTTTAGAGATAGGTTCCTGTGTCATGCATCTGGAATTGTGCCATCCTGATGGTGATAAAAGTGAGCAGATAATTTAATTCTGGGCTGTGCCCAGACCTTGGGAAATTAGCTAAGGAAGGATTTTTTTCTTGTTACTTAATCCATACAGGTAAGTAGAGCATTTTTGCCATTGCATTATTAGTGCCTAGGTAGTAACTAATTCCGCATGTATACAGTTAGTTAAACAGAGCTGTATCAGTTACCATAAATGGCATTGCTGTTTACTTCTTTTGAAGATACATACAACCTCCTCAGAAGAAGTAAACCATTGGTTCCCAACCTTTTCTTGGCCATGATCCACCTAAGCATCTCTAAAATCTTGCCCCCCCCCCCCATATAATTCTTATTATTCCAAAAGTGGACTCCTATTCACATGGTGGAAGCCTTTTTTGTTAGTAATTCGATTGCACTTTTGGTGTTTCTTTTATTGTAAAGCCACACAGGCAGTGAAACTAGGTCCAGAACTTCAACTTCTAGGTTTTCTGATATTATGGCCTATGTCATTTGTTTATCGTTAATGATATGTCAATGCACATTCTTTCTATCTTCATTATCTATTCAAAATAATCTTTTATCTTAAAAATAACACAGATATTTTATGTAGTGAGCAAGATATCAATAAAAATTTGAGAGAATCGAAAATGTGAGATTTCTATTCTTGAAGCTGACAAATACAGGTTATTTTGTTAATGAAAGAACATTAACAATGTACTGTACTTTCAGTTTTGACTTCTTCACTATAGCTTCATTATTTCTGCTATTAATACACTTGGTAGAATCTTTGAAAAAAATCTTTCCAGTTTGATTAATATTGTCTATGGAAAATATGTATCCCTTCAGACCACACAATTCAAGTTGCTTTCTCCAAGAGAAATTACCTATAATGGGTTTATTCCTGAATACAAACTCTGGATAGATGAGCAAAAGTGATTTTTGCTTACTTCAGACAGAGACCGATAGACTATCCTGATTTTGTTAGCAGTATAAAAATGTATTTGATATCAGGAACATTTTTTTTTATCCTGGCTTGATTCTGTTTGGGTTGGCTAATCTAGAACAAATCTGATTCATTTAGAAAATATTTCCTTGGAGGCGCTGAACACCTGACAGTGAAATACCTCCACCAACAAAGTAGCTAGAGAAACAAAGCTTTACATATTCTACAATATGCAGCTCAATGGCCCCTTTTTTTTTGTCCAAAAAAGGAGGGATTCACAAAGCTATATACTGTAAATCATATATATATATATATAAATTTTCTTTGCATCAACATATCTAACTGTGCAGTTCATGTCTTGAATTATTTTACTTTGTGAAATAGAGCAAACCCCTTGGTTCTAGGGTTCCTTTTGGATACGAAAATCCATGGATGCTCAAGTCTTATTATATATAGTGGAGTAGTAAAATGTTGTCCCTTATATAAAATTGCAAAGTCAAAGTTTTGTTTTGTTGATTTTTTTTTTATTCTGGGGTGGAAGCGTATTTTTTAATCATGGATGTTTGTGTCCCTGAATACAAAATCCATGGAGATTGAGAAGCCATTCTATAATATAATATTTTCAATCATTCTGTAACTGCAGTTATATCTGTTTAAGGAAGTAAGTTTTATTTGTGTTAGATGGACATCAGAAATTAAGAAATTTAGCTAAGACTTGAGGGAGTGAGAGTTTTGATTATACAATTTAAGCATGGCAGAATGTTTGCTCCTTGTGGGAGATCAAATATACAGTAAGGTTCTCAGCTTGGGAGTTCTCCTGGACTCATCGCTGAGCCTAGAACCCCAGGTCTCTGCAGTGGCCAGGGGAGCATTTGCACAGTTAAAACTTGTATGCCAGTTGTGCCCGTACCTTGGGAAGTCTGACTTGGCCATGATAGTCCACGCCTTGATTACATCCTGTATAGACTATTGCAATGTGCTCTATGTGGAGTTGCCTTTGAAGACTGTTTGGAAGTTTAAAATTTTCCAGAGGACGGCAGCCAGGTTGCTCCCTGGAGCAGCACTCAGTGAGCATACAACTCCTCTGCTGCGTCAGCACCACTGGCTGCCAGTTTGCTTACAGGCACAATTCAAAATGCTGCCTTTAGCCTATAAAGCCCTAAACGGTTCTGGCCCAATTTACTTGTCTGAACATATATCTCCTTATAAACCATTTAGGAGCTTAAGATTGGCTGGGGAGGCCCTGCTCTCAGTCTCACCCTCTTCGTAGGAGCTTCTGGTGAGGACGAGAGACAGGGCCTTCTCAGTGGTGGCCCCTTGACTATGGAAATCCCGCCCAAGGGATAGTAGATTGGCCTCCTTCCTCCTGACCTTCCAGAGGAGAGTAAAAACCTAGCTTTAAACCTGCAATAGACAAACACGGAACTAAGTGGAACTGAATTGTGTAATGGCTCAGACGATGTTTTTGGACAATGAGATGAACAGTGAAGGCTTTGGTTTTATATATTTTTAAATGATTTTATTGTATGAATTTTATAAATTTGTTTTAAATGTTTTAAATTGTATATTGTTATGGCATTGAATAGCTGCTGGGTTGTAAGCTGCCTTGAGTCATCTTCAGGTTCGAGAAAGGCAGGATAGAAATATCGTAAATAAATAAATAGTAAATTAAATCCCAGTTACTTCTGAAGCTGTGATATAATCTGAGATTTGAAACATTATGTTTTACAGGCTACAGCTTTCATGCCCACCCCATCCCCCAGCCAGCATGTTGACTATACTGGTAAAAGAATTCTGGGCGCTGTAGTCAGAAAATCAGTTTGTCCGAACTCTGAGTCTGACATTGTGTGCCTAAGTATCCAGTGTTTGAGTCACGTATTATAACTGCAACACATCTTCAACTTGTTTCCATTACTTAATTGGGTTTTCTCTAATTGAATGCTGTGAAACGTGAGCATTTATGTTAGCATCCTCTAATTCTGTTGTTGAAGTAGAAGTGGACAGGTTTTAAGCAACCACTGCCTCCTGGGTTTCTCTTCCAGTTTTGTTTACTCTATGTTTCTTTGTGTCTCACCTGTACCAGACCTCCTTGGGTAAGGCTTTCTGAGGTGAACTTGGAACACTGTCCTTGAATCACCTAGTTAAGTGATGCTGCGCCCTATAGACCCTGAGATTACTATTCTGCAATGCCAGAGCACAGTGAGGTGAATCAAGGACAGGCCAGTGGCTGAGAGTTTGGAATCGTTTTGCTAGATTAAAGTGTGGGATGGACAAGCATTATTTTCATTATTAAGGAGAAGGCTACTTAAACAATTTTAAATGTGTATCACTGGGCCATTTACATCCACAAAAGTAATGCATTGATTACTACATCTAATTTAAATGTCTACAGGTAACACTGTTTTGAAATGTTTAAACTATTAAACATACATTTTTGATTAATTTATTTTTTTTACCCTGTCATTAGTGGGGATATGTTATTACATAGGCAGTTAAATTAGTGCTTTCATAAGGTTAGCCTAAAGGCACATAGCTGTTGCTTTAATTTTCTAAACAAGTATACTTACTTGATTGTTTAATGGTACTTTCAATACAATATAAACAACTAGTGATTAATCTCTCAGAAGTCTTCTTTTCATTGTAGCTTAGGCTGACTTCATCTTGTAGGACGCCCTGGGTTCTCATGGGGAGATAGGGCAGGATATAAATAAAGTTTGATTCATTGATTTGATTGATTAGGTAAGGATTATGAAACCCTTAAAAGGAAACTGTAGACAGAATCCTTTTGCTGTGTACTTTCTATCTCTCTCCCTCTGTAGGCACACTTTATGTCAGTTAGAAGCTAGAATTCTAGAAGACATCCTAAATCAGATCATGGAGAGAAGTGGATCCTAGTGCTCTTTTGGAGGTCATATTGCTTTGGTTCTCAAAAAACCTCTGTGTCAAGACCACATCTGGATTCATTTAATGGTATAAGGCCCATAGATGAGTTTTTCCTTTATTGATCTCCAGTAGATCTTTTCTTCTCATTTTAGAATGCTGAGACTAGATTGCTTTTACTAAAAATTATCTGTCCTTTAGGAATCCGACTATATTTTGGAAATTTTATCTTTATTGCAGAACCTTTATTTTTCTTTCCTGCAATAACTTTCCCCTTGATTACTTTCCTTCTGATTTGTTGTAACATTCTGAGCTAGAAATGTACAGCGTGCCTTATATGGCACCATAGAGACCATGGCATCACGAGGGCTGATGGTGACAAAGAATTCAAGCCATTGGGAAATGTGAGGAAGTGGGTAGCATTGAGGTCATTTGCCTGAAATACTCAAAAATCATGAATCAGTACTGTAGAAGATGTGTGAAATTTAAAGAGTGGTGTTTCTTTTTCTGTTTTAGATGAACTGAGTCGGTACTTTCTATCACAACCAAGAGTTGATTGTATCTGTGGAATAGAAGCTGAAATAAGCTTGTTTATGCTCAGTAAATGCAACGTGTATGCTTCTTAAATAGTTAAGGATTTCCCTCCCCCCTTAAATAAATATGCCCCCTGTGTTTCTTTTAGTGCTCTCTGGCGCCTTTTGAACATGTCCCTTACAGCTGGAAAACAAAAACTTTGAAGACACCCACCCACTAAGATCTGTACCAGATACTATATTCTGTTAGAGGTTTTGAGGAATATTAGTGCTGCTTAATTAATATTTAACATGTTGTTGTTGTTGTTCATTCGTTCAGTCGTCTCCGACTCTTCGTGACCTCATGGACCAGCCCACGCCAGAGCTCCCTGTCGGCCGTCACCACCTCCAGCTCCTTCAAGGTCAGTCCAGTCACTTCAAGGATGCCATCCATCCATCTTGCCCTTGGTCGGCCCCTCTTCCTTTTACCTTCCACTTTCCCCAGCATAATTGTCTTCTCTAGGCTTTGCTGTCTCCTCATGATGTGGCCAAAGTACTTCAACTTTGTCTCTAGTATCCTTCCCTCCAGTGAGCAGTCGGGCTTTATTTCCTGGAGGATGGACTGGTTGGATCTTCTCGCAGTCCAAGGCACTCTCAGAACTTTCCTCCAACACCACAGTTCAAAAGCATCGATCTTCCTTCGCTCAGCCTTCCCTAAGGTCCAGCTCTCACATCCGTAGGTTACTACAGGGAATACCATGGCTTTGACTATGCGGATCTTTGTTGCCAGTCTGATGTCTCTACTCTTTACTATTTTATCGAGATTGGACATTGCTCTCCTCCCAAGAAGTAAGCGTCTTCTGATTTCCTGGCCACAGTCTGCATCTGCAGTAATCTTTGCACCTAGAAATACAAAGTCTGTCACAGCCTCCACATTTTCTCCCTCTATTTCCCAGTCGTCAATCATTCTTGTTGCCATAATCTTGGTTTTTTTGATGTTTAGCTGCAACCCGGCTTTTGCACTTTCTTCTTTCACCTTGATTAGAAGGCTCCTCAGCTCCTCCTCGCTTTCGGCCATCAGAGTGGTGTCATCTGCATATCTGAGGTTGTTAATGTTTCTTCCAGCAATTTTCACCCCAGCTTTGCATTCATCAAGCCCCTTATCCCTGTTTCCTTTTGCTTTCCTCCTTTCTTGGGCTACTTCCAGTGTCTCAGCAGACAACCATTTTGCCTTCTTGGTTTTCTTTTTCTTTAGGACGTACTTTGTTGCCGCCTAATATTTAACATAAGTGTGTTTAAAATACGAAAAGGGCTGCAGTGCATATGGCAGGGGCACTTTTCTGGTACTGGGACCTTGTAGGAGGCTATATATCTTAGGGGAAAATACAAAAAATAACCGTCAACCCCCAGAATTAGTCAAACGACCTTATTTTGAGCAGTGGGCATCTTTTTATGTTAAAAAGTATACACAATCTGTTCAGTGCAATTAAAAAGCTGATTGCTTCTCCTGGGGGTTTTGGGGAGAAGCAGTTCATTTCAGTTTTAGACCAGGAAGAAAGGGGTCCAGGGAGTCAGAGGTAAGATGTGTGTTGAAAGATTGCATTCGATCTTAGGATCATCCCTTGTTTGACCTGTCCTTGAGAGCCAACAAACATTTTCCCATCTGTAGCAGCTGCAGCAGCTCGAGTCTAAAATATGCCCATCCTGATTCCTGAAATACAGATGATCCTGTAAGGCATTTTGTGAACAGTCCTGATGTGTTTAGAGCTGTTTGTTTTGCAGATTTCCTTTTGCCGGTACGTGATGCTTTTCTGTAATTTCTCTATTGTTGCAATTATGTCTTTGTTAGACACTCAATGATTCAGTGTTCTAATCCCATGAGAGGCAAAGGGGGAAGTGTGGAGTTGAAAGGGTCTCATTGTGCAAGCACAGCAGGATTAGCTGGTGTTACCACCTCACATGGATTGAATACCACTCTTCAGAAGGGATGTTTGGCTCTAGTTGTGGAAAATCAACTCCTTACGTTGCAGGGCATTTGTGTTTGGCCTGGACATGTAGTCTCTTCTGACTGCAGGATATTGTCTCTGGTTTGATGTTCAGATTACATTTGTGACTCATCAGTTGCTAAGCATAATTTTAGCCTGTGGCTAAGTGGCAAGGTGTGAGCATTTCAAAATTGTTCACCCCAGGAAAATCTGCTTGTTTCCCAGTCAAGCTGCAGGGGGTTGTTGCTTTTTAATCTAGTTCCATAATAGTTAAGACAAGTGAAATATTCTATAATCCTTTTTCAGTAGTACATCATCTCAGTGAATGTCAATTGTTGCAATGTTAGCCAATAGCAGTTTTGCAGGTAATGAAGGAACTGTGTTGTTGAAGGCTTTCACCACCGGAATCACTGAGTTGCTGTGAGTTTTCCGGGCTGTATGGGTGGGTGAAACTCCAGGAGAGAATGTATCTGGAACATGGGCATGCAGCCCAGAAAACTCACCGCAACCCAGTAAATGAACTGTTCGGTCAGTCTGTATCTAGAGGAATGATGCCAGTAGGACATTTTTATTCTGGATATATAATCCATTGATGTTCATGGTTTCAATTGGCGTGAGCAACCGTAGAGGTTGTAAGGGCAAGTTTGACTCTGCAGTGGACAACACCCTTCTGAAAATTTGCTTAGTGCTGCCTGTAAATGAAGCCAGAAGCAAATTCAGCCCCCCCCCCCCCCCCCTGTATTCATATAATTATTTTTGTTGGAGTGGGTGGTTTACCTTTTTTAAAACAACAAGAACAACACTTGTTCCCATGTTTGGAACCCACTAGCAGTTCTTTTAAATGAATTTGTACTATTTTCTTTCCAATTTTGGGGCAGAGGAAATTGTGGGAGTTTGGGAGACTAGGACCAACCCATTTTAAATCTTGTTGAAGGGTCTGAAAGAACATTTGTTCCGTTTTGATGGAAAAGGTTTTTGAAGTAGATGGTTTTTCTTGGTGGTGCTGGGAGATGTGGACCCATTCTCTTTTCCTGTTTTTGACTAATGAAATCTGATCAGATATATTCTTCATAAACATCTGGAGGAGGGCAGTGATTTTTCTACACATAAGCCTTAAGAGATGTACAATTTAAAAGATTTATTCTTATATTTCTATATAGGAGGCACACACACACACACACCCCTAAGGTTGAACAACTGTAGACTTTGGAGGTTGAGATTCACTTTTTGAACTGTCTAAATTGGGATTATGGGCCAACTATAAGAAAGAGATCACATTGTTTACCTTAGTGGGTAACCTTTGAGTGCAGATGGAGTATAATTCTGATTCTGGCTTATTTGACAAGAAATCCTGGAATGTGTGGGAAGTCACTGTCACTCTGTCTTCTTCCTTATGATCTGTAATATCAATATGCAGCTGCCGGAAGAGATTGTTTGTCAGTTTGGAGTGCAGTGTCATCAATCTGTTGATGATGCACAGCTTTGTTCTCTCTCTGCATCCAATTTTCATTAAATCTAGGAGCTGCAGTTTAGTCCTTGATTGGTCTCTATTATGTTATGGCTTAGTTGACAGCTAGCAACACTCAACATGACAAAAGTTATGGTGGTGGGGTAATCTTCATATCAAGTGATGTCTTTTGTGACAGCTATTTCTCTGAAATGGCCAGGTATATAAATAGGGACTTATCTTAAATGTCATTAAACTTTAAATGTTGGGAGGTCTTAGTGGCACCTTTCATTAGCCACTATTGAACCATCTTTGTCCAGTTCTAACAAAATGTTGTCTTCAGGCATCCATGACTTGGTTATATCATGGATTGACTGCTGCTTGTTGGGGGTTTTCGTTGAGGTCTTCATAAAGTTGATTTATACATTATTTTTCAAATATATTCCCTTTTTTGCATTTTTTATGTATCAAGAACCTCTGATATAAACTAATTTCATTCTCCTTTGAACTAAACCGCTTTGAGTCCCCCTCGGGGTGAGAAAAGTGATATATAGATACTGTAAATAAATAAATAAACCTTATAGGGATGACTTTTGCAATTTCCCAAGGCTAAATTAGAAATTGAACCATTATGTATGTCCTGTCATTCCCACAAAGAGTCACATCAGCTGGTTGAATACAAAGATTTTATTTTATAAGCAAAGGGGATTTAATGTGTCTCATACAGCTGCAATGGAGTACATTCTGATATCCTGGAAATTGAATTAATTTGGCACTAATTGTTTTAATACTTGTAGCTCTTTAATACTCCCTTTGTAGACTGTTTAATCTAAGAATATCATACATTCACCACACATCAACAAGTACCTTGTCTCCATTGTATCCAATTTTAACAAGTTTTATTCTTTCATTGCAATGATGGTTGATCCCAAAATTTAGTTTGTTTTGCTGCTGACAAAATAAATAAAATACCTTCTAGAAAAGAGCCAGATTGGTGTAACATTTCATTTGAGACAGATCTGCAAATCAACACATATTAGGTGGCTGCCTTCCTAGGCTTTTAAAATCATGGTAATCAGATTAGTGGTTATTTAAGGTTGTGTAATATGAAGGATATCTCACTTGACAAGAAGTGTGGAATTTATTTTTTAAATTAAAAAATTACCCTAACAACTTCAAAATTCTGTTAGAGAAGATAGTTCCGAGATTAATAATCTGTCTTTACTCTAACATCATTGTTTTTGTCCACTCAATGACTTTGAGTTGGGAAAGAGGCTATAGAAGCACCTGTAATATAAAAAATGCCGGGCTTCAAACCCTGTGCTTCATCACATGTAGTTATCTTTTTTTCTGCAGTAGCTGATGAATTTTAGACAGCAGAGCTTCTGCTTTGACACGCTTTGGCATTGGTTGAGTACCAGCTGGTAAAACTATTTTCTTTGGGAAAGAAATAAGTATAGGTCAAAGGGGGGCTTTGTCCATCTGGCTTTTTGGCTAGTTGCCTATTAGTGAGGGTGGAAGGTGATATAACTGTATATTGCATTTTGATGTTTCTCTCAGCCACCTTCAGCAAACTTGGTCTGGGGTGTACTTAAATGTTCACTTTTAGACCATATAGAACATCTTACTTGATTTATAATAACCTGTCTTAAACCTCAAAAGATTTAGGGTGTCAAACCATTTTAAACTTGACATGTATGAAGGGGATCAGTTTTATTCATCCTTCATTTTAAAGAAAGGGAGTTCTTTGATTCATACTTGGGCTATACACCTGAAGCAGTGGTTTCTAACCTCTGGCTCTCTGGGTGCTTTGATGTTCAGCTCCTAGAAATCCCAGCTATCTTACCAGCTGTTAGGAATTGTGGGAACTGAAATTCAAAACACCTGGAGGACCAAAGATTGGGAACCACTGATCTAAAGGGATAACCCCTTGAATATGTCTATCTCCATTTTAAGGGGCAGACAGCATCAAAATACTGCTATTGGCTAATTGGGGCAGGTGAAGTGGAGTAAAGTCACCTCATAGGCATTTTAAGGCTGAGGCTCCAAGATGTCTTGGAATTGGAAGTTTGGTGAAAATGTGTGTTTGCCGTTTTTCACAAGGACTCCTTGTAACATATTATTTAATATTAAATTTGCCTTGCCCCTCAACTGGCTGCAACATTCATTTCTTTCCCAGGGAACTGAACCAAGTAAAAACATTTTTGTGCAAACAAGGGAAGATGTGCAATAGGAAAGCCAAAAGGAGAAAGTGTGTAAGAACTCCCGAGGTCTATGTATACCTGGACCAGTTACTTAAAGCCATAATAGGTAGAGATGCCAACTAGTTAGGATTTTATTCTGTTGTTAACACAATGACTTAAGGTAGCTATTTGTGAAGGTAATTTAAGGGTTTGCTACAACAGTTTGATTACAGATGACTCCTTTATTTTCAGCAATGGATGGTTTGTTTTTAAAAAAAAAATGGAAGGAAGGGCATAAGGGAGTCTAGGCTGTTGTTGGAAGAAATAGACTCCCTGAAATAAGAAATAAACACAGTGCATGCAAATAGTAACGTTTGTCAGTGACAAGTCAAGCAAATATTCCTCAATGTTAAGGAGCCTACTTAGCACACTCCTTAACTCCAGGTTGCTCAGATGAGGAAAAAGCAAGGACCTTTCAAGAATAACTCTATACTTGAAGTTTGAGTAAGCCACCCTAGTTTTTTGTTTTTGTTTTGCTGTAGCAAACTCTCAGTATAAAATTGGGTTTGTTTGTTTTTTTGCTCCATATAATGAATGACTAGAAGTTGCCATGTTTGGATTCATGACTATTTCCAAATCTGTAATTGCTACTGAAAACATAAAATGAGCAGAAGTGACATGGTGGTTTGAGCATTTGACCAGGCTTTGACTCCCTGCTCAGTCATGGAAGCCCATTAGGTGACCTTGGCCAAGTCACATTCTCAGCCTCAGAAGGCCCCATGATAAGGTTGCCATAGGGTCATCATAAGTCAGAAACAACTTGAGGGCACACAGTAATAAAAAGGCATTTAAACCATTTAGGTTTCTAGCAGTTAAGCAATCATTTATGAAGGTCCTAACTCTTTGAAGAATAAATAGTGTTATTCACCAGCATTTCAGACTTGCAAATACTGTGAAGCTTTTTTTTTTAAAAAAAAAATGTTAAAATACTCTTCATATAATGCAAAAATTTCCAGATAACACAATGTCTTCATTACCTGAAAGCACACAGCATAAACACAATTACTTACTGATTTGGTGGCAGTGAGGTTATGTTATGTTAGAACTGTCTCCAGTTTGTCATGTTTTGCTATAAACATCTTGCTTATAAAAATTGTTGCTTACATGCATTAAAATAACCCCTTCCCTCCCTTAAATTACATTGCTTTGGGTTTATTACATTTTTGGATTCAGATTAAAATTGCCTAGAGCCTTCAGGGATCTTGATGGGGAGGACACTGCAAAGTCATGTCAGCATCACAGGAAAGGAAACTTCTTTTTATTTAAGTTTTGAAGTACAGGAAGAAGAAAAATTAAAACTCAATAGAGTTAATAACACTGCTGTTTCAGGTAATGGGATATTTCTAGAAAAAAATGAATACAAAAGCACCCCCCCCCCCCCCCCCAGGAATCTAATGTTTATAATCTTTATGACTTAGATGAAGGTGTAGAGGGCATACTTATCAAGTTTGTAGATGACACTGGGTTAGGAGGGATAGCTAATACTCCGGAGGACAGTATCAGAATTAAAATGGCCATAACTATAGAGCCGGGCCAAAAGTAATGAACTGAATTTCAACAAAGACAAATGAGAGAGAGAGAGAGAAAGGTAAAGATATAGAACGGATACCTGTCTCAACAACAGTACATGTGAAAAAGATCTTGGAGTCTTTGTGGACAACAAATTGAACACGAGACAACAGTGTGATGCAGCAGCTAAAGAAGCCAATGGAATTTTGGGCTGCATCAAAAGGGATATAGTGTCTAGATCGAGGGAAGTCATGGTAGTGCCTCTCTATTCCGCTTTGGTTAGACCTCACCTGGAAATACTGTGTCCAATTCTGGGCACCATAGTTTAAAAGAGATATTTACAAGCTGGAAGGTGTCCAGAGGAGGGCAACTAAAATGATCAAAGGTCTGGAGACCATGCCTAATGAGGAGTGTTTTAAAGAGCTGGGTATGTTTAGCCTGCAGAAAAGAAGGTTGAGAGTAGACATGATAGCCATGTAAAAAAATGTGAAAGGATGTCATAGGGAAGAGGGAGCAGGTTTGTTTTTTGCTACCCTGAAAACTGGGGCTCGTAGCAATGGGTTCAAATAACAGGAAATGAGATTCTACTTGAACGTTAGGAAGAACTTCCTGACTATAATAGCTGTTCAGCAGTGGAACTCTCTGCCTCAGAGTGTGGAAACTTTTAAACAGAGACTGGATGGCCATTTGTCAGAGGTACTTTGTGCTTTTCCTGCATGGCAGGAAGTTGGACTAGATGGCCCATGTGGTCTCTTCCAACTCTATTATTTTATGATTCTATTATTTGAGGTCTAATTTAGTATATTTCGAGAATCTGTCCATCTGTAGGTACAAGTTGCCTGTTTCTTCTGAATATGAGGCTTCAGGAGTATTATTTATTATTTATTTATTACTTGCACTTATTTACCGCCACTCTCAGCCCAAGGGCGACTCGTGGCGGTGAACAGCAACATAGAAAAGACAGTTTACAATAATCAGGACAATACATAACACGCTACTACTAATTGACATATACTTATACTAAAAATCCGCTTCGTCGTATCATGGGTCATAGTCAGTCTCACAGTCGTGGTCCATTCCGGTCGTCATTGCCAAGGATATAGTACTCAATTAAAGGCCAGCTCGAAGAGCCACGTTTTCAGGTTCCTACGAAAGGCCATAAGGGAGGGCGCCTGCCTGACTTCGGCAGGGAGGGCGTTCCACAGCCGGGGGGCCACCACCGAGAAGGCCCGCTCTCTCGTCCCCGCCAGGCGTGCCTGTGAGGCAGACGGGACCGAGAGAAGGGCCTCCCCGGATGATCTCAAGGTCCTCGTGGGCTCGTAGGCCAAGATGCGGTCTGCCAGGTATTTTGGGCCGGAACCGTTTAGGGCTTTGTAGGATAATACCAGCACCTTGAATTGGGCCCGGTAGCAAATCGGCAGCCAATGGAGCTGGGACAGTAGGGGCGTTGTGTGCTCCCTACGCCCTGCTCCTGTTAACAACATGGCTGCCATGCGCTGGACTAGCTGAAGCTTCCGGGCCGTTTTCAAGGGCAGCCCCACGTAGAGAGCGTTGCAGTAGTCGAGGCGGGATGTGACGAAAGCGTGTACCACCGTGGCCAAGTCAGACTTCCCAAGATACGGGCGCAGCTGGCGCACGAGCCTAAGCTGTGCAAATGCTCCCCTGGTCACCGCTGAAACCTGGGGATCCAGGCTCAGCGACGAATCCAGGGTCACACCCAAGCTGCGAACCTGAGCCTTCAAGGGGAGTGCGACCCCGTCCAGCACAGGCTGTAACCCTATACCCTGTTCGGCCTTGCGACTGACCA
This sequence comes from Anolis sagrei, assembly GCF_037176765.1. Lineage (NCBI taxonomy): Eukaryota > Metazoa > Chordata > Lepidosauria > Squamata > Anolidae > Anolis > Anolis sagrei. Next base: position 140,592,590 of record NC_090022.1, read on the forward strand.
GGAGTACCTCTGTCTTGTCTGGATTTAATTTCAGTTTGTTCGCCCTCATCCAGACCATTACAGCGGCCAGGCACCGGTTCAGGACTTCGACGGCCTCCTTAGTAGCGGGTGGGAAGGAGTGACAGAGTTGGACATCATCTGCGTACAGATGACACCGCACCCCGAAACTCCGGATGATCTCACCCAGCGGCTTCATGTAGATGTTAAACAGCATGGGGGACAGGATGGAGCCCTGAGGAACCCCACAGGTCAAAGGCTGTGGTGTTGAACAGGAGTCCCCCAATAACACCTTCTGGGTGCGACCCTCCAGAAATGACCGGAGCCACTGCAAAGCAGTGCCCCCGAGACCCATCTCTGCAAGGCGCCCCAGAAGAATACCGTGGTCGACGGTATCGAAGGCCGCTGAGAGGTCCAGGAGCACCAACAGGGACACACTCCCCCTGTCTAGCTCCCGGCGCAGATCATCCACTAAGGCGACCAAGACCGTCTCGGTACCATGTCCCGGTCTGAAACCAGACTGTGCCGGATCCAGATAATCCGTGTCTCTCAAGAATACCTGGAGTTGTGAGGCCACCACGCTTTCCATGACTTTGCCCAAGTAGGGGAGATTGGAAACAGGCCGAAAGTTTTCGAATTTAGTGGGGTCCAGTGATGGCTTCTTCAACAGCGGCTTTATAATAGCCTGTTTTAGGCTCGCTGGAATCTTGCCCTCCCGAAGGGAGGCATTCACCACCACCGTTACCCACTCGGCCAATCCCCCTCTGGCCTCCTTCAGAAGCCAGGATGGGCAGGGGTCTAGGATGGACGTGGTGGGTCTCATTCCTCCAAGTATCTTGTCCACATCCTCGGGCTTCACAAACTGAAAAGAATCCAACAAAATAGGACAAGCAGGTGCTTGTGTCACATCCACCGAGACTGCATTTAACGTGGCGTCCAGCTCCGAGCGGATCAAAGCGACTTTGTCTGCAAAGAACCGAGCAAATGCTTCACAGCGCGTGGCCGAATTGTCAGGGCTCCCACCTGAGGTAGGGGGAGTTAAAAGACCTCTGACAATCCGAAACAACTCCGCCGGACGGTTTTTTGCAGACGCAATAGTGGCCGCAAAGAAAGTTTTCTTTGCGGCTTTTATTGCCGCGGCATATGCCCTTAGGAAGCACACAAACCGTGTTCGATTTGGCTCGCTTGGATCCGAGCGCCACACGCTCTCTAGAACCCTCTTCCTTCGCTTCATCGCTGCCAGCTCCTCGGTGAACCAAGGGGCTGGTTTAGCTCGGTTACTTGAGAGGGGACGTTCCGGAGCGATCCTGTCAATTGCCCTGGTCATCTCCCCATTCCAGAGAGCGACCAAGGCATCGACATGGTCACCTACCGAGGTGGCGGGAAACTCCCCAAGAGCCGTCAGGAATCCGTTCGGATCCATAAGCCTCCTGGGGCGGACCATCTTAATGGGTCCTCCACCCTTGCGGAGGTTAGGGGGCGCAGTGAGCCTAAATCTGATCAGGAAGTGGTCGGTCCATCAAGGCTCCTACTTTGTGCTAGATAGTCATGATGCTAGTGGGAAAAGCACGTCAGAGTGAATAGACTTTTTACATTAGCTTGAAGCTCATTTAGGGTGAGGCAGATGAGTGGGAGCCATTCTGTTCTCCAAATAGCAGTCTGTGGGCTGCAAGTATATTTGTCTACAGTATGTCATTCTCTCATATCTCTCTCTCTCTCTCTCTCTCTTTCTCTCTCTGGGAAGCAAATATATTTTGATCCACATCTTACTCTTCTAAGACTCCATTATAAACCTGCTGCCGTTTAAGGGCTTTACATGCAAGTAGCACTAATGGACAGGAATAGCATAACACACAAATTAACACATGCATTGCAACTCTCCTTTTTGGATGTCTATAATTTTAAGGTGTGGTTTATATCTGTTCCATTTTTACAGCATTTTCCTCTTTTTCCTTACACGTGAAAATGTGAGTGTGCAATAGCTTGAATAGGGCTGGTATGACCAACTCAAAATTACATAGATGTTTGGATCTGACTTACTGTATTTAGTGTTAAGTCAGTTGCCTTTTAGTGGAGAATAATAGGCAAGATGATCTATGCACCAGATAAAGCCCAGCAGGTTCAATTTTGGTCCCTGTAGATGCCTCTGTAGTTCCATGTTAGAATCATGTTGAAGGTAAGCCAGGCTGTACTAAATAAAGACATATAATCTTAATGGCAATTTTAGCTATGTGTAATTTACCTTTAGAATCCATCTTTATAAACAAACTGGTAAGGTCAGTAACTGTTTATCTTCTAATCCTGATTAGAATTTTTCTGAATGGGATTCAATGGGATTCACATCGATGGTATGTTTTAAAATACAAAGTTAGCTAGAGAGCTTGGGAAATAGAAGGTATTATTTGAAGAGTTTGTAAAAATGATTTCTGTATTACATGGAAACCTCAATTAAGAAAGTAGGTGTGTTCCTGGGTTTTATTTCTTTAACACAAAGTTTGTTACCAGAATAAAAATGAGAAGGAAGAGGGAGAAATATATATATATAGCTGGGCTTTCCACAGAAGCTGAGGAAGCAGGAATCCATTTTGTTTCCTTCTGCTTCAGGATAAGCTTTGTTTAAATTTAACTGCTTTCAGTCCTGCTTTGTTTGAGAGGCGGGGCTTCCTGAGTTTAAAAATTAACTGCTTTTTTTGAGAGGCGGGGCTTCCTGGTTATCCTATATAAACCAGTGTCTGAAGCTAAGGGGCAGCTGGGCTTTCCACAGAGGCCGAGGAAGCAGGAATCCATTTTGTTTCCTTCTGCTTCAGGATAAGCTTTGTTTAAATTTAACTGCTTTCAGTCCTGCTTTGTTTGAGAGGCGGGGCTTCCTGAGTTTAAAAATTAACTGCTTTTTTTGAGAGGCGGGGCTTCCTGGTTATCCTATATAAACCAGTGTCTGAAGCCAAGGGGCAGCTGGGCTTTCCACAGAAGCTGAGGAAGCAGGAATCCATTTTGTTTCCTTCTGCTTCAGGATAAGCTTTGTTTAAATTTAACTGCTTTCAGTCCTGCTTTGTTTGAGAGGCGGGGCTTCCTGAGTTTAAAAATTAACTGCTTTTTTTGAGAGGCGGGGCTTCCTGGTTATCCTATATAAACCAGTGTCGCGTGCGCCGTCAGTGAACTTGTACACTCAGTAACCTATACTTCCACCCCTGCATACAGACAACAACATCAAACACACACCAAGAGGAGGTCATTAGCAACCTCCAGATGGAACAAACACGAAAACCTCCCGTCTCATGCACAAGCTGTGTCTTGTTCAGCTTTTTCACACTACAATTACTCAATTACATCTGCCCCAAGTGTAAACAGATCACTCGCATGGAACACAGGATCCGACAACTCGAGGACCGTATTAAGACCCTTAAGGACATTCAGGAACTTGAGCTGTTCATAGACACCACACACCACACTGGCCTAGACACGCAGCCCATATCACACCAACATTACGGGGAGGCTCAACAGAACAGCACCTCAGATGTGGACAACCCTCAGGCTTGGAGAAATGTCACCCTTAGAAGGACACATAGGACCCGGAAGCCTCCTCAGAATACTTCCGCTCAGCTGCAGTTACACAATAGATTCCAAATTCTCACACAACTATCACCTGACCAAGAAACACAACATATTGGGGAAGACCAGAATGGCTTAGATACTGATCAGTGGCTCATCCTTGATCAGTGTGCAGGGGATAGCCCTGACTGGGACAACACTTCACAACATTCACACTTGCACAATCCTGCAGGTGTACCATCCCCAACCATAGACCAGGTGCAACAGGAACACATACAGGAGAACCATAGGCTCTTGGACGAATCTCAATGGATTGTCCTTGACGAATGCACCGGGGATGTCGAGGAGGAGGACAACACTTTTCACCTACACAATTCACACCAACACGATCACTTTTCTGGAGACCTACACACTACATTGCACAAAAGGGGCCCTGTCATTCCCGAAAGTAAACAGGTCTTGGTAGTAGGCGACTCCCTCCTTAGAGGAACGGAAGCTGTCATTTCCTGACCGGATGGGATGGCTCGAGAAATATGCTGCCTACCGGGGGCAAAAATACACCATATCACTCAGAGGCTCACCAGGCTCCTCAAGCCCTATCACCGTCCTCCCCTCATGTTGATTCATGTAGGAACCAATGATACTGCAAGACATACATTTCAAAAGATCACAAATGATTTTCGAGCTCTAGGAGCAAAGCTAAAACAATGTAATGTACAGGTGGTTTTTTCATCCCTCCTCCCTGTTGTAAGACACGGACCCACAAGAGCCAGAAAAATAGTACAGGTCAATGACTGGCTTAGAAAATGGTGTCAGGAGGAACGCTTTGGCTTCCTCGACCATGGCCTGCTTTTCCAGGAGGATGGCCTACTGGCAAGGGATGGGGTGCATCTCACACAAGTAGGAAAACACCTTTTTGCTCACAGACTCACAAACCTCATTAGACGCACTTTAAACTAGGTCCACCGGGGGAGGGGGACAACAGCCTTGCGAACACTACTTTACCCATAATGTCTGGGAATCGCCAGAAGGCTAAACGGAGGGCTGCACAAACACAACAAGGACCAAGTACCAAAAGCACAATAATCCCAATTAAACAGCTCAAGGGAAGATCTCAGGGGCTCACATGTCTTTACACTAACGCACAGAGCATGGGAAATAAACAAGACGAACTCCAACTTTTAGCACAACACCACAAATATGATATCATAGGGATCACTGAAACCTGGTGGGATGACTCCTATCGCTGGAATGTAAATATCGAGGGGTATAACCTCTTTCACAGAAACCGAACAAAGGGGAGAGGAGGCGGAGTAGCCTTATATGTCAAAAACTCTTATGCTACAGAAGAGATTCAAGACAGCAATCTGGGAAACCAGCTTGAAATCATCTGGATAAGAATCAAGGGAACTGGGACTCAAAAAGATGTCGTTGTAGGCGTCTACTACAGACCCCCTAGCCAGGAAGAAGAACTTGATGAAGTCTTCTGCCAACAGTTGACCAAACAGGCACAGAGAAGAGATGTAGTAGTCATGGGTGATTTCAACTATCCCGATATTTGCTGGAAAACAAACTCGGCCAAGAGTACAAGGTCCAACAAATTCCTCGCTTGCCTTGCAGACAATTTCATGGTCCAGAAGGTAGAAGAGGCAACAAGGGGATTGGCTACTCTTGATCTCATCCTAACAAATGCGGAGGACCTGATTGATGCAGTCGAAGTGGTAGGATCCTTAGGGGCAAGTGACCATGTGCTCCTGCAATTTGAGGTACAAAGGAAGGCCGAAACTAAGACAAGTCAAACCCGCATTTTGGACTTTAGGAGAGCTGATTTCCAAAAAATGAAGGAAACGCTGAGCAGCATTCCGTGGACACAGATACTAAAAGACAAGGGAGTTACGGATGGATGGGAATTTCTCAAGAGTGAAATACTCAAGGCGCAATTGCAAACCGTGCCAACAAAGACAAAAAATAGGACAAGTACAAAGAAGCCAGAATGGATGTCCAAAGAACTTCTAACTGTGCTAAGACACTAAAGAGACATGCACAAGAAGTGGAAAAAGGGAGAAATCACCAAAGAAGAATTCAAACAAATAGCCAACACCTGTAGGGAAAAGGTCCGCAAGGCTAAAGCAAAAAACGAGCTCAGACTTGCTAGGGACATTAAAAACAATAAAAAGGGCTTCTATTCTTATGTCAATAGAAAAAGGAAAAACAAGGAGGCGATAGGACCTCTTCGAGGAGAAGATGGGGCAATGCTGACAGGGGATAGGGAAAAGGCAGAACTACTTAATGCCTTCTTTGCCTCGGTCTTCTCACAAAAAGAGAGTCTTCAACCTCAGCAAGATGGAGTGGATGAGGGATTGGAGGACATCCAACCCCAAATTGGGAAAGAAGTCGTCCAGGAATACCTGGCCACTCTTAACGAGTTCAAGTCCCCAGGGCCAGATCAACTACACCCCAGAGTATTGAAGGAACTAGCGGAAGTCATTTCGGAACCATTGGCAACCATCTTTGAGAGTTCTTGGAGAACGGGAGAAGTTCCAGCAGATTGGAGGAGGGCCAATGTGGTCCCAATCTTCAAGAAGGGAAAAAAGGATGACCCAAACAACTACCGTCCGATCAGCCTCACGTCGATACCGGGCAAGATTCTGGAAAAGATTGTTAAGGAAGCGGTCTGCAAACACTTAGAAACAAATGCAGTCATCGCTAATAGTCAACATGGATTTATCAAAAACAAGTCATGCCAGACTAATCTGATCTCTTGCTTCGATAGAGCTACAAGCTGGGTAGATGCGGGGAATGCCGTGGATGTAGCGTACCTGGATTTCAGTAAGGCCTTCGACAAGGTCCCCCATGACCTTCTGGCAAGGAAACTAGTCCAATGTGGGCTAGGCAAAACTACGGTGAGGTGGATCTGTAATTGGTTAAGTGGACGAACACAGAGAGTGCTCACTAATGCTTCCTCTTCATCTTGGAAAGAAGTGACAAGTGGAGTGCCGCAGGGTTCCGTCCTGGGCCCGGTCCTGTTCAACATCTTTATTAATGACTTAGATGAAGGGCTAGAAGGCATGATCATCAAGTTTGCAGACGACACCAAATTGGGAGGGATAGCCAATAGTCCAGAGGACAGGAGCAGAATTCAAAACGATCTTGACAGATTAGAGAGATGGGCCAAAACTAACAAAATGAAGTTCAACAGTGACAAATGTAAGATACTCCACTTTGGCAGAAAAAATGAAATGCAAAGATACAGAATGGGTGATGCCTGGCTCGAGAGCAGTACGTGTGAAAAAGATCTTGGAGTCCTCGTGGACAACAAGTTAAACATGAGCCAACAATGTGATGTGGCGGTAAAAAAAGCCAATGGGATTTTGGCCTGCATCAATAGGAGCATAGTGTCTAGATCTAAGGAAGTAATGCTACCCATCTATTCTGCTTTGGTTAGACCACATCTGGAATATTGTGTCCAATTCTGGGCACCACAATTCAAGAGAGATATTGACAAGCTGGAATGTGTCCAGAGGAGGGCGACTAAAATGATCAAGGGTCTGGAGAACAAGCCCTATGAGGAGCGGCTTAGGGAACTGGGCATGTTTAGCCTGAAGAAGAGAAGGCTGAGAGGAGATATGATAGCGATGTATAAATATGTGAGAGGAAGCCACAGGGAGGAGGGAGCAAGCTTGTTTTCTGCTTCCTTGGAGACTAGGACGCGGAACAATGGCTTCAAACTACAAGAGAGGAGATTCCATCTGAACATGAGGAAGAACTTCCTGACTGTGAGAGCCGTTCAGCAGTGGAACTCTCTGCCCCGGAGTGTGGTGGAGGCTCCTTCTTTGGAAGCTTTTAAGCAGAGGCTGGATGGCCATCTGTCAGGGGTGATTTGAATGCAATATTCCTGCTTCTTGGCAGGGGGTTGGACTGGATGGCCCATGAGGTCTCTTCCAACTCTTTGATTCTATGATTCTATGATTTAACTGGTTTTTCATTTTGCATGAGCTTATATTTGATAGAATTCTCCAAATGCAGTACGTACTGAGTAGTAGTAAGACCTCAGGCATATAGCATATTTATTCAGTTGTGGAACTGGGATAGTATGTAATAGGATCCAGAAAGGTGGAAATCATGCCCCTGTATGTTGTATGACTATGTGTTAAATGTGTTATGTGTTAAATGTTTTTATACGGCCAATAGGCCAATCAATAAAACGTATCTATCTATCTATCTATGCCCCTGAAAAATTTGTGCATAGTCAACCCGCAGACACAAAGGATTCAGCATCCATGGATTCAACCATGGGTGTTTTTCAATATTTGAAAACAAAAACATTTCCAAAATCAAACCTTGATTTTGTCATTAATATAAGAAACATTTTACTATGGTTGTATACAGTGGTACTTGAGCATCCACAGATTTTTGTATCAATGGAATGTCCTGACCTAAACCCCAGTGGATACCAGGGGCCTCTGTCCTTCATTCAGATATTCATCAGCGGGGGCTAAATGTAATGTTAGACAGTTGTCTCGCAGCCTGGTTCCATAGATAGAAATGACATAGAAAGGATATTGATAGTTTTCTTAATCACAGCGTAGAAGAGCAGATCACCGTGTTTCATCAAACTTTTTATTCAAAACTAACAGTATTCACATGTGAAATGAAACAACCAGGTCAGGTACGTCTTGCCCAAATAAGATACATAAGGCTTCCACTTATTCTTAATGTTTTTATTTTGGTACATCTTAGAGATTTATGCTTTCCTAACATTTCAGGCTAGCTGATGAGGCAGGCTAATCTCTCTTACCTTTTTATTTCTGTTTTGTTCTTTCCTCATGCACAGTAATTGGTCATGGATGCAGGTGTTTGCATTATCTATTGTATGTTAGTATACACTGCTACAGTAGGACCACCCAGAGTACAAAACCCCTTTCCCAAGTCAAGATTTTTGTATTGTTTGCTGCAGACATTTTGCCATAATCCAGGACTGAAAGTCTGTCTTTTCTCTAGCCCTTCTTCATTATTTTCCCGATGCCAATGCTGCAAGAAGATTTCTAAGTTAGCAGAAGATAAGGAAAAGTGGAGCTGAGCTCCTGTAAAAAAAGACTTTCTAGAAAGGAACTTTTTATTAATGACTGTAGTAACTGAGATATGCTGGTATTAATATTTTTATATTATTGCTGAAGTTTCCTGTAACATGGAGGGCATTTTTAATACAACTCCTCTGTTAATTGCCATATTGGGGTTTTTTTTCTAGTTATCTACAATCTATAGTAGGTTCAATTGAAGTTCTTAAAAAAATAAGACTAGTATGCTGTTGGTAATATTTTCTGTGCCATTTCTGAGAACTGCCAGATCAGACTGATGTATTCCCATTACTATGGATATTACTCCCCACCCTGAGGATCCAAAATATATCTCTTATCTCCATATCTATATTATTGACCCTGGAAAATTGATTGAAATTCTAGTTTACAAAACAAGTAAAAACACATCCAGCCCTACCTATCTCCTCCTCCTAATCTGTGCCCATCCCATAAACTGTTAAAACTTGGCAGCCTGTGTTCTTTATGAAGGAGTGACTCCGATTCCTTTTGAAGAGGAGATTGCCATGTTTGTGGGTAGCTGATTAACTTTATTATTATTATTATTATTATCTTTATTTATTTCCCACCTTTCTCCCCATGGGAACTCAAGTCGGCTAACATCTATCCACACTAAACAGTTTAAAAAGAGCAATACAAAAGCTAAAAAAATAATTAAATAATATCAGTATAATAAAAACAGAATTAAAATACAGTAAATACATTAAAATGATTTGCTTCCTACATAGCCACATATCCTTCTTACGTTCTCTTTTTGGTGCAGTGTTTGTGTATTTGTTCATGTAGGAATAGTTATATTGAAAGTCAGTGGGGTTTAGAGGTTTGAGCATTGGACTACAACTCTGGGGACTAGGGATTAAATCCTTTCTTGGCTGTGGTGTGTAAACCCATTGGGTGTTCTTAGGCCAGTCACACTCTTTCTCAGCCTTAGAGAAAGGCAAAACCAAGCCCCTCCCCAAACAAAGCTTGCAAAAAAAAAAACCAAAAAAAAAAAAACAAAAACCACACACACCCTGTGATAGGTTTGCCTTAGGTTCACCATAAGTTGGAAACAACTTGAATGCACACAACCACAATAACTGAGCTAGGCTGGTCTTCATTGGGAAATACCATGAATGTTATTGTCTCCTCATTTTGGATCTCATGCCTGCTCTCTTGAAGGATTTTATATTGCTTTACTGCTTTAACCTTTTAATAGAATAGGCCTGTCAAGCCCAGAAGAAGAAACAAATGGGATATTACCAAGCCATTGGCTAAGCAACTACCATATTTCATTGCATAATAGTCACCATTGCGTAACAATCGCACCCCCATTTTGAGGGTCTCCGTTTTTTGCATTTCTGTTTTCCTCACATAGTTTCATCATTTTACCAGTGTAAGCCTCCATCCGCTCGTCCATCTGGCTGCCTGCCCAGAGACCCACCCGCCTGCCTCATTCATTTTCCAGTCCACCCACTCAGTTGCCCAGCCATCCACTCATCCGCCCAAAGGCCCACCCTCCCACCTACCCACTCACACACACACTCACTCACTAGATCGCCTATCCATTTCCTGACCACCCTCTTCCAAGAATGGCACTTCCAACTTGAAGCTAATAATAGGTTTCCACCATTGAATTTGATACAGAGGAAAGCTCTTTTAAACATTTATCTCAGGAGTTTAAAGTACCTAAGGTATAACTGGATAGGTAGGTCTAAAATGACTGGAAGGCACACGGTAACAACGAACAATTTTTTTTCATCCTCTTCTGGTCTAACTATCTCCTTTTTCATATGTGTTTAATCATGGGTGAAAGATAGTAATAGAAATTTGTTGGAGTAATTGGAATGCTGTTGAGCTTGCCCAGGCATGATGGAGGATAGGTGGGTGATTGAGTTTGATTACATACTTCGTACTTCTGGCAACATAAAGCTCATTTGTCAGCTCCTAGCAGCATGCAAGAACATTTCATCCTTCAAGTGGTAGTCCATATGGTAGATTTTCAGTTAACCGGCATGGGAATTGATAGATGCTGGATAAACGTAGTTCCTGGTTGGTTGAAATAGGACTAACTAATGCTATACCACATACTACAGAACTTTGTACTGACTTCATTTTAATATTGAAATACTTTGATTAAAATCAATTAAGACACATAACTAGAAACCTAATGTAACACATTTTTAGTAATTTTATTGTATTACAAAATCGATTTTACTTTAATTCATCTTTAAAATATTATTTTGTCAAATACTTTGCTGGTTGCTTCAGAGTTTCAGTCCTAAATACTGTGGGATGGGGCGATGCAGAGAAAAATGTGCAAGGGGATTCTTGAAAGTTGAGACTTCTAATAATAACTGTCCTATGTCTTCCATGTTTGAAGCATTGACTCCGAGAAATATTGATGTAGTAACAGCAAACATGTTTTCTGTGCAAAATTGGTAGCATCTCAAAAAGGTAAAAGATCTTACCAAATTATGTGAAAGTAAGGAAGAGAGGGGAAAGGTGAAGAAAAAGAAGCATTACACAGTGTACATCACATTTATGCTGAAATAAACGTGCTACAAGGTTACATTTATCTTCTTCTTTTTTTGTCCTGAAGCAGGCTAACATGGCCACTTCTTGGTTGCTGATGTCATAGGTTTTTTTTAAGTAGTGCTAGTTTAACAATGTCACTTTCTTAACAAAGTGTAAATAATGTATTCCAGCTATTGCTGAACCCCCAGCATGTTGAATGCACAGGCCTAATTGAGCTTGTAAATGTTGCTCTTCCCTCAGCTTTTCCTGTTTCCAACTTCAACAACTCAGGATTTCCAAACCAGTTGTAGAAGGCACTAGCTCAATAAACCTTGCAGTCCTCACAGAACTTCTGAAAGCATAAACTCATAGCGATAGGGTTCCCACATAAAAATTGATCTGTCACAGTGTCAGTGTAATGTGTTGACTCAGACTTACTAGTCATATTCTCTCTCTTCCTTCTACTGTCCATTTGGTGAAACAGAGATAATGATGCTACTGCAAATGTAAAAATATTTTAAATTGCAAATATATATTTTAAAACACACAATTAGTTGGCCCAGAGAACTGTTGGGAAATGGCTTTCTATGCCCCAAATGCTAGAGGGCCCTTAGGCCATCTTAAACTCAGTTCCAGCTATAATGGGCCCAATGTTGAATTTGCTCTGTTCTATGCACTGAGTAATACCCAGGCTCCAACTCTGCAGTTCAACATGTGAAGACCTAGTGAGGGGGGATGGAAAAATTAAGAAACAAGATTCTATTTTTCTTTCCAAATCCTTCCCCTTAGAAATATTTTAATGGATTATGAATATTTCCCTTCCACAATTATGAATAAACATTTATAAGATGTAGATTCCTTACTCTTTGAAGTTATTTCTATGTGAAAGGAATATGTTTATGTAAAATTATGTATGGTATCATTACATTATATTCCTGCTCTTTGCTTCCCTTTTACCATGTATTTTCACTACTTTTTCTGGAGTTATTTTGTGTGTGCAAGTAAAACATTAGAAAAAAGAAAAAAACATTAAATATATATAAATTTGATTTGTAATTGTTTACATATACATACTTTCAATAAAATAAACTGATGCTTATATTGTTAAACCAAATAATACATATATTCTGTTTCTAAAGTAAAGTGACTTTGAATTTGTAATGGTGTTAATACAATTTTTATCCAAAAATTTTACATCTGTGCCTGCAGATTAGTTAAACTGTGAATCAAAACAGAACTAAACTGTTTGACAAGTTCTTATTTTTATCATTTGATTTAATCTTTTGAAATTTTAGCCTCTTTTGTGACATTCAAATACAATGTGAGACTTTACAGTGAAAGACAAAAGAGCCAGATGGTTCTTTCTGCACAGTGAACAGATCTCTCTCAGGGATCGCAGTTTAATCATAATAATCTTGCTCTTTACTTTGTATGGCACTTGGTCTTTTAGTAGTTGTGTTGCACTACATTTTCAGAAGGTCACTAGTAGTACTGACCTGCTTTAAATAAACGGGTTAACAATGACGTTAGCTGTATCACGTCAAAACTGTTGCAAAATCCCTAAAGCAGTTTAAATTGTCTAGTTCAGCAATGAAAGCTTTTTGGGGGATGATTTTCAGTCACTCTACTTTAATTTAATTACTAGCTGTCCCCTGCAACATGTTGGTGTGGCCCACTCTGGTGATCTGGAAAATAAAGTAATCAGAAAGTGTTGGTTTCTAATATATATAATTTCTTTATGCTTGTGGGTAAGCCGTGTTTTTTGTTGTTTCATTGTCAATGTTGATGTAGAGATTGTCTGGTTTGCCTACTCTGGAACATGCAACATATAATTGTCCCTCTTTAGGGGTCACTTTCAAATCTATGATACTATATATGTCATGTATGTGTGTGTGTGTGTGTATGTGAATCAAATCTAGCTGTCTGTCTGTCTGTCTGTCTGTCTGTCTGTCTGTCTGTCTGTCTCTATCTATCTATCTATCTATCTATCTATATCTATGGCTAGATGGCTCTTTGGCAGGAGAGCTTTGATTATGTTTTCTTGCCCTGGTGAAGGGAGTTGAACTGTAAGGACTTAATGCAACATTTCTCACCCTGGGGGTCAGGACTCCTGGGGGAGGTCGCAAGGGGGTATAAGAAAGGTTGCTAAAGACCATCAGAAAACACAGTGTTTTCTGCTGGTCATGGGGGTTCTGTGTGGGAAGTTTGGCCCAATTCTATTGTTGGTGGGGTTGAGATTGCTCTTTGATTGTAGGTGAACTATAAATCCCAGTAACTACAACTCCCAAATGTCAAGGTCAATTTTTCCAAATTCCATCTGTGTTCATATCTGGGCTTATGGAGTATTTGTGCCAAGTTTGAACTAGATCCTTCCTTCATTGTTTGAGTCCACTGTGCCCTCTGGATTTAGGTGAACTACAACTCCAAAACTCAAGGTCAATGCCCACCAAACCCTTCTCGTGTTTTCTGTTCATCATGGGACTCCTGTGTGCCAAGTTTGGTTCAATTCCATCATTGGAGGAGTTCAGAATTCTTTTTGATTGTAGCTTAACTTTAAATCCCAGCTACTACAACTCCCAAATGACAAAATATTTTTTTGGTGATGGTCACTCCTTGCGTTAGTAGGTGTCTTGTGGCCAAATTGGGCGGCTATCTGAGTTATGATGTCACTCAAAATGAACAGAGCATTCATATATATATATATATATATAGAGAGAGAGAGAGAGAGAGAGAGAGAGAAAGAAATAGTTATTGTTGAAGACAGAAAACCAGTCCAAATGGCCCAAACTGAGTTTACATCAACATTCAGATTAAGTCTTGCCCTTGTTTTCTTTTAAAATATGTCTGACATCTGCTCCTTTCTTTTTCTTTAGGAGACATTACACAGAAGGGGTATGAGAAGAAAAGGGCAAAGCTGCTGGCTCCATATTTCCCACAGACCCAGGGTAAGTCTACTCTGGCCACAGAGAATGTCATTGCATTGAATTTAAGATCCACCCTCTCAAAATGCTGGCCAAGGTGAAGGACTAGCAATTGCATATATAACCAGATCGATTTTGCAGTAGACCTATAGTACTTTGATTTTAAACTCATTTAGTCCTGTTTGAAGCCAACTGGAAAATTGTGTGGAGAAAATGAGCTGAATATGAGTGATCTGTGAAATATGCTAAATGTTTAACAAGACACTGAAAGTCAATATAAATGGAAGTGTACAATGTGCATCTGCAAAGAGGAGACCCTTTACATGTATAGTTGCACACACAAAAGGCTTCTTCCTCATAGGTGTGTGCTGCCTGCGGTAGTAGACAAAGCCTCCCTGCCTGATATTGACATAAAAAAACTAGTCAGTGAGGCCTCCACTCACACATTGATTTGATTGGTGGAAATTTCTTCTGAGTGGACCTTTTGTCTAAGTTAAATATGTGATGTGTATCTATATAGAGTGAAATTTTCTACATGTCATCAGTTCACGTGCCATATGGGGAAAACACCTGTGCCTGCAAAAATCTAATACTCAGATGAAGAACAAATAGACAAAGCCTTCTGGCAGAGAAAGGCAGTGTTCTGAAGGAAAGAGATGTTGGTAACAGGTTGGCTGAGGGACTAAGAAAGAGGAGAGGGGATTAGTAAAGAAGGATTTGGGTAGTGCTGGGCCAAAGGAGGTGGTGGAAAGGGAGAAAAGAACCAGAATGTAGTAAATTGAATGTTCTAATAGATGGGCCTTAAACTATACCCAGTCACTTCATATTTCAGTGATAAGGCAATTGACTGCAGTAGTGGTACAAATGTATATCTTTAAGTGTTTTTGTTAATCAAAATCCATTATCCTAAAGGGTTTTTTTTTGTTCTTCTGTATTTCTCCTTTATCTCTGTTTTGACATTTAAATTCACTGCCTATCCCCAGTTCCATATTCTTTAAATTTCATCCCAGAAGATTGGATAGTAACACTGGACTCTATACCCAGCATTGTCATACATTTCTCTTTTCTTTTTCACCATAGATTCCATCTCACAATGAGCCAAATTCAGTGATGTCAAACTTGTGGCCCCCCAAGTGTTTTGGACGTCATCTCCCAGAATTCCTGGCCATTGGACAGGCTGTCTTGGGCTTCTGAGAGTTGGAGACCCAAACATCTGGAGGGTCACAACTTTGACATCTCTGGTCTAACATATCTTACAAATCTGCACTCAGCCTAAACAGCCTTGTAAATTGGTTGTTAAAATGGAAGATACATTTTGTATACCTCCTTGAAGGAAAAGGGGCCATAAATGTCATTAGGTTGATATTATCAAATACCGATGTGTATGTATGATTTATATCTCATCTTTTCCTATGACTTGGAAGAAAGACAGCTTCCAATGTAATTCCAGTGCAATAAATACAAATAAATCTTGACTAGTTTTAAAACATAAGTAAAAACAAGTAAAACTGCCTGAGTCATAATAAACAAAATTAAGATATTAAAAAGTGCAGCCCATGTGGGTTGTTGTAGGTTTTTCAGGCTGTATGGCCATGTTCTAGAAGCATTCTTTCCTGGTGTTTCTCTGCAGCCCATGTGTTCAGAACCCTCTCTACTTGGCAGTCAGTTATTGATGGCCTTCTTGTATAGAAAGAGTTTTTGTCTGCTAGCAGAAGGACAACAGAGCAGGGATACTTTAGCCTTTGTCAGAAGAAGAACCCAGTCTTTGGGAGAAGCACCTCTCCCAGAGATTTCAAAACCTGGGCAGTCTTGAATAGGAGAATACAAACTTTCAGATAATCTGGATCCAAGTAATATAGGACTGTAAAGCTCATAGACAGCACTTTGAGAGCTAGCCTGGTGTAGTGGTTTGGATGTAGGATTATGGGAGTCCAAGATTCAAATCCCTGCTCAGCCACAGAAACTCACTGAGTGACTTTGGACAAGTCATACCCTCTCAGTCTCAGAGAAAGGCAAAGACCAAGCCTTTGCAAACAAATATTACCAAGAAAACTGTGTAATGGGTTTGCTGCTAGTTAGAAACAACTTGAAGGCATAGAACAGCAGCAGCAGTAACAGCACTGTGGAGTGCTAGCTAGTGAAGCTGGTGTAACTGGAGAGCTACACTCTGATGTTACCAAATATTTAATATTTATTAAATAATAAAATTGGTGGGAAAAGTAGAAGCCAGAGAGCGCTAAGGAGGAGTGGTTAAGTAGGTTCTTGCCTGCATGTTTAATTGTAGCCAGGTTTGATTCCAGTCAATAATAGAGTTTCCGTAGAATGGATATACCTTGTGGTTTTATTGAGAATACCATTTTCAGTCATAATGGTCTAGAAGCAGAAATACTTGTTAGGGATGAATAGTTGTCCAATTCATGATTAGCAGAAGGATGCTAATTTATTTGTTTTTTTATTAACATTGTATTAACACTGACCCTTTTTTCTATTTTTGGCAAATGTCAAAGAATGCTTGAGGGTCATTTTGCACTGGAGTGAATTGGTAAAATATGCAGAGAGTTCTTTGAGGAAATGGTTACTACAATTAGCTGTTGCTTAGCTGAATTTATGCCAAAGAAGAATGAGGAGAGAAGGACACTGAATGTCAGAGCTTCAGCATTGCTTCTGCTTTGTCAGTGTGCGTTTGGACTGGTAGTGATTATCACTGCCTTCAAGCTGATCTCATCAGAGGAAAAAAAATAGGAGAGCTTTGCAGTTTTAAATATGCTGCAGGGTTGCATTTTTAAAACAGCTCTAATTCATAATTCAGACTGCCCTAAGAGGGGGAAAAAACCCTCAGCTTCTTCACCAGGTATGCTGAGCTGCATAGAAAATCTTGAAGGTGGTCCTGGAGATGAGCATAAGGATAAATTGACCTAAACTTTAGAATTAAGCCTTTTTAAAAATTGTCATACATTATTGGTCCTTAATCTGTTATGAAGGAAAAAAAAAATAAAACTACAAACAGGTTTTATATCTGATTAAGTGTTGATAAGTCATCAGAATATCTTCGAAAGATGTGTTGAGATCTTGAATATTTGGGCCTTAGATACACAGTTAAGAATTTGTCAGTGGGAGTTGGGTGTGCCTGGCTTCCTCCAGATTATGCCTGAAGGCACTGAGAATGAATTTAGTGCGCTTGTAGCCAAGCTGAAATGCTTTGGGGCACATGAAAATTCAGGTATATAAAGGCTGGATAACAATACTCTGATGAAGCTGCTTAAAGATTTTCAAATTCTGATTAATTTATTCAATACCATAGGTCATTTAATAAATTTAAATCTTTCTGATAAGAAAAGTATTTATTTATTTACTTGATTTATATACCACTTTTCTCACATCGGAGGGGACTCAAAGCAGTTTCCAACATATTCACAGCAAAATTCAATGTCTAACATACATACGGAAAACCTAACATCAAACAACAATAACATATTGTTGTTAATTCATTCAGTCGCTTCCGACTCTTCATGACCTCATGGACCAGTCCACGCCAGAGCTCCCTGTTGGCCATCACCACCCCCAGCTCCTTTAAGGTCAAGCTAGTCACTTCAAGGATGCCATCCATCCATCTTGCCCTTGGTCGGCCCCTCTTTCTTTTTCCTTCCATTTTCCCCAGCATAATTGTCTTCTCTAAGCTTTCCTCATGATGTGGCCAAAGTACTTCATCTTTGCCTCTACTATCCTTCCCTCCAATGACAGTCGGGCTTTATTTCCTGGAGGATGGACTGGTTGGATCTTCTGGCAGTCTCAGAATTTTCTCCAACACCACAGTTCAAAAGCATCTACCTTCCTTCACTCAGCCTTCCTTATGGTTCAGCTCTCACATTCGTCGGTTACTACGGGGAATACCATTGCTTTTACTATGCAGATCTTTGTTGCCAGTGTGATGTCTCTACTCTTCACTATTTTATCGAGATTGGTCATTGCTCTCCTCCCAAGAAGAGAGTCTGCACTAATCTTTGCACCTAGAAATACAAAGTGTGTCACGGCCTCCACGTTTTCTCCCTCTATTTGTCAGTTATCAATCAGTCTGGTTGCCATAATCTTGGTTTTTTAATGTTTAACTGCAGCCCGGCTTTTGCACTTTATTTTTTCACTTTGATTAGAAGGCTCCTCAGCTCCTCCTTGCTTTCGGCCATCAAAGTGGTATCATCTGCATATCTAAGATTGTTAATGTTTCTTCCAGTAATTTTTACCCCAGCCTTGCGTTTCTTCAAGCCCCGCACATCGCATGATATGTTCTGCATACAAGTTGAATAGATTGGGTGAGAGTATACAACCCAATCTTTCCCAATCTTGAACCAGTCTGTTGTTCCATGGTCAGTTCTTACTGTTGCTACTTGGTCCTTATACAGATTCCTCAGGATAGAGATAAGGTGATCTGGTATGCCCATGCCATCAAGAACTTGCCACAATTTATAACATATAACTATCAATTAAATCATAAAAACATATGATATACCGTAAGTATTGACAATTGCTACTAACTGCTCACTTAATTTAATTTGTATTCACCTTGACAAATTTCCAGGTGATCTTAATACATTTGGCTATCTTTTTTATTGGTTGTTTCTCTTCCATATAAAGGCATAATTTTGGAACACAGCCTGGTTTACATTGACGTCATCTTCTCAATAAGGCACATCTCATTAAAATCTACATGAACCATACCATCCAAACCTCAAGTTATGCTCTTCCAACTCTAGTAACCTTTTATTACTTAATGCTCCCCTTCTTGACTTGCCCGTGCACTCTGATTCTTGGTAGATGTCAGAGGAGGGGGAGGTATGAGAGGAGTAGCCTTGACAGGAATGAAGTAAATTAGCAGGGGAGAGAAGGATTCAAGGAATCAGAATAGCTCAGGGTTCCTATGTGGAGAGGAGAAAGCACTACGGTTCTGCTTCAGTGGCTCCTGACTACCACTGACAAATTCCACACCAAGGTATTCAGAAAGGCCAGACCAGTGTCATGGCCAAGAAAGTAGAGGAGGTCGGTTATTTCCCCTCCCCTTAAGTTCTCCCAGAAGCTCTCACTTTTCACCACTTCAGAGAATGGGGTGGTTCCTTTTTTGTAAGAGATAAAGGAACAGTATTCAAATTGACCCATGTCAACTCAGGTTTTTAGGGTTGTTTTTTTTTTTTAACTAAAACCTCTAGACTTATATGTGAGTATATAGGATACAGATTTCCTCCCCAAGCATTTGTGTGTGTGCATGTATATGTGCACATACATGCATCTTGTATTGTAATACTTCAAAAATTTAATGGAGGGAGCTGAAATCCATGAAAGTGCGTGCTATCATAAATTTATTAATCTTTTTGGCCTTAGAGTACCTTGATCTTGTAGGTAAGGGCAGGACATAAATCAAATAAATCCATTCATCCACCTTGGTGTTTAAGACTAAATGCACCTGTCACTCCCAACTACTGTAAACCAAATCCATTAAATCAGTGGAACTTACATAAGCATTAATTTACCAAGTTCCCATTAAGTAGAGGATTCTACTGTTGACTGACAATTGAGTTTAGTTCTCAAACTCTTAATAATTACATTACGGTTTGTGCATCCTAAGATTGTTGTGTGGCTTCCTGCTTCTCCCTGTAAAGTCTCATATTGGGAACAATTACTTTTGTTTTTGTAAAATGAAGCTTCGTTAGTGAAAGAAATATGTTTGGATCACGCACAGTTAATTGCCAGAGAACCCGAGCAGAATTAGCAGAAGACAAGGCTGGAAGCCATCTTGCTAATTAAGGTGGGGCTTGCTGTTGTTGCTTTCAAATTATTTCTGATTTATGGTAACACTAAGGCTAACTTATCAAGGGGTTTTCTTGGCAAGATTTATTCAGAGGGAGTAAGAGTCAGCATGGTGAAACAAACTGTTTAAGCATTGGCCTGTGACTCTGGAGACTAGGGTTTAAATTCGCTCAGCCATGGAAGCCCACTGGACAAGTCCTTGGGCAAGTCACACTCAGGCTCAGAGGAAGCCAAAGATGGGGTTTACTGCTCCTGTTATGACTCACATGTGCTCTGGGCAGCAGTGTTTGATGTCAGATGTCCCATTTACTTCAGTGGGAGAAGAGTAAATGTGAGCATTATGGAACAAGGTCCTCAGCTTTAGAATCTAAAAAGTTTTTAGTTTTCAGTAAAAGTGAACAGTTGATTTGAGATTATTTTTATCTCTGCCACTTAAAAAACATACACATATATAAGTTGAATCTCCTGTACCCAAATTGCTTGGTAACAGTGGTCGTCAAGATTTTTCCGTTAAATGAAGTATAAGGGGGAAAGAGGGCTAGTTAGGCACCTTTCTCAAGGAGCTATGACTATAACACAGTCAGAAATTTGATGGGGGTGGGCAATCCACACTGCACTCCCACTCCATTTCCAGGTGCCCACCCTGTCTCGGAATTGGCCAGGTCAAAGGAAAAGATGGAATGAATTGACCAACCAGCCGGCAACATTCTCTGAGCCTGTAGCAGCTGAATGCATTCAGACTTTCCTTCCCCTGCTGCCTGCTTTTTACAGGCCTCTCTTCCTCAAAGATGAAAGCGGAAATGAAGCATAATGTTTTAGATTTTGGAGCCTTTTAGATTTCTAGAAAAAGGAGATTCGCCCTGACCTAACTGTATGAAGTAATGCATCTGTTCCTTTCTCACACAGAAGAGCTTCCATTTTGCAAGTATGTCCCAGGAAAATTTTTTGCCAATTTGATGGCTAAAATAGCAGACTGCATTCTGCAGTGTTTTGGGAATTCCTTGAAATTAGGCCAGTAAAACACAATACTGTGTCTATTTTGAATCTTTATTTAAGTAAAATAGCTAAACCTTTGCAGCTAGGGTTAACAGGCTGAGTCTATTTTCTTGAAGGTTGTGTTACTATGGCTTGTTTATATAAATTACAGTTTCTTATGATTAATCTCCATGCAGGGAAACAATATGCCCACTGTCATTAATGTGCTTTAGTTTGTCATTTGAAGATTTATTTCTAAAACATCTAAAATCTAAACCTAATATGCAGTTGAATACTTCGAACCAAAGACCATCCGTGCCCACAGGCGTAGTCTGAATTACTGACAAATCATGATATTCGGGGGGAACTGTATAACTGAATGGCAAGACATATTTCTTGGGTTTGAAAAGTCTTCTGTTATCCTTTTTAATTGTAGAGCTTTTCCAAATGTGTAAAGCATCTTTATTTATCAAGAAATGGCCATGTGTCTTGTAAGGATATGCATACCCACATGTGGAACTTGGCTTTTGTATATTTACTTTTTTTCTTAAGATTCACAAGCAATTGATATATGCTTCTATGCGCTCTCTCTTTCCTTGCCAAACTTATAAGAATGCCAGTGCAAGATAATATTTCTTTCCAAGGATAGCAGCCTTTTCTAATACTTGAGAAAATGCCTTCCCCTGTTCTAAATGTTGCAGTTTAGAACAAAGTCACACTGTCATCTTCCCAAGACATAATGAGAAGATTCACTAGCTCCCTCATCACTTTTTCTTCAGTTATCTATCTGTGATATGAAAAATAGTTTCTCATCCTTTTCCTTGCAACAAACACATTCTTAAATAAACATTTTGCACTCCCATTTCTGCAGTGAATAAATCTTTACATGTGACTGTGCTTCTCCCATTGAAATAAATGGAGTTTAAGCACATGCAGGTACACATTGAATTATATTGATAGAGGAAGGTTTTTTATGCTTTTAATATATGTACTTATATATTTTATTGAATATATACCCTGTTTATGAGATCTAGGGTGGTTTCCAAAAGTTGAAACAAGATTAAGTTGAAATCTTACTTTACGAAAGTTTAAAAAGTAATTAAATAACAATATTATCAAAAACCATAGTTAAAACAGCTTTAAACCATAATTACTAGTAAAAGATTTTAAAATAATATAAAATATAATACAGCATACCAGTATACATGCACTTTGTTGTTATACTTGTGGCACCTTTAAGATTAAACTTTTTTTTTTTTACTGGTGATGAGAAAATGTGACTTTCCCAAAGTCAACCAGTGTTTTCCCACAACCAAGGGGGAATCAGACTTTGGTTTCTAGACTTGAAGTGCTCAAATCACTACACAACGGTGATTCTCTTGGCTTATGATTTAAAGCTAAAAGGTCTGTCTGAAGTTTCTTGCTTGAATGGTTCTCTGAACTCTTAGTGGCTGCTGCCCATTTCTCTTATTCTCATCTGGTGTTTTCAACCCTTTGTGCTTCCAGCTGTGTTTTCCCTTCTTCTTGTGCAATGGCTTTGAATATTTTCACTTCCTCTCTTCTTTTCAAACTGGAGTAGCTTGTTGGTTAGATTCAACTAGAGTAGAGTCATACAAAAAGTTGGTGAATCAACATGTAGGTAAATCTCATTAATTCAGTGGGTCTACTCTGGTCAGGACAGTGGGATTTAGACCACTGTGTGTTTGAATGACTTGTACTTGTATATTATTCCCTTTTGCACAAATAACTTACATGTTCCCTGTCACATCCCCTCATTTAAAATGGCTCCTTGAAGCACTCTACTTCAGGAAATCCTTTCCAGGATCCCTCTTCTGTGCTGTTTCATCCTTTTACAGCTGTTTTGTTTTACAGCATGAGCTATGTTCTGTTTGTTCCAGGTTCAGACTTCAGCTCTCTGTTGGCCCTAGACAAGCAATGCTTGTTTACTCTTAATTCCATACTCCCTCTTGAGATACGTTGATAAGAACAGTGACTTTGTCTTAGTTATATCGATACTAAATTAAGAAGTCTTGTTTAATGTTATACTGTGCTTGTGAACTGTAGGTAAAAATGACACCAGATGACTAACTGGCAAAGTTCCTATAAAACGGAAGCTGATTATTCCACCCCCACTGATTTTTCAAGCTTTCAGTATGTCACAGATGACTTCATTTGATATGTAAGAGCTGCTAAAGTAGGGAAACTATTTCAAGGGTGAGTAAATGTTCTGGACTTCATTTGGAATTGGTATTTTTAAAACTGTTTAAGTTCTTTTTCCAGAACTAAAAGTGCGTGTGTTTTGGGGAAAGAGAGATCCATATGATACACCTATGTGAAGGTTGTTTTTTGAAGCAATGGTATCCTGCTTTTCAGCTGAAAAAGGCTCTTGGAATGCTTTACAAATATCAGTAATATGACTGTCCCTATTCTCAAGTTTATAGTCAAAAAGATCTGAAACAGGAGGAAAGGGGATAAGTAGAAATGGACTAAGAGGTGGGGGAAATAAACTTGCTTATTGATTGTTACATTTGTATCCTACTTTTCCCCAAATTGATTTTTTTTGTTTGGTTTATTGTGACAATCTCCCTATGATGTCAAGATGAGAACATAGGAGTAGCTCAAATGAGTTTCATGGCTCAGTAGGGCCTAGAAACTTATTTTCCTAGTTTCTAACACTCAGGTATACCAAGTGAGCAGCTCAGTTGCTGGTCCCACTTCTTTTCTCTCCCTTTTTGCAACTATATGGAATGGCTTTGCCAGGTAATTTCTGGTGGACCTGGCTTTGTGGAACAGCTAATGGTGCATGATTGTAGAACTCAAGCCTAAACTGAATTTAGTGCAAGTAGGCCCATTTGTTTATATTTATGGGTTATATTCTTTGGGCATTTCTAGTGTGTTTTTCTCAGTACAGAACTGAATTGTTCTAAAATGGGAAAGGGGGTGTTAAAACTGCACGGATCTTTGTTGCTGGCAGGGAGGGAAGCACATGGCTATGCAGACTTTTAGCAAGCCAAACAAATGGGCATTCACTGAGACTTACAGCTGGTTTAATAAACGTTTGACTGTTCTAGACAAAGGATTAGCATTGTCATTCTCCATAGGCTGTATTATAAAAAAAAACACTCATGTAAATCTCTTTAGTATTTTTGTTTGTTCCTCTACTTCCCCACAACCTAGAATTAAACTATAGCAAATGTATGTGCACTTTTTACTGTAGGAAACTGCTATAAACATTTGACTTCAATTTTTGAGGCTTCTAGGTTGGCAAGGCAGTGCTTCAGTAACTTCACAGCAGTAGTATGACAGCTGTGCTGAAGGTGGGTGGGGGATGCTTGCATTCAGACTGGCATAATGTCAGCTTTTCTACAGAGTACTCCCCCATGTGAATAGTTTCTGTTATCATAAGATGATTGGACAACAGTCATATTTTCTTGTTCTCAGACTTAGTCACCTATGTTCCTTGCCTACCTTTCCAAACCTCTGCTGAATTCTGCCTCCTTTTGTTCTAGAGCAACTTCCACTTGCTGGTGTCAACATGGAAATCATTGGTCTTTCTATTTAAAATCTTGTTGATTTGAATTTCCTCTTACTTGCTGGGTCGTTTATTCAGCGCCCCTTAGTGGCTGAACTTGTTAGGCATGAAATACTACCATGTTTTCAGAATGGTATCTCACTTCTTGATATCAAATCCAGAAGAATAAACTCTTTGCACTGTGCTTTCACAACCTGGACAGATTAGATCAACATTTTGTGCTATAGGTATTAGGATTTAATCAGGGCAGATTAAGTAATAGAGCTATGAGAAATTAGATAGATAGATAGATAGATAGATAGACCAGAAATGAGTTAAAATTACAGTCAACCATCTAGAACCAGAAAATATCCTCACCCCTACCCCAAAATATTCCAAAAAGCAAACCTTGATTTTGCCATTTTATATAAGATATACCATTTGACTATGCCATTATATATAAGCATCCACAGATTTTTGCATCCATGGGATTGGTTCACACTATGGAAATGCAACTTCTAAACAAAGTGACTGTGGGTCTGTTCAATTTCTCTGTATTCTCTGCATATACTTAGAATTTGGTAATAATGGAAAATGAAACATCTTAAAAGAATCATGTAAATCTTTTAACAATCAAATACTGACTGCTGTTGGGTTAATTTTGGAATGAGTGTTTTAAGAAATGCAAGCATTCCCAGAGTATGTCACTTTCACCCTGTTTCATTGCCCACCTTTTACGTCCCTTTATGGCAGTGGTTCTCAAAAAGTGTGCTCCATGGGGGAAGTATGCAGCCCGTGGAGCCCCACCACCACCGGTGAGGCCTACGGGGGCTTCCTGCCACCGCCACCAGCGTGGCCAAGGTATTTACCTGGGTCACTTTCCGTCAAAGTCCCCTGAAGCTTCCAGGTAAAATTAGGACAGAAGGATGAACCTCCAGGAGAAATCCATATCGAGAAGGAAAGAAAGAGAGAAAAGGTGGGGAGGAGGGTGAAAAGGAGTGGAAATAATAGCCTTGGTGTGTTTTTCAGCCACAAGGTGAAGGGAAAAAATGTGAGGAGGGAGGAAAATAACTGAGGATTGGACTGGATAGACCCTGGGTTGCTCCTCCAATTATAATCATCATTGTTATTATTTCAAAGACTGGATGGTCTTTTGTTAGGGTGCTTTGATTTGTGCTTTTACTGCATGGTGCAAATAAGTTGGACTGGGTGTCTCCTGGGTTGCTCTTACAATTTTTATTGTTGCAAAGGATGGATGGTTCCTGGGGTCTTCCACTGAAATACTGTTAAGTTTATGTTCGTTAAAACTATTCTTCATTTTAAATATTGTATTGTTCTCTCTATTCTTTCTTTCTTTTTGCACTACAAACAAGATATGTGCAATGTGCAAAGGAATTTGTTCATTTTTTTTCAATTAGTTCACACATACATTCTTCCTCCATCTGCCACTGGCTCGGCCCATCTGTCAAATTTTAAAATGCTATGAGGCCCCTGTGTCCAAAAATTTCTTGGGGCTCCATGAGAAACTTTTCCAGTAGGGCTCTGCGGTTTTAAAAGTTTGAGACCCCCTGCTTTATGGATTAATAATGTGTCATCCCAATTTCAACGTAAATAGAAGTTACTTCCCTTCATTATATTAAAGACACGTGTAAAGCAACTACACCTGGTAAACACTCCGGAAGTGAAATACTCTCTGTAAGACTTTCAGTAGCCAGTGCAACATTGTATTTTGTGTTTTTAGATCTTTCTGACCCAACTCATGGAACTTTCAGCCCTTTCTCTTCCGCCTCTTTGGTATCCCTTAACATTTTCCCTATATACAATCACATCCTCAGTTGTTAGGACATTCCAGGTTTGGGATGTTTACTGGTGGGATACATGGAAGGATGCATACAGATTTAAGATGTTTCGCTGCTAAAATCCATTAAGGTAATGTATATAATTTTGTTTGGTATGCAAAATTGATTTTGTTCACATAATTTGATTGCACATGTGCTCTGTAAATATAAATCTACTGCTTGTGTTTGCTCTCCTGTTCAGAGCATGGCCCTCTTCCGAAAGGGATTATTATTTTATAACCATGCTTTTGGTAACTTTTTTTTTCTTTTTGTAATTATGAATAGCACCATATAGTGTGAGCAAGCTGATCTCAAGCATCTTTATAACTATTATTAGGTGACCTTTTAAAAACAATTAAATTGCTTATAAACCATTTATCCTATTTCTCTTCACTCACCCCCCTCCCCTCCTTTCTTAAAGAGAGCCTATATTAAACCCAGTTTCCTCATCTGCTTTGTCAGATGCAGGTAAATCAATAAAGTAGGTCAATGCCATTGATTTTTTTTTTTTTACAAAAACCCACTCACTGTTGTTTCAACAGTCCCTCCAGAATCCAATCTAGACAATTATTTTGACCTTTAGATGCCTATTTTCCAAAATAAAATTGTGCAACCCACACATTAGGGTGCAAAGGATTGGTTTATGATGGTGGTTCTTAACTGTTGCTTTAAAATGGTTTGTGGAACTTATTACTTCCTCAGGCATAGTGCAGTAGAATCCATTCTCTTCACCTATATTGAACATGCCTCCAAAAAAAAGTAGTTCACCTTAGACAAAAGCACATTATTGCTCAACCATTCACAGTGAAGACAAAGGCTATTTCTTCCAAAATCTGCATTTTATGTTGCATGAAATATATTTTCATGCGGGAGTTTGAAATACGGTACAAACTGTTTAGTGTAAGATGTCCAAGGTTATTGGGACACCCATCTTCTTAACTGTGTACATCCAAACTGACTTCTAGAAATTTGGAATAAATGTTTATAAGTATTACTTTTTTGACATGATCTTGTTTATTTGCTCTTGGACAAAAAGACACTGTTAAAGTATGGGGCAGATTTCTTTGCCATGCATATATACGTAGTTTCTCTGTTTCAGATTTGAGCATTTTTAATTGGCATCATTCTCCCTCAATATTTTGTTCTCCCTAGCCTCAGCCATTATATTTCTGAGGTGGTCTTCCACATGCTAAGAAAGCAGCAGCATATTCAGCTAAAAATTAATGGCAGATGAAACTTCAGTGGGTGATAAAAATCCTCCATAAAACACTGCTGTTGCTTTGCCCATGCATATTTGGAAAATCCTGACAGTAGAAGCTGCAGATCCAGTAGGATTATTCTAAAGGGAATACTAAATAGAGTCACATAACATCTGCCAGGCTTAACTGACTCCTGCTTTCTTTGTACTAGCAATGCGGCAGTATGTGCTTTAATGGTAAATACAATGCAGCCACTCCCACCCCCAACCCTTAGTCTTGATATCTTGCCTGGCTGCTTTCCGTTATCAAAGGTTCAGACAATGTTTAAACAAAGAGACGGTCTTTCTTTTAGTCTGTTCCAGGTGGACTACCTGCCAGTACAGCCTGCAAATGGAGAGAACAACATGTTCAATTATGATTGAGACTTTGGATGTGCTATTAAAAAAGCAAAGCAGCATTTCAGTCTGTAGCTTCCAGCTGGTATTAGAAATAAAAGTCTTGCAATTCTTTGTGGAATGAGGCAAATTGCGATGGGACAAATTGCAGTTTTCAGCTACTTTCTCATTATCTCCTCCTGTTTTTCACAAAGAGCCCAGTAGAACTAACAACCTATATAAAAATGTAGCACACTAGACACCATTAAATCGTAATTCTAAAATCAAAGATGTATACATAGGTGAAATAGTGTGGCTTGAGTGTTGGACTAAATCACCAGGACAACAGGGTTTGCATCTCCGCTTGGCCATAGAAACTTCCTGGATGACCTTGAGCAAGTCACACTTTCTCAGCCTCAGAGGAAGGCAAGGACAATCATCTTCTGGACAAGAAACCCCTGTGATAAGGTCTTAGGGTTAGCATAAGTCAGAAATGACTTGAAGACATCCCTCAACCCCAAAACACAAAGGGGTGTACAGAATCTTTCATCTCTAACTCTTCCTCTGCTGCTCTGTGAATAAAGCTCCCCTTGGGATTTCGCCCCTAGAAATCTAAGTGAAGCATTTTGCCCTACACTGCCATCCTTTTCTCCAAATAACTAGACTGAGCAGCACTAACAGCATTTGTCACTGGTTCATGATTCTCCATATGCCACCATGTCCCATCCTTTCCCATCTTATTTTGGCAGCTAAGCAAGGGAAAACTTGCTTAATGCCTGTGTGGGAGACCACCAAGGAACAACAGGGATTTCCAGGTAGGGTTAGGAAAGAAATCTTCTCTGAAATCAGAGAGACAATTTATTGCCAGTCAGATTCTGCTGTCCTGGTCTAGATGTTCTGAATTAGTAGAATCCAGTATTTTTAGTTCTTGTAAGCATCTTGCTAATAAGCACGCAACTCAAAATCCAAAATATGGAACACTTCTGGTCTCAAGAATATTGGATAAGGAATATTCCACCCATAAAATTTCAAGATGTATTTTAGGCACTTGGTAATAATAAAGACTTTATCTTTGTTTTTTGGTTGTGCACATTTCCTTTGAGCATCAGAAACAATGCATTTTGAGATTGAGCAATGAATGATACATGTATACTAGGTATGTACAACAGTATGTTTTCAGAGTACCATTTTATGCATGAGCTTAATAGAACACTTCTGTATGCCACAGCTTTGGAGAGGAGCATCTAAATGAAACACATTTGCTTCTTCCTTTCCTTGCCATTGATAGCATGGCCACTTCCACTTGAGAGCCATCTGGATTAGTTTAGGAAGGAAGTGTCAGGCAGTTTTCTCAGTTGGTGTGACACTTTCTGTTGTTGGAATACTGGCATTGAAAGATTAATAACAAGGGGCAGGACCAACACCAGATGGGCCCACAGCATGCCTTGGAGTCTAAAAGCGAGCAACCCCAACAAAGCCAAAAACGTTGCATTTCAAAGTGGCATGACACTAATACTACCAGTCATTTTAAGC
This sequence comes from Anolis sagrei, assembly GCF_037176765.1. Lineage (NCBI taxonomy): Eukaryota > Metazoa > Chordata > Lepidosauria > Squamata > Anolidae > Anolis > Anolis sagrei. The sequence continues at coordinate 140,621,875 of NC_090022.1, forward strand.
TGTAGTTATTTGAAGTAGGGCAAGGAGAAACTTTAACCTCCTGTGGTGATTCGTTGCAGTCTCCAGGAGGAATATTTCAAACCCCTGACTGCAACGATATTTAAAATATTTGTATAGTAGATATTGTAGCATCTTGTTTCAGGTAAGTCTCTCCAAATGTTTGGTAGCAAGAAATATTCCTTTGTGCTGGAATACCAGAACTTCATGCTCTGAAGGCACCAGAGCTTAGCTTCCCATTTTGGAAGTTAAGCAGAGTCAGTTCTAGTTAGTACTTGGATGTGAAACCATCAAAGAATGCTGTAGCATGAATTTCAGAGGAAAAAAATGGCAGTTCATCTCTAACCATGTTTTAAAAAGTCCTATGAAGTTCATGTGGTCATCATAAGTGAACAGGCGATTTGAAGACATGTCACACACATACAGGTTTTTAAATAGGTTTCTTCTGTTGGGTTAATTTCATCAACTGAATGATGAAAATTTATTGCAGAGCGTCTTTCCATCCACATACCATTACTCTTTTGGTGTTTCTTCAGTTTGAAGAAAAGAACAGAATCAGCCAGCATCAAGAAAAGGCCAAGAGCGGTCCTGCTTCTTTAAAATTGTTTTAGCAGGAAACTCTCCATTTAATCTTTGATATCAAACAGGAAACTGTAGTTTTGTATTGTTTGATTAGTAATCTGCATGTTTTTGGGACTTGTTTGCTTACTGGGAAGCTTTCCTATATCTTTTGCTTTGTGCCTGCATATAGGCTCAAAAACACAGTTGTATTTTTGTATCCCACAAATTAATATTATGGCTTGGGTATGCAATTACATCTCTTAGTTTCTGAGTCAACATTATAGAAACCCCATTAAGAAATACTTGTAGCATGGGAAAGGTGATAACTACCCTGGATGCATTTTTTTTCAGCTGTTATGAATACTACTAATACATGACACATACCAAACCTTGTTCTTAGACTAGAAATAATATGTTCTTTTTGATTATGTGTATAATTAAATTCAGATAGATGTTTAGAAGTCATTTTTACCATAATTCAAAACAGAGTATTTTCTCTTTTGATAACATCTGCTTAGGTTCATTGTCCTGCACATGTCTCTTGAGGTTTCTACATGTTTTGTGGCATTTACCATTGGTCAAGTTAGCTTCTTCTATGGGCCATGTGATCTCTCTTCATCTATAGTAGAAGGCAGCAAAATGCATCAAGAAAACAATGTAAATATTTTCAGCTCACTTCTTTTTGGTATTTCGATGCCTAGAAATAGTTACGTTGTTTTCTTGATGCATGTGTAGCAAATAGGCCTCTTTAGAACAGCCAAGGGAGCAGATATTATTAACTATAAATGTAGTTTGTCAGGTTCTTTAAGGAGAGTGTTGTCAAATATGGCACCCCTCCCAAAAAAAAAAAAAAAGATTTATAGTTTCCCAATGGCAATGAGCCAGAATGAAATACAGCAGTGCCCTTCCGTTTACATGAAGTCTCCCATGCTCTTCCATGGACCACCAGCAGCTCAATCTCCCCAGGAAGTCCATTTTTCTATTTTTACACTTTTTGACTTAGCCTCTTTAATCTGTGCTGGTCTGGATCAGCACATGTTTGCACGGACCCGGTCTCTTTAAATGTATGACGGCCAAGATGGAGCGCAGATTGCATGGAGCTGGGCCCAACAGAGAGCCTCCCCCGTAGGATCTGGGAATCTTTAGTGGGCTCCCAGTTCTGACTCTGCACTGATCGCATGAAGCCCAGGTTTTTTCATGGACCCTAGCCCATGGCCGAAGGTCTTTCTAGGCCGAGACAACTAAATATCCAATTAACCACAATGAAACATATGGTGCTACAATGTATCTTCACCTTATTCCTATAAGTCTGTTTATTAAAAGGCAAACTATAGTGAATTGTCTTAACCTCCGCCCAACCCCACAACAGAGCAAACAATTCCAGAATGTCCTTTAACACCTCAAGCAGGAGGTGTAACAGGGACAATGATCACTTGGACATTATTTTCTAGTAATTGAGCTGATGGCCTTATGATTGCCATCTGGGATTCCCCTCTGATGGGATCCAAGCCATCAGCCAGAGAAGACACTGGACAAAGAAAATATGATTGCTCTGACTTTCCAATAGACTGCTTGGAGCCCACTGTTTGTTTGTTCTGTCTGGAAATGGACTTGAGAGATCACCATCCATTGTCCCCAGCATCCTGGACTCAGCATTTGACAAATCCCATCATTTCCACACTTGGACGTTCATTGTCTCCAAAATTCCAGCTTAAGCTTCCAGATATGGGTGCAGCTTCCTGGAAGTGCCTCTACCCCAATCAGCCTCTAACCGCTGATTGTGGCCCCAGGATATTCCCACCTGGCAGGTAGGGAATGCCCAGCCACATCATCGGGGCCAGATCCAATCACAGAGTGAGCCTGTCTAAGCCCTGGCCAATCAGGAGCACAGGCGGCACCCACAGGCTCCTGGCGCTCAGTCAAGCAGGGACAGGAGGGAGAGAAATTTGAACCTAGATAATGTTAATGCATGTGTTTTCTGCTGTATAAAATGGTTGCACATATCATAATGGTTATGCTTGTACTTTTGGGCACAAGACTACTACTTGGCCAGAGCGTAATTAAAGCCCCCCCCCTCTCTTCGACCTGGTGAGTGTGTCATTTTACTCTGGAACTGATTGTTAGCGTAAATGCTTGCCAGGCCGGACTCATAAAATTGCGGTCTAAATTTTAACTATAAGAGGATCCATACAAAATGAAAATGTAAAGTAACCCCTTTAAATAAGGATCACTACTGTGGCTGGGGTACTGAACTACTACAAAAATAGCCCATACCTTTTTTCCTGTTATGCTTGGTGCATATGTGATTCATAAAAATAAAAATGTATGATATGAATGAACTGAATGAAAGAAATGAATGAATGGGGCCTAATTGGGCTGAAGACACAATTCTTAAGATTGAGGCCTGGAAACACAATTAAAAGTTGTTGACGAGAACTGAGAGAAATTATTAACTTCTGATATTATTAACTTCTGGGGGAAAACAGTGTGTTTTCATTATCAGAGACAATGGCTCTTTAAGTTAAGGAAATGTTTACAAGGTTCCTTACGTTAAGAAGGAAGTAAACACAAGGCTCCTTATGTTTACCAACACCAGTTAAGAAAAGTCAACATCAGCCACGAACTGAGATGAATCCAGGATGTTTCAGCATGGAAAAACATCTAGCATTCATTTACAACTTTGGAACAACATCAGCAACAATTTTGCTATAAAAGAGGCCTTATTACAATTCCAAAATTGTGACAGATAGTTATGCCGTTTACCCACCATGCTCTGCTTCATGGGAAGGAGAGAGTTGGTGTACCTTTGGAGGGTTTCAGATCTACTATGGGAAAGCAGGATTCTGGTCACTTACTCCTTTTCTCAAGGGAAGAGAAAGGAATGCGATTTTGGAGGCATGATATAATTTGCATGAAGTTCATTTCTGCTGCAGAGATCTGATCCTTGGCATTGTTCTTGGGGAAAGAAGATGCATTTTTGGCATTTTGGAAGTTTTGGAAATCTGGCGTAAGCAGCTGCTTCTCCATGGAGGCAGAAAGGATATGATAATATTTGGATGCATGAGGGTGAATGTATGGGTAGTGTGAATGCTGAATAAAAAAAAGGCAATTCCCTCTTTCTTTCTTTCTTTGTTAGTCAGTGTAACTGTAGGTTGTTTGTGGATTCAATGTAGTTATATAGAATCTGTATGTCTGTATATCTAAATGTTCTGTAAAAGTTCTGATACCCTTTCTTTTACAGGAAAATTTCAATAAAAAGCGTTATGCTTTAAAGTTATTGAAAAGTTATTCATAACACGTATGCCATTGGTTATAACGAAATGGCATGGAACATTCCTTTTTAAAAGTTTACTAACTCCCTTATATCAAGCCCAGACACAGTCATGATGCTGGAGTTCAGGGTGGAGTAGAAAAGAGGCGGCAGACAGGTAAATAGCCTGCCTGGTAACATTGCTAAAACAGAGACAAGGTGTTGGCTGCTTTTATTATAATGAGCATAAACATGATATCAGAAACTTCCTACATAGCGTTTAATCCTGCATCCCGTTTCATTACTTTTTAGCTTGCAGTAGATCTCTTAATTTGACAGCTCTTTTGGCTGTATTCATTAGCTGTATAGGTGCATTTATATGTGGTGCTCAAACATATAGTTTGCTATTTCTTTCAAAACAGCTGCACAATGGTTCCATCCTTGTTTCTACTCTCACCACATTACTATAATTTTATACATTTTGGATTATGTTTCCTTCAAAGGAGGTTACCAGTTTTATGTGGTTGTCTTATGCATTCGTTCTTTGCAATCTAGAGCATAGATAACCTCATTTACACTTTGTAAAAGTTGCAAACAGGCTGTCCTGCTGCTGCAAAGCTATCTACTCTTGTATAAGGAATGAAGTATGTTGTTACTAATGCAGGAACAGAGCTAGTGCTTATTTAATACTGGGTTGAAACTGGTGCTTTATAGTTACGTATTTTCCACCTTGGAGAGAATTTTGGTAGCTGATCCCAGGTCGCTAGTTGGTGATTACGCATCAACGTGGATCTAGAGCAGAGTTTTCCAAACAATGTGTCACTACATATTGGTGTGTTGTTTGCAGTGTGAAGGTGTGTTGCACAAACGTAACTATCTCCCGTGTAGGAGGAGTTGCTGTTGTTGCTGTCCAAGGAGGAGGAGAAGAAGCTGAAGCCAAGATGCTGAGGGAAAGGAAAGGGGCCCTTCCCAGACAGGCAGCCCTGTGGATTGATGTGGGAGAGAAAACCGCATTGAGTCGCCTGTTAAGGGCTGAAAAATGCGGTATAGAAATAAAGCAAATAAATAAATAAATAAAAACCAAGCAACTGAGGAGGAAGATGTGGACCAAGGAAAAGCAAAAGGGAATATGTAAGGGCAAAGGAGGAGGAGAAGGAAAACCCTGCCAGAACCCCTCCCCCGACATTTCTCCCCAGTAACTCCCTTGATTTTTCACACACACAGAGCAAACCTTAACTTTGCCATTTTATATAAGGTACACCATTGTACTATACCCTTGTATATAATGGGACTTGAGCATTCACAGGTTTTGGTATCCACGGAGGATCCTGGAATCAAACCTCAGAGGATACTGAGGGTCTACTGTATTTTATTTAAGAGGTTTGGTTTTTATATACTTGGGACTTGATTATGAACTATTTTTATTGCTAAGGTACAGTTGAGCCTCCGTATTCATGGATTTAACCACCCAATATGTTTAGAAAGTTTGCTTTGTATGCCTGTTTTATATACCTATATACCTGGGGTCACATAAAAATTTCACAAGCGAAAAGAGGTAGCAAGTTAAAAAATAAGCCCTGCTCTAGGGAACATTTCATATTAATACCACTAAGACTGAACCTTAACTGCAATGGTTCCATACTATAGAAGTATGGGACTTGTAATTTGGTTAGAATTCTTGATTCTTCTCTCTGAATTGCAAATCCTAGGAAACCATAAGATTTATTTATTTATTTATTTATTTCGAGGTTTTATATACCGACCCTCTCACCTTCAGAGGGATTCGGACCGGTTCACAACATGTGTTAACATACAAAGAATATACAATAACAACACAATAGAACCCATTGCACTAAAAGTGAGATCATAATGCTATAACTATAGTGTGAACAGGTCCCTCTCAGGTGTTGGTGAACTTTGTCTGTCCTCAGCTCCCATAACTGGTTGGTCTAGCTAGGGCTGATGGGCAATGGGGTCCAACAACTTCTGAAGAACTACAGGCTCCCCAGACTTGCCCAGGTCCATTAGTTCAAAATATCACTTTTCAAACCTTTCTGCATTTGGTAAGTAAAGCACACTGTCAGAGAAATACAAAGACTTAACCATGGCATTTTCAAAATAGGAAGTGATACTAGTCATATGGGCTATTGTCAATAAATGATAAGCTTTAATGGGCCTGAGTTTTAAAGAGCCGTGGAACATGTTCTTCAGGCAGCAAAATTGTGATGAATATTATCCAATTCAACAAGGAAGATCTTATTACTGATATGCCACCTGTGTCTGCATCTAGTGAAGGACCATATAATTAACAGTTCTATTCTATATCCTGTTTGCCAGAGTTTATTGATGTATCAAAATGTTGAGGTGCTTTGTTTGCTATCACTATGCACTCACTAAAGCAGTACGAATAAATGGTGGTGGTTGGGGGGGGGGGGTGTTGCTTATTTTGCAGTGTTTTGGCAAATAAACACATTTACAGTCATGAAAGGAGACAAAATGGCCATAATCTTTATTGGTAGAAAGATTCCAACTTCAGCAACCTCTCTACACCAGAAAAAATTCAATGGAGGACTATAGCTTTTTGGCACCACGAGTAGCTCCAGAAGTGGGTGGGGAAGAAACTCTCAATTCCATGGACATCAGAATATCCACTTTTGGGTCTTGATATTACCGTCAATGCAGGTCAGTGTTACCAGCATTGCAGATGAAATATTCCTATTGTGTTCTTTAGCTAGAGAGATCAAAGGTGAAAAATATCAGATGTGTTTTACTGATGCTGTTTAGAATCAAATGTTTCAAACCTTGAAGATAAAAGCTATGTGGCAGCAGCCTAAGACTCACAATTGCACAATCAACCAATATTTTAGCCTTTCTACCTTACTTCTTTCTCTGTTCAGTGACAACATGAAGTGATAGGGTCTTATTCTGGTGATGCTTCTGGTCCTGGTAGGTGTCTCTTTATTATTTTGTATCATGTCCATTTATAAACAACCAGATTCTCATAAGGACATTATAGGATATTTACCCTCTTTTCCACATCTGTTGCTTCCCTTTTGATGTGGAAAGTCTGTCCTGAGCTGCTTGCAAAAATGTGAAAGTATGCTCTTTCTGAGCAAAGAATTTACGCTGAGATGATGCATGCAACAGAAGAAGAAGAACTTTATTTTTCTATCCTGCCTTCATCTCCCTGAAGGGACTTCAGGCAGCTTATATGGGGCCAAGCCCAAGCAACATGCAGCCTACACCACTGGAAAAATTACATTGTTTAGCCAGTATTGCACCACTTGACATCCGCCGGGAAGTAGCAGCCAATAGTGAAAGGACTAAGGCAGAGACATCTCCAGTTCATCTCTTGTTTGGGTATCAGCCAGCACGTCAACGACTTAAATCAAGAAAGAGTTTTCTAAGATCTACAGAGACACTCGCTGGAACACCTCAGCAAGCGAGAGTCCAAAAGTGGCAGGCTCAAACCCAGAGACTCAATCAATGGCTGATACCCAATGAGAGACTCCCTCCTGGGCACACAGAAAACTGGGCGACTTGGAAGGCGCTGAACAGACTGCACTCTGGCACCACGAGATGCAGAGCCAACCTCAAGAAATGGGGCTACAAAGTGGAATCCATGACATGCGAGTGTGGAGAAGAACAAACCACTGACCACCTGCTGCAATGCAACCTGAGCCCCGCCACATGCACAATGGAGGACCTCCTTGCAGCAACACCAGAGGCACTCCCAAGTGGCCAGCTACTGGTCAAAGGACATTTAATCAACTACCAAGTTTGCAAACTCTGTTTTGTCTGTTTGCTAAAAAAAAATTGTTAAAAATGTAATACAATTGTCTGGTTGATACTGACACGATAAATAAATAAATAAATAAATAAATATTATTATCTACCTGTCTATCTGTCTAGCTATCTATATCAGTGGTTCTCAGCCTGGGAATCTTGAGACCTGGAGGGGTCAATCGACTGTCTTAGAGGGGTCGCGCCACCGCTTCCTTTGACCCGCTTCCCCAGAATGGCTGCTGGCCCCCCTCTGCCAGACAAACACCCACACCCACTCTGTTTTGTCTCCTTCCTTTCCTTCTCTCTCTTTTGCTTTTTCTTTCTCTTGCCTCCCTCTTTTTCTTCCTTTCTCCTTCTCTTTTCCATTTTTTTCATTTTTCCCCTTTCTATTACTTTCCTTTCTTTCCTTTCTATTTCTTTCCTTTCTCTTTTCTATTTCCTCCTTTCTTTTCCCTTCTTTTTACCTCTCCTCCCTCCTTTCGCATCTCTTCTCTCTCTGGTGGCACAGGCCTCCCATTGTGCAGGCAGGAAGGGATATTGAAGGGTGGCATGGAGGCAGCATTGGCCTCGGGCAGGTAGGGCTCCAAGGCCTGTCCCTCACAGGTGTGGAAGAGGGCAACCAGGTGTTGGAGGATGCCTAGGTGAAGCTCCTTGCTGGTCTTGCCCTGATCCACCTTGGCCATGCACAGTCTCTGTGACACCGCTGGCACCAGCACGTGGCAGAGAGGCCTCCACCAGCTCTTCTTTCCTGGCTCAAGACCTGACGGAGCAGCCCTAAGGCCTCCTTGCGACACTGCTCACCCTCTCAGACGTGGACAAGCTTATTTCTGGACATTTTTGGGGGGTTGGTTTTTTGACCAAAATTTCTTGATGTGTACCTTTAGTTTTTTTTAGCATCATGTTGGAAGTCTTTAACTTATTCACCTCAATGGCATTTTCCCTTTGTTTGGCTAAGATAAATGAATGTTCCTTATTGTTTCTTCAGTAAATACCTTGTTTTCTTGGTTTTCACAATAGTGTGCAAACTCATTTGGAAATAATTTTTTACAGTGTAGGGTGGAGAAATTGCTAATGCTGATTTATTTTGACATTTCCAACAGCAATCAAGCTATCCCTGTGGTTTTGCGGGCAAAAATGTGTACAAGGTGTCCTTGAACTGACCATAGTTAATTTCCTAAACATTCAGTATTGTATTTCTGCCATGATACTGTTGACAGTACTGTTCAAAAACGTATAGCAGAAGAATGCTTACTGGCATGAGTTGGTCTGTCCATTCTTCTTAACGATAATTGAAAAGTTGGAGACTTGGAATTGTTATTTAAGAGGAAAAACAGAAAAAGTAAAGGAGATTTCTGCAAAGAAAAGCAAAAATATTTTCAGCTGGCTAATCAATTTTCTTTTCATTTCAAAACAACCCCTTGTACAAAATAATATATCAATACTCCTTGGCATTGTCTCACTTATATAAGATTTCTAGAGATAATTGACTATAAAGTGTTATAGCAGTAAGATGCACCATATTTAAAAACATACATACAGCTATCTGTATTATTTTTTTCCAATTGGATGGGAAAAGAACCCCCCCCCCCCTTGCAGTTTTCCTTTGTGCATTGAGGGGCATTGTATTTCTTTGTCTTTCACAATGATTTCCACGTAGTTTTGTGAAAACCAGTGCGAGACAGTGGTCAGGAAAGACCAAAATGCATACTGGATTTTCAAAGCAGAGTTACTGCAGGTGCCTAAAGTATAAAAAGCCCAGAGTATAGGTTACTTTTGCAAAACCCCTGAAGCCAAGGTATTAAACAATCCTGTCCACATCTCCAGCATTTTTTTTTCCAGCAAACCACTGAGATTCTGTTTATCTGGTCAATGAAGAATATTTTGTAAAGAGGTCAGAGAACCTGTGGCTCTCCAGATATTACTGTATTTTTGGCCAAACTGACTGAGGTGCTGTGGTTAACAGCATCACCAGCCCTCTTTCAATCCATCCCTAAGGCATTCCACCTGCTATCATAAATAAATTGTGTATATACCGTCCCTCTATCATATTAAATTTATCCTATTATAAAGAAGAGATTTTAAAAGGAGTAGAACAATTCTATATTTCTCTGAAAATATATGTTCTTGTAGGCTTAATAGTACATATAATTTCCTCATTCTTTCCTCATTCTTGCTCAGTCTTAATTTTTTTTAAACCTGGAAGTATCACAGCTGTGCAACCAATTTATTTTATTTGGATTTCCCATTAATATTAGAACCATATTATTTAGAACCATTTGCATTCTTCATGTAATTCCTTTTTTTTCCGTGCCATTCTGAGCTGATACTCACTGTGACTACTAATTAGCAGCTGAAACAACTATAATTAACAGCACTGGGTTCATGGACCAATAAGCCTTAAGTAATTATGTGGGTTTGTTAGAGCAGTGTATGTTTAATGTGCAAATCGCATGTCTAAGATCATAAATGAAGCAAAGACTGAATGTAAGGATATTTCAGTGGTGTGGATGAATAAGCAACATATATAATGTGGTACTGGGCACATAATTATTTTAAAAATATTAAGATAAATAAAAATTAGCTTTTTGAATTTTTAGGCTTCTGTTTAAGATATGTACAAACCAGGTTACTTGTCCTTATATGTATATAGAGAAGCCTGAAGTTGCTAGGTGGTGTTTATTGAAATAGGTGTGTGATACAAGAGCCTGAGGTTGTGACTCATGTAGTTTTGTGTTCTTCCCAATGACTAGCAGAAATGAATTAAATTATGCTAAATAGCATAAAATATATAATTCATTATTCATTTAGTACAAATATATCTTGTATGATGTCGAGGCTAATGATAACACAACATTGTCCTAAGCAGAGAAGCAGATCTGGAGTTAGTGAGTGCTTGAATGAGAGTGACTGCCCAATAGTATTTCTCTGTAAAATGGGTTTCATGCAAATGGCATGACTAATTCTAGCAATTGAAAGATATCACTGAAATACCAGGATTCAAAAGGTTAGTCTGAAATACCAGGATCCAAAAGGATCTTGTAACACCATAGAGCAGAACTTTATGAACTGTGTTTAAACACTCTAGTGTGTTACAATTAAATGTGTTGGTTTCCTGCCCCCATAAGTAAAGATGTGTGTTGGCCATCCCTGGAAGTGACACTAGGAGCAATACAAGCGGCAGCGTCTAGCCCAAGGTTTCTTGTTGTACATCCCAGAGGAGGAAGAGAAGAAAAGAGGAAACACCACCAGCAGGAATAGTGGCGGTGTTGGAAGCCACTCAGGCAGCGCCAGTCCCAAGGCCTTGCCATTCTACTCCTCCTTATCCTTACCTCTATGCCTTCTCCTGATGGCAGTGGCCACAGCCAGAGGGGGGGGGGGCAAGTAGGAAGTAGGTATCCTCAAAGGGTGTCCAGCCCAATCCCCTTCAGCCAGGCAAGAAGAAACAGCCAGAGCCCTTCCAACAGACAGCTATCCAATGTTGTTCAAAAACCTTCAGAAAAGGAGACTCCATTAGACTCCCAGGTAGTCTATAGTCTATACTAGGCATGCGAAAACTACGAGCCTCCAGGTGATTTGGACTTCAACTCCCAGAAAAACTTACTACTAAAACTTACCGTGTTGTGAAATGATGTATGTCTAAAAATGTGTCACCAACATGAAAAGTTTGGCAAGCTCTCCTGTATTTTAATTTTTTCAGATGTTTACTTTTTAATTAATTAATTAATTTTTTAAAACAATGTTTATAATTTTTATTTACATTCATTTACAACATACAGTATAACCGGTCTGAATCCCTCTTTGAAGGTGAGAGGGTCGGTATATAAAACCTCAAAATAAATAAATAAATAAATATAAACAAAATACAAAATAATGAACATTTGACAAATACTTAACCCCATCATCTAGCCCTGAACAAGTATCATTTTCTCTGCCATAAATTTATGAGTCAACCAAATAAACAAATGTCGTACCCAAAATTCCTGACCAACAGGGTTGTATTGTTTTCCCTTATCACTCTCTAAAATATATTTAATGAAAACAGGCCAATATGAATCAAATTCCGATCTTTTAATTTCCTCCCTAAACACTCTCATTTTCATTGATAGTTTATCGGTTAAGGCTACGTTCCATACCTCCCCATACCATACTTCCAGCTTGAGATTGGTTGCTATCTTCCAATTCCTTGTAATTATATATTTTGCCACTGTGAGTAAAATAATCACTAGTACTTTTTTCATTTCTAAGTTCAGCTTTATGGCATCCATTAGTAATGCTAACCTAGCATCCAGGGCAATGTTTAATCCTATAATGCTACCTATTTCCTTAGATAAATTGTTCCAAAAACTATTCAGCTGGGAGCATTCACACCATAAAAGAAAATATGTCCCTTTGTGCATGCCACATCTCCAGCGGTGGTTACTTTGCTTCTTATCCATCTGGTGTATGACTTTATACACATTTTCTTTTTCTTTTTTACATTTTTTATTGTTTCAGCTTTACAGTATCTTGCTTACACTACGTGTATACATGTTTTCTTTTAATCTTATTGACAGATTCTTAACCATTATCCACTTCAGAATCCTTTTCCGGTCAAGATGCATCCATGGCCCTAGGTCTCCTTCCCATACCTTTTCTAACAACTTCAGCCCTATTTCTTTGCCTATTAATCCATCGTATACATTCCTAATTAGTCCTTTCCCTGATATTTCTTTCTTTTAAAGCTTACCTAGCCATTTTTCATATTTATGTAACTCCCCAGATAGGGTATTTTTACTTAACCAGTCCTTTTTCCAATTATATAGCTGCTGCCTCTCAAACCAATTCAGGACTCCTTGTTGCTCTAACTTATTAAATTTGCCCTTCAAATTTTGAATCAATTCCTTCCAAGGAAGAGCAGTTTCCACATCCACTATTTTTTTTATTCTTAAATTTAACTCTCTGGTCTTTCCAGTAAAACTATTGGGGTTAGAGGAGAAACTCCTGGAAATACCTTATTTTTTAAATTAACCCACAGGCAGCCTCCTGTGAAATAATCCATTCCTCTATTGTCTTTAGTCAGGTTATTTTTGCACCCCTTCATTCCTTTGCCTATTTTTGTCAAGAAAAACATCTCCCCATAATCCCTTTGTCAACATTTGACTTCAGGTTCCCGCCAGATTAATTTAATGAGCAGCTTAAATACTCCCTTTATTGTATGCATCTGATGGTAGATTTTTAGTTCTGGTATTCTTAATCCCCCCAATTTCTGGGAAATGTACCATAAGGCTCTCAACAGCCTAGATCTTTTGGTTCCATTACAAAATTAATTGACTATTTTCTGCTATTTTTTAAGTATATGTGTAATAACTTACTGTATATACTTGAGTATAAGCCGACCCAAATATAAGCCGAGGTACTTAATTTTACCACAGAAAACTGGTATGAAATGAAGCAGCTACTGGTAAATTCTAAAATAAAAATAGATACCAATAAAATTACATTAATTGAGACATCAGTAAGTTAAATGTTTTAGAATATTTACATAAAACTGTAATTTAAGATAAGACTGACCAACTCTGATTAAACCATTATTCTAATCTTCTTAAATGTAAATGTGCTTATGTATCCTTCCAATAACAATAAAGAGAGTAAAATAATAAATGTAATAATAATAATAATGTTAATAAATGTAATAATAATAATAAATATAACAATAGACTAAAATAATAAATGGAATAAAATAATAAAGTAAAACAATGTAAATGTAATAATAATAATAATAATAATAATAATAATAATAATAATAAATAGAGTAAAATAATAAATAACATTTACTCAAGTATTAGCCAAGGTAGGCTTTTCCAGCCTAAAAAAAGGCTGAAAAACTTGACTTATACTCGAATATATACGATATTCCCAAAATGTATCTACCATAGCACAACTTCAAAATAGCATTAGCAGTATTACATCTCCAATAATTTGCTGATCTGTAATGCTCTTTCTTAAATAGACATGGCAATCAATATACCCAAAAGAACAATTCCTACAGCTTAAGATACAGCCAGAGATCTATATCCATACTAATTATAGATGTTAAAACACATGGCCACTGATTAATCGAAACTGGATGTTCCAATTCTTGATTACAGTTTTGCAGTAAGGTTCACGTGTCATATGTATTCATAAATATCAAAACGTTGTATCAAAGTATCTTCCAAAAGTTTTTGTACTTTTAAAAACTTTATTAAAAATTTCAAAAACGAACTACATCACTTTTCTACATAAACACCTTCCTTTGCGATGCATTTTTCCAGTGTTGTACCAATTTTTAAATGCCATTAGCAAAAAAAATAAAGAAATTTTTGTAGCCACTGATCCAGTGCTGCTTTCACATCATCTTCTTGCTACTTGTGCTTTTGCTCCTCTGTCAGTTGCTTAGGCACCTTCACCTGGCACCCACTTTACTGAAGGCTGTCATGAATCAGGGCAAATCCAACACTCACAATTGGATTTCCTTCAAGCTTTTGAGTTGCTACTGTACTTTTCCGAATTACTCCCAAGGTTTCTTCTTCATTCCTCATGGCTGTGGCTGTAGCTAGATGTCCAGAGTGCTCTGCATCTGTCACACTAGTACTTCCATTTTTTTTAACATTTCCGTCCATTCATAGACAACTCTAAGAGAGAGAAATTGTCCTCATACTGAATACACATCTAGAGATGAATTTGTGCTCCTGGTACACCGTATGCCAACAAAAAGCATATGACAGGACACAGTTCCTCTTTGGTGCAAATTATAAGTTTCACAGTCATCTTCACTGCAGTGTGACAGCTCTTATACTAAACTGAAAGATCAGCCAGCTTGCCAGACAGACTAGTCACATGATACTCTCAGTTATGACCAGTTACTACTACTCCCACCCTCACAGTTTCCAACAAAAATATAAAAGTTCAGAAACTTTTTGAAGACTCCTTGTATATAAATTATTGCTTAGGATTCTTGATAAGCCTCAATTAATATCTTTAAAATGAAATAAACCTCAGATGCACTTAAAACTACAGGACCAAATCAGGGTTGTAAGAAATGTTAACACAACAAATAATATAACTATTTCTAGGCATAACATTTTAATCATGTTTAACCTTACCCTTACGGCAGTGGTTCTCAACTTTCCTAATGCCGTGACCCCTTAATACAATTCCTCATGTTGTGTTGACCTCCAACCATAACATTATTTTTGTTGCTACTTCAGAACTGTAATTTTGCTACTGTTATGAATCGTAATGTAATTATCTGACATGCAGGATGTATTTCCATTTGCTGGACCAAACACAAATATCTGATACGCTCAAATTTGAATATTGGTCGTGTGGGGGATTGGTTTTTGTCATCTCGGAGTTGTAGTTGCTGGGCTTTATAGTTCACCTACTATCAAAGAACATTTTGAACTCCACCAATGATGGAATTGAACCAAACTTGACACACAGAACTCCCATGAGCAACAGAAAATACTGGAAGGGTTTGGTGGGCATTGATCTTGAGTTTTGGAGTTGTAGTTCACCTACATCCAGAGGGCACAGTGGACTCAAACAATGATGGATCTAAAATTGACACAAATACTCAATATGACCAGATATGGACACTGGTGGAGTTTGGGGAAAATGGACCTTGACATTTGAGAGTTCTAATTGCTGGGATTTATAGTTCACCTACAATCAAAGAGCATTCTGAACTCCACCAAGGATGGAATCGAACCAAAACTGGCACACAGAACTCCCATGAGCAACAGAAAATACTGGAAGGGTTTGGTGGGCATTTACCTTGAGTTTGGGAGTTGTAGTTTACCTACACCCAGAGAACAATGTGGCCTCAAACAATGATGGATCTGGACCAAACTTGGCACGAATACTCAATATGCCCAAATGTGAACACTGGTGGACTTTGGGGAAAATGGACCTTGACATTTGGGAGCTGTAGTTGCTGGGATTTATAGTTCATAGAATCATAGAATCAAAGAGTTGGAAGAGACCTCATGGGCCATCCAGTCCAACCCCCTGCCAAGAAGCAGGAATATTGCATTCAAATCACCCCTGACAAATGGCCATCCAGCCTCTGCTTAAAAGCTTCCAAAGAAGGAGCCTCCACCACTCTCCGGGGCAGAGAGTTCCACTGCTGAATGGCTCTCACAGTCAGGAAGTTCTTCCTAATGTTCAGATGGAATCTCCTCTCTTGTAGTTTGAAGCCATTGTTCCGCGTCCTAGTCTCCAAGGAAGCAGAAAACAAGCTTGCTCCCTCCTCCCTGTGGCTTCCTCTCACATATTTATACATGGCTATCATATCTCCTCTCAGCCTTCTCTTCTTCAGGCTAAACATGCCCAGTTCCCTAAGCCGCTCCTCATAGGGCTTGTTCTCCAGACCCTTGATCATTTTAGTCGCCCTCCTCTGGACACATTCACTTACAATCAAAGAGCATTCTGAACTCCACCAAGGATGGAATTGAACCAAACTTGGCACACACAACCCCCATGACCAACAGAAAATACTGTGTTTTCTGATGGTCTTTGGTGACCCCTCTGACACCTCCTCATGACCTCCCCAGGGGTCCTGACCCCAGGTTGAGAAACACTGCCCTACAGACTCATTTTTAAACCTGCCCATCTCTCTAAATCTTATAAATTATCATATTATCAGTGACAATTTTCTGTTAAAAGCCAGTGTGGCATTGTAATTTGAGCATTGGCCTATGATTCTGGAGACCAGGCCTCAGCCCTGAAAATGTCCTTTGGGCCAATCACAAACTTTTAGCCTTAGAACACCCCGATAAGTTCACCAGCTCATAAATTAGGCAGCTGAAAAACACTTGTATTATCCAGAAGTTAATTTCTGAGAAATTACTTCAGCGTCTATTTACTTATAGAACTAGAAACAAAATTGGTCCAGATGGTACTGCTCTTCAAATTCTGTGAGTCAGATTGTAGTGTCTTTTGTAGCTCTAAATAAAAGGAATAGAGTTGACGAGGCCTATTTTAAAGATGGAAAAGTGTGAAACATCTCTCAGCCTGGCCACTGCCACACCGAAGTCTTGGCTACCTAAATTGTAAACATCTTACTTTTCCAAGAATTTCCCATCCGTCTTTTAAAAATGATCGTACTGTATATCATATTTCCGAGTCAGACAGCCTTCTGTGAAATAATCCATTCCTCTATTGTTTTTTGCTATAATATGGTCTGCTCTATAAAAATAGCCAGTACCAATTGTTCATTCAGAAAGGTCAGCAACTTTACAAAAGAGCTCACTTCCCTTCCCACATCCAAACAAGACTTTTAAAACAAACTTTTAAAATAGGTTTTTAATTTGCGCCCTTGTGCTTGAATGCTTTATTTTCTGTGAAATACTTGTAGTGGGGCTTATATCAGCAGTGAGATTTGGTATACTGTGATCAGTTTCTTATTTGGGTTGTTGTGAGGAGCTCACTACCTCTGAGGATACCTGCCATAGATGCAGGCAAAACGTCAGGAGAGAATGCTTCTAGAACATGGTCACACAGCCTGAAAAATCTACAACAACCCAGTGATTCCGGCCATGAAAGTCTTCGACAATGCAGTTTCTTCTTTGACTCAGATATCTTATACAGGTGCAAGCTAGGGGAGTTGAATGTATTTCCTGGGTATATTCCTCTCCCGAAAACCAGTTTTCTTTTAGGAACATGCATCTATATTCATAGTTCTTACTGGCCCATTTTAAAGTGCTGCTTAACCTTTGCTTTGGAGGCTTTGTTCTTTAGTTCTTCAGCAGTGCTGGTAAGGTCCAGAGAAGGCTTTTCCTCCAGTGCTCCTGACACTTTGGAGCTCTTTGTATGTGGGTATACAGGCAGTCCTCAAGTTACGAACAAGATAGGTTCTATAGGCTTGTTCTTAAGTTTAATTTGTATGTAAATCATGACAGGTACATTTTAAGTGTAACTCCAGCCATATATATACCTCTGTGGTCTTTCCTTGGCTATCTGTACCCCTGTTCAGAAGATTCCACCTAACTTTCTGTCTCTGTAGTAATAGGATTTTGGAAAACATGTCTTGTTGTGGAAACAAGGATTGGCGATAAAGCTTCTGTTTAGACACCTTTTCCTCATGATAACTCTTTCCCTTCCAAGGATAGATCTCTCTCACTTCCTGTTGTCTCATTCCTGTCCTTAACTATGAGTCATTTGTAAGTCAAATGTTTGTTTATTTATTTATTTCGAACATTTTGAGCCTGCCCTTCTCAACTCCCGAGGAGGGACTCAGGGCAGCTTACACCGGCAATGTTTGTAGCTCAGGGACTGTCTGTATATATGGTCTTCCTTTTATATACTGCCCTTCAATCTTGCCAGGATAGCCTCCAGAAGTTGCCTATGAGCTACACAATTCTCATTGCTAAAAGTATGGATAGTTAGACATATAATATTAAAACTGTGTCAGGATGTGTGTGTGTTAGAATTGTTCATTCTCTGCTGTCTAAATACTACTGTTTGGTGGCTCCTCTGTCTACCACTCCCTTTCTCCACTTGTTTATTTTTTCAACAATGGCACTCTTTTTTCCTCTAAAGACAAAGAGAGGAAGGAGGCAGATACAGTAACTGTAAACACTGCTTGCGAGGAAGTACAGAGTAGTTAGGCCCTGGAAATGTGGTTGGAGACAGCTTTTCTGTTGCAGCAGGAAGGTAAACTGCCAGGAATCAGGATTATTTTCCCTTAGTGGCAGAATGAACTTGTAATATACCTCAGCTGTTAAAAGAATAAAAGTCCAACCTTTGGGATTTTTCAATGTTAGTACAAGCATAGTGGTTTGATGATCAGTAGTTTACTGCATCATGTGGGAATTGGGCAGCACCATATATTACTTAAATGTGCACACTTTTGCTAAATACATTTCAGTAGATATCTAAACATAAGAAGGCCACAAATATGGAACTTCTTATTTATTGCAGTATGTACATGTGTATATATGTGTGCAGAGGTGTATTTAACAACAGCAATATATGTCCACACAGCTTGAGATGTCAATTTGAGCTATCGTTTTAAAAATTGAGTTGTTTCTCAAATTTTAATTTTCATGCAAATGCGCCATATTTTTCTTGTACAATTGGTACATATACTAAGTTAGTGGTGATTGTCAGCAGAGACCAAACTATGCCCTCTATAGGTTTCTAAATTTTCAAAATGTTTCCTCTCTCCACAGGGGTTGATTCAGGTGTGCAAAAGGAATCCCGAAATCAAACGCCAGCTCCATCTGCAGCTCCAGCTCCATCTTCATCCAAGTACCATCGAGGACGGTCCGGGGGAGCCAGAGATGAACGCTATCGATCTGGTAAGGCTACTTTGAAGTCACACGAGAAACAGAGTTTCTTGTTGTTGTTTTTTTCTGATTTGAGAAAAGCTGTGCCTATAGCCTTTAAAAGATGGCATTTCAGATATCTGGAACAGATTCTATAATAAAAGAGAATGTGTAATCAGTTGTTTCCATGAAACCTAGACACCTGAAAGTTTGGCATACATATAAATGATAGCCTAATAAAGTATGTGTCAGGATTATTTGGGGTTTTTTAATCAATAGTTTACGCTAATTACACGTGTGTGGACATGATGCTTGATCATAATTTGGGAAGTTCATTCCAAGTAGCTTTTGAGTCGTCCCCCCTCTCTTTTTTTTTTTTGGCTGGTTCCTTGTAAGAAACTGGAATGGGAAGTTGCATCCATTTCATGTGATAAGATGTATATTTTTCATTACATAGGAAAAAACATGCATCTTCATATGGGATACACACGCAGAGACACAAACACCTCACCTCTGAGGATGCTTGCCATAGATGCAGGCGAAACGTCAGGAGAAATGCCTCTAGAACATGGCCATATAGCCCGAAAAAATACACAAGAACTTACTTTACAGAAGACCTAGTGACAGAAGTAGTGAGTTACAGTCAGATTTAGAGGAACTTCTGCATCTCAGTTCCCTTTACCAAAAAACAAGATGTTGTGAACAGGTGTTCAAATTTTGCTTGGGAAGACTTGGACAGATTTTGCTTATGCTCTGACTGATGAAATGTTAGAAATTGCTTAAGTATTGCATAGCTATTTGTTTCCTAGAGTTATCAACTATTCTTTTATCTCATGTAACTTACAATGAATGAGTGCCAGCAAGTTGGGATGGTTTGTTGGACTATGACACTGGAGACCAGGATTCAGATCCATGCTCAGCTAGGGAAACCCATTGGGTGACCCTGGGCAGGTCACACACACTCAGTCTCAGAGGAAGGCAAAGGCTTGTGAACAAAACTTGCCAAGAAAACTGTAATAGGTTCTCTTAGAGTCATCATAAGTTGTCAATGAGTTGAAGGCACACAACACCAAAATTGCTTTTCCTGTTATCCTATTATACTGTATAATATATAATCCAATCATTCACAATTGTTTAAATTTGAAGTTATGAACTTTTATTAATTGGAATGGAGGACACAGTTAGTTTGAGCTGAAGGAAGAAAAATCCCTGTTAGCCAAGATGTATTCCTGTTACTCCAAGAATACACACAAGAGTTTTCTCATACTTCTAGTTTTGGTAACCATCTGCCACCATATGTTCTCTCTTCTAGGATTTAGAAAAAAAATCAAGCCATGAAATGTGTGAATCATGTTGAGTTGGTTTTATTTGTAGAACTGAACTATTGTACTTGTCCGGATGAGTCATGTTCAGTAGGTGGTGCTTACGCCATGAACTGTGTTATTTTCTGCCAGACCTCCTGTAGGCTGATCCCCTTGGGCCCTTTCAACATCTTGAAATGACCCTTCTGAAGCACAGTTCATAGACCTGGGCAGGGTGCTTTTCTTGAACTCACAAAGCTGTTCCAGGCCTTTGATCCAAACAGGATAGTATGACCACTTATAGTCCTCAATAGCAAATTTTTCTAACAGACTTTGAGAAAAAAACCCTCTCAACTCTGAATACAAGAGGTTTGGGGTTTTTTTTAAGCAACTCAAGGTTTATGAGTTGCACATGTTTGTCATTTTAGCTGGACTTTTAGCTGTCTTTTTCAGGCAGTGAATTGCACTGCTTTGGGGGTGTTTTTTGGGGGGTGGGGGTCTTAATTGAGGAATGAGTGGCACTGCAGCAATATCTCTCATTTCTCCCTCAGCATTGTCCAAACTGTCCTAGGGCTGATGAAAATAGGCTGTCAAAGTTGCCTAAGCCTACAGTAACTTATGGTTTGCTAGTTTGAGACTGGAAACAAAAGGTGAAGTTATATATGTACTAGCATATTACCTGATTGGTATTTGTCTTAGATTGTAGTATATTATATAGGCCTGCTTTTGACCAAACTTCTAGGGCACCGTATGTCTCTGAAACAGATATGTTAAATCATATAGTATATGTGAATTCCTTCTCCTCCTCCATTTCCTGTACAACATTCATACAGGAGCTCTTTCCTTCATGGAAGTAGCATTCTGGATCCAATCAATGAATATATCAATGGCTACATAAAAAAGCAACATATAGCATTTTGAAGTTGTAATTATCTGCCTGTTGTTAAGGTAAAGAGATGAATCTATGCCCTTATTTTTCTAATCAGTAGTTCAACTAGAGAAGTTTTATAGTAAAAAAAAATTCTCCACAAAAACAAGATGAGTGACCCAGAACTATAAAGAAGCTCTAGCTTTGTAATATTTAATTGCACTTTCCCTCCAGAGGTAGTTCTAGTTAACTGGACACTCAATTATGAGTTGGATGTCACTTAATGGTTAATCTGATCTTGTTGAATACCTACAGATCTCCACATCTGAATCTCTGATCTGTGTGGGAAAATGTCTGGTGATGCCTCATTTTGTAAAATGAAGGGTTTCTTGGGAGATGAATGTTGAAGTCAATTTTGTGTTCAATTTTGAATTGAAAATCATTTCAGAGCCAATGTAGGTTTTTGGTTTATGTACATTTGACTGCAATTGACCCGTAATTTACTGTGTATTAGAAATAAATTGCCTTTAATTTTATTTGGTTTGATTTGATTTATCTCTACTTTAGAAATAAATATGAAAGAGAGAATGGTAGAGAGGCATCCTGGGGGTTTTGACCTGTTAATTACAGCTTGAAAATACTCTATGATATTTTTCTATGTAGTCAATGATATGTTAATTGATTAGATCCAGAATGCTACTTCCATGAAGGAAAGAGCTCCTGTATGAATGATGTACAGGAAATGAAGGAGAGGAAATGTTTGCAGTTTCCCCTACATCACTAAGCCGTGTAGTTCTCAAGGGGCTCCTTTTTCTCCAGAGCAACTTTGCAGGGCAGAAAACAGAAAACTTTGAACTATGTCCAATAAATATATGAAGCAGTAAATTTTTAGAGAAAAATATATTTTTCTGTTGAAAGGTAGCAGAAAGGAAAATATATATTAAACCAGTTGAAATCCTCTCAAATCATATGAACTCAACTATGTATTCACAGTCACTGCTCAGATGTTAAGAATTGTGATATTTTACATGTATGAAAGATCTAGCTCTCTATCAGATCAGAGCAAATTAAGAGCTTTGGGGTGGTGCAGGTTAAATCAATTTTGAAATATTTGCAACAATACCCATTACTGTTCCTCTAAACTTTGTCACTTGGCTCAGTGTTTGTTACAGAACTGAACTAGAGAAAAATAATGCATTCCAGAGTGCCTAATTATGGCTTCTTGTTCCTCCTCGCAGAATTCTAATGTGCTTGAATGATTTTCTCCCCCCATCCCAGACATCCACACGGAGGCAGTACAAGCAGCATTGGCAAAACACAAGGAACAGAAGATGGCGTTGCCAATGCCAACAAAAAGGCGGTCCACATTTGTACAGTCTCCAGCTGATGCCTGCACTCCCCCAGGTTAGAGAGAATCCAGCTTGAAATTTCAATAATACCTTAGCTGCCGCCTTCATACAACTGAGCCATGATTTCATTGTCTTTTTTGTTTTGTTTTTACATTCATTCTCCTACCACCTCAAGTGTATTTCTCGAGTTTTCCTTAAGATGTGAAAACTATTTATTTTGTATGAGTCTCTAAACTGAAAAATATATATTTATTTCCATTATTCCGACTCATAATTTATTTTCATAGAAGTAGACTTGTGTACAAATATTGAGAATTAAAACACTAGTGACTTCTGGTTGTCCATGCTAGTGCTGGGATTGTTTTGAAAGTCAAGACTGAGTTCTAGCCCTGAGAAAAACAAAAGCAGGAGTTCCCCTCTAAATGTGTGCAGAATTCTTATTTTCCTCACTGTTGTCCACATTGCGATGCATTACATTAGTTTTCAGCACTTTTATGGTGCAAGATTTAGATTTTACAGCACATCTTGGCATCATTTTTTTAAAAAAATTGACCGTAAATCCTGGGGTTAACATGGCATGGCTATATGAACATCTCTTTTTATAGAATTGGTTTGAGATGTTAGTTTGTGTGCTGAGATCACTATTTAACCAAGACATTCAGTTGGCTGTGGTTATAGATCATGGTGGTTTTTCTGATGAGTAAATTTCCCCTTCGTGTAGTCTGTGAAAAACGCACATAATGGGTTTTATTCTGCGCATGCGCAGCTGTTCGGAACCTTCTAGAATTTTCAAATAGAAACTTTCGATTGGCGGACGCCCCGCCCAAACTCCCCATACTATAAATGCCCAAGGCGGGAACCTCGGCTCAGTTCCTTTTCCGCGATCAGCAGCGTTTGGAACCTCTCTAGCGAGTTACTAGCGGACTATTCTTTTGCTCTCTTTTGGACTCTTTTTGACTCGGAAAGCCTTCGGAATTGTGAATTTCTCCTGCCCATCGACCACGGAACGTTCTTTGACTACTCTCAGGCCAGTCCTCATCTCACAATGAGCACCTCATTCTTTAAAAAATGCAGCTCTTGCGGCGGCAAGGTGCCCGATTCAGACGGGCACGCCATGTGTTTGCTGTGCCTAGGGGAATCCCACCGGCCCCAATCCTGTCAGGTGTGCCTGGCTTTTACTCCCAGGGCCCGGAAGGACCGAGAATCCAGGCTCAAAGCCCTGTTGTATGAAAGGGCCTTAGCCCCTGCCGCCACCCGAGCGGAGAAGCGCCCGGCATCAGAGGCGCTTTCGGAGCCCCAGGAAGACCGGGATTCGGGGCTAGCTCCCTCCCAGCTATCCCTGGAGGAGCAGGAGACGGGGGACGACTCTCGGCCGGGGCCCGCTAAAAAGCCCAAACCGCCGAAACAAGGGAAAACCTCCCATAAGCACAAGGATGGGCTCAAAAAGGGGAAGAAGAAGGGGCAACTCGGCGGCAATTCGCCCCCGAGCCCCCATGCAACGAGAGGCGCAGCCCAGCGAGGCGCCGAGGCCCCCGCAGGGACGCGGGGAGAAACGCCAAAAATGGCGGACCAAGCAGCTAGGTCGGAAGAAATGGCGCCCAGCCCTCCGACGCTCTCCCCTGCTGAAGAACTCCCATTGAGCAGCGCGTCCCAGGGAGCCCCGATATTAGCCACGGGGCCCCCAACTGCCGACTTACCTGTGGTCACACAAGAAGCAGGACAATCTTCAACCCCTCCTGGGCTGCCTCAGCAGGGACGAGACCCCCCCTCTCCACCAATAGTGCATAGGGGAGATGGGGGAAGAGGACGCTCCTTGGAGCGCCGGCCGCGCCACGTGCATCGGCACCGACGCAGATCTCCATCTATTAGCTCATGGAGCTCACGTTCCCGCAGCCCGACCGGATCTTACTATGAAGGGGACTATTCCCCGGAGTGCCACCACCCTAGATGTCTCAGGGAGCGCGCTCATTACAAGTATGCCCTTCCTCACATGGAAAGAGGCTGTTGCCGCCATGCTTCTTGCTGCCAATATGCTGAGCGCGCAGACCACTCCCTCCCTCCTACAGCGGCCACGCCCCCTAGCACAAGCCTCACTCAGACGGGGGCGGCACCGTCACGAACAGACATACAACAACCCAGCCAGCCCAGCGCAGCTCCAGCGCCACCTGCTGCGGGCCCCTCGGTTCCGGCACCTAAGCCCTCGGCACCGAGAGCTGCTACTCCAAGGGCCGATGCTGTTTTTCTCTCGGGCTCCTCGGATTCTGAAGACCGCCCCCACTCCCCTCCGGAGCCACAACCTGACTCAGAAGCACTCTCCGCGGAGGAGCTCAGAGGATTTTCTGCCTTGCTGATAAGGCTTTCAAAGGCCCTCCAATTGTTAGTACCCCAGTCTACAAAGGTCGTAGAGGATCCGATGTTTCCCTCCTCCAAACAACACGACCCTCCAACGACTGTTCTGCCTTCCCTTCCGTTCCTCCTGCAGCTCAGCAAGGCGGAGGGCGTTGCCCCGTCAGCAGTGCCCGCTACACCCAAGCGCGCAGAAAATCTCTACAAAGTGGATCTTTCAGCTGCGCCGTGGCTTGCCAAACAGCCTAAGCCCAATTCCATCGTAGTGGATGTTAGCCAGCCTCGCCCATCCCAGAGATCCCAATCCACCCCCTCGGACAAAGAAGGGAAGAAGCTGGAAATGTTGGGGAAGAAGATCTATGCTTCGGCCTGCCTCGCCTCCAGGATGGCCCATTACGGGGCTTACATGGCAGGCTACCAAGAACACCTCTGGGGCAAGATGGCAGGATACTTCAACATGCTCCCTCCAAGCGAGCAGATGCTGGCGAAAGCCTTCCATCAGGAAGCTATGCTTCTGGCTTCCTTTCAAAAAGACCTGGCCAAACACACAGCCGATGCAGCGGGCAAGCTTCTGGCGACAGCGGTGGCCTTGCGCCGCCACGCCTGGCTGAGGGGCTCCGGCTTATCGCAATCAGCAAAGTCAGTGATAGAGGACCTCCCAATGGACGAGTCCGGCCTCTTTAACCCAGAGACGGACTCCCAGCTAGAACATACCCAGAAGATGAGACAGACAGCTCATAAGTATGGTTTCTCTCCCTATCTGTCGCAGCACCACAGACAATACTGGCCAAGCCGCTTTCATCAACATCGAAGACGTTACAGCCCTCCAGCCTATAGAGGACGACAACGCCCTGCGGCCCCCGCACCGGCCGCCAGGAAACCATCTCTCCCCTATAGGGGCCAACAACGCGGCGGAGGTAAACAACCCGAGCGCCAGAGGCGCCGCTTCTAGCCCTTGGGCTGGAAGTAGATCTCCATCTTTCTCAACAGTTTCTCAAGTTTCAAGTTCTATAGTTGGCACCGTTCAGCCAAGTTCACCGTTTACTAGTTCTGTTTATTGTGATGACAGCCTCCCACCCCTCCA
This sequence comes from Anolis sagrei, assembly GCF_037176765.1. Taxonomy (NCBI): domain Eukaryota; kingdom Metazoa; phylum Chordata; class Lepidosauria; order Squamata; family Anolidae; genus Anolis; species Anolis sagrei. The sequence goes on from NC_090022.1 coordinate 140,647,708, forward strand.
ACGGGGGACCTTCAGGGACCGCCTGGCCCCTTTTCTGCACGCGTGGAGGAGGATAACCACGGACTCTTGGGTCCTCTCCATAGTGGAGCGAGGTTATGCTATAGAATTCGAATCTTGGCCCCCAGTGGGAGCCATCAAGGTAACACCATCCTCCCCTCAGCTCCTTGAAGAGATCTCAACCCTCCTGGAGAAAGGGGCCATCTCCAGGATCCACCCAACAGAGGCTAAAGACTGTTTTTTCTCCAGGTATTTTTTGATATCAAAGAGAGGCGGAGGCCTCCGCCCCATCCTGGACTTAAGAGATGTCAACTTCTTCATAAAGCCTCGTAAATTTCGCATGATCACCCTAGCGAACATCCTCCCGTTGTTGCAGAGAGGGTCATGGTTCGTGACTCTTGACCTACGCGATGCGTATTTTCATTTTTCGATCAGGGAGGACCATAGAAGGTTCCTAAGTTTCGCAGTAGACGACCAGCTGTTTTCTTATAATGTCCTACCATTCGGACTTACATCTGCGCCTCGGGTCTTTACCAAGTGCGTAGCGGTGGTAGCCGCGCACCTGAGACAAAGGGGAATAACAATCTTCCCATACCTGGACGATTGGATGATAACTTCAGAATCAAGATCCCAGCTTCAATCGGACCTCACCTACACTCTGTCTCTCTTACAGAGCCTTGGCCTCATCGTCAATTTCGAGAAATCCAACCTCAATCCTTCAAGATGCATCCAATTCATCAGTGCTACCATAGACTCCATCTCAGAAAAGGCCTTCCTACCACAAGATCGTTTCCAGGCCATCAAGTTAGCGATAGAAGACATCTGCACACAAGGTGGAGCCACCGCGTGGGCCTTCCAATCTCTGCTCGGGCACATGGCCTCGACAACGTCGGTCATCAAGTTTGCGAGGCTGCGAATGCGCCCGCTGCAGCATTGGTTCGTCAGAGCGTTCAAGCCCCAACGCGACAGCCAGAACATCCGCCTGTACCCACCGCATCAGGTCCTGCAGTCCCTGGGATGGTGGACACGGGAGGAGCACGTCCTTGCAGGCATGGCTTTCAGACAACCGCGCCCATCCCACTGTCTCACAACAGATGCATCCAACCAAGGATGGGGGGCTCACCTCAGGAATCTGACAGTGCACGACAGATGGTCTCACGAGGAAGCATCCTACCATATAAATTATCTCGAGCTCCTAGCCGTCCAGAAGGCCCTACGTGCTTTCGAGCCCCACATCACCGGGCGCGCTGTACAGCTCCTCACGGACAATACAACTGTAAAATGTTACATAAACAAGCAAGGCGGGACGCGCTCCTCCGACCTCCTCAACTTATCAACAGCAATATGGGAATGGTGCATCCCACGAAGAATACATCTCACGGCAGTGCACCTCCCGGGAGAGGACAACACTCTCGCCGATTCCCTCAGTCGAACTCAGACGTCGAATCACGAGTGGCAACTCCATCGAGACGAGTTCCGGTTCCTGTCCCACCATTGGGGCCAACCAACCCTGGATCTGTTTGCGTCGCCAGTGAACGCACAGTGCGAAACGTTTTGTGCCAGACGTCGCCCCGGATCGACCCAGGGATGCATGGGGGACGCATTCATATTCACCTGGTCACCGGGCCTGCTATACGCCTTTCCCCCAATCCCACTGATTCCCAGAGTGCTGTCCAAATTGATCGAGGACAACGCGGAGGCGATACTGGTCGCCCCTTGGTGGCCGCGCCAGCACTGGTTCGCCCCCCTCCTCACAGCTTCGAGGGGCGAATACCTCCATCTGCGAGACAGACCGGACCTCCTCTCCATCCAGGAGGGCCGGGTGTATCACCCAGACCTCGCCTCGCTACGCCTCACAGCGTGGAGGATCCGAGCCAAGCCCCTCTCTCGGAAGCAGTCCAGGGAATAATCGCAGCAGCCCAGAAGAACACTACCAAGAAGGCCTATGCATACAAATGGGCACGCTTCAGGGAATACCTCAAGCCCTTAAATGTTGACCCCTGGGAAGCCCCGACGAGAGTCATACTGGACTTTCTGGTCCACTTGTCCAACAAAGGACTCTCTTTATCCTCCATTAAATGCTACCTGGCATCGCTATCATGGTACTGGAGACAAACGGGTCGCCCATCGTGCTTCCATGACCCCATGATACGACTCTTCCTTAAAGGGTACTCCAACTTGCACCCACCTGTCATGCCCCCTTCCCCAGCGTGGAGTCTAGAGTTGGTGTTGTCGCAACTCTCCAAGCCACCCTTTGAGCCACTGGCCACATGCGACCTTTCGCATCTCTCATGGAAGACGGCTTTTCTCGTGGCCATTACATCGGCCAGGAGAGTGAGTGAAATCTGTGCTCTGAGAGTCGACGCGCCTTACCTGCGATTCCACAAAGAGAAGGTGGTCCTCCGACCAGACATAGACTTCTTGCCAAAGGTTGTGTCTAAATTTCACCTCTCACAAGACATTTCCCTACCAGCCTTCTTCCAAAACCCTTCTTCCCCTCTGGAGTTTTCACTGCATTCGCTAGATGTCAGACGAGCTCTAGCATTTTACACTAACAGAACTGCACCTCACAGGAAGTCAGTCAAACTTTTTCTGAAATACCGCCAGGACTCTTTAGGGTTGCCTGTCTCCTCCCAACGCCTTGCTTCGTGGATCGTCTCGACCATCAGACTTGCTTACCTGTTGGCAAAGAAAGAGCCCCCTCAGCAGATCCACGCCCACTCCACAAGAGCGGTGTCAACCTCACAAGCATTCCTGAGGGGTATTCCAATTGATGACATCTGCAAAGCAGCGACGTGGTCCAATTCGTCAACATTCGCTGCCCACTACAGGCTAGATGCGATGGCGAGGAAGGATACAGCTTTTGGCAGAGCGGTGCTGTTTTCCAGTGTCGCATGACTCCCGCCTCCAAAGGTTGGTAGCTTGTTATGTCACCCATTATGTGCGTTTTTCACAGACTACACGAAGGGGAAATGCAAGTTGCTTACCTGTAACTGCGTTTCCACGAGTGATAGTCTGTGAAATTCGCACATCCCCGCCCGACCTCCCCGCAGTAGTCATGCTTGTTCTATAGCTGCTGATAGCGGCTGCGGAACTGAGCCGAGGTTCCCGCCTTGGGCATTTATAGTATGGGGAGTTTGGGCGGGGCGTCCGCCAATCGAAAGTTTCTATTTGAAAATTCTAGAAGGTTCCGAACAGCTGCGCATGCGCAGAATAAAACCCATTATGTGCGAATTTCACAGACTATCACTCGTGGAAACGCAGTTACAGGTAAGCAACTTGCATCTTCAACCCCTCCTGGGCTGCCTCAGCAGGGACGAGACCCCCCCTCTCCACCAATAGTGCATAGGGGAGATGGGGGAAGAGGACGCTCCTTGGAGCGCCGGCCGCGCCACGTGCATCGGCACCGACGCAGATCTCCATCTATTAGCTCATGGAGCTCACGTTCCCGCAGCCCGACCGGATCTTACTATGAAGGGGACTATTCCCCGGAGTGCCACCACCCTAGATGTCTCAGGGAGCGCGCTCATTACAAGTATGCCCTTCCTCACATGGAAAGAGGCTGTTGCCGCCATGCTTCTTGCTGCCAATACGCTGAGCGTGCAGACCACTCCCTCCCTCCTACAGCGGCCACGCCCCCTAGCACAAGCCTCACTCAGACGGGGGCGGCACCGTCACGAACAGACATACAACAACCCAGCCAGCCCAGCGCAGCTCCAGCGCCACCTGCTGCGGGCCCCTCGGTTCCGGCACCTAAGCCCTCGGCACCGAGAGCTGCTACTCCAAGGGCCGATGCTGTTTTTCTCTCGGGCTCCTCGGATTCTGAAGACCGCCCCCACTCCCCTCCGGAGCCACAACCTGACTCAGAAGCACTCTCCGCGGAGGAGCTCGGAGGATTTTCTGCCTTGCTGATAAGGCTTTCAAAGGCCCTCCAATTGTTAGTACCCCAGTCTACAAAGGTCGTAGAGGATCCGATGTTTCCCTCCTCCAAACAACACGACCCTCCAACGACTGTTCTGCCTTCCCTTCCGTTCCTCCTGCAGCTCAGCAAGGCGGAGGGCGTTGCCCCGTCAGCAGTGCCCGCTACACCCAAGCGCGCAGAAAATCTCTACAAAGTGGATCTTTCAGCTGCGCCGTGGCTTGCCAAACAGCCTAAGCCCAATTCCATCGTAGTGGATGTTAGCCAGCCTCGCCCATCCCAGAGATCCCAATCCACCCCCTCGGACAAAGAAGGGAAGAAGCTGGAAATGTTGGGGAAGAAGATCTATGCTTCGGCCTGCCTCGCCTCCAGGATGGCCCATTACGGGGCTTACATGGCAGGCTACCAAGAACACCTCTGGGGCAAGATGGCAGGATACTTCAACATGCTCCCTCCAAGCGAGCAGATGCTGGCGAAAGCCTTCCATCAGGAAGCTATGCTTCTGGCTTCCTTTCAAAAAGACCTGGCCAAACACACAGCCGATGCAGCGGGCAAGCTTCTGGCGACAGCGGTGGCCTTGCGCCGCCACGCCTGGCTGAGGGGCTCCGGCTTATCGCAATCAGCAAAGTCAGTGATAGAGGACCTCCCAATGGACGAGTCCGGCCTCTTTAACCCAGAGACGGACTCCCAGCTAGAACATACCCAGAAGATGAGACAGACAGCTCATAAGTATGGTTTCTCTCCCTATCTGTCGCAGCACCACAGACAATACTGGCCAAGCCGCTTTCATCAACATCGAAGACGTTACAGCCCTCCAGCCTATAGAGGACGACAACGCCCTGCGGCCCCCGCACCGGCCGCCAGGAAACCATCTCTCCCCTATAGGGGCCAACAACGCGGCGGAGGTAAACAACCCGAGCGCCAGAGGCGCCGCTTCTAGCCCTTGGGCTGGAAGTAGATCTCCATCTTTCTCAACAGTTTCTCAAGTTTCAAGTTCTATAGTTGGCACCGTTCAGCCAAGTTCACCGTTTACTAGTTCTGTTTATTGTGATGACAGCCTCCCACCCCTCCAACGGGGGACCTTCAGGGACCGCCTGGCCCCTTTTCTGCACGCGTGGAGGAGGATAACCACGGACTCTTGGGTCCTCTCCATAGTGGAGCGAGGTTATGCTATAGAATTCGAATCTTGGCCCCCAGTGGGAGCCATCAAGGTAACACCATCCTCCCCTCAGCTCCTTGAAGAGATCTCAACCCTCCTGGAGAAAGGGGCCATCTCCAGGATCCACCCAACAGAGGCTAAAGACTGTTTTTTCTCCAGGTATTTTTTGATATCAAAGAGAGGCGGAGGCCTCCGCCCCATCCTGGACTTAAGAGATGTCAACTTCTTCATAAAGCCTCGTAAATTTCGCATGATCACCCTAGCGAACATCCTCCCGTTGTTGCAGAGAGGGTCATGGTTCGTGACTCTTGACCTACGCGATGCGTATTTTCATTTTTCGATCAGGGAGGACCATAGAAGGTTCCTAAGTTTCGCAGTAGACGACCAGCTGTTTTCTTATAATGTCCTACCATTCGGACTTACATCTGCGCCTCGGGTCTTTACCAAGTGCGTAGCGGTGGTAGCCGCGCACCTGAGACAAAGGGGAATAACAATCTTCCCATACCTGGACGATTGGATGATAACTTCAGAATCAAGATCCCAGCTTCAATCGGACCTCACCTACACTCTGTCTCTCTTACAGAGCCTTGGCCTCATCGTCAATTTCGAGAAATCCAACCTCAATCCTTCAAGATGCATCCAATTCATCGGTGCTACCATAGACTCCATCTCAGAAAAGGCCTTCCTACCACAAGATCGTTTCCAGGCCATCAAGTTAGCGATAGAAGACATCTGCACACAAGGTGGAGCCACCGCGTGGGCCTTCCAATCTCTGCTCGGGCACATGGCCTCGACAACGTCGGTCATCAAGTTTGCGAGGCTGCGAATGCGCCCGCTGCAGCATTGGTTCGTCAGAGCGTTCAAGCCCCAACGCGACAGCCAGAACATCCGCCTGTACCCACCGCATCAGGTCCTGCAGTCCCTGGGATGGTGGACACGGGAGGAGCACGTCCTTGCAGGCATGGCTTTCAGACAACCGCGCCCATCCCACTGTCTCACAACAGATGCATCCAACCAAGGATGGGGGGCTCACCTCAGGAATCTGACAGTGCACGACAGATGGTCTCACGAGGAAGCATCCTACCATATAAATTATCTCGAGCTCCTAGCCGTCCAGAAGGCCCTACGTGCTTTCGAGCCCCACATCACCGGGCGCGCTGTACAGCTCCTCACGGACAATACAACTGTAAAATGTTACATAAACAAGCAAGGCGGGACGCGCTCCTCCGACCTCCTCAACTTATCAACAGCAATATGGGAATGGTGCATCCCACGAAGAATACATCTCACGGCAGTGCACCTCCCGGGAGAGGACAACACTCTCGCCGATTCCCTCAGTCGAACTCAGACGTCGAATCACGAGTGGCAACTCCATCGAGACGAGTTCCGGTTCCTGTCCCACCATTGGGGCCAACCAACCCTGGATCTGTTTGCGTCGCCAGTGAACGCACAGTGCGAAACGTTTTGTGCCAGACGTCGCCCCGGATCGACCCAGGGATGCATGGGGGACGCATTCATATTCACCTGGTCACCGGGCCTGCTATACGCCTTTCCCCCAATCCCACTGATTCCCAGAGTGCTGTCCAAATTGATCGAGGACAACGCGGAGGCGATACTGGTCGCCCCTTGGTGGCCGCGCCAGCACTGGTTCGCCCCCCTCCTCACAGCTTCGAGGGGCGAATACCTCCATCTGCGAGACAGACCGGACCTCCTCTCCATCCAGGAGGGCCGGGTGTATCACCCAGACCTCGCCTCGCTACGCCTCACAGCGTGGAGGATCCGAGCCAAGCCCCTCTCTCGGAAGCAGTCCAGGGAATAATCGCAGCAGCCCAGAAGAACACTACCAAGAAGGCCTATGCATACAAATGGGCACGCTTCAGGGAATACCTCAAGCCCTTAAATGTTGACCCCTGGGAAGCCCCGACGAGAGTCATACTGGACTTTCTGGTCCACTTGTCCAACAAAGGACTCTCTTTATCCTCCATTAAATGCTACCTGGCATCGCTATCATGGTACTGGAGACAAACGGGTCGCCCATCGTGCTTCCATGACCCCATGATACGACTCTTCCTTAAAGGGTACTCCAACTTGCACCCACCTGTCATGCCCCCTTCCCCAGCGTGGAGTCTAGAGTTGGTGTTGTCGCAACTCTCCAAGCCACCCTTTGAGCCACTGGCCACATGCGACCTTTCGCATCTCTCATGGAAGACGGCTTTTCTCGTGGCCATTACATCGGCCAGGAGAGTGAGTGAAATCTGTGCTCTGAGAGTCGACGCGCCTTACCTGCGATTCCACAAAGAGAAGGTGGTCCTCCGACCAGACATAGACTTCTTGCCAAAGGTTGTGTCTAAATTTCACCTCTCACAAGACATTTCCCTACCAGCCTTCTTCCAAAACCCTTCTTCCCCTCTGGAGTTTTCACTGCATTCGCTAGATGTCAGACGAGCTCTAGCATTTTACACTAACAGAACTGCACCTCACAGGAAGTCAGTCAAACTTTTTCTGAAATACCGCCAGGACTCTTTAGGGTTGCCTGTCTCCTCCCAACGCCTTGCTTCGTGGATCGTCTCGACCATCAGACTTGCTTACCTGTTGGCAAAGAAAGAGCCCCCTCAGCAGATCCACGCCCACTCCACAAGAGCGGTGTCAACCTCACAAGCATTCCTGAGGGGTATTCCAATTGATGACATCTGCAAAGCAGCGACGTGGTCCAATTCGTCAACATTCGCTGCCCACTACAGGCTAGATGCGATGGCGAGGAAGGATACAGCTTTTGGCAGAGCGGTGCTGTTTTCCAGTGTCGCATGACTCCCGCCTCCAAAGGTTGGTAGCTTGTTATGTCACCCATTATGTGCGTTTTTCACAGACTACACGAAGGGGAAATGCAAGTTGCTTACCTGTAACTGCGTTTCCACGAGTGATAGTCTGTGAAATTCGCACATCCCCGCCCGACCTCCCCGCAGTAGTCATGCTTGTTCTATAGCTGCTGATAGCGGCTGCGGAACTGAGCCGAGGTTCCCGCCTTGGGCATTTATAGTATGGGGAGTTTGGGCGGGGCGTCCGCCAATCGAAAGTTTCTATTTGAAAATTCTAGAAGGTTCCGAACAGCTGCGCATGCGCAGAATAAAACCCATTATGTGCGAATTTCACAGACTATCACTCGTGGAAACGCAGTTACAGGTAAGCAACTTGCATCTTCAACCCCTCCTGGGCTGCCTCAGCAGGGACGAGACCCCCCCTCTCCACCAATAGTGCATAGGGGAGATGGGGGAAGAGGACGCTCCTTGGAGCGCCGGCCGCGCCACGTGCATCGGCACCGACGCAGATCTCCATCTATTAGCTCATGGAGCTCACGTTCCCGCAGCCCGACCGGATCTTACTATGAAGGGGACTATTCCCCGGAGTGCCACCACCCTAGATGTCTCAGGGAGCGCGCTCATTACAAGTATGCCCTTCCTCACATGGAAAGAGGCTGTTGCCGCCATGCTTCTTGCTGCCAATACGCTGAGCGCGCAGACCACTCCCTCCCTCCTACAGCGGCCACGCCCCCTAGCACAAGCCTCACTCAGACGGGGGCGGCACCGTCACGAACAGACATACAACAACCCAGCCAGCCCAGCGCAGCTCCAGCGCCACCTGCTGCGGGCCCCTCGGTTCCGGCACCTAAGCCCTCGGCACCGAGAGCTGCTACTCCAAGGGCCGATGCTGTTTTTCTCTCGGGCTCCTCGGATTCTGAAGACCGCCCCCACTCCCCTCCGGAGCCACAACCTGACTCAGAAGCACTCTCCGCGGAGGAGCTCGGAGGATTTTCTGCCTTGCTGATAAGGCTTTCAAAGGCCCTCCAATTGTTAGTACCCCAGTCTACAAAGGTCGTAGAGGATCCGATGTTTCCCTCCTCCAAACAACACGACCCTCCAACGACTGTTCTGCCTTCCCTTCCGTTCCTCCTGCAGCTCAGCAAGGCGGAGGGCGTTGCCCCGTCAGCAGTGCCCGCTACACCCAAGCGCGCAGAAAATCTCTACAAAGTGGATCTTTCAGCTGCGCCGTGGCTTGCCAAACAGCCTAAGCCCAATTCCATCGTAGTGGATGTTAGCCAGCCTCGCCCATCCCAGAGATCCCAATCCACCCCCTCGGACAAAGAAGGGAAGAAGCTGGAAATGTTGGGGAAGAAGATCTATGCTTCGGCCTGCCTCGCCTCCAGGATGGCCCATTACGGGGCTTACATGGCAGGCTACCAAGAACACCTCTGGGGCAAGATGGCAGGATACTTCAACATGCTCCCTCCAAGCGAGCAGATGCTGGCGAAAGCCTTCCATCAGGAAGCTATGCTTCTGGCTTCCTTTCAAAAAGACCTGGCCAAACACACAGCCGATGCAGCGGGCAAGCTTCTGGCGACAGCGGTGGCCTTGCGCCGCCACGCCTGGCTGAGGGGCTCCGGCTTATCGCAATCAGCAAAGTCAGTGATAGAGGACCTCCCAATGGACGAGTCCGGCCTCTTTAACCCAGAGACGGACTCCCAGCTAGAACATACCCAGAAGATGAGACAGACAGCTCATAAGTATGGTTTCTCTCCCTATCTGTCGCAGCACCACAGACAATACTGGCCAAGCCGCTTTCATCAACATCGAAGACGTTACAGCCCTCCAGCCTATAGAGGACGACAACGCCCTGCGGCCCCCGCACCGGCCGCCAGGAAACCATCTCTCCCCTATAGGGGCCAACAACGCGGCGGAGGTAAACAACCCGAGCGCCAGAGGCGCCGCTTCTAGCCCTTGGGCTGGAAGTAGATCTCCATCTTTCTCAACAGTTTCTCAAGTTTCAAGTTCTATAGTTGGCACCGTTCAGCCAAGTTCACCGTTTACTAGTTCTGTTTATTGTGATGACAGCCTCCCACCCCTCCAACGGGGGACCTTCAGGGACCGCCTGGCCCCTTTTCTGCACGCGTGGAGGAGGATAACCACGGACTCTTGGGTCCTCTCCATAGTGGAGCGAGGTTATGCTATAGAATTCGAATCTTGGCCCCCAGTGGGAGCCATCAAGGTAACACCATCCTCCCCTCAGCTCCTTGAAGAGATCTCAACCCTCCTGGAGAAAGGGGCCATCTCCAGGATCCACCCAACAGAGGCTAAAGACTGTTTTTTCTCCAGGTATTTTTTGATATCAAAGAGAGGCGGAGGCCTCCGCCCCATCCTGGACTTAAGAGATGTCAACTTCTTCATAAAGCCTCGTAAATTTCGCATGATCACCCTAGCGAACATCCTCCCGTTGTTGCAGAGAGGGTCATGGTTCATGACTCTTGACCTACGCGATGCGTATTTTCATTTTTCGATCAGGGAGGACCATAGAAGGTTCCTAAGTTTCGCAGTAGACGACCAGCTGTTTTCTTATAATGTCCTACCATTCGGACTTACATCTGCGCCTCGGGTCTTTACCAAGTGCGTAGCGGTGGTAGCCGCGCACCTGAGACAAAGGGGAATAACAATCTTCCCATACCTGGACGATTGGATGATAACTTCAGAATCAAGATCCCAGCTTCAATCGGACCTCACCTACACTCTGTCTCTCTTACAGAGCCTTGGCCTCATCGTCAATTTCGAGAAATCCAACCTCAATCCTTCAAGATGCATCCAATTCATCGGTGCTACCATAGACTCCATCTCAGAAAAGGCCTTCCTACCACAAGATCGTTTCCAGGCCATCAAGTTAGCGATAGAAGACATCTGCACACAAGGTGGAGCCACCGCGTGGGCCTTCCAATCTCTGCTCGGGCACATGGCCTCGACAACGTCGGTCATCAAGTTTGCGAGGCTGCGAATGCGCCCGCTGCAGCATTGGTTCGTCAGAGCGTTCAAGCCCCAACGCGACAGCCAGAACATCCGCCTGTACCCACCGCATCAGGTCCTGCAGTCCCTGGGATGGTGGACACGGGAGGAGCACGTCCTTGCAGGCATGGCTTTCAGACAACCGCGCCCATCCCACTGTCTCACAACAGATGCATCCAACCAAGGATGGGGGGCTCACCTCAGGAATCTGACAGTGCACGACAGATGGTCTCACGAGGAAGCATCCTACCATATAAATTATCTCGAGCTCCTAGCCGTCCAGAAGGCCCTACGTGCTTTCGAGCCCCACATCACCGGGCGCGCTGTACAGCTCCTCACGGACAATACAACTGTAAAATGTTACATAAACAAGCAAGGCGGGACGCGCTCCTCCGACCTCCTCAACTTATCAACAGCAATATGGGAATGGTGCATCCCACGAAGAATACATCTCACGGCAGTGCACCTCCCGGGAGAGGACAACACTCTCGCCGATTCCCTCAGTCGAACTCAGACGTCGAATCACGAGTGGCAACTCCATCGAGACGAGTTCCGGTTCCTGTCCCACCATTGGGGCCAACCAACCCTGGATCTGTTTGCGTCGCCAGTGAACGCACAGTGCGAAACGTTTTGTGCCAGACGTCGCCCCGGATCGACCCAGGGATGCATGGGGGACGCATTCATATTCACCTGGTCACCGGGCCTGCTATACGCCTTTCCCCCAATCCCACTGATTCCCAGAGTGCTGTCCAAATTGATCGAGGACAACGCGGAGGCGATACTGGTCGCCCCTTGGTGGCCGCGCCAGCACTGGTTCGCCCCCCTCCTCACAGCTTCGAGGGGCGAATACCTCCATCTGCGAGACAGACCGGACCTCCTCTCCATCCAGGAGGGCCGGGTGTATCACCCAGACCTCGCCTCGCTACGCCTCACAGCGTGGAGGATCCGAGCCAAGCCCCTCTCTCGGAAGCAGTCCAGGGAATAATCGCAGCAGCCCAGAAGAACACTACCAAGAAGGCCTATGCATACAAATGGGCACGCTTCAGGGAATACCTCAAACCCTTAAATGTTGACCCCTGGGAAGCCCCGACGAGAGTCATACTGGACTTTCTGGTCCACTTGTCCAACAAAGGACTCTCTTTATCCTCCATTAAATGCTACCTGGCATCGCTATCATGGTACTGGAGACAAACGGGTCGCCCATCGTGCTTCCATGACCCCATGATACGACTCTTCCTTAAAGGGTACTCCAACTTGCACCCACCTGTCATGCCCCCTTCCCCAGCGTGGAGTCTAGAGTTGGTGTTGTCGCAACTCTCCAAGCCACCCTTTGAGCCACTGGCCACATGCGACCTTTCGCATCTCTCATGGAAGACGGCTTTTCTCGTGGCCATTACATCGGCCAGGAGAGTGAGTGAAATCTGTGCTCTGAGAGTCGACGCGCCTTACCTGCGATTCCACAAAGAGAAGGTGGTCCTCCGACCAGACATAGACTTCTTGCCAAAGGTTGTGTCTAAATTTCACCTCTCACAAGACATTTCCCTACCAGCCTTCTTCCAAAACCCTTCTTCCCCTCTGGAGTTTTCACTGCATTCGCTAGATGTCAGACGAGCTCTAGCATTTTACACTAACAGAACTGCACCTCACAGGAAGTCAGTCAAACTTTTTCTGAAATACCGCCAGGACTCTTTAGGGTTGCCTGTCTCCTCCCAACGCCTTGCTTCGTGGATCGTCTCGACCATCAGACTTGCTTACCTGTTGGCAAAGAAAGAGCCCCCTCAGCAGATCCACGCCCACTCCACAAGAGCGGTGTCAACCTCACAAGCATTCCTGAGGGGTATTCCAATTGATGACATCTGCAAAGCAGCGACGTGGTCCAATTCGTCAACATTCGCTGCCCACTACAGGCTAGATGCGATGGCGAGGAAGGATACAGCTTTTGGCAGAGCGGTGCTGTTTTCCAGTGTCGCATGACTCCCGCCTCCAAAGGTTGGTAGCTTGTTATGTCACCCATTATGTGCGTTTTTCACAGACTACACGAAGGGGAAATGCAAGTTGCTTACCTGTAACTGCGTTTCCACGAGTGATAGTCTGTGAAATTCGCACATCCCCGCCCGACCTCCCCGCAGTAGTCATGCTTGTTCTATAGCTGCTGATAGCGGCTGCGGAACTGAGCCGAGGTTCCCGCCTTGGGCATTTATAGTATGGGGAGTTTGGGCGGGGCGTCCGCCAATCGAAAGTTTCTATTTGAAAATTCTAGAAGGTTCCGAACAGCTGCGCATGCGCAGAATAAAACCCATTATGTGCGAATTTCACAGACTATCACTCGTGGAAACGCAGTTACAGGTAAGCAACTTGCATTTCCTTTTTTCTCAAGCTGTAGCAATGATAATGTGAAGTACTGTGTACATGCATTGTCACAAACTCACCAGGCTTGTAATAATGGTAACAGTGTAGCCTCCAGATTATGGCAATGGAATTCAAGGAGAAAAAGGAAACAATACTGGATTTGATTCTGTGTTACTATAATACTAATAGAATTCAAGACATAGTTGTGTTAATCTGAAACATCAGTATGCAAATGGAATTTACAGCACCTTTGAAACTAACAGAGAAAGATATTTCAGCATAAGCTTTCATAGACTTAAGTCTACTTCCTCAGAAAACTGGAGTGACCTAGTAGCTAAGGAAGGACCTTTATGAGCAGACTGTATGTATAACTATAGAAATGCAAAATATAGATATGGTAATAAGGTGGCATGTTCAGTTCCTCCAAGGAAGGAGGAAAGATGTTGCCTGAGGCCAGAGTGGGTGGATAACCACATGAATGGTGGAGGGAGTTATTAAAATGTAGTGTGATGCTGACTGGGAACCAGAGAGTTGATATGACAAACTAGCCAAAAATGCCTTTGTGAGTCTGGGGTGTTAACCAGTGTTATAATATGTGCACTGTACCAGGAATTGTCTCTGTTCAGCCTACTGATGATGGACAGAAATTTGTGAATACACTTCAATTCAGTTATTCCTCCAATTTTCCTTCATAGAATGATCAGATGAAACTGAACCATCTGTTAGGTGACATTTTTCAGGCACCAGTTCTAGGGCCAGAAAGTTAATTGCTTTTGCATAGGCAGTCATAACTGAAGAGCAGGTAGATTTGTAAAGGCAAAGATGACATTTAGCTGCCCCCTTTCCAGCAAAAAGAAGAAAGCTGCACACTTCATGCCACACACTGTTTCATCAACTGAAGTTCTTTGCAGGCTCAATCAGAACTATGCTTTTTTGCAGTCTTGTGATACACACAAGAGTGAATAGCACATTCAACATAATTATCTACATTAATGTGCAGGGATTTAGGGGTGCTAATATATTTCTTTCTTGGTAATTAATCGGAATCTGGGGTTTGTAGTGCCAGTTATCTGTTAACTGTGTGAGTGGTGACAACCAGGAAAGGAAAGTCTACTTGGGGCTTTGGGACATTTTGGACAGCACTTGTCCATTAGTCAATTAGCCCAAGCAGAATAGTTGATCAATGGTAATTTTCCCTGAGAGATGCATTGATAATCTAATTGCATCTCCTTCCTGGACGACCAAGAAGGGCAGGAATCAAGAAAGTACTCGCCAATTGAAACTGATTCAGTGTAATTCCACTCACAGAGTTGCAGGACACCTCATTATTGACTTCTGCTGTGATATTATCATCTTAAGTATATGTGTGTGTTGCATTTAGCTCTGGGTTGTATATGTTGTGATGTTTTTATTTCATATATTCATTTGGTTTTTCCTCTAGTATACATGAACAGATGAGTTGTCATAAGCAGTATATTTCTGAAAGTTTCTCAGCATGCATCATGCTTCAGAAGATATAGCCAATTGTCCAAAGGAAGGTCATCCAAAGTATACCCACCAGTCTCTGAAATGCAGCTCCATCCTATGAGCAGTAAATGTGCCTGCAGTATGTACAGCAGTATTTCCTACAGTAACAGACTGAGAGATATATGAAGATTTGTCTATAATGTTCATGCTTTATGTATTTAATGCAGGATACATGATGGTGTGTCCACAGAAAATACATGAGCATGCAGCATGGAATTGCCCTTAGGAAACAAGAGTACCTGATCTCTTTGTTCTGCTCTGTTACCTATGAAGCCTCCTGTCTACATATCATCTTTTCCATATATATTTAGAATGAATTATTATCCCATTTTGATCTTGTTGAAGTAACATCCTTCATTAAATCTCCCATGTGTTCTGGCAGTTGATATGCTTTACATTTTCAGTGGCTTCAACAACAACTACTACAACACAGCAGGCTTACTGAGACTGGACAATGAACCTTAATGTTGTCTCTTTCTTCAGAAAAAGTGCAGAAGGCTGAATATGGAGGATGGGTAGTGTTTACAGCATCTAGCACAGTTTGAGGGTTCCCAAGTTCCTTGTGTGTGACCTAATTGTATAGACATTCACATTCTTTCAGATGGTTGAATTACTGTTGTCTCATTTCTCTGTGTGAGGCTGAATTCATTCCCTAATGTCATGAGGTTATATTACTTCAGCGTCTCCATTTGTAGGGGTCCTTTGTGTGTTCAGATATTACTCAGTCATGTGCACTAGCTCATCAGCAAGCAGCCATGTGCACAATAAGGATAGAAATCCACAGAACATTTCCCCTTCTCTTATTCTATCCCCCACCACTACGCCTGTATATAGCCACACTGTCACTGTCCTTTAGAAGACAATAGCCTGCAGCATATACAATAAAAGTCAAGACAGTTGTGGTTCCCAGAAACAAACCTGGTAGAGCAAAGCCATTTAATTTGTGTTATGTCCAAGTTGGTTGAAATGATTGCTATAGGTGTAGCCCATAGGAGAAAGCTAACTGTATGCTTTCGGTTTTGTTGTTAGGAGGGTTTACTTGGTTTTTTTTTAAGGAAGGTATACTTCTATGACCAGCAATGTATTCTCTTTCCCAGACCTATGTTACTTCTGTGGCATTGCATGTTTCAAATTTTAATTATGTATATGGCCTCTTTTTTTAGTAACTGGGTTATATAATCCTGCAAAAGTGCATATGTAATTAACTTTACAAAGGCGTTTTAGCCACCTTGAAACTTTATATATACCACTTTGCTTTTGCACAGTGGAAAATATGAAGCATTTATTCTAGATGGTTGAATTAATTATGGTGTTCCATTTAAACATGAACCTCCCCCCTCTCCCTTATGCGTCTATCTTTTCTGTATATGCTGGCATGGATAAACCCAGGTCACATGACTGGAAAATGTCTATCAAGATGCCCATCAAAAGGTCAGAAGGAAACACAACGCCTTTTTAAAATTTGTGTCCCATCAGCTGAGTAATGAACAGGGGATATTTTTTAATATGCTAGAAAATAAATGCTTTCCCCGAGACCAAACTAAATTGCATGTATTTAGTTTTAGCAGATTTGATTGTTCTCTGATTTCTCTCTAGGAATCTCTAGGTCTTCCAGCATAACTCCATGGTCAAATTCTATCAGATCATGGAGTAGCCTAGAACAGACCCAGGGTTTTCTTGAAAGGTGCTCTCAGGTTTTTAAAAAAAACACATTTTCTGTTTTTGTGAAAGTTATCTGCCCTTGGACCCTACAAATCTGGAGAAGTAAAGTTATTGTTGCTATTGTTATTATCATGCTGATAATAACCCTGGTTGGTTACTATCAGTAAGGGGTAGTGAACCTAAACCTTAGTGACTTATGTTCAAATCCTAACTTGGACATCTTGCACAGTGGGTTACCTTGAGGTGCTCTTGTGCCTCAAGCAGGCCTATAGCCGGGGGGGGGGGGGTGTTAGCGGTTCAACCTCCCCCCCCCCAAATTTTTCAGGTTAAAAAAATCTGGTTTACTCATGAATTTTAACTGGTTAACCAAATCCCCATGCTAAGTCTATGAGACACAAAAAATTAAGAGTCCCTCCAGAACTGCAAGCACTATCACAAGCAAATATTGACAATTTATTCACACTGTCATTACTTGCAGCAATAGCCGATGTAGTGAAGCAACCAAGTTTTGGGGGGGGGGGGTGTTGAATGATCTCATTAAGGAGGCCGGACTTGGTGGAGGTGGTTGACAGGGGCAGAGCTGCAGGCTATTGAAGGCTGCTATGCCCCCTGCTGTGCTCTTTGCTTCAGCGTGAGCTAGGAGGCAGGTTTCTACCCCCCCCCCCCCCCGAATTTTTTTTCTGGCTATGGCCTTAGCCTCAAGTGATTTTGCTCACCTTTGGTTTAAAGAGACATGTTAGAAGATCTAGGGAGGCCTAGAGAGAACATGTTAGGCAAAATTGTGGATATGTTGGTCCCTATCTAGTTAGTAATTTGTGGCCTGTCTGTCATTAAATCCACATAAGCCAAACCCACAAATGTGGAGGGCTAACAATTCAGACATGTGTTTATCAGTAAAAGAAGACTAAATGAAAATGAAACATGTTTTAAAGTAGCAACTATATTGAGCTGGTTCTACACTGAGGTGACATTAAATAAAGTTTTAAAAAAATACTGAAGAAAAGGTTCAGCTTGAGCATCAGCTCCTTCCTCCATATTCAGTGGCATTAAATACTTTTTGTTTTTTAAAAAGTATGTGACCTCAGTGTCTTCTGCTCTAGCTCAAAAATGTGTTTTCTGCCAAGCTAACTATTTTCAGTCATGTCTGGTCTGCTGTGGACCTGGGACCAATGGGATGAAATTGCCCCCCAAACTCTCCCAAATTTCCTACCCCTTTATCCTAGTGAAAGTTCTTGCAAAAAATTGGATCAATCGCAGTTTATCACACTCACCTCTTAGCTGGCCAAAAAAGTCCTTCCAATAGCTAGGGATCAAAGGGAGGGGGGCAGACCCCCCTTCCCTTGTTTCACAGCTCATTGCAGGAGACAAAGGAGAGGAGAGCCGGAAGAGAATAAGGCCTTTGGCCACTTAAGACAGCAGTGAGAAAACAAGAGACATGTATTTATCTCTATCTTGCCATTTTCTTCCTTCCCATATTGTCCCATGAGGTTTCCATGAGATTGATCAGGAAGTCTCCATTTCCTTGTGATAACTAACTGCCCAATCTGAAGAGATTAATGACTATTACTTTCACTTCAAAGAACATGGCTAAAAAATTCATTAAATTCCATGATGCCTCAGATGTTTCTCTCTCTAGCACATAACCTGTCCTCAAATACTCACTGGAGATGCTTACAGATTTAGGTACATGTCTTCTCCAAGTGTTCATACAGCAGGATGAGTTCCTTTCCAATGTACCTTTTGAGAATTTACAAGCAAGAAAAACATCCATAGAGAGGAATGAGTTCCGTCTCTTTGAAAGCCTGACAGCTGAAGTCTGACATTTTTCCCCACTCTATCAGGCCAAGCCGCGAGCATCACAAGAAAAAAGGCATGCCCTGTTCTTGAATGTGTTTTGGTCTGTGCTTTTGTCTTAAACTGCTGTGAAGCATGTGTCTTTTCAAATCTTAACTAATCTAATTTGAAACAATTTGCTTAATTGAAGTGTGCAGCAAAGTTGATAATATTGCTACTTGAGATTGACTGAAAAAACTCTTCCCTGGCATTTTCATAATATGAAAGTTGAACACCCATCCCTGCCCCCTCTACTCATATTAATGTTCAGCTTGTTTCTATTTCAGCTCACAGGTGTAATGCAGGCAGTAGGTCAAATGCATAAATTCAGCTTGGACATCAAGAGAAGAAAAATCCTTTACTGAACATCGAATGTTCTTACATTTGTTGCATTCAGGATGTATGTTGTCTCTGATAAATCACCCAGTTGTGATGCTCCATTTTGGAATTAATCCATTTAAGCTGTAGAGCAGTTCCAGATGTCCAGGGCCCTAGATTGCTTGAGGTCTGCACAGTTCTTGGTGGATCATTTCCGGCCTGCATAATTCTCACCCCTGCTATAGGTGGCAAAGTGTCTGGAATTATCAGACCTGTTCCAAATTCTCTAGGATTGTCTGTATTCATGTAGCACTTCCTTATTTCACGAACAACCAGGCCTTTCCATTGATCTTGAGAGGAGTGGTGGTTCCTGAATGTATGTATGCCCCTTCATGCAGAAAGTCTCTTGTGATGGAAAAAGTCCCACGATGTTGCTGGCAACATTTAGAATAAATAGTTCTGACTTCAGATGGGGAGGTAATCTGACTAATCAGAAAGCAGCTCCCTGTAGTCATCTACTGAAGAGCTAAACTATTGATGGTTGGATGAAGGTTTATGTTCATGCTCAGGTGCTGACAGATCACCTTGAAACAGTTCAATATTCTTACATTGCACAACCTCCGTTTTTCTAATCTTTTCATTTTAAAAATTGTAAAAATTAAGTTCTGTGTTAAATGTGTACTCAAATGTCCTTGCTTCTTCATGTAGGAGGAAGGAGGAGACACGATTGTCCTTTTCTCTATTTATTCCAGGTGCAATGGATTTGTCATCTTACAGAGTGTTAGAGGGATTATAAAGATCTTTCAGCATTCCTATTGAATCTGACTCAGTTGTTGCTTCTCCATCTGTGCTGGAGGCTGGTGGTGGAGCATCAGAACCAATCATACGCCTTTTATTTAAAAGTTGTTTTTGATTCCACATGGGCAATACAGTGATGCCTGGTGTTGCTGATTATGGAGCAAATGACTGCCAGCATAGCAGCCTGTGTCCATATGGCTTTCTGTGATTTTTTGGAAATCAGTCGGCTCACTGAGGATGAATTGTCTACAAATATCGGTTAACAGAATTATAACAGATTTAACTTTTAGCATACCTCTTCTCTTGGTGTTACCCAGATTTGATAGAGAGATGAATTGGTATTCCTTGCTAAGTTTTATCTTGCATACTAGAGTTGTAGGTGACTCTAACATGTCCAGGGCACTGAAATGTTGAATGACAAATTGTGTAGTAAAAATACAAGCATTCATAAATGCAATAATAATTATAATAACTAATTTATTTCTTACTCCCCCCCCCTCCCCAAAGCTTTTGGTGAGTAACAACACAATTAAAATCCAATAAATAAAAACATGAGCACGAGTCTACCTGTGTGAACAGATACACAGATAAGAGAACTGACATCAGCAGTACTGTATGGATAGTGGAATATCTCCTGCTTTCACTCTGTGTAACAGTCACAATGTAACTAGAAATCTCCTCTACTGATGTGGATTTCCTCTGCACAAGGGTGGGTGCTTTTTGGGGGCAGGGGTGGCAATTGTGGCAGAGGAATCCTCAGATACATTATAGCTTTGATCATTGTAAAGAAGTTGTCTTTTTATCTCTGACTTCCTGCAAAGCAGTAATTGCCGAACATAGGCAATTTGCCATGACAACTATTTTCAAATATCTCTTTAGAGGTCAGTTGATTCTTATGTTTTCCATTTCAGAACTGCGGGTGGCTGAGGAAAATTGCAGCCAGGTTCCATAGCATGCAAAAAGCAGGGCTGTGACTGCAAGGGCATTCCTTAACTGCAAGGGGGTGGGTGCCAGGTGGATCGCTGTTTCCCTGGGTTCTGGTCCTTCTTGCCAGCTTTCCTTTTGAATGAAGGCAAAAGCTGGTCCAAGTTGGGGGTGGGGGGAGGATTTTGCTTCCAGGCTTCCTCCCAAGTTGAGCCCCTGTTTGAACACACTCTGCCTTGGGTGGTACGGAGCCTTTGCCAGTGTTCCCTTGGTTGCATAGAGAGCATGTTAAGTGCTGTGTGCTTCCCTTTTCTGATCCCACACAGACACGTCTTCTGCGTCCGAAGATGAAGGGTCGCTCAGGCGCCAGGCTGCTCTATCTGCTGCATTGCATCAGAGCTTACAGAATGCTGAGTCGTGGATCAACCGATCTATTCAGGGGTCATCCACATCTTCATCAGCATCTTCTACACTATCCCATGGAGAAGGCAAAGGGACCAGTGGGTCACTAGCTGATGTTTTTGCCAATACTCGAATAGGTAGGAGCTGGGGGTGCAGGGGACAAGAAAAACTAAAAGTGCTGCAAGTCATCGTCTCCCTCCCCAATAAATGTTTTAAAATTTTCCAGTATCAAAGGCCAAATTAATTTCAAACTTTGCTCACTGTGTAAGTAGAGATTCACAAATTGTGAGTCCAAAATGTTGAGGCACACCTAGGAGAAGGAGAGAGAAAATAATAGGCACATAATTGTCATGGCGAATGTGAACAGTAGCCTGGCACTTTCCTTTATGCCCATTGGTGTTGCTTGTGCTTCTAGCTGCTATTTCCCCTAGGAGGTTTCATCTCTGGATGAGCAAAAGACGATAGTGCTGTAGCCTGCCTGTCCTGTCCTGTGTTGCAGATGTGTCCTTAACCACTGAGAAAGATTACCCAGCTTGTTTTGAATGGACATCCAGCTGGCAGAAGCTGGGGGATAAAGAGCCAGCTTTAGAAAATTTCCTTACCTTGTTCGCCGAAAGAAATCTTTCAATTCATAAGTTACAGAACATGCCCGATCCTTTTTTAGAACAGCTATGCTGGAAATCCTCATTCTGATTCCTCCCTGGTAAAATGTCACAAAGCTTTTTGAAGGCCTGAACCATTTTCCCAGCTCAGTGGTAAGCATTTGTTGGGGAATGTAAAGATCTGGATAACCCCACACTCAGTTTTTTGATGCTCTGAGGTGCCCTTCCTGCTGGTGGTGCTGTGATATGGATTTTTCTCTTTTTCTTTTAGTAGAATTTGTTTGGCTCCATTGTATGTGTTTTCTCATTTAATGTGCTCCAAAGGATACTGCTGCATCCCAGGGGGATAACTGTGTTTCTGTGTGCTCTCCCTGCTTTGGCTTAATTGGTTTGAGGCAAGCAGTGTGTAGATGTTTGGTGTCTCTTAATTGCTTCTTTTTCTTTCTTTTAACCTGTATGTTGCTGGTGTCTTTGTCTCTTAATGGGATGCAACTCATTTTCTAAAATGGAAAACTTGGGAGACTTACCTTTTTAAAATTCCATCAGCATACATAATGCTTTCTCCAAACAAAGACATTTTCGTTAAAGCAATGGTGAAATATGCTCTTCAATTGGAATTGCTAGCAATTCATTTGCTGGGCAGCTACTGCCAAATTGGTGCTATAAAATGCCTCTCTTTTGTATACATAAAGCTTTGGGAATATTAAGCACAGTTAAACTGAAAGCAGTGTTTCCACTCTCACCATCACAATTTCAACAAAGGGACTGTCTGTGCTTACAATGCACAGAACTCCTCTAAATCTTTTAGGACATTTGCACATTCAAAACATAGTCATTGATAAACTCAGAACAGTACACCTGAATTGTGTTTATCTAAGCTTTATGCACCCAGAACAAGATTACATTTGATGGGGGCAGCCCCCAAACCTATGAATGTTTCATGAACCTTTTTTGAGGGCTTGCTTTCACACTACACCAAGTGACCATGTCTTATCAATCACTGATTCACATCCAGCATGGATTGACCAAAACTGAATTCAGTGGGTGACAGCCAGAAATAAAGCAACCACAGGCTAATATAATTAGAGCTTGGCATTTATTTAGGCTTTTCCTATGATCACTGCACAGTAAGAACATGCTTTTAGACAAAATGCAAGTATTTGCTAACATTGAGCAGGCAATCCCTTTGGATTGTCAATGGTTCATATCTGGGGAGAGCAGGTTGAGCTCCCTCTGTCAGCTCCAGCTCCCCATGTGGGGACACGAGAGAAGCCTCCCACAAGGATGGCAAAATATCAAACATCCAAGCATCCCCTGGACAATGTCCTTGCAGATGGATAATTATTTCACACCAGAAGTGACTTGCAGTTTCTCAAGCCACTCCTGACATGCGAAAAAAAAAAAACCCTTCTATCAACAAGTTGAGGCAGCAAGGAAGCAAATTGGAGACAAGCCACAAGTCACTACCCGATTCCATAGTTTGTTGTTAGCTTTTGAAGACTAGCTGATTTAAGCTGTGGTTTGTTGTTCTCCAGCTGCCTGACCTGAAACATGAACTGAAAAAAATGGCAAGAAAAAACAAAAAAGTCGGGGAAGATAAGCCAAGATTTGTTTGGTAATTTTCCAACAAACAATGGTTGACACAAACCATGGCTCACTGTGGCATATGCTGATACCCATGGTCTGCCTATTTGAGAAGACTACACTGTCCCTAAATTTAAATTGAAGTACTACCCTAAATTTAAAAGCTGTTAAATACTTCAACTTCAAAAAATTATAAAACTGCTCAGTCTGATACGGTCATTTTCTGAAGGGTTACACATTTAGACAGTGATGACACTGGAGTGCATAAAACTCCCTGAACACATGTGATATAGACGAGCCTTTAACTGAAGTGTCTTGCTATACATATGCGAGTGCAAACTAAATTATATGCTGAGTTTTTCCAGATCAGTGTTGCCTGTGGAAATTGAATATTTGCTTTCTAACTCTTATATAATCATATCTGCTCGATCACCCCTTTGCCCCAAAAACAATTTCTCCCAGTAGCCTTAATTCTATTAATGTTATTTTCCTTAATTGCTTAATTATATGTCTATATTTTACACAAGGAAAATGTAACTTGTAGGATAATGAACCTCCTAACAGCTTATCACAAAATGCACAGTTAAAGTTCACTAGAGGACAAAGAATGTTGTACATGCAATATCTGATTATAACCTTGAAGAGGATTTACAGTTGGCTAGAATAAAATTAATTCACCTCTCTTTCTCAGCTTTGCTCTTTCTGTTGTGGTACAGAAACATACTCAAAATCTGAAAGTCTGCAAAAAGAATAAGGAAGAGGCCTTGTTGGTTTGCTGCATGCATTATTATGTGCTGTCAGGATAATAGATGAAAAGGATTTCCTGATACTGTTCCTATCACACTTCTGGCCAAAAACGATTGTCCAGTAGACAAATGGCAAGATTACTGCAGTTCAGAGGAGGAGTACTTTTTTAAAAAGGAAGAGATCTATACTATTGTGGTCGTGTGAGGAGCCATGTTACGTCTCCAGTCCTTGGGTTTATAGGGCGTGCTCTAAATCCAGGATCGTTAATCCAGAAAACTCTTGGTGAATGTTCAGGGCAAAAATCCTGATAATAAAGCATTAACAAAAGGTCATGCCATGGAACTAGAAGTCAAGAATCAGCCCCACTATATACTCTCTATCTTCCTCTGTGCTTTCTGTGCCAAGATAGTTAAGGAAAAAAGAAATGCCTTTGTGTGAGAGCAGAATGATTGTAATAATTGCTTTTAAGTCATCTGAGAAGAAAAAATAACCTGAATCTCATTTCCCCCCTTTTTCCAGAAAATTTCTCGGTCCCCCCAGATGTTACTGCAACTACCTCCACACCTGCTTCCTCCGCACGCCCATCTGCTATTGATCTTCCTCCATCGGGAATAGTGAAGGGCATGCACAAATCATCCAACCGGTCCAGCCTTATGGACACAGCTGATGGTATATCTCCAGATCCGCACTATAGGAAGGAACCCCATTAAATATAGCAGCAATGTGGCTTATGTACAAAGCATTGCAAGAATCATATAATCTGTTGTGAATGTCTGCCATGCCAACAGTGAGAAGGCAACTGTCTTTCACAGAAAACACCCTTTCTTGTTTACATTCTTGCAAAATTGTGACTAATGGAGGCCTCAGGCTCAGGTTGGGCAATGGCATTTAGTGAAATGGCATTTAATCATGTTTCTCTGGATGTTATGAAATCCTGTACATTTAGCATGCCATTGATAGCTGGTGGACAAAGATGACCTGGTATATTCTTGTTCTCAGAGTAAAGTAAGAAACTGAGCCTGGGTCAGGGACATTGCTCTGTTCCCTTTTCTCTAACAGCCACAGCCTCTCTTTACTCCCACATCAGACCTTCGCCTCCAGATGAATGAGCAGGAGGTTACTTGTTATAGTTCTGTCCTGTCTTCAGCCCCAACCGTATTATCCAAGGCTTCTTTCCTGTTGTCCAGTTTTCTGCTGCTTTTCTGCTTTGCCTCCATGAAAAGCACAGCTAGCAATAACTTCTCCAGCCTGAAGCAAACATATGATGATAGTGAAATTAGTCCCCATCACTGTTTTGAGCAGATGCTACTAAGGAATGAATGGGACCTCTACCTCTTCTTCCTCTACATAAGTCAATATCATGGTTGTGGGCATTCAGCTTCTGAAGTGCCTTCTAGTCTAAATAACAGTTACACAACTTAACAATAGGAAGGAACTTGTCATGTTATTAGTATCCAGACATTGGCTTTGGAAGCAAATCTTGGGCTATTATCAGTTAAGAAATGCTGGTTTGGATTTCTGGTGAGCAAATTATGTTTTACAATAAAATTAATAAAGTATGCATTTTGCCAAATAAAGAAATAAATAATAATGGCATGCGATGTTAGGTGGCTAGATACCCTAAAGATGTCGTATCCCATCTGATCTTGAAAGCTAAGTAGGATCAGTCACGGTTAATATTTGCATGGGAGATTCCTAACAGGCACTGCTGGTTGTATTTCTGAAGAAAAGCATTGGCAAAACTACCTCTGGGTATTCTTTTTCTAAGAAAATACTTTAAAATAAGTTGACAAGATAATACGAAGACACATATAAGTAAGATGTTATATTTGAAAGAGATTGGATTTTATCAGCAATGCCTACCTTACATTCCTTTGACACAAGAGCCTCCATTTTCTTCTGTATTCAATAACTAGAGACCTTCATTCTTCACTGTTATTTCATCACAGATTCCATAAAATGTATAACATGAACTACTTGGTTGTATAATGTCAGGTGCCAGAACAAGGACAGAACAATCTTTCTCCAGAAGCTGTCCTCCCACAAGTCATCTTCGTTTGCCCTGTGAAATCTAAGCTTGTCACATCACCACCATAGTCACTTTCCCTTTGTTGCCATTTTTAGAAAGTGTGAATTCTTGAGCTATGTTGTTCACGCTGTACTGCAAAACTGGCTTAGACTAGCTGTTACTACCTGAAAGGAAATGTGCATTGAACTGTTTTGGTAGGCAAATTTCATTTTTTGTTTTTATGCAGAACTTCAAAGGCCTTTACGGCAAAGTTATCTTGAGATTTTTTCTAAAAACCAATGATTTGTAGTGGGGAAGGTGGGAGGCTGTTGCCTCTACTTGTTTATTAAGCAATATCTCCCTCCCCGAAAAAGAGACTTCTTTTCTTATTTGTTGATAGCATGGTTTTCAGTGTGCTAAGCACAGAACTTTTCACTTTTAAAATGCCTGCTGTGCTAGAATTTGCCTGCACACAGGAGGAAAAGCACCCAGCTGTGGTGACTATACGTCTTTGCTGTTAAAATAACCTTGAAGATAAACTGCTTAGCTTGAACCTGTGAGAGTGCTTTAGCACCGTCTGGTGGTCACGCTGTACAAGATTGCTTGTCTTCACAATGTGTAACTTCCTAAACCCAGTCATATGCCTAAATATGCTAAAAGCATCAGATTCTGGCAGATTTTGGAAGCTAAGTAGGGTCACTTGATTAGTATTTGGATGGGAGATCATCAACAAATAGGTGCTGTAGCATATATTTCAGAGGAAGGAATTGCCCAAACAACTTCTGAGTCCTTTCTTAAGGAAACTTTATGGAGTTCAAGGGTTGCCATAAGTCAATAAGGACCTTTAAAACACAAACATGCAAGTCAGTCATTCCCTCTCGGACAGGGATTAGTACCTGACAAACACCCTCTTTGTTGAATTCTTGGACAGAAGCACATAGCCTGTATTTTGCACAGGTTAAAAATGGCTTTTTTGGTATGTGCAAAAGGGAAGAAATAACTAAATTAACAATTCATTTCTGGTTTCCCATTTTTATTATTTCATATTCAAATAAATACTTGACATTCCAGGGATGGGGAATGTGTTGAGTTGGACTGTTAACCATGCCTCATCATTGGATGTGCTGGATGATGGAAACACAACGGTATCTCAAGTACTCTACTTTGCAGTTAATATAGTAGCTTGGGTCACCAGAAAGTCTATGATACTTATGGTCCTTTATATAGATGGCAATTGCCCATATTTCACCTACCTTGGTCAACAGAACTAATTTTCCTCGCTACAGGTGTCCCTGTAAGTAGCAGAGTCTCCACAAAAATTCAGCAGCTGCTCAATACTCTGAAGAGACCCAAACGGCCACCTCTAAAGGAGTTCTTCGTGGACGATTTTGAAGAAATTGTGGAAGGTATCAGGGTTGGGTATTTTTGTCACTGATCTTATCGTGATTAGTGTAAAGTTCTCACATTACATAGTTGATAACATTTTAACTACTATGGTTCCACCTTTTATAATCCTGGTATTTATAGCTTCACAAGAGATTTAGTTCCTCCCCAGCTATCAGTCCTGTGTTTCTGTAGGATTCAGTCATGGAAATTAAAACAGCAGTAAAGTACTGTAACTTTGCAGCTTGAAAGAGGAACTCTACTTCATTTTATGTTGTTATCGCTTCAGTATGCATTTTCTGCTTTCTGTGCAGGACTAAGATATAACAATAATAAAAGCAACAACACATTTTATTTGTTACCTGCCTCTCTTCATGGCTCGAAGCAGGATACAATGCAGATAAAACACCCAGATAAAGCACATGCACACCGTTTTTTAAAGTGTGCTTTTTTTAAAAAATCAATACTTAATGACATATTTATTGACTTATCAGGTCAAAATGGTTTTGAAAGCAAGTGAGGTGTCGTTGCTTAGTTCCTATGTAGTAAAGCACAAGCGCTTGCCTCAAACTCCTTCTGGTTGCTTGCTTTTTCTGTAACCATGTACATGTGGAGCAGAGGATTGTGCACTCCAAGGTAACCCAGGTTTTTTTTAAAAAAATATCCAAAGATTGAAAGCTCCTTTTGCTTAGTTAAGGATCTACCAGATCATATAGCACTGCTGTCTCACATTCTGTAGTCTCAAAGAACAAATGCTAGGAAGTCAGATAGCTGCTTCCTGTGAGCGTCTGCCTTTTCTGCACAGAATACGGTCCCATCAAAGCATGGGCAGCAAATTGCATATTTGAATTATTTTTCTTGCCTTGCTTGCTCAGGTGCTTTTTATGCTCAAGAGTTATGTGACACCTTCCCCTGTATGAAGCTGAACCAGGATAGGAGGGGGTTGAGGAACAGACTCTTTGGATGACATGCTTGTTTATGGGATTGGCTCTTACAGTCGGGGCGACTCTGATTCTGCCAAACTGAACAAGATTTCTGACCTCCCTTTTCCAAAGTCCGGTATATAGGAGATGTCCAAAACTAATCTCTAGACAACTTCAGAACACCTTGTCCACCCTATTATGGAAATTATTATTGATTTTATTTGCTATCTAAATTTTCTCTTCTCCTTCTGGATTTAAGTTAAAAAAAATCAATTGGTTTTCTTTCAGGGCTCATATAAATTGTTCTGCTATCTGACTTCTTTATCTCCATCATCCATTGCCAGTTTAGTTTTCTGCCCTAATGCACTGTATGCCTGGAATAGCTTCTCTTTTATTTGCCAAATTATTACTTCACAAAATCCCATTTCCAGTATTTTTTGACCAGTGTGCCTTCCTTGAAAAACAAACCTTATGCCAATCCTTTATATCTGTCTTGACTCCCCTTTCTGAGATTTTAGATTTCTGGTCAGGTTCGGTCATTTCTGTATTCTGTGTAGTACTCAGCACTGGGCTGATGCTATGTAATTGTACAGTAGTAACAATGGTAATAGCAGGTTTCTTTCGGACACAAGTTAAAGCCTAAATCTGTGTTTGAAAGCACACTGTTTTCTTGCCTCCTACCAAGAAATCTCTTTCCTTACCAACAAATATGTTCAGATTGCTTTGAGCTTTTAAAAATAGATTTCAAAGCCCTTATTTCTAAAAGAGTTTCCTAGGAGGGGAAAGGAGGAATCCCTTAATCAGTAATGCAGAATTAGTTTCATTCTCTTCATTTCAGTACATGTTTTTTTGATGAGTGAGTGGTTTTAGGATTTGATCCAGTGTTGCTTTCTTCACAGTTCCGCAGCCAGACCCAAATCAGCCCAAGCCAGAGGGACGTCAAATGACACCTGTAAAGGGAGAGCCTCTGGGAGTAGTTTGCAATTGGCCGCCTGCTTTAGAAGCAGCTCTGCAGCGTTGGGGAACAACACAGGCCAAATGCCCCTGTTTGACAGCCCTGGATGTCACTGGGAAGCCGGTCTATACCCTGACATATGGTGAGTTACTTGGTCTTGCTTGCTGTCACCACTTGATTTCAATGGGAGCAGTATTCGGTTCTACATTAATTCATCTCTGCAAAAACAAAGCAAGTAGAGCTAAGATATTGGGTATAGGCTGGAAAAAAGATCCTACAGAACTGAATTCTGCTCACTCCTTTGTATTTCTGCTTAGTGATGGAATACTGGCATTTTGCACAGTTGTAGGATCTGAACTGAGTTACTTGCCTTGTTCTACTGCTAACAAGCTAGTAGCACTATCCATGAACAAAGGCTTGCAGGAGGAAGTTAGTGGAAGTGGTTGGATAGGGTGTGTCAACAGTCTTGCTTATTTCAAATCAGCCAGAATTCTGTAGTGCTCTTGAGATATGATTTCCATTGTCTCATATGCAAAATTATAATATCTTCAGTGTTAATGAAACTCTGCAAATATAAAGGAAATAAATGTATGGATATTTATCTACCTTGAGCTCATAATGACAGAACACAACACATATCTGATAGAAAAAAAACTTTAAAAGGCAACTCTGTCTGTGTAGTCACGAAGGAGATTGGGTATGCCTGCTGATGAGCTTTTGCATGCCTCCTTATTGAAGTCACTAAAATCAGTGGATGCTCAAGTCCCATTATGTACAAGGCTTTAGCAAAATGTTATCCCTTATGTAAAATGCCAAAATTAAGGTTCGCTTTTTTGGGACTTTTTTGGGATATTTTCAAGTTATAGGTGGTTGATTCCATGAATTGCAGAATGTGTGAATACACAGGGATGGTTTGTAATTACATAGAGTGAAAAGGCAACACAAAATAGCAGGTGGACTCAGCTTGGGGTGTGTGTGTGTAAAAATAATGGTGTGCATATGCCTGAAGCACACCCTTCTTTCCATTTCCCCAGGAGTTCAGAGCTGCTGTATCTTCATAGTCTGTATTGCCTCCCTCCCCTTCTTCCTCCTCTATATTCTCTTCAGTAAAAAGAAACAGCAGCATACTCAATACTTTACATCTGCCTGCGAGGAAGTTTATGGTACGGAACAGGAGCCCCAATCCCATCCCAAAATGGACATACTGACAAATGTGTATATGTATATGTATATGTGCATTTTTGTACACCTGCTGTTAGCTAGCTGATATCCATTTGATTGCTTTTTCCCCTAATTTCCAGGAAAACTTTGGAGCAGAAGCCTGAAGCTGGCCTATACGTTACTGAATAAATTGGGCACCAAAAATGAGCCTGTACTGAAACCTGGAGATAGAGTAAGTCGTTTTAGTGATCTGTTATCTGTTTCCCTGGGATGAAATAAAAGCATTCATTTGATGGAAAGGTGTGAGCATATCATACTGTATCAACACTATCCCTTTTAAATGCTTTTAAAAGTTTTTTCTTTAAATTTCAGCCCATAAATTATCTTGCAGTCAAATTATAAACTGACCAATTTCTCTCTTGAGTCATAACAGGCTCATGTCTTGGAGTGAAATGGTCCAAACCTGAATGCTGTTTCTTCTTGTTGATCTAACTTAATATTTCTGTGAATCGCAGGTAGCCCTTGTTTATCCCAACAATGACCCTGTCATGTTCATGGTGGCATTTTATGGCTGTTTGCTGGCAGAAGTCATCCCAGTGCCGATAGAGGTACCTCTAACCCGAAAGGTAACGTTGATCAAGCCTAGATGAGTATTAGGCTGACGACTGTGAAATACAAACCAAGTCAGATTGTTGGCCTTGGATACAATTAGATTTTGCCGTTTCTGGTTTGCTACACTCAGAAAGAAACAATTAGGAAGCTGTGGCCTCATGGCTTTAGGACAGATAGAGCAGTGTTCCTTTATATTTGCCTTTTTGCAGAAGTATGAATAAAGGAATGTCATGACTTGGCAATGCACCACCAAATGATAATGAGAAAGAGACAGAAGTTTCGCCTCTTTGCTAAATTATTTTCATTTTTTTTTTCATTTTGATTAAAAAATGTATCATTCGGTTTCAAACAAAATTGCATATTTCATTAATTGGAAAACAAGTTGTTCCTTAGCTTATTACTAACTAGAAATGTCAGGACTGTAAAATCCACATTTCATGAGGATTTTTTTACATAAGACAAGAGTACTCTAGCATATGCAGTAGATATATACATATTACACTTTTCAAAGATGTTCAGATACAGTTGCTAAATCTATAAGATATGTAGAGAAGTTGAGAACCTCCTGTCTAAAACTGATTTCAGTGTATTTTTTCTGTTCAATTTGTGTGCTAAATAGTGCTGAGAATAAGTTCCAGTGTCCTCTTCAGATTGATTGCCATGGTTTATTGCTAACATTAATTAGTGTGACTGAGTCTGAACATTTTGCTGTATTCCTTCTACCTCTGCATTGGAGGAGAGGAGAATGAGAAGCACATGAACTAAAGGTTCAGCTTGGTCTTGTTCCAGCTTGTTCATGTAGCAACATACCATGCATTCCTGGAATCACCCAGCAGTCACTTCTATCCTTACCATACTTGGAATATAACTGCCATTTGTGAGACAGTCGTTTGTCTGTCAAGGGCAAAGTGTAAGAAGATATGGTAATGAGGTGGTGAGCTTGTCTGGTAATGCTATGGGTCTCATAGGGGCATCTCTTTGATTTGTGTCCTCAATATGACAACTGCCATGACAATCAGTGAAAAACTTTCCCAACTCATGGCCTATTGGCTCAGGCCCCTTCCACACAGTTGAATAAAATCCCACATTATCTGCTTTGAACTGGGATATATGACAGTGTGGACTCTGATATGCCAGTTCAAAGCAGATATTATGGATTATTCTGCCTTGATATTCTGGGTTATATGGCTGTGTGGAAGGGCCTTCAGTAAGGCTGCTTGTTCATTCCAATGCTTTCTTCCCAAGCAGGTTTTCTCCTGTGTCAAGCATTCAAACCCCCACTACTCCAATAGCCTAGTAAATATCCTCATGCATTTCAGGCACTGAAGAAAAAGGCGAAGCTTCTTTTAAATATGCTGTTTTGAAATGATTATTTGCGCATGTGTTCATAGATGCTTATTGCTGCATTTTGCTTTTTTTAAAATTGACATGTTCAATCCATTGGCTAGTTTTCCAGAAAGAATAAGTCAAATCTAAAGTAAGAGTGTGCTCTGCTCCAGTTTGATGTTAGTCTGCTTGGGGTAGTTTTCTTTTACTTTGCTAGACCTGAGGAAAATAAGGCAGGTACAAGTTCTCCTGTCCAAGTACATTACAAATAATCTCCTAACTTGGTTGATTAGCCATCCATCCCACAGCTGACTAATTGTGGCTTCAAACTTTGAATGCATATTCGTTCACAGATACAGATGTTTTTATCTTTCACTTTTGCCAATTTAATATTGTTTTTTCATCCTGACGCTTAAAATTGTTTAATTTTTACCAAGTTTTGACAGTGTTATATGACTTATAATTAGCACACTGGACTACTGGTAAATGTTGTGGTCCACTTTCATAAGTAGGAGCAAATAGGGCAAAGACTGGAATAGTGATGGGTTAGATTGATGAGATAGTTCAAGCTCTAACCAGGAGTATAGGATTCCACACAGCCCTATATCCCAGAATATCAAGGCAAAAAATCCTATGTTATCTGAGTATGGACCCAGATAACCCAATTCAAAGCATATATTGATTGTGGGATTTTCTGCCTTGATATTCTGGGATATAGGGCTGTGTGGAAGGGCCCTGAGACAACCAGAATGACTAAATGCCAGAAGGCAACAGACAGGCAGTTGACAAACTGGGTGCAAGGCTTTAGTATCCATTTTGTAAATAAAATAATAATAATAATAGTTATTATTATTATTATTATTATTTCATTTATTTTTATCTCAGTTTTCTCCTATGGGTAGGATTCAATAAAATAAAAGATACTTGTGCATAATAAGCTTGTATATACTTGCTTGCTTGATTTATAGCCCTCCTTTCTCTTAAAATTGGGGCAAAGTGGAAATGCCTACTTATAATAGCATTTCACTTTTTTAGAGCTGATTTTTGTTTTTCGCAACATTGGGCTAGGGATATTTTTGTTTCTAATACAGAGTCATTTAATATGTACCCTGTGACACCCAACGTTTCTTTTCCCTCATTGCTTTTCCATTGTGTGAGGTGTCTGCTTCATCCTGCTCCTAACTGTGGTTGTTGTCATTTGAGTTTCAAACCATTGATGAATGAATCTGAATGCCCTCTGTGTATGTCCATAATGTTACCATCTAGTAACCAAAGCATTACCAACATTTAAGGGCTTGGTAAGGGTAAAGCCAGCACTGCTTGCCCATCTGCAGTTAACAGTTATTGTCTTTCTTTACCCCACAGGATGCTGGTGGCCAGCAAATTGGTTTTCTGCTGGGTAGCTGTGGCATTGGCTTGGCCCTTACCACTGAGGTTTGCCTAAAGGGTCTCCCCAAAACACAGAATGGAGAGATTGTGCAGTTTAAAGGTTAGTGCTTGATTTTAATAGTACCCTTTATGATGTTGTATAAAAACGCCTTCAAAATTCTGGTTCCTGCCAAGAGGAGCTTATCTGTATTTCCAAGACAAAGATCTAAGAGCAGAGGAAGACTGACAAAGAATCAAATGTTCCAGTTTTGTTCAGGGATTGGCAATCAGATACCTTTCATGTTTCAACTGCAACTCCCATAGACTCTGCCAGAATAGCCATCAGGAAGAAATAGTAACTCCAATCCAAAACATTCCCCAGGCACCATCTTGTTTACTTATGCCTTAGCTGTTGTGATGGCAGAGGTGTAAAAAAACCTTCAATTGTTCAACCAGTTGGCTGTCACTTCAGATTGCCATAAGTATGTCTTTGAAAAGCATCAAGTTAATGTCTTTCCAAGCTTGACATCCCTTGATTGGAATTGCGAGAGATTAAAACTGGGAGTTCCAGAATTGGATTATTATTACATTCAACACATGTACTCTGCTCCTGAGCCCTGTAACCCCTATTACAGTGAGAATGTGTGCTACAACCCACTGTTTTGCTCCATGTTCCTTGCCTGCTTTTTAAAGCGCAATCAAAAGATTCCAATTAGACACAATGAAGCTATAGAATTCCAATTTGGGGTGGGTGGGATATAAATACACATGATGGTTGAAATTCTATTGCTGAGTTACATATTAGTAAATGTGCAGTATTCACAAACTCTACGTGGCTCCTAATTTACATGTGGCAACAGTGAAAACCTCCTAATTTTCATTTAGGCCCCTTCCACACAGCTGAATAAAATCCCACATTATCTGCTTTGAACTGGGATATATGGTAGTGTGGACTCGGATATTCCAGGTTTCTTTTTTTGTGACAGGAGCGACTTGAGAAACTGCATGTCGCTTTTGGTGTGAGAGAATTGGCCATCTGCAAGATTGTTGCCCAGGGGACACCCGGATGTTTGGTGTTTTACCATCCTTGTGGGAGACTTCTCTCATGTCCATGCATGGGGAGCTGGAGCTGACAAAGAAAGCTTAACCCGCTCTCCCTGGATTCGAACTGCTGACCTGTTGGTTATAAGTCCTGCTGGCACAAGGGATTAACCCATTGTGCCACTGGGGGCTCCTAGATATTCCAGTTAAAACCAGATATTGTGGATTATTCTGCCTTAGTATTCTGGGTTATATTGCTGTGTGGAAGGGCCCTATGTGGGAAGCTGTTAATGCAGTCAATGGGGCTCTGTTCCCCTGTTACTTGGAAAGCAGCTGAACATATCTATGTGGCTGAATATAAAGACGATTAGTTGTTTTGTCACAGTTACGTGTGTAAGGAACCCACAGTTATTGGGGAGCAATTAGTATATTCACAGCAAACTACCCTAATATGAATATTGGTGTTTCTTCTCAGAGGTAAACGAAGTGTGACCCATGAACTGTATGTGGCTCTTTGGACTATTATTTTGTACCAATGGGGTTAAATCATTTGTTTCCCACCCAAAATATTTTAATATACATATACCCATGTCCCCAAATGCCATTTCACCATTTTAGATCTATGAGAGGCTTTTTAAAAAAAAAACCCAAAAAGTCACATGGAAGTGATTTCTTGGCCCCTCCCTTTTGTTAAAAAAGGCCTCTTGTGGAACAGAACTGTGACACAAATGCCCTTCCCTTTCCCTAGAGGACATTTGGTGGAAAATTGATTTGGAGGGTTATAGCAATGGTTGGATTCTTCCAAAATCTACTGGAGGGGCAATGCAGTCCCTAATTACCTGACGATTGCCTACCCCTATTCATTAGGGTATTTGCCTGTTTGTGAACAACTGCCCTGTGTTTAGCAGATATCACTTCCCCCTGTAAATGATTTTTAAGTGGATCCAACCATCTAGAACCATCCTGTAAGTCATTCACAAGCGGAGCCCATTTCCTTTTAAATAATCTTTTCCTGATTTGAACATAGAAAGTGAGCCAAATTAGCTTGTAAGGCAATGTAACAGGTTCTTTTGCAGGAGTCTGACTCCTTAATTTGCAGCACAAATATATCTGTACAAAATTATAGTCTGAAGGCTCTTGTTGTCTTTTGGTTCTAGGTTGGCCACGGCTCAAATGGGTTGTAACAGATTCGAAGTATCTCTCCAAGTCACCAAAGGACTGGCAGCCCAACATTTCAAACGCAGGGACTGAGCCGGCTTATATTGAGGTATTTAGGGAAGGGGTGTTGATGGAACAATACATGTTACTGTTGTGATATTCTCTAAGAGCCTGGGTTTCTAGCAGAAAAAAATAATGTAGTAAAAATACATACTTTCTCCTTGAATTGAAAATCAATCCTCATATCTACAGATCAATAATCTTCATGGAGTGGTGAAAAGATGCCATTAACAGTTGAATAGAGAGCTTTCGTTAGTATGATAATTATTTCACAGAAACGTCAGGAGAGAATGCCTCTAGAACATGGCCATATAGCCCAAAAAAACCTACAACAACCCATTTCACAGAATTACTATGATTTCAACAGAAAATAATTTAAGTTGTGCCTTAGCAAAATATGAACTGCTTGGGGAGGTAGGGGGGGGGGGTGTTTCGTCAATTAATAGCTAGCTAGGACTAACTTACAGTGAAAGCTATTGTGCCTATTGTGTCAATCCTTCTACCTGAACAGTTTAAAGAAATAGTACATTCTAAACCTCATGTCCAGCAAACTTTTACCATATGATGGATCTGTGGAATGCACACCAACTTTTCATCTTCATTCATCCTCATTCGAGAAAATTGAAGTATCAGGGACCAGTGAATTCAGGCTGGTATTCCTTCATCCTGACACAGGAAGGGGCAAAATCAGGTCTCAGTGGTTGTTAGACTATGCCACCCATGGAACCTCACCATTGTCCAGCGTAATCAGACAAGTACAGTAGGGATGTGGGGTAGGGATGAAGGGCTCCCTGCATTCAGTCTGATGGGTAGTTAGTATATGGGTAGCACTGCTGATTCTTGAAACAAGGACATGAAAAATGTTTGACATCAGTGTTCTTTATTTCCAGTACAAAACCAGCAAGGAAGGGAGCGTCATGGGTGTAACAGTGTCCCGAATTGCTATGTTGTCACATTGTCAGGCTTTGTCTCAGGCCTGCAACTACTCTGAAGGTGAGTACTCTGCTGTCTGTATAGTTGCATACACAGAAGGAGTAGCAGTCAGGGTAGGCATTCCTCATCCCACCCCTAGCAAATTGTGAAATTATTCCTGAGCCAAGACCTAGACTTTCATCCTCCACCCAGACACGTTCCTCAAGCTCCAAATGCATCCTTGCATTTTTGCAAAACTAGACATTTGGTTTTTTTTTTTTTTGGTTTTTTTTTGGGGGGGGGGGGAGGACACAAACATTCTGAATGAAAGCAAAGACTTACATCTTGCTTTAGAGAAGAATGAACTCCCCATAGAGGAATTATGTGCATGACCCACTAAACCAATGTGGATCAGTTTATACTATCAATTTTTTTTCTTGTGATTATAGATTTGGGACTTGCCCATGTGGAGAGAGGCTGGCATGATCAAAGCATTATAGTGACACATCCCATTAAGATGCTTGCAGTCACCTATATTGTAACTTGATAATACTTTGTAGTATTAATTAGAAAAAAAGTTAGAGAGTATCCAAAGAAGCAATGTAACCATGGAAATACATCCCTAGTAGCTCCTGCATCTGAGGAAAATTGTATTGCACTTTATTTTTTAATATTTGGACATTCATTTCACTAGCCATGTTTTTAGCTTTTTTTAGAATACACTTGAACAATGTATTCATGCTTTCCAACTTTTTCATCTGTTCTGATAGCATAACAGCATACATAATACTTCATTGGTTAATTTATACTATGCTCATACTGTCCCTGTTGTACTTTTAACTGGCTACTGCAGAAAACCAAATCTCATTATTTTGCTTTCTGCCTTTCTTTTTAAGCAGAACTGCTTGTAATTTTAAGCAGATGATTGGCATGATCACTGGGGGTGGGCAGGTTTCCTATTAAGATATTTATTGTAGAAATTAATAGAGAGATTAGATGTATACAGTCATGGAATCAATAGGGTTGAAAGAGACCATATGGACCATTCAGACCAACCTCTTGCTTAACGCATTGCTTAAAGCATCTCCAGCAGATTGATGCCCAGAAACTTTTGGAAGATAAAAGTTAAAATAGCATTCACCTTTTTGCTGCAGCATCACTCTATGATCAACAATAATCCCAATAATCTCTGGTAATACCATTGAGTCATGTATCCCTTATCCTATATCTGTGCCTTTGGGTTTTGTGGCATAAACATAGAATTTTGCATTTGTCTGTCTTCAATTTCATTTATTAATATCTGCTCAAGTTTATATAGTTCATTTTGTGTTTTTACAAAACAGATATGTGAAGTGGCTGATAAAAGAGGATTTAATGTATTTTGAGCAGCTATGGACCTGTTTTGTGGGTTCCTATGCTTTGAAGCTGACTAGGTATTAATGTTTCATGGAAGTTGAGTTATATGCTTTGCAATTCTAAATCCACTGCTAATATTTCTATTCTAGGTGAAACCATAGTGAATGTCCTGGATTTCAAGAAGGATGCAGGATTGTGGCATAGCATGCTAACTGTAAGTCAGCATTTTAAGGGAATGATCTGGGGTAGTTTTACTGTAATCTTTTATAGTTTTCTCAAAAATCTAGGCTTGCCTTTCAAAGTAGCCAGTCTTCTGCGAAAATTGCATTGGATAGACCACATCAGCTCTAGTTTCTGATACAGAACATATGCCATCCAGTAGACGCCATCTGCTTGCCCACAGAAAACCATATTTAATAATCTAGAGCTGATGTGGTAGTAGTAATCTTTTGTGGATAGTCAGCCTCTCCCCTCCCAACATCCAGTTGCCTCATCGCTATAAGAGGGTTTTGCATGACCAATCGCTCTCGTTGCCGTGTGGTTTTGAGGCAACGGTGTAGAAATGTTGAGACCACAGACCATATTTTCGTTCTTGCAGACCATTGGTGGTACACGGACCACAGGTTGGGAACCGCTGCTCTAGTCCAACAACATGGCCACATCATAGCTAACTGGATAATCTTTTAAAATATGCTACAGAGGCAGAAGTACATAGTTTGAATATCTAAGCTGCTTTGAACCTGAAATTTGAGGAAAAGACATGATAGATTACCATAACCAGATCTGATATCTTCTAGGAAATTATATTTCCCTGGAATTAAAGAGGAAATCTTCAAAGTGTGCGCTAGCTGGTGCAGGCCTAGAGTTAAAATAAAAACTATGCCTAAATGGAAAATTATGGTGATTACACTATTGCTCCATCAATGAATTAATTTATGTAATTATTTCCTGACCTCTATTATCAGGAAAAATCACATTTTTTCAGGGAAAATAGATTACATCTGATGAAGAGAAGTCATTTTGGACAATATTGAATGCATCTAGTTTGAGTTTGTGTGCCATGCAAACAGTTTCTTCTAGTGTGTGTATATATAAACTGTATTCTTCCTTGTGCTTTACTTTTAAAAATGGATTTCCTTTCTTTCTTTCAGAGCGTCATGAACAAACTGCATACCATCAGTGTACCATATTCAGTTATGAAGACCTGCCCTCTTTCTTGGGTACAGAGGGTTCACACTCATAAAGGTACATCAGACTTGAATAGATGTTGGCTCATCTTGAGCACAGTGGCGGGTCTTCTTTTGGGGTTTGTAAGGCATTTTTAGTCCTAGGAACCTCCATAAGAGCACTTGCCCTTCCTTGGGATTCAGAATGTGACTCATTTAATAAAACAACTTCCAGTTTTAGGGCTGGAGATTTTCTGCTAGAAAAAGATGGGGAGGCCACACCTTACACTAAAGAAGAAAGGATGTCTCTGGGGATTTCCAGGAGTAGCAGTTCTTGTTTCAGAGCAAAACATGACTGCACTGAAATGTATCCATAGGGATAATATGAGTGTACACTGACCATATAATGGAATTTCAAATTGCATTATATGGCAGTATAGGTAGGGCTTTACAGAGTACAATCACCGTGCTCAGGTTTATGCTGAAAAGGATGCACCTCACAAACCTGTAAAATATCCTCTACCTGTCCTCCTTAGTATTGTGTCTCTTCTAGGTTTTCACTTGCTCTATCCAAGTTACTTTTAAGTAGAAGAACAAAAAAGTATCCCCTGCATCAATTCATCCTGTTTTTATTCCTCTGGGTTGCAGCTAAGGTAGCCTTGGTGAAGTGCCGAGATTTGCACTGGGCCATGATGGCTCATCGGGACCAAAGAGATGTGAGCTTAAGTTCCCTGCGGATGCTGATTGTGACTGATGGTGCTAATCCCTGTGAGTAGCCCTGTAGCCCTGCTTTTCTCTTGCACTTCCTGTTTCGTGAGCAGTTTTTTTCCAACATTTCTTGAAACTGTGTATCTGAGAGAAACTAAGATTAATGCACATTCACAAAGGTGCAGAATGATTCCTTAAAAATTGGTAGAACACTGTATATTATGTTAAGTGTCTGAGATTTTGTATGTTATGTAATCCAAAAGTTCACAAACTGTATGGCTAACCAAATGAAATGCAAATGGTAATAAGTTGTTAACAAGAAGTGAGGCCTCAGAAAGTATACTCACTTCAGGGACTTCCAGATGAGATTTTATGGTAGGTTGGTTCAGACTTTGCAATAGGAAAAAAAATTCAGTGGCAAAATAAGCTGCCTAGAAGGAAGGTTTCAGCTGGCAAATGGTCTTTAAGAGATACAGGACCTGCAAAAATATTTGGATAAATGTGGATTTTATCCAGTCTTAAAATGATTCTTTTAAGGTATGGAGCAGAATAGAAAAGGACCTGATAGGGTGAGATAATTATATCTGTCATTGTTGGCTAAGAATTTTTGTGATGAAAAAGTGAAAAAATCACAAATAAAACAACCTACTTTTGCCAGAAAGAATACCTCTAGAAATCCCTTAAGTCCATAGAATTATATTGAAGGACTTAGTCATTTCTAGAAAGGTGTTTTCTCTAGGAAATTCTAGGTTTTCCAGCATGATTGTTTTGCAATTCTATTTGAAATTATAAATGCCTGTGGAGTTAAGAGTAATCTCTGCTAAAATGGAGAAAGGCAATTTCTTTGGATGCAGGAGAATGGAAGCTCCTTGTTAATGAAAGAGACATATGGGCATGTGCATGTTTAAATTGCTCACAGGGGATGAGGCCACAGGTCTTTCAAAGAGATGAGCTACAGATTTACATAGGGTGCTCCTGCTTAGTTTCCATAGGGTGCTCCTTCTTTATTGCCTGGCCAGATGGTGTTAGCAAAGAGTAAGTTTTGAATGCAATTAATGGTTTCTAGATCCGATTGAGGAGGAAGCCTACAATAGGAACATCTATGTTAGTCTTGTTGAAGCGAATGATTGCTGAAAATTTATAATCATCCACACATATTTTCAGGTCTGGAAAGAGTCTGCAAAACGTTCTGATATTGAAAAGCATCATTCCGAATGTGTTGCCCTCTTAGTATTAAAATAGGTTCCAGTAACACAGGTTTGGATGCTTGAAGAAGACCTCCACCCCCAAAAGCTTTAGAAAGAGTGGGGAGAGTTATTCTGTTTTATTGCTGCATAACTTGGTATTGCAGTTCTATTCCTGCATGTTTTCTCTGTGGTTGTCTACAGATAGACCCACTACAAAGGATGATGTCAAATGCCCAGGGTTTCAGAAATGCGTTATGGCTCTGTAATTAAATGAACTGGTCTGACATTTGAAAGAGGCACTCTATTACTGCACTTCCACATGTCTGCAGTGCACGCCAATGCTTGCAAATCTTATTAGATGGAAAGCTCATATAAATTAGGTATATCAAGACTTTTTAATCAGTCTTTGTGGTTGTGTTGGCAGGCCCCAATTCAACATTTAAAATGAGAATAATTGCTTTTCAGGGTCTGTGTCCTCCTGTGATGCTTTCCTGAGTTTATTCCAGAGCCATGGACTAAAACCAGAGGCCATATGTCCTTGTGCTACATCTGCTGAAGCAATGACTGTGGCAATTCGAAGGTATGTCTAGTTTTCCATCTAGATTGTTTTGTGTGTTCAAGAGCTGCTCCTACATATAGAAATACAGTCAGCATTTCATATACATCAGTTCTGCATCCATGGATCCAATGAGCCACACCTTGAAAATATTTAGGGGGGAAAATCCAAAAAAAAAAAACAATCCTTGGTTTTTCTGTACACCAAACACTATGCTGATGTGTAAGCATACCCTGATATAGTCTTCTTCCACCTGCACTTTTTTGAATTTTTCATCATTTTATATGAGGGACACCATTTTACTATACCATTGTATATAATTGGACCTCAGCATCCATGGATTTTGGTATTCACTGAGTGGTCCTGAAACCAAATCCCAGTAGATATGACATGCTCACTATATTTGGGAAGAAATTTTTACCTGGAGATTCTGAAGCTGAGTTCTTTTCAGTGCTAATTAGATAAGTAACTTTTTGCTTCTGTTCTTTGAACAGATGGTAGTACCGTAATTTGGATGTAAACAGACACACACGGATAATCTGAACATAGTAGAATCCAAAGAAGAGCTAAAGACGATAATGAAAAATATTCCTATTTTAATAAATATGTGTTACTCATTTCAGAAAACATTCCTTACATATGTTCATCACTCATTTTGCATTATGGTATATGAGCCCCCGGTGTCGCAGTGGGTTAAACCGCTGAGCTCCTGAACTTGCTGACTGAAAGGTTGCAGGTTCGATTCTGGGGAGCGGCATGAGCTCTTACTGTTATCCCCAGCTTCTGCCAACCTAGCAGTTTAAAAACATGCAAATGTGAGTAGATCAATAGGTACCGCTCTGACAGGAAGGTAACGAGGCTCCAATCAGTCATGCCAGCCACAGGACTTTGGAGGTGTCTACGGACAACGCTGGCTCTTCAGCTTAGAAATGGAGATGAGCACCAACCCCCAGAGCCTGACATGACTGGAATTAATGCCAGGGGAAAACCTTTACCTTTTATACAGTAACTAACAAACCTAAAATTGAAAAAAAATTAACTGTTCTAAATAGTAAATGTTTTTAAAACATAAAAAGGTATTTGTTTATTGTCTGCTGCATGTTCAATTTTAGTTCAAAGATGGAAATGCTCACATCTCTTTAAACCTGCTAAAAGGATGTGATTTTTGTTGTTCACTCTGTAGTTTGAGGACTTTGTGAGAGTAATTAAAATAGAAACCCGAAGCTTTGAAATGGGTTCTAGGCTGGCTTTTAAACTATTAATGAGAAACATAAAATATGAACAGGGATTATATTTAAGATTTATATACCATCCTTTATTTCTAGATTACTGGGCCTAAATTAGGAATTCTCTGGCCCTCCAGCTATTGTTGAGTTTCAGCTTTCAGCAGTCCTAGTCATTAGCAGTGAGGAATGTTGGCATTTACAGTTCAGTAACATCTGGAGGGCTGCCCATTCCTGATTTAAGTCCTCAATTTCTTCCTGATGTGGAATGGCTTTGCCCAACATCATCAAGAGGAATAAGCCTGTACCATTGGATTGTCTGAATTTTTCTCATCCTACAGAACACTCCATGTCCAGCAGATTTTGCATCAGTTCTCTGGGTAACTTTTGCATCAGTTCTCTGGGTAATCATGTTGTGTTTTTACTGGTGGCCTGGTGTGAAGTAACACAAGCAATAAAATTTTCCAAAGATTGGTAGCTATGGGATTAATTATGTGTGGGAAAGCCATCAGGAAACTCAGTTCTGAAAACTGCCCTGTCATTTCAGTTTTGTGAAGGAAATATCTTGATGGGAACCAGTAGTGTTCCCTGTGTATTGTGCTATAATATAGACATAGAGTTCAGATTTGCAAAGTCTACTTTAGTTATTTCTCCTTTGCTTGAACACCAGTTTTACCAGTAAAAAATGGATCGAGAATAGTAGTTTTTTTTTTGTTGCTATTGAACAATTAGAACTTGGGATGCTGATACAAAATTTCCAATGACCTTCTATTGAATTCTGTTCACCTTCCTGCCCCTCCCTCTTGAAATCTTTTTCCCCCTCAGGCCTGGTGTCCCAGGGGCCCCTTTGCCTGGAAGGGCTATCTTATCAATGAATGGTCTGAGCTATGGTGTCATCCGTGTGAACACAGAAGATAAGAACTCTGCTCTCACTGTGCAGGATGTTGGACACGTGATGCCGGGCGGTGAGTATCGAAATGATAATAGTATTATGTATTGTTCTTGAGAGAGAAGAGCTGTGAGATTTTTCAAATTTGTTTCATTCAGAATCATGTAGGAAGATAAGCTCCAAGTAGCTTTTCAGCTTCCTGAACTGGACCTTATAAAATTGCTGATTAACTTTCCAAGTGCTGATGTCTGAATCTGCTCTTCCCTTCACATTAATTCTTATTTTAGTTTTATATACTTTATACTTCAAACTTGTGGAAAGGGGCTATCTTGTTGTTGTTTTGTTTTGTTTTGACCTGATATCAGGTTCCTTTGGCAGCACCAAGGGTTGAGAAGAAGTGATTAAAAGAATAAAGGAGAAATGTAGCCGTGGTTTCAATCACAAAGGCAGCTTGTGCTATGATTGAAACTAGTAACCCACTATTGTTGCAGTGTAAGTTCTCTGCTACTCTGTAGAAAACACTTCATTTGTTGGTGATTCCTGTCATTCAGGCTGGAATAACCTGAATGGAAAAAGCAGAAGGGTTCCTCTAATCCCTTTGATCTTTACGGGTTTGAATTGTCTTGGTCCAGTAAGCTTCTGTGGCATATACTTGGCATATACTTATTTCTTTAACAGAAATAAAATTTTGTAGCAATTAGCTCATTTGAATTTTTGTTTTGCTGCCTGAGCCCATGTTGCCACTTGACAGATTCTTCTCTTCAGTCTTATTCTGTCCCTGACTGCCCCCATC
This sequence comes from Anolis sagrei, assembly GCF_037176765.1. Lineage (NCBI taxonomy): Eukaryota > Metazoa > Chordata > Lepidosauria > Squamata > Anolidae > Anolis > Anolis sagrei. The sequence continues at coordinate 140,692,136 of NC_090022.1, forward strand.
CAACAGAAATAATCATGCATCCAGGGAGGAATCACCAAAAATGCAATATGAGTGAGTTGATCACTGTGTTTATTGTTAACAGCTGCGGAAGCACAGAGAGTGCATTAAGCTTCCCAGTTTGGTCCTGTTTAGTTCTCTTGCTTTTGAGTGTGTTCTGTACCTTCAGCAAAGGAGCTGATTCAGCCTCTGGTTGGGAAGTGTCCTAATGCCATGTGGTTTGTTCTAGGAATGATGTGTATCGTGAAGCCTGAGGGCCCTCAGCTCTGCAAGACAGATGAAATTGGTGAAATCTGTGTTAGTTCCAGAGCTGGAGGGATGGTGTATTACGGGCTGACAGGAGTCACTAAAAACACATTTGAGGTATGTAATGCTTTAATTCTGTTTGTAGCTTTCAGATTTGTACGTTATTTTGTCCTGTCAGTGAGCAAGCCTTCAATGTCTCCCCTGCACCCTTTATTTGTTTATTTGTTGCAACTGAACCTCCCTGTTTTTACAGTCATTAGCACTTATAATGTATTTAGAAGTGAGTTTAACATTCTTTTTCATATACATTGTTCATCGTTCTCACAGCCATCCTCTTAGATAGGACAAAGGTATTCCTAATTCACACAATGGCTGGGGTACATTTAGATACTGTATACAGCCCCATGCCTATGGGCTGAGTACCTGTGGTTTCATCTACTCTCTTCTCACAAAATATGTCTCTTCTGGGAATTTTCTAGGCTGTTCTATGGTATGCTTCTGTCAGAAGTTACCATAGAGTTGAAAGAACTCGCAATGTCCAGAGAATTTTCTAGATCCTTTAGCGTAACTCTATGGTCGTTTGTGGCATATTTAGATAAGGTTCACCGTGATCCATGGCTTCCTCTTTCCATACCAAGTTCAAAAATGTGTGGCCTGGAGATACAGAGGTTGTACTATACTTAAAAGGAATATAAACCAGAGTGGAATTGTGGGGAGGCTTAGGATGCAGAGGCTGTGCCATTTTCCAGGACAGTTTAAATATATATGTTCTATGTTCTCTCATTCATAGGGATACAGATCTCTGCAAAGCATCCCTTACAGTTTATTCTCCTTGCCCTGTTAACCTTCTTTCTCTCTGTTCCCATCTGACAAACAAATCCTTGTGATGTTGTGAACTTAAGATTGTTTTTGCTGCTGTAATGAACTTCAGGTAACTAAAGGAGGAAAAGTTGGTGCACGCCTCTGCTTCATAATATGGGATTCTGTACTGCAGAAAAACAATGTTTCCAGTCTTGCTAAGTCTACTAGTAAACATGCCTTGTGCCTGTCAAACAGTCAATTGTGTTTTTATTGACGTTTGTTTGTTTTCTGGGCTTGCAGTCAGTCCGAATTAATGTCAGAGTTAGAGTTGTATAATCAAAGTACTTCTTACATTTGAAAAAAGGCTCCTCTTATATTGTAGTGTAATGTGCTACATATCTTTCCATGTAGAAAAGTCATTGCTCCTCATTTATTTTCTTCTCACAGGTCATCCCTGTCAATTCATCTGGCTCTCCTGTGGGTGATGTACCCTTTGTGCGCTCCGGCTTGATGGGGTTTGTTGGACCTGTACGTTCACCTACTTTTGAGTGCATGTTATATTCAAGAAACTAAATGTACACAATTGACCAAAGTTATGCACAAAATTTTGAATTATTTCATTAAATGCTTCCCAGTATTCCACCTCATAATAGTTGCTTTCCCCCCCCCCTTCAAAAAAGGGGGGTACAACTATTATATGGTAAAATGTTTTGGGACCTACGGGGTCTCCTTTGGCTGCAGGCAGCCACTCACCTGAGCATCTGCTGGCCAGAGCTAGAAAGCTTACCTTAACTGCACCATCCCCCACCTACATGCCTGCCCCTCAGAGCTATGGGGCCTGTTCCAAGGGGCAGGGGTACAGGCAGGGATGCAACTATTATGCGAGAAAGCATTAAATCCCCAAATTGTGACCCCAAGAAGGGGAGTGCAACTATTATGAGATGGTGACTATTGTGTGATGAATTACATCCAGTTATTATATATTTTTAAACGCCAGGCATGAATCCTACCTATAAGGGACATAGATGTACATTTCCCAGTTTTATATAGGTTGGAATACTGTATGACCCCCATTAAATTGAAATCCTGTCTCATTTTTATATTAACTAGCAATGAGGTTGATTTAATATAGTTTCTGAGTATCCTACCTTTAACTTTGCTCAGAGATAATCCTTCACTTTATTGACAGTCCGGAAGCTATCAGATAAAGCTACTTCTTAGAATTTTCTCTAACTCCCTGCATTTAAAAAACAGAGCAAGCATATTACTTTAAAAACATATTTCTTCATTTTTTAGTATTTTAGCAGAGTATGAGGAGAAATGTACATATATGCAGAGAGGTCTTAGCATCCATTATGTTGACTTAATTTATCATCTTTTTGGTCCTGGAACACACTTTGTGAATCAACATCTGAGATGCTTAGGTTCTTTATCTCCTGCGATTTGAATCACACCTAATGCTTTGTGAATAATGTAGAATCTTCCTCCCAAATTTGCCTTTAGCAAAAAAATGAGAACTGGTTTGAAATTTGTATCATATTTTGGTCCACTTATTAACTGGAGATATAAACATTGATATACCCTTTGTAGGCATGTATGTCTAGAAATTTTAGTTTAAAAATCAATTAAAATGAATTGTCTAATCCACAAACTAATGTGAACAAAGTAATTTAACTTTTATCAAAAAAGGAGCCATCCTCTTCTGTGAATAGAGTGGTAGAAGTTGAGAGCTTAGTGTGTACCGGGAAAACCTAAAAGAAGCACCAACCTCTCTCCTCTCTCAGCTGTGGTACCACTTCTGGCCTTTTTGAATGCACTGGTGTTCTCTCCTCTCCAAGGAATAATCCAGAACTTATCAGTGGATCATATCAAAACCCATACTTTTGGCCCCCAAAACTGGCCTCGACTTATATAGAAGTATATATGATAGATCAGATGAAAAAAATATGAGGGTATTTGTATTCCAACATGACTAGATTTCTCAAGTTCTTAGTTTGTAAAATGCCTGGTTTAAGTGGTCACAGTTTCTTTATGTTACATCTTCAAAACAATGTGCTTAAGATGGGATGTGTATATGTGGTTGTCATGGAAGCTGAAATAAAATGGGGGGGGGGATGAGGGAAGTATTAACAAAAGGAGAAAGAAGCAGCTCTGTTCACTGGTGTCCTGTTTGACTTACAGGGTAGCCTGGTATTTGTGGTTGGAAAAATAGACGGGATGCTCATCGTTAGTGGGCGCAGACATAATGCTGATGACATTGTGGCCACTGGACTCGCTGTTGAATCTATCAAGACAGTTTACAGAGGAAGGTTAGTTTAAACCTCCTCTACGTTGGTTGATTACCTTATCCTGTGGACTGGTATCTTTATGAAAGTTAATGGAAGTCACTCTCTTTTTCTCCCCTAGTATGTCTTTGAATATGTGCTCGCCATATCTTGAATTTAGTTTAGAAATGAGAGGGGAAAGACCTCATCTTTTTATTGAAATCAGGAGGATCTTTTAATAATGGTGGCATTAGCCAGCGTAATGATGAGATAAATGGTGCAAATTAATGCAATTAATTAACTGAAACTGTTCAGAGTTGTACCTTGTGCAGAAATCTCTGCAAACAGACACAGCTAATGTTTGCACCAAAGCATTCCTGCCACAAGAGATAGCTAATACTGTATTTTGAAATCAGGATTTCTGAATGTTTTTTGGAAGTGGTAAGTATTTAGAAAGCTTAGTAAATGCTGAAGCCTTTTGCAGTGAATTTTTCACTTTTGAGGCAGTATGGATGGTTTTATGAAGACAAACAGATGCTAACAGGAAATATGATAGAAGCTCTTGAAATGCATGATTTTGTCTTTTGTTGCTCTTTCTGTATGCCATGTGTCCTGGTGATGCCAAATCAGGCCTCTCTGTACATATCTGCCCCAGGATACTTTGTCCAACTCTGTGGACATCACTATGTAGTAAAGCCAATTTTTGCCATGGAATGTTAATTTAATAGGAAGCTGCAATACACCCTGGCTTTCCAATTAATGTACCTGTCTAGTGCACGTGTTTCCAAATATCTGTTCATCCTCTTCATACTTAGGGGTACACCTAAAATTGAAATGTATGAAGCAGGTCTGCTTTCTTCCAAAAATAAATTTCTTTGTAGCCCTCCTGGGCCGTAATATAACCTTGTTAATCCGCTGCCCAACTCCCTTTCTCCTTCTCCTACTTGGGAATGGATTGATTCGTCTATTTCTAGGCCATGTCCATTTTTTTATTTATTTAACCTTAATTCTGCAGTATAGTTTCAGCATCTGTATTTCTATGCACAAAATTTGCATTAATGTCAATTTGCAGTTTTTCTGTATTTTGTACACCCCCTTTTCTATGTAACTTCCCTAATATATAGAATTTCTTATGAAATTTTTGAAGTGGGAACTGCATTGCAACATTTCAATATGTGTGTATTATATTATATCCTTATATTAGATGGATAGTTCAAATTAAACGGTTCACCCAAAATGTATACCAGATAAAATTATCTCCCAACCACCTCTTCCTCACTGTGACTTTTCTCCCCCCCTGTGCTTTCCTCATCCTGTTGTGCTAACAAGCTGTCTGTCTGAGCATTTACTATGCCGTTTCTGTGTCCTAATATGCTGTTCACTGAAGCGTCGTAGCTGTCATCTGTCAACTCTCTTAAAAGGGCTCCTTTATTGCAACATGGACAAACGTAAATATTTAAATCAATAAACACCATTAGCTATTGAGATGTATGAAAACTAGCTGTAGGCTGTCATGTACCTGTATAGAAACAGCAACACTCCCTTCTGGAGATATTGCATATGTTCCAAATCTATAGAGAAGGTATTGAAGGAAGGATGATGATATCTGTGAAGGGAGACTTTGGGTGCTATAGTTAGTGGTTATAGTTTGACACCCCCCCCCCCCCCCCCATATTGTCTTGGGATATGTTCCAAGACCGTCACCTGAACTCCTACTCCGATTGATACCTGAAACCCTGGGAAAATGTGAATCCTATATTTTGACTATACTTGGGCTGGAAGCATACAATAGAATCACACTGGAAGACCTAGGGCCTCATCACACTCTGTCATTTATCCACTTTAATCCATTTAAAATGCAGCGACTGTCTCCTGCAGAAATCTGGGATTTGTAGTTTAGGGAGGTCTGGGGCTTCTCTGGATGAGAAGTTTAAAGGCCCCTCCCTAAACTGCAGACCTCAGAATCCTGCAGGAGACAGCCACAGCATTTAAAGTGGATTAAAGTGGATAAACGCTTGAGTGTTATGAGGCTCCTCGAGAAGCCCACAAATACTTCAGGCAGGGGAGAATATTTTGGGGAGTGTAAGTGAATATCAAGTCCATGGATAAAGGGATCATACTGTACTTGAAAAAGGCCCTTTGTGGTAAAGGTTCTGAGATCTTTCCATGCACTTGGATTATTCCAGCTTGTGTTTCTGCCATTTCACTTCACCAATATGCTCCCACCTTATACAGCATCACATGTGTTCCTTCCCAGGATTGCTGTGTTCTCTGTGACTGTTTTCTACGATGAGAGGATTGTGGTGGTAGCTGAGCAGCGACCAGATGCTTCTGAGGAGGACAGTTTCCAGTGGATGAGCCGAGTGCTGCAGGTTGGGACAGCTGGAGCAAATGGGTTCCCTCTTTCTTGGAAGAGTCTGCAATTCTTTAGAATACTGTATTTACTCAAGTCAAATGCACACACCTTTTTTGGTGAAATTATGTTGCCAAAATTAGGATATGTATTAGATTTGATGGTGCATTACAATCACAGGTTTGCCAGCCTCGGCCTGAGGGAGGGGCGCAGCTTCCAGTTGGGCATTCTACTGCCTGCCTGCCTCCCTGATGCGGCCTTGCCTGTGCTGTGGGCTTGTTGTCCTCTTGTTGCACTCGTTATTAGGCCCAGTTTTTTCAGCGCCCCCAGAGGACCACTCTAATGTGCCATTGAATCTGGCTGTGGCTTTTCTCCACTGCGGGGGGGTGGGGTGGTGGAGTGGGGTGTTTTATCCTGTTCTTGCTTTCTTCCCCTTTTTGTGTGTGCATTACATTTAGCAGTTTACAAACATGTAAATGATTGTTCATACATGGGCTCTGGGTGCTGGAATGCCATCTTCTGTTTCTTGTTCATAGGCGATTGACAGCATTCACCAAGTGGGAGTATATTGCCTCGCTCTTGTTCCAGCCAATACTTTGCCAAAAACTCCTCTGGGAGGGATCCATATATCTCAGACCAAGCAACACTTCCTGGAGGGGTCACTACACCCATGTAACATTCTCATGTGCCCTCACACATGTGTAACCAATCTGCCAAAACCCAGGCAGAAACAACCAGGTAATTGAGGAGAAACTGGGGGATTTAAAAAAAATGTATGTGCTCCACCTAAGTGGATTGAAAGCTTGTTTTGAAGAGTTGGTGAAGATTCCTTCCCTTAGAATTCCTTCCTGAATAACTTAATTTGGGAAAGAATGGACATAGGGAATCCACAGATAATGAGTGTATTTTGAAGTTATAAAATTGAATGAAATGATTACAAACAGCTGGATACTTAGCCACTACTATTTGGCCATCTTTGATTTATCAATAAGTATTGAAGACAGTTCTTATGTGGCATCCCAGAGGCCTTAGGAAGGATCATAGGTTCCCTGATGAGATAAGAAAGGAAGTTCCAGCCTTAGACATAGAAATGTATTACTCTCGCCACTCTGTGCTACAGCATCAGGGGAAAGGTCTGAAGGTCTTATGTCCCACAATTCTTGAGAAGTCTTTCCTGCTCATTTCTTCTAATCTAATGGAAGAAAAATAGTTTTAAACAATAGCAACAACAATGTAGGAAGGGCAGCAATTTCCTCTTCTCCCTTGCTTCTGCCTTCTCTGTGAGGCCATTTCAGTTTTATGGGTCTTGTCTTCCATGACAATCCTGTTATGCATATTAATTTCCCTGTTTCTTTGCTGTCAGTACCCCTTAAAATATTTATTTCTCTACCTGGTCCTCAGTTCCAGATCTTCATGCTCTCATGATATACATTTATCCCTCCATGTTTGGTTTGGAGCAGAAGACCTATACAAAAGTGAAAAACCACAAATAAAAAGGCTATCTTTTTGCCTAGAACAACTCTCTAGGAATCTCTAGAGAAGTATTCTCCTAGGAATGTCTAGATCAGGCCTAGACAACCAGATGTTTAGACTTCAGCTCCCAAAATTCCTGACTATTGGACCAACTGGCTAGAGCCTCTGGGAGTTATAGTCCCAATACCTGGAGGACCGCAGGCTGTGCAGGCCTGATAGAGATTCTCCAGGCTGACTCTGTGGGTCAACATCTGGTGGAAGATGACCATGGAGTAGGACTGGATGAACTTGAAATTCCTAGAGAAAACATTTTAATATAATGTATGAGTAGTTAAATCTGTACAAGTCAAACCCTCAAATGTGGAAGGCCAACTATGCTCTTCCATATAACTCTCCAATTTCTTCCTTTTGTCCATTTGTTTGCATTAGCCCAGTCTCAAGTAAAGCTCAGGGAGTCTTCCTGGCGTCCTCAGAGTCATAATGCTCCGTTCCCTATCTCTCATACTGCTGTTTTTATAGAGCAGTGGGATGAAGCTTTCATTACCAAGTTCTTGTATGTTGTTTCTGCCCATAGGTGTCGGCCCTGCCTCTGTGATGGTGGGAAACCTGGTTGCAGGGAAGCGCATTGCACAGGCTGCTGGGAGGGACCTTGGACAGATAGAAGAGAATGACCTGGTGAGAAAGGTGAGTCCCCAGAGCACATTACCCACCTTTGCATTAGCACCTTTGTCAGAGATGTGGTGTGGGAAAATTCCAATGAAAATTCTTCACAACAAATACATCCCATAAAAGTTCTTCATGCTGACTCTCTCATTTTCTCTCACTCAATGCATCCATAGTTGTCTAGTCTATTGTCCTGGAATCAATCATGTTAATTGGGCTAAATATTGAATATGATATTCTAGTTATTCTTTTAAAGCAATAAGCATCAACAAACTCTTGCCCTCAGTGGAGTGGACTAGCAAGTGAATACATTGCAAAGTTTGTTTTTATTTTACAAAATCTCTTGCTTCTCAATTTGTCACAAGTAGAATTAGTCAAGACAAGTTGCCCTTGCTCACATACGTCCTTTAGTGAAATAAACTAGATTTATTGAATCAGGTTTTTTCTCAACTTGAAGCAGAGCTGGCAATTAGTGCAGCATATGAATGGGCGAACTTGAAAGTCTTACATCTGTACCTTTACACACAAAAGTTATACAGTTGATATACAATATTTTTTAAACAGCTCCCTATAGGTATGTGCCCGTTACAAATATAGTGTTGTCATTTTCATAAAATATAAAGGAAATATATGTTATCTTCTTTACATTATAACAAATATTCCAATAACAAAACTTCAGCAGAAAGATTTGCATATTCAATATGTTTGAATATAATATTTAAACTGAGTAAACTAAATCAAAGTAATATTATGTAGAACATTGGAAATTTTTACAGGAAATTTTGCAGTTTTATTCCCCTACCTCCCCCCCCCCAAAAAAACAAAAACAAAACAAAACCAACAACAACAACCACCTCATATCACTGGCTTGTGCAAACCTCTCTTATGGCCCTATCATAGTAGAGCAGGACTGCCATCCTCTTTTCTGTCATGATCTGAATTTTCTTCAGCATACAATCTATTCCTTTCTGTTTTTATGTTGCTCAATGACCAGGGGGCAGTCAAACAATGTCCTGGATCCCAGGTCCTTACATGTTCCGTAAGCTTTCTGCTGCTCCTGTTTGTGCTGGAGACTTGCCAGTCAGCCAGACTTGTGGTCCATTTGATAGTTCATGTTGCAGCTAACAGCCTTCAAAAGAACCTTGGTGATCTTCTGTATGCTTTGTGTTGCCTCATTCTGCACCATCTCAGGGATGTCCATGCCACTTAACCATTTCTTTTCTTTGCAGCATCAGTTCCTGTCTGAGATACTCCAGTGGAGAGCACAAGCCACTCCTGAACACATGCTTTTCCTCCTGCTTAATGCTAAGGTACAGATGGGATTGGTTGCCTTTGAAGTAGCTGTGTGTCTTGTGTTCCTTGTGGGGATCAGAGACATAGCTAGTTCTTGTTCCTTTCATATTTTGCGTGGGTGAATAAGTAATTCAGATTAAACGATTGTGTGCCATATTATTTCTTGCAGACTGGGCTCATGAGGTTAGCCAGTTAATGCAAGGCTGTTAACATTAGAGAAGATACTAAGAGAAACTAAAAAACTGGGAGCATCCTTCAGCATATCGGAAGGAGTCACAACATCATATACATTAATTAAAGATTTAGAGAAGCACTAAATCAAGAAAACTTTAGCTAGTAATGATCTTCCTAGCAGCTAAAACAAAAAGATAAGGATTAGGAATTGAATTAACATATAATAGTCCCTGATACTGTCAAATTCTAGCAAGTTTTGAGGATATGAATTACTTGAACTTTGAGCAGTAGCAGAATGCTCCAGAAAGGCTGGGAGGGACTTGATCCAACATCAAAGCCTTGGCTATTTAGGATCACAGTTGTAGTCAACCTTTGAATGTTATTTTCTTGTTGGCCATTGCTATATCTCATGGCAGAAGGGGTTTTCTTGTGTTCAGAGAGAAAGGGGGCCCATTTTAAGCCACTTGGGGAGATTACATTACTGTGGTGGGGGATACTTTCTCTACTATTTTCCAAATCAAGATCGGTTGCTAGTCATCTTTGTTAAAGTTTAGGAATGCTTTGTAAGTTTAGGACACTGTAACACACTGATGCACAGAAATCTATATTTATGTTTGCAACAGCCATGTGTAACAGAGGCATTTTAATGAGAGACAGGGATTTTCACATGGCGACTTCCCTAACAGGCTTGCAAGGGTTGGAAGCCATAGTTGAATTCCAACTTCAGCAAAGTGGATCACCTTCATTTCCTTCAGATGTGTTTACAACAGTACATTGTAGTGCACATATTAAAGAGTCGCAACACATCCTCTTTTAACTGATGTGATTGTGATAACACAGGCATAATTGTTCAAAGATCCTCCTTACAGTTGTTGCAATTGAAACAAACCCATTATGATGGAAATGAACTGCTACAGTGACTGAGTGGTTCTCCCGGGGGGAAAAAGCTGGTGTTTCTCCTGCTTTTGAGTGGGGTATTCAGAAGTTGTTTCCTTCTCTTTTTGCAAGGGGGCCCCAGTTTGTACAGCCACCTGCCTGCAGCTGCACAAGCGAGCTGAGCGAATCGCATCGATTCTATATGAAAAGGGACACCTCAATGCTGGTGACAATGTGGTGCTGCTCTATCCTCCTGGTAAGAAAAGTCCACAGTTGTTCTATTGATGGGGAAGCAGTCTCTATTCACTGGAAACCTCTCTTATGTATGGAACTCTGTGTGGTGTTGGTATCCAGAGATGTAATATGCTGAGTGGAGGTATATAGTGTGCCAGAAAATACTGAACTGTCAAAGGAAATGGAAGGGATGGTAGGGAAGCTGAGGGCATTGATTACCTTGCACTTGCTGTGGCCACATGGGTCCTTCTCGGCACACGCTAAGCCTTTATTTTCTGTACCTCACCTTGTAACTGAAATCATGTTAATTGAATACTTCTGAAAATTGGAAGGGTGGTCATAATGAAATACCATACATGGCCCTGTAGAATCTTCTCCTGCTATAAATTCTTTTCAGGTAGAATTCTCTCTCTGTCTTTCTGTCTCTCTCTGTATCTGCAGTTCACTAATTTTAACATAAGACTTTTAGTGATTCTGAATCTTAAGTTCTCTTGGATGCTCCAGGATATTCATTTCCTTTTCCTGGCATTCTACTAAAAAGTTGGTTGCACACCAGTGGACGGAAATCCAAAAAGCAGCATATTTCTGGTGTGATTTCAAAAACTAGAAGGACAACTAGTAGCTAAATAAGATCAGCGAAAGTAAAAGAGGAAAAGGGAGGAAGCCTTTGGAAAGATTTTGGAAAGATTTTTAAAATACACACTTTTAGCCAAAAATACTGTAAAAAAAGAGTATTAGTGATTATTCTAAACGTCACTAAAAAGGGTTTGGTTTCTCTAACTCTGCTAGATGGCTGATTCTATGGTGATCATTCTAGTGGTCTTTTATCAGAATTTCCTTATTGTTCTGCTCTGAATGAGTCACCATTTCCACTTTTTCCATCCCCCAGATCATCTTGATGGCTTCCTCCCTTTTCCTCTTTTACTTTCGCTGATCTTATTTAGCTACTAGTTGTCCTTCTAGTTCAGCTGTGGGTTTGCTTCTTGCCCTCAAAGGTTGTGACTATTTAAATTGCTTGCAGTAAAGCCCAGAATTAAAATAATGGCAACAGTTAACACCAGGAAAGTGATTATAAGTTGTTTCTCTGATCTATCTTCCTTGTTTCCCTGCAGGCATTGAGCTCATTGCAGCATTTTATGGCTGCCTGTATGCCGGCTGCATCCCTGTGACCGTCCGGCCTCCACATGCTCAGAACCTCACTGCCACATTGCCCACTGTGCGGATGATTGTAGATGTGAGTAGCAGATCACCCAGAGCCACTTCTCACATCCAGTTCGATAGCTTGCCCATATCCTATTATATCAGAATCATAAAATCTTGTTTCTTGAACATCAGCTAGTATAGACAGTATATAATGCCCGTGGGAAGCTATTTTCAGTAATGCTGTTGTAACTGTCAATAAAATAGGCCTCTTCAAACTGTTTCCCTTGTAATACTCAATTGTAAAATGACTAAATACTTCTACGTATTTAGTCATTTTACAATTGTAATTAGTTTTCTTATGAATGCTTCAGCATTGTCACTGTACCGGATTTTTTATTGAATAAAAGCAAATGTAATGTATTAGGCAAAAGGCTCAACATATGAACCTGGGGCCAGGGAGTTTCAGATTCAAGTTTTACTTCAGCTATTAATTATCAAGGGGTAACATGGCAAGCTGCAGCTTCTTAGTATCGCTCTCTTTCCCATAACGTTAAAATGTCTTTAATCTTGAGCTACTGTTTAGATTTTTTTAATGAAGTATTGATATTATGTTTGAAAAGTACTCTAAAGCATGAATTAGGTTTATACTTGGTGGTGATGCCAGTGGTAAATGTGAGGTGACCAAAATACCTTGATTCTTAAATTCAAACTCTAACATTAGTATATGTTCTGTGTTTTCAAGCTTTGTTTCCTAGCAGTAGTGACTTTTGGGGTATATTTTAGGTCAGCAAAGCTGCCTGTATTCTCACAAGTCAGATCTTGATGAGGCTACTGAGATCCAGAGAAGCGGCAACTGCTGTTGATGTGAAAACCTGGCCAACCATCATTGACACAGGTAACAAAGCCTAGTAGTCAATCTAGCTCAAACTTCCAACAGTTTCAAAACCTCCCTCCAAGTTTATTTATTTGCCATGGTCATATAAGAATGAAATTTCTCAACAGTGATAGAATTAAATGGTTGCGTACCCACAAAAAATAAACACAAGCTGTTTGCGATTTCAAGTTGATTCCTCTTATTTTCAAAATAAATGCAGTTACTAAGCCTGGTAGACATCTTGATAGAATGTTCTGAAATGATGAAAAATAAGGAGAATTTGGTATTTACATACATATGGAGAAGTCATGAATGAACTTCTCTAACTTACAATAAGTAGATTACTTTATGAAATCTGGTGAATCTCCAAGGCTTCACTTTGTTCTGTACCCCACCTGCATTGGGTATGGGGCACAGAAAGAGTAATCATATAGTATAGTTGAGTTGGTTATTTACATACATATGGGCTTTCTCCTCATCTCTTAGGAAAACTGTTTATTAAAAAAATACAGACAGTTGAACTTTGCCTGAAAAGTGAGGACATTACATTTTAATGATGTTGAGAAATGTAGTTCTGTTGTATGTCAGCATTTTCCATTTCTTCATTCCCCAAAGAAGCTCACTTTATGGACCACATGCAAAATTAACTACTTTTTTAAATTTATTGCAGATGACTTGCCCAGGAAGCGCCTACCTCAGGTTTATAAGCCACCAACTCCAGAAATGTTGGCATATCTGGATTTTAGTGTTTCCACAACAGGGATGCTTACAGGAGTAAAGGTACAGCCATGCTACATTACTCAATCTCTTTGGGTGTCTCTTGTAGGCTGAACTTCCAATTAGTAGAGTTTTAGATTTTAAATGTAATCAAACCAGACTGTGTCTTGTCTGGCCAGATTATCACTGGATGGGTAAACCTACACATCTTCAGTTGTAATGCAGAAAGGGGGGGGGGGGGGGGAGGCCCAGAGAGCAAAACTGCTATGTTGTACGCATGGAGCTGTGGGCTCAAGAGGGACCTGAGAAGTGCCTTCATCTTTGGATGAAATGTGGCTGACTGGAATATGAAACTGCTCCATTCGTTAAGAAAGGCTTGATTTTCATAGCTGGACTACGGTTACATACAGTTTAGATATTGACATTATCTGCCACTAAACTGCCCCCCCCCCCCCCAAAAAAAAAGAACAGACAGGTCAAACGTTATTTTGTGATACATATACTACCTGTGTGAAAATGGGCAACCTTTTTGGATTATTCTGAGAAAATATATTTTATTACACTCATTTAATAATTGGTTTCTCCCTGTACTTATTGGCCTAATAAGGGTATAACCCTTCCCTGAATTTATCTTACAAGAGGGTGTGAAGATGAATTTGGTAAAAAAACCACAGAGATTATGATAGTGTTGTAAAGAAGTATATGGCTAAGGGAGCTGGGAATGTTTATCTTGGAGAAAAGGCTGAGGAGAGGACATGATAGCCATGTTTAAATATCTGAAGGGATGTCACACTGAGGAAGGGAAAAACTTGTTTTCTGCTGCCCTGAAACCTAAGACATGGAGCAATGAGTTCAAATTGCAGGAAAAGAGATTCCGCCTAAACATTAGGAAGAACTTCCTGATCGTAAGAGCTTTTCAACAGTGGAACTCCCTTACCTCAGAGTGTGATGAATTCTCCTTCTTTGAAGGCTTTTAAATGGAGTCTGGATGGCCATCTGTTGGGGTGCTTTTCCTGTATGGCAGAGGGTTGGACTGGATGGCCCTTGGGGTCTCTTCTAACTCGGTGATTCTAAATCAGCAGAACTATATATATTATAGATGGAGTCTAAGCTTGTTTTCTTGATTTGTTGAAAAGCTAAGCTGGTGCTCCAAATCTCAACATTATCTGCTTCGATTGTGATTAGCTCATGGGCTCACATGTAAGATTGTATTTATCAGGATCCTTTTTGTTGTACCACAGAGATTCAGTGCCATCTCCCTCACCTGTCATCTCTCCTTCTTTCCTCCAGATGTCCCATGCAGCAGTCAGTGCTCTCTGTAGAGCCATAAAACTCCAGTGTGAATTGTATTCCACCCGGCAGATTGCCATCTGCCTTGATCCCTATTGTGGGCTCGGCTTTGCACTTTGGTGCCTTTGCAGGTAGGAGCCTGGTTACTTTGTGATTGATAGCTGTCTTTTAGTTTTAGTATTTGTTTGCTTATAGTAAATCTCTGAACAGGGTTTAGGAAGCCTTTTATCTTCCAGATGTGTTGACTACATCTCCCGTTATTCCTTCCTGCTTCCTGTGCTGTGTTGGGCTTTTGGGAACATCTGGCAGGTTAAAGGTTGCCAACCCCAGCACTTTGCAGTCAAAGCATTCTACATATTTTGTATATCCTACATGTAGACAACAGTATGCTTGGGGAATACATATCTAACATTATAAGATGAAAAAAAATAACTTGTGCAAAAAATGTAATTCAAATGGAGCCCAAGAGTGCACAGAGAATGGTTTTTAAACATAGCCCTCTAATTGTTCATGAATTAGCTCAAGCCTAGAACTTGTATTTCACAACAGAAGGGCATCATGCACGGAACATCCTTTCTCTTGCAGCAAGATGTGCAACTGAGCGCCAAATCACCTATGTCAGATAAAGCATGGTTTTAGAGTCATGTTAACACAGTGAACAAAAAAAAATCTCATAGATAAATGGCATGCCGCATCTACCAGTGCTTACAGTATTTCGTGGCTTGGGCAGTCATGATATCTCCCAGCAGTGGCTCCTCCACAGTCATTGGTGGTCACCAGTATACCTAGAAATGCTGCCTGTTCATATACACCTGTACTGGTGATGGAGGTAGATCACTGTCAGGTCAGCAGGTCGTAGTTCACACTCATGGTCTGTGTATAGTTAGTAAACTCTACCTGTTCTGAGAACTGATATACTGTCTTCTCTGTGATCTTCCTTGACAGTGTGTATTCTGGTCACCAGTCCATTTTAATTCCTCCTATGGAGTTGGAATCCAATCTTTTCCTCTGGCTTTCCACTGTAAGCCAGTATAAAATACGGGACACTTTCTGTTCCTACTCCGTCATGGATATGTGTACAAAGGGCCTTGGGAATCAGGTTGATGTATTAAAGGTAAGAGGCTGGAGTTTATTTCATAGGTATTGGGGTTAAGGCGTATAAAAAAATTCCTTTATGTAAAGACACAAGGCAGCTAGAATAGAATTCTGAAGAAAGCCACTTCTTTTTCTTTTTATCAATATGGTTTGGCTCTTTCAGTATAGCTTTCAGATTTATTTTTAAAATATAGTGCAAGATCTACTGCAAAAAAATTAATGAGCCCCATTGAAATGAATGAAACTAACTGCATGAGTTTTGCGATTTAATAAGTACTTCCATTTAACTCTATCAGTTTAAATCTAAAAGGGAAAAAACACTCATCCTGAATTTAATCTACTGTTTTGATAGCACATTTATCCCCATATTTTTCAAATTATCTTTTCCAAGAAATGAAAGCTGAAAATATTGATTATAATGGAAATACGACAATTTTGTCCTTTCAACTGAAAAATATGGGGCATTCAAGTATAGTGCTAATGTTTTGTTGCTGGTGGCATGAATTATGGCAGGCCTCACTTCGTGAGCTAAATGCATAACATGGAGCTTCAAGTTCTTATTTCACCTGAAAATGTGAAACTATGGTTTGTACAAATCACCCTCACTTGAATTACATTTTCAGCTTTTTCTGGCAGGTTAAAGGTCTGTTTTTTAAACATCCTGCTGTTCCACATTCAGGTTAAACAGGAAATTGTGGTTTGTGTCAAATAATGGCCATGCATTTAGACACCTTCCTCCTGAAAGAAGAAATGGAAACAGAGGAGGGATCTAGGACAGTAATATCCAACTTGTGGCCCTCCAGGTACTTTGGACCTAAGCTCGCAAAATCCTGATCGTTGGACAAGAAGCTAGGGCTTCTGGGAGTTGGAGGCCCAAACACCTGGAGGGCCACAAGTTTGACGCCTCGGATCTATGGTCTGAAGATCACTGCAGCTTTTTCTTATAATAATGGTAATCCATGGATTAGGGTTGCTTCTAAGGGCACATCTATACTGTAGAATATATGCAGTTTGACACCACTGTCACTGCCATAGCTCAATGTTGTAGAATCATGGGAGTTGTAGTTTTACAAGGACTCTAGCCTTCTCTGCCAAAGAGTGCCAGTGCATACCCAAACTATAACACTTAGAATTCCCATAGCATTGAGTCATGGTGTCCTTTTACAATATAGAAGCATCCAGTGTCAGCCATAGTTTACGGTTATTTCTGAAGGCCCTTCCACAAAGTCATAATCAAGGCAGAAAATTCCGCAATATCTGCTTTGAAGTGGGTTATCTGATAACGCACTGCTATATATTCCAGATCAAAGCAGAAAATGTGGGATTTTATTCAGCTGTGTGAAAGGGGCCTATGTCAGTGTCTATCCTAGACTTGGCATCTTTTGGGTCCCTCCACCTCAAACCCAATATCTTCCAGATAATTCTGTCCAGTCCAGTCAAAATGCTTGCAAGAATGTATCAAGTGCAGCATCTCAGGAAGTGCCAGTAAGAATTTCAGGATGATATAATTAACATAATGTACTATGCTATTAAAAGTAATTGATGTTGCAGTCCATAGATCTTGTGCAAAATACCTTTTTACCTTTTTTGCTCAATGGCTTGACTAAACAAAGTTAATAATTAGGTCTGTTGATGTGGATTCAGACAATTAGAGTAGCTATTAATTTACTTCTTATCGTGATTTGGTGGATATTGTAAAAATGAGACCCTTATTGAAGCTTGACCTGTATTATTTGATGTCAGCTGGAATTTTCTCAATGACGAATCACAGTGAATCACTGGTCCTCATTGTTAGAACTCCTTTTTCTGTGTTAGTGTGACCAGATCGATATCTTGCCGTGTGCACAAACACACATATTGTTTTAATGATTACTCAACAACCCGAAATGGTACGCACTGATCTTACTCTTTGAGGGGTACTTTGTGTTTGATCCTTCACTTTTTCCCTTTTGCCACAAGTGGCTGCAAAAGCTCGGGACAGAGATCTAAATAAGGCAGGTGGTGGGGAAGACAATTGTTTCGCACATTTTGTTCATAAGGTACTTGTGTGTGTTTCTAGAGGAAAAGATCATGAGAATTAAACAGATGATAGGTCCATGGTTCTCTAGCGAGTGTAGGGGAATTAAGAGCTGAATCTAAAATGTTCAGATCTAGTGTTAGAATCAAAAGGGTGAAAATATAGTTCAGCTTTAGAAATTGAACCCCTGGAAGCTGTGTGGAAAATTTACAACCATTGGCCTTTTAAAAAATTATATTGGAAAGTAGCTATTTTCTTGCAGTTCCCTCATTCCTTTTTCATTTGCAGGCAAGAGGCATTCATCTGTCAGGGGTCCGAACTTGTGTCGTGGTGGCCGAGGAGCGACCTCGGGTTGCCCTCACTCAGTCGTTCTCCAAGCTCTTCAAAGACATTGGCCTCTCAACCCGCGCCGTCAGCACTACCTTTGGGTCAAGAGTCAATGTCGCTATCTGTTTACAGGTAACATGGAACTCTTATGCCTTCTGACATTTGGGACAGAAATTGTGCTGTTAAGATAGTTCTTTCCTTCCTGGGCATTAGCTTATCCAACCTGCTTTGCCCTTGGAGTATTGAAATGCCTTTAATTACCACTTTTTCTGAAAGAAGGGGTTTACATATTAATTTCTCTTTAACATTTTAGGGAACCTCAGGGCCTGATCCCACCACTGTTTATGTGGATCTGAAATCCTTAAGACACGACAGGTATTCCTCCTCCTCTTCTACTTCTTTTCCTTTCCTTTTTAAATTGACTTTGTTTGAATACTATGAACAAAATAGTATATAATGATTTAATAATATATACCAATTAATAATAATGATTAATAATTATTTATAGTAGAACATAGATTTGCAAAGACCAGATTGGCTTGATTTTGATCAGGTTGACATTTGTCTTCCTAAAATATTTAGAATTAAGTCTTGAGTGGTGACAGGCAGTTTAAGGGGTTTAAGGTTTTTGAAAATGATAAGCAAAGAAAAAGCTCTGTCTTTAGATTTGAACACATTTTAAAATGTTGAAAAGTTACTTTTCATTATCTTTTAATAATTCCTTTGAATAATCCACTTGCTTTGAATAATCCAATTTACTAATACGTTCCTAACATATATTTTGAAATATGTATTTCATACTATGCATTCCTGTTTCTCCAGAGTGCGACTAGTGGAAAGAGGTGCTCCCCAGAGTCTGTTGCTCTCAGAGTCAGGCAAGGTAATGTCATCTTTGCTGTGATGTACACAACCAGACAATTTTAGGTCCTTTGTAAAATCAGGGGACAGTACAATCACTTCATTTTTTGTGGCACCAGGTTAAAAAATGTACGTACTTGTTTATGAGACATGAGCAACATTGCTTGAGAGGTGTGTCTATATTTAGTACTAAACTTAGGGCCTCAGCACATAATGGTACCTTTAAAAATCTTCTCCTTAACCCAGTTATCCAATATTTACAGAAGATTTGGGGAAGATGTTGCTATGTATGTTGCTATGTAATACGTTGTTGGGCTTAGCCTCATGTAAGCCGCCCCGAATCCCCATTGGGAAGATGGTGGCGGGGTATTAAATAAAGAAAAGATGTATACAACTCTCGCTGAAGATTTTGTAATGTACAGATAAATCCCATTTGAAGTCCTGTTTTTTAATACAAGTAATCATCATCTCTAAGTTCCTGAATAAGTATCAAACAGTTATTGCTATCATGATGGAAGGACATAACATGGGATGTTAGTAGGTAGTTTGGAACTGCAGACGTGGACACTACTGAACTGAACTGAAACCCAGCCAGCCAGCTTCAAAGTTGGAAATACCTCTTTGCTATATTATATATCCCATTTTTTCATCTCTATTAGATACTGCCAGGGGTCAAAGTGATCATTGTAAATCCTGAGACCAAGGGACCTGTTGGAGATTCTCACCTTGGAGAGGTATGTGCTGCTTTTGCTCTTGGTTTATATTGGTGTGTCTGGTCCTCTGCTGCTGTTCTCATTCGTTTCAGAACAAGAAGTCTCTGGCCTCAGGATTGCTAATGGGACTTGTTTTGCTCAACCTGTTGAATTTGCGTGCTGAGTTTGTTTTGAATCTTACATTTAGTAGATAAGTTTTAGAAAAATATAGCCACTTTGAATGAAGATGCATTTCAAGGCTCCATTTTATTCTTCTTATTGATAAGTTAGCATTCAAAAAGATGCATCTGTTTTATATGTTAGAATGCATTATCCTCCCTTCATCCTGTTCCAGTATACGGTTGATTAAAAAAACCCAGCCTCTGTTTGATCTTCTTTAAACATTGCAAGTCTAAAGTGAGAGCCAGTGGTGTGTAGTGGTTTAAGTGTTGAACTAGCACTCTGGAGAATAGCAGTTTAAATCCCCATTGGAACCCACTTGCTAAACATTGTATCGGCTCATCTTAGGATCTCCAGAAACCACAAGTCAATAAGACTAATGGCTTGCGTTTTATCACTTTCACAGATCTGGGTGAATAGTCCTCACACTGCCAGCGGTTACTACACTATCTACGATAACGAAACCCTCCAAGCAGATCATTTCAATACCCGCCTGAGTTTTGGGGATGCTGCGCAAACTCTGTGGGCACGAACAGGATATCTTGGCTTTGTGCGCCGGACTGAACTCACAGCAGCCAGTGGAGGTAGGAGAAAATTCTGTACTTCTGACCATGATCACATAAAGAGGACTCCAGAAACAATTGCATTTGATGTTAGTTTCTCCCTGAATTAGAGGCATTATATGGTTTTAGATTCAGGAGTGACTTTCAAAACTATGCCCAACATAATAATGTGATCATGGCATAATGATGTGATAAAAGATCTCTAGTAGCTTTCATAGCTAATTATTTAAAAGGCAGGGAGCCTTGTTTGTTGAGCTTCCACAATAAGGTCATGTTCACTTCGCTCAGTTCAGTTCAGCAACTCCACTTTGAATTCCCTGCACATCTGTTGTTTCCTATTCCTTCCAGAACGTCATGATGCCCTGTATGTCGTTGGGGCTCTGGATGAGACTCTTGAACTCCGGGGCTTGCGTTATCATCCAATTGACATAGAGACTTCAGTTTCTCGGACGCACAGGAGCATTGCTGAATGGTATGGCACTCCAGAATTATCTTTGTTCCCCTTTGGATCAGGAAGCAACATGGCTGAGTTAGGGTATAGCGGGGTCAGAGCTGGGCAGTTGCATGTTGCATGTAACACCATTTCTTGTAACTTGACTTTTTCAGATAATTATATTATGGTTTTTGAGAGTAACATCCAATACACTCTCCCAACAAGTAACAATTACTTATTGATTTTATTTTTTACTTGGTCAGTGTATGCTTTTGGGAGATATTGTGAATTAATTCCCCCCTGCCCAAAACTTCAGGCCAAATGGGTTTTTTAAAAAAGTGACAGAACTAGCAAAACCAGGCAACTTAATGGATTTTTTGAAGCAAGTTGTACCAGTAGGTAGCAACAAGTTAAGTTTTAAAAATTATAACAAATGCCAGAAAATATTTTTTTAAAAGAAAAAAGAATGATTTTTCTAGAATAGAACAGTGGAAACAGGGCTATAGTCATAGGAATCTGGACCTCTGGTTTTGCCATATCTTTTGCCACCAAGGCAGAATTGATTTGACTGCACACAGCAACAAATACTGGCAATGTATGAAGGCCCATTGATAAGGGTTTCAGGTTTTCTCTCCAATGCTTGTATACAGTTGTAAATTATTTCAAACTGTTTCTAGGAAGGGGGGGGGGGTCATTTCAAACCATTTTCTACCCACTGTTTAGCATCTTCTCACATACTGAACTGCAGCAGACTTGAATCAGTGTTGCTAATCTTAATAAACCCCTTTCCTTGCATACAGTGCCGTATTCACCTGGACCAACTTGCTTGTGGTGGTTGTAGAGCTCTGTGGTTGTGAGCAGGAGGCGCTGGACCTCGTCCCTCTGGTCACCAACGTGGTCCTCGAGGAGCACTATCTGATTGTGGGCGTGGTGGTAGTGGTCGATCCCGGGGTCATCCCCATCAATTCCCGGGGAGAGAAGCAGCGCATGCATCTCCGTGACAGCTTCTTGGCCGACCAGCTGGATCCCATCTATGTTGCATACAACATGTAATTTTTGGAAGTGCAGGTCTCTGTACGTACTGTTTACAAACCTTGCAAGGACGAGTGGAGGCTGTAAAACAACAAGAAGAAGCAGCTGGCTGTCAAATAGCAAAGGTGGACCAAGCCATCTTAACCCCTCCCCTCGTCTTATTGGGCTGACAGCAGGATGGACTGATCTAAAGGCTGAAAGATGGCTGCCAATTGAAGAAGTCATGTATTTGCAGGAGCTTAGCTTTATGGACATGGAAAGTTGGCCTGCATGAAAAAAAAACAACAAATTACTAAGGCCTTTACTGTAGTGTTAACTTTTTCATCTGTTGTAAATATTTGTATTTTTTTCTAATACTGTTTTAGGATTCTACGAGGGGCAGGTTTATTTAGTTGAGAGACCACTCTGTAACTCCAACAACCGAGTATTTCTCATTCCCCATAAACTGTGTGCTTTAGGACAGTAAGTTAGCTTAATTATGTAGTATTCTATTAATATGGGATCACAGTGATTACTTAAAATTGTGCCATGACCAAATCCAATAATCCACTGAACCGAAGAATTACTTATTCCTATAGATATTTCTTGAAATTAAACAAAAAAGGATTTGCCTATATTTTAAATATGTAAATATTAATATGCATAATTCATTTATTTAGAAATTTGGCTTGAATAATGATAACGTATGAGGTAGACCGTTTTAAGGATTTTAATAAGGTCCTTAAAATCAGTTGTGTGTGTGTATGTGTGCTAGATAATTAATGCAAGAAATGCAACTAGGTTATCTGTTCAGTTTTTACACTTTTGCTCCTGGCCAGACTATGTCATAGCATGTAGAGAAACCAATGTTTTAGAGGCACATGTTTTTAAAAAGAGGCTGAAGTCCATACGCTTTAAGAGCATTTTGAAAATGACGACAAAAATCACTACTCTGGAATGTTTCATATCATCTTTCCAGCCTCTGCTTGCTCTTGTCATGGGATGATGTGTATATAGACGGGTTACCAGTTAACTAGAACCACTCAGTTCATGACCCACATCATGATTCTTCCTTTTCCTTCTTCGTTTGTGTGCAGTAATATATGCAGATGCCAGAGCAGTTTTTATTTAAACTGGAAAAACGAAAGCCCTGCCTTTGATGCCCTTGCTGCTTCTTGGCGAGGCTTTTGACTGCAGAGCGAAAGCTTTGGCAGAATGCCTTCAAAGCAGCGACAAAGCAATCCTGTCGGCAGAGTAGGACAATACCTCTGCAGATGTTGCGATTGTCCCATTGGAGGATGGCTGATGGGTTTCCAGTCTTCAAAGAACTGATGACAAGAGATGCCTTAAAGTGTGCTGGAACAACCTTGGTTTGTCTGGGAGGGGTTCACAGCCCCCACTTTGTCTTTGCTGAGCTGGGGAGACAAACAAGATTTCAGTCTTTTCGTTTATTGCATCACCTTTTGGGGATTGCACCCTTCAGGGTCTTCTTCCATGTGTTCCTTTTTGTTGTTTGTCAGCAAAACAAAACACTGAAAGTGGATGCCAGCAATGGTAACAACTCTACTTGGGCCAATTTGTGGTCTGTTTTGTAAATAGCTAGTCTATTTTAATATCTGTTTACCCACCCTGTAACAAAGCTAATGTTTTTAGACATTTTTAAAAGAGATATAAATATAAACTTGGATTAAATCCTCAACTGCAGCAGCTATATTATGTGCAGCTCTGGCAAGATATCCCTTAAAACAAATTCCAAATGTATACTTGAAAAAATTTCTCTACAGACGTTCAGACTTCTTTTTTTTTAATGGCCTGATGTATCAATATTTTAGACAGTGCTTTTCAGTATATTAACAAAACATTTGCAGTTACCTTGGTCATACATAACGGTGATGGGTTGTATCATAAAATGAAGAATTGTGGCAGAACTAGAACAGGCTGGAGAGAGTCCCATCACTTCAAACTGCTGAAATATTAACCGCTAGTTCTTCACAGAGATGGTCTGAATAGTTTGCATTATCAGTATTTCCACAGTGTGGTGCTGCTACATAAACAGAAAAAAGCCCTTCATGCTGATGCAGTCTTACTTTGTAGTAGTTTGGGAAACACACAGAGACACACACATAAGTAACACACAACTCAACACACATAGAGGCGAAGCAGTTGCTGGCTTACAGCATGCGTAGTATATAGATGGGCTTTGGCATATAAATGCCCTCTGTGCTCCAGCCCTTATTTATTTAACTCCAGTCTTGACTTAGTAGGAGGTCTTTCTCTCTTTCCTTCTGTCTTTGAAAACAAACCACTTTCTTATTGTCCTTCCACTGAACACAACAATAGCATGTTCCTCTGCCAACAGCTGTGGTGGTATTATCTACACCTATGTGATATCTTCCCCACTCCACTCCTCCTTAACACAATGACTTCTCCACAGACGTAGTATGAT
Source organism: Anolis sagrei (assembly GCF_037176765.1). Lineage (NCBI taxonomy): Eukaryota > Metazoa > Chordata > Lepidosauria > Squamata > Anolidae > Anolis > Anolis sagrei. Next base: position 140,716,156 of record NC_090022.1, read on the forward strand.
AGAAACATTGTGTGCAGTACAGTTTGGAATACTGATCTTATATACTGTAAATGGGGAGAAATCAATATTTCAAATCTGCATATAGCCCTCTCCCTTGGTCTGATTATGGACCCCCTTAGTTTAATGTGTGATTTTGATGCAGAGCATTCTCTTTCCCAGAGTCTCATAATTACTATTCCAGGGATTTCAGTTCTACTTGGGGTTTTATTTGGTGGGGGGGGGGGGGGGCAGGGGAGGATTTAGTCTGGAGACCTCTTCAGTGCTGCACAATTGTTTGCCTTCAGGTCACTTATACAAAATGGCTGAGATTCCAAAGGAATGACTGTGGGATCAGTGTCATCTTTGCCTGGGCTCTGACACTGATTTGCTCTGTGTGGCTTTAGGTATGTTGTTCCATGTTATACATCACCACATGCGACATAGTGGCTTATAAATGGAATTCTGTTAGGAGCAATTCCCTGTAGCGTTTTCCAAGTTCACTCTCTGGAGCTAACAGTTTTCTTTTGCACAGTTAGCGGTGCTGCCGGTGGTTTTGAGTGAATTAAAAGAGCCAGCAACAGTGGTGCCAAGGACATTGTTTTTGTTTGCGATCTTAGTGATGTCAAACTCTCAAAAATAATGTGCCTCCTCTGTATGGGAAGGCTTCTTTGTTCTGCTCCAGTGAGTGGACCTGCTGAACATAATTTTTCTTTCTCCTACAATTCCCATGTCATCTTTCACACTTTTCCAGAGGGGTCCCCAACCCTTTGGAACAATTTACAAGGCTGCAAAGAAAAGGGGAATTGACAAAAATGACCACTACTTCTCTTGTAGAGGACTTTGGGACCTATGGCCATCCAGATGTTTCCAGGTTGCAACTCCCATTTAGTGACCAGAGATGGTGAGGAGTTCGGCAACATCTGGTCAAGGACATACATTCCCCAGCCTTGTAGGAGCTTGCATAGGTTGTGTGGATCTATGTCAGGCATGGGCAAATTTTGGCCCTCCAGGTGTTTTGGACTTCAACTTCCAGAAATCCCAGCCAGCTTACCAGCAGTTAGGAATTGTGAGAGTTGAAGTTCAAAACTCCTGGAGGGCCAAAGTTTACTCATGCCTGATATATGCAGTATCCACTGTTATGAAGCAACATAGAAAAGCTGTTAAGCTGAGAATTAGTTTACCGCCATAAAGGCACAACCTTACAGTGAAATCACCTGTCATGTCTTACTTTCAAAGAGTTGCTCCTCTTGTAAAGTAAATGTAACTATTTCTGCAATCCTGTTCATTTACACTGATTTTTTCCTCATTTTGGTTAACTGTAGTCACGAATGATGGGCCATACTCAATTGTGCTGGAGATAGCATCGTAAAAAAACTCAATAATCATTGTCTTCAACCCTGAAGTCATTTTTCCCTTTTTTTGTTAATGTCAATACGTTTACCATTGTCAGATTCAAATTACAACGATGTAATTATGTATAAAGGTTTTTTATTTATTTCAAATTAGGTTTTAGATATACTTTTTTAAAAATTTAACATCTGGCTGGACAGTGTTCCATTAACGCATTGATTGTGTCTCCTTTGTCTTGTGTTTAATAAATAATGATGCCTGACCGTTTTTATTTGTGTCATGAACATTTTATTCCACACTTTCTTCAAGGAGGGCAGAGTGCTTTGCATTGTTTCTTCTGTCATTTTTCAGGTGGGATTCAGAGCTATTTACACTGAAAAATATCAAAGTGAAATAATAGCATATGTATTTGAAAAAGAGAGCCATTTAAATTGAAGAATAGAACAAAAGTAGAAATCTAACTTATAAAACTTCATTAGGAGATTAGGTTATGTACGCTCTCCCCTCTGGGAAAAAAGGGGGTTGCTTCAAAATGCCCCAAATAGAGATCATTTCCCCATGTTTAATGCCCTCCAGGGATCAAAATGAAATGTTTCACAGAAGTTTTTTAATCTCTCAAAATTAACCAAAATGCTCATTAGGAGCAGAAACGTGAAAAAACATGTACTCGTGTCCCATAGAAGATGTTTGTTTTGGCCAGGGGGGGTGGTGTGTGACCAACAAATAGTTTCTTTTCAGGAGCAGGGGCAGATGTCCAAGGTAACCTCGATGCTAATGCAGTGTTCTTCCAGAGTGGCTTTCTCCTTCGTAATCATTCCCGAGTATTGGTTGACTACTGGTAAGTCAAATATCTGCCAAATACAGCAGCCTTCACTAGTCTGTAAATGTAAAGAGAACATGTGATTCTTTGGGAAAGGGAAGTTCTGACTCATGATATGACAATTCAGCCTCTTCCATGTAGAATCACAGAATCATGGAGTTGACAGAGACGACAAGAGACATCCAGTCCCAACTCCCTTCTGCCATGTAGGAACACATAAATCAAAGCAACCCCAACAGATGGCCATCCAAGCCTCAGCTTAAAAACCTCCAGAGGAGACTCCGCCACACTCTGAGGCCACATATTAGACTCCCAAACAGCTATTGTGGCCAATAAGTTCTTTCTAATGTAGAGTGGAATTTCTTTTCTTGCCATTTGAATCCATTGCTCCATTGTGTCCTAGGGCCCTTCCAGACAGGCCCTATATCCCAGACTCTGATCCCAGGTTTTCTGCTTTAAACTGGATTGTTTGAGTCTACACTGCCAGATATTCTGGGATAAATAGAAAACCTGGAATCAGATCCTGGCATATAGGGCCTGTCTGGAAGGGCACCAAGTCTTCAGAGCAGCAGAAAACAAGCTGTGACGTCCTTTCAAATATGTAAAGATGGCTATTATCCTGTCGCCGCTCAGCCTTCTCTTCCCCAAGCTTCTCCAAACATGCCCAGTTCCCTCAGCCATCCTTATAGGGCTTGGCTTCCATATCTTTGACCATGTAGCACTTCACATGCTAACTAAATGTAACTAACTAACAAGCCCCCCCCCCCCCTGATATTTCAGCAGAACAGGATCATGCAGAAGTTGACAATCTTTTAAGTATTGGGCCTAAACTGCATAGAACTTCAAAGGTAATTAAGCTGGGAGTCACTGCAGAGTGAATAAAAACTAAGTTACAGGCACTGAATAAACAGACCCTTTTGCTGAACATGGAAGTGTCCAATCCCTTTTCAAAGGTGGCTATATATACTGCACCCTGCTTATGTTTGATGGCAACCTATAAAGCAGAGATTATTCAGAAGTATGTTCTTCAGAGGATGTGGCCTATGGGTGTAATCATGGATGTGTAACAACAGCAATTATCAATAAATACTTTCTGATAGTAGCCAGCATGAAGTTGTGCTCATCTTGAACTCCAACTTGTCACTCTCTTGCTTCATAACTCTGGCAGGTGCAGAGTGCTTGCAAGTGAGGGATTTCTCTCACTGAGGTAAGAAGCTCCTGGCTTTCTTCACATGAGACGTGAATGCTTGTTGGAGGGTAAACGTGTCAATTGGTGTCCTCCTTGTCAAGAACAAATGTGCTTGAGCCCATGCAAATATATGGAAATTTTGCAATTGAACGTATGGCTTTCCAGATGATCTTGGTGCCTTGTTCCCACCATCCAGCAAGTGTAACTTATGATGAGAAATCATGAAAATTGCTCATTCATACAGTAAGATATTGCAGTTCGAATGCAGTAAGGCTAGAGCTCACAGGAGAGTTTCTTAAGTTGCTCCTGACACAAAAAACAAAAACAGAGAGTGTGCTGAATGACCCGCCTCACTTAATACCAGTGTCCTAGGACTATATTTACAGCACTTCCAGTTCTAGTTTAAGGTTGCACATGTAGTCTCTTTAGGACTGGGAACATTTCAGGAAGTCCCTCTTACATTAAAAGCTGATTGTAAGCCATTGTTTCATCAGATCAAAAATCAAACAGCCATGAAGGCCATGCAATTACATTTTACGTGATTGTGATTTATGTCCCAGTCCTAAAATTCACTGTAACGGCTAATCAGGATTTAACACCATGAACCATTATGTCAGCACTTTCCTTTGCAGACATTGGTTGCTCTTAAAATTGTTGAATGTGGGAAGAGTAGGGCAGGTTTTTTTAAAATATTGGTGAAATTGAAATATAATTTTTAAAGTACTGACCATTCCTGCATTGCATTGTACAAGTGTTGAAGAAAAATTTAAATGCTGAAGTCAATAGAAGCAAGTGTGAGGGTTCTTCAAAACGTTTCCGCACTTTTTCAAACTCTTGTTTAAGAATTTTTTTAAAAAACTAATCACATCACTTCTCTACATAGTCACCTTCCTTTGCAATGCATTTTTCCAGCATCATATCAACTTTTGAATGCCATCAGAGATGAGACAAGGAAACACACTTGTCTGAGATCATGTTTTCAGATGTAAGTGGGGCAGTAAGATATATCTAATAGCATATCATACCAATCTGCATTAATTCTACAGTGTAGACTCACCCAAAAATTTCATTTATAAATAAAAGGCATGTGTATATTTTAAATACTATTAAACACATATTTTAAAAACAAAACAAAAATGTTGAATACAGAGTACTATATGATCAGGATGCTGTGCTATACACAATACTATTGTGCTCTTGCAGTCTTTTCTGTAGAATAAAGAGGAGCAATAGAAGATAGTACAGATAATTATAAACAAAATGCCAGAGTCCACAAATCATCCCCAGCACATTTAGTCAGTAGATTCATATCATTCTGATCAATGCAATTAAAGTGCATTAAGTGAGTCTACACAATAACTATATAATGCAGTTTCAAACTGTGTTATATAGCAGTGAAGATAGGGCTTACATTTCCAAAGGGGTAGATGTGACAATCTTCTGCATTTGATGAAGCAGGAGAGCTTGTGCTGGGATAAATGTGTTAGAATCTCATATTAATTACTAATTAATCCCTATTAAAAAGTAATTCTTAACTAATATTGTCATTTCAGTCTATTATCTATATAAATAAAAGTGTAATGTTCATTTGTGGGATTAACATAACTAAAAAACCACTGGATGAATTGACACTAAATTTGGACATAATACACCCATCAGGCCGACAAGTGACCATCACTCATAAAAAATACTGAAAAACACAGCAGAAAGGACTTAAAAAGCCAAAAAAGCAAAAAGATGCTACAGCACATGCACAAAACGACTCCCCCTGGCAAACAAAACACACAATAGCATATCCACACTCTTCCGGACTACAGCTAGTATCCCCTAGACCAGGCCCTTAAAGAGAGAAGGATGGTCCAAATGCATTGCTTCCAGGTTGCAAGTTTTCTTCTCCTTGGATTTCCTTGAGAGCATCCCAGTCCCTGCATATTTCCAATTTCCTATTCCTGGACTGCATCTCCCAGCAATCCACCAGATAGATAAGATAGATAGATTAGATATAGATAGGTAGGTAGACAGATTGATCAGGAGGACTGCTGGTAGTCTTAGGCCAAGAAGAAAGGAAGAAAGGGGAGAAATTACAGGACAGGAGATTCCACCCGAATATTAGGAAGAACTTCCTGACTGTAAGAGCTGTTCAGCAGTGGAACTCTCTGTCTCGGAGTATAGAAGCTTTTAAAAAGAGTGGATGGCCATCTGTCAGGGGTACTTTGAATGTGCTTTTCCTGCATGGCAGGGGGTTAGGCTAGATGGCCCATGGGATCTCTTCCAACTGTATGAACCCTCAACTGTCTTTGCCAAAGGTCAGGAGTTTTGTTGTTTACTCTTTCAGTTGCTTCCTACTCTTCATGACCTCATGGACCAGCCCGTGCCTGACCTCCCTTTCAGCCGTGGTGACCCCCAAGCTCTTTCAAGGTTGAGTCAGTCACTTCAAGGATAACATCTATCCATCTTGCTCGGCCCCACTTCCTTTTTCCTTCAATTTTCCCCAGCATCATTATCTTCTCCAAGGTATCCTGTCTTATTATGCAGCTGGAGTACTTCCTCTTTGGGTTGCTGTGAGTTTTCCAGGCTGTATGGCCATGTTTCAGAAGCATTATCTCCTGACATTTCACCCACATCAATGGCAGGCATCCCCAAGGGTTGAGGGATATATTGAGGGAAAACTGGGCAAGTGGTGTTTATATATGTGTGGAGTGTCCAGGGTGGGGGGAAGAACTCTTGTCTGTTTGAGACAAATGTGAATGTTGCAACTGGTCACCTTGATTAGCATTGAATGGCCTTGCAGCAGCAAAGCCTGGCCACTTCTTGCCAGGGGGAATCCTTTGTTGGGAGGTGTTACTTCATCTTTGCTTTTCATATCCTTCCCTCTAGTGAGCAAGTTCTGGGAGGTGAAGTCCAAAAACACCTGAAGGACCAAAGGTTGGGAACCTCTTAAAAAGTCTCTCTATTTTAGTCCAACGCAAATGATTAATCGTTAACTCCTAATAATTATTAATAGAGATTAGCTGTAATTAATAACTAAGGCTCCTTCCACACAGCTGAATAAAATCCCACATTTTCTGCTTTGAACTGGGATATATGACAATGTGGACTCAAAGGCCCATCCACACAGCCTTATATCCCAGAATATCAAAGCAGAAAATCCCACATTATCTGAGTGTGGACACAGACAACCCAGATCAAAGCAGAGACTGCGGGATTATCTGCCTGGATATTTGGGATATAGGGCTGTGTGGAAGGGCCCAGAGTGTGGACACAGATAACCCAGTTCAAAGCAGCTATTGTGGGATTTTCTGCCTTGAGAGCCGTTCAGCAGTGGAACTCTCTGCCCCGGAGTGTGGTGGAGGCTCCTTCATTGGAAGCTTTTAAACAGAGGCTGGATGGCCATCTGTCAGGAGTGATTTAAATGCAATATTCCTGCTTCTTGGTGGGTTGGACTGGATGGCCCATGAGGTCTCTTCCAATTCTATGGTATTCTGGGATATATGGCTGTCAGAAAAGGCCCTTAAAGAGACTCTAAGGGCCCTTCCACACAGCCCTATATCCCAGAATATCAAGGCAGAAAATCCCACACTATTTGCTTTGAAATATCTGTGGTCCCTTCCACACAGCTGAATAAAATCCCACATTATCTGCTTTGAACTGGGATATATGGCTGTGTGGACTCATATAACCCAGATCAAAGCAGATATTGTGGGATTTACTACCTTTATATTCTGGGATATAGGGATGAGTGGAAGGGTCCTGAGAAAGAATAAGATATTCTGGATTACATGGTTAGACCACACCTGGAATATTGTGTCCAATTCTGGGCACCACAATTCAAGAGAGATGTTGACAAGCTGGAATGTGTCCAGAGGAGGGCGACTAAAATGATCAAGGGTCTGGAGAACAAGCCCTATGAGGAGCGGCTTAAGGAGCTGGGCATGTTTAGCCTGAAGAAGAGAAGGCTGAGAGGAGATATGATAGCCATGTATAAATATGTGAGAGGAAGCCACAGGGAGGAGGGAGCAAGCTTGTTTTCTGCTTCCTTGGAGACTAGGACACGGAACAATGGCTTCAAACCACAAGAGAGGAGATTCCATCTGAACATTAGGAAGAACTTCCTGACTGTGAGAGCCGTTCACCAGTGGAACTCTCTGCCCCGGAGTGTGGTGGAGGCTCCTTCTTTGGAAGCTTTTAAACAGAGGCTGGGTGGCCATCTGTTAGGGATGCTTTGAATGCAATATTCCTGCTTCTTGGCAGAACGAGGTTGGACTGGATGGCCCATGAGGTCTCTTCCAACTCTTTGATTCTATGATTCTACATGGTTGTGTGGAAGGGCTCTGAACCCTGAACTCAGATAATGTGGGATTTTCTGCCTTGATATTCTGGGATGTGGAAGGGCCTCCAACTCCCACAATCCCTGACCATTGAGTAAGCTGGCTGGGCCTTCTGGGAGTTGGAGGCCCAATCAGGTTGCGCGAGCCCGCTCTGAAGGGATTGGTGCTCGCGCTCACGGGGCTGCTCTGGCATTACAGCGTGTGGTTGTTCAAGGGAAAGGGGGTGGGCTCTAGGGTTAAAATGGCGCCGGCTCGCGGGCGGGCTCGCGCGCTCTAGGTCCGGGCCTCCGGGGGCGCTCTATGGTCCCGAGGGTGTGCGCGCGCGCGCGTCCCTGGCGGGGCCTAGGCCGGCGCTGCTGGCAGTGGCGCCCGCTTCCTTCGCCTCCGCGGGTGGCTTCCCTCCTTCCTTCCGGCGCCGAGGACGAAGCTCTCCTCTGAGGTAAATAAAATGGGCGCGACCGAAGCGACGAGCGCGAATGGGGCTGTGAGGGGAAAAGACGGTGAGTGGGTAGGAGGGAGGGAGGGAGGAAGGAAGGCCTAGCAGCCCCTTCCTCCTCCCTCCTGTCAGTGGCCCCTCACAAACCGAAGCCCCTTGTCCAGGCTCCAAGGTGTCCCAAACGCTTCTGTTCTCGGAGACAGAGAGTGACTGATTCCTCCCTATTTTCATAACTTGGTTTGTGACTTAAACAAGCATGTGCCAACTTGGGCCCTCCAGGGGTTTTGGACCCCAACTCCCAGCATTCCTCACAGCCTCAGGCCCCTTCCTTTTCCCCCTCAGCCGCTTAAGCTTAAGGAAAGGGCCCAAGTTGGCCCATGCCCGGGCTAAAACACCCCAGCACCGCATTTATATTACTTTTCTTCCCCACTGCGATGTATATTTGGAGGGGGGATGTATTTAAAAATGCAATTATTTCTTAAAGGACCAGCTGTGTGGATTTTAGCTGTTTGTATGTAAGGATGCTTCTCAGCTGCAGAGTTAATGTAGTTTGGCACCACTTTCACCGCCTTGGCTCAATGAAAAGGAGTTTTGGGAGTTGTAGTTCTACTGCAAGGTTTCCTACCGAACTACAGGATTCAACAGCCAGACTACATTCGTTCTCCAGTGTAGATGCATCCCTTGAGATTCTGTGTCCCCCCCCCCCCCCCCAATGATATTTTCCCAAAGGAGACTTGTCTTGTGTTCATGTCATAGGGAAGACCTTGCCATTTTTCTCAGTCTTCAATTTTTGGTTTGGGATTGGAATAGTTTATTTCAAATAATTCTGCCCACCTTTGCAATACAGAGCCCCCAGTGGTGCAGTGGGTTAAACTGCTGAGCTGCTGAACTTGCTGAGGTTCAAATCCAGGAAGCAGGGTAAACTGATGTTAGGCCCAACTTATGCCAATCTAGCAATTCGAAAACACGCAAATGTGAATAGATCAGTATGTACCGCATCGGTAGGAAGGTAACAGCGCTCCATGCATTCATGCCAGCCACATGACCATGGAGGTGTCTATGGACAACGCCGGCTCTTCGGCTTAGAAATGGAGATGATCACCACCCCCCAGAGTCGGACACAACTAGACTCAGTGTCAAGGGGAAGCCTTTACCTTTTTGCAATACAATGCTGAACAATCAGTGAAATTGTTTATTGTGTTTACTTTTATCTGTTGCTTTGTGTGTGTGTGTGTGTGTAGTGTGAGTGCATAAAGCACACACTGATGTTTTTTAGTGCACTTCTTGCAAGGAGCTCTACAAAAAAGTGTATAATCGAGTGATGGAAAAAAATAGATAAGAATGTATGCACCTACACAACATACCATAGTGTGGTGCACTCTTTGCGACAGAAATGACGTCTAACAATATAGATATATATCGTGTATGTATCATTGGCAGAGAGGCAGCATTTATTGTAGTTTCCTTTGAAGATATACTTATTAGTAAATACAGTTAGTGTTTGATATGTGACATGTATTCAAAGATGTTTATCTAAACATCGATTAGATGCCCTTGGGGTCATTAGGGTGTGGATAATAAACCTTTTTTTTTTTTTTTTGGTCATGTCAGGAGCGACTTGAGAAACTGCAAGTCGCTTCTGGTGTGAGAGAATTGGCCGTCTGCAAGGACGTTGCCCAGGGGACGCCCAGATAATTTGATGTATTTATCATCCTTGTGGGAGGCTTCTCTCATGTCCCCGCATGAGGAGCTGGAGCTGATAGAGGGAGCTCATCCGCCTCTCCCCGGATTCGAACCTGCGACTTGTCGGTCTTCAGTCCTGCCGGCACAGGGGTTTAACCCACTGCACCACCGGGGGACTCCATGATAATAAACCTGAGTTACTGGGACATTTGTGGGTGATTTGCAGTAAACCAACAAAGGCTTATGATTTTTAATAGTTTTAACAACACTAACAAGGAGAATATATCCCACTCAAAATTATCATATGAAAGTAACGAAAAAGCTTATTTTTTCCTAGAGCAGTAGTCCTCAACCTATGGGTCCCCAGGCCTATAACTCCCAGAAATCCCAGCCAGTTTACCAGCTGTTAGGATTTCTGGGAGTTGAAGGCCAAAACATCTGGGGACTCACAGGTTGAGAACCACTCTCCTAGGGTATACTTAGATTTTCAGGCATTGCCAGAGATCCTGTGTGGCACAGCATAGGGTAACAGTCCTGCATGCAACGGAGAAAGCAGAGAAACACCTAACAATGTCCTTGTAGCAATGATTACGTCATCCACTGAGATTCACTGGTGTCCTCCAGAGATCTCTGTAACAGATATAATTATTCTCCAAACCCTCCTTCTGCTTTCCACCAGCCATCTCAGCATTATCCATCACAATACCTATAGCTGTGTATATGCCACTTACAGGATGCCAGCCATTCTATTATTACATGTGTGGCTTATTATAGCATTTAGTAGTCATATGCTTCCATTAATAGTGGAAAATCTTAATCATTTTCTTGAGGTTAAAATTGTATGGCTTCGGTATCTTGAAAAGATAAAAAAGGTTGTATTTTGGTTGTAATTTTTATTGCTATGATCTTTTCTTTTTTAATGTCCCACCTCAGGTCTGCGCACCACTGTTGTATATTTGTCATTGGTTGAAAATGAATGTTTTAATATGTCTTCCAGAAATTAGTCAATATAATGACTGTGTTAAAAAAACAACTTTAAATTGTCTTGTTTATATTACCTATATATATATGAGCATATTTGTATATATACACACACATGAATAGCCTTGAATTGCTCTGATAAGTAGAAATGTGGGGTGCAAGTATTTTAAATGGGTTATGTGAAGGCATCAAAAATATCAGGCTTGATGCTTCCTTTTAAATGTGTACATTTGTTATTTCTTAGTGACATTTTTATGTGCTTCTCTTTTCCTCCAGATCCCACTTTTTGTGTAAGCCATTAATTTAGCTCCTTAGTATTCAAGTCCTATTGAAATGAAGTGTAAACATGTGAAAAACCCTTGTTTTTCTCATTCTTTCTAACTGGTTGTTATATTTCTCACTATTGTAATTATTACTGTAAATTGGAACACTCTCTTGTATAACACTCTATACAAGTGATTGCTTTTTATATTTATTGTACACTATAAATAAATATTTCTACACTTACATACTTACTAAATAATTTTACTACCAAGACATGAATTTTCCCAAAGTAGTTTACAATTTTCAAAATACAGTACAAGAAAAAATAAACTGCCCTAAAAAGAATACAAAAACTGAGTGAATATGTAAGATCATTTTTAAAATGAATAAAAGTTTAATTAAAGTTCAGAGTGCAAATTTCTACAAAGAACCCAAGAACAAAGAACAGAGGAGAAAGAAATTGAATCGCACTCACATATCTTCTGTTTTACTAACAGTTATACATTTTTGGAACTAGGATGATATCCCAATTCACCGTGTACAAGTAGTTTTCTTGTTTTTGTGCTAAGATTTTATTTTTATTTTTATTGCACAGTGGCCCAGTCCAGTATAATTAAACCGGTGGATCTTTGTACTCTATCAGTGTTAAAACTGATTTTAGACCATAAGGAGTACAACTAAAGGATGCCAGTTAACTTTTTTTTTGTCGTGTCAGAAGCGACTTGAGAAAACTGCAATTTGCTTTTGGTGTGAGAGAATTGGCCGTCTGCAAGGACATTGCCCAGGGCACGCCCGGATGTTTTGATGTGTTACCATCTTTGTGGGAGGCTTCTCTCATGTCCCTGCATGAGGGGTTGGAGCTGATAGAGGGAGCTCATCCGCGTTCTCCCTGGATTCGAACCTGCAGCCTGTAGGTCTTAAGTCCTGCCGGCAGAGGGGTTTAACTTACTGTGCCTCCGGGGGCTTCTAGTGTTAACAACTGAGAATGGTTTTAACAGTAAATGTGGTGGCAGAGTGAGAAATAACATGGAAATAAGCTGTATTGTTTTTATACCATACAAAATAGAAAGAGCAAATGAATTTGTTTCAGTGATATTTTTATTCGGAATTCACAGTATACACATGGTAAATGAAACAACAGGCTTCCATTATTAAACAAAAACAAACCAAACCTTCTAGAGATTCCTTGAATACTTCTTTTGAAATTGATCTACTTTTTCTTTTACCATCCGCCACATTTCTCATGATTTCTAATTTTAGTGGCCAAACGTATTAAATACATGTTTTGAGCAGCTAATGGAGCAAGGTGAACCACTCTCCTTTTTTCTTTGTAGTCCTTTCTAAACATACTATCTTGGATTTTGGAGTCAGTTTTTGCTCAGTATGTGTGTTGTAGACAGGCAGGCACAGCTATAGCAGAATCCCATTTTTTTCAGTCCATGCTTTATTGCAGTGGTTCTTAACCTGTGGATCCCCAGATGTTTTGGCCTTCAACTCCCAGAAACCCTAACAGCTGGTAAACTGGATGGGATTTCTGGAGTTGTATGTAGGCCAAAACACCTGAGGACCCACAGGTTGAGAACCACTGCTTTATTGGGTTATTTACTGCAGATTCACTGCTGCAGTCTGACACCAAAACTCTGTGCTTCTCTAACCCGCTTTCATTATCTTCCAGCTGAAGCTGCTAAAAAAAACCTCCAACTAGTCTGAGGATGAAGAGGAAAGAGGGTTGAGTGTGTGGTATAAGAAGGCTTTCTAAGAAGGAGTTTTTTTCAGAGGTTTTGTTAACAAAGTTATATCTACATGATAAATATTTGTTAAAAGTAAAAACACTAAAAAAGTTTAAGAAGCATGCTCTGAAGATAAAGGGCAGTAAGGCCAAAGATGTCAAACAGTAATAAAAAAAAAGAATCTGAAGAATATGGAGTCCAGACTAGGACATCAGATACTGAAACACAGAACTGTTTATATGGCATCTTTTCATAAACATGTAGTAAAGATGACCATGTATTTATAGTTTTGACTTTTGCAGATTTAGTTATTAGTGAATTTGATTAAAAATGTTATCCTGAGCAATTTCTGTGATCATCTATCTCCAGTTATGCTGGAGGACCTAGAGATTTCTAGAGCAGTGGTTCTCAACCTGTGAGTACCCAGATGTTTTGGCCTTCAACTCCCAGAAATCCTAACAGCTAGAAAACTGGCTGGGATTTCTGGGAGTTGTAGGCCAAAACACCTGGGAACTCATAGGTTGAGAACTACAGTTCTAGAGAAAACACCTCCCTATGAATCTCTAGGTACTTCAGTATATAATTCTATAGTTGGCTTCCAGCAGCAGATGTTGGTCAAAGACTTAGAAATTCCTAGAGAGATTCTTTCAAGTTAAAAAAAACCCCCAATTTATTTATTGTAAGTTGAGAGCTGACTGTTCATTGCAGTATCCTTCTACCGAGTGAAGAGGCTTCAAATAGTCCTCTGCTTCTTTGTATTTTTCAAAGGGAGTGTGCCTGTAGTAAAACTCTGTATATTTCATGGGTTTTGCAGACCACCAGTTTACTAAGTGCTTGCAGGTATATCAGTTGAAATTGACTCATGGTGCTGCTGGCTCCTTGTGGCTTGATAAAAATGGAAGTTTATAATCTGTATCTGTACTGATGTATACTGGAGAATTATGGAACTCATCCTGTCTGGAAGAGGTAAGAAGAGTCAGTGGACATAGAGTAGACTCGGTGTGGTTTGCCATAGGTGCGTACATCCTAGCACTAGTTACAGGCAGAGGCAAATTATAAGTGAGGCAAAGGTTTAAAATGGGGGTGGGGGAACAATATGTAAAACATTACATTAACCTTTATAAGAAATCATTAAAGCCTGAATAATGATCATTTTGTAGTGAAAACAAGGAAATTGATAGTTGTTATATCTATATATTAATATATTGAAGCAAATAAGCAACATCAAAAAGAAGAAATAGAAGAAAGAAAAGATGAAACAATATCACTGGGAATATGAGTTAATTAGAAGCAGTAGGATTTTGTTGCAATAATTCTTTGCTGGACAGCGGTTTTACTTCAAAGTATTTTGGTTTTTAAAAACGGGCACTAGACATTCATTACAATCCTACCAGGTAAACTCTGGATAATATTTTCGTATCCTGCAACATATCTAAGTGGTGTAGAAACAGCAAGCTATGCTTTTGAAGACATAGAAAATTCACTTTCCTTGGCTAATGGAAGCTGTGAAACTGCTTTGGATGATTGTCTTTTTCCAACTTTGTGCTCTGAAAATTTTGGCTGAAGCTAACTTTTTTTCTTCTTCATCGTGTTGTCCAAAAGTTGAAGTATGCATGATTTTTCCAGCTCACTACAGAATTCTCACAGTATCCAAAATGGAATATTTTTCTCCTTCTGTTGTGTCAATCTTGAAAAATACCTTTTAATAAAAGTGAATAATAACAATTCTCTGTCTGCACTGTGTGTGAGGGCAATGCCTCACTTAGAGTGACGTATCAGGAAGCCTGCCATTCAAATTACGTCACTGCTATGAACTCCCTATGTGGCCTCATTCAAGCTGTTTCTCTCTCACTTCCACCCTTCTCAGAACTAACCTATCTTGCAAGATGGAGAGGGAGATAAAAGTAGTGTCGTTTACGTGAAGAATTTTGACTTAAAAGTTTGGCACACATGCAAAGTTTTAGTAATTGAGTTAAGCATAAGGGGAATTTTTTTACGTATACCATGAGCTTGGAGCGTACAATATCTATTGTATAAATGTGAATTCTTTTCTCTGAAATGCCAGCAGTTTGAAGGCCACTGTTGAAATAGGATGTCTTAAAGCATCCCTATCAGGGCGGTAGTGTGTTTTTTTCAATAAAAATACAATTTTTATTGTACCAACCCCAGAGATCCCTCCATTCTGAGGACCAAGATCTATTGGAAATTCCCAGTGTCAAGACCTTGCGTCTAACAGCAACCAGACACAGAGCCTTTACAGCAGTGGCACCATCACTCTGGAATACTCTGCCACCTGAAGTCCGTGCCTTGCGGGACTTACCAGCTTTCCGCAGGGCATGTAAGACATACCTGTTTCGACAGGCTTTTGATTTTTGATATTGCTGTTTTTAAATTGTTTTAGATTGTTTTTTAATTGTAAATTGTAAATTGTTTTTAAATTGTGTTAGATTTTAGCCATTCTTGTAAGCTGCTCCAAGCTCCAGGGGGAGTGGTGGCATATAAGTTCGAATTATATATATATATATATATATATATATATATATATATATATAGAGAGAGAGAGAGAGAGAGAGAGAGAGAGAGAGAGAGAGGTGTTTCACGCCCTTTATTGTTAAAATCCCTTTCCCCATTTTGGAACTCAAAAGAGAGCTTACAACAGAAACATATTTAAAAATTCCTAGCATATAAAAGTTAAATAGTGAAAACAAAGATAATTAAAGAGAACAAATAAAAACTCAATACATTATACAAGGCCCAGTGCCACAAAAAAACAAAAACAAACAGTTTATCAAAGGCTTGTTGGAATAAAAGCTCTCCATGTGGACCCAGAAAGAAATCAAGAAAGGTCCTTTACTAGCCTTTCTGGGAACAAAGGTCCAAAGCTTGGGAGTAGCCACTGAGAAGGACTTCTTTCTCCCGTTTTGCCACCAAATATACCCGTCAGGGTTATGAGAGATCTCAGAATGCAGGTTCATACAGGAGAATAGAATACTATCCTTCAAATAATTTGGGCCTGAGCTGTGTAGGGCTTTATTGTTAAAATTCCCATAAAGAAACTGTCCTTGATTGTATCCTGTGTAATAGAATGAGTCCTTGGTATCCCATGGGGTTTGGTTCCAGGATCCTCCATGGGTATCAAAATCCATGGATGATCAAGTCTATATATAAAGATATAGAAAAATGGTGCTCCTTATATAAATTGGCAAAATCAAAATTTGCAAGGAGTAGGAATATTTTTAAGCCATGGATGGTATGAATACATGGATTCTGTGAATGTGGCCTACTTGGATACAGACGGCTGACTGTATGTCCCATAGGTCAGTTTATTAAAGCACCAGGTAAAAAAAATCAGTGTAATTCCATGTAAACAAAGAATGTTCCACATAGAGCAGTTCTCATTTGTGCTCTTTTTATCTGTAAGTGTTGCTGCACTGTTGTGGCTATATATATTAAAGGCAGTTCTGGGAAGCTCAGTAGGGTCAGGTCTGTTAGTGTTTGGATGGGCCACCAAATGAATCCCACCTGCTGTACGCTATTTTCAGAGGAAGTTGCTGGCAAAATCACCTCTGAGAATTCCTTGCCTTAAAAAAACTATGAAGTTCATGGGGTTGCCATAAGCAGTTTGAAGGCACATGCAGGCATTGCTTTATCACCCTTTCCTGGAACTCAATTACAGTTTTCTTCCCATCTGCTGCTGCTTCTTTATTTCTTCTTAGCCAGTCAGTATTCGGTGCCATTGATTCCCATTCCCTCATAACTGCTTGTGTGTTTTTAAAAAATCTATGTACTTATTTGACTCCAGTACCCTAGACTAGCTTGTGATTTGCTGTCATTAAGTATGTGAGAGCTAAACTTTCAACAACAGTTGTGTAAATCATTTGATTAAGAAAGAAAGGACCGAAACAATCTTGAATTTATATATCTATATTTCACATCACTATTATATTCAGAACTCATTTCAATTTTCAGAACCAGACTTCTGTGGTTGATCTCAGCAGGGAAAAATCAGTGACTCATGTTTCCATTGAATGAAATATAACTTCCAGTTTCTCAGCAACGGCTCTTGCAACTATTTCAAGTGTTGTGTAATAATGTGTTCAGAACAAGTTGATCATCTTAGAATGCCTTGGAGGTATTTTTATTGGAATCCTTTGTGTGTAGATAGTGGTGCTGTTGACTGGGAAATACCCAATTGTCCTACAGGGTACTCACATACCAGTTACATTTGGTTGAAGCAGAAACTTCTAAAACAAACCAGAATACAAGGGGATTGACCTCCCCCTCTCGAGAAAATTTGAAAATAGGGAGGCAAAGGTGCCAGGGAATCCCATTTTCTTGAATAAATCACCAAAAGAAACAGAACAGTTTTCTGATTTGAAGAACTGTTCCATATCTTTTTAATACATACATATACATATACAAACACACACACATTCTCAAGTATAGCTGAATGCAACCTCTTTTTCTATATCAATTCCAACAAGATGATCTCTAAGACAGCTTTCCTTCCTGCCGTTATGGCTGTCCCTTTTAGCCTTCTCCCTACACACATATGCCTCTTTCTGACTTCACAGTATATTAATAGCTAGGACTGGCTAAGTGCCAAAATTGGGTGGGTAGAGGGAAACACTCTCAACACATTTTAGAAAAGCGTTTTTGTAATCATTACGTTCTTCTGTACTCATTCCAATAAATTTTAGAGCTGAGCAGAAGTTATGAGAGAGCATACTGCAAAAACATGAGCTACTAGGTAGAAGCAAAATCCTTAATCATCACAGTATATCAAATAACTGCTGCAGATGTGAAGGTCCAAAAAATCTTAGCGGTGGCAGAGAGAAAGCCCAGATCATCTCTCAGTGTCGGTAACTCCCTGAAAGTTGAAAATCCATAAATCTCTTTAACTTAAATCAAACTTTAAAAGTTTCCACTTCTGTATGTTTCACTGGTTTCATCATGGCATAGGCTTGCTTCACTATGTCTGAATTGTATATATATGTTGGCATCCCATTGATTAGTCCCAGATAGAGTCAGTCCATTCAATCAACTGTTGAATAGAAAGTCAGCCATTTACTGAAAGGACCTAATCTACCTGGGACTAATCAGTGGGATTTTAACTTGTATATACAATTCAGAAATAGTCAACAGGTAGGTAAATTACATTCATTTATTTGGTCTACTCTATCCAAGGATAACAACAGAATTTAGGCCCATGGGTCCAGACACATTGCAGACAGTGAACTGTCAAATACAATATATGTGATGCTCAGAAACGTTATTTTCAGAACTGAAGTTTCAGGTAAATAACCTGTTGGTTTTGTTTTGTTTTTGTTTTAACTTAAACACTGACATTTCCCCCGCTAACGTAGCTGGAGCTTGGCAATGGTTACAAAAGGTTTCAGGCACCAAAATTGTTGTAGACCTGTAGAGCTTCTTTTAAAAATATTTAATAGTAGTAAATTGTTCATTTTGCTGTGTGTGTGTTGTTTTTTTTTTTTGTTTCCTCATAGGCAGAGTATGGAAGAAGCACACAAAACCAGTAACAATTCAGCAACCTCTCCACAAACAGCATTGTTACAAGGTACCACTCTCCAGGCCACTCAGCTTTCTCGTGTTTCTCAACAGGTAAAGAAAGCTACAAAAGGTCAGATCCTCTGAGGAATTTTTAAGCAGATTAATTGAAGTTTGATTTTTATCAGTTGGATTTTTATTGGTCAAGTAAGTCCATGTGCATGTATCTTCAAGGATATTTAGTTAATTACTGTTTTCCTGACAAGATACACTAAATTTTGGAATGTGCCATAAAATAATCCACCAGAATCGCATATGACCTGTTCCATTAAATAACCTATGTAGCAGAGATCCAAAGAAACCCTTTTGCTCAACTTCAAAGATATGTAACAGGACACCAACAAAATGCCCCCTGTGGAAATTGGTATTGATGGTATATGCATTAAGACCGATGTGTTGCACATCCCATAGTGCATTCGCCCTGTTGTGTGTTGGTTTTGTTCTATACCAGTGGTTTTATCAACCCTGCTACTGGATATAAATGTTACAAAACTGCCCAGTTCTAATTCCTGCAGTCCACTTACGTAAACACGAAACTTCCAAAAGGATTTGTACGCAATGTTCTTTCTCCTTTGTTTTTAGATCCTCTTCAGTGATCACTTATTGTCACGTGTGCAAAACTCAAGGCCTGTGGGCTGAATCCAGCCCATGTCATTTTATGTGGCCCTCCGGATTCTGGACTACAACTCCTGTATTCTTCATCATTAGACATCATGACCAGAGCTAATGGGCATTGTGATACAGGAACATCTAGGAGGCTACAGTTTATTCCATTCAGTCAGGATAGTGGCTTGTGGATATGATGTCTGACATTAAAATGTCCAGTAATCTTCAATCTCAGTTCTGTTGGGTTGCAATTCTCATCATCCCCAGTTTGCATGGTCAATAATCAAAAGTGAAAGTTGTCTTTCAGTAACATCTGGGGACTCAAATTGGGTAAAAACAAAAGAGCACTAATTGCTATGAATATAGATATATAGCTGGCCCTCTGTGGATTCAGCAGCCCTTTGAAGGCAACCATAAGGCTGATGTGGCCCTCAATGAAAATGAGTTTGACACCCCTGACATATGTTGACTACTTCATCAGTTAAATGAGAAAACCATTTTTTTAATTGCAAAACCCCTTAATGTTGTTTCACTTAAGAAGCAAAGTCTGAGTGCTTATGAAAAGTTATCTACTAGCAAAAAAATCATAAATCTACAAAGTATAATAATTGGTTTACTATTATTTGTTTAGAATATTCATTCATCCCAAGAGCCCTTGGACAGCAGCAACACAACAGCTGCAATCTACCAAACTCTGAGGTTGTGTAGTCTCTGTTTTAATGGGTTCATAAGTGTCGTCTGTTTAAGTTGGGTTGACAAAACTAAGACTGCGGTGTTGTAGAACTCCTACTGCAGATTCCCTGGAGTTTAGAGCTTATTTCTTTCCAGCAAAAGTATGATTTACTACAGTGACTGTAAAATTTTTGAATTAGTACTTAAAGTGACATTGTGGTTTTCCCATATGGCTGAGGTTTGTAGTGGTCTCTGGAAGTGAGTGAAGGTACTACATGTCCCATCATCTGTGGTCCGTCCTCCCCCAAACCGTACCAGAATGTTGAGTGGGTCATGGGGCCTCTGTGTGCCAAGTTTTGTCCTTATCCGTCATTGCCTGAGAAATGCCTTATATTGGTACATGGGACTTCCCAATGCTGTGGAAATGTTGACTACTGAGGACATCTAGTGTGGCCTTGTGTGAACTGTAATACTAACAGATGCTCATCAGTCCTCATGCTTTCATTTATTTATTGCAAATAGTCTATATTTCATAACTCAGCTAGCAAATTATTTATGTATTTCAGATGTCTCTTAGAGGTTCAACTCCTCTTGGAGCTTTCACAAAATCTGTGCAACTTTGTGGGGATCAAGTCCAGGGCGTCATTCATTCAGCTCAGGCCTCCTCGGTCATTCATTCACCCCAAGGGCAATCGGCACAGGTAAATGGCTAACTTTGGGCAGACACCTGTTGTCTGAAATATTTAACACACTTTAACCTAACCAGCATTGCCAATATAATGCCATTATCTTTTGCAATGGCATCTGAGAGAAATGAAAAGTCAAGAAATTTCTCTATATCTGTAATTAAGCAGCAGTATTGTTTCTATGTATTAAACTGTGCCTGATATTTTTCTCAGCTCTGCTCCAATGTAAACCAAATGGTATCACTTATTCTGTAGAGCCTGTTTATACCTCAGATGAAAGCAAGCACCATATATTGTTTCTGAGTTACTTCCTTCAGCCAGAGAAATGTACTGACGGTTTCTCAAGGCCCCCTCCTTGTGGCATTAGCAGTGCTGTGACTTGGATGTGAACATGGAACTCAAGATCTGAAGGCCTTAAGTAGAGGCAGTCGCTGGGTTACAGACAAGATATGTTGTGTAGGATTTTTCTGGTTGAATTTGTATGTAAAGCAGAACAGTGTATCTCTCTCTTTCTCTCCCCCTCCCCCTCTCTCTGTGTGTATACACACACACACACACACATATATAGGCTTTGGATAGCTGAGGGGAGGGTTAAAACCCCTGTAATATTTTTTAGCTGTCTGTGCCCATGTTCAAAGAACTTCACCTCACTTTCTGTCCCTGTGTGAATTGAATTTTGAAAAATGTGGCTTATTGTGCAAAAAAGAATTGGTGAAAAATCTTCAGTGGAGATATGCTTTCCCTATGAAAACTCTTCTAGGAGTGAATTTCCCTTCCTAGGGGCAGATTTTTCTCACTTCCTGTTGTCTCACCATTTGTAACAGGAGCCCCAGTGGCGCAATGGGTTAAACCCCTGTGCCACCAGGTCTGCTGACTGAAAGGTCAGCGGTTCGAATCCAGGGAGCGGGATGAGCTTCCATCTGGCAGCTCCAGCTTCCTATGCGGAGACATGAGGGAAGCCTCCCACAGGATGGTGAAACATCCGGCCATCCCCTGGGCAACATCTTTGTAGACGACCAATTCTGTCACACCAGACATGACTTGTAGTTTCTCAAATCACTCCTGACACGAAAAAAACAAACAAAACCAAAACCATTTGTGGAGTCAGATGTAAGTCGGATGTTTGTAACTTGGGGACTATCTGTATATAGAAGTGTTGCTTATTTACCTTCCACCATCATCCCTACACCCTCATTTCTGCTGCGTTGAATTATAGATTACAGAGCACCCATGGTGATCATGAGGTTGGTTCCTAACACACCAAAATCCTTGGATGCTTAAGCCCCATTATATATAAATGGGATAGTAAAATTGTGTCCCTTGTAGAAAACGGCAAAATCAGTTTGTTTGTTTTTTTGGATATTTTGTGTGTGGGTGGTTTATTCCATGGACATGGAGGGCCAAGTGTATAAGCCCCTTGAGTCAGGGCTTTGTCCTCTTATATTATGAAAAGCCCATTACATGTTGGTGGTGCTATGCAAGTTATCTAATAAATGTGGGTTTAGGTTTGCAATTTTATCCTTGCTCTCTAAACACAACATTAAGGTTTTGGTGTTTCTTTAAAGTGCATTTTCCCCCATAGGCTTTGGGATGGGGAACACAACGTTGACACGTGTGCCAAATGATTTATTTGGGTTCATTCCCAGCATTTCTGTAGGGCTGACATTTCGACATCACAGCACCACTGTTTTGTTCTGTGGGAAAGCAATGGCAGCATAATGGGCTCAGACTTGCTGAAACTACCAGGGTCTCCTTACTCAAGAGCAGCTATGGGAATTAAATGTCATGACTTCTAAAACCTGCAGGTTGGCTCCTGGATTTCCCTTCTATGAACTGAGGAATCCCTTTCATTGTGGTACAGCTGCAGTTCAGCAGGCACATTCTGGCTAAAGGAAAGGGCAGGCAGTAATGATTTGGGCAGATTATTACTGTACCTTCTCACATTATACCTACCTTTAGAGGACGCTAGCTGTTGATGCTACTAAAGAAAGACTGAGTAGTCCTTATTCCTTCCAAGATGACATTCCTAGCACTGCAAGGCAAAGCATGATGATAACATAACTGTCCCCTTAATGACGACAATATTTGCAGTCCAGAGAAAACGAATCTCTCATACATATGACCCAAGTATTTTTCCAGATGTTTAAGGTGCATTTTAGAAATCATTATGTACTTAGTGTCACTTTTAAAAATCAGTGTAGTTGTGTTTGTCTTGCCCCCAAACTGCAGTTGCATGTCTTTTACAATAAGGTGATAAATTGTCTTTCTTTCAGGTGTCTTTGTCTGAAAGCGATGACTCACAAGATTCCTCAGATAGTATAGATTCTTCACAGAAAGCCAGGGATATTCTTGTGCGCCGTCCATCGTACAGGTCAGTAGGTTCTATAAAAGCATCTGTGTTTTTTTGATCTTTTGTTTGTCTTCTATGATTTTGAAGAAATATTGAATCATGTTTTCCCTTGATGATTCCTTATCTGTAACGGGCTGCCTGGGTCTTTCCTTGCAGACTATGCGGAATTCCTTTTGGTTCCAAAGTCTGAATTTATGCCATTGGCACCATATTTATTAATGGTTACTCTGCTTGCCAGTTTGCTTCCAGACTGAAATCAAGATAGATCTTTTGATTTAGTCAGTGACTAAAATATCCTAGGTACCCTGTATCTTCATGTGAGCCTATCAAATAACTTCATTCTGATTCTGGGGCCCTAGTTTGTGTGTCACCATCATAAAAAACCTCGCTTGGTTGCTCACTCTGTTACATCCTCCTTGCTGCCTCTGTTAAAAGAAAGAGCCATTCTTCATGGCATGCTGGGCTCATTGCATCATCAAATGTGGAGAAAGGTCTAGAGAAAGGGATTTGTGCAATTTGTCAATATATCTCAACCAAAAATCATTAGATATTTGAATGCTTATTAATGAATGTGTAATCATCGGTTATTAAGGTGTATTCTTCTGTGAGTGCCATCCTGTTCAGTGTAATAAGGACAACTCTCAGTTTATGTAGTAATCTGAACTACTGTGGTTTTAATGGTTTTTTTGGGGCCATTCTAATTCCCAACTTTTCTTTTTTGACATTTTTAGAGTTTCAAGCCCTCTATATTGCAATAAAACAAAATAGACACTAAAATGAGACACCAAAACACTCATTAAGTCCTCCCTTCCCATGACCTCCTTTTGCCCCTGTAACCTCACTCTTTAAAAAAGAATACAAATAAAATAATGCATGAAAAACATTACAAGTAGTACTTCTATTTTAATTGCTTCGGCCTCTGTTTATTATAAGTGTAGTTAAAAATACAGATAATTTGGATATTTTGACTAAAATTCAGTTCTTGTAATTTCATCTTTTATTTCATATCTCAATATGATCCCAGATTTTTTTCTTTTTTATCTAGATTATTTATTTATTTATTGTATTTGTTTATTTATTTATTTATTGTATTTGTCTGCGACCCTTCTCAGCCCTCAGATATTGTTTTCAATATAATATATTGTTGTTTTTCTCCCTTCATTTAAAAATTCTTATTTCATCAATTCATCCACTACATAACAAGACTATATTTTATTTTAATTATTCCAGAGTATGTTTATCCATGTTCCTTCTCAATGTTTTTCTTTAACAGCATGCCATTTTACCTACCTACTCACAAATAATCTTAATTCTTACAGTTTGAACATTTTATCTATAGTTCAATTCTTTTAATTTCATATTTTATGTATTACATCAATATTCCCCCTCTAGATTTTGGGTTATAATCAACAGTTTTCTATATATTGCTTCATTATATTTTCCCCTTCATTCTCACTACTCTTATTTTATCAGTCCACCCTCCCACTTCATAAAAAGAAGTTAGTACAAGTATTTTATTTTAAGTCTTCTAGAGTATTCAATTTGTTTATCCCATCATCCATTATCTGCCTTACCTCCCAGGAGACAGGAGTAGGAGAAGGAGGGATGATCCAGCCTCAAACAAACAGCTGTTTCTGTTTGTTTGCTTGTTTGTTTGTTTGTTTGTTGAACTGCCTCCCCTCTGATTAATAAAAACCCTTCTTTCTTCAAAGGCAATTTACAAAATCTGAAATGAAGTTCTTTGGAGAAAGGATGGAGGAGGGAAAATCTGAGTTTCAGAGACTTCTATTTCAGGTTTTTTTTTAAACTGTCTTGTCTTCAGAGAAAGAAGGAAGGGTCAGCTCCAAACAGACTATTATGTGAAGAACACAAAAATACCAATTTTGCCACCAAAATTTTGCAATGACTGTTACTCAATGGCAACTATTATGCAATTAAATGTGATATTTTTCTTAATTTTTTAATCTTGACATTTGAGATGATTTATGGCAAGGCAGTGAACAGGGCTAGAGTGAAAAATATTTGGCACTGAAGTTGTAATTGTACCAACTTAATTCAGGATGGTTTTCCCAGCAATCTGTTTGAATAGTTTGCTGTCCTTTTTCTAGAAAAATCTTCAACGACCTTTCTTCCGAAGATACACACAATAGGAAAGGAGATGAGGCAAATCCAGGTGTCTCCACTGTCACGTCTATGTCTGTCTCTGCACCTGTTTACCAGACCAGCACGGGACAATACAGTATGTAACATTAAGAAGGTTTTGTCCTTGGAAATGTTGCTCCTAATGAAAGTTAAGTTTGGCATTAGTATTTTTAAAAATCCATCTTGGGCTTCCTATCTGAAGCTTTTAAATCTTTTTATGGAGAATGATAGATAGTTCTGTCTGTCTCTTTTAAAAAGTGCTTAAGCAATGCAGCACTGACAAAAGAAAGAAAATGTTACTTAGTTTATTTAGAAAGTGAAGGGTGAATGAAGGGAATTATTCATAGGCAACAGAAAGTGTTCAGTGAACAATTCCTGCGGCAGCTGCGAAAGGAAAGGACGTTTTATAGGTTGTGCCTATATTATGTAGTGATCAACACCATCTTTCTCTTTTTTTAAAATCTCAAAAGTCGCCATTGCTCCAAATGGACCATTACAGCTAAATAGCCCAGGAGCAGAGAATGTGCAGAGTTTGCAGACAATTGCAAATGCTGGTGGGACTCCGCTATTACAGTATGTGCAAACGTCCAACGGTCAACAGATATTTGTGCCAAGTAACCAGGTGGTAGTGCAAAGTAAGTATATCAACAGTGGTTTAGGGCTCGTTAGAAGGGTTTTTATTCTGGCTATCTCAAGTTCTACCATATTCCAAATATCTTTGGGAATAATGTTATGGATTGTTGAAGGGTTTCATGGCCGGAATCACTGGGTTGCTGCAAATTTTTTTGGCTGTATGTCTGAGAAGACCTCTGAACAAACCTCTGAGAGTGCTTGCCACAGATGCAGGTGAAATTTCAGGAGAGAATGCTACTGAAACATGGCCATGCACCCTGAAAAGCAGCAACCCAATATTATGGATTATTCTCAAGTTCTTCTATTACATTGATCTTTTATTAGTTTTTAATTTGCTGGTGTACTTCTTTCACCTGTATGAAGCCTTATTCAAGCATGATTCTGTGACATGAATTCATTGTGATCTTAAATTATACTTGTCTCATAATATATACACCTGCATAACTTGACCTTATGTATACGTCAAGGGCAGATTTCAGGGCCAATATTATGGATCGTGATATGACTTATGGGTAAATCAAGGGTAATTTGATAGAAAAGGGGAAGCAACAGTGTTGCCTCCGGCCACCAGATTTCCCTCCAGACACACAAAAAGGCCAGACATCACATGGTTGATAGGCATTAATGGCATAGTAATAACTCTTAGCCAAAAGAAGCTATTCCCCTTCTCTGAGTTAGGTGCCAAAGGTTGGGAGCTTAACTCATCTCTGAATAACATGAAAGAAGCACCAATCCTCCCTTTTCTTTCTGCTGCTGTGCTGCTTCTAGCTTTTTAAAAATTCTCCAGATAAGAAAATGGCAGTGGTCCATTTTTGGACCTTCCCCTCCAGTGGGCACAGAGAAAGTAGAAGAGGTTGAGTTTCTTTTACCTTCTCCTGGGATAGGCTGATCAATTGTCTTTATTTAGTTCCTCTACTCAGAGAGGAGGTGGTTCCTTTTTTATTACCATTCAGATGCAGTACTTACACTAGGAAGTCCACCGAATTGTTTGCATATCAGGTTTTGATTTCTCTTATACATGAGCATATACAGTATGTATAGCATCCCCAAGTGAGTGTCCACAGCCTGGGCAGGAGCTGGGCTTGTGAGTGCATAGGGCATATCTACCAGGTTTTTACCTTAATATGGCCAAGTAGAATATTGTACAAATACATTCTTTTTACGTGGACACTACCATTATAATGTTTGCTTGTTTGTTGCATTTATATCTTGCTGTTCTCTTAAAATTGCATTCAAGGCAACGATTTTCAAAAGATGCACTAAAACATTCAATTGCAAAATTAGGGAGGGAATTAGCTGAACTAAAATATGATTAAAGATAATTAAAACATTTAAAACCTATTTCAAATAAGGTTTCATTACAAAAGTATAAACAAAGCAATGCTTATAAATACACTACTCTTCCATAATTAAAATTCACAATTTAAACTGAAAACTTCTTGCCACACCAGATGAAGAGCAGGGACAAAGCAGTTTTCAAAACAGTGAGCACAATTGTACAGTTTTAAACACATAAAAGGCATGTACCTCTTTTAATCAGCTTGAAAGCCCTTGAAGACTGTTCGGAAACTTCAATTAGTCCAACAATCGGCAGCCAGATTGCTCACCGGAGCGACATTCAGGGAGCATACCACCCCCCTGTTATGTCAGCTCCACTGGCTGCCGGTTCAGTTCCGAGCACAATTCAAGGTGCTGGTTTTGACCTACAAAACCCTGTACGGTTCTGGTCCAGTGTATCTGTCCGAACGTATCTCCCTCTACGTCCCACCCCGAAATCTAAGATCATCTGAGAAGGCCCTGCTCTCGACCCCACCACTCTCACAAGTGAGGCTGGTGGGGACGAGGAGCAGGGCTTTCTCAGTGGTAGCCCCTTGCCTGTGGAACTCACTCCCGGGGGAAATCAGGGCATCATCATCCATCCTCTCCTTCAGGAGGAGGGTGAAGACGTGGTTATGGGACCAGGCCTTTGGGCAATCAGGCAATTAAGTAAGACAGTCAGGTGAATAAGACCAACAGGATTGATGAAGTGGAATGGAAAACTAGAACTATGAGTTAGCGATCACTGACCTTGTAAGAGAGGAATTGGGTTTGTATTGGTTTTTATTGATTTTATTGATATAATGCATGAACTAGTGTGATGTAATTGTGAAATTGTCTAATTTTGTGTTTTGATTGTTTTGTACTGCAGGCATCGAATCGTGCCTTGCTTCTGTAAGCCGCCCTGAGTCCCCTTTGGGGTGAGAAGGGCGGGGTAAAAGAACCCCAAATAAATAAATAAAGTGCCAGGCAAATATTTGCTGTTTCTAAATCTTCCAAAGAGACACATACCCAATTGTGGACTTGTTCACCTGTTAGATGTGATTTATACTTACGTGCATTTGCCAAAAGACAGTTAAGTGAAAATAATTTACCTTGTATTTTCATTCCTGTTCCTCTGCAGCAGCCTCGGGTGACATGCAGACATACCAGATACGAAGCACCCCAAACACGGCTTCTCTCCCTCAGACGGTGGTTATGACGTCTCCAGTCTCCTTGACATCGCAGTCATCCAAGACAGATGATCCACAATTGAAACGAGAAATTAGGCTCATGAAAAACAGGTATTTGGTTGCCATTAGGCATTTGCCAGGGTACTTTTCCCTTAGTCTAATTCTTGGATACAGCTATATTGGCATCTATGCTTGTTTTTTAATACTTTGGGGAGAGAGAGCAGGTTAGAAATTATTATTATTATTGTTTTGTTGGTGTTTTGCTTCTTCTAAGAAATATCGTGTCTGATTTTCTTATTTGCTGCCGCTGTAATTATGGTCTGTAAATCAGAGGACCCTTGATTTTGAACCTCTGAATTGTCGGCTTGGAATACAAGTAGACGGGTTGGTCCTCTGGAGCATTGCTTCTTCAACTGTGGGTCACAAACCCTTTAGCTCAATGTTAGAATCACAAAAAATTGTTAACAGTAAAAGGTTACTGAATCTATTAGCTGTTTTAGAAATTTACACAAATCTGCTAGCAACAATGCGCAGTGCTTACTCCACAACAAATACTTTATAAAAAGGAAAAATTTAGTACACTTTGCAAATGCCAAATTATTTTTTAACCTATTTTATATACCTATATACTAGGCCTGTTGGTTTTAGTTCGTTATTTCGTAATTTATTCGTTATTTTTAGCATATCCGACGCGATTTCGAAACATATTTTCAAACCCGGAAGGGTTTAAAAATATCGAAACAGCAGCCCCATTTTTTTTACGAGCTTCAGCTCGTCTCGTTAATGGGATGGAGGCTGCTGTGCTGCTGGTGCCTGGGAGCCAATCCGGCGCTCCCAAGCACCCCAGCAGTAAATGGGGCGGGCGGGGCGAAGGGGCGGCGCGAGCAACACAGCTGGGAGGAGCCGGAGCCGATCGGATGGCGCGCGCGCTCCTGCGCCCTCCTCCTCCTCCTCCTCCTCCTGGCACTTCCTGCAACACAGCTGGGAGGAGGAGGAGGAGGAGGAGGGCGCAGGAGCGCGCGCGCCATCCGATCGGCTCCGGCTGCTGCGGCACTAGGCAAATGGAGTTTCAGTTTATCTGCTACTGCACCATTAGCTTCCACTTCCCAATAATTCCTCTCACTCCCTTTCCTCCCTAGCAACCCAAACAGCGCCTTAGAACTACATTTCCCATGATGCTTTAGGGCACCGCTTGAGTAGCTCAGTGGAAAAGAGGCTGGGTTGTCTCTGGTGCCTCGGAGCTGCCTTTTTAGCCTCCCCGTGCCCCTTGGAACTACGTTTCCCACAAGGCACCGCTCCAACAATTCTCTGGAGGGAGGGGCGGGGGACGGGGGAGGGAATGGCTAAGATGGCGGCCGGTCTGAGGGGCTGTGTTGGGAGTCGGGGGCGTCGCGGCGGTCGGTGGCGCTGCTGAGGGGCAAGCAGCGCTCGGAGCAGCCGGCTAGCCATGTTCCAGAAGCATTCTCTCCTGACATTTTGCCCACATCTATGGCAGGCATCCTCAGAGGTCTGTTGGAAACTAGGCAAATGGAGTTTCAGTTTATCATAGGCCTGTTTGATCAAGAAAAAATTTGTTTCTAAAATGTTTTGTAAATATTTACGAAATTTCGTAAATAACAAAACATTTTTTTGGAAAGTTTTGTAAATATTTTAAATATCGAAACAAAAAAACACCCCAATTACAAATCGATTTTAGAAACAAATTTTTTCTTGATCAAACAGGCCTACTATATACCTTGAATCATGTAAAAAATTATTGTTCAAAAAGGGTCGCAAGTGAGAAAATTTCAAGGTGAACTCACAAATGGAATTCACTTTCTTTTCTCTTCCCTTTGGAATCCAGACATCATATCTTTCCCTGAGTTAAGAAGAGGGTCATGAGTGGCTCGTGGCCACACTCTGAACCTCTTACCCATATCAGCAATTTGATGTTTTCTTCTCTATCTTCACTTCTCATTGAAAGTTATAAAGTTTTCTGAAAGGGCAGGCACACATTCTTATATTTGATCACATTGTCCGCTTTGTATTTATTTATTTGTGCTGGAAACCCTTTTAGTGGCCTTTACAGCAGTGGCACCATCACTCTGGAATACTTTGCCACCTGAAGTCCGTGCCTTGCGGGACTCATCAGCTTTCCGCAGGGCATGTAAGACATATCTGTTTCGACAGGCCTTTGATCTTTGATATCTCTGTTTTTAAATTGTTTTTAAATTGTGTTCGATTTTAGCTTGTTCTTGTGAGCCGCTCCAAGCCCCAGGAGAGTGGCAGCATACAAGTTCAATAAATAAATAAATAAATAAATATCATAAAAACAATATAAAACCATCAAACTATTAAAACATATGATCACCAGTGTCGTACTGTTAGACTCATTGTCCAGTAGCATTGTCTAGCCATTCCATATTCATTCTTGATAGCTCATAACTATTTATTACAGTGAATTGCCAAACGCTTGCTTGAAGAGCCAAGTTTTTACTCTTTTTCAGAAGGTCAGGAGGGAGGAGGCTGACCTAATATCCCTAGGGAGGGAGTTCCACAGGCGGGGAGCCACCACTGAGAAAGCCCTGTCTCTCATCCCCACCAGATGCGCCAGCGAGGAAGGCGGGATCAAGAGCAGGGCCTCCCCAGATAATCTAGATGGTTCACTACTTTGGCAACAAGTGCTCAACCAGCTTATGACAGATTCTTTTATATGCCAAGTGGCAAACATCTCCTCAGACATGCTTTAGTTACGACACAAAACTGCAATGTGCTGCTGTTCTAAGGCTCTTTTACTGCGGTAATTGAAATGTTGCTTTTGGATTTCAGAGAAGCTGCTCGCGAGTGCCGCCGAAAGAAGAAGGAATATGTGAAATGCCTTGAAAATCGAGTTGCTGTCCTTGAAAACCAGAACAAAACCCTAATTGAAGAACTAAAAACACTGAAAGATCTTTACTGCCATAAAAACGTGTAAGAAGAAGAGAACAAGGCCTTTTTTGTTAACACCAGAATTTTCAGAGGGATTTTTTTATATTATTTTTTAAAATATTAAGATGGAAAGTCAAACATGAGTTTCTTCTCCTCAGATTCATCAACCTAGAAATGTAGGATTTTATTTAGAAGCCATTTGTGCACAAAAGTGAAACATGAAGCCTCTTGGAAGACTTCTGCTGGCACAACTGGAATCGCCATTACATCGGAATCAGTGGACATGTGCAGAGATGGGACTTCAGATACATTTGATTGTAGTGCTCGATCTTTTATTTTCTGCTGTCAAAGTCTATCGGTGTGTTTGGTCAGGTTCCAATCTCTTAAATTTCTGATGGTCAGTTATCCTCAGCCCCTTTGCTTCTGGGCTCCTCTCTGCAGGTTGAACCCGTAGATGGCAGCAGTGTTTGGCTTTGCTCCTTCCTGCCACCCGTGTGTTCATTGAATGCTTGAGAAAGGATCCTGTCAGGAAGAGGGCTTTTCTATTATTGTATGTATATATATATATATTTGGCTTAACTGTAAATTCTAATATGTGTGTCAAGAAGATAGAGGCCACTACTTTGATAGAAGTATATATTTGCATTTAACAGTATGGTTTTTTAAAAAAGAAATGTGTGCTGTGGTTATCAGTGTTGGTAAAGGTAGTGGACTCTTTCTTCCCAGAAGCACATAGAGACTGGTTATGAAGGGTGTTTTCCCCTCTCAAAAACAGATGACATATCACTGCTGATACCAATGTTTTGATTTTTGTAATGGCAGAACAGAATTGGTGAAGAGCGCAGGTTGAGCATTCCTTATCCTGAATTCCAGAATCATCTGTATGGGTGGCTGAGATAAAGACACTTTTGCTTTCTGAAAGTCCAGTATACACCAGATTTGTTTCCTGGACAAAATTATTGAAACTATTGTGTATAAAGTGTATGCGAAACAAATGAATGTCATGATTAGACTTGAATCCCATCTCCAAAATATTCCATTATAAGTCCACAATCTGAAAATCTGAAATGCAGAACATTTCTGATCCCAAGCATTTCAAATAAGGGGTGCCAACCTGTGTTTTTTTCCCTAAAGGGCTATTTCTGTTTAGTCACTGAATAGGATTTCCCATCCCCAGATAAACAGAAATGATTGTTAAGTCAGCAGGCGTCATAATGTTTGAAGATCTTGCATTGCAGTAAACCCTCCTTGCTTGGCCCCATGGTAAAACACATTGACTGGAAACCCACTGGAGAGTTAAGCACCCTAGTTACAGACACAGGGACTCCCAGCTCGAATCACCCAATCCTTATGAACTGGGAAGCAGCCACTGTGATCAATGAGGGTCTCTTCCCCTTTTGGTTGGGAGCAGATACCTGACTTTCCCTACTCCTGCCAGTTTTGCTCACATAAGATTCCCATCCCTCCCAGTGGCCGCTCGCAGGTAAGTTTTGGGAGGCTTTCAGGGTCTCTATCCCTTAATCTAGGGGCTACACAGGGATCATAAATACAGCACAAGTGCAGAAGTATAGGCTTTGCATTTGTAACTGCCCAACTGGATTCCAGCCAACACATTCAAAATTATATACCAAAGGTAAAAATCTTAACATGTTATAATCAGTTAACAAGATTTCATTTGGAAACTTGATAGTAATTTGTTAAAATATCTCCAGTTTTTATAAAATAGTAATCCAGTTGAAGTAAGACACTGGATATATTTTTTTATAATTGAAGTATTACTTTTCCAAATTCTATAAAATTGAGTTTATATGAATATTTTAAATATTTATACACTTTCATTAAATATTTTTTCCCTTTCAGATTTTCAACTCTATTTTTAAGAGATGCTCAAGAAAACTATTTCCTATTTCTATATATTTCATTTGGCATAGTTTAATTAAGAGAGGATCCTTTATTGGTGTGCGCAGAAGAATGCACAGGTATCTGCACTCACTATAAAGATGTCAGGGATGATAATAATGTAATTTTGGTGTCATATTTCTAGAAATGTTAAAGGATCTTTTGCTGTTCACTGGATTCTTGACTACACAATGACCATTAAATTAACAAATATTGCCTTACCCTACTTAATGCTGAATTGTTACAATGGTGTCCTTTGAAATGTTGCCATTTACATGTAAACTGTGCTAGTGCAAGCCTTGTTAGAAATACTGGACATCTTGAGATTATTATGACAATCATTCCAATGACAGTCTTATTAAATCATTCCTTCTAATACCAAAGTTGGTGGTCCTGTCCCTTGAAGACTCACCGTAGAAAGAGTGCTAGCCAAATACATTGATGGTATCTGCATATGCTAGAGACTGCTGACATATGCTAGGTGAAATGGCTTTAAGGGTTTTTTTTTTCAAAGGCAAAAATATACAGCAAATTCTGCCGTCTTCCTAAAATTAAGCATTTGTGTAGCAGATAATGTTAGGGCATACCCAAGTTAGTCTGGAATATCTGTATGCAAAAGGATCCTGTAGCACCTTTGAGATAACTGGTGCAACTTCTACAGAAACTTATAATAATACAATTTGGAGGTGGATTTATGACCCAGTTTCACTGTGCAGTATCTAAACAAACACTGCAGGAACCAATTCCAGGCTGTGGCCACAATAGCTGCTGAATGCAGTTTGGAACCAAACTCAGTATTATTTTTTATGCAGTCCACTGAAATGTGCTGATGGCCCTCTCCATGTCCATTTGGGATCAGCGCTAGATCGTGGCAGGTCATAGGAGGTAAGACCAAAGGGATATAAAGCAAGTGTTCTCATGGGAATGATGTGATTTCCTCTCAGGGGTGCTTGTTTACCTTCTGTTTCAGGGATTTTACAGCGTGTTAACACCAGTGCTCTGATTTTTTTGTCTCAGATTCAAGCTCTGCACAGAATATACATTGATTGGCTGTAGTGCTTTTTTGGCTTGTTCTGGACTTTTCAGTGTTTTTGTTAACACACAGTTTCTAGCTGATAGGCTTTGCTTGTAGGAGAATGACTAGAAGAAGCAACCAAGACTAAACTGTAATAATACTATGTAACAACATTTGACATTTTTTCTGCTCCTGCTTTGAAAGTGTTATTTCCTGTTTAATGGTGTGATACTTACTTTGAAAGTAATTGTTATGCTCCAGAAACTTGGTTTTTGTGGCTGCAAAAAACTATGTTGAATTGGTTGAGAGTCTGAGATACTCACTGAAAAGCTACAGCAAAATGTGCTGCAGATGTCCCACAAAAACAAAGTTTTTGCGGTTTAATAAACCTTTTCTATGTTTTGATGATAGAGCCAATCAGGAAATGACATTTCTAACCCAGGAAAAAACCTTTTAAATAGTGTAAAGCAAGGGCAGGGGAAAAGATAGATTTATTACTATCAACTCATAAGATCTGCAGTTATGGACAGCAGCAACGAAAGTACTTTCTTATCCCCCAAACTATACTGTTGAAATAAAGATGTAGAGGTTGTAGGCCCAGAAACAGATTGTTATGTGTGTGAGCTCCAGTCTATTCTAGTACTACCATTTAGTAAGTTACGTGGCGTCATTAAAAAGAATGGCAGATCTTGTAAGTACAAATCTATTTCCTGATTTAGTCTGAAATCCTATTGGGACATTATATCACAGAAACTCTAGGCTCACCTACATAGGGAATGAACTACATTGGGAATGAACTACTATCCCCATATGCAAGCGGCGAATGCCAAGTGGCCAGGCTCCCAAGCTGGCTAGTCTGTGAGAGGTTTACAGTCCAGCAGCAGAAGGACCCCGGCCTTAATATCCCAGTTCTTCAAATACTATGTGACAACAGCAAATATTGGCAGAATACACGGCTAAAACAGTCGTTCTTATAACCATATGCCCCTTTCTCTATGAGAGGAACAAAGAACCTGAAGAAATATTACAGCTCACTTTGCAAAATGTTATCTGCATTGAATTGAAAAATATATTTTATTTTAAAGCAGTATGATAATATAATTATACAAGAACAGCAAAATAAGGGGTTTCTTTTCCACAGGACATTATGCAAGGCTAACCACTAGAGTCCAAAGAATGAGAGCATGTGAAATACTTCTATCGATGGCTCTGTCGAACAAAAAAATGTGAGAATTTATCCAAGTTCTGTAATGAGCTGTGCGTGTATAGATTCCTGGAAGTTTTGGCCGACCACAACCAAGGCCAAAACTTGTGATTCCCACCAGATAGTATTTGGTGGCATCTGGGAAATAGCACATTAAAGGTCCACCACTGTCTCCCTGGAACATGAAACACAAAGAAAACAATTTGAATGCTGCTAACACTCACAGTTTAAGGTTGGGGAGAAACTGCAATCCAGTAAGATCTGACATCCGACTTTCATGAATCACTAGAAGAAAACACCTTTTCTATCAAACATGGGTAAGTCTGCAAATTCTGTAGTTTTTCCTATTTAGACTGCAGTAGCCAGAAGCAGGCAATTCCCACATTTGGAGCACCCCTCAGCATCTATTTTCAAATGCCTGTTTGAACAGAAATAAAGTCCCAAGCAATTCTGAAATGAAACAATGGCTGGAATATTGTTAGTTACATGAAAATGTGTAGTTTTCAGAGTGTTCCAGGAGGTACTTTTTATCCCCTTTCATTAATGTCTGTCACGCTGGGGGCAGTGTCTCCTCATTTTTATCTAGGTGTGCAAGGGCAACCACAACATATCAAGGCACGCTCTCACAGAGAGCGTCCAAATAGATGGAGCCGCTCCTAAGAAAGCCCTTCCTCCAGCCTTTGTAGCAAACCAGGACAGAAAGAGTGAGAGTTAAGAGGAAAGAGCCCCTATACTAATAAAATATTGTGTAACCCAGTGGTCTTGATGGATCTTGGTCAATTTGATCCAGCCCTTATAACAGCAAACTATGTTTAACAGTATATGTAATGTATTTATATGCCATTGTGTTTATTACTTTTTATTATTTTAATGTATACTGTAATTTGTAATATTGCCAATCCGGAAGCCGCTCTGAGTCCCCTTCAGGGTTGAGATAAAGCGAGGTAAAAATGCAGTAAATAAATAAATAGTATATATTAAAATGAATATTTCTCTTTTACCTGACAACTATCAATACCTCCACTTTCTGCACCTGCACAAAACATATCCTTTGTTACTGTCCCTGCATACCAGTCAATTCGGTTACAGAGTACAGATGGAAAAACATCTACTTGTGCTTCCTGTAAGACATCTCTGAGTCTACCTGTATTGAAAAACAACACAAAATTTCAAAAGAGGCTTGGTTTTAATGTTCTCTCATGCACTGCTTCTTAAACCGTGGGCCCCAGCCCTGAATAGGGTCCCCTTAGCTCAATGTTGGAATCACAAAAATAAAAATGGCAACAGTAAAATGTTTCCGAACACCACCCCAAAAGCAAACTCCTTCGAATGAAATCTTGCCAAGAAAACCCTGTGAGAGATTCACCTAAGGGTCACTATAAGCACACACCAGGAATAATATACGTATGTATGCATGCCTAAAAAAGATGCCAACAAAAGATTAATTTATTGTCGAAGGCTTTCGTGGCCGGAACCATTGGGTTATTGTAGGTTTTTTTGGGCTATATGGCCATGTTCTAGAGGCATGCTCTCCTGACATTTCACCTGCATCCATGGCAAGTATCCTCAGAGGTAGTGAGGTCTGTTGGAACTAGGAAAATGGGTTTATATTTCTGTGGAATGACCAGGGTGGGACAAAGGACTCTTGTCTGTTGGAGCTAGGTGTGAATGTTTCATCTGACCACCTTGGTTAGCATTTGATGGCCTGGCAGTGCCTGGGGCAATCTTTTGTTGAGAGGTGATTAGGTGTCCTTGTTTGTTTCCTCTATGTTGTTTTGCTGTTGTAATTTTAGAGTTTTTTTAATACTGAAAATGAACAAAATCTGGCTACCAGTATTTAAAAATCTTTAAAATTACAACAGCAAAACAACTCTAAAATTACAACAGCAAAACAGGTCTAGCCAGTGAGTTGTAACTTCCAGTTTATCTGTGTGGTTTAGTGTTTATTGTTATATGCATTTTAATAGTGTTATGTTTTATTTCTCTGTCTTAAACCTATTGTACCCTACTTGGAGCCAAAAGGGGAGGTGGGCAATACTATTATTATTAAAAATGTACTCCCATTCCTTCTCTGGCTTAAGCTTACACCTTCCAAGGAAAATTTGTGGCAGCTGAGGGAAAAGAGTTTAGTGGTAAAATGTATGATTTCCATGCTAAAAATATGAGATCTGGCTTCAGAAATCTTCACAGGTTATGATATTTATCTTGTCAGTCATGAGATGTCTATTGGTACAGCTGATAGGTTAACTTCTCAATGTGTTCAGAGCCTTGAAAAGCAGATTCCTGACTTGCATAATGCTAAGCATCTTTCTTTCATCACACTATCAGAAAATACTTTAGGGACATTTTGTCTAGGTAGATAAAGGTATGCATTGCACCACTTTATCAAATACCATGTGCTCTGCTTCCCTAATCTCCAGTGTCATTTTCAAAAACAAAAACAATACCTTTGTTTTTGTTTCAATGTGGCTTTATAGTGCCATCTTTCCTGTGAAGTGAGGAGGGAGTGTGAAGAAACCCATAAGTTATCTTGTCTGCATGTTTTTATTTTACTACATTTATGAGCCAGTGAAGGAGGCTGCAGAAACAGGCAGTGGCATTTAGCCCAGCCAGACTGGTTGAGGACAAAATGGCAGAGCTGCTCCTCCTCCTTCCTTAGTAGTAAGGTAGTTAGAAAAAATCCCAACTGGAAAATCTAAGGTGCCATCGAACCTAAGGCACACCATTTTTGATGCCTCTTAAACGGGAAGAAGTGTACCTTTGATTTGATGACATATAGTGTATTTCCACTTCTGCCTTTGTTTTCTCCTACTAATTAGTCCCCTGTGTATCTTTTGGCACCAGGGATTGTCATACTGCTATTTTGCACCACACTCTTGGAGAGTTTCTACAGCTAAAGGAGAAAATAAATTTAAACTATGTTTATTATAGGCTGGAAAACCTGTGGTACTCTAGGGGCAGTTCCAGACAGCTCTTTAACCCAGGAGCATTCACATTTGTTAAACGTGATTGCTTCCGGGTTCAAGTCCACCCCCACCCCCCGAAAGTGTGTGCCTTTCTGGGGGGGGGGGGTGTCCACTTGCTCTCATTGAACCTTCTTGGAGGACAGAGAGACAGCCCCACCCTCCCCAAAAGCCTTTCTGAATGGGCCCTCAGTGTTACTGGACTACAACGCCTATGATTTCTGACTAGCAAGCCCAATGGCAATGAATGAGGATACCTCAGTCTAAGTATACCTATAGTCCATATTGTTCATAATCGTCAGTAGACCAAAGACATTCAGGTCCACTTGCTGTAAAGTACAGTCTGAACAATGATTCTGAATTCCATATCTATGTATTTAAAAAAAAAGACTGAGCTCCCTAGATGCAAGTCTCTATCTCATCCTCTATTCTGGGGCAGTGATTAAAATTATTATTGTTTTTGTTGTTGTCTATAGTCTGGGTTCTACTTTTAATCAGCTGCCTTCCTCCTGAAACTATAGAAAGGAACTAAGCATTTTCACAGACCTGACTTAAAAATGAGTGGGAAATACAACCGATTCCTGGATAGCTTCCATCAACTGCAAAGATATTTAACATTTAAATGAAATATCACATTACTTCCTCATGCTCAACAGATTAAATTTCAAGAGGGAAATAAAATGAAAGACTTACCTTTCTCCACTGTGTTTCCCCATCCACTTATGTAACATGGGGTCTCATTAGTTATAGTAAGGGGACCATTAGGTAAGCAAACAGGTTGGATATATTCATTGAATTTGATAGAATCTATTAATTTGAACAAAGCAACATCGTTTTTAAATGTGGCTTGGTCGTAATTAGCGTGAATAATGATAGCCCTGACCCGGCTCTTTCTTGTATGTGTTTGGTATCTATAAAGATGATGCATTCCAATCACTGCGTTCCAAAACCCAGGATCCCTAAAACAAAAGATACACTTCTGTTAAATCAATTATGTTTAGAACTGCAATGTCATATACTCTTGCATCACACACTATGAAAAACTATAAGGGCCTGGAACCACATTTGAATACCAGTGGAGTTGCCGGGGGGGGGGGGGGGGGTTGATTTTGTTATTTGGGAGTTGTAGTTGCTAGGATTTGTAGTTAACTTACATTCAAAGGGCATTCTGAACCCCACAAACAATAGAACTGGGGCAAACTTCCCAAACAGAACCCTATGACCAACAGAAAATAATGGAGGGATTTGGGAAGAATTGACTGTGATTTAGTGTGCTCTCCCCTCTCTGCTTGGAGTCTCAGAAACAGCCCTCCCTTGGCTGAGAGGCTGGCTAATCACAGCAGGCGGAGGAGTTTTGGTGGGAGGATTCGCCAATTTTTTTCCAAAAAGGAAGAGAAGGATAGGTGAAGAAATCTTCAGGCTTCTCTGCCAAAGGGTTCCTAAGACCATCAGAAATATGTGTTTTCTGATGGTCTTTGGTGACCCCTCAGGGCTTCCGACCTCCAGGTTGAGAAATACTGCTCTTGGGGAACAATGAAGAGGCTGCTGCTCTCAAGAAGAAGTAAGAGTTTGCTCTCAGGTAGACCAAAGCTTTTTCTTTTTCTGTATTGTCGAAGGCTTTCATAGCTGGAATCACTAGGTTCTTGTAGGTTTTTTCGGGCTATAGGGCCATGTTCTAGAGGAATTTCTCCTGACGTTTCGCCTGCATTTTTCTTTTTCTTCTCTTTGGAGTCAGAGCAGACCCATTTCCACTGTCTGAATTGTTCCCCCTTCCCCACGGATAATGCATTTATGTTCTTAAAGTCACAAAGTGACTTTCAGTCTGTGATAAGAGTACCTTTGTCTCTTTTTTTCTGAAAATTTTCATTTTTTCTAGGATAAAATAGAATAGCTTTTCCCTTTGGCTGCAAAATTTCCAAAATGTTTACATTTCTGCTTCCCTTTCCATTTGGGCCTCCTCCGTTGTAGCCTATCTTGAATTATTTACTATATTCCGTGAAAACACATAGAAACTGGATTCTAACAGCACAAAAGCTAACAATGCAGGTGTCATTTCTGTGATGCTTCCCACCGCCATTCCTGGATTTTGAGTCACAAAGACAGCCTCCCATATACTTTTTCAGTCTAGCCCAACAAAATATTTAAGGAGGACAAGGTGAATTCACAAACTTATGATCACATATTGAATGTCTGATATTCATATTCAACCAATAGATCTATCTAAATATTTTACTTTCATTTAGATTTTTAAGAGGAAAGATTTTAAGAATGAAGTATACATACCCCCTTTTAACACAGTGTGCAGCTGTTAGCACCGAGTTGTGATTAATTAAGGAACCACCACACACATGGACATAGCCTACACCAAAATGATAAATCTGAAGGCTAACTTGCCAGGGCCAGGCCCCAAGCTGAGCATCATGTCCACCAATAATCCGACTCCCTGTAGCTATTTCATCCACAACGGGCCTTGTTCCACATTCTAAAAATCAGAACACAGATACATTGTAAAATGCTATGTTTTGAAAACATCCAAGAGAACAAAATCGATAATCAGGAAGGAATTCAAGTAGATCTGCTTTACTAAACAACGGATCTTGTCATGTGTTAGCCCAGCCTCTGATTGAAAACAAGGGGTTGGAAATACATTTCTCCTGAATAGTAATCTACCCAGGATCAGATACCAGTAATGTTTGGGTCAAAGTAATCCTACATATTTATTCACCCAATCATCCAGTGCATTTCCCCATGGAGATTTTTTTCAAAGTAACGTATGATGTAATTCCCTGCCCTAGAAAATGAGTACTACTCCATCTATTTTCAGTTTCCATGTGGCAGCTACAACAATGTTATTCTGAATAGCTTTTTGATATTTGAAACTTCTGTTTCATTTTTTAGGATCTGCAGACTATATGCAGATATATGTATATCACACCAGCAGCATATCTAACTACTGGATTGTTGGTTGGTTTCAAATATTCTTTCTGACACTTTCTGCCAAGTAAGCCAGGAAAATATGGCATAGAAGCACAGGCCTGCTGCAATATTAAGAAATCACATCTCTGATGAGAGAGCTTTACCTATACAGGCATCCTTTCTATCACAAAAAGCCCAACATGGTTGCAGTGTGGTAACACTAGTAAGTGAATCATATTTCCATAATGGACAAAATATGGTGTGAGATTATTTTTCCCCCAGCTTAGAAGTGTCACAGCATCCAGAAAAGACATACTAGCAAATTAGGTTAGATTTTCCCCTGACATTAAGTCCAGTCATGTCTGACTCTGGGGGTTGGTACTCATCTCCATTTCTAAGCGAAAGTGCCAATGTTGTCCATAAATACCTCCAAAGTCATGTGGCTGGCATGACTGCATGGAGCACTGTTACCTTCCTGCCAGAGTGGTACCTACTGATCTACTAACATTTGCATGTTTTTGAACTGCTAGGTTGGCAGAAGCTGGGGCTAACAGCAGGAGCTCACGCCGCTCCCAGGATTCAAACTGCTGACCTTCTGGTAAGCAAGTTCAGCAGGTCAGCGGTTTAACCCACCGCGCCATTGAGGGCTCCTAGAAAATTATCCGTTATCGTTGCATGCCTTCAAGTCATTCATCACTTAGGGCAATCCAAAAGTGAACCTATAATTTATTTTTTTCTTGGAATGATATATTCAGAACAAGATTTGTTATTGCTTCCCTCTAAGGCCGAGAGAGTGTGATCCACCCAAAGGCACCAAGTGGGTTTCCATGGCCATCTGGGGATTGGAGCCCTACTCGGTTATATCTCCTGATAAATAAATCAAGATGCTTGGTTTTATGTCCATTTCATAATTGTTTCAGGTTGTGGGAGTTGAAGTCCAAAACACCTGGAGCGCCGCCCTAACGGACGGCGCGAGCGAGCGGGCAGGCAGGCGCGCGCGCGCTCCTCGGCCTCTCGCGCTTGCGGCTGAGCTGGACGCGCAGGCGCATAACACGCGCTCCCGCCTGGCAAGGAAGCCGGGGGAGGGGTCAGCTTGGAGCCCCCCCCCCCCCGCCCGCCCGCCCGCCCGCCGCTGAAGCGGGACTCCTACTCACCGTCTATGGGGATGATATCGGAGAGAGCGTCCGGCAGCAGTTCACTCAGGAGCACCAGCAGCACCCCACAGGCAGGCAGGCCGGGGTGGAAGCAGCCCCGCATCGTCCGTCGAGGAAACAAAATGGCGGCCCGCTTTCCCTCTCTTTCTTCACCGCAGGGGCGTGACGTCAGAGGTCACGTGGCGCGGCGGGAATGGTTTGCGCGCTCTCCGGCTCGGGGGTGGAAATGGAAGACTTCCTTCCTTTGGGGAATCTGCCAGGAGGGCGTGGTCGAGGGACGCCCAAAGGAGGCAGCTGCGGAATACATGTAGGTCTTTAATTATCATCATGCAAAGATCTTGGAGAGACTTCTACGCTGAGAAAAGGTGCAAAGGGCCTCCACACTGTACCACGAATGCTGCTTGATCCCACTGGAACCGCTATCGTGGGAGCTGTAGTTTTACAAGGCCTTTCGCCTTTTCTGCCCAACAGCGCTGGTGCCTCTCCAGACCTCTGAAGCTAGGTTTCACTGAATGGTGACAAAAGTGGCCCAATCATGGGGTACTTTTCGATAAGATGTGTTCAGGAGGTTTCCACTGCCACCCTTTGAGATCTGCCAGAGGAGCCGGGATTTGGGCCCTCTTCTCCCTGAGGCCTCGTCCGGCGTTCCAGTCACTTTGCAACACTGGCTCTGTGCCCAGCCTGTGCTGTAACGACAACCCTAATCCACAGGCAATGATTAAGTATGCAGGTCCCAGCAGTCCGTTTTGTTTCTTCCTCATTCTTTGTTAAAAATCCAACTGTTAGCAAGAGTAGAGGACAGTCGAATATTAGGGCCCATCCACACAGCCCTATATCCCAGAATATCAAGGCAGAAATCCCACAATATCTGCTTTGAGCAGGGTTATCTGAGCCCACACTCTGATGTGGGATTTCCTGCTTTGATATTCTGGGATATAGGGCTGTGTGGAAGGGCTCTTAGAAAGCCTTGTACCTCATTTTTTCTTCTTGTATTTATTGCTGATCTGAACAACTGGCAGCCCACATTTACCTGCAACTGCGTTTTGAACATGAATCTAGAATGATTAAAGTGGGATTTACCTCATAGCTGACATTTTTTTCAGATGAACACTTGATACTAAGACGACCCTCCAGGTGCGTAATAAATAATACTGGAACTATTTTGCAATAAAAATTAATTAATTACAGTTACGTTGAACTCTAGTCAGTGAGGTTCCCAATCTTTTTTTGACCAGGGACCACTCTCCAACATTAGTACCAGATGGGTTACAAATCAGTTTTTGGTCAATTTTAGATTTGGGTTGGTTGTTTGTGGTGCCGATTCAGAAAATTGCATTGGATAGACCACATCAACTTTAGTTTCTGAACAGAACATATGCCATCCAGTAGTCACCATCTGCTCGCCCACATAAAACCATATTTCATAATCTAGATCTGATGTGGTAGTAGTAATCTTTTGTGGGTCGTCAGCCTCTCCCCTCCCAACATCCCCAATTTTGTGAGACCGGTCGCTCGTTACCACATGGTTTTGAGCCAACGGTGTAGTAATGGTGAGGCCACAGACTATATTTCGTTCTTGCAGACCACTGTTGGTCCATGGACCACAGGTTGGAAACCCTGTTTTGTCCTGTCAGGAGTGACTTGAGAAACTGCAAGTCGCTTCTGGTTTGAGAGAATTAGCCGTCATGCCCTGATGATTTGATGTTTTTATCATCCTTGTGAGAGGCTTCTCTCATGTCCCCGCATGAGGAGCTGGAGTCGATGGAGGGAGCTCATCCGCCTCTCCCCGGATTTGAACCTGCGACCTGACGGTCTTCAGTCCTGCCGGCACAGGGGTTTAACCCACTGCGCCACCGGGAGCTCCTACCACTCCCCTAAAGACACCAGATCCCACCTGAAAGCTAAGTAGGGTCAGCCCTGTCCATGCAGTTAGTATTTGAATGCTGTAGTGCAACATGAAAGAGGCCTTTGGCTGCAGTCTTCTTTATGCTCTTGTTTCGATGCCCCAGTCAGCAGTCAACTGCGTTTTTGTTCCTGTGGAAACTGCTCCCACAGCATATGGTTACAAATTAAGGGGGGAGATTTTAGAAGCTTCTCTCTCAACAAGCCAAAGTTTTTGATGCCTGGGAAATGAGTTAATCTTAGAGCTGACATAACTGAATTACTTCCTATTTATTACAGTGAGGGGACGCAACTAAAGAAAAAATGTGCTGACGAAAGCCTGGCACAGAGTTGATCCAAAGTCACTCAGGGCATGGCCACTTTCATGTGATTGCCTTAACAAAGTAGGGAGGCCAATTTGATATAGTCCACACTTCATTTTAGCCCATGCTGAACGTTTTCATTAGATGATGTATAGTGTCCACTTATCATACTTATGCTTTGAGTGCATATATGTAAAAAAAAAGACTGCAAATATTTTGGTAGCTTAAATAATAAACTTTATGAAATAAACTGAGCAGAAGTAGCATTGTTTGTAGAAAGCAATACTTCAGCATTCCAGTTCAGCAAAAGACATCTGCCTCTTTATGGAAGTAGGTGAATGATTAGCCATTCTGCAATCCAAAGGGTGAGGCCACACTGAATGCTGATGGTACTTGTTTTATTATATAGATATGAATCTATCCAACTTCTGTAGTTGACTACACGAACATAGATTCCAGGATGTTT
Organism: Anolis sagrei; assembly: GCF_037176765.1. Lineage (NCBI taxonomy): Eukaryota > Metazoa > Chordata > Lepidosauria > Squamata > Anolidae > Anolis > Anolis sagrei. The sequence continues at coordinate 140,760,790 of NC_090022.1, forward strand.
TGGAATGCCACAGACAGCAGAAGAGCTGGTGATTCCTAAAATATAATATTTGGTGACATTTTGAAAATGACACATTAGTGGTCCACCGTTGTCTCCCTGAAACATGAAAAATATACTTCAGCATTGCTTATAGCATTCTGAAGTCTAGGGATGAAATAGAAGAAATGAGTCTCACTTAAACCCACATATTAAAAGCATACTCCTTTACAAGCAGATATATGTAGATAACTCTGGAAAATCTGAAAAGGGTAATCATGCTTTGATTTGAATCTATTCCCTATGAATAGGTTGCTTACAAAAGTTTACAGTGAATGTATTAGTATACCAGCTACATGTTCAATGAGCGTAACCTAAAGAAGGTAGGTTCGTTCTCTACTTTAATACATTATCAAGAACATATTGTGCATGTTGTAAAGAAGTGATTAGAAATATTACATTGTGGTATTTCTAAGGTCAGTCTATCAAGATTTCTAATGTAAATTTTGTCACAAAGAGATAGTAATTTGAGGAAAAGATGTTAGGTTACTTTGTTACTACCTTCACTTATTGCTTGGAAATACAGTTTGGCCAAATATGCTTAAAATATAGAAGGGGTTATTTCTACTTTACCTCGCAGTTATCTACATGTCCACTTGCAGAGCCCACACACATCACATTTCTTGATATTATCCCTTTATACCACTCATACTTATTACAAGTATATAGTGGAAGAATGTCTACTTGTGCTTCTTGTAATGTAAGTTTAAATTTACCTGAAAAAGAAGCACAAAATATTGCTGGGAGTATGCTTAAGGTAAGCCATTCACAGTTAGGCAATCTCATTTTTTATTTCTATCAAAACAGTTTCATTGAAATCACTATTAATTAATGCCAACACTCTTTCAATTTCTTAAATGAGTATTCTTGGGTGCTATGTGTAAGAGTGAAATCCAGCAAGCATAACAATTTGAGTGGTAACTAAAACGCCCAGAGATCTGGGTTAATCTCACGTGTTTTCCTGCCACTTTTGTCATTTTTTTTAAATTCAAAAAATCTAAAGAAAAAATAAAATTCTACAATCTTTGAAGTAGTAGCACTAAAAACACCATCTGGATAAAGCATCCTAATTCAATCAGTTTTTCCTTACTTGTCATATACATCAGTATAATATGAACAGCAAGTTATACAATATGTAGATTGAAAAGTGAAGGTAGCTACATTTGGAGAAGATTATTTGTTTTTTATATTTCAGTGTAAAGCTAGTCATATAAGTTTCCAAGTAACTGTTACATTTGTGCTGGCAAATATGAGATTTGTAGATAGAGCTGTCTTCTATAGATTAGACAATGTTCATAATGTCTTAACAATTTAAAACTCCACAGCTTTTATCCAAAGTAATAAGGTGAAATAAATGAATTTTGCCAATAAATATTTACATTTATTTTAGTTTGATGTAGGAGAAGTTTACAAGCTCATATTATGAGCATCACAAATATCTACAGGATAAACAGACCAAGTGTTTTACTGATAGTATACAAAGAAGTTATAACACAGAAGCCTTTAGTCAATTAGGCCATCCTACTGCTGGAACAAGGAAATGACAAATCCTCCTTACCATTTACTCATGGGCAGATGGGGAAGGCTATTTCTACAAAAGCAAGCTTTATAACTTTAAAAAATCCCATTAAGTCTTGGGAGAATACACCCCTCCCTCTCTGACTAGAAGTCCAATATCTTATGGATAGTATTAATACATCATCCATTTCACATTCTCAGAAGAAATTCTGGTCTACCTAACAGATGGATGCAAATGTATTGCACGTGCTATTGGATTTACCTGAGAAAAACCCAAAAAACTAGAACTGCAAGATATAACAGCCAGACCAGCTGCAAAAGATACACAGTTCTCATTAAAATACACAATGATTCTGAGCTGCCTATAAATTTGTTTTCCGCATCAAAATTAAATGGCACTCATCGACATTTCTAGTAGAAGTTTATTCAGAGAAACTCCAGGTTTTTGTCATCTTGGTAAAACAATGTAGCTAAGAAAAATGGCATATATGATTCTGGCCATAAAAATGTGAATGTATATGCATCACCATGGCTTTGAATGTACAGGTCTTATCTGTAATGTGTGAAATAAACTAGAATCACAACAACAACACAACAAACTATATCAGTTTATTCCGAAGAAGAATGAAAAGGTTTACCTTTCTTCTCTCTTTTTCCCCATCCACTTATGTAACATAGGTTCTTATCAGGCACTAGATGAAAAATGTCAGGTAAGCAAACAGGCTGAATATATTCATTGTACGTGACAGACTTCAGTAGTTTAAACAAGGCAATGTCATTTTCATAGCTGCCCTCTTTGAAATCAGGATGGATTATGATATCTCTCACTCGTTCAGCTATAGTATGAGACTTCCATTTGTAAAGGTGATGCAAGCCAATCACAGCCCGCCAATACTCCGGGTTCCTATGACAATAAAACATCTTTAGAATCAATTACTATAACTTGAAAGTATTTTAGACTTTAAAGAAATGAAACATTTACAACTTAACATATTGTGTAGACTCAGGGAAAGATGTGCATGTTATAAAGTGGAACACAGTCATTGACACAGGAGTTACTATTCAAGGTTCCCAGGTGTCACTGAATTTCACTCTGCAAAAAGTTGTCCTTTGTGTAATTAAGTGTCTATACTACTACAAATTAAAGGACAATAAATAACTACTGGATGAATGCAAGCAACTGGAAATGAATACACTTAATTTGAAAAGTCCATTAACACAGCTGTACAGAATTACAAGAATTAAAATGTGACCAATATAAGTTATGATTGATCTTTAAAAAGTTATGAATGTGAAATATTTTTTCAGTCTTAACTCTGGTGAGCCCTTATGCCTTTTAAAATTCAAGCTCCAACCACAAATTTCAGTTCCTAAGAACACTGAATAGCTTTCCATCTCTAATGTAAATACTAATGAGAATATATTGTTCAGATGTAATTGTATCATCTTAGTAGCAGCATGAAACAGCCCCAAGTTATTTTACAGATTACATAAAAACCTCAAAGGAAAATAAAAATGTTTGTGGTATTTCCATAATCCACGAAAAAACAATTACGGATTTAGACACAATAACTTCAGAACTCATTCACACAAAATGATTCATTTGCAAACATTGTTTAAGAGATTCCACTAAGAAAAATGTGTACAGAACACAGCAAGAAAGGCAGTAGGCATGTGTGTACCAGATCAAATTCCATTTCCAGTTGCTGGCTTTGGCTATCATTTCACCCAGCTCTTTCCTGTTGACCTCCTTGCTCTATAGTTCCTCTCTATATTATGGTGCCTCCAGACAGGTACTTCTAACACTACTACTCAGGCAGCATTGTGCAATGATTCTTTCTCCTTTACAAGTGAAAAATAGAAAAAAATCTGGGTTCATAATCAACAGTCTGGAATGATTCTTTTGACTTGCAACAATCTTATATGGGAGAGAAGTAGGAGGGTCACTGATGCTTTAAAATGCATTATTCTCTAAAGCAAATTCATTCTTATAAAAAAGAATATTGGGGCAGCTATGGACAGACATCCCATTCATCAGAACACTATTAGGTAGCAATTTTGAATTCCTAATTTTGATAATATTTGGGGTGAATAGAACACAATTAAGAACTAAAAGATACATACACCCATTTTTTAACGCAGTGTGCTGCTGTCAGCACAAAGTTGTTATCAATTAAAGAGCCACCACATTCATGGCGATATCCACCTAATGCAACGCGGTAGAGCTGAAGGCTAACTTGCCATGGCCATGCCCCGACCTGAGCATCATGTCCACCTACAATCCAAGTATCTAGTGTCATGTCATTCACAGAAGGCCTTGTTCCACAATCTAGAAGTCAAAACACACAATATTTGCAAAAGTCATAGCAAGCAAAACAGCGTTGAAAATTGTTAGTGCAGTCCTAGGCAGAGAATTTGCAGAATAGAGGTAACAATCTCACTGAGATGACCTGAGATGCGTGAACAGACTTATAATACTTAAAAATACTACTCTGTACAATAACATCTTCAAGTAGTTTGGATTAAAATGTCCCAATTGAAATACATATAATAAAATTATAAAATTAAAACAAATGTTTTATTAACTTTACAGATAATGGAAAGTTTTAATGAAGCACTAGGGGGTTTTTGCCTCTCAAATTGTATGTGAGAGTGTTTAAGTGGTCAGGTGCCACTATTAAGGAGTGCAGGCTTTTTGGTATTACACAGCCATACTTCAAAGGATATAGAATGTCAAAAGAATTTACTTCAAGTATCAGAAATTAACAGAGGGCAATAACGGAGAAGCTGTGTTGTATGGCTCATAAGTGGCATTTAAGATTGTTTTTTGTAACTATCCCAATTGAATTTGAGTTCCACTCCACAAATGACCAAAAGTGCTTCTGACAAGAGGCTCTGGGAAGTTCAATTGGCCATTTCATTGCATTGGGAGTTGGATCTGCTTGCCTTTTGAAAGGCAGTGAGTGATCAGGCTTTTTCCCAAACAAGAAACTACTGTCTCCTCACTTTCTTTTTGATAATGTTGTAAACCTTTTCATCTATTCCTGTCATGTTGAAGGGTGTACAATGCTCCAAACAAAATTTCAGCAAAATTACCAGCAATACTTCCAGAGGCTTTGGGAAGTGCTACTAACTGTTCTGGGATAAAATTATTGGGACCCCAACCTTGAGAGGTAAACATTAGTTTACTTAGAGTCTTCAAGGTTGGTGATAAATTTTAAACATGGCTTGATTGTAGGCAGCCACCACTAGAGTTCCTGAACAGCTGTATTCTGCATGGACCGCACCTGAAGATATAATTTCATATTATTTCATACAGATTATTATTGCACCCTGGTATTAGTTCAGAACATGCACATCATCACCTGGTCCAGGTGCTACAAAAAATAAAACTGAGTAACATTAGTAGATTAATCACATCATACTTGCCACAAATTGCTTAATACTTTTAATATTTTAACTGTTTATTATTACTTGACTTATTAGTCAAAAATGTTCTAAATGTTTTACTTGTATATCTAAATTGCAATTTTGTTGTTTATTTTATTGATCTGTTTGTTACACTTTGTCGGCATTGAATGTTTGCCTTTTTAAAAAAAAAACTGCCCTGAGTCCCCTCAGGGAGATAGGGCAGGATAAAAATAAAGTTTTATTATTATACCCCAATTATCCTAATGATTTCCTCAAACATCTTCAAATATATTTTAAATACAATTAATTTAAGATATTGACCTAAAAATGTATACCTCAACCTAACAAAGTTAGCAAACCAATACATCTTTATGGACATTTGGTCACAATTACACAAGTCCAACCTCTGACCTGTTTCAGTTTCTAAAGATCCTCGGCAAATCAGAGAGCATGCAAATTCCAGGGCATAAGTGGAAGCCTGCTGAAACATGTCATGAGTATAATATGAAACAAGTATTTTGGCAGAAACTTTGGCACTGACTACTGAAAAACTCCCCATAGCATCCTGGTATCTATCAGATTCTATAAGCTTCCTGTACTAGAAAATCTCAATCAGTTACCCACATCTCCAGGGAGGGATTTGCACTGTGAGATCAAACTGGCTGCACAATAGCTAAATTACTTACAGATCTCCACTCTCACAACCTGTAATCAAAGCCATGCTAAGATTTTTTTCCTCTGAATTATGTACCAGGTTTACTATAAATTGAAACAGACTAAAAGTTGCCATGGAAACCATGAAGTCCTCAGTTGATCTTGTTATACAACCAATAAGCTTAGGGTTCTCCAACACATTTGAATCTGCCAAAGCATTACAGCCATCAAACACTATGATAGGTGATATATAAAAAGCAGGCTGATGCAGGGCAGACTGCCTTCCAAATGAGCAAAACAGAACCTTTATGGGTGGCAGTCACTCTTCCAAGCCTGCACTCCACCTTGCACCAAGTGCACAATGTTGAATCAGATCTATACTGCTTACTTTATTACTCAGGCCTCATTAATGCAACCCAGTCTGGCTCCCTCATCTATGATAACTGAGACCCTATTTTGAACCACACCACCTGGCATTCATTAATAGCATCAACCCAGAGGGTGCAGTAGCAACCCACTAGTAATTTGTAAAACAGGATCGGAGGAAGGAACATCTAGGTCTCCTGCTCCTCCAATAAATTCTTCTCCTCAGTTTAGAGTAGTATTCTTCACCCAAAACTTCTTCCTCCATTTTCCTCTTCCTTCTAACATATGTGAGTTCATAAGACCTTTCCCACACGCTAGGTAACACAGTGTAAATCTATAAAATGTAATCTCCAAAAAGTTTACAACAACAGCTATGGAATTGTGCTATTTATTTAATTTATTTGCCATATTTATATATCACCTTTCTCAGCCCGAAGGCAACTCAAGGCACTAGGCACACTAGGCACAATTCAATCCCCGAACAACATAAAATACATTTAAAAACATTTAGCATATAATATAAAAACCATACAAAAACAATAAAAACATAAATCCTCAGCGTCTCCTTACTAAAATCATTTTCTAGTCGCATCATCCAGTTGTTCTGTAGATCTATATTTGCCTGTTACTCTGCATTTGCAAATGCTTGCTAAAGTTCTAATACATAGAAGTAGAAGTAAAATGTTTCCCCTTGACATTAAATCTAGTCATGTCAGACTCTGGGGGGTAGTGCTCATCTCGATTTCTGAGCCAAAGAGCCGGTGTTGTCCGTAGACACCTGGTCATGTGGCCAGCATGACTGCATGGAGCATTGTTACGTTCCCGCCAAGGTGGTACCTATTGATCTACTCACATTTGAATGTTTTCAAACTGCTAAGTTGGCAGAAGCTGAGCCTAACAGTGGGAGCTCACCCCGCTCCCAGATTCAAACCGCTGACCTTTCAATCAGCACATTCAGCAGCTCAACCCGCTGCACCACCGGGGGCCCTAATACATAGAAATATACAATGTTAATTTGACAATGTGTGATTTTAATGAAAAATGAGAGCTGCAGAATGCAAGTAGGAGGGGTTCAATAAGTAAAAGATAATGCTGACTATAATAAAAAACGTAGAATTTGATCATGTCTTAGATGTTATACGACAAATATTCTAGGTATTTTGAAGATGAAGCTACTTGCAAATATTGTGACTACACAACTGGTATGATTCCAGCTGTGCAGGTGTCCAGACCACCATAGGACTCAAGTTGTGATGGAAGAATTCTCAATTTAGAGGGCCTTAGGATTTGACAAGGTCACGTCTGGCTGCCCACTTGTACACCTGGCCTCTGCCCTTCCTAACATTACATCTAATAAGGAGGGGCTGGTTGCTTCTAGGATGTTTTGAATTATCTTATTAACAATAAAGACATGTTATTATTTTCTCATTTTGATATATTTATGTTTTTATTTATCTTTTAAATGTACTCAATGTGTTTCTAAACCTCTCAGAGGGCTTAGTTTTCAGGTTAGTTTGAAAGTGCAACACATCACAGCAGTAAACAAATATATGACAGATGCCAATAGCCTGATCACTTGAACACAATATTTCTCTTATTGGGAGGCGTTCCACTGGAAAAGTAATGTTTCAAAATTGCCAGTCTCCATTATTAGAATTTGCTATGGCTAGAAGATATTTTTTTTCAAAATTCCCAAAAGCAAACCTAATGAATATAAAGGACCACTGTTATATTATAAAGTAAAGTAAAAGTAAAGGTTTCCCCTTGACATGAAGTCTAGTCGTGTCCAGCTTTGGAAGGTGGTGCTCATCTCCATTTCTAAGCCAAAGTGCTGGCATCTGTAGGCGGCTCCAAGGTCATGTGGTCTGCATGACACACCGTTACCTTCCCACCAAGGCGGTACCTATTGATCTACTCACATTTGCATGTTTTCAAACTGCTAGATTGGCAGAAGCTGGGGCTAACAGCGGGAGGTGACTGCTCCCTGTATTCAAACTGCCAACCTTTTGGCCAGCAAATTCAGCTCAGCGGTTAAACCAGCTGCGCCATCAAGGGGACCGTTTTACTATAGCATTGATTATAACTGGAATTAGAATCATAGAGTTGGAAGAGACCTTGTGGGCCATCCAATCCAACCCCCTGCCAAGAAGCAGGAAAACTGCATTCAAAGCACCCCTGACAGATGGCCATCCAGCCTCTGTTTAAAAGCTTCCAAAGAAGGAGCCTCTACCACACTCCAGGGCAGAGAGTTCCACTGCTGAACAGCTCTCACAGTCAGGAAGTTCTTCCTCATGTTCAGATGGAATCTCCTTTCTTGTAGTTTGAAGCCATTGTTCCACGTCCTAATCTCCAGGGCAGCAAAAAACAAGTTCGCTCCCTCCTCCCTATGACTTCCTCTCACATATTTATACACGGCTATCATGTCTCCTCTCAGCCTTCTCTTCATGCCCAGCTCTTTAAGCTGCTCCTCATAGGATTTGTTCTCCAGACTCTTGACCATTTGAAATGAGCCAATACACAGGTTCTAGTTATCACAGAGGCCTTCAAACCAAACCAAGGCCCCGGGGAACCAATCTAGCAATCATAGTAAACACTGATTCATATATGCTTTTCACAGCATTACTCGAAAATAGCCAACATTACCCAGTGCTGACATAGTGTGCACAGATGTCAATCGAGAAGTGCTTTAAGTATCTTTCTCATGCTTGTAATGCCCCCCCCCCCGGTCCCCCAAGCTGATTTTACGAGGCATTAGGAAAACACTTCAAGGTCTGAGCAGAAAGATCGCTCGGGATTTGTGAAGCTATCGATTCCGTCTGAAACCTATCTGGCACCACGCCTTGGTACAAACAGCTCTGCTCAGGTGAGAAGCGAGAGGAAACGTCCGAAGGTGCTTGGTCGCTTTCCCTACCCACAGAGACCCCGCTCCTCTACGCATGAGGGAAGCGACCAGGCGAAAAGGCGCGAGGGAGCGGAGTTTCCGGGTCTCTCTCTGAGGAGAAACCAAGCCTTCCTTCCTTCCGTCCGACTCCGAGGTACCCTCCACGCGCATGCGCACGCCATCCCTCCCTTTTCCCCCGACGCGAGGCCTCTTTCGACGCTTTCTCCCGCAAAGGAGCGCCCGGCTCAGGGCCGAGGAGCGGGGAGAAGCCGTGCTCACCGCCTTCAAAGCTCGTGACGGACAGGGCTTTAATGAGCCCCACCAGAACCGCCAGAAACGAAGCCGAGTCTGAGGAGAAACCCTGGAACATCTTCCCCCTAGAAAACAAAATGGCGGGCGAAAGTGGAACTCATCCCCTTGGGCGGGAAGAGGGCGCGTGAGCGTCACGTGACTCTGGGTGGCCAAGTGGGCGGGACCCGGGCTGCCTCTGCACCAGAGGTTCCCAAACCTATTTGCCCCCATCTACTCAGCCTCTTCCCTCGGAAATCTACTTTCATCAAGTGAACAAAGATGCTGTGACACGTTCTTTTCTGGATCTTTCTAGCAATATGTTACAGGTGTGGGCAAACTTGGGCCCTCCAGGTGTTTTGGACTTCAACTCCCACAATTCCCGTAGACTGTTAGGAATTGTGGGAGTTGAAGTCCAAAACACCCAGAGGGCCTAAGTTTGCCCATACCTGTAAGAAGGATATGGTAAATGAAAAAATTTGAAGCTTGAAATGATAAAAGTTGTTTATTTAAGTCATCCATAGCACACAAAATAAGCATAATTGATGCACTATTCACTTCTTCATGTTTAGTTCTATTTTTTGGTCAGTTTACTTATTGTACTTGCACTGCTATTAACTGCTTGTTACCCAATTCAGAAACAGTCTAAATTAGATTTCGTACATGTGGCCTATGTATACTATTGTGTTGTAAACAAATCATTTGATGGTGCTTTTCCTGTCTTGTCTTAAATTATATTTTGTAGATAATTTGGCAAGGATAATATACTATACGTGTCAACATTAAAATAACTGGTACCACAAAGATAAAAATAACATTTTTTAAAAATCGGGATTTTTTTTAAAGTTAGCATTAAAATAATTAGAGCTTTTAAAGGTTTATGATCAAATCAAGCTGTGCTGTGGTTTTAGCTTTGAATGTTTTTACTCCACTTCTATGGATTTTAATTAGATTTTTATTCACTGATACTGAATTCTTTTATTGTTTGTATATCTGTAGATATGAAATTGTTTTGTAATGTTTTTAATGTAAGCTGCTTTGAGTCTCTTTTGTGGAGATTTAGCGATCTTCAATCTATCATATTCAGCAACTTAAAATTCAAACACAAAGGTATGTTAGTCTAGATCAGCATGTACAGCAATCTTGTTGCACCTCTGAGACTGAGAAAAGTTGTTGGCATAGGTTTTGTAGATCAAGTGCTACAAAATTTGAGGAAGGTCTGGAGTGGCAATGTCCCAAACTGGCCCTGGGGAGGAAGCTACATCACTTGTCTCCATCCTGCAAGATGGAAATCGCGACCGTCCAGTTGAGCTGAACCCAGTTTGGCCCTCCTTGCCTTTCCTGTTTCTTGTTGCTGCAGCAGCCCACTTGTGGCAGTCCCTGGTGTGTCTACTGACATCAAAGGCATTTGAGGAAATCAACAGTGTAAGAAATGCCAACTTATTTCAGTTAGTTTCAAAGATACGACAAGATTCCTTTACATCCTTAGCAGCTTCGAGGTCTGTGCATCTTTTTAAAACGAACTACACCTAAATGGAACATGTTGCCTCAGAGTATGTCGTAGGTGCTTCAATTGTGCTTTTCCTGCAAGGCAGGGGTTGGACTGGATGGCTTTTGTGGTCTCTTTAAGTTTCAAAAAACAAGTTTGAAGAGTTAGGACTTTATTAGAAAGTTTGATCTTAGTAATTACTAATATTTCCATATGGGAAAAAATGTATTCCCTTAAAGCAAAGCTTTCCAAACATTTCATGAATCATTTTACAACATAATTCAGTTAAGTCACCCCTTATAGGAGATATGTTTACTGTTGAGGCGCTAATGATTGTTATACTGATGTTTAATGATTTATGTTACAATTGTTTTTAATTGCCCTATACTTGTCTCGTGATGTTTTGTATCGATGTTGTTCACCGCTTTGAGTCGCCTGAGGGCTGAGAAAAGCGGTATATAAATAAATAAATAAATAAATAAGGACACAAACATAAATTGTTATAACAACATGTATGGGGACACAACATATCTCAAGAAAACCTTTCATTTATATACTGTATATTTTAAAGATATGATTTATTGCTTATTTCATATAGACTCATAGGTTTCTTGTTATGCTTGTGTGACATATCGACAGACCACGGCCAACAGTCTTGCATGACACACAGTTTGGAAAACTATGCATTAAAGGTATATTCCCTTAGAAACATTTATTTGAAGGAATTTTTAATATGTGTGGCTTTTTAGGTCTATTGTATTTCCCATTTCTATGCATGGTTGTAAAAGCTGGACAGTGGGGAAAAAAGTGAAGAACATTGATTCATTTGAGACATAGAACTGGGGAAGAATTCTGCAAATACTGCAGACTGCCAAAAAGACAAACAAATGGGTCTTGGAGTAAATCAAGCCTGAACTCTCCCTAGAAGTCAAGATGACTAAACTTTCACTGTTGTATTTTAGACACATTGTGAAGGGCATGAGGCAATAAGAAAAGGGGACTATCGTACCACATTGGGATAGACACCATCAAAATAACCATGGCCCAGAGCCAGCAAGACCTGACACGGTGACTTGGAGGTCGGTCTCCAATGGATCAATCACCAAAAAATAAAGTGACAACATCAACTTTAATGAAACAGCAGAGGAAGCCATTATTTCTAGTATTTAAAGCTGTGACTAGTCAAACACTCTTTAGTCTTAAAAATACCAGACAAAAGATTGTTAGTATAGTTGGAAGTCTCTGTTTGGAGGATTTCTTCCTAGAACATTTTCGTAGGATATTGATTCTTCAACATTTCAAAAGGTATTTATGAAATCTGGATTAAGGCAAAAAACCAAATACTTCTAAAAATAACTTATTCAGAAGCCTTCACTTTTTTCTCTAAAGGTGCATTTTAACTGCAGAATTGATGCAGTTTAACACCATTTTAATTGCTATGGCTCAAAACCATGGCATCCCAGAAGCTGTAGTTTGGTGAGGACCCAGCACTCTTTGGCAGAGAAAGCTAAAGACCTTGTAAAGCTACAACTCCCAGGATGCCATATAAATTGATCTGTGTGAGCTAAAGCTGCATCAAGCTGCATGAATTCTTCAGAGTAGATGCACCCTTAGACAAAATCCATTGAAAAAATATATGGTGTCTGTTTAAAATTGCAAATCGTTTTATTTTATAAATTCTATTTTTAAGTACAGTGTCATTTATATCATTTACACATACATATATCAAACAGTATTGTCTGAATTCTATTAATAATCAGTAGTATACTCCGAAGGGACAGCCATTCCTATCATATGCTACTTACCATTTTCAGTGTGTTTTTAAAAGTCATGGTCATTTACGTTTCAATCTGTTTTGAAAAAATATGATTCTCTTTATTTACATCCGTAAAGTTTACACATGTAAACCCGTTAAGTCTCTGTTGGGATTCGCCTTTTAAATTACAACGGAAATATATTTTTGAATGCAACTCCAGGATTAGAGAGGAAATAGTATCTGTTGATTGTGAAAAATAATGTTTCTTTTGAATGATACGTGTTTCCAAGAGGAAGCAATAAGTCTCAAGGGGAATCCAAGATCATGGATGGGAAGTTTGCACCTTCACAGGATATGGAAGATTACCCACCACATTGTTAAGAAACACTGGAAGCTCACAGCAGTAGCTTTACTACGTACATTAAAAACTATCCAGCTTCTGTAATTGACTGTACGAACATAGACGCCTGGAAATCTTGGTCGACCACAACCATACCCAAAGCTTGTGATTCCTACCAGATAAAACCTGGCAGCAGATGGAACATAGCACATCAGAGGTCCACCGCTGTCTCCCTGGAAAACACAAGACGGCAACATGAGTTTTCATTGTGAATGAAATTCGCCCATGATTTTAATTTGCAGGGTTGCAATCCCATAAATCTGACTTATCAAGTGAAAACACTTTTCTAGGAAACATGGATAATTATGGAAAGGCAGAACAGGTTGTAATAGTTGGGTTATAATTATGATGATGACAATGATGATGACGAATTCCTACAAATATCAGCTGCTGCTATTTGTTCAAAAGCTGACTCCAAAAATGAAGCTAGAGGTCCCAAAGTGCATAATGATCTATTTTGTTTATTACACTATATAACACATTTTTCGTTCCTGGCTTATAAATTTCATTTCCTAATTGGTTCTATCATAAAAACATGGAAAAGCTTTATTAAACTGCAAAAAACGTTGGTATTGTGGTACATCCTGTAGCACATTTAGCTATAGTTTTTTAGTGAATATATCAGAGTCTCAGGCAATTCAACTTAGTCTGTGGCAGCCACAAAATGAAGTTTCTGGTGCATAACAACTACTTTCAAAGTAAGTACCACACAATTAAAGAAGAAATAACACTTTCAAACCAATTTTTGTTACTACTGTTATATATTCAGGAGCTGGAAAATGTTTTGGATGGAGGAAAAGTGTACTCCATAATTTTCTTCACATCTTTGAATCCCAACTACAGTAGACTGATTAACCCAATAGGAACTTGGTAAAGAAACCATTATTTAAGTTACATTGATTTCAAAAGGGCTATATTAGTTGAGAGTGACACCTAGTGTTTCCCCTTTCATCTTAATCATTGAGAGTCCATAGGCAGAAAACCCTCAGGAGTTTTTTTCAGTGCCTAGGGCATATAAGACAACAGAGGAGAAAAACTGAATTAGAGTATGCCTTCAGCTTTATTTTTGAAACTTGTCATATCTATTTTTAAAAAATGTTGGAAATGACAACCTTCATCAACCCTTCTCTAGCAATCTATTTGTCTATGACAGCGATTCCCAATCTCTTTTTGATCAAGGAGCACTTGAACAGGGACCACTCTCCAACATTAGTACCAAAAGGGTTACAAATCAGTTTTTGGTCAACTATAGATTTGGTTTGGTTATTTGGGGTGCTGATTCAGAAAACTGCATTGGATAGACCACATCAGCTTTTGTTTCTGATATAGAACATATGCCATCTAGTAGTCGCCATCTGCTCACCCTCCGAAAACCATATGTAATAATCTAGAGCTGATGTGGTAGTAGTAATCTTTTGTGGGTAGTCAGCCTCTCCCCTCCCGACATCCCAGTTGCCTAAGTACTGTAAGAGGAGACCAGTTGCTCTTGTTGCTGTGTGGTTTCGTGGCAATGGTGTAGTAAAGGTGAGGCTGGGGATCATATTTTTGTTCTTATGGACAACACGTTGGGAACAACTGGTATATGTTGTTTCCTGTATGTATGTTCTGGTGTGAAGCTTCCTTTACTCTATGGTTTCTGAGAAGTTATAAAAGGGACTGCAGACCATATGTTCTCTTTTTTTCTCTCCTTTTGACTATGTGACCTGTTGATAACTGTTTTGTGACAAGAGAGATGCCCTGGCCGGCTGACACAGGGAACCACATCAAAGTTATCTGAAACTGGAATAGTAAGGTTTTTTTGTACCTGTGTATGATGAACACATGAAAGTTGTGAGTAAACAAATATGTTATTTCCATCAAAGTCTACTTCATTTTTGAGTGCATTATAGGAAACAAGTTGTTTTATGTGAAAGTACTTTTTTGGACACTGAGAAAGAAAATACTTCTAAAGCTCTGTTGTTTTATGCACTGGCAACATTTCTGTATTCCTGACAGATCGGTGATCACTGGTTATTCAGTCTAACAACTGAAACCGTTGCCCAGCTTAATTATATTTGGTTGTACACTACAAGAGGAGATTCTGCTCTAAAGGGTATTTTGGCTCTTCTCTAAAAAATTATGTTCTGTAATAAAATCAGGTAATTTTTCTTCCCCATTTTTTTGTTATTTTGATGCAGTTTTGAAATACTTCATAACATAGCATGAATTGTATCATCAGCAATTGCATACAGGCATTTGTGACATGTTTTAAATTGGAATTCTCTCCATTTTACCTGGCAACTATCAACCTTCCCACTTTCTGTGCCAGCACAAACCATATTCCATGTTATTCTTCCTCCATACCAGTTATATCGATTACAT
Organism: Anolis sagrei; assembly: GCF_037176765.1. Classification (NCBI taxonomy): domain Eukaryota; kingdom Metazoa; phylum Chordata; class Lepidosauria; order Squamata; family Anolidae; genus Anolis; species Anolis sagrei. The sequence goes on from NC_090022.1 coordinate 140,775,950, forward strand.
GTACTCAGTGGAATAATCTCTACTTGAGCTTCTTGTAATATAAGTTTTCCCTTACCTGTTAACAAAACACAAAATACTACTTAAAATAGTATTAAATAATCTGGTCATTTTGCAAATTTGCTGAATGTTGACAGCTCAAAAGCCCATATAACTCTCCTTAATGCATCACACCAGCATCCCAAGTATTCAAAATATTTTACATTAAATGACAAAACAAAGCTCTACCATTCTGGCAGTGTGTTCTGGAGCTGCTTGGTAAATTTGCAGCAAAATCTTGTTGGGCAGCCAGCACAAACTCCAGGCGTATATGCAGCTATGGCTAAAATCCCATTTCCTCCTGCAATTTTTATGTTGTGCTTACTGTAATTAACAGTATTTTTTTAGTTTTCTACTATTGTTTGGATCCTAAAAATGTGAATGGTGGAAAGTAGGAGACACATTTATTTTAATTAAATACATAACTATATCCCCAGTATATCTGATAAGCAGTTCATTTTTACCACTATTATAAAATATAAAGTGTATAATCTGCTCAGATGGATATAAAGAAAGTGCAATGAGTTTAGACACCACCACTGGCAACATTACTGTGTGTGCCAGCAATATGATGAGCCTTTGTGAGACTTACCAAACACATTTAAACAGAGCCAAATCAATTATTCATTTAATTTATCTCCTTCAACTATCTACACTTTTAAAAATCCATGTTATGTAGAACAGTCCAAAGAATGTAAAAATTAAAATATAATTTGCTCAAATGTACAACGTTTTACAAAATTCACATACATTTGGCAAAAAAGAGAATTTTTGTAACAGAACACAGAAATGTGTTTTTGTGGATTTGAGGTCAATAATTTTTATTTAGAACATCCTTTACAAACTGTGCTAAAGAACAATCAAGAGAATTGTGTAATCAGAGCGCATCAGAGTGTCTGGGAGGATATAATTTTTGTTTTACAGGGCACACCTTTATAATAAATAGTTAACTGCACTTCTATACTATATATGAAATGTTTCTTACAATATTGAAATACATATGCTTGATCAGAAGCAATAAATTTAGAGTACTATCTAACATAACTACAAAAATAAACTCCAGACAGCCTTTGAGCCTGATCTGTCAAATAGTGCAGATGGTTTCCCCCAAAAATTAATGAACCAATTTTGAACTTTCTTCCTTTGTAGGCTCAGGCTAACATTCCATGCAAACTGAAGACTGATCGACAACCTTTTGGTTTTCTGGAAAACCTTGCTGCATAACAAACTTTGGATTGTTAGTGCTGCTAGCCAGCTTTTTATTTCTTTCAAATCAAATAATCAACATCCATTCTGAGTAAGAATTGAGATGGGGAAGGATAGAAATAAAGTTGTTGTTGTTATTATTATTATTATTATTATTATTATTACTATTATTATTATTATTATTATTACATTTCTAAAGGTTTTAGAAAGGTCACAGAATGCAGTGTTTCTTCATATAAAATTCAGAATGGGTTAGGTTAGAAGTGTACGCTTCAGCAGATAGTGCTTGTTACAAAGCAGTCACTTCCAACAAATCTTTAGAAACATGCTAATTATTTCTATATCTTGTTTTGTTGCTTTCAAAGTAGGAAATTTGTTAAGATAGTTTTGTTTGGCCAATAATGAGTAAAAGAAGAACTGTATATGATTTCTGCAAAGATATGAAAATGAACTTGTTTGGTAATTAATTACCAAAGTAGTGAGGTAGTGAGGAATATCTATCAGTTCAGTGCCAGAAAAGGAAATGAATGAAAACAAGCTTGCTTATTTGTAACCGATTCTTCGAGCAGTCATCTATGAACTTACACAAATGCGTTATCTGCACCTGCACAATGCATTTTTGCAAACTTTTAGAGTTATCACATGAATGTTTCAGCGGTAGTTCTACTTACTCCTTGCAAACTAATGTGTTTCCTTCCTAAACCCTAAGTTCCCATGAACCTGAAGTAGTAGTCAAAGATTTAAGGAGTGGCAGGACACAATGAGGGGAGGATTGTGTGAGTTCACAGATGACCACACAAAGAAACACAGTTCCAAGCAAACAACCTCTTCTTTTTTGTGCTCTGTAATTAGCATTTGATACTAGGAAGCTACTAATCCTAGAAGAAGGGAGCACCATACCGCACCCTCTTGAATACAATCTTTGCTAGAGACCTAGTTTCTACTCTGTAGTGTGAGGTGAATGCCGAAGCCCGAGACCATGTAGCACTCCTACAGACGGTATGCAGGGGTAAACCTCTCAGGAAAATATCCAATGTCATTGTTTTCCTGACTGTGTAAATCTTCTTCACTTGGACAAGAGATCACTTTCTGGCAAATTCACAGACCAGGCAAATAGATGCTGCAATGCAATTGGAGAGTTTTTGGAATGAGGTAGGAAGTCTTATTCGTTGAATGAATAGAATTCAAAAAACCACCATTATTTCCAGAAAGAGGTTTTGTGGTTAATCTAAAAGGACAGTGCTTCATAGATGTCCAAACGTTGAAGAGTATGCTCCAAATAAGAAATTGGATCCGGAAGTAAGTAAGTATAATATCTTCGTTTAAATGGAAAGCTGATGCAAGCTCCAGGAGGAAGAAAATGTTTGGCTTAAAGACTACATTGTTGTCCTTGTGGAATCACAGGTAAGCTTGGTCTGCCCGTTGAGCACAAAGCTCTTTTGCTCTTCTAGCAGATGTGACAGAATTTTCCAGTTAAGTAACCTAATATTATAAGAAGCCACAGCCTCAAATGGCTTTCGAGCTAACCAAGAAATGAGTAATTGCAGATTCTACTGGATAGTAGGCTCCATCAAAAGTGAGTTCAAATTCTTGTGTCCTTTCACTAATTTCTTCAACAAAGATTGATGAAACAAGACTTGCAAAGCCATTGAAAATGCCAGAATAATATGCTCTCAAGTAGCACTTAACAGGTAAGAGACAAGCTTTTGCTTGTCAGAGAAACCAAAAAATTGAGGACATGAGTAGTTTGCACCTCATCCAGTGACATTTGCAGACCGGACAAACTCTGTAAACTTAGTCCATTAGTAAGAATAAGATCACTGCACAGGTGGCTTCTAGTCAACTACAACCTGACCTGTTCAAATAATGATGTTTCAAGCCAGTACTCCAGGCTATGAGATGGGAGTGCTTGCAAGCTGGGATGACTTAACTTTTATACCTGTAGATAGTGAGAAACTCTGAACAGAGTGATAGTTTCTGGGTATTTCACTTTGGAAAGATGACTCAGAGGCAAGCTATGTGACAAAAATGCATCTGGCCCAGTCCTGGCAAATGGTAGCAATCACCCTTTTGGCAAGAGGAAATGGAGGAAAGACAGACACTCCTGGACACCTCCAACTGAACAGGGATTCATTGCCTAGTTATACCAAGACACTCAGTTGTCTGAGAAGATGAAATTCTAATAGCTAAATTTGATCTACCAGTTCCAAAGGAGAACCATAAGGTGTATGCCTCTTTGCTTGTTCAGATAAGAAACTACTGTGGTGTTGTCAGAGACTACCTGAACAACTCTGCCTCACAACATGGTCACAAACATCTTGAAAACCTTGATGACAATCATTATCTTGGGTTCACTGATGTGTAATAACCCTTCTCACACAGAATAGTGGTACTTGTCAGGCCTTTCAAATGTACACCCCCCAAACTCTCAGGGATAATTTTGTAGTGACAAACTACAGGCAACTCATGACATGCCTGCTTGCACATTTTAATGATCCATCCACCAACTCAATGAGCAATGTGAAACTGTCACTATTGTTTTTGGAGACTCATCGAGAGGACTGAATTCTGTGTGGAATCAAGTTTGCAAGATTCTCGTTTCAAGGCGAAGCCGTGAAACCAGGAGGACCTGGACATCACAAGCATAAGTATTTCTGGTGTATAGACACCAAAGCATTTCTTTTGAAGAACCTGATTTCTGTCTTCAAGAAATAAGGCTCCTTGGGCCTAAGAATCTAACAAAGTCCTTAGAAACAATACCTGCTGGTATCATTCCAGGTGAAATCCCTTGTGGTTTGGAAAGCAAAGAGTGAGATGAGGCAGACACTTGTATGCATGAGTGATTAAGTTGATTATTAATATAACAAAATAGGATGAAATCCTGTTGACAAAGCTAGCTACTACCACCGCCATATACTTGGTGAATACACGTAGAGCAGTGTACAACTCAGAAAGAGAAATAGGAAAATGAATGACTTCCTTCCACCATCAAAACACAGAAATCTTCCATACTAAAAGATGGTTTGATCATGACATAGAAATTAGCATATTTTAAGTCAAGAGTGGCAAACCAATAGCATTTCTTCATCAAGGGAAGGATATTATTAAGGGTAACTACCCTGAAACATCTGGGTTGGATGAAGAAATTGGGTGAGATGAAAAAAATGACATCTCTGAGATCCAGAATGACAGTTAGTCATCATTTTCGAACACAAATAAATGAGTTGCTGAACAGTGGAACTCATTGCTTCAAAGTGTCTGTTTCTGTGGCTTTGAAACATAGGCTAGATGACAATCTGTTGAAGGTACTTTGTGCTTTTCTTGCATGATAAAAAGTTGGACTGGAAGGCCCATGTGGTCTCTTCCAACTCTGATTAAATAAGGAGAGAACCTTCAGTGCAGCTGAAAGAGTGGGATATCTCCTCTTTGAACCTGGATGAGGACATCCATAGATGTTTTACAAAGAATACCTATAGGGATTTCCAATATTCTATGGCATATTATTTATTTATTTATTTATTTATTTATTTATTTATTTGATGCATTTATTAACCGCCATTCTCAGCCCTTTAGGGCGACTCATGGCGGTGTACAACACATATAAAAAGGCAATTTACAAAGAGGCAATTACAACAACATATTAACAATACAACAATTACAAAATTACACTAAAAATCCGCTTCATCTCATAGTGGAATCATAACCAATCTCATATTCCTTGTTCCTTTCCAGTCGTCTTTACCACATTTTTATAGCACTTAATTAAATGCCTTCTCGAACAGCCATGTCTTAAGGCTTTTTCGGAAGGACATAAGGGAGGGCGCCTGTCTGATGTCTGCAGGGAGAGTGTTCCACAGCCGGGGGGCCACCACCGAGAAGGCCCTCTCCCTCGTCCCCGCCAGACGTGCCTGTGAGGCAGGCGGGATCGAGAGAAGGGCCTCCCCAGACGATCTCAAGGTCCTCGTGGGCTCGTAGGCCAAGATGCGGTCCGAAAGGTATTTTGGGCCGGAGCCGTTTAGGGCTTTGTAGGCCAAAACCAGCACCTTAAATTGGGTCCGGTAGCAAATCGGCAGCCAGTGGAGCTGGGACAACAAGGGCGTTGTGTGCTCCCTGCCTCCCGCTCCAGTTAGTAACATGGCTGCCGCGCGCTGAACCAGCTGAAGCTTCCGGGCCGTCTTCAAGGGCACTATCAGGGAACTACAAATCTTAAGTGAAAGAGATTGTGAGTGGGAAAAATTCAAGGAACTCTGATCTATACATCTGAGACTGAGGTTGAAATCCAAACTTTTTGTTGTAGACCTTATATTATGACTGTGTTCCAAGATCTCACTGGTAGCTGAATTAAACAAACCTGCCCAATTGAATGAAAGATCCTCTACAGTCACCTGTGTTGCTGTGTCAAGTGACTGTGAAGATCACAGCTAAGTACTGCCTTAAAGAGGAACTGCTCTAATAAGACCTTGCCACTATAATCCACTACATGGCAGACAGGTATAATCTGTTGTGCAGCCAAGCAGTGCAATTCAGCCTGTAACATGGCCATAATCCATGTAATAACTCTGGAAGCTTCCAAAGATGCACTATACAGGAACAGATAATCAATATGTGTGCATCACAGATGCCACATAAAACTATTTCATACATGACATGTATAATTAAAGACTTTTTAAAGTATATGTCTAACCATGAGTTTGTGTTCACTGACAATCCACATTTCTCTTCAAAAATGCATGAAATACCACTCTTCTCAAATGACTAATTCTCATTCTTAAGAATAGTTTAGTAAAATAAAAATAAAAGTTACCTTTCTCCCTTGCGCGTCCCCATCCAGCAATGTAACATGGGTATTCAGGTCTAATCAAAACATTTTCAGGTATGCAGATAGGTTGAATATACGCATTGTATCTGATAGGCCTTACAAACGTAAACAAGGCAACATCATTTTCATACGTCTCCATATTATAACTAGCATGAACTGTTATATTTTTCACCCGGCGCATTATAGTATGAGAGCTGTGTTTATGAAGATGATGCAAGCCAAGCACAACCCTCCAAAGGGCTGGGTTCCTAGGATAGAACAAAATCCCCTATAGAATCAATTATTATTTTTAGAATTGTTACATAAAAAAATAGAAATGTGAGACTTGTCTCTTGTGTCATGCTGTGTAACACAAATAAACATGAATGCAGAAACAAATCAAATAATGAAAATATAGCAGAAATTTCAACAGATTATAAAAGCAACGTAGCCAGAATACAGATGTGGCCTGCTGGATCAGACCAAAAGTCCATCTAATTTAGCATCCTCTATCTCACAGGAGCATGTTATATGTCTCCAGGCTTAGTAGCATATAAAGACAATCAGTCTCCCCTGGTAAGACCATATAACAAGAATGAGTAATAGCCCTAAATAGTCTGTAAACCACCCTAATTGACTTTTAGAGCTATTCATTTTTAGAGCTATTCAAACTAGCAGCCATCACACTTATAAAAGCAATTGAAAGGTAATTTAAATCAGCAATCCCTGTTCCCCCTGCTTCAAAAGGTTTACCATTGCATAATCTGTAATATGTTGTTCAGTGGGTGTCCTCACACATTACCACAGCCTAAGTCATTCAAACTTGCTAATAAAGTGGTAAACTATGATACGACGCGTTCCAATACAAATCAATTTTTTAAAAACAAATTTTAAATCTTGCTTGCCAAAATAATGCACAAATGCTAAAGCCAGGAATTAAAGAACTGCCCAAGTCATTCTATAATACTTATAGTCATTCTATAATGCTAATAACACTTGGCATACATTTCTTGGATAGCAACAATTCCATATTGTTTATCAATCTTCCTCTGAAACGAAATGAAATTTCACGAGCAGTTTCATGATTTCAGCATGGCTGCCTGCTATTCAAATTTACAAAAACCAAACCTAACCCTGGGGTATGTCATAACCTGGAAGTGGAAATTCTCTTCTGATCTGCAGTTTGAAATGGGTTAAATTACTTCCGTGCTCTGATACCATCAAAATGGCAACCTTGAATCCACGATACCCTAGCTTTAGTGAAAATTATCCTGCCCCAGATTGACCCTGCCGACATCACTTTCATCTGTTTTAATCTGAATTCAACTTGGTCTTCAAAGCCACATTGTTCCCCACTACTAGAAGTTGTCTGGATACAAAACGGTGTTTCTGGTATGTCACGATCAGATTATTTAAAGTAGTTGTTGTCCATGGAGATGATAAGGGTTGGCGAGACGATATCGAAGGTCTGAGAAAAGATGAAGGGTGTGATTCAAGTTGATGACAATGGAGACTGATGCTGAGAACAAGGGTCAATTTGTCATCCATGCAGCGAGCAAGAGCAACTCTGATATCCACAGGGAGAGTGATTGATGTACTCAGCACAACCGTATTGATCCATATAAGATGGAGAATAAAAATTGCACAAGGCGGGACGTTACTTTATTAGGTTACAAAAAATTAAAAAATAAACCAGGCATCTACAACAAACCCCAAAGAAACTTTCTCCACCAACTCTAGTACCCTTATCTCCTTGTCTTGGCCTTGACTAGAACTACAATTTCATACTTCATGGTTGAAAGTTCTGACAAATACTCCAGGGACATGCTTAAGAGATGCACCTCCACAATTTATATATACAATTAGCTCTTGGCATTTGCTGTATTAGGAGTACCTAACACAGCAATTGTGAAAAACTGTGAATTTTAAAAAATCTATTTGTTTTACCTGAGAGAACGCCCTTCTAGATCCTCCAGCATGATTCTTTTCCCCCAATATATTCATTTATTTATTATATTTAACTCCAGCAATCTATATTACCACAAAATAATATACATTCAAAAATATAGTAGAGGGAAGGGAGAGAAAAAACAAGAAAAGGAAAAAAAAGATCATTCCACCAACACATAGCTAATACATAATCTCACTATAGTTGGTGAAAGCCATAGCCACGTTATGCATGATTCTATGGTCAATTTTTGCAGGAAGTTCAGCACAGAATCACAGTGGAGGACCTAGAACAGTGGTTCTCAACCTGTGGTCCCCAGGTATTTTGGCCTACAACTCCCAGAAATCCCAGCCAGTTGACCAGCTGTTAAAATTTCTGGGAGTTGAAGGCCAAAACATCTGGGGACCCACAGGTTGAGAACCACTGACCTAGAAGTTCCTAGAGAGCATTATAATCAAATCCACAAATAAATTAATTAGCAAAATGTGGAGGCTGGCAGTCTTTTACACGCACGCATAAATTTTAATCTACTATGGGATTCTATAATGCTTTTTTGAACACAGATCTTTCTAATGTCTAAAACTGAAAAGGATTTAGAACAAAAAAAAGATACATACATTGATGATCTTGTGCAGTGTGCTGCTGTCACCACTGTGTTGTTGGTAATTAATGATGCACCACATAGATGGATATATCCTAGGCCAATTTCATAAATCTGAAGACTAACTTGCCAGGGCCATGCTCCAGGCAAAGCATCATATCCACCTACAATCCGAGGCCCTGTTCCTCGACCAAAAATAGGTCTTATTCCACATTCTAGAAATCAAACACAATTATACCAGTAAAATATGGTATTTTAAGTGTCCCAAAAATATAGCATGCATTTGATAACAACATCACAGTTTCTACACAGATATTTAATGTTTAAAACTGACCAGTTTTACATAGCAGATGTCAGTGAATCATCTTCAGTTGGAGAAAGGAAGCAAATCAGAATGCCTCACTGCACTACACAAGCATTCATTCACTTTATCAGAGAATGATTAGCTGAAACCTTGATAAAATCAATACTCTAGAGACAATTATAGGTTTGAAAATATTTAAATCATCAGTGGGACTTTCATGTATTTCATTCTGGTAACACAATTTGTGTTATCTGGAACAACAAAGATACCTGATACAAGAATAACTTATTTCTCCATAAATTTGCTTTGGATAACAAACATCCTGTGACATGCACATCTTTATAACATATTTGAAGGATAAGTTATAAATGTAAATTATGAACGAAATACAATAATTAATATCGTAACTCTTTTACAAATCATTTTCTTACGCTCACAGTATTGGAACAAACTTGACAGCTCACAAAAGCTTGTACTGTGAGAATCATGAACCACCTTGGGGCTTCTTCAGACAATCCCCGAGCTACAAACATTCAACTTACAAATAACTTCTAGTTAAGAATGGGGGTGAGACAACAGGAACTGAGAGAAATCTACCTCTCGGAAGGAAAATTCAGTCCTGAAAGAGTTATCATGGGGAATCAAGCTCCACTGAAGCTTTACCATCAATCCTTGCTTCCACAACAAGCCAAATTTTTCAAAATCCAAGCATCAAAGGGACAGAAAGTGAGGCGAAATTCTCTGAACAAGACAGCAAAACAAACCCTTTCTTATGCTATCCAACATTTCTCTCTCTCTCTCCCTCTCTCTCACACACACACGGATAGTTACATTTTTTAAATGTGCCTGTTCCGACGTACACACAAATTCAACTTAAGAACAAACCTACAGAACCTATCTTGTTCGTAACTTGGGGGCTGCCTGTACTTCTTTCTCTTCTCATCCCCTGCATCGATTTTTACATGCCTTCATGTGCATCGGAACGCAGTTCTTGTGTTACAAAACCTAGTTGAAGCTTTGTAAAGTTGGGTTCCAGATGAAGATTAACAATTTTGTGTTGAAAGGGGGTAGGGGTTGATCACAGACCAACCAAGTAGTATCTCGGATATCACTATGGAACATGATTGGAATGGATTTTGCCAAGGGAGATAAAGACACGGAAGCACACAATGCTCAAGATCAAGATGAGCATGACTAGATCTATCTCAAGCCTTTTTAAAATATAATGACTGAAATTTGGGGAAAATATGGTTTTGGTTGACGTATTTTTATTTTACAGTAATTTTATCATCAGATAGATAGATGTCTGATCAAAGTCAGATCAATCTATACATGGAAGGAGTACTTGTATATAAATTGGTTAATATCAGGCTCGAACAGTAAATAATTAGAAGTGCTTTTAGATTAGAAAAAGATGGGGGTGTCTCACAAAGATTCCCCCCCCCCCCCAGATTTCTTATTATAAAATAGATTTAGAGAGCTAGGACAAACATTTAATTATATTAGCTGATAAATATTAATAATATGATTTGATAAAATTACTAACATCTTATTTTTTTTATTTAAAAAGAACTAGATGTTTGGCTAAGCTTTGATTTGTACTCTTTGTAGGTAAATGTTATACAGAGGATAGTAGCTATATAGAACTGAGGTGTCACTAAGATGATCACAGTTCTGCAAACCAAGCCACATGATGAACTAGTGTGGGAGTAAGATAGTTTTAGCTTTGAGAAGACTGGCAGGTGACACCGCTATTTTTAAATATCTGAAGGGGTGTCATGTAGGATTGAAATTGCAAGATACAGATTCCACCTAAAATGTAGGGAAAACTCTTTTATTGTATGAGCTGATTGACAATGGGATGGGCTGCTTCAAAATGGGATGGACTCTCCATTGTTGAAGGTTTATAAACAGAAGCTGGATGGTCGTCTTTCAGGACTGCTTCAATCGTGTGTCACAGAGTTTACTCATACATGGACTAGATGCTCTTTTGATTCCTTCCAAGTTTAAAATCTTATAATTTTAATAGCATTACATCACACAAGCATTCCTCCAACTTGAGCCCCTTTCAAAAACAGGTCGATGTGCCCAATTAATATGTAATGTGACCCTCTAAAAGCATTTCTCTAAACAGTTTGATGCGGTGTCATCATCTACTTCTGACTAGCAAACCGCTATCCAGAAATTCTTATGATCTAATAAATATTTTGTTTTATAAAACACTGTGATACATTTCCCTCAACATTAATGTTTTATTTTATTTTTTCAGAATACAATAAACATATTCCACCTTTTCTTGCTGTTTCTGGATGGATGCTATAGTGCTCTATTGTAAATCATTTAGAAGTCTATTTTTCTAAAAAATGTTTGTGACTGGTTCAAACAAATCTTGCAAATTTGCAAAAGTCCATAAACATTAATTTACATGAAAAATAATGACCCATGATTAAAATGAGTTTCCCCTGAAAGCAGTGTCTTGCGCCCAATATTGAACTATAACTCCCATCAATGCCAGCTAGTATGGCTACTGCGCTCTATGCCAAGGCTGATGGGAGTCATGGTCCAATCTACAGCATTTGGGGAAGCCTGTACTAATGAGCAAATCTACCCTGCAGAAGTAATGCAAGTCGACACCAATTTTTAATATGGCTCAGTGCTGTGGAATCCTAAAAGTGTTTGTTTGGCGAGGCAAGCTAACGAACCTACCTGGGCCCTGAAGTCTTCAGGAGAGGCCCTTCTCTCGGTCTCACCTCGATCTCAAGCTTAGTTGGCGGGAATGAGAAGTCCTTCTATCTCAGTGGCTACCCCTCAACTCTGGAACTCTCTTCTTCCCAGGGAGGGCAGAATGGCCCCCTCCCTGCTGTCCTTCCAGCAGCAGGCTAAAACCTTTTTATTCAGGCAGGCTTTTAAAGATGGTGTTTAAGATGGAATCAGCGGGTGATGTGGTTTTCAATTCTGAATATATTTTGATAAATTTTAACTGATGTTTTTATTTGCTATAAGTTTTCCGGGCTGTATGGCCATGTTCCAGATGCATTCTCTCCTGACATTTCACCTGCATCTATGACAGTCATCATCAGAGATTGTGAGGTTCTCAGAGGTAATGACCTCACTACCTCTGAGGATGCCTGCCATAGATGCAGCCAAATGTCAGGAAAAATGCTCTGGAACATGACCATACAGTCCAAAAAACTTACAGCAACCCAGTGATTCCGGCCATGAAAGCCTTCGACAATACATTGATTTGTTAAAATACTGTTTGTGTTTAATTCTATGTTAATGTTTGAATATTTGTATATTTTAATACCAATGCTTTTATGTCAGGCCGCTTTGAGTCCCCTTTGGGATAAACATAGCAATAACAATAATAATAATAATAATAATAATAATAATAATAATAATAATATGGTGGTCCATGCCTTGGTCACCTCTAGATTGGATTACTGTAATGCGCTCTACGTGGGGCTGCCCTTGAAAACGGCTTGAAAATTCCAACTGGTTCAACGGGTGGCGGCCAGGATGTTAACTGGCGCCCCTTACAGAGAGAGGTCAACCCTCCTGTTTAAGGAGCTCCATTGGCTGCCATTCACCTACCGAACCCAATTCAAGGTGCAGGTGCTTACCTACAAAGCCCTAAACGGTTTGGGGCCTGCCTACCTGCGTGACCGCATCTTCGTTTATGAACCCACACGCTCCCTTCGTTCATTCGGAGAGGCCCTGATCACGATCCCACCTGCGTCGCAGGCGCGTTTGGTGGGGATGAGGGACAGGGTCTTCTTTGTGGTTGCTTCCCGACTTTGGAACACCCTCCCCAAAGACATTAGACTAGCACCCACGTTGGCAGTCTTTAGGAAGAACTTGAAGACCTGACTATTCCAATGTGCCTTTCCAGAATAGGATAACCCCCAGCACTATGTCCCAGAAGCACTTTATTAGAATTTAAGACTCTCTGCACATTGCACTTGCCCAGAATTCCAACATACTACCTGTCACACCCAGCACTTTTTTAACCTGTACCCATCACTGGCCTGGCCCTAGTTTTTATTGCGTAATAGTGTAATGTTTGTTATTGTTTATGTTTTTAATTTGCTTTGTATCGTATTGTTATTGTTTGCTGTTGTTGTGTTGAGGCCTTGGCCTTTGTAAGCCGCATCGAGTTCTTCGGGAGATGTTAGCGGGGTACAAATAAAGTTTAATAATAATAAATAATAATAATCAGCTCCCTTTGAGAGAGAAGACTGAAGACTTTGTAAAAACTACAACCCTCAGGATTCTGCAGCACTTCAGACAAAAAATCTATTGGTGAAAAAGATCTGTTTTTGTGTGCAAATACACTACAGAATGAATGCGGTTTGATCCCACTTTATACACAACTCTAGGAAATCAGGGGAGTTGTAGTTTTCCAAAGTCTTTAGCCGTCTCTGCCAACCAGGGCTGGGGCCTTGCCAAACTAACTTCAGGGTGCCGTAGCATCGAGCCATGGCAGCTCAAGTGGTGTCAAACTGTATGGATTCTGCAGCAGAGACGGACCCTTCCCTCTCCCGCTACCAAGACTACCCTTAGCTGTCCTCTTGGAGTGAATCCCAAGGGCTCCGTTGAAAAGGTGCCCCTCCGGGCGGGCGAGCGGGCGGGCGAGGCCATTGCCCAGCGCCGCACTTCCCCACGAGCGGCCCGGTCGCGCGCCGAGAGCCTTCCTTCCCACCCCACCGGGAAGCTTCCTTTCTGCGCAGGCGCGACACCTTCCCCGGCCTTGGCGGCGGCGGGCGGGCAGCCCGGCGTTCGACGATGGAGCTACCCAAGTCAGGCTTCTCCGGCGCCTTCCACCGCTACGCAGCGTCTCGCTTCCCGGGCTCACCCACGGTTGAGTTCTCCTCGAGCTGGGCGTCAGTCAGCAACATATACAGCAGCGCCGGGAGAGAAAAGATAGCGGGGAGAAAGCTCCGCCGCATCGTCTGTCAGCTAAACAAAAATGGCTGCCGGCTTGGCCTTCGTTCCGTCACGCGCGCTTCCCTTTGAGACGTTGGGTGTCACGTGACCACGGTGAGCCGCCAGGTCAAAAAAGGGTTTGCTTCGAAACGTGCAACGAGCGCGTCCTGTACCCCTCACCATTTCCCGCGTGCAACAGCACTTGTGGCGACTCTTGTCCCACCCCGGAGCCTGCGAAGCCTCCCAGCATCCCTTACCACTAGCAGAGCTGGCCAGGGGCTACTGGATATTCTTGTCTTAAAATATCTGGAAAGACACATAATCACAACCACATTATTATTGGGTTGTTGTAGGTTTTTTCGGGCGATATGGCCATGTTCTAGAGGCATTCTCTCCTGACGTTTCGGCTGCATCTATGGCAAGCATCCTCAGAGGTAGTGAGGTCTGTTGGAACTAAGAAAATGGCTACCAGTATTTAAAAAACTCTAAAATTACAACAGCAAAACAACAGAGGGAAAACAATCAGGGACATCTAATCACCTCTCAACAAGATTGCCCCAGGCACTGCCAGACCATCAAATGCTAATCAAGGTGGTCAGTTGAAACATTCACACCTAGCTCCAGCAGACAAGAGTCCTTTGTCCCACCCAGGTCATTTCACAGATATATAAACCCATTTTCCTAGTCTTGGACAGCAATGGCTCCCAAAATGACCCATTTAATGTGGAATCAGGTGTCAAACGGATGTGTTATTGCCCCAACTTTATTTTCTAACTTCATTGCTATGATACTTCATCTTGTTGACGGGAAGCTTCCCACCGGAGTGGAACAAAAATAAATCTTTGAACAGGTAAGTTACATAAAATACATAGCTATTGGCGAAAATAACATTACATATAGTAAGATTGAGAGGAATTTCCAAGATGATTATTTTGTTATGTTGCAACATACCTAAAAACTTGCCAAACTTTCCTCACTTCCTGGAGATTACCTTATGAGTTGTCACTGTCATTCAAATTAGTCATAAGTGGTTTCTGCTTTCTAGCTAGAAGTATTACTGCAAATAAGCAGTAACAGGGTTGTTGAAGGCTTTCATGGCTAGAATCACTCAGTTGCTATGAGTTTTCCGGGCTGTATGTCTGTGTTCCAGAAGCATTATCTCCTGACGTTTCGCCCACATCTATGGCAGGTATCCTGTTGGAAACTAGGCAAGCAAGGTTTACATATCTGTGGAATGTCCAGGGTGGGAGAAAGAACTCTTGTCTGCTTGAGGCAAGTGTGAATGTTACAATTGACCACCTTGATTAGCCTTGAATAAATGGCCTTGCAGCTTCAAAGCCTGGCTGGCTCCTGCCTGGGGGAATCCTTTATTGAGGTGTTAGCTGGACCCTGATTGCTTCCTGTCTGAACTTCCCTTTTTTTTTAGTGTTGCTGTTCATTTCCTGTTCTGATTTTAGAGTTTTTTTTAGTACTGGTAGCCGGATTTTGTTTATTTTCATGGTTTCCCCCTTTCTGTTGAAATTGGCCACATGCTTGTGTATTTCAGTGGCTTCCCTATGTAGTCTGACATACTGGTTGTTAGAGTGGTTCAGTATTTCGGTGTTCTCAAATAATATCTGTGTCCATCAGGTGCTCTGCTATGGCTAACTTCTCTGACTGAATTAGCCTGCAGTGCCTTTCATGTTCCTTGATTCGTGTTTGGGCGCTGCATTTGGTGGTCCCTGAGACCTGATTCCAGCAACTGAGAATGGACAGAGCACTCTACACAAACAGGCAAAGAAGATAAAGGCTACAACCTGTAACTCCCATGTTCCCTTTTGCCATACATAATTACTCCGACTTCTTTGAACCCTATTGTTTGAATATCCGAACTATCTTGTTAACAACGTATCCTGCAGATATAATTTTGTGGATCATGACATGTAAATCTTTGTGTTAAGCTGCTACAATTTGTTATACAAGCAGCAGCATACCAAGCAATTGGTGGTATCAAATCTTCAAAGAGACATAATTCAACTTTTACAAAAACTGTGGATGTACTTTTGGCCAAAGATCTCCAGGAAATATGCTCTTCCCCCATCACAACTGTAGACACGTTTCCAGTTAGGAATGAAAGGCAAAGAATGCTGCAGTGGAATTTCAAGAATGTATCTACAAGTCTCTTTTAATGTACTTTTGTGTTTATTAAAATAATAATGAGTGTTGCTAAATAAGCCTCTTTGAAAGAAAAATCAATACATTTAAAAAGCAGTCCAAGATCATTCCAATGCAATGGAAGAAGAAATTTCCTTTTTCTAGTGCAAGGTGGAAAGTTACCCATCCCACAGTCAAAACAATTAGAAAAGGTTGGGTGTTCACAGTGGTAGTTCTGTTAAATACAGCACGGGTATTTATCCATTTTCTGTAATGTGATATGCGTACATAGACTCCTGGAAATTTGGGTCGGCCACAGCCAACCCCATAGCTGGTGATTCCTATCAGGTAAAACCTTTTTTCCTTTGGAAAATAGCACATCAGAGGTCCACCACTGTCTCCCTGGGAAATGAATGAGACAAAGGAGGAGTGATCATTATATTCTGAAGCTTTTGGATACAGAAGGATTTTGACCCAGTAATTCTGACATGACCACGTGAACTGTCCAAACATGTAGATGAATCTAGAATGCCTGAATTAAGAAGTCCTGAATGCTATGAATGCCTCACTGTATCCAGCCTGATAAGTGAACACAGGGTTTTTGTCTTAACATTATCAACAATGTTCTGAAAATTCCACCTGAATGCTAAATACACTTATCATAAAATTCAAGCTACAGATTATTTTTACTATTACAACTGCTGCTGCTTCAAAATTATCAGTTTGGCATGGAACTGAAATAGTACTCCATTAGCTACTACTAAAGGGACATCTATGAAGACACTGTGATGCAGCTTGAAACCTGTTTGGCAGACACCAGTTTTGCTGTGCAGATTATTAGATTGCAATATCAGGAACTGATTCAAGGCCAGAATAGTGATTACACTGAACACAAAACATGTTCACAGTCCACCTCTCTGTAAAGCCCCCCCCCCCCCCCCCGCCCCCGCTCCCGCTTTCCAGGAGAAATACCTACTAGAGGAATATGAGGTGGGAAAGAAGAGAAAGTGACAATTAAAAGCAGAGGTAATTGATAATTCCTCCCAGGAAATCAATCAGCCCCCTGCTGCCAGCCATGCCCTTGGTTTGTATTTCAGCAGCCCCCACTTCTGGATTCTTTAATGCAATGTAGCAGGGGCAGGTAGCTACAATGCCCTCCATATCTTGTGAGCCTGATTTCACCCTGCATCTGGGATATATTCGGACCTACTACAACACACTTTATGGCTTGTTTAAGACTTTCCTTCCACTTTTTAAATACACTGTATTCTCTTTAATGCAAGCTGCACATTGGTGGTGTGTGTTTCGTGGCCACTACAATTTCAAGTCATCTCAAAGCTGCTTTGAATAGTCAGTGTAAATGATCTTCACTTGAGGTGCAACTATACTTGGTGATGACATATAGTGTCAATATGAGAAAACATTTTAATTTTACCATGACCCTTCTGATAATTCATTTCACTACACAAAGTGCTTCAACTAATGTCTATTTCTCAGTCTACTATTCTTGGTTAACTGGTATAAAACATGCTTTAAATGGGAATTTTCTCTATTTTACCTGGCAGCTATCAACCTCTCCATCTTCAGAGCCAGCACACATCATATTCCATGTTACTGTTCCTGCGTACCAATCATATTTGTTACAAACTCTTAGTGGAATAACGTTAACCCGAGCTTCCTGTAATATATATTTTCCTTTGCCTGTAATTAAAGCATAGAATATTACTACTGACATCCACATATTCAAGTAATTCCATAAAAAAAACACCTTTACACTGAAATTATGGATAATCAAATGACTCAAGGTACCAAATGTGTAACAACATGGCAATAGCTAGAAAATTAAGAGTTATAAACTTATTAGATTACACTTGATTATTTGAAATCTCAACTGAACTTTCAAAATACTTTATCAATAATATTCAAGGAAATTAAGCGTACAAATCAATTTTGCCAAGCTGTATTTTATTCAAATCTTACTTTTCTGTATTACGTTCCTCAGATAAGACAAAGCATATCACTTTACACCTGAGAAGAAAAACTGGTGGCATATCTAATCACAGTTTCAAAAAAATGAAAGTAAAGTGATGGTGATAGTAAAGAAGACTTGGCAATTCTATAGTACATGTACAGAAATGTATAGCAGTTTATAGTTATAAATATGAACTTTTGTAGAAAAAGTTTATATTGACATCAAATCCCATCTCTCATGCTAAATTTACTGTAGGCCCACATATTACACAAGTATACGTTGCGTGGTTTCAGTTATACACGAAGACCAGCTCTGTGGACAAAAGCCAGGGCCGTTGAAGCCAGTCTGCTCACTATGAGCTCCCTAAAGCAGCCTCCTCTCTGGGTTTCAAATCTGGTGGAAAGCTGGCTACCTAGACTCTTATACCTTCCTGTTGAGAAAGGGGTCCACATCTTTTCCCCGCATAGAGAAGCTAAGGAGTCTGTTCCCTTTCGTGGTAGACAAAATCCAGTTGATCTTTAGTTGCTTCTGCTACTGAGAAAAGAGATGAGGAGAAAGGGCCGTCTCCTGAATTCTCCATTAAATAGCCCCCAGTGTTTCCTCAGAAACATCAGATCCAATATTAATGCCAACCATTCTTCCTCAAGTAAACATAATTTAGGATTGACTAATGAAGTAGCCAACTCTGAAACTCGCCTAAATAATATTATTACCACCAAAAATGCTACTTTCAAAGATAGTAATGTCAATGATGGTTTTAAAAAATGCCCAGTTAACTTATTCAACACTAGTTTCAAATCCCAACTTGGGAACCCGTGTCTTGCTGAAGAATTCTTCAAAGTTACATTTCTGAGATATAATTTTATATAAAAACTAGCGTTGCTGTGGCCCAGTGTGGTGATCTAGAAAATAAAGTAATGAGAAAATGCTGGTTTCTAATATATGTTATTTCTTTATGCTTGTGGGTAAACAGTATTTCTTGTAGTTTCTTTGTCAGTGTTGATGTAGAGATTGTCTGGTTTGCCTACTCTGAAACATGCAACATATAATTGTCCTTCTTTAGGGGTCCCTTTCAAATCTATTATACTATCAGTCATATTCATATGTGTGTGTGTGTGAATCATATCTATCTATCTGTATCTATGGCTGGATGGCTCTTTTTCAGGAGGGCTTTGATTATCTTTTCTTGCCCTGGTGAAAAGAGTTGGACTGGAAGGCCTTAAGACAGTCTTTCTCAACCTGGGGGCTGGGGCCCCTGGGGGGGGGGTCTCAATGGAGTGTCAGAGGGGTCACCAAAGGTCAGCAGAGAACAGTCTTTTCTGTTGGTCTTGGGAATTCAGTGTGAGAAGTTTGGCCCAATTCTATCATTGGTGGGGTTCAGAATGGTCTTTGATTGTAGGTGAACTATAAATCCCAGTAACTACAACTCCCAAATGTCAAGGTCTATTTTCCCTAAACTCCACCAGTGTTCACGTTTGGGCATATTGAGTATTCGTGCCAAGTTTGGTCTAGAGCTTTCATTGTTTGAGTCCAGTGTACTCTGGATGCAGGTGAACTACAAATCTCCAAAACTCAAGGTCAATGCCCACCAAACCCTGCCAGTATTTTCTGTTGGTCATGAGAGTTCTGTGTGCCAAGTTTGGTTCAATTCCATCATTGGTGGAGTTCAGAATGCTCTTTGATTGTAGGTGAACTATAAATCCCAGCAACTACAACTCTCAAATGAAAAAATAACCCCCCCCCCAATCCCACCAGTATTCAAATTTGGGTGTAATTGGGTGTTTGTGCCAAATTTGGTCCAATGAATGAAAATACATCCTGTTGTGAAATGACAGTTATGAAGTAGGAATGAAAATAATGTTATGGTTGGGTGTTACCAGGAGGGGGGGACCAGGAAGGTCAGGGCATCTCGGTCCAGGCATGTCCCAGAAGGAGGGCAAACCACCTCCACAACATGAGGAAGTATATTAAGGGGTTGCGACATTAGAAACATTATGTGTGTGTATGTATGTGTATATGTGCATGTATATTTATGTATGCATGTGTATATTTGTGTGTGCACGTGTATATGAATGTATGTGTGTCTGTCTATATGTATATATGTGTATATGTATATATTCATGTTTGCGTGTGTATATGTGTATGAGTATGTATGTGTATGTGTGTATATATGTACGACTTGTCATGAGTGTAGGTATGGGAAATATGAGATCCCTATAAACAGACACTATATATTTATTTTTAAATAATTTATTTTTAAAGACACAAAAGAGACATGCACAAGAAGTGGAAAAAGGGAGAAATCACCAAAGAAGAATTCAAACAAATAGCCAACACCTGTAGGGAAAAGGTCCGCAAAGCTAAAGCAAAAAACGAGCTCAGACTTGCCAGGGACATTAAAAACAATAAAAAGGGCTTCTATTCTTATGTCAGTAGAAAAAGGAAAAACAAGGAGGCGATAGGACCTCTTCGAGGAGAAGATGGGGCAATGCTGACAGGGGATAGGGAAAAGGCAGAACTACTTAATGCCTTCTTTGCCTCGGTCTTCTCACAAAAAGAGAGTCTTCAACCTCAGCAAGATGGAGTGGATGAGGGATTGGAGGACATCCAACCCCAAATTGGGAAAGAAGTCGTCCAGGAATACCTGGCCGCTCTTAATGAGTTCAAGTCCCCAGGGCCAGATCAACTACACCCAAGAGTATTGAAGGAACTAGCGGAAGTCATTTCGGAACCATTGGCAACCATCTTTGAGAGTTCTTGGAGAACGGGAGAAGTTCCAGCAGATTGGAGGAGGGCCAATGTGGTCCCAATCTTCAAGAAGGGAAAAAAGGACGACCCAAACAACTACCGTCCGGTCAGCCTCACGTCGATACCGGGCAAGATTCTGGAAAAGATTGTTAAGGAAGCGGTCTGCAAACACTTAGAAACAAATGCAGTCATCGCTAATAGTCAACATGGATTTATCAAAAACAAGTCATGCCAGACTAATCTGATCTCTTTCTTCGATAGAGCTACAAGCTGGGTAGATGCGGGGAATGCCGTGGATGTAGCGTACCTGGATTTCAGTAAGGCCTTCGACAAGGTCCCCCATGACCTTCTGGCAAGGAAACTAGTCCAATGTGGGCTAGGCAAAACTACGGTGAGGTGGATCTGTAATTGGTTAAGTGGACGAACACAGAGAGTGCTCACTAATGCTTCCTCTTCATCTTGGAAAGAAGTGATGAGCGGAGTGCCGCAGGGTTCCGTCCTGGGCCCGATCCTGTTCAACATCTTTATTAATGACTTAGATGAAGGGCTAGAAGGCATGATCATCAAGTTTGCAGACGACACCAAATTGGGAGGGATAGCCAATAGTCCAGAGGACAGGAGCAGAATTCAAAACGATCTTGACAGATTAGAGAGATGGGCCAAAACTAACAAAATGAAGTTCAACAGTGACAAATGCAAGATACTCCACTTTGGCAGAAAAAATGAAATGCAAAGATACAGAATGGGGGACGCCTGGCTCGAGAGCAGTACGTGTGAAAAAGATCTTGGAGTCCTCGTGAACAACAAGTTAAACATGAGCCAACAATGTGATGTGGCGGCAAAAAAAGCCAATGGGATTTTGGCCTGCATCAATAGGAGCATAGTGTCTAGATCTAAGGAAGTCATGCTACCCCTCTATTCTGCTTTGGTTAGACCACATCTGGAATATTGTGTCCAATTCTGGGCACCACAATTCAAGAGAGATATTGACAAGCTGGAATGTGTCCAGAGGAGGGCGACTAAAATGATCAAGGGTCTGGAGAACAAGCCCTATGAGGAGCGGCTTAGGGAACTGGGCATGTTTAGCCTGAAGAAGAGAAGGCTGAGAGGAGATATGATAGCCATGTATAAATATGTGAGAGGAAGCCACAGGGAGGAGGGAGCAAGCTTGTTTTCTGCTTCCTTGGAGACTAGGACGCGGAGCAATGGCTTCAAACTACAAGAGAGGAGATTCCATCTGAACATTAGGAAGAACTTCCTGACTGTGAGAGCCGTTCAGCAGTGGAACTCTCTGCCCCGGAGTGTGGTGGAGGCTCCTTCTTTGGAAGCTTTTAAGCAGAGGCTGGATGGCCATTTGTCAGGGGTGATTTGAATGCAATATTCCTGCTTCTTGGCAGGGGGTTGGACTGGATGGCCCATGAGGTCTCTTCCAACTCTTTGATTCTATGATTCTATGAATGTCTACAGGTATGTGTGGCTGTCTATATTATGTGTGTTTTTATGTTTTGAAGGTGTGTGTATATATTTGTGTGTGTCTGTAGCCATATATGTTTGTCTGTGAATCGTTTTCTATATCAATGAGTGGATGGCCCTCTGTTGGGAGGGCTTTGGTTGTGTCTGGCCTGGTAGGAGGGGCTTGGACTGGATGACCCTTCTAAATCTATGGTACCATATATATCTATACTAGCTGTACCCGCCACGCGTTGCTGTGGCCAACCTTCCCTCCCTCTCTCCTTCTTTCCCTCTTTCCTTCCTTTCTTCTTTTTATTTCCCTATCTCTCATCTTCCATCTCTACCTGTTTCTTTCCTCCCTTTCTTTGCTCTTTGGTTACATCCTTCCTTCCATATCTTTTGTTCCTTCTCTCCCTTCCCTCTCTTTTTCCTTTCCCTTTTTTATTTCCTTCTCTCCTTTCTTGCTTCTCTTTCTTTCTTTCTTTCCCTCCCTGCTTCTCTCCTTCCTTCCTTCCTTCCTTTCTTCCTTCCCTTTTTCCCTCCTCGTTACTTCTTGACTGTCCCTTCCATTTAATATTGTATTTATTTCTTAGAAAAAAGGAAAGGAAGGAGGAAGGAAGGAGGGACAGGAAGGAAGGAAAAGAAAGGAGAGGCAGGAAGGGAGGGAGGAAGGAGGGGAAGGAAATGAAGAATGAGAAAGAAGGAGGAAAGGGAGGGAGGGAGGAAAAGAAGGAAAGGAAGGAGGGACAGGAAGGAAGGAAAAAGGGAGGGGGGAAGAAGGGAAGGAAGGGAAAAAAAGGAGGGACAGGAAGGGAGGGAGGAGAAGGAAGGTGGAAGGAAGGAGGGAAAGAAAGGAGGGGGATGAAGAAAGGCGGGAGGGAAGGAAATGAGGGGGAAGGAAATGAAAGGGAAAGAGGAAAGGGAGGGAGGAAAAGAAGGAAAGGAAGAAGGAAGGAGGGACAGGAAGGGAGGAAGAAAGGAGGGAAAGAAAGGAGGGGGATGAAGAAAGGAGGGAGGGAAGGAAATGAAGGGGAAGGAAATGAAGAAAGGGAAAGGAGGAAAATGAGGGAGGAAAAGAAGGAAAGGAATAAGGAAGGAGGGACAGGAAGGAAAAGGGGAGGGAGGGAGAAGGAAGAAGGAAAGAGGGGAAGAAAGGAGGGAGGGAAGGAAATGAAGCAAGGGAAAGAAGGAGGAAAGGGAGGGAGGAAGGAAAAGAAGGAGGGAAAGAAGGAAAAGAAGGAAGGAAAGGGAGGAAAGAAGGGAAGGGAGGGAGAGAAGAAAGGTCCTTCATTCAAGCACCGTGGACCTTCCTCCTCCCCCCCTCCCCTTCTTCCTTGCGTGGATGCTCCGTTGCTGCTGCCGTTGCTGCTGCTTTCCCAACAGGCTTGGAGGTGGCGTGGGACGCGGCGGGGCTTGGAGTGGGCGGGGATTCAGCGGGGGAAGATGGAGGGGGAGGAGGGATGGTTTTGACAGGGCGGGCTTGGAGGCGGCGTGGGAGGGGTAAGATGAAGGAGGTTCTTGGAGGTGTGTGTGTGTGTGCGGCGGGGGGAGGAGTGAAGGAGCATGGAGGATGGAGGTGTGGCTTGCCCGGAGGGAGCGTTGGCCGGCAGGCCATGTGCGCGCGCCAGGGAACTTGCGGCTGGGTGCCATTGCGCATGCTCAGTTGTTTTGTCGTTTTGTGAGTGTGTTGTTGTGTTGTTTTTTACTTTGATTCGGTTTGTACCTAGTGGGTTGTGGTAGGTGCATGGGAATTTTGGTTAATTTCCGTTGGGGGGTTTTTGAGTCTTGCTGCTCCGTTTAACGCCCAGAACAGATTTATAGATATAGATCTACATACATATATATCTGTATGAATAGTTATTTTTATCTATGGCTGTATGGCCCTTTGTAGGATGGGCTTTGACTGTGTCCTCCTTCCCTGTTGAAGGGGGTTGGATAGTATATGATAGTATATCTCCCCATCTCATTCATATAAATCTATATCCTTGTGACAGTCTGAGAATGTAGCAAGTAAATCTCTCTTGTGGGTTGCAACAGCTCCCTAAACATTTGTGCCCAACCACTGTTCAGCTATTGATATGAAACAGTAGTAAACGTATGCATGGCAAAGGTTTATGATATCTCTATATGAGCTCTATAAATTTCTCATTTAACAATAATTTTCTTTAAACTTTAAAAGATGGGTTATTTTTACCTTTCTCCTCTTTGCTTCCCCACCCACTTATGTAGCATGGAGTTTCCTGAGTTATAAAACGAGGAGTATTAGATATGCAGATGGGCTGAATATGGTCACTGAACATGACAGATGTTTGTAGTTTAAACAAGGCAATATCATTGTCATAGAACTCGTCCTTGAAGTTAGAATGGACCAATATAGCTCTGACCAGGCTCTTTACAGTATGAGTGTGATGGTCAAATAGATCATGCAAACCAAGTACAACTCTCCAGAAATTTGGATTCCTAGAAAAAGAATACAAGTGCTTAAAATCAACAATTACTAATTACTTGTTATGTCAGATATTTTGTAAGTTATCATGAACTTCACAATCTACAAAACATTACATATGAAGTTAGACTTAAATCAGATTCAAGAATTTCCTTCAAATAATAAATGTGGGATCTCATCAAGGCAAATGCTTCAATAATACTTATGTATACAGCTTAATGGAAGATGACAATTTTTCCACATGTAAAGTTTATTTATAACCTGAAAGAATTTTTTTCAGAAGCTGGTATATCACTATCAAGAGAGTATCACATTCATGATTGACTGACATCACAAATGCTTAGACCAGGCAACGTGAATCATATTTTATGGCTTTTATTTTCGATTTCTTGAGCAGCAGCTGCTCTTTGTACCATGTAAACCATCCACCTATTTACAATATTATTGTATAATTTATATCCTTCTTTTTCCCAAATGGAGCCCATTTTGGAAGAAACTAAGTGTAGCTGCATAAAACAGTTTATGTCATTCATTGTTCAAAATAGCAATAAAAAGATGCATACCACAAAGATAACACAATATTCTTCAGATGCTATGGAAATCACAATTTGTAAAATGAAAGGCAAATTGGAAGCCATAGGTATCTCTTGTGGCAGTAAGGTTCATAGTTTAATTATATGCTAGGTAAAAAGCACTTCCTGTTACTTGTTTTTAATCTGTTTCACCATCCATCTTCAGGTGACCTTGGACTCTAAAATTATGAGACAAGAGGAAAACGTTTCTCCTTATCTTTCTCCTCACCGTGTATAATTTTATATGCATCTCTTCCGTTTCTTCTTACCTTTTTCTAAGCCAGACAGACTCACACACTTTAACAGCACCACAAGCAAACTTTGGGGAATACTAAAGAAATGGTCTTTTCCCTCATTCTGCAACCAAACCTAAGGAACTCACCATCCAGATCTTGAATTGAAACAAATACTAGTACTAAAATCAAGTCTGGAGGTTAAAGGTAGCAACCAGTAGACTTTGTTCTCCACTAACATCTGTCAATTAAATCAAAGAAATGAAGTGGAAGGTGTTCCAGTGATGGTGTAAAATCAACAGGGCCAAAAAATTGAACTTTCATTTCCAGAGGCATATGCCTTGCTACAGTCTGGGATTAATGAGGGTTGCAACAAACAATCAACAAACAAGATGCGCAAGCACCTACTCTGTGTCCCACAAGTGTGCATCCAAGATTGCATTTTTCTGTTACAATGTTACAATCCAGAGTTCCTTCAGAAAGCATTACCGGCCATAAACATTTATAGCTGAGTGATTCTGCTGGACTGTTTGCTGCTATGCCACTTTAGAACACCCATTACTTTTATATTTGAGTGAGTTCATCTATATTAATTATTATAAATGGGGCAAGCTTTGTCTCTCTGCAGTCCCTGAGGCAGAGGATCATGTACAAGATTTTATATTGTAATTGGCCCATCTAGCCCTTTTCTTCCTGTTCTACTTCCCTTGCTGCCTTACCATGAAGTATCCTTCGGTTCAGTGAAGAGTGGAGCAGACAGACCCTCTCATTGAAAAGGAGGGATGAGCTGTGGATTGTATTTGCATAATTCTCCCAACAATTAGTTAGGAATCCCAATGACATGTCTGTTTTTTCTCTTTGGATTCTAAAGTAGGAAATTAAATTATTTCATTAAATACATTCTGGTTAAGTGCTTATTGTTCTTAGTTTTCTGCAATTTATTCAACTAAAGGAGTCTCTCCTCCTCTAGCTAGGCAAATTTTAAATTGCTTAGAAACCTTCCATAGAAAACTGATTTTCCCCCCTGTTGCCATACTCCTCACTGACTGAAGGGATTTCTCCTGGCAAGTCCAACTTTTCCGTTTTCAAACTAATGTTGTCTAACATTTTTTCTTACCACAAACTTGTTTTTACATTCTAAGAATCTCCAGACAAGTGCTTTCTTTGCCTTGGCCTCTACATCTTACACAGAGTATCTGGTTACTCACTTTCTCTTTCCTCCATTCATTTCAGTTTTACCCAAGTGTTGTTTATCCCTAGCAATAACTGACTTCTGACTACATAAGAGCATTGTCTGTATACACAGGAATCATTTATATTCAGGTTTTACCCATGTAAAAGATAAAAGATAACCGATACTACAAACAACAAGTTTTCTCTCCGATAGGCTTAGCATGGGTGTGAAGTCTCGGCCTAGTATTTATTTCCCTGTTTGCCTGTGGACTGTTCCATTTTGATAAGTTTAGGGGAGAAGCTTAGGTTCCCTCTAGAGGCCAAGCTCGGTTGGTGCAGCCCATTCTGACTCAGAGCCAGAATGGGCTGGTGAAAGAATCTTTTTTCCCATTCTTTTCAGACAATAGCTTATAGTTGGTTGCCAGAAAGTGTCTGGTCTGGCTTGCAGTCTGAACAGGCCATCCTTAGCACATACATGCCCCAGAGTTCATAGACAATAGATGCCTCATAGTATAGTTATACATGCCATAGTCTATAGTCATACATCCCCCATAGTTATAGTCATATTTACCTCATAGAAATTATAGTTGTTTTTTACCTCAGAGTTATACCATCATAATCAAACTGCACCTCTGTATACCTTGTTTGATTCATCGTGATTGTTTAGTAAACTTAATTGGTTGAATTTAGTCTTCTCTGTAGAGTTTTATTTTGGGGGAATTACAGTACTTATAGGGCATACCGATGGTCACTGGGAAAATAGCCAAACACATTTAGTTTTCTCATTAGATCTTCCTGGTGTGCCATCATAATGGGGCAATAAACATTGAGTAGGAAAGAGCTGATTGACATATATCTAAAAATACTGAATATGTATAAATGTCCAAACTAAAAACCTTTTAATAAAATAATTTTATTTCACCAAAATGTATAGAAAAGTTTCAGAACTAAAAGAAACTTACCCCCATTTTATTATACAGTGTGCTGCTGTCAGCACAGAATTATTGTTAATCAAAGATCCACCACAAACATGGTGATATCCAGTACCAAAGCGGTAAACCTGAAGACTAACTTGCCATGGCCATGCTCCAATTTGAGCATCATGGCCACCTACAATCCGAGGCTTTGTTTGCGATCCCACAGCAGGGCGTAATCCACATTCTAGAAACAAAAAGGCATATCTATGAGATGAAATTGTTGTAAGGATTCGAAAAAACACAGCCTTTATTCAACAACATACTTTAAACTAAGTCCTAGAAACCATTATTTCAGACTTACCAATTTGTCACAACAATTCTGTTCCTAGACTGTTTTCTCCTGGAGAGATTACACAAGCCTAACAAAATCTATACATGTATGAATCATTATCAGAAACTGATCTGAAAGCATAATCTGGCCTGTTTGGCTCATGGTTAAGATCATATGATTTATTGTTAAATAATAGCTTGACTTTAAACATATAGAATAATCAATAAACTTTGCACATACAGTACTTACAAATTTATATGGCAGCACTGGTTAAGAGGGCCCAGCTGAGAGTTTATTATCTGAACTTATTTATTTATTATTATTTACTTTATTTGTATACCGCTGTTCTCAGCCCTTAGGCGACTCACAGCAGTTACTTCACTTCTAAAGAACCAACAACTGAATAAAAAACTGATGACTTTCTACCGCTGTGCTATAGTGTCCTAACTTACTGAATGTGTGAATGGTTTGGTAACTGCACTCCAATGGGTTACCATTACTCCTCAGAGAATCACTGGTTGCCCTCTCCCCTCTTTGTAAGAACTTTATACGTCCTGCAGCCCTAAGAAAGCTCAGAACATTATTAAGGATCCACCTAACCCAACTTTTTAAAAAAAAAAAATTATTACCATCTGGCAGATGGTACATGATGACAAAGACAAGGCAAATAGACTGAGAGATAGCTTTTATCCTAGGGCTGTAACTATATTTAACTCCATGGTTTCACATTGATGTATCATGGGGGCTGTGCGGTGGTGGTTGGAATGTGGAGGATTTGGTGTGTTGTTTTTGTGATATGTGCTAGCAAAAGCATTTAATTTTGTTGTACAATGACAATAAAATTATTCTATTCTATACCTCAATTGTGCATGTTCTTTTGAGCCTCAAAACATATATGGTAACAGTAAATGTTAACTACTCGCAAGTAAATGTGTTCCTAAATACACAGCCTTGAATTAGGTATAAAAACAATGCATGCATGTGTTGTCCCAAAAGCCATTGTTTAAGGCAGTGGTTCTGTCTGCTCCGCGGAGCTCTTGTCCGTGAGGCATACTGAGGGGCTCTGTACTTTCCTCCACCTCCTCCTGCTCCAAGGGTACACGCTGCTACCACCATGCTGCTTTCCTCCTTCCTCCTCTTTCCTTCTCCTGCTCCTTCCTTGAGGTCCAAATTCTCCCCAAGGCTCAACATATGACAGACGCCCTGGGGAAGCCCTGTTCCCACCAGTGCCAGGCAGGGTCCTGCGCCATGATGCAGTGGGCATCGAGGGGCACCAGGGCCCACTCGCCTTCCTTCGTCCTTTTAGTCCTCCCTCTGGATGCAAGGAGGGTACTTCTGCTCCCAGGAGTAGGAGGAATGAGGCTTTGCAATCCAGGCTGGGCTTTGCAAGGAGCGACCAGGTCCAGGCACCGAGCAGCGCACCCCAGGACCAGCCCACCTTCCTTCCTTTCTTCCCTCTGGCCTGGAAGGAGGGAGAGAGGGAAGAAAGGAGGGAGCAAGGAAGGTTCATATTATTGTTATTATGGCAAAGGCTAGATGGCTGTCTGTTGGGGTTGCTTGTGCTTGTACTGCATGGCAGAAGGGAGTTGGACTGGATGGCCCCTGGGGTCTTCCACTTAAATGTTATTAAGTTTATATTGGTTAAAACTGTTCTACATTGTAAATATTGCATTGTTCTTTCTCTTTTCCACTACAAACAAGATATGTGCAACATGCATAGGATTTTTTTCATTTTTTCCCAACTAGTTAACACACTCTTCATCCATCTGCCTCTGACCCAGCCCATTTGACAGATTTTAAAGCGCAATGCTGCCCGTGTGTCCAAAAGTTTGCCCATACCTGATATATGGGCCTCCTGGTGGCGCAGTGGGTTAAACCACGGAGATGCTGAATTTGCTGACCAAAAGGTCGGTGTTCGAATCTGGGGAGCGGGGTGAGTGCCTTTTGTTAGCCCCAGCTTCTGCCAAGCTAGTAGTTTGAAAACATGCAAATATGAGATTAATAGTACCTATTAATAGTACCTGCAGGAAGGTAACAGCACTCCAAGCAGTCATGCTGGACCCATGAGCTTGGAGACACCTACAGACAACACTGGCTCTTCAGCTTAGAAATACGCACACAAACACACACATACACACACACATTTCTTGGGGATCCACAAGAATCTTTTGCTTCAAAAAGATTCTGCAGCTGAAAAATTTTGAGAACCTCTGATTTAAGGACTCATCTTCTTAATATGTTGTTGAAGGCTTTCATGGCCGGAATCACTGGGATGCTGTGAGTTTTCCAGGCTGTATGGCCATGTTCCAAAAGCATTCTTTCCTGACGTTTCATCCACATCTATGGGAGGCATCCTCAGAGGTTGAGGAATCTGTTGGAAACTAGGCAAGTGAGGTTTATATATCTGTGGAATGTCCAGGTTGTGAATGTTACGAATGACCACCTTGATTAGCATTTAATGGACCTAGCAACTTCAATGCCTGGCTGGTCGCTGCCTGGGGGAACCTCCCTAGAGTTCTCCACCACTGGCAGCCAGATTCTGCCCACCCTCATCGTCTCCTTTCTGTTGAAATTGTCCACATTTATGGATTTCAATGGCCTCACTGTGTAGTCCAACATGGTAAGTGCCAGACTACTGGTGCAGACACATCTAAGCCAGTTTACATGTAATATTCCTGGCTTTATAAACAAATAAGTTACAGATCTGCACACCCCTCTTACCTTTTTGTTTCTTTCTTATGAACATTTCTTTGTTCTGTGCAAAATAAGGAAACCAGTTTACTATCAATTTACTAACCAAAATATTGAGTCCATCCTAATATTATTATTTTTGTCGTGTCAGGAGCAAGTCGCTTCTGGTGTGAGAGAATTGGCCGTCTGCAAGAACATTGCCCAGGGGACGCCCTGATGATTTGATGTTTTTATCATCCTTGTGGGAAGCTTCTCTCATGTCCCCGCATGAAGAGCTGGAGCTGATAGAGGGAGCTCATCCGCCGCTCCCCAGATTCGAACCTGCGACCTGTTGGTCTTCAGTCCTGCCGGTACAGGGGTTTAACCCACTGCGCCACCGGGGGCTCCTAATATTGAAACAAAAGGACTTCACTCGGATCACGAGATCCTTGTGTTAAAAGACAATACAAAAATAAAAGGAAAAGTAAGTAAAATTTAACTCGGGATCCCTCGGAAACCAAGAGGATGAAAAATGAAGTGGGTTTACCAGCAATGTTGTACAGGGCAAAAAGTCAACACTTCCAATGTTACAAATTAAGAGGAGTGTGGATGGTGCTCATCTGGAAATGGGAGACGACAGGGCACGTCCAAGAACACACTCCTCTAGTGATGCCACTCCTTGGGGTCGTTTCAGTTTAACGCATTTAAAGTCGTGCCTTCCAAATTTTGGTCCCCCAGATATTTCCAGAACATTTGTTGACTAAGGCCCCTTGTACACTGCCATATAATCCAGATTATCCAGGCAATCTCTGATTTGAACTGGATTATCTGAGTCTACCCTGCCGTATAATCCAGTTCAAAGCAAATAATCTGGATTTTATATGACAGCGTGGATGGGGCCTAATTCAGTGATAGTTTCTGAAGTCCAAAACACACGGGTGCTCAAAATTTGGGAATCAGGCGGGTTCCCACCGCAAATCGGGAAAAAATGGAATGTAAAGTTCCGCCGGAGCGCTTCTTCGCCCGCGCAGGCGCACTTCTTCCTTCCCGCCGCGGAGGCGGGCTAATAAACAACGAGGCCAAGAATGGGCCTACTCCTTCGACGCCTGCCGCCGGGCCCACCTGTTGAAGCCTGTGGTAACTGCGATGCCTTGCTCAGCATTACCAGCGCCCAAAACGAAGCGGCCGCGACGCCAAGGTCCCTGCTCATTCTCCCTCGGAGGAGACACGCGTGAATGTAGGCCCGCGCCTCCTCCCTCTCCCTCTCCCGCGCGCCCTCCTTCTCTCTCTCTCTCCCTCCGCCGAGGGACGGAAAGGCCGTTGGGTGTCACGTGACGGGAGCTCGAGCGAGTTGGCGCGGGGGCTTCGTCTCGTGCCGCCCTGCCATACGTCACGATTGGAACGCTCGCGTGCCTCTCCCGGCCAAGAGGAAGGAGGCGCTGATGCCCCCTTGGCCTCCCCTGCGTGAAGGAGAGTTCCCCGTTTCCCATAACTGCCCTGGTCGACGGCTGCCTTTAGAAGTTCCTTTCGGGACATAAAACATTCATGTTGTAATGTTTTTATATTTTTAGGTTTTCCATTGTATTGGTTTTACTCTTTTAAGGGTCTGGAAAACAAGCCCTATGAGGAGCGGCTTCAAGAGCTGGGTATGTTTAACCTGCAGAAGAGAAGGCTGAGAGGAGACATGATGGCCATGTATAAATATGTGAGGGGAAATCATAGGGAGGAGGGTTGTTTTCTGCTGCCCTGGGGACTAGGACACAGAACAATGGCTTCAAATAAGAGGAAAGAAGATTCCATCTGAATATTTGGAAGAACTGCCTAACTGTTCAGCAGTGGAACTCTCTACCCTGGAGTGTGGTGGAGGCTTTTAAGCAAAGGCTGGATGGCCATTGGTTGGGGTGCTTTGAATACGATCCTGCTTTCCTGCTTCTTGGACTGGATAGCCCAAAAGGTCTCTTCCAACTTTAAGATTCTATGATTAAGCTGCTTTTGAGTCCCTTTTTTAGAAGGAACCCGCAGGATACAAATAGTAATGATAATTTTAAATGTAGGTAAAGGTAAAGGTTGTCTCCTGACATTAAGTCCAGTCATGTCTGACTCTGGGGGTTGGTGCTCATCTCCATTTCTAAGCCAAAGAGCCAGCGTTGTCCATAGACACCTCCAAGGTCATGTGGCCAGCATGACCGCATGGAGCGCCGTTACCTTCCCACTGGAGCAGTACCTATTGATCTATTCACATTTGCATGTTTTCGAACTGCTAGGTTGGCAGAAGCTAGGGCTGACAGCGGAAGCTCACACAGCTCCCTGGAATCGAACCTGCGACCTTTTGGTCAACAAGCTCAGCAGCACAGTGCTTTAACCCACTGTGCCACCGGGGGGGCCCCATAATTTTAAATGTAGGGGTTGTCAAATTTTGAAATGCTTGTATTTGCATGTATGTATGTAGCTCAGAGATGGGACACAACATTCATTTATGTTTCATCCACACCTTCTGCACATATTCTGAAAGTAATTTAACACACAGCACTTTTAAAATAATTATGTGCTTGAAACAAAGTTTTTTCTACATTGAACCATCATAAAGGAAAAGTCTTTCCAACCCAACCAACCTCTGGGGAAGTTTTGGGGCATATACCTGTGGAAGGCTCCAAAATGAAAGAAAAACAGAGCTCTCACTTGGTCCTCATTTCTGTATGATTGAGCAGATGCCACCTGAATGCAACTTTATGTTAAAAATAATACAGTGTATTTTTTAAATCATTCATTCTTTTTAGTCTGCTTTGATGATAAAATAATTTAGAATGCAAACACACATATAACTGAACAATGCCTTTCCATTTACATTTTAAAATAATGACTGACATTTATTTGTGAATTTCTGTGGATAAAATAAAAGATTATAAACCCTACCACATTGTAAAATAATATTTTGAACAATGTTTTAAAAGGGCATGCTTAAAAACTAGCCTGAGATCACTTTAGAATAATGGAAAGCAACCCATAACACAGTGAGAAAGATAAGCAAATGGTGACTGCCCAGAGTGGTGGTTCTGTTTTGAAGCGTTGAATCTAGCCAATCGGTGTACTTGGCTAAACGTACATAAATTCCTGGACTCCTAGGTCGTCCACAACCATATCCATAACTTGTGATTCCTATCACATAATACTTGTCCTCATTTGGGAAGTAGCACATCAGAGGTCCACCACTGTCTCCCTGCAAAATGAAGAAAACAATCTGGGTGCCGTGCATTATATTCTGTAGGTTTACTATGCAGAGAGTTGACAGTATTGAAGAAATACTGCATATTGCATCTACAAAGCTGTTTTTTTAATACAATAAAACTGGCTAGATCTACACAGCCATATAGGTCAGTGTAGATTCATATGTCAGTCAATTGAGTTGAACTGCATTGCATGGGTCTACACTGACCACATAATGCAGTTCTAAACTATATAGAAGTGTAGATCCATCTTGTGTTACATTAACTTTGTCTTTATTTGTCTTAGTTTGCTTTCAATTACCAAATTTCAATATGAATCAAGTCAGTGCAGAATTTATGGTATATGGGATATAGTACTGCGTTAGTTAGACCTATTTTTAATCATAACTCTCAAAAATCCAGAAACCACATTTATGCAGCATCTACCAATCCCCATGGATGCCAGTTAATTGAGAGTCTACTGTACTTGGTAGGTCATATCAACTGAGCCTCCTGTTCTGGTGCATGTATGCCAGGAGCATTAACCAGGGTTCTTGTTTAGTGTCAGGGACGGATGAGTCAGCAGCCACATTTCAAATAATATAGTAAGCATTCCATATTTGTTTAATTCAGTATACACTTCCAGGACTAAATCAGGTGTGACCAAGTGTTGCACAATAACACATGCCTTTTAAAGCCAAAACTCTGGCTTCCCCTTGTGTGAGAGTATTATCATTGTAATATAATAATATGTGTTATCATTCTTATGATTCATAAAGCATTGAGAGAAAATTACAGAGGAATCCAGAAAGCCCTTTATTGGCAATCTTGCATTGTTTGAATTGTACTACGTACAAGTAGGTATCATGCATAAATCTTACCAAAACATTTGTATAATTCTCAATTGGAATTTTACCACATATCTCAAATATATATTTTACATATAAAATTATGAGATTTTTAATTTTAATTTCTCTTCCCCCAATTTCTTCTTTGTTCTGATGCCACTGTGATTTATTACTGGATAATAAAGCTCTAGGGTATAAGATAAACCTATTTAGCAATTTGTTTTGAAATAAATCTGTCTTCACTTTACCTGGCAGGTATCAACATTTCCGCTTTCAGAACCAGCACAAACACTATTTTTTGATATAGTTCCCATATACCAACTTCCACTATTACAGATTTTTAGTGGGAAAAGTTTTACTTGAGCTTCTTGTAATATATAAGATGCTGAACCTGTAAGAAAAACATAAAACACTGCTGTAAGTATGTTTCCATATAAAAATATGCTGATTTTTCATGAGTCTATATTACTTGTACTGTTTGATCAAGTATAACTCTCTTAAGTCTAATAGATTCTACATGCATTTCAGAAGACAGACATGCCTCTGACAAAGAAACCCAATCCCTCTTTTCTGCCTTGTCCTCTGTCTAGCTGGAAGATTTTAATATCTTTGGCATTGTGGTGGGGACGCTGAAAGCAAGCAGGATAAAAGATTTTCACTATCAGGCTGTAGCAGTGCGTCTGCAATAAACAATGCAATACAGTTTAAGCTTGGAAATAATGGGATTACATTCTAACTGATCCTCATGCAGCTGTGTCTATCTGAATACAATATGGGAAAACATTGGTTTGGTCCTTCTTAATAAAGTAAGAAGCCATTGGGTATAGGCTTCTCTGAATATTTGCTACCACTGATTTATCCCAAGAGACACCAGTAATTCACTGCCTAGCAAAGCTAATGAGGGAAAAACATTTTAACCATATGACTTAGATCCTTAGATAGATAGATGATAGATAGATAGATAGATAGATAGATAGATAGATAGATAGATAGAAGTATAAAGTATAACACAATAAACAGGAGTATTGTCAGGTACCCTCAGAAGAGAACCACAAGTGTCTGTAACTCCCTGAAAAATGTGTGCTCACGGACATGTGTTCTTGAGTTTCTCTGTATATAATGTGTGGATGAACTCTAGATAATATACTCACAAAATATAATTGTTCTGATCTTACTAGGTTTATAAATCTAATCATCGTTCTCAGTAAGTTTTAATAGAAAAATCAATGACTTACCATTCTCCCTTGTCATTCCCCATCCACTTATGAAACAAGGAGTCTCATTGGTCAAGAGATGAGAAGAGTTATATATGCAGATGGGCTGAACATAGTCATTGTATTTGACAGGCCTGCTTAGTTTAAACAAAGCAAGATCATTCTCCTGGGTTATTTTGTTGAAGTCATGGTGTCTCAGGATAGCCTCAATATGTCTGATTATAGTATAATTTGTCTTCATATAAAGATGATGGAGACCAAATACAGCCCTCCACCTTCCTGGATTCCTAGGGCAGAAAAAATTTCCGTGAGGAATCAAAGATTTTGAGAAGTAAAAACCAACACAAGAAAGAAAACATTTGTATCTAGAGATACTCAATAACCCATCAAATACATGGTGCATTGCAGATCATCCAGTCATAATGTTCATGGTACTGCAATGACTTATGAGCAACCATGAAGATTGCAAATAATTTGGGAGGGATGTGTATAAAAAATCTCATGCCTTTTTATTTTTCCTATTCCTAAAACCACTCTTGGTTTAAAATATCTCATTCTAGAGCAGGGGTCCTCAAACTAAGGCCCAAGGGCCGAATACGGCCCTCCAAGGTAATTTACCCGGCCCTCACCCAGGGTCAACCTAAGTCTGAAACAACTTGAAAGCACACAACAACAATCCTATCTCATCAGCCAAAAGCAGGCCCACACTTCCCACTGAAATACTAATAAGTTTATATTTGTTTAAATTGTTCTTCCTTTTAATTATTAGATTGTTTTAAAAGTGTTTTTTGCCCTGCAAATAAGATATGTGCAGTGTGCATAGGAATTCATTAGTGCTTTTTTCAAATTATAATCTGATCCTCCGACAGTTTGAGAGACTGTAACCTGGCCCTCTGTTTAAAAATTTTGGAGACCCCTGCTCTAGAGCAAATTTCTAGAAATTAAAAAGTAATGGTAAAGGTTTTCCTTTGCCATTAAGTCTAGTCGTGTCTGACTAGGGGGTGGTGCTCATCTCCATTTATAAACCGAAGAGCCGGCATTGTCCATGGATGCCTCAAAGGTCATGTGGCCAGCATGACTGCATTGAGCGCCATTACCTTCCCGCTGGAGTGGTACCTATTGATCTCACATTTGCATGTTTTCGAACTGCCAGATTGGCAGAAACGGCCTAACAGCGGGAGCTTGCCCTGTTCTCCAGATTCAAACAGCCAACCTTTTGGTTAGCAAGTTCAGCAGCTTAGTGGCAGGTAAAGAATAATGCCTTTTGCACTAAAGCAATGCCTTTGAAAGTTCAGAAAATCTTTTATCACATGAGGCAAGGATGGAAAAGAGTTACGTACAAGACCTTTACTGTGCAGTGTCCAGCTGACAGCACATAGGCCTCATTGATTAAACTTCCACCACAGAGATGAAGATATCCTCTATTCCTGTGGTGAATCTGAAGACTAACTTGCCATGGCCATGCGCCGGCCTGAGCATTGCGACCACCAATAATACGCATGCCAGTTGCCGGCTCATTCACTACCTTCCTTCTTCCGCATTCTAGGAGGAAAAAAAGTTTCCGTGAGATGTAAGCTTTGCACATTATAAAATCATCACCATCATAGGCTATCACTCATGGCTGAGTACAATTATCTTCCAAGCATAGTAGTCTTGGCGGTGAGTCTGCAAATGACTGTAAAGACTGGGTTGTTGTAGGTTTTTCGGGCTATATGGCCATGTTCTAGAGGCATTCTCTACTGATGTTTTGCTTGCATCTATGGCAGGCAAGCATCCTCAAAGGTAGTCAGGTCTGTTGGAGCTAGGAAAATTGGGTTTCTATATCTGTGCTGTAAAGAGCTTTTTAAATACAGAGCTCCTGAAATAACATTGAGAAGTTTCCCAGTCCTGGGGACATTTCAGCCTCTTTTCAAGCATGGAGGGGCCCAGAGCTCACTGCATGTTCCAGGGTTGAAAAAGAGGCAGAAATGTCCTGAAAGGAGGACAGGCAGGCAAGCGTGTTCAGAGCTCCTGCCTGTTATCACACTTTACTCCCATGTTTACAACTGAAAAACAGGTGGGATGGGAACCATAAAGAGTTTCCCCATCCTGTTTCATTGCCCAGCAGCAGTAGTCTCTTTTATCCTATGGGGTTTGATGCAGAACCATATGGAAAGAAATTGTTTTAACCTGGAGCACTGTCTTTTGTATCCTATGGGGTGTGGTGCAGAATTTTGTGATCCCATGGAAAGAAGGGGTTTCAAACTGGTGTCAGTCTCCTTTAATGTAAGTGGCTTTGGGTAGGGCGAGGGATCTCTTGGTTTTCAGATATTGTTTCTCCTGATTTTTTAAAAAAGTAATACTAACCGTGTGATGAATGTAAAAGATGAATGTATTGCCAGCTCTTAAATTTCCAGGTGTGAGTCTGATGGGGAGGTAGAACTCGAAAGCGGACTGCTGACGCTATAAGAGGGGTGATTCTCTACTCTTAAAGGGATGGTCACCCATGCTTTCCACTCAATGTGATGAGGTCTTTGACTGTAAACTGTGCAATTCCATTCAAGTCTACTCAGAAATAACCCCAATTAGGTTAAATAGGATTAACCTCCACCTGTGTGCACTTGACTGCAGCTTAAAGATAATGATGCTTTTAATATATGTTAAAAAGGTAAAGGTTTCCCCTGGCATTAAGTCAAGTTGTGTCCAGCTCTGGGGGTTGGTAGGTAAAGGTAAAGGTAGTCCCCTGACATTAAGTCCAGTCATGTCTGACTCTGTGGGTTGGTGCTCATCTCCATTTCTAAGCCGAAGAGCCAGCATTGTCCATAGACGACTCCAAGGCCACCTGGCCAGTATGACTGCATGGGTGCTGTTACCTTCCAGGACAAGTGGTACCTATTGATCAACTCACATTTGCATGTTAGACTGCTAGGATGGCAAAAGCTGGGGCTAACAGCGGGAGCTCATCCTGCTCCCCAGATTCAAACCGCCGACCTTTCGGTCAGCAAGTTCAGTAGTTCAGCATTTTAACCTGCTGCGCCACCAGGGGGCTAATATATATTAAGTAAAGGTAAAGGTTTTCCCCTGACATTAAGTCCAGCCGTGTCCAACTCTGGGGGTTGGTGCTCATCTCCATTTCTTGTCTATAGATGGCTCTAAGGCCATGTGGCCGGCATGACTGCATGGGTGCTGCGACTTTCCTGCAGAAGCGGTACCTATTGATCTACTCACATTGGCATGTTCGACTGCTAAGTTGGCAAAAGCTGAGGCTAACAGCAAGAGCTCATCCTGCTCCCCGGATTCAAACCGCTGACCTTTTGGTCAGCAAGTTCAGCAGCTCGATGTTAGCCACCACAGGGCTATATATTAGGAACCAACCCAAGTGATTGGGGCCATGGGAAGCAAGACCATGCACCATGAGGGCTCGATAAAGGGTATCCTCACACTTCCAGAGAAAGAAGCTCAAGGGCAACTTGGGTCACGTCCAGGTTGTAGAATTGGTCGGGTTTGATTCCACTTTAGCTGCCAGGGCTCAATGATACGGAACTTTGGGGTTTGTAGTTTGTACTCTCTCTTTGGTAGAGAGAAGGCGAAAGGCCTTGTGAAACTACAACTCCCAGGATTTACATAGCCCTGAACTGCGCCGGTTAAAGGGGTTTCAGGCTG
Source organism: Anolis sagrei (assembly GCF_037176765.1). NCBI lineage: Eukaryota > Metazoa > Chordata > Lepidosauria > Squamata > Anolidae > Anolis > Anolis sagrei. The sequence goes on from NC_090022.1 coordinate 140,815,323, forward strand.
CATTAAGTCTACTGAGTGAGTGCACTTTTAAACCGAAGGATTCCCTGTTTTATACTCCAACTCCCAGGTGCCTTAGACAGCTTGGGAGCTGAAGTCCAGAAAACCAGGCGGATTACAGCTGGGACGCCAGTCTTCTAGGGTGAAACACAGAGGCTCCTTCCTTGGAGGTTTTTAAACAGAGGCTGGACGACCACCTGTCGGGGGTGCTTTGAATGCGATTTTCCTGCTTCTTGGCAGGGGGTTGGACTGGATGGCCCGCGAGGTCTCTTCCAACTCTAGGATTCTACCTATGAGGAGGACAAAGTACTCTGATCTCAACCAGAGGGGTCTTTGTCTTCTAACCACCATCTCAGACGACACCTTGACCCCTGAACGGGCCCTCCAGCGCGAGGGCACTGGGTCCCGGGGGCGGGGCTCCCTCACCCTCGGGGAGATTTCCCGTGGACAGGAGGGTGGGCGGGGCTTCCGCCAGGAACGTCATCAGCGCCAGGAGGGTGCCGCGCCACCCCGGCATCTTCCGCCCGCCAAGCAACATGGCGCCCGAGCGGAGGGGCTTCTCTTCCCCGAAGAACGGGCCGAACGGAGAGGCCTTCCATGCAGGGAACGCCTGGCCTGGCCTTTCTGGCGGGGCGTTGAAGCGTTTGCCAGTCCCTTCCTCTGCAAGATCGCCTCCAGCACCCGGGACCCTTGGGCAGTCTCCCTTCCACGTCCAAACCAGGGCTGACCCGGCTTAGCGTCCAAGATCAGGATGAGGAAAAGCGCCAAAGTGACGGAAGAAGCAGGGAATCTGCGAGGAAGGAGGCATTGGGAAATGAGGCACAGGCCACCTCCAGCAGGTTCCATCTATCTGGTTTGGAAGGGCGCTTATTTTTCTGCTTTGAGGTTAAAAGTAGTTTTGATCCAGAGTTTTAAGCCCTGCCTCAGAGATTTGGAAACTTTAAACATGGCTTCAACTTTAAACGATGCTGTGACTGTGCCATAAAGCAGGCACCCTCCAACTGCGGCCCGCCAGCTGTTTGGGCCTCCAACTCCCAGAAGCCCTAACGGGCTTGTTCAATTGTCAGGAATTCTGGGAGTTGAAGGCCCAAACAGCTGGAAGGCCGCAGTTGGAGGGTGCCTGCCATAAAGTGTTAGAATGAGTCACAGTAATTATTTATTTATTTATTTATTTATTTATCGTGTCATCAGCAACCATTGTATTACAATTCTAACAGAGCAAAACAAACACAGAGATTAAAAAGAAAAAGAAAAAAAAACGGGAAAAAAAAACCACACAGATTTTGTAAATTTGGTATTTGGTTAAATGTCCTTTGACCAGTGTCACAGCTCTACTTTGTGTGTGGGGCGAGATGCTAGTCCAGGGATGGGTCAACTTCGGCCCTGCAGGTGTTTTGGACTTCAGGCTGTTGGGAATTGTGGGAGTCCAAAACCCCTGGAGGGCCGAAGTTGGCCCATGCCTGGGCTAGGCCCTTGCAAATATCCGTTTCATTGTCACTCATTTATTTAGTCACAGTAATAAATGAGTGACAATGAAACGGATATTTGCAAGGGCCTAGCCCAGGCATGGGCCAACTTCGGCCCTCCAGGGGTTTTGGACTCCCACAATTCCCAACAGCCTGAAGTCCAAAACACCTGCAGGGCCGAAGTTGACCCATGCCTGGACTAGCATCTCGCCCCACACACAAAGTAGAGCTGTGAGTAACTCAGAACAAATGTCCTGCCAGATTATATACCAGTGGATCCCAACCTTATCTTGACCAGAGACCACTCCCCAACATTAGTACCAAAAGGGTTATGAATCAGTTTTTGGGCAACACACATTTTTTTAGATTTACAAACTTTACTACTGTTTTGGAAAAATAAAATATGTGTTTCATTTGCTTTAAAAGCAACAAGAGAAAAATAATGTATAAAAATCAAACTTTTTAGTACAGTGCCAATCCTGCAATACTGTGGATGTACTTACGGCTCAAGATGAATTAATTTCCTTCCAAGATGGTTAATTCTTAAGTAAAAAAATTGGAGACAATTCCAATCATATTTGAATCCATGTGTTTTATTTGCAGATGTTTTTATGAACATCCAGTTCAGTATGATTTCTTAAATATTGTAAAAAAGCATGGCATTAGTATCTCCAATGCATGTTGCTTTTTAAATGCAGAAATACATATGTAAGAAAGGAGTGCTTTGAATACTCACCTTAGGGGAGAAAATGTGTTCTACAGTAAATGATTTTCAGTGTATATTCTTTTTAGTGCCAGTGCTGTCAAACTTGTGACCCTCCAGGTGTTTTGGAGTTCAGCTCCCAGAATTCCTGACTATTGGATAAGCTGGCTAGGACTTCTGGGAGTCTGAAACATCTGAAGGGCCAACAGGTTTGACACCTCTGCAAGTTTAGCCAATTTTGAAGAATGATAATAATCACTGTCCAACACACATTTTGGTGCCTCAAATGTTAGTCCTGTTTCTGGGCATATTTGCTGATTCAAAAAAATGGCACCGGTTTTCCCCTATTGGCTGTTTGCGATACAGAACATATGCCATATATCAGTTGCCATCTGCTTGCCCATAGTGAATCTTGATAACCATTTCTAAGAAACTAGAGTTAATGTGGCCTATCCAATACCATTTTCTGAATCTGCACCCCAAATAACCCCAGGAACCGGCCTAAAAACCCACACACCAATAATTTTTGTTGTGTGTTATATAGAGGGTTAATGGGTAAAAAATGGAGCCCTCAGTGGCACAGTGGGTTAAACCCCTGTGCCGGCAGGACTGAAGACCGACAGTTAGCAGGTTCGAATCCGGGGAGAGGCAGATGAGCTCCCTCTATCAACTCCAGCTCCTCATGTGGGGACATGAGAAGGATGATAAAAACATCAAATCATCAGGGCGTCTCCGGGGCAACATCCTTGCAGACGGCCAATTCTCTCACACCAGAAGTGACTTGCAGTTTCTCAAGTCGCTCCTGACACAACAACATGGGTTAAAATTTACAAGACAACTGCAAATAATCTTCTGTGTTTACAATTTTAAGTTACAGATTAAGAATCTAAATATTTTGGTGTAGTAAAATAGAAAATTGTTTATTAAAAACGAGTTGGATTAGAGCATATAGTTATTACTGACATCAGTGGGACTCAAGGAAACCAGAACTGACTTGAGATATCAATTTCAGTGGGACACAATTTAACTTTATTACTTTTGTCAAATATTTGTAAGAAAAAAAACTTTAAAAATAACAAATGATGCCCCAAGTGCAAGAAAATGATATTTTGCTTCCTCATAGAACAGTATGTAACAACATCCTCCCAGCTATCAGAAAAAACAGACGAAATTGTATGCCCACACTAATGGCTTTGTTAAGTAGTTGTGAATCTATCCAACTTCTGTAGTTTGCTGTACGTACATATAGTCCTGGGTGTTTTGGCCTGCCACAGCCGTCACCAGCGCTGGTAATTCCTACCTGATAATACCTGGTGGCATTTGGAAAATAGCACACCAGAGGACCACCACTGTCACCCTGGAATATGAAAAATAAATAATACACTTTAAGCATTGTTTGGAACTATAGAACAATGTGGGCATCCTGAATTGGATAATCTTCCTTTAGTTAGATAGCAAATAAATCATTCTCAAAATGTATTTATGCATACTCTTGCAACTAGATATTGCCCTAACATATTAAATGTAGTCTAAAAATCAGTTCAGAGAATGTTAAGATCCAGTTTCCGCTATCATCAAACCATTATACACATAAGGAACCACCCTGTTTTTCCAAGTGATCTCTTTTAATAATACGTGTCAAATGCAAGGCCTGCGGGCCAAATCTGGCCTGACACATAATTTTATGTGGTCCGCAAAGCTTTCAATGCCAGGGCAAAATAGTTACATATATATAGTTTTACAATTACAGCTGGCCCTTTGAAGGCAATCCCAAGGCTGATATGCCCCTCGGTGAACATAATCTGACACCCCTGTCTTAAATGGAAATATAATAGCCCACTTCTTAAAGGAAAGAACTATAGTCATGTTTTCTAAACAGGTTGCCTGCCTTTTCTCTAGCCCACTCATATGTACGGTTACAATTTTTTTGAAATTGTGGTGATGGGTTTTCAATTTCAGCAGGAATATAATTTCATAGTACTTATTCTTCCTTTTCTGCACTTTCTTTCTCCTTTCATCTACCCACTCACTTTAATTTTGATCTTGGAAGTTGGAACCTTTTGTATTTAATTTGTGTAGTGCCTTGGGCACATCAAGCATTCTTACAAAAAAGGCTGATGATAAAACAAAACAAAACTGTGATATTTCTTGAATTTTGATATGACAGTTCTAACAATCATCCCCAAACAAATTCACAGCTTTTGTGCTCCTGTTAATTAACAAAGTGTAACAAAAAACCACATGAAAAGATGTTTTGAAAATGGGATTGTCTCAGTTTTACCTGGCAGCTATCAATCTTTCCACTTGCAGAACCAGCACAAATCATATTCAGTGATATTGTTCCTGCATACCAATCAAGCTTGTTACAAACTCTTCGTGGAATAATATCAACCTTAGCTTCTTGTAATATATATTCATCTGCACCTATAATAAAAACATACAACAAAGCTGTTTCTTTTTGTTTAATGTCTTGTATAAACTGGTGTTATTCTATTCTATTCTATTCTATTCTATTCTATTCTATTCTATTCTTTTATTTATTTATTTATGGGCAGCCAGACAATTGTATTACATTTCTAACAAAACAAACAAACAGACGAAACACAAAATTTGCAAGCTTGGTAGTTGATTAAATGTCCTTTGACCAATATCTGGCCATTTGGAGTGCCTCTGGTGTTGCCGCAAGAAGGTCCTCCATTGTGCATGTAGCAGGGCTCAGGTTGCATTGCAGCAGGTGGTCAGTGGTTTGCTCTTCTCCACACTCGCATGTCGTGGATTCCACATTTCTTAAAATTGGCTCTGCATCTCGTGGTGCCAGAGCGCAATCTGTTCAGCGCCTTCCAAGTTGCTCAGTCTTCTGTGTGCCCAGGGAGGAGTCTCTCATTTGGTATCAGCCATTGGTTGAGGTTCTGGGTTTGAGCCTGCCACTTTTGGACTCTTGCTTGCTGAGGTGTTCCAGCGAGTGTCTCTGTAGATCTTAGAAAACTATTTCTTGATTTAAGTCGTTGATGTGCTGGCTGATACCCAAACAAGTGATGAGCTGGAGATGTCACTGCCTTGGTCCTTTCACTATTGGCTGCTGGTGTGGAAAACGCATTTTTTCATAAACTGGTGTGGAAAACAGGCATTTGAAAGATGTTCTACAACATTTCTTCTAAGGCAAGTCCACATGCAAGGTGCTAGCTATAGTTTAACTGCCAAAATAAGGCTTAAGAATTCTGCTGGCATTTTGGAGATGAGAGGTTTAGAAGTTATGTCAGGAATTCAATAAGCTGTTGTGAAAATCTAAATCTTGGCAATACATTTAGCAAATTAATTGTTTGGCCTACTGCACTTAGAGGTAAAGGAGGAAAACAACGAATGGTCAGATATATTGAAATTTATGATAGCTGCTATACATGCCACAATCGCCAGAGGTTGGAAAGATAAAACAAGGTGGGACCTGAAAACCTGGTAGTCTTATCTCTCTGAATATTTAATTAATTTCATCTATGAAAAGAAAAATAAATATTTGAATTTCAGTCAAGGCAAGATTGGTTTAGGAAATGGTCTTATGTAATCGACAAAATGGAAGGAAAAGATAGATACAGAACTTTAAATCAGGCCTTCCAGCGTACCTGTCCGAACGTATCTCCTATGTCCCACCGCGGAGTTTATGATCTTCTGGGGAGGCCCTGCTCTTGGCCCCACCTTTATCACAAGTGAGGCTGGTGGGGACGAGGGACAGGGCCTTCTCAGTGGTGGCCCCTTGCTTGTGGAATTCACTCCCCAGGGAAATCAGGTCGTGAACATCTCTCCTTCAAAAGAAAGCTGAAGACATGGATATGGGACCAGACATTTGGGTAATCTGGCAGACTAACAAGGTAATGATGACTCGAGTTGGAAAGGGTTATGATAATGCTAAATGGATTGACGGATTTTAGAACTCGATAAACGCGGGCTGTAGATCGGCTTTTAGTTGATACTGTATTAATTGTATTTTTTAAACTATTGTGTTATTGCATTTTTATTGTAATTGTTGGCATCGAATTGTGCTGGATGTAAGCCGCCCTGAGTCCCCCCCCAGGGGGTGAGAAGGGCAGGGTAGAAATGCCCTAAATAAATAAATAAATAACCCAGATGGGGGTGGGAGGGAGGTGGGTAGAGGGTGGTAAGGGTGGGTGGGGTGGGGGGTTTAGAGGGGTAATTAATCAAGATATATGGTAAAGGGATGCACAATTGGAACCTGCATCCTAGCCATAAAAATTGTAATCAGTTTTCGATATTATCTTTTAGATGGCTAAGGTTTGTATTGTATTGTTTTATTACCTGTATGGAGAAATTAATAAAAAATTCAAAATAAATAAATAAAGTAAAATATAGGCTAGTCTGATGCATGGCATGAGGACAGAATGTTAGGCGAAATTATAGTAATGCTTAAATATTTGAAAAGATGGCATATTGAAGATGGTGCAAGTTTTTTTTTCCTGTGGCTCTAAAGACAGATACCAAGCAATTTATTTAAACAAGAGGAAAACAGATTCCACTTGAATATTACAAAGATCTTCCTGACAGTAAGAGCTGTTCAAGAGTGGAATATGCTATATCAGAGTTTAGTGAATGGTCATCTGTCGGGAGTGTTCTGTGTGCTCCTTAATGGGATTGGACTGGATGGCTCTTATGGCCTAATCCAACTCTACAATTATAATAAAGTATTTATGAGCTTCATACATGGGAACAAAACAAAGAGATTGCTGTCTGGTTAGCTGTAATATTGTTATTGACAGGACAGAATTCATTTCCTGCAGATTGCATCTATGGCCAATTTATTTTCAATTAGATATTGCAATTAATGGCAAATAAGTGAATGTGTCATCACTTTAGATATATTATGACCTACCTATCTCTTTAAAAGGTTTATGAAGTAGATGGTGTTTCAGATCTCCAGGGAATTACTTTTTAAGGAAATGCAAAAGAATATGGCTTTTCTCGTATGCACTTCTGACGTCAATCAAATAAAAGTATGCTGCTTAATTAAATATTTTGGGGGGATAACTTTTAGTTCTTTAAGGGGCATGCATGTATTCATACTCGTGAACCTTGTGCTTGCTCAAGACTTTGTATAGGAGCATTCAAAATCTGAATAATTTAAGAAGAGCCTGACCAAACCGGTATTCCAAGAAGCAGCCTCCACTCAATTTCTTTTCACTACCACAGTGATCAAAGAGGTAGAGAAAGGGAGAGATGCTGACAACTCAGCCATGCTATTTTCATCATGTCTTTTCGGGCACAGCAAGTGTATGGGAGATGGCAATCTATTAGCACATGTGGGAATAATGGAAATGGACTTCATTTCAAATATAACTCTTAAATACTACAGAAAGAGCTGGGCATATGTTATGATTTTTGTACTGTCACATTTTAAGTTTTAGTCTGAACCATGGAGATCTATGTGCAATGTTTGCTGGAAGCACAGAAGCCATATCTAGTTATCTGTTCATCTCTCCACCTATCAATTCATGCAGGACAGCCACGTTTTTATTTTGACAATATGACCACCAGTTGATTTTCTTGGTTGACTAGCAAGTTTTTAAAAATATTCCAAGGGCTTAAAGATAATAACGTTATGCTTTATATTATTTAGCTTTAAACTCCCTACTCATTTACTGACAAATCTGTTTTCTTTTTCTTAACACTGTTTATGAGGCAGCTCCCAATATATATACAGCAACTAAGTTTTCTTAGAAAACAATCCTAATCAGGCCACATTACACTGAATTCAAGGAGGAATTATTTTCATTTTTGATCATTAAATTAATTATATGATACCAATATATGAAAGTGAAAAATAAATCATTTACCATTCTCCTTTGTGTTTCCCCATCCACTGATGTAACATGGGGTCTCATCAGTGAGAACAGGAGAAGTCTTAGGTAGGCAGACAGGCTGAATGTAGGCATTATACACGACAGACTTGGTGAGTTTGATCAAGGCAACATCATTGTTATTGGTTGCAAGTTCAAAATCTGAATGAATCAAAATATCTTTGACTTGGCGCTTTACAGTGTAAGAATCATCTTTATAAAGATTATGCAAGCCAATCACAACTGTCCACGTCTCTGGGTCCCTAGGATAAAACAGGGATCTTCTGTAAGGTCAATAAATCCTAAAGAATTGCTACTGTGAATATAAAAGAGAATGGATGCTACCAGAGTTCCTATCAACAATTGTATAAAAATATTGATCGAATGCAATTTTTCTTACTTTCTTTTTATAGAGACTCAAATACAATAAACGTAACTGGTGGATATAGTTTCATAAACTTAACTTCAATTTCCCATAAGGTCCCTTCTACACTGCCATATGAAATCCAGTTTATCTGATTTGAACTGTATTATATGGTAGTGTAGACTTACAAATTCCACTTCAAATATGATAATGTGGATTATGTGCTTTGACGATATGGATTATATGGGAGTATAGAAAGGGCCTTAGTTTCTCTGAAGTCTGAAAATATCAATTTGTCTGAAAGTGCTGGACTGTTTTGTATAAATGTGGTAACCTGCTACAATAAGTAAAACACTATATCCTCTAATATAAGGACTCAACAGCACATATTCTTGTACAGTTACAGACTAATCATAAAGCACATTCTGATTTACTGTATGCCAAAATTCTAATAAACAGAACCCCAGGTTTAAACAGTTTACTCGTACATAACACAATGCTACTGACATTATTTAAGCCTTGCGAGAAGCTCAACAAAATAATTTATCATCTTCCTTGTCCTTGGATCTCATAGCTTCCTATACTCCCATCATAACATGTGTCCCTTAATCCTTCTTATAGCTCTTAATACTACTTCCAGAATTTTTTTCTGTACTATTTATGTTGCCATCTCATTCTCAGATCACTTTTATCTCCTTAGTATCCCCAGATTCTTTCTCAAAATTCTCTGAACACCTACTTTCTCCACTACCTCTCATCTTCCATCATATGAATGAATCTGTAAAGATTGCGAATAGATAATAAAGAAATATGTTATCATAATGTATGCCTACAATAGACATCTGTTCAAATGTGCTATTTTGTTTTCAATTTTTTAAAACTACCTCTTCCTTCAGTTTTACTCATCTTGGAGGAGCTTGATTTACAGCAATGGAAAGCAACTGTGTTCTGATTACACTACGTATCCCAGGTATGGGCAACCTTCAGCCCGTCAGGTGTTTTGGACTTTAACTCCCACAATTCCTAACAGCTAGAAAGGTGGCTGGGGTTTGAGTTGAAGTCCAAACCCTCAGAGGGCCGAAGTCTGCCCATGCCTGACTTACCCTTATCACCATTTAATTGCTGGTAAGTAGTGTAATCAGAAACTTGAAAACTTTTTAATTATGCTTCTTGTGACTGTTCCTAAAGGTGATTGTCATGAAAATTATACTGAAATACAATTTCTAATTTCACAGTATGATTTAACAGCAATATTCTTGGCCAGGTACAGAAATTCAAAAACAGCTGTTCAAATTCCACAACATAGTTTTCAGGCAATAGAACTGGATTTGTGCAATCTGGTATGTGTCTGCAGGATAAATGAAGGTGCGAGAGGGAAATGGGACCTGCGTGGGCAGAAAGTGTTACATGCTAAGTACACAGATGCATATTTCAAAATTCAGTCTTTGAATGAAAACATGTGCCTCGGATTTAAGAGTGATAGGAAGATTTAAAAGTGATACAAACCTATACTTTCCAATGCAATGTGCTGCTGTCAGAACCAAGTTGTGACTTATTAAAGATCCACCACAAACATGGCGAAATCCTACATCATAGTGGTAAATCTGAAGACTAACTAGCCATGGCCATGCCCCACGTGTGGCATTATGTCCACCTATTATGCGACTTCCGGTTGCTAACTCATTCACAGCAGGCCTTCTTCCACATGCTAGAAATCAAAAGAGTTACACCGATGAGATGCAGCCTTTGTAAGCACTCCATAAAAGTGCTAACATTCAAACATATTTGAAGCAGTGCAATCATTTTAAACTGCTCTGATTCTAAGTTATCTTGTTCCAGAGACAAAACAAGGCTGAATTATAAACTAAAACTCAGAATCAACAGCTGCCATTACAAGAAACTACAAAAAGTATTTACTGACCTTTCCGAGTCAAAGATTTACAAGGCAATGCTTTGAACACAACTCTCCAATGGTGTGCAGGCAGTCCCCGAGTTACAAAAATCTGACTCACAAATGATTCCTAGTTAAGAAGGGGAGTGAGACAGCAGGGAGAGGAATCTGCCCCTTGGAAGGGAAATTCATATCTGGAAGAGTTTTCATGCGGAAAGGGTGTCTTAATTAAAGCCTTATTACCATCCTTTCTTCTCTCCCAATTTTCATAGGGAGAGAAAGTGAGGTAAAATCTTCTGAACAAGGGCACAGACAGCAAAACAAACACCCTATGCTGTCCAAAGCTTATATTTTAGGCTCAGTGCTCTCTAATATTTATGTGAAGCCGCTGGGAGAGATCATCCATAGGAATGGGGTGAGCTGCCAATTAGTAAGAGTAAGAGTAAGAGGGAGCTGCCAATTAGTTTCCAGGCAAAGTATAAGGTATTGGTTTTGACCTTTAAAGCCATATATTGGTTTGGGTCCAGGTTATCTAAAGGATTGCCTTTTCCCATACAATCCGCCCCACACACTTCAGTCTCCTTGGGACGTCTGCTTCAACCAGCCAGAATTTGACTGGCAACTACCACCCAGAGGACCTTTTCATCTGCTGCCCCAAGACATGCCAGTAGAGCTCCAAAAACTAAATCCGCTCTCGGAATTTAAGACAACAGTGAAGACCTCTTTCTTCCAGCTTTCTATGCAGACAGTCTTTAAACATAAAGATGAATTTAATGCATGTCCTTTGTTTATTCTCTGTTTTGTCTGTTTTAATATGTATTTCACAGAGATACGTTTTGGTATGTAACTTTTATGAAAGTACGTTTTGGTGTGTGTATTTGTGGTGTTTTTGCTGTTTTCATGTGTTTTAATTGTTTTGTAACTTGCCTCAAGGTGTGAGGGCAACAAAATATATTATTATTATTATTATTATTATTATTATTATTATTATTATATTTGCCTGGAGTCACACTTTTTTAAAGTACCGGTTCCGACTTACATACAAATACAACTTAAGAACAAATCTACAGAATCTAAGATGAGGACTGCCTGTATTGAAAGTGCAACTGCTGCTGACCTGAAGGGTCAACCTCCGTGTTGGCTTTTCAACAGGAAAAAGTGGGAAGAAATGACAACATGGAAACCCGCTTGATGCCACATCAGAAGCAGCATTTGCCATAGTCAGAAGGGATCATGGTTTCCACAGTGTTGAAACCCTAGGGCAGTGTTTTTCAACTTGGGGGTTGGGATCCCTGGAGGGGTCGCCGAAGACCATCAGAAAATACATCTTTTTGATGGTCTTAGGCTGAAGATCTCTCTGTTACTCCTTCTCTTCCTTTTTGATGTTGGTGAATTACAACTCCCAGAATTCAAAAACAGCCCCTCCAACCCCATTAGTAATCAATGTTGTCCATGTATGTAGTGTGCCAAGTTTTGTGCAGATACCCTGTGGGCTCGGTTCAGAGTGCTCTTTGATTGTAGGCGAACTATAGATCCCAACAACTACCACTGCCAAATGCCAATTTTGGTCCAGATCCATCATTGTTTGAGTCCACAGTGCTCTCTGGATGCAGGTGAGCTGCAACTTCAAAACTCAAGCTCAATGTTCACCAGGCCCGTAGCCGGGATTTCTATTGGGGGGGGGGGGTTAGTTTTTTGGGGGGGGGGGCTGAGTCTGAGTGAAAGAGGGTCTACCCTAGCAAACCTTTTGTATTGTTACCCCAATACCCTCATGCATATGGGATATATTGAGCATGGTGATCAGATCATGATATGAATAAACATAACAGTTTAAATAATGCACCAGTGAGGCCTTTTCGTGAACCACCATGAGAATTTCGGGGGAGGGGGGGCTGAAGCCCCTCAACCCCCCCCCCCCCCCCGGCTACATGCCTGATGCCCACTAAACCCAGTATTTTCTGTTGGTCATGGGAGTGGTGTGTGACAAGTTAGGTTAAATTCCTTCGTTGGTGGGTTTCAGAATGCTCTTTGATTGTCGGTGAACCACAAATCCCAGCAACTACACCTCCCAAATGTCAAGTCTATTTTCCCCAAACTCCACTAGTATTCACATTTGGGCATATTGAGTATTTATGCTAAATTTGGTCCAACTCCCAGCATGCCACAGGACGTTGCCATGGTAACCAAAGGCGCACCACAACTCCCTAACAGCGTAGCGCCCCAGGGCCTTGCGTGTGCCTCTCTTGGCCTCCAGATAAAACCCTTCCTCGGCGAGCCATCGCTAGGCAACGGGAAAGGAAGGCAAACCACGGCTCACCCCCAACGGGGAACGCCTCCTCTCCCCTCAGCAGCACGGGCGGCAGCGGCAGCGGCAGCGGCAGCAGTAGCAAGAGCGCCGGGACAAGGCTTCGCCCCATCCTCCGCCCAGAGGGAAAACAAAAATGGCAGTTACCTGGACTTTCTTCCCTGGCTTCGCCAGGAGTGACGTCACGCAGTCACGTGACTCGCCAGTTCGGCAAGCTGCCAGGAATCCCCCAAGGACGAACGATTGGGAGAACTGCCTTGGAACAAGAAGGGATCTGGATTTGGAAAGATTTGCCTATGCATAATGAGAGAGATCTTAGGGATGGGACCCAAGCCCATAGACTATCCCACTGGACATGGCAAGTGTTTGGAAGAGATTTGTGGAAAGACACACCTCCTCTCCTGGACTATGATTTTTTTTGTTCCTGGGTTATAAATGTCATTTTCTAATTGGTTGTATTTGCAGGAGGGACATCCTGCTATCGTACATTTTTGCTCTAATTTCTAAATTGTTTAATATCTTGTAGAGTCTTCACCAATTTCACATAGTTTGTGGCGGGCACAGAAACAGTTTCCGGAGCACAACAAGTGCTTTCAAAGTGAGGACTACACAACTAAACAGGAAATAATGCAAACTAAGAACATATTTTCATTATTATTATTAGCTTGGGTACCTGGCGATGCTCGGCTTATTTGAAAAAGGCATTGCTTGTGCTCCAGGTTTAATCTAAATCTAAACTGGTCGTTCGAGGATATTCGAGGTATTATTTAATCTAAATTGGTCGGGTTCAGTAGGTGCGCGGGAACTACAACTCCCATATGCGAAGGTCAATCACCCCCCAAACCCCGCCTGTATGCACAGTTGGCCACGTTGGGTCTGTGTGCCAAGTTTGGTGCAGATCTGTCATTGGTGGACTTCAGAATGCTTTCTGGATGCAGGGTGAACTATAACTCCCATACAGGTGGGACAGTCGTCCCGTCTCCCACAAACCCCTCCAGTAGGTTCTGTTGGTCATGGGGGCTCTGTGTGCCAAGGGTAGTCCATACCTGTCATTGCTGAGAATCAGAATGCTGTCTGGATGCAGGGTAAACTACAACTCCCAAGCGGGTGGGTCAGTCCCCACTCATCCACCCAAATACCTCTTGTATGTTCTGTTGGTCATGGGGGTTCTGTGAGCTAAGTCTGGTCCATTGGTGAGAATCAGAGTGCTCTCTGGATGCAGGGTGAACTACAACTCCCATGCTGGTGGATCAGTCCTTTTCACATCCAAACCTCACATCCAAACCAGGGCTGACCCGGCTTAGCGTCCAAGATCAGGATGAGGAAGAGCGCTGAGGTGACAGAAGCAGAGAATCTGCATTAGCCACCTCCAGCAGTTCCTAGCTATTAGGTTTGTTCTTTGGGGTCAAAAGTACAGTTTTGATCAAGTTTTAAGCCTTTAGAATCCGTGCCTCTGAGATTTGGAAACTTATAACATGGCTCCCAGATTTTGTAGTTCAAGAATGACTTTTTGGCTTCAACTTTAAACGATGCTGTGACTATGCTAGGAAGTGTTAGAATGTGTCATAGTAATAAATTAGTGACAATGAACGGGTATTTGTGAGGGCTAGCCCAGGCATGGGCCAACTTCGACCCTGCAGTGGTTTTGGACTTAAACTCCCACAATTCCTAGCAGCATGAAGTCCAAAACATCTGCAGAGCCAAAGTTGACCCATGCCTGGGCTAGCATCTCGTCCCACACACAAAGTAAATCTGTCAGTAACTCAGAACACATGTCCTGCCAGATTATATACCAGTGGTTCCCAGCCTTTTTTTTACCAGGGACCACTCCCCAACATTAGTACCAAAAGGGTTACAAAACAGTTTTCTGGTCAACTTTAGATTCAGTTTGGTTATTTGGGGCGCTGATTCAGAATCTTGCATCAGATAGACATCCACAAACATGGAAGTTCCCACAAGATCAGAAAATATTCCAAATAATACTGATTTACATATCTAAAAGTTTGTCTATAATATAATTTCTAGTAAAAGGTTATTTGCTACAATCCATTAAAATATGATTTATTTCATATACTGGCTGTTGGATCCAAAGAGATAGGAGTTGGTGACAGGATTAGCATGTAATACCTTTGAGAACCACTGGAGGTCCAAAGACAACAGCACCAGAGTAGTATTTAGGGTAGCACTGGGGACCTCTCCAGACAGGCAGTCTATCCCAGGATCGTTATCCCCGGTTTTCTGTTTATCCCAAATTATCTGGCAGTACAGACCTATATAATCTAGTTTAAACCAGAAAACTTAAGATCAGAACCTGGGATATAGGGCCTGTCTGGAAGGGCCCTGAGTGAATAAGGTCTAGAAAAGTTAAATGTGAAATTTTATTGGCCCAGAGTTAAGCGATGGGGACACTTGCAACAGTTTTCCAGCCTTGCCTTAGTCCACTCAGTACAAGCCTGTGACAAAGAAACTCCTCCTTTCTATCTTACCTTTTTCTTTCAACCTTAGCCTTTCATGGATCCTGGAGCAGAACTGAAAAAACAGACTTTCAGGGTCCGTTTTAGAAAATGCTTTCAGATGGTATCTAGAAGATTCACGTTTTATTTAGTCGTGCAAGGCTTACTTGACTTGCTTGTGTCATTTCACGTGTAAAATAAAAAGTTTGCTAAAACATATTGAACTCTTTTTTGTGGAGGAGCAGCCTGTCCTTGATCTTTCCATGTTCTGCCTCTAGTGCCAAAGTTTCCATTAAAGAAGTAAAACCCAGGAATTCATTGATATTGTTAAATGAGATATATTTCTACTAAGCCCTTTACTTTAGGGTGTGGATGGGATCCAAAAGTTGCAGTTCTTGTTAAAATGAATTTAATTAAAGGCAACCATGAATGACAGATTTCCAGATCACTCTGTAATGAAGAGCCTGACTGGTGTCTTACAGATTGAGTGGCTCTGGCTTCTTTGATGGACTCTATCAATCTGAAATGCAATTTTTCACTAACTGCCCTTGATTTTAACAAGTATTAATTGTCTTTTTTCTAGTGATGCCTTCTCACTCCTGCAAGGGTCCAGTGGCCCAAGAAATCCATGACAGAATTTAACTTGCTTCACACGTTTTTTAGATTTACAAAATTTACTGTTTTGGAAAAATAAAATATGTGTTTCATTTGCTTTAAAAGCAACAAGAGAAAAAATAATTTATAAAAATCAAACTTTTTAGTACAGTGCCAATCCTTGCAATACTGTGGATGTACTTACGGCTCAAGATGAATTAATTTCCTTCCAATATGGTTACTTTTTAAGTAAAAAAATTGGAGAGAATTCCAAACATATTTAAATCCATGTGTTTTATTTGCATATGTTTTTATGAACATCCAGTTCAGTATGATTTCTTAAATATTGTAAAAAAGCATGGCATTAGTATCTCCAATGCATGTTGCTTTTTAAATGCAGAAATACATATGTAAGAAAGGAGTGCTTTGAATACTCACCTTAGGGGAGAAAATGTGTTCTACAATAAATGATTTTCAGTGTATATTCTTTTAGTGCCAGTGCTGTCAAACTTGTGACCCTCCAGGTGTTTTGGAGTTCAGCTCCCAGAATTCCTGACTATTGGATAAGCTGGCTAGGACTTCTGGGAGTCTGAAACATCTGAAGGGCCAACAGGTTTGACACCTCTGCAAGTTTAGCCCATTTTGGAGAATGATAATAATCACTGTCCAACACACATTTTGGTGCCTGAAATGTTAGTCCTGTTTCTGGGCATATTTGCTGATTCAAAAAATGGCACCGGTTCTCCCCTATTGGCTGTTTGCGATACAGAACATATGCCATATACCACTTGCCATCTGCTTGCCCATAGTGAATCTTGATAACCATTTCTAAGAAACTAGACCTAATGTGGTCTTTCCAATACCATTTTCTGAGTCTGCTCCCCAAATAACCCCAGGAACCGGCCTAAAAACTCACACACCAATAATTTTTGTTGTGTGTTATATAGAGGGTTTATGGGTAAAAGATTACAAGATAATTGCAAAGAATCTTTTGAGTTTTCAATTTTAAATTACAAATTAAGTATCTGAATATTTTGCTGTCATAAAATAGCAGAAAATTGTGTATTAAAAACGAGTTGGATTAAAGCATATCGTTATTACTGAAATCAGTGGGACTCAAGGAAGCCAGAACTAACTTGAGATATCAGTTTCAGTGGGACACAATTCAACTTAATTACTTTTGTCAGTATTTGCAAGAAGAAAATACATGATGCCCCAAGTGCAAGAAAATGATATTTTGCTTCTTCATAGAACAGTATGTAACAACATCCTCCCAGGTATCAGAAAAAACAGGACAAATTGTATGCCCACACTAATGGCTTTGTTAAGTAGTTGTGAATCTATCCAACTTCTGTAGTTTGCTGTACGTACATATAGTCCTGGATATTTTGGCCTGCCACAGCCAATGCCAGCGCTGGTAATTCCTACCTGATAATACCTGGTGGCATTTGGAAAATAGCACACCAGAGGACCACCACTGTCACCCTGGAATATGAAAAATAAATAATACACTTTAAGCATTGTTTGGAACTATAGAACAATGTGGGCATCCTGAATTGGATAATCTTTAGTTAGATAGCAAATAAATCATTCTCAAAATGTATTTATGCATACTTTTGCAATTAGATATTGCCCTAACATATTAAATTTAGTCTAAAAGTCAGTTCAAAGAATGTTAAGATCCACTCAGTTTCCGCTATCATGAAACCATTATACACATAAGGAACCACCCTGTTTTTCCAAGTGATCTCTTTTAATCACACGTGTCAAATGCAAGGCCTGCGGGCCAAATCTGGCCTGCCACATCATTTTATGTGGTCTGCAAAGCTTTCAGTGCCAGGGCAAAATAGTTACTTATATATAGTCTTACAATTACAGCCGGAGCTTTGAAGGCAATCCCAAGGCTGATATGCCCCTCGGTGAACATAATCTGACACCCCTGTCTTAAGTGGAAATATAATAACCCACTTCTTAAAGGAAAGAACTATAGCCATGTTTTCTAAACAGGCTGCCTGCCTTTTCTCTAGCCCACTCATATGTGCGGTTACAATTTTTTAAAATTGTGGTGATGGATTTTCAATTTCAGCAGGAATATAATTTCATAGTACGTATTCCTCCTTTTCTGCACCTTCTTTCTCCTTTCATCTACCCACTCACTTTAGATCTTGGAAGCTGGAACTTTATGTATTTAATTTGTGTAGTGCCTTGGGCACATCAAGCATTCTTACAAAAAAGGCTGATGATAAAACAAAACAAAACTGTGGTATTTCATGAATTTTGCTATGACAGTTCTAACAATCATCCCCAAACAAATTCACAGCTTTTGACCTACTGTTAATTAACAACGTGTAACCAAAATCACATGAAAGGATGTTTTGAAAATGGGATTATCTCAGTTTTACCTGGCAGCTATCAATCTTTCCACTTGCAGAACCAGCACAAATCATTTTCAGTGATATTGTTCCTGCATACCAATCAAGCTTGTTACAAATTCTTAGTGGAATAATATCAACCTGAGCTTCTTGTAATATATGTTCACCTACACCTGTAGTAAAAACATACGACAAAGCTGTTTCTTTTTATTTAATGTCTTGTATAAACGGGTGTGGAAAACAGGCATTCGAAAGTCATGTGCTACAACATTTCTTCTAAGGCAAGTCCACATGCAATATGCTAGCTATAGTTTAGCTGTCAAAATAAGGCTTAAGAATTCTGCTGGCATTTTGGAGATGGGAGGTTTAGAAGTTATGTCAGGAATTCAATAAGCTGTTGTTGTGAAAGGGGCATGCATGTATTCATGCTCGTGAACCTTGTGCTTGCTCAAAGCTTTGTATAGGAGCATTCAAAATCTGAATAATTTAAGAAGAGCCTGACCAAAATGGTAGTCCAAGATGCGGCCTCCACTCAATTTCTTTTCACCACCATTGTGATCAAAGAGGTAGAGAGAGGGAGAGATGCTGACAACTCAGCCATGCTATTTTCAGCGTGTCTATTCAGGCACAGCAAGTGTATGGGAGATGGCAATCTATTAGCACGATGCATATTTATAGACATAAACTGAGGAAGTGAAGACTGTAATGGAGGAACAAAATTGCAATGTGTGAAATGCTGGTAAATGAAAACAAACAGAGAAAGACAAGGTAAGAAAGCCCAGTGACCAATGTGGCAAAGAATGCTCCCTATGATATCACCAATATGGCAGTTAAAAACTAACCAAGGTTGCATAATCATTTCATGAATAAGCAATACACCTGAGTAATACACATATACTTTAGGATGGGATAGGATCCCAGCCATACCATTCAATTTTGGAATGTCTGTTAAGTGAGATCCTTTGCAGATACAAAACCTGTATATGATACTCAGAGGCCATGGCAAGTGATTAATAATAAACAATACTTGATAATCTCAACTGCAAATGTGTATGTCTTCCACTAAGTAAGATTTCTAAACTTTTGAAGAAAAATTTGATGTACTGCTAGAGAGTAAAGGCAGAAAGTATGACAAACATTCTGCTCTAGCCAATAAACTTATATACTTTGGAATTAAGCTAAGACTCACTACCTGCATGATGTAGATATGCATGTAGACTGTTTAATAATAATGTTAACAATGCACAGCAACAATATTTCAAGCCCCTTGTTCCATTGTTCTCGTCTGGCGGGGACGAGAGAGAGAGAGAGAGAGAGAGAGAGAGAGAGAGAGAGAGAGAGAGAGAGAGAGAAGGCCTTCTCAGTGATTGCCCTTCAGCTATGGAACTTCCTTCCTGGTGAGATTAGATCAGCCCCCTCCCTCCTGTCCTTCAGAAA
Organism: Anolis sagrei; assembly: GCF_037176765.1. NCBI lineage: Eukaryota > Metazoa > Chordata > Lepidosauria > Squamata > Anolidae > Anolis > Anolis sagrei. The sequence goes on from NC_090022.1 coordinate 140,834,748, forward strand.
GATGGTAAAAACTTGGCTGTGGGACCAAGCTTTTGAGACAGTGCAATAAGGCAGCAATCCTGCTGATTTGATTCAATGTGGGTTACTTCAGATGGTTTAAACAGTGGATTTTAACGCCATGATAACTAATTTTAGCATCTATGTATATTTATAGCCATTTATATGTTGTGCTACGTCCTGTGTCCCCTGTGGGGTGAGGTGGGCAGAATATAAATATTTTAAATAAATAATTTTATTCACCTTTTCATGTGGGAATAATGAAAGTGGACTCAATTTCAAATATAACTCTTAAATAATACAGAAAGAGCTAGACATATGTTATAATTGTTTGTACTGCCAACGTTTTTTTTTTTTTTTAAAAAAAGGTTTTAGTCTGAACCATGGAGATCTATGTGTAATGTTTGCTGGAAGCACAGAAGCCAAATCTAGTTATTTGTTCATCTCTCCACCTATCAATCATGGAGGACAGCCAAGTTTTTATTTTGACACTGTGATCACCAGTATTTTAATATAGTTAATTTTCTTTGTTGACTAGGAAGTTTTTAAAAATATTTCAAGGGCTTAAAGATAATAATGTTATGCTTTATATTATTTAGCTTTAAACTCCCTACTCATTTACTGACAAATCTGTTTTCTTTTTCTTAACACTGTTTATGAGGCAGCTCCCAATATATATACAGCAACTAAGTTTTCTTAGAAAACAATCCTAATCAGGCCACATTACACTGAATTCAAGGAGGAATTATTTTCATTTTTGATCATTAATTCTATGATACCAATATATGAAAGTGAAAAATAAAAGATTTACCATTCTCCTTTGTGTTTCCCCATCCACTGATGTAACATGGGGTCTCATCAGTGAGAACAGGAGAAGTCTTAGGTAGGCAGACAGGCTGAATGTAGGCATTATACTTGACAGACTTGGTTAGTATGATCAAGGCAACATCATTGTTATTGGTTGCAAGTTCAAAATCTGAATGGATCAAAATATCTTTGACTTGGTGTTTTACAGTGTAAGAATCATCTTTATAAAGATGATGCAAGCCAATCACAGCTGTCCACATCTCTGGGTCCCTAGGATAAAACAGGGATCTTCTGTAAGGTCAATAAATCCTAAAGAATTGCTACTGTGAATATAAAAGAGAATGGATGCTACCAGAGTTCCTATCAATGAGTGTATAAAAATAATATTGATCAGATGCAATTTTTCTTACTTTCTTTTTATAGAGACTCAAATACATAAACGTAACTGATTGGGTATAGTTTTACAATCTTAACTTCAGTCTTCCATAAAGTCCCTTCTACACTGCCATATAAAACCCAGATTATCTGATTTGAATTATATGGCAGTTTAGATTTACATAATCCATTTCAAAGATGATAATGTGGATTATGTGCTTTGACAATCTGGATTATATGGGAGTATAGAAAGGGCCTTAGTTTCTCTGAAGTCTGAAAATATCAATTTGTCTGAAAGTGCTGGACTGTTTTGTAGGAATATGGTAACCTGCTACAATAAGTAAAACACCATATCCTCTAATATAAGGACTCAACAGCACATATTCTTGTACAGTTACAGACTGATCATAAAGCACACTCTGAATTACTGTATGCCAAAATTCTAATGAACAGAACCCCAGGTTTAAACAGTTTACTCGTACATAACACAATGCTACTGACATTATTTAAGCCTTGCAAGAAGCCCAACAAAAGAATTTATAAAGAACACAAATATGATGATGAGCAATATAAATAGAAGTCAAGATGATATGGTTGTTTCTTTATATCATCTTCCTTGTCCTTGGATCTCATTGCTTCCTATACTCCCATCATAACTTGTGTCCCTTAACCCTTCTTACAGCCCTTAATACTACTCTCTTCCAGATATTTGTTTCTGTACTACTTCTGTTGCCATCTCTCTATCTTTGATCACTTTTATCTCTTTAGTATCCCAAGAGTCTTTCTCAAATTTCTCTGAACACCTACTTCCTCCACTACCTCTCATCTTCCTTCAGTTTTACTCATCTTGGAGGAGCTTGATTTACAGCAATGGAAAGCAACTGTTCTCTGATTACACTACTAATCCCAGGTATGGGCAACCCTAGCCCTTCCAGGTGTTTTGGCTTTTAACTCTTACAATTCCTATCACCTGGAAAGGTGGCTGGGATTTCTGGGAGCTAAAGTGCAAAACACCTGGAAGGCCAATGTTGGCCCATGCCTGACTTATCCTTTGATTGATGTTAAGTAGTGTAATCAGAGAACAACTGCTCTTGAAAACTTTCTAATCATTCTTCTTGTGACTAAAGTTGATTGTCATGAAAATTGTAGTGAAATACAATTTATTATTTCACGGTATGATTTAATAGCAATATTCATACTTGGCCAGGTATAGAAATTCAAGAACAGCTGTTCAAATTCCACAACATAGTTTTCAGGCAATAGACCTGAATTTGTGCAATCTGCTATGTGTCTGCAGGATAAATGAAGGGGTGAGGGGGAAATGGGACCTGCATGGGTACTTACATGCTAAGTACACAGATGCATATTTCAAAATTAAGTCTTTGAATGAAAACATGTGCCTCGGATTTAAGAGTGATAGGAAGATTTAAAAGTGATACAAACCTATTCTTTCTAATGCAATGTGCTGCTGTCAGGACCAAGTTGTGACTTATTAAAGATCCACCACAAACATGGTGATATCCTACATGAATGTGGTAAATCTGAAGACTAACTTGCCATGGCCACGCCCCACGTGGGGCATCACGTCCACCTATTATGCGACTTCCGGTTGCTAACTCACTAACAGCAGGCCTTCTTCCACATGCTAGAAATCAAAAGAGTGACACCGATGAGATGCAGTCTTTGTAAGTAATCCATAAAAGTGCTAACATTCAAACATATTTGAAGCAGCGCAGTCACTTTAAGCTGATCTGATTCTAAGTCATCATGTTCCAGAGACAAAACAAGGCTGAATGTTGAACTGAAATTCAGAACCACCAGCTGCTGTTTTAAAAAACTACAAAAAGTATTTACTGGCCTTTCTGAGTCATGAATTAACGTGGCAATCCTTTAAAAACAACTCTCTAATGGTGTGCAGGCAGTACCCAAGTTACAAACATCTGACACAAATTATTCATAGTTAAGTACGGGGGGTGAGACAACAGGAAGTGAGAGGAATTTGCCCCTCGGAAGGGAAATTCATATCTGGAAGTTTTCATGCGGAAAGCGTGTCTTAATTAAAGCTTTATTACCGATCCTTGTTTCCGTAACAAGCCAAATTCCAAAATCCAAATTTCATAGGGAGAGAAAGTGAGGAAAAATCTTCTGAACAGGTACCAAGTTCAAAGACTCCAACTTGTTCTAAATATGGTTGCCAGATTGGTTACAGGAACATCTAGGAGCGAGTATATTACACCGATCCTAAAGTCACTCCACTGGCTGCCAATTAGTTTCCGGGCAAAGTACAAGGTGTTGGTTTTGACCTTTAAAGCCATACATGGTTTGGGTCCAGATTACCTAAAGGATTGCCTTTTCCCCATACAATCCGCCCCACACACTTCGGTCTCCTGGGGGCATCTGCTCCAACCACCCAGAACCCGACTGGCAACCACCGCCCAGAGGACCTTTTCATCAGCTGCCCTAAGGCTGTGGAATGGCCTGCCAGTACAGCTCCGACAGCTAAATCCACTCTCGGAATTTAAGATAACACTTAAGACCTCTCTCTTACAGCATGCCTATCCAATCTTTAAACATAAAGATGAATTTAATGCATATCCTCCCCCCCCCCCCCCCCGGTGTCAGGAGTAGCTTGAGAAACTGCAAGTCACTTCTGGTACGAGAGAATTGGCTGTCTGCAAGGAGGTCGCCCAGGGGATGCCCGGATGTTTGATGCTTTACCATCCTTATGGGAGGCTTCCCTCATGTCCCCACATGAGGATCTGGAGCTGATAGAGGGAGCTCATCCATGCTCTCCCCAGATTCGAACCTGCAACCTGTCCTTTGTTTAATCTCTGTTTTAATATGTATTTCACAGAGATATATTTTGGTATGTAACTTTTATGGAAGTACATTTTGGTGTATGTATTTCTGGTGTTTTTGCTCTGTTTATGTGTTTTAATTGTTTTGTAACTTACCTCAAGGTGTGAGGGTAAGAAATAAAATTACAATTATTAAATCTATAATAATTATTATTTATAATAATAATAGTTGCCTGGAGTCACACTTCTTAAAAGTACCTGTTCCGACTTACATACAAATTCAACTTAAGAACAAACCTAAAGAACCTATCTTGTTCGTAAGATGGGTACTGCCTGTATTGAAAGTGCAGCTGCTGCTGACCTGAAGGGTCAACCTCCATGTTGACTTTTCAATGGGAAAAAGTGGGAAGAAATGACATGGAAACCCACTTGAGGCCACATCACAGAGGCAGCATTTGTCGTGGTTAGTAGGGATCTTGGCTTCCACCGTGTTGAAACCCTAGGGCAGTGTTTCTCAATCTGGGGGTCGGAACCCCTGGAGGGGTCGGTCGCAAGGGGGGGGGGTTCAGAGGGGTTGCCAAAGACCATCAGAAAACACATATTTTTGATAGTCTTTGGAACCTTTTTGGCAGAGAAGGCTGAAGATCTCTCCATCGGTCCTGCACTTCCTTTTTGGTGTTGGTGAACTACAACTCCCAGAATTCAAAAACAGCCCCCCCCCCCCCCCCAGCATTCAATGTTGTCCATTTAGGTAGTGTGCCAAGTTTGGTGCAATTTCATTGTTGATGGAATTCAGAATGCTCTTTGATCATAGGTGAACTATAAATCCCAGCAACTACCACTCCCAAATGCCAAGTTCTATTTTCCCGAAACTCCACCACTGTTCACATTTGGGCATATTGAGTATTTGTGCCGTGTTTGGTCCAGATCCACCATTGTTTGAGTCCACAGTGCTCTCTGGATGTAGGTGAACTACAACTCCAAAATTCAAACTCAATGCCCACCAAACCCATCCAGTATTTTTTGTTGGTCATGGAAGTTCTGTGTGCTAAGTTTGGTTCAATTCCATCGTTGGTGGAATTCAGAATGCTCTTTGATTGTAGGTGAACTATAAATCCCAGCAACTACAACTCCCAAATGTCAAGTCTATTTCCCCCAAACTTCACCAGCGTTCACATTTATTGAGTATTTGTGCCAAATTTGGTCCAGTGAATGAAAATACATCCTGTATATCAGATATTTACATTACGATTCATTTGTTGTTTTTGTTCATTCGTTGAGTCGTTTCCGACTCTTTGTGACCCCATGGACCAGCCAACGCCAGAGCTCCATGTCGGCCGTCACCACCCCCAGCTCCTTCAAGGTCAATCCAGTCACTTCAAGGATGAGATCCAACCATATTGCCCTTGGTCGGCCCGTCTTCCCTTTTCCTTCCATTTTCCCCAGCATCATTGTCTTCCCTAAGGTTTCCTTCTCATGATGTGGCCAAAATACTTCATTTTTGCCTCTACTATCCTTCCCTCCAATGAGCAGTCGGGCTTTATTTCCTGAAGTATGGTCTGGTTGGATCTTCTGGCGGTCCAAGGCACTCTCAGCACTTTCCTCCAGCACCACAGTTCAAAAGCATCTACCTTCCTTCACTCAGCCTTCCTTATGGTCCAGCTCTCACATCCATAGGTGCTTTGACTATGCGGATCTTTGTTGCCAGTGTGATGTCTCTGCTCTTCACTATTTTATCAAGATTGGTCATTGCTCTCCTCCCAAGAAGTAAGTGTCTTCTGATTTCCTGGCTGCGGTCTGCGTCTGCAGTAATCTTTGCACCTAGAAATACAAAGTCTGTCACGGCCTCCACGTTTTCTCCCTCTATTTATCATTCATAATAACAGTATCAAAATTAAAGTTATGTAATAGCAACGAAAATAATTTTGTGGTTGGGGGTCACCACAACATGAGGAACTGTATTAAGGGCATTCGGAAGGTTGAGAAACATTGCCTTAGGGCCAAGTGCTGTAATCCACACCGAGTGGCCCCAAAGAATGCGGCCTACCAGCCCTGTAAGCGCTAGTCTTGTCCTGCAGCCGTCTGACGTTAGCCTCACCGAACTACAACTCCCAGCATGCCCCAGGACGTTGCCATGGTAACCAAAAGCCCAACCACAACGCCCTCACAGCGTAGCGCCACAGGGCTTGCGCGTGCCTCGCTTGGCCTCAAGAGAAAACGACTCCCTTCCTCGGCGAGCCATCGCTAGGCAACGGGATGGGAAGGCAAACCATGGCTCACCCCCAACGAGGGACTGCGAGGCCGGGCTCCTCCTGGGCGACGCCTCCTCTCCCCTCAGCAGCACGAGCAGCAGCACCAAGAGCGCCGGGAGAAGGCCTGGCCCCATCTTCCGCCCAGAGGGAAAACGAAAATGGCGGCTGCCCGGACTTTCTTCCCTGGCTTCGTCTGAAGTGACGTCACACAGTCACGTGACTCGCTGGTTCCGCAAGCTGCCAGCAATCCCCAAGGACCAATGATTGGGAGGACTGCCTTGGAACAAGAAGGGATCTGGATTTCGAGAGATTTGCATATGCATAATGAGGAGATTTGTGAAAAGAATCACCTCCTCTCCTGGATTATGATTTTTTTTGTTCCTAAGTTATAAATCATTTGCTAATTGCTCTATCATAAACTCATGGAAAGGTTTGTTTTTACTTTGTCTTTGCAGGAGGGATTCTAATGTCTCAATTATTCAACCCTAACCCTTGTAGAAAACATGCAAATGTGAGTAGATCAATAGGTACCGCTCCGGCGGGAAGGTAACGGCGCTCCATGCAGTCATGCCGGCCACGTGACCTTGGAGGTGTCTACGGACAACGCTGGCTCTTCGGCTTAGAAATGGAGATGCCCCAAGCCCCAGAGTCGGATACAACTGGACTTAATGTCAGGGGACTACCTTTACCTTAACCCTTGTAGAGTCTCCACCAGTTTAACATACCGTCGTTTGTGGGCACAGGAACAAAGTTTCTGGAGCACAACTACTTTCAAAGTGAGGGCTACACAATTAAACAGGAAATAATGCAAACTAGGAACATATTAATATTAGCCAGGCGATGGACCTGGCGATGCCAGGATTATTTGAAAATGGCATTGTTTGTGCTCTAGGTTTAATCTAGATGCAATATCGCTCGGGTTCAGTGGGTGCGGGGGAACTACAATTCCCATATGCAAAGGTCAATCACTCCCCAAACCCCGCCTGTATGCACAGTTGGCCATGTTGGGTCTGTGTGCCAAGTTTGGTGCAGATCTGTCATTGGTGGGCTTCAAAATGCTTTCTGGATGCAGGGTGAACTATAACTCCCATACAGGTGGGTCAGTTGTTCCGTCCCCCACAAACCCCTCCACTATGTTCTGTTGGTCATGGGGGTTCTGTATGCTAAGTGTGGTCCATTGGTAAGAATCAGAGTCCCTCTGGATGCAGGGTGAACTACAACTCCCATGCGGGTGGGTCAGTTCCCATCCACCCTCCCAAACCCTTCCAGTATGTTCTGTTGGTCATGGGGGTTCTGAGTGCTAAGTGTGGTCCATTGGTGAGAATCAGAGCGCTCTCTGGATGCAGGGTGAACTACAACTCCCACACAGGTAGGTCAGTCCCCACAAATCAAGGGCATTTCTAGGTTGGCAAAATACATGTCCCAAATGGGCCTACAATCACAAAGACATGTAACATATCCATTTAATAACTGCAAGACTCAAAAACTAAACCTTCACCTTATTTTTATGATAGCATATTTGTTTATTTACAGTATTTATATGCTTTTCCCACCCTGGAGGGGACGTATGGGGGACTCAAAGTGGTTTACACAAAAATAACAGCAGAATTCAATGCCTTACATATATAAACCAAAACTCAATCAACAACATATAACTAGCATAAAATCAACAGGACAATTCACCATAAGATAAGATAACACCGAGAACATGAAGTATAAGAATTAAAACACGTAATAAAAGCCTCAAAGTACATTTTATTTATCAAAAAGATTTACAGTTTAATCGAACTGCATGAAAAAGAATTAGTATGTATGTTGCATATAAGCACAATTAAAAGTTACTCTATGCCAATTAACCCCCCTTCCCAACAATTAGCACAATGTTCCCTCCTGCAGATATATACACATTGCCTTTCTCTCTTTTTTCTTCGTCTTGGACCCCAGTTGATGGAAACACAGCAAAAGAGCAAAAGTCAACAGGAACACATTGCCAGAAAAACAAAGCTATCCCGCTTAAGCTTCAGCATCACAAGACATGAACGGTTTGCGAACTTTGTGTTTGCCTTCTGACAATGGCCATCACTATCATATTCCATTTCATAATTAAATAATGTAGTACTAGCAGTTTCATGAATGAGGGAATGGCATTAGAGTATCCAGTAATAAATACTCTTTTCCAGCAGATAGATAGATAGATAGATGGATAGATATGAGAGTCTCGATTTTAATAAAGGCTTGAGAAAGAATTTCATCTCAATCCTAAGTTTTGCAAACATGATATGTGCCAAGTATGAGAGAATTGTCAAGTATCTGATTCCGCTTGTTTACTATTTGAACTCACCGAACAGATTTTATAATCACTTTACAGCATAGCCTATAATATGTGGTTTAGCCGGATTCCAATTTAAAGGGGCGTCAATATAGCGTAGCTTCAGCTCTGAAAACCCAGCTTTTTCCAACTCCTTTCCGGTTTCTCTGGTTAAACAGCATCCATCAAAGAAAACATCCCAAGCTGCATCAAGGATTTGCTGCCAGAAGAACATCCAGGTGGAAGGAGAAGCGAGGACATGCTCCATGAAGTGGAAAGCACCTCCCTGGAAAAAAAAAACAGAATAAAATGCATTATCCTTTTTTATGTTCTTTGGATAAGCTTACTTAGAAATTATTTTGTTAAAATAAGGCTATTATTGCGATTGCTGCATGTCAGTTCTTCACACTGCTGCTAATCTTATATCATAAAATTATAGAGTCATAGAGTTGGGAGCCCCCGGTGGTGCAGTGAGTTAAACCGCTGAGCTTGTTGACCGAAAGGTTGCAGGATCGAATCTGTGGAGCAGTGTGAGCTTCTGCTGTCAGCCCCAGCTTCTAGCAGCCTAGCAGTTCGAAAACATACAAATGTGAATAGATTAATAGGTACCGCTGTGGCAGGAAGGCATCAGCACTCCATGCAGTCATGCTGGTCACATGATCTTGGAGGTGTCTATGGACAACGCCGGCTCTTCAGCTTAGAAATTGAGATGAGCACCACACCCCAGAGTTGGACACAACTGGACTTTACCTTTACCTAGAGTTGGAAGAGACCTTGTGGGCCATCTACTCCAATCCCCTGCCAAGAAACAGGAAAATCACATTCAAAGCACCTTAGACAGATGGCCATCCACCCTCTGTTTAAAAACCTCCAAAGAAGGAGCCTCCACCGCACCCCGTGCAGAGAGTTCCACTGCTGAACAGCTCTCACAGTTAATAAGTTCTTCCTAATGTTCAGGTAGAATCTCCTTTCCTGTAGTTTGAAGCCATTATTCCATGTCCTAGTCTCCAGGGCAGCAGAAAACAAGCTTGCTCCCTCCTCCCTATGACTCCCTCTCACATATTTATACATGGACATTATGTCTCCCCTCAGCCTTCTCTTCTGCATGCCCTGCTCTTTAAGCCGCTCCTCATAGGACTTGTTCTCCAGACCCTTATATAGCACAACAAAAGAAAAAGATGTAAAATCCAACTCACAAAAGTAATAAAAAGAGTCAGGATATAGTTAACACACAGCTCTTTTTATAACTTCTCAGAAACCATAGAGTAAAGGAAGCTGAATTCCAGAACATACATACAGGAAACAGTAAGCAACAGGATCATAAACATTATTAGAGAAGCCTTGAAGAAGGTTGTCATTTCCAACAATTTCATATTATGCACAAATCACAAACTATAAATGAGTGCACCTTTAAAGCAGTGGGATTGTGGATCCTAATTTGCACAAACCACCAAATGTAAATGCATGAACTTTTGAACCAATAAGATAGCAGACCCTGTCACTGCACCAATCATCTCATGTTTCCAAATGTCTGTAAATCTCTATTTAGTGCCCATGCTTGTACATGGAAGCCATGCTGGATTAGGGAATTACTGTCTCCTAGTGTTCACTCTAGCCTGTGCTGAACAAATCGATTCCTATCCCTGCCTTCAACTCCACACTGTTTCATTGGACCAATTGGGGGCTACAGCACCCTGGAAGGACCCGAGATTACATCAGCAATTGCTAAAGACAGATCCTCTCTTCTGTCATTGCTGGAGAATATTTGGTTGTTTAAAGAAAGGTCCTAAACTGATGACAGTTTCTTCTTATGAACATTTAACAATACAGGAGATTCCTTTGCAGGAAACAAAAATATAAGAAAATTATAATGAGGGATGGCCACCAAGGAAAACGTAAATGCCAGTAGTTACTACTGATCTATATAAATAAAAATGTAAATGTCCGTTTGTGAATGACCCCAAATCTCCCAAAACACTTCATTGATTGCTTCAAAATTTGGACACAACATAGCAGTTGAACAGGTGAATGTTTTTATGTATTCACATACCTACTATTATACAGATGTGACACCTGTGACAGGTAAAATCATACTTGGCATCAAAAACAGCACCATCTGCTGGATGTCCAAGCAACACATCGTGAAGTGACCCCATTAGGGTCAGAGCCGCCATTAGGGATCCATGACCTGGTCTCCCCCCACCGAATCTGCTTGCCTGCCTCCCTCCTGAGTAGAACCAGGAGAAAAAGAGCAGGAAAAGGGTGGTGGGGAAGTTATGGAAATCCAGGTGGGGCCAAGGCATGGGCCCAGGGGAGGGCGGGGGGAAGGAGGCAGGCAAAGAGGTAGGTCCAGCCCAAGCCGTGGGCTTCCATAGCCTCACGCCCATCCCTCCAGGAAGACTGGAGGTTCAGAAGGAAGGAAGGAAGGATTGAATGGTAGGAAGGGAGAGATAAATAGGAGGAAAGGAAAGGGTTTTCCCAAAACACACTGATCATTATTATATAGACCAGTATCACTGCTATTATTATCATTGTTATATACACTAGTATTATTATTATATAGATTGTATAGGCCAGTATTGTTTATTATTTGCACCATTATTACTATGACTTCACAGACAATGGAACAACATAAAATATTGTATACCCACAAGAATTATAAAATTACATATATGAGAAACCAGCTCTTTCTCTTTTCTTTCTTTTCCATTTAACTGGACTGGGCCACAGTAATGCATGGCCAGGTAAAGCTAGTTATTAATAACAGAGAGATAAACTCTGTGTTACTCCTAATTAGAGGAGGCTTATTGAAGTTAGCATGACTTAAGTCACAACTAAAATAAGACCCATTAAAAACCCTTTGACGGTAACATCACTGAAGGGAATACTTAACTAAATCCAGTTAAGTGGCCATTTATTGGAACAGTTTGTTCAATGAAACATTCCTTCAACTGCTTAATATCTAAAATTTGGCTCTAAATGTCCAGTAGATTCTTACAAAACAGGACAGGTATCATTATGTTTTGGCATAACATTTTTAGGCCACTTTATAGGAAGGAATAATAATAATAATAATAATAATAATAATAATAATAATAATAATCCATATTGATAAGTATTTTCATTACAAAACTACATGTGAGTCACTTTTTCAAGAAACATCAGAATGCATCTATGACTATCTTCTGCTATCAGAAATATTTGGACAATGTGGCAGAACACACTATGGAAAACGGGCTTTCAACTGGTTTAATATTTACTTGTTGGGGAGGAGGGCTGAAGGAGCTCACCTTTTTTCTCAGAGGATTTTCATTGGCTGCCAATTAATTTGCACAGTCAGCTAAACCCAAATGCAACCAACCAGCTTTGTTTCTGGACCACCTAACCCCATTAGCCTCTTAATCATTGCCTTTCTGGCTTTACAGTAAAATTCACAGGATTTTGAAAAAGAATTGATAATTTCTCTGCAGAATAGGAAAGGGAATAGCAACAGTGAATGAGATTGGCCGCAGTTAAACTTTTCAAAGGTTGTTTTCAGGAAACAGAAAAGAGGGACAGCTTGTATAGTGTTGCAACATTGTGATTCATCATTGTGATGATGTTGATCATCACCACTATCCCCCCCCCTCCCCCCCAGTTTCACAATGAGTTAATGAAAAACCTCAAGGAATTCGTTTTGGTGACTCACACTTCCACAAAGAAGGAAAAAGGTTTTAAAGAGTGGGTCCATGTCATCTATTGGTTCAAGAGACCTTGTGGATTCCAAAATCCAAAGGTGCTCAAGTCTCTTTATATATAGTGGCATATTAAAGATGCCCCCTATATAAAATGGGAATACCAATGTTTCCCCCTACCAATGTTTTCAAGCAGTGGATAATTGAATCCATGGATGTGACATCCATGGATAGGGAGGGTGAACAGTATTTTAAAAAGACATTGCCCAACACATGTAGCCATGAATGCGGAAGACCAACTCTATAAGTAAAAATTGTGTTATAGGGACCAAAAATGAGGTCTGCACAAAAATGGAGACCTATAGCAAAATATTCATTACAAGAGAGCCAATGTGGTGCAGTGGTTTTAAGTGATATACTATGAATCTGGAGACCAGAATTCAAATCCCTGTTTGAACATGGGTGAACAAGGGTAAGACACACTCTCTCTGCCTCAGAGGCAAAGGCAAAACCCCTCTGAACATATCGTGCCAATAATCCCTATAACAGGGACACCAAATTGGAAACGAGGTGCATCTTAGTCATATCAAAACATGGTATAAGCACATTTAAAACTTAAGTGGCTATGTCACACACAGTCACAGAAGGAAAGAAGCTTAAACATGTTCTTAGTGTAGAGGTGCTAAGTGCATGAAAAGAGATGCCACCTAAACCTTACTGATGGTAAGAGCTGCTTGGCAGTGGGATAGGCTGCCTTGGAGTCCAGTGGAGCCTCATTGTTTGGGAGTCTTTAAGTAGAGGCTGGGTGGCTATCTGTCAGGGGTGCTTTGACTGTATACCCCTGTATGACAGAATGGGGTTGGACTGAATGGCCCTTGAGGTCTCTTCCAATTCTGTGAGTAGTATTTCCTATTAAACTCAGTTGAGCTTCTTTCACCATAGGTATAAAAAGGATTGCACTGTAATAGGTATGTTTGCCCATCTAAGAGAGCTCTTAAAGGGTCATTCCCAGCCATTATTGCTTTTAGAAAGAAAAGTGGGAGCAAGGGGAATTCAGCACTCATCATTTCTGTAAAGTTGAAAAGTTTAAAAGAAAAGTGATAAGCAGCTAAGTACAAAAGATAGGACTTAGTTTAGTGCCTCAAATTCACAGCTGGCCAACACCCACTAATATCCCTCCTTTTCTCCAGGCACCTTGTTGGGTTCTTCCCCGCTATATACAACTCTTAGAAAGTGAGGCTGGCTGATCATAAGGGAGGGACCACCTCTTGGATCTCCCAAGTCCCAGTCCAACACCCTAACCACTAAAACCACACTGAAAATCTCTATTTTGGAAAATGACTATTTTGGGATTCCTATTTTGGAACCTTAGACTATAGCTGTGCTTTCCCCACTCTGTGAGATACTTACTGGTCGCAGAACTCGCTGGACTTCTCTCAGGACTTTGGCTGTGTTCTTCACAGAGCAGAGCACCAAAGTACAAACCACCACATCCACTGAAGCATCTGGTATTTGGTGCAAGTCCTCGGCTGCTGCCACGATGCAACTCTCTAGCTTCACATGTGGATTCTTAGACAGGTTCTTGTCAAGATATTTCTGGAAGTTGGGGTTAGGGTCAGTGCATATGATCTTGCATCCTGTAGGGTAGAACTCGAAGTTGGCCCCAGTTCCTGTGCCAATCTCCAATATTTTAAGTGTTCCTGCAGGGCTTGCAAAGTCACAGAGGTTGTTGAAAAGATCCTTCTTCTTGGCAGACATCTTGCTGTTGTAGTGGACAGAGAAGGAATCCATAAAATAAGGGAATGCTTTCTTGCAAAGGGGACCCCATATTCCTAGGTAACTCAGCAAATAAAAAGGGAGAGCACAGAAGTGGACACATAATCTAAGTAGGGCAACAAGAAAGTGAGTTTCCATGTTGACAAGAGACAAAAAACTACAGAAAGACAAAGCCAGGACAAAATAAAAGTCTTTGCAGGGTCTGGGGAGGAGTTAGTTTTTATCTGTTGCTTCCAGTGCTTTTTAGGGGACCAATCAGACACAGCCACTCGTCCAGAAATAGTGAGCTATGTGGCCAAGGCAGAACAAACAAAGCCCTTGGCAGCAGCTCGGTAGTTGCTGGTCTGCCTCATGTCAGAGGCACATTTCGTTCTCTCAAGATTATGTAACAGAAAATTTTGCACTGAAGACACTGGTTTCCAAATTGTCAGTAAAACTTTGTTAATATTTTCAGAGAAACTTTGTTGCATTTGGTGGGAGCTACAAGCAGATCATTGTGTAGAACTGGTGCAACCTCTTCTATCTCCATGGGATCCAGCTTTTCCCAGGCAGCAACAACTGGGAGCAGGGTGTGGGGGGAGGGATACATCCACCACCACTTTAGCTGCTATAGCTAAATCCTATAGAATCATAGGAGATGTCGTGTTGCAGGGCCTTTAGCCTTTTCTTCCACAGAGGGACTGGTGCCTCATTAAACTACAACTCCTTGTGATTCACTCTGACGAACTGACTTTTTTGTAATTTGTATGAATTGTATTTTAATGTATTTTATATTGATGATGTATACTGTTTTTCTTATTGTATTGAATCTTATGTTGTTAGCCGGCCTGAGTCCCTCCTTGGAGGTCGAGAAGACCGGATTATAAAAACTCTAAATAATAAATAAATAAATAAATTCCATAGCATTGGGCCACAGCAGTTAAAGTGGTGTCAGGCTGCATTAATTTTGCAGTGTAGATGCATTCAGGATTACTGGGGGTTTCCAGGGCTCTCCTCTCCTACCCAATCTGTCCTCTCCAAATATATGTTTGAGAGGGGAACATGTGTCCTGTGCAAAGCTTTGTTCATTCTCCTGGAAGGAAACAGGCATTCCGATTAGTGGCTCCACAGGTAACAGGAAATAGGCATACAAATCTATGTGCTTTTCCTTTATCGTAAGTATATGCAGAGAAAAACAAAACATGAAATCTAAGAGGTGTACATACTTACTGGTCACAGCATTCGCATGTATTCCTAAAAATTTCCTAACAAATACCAGACATTATTTTAAGTATTTATTTCCAGTCCAGAATATTTTCCTCTGGGTCAGAGGCGGCCCCAGGTAATTTTCAATGGTAAGCAAACAGTATTTTGCCCCCCCCTCCCCCAACCAATCACCAATATATATTTTCTATTCATTGTGGGAGTTCTGTGTGCCATATTTGGTTCAATTCCATCATTGGTGGAGTTCAGAATGCTCTTTGATTATAGGTGAACTATACATCCCAGTAACTACAACTCGCATATGTCAAGGTCTGTTTTCCCCCAAGAGCGCCTCAAGAGTGCCCCTGGGCAAAATCAACTATACTGCGAATGCTTACTTTGCGTAATGGTTGAGCCGCCCCTGTTCTGGGTCATAGATTGAAAGACCAACAAATAATAATAATATATTTTATTTATTTTCCGCCCTATCTCCCAGACGGAACTCAGGGCAGATTACACGGCAAACATTCAGTGTTGTTATACAATTAACACAGTCAGATAGTACATAAACAGAGATAAAGGCTTCCCATCTTTTTCCATCTGGAGGCTGTGCTCAACTCCAGCCATGTGGGGTGCTGTCGCTGCATCTTCCATGCTTTGTTGTCTTTAGATGCTCTCCTGATCAAATCGCTGGCAGGTCTGCATGAGCACCTTTTATTACCTCCCTGCCAAAGCAGTACCTATTTATCTACACACATTACTGTTTTGAACTGCTAGGTGAGCAGTAGCTGGACTGATGGTTGGGAGCTCACCCCAACCTAGGCTTGCCAACCTTTTGATTGGCAAGATTTTCTGCAGCTGGCAGTTTAAGCCACTGTGCTAAAGCCATACATCAGTCAAGTTGTAGGTCTAGTTGAATTGTTAGACATATTTTGACTGATGCTTTGATTGGAATGATTCTAAATCACACAGGTAATTTATGGGGCAAGAATAGGAAAATAGAAATTTCTTTAAAATGAGAGGATATTTATGATATGCAGATGGCACCATGCAACGAATTAAAATTAGCAAGGACTTGGAATAACCACAGCCCCCCTTCCCCCCCAAAAAAGTCATTCTTGGTGTCTTGGTATTTAGGCCTGGTTCTGGGGTAATCTGGGATGCTGCTTCAGAACATTGCATTAGATAGGCCACATGAGCTCTAATTTCTTAAATATGATTATGATGCTTTTCTGCGGGCAAGCAGTTGGCAACTGTTGTATGACATGTGTTTTGTATCTCAAAAACGAGAATCAATAGGGGAAAACTGGCACCATGTTTGGAATCAGCAAATTAAAAACAAGATGAACAGTGGAGAGCTGACAATTTCCAGTTTTTATATAGAGCTGTGAAATTGGGATCGTGTGGAAAACCAATAGGAAGAAAATCAATTCTTTCGCAATGTGATGCTGAAGAAGAGTTCTGTGAATATCATAGAATGGAATACATGGCTGCCACACAAAATCAAACCTGAACTAGTCTTAAGATAGAGTTGTATTTTGGACACATAAGAGGGTATGAATCAACAGAAAAGAAACAATACTTGGTAAAGTAGAAGGCAGTGGGAAATGAGGAAGACAACATTACAGATGTATTGATTCAATCAAGGAAGTCACGGCAGCCCCAGGTCTGCAAAACTTGAACAGAGCTGTGGGTGATATGATGGCTTGGCAGTCTCTCATTCATTGGGTTGCCATAAGTCAAAATGGACTTGATGAAGTTAAATAACAATAAGTTCAACTGTGGTGGCTCCAGACAGCATTTCCCTGTCCCTGGGACTCATCAAGGGCCACACAGACACAAAATACCCAACAACAAAACAAGAATTGCCTCAAAATTCACTCTTTTTGATGAAACAAGACACAAAAGTTAGGAATGCTTCCCTATGTTTATCTGGAAACAGAAAAAGAAAACACCATAACTTGGAATCGCAATTGTAGCAAATGGTATCTCAGTTTGGGTTTTTTCCTTCAAAATATGTTTTCTGTTTTTAGCTAACCCCAAATTCATGCATTATAAATTTGTGTAAGATTCACAATATGTCCAGGCTTATTTTTAACCCTTTTTATTAAAAAAAATCTATTAAAATGCAAGTTACACCTTACCCAATTTGTACTGTCAGGGTGCATGCTGATAATATTGACAGATAATGCCACAGCAGTTTCTTGGCATGGTTTGTTCAGAGGGGCTTTGCCTTTGCCTCTAAAGGTGAGAGGGTTTGTCTCTCCCAGGGTCACCTGGGCCCCTTCTACACTGTCATATAAAATCCAGATTATCTGCTTTGAACTGGATCAGATGGCAGTGTAGACTCACATAATCCTGATAATGTGAGTTATCTGCTTTGATAATCTGGATTATATGGCAATGGAGAAGGGGCCATAGTTCAATACTGAAACCCCTGGCCATACTGCCTCACTGTTATTCTTTGTATGCATCTAGATTAACATTAAGATGGAATAAAGGGCTGGCACAGATTGTCCCTTGTTTACAGTTTTTAGAAATGATGTACTATGTTTCTATTTGTGTTTTGATGTTCAAGACACCTTCTAGATCTGGTTATGACTAGATAATTATTTTAAAACATTACTATGTTGATCCTACTCAAATAGTGGGGTTCATTTTTGGAAAAAAAATCTATTCTCAATCGGTGAAATAGTTGAATCTTTCTATCTGTGGATATGAAGGGCTGAATGGAATTCATAATTTCAGGGCACTGTAATTTGTTTTATTATTTACTGTCACTTGGAGTGTATTGATTTATAAATCTCTTCTGGTATCCTCTTAAAACATAAAAATAGCTACAGGTTGTCCTTTACAACCTTGCCATTGTTAGAAGGTCAGTGAACAATACTCCCATTCTCTGTTTAAATTCTGTTTAATTCTTGCCAGAGTTGTTCTTGGGATCACATGAGATTCAGATGATTGAGAATCTGCTTGAAGACAAACAAAGTATCTCATTTGTAGTGGGAACTGAATAGCAGAACCATTCTCTCAACACAGAATCATAAAATCATAGAGTCGGAAGAGACCTCATGAGCCATCCTGTCCAACCCCCTGCCAAGGAGTGATTGCTCCGCATCCTAGTCTCCAGGGCAGAGGAAACAAGCCTGCTCCATCATGTCTCCTCTCAGCATTCTCTTCTGCAGGCTTTTAAAATTTTTTCCATGTCAGGAGCGACTTGAGAAACTGCAAGTCACTTCTGGCGTGAGAGAATTGGCTGTCTGCAGGGATGTTGTCCAGGGGACACCCGGATGTTTTGATGTTTAACATGAGCTTCTCTCATGTCCCTTCATGGGGAGTCGGTGCTGACAGAGGGAGCTCTCCCCGGATTTGAACATGTGACCTGTCAGTCTTCAGTTCTGCCAGCACAAGAGTTTAACTCATTGCGCCACCAGGGGCTCCTGTTCTTCAGGCTAAACATGCCCAGCAATTTAAGCCACTCCTCCTAGGGTTTGTTCTCCAGTCGCTTGATCATTTTAGTCACCTTCCTCTGGACACATTCCAACTTGTCAACATTTCCCTTAAATTGCGGTGCCCAGAACTGGACACAGTATTCCACTTTTGAAAGGAATAGTAGGAATTCTGATTTAGAAAAAAATTAAATGTGAAATAACAACCCAAATAACAACCTTGCTTTCTGTCACCTGAACACTCGATTCCCAGATAAGGAAACAGATATGAAACCACTTTAAGTGTACATACTGCAGATATGCCAGACACCACAATTGAAGAGAGATATTGACAAGCTGGAATGTGTCCAGAGGAGGGCGACTAAAATGATCAAGGGTCTGGAGAACAAGCCCTATGAGGAGCGGCTTAAAGAGCTGGGCATATTTAGCCTGAAGAAGAGAAGGCTGAGACAGGCCAGTAGCCAGGATTTTGATTTGGGGGGTGGGGGGCTGAGTTTGATTCGGGGGGGGGGGCTGAGTCTGAGTGAAAGAGGGTCTACCCTAGCAAACCTTTTGTATCATTACCCCAATACCCCCATGCATATGACATATATTGGGCATGGTGATCAGATCATGATATGAATAAACATAACAGTTTAAATAATGTACCAGTAAGGCCTTTTCGTGGACCACCATGAGAATTTCGGGGGTGGGAGTGGGGGCTGAAGCACCCCCCCCCCCGGCTATATGCCTGGGCTGAGAGGAGACATAATAGCCATGTATAAATATGTGAGTGGAAGTCATAGGGAGGAGGGAGCAAGTTTGTTTTCTGCTTCCCTGGAGACTAGGACGCAGAGCAATGGCTTCAAACGACAGGAGATTCCATATGAACATGAGGAAGAACTTTCTGACTGTGAGAGCCGTTCAGCAGTGGAACTCTCTGAGTGTGGTGGAGAGTCCTTCTTTGGAAGCTTTTAAACAAATGCTGGATGGCCATCTGTCGGGGGTGCTTTGAATGCGATTTTCCTGCTTCTTGGCAGGGGGCTTGGCAGGGGCTTCTTGGCCCACTCCT
Source organism: Anolis sagrei (assembly GCF_037176765.1). Taxonomy (NCBI): domain Eukaryota; kingdom Metazoa; phylum Chordata; class Lepidosauria; order Squamata; family Anolidae; genus Anolis; species Anolis sagrei. The sequence continues at coordinate 140,854,417 of NC_090022.1, forward strand.
TCTATTTTTTTTAAAAATAGCACTGATGTGGGACTATTGGTGGTGTTGACTGTCTGTTCCAACCTAGTAAGTCCTGATTGTAATCCACATTCTGCCAGGCAGGTGTCTTTTCTTCCTGCTCTCATATGGACACTATCATTTCAAACAAGGTACTGTTCCTTTAAGAGATGACCGCCAGAAAAACCCGGATATATTGTGACTATTTAGGGATGAAGCAAAGCAGGGAAGCACCAGGAAGCAAATGCTCAAGCGACAGAGTCACAGAGCTCCATCTACTTTGCAAAGAAGCTGATTGAAATAGATTTCCTAGCATGAGGGTGCTGATCTTTCTCCTCCAAAGATGCATCCAGCTCATTGCACTTCCCATCTATGTGCTGTCCTTCCTTGGCTTGTGGGATCCTATGTGCAAAAAGGCTTTCCCTTATGTCATGAGCAGATTGGCCAGATCGTACAATGTGAAGCTTCACAAGGAGAAGCAGCAACTGTTCAGTAATTTGAAGGACTTCGCGGGTTCATCAGGCCAGATCTCTCTGCTAGAAATTGGCTCTGGCACCGGGACCAACTTCCAGTTCTACCCGTCTGGCTGTCGAGTGACGTGCACAGACCCCAACCCCAACTTCAAGCAGTACCTGGCAAAGAGCATGGCTGAGAACCAGCACCTCCAGTTTGAGAACTTTGTGGTGGCCCCAGCGGAGGACCTGCGGCTCGTGTCTGATGGGTCTGTGGATGTCGTAGTTTGCACACTGGTGCTCTGCTCTGTGAGCAATGTCACGGCAGTCCTGAAGGAAGTTTTGCGGATACTCAAACCTGTAAGTATGAGGGAGTCATTTGGAATAGGGCTGGGTTCACCAAGCCTAGGAGTCCCTGGTGGTGCAGTGGATTAAACCGCTGAGCTGCTAAACTTGTTGACCGAAAGCTTGCAGGTTTGAATCCAGGGAGCGGCATGAGCTTCTGCTGGCAGCCCCAGCTTCTGCCAACCTAGCAGTTCAAAAACATGCAAATGTGAGTAGATCAATAGGTACCGCTCAGGTGGGAAAGTAATGCGCTCCATGCAGTCATTCTAGCCACATGATCTTGGAGGTGTCTATGGACAACGCCGGCTTTTCAGCTTAGAAATGGAGATGAGCACCAACCCCCAGTCAGACACAACTAGACTTAATGTCAGGGGAAAACCTTTATGTTTACTAGGAACCTTTGGACTTCCAGATAGTTTTGAAGGAAGCAACTCTCTCTGGCAGGCCAAAGATTTCCTGCTTCTGAAATCCGTGAAGGATTTATGCTATTAGGCATACAATGGGTTTATCTACATTGCAGAATGAATAGAATTTGATAACACTTTTAACTGTCATGGCTCAATGCTATGATATAATTAGAGCTGCATTTTTAGAAGGTCTGTAGCTTTCTCTACCATATAATGCTGGTGCCCTATCAAACTCCGATGCTTCCATAGTATTGAGCCATGGCAGCTCAAAGCTGCATTCATTCTGTTGCTATGGCTCAGTGCTATGGAAAATGTATTTGTATACTAGATGAAAGTAGGGTAATGTTTCCAGCCTTCTAAGCAAAGCCAGAAGCCTTGGAGACATTTGGAAAAGGTACTCTTTCAGCTACAATTCCTACAATTCTATACCAGCATGACCAATGGGAGTTGGAGTTCAAAACAGCTTTTTGGAGCTCTGCTAAAGAGAGTAAAAAGCAGAAGCTGGATAGATCAGACCCAGACCTCTTCCACACAGCCCTATATCTAGAATATCAAGGCAGAAAATCTCACAATATCTGCTTTGAACTGGAATATATGGCAGTGTGAACTCAGATAACCCAGTTCAAAGCAGATATTGTGGGATTTTCTGCCTTGATCTTCTGGGATATAGGGCTGTGTGGAAGGGCCCTCAGAAGGTCTAAAACAGTGTTTCTCAACCTGGGGGTGTTGTGAGGGGGTGCCAGATGGGTCACCTAAGACCACCAGAAAACACAGTATTTTCTGTTGCTCATGGGGGTTCTGTGCGGAAAGTTTGGCCCAATTCTATCGTTGGTGGGGTTCATAATGCAATTTGATTATAAGTGAACTATAAATCCCAGCAACTACAACTTCCAAATGTCAAGTCTCATTTCCCCAAACTCCACCAGTGTTCACATTTGGGCATATTGAGGATCTGAGCCAACTTTGGTCCAGATTCATGATTGTTTGAGTCCACAGTGCTCTCAAGATGTAGGTGAACTACAACTCCCAAACTCAAGGTCAATGCCCACCAAACTCTTCCAGTATTTTCTATTGGTCATGTGAGTCTTGTGTGCCAGGTGTGGTTCAATTCCATAGTTGGTGGAGTTCAGAATGCTTTTGATTGTAGGTGAACTATAAATCCCAGCAACTATAATTCCCAAATGTCAAGTCTCATTTCCCCAAACTCCACCAGTGTTTACATTTGGGCATATTGAGGATCTGTGCCAAGTTTGGTATAGATCCATCATTATTTGAGTCCACAGTGCTCTCTAGATGTAGGTGAACCACAACTCCCAAACTCAAGGTCAATGCCCACCAAACTCTTCCAGTATTTTCTATTGGTCACGGGAGTTCTGTGTGCCAGGTTTGGTTTAATTCCATTGTTGGTGGAGTTCAGAGTGCTTTTGATTGTAGGTGAACCGTAAATCCCAGCAACTATAACTCCCAAATGACAAAATCAACCCCATCAGTATTCAAATTTGGGCATATTAGGTATTTGTGCCAAATTAGCTCCAGTGAATGAAAACGCATCCTGCAAACAGGATATTTACATTCCGATTCATAACAGGAGCAAAATGACAGTTATGAAGTAGTAACGAAATTACTACTTCATTGCCCAGCCCTACTAAATACAGTTCCACAACATGAGGAACTGTATTTAGTAGGGCTGGGCAACCATGGAAAAATTTGTTTCTAAACTCGATTCGTTTTTTGGGTTTTTTTGCGTTTCGATATTTAAAAGAATTCCGAAATTTTTCTTTAAAAAAGTTCGATATTTATGACATTTCATAAAATTACGAAACAATACAAAACGAATACGAAACGAATACGAATTGATTCGTTAATGGCGGACGCGACCGCGCAATACGCTAAAAAACCTCCATATGGGACAGGGGGAACTTCTGAAGCTTCCCTCTCCCTCTGTTGTTGACTGTTGGTGTGATATTTATAATTTTTTTTTCACTGATTAAACAAACAACAGCTATAAAACTTGCCCCAGACATGCAGAAATAATAACGAAACGATTTTGAAACGATTTCGAAACGAATACGAAACGAATACGAAGCAATTACGAAACAAATTGAAAAATTCATTTCGTTTTTTAGATGCTCCTGAATGGTTCGTTATCGCTTCGTAACAAAAAAAAATAACGAATTTTTAACGAATTACGAAATTACGAAAGGAAACCGCCCAGCCCTAGTATTTAGGGGTCGCGGCATTAGGAAGGTTGAGCAACACTGATCTAAAAGGGAAGTATTGGGTTGGAGGTGGGGACGAGAGAAGTATACATCACTTTCCGTCTTGAAAATTCACATACCCAGAATTGATCTTGAGCCTTCGTTTCCCAATGTCATAATTCAACCACTTCTCCATTGAAATACTGCACCAAATTGGGAATTGTGCTAAAACTCTGAGCTGATAAATATACATCACTGAAAGATTTCAAATGAAAATGACTGTTTTGGAAGGGCTGTCCTTGACAGGAACACCGCAGGGCTGAAAGGATTGAACACTCACCCACCCCATCACAGCAGCTGCTACTCTCAGACCAGCAGATGCTATTTACAATTTTTTTTAAGCCCAAAATGTAATTAAATGCAAAGATTCATTTAATACCCTGTTTAGTCTGGTCCTTAGATCCATAGGGCTCAACTAGCAGATTCACTAGAGCCCCCAGTGCTGCAATGAGTTAAACCTTTGTGCTGTCAGGACTGCGGTTCAAATCCAGGGAGAGCAGGTTGTGCTCCCTCTGTCAGCTCCAGTTCCCCATGCAAGGACACGAGAGAAGGATGGTAAAACCTCAAAACATCTGGGCGTCTCCAGGGCAATTATCTCACAACAGAAGCGACTTGCAGTTTCTCAAGTTGCTCCTGACACAGAAAAAAACAAACAAACAAACCAAACATCCATAAATTTCAACTAGCAGGTTTCTCCAGTATTAAGGGTGGGGAGGAGCATTATTTTCCTTAAATTACATAGTGTACTGGGCTTGGTTTAAAAGTTGTCAATTATGCAAACTTGGTTGAGAAATCTGAAACCTTGCAAGTTCTTCTTTTTGTGAAGGAGGCTTGTGTGAAAGAAGAGTATGACTTTTGTAAGAACTCTTAAGTGCATCTATCATATCTGCATCGTAGGATTTATGGAGTTTGACATCTCGTTAACTGCCACGACTCAGTGCTCTGGAATCTTGGGATTTATAGTTTGGTGAAGCACCAGAACTATTGAACAGAGAAGATTGCATAAAACTACAACCTCCATGATTCCATTGCACTGTGTGATGTCAATTGGTCAACCTGCATTAATTCTGCAGTGTAAATACATCCCCTTATTCTTCTATAATTTTTTCATGAATACTCAATCTTATGTAGTCCCCGAGAGACCTTTTTGAGACCTTTCCAGCTGACAGCTCCGTGTACATCTTTAGCTAGTCAGCGGCTGAGAGGCACAGCTGTATTGAGGTATTTTAGTTGTACTGCTGCTCCAAAGACTGCAGATGGAGAATTACACTGCAGAGTAACTATAGGATATAGGTTAGAATGCCCTACTCGGGGGCGGGTTGACTTTCTGTTCCCTTGTAGATTATGTTCTTCCCTTTCTGCAGGGCGGTGCCTTCTACTTCATGGAGCATGTGGCTTCTCCCCGATCCAGCTGGAGATACTTCTGGCAGCAAGTCTGTGATCCTACTTGGAAATATTTGGGAGATGGGTGTTCCTTAACCCGGGAAACTTGGAAGGACCTGGAGAAGGCAAATTTCTCTGAACTGAAACTGCAGCACATAAATGCCCCCTTGAACTGGAGCCTGGTCCGTCCTCATATCCTTGGATATGCTGTGAAATGAATTCTTAAGTTTTGGGAAGTTTGTGCCTCTTGGACAGAGATGTTTGGGAAAGTCACTTTTTTGAACTATAGTTCTTAGAATCCAACAGCCAACACCTTCAGGCCTGGCTGTGGGATGCTAGGTATTACAGTCCTTCAATATGTTTTAAAACTCTGTTAAAAACAGAGCCGTAATTGGCCAATTGCCTGGAGGAAGCAAAGGTGCTGCTGAGTTCAATGGCTTTAATACCAAGAATGAAATAGTCAGAGCCTGGAAAACATATAGTTGTGAGGAGACATATTCCTTTGCTTTTTGGGATTAAAAAAATAATTTCAAGACATGGATGGTTTAATCTGTGGATACAGAATTTGTGGATATGGTGGGCTAACTGTATAAAAGCAATTGCATGGAAGGAAAGTGCCTGAAATTGGGCAAACGTAGTTGACTCTTTTAGAGTCCATCTGTAAAAGTACTTGTACTATATTCTTAATAGTCATTCTCCAGCTTCCCACAGTCAAGCAAACACAAACACATACAGCCTGGAACAATCGCAGCAACCACATAGCTGAATAAAATCCCACATTATCTGCTTTGAACTGAAATATATGGTAGTGTGGACTCAGGGCCCTTCTACACAACCGTATATCCCAGGATATCAAGGCAGAAAATCCCACATTTTCTGAGTGTGGACTCAGATAACCCAGTTTAAAGTAGATAATGTGGGATTTTCTGCCTTGATATTCTGGGACATAGGGCTCTGTGGAAGGGCCCTGGTGATTCTGGGCATGAAAGCCTTTGACAACACATTCACATTTGCTCAACTTCCTAGTGAATTTGTGAAATATATATAGAAATATATGAAGGAGGACTCTTAGCAAGTGCTATTCTGTGGTTTAAAAAAATACAGCCTAAATTGTGTCTGCAGAATAACAGCTAGGAACTATGTTCTTGTCCTCTCTTTATGAATATGTACACAACATTTTTGTACATCTTTACAGAATCAGCCCTACCAGCTTCAAACAGTTGATTTGGAATGTCATGAAAAGGCAGTAGAGGGTTAGTTATTAACTCAGCACTCCACTGCACTGCCAAGGAGTGCTAGGGATATTTGAGGTCCTGCTGCTTGATAAATCTTCGTCATGAATTTAGAAGCCAATCCGGCTAACAGTTTCCTGATATGAGTGCATCATTTGCATATAACACATCAGACAGAGATTTATTCATATGGAAGAAAAATGAGACATTCTCAGTGCACAAAAGGGAATTATTTTTCCCCTTCTGATGGCCCTTCTACACAGCTGTATAAAATCCAGATTATGTTTTGAACTGGATTATCTGGCAGTGTAGATGCAGATAATCCTGTTCAAAGCAGATGATGTAGATTATCTACTTTGATATTCTGGATTATATGGCAATGCAGAAGGGCCCTGAGTGAGCACAAACTGGTCTGTCCAGAGGGGAGTATCCTATCACATTATTTTCAGGCAATCACATATCTTCCATTACAATAAGTGAAATGGAATACTACTTTACTTTGGTGCACACCTGTACTTTTGTGTGTGTGTGTTTACTGCAGAATATTAGTGACTTGGTATTTTGTGTTCCTTCTTAAATTCTGTTGGGCTTCAACATTTGCAAATCTGATTAAAATGTTATCTCTAGAAATCTCTATACTCCAAAAATTTCTTCAACTCTGTGTTCAGCTTCTGTTGAAATTTTACCACAGGCCTAGGCTGGAGGATCTAGGGATTCCCAGAGAGGTGGTCTGTCAAGATAAAAAAGAAATTGCCTTTTTGTGGTTTATCACTTTTATGGGGTTCCTGTGACCCTAACCTTCGCAAATGTGGGAGCAAAATGTCATGTGTATTTTCTAGTTAGTGCTAGAAAATGATGTAGTTTTGTTTCCATTATGCAATAGTTTGTTAATCTACCAATTTCTTTAATCCCTTGATGCCAGACATTATTTCCACATTAGTTTTAGCTAAAGGAAAAAAGGTACTCGTGACAATTTTACATTGACACACTAAGTGCATTCGGTATTGTTGTGTGCTCAGTCAGGGCATGGTTACCATCTTGCATCATTCCCTAGTTCTGTATGAACTTTGGGCCATAAAAACAGGTATCAGGCTGATAAAACCCTCCAATAAATCCTGTAATCCTCAAGAGCTATTGGCCTGGGTTGGGAGAAGCATTATGAGTGGGCATATTGACTTTACAGAGCTGGCACTGAGATCTGTGTTGTTACAAGCCTGGATCCTATTGTATCAGTGCATCCATCTGTTCCAAAATGACTCAGAGGAAGTAACAAAGTGGGAGTGAGTTTATTGCCCTAATGTTTGGGACTGTATCACCTGATTTAATGTAGAAAGGAAGCTTTAAAGTCTGAGGTGCCCATTTGACATATTTATGTCATTTATACTGTATTTGAGAAAGGTTTTGGGCATGCCCACTCCATCCTGATCTCCTATATAGTTCCCAGTACCAAACAAATCCTGTCCAACAATAAGTAACATGTTGGTTCAGACTTCAAACTGCATAATTTGTTCTGGTTAAAGTATCACCAATTGGTAAGCAATTAATTTTTTTGAATTAATGGTACCTTTCCCCACTCTGGATCACAGTCAAACTTCAGTGGAGGAAAAAAAAAACTGAGTGGGAAGGTTAGCTTGTTGTTAAAGTGATAAAGCCTGTCTTTAGCTTGCCTCCAGTGCTGCTTAGATTTCTTTTTTGGAGGGATGGTGACAACTATTAGGAAATTGATGGTGGCAGATTTTAAACAGGAAGCTTCTTGATTTAAATTTTAATAAGAAATTAAAATTTTATTCAAATTGGAAAAAATGGTAAAGCTGAATGTAGTTTGGGAAAGGTTTCCTATATTCACTGTGGATACAATTAGGCAAGTTTCAGAAACAATTTAACAACTCCAAAACCAGTTTTTGTTTTTTTTGCTATAGCAGTGGGAAGAAAACATACCACAAACGTTGCCCCTTTAAGTACACCTTCAGGTTATTCTCTGTGAGTAAAACAATGAGTTGTCACCAACCATATTCCTTTTGCATATTTATAGGATCTAGTAGTCTGCCTGAAAGACTATAGAGTCCTACCTGACTTTTGAGATCCTGTGAGGGCCCTTCCACTCATCCCTATATCCCAGAATATCAAGGCAGAAAAGCCCACAATATCTGCTTTTACTGGGTTATCTGAGTCCATACTCAGATAATGTGGGGTTTTTTACCTAGATATTCTGGGATATAGGGTTGTGTGGAAGGGCCCTGAAGGATCCCTATTTTTGTTCCCACTACAGTCACTGGAATATATGGTGAAGACATGTATGTGATGGGCTGTTGGGAACTATTGCACCATTGCTGACATTGTCTCATCCTCCAGCTTTTGTTGAAATTTCCCAGACATTTCAATAACAATGAGAGTCTAGCAGAAAACAAGAGGTACAACAAATGTGGTGGTTGCGCTGGATGAAAAAATCCTGGTAAAAAGCCAAGAAAATACCTGAAGAGCTACATGTTTGCTAACCTTTGAAATTGGAGGAGGGTGATTACCCCATCAAAGTACCAGTTGAACTGCCATCCTGTCCATGCCAGCCTTCTCTCTGCTGTCTTTCCATCAACAGACAAACAGGTTTTTGGTGATTACCTGATTGTTCCAGAAGGTCCTTATAATAGGAATGCTTTACTTTTATCCTTACAGCAATGCCTTGAATGCTTTAAAACTGTTTTAAATTAGTGCTGCTTTAAAAATATGTTGTTGTTGTTGTTGTTGTTGTTGTTATCACCCCACTTTTTCTCTACCAAAGGAGACTCAAAGTGGCTAACTAAAAAAAAAAACTACAATTGGTAAATTAAAACCAACACTTATAAATATTAAAATAGAATTAAACATAGAAATACAAAAGCAATAAAACCATTAAACAAATCTATTAAATTACATAAAACACATGATCCCCTGGCTCAGTTTTAAAAACCTCCTTTAAAAGCCTGTCTGAATAGAAAGGTTTTAGTCTTCCACAGGAAGGATAGCAGGGAGGGGGCCATTCTGGCTTCCCTGGGAAGAAGGGAGTTTCAGAGTTGAGGGGCAGCAGCCACTAAGAAGGAAGGCCCGCTCTCTTGTTCCCACCAACCGAGCTTGAGGTGGAGGTGAGACCGAGAGAAGGGCCTCATCTGATGATCTCAAGGCCCTGGCAGGCCCATACAAGGGGATGCAGTCAGCCAAACAGCCTGGACCTGAGCTGTCTAGGGCTTTAAAGGTCATAACAAGCTCTTCGAATTGTGCCTGGAAACAGACTGGCAGCCAGTGGAGCTGCTTCAACAGGGGGGTTGGCTGCTCCCTGTAGCCAGCCCCAGTGAGCAACCTGGCTGCAGCTTTTTGGACCAGCTGAAGTTTCAGACCTCTCTTCAGAGGCAGCCCCACATAGAGCGTGTTACAGTAATCCAGATGGACTGTAACTAAGGCATGTACTACCGTGGCCAGATCTGTCTTCTCAAGGAATGGATGCAGATGGTGCACAAGGTCCTCCTGGCCACCAGACACCGGAACTTCAGGTTCAGCTCCGAGTCCAGGAGGACCCCCCAAACTGCGGACCTGTGTCTTCAGGGGGAGTGTGACCCCATCCAGTACAAGCCAGATTCCTATTTCCTGATCTGCCTTCCAACTGACCAGGAGCACCACGGTCTTGTCTGAATTAAGTTTCAATTTGTCTAATATCATCTAGTTCATTAATGACGAACTAGTTAATCAATATAGAATTTTTACTAGCAATTTTCTCTAATATACTAAACACCAAAAATATCACAAAAGAGATAGAAAAGAACTGGCAGAAAAAGTAATACAGAGGGGTACAGAGAAAGATCTACAGCAGGTTGTCCAGTTTTATATAAAGAGGAAAATTGTGAATAAAAACTGCATTATTTAAATCTGAGAGAACACTTCTCTAAGAATCTGTAGGCACTTTGGTAGATCTGGAGATTTCTAGAGAGAATATGTGAGGGTTATATTAATCAAATATAAATAAATCTGCAAATAATTACATTTGCAAAGGTTAAATTTTTACAAATACTACTACTGCTGCTGCTACTACTACTACTACACATTGAACTCTTCTAATGTAAAAAATAAATGAGCTATATTATTATAACTAGCACTAATAAGATGGCTCATTTATATATTCATTTAGCCATAATTAATTCTCAACTATGTTATGAACTGCCTTGGGTGCCATTGGTGGGATACAGATTAAATTAATCAAAATAATTTTGGAATAATATTTTCAGCTTTTGCAGTACATGACAGACTGAAAGAAAAAAGCCGAAAGGAATCATTTGTGAGTAATATGTAGAGATTAATGTCTTAGCAGTTTACAAACAACTCCATTAAATTGTTAGCTCCAGTTTAACTTTGAACAGGGCTTTAAAAAAAAGCACTTATGCAAGTTTCAGGAACAAATACAAATCACAGAAAGAGATATAATGGAGAATTCATACACATATAGGCTCAGGATATGGACAGGCACAAGAAGTGCTTAACCAAATGATCAATTAGAATAATTATCTAGACCGTGTTGAGTGTTAGTGGTCAAGATGAGCACATTAGCTCTGACAGTAGTCGGTTTGGTTGATATAAGACATATTTCCATGAATCAGCAGGTCCTGATGGTGGTTGTAGCAGATGAAATCCAGAGTTAACAAAGACAATGAAAGTTCACCAGTCCACATAGAAGGAATGTGGTTTCATACTTTCACTTTGATCATGGCTCTTTGACCTGTTTGGAATGGGCTTGTAAAAACATTTGGTGAATAAATTCTCCATGTGGGGTTGCAGATCCACATGGAGTCAAGGAACGAATACAAAGGTTGTACTGTACACCATTTTGATTTATTTGTTAATATTGATCTAACGATTGCTAGTCTTGGCTAAAGTAGATCCATTAAACCAATAGGATTTGCCTACATTTAACATTTTTTTTGTAATAAAAAACACGATATACTTGCATTGTTACATTGATTATTCCCAGCTCAGATTCTCAATTTAACAATTGATTGAATGAATCTATTGTAGTTGGGAGTAACCAACAGGTTGTCAGTCATTATATTTCACATATACTATATCAGTGGTTCTCAACCTGTGGGTCTCCAGATGTTTTGGCCTTCAACTCCCAAAAATCCTAATAGCTGGTAAACTGGCTGGGATTTCTGGGAGTTGTAGGTCAAAACACCTGAGGACCCACAGGTTGAGAACCACTGTACTATATGGACATGTAGCCCAGGCTCTCAGGACAATGTAAGTAGTGAAACAAAAAACAAACAAACAAACCCCTCCTCTACCCAAAACAAAACCTGATTTGGTTTGGGATCTATCAAGAATCTTGGGCTGCTTCTACATAGACACTACAATGCAGATTGGATGTAAATGAACCGGTTTTGCTGTGCAGCCCCTGAACAGTCATCCCAGGAACTGGATTGAGGCTGGGATGGTGACCATGGTATCCACTGATTGCGGATCGGAATCAAACCCAGTCTGCTGAGATGCACTGAGGCACATCACCATGTCCATTTGGTATCAATGCTGGACTTGGCAGAACACAGGAAATGAGAACAAAGGAGTGGAAAGCATGATACCCCATGGGAATTATGTGGTCCCCCTCCCCCCTAGGGGGTGCTTGTTTACCTTCCACCCGTGTTTCCAGGTTTTGTAAAGTGTGTTGGTGTTTGAGCTGTCCTGACAAGCACTCCACTTTTTTTTTTTTTTAGACAGTGCTTCTGGATTAATGAGAGCTTCAGCACACATTGTAGATATACGTTTTGTGGACATTATGACCTTGAGCTAGCTTCAAGCTGCATTATATGGTCCATTTAGATTAGTAGTTCTCAACCTGTGGGTCCCCAGATATTTTGGCCTTCAACTCCCAGAAATCCTAACAGCCAGCAAACTGGCTGGGATTTGTGAGAGTTGCAGGCCAAAACACCTGGAGACACACAGGTTGAGAACCACTGGGTTAGATGCAGTCTAGAAGCCTGCTGTTTTTTTTTAAGGTGGGGGGGGGGGGTGGATAAGTGGGATTTGGATCCAGTTGATCAAAGGCCATTTCAAAACTGCTGCCAACTTGCTCCTAGAATAACTTATTTAGATTCTTACCATTACACTGGCAGGGGCCTTTGTAAGCATCCCTGTGTCATGCATGTTGGGTGGACTAGCCTTCTGGGGTGGGGTGCAGTGTACAGGTAGTCTCTGAGTTACAAACATCTGATATACACATGACTCACAGTTAAGAATGGGGTGAGGCAAGAGGGAGTGAGAGAAAGCAACCCTTCGGAAGGGAAATTTACTCCTGGAAGAGTTATCATGGGGAAAAGGTGTCTCCGCTGATGCTTTATTGCTAATCCTTGTTTTCACAACAAGCCAATTTTTCCAAAATCCAATTATCACAGGGACAGAAAGGTGAAATCTTCTGAACAGGGACACAGATAGAAAAAGAACCCTCACAGAGGTGTTAACTCCCTTATGCTATCCAAAGCTAATATACAGATATATTTGGCTGGAGTTGCACTTAAAAATGTACCTGCTCTGATTTACATACCCATGCATCTTAAGAACAAACCTACAGAACCTATCTTGTTCGTAACTTGGGGACTGCCTGTACTACAGTTCATCCCAATCCACCATTGGGAAGACTGTGCCTAGAGAATAGGAAGGAAAAGGGTAGATATGGTATCAACATTGACATTGGGGACGGGGGCAGAATGACATTTAATCCAAGAGAAAAGGTTAAAACAAGATGGACATAACTTTTTATTGCAAATTTCAAAGTAAAAAGATGTACAGTACAAAGGAAATCAAAGAAGTCAGACGTTAATCTTTCAATCCAACGTTTTTGTTGTAGAAGTAGGCTTTGTTTTTTTTTGAACACACATTCTCACTCCCCTCCCTTCTCCCAAATTCCTCTGTTCCCATTTTTGTTGTTGTCATCTTAAAACAGAACAAAATATAGAGGTTGGGGTTGAAAAGGGCAGGAAACAAACATATATTTCGAGAGGGGACACAAGCAAATTGCAACAACAAAAAAATAAAATGTTTGCCCTGATATCGGTTGTTTTTTTATTTTAAAAAAGCGGTAGCAGTGACTTTCTTAAATTTTGGCATCAATGGCACCATCACGATACGCTTCCCCTTTAGTCCATGGTTCTGACCTGTGCACATCTAGGAGAGCACTTTCAGTTATGAACCTCAGAAAAGCATTTGAACTGACATTAAATTAAGCCTCACAACACCCCTGTGAGGTAGGTAATTACCCGTTTTACAGATGGGTAAAACTGAGGCACATAGAGAGGTCAGGTGACTTGCTAAAAGTCTTTCTCTCCCTCTCCCCCCTCTCCCCCCACCCTCCTGCCCTGGTTTCTCCCTTCACACGCACACAATGGTGGAACTGCAAACAGAAATCACCAAAGTCATTTTGCACTATTCAGGCAATGCCTGGAATTCCACGTTCTCCTTGAGAAAACACACTTCCCTAATTTGTCTTCCTCCCTCTCTCACAGGGACATACCTCTCTCTACAAATGCAACATGCAGCAACATAGGGTAAAATTTGGATGTGTGTATTTAATGTGACACCCAGTGTTAAGCAATTCCTAGAATGATCTGGAGATTTTGTAAATACTTTTTCATGTCCAATTCTTCTACCTCACAAAATCTCAAACTGGTTTGACAGGAGAATCTCTTATACTGGAGAGATTTAGATTTCTGCTTTGAATTTGGGGTAGGGCAGGATCACTTAATGGTAGTGGTCCTTTTACCCTCACAGAGATGCTTCTCTCTTGGTATTTTCCTATATGGAGACCATTTATTGTTTATGGTGGCAAAGCCTGTAGAGGAGCCAGGCTGAGTGTCACTTTCCAAGCATCAATTTTGCTGTTAATACAAAGGTTGCAAGGTCCTTCGAATGCACTGATCACTGGTAAGGCTGTCCAACAAAATATCATAGAGTTGGTTTGCAATTTATACTCAGTGTCCCTCTCTCCCAGTATTACATGAGCCTTGTCTCCCGGTCTCTCTGAGCAAATTTCAGTCCATTGGCTGCAGAATAGCTACCACAGAAGTAAGAAATAAAAACTCCAGCCACCAAAAGCCTTATATACAGACTATCAGTTAACTTGCATCCATTTGGACTGATAGATGCTGGATAAATGTAAGTAAACTTTATTACGGTCGATGACCAGATCATAACACAGGGATAAATGTAGTTTCTGGTTGCTTGCGAGATACTATTAAAAATAGGTCTAACTCATCCTATATCTCATACTATACCATAAACAGTGCATGGACTTAATAGTAATATTGAACTATTGTAATTAAAAGTTAAGAGCTATAAAGACAAACTTAATGTAACATAGGCCCCTTCCACAAAACTGTATAAAATCCACATTGAACTGGATTATATGGCAGTGTGGACTCAGGTAACCCAGTTCAAAGCACCGAATCTGAGTGTGCTTGAGCACTCAGTTACCCGCTCTTCCCCAAGATTCCCTTCCAGCTTGGAAATGGTAAGCAATGAAGCACTGTAGAAAATGTCAGTTTTTCCCTCTCACAGAAGTGATCTCCATATAGGAAAAATGTTAACCAAGATCTTTGCTGGACTTTCAACAGGTAGAAAATGGAAGATGGGTGTTTTTCTTTTTAACAGAGGTGATTTCCACAGAGGAAATGCATCAAATAAGAAGCTTTCCTCTTTTGCCGGGCCTGCAAAGGGGGGAAATGTGTGTGTGTCCCTAGGCAAAGCTAATACATGTAACAAAGGTGTGTCACCCTCAGCCCTTTAAATGGAAAGGTTTGTAAAAGAGAACATAGAAAGCTGATAGAAGAAAGAATTTAAAGTGCAATGCTTATAGGCATCTCACTGCCTTCCAGTGGATGGTTTCAGAACTGCTGTAAGCTGAAGTCTGGGCATCCACTGACCTATGTGCAGCTAAAGCCCTAGAAGATACTGTTTCTGGAGAGAACAGTTTCCAAGATACAGAAGACGGCCACAGAGGGATAGGACAAAGAGCACATGGTGCTTGCAAAGTTACTTATTTCATATATATCCCATTCAAAAGACGGCTCAGGTTCCAATGGGGAATTTGATGGGAACAGCTCCCTTGCAATACCAGGTAAGGACATTTTCATTCTGGTGCATAGCCTTGAAACTGAAATTATGAGCATGGCCATGGACAGAAAATTCAGTGCTTCCAGCTATGGTTCCCCTGGCACCACACGTGAGTCACTGTCATTTGAACCCTTCATTTTAAGATCCCCACACTTGCAAAGACAGCGCTATTTTTTCAAGACATAGATGTGAACGTTCAGGCCTTTCTTTACAAGCTTTAGTATTATTTCAACATTGTAAAATCTGAAGGGGAGATAAGTGCCTCCAAACATAGTGAACACACACCTCATTTTTTTCAGACATTAGAAGCGCATGCTGAAAACATGTTACAGTATGGAGTATAATGTTTTTTCTCATTTCCATTTAGGTCACATTTTTATTTTGCGACAATAGGTAACCAATGGCTCATTTGCCTTCTGTTGGCTGTCAAAGACAACCATATTTGAACAACAAAAACTCAGTTCCACAACATACTTTCACTGGACCACAAATTGGTCCAGTTCATTATACCTGAATCTACCCTGTATGACAGGGAATTTCGTAAGTTTTAAAAAAAAATTAAACTTCTTGCCCCCCTTTTATTTTTCCAAGGCTAGCATTCAGACTACTTAGTTCTTGTCTTTCCTCTCTCAAATTTTGAAAGATAGTGATAATCAAGGTTTGTATTGCTGGGTTTGGCCTCATGTAAGCCGCCCCGAGTCCCCTTGGGGAGATGGTGGCGGGGTATAAATCAAGTTTTTTAAAATTATTATAATTGTAGGATAGCAATAAATCAATGCTTAGCAGCCTTTTTGCATCTTGAAACAAATCATTGAGGTTTCTTCCTTTCCCCCTCTATAATCCACCAATATATTAGTGCAACCTATGACAATCATACATGAGTGGCATTGTTTGCTGGTTAACTGCCAAAACCATCTATTTGGCAGAACTACTACATAAAAGTTATCAACCTGGCAAGTCTGATTTCCTTCACTAAACTACCTCTTTAATAAAACCCTTAAAAGTTAACCTCTCTATAGAAACCTTTTTGTTAATATATGAAACAAAGGAAATATAAAGTCTGCTTTCCTTTGTACACCAGAATTGGAAACATTCAAATTAAGTTTCTTTGGCCTGTGACGACTATGGACATTTTCAAATGTGTGGTTTCCTATAGCAATGAAGCTGAGCCACTAAACCATCGAACAACACGGAGAACCATTCACCATCACTTCCAACCAATTCTCCATTCCGCTCAGTGCTATTTATTGGCATCTATTTTCCACGTCTTCAGGTAGAGAAGGTTTATTTCATCACCTGTTATCTATCTAGAGGTGCCAGGGATCGAACCAACATGCAAAACATGCACACCATCACTGAATTATGCCCCTCTCCTTAGGATAATATACAAACCTTCCACAGTGGTGAATGGGACAGAGTCAAATCAAAAGAGGCCTATGAAAACTCAAGATGACTATCTGATTGAGTTGACAATCCCGCGGCATTTCCTTTTTATCAGAAAGTCTAGACCGGAAGACTGAATTAAAGGTGAAATTAGTGCTACATCATAGTTGCTCTTTTACACAACAAACGTAAAAGCAGGGTTAAAAAAATAAATGCAATTTCCTACAGGAAAGAAGGCATTTTCTGCCCTCTCTGTTCATAAAAAACCCATTGCGAAATTGATAACCCATGGATTGCTTTACATACTGGTTTACACTGGTAGAACTGTATGCATTTCAGTCTGGAGTGGCATATATTTTGCTGATATAATTACTATTCTAATCCCTTCAAAAAGCCAAACCTGCCAAGAGAAGTCCCCAGCAGCACAGACTCCAATTACATTTGACTGATAACCATAGAAACAGAATTATGCCTCACAAAAGACTAACTCTTAACATTTCAGACATCTCTCATCTTCATATGAAATTCATTTTTGTTTGCCTTGTCAATGTTTGATTTTACTCAAAATTTCCACATGCCAACATTTTCTGTGGGGTGAGGAAAACTTGAATTATTGGCATCTTCATAACAACACTGGATTTGCATCTCTCCAACCACTGTGTATCCTATATATTCAACACATGTAACATTTCACATGTAGAACTTGCCCCTAGTCTATCTGACCAGTCTTATCATTATTATCGTTGCATGAAAAATTCACTGTTGGAATTATGTTTGCTTTCAAAGTCTGCTGCGGCGTTTCTAGTATTTAGTTGCAGCCTGTGATGCCTGAGCAGGGCCTTCGCAGTTTCACTGGGGAGCAAGGATCAGAGGGCGACCTGAGTTCATGAAAAGTTACAAGCTCTGCCTTCAGGTTGATATCAAGTGGCATGAAGAACAAGAGCTTATCTGCTTAGAGCTTCTTGATGGAAAATCTTCCATCAAGATTTCCCCACAAAGCAAATTTCCATTCTTTGCTGGGCATTAAGAATCTCCATTGCCCATTTTGCTAGAAAGTCCAGAAGTTAGGTTGTTTCTTTTCTTATTTCTACCCATCCAAATAAAGCAAATGGATATCTAAACAAGAAGTAATTAAAATATTCTCATCTATGCATTTCAGCAAACTGCCCAAATCCTACCTCCTATCACTTAGCAGCAGAATGGAAATTAAACAAGTACAATTAAACATTTCATATCTAACTGGTCTCAATTTTTGAGATTTTTCTGACTTTCTATTTTGACCTTTTAAAAAAAGCATCGGCCATTTTTGCTAAACTAAAAAAAAATCTTCATTGGTAACTTTAATTTTTTTATATATATTCATGTCACATTTTAGAAAATAAATCTGCCATCATATTTTTTTTCCATTTTGGACCATGTTTCCTTAGTATTCTCATCTGTAATGAATGCTGATGCAAATACAGAGAGAGTCCTCCAACATCTGTAAAGTCTGGTTGATGGAAAAAACTGCTTTAAAACAAACATGAACAATATAAGAAATATAGTGCAGAGACTAGAAAAAAGTTGAATTATTCATTTTATAGTTGGACATAGCCCACATCTTTGAAGCTGTTTGTTAATAACTTTTATTCTTAAGCAAAGCTAGTGTAATGTAAGAAAATTCAAGTATCACTAAATAATGACCCAAGGTAAATATAGATTGCAGGGCAGTTTTACTAAAAATTGCTTAATAAAATTTGACAGCACAAACACTACATGTACCAAGCTTTTCATATGGAACAGTAGTCCAGCTAAAGAACAGTTATGACATTTAGCCAAATCTTGCATAGAAGTGGTCAAAATATATTGCACCTCAGAACCAAAGTAGTCTAAATATATCTGTTGTTGTAAAGATAATTTTGCAATAAAGCTTTGCTTTGTGTCTGTCTGGGAGGAGTTTTTTCCTCTGTGGGGGATGCAGATAAATTGACATAATCTCAAAAGTGAAAAAAAAGAAAGAGATAAATGTATTATATATAGAGAGAGATATAAAATTAAACATGGACAGTGGCATAAGCCAGAAGCCATTCTATTTAATTTTCTGTAGTCCTTTGTTATTTACAAAAAGACATGCCAATAAAATAAAATGATATATTACAGTATTTATAGTATTCTTTTAAAAAGTTCAACCACACTTTTCAGCTTTTGTTGTTGTTGTGCTGTTTACAATGTTGCCTGTACATATGCATGTAATTTTTATTTTCGTATTATACACTTTGTAGGAGCAAGTGGGGTAAGTCTAGCTGGATAGAAATATCTTGTTCCTTGTGGTATCTGGTACAGTAGATTTTTCCCACTGATGTCATGGTAGCTACTAGTCCAACTTGGCACAGATGTCTATCAAATGGCTTACACGACCCTCGTAGGAGGCATCTAGGTTGCGGGATTCTATAGATTAAAGCCTCTCCCCATTATCTAAAAGGCATTGTTATCTTTGTTTTGTTTTGCTTTTGGAATATTTTGAGTGGTTATTTTTAAACCGATTTTTTTGCCCTTTTATAGATAAAATTGATTTGGTCCACATTCAATCAGCTTGTTGCCTTTCAGTAGGTCCTAAATATTTAGCGTTATCTGCCAATTTCTAGAAACCTTTCTAGAAACCATTAGCAGCACCCCCTGTGCCTTCTTTTTAAGCTGCATGATGGAACACAGTCTTTTGTGAGAGTGCAACGCAACCTTTGACCCATCAGCAAGGGCTGTTCCCTGAACCTGTGCCCTTAAAACAATTGGATTATTGGTGATGATCGACTTAGTGAAAGGTAACATAATAGAATATTTCAAAATATTGAAAGATGCCCAGGTGCGAACTTAGAAACACAAAACGTCATTCCTCCACCCAGCCCCGGATGAGACTCCCATCAATTTAGAGATAAGAATAGTCGAGAGGTAGCTCTTCATCCCTACCTGAATTTGCAGGACAGTTAAAATTATTATTACTATACAACAGGTGTGGGGTGAAATGCGAAGTTGGTGAAGGCACACGTCATATATGATGCGTTTTCTCCCAGCGCTGCACCCATGTCACACTGCTACTTTGCTCATCAAAAGTAAGAGGTTCGGATTGGGAACCTTGGGGTTTTTTTTTTGTTAGCTTTCCTTAGGAAAAAAAAATCAGCTAGAAGAGAAGCAAATAAAACTGTGCAGCATCAGAATGTAAGTGGTAGGACATCAATAGAAGAGCACTAGGTAGAGCCCACTTTTCTATACATCAACTTTGTGCCTTATTACCTTTTGCACATTATGACACTCTCAAAGAATGCAATTGTTTACATGTAATTATGGCACATAATGCTGTGAACACCCCGCTACCTACTTCTCTGCAACGGAAAAGATTGCTATATGGAACTACTCAAAATTGCACCTTTGACAGATAACGTGCTGCCTCCTAACACGCTTCTTTCTAATAAAATAAAGAGTCTATGCTGCAAAACAGAGGAGAAAGAGTAATTGTAAATGTTGCAGGATACAAAACTACTAGGTGGGTTTACTTAAAGCCCTACCATTTTTCTCTGAAAGTGACATTGTATAAGAAACCATTCTTGAATGGTCTTCTCACCAAAATAGAGTTGGTTTTTTGTTGTTTTTGTGTGTGTTTCTTTTAAAAAAACGCAAAAAATATGGCTGCATGAAAGTTACTGAGTATACACACAAACATGTTTTCATGTCCTGGTTTCACTTTTCCCTCTCTCCCTCCAATGGGAGGGTGCCTGGATTGATTAAAAAACTGGTAACTTGGTGAAGGGCATAGTTATAGCTCAGAGCAACTTCCCAAATACAGTGTGCCGTAGTCAGTGGAGTGCCTCAAACATATGGCTTAACACACAGCCTGGACAGCATATTGAGTGTCTTGTGGTTTTATGATTCCTCATGCATGATTCCTGATCACAGCATGCCATCATGCAAATCATTTCTATGCATTGAAACGAGCACAATTTTATTTTATTTTATTTTTGGAATCAGCCTGAGCGAGTTTTGCAGGCTGAAAACACCTGATTACCCCCATCTCTCAAACCATGGTGAAGCCCATATAATAAAGAAGTATGCAGATAATAAATACCAAAGAAACTATGACGATTAAATGACATGGGCTAAATATGTGTTGTTTCATTTCAGCTTTTTGTTGTTGCTCGACTTTTTTCCTCCTTGTTCTAATTTTTTTTTGTTTTTTTGCAGCTTCAACTAAATGTCAAGTACGAAAATCTAGTTTTGCATGAAGAAACAAACCCTTGAATGTGATTATTTTTTTCCCTGGGTTTTCTTTCAATAAAATGAGAAAAAATAAAATCCATTTTGGCTGCCTTTGGGAAAAATATATGGATCCTAAAGCAGCAGATTTTTCCCCTTAAGTGTGTGTGTCTGTGTGTTTTATTTTGCTTGTTTGTCCTAAGTTGCATTGACTGATGTGGAACATGCAGTATCCACCTGCCCAAACAGTATAAAATCCTTTTATCCCCCCGCCTTTGCATTGTTTCCTGTTGTTTTTTGTTTAAATATATTTGTCTAGATGGGTCTGTTAAACAGGTGGTAGATCACTGCTTTGAGATGCAACATGGTCACACAGTAAGCAGACTATGTTTGGTATAAGATCTTCAGATAAAGTGTCTCCACAGCTGTTCGCTATTGATATATATTTTGTCAGGAAGTTTGTAAACAATCTTTTCTGCTCACAAGTTTTCTAGAGTTATTATTATTATTATTAGTGTTATTGATCATCTCAATATTTGGATTCCCTTGTGTCTTTTTGCCTTCTTGCTCTTTCCCGTCTCCCTTCTTCAGCTCGCTGTTTCTCTTTCTCAGGCTTCGTTACGCTGTCATAAGATGGAAGGGATGCAGTAGATGGGGTGCCTTCTTTTTTCTCTCTGTTTGTCCCTCCATTTTCCATCTTATTGGATACATTTTTTCGGTAAATAAAGCCCCTCCTTACTAAGCGGGCCCGGTACGCTCTCTGGATGACCAACGCAGACACCTCTTCTTGCTTGCGCCGTAGCGTGGTTGTGATCGGCTCATAAGACACTTTGGAAGGATTAGAAGCCACAAACCTCTCTTCCATCTGCTGCCTCAGGATGTCTAGCTCACCACTATCACCCAAGACGCGTTTGGTGAAGGCAAACAGGATGTCCAAGCAGTGGATCCGGTCCCCACTCACCATTGGCAGGTCCATGGCAATGAGTTCAATGGTGTTTGGCTTAGGGACACGTAGCGGATGCTCCAGAGCATCTGCAAAGTCTGCCAGCTTGCAGTATTCAATGAACTGTGTGGCATCGGGGTCAAATTTCTCCCAGATCTCATAGAAGGTCTCAAAGTCATCTTCGCTCAGTGGATCGGCACTCTCCTCTGTTGCCACACTGAAGTTCTCTAAAATGATGGCAATGTACATATTTACCACAATCAGAAAGGAGATTATGATGTAGCTAACAAAGAAAAAGATCCCCACTGAGGGGTTCCCACAGTCACCTGTGAAGCCACTCCCAGGATGCTCTTTGTCCGGATCACAGTCCGGAGGCCCATTAAGAATGGGCAAGAGTAAACCATCCCACCCGGCTGAGGTAGTGATCTGGAACAAGCAAATCATACTGTTGCCAAAGGTCTCAAAGTTGAACATGTCATCAATGCCAGCCTCATGTTTGACATAAGCAAAGTTTGACATCCCAAAGATGGAAAAGATGAACATAACTAGGAAGAGCAGGAGGCCAATGTTGAACAAGGCAGGCAAAGACATCATTAAGGCAAAAAGCAGGGTGCGGATCCCTTTGGCTCCTTTGATCAGGCGCAGGATACGGCCAATACGGGCCAGGCGGATAACTCTGAAGAGAGTAGGTGACACAAAGTATTTTTCTATAATTTCAGCCAAGAACATACCTTAAATAAGATTGGGGAAGGAGAAAAAAACACAGTGTTACAATTTTACTCAAATATCTGATACCCTTTCACCAAAAGAATACAGCAAAAGTGGGACTGAGAGAAACAATACAATACAATCAAGAGCATACTTTTTTAAAGAAAGGGAAAAACTAGATGTAGGACCCACACATGCGTAATCTAAATAACGGCAACAAAGTGCATACTTTGCTTTTCCATTCTGCAGTCGACAAGGTCACAAACATCACTAAAATCTAATACAAAATGATGAAGCATGTGCTAAGCAACATGATAAAATTTGGCATCAACCTGTGAGCTGATGGAAAATCTCCATGCTCACCTACAAGAAATCAGGACAGTATTGGAAGTTACAAAGCTAAAAAAAAACCAACCCACCTCTATTGGTTAATTAGCCCAAAGAGAATAAAAAAGGAAAAGGGTAATATTTCTCAGGTGGGTTTTTCACAAACATTGTGCCTCTAACTGAAAAGACTTCACTTACACAATCATCCATTTTATCTGATACAGAGAGGGCATGTACAAAAAAAAATCATAATGTGTAGGTTGGATCATATGGGGGAAAGTGTATATCTACAGTGTAGAATTAATGCAGTTTGAACCCACTTGAATGGTCATGGCTCAATAATTTGGAGAGAAATCATTGAGCCATATGGAGAGAAAAGGTGGGGTATAAATAAACATAAACATACATAATAATAATAAAAAGGTTATAGTTTGGTGAGGCTCCAGCACTCTTTGGCAGAAATGGCAAAAGACCTTGCAAAACTGGTAAGTTGGGTAAGGGAAGCTAAAATGGTGTAAAACTGCATTCATTCTACAATATAGATGCACTCATAGAAGTCCTAGAAACATCCTGGGGCAGTTCTACATAAACATTTAATCTCGGGGCCGATCCAAGGGGCTGAATTTTGGATCAGCCCCCTCCTACGTTTTCTGTCATATGTGAAAGTGTTTCTGCACCTGTTTCCCTACTAGCTCCCTCCCTACATGCAGATGTGGCTGATCCCTCTCCGGCTTTTTACAGCTCCCATGCTCCATGTCTACTGTGGCTCTCTCTGCTCTCAGTCTCCACTCGGCCACCTGTCTCTCTTTGGGGCTTGCTGGTCTGAGCGGCAGGCACACGGGCCTTCCATCCATGGGGCTCATCTGGAAAGCAGGTGTCATGGCTGAGGTGATGAGTAGGGCCCTCCTTCTTGCCCAAAGTGTGGCCTGGGTCGGGGAGTCCACGCCACTGGGCAAGGAGAGTTTCCCCAGCCAGGCTGAGAGCACCAAGTCAATAAGCAAGAGCCCAGGAGGCGACAGGAACCTCTTGCAGCACAGTGGGGTGGTGGGAGGGGGACCCTTGCTATTCTGGAGCTTACTGTGGGATGAAGTGGGTGCAGAGATGTGTTCTTATGGGCTAGAGGATAAATGTTACTGAGACAGGAGAACCATTGAAAGTGGTAGTCTCTTTGGGTCGCCAAAAATCCTTTGAGGGGCTGCATGCAGCCTGCAGGCCATATGTTGTGCAGGGCTGCTTTAGACCATTTAACATTTTACCTTCTCAGCTGTCAAACAGTAGTTATGTTACTAAAAGGTCTTCCTCAAGGGCCTGGGTATGTAATAAACAAGAGCTGAAACTGATGCAGGACCTGCATTTTATACACTTGGTTGAGAAACTTCTGGGTTCCTGGGTTTCTAGATCTGGGACAAACAACACTAAAAACCTTATCCTAAGTCAAACATTGTACAGATGTCCCTCCATATCCACAGCTGCTGTACCCATGGATTCCACCACCCACAGCTTAAAAATATTTTTAGAATATCCAAAAAGGAAACCTTGATTTTGTTATTTTATACAAAGGAACACCCTTTCCCTACACCATTGCAAATAAATATGATTAGACCATCCATAGATTTCGATATCCATGGGTGCCCTTGGAACTAAACCAAGGGTCCACTTGATTGGTACCATAATGATAATGAAAAAATACCCATACTTACCAACAATGGAGAGAATCACAACCACAAAATCAAAAATATTCCAGCCAATGGTGAAGTAGTAGTGACGCAAGGCAAACATTTTCAGTACACACTCGCAAGTGAAAAAGATAACGAAGACAAGGTTGATCCAATAGAGGATCTCTTCCATCTGCTTGCTCTGTGTGTCCGTTTCAACCATCATGGTCACCATATTGAGGCAGATGAGCAGCATGATTAGTATGTCAAATGCTTGCTGGGTGACAAAGTCGAAAACAGTTCCTTGGATTCTGTTCTGTTGTACACAATAAAAGCACAAGCTTGTTAATTTTATTAAATGATTCCCACATGCTGTCTCACATGTTTAATGAACTCCCTATCCTGGAGAATGGAGCTTGTGTATCATTCACATAATTAGAATTTGGGCAATTAAGCCTTTTTCTCACTTGCATTGGCTCTTCTCATTAGGACAATTCCTTCTGTGAAGACCCAGGTAAGAAACCTGGCTGAAATCTCTTTCAGTAAGACAATGAGTCCAGTTCAAACACAGAAGAATCAGAACTACTTAATGGGAAAGTACTGCTGTCCCAGAAAAGGGATGAGGTTGGCACATGAAGGACTATTCACAGCTTCTTTTTCTATCAATACATCCAGATCATCCCTGTGCTGGCAGGCTGAAGATCAACAGGTTGCAGGTTCGAATCCGGGGAGAGTGCGGATGAGCTCCCTCTATTAGCTCCAGCTCCTCATGTGGGGACATGAGAGAAGCCTCCCACAAGGATGGTAAAAACATCAAAACATCCGGGCATCCCCTGGGCAACATCCTTGCAGGCGGCCAATTCTCTCGCGCTAGAAGTGACTTGCAGTTTCTCAAGTCGCTCCTGACACGACCAAATAAATAAATAAATCCCAGACTTGATTTTAAGGGTTTGCCTTAAAATGTTAAGTAGTTATTTTATTAGTGTTATACCATTTTTGAATTCTTGCACATATTTGCATATTGTTAATCATAAATGACAAAAATCTTGGAAATATATTTTATTGTCATACGATGTTAAAAATACAAATGGAAATTAAACATTAGATTGGCTGTTCTAGAGGAAGAGGGAAGTGGCAGAGAAGAAGCGCTCAGTTTCCTGCTGTTCTTCTATTCTCTTTGCCTCTGTTGTCCCCTTCTCATCCAGCAACAAAACTGCCATTTCCCTCAATTATGAGGGAGAAACCTAGTTTCACCATGGAGCTGTTGTGGGGTCTTCATGACAAAACTAAGTTTCTTCCTCGCAAACAAGGGAAATGAATGGTGCCGAGTTGGTGGTTTTTTCCCTCTGGAGGAAGAGATGGCAGAGGCAAAGAGAAAGGAAGGGCACTTCTGCTTTCGCTCAGAAAAGGAATGCAACCTGCCATCACTCTGAGAGGAGGCGGGAAAATCGAGACTTTATCATTTTGCTGATTGCTGAAACCCTCTCTCAAAGGTGGTAAAATCCAATCTGTGACCCAAAGAGGCTTAGCTTATTTTAATTTTGGTCCTTTCCTACTTGTGCGGGCCTGAGGTATGTAGAAGAGGGAATTGCAGTGAGTGTTGCTTCTTCTATGTTTACATGACAAGCAATGATATTGGAGGTGCCCCCCCTCCCCGCCAGGACTCTGTAAAAGATGGTTCAAAACCAAGGAACTCATAGTTTTACCAAGGACACCAGGCTGGAATGATCCCCTAATCCCCTATCTCTCCCCATGTGGGAACGTAAGGCTCTTTCCATGGCCCCACATGGCAATGCCCTGTAACCCACAATTTATGGACTTTCTATGAACTTTTGGAAACCTTTAATCAACTTTCATGGACTCTGGAACTCTTATGGACCCTATACCAAACCCTTATGAACTTTTATGATATTTCACTGATCTATATGAACCTCTGATGGACTCTGGAGGGAGGGAGGGCTGGTATGATTCCCTTTGCAATTTGCATGATTTTACCCTTATGAACTTGTATGTTTCCCCTTTCCCCATATCCCTATATGAAATATGAAATGTCACCTCTTCGTGAACCCAGCACCTCATGGCTTTGGGAATTTTTTTTCCATTTCCTGAGCCAGCTAAACCCTAGACAAAAGGACTCACCAGGAACTCTTTGCATGGAAAATAAAACAAATGACTCTATTTCCTCAGACTTCGGAGAAGCCAAAGGCTTGCCCATCTGAGGGATGGATTCTAAGGACATTCTAATCATCTTTCACAAAAGGTGTTAAGTCACCTCAGTCTCCTTCCATTGTGTCAATTCCTCTGGCCAATACTGATTCAAGATATCATCAACAGATCCATTCATCTTTTCCTCCTGGTTCATTGTTTCCTGCCGGGAAGGCCTCCTTCCTTCCCATTGGCTGAGAGGTCAAAGCGGCGCTGGCTTCCTGATTGGCTGGGGCATGGATAAGCCGGCCGCACCTCCCACCCAGCTGATGACTCCAACCAATCAGTGCAAAGCCGGCGAGGGGGGCAGGAGCAGTAAATTTGAATTTGACAGCTCTGTATTTCCTATAAAAACTGTAATATTTCCCTTTGCAAACTGTGTCGGCTTTTGCAAATGATTGCAGTTTGACATTCGCTCCAGCTGGAATGAAATAAACATCTTGGTGGCTTCTGCTTCAACTTGGTGAGATTTATTCTGGAATATTGGCTTCTCTTTTCTCTCCAGACAACCCACAATGGCTTGGGCCTAATCCACAGCCATTCTAAATTGCTCGACAATAGCAACACTTGTGGAAATGCCCTGATCAACTACTGAAGGTACAAAAGCCCTCTTTGCTATTCAATTGAACAACAGTACTGGCAAGTACTAAAAAAGTTGGGCTCCCAATTTACCTGGAGGACCCACTCCACAACACCCATGTTTTGGTAGAATTGGATAATTTGGCTCTGCAAAATGCATGCTAATTTATTTCATATATTTCTTAGAGGCCTATTTTCAGGAGGACTTGCAACAAATAAATCAAGAAAACAGAAGAGGAAGTGTTGGGAATATTTGATCTGAAAATAGCCTATTACTTCTCAAAGAGGCTGGGAAGGGCAGCTGCAGGGGAACAAAATTTATCAAAAGACTGAATTTATCAAAATACAGGGTTCTGAGCTGACAGAAACAGTATTTTGAATTTGAGGAAGAAGGCAGAGCTACCTATGTCTTCAAGGAGCTTAAAAAACAGTGTTTAAAACCATAACATGAACTTGAAGCAGGAAGAGATCAAAGGGCCTGGAGAGACAAAAGGGCTTATTTTTGGTCCCAAAATGATAAGTCAGCCCTTGTGAGGAGGGCATTCAGCAACTGGAAGAAATATGAGGAGGGTACAAGGAATTACATCCAGGGAGAAATTGAAAAAAATATTATTTTCCTGCCTGGAGGGGACTCAAGATGGCCTTACAACAAGGCAGCAATTTGATGCCATTCACAACATTTTTTAAAAAAAAAAATACAATTAAAACCAAACAATTAAAACAAGAATTATTAAAAAACAACAATCAAAACCATGCCAACCAAAACATAATCCAGGGCCATTCCCTTTGTCAATCACATTGTTTCATAATCAACTTATTGCACTGCTTCAATTACTTGTGAAAAACTCACCAAAGGTCTTGGAATTGGCTTTTGAGGTTTTTTGGAGCCCAGTTTTTTCATGGCATTATAGTATTTCTTCTGCTCCTCTGTCATGAAGATATCCTGACCTCCAAAGTAAAGGAAAGCAAAGGGAAGAAGGCTGGTTATAACCCATTTACCTTTGTGTAAAGACTAAGAAGTGACTGAAATGGACAGAATTTTTCTCTACTCTATGTAGAAGTTACGCAATATTTTCCAGATAAGATGAGAGACTAGGCCAACTTCCTGGTCCTTCAACACGGACAATCTATTTAGTTCTCTTGCAGAAAATACCAGATTTGAGGTCTAATTCAAAATCATGAACCATCTTACAATTGCTGCTTTGAATAGAGCAATATCGCCACAGCAAGTCATTTGTGTGATGCATGACTGCTACGCATTTGTCTGAGCAAGAGGAATAGTTGTATGTTGTATGTTATGTTTGCATTGTTTGTTTTTGATAAGGCCAATTGGCTAATAAATAAAAATTGTTGTTGTTGTTGTCTGAGCAACCAGTCTGGTGAAGGGTCACTGAAACATTAACATTTGGGGACAGAAAAGTATATCTGGATATTCAATCAATTCAGAGTTTTATGCCAAGATGACTTTACCTTCCAATGGTAAGTAATATACACTCTAGAATTAATGCAGTTTGATGCCACTTTAACTGCCATGGCTCAATGCTGTGGAATCATTGGGGCTTGCAGTTTGGTGAGGAATCAACACTATTTGACAGGGAAAGCTAAACCTTTTGTAAAACTTCAACCCCCATGATTCTATCCGTGGCCGTTAAAGTGATGTCAAACTGAATTAATTCTAAAGTGTAGATGCACCCTTAAATGTGTGAACCATCCCAGAGTATCTCAATATTTACTTAACTACATCATAATAATTCAGTAAATTGTAACAACTGGTCCCCTGTATGTGGGGGATATAGGAAACGTTGACCTATCTTTTTCTTTTGTTGATTGAAGTTGTCGATAATGACACCAATGAAGAGGTTCAAGGTGAAGAAGGATCCAAAGATGATGAAGATGACAAAGTAGATGTACATGTAGATGTTATCCTCATATTTGGGTTGCTCATCTTGCTGTGTAGAAAGGAAAATATACATATGTACATATATAACACATATCTGAGGATCTATACTTTATGAAAATAATTTAGTAGAGGCTTAAATGAAGAGGCGTGAGGCTTAAACTTTTTATTGAAAATTGATGAAGAGCCTGTTAAATCTAACAATCAGAAACAGTCTCAAAACATCATTGCTCCCTGAATGAAAGCTTCATAGGAATACAAAGTGCATGTCATGTTTTCCCATTTACAACATTTAGGCAAAA
Source organism: Anolis sagrei (assembly GCF_037176765.1). Taxonomy (NCBI): domain Eukaryota; kingdom Metazoa; phylum Chordata; class Lepidosauria; order Squamata; family Anolidae; genus Anolis; species Anolis sagrei. The sequence goes on from NC_090022.1 coordinate 140,883,831, forward strand.
AGAAAAAAAAACCCACTTAACTGGATATCTAAACCATGCTTTGCACATTTATGCACCTAAGGGAGGCCCTTCTGTGTACTTAGGAAGCAACAGAATTAGGACAAAGGCCCCATCTTTCATTTCCTCCTTTATATGACAACCAGTAGGTATGACTCTGGAAGGCAGATTTTCTTTCTCTTGTAAAATAATCTGGTGGCTTTTAAAAGCAGCTGTATGATTACAGTATAAAGGTACTTTACCCTTCTGGAATCTACTGCTGCATACATGATGTCCATCCAGCCTTTAAAGGTAGCCTGTTGAAAACAAAACACACACATTTTAACAAAAAAGGAGAATACTTTTCATTCATAAACATAAAACAGAAAAGGAGGAGAACAATGGGAAAGAACACCGAATACTGGACACATACTGGATTAAGCTATTAATCTGGAAAATCACAGTTGTGTGTCTTCTGTTGGTGAAACTGCTTTTACCAAAGGAACTTGCAGAGGGACAGTTTCCGTAGCCTGTTTAGTTCCCTTATCTATGCCTTCTACAAATCTGCTCCTAAATTTCCAATGGCCTCATCACACTAGAGAAAAAATCAACTTAAAATCTGGTTGCTGCCTCCCGCAGAATTTCTGGGTTTGTAGTTTAGGGAGGAGCCTTTAACAGCCTCACTAAACTACAAACCCCCAAATTCCGCAGGAGGCAGACACTGGATTTAAAGTGGATTTTTTTCTTTAGTGTGATGAAGTAGCAAGTACATACTTTTACAGTGGGGTATGGGGTTGCAGGAGAGAGAAGAAGAAGAAAAAAAAGAAAAAGGTCAATTTTGGACACTTCCAGAAAAGCTCAAAAATGTGGGTTTTAAAGGAAGACAAAGAAACCTGGGACCTGATAATATGTCCGCACACAGACCTGTAGGTCTTGGGATTTCTTCCCCTGCTGTCCTCACAGATCTCTATATCAGAACAAGATGAAGGGCAGACAAGAGACATCAGGTGGACTTTTTTTTTTTTAAAAAAACCCACTTTGTTATGCACTGAACAGTATATGTGCATATGCAAATATCTTAATTTAAATATAAGCAGATTTGCATATGCGCATAGCATATTTGGGGTAAGCACTTGGGGTGATGAGGGGAGGGGAAGCGGCCGGGGGGGCAGCAGCGCTCAGCTGGCTGCACCAATTGATTGTGCAGGCCATATGCAGCCCATGGGCCATGTATTGTGTAGGCCTAGGACCTGCACATTAAGGGCCATGCAGTCCTTGATGGAATCAATTCACTTGTAAGACAGCCTTCATTTTTTCCTACTGCCTTCCACTTTGTTGTGCTTTATCATCTTTGGAATCAAAATGTGACATTTGGTTTTTAGCCTAGCCAAGTATTTTTGCCTCCTAGTCATAGACAGCATTTAAACTGAGAATCCCTATTCAGAAAAACCTAACTGTGTTTTGTATAAATTCATTCAGATTCAATTTAGGGGCCTACAGTTGTTCATAGTGTGTATTTGCTGTTCCAGTGTGCCTTCCCTGAATAAGGAAATAATCTCTAGCAAAATGTCCTCAGAAGCACTTTAACTACTCATTGGGTTGCTCTCCCTTCATTTCATTTAAAAGCTTCCTATCAGATACATCCTACCTCTGTTCATGCCCAGCGTTTATTTTTTAAATTTTAAACTATTACATTTGGCCACACCATAGGTTTTTAAATCTTTGTGTGTTACTGTTTATATGTGAGTTATATTAATTGTACTGTTTTTGCTTATTGTTTTTTGTTTTATTGATGTGTTGTCGGGCTTGGTCTCATGCAAGACGCTCTGAGTCCCCTTGGGGAGATGGTGGCGGGGTATAAATAAAGTATTATTATTATTATTATTATTATTATTATTATTATTATTAGTTTCATCAGCAACGTAGTACAAAGTGCCTTTGTGGAGAGATGGCACCCCCCTTTTAATCTTTAGTAAAAGGGACTCTTGTCTCTTGTGGTTCTTAAGATTACTTTGAACTATTTCCATTTTAATCCTTTGTTGTTATAAAATGTTACAAGAGCTATAACTCAGACATTATAATAAAGATCACTGAAAGATTTAAAAACACACCACAACACATACACACACAATATATATAATATTTAATTATCATTTAATAAAGGATGTGATGCTACAGGACCAGAGCTAAGGCTATCTCATGATGGTGCAAAAACAATGAAGCCAGGCAATTGGAAGCTAGGGCTAATTTTTTATAGATAGTCCTATGTCTATGATGCTGCTGTTTTTTTACTGTATGTTTTTGCTTTTTACATGTTGTGCACCATTTTGAGTCCCAATCCAGCAGAAAAGCGGGATAGAAATGAATAAACAAATAAATAATGGGCTGCACAAAGGACTGACTGCCTTAGGCAGAAGAGGCCTCAGAAGACCTTTTGCTTGCATGAAGTAAGCTTATTTTGTACTACAGCCTATGTCTCAGGATGGGTCATCACCATTCAGGTTATTGGAAACACATCCTCTGGAAAGAGCTGTTATGAGAATGCATTGGGCTCTTTACTGAACATGTTCAGGCTTTGTTCTCCCCTGAGGAATAACATGGGATTAAAACTGGCTGGGAAGTAATTCTCTTGCATCTGGACATGTAATTCATTTCCCCATTGATTACTCATTCATTTAGCTGAGATATTTATCCCTTTAAGTTATTCTTAATGTGCTTGGTCTTACTTCTCCCAGACTGCCTGATAAATAGAAGGTTGATGGGTTCTTTCCATGTGAACGTTCTTTCAAGTCACTGGTTGACTGATGAATTTCATATGATATTCTTAAAGAAGGAATGATCAGGCCCCATCTACACTGTCATATAATGTAGTTTCAGAATGCAGTATAACTGAATTGAACTGGATTATATGAGTCTATATGGCCTCAGAGGTGGTTTGCCATTGCCATCCTCTAGAACTCAGCCATAGCTATTGTATTTTTGGTTCTTTCCCATTCAAATACTAACTAGCCTAATATGAAACCATTTTGGTTTTCCAACATTTTTGCTGCACACACACACAACACACAGAGTTTCTACCAGGTAGAACTTACAACTTGCAGAAGGGCCAGGTACCCAGCACCAACATTGTCAAAGTTAATCTTGACGTTCTTCCATCGGATCTCTGTACTGTTGGGCTCCATCAGTTTGAAACAGTCTGTCTCGTTGTTCACCTCTTCTATCTCGAACCGATATTCAGCTGTCTCATTAAAGCAGTAATGATACTTCCCAGCAAAAAGATTTACCCCCATTATGCTGAAAATCAGCCAGAAGATAAGGCAGACCAACAACACATTCATAATGGATGGTATAGCGCCCACCAAGGCATTCACAACCACCTGCATTGGAAGGAGGAGGAAGGAGGAAAGAGTTTTAGTACAGAAAAGGCAATGACTTAGAAACAAAACATAAACATGCCTAGTTTTAGTGGGGGGAATTGAACGCAAGGCTAGTCACAAGCACCAATGTAATCAAAATGACACCTTCTCTTCATCTTCTACCATTTTTGAAAAGCCTTTTGGCAGGTATTTTTTTGCAATTCTGTAATTATTTGATAAAGGATGAATAAAGTTAGGAAAAAGTGGAGGCCTTCATCTTGACATCAACAAGACTCACATTGGATTCCAACAGCTAGGTCAGATAAAGGAATCTCTGATGTAATTTCAGCTAGCAACCATTCCCCACTTTAAAACCAGACTTATATTGGATATACATGCCCTGTTTCTCCTATTCCCATGAAGATAAATGTGGACTATTGAGCCATTACTTTCAAATGGGAGTAGGAATGGGTAACAATGTAATTCTAAGACTTAGCAGTGTCTTAGTATAAAAATATTAAAGAGTCTACATATTATTTGATAAGCAAGTCCAACCATGTCCAAAGAGCTGAGCATGCATGTTTGCAAGCTCAAAAAAGAAAGCCATATTCCCTCCTCTGTACCATAACAAATGAGATTGATACATGTTTTGTAGGGCTTCTTTCCTTTTTTTTTACTCTACAGGTGGTATTTTCACAAATCCATGAAGAAAAATATAGCATGCCTTTAATAGATCTAGGTTAGTTCTTTGCATATCGTATCAGTATTGTCCACATTAGAAATAAATGTTTGCTTTCCCTATATCAAATCAGTTCTTCAGTTCATTTAACTCAATACTGGCTGCTCTGACAGGAACCAGTTCAGCAGGGTTTGGCTGGGCCAAACAATCCCATGATGACCCTTTTTGTTTTTCGTGTCAGGAGCGACTTGAGAAACTGCAAGTCGCTTCTGGTGTGAGAAAATTGGCCATCTGAAAGGATGTTGCCCAGGGGACGCCAGGATGTTTTGATATTTTACCATCCTTATGGGAGATTTATCTTATATCCCCTCATGGGGAGCAGGAGCTGACAGAGGGAGCTCATCCGCGCTTTCCCCGGATTCGAACCTGCGACCTGTCAGTCTTCAGTCCTGCCGGCACAAGGATTTAACCCATTGTGATTTAACCCATACTGACCCTTGTCTGAAACTCTTTTAAAGGAACATGTGAACATCCATAAACTAAATTGGGTTTAATCAGAAAGCAACAAGGTTTGCTTCTTTGTCAGCAGGTGGCACTCTTGCATTACATAATTCTGCAGAAAGTTTTAAAGCGATCCCTTATGGTGGACAGTGGACGCAACATTTTTCTCTGCAGAAAAATATGGGACAAATGATGGGACAAGGTTTGTAAGCAAAACTTCACTGCCTTCTCTGCTTTTTATTTTCAGGAGAAAAAAATGATAATATAACTCCTTAAATCTTTATTTGAAATCTCAGGTTCTACTAAGAACCTCAAAATGTCTGTGTCCTGAAATCACCTGAAAACATGACAATTAGAAAAGATGAAAAGCAATGTAATTACTGGATAAGAAATTTAGAGCAATTTTAAAAATGTTTCAATTTTGGGATTTGTTTGAAAAACAGAATCAGAGCTCTCTTTTTATTCTTTCACTTCATTGTGTTTTTCTAGCCAAATTACCAATATTGTCACCAACTACTACGAGAAAGGGAACATGGCTTTTGGTGTGACAACTGTGTATTAGAAATTGTCAAGAAGTGCATGCAAGTTTCATAGCATCACTGTCACTCCCCACTCCCCTGGAAAATATACAAAGCTGTTTGTGTGTATGTGCCTTCAAGTCACCTGTCAATTTATGGCGATCCCATTAATTTCATAAGGTTTTCTCAGGCAAAAAAAATGCTCAGGAGGTGATTTTGCCCATCCTTTCCTTTGAAATATAACCTAGAGCACCTGGCATTCATTGGTGGTCTCCTAGCCAAAAACTAACAAGGGCTGGTCCTACTTAGCTTCGTATAGGATCTGGTGAGTACATTCTTTAAAATTCAAACTATTAAGGCACAGAACAAAAAGGAAAGAACTGTATTTGGTGGTTCTCAGCAAAATAGTTTCATTTCTTTTTTTCAGCTTCAGATGGATTCGTATTGTCTTTGGTGAGATGTCAATTTGAATTGGGAGTAATAAGAAGGATGGGAGAATGTTAGCAAGTAGTCCAGTAAGTTAAATCCCTTTCCTGTTTTGTTTTGTTAAAGCAATAAAACAAACACAAAATCTAGTTAACCCTTCACAAGTGAAAATAATAATTCCTCCAATGTGTCTAGCAGAAAATAGAAAATTAAGTTTGATCAGATCTGTGCTTGGGTGGAGAAGCGTTGGTCTTCCAGATATTATTAGAACACAGTGCTCCTTATATCTAAATATCATATGAATGTTGATATTGATGAGAGCTGGAGTCCAACAACATCTGGAGGACCACAGGTTCCTACTGCAATTTATTATATTTTCCCACCAAGGGACCATTTCCAGTAAGTGAAAGATGTCAGGGAACTGGAGGCATTCCAGCCAAGCTAGCTGAAAGTGACAATATTTTATTTTCTCAATTCTTTGCTCATATATTTCTGCTTTGATCCAGGAAGGATAAGCCATGCACAGGCTGGAAACTTCTTGTGCATATTAGAGGAGATACAAACCTATGTCCAAATATACAAATTGTTTGTGTAACTGCAATCCTAACCATATTTATTACTAGGCAGTAAGTCCCACTGAAAGCATCGAGACTTGCTTCAGAATAAATACAGACAGATTTATGTTGTGGTGCCATGTCTATCTTCATGTCTGGATTGGTAAGTGGACTCAAAGTCTAAACATATTTGGGCATAAGTCCTGTTGAAATGGACAGCATTAATTAAAACCCATGCCTTTCTTAAACTGGCCATAATTCAGCTCAGTTATGTAGACCTATCTCAGAAAAAGTATTACACACCTTAATGCTTCTGCAAGTAAAAATAACAACATACACCATGTCCTTCTCACATGACTCCCCATCATGGGGGAATGTTATATCAGCTAAAGTTTGGAAAATCATTTTTTTAAAAAAATACTACTCTTCAAAACCTACAGCCCCCATGTAGTCTAACAAAGTCATCCTTATAAGCTATTATTAGAAACACTTTCTGTGCTTGTTTTACAAGGACTAGGACAGTCTAAACTAGAATGCAATTCAAATTTTCTCAAACTGTTTTTGAAGAATCAAAATAAAAATTGTGATCCTTTGCTTGAAATGGTAAAGTCTTAAGCAACTGCTCATTGTGTGATTTCTCTAGATGTGATTTATCTAAATTTCATTTATTGATTTCACTAGCACATGTTTCCATCTAAGGGGCATGTGAGATATCTATCTATCTATCTATCTATCTATCTATCTATCTATCTATCTATCTATATCACAAGAACCTCTAGAAGGCATATATACATACTTTTAAGATGGCATAGTAAGTACTGAGCTGGGAATTTTTGAAAAAGGGGAATATCTGTTATTCTTCAGTTAATCTTTAACAATTCCATATTCATTATCAAACATGTTATAAGGAAAAGGTAAAGGTTTCCCCTTACATGAAGTCTAGTCGTGTCTGACTCTGGGGGTGTGGTGCTCATTTCCATTTCTAAGCCAAAGAGCCAGCATTGACCATAGACGCCTCCAAGGTCATGTGGCCAGCATGTCTACATGGAGCGCCTTTACCTTCCTGCTGAAGCGGTACCTATTGATCTAGTCACATGTGCATGTTTTTGAACTGCTAGGTTGGAAGAAGTTGGGCCTAACGGCGGGAGCTCACCTCGCTCCCCAGATTTGAACCGCTAGTTCAGCAACTCAGCAGTTTAACCTGCTGTGCCATAAGAGGGCCAAAATTTATTATAAAATGACCAATCTACTCTGTGACTGTAGTCCTAGTAAACATTTCTTTTGGAGAAACTCTATAATCAGTGGATCTTACTTCTGAGTAAACTGCATCTTTATAATTCCACACTGAGCTGTTTGAGATCTTCAGAATCAGATCTTGAAGAAAGTACACTTCTACTTCTTTGCACTATTATTATGTCCTGTCAAATTTCTCCCTCTCACCTTAGTCTAAGTCTTACTGATCATTGTGTGTTTGCTAGATGCATATCGCAACATTCAAGTTGTGCAATCCTGTGCATATTGATGCAGAAGAAAGTCCATGGCATTCAATGAGGCTTTCCCCTTAATATGAGTTCTTTAGGATTACAGCCTTAAAAACATAGAGTAGTTTCTTTTACGCACAGACCAGGGCAATCTTTTTTTGAGAGAGTTTAGCATAGTTTTGTTCCATACACCAAACCTTTTTTCTATTTTTTTAAAAAATAAACAGATAATTCCTACCAATACATGAACGTTTCAAGAGCTATGTGGCATCATCTATTGATGTTAGAGAAAGCTCAGGTTCCTTGCTTTGCTTGTGACTTACTGCTAACATATCACAGGACAGGGGACCATAAAGCACGATAAAGGGAGAAGGGAGAATAGGGAGGAAAGCTGAGCTATCAGTCAAGGTTGCCAGTCGCTACTGGACTGGACAGAGAACAACGAGGTGCAAATGAGAGGAATTAAACCAGAGCTCCATTCTTTTGGCACAAAGACATTATTCCGACAGTCCAGCCCTTACTGGTAATCCTGAACAACCCCACCAATATAGCATGAGCTTTAATTTTTTTAAATGTTTAATCTCTTTTAAGTCACCTTTGATCACAAACTTTAAGTGGAAAAAGGAAGCAAAAAAATGAGGTGGTTTAAATTCTGCTTCTTTGCACCTGGTGATTCTCCCTATCCAAAACTTACAGCCAGAAATGCCCCCTCAGATGCTAGAGGTATTAGAAGCCAGGCCAAATAAGAACAGCCAAGTGCCAACAGAGAATCTACAAATGACATGTGGATTGGGCCAATAATGAGGCAGCTTAATACATCTCCCTTTTTTCTTTTCTTTTCTTTTCCCGCAGTTAAAAAAAAAGGGAGAACTGTGCAGCGGGGTGAGGGTGAACCAGAAACGGAGGGAGGTGATCAAGTCAGCAGCTGCATCATGATTCTGTTTGTTGTTATGTCTTTCTACCATTTTGATCGGTTCTAGCATGCTTTTCTTTTTTTAACCCACCCAGCCATAACCCACAGGCATGCAGAAGGATCAGCTCGCTAATGGCGTCTTACCCTCATCCCCTCAAATCGGGACAACGCTCTTAAAGGCCTCAAGGCTCTGAGTGTCCTAAGGGATTTAATGGCACCTAGTTCCGAGTAGCCCAGGGCATTAGCTATAAGGCTGACTAAAGAGACCTACATAGAAAACAGAAACAAAGAAAGGAAAAGGAAAACAAAAAACAAAAAGAAGAGGTTCCAGACTGTTAGAATAAATCCCCTAGCACTGACAGTATTTCCATCCCACGAACTGGACTGCCGGCCCCGGTCCACCCCCAGTTCTAGTGATATCGAAGACAAGACCACCAGCTGCCTACAGCACTTCACTGAAACGACCTGGAAGGAAATAATGCGGTTGAGAGAGGCATAAGAATAAAACAAAAGGGGAAAATAAGTGAGATAGAGGCAGAGACACACAGACGGAAACAGGGTCTGTTGGAAGGTTAGGAGCCCAAACGGATGACAAGAACCTTACCCTCGCCCTCTTAACAGTCTGCAGGATCCCAGCAGCTCCCATTAAATTAAGCCAGACAAATTTTTAAAGGTACCTATGAGAAAGAATACAGATAAATACACACACTGCACAATCTGCCTTAGTTTTGTCAGTCAGGTGGGTTGGGAAAATGGTGGGGAGGCCTATCTTTTCTACTAGTGTGACATCTAATAGGGCAGAGTGAGGGAAGTAATCTTCATTGAAAAGCCAACAATGCAAGTCCGAAGAATGCAATGCACTCATGTAGGGTAAATCGTGTAGCTCCAGCTGGATTTCAGTTTAACAAGTTGATCATCAGTCTTTCCAGTGGAATTATGTTTTGTGTCACTGTGAGTAACAATGGTGTTGAACAGTATGAGAGCAGATGTTGGAAAGAGTCACTGTTGAACTGCAATCTTCTTTGTTATGCTGACTGCAAGATCCTGGGAGTTTAGTCCAAAAATGACCTTCCCAAACTCTGTATGAGTGACCTCAAGTGTAAAGAGAAGTTGCTAAAATAACTGGGACTGAGGGTTGAATCACATATTATGAAATCACCACAAATGCAGCACATACTATGCATTTTTGCTATATCCTCTGGTGTATACACAAAATATTTTTCCCCAAAAAACCAAATCATATGAATGCTGCAAGCCAGATTGTGTTTGGTATAGCAAGTCTGGCAGCTCCAGTGCTGTGGTAGTATTTGAATACAGGAATCATATTGGCTGAATGCACGTTGTGATTACTTTGCATTTTAGCACTGTCAAGAGTAAACATGTTTTGGTTTTGAGCCATTTTTGAGGGGGGAACAGATCACCCACCCACCCCATGTGAATCCTAGCTTTAGATCTTGCTGTGTGGACCTGAGTATCCAGAGGTGGTGACTGTATCTTCAGGGTCTGTGCATGGAGTGGAATTAACCTCAATTTTTAATGTTTTCTTCGTAAACTATAAAGCATCTGAGAAAGAAATATTATTTTTGTTTCCTTTCACTGAAAATTGAGAATGCTCAAAGTACATTTATTAAATTGGAATGTTAAAAATAGCAAAACATTAATTAGTTTAAAACCAAAATAGGTAGAATAACATACGTTTCGATTCACTTTGGCTTCTGAGATTTTAAAAATCTAGGAAATAGCATTCAGGGTAATGTTTTCCAGCACTTTTATCGATGTTTGGAAGTGGTGTTTTATTGTCAATGGGAGAACAATATGGTTTTTCTTTGACAGTTAAGGAAACGAAGTCTGAGCTATGCAAAATGTTGAGGAGAGTTTGGCTCCAGTACTATGAATAAATTTGATGGCAAGAATATGTTGTACTTTATAATGTTGGAATGGGTTTGTGGGTCTAAAGATTGGATCAATATGATATCCAGTAGAGTTAACCTACAAAAGGTGTAAAGTAAGATCAAATTAAAGTATGAATAGGTTATGTCAAACCTATCAAGTGATACAGAAAAATTGATATTTGAAAAATCATCCTATGAACGAAAAGCGAGCATTGCTGTTAAAATGGTGGACCTTTTATAATTGCTTTTCAGCAATGTATTTACTCTATAATGGTTAAAGTGATGATGGGCCATTAAGTTGATTATTTCTGAGAAGACATGTACAGGATTACACTGTTAAGCTCCAATGGTTTAAACAAGTCATATACTTAAATGTCATCCACTGGAAAAAAAATGTAAGAACACTTAGGCTATATCATGCCTATAAAGACATATGAAAACAACACATTTCACCACAAAAATAGTCATTTTTAAATCCTATTTTGGTCAAAAGGGGGAGTGTGACTATTATGTGGTGAAAAAAGCCTATATGAGGTATTTCTTCTTGGAGGGATATGAATTTTGAATACTCTTTGTCCTGAGTTTTAGATGTCCTGTGGAGCAAAATATTGATGCATTTTGGCAACTAATGGGATTATAGTTATCCATTGACTAAGGATACAGTATGTGTAAACGATATTTTTGTAGTTATCGTTTGTACTCTGCACCCACATTTCAAATGGTATGGAATCAGCAAAATGTAATTTAATCTTCTGACAGTGGTTTGTTTCATCTTGGCAATCCTAGAATCTGGTTTGATGGGAAGCAAGTAAATCAGATTGCCACAACTGTTAGATTGGGGGGGGGGGGGGGAGGTTCATATTGTGAAAGTCACCCTTCATCCATTGCTTAACATGACACCAAAGTAAACTTGATTAACAGTGAAATTATGTGCATGCTTAATCAAAAGTAACTTCTGAGTCCTAAGGGGCTTACTTCCTAGTAAATGTGTATAAGATCAGAGCTTTCTGAACTGTTTGTGGAAACAATTTTCTATGTCATTGGAAGTAGCTGTGCATTTATTGCTTTTCTATGCAGTTAGCAAGTGTGATAAAGGCTTCAAAGAAGAACTTTTATGAAACTGGATTTAAAAATTTGGGGTCCTTTTTAGAGACAAAACATGAAATGCAGTTTTTGTGATCTCATCCTCAACACAAAAACAAACATTCAACATTGATTACTTAAATAAAAGACTTGGGGTGAGTAGAAAGACAAATAGCATTAAAGCAACCAACATTCCCTTCTCACATCTTGAAACTTACAATTAAGTGAACAAATATTAAAGTAATAATTTACACTGGATTATGGTTAGTTAGTTTTTAGAAGGTTCTTTCAGAAAAAAAGTATATTGGTTGTTTCTAAAGAAATAATTATATCAAAAAGTATTAAATCATGGGGTGCTTTGTACTATTAGATTAATAATTCACCTTTCTCTAAAAGACAAACACCAAACCAAAACATAACCATACCAACAAAATGTATCATTGCTCCAGAAAAAAAGGGAAAAAAAGAAAAAAAAACTGCAGAGAAATCACAAATATATTTGACATCTTTGGAAACTAGTAGAGAATGATATGGTCAAAAGGTCCCCATGCTTCAGAAATACCACTTGCACATTGTTTTCACTGTGATAATCCAGTAACAAACAATATAGTTATTTTGGAGATGTTTCAAAGATCTTATCCTATGATCTTAGGATGAAGATCTTTCTTACAAGGGCCAGTTTGAGTATATTCTATTTTGGTAAAAATATCTTCAGAGATACCTTCAAAACACTTAAAACATACCCACTCCCCCCACACATTTCATTTTATTTCTTTCTATTATATACAATTATTGTCCACAAAAGTAGTTTGCTGTACATGCATCACCTCACTTTCAGGTCTTCTCTTCTACACAGGGAAGACACTATTTCATTAGAAAATATGGCCAATGGAAGGTTTCTAATTTTGTCAGAGAGACTCTCATCAACAGAGAGAACCTTGCCATTACAAGAAGGGAATAGTTAGAGAGCAAAACTATATGTTCCTGTTTATTTGCATTTACTGGTGCATGTTCTTGAACAGTCATACTGGACTGAGGACGTTGTCTCTCTCTCTCTGCATTGTGGGCTTGATAACCACCTACTCGCAAAACTGCTATTTCATCGTGGGAGACAGGCTACTAATGGCATCTAATAGCGATTTCCTCTTGAGACAAAGAGGAGGAGGAATTCCTATTGTTGCTGCGATTGTGGTATATGTATTGGTGTATTTGTGTGGAAGGCAAGTTAAACCTTCTTTTCCATCCCTGCTGAATAGTATGTGGATCATCTGCATTCCTGCTGTTGAAATCGGGAATCACAACATGTGATAAAGAAATGCTAATGATATTTAAGTGAACCTTTTCTTCTGGTACAGAGCTTCCTTATATGTTTGCTGTAATCAAGGACAGAACGCATTCATGCATCAGAGCACCCACAAGAGCTGCCATAAGAATGCTCCTCAACCCGATTTTCCCCCATTGTGAGTTCTTTCTCTTGAACCATGTGCTATCACTGTTATTATCATTATTTTAAGTTTTTGTATGTGAGGCATTAAATTTTGCCATAATTATGTTGGAAACCACTTTGAGTCCCCCACTGGGGTGAGAAAAGTGGTATACAAGTGAAGTAAATAAATAAATACTCCTTCAGCCTGGCAGCTATAAAAGTAAGGTAGTACTAAAGGAGTTACAGGACAAAAGGGGATCAATTTCTTCCGTGCAGGTTAAGAATGGAAAAGTGACTGAGACTAGCTCTACAGTGCCATATTTCAGAATTCAGGTTAACTGCATTGAACTGGATTATATGCAATGTTGATTGATATAATCCACATTGCATATAATTCACAACCTCTGAGGATGCCTGCTATAGATGCAGGTGGAACGTTAGGAGAGAATGCTTCTAGAATATGGCCATACAGCCCGAAAAACCTACAACAACCCAGTGATTCCGGCCATGAAAGCCTTCGACAATACAATTCAATGTAGTTAAACTGCATTTTGAAACTGCATTATATGGCAGTGTAGATGGGGCCTTAGTTCTACTTCCATTATTGGGTGAAAATTAATTACTATCTTACTCAAAACTAGTTATTGTAGGAGCTGCTTCCAAACTCTGCCCTTACAATACCCAGGACAGATAAACACACTGAAGAAAAGAACCATGCTGTTCAAGATTTGCTAAAAACAGCTTTTTTTCTAAGCTAGTGCTTTTTGGCTGTTGTGATGTGGGAGGCCATCTATTTCCCTCCAGTACTGTATTTGTGACCAGGGTCAACCTAAGTCTGAAATGACTTGAAAGCAAACAACAACAACAACAATCTTATTTCGTCAGCCAAAAGCATTTCCCTCTGAAATACTAATAAGCTTATATTTGTTAAAATTGTTCTTCACTTTAATAGTTGTATTGTTTTTAAGTGTTTTTTCCCCCTACTAATATGATATGTGCAGTGTGCATAGGAATTCATTCATGTTTTTTTTTTCCAAATTATAATCCGGCTCTCCAACAGTTTGAGGGACTGTGACCTGGCTCTCTGTTTATAAAGTTTGAGAACCCCTGTTCTTAACTATATGTGTTTGTAATGTAATTTTCCATCTTTTATGAACTATCTTAAGTTTCAGTCTGGGATACAGGTAGGCTATATAAAAAGTGACGTATGAATGGATAGTATTAATGGGTGCTTGTGATGTTGCACATTTCTATCCCCAAGATCAGTCCTTAACACTTTTGTTGTCTCAACTTCTGGATGAACTATATGTGTGTATTTGTGTGCATTTCTACCTTCAAGTTACCTGTTAACTTGTGGTGACCCCATGATTTTCACAGAGTTTTCTTTGGCAAGCAATACGATGGTTTGCCACTTCCTTCCTCTGAAATATAGTCTGCCGCAACCAGTATTTGTTGGTGGTCGCCCATCCAAATAGTCTGTTTAGCTCCCAAAATCAGACAGGATGTATAAGAGTAAAAATGGCTTTTTTGATGAACTGCTAGAAATCAGATTTGCTTTAGGGCTATTTTTGCTTGTTGACACCTCCTCTGCTCCGTTCTCGCTTTCAATCAACACTGTGATCCCAATGGAAAAGTAGACCTGAGAGTGATGGCATGCAAATGTCCTCAACTTTCAACATCAATAATAAATAGCAGGAGAATGCCTTTCCAACAGTTCCTGCTGGGTGGCTGCTCCTGTTTGATGCCCAGATTACAGAGTGCTACAGGATCAGCATTGTTAAGCCTCACTTATTTTAGCCAGAAAAACAATCTCAGATGTCACAGAAAGCAATGCATAGATTTGAAGAATCACAAAGAGATACGTACTGCTACAATGAGGAAATCCAGCCAGCACCAGGCATTAGTGAAGAACTTCACAAATCCATAGGCACACCACTTCAACAACATTTCGAGGATAAAGATGTAGGTGAAAACTTTATCAGCGTACTCCAAGCAGGTCCGAATGGTCTTCCTCTGTTCAATGTAAATATCCTCAAAGGCCTAAGGGAAAACACGGAATCAAGCATTACTACCCTTTGAATTTGGCAGCAAAGTAAGCTACAAATAGAAAATTGGGAAGTCCAAACTGTCTATACTGCCTTTCTCACCGTAACAGGGGTCTCAAGGCAGTTTACAACATACTAATGGGAAAACCCAATGCTTACATACATGTAGAGAAAAAAATCATAATAAATAAACACTAGCATAAACTATAAATTAAAATAATTAAAACCATTAAACATAAACAAAATTTAAGCATTAAGACAAAGCATTAAAAACATCCTAGTGTAAATATTAAAGTCACATGATCCAAAAATCATACACCGTGGCCATTCCAAATTGCCATTGCACATATATCCTAATTATTTTTTGCGCTGCATTATTTTACTGGTCAAAGGCTTGGTCCCACAACCACTTCTTTGTTTTCTTTCTAAACGCCAGGAGGGAGGGCGCTGATCTAATCTCATTGGGAAGTGAGTTCCGGAGCCAGGGAGCCACCACTGAGAAGGCCCTGTCTCTCATCCCCACCAACCGCATTTGCAATGGAGGTGGGACCGAGAGCAGGGCTACCCCAGGAGATCTTAATCTCCATGATAGTTCATAGAGGGAGATATGTTCAGACGGGTATACATATAAATGTATTTAACTATGCTGTGCCTCACCTTGAGCTCAAAAGTTAATAAAATAATAATAATAATAGTAATTATTATTATTATTTGAAACACAACAAGATTGGTACACAGCAAACAAGATCACTATGCTGGTTGTTGTATTGGATCACACGTCGGACACTTTCTAATTGTGTAGGACTGTATGATGTATGATGTATTGGCGAATAATGCGTGCAGATCCCAGTGGCCTTTTGCAGCTGGCAGATGGTATTCTTGTCAGCGCCAATTGTGTTTAAGTGCAGGCCAAGTGTGCCGATCACCACTGGGACCATCTTTACTGGCTTCTGCCAGAGTCTTTGCAGTTTGATTTTTAAATCCTCGTATCGTGTCAGCTTTTCCACTTGTTTCTATTCAATCCTGCTGTCGCCTGGGATTGCAACATCGATGATACGTTGTTGTTGTTGTTATTATATATTAAAAAGTATAATGGCAAAAGGAATAGAATAAATGGCATGGTCACTGTACAGATTCTCCTGCAGCTGTTATTTAGCTTTTAAAAAAAGCATCTTCACACATTTTCTGTATTTTTAAGTTCGGCTCTTTAGCAAATTCCAATAAAATGTTAACTCTACTTACCAAAGCGCCACTACTCAGCAAGATCATGAAGATAATGAATGTCTCAAACCAATTATGTTCGACAATCAGGAAGCAGGTTTTCCTTAAGTTCCACCACTGTTTGCCACGCCCTTCTTCGATACTAACTTGGCAGCACTTGAACTTTTGCACACAACCTGCAAATGCAAAGTCACCAAAAGCTTTCTGAGAACTGTAGCATTGGTTAACAGGTAAAGGATACATAAAGTCCAAAATGTTGCAATGTAATGTACACATTTTTTTTGAATTGTCATGAGTCATAAAGGATGTTGCTTTACCGCCACATGGCTTGGAGCTATAGATAATATATTGATTATTCACTATTGAGTCTGCATCATAGGTTGGGAGTTCATCCTTTAAGAAAAGAATACTGGCCATAGTTGGAGGTTACATGACCATGTTTGGATCCTTTGATTCAATAACACCCTTCAGGTTCTTTATCGAAATCCTATAAATTCAGCTGTAGTTATTTTAAGAATTGTTTAATTTATTTTTACATTTATACAAACAGGGGAAAACAAACCTAGGTGCTTCACACATTCTCAAGTATGGGGGAACAAGGAATGCGGCATAGAACCAAGACTGCTAAAGACATAAATATCAATATGTGGACTATATCACCTTCTGTAAAACACGCATCAGGATCCAGATACTCTTCTGGTGCTTCAACAGGAACCTCTTCTGCTTCTGGCTTGATATCAATGGTGCTGCCCTCTGATGAACTAGTATCATCCAGTTTCTGGGAAAGCAATAGTAAAAAAAACACCCCCAACAATTACATACATAGATACAGGTTGTGTTTCCCTTCTTGGCATCAGGCACGTTCAGGATTTTGGCTTTTCTTTCAGATTTTGGAATACCTCTATTTGTATATATATACATCAAGAGGTATCTTAGAGATGGGACCCAAGCCAAAATGTGAAAATCAAATATGTTTCACATACACCAAGAATACATAGCCTGAAGGTAATTTTATCCGTAATATTTTTTAACAATTTTGTGCACGGAACAACATTTGTGTACATTAAACCATCAGAAAGCAAAGGTGCCACTATTGCAGCCACCCACGTGGCCCATTTTGGATTTTGGAATTTTGAATCTGAAATGTTAAATCTGTACTATAATCCAGGTGAAAAGAAGGACTTCATTTCATCCTGAATTTGAACTCTTGGCAACAAAAAGTATGAGACTTTTCCTAGTTTAATCTTTTTGAATCACCAAAAGAAAAACACATATGGAAAAGGGGCAAACATTTTCTAATTCCTTTGTCGTTGTGGAGACATGTACTGTATGTTGCTGACAGACTACAATGCTCAGTCAAATATGTCATCATGGCTAAGTCTGAATAAGTAAAACCTGGGAAAATTAGTTTTTTTGGACTATACTTTCCCCCAACTTGCATAGATATCAATATATGAAAAATCCCAAACTTACTTTAAATCCTGTCTTCTCTAGTACAATTTGTTTTTCTTTATGATCAAACAACCAAAAATAAATTGTATGCCAAATAGATTTCCAGATTCAAAAATTATTATTAACAACAACTGAACGATAGTTACAAATACTCAATAAATCTATTTTTAAAGGTGACATTTGGCAGGAGTTGAAAACATTGCCACAATTATTACATGAAATTCAAAAGTGGCTATAACTAATTCTCTTAAAATGACTTATTTTTTGCAATTTTTGCAATTTAATTTCAATGTAAGATGCTTGAGATGGGGAGATTGAATGTTTTTAACTAACTGCATTATCTTAGTGTGAGGCTGGATCTACACTGATTCCAGGTTATCTTCTTTGAACTGGATTATAGGAGTATGCACTGCCATCTAATATAGTTCAAACAGATAATCTGGAATCAGATACTGGATTATTTGATGGTGTATATGGAGTGTGCTAATCACTCATTCAACATCACAGGGTGTCCTCAAATGATCTCTTTCACATGTATATCAAATTCATGCTGAAGAAAGTAGAATCATGCCCAGTGATCCCATCCACTATGTTAGCATATCCTATGAGTCTCCATCTCTGATGTCTGTGATATATGAAATTGTTTTGGCTTTCCAGTCAAGTGAGAAGTCTATGATTGTATGAGCAGCTGTATGAGCACAGATTCCTCAATCAAATAGCATGTTCAGCACATCTATCTGTTGTGTGTGTTGTGCATATGGCATTGAGGGTAGAGCTCAATAGAACATACCCCTGCCTATGTACATATGGATATCAATTGGAAGAGCCTTTTCATATGATTTCATTTCACAAATGCTCCTTGAGAAGGAGTAGGAGTGGTAGCATGGCACTGTTTTGCAGTAGGGAGAGAAACTGAGCCCGAGAGAATGTGAATTGATGGAAATGGCTGCCATGGGTAATGGGCACTAACTTAAACAATTTAAAAAGTGGTTTAGTGCCAATATCCACTGGAAATCCTGACTCTGGTCCTCCTGAAATCTGCTATTGGTTTTAACTGGGCCACTATGAAGACAACAAGTGAATGGGAAGTGACCACAAATGAATGGGGTGTGGAAAATCATGGGAAAAGTTTATTGCATTCATTCCATGCTTACATGCCTTACTTATTGGAGACATTTGGTTTATGTATGTTTAGTAATTCTGGTTATATATGACCACAGCTGACTTGGCTGGAATTTCATGGATTAGCATTTCCCAGATGTTTTGATAGACTTCTGTACTGATTAAGATCTTTTCCCCTTTATGTGCTTATGAACAATTGTTCATTGATACATGACAAGTTGTATCACTTGAGTTTGCATCTTCTTGACTAGAACTAAGAACAAGTAATTTATTTGTATATTGAAATCTGCTTACTACCACAATCCCACATCTACGTCCTTCGTAATGCATAAGGTTTGAGAATGATGAATCTTTCAACTTGTTTGTTCCAATTTTACCAGTTCTAACATCAGTTTGTACATTTTAAAAAAGTAGATGAAAAAGGATAAAATTCATAGTAATTCTATACATATTTCTATGTGTAATTTCCCCTAATATATGCATTTCTATATGCATTTTGCAATTGGAGAATGGCACTAGGAAAAGTGCTGTATCTTGAAGGATTATCCATTTAGGAAGCATGTAGTAGGGAAGTCATCCTTACGTATGAATACCAGAAACAATGAAATGGGAATATACTCTGAGAAGGAGCATGGGTTTGTACCTCTTTGCTGCCATCAGGATCGGTATCACTGCTGAAATCTTCTGTGTTGAGGTTCTCAAAGTCAGACTCGCCTACGGCTATGGGGACTCGGACAGTGAGGTTTGGGTTGTTGATGAAAGACATATGATCCTCATCAATGATGTATTTCTCCACGCTGCTCCCAATGCCACTGGTGGTGCCATTGCCGTTCTTTTGGTAATCAATCTCTCGATTGATGTCAGCCCCCATGTGGTTGGCAATGCAGTTCATCTTCTTGTCATACAACTCATCAAGGGGCTTAACTTCATCCGCCTCCCTCTTTTTGAAATGGGTTTGCACAAGTTCATGCACTTTGATCTTTGCCCAGGCAATGCCTTTCTTGATTCGAATGACGGAGATCTGCAAGTTGTTCATCTCCCCATCATCGTCAGTTGCTGCAAGGTTGTCTGCACTGAAAGAGCTCAGCAACAAGGCCAAGAACAGGTTCAACACCTGAAAAAGCAGAAAGAGGGGATAAATCAATTATTTCTTAACAACATTTCTACAGTGAATTGATAATATCCTCCCCCCCCCCCCCCAAAAGGTGGTAGCACCAGAGGGAGAGATGGGACAGTGGATTCACTCCACTGGGTGGCTCAGATCACCTGCCATTTCACCCCTCCCAATTCAGACCTGTCTCCCTCTCATCAGTCCTTTCTTCCCATGGACCATTGCAACTACACCACTTTATGTTACAACTGGAACCAAATGTGCTCATTTGGCTCTTCCTTCTTTAATATGTTTGCCTTTTATACCATATATTAAAATGCATGGCATAAAATAAACTGCCTTGGGTTCACTGATAGAAAGGTGGTATATAAATAAATACACTATGTAGCAAATAAAATAAAGCTCTTTCTTTGAAAACAGCATACACATAGAAACCCTAAACCAGCTAGTGAAGTGGTTCTCAACCTGTGGGTCCCCAGGTGTTTTGGCTTATGACTCCCAGAAATCCCAGCCCGTTTACCAGCTATTAGGATTTTGGGGAGTTGAAGGCCAAAACATCTGGGGACACACAGGCTGAGAAACATTGAGATAGAGTAAGTCTGCTGAAACATTTCACTGGATACAGCAGATAGATTTTTGGCCAGATCCAACAGACTTAGGTTGGAACTACATGGCCAAGTAGTACAATTTGAACTGCATTATATGGTTATGGAATTGGGTTATATAAGTCTATACTGCCATACAATCCAGTTTAAAGCAATTAATTTGCATTCTGATACTGCATTATATGGCAGTGTAGATGGGGCCTCATTCTTATGTTCCTGGACATAGCACTGCATTGGTGCAGTAACTGTTATGGTTTTTTCCCCTCTGGTGCATAATCATAACAAGAACCTGGAATTAAATCACTGAAACAATTAGACAACTTTAGCTGAAAAGCAAGCAACAGAATTAGTGAGTTCTTTTTCCCTGTGTTATAAGATAGCATCTGTTCATATCCTACTCAAAAACAATCAGAAATTTTTACTGACCACTAAATTTCCAATGACCATCACCATCATAAAGACAATAAGGCACATCGCCTGTCCAGCTACTTCCATACAGTCCCACATGGTTTCAATCCATTCTCCACAGAGAACACGGAAGACAATAAGGAAAGAGTGGAAGAAGTCGTTCATGTGCCATCGAGGAAGCTCACAGTCTGGGTTGATCTTGCAGACACACTCCTTGTAGCTCTTGCCAAAAAGCTGCATCCCCACCACAGCAAAAATGAAGACGATGATGGCCAGCACCAAAGTCAGGTTCCCCAAGGCACCCACCGAGTTACCAATGATTTTAATCAACATGTTAAGAGTTGGCCAGGATTTTGCCAGCTTGAAGACTCTCAACTTGATGATGGTGTAAAAGAAAAATAAAGGAAGAAAAGATTAGTATTACTGCTTTATGTTGTTGCTGTTGTTATTACTACAGCTATACAATCCATGTATCCGTGGAACTGACATACATACAGTAATTTCATTTATCTAAAATTTCAGTTATCCACTTAGGGCCTCCTCGAAAAGTTACACTCTTTTCTTGGTACCTCCATCATTCATCCCATTGAAAACAACAGGATTCACTATTATCCATAGTTGTATGCGCAGAAATGAAGTCCAGGACTGTGTCCCCTGCAGATAAGGGCTACTATATAGTGTACTACTGCTACTACTGCAATTGTTATTTGAGTTTACAACTCTTTCTTTCTCATAGAAAGGCAGGTTAACTAGCAATCTGCATAAAATACATCCAAAATAACAAGTATCCCAAACAGTGAATTACACATATATGTTGATATACAATTCAAACAATATGACATACCTACTGGCAGAAAACAAATGAAAGACAAAAATATGGAAATATATTATAAGGAAAGTAAGTTCCATAACTGGTAAGCCACGTGTGGCACCTCTACAAGTCACAATTCCAGAATAATTATTTTTATATAAAAAGACTATATTACCATTAGTTACAAGCTTTTAGTTTGACACTGCTGCTTGTTAACTATTAAAATTAATTTCACACAAATATGTGTTGATTCTGAATTTATTTTAATAAATATATTTTATTGGAATTATCTTTTTCTACAAGCTACATTGAGAAAGTCTGGTCTAAATAAAGGTGCGCAGAAAATCAGGAGAACCTCTGGAACTGAATATCAATGGAATGGATCAGGAACCAACTTTTGAAAACAAAAACAAAAAATGCTGATCACCAGTATAGAGTAATAATTCCTCCAGTAATTATAAGACATAATATATATTCCCATATTTTTTTACAGAGGATTTCACAGCCGTTGCAAAACTGAAAACTGTAACAGGCAATGAGGAAAAGAAGAATACCAGTCGGAAGGATCGCAGCACTGAAAGCCCTTCCACATCTGCTAGCATGAGTTCCAGTAAACTGAGAGAGACAATAAATCCATCAAAAATGTTCCATCCTTCTTGGAAATAATAGTAGGGATCCATTGCTATGAGCTTCAGAAACATTTCCGCTGCAAATATTCCAGTGAAAACCTATAAAGAAAAAAGCAACAGATTGCTACATTCTCCCCCATAATTCAGATTCATATATCCATTTTCAAAGGGAGGGTGAGGTAGCAGAAAAACAAGTCATGTTGCATCAGAAGTTTAAGTGAAGAAGAGGTATGATTTTTCTTACAGTTTTCCCCTCCCTGAAATATCTGCTTTACTTTTCACTGAATTCCATCAACAAGCACCTCTCTACACCATAGAATTAATGCAGTTTGTTGCCACTTTAACTGCCATGGCTCAAAGCTACTGAATCTTGGGAGTTTTAGTTTGGTGAGGCACCAGCAATCTCACAGAGAAGGCTAAAACTACAGGTCCCATGGTTCCACAGCGCTGAGTCATGATAGTTAAAGTGGAATCAAACTGTATTAATTCTCCAGTGTAGATGTACCCTCAGTACTTCAAAACAAGACGTAATGCTCCCTTCAGCCCTATAACATTTTTGATACTTACAGAAAGCATTAGGCATCACCTCTAGCATTCAATAAAATGCTAGCAGTCATCATACCATATACTTAATAAATCCATAACATCTTCATTGCTCAAATAATAGTTTCAATAAGATAAACGAAATAATGATGAGTTGCTCAGCAATATAATATGTTGGTCTTGACATTTGTTGATCTTGACATTTGAAGTCCACTTGTTGCTGAGAAACTTTTAAAGCGCATTCTGCTTACCAGATTTCCTACGGCCAAGACATGTTCAAACGTTGGAGTCATGGGATGGTGTTCCATGGCCATGAACAGAGTATTCAGAACAATACATATGGTGATGGCTAAATCCACAAAGGGGTCCATGACGATCAAGTTGACAATCTCTTTCAACTTTAGCCAGTATGGGTGGCATTCCCAAATGAGGACAACGTTGGCAAATTTGTACCAGCAAGGGGGACATTTTCTTTGAGATTCCTCCAGTTCTACAGCAACACAACAAAATAGGAAAATGTGACATTTTTGTTGTATTAATTAAAAAAAAAAACAGAGCTACAATACTGAAATGCTAGGTTTATATAATCCTCAAATGATAGACTAAACCAGTCATGGGCAAACTTCGACCCTCCAGGTGTTTTGGACTGCGACAACTCCTGGCTTCAGGCCCTTTCTTTTCCCTCCTCAGCTGCTTAAGCTGGAGGGCCAAAGTTTGCTCATGCCTGAACTGTATAGTCTGCCCCATTTGAAACACTGTGAAAATCATGTTTTTTTTTAAAAAAGGAAATAAAATATATTCAATGATGTTAACAATAAGCAGGGGGAGAACAAGTTAATATTAATTCAAATGTTTATTTTAATTGTATATTGTTAAGGCATTGAATTATTGCCCAAGCTGTAAGTCACCTTGAGTCCCCTTCAGGGTAGAGAAAAGTGGGATATAAATATAGTAAATATATAGATATAGATAAATAAATAAAAATCATATTCAGGGGATGGGATGAAATTGATAAGACACTATTTATTTATTGTGATATATACACACACACACACACATATACACACAAACACATACACACACACATCTTTACCCCACTGTTCCTTCAAGGAAGGAGCATTGAGCAGAATCAAGAGGATTTGGGAATAAACAATTCTCATTTTTGAAATATTAAGATCTAGATACTGTAAAGTGTCTATCACTGTACAGTGATTGTCATGGTCCCAGCACCTCACTCCATACTAATGAGTTTGGTTGCCTCCCATTTGTTTAATAGATTATTGGTGTGTGTGTGTGTGTATTTTCATTTATGAAACGTATTTATTGCTGTTCTCCCAATATGTGACTCAAGACAGCTTACAATGTAAGTAAAAACAAAAGGCATCCAAAGCCTAGTAAAATGATCCAATCAAATACACAATCACATTAAAATATTTAAAAATCATTTTAATACAGGTTTAAAGGATAAAGTATAGTACACTTTGTTAAAAAACAAAAACAAAAGTGAAGACTGCCTAATCAAAAATGTCTTTTCATTGTGCCATGGAAAGGAAATACAGCAGAGTCTCGCTTATCCAACCTTCACTCATCCAACGTTCTGTATTAGCCAATGCAGTTTGCCTCCCGCCCGGATCCACAACTGTTTCAATACACTGCGATGTTTTGGTGCTAAATTCATAAATGCAGTAATTACTACATAACGTTCCCATGTATTGAACTGCTTTTTCTGTCGATTTGTTGTAAAACATGATGTTTTGGTGCTTAATTTGTAAAATCATAATGTAATTTGACATTTAATAGGCTTTTCCTTAATCCCTCCTTATTATTCAATATTTTTGCTTATCCAACGTTCTGCTGGCCCGTTTATATTGGATAAGTGAGACTCTACTGTATGACAAAAAACAAAGGACAATACAAACTTCTAAAGTGGAGATCTTCCTTGCTAGTGGGAACAGGAAAACATATTGCTAAAAATTGAACCTACCTTCTACAAGGGTATTTGTTATGACTGTCATTATACTGTTGGTTCGGTCCTTCCTTCCATAGGAGGCATTTAGTTGGTCCATTGACACCAATAGTGACCCAGTAGCTTTCTTTTTAATCTCTACCTCAGTAGTTCCCTAAAAAATCCATAACATCCTGTTAGTACGGTTTTTTAAATGTCTGCAGAGGGAAATGCAAAAGGCTTTCATTCTCAAAACAAAGGCAGAATTTATTTTTCATACCTATGTCAAAAGATTCCTGAACATGGCTTCTTATTCTTGATAGAGAGATTCTATAAGGCCCTTTGTCAGTTCCAATTCAATGCATTTATCTCACCTGAAGTCCCTGAGTCAGTAGTTTAGTTATATGTAGTTTATGCAGTGAATCACTGCTTTTCTTGTTCAAGTACATCCATATAGACACGTATTTTCAGATACAGCAGTTTTGGGATCTGCAACTTAAACTCAGTTAAAGTATTTGCTAGCTATTTTAAGTCTTTCAATTACCTCATTAGGTCCTATTAATTTCAACAGAAATGATTTACTATGAACTCTTCTATGTTACAAATTGTTACCAATCACTTAATTAGCATGGTGGCAGCTACTTCGCCTCCCCTTTTTAGAGATAGAAACATCATTAGGGCTTGTATAGAATCATAGAGTTGGAAGAGACCTCGTGGGCCATCCAGGCCAATCTCCTGGCAAGAAGCAGGAAAGTCGCATTCAAAGCACCCCCGACAGATGGCCATCCAGCCTCTGCTTAAAAGCCTAAGTGGAATTTAAAAGATCTAAGTGGAATTCAATTTCAACCACTCAAATAACGTTGGTGCTGAATCTTACAAGCTTTCTATATCAATTGGAGACTGACTTGACCACCCAGCTTTTCGAGTGGATCTGTAATAGTTGTGTTTTTAAAATCACGGTGTCTATGATTTTAACCGTGTATGAGCTCAGCAGTTTTAGAATGAAGAGGTAAATGAACAAATAAAAACAAATCCATAAATGGGGCCACAACATTTCCCTGAAGACCAAATTGCATTGAGGTTGTATGTGAAACGCTCTCAGAATTATCATCTTGGTTATTTAAGTTAGTCACTTGTGAATTTGTTTGGAGCACAAGAGAGTGAGGCGAGAGGGACTGTGTAACTCTTTTCTTATTTTTTAATATTTTGTTTTACTCAAAAATGTGGTTTCCTATCTCTTTTTAAATTGCACTGGAGTTAAAAGCACTTAAGGGGAGACTGGGAAAACTATCCATGGGGAAGTTCAGAATCTTTAAAAGAACAAAACAACTACACAACATTGATAGAATCTATCTTGTGTACATATATTGTGACTCTAAATAGCGCCAGCTTATCATTTAATGGCATGTGTTTAAAACTGTTTTTCCCCCAGTAAGATTTACTATTGACTGGTAGACAATGATAAGCTACTTTAGAGTCAAAGAATCATAGAGTTGGAAGAGACCTCGTGGGCCATCCAGTCCAACCTCCTTCCAAGAAGCAGGAAAATCGCATTCAAAGCACCCCTGACAGATGGCCATCCAGCCTCTGTTTAAGAGCCTCCAAAGAAGGACTCTCCACCACACTTCGAGGCAGAGAGTTCCACTGCTGAACAGTTCTCAGTCAGGAATTTCTTCCTCATGTTCAGGAGGAATCTCCTTTCTTGTAGTTTGAAGCCATTGTTCCACATCCTAGTCTCCAAGGAAGCAGAAAACAAGCCTGCTCCCTCCTCCCTATGACTTCCCCTCGCATATTTATACATGGCTCACATCATGTCTCCTCTTAGTCTTCTCTTCTTCAGGGTAAACATGATCAGCTCTTTAAGCTGCTACTCATAGGGCTTGTTTGCACCCATGCTTCTTTGTAAGTAGAAATAGGCAAAGTTATGGCACTCCAAATGCTTTCTGTTTCAAGCAAAAAGGACTGTATTTTAACCTGAGCATATAGATATTTAAGAAAAAAACTAATTTAGTGTATAAACTGCACAGGTTATGTCTTCTCTGAGATAAGATAGATAAAACTAGATTGCTGCCATCATTGCCGAAATAACTTTTAGGTAACTGATATCACATAATGCAGAGATATAGTGTGGGTTATCTTTCGTGCAGTCATCATGCCATATTCTTAATAAATCCATAACATCTTCATGCTGTTAGAGGACTAAACTGAGAGAGTATACTTACATGCTAACTGGAAAAAGTGGTAGTAATCAAAGCTGAAAGTAACTAGGGGAGGGTTCAAACATTCTTGAAGAAAAGAAAGGGGCCGAGATACAGTTTAATTTAGTTTGCAGTAATAAAGATGTCAGAGAGGGTTGTTTGGGGTTTTTTTTTTAAGGGAGAAAAAGCTTGGAACTTTTTTCCTTGTGTATTTTGGCCAACAATGCTGTTCAAGATGGTCACTTTGGGAAAATGTACTTTGTTCAGAGAAAGGGCAAGTGCATACAGTTTAAGAGTAATGGTTTAGACTCTGGGGTGCTTCTGTCTCTTTACTATGTCTTCAGTCCACAATAAAATAATAAATATTTGTATGGACTGTGGCACCTCATGTAGAAGCAACAGAGCTGATTCGGTTTCTCTATGGGGTAAAAGGCATGTCAAGATGTGCCCAAGGACGGTCAAAGGAACTATGTGTGTTTCCAGATTCCACATCTTGTTCTTTTACACCAAGCCAGCTTTGACTTATAACTACCCCATGAGTGAGAGACTTCAATGCCACCTTCTCCTGAACAGACATGAGCAGGTATTGAGTCTATCCAACAGCAATGTGGTTATCCTCTTTTCCTATTGCCTCACACTTTAGGTGAAGGTAAAGGTTTTCCCCTGACATTAAGTCCAGTTGTGTCCGATTCGGAGGTGTGGTGATCATCTCCATTTCTAAGCCAAAGAGCCGGCGTTGTCCATAGACACCTCCAAGGTCATGTGGTCGGCATGACTGCCTCACACTTTAAAAAGTACTATTTTTTTTCTAATACGCCATGACATATTAATAATGACAGCTTGTATAGTGTGATAATTAGCATTATCTCTATAATGAATATCCCCTCTGTAAAAATGAGTTTTCTCCAGGGAAAAAAGATCCCAACAAATTTCCATAACTTTAAATATTATATGCAGAAGTGAGGGGATGTTTTTTGTTGGGCTGAGCCTTCATGGGATAGCACCACTTGGTGTCAGTCATATGAGACTTGCAGTCCAAAGTTTTATATATATAGTCTAGTCACAAGATGGCCATTACTACAAGTAGAACATCTTTTTCTTACACTCCTAAAAATTCTTAAATGATTCATTTCTTTACAGAGCTTCATTTTACACAAAATTGATCAAGTTTCCTGGAGCTTCTTAAATAAAAAAAGATGAGAGATATTACTCTACCAAAGAGGATTTATACGGAATTAATCCTACTTGTACTGGTGGGATTAAGAAATGTATAGTGAATTCCATTCACATTCAGATGATCCTCTAAATAATGTGAATCATTTGGGGATTTAATTTAGCAAACAGCACATTCAACATTATTCTTTCCCTTTCAAAAAGAAGTTCCAAGCCATTTCCCCCTTGGGTGCCAGAAGAGAGGAGTGAAAGAAGGAAGACTGTGAGTTGGTTAATTGAAGAAAGGATGGGTATAAGATTTAAAGCATAGCAATTGGGGAACAGGGTTCAGGCTTCAACATCTGTAGGTAGACAAACCACTTTTCATTCCATCACTTGGGATCCACTTGGCAGCATACAGGAAAGCAGAAAGGAGGACAGACTGCCATGCCTAGACTATCTACTCATTGACTTCCTTACGCTGTCATCAGTAGCTGCCTTATCTATTTTCACCTCAGGCAGAAGGCGTCCACTGGGGAGGTTGGAGGTTGGGCCGCCAATCAGGGAGACCACGCCATTGCAGTCCACGGTGCTGTTCCGCTTCACGTTCCGGCGGATGCTGGGGAAGATGCGCGACGACCGACTTCCCTGGCTGTAGCCACTGTAACCGCTGTAGCTGCTTTTCCGGTCATGGCCCCGAATCGGGATGAAAAGGGAATCCCTCCTGCCTTCGCTCTCTTCCACAGTGCTGTGCTCATCATCGGCAAATTCATTCTCTGAACCCGGGTCGCGGAAACCTCTCTTGAAACTGAAGATGCTGCTTTTACTGTTGTGGCGGGAGAGGTACGGTGATCCTGGTATGCTAAGCAGTGACTAGAAGAGAAATACAGCAAGAAGGTGGAACTGAAACTGTAAAGCAAACAAATGCTAAAGAGCAAACACTACAAGTGGTAACAACAGGGAATTTTCAGTCTAATTGGATAAACAAAACAAAACTCTCTCTCCCTGTGAATTTTTCAAGAAAACAAGCACATATGCACTAATACAAACTGGGAAGCTAGTATATGAAATTCACAGTCTCTCTCACTCTTGGAGTTATCACATTTAACAAAGAAAACACACGACAGACAGATTTGTCATTCTCTGTAACTATAAAAAAAGCCAGCAGCAAAATCAGAATCAGATTACAGGGCACAAACACAGACTTAGGTTGGATCTACACTGCCATATAATGCAGCTTCAGAATGCAGATTAACTGCACTGAACTGGATCATATGAGTTTACACTGTCATATAATCCAGTTCAAAGCAGTCAATCTGCATTCTGAAGCTACATTATATGGAAGTATAGATCTAGCCTTAAAGGTTGAAGTTTCCTACAGCATTACATCCAACTCTCCATCTATGCCCTGATGCGACTAAGTTCCTCTTTCCTGATTTTATAAGGATCATTCCTTGTCTGCTGGCAGGAGGGAAAGAATATTTTTTTATATATAGTATACCTCTCTCTCTCACACACACACACTATATCTATCTATCTATCTATCTATCTATCTATCTATCTATCTATCTATCTATCTATATCTCCGTACTTATACATGTCATTAGGAGAAAACTTGTATATTCTCTTTGGGTCGTATTTGACTCATTAAAGCACGGATTGATTGCTCTATGAAGGAATTACTCTGAAAATCTTTCCTTATGAGGAGAGATGCATCCTTCTAAAGCACCAACTAGTTAATCAAGTAATTGTGAAAACCTTGTTGCATTTCAGTATGTAAAGGGAAAAATGAGTGGGGCAATGCAAAGATGGAATTCAATGGGCTTGGACTAAAAAAAATCCTGAATGCACACATTTGGTCATTTTCAATCAAAGTCTGTGAAAAGGAAGCTAAAACGAATTATACTAATTTCTGTACTTTGGGGAGATGAAAGCAGGTGCTGGGATTAAGTAGGAGCGTGAAACAGAACATTGCATCATTTCTGTTCCACTGTATGGAAAACCTGTCTGTTTGGAACAGAAGTTACAGCATGACATTTTGAATTGCATCCTTCTATCACGGTACAGGTTGCAGCTACTTTCCTTTCAAACGAGTAGGCAGACAGGCTGAAAGATGAGCTCATGTCACCGAAGAAGCTAAGCCGTATCATGCCAGATTCTGATATATTTGTGCATTCAGGAGATCATAGAAAAAAAAGCATAATATAGCTATCTGGAAAGTTGGAAAGAGAATCTAGCCCACTCATCTCTTTTTTTTCTAACACCCCTGCCCAATGCACAGTTTTGAGATGTAAATTTCAACCATCTAGGCTGAAAACATTACCTGGTTCATGATGGAAAGTTTCCGCCCTAACCTGTTGTCTGGCAAGCGGAAGACCTTCCTTCTCATGCCATCTTCTGATTCTGACTTAAAGACTTTCTCAGCATCCCCTTTCTCTTCTCCTTCTGACAGCTCCTTCTGCTTCCGCTTCTTCCTCCTGTTCCGCCGCTCTTTGGCACTTTTAGAGCTGAGCTTGGAGACCTCAGAGGAGCTCTGCGACATTCTTCCACCACCTTCTTCTTCTATGGCATCTTCAGAGACGGTCCCTGCTGAAGTGGCCATGGCTGCCGCCTAGGACAGATGGCGGGCGGTAGAGAAGGCAGAGAGACAAAACACCAAAATGTAGTACCAAATGTGAATTCTACATAGTAATCAAATGCAAGAAGCCCAAATGAACAAAGGAATAGACCATGGGTGTGAAAAAGGTACAGTGATGAATAGCTCTCTGGTAAATTTCCAATGGGCAGGAAATAGTTTTTGTATCTAAACCATTTAACAGAAGCAGCAACAACATTACCTCTTCCACCCCCCCCCCCCACAAAATTATGCTGCTGGAAGGAAGGAAGCTTGAGGTAATCTAGCACAGATATTGTGTAGGAGTACACTGAATTCTGAACAACTGTGATCCTTTTAAAAAAATCACTGGTTGGAAACACCATATTTTGGGCTTTACAAAAATACAACTGCATTTGGATCCCTTTCGGAGTGGAGGGAGGGGGCTTGGAGGTCTAGAAACAGAAAGAAACTGGTCTAGTTCTTTCCTAACTATTCCTGGATTTATGAAGAAACTATACTCAGATCAAATTTTAGATTGGAGTAATTAATCTGCATACTCATAAAAGCATTTTATTATATTTACTTTAACACTGCTTTCTTCTCAAAATTCAGACTCAAAGGAGCTCACACTTAGAAATAATATAATTAAAATGTACAAAAGATAAATATTAAATTGGAATTAAATTATTTTCTTCTTCCTAACTGATTAATCTTTAAAAACATACCTTGATTTCATTCACCAGCGAATTTTATACAGAAAGAGCAGTTTTAAATTTAAAAAAACCCTTTATAGTATAGTATTATTTTCAAAACATCATGTGAAAAAAACCTTTCTCTTTTCTACTTTATTAATGATGCAAAAAGGCCAATAAAAGTGTATTCTAATGAAGAAAACGGATCTTTTGACAGCTTTTTTTCATCCTTAAATGATGAAATCTTAATTCTGTATTCAAATTACTTTTCAGGAAACACTTTTGAGTGAACAACATAAATGTTACAGTTGTATTACCTCGTGTTTGTATTGTTGAAGGCTTTCATGTCCAGAATCACTGGGTTGTTGTGTTTTCCAGGCTGTAAGGCCATGTTCCAGAAGCATGTTCCAGAATGCTTCTGAAACATGGCCATACAGCCCTGAAAACTCAAAACAACCT
This sequence comes from Anolis sagrei, assembly GCF_037176765.1. Taxonomy (NCBI): domain Eukaryota; kingdom Metazoa; phylum Chordata; class Lepidosauria; order Squamata; family Anolidae; genus Anolis; species Anolis sagrei. The sequence goes on from NC_090022.1 coordinate 140,915,625, forward strand.
ACCTAGTTTTCATTTTTTTGTTTTGTTTTAAAAACTCTTAGACCCATGAGAGAATCTTAGAAAATCAAAACAAAAGATCATATAAAGCAAACTTGAAGAGATCCTAGTTCAGAACACATGCTGTTTCATGATGATTGATCAGAGTGCTATTTTGAAATATCCGATTGAATGAAAATTCTAGTGAAATGTCTCATTATGTTTATTTCCTAAATATATTTTATAGAAAATTAATACTGGAAGGAAATTGTGAGAATAAAAGTATTTAAAATATCAAATAACATTAACCCTAAGGACAAATGACAAGCTAAGAGGTATTACTGACATGTTATGATGTATCTTCAAGTTGTTTTTTGAAAATTCATATTTAGTTGTGTATCAGAGAACTAATGGATCAAAAGGCTCAAAATCTGGAATATCTACCCAGGAGTCATTCTGGTCTCAATAGATGTTTCCTGGTGTGTGTCCGTTCAGAGGGCTAAAGTAATTAGCTAGCCTCTCTGAGCAGGTCCGTAGCCAAGATTTTGTTTCGGGGGGGGGGGGGGGGGAACTGAGTCTGAGTGAAAGAGGGTCTACCCTAGCAAACCTTTTGTATCGTTACCCCAATACCCTCATGCATATGGGATATATTGAGCATGGTGATCAGATCATGATATGAATAAACATAACAGTTTAAATAATGTACCAGTAAGGCCTTCTCGCGGACCGCCATGAGAATTGGGGGGGGGGGCTGAAGCCCCCCAAGCCCCCCCCCTGGCTACATGCCTGACTCTGAGGTACATAAAAAGTCAACTTTATTCAGAAATGTAGAAGGCATCTAACTAAGGAGGAAAGCACTTAAAGAAGAAAACAAAGCAAGATCTGTGGTAAACTGGGCCAAAGGAACTGCCTCCAGGTGGAGAATGAGATAGCTGAGGTAAGCTAGGCCAGAGACAGTAGCTTTGCTAGGGATAATCAATCCAAGAAGACACACAGTGTGTGGCTAATACATCTGTACAAGAAGAACAACACAGTTGTAACTAGAAACATAAGGCAATAAAACATGTAGCCACATGTCCAGCTAACACTACTTATGCAATGTGTTAGCTGTAGGTGAGGAAAAGGCCAGACCTTCAATACAGCAAATGAGCAAGTTTTGGATAATCGGAGCAGACAGTGCAGTTACAATCAGTCAAACATAACAGAAAATAATTTTCTCTTGTTCAGGAAAACAGATTTCTCTTGACATTGGCTACTTTTGCATTTAATTTGGGTGATGATGTGGATTTAAAAGATCCGGTTCACTTCGGAGTATTTACACAGGCACACTATGGAACGGCTTGAAGCTAGGACATTGGCCAACAAGATCCACTGTGTGCAAATCAAGCTGATCCACAGATTACTCCCTTACCTCCTCCAGTGGGATGTGCTGGTTAAAAACAGCTTCTCAGTGCTTGACTAAAGCAAAGCAAGTCAAGATAGGGTAATCAAGTGTTTTTTACCAAACACTACGGTTTCTGGGTTGTTGTAGGTTTTTTCGGGCTATATAGCAGTGATTCCGGCCATGAAAGCCTTCGACAATACACTACGGTTTCCTTTCTAGGGTGAGGTGTTTGTTTATCTTCCAGCAGAGCTGTGTATCTGGTTTCTTACTCTGACTGCTGCAGCATTACTCCTTTCTACATAAGCATTCCACATTTGGCATTCAGCTTCCTGCTGTGCAGTGTTTATACACAGATCAAGTTCAGCAGATTTTATGGATTGATCTATAATTTCCAGTGAGTTTTTTAAACGCACCATTTCTGGCTAGATGTGTGTTGGAGTTTGCATTGGGGGTGTATGCTTCGTAGATACCCCGATCTTGAGCTGGCTTCAAGCTGGATGTTAGTGCCTGTGTAGAAGGGCTTATAGCTGCAATTACAAACTTGGGGCAATAGTACGATATAGTGGTTTGAGTATTGTGCTTTAACTCTGGAGACCAGGGTTCAAAGAGACAGACACATATAAAACTCTGCTGAACAAATATAGTCAAGAAAACCACATGATACGTTCGCCTTAGGGTTTTCATATGTCAGAAATTATGTGAAGGCATACAACAACTATAACCAAATGCCTGACTGGAGCAGAACACTAATTACTACATAGATGTATAATCTAGTGCAATGTTCCTTAAACTATCTGATATAGGGGCCAGATCCCTCTCCCCAATGTGCCAAGTATTGGTACCATACTTCTGCTTAGTGGCCATAACTGTTTCTTCCTTTTCTTAACAAATTAACAAGTGAATGGCAGACAATGGCTCATGGACAAGCACCAGTCTATGGAAACACCTCATTAAGTAGACGATCTGGACTACAAATAAGGCAAACAAAAAGCACAGTGCAGAAGGATTTTATATAAGCAGATAGCATGCCTTGCATAAATTCACTTCAGCTGTCTTGTAGCCTATGGAATGGGGTGAAAATGCCTTCTGATTTTCAGATAGAGCCAACATAATGTAGTGGTTTGAGTCCTCTGGAGACTATGGTTCGAAACCTTACTCAGCCTTGGGAAAGTCTCTCTTTTTCAGCCTCAAAGGGAGGCAAAAACAAATCCCCTCTAAGCAAATCTTGTCAAGATAGGTTGCCAAGATAGGCAGTTAAACTGGAAATGCATCTAACGGAACAATAAATCTCCAAATATTATGATTAACCATATTTTGATCTTAAATGAAAATTGATATGACTAACTGTAAGCTGTCTTAAATAAAAATTGGCATAGTATATCCATCCACATTAGACAAAAGCTTCAAAAGCATAAGCAATACCAAGTCTTTTAATAAATAAAGGTGTGCTTGAGAGGGAAATTACCTGGGCTTCTTCCTGTTGCTTTTTCAGCTGATCCAACATGGCCTTGAACTCTGCTTCCTTCTGTTCTGCCTCTTCCAGTGTAGCCTGGTTTTGTTCTTCATAGGCCATGGCTACTACAGCCAAAATCAAGTTCACCAGGTAGAATGAACCAACAAAAATAACGAGGACAAAGAAGATCATGTAGGTTTTTCCTGCTGCTCGCAAGGTCTGTGAGGAAAGGAACACCATTATGAGGATCCCTGACTGTGAGGGAGTTCTTGTTATACTCTGCATGTAAGGACGGATACCTGGTATCATGGACAGTGTATCTTTTTTTAAGGGCTTAACTGAAGAATAGATACACATAATTTTAAATTTATATCTGCTTTGGCGGGTTTTTTTCGTGTCAGGAGCGACTTGAGAGACTGCAAGTCGCTTCTGGTGTGAAAGAATTCGCTATCTGCAAGGACATTGCCTAGGGGACACCCAGATGTTTTATCATCCTGTGGGAGGCTTCCCTCATGTCCCCACATAGGAAGCTGGAGCTGACAGAAAGGAGCTCATCCCATCTCGAGGATTTGAACTGCTGACCTGTCAGTCAGCAGTCCTGTCAGCACCCATTGTGCGATCAAGGGCTCTTCTGCTTTGGCTGAAAATGGATATTTCAATACTATACTGTATATAGTAAGTTATATAATGTTCTTTATTATTTATTATGAATTTTCATATACGACAAAAATAAGAAGACAACTAAAACTATAGAAAAAGAAAAAAAGATAAAAAAGAAACTCATCATAAACTATAAGAGAATACAAAGGGAAAAAATCATACATTGGACTTCCAACATTGCAAAAAATGATTATATATAACTAGACATACTAGCTGTTAATGTATCTATTTCATCCAAATCCAAAAGTTTGAACTGTTGGTACACTTGCATTGTTCCATTCTTGTGCATACAATAGTCTTGCTGCTGCAGTCATATATTGTAGTTTCTATATTTCTTTTCTATTTGATTTTCCAACAATGCAAAAGAGTACAATTCTGGTTTCATTTGAAAATTAACTTTCATTTTTTTTGGTTTCATACTATGTATTTGACTCCAGATTTTTTGAAAAAGCTATACAATGTCATAATTTCTTTTCCAATCAGTTCTGCTGCTGTATCTGTGGAGACTCCTCTCCCTAAGCCTCTCTATTCCATCTTGGAGAAAACTAAGTGCATCCTATCTGTTCAAAAAGGGTCAAGAGGCTTTACTAGTGCTAATTATTTTGAGCCTCTCTAGATCCATACCAAAGAGATTGTTTTGACTCTTCACTAGGAATAATTGATTTAGCGACCAACACAGTGTAGGTGTATATTGAGCAAAGTTCTGTACTCAATAGCACTGAATCACATCGGCTGTTTGATGTTAACACTTCTAATGCTAGAAGAGGCTCCTGTCATTCTGTCACAATTACATGGTAAACAATTGCCTCTTCCATTTCCTTCATACTGCTAATGGCTTCCAGAGGTAGAGCAAAGAAGATTCAAGAAAGATAGAGACAGGATTGTATTACTTACTAACTGATACAAGTTTTCCCAAAAATCCTGAGTCATGAGGCGAAATAAGGCCAGGAAAGCCCAACTGAAGGTATCAAAGCTGGTGTAGCCATAGTTCGGATTTCTGCCTGCCTTCATACACGTATAGCCCTCAGGGCATTGGCTGTAGAAAAAAAGCAAGACATTGAAATATATTGGCATGATGAAAAAGAGGAAGATAGACTACAATTGCTTTCCCATCTCAATTTAACAATTTGAAGTAATCAAAGCATCTCACAACTGTTTTGATTCCGGAATAATGCTTCTCTAAACACACAAGACGTGGGACGCTAAGCCAAGTCATAGATGGAGCACCAGTGCAAATGAAAGCAATGCTAAAAAATTTGACAATGTACTGGAAGTCTATAATTTCATTCTTCAGAAATATGAGGCTTACAGAAAGCAAGAGTATTTTCTAGTACCAAAATTATCTGCATTATCAGAGTCATCTTTACCTATGCAATGTCAACAATGAAATCTATGAGTAAGTGCACAAATGCCACATGTGCTTCTTGAATGCTAAAGCAACATGTCATCTCAGTAGGAGATAAAATTCAATCAGTAACCTCCACAGCAAAATTCAGAAGCTAAAATAAAACCCTGGGTAGTTTACACTTGGTCCAAAATATGTACTGATCTACAGATTGATAAACTCAACCAAGGAAGTCACAGTCCTTCCTTTTTTAGTGTCTGAACAGGGACGTTAGTAAAATTGGCTTTTTGAGTGCCCTCATTCATGGGGTCATCACTGAGCAAAGACATCTTAACAACAGTAACCATATTTACTAAAGTCTAATGCTCACCTTTTTTTGGCTAAATTACATTGTCAACATTGAGGTGTGCATTAGCCTTGATGGTGTGTTAGAATCCTGTACATAAACTCACCTGCATGAAACAGCCATGAAAACCACAAAACCCAGAAGCTAATGGGGATTAAATGGTGGCCCTTCAACTCTGGAACTCGCTCCCCAATGATATTAGGCAAGCCCCCACTTTGGCAGTCTTTAGGAGGAGCTTGAAAACTTGGTTGTTCCAATGTGCCTTCCCTGAATAAACAATAACTCCCTGTTCTGACCAATGTTCTGCAAAATGTCCTCTGAAGCACTTTATCCTACCTGTTGGGTCAATCATCCTACCTTACCGTCTCAAAACCCCTGTTCAGATTCATTTTACTGCTGCTCACACCCAGTGTTTTATTTTTTTAATCTATTAGATTTGGCCCTGCCCTTAGTGTTGGATTCTTGTGTTTTTAAATGTCTTGTTTTTGCTGATATGTTATTTATAATGGCTTTGTATTGTATTTTTATTTATTTTTATTTTTAATAACTTTCTTGTTTATTGTTGTGTTGATTTACTGATGTATGTATTGTCGCGCCTTTTCTCATGTAAGCCACCCCGAGTCCCCTTGCAGAGATGGTGGCGGGGTATAAATAAGATGATGATGATGATATTATTAAAGAACAACCTATTTAAAATATTTTGATATAATTAGATCCAGACTTAGGCTGGCTCTACACATATTTGAGCTCTAGAAGGTTCTGAACTGCACAGTGTGAGTGCAGTTAACCCATTGTGTGCATTCACAGAGACAACAAAGAAGAACCAAATATTCCAGGGCAACCTTAGACACTGGAGTCCTTTTGGCATCCAAATGGCCGTCTTGGTTGAGGGTGCATTTTTACCACCACCATCACTCACAAGCAGCTCCCTCACAGAGGCTTATTAGTGATGCCTCTTATATTGGGCATGTGATTGGGCACCCTGTTGTGAACCCATCAGAGGCAACGTTGACAGCAAGCTTCTACAAAGAAGCTGCTTGTGGGTTTGTTGGACATATGGACATTGGATTGAGCATAGATCTAGTCCAACCCAGTTGTCCAAATCTACATAATACTATGTCTGTACCATTGGTATTGGGGCCAACTCTGCTAATTATTGAATGAAGTCATCTCTGCTAAACACAACGTGTTTAGTAAAAGTAGATTAATGCTCCCTGATTTGAACTCATAATGAGATTTTGAGCGTGTACTCATTTACTGACTTCAGTTTAGATCTGTGGTTCATGGTATGATACTCAAGGAGGCTTGAGGTTATAGGGTGAAACCTAATCCCAGCACTCTGCCACGTAGAGGTTTTGCGTATTTCTGGAAGGTTCATAGGTGTTTCTTTTTAATGATATAGTTGGCCTTCCAAAAGGAAAAGCAAACAACCTCAGCTGACATGGGACTGCGCAAACAATTACTTCATCAATGAATTCATTCAGCAACTTCTGTAACTGTATTCATACACACTGAGACTTTTCATTTCCAGTTGTAATTTGTCAAATTACTTGGGGTTTTTTTTGTGGAGGGGGTTAAACAGAGAGAGAGAGGAAAGGCATTTGAGCTGACAACTTACCCTGCATCGGAGCTGTTACCACATAACAATGGATCAAGAAACCCAGGTATTGTGTAAAAATTCGCTAAATGAGGTGAAGAAAGGAAAGAGAAAAATAATCAATAATTATAATATGAAACAACAGAGATACAAAAAGTGATTTTACAACCTACTTATGCTGTAGGTGCTTTCATGTCATTCATCGATTTATGACGATCTTATAGATTTCATAGCATTTTCACAGGCAAGGAATATTCAGAGGTGGTTTTGCCAATTGCCTCATCTGAAATAGAGCTTACAGCACCTATTTATTGGTGCTCTCCTATCCAAATACTAATCTCCCAAGATCAGGCAGGAATTTGAAAGCTAAAATCCAAGCATTTCAGCCAGTGTAGTGGTGCAAAGTCATCAGGACCTTTACCATTTCATGGCGCAGGCATGTGAGTACTGTAGTGACAGGAGTTGTCACATCACTACTCATAAACTGCCGTTCTCATTGTGGTTCTATATGCACTAGCATGCTTGCAACCTTTGGGGTGCACTAATAAATGGTTGCATGTTTACTGTCCAAAATAATACTTTAGAAATATATTCCTTTGAACTGAATAGTCAATATCTCATTATAAATATGACATGCAATTCACAGTAAACACTGAAAAGCAGTTCATGGAATGAAAAGGATCTGAAACTGTATTAATTTTAAGTTGAGAAGCCAAACAATGCTTCTCACCAAAATAATTTTAGTAAAAGAAAGAGCAATGTACAAAAACAAGACAAATATAGATTGCTAATGAAATGATAGGAAAAAAAATCATTAAAATGCGGTATTTCTGAGAACAAGAATTTCTGGTCCTTTTGAAAATACAGCGACAAAGGTAATCTACTAAATCGAAGAATACACATACAATCACAGAAGAAAAACAACAACACGTACAGTTATTGTTGCTGTACTCTTCCCAGTCAAAGCCCTTGGTGCCGTTTTCCAGATAGGTCTCATTGAGATCAATGGGCCAGATGACACACTTGTTCCTTAGATTCCCCATGAACAGCTGAAGTCCAATTAGAGCAAACACACTGAGGCAAAACACTGTCAAAATCATCACATCTGACAGCTTCTTCACAGACTGGATCAGGGCTCCCACAATAGTCTTCAGGCCTAGGAGAAAGGCAAGCAGTCATGACACTCTTCAGTATTTTATGGACAATGGCCTAGAGAGAGATCTTCTCTAGGATGACTACAATACCCTTCTGGCTACTGTGCTGCCAAATGAAATGATGGGCTTGGGCAGATTAATTTTCCCTGTGGCTTGGTATGTTGTTGGTTGAGCTTCCCTTGCTGGCCTCAGACTCCCAACACGAAGGAACTACACATGTAACTACAGCAGAGTCTCGCTTATCCAACATAAACAGGCTGGCAGCACATTGGATAAGCAAAAATGTTGGATAATAAGGAGGAATTAAGAAAAAGCCTATTCAAAGTCAAATTACATTATGATTTTACAAATTAAGCACCAAAACATGTTTTACCACAAATTGACAGAAAAAGAAGTTCAACACATGGTAATGTTATGTAGTAATGACTGTATTTAAGAATTTAGCACCAAAACATTGCCATGTATTGAAACAGCAGTGGATCTGGGTGGGAGGCAGACTGCGTTGGCTAATACAGAACGTTGGATGAGTGAAGGTTGGATAAGCAAGACTCTACTGTACTATACTTCACTATCTAGGCATACAGCCAGCACTCTGAACCTCTCCTGAGTTGGGGTTGGATGGAGAATAGACTGTGCTTCAGGCAATAGTGCACATTGCCCAAACACAACAGAGTCTTCTTTTACACTATAGGCACTATAGAGTGTCAGCACTTTGATACTACCTAAACTGCCAGGGTTCTATCCTATAAAATATTGGGATATGTAGTTTCATGGAGTATTTGCAGTTGTCCACTAGAAAGCTCTAGTGCTTTATGAAAGTGCAGATCCCTGGTTTCTGTAGGATGGTACCGTGAAAGCCAAAATGGAATTAAAGTATTATAATCATGAAAGAAACCCTAGCCAAAGCAAGTGGGGTTTTCTATGCCTTTAGGATTTTATCGACACCATAACATGAAAGAGGAAGCTGATTTGAATAAAATTTAGGCCATGGAACAATCAGTCCAAATTATGGTATCCTGATAATATTATATAACCATAAGAACAGCTAATTTCCTATCTGAATTTGGAGTTCACAACCTGAGGATCAAGGCACTAAAGGGGAAACATATTCCCAAACATTATCCAAAAATGGGATTTCCTCAGAAATGTGAGCTTTAGTAACCAGGCTTACAAATTAATTATTTTTTGATAACTGGTTGAAAACAAAGCACACAAAATGCAAGATAAGTTGGTGGGGGACAATCACATGCTATGACAAGCAGCCATCTTTTCACCATGCGAGGGAGCTCCTGTTCTTTAAAAAAGCTAAGCTTTTTATCAAGTTAGATTGCAGTGGCGAAATTAACTGGGGGACCTCGAGATAGCTGTAATTTCTCCTTCTAAGTCTAACTTATTGCATAGGGCTGTCAGGAGGATTCAAATGACTTCATGGAGGAACACTATATTTTCTCTTGAAACCTTTGTAGGAATGGTAGGATTACAAATACAACAATCAAACAAATGAGTAAAATGTACGTTTTTCACGAAAAATCTGAGGTATAATATTACTTTCAAGGGATGAACAAACACTTTACAAAATAACCTTTGAAATGATATTCAGAAATATATTGGGATCCTTGAAAATGTTGCTTTCTTGTGCAATGAAGTTTATGTTGATGGTTATGTGGAGGTGGGATGGAAAGCACATGATGTCAGATTAATCAGATGCTGCTTGTAATACTCATGAGGTGCAGTATTCTAACTCTGACACAATTAAGATCTATGATCAGAAAAGATATTATAGGAGAAAGGGCATTGGATGTATGTAGATGAAGACGGCTTTTTCACTCATTCTCCTCTCCAGAATCATTCACGATTGTCAAAACTGTCGGCAATTAAAGCAAACATGGGATACTTGGATTTGCAGTTTATGTAGGGCCAGAAACTGCAAAACCCACAAGATTATAGGATGGAGCTTTGGTAGTTAAAGTGGAATCATGGTGTGATTAATTGTGTTGTGCAAAAGAGCCACAAGGTGGGTTTGGCTGTTGTTCTTGTGATTACAGACAAAAATTGTTCAAACACATCTACTGCCCCAGTATGAACTTTACATTAGCCTTCTCTTCCTCATAGTAAAAGATGCTGCAGTCAGGTCCACAGATGTGTACCCATCTGTTTAGATGTACATCATCTTTGTTAAAAGTATGAAGCACAAGGATGTAAATAAACTAATCTAAAGAGGGGAAAATGAGTGCGTGGCTGAGGACCACTAAATGGTTCTGCCACTGCTATTATCACATCTACTTAGGCCTGAGGGAACAAGATACTGGAGAAGAGGAAGTAAATCTCAGTGACAGTGCCTCCATCATATGTCTACAAGGCTCTAGCAAAAATACAAAGAGAAATGTGAGGGGCATGTTTCCTCTGAATGCACTTCTTGGGCTAAATTTCAAAGTGTATTGCCTTGACTAAGGGTGGCCAACTGTGGAAGACTAGGGGCCACATTAGCCTCCAGGAGAATTTAGAAGGCCCCACCATACCTGAAGGTGGTATTTTTTGTCCTCAAAGAGGGACGTGTCTTGGGACATTTCTTGGCCGACAGAAAGTATTTTGGGGTATCTTAAGCGGAAAAAAATATTTTTGAAAAAAATGGTAAATAGGGGATTCAACAGGGTTCAAAATGTGATAGAAATACACTCCACATTCGTAGAAATTATTTTTTTAGCATTTTGAAACAAAAATATATTTTAAAAAATTGAGCTGAGATTTTTTGTTTTGTTTTGATCTATGGGGGATCTTGGTGCCACACTTTGTCCAACCCTGCCATAGACCATTTATTTATTTATTTATTGTACCCAACCTTTGGTCCTCCAGATGTTATGGATTTCATCTCCTACAATTCCTAGCAGCTGTTAGATTTCTGAGAGCTGGAGTCCAAAACACTTGGAGGACCAAAGGTTGGGAATCACTGCCATAGACTGCAGATTCTTCACGTCTAGGGACACATTTAAGAGTGGCTTTTAAATATGACCCCACATATCACAATCCTAAATCTGATAGCCAGCACCCTCTCCACCAAAATAAACTACAATGTTTTCTTCCAGTTGATACACCAGCATAATCCATATTTTTAACTCACTCACCTTTCCTTTAATTTATGCCCATTAAAGGCATTTAATGAGCCATTACATGTTCTGACTTATTAATTTCTTGCTCCCTTCAATCTACTCCTTGATTTAATATTTTCAGACACATTTTATTATTCCCAGTTCCTGCATTTCACCCATTTTCTGGCACAGAGGCCTCAGTCTTATTCTTCCTAGAGTCCCTCGGTGCTTTTATGCGGTTGTAATTGATATTAACAGCACTGCTTCTGAGCATTCCCAAAGGGCTCCAGTTTTAAAAGCCCAGAAAAGGTGCTCATTCTGCTCCAGCCTTCTGATTATTCCTCCATAAGTAGTGTTTTTATAAGTGGCAACAAGAGCACCTTTTGATCCTTCCTCAGAGATTAAAGTGTACAATTATTGTGGCAACTCTGTCAGTATGTTAAGCATCTGGTGCATTTGTAAATCATACGATAGATCTCTCTTTTTCTGTCAGCTGCCACCATCACCAAGGATTTGGATCAGCATATTTTATTGTACTATACTTTAGTTGGCTCCAGACTTTCAGAGGTTAGAACAGCCATTAATCTGATAATTCAGGTAATTAAATGAAGTTATGCACCTATTGGAAAGATATATACTCTTCTTACCCTGTCTGAATGAAGCAATGGTTACTGAGAAGATCACTACCACTGTGTAATTTTATGTCAAAGGGGCAAAGAAGTCTGCCCATTCATTTGGGGGGTGGGTCACTGTCCCAGAGCAAGGGGGCAGATTTTGTCCCTTGAACTGTTCTCCTCCTGCTTCAAATTGCATTAACTGCAGATGTATACACTGATTAGGAATATCTAATCTAATGTAATTAATCCAGAGAAAACTAAGATATCCCAGTTTGCTCCAGATTAACTAAACATGTGGAAACATCCGGACCTCAAGCTGGTGACGGCCCTATGGGGACTGACTCCCAGGACCGCTTCCACAGTCCCAGGGGTCAACGCGCTCTGCAATCCAGTGCTTCGGGATCTGGGTTCTTCTTCGGGTACCCATTCCCCCCAAAAAGCTTATTTAAGGTGCCTCCTGGCAGCTCTCCTGATATGCAAAAATGACACATGAGGAGGTGAGGAAGGAAAATCCCTGTCATTTTCACCCAACAGGAGAGTTGCTGGTAGCCCCCTCAAGTAAGTTTTTTTTGGGGAAATGTGTCAGGATTTGTAAGTTACTTAACATCTCTGTAAGTGATAACAAGATCAGTGCCTCTGGTCTAACCACATGTGTCACTGTAATTGGGGTGTGGTGGTCAGTGCTAAGATTATTTATATAGGTTGTAGTCATCTTGTGCAAGTTTGTGGTTGGTGGATGTTGGATTAAGACAGAAAGATTGATGTACATGCTATGAGTATTGTCCTGGTATTTGTACTGTTTACACTTTTGCTGCAACTGAAGAAAAAAAAAGCCTTCAATTTGGAAAGAACAGCTTTGTGTTGGTGTTGTTCTTGTTCCGGAGGAGACCACTTCACAGCAAACAGGTACTGGGCTCCTTAAAAGGAGTGAAAAGTCCCTTCAATTTCAAGCTTTCCGATGTATCTAGCCACCTCTCTCCCTCCCCCCCCCCCCCCGGGAAAGTGTGGGTTTTGGGTTTTCCTCCTGGGATTTAGTCAAGTGCAGAATAATAATAATAATAATAATAATAATAATAATAATTATTATTATTATTATTATTGTTATTATTTATATCCTGCTTTTTGTCTCCACAAGGAGACTTAAAGCGGCTTACTCTAAAAGCATTTCAATACAACTTAAAATACACAAATATAAAATATTAAAAATATTAGAAGGGCTCTGAGTTACTTCCATAACACTCATAGCAGCCTACCACTGTTTAATTCACTCACTCTAAATATTTTTGAAACAGCTTTTTGGGTCTGTATCTTCCAAAAACAGTAAGGGAAAGGTATAGTTTAACAGTAATATTATCAACATAGTTATCTATGGTTCTGTGCAAAAATTCTCTGCTTGCATGTGGCATAGTTTAAAAAAACACTGTTTTGTCTATTCATTTTAGGGAGATACTGTATTTTATGGTCTATGAAATGGAATAAATTACTATTAATTTTCAATCATTGTTAATTTTGCTGAACTAAGTTGGAAAATTACAAAAATCTTGATGTGGCATTTTAAAACGACCGGTCTATACTATGATTGTCCCATTACTTTTGGATGGGACATTTTATGGGAGACCTGGCAGGATGTGGAGGTAATGTGCAATCTAGAGGTTGCTTCTTGAATTGCAGCAGCAGTTTGTGACTGACGAAGCTGATTCAGTACAGGAAGAGCAGTCATGTCTCCCTCAACTTTTAAGTCCTGGTACTGTCTACACAGTAAATGCCATCCTATACAGTGCTGGTTCTGTCAGATAGTTCTGTTAGATAGGTGGCTAGAGTGTGATCATGTCCTTTGCTTCAGGCAGCAATATGCCTTGGGACAGCCCTCTGCAAGGGTTGGAAGCATGTAGCTTCCCCTCCTCAAATGGATGATGAGTGAGTTCATCTGAACACCCTGCATCCCCCCGGGAGAGGCCTCTCATTAGCCATTTCACAAATCACACATCAATAAACTAGGCAAATATTCCACTGGGAGTCACAACCAATTCTGGCTCTTTGATTACTGTACTTATATGGCGCACATATTTCCAAATACCTCTTTGCTGTAGTTCAAAAAGGGCACTACTTTTTTTTACACATGCATTTAAAACAAGTGTAATCTTTAAAGACTCAAGGGGTCTTTTTGAACGCTGCTCACGTATATGCTTGTTTCAGGTCTAGAAGTGTTAACACAACAGAGGAAAAAACAATCATTCACAATGCTTATGAGTTAAAGGGGCAAGGCAGGCTATTACAATAGCCTTCCCCTTCAGTGAAGGAGTAAAAGAGCATTGTGTACACTGCACCTCACACATTCATTTGGGGGAATGGGAAAGAGATTGATCACACAGAATTTAGCATGTATAAACAAATGTAAAGCAAGATTGGGTCATATAAGCCAGACCCCAAGCAAAGGCTGGGAAATGTTAACATCATGCATGGGACTCACATTTCAAGGCTAAACAAAGTCCAGGCAGTCCCCAAGTTACAAACATCTGGCTTACAAATGACTCATACTTAAGAACAGGGATGATATAATAGGAAGTGAGAGAAATCTACCCCTCAGAAAGGAAATTCACTTCTAGAAGAGTTGTCATGGGGAAAAGGGGTCTCCACTGAAACTTTAGCACCAATCCTTGTTTTCACAACAAGTCAAAAATTTTCAAAATCCAATGTTCACAGGGACAGAAAGTGAAGTGAAATCTTCTGAACAGGGGCACAGATAGTAAAACAAACATCACAGGGGTGTTAACCCTTCCCTATCCAATGCATTTGTGTGGATGGAGCTGTTCCAATTTACATACAAATTCAACCTAAGAAGAAACCTACAGAACTTATCTTGTTTGTAACGTGGGCACTGCCTGTACACATTCTGTATTTATACATTTTCTTAAGCAAATTTTGTGATTGTATAGTTAGAACAGAACATCTTTCCTGTCTGAAATGTTCTGGACTGGAGGGTGGTGGCGAGTGGGCCTTGGGCTAACCCAAAGCAATTTCAGGCTTTGGAGGCCTCCCATCAAATGCTCCATTGAAAACCACTTTCTTCCATGCCTCAAAGGAGTGCCATTCTCCTCTGTAACAAAGGTTGTCTTCATATGCCCCTCCCTCAAAGCAGAAGTGATCTTCCAAGCACTTCTGGTTTCATATAGGGAAATTGGCATAGCTCTTTTCAGTTTCTAGAACCTATACAGCATGAAAGCCTGGCAATCAGAACTGCCATTTCTAAGTTTTAAAATGATGAAACCAGCAAGCATGGGGATTCTTTCACTAAAGCATAAGTTATTTCTTATGCTTTCAAGCACTTAAAATACTTAGATTGTATTAAAGATTGTCCCACTACACTTGTTTTTTTTAATGGTGGCCTCTTCATGCAGAATGGAAGGCCTATCAAAAATGTTCCAGTGCCATTTTTGAAAAGGCAAGTGAGTGGGAAGGCAGAGTTAGAGGCAATATAGGCAAAGGGATTGGAAATGCAAAATATATTCACGCTTACTGGTTAGAAGCATTTCTCACCTGGAATGACAGAGATAGTTTTCAAAGCTCGGAGAACTCTGAAAGTTCTCAAGGCTGACACATTCCCAAGGTCCACAAACTCTGTGACATATCTGCAACGAGGGAGGTCACACACAAAGAGACACAATGACAATAACACACACCAAAAAGGTGGAATGGGGAAGAAAACAACAACTACAGACAGCAATACATCACTCACAGGGACCTGCAACCCAACACCTAACACCAACTGCCTTACCTGGAATTACAGAAATAGTTTTCAAAGCTCTCAGTACCCTGAAGGTGCGCAGAGCTGAAACATTGCCTAGGTTTACAAACTCTGTTATATACCTGCAGAATTAAACCAGAGTTAATGGCACCAATTGGGGTTACCTGGCTCAGGAAAAAAAAAGCACGCAACGCTCCAAATTGAAAGTGCTTTTCAAATGGCATTTAAAAAGAAACAGAAGAAAAGAGAGCAACAAGATGTAAATAAAACAGGCCAAATCCAATTACTAGTTCCAACTAGAATAGATCCACTGCACGACGTACTGAATAGTAAAAATACACCAGTATATTCCTTTGAGAAGGGAACTTTTCACAATTTAATATAAATCCCATTTTAGTTAATCTATTCTAATTAGGAGTAGCAATTGAGTTTAAAACACAGTTTTTAAAAAAAATTATCTCAGTTATCTTCCTGTTCAGTGGTAATAATTGCACAAGCAACCTCTTTACCAGTGGTCCCAAACATACCCATGCACACTGGTCTACATTCAACAGCTGGGAAAAAGTGGGTCCAGGTCAAAGGCAATCTGGCAGAGTAAGAGTAATCAGGGAAAATAGGCAAAGTTTTGGATATTTCAGTAAACCACATTTTCAGCAAACAGTAAACAAAAAGCAGAGGCTATTTCAGTATGTGTAACATGAGAAAAACCAACAGATCAAGATATTTATAAATACAATTTGTGAATCTCCAGGTAACCTTGGATAGCATGACCGTAACATATGTCTACTTGTTTAAACTGGAAAAATGTGTATGCAAAGGCATATTTTACATCTTAAAAACTGAGAGAAAGAAGATGGTGGCATAAGTCTTTGTGGACTATGTCTACTTTTTCAGATGCATGAAAAAATATATTGGATCACTTTCCTCAAAGGGGAAGGTACCCCCTAAACTTGTTTCAGCAAAAACACAGTGTTGTAGCAATGCAAAAACTAACAGTTTGGGTTTTTTTGCATTATAGCTTAGGCAATAAAATATTAGTCAGTCTTTAAGGCGCCACATGATTATCTTTTGCTTAGAATCTCACTTGATCTATTATTTAAGCAGGAAGGAAATCAAGGCATCCTGGATACCTAATGGAGTAGACAGACTCTTTGAACAATCTGCTGTTCCATGGGACACCTACCTAGGGCATCAATGCAGCAACTGAAGCACAACCTATCCGCCTGCAAGAGTTGTCATTGGCTATGCCGCTGCTGCATGGTTAGGCAGGGTGAAGGATTCTGGCAATGACAGATTTCTGAGTAATGTGTAAGAGCCATTTTTACATCGCTGAGGAAGAGAGATGGCATTTGAATTTTCTGCCCCTGACACCAACATGTTTTAGGCTGACTCTGTTTTTTAAAAAATGCCATTATGATATTCCACAAGATTGAGCTTTAAATCTGCTCCCTTGTTTTCTCCTTCTTCATCCCACTAAAGGCTGTTCCACAAAAAAGAAAATATATGAAGATTGGTTCAGAGAGTTTTAAAACCAAACTCACTAAAATGGCCCTGTGTATTGCTATAGGGCTGACATTTGACACCTTTCTTAATTTATCTTCAAATTACTTGGCAAGTGAAAAGAACTGGAATTTTCAGATAGCCAAGAGTTATAATTTTTTTTTTTAAAAACCTTCATGCCAAAACATCATCTTTGATGCAGTCCCCTTGGGGAGAGAGGGGGAAATACAAATAATAATAATAATAATAATAATAATAATAATAAGAAACACAACAAGATGAGTCCACAGCAGACAAGATCACTCTGCTAGCTGTTGTATTCGATCACAAGTCAGATACTTCCGAATTGTCTAGGACTGTGTGATATATTGGCGAATAATGTGTGCAGATCCCAGTAAGGTGGCCTTTTGCAGCTGGCAGATGGTAATCTTGTCAGTGCTGATTGTGTTTAAGTGCAGGCCAAGGTCTTTATGCACTGCACCCAGTGTGCCGATTACCACTGAGACCACCTTGACTGGCTTGTGCCAGAGCCTTTGCAGTTTGATCTTTAAATCTTCATATTGTGTCAGCTTTTCCAGTTGTTTCTCTTCAATTCTGCTAACACCTGGGATTGCAACATTGACAATCCATACTTTGTTTTTTAACAGGATTGTGAGGTCAGGAGTGTTGTCCTCCCAAACTCTGTCTGTCTGAATTCAGAAGTCCCAGAGGAGTTTGACGTGTTCATTCTCTGTAACTTTTTCCGGCTTGTGATCCCACCAGTTCTTTGTCACAGGCAGATTATTATTATTATTATTATTATTATTATTATTATTATTATTATTATTATCTGCAGAACTAAATTTTGTGGCTGTGCATATCTGGATGAGCACACATGATTTATTGTTATGAATCTCTGTTCTTTTCCTTCTTTCAGTGATCCATATTTGTTAATTCATTGTCTAAAATGTTCATGATTACAGAAGATACAATTTCCCCCAGCTTAGATCTGAGCAGGCCATAACGGGAAAAAAAATTAGTGGTTTGAGCTTATAGTGAAGTAAGTGCCAAATCATAAGATTAAATGCACTAATCTTGGATTAATAATGTACATATAAAAATAGGAGCACCCAAGAGAAATATCAGCATGAGCTAACTGATGCTGAGTATTCAGCCAAAATTTTAGAAGAGTTGGGCACATACATTATTTCTCCTGAAATTAAACAATATGTAGATTTACTAAAAAGTAGCCCCTACATACCTATAGAAGCCTCTCTTTTTTGTACTTTAGCAAGACAATCCTACATTCTCGTATTTTAGAATTCAATAGAAATTCAATTGTATAGAAAGGAATAGTATTGCATTAAAAGTCAAAACAGATTTGTTGTCAACTGCCACTGAGCTTTGACTTATGTTAACGCTATGAATGAGGGACCTCCAGGGCACCCTGTTATCGGCAGCCCTGTTCAGGTCTTACAGACTCATGGTTGTGGATTCCTCGGGTCTATCTACTCTGAAATGAAGTTTCCTCTTTCCCCAGTGTCGCCCACTTTACTGAGGATTACTGTATTTTCTAATGAGCTGTGCAATCTCATGATAAATCTGAAGTATAATAGTCTCCAAAACCAAGATGTATAACTATCTTAAAAAACCTACAGATACATTAGTTTGATACACTCTCTTAGATTATTTTTAAAATGGTTACTATTGGATTAAGTGATATATTTGATACATAAATGGCTACTATCAGTCAAAAGTGAAATGTAACACTATGTAATACGATTTTTGTTCCTGGGTTATAAATCTAATTTCCTAATTGGGTCTATCATAAAAACATGGGAAAAGTTTATTAAACTGCAAAAACTTTGTTTCTGAAGAGACATCCTGCAGCACATTTTCCTATAATTTTTCGATGAATATCTCGTCAAGTCTCAACCAGTTCAACATAGTTTGTGGCAGCCACAAAAACAAAGTTTCTGGAATATAACAACTACTTTTAATGTAAGGACTGCACAATTAAACAGGAATAAAAAATTCACACTAGGAACAGGGGAAAAAAAATCAAATTTTGTTACATAGTGCAATCAAAAAGGCATTGAAACTGTGGATTCTCTCTGGATAAATGTGGCAGTTTACACACTCAACTGCAGTTGACTCATTTAGGCCAGTCTGCCCAAATGAGGTGGGTCCAAGAGTGACATCCTTCTCTTCCAGAGACCTTCCAATGCCACATGGACTGCGCAAAATGGCAAAACAAAACCTAATGCTGGATTTGGCTGAATGTTTACTTCTTGTCCTCAAAATAGGGATTTTCTGATATTTAAAAAAATGCAGGGAAGCTCTGCTATTGAGAAGTGAATAGCAGCCCTTAAAGGCTTCCAAGAGAGAGAATTCCTTCTAATTCCCATCCAGGAAAAGGGCCGGCCAGGAAGCCTGGAGGAATCAGAAGCTGCCTGCAGTCCAAGTGCTGCCCTTTGCCCACCCAGGTGTATGTCAGTTATCATAATCAATACATACAGATCTATGCTGCAAAACAGAAATGGAATGAAGTAGCTCAATTATCTTCCTGCTCAAAACTGCCTTTTTTACCTACAGAAAGTTTGTTCCTCCTTGCTGATCTGTTGCATATTACAGCTTATAAAAATATTAAGAAAAGGGTCCCGAGGTAAAGCTGGGGTCTAAGTTTATGCCATTTTCACCAACTTTCCATTTTTTGCTGTTGTTTAGAATAAATATACAATATAAGGCAGTCAACAGACATCAGTACAAAATCTATGAATACGGATGAAAGAGCTTTGCAAACTTCAGTCCTGCACTCTGATATCACAATTTCATTTCAAAAATGGGAATTTATCCCAGATTGATCTGCAATTATTAAAGAAGTGGGTGGGATTGGCACATTCAACTATCCTGGGTTTTTAAAAACCACTACCACCATTTCCTTTCACTCACATAGAGATTTGTCATAAGAATAGGATAGAGTGCATAACTTACGCCATCATGATGACACTGAAGTCTAGCCAGTTCCATGCATCTCGGAGGAAAGTAAAACCGTCTATGCAGAAGCCTCTTGCAATAATTTTCACAAGTGATTCAAATGTATATATACCAGTGAATGTATATCTGTTGGAACAAAGAATAATTGTAGAAGAAAGCAGTAGCAATGTCCATAGACAAGTATTTACAGACAAGTCTGAAATTCTCATTCTGGTTTCTCCCATTTGAGAAACCAGAAATGGTCTTCACAAGATTTTGGCTTGGATTTGATAAATTGAAATGTTAAGAAATAATTTAAATGGGCAACATTTATTCGACTAGAACAACACTATTGACTTAAATCATTTGTAACCTGAATGGATTATACCTACTATTGAGGATGGATTAAATTACATTATTCCACAAGTGGTTGTATAAGGGATTGTGTACTGATTGCGAAGCCACTTGTGGTTCTTTCATATGCTATTGCATCCTCTTGCTTGTGCAACACAAAAAAATCCCATCCTATCCTTCTTCTGGTTTTAAAAGGCACAGCTGCTAACAAAATGAGCTTTACATAACTGAAAGGAATCACTGGGTCTTAAATGTACACACAGACCCATATGTGCAGTTCCACATCCATCCACTGTCTCTTAATTACCAATGTGGAAAAAGACATTTTTGGCCATAAAGCAGCAGCTGATCTCATATTAGATGGTTTGAGGGAGAAAAAGGAGTGGGCTTTCAGGCTGTTTCCACACAGGCCTTAGATGTCGGTGAAATCAGCATTTGAAATGTCAGTTTCACTTGACATGGAGGCCAAACAGCCAGTCATAACCTTATCAGTTTGGTGGGGTGGCAGCTGAATACCCACCTATGCTGACCCAAGTCAGAACGGGTAGATGGGGCACTGCCAGCCTCCCCTCCCTGACCTCCATTTGCCCTCAATTTACCAGATGAAGCCTCAGAAAGAGGCCTCAAAGCCTTCCCTTGCTTCCGTTCTGGATTGGATCCTCAAGCAGCTAAGAGAGGACTTTGGAGAGGTGAGCTGGGAATTCCTCCTCCAAGGCCTACTTGTTGGCTCTTTCAGGAACCAGGAAGAGAAGGAAAGCTTTGAGGCAGCCATCTGAGGCTTTGTTTGGTATGTTTGGAGGTGAAATAGAGGGCTGGGAAGGAGGCTGGCAGTGTTTCCTCTGGTAACAAGGAACAGCAGCAATCCTTCTGCAGAATTGATAGTCGCCAGCCATAGATCTTTAGACATAAAACAAGGGCAAGAGAATTTGGTATAACTCCCATATCCATGGGACTTGCATCTGTGGTTTCATTTATCTATGTCCAACAAAATATGTCTTCTAGGCATTTCCTAGGTTCTCCAGTACAACCTTGTAGTATTCTTGGATCAGAACTCCTTCATTTCCATAAGATTTACTATGGATATGGGAGTTGTACTTTAGTCCTCTGTGGCGTACACAAAAAAGTAAATTGTATATGTCTAAGCACACTCATGCACATGTAAATCACTAACAAGATGTCAGCACATGTACCACAGGTTATGGGGCATTGTGCCTTGACGTCTTCCTGAAGAGGAACAGGAAGGGATGTTGGTTTAGCTATGTGAGGCATCCTGTTAGTGACATATGGGTATGTAACTTTAGCTTACGTGCCAATATGTCTCTTTTATCATGGGTGCAGAGGACTGTTCTCTAGCCTTGCCCCTTGGCACCTGTCAACTCCTGGGAAAGATTGCTGCTGTTCACTGGTGGGAAGGGGAGGCAAAAAGGGAATTAAGATGATGAAGAGGTGGCTGCTCTGCGCTTCCAGCTGTTTCTTCACCATCTCGATTGTCTTTCTGCTTTCGATTGGTAAGTAAGCAACAGCACCTCCTGCTAGAGTTCAGCAGTTGCAGAGGCAGTGGTTCTCAACCTGTGGTTGCTCAGGTGTTTGGGCCTATAACTCCCAGAAATCCAGCCAGTTTACCAGCTGTTAGGATTTCTGGAAGTTGAAGGCCAAAAGATCTGTGGACCCATAGGTTGAGAACTGCTGCTATAAAGAAATCTATATCAAGAGACAGGAATCTGCATATAACACAAATCGACATTTTATCATAGTTTAGACATATGGCACAGTTGTTTGAAAAATTGCCAATTTCTCGCTAAAGAATTAAGCATGATAATTACAAATTTAGAACATAGTAAAAACAAACTTAATACTTACTCCACCTGTTTCGACCATTCTGGTGGGTTACTAAAAGTCATGAACACACAGTTCGTCAAAATAGTGCACATAATGATCATGCTAAATACTGTAGAAATAAGGTCAAGGAAGAACAAGAAATCACATGTGCATTCCAATGTTTTCAAAAATAAATGCATTAAGTTTCCAGTGAGTCTAAATGAATTTTGTCTGATAACAATACCCGCAGCAACCTCCATAATAACAGGTTTTTAATTTACGACCAGAGATAAACTATTGAAGTCAATTTTATGATTTTGTTGATAACAAACCCAGAATAAATCTACACTGTCCACTTAACAACAGAAAAGGAAGCAGCTTCAGTGTTTTGTGTCAAGTGAAAATAAAACTTCTTGTCATTTTTAATTATTATCCAGAAATGTGTAGAGTTTAACATTAGATCTAATTCTTTTGTTGTTTTGTTTTGTTTGAGGATTTAATTTCTCTCTCTGTGTGTGTTGTTTTTTTTTTAAGGTACCAAGTAGACAGAGAGGAAAAACGTGTATTTTTAAAAAAAATTCTTATATATCTGTATTATAAATGATGGGAAGTCATGGATTTGGTTCAAGGCTTGGATGGTGCTTATATGTACTGCAAAGGTCAGTCTCAAATGGGTTCCAAGAGTATCCATTCCATGTGCATTTTTTCAGCTGCCCCTGCCATAATGCATATGTGCATTGTGCCACAACCTTTAATTACTTTCACTGTGCAATGTGATTTACATTGAAGTGAACTGATTTATATTAAGAGCTCTATTCTAAAGTATTCCCCAACTTTGGCTACCTTGCTTTAAAGCCTTTAAAGAGCTGCACACATTTATGGCATGCATCACATAAACATCAAGCCTTCAATCCATATGAAATGGTCTGTGGAGATGCCCCCCCCCCCAAGATAGACTGGTCTTCATATTCTCAAATGGAACCACTGTTTCCAGTTTCAGACATCACTGGAATGTGTGATTTATGAATTCAAGGGGTATTCCCTGAACCTGGGCATGTAAGGTGAAGAGGGAGAAGAGGAATGATGTAGGACAGTATTGTCATTACAATAAACCATGGTATATTGTGCTAGAATCATTATATATTGGTGGTATTCCTGACAATCTGAATAAAAGAGGATTATGCACAATTTGTCAAACACTTAATTCATACTTTTTAAATAAGCATAGAAAGCCCACTAAACAGGAAATAAGATTATAAAATGGAACAGCAGATATCACTATAAAAGGATATGAATGTATCAAAATTTTAATAGCTATTCTCCTAAACAGATTAAAAGGACTTAAAATGTACAAGGCAGGCGTGGCACTAAATCGGAAGAGTGTTTTGCCTCTGTTTAGTACTACAAAGGTCTGCAGAGAAAAAGAGAAAGATATACAATGTTAGAGGAATATATATTTAAGAAAACACATTTATAGAATTTAAACAGATCTGTAACACAAAAGTTGGGTTGATTTTAAGATAGCACTTAACATCAATATTGCACCATTAAATGCTTTTGTTGTTCATTATGAACCCCACTGAATAAAACAGAAAGCAGAATTAGTAGCATGGGTACTACAAAAATGGGCTGCAGTCCTTTATAAACCTGCAATGTGAATTCTGAGTAGACAAACACACTTCACTTTGCTGTAAAAAGTCTTCGGAGTTCCCTTCTGTGCACAAAAGAGACTGACGGGGTAAGATATGATATTAAAAATTGTGAACGGGATCATTTCAGATTGTAAATCAGGGGGTTCCATATATACATACACCTGTATAGATGTAATATATGGTGTGTTCCTCTCCTGTCATGTTTCCTTCCATTTTATGGCAAGCGCATTAGGAAAACATGATCTCTGATCTGCTCACTGTATGAATGCTAGAAACTTACGATGTTGGCAAATACTCCAAAATATGATCTACCATTCCTCTTTGTTTGAACTAATACAACCAAGAATTATGTGGCCTGTTTCCCACCTCCTTCTACATCAGTGGTTCACAATCTGTGGTCCATGGACCACCAGTGGTCCCCAAGAACTAAAATATGGTCTGCAGCCTCACTGTTGTCAATGAGAGCTACTGGTCTTGTGAAACCCTCTTATAGTGCTGAGGCAACAGAGATGTCAGGAGGGGAGAAGCTGACTACTCATAAAAGGTGCGACAACAAGCCTCCTGACTGCTGCTGCTTCTCCTCCTCCTCCCTCCCCCTGAGTGGAGCCATTTCATGTGGCGCCTGGAATCGGGAGCGCCTTGGGTGGCATATGTTCTGTATCAGAAACTAGAGCTATCCAATGCAATTTTCTGATTCGGCACTGCAAATAACCAAACCTAATCTAAAGTTGACCAAAAACTGATTCATAACCCATTTGGTAATAATGTTGGAGAGAGGTCCCTGGTCAAGTGGTCCATAGTAAAAAAAGGTTGGGATCTTGATCATGAGAATATACATTTTTATTTAAAGCAAATATATCTCAACAAAAATAGCTTTCAAGTTCAACAAAGCTATAAAATGAAACTATTGATCTAAATATAGTAAAGGTAAAGGTTTTCCCCTGACATTAAGTTCAGTTGTGTCCAACTCTGGGGGTTGGTGCTCATCTCCATTTCTAAGCCAAAGAGCCGGCGCTGTCCGTAGATACCTCCACAGTCATGTGGCTAGCATGACTACATGGAGCGCTGGTACCTTCCTACCGGAGTGGTGCCTATTGATATACTCACATTTGCATGTTTTCAAACTGCTAAGTTGGTAGAAGCTGTGGCTGACAGCGGAAGCTCACACTGCCCCCCAAATTCGAACCTACGACCTTTCGGTCAACAAACTCAGCAGCTCAGCGGTTTAACCCACTGTGCCACTGGGGGCTTCTGATCTAAATATAGTAATCTAAAAATAATTCCATACATGTTATCCAATGAACGGGAAGCAACAGTAGCAATAAGGAGCCAAAAGAAAAAAAAATCTGTTAAGCAACACATGCTTCTTTATAATATTTCGTTTCATAAATATTCCAGTTCACTTTTGTTCCACTCACTATGCCACACTGTTTTTTGGTCCTCATCTTGGAAATCTTAAGGACCTTTCAGTCTAGTCTTCATCTTTTTCTATTATTTCTGTCACATGTTCTGTATTTGGTGCTCCTCTGACATATCAATAAGTTTAAAACAGCTTGCAATCCATTCATTCATGCACACATTTGTTCATTTAATGTCTAACCTTCCTTCCCATATGGAACTCAAGGCACCTTAGAACACAAATTAAAACAAAATGTTGCTAAAATGATATAATACAAAAGTAAAAAGAAATAAACAGACAAAGCCAATCCAAACCTTTAAAACAGTTAATGCACACTTAATGCATAGTAACATAAAAATAAAGTAAACCTGTTAAAAGCTTAAGACCAAAGGAATTGAATGGCTTCTGTCTGCTGGTGGAAAAAGAGCAGAGAGGAGGCCAGCTGAATCTCCCATTGCTGGGAATTCCCTAAGTTGGGAGCAGCCAGAAAGTAGTTGCTGTCCTGAGTCTGTGAAGGTGACGTGACTGCCAGAAAGCACTCCCTTGGAAGACTGTAGACTTGGGCAGGTTCATATGAAGAGCTATAGGTTTGTATTGTCGAAGGCTTTCATGGCTAGAATCACTGGGTTGTTGTAGGTTTTTTCGGGCTATATGGCCATGTTCTAGAGGCATTCTCTCCTGGTTTTTGATAGTTTTTTGATAGTATGGCTCCAACCCGTATAGGTTACACTGAACGAGAAACAGATCCATAGCCAGTGAAACTGCTTCAACAGGGGATATATCCAGACACATGGCTTCAAATGGTACTAGCTGTAAACCACTGTATTACTATTCTATTTTTCCTCTCCCTTTCTTCTTATTTGGTAAGGAAAAAATTTAAAATGTCAAAGAAGAAACAAAGACAGGTTAAAGGTGGAAGACACCATTTTGATCTCCCTTGCCAAACTGCATGTCTGAAGTAGAATGACTATTAAATTTTTCTTATTTCATAAGAAAAAAGACTAAAATGTCACAGAGAAAACTCAGGAAGGTTACAGGTGGAAGAGTTCATTTCAATCTCTCTTCCTAAACTGCATGTTTGAAGTAGAATGACTACACAATAAAAGTATTTTCTGGATGCAACCCCACAGATAATACCTATCACCCCTTTACATAGTAAGGGGTTCACTTGAGATGTGTTTCATAGAAGAAGAAACTGAGAAAATTTAGTCCGTATCCTTCATTGCCCCACCATGGGACAAATTTTCCATTTTTCCAGGGAAGTATTTTCTTTTGCAATCAGTGAAATGTGTTTTAAGACGATTCTATGCACTAAAAATGTCAGGAACTTCATAGAATGAAGATAAGTATGAAAGACAGTCTACAGAATTAGAGGACAACAATTCCTATGCATGCTATAAACATACATAACACTCAGATCATTCATATCCGAATGATCAGAGAGAGAGAGAGAGAGAGAGAGAGAGAGAGAATCCCATTATTATTATTATTATTATTATTATTATTACGGTGCTTTTTCTTTCCAAAATAGCAGCTTACAGTAAAACTGATTCAAGACAATTTAAAACCCCCAAACATACAAATATTAAAATAGAATTGAATATTAACGGTATTACAAATAAACAGCTAATTGTGAATAGGTTTTAAAACTAAATAAAACCTATTCACAATTAAAACGCAGCACCCCCTGACTTGATCTATGCTAGTGGGTGCTACCATCTTCATGAAAAGAGCTTGCAGGTTGCCTTCATTATTTATCACAATATACCATTAAGAATTCAGAATTTTTAGCATTGAGTTAAATTTCTACCTGAACATGTCGTGATTGCCCAATTCTTCAGGTCAAAAACACCTTTTCTCAACCTAAGACTTCATATTTCATTTATGAAACTTTACATCTATAAAATTTATAATGGCAGTACAAAGGAAGTGACAGTGCAACTGAATGGCTGCATTCCTGGCCCATCTAGACAACAGGATCAGGTTCAGAAGGGCCTGTTGTAAAAGGTTGGGTCTATTACGAAAATATAGAACATAATTAAACTTCCCCTAAAATATCTGTTCTCATTCCAGTGCAGATATTGTGGGAAGGTGCTACTCTAACCTTTCTCTCTCTTTTTCTCTCTGACATACCAATAATACACATGAAATACACACATACATATTCCACAAGGAAAAGATGCTATCTTCAGTATAACTGTGTACAACTAAATATTTGAAAGGCTGTCAAAAGATCATTCTTATTTAAAGTCTTCTCTCTATAAACACCAAATATTTCTCAAATCAGCTTTGAGACTTTGCAAATAACAGGACAAACACGTCAAATCCACTCCTTTGCCATGAAAGCTGTTCGGAAAAGATGTGACCCAACAACATGCAATTGGTTGAAGGAATAATATGTATAACCAAACATACTTATGTTTACAGCTATCTCTGTAATAAGGACCTACGCTAGAGACAAGGAAAACATATTCATGAGAGGTCTGTTGGTGCTAAGTCACACTGAAATGTATTTACATATTTATTTTAATACACATCTTTCCCCAAATGTAACCATATACACTTTCCCCAAATGTAACCTCTTGGCAAATTCAGAGTTCTCCAAGAAAAGAGGAGGTTCACTTCACACAGAACATTCTGGATCTCAAGAGATGCTACTTTTGTAGTATTAATGGAGATGAAATTTTATTGCCTATCATTTTGGGGGCCCATTTTTAAACATTTTTGCCTAAGAAAAAAGCCGGCGAAACTTCTAACGCTTGCGTGATATATTTTCTGTACTTCAGTTAGCACAAGAATCACTGTTTTATGGATTTTATTCTATGTTATTACTGTTGCCCACTTGAGCACCTTTTTGGAGGAGATGAAAGATGTACATCAAAGCAATAAATAAATATATAAATTATGTAAGCACCCAAATTGCATCTTCTGACTATTCATCCATCCACGGCTCCATACCAGAGATTTGGGAGCACTGGACAATATATTAAAGTAAGGAAATGAAAATGCCACATTAAAAACAAATGCATTTGTTTGTCCACAAAGAAATAGTCCTTGCCCTTGATAAACTCCAAGGGCGGGGGGGGGGGGGAGGTCTCATATTCCTATGAAACCAATAGAAGCATCTCCTTATCTTGATTGTTTAGGGCTTTGGAAACTAGTCTTCTTTATGCTGATATGGAGTGGTCTCCAACAAAAGGCAGGCGATCAGGCACATCTGAACTACCTGCAGTTTTTGGATTAACCTTAAGGGAAACTCTAGCAACTAAAAATATCTCCAACAATTAATGCTCTTTCAGAAAGAATTCAACCCCATCTAGGACAGGTAACAAAACTGCCTCTTGGACACAAGGAGACAAATACGTTTCTGCCTTGCTAGGATTCAGGCTTAATTTATTGCCCTTCAACCCACCCAATTCTAAGTACAAACGTTGGTCTGGGAGTTTTATGGTCATTGCTCATTTAGCTGTTATATTGAGAATGAACTATTTGTCATCAGTATACTAGTCAGATCCAGTAATCACACTCCTGAAGGCTGGGAAATGACTGTATTGAAACACTTAAGACATTAGTCCTGCTCTGATTTGCTGGACTGAAGCCAGTTCTTCCCAGGTACTAAAATTCCCAGGTACTCAAATATAAGCCTCCAAAGAAAATATCCAGTGGGGTTTCCTCGTCTCCAGTTATGTCCAGTTATGTACATGGGAGCTTGCAGGGAGAGACGGCTTCCTTCTCAATTTCACTATTGAAAGGCATTCCCTCAGTAGACCATCCCATTCCACCCGACCAATGGACCTTTCTGAACTTATGGAGTATGTCAGGGCCTACTCCTGGCAGTATGTTTATCTGTAAACATGTTTATACTATAGTACTGGAACATCAGTAGAGGATGGGCCTCTGACCCTCCAGCAATAAAGCTCTTTGCTGATGGCATCCATTTTTTTCAAGGATGTAACTTTCCCTCTTCTTTTCCCTTGGTTTTTAAAGATGTTTTATTGTGGGTTATGATTATTTATAAATGGTTCTATGGCTGTTTGTTTGCACTTGTGCATTATTTAATATAAATATATTGAAGGAGTCATGGTACATTTTTCTGGACAAACATTTATTATTATTATTATTATTATTATTATTATTATTAAGATTTTTGCAGTAGAAAGAAAGGGATGCCTGATAGGCTAAAATTTTGCAAAGAAGGTATCAAACTGCAAAAGTCTGATCTCCCTCGACTGTCTGAACAAGATGGCCGCTTTTTGGATTGACTGAAGTTTCAAAACAGTCTTCAAAGGCAACACAATGTAAGTTGCATTGTTGTACTTATTGGGGAAGTCCCCCTCCCTCCGCTTCCTATCAGAGTTCAAGACAAGAAGCATAAGTGAAATGAAGAGAAAATGTTATTTAACATTGTGCCAGTTCAGATGTCCATCCAATCAATGAATAATTTTCACATACATAGAAAGATACTGTATGGTGATGTACCTGTGTAGGAATATATGTGCTTAATTAGATGGAACACTATACTGGCCACAAGTGGATATAAGCATCTGTCTGAAATTTATTTATTTATTTATTTATTTATTTGGGGTTCTTGTACCCCGCCCTTCTCACCCCGAAGGGGACCCAGGGCGGCTTACAGCTGCAAGGCGCACTTAGAACCTGCTACACAAACAATCATCACAAAAAAATATAACAGTACAAATTCCCACAATTCAACATTATCCAAACATGTTTCATTATGTTTTAAACTTTCATAAATGTATTAAACCTTCATAAATGACAGCGCATACAGTCCTGTAACTGTTTCTCAGTAAACATGCACTGTCATTGTCAATTTCTAATTTCCAACATCTAAAGTAGTAGAGAACTTCCAAAATGCAACAATGTCAATGATTTATTGCCCAATTATAGGGTCAGGTAGGATAAGATACTGGTAAAAAGGGCAATACGATTCTGTCTGGTGAACACATATGTAACAACTAGATTGGAAGACAACAAAGGGAAAAATGCTGATTATGAGGAAAAACAGAAATAAAAATAATCAGTAGGAAAATAATCAGTGGGAGGCCAATAAGGGTGATATTTCAAACTTGGGGAATCTTCAAAGCCAACAATTAATTTTTTTGGTTCTATCAACCAGAACTGGATAAGAAATAAAAGCCTCTGGTGGGTTGGCTTATACGAGGAATTAAAGAAATCTGTTTATGCAAAAGAGAGAAAATTGTGATTAGTGTCATGACCAAGCTCACAATTCCTTTTATGCATAAAACTCCTCTTCCTGATCCTCTTAGGTGTTCTTTTTCATAGTGATGGTGGTTACATATTTTTTTAAGTTGCTGCTGCTAATAAACTGGAAACAGAAATTCTTGATGATTGACCTTAAATACCCTACAGGTATCCCAGCAGATCCAGTCTAATTCTGCCTAGCCCTGACCAAAATTGGAGTTATTGCAAATTTGATTAAATAAATAATAACTGAATTTATTTACTTAAATAAAGCAACTTCTCCCAGTTGGATGCCTGAGAATTGTTTGAACTTCAACTCCCATTACTACAAACACTGAGCGCTGCCTGGAATTGACAAGTTTTCAGCACATCTGGACTGTTCTGGGCTGTAGAGAAAGATCGAGGGTGTTTTTGAATCTTAAGGGATAAAACAATTATCCAGCCGGTTGCAGTGGCTTTAGTGTAATTCTAGTCCTCCTTTCATGTTAAAATCAAAGAGCCACAATCCAGATATTTTTCTATATAATGCAGGAGGCAGTATTAAAAAATGTGGGCAAAATTCCAGTGGTTCAAGAAGAATGGCTGTTTCAGATGATTCAGAGATCAGTTGTGTATGTTTTTTTTATTATATTGATTTTCAAAAGTTTGTGGGAAGATTTCAAACCCTTGGTTATTTCCAGATCTAATATACATCCTACGTAGTGAAAGAAATGAAATCAGGAAATGTACCATTTTAAGGTTTGTGGGAAGAGGCTTGACGTCTCTCCATAAAAAGCAGGAAATGGGGGAGGAGATCCACATCAAAAACATTGTCAGTGATGCCTGTGAACGACATCTATCGAACAAACATGCAAACTCAAATGCTCTCAAAAAACCTAATCCAACCATATAGCTCTCTGCGGAGACACTCAAGCTGCATCATTTGAGGCCTTCTGCTTATTTCTAAATACGAAAGCTTCTTTGGGGAACAGAAGTGTTTCGTTCAAACAAAAGCACTTTCAGAGGTTAAATGGGTACATTCACATAGGATTGCATGGAGCTCACTCGTATCCAACATTGCCCTAAACTGCCCCTATTTCCATAGAGTCAAACGCAGTACACCATTGTTCTGCTAACAGTCTAGAACTGTTACAACATAATGACCACCAAGATTTTGGAGATCCATGGGTTTTAAACAGAGATTGCTTAGTTATCTGTCAGAAGTGCTTTGATTGTGTATTCTTGCATAGGAGGAGGTTGGACTGGATGGCCCTTGGGGTCTCGTCCAACTTTAAGGTTATAAAACCAAGACATGCTTGGTTAAAAAATAAAAGTGTGTGGTCAAAAAGTAGTGGCCAGGGAATAAGGTGGCAAAGGTTATAAACAAAGAAGAACACATTGTAAGCAGAGAAACTTGGATTTTTTAAAAGCATGATTAACAAAAAATATAGTACTATTAAAAGATCAAAACATCTTTATCATACTCTGCTCTAATATACCACTTTTCTTCAGATCCAAGGGCAATGGATGAGTTCTGTGTTTCATATTTAACCTATCTGCTTAATGCACATTACAGATCAATGGAAAAATAGAATGGACGACTGAGATGAAATGAGTAAAGAAAGATGTAGTTGGGAAAAAGCATGTCTATAAAGGAATCTAAGCATTCTGATGGCCTTGAATATCTCCCTTGGTTCTGTACACAATGACCTATTGGAAAGCTCCATTGGGGTTTCATTTGAGAAGATATGTCTATCATGTCAGTGTTCATGTAAAAACCCTCTCTTAAAATAAGTAAACAATAAAATCTCCCCAAATTTTGTACCCCCACTCAGTTTATTTTCTATGGAGCTATGTACACCTTTTATGGACACATACTTTTGTGTGTATGTGTGTGCGCGTGCACACATTTGTATGTGCACTAACACAGAGAATTAGGAAATCAAAAGGAATAGGGTGAAGAAAACCAACAAAACTATTTATTTATTTACTATATTTATATCCCGCCTTTCTCAACTTCAAGGGGGACTTCCTCCTCTCTGGGGTTGGGGAGGGCAGGAACTGACTGCAAAGTATTTAAATCTCATCTTGCTTTAAGGATTTAAGAATTTAAGAACCATTCATTCCACCAACAATAAAGGCAATTCAACCTGAGCCAGTGCGACACATGCACTGATCTTGGAAACTTGCCTTGCAAAGACCTAGTCTAGTTTTGCTCTTGGAAGAATAAAAGTGGCACTAATGTGATTTTGAAGGGATCTGCTTTAAACCTCAGGGACAGCAGATTTCAGGTACATAATAGTGCCATTGGGGCTTAGGGAAAACCATGATGAAGGTATACATGCAAAAGGGCCCAGCAATGGTGAACACAGTAAACACATTACATTCTCATTACCACTTTACGTATGAAATAATGTGGTGTTTCAAGTAATACCAAATTTGATCCAGTGAAAGATCATGGGAGCGATGCATTAAAATTAACAATGTCACTTACAAAGTTACTTTTGTAGTCATGAAAGGCAATATCTACTTTTAAAAATTCTCATGAAAACTCTACAAATGCTTCGGTTTTGGGATAACAACTACCATTGACTAATTCCTGCAACCTCTAGCTCTAAATCATGGGGCCATAGCCCCAGTGTTTATATTACTAATTAGCCACCCCCTGCCACATGTTGCTGTGGCTCAGTCTGTGTATATGTGTTTTGTGTGTGTATATATATATGTATATACGTGGTTTTTGTGAATTTGTTGTAATTTTTTTTTTATTTTTTGGCTTTTTAAGTCTCCTCTGCTGTGTTTTTCAGTGTTATGGTTACTTGTTGGAGTGATAGGCGTATTGTGTCCAAATTTGGTGTCAATTCATCTAGTGGCTTTTGAGTTATAGTAATCCCACAAACAAATATTACATTTTTATTTATATAGATGACTTCTGAGTTGTGGTGAGTAGTTTTAGTTACTTTTTCAAAAACTGTTTAAAGTAACATATATTGCACAATCACTTCCTGTGGTGAGTAATGGGTTACTTGCAAAAATAATGACAAATCACTAATACTTTCTGCTTGTGAATAGCACTTCCAAGCTTTGCCTCTTAGTTTGCTAAAACGAAAATGACTGCATATTGTAATGCCACTTAACTTTCATCTTTCTTTCAGCAGCATAAAACAGATGCCACCCCCAAAATGTGTCCCATCCCTTACTGCCTGGATTTCTGAGTCTGCAATATATAGTGGTGTCCTCATGGGTCCAGACATCTTTTGACATGGTAAGCTTGTACCATTCATGTTTCCATAGTCACTTCTCTGAATCCTGCAGTGATGGCAGAATTGTTGGAGTTTGCTGACATCTATCTTGCCATCTGGTCTGTTTTTGATCTAACTGAAGGAAAGAGATTTCACAGAAGAGGTGAAGGGCAAAGCTTGAAAAAAAAAGCTATCTTTGATCTACAACTTCAACCAGAAACCTTCCAGGATTCCGGGAGATATAGCTCCAAAATCGAACTCTTCTAAACTGTGGTTAAAAGTGCATGTAAAGGAGGATAGGCACAAGAAAGACTAGACAATTAATGAAGGGATGCAGGAAACTGCAGGGATGGCTATATTTGGCCCCATATTTTGATGGCGGTTACTGCCCAAAGGGTACAATATACAATAGCTTAGACAAGAAAGCCTTAGGCAACAAAGTAAAGATTTTATGATCTCTACTATAGTTAGGGAAGTTTACATAATCACATAGGAAACTGCTTCATAGCATATCCCTCTAGCTCATTGGTTGATTGGATTTAAATTGCACCTTCCTCCTGACACAAGATCTGCAGTACAGTTTAGACTCAATACACAGATTGCTAGTGGCTCTCTGAGGGACAGGCAGGAACTTTCATACCCAAATCTGGAGATGCTGGAGACCATACCTGGGACTTTCTGAACGCCAATTATTTGCTCATATATCCCTATTAGACTTCTACGTGTTTGATGACATTACCTGCCATTGATAGTGCTTTATCTCTGATGTTATATTTGGAAAATGATAAATCTAGAGCTATTTCTTCTAATTATCTCTCAGGCATGGGGAATTTTTGGCCCTCTAGCTATTCTGGATTTTATCATTCAGAAGCTGCAGGCATCATGGCCAATGGTAAGGGATGACTGAGGACCTAGTCAAAATATCTGGTAGGCCAAAAGCTTCCTAGTCATCCCCTAGTTGCTCATCTCAATATTGTGTGTTAGGAACTGTATAAATGATCTATGAAAAAAATACTGCTCAATAATATCTGATCAAATCTGTGCATTTTTATGTTTACATTTGATTATGAAATTTTTGCCAGCATATTATATATTTTATTCTTTGATTTTTTTTAAAAAAAATCCATCTTCTTTATATGCACCAACAGGCAGAAAACTTCTGAGCTCATAGCCTATGCAGGAGTGGCCATGTATTGCGTGGTCTCAGTCTCTGTAATCTTTTGTCTCATTTGAACAGCTGCTATCAAGAAAGTTAGTTACTTAAGGGTTGTCCATTCACAAAAACTAGACAGTGATTGTTTGCTGGATCACCAGCTCCACTAAGTTTGTTCCAAACACTTACTTGTCCAAGCTAACCTTGAAATAGTTTTCTTCAGGTCACAACTGGTGGCAACTATATCAGTGAAGAAGTGAAATTCCTTTTGGTTTTATTCCATATTTTAAAGGAGCTATCCAAAGTGCTAAACTATTTTGGGGATTTCAACAGAGCTGGGGTCCTCAAATGTTTTAAACAGAGGGCCAGGTCACATCCCTCAAACTGTTGGAGGGCCGGATTATAGTTTGAAAATTCATGAATGAATTCCTATGCACACTGCACATACCTTATTTGTAGTGCAAAAAACGCTTAAAACAATACAATAATTAAAATGAAGAACAATTTTAAGAAATATAAACATTAGTATTTCAATGGGAAGTGTGGGCCTGCTTTTGGCTGATGAAATAGGATTGTTGTTGTTGTTGTTGTGTGCTTTCAAGTCATGTCTGACTTAGGTTGACCCTGAGTGAGGGCCA
Organism: Anolis sagrei; assembly: GCF_037176765.1. Lineage (NCBI taxonomy): Eukaryota > Metazoa > Chordata > Lepidosauria > Squamata > Anolidae > Anolis > Anolis sagrei. Next base: position 140,950,901 of record NC_090022.1, read on the forward strand.
GGTGAACAGCCTTGAAGAGTTGTATTCGGCTCCCGGGCCGTAGTTTGAGGACCCCTTCTTTAGAGAATTCCTTTGAAATTCAAACTTGAACTCAGAGCTGATTCACCATCCTTCTATCATGGGACCCAACATGGTTTACTTCTAATAGGTGCTTCAAGTTAAAACCTTATGGCAATCCTAATGGAACGCTAACACTTGGGTGTCACAAAAGAAGACCCAACTGTGGAAGATGTTGTGTTGAATTCCTCATGCTACAACAACCAAATGAAGATTGTATGATAGTGAATATCACTAATAGGATACCAGCCCACCTTACATAAGGTAAAGGTTTCTCCTTGACATTAAGTCTACTTATGTCTGACTCTGGGGGTTGGTGCTCATTTCCATTTCTAAGCCAAAGAGCCAGCATTGTCCATAGATGCCTCCAAGGTCATGTGACTGGCATGACTGCATGGAGCACTGTTACCTTCCCGTCTTAGCGGTACCTATTGATCTACTCACATTTGCATATTTTTGAACTGCTAGGTTGGCCGAAGCAGGGGCTAACAGCAGGAGCTCACTCTGCTCTCCAGATTCAAACTGGTGATCTTTCGGTCAACAAGTTCAGTAGCTCAGTGTTTTAACCCACTGCACCATCGGGGGCTCCTTACTTTCATGTTATTGTCAGAGATGGCAAGAGGTGCTCTTGTACCCAAATGACTTGTCTGCCTTGGGCTACTGGACACTTTGGCTGGGGTGAGGGCACCCTTTGCTACTCTGAAGATGAAATTAAGTCTTTCGGAAGAATGCAGCCTGAGAGCCCTGACATTGTTTGAGTACCCTATTTTTATGTAATTTTAGTTAAAAAATAAACTGCAAACACCAGTGTTGACATTTCCATGGGTCAATGTGAGTACTGCACCTTAACTGTTACAAAAAAAGAAACCATGCCTTTCTCTGAATAGAGTGTCAAAAGGTACGAACTGCATCCAACCTGGGAGAACTTAAATGACACCGTCTACTCTACTCTCTCCACTACGGTGCAGCTTCTGGCTTTTTTGAATGCCTGACTAGGGATATGGCAGCAGTGACCAAGGGTGCCTGTCCCCTGAGGTGTCATTGGTGGTTCCACTCTCCATGGAATGACCCTCAACTTATCTATGGGTCATATCAAAATCCTTAATTTTGCCTCCAAAACTATCCTTCTTCATGATTTTAATGGGTCTAGTCCTTACACATAAAAAATGCACAAGTGACTCCAAACTAGAATTAAAATCCAGCTATTTAAAGCACATCTTCATACTAGGCAATCAAATGTCTACAATGAAACTGCATATAGGTGCTATCTACATTGACTATTTCATGCCATTTGAAGCTATCTTCAATGGGTGTAGCCCTAGCTTCAAATTGTAGGAGCCAATGTCCCACAAAAATGTGCGAAAGGAAGCCCTTAATTCGCACTGTGCCGCGTGGTTTGTGTAATCACCACCTGGGTCTTAAACTGGTTCCAGGATTTTCTTTTTCAATCATCTGCACAATAAGAACACTTTCTACAATACCATTTTGAAACTACATTAAATGGTCAGTGTAGATGGGGCCCTTTGAATGAGGCTGCCTCTATCAGACCTCAGCTGTCTTATCTGTAAGTCTTAAGGCTGAGCCTGAATGACCTCCCCAACTTCAATGTTCCTTCTACAGGCTCCGAATGAAGCTTATGGGAAGTTCATGGGGAAGGATTTGCCACATACAGCAGCCACAATCATATACCTCTGGGTTTGCCACTTCTAAATTTATTTGCCCATATGAAACAAAAATATGAACTCAAAAATTGTTCTCACTCCACTTTGACTATATTGTTTTTGCCCATAAGATACAAAAACAAGAAAATAAAATGCTGTCCTCACTCCAGTTTGCTTGTAGTTGTTGTCATCATTTCATGCGCTACATAAGACTATCATGGGGACAAATCAGAGAGTCTGCAACTCTTTGGCCCCTTCTACACTATAAAAATCCAGATTACCTGCTCTGAACTGGATTATCTGACAGTGTAGACTCATACAATCCAGTTCAAAGCAAATAACGTGGATTGTCTGTTTTGATAATCTGGATTATATGGTAGTGTAGAAGGGCCTAAGTGTGTGATTAACTACTTCATTACCTACTTATAGAAAAACAAGGACTACAAAAATGGTATGTTGGTTTTTAAAATATTTCATGTAAAGTCCTTCAAGCTCCTTTTCGTATTTCTTTTTGAAGCTATTTGGGCTCAGTAACAGCTTTCATGTTACTTGGTTTTCATTAAAGTCAGCCTGATTTACCCAGACATCTCAAATTGCAAGCAATGGAAGAAATAGAATTCAGAGGCATTTAATATCATATATCCCTTGTTACATCTTGTATTTTCCATAGAGATGAGCATCTTTGGAACTTGTTGCTTAGATTTATGAATTTTCCACAACATTTGTTGGATGCCTCACCCAAAATTTTCTACATCTGAATTTTTGTACGAAAATTAAATTCAGGCCAGACGAAGGTAATAGCCCAAGAATAGCAGTGGGAAAGACCTCATTTTTAGGGGAGATATGGGCGAAGGCACCCTTCCACTCTTTCAAGTCTGCCATTTTTTCCTTACACTCCTCTCAGGGATGGCTGGTGGATCTTCTACTGCAAGGAAAATGAATCCATTCTGGATGTTACCCTTGCTTCTCCCCCAACTGCTCTGAATTGAACAGGAGCGCTGCTGGTGCCAAACCTCTGAAGAGATAGACTCCAGCACTGGGGAAATTCGCATTCATATTGGGAGCAGTTGCAGGAGAGGTGGTGAATTCAGGCAACTTTAGAATCACTTCCACATTTTATTGCTCTCCATGAATAAAAAATAAAGTCACTATGGATAGCTGACAAGCATCCAAACAGTGTGGTAGCCTTAAACACCCTTGCATTTCCCTTTCTTACCAGACATGAAGCAACTATAAGTGTAAGTCATTCCATTTTTCAGCTTCATTTACTTTTCTCTCTCTCTCATGCTTATCCGATTCCCCACTATACCTACTAACTTCAGGAGTGGCTTAAGACAGGGGTGTCAAACTCATTTTCACTGAGGGCCATATCAGCCTGATGATTGCATTCAAAGGGGCATTTTTAATTGCAAATCTGTATGAATGAAACTATGTTGCTTTGGCACTAAAAGCCTCGTGGGCCACGTAAAATGACATGGCAGGTCAGATTCAGCTCATTTGACATGTGTAGCTTAAGCAATCCATGAAGTTGTGTGTAATTTTGCAAAACATGCCCTTTAGGAAATCATTGAACATGTCTTTTTCTGCTCCCTCCTCCAAAAAGAACCCCAAATCAGGATTTTTTGAAGAGCACAAAAATACCCCACCATTATTCTCTTTCACAGCATCTAGAGAGATGGACATATGGACAAATACACACACAGACAAGGCTCCAGACACCCAAACCTGTAACTCCATTGGCAACTAAAAAGGCCAGATTTTAAATTGCTGGGTCCTGGTGACTCACTTTCTCCGTCATATAGTATGGGTCAAAGTCCTCCAGTGGTACAGCAACCAGGCCTTTCGGGATATCCCCATAGATGAAAGGCAAACTCTTCCCTGCTTCCAAGTCGCTGTTTGGTTTTGGTTTGCTCTCTTCATCATCATCCCTGTGACTGCCCTCTTGTTTCGGACGCTTCTTCTTCTTTTCTTCTGCAATGCGCTTCTCGATGTTAGCCAGGGATTCTGGAGTGAAAGGTCTAAAACTATCAGGGCCTGGTGGTGCAAGCAGCCGCCCTGCCATCTTTTCATCCTGCAGAAACTTCTTTAGTTATGTTGCGCCCAAGATAGGTTTGCTCTGTATGGAAAAGAAGACAACAGAAAGCACAAATCATTCATCACCTTAATGGTGTCTGGATGAGTCTTTTGGGAGGGGAGAATGAAGGAGGTTGTTTTTGCCACACAGGTACTTATGCTGTCCATGACTTTCACCACCTGAATATTCTCAGGAGTGTTAGTCTAATTTTGAGTGCCTTATTTGATTCTTTAGGGCAATAGCCTTATAATATTTTTTTTTACACAAAATAACCATCAAGATGGTTAACCCACTTAACACATGATAAAAAAGCAGATAGTAGAGACCATATCTTTACCACTGGCACATTTTGTGCTGACAAGTATATTATTTTGGCAGGCAGTCTTTCATGATTGACCAACCTACCAACCAGTTTGTTGGTGTTGTATGTCTTCATTTTGTTGTTTATAGTTGTTGTATGTCAACTTATGGTGACTGTAAGGGTTTTCTGGGACTAAGGGTGTGTGACACACCCAATGTCACCCAATAGGCTTCCATGACTGAGTGGGGAATCAAACCCTAGTTTCCACAGTCATATGCCCCATCTGCACTGACATATAATATAGTTTGAAACTGCATTATATGGTCAGTGTAAAGTCATACAACTGATATAAATCTAAAGGAATGTTATGTTTCAGTGTCTGCTAATGCCTGTTAAATCATTTGTTTTCAAAACTGTGTTTAGAGTCCTCATCTTTCTTAAAGGCTTGCTAAGGTTTTCCAGTACGCCAACAAACAATAGAGGAAAATCAAATTTTACATGTTTACATAGGGAGATATCTAGTACCTCCTAAGCAAGGAGTTCCCCATTTGTCACTTAGCATAAAATTCTGTCTTAAATTCCTGCATTTATGTCATTGATTTGAAAAGCACCATTTTTAAGCTTGTTGTGTGCCCTTAAGTTAATTCTGACTTATTGCACCTCTGTGATGAACCTATCATGCTTTTTCGTTCTTGGCAAGGAGGTTTACCTTTGCCTGTCTCTGAGACTGAGAGAGTACACCTTGCCCAAGGTCACCCAGTGTGTTTCTGTGCCCAAATGTGTATTTGAATACTGATCTGGTGTTTTTACAGAGTACCATCCAAAGGCCCAAGTCGTCTGGCCAGAGTTTGACATGAAATGAATGTAGTCCCACAGCATGCCCCAGAATTATTTTGAATACACAGGAGCCTCTGACTGATGCTTAGAGGAGCCTTGACCTGTCAGTCCATTTTAGAAGAAGACTCCCATGAAGATAGAATGATAAAAAAACAACAACAATGTCAGATGAACACAGACTTCTTTCACAGGAAGTCAGTATTTCCTGCCAGAAAAGTCAGTATCATAATCCTGGCACCCCAAAGTTCGCCATCAATAAAATGTAAGTTCAGAATAATAAATCAGTAAATAATAATAATAAAAATCTTTGGCCTAAACATGGAACAGTAAGAATGCAAGTATGCATAAGACTGTTATCACCAGCTCAGACATAATGGAGTCTTGAGGTACTAACATCTATAAACACATGATCATACCTGGACTAAGATTTATTGATAATTAAGCAAATAGGTTTTCTAACTATGTAAAGACAAATGTAATTTTTTCATGTGACAATAAAAAAATTCTAATATGTTTATTGTAAATGTTAATTACTCAAAATCAAACAGCTACTATTCAAAATAAAAGCTAAATATCTTACTAAAATTTCTATCTTGTAACACACATTTACATTATATTATTTTATTATTATTACTATTATTATTATTATATGGGAGCTTTTGTGTAGGTATATGTGAGTCTCAGTTTGTCTGTGAATTTTAACAAGCAGGCGCCAAATGGCAATATGCCTGCTTGGTGGTTTTCACATAGACTTGGAATCCAACTCCTACAACTTCCAGAAATCGCAGTCAGTTTCCAAACTGTTAGGATTTCTGGGAATTGAAGGCCAAAACATCTGGGGACCCACGGGTTGAGAACCAATGATCTAGGGATATATATCTTCCTCTACATCAGTAGTTCTCATCCGGTGGGTCCCCAGATGTTTTGGCCTTCAACTCCCAGAAATCCTAACAGCTGGTAAACTCGCCGGGATTTCTGGGAGTTTTAGGCCAAAACACCTGGGGACTCACAGGTTGAGCGCCACTGAACTACATTCAAGAACTACCTTGGTTCAATTCCTAGACAAACCTAGAATTGAATTGAAAATAAGTAAACAACAATGTATCCACACTCTCCAACACTTCACAGATGAAAACTGGAACAAGTGTGGTCAAAGCACATACAAGTCTGGTTAAAAAGGCAGAATTTATCAGACAGAAGCATTGTGCTTTTGCCTGTGTTTACAGGAAAGGGCGAGATTCTGTCCCTTCCTTTCCTCTTCTGAATTGAATGTAAGCTGCTTTTCTGTTTTGAACCCATTTTGTAGTAACTGTATCAAGCCATGGGGTGAAACTTTGAGGGGGGGGGATGGGGGGATGTGGGCTGAGAAGAAATAAATTAGGATAATTTAAGTGCTAATAAAAAATGAAATGACAAAGGATTAATTAGGGCTGTCCCTATCAGACTGAGGCAGAGAGGGTATAGTAGCCCTGCCTTCCCAAAATAAATTATTTCCAGTATTTGGCATCTATGACACATCAAGGACAGTAAGGAACATATCAACTATCTGCTAGTCTAGAAAAACGATGAACAGCCAGCTGGAATCCCTGATATTACATGTTACATGTAAGTCAGTGTGAGGAAGGACATTTTGGCTAGGATTGCCTGTTTCCTACCAACCTTTGCTCCTATCCTTTAACAGCATAGGCAGGGTTAAAAGGAAGTTCATCTTGCAGACATGCAGCAAAATGTTTCACCTGCTGATTTCTACAGACTGAGCTACTCCTCCAGATGCAAAAAGCATTCAATCCCATCGCTCTGCACCCCGCTCTCTAACAAGCCTGAGCATTGCAAGGCCAACCCTACCTCAAAAGGCAATTCTCTTGCCCTCCCCAAGACAGCAAATCTCCACTGTAAATAAGGATATGAGGAGGCTAATGTATGAGGTTGGTGAGCATCAAGGGAGGGGGACTAAAGTAAAATCAAAGAAAACAACTATTTTCTTGAAGGATGAGTCTGGAGAAGCAAGTTTGCATTCAGCGGGGACTGCACAGTGTCCCCAACAAAGAGGGCACCGACCAGGTATGACGTGCTCTCAAACTGAGGAAGTGTGAGTCAGAAACAACCACCACCACCACGAAACGGTAAGCCCAACACAGGGAGTTGGTCTGCATCGAATGCTCCCATAGAGAAAACACGCACACATACACGTACATTCCTAGAGATGCAGCAGCACCCCCTCCTTTTCTTTGCAGATGAACCCTTTATGCTGGGGAAACAGGAAAGAGACCGCTCTGTGCCTCCCTGCATGAGGACTAACAGTTTGAGCTCTCTCTCTCTCTCTCTCTCTTCACACTGAAGGAAGGGGAGTGGAATTCTAGAAGCTGTGCACTGATGCAACGGCACTGCAGCACTGCAGACTGAACTACAACAGAGCACACGGGCTTTGGCACTTAAGGGAGTAGTCTAGCTGTTGGACGGGAAGAAGGCTGGAGGTGCAGAAACAATAATGTCATTGCTGCTGCACACACCAGACGCAGATGGATCGGCTCATAAAAATAAGCACAGAGGGTGCCCTTCCGCAAATAAGGAAAGAGCCACATTAGTTGCCTATCTCCCTCAAGAACACATACATTTTTGGGCAAAATCCTTACAGACTAAGACAATGGGACTAGTGAGGTTCTTGAATCGGGAATGATGACTTAACACATTACTTGAAGGTAATGATCCATTTTCAGGGACAGATAGCTATGATGCATCTATTCCAGCAAGAAATCAGTCATGAATATTATTCAGATACCCAGCTTGTTTCCCTTACCTCTCTTACCCTGCGACCACTGACAAGATTGGGTGAGATCCTATGACAGTTTTTTCTAGAGCAGGCATCCTCAAACTGCGGCCCTCCAGCTGTTTGGGCCTTCAACTCCCAGAACTCCTGACAACTGAACAAGCTTGTTAGGGCTTCTGGGAGTTGGAGGCCCAAACAGCTGGCGGGCCAGAGTTTGGGGATGCCTGTTCTAGAGTAGCCTCTTCTGTAATTCCCATCAGTTTCAAAGGACCTGTGCTACAAAGGACAGACAATGGGTTTAGCCCACTGGAAGTTTACTACTATGGTGCTTTGGCTAGAGTACTGTACTCTGTTCAAATTGGAGTTCTCTCAGTGGTTGTTTCTCTGATCCGTCTACACTCAGAACTGCAACAACATAAAATTGTAAGAAAGTGTAATAAGTCAAGTCTTCGAAGAAATAGTGAAATAAAATAAACATGTACATGAAAACCCGTATTATAACTTTTTAGAAAAAGTATTGTGACTTAGTTTACTTGCAACTGCAAGGAGGCAATAGGTTGATGTGAATTGCTGGCTTCATCATGAGTAAGATTGAGACAACTAACTAGTAGATTAATCAAAGCCGCAGTGGCACCATGGGTTAAACCGTTGTGCCAGCTGGACTGCTGATCTGAAGGTTGGGTGGCTGACTTGAAGGTTGCTGATTTGAATCCACAAGATGGGGCGAGCTGCCATCTGTCAGCTCTAACTTGCGGTGATATGAGATAAGCCTCCTAGCAGGATGGTAACACATCTGGACGTCCTCTGGGCAACATCTCTGTAGATGGCCAATTCTCTCACACCAGAAGCGACTTGCAGCATGTTCTCAAGTCGCTTCTGACACAATAAAAAAATCAATAACTAAAGATAAATGATCGCAAAACCCCCCCAAATCTACAAAGCAAGGCTTAAATTGCATATTTATTTAGTCTATATTGACTCTGAGGTATTCAATGTTATAACAGATAACCAAAAAAGAAAGATGATCTGGACCTTCATGTTTTGCACAGTAGGTTTTCCTTGTTCAATCCCCACACTTTCTGCAAAAGTTACTCTTTGACAATTCTCAAAGATCACCAAAATGTGATGCCCTTTTCATTTTTAAGTGCAAGCTTGAGTACTAGCTTCAGTGCATTTTTCTATGATTTTGAGGACTAGATAGATATTCAGAATAGGATGTTTAGGAATGTTATGAATTGAATGTGAATTGAATGGGAACTGCAGGGCTACTAGTAAGAACAGCCTGAGAGGCTAGAGAGGAACCAATGGATCCAAAACTCCTGAAACGAAACAATAGATGCTCTTTGATCCTGATTCTGATAACAGCCTTTGGCAGAGAAACAAACGGCACAGAAATGAAAATTAAGCCTCCGTCAGCTCCATCATAACCAGGAACTGTACAGTCATCGTTCCCACCCATAAACTAATGTAAATAACTGATAGACAAGATCAAATAATTTGACTTTGTTCCAAAGGTTATGGCTTAAAAAAAGAGAGAAGAGGATGAAACTGCTTTTGTGTTTATGAAAGTGAACATTATCTTGAAAGGAGAAATGGTTGCCACAAATGGCTTCAAGCAGTCCTCCACTACATCCTTTACATATTCCTTCAGTTCTAGCGACACTGAGATTACTTAACCCTAATCTAGAACACCCCCCCCCCACAAAGAAAACAATACAAGAGGTGCATTGAGTGGCCTCATATTTTCTGACTTCCAATGAGATTCCCATTGTATTGTGGGATTTAAAAAAGCATCACTTCCACGGGAATGTTTGTAGATCAACATATGCAGTCACCTGCTGAGATGAGGTAGAACATTTATTTTAAGTGACTATCAGATCTCCCATTTTATAAATAATATTAATAATACAAATTGTAACCAAAACAGTTTAAAACTCTTTTAAATCTTACTTTTTTGCTGTTATAAAAACAACAACCGTACATTGCAGGTAACATCAACTCAAGCACATTAGGGGGACAATGACAATCCTGAAATGTCCTGTCTGCATGAATGAAGGTTTAAGGGTGTAAACATTAAATGAACAACTTTATGAAAGAAAATTAGAACCTAAAACTTTTTGACAGAAGTTCCTATTTACAATAGAGTTCCTATTTAAGAAAAAAAGTTGTTTGGTACTACACAGTGTCAGAACAGCTTTCACTGTAGGAATGTGTGAATTGTTCCCCTCTGAGTTACATACATCTCCCATTCCCCTGGTAACATGTGTGCTTGTGTGTCAGGTGCCTTCACGTTGCTTGTAGACTTATGGTGAGCCCATGGATTTCATAGGGTTTTCTTAGGCAAGGAATATTCAATGGTTTTGCAAATCCCTTCCTCTGAAATATATGCTACAGCACCAAGTACTCATTGGAAGTCTCCCATCTAAGCACTAGCTATGCCTGACCCTGTTTAGCTCTCAAGATCAAACAGGATCTTGTGCCTTTAGGGCATTTAGGTGAAGCTCATGTCCTTCTTATTCAATTCTTTCCTCTCTGCCTGGTGATGATCAGGTGGGAAAAAATTGATCAACCATTCCCTTGTATAGCTGATGCACCAGATAAGGTAAGAAGTAATTGAAAAGTGGCTCCCCACAGTGAATCTTTAGTGGGGAGCTAACTGATGGTCTACAGTTCCTGATGTTATTAACTGAATTTAAACTGACTTTTATTTGTGGTGATCCTATGAGACACCTCTAATTTATCAATAGCCCTGCCTACATCTTGCAAACTTGGGAGCATTTTTGATTGAATCCATCCACCTGGAATACATTGGGAAAATATGGCCCTTCGGATGTTACTGGGCTATAATTCACATGAGCCCTTTCCAGCAGATAATAGTGAGGTATACTGCGAGTTGCGATCCCTCAGGGGTGGCGGAGAATACCACCTTACTGCCAGTATTGAAATAAGAGGTAATTGATATATCAGTCCACTTCTATCTGTAAACAGAAAAGCTGCTGCTGCCACCCTTCAGAGAAGATAGCCTAATTTTTCCTAATAGTGGGGCTGCCTTACTCTCCTTCAGGAGCCAGAAGGTAATGGGGCCTATGAGATTGATGGGAAACTACATTTTGTTTGTAATACTGCAGTAACTCTTCTCCACAGATGAGAAATCTGATGCAGTTCTCATGAGTGGACCAAATCAAGTTTCTTAACATGTCAAGATACATATATTTTTGGCACTGCGGCTGAACCTGAAGTAAAATATTTTGAGGTCACATGTGAACTTGTCAGTTAACACAGAGTGAGCAGAACAGACAATCAGTTAGATCTAATACCTGGTTAAGTCAAACGCAGCTGCCGCCACCCCCAACAGAACAATCACCACCACCATCATCAGAGAGTTATCACCACCATAGGCCTCTGTTTCAATGGCAGTCCTTAATTTCAATTAACACAACTATTTAAGGACTGATAGATGCCAGGGAAAAATGGTACTTGGCCAAAGCAATGGGATATGAGCACCTTTCAAACTTTTCAACTGAATCAGATTATGCTACCCAAATTATGGCTTAAGGACAGGTCATGAGGCATGCCTATTCCTTTGTCTGTATCAATGGCACAACAGTGCTCCTCATTCTGAGTCACCCAGCAAGAGTGGGGAACCTGTTACTCTCCAGAGAGTGCAGAACATTCCCATCAACCATAGCCATCCAGTTAGGAATGAGGAGAGTTGAAACAACATTTGGATGGTCACAATTTCCATACTGTCTTTTGCCCCAACTTCGAGATTGTACTTCATGCTTGAACATCCAGTTACCTTGCCTCCAGAGGAAGGAGACTATAGATGAAGACTGCAAGACCTGACTAAACCTTTGAAGTTCTGGTGAAATCAAAATAAAGTTGCCTCATAGGAAAAGAGACTTGGGAGGGAGCTCTGAAAATGTGGCATGGTCTCAAAGACAGGTCATGTGACAGATGGCTTACGATGGTTCCAGAAGAGGTATTTTTTATCTTGTCATGAACTTGCCTTGTTCACAAAGTTTAAAATTGGCAGTGGGGAGATTCAATTGGTTCTCTCATTGCTTCTTTCATATATTTTTCTTTACACACACACACACACACACACAGAGCTCAATCAAAAAGGAAAAGAAATAGCTCCACATTATCTTTTGACGGGTAGCACTAAGCGTTATCCATCTGGAAGTACTCTTAGAGGAACTCAGAGTACAAGGTTTCAGGTTTGCGAAAATGAAATGAAGGCAAGAAGGACATATGCTGGCATTTCATAAATATTTTAGAATGTCAGAAAGAAGTCAAGGAAGACAAGCTGTTCATCTTTTCTACAGAGAAAACAAAGGATTCAGAAAGATTTTTAGTTGAACATTAAGAAAAAAACATTGTTATGAGAACAGCCATTCAGGAATGAAACATATACTATGTAGGAAGCACGTGGAATCTCATTCCTTGTGGATCACTGGTAGTTTAGGCTCAATTTGCCTAAATCATATGCTTAAATGTTTAGAATTTAAAGATAATTAATCTCACGCTTCATTCAGATGCTGGCTATAAGACAATACTATTTGCAGGAATAACCTTTGTACAACTCAAAAGTGGAACTGGGTGAAGTATCAAGTGCAAAACAGCTCTTTTTTGGTAATTGTCCTCCATGTGTTAGCATTGAGTAGCCATAAAGCCATAAAGTCAACCAGTGAGGGTATCTGCATCTGTTATTGCCTGGGAGATGTTCACTGGTACTTGGTTGGATTGCTGTGTGTTTTTGGGGCTATGTGGTCATGTTCCAGCTACATTCAGTTATCAGTTAAATTGGATGACCAAGAAGGTTTTACCCTGTCTTTTAATGTTGTTTTTTTAACCTATGGCTAGGTTGCTATTTGGTTGTATGGCCTGTTTTAACTATAATCTGTTGTTGTGTTTTATTACTTTTTTAACTTTAATTGAGTTGCTTCTGTACATCTTGTTAGTTGTTATTTTATGTTAATTGGTGCTGTTTACTGAGTTTTTGGGCAAATTTTGTTGTATTCTATGTGTTTTGTGTTGCACTCTGGTTGTTCTATTTTGTAAGCTGCCCCAAGTCCCCTTTGGGAGATGGTGGTGGGATATAAATAAAGCTAATAATAATATTATTATTATTATTATTATTATTAATAATATATTTTTAAAAAGACATGTTTACATTAGATTTGATGGTGTTTACTTGACCATTTCCCAAAAGCCATTTGGTACTTAGAAAAGAGTTGTTGCTGCTATACAACTTTAAGTTAACTGTGATTATTACTGGCCCTAATCCTGCTGGTTATAGCCAATCTAGACTACTTCCCACAGTATCCAAAAATTAAAATACATTTTAAAACAATATGGCATCCTCAAACAGACTCACAAAAGCCTTTTCTTTAAAAGGATTGATGGGTACAAATAAATGTTAATGGGTACAAGCAAATATTTATTGTTCCAACGTATTTTACATTCTTTTGATTGTACTGGACTCTCATCAGGGAAATTCTCAAGTGAGAAGGGATCAAATTGAATTATGCTGGATCCCAGTACAGGAAACTGATGAGGAAGAACACTGACACAAAGAGATGTTTTTATTGAGAATCTCCTCTATCAAGAACAATTGAAAATAAAAAGGGTTGACACTTATTGGAGCAATAAATACTGCTTGTCTATTCATGCTTTCAGAAAACTGTTTGGCCTGAATCCTATTGGTACATTTCAACTGGGATGAACTCATTGACTCACTGGTTGGATAATAAGTCAAGAGAAGAGTAAATCCCAATGATTTGGTGGGTCTTCTCCAGTTGGAACCAACCAAGAGGTTTTTAAAACACTTTTTAGTATCCAACCAGATGCCTTCAGGAAGCTCATAAGCAAGGACTTAAGAGACTAACTGTCTCTTTTGTTCCTCAATATCATGTTCTCAGTGAGGCACTGCTTCTAATCCTGAAAACTCAATTTAACCAGTATGAGTAGAGGCTACTGTGGGACTTACCCTCCAAATAATTTCTCTATCATATTTATTTATTTATGTATGTAGTTTCAGAATGTGGATTAACTGGATTATATGACCGTGTAGACTATCAATGCAGTTAATCCACATTCTGAAACTACATTACATAGCAGTGCAGATCCAGCCTAAGTAAACACATGCATAGAATCAAATAATATGGGCTGTGCTGCATTGGATACAGATTTGCTGTGAATGCATGCAGGAGGTCATATAGAGGTGCCATTAAGTGTGGGAAGAGGAGGCTATGATCCCTGAAGATTCATCTACACTGCCAAAAAATCCAGTTTCTGAATCCAGAGTATCTGCTTTGAACTGGATTATATGGCAATGTAGTTCATATAATCCAGTTCAAAGTAGGTAATCTGGATTCAGAAACTGGATTATATGGAAGTTTAGATCCAGCCTGAGAGATGCAAATGATATCTGATGAATCCCCTCATCCATCAAGGAATATTGCTTTGGATTCTGCATTTGATGGTAAAGTGTTCAATGAACCTTCCTTGTTTGATCTGAAGTCCAGCTAAAACCAATAAAAATTACTTGTGAAGTAAAAAGCTTTAGATGTAAATATTTATATCCACAGAAGGCACAATGGATTAAATCCTTGTGCCAGCAAGACTGCTGACTGAAAGGTCGATAGATTGAATCTGAGAAGACCGGGGTGAGCTTCCGTCTGTTAACTTCAGCTTCTCATGCAGGGACATGAGAGAAGCCTCCCACAGGATGGTAAAACATCCGGGCTTCCCCTGGGGAACGTCCTTGCAGACAGCCAATTATCTCACAACAGAAGCAACTTGAAGTTTATCAAGTAGCTTCTGACATGGAAAAAACCCCCCACAGATGAACTCTGTCTACCAGACTTCATATTTTCAGAATTTGAGATGTTACACTTAAGATGTTGTACCATGTTACCTACACCTTTCTCCATCAGACTTAAGACTACTCTTTTACTCAGTAATTGGATTTTAGGATGATTTTATCTTGAAGTCCAGGGTAGTACATTTTATTGACTGTTTTAAACTACCTTAGATAACCTACATATTAAGTTTTTCTGAACTGCAACAGATTCAGTCTTTGAGAAAGAAAATGAAGCTACATGAAATAAATGTAGGGTCTTTCTAGAACAAGAGCAGAAAGACAAATCACTTTTGATTGAGCATGGAAGTTGTCTATGAATGTACATTTCATAGGGGTTTCTTAGGCAAGGAATATTGCCAGCTTTTCCCTCTGAAATACAGTCTACAGTAGAGTTCTGTAAAAAACATTGTAGAGGTTTTGCGAAAAATCTTTGAATTTTTTTAAAAAGTTCTTATTGAAATTCAGTGTACTTCTGCTTTAAAAACTAAATTTGAATATGTGCCACTGAATGACTATTGGGTAGACTGATAGATCTATAGCTGTTAGTAGCTGAAAAGGCTATCCGAACAATGCTTCCATTCATATCCACCTTTTGATGCGAATCAGGCGTTTTAGCTTATGCTTACACCCAAAATTAAATTTAGGAGTAAGTTGGATACTGCCCCAGATTTATGTATTCAGCTGTCAAACGTAAAGCCCTGTTTCAAAACTATTTTAAGTACAAAAATGAAACAATTTCTTTCATCACTTTAGGTGTGAATCCAATATTTTCCTGTACCAAAATAAATGTTTGTGTTTATATCCAATACTTTATTCTTCTTCTAAAATAAAGGTTTACAGTTATATTTAAAATGTTTTCTCTTTATTTCCAAACACACTACACTATACAAAACAGGCAATAGGTGTAATCAGACATGGTCAAACTTCGGCCCTCCAGGTGTTTTGGACTTTACTCCCAGAAATCCTAGCTAGCTTACCGGCTGTTAGGAATTGTGGGAGTTGAAGTCCGAAACACCTGGAGGGCCGAAGTTTGCCTGTACTGGGTGTAGATGAAAGAAGGAAGAGCTCTGTGGGTTTGCAATGATTAGAGACAGATTTAGGGTTCGGGGGAGGGGGGAGTCTTTTGAAGGGTTCTATTGCCAAAAGGTCTGGGAACCACTGGTGTACAATATCTGATAATTGTTAGTGCTTCAATGGTAGACTGACTTTTTTTTCTGTGTCAGGAGTGACTTGAAAAACTGCAAGTTGCTTCTGGTGTGAGAGAATTGGCAGTCTACAAGGATGTTGCCCAGTGGGCGCCTGGATGATTTAATGTTTTACCATCCTTGTGGGAGGCTTCTCATGTCCCCCCATGGGGAGCTGGAGCTGACAGAGGGAGCTCATCCGCTTCAATGGTGGACTGACTTTCTGTATCAGGAGTGACTTGAAAAACTGCAAGTTGCTTCTGGTGCAAGAGAATTGGCTGTCTGCAAGGAAGTTGCCCAGGGTATGCCTGAATGTTTTGATGTTTTACCATCAAAACATCCCACAAAGATGTTTTACCATCTTTGTGGAAGGTTTCTCTCATGTCCCTGCATGGGGAGCTGGAGCTGACAGAGGAAGCTCATCCGCACTCTCCCTGGATTTGAACCTCCGACCTGTTGGTCTTCAGTCCTTCCGGCACAAGGGTTTAACCCATTACATCACTGGGGGCTGACTGATTGACTGAATGAATGAAATGTACATTAGTTGTGAGTATCCATTCATTTCAATGGGAATGCTCTTATTAGGAGTAACGTTGCATGTAGACCATTCTCTACAACCTCTAGCTGACTAGTGAACATCTTTGTTGTTATGGAATGCCTTCAAGTCATTTCAGGTCTATGATAATCATTGGGTGAAGCTATCATAGAATTTTCAGGCTAAGACTTGTTCACAAAAGGTTTGAGTGCGTCAAGACCAGTCTTATCCGAGCTTTAAAATATGATCAGCGAATTTATGTTGGGTAATTTATTCATTTGATTTGTACCCATTGCTCTTTCTTTCACAGTTGGTCTATCTGACTAATATAATGAAGAGAAATTGCTTCATTATAAAGGTGTGTGGCAGAATTGCCATAGTGCCGCAACCCTTTATACTAGTCTGGAGTGGAGAAAATGGTGGTGGTGGTGGTGGTGGGGGGGGGGGATGTTAAGAGTGGAGTATTTGACTCCACCTTGCTATACTCAAAGTGGAAAAGGAAGCAATTCTCTCCAGTTCTTTCAAAGATGCCTCTCACCCATACAGCCTGCTCTTGGAAGTCTCCTTTCCTCCCCCTTGGGAAAGCTGTTCTGGCATATACAAGGAATAATTGGATCAGGGTGCAGGTATTACCTCACAGGTGGAATGCCTCTCTTCCTCTGGAAAAAGATCTCTCTTGAAAAATATCTCATATGCCCCATTCATATGCACTTCCCCTTGCCTGGTTTGTACTAAGGACTCTACTTTTAAAAGGCACCATTAAGGCCCCTTCCACACAGCTGAATAAAACCCCACAATTTCTGCTTTAAACTGGAATATATGGCAGTGTGGACTCAAATAACCCAGTTCAAAGCAAATATTGTGGGACTTTCTGCCTTGATATTCTGGGTTACATGCCTGCGTGGAAAGGCCCTAAGTTATGACAAGTACATCATCTCTGTATCCATGGAAGACATGCTCCTGGATTTTGCCTAGATATACAAAACTGTGTATAATAGTGAACCCTATCACACTAGAATATGGTGGTCTGAGAATACACTAGGATCTAAATATGCCTGGAGAATATATATTTTGTCAGATGTGGGTTAATTCAAGACATAGGTATTAGTCCTACAGATACGGGGGTTGTACCATACCTTGACAGCTATTTCAATGATGGGATAATGGGGTTCAGACAAATAAGTAGGTATGCAGAAAATCAGGTATATGTATGCTACAAAGGTTTAATTTTCAGACATGCTGTAACCTGGTCTTCCATTATCAGCATCACAAAACTTTTTCAAACGTTCCCCTCAGCCCACTTGCTGGTGCATTATGAAGTTATTACCATCAATAATTAAGAGCCCGTTATTCAAAAGAAATGAACAGATTAAAAAATTTGAGGTCAGATTCATGCTGCAGTGAAGAGATGCATTATCCTCCTTTACATGCAATTCTCAGTCACTCACCAAATGTGTTTGTATTTTTCAGTTCTCCTTGAGAAGAATTTTAGACATATGCGTGATCTACATTTCAGCACTAAAACCCATCATCTCCACTACTAGCATGACTACCTACTTGTTTCTTTAAGCTGGCTGTGTGTTTGTGTGTCATGTTAAATGCTTTGGATGCTGGTGTAACAGCAGTAATACTGTAGCTGTTATGGCTCTTTTGAATAAGCAAAGCACTTTACAACCTCATACATTCTCATTCATCCTCGCAGAATCACTTTGATCATATTTCTGCCATGAAAAGACTGGGAATGTCTAGGGAGAAGCAGGAATTTGATCTTGCTATCATGCACATCTAAGTCTCATTTCTAACCACAGCATTATTCTTCCACTTCTTTCTTTTATAGCCACTCTAATTTTGTGTTTAAAGAACAATGCATTCCTATCATAAAAGTACATGGTAGTTAAGGCTGGTGGTCAGGTTATTTTGACATCCAAATCAGAATATCCTGTCTTTTCCTCTGTCTGCCACTAAAAGACTATAACAGGTTTAAACTAACAAATTGCTGCCCAAATCAATTGACTTGTTCTACCAAATGTTGCTAGCTAGGCATTTATTCCCTCCTCTTAAAGTAATAGATGTTGTTTACCGTGAGGTTGTGAAGAAGAGAATTTCACTTTAGTTGAGATACTTTGAAGTAGAGATGTTAGGGAATGAACTTGGGACATGCTGCTTTTGAAAGAAGTATTCTGTCACTGAGCTGCAGCTTTTCCTTAAAGCTATTCCTCAAGCTATATAAAAGTGTTAGGAAACTACCAGGACCTCTCAGACCCACAGCAAGAACTATTCTCCTAGAGCAGGGGTCCTCAAACTAAGGCCCGGGGGCCGGATGCGGCCCTCAAAGGTCATTTACCTGGCCCTCGCTCAGGGTCAACCTAAGGGTGAAATGACTTGAAAGAACACAACAACAACAACAATCCTATCTCATTAGCCAAAAGCAGGCCCACACATCCCACTGAAATACTAATAAGTTTATATTTGTTAAAATTGTTCTTCATTTTAATTAGTGTATTGTTTTAAGTGTTTTTTGCACTACAAATAAGATATGTGCAGTGTGCATAGGAATTCATTCATGTTTTTATCAGGTTATAATACGGCCCTCCAACAATTTTGGGGACTATGACCTGGCCCTCTGTTTAAAAAGTTTGAGGACCCCTGTCCTAGACCCACAACCCTGACCTTGCAAATGATTAAGCTGCAAAAACACAGCCTTGCACACAGGATCTCTTGCAGACCTCTATCCTAAGTACAGTAAGTTCCAGTTTGATGACTGAGTATTTCTACACCCATTTGATGTGTAACACAGAATGTAGCCAGAAAGAAATCAATGGGCATACGCTTACAAGCCAGAGATGGGGAGTCTCAAATCCAAGGGCTGAATCCAGCCCACAAAAGCTCCTCATTGTAGCTTGTAGAGGTGTCCTTCTTAGGCTACGGTCTTTCCTCAGTTGCTGACAACATCAGTCTTTAGGACTGAAAGGAAAAGCCAACACTGGGCTCTTTTAGGTGTGAAAACACAACTATCGCTAATAATAATAATAATAATAATAATAATAATAATAATCCTTTAAGAAAGAGATAAAACACACAAATAAGCATTTAATATGTATAAAACTACAAAAATGGCACAACTACATACTATCCACTACAATTCAACAAATACAAGTACAGACTTTTCACTGTCTGTCTAATAGTTGTTATCCCTTATTAGTTTGCTCCCTTTAAATGATAATGTTACCACATTATCTTTTGGCAACACTCTACTAATTCATGAAACACAACTTTTCATTAAACACTTTCGAGTCTAGTTTTATTGCTTTCTAAAATGTACATGCACATAGTTTTAAACATAAAAGCCTTTTTTGCTGTTTTAAAACGGTGATTTGCTTAATATACTGTACTTTCATCCCATTTACATTATGATGTTGTTTTTATCTGGAAGTGTTTATATTATTTTAATTATATGCCACCCTGGGATCTCACAACAGAGGGCTGAACCATGGCCCTGAACTGCATATTTCAGCCGGGGAGCTGAAATATGTCTGCCCTGTATCCTCTAAAGCAGCAGTGTCAAATTTGTGGCACTCCAGGTGTTTTGGACATCAGCTCCCAGAATTCCTGGTCTTTAGACAAGCTTGCTAGGGCTTCTGGGAGTTGGAGGCCCAAACACCTTGGAGGGCCACAAGTTTGACACCTCTGCTCTGAAGATTGGGGAAGGCACGGGAATGCCATAGCTGACCTAACCAATTTTCTGTTTTCAACCAATATCTTTGT
This sequence comes from Anolis sagrei, assembly GCF_037176765.1. Classification (NCBI taxonomy): domain Eukaryota; kingdom Metazoa; phylum Chordata; class Lepidosauria; order Squamata; family Anolidae; genus Anolis; species Anolis sagrei. Next base: position 140,970,950 of record NC_090022.1, read on the forward strand.
CAGTGATCTGGATCTTAACTCTACTTGGGAAATGAACCCCATAAAGCAGTGATTCTCAACCTGTGGGTCCCCAGATGTTTTGGCCTCCCAGAAATCCTAACAGCTGGCAAACTGGCTGGGATTACTGGGAGTTGTAGGCCAAAATACCTGGGGACCCACAGGTTGAGAACCACTGCCATAAAGAGTGAAGCTGGGTGCTTCCTTGAGACACTGACTTGTGACGTTACAACCAGGAACCCAATATCAGTGAAGACAAGAGGCAACACTCCCTTCTCGTTCTACAAGGGCAAATCCTCCCCCCCCCACCCCACGCTCTGCTTGTCTATTAGTGAATCAGCCAAATATTAAAAAACAGCAGAACTCTTCAGTGGCCTCTTTTACCAAAGGAAGCCAAACTCATTCAGAACTGCCCTTGGATATTATCAGTAGTTAGGGAAATGGGGAGTGTGTAACAATTATTTTAGCCTACCATTTGCACAATGTTTATTTGCTGTGCTAAAATTGGGCTGAGCAGACAGGGGAGAGAAACTAGCTGTCACTTAAAGAAAGTCTGAAAATGTGGTTAGAAATAATGTCATCTGAATACTTGCAAATATACCTAGTACCAGTATCATTTCACTATGAGCGGGTTCAGTATTAAGAAGAAGAAGAAATGAAGAAAAAATCCTGTTGTTAACATTCAAATCTAAAACTGATTTGTCTTTACCCAGTGAAGGAAATGTGTTCATGAAATTACCCCTCCAAACACATAGAAAAGCCCATTGCAACTGTACATCCTCATGCATAGCCTTATCTCAGATTATGCTTACAAAATACTTTCTGGATTATAATTTCCAAAATCCCCCACCCAGCATGGCCAATAGAAAGTCAAATAACTTTTCTCCAAAAGGTACCTTTCTCTGTTTTGAAGATTAAAAGGTACCGATTAAGGCAAAAAGAGAAGTTGTCTTAATGTTAAAGACAGTTAAGACTGCTGAAAATACAATTGGAAGCCATTGTCTTCTTTCTTTTTATCTTTCTTTTTTCTATGTCTTTTAATGTTATGTTAAAATATTTGATATTTTTAAAAGTAACTCTCCTGCCTCATATTTAAAGTAATTCTGTCCCATGATCTAATGAATTGTCCTATCACACCTTTGGATAAAGGAATAGGCATCTGTGACTAAGGCCACAGTTATGTGTGACAAGTTGTTCATGACTGGAGCTGGCTTGGGGTTGTAGACCTGGCAAGAAGCCCCATTGATTTCAATGCACCTGACTTCCAAGTAACCAGCTTAAACTTTGCAGATTTACATGTTGAGTACTATTCTGCTTCCCACCCCTGCATGGCCATTATCCACCAGTTCCCAAACTAGTATGATGAGGAGAATGGGAATAAACTCTGTGCCAGATGTCTGGCGGGTGCTGGAGCCAGCAATTCCCTTTTGAGAGCAATCTGAGGAGGGAGGGAAGTTCCTCAATAGAGAAATTCCTTCTGTGTATTTTCAAAATAATTTGGAACCAACATATTTGGATAAAAATAACAGATACGTTACAACGGCAAATACCTGAGCCGATATAAATTCAACCCAGTCAGTACCAGGCAGAGTAATGTATCTGGCACAGATTTCTATTAAAATTGTACTGGTCCCCTAAGACACATTTTTGCTCATATAAATGTCTCTAAAATAAATGCAAGTCACTGTAGCAGTAGTTCTACATACTTCAACTTATATACTAAGTCTGCCATTCCTAAACTGTGTGCCTGGGGACTTGTGATAGGAATGCAGGAGTAATGCAACAAATAAATGAATTAAATTAAAAAGAAGCTTGCTGATTCTTTGTGTGATGCACAAAGAATCAGCCATTCATCTTTCCAACTGAACTCTCTATAGTGTGGATACCCAACTATGGATTCTGGTCTCAATGGTCGTAGATTAAGATCTTCTAGGGAGGTCCTGCTCTCGGCCCCACTGGCCTCACAGGTGCGGCTGGTGGGGACAAGAGACAGGGCCTTCTCAGTGGTGGCCCCACTGCTGTGGAACTCCCTCCCGAGTGAAATTAGGCTGGTCCCCTCACTACTGACCTTTAAGAGACAGCTAAAGACCTGGATGTGGAACCAAGCGTTCAGCCCATCGTAGAAATATTTTAAGGTGAAAGTGAAAGTTGAAAGTGCAATGACCCAGGACTGTTTACAATAACGGCTATGTCTCTCTGTGATAGGTGATGTTATTTTACGTGATGTGTTTAATAATGTTTAATGTTTTATCTAAGCAGGATCCATTTTAATGTTTTATACTGTTTTATCAATGGCATTGAATTGTTGCCAATACTGTGAACCGCTGCGAGTCCCCTTCAGGGTTGAGAAGGGCGGTATATAAGTATCGCAAATAAATAAATAATAAATAAATGGTCTTACGAAAACAGAGGTCTCTTACTTTTACAGTATGTGCTAAACTGCCCTTGGGACTCTCCTGATTTATCACTGCATTTCTGTTGGAAGTAGAAAATTCGTATGCAACTGCCTTGGGTATGGCAGGGCTAAAGAAGAACACTAAACAAACCATCTCATTAATGGGGCTACCATAAGCTGAAGTCAACATGACTGGGCAGGGATGGGGAGCCTGTGGTCCCACAGATGTTGTTGGACATTAAACTCTACACCAGTTACTGCACTGTTATTCTGAGTTTGCTGGTCATGGATTGTGTGCAAATATCAATGCAGAGCACTGGCTTTTCATGACAAAAATTACTCAGCCATTTCTCTGGTTCCTAGATCCCACACAACTCCATAATCATAATGGCTGGAAGCTTGCCTTAAGGAAATGCCACCCAACCACATAACAGTTGAGATTCTCATGACGTTAAATTCTGAGGACAGTTCCATATTCTCAGCACTTTTTTCTTTAATCATGTGGAACTGTTTCATGTAGAGAGAAAGAGAAGGAGGGAGAGAGCGCTATTCTACATCTTCTTGTGCACAGCTTCTGTGAGCTGAATTGTCTCTTATTCCTTGTAGACAATCTTTGAAACATTTGGATAATGTGCGAGGGTGCTTGAAGCTTTTTTTTCGTTTTTACGCTGAATGCTTTTCTTAATTATGTATGTAGCTCAGTATTTCAGAAAGGAGATTGCTGTGAATGAGATTCTCCAACCTCATCCTTTCCTGTCTTGGTGCAGTACTTTTTTTTTCTGCTAACGGGTCACTGATGCAGAGACAAACGATAGGGAAAGCAATTTCTTTCATAAACATGGTAAGGTGTGAGATACCATCTGATCTTGGATAAGGGTCAGCTCTCATTAGTACCTGAATGGGAGACTGTCAACAAATGCTAGGTGCTGAAGGCTGTATTTCAGAGAAGGAAAATGGCAAACCACCTCCGAATATTTCTTGCCTTAAAAAACCCTGGGGTTGCCATAAGATGACAGGTGACTTGAGGGCACATACACACAGACATGAAAAGTGGTCGACTTGACATTCCTAATCATGAACATAGCATTTGACACATTGAGATCATCCCTCGCTGTCCCTTAAACCTAATCCCCTGGACACTCAGTATTGTTGCAGGGAGATATTTGAACCCAATAGCAAAAATAGTAAACTCCCCATAGCACCCCCATTTTAGCTCAAATTCTTGATCTGGAAAGTTTGTTCGTCCCTGAAAATAGATATCAACAAGAATTTTAGTATTTGTCTCTGAGGGCCCTTCCACACAGCCCTATGTCCCAGAATATCAAGGCAGAAAATCCCACAATATCTGCTTTGAACTGGGTTATCTGAGTCCATACAGACACAATGTGCGATTTCCTGCCTTTATGTTCTGGGACATAGGGTTGTGTGGAAGGGTCCTGATTCAGAGGTAAGCAGCTTATGATTTCTCACCACTGCTGGGCTGATGGGACTTGCAGTTCTGCAACATCTGGAGAATCATACATTACTTGCCCACCTCACTTAATACACAGTGTTCCTTGCCAATGGGTTTCTCAAGTTGTAAGCACTATCCATTTACATTATCAACATTTCTCTATATTTCATTAGCATAGGGATATATGTTTCAAAACATGCTCAAAGTAGCCATATTTGCCTGCTTGAGGATTACTAGGCCCAGGTAGATATCTTACCCACAGGTTCTCAACCTGTGGGTCTTCAGGTATTTTGGACTACAACTCCCAGAATTCCCAGCCAGTTTACCAGCTATTAGGATTTCTGGGAGTTGAAGGCCAAAACATCTGGGGACTCTCGGATTGAAAACAACCGTCTTACCCCCTTCTTAACCAGGTGATGTTATAAAGGAGACACAGAACACGGGGTTTAATTACACAGAAGAATCAATGCAATTTGACACAATATTTAACTACCATGACTAAGTGCTATGAAATCATGGGATTTGTAGTTTTACAAGATTCTTAGCCTGCTCTACCAAACAGTGCCAAAGCACATCTCCCAGGATTCCACAGCATTGAGCTATGGCAGTTAAAGTGGTGTCATCCTGCATTAATTCTACAGTATGCACTCCAAGAAAGAAAGCAAGGAAACACTGCTTTCCCCTTCATGGGTCTCTCTGGATGTTATTGTCTACTTCTCCATCCCCAGAATGACCAGTGATCAAGGATGATAGGCAATATGACTCCAGGCATTGAAACTTTGGCAAAATATACCCCATATCAAGGTTAGGAGCATTAACATAAACCTCACACTTTAGCATCAAATTTAGGGCAGTACAGAATAGTAGCAGTAAACTTATTCAATCTTTTGTTTTTATTTTTATAAAAGAAAATGGTCTTTCAGAAGTAATAGAAGGAGGACAGTCTATGACATATGATATCAAGAAAGTCTGTGTTTGCAGGAGAGGGAGGAAATGAGACGGTGCAAGAGAAAAAATCCAATTTAGAAAACCTCCTTATCAGTAACTTTAAATGCAGTTGACTATCATGACATTAAAACACCAACCAAACACATCAAGAGGGCATTAATATTACTAAATGATGTTATTTGCTTGACATTGTCTTGCTATAGCTGTCCAACATTTCCCTGTTTGGAGTGTGTGGAGGTAGAATCACATCTTTCTAACTGCCCTGAGTCCCATTGGAGTGAGAGGGCTTGTAATAATAATAATAATAATCCTAAGATTGGTTTGTGACCTAACTATTTGTTTTATTTTTATCTTATTATTATTTGTATTGTATAAGTATGTACAGCACTAATCCTTATTTGGTTCATTCCATTCAGTTATATGACTTACTCCAATATGAGAATACATAGAACTGCAGCCATGATGTATTAAGATTGACAACAGAGAGACTTTGAAGATCTCCTGCTTCCCGACCATGACATAATTAGTTTGGGATCATATGGATTAATTTACATCTGTGGGACCCTTCTTGGGACAGAAAGCTGACTTTAATGGCAGTCTGGTCCCTTGCATGTACATGATTTTCCCGTGTGTTTCATTTACTTCAATGATTGCTGCGCACATGACAGGAAAGTGCTCAATTATGAATGGGAATCACATGATCAGCTTGTTAAAGTGAGCCTGAAGGCTTCTCTGGTGATGGCAGATTGAAACTCAATGGAAAAAGAAACAATAAACATTGGTGGCCATGTTACAGAAGCATGCTACCTATTAAATTAGCTCAAAGAAATAGAAGTGTGTCCTGAAGCTTGTCCAGTTTCACAAATACAATTTTACAGTGTGGTTTTAGGGTACAATGCAGAGAAATCCAACCACACTTCAATCCCAACAGAAGAAACCCTTCTCTTTCAAAGCTAAACTCTCAACTGCACCAAATCATACTTTCTACTTCCAAGCAATTGAAACTCAGCGCAAATTTGTAATGATGATTAACCACTGGCAAGGTTGTCTTGTGGAAAGGAACCTGATTCATTTGTCTTTCACACAAGGATTTTTTTTAATGCAAATCTGTGAATTTCATCCAGCTACAACCATAGGACACTTCTGAGCTAGCGTTACAAGGAATTTTATGTGGAAGTTATTACTGGAGGCCATCTGTTTTTCTTTAAGTTTTTAAAAAAAAGTATTTCAAGCTCTTCCTCGCTTTCATGGAACAGACTTCAAATTCTGACATAAAGTCAAATTTCTGTATTTCTGCATATCTTCATTAGGATGAAGTTTGAGCTAACCTCTATTCTAGAGGTGGGAACTCTGTCACCTTCAGGTGTTGTTGGATTCCAGTTTCTATCAACTTTAGTCAGCATCACTAATGATGAGAAATGCTCTGAGATGCAGGACAACAAGAGTTGGAGGGCTGCATGATTCCAGCCCTGGCTCTAGCAACTTCTACACCAGGCATGGGCAAACATCAGCCTTCCAGGTGTTTCGGACTTCAACTCCCACAATCCCTAACAGCCTATTGGCTTTTAAGAATTGTGGAAGTTGAAGTCTAAGACACTAGGAGGGCCGAAGTTTGCCCATGCCTGTTCTACATGCAAACACCCACAAGAGAAACTCAAGTGCCTTGTTAACACAGACTTGAACAAGTCGGTTCTTTGGATAGCCTTGCAAATATAAAGTTTTTGCATAAATCCCCTCACACCCTAGTGTGGTTATCTTTGAATAAGAGTCTGTGTTCAAAAGCATCTTGGAGCCTACTTGGAAATGCCTTTAAGGAAGGATGTGAAATACTATGATACACCATTTTATTAAACAAATTAGGCCCAGTTATGTGGTTTGTCTTCATGCTTGGTATTATACATATGTGGTGTAGCAACTTAGAATGCTGTGAGGAGACACTTTATGGTGGAGCCTAAGCCACATGGCAAATCATCATGTAGGATATGGCTCACCACATGGAGCAGTGGCCCCTTGAGATATTTTCAAGTGGTCTCTATGTGTCAGTTGTGTTTGTGTGAGTGTTTATGTGTGTGTGTGTGTATAAGTTCCTTCCATTATCATTATTATTTATATGCATGACAATTTTATATGTGGCACTGCCTGACACTATAATAAATGTGTGAAGTAGGCCATTATGTTTTACTTTTTATTCAAGAAGACATGAGGAGAACTGAGGGCCCTTCCAGATATGCCCCATTTATCCCAGATTTTCTGGCAATTGGGACTTATTTAATCCAATATAAGCAGAAAACCTGGGATCATACCCTGAGGGCCCTTCCACACAGCCCTATATCCCAGAATATCAAGACAGAAAACCCTACAATATTTGCTTTGCACTCAGATAGTGTGGGATTTTCTGCCTTGATATTCTGGAATATAGGGCTGTGTGGAAGGGCCCTGGGATATAGTGACTGTCTAAAAGGGCCCTGAGAAGGGTTTGCTCAAGAAGGCCACCCAAGGGGTCTTTGAATAAGGAGAGTGCTGAACCGCTGGCCAAGTCCCACCCTTTCCCTTCACTGAGGCCCACCAGGTTCCTTGCCACGGCTGTGATGTAATATAACACTCTCAAAACACTTCCCGACACCCTCCTTTGCAGACTCCGCGAAAGGGCACTGGGGTTCTCCTCTTTGATAAAAGCCATTGAAGAAAAAACTGTTTCTGAAGCGGCTTTTCTAAAGCACTTTGACACAATGACAAACAAACCCACGGCGCAGCCACCCTCCTGTCTCACTGCAAATTGCTGGCACTCTTGCCAAAGCAGCAGCAAAAGCCTATGCAGCGAGTGCTAACACACAGGCCCAAAGGAAAGACAACACAACCCACACAGACCAAACCTCTGAAGCAAAAACCGGAGGTGTCACAGCACACAAGCCTCCTCCTTTGGCTCTCTAAGGGAGCTGTCCATTTCAGCACCACGAGCCTGGAAGACTCTTCAATGAGAGGAAACCCTCGTCTTCCTCTCTCTCCCCCCCCCCCCCCTTGCACCACAGAAAGACAGCCGTCCGGGGAAACAAACCGAGATGGTCAGCACCAGTATCGTTATGTTGGAGACCCATTATGGTAGATTGGCCCACCCAGCCTCTTTCCTATAGGTGAGAAGGCAACAAATGCGTGCAAATCATCCTCTCCCGCCCCCGCCTAGGAAAGCCTTTCGGGGGAAGCCGCTACCAAGCGCAGGGACACCGGGGTCACGGGCTGCCAGGGCCCACGAAAAGGCCGCAGTGGGGCCGGAAAACGGGCCGCGACATCCCAGTCCACACTCCAAAGGGAATGCGACAGGCACAAGCTCAACCCCAAGCCGCCATCCCACTCGTGGAATACGGATCACGGTTTTGGGGGGGGGGGGGCGTCTAGATGGAGGTAGATGGAGGACTCTTCCCCGCAGCCTCTCTCTGCCCCGCTCTCGATGCATGTCTTGACATACCCCTCCCCCCCCGCTGGCCCTCGCAAAGAAAGGTGGTACCTTGGTCAGCCGCACCGGGGGTCTCTCCGGCCCTTTCCGAACTTTTTCGGGCGAAGGCGGGGGAGAGGAGGAGAGTCGACGCCACGGGCAGCCCCTTCCTCCTCCCCTCCTGCGCCGCTTCCCCCCTCCAAACTAAGCCCCGCTTCTGAACAAGGCGGGGGGGGGGGGGGGAAGCGTTCAGGAAGGCGATGCGAAGTTACTTCCCTACCTAGCCTCCGGCAAGCGGGAGGGATTGCAGAGAGGCCCCTTTCCCTTCCATCCCCTCCTAAAGATCCAGAGCCAGGAGAGGAGGACTTTGCGGCGGATCGTCTACTGAAACGGGGGAAGGAGGGGGGGGGGGGGGAGGGAAGGCCCTTTTCAGCGGGGCTGAATGATGCTGCCCTGCGCTAACCCCGCTGGGTCTGGTGCAGGCGGAGGAGGAAGAGGAGGAGGAGGAGGAGGAGGAGGGCCCGGAGTCAAGGATGGGGTGCCTTGCCAAGAAAGACAGAGACCTCCTAATGGTGGAGAAGGAAGGGGGTGGCGGTGATGGGAAAGGGGGGGGGGTGAGGGGAGAATATGGCCCACTGCACCAACTACCTCAGCACCCCTGGTTTTGACATTTCTCTCTCTCTCGGCCTGGGCTCCCTTCTCTCCCTCCCTCCCTCCTTCGCTCCCGGCCTGCCTGCAGGACGAGGGAAGAGAGGAGAGGAGTCGGCGCCGGCTCGCCTTCCTTCCCCCAATGCAGAAAAGACGCGCCGGAGGTTGCCGCTGGGATCCGAGGGAGGCGGCGGGGGTGGGGAGAGGGGAAAAGGGGGGGGGGGAAGGGAGAGGAGAGGATGGGCTCTTCCCTCCGCACGAGGAAGAAGCAGCAGTCCCCTAAAAGAGGGGGGGGGGAGGAAGAAAGAGAGGAAGGAAGAGGAGGAAAGATGAGATGGGGAATGGGGAGGGGGGGGGAGGAGAAGATGGGCTCTTCCTTCCGCACGAGGAAGAAGGAGATGGTTGGATTTTCCCTCCGCACGAGGAGGAACCAGAAGCCCCATAAAATTGGGGGGAGGAGGCAGGAAGGAAAAGAGGAGGAAAGATGAGATGGGGAAGGGGGAGGGAAAGTAAATGAGAGAAAAAGTCAGGGAGAGAAAGAAGGAAGTAGTGGGGGGAGGTGACCACGACCACGACGTCTAAGGGACGCTTTTTGGGGGGGGGGGGGGGGCGTCTGAAGGAAGGGTTGGGGGAGGAGGGCCGAGGATGAACGGGAGGGGGAGAGAGGAAGAGAGTCAGTGCAGGAGGGGGAGAAAGGCAAGGAAGGGCAAGGCCGACAGAGCCACGGGGTGGGAGGTCTAGGGGTCCCCAAGAGGGGGGAGGGGGAGAGGGTCTGGGAGGTCCAAGAGGAAGGAGAGAAGGTGAAGGGGAGAGGAGGCCCTCGCTCTGCGGCAAGGGGGTTGGGTGAGAGAGAGAGACAGAGGGGGAGGTTTCCATGGAGGCGGTCGGGGGGCTCCCTTTCCCCCTCCTCGGCGGGACACTTACGGTGGCGGCGGCGGCGGCCGTGGCGGCGCTAGCGCGACTCCCGCAAGGCGTTGCTGGACTGCAGAGGTGGGGAGGCTGCAGGAGGAACTGCGGTTGCCGCCATCTTGGTGCGCTGCCTCCCTCCCCTCCTCCCTCCCTCCCCTCCTCCCCTCTCCTCCTTTCCTCCCCCAGCGCAGCGCGCCCTGCCCTTGCATAATTGATGACTCGCCGCGGAAGAGGAGGCTCGCGGAGCCCCGCCAAAAAGGAGACCGAGCCCAGCCCAGGCAGCGCCGACGGGGCCAAGCCACCCTCCGCCTCCTCCTCCTCCTCCTCCTCGAAGACCCCCGCGCAAAGTTCGACGGAAAAGTTGGGAGGCCCACTCACTTCGGGACGCGCCTTCTCTCTTTTGGAGAGGCCCGAAAAGCCCCTCACGGCCGCGTCCCAGGCGTCCCAGGCCCGCTCCTGGACGGCTTCCCTCCCGCCCACGCCTCGCCCATTTTGGGACCAGGAGGCGGTTGCGGGGGGAGTCTGTCCCGTGAATAGCGAGGGAGAGGCCGCTCGCTCTCTCTCTCTCCCTTTCTCGGTTTCTGTAGCGGAAGGAGGCGCTGGCGGGGCTTGGCTCCCACCTCAGGAGAAAAAGGCGGGATCGCAGCTCAGGCAGGCCTGGGGCCCCAAAGAGCCCCTCTCTGTGATGGACAGCGACGCCGACCAATGGGCAACCTCCCCGCAGGAGGGTGTGGCACAAGGAGTACTTCTTCTACACCAGGCATGGGCAAACTTGGGCCCTCAGGGGGTTTTGGACTTCAACTCCCACAATTCCCAACAGCCTCAGGCCCCTTCCTTTAGGCCCTTCCTTTGGACCCTCAGGGTGTTTTGGACTTCAACTCCCACAATTCCCAACAGCCTCAGGCCCCTTCCTTTAGGCCCTTCCTTTGGGCCCTCAGGGTGTTTTGGACTTCAACTCCCACAATTCCCAACAGCCTCAGGCCCCTTCCTTTAGGCCCTTCCTTTGGGCCCTCAGGGTGTTTTGGACTTCAACTCCCACAATTCCCAACAGCCTCAGGCCCCTTCCTAAAGGAAGGGGCCTGAGGCTGTTGGGAATTGTGGGAGTTGAAGTCCAAAACACCCCGAGGGCCCAAGTTTGCCCCTACCTGTTCTACACCGTGACATGAATACAGTTTGACACTTTTGCTGCCATGGAAACATGGGAGCTTGAGCTTCCTGAGGCACCTGCACTCTTTGGCGGAGAGAGAGGGAGAGAGGCCTAAGACCTTTGCCAGAGGGCAGCTCCAAGGATTCCATAGCATGCAGACCTTATTAGTTAAAGTGGTGTCAAACTGCATTGATTCTATGCTGTGGATGCAGTCAATCGAAAGGTTGACAGTTTGAAGCCCGGGTCGGCATGAGTGCCTGGCCTTTAGCCCAGCTTCTGCCTACCTAGCAGTTCAAATGCAATTATGAGTAGGTAAACAGGTACTGCTTTAAAGTGAGATATTTAAGGCACCCATAAAGAGATGCCAGTAAAATGCCAGCAATTTGATCAAGGAGGAAGTTAACAAACAAAGTTCTTTGGCAGCCCCCTCCCCCATGGCCAGAACTGAGCACAGCCTCCAAGGTGCCAAATATGGGAAAGTCTATATATAGCTCTATCTATGTACAATTTTCTGTCTTGTTAGTGTATAACAGTGTATAATGTTTGCCGGATATGTGTTCTGTGATTTGCTCTGAGAAAGGTGGAATATAAATCTTCTATATAAATAAAAATGTAATGTTTGTGGGATTAACATAACTCAAAAGCCACTGGACAAATTGTCACTAAATTTGGACACAACACACCTATTAGGCCAATGAGTGACCATCACTCATAAAAATACTGAAAAATACAGCAGAAGGGACTTAAAAGCCAAAAATCAAAAATTACATTACAACGCATATGCAAACCCACAGCAACCACACATATACACAAGTATATATATACACACATATACACACACACTACATATACACAGACTGGGCCACAGCAACGTGTGGCAGGGGATGGCATATATATATATATTTATACATGTAATGTTCATTTATGGGATTAATATAACTCAAAAAACCCACTGGACAAATTGACACCAAATTTGGACACAATACACCTATCAGGCCAACAAGTGACCATCACTCATAAGAACACTGAAAAGCACAGCACAAGAGACTTAAAAAGCCCAATAGTAAAAAATACATTACAGCACATGTACAAAACCACATATATAGACATATACACAAATATATATACACACATATATACACACACAAAACACGTATACACATATTGGGCCACAGCAATGCACGGCAGGGGGCGGCTTGTAAAAAATAAATAAAAGATCAGGAGAAGCACACATCCCAGAGCAAGAAAGAGTTGAACAGAGGGGCTTGAAGTCACACCAAGAAACTCATTTGGAAAAAAGAGAAAGAGGCATCTTCTACACTGTAGAGTTCATGTTGTTTGCCCTCATGTTAACTGTCACCGTTCAGTGCTGTGGAATTATGGGAGTTGTAGTTTGGTGAGGCACCAGCACTCTGGCAGAGAAGACTAAAGACATAGTAAAAGTACAACTCCCACAATTCCATAGCATTGAACCATGGTAGTCAAAGTAGGGTCAAATAGCATTGATTCTATGCTACAGATTCACCAAAGTTCAGAAGTGGAATTCAAGTCCATGCTGCTCAAGCCTGCAGTCCTCAATGAGATGCAACTAGATTGCATTAGGCTAGGCTGAGAGAATCCCTCTCCCTGGCGCTTGAATGTCTGTTGAAAATATTTGCTTTTATTTAATTAGCAAAGGACAAAGCCCATAAACTACAGATAAGGCAAGCACCTTTCCAATGAAAAGAGGGGATGATACACACAAAACTGGGAAACTGAATGTTGTGCTTTCTAATGTACCTGTATGCATTACCTAAAAGCAAATAAAGCCCATGCTTCTAGATGTTAGAGCAAGGTGCACATTTGTGCAAAATGCAAGTTGATGCATTTATGCTTTAATGGATTAATTGACAAACTAAGATTAATCGATTAATTGACCCTAGGTTGAAAAGATAATCTAGTCATGACTTTGTATTCTTCTGGACAGACTTATTGGAAACTTGTTCTTCATCATTTGCAAATGGTTAGAAAAAAAGAATACAATGATTAGGAAACCGATGTAGGAATCAGATGCTTAGAGCAGATCCATGTCACTTCAGTTTGTCATGACTTACTTGTCCCACTGAAATCAGTCAATTTCTATTCAGTATGGCTAAGGCTTCATCTATATTGTTGAATGAATGCAGTTCGACATCACTTTAACTGCCATGCCAAGGAGCCCCCGGTGGCACAGTGGGTTAAACCCCTGTGCCAGCAGGACTGAAGACCGACAGGTTGCAGGTTCAAATCTGGGGAGAGCGCGGATGAGCTCCCTCTATCAGCTTCCAGCTCCTCATGCGGGGACATGAGAGAAGCCTCCCACAAGGATGATAAAAAAACCATCAAATCATCCAGGCGTCCCCTGGGCAACGTCCTCGCAGACGGCTAATTCTCTCACACCAGGAGTCACTCCTGACACGACAAAAAATATATAAAATAAATGGCTCATTATCACCTGAATTAATTGTAACATTATTTCCCAACTTATTTGGTGCTAAGGAAATAGACATCCAAGCTCCTTTCATGCTATGTATTTATAACCCTGTGATTCTGCTTTAACTGCTGCAGTTCCATCCCATGGAGTCCCGAGACCTCAGTCCAGAAGCACCAAAAGAGCTCCCTGAATGAGGATTCAAAAGGACCCTGACCTGCAAATCCCAGGATACCACAGGATGTTGCCATGGTAGCTAAAGGGGAATGGCAGTGCTGTAACTGTGTAGAGTGAAATGAGCACTGGAGTTATTTTATTAAATACAGAAAGCAGTTTCTAATGTGCATTTGTTAGAATGTCACATCTGGTGAATGCTCAACTTTGGTTTCTCTCTCTCTCTGTGGAAAGAAGATTGGGAAGGGCAGTACATGGGCATATGATGAGAAAGTTTTGCCATTGCTCTCAGTATCTTTTGCTCCCAACTGTTCCAGCTGAATTTATACTGGTAAGTAATATTTTTGGTCTTCATCTTAAAAGAAGAATAAAAACCAGTGTAATGTACAAGTTTGATTGTTCGTCTAGGGAGTTTGTTAGGTGAGATTGTATTATCGTAACCATAATGTTCTTAAAGTAAACAGAAATGTACCAGTATTGAAACATTCACTTTCACACTGCCGTTTCACCAGTGCTTTGGTGCTTCCTTGTTGACTATGACTCCTGTTACTGGTGTTCCACATAATGTTGATTTTTTCCCCTTTCTTTCTGTGTAAGGTCCTCTCGATCACATGCATCCTTTAAAAAGTACTTCACCATAACTGTGCAACCTCACAGAGCAGGAAGAGGAATAATCTCCACTGAAGTCATGTGAATACCTTCAATAACTGTGACAAGAGAAGTCATAGCACAAGGATTCAGTTGCGCCACAGTGGCATTATTTGGGCTATTGACACTTTGAGTGTGAGTGTAGAAATATGACTAATAATAATAATAATAATAATAGTAATAACAATAAGAACAACAACATTTTATTTATTATCTACCTCGCTTTTTGGCTTGAGGTGAGGCACAACATAGTCAAACGCATCTATAAAATCACATATTAAAACGTAGATAAAAAGCAACCATAAAAATATATAATAATAATAATAATAATAATAATAATAATAATCTTTATTTATATCCTGCCACCATCTCCCTGAAGGGACTCAGGGCGACTTACCAGGGTACACATATAACATACAACAGGTTAAAATGGTGCAAAAGTACAAAACAAATTACATAAAATTATAGCAACAACCCCGTCAACACATGTAGCATAAAATCAAAATAATACAATTTTAGAACAACAGTAGATAAAACTAATGGCCACCAATTCACAAGGTGCCAAATGTCAGCTTCATATGGGCTGATTCAGCCTACTCAAGGCCAAAGGCCTGTCTGAACATCCATGTTTTCAGATTGCAATGGAAGGATTGAAGGGTAGGGGCTAATCTAATATATTTTGGGAGGGTATTCCAGAGCTGGGGGGCCACCTCAGAGAAGACCTTCTCTCGTCCCCACCAACTGCTCTTGAGATGGTGGTGGGACTGAGAAAAGGGCTTCTCCTGTCAGTCTCAGAGCCTGCACCAGTTCGTAGAAACATACACAAAATACCTGAGACTTTATGACACAATAAACATAGAATGTGATTCAAAAGTCAGACTTAAAGCTAACTGGATAGGCCTGCTGAAAGAGAGAGGTGTTACATAGGAAAGGTAACTAAATGAAAACAAAGCCCTCATGGGAGAGCACCAACGTCATTTGATAAGTTCCTTTGGGAACCTGGAATCATCATGTTGCAGTTGTGTTTTGGCAGCCTTGTGTGATAAAGTCCCAGGAGACCAGGTTTCAAATCCTTGCTTGGCTGCACTGACTGACCTTTGATAAGTCACACTCTCTCACCTGCACAGGAAGGCAATGACAGACGCGGAGGTCTGAGGCACACCATTTTTTAAAATAAGCATGACAACTGGGCAACAGAATTGATCCAGTAATACAATAAGGTGGGCAGGTAACCCAAATTTGATTTTTGACTACCTTTAGTTTCAGATTGGACAAATGATAAGAATAACTCACCATTATAATGTGGATGCCTGAACAAAAATAGAATGTGAAAACTTAAATATGCAGCAGATAGCAATTAGGGAAATTTAAGCATGGACACGTCATCAGTCTAATATGAAATTCTTTTCCAAATAACACTCTCAGAATATGCAATAAATGGAGGCATCAACGTCTATTGACACCCTCACTATTGATCCCAAGTATGCATCATCCTTTATTTTATCATGAAGGCAGATTTAACTTATTAAATTTGGGAATAAACAAGTGTGTATAGGCTATTAGATTTCTATACCAAAGCTGGGCATAAATCCGGCAAGCAAATCCAACATCAATTAGCTGCAAAGAAACTGATTCTGATCCAAATACACCAGGTGCTCCACTTTATCTTCAAAGCAGATATGAACAATTGTGTGATGTCTGTTATGCAAATATGAAATATTGGTACAAAGCTCCTAGCAAACATTAAAGGTTTAGTGTCAAAAATCTATAATCTATTGATTTACTCAACATACTCAGACCCTGGGATACCAATCTGCCTATATATATGGACAATGCTATGGAAAAAATGCTATGGAAAAACCTTCCAACCAAATTTGTTTTTTTCCACATGAGAAAACATGCTTTAAAAATAAAGCATGTAAAATGTATCAAAAATATTCATCTAACAAATGCCAAAGGAACTGTTGGGAACTGAGCACATATTTCCAGATATCACAGGACTGTCCTGGTTATTTCTGAATTTTGGAAATTATTAAAAAATAAGGCAAATTACAAACCTATTTTGTTGACCCCAAAATAGAACTTCTTCCCATATTTTGTGACTGCTGTGAGCATTAAATAAAAATAACTGAGTGCACTTTTTGTTTTGGTGCAAGATTACTAATAGTTCAGAAACAGAAAAATTTGAGCTCCTCTCCTAGTATATTATAAACCTGGTATATAAAAAAGGCAAATTACACTTATAGAAAAGTTTACATCTATTGAAGGGACCACATTACTGTATATTGTTATGTTGTTGCTGCAGCACATTCATATGCTTATCCATCTGGAAACTATATTTTCAGGAAGGTTTAGATCCTTTCTCATTCTCAATTCATGACAGGTCTCCTCCTGCGAATTCTGAAAATACTTTAGAGGGTGTTGATGACCGCATGGCTGTTTTAGGATTAATATGTGTATGTACAGTATGATTATTTGTCACACAAACACTCAGTGTTTGATGACTTGTCACAGACTGTGTAAATGGGCTCAATTGAGAAATATTTACACATGGATTGTTGTCTGCTGAATTATCTATCTTGTATTATGAAAGGCCTGTCCACGGTGATGACTGATGTGATACGGAGAGATCATCATTTTGCCACAGTCATGTTGTACTCTTTTATGTGATGCTGAGTATGCTTGCATGCTCCCTTGGAAGTTTGTGTATATGAAACAGCAGCTAATAAATATTTTAACAACAACAACTGCTTTGACTTTCATCTCCCTCATCAGGGAAAGAAAACCAGGATCTGTCTCTGAGGTTCTAAACAGGTAGATGCAGAAAAAGTGTAAATGAATAGTGCTTACTCTTTGCATATTTGTGTGTAGTTACAATTCAAGGGAAAGCTCTGACTTCCTGGATTTTTTGCAGGCTATGGGATTTGTTGAGCTATCTATAATTCAGTGCACTTCCAGTATTAGGATTGATTGCCTGAATCATTGCTTCTTTCCTGTCTAGGTCTTCACACAAGCAAGTTTTGCTTTGTTGACCTGCAATCTTTGCTATCTTGTTTAATTTGGTTTGACCTTGATTTCTTAGCAGGAGGAACTTCTGAAAGCAGTACTTTACCTGTTAAATACTGGAGATTTTTGGTGTAATAAGGTGTTAGTTTACTATGGCACAGAATGAGTTCTTGGAAAGCTAGTGTGTGCAAAGAAAACCCATCATGTGAGAAACAGGAGTATTTTGGCAACCTTCCCTGGCCAACTCCAAATCCAGAATAATTTTCCTTTCTGGTTGCACATTCAGAATGAAAAATGGTTGATATGCCAACAGATATGAATGGTTAATATGCAAACAGAATGTACCCTGCATTTTAGAGTGGATGCCTTGCATTGGACAGCTGTTGCAGGAATCCTTCAAGGAGAGTGACTTGCCTAAAGTTGTCTACTGTATCCTTTCACGCCTCAAACTACCAACTAAGACTCCAGTATTTTAACACAAGAAGACATCTATTAGATATCAAATCCTAGTGACATAACAGCACTGAACATTTACATGAGCTTCTTCAGGGTCATATGTAAAAATAAGTCTACGGATGACATAAAAGCTTCTTACATTTCGTTGCTGTAGTGCTTTTCTTGTACATGTTGAAAAGTGATGGATGAAGAAAGGTGCCTTTTACTGAGCTACAACGTTTGTCCTTTTAACCCAGGGCTCTCTCCTTGACCAGCAGGCATTCTCTACAACATTACACAAATGTTTTTCATAGTCCTTGATCTAACTGCCCTGCTTATCTTCGATCTTAAGAAGAACCGGATACCTTTTTCTCATAAAGCAGGGCAACCCATAGGAGTTAAGAGAAATGCTCTGCTCCAACAAAGAGCTCTGCAGAATTGTACCTCCTTGTTAACCTCACTCTGAAAGTAGTAAATAGTGACTCCAAACCTCCAGGGAGTACATGTTACGAACAATGTCACCACATCTTCAAACATGTTTACCCCCTTTCTTACATTTTAAGGACTTTATTCTAATTAGGAAATGACAAAAGTTCATTCTGTGGTCACTTCCTCTATGTTGTTGTTGTTCATTCGTTCAGTCGTCTCCGACTCTTCGTGACCTCATGGACCAGCCCACGCCAGAGCTCCCTGTCGGCCATCACCACCCACAGCTCCTTCAAAGTCAGTCCAGTCACTTCAAGGATGCCATCCATCCATCTTGCCTTTGGTCGGCCCTCTTCCTTTTGCCTTCCTCTTCCTTTTGCCCCCTCTTCCTTTTGCCTTCCACTTTCCCCAGGATAATTGTCTTCTCTAGGCTTTCCTGTCTCCTCATGATGTGCCCGAAGTACTTCAACTTTGTCTCTAGTATCCTTCCCTCCAGTGAGCAGTCGGGCTTTATTTCCTGGAGGATGGACTGGTTGGATCTTCTCGCAGTCCACGGCACTCTCAGAACTTTCCTCCAACACCACAGCTCAAAAGCATCGATCTTCCTTCGCTCAGCCTTCCCTATGGTCCAGCTCTCACATCCGTAGGTGACTACAGGGAATACCATGGCTTTGACTAGGCGGATCTTTGTTGCCAGTCTGATGTCTCTACTCTTTACTATTTTATCGAGACTGGACATTGCTCTCCTCCCAAGGAGTAAGCGTCTTCTGATTTCCTGGCTACAGTCTGCATCTGCAGTAATCTTTGCACCTAGAAATACAAAGTCTGTCACGGCCTCCACATTTTCTCCCTCTATTTCCCAGTTGTCAATCATTCTTGTTGCCATAATCTTGGTTTTTTTGATGTTTAGCTGCAACCCAGCTTTTGCGCTTTCCTCTTTCACCTTGATTAGAAGGCTCCTCAGCTCCTCCTCGCTTTCGGCCATCAGAGTGGTGTCATCTGCATATCTGAGGTTGTTAATGTTTCTTCCAGCAATTTTCACCCCAGCTTTGCATTCATCAAGCCCTGCACATCGCATGATGTGTTCTGCATACAAGTTAAAGAGGTTGGGTGAGAGTATTCAGCCTTGCCGTACGCCTTTCCCAATCTTGAACCAGTCTGTTGTTCCGTGGTCAGTTCTTACTGTTGCGACTTGGTCCTTGTACAGATTCCTCAGGAGAGAGACAAGGTGGCTTGGTATGCCCATCCCACCAAGAACTTGCCACAATTTATTATGATCCACACAGTCAAAGGCTTTAGAGTAGTCAATGAAGCAGAAATATATGTTTTTCTGAAACTCCCTGCCTTTCTCCATTATCCAGCGGATATTGGCAATCTGGTCTCTCGTTCCTCTGCCTTTTCTAAACCCAGCTTGAACATCTGGCAACTCTCGCTCCATGTATTGCTGGAGTCTTCCTTGCAGGATCTTGAGCATTACCTTACTGGCATGAGAGATAAGGGCCACTGTACGGAAGTTTGAGCAGTCTTTCGCATTTCCCTTTTTTGGTATGGGGATATAAGTTGATTTTTTCCAGTCTGATGGCCATTCTTGTGTTTTCCATATTTGCTGGCATGCATCACTTTGACAGCATCATCTTTTAAGATTTTAAACAGTTCAGCTGGAATCCCGTCGTTTCCTGCTGCCTTGTTGTTAGCAATGCTTCTTAAGGCCCATTCAACCTCACTCCTCAGGATGTCTGGTTCTAATTCATTCACCACACCGTCAAAACTATCCTTGATATTATTATCCTTCCTATACAGATCTTCTGTATAGTCTCGCCACCTTCTCTTGATCTCTTCAGCTTCTGTTACGTCCCTGCCATCTTTGTTTCTTATCATGCCAATTTTTGCCTGAAATTTACCTCCAATGTTTCTAATTTTCTGGAAGAGGTCTCGTGTCCTTCCTATTCTGTTGTCTTCTTCCACTTCCATGCATTGCTTATTTAAAAATAGTTCCTTATCTCTTCTGGCTAACCTCTGGAATTGCGCATTTAACTGGGCATATCTCCCCTTATCCCTGTTTCCTTTTGCTTCCCTCCTTTCTTGGGCTACTTCCAGTGTCTCAGCAGACAACCATTTTGCCTTCTTGGTTTTCTTTTTCTTTGGGACGTACTTTGTTGCCGCCTCCTGAACAATGTTGCGGACTTCTGTCCATAGTTCTTCTGGGACTCTGTTTACTAAATCTAGTCCTTCAAATCTGTTCTTCACTTCCACTGTATATTCGCTAGGAATGTTAGTGAGATCATATCTAACTGGTCTGTGTATTTTCCCTGATCTCTTTAGTTTTATTCTAAACTGAGCAATAAGAAGTTCGTGATCTGAGCTACAGTCAGCCCCAGGTCTTGTTTTCACCGACTGGATGGCTGTCCGCCACCTTTGGCTGCAAAGGATGTAGTCAATCTGATTTCGGTGTTGACCGTCTGGTGAGGTCCATGTATAAAGCCATCTTTTAGGTTGTTGGAAGAGAGTGTTTGTTATACACAGCGAGTTTTCCTGGAAAAATTCTATCAGCCTGCGTCCCGCTTCATTTTGTTCTCCCAGACCATGCTTGCCTGTGATCCCAGTTGTCATTTGGCTTCCCACCTTGGCATTCCAGTCTCCTGTAATGAAAATAATGTCTCTTTTTGGTGTATTATCCAGTAGGTCCTGCAGATCCTCATAGAACTGATCTACTTCTGCTTCTTCAGCAGCTGTGGTTGGGGCGTATATTTGGATCACTGTGATATTGAAAGGCTTTCCTTGCACTCGAACTGAGATCATTCTGTCATTTTTTGGGTTGTATCCAAGCACTGCTTTAGCGAATTTCTTATTAATTATGAAGGCTACTCCATTTCTTCTATGTTCCTCTTGTCCGCAGTAGTAGATCGGGTGGTCATCTGATGTGAAGTGGCCCATTCCAGTCCATTTCAGTTCGCTGACCCCCAGAATGTCTATCTTTAGTCTTGACATCTCATGAATAACAACATCCAATTTGCCCTGGCTCATAGATCTTACATTCCAGGTTCCTATGGTGTGTTGATCTTTAGAGCATCGGATTCGTCGTTCACCTCCAGTACCGTCGGCCGCTAGCCTTCCTTTCGGCTTTGAGCTAGCTGTGTCATCACATCTGGGGCTAGTTGAATTTATCCTCTGCTCCTCCCCAGTAGCATTTTGGCCATCTTCTGACCTGGGAGTCCCATCTTCCAATGGCATACCGACATATCTCTGGTTGTACTGGTCCATTTAGTTTTCTTGGCAAGGATACTGGGGTGGTTTGCCATTGCCTTCCCCAGGGATCACGCTTGGTCTGACCTCTCTGCCACGACCGTCCCGTCTTGGGTGGCCCTTCACGGTTTCGCTCATGACATCATTGAGGTGCTCAAGCTCCAGCGCCACAACAAGGCAGCGATCCTTTGCTGGAGCACTTCCTCTATGGCCCCCTCAAAAGTGAGCCCATAATTGAGGCAAAATGGTAAAGACAGCACCTCAGATTTGGTGGCAAAAATATTCCAGTCTCTGGACTTGGGACCATTGGGGGCTACAACCCCACTATTTTTCTCTCTTAAAATAGACTCTATTTTATTTTCTTTATATTATGTTTTCTGTATTATTGGTTGAATCAATTTCCCCCAAATTTGAAGATTTCCAATTTGAGGTTTACTTTAAGAAGCTTCTATGTACCCTCTCTGCTTTTCTTTTCCAGCACTTGCTTTCCTCAGTGTAGCACCATGAGATGGCCACCTCTGGGAACAGACCACAAGAGCAATGGTTTGCAATGTCCCCCTCTTTTTACCTCTGCTATTGCTGTGTGCTTAACCCCCCCCCCCCAACACACAATTCTTCCACATCTCTGGACTCTTCTCATTTCCATCTTACTAATGTCTTTTTTCCTTTGTACATTTCCCACCTTGCCCCTTGTCTTTCCTCATGCCTGCGTCTTTCTTGCCTCTTGTCCCTTGTGTTTGCATCTCTCACCCTTCCTTCTTTCCTTTTCCCACCCTGCTTTCCCTCCTACTCCCTCCATCACTTCACCTTGAGTTCTTGCAACCCACCATTCCCTTCCCATTTTATGTCATTCTCTTTCCCCCTACTCCCACCATTGCTTCACTTGTACCTTAGCAATGATCCTCTCCCTTGCATCTGACATTCTACCATCTCACATCACTCTCTCCCCCTTTCCTCCAATTATCTGACATCCCATCCTTGCAATGTGCTCCACTTTTACTTCTATTCCCATCTCTAACTCTTCCTGCAGTCCTACTCCTTCCCTTGTTTCACACTGAGCCCTTGCAATGTACCTCCTCCTTACCTTTTAGTGCTCACACCTCTCACTTTATTTTTATCCTACTTCCTTCCTCTCTCCCCTCACCCTGAACCACCCCAATGTAACCTTCCCTTGCTCAGACTACTCTTTCTTTGTCAGGTCCAGCTAAGATAGTGAGGATGAGGAGTTGCTTGGAGGGCCAATAGAGGAGATGGCCCAGCAGTCTGCCCTGCCTAGCTCAGCTACTGCTGCAGACGAGCCTTCAGCAGAAGCAAACACTTCTCAGCAGTCTGGTCAAGCTCCTCTAGAGGAAGCTGAAGCAAGCACTTTTGAGCAATCTCAGGAAGGATTAGCCATACCCACACCTCTAGAGTGTAGGAAAGAGCAGGCAAGGTATCGCAGATCTCAGAAATGAGATGAGAAACAATAATTAATTGAGCACCAACTGAGATCTTAAGATATAAAGCCCTCAGTGTTGTGACATTTTGTAGTGGACAACGTTGTTACCTGGCTTGAGTCCAATGCCTGTTTGCTCTCATCCTGGGACCTGACTTTGCTTCTTCTCAGTGTGTTACTCAAGAACTGGCTTTGACTCCTGGTGATTTGACTTTTGACTCTGGTCTCTTTGTTTGTTCCTGACTCTGAACCAGACTTTTGACTATTCGGGTGTTTTCTAAAGACTATGGTAATCAGCATTTCTGACACTAGACCTTGGTTATTACAAGGTCAGTTTGTTTAGTATTTGCTTCTATGCATCAGCTCTGTTTACGACACCCTTTCCAAATTCCTGGAATGAAGAAATAGATATTATATTTGATCAAAAATGTCTCCATGTTTTGCCCCATACTTCCCTTCTACAAAGCTGAGAAACTTGGCCAAATTGACTGTGTGTTGCAACTCTAACTATGATCCAACTACTTGGCCAGCACTACCTTGAGGCAGAATGAGGCAAAGGCAGAAGAGAAACCTCAGCCATCTCTTCTAAGCACCTCACAGTCACTCATTTCTATTGGACCTGGTCATGTCCTGCTTTGCATTTGCTAATATAGGAAGATGACATAGATATGTCACCAATTTTGGAGTAAAATTCAATGGTCAGTGCATCCCCTGGCTACATGGAGTGGGAAAAGCATGCATTATACTTCATCTGAGGTAGAAAACCTTACCTTCTATCCCAGGTAGCTGTGACAATTATGCAAATATGGCTAACAATACTGAATTGTGGCCATATTCCATGACATCTTTGACATACAGTGGGCCTTTGGTATCTACTGAGTTTTGGTTCCAGTGCCCCCCAAGGATACTAAAATCTGAGGATGCTCAAGTCCCATTATATACAATGGTATAGTAAGATGATGCCCCTTATATAAAATAGCAATAGCAAAATTTGCTTTTGTGGGTTTTTAAAAATCAGTTTGTGGATTGTGGAATCCATGGACACAGAACCTATTGATATTGAGTGCTGGCTGTAATTTTAACTGAGTTTATTATCACACAAAGAAACAAAGGTAGCATCACAGTAGAGTCTCACTTATCCAACATAAATGGGCTGGCAGAATTTCGATAAGTGAAAATGTTGGGGTTTTTTTTTGTCGTGTCAGGAGCGACTTGAGAAACTGCAAGCTGCTTGAATAATAAGGAGGGATTAAGGAAAAGTCTATTAAACGTCAAATTACGTTATGGTTTTATAAATTAAGCACCAAAACATCATGTTTTAAAACAAATCAACAGAAAAAGCAGTTCAATACACAGCAACGTTATGTAGTAATTACTGTTTTTTACGAATTTAACACCAAAACATCGCAATGTATTGATACAGCTGTGGATCCAGGCGGGAGGCAGACTGTGTTGGATAATACAGAATGTTGGATGAGCGAAGGTTGGATAAGCAAGACTCTACTGTATGTAGTATGGACAAATGAGTGAGGCCTACAGGGCCTCTTCTGGCTGCCTTCTATCTCTGATGCCTTCACTTATTATGCAAGGAATCCTTAAATTCCCAAATCAAGATCCACAAAAGGTGGGTAAGGTTATTATGTGGAGGTGAAATACAGTGTGTTCTTTCCTGAAGAGCAATGGATTAGACAGAATCATTCTGCCATTGGGGTTAGAGAGTGTTGCGCACAGCCAGTCCTCAAACAACCCACAGAAATGTACGACTAGAAGGTAAGCAAGACGAAGGAACATTCAAACTGACCTAACACTCTAGCCCATTTAGTGGGATAAAATTTCCAAAATTAAATCCATATTGTCATGTGCCATGAGCAAAGAACACCAAAGGCCAGAAAGTATCATGTCAATGAAGCCTATGAGTCAAGGAATGGATTTTAGTAAGATGAACCCACAGACGAGGTAATACTGACAAATGCTGACTCTGCTAAGCAATCCTCTCTCATCACTGTATTTGTTGACATCCGGTCTGTGCCTTGAACACATAAAGCAATGAGAAAAAGGAGGAAGGAAACTATGGGCATCTGCTAAGTCTCTCTCTCCCTTGCTAAGGCTTAACTTAAATATGCAAGAATCACCTCACAGACAAAGACTCTGGTTCTTAAAAGAAGCTGCTTGGTTGCTGCTCTCATTGGGATAAGGAAATATTCACAGTATTTATTTTACTGCTTTTGTTCCCAGTCACCTCAAGGCCAGGAATGTGTGGCTTAATCTCTCTGCATAGACCCTCCCTTGATACCACCTTGAGGAGACATCTTAAGGATGACACTGAGAATATTCACTTTCACTGAATATTTTTAACCATCTTTGTCTGATGAAGAAGGCAGTAGGGTTCAAAAGTTAGTGTGAAATATCTTGTGCCACAAAAGGTATATCTCTGCTTTCTCCCCACTCTGTAGCTAGGTATGTGTCCATAGCATTATGTTTACTCAACAGAAACTAGGTGGGGAAAGGGAGAGAGGAAGGGAAAGGGAGGAAGGGAAGGAGAGAGGAAGAGGGAGAACTGCACTGCCATTGAGGTGATGTGAAGTCTAGTTATGGTGCTACGGCAGGAATAACACCATTGCACATGCAAATAATCATTGTACCCTACAGCCATGAAGCGATAAACAGGCTTCTGTGACCCCCAAGAGACCACACACAAATCAGAAACTGCTTGGTTGCGGTATAGTGGACCCTTGGTATCTGTTGGAGTTTGGATACCAAAATCAGTGGATGCTCGAAGCCCCTTTATGTACAATAACAAAGTTAAATGGTGCCCCTTATCTAACATAGCAAAATCAAGTTTGCCCTTTAGATTTTTTTGGATAATATTTTCAAGCTGTGGTTGGTTGAAATTGTCAGTGCAGAATTCAAGAATAAGAAGGGTCAATTGTAATGAAGGCTAAATTCCCTCTGTTGCCTTGAAAATTTTGGGAGTTCTGAAAAAAAAATCTGTTTTTCAACAGTGGCCCCCTCAGTGTAAGACTCAATTAGTATGTTCACAATCAAAGGAAGAGCTCCTACTGCCTAGCATTTCTCAGGCTATGGAATTTATTTGGTTATCTATAATTCAGTAAATCTTCCAAACAAGCTCCACACCATTCCACTACATTATTTACAGATGTGACTTTCTAGTGTGGCCCACTTTTTTGAATGTCTCATCTTATACTGCCATCAGTTTCTAGGGGCATTAGTTTTTCACAAAAGGAAGAGGGAATGCTGATCTAGCTATCTATCTATTACATTCATTGTCCATCCTTAATGAGGGACTGAGCATGTGCATGTGTGTCAGCCAGTGGATTTCATTCACAGAACAGGATAAATATTTAAGCCTTTCCCCTCAAACTAATAGGCCTTCATGCACAACCAATTTTCTACACCATTTTTACAGACAGCACAAATTACATATGAGAAACACGCTGAGAGGTTGTCACTCTAGACAAGGTATGCTTGCATGCATGGAAAATACCTAACATTGCAATCTTAATGTGTTGTCAAAGCCTTTCATGGCTGGAATCATTGGGTTGCTGTGAGTTTTCTGGGCTGTATGGCCATGTTCCAGAAGCATTCTCTCCTGACATTTCACCCACATCCTCAGAGTAGTGAAGTCTGTTGGAAACTAGGCAAGTGGGCTTTATATATCTGTGGAATGTCCAGGGTGGAAGAAAGAACTCTTGTCTACTTGAGGCAAGTGTGAATGTCGCAGTTGTTCACCTTGATTAGCATTTAATGGCCTTGCAGCTTCAACCAGCCAGGCTTTGAAGCTGCAAGGCCATTAAATACTAATCAAGGCGGCCAATTGCAACATTCAAGCAGACGAGAGTTCTTTCTCCTACCCTGGACATTATTCCACAGATATATTAACCTCACTTGCCTAGTTTCCAACGGACATTGCAACCTCTGAGGATGCTTGCCACAGATGTGGGAGAAATATCAGCAGAGAATGCTTCTGGATCATGGCCATACAGCCCGGAAAACTCACAGCAACCCATTGCAATCTTAGGTATTTACTCCGTAATGAATCCTATTGTTTTCAGTGGGACTTGGTCTGTAGTATATATGCATCAAGCCATGACATCTGTATTACAACTTTTCCTAACACTCCTTTTTTCCTTCCTACCATCATTTAAATTATAAATTCCTTCTGGCAGAGGAAGTTCTCTTCATTTTCTTGGTTGTGTGTATGTGTGTGTGTACACATATGCTTAGGTTACATTGTAAACATCACTTGCATAGTTTAGGTGAATTAATGTGCATGTGATGATATGAATGAAGAAATAGAAAACATGAATATGAATGTTTTTCTATTTCTTACAATCCATTAGTCTCTTTTTGAGGGCAATTTTTGGGGTTGTGGTGGAGAAAACTAACATTTTATGCACTTTGGATCTTACACAAGCACATCATTACAGCCCTGCTATCTCTGTGTGCTGGCATGTACATTGTGATCCTTATCCACCATCTGCCCCACATTCCCACCTTCGCTGATGAGTACACAAACGAGCCTGTAGCAGAACTGGCTCAGTTTTGATTCCATGCTCATTCAAATGCAATGTGCTTTTCCAATGGTTATGTGACACCGTTCCCCTCTGTGCCTTATCATTTCTTAAAGACATGGGTGTGCCACAGCATTGGATTGTCCTGATGTATAACATGTATGTAGGGGAAGAGGTTACAATTAGGACAGAATAATGAGAAATAGACTGGGGTCCAATTGGTAAGGGAATCAGTCAAGATTGCATTTTGTCACTGTTGTATGTTTAATTTATATGTTGAACACATCATACACAAATCAGGATTAGACATGAAGGAAGGAGGCATGAAAACTGGAGGAGGAAGAAACACTATCAATTTGAAATATGTAGATGACACCATATTATTAGCAGAAAATAGAAAGGCTTGGAACAGTTACTGAAGAAAGTCAAGAAAGAATGTGCGAAGAGAGGTTTACAGCTGAACATTAAGAAAGCAATAATAAACACCACAGATGACTTACGTAACTTTAATGTAAACGATGAAGACATTGCCTCAGTCATTAATCAGAATGCAGACTGCTGTCAATAAATTAGAAGAAGGCTAGGCTAGCCTTGACATGTTACCCCCTCGTAAGCAATGGGACATTGGGGAAAGTGATCAGAAAGTGATCAGAATGGGTAGCCAGGGACAAATGTTGATGCATGGAGAGAACAGTCTGTCAGAGATGTATCACTGCAAGTGTGAGAAATTAAGTTTCACACAACCTCACAAATACAACAGATAGAGCAAATGTAGGATGAAAACCAAAGCAACAGGAGCATGTGTGTTTTTGAAAACTGAACAAAGTCACAGGAATCAAAGCAAGCGTGAAAAGCAGAGTGAAAATATTGAGACTACTGACCTGTCTGAGTACCATCACATTGGTTTAAGTGCACTCCCATTTTGTGACAGATGCATTTGTGTATAACAGAGATGGATAACTTGTAGCCCTTCAGATGGTATGAGTCTATATACCCCATCTGCCTTTGCCAGTATAGCCAACAATGACGTGTGATTATAACTAACAAATAGTTGTCTGTTTTGATGTGTAGCATAAGCTTAAGCATGGTAGCAACAAATCACCATTACCAGGGATTGCCTAGTGTCAGATAGATTCTTCAAATCTGTGTATCTTTCTATTTTCTTTTCATGTCAGGAGCGACTTGAGAAACTGCAAGTTGCTTCTGGTGTGAAAGAATTGGCCATCTGCAAGGATGTTGCCCAGGGGATGCCAGGATGTTTTGATGTTTTGCCATCCTTGTAGGAGGCTTCTCTCATGTCCCTGCATGGGGAGCTGGAGCTGACAGAGGGAGCTCATCCATGCTCTCCCCAGATTCGAACCTGCAACCTGTCAGTCTTCAGTCCTGCTGGCACAAAGGTTTAACCCACTACACTACCTCACAAATACAATTAATTAATAGAGTGAGAATGGAGGCAATAGAGTGACCCACAAAGTGTCTGGCTTTACGAGTTGGACCAGATGTTGGCCTTTCAACAAAGTTTCTATGATGACTTCCCCCTATAAAACAATTACTGTTCCCTATAAAGCAATTACTGTACTAACATGACTGAAAACTGCTGATTCTATGCTCACAAAAAAAGGATGTTTTGAATTTAGCTATAGGGCAGTGGTTCGCAACCTGTGGCTCCCCACAAGTTTTGTGGTTGAAGATCACAGGTTTTGATCTTCAACTCCCAGAAATCCTAATTGCTGGTAAACCGGCTGAGATTTTTGGGAGTTGTAGGCCAAAACACCTGGGGACCCACAGGTTGAGAACCACTGCTATAGGATGTCTCGATGATGTGCAATGGCATTGGATAGATTCGTCTTTCCCAATCGAAATATACAAAAGGGGGCTAAAGTTATTACATAGTAATATATGTGTGTATATGCATGTGTATGTGCACGGGTGTAAAAGCACAATGAGATCTACCCAGGTGGATTTATGAGTAGGTCAGACAAATATGCTGAGTCAGTGCAGGCAAGGGGCAGGTGGCTGAAGCTTTTGAGGCTAGGAAACTGGGTTATTGCAAGATTTATGGAGGAAAAGAGGAGGGAAAAGCAAATGAGGAACAACATTGACTCCTGCAGGTGTGATCTGGGGAAAAAAACACATTAACACCATACTGGCAGGCAGATGCTACCTTCACAGCTCCAAGCTCTGAGTATTAATTGATTACCAAACTCATTGGAGACCTGTTCAGCAGTAGATGACTTAGACTCTATTTAACCTTTGTGTGGTAGTCATGTATTGCTGCCTG
Source organism: Anolis sagrei (assembly GCF_037176765.1). Classification (NCBI taxonomy): domain Eukaryota; kingdom Metazoa; phylum Chordata; class Lepidosauria; order Squamata; family Anolidae; genus Anolis; species Anolis sagrei. The sequence continues at coordinate 141,000,506 of NC_090022.1, forward strand.
CAAATCTCTTGGGAAGACAGGCAGACAAATGTCAGCGTGCTGGAAGAAGCAAAGACCACCAGCATTGAAGTGATGGTCCTCCGCCATCAACTCCGCTGGACCAGCCACGTTGTCTGGATACCCGAACACAGTCTACCAAAGCAGTTGCTCTACTCTGAACTCAAGAATGGGAAACAGAATGTTGGTGGGAAGGAAAGAGATTTAAAGATGGGCTCAAAGCCAACCTTAAAAACTCTGGCATAGACAATGAGAACTGGGAGGCCCTGGCCCTTGAGCGCCCCAGCTGGAGGTCAGCTGTGACCAGCAGTGCTGCAGAATTCGAAGAGGCATGAATGGAGGGCGAAAGAAAGAAACATACCAAGAGGAAGGAGTGTCAAGCCAACCCCGACCAGGGTGCTTTGAATGCAATATTCCTGCTTCTTGGCGGGGGGTTGGACTGGTTGGCCCATGAGGTCTCTTCCAACTCTATGATTCTATGATTCTAATTTGTCCCTGAGAACTGGCCTGGGGAAAATGATGACACGTATTCAGTTTCAGAAGTATTCACAGCTTAATATCCTTCACATGCCAACATACCTGCTATGCAGACTGAATCACGAGAAGATGCTGAACTGGTAGGAAAAAGCTTTTAAAACAAATCAGAATACAGGAAGTCCTCACAACAACCCATTAGTACAATCAAGTCCATACTAGCGTGGCTTCTGTCTTTACCAAAGCAACTCACCTGTCTTTTTCAGGGACATTGCAAAGTCTAAGTTAGATATTAGCTAAAAGAATTTGCTCGGCTTGCAAAAGATCATGGTGCATTAAAGGAAACCTGGCCAGAGCACAGAGGTGGAGTGCATGCTTTTATCCAAAAGGTCCCAAGTTCAATAGTTAGCACTCCAGAGAGATGTCTGACTGAAAGTGTGGAGATCCACTGCCAGTCAGTGTTGTCAATATTATACAGATTGGGTATCTGAAATGCTTGGAACCAGAAGTAGGTTTTATTTTAGTGGAATGCCTGTATTTGCATATACATACATAATGGCATCTCTTAGACATGAGGTCCAAATCTAAATATGAAATTAATTGATATATCATATGCACCTCATACATATTGACTGAAGACAATGTGCATGAAACAAAGTTGGTATACATGGAATAATCAGAAACCAAAGGTATCACATCTCTGACATCCATGGGATAATTTTGGGCTCTGTAGTATTTCAGATTTCAGAATTGTGAATAAGGAATGCTCAACCTGTACTAAATAGAGTGGGAATCGTGTAGAGCTAAATGGGGGGTGCATGGTTATAACTGTGGTCATCATGCTGATTGACTTTAAAAGGGGATTAGACAAATGAATGACGTATGGCCAGTTATCTTCTCCATTTTGTTGTAGAGCCAAACAAGAGGGGATAGCAGATAGGAAAAAACTTAGTGACCTGCTGGAAGAAAAGAGACAGATTAAGGGAAAAACTACTCAGAAACGATTCAATACAAGAGTACATGGACAGAGACAGAACTTCAGAAAGAATTAAGAATGAAATGCACAGCATGCTTATATAAATGCATTTCTTGTGACCTCATCACAAAGGCCACTGGAACTGCCACACATCGTGGTGATTCCGGTGATGCCTGTTGGTGGGTGTGTGGGGAACCCATCGCCCCATGCTTCTCATTGCCTGACTCACCAGAGGCTTCATCTCATGGGGGGAAGTGTTGATGGCTTCCTCCCATTGCTTCTGGTGCAACATGGGAAGCATCCATGTTGCCGCCATGGCAGCATGTACTGGTTCCTGGATAGTTTTATGACAGAGCCTTGCTGAAAGTTCCTCTGCAACATGTTATTGCAGCTGGTAGGCTCCATCGTAAAATGATTGAGAAACCGGTGCATGCTGTCAAAAACAACCCAATGTGATGAGGTTATAAGCCTCATATTAGCCTTGCTTGGTTCTTAGTGGGAACTAACACTATGACTAGTAACCTGTGGTTTACCAGAGCAGGAGCAGCTGAGCCCTGACACAATAAAGGTGGGGAAGTTCAGCAATATGCAACAGTCATGATAACTATACATTATTTCCAGCACCAGAGGTAGCATGCTGCTCAATATAGTTGATGGGGAATAAGTAAAATAAGTTTACCTGTCTGAATTTATTCTCCCCTATGAACCACCAAGACAATTAAGATCTTCTGGTGGGGCCCTGCTCTTGGTCCCGCCACTTTCACAATCGCGTCTGGCGGGAACGAGAGACAGGGCCTTTTCTGTGGTGTCCCCTCAGCTATGGAACTCTCTCCCGATTGAGATCAGATCTGCCCCCTCCCTCCTGTCCTTCAGGAATCTGGTGAAATCCTGGCTATGGAAGGAAGCATTCTCAGAGTAATGGTTGAAACCGGCTACAGAACAAAGTTATCGACCACACATACGGACTGAGTTGGACATGATTTTATCTTGGCGATTTGGGTTATTTGTAATTTTAATCAATATGTATTTTAACTCGTTATTATATGATGTTTTTAGATTGTACTATTAGCATTGAATCCTTGCTGTAAGCCGGTCCGAGTCCCTCTATAGAGGTTGGGAAGATCAAGATATAAAAGTTTTCAATAAATAAATAAATAAATAAATAAATAATAAAACACTGCCATGACTGGCAACAAAAGGCTGGACAAGACAGGTCGAACAGGCCTATTTGATTTTAGAAGCAGTGATCTGGCAGGATATAAGCCAGTTTCTTTTGCTCTGTAACTTTGCAGATGGGCTAATAGAGGGCATTTAATAACATCTCAAATTATTAAACAGACACGTATAATTTTGAGATTGGGAAATGAACTTTTGGACTATCATTTCCAGAATCCAACTTTCCCAAGCTCTGGCCTACCAATGGGAATAGCTATGGTGGGTGGGATAGAGACTCCCTGGCCGTTATCTGTAACCTTCTCCCTTTAAGCAAAAGAAATGAGTTATTCTGGCTGAGGGATTCTGTGTTTTAGCTTTTCCAAGTTCTGAGCTTGTATCAAAACAAAAGGAAGTCTTAGGATTATTTTCTTGAGGCATAACAATAATCTCTGAACAAATTTTGCCAAGAAAAAACCCACAATACGTTCGCCTCAGGGCTGCTGTATGTTTGGAATGACTCAAAGGCACAAAACAACACAGAAACTTCCACACAAGCGATTAATTTAATTTTGATTGGCAGTTCTTGGGGCCTTGGTTGTAGCCTGCCATTTCTTTGGATGTTTTGCTTCTCTGAAGTCCCTCAAAGTCTTTTCAAACACCCTATCTTCTTGGTTGCATTTACCTCAGCGTGCTTAACCATCATGAAGCCACTCTCTTTCAAACAAAGCATTCCCATTTGTGTAGAGGAACATCTGTTAAAACAGATGCAAAGCCCCTCCTTTTTTGGTGAAAAGTATAATAGCAGAGCAACAACTGCTTATGAGCTGAGAATTGTTTGGACTTTTTGGAGTTAATATGAAGCCTTCGAATTTGCATTTCTTTGCTCCCATATTTTGTCCAATATGTATTTTTACATGTTTCAACAGATTTTAACAAGAGTATAATGTTTTGTCTTCCAAATAGAACTGATTTTATAAAGGACATCCTGAATCCACTTGGGGAAATGCAAAAATCCCACGTTATTTTGCCACCAAATTGTTCACACGGTGTTATTACAGACTCACATGTCCAGGGACACAGAAACCGAGGCAATTATCTGAAGATCTCTCTCCTCCTCCTCCTCCCTGCTTTCATACTTTAAAAAGTTGGGGTTAAATTAGTGGAAGGGAACACATGCTGCATGCAGACATAAATAATAGATTAAAGAAAGTGGATTCTGCAAAGCCTGAGGGAGCTTTTATACATCTGAAAATCTAGTTTCCTTAAGAAAAGTGAACTACAAATGATCTGAAAAAATATATTCAGCTTAGTGGGTTTAGCACATGCTTTTTTTGGCTAATGAGTGTTGCTGGCTAGCAAGCAATTGCTACAAGCACTGTTTGCTTGGAATATTTATGCATCTCTCCTAAGGCTGGATCAGTGGTGATATGAACATAATAGTTTGTTTCTTCTCACTGGAGTTTGTTAGAAAAAGCATTGCTTAACCCATTTCAGAGTGATTGAAAGCATGTTTACTTTGAGAAATCAGTCACCTCAAGTTCAGGAAGATGTTTTGCCTAGTAATTGAGCTTTGCATTCTAACTTTAACAGGGAAATAACAAGGGACTGGAACACTATATTGTACTTTAACTAGTTGTCAGAAAGCCCCGAGCACTCAACTTGGACGAAATCCCACCACCCCGTACATACGGTCTATTATTTTTACTTCTTTTATGTGTTCTTCTTTCCAAATAATTGGCCTGACCAAAAATCAATTTCAATCTTATTTTGTTTTACCCAGTTTCTAACATGGGATGGTATTTCAGTGCAAAATACATGTCCAGTGTCACTAGTTGTGAATTCATGTTTAATCATGCTGTTCCCCTTGCAAGCATGCACATATACTCCCAATGGAAGCCTCCCTTAATCCGTTATTGCTTTTCAATTATTGCCACACTTTTAAATTGTCAGTGCCACCTTTTCAATTTTGCACTCCAACACCATGGAACAGAGCAAGGAAGCTGAGACACACAGACATGCAGTGCTCTCTTCAATATGAGTGGCATTGAATGGTCTTTAGTTTGATCTTTAATGCAGCTATGCAGGGTGCTGAACTCTATTTCCCAAAGAGATAAAAAACCCCCAATTACTTTAGTTTTAAGTTCAAGAAGGTGTATTGATTGTAAGTCTTTCCCTTAAAAATAGAGACAAAATTCTCTTTTGGAAACAAAAGTATCATGTACAACACAGTGCAGAGATCATGAATCCTCAATTGCAACCAGAGAGATGAATTCGAAAGGAGCTATCCAAGGTGCTGACTTCTAACCTCAAATAGATCTGTACTTTGGATAGTCCCTTTAAAGCAGTGGTTCTCAACCTGTGGGTCCCCAGGTGTTTTGGCCTACAATACCCAGAAATCCCAGCCAGTTTACCAGCTGTTAGGATTTCTGGGAGTTGAAGGCCAAAAACATCTGGGGACCCCAGGTTGAGAACCACTGCTTTAAAGCTTACATTGAAATCTAGAGTAGATTTATCACCTCACTGACATTAGGGCCAACAATGGCCACTGTACACATGCACACTGCCCCATTTCAGTTCACATGCTCATGCACAAGCATTCACATACAAAGAAATCCATACTCATTCCTGCTCCCTACATTTAAGCATGTACCCATCATCCAGCAATCTACTCTGGGATTATTACCTGTTCAGATAAACAGGGTATCTCATGAGACATGGGATGTCTCTGATGTCCTACAGGAAAAAGTGAATGGGCTTCTACCTGTCTCAAGAGTGGCACTGGGAGAAATTATGGAGCAACCAAGGGTCACCTGCAGTCTTATAGCTACACGTTGTTCTTCCTGCTTAAAAGGGTTGTGATACTCTAATAGTAATTGCCAACTATTCCTATTAAAAGTGATAACAGAATGTTTACAAATAGGACTGTTCTAATTGAGCTTAACAGAAATGACTTGGGACAAATAGACAACTGATGAAAAGTTGATTTCCTCTCCTTGAAACCAGCTTTTGTTTATATTAGTAAGGGAATAGTTGGCATTACTTTTTGAGGAAAACCTGAACTATGTGGAAGCTTTAGATATAGGTCACAAATTAAAATAACTTTCTACATGGATGCATAAAGATATTCTTTGAACAGGCAGAATTTTCCTTATATTTTTTCAAATCATAGGTGTTATTTCAGGTGAAAAAAATAAATGTCTTTCAAAAAACAAAATAAATGTCAGTGACAATTTATAACTAATCTTCTTTTACCAATTAGAACAAATTTGGCTTGGAAAATGGACCAAATCAAATAAAAACACCTTTTTTGTGATAGTGGAATAAAATAGCATCAAGAAATAAATTATTTTAGAAAGTTAAACTACTGCAGTGTTGCATTTCAGCAATGAAAATGCCTCATATTTTTATTTTGTCTGTATATTTGTAATGTTTATTTATTACAGGAAACTGAAGGAATGGCGAAAGAGAGTGGATAGTTTTATTTAGAATTACAAATTACTGGCTCACAAAGTGATATCAGTGCAAATGCATTAGCAGCTCAGGGCCTCCCCGAGAGAAGGGCCTCTCCAGACGATCTTAATCTCTGAGGTAGTTCATAGAGGAAGACACATTTGGACAGGTAATCTGGGCTGGAACCGTTTAGGGCTTTATAGGCTAAAGCCAGCACTTTGAATTGTGCTTGGTAACAGACTGACAGCCAGTGGAGCTGACACAACAGGAGGGATGTCATCTCTTTGTATGCCGCTCCGGTGAGCAACCTGGCTGCTGCCCATTGGGACAATTGAAGTCTTCAAAGGCAACCCCATGTAGAGCACGCTGCAGTAGTCTATACAGGATGTAACTGAAACACTACTGAATGTTACTGAAATAATATGAAAGATTATTCACTTGCTAATATGAAGTACAAATGATAAAAACTTTAGGTAGGCATGGTTTTGAATATTGGTGCACTTTTATATAGGTATATCTTTGGTTTGGCATTGAAAGGGGAAAAATCACTTAAAAATCAGATAAGAGGGAAAGATGTTTAAATCCAGAATTATCCTATTAACATGGTAAAACATGGTACTCAAAGCACAAAAGAGTGCTTTGATAGTTTAGTTCAGTCTAATAGTTTAGTTCAGTCTGTTGTTCCTGAAAATTCAATTTCAATTTCAGTTGCTAGTCTAGTAGTATTTAGTTCCTGTGCAATTTAATAGGGATGTTCAGGTCGCACAATTTGAATTACTGGTACTGGAAAATGGAACTTTAATATGTAGAGGGCAGCCTAGTTGGAATTACTGGGGACAGAAAAAATAATAGATATGTTTTTAGAATATGCTAGTTTATGTAGCTGGTGCTGTCCAGATTAGGAATGTTGTTTTATGATTTGTCCCATTACAAAATGTATGCATGTATAATGGGATATTTCTCAAATTGTGCTGCTGATAGGGTGTGATTGGTATTAGCCAAAGACATCAGCTCCAGATGTGCAATGAGCAATAATAGAATGGTGTCTTGAGATGGTTTTAAGCAACTGATTTTAAAGTGGATCTAAGTGATTTTAATGTTTGTATATATTTATGGTTTTATATCCTGGCATTGAATGTTTGCTGTATTTATGTTGTGCTCCGCCTTGAGTCCCCTGGTTAGCTGTAAATCCCATGTATTTCAGATCTAGCCTGCTAGAAGTCCCACAGACATCCTGGTAAATTGTTACCATAAAATGAGAATTATACCATTGTTTTCAGATAAGCACTGTTGAAATAAATTAATGTACTTCTGTGGGCATCTGGAAGAGAAACACACTAAATGAAAATGAAAGACAAATCATATTTTGCACATTAAAGACTTAACTTAGATGTGTAACGCACCTAATTCTGAAGGTGCAGGACTGTCCCATTAATCACTATTTATATTTTAAGCACATCATGGATTAATTATTTGAATTGTAACAAAGACAGAGACTTCTGCCAAGAACAAGACATAAATAAAGCACCTGAGTTTCTTTTGTGGAAATGGTTATTCTGAAAAAAATAAACAGGGTATTGAATTTTTCGCTGCTTGGTACTTTGAGGTCATCTGGAGCAGCCTCTGAATGGTGCCATATGCTGTTGATGCCCGCACTGTGGTCATTCGGGGCAGGGCAATTACATGGTGGCATTCATAATCTGAAATGCTTTTCCTGGAGAAATCAGACACGTTCCAACAATTTTTATTTTATCTTAGATGCTTGCTGAAAGCACATCTATTTTTTTTTTTGTTTGGCCAGTCAATGAACTGATTGGAATCCCAGGTTCACTCAAGAGGAACCACGTGCCTCCCCTGCTGATAGGTTGTCCCTGTCTCTCTAGCAAGGCCCAGCTCCTTGCTCTGGACTCTCAGCAGAAGCACGAAAATGCTATGTCATGATATTATGTAAATATCATAGCACACCTTGTAGGTTAAGCATTGTCTCCTGGGATTTTGAAGACTTGTCTTCTGATTTCAGCTTTAGGGAACTCTTAATGCCAAGTGCTGAGCAGGCAACCACATGGCAGGTGGAATATTATACCCGAGGACACATTTATCATGCCCAGGAGAGCTGTTGAAGACTATGCATGGCCTCAGGACAGAACCCTGAACAAACAGGACTAGATGACTGGAGGGAAGGTCCCTGGTTTTGCATTTTGCTGGTAGAGAGCACACTTTATGCTCAAACTCCGTAAGAAAATTATTATTTTTCTGATTTATTTTAACATGAGCCTTCATAGATTTCAGTTCCCATCTTCTGATACACTGAACTGTTCTCTGTGTTACAGCAAAACTAACCAGTAGTCTGCTAACCTCTTAAAGACAAACCAATTTAATCTAGCACGAGCATTTCCAAGCCATCTTGTCCATTTACATCACATTTAGATTTCTCTAAAATGTGGTAGATTTTCCTCCACACACTTTTAAAAACTTGAATTTTAACAGAAAAAAACATTAAAAAAATAATGTATGTCTTGTACATTATATGTACAAATAATGTATGTCTTGTAGGTGAAAAACGGCATTGAATGTTTGCCATGTATGTGTGCATTGTAATTCGCCCTGAGTCCCCTTCGGGTTGAGGAGAGCAGAATATAAATACTGTAAATAAATAAATAAACACTCACATTTGCATGTTTTTAAATTATTAGGTTTGCAGAATTTGGGGCTAACAATGGGAGCTCACCCTGTCCCACAGATTCAAACTGCCAACCTTAGGTCAGTAAGTTCTGAAGCTTAGTGAATTAGCCTTCTGCGCCACTACGGCCCCTGTATCTAAAACCATAGGTAATAGCATATCTTTTTACTAGAAGCACACTATAGAATTACCTTGGAAGACGTAGAGAGTCCCACAAACACTTCAGGAGAAAAATATTTAGACAGTGAATAAGTGAAGTCATTGAAATCTGTGGATATGAGAGTCATACTATATTTTGTAACTGAGTTGGCCTTGATTTGGATTCAGTTTATATTTCAGCTAGTGCATATAGCTTGGCTTTAGGGCAGTGGTTTCCAACCTTTTTTTTGACCAGTGACCACTTTACCAGTGACCACCTGACCAGGGACCACTTCACAAGGGACCACTTTGACCAGGGACCACTCTCCAACATTAGTTTCAAAAGGGTTACAAATTGGTTTTTGGTCAACTTTAGGTTTGGTTTGGGGTGCTGATACAGAAAATTGCATTGGATAGACCACATCAGTTCTAGTTTCTGATACAGAACATATGCCATGGACAGCGAGAGGGAAGGAGTGGCAGGTGGTGCAAAAAGATTGGAAATAAAATGAATAAAATAGATTAAATTTTATTTATCGTGTCAGGAGCGAACCAAAACAGTTGTATTGCATTAAAAACAAACAAACAAACAAAAAACAAACAAAACACAAAGTTTGCAGACATGTTATTCTATTAAATGTCCTTTGACCAGTATCTGGCCACTTGGAGTGCCTCTGGTGTTGCTGCAAGAAGGTCCTCCATTGTGCATGTGGCAGGGCTCAGGTTGCATTGCAGTAGGTGGTCTGTGGTTTGCTCTTCTCCACACTCACATGTTGTGGATTCCCCATTTCTGAAGGTTGGCTCTGCATCTCGTGGTGCCAGAGCGCAGTCTGTTCAGCACCTTCCAAGTCGCCCAGTTTTCTATATGCCCAGGGGGGAGTCTCTCATTTGGTGTCAGCCATTGATTGAGGTTCTGGGTTTGAACCTGCCACTTTTGGACTCTTGCTTGCTGAGGTGTTCCAGTGAGTGTCTCTAGATCTTAGAAAACTATTTCTTGATTTAAGTCGTTGGCGTGCTGGCTGATACCCAAACAGGGGGTGAGCTGGAGATGTCATTTCCTTGGTCCTTTCACTGTTGGTTGCTACTCCCCGGCAGATGTCAGGTGGTGCAATACCGGCTAAACAGTGTAGTTTCTCCAGTGGTGTATGGCGCAGTCACCCCATGATAATGTGACATGTCTCATTAAGAGCCACATCCACTGTTTTAGCGTGGTGAGGTGTGTTCCACACTGGGCATGTGTACTCAGCAGCAGAGTAGCATAGCACAAGGGCAGATACTTTCACTGTATCTGGTTGTGATCCCCAGGTTGGATCCCCAAGAGGAAGGAGATTCACAGACCAGATTTTTGTCCTTGCGGCCCACTGGTGGTTTGTGGCCCATACGTTAAGAACCACTGCTTTAGGGACTTCTGCTCTCTCTCCTCTTAACAAATTCCAGTCTATTTCTGGGTCCAATATAATATGCTAGTCCTGATCTTTAAAGCTGCACATCATTTGGGATCTCAGTGAGGGGTTATTCTCACATGTACATTTTTCAGTCTCTGGGATGACCACTACAAAGTCCTTGCTGCATACCCTTTCCCAGTGAGGCATGGCAGATAGTAACAGCTCGAAAGGCCTTTTGAATAGTGTTCTTCACTTTGGGAAACTCCGTATACCATAATATAATTTCAGTACCAAGAAAAGGTTCTTTTATGTCCCCAGGTATTTTACATTACACTGGCATTCTGACATTCCAGGATGTGCCAGCAAATACCAGGAACCCTATCCTTAGATACATTCCTTCTGTTTCCAGGTTTATGCTTATATTTCTGACTCTTGATTATATAGGTCTCATCCCTTGCCTTTATTATTCAGAGTAATTTAATGTCAATTTCCCTCCATATTTTTTCATAGGGGGTTAGGCTAAATCAGGAGAGGGGAATGTGGGTAGTTCCATGTTGCTGGATTACAGCTCCTATCACCCTCCCCCCATGATTGGAGATACGGGCCAAAAATATCTGTAGGCAGCCTACATATTTTCCTCATTTCTGAACTCAGAGCTGGGGGAAGTTACATTTCAACTATAGCTTTCTCAATTCTTGAGCCAGCATGTGAACCCTCCAACATTTCACAGATGAAAGCTGGAGCATGTATGATCAGACATGATGATGGTGATGATTATGTTTGTTTCAACCCTGCTTTTTCTCTTCACAAAGGAAGTTCAACATCAGTGGGCAGTCAAGAAAAGGAAAATACACAAGCCAGGAGAGGCTGCAGTGGTTGACCTTTGTATGGGTCTGCTTAGAAGGGCAAGACTATGTCCCTCTCATCTTCCTTTTTTTCTCCTAATTGAGATAAAACCATTTTCTCACTTTGAACTCAATTTGCAGCAATGGAGGGAAGAAGAAGAAACTGAGGCATTCGAGAAGCAGCTGAAAAATGGGATTGTTGTCATAGAATAAGAATGAACGATTATGCTGTATGCTGATCTGTTTTACTGAGCCTGATAAACTCCATTTTACAATTGTTGACGTCTCTCCCTGGCCTACATTATTTGCTGACCTCTGCCATTTGTGCTATGCTAGAAATTCTGTAACTATGGTACAATATTAAGTGTCCAGGGCCAACAACCAGAAGTGATGGTTACATTCAGTGCCAGGCCCTGAACCACTGGCTACATTCTGTGCTAATCACATAGACCTCAGTTAAGTATTACCACCACATATGCACTATATATTGCTCATGGATCTTTTGTTTTTGTCTGGGTAATTCAGAAGTATTATAAAGCACTGATGCTTGAATAAACTTTATCTAGTGCTGTTAATAGGTTGAACTGAAAGCAGTGCTGGGGCATGGCAGATCCTTTGGCCAAAGTTATTATTTGTTGTCTGTTTGTTTTCCAGGGCTCATTCCAGCTCTGTGCCTCATCTGGGAGATACAGAAGGGCTGATTTTTCAGGCCTACCCAACAGGATAACAGAGGGGTTATTAAGATTGTTCCTGCTAAATCAGGACAACAGCTTTGGATACATTTTAAATTGTTTTAAGGATTTTTAATTTTTAATGCAGTTGATTTATAATTCTATTTTAATGTTTGTATTTTTTTTGGATTTTAAATTGTATTGAAATACTTTTCATGTTATCCCCCTTGAGTCTCCTTTTTGGAGAGAAAAAGTGGGATATACATAACAACAACAACAACACTAATAATATGATGGTCACTTGCATTGGTATTCCTAAAAGATGACACTACCCAACACGCCAGACCTGTTTTGGGCATATTTGATGTGCTGATTCTAAAAAAAATTGCACCCTTATCAGTTCTACTTTTTGAGATGAACATATGCCATAAACCGGTCTATCAGCTTGATCACAGAAAATCGCGATAACCATAGCTAAGTAGCTAGAGCTGATACGATTTATACAATGCAATTTTCTGAATCAGCACCAGAAATAACCCCAGGAACAGGCCTCAAAACCAAAACACCAATAATTCTTGTTTTGTTGGGCAGTGTAATCTTCCTAGCTCTGCATCCTTTCTTTACCTGGGACATCCTTCCCAAAGTGATTTGCTTAGTGAGGGCTGATGCCTGTCACAAGAATCTTAAGTGGCAACCCAAGGATCTTTTCAGAGAGTCTGCTCATGCTGTCCCTGCCAAGCTGAGGATGTGACAGAATGTGCACTTAAAGTTGCTCATGAACAAGGGGAAAACAATAGTGGGTGACAAGCTTTCTTTCAGGGAGACTTGTTTGCTTGTACTGATCTTCGTGTTGAGATATCCATAGGAATGCACCAAGGAACACAATTTGAAAATCACTGAAGCAAGACTTTGATTATTTATCCTGGAGGGTAGTCTGGGTGTATGAATTTCTTGCTGTCTGAAAAATTATACCAAATGCTGTGCTGACTGGATTTTCTGCACCTTTGTGGCATGGTGAAACTAACATGAGCTGACTGTGCCATGCAGTTGTTTCAGAACATCTCAAGATCAAGTGCTGATATACCCTTATGCAACTTACTCCACATCATTTCACCCCACAAAGAGACAGTTGTTTCCAGTGTGAATGTGGCTTAACAGGGAATTTATCCATGCCTTGTTGCCAATGCAATCCCCAGACTGTCAATTATGCGGCATCTTTTTGAATTCGAGTAAAGGGTCATATCACTTAGACTTCTATTTATCATAGTAAATCAACTAGGTGGTTCTGGATCTTGGTCTTAGAACCCATCAACCATGATATCCTTCTGGAATACCTGAAAGCAGTTTTGAGAAACAGAGGCACTGTGCTGAAGTGGTTCTGGTAATACCTCTCAGGCAGTTTCCAGATGGCTTTGCTTGGGGAGAGCTGCTCCTCAAGAAAGGAGCTGTTATATGGCATCCCACAAGGAATGCCATATACATGAAACCACTGGGAGAGATCATCTGGAGAGATGGGGCAGGATCTTATCAGTATGTTGATGACCAACAATATTTCTCCATGTGTTCAGAAACAGCCTCAGCTAAGGATAGCATGTTTCCTCTGAATAAATCCCTGGAGGAGGTGCTGGATGAGGAAAAACAGATTGGATGAGAAGGGGCTGGATGAGGAAAAACAGATTGAAACTGAATCCAGTAAAACAGATGTGCTTGCCATCAGGGGTCCTAATCTGGGGATGGAGGTGTATCAACCAGTTCTGGATGGGGTTACACTCCCCTTAAAAGATTAGATGGTGTTACATTCCCCCTGAAAGCTTGGGAGTGCTCCTGGATCCGTCTCTCCAAATGTCAGCCCAGGTAGATGTGATGGTCAAGAGTGCTTATTAGCAGCTTAGTACCAGTTTTGATACACCAGCTGCACCCCTTTCTAGATTTGGAGGACCTAAAGATGGTAGTGCATGCACTGGTAACCTCAAGGTTAGACTTCCATATGCTGGAAACTACTTGAAGACACACAACAATACGCTGGCATTTTTGGTCCTTCTCCCTTTTGCCTTTGGCCACAACCATCACTGAAATACAGCCTCTAAGAACTCTAAAATGGGATGTTGGCATTTGGGCTAAAAAAAGTCCTAATCTGGCATATTTTGTGCAAGTAGCAATTTGCTATCAAACTAGCCTCAACGGTATGGCCATATAAATGAGAGCTATTGATTGATTGCTTGTGTCAATCCACCCGTACCACAGTTTTCCTTTCCTCTCCACCACCTTCTGCTTTACCAAGCATTACGATCTTCTCCAATAAATCCTTAACATTTAGCCATCATGAATCTGCATCCACTAGGAAGAGTTCTCAATTAATGTATCTAGCTTGCCTTTGACACCTTCTAAGCTACTGATCTTTGCCACATCTTGTGGCAGTAGAGGTGCCACATTAGGAACATCCCAGACCCTGATATTTCGAGACCAAAATCTGATGCTTAACTAGGAGTCTTGGTGATGTCATAAAATATGAGACATTAAGCAGGTTGCAGTTATCTCATTGCAGCCTACTTAATGTTTAAAAGCTGTTTGTAGAATATAATTGAAATAATAATGGCAAGGGCTGAATCCTGTTGGTTATTTCCCAACAAGGCCCATTCAATCCATCGTAAAAAATAAGTCAATTCCTTTGATTCAATGGGCTATTCAAGCTGAAATTGATAAATGGAATTATATCCACGACTAATGAAAACCTTTTCTCTAGTTGAAGTGATTGTTTTACAAGATCTGTAGAAGATAGGAAAAAACTTCTCCCAGTTATATTTTGAAAACCTTTGCAAACAGTGCTTTTAAGAACATATGGAGATGTGATCCAATGACAGAAGGTTTTTCACGATCTGCTTTGAACAGAAAGCACTCTACAGCAGAAGCTCCAAAGCATCCTGGAGCTGTGAGAGTGCAGAACATGGAGCTATGCATGGAGAGTGCAGAACTAGCTAGCTATGAAAAGAACAGAGGAAGCAGAAGCCCCACTAGATGGAATAATTAAAAGGAAAGGAAAAAAAAGGGAAAGGTTATTGAACAAAGAATTAATCACCTTATCGTACAACACAAAAAATACCCTTATAGAGAGTTGGAAATAAGAAAAAAACTTCAGCGAGAAATTAATCAGGTCTTGGATTGACAACATTCAGAAAATTAAACAAATGAGGATCAAAGAAACTTGACGAAAAATAATCTCTAAATGGTATAAAACCTCACTTCAATTAGCACGTATAACATGAAACTTTCCAACAAATGTTGGCATAATTGTGGGGGGATAGGTTCATTCTTCCACATGTGGTGGGACTGCAGAAAAATTCAGAATTACTACAGTAAAATAAGAAATTTAATGGAAAAAAATACCATAATATGGAAAAAAATTAATTGGGATACAGCTAGATTTGTGTCTCTCACTATAGAGAAAAAAAGAAGATTACAATAAATTGACAGAAATCCTAAAATGTATGACAGCCACAATACAGACCATGATATCTCGAGGATGGAGAGATAATACAAGATGGGATTTAGAAACTTCGTGGTCTTATCTCTCAGGATACATAATCAATGATTTCATTAATCAAAGGAAAAACAAGTGTATGAATAGCCATGCAAAACAAGACTGGTATAGGAAATGGTCTATTCTGACTGACAAAACAGATGGAGATGATAGATATAGCATTTTGAACCAGGCTTTCCACATGGTTAAATCAATGCAATGACATCATTTGGAATCCCTGTTCCAGGAGGGAGGGGGGAAATGGGGGGGGGCATGGATAATGGGTGATACACATCTAAGGAATATATAAAGCGTCATGTAAGGTAAAGTAACTTTTGGAATAATGCATATCAAGATAAGACTTGTATGGCAAAAGTCTTTGTTAATTGAATGGATGTATCAATAAAAACCTAGCTAGCTATGTCATTTTCAATGTGATGATCTTGCCTGAGGGTTTTCTCTCTTTGACCTCAAGATGAGAAAAGATGGTCCTGGCTCTGAAATCTTAGGAAGTCTACATGGCAGTGAATGGCATGAACTACACATTGTACTGTATCAAGAACAGCTTTCTTTTGCCTGTTTAACTCTCTGCCTTTTTACTGGGTGATCCCAAGTTCTGGTATAACAAGAGAGGGAGAAAAAAAAGACATGTAATCACGTCCATTACAATAAAACCCTCTATCATATTCCTATCCCACTTCTCCTTGTTAGGTACATTCAAACAAGCTCCTTACCCATCACCAACTTTCTCATCTGTGTTTTCAGACTAAGAAGAACGGGAGTGCTCTCTGCCTACACATGGGAAGCTGAAACACTTCCTTAATTTATGAAGGCTCATTGTAACAGGATTTGAACATTCCTGCTCTAAGCACTATTGCTTTCTCAGATAGCAGTATCATTGATCTGCATCAGTCAGCCTGGCAGTCAGCTAGCCTCTAATTCTCCATCTTCTCCGGGAAGGATGGTAATTCCTTCCTCTTTCCACTCTGCAGCTTTTATAATTCAAGATTATGCACAGAGCACCGTCTAGTGGCAAGGTCTGGGGGCTGTTTCATTCTCTACATCAAACTTAAGCATTAAGCACATTTATGCTGAAAAGTGCAATGCTCACTTTAAAGGAAAGTTGTTTGCTTTCTGTGCATCTGTTATCAAATGGCTGTTACAAATTAATACAGATGTTTTAGAAAAGACAAAATCCTACTTTTCTGTATAATCAGCATTACCGAGATTAGTTTGCAATCCCTGTCCTTAATACAGCGAGCCCTCTGTATCCACAGATTCTGCATCCAAGCAGTCAACAATCCATGGCTTGAAAATATTTTTAAAAAGTAGGAAGCTCATACGGTCACAATGAGCTAATTGCAGCCTCTTGCTTGAAGTATCCCACATCATTGTTGCCTGGATAGAAATTGGAATAAGAAAATAATAATAGAATGAATTTAGTTAAAATGTATATAGTTGGGGGGAAATAACTGTCATTAAGAAGATGCATTTCTTACTATTAGCTTGTAAGGGTGTGTCTCATTTAGGTTACAATCCATGCACATTTACTGAGTAGTAAATCCCATTGGGGCATATTTTTAGTGGATGTGCATATATTGCATTGTTCATTTAAATGGAATATTGGTACATAGCAGCAGACTCTGGTGGTGCAGCAGGTTAAACCGCTAAGCTGCTGAACTTGCTGACCAAAAGGTTGGCTGTTTGAATCTGGGGAGCAGGGTGAGCTCCCACTGTTAGGTCCAGCTTCTGCTAACCTAGGAGTTCGTAAACATGCAAATGTGAGTAGATCAATAGGTACTGCTTCTTCAGAAAAGTAATGGTGCTTCATGCAGTCATGCTGGCCACATGACATTGAAGGTGTCTATGGACAATACTGGCTCTTCGGCGTAGAAATGGAGATGAGCACTACCCCCTATATTCGAACACAACTAGACTTAATGTCAGGGGAAATGTCTTTTTTAGCAGACTCTACCTCATACACTGATAAACAAACAAATACACTGCCACTATCACCTTATCTCGTACACAAATTTACTTTTATTAAGAGTCATCCACAGGCTGAAAGAGAAGCTGTCAGTTATTTGTTGCTTGACCCTTAACTACCTTATTTAATTGCATAATAGTCACAAATCCCTCTCCCCCTTTTTGGAAACTATCATGTGCATCCAGAAACACTGTTTGCAGTGTGTTTCTGGGAGGGGGTGGACAGTGGATGGATGTATGGAGTGAATGTTTGTGTGGTTGAGTAGGGCTTTGTAGGAGGGTGAGTAGATCTTGGTGGGGGAAGGGGGGAGTGGATGGGCAGGTGGATGGATGAGTGAATGGGAGGGAGAATTGGAAGCAGAAGGGTGAGTGAGTGAAGAGAATGGGTGGGTCTTTGGGTGGGCAAATGGGTGAACAAATGGATATTTACAGCAGGGAGACTGCCTACAGATAAATCAAGGGTGCGACTATTATGCAAGGGATTTGAAAATATTGAAACTGAAACCCAAAAAAGGGAGTGTGACTATTATGAGATGGTAACTGTTAGATGATGAAATATGGTATCTTTCCCTTCTCAGTTTTTCAGTCAACTTATGCATGAAACATGATAAGTGCCAAAAGCAATTGGCAGTAGCCAGTCAGTCTCTATCAACATGCCAAAGGGAGATTCCACTCTATTACCCACTCATGTATTTTACTGCTGGGATGCTCAGGAGGAAATATCCATTATTTTAAGGCAAAGAAAAAGTGGATGGGAGATCTAGCAACAGTGAATTTCTGCTTCTGCAACTTGGCTTCATTTTTTGTGAAAGAGAATACCAGTGAGGCTGTGTCCCTATCTACATGCCAAAATAATGTGTCCATACCTTGATCCCAGTCCTGTTTGAACATCTGATATTTGTCTGGTTTCAAAGGGAAAGTATGTCTTAATACATTTTCTTTAAATATCATTTTTTTATTCAATTATTCAATTATTTTTTTGGAGAACTCGGTTTCTTTTTAATTTTTTATTAAGTTTTAAACCATAAATAGACTAAAACAGGGGGAAAAACACCAACAATTTGGTTATACACAAACATGTAGACATAAACAAAACCAAAATCAAGACCTTCCTTTTCTAAACCTTAACCCACCACCACTAAAACACAGGAAGGAAAAAAAATTGAAACAACCTAAAAAGTAGGGAGAAGGGGTTGGAGAGGCTGTGAGGATGGGGACATTGGGGACTGAAATAGGGGGAAGATGGGGAAGGGATTACCAAACTAAGGGTATGGTTATAACCTCCAATCTCCTTTATCATGGCTAATATTTCTTCTTTCTGGACTTTCTAATATTCCTGTTGTATTCTTCTCTTCTTCTTTCTTCTCCAATGCCTGGTGGTGGGTTGATCTATATATTTATGTCATCATTTTTATGTTATTTTGAATTAAGTAGTCTCTCACTGGATTCCAGTCCATTTCTTCTTTATATATTCCCTGATTTTTTTAAAAAGTTTGAGTCAATTCATCCATGTTTCTGATTTTGAGCCAATTTTGGGGATTTCTTTCAATCTCTACATTCTCACATATACTATTCTTGCAGCAGGCCCGTAGCCAGGATTTTGATTCGAGGGGGGGGGGGCTGAGTTTGATTGGGGGGGGGTGAGTCTGAGTGAAAGAGGGTCTACCCTAGCAAACCTTTTGTATCATTACCCCAATACCCCCATGCATATGGGATATATTGAGCATGGTGATCACATCATGATATGAATAAACATAACAGTTTAAATAATGTACCAGTAAGGCCTTCTCGCAGACCGCCATGAGAATTCCGGGGGGGGGGGGGGGGGGAACTGAAGCCCCAAACCCCCCCCCCCCAACCTGGCTACATGCCTGTCTTGCAGCTGTTGTTATATATACTAATAAAGTCTCTTCATTCTTTTAAAGATTTACCTTTGTTATGCCTAATAGATACTCTTCCGGACATATTTGAAATGTTATATTCAAATAATTTTTAGTTTCCTCATGAATTTTATTCCAATACTCTTTGACTTTCCTACATGTCCACCACATGTGGTAGAACAAGCCTTCCTGTGTTTCACATTTCCAACATTGGGTTTGCATCTTTTTATTAATTTGTCCTAATTTTGGGGGGTGATGTACCATCTACACATCATTTTAAACCAATTTTCCCTAAGATCATATGCATATAGACTCTTTAGTTTTCTATTCCAACTATCCACCCATTCTTCCAATCTTATTTATCTTCCAATATTTGATGCCCATTTTACCATATAGTTTTTTATCTGTTCCCTCTCCGTACTCTAATAATTTCTTATAAAATATCAAGGCAGAAAACTCAGTTTCTGAAATGTGTGTCCTACATCCCATATCTGGATCAAGATGGAATTGTGTGTGTATTTTTTTTGGATGACAAGACACATTGGTGAGTGGTTACCCAAGTATCATATCCGAAAGTGTGGTGCTATCATTTTTTTAAAAATACAGTGTTTGTATGCAGATATTTGCATATCTGAAGGTAGGATTGCGTACCTTGAAAATCAGCATTTAAACTGGCTACATGGGTTCATTTTATAGAATAACAAATGACCTTCTGAGCCAAGGATAAAGAAGGAGAGGTGTTTTGTGAAGCAGGGAAAAACAAGTGACTTGATTGCCACTAGAGGGGACAGGGGATATGTGTAAAGATTATTAAGACAATTAAATTTGACATTGCAGCGGTCAGGTAACTGTTCAGGTATGATCCTGGTCACTTCTCAGGTATAGATGGCATGTAATGGGAGTACAGGTGGGTGGTAAGAATGTTGGGAAAACAAAAAAGGCTCTTGGCTTATATGGATACGCAGATATATAGATATGGATATCTGCATGCATTGTGGGGGGAAAATTCAGCCATTAGATTGTATGACCTAAAATAATCAAATGCAATGAACATGTGAACATAGCAGAAATGACTATTTGTACTGAAGTACTCCAGGGTGAGGGAATGGTGTGGGTTTCAAGACCTTCTTGATTAAAACTGTTGAGTGTGACATTAACAGGGTAGGTACTGTGCAATGGAGCTGGGATACAGCCCTTGTATAGATTCATACTGAGTCTATGGGTCCATCCCCACAGTGCCTAAAAATGGGAGTTCCCATTTCAAAATGGGGGGTAGCTAGACAAAGTCAGCGGAAAACACGTGCTGATTTGCTACAAAGGAGGGAAGCTGTGGGCTGAAAATTGCAGAGCTTTGCATTTCTGTGACCCTGCATGGCAGAAAATACATGTTTTCCTTCCCTCCCCCCTGTAGAGACTTCTCTAGCTGATGTCTGTCCCCTTTAAAAAGCCCAAAACAGCTGATCAGCTGATTTGGCTGTCAAATGGATGCACAGCTGATTGACAGGAAGCATGAACAGAGAGCCATTACAACTCTCTGAAACTCTTTATTTTACACTGTATAATATTAAACAGAGATTTAATAAATAATTAAGGAAGGGAGAAATCCGATGGAATTAAAAAAATCCCTCCATTATGCACTGATTTGTATATGCACACAATCATATACTTTTAAAAAAATCTGATGAATGGCCTCTGTTCGCCCTCCATTTTATCCCGAGATACAAGGCCAGTGAGGATGGAGAGGGAAGAAAGCCTGGGACTGGCAGGTTTGTGTGGGGATCTGTTCTCTCTCATGTTCTTTTGCCCCTTTTTTAAATCCTGTGTTTTGGCACTGTCTGGAAGTGCCCTATATTAAGTGCAAGCTTTCTGGTCCTTAAATAAGGACATCACTTTTATAATAAAAAGCATCTGGCAATCCTAGACCTGTCTAGAGCTTCAGAAACCTGCTGCTGAAATAATCAGAAACAGCCTCCTGCAACCTAGCACCTTCACCTATGTGAACTGCAACTTGACCTTGTCCATCTAAAGGGCTGTACCTTCATGTCTGGTTGAGAGAGAAATAACCAAAGGAAGGGAGAAAAAGGCCCCTTATGGATCGATCTACATTAACATATAATCAAGTTTCTGAATCCAAATTATCTGATTTGAACTGGATTATGTGAATCTACACTGACATATAATCCAGTTCAAAGCAGATAATCTGGATTCAGAAACTGGATCATATGGTAGTGTAGATGGGGCCTGTGCTGCTTATCACCAGCAGTGAGCACCTGGACTGTGCTGGTTGTTATGCATGTCACCTGGTCATATTCTTTCCGACTATGGTGAGATATATATTGAAGTTATAGCCATTATTTTTGCTATAACTTATTTAAGTTAGAGCAATTATGTATAAATTTACATCAGACTATTCAAACATGCAGTAATTGATGTCCTTGTATTTCCTCCTCATTTTGGGTGATGTGTTAGTGGTCACTCTAATTTATATCAATACTTGTTGTTTTCTAAAATGTGTTTCCTGAGGTTTTCAGTAATTAATGCATTCCCTTGGATTTGGGGAATAAATAGGACAGAAATAGGGAAATTGGTTTTTATGTATGGCACTGCTTTTAACATGGTCATGTCTGTTGTTCCCCACTTTCCACCTTAACAAATTGGACCATTTGAGCTAAGGACCGAGCTATATTCACATGGCAGAAAACTGCTATTTTACACTAGTTTGCTGAAGGAAAAGACAAGAGGGAATAAATCAAGATCTAGGAGGACCCAAATACGCTGCAGTTTTGGGAACATAAACAATAAAGTCAGCATTCTGGCAAAGTGCAAATGAACCAAATGCACATGGATGCTTCTGAGCAATCACCAAAGTGACTGCTCAGTACTTAAGCCCTGTGTGTATTAAATGTCTGTGTGCAGCATGGCACTCAGCCAAACTGCAGCTGTTTTTGAATCAAATGGTGCATTATGGAATATGGAGTTTATGGGATAATTTCTCACACCTAGCACTGTTTCCTTGAATGAGAAATCAGGCCATTTCAGCATTTTCTTTTCCTACCCATCTTTCTTTTAGTGGGAAATGAAATTGCTGTTGGAGACAGTCCAGAGGGCTATGAACTATGAAAAGTGTTTCAACGACTGTACTTTTGGATTAGTTACATAAAAGGTGGTCTGTCAGGCAGGGGAGCTTCCGAACATTGAACCTGCTCTGGATTTCAGCCTAAATTTGGTACATGCTAATCAAAGTGTCATCCTCTGCCACCCGAATAAATCCAGTACTTTGGATATATTTTTTTTTAAATCAGTTCAAAACCCAGAATGCTGCCAATGCAGGAAGGCATCCACCCACACCTTGCCATGATGGAAGGAACATGAGAATTATGACAACTGTCAATATATTTCAGAGTCCACCTCAAATTAATTGTATGTTTTTTTTAAAACCAACTAGCCATAGATTTAACAATACAGTTTAGTGTGTAATTAAAAATAACACATGCCACATGAATGAATGAATAAACAAACACAGGAGGAGACTCGGGGAGGGGGATTTTCCTCCTCACTGTTCCCATATCCCCAGGCATCATTTTTTTTCCATCAGGAGGACAAGAGAAGAGGTTCCATGGCTGCCAGGGACTCTTTTCAGTAAGTTTTGGGGAATATTTTGGGGCTTCGGGGTAGCTATCCTGATTTCAATCAGGACAGCATGTAGAGTAGACACTCCTGCAGAGAAAGCCTGGGATCTGGGTTGGAGGTGGGGACTAGAACTTGAGTGAAAGTGGGTTATTTTAACCCATTTCTGCTGGAGTTTTAGTATAGTGTATAACGGCCCTTAGTGCCCCCCCTATTATTGGTGTTCAGGGATATTTAGCCCATTTCTGTTGGTGTTTTAGTGTAGTGTAGAAAGGCCCTAAGTGTCCCCCCCCCATTATTGGTATTCAGGGATATAATTATGTAGATGGTGATATTATGACTAGGAAGCACTGACTCCTATCCTTGATGTGTGGGAACTGTGTTGGGCCACAGATGTTGTTGGGCAACATCTTCCTTCACTTGATTCCATGATTGGTGAGGAATGCTGTATGCTCGGTTCAACAGTGTCTGGAGACCCACAGGATTCCAAGCCATTGTAGAATTAATGCAGATTGACACTAATTCAACTGTCATTGCTCAATGTTGTGAAATCATGTGAGTTGTAGTTTGGTGAGGCAACAGAAAAGGCTAATGATCTTGCAATACTACAACTCCCTGTAGAATTATACTGGGAGTTGTAGTATTGCAAGATCATTAGCCTTTTCTGTTGCCTCACCAAACTACAACTCACATGATTTCACAACATTGAGCAATGACAGTTGAATTAGTGTCAATCTGCATTAATTCTACAATGAGATGAGAGATGAACTAGGTCTTTACCTCTTAATTCAAGCTGTAGGACTTATAGAGGCAGAGGATGGTAGGGCTGGCGCACAAGGAGTCGTGATGTAAACATTGTCTGATCTGTGGGGTTAAGGGGAAAAACATAATCTTTTACTTTTGAAGGTAGAGGAACATGATCCTCTTACCTGTGAAAAAGATACACTGTGAAGGAAGAAAATTAATGGGAATATGCCCCATTTACTGCTGGCAAGATGATTAGGAAATTTAAAATAACCAGTTTGTTAGGGGAAGAAGGTGAAAACAGACAACATGATATGGGTCAGAAAATAATTGTAACTTAAGACAAAACTGGAATAGTTGGGAGATTTGAAATAAGCTGTTAGATGCTCATTCAGCCATTCTCCATGTGACATCTGCTGGTGACAGGTACAAAATACAGCCTATTTCCTTCCTGATGAAGAGAGGTGGAGAACTAAAAGCAGGAAACTGTTAGCTCAGTTTGAGATTACAACATACCCAAGATACCATTTCTTTCACAGGGATGAATTAGATAAGGACCACCTGCTTTACTCTTGTGGTTAGCAGCTGCTTGTGAGATAATATCCCAAAGAAGGCACTGTTATTTTGCTCTGACCAAAAAACCAATTAATAGCTTTACAGTTATTTTTATATGGCATTTTTGCATATGAATGGACATCTACACAAATACTAAATGTTACTGGTTTGGCACTGATTTTGGGTCTAGGTGGAAGTGCCCTAAATTTCTCAATCTTTAAGATTCTTTACTGTTTCCACAACTGCCTCTTTCCTGACTGAGAAACAGATTTTCTTGATTTTCCTGTTTCCTTGATGGTTTCTAAGGGGTTTCCTTTAGTTAAGATCCGCTTTTAATTTATTGATTGTTAATCTGACTATAATTTGAATACACTTTGGAATTGTTTTCTAAGAGAATTCTCATAACATCTTCAACCAATCCACAAATTATTCTTTACTGCAACACTCTTCCCCTCCTCAAACAATGTCCAGCACCAGATATTGATGGCTACATAAAAATATCTTATAATAAGCATTATCCAAAACGATTCTGGCTGGAGTGTTTTGGATTTTGGATTTCCCCCTGATTTTTGGAATACTTGTATTTGCACATACATACATATACAGTTGGAGATGAGATCCAAGTCTAAGTATGAAATTCTTTTATGTTTCATACATACTTTATACACATAGCCTGAAGGTAATTTTGTGTAATATTTTGAGTAACTTTGTGCATGAAATAGAGATTGTGTTCTTTGAAAGCAAAGTGTCACTTTCTCAGCCATCCATTTGGAAAAGCTTACATTTTGGCTTTTTCTGATTTTGGAATTCTGAATAAGGGATACTCTTAACACAGCGGTCCTCAAACTTTTTAAGCAGAGGGCCAGTTCATGGTCCCTCGTACTGTTGGGAGGGGGGGCCAGACTATTGTTTGAAAAAAATCATGAACAAATTCCTATGCATACTGTACATATCTTGTTTGTAATTCAAACAACAACAACAACAACAATAATAGGGACCTGATTCTAGCAACCCAAGAACAAGCAATTAGAACAAATGCCATCAAATCCAGAATTAAAATGTCGATTACAGATTCCAAATTCAGGCTCTGTAAGGAAGTAGACGAAACGATGGATCACAACCTCAGCTGCTGCAAGAAGATCGCGCAAATGGACTACAAGCAGAGGCATAACACCGTTGCTCAGATGATCCATTGGAACTTGTGCCACAAATACCATCTGCCTGCGGCAAAGAACTGGTGGGATCACATGTCTGAAAAAATAACAGGAAATGAATGCGCCAAACTACTCTGGGACTTCCAAATTCAGACTGACAGAGTTTTGGAGCACAATACTCCTGACCTCAAGATTGTGGGGAAAAACAAAGTATGGATCATTGATGCTGCAATCCCAGGTGACAGCAGGATTTTCGAGAAGCAACTGGAAAAGCTTACACAATATGAGGATTTAAAGACAGAACTGCAACGACTCTGTCACAAGCCAATAAAGGTGGTCCCAGTCGTGACTGGTACACTGGGTGCAGTGCCTAAAGACCTTGGCCTGCACTTAAACACAATCGACACTGACAAAATTACCATCTATCAGCTGCAAAAAGCCACCCTACTTGGATCTGCATGCATTATTTGCTGATACATCACACAATCCTAGATACTTGCGAAGTGTCCGATATGTGATCCTTTACAACAGCCAGCAGAGTGACCTTGTTTGCTGTATACTAATTTTGTTGTAATAATAATAATAATAATAATAATAATAATAATAATAATAACAATAAAAAAGAACAAAACAATATTTAGAATTAAGAACAATTTTAACCAGCATAAACTTACCAATACTTCATTGGGAAATGTGGGCCTGCTTTTACCTGATGAGATAGTTGTTGGATTGTTGTTGTGTGTCTTCAAGTAATTTCTGACTCAGGGCAAACCTAAGTCTAAAGTAAGTTATCTTGGAGAGCCACGGACCTTAGTTTGGGGACCTCTCGTCTAACAAATGAAAAAAGTTTACTGGACTTGACAAGAAATACAGAAAGATATGAAAAAACGTAATAATGTCAAAAGATAACATTTGTCATACTATCTTTTTCTGGACTGACTTTAGCTATGGAAAACCCCATGCTGTTTGTGAGTTTGTTTCTTGAGACATACTGTCATCTAGTGGCAACTGTTGAACAGTACAAGTGAAAGGCTGGGAAAAATTATTCAGCTAAATCTAGAGTTGTTCTAGATTTAGCCTTCTTTCTTGGGAATTCATTTTTTTCCTATTCCATAAGATGTGCTTTATAATTGTGACCTAAAACACTGCCTCTCTCAGTAAGGTTAGCACCACTGGCCATTAGGACACCTCAAGCTAATATATATATATATTGTAGTAACTCCCACAGTTTGTAGTAACTCCCCAAATGGATTTCTCACTCAAATAGAGAAACTACATAGCAATGATTTTTCAGGCTTCATAGTGTTTCCTCCTTAGTGATTCCTAATCCTAACATATGTAGTTTCTCTATTTGAGTGAGAAATCCATTTGGGGAGTTACTACAAAACTGAGTGTACTTATTCCCTGGCAATCCCTCCATATCCATTAGGCTGTATCTACACTATAGAATTGATGCATCTGACACCATTTTAATTACAATGGATAGAGAATATGAGGGTTGTAGTTTTACAAGATCTTATCTTTCTCCTTGAATGAGTGCTGGTTCCTCACCAAACTACAATTCCCAGGATTCTTTAACATTGAGACATGGCATTTAAAGTGATATCTAACTGCATTAATATGATTTAAAATGTATCCTTAAACAGTTAAAGTGGAGATCAGAAATCTGTGGTTTAAACACAAGCCTAAATTTATTGTTAATATCAGTGACCTAGACACGCTAAAGGCACATGATCCTGTCTGATTGTGGGATTTGCAGAAGCTAAGCAAGATCAGGCCTGTTTAGGACTGGGAGCCTGCAAATGAATATCAGGTGCTGTAGGCTATATTTCCGAGGAAGGAACGGCAAAACCACTCCTGAATATTTATTGCCCAAGAATATCCTATGAAATTAATGAGGTTGCCATTAAGCCAAAAGGCAAGTTGAAGTTGCTTTGTGAGCCAGGGTGATGAAGTGGTTTCAGTGCTCATCTGGTCTTCAGGAAATCAGGGTTCGAATTTCCTGTCAACCATGGAAACACATTGGGTGGCCTTGGGCAAGTCACATACTTTTAGCCTCAGGGAAGGCAATGACAAAACTCCTCTGAAGAGATCTTGGCAAGAATACCCTAAAGCAAAGCATCCATAAGTCAATTTGAAGGTACATAATAACAGTGACACGGCTTTCAATGGAAAAAGTGTTGTCAAAGGGTTTCATGGCTGGAACCACTGGGTTGCTGTGAGTTTTCTGGGCTACACAGAGAAGCCATTGAAATTCACAAGCATTTGGACAATTTCAACAGCAAGGAGGAAAGCATGAAAATGAACAAAATCTGGCTATCAGTATTTAAAAAAACTCTCTAAAATCAGGACAGTAAAGAAAGAACAACACTCAAAAACAGGGAATTCCAGACAAGAAACAATCAGGGCCAGCTAATCACCTCCCAACAAAGGATTCCCCCAGGCAGGAAGCAGCTGAGCTTTGAAGCTGCAAAGCTATTTAATGCTAATCAAGGTGATCAATTGCAGCATTCACACTTGCCTCAAGCAGACAAGAATTCTTTCTTCTACTCTAGACATTCCACAGATATATATACTTCACTTTCCTTGTTTCCAACAAACCTCACAACCTCTGAGGATGTCTGTCATAGATGTGGATGAAACATCAGGAGAAAATGCTTCTGGAATATGGTCATACAGCCTGGAAAACTCACAGCAACCCAGTTTCAGTGGAAAATTATTGTGAGGAAAGGGGAAAACGGAAGATGATTATCCTACACTGCTCCATATCCCAGGATCTCATTCCAGACTATCTTCTTGTCCCAGATTATATGGTAGTGGGGACCCATATAACCTGGGATCAGCTCTTGGCATATAAGGATAGTGTCAAAGGGGAGTCAGCCACCAAAATAGCTCCTATGCCCTTTGGATTTGCCTAGCTTTGTCTAAAGCCGAAATGCCCTTTAATTTTTTTGTCCTCTGTTCCATCCTCAACATTCTTACTCATCTTCTGTCATTTCTTCCCACTTCTCTTCCCTCATTTCTTCCCTTCTGCCAGTTGCTTTTTATTCACTTCCTTGTATGAGAGCTTTCTTTTCTTATTCCTTCCTTGTTCAGGACAGCAGAGTCATCTTTTATATCTAATAGACACAAATATGAATAAATTCAAAAGAAATGTGACTAGACAGAGAAGATCAGAGACTTTTCAAAATTCAGAAAAGACTGTGTTAACAAATGTATTTTGACCCAAAGGCATGCCTCATAATGACAACCATTTGACAAAAATGTGGAAGGGATTGCTTGGAATTAGACAATTTATCTATATTTATATGTAACAATGGTATCAATATCTATAAACTGAAAAGACAGTTGATGGTAGCTCATTAGCTTCCTTCAATCCATCAGGTTAATGAAGAAAATGGCCCATAAAATATACAGTTGCATGTTGCTGTAAAATCCAACCCTCTCATGTTTCTAGTTAATTGAATTATTTTTCAAAATGTATTGCTAGAATTAATTGCTGCAATTCTTCACCTGTCTCTAGAAACAGTGTAGATTAGAAATGGAGCAAAAGCTTCACAATTCAGCCAGACTTTTCTCTAAAAGTATCCTTCAGTACACTTGCCTCTTTCTTTTTGCACAATTACGTGTAACAGAAAAAAAATGTATATCTTCTTCAACTTCTCCTCTGAGAGTTTAGCAGAAATTGCTTCCAATATTTTCAAGCAAATCTCCACAGCCGAGGAAGGGAGGATATGGGCCCACAATTCAGTTGTATTTATTGACTAGCTCATGTATCTGGCATTGCCTGTGTTAAGTATTTTGTAATGCTATTGATTAAAAAAATAGTCATGGTTTCATTTTGGATTTTATAAATGGTCCCATTAGACAATACATAACCATATAATGGGAACATATATACCAGGGGTCCTCAAACTAAGGCCCGAGGGCCAGATGCAGCCCTCCAAGATCATTTACCCGGACCTTGCTCATGGTCAACCTAAGTCTGAAATGACTTGAATGCACACAACAACAACAATCCCATTTCATCAGCCAAAAGCAGGTCCACACTTCTCACTGAAATACTAATAAGTTTATATTTGTTAAAATTGTTCTTCATTTTAATTATTGTATTGATTTCAAGTGGTTTTTTGCACTATCAAAAAGATATGTGTAGTGTGCATAGGAATTCATTCACATTTATTTAAAATTATCATCCAGCCCCCCAACAGTTTGAGGGACTCTGATCTGGCCCTCTTTTAAAAACTTTTGGGGACCCCTGATATATACAATTGTACAGTGAATAGGGTGCTACTCCTAGCAGCCTAAGACCTGGCTCATTAGATCCATGCCTGGCCAGCTGTAACTCCTATGACCTTCATAAAAGGTAAAGGTTTCCCCTTGACATTAAATCTAGTCGTGTATGACTCTGGGAAATGGTGCTCATCTCCATTTCTAAACTGAAGAGCTGGCGTTGTCCGTAGACGTCTCCAAGGTCATGTGACCAGCATGACTGCGTGGAGTGCCATTACCTTCCCACCAAAATTGTGCCTATTGATCTTCTCACATTTGTATGTTTTTGAACTGTTAGGTTGGCAGAATCTGGGGCTAACAACAGGAGCTCACCCCACTCCCTGGATTCAAACCTCTGATGTTTTGGTCAGCAAGTTCAGCAGCTCAGTGGTTTAACCCACTGCACCATGGGGGCTTCATGACCCTCATATCTGGGTGCAATTCCCATCAGTCCCAGATCTGAACTCTCATTACACCTAGATCAGGGAGTCTGGAAGTCGATGTCCTCATGTTGCTCCGAGATCTCTGATGCCTTTTATACATTGAATCTATCCAGTTCATTTAAAAGTTGTTGATCATGTTGTTTGGTTGTCTCATATATTCAAAGTAATTTAATTATCTTTGCTTTTGGAGGGACGTGTTCCATGTGGGTGCATTTTTGGGCATTTTGTAGCTGGAACACTTGTTTAAGGATGCATCATTATTTGCCAAGCCAAAGTACAAAGCAGTACTTTCTTCGTCCCTCAGGTCCTGACCACACCCGGCTGATTTAGGTCCACATGGCTACCCTTTAGTGGCCTCTTGTGGTTTCAGTTGGCTCTTTCCCACTAATTTTTTTGCTCCTTTCTCGTCCTCACAGTGATTTACTTGTTTTGCTTTGCTTTTGGAGTGACTTGTCCCTTGCTTATATATATATATATATATATATATATATATATATATATATATATATAGGTTTTCTGCAGCCACCTCCCTTGATAACAGACAGACAATTACTGTATTCAACAAGCTGAAACACAAAGCAGTACTTTACTGTCCTTTTGCAGTTGGTTCTGGCACTCTCATCTGGAACTCCTATCAGCCCAAGACCTGGTCAGATTGTAATTCCCATCAGCCCTACATCTGGCCAACTGCAGCTCCCATCAGCCCCAGATTCGCCCAGGCTTCAACTCCCATCAGCCCCAGACCTGGCTGGCTGCAACTTATGGCTGTGCTCCTAATTGGTCAGATGGCTCAGACTTCTTCTTGAGCTGCAACTCTCATTGTCCCCAATGTGCCTTGCGAAAGGGTAAGGATGTTGAGAGATGCATCCTGGAAAGTAGGCTAAACCATCTAAGTGGTTTGAAGGAGGGTTATGCTCTCTGGACTTCATCCCAGAGAGCATAACATAAGTAAAAGTGTTTAGGATCATTGATTTTCCTGTAAGCATTGCAATGCCCCATGTGGAAATTAAATAGATGATTTTCTTACCCCATCACATCTTCTCCTTTTATTTGCTTTCTTTAGGATTTATCAGTTTGATTTGCCATTGCATGGTAGAGATTTTTTTCCTACCATTGTCCCTCCAGGATTTCGATTATTTGTAACATCACCTCAGATTGTAGGAAGTGGTTTTAAATTAACCTTGATCTTTCCCCAAGTCTCTGCATTGGCAAATGTAGAAAGTGGTTTAAAATTGTGGAAATGGGCATTTCAGCTCTTCTTACACATGGTGTCATTTTATTTACAAGTGGGCAACTGGGATTAAAATCACATTTTGCCTGTCTCTTTGTGGGGGATTTAAAAATAAGTCAATTGCTGACCGTCTTTGGGAATCATTGAGAAAATCAACTCTTTAGAATGGCAAAATACCTCAACCCCATGATTGAAGCTTGTGTCGTATGAAGAGCACTGTGGGTTTCCATTTCTTAAATGTGTAGAAATGCCTATTTTACTGTATGGGATGAAGTCCTCAGCTGTGAATGGGAATAACACAGCTCTCCAGATGAGGGTGGAGTGCAACTCCTCTTTCCCCCCAGACACCACCAGTATCTTAAGTGGGTCATGATGGTTATGCATGCCAGGTTTGGTTCAGATCCATGATGGGTGGGATTTACATGGCTCTCTGGTTGTGGGTGAACTACAGGTTCCATCACTCTTAATCAGCCTTCCCCCTTAACCCCACCTGTGTTTTAAGTTGGCTGATGATGGGTATGTGTGCCAAATTTGGTCCAGATCCATTATTGGTGGGATTTATACAGCTCTCCAGATATGGGTACACTACAAACCGTCACCCTCCACCCTACCAGTATTTTATGTTGGACCATAAAGTGAGCCAAGTTTGGTCCAGATACACTAATTTATTATTATCATATTTATTTATTTATTGTATCTCTATACCGTGTTTCTCACCCCTAGGAGAATCAAAGAGGTTTCCAACATAATAAATTCAATGCCTTACGTAATATCAGCCTTGTAGGAGGCTTTGTGGTTCGAATATACATATAAATAACATATAATCATACACATTTTGATATATACAGAGTCCCCAGTTATTAACAAGGTCTTTATTTATTTATATGCCACTTTATTTCTTCCGCAGGAGACTCAAAGCAGCTTAACATAAAAAAATCAACATACAATTTAAAATATACCAAAATACAAATATTCAAACAGCATTAAACATAATTAGTATTAACATCATTAGGTAGGTTCTGTAGGTTTGTTCTTAAGTTGAATTTGTGTGTAAGTCAGAACAGGTGCATTTTTTAAAGTGTAACTCCAGCCAAAAATATATAAATGTTCAGTTTTGGAAAGCATAGGGAAGAGTTAACACCCCTGTGGTCTTTGCTTTGCTGTCTATGCACTTATTCAGAAGATTTCACTTCACTTTCTGTCCCAGTGATAACTGGACTTTTAAAAAACCTATCTTGATGTGGAAACAAGGATAGGTGACAAAGCTTCAGTGGAGACTCCCTTTCTCCATAATGGCTCGTTCAGGAGTGAATTTCCCTTCTGAGGGCTGGATTTATATCACTTCCTGTTTTCTTACTCCCATCCTTAACTATGAGTCATTTGTAAGTCGGATGTTTGTAACTCAGGGACTGCCTATATATAAAAAGGAAAAGGTTTCCCCTTGACATTAAGTCTAGTCTGTCCAACTCTAGGGGTGGTGGTGCTCCTCTCCATTTCTAAACCAAAGAGCTGCATTGTCCGTAGATGCCTCCAAAGTCATCTGCGGACAATGACTGCATGGAGCACCATTACCTTACCACAAAACTGGTACCTATTGATCTACTCACATTAGCATGTTTTCAAACTGCTAGGTTGGCAGAAGCTGGGCTTAACAGCGGGAGCTCACCCCGCTCCCCAGATTCGAACTGCCAACCTTTCAGTCAGCAAGTACAGCAGCTGTGCCACCATTATATAAAGCAATCTCATGTATTGGTGTGTAGCATAGAAGTATGTTAGGTCAGTTTGCACAACTCACCTCCTTTGGTTTAGAATTTTCTTCAGTGATTAGATCTAGACTAAATGTGATCCATTGCAGTCTGAACCTATTGTCATCTAGACCCTAAATCTGAATCAAGATTTAAAAATCTAGATTTTCTGTAAAACTATGGGTAAAAGGAAAGCATTTCTGGAACAGGTTTAAGCGCAAAGAACTACATTGCAAGTAAGCCATCAAGAACGTCATATGTCAGGATTGCAGAGTGCCTAGAAGATAGGTGTGATTTTAAAGGCTTATTTCTAGGAGTCCTTGGTCACACACCCTTAGAAATAAGCAGAAGAGATGCTGTGTAGTATTCAATGGCATACAAACAACAACAAAAGTTCCATTATCAAAAAGGGCTGAAAGTGAAATCCTTGAGACACAAAACAGTATAGATCCTGCCCAAGAAAAGCACGTTCAGAAGGATGAAGACCAATTTGACAATATCCATATGATATTCCCACCACTCTAAAGCGCTCCTTAACCCAGCTCTGCAAATCAACTGGAAAGCCAATATGCCTCTGTAAATTTAGGAAGTGTGGCTATCAGATTGTAATCCATTATGGAGTAATTTGTTTATCTGATTTTTTTTTTTAGAATAGTAAGTATCGTTTTAAAGAAAAGCTGAGCCTTTTAGAAGCCAGTTAAAATCCTGTTGGAATAGTGGCTTTACAATTTTAGGCCTTTCATCAGCCCAGATTTTTGCAACTTGGCAACAATTGCATTGGAAATGATGCGTGAAACATTGTTGAAAGTAGTGTGCATGTTATGATGGAAGCTAAATATTAATCTCATAGACAATGTGGGTAATAGCAAAGGATTTGAACTGTAAATTGAGCTGGGAGCTGAGGCAGATGATTCTATTCAGGAGGTTTTATTGCCTCCCCTCCCCCATGTTTCCCCCTTTTCCCCTCATTTGCAGTGACATTTCTAATTGCACTATTTGCTTTTAACTTGTCTGATGTATCTTATTATATGCTTTAATGATTTTATATCCCAAATTGTTAACTCCCGTAGAACAATATCGGCAATATTTTACTTTGAGTACATTATACATCGCTGCTCAGTCACTTGTGGAAATTTTGCATTTTAAAAGGATTAAGCCACTTGGGGCATTAACCACATCTGTCTTTAGAATAATTTAAGCCTTATTATGCCATAAGTATAGATCTGCAGTGGTTTTGTGATGGCTTATGAAGGGAATGTCTTCCAAAGTTGCTTAGCTTTTTTCCAGTTTCATCCTTTTCACTCTTGGGTAACATGAGCTGCATAACCTTTTTGTTTCCTATTTCTGCGTCTGTCCAAAAGCCCCCTGAAAGCAGCCAAACCTCAAAATGCAAAGCAGCACAAAGTAGTCCATACCATATCAGAAGGGGGAGGGAGGATATTATTTTAGCGGGGTGTTAATCCTTCCTCTTACTTTCTTTTCATTTCTCAGCAGCTTTGGTAATGCAATAGGAAAGTTTTTGCAAATCTAAGGGAGCCCCATGCGTCCCTGAAAATAATAATTAAAAATTATAACAGGACAAGACACACTGGAGAAAAGAAGGCACAACTGTGATTGATCAGTTTTAGCACAGCGGGTTAAACCATCAGCTGTAGAAAATTTTGCTGAACGAAAGGTTGGCAGTTCAAGCTCAGGTCGGGGTGAGCTCCCACTGTCAACCCAGCTTCTGCCACCTAGCAGATTGAAAACAGCAATTGTGAGTAGATCAATAGATACCAGTTTTGTGGTAAGGTACCATTTTAGTGGGGAGGTAATAAAAGGAGCCCCGGCGATTCAATCGGGATGATGTTTGCAAACAACAAAAGCTCCATGGCATGGAAGATGGAGCAGCAGCACCACCCTGTGGCCACAGTTGAGCACAGACTCCAGATGCTGGAGATGGAAAAAGATGGGAGAGCCTATACCTCTGTTTATGTATTGTCTGCCCTTGTTAATTGTGTAACAGCATTGAATGTTTGCTGTATATAAATTCTGTTTTCCGCCTTGAGTCCCTTCGGGGAGATAAACCGAATATAAATAATGTATATTATTATTATTATTATTATTATTATTATTATTATTTGTCCCTAAGGTTGGCATTATCATGGCACCAGATTCAGACATCAGTCAAGCCACCTGTTGGTTGATGAGCTAATACCCCACAATGACAACTGTGGGATTCTACACAGGCAGAGGCTACTATCAGGGCTGTAGCCAGAAATTTTGTTTGGGAGGGGTTGAAATTTTCAGAGGGGGGGGTTGAAAATTTCGTGGGGGGGTTGAAACCTGCCTCCTAGTTCACGCTGAAGCAAAGAGCACAGCAGGGGGCAGAGCAGCCTTCAATAGCCTGCAGCTCTGCCCCTGTCAACCACCTCCACCAAGTCTGGCCTCCTTAATGAGAGCATTCAACACCCCCCCCCCCACAACTTGGTTGCTTCACTACATCAGCTATTGCTGCAAGTAATGACAGTGTGAATAAATTGTCAATATTTGCTTGAGATCGTGCTTGCAGTTCTGGAGGGACTCTTAATTTTTTGTATCTCATAGACTTAGCAGCATGGGGATTAGGTTAACCAGTTAAAATTCATGAGTAAACCAGGTTTTTAAAAAAATCTGAAACATTTCGGGGGGGGGGTTGAACCCCTAACCCCCCCCCCCCTCACTACAGGCCTGCCTACTATGTGGTTTCCTTTATCACACAAGAGAGTGGCATACTGGACATCCCTCCTGAATTGTGCGTGTCTGCCTCTCTCTGCACCTCTGAAGTCCCATAAAGGAACATCCTGCAATATTTGTTGGGTTTTCTAGCTTCAAAATGTCATCTTTCTAGATTCCATGCAAACCTGCCTAACAATGTGATGATAAATACATGCACAACCAATGGTGTGCAGCTGGATGAAGCTCCAACCAGATATGCTAGAGAGCTGACCTGAGGGGAAACTTCTTGGCTTTCTTCACAATCCCACCCACCACCAACAGCTATTGGCCAACAGTTCCCACAATTCATCCAGAGCCCATGGAAGCCACATGGGCTTGGGAGAAGAAGATGGACAAGAGCAGCCTGCAAAAATTGCATCGCCTCATCTGCGAACTTCTCCAGGTGACTGGGAAGTTCGCTTCTTTCCAAAATTCCTTTGCAAAACAAGGATAGCAAGCAGAACTTTGTTCCTGAAGCCATGGCACTAAAAAATTGAAACAAAAGTATGGAAGAATGCAACACTTGAACTAATGATTTTAATGTGTTTAATCTTATGTCCATGTCGTGTAATATATATGTTTTAATGGTCATATGTTTTACCCCAATTCAAGACTTGTGGAGAGGTAGTTCACAAATAAAATCTATTATTATTGTATTATTGTGAGTGCTAGTCATGGGGGCAGAAGCACATCCTTCAGCTGTAGTCAGGGACAGGTCTGATGAATCCTCTCTCATCCCAATTTCCACAGTGGCTTTTAAGATGTCCCAGCTACTTTTTTCTTCTCTCACTTTCTCTAGGGTATCACAAGGAAGGAAAACATTTGCTCCTGGCACATGGAACTCACCAGAATGCCAGAAAAAATGTGTAACAGGACTTGTTACCAGACATGTCTTTGGCTGGAACTGAAGTTTCTGAGTGGGTCCCCTCTATCTTAATATGTCTGTCAGAAAACATAATATGGACTGGAACGACACTATTAGTATATGATTACCTACAGCGCAGGCCCTGCATCCCCCCCCAACCTGGCTCCCCAAGTGATCTACCATCAGCCCCAACTAGTATAATCATCTATGCCAGTTTTCCTCCCTGCCTTTGTGTTCTTTTTCTTCCATGTTGCATTAGCACTAGGATCATTTTCTTTTATTCCTGGCATTCCTCTTTCCTTCTCTTGGTCTCTGGTGAAACTGCTGTCCTGGGAGCAATTGCTATGTTCCCTGGCAATGGCTAGTTCTGGGATAGCAGAATCACACTGCCATAGAGGAGAGCATGCCATTTTGGGAAATACTGGTTTAATTAAAACTGACCTGGGGAGTCAAAATATGAAAAAATTGTTCTAAATGTTCAGAGTTCCCTTCAGGAAAAATATGGTGTGGATTTCTGAAAAACAAACAAATAAAAAACAAAGAAGAAAGGAAAGGACAGGGCAGGGAACAAAACCAGACTTTTGATTTTTTCCCAGCACATTTTTTTACACTGCATAGTTATACTGCTATGATTCCACTTTACCTGCCATTACTACATCCTATAGAATCCTAATTTGGCCAGAGGCCTCTGAGTCAAAAGGTCTGAATACAGAAGTGCTCAAATTATGCAGTGTGAAAAGACCTCACTACCTCTGAGGATGCTTGCCATAGATGCAGGTGAAACTTCAGGAGAGAATGCCTCTAGAACATGGCCACATAGCCCGAAAAAACCTACAACAACCCAAAAGGATCTTAGTCTCCCAAGGAGGAATTCTTTATATTTTAAAGGGAGGGGGCTAGAAATCCTTTTGGAAAATTGCTACCAATTTTCAATTGGAAGTTACAGTCAAAGTGTTAAAGGCTTCAACAATGTTGCATTAACACTAGGATCATTTTCTTTTATTGCTGGCATTCCTCTTTCCTTCTCTTGGTCTCTGGTGAAACTGCTGTCCTGGGAACAATTGCTATGTTCCCAGGCAATGGCTAGTTCTGGGATAGTAGACCTGAACTCCCCAGGTGAGTTCAATTGTGCGTTGCGATCCCAGTGCCATAGTGTGCCTTCCTGGAGTAATGGGAGGCCCAGGGCAATCTTTTACTAGGTCAGTTTTTATTTGGGGGAGAGAGCACTGGATCTTGGGAATGTCTTTATTAAAATGTACTATTCTTTCCGGCTGTGATAGAATTCATTAGCAAATTTTATTCCAGTTAATTTGGACTCACTTGTGATTGTGGACATCCTTTCCATTTTGGGAAGTAATTGCCCCTCTTTAAATGTTAAATTAACATAGCAACAAAAGAGCCATGTTAATTTCTTGGCTGCTGTTAAGAATAGGTCACTGTTTCTATCATACTTCTGAGTTCTATATTAAAATGGAAGGGAATGTAATTTTCATTTCATTACCTTTTAGCCAACTGCTTACAAACCTTCTCCTTTGTCCCCCATGTGGATTTGGCAAAAGCAGGTTACAGCTCATGTTACCGCATGTTTGTTGATCTTTAAGATGCCACAGGACTTTTTGTTTTTATTTTGTTACATTCACATTTTATTCTACAGTATAGTGATCTGGCTAAGATGGGGATCCATGCATGAATAAGGTTTGTGCAATAGCTACAGGCTTGTTTATCGATTATTATTCCACATTCCCCCCCCCCCCCCGAACTGGGTTTCAAAGTGCTTTGCTATGGGACAAAAACTAATTCAGAAAAAAACTTAGTGTTGGAACAAATTAAATTAAAGCATGACTTATTTTCTTTAAAAATCAATAAAAAGTACATCATGCACCTATCCATTAAAAGCCCCTTTCTCTGAAGCTTATTGATTGCCGAACATCTATGTGAATAAAAATACAACAAAATCTAAAATCTACAAAAGTGCAATGCCTTAATTGGACAAACAAAAGTTACTAAATGCATCATGTAAGCTTCCAACGCTTCACTGACCTTTTCATCAGGGAAAAGATGCTAAAAAATCATGCAGGATTAAAAAAAAGGGACAACATTAGAGTCAAAGGCCTACATTTTGGATCAGATGTAGTTTTTGTTGTAATTCAGTTAGCTGAGTGGGACATTGAATAAATACATGAATAAATACATATTTAATTTCTGGGTGTAATGAGGAGAGAGTAAGTAGCTTGATTTTCCCTGGAAAATGGTTACAGAGTTCAGATCAGTCAGTATTGCATGTCAGACTGGCAACCTTGAGTATGACTTGAATTCAGATACATATCTGAATGTGAATGTATGTGTCATAGTATTATGAATTCCACATACCCCTCAACTCTTTGCAAATGAAAACAGCGACAAATGTAGCCTAGCTACTTTGGAGTGCTGTCAAGATGGCAAAAATGGGATGATAGTAGATTATTCAGGATATTCCATGCCAAATTAGGACAGTTGACGTTATGACTCAATTGGCTTGAATGGAAGAAACATTACAGTGGAATCCTCATTGAAGAAATAGTCACAAGTTAATATTTGTTGTTGCATAGCTAAAGCTTAATGGAGGTCTTTGGCTTGATCCAAATCCACATGCTCCCAGAAAGGTTACAAGAGCCCACCTATAGCTAATCTGATTAAAAACAACAACAACAATCCCGCACATCTGAATAAAGGTATTTCAGGTAATCGATTGCTATCTGATTGGATGTTAGGTAGGCACAAGGTATAATGGAATGGGTGGGAGTGAAGTAGACTGATCCCAATTCTGTAACCATTTTCCAAGGAAAATCAAGCTACTTACTCTCTCCTAATTACACCCAGAAATTATGTTTATGTTTTGTTTTTCTTTTTTTCTACAATCATTTACTATCTTATGTACCTGGGCTAGGAATTTTTTAATTTTGTAGTCATTGTGTGGTTTTAGCTTTTATGAATGGCCCAATTAGAAAATGCATAACCGTATAATGGGACCATTTATAAAATTGTACAGAGGATGGGGTGCAACTCCCATCAGCTCCAAACCTGTCCTGTCTGCAACTCAGTTGCAGATCTGGCTAATTGTAACTCCCATGAGCTCCAGAATGGATGGGGTGCAATTCCCATCAGCTCTAGATATGTCTGGTGTTGAAGTCCCATTGGTCCTAGATCTGGGTGAGTGGCTTTGGCACTTCCAGGAAAAGATTTGTCTGTATAATATGATCCCATATACAGTTATGCATTTTCTAATAGGGCCATTCATAAAATTCACTAATAAAAAGTATGACAAAATACTAGCTGGGTATGTAAGCTAGTATAAATAGGTATATAAATAAACATTTAAACATATATATTTTGACTTTTATATATAGATGGATAGTATTTATATTATTGTCTGTTTTTCTTCTATTTTTGGAACATATGAATAATGATTAAAATGTATAGGAAGCAATAGGGAGAAAGAAGGTGGTGACAGAATTAATGTTGCCTGTCTCCGAATTCAGGTCTATTGTGACTCTTCTAGCTACACAGTGCTTTCTTTTTTCACACTTCCTAATGAGATTTGACTAATCTTTCATCTTGTAAAGAGCATCATTAAAATACTTTTATTTCTTTCCACGTTATTATTATTGAAAACCCCAGGAAACACTCAGTTTCCTGCCTCTTTGTTTTGTGGTTTTTAGAATGAGAAATGAATTCCTATTCCATGCTAGAGATGCGCCAAAATCCACAATGAGTCCACAAGCAAGGATCAAATTGCTCAGTGGGTGGCCTGGATAAAATTATGCACGCTCTAAAGCATTTTATATCTACAGCAGAAAAAACCCCAATGTAACTTCAAAACTGGCATTGAGTTACCACTTGACAGTGCTGCATGCTGATGCTGTAACATGCTGAGACAGACATTTTGCTGAAAAGCCATCTCTCCTATTTGACATCCGTTTGCGGTTTGACCTTCTAGCTCAGGAGGACTCTCTCTAAAGCCACAGAAACCTGCCAGCCCTTAAGAGCAGCCAGGAAGACACAGTTTCATTTTTTTTGGTCCTTTCAACCCTGTTAGTCAAGACTTTCTCTGCATAAAACATAATCAACAATCCCCAAAATGTGCCTTACTGTCATGCTTCCTCTCCTCTTTCTTGAAAGGACAGTCATGGTTGACCTTCTTTGGTCCCAGCTTATACCATGACACAAAACATGCCACTATGCCCATTTCCCAGGCAAAGCTGGACTGAGTCATTTGAAATTATTTCAGAAGGCTATGTGAAGTATGAAAAGGCTGATGAATTATTGCATTATTTCTTCCAGTACATAAGAAGAGTTAGTTGGCTGGCACTACTTAGAACAATGTCTCTGCTTTATTTGTATTTGTACCGACTCGTGGAATTCTAGTTTAATGTTGCTTTGCAATCTTGTACATTTTAATCACTTGTATTGGTGAACTTGCTTTGTATTACATTGTTTGTTCACTTTTGCATTTTATCTGAATGACTTCTTTTGCACTGGGCTGTACAGCTTTCTGTCTTGTTATTTCTTCTTTCTTCTGCATAGGTTTATGCACATATACTGTATTTTAGATTGAATACTTTTGGCAACATCTGTTTTTTTTAATCGTTTTACTGGAAAGCGACTTGTACATGCCATAAAGCTATGTAAACAAACAAACAACAGGAATGACTGCAGTACTATTTTCTATATATTTTACTAATGGGGTAAATGGTTTAAAATTTAAAATGGGCCAAAAGGCTTCCAAATGCACAAAATCTTACCCAGGCTATGAGAGAGTTCAACTGTTTTATATTCAGCAGATAGTAGCAACAAAACCATCTATTAGACTATAAATTAATGATTACTATTCTGCAAAAGAGGTGGAATAGTTAGAAGCTGAGTTATGGTGGGTTTTCCTTGTGACCTCTAATTCACCTCTGACAGGTCATAGTGAATAATAAGGAAGGATCGGCCAACACACACCTTAATGTCTCAAGTGTGAGCCCTGTTTCTAGGTAGATTTGACCAGTTGATTAAAAATGGTACCAGTTTCTCCATATCAGCTAGAGATTTTGAGATACTGAACATATGCCATCTACAAGTCGCCATATAATTACCAATAGAAAACCATGATAACCATATCTAAGAAACTAGGGCTGATTTGGCCTATCTAATGCAATTTTCTGAATCAGCACCCAAAATAACCCTAGGAACAGATCTAAAAACAAAGGCACCAAGATCTATCTATCTTTATGTATAAAAATGCTCTGTTCGTTTTGAGTGATATCATAACTCAAAATCCACTGGACAAATTGTCACCAAATTTGGCCACAAGATACCTACTAACACTGTGGACTCAAACAATGAAGGATCTGGACCAAACTTGGCACAAATACTCCATATGCAGAAATATGAACACAGATGGAGTTTGGGGAAAATAGACCTTGACATTTGGGAGTTGTAGTTATGGGGATTTATAGTTCACCTACAATCAAAGAGCATTCTGAACCCCACCAATGACAGAATTGGGCCAAACTTCCCACACAGAACCTCCATGACCAACAGAAAAACTGTGTTTTCTGGCGGTCTTTGGCGACCCTTCTGACACCTCCTTGTGACCCCCAGGTTGAGAAATGCTGCCTTAAGTCCATCCAGTCCAACTCCCTTCACCGGAGCAAGAAAACATAATCAAAGCCTTCCTGACAAAGAGCCATCTAGCCATAGATATAGCTAGATATATATGATTCACACACAAATACACACACACACACATATGACAGATATAGTATCATAGATTTGAAAGGGATCCCTAAAGAAGGACAATTATATGTTCCATATTCCAGAGTAGGTAAACCAGACAATCTCTACATCTACACTGAAAAAAAAAACCCCAACAAGAAATACTGTTTACCTACAAGCATAAAAAACTACATATATTAGAAACCAATATTTTCTCATTACTTTATTTTCCAGATCACCAGACTGGGCCACAAAACATGTGGCAGGGGACAGCTAATATATATACGGCCAATTCTCTCACACCAGAAGTGACTTGCTGTTTCTCAAGTTGCTCCTGAGACAAAACATTTTAGTGAAAGATATCTAAATGACATGGTTGTGTCTTCTATGGTAGAAAGGGAATTCACAAAAATCACTACCTTTTTCTTAGATTGTAGGAAGTGAATTGCACATCTTGGAGCAAACTACAACCCTCACAGGAATCTATAGGATGCAGTCATGGGAATTACAATGGATCATAGTACTAAAACTGTGTAGCAAGAAAGGTCCCCGATTGCACTAAAATCTTGCAGTCTGGAAATATCCCCAGAATTATCTTCACTGTTCAGAGGACCATTTTCTCTCCCATTGCGTCTTAGGTAGAAGCTCATCCTCATTCCCTGGCCAGCAGCAGTTAGCCATTTATTGCCAAGGCTTGGGGGCTTTATGGTTGGCATGTTTATGTATTAGGTAGTAGGCGCTCCTCCAGTTTAATGAATGTAGAGGCAACCAGAAAATGCAGAATAAAATATTCAGGATAGGTCATAGTAGAGCAATGGGGTTGGGGAAGACTACAGGAGATAGCGACTATATTATATATCAGCAGGATAGAGAGGGGCAGTTCTCAATGCTCCTTTTTGTTTATTTATACATGTTTGTACCATCCATAAGGCAGACTGCTCTCATCCCTCGAGAGTCATTCTGCCTTTGGTTGCCCTTGGGGGAGCGGTCTCTCAGCCTCAGTGCCTTGGCTTCTCAGCATGGAAGCTGGCAGCAAAAGATAGGATTTATCCATTGCCTTACAAAGAACAGTAAAAGTACACCAGTGCCCAGAATAACTAATGTGCCAAGAGAAAAACTGAGGAAACATTTCCAGATGGATATATCTGTGGCCACAAGATGGCAGGCCAAGCACAAAGAATCAACCCTGGAATTGGATTTTGTGTATGTGT
Source organism: Anolis sagrei (assembly GCF_037176765.1). Classification (NCBI taxonomy): domain Eukaryota; kingdom Metazoa; phylum Chordata; class Lepidosauria; order Squamata; family Anolidae; genus Anolis; species Anolis sagrei. The sequence continues at coordinate 141,043,982 of NC_090022.1, forward strand.
GTATGTGTGTGTCTGCCGCAGTTGAAACACAAGGCATAAATTAACACTCTGCTCCTTGAACTGCAAAGATGGTCATAAAATATAAAATTGTGTAACAGCTGGAGAAAGGTACTCATGCAGCATGGGATATAAAATATGCATATATTTGCCTAAAAGGTATTCCTTTCCTTACAAAGCAGGGGGACAAAGCACTGTGTGTTGTTTATGTACATTATGAAGGCTTAACAGGTTTAATAATTTACAAAGGGTAACTTTCCTACCATTTATCTTCATCCTTTTAATACAGAAAGAAGGTGTGTCTATGAGAGAGAAGGGAGGGAGTTCGGGGAGAGCGGCGGCCGGTGGGAGAAGCATTTTATGGTGTTACATATTTATCGTTTCCACCCATACAACACATAGTTCCTGTAGCACTAATTTAATCATTCTGTTTCAGTTTTCATACTTTTGTTCAAAAGCTGCATAATTGCATCTGATTATGTTTCAGTGCTGGAAAATAATAATAATAATAACTGCTACAGCAATTTTATTATTTAATCAGTTGGCAGATTTCTCTTCTTGAGTTCTTGTGGAATTTAGAAGATTCCCTGGCTACACAAAGCTACAGTGGGATAGTTGCTGGTACTGTTGAGTTGCATTCCTTTAGTCCACTGTTTTGGAATTAGGTACTGTCAAAATAATTGCAACATGTTTGTACTATACAAGCCAAGGAAACCTGTAGGTTTCACAACTTTGGAGGCAAAGTATAGGAATTTTATGTGTGCAATTTATCAAGGTGAGAGGAAAAGTTGCATGCAAGGACTTTGATCACCAGAAGTGCTGCTTCACCTCTGCTCTGATCTCAGACCTCCTGCCAGGCATTCCCCACTCACATAGTAAAAAAAACTTCAGATAGGACTGCCTCTCCAATTAGGTATGGATGGAATGGCACGGATGTGCATGGGAACTTGGGGTGCTTCAGTATTTTGGTGTGATTATTACACATGTGTAAGCATGCAGCCCCCTGGTGGTGCAGCAGGTTAAACCACTGAGCTGCTGAACTTGCTGACCAAAAGGTTGGTGGTTCAAATCCAGGGAGTGCTGTTAGGCCTAGCTTCTGCCAACCCAGCAGTTTGAAAACATGCAAATTTGAGTAGATCAATAGGTACTGCTTATGGCGCTCCATGTAGTCGTGCCGGTCACATGACTTTGGAAGTGTGTATGGACAACGCCAGCTCTTTGGCTTAGAAATTGAGATGATCACCACCCCTCAAAGTAAGACATGACTAGACTTAATGTCAAGGGGAAACCTTAACCTTTACTATAAGCATATAGTCTTGGCAGAGCTTTAAAAGTTACTTTTGTGATTATAGAATGGTCATGTTGACAGTGGGTTTCCAAAAGCTTCCATTTTAAAAAAGCATTGAGTCATAATAAGTGGTGTCAAATTGCATTATTCTGCAGTGTAGATGTACACATAGTTTGTGATCATACTGTCTCCTGCTGATGTCAGATCTTGGAACTTCACTTCTCATGCCAGAGCTGCTCCAAGCCAGCCTACTTTGCTCTTTGAAACGAATATTTCACGAGTTAAAAGCATCCTCTCGTACCCTCAAACATTTCACAGATGAAAACAAGGACACATAGAGTCAAGCAATATCAGGGTGTGCTTAAGATGCCAAAAGTTATTTATGGAGAAGAGCATGATGAGCAATTTCAGCTATGGCAAGAAAGCTGGGATCGGGGCCCAATGTGTCAAGCAACCAAAGTATTGAAAGAGACACAGATGGGTTGAAGGCAAAATCAGAGGTGTTGATTTCACCTGGCCAAAGTGGATGTCAGCAGAGTCTGCACTTCAAAGACTGACATACTTTTTGTGGTCTGATTTTTGATAACATACACACAAGCTAGAATAACCTGCTGCCATATGCTTTGTTTAAACCTACTGGGAAGAGGAAGATTCTGTCCCATCTTCTCTTCTCAACTCTGCTGGACTAACTTATTGCTGGCTGCGTTTACATTTTGAACTCCATTTGCAGCAACTGAAGTAAACTGAGGAATAAAGGGGAAAGTGGGAGGAGGAAACAGAAACTAGGTCAATTTAAAAGAAAGTGGGAAAGTGGGCTGACAGAGTAATACTTGGGGCCGTCCCAGCCAAATTAGTACCAGGACCAGGTTCCTGCTGCCACAGCCAAGCTAATTTATTCCCTATCCTGTTTAACTGGGAAAATAGCATGATTCATCAATTACTAATTTGTAATAAAGTTCCTGCCAAATTTTGAGATTAACAGTCATGTTTCCCATGGTCCAGGATGCATGAATATAATTTTATTTAACAAGTAAACAAGACTGTTACTGACTGGTGTATCCATAGCTCAGGATGCTTTTGATTTCTGCAGGAACCTTTCTAGCAAGTCTAGAGATGTAACCTAGGCATAGGAATGATTTAGTGGTTTTTGAGATTTTCACAAAAATAGTCTTTTCCTATCTCCCGGTTGTGAGTCATTTTGTTTCAAAAACTCTGCACTTATATGTACAAAATCACATGGATATTTTCCAAATTTGAACAGCTTGTATTGTACACAATTGAAAAACATAGAAAACACACTTTAGTCAATGGGAAAACAAGTACCAAATGCATGGTGTGTAAACAAATGCATGCATGACAGAAAATGTGTTAAAGAAATGTATTGAAATTGCCAAGGGGAAGAAAAGAAAAGTCTAGTTTTAGCTAGGAGTGTTTTCTGAGTAAAAGCTTTTTCATTTGGCAACCTGTGTATTACTGAGTATTTAACAAAGTCATTACTATACTTAAATATATTTGTTGCACATATATTTTGCATATTATCCAAATATATGTGAACACTTAAATTTAGCAAACAAAACCATCATTCAATGGAATGAAAAAAAGAGATTTAAAATATATTTGTGTCAATTTTCTTATTGCAGCAATTTATTAGAACACATTCAGTCTGGATTTATTGCTATCAGGAGAAAAACACCTTTAAACATTGAGCCAATTACAAATCTGATTTAAGGTGAAATTCTATTAATGTCTACACAGAATAAATCAATTGAACATATTCCAAGATGTATAGGATTGCAGCAGCCACTAAACAGCACGATATCATATGTATGTTTTTCTCAGCCACAGAATAAAAACCCCATTAAAGCAAAGATGACCAGAAGATGTTATTGCTATAGAAGAACATTCTGAATCAACTGTGTTTTGGTTCCAATTCCAGCAAATGCAAGGGATGCAACTGACGAACTGCTCTTTGATCTTTCCCATTTAATAAAATATTAAGCTTCTGAACATCTGTGAGAAACATTTGGCCTGACAGGAGTGGAGTCAGTAGATCCTCCTTCCTCTCTGATCTGTGAGGCAAATCCTGCTCTAGTTCAGCTTCTCAAATGCAAAATCTCAGGTTAGAGTACAAGCTGTAATGGCCATCCACTCAGAAAACAGATGGTGAGGCATCTCCCAATTGCATTTACTGTTAATTTTGTAATGGGGGAAGTGGCAGTATTTTCTTTTTGTGATAGATGGTCACACCTCGTGAGCTGCCTGTTCAATAGTCCTCTGACTGGTGATGCTTCTGACAGTATGGGGAGAAGGAAGAATAATTAGCTTTCTTAAAGAAATAGTTGGAACGCTGGGTCTGAACTTTCCTCAAGTTCTTGTGGATCATCAAGACAATTTTTTCCAGTTTAAGATAATTCAGATCCAAGACAGAAAGGCAAGTTCTGAGCCTTTATTATTTTAGACTAATCATTGAAAATAAATCAACCCCAAATAAAAAATCACTCTTAAAAGCAAAGACATTGGCATTTGAGATGATGTAATGGAAAAAACAAACAAACAAACAAACAAACAGAAATCCACTAAATTCTCCAGTCATTTTCCTTATGAAAATAATATCTAAAGGTGGTATTGAAAATTCCACAATGTTTTCTTCAATGACATGTGTCGTAGAAAAGAGACAAAGAATGAAAACATGATTACATGGAGATTGAATTATTAGACCAGGCATGGGCAAACTTCAGCCCTCCATGTTTTTTGGACTTCAAAACACCTGGAGAGCCGGAGTTTGCTCAAGCCTTTGTTAGATGGTAAAGGCATTTCTGCCCCTGGAGCTGAATCTGGCCCACCTGGGTTCCAACCTGATCGCCCTGGCATTCCCCAGATGGCTGTATTCCCTTCCTCATCCTGGGGAGAGGGCCCTCACATTTTGGCTGGCCTGTTAAGAGCGTATGTATGTCTACCTTTCCTTTATGCCTTCATATGTCCCTTTCTAAGTACAAAAGAGTTTGGATATTCCTCCCACAGCTCCCAAAGCTCTCCTGGACATGTGGGAGTTGGTCCTTCAGGAGGAAAGTACACCAAGAAATTAGAGATCTAAAAGTAAACTTTATTATAGGAATTCCATTCTAGATAGGAAAAATATCTGGGAGCTAGTGTAAGGCTGCCATATAATGCAGTTTGACTGGATTGATCTGCATTATACACTGACCACACCTTCACAATAAACAAGAGATCAGCAATCAACCAGTTTGCTTGTCTCACAAAAGACCCAGGTTTGGCATAAATGATGAGACCATCAAGCCACCTTTTCACCTTTTTGTCCTAATCTTAAAACCCATCAGGGTACACAAACATCCATTTTTCCAAACTGGGAATCTCATGAGACCCATGTCCTCAGGGGCAAGTTCATCACCTACCCCTTGTCTCCATGAACTAGTCCTGGATTCCTTCCCAATCTTCCGCCCTCCCAGAGGTGGACACAAATAGAACAGGCAGCTTCAAATATAACAAATGATAGTTTATATCACACTATGTACCTATCACGAACCATAAATGAATGTACTTTTGAACCAATGGGATTACGGATGGTAATTTGCATCAGTCACAGGCACATGTTCACTCTTTGTAATGTGTGTAAATTATCTATAAAATACTCATGCTTGTAACTGGAAAACATGCTGGATTTGGGATTTTGCTTGCCCCTAGCATTCAACTTGGCCATTGCTGAATAAATCAATTTCTGTTCCTCTTTTCAATCTTGTGTGTGTTCATTGGATCTTATCATAGCTCTATCCTGCCCAGGAGCCTGAGATTTTGGACGCTAGTAGTGTTGACCTGGAAGAGGAAGAGAAGTAATTTGCTAGGTCCACCAGGGCAACACTATGGTAAGTTCTGGTGGAAGCATACCTCAGAATTGCCTGGAAGACCTAGAAAATTCCTACAGAGCAGTGGTTCTCAACCTGTGGGTCCCCAGATGTCTTGGCCTTCAACTCCCAGAAATCCTAACAGCTGGTAAATTGGCTGGGATTTCTGGGAGTTGTAGGCCAAAACACCTGGGGACCCACAGGTTCAGAACCACTGCTATAAAGGAACATAATTGGGTTAGATGAGGATAGGTGAAACCATGGATACGAGGATTATACTGCATATAAATGTATTGAGCATTTAGTGCACAATACCAAGATAAACACAAGCATTCCCCATGAGCAGAGGGAGGCTTTAAAACTTCAGTATTTTTTCTCTTTTTAATTTGATGTGATGTGATATGTCAAAACATACTAGGAATCACTCTGACTCAGAAATATTTTAACAATAAAGAGAATTAAGAACAGCTTTCAAATAAACAAAAATATCACAAGGCATTTTGAAAGCACTGTATTCTTTTCATGAGTCATAGCTATTAATGTACTTATCTCCATTTCCTTTTTTTTTTTTTAAAAAAGACACAAGTGAAAACCCTTTGCCCACAAGTTTGTAATGCCATGTTGCTTGCTAAGTGCTCAGATCGGCCTGCACCCATGATTCATATTTGCACAAAGGTCTTAGCAATCTCATCCAAATATCAAAGTTGATCCAGATCATTTGGATACACTCTAAAACACACACCTGCTCTTTTACAACAATTCAGATATTTTGCTCCATTATCATCCAACCACTGTGCAATTTGGAGTCTCACTGACTTGAAATCCAGCATGGACAGGATGTGCCTGTACTGCTATAATGCTGTTATGCTGCAGTGGTAGGAGTTCAAAGGAGATGGCTGTTGTGCTTTTTTTCTAGAAACATGTGACCTACATTTTCACAAGCTGCAAAATGCAAACCTACAATGGGTTTAAATACTTTTCTTTCCCAGTCCCCAACTTTGTCAAACACAGAGTTATCCTCTCTCTGCTTCATGGTTCCATTTTTTAAATTTCATGAGACAGATGTTTTCCAGATTTTTCTAAATAAGTATGACTTATAGTTTGCTAGTGTTTGTTGCCTCTGTGTCCATTCACTCCGTTCTTTCTGGAGACTGGTTATAGGAATTCATTGGATGTGCACCAGTTTTCCTTCAAATGGTTTTTAAAACAGAGGTGAAGTGGTTCTATGGGTTGAGGGGACAATTCTTCTCATCTTTTTTACCTCCCCTGCCCAGATATTGTGTAAGTGCAAAAGTGCAGTTTCACTAATGGGCCATAGTATTGTTGACACATGCCCTCCTTTCCCAGGACATGTTCTGCTTCAGATCTAAAATTTCTATCTGAGTAAATCTAGAAAATGGTTGCAAATATTAAAAATGTCAACTTCCTATTTTCTTCCTTTATTAAAAAAGCGTCTCTGGGACCTAAATTAGTCCAAGAGGAACTCCAAATGTTGTGAAAATGGTGTGCTTCCCATAACTTCTAGAGGGCATTTGTGGTGCTGACTCTAGAGTTCATTTTGGAGCAAAAAATGGGCCACAAAATACAGCTCATGGATGCATTCTGGCCACCCTGATCTAATTCTTTATAGCTAAGCCTTGGATTCGCTCTGATTTAGACACCAGAGTTGATATAGTTCCAGTGGATGTAATCTTGACCCTGCTTGTCCAGTGTTGAAGCTTACTTTAAAATGTGCACAACCTGAACATGATCCTTGGAGAGATGATATCGACCACATGTGTACTGGTTTCTTGTCATTCCTAAGCCCATGGGGGACTGGCTACATGGTTAATGCTTCTATACAACTAGGCACGGTCCCAAAACAACTGAAGGAGGCTGTGGTAATACCTTTTCCGAAAAATCCTTTCATGGATTCTACTGTAGTGGACAATTATAGGCCAGTATCCAACCTTCCTTTTTGGGGCAAGGTACTATAGCATATGGTAGCTAGCTTGTAAATTTGAAGAGCTTCTGGAAGAGGCAGATTATTTAGATCCATTTCAGTCTAGTTTCAGACTGAAAGGGATCTAGATAATCTGCCTCTGGGACAGAGACAGCTTTAGGCCCCTTGAGGAATGACCTATGCAAGGAATAGGACAGGGGGAATGCACCTCTGTTGATTCTGCAGGACCTCTCAGTGGTGTTCAATACCACCAAGAGACCCAGTTTTGTCTCCCATGCATATACATGAAACATATACACAAAACCACTGGGAGAGGTTATCTAGAGCAGGCATCTTTAAAGTGCGGCCCTCCAGTTGTTTGGCTTCCAACTCCCAGAAGCCCTAAAGGGCTTGTTCAATTGTCAGGAATTCTGGGAGTTGAAGGCCCAAGCAGCTGGAGGGCCGCCATTTGAGGATGCCTGCTCTAGAATTTTGGAGTGCATTGCCATCTATACATGCAGGTGACATCAATCTCTACTACTCCTTTCCATCTAAAGACAAAGAAACTGTCCTAATCTAAAACTAAAGTCTGTCATCAGTAACAGAATGGATGGGGGCAAACAAATTAAAACTTAATATAGACAAGACAGAGATGCTCCTTGTCAGTCAGAAGGCAGATCGGGGAATAGGGATTCAATCTGTGCTGGATGGGGTTACACTTCCCCTAAATCCACAGGTCCACAGTTTGGGCATACTCCTGGATTAGGCATTGAACCTAGAAGCCCAGGTTTCTGACCAGGTGTGCCTCTGCACATTTAATGCCCATGTACCGATTGCACTCATTCTTCTAGACGCCTGATCTGGCAATGATAGTACTTGCCTAAGTTACATCCCATTTGTGGCTGCCTCTGAAGCGTGTTTGGAAGCTTTGGCTAGTCCAAAGACTGGGGCCAGAATCCAGACTGGGGCTGGCTACAGGGAGCTACAACCCACCCTTTACAACATTTCCACTGGCTGCCAGTCTGTTTTTGGGCACAAATCTAAGTGCTGGTTATGACCTTTAAAGCACTGTTTGTCACAGGTCCAGGCTATTTGGTGGATCATATCCTCTGGTACAAACTTGTCCAGGCCTCGAGTTCCTCAGAAAAGCTCTTGTTTTGGTCTCAGCATTATCGCAAGCATGACTGGTGGGGATGTGAGATAAGGCCTTCTTTTTGGTGGCTTTCCCATGTCCCTGGAACTCCCTTCTTCCCAGAATGGTTCCCTCCCTGCTGTCCTTCAGTGGCAGTCTAAAACCTTAATTTCCAGGCAAGCCTTTTAAGAAGACATTTTTAAGACTGATCCAGGGGATGCTGTGTTTTATGCAATTTAATATAATAGTTTACTGGATTTATTGCTTTTTTACTATGTATTTCTAATATCTTTGTGTTTAATTCCATTTTAATGTTTATATGCATGAGGTTTAAATTCACACATTGTTATTGTTTTAGGGTTTGCTACTTTGAGTCTCCTTTAGTAAAGAAAAAGTGGGGTATAAATAAATATGAAAACAACAACAGCAACAAAAACAACAACAACAACAACAACAACAACAACATTGATCATCGTATTGTTCTGAGTTGCTACAGGGAGCACACAATTCCCCTGTTGCAACAGCTCACTTGACAAGATCTGGATCACTCCTAAATCCTCTTTCCATGGAAGAGGTCTTCTGCTATCCCACCACAACCACGGGTCAATCAAAAATACAAGACATTAGGCATGTCCCACCGACTTCACTTTGAAACTAATTTGGTATCCCGTCTCAATATGGCAGAAATAGAAACATCTACTCTTTCCATATAGGGAGACAGTCTTTAATATTAATGAAATGGAATTCACAATGCAAATATTTAAGATATCCCGGAGTTGTCTTACAATACTTAATCAACAAAGGCACATTCATTTCAGAAGGTGCTTTGAATAGGGTTTCCAAGATTAAGTACACAAGGATGTGTGCGGCACAGAGAGACACTGTAACCTCTGAAAGATAAATGCTGCTGCATGGAATAGGTAAGTGGGAGAAATGCCACTCTTTTGTTCATGCAGAAAGAAGGTTCAGCAACTCAGGGGCATGTTTATACTGCAGGACACCATATTTCATGCTAGTATCATTCTGCTTCCCATTACAAAAACATTTATTGTAAAAAGAAAAGTGTTTGAATCTGGATTTCCTTCAACACCAGGGTGGCAATCCTATCATGCTCCAAGGATCTCTTCATACGCGCTGCTGGAATCACCATGGATCATGGCGATTCTGGTGGTAAACGTCCAGGGATGTGGGAACCCATTACCCCACACCCTGCACCACCCTGGCTCCCCTCTACCTTATCACATGTGGGGAAGCCTCTGCTGGTTGACTTGCCCCATTGAGGGCAATGCAATCATCGGAAGGCTCCCGTGTTGCTGCTGCCAGCATTTTTCAGTGGCGGCTCCAGTTCTACAGCAGTTTTCCCACAGGGCAGCCCTGGAAATACTTCTCCAATATGTGATGGGAGCTGGCAGGCTCTGTGGCAAAACCATTTAAATTTTCGCCATGTGAAGAGATGCTAAATGACATTGGAATGCAATTTCCAGCAGTCCCAGTCAGCATATGCAGTGTTGGAGAATGCTAGGAGTTGCCTTCCAATATCCGCAGGGCTACATTAATCCATGCATATGGGATATATTGAGCATAGTGATTAATTTCAGGGGGAGGGGGCTGAAGCACCTCAAGCCCCCCCCCCCCCCCCGGCTACATGCCTGAGTCTTGAGATCCATGGATGGAATGCAGGGAGCTGCGAAAATGAGGCATATGAGCAAGGTCTCATGATATGGATATTTGCAGGCCTAATGGCAAGAAGTTGGTGTCAGGTGTTGAAAGATCCAGCCAAACAAAACACACTTATACAAGCTTGGGAGTTTGAAAATGCAGCAAACCCGTCTCCTTACCCAGAGGACAAGATAGGGACAGAAATGCAACTGAGAAGTCATTTGGGCACACAGATACTGTATAGTTCTCTGTCATTTGGGGGTGCGCCAAGTCTCTCCCCTACATAGGGAAATGAAGTCGCTTGCTCTTTGACTCCTTCTTCCCAGGCCTACAAAACATAGAGGTCATTGAAGAAGAAGGCAAGCTTGAAGGAGAAGACCATGCCTGTGCTAACCCACCCCTCCTGCTCCCCCAGAGTAAGTCTGAGGTAACCCTACTTTTGAGAAGAGACGAGGACAAGGTCCCCAGTTGCTTCTGATAAAGTGGTGCCAAGGATGGGTGCAGGGAGTCATCTATTATTTATTTGCCCCAAATGCGTAAAATGAGCTCTGCTTCAAACAGTCCCTGAGGCTAAATGGCCTACATAGCAATAAAGAAGGAAAAGATTTTGAACCAGCACAGGGGACTAGTAGAGCCAGAGCTTATTCAGGCTGTATATTATACCAGGAATAGTGGAAGCAAGAGGAATGTGCATTTCCCATGTCTTATACTAGTTTAATATCTTAATCATTGGCAAACGTTCTCACCTGCAGTCCTTCCCATTGCATGAAATACATCGAGATTATTGGGTATTTTATTTTCAGATGACATTGGGTTGCAATATTCTGGTTTTATTGCATCACTGTGCTTTAATTCAACTGATTGATGTTTTGTGATTTTAATGCTGGATACCACTTGGGGGGGGGGGGGCTTAAAGGAGAAAAGCAACTAATAAATGCTATAAATTACATACTTGCACACACACACACATACACATTCCAGATCACAGTGCTGACTGCACATTAAATGGGAAACAATCCTTAAAATTAACTTGATCCCACAGTAGGTTTGGTTCCAGGACACCCCCTCCCCAGCCCTACTCTGCATGGATATCAAAATCTATGAATGCTGAAGTCTCATTATATATAATGCTGTAGTAAAATGGTGTCTTTTATATAAAATGGCAAAATCAACGCTTGCTTTATGCATTTTCAAGCCATAGTTGGTTGAACCCATGTATGCAGAAACAGACACATAGGGTGACTGTATTTGCAAGGGAAAGGAGAGTTTGGTTCCTACCTGACCTAGGGCTTCCATATCTCAGAATCTGGGCTTGAATCTCTACATGAGTTATAACATGAGTTATTTTCAGGCAAGAGACAAGGGTACAAATCACACCATTTTGAGAGGGTCACCTCCAGCCAAGAGGCAAAGGCCATGTGGAGATTTCCAGCTTAGGAGAATAGTGGCAATTTGCAATTACTCTGCAGTGGTTAATGGATTTACAGTACTTAAGGGCCTTCCACAAAGCCCTATATCTGAGAATATGAAGGCAGAAAATCCCACATTATCTGAGTGTGGACTCAGATAACCCAGTTCAAAGCAGATATTGTGGGATTTTCTGCCTTGATGTTCTGAGATAGAGGGCTCTGTTAGTTTTTTCCTTTTCTTCCAATTGTTGTGGTGGCAGGTTTTACCCTCTGCTCGGCATCTACCTTCTGGCTAGAAGCAAGTTGGCTAGTTCTCTCCCCACCTCATCTCCTTGAGCAAATGAGAAGAAATATCATCATGTCACCTTGATCATAATTTCTATCAGGTAAATATGCTCTCTTTTGACCTTATAACATGGGGAGCCCACTCCCCCCTGTGCTGCTTTGGTAGTAAGTGTGGCAAAACAGCAGGTGCAGTGATGCTTCCCCCATCACACAGGGGTAGTGTTGCTCAAACAGTGCAGAGGTGTGCTGGCTCCATTGGAGCTAGGAGAACACGGGAAGGTTTGAGGGGAAGTGTCCAAGGATGCTTCCACACCAGTTGGGGGCTGGGCCTCCTCTGGAAGTCACATGTGCCCAAGAAGGCTTGAAGCATTCTAGGACGCTTGTTTCGGTAAGTGTGATGAGGTCCTTTGTCCCTTTCCCTTTCGATATCAGTCTGAACCTCAAAAATGTTTTCAAGGTTGTGAAACTATTCTGGGTTTCCAGTACAGTATGTTCTAGTTAATTCCATACAGTGATGGCTGGTTGCTTCATGTTGTTGGGAGGATGAATCTACTGAATTTTAAATGACTTGTAGCTGAAACCATCTGTCTACCACAAGGGGGCAGTGTAGGTCTGTCACCCAACATGCTGGACTATCTTGATAGCCAGGAAAAATCTAGACTGGGTTTGAAGGCAATAACAGAGGTTTAATTTACTTTCAGGCCTAAAAGGATGTCTGATACAGAGCCTCCACTCAAAAGGAAGTGGACATGACAACAACAACAACAAAACTTTATTTATATACTGATCTATCTCCCCGGGGGGACCCAGACCAATACATACAAAGTAAACAACATAAATATAAAATTAACAAGACAATATAAACATAAAAAATCACAATAGCACATATATATTTAAAATAATCCTGCCTGTTCAATGCAATTTAAAAGGCTGGACCGAGGCTAGTGCAATTTGTAGAGGGCCTGGGAAATTAGGTAGAGTCTATGACTGTTCATTTCCGGGGCATAATAGGAGGAAGTAACCTGGGTAATTGGTAGAAAAAGATATGGCCATATTCAACAGTATCTGGGACTGAGCTAGAACTAGTCGTTCTCAAAGGCTTGTTTAAACCACCAGGCTCTTACAAAAGGAGAGGAGGGATGGGACCTGTCTTATTTCTCTAGGAAGGGCATTCCAGAGGCAGGGGGCCACCACCGAGAAGGCCCCACCAATTGTGCTTGTGACATGACCATGCAGTACAGTGTAAGACATTTTATTTCCACAGACAGCCATTCAAAAGTCCCACTCCCTCCCCTGATTGGCTCAGAAATAGGCAAGTTAGGATCCATGCTTTCATTGGCTGCAGAATCCCTGTGATGTCAGAGATAGACAGAGTCTCCTTCGGGCAGGAAAAATGAAGAGCTGTTATTTGTCCATTTGAAGCTAGAGTTGTTTGGAAGGTTCTCCCAGGAGGAAAAGGGCAAGACTTGGGAAATGGTCTGAGGCAATGTAAATAATCCAGGAAGGGAGTATATGAGTCTACAAAAGGAGGCAGTCTCGGAGACAAAGACCTAGCTAAAATAAATATAGAGAACTGAATGGAAAGCATACAGAACAATATAGATCCCATTGGGACACAGCTACTATGCGATATTTCTAAAACACCCGGATGTTCCCTGGAGCCTGATCCTAATTGTATCGAAAGAAGGATCTTTTCCTGTTTGCCTTCCTCACCTGAGGGGATTTTCTCTCAGCAGGACACCAAACCAGTTTTTTCAGTTTCCCAAACCCCAATGGTTTTTAAGATTTAAAAGTTATCCTTGGTCCGTAAGTCATAATTATTACTATCCAGTCCAATGGACCCAATACATTCCCCTTTGTATATTTATTTCTAATAAACCATAACCCTGAATCCATAAGGGAAGGCCCAAAGGGTCACTTTAACTGTATTGAAACTCATTGAGTGGGGGGCTGGAGATTAGCCAATTGTCCCAGGAACATTTCCCTTCCATTTCAACAGGGCTTTGGGCTTGGTGAATAACTGAATGTATACTTTCAGGAATGCCTGGGCTATTTATATGAGTCAGTAACATATATATATATATTAATTCATAACACGCTCAGATTTAAGTTATTATTTAGGGAGGTGGGGTCAATTTTTCAACAACAGATATAATCTCATGCATAATTACAATCATTGTGTAACTCAGGCCTTGTCTACAGGACTATTTACTGCAGTTCGAAAGTAGCTTGGAATTGTGGCATCCAGGCAACAAACTCCTATGAAGGCATGTGAAAGAAAGCTCTTAATGTGCATCAGAACATTTTGATTGTGTATAATCACCATCCAAATATCAAACTGGTTCCAGGATTTCCCACATAATCATCAGTACAGTGAAACCAGTTTTTATATTGGTTTGAAACCGCATTAAATGGTAAGTGTAGATGGCCCCTCAGTAATATACCTCAATTCTTGGGGAAAGTAATTAATTACAATCAATTTTTTTCATGCCAGGAGCGACTTGGTGTGAGAGAATTGGCCATCTGCAAGGGCAATGCCCAGGGGACCCCCGATGTTTTGATGTTTGGCCAACCTTGTGGGAGGCTTCTCTCATGTCCTCACATTAGTCAATTTTAATTACCAGTATTTACTTGCAAGTGGCAAGGTCAGGGAGATATGATAAAAAGGCAGAATCTCTTCCAACCCAGGGGCCAAATTCAATTTCAGGTTATGAAAGTTATCAGGTGCTACAGTTCAGTAGGAGGTGAAGGTCACAGGCAGAAGGTGAATGGGGGGCAAACCACTGACATATTGTGCAATCCTTGTATCCACAGGATTGTTGTGTGATATTTTATTTAGCTACATTTGACAAAATATGTTTTCTCTAGGCATTTCCAAGGTCCTTCAATGCAACCTTGTGGTATGCGTGTTATAATTGTTCATTGAATAGGGTTCATTTTTGCTAGCTGCAGTAAGTCTGAGGACCTATCTTCATGGATATAGGGGATCATACTGTATTATAACTTAATTTGCAGCATAGACAAACTGCATGGGACAGGTATGTAGCCGGGGAGGGGGGGGGCTCGGGGGGCTTCAGCCCCCCCCCCCCCCGAAATTCTCATGGTGGTTCGTGAAAAGGCCTTACTGGTGCATTATTTAAACTGTTATGTTTATTCATATCATGATCTGATCACCATACTCAATATATCCCATATGCATGGGGGTATTGGGGTAATGATACAAAAGGTTTGCTAGGGTAGACCCCCTTTCACTCAGACTCAGCCCCCCTGAAACTCAGCCCCCCAAACCCCCCCTGAAAACAATTCAGCACCCCCCCCCCCCCCGAAACGAAATCCTGGCTACGGGCCTGGCATGGGATAAGTTAGTAGATGAAGTCTTCTGCATGGGAGATGCCTTGCAATTTAAATGAGACCAAAAGTGAAAAGAAAATGCCTGAAAATGATCACATTAAGGAAAGGCTCATGGAAATCTTAATTGCTCTGCCTGGCTTCTCAATTTACTGCACATTTTGAGTGAATTAAAAAACAAAAATAGCATAGATTTTTTTTGCCTCATTTTTCTTATTAAGATAAGGTAAAGGATGTTCAGTCTTTATTGAATAAGTCAATGATAAATAATACCCCAGTAGGATTTAAGTTTTATGCAGGATATACATTTTTACGGTACTGCTGCAGTCAGAGCACTAATGGATAAGGCCATTTTGATGGAGTAATTTAATCTGTTACATAATGTACTAAACTAGAGAGCTGGATGAGACTGTGAGCTGAACTATCCATGGTTCAGATCATCTCACCAGGCAGCCTTGAACAAGACACAACAATTCAGCCTTGGTCTCTCACGCAGCACTAGCTGTATGATGAGAACAACAATATGCTTTTTTTTTGCAGGGCTTTTCATAAAGCTTACTGTGATGGTGTTTGCAAGCTGCTTGGAAACATAAAAAAGTACTAGGTAGGGAACAACCACTCTACTTCTTTCTTGATGATACTCTTTTTCTTTGAATGAGAAAGAATTTTTAATAGCCATAAAGACACACACACACAAAGAATCATAGAATCATGGAGTTGGAAGAGACCTCATGGGCCATCCAGTCCAACGCCCTGCCAAAAAGCTAGAAAATTGTATTCAAAGCATCCATCCAGCCTCTGCTCAAAAGCTTCCAAAGAAGGATCCTCCACCACATTCTAAGGCAGAGATGTCCTCCTTATTGTTTCCATTAGTGAAAAATAAACAGCATTTGATCCAGGGTTGTACAGTTTCTGGTGGGCAAATCCTATGGATTCCGTGGCTTCAGCTATAATGTACACCTGTAATGACCCCACTCCCTCTTTAATCTTTCCACTATTGGCATCCTGTTACATAGAAGAAATCTCCAAAGGTGGCCTTGCACTCTTCAGGTGACTGAAGAGGCTCACAAAATCTTATGGGTGCTGGGATACCATTCCAAGGGTCATGGGATTATATCATATTATTACATATCAGGCTGACATTCAACCACATACCCCAGTGGCACAATGGGTCAAACCCTTGTGCCAGCAGGACTGAAGACCGACAGGTCAAATGTTTGAATCTGGGGAGAGTGCAGATGAGCTCCCTCTGTCAGATCCAGCTCCCCATCCGGGGACATGAGAGAAGCCTGCCACTAGGATGGTAAAACATCAAAACATCCAGGTATCCCCTGGGCAATGTCCTTGCAGATGGCCAATTCTCTCACACCAGAAGCAACTTGCAGTTTCTCAAGTCAATCCTGACATGGAAAAAAACCCCTAAGCATTAAATCTATGCTTAGACTTCAGCTATGTCACAATCAGGTGATTCGTACTTTCATTGCGGTGGAGCCTCTAGAGCACCTGACAACACCACTCCTTCTTCCTTTTCCTCTTCCTCTTCCTCTTCCTCTTCTTCTCCTCCTTCTCCTTCTCCTTCTCCTTCTCCTTCTCCTTCTCCTTCTCCTTCTCCTACTCCTTCTCCTTCTCCTTCTCCTTCTTCCACAGGCATTTATGTCTGCATCCTTGGAGAAAGGGCCATAGCTTCAGCATAAAGCACAAGATCCTCGTTTCAGCCTCTGGCAATACTAGATGTTCTTTTTAGCAAGTAATAATCTGCACAGAGCCAGCGCAGGCACAAGATGGCAGGGTTTCCCCATCCTGTTGTTTTTTAGGCCTGATGTCCATCACAGCATACATAGGCTACTTGATGTTACATTTCTCCTGCTAGTAGTGTTGACACATTTCAACCACTCTAATCAAATTTGCAATTTTACGATAGTTATAATTATGCATGGTGTTACTTTGCATTCTAATTATATCATTGTAGCATATTAACAATTACAATCGCTGCTCTTCCCAGAGAACTAATGTAGAGTAATATTTAAATTTCTGGATTTCAAACAGGCCAATCCATGTTTGGTAATCGGAAAGAGGGAACTTTTTCTCACATGTGGTAGACATATGATAATGACAATAAGTTCTGGATTCTGATATGATAATATAATGGGGGATATTATGAAATTAAAAATTGAACTGAAATGAGAACTCTTCATGTTGGAACTGGTGTGTATTAAGCTAGAGAAGGAACACGGAAGACTAATCCAATATATGCTTGCAGGGGCAAGATTGGAAAGGCAAAGTGATTCCATCATAAGAAAATTGGTTCACGAAACTCTATGATCTTGCAGAGATAAACAAATAGAAAACTTTAATTAATGAAAAAAGCATTATAGTAATTTTAAGAAAGAATGGGATTTTTAATTGTTTATTTATGGCAACATTAGGTGAAATTATCCATCTTAGATTTAAAGATGTGTAAAGAATATTCATATTAGGTATTTAGGGGAAGTAGAATAAGTGGACAACTATAACTGTTAGCAGGAAGATGGGAAGTCATTTGTCTTCCCCTCATTTCAGCCTCAACAATATCAACAACATTTTTGTTGTTGATATTTTTGTATTGTAATTGATAAATGTAGAGTAGTGTAGCCCTGTAGTGTAATTTTGTTCATTGTAGTCGTAGTTTAGTTTTTTTAATATTTTATTTTGCAATTTATGTGCTTTTTTATTATTTAAAAAGTCTTTCACAAATGGGTGTTTGTAGGACTGGTATCCACAATTTCATGTATCCATATGTCCTCTCTAGGTATTTTCAGGGTCCTCGTGTAATTTTATGATGTTTTTGGGCCAGGGGTCCTTTATTTCAATAGGATTTGAAAAAATGTAGGTCACAAATGTCAGTCAAAGGGGGAAAATGTCAGTACCCCATATCACATTCCAAGATGATAAAACTGAAGGTAAAGGAAAATGTTTCCCCTTGACATTAAGTCCAGTTCTGGGGGTGGTGCTCATCTCCATTTGTAAGCCGAAGAGCTAGTGTTGTCGGTAGACGCCTCCAAGGTCACGTGGCCAGCATGATTGCATGGAGCACGTGGCCAGCATGATTGCATGGTTCTCTTAGTGTCGAAGCGGTACCTATTGATCTACTCACATTTGCATGTTTTTGAACTGCTAGGTTGGCCGAAGCTGGGGCCAACAACCGTGTCCCATGGATTTGAACCGCTGACCTTCCTGTCAGCAAGTTCTGCAGCTTAGCAGTTTAACCTGCTGCACCACCGTGGCCTCCTGATGATAAAACTACATTAGCCCAATCAGGCATGTAGCTGGGGGGGGGGGGCTTTGGGGACTTCAGCCCTCCCCCCAAAATTCTCATGGTGGTCCACGAGAAGGCCTTACTGGTACATTATTTAAACTGTTATGTTTATTCATATCATAATCTGATCACCATGCTCAATATATCTCATATGCATGGGGGTATTGGGGTAACGATACAAAAGGTTTGCTAGGGTAGACCCTCTTTCACTCAGACTCAGCCCCCCCGAATCAAACTCAGCCCCCCCCCCCCCCGAATCAAAATCCTGGCTACGGGCCTGAGCCCAATGCTTTAATCTTCTTTGTGGGAACACATCTGCCATATCATAGTTTGAATTTGTTCTTCAGTAGAAGAGTGAATTTGACTTGGAAACATCATTTCCTCATCTTTTAGGGTACATGCTTGTGCACTAATCTGCACATATGGAGATATGGAAGTGTGTAGGTGAAAAGAAGAAAAACTAAAAAAAAAACCTTTGGGGGACGGTTGCAGAGGAACACAGGAAAGGAAGCAGAAGAATACAGAAAAAGGGTGGACTGAGGAAAATGGTCACAGATGGAAGGATGGAGGAGCAGAGGTAGAAGGGGATTAGGATGCTCATTAGAATGAGGAAAGCATGGAGAATATGTGCCAGAAGAGACATTTGCCAAAAGTGTCATACTTCCAAAATGTATTGACTGTGGTTGGAGCAAACACCATTACAAGTAAAATAAATGAACTAGATTTTCACACAAAAATACAGAGTAAAAGACGCCCAGGAAAAAAAAATATTAAAATAACATTTATTGTGAGTTAAGGATAAAAGGACCTTATATTGTGCATCCTAAGATGCACAGAGCTGATTTAATATAGATTTTTTACACTGATTTTGGTCCGACCTTGTTGGCTGAACACACTCAAAGGCAGGGGTTTGCCTGTTTCTCACAAAATAATTGGACAGAAGAGTGACTGCACAATTTGCTCCACAATGCAGGTCCTGCAAGGGATGCAGACATGTGTTTGAAAAATGAAAACTTGGAAGCCAGACCAATGGATTGCACCAGCGGGTACTGGGTGACATGACTAGAATCCTTGCAAAATTCAGTCAGCTGGGTAGCATGGCAACATTGCTCAATCTATTTATCTCATTTATATCTGTCACTTCCTCCAAGGGGGTTCAAGTAGCAGATGTGTAACTTCTAGGCAGTCTCTTCTTCAGTCACTTGGATGAAGACAGCTTTTCCTCAGAGACACAACAATAACCATTGCCTGAAAGCTATTGCCTGGGGAATGTTCTTAGAACTACTGAAAACAGGTTTCCAGTTCAAAGGTCTCTGGGATGGTTGGTTGTAGCTAACTTCATAGTAACTACTTCACATGCAGCCATTTGATTTATTCACCCCCTCCCATCATATATTGTTTAGGTTAACAAACCTTGGCAACATTTCAGCCCTGATGCTAAATGGCATTATTTGAGGGAGGTCTCGATTTGAATTTCTGTAGCAATTCTTTCTAGTGCCAATGAATTTTCACATTTCAAATAAAATGAAAATGACTTTTGCCTCTGGTCATGTAGCAAATCCACACCTTCCTAGTTTGAAAAATCAACCATCTCATATGTCTTTCCTTTTAAAGAATGAGCTTGAATCATGTTATGCTTAGTTCTTAGAAAGCTTTTCTGAATGACTTTATTCATTTCTCTGCCACCTGCAGGAATTGCAGGAGGAAATATTTTATTTAAGAAGACTGGACTGATGAAGAAAATGTTGGATCCACTCCAACAGCTATATATCTGGTTTGCAGGCACCTTTAATATGCTCATGTTTTGGACCTGTTCGTGATCCATGAGATGGATTCATTTTGGCCAGAATCCAGTTGATAAACTACACTAATGTAAAAAATAGTTGCATAAATAACAGTCCTTTCTCAAGGGTTGTTTAAATGTAGACCTTAGTGCAGGCAATTATTTTGCACATATACTTGTATTTACTCAAGTCTGCTGTGCCATTGATTTTAATGCACACCTCACTTTTCAAAAGCCTGGCAGGGGAAAAAAATGCCTGTTGGGTGCCTCACAGCTCCCCTGCTTCTCTGGCCAGCCAGCTGGTGGGACTCAATGGCAGCGGCCCCCAACTAACCAACCTCTGGGCTTCCTGGTGCCCTAAGTCACCTTTGTTGTCCATCCACCCACATGGCTCCCCTTTGCCTACCACCTACCTGATTTCAGACACCTGCAGCCAGAAACTGCCATTACTTTGGAAAGATGAGGAGACCGTAGTCTTCCTCTCTTCCCTCCCCGCCTTCTTCTCTCTCTTGGGAGGGCTCTTCCCAGGTACAAGGCAAATGAAGAGGGTGAAGTGGAGAGGAACAAGGAGAAGAAGGTTACATTCTCCTCAAAGCAGAGCCTTCTAAACTCTTAAAAACATGAGCGTCCACCTCCCCACCACCACTTGCTTTTGCCTCCTTACTGGGAAGAGGAGTTGCAAAAGAGCTGCTCTGTATCCTTTTGGAGAATTGGAAAGCTGAAATTGAGTGGTTGGGGGCCCTGACATTGACTCCCACCAGCTGGCTGTGTGTGTGTGTGTGTGTGTGTGTGTGTGTGGGAGGGGTGATAGCAGAGCTGCCAGCAGTTGGGGTTTCAGGAGCGATTTTAATATGCCATCGAGTCTAATGCACATCCTGATTTGGGAGACATTGTTTACTTCGATCAGGACAACCATCGTCCCTGAAACCTCAGAGCCAAAATCTAACATCTAGGGGCAAACTGTTGTGATGTCACAAAGGACAGGCCCTTGATGGTGCTGAAGAGGTAAATCTCTAATGATGTATTCAGACATGATACCGCCATGATTCAGTCTGTCACTGCAAGTGCTTCACAAAAAAGTGCCAAGTCAAACAAACAAGAAGATATATTTACATGCATTTTCAAGGCAGACTTGAAGAGAGGTCCAAGCCCTGAGACTCAGGTTCAGTTGCTGGGATCTGGGAATGCTAGCTCTCTAGTGGTTCCTGCCGAAGGTAATCTGGATGTCTTTTTGAATTCCAGTTACTCTCGCCTATCTTCTTCTCATGTTGATATTTGTGCCTCTACAATGAGGGAAGTTGCCTAGGAAGTTTCAGAAACCATCTAAATGAAATCAATGGATACATCTTATTCTATGCCTTTTGAATGTTGAACATGGGCTTTGAGCTTTGAACTTGAATTTTGAATATGGAAAAAAAAAGGAAATATGTCCATAAAAAGCAAAAGAACTGGCTTTGATGTTGCCTTGAGCATTATAATTCAAAGGAAAGCTGAAAGCAATGTATGAGCCTAAAGTAATGTGCTATTTATTCCAGGACCAATCACAATAGAGTGACCAGAAGAATTACAGAGAAATGTGGGTTCACATTAAGTTTGTGTAGGCATGTCCCTTTCTGCCTAATGCTTCAAAAAGTCTTAAACTAACTCTTCCTTGAGTTTGCTTCTTGATCTTGCTTGACATTTGCTGTAGTACTCAGCAGTGTTCATTAAATGCCAGCTGGAAGAGACTCTGATGGAAAAGGATGACCTAGAAGAGTTCAAGAACATAGCAGATCACTGAGTGTATCTTCTATTGCAAGATGCCTTATGAAATAAAGTATTTTGATGAGGACAGCAATGGTGAAGTCACAAATGCCTCAAAGGCTCAAGGCAACCATAAAGGCCTCATTGCTCAGTATTTTCTATTTCTGGCATAATCTGTAACCCGAAAAGAAGAAAAAACAGCCAAACTTTTCATTTAGATGCTTAGTCTAAAACAGAGTTTTAAAAAGTTTATCCACTTGTGACCCCTTTCTGCTTGAGAAATGTTTGCATGACTCCAGGTATATAGGCATTTAAAATAGGTTTAAAAACCAAACATTTACTGATAATAAATCGGAATTTGCGAGGCTTATTAAACAGGCTGATTTCTTGTTTTCGTGGAGTACAGCTGAAGCATTTTCTGCAGTCTACTATAAACACTGCATGTTGTTGCTAACAGGTTTGTGAATAGGTGATGTTCACAAACCTTTTGCTGTTGCCAAGATTTTCATTATTCTAGAATTTTGCTAAGAAGACTCACAGTTTAAGAAGCAGTGGTCTAGAGTGATACACTGGATGCTGACCTCTAATCTCTTATTTAAAATAGGCTCAATTGCCTTTTCATTCATTCATTCATTTCAGCCCCAAATCTTGGCCATATGTAAGGTAAAGGTAGTCCCCTGACATTAAGTCCAGTCATGTCTGACTCTGGGGTGTGGTGCTCATCTCCATTTCTAAGCCGAAGAGCCAGCGTTGTCCATAGACACCTCCAAGGTCATGTGGCCGGCATGACTGCATGGAGTGCCGTTACATTCCCACCAGAGCGGTACCTATTAATCTACTCACATTTGCATGTTTTCGAACTGCTAGGTTGGCAGAAGCTAGGGCTGACAGCGGAAGCTCATGTCGCTCCCCGGAATCGAACCTGCAACCTTTCGATCAACAAGCTCAGCAGCTCAGTGCTTTAACCCACTGAGCAGCCCCCAGTCTAACCATACATGTTGAATTATGGGCCATTGTCTAGATAGGCCAGGATAACACCAGTGCCATCCTGTCGTTTGTGTCACTGCCACTTGGCTGTTGTCTGTTGAGTCTGCATAGAGCTCCGTGGCCAGCTAGGCGCACTGGCTGCAATATGGGGATGAGCCACTTCTTCTCCTATGGTAATCAGTGCAGGGAAAGGATGGTCATGTTCATCTGGATAGGGATTCAGTCTGAGCCAGTCCAGCTACCTAGATTAGGGTTCCATGATTTCCATTAAACCCCAGAATATTCCCTGACTTTGTCTAAAACAGGGCAAAGTCAGAAGAAATAAAAAAAAAACAAAACCCTGGGAATGGGATACCCACTGGAAGCTGCTGTGTGGTGTGAAGACTGTTAGTAGTGTATTCATGGTGAGTTTGTGTTTATGTAAATAAGCCCCTAGTCAACTTGTGTTTATTTATTTTTGTTAGCGAAATCCAAGTTAAAAATCTCCTGTAGTCAATGCAGTAGATTTGGGTTGTAACCTCTTTTGTAGCCTGCTACCACCAATAATTTGAATTGGAAGTATCTTATTGCATTTTTCAGCAGCTCTGGTGCTTTATGGCTGAATGCTTCATGGCAGCATTATTGAACTCTTGCAGTTTTACCTTGGCTTTGTAACATTTGGATTTAGTTAACGGACACATTTATTTCAGGCCTCAGTTAGTTGCAACATTAGCAACTCACCGCTCAGGAGATTTCTATGCAAGCAGAAATAAGCAGAGCTTGGAAGTAATAAATTACATGTAACATTGTGGCCTGTAATGAGTTGCTACTTTAGCTAAATGAATAATGAAATGACATTTAATAAGTAGTATAACAAGTGGTGACACAATTACCCTATTGATATAAAGATTAGCATTTTTGTTAAATGTAGGGTACATTTGAAGTATTTTACAACCATTTTGATGGGAATTCTTAAAGGTTTATGACATTCATCTGTCAGGCTTAAAGCTGCCCTGAAAAGTAATTTTAAAAACGAATAATGCAATAAACTACATCTTATGAAGTACTTTTCCTCTCCAGAACAAGACATCTGGGTGGACAAGCAAGATGGCTTTAGATAATTTGGTAAAAGGCGTTTTCTCAGTTGCCTTGCAGTGGCAGCAAAAATCATTTGCATTCCAGGAGTAAGGAGTGTTCACATTTAATGTGTTTTGATGTGAGTAGCAAAGTGACCTGGGGCCCTCCTAATCAGGAGCTAGGGAAGGTCACTGCATGACCAAAAGGCCCGTGGGCCTAGGATGGCAGAAGTAGGAGCAGGGAAGAAGCCAGCATATGTGTGTTGTTGATATGTGCCTTTAAAGTAATTTCTGACTTATGGTGTCCCTAAGAAGAACCTATCACTGGATTTTCCTTGCAGGATTATTTAGAAGGTGTTTGTCTTTTGCTGTCCTCTGAGTGTAACTTTCTCATGAAAACTTAGGTTTCCATGGCCAACTAGGCATTAGAACCCTGATTTTCTCGAGTCCTAATCCAGTGCATAAGCTATCATACAGTGCTGGCCTTTCAACCTATGTGTAACAAGGTATTGCATCATAGAATAATAGAGCTGGAAGAGACCACATGAGCCATCTAGCCCACACACACCCTTTGCAGGGAAAGCACAATTGAAGCACCCTGACAGATTGTCATCTAGATACTGTTTAAAAGACTCCTAGAAGGAGCTTACGCTACACTTCGAGGCAGAGAGTTCCACTGTTGGATAGCTCTTGTGGTCAGGAAGTTCTCCCTAATGTTCACTGTCTTCACACCAGACTCATTTTTTCCTTTCTCCTCATGATGGTCATGTAGTAACTTCAGGGAGGTGATGGTGGGAAGGATGGGTTATGAGTGCTTTTGATGGATATGTTTTGGCGTAGCCAACAACAGTGCTTTTCATCTGGCTTCTGCCCCCATTTTCTCTTGCAGAGCCATCTCACTGCTGGTGGGAAAGGCTGAAGGCACCTAAATGATTAATGCTCTTGGTGGTTGACTTGGTCTAGAATAGAATAACTTTGTCATTGTGCTATTGCACAATGAAATTATGTACCTTTCTCTGCACACACCACAAAACAATACATCCAACCCTCCACACTGCCACCACTGCCACACAGCCCCCAATGCCACATCAGTGCAAAACCATGGAGTTCAACATAGCCACAGCTCTGGGATAAAATCTATTCTTCAGTCTGTTTGGTCTTTGTCACCCTATACTGTCTGCCAGGTTGTAATAATTAAAAAAAAAATATGTCGGGTGAGACGGATCCCAAAGAATGCTCTGAGCTTTCTTTAAAACAGCTGTAATTATAAAGTTCTTCCAAAGAGGGGAGAGGGCAACCAATGTGAGAAGTGGAGATCCTTTGGAGCACCTTCCTATATGCCACTGTACAGCTACCAAACCATGCACAGATGCAGTAGGTTAGGACACTTTCTATAACACAGAGTCACCAGCAGTTTTTAATTCAGTTGGTAGTTCCTTAGGAGTCTCAGGTCTCAGTACAGTCTCTGCTGAGCCTTCTTAACCAGCGCTGTTGTATGGGTGCCTCTGGTCAGACCCTCCTTCACAGTGACACCAAGAAAACTGGCCACCTACAGTCAGCCTTACAAGCTCTTTCTCTCTCCTCAATAACTCCATAAAATTACTACTACTACTACTACTACTACTACTAAGGTTTTGTAGTGGTTTGAGCATAGGATTACATCTCTTGAGACTGGAATTCAAATCTCTGCTAGCCCATGGAAACCCACTGGGTAACCTTAGGCAAACTGTGCCCTCCTAGAGGAAAATCTCCTTCTAAACAAATCCTGCCATGAAAACCCCATAATAGCTTCATCTTAGAGTCACTATCAATGGGGAAAATGAAAGGTACACAACAAGAGCAAACTCCTTGGTGTAAGAAAGTTGCAATAGCTTCTTGTCAGGGTTGAAGCTAGGTTCCTTGTTGAGGAAATCATTTCTCTCTCTCTTGCCCCTGCAATGTTTCTAATGTTCTTTCTATCCTTACTGCCGTTATGCTTTTTAAGCCTTCAAGGTTCTGCTTTTCAACATCAACCTGATAGCTACAAGAGAAAGGGCCTTCTTATTTATTTATTTATTTATTTATTTATTTATTGCATTTATTAACCGCCGCTCTCAGCCCTAGGGCGACTCGTGGCGGTGTACAGCACATAGAGGACAATTTACAATAAGCCGAGACAACAGAACAACATATTACTAATACACAACATCTAATTATACTAAAAATCCGCTTCGTCTTATCATGGGATCATAATCAATCTCGTAGTCGTAATCCGTTCCGGTCGTCATTTCCAATAACATAGCACTCAGTTGAAGGCCATCTCGAAAAGCCATGTTTTCAGGCCCTTACGAAAGGCCATAAGGGAGGGCGCCTGTCTAATTTCAGCAGGGAGGGAGTTCCACAGCCGGGGGGCCACCACCGAGAAGGCCCGCTCTCTCGTCCCCGCCAGGCGTGCCTGTGAGGCAGGCGGGATCGAGAGAAGGGCCTCCCCAGATGATCTCAAGGTCCTCGTGGGCTCATAGGCCGAGATGCGGTCCACAAGGTACTTTGGGCCGGAACCGTTTAGGGCTTTGTAGGATAGCACCAGCACCTTAAATTGGGCCCGATAGCAAATCGGCAGCCAGTGGAGCTGGAACAACAAGGGCGTTGTATGCTCCCTGCGTCCTGCTCCTGTTAACAACATGGCTGCCGCGCGCTGGACTAGCTGAAGCTTCCGGGCCATCTTCAAGGGCAGCCCCACGTAGAGAGCGTTGCAGTAGACAAGGCGGGATGTGACCAGAGCGTGTACCACCGTGGCCAAGTCAGACTTCCCAAGGTACGGGCGCAGCTGGCGCACGAGCCTAAGCTGTGCAAGTGCTCCCCTGGTCACCGCTGAAACCTGGGGGTCCAGGCTCAGCGATGAATCCAGGATCACACCCAAGCTGCGAACCTGCGCCTTCAAGGGGAGTGCGACCCCATCCAGCACAGGCTGTAACCCTATACCCTGCTCGGCCTTGCGACTGACCAGGAGTACCTCTGTCTTGTCTGGATTTAATTTCAGTTTGTTCGCCCTCATCCAGACCATTACAGCGGCCAGGCACTGGTTCAGGACTTCGACAGCCTCCTTAGTAGCAGGTGGAAAGGAGTGACAGAGTTGGACATCATCTGCGTACAGATGACACCGCACCCCGAAACTCCGGATGATCTCACCCAGCGGCTTCATGTAGATGTTAAACAGCATGGGGGACAGTATAGAGCCCTGAGGAACCCCACAGGTCAAAGGCTGTGGTGTTGAACAGGAGTCCCCCACTAACACCTTCTGGGTACGGCCCTCCAGAAATGACTGGAGCCACTGCAAAGCAGTGCCCCCAAGACCCATCTCTGCAAGGCGCCCCAGAAGAATACCGTGGTCGACGGTATCGAAGGCCGCTGAGAGGTCCAGGAGCACCAACAGGGACACACTCCCCCTGTCTAGCTCCCGGCGCAGATCATCCACTAAGGCGACCAAGACCGTCTCGGTACCATGTCCCGGTCTGAAACCAGACTGTGCCGAATCCAGATAATCCGTGTCTCTCAAGAATACCTGGAGTTGTGAGGCCACCACGCTTTCCATGACTTTGCCCAAAAAGGGAAGATTGGAAACAGGCCGAAAGTTGTCAAATTTAGTGGGGTCCAATGATGGTTTCTTCAACAGCGGTTTTATAATAGCCTGTTTTAGGCTCGCTGGAATCTTGCCTTCCCGTAGGGAGGCATTAACCACCACCGTTACCCACTCAGCCAATCCCCCTCTGGCCTCCTTCAGAAGCCAGGATGGACAGGGGTCTAGGATGGACGTGGTGGGCCTCATTCCTCCAAGTATCTTGTCCACATCCTCGGGCTTCACAAACTGAAAAGAATCCATCAAAATAGGACAAGCAGGTGCTCGTGTCACATCCACGGAGACTGCATTTAATATGGTGTCCAGCCCAGAACGGATCAAAGCGACTTTGTCTGCAAAGAACCGAGCAAATGCTTCACAGCGTGTGGCCGAATTGTCAGGGCTCCCGCCTGAAGTGGGGGGAGTTAAAAGACCTCTGACAATCCGAAACAACTCCGCAGGACGGTTTTTTGCAGACGCAATAGTGGCCGCAAAGAAAGTTTTCTTTGCGGCTTTTATTGCCGCGGCATGTGCCCTTAAAAAGGACACAAACCGTGCTCGATTTGGCTTGCTTGGGTCCGAGCGCCACACGCTCTCTAGTTCCCTCTTCCTTCGCTTCATCGCTGCCAGCTCCTCAGTAAACCAAGGAGCTGGTTTAGCTCGGTTACTTGAGAGGGGACGTTCCGGAGCGATCATGTCAATTGCCCTGGTCATCTCCCCATTCCAGAGAGCGACCAAGGCCTCGACATGGTCACCTACCGCAGTGGCGGGAAAATCCCCAAGAGCCGTCAGGAATCCATTCGGATCCATAAGCCTCCTGGGGCGGACCATCTTAATGGGTCCTCCACCTTTGCGGAGGTTAGGGGGCGCAGTGAGCCTAAATCTGATCAGGAAGTGGTCGGTCCATGGCAACGGAGAGATGGACAACTCCTCCACACCGCCACCCTGCTCCCATCCCTGGCAGAAAACCAAGTCCAATGTGTGTCCAGCACAGTGGGTGGGGCCAGTTATTCGTTGGGACA
This sequence comes from Anolis sagrei, assembly GCF_037176765.1. Taxonomy (NCBI): domain Eukaryota; kingdom Metazoa; phylum Chordata; class Lepidosauria; order Squamata; family Anolidae; genus Anolis; species Anolis sagrei. The sequence continues at coordinate 141,072,361 of NC_090022.1, forward strand.
GCCCCATGGTTGCCATGGCAGACATGAAGTCCTGAGCCGCTCCTTCTTAGCGATGACCTTGTTACATACTTGCCCGGTTGAATGTGGGATAGAGTTCTTGTATTTTTAATAGTAAAAAGAATTTAGATCAGGAAGACGTATTGTAAAGTTTTGTCAGGTGGAACTATGGCACAACTCCTTCCCTCACTCCCTAAAACCCATCTATTAGCTGATGCAGCACCTTAACACAGCCATTTACTGGCTTATAGGAAACAAGGCAAAGCAGTGAAGATGCAGCCAGCTGCACTCCTGGGGCTTGAATGCACAGTATCTTTAGCCTCATATTGTAAGATGAGACCAACTACAAGAACAGAATTGTCTTCCTAATCCAGGATCTATTAGCTGTTAAAGCCACAGGAGTTCTGCCTTGTGTTCAACCTGGCTATCCAATCCCTTTACTATGAGACTCCCTTCCATGAGATACTTGCTGAGTCCCTTCATTCTGTCTTTTTTGTTTGAAGGGGGCCTTTTAAAAGTCTGGTTGTTTATGTTGGTTTTTACAGTATTCGTTTGAAGCTGCTCCTTTTCAATTGAAACTTTTAAAAATCCTTCTGCTTTTCTCTCATTTAATTGTTGGTTTTAGGTGGTCTTGCTCAGTTGGGGACATTGCTATTGATTTTGTATTTCTGCCTGTTTTGTTTTATGATGAAGGCAGTGCAGAAATGACTTTCAACGGCTGTGTAGCCCTTAAAAGGTAATGTACAAATACTAATGCTGTGCATTATAGATTGTCTTTGTATACTGTTCTATTGTTTCTTTCAACTGTGTATTTCAGAAATGTTTAAAAGATAGAAAGAAATGTACAGCCACGGTTGCCACCATTTTTTTTCTGTCTTTATAGCTGCCTGGTTGATACTAAAGAAGAGTGGAATCCCTGTTACAATTCTGAGCCCTCAGGCAGATGATTTATAGGAAGGGCCAACCTTTATTAGGTTTTTAAAAGTCAATCTGATTTTGGTGCAGAATTTGTGCTGAAACGAGACTGGAAAGATGTTTTTATGCTCTGAATCCGAGCGCAGCAAATGGAAGAATGCTTAAATGAGCTCACTATCGACAGAGCGCAAGCCAGAGCACGTCTGCTGAATTCATAACCTGTGACTGCCCCGAAGGGATTTATTGAAATTCAAAGCATGCTGATCCCAGACTGTTTGATTTCAAACACAAAATTAGAGAACTGACTTTGATTTAGAATGTGAGGGGAACCCTCTTCATCACAATGCGGATCACTCTGAAAATGCATTCAATTACAAGATGTCCAGGAAAAATAGGAGATTCATGTTGATGTAATGCCCTTAACTTTGGAGAACAAATGAGAACTTCTCTCACGTTTTAGGTCCAGCCCAGATAGGTTTGATCCTCTAAAGGATTTTCATTCTTATGAAAAATGTGGAAACCGTTGCATTAAGAAAAGAGTAAAAACCATGTAATTCTTTTCTCCTCCAAATATTCAGCTAGAATACAGAGAAAATTGCTTAAACAGATGTAGGGCCATTTCACACTATACAATTACAGTGGCTCAGGGTTCTAACTATCTGCATATATCCTTTCAAGTTGGCTATTGACCTATGGCAGTGTTTCTCAACCTGCGGGTCAGGACCCTTGTGGGGTTCACGAGGGGGTGTCAGAGGGGTCACCAAAGACCATCAGAAAACATAGTATTTTCTGTTGGTCATGGGGGTTCTGTGTGGAAAGTTTGGTCCAATTCTATCATTGGTGGGGTTCAGAATGCTATTTCATTGTGGGTGAACTATAAATCCCAACAGCCAGAACTCCCAAATGGCAAGGTATATTTTCTCCAAACTCTCCCAGTGTTCACATTTGGGCATATTGAGTATTTGTGCCAAGTTTGAACCAGATCCATCATTGCTTGAGTCCACAGTGTTCTCTGGATGTAGGTGAACTACAACTCCAAAAACTCAAGGTCAATGTCCACCAGACCTTCCCAGTATTTTCTCTTGGTCATGGGAATTCTGTGTGCCATGTTTGATTCAACCCCATCATTGATGGAGTTCAGAAGGCTCTTTGATTTAAGGTGAACTATAAATCCCAGCAACTCCAGCATTACCAAATGACAAAATCGATCACCCCCAATCCTACCAGTATTCAAATTTTGGACGTATCAGGTATTTGTGCTAAATTTGGTCCAGTGAATGAAAATACATCCTGCATATTTTTATTATGACTCTTAACAGTAGGAAAATTACAGTTACGAAGTAGCAACGAAAATAACGTTATGGTTGGGGGTCACCATAACATGAGGACCTCTACTAAGGGGTCGTGGCATTAGGAAGGTTGAGAACCACTGACCTATGGTAATCTCACAGATTTCACATGACTCCCTTGCCAATTTAAGCATTCTAGGATGCTTGTTAGCCAGTTGAGGGATGGATGAGCATGCAGCCTATCACATGATATCCTTCAACTTCTGGTTGAGGCCCTTCCACAAACCTCCAAACCTGCATGGAAATGTCCTAGGACTCTTCCTTGTCAACATAGGAAGGCACCTGTGTTGTGCTGGCTGCAATGGTGCCATCACACTTTTGCCCTGGTGGGGCGATGTGATGGGAGAAGTGGCACTGTGTTGGAATGGTGTGAGGTGCTCCAGAATTACCCTGCATGCCTGCCATTTCAACACGCTTGCTGGTAAAATGGCATTGGGTGGGGGAGGTGTGGGATGAGGTCCTAAGTACTGCTCCTTAAACTATAATTCCAGGATTTCATACAATGTTATGGCAGTTAAAATGGAATCATAGTGTCTTAACTGTGTAGTGTAAAAGGATCTGATCATCTCAAAATATACACTTTGGTCCAGAGTTTGGACAGCTGGTCACCATAGCACCACTGTGTCAGAGGCAAGAAATACAGGTTAGATGTCTCAGGACAGGTTGCATGACATACACAGCTCTGTCTTTCTACTGAATGGGTCTAGCTGGGATGCTGCAGTGCTTTCCCTTAGTATTTCACTCTTCCTAAAGCAGGGTCATCCCTGATCACTACTTAGATGGGCGCCACTATGAATACCATGTGCTGTAGGCTATACTTTAGAAGAATATAGCTCCTTGCTGAAGAAAGCCTTATGAAATTCATGGTGTTGTGATAAGTCTGCAGGCAGTGTGAAGACACATATGAACGCAAAGGGTATGTCGGATAAGCAGCAGGCAGAAGCAGAAAGGGGAAAGCTGAAGGGAAGAGATGATGATGTCTGAATAGTACAGTAAGAGCATTTACAGGGAAAAGGCCAGTAAAACCTCTTCCATATGAAGGGTCCTGATTTCCCCACACTTTACTCTTCTATCACATGTATGTAGGACCCATATTAAGGCTTCCTTAGGAATTTTTTGGGCACAAGTTAAAAAGCAGTTGTAAGAAAATACAGTTTTTAATAATCTCTTTAAAGAATATTTAATATCTTGCATGTTGCAAAACACAAGGCTTCGATATAAAATATAAAGGGAATTTTTAATTCAGACGTCTGCTCATAAACAGCCTTTGAAGATTTCTTCCCCCTGTCATCCCATTGCTGACTAATTCCATCACGCAGGTGATTCAGCTCCTCTCTTTCCTCCTGTTTGATCATTTCACTTTATTTAAAACTACTGTCCTATACTTAGTTGTGTTCCCCAAATCACCCAATTTTCACTATGAATTCAGGTATATCTACCCCCTTCAAGGATGCCCCTCTCAAGATGAATTGCCTCAAATCTGTGGAATCGATATACAATGCAATTATCCATAATTACACTTATTTACTTAGGACCTCCTGTACACCCTTTTCTTTGTACATCTACTATTTGTCCCACTGAAATTAGAAGAGTTTGCTATTATCCATGTTTTCATGAATCCACAGAAAGACCAAAAATATGGAGGTCATACTGTGTAGAATTAACAGTAATCCCAAAGCACAAAAAAGAAACATAGTAAAGTTGCGATTGGGCCATTTTAAGTATTGTTTTTCTGAATGAGAAAACATTAGGATAAGGTTCAAATGGATGCAGTGTCTCAGTGGCACCTCAGTGGACAATTTCTTCAGCCACCAGACCTTGAAATGCTGTCCATCTCTGCCTCAAAGAAACATGGAAAACGTGGTTTGGAAAAAAATGACACTTCCTGTTGTTCTTCCTAGTTCCATTTTGCCACAGTTACCTGGATAGAGTAACTGCAGTGGAAGTCAGCCTGGCTTTAGCCTATAAAGCCCTAAATAATTCTGGCCCAGCTTACCTGTCTGACCATACCTCCCCCTATGAATCATCACACAGGTTAATATTTTCTGGGAAGGCCCTGCTCTAGGGCCTCTGTCGCAAGTGCGGTTGGTGGGGATGAGAGACAGGGCCTTTTCAGTGGTGGCTCCCCAGCTCTGGAACTCTCTCCCCAGTAAGATTAGATCAGCATTCTCCCTCCTGGCCTTCAGAAAGAAAACACAGACATGGTTGTGAGACCAAGCCTTTGGTCAGTAAAGTAATGCCGTGCAAAGAATAATTAGGGATTATGACAATTGGAATAGCTACAATTTACAATTTTGGATCATGTGACTTTAATATTTAAACTAGGATGTTTTAATGCTTTGTCTTAATGTTCAAATGTTGTTTATGTCTGATTTTAATGATTTTAATTCATAGTTATATGTTACTGTTTAGTTATTATGATTTTTACATGTATGTTGGCATTGTTTTTTGCCATTAATGTGTTATAAACCACGTTGAGTCCCCACAGTGGTGAGAAGGTGGTATATAAATACACTAAATAAATAAATAAAGCAAGCAAGTACATTGCTGCATTGTTGCGACAATACAAGCAAGTACATCACTGATAAAACCAGTTGAAGTTTTCATTGTGGATGTAGGTTTTTTTCAAAAGCCACAAAACAGAACCAGGCATGAAATCATTTGGCCTTTGCCTTAGTGTCCTTCATCATTTTGGATAAATGGAAACTTGTGGGATTCCTAATATTTCTCCCAAGCCTTCTCATTCTTTCAAAAGCCAACATAACCAAGATAAAAACTGCCCCCCCCCTTTGTCACTGTCTTCCATTTGTAAGAGAAAGGGAACAAGAGTAGCCTGTAAAAAATAGTGTCAAAGTATAACGTGGTGTTATTTTGCTAAACAAAATTATGTAAGACTACAATAAACGAGATAACTTATTCATACACGGTTTTTTTCTGTGATGCTCTGTTCATTGATGGTCTTAATTTACTGCTTGCCTAATAGGTGCCAAAGAATTTGTCCTTTTAATATTGTACAAGATTCTGTCTTCACTCTGTGACTCGAAAGCTAGAACAAGGAGAGACTGAACCTGGCTGTCTTCCAGTGGAGTGCTGAGACATTTCCCTGATTAAACATCATCTTAGTCAGGATCATAACCTCTGCAAAGGAATTGATATTTATTCCGCTAGCAATGTCAATATTTTTTTTAAAGTTTGGAATGTTATCACACTGCATATTGGATATGTCATCACAATATTTTGAAGATAATATTTGAGAAAGCCAAGTAATGAAATAGACCACAACTGGTCTGAGCAAACCATGCTATTTGGAAAAGAAAGAGAGGGAGAGAGGGAGAGAAAGAAAAAAGAAGATAAACAGACGAAGGAGAGGATAGATGGGGAAAGGAGGAGAAAGGCTCAGTCTATTTCCGTTATTAATTAGATTGGAGTCCATCATAACATTGATGTCATCCTGAAGTATGTGATCCTCCTAATCCTTTATCGGTACCTAACCTTCACACCTGTTCATCTGGATGCTGTTCTGGTGACACCGTGAAGAAGAAAGTGAGCGGATGGCTATCTCTCTTCCTCTCCTGGCAACTAGATTATTGCTATGGAAATGGCCCAAAGCTAGTGTATCTCAGAAAGTTATAGAGGCTGAAGTCCAGGTTTCAACAGTGGCCAGGAATACCTTTGCAAATTTAAGCTGTGACCATTCCTTGAGATGTTGGATCTGGCCATGGCGGTACATGCTTTCGTTATAAATAATGCATATGTATAAATAATAATAATAATAATAATAATAATAATGCCTGAATATGCAAAGGCTACCATCAAATAGATCACTACAAAAGCTAACATGATCTCTGAGAGTATGAAGAAAACAAACAGCAAGAAAATAACACAGATAAAGGTCTTTAAACTTGTAGATCAGCCTGCAGCCTCCTCCAATCAAAAAACACATGCAAGCAAATAACAACTCGAGAACACCAGAATAATGTAATAAATCAGTTAACTCACAATCTTGTATGAAGGTGATCATAAAGGTAAGATCTTGAGTTTCATGTAATCCAAAATATATCCAGGGAACTTCATTTGGCCTGAGGTACAAACTAGGCTGCTATAGCATGCAGGATGGTTACATCTTCAAAAAGAAAGAACCCAAAAAGAAACAGAGGGAGAAAGAAACAAAATGAGGCAAAATGGGAGGAACAAAGGAATACATTCTCTTTATATACCCTTCCAAAACATGTGCTCAGAGACTTACGTGTCCTAAAACACATTTCAAATGGTGGCCAACTCTTTAACTTACATGCATATTTAAATCAGGGGCAATAAACTTTGGTACGCCATCAGGTCGCATTACAGCAGGGACAAAAAAAAAGGAAGTATATCTTCAGAAATGTGCGCTAGATTGCTTTACTCTCAACAGCCCTCCTCAATTGTACACACATTTCTTAAGTTTGTCCCATTTTGACATGAAGGTCTTGAAAGCCATCTCCTGGTAGTGGTTTGGTCAAAATGTCCACCACCATCTTTTTTGTTGGACAATATGTCAACTCAATCATTCCATCTTGAGAGTGTGCACATGCTGTGATATCTAATCCCAATGTGCTTTGTGCGCATAATCATCTTCTCAGATTTGGCAAACTTGATGCAACTTTGGTTGTCTTAAAAAGCTTGAATTGGCTTCTGCTCATTGATTCCGAAGTCAGTCAAAAGTTGTTGAAGTCATAAAAGCTCATCTGATGCTAGGGAAACAGCAATGTATTCTGCTTCTGTAGTAGACTTGGCTACTAACTCTTGCCTCTGGCTGGCCCAAGCAATAGGACCAAGCAATGATTCACTGGAACTTATGTCACAAGTACAACCCGCCACTAGTAAAGAACTGGTGGGATCATAAACCTGCAAAGGTAGTGGAAAATGAACACACAAAAATATTGTGGGACTTTCAAATCCAGACTGACACAATTTTGGAACACAATACACCAGACATCATGATTGTGGAAAAGAGAAAATATTGGATTATTGATATCGCCACACCAGGTGACAGTCGCATTGAGGAAAAACAACAGGAAAAACTCAGCCATTATCAGGACCTAAAAATCAAACTACAAAGGCTCTGGCATAAACTAGTACCCAGTGGTAATGGGCACACTGGGTGCCGTGCCAAAAGATCTCAGCCTGCATTTGAAAACAATGAACATTGACAAAATCACAATCGTAAACTGCAAAACATCACCTTACTTGGATATGCGCGCATAATTTAGAAATACATCACACAGTCCTAGACGCTTGGGAAGTGTTTGACTTGTGATTTTTGTGATACAAAACCCAGTATATATATCTTGTTTGCTTTGACATACTGTGTTTTTGTGTCAGTAAAATAGGAATAATAATAATTATTTTTCCTAGCCCACTGGCATCTGAATTGTTGCTATAAGCTCATATTGTCCTCATAACATCAATTCTGTTCTTAGATCATAATGTTCCTAACTGTGGCATTCTGATTGTCCAGGGAGACAAAATATTTTACAGATCTTTTCTAGTAATTGGGAAGAAATCAGTTTTGGAGTTGAGGTTTTTGAATTTTTTCCACAATGAATTCTACACTCCTGAATAAATAGGTCATGAAAAGGCACAACAGCATCTGTTCAACAAATAAATGCTGGCTCTCCTTCAAAACTGATAACAAACAGATTGGATTTCTATTGAGGCCCTACAGTAGTACAAAAGTAGCTTCACAAATGGCAATGCCATCACAAAGATTGCATAAGTGTGGTCTCTAGTGCTGCCAATCATTCCACAAGGACCCTCACAGCTCCCTCTCCCTCTCACTTTTGATTCAATGGGCAGGTTGCTATTTGGCTATGGCACAATGGTTAAACTGTAAACTCTGTCATCTGTTTTGCACAAGTGGATCTTAGCCAATATTTATTATCTTACTTACTTCAAAATGCAGTAAGCCTCTGAGAGAGGCTCCAACATTTTCCCATAACAGTACCACTGACTGCATAATGCTCTGGTCCATATATCTATAGATTCACTCTTGTCTAACATGCGACTGGATCTGGAATTAGCAGGGATGCAGGCATGTAGCCGGGGGGGGGGGGGGGGGGGGGCTTGGGGGGCTTCAGCCCCCCCCCCCCCGAAATTCTCATGGTGGTTCGCGAAAAGGCCTTACTGGTGCATTATTTAAACAGTTATGTTTATTCATATCATGATTTGATCACCCTACTCAATATATCCCATATGCATGGGGGTATTGGGGTAACGATACAAAAGGTTTGCTAGGGTAGACCCTCTTTCACTCGAACTCAGCCCCCCCGAAACAAACTCACGCCCCCCCCCCCCAATCGAAATCCTGGCTACAGGCCTGCAGGGATGCCCTCTAATTTATCAACATCCTAAACATCCTGTCTGATTTTGGAAGCAAAACAGAATTTGCCCTCGTTTGTACTTAGATGAAAGACACTAATTTCAGGTACTATAAGAGGATACTGGCAAAACTGCTTACAAGTATTTGTTGCCTAAGAAAGTACTATAAAATCAATGGGCTCACCATAAATCTACAAGCTCATGAATATGCACCTCTAGCTTCTGATAAACTAATTTGTCAGGTTTTATGACTGTGAGATTCGATCCCTATATCCTAGGATCTGATCCCTGATTTTCTGCTTTAAATTGGATTATGAGTTTGCACTGCCAGATAATCTGGGATAAACAGAAAACCTGGGGTCAGATCCTGGGATATAGGACCTGTCTGGAAGGGCCCTGAGAAGTGTGTGTGTGTGTGTGTGTGTGTGGGAACGACCTCTGGCTACCCACCCAAATCAGAAAAATGGCCTTTTATCTCTTATCTGTTTCATACCACACAATTGAAATAGCATGATTTCACTTCAACTGTTGCAATGTTAAGAATTCTGGACTCTCTAGTTTGTTCACAAGCACCAGAGGAGCCCCTGTCTTGGAATTCTAGATTACAAATCCTAGGATATTATTATAAGATAAAACCATGGCAGTCAAAGTGGTATCAAAGTAATATAACTGCATAGTATGAAAGAGACCTCAGACTATGACTACCTTACCTCTCCTTGGTTACTCAGCCAACAAGAACATGCCACTCATTGATGAAACAAGGTATTTTTTTCTCATTAGCTGTTTTTCTTTCCTAAAGCTTTTCTTAACCCAGATGGGATGTACTGCTTCTGTACTGGCAGTCCTGCCATGCAAGCTGTGTGGCAAGATAAACATTAAATGTAATCCGCCACAAAAGCCAAATTCAAAGGGACTGGGCGGAGAAAAAAAGGCAACCCAAGGAAATAGACAAACAAAAACTCATCTGAAGCCATTGGGCAAATGTTTGGCAATCTGAAATGAACACTGGCAGAAAGACTAAAACACCTGATGCCCAGACACCCATGCTCAAATCAGGGCAGAACGCCTTTTCAGTTCTGACTAAGGGAGAAATGCAGCACAATTCTGGCCTACATAACCTAGGATGAAGGTAAGTGATTTAGGTTTGAGATAAACCTAGGAGATGATTGTTTGGGTTTTAAATATCAGTCATATTATGCCCTTCTTTGACAAAAGAAGTAGAGCTCGTGGGAACTACATGAGTGGAATGGATAGACAAATAGATAGATTCAGAGCCACCGATGTAAAATGATGGACATTGAGGCAAATTAAAACCAAAACCTAGCTTCAATAATATACAGTAGTGGAATTTGAGTTGACTGTGACTGTTACGAGGTTTTGTAGTTGTGGTAGGTAGCTTGTCAAAAAGGGCTACATTGTCTTCAGCTATTTTAAAGCAAACCCTTTGTTGGACATTTTTAGAAGAGGAGTTAAATGCCAGCTTGGAAATATATTGTTCTTATATAAATCCATTGTGAGATAATATCAGAAAAATGATGTACTTTTTCATTGCACTTGAAAAAAGTTATTTGAGAGTTAGAAAAGAATGTTAGTGTAGTGTCATATTGAGAATATCAGATTTGAACTCTGGGGGAGTAGAGACCTAATGGTGACCTTAGACAAGTCACATTCAACAATGGCTAGTCTCTGAATAATGCATCATGTTGGGAAAACCCCATAAATAAGGCACACAACAACAACATCAACAACAGTCCCTAGAACCAACTGTGAAGGGCAAGAAAAGGGTCAGAAAAGGGTAAACAAAACATATCAAGAGTCTTGAGCAACCCTATGCAGAAAGAAAGGTTGCTTCTAGAATCAGAGGCAGTATGTATGTATCAGTTGTCTGGGAATGTGAGAAGAAGCAGGCCTTCCTCTCCTGTTCTCCTTGTAGGCATTCCACAGCTCAGGGGTTGACTCAGGTAGGGATACAACATAGGATAAGGAAGACTTCTGGGTCTTATCCGGTAGGGCTCATCTATTGTTTCTGTGTTAACACTGGATTGCACTCCACATGCGTTTGGGTGATTAAAAAAAAATCACAGCAGGTCAAAAATTTGGCATATTGGACATTTGTTCTAACTGTGGAAACTGGCATCTATTTAAACCCTCTCTCCATACTTCATTCACATTCAACATTCAGCTTGGATTTGCTGAGGATCAAATTAGTATTAGTTATGTGAAATTAATCAGCTCATACACCAGCAGTCATAGAGGATGTGGTTCTATCAAAACAATGGAGGGAATTTTGTGAATGAGTAAAACTCTTCCATACCAACTTCTGCAGTTGTTCAGTCTCTACTGCGTTGATTTTTTAAAAGAAGGCTCATTAATTGCATTCAACACATTCACTTAATCCTAGTTTAGGATTTAATTTGCTTTCTTGCTCCCTCCCCCCGCACACCCACACATTCTTGCCTAGGGACAATTATTTAGCCACCAAACTTCCCCCATATATGAAAAATTTGTGTCTTATTCTCTGCTTATTTATAGTGTTTATAAACAATCCCTTTCCTAAATAACGAAAAGGAGATGCATCAATATGAAATCCCACCATGGAAAATTAAAAGTTACTCTGCCCCAAAAGGAAGAAGATTTGAATTACAAAGATATTTACTTTTTGAATTACTAACAAATAATAATTATGAGCTTGTGTTAACTTACTCTTCAGAATTTGAAATTTTCTGGTAACATCTATGTGGGAAATGAAAGAAACAGAGGGTAAAAACCACATACAGCTATGCACCTCATTTGAAAATCTCCATACTTTTAGGAATAACATTTTCCTGAATCGAACAATAGACAAGAGTACATCTAGTACATGTTAGATTGACTGGCTCACAGTGAGCCAGATGAAGAATCATTGCTTAGGTTTTTCAGTTCATTAACAAGCTGTCTCCTTAAAGCACACACGTTTTGTTGATGATTTGATGCTGCAGAGGGAAAACAAATCAATTACGACTTGCTGTGTGCGAGTCACAACTTTCTTAAGTCCCATTTTTATCAAATAGCATTCTCGTAGAATAGATCCCACCCTGATGACAATTCATGTTTTATTGCTTCTTTCCTGCAAACAAGGGAGCTCGAGGCACACCAAGTTTTGATCCTGGGGAAAAGAAATAATGTGCTGTAATTTTATCTCCAACAGCGGGCACAATTGGCCGAGAGCAACCTGTCAGATTCTGATAAGCTCTTGGCTTTTGACCCATGCGAAATCACATAAAACAGGTGGCAGCAAGAATGTTAAGGTTTACTGGAAAGCTTAGAGTAAACCAGTCAAAGGCTCCATGACCTTTTGATAGATTTAATAGTTTTCTGTGGTCACTCACCTCAGAAGGGATTAGATTACTTCTCTTGTAGGAGTTAGGAGAGGATCACACAAGCTGTTTTTCAATATCCACACTTCTTATTTATGTTTGGACCCTTTTGTGTGCCAGACACATCTGAACCTCTTGCTGCTCTTCCGCCTTACTCCCCCCCCCCCCACTGTGCTGGACAAATTTCCAAGACATATGTCTTAGTTGAAATGTAACAAGTTCAAAGTACAGATTATATTTTGAAGATCTGTGAAAATGTTGAAGTGGAAACTTTACACTTTGCTGCTGCGTATAGAAAAGAAGTGTAGCACTGAAGGTGATTTGCAGATAGATAGACATCAAGAGAGGTTGTTCTCCCCTTGACATGACTGTGATTTGGATTAAACAAATGCACTGGGTGATCCTGCTGAATGGCAGGCAAGACATAGCCTCTTGCATGATACAGACTAGTTGTTCTCATACTTGCTTCTGCGGTACCTGGATATTTCTAAGCTAGATAGCAAGTGTCCTGGAAGCAAACAAAAATACAGCGGAGTTCTTTCACAGCAAGACATGTGCTTCTGTCCGTCTATCATCAAAGTCCAACTGCCAGCACCTGTCCTTATCTACATACTGTATAGTCAACTCATGGATTTGGTTTTTCATCCAAAATATCTGGAGACTTTAATCTTCACTATTGCAATATATACAAATATACCAACATACACAGATCCACTTTCCTTCTACTTGCAAACAATCAGAATAATGAAATGGTCACCTTTTGAGCTTAGTGTGTCAAAATTTGCCAAAAAACCAAGCATAACTCGGGTGGGGTGTCACTTTGAGAAAAAAACCAGAATTTCATGATATTCATAGTTTAAATAACAAAAATGTATAATTAGAATATATAACTGGCTTCTTTGTTCATCCATCACTCGGTTTCTTTTGTTAGTCTTGATATTATTTAACTTGTGTGGGGTGCCATGAACTAAGATGACATGCTATTTTTTTCTATAATGCCATATATCTCGGTCCATGTCTTGACTACTGCTACTACCACTTCCCTTACTTAACCTTGTTTTTTAAAAAAAATTGGGGGGCAGTGACAGAAGATAGAATTATAGATAGCCTGTTAGTCCTGCAGGCAATTAGGGGTTAACTAGTCTAACTGACCACAAGATGGTATATGTAAACATCTTTCTCGGCATGCAGCCCTATACTTCTCAGTATGCAGCTGCATGAGGCCATGTGTCATTGAAAATGGCTACGTGTGCCAGTGCTGACACGCGTATCATATGTTCGCTATCACTGACATAGGCAGATACTCACACCAAGTCACACAGGAGAGAGGAAGATGGATTCTTTCATCTTCCTTGCGTAGCTATCTGCCGATAGATCATCAGTAAGGGACACCAGCTGATGCAACCTCTTTGCAATATACCTCACCTCACATGGTGACTCAGCCATTACCACATTTCCTTAGGTATTGCATCATGACATTCACAGCCATACTCAGATGCTATCAATCAACCATGTTCATCAAACAGTATTTCTTTGTGATTAGAAATGCTGTCTCCTTTCTATCTAACATTTGTAACATCTCTTTTGGTAGCATATTTTATTTAATATTTGCACTTTCCTGAATCAACTACCAGCCTGAATCTTTCTTTGTGATCCAATGGGTTTTTCTATTTTTTTTCTTTTAAAAAAATCTAAACGTCTTAAATCTAACAGAAAACATATGTCGTCAGTTTCTGGTACATTTTTAGTATATATCTGTCTATCGGAAAAGTAAATCTAATTGGATTCAATAAGACTTACTCCCAGATATAGGATTTTAGCTTCAAGCTTTTCAGATTCCAAAATTAAAAACAGGGAGCCTGATACTTTATTTTATTTTTTAAAAATATCCCTCTTCATACAGACTTTGGTAAAATATGATGCAGCAATGCTCCAAATCCTAGGTAACTTTCAGAGAGGATTAAACAAATCCATGGAAGATAAGGCTACCAATGACTATTAGTCATGCTGTCTAGATATTGCGTCCTATATAAGAAAATGTGTGTCTCTCAGTACTAATTTCTAGGGAACAGAGTTGTTAGGCACATTTGTGTGCCAGTGTTGGGTTTTCACAAGCCGACGTGTGAATAAAATGCTCATTTAGGTAGGCTTTTGGTCTTACCCTGCTTGGATCTTCTTGAGTTCTTGTAATTGTTGCTCTCCCTGCTTATTAAATATCACTCCAGGTCTATGGGGTGGTGGAAAGTTTAAGAGGATTTTCCTTTTTTGGTCTTTTGGCACTTGGTGGCCACTGGCGTTTTCTGTGATTGTAATATTATTATTGGAAGGAGCTGCATGGTATGTGTCTAGACATGTTGGTATGACCTTCTAAATAATGATGGCCCCATACATAGGCAATGCGGTCAAGGTCACCATTATTAAATCGGGAGTACCAGAGAGACTGGGCACATGGCCCAGAATACCAATCAGTAATACTATTGGGCCTGGTCTGCCTCTTCAGTTCTTACCACACTCAAGTTATAATGCGGATTGGTGGCATGGTATGGTAAAAGCTCTGACCAGAATTCCAGGTAGTATGCTGCCTGACCTTCCCAGTGATTTACAGCGGGACTTTGGTATCCCTTGAGGTTTGGTTCTAGGCCCCACAAATCTATGGATGCTCATGATGCATGATATACAATGCCATAGTAAAGTGGTGTCTCTACAAAGTGGCAAATAAAGCATTGCTTTTTGGATTATTTTTAAGGGTGTGTATGATATGTGTATGATATATAATGTTCGTTTGTGGGATTAACATAACTCAAAAACCACTGGATGAACTGACACCAAATTTGGACAGAATTTGCCTAACAACCCAATGAGTGACCATCACTCAAAACAAAAAAGGTTTTGTCATTTGGGAGTTGCAATTGCTGGGATTTATAGTTCACCTACAATCAAAAGGCATTCTGAACTCCACTACACTAAAGATGGAACTGAACCAAACTTGGCACACAGGACTTCCAAGACCAACAAAAAGCACTAGAAGGGTTCGGTGGGCATTGACGTTGAGTTTGGGAGTTGTAGTACACCTACATCCAGAGAGCACTTTGGACCCAAACAATGATGGATCTGGACCAAACTTGGCATGAATATTCCATATGCCCAAAATGAACACTGATGGAGTTGGGAGGAAATAGACCCTGACATTTGGGAGTTGTACTTACTGGGATTTATAGTTAACCTATAATCAAAGAGCATTCGGAACACTACCAACGACAGAATTGGGCAAACTTTCCACACAGAACCCCCATGAGCAACAGAAAATACTTAAGGCCATCCAGTTCTACTCCCTTCACCAGGGCAATAAAACGTAATCAAAGCCCTCCTGACAAAGAGCCATCCAGCCAGACTGGGCCACAGCAACGCGTGGCAGGGGACAGCAAGAATATATATATTAAAAGATGACGTTTCCTTTTCTATAGAATTAATTATATTTCCAATGCTCTTTTTGTTCTCTCACAGATATGTCTAAAAGGCAGGTTGACGCCTGTTATATCTCCAACCAAAAGGAATTTGATCCCCTCACCTCCCCACAGGTTTTGAGTTACACAGAGGAATATATAGTAATATGTTGGAGAAGCATAGGATCTTTGTGAAGCGTGCTTTGGTTTTAACCTCCACCAAATATTCCAAAGATGATCAGAAATACAAATGCAAAGAGTGTGTCCCTGTTGGTTCTGCTGGACCTCTCTTCGGCCTTCGATACCGTCGACCACGGTATCCTTCTGGGACGCCTCGCGGGAATGGGTCTTGGGGGTACTGCCTTGCAGTGGCTCTGGTCCTTTCTCGAGGGTCGCTCCCAGAAGGTGTCACTAGGGGACTCCTGCTCGACTCCTCGGCCATTGCACTGTGGAGTCCCGCAGGGCTCAATACTGTCCCCTATGTTGTTTAACATATACATGAAGCCATTGGGAGAGATCATCCAGAGTTTTGGGGTGCGATGTCATCTGTACGCAGATGATGTCCAACTCTATCACTCTTTTCCACCTGCCACTAAGGAGGCTGTTCAGGTCATGAACCGGTGCTTGGCCGCTGTCTCGGACTGGATGAGGGACAACAGATTGAAACTAAATCCAGACAAGACAGAGGACTCCTGGTCAGTCGTAAGACCGAACAGGGTACGGGGTTACAGCCTGTGCTGGACGGGGTCACACTCCCCCTAAAAGCAAAGGTACGCAGTCTGGGAGTTCTCCTGGATTCATCGCTGAGCCTGGAACCCCAGGTTTCAGCAGTGGTCAGGGGAGCTTTCGCACAATTAAAACTTGTGCGCCAGCTGTGTCCATACCTTGGGAGGGCTGACTTGGCCACGGTAGTACACGCTTTGGTTACATCCCGCTTAGATTACTGCAACGCTCTCTACGTGGGGTTGCCTCTGAAGACTGCCCGGAAGCTGCAGCAAGTACAACGCACGGCAGCCAGATTACTAACGGGTGCGGGGTACAGGGAGCACACCACTCCGCTGTTACTCGAACTCCACTGGCTGCCGATTAGCTTCCGAGCACAATTCAAAGTGCTGGTGTTAACCTATAAAGCCCTAAATGACTCCGGCCCTGTTTACCTCTCTGAACATATTCTCCCCTACGAACCATCAAGACCACTAAGATCATCTGGAGGGGCCCTGCTCTCGGTCCCTCCGCCTGCACAAGCACGGCTGGTGGGGACGAGGGACAGGGCCTTCTCGATGGTGGCCCCTCGACTTTGGAACTCCCTGCCATTAGAGATCAGAACTGCCCCCTCCCTCATGACGTTCAGGAAACTAACAAAGACCTGGTTGTGGAACGTGGCATTTGACAACTGATTTAATTCTTTGCCCACATGAAAGGATGATGATGAATGGGATTGTGATGGTGTCGGACGATTTGGCTCTTTTAACTGGGATGATAATGTTTTAATGTGTATGGTGCTGATATTTTAATCGTGTTATGAAGTGGCATTGTGTTGTTATTGTATATTTTTTGTATGTTAACACATGTTGTGAACCGGTCCGAATCCCTCTTTGAAGGTGAGAGGGTCGGTATATAAAACCTCGAAATAAATAAATAAAAAATAAATAAAGGATTTACCAACATTTTGATCATTGTTTTCTCCTTTTTGTGAATTAGAGAACAATTGACATGTAGCTGATAATCATACTCTTACCTGCCACGTTATTTTAAGAATTTATTTGGAAGCAGAAGCTTTTGTCACCCATTGAGAATTAATTTTATTTGCAGATCAGAATCCACAGTGGGAGCTCATCTTGTTTCTCCTTCATTAGCACTTAACATTTAATTAGACAAGAACTTTGCTCATTAAACAAAAATATTCATCACCAAGAAGAAAACCCACTGACTGGAGACATCTTCCTGGCTCTTAATGTAGTATTCATACTTATGTGGTAGGGAAAGTTAAAAATAAAATATGTCTGAAGTCACTTTCTCTCTCTGTGTTCTTTCTGTTAGGAGTGTAACTGGTGCAATCCAATGTTGCCCCTTGACAGCCAATACTTGCAGGATTTTGTTGATTTTCACATTGTTTAGCAGTGTTCTCTAGCCTTCTGGAGCAAGCTTTTGAAGACTGCATTATGGAGGGGAAGTGTATGGAAACTGCTGCTCCTGTTCCATTAGCGGAGGATCCCTTCGGTGAAAAACTGCTCAGTGAATGAATGGCACTCTGAGATCCCATTCATTAAGACTGCTATGGCTGTTGTCCACCTTTTATGTGATGTGAGAAAGAAGCCACACAAACAACTAGAAGGGCATTTGCAATTTTTCATGGGCTCTGTGTTGCAAATTCCAATTTTAAATACTACCAATACAGAGCTAGAGCTGTGATATCCAAGAACTGAAGGGATTTATTTGCAAATGACGAAGTGAAGTTATCCAGACAGGGAATGGTTAGCGTCTCAGTGGTTCTCATTTAGGTCTGTTGAACAAAGTGAACATGCCTTTTGGGAGTTGCTTACTGCATTATTGTCCGATATATCTGCCACTTCAGCTTGATTTGTGAACTCATTCTCAGCTGTTCCATCGAATGTAGAGTTACATGGCTAGATCATCAGGGACTTATTACAGGGTAATCCTGTTTTTTGCCAACTCTATTTTTGTTCCCTGTAAGAAAATGCTTACATGGTGATCAATTAGATAATATAGATGAAGCACCCAAGCTATTGCATTACAATTAAAACAATCCACTTATAGATGGCTGCCTCAGAAGCTTCTGCAGGGGTTTGCAACTCATTTGCATGTACTCAGCATGTAATCAGTGCATGTAGTGAACACCTAGCAGCAGCATTTGCTGAACATTGAAACCAGTATTGTCCATACCAGCAGATCTCAAAGTGTGCTCTGTGGAGCTCTTGGAGCTCAGCAAAGCATACTGAGTGGCTCCGTGCTTCTCTCCCCCTCCAAGCTTTCACTCTTCCTTCCTGATCCTCTCCCCCCATTGCCACCAAAAGTCCCTTTTCCTCACTTTTCTCACCACCCAGATCTTTTCCCCTTGCCTTCTATGCTTCCAAAACCCTATTTCCTTCCCACTGATCAGAGAGTGCTTTGATTCTGCTTTTCCTGCATGGCAGAGGGAGTTGAACTGAATGTCACTTGGGGTTTCTGCTATTGTTGTTATTGTTATTATTACAAAGGCTGGATGGCTATCTGCTGGGGGTGCTTTGATTATGCTTTTCCTGCATAAGGGGTTTGAAGTGAATGGTGCCTGGAGTCTTCCACTAAAATACCCTTAAGTTTATGTTGGTCTAAAAGTTTGCCCATGCCTGATATATATACATTATATATAATACAAGCCGTCCCCTGCCATGCGTTGCTGTGGCCCAGTCTGGTGATCTGGAAAATAAAGCAATGAGAAAGTGTTGGTTTCTAATACATGTAATTACCTTATGCTTGTGGGTAAACAGTATTTCTTGTTGTTTCTTTGTTAGTGTTGATATAGAGATCATCTGGTTTGCCTCCTCTGGAAGATGCAACATATAATTATCCTTCTTTAGGGGTCCCTTTCAAATCTACGATACTATATCTGCCATATACATATGTGTGTGTGTGTGTGTGCGAATCATATATAACTATCTATATCTATGGCTGAATGGCTCTTTGTCAGGAGGGCTTTGGTTATGTTTTCTTGTCCTGGTGAAGGGAGTTGGACTGGGTGGCCTTAAGGCAGCATTTATCAACCTGAGGTTCAGGATCCCTCAGGGGGTTGCAAGGGGGTGCCAGAAGTGTCACCAGAAAACACAGTATTTTCTGTTAGTTATGCGGGTTCTGTGTGGGAAGTTTGGCTCAATTCTATCATTGGTGGAGTTCAGAATGCTCTTTGGTTGTAGGTGAATTATAAATCCCAGTAACTACAACTCCTAAATGTCAAGGTCTATTTCCCCCAAACTCCATCTGTGTTCAGTTTGGTCTAGAGCCTTCATTGTTTGAGCCCACAGTGCTCTCTGGATGTAGGTGAACTACAACTCCAAAACTCAACGTCAATGCCCACGAAACCCTTCTAGTGTTTTTTGTTGGTCATGGAGTCCTGTGTGCCAAGTTTGGTTCAGTTCCATCACTGGTGGACTTCAGAATGTTTTCTGATTGTAGGTGAACTATAAATCCCAGCAACTACGACTCCCAAATGACAAAATCAATTTTTTTGAATGATGGTCACTCCTTGGGTTAGTAGCTGTCTTGTGGTCAAATTTGGTGACAATTTGTCCAGCGGATTTTGAATTATGATGTCACTCAAAACGAACATTTATTGGGGCTTCATGATAAATTTTTTGCTTCAAAAAGGGCTCTGTGGCTGAAAATGTTTGAGAACCCCTGGTCCATATCATTACATTTCTTACTTCTTTCTATGGAAAAGCTAGAAAGAAAAGAAAGCTGATAGGAAAAAATAAACACCAAATATGGAGCTGGAGGAAAGTTCTGTAGATACTGTGAATTACTAAAAAGACAAATGAGTCCTACAGCAAATCAAGCCTGAACTCTCCCTAGAAGCAAAGACAATTATCTGAGACTGTTATACTTTGGCCATATGAGAAGACATGACTCCCCAGAAAAAACAATAATGCACTATAAGGCCAAAGGCAGTAGGAAAAGAAGAAGACTCCATTTAAGTAAATAGGCTTAGCCAAGAAACCACAGCCATGAGTCTGCAAGACCTAAGCAGAGTGGTTGATGAAAAGGTATCTTGGAGGTCTCATTCAGAGCACCACCACAAATTGAAATCAACTTGTCATCAGTTGACAAGAACAAGGATGTATCCTAACCAGATATACATTTAGGAGCAGGGGACTGTTTTTCATTAGAAATTGTGTACAGGAAATTGTCAATGTGGCTGTTACATCACCACCATTGGAAAGTTTAGGTGAAATTTGTTAATTAGTCTGGTAATACTGTGATCTTTGATGTGTTGCTTAGCAACTAGTAGCACCAGGGATATAGAAATGGAGAATATGTTGTTCAGAAGAAGAGAGTGAGAGTCGGTTTCAGTCAAGACTTTAAGCAAAAATGTGGCTTCCTTGGAGGATGTATTTACAAAACCTTTTGAAGTTGTGCTGGTGCCAGCATTTCAATAGGAAACAACACCGGAGCCCACCTTCTGAATGACAGTGGTTTTCCCACAGCAGAAGCAAATTAAAAGCTCTGTAAACTCCTCTAAATTTTGCTTCAGAATCTGGGTCAATGCTAATTAAAATGTGAGCAATCAGAGGAAGACTCATACATTATCTTAATATTTTGCACTCTATGTCATTACCCCAGAGAAACAAATCGCTTCATTCTTCTGTACTAAAACCGATTATTGGGATGTGTTTTCTTAAACATCCCTATAGTCCTGTGGTATAACAACTTCAGGACAAATGATCCCTGATAGAGATGTTGCTTGTGCCTTTTTGTTGAGAATGTGCACATGCCCTTCTGTACCTTCCTCTAGGAGCATTCTTGTTATCTGTGGTGTCTGCTTCATCACCATCACCATCATGTTGGTGGGTACCCGAACAGTTCTGTTTTTCTGGTTACTCTCTTTCACTATCTGCTAAAGGCAGTGCATTATTTGAAGAAATTATAAAGCTTTTTAGTAATGTCTTGATAAGATATCTTGGCTCTGCCATCAACCTTACGGTTCTCCTTGTTTCCAAGGAAGCTCCTTTTATGGCAGCAGTTCTGGAGGTTTGCTGCCAGGCTGGATGGCTGGCACTTTCAGACCATCTCCAGCATTTGTCCCCAGGGAGACCATAGGAAAGACTGGTGATCTTGAGTAGATGCTGGCAGAGATCCAAAGTGTTGATGAAACAAATGTCCTCAAGGTTTGTGTCCTTGCTATGGAAAAGCTATTGCATGCCCTAAATGCATGTGAAATACATGTGAAGCATGGCCATGGACTACTGCAACACACTCTATGTGGGGTTGCCTCTGACGATGGCTTGGAAGCTTCAGCTAGTCTAATGCTTGGCAGCCTGGTTGCTCACGGGAGCAGAGTTCAGGGAACATACAACTACCTTGCTACGCCAGCTCCACTGGCTGCCTGTTAGCTTACAGGCTCAATTCAAAGTGCTGGTGCTCACCTATAAAACTCTAAACAGTTCCGGCCCAGTTTACCTGCCCGAATGTATCTTCCCCTATGAACCATCTAGGACCTTGAGATCATCTGGGGAGGCCCTGCTCTTGGTCCCACTGCCATCGCAGTCATGTTTGTTGGGGACGAGAGACAGGGCCTTCTCGTGGCCCGTCGGCTATGGAACTCCCTTCCCAATGAGGTTAGATCTGCCTCCTCCCTCCTGATCTTCCAGAAAAAGCTTAAAACCTGGTTATGGGATCAGACATTCACAGAATAGTTTGCAGAAGTATATGAGGCTTAGCCAGATCAGAAAGGTCAAAAAGAGTCCTATTTAGAGTTCTTGTTGTTGATACCTTGTGCAAAAATGAAAAGGGTGTCAAGACACTTTAGCATCTCATTAGGGAAATCTATGCACAAACCATTTGGAAGCTCCTATTCCTTACTGATAGATGAGGACAACTGGTAGGAACAGTGGTTTCTATATGGCTAGTTTAAGCAGATGCATCACAGTGGATGTGTATAAAATGACCTGGGTAGAGGAGCAAGGTATCAGTATCCACCCAGAGCTTTCTGTCTCCTTTGTAAAATGATGATGGCCCACTGGCACACAGGAATGTATAACAAGGACAACTGGGGTGTACTGGAGTTGACCAGAGTGAAAATATGTTGCTGGAGGAGCTAGGAGAGAGTGAAAATCTCAACTGTCTGCTTGAGATTCTTTCCTCAGGCTTTTCTAGAATCTCAGTGTCTTCGATTTTGGAAAGGTTGGGCTGTGAGGTAATGCCATATCTGGAAGGGAAAATCAAATGAACAGTGAATAGAATGCTTAGTCTGACCCTTCAATGTGATCGTCTTTTTATATTCCCCCCCCCCCCCCACAACTGAGGTCTGTATAAATTGGCCCTGAAATGCAATGCAAAGCAGGCAGTGTAACTGGCAGGGTTGGCTGCTCTTTCCATCTCCAAGGAAGACATGAAAGTCAAAGACGCTGGTGTTGCCTTCATGTCCAGCTAGTAGTGGTCCAATGCCTAACAGCTGTCTGAATACAGAAATGAGTTGGGTCACCTCAGACATAGGCTGGCCAAAACACAGCTTCTTAAATCTTTTCATCAATTACTCCTTTTGACCTGATAATTATTTATGTGATTACAGGTATATAGGTATATAAAAATAAGGATTAAAAATAAAGCAAGTACTGATAACAAATCCACTTTTGCAAGGCTTGCTAAACAGGGCAATTTTCCTTTTTATGAAGTACAGCTGAAGCCTCTTCTGCAGAGTCCACTATAAACATTGCACAACATTTACTGTTGATATTTTTTACTCTGTTTGGGCTCATGACTCACAGTTTAAGAAGTTGCATACTCAACCATGTTGTTCCCAGGAATTATTGAGAGATTCCAGTGTAGCCTCATGGAAAGGCACAATGCCTATTTTCTTAGTAATATCAATAGTCATCAAGGGAGCTATTTTAAGGTGGCAGAATCTTCCCAGAATCTGGTGGACAAGACAATAGTGGCATCTTGGCAAAGATTGGAAAAGTTTTTGGGGGGATGGGGGAGTGTTGGGACTGCAGTTCTCAAAATCCCCTACAGAGTTTGGTGAAGCTGTGCTGGATGTGGAATACACACATTGTCCAATGGTGGTGCAATGGGTTAAACCCTTGTGCCAGCAGGACTGCTGACCGAAAGGTCAGTGGTTTGAATCCAGGGAGCGGGATGAGCTCTCGTCTGTCAGCTCCAGCTTCTAATGTGGGGCATTGTTATCGAGCAATTTAAAACAACATGAGAGAAGCCTCCCACAGGATAGTAAAACATCTGGGCATCCCCTGGGCAAAGTCCTTGCAGACAGCCAATTCTCACACACCGGAAGCGATTTGCATTTTTTCAAGTTGCTCCAGACACAACAAAAAAATTGTCCAACTGTCCTGCAAACAAAAATATAAAAATCCTAACATTTCCAAGATAACATGGTTCACAGAAAAGTGGAGATAGCCATGCTTCAGAAAACTCATTTTTTTTAATAAAAAAACCCCAGAATTCTTATTTAAAATACAATTCTTATGTTTGTTTTTGAAAAACAAGGTGAAAATTTATCAGGCAGAATATACAGTTGATGATTAGAAACAGAAATTGTTTCAGGTCAAATTCACCAATTAAGATGAAGTTATGAATCATCAAAGTAAGTCATTCCATAAATTCACAGATTTGTTCTGTAGCACTGGCATTTTTGAACAGTAGGAGGCATTTTTAGAGAGTAGGAGAATCCGCAGCAATGCTGTGCAATGACAACCACATCAAGATTTCCACTGGGATATATAAAAGAGTTATTGGATGAATGATGAGCTTAGTATTCAGATCCATTTCTCCTTTCCCCAGCCAGGGAGACGTGTGCTATTCAGTCTTGTGAATTTGATATAAACTGATCTGATCTACATCTCCAGCACTAATATATGCAGTTTGGGACTTAGATATTGTTTTTCACATTTCTGATGGAGTTCTCAGATCAAGCATGCATATATTATATGTGTGTGTACGTGCATGTGTGTGTGCACATATACCCATATGTGCATTCATTAAAATGCCTGTTTTGCAGATAAAATACTTCTAGAGCATTCCAAGAAAGAAAGAAAATCAAGCAAAAATAGTTTTAAAACATTTTTAAAGTGAGATATTTGCTTGATCCCTGGTCTGTCAACTTTCCAGGAAAGAAAAAAAAACCCCTATAACCAGTGGGTACAAATAGAGTGCTGGTCCTTGGCACACTGGAGGAAGTGGGGTTGCTGGTCCCACACATCAGATAGCTTGGGAAGCACTGGGATAGATCTGGGCTAAGATTAGTCCAAGATCATCACGAGGCATTTGCTCTCATAGTAAAGTGTTTCTAATTAATAGAGTAGACTGTTATAAACATTGGAACTTAACATTTAGAATTGATTTGCAGGTCTAATCTAGTTGGGACTATTATTATTATTATTATTATTATTATTATTATTATTATTATTATTATATTTATAGCTGGCCACTTGGAGTGCCTCTGGAGTCACTGTAAGAAGGTCATCCACTGTACATGTGGTGGGGTTCAGGCCACATTGTAGTAAGTGATCTGTGGATTGCTCTTCACCACACTCGCATGTGGTGGACTCCACTATGTATCCCCATTTCTTAAGGTTAGCTCTGCCCCTCATAGTGCCAGAGCACAGTCTGTTCAGTGCCTTTCAAGTCATCCAGTCTTCTGTGTGCCAAGGAAGGAGTTTCTCATCTAGTATCAGTCACTGATTGATGTTCTGAGTTTTAGCTTGCCACTTTTGGACTCTTACTTGCTTAGCTGTTCCTGCGAGTACCTTTGTAGAACTTAGGAAGCCATTTCTTGATTTAAGGCATTGGCTTGCTGGCCGATATCCACACAGAGGATGGGTTGGAGATGTCAATGCCTTGATCCTTTCATTACAGACATTCCCAACAAATGTCAGGTAGTACAATACCAGCTAAACAGTATAATTTCTCCAGTGGTGTAGGGATTTGGGTTGGTAACACATCCAAGCATCCCCTGGGGAATGTCTTTGTAGATGGCTGATTCTCTAACAGCAGAAGCTACTTGCAGGAATACAATGAAGTTTAATCTTTTTTGATGTTACAAGAACATTTGAAAGTCACTTTCAGGCATTTTAGAAGCATTTGGAATGGAATCATCCATGTTTTTCTCTGATGTATGTCTTTTCAAGTTGTGTGTTGATGTATGGTACCCCCATGAATTTCATGGAGTTTTCTTAGGCAAGAAGTACTTAGGTTTTATCATTTTTTCCTTTCTGTCCAAGTACTAATCGGGATTGATCCTGCTTAGCTTCCGAGATCAAACAGGATCTGGTGCCTGTGATATTTAGGCCCCTGTGCCATTCCTTTATCAACCTGTTTTTCCCCACCACCTATTAAAAATACAATGGAATTGTAACAAGAAATGCAACACATTACCATCATTGTAACAAGTAATAGGATGATGAGTCATTTCTAAAGAAGAAAATGCTACAATGAATAAACGAGGAATTACTTTTTTCTATCAATACCACAATTTAATATAGTACATTTTGTGGTAATGGAAGTCTATTTTACCACCCCTTCCTTTTTAAATTTATTGTCCAGCCTGATAATGAGTTTTGATTAATTCAAAAGCTTGTCCACTTTCTGAGGACCTTTCAGTTGATCCGATCAAAATATGAACCTACTGTGCGTATCTGTCAACTAATGTAAATGTAGGGGGATCATTTTCTGCATGTAATCACATCCTTCCTACCTCAAGGGAAGCTTGGCACTGAGCCCCAAGTATGATAGTGCACTACCTAAACCATGCCAAAATGCTGCCTTTTTACATTCTGGAGAGCATTGCCAAATCTCTGCCCTTCCAATCTGTCCGAATGTGATTCCAAACTATTAAACATCTGTCTAGTAAAGCTTGGAACTTTAGTTTTGAATAGTCCTGATCAGTCTTGTTGGAACTTATGTGAAACTGGGTTCAATACCCTTACAAATCAGGTGAGCCAGCCGTAGGCTCACTGAATCTTCAAGCTCTATTACCCATTTGAAGTATTCTTGGGAACCCTGGGTGCAATCTGGATGCAGTATCTGAGTTAGATTATCTAAATCCAGGGAATGATATTCCATCTTCCCTAAAATTCTTTCTTGGATCCAAAAATGTAAAGACTAGTTTTATTGATTATTTGAATATGTTTGACATATTTTTTCTTCAAGAGACTTGGTGCTGTAATCATATTTACAATAATGATTTGTGTCTTATTGTCTCCCTGCCACTCCCCAAAAGTGGTAGGGCTAGCAAGGGCCTATGTCTTCTGATCTCTTATTTTTATGCTAGGATAATTCAGTTACCAAATGATGGCTCTTTTGTATTGGCCTTGGTCTTAGACTCCAACATGACCTTACTTTTATTCAATGTTGTTGTTGTTATTGTTGTTGTTGTTGTTGTTGTTGTTGTTATTTGATGCACAACAAGATTAGTACACAGCAGACAATATCACATTGCTGGCTATTGTATTGGATGACACATTGAACACTTCCCAAGTGTCTAGGACTATGAGATATATCAGCAAAATGCATGCAGATCTGAGTAGTGTGGCCTTTGGCAGCTGACAGATGGTAATTTTGTCTGCACCAATTGCTTTTAAATGCATGCCAAGGTTTTTAGGCATTTTACCCAGTGTGCTGATCACAACTGGGACCACCTTTACTGGCTTGTGCCAGAGTCTTTGCAGTTCGATCTTTAAATCCTCATATCATGTAAGCTTTTCCATTTGCTTCTCATCAATGTTGCTGTCACCTGGGATTGCAACATCGACGATCCATACATTGTTTTTTAACATGGTCATGAGGTCAGGAGTATTGTGCTCCAAAACTCTGTTAGCCTGAATTTGGAAAACATCACAATCATCATCATCACCACCACCATCATAATATTTATTATATCCTGCCTTTCTCCCCATGAGGACTCAAGGTAGTTCACATCTATCCACACTAAACAGTTTCAAAAGAACAATGGAAAAGTTAAAAAAAATTAAATAATAACAGTGTGGTAAAAACAGAATTAAAATACAACAAATGCATTAAAATGGTGTTTTGCTCCAATGACCCCTAGGGATAATGTTGTGTTAACTTGGCTTAAGGCTGAATGGCATTACTCAGAACAGATGGCTAAATTCCCTGAAGCCTTCCTTATTATTGTGAATGGTTTTAATGCAAGGACAGGAATGCATCTGGTGGTTCTCTCTCCTCCCAAAGAAGAGGCAAAGAACCACTTAAAGCTAGTTTATGCCACTCTAAAGATAGTTCCATCAATCATACAGGGACAGGTCTGCTTCTGTTTGTTTCAAGAAATGATCTCCATATTCTGAATGCTTCTAGTCCTGATAATATACAGATAATTTACATTTGTTTCCTTATTGATTATATTTTAATCCATAAATATTTGAAAATATTGGTGTTTAACTTTAGAGTAGCTGTGTTCTGGCAGCAGCTCTCTGCCTTTGGAATACTGTCCGAGTCTACTTGCTTTCTAGATTACTCTTAAACACAAAAAAGATCAAGTGGACCATTGGAAAAGGGACTCATCCAATCACACCACTTTATAAATTACAGCAGACAAATAAATGTAGATACCAGACATGAGGATAGTATTTGCTATCGAACACAATTCAAAGTGCTGGCTTTAGCCTATAAAGCGGTTCTGGCCCAGCTTACCTGTCTGAACATATCTTCCCCTATGAACCACCTTGGAGATTAAGACTGTCTAGGGAGACCCTGCTCTAGGTCCTGCCTCCTTCACAGGCGTGATTGGTGGAGACGAGAGACAGGGCCTTCTCAGTGATGGCCCCCTTGGTTGTGGAACTCCCTCCCCAGTGATATTAGAACAGCCTCCTCCCTCCTGGCCTTCAGAAAGAAAGTGAAAATGTGGCTTTGGGATGAAGCCTTCAGAGAATAATTGTAGTGCAATAGATGGATAAGGAATATGTACAATGACTATTGGAATGGCCCCGGATTACAATTGTGGATGGCATGGTTTAATAGTGAATGTAATGTTTTTAAATGTTTTAATGTATATTAGTTTAAATTTTAATGTTTATTTTAACTGTATGTTGTTTGTAAGGCATTGAATAGTTACCTATGCATAAAGCGCCTTGAGTCTCCTTCAGGGTTGACAAGGACAGGGAATAAATATGGTAAAATAAAGGAATTGTGCCCTAAAGGATAGTTCTAACACTACCAAATGCCCCAAATCCCATATGAATACAAAGTAGGACAGGAAACATGCCAATCTTAGAACAAAAATCCAAACAGTTTGCTATATTGTATCTATGGAACAACTAATGAGAATGTCATCTACCCCATTCATATTATGAACTCAGAAAACAATATAAGATACTTTATTTTAGGGAAAAATAGCGAGGATATCAGAAAAATATCAAATGCTGCATCTATTACACATAGTAGCAGAAGTTTTTGGCAGATTGCCAGGTGTCTGTAATGGAATCCCAGACTATTATAGCCCAGCTAGTGCAGGGAAAAATAATTTTCATGTTGTTTTAAATTATTTATCCACATCTAAATTTAGAATACCTCCTTCTTTACTGCCAGGTGACCCAGACTGAGCTATTGCCATGTTGGATACAGGCGAAGAACTATTAGGTTAGATTGGTCTGGCAAAGCCTCTGGACTTGACAATATGCCCCTGGAGCGGCTGAAATGTAAATTCAGTTGGTGGGCACCTGTGCTGGCTTCTCTCCTCTCTCCCTGACCACCATTAACAATCTCTGCAGTCTGGCTAAAAGCATTTGTTATTCCTATTTACAAGAACGGGCCTAAAGATGACCCACATAATTACTGACCCATGTGTTTGTTGTCCATTACCACAAATCTGTAACCTTTTTTAAGGACATAAATTAAAACTGTGGGCCAGTGATTGCGTAGTTTTGGCCCATCTTGTGCTTAAGTACAGGCCTAGAGAGAAAACTTCTTTAGGCATTTTTTGGGTTGTTCGGAATAATTCTATGATATGCTTGGGCTGGATGTCTAAGACACCGTTCATTTCTGGTAAGAAAATCAGTGTTCTAGATTATGTGAAAATAGTATTACATAAAGGGTCCTGGAAAAGATCCCTAATGTCATACATGGACCTGCAACATTTATATTATTCATCTTGATATGCTATTTTAAAATGTATTTAACTTACTGTTTTAATGGCCAGTTGACTACAATAATGTCTGTACATTTGCAGTTATGGTATCTATAATTTGTTTATTTACATCTTGCCTTTTTTCTAGACTGGAACTCAAGGCAGCTTACAAAAAGGCACAAAATACAATAAAAGCTCATATAGTTAAAATGTACAAGATTGACACACATGATTAAATGTACAAGGTAAAAGTAGCATTAAATAACCATTTTCATTTTTAAATTAAAATATTTTAAAATCTAACTTTAGAAACAATAAATATTACAGCACTATAAAAAGCCCCTTTGTTAAAATTCAATTCTATAAAGGTAGCTGGAGAAGGAGGATCTTAAATTAACAAAGAAGATGCCCTCTTTGCTTCCTGAGGAAGAGAGCCACCAAAAAACACTTTCTGCCATGTTCCCACTAGGCCAGTGGTTCTCAACCTGTGGCTCCCCAGATGTTTTGGCTTTCAAATCCCAGAAATCCTAACAGCTGGTAAACTGGCTGGGATTTCTGGGAGTTGTAGGCCAAAACACCTGGGGACACACAGGCCGAGGACCACTGCAATAGGCATTATTTTGATGCAATAGAGAGACATATCACCCCCAAAGATCTTAAAGTGTGGGAAAGCTCATATGGGAAGAGCCAGCCCTTCAAATATAGTGAGCCTGAGCCATGTATGCTTTCTAGCTCAAAACCAGCACTTTGCACTGTATTGGTGAAACTATTGCCACAAAGAAGTTGTGTGTTCCTTGCAACCAGCATTTATTACAGCCTGGCAGCAGTTCTTTGGACCCATTGAATTTCTGAACACTCTTCAAAGGCAGCCTGATTTATAGTGCGTTACAGTAATCCAATTGGGATGTAACTAAATCATGTGTCCCCATGGCCAATTCAGATGTTTTACAATGTTCCACCATTTATGCAGTGATTGATTCCTTTATCGCAGGGTTAAGCAGGTTATGTTACCCTATAGGTGTCGTGGGACTGCAATTTCCATTACCTCCCTCTCTTGCCAGTCTTGAGAGATCATGTAGGAGCTCCAGTCCAACAACATTTTGAGGGCCACAGCTTACTCGTTGCTGATTAATATAATGGGCACACATATCTTCCTCCTCTAAAGGCTTTAGAAGAACAACAAAAATCTTTAAAATGCACCCCTTTGTATTTCCAGTTTATTTATTTATTAAGGCACTCAAGGATGTACTAAAGTAGACATGCTATCTGGATCAGGTCAAATAAATACCTTGTCATGGAAAATCCCTTTCCATGACATATCATGCATTACATTTCACATATTTCAGTAGTTTGCTAAAAGCAAAATATTAGACTTGCCATTGTGATGGATTTAAAGGTTGGATAGAAAATAGTCCTGAAATTTTAACATGCACCAGAGCTTTTCTTATGCTGCTGACAATTTATCAGAAGTTTGATCCCAGTTTAAAATATTTAACTTCCTGCACAGAATCCAGGAACTGTTGTTTGATGGGGTTATTAAGAATTCTCTATTAAAGATCTGTCTTCTCTTTCACTGAGACAGAGTCCTCAGGGTTGCCTAGAAGAGGAAATGGTCGTTAAGCAACCTTATTCTCGAAATAGTAAAAGAATGAGAGAAGGGCACAAGAGCAATCTGCAAAATTACGGTATTTGCTCTTCTGGATGCCCACTGTTATCCTTTTGATTTTCTTTCTTAGATTAGCTCTTGCCGTTAAATTTCTGAGCTAAAGCCTAAGACCAGGAGGAAGGTTGAGCTCAAAGATGGGACAGGGCAGGATCAGGAGGAGGACTGGAGCTTTTCCTGGGTCAGGTGAATGTGGAAATGGGCATGGAAGAATCCAAATTGCACCATGACAATCGCATTCATTCTATGCATTTTTTTGCAACTGTAGTTGTTGCTAACTCTAGTAGGGCCTGAAATATACTTGGTATATGCTAGGAATGGGTGGATATGAATGCTCAGTATTTAACGCAACTTCACACTCAAAACTCAAAGCTTCTTCTCCTTTCATGATGGCGGGGACCCAAGGTTACAGTTTCTTGCATATTCAGTCAGTGCCTTGCAAGCTGACAACCAGGACCTTGAAACCTTCCTGTGTCATGAGAGAGGGGCAGCCAAGGTTTCTTGAACCTCTCCATGTTTTTAATGTTTTTTTTAAATGTTGGGGAGACAGGGTTTATCTGTTTTAGGTGATAGGAGTGGGGATTAGGAATGAGAGGGGGAGAGTTATTTTTATGATTGCTTTTTCTATCACTTTTTACTAACTTATGTGCCTGGTGTTGCCCGGATTTGCATTTTGTAATGGTATTCATTAGTAAAACGAATTCTTTTCATTTTTCAGAATACTGTCCTGCATAAAGGATATATAACAGGGTGCTTCAGAAAATTACTTTTTGAACTTCAGCTGCCAGAATTCCCAGTCCACATGAACTAAAACACTTGGTATTTTATTCCACTTAATGTTTTGGCTCTGGTTTAGTAAAATCCAAAACGGTAAGCTAGAAAAATTTCTGACCTACTAAGGCATGGGCCTATAAAGGTATGAGCCAATTTTTGCCCTGCACATCAATAGTGAAATGCTCTATATTGAAGCTCAGACCAAAACAGAACCTGAAGTAACTCCAGTTTCTCTTTCAATGTTTTTGGTGGTTGTGATGTGGAAGTTTGGGACGTATTTTACCTTATTAAAGGGTTTAGTGTGATTTTTTACTTTTTTAAAACGTGGGTTTCAGGGTGTTGTGCTTTCCCCCGATCTCTTTCCACCAGTATTTTAAGCTGGATCATGAACGGCACATGTGAGAAATGTGGACTAGATCCATCAAACCGTGTAGAAGCCTTTTTTTGTTCAAATATATAAATAAACATATAAACATATATATTCTGATGTATACAGAGATTGCCTTTATTTTATTGTCTTTTTGGTTCTATGTCATATTTTTGAATTTTTAAAAAAATCTTTAAAAAACACACGGCTAAGCCATCTGTTTCCTTCCAGAAGACCCATTTGTTACAACAGCTTAGGGGAAACAGTCAGGAAGTTTAAGGCCCACGTCTAATGTCTGGTGGGACAAGCTTGTCAAAATCTTTTTGCCTGAAGCAAAATATATGATATTGTTCCAAGGACACTCCTTATTAAATTCAATACATTACATTCATAGCTCACACATTATTAAAGTGTTTTTTTTATTTCACCCCCCTTTAAAGCAGGGATGGGAAAGTGCAAACCTCTAGTATTGTTGGACTGCAGGTACTAGCATTCCTTGCTGTGGGCTATGCTAACTCACAACCCCATCAGACGGCTGGGGCCAGGAAGTGGCAGTGCTTTGCTTTGCCGTGAAGTATGGGGAATCCAGCGCCCCACTCCCTGCATCACTGGGAGGGTGATCACATGGGGCGAAACATGAATGTGTGGTTTTCCCCATAGATTAGATGGCAATACTGAGACTGTGGCGCAGCTGGCTGGGAGTCAGCTGCATTAAGATGACTACTGACTGAAAGGTCATGAGTTTGAAGCCACCCCGGGTCAGAGAGAGTGTCCGACCAATTTGTGTAGCTTGCCGTCGACCTTTGCAGCCCGAAAGTAGTTGCATCTGTCAAATAGGAAATTTACGTACCGGCTATGCAGGGAGGTTAATTTAACTAATTTACGATGCCATAAAAATCTCCAGCAAACCTGCAAAGAATGAGGAAGTACTTCATCAGTGTCACAAATGGACGATGAAGCAACAGCTCCCCTGGTGGCCAGAACACCCTCATGGAAAGTTGGAATGTTAAATTGCCTCTGTGTCTGTCTATATATGTTGTGTGTCTATGGCATTAAATGTTTGCTATGTACATGTACGTTGTAATCTGCCCCGAATCCCCTGTGGGGTGAGAAAGGCAGAATATATATACTGTAAATAAATAAACAAACAAACATGGAAAGCATCCTGTGTTGATGTGGCAGCATGCCGATTCCACTCTCCTTCACACATGGAGCCAGCATGACATCATCTGATGGGACCCAGCCGGAGACAGAATATTCCACTGCTAAATAGTTCTTATTCATATGCACTCTACATAGGGCTACCTTTGTACCAAGTTCAGAAATTCCGTCTAGATCAAAATACAGCAGCCAGATTGGTTATGGAAATATCCAGGCGTGTGCATATTACACTTATCCTAAAGTCTCTCCACTGGTTGCCAACTAGTTTCCGGGCAAAGTACAAGGTGTTGATTTTGAGCTTTAAAGTTCTACATGGTTTGGGTCCAGGTGGTATGGGATAAATTGCCTTATTCCATACAATTTGCCCTGAACACTTAGATGCTCTATATGGTGGTTACTCCAACCGGCAACCACCACACAAAGGACCTTTTCATTGGCCATCTCAATACTGTGGAACAACCTCCTTGAAAAGCTCCAATAACTAAATGAGCTGTTGGAATTTTAAAGTCTAAAGTCCTATCTCTTCTGGCAAGCCTTCCCAGCCAGTTTTTAAACATGAATTTCAAACTTGTGTCCTTTGTTTAATCTCTGTTTTGAGTATTTTAATATGTATTTTATAGAAATAAGTTTTAATATGTCTCTTTTATAGAAATACATTTTAACATGCATACTTGTGGCATTTTTACATTGTTTATGTGTTCTAATTATTCTGTAACCCACCTCAAGCCACAAGGAGAGGCAGGTAAGAAAGAAAGTTGTTGTTGTTGTTGTTGTTACCATCACCAGTAAATGACCATCAATTTATTGCCCTTTCTTGAAATTGTTAACAATGTATTGTCCATTTATGAAACTGAACGTATGTTATCTGCAGTGGACACCTCAGTTTGGCCAACAGTAGAGATAGCCTTGGTATTTATTCCCTG
This sequence comes from Anolis sagrei, assembly GCF_037176765.1. Lineage (NCBI taxonomy): Eukaryota > Metazoa > Chordata > Lepidosauria > Squamata > Anolidae > Anolis > Anolis sagrei. Next base: position 141,106,473 of record NC_090022.1, read on the forward strand.
TCCATATTTTTCTTGGGAACCTGGTATATGTTCAAGATGAAATAGAGGAGCTCCTCTTTCCTCAGCACAGAACTTGCCTAAAGGGAATTAGATACACCTGGCTCTATTAGATTTCTCTGTTGCAGAATGGTTTTGCTGCAATTCAGTAGATGGTACTGTAAAGCACAGCATTAAGTATTTTCAAAACTGCAGACTAAAATCATAATGGGATTTATGCAAATCCCTTTTCCACCTGAGATACTGTAGAATGACTGTTTGTGGAAATTATCACTCCATCTACTTGCATTGTAAGATACCGCAACCTTGCTTTTTTGCCTCTTGTTTCACTATGTTAATCCTCAGTTGGAGATGGCTGCAGATATAAACTCGTCTGCTTGAGCAGTCAGTTTTGCATTTCAGGCAAACAAGCCCTGTCAGATGTTCAGAATATTCCTGATGTTTTGGGAGATGCTACTTTGAGGTTCCTACCTGGTGCAGGAAGAGTGAAGATACTGATGGGAGGTTAAAAGAGTTTGTTTTTAATCCATTCTTTCTCTATCCTTTTAAAACCTGTCTTCGGTTTAAAAACAATTGAGGGGAGTTCAGTGTTTTTCATGGCCTCTCAGAGCTGAACCTTTTCCCCCTTCCTTTCTTTTTTGCCTCCAAACATTTGCAGCTTTTCAATTTTTCATCAGGGTGTATGAAATCCCAGGGTCATGCAGATGCCAGTCAGGCAATCCTTGCTGCGCCTTCCTCTTTTCTGTTTGATTATTTCCTTCTCCTATCTCTCTGCTGTCCTTGGTGGAAAACTCATCACCTCTGGATGTTGTCTGAGCACACACAAAGGCTGCCTCTCTAGCTTCAGCTGTTTGCAAATGATAGGTTCCTGGAAATAGAGCTGACAAAAGTGCTTTGTATTCTTTGTTTCTTATTTACCCAGAGGCACCCTTATTTTGCATTTGGCTCCTTCCAAGGACATCCAGTTCCTGGGACACTGTTTTATCCTTTTTCTATATTTTTGTTTTTTAAAAGCGCTCTACAAAATGTTTTCATCTTTACTGCCACCCCACGTCATTTCCTATTAGGAACAAAAGTCACTCTTTCTTGTCATCCTGTCAAAATATTCAAGGTTTGGCTCATTTAATAAAAGTTGTTGGCTCACCCAGTAGAACCAGATGCCTCCAATTAAATCCCAGTCAGAGGTGCACTGAGGTCGGGACTGGGGCCACCATTGGGCAAGTTGCCTCAGACATCTGATTCCTATTCAGCTATGAAATCTACTTAGTTGTTTAAGAAAGTTGCAGGGCTACAGGTAACAATGAAATGAATGTTATGCATCTCAGCATTGCATGCTTCATGGAAAATAGATAAATTATGGCATGACGAATAAATATTGTATGTCAAATCACCAGTGTAGAGATGAAAAGCAGCTTTCCAAAAGCTCTCATTAGCTTTGAATCAACTTATGTCAGTAAATGCTACTCGGTAGTAAAATGACAGTGTTAGATTTCAAGCAGACACAAGATTCAAGGGGACTCTTGTTATAGGCATTAGCCAGGCTCCACTTGTGCTTTCGAATTTCTTCGTTCAACACTGAACAGGATGGATTTGTATCATGAGCTGTCAGTTAGGAAGACCTCTGATGTGGTCATTTACAATGAGTTTTTCTAACAAACTATTTGGAGGAGGCTTGGTAAAGAGTCCACCTGCATTTTACACCTTTTAGTAAAGTATGACCTGTATGACCTACATCCAACAAAATATATTTTCTAGAGATTTTTCTAAGTCCTCCAGGGTGACTCTACAATAACTTTTGGCAAAAGCTTTTTGCTGTTTTCTATGTTGTCTGGTTTCCACAGTAAGTGCAGGAACATATCCTCTGTGGATATGGGGATAATGCCATATTCTACTTACTGGTCAGTGACCTGTGCTAGTGTGTTTTGACTGTGCACTGAACTGATGAAGAAGGATATGGTATTTATGTAGCACAGGAGTGATGAATATCAGACCCTAGGGTCAAATCTGGCTACATCCTCTTCCCTACGGCATCATCATTTAATAGTTTTCCACTTTTTGTGCAGATTTTTCACTTTACTTAAAGGTTGAGATGACTCTCTTGTGACTTAGTTACTGGAGGTAACATTTTAATCCATACTATGCTGTATATTAGGACTGAGTTCAGAGTTTTGGAATTAGATGTGAGAATCTATATTCAAATTCTTTACTCAGCCATGAGAGCGACTGAGTTGTCTGGGAAAGGTCTTTTAATATATTGTTTTGATGAAATGAACATTTTTGAAGGCTACCACTCAGAGTTACTTGGAGAAAGAGTAAGTACTAAATATTTACAATATGCCAAATATTTAGTACTGTGTTTATGTCCTTAGATCTGCCGCCCTTTCACTAAAATGCAGCCCCTGAGAACAGCTGTGGAAATGAATTCAGCCCTTATGGCAGCATCAGTTCCCCATTGGTGATGTAGTACGTTAACTATGGTTTACTTTAGAGTCAAGTTTAAGGACTGGCACCAGTAATAGGATTTGAGTGCACCTGGTAGCTGCTCAGGGATGGGAATAATGTATAATGTAGGTGTAACACAGTGTTTGGAAGGATTTATTGGACCACAGTTTCCAGAATGCTGCACTGCATAAAGCATATATAACTTTCAGAATCTCCAGTTCATGTGGAATAAAACATTTTATTCCACTTAGTGTCCTGGCTCTGGTTCAGTAAAATCCAGAACAGTAAGAAAGAAAAATTTCTGACTCATTAAGGCATGAGCCTATAAAGGTGTGAGCCAGTTTCTGCCCTGCACACCAATAGTGAGAAGTTCTGCATTGAAACTCAGATGAAATCAGAACCCTGAAGTAACTTCCAGTTTCTCTTTGAATGTTTTTGGTGGTTGTGATGTGGAAGTTTGGGGTGTATTTTACCTTATTAAAGGGTTTAGTGTGATTTTTTACTTCTTTAAAAAGTGGGTTTCAGGATGTTGTGCTTTCCCCCGATCTCTTTAAAATTCCTTGCTTCTGCCTTGGTATTTCTTGTATGAATTTCTGATACTATGTGTAACTTTTTTGACCAGTGGCAGGGTGTGATCTTTTCTTTATACTGGGAGTTTCTGATATAGGCTCTGGTAAAAGCCATACTTTTTGCCTTGTGGTTTTGGCTGATGATGTTTGGAGTGGTAGTGTAACCTCTGTGGTTTTCTGCTTCCCTGTCCAAACTGAATATTTCCTCCTTTTTGTCATGGGCAGCTCAGACAGTGGTTGGAAGGGCCAACAGGAGAGATGGAGGTCAGCAGCTTCCAGAAGTCTCATCAGCTTAATTAAGTCACTGCTGAGGAACACTTTGGGCTTGTGCTTTGACTTGGAACATTGACATTGGGCTTTGTTTGCACAAGCTTCTGGCATTTGCCTTCTGAACTGTGCTTCTGATAATGTAGTATAATCACACTACTTTTTTGACTTTTACACTTAGAGTGGTAAAACGATATTATTATATTACCAGGATAACTTTAACAATTAACAATTAAAAATCAGGAAAGATGGATACTGGAGGAGGAAAGGCCAATGAGAGTTTGGTTCATGATGGGGATAGCTGGGGGTGGAAAGAAGAAAGCCATGTCCACACCACATCTTAGCCACAAATCGGTTGATAGAAAATAAGTGTGCAAATCACTAAACTCTGCTACAATGAGAACAAACAAATCGGTTGATTGAAAATAAGTGTGCAAATCACTAAACTCTGCTACAATGAGAACAAACATGGATCCAATCACCAGTACATTTATAGCATGACTGGATGTGATGGTAGAAACAACTATTATAAGGTGTGAAATCCTGAAACAGAAGGTTCTGACATTTATCATAACTACTGAGCAATCTAGAGGAGCCCTGGGCCACTTCAGAAATAGGTTTTGAGCATAGTTCTTCATTCTGATAATGGTATCAGTTCCAGTCATGTGCATAAGCATAAGCATATATGAAATGTAAGATGGATGGATCGATATGATATGACTGGTATTCTGCTTCTTACATTTTAGATTAGTTTAGGAGTTATACAAGCATTTTCTCTTTATGCCAGTTTTGTGTGTCTGCCCAAAGTTATTGATGCCAGCTGTCCCTGTTTTTGTTTTCTGGTTTATATCTTTTCACTTGTCACAAGTTTAGCTTCTATTTTGCAGTTATAGCAGGCATGTTCACTCCTGACTAGTGTGCATATGTATTCCCAGGAGGCTTGGGAATTTGCACGTGAATGTATTTGAATGGTTCATGTTGATTCTAACAGAAGCTCAAGACATCAAGAGTCCAAGGAGGACAAAAATATCCTATTCCTCCATTATTTAATGCACATGAGCTAACTGAGATGGCAATTAAACCTGATTTGAAGACTGCTTATGGAACAGAACCCATTATTATTGTGTGAACAACCAGCTAGGTTAGAGGTCACAGGGCAAGTGATACGGTAGTCACAACTCTGCCTTTCTACACTTGCCCCTCACAATCACCACCTGGTATTTGTGGACTGAAACAGCTGCCTCTGTTTTCCTAATGATAAGGAAGAATCTGGAAAAAACTTACACAAATGTGTAGTTGAGAGTCCTCTGTGATGTTGTTAAGGAATAACAAATTTCTTTTACTTACACAATTGTGCAAACTCATGTTTTGCTATTAAACCTACTAAAAGATTTCCAGATTTTAGGCACTTATTTCATAGAATCATAGAATCATAGAATCAAAGAGTTGGAAGAGACCTCATGGGTCATCCAGTCCAACCCCCTGCCAAGAAGCAGGAATATTGCATTCAAATCACCCCTGACAAATGGCCATCCAGCCTCTGCTTAAAAGCTTCCAAAGAAGGAGCCTCCACCACACTCCAAAGAAGGAGCCTCCACCACATTTGCTCCATTATGTTCCAGCATAAAGATATTTTCAGTTCTAGGATCAATCAGCATTCTGTGTTGATACATGATCGCAATGCATAGTCTCTTCACTCAATTACATGGCTCCTAGAGCATTTCTGTTTCCTGCACAGTTTCCGTTTCTCTCCTAAAAAAGGTATGTAGTAAAGAGGAAGATCCCTTCTTTTCATTTGCTCATGTGTGGGTTTTGAGTTCTACTGTAAACATTTCCTTTGTGTGTGTGTGTTTTAAACAACCCCAATCTCCCCAATTGTTACAAGGATTAAAAAAAAAACCAGCAACATCAATTGACAACAATGTCAATAGGGTTTCTTCAATCAGCTAGTCACCTTACTTGTTAGCTTTATTTATCATGTCAGGAGTGAACCAAACATATGTATTGCATTAAAAACAAACAAACAAAACACAAAGTTTGTAAACTTAGCATTCTATTAAATGTCCTTTGACCAGTATCTGGCCACTTGGAGTGCCTCTGGTGTTGCTGTAAGAAGGTCCTCCATTGTGCATGTAGCAGGGCTCAGGTTGCATTGCAGTAGGTGGTCTGTGGTTTGCTCTTCTCCACACTCGGATGTCGTTGAGCTGATTGTGTAGGTAGAGATGCCCAAGGGTCTAAAAATAAGTTGTGTGAGAAATTTAGTTCCATCAAGGACATTAAAAAGATAGATCACATTTATATCTTCTGATTTGAACACAAAAATAGATGCAGTCTTTAATGAGAAAGCCACACATTTTTGGGTTTGTACCTCATTTCATGAAATTAAGAAGAAGCAGTTTGCAATATGCATCTATATGACAACTATATGTATAATATGCACTCTTATTGAAAAGAGGCATGAATTGATTGGGAAAGACAAGAACAAAATGGTTACAGATCTTTTTCATGTACACACACACACACACACACACACAGCATTGCATGCTGTCCCTGTGTGGGAGGGATGCAGTCTACATGGGAGTGGATTTGACAGATCTCTATGCTCTATTTGGGCCTGTCTCTGTGTTAACTTTCCCCTAATTATCTTCTCATTTAGTTTCTGACCTGCTAAGCAGTCCACGGAGATGACATAGCAACTATTTCTTCCCAATCTTTCCAAACTGGCAAATTTTAAAAAAGAACTCTTGTTAAAGGAACAAATGAGATTCTCACTTGGTTTTCATTTTATCCCTCAAAGTATACTTTGCTTTTATGAGCAGCAATCTCTTCCTTGGTGTGGATAGGAAATATTTCCCTCATTTATGAGAAAACTTGTATTATGGCTCCAAGGCTCTTGTTTAATAATAATAAAAAAGACTTTCTAGATCCATACAGTCTCATTTTTGAAGGAGGAAACAACCCTATCATTACATTATGTGACACCAGTCTGCCATAGCATACTGTCTATCAGTATATTTGTGGAGAAAACTAACTTTTAAATGGCACCACATTAAATATTTGAAGTTTTAAAAAAGGTATTTCCAGCAAAGGCTGTTGTTATTACAGGCTTATGATGAAGTGTCCTTTGCAGAAATAAACATGTGTGGTAATGGACCTGTAAGCTGATTTGCTCGAGGCATTGAAATTGCCACCTCATTGCTCAATATAATCTATCACTGTAGACATTAAAAGCACATTTTAGAGGGAATTATATGATTAATCTCAGTACAGTCCAATGAGAATCAAATGGTTTTCAACATTTGAGTAACACAGAAGGAAAATGAGAAGTGGTGATGGCAGTGCAATGCTAATGAGGACTTGCTGATGTAATATTAGATATGGAGATTACAAATTGGTTGTTTACCATTTGAGCATATTTTGGAAAAGAAGGTTTGGTATTACAGTTTTAGGACTTGTAGTCCAACCAGCCTGTTTCCATTTTTCCAGGCTTTGCAATATAGAAGGAACACCAGAGAGAAAGAAATGATTTTGGAAGTCATCTAGGTGAGTCCTTGCCCAATATTTGGAAGGCAAAGATATTTATTCAGGAGAGGTAAACTTCAGTTATGATTGTCTTGGAAGAAATAGTGAACAAAGAGTTTCACATGGTTCAAAACCAGATTGATAGCTGACCAGATTTTTTTTAAAGTTGTCCTGCCCTCTTCATTTCCCTATTATGGCAGCTAGATCCAGAAACATCAGCAAGTGAAATGTATGACTCTAAAGAAATGTATGTCCTTCAAATGAGACAGAAACAAAAACCCATTTTTGGCCTTAAAGATACCACATATATCACTGCTGGTTATCAGAGGCAGCACATCTGTGTGACTGTATGGTTTGCTTGGGAACACGAAAAGGAAAGTGAGAGGAAGCCCACCATCTTGCTGGTGGGCTTCCTCTCACAATGTGCGAATGGAGTGTTGGACTAGATCCATGAAGTCTCTTTTTCTGAAGGTGTTATGTAAAGTGCTTTGAGCAGTTTTCTGAACAGATTTCCAATCCAGAGTGTGGTGAAGTTTTGCCAACATACATACACTAAACAGCTAATTGTCAAAAGTAGCATCATGGATTGTCTCTGTGGTGCTTCTGGCTGGGTACATTCGGAAATCTGAGAAGCCATTTCATATATTTTAATTATTGGAGCTCAGCATCTCATTTCTGCCTTAGGAAAGTGCCTTTGCAGATGGGCATCAGGGGAGGGAGGCGGGAGGGTTTGCCTAATAAATTCTGTGTTGGACTGCTCAGTTTTTGTTAAATTATATGCATCAGTAGCTCCCAAATGACAATTCTCTTGCCTTACCAATGAGTCTAAAATTCAGAGGATGACATGAAACTAAGTTCTTTGCTCAATGAGTATTAACAAAAGGCTTTAAAGTGCTGAATAATTTACCGTATGACCCCTGTAACCATGGAACAGATATACGTGATTTCATTTATTCACAGTATCACTTATTCACTTAGGGCCTCCTGTACAAGCAGTACTCTTTTCTTGGTAATTGTATTGTTTGTCCCATTGAAAATATTAGGATCTACTGAAGCAGATAAAAGCTCTTTTTTGAAGTGGTGGTGGGGTGGTTAGCTGTGGTGTGGTTGGCAAAGAACTCTGATCTTCACAATGATCAGGAAAGTAAGTTACAATGGCCTAAGTTAGGGATCCATAACTTTAACAGGATGCCCAGTGTATTTTAAAAATGTCTTCCAATATGGTGATTTTACAAAATGCATTATGGGAAGTGGAAGCAGATGGAAAATCAGAAGAGCTACTTCCCTTCTTCTGGGATCCGTAAGAGGGACCTGGTTGGGCACTGTGGGCAGAAACATGAGCCTGATCGAGCTTTGGTCTGATCCAGCAAGATCCTTCCTTTCTGGAAACCACTGAAATGTCTGAAAAGTGTTCACATTCTCTCCTCTCCAAGAACTCTAATGAAGACTCCAGTTTTCAAACAGCTTGTACTTAATCACTGCTGTTTCAGACTGTTTGAGCATCATGTGTGTTTTATTGTTGTCTTTTTAAAGCATAATCTGCAGTGATTCACTGCTGTGTTATTATTGGACACCCCACAAGTGCTGTAACTTTCATAAAGAAAAAATACTAAAGAAAATAATTTCCCTCTCCCTAATCAATAATTTCTCACTTTGTTCTGATGTTTTAAAATATGTTTCGTGATCCCACCCACTGTATTTGATGGAGATTAAAAATTTGTTTGAATATCAATAGAGAATGTTTGAAAAACACAGAATTATTAGTAAGAAAGCACAGCAGCATTCATGTTATTTCAGTGTGGTTGCAATGTAAAAAAAATTGTGCTCTGAACCAATCATTGTAAGGTGATTGACAGCTCCTGGAGGATATATAGTAAAAGTGTGTTGCACCTGTAATCGAATGAGGCTACCAAGACTATAACTAATGCTGGTTGACTAGTTAAAGGCCATAATAAATATGTTGGTTGCGTCTCCTTATTATAGGGTGGATGTCTGACTTTTAGCGCCAAGCTTCGTTAGGCATCTTTATGGCACCCTAATGCATCGTTTTTTGCATGTTGTAATTTTCAGAATTACAGTCGCATGTCCTCGGGCTGCCATAACAGAGGCTGTGTAGTAAAATGGAAAGCATTTTGGACAGGCATGGGGCATGAACATTTGCAGTCTGTCATTCTGAACAACTAATAAATGGGGATGAATTTTCAGAGCCTACAGATTTTGGGAGAGGTTTCCTTTTAAAAGGACTCGGTAAGTAGGTAAATAATTGTATCACCTTCAAAAAGTGGTTTCTGTGAGGCAGCAAGTTATACCTCTTATGCTAGTGCTCCTCGAAATCCAAGGAATGCTGGAGTTTTGTATGACTGGAAGCTTAGATCAAATAATTTCTGAGCACATGAAGCAGCTGTACTGTGCATGCCACCCACTCTTGTAGAATTAAAGATGATCAGTGTTTCAGGCATAAGAATTAGCAGAGATTTTCATGGCCCCATAAACTGTTTTGTGGTCTGTCCAACTCTTTGAGACACAGTGCTGCAAAGGCAACATGAATTCTGTTATACGCAAAGGAGTTAAATGGCACACTTGTTATTTTGAGCTGTATATACTGAATAAGGTATACAGTATGTCCATGGAAATGGGTGCCAGCAATGAATCACTCACTGTCAGGATTTTACATGGTCTGGATCTTGAGGAGGAGGCAAGGGACTCCACTCCAACAGAAAGTTTTAAAATGTGTTAAATTAGTTTGAAGGGTTTTTTTTTTTAAAAAAAGCATTTTATCTTTTTATGTATTGTTGCAAATCATATGGGCATTCTTTTTAATGGGTTGTTGTATGTTTTTTGGGCTGCATGGCCATATGTTAGAAGCATTCTTTCCTGATGTTTTGCCTGCATATATGGCAGGCATCCTCAGAGGCAACCTTCGAGTATGCCTGCCATAGATGCAGGCAAAACGTCAGGAGAGAATGGTTCTAGAACATGGCCATATAGCCCGAAAAACCTACAACAACCCAGTGGTTCCAGCCATGAAAGCCTTCAACAATATATTTTTTAATGTTTACATTACATGTTTTTAGTTGATTTTTTTAAAAACTTGTAAGACATTTTGAGCCTCAATTTTGGGAGAAAGGTGCCATGTTGTTATATAAATATAACAACAGCAGATATAATAGCTTGAAAGTACCTACACATTAAGTTTTCTGGGTTCTCTATCCAAATCATGATTCCTATCTCACTTATGTTCTTTCACCCTATGGATTTCAAAAGCCAAATCAGGTGGTCCTGAGAAATCTTGAGGCAACATAATAGTATTTATTTGATTACCAGGAAAATTTATTACTGGGGTGGCTTCTCAGAAGGCAAGACCGACTGAGGAGGAGAAAAAAATCAAAAGAAGATTCAACTGTAAACAGTAATCAAGTGTATGACCACGAGGAGAATGAGGTGGCAGTGAAGACTGGCATCTCTTGGTCTCTTTGCTGAATTATGTACTCTGAATCCCACACTGGGCACTTATGCTGGCTGGTGGCTGGTCATGCACAGCTAAATGTAGTGAACCTTATGTGTAGGTGGGAGTGAAATGAATATGACTAGTTACCAGGGAAATTGGAAAGAACGCAGAGGAAGGGAGTTATATATCATCAGAGTGGGAAGCCTGGGAGGTGGGAGAGAGGATCCTTGGTGAGAGGGTTGAGGAAATAAGAGATGCAGTGTGCTAGTTGTACTCTGAGCATATATATTACCATAGAATTTACTCATGAGGCACAGGTTGTTGTTGATGAGTTTGCTTACAATCTAAAGTGTGATTCTGAGCACCTACACTCTGTAAATTATGTTTCCCCAAACGTTTTGTGACCATAATTTGTGTGTGTGTGTGTGTGTGTGTGAGAGAGAGAGAGAGAGGGGGGGGGGGGAAAGAATAAAATGTTCTGATACCAATTCAAAACAATGCTAACCTATGACACATATTTAAGCATTACTGGATATCTCAGCTTCTAAGCACTGTTCTTGTGCCTGCCTTATTGCAAAACTTCACTTGTCTTGTACCCATATAAATGAACCACACTAAGAACTTCACTAAACTGCTTTTTTGACTTGTATGTAAAACCTGCTTTTACATTAGCTTGTATGTAAAACAGTTTTGTCTCATTAACTATTCTTTGTGATCATTGCTGAGAACTTGTCACCTCATCACCCTACCCATATGTTTTGCATTTCTGGTACCATTCACACTTCCTGTTTTCCTCCCGTATTAGTTGACACACACCCCTATCCAGTTCATGCATCTGATAAAGTGGGTTGGAGCCCATGAAGGCTTATGTCAGAAATGTATTTTTTTTAAGTTAATGTTGCACAACTTCTTTATATATCTTTATGCTGACAGAGGCTAACACAGCAATGCCATTGTAAGTATTATGTTTTCCAGAACAATAACCAAAATACTGAAATACAACGTGTGTATTTGGGAGGTACTCAACTTAATTGATAGATAACACGCTAAACCTTTATGTGGTCATTGTTTGGCTCTTACTGAATACCTAGGTTGAAGCAGGATGGCAAAACATGCCATATGGAAATCTAAGCTGAAAATTGCTACTGAGATTTTGTATTTTATTTTGTTGAGATATTTATTGCTCTCACTCAAAATAATTTTCACAAAATTTTACAAGCATCTTAAATTAGACTATGATATTGCCAAATCTGGCTGGTAGCAATGACTAGCCAGGGTTTCAGGCAGGATTCCTTCCTAGACCTGCTTGAATATCTCTGGCACCCTCTGGGTTGTTTTGCATCCAAAGGCTAACTAGGTCTAAATCCTGCTTTTGTTTCTATATTGATGCTCAGCATTTTAATGTAAATCCCATTAAGTTCAAGAGGACTTGCTATAGATGCCAAAGTGGACCAGGGTAAAACCCAGAGGCCTGTGGGATGTATGATGTGCTGAGACAAAAAGAGGCGGAGAAGGAGGGGGAAGGAGTGAAAGGAGGAGATGCACAGGTAAAAGGGTAACCCCTACCTCTTGGTTTCCTTGCTTCCCTAGACAGGGCTACCAAATCCAGATACCTCAAACACAAAATATCTGTATAAATGTTTTTGGACATAGATTGGAGACTTACAAAACTAGAAAGCATAGGGAAATGATATCCATGGCACTCTCTTTGTTTTTGGCTGCCTTGAAAACAGGAAGATAAAGAGAGGTCCCTTATAGTCCTGCTACAACAGTTTGTCTCAAGGTATCAAAGAAGCTTACTGCAAATGACATTTTCGTGTCCCAATTTCCAAATTATTAGGAACATATTGGTTTGCTGGAGGGCTGCAAAGGTAGGTGTTGGGAGCCACATTTTACTATAATAAATCCCCAGCAGTTACAATGATATTATGACTACTGAACAGGATTTTTTTTCATGTCAGGAGCAACTTGAGAAACTGCAAGTCACTTCTGGTGTGAGAGAATCAGCTGTCTGCGAGGATTTTGGCCAGGGGACAGCCAGATGTTTGATGTTTGATGTTGTACCATCCTTCTTTCATGTCCCCGCATGGGGAGCTGGAGCTGACAGAGGGAGCTCAATCCACTCTCCCTCGATTTGAACCGTGGCTAGAATAAACTATGCAAGGCATTGGAGAACAAAGGAGACCTCAACTCAGGAACAATGGCTAATGAAGATTATAGATATTATGAATATGGACAAATTGACACAACTGATGAACACAAATCTGAAACCAAAAATTCAAAAAACAGACTGGACTTTAGTAAAAGACTTCATAATCCAAGAAAACTTGAAATGGATAATTGACTTAAGATGAAAACTAGAATAAATAGCTCCTAAGGAAAAGGAAGTAAAAAGCGACAGCCATCAAAGAACGGAAGACTTTGAAGAATACTGCTACTGAGGTGAAGATGATTGGAAGTCAGAAACTACCCATTCCCCAAAACCTATTTTTCCCTTCACCTATCTACCCTATACTCATTCCCTAATCCGTCCCCTTTTTCCTGGCTCTTCCCACCCTCTTCCTTTTATTTTAACCTATTTCTGTAATAAAAAAAACCCTAATAAAAATCTCTCTATATATTTTTAAAAAAACTTCTACTGCTTAAACTTAAGAATTACCACCATTTGTGCATTGTTCAAGCAATCCCTATTCATTCTGTCTTGTTTCTTTTCTTCCTTCTTTTGGCAATTTGCTACATAATCTGCAGTTTATCGACATCTGTTCTGTGCAGTTATCTGCCAAGCTTATTTTTTTCTCTTCTTTTCAGTTTAGTTTATTCAGTCCCATGGCTTTGGGGTGTTATTTCTCCTTCATAATCTTGTCAAACAGTCAGGAACACAGGTTTTGGCAGTTGGTGAAAAATCGATGGGTACCCATGAGCTCTTCGAATCTAACCCAAGACAAAAAGCTGGAGAGAAGTTTCAGAATTTTAATATTATGTCTTATTAGATTTTGAAATTGCTAATATTTGCTTGGAGATGCAGTGGTGAGGATAACTTCAGCTTCCTCACAAAAAATGTACAGATTGGTGAATCTGTCAAATTAAGTCTGATTCAGATTCTATTGTCTTTAGGGTTAGGCCATATGAGACTTCAACTTTTTGTGCACATATATTCATACACATTCTTTCCTCTTTAAAAATGAACACATGCCCCTGAGCATTTTGCATATGTAAAATTTCCATCTTAAGACTCTTTTCCAATGTGTACATCTTTTCAAATACATTTGTTTAGATTTTGGCTTGCAAATGCATTGCAGACTCAGATATGGATGAGATGTGGTAAATGTATTCCAGGGAGATTTCTGCCCTTTGAAGGTGTGCAGGATTTTGAAGTAAAACACAGAATCCATATTACATTTAAGCATGTTTAACAGTCCCAGTCCACAAAACCTTCTCCTTCGCTTCTTAAAGGTATAATCTGAAGTAGTTTTGATGCGAGACTGGTGGACATTTGTTTGACCCCTTTTCCTTCCAGCTGTTGCTCCATTGCTATTCCCCTTGCTTTAGAAACTTTTCATCCTGTACGTTTCCAGGTGTCTGTTTCTGCACAGCAGGAATGGCAATATTTGTAGAAAACACTGCTGTGTTGTGCGTAAGCAAACAAAGAGCCATCATAGTGTAGTGCTTTGAGCATTAGATTATGAACAATGCTTGCTAAGAAAACTCCCTGGAAGGGTCACCAGAAGCCAGAAACAACTTGAAGGCACAAAAACAACAACAACGACAAAACAGCAATGAAGAATGTAACTCCCCCCTCCCCATCAACAGTTTGGAAGGTATTAGAAAGACTACTGTGGGATACCTGCATCTTTTCAATGACAGCTTGGTTTTTTGACTCAGATAATGCATTCCATTTGTCATAGATAAGACTATATCTTATTTTCAAAAAAGAGACAGATATACTTATTTTTAAAGAGACAAGAGATATACTTATTAAGGTCTCTTCTATGGAGGAGGCACACTTACTAAGCACTGATATATGTTCCATTTCACCTAATTGCGAGCAAATAACTTAAGAAGAGTATGACTGGATTTGACTGTCAGTCTGTTATAGCATGGAGAAATGACGTTTTTTGGACTACAAAGCCTAAAAAGGATCATGGCCATTCTGGCTGTAGAATTGTAGGATCTCTACTACAAACATATTTTTTCCAATATGAGCTTCTGGTTTATCATCTTGTTTTCCATAGTAGTAAAAGAGATGTCTCCAGAAAGCCTGCAAGCAAGGCTTGAAGTCAACCCACTTCTTCCCGTATTATATCTGAGTAACAGCTATTCAAATGTTTCTTGTAAAGCTGGAGCTAGAGTGATTATTAGTAAGCAATATGCTTATTTTCCACTGCTTTGTCACATCCCATAGAATCACTATAGATTATTGGGATTTTGTTTGGGCTAAATCTCTCCCATTGCTTGGTCAAATCTCTCCTGGCTTCCAAGTCATACTTTGGGGACCAACCACATAATGTAGTATCACATGATGGAAATGGATAGGGTCTCTATGGGGGACGTTAATTCCAAAATACCATGATTGCCATCTGATTCAGTAACATTCTATAAATATGATACAGCTTGAGAAGTTTCCACTTCCTCCTTCTTGTTTACCAGATTCCCAACTTTTCAGATAGATGAAATAAAATCACAAAACAAAGGTTATGAAGGAGATGATGATGACGCTAGAAATCAAATCCACACTTCTGAGGAACCCCCAAATACTTTCAAACTTATCATTCTCAATTTTGTGCCTTGGATTGTACCTACCATCATCCCAAGCCAGCATGGGACAGTGAGTGACAGGATTCATATCTGGGAAAGGTTTCAGTAGGATTGCTTTCTTAGTCAGTATGTTCAAGAGTGGGTTCCACTTTAGATTTCACATACGTTGCTGAAAAGAAGATTTAGCCTCCATTCACTGCCTTTTGTTCCTAATGTTTGATGACATATTTGAACGAAGAAATATAGTTTCCATAATTTGAACAAACAGGTTGCTCTTTATAGCCTCCTTCAGGGTGATTCAGTGTCCCATACACAATATAACAGTACCATTAACATTTTACAAAGGGTACATAAATAGGTTAAAAATGTTGGAGAGGTTTTAAGCCTTATCTCCACATTTTCCTCTTCGTCTGCTCTCTTGAGTGTATCACAGAATAGCAGGATGCTTTGTGCTGAGGTGTGTGTTTGTTTCCATGCTTTATAGTTCTTGTTATTACTGCTGTGTTGACCTCAGCACATTTTATTTAAGTTTTCTGGTTTTTCATTTTTTAGCAAATGGTATTATAGAACAACGATTGGACAGCCCATGTAAGGAAGACGTGATTGATGAAGGAAGTGCTGCCAGAAAGAGTCTCAATGTGCAAGGCATGAAGAATCTTTACTGATGGGATGGGAGGAATAGTTTCCTCTCCCTTCCCCAGTGTATAACAAAAAAGGAAAAAGACGTCCTTTCAAAATAAAATCAAATCCAAGTAGCATCGGGGTTTCTACCAAACACAAAGGATAGAGGTTACTAATTGACACAGAAGTTTTGAGTTTGCTTGAAGTGTTCTCAGGGTCATGTGGCAAAGTTGGGGAGAACTTTTAGGATTGTCAGCCATCCATAGGAGAGGTGAGGAAAAGCAGTGGAGTAGATAACTCTAAGATTAGATACCACTTCAGCAAATCTTAAATATATACCAGCAGAGTTACGCTATACTACTTCATATTGTATATCAACATAGTGTAACATATGTGTATCAATCCTCAGTATGTAATTGCAATGCACAATGCAGGAAGACAATGCATAGAGACAATACACATTCATGTGCTATTTTATATATTTCAGTGTTCTACTACTACATGTGCAAACGTCTCAAGTGCATAATTCCACTTACATCAACTAAAGATCTAATGCATGTGATTGAAACATTTTGTTTAAACTGTGATGTGGGAGTTTTGGTCTGCCACCATTGAGGAATATGTGTGGCTTTCTAGATGCTGAGCTGTTACTGTCAGCCTTAGCCAGTATATTCAGTGGCAAGAAATGATAGGAGTTACAATTCTAGAATGTCTTGATGCATGCACATTTCCCATCCCACAGTAGTGTCAAATTTTTGGCCCTCCAAGTGATTTGGACTTCAGCACCCAGAATTCCTGGCCATTGGATAAGCTGGTTAGGGTTTCTGGGAGTTGGAGACCCAAACATCTGGAGGGCCACATTTGAGACCTCTGTCCAGTTACACAAATAGGCCAAACGCTTCCACCATTCCTCTTGAAAGAGATAGAGCCTAAAAGTTTATCCCACAAAGAGCCTTAAATGTAATTGCTGGTTCAGGAAGTTGCAATTTGAAAACTATAAATAACTTAATGGATCAGCAAATCCCGCAACAGGGACTAACAATTTAACGATGCAAGGGAAGAGCTGAAACATGTGTATACCCCAGATGTCACAGAACAGCAACTTCCAACATTCCTTACCATACGGTAGGGATGCTGGGATTGCAGACAATCAACTTTTAGCATGCTGCACTGTTTCTACCCCTTCTTTAGGCCACAGCACAATATTTCTTGCTCACTGGTACATACAGTAGGAAAGTTGTACTATGCCCTTATGTTCAAGAATGGCCACAAAGCTATATCTCATCTCCCCAGGGAAAATGAGGATCCTTAATTACTAAATCACTTAATGTGTGTTCTGCTTTCCCATAAACAAATTGTTTAAATAGGGTTGCCAGATGGCTCCTGTACCTTCATCAGTTGAAGAAGAGAGGGAAATTCAGCAGGACTTGCTTGTTACAAACCCAGGTAACAATAAACACTTACTGAAATTCCCCCTTCTAACAAACCATGATAAGTACTACACCTCCCTGGCTTGAAAAAGAGAAGGCTGAGAGGAGACATGATGAGGGCCGTATATAAATATGTGAGGGGAAGTCATAGGGAGGAGGGAGCAGGCTTGTTTTCTTCAGCCCTAGAGACAATGGCTTCAAACTACAGGAGATTCCACCTGAACATTAAGAAGAACTTCCTGAATGTGAGAGCTGTTCATCAGTGGAACTCTCTGCCCTAGAGTGTGGTGGAGACTCCTTCTTTGGAGGCTTTTAAGCAGAGGCTGGATGGCAATCTGTCGAGGTGCTTTGAATGCGATTTCCCTGCTTCTTGGCAGGGGGCTGGACTGGATGGTCCACGAGGTTTCTTCCAACTATGATTCTATGATTCCCTTTGGTTTTAACACTGGCAAGCCCAACCAGAGAAGAACAGAAAATTTTAGTATCCTCAAAGCATTTCTATCTATATAAAAGAAAAAAAAACACAGAATAAAACATCAGCATCAAACCAATCTGTTTCTTTATCAGATCAAAAAAGCGAAATGCTCTCCCTTCAGGGTAATTATTACTGGTAGAAAAACGTGGCCTTCCAAGGAATTTCAAAGGGAGGCAGGGCCAGTTGCCAATCTCAGGCCGGGAGTCTGGACGAGAAGCTGGAAATAACAGCCCTGTTTCCTCTGTAGTGCCTCTGCAGTAATTTTGCCTTGTCTACCTGATGGAATTACTCATCACTGAATAATAAAGTGACAGTGCTTAGTTAATTAAATTGTTAGCTTAAGTGATTAAATACCTTTGAATTAGGAAACCACTTTCTCAACTAATTAGCTAAATACATTGAATACCTTTAACATGTAGATGTAGGCTAAAACTTTGAATGGCAGCTTCCATCTTAAAAGATGCATTTCCTCTATGAAATAGCACCTTGGGGTGGATTAGAAGACTAGGGAAGTCTGGGTTCAGAGCCATGGTTCAACTGGAAAATCTAGTGGGAGACCTGAGCCAATTGCTCTGTTTTAGGTTAAGTGGTTGTGCCAATAAAATGAAGGAGATGGGGTTAAGAAGGTGAAATACAGATGTAGAAAATAAACAGATATAAAGGAAATTTAAGGAATGGCATCTGAATGGTGTATATGCACATAAAGGCACTTAAACCATCTTCTATTGGAAATCATTTATGGAGTTTCTGAACAATAAGTAATCTAACAACATAATAATTTATGGTTTTGGTTATTGGGTGACCTTGGGTACATCATACACTCTCAATTTCAAAGAAAGGCAATGGCAAACCTTTTCTGAACAGATCTTGCCATCATAGATGGCGGTGGACAGGGGAGCATTCGCACAATTAAAACTTGTGCACCAGCTGCGCCTCTACCTTGGGAAGTCTGACTTGGCCATGGTAGTCCACGCTCTGGTTACATCCTGTATACACTACTGCAATGTGCTCTATATGGGATTGCCTTTGAAGACTGTTTGGAAGCTTCAAATACTCCAATAGGCAGCAGTCAGATTGCTCACTGGAGTGGCGTTCAGAGAGCATACAACCCCTCTGTTATGCCAACTCCACTGGCTGCCAGTTTGCTACTGGGCACAATTCAAAGTGCTGGCTTTAGCCTACAAAGCTCTGAATGGTTCTGGCCCAGCTTACCTGTCTGAATGTATCGCTCCCTATTATTTAGTTGGATTTGTAATGTTACATTATATTTTCTATTTTTAGTTACATTTGCTTTTTTCATTTTTCACCATTGGATTAGCAAAATTGCTCTAAAAAATAGAACAGTGGTATATGTAGGAAGGCAGAGTTATGAAGGTGTGTGGATGTACAGTTGTGGGACCATGAACTGGTGAATCACCACAATTGTAAATTGAAAATGTTTGTGATATTGAAAGTGATCAACCTGTTATGTAGCTGCTATCAATGATAGCAATGAAATGGTAGTTCTATGCAATAAAATAATTTGTGTTTTGGTACTGTATTTATTTATTTTCTTTTCATTTTTTCTTTTTCCCTTTCTGCTAGATTCTTTGTGTTAAAATGAATGTACATCCCCCTCCCAAAGGCTTTTAACCATCTTGTTTTATTCAATTATATATAGGGTCACCCCTCAAAATGTTTACAGCTTTAATAGCTTGTAATTCTTTAATCTTTAAAGCATTTTTTTCATAAAATATATAAAACCTGAAAGGATTACAGAATACAACAATAAAGAAGTGTTGTAAAATTACAAGAGAAAATTTAATTGACGTTAGCAATTTTATGCTTTGACAATGTGAACAGTGCATTACTGAGCAGGGTCGACAACTTGAACACCTTACATAAAATTGGAATTTGAGATGTAATTTGTAATGGATTAAATCATTATTATAACATTTAATATTTGATTTGAATGTATTTACTTAGCTTTCAAATAGTCTAACTACTCTTTCCTGTTAAAGGGTATATACACATTTTGGAAAACCCTTATTTTTGCAGATCTGTTTGATTAGACAGCCAGTTAATTAAGTCTGTAGTTCTATTCCTCTCTTCCCTTAACACAGTAGGAGTTACCTCAGTAGGTTTGTATAAAGAGCCAGTATGTTTCAGAGGAAGGCAATGCAAACCACCTCTGAATATTTCTTGCCTCAGGAAACCTTAATTAAATGTACAGAGTTACTGTAAATTGACAGATGAATTGAAGGCACACACATCCATATATAAATGGTTTCAGTGCTGGGCCAGGATTTCAGGAGATTAGGGTTCAAAACCTTGCTCAGTTATAGAAACACCTTGGGCAAATCACTCTCTCTTAACAGTAAACCTCTCCCAGATAAATCTTCCCAAGAAAACACAATGAAAAGGTCCTTATACATTCAAATTTACTTGAAGGCACACACCACCACCACCACCAACAACAAGAATAGTTTTGAATAGGATTGCACTATTAATAACGTTTAATTACCAGACATATAAGCACTAAAAAGGCGTCTCTAGCTACAACCACTAGTTTTAAATGTAATAATCTTTAGCACAATCATTTCAAATTTATTTCTCCATTTGGTTCATGCTTATGCTCAGGTTATAGTATTGGGTAGAGAAAATTAGGCTATATATTAAACAAATATAAGTGTCACGCCATGTATGCGTTTTCAAACTGTGCAGCAGAATCGAAGTAGATCCTGTTTTAGATATTGTGTCCATGTAAACAACTTCTTGGCCCATCTTTATGCATTCAGATGGCCACTACCCTCCTCTTTAAGTCACAATACAGTCCTAAAGACTGACCAATCAACAACGACAACAACAAAACTTAATTACAGTCACTGACAAGCACAAAGTGGAACTGACTAATCAATTTTTTTATAACTGTACATGGGCATCAAAGGGAGGAAGGATGGAAAGAAGGAAGGAAGGAAGGAAGGAAGGAAGGAAGGAAGGGAGGGAGGGAGGGAGGGAAAGGAAAGCTAAGCTGCCCAGAGAGTGAAAGAAAAAATGTTCTTTGTAGCTGTTCTTGTATTACAGAATTTCCTCCCACGGAATCGTCAGATGACTGAATTTGTTCATCTTCCAGAATGATTCCCTGCTTTCTGTTATACTTTCCTATAGCCAACACACAGGTTAATCCCAGAGCTGAGACGGAGCTAGTTATAAGTGAGACCATCTGTTCTGTGATACCTTCCTGTGAAAATGAGGGCAAATTTCACTGCTTTTGGGGTGAGACAGGATAATGATACTTTCAGGATAAAATTGTTTTTTTTTTTTACATTACACATTTGGGAAAGAGGTGGAAGAAAGAATCACTTATCTTGAATGAGAGGGTGTTAGTAGTTCCAATATCAATGTGGTGGTGAATTCACTTTCATCTGAGGTACTCATCTTTAGCCACCAAATGTTCAGCACCTTGGATAACCCTTTTAAAGTTTATGTTTGATGTTGTTTTTGGATAAATAGAAGACATGTTTGGATATGTATAAAACACTTGATTTTTTTTACAGTTTGTGAATGAATACCTAAATCTGGGCACAATTCTCCACTCGTTCAAAAAAGGTGCTGCTGGTGGGGTGGCCTTCTCGAGGAGGAAGACTGAGCTGCTTTATTCATTTGGATAGGAATTGCTACTATTGAAGTTACTGTCCAAATGCTGATTCTTATGTCAGTGGGCAGGAAGCGCTCTCTGGCTTTAGTTTAACTTCAAATGAGTTAAATGACTTCAATATATCCTTTAATATTAAGAGTAAAACCTGGAGCAGATTCATCATTATCTTGCCATGCCGGCTACTATATCTGAGTAGCTGAGGTGTTCATCTTGCTTCTTAAAACAAGGGTTCATTTATCTATCCATTGCAGAAAGTCCTGCTGGCTAGCATTTTAGGAATATTGTGTTCCTCTTGCTTTTTGTGTGCCATGAAAAGAGCCTTCAGGATGTAGGAAAGGAATTAAAAAAGAAAATTAGAAAGGTCACATGTGACTGTCCAATCAAAGTATAATCTGCCTGAAATAGACAGGCTTGAAATTCTGCTACTTAGTTAATTGCGAGAGATAGAGTTTCCAACCAAGGAATGTTCTTTTAAGGCATAGTTCCTTCCAGGACACCAAAACAAACAAACAAACAACTCTTTTTCTTCAAAGAATATTTTCTTCAAAGCTCCTTTACTCAATGTGAATTTCATTTGTTTCCTCCTCTACCATAGAGATCTTTCAGGGCTGACATATCTTGAGTTCATTTCCTTTAGGTAAGACAGAACTGGAAAGTTAAAGTATATTGTTCAAATTTACTGTCTGCTTAAACTAAAGAGAGGCAAACTCATTGCCATATGCCAAGACTGGCCACTATCAACAGCAGATAGAAGGGATGGTTTATTTTTTTATGACTGGCTTTTCCAGACTAGCATTGCTGAGGATGTCAAAGGTTTGGCCCCTTCATAGAAATCTGTGGTCCCAACAACAACAACAACAACAACAACAAAACTTTATTTATATAACACTCTATCTCTATCTCCCTGAGGGGACTCAGAGTGGTTTCCAAGTAACATCATCAATACATACAGAGTAAATAACACAAACATAAAATTAACAAAACAATATAAGCATAAAATTGTCATAGTAACACACATATATTAAAAGTAATCCTGCCTATTCATGATGATTTAAAAGGTCGGCCCCAGTCTAGTGCAAGCTCAAAATTTCTCGGGGGTCTGGGAAATTAAGTGCAGTGCTATAGCAGGCAACAACAATAACAGTTACGGTCTATGGCTGTTCATTTCCGGGGCCTATTAGAGGGAGTGACCTGGGTAATTGGTAGGAAGAATAAGGCCATATTTAACAACTGAGCAAGAAGAAACCACAGGCTGTTGAAACCACCAGGTCTTCAAGCTCGCCAGTGCTCTGTCCTGAATCATCCAGCATATTCTTGTCTGCATGGATGCAGATGGAGCTTAGCAGAAGACCTTCAGCTCCATTTTCAGCCCCTCCAGTTACCTGCAAGGTACTATACTGGACATTGCCAACATATGAGCTGAGTATAAATACAAGAAAAGGGGTCAGTGTTCTGAAAAACAACCACATAGATATGAACATTGTTCTCACTGAATCTCTCCGTTTCTCATTGGCTTTACCATTTTATCCCATTTCTCTCCTGATCTGTGATAATTCCATATGCCCTGCACATAAATTCATTTCTATTTTGGTTTGTGTGTGTTTTCTAAGTGTACACTATTTTGGTACTTTTTTCTCAACATGCATTTTCCATCCATTTTTATTTCAATTAAAATGTCCCGGTACACATTTTCAGAGTACAGGCTGCGAGTTATAAACATCTGACTTACAAATGACTCATAGTTAATAATGGGGGTGAGGGTTAGGGTTAAAGCTTCTCCTTGGATGGGGAAGGAATTATCAGGGGGAAAGGTGTCTCCACTGAAGCTGTATCACCAATCCTTGTTTCCACAACAAGCTATTTTTTTTTTCAAAATTCAAAGACAGAAAGTGAAATCTTCTGCACAGATAGCAGAACAAACACCACAGGGATGCTGGCCCTTCCCTATGCTATCTATCTATCTATCTATCTATCTATCTATCTATCTATCTATGAAAGAAAATCTGGGGTTATGGTTAAAAAAGGTCCCTTGTTCTGGCATACATACAAATTCAACTTAAGAACAAACCTACAGAACCCATTTTGTTTGTAACATGGAGACTGTCTGTATACAATTTTATTTTTGCTGTGAATCTTTTTAAATGCATGCACAGAATTTCTCTGTGGAATGCATTAAAATGTGTGAATTTTGGAATCATGTGCTGTTCTGTTGGCAGTCTTGATTGTTTGAAAATGATACTTCCACCCAGGTATGTAATTCCCAGCAAATGTCTTTTCCATACTTTGGGCAGTATGTCCACCTACTTTGCATCAGCTCTGCAGACAAATCCTACATCTTTTGCACATTTTGTCCTATTCACCCCCCCCCCCCCGCCCCAATATCTTCTATGCACTGTCATCTATTGCTCTATCTGGACATATAGTCACCTACTCTTGTGTTCAATTGGAAATATGTCTTTTTCTGTTAGAAAAAAAATGATGGAAACAGTGAGAAAAGCCTAGAGGATTACAAAAAGCCAAAGATATACCTTCGACTACAGATCTGGATTCCCCTAAGAAATTCTGGGAATGAGGCAGCGCAGTTTCACAATAACGGCTTCATCAGGAAGCACTCAAGATTTGTCAGAGTTCAGCGCTGTAGCACATATAATATAAGTGTCTGTGAGATTACCTAGTTCCCACTCCAGTAATTCTTCTAAATGTGAATTAACTAAGACAAAACACTTTTAGGGTTTATTAATACAGAACGAGAGTAGAAGAGTACCCCTTTCTTTTGACAATCTGCCTTAATTTTCAAGTATGCTATATGAGACCCCTCTGCCATCTTAACCTGAGCTGCCTAAGGAAACACATTAAATCTCTTGTAACAGATAAAGTTATTAATGTGTCTAATTCTCATTGATCTATGGGGGAAAAGATTCAACCTGAAATTCATTAAATTGAGGCTAGGTAAAATGAAGAAGTAAAGAAACCTGCAGGCAATTTATCATCTCTTGGCATGATAGCTAATGAGAGAAGTGGAGTAATGGGAGGGGGTTTGATTCAGCCCCCTCACTTTGTAAATATAACTTTATTGACAGGGTTCACTGAAGCTGAGTTTACCTTCTCATAAAGGTCGGCTTACCATTGAGAACATCTTTTAATAAGGCTGAGATGACTTCCTTTGTGATATCCCACATTTCCTGAAGCATTAAGTCCAAAGCTTCTCGCTTTCACTGTGTTTTAGCACACCTTTCTGAGCAGTCTTTCAACATAAGCCAGGATCTTCCAGACTTCCCCTCTTTTTGGAAAACTTTCCTCATTGACTTGTCTGCCACCTGGTCTAATTTCTACTTTTATTTCTCATTTTGATTTTCTTTCTCTCATATTTTATTCTCATTCTTATTAAGAGTGATTATGCTAGTAGAAGATGGCCATAGAATTGTGCTGGAGACCTAGAAAAACATTCTACTAGGTATTTTTTGAGTTTGCATATGTACATGCAAATGAAATCCCATTTAATAAGCTCGTGTAATATGTGGGCCTATTGTGTCTTCATTTTTTCCACTTTCAGTTGGGAGTTCTACAAAATTCTGTTTTGCACACTTTGCTGCTTTTTTTTTTGTATACTATCTTTAAATAATCTTATCAGTTCATATGATTTTTATTATCATAGTATTTCTCCACTTCAGAACTCTTTTTTGATATGAAACATTGTTTCACACATTTCTTACAGCTATCTCAGCATGGACTGATTGGATCTTTTTGTGGTCCAAGGAACTCTCAGAATTTTCCTCCAACATCACAGTTCAAAAGCGTCTATCTTCCTTCGCTCAGCCTTCCCTATGGCCCAGCTCTCACATCCATAAGTTACTACGGGGAATACCACTGCTTTGACTATGTGGATCTTATTGAGCCCTTGGCAGGCGACCGCATTGAGTCGCCTGCCAAGGGCTGAAATATGCGGTATAAAAGTGAAGCAAATAAATAAATAAATAAATAGTTCCCAGTGTGATGTCTCTACTTTTCATTATTTTATCGAGATTGGTCATTGCTCTCCTCCTAAGAAGTAAAAGTCTTCTGATTTCCTGGCTGCAGTCTGCGTCTACAGTCATCTTTGCACCTAGAAATACAAAGTCTGTCACTGCCTCCATGTTTTCTCCCTCTATTTGCCAGTTATCAATCAGTCTTGTTGCCATAATCTTGGGTTTTTTATGTTTAACTGCAAGCCAGCTTTTGCACTTTCTTCTTTCACCTTGGTTAGAAAGTTCCCTTAGCTCCTCCTCACTTTCAGCCATCAAAGTAGTATCATCTGCATATCTAAGGTTGTTAATATTTCTTCTAGCAATTTTAACTCCAGCCTTAACTAAGCTGTAACAAAGACATATCAGGTTGTTTTTGTTTTAACCTTGCCAAAATCGGACCGTCTTTATGCTTCTGGCTCTCTGTTTATGTCTTGGTCACTTCTTGCCACTATAATTTTAATCTTCTTTTGACTGATCTCTTATTATCCCACTGTAATTCTCTTATTTCCATTCAACATTCTGTTGCTAAGATTGTTTTCTTGCTTCATTGTTTCGATCATGTTGTCCCTCTTTTGATATCTTTTGTCTGCCAACCCCCGAAGTAAAGACTCATGAATAAAGACACAACAACCAAGTCAATGGGTTCAAATTGGGCAACTTTTATTTAACGTTACCTATTTAAGTGCTTAACCTAACTCAAAGGGGTGTCGGGAACTGGTATAACAAACCCAGGTAGAATCACTACCCAATCTTAAGACAACAATTTTCGGGCGAAGCACCTGGGTTTCCTGGTAATAACCCCGGACCACCAAGCAAGGGAAATGAGTGAGGAGTCTCTTCTAAAGATCTTGCAGCCTGACTCCTCTCATTTCACGGCCATTTGACTTCACTTCACCTTTTAACTAAACAGTAGGTGAGTGTTTAACTTAATGGCCTATCACCCCTTAAGGGGGTGCCTTAGGTGCACACCGACTAAAGGATTTCCCTAACTATTTTACGCCACGGATTGGGGGCAAATGTCTATTTCGCCCCCATCCCCCACCAATTCCTCCAACACCCCCTGGATACCTTGCTGTAAATCTGCTAAAAACTGTTGGTTGCCCAATTCGGAAAGGTGCACTCCGTCCACTCGATACAATCTCTCATTCTCTCGAGTGATGGCTACGTGCTCAATGTAATAGCCTCTCTGACGAATCATAAACATTCGCATGGCCCTGTTTTCTTTCTGGCTCTCTCAAGCCTCCGCACGTCGCCTCCTCCCAACCACCTGCGACGTGGAATAATGGCCGACCATGCAATGTGCACACGGGGCCATGCCCGCCAAATCTTTTGGATATCTGCACGTGCTTGTAGGAAGAGTGCTTTCCCCGTCAACAAGCCCAAGTTGTTACCATCGAGGTGGATAACTAAAACATCAGGAGGTTTTCCGCTCCTGGCACTAAACAACAAGGGGCACAAACCGTACCAACGCAGGCCTCTCACGCCTCTCCATTCGACCATCGCGATGGAAGCGAGACCCAAATGCTGGCCATAGGCAGTCTTAAGGGCCTCTCTTTCCGCCCAGAAGACAAAACTGTGTCCGCACACCAGGACCCTTCTCCTATGCGCCAGCCCTTTTACTCCATCAACCCGGTATAACCTTTTGTCGTCTCGGGTGATGCCTGGATGCTCTATGTAATGACCCCTTTGTCGGATCATGAGCCTTCGCATGGCCATATTCACATGTTTCCTGGCTCTCTCTAGCCTCCGCACGTCACCTCCTCTCAACCACCTGCGACGTGGTATAATGGCCGACCAAGCGATGCAGACACGGGGCCATGCCCGCCAAATCTTCCGCATATCAGCATGCGCCTGTAAAAAGAGTGCCTTTGCCGTTAACAGGCCCAAATCGTTACCACCGAGGTGGATCACTAACACATCAGGAGGTCGCAAGCTCCTGGAATCAAACAACAAAGGGGGCACAAACCATCCCAACACAGGCCTCTTTCGCAACGCAGGCCTCTTACGCCTCTCCATTCGACAGTTGCGATGGACGCGAGACCCAAATCTGTTTTTGAGGTTCTGATTTTGATTTCAATTTTATCTTGGAAAACCTTAACATCAGAAACGAGCAGAGCGCGGTGTGAGGTATCAGACTTGGATAATGACACCCATTCACTCACACGAAGGGCTGCAAAAAATGCCGTCAACGCTGCTGCATGAAACAAAGCCTGCTCATATAGTGATGTGCACAAACGGGGCCATATTTGCCTAAGTCCCTTAAGAATTGTAGGTGTCAAGGGCTGGCGGTCATCCTTGGGATGCCCGCACTGCCTGGACCATCCGGCTATAATTTTGTGGATGCGAAAGTCGTCAGTGGGATCGCTAAGGCCCTGGGCCTTAAACCAATGTGCGAGCGCTGACAACTTTGATTTGATGGATTGTGGGGCCAAACCTCTCCTTTTGTGGTAAACATAAAACTGAGCCAAGTGCTCATAAGGCACCGGCATGGACTCAGGTAATTTATAATGCTGCCTAAAGTGTCCCTCAAAGCAAACTCCAAACCCTATGGCGCCTGAAGCATCCGATGAGACTTGTAAAGCATTCTTAACCATCATCTCCTGTCGCCAAAACGAAACTCCATTAAATTGGCGAAGGAATTGTAGCCAAATGAACAAATCAGACTTTATAGCTAGCGTTATCCTAATGTGATGGTGGGGCATGGCTACACCCGAGATAGCATCACAAAGTCTGCGAAGAAATGCCCGGCCAGGTGCTATTACCTTACAGGCAAAATTTAGATGGCCAATTATCTGTTGAAACTCCCTTAAGGTAGCCTTCTGCCGTGACAAAAAGTGTTCTAACTTATCTATCAAACCCTCAACCTTTGCCGCCGGCAGCCTGGAAAATTGATTAACTGTATCTAATTCTATCCCCAAAAAGGTCAAAACCGTATGGGGACCTTCCGTTTTTTCTCAGCCAGAGGCACAACGCCACAGCAACCGCACTGCTGAATCAAAAGGTGTAGCTTACTGAGCATTGCTCATCGGGAATGGCGTCATTCACAGAGCCCCCTCTGGGGTAAGACAAATGATGAATGAGGCGAGATTCACTGATGGCTTTTTTGGGCACTATTCCCAATGGGGAAAACCTAAACTGAGGCATGGGGGTTGCAGAAAATGGTCCCAGAACCCTGCCCTCCTTTACCTCTTTATCTATTTTTTGTTTGACCACTGCCTCCAAGCCTATAACAGATTTCAAATTAGGAGATAAACAGGGGGAACACGGCCCAAGGGCCGGAATCCGGAAACCATCCATAAAGCCACAAAGCAAATAAATTGCCTCAGCTCTGTCAGGGTATATTTCCAGCCAACCACTAAGAGGACCCACCTTGACTGGGCTGGGGCCCTTTCTGAACATTAGCCTGGGCAGGGTTCTTTCTATGAAACTGGGCGTCCCTTGGATTAAATCTTGCGGGCTTTCCTTTATAACAGGTCTTAGCTGCGTGGTTACCCTGGCATATTGTACAAGCGTGTTGAAATCTGCAGTTCTTGTGGGAGCAAGCTCCCTGCGCCGCATATTCCCAGCACATATGCTTTTGTCTTTGTGGCTGTTATGCTGGGCCTCCTTGCTGAAAGGGCTGACCTCCCCTAGTGTTTTGGATGGTGTGGCCACTACCGGCCTTCTCACCAGAGATGATCTGGTTGTATTCATTACCTCCATCCACAGCTGACTATCAATGAGGTCCCATCGCTTATTAGGCATCGTGGCAGCCTCAGCACGAAAGCGGCTATCATAAACCAGCCACGCCTGACCGGAGTAATTAACATATGCCCCATAAATTATATTTTGATATTTAAACAGGGACTTAGCCCTATATGGATGAGCCTCAACTATCAAGGATGCATAAATGGTGTAGCAAGCTATCCAGTTTTTCCAATTTTGTTGCACCCTCCTCTTCTTTAATTTTTCTTTGCGTTCCTCATCCAGATCCTCTTTTTCCTTCTTCTCTAATTCTCTAAAGTATACAGAAAAAAATATCTATATATTCATTCCTGAGGATCATCAATGGTTTTTTGAGACAGATGGGCCCCTAGAGAGGCTGAGGCCGCCGTAGAAATTATCGGCAGAACCCATTTGTCAGTTCCCCAAAATTGGCTGGCCTCCCCCATTCTAGCCACTTCTAGGGATATTGGGGCCACAGCAGTGTCATGGGAAACGGCCTTAATGACTGAAACCCCAGGTGCAGCCGGCGCTGAATCCGTGTGAGTAAGTGATGTAGTTTGCGTCTGATTTTGGCCCCAGGGCCAAACCAGTGTGGTGCTGTTACCTGTAGACGTGGAGGGTCCCTCCGGGACAGCAGGTTGCGAAGAGGGGTGGTCGACACCATGATTTCAGGCGCGGAAGGTTGACTCTGACATGCTGGCAGCACTGGGTCAGCTGGCTTGGGCGTAGATGTCGCGGCTGGCCTTGCTGTCGGCACTTGACCAGCTGTTGCAGTGCTCTGCGGTTCTGCTTGGGCCACCCTGGGCCCAGTTGTTATCGTTGAACTCACCGCTGGAGCTTGGACAGCCATTGCCTGGGGCTGAGATAAAGCCCGAGCCCTGGGGTCACCGTCTGGCTGGTTGGACTCCGACTGGGTGGCCCGCTCTCCTTCTTGAGTCCCAGCTTTTCGAGCAGACTCTAGTGGAGACATGCGAGAAAGCAAACTCTTAAAGATTAGCTTAGTACTAGCCCGTCGAGCCGGGCGCGGCCTGGCCTCCCTCACCGGCAAACCCCTCTCCCTCTCAAACTTATCCATTCTGGCCATTAAGGCCTCGATGTCCTTGGCCGAAACGCCCTCATCCTCCGATGATGACTCGTGAGGAGGGGGGGGCGTTTCGCCGGCGTCTTCTTGGCCAGCCCCTGTCCCTTAGAGCAGCCCATGTTCTTCTTTGGCACCATCCTGAAGGAAAAATTGATGCTGCTCCATCAAATATAGCAAAGAATGCTGATCTCCTCTAAAATGTCATCAGTTCAAGCTGGAGCTAACCTCAGCAGCTCACTTCCCACCTGTGATCTCCTATCAATGGTAAACAGACTTTGAACCTGACTGGCTTAAGCAAGCCCTATGCTCATGTGGTCTGCCTGATGAACTGTCGCTGACTGATGGGGCCTATTGATCTACTCACATTTGCATATCGCAAAGATATCCCTATCAGAAGCTGGATCCAACAGCAGGAGCTCCCCTCCTGGTGTAATTAATTTTAATTAATTTTTTTGCTATCAGAAGCTGGATCTAACAGCAGGAGCTCCCCTCCTGGCGTTATTTATTTATTTATTTTGTTTTTTGTTTTTATTTTTTTGCTATCAGAAGCTGGATCTAACAGCAGGAGCTCACCTCCTGGCGTAATATTTTGTTGCTATCCGAAGCTGGATCTAACAGCAGGATCTCACCTCCTGGCGTAATTATTTTATTTATTTATTTATTTTGCTATCAGAAGCTGGATCTAACAGCAGGAGCTCCCCTCCTGGCGTATATATTTTTTTGCTATCAGAAGCTGGATCTAACAGCAGGAGCACCCCTCCTGGCATTATTTATTTATTTATTTTTGCTATCAGAAGCTGGATCTAACAGCAGGAGCTCCCCTCCTGGTGTAATTTAATTTTCTTTGTTGCTATCAGAAGCTGGATCTAACAGTAGGAGCTCACCTCTTGCCGTAATATTTTGTTGCTATCAGAAGCTGGATCTAACAGCAGGAGCTCCCCTCCTGGCATAATTTTTTGTTTGTTATCCGAAGCTGGATCTAACAGCAGGAGCTCCCCTCCTGGCATTATTTATTTATTTATTTTTGCTAGCAGAAGCTGGATCTAACAGCAGGAGCTCCCCTCCTGGCGTAATTTTTTGTTTGTTATCAGAAGCTGGATCTAACAGCAGGAGCTCCCCTCCTGGCGTAATTTATTTATTTATTTTGCTATCAGAAGCTGGATCTAACAGCAGGAGCTCACCTCCTGGCGTAATTTATTTATTTAGCTATCTGAAGCTGGATCTAACAGCAGGAGCTCACCTCCTGGCGTATTTTTTTTTTTGCTATCCGAAGCTGGATCTAACAGCAGGAGCTCCCCTCCTGGCGTTTTATTTTTTGTTGCTATCAGAAGCTGGATCTAACAGCAGGAGCTCCCCTCCTGGTGTAATTTAAATATTTTATTTATTTTATTTTTATCAGAAGCTGGATCTAATAGCAGGAGCTCCAATTCATTTGCAAAGCTGGTTTAAATCATCAACCTGCCAGCTGCTTGCACTGACAAAATGCCCGAGCCGGCCCAGCTCAAGGTTAGCCCAAAATGGCGGCCGCCTCTTCTCCTAAAATGGCCGCCATCAAGTGCAACCAAACCGAAACCGAAACCAGTATCAGGAGGGCCCAGCCGGCATATGAAACAGAAACCTGCTGCAGTAATGACCTCACACCAGGCCCACATGGCGACCCAAGGCCGAGCTCGGCCTAAGCCTCCACGAGCGGGCCTGGCCAAAGGACGAGAAAAGAAGAGGCAGGAAGTGGGAGGGGGGGGGGTGCTTGAAACCAGACCCCCGATGAAGCGACCCACAGGCCTTCCTGGAGGAGGGGGTGCCGCCCACCCCCACAGGGCCCCGACACAGACCTGTAGGTATTCTTTTTCCCTTCTGCTTCGTCTGGTCTTCTTTCTTGAGTTCTTCACTCCACTCTCCTCCTCACTCAGATCTTCTCCCAATCTTCAGTCCTCTTTAGTCTGCCTTCACTCTGTCTTCTCTTTTCTTCTTTCTTCCCTTTTCTTCAATCTTGTCTTCTCCCTGGTCGTCACTGCGTCCTCACTCTCCAGCTTCCAGGGTCAGAATGAGCCTGGGTGGGGGCTGGCTTGTATAAACAGGCCACGCCCCCTAGTCCTCTGGAAGGTTCCATTGGAACCCATCCCTGCCTCGTGGGAGGCAGACAAACCATTTTCTCTCTCCCCATTTCACGGGGAGAGGAAATTTATTACCAAATTCTTTCTAGAATTTGGTAAAAGCTCCTTGATTTAACATTCAAAGCTCTACCCAATTTAGTCCCCACCCCAATCTTTCATCCCTTGTTTTTTCCCCAGTTTATTTGAGATCTGCTTACTAGGAACTCTAAGCTTCTTACCCAACCAAGAGTCTCCACTTCCTTGGCTTGGTTTCATCATTTTTCACTTGCAACCTCATATTCTTGGAATTGCCTCCTCAAACATTTGCACTGCTCCTTCACTTATTATATTTAAACCTCAATTAAAAACTGTCTCACAAAGATTTTGCAATTTGAGTGTATTATTGTTTTATAATCCTGTATATTTTGATTATATATATTTGTTTTATATTATATTATATTGTGTTTTTGTCTATTATATGGAAAGCTTGTTTTATGATTTTTCCCTGTGTTCATTTGTATATGTATATACATATATATTTTAGACTATATTTGTTTGGCAGAACCGAATGTTTTTAGTTGTTTTCCTTACAAAACACCATGCACATCGATGGTGCTATATTAATAAATAAATGATGATGTTGATGATGTTGTTGATGATGCAAAGAAACCCAGAATTTGTTCCATTAGGACTGCTTAACTTAGAAACTGTACCAAACTGTTATAGCTCTTCAATACCACATTAACTGCCTTAGCTACATCTTATGGAATCCTGGGATTTGTAGCTTAGTAAAGTATTTAGAAGCCATTGATGGAAGAGGATTCTGGTTTCTACGCCTTCTGAATATCTCAGCTGGAACTCTCCATCAGAGAATTCTAGCACTTCGTTAACAGAGATACAAATCCCAGATTTTTATAGGTTTGAGAAGTATTGCTAAAGTTTTAATCCAGGACATTGATGGGATGTGTGACCTTCTTGATGTTGGATTCACACTTCCACAAGCACTATTTTCAAACCTCAAATAAATTGACTTGATCACTATTTTGGAAATGTGAAGTACTTATTACTTTCCAAGTAACAATTGATTGTTATTCATTACTTTAAAAGTGCCTCATTAGTAACATGCTTTGAACTGCAGCATGTCTATGGTAAAACATTTTGCTAAGCTAGACAAAGTCTTACACCAGCAACAGGCAGTGAGCAGCTTGGTTGAGGATCAAGGGAAGACTGACAAAACTTGTTTAAAATCCTTGTTCTTGGACGGAAATCTAGCTTTAGAAGTGGAGTTCTGAGTTCTTCCTTCCTCTATCTCCCAAACTGTTGCTCCTCCCATTGTTTCTATTTCAGACAAAGTGAAATTGATAGGAGCTGGGCTACTTGCTCTTGGTTTCCCAAAATCCCAAGCAACGGGTAGTTTCTGTGTCAATGAAGGTTCTGGAGCGAGTGGTTGCTTCTCCGCTCCAGGGATTCCTGGATGAAACCGATTTTCTGGACACATTGCAGTCTGGCTTCAGGCCTGGTTATGGCACCGAGATGGCTTTGGTCGCCTTGGTGGATGACCTCCGCAGATAACTTGACAGGGGGAATGTGACCTTGTTGGTTCTCCTGGACATCTCAGTGGCTTTCTATACCATCGATCATGGTATCCTTCTGGGATGGCTCTCCGGAATGGGTCTTGGGGGTACTGCATTGTAGTGGCTCCAGTCCTTTCTGGAGGACTGTACCCAATTGGTTAAGCTGGGAGATACCTGCTTGGACCTCTGGCCTTTGACTTGTGGGGTCCCACAAGGTTTTATTCTTTCCCCCATGCTCTTTAATATCTACATGAAACAGCTGGGTGAGGTCATCCGGAGATTTTGGAGTACGTTGCCATCTCTACGCAGATGACATGCAACTCTACTACTCCTTTCCACCAAAATCCAAAGAAGCCCCTCGGGTCCTGGACCAGTGCCTGGCCGCTGTGATGGGCTGGATGAGGGCCAACAGGTTGAAATTGGATCCGGTCCCAATTCAAGGTGCAGGTTACCACCTATAAAGCTCTAAACGGTTCAGGACCTGCCTATCTGTGCGACCACCTCCTCCCCTACGAGCCCACATGGTCCTTAATATCTTCCGGGGATGCCCTTCTCTTGCTCCCGCCCCTGTCTCAGATGCGATTGGTGGGGACGAGGGAGAGGGCATTCTCGATGGTGCCCCCCATCTCTGGAACTCCCTCCCTAGGGAGATTAGGCAGGCACCCTCCCTGGCCACATTCCGTAAGGAATTAAAGACGTGGATGTTTCGTTGTGCCTTCAACTGATGACCCTCATTACAAATGACTGTAACGTGATCTATTTTCACCATTTAACGTGATTTCCTATCTTACATCATTATTCATATATGTAAATTAAACTGAGATTATCCTGATCCTGTTTAATTGTTCTGTTTCCATGATATCTCCTGTGCCATTTAAGTTCCTATCCACCTTATTGAACTATTTACCCTTTAATCAATTTGTATGTTGGCCTCCTTCCCCCCTCCAAAATTGGGTTGCTGTTGCTTGTTACTTGTTTATTACTGTTAGGCTGTTTGTGCTATTTTAATTTGTAATTTGCTGTTGTCTTTGCTTTTAATCTGTATGCTGCCTGGGCTTGGCTCCATGTAAGCCGCCCCGAGGCCCTTTGGGGAGATGAAGGCGGGGTAGAAAAATAAAGTTCTTCTTCTTCTTCTTCTTCTTCTTCTTCTTCTTCTTCTTCTTCTTCTTCTTGTTTTGCATATGTTAAATGAGCTATCCAAGGTACTGAACATTATTTCCAAACAAGCTCATCTTTGAGGTCTCAGAATGGGTTTAGCTTTCCCATGGATTGCTCCTTCTCTTCCTGTCCAGAATCTAGTTGTCAGAATAAGCAATAGCTTGGTGCTCAGTATTGGTACCAAACTCTGTCAATGGGGAACACTGCCCACCTCCAGTGTACCAGCTACATTGGAAAACGAAATGGGGAAGACAATTTTGGTCCCTATCTCACAATGCCTAAGATTAGGAGATTTTTTAAAGTTGTGTTTTTTTAAAAAAACCAAGCCTATTGAACTAGAATAGTTATGTGGTTCTGTCCCATAGAATTTAGAATTTCACACTGACCCTCTCCAGGCCCACAAGCGAATGGAACTTTGAAGAAATCTAGATAAATACAATGCTAAACTACAGAATATTTCCCCCTTTTCCTTTTTAAAGCTCCACTGAATTATTAAATTGGTTCCACCAATGCACAGGTTTGCTTCTTGATTGAACTCAGTTCAGTCATTTGTGTCTCATAGCCAAGCGTTCACTGTGACAAAACAGACTGGAAGGCAACTCGCAGCTTCCAACGGTGACTGGTATAAGTTCTAGTCCATCCTATGGAGAGCTCTCATTAATTGCATCTTGTTTGGAGGGTGTACAATGCTCATGCAGTCCTGCAGTAAAATACAGTGCAGTAAACAACTTAACGTATAATAAGGACAAAAGCAAACATTCTAGCTTTTTCCCTTCCACTCTTTTCCTTCAGCCACAACTGAATTGCTTTTCCTCTGGAGCAGTTGTTTCTTTCTCTGCTTTAATGTTCATTCAGACAGTGAAAAGTGATCGGAATGTTAAAAAGACTAACAACTGCTCAGCTTAGTGAAGAAATGTCTCTTTCAATTTTATTGCAGGCTTTGGACACATTAGTTGTAATTATGAATGCTCTGCACAGCTTTCTTTCTTTCTTTTTTTTAAAAAGGAAAGTTGCCCAAAATTTGGTGGGTAATTAGCACCCGTGGTTGTCATTTTTCAAGCCTCCTATTTTAGTCTTAATGAATTCTGATTTGTTATGTTCTATGTTATGAAGGGAGTAAATCATCTTATGCACTCTGGAAAGGATTTGAAGAGAAGAATATAACATAATGATTTTTTTTAAAGTTAGCGTCAAGAGGTGTCCAAATTTCAGCCAAAAACTATTAGCGTTCTGGAGGAACAAGGACTGAGACTTCATGAGCTACCAGCATTTGTGTGTGTATAGGCCTCAGATGTTCTATTTTCAAATACAATAAAGAACACGGTTGTGTAACAGCTGTTGTTATTGTTGTTCTGTGCATTCAGGTAATATCCAATTTATGACAACCCTAAGGCAAACCCATGACATCATTTTTTTTTTTGGCTAGACTGATTCGGGATAGTTTCCCTTTACCTTCTTCCAAGGCTGGGAATGTGTGACTTTCCCAAGATCACTCAGTGGGTTTCCATGGCTGAGTGGGCTCTTTAATCCATTTGTCCTGAGTCTTAGTCAACTCATGCCACTATACCAAGTAAGTGCATTCTGATATTTGTAGAGTTTCTGTTTCAGGTCTAATATGAGCTGAAGGCAATTTAAAATGGAGGAAATGCCATGACAGAAAGAGTTCACCTTTCCCCTTCCATCTCCTTTCCTCATGCTGTCAGACTGATTACATCTGGATGCTCCTGCACCTCAAGTGTCTACTTCTGAAAAACACCTGGAAATCCATCGTGCTCTTTATGCACTTTGTCTATTTGGGTTCTCTGATGTTGATGCCATGAGCACTTGGGAAGCTGAGACATTGCCTTGACCCCATTGCTTACAGTAATCAATTGAAAAACATATCTGCTTCAGAATTCTTCTTCCAAGGTAGTGTTTCTCCTTGGAAGCGAATTGCATCAACATTGACCTAAATACTGTGTAGTTGTGAGGAGCCACATAGTGAGGGTTCCCTGAGTATTCCTCTCTTTGTCCTGATGTTTGTTCCAGTCTTTACCTGGACAAAAATTAATTCCAATTCCATTAGATTCCCTGTCATTTTTCTCATAATCATGTAGATAGCTAGCAACAGAATCGTCCACTATATTTCTATCTCATATGGAGTTCCTGTACTAAAATTCTTTTCATTTCTCCTGACTTGGAGCCCTTCTACACATGCAGTAAAACCCAGAAGTAATTGGGATAAAAGGGTCGGGTGGGGTGGCTAAATGATGTTTGGGGAAAGTGTGGGCTGAATTGGGTTAACAGCAGGAAAATATTGGTTTAAAAGGTGCACTTAAAACCCAATCCCCCCCCCCAATGCACACATTTGCATGACTGTATATCCTTGCAGCCATGCAAAAGATGATTTCTTTCCAATCCCCCAGCTCCAGTGCATGTGTTTTAAAAGCCCGAAATAGCTGATTTGGTTGTTAAAAAAAATGAGCCACAGACACACAGGTGGCTCAAACGAAGCACAATTGGAAAGTAGTTAGAACTCTTTGCAACCATTCCTTTCTTTCTTATAATATTATCTCCAATATTAACAGTTGGGTGAAGAGATAAGAAATCTGCTTGTGTGCACATTGGAATCTCCGTATGTGCGCATATGAGTTCCAGTTCATTTTGAAGGGAATTTTTGTATGACGGTGCTAGCTGGAGATTCTGAAAGTGATACAGTTCAAAATTTACATTTTTCAAACTTTGTCTAGGGACCCTTTCATACTAAACAATTGCAGCACTATGATTCTACATTAACAGCTATGTCTGCATCCTGTGAAAGCCCATGGTTTGCAGTTTTGCAAGTCATAGAAGAGCTCTTGGCTAAGAATGCTAAGCACCTTTCCCTAAATAGCAAATCCCATGATTCCATAAGATGAAACCATGGCAGTTAAAGTGGATTCATGGAGCTGTAAGGGTAAACGGTCCTCAGAATACTCTACAATGCATAGAAATTTTGTGGGAACATACAAATAAATAAACGTAGATGTATCCTGAGGGTAGAAAATTTAGGAAGGACTAATCTAGCTCCGCATATAATTTTGAAATGACAACTAAGAATATATTGTTAATTAAGTTAGAAGA
The DNA here is from genome assembly GCF_037176765.1 of Anolis sagrei. Lineage (NCBI taxonomy): Eukaryota > Metazoa > Chordata > Lepidosauria > Squamata > Anolidae > Anolis > Anolis sagrei. Next base: position 141,144,353 of record NC_090022.1, read on the forward strand.
GCTATATATGGTCCTTCCAGTCTAGAATGATTCCTGACTTCATTTCATCCTTCACTTCATCTCTGAGATTCAGCCTCATTGTTCATGAAATGAAAGGGAGATGTAATCTATTACATGAATGCTGACTTTGTCTATGTGGCATGTAAATGGTCGTGATTGTCAGCTCATGCAAGTGCATGATGTCATCACTGTATCTGAGCAAATGTGAGAGAATTTGGCCACCAGATTGCTTTTCTTTAAACTGTACCTAATGGATTTATGAGTAGAAGTGAAGAGTAGAGACATCATACTAGCAACGAAGATCCACATAGTTAAAGCAATGGTATTCCCCATAGTCACCTATGGATGTGAGAGTTGGACCATAGGGAAGGCTGAGCGAAGGAAGATAGATGCTTTTGAACTGTGGTGCTGGAGGAAAGTTCTGAGAGTGCCTTGGACCGGCAGAACACCCAACCAGTCCATCCTCCAGGAAAGGAAGCCCAACTGCTCATTGGAGGGAACGATAGTAGAGGCAAAGATTAAGTACTTTGGCCACATCATGAGAAGACAGGAAAACTTAGAGAAGACAATTATGCTAGGGAAAATGGAAGGAAAAAGGAAGAGGAGTTGACCAAGGGCAAGATGGATTGATGGCATCCTTGACCTTGACCTGGCTTGACCTTGAAGGAGCTGGGGGAGGTGACGGCTGACAGCTCTGGCGTGGGCTGGTCCATGAGGTCACGAAGAGTCAGAAATGACTGAACGAACAAACAATAAAATGGGTTTATGAAACCCAAGCTTTGAAAACATTGACCAGGTTCACTGTGGGAGAGATACTTCCCTTTGAGTAATCATGACTAGCAATGTAGCTGAGGTTTTAAACCAAACTCTAGTTTTTCTCCCAGATATACCTAGAAAATATCCATTGGGGAGAATATTTAAAAGACCCAATCACATGAGTTTTCACCTGAAATTGGCAACATCTCCATGCAAGCATAATGCCCATTTCTGTGGGAAACCCATACACAGGTGAACTCTACCAATGCAGTTGACTATTTCAGTATTATGTCAGCCTTCTAGGAGCAGCTCACTGATGAGTGGCACTGGAGGGAAAGCTAAATGGCACTGCTATGATTTTTCTGCTTGGGATTGTGATGGGGAAAGCAACTGCTAGCTATATGATGCACATTTCTGGGCAGTAAAAAGATGAACTCTCTATAATTAAACGTAAGAACACCTTCATTTTTCTCTCTGGGAGACTGGATGAATGCTTTACCTCCAAGATTCTGCTTCTGAAAAGTTAAATGGTGGTTAGAATTCTTCACAAGTATTGGTTGGTTTAATAATTGAATGTTCCTGCATTCTGGCTTCCCTTCCATCTGTGCTTGAGTGGGAACTATCATTGGGCTATTGATTTCTACGCTCTTGGAGTTCGCTTTGACATTCAGCCTGCACTGAAGCATGTTGATCTGGGTTTGTCTTGGCACGAGCAACACAGGAGCAAGAAAGCAGCAGCTGGTGGGTTATTGACTATGCACCACATGGGCTTTCCCCACCAATGCTATTTACGCAGCTGACCTAACCACACCTATTCTAAATAATTGTTTTCCATTCTAGAGCAAAAATAGTTCTTCCTTTCTATCCTTTCTCACTCTCATTAACTGGCCAATCCATCTTTTTTTCTTATCTTAATGATTTGATAGAACAATAACAAACAGCAGGGGAAAGTTTAGAAGAATCCCTCTGTTTGCCCACCTTAATTCCAAATACTTCCCAACCATAGGATAATAAGGGGGTGTGTACAGACCAGGAAAGGGAGAAAATAGTGGTAATTAGCTTTTACTGTAATGACCCAAGGACTCACATCTGTTGATTCCACTCTCACCAGTGGACATTGATCACTACCAGACTGAATGTTATTTTAATTTAATTAACACTGAATTGGATAAGAGGTTGAGCTGGAATATTGGTTTTCTATTTTTTAAAAAAATTTCTTTCATTTTCATTTTATATCTGGCATTTTACAGCAAATGATTCATGCAATTTTTGTGGAGGCAAAGTGACACACGCACACAGACACACACACCTACATTAAAGTGTAGGATTATAAACCTCAGAATCCACTTGCCAAGCCAGCTGGGAGCTTCTAGAAGTTTTGGTCCATCAAAAATGACTTTTCCAAATGCTATATCAGTTAAGATTGGATTATAAAATAGTAGTTATTAATGTGTAACTTATGTATTCATAACTGATTCATATTCACAACCCCCTTATATTCAACACTGTAGGAAATTCATAAGGATTGTAAAAGTTCTTTGGCTTATAAAGTGATGGAAGCATGTTCTCCATAAGCATCAGGGCACAGCAGATGTTTCCACCTTCCTCTCCTATTAGTGATTAGTGGTGAAAGGAGGAGTTGTGACAAAGACCCTGCTTCTTATTGTTCCCTTGGAGGTCACCTGTGAGAAGGGGTGGAAACATTAGTCTGCTGCAGTAGCCGATGCCCAGTAACTCAGGATTGGAGAGATTCAGTCCTATTCAGAGTTTTTACCTCTTATCACACTTTACTCCTATTTTTACAATTGAAAAACAGGTGTTGTGGGAACCATCAAAGTTTCCAATCCTATGTCACTGCCCAACCATCAGCAGTCTCTTATATCCTATGAGGTTTGAGGAAGAACAATATGATCCCATGGAAAGAAATTGTTATAATCTGGATTACTATCTGTGAAAAAGGGTCAGTGTGATGGCACACTGGGGTAAAAGGAAAACTATATATCTGGATATTCCTGGTGGTTATCGGTATACTCTCTGATGTACTTCAGCTCTTTAAAAATAACAACTCTTGAGACAGGATTAAAGTTAACCAAATAAGTTTACTGGAAACAAAAGGCAAAGTTAACTTCAGTCAGGGTTCTTGAAAGGTGAATCAAAATAAAATAATACAAGACGAAGTTTGTTGACTGAACTTAGTTACACTGATAATAAACACTTGACTATATTTGTAAAATATGAGGTAAAATACTTGGTATATTCTTGGTATATACAAACTATAGTAACTATGTCGCATATATGTGCTATAGAATGCTTGAATGCCAAGGAACCCAGACAATTTCTGGCCTTCTCTTCTAAAACTCTGATACAGAAGAATACGGGGGGGGGGGGGAAAAGCCTTTCAGACAAGTTCTGAGGCAAAAAGGCTAAACCAACTGAGCCAGGCCTCTAGGGGGTTTTAAGATCCACCCCTAAAACTAAGTACAAATGGAAAAGTCCACACCAAAGGGAGAACAAAACAAGGAAATGAAACAGAGGAGGGAAAAAAGCTAGGCCAAGACATCACAGTCAGGCCGCCAGCCTGTGTAGATATTCCACCAGTAAATATAAAGGATGTTTAATTCTGCTGTCACCGTTTTGTGGTCATTTAAGCTGAGGCTTAGAGATTGAGAGTGAGACTCTGCTTAAGGCGAAACCGTAACTGTTGGTTTATTTGTATCCTTCAAGTTACATAAGCATGATGGTTTCAAGAGTATATAGGAAAAGGTAAAGGTTTCCCCCTGACATTAAGTCCAGTCATGCTCGGCTTTGGGGGTTGGTGCTCATCTCCATTTCTAAGCCGAAGAGCTGGCATGGTCCGTAGACACCTCCAAGGTCATGTGACTGGCATGACTGCATTGAGCGCCGTTACCTTCCCACCGGAGCTGTACCTATTGATCTACTCACATTTTGTATGTTTCTGAACTGCTAGGTTGGCAGAAGCTGGGGCTGACAGCGGGAACTCACGCCGCTCCCCGAATTGAAACTTGCGACCTTTCAGTTAACAAGTTCAGCAGCTCAGTGGTTTGACCCACTGTGCCACTGGGGGCTCCTCAAGAGTATATATGCAGTATAAATGCTTGATGGTTACAATGATAGTTATTGATTCTTCTCTCATAAAGATGTTACTTTAAACATAGTTTCTGTGCTTTTGTTTACATATTTCCTTAGCCTTTCCTTCATAAAACTTTCATAATATTACTCCTAAAAACTGTTTCCCAAACAAAAACTACACACCTTAACTCGATGCTGAAAACCCTGACTACTTTGCACTTTAAAACCTCTCTACTACTAATTTTTCTCTCCCAGCTCCTTGATAACAGCCAACTACATCAGCGATCCCTAGCTAACTGAAAAAGAATGTTCAGTTGGCCTCCTCTAACTGCCACTCTTGACTCCGCCCATCTCTCATGCTTTAGCACCTGCTCATTTGCACCTGGCCAATCAGGCCACTCCTATGCAAATAGTGCCTCCCTCGGCTTTTCTGCTGTCTAACTTCCCGGTTCTACAAAATGGCTGCTCACACACCAACCCTTCAAGGTAGGTCACATACCAATTTTCCCAGATAAGTCAGATCCATGACACTATCTCTTGTATCCTATGGGGTTTGGGGCAGAACAATTTTATCCCATGGAAAGAAGTGGTTTTAAACTGGTGTCAGTCTCCTTTAATGTAAGGGGCTTTGGGATCTTTTGGTTTTCAGATATTGTTGTTTCTCTTGATTTTAAAAAAGTAATACTGACCTTTTGATGAATGCAAGATGAATGTATAGCCAGCTCTTAAGTTTCCACACGTGAGTGTGAGTGTGAGTATAATGGGGAGGCAACACTCGAAACGGGACTGCTAATGATAGAGGGGATGAGTCTCTATGCTAAAAGGAGGGTCATCCATGCTTAACCCTCTTAATGTGATGAGACCGTAAGTTTTTTCTTAAACTTTACATACTATACATATAAACAAACAGTTCTCTGAGTTCTGGCCATTGTGTACCCAAAACAACATGTAGCGCATAGAAGGTAGCAGCATATTTAGAAGACACACAAACTGAAAAGGTTCCAACAATAATAGCATCCTTTCTCAAAAAGAAAACCTAAGGGATTGGGTACCTAGTGTTTTCTCAATAGCCACTCTTGGCTGGAAGCTTAGATGTGAGAGAGAATCTGAGAGAAGAAAGAACAGAGAGATATTTTCTGGATGAGAGTATGTCTGTTTCTCTGGCTGGAAATCTAAACTGTTTCAGGTTTCTATCCTTCATGCTACAACAATTGGCTGCAGGTCACATTTGTGTGTGAGGGCCAAGTTCTTGCATCAAACAATGGTGTGTGCTTGTATTTTCCATTCTGATTTTGGCTAGCATGCCTAGCAAAGTTGTAATACTTCATGTGCCACCCCTGATCAGAGTGAACACCAGAGATGGTAAAGATGACAAAACCTGAAATATTCCAGGCTTATTTGTCAAATTGTCACCGAACATATAGCTATATCCACTGCAGAGTGCATTTAGCCAACCTTGATGAACTAATTTCCAAGTCCTTTCAGAGAAGCAGGGGACCAGCCTATCCCTTTACTTCAGTGGTCAATGTGCGCTGTGGTCTTGCAGAAGAGAGAGTTCTTTTGAAGGGCTTCCATGCAGTAGCAGATATTTATTGTGACAACTGCAAAACCACTTGGATGGAAATATGAACATGGATTTGAGAGCAATTGGAAATAAGAAGAAGGAAGTTAATTACTGAACTTGCCCACATAATCATAGACATTGGCATAGAGTAAACTGGAACACTGCTCTTTCTTTGTGGATAATTCATTGATGGAACAAGCTTTATACAAGATTAGTGCAACAAGAATGTTGGTCGGGGTGGTTCAGAAAATCCATGCATTTTGAAACCTCCACAGTAGTAGTGGAATTTTGTGGTGTCCTCACACCCATCCTCATGCCTTCTCTTGTCTTTCTCTCTTTCTTTATATTCCCTTCTTTTTGTATATGTGTGAACAGTTGTTTTGGATGGACATTTTATAAAAATAATAATTTTCCAATTACAACATTACTTTTACTAGGTAAAGGTTTCCCCCCAACTCTGGGGTGTGGTGCTCATCTCCATTTCTAAGCCGAAGAGTTGGCATTGTCCGTAGACACCTCCAAGGTCACGTGGCCGGCATGACTGCATAGAGCGCTGTTACTTTTACTAATGAGTTTTTATCTTGGCCTTTCAGTGTATTCTCTTCTGCTCTGAATGCTTTTTTGTTCATCACATGTCCCTGACATTTTCTAGGAGACCTGTGGGAATAGACTTGCAGAATATTAACAAGACTTTTGGGGAAAAACCTTCCCATACACAGAATTTTTAAAGTGTGTTGATTGGGTGCTCCTGCATGGCAAGGACTTGGACTGAATGGTTCCTGTGGTTTCTTGCAACTCTATGATTCTATGTAGTCATCATTTCATAACTAGGCTTTCAGTTTTCATCTGACCCCTGAAATCCATCTTAAAAGACAGCCAGCTGTCCAGAGTGACTGGAGTATCTGCTGAATGGGGCACTGTAGGATGGCATGACCAGTTTCTTCATGTCAATCAGCAACAATGCAATAAGGAATGGAAAGAGGAACCCTCAAGGGGTTCTGCTTCGCTCTCAGCAGCAGCGGACCAATCATGTCATCCTGTATCATCAGCAGCACACACCTCCTGCTGCTCAGCAGCAGCACATGCCTCCATAACTCAGTATGGACACTTAGCTATAAGGTGGGTTTCAGGGTCATTTATGGTTGTGGCAATAGTCCCGCAATAACAAATGAGAACACAGAGTACTTACTGACATTGTATCAGACTAACAGAATGCCAGCCAATATTTATGCCCTGCTTCTTAATGACACTAACTCACTACATGGTAGACATGTAAAATCACAACAAGGCAAGAACAGATGCAACAATGACTATTAAGACGTATAAATATGATGACAGAAGGAAAAAAGATGAAAGAAAAAAGCAGCCGGGTTACATTACAATCTGAGGAGAATGACAGTATAGTTATATTAGCAAACAAATCCCGTCAGAACCTTTTCTTCAGCTCAAATGGCTAATGCTTCATGTTTTCAGTGACAATGATTTCAGGTTTGAGCTTGTTGACTCTCACGATGCCTTGTTTGTGGCGTGACTGTAGATCTCCCTCAAATGGCACCCCAGATGGCTTGCGAATCAATCCTACCTGTGAAATGCGGCAGCGCAACAGACTGCCTTTGTCATAGGCAAGCTGTGAGCCTCGGGCTGACCTCAGTGGATAGAAGAAGGCTGCTTCTCTTGACACCTTCTCCATATGTCATGTGTGAATTTGTCTGTTTTAAATAGATCATGACCAGTGGGAGGCGGTGATATTTGGGACCTGCCTGAGTAGGAGTTCATGACATTCTTTGTGCATGTTAAGGGAACATTGATATTACAATAGTGATCAGAAGGAGCTGGTCTGCCTTTTATGTTTCCCTTTCACAATCATACCCTTAATCAAAACTTTAATAATTACTTTTGGGAATTACAGGGCCACAGTTCCCCAGACAGGATGACTGGTTGCTAAAAACATATTTTTTAAAACTCTAGTCATGTTATTCTCCTGTACGCTAATGTCTTTTTACAAACCCAACAACTATATTTTTCTTTATAGTAGCTTGCAAATTGCAGTTATAGGTTTGTAGCCTAAAATAATAGATTTATAATTCCTCTGTATTTATTATGGAATGTTTGTCTTCATTGCAATTACTCTTCCAAAACTCACCTGGAACTTGAAGGAGCATCTCAAGGCAATGGAGGTCTGTTGCATGGTCAAGTGGGGCACTTCAGAGTGACATGACAGAGTGACTCTTCCAGTCCTGCTGAGCAAAACTTTCAACTAACTGCTTGGAGATGGGAGGGTACTCTTTGCACCACAACTTAGGGGGTGGGTAGGGGCCATTCTTAGCCACTCTACCAATAGCACCACAGACATCTACAGCACAAAACAGCTTCCACGGTTGAGCCACTGGATAACTGGGATTTGCCTATTTATTAACTCACCATCCCTCAATTGATTTAATGAATCCATTTTAGTTGGAATGAGCCAACAGGATTCCAGCGAGCAATCTTTGCATACCTATAATCACTAATTTCTAGTTTGCATTGTAGTATCTTCTTGTTCATTTGCTTTTCTGCGCCCATTCTTTTCCTGCATTTTTCTAAGTGCAACCATTCCCTCTCTTTCTCTCCTCCCTCAGACTCTGTGTTTAAAGTATTTGTAAGTTTATGTGTTTCACAAAGCTACTTTGCATGTTTTAGAAAGAAAACCAACCCTTTTTCCTTCTCTACTAAACATTATACATGGTGTTGGATGCAGGCATGGAATTGGTTGTTGTTCAGCTTCTGTTTTGCTAATTTGATTATTGAGCTGAAGAGATCCACTGCTATCTCTCACATTTCCCAAAAGTCTGAAAACTTCTACATTGCAGAAAGACCTACTTCAGGAAGTGAAGAAAATCAAGCAATAGTCTTTCTTTGCTAATTCCACATTAAGTCCCCTGTAATTACTACTAATCTAATGCCACTAACACATGGGTTATACTGACAGACTTCCTTCATGTTGTGTCACACTACTATCCATTTGAACTGTTTGCAAAATTATTTCTTCCCTCAAGGGGACTTTTACATAGAACAAAGGCATGTGAATTTGAAATCCCTTCGGTGACTGATAAATATTTATCGCTAGCTTTTTTGAAGTGCTGGATTCTGTTGCTTTCCCTTAGGAAAGATACATATGGAGAGACTACTTTGTCAATACCAATGTAGGACTATGCAGTTTATTAGAAAAAAAAAACTCCTGAAAAACCCATAAACAACCTTGGTGTGGAGGTTCTGTTTTTCTCTATGGAAAGTAAGGTCTAGAAATAAGACTCCAACATCTAGAGCAGGGGTCCTCCAACTTTTTAAACAGAGGGCCGGATTACAGTCCCTCAAACTGTTGGAGGGCCAGATTATAATTAAAAAAAAACCCAACAGGAATGAATTGCTATGCACACTCCACATATCTTATTTGTAATGCATTTTTTAAAAAAAAATACAATAATTAAAATTAAGAACAATTTTAACAAATATAAACTTATTAGTATTTCAATGGGAAGTGTGGGCCTGCTTTTGGCTGATGAGATAGGATTGTTGTTGTGTGCTTTCAAGTCGTTTCTGACTTAGTTTGACCCTGAGTGAGAACCGGGTAAATGACTTTGGAGGGCCGTATCCAGCCCCAGGGCCTTAGTTTGAGGACCCCTGATCTAGAGGGTGGTGTAATGTCCAGTCTTTCCATATGGGCTTTGGACCATACCTTGTGTGTGCATGGTAGAAAGGAATTTCTTCTCCTTCCATGATCCAGTGAAAAGAGCAGACATGCCTTCAAAATTCCCTAACACGATGCACCTACCCTTTCCTTTGGGCTCTACATAACTTAGCTCCCTTGTTTTCCAGAACCTTTTACTAGGCTCTTTAAATCCTTCCCTGGAGTTTGTTTTCCTTCCTTGATCATTTCCTCATTCCTCATAGAAACTGGACCAGTTTAGCTAGGCAGCAGGGCAAGGCTTCACTGTCAAAAACCGAGTTTATTTAAGCTAGCTGAATATCCAGCATTGGAAAGTTCATTTGTTTTTTAACAACTGTCTTCTCATTGGTCCAAGCTGTTCACTGGATGGCAAAAAATAAACCGAAGTTGAGGAAACAGAAGAAGCATCCCCCTTACTATGTCCCCATTTTTACTTTTGATTTCTCCAATATTTACAATCTTAAAACAATGCCTCCTCCCCACTCCCCCAACTGGGATTCAAGGCAGCTCACAAACATTAAAACAGAATCAGATGGAAACATCTCTCTCTTGTACTTCTTTGCATTTATTTACAGTGCAGTAAGGAAAGACACAAAAATGGAAGGTAGTTATGCTGGTCCACAAGGGGAAAAAAAAAAACAAATCCACATTATGGCATTACCTTAACCAGACCCATCCAACACTCACGCACATACTTGTGAATCAGCCCAATACACTTCCTGTGGCTGGCTGGAGAGCAAGAATAAAATAAAATAAAATAGAATTAGATGGGAATTATGTTGTTAACCTACTTTTATAATATATCTAGGTTGTGATTTTAAGGACAATCAGGACTTAGTCTCATTGAGCACCTTCCATTCAATCAGATATGCCTAGAATTGCACTGTAAGCCCAGAATCCAGTTAGTATCTTATGCAGATATAGATTCCCATATAGAAGAGGAGAGGTGTTTTTGTCTCATGTGCCATTTCTGCATTTGTGTTCAAGGTCATGGAAGTGAAGTTACACTTTTGGCTCCATTGTATAAGCAGTCTCTCAGCCATCCACCTTCACCTCTTGAAATCGGCAGTAGTGCTCCTTTAGTCGCATTATTGCCAAGCATACCATTAAGCACAAGGGTGCATTGAACAAAAAGCATGCAACGCCACATAAAGGGATTAATATTTAAAACCCTGATGTAGGATTTTTGGCAAAAAAAGGGCTTCAAGGTAAACAAAATAGTTATGGAGGGATTAACTTGATCAAGATTTATTAAGTGGTAGGCTCTAGGTGTGTTCGACTCAACAAAAACCCCTGTCATTTTTGGTCCCGTTTTTGGTCCCCCCCCCATTCTGTTTACTGGGACATTCCCAAAATTGGGAGGGGCTTTCTGTTTTTGTTCCCAAAGGATTCGATCCATTGGCGCGAATGGGGAAACTTTAGAGATTTATATATCTATCAATCACTTGTTGGCCTATTGTCTAGATTTGTTTTAATGGATTCAGCAACCGAATTCTCAGAATCCAATACACCAACATAATATCTTGCACACCCCTAGTAGGCTCTGCTAGTTGGATTAGGCTCTGTTACAGGGTGTGGGGAACATAGAAAATATGCATTCAGTTCTTTTTGGAAAATGAAAAAAATCCAGTATTTTCTCAATTTTCTCTATAGTCAGAGTTGAAATATGCAGGTTTCAAAAATCCTTTAATGATAATTTCAGGGCTAAGTTTACTGTACACTTGCAAAGTTGGCTGATATCAGCACAGAGTTGAGTTTTTAAAATCAGAATGAGATTATATAGAATATATTCATAAAGCTGTCAGAGAATAAGGGGAGAGAAACTGAAAGCAGTTGGCGAGGTGAATCAAAGATGGTGTCATTTGGAGGGAAACATGAAACTCCAAGATGATCTGCCTCAATAGTGTTTGGCAGCAGACACAAGCAGATAGCTGAATTATCTGCTCACATGCTTCCCTGCTCAAGTAAGTTATCTTGTATTCATATTGCATTAATTTAAATTTAGGTACACAGTTTTAATGCAAATTTGAGGACATCTCTTCTTTTTATTGGTGTTGCTTGTCTTCTTTGTTTTGGTGATGTACTAATGGACATGCTGGAAAGTATATAGCAATGTATAGTTCCAATCCTAAAAGAGGAAATTTATATCATAAAAAATCCTGATAAAAATGTGAATTAAAACATACATTCCAATCCTTGCAACCAGATTAGACTCTGACAAGCTATCCTCCTACATTTCTTTCGATAGTGCCTATCATCACTCATTTGGATTTTATCTGCTTATGTTGTCTTTTATGATTACAGCCTAGCTGCTCTTGAAATGTAAACACCTTAAATTACTATCGCTCCTATACTCTTTTGTACAGTTCCCTTTTTCTTTACACCTTTACTGCATATCTAATTTTCCAAGATAGTTTGGCACTTCTAGAGCACACCATTTCAGGCAATTTCTTTACTGCATACATTTTGCCTACCATAAATGCATCACTATGTAGTCATGTTGACTAAATCTCCCAGAAATCAGAAAATGCATTACTGATCTGTGTCCGTGCCTGATGCTCAGTTGTACTTCAAATGAAATTTTAGTACATCACGCAGGTGGAGAGACATTGTGTTAATAAAAATATGTTGTTGCTATGCCATGTATGGTATGTTTCCCCCCCAGAATATTTTTCTTTGGCTTATGAAAATAAATACCCAGTGCTCATACCTTATTTATAACCTGTGTTGCTTCAGGATCTTAATAATTAATTTTCACTAATGTAAACACCTTTTGAATTTATTTGGTAGACATGATGTATCCACTGGTTTTTCTATCGTATTTTGTGAAATAAGCATGGTACTTATTAAAAAGAAAAACAGATTCAGAATACACAATGAGGCTAGTGTACTGTCCACATTCATACTCAGTGACTGCAGGATACTATGATTAGTTTCATTCATGGTAATTCTCAGCAAATTCACAAGCTCTGCTGAAATCAATAGGACTTCTCTCTGAATATGTTCTGATTAGGGAACCATGGTTTACTTGATTGTTGTATACATATGTATAAGTCAACATCATGTAAAAGTCGAGGGCAGGTTTTGAAGCCGATATTATGGATTTTAATATGACCTGTGGCTAAGTCAAGGGTCATTCTGCAGAGAGGCAAGAGCACCAGTGCCACTCAGGAGGTCAACCACCCAGCCTCTACAATAATTTAATGCCCAGGCATTGAAAAAAATAGAGGTGGCACCATTGCAGAGAAAATAGAGAGAGTTGACATTTCTTTTATGTTCTTCTGAGATAGACTATGCTCTATACTTGGAGCCCTTCTACACAGCCTTATATCCCAGAATATCAAGGCAGGAAATCCCACAATATCTGCTTTGAACTCAGTTATCTGAGTTCACACTGCCATATATCCCAGTTCAAAGCAGATAATGTGGGATTTTATTCAATTCTGTGGAAGGGACCCCAGAGAAGGGGGGGATAGTTCTTGAAACAAAAAAGAATGAAGATACAGTAACTTACACTGGCCCATGGATAAGGTGACTCATGTTTTTTGGGGAAGCTTTTTTAAACTAACATTTCTAGTTTTATACATGGGTATACAGAGTATATTCTTTTCACCATTCCTTTTGTAAATTATTCAGTGCAATAAGTGAATATGGAATAGTGCAATTATGACTGGAATGGCTCCGGACTATGATTTTGGATTGCATGGTTTTAATAACTGGTTTTAATGTTGAGATGCTTTAATGTTTGCTTTTAATGTGTATATTGATTTTATTTGTATTTCTGTTTATGCGGCATCAAATTGTTGCCTGCTTGGAAGCTGCTTTGAGTCTCCTCCGGAGTGAGAAGAGTGTGGTATAAATATAGTAAATAAATTAATCACAACGTGGTGAGGTGAGCAAGGCTAAACATGAACACCTGAACCATGGTCACTTTGTACGTTTTGCATTGGAGCAGGAATTAGAACCTGGGCTTCTCCCATTTGGCCTGTCCTCATACTATATTACAAAATACTGAGGAAGTCTTCTCTCTATAACCCGCTCTATAGTGTAGCCTGGAGTGGCTAGGAGTTCTGCAAATTTTTGTCCTTTGGATTTGGAGCAATCAAATCAAATCAATTTTCTTTTAAAAATGTTATCCTTGTGCTAAAGTTTCACTTGCAGGCTGAGGCTATAGCATCTCCCCAGTCAGTTGGTTGATTTAAACAGTGTATAGGTGACAGTTAACCTGAATTCAACACATATTTGTTGAGATGTGTTTGTGGATATTTGTAAAGGGCAGACAAAAAATGCCTACCAACAGAGTATTCCATTTCTACTTCCATTAGGAACCATGAGCTACCCAGAGACTATCACATTAACATTTCATTCTGCAAGCCATTTTGAGAGTTATGACTAAAGTGACAGGCATATAACCAACACAAACAATGCACTCTCCCATTCAATCCCAATATCTTCATGAGGCTGGCCCTGGTGTAGATATCTATTTATAGGGGAAAGGAAACTGATTGTGCCAGAGAGTGTTTCTTAAGCTTTTTTGAAGTCACAGACCCCTTTTAGAATCTGATGAATGATATGGACGCCTCTCCCTCAAAATGCATATAAACATACACATCCAGAGCTTTGCATATACATTATTTATTTGGACTGGAAATTTATTTGCTTTGGAATGAAAAATTACAATGACACATGAAAATGCTAAGTTTTTACATTAAAATTCACTCTGATTGGAATCCAAAGTAGCAGGAAAATACAATTTATTTTAGGACTCAGTTTGGACCACCTGAAGCACACCCATAGGCCCTTAGGGGACTCAAGGGGTGCATGGAGCCCAGGTTAAGAATTTCCAGGTTAGTGGAGATCTGTTTCAACAAATCAGCCTGGAGTGTTTATGGCTGAAGTGCAAGTTGGCTCTAAGGCCAAGACTAACACTCGGCCTGGCCATCATCCTTTTTCAACTGAAAGCATTGGCTGAATTGCTTTCACTTTATCAGAGAAGGCAAATAATGTGCCCGTCCAAATTCAGTGGAGCATTTTATTTTTATTTCCATCAATTCAATATTATGTACTTTGTTTATTTGATGTCAATGATGTGGCAATGAGTTTGGGTGGCTGCCACTGTGATAAAATGACACCACATCTATAAAGCCAAAACAAACCCAAACAAGTGACTGCTAGATTTTTTTTAACCTAAAGAAAACACCACACTAAATGTGAGCTCAGCTGGTGAATATCAGTCTTGGTTCCCAATGAATGTCTTCTCCAAACTGAGCTGAAATGCTTTTTCTTGGCATTGCAAAACACAGAGCTGCCTCCAAATGACCTGAATTGCTAAGGAAAACCAATGGTCCTTACATGCTTGCTTGCACTTAGATTTGGAGCTCATGAGTTGTGAGCCAGGGGTTGACAATATCTAGTTGCAGACATTTTAGATAACATCCTAGCAGCAAAACATGGAGGTACGGATGATGCAAGGGAGTGTTGTTATTGCTGTGTGCCTTCAGGTTATTCCAACTTATGGAAATCCTCAGTTGAACATATCACAGGATTTTTGTGCCAGGAAAGGGGTTGCCATTGCCTTCTCTTGAAGCTGAGATAGTGTGACGCCTAATATCACCCACTGATGCTGCAGCTACGCACATTATAGAATTAATGTGGTTTGACACCACTTTAATGGCTCAATGCTTTGGAGTCATTAGATCTGTAGTTTTACAATGTGTTTTAGCTTTTTCTACCAAAGAGTGGTGATGCTTCATCAAACAGCAATTCCCAGGAGTCCATAGCTTTGAGTCCATAGCATTTCGGGTTGGGAGAAGTTACATCCTAGCTACTGTAATAGGCTTAAAATGCTTTCAGTATTCTGAAAGCATTTATAGAAAGGACTGATGTGATAAGAAAAGCAGCTATCTTGGTGTACTTTCATTCTCAGTAAGGCAGGTTTCCAATGCCACAACCCATTTTTAGAGTGTTGTGTAGTAAAGTCCTATGACTTCTGAATAAAATGTGTTGTATTATTATTTTTGTTAAAAAGATCTCATTGGAAACTGGTGAAAGTCAATGTCTGAAATTCTACCTGAGTCTCCCTGTGACACAGGATCAGTTGGAGGAGGAAGAATAGCAGGAGTGTGCTTGGGATAGTTCAAGAAAAAACTTAGATGCAAAACCATCAATATTCAGGTAAAATCAAAACACAAAGAAAATCTCCATTCACATCACTTCTGGATGACCTCTATGTTTGTTCCTGGCTCCCCATTAATGCTTATATCTAGTCCATCCAACACATTTCATTTCATTGCTTCTAGTGGCTGACCTCTAGTGACCATTTCTGAGTTTTATGGTATTTTCCATTTTTATAAACCATGCACATCCCATGCATGTCATGGGATAGTTGCCTTTATGCTCTAAATTATTTCAGTTGTCTATACTAAAATAATGAATTTGTCCCTGGGAAGGCATTTGGATGTTAAGGAACTGAGGAGCTCCAAAATGTTTGGATGCCTCCCCATGGATTTCATAATCTCCCTTTTCTTCACATTTCATATTCCTGTTTTGGGAAGTCCTTTCCTTTTGCCATACCATAAACCATTATATTTACTTTCCAAAACCTGCCAGTGGAATATAAAATGCATTGAGCAGGTAAAAAGTCTGGGAGCAGGAGATGCAAGGGGGCTCCTATTAAAGAGGTGTGCTTCTATTGCTCTGTGACAGTGTAGATAGCAAATTTCCTAGGGAAATTAAGAACATGAACTTTTACCAAAGTGAATATTTCCAGAATCATGAGGAGAATGGAGATAAAGTAGAGGAAACAGAGGAAGAGACTGAAGGTCAGACCCATCAAGCTTTTCAGAGCATGTTGAGGGAAGAGAGATTAGCAGCAGCAACATTGAACTTTTCTGGAGACACGAGATTTAGAAGCTTTAATTGAAACATCGGCCTTTGCCTCGACACTTGGAGCGTTGAAATCCTTCTTGTTGAAATGTGTGACAACAATGAGAGGAATGATTCAGGTAACAACAGCTGCACTGGAGGCCTTGAATTATTTTCATCTTCCATCTCTATTTGAGTTACATTTTAAACCACAATTGGGAAATGCTGACATTATTTTGCCAGTCTACATTCCCCCTCCTGTGAATTTCTGTAGGTACTATTGATGTCAAGCCAAGACTCCCCCCCCCCCCCGGCTCAGCAAAATTCATGAACTATGACTGGGAGTCCAAAGTCCTAATGGCTTGCTGGAGTACGACCAAGGAAGACTTGCAGCAGCCACCAGCACCAGAAGATACATTGTCTTCAAACCCTTTTTTATGAATTACAAAGTAAACCTTTAATAAATTGAGACCCCTGTGTCCTTTTGCCCTCATACTTGCTTCACTGTATCCTTTATTGTCTCTTTTTGCCTTTCCCTTTACTTTAAAAACCTACCCCGGTTACTGTGCGGCCCCATCAGTCCTGAGCGGGGTTTCTCTCGCTTCTTTCAGCCATTCCCACTGTGCATGCCCCGCCATGCCCCGCCAATCTTGGCTCAACCACCATACTCCCAAAACCTCAGTATCCAGAACCAGGTGCCTCCAGTATCTGCGGATCAGGTAGTGCCAGGATCCCTTATGTGTATGTTTTCATTTTTTATGTTTTATGATTATATGAAATGTCTTTGGAGCCATGAAGCCACCACCACCATCTTGGTGATTTCTCACTGGCACTCCTTGACCTGGAATTCCCCTTGTGTTTTCCTGGTCTTCGCCTTAACAAAGAACTCAAACACCCATCATCTTTGGAAACAATCCATTTCAATCGATTCCATTTTGAACTGGCTGCCCTGAGTAAGCCGCCCTGAGTCCCCCTCGGGGTGAGAAGGGCGGGGTAAAAGAAACCGAAATAATAATACAAAGGATGATTCGACCCTGAATTGGATTAACTTTTTTTTGGGTGGCCATATGGACATAAAGGGCTCATTATCATCTGACACACTTTTTGCAGTTTGGAAGGGCCTGCCACCGCTTTTCCTGATTACCATTTCCCTTTCCCCAGGAACAGATTCCTTAATCCCATCACTCTGGACAGCATGTTTGAAGGGTTAACAATGGACATAGCCGCCGTGGGCACCAGATCCATCTGAAGTGTCATTCATGAAACAATCACCAAAATAATAATCTTCAGGGACCTGATGGCTCCATTTTGTAAGTCTCAAGGTTGAGACACTATTGACAATTCACAAATCCACATTTTTCATTGTTTTTCCTGACCATACTGCCTCCTGCCTGCCATTAGAGAACTGAAATCTGCACTGGAAGTGGGACAAGCTCTCTGATTGGCTTTTGGCTGCTGCAGCCTCTCCACATGGAGGAAATCCTCCCAGCTGCTTGTGATGTCAGAGCCGGCTGCACCAATCAGTGCAAAGCTGGCCCCAGCTGGGTGTCCATGCAAAAGGCAAAAGATTGAACTGTATAAAATGTGTGTTTTACTTGTAAAAAGGCATGTCAGTTTCTTTGAGTGACATACTGCTGGCTGTCATCCTTTCTGGCCAAATTGAATAAAATACCTCAGTGGCTTTTGCGTCAACTGGTGAGATTTCTTTGATTGGGGAACTCTGGGTTTTAGCTTTAAGTCTCGCCAGGCATGGACTCAGTTTCCGGGTTCCAGATCTCAATATCAACGAACTACCCTAAATTTGTCAATAACACTATGTCCTTAGAAAAGCTATTGAACCAATGTGGTTGAGAATTAGATTTCTAAGTAGAAAAGACAAAGATATTCAAAAGAAATTTGACAAATACCCAGATCACTCCGAATTTGAAGACATAGGGGAAGATTGTTTCAGCTAATGGTCTCAAATGAAGATAAAGTTTATAGTAGTGGCATTTCCAATAATTCATCTCCCTTTAGCCCTTTAGCACCAAGGACTGGGATACATTCTCAGTGTTTCTAGACCCTTGGAGGGTTATAGCAGCCTGCTTCGCCCTGTACCCTACTTAAGACCAGTAGTTACTATTGAACATCCAGACCATATCCAGAAATGTCCAATCCATAACAGAGAATAGAATCATAGAATCATAGCATCATAGGGTTGGGAGAGACCACAAGGGCCATCTAGTCCAACCCCATCTGACAGATGGCCATCCAGCCATCCAGCCTCTGCTTAAAAACCTCCAAAGAAAGAATCTCCTCCATTGTATTCCATTGCCAAACAGCTTTTACCACCAGGGTGTTTTTTTTCCTAATGTTTATGTAGAATTCCCTTTCCTGCAATTTAAGCCCATGGCTCTGTGTACTAGTCTCCAGAGAAGCAGAAAATAAACTTGTTCTTTCTTCAGTGTGACATCCTTTCAAATATTTTTAAATGACTGTCTTGTCCTTTCTTTGCCTTCTTTTTTCCAAGCTAAACATACCCAGTTCCCTCAACTGTTCCTCCTAAGATTTGGCTTCTGAACCTTTGATCATTTTGGTCTCCCTTCTCTGAACACATCCCAATTTATCAATATCGTTCTTGAATTGTGGTGCCCAGAACTTTACTGAAGTGCAATGTCATCCCATACATATCGAATCCTGTATAGTTTGAAAGAAATAATTAAGTTAAAACTGAAGGGGATAAACAGTTAAACATTTGTATCCAGGGGAAGTTTTCAAACATAAAAAATTATAAAGAGCAAAAGGGAAGTTAAAATGACAAAACACTTGGTTTAGATAAGCTTTTTAAAATGCTTGAAGCTGTTAAATATCTAGCAATGCATAAAGCGTGAAATATATAAAAGCTGTAAAATAGTTTTAGTGGGGGGCTGGGGAAACCTGCCAGAGGTTTAGAATGAAGGCACGATCTGTAAAATGCCAAAGAGGCATTCAAGTGTTGAGAAATAATGTCCCTTTCAACAATGAAATGAGCCTTTCTGCATTTTTTAAAACAGAACTGACTGCTTGGTGGACAAGCTACGAAATAGACCTGTAAGCTTCCAAGTGGGGACATTGACCCTTTCATTGCCTTTTGAATGATGGGTTAACAGTGCAATTCTATACACGTCTATTCAGAAGGCAAGCCTCACTGAGTTCAGTTGAACTTGCTCTCAGGTAAAGCATATCCTCCAACAGTTCACAGATGAAATTTGAGGTGTGTGTGGCCAAGCAACATCAGAGGGTGATCCAGATGACAAACATTATTTACGAGGAAGAACGCATAAGCTAGGAGTAAGCTGCAGAGTTTACTTTTGCTTGAGCTTACTAGGAAGGGCAGGATTCATCTCCTCCACTGTGCAGAAAATGCTGATTTTTGTGCCACCTCACTACATGTGCTTCTTGCTCTCTGCCACTTGCAGCACACATTTCCCCTCTCTCTTTCACTCTCCCCTGGCCTTACTTGCTTGCATTGCTTCTCTTGCTTCTTGCACTCTATGGGCCCTTCCACACAGCCCTCTATCCCAGAATATCAAGGCAGAAAGTCCCACAATATCTGCTTTGAGCTGGGCTATCCAAGTCTGCTTTGATATTCTGGGATATAGGGCTGTGTGGAAGGGCTCTGAAGCTCACCCCCCCCATCCCTTTCCTCTTTTACTGTCTTCCTACATGGCCCAAAAATCATATAGATGCCATGCAGTGACTTCTCACCTACTTTGAGGTAAGTGGCTAATGTAGAGAGGCTTGTAGTCTCACCTCAGTTCTCTCAAGGTGCCCCTATTTTAATCTTGCATTGTGCCAGTTTCCTTCTCTTCCTACTCTGCCCTTTGCCTCACACGTCTTGGCAATGCATGGCTATACTACCCAGGCTACTCAGTGTCCCTTTTCTGATGTCTGAAAGGAAGGGATAGACTTGTTTTATGCAGAACAATTCTACAGAAGAGTGCTTTCATATTTTGCTTTGTATCAACTTCTACAAGGGCTAGAGACTTACATGCTTTAATAAGGAAAGCTTGGAATTTAGGCTGAGTGATGGTCCAAACAGGCCCTAGACACCATACTAGAATCCAGCTAAAATAATAACAATAATAACAATAATAATAATAATAATAATAATGTAATTTTATCCTGCCTTTCTCCACTCAAGGGCTCAACATGACTAATAGCATTTATATAATACAAACAATACAAATATGAAAAACAGTATATAATAATAATATAATAAATGCAAAAAGGAAGTTGGAAAATAATGCGTTTGAACCTGAGACAGAAAGAAAAACAACAAGATAGAAGACAACACTTATTCACAAATCTGCAGTGAAAAAAAGCCTCTTTTCAATGCTAAAACTGTTTTCCACTGTATATTTGAGTGTCAATTTTGAAAAACTGTTGTACCATTCATAGTTCTTGCACACACTCCATTACTAATTTCAATATTAATTTCATTAATCACATCTGACAACGTAATAACCTCAAACCAAGTTGAGAAACATTGTTCATGATTGAGTAATCTGAAGTCATTTTGGATTTAGAATGCCAAATTCCAATGAAAGCACCAGAGAAGAGAAATCTTGAGAACAGAAACAGCAAGCTTGCATACAACTCAGATATAGCTACCTGAAAATTGTGCAAAGCTCCTTGATTATCATGCAAAAATCCAATTTCCCATGAACACTTCAAGATGCGTGAAAATTAAGCCAGAAATATTTGTTTTCTCTGCAGAAGAGATAAAATTGTAGGCATTATTCATTATCATAAAGACATAATAGTTGATTACATTCATATAAGCCTGGAAATAGAACCAGCATGGTGTACCAGTTTGAGTGCTGGATTATGATTTTGGCAGATCACAGTTCAACTCCTTGTTCATCCTTGCTGGAAATCCACAGAATGACCTTGGATAAATCACAGTCTTTCAGGTTTAGAGGAAGGCAATGCTAAACCCCTTCCAAACAAATCTTGCCAAGAAAGTCCCTTGGTTAGGATCACCTTGAAGTTGCCATCAGTCAGAAATGACTTGAAGGCACACAACAATAACGCCAAGAAACCTGGAAAATGTTTCAGGTGCTGGAGCAAGTAAAGCAGGTGACTGTAAGAAATTGGATTGTTTCTCCTTTGATTATCAACAGGGTCTTTATTTACAAAGGAGCTGGTAAGCTTTGTGTTGATTAAAGACAGTTTTGAATCTTCAAGGGAGTTCCCAGCTTTTTCAACATGCAGAATCAAAACATATCCTTTTTTGATCTTCTTGTTTCCAGCAGACCTCAGGGGCATTAAGGATGAAACCTAACTCTTGAAATGAATAGTCTGTTTTGCTACAAAGCAAACTTCTGTACTTTCATTGCTAAAGTCTAAGGGATCATCTACACTCAGCAGTTTAGCCTGGTATAAATATGCTCTGGAGAACCCTTGGATCCGGACCATTATTCACAGGGCTGAGGGACAGTCTGTTCCAGTGAGGTAGTACACATCTCTTCTCCTCTGTATTGATAAGCTTCTAGCTGCCACAGAGCTCCTGACCATCTCAGCTGCTTCTGATAACAGAGTGGGGCCCTACGGAACCAGAAAAACCTACGGAACCAGAAAAACCCAGGATCCGCAGAACCTACGGAACCAGAAAAACCCAGGATACTCAGGGCCCTTCCAGACAGACCCAAAATGTGGGACCTGTCTATGTTTTACCTGAGGTGTCCAAACTGGATTTTCCAGTTTGCTCTGGATTAATTTGATACCTGGAAAGATCAAGACCTTAAGGTAAGGCAGAGATCTTTCCAGGTGAGGGCCCTGTGGGGATTGATTCCCAGGGTTGCTTTTGCAATCCCAGGGGTCAATCCCCACAGTGATCCTGGTTCTTTGGGCTCTAAGAGCCCGAATGAGTGGGATGTCACCCCACCCTCCCTCCCAGCCACTCATTCTCCCAAATAAATTTACCTGAGGGGACTGTGCTCAGATAATCCAGTTCAAAGCAGATAAACCTCCGGAGAGAGCTCCTGCTGTGTGAAAATTATTATTATTATTATTATTATTATTATTATTATTATTATTATATTTATATCCCGCTTTATCTCCCCTGAAGTGGATTAAAAGTGGTTTAACATAAAAAGCAATTTAAAAATATACAAATATACAAATCCTTCCATCCCCTACCTCCTGCCATGTCATTTTGATGGGCCAGGAGCTCTCTCTGGAGGGACTTGCACTACCAGCTGGCCTCAGGTAATTTTTTGAGGGGGCGTATGGGGGGCTGAGGGGAAAGCATAGGGTTGGGGTTGGGAGTGGGAACTAAATCCCAGGAGGAATAGGGATTTAATATCTCAGTTCCTCTCAAGATTTAGTCATGTGTAAAGGGGCCCTCACTGGAAGTAGCTATGCATCACGAAGACAGCCAGCTTTTCATTCAAAGTGAGTCTGAGGTCCCTCCTACACAGCTGTATAAAAATCTACATTCTCTGCTTTGAACTGGATTATTTGGCAGTGTAAACTAGGATAATCCAGTTCAAATCAGATAATATGGATTTTCTGCTTTGATAACCTGGATTATCTACCAATGTAGAAGGGACCTACATTTGTTTCCTAATGTAGACAAATCCTCTAATGGGACCTTAGAGGAAGGATGCCAAAGAATTGCCTGCCGGGGAACTCAGTGTGAACATGAGCCAAAAATGTGATGTAGTAGCTAAAAAAGCAATAAGAACTGATCAACAGTGACACTCAGGGCCCTCCTATACTGACAGATAATCCAGAATATCAAGGCAGATAATTAGATTGTCTACGCTGCCATATAATCCAGTTCAAAGCAGATAATCTGGATTTTATATGACAATGTAGAAAGGGTGCTTTGGAGTGTGGTGGAAGCTCCTTGTTTGGAGGCTTTTAAGCAGAGGCTGGATGGCCATCTGTCAGGGGTGCTTTGATTGTGCTTTTCCTGCACAACAGGGGGTTGGGCTGGATGGCACTTGTGGTCTCTTCCATCTCTATGATTCTAACTCCAAAGACTGTGTGATTTGCTGTGTGGTTTTAGGTAACCGGCTTCCTCTGTCAAAATGACCCTTTCTGTTTCTCATTCCTTGTATCCAACTTAAAATGTAACCAACTGACTGCACCTGCTTTACTATACTCTCCAGAAGAGAATGTCAGTTATAATAAAGGAGAGGAGGAAAGGGGGCTTTCACAGCACAGAAATACCTACACATGAAATGTGTGATTCTAGGAAGGAATGGAGAACCTGCTCCTCTCTTGAAGAAGTATGCCTACCTGACTTACTCTTGGCCATACATTTGATTCTGAGGGTATGTTTATAACTCAAGGTACATGGGTTCTTAGATGATACTTTATATTAGGCATAGATTGATAGCCAAGACAATTCTGAGCACTTCACATACCTTAAAATTAATGCTCAGGTATTTTAAAATATTCATGCCTGTCTTGTACCTGAAAGTAAAAGATGGCAAAGAAATGAAGCTTTAATGGACTGAATTTGTGCTTAAAGAGAAAGCTGGGGGAGGGAGGAGAGGAAACCAGCAGCAGAAAATGAATCTGAATTTCAAACCGTGCCTACATTTTTAATTACATGTATATTTGTTAGTGTGTCTCTAAAGGAGCACAGCAAAGAATGGAAGTGAACATTAATCATTTTCAAGTTTCATCTAAGCCTCTGTTATGCTTTCCTGCTTTTTCTCAAGGTATTTTTCTTGATAATGAGCAGCTGCATCCGGTTGAATATTGGAAGATGGCGTTGCCTGATCAAATGATTCATGAAAGGCTGGCCACCAAGTCGGACGGGCTTTGAGGAGTGATTAACAGTGCTCTTCGGAAGCTAACCACTTCATCATACAAATGGATGGTTTGAACATCCATCTCCGTTGTGGAAGTTGAAAGTGTTCAGCAGCTTCATAAGGATGCTACGCAGTGGTTAGATTAAATAGTGGTTAGATCGGAACACTGGAGGTGGTTACCTGTCCATCAAAGCTTTCCAAAACCGTGTTCCACATCTTAGAATCTTTTGCTGGCAAGTTATGAACTGTAGCACATTTATAATCGAACTGTTGAAATACAACCATAGCAGATTATGAATATGCAAATTATCCCCACTGTACACTCTTGTATTTGAGGAAATATCTGTTTGTTATCATTCAGATAAACTAGATAGATTGGTCCACTACAAAAACATGTTTAGCTGTGAAATTATAGTACAATTATCAACACGTTTACTAACATTACAATAAAAGCAGTACCTTTATTATACTGAGCAATACTGATTAATTAATATGCATGGTTTTGAAGCCTTTTTTCTTCTTTCATCTTTTGGGAAAAGGACTTTTTGTTCTGTCAAATCTTTAATCTCATCGGAGCCTTGAAATAAGAGAATGTACAAAAAGTATAGATTTCCTACAAAACAGACGAAACTTCAATTTCCAAGTATACTAAAGCTATCAAATATTAGATTTGCATCCAATCTTGAGCTGGCCTGGCAAGAGAGAAGGCTATCCTATATTGCTGTTTCAAAAATTTGGCAACCCTATCTAGGAAGGATTTTTTTCTCTCAGGGAGAAGTCTGTTTACAAAGTCTAAGCTCATTTCTTTTTTAAATATGTTTTTATTAAGTGAATTAATGGCATACAGAATATGAGAAAGAAAAACATTTAAAGATAATCAAATACACATAACACAAGTATGCCATTCCCCTGAACCTCCCATCCCACCCTCCCCACCAGTGAACCACCACCCATGACTTCTGGCACCACCCAGTATGAAGCTAATGTCTCAAAAAACAGACAGACAAACAAACAAACAAAAATGTTATCCTTATCCTATCTTAATAAATGTCCCTTGTGACTATTTCGAAATCTATTTTTGTCTTCTTTTCTAGATATCCAAATGCAAGCCTCCATTTCTTAACAAAATCTTTGTTGCTTCCTCCCTATATGCCATTGGATAGCTTGGCCATTTGGATATATTCTAAGAATTTTTCTCTCTTGTCCTTTAGCAATAGCTCTATCTCCTTTCCAAGACTTTTCCATTATTATTCACACTGCAACTGAACTGCATTGACAGATTTCTACATCTTCATTACTGATTTTTTTTCACCAAATCACTCTAAGAGGCACATCTCTAGATTTTTTTCCTAACCCTTTTAACCTTTCTGAGCCCAAAACAAATATGTAACATGAATCTTCTTACCATTCCAATACCACAATCTCTTCTCCAATATATACAGTATCATGAACAATTTCTGAAATTGCTGTTATATATCTACATTTTTGAAAAAGTCCTCCACTGATATTCTTCCTTGGCTACTTGCTTTGACCTCCCCAGCCCATCTTAAGAGCCACCAGCCACATTGGGTAAAGAAGGTCTTTTCAGCTGCCAGATAAGTGCAAGGAGGATGACATTTCTGGGATCTTGCTTCTGATTGTCACAGTCTTGCTCACTGGAGAGAAAGGGATGGAAATGTCACATGCCTTACGTGCTGATCGGCAGCTAAATAGACCTCCTTTGTACAGTGTGACTGCTGGCTGTTACTATGTTCAGGAGGGGCATAATTGGCAATAGTACTACAATTATGGCTATATAGCCTTACTGCATTCAGAGCAGTTATGTTCCATAATCCTAGATTATAAATCCATAACTGCAATAAAGAATATCGGCTCCCATCTTTTGTTTAATAGCAACACTCCAGCTGTTTGCAGCCTTTCAGTTATTAATAAATGGATTATTCTGTCAATATCTTGATTTTATTATTCTACTGGACTGATGTAACTGCAGTAGAATAAAAA
Organism: Anolis sagrei; assembly: GCF_037176765.1. Lineage (NCBI taxonomy): Eukaryota > Metazoa > Chordata > Lepidosauria > Squamata > Anolidae > Anolis > Anolis sagrei. The sequence goes on from NC_090022.1 coordinate 141,170,124, forward strand.
CAATATCACTCTTCTCTTTGTTGCTGGTTGCATGGGCATCCTGTTCTGGCATCAGCAGAGGCACCTACAATAGCCAGGAGCTCAGGCAAAGCTCCATGGCCAGCTAGGTGTGGTGCTAGCTCTTGCAACATGGGAACTGTTAATGCCTTCTCCCTGGGCTGATCAGTGCAGGGAAAGGGTGCTGGTGTCCAGTGTGAAATGTGGATCAAGCAGAATACAGAGATTTAGCATTTTACTTCTCAGTTCCGAAGTGTTAAAGGAAATTATTCTGCACAGAAATAAATATGTTTTTTGGGATGAAAATTGTATGTATGTTTGTGCAAAAGTGCCTGTGTGTATGTTATGCACCCCCCCCCCCCCCCACAAATTTGCAACAGAAACTATGTTTTTCTTGAAACCGTGTTTTTGGTGTAAAAATATGTTTTTCATGAAAAAAAAATGGCACATACTTTTGCCCTCAAAACACTATCTAGAAATCCACATAAATTTTTTGGTATGTGCAAATAATGCACAAGAACTGCTTGCAAATATTTATTTTCTTTTTTGGACATTATTTGTCCTCTCATGCAAGGATACACTCAGCAAATATTTATATCCCTGCTCAAAAGGTGTATACAAAATTGATATATTAGAAAAGGGCACACAAATCTATGTGTATTGGGAAAATGCGTATACACAATGTGCTTGCAAGAGAAGGTGTGAACATAATGATCGAGGGTGTTTAAATACAAAGACTGATGTGAAATACAAATGGAACTGATATGAGTTGGATCTATTTGATTTGCTCATTCAAATGCATCCATTTCCTTTCACTGTTAGACGGCTTGGGCAAAGTTCATTTGCTTTTTAAAAAAATCCTGTCCTTTTCTCAGGTTGAAAAAAACATTTCTACATATATTAGCAGATCTCCAAAGCCAGGTAACATCCATACCTTCATTCCTACTTAACAGTTTAAAATGGAGTTAGTCTGGTTTATTTGCTACGATGGCTGGGAAGAGGCAACAGCTTTTCCATGACTTTTCTCTCTAGTTCTGACTTCTGAAGAGTGAGTGATTAAAACTTCCCTGAAAGCTTTATTATTATTATTTCATCAAGTTGCTGCCAAAGTCTCACAATTACAGCAAGAAAGTGTCTGCCCTGGCAATTCAAAAGCTGCTACTGCTAAACAAATAGATTTCTGGGTCTTTTACAACCTTTAATTAAAGTTTTTATGGCCACATTGGTCTGAAAATGCACCATCCTTGTACAAAAAGCATGATCTATGGAGCCGCTCGCAACCAGAACCAAAGGTCGAGATGAGTTGAACAACAATGGACCATAAAAGCAACTTCTTCACCACAGAACAGCCACTAATTATGCTGTTACATGAATTTAAATGCATTCGCAGCAGTGAAGTCATGCGCACCTTCAAGGATAAATCATCTTTCTCATTATTTGCCCAAGCTATGAATAACTGTAGGCAGAAAAAAAATAAATGCACGGAAGCAAACTTCTTGACATTCTTGTCAATGTGCATGCTTGGAAGTGACAGCATGAAAAATTGCAGCAACGGCATTAAAAAAAGGAGAAAATTCCCTGGGCTTTGAGAAAGCACACAGGAGACACTAGCATCCACATAGACTGGGCTGTGATATATGAAATCTGCTCACTGTTACGAGAAGATCAGTGGTTGCCACACATGTTTTTTTCCCTTCAGCTATCACCAGTCAGAGTAATTAGCACATAAGAAAAAGTATTAGAATAAATTGAGGCAGAAGGGGGAAAGGAGGAGAAAGGGAAAGCCAAACTTAATATCACACTAATTTCTCTGCAAGTCAATAGGTGGTTCTACGAGTGTCCAGGGGGTGGCTGAAGAGCAATCTGTGGTCAATTGGAGAAGGAAATCTGCGTAATGTCGGAAAATGCAATATTATCTTCGAATGAGGCTATAACCAAGCTGTGCACTCATTCTCTCATTCTCTCCAACCCTTTCTTTACCTGCTTCACCAGTATATTTATTATTTATTTCTTGCATTTGTTAACCGCCGCTCTCAGCCCTAGGGCGACTCGCGGCGGTGTACAGTACAAAAAAGACACTTTACAAAAGAATCAAACAACAATTAACATCACTAATACATACATCTAGCTTATACTAAAAATCCGCTCCGTCATATTTATAGAATCATAGTCAATCTCGTCGTCATAGTTCAATCCGGTTGTCATTACCCGTAGCATAGCATTTAGTTGAAATGCCAAGTTGTGCACAAGAATGTTACCAACATGAGTGTCAATTGGGAAATGAATGTGAATATGGAAATAGACAGCCATTGGAAATGTACCAAGTTTGCAAAATGTGTTTCAATTACATATGCATGCTTTAGGAGTATTTTATTTGAACCAAATATTTGATCCTCAATTATAATATTCTGGTTTTTTAAAAAAATTGAACTGAAGAGTGCAGACTTTTCAATGGTGGCTTTGCTAAAGAAGAAAGCACTTTTTCTTTGCTTAAATTGGTGCACCCAATTTTTCATGCTTTATGTTTTGCATACCTCTTGTTTTATTTTGTTTTGTAAATGAAGCCCAGGGCTTGTCTTTTTCCTCCTTCCCATTCCACCCAATTATCTTCATCCTCTAGCTTCTTCTTTTTACATATATGAATATACAGTAAAGGAAATTGTTAAACGCTTTATTGGTTTTTTCCTCATTTATTTTTATTGTTTTCTGCCTCAGGTCTGATTTGTGGAAAAGTAGGATATACATATTTATGATAAAATGATAAGTGAATGAATAAATTATTCCAACATCCTCTTTGCAGTCACTGATTCTTTTGTGTAAGGGACCCTTGGGAGTTAGTGGATCAGAAATAATTGTCTTAAAAGATTAGACCCCTGAGCTTGCAATGCCATCAGAAGTTGTTGTACACAACTTATTTTGTTCATAGCAATGGGAGAACTTTTGCACTTATAGTGAGGTTTTCTATAAAGTAAAAAAAATGCAGAAATAATGCAAAATTCTCAGCCCATTAAAAATATTTTGTTGAAGACCTTATCACATTAGCCAGGTGAAGCATCCCACTATGCCTAGTTTCACTAGCAAACTGAGGGGTAGAAGGTGAATCTGTCACCTCTTTTGTGCTGCCCCTTGCAGTAACACTTCCCCCATCACACACATGAAGCATCACCAAAGTCAAATGGATCTGTGCACAACATGGGCAGGCTCCCATGTTTTGGAGGGAAGCTTCCTATGATGCATCCACTCCGGTTTTCCAGCAACATCATGTGATGGGCAGTGTGTCCATCTTTTACTGGACTGGTGGGGCAGTGTCCTTAGACACTGAAAAAGCCCTGTGTGATGAAGTCATTTAAGTGGAAGAATCCATCTGCATGTTCTTACTGTTTGAGGTGGCTGTCCTCTGACTCGTAAACTAGCCTTTCACCTCTGGCCATGTTGGGAGACATTTTCCCATTCACACTCCTGGCATAAGACTCACTTGCCACTTTAACTTTTAGTGAGAGTAGTAAACATTCTCACCAGTCTTGGATTAGTGACCTTACCTTATCCCAAGTACCAAATTGCTGCCCACCAACCTAGAAGATATGCTCTGGAGCTTTCAGGGCATAATTCACTCTTGATCAGCATCAATAATATCCTTACATTTGTGTATTTATTTTATTTACTTTATTTCTATTCCACCTTTCTCCCCATAGCGACTCAACACAGCTAACAGTAACATGACATGAACCAATAGAATTTAAAAACAAGGCAAATGCAAAAATTGAAAAAAAATGGTGTCATGGGTACAAAAGTAAAGAATACAGTTAAATTGCAATAAAATACAAGTAAAATTACACTGAAAAGCTAAATGTTCCCTCAAAATCCCACCCACAACATCTGCAGCAGGGAATGTCTTTCTCCAGATCTCTCTAGACAGGTAAGCCTAAGGGTTCACCAACACGATAGAATTAATGTAGTTTGACACCATTGTAACTGTCATGGCTCAAGGCTTTGGTATCATGGAAGCTGTAGTTTTACAAGGTCTTGAGACTTCTCTGTCAAAGAGTGCTGATGCCTCACCAAACTATAAATCCCAAGATTCCATAGCATACAGTTATGGCAGTTACAGTTGCTCAATGTGCATTAATTCTACCATGTAGATGCATATTTAGAGTCACTTACTAGAGTCTACTGTGAAGCCAAATTCTGGATCCAGTTCATATATATATATATATATATATATATATATATATACATACATACATACACACATACTATATTTGTATACTGCCCTTCTCAGCCCTTAGGTGACTCGGGGCAGTTTACAATGGCAATGATTTGATGCCCCAAAACACCATAAAACATTTAAAAACATTAACACATAAAATAAAACCATAACAAGAATACTAAAAGCATACATCATTTGCATCTCCTAATAAAAACATTGTCCCATCTCATTGTCCAATGTATTCACAATGTAAAATAGGTGAAATAACCCCTTTCTGGCTTATTTAAGATAGGGACCCCCTCCCCCCAAAGTCCTAGTGATGCACACATGATCATGCATTGTCAAAAAGTGGGAGGGGTGCTTTTTTTATCAGTAAATAAATTAAAAGGGAGAGAAGTCTACTTAGGTAACTACAGCCTTGCTCATTATTGACTGGTTACCCTATCAATAGAAAAGAGCTGCCCTAGGTGTCTTTGTATGAGGATGGATGAGGTAGAATCACAGCATCATAAAGTGGGATGAGATATAGAATTTTAAAAAAACATTTCAGGGCATTTTTATTGAATGCTGTATTGCTTGAGGAAAATACACAGGTTGGAAAGGTGTGTTAAGAAAAAATGATAGCAGAAGTGATGGTAAGGGAAAACAGGGGTGCAAATGGAAGCTGTTTTCTGGTCCTCCATAAAATTCCCCAAATCATGTAAGGTTATTGAGCAATCTACCTTCATCTAGAAGTAAGGTCAGAGTCAATAATTTCACATCAGTTTTATCACCAGTAGAGTAGACAAAAGGAAATATTAGCATGCACACTTAAGATTTGTGGAAGGGATAGCTTTAAAGAATAAAACACACCAAAGACTGCTAATTACCGAACTTTGCAAACCATTTCTCCATTATATTTAGTAGCATATGTATAACTCAGGGCCATTTAAAATGCTTTCTTTTCCCCCTCTAACAATGCATCAGATGTACCAGAGAATAGTCTAGTAACTACAAATGCTTTATTTTCTCCTGGTAATTTAACCGGCAAGCTGAAATCATTTACAACCTTGTCATCCATTTAGCTTTGCTCTGAAGTTTTCATTCCTTTCTCTATAGCTGTGTTCCAGGGACCTTCTTTGCAAAACCAAATTGTCAGTTTCAACTTCTGTACGCCATTAAAAGCTTGCATTACCCGCTACATACAAAGATTTATTCTTTTGCCTTTGGAAATTTTATCTCAATTATTTAGTTAGGCTGTTGTTATTATCTGTTGGTATCCATTATCTCCAGCCTTCACCTTTTCCTGCATATTCCCATCCTGTTTCTTGAATTTTACTTTCAGTCACTTTTCATGACAGTTTTTATTTCTTCTCTCCCCTTTTGAGTACTCCTGCTTCAGTTTTGGAAAGATGCCAATGCTTGACAATATAAAGGTTCATTTCTAATCTGAAATCCGAATTCTAGAAGATGCATAGGCACCCTGGTGCTCTCCAGGTATTTTGAACTACAGCTTCTAGCATCTCTGATGGCTGGTCAGAACAGTTAATGCTTATGGGAATTGATGTCCAAAACATTTTGAGGGCATTCAGGTTGCCTACTGCTGTGCTAGAATGATATGTTCTGTGACTTGATTCAATTTCCCTTAATCCGACTTGAGTGTTACCATAAAATATAATTGGACTTGCAGCTGTAATGTTCGGATCTTCCCTCCACCAGGTTCAAGTCTCCACTTAGCTGTGAAAGTAACTGGTTGGCTTCTGACCATTTTTACTCTCTTAGCCAGACAGGGTTGTTGCTTTTGCTGTGAGAACAAAGCAGGCAGGAAGAGAGACATGTTTCCAATCTTGAACCCATTGGAGGAAAAGCAGGATAGAAATATAATTGATAAATAAAAAATGCAGATTCTGGGCATGCTGGTCTTGGCCTACATTCTGCTGGTAGATGTGCCATGGTAACACTGGGGTATGGCTTTTTTCTTGTCACAGAGAGGGATTTACCACCTCCTTCATGGGACAATGGTCCAACCCACACAAACCCATCTTATTATTGAGTATTTAGTGGCTGATAGAGAGTGAGGTTCTGGGGAAAATATCCAGCTACATGTCCACAGCTGGGTGCACAATATTAAAGACATAATTTGAGATTTCCTGGAAGTCCTCTGGAGCAGTAGTTCTGAACCTGTGCTCCATCGAGCTTTGGGGCTCTGTGAAGCATACTGAGGGATTGTTGTAGGTTTTTCAGGCTATATGGCCATGTTCTAGAAACATTATCTCCTGATGTTTCATCTGCATCTATGGCAGGCATCCTCAGAGGTTGTGAGGGACCTCACAACCTCTGAGGATGCCTGCCACAGATGCAGGCAAACGTCAGAAGAGAATGCTTCTAGAACATGGCCATATAGTCCAAAAAACCTACAACAACCCAGTGATTCCAGCCATGGAAGCCTTTGATAATACATACTGAGGGACTCCACACTTTCCTCCTCTCTCCTCCTCCTCCTCCTCCTCCTCCAAGCTTTCCCTCCTCTTTCCTATTCTTCCCCCTTACTCTGCCTGCCTCCCTGCCAAAAGCCTTTTTTCCTCACCTTCCTCAATATCCAGATCCTTTCTCTCTCACCTGCTTTGCTTCCAAAACCTTATTTCCCTATCACCGCTATCTAGTCTATCTGTTGGGGTTGCTTAGATTGTGCTTTTCTTGCATGACAAAGGAGCGTTGGACTGGATGTCCCCTGGGGTTTCTGCTATTATTATTACTATTATTATTGCTGCTGGTATTGTTACAAAGGCTGGATGGACATATTTTGAGGGTGCTTTGATTATGCTTTTCCTGTCTAGCAGAAGGGGGTTGGACTGGATGGCCCCTGGGGTCTTCCATTGAAATATTGTTAGGTTTATGTTGCTTAAGATTGTTCTTCATTTTAAATATTGTATTGTTCTTTATTTCCTTTTTTTTGCACTACAAACAAGATACGTGTAGTGTGCATAGGAATTTATTCATCTTTTCCAATTAGTTCACACAAACATTATCCATCCATCTGACTCTGGCCCAACTCATCTGCCAAATTTTAAAACACAATGTAACAAAAATGTTTGTCCATCCCTGATATACTGAAAAAGTTTGAGAATTCTTGTTCTAGAGTGTTGGACTCCAACCTTGGAGATCAGGGCTTGATTTCCCAGCTGCTCATGGAAGCTCACTGGGGGCCCTTCCACACAGCCCTATATCCCAGAATATCAAAGCAGGAAATCCCACATTATCTGAGTGTGGACTCAGATAACTCAGTTCAAAGCAGATATTGTGGGATTTTCTGTCTTGATATTCTGGGATATAGGGCTGTGTGGAAGGGCCCTGGATGACCTTGGGCAAGTTACAAACTTTCAGTCCTAGTCAACCAACCTCACAATAGGGTCACCTTATTGTGTCTTTAAATCCTATATGACTTGAAGTCAAAGAGCAAATTGGCATGTAACTGGATGCTTCTGCACTACACTAAGGTCCTTTTCACACAGTCATATAACCCAGAATATCAAGGTAGAAAATCACACATTATCTGGATTGAAGTGGGTTATCTGAGTCCACATTGCCATATATTCCAGTTCAAAGCGGAAAATGTGGGATTTTATTCAACTGTGTGGAAGGGGCCAACGTGGCCATTGTCAGTAGAATTCCAAAGAAGCAAGATGAATCCTGCAGAGGAAAGAGGGACATAGAGCAGCCTGAGAAGAATTTGACAAGACACTATGCTTCCTAACAAGCATCCCATCCTTTATGTAGCCATATTGGTACCATCCATTTATAAAACAAAGCTATCAGCAAGTGAAAGGACGCCATATTCTGCAAAGACATTCAGGGCAGCAGATACAAACTTTTCTTGGTGTCTTATATACGGAGAGCTTATGGTGCGTTGGATTTCCCTGTAGAGCTACATGCTGCAGGTGTTGAGTTCAAATTAATCAGTATTAAGCTGCAGAGAGATGCATTTCATTACAAATTACCACAATCTGTTTTTTTTCCAGAGCAAACATGTTGTGTTTATTAAGTTTTAGGAAATGACAAATGCGATAAAGAAGCACAGAAGGACTGGAAAATAGATTATAACACAAAAATAAATGAACTAATCAACAAAAGCAAACAGTGCCGTTCCATCGTCAATATAAGGGGAGTCATTCAAACTGCTTGAGGAACAATCTCTTTTCCTTTGGAGATTTTATGAAAGAAAAGCACAGGAGACACTTACTGAGGGATCTATTTGGACCATTTTGATGATTGCATTCCCATATTTAACAGGTAATTTTTGGATACCATCTCCCATATTTTATCAATCCACTCTCTGAAGGGTAAAATTGCTGTGCTTTTCCATTTAGTCATCCTTATAAGAGCCATAAAGAAGAGAGAACAATAGATATCAGTGTGCAGGAATGTAGTGCAATAGAATTGTATGGAATATCTGTATTTTTTTTGTAGTAAGAGCAATGATATAACACGTTAGAGCAATATTTATTAATATTTGGCTTGGGGGGAGGTGTTGAAGGATGGAGCCCATTGTTAGATAGACTAAACTCTGGCATACTGAGATGCTTTGAGTCCCACTTTGTGAGAAAGGAAAATTCATATCCTAGTTCATATCTCTCCTTATGCTGAGCAGCATTGCAGCAGGCCTCCAATGTTTAGAGATCTCAGCAGCATCACCATGATGGAACAAAGGGGTGATGGTGGAGCTGCAGGAGTTGCAAGCTTCTGCTGCCCTTCCTCTTTCTCCTCCACACTTTGATGCAGTGATAGGCATGGGAATGGGGATGAGTAGCCAACTGTCACATTAGGCCTGCATTCTATCTGCCAGTGCAGATGGCATATTTTACATGGATTGGACTTTTCTGATGGGGTGCTTCATGTGTGCAGTATTTGAGGGGTTTGGTATATTTATGGAATGGATAACCAAATGCAGAACAGGTTCTAGAGCAGCCATGGGTAAACGTCAGCCCTCCAGGTGTTTTGGACTTCAACTCTCACAATTCCTAACAGCCTACTGGCTGTTTGCCCATGGCTGTTCTAGAGGTTTAGATGATTGAATGCTCATCTGCAAGTTTGAAATGCTTCGGGGCTGAAGTGTTTCATTCAGGGAAAGATGCAGAAGAGCTGCTCCCACATTAAGTTGCTCCCTTTTGCACATCTTAGGGGATAACAATTAAACAGGTGATAGTCTAAATAAAGTAGACGGCATTTATTTTATTATTTATTTATTTACAACATTTATATGCCACCCTTCTCACTCTGAAGGGACTCAGAGCGGCTTACAAGATATACATACATACAATATATTATTAGCATAGTACAACATCAGTATTATATATTAATTTGAATTAATTTTTATATATCAATTTTAATTAAAATTAAAACAATTTTAAGTTCCATGACTGGTCTTGTTATTTCATGGGGAATTCAGCAAACATTAATCAACTAATCAAACAAACAAACAAAAATACTTCCTTTAAATTTTGGTTAACCTGCCCCATTGCTTTCATCTTGACTTAAGTGTAACTAAGGCCTCTTTTATACTGCCATGTAAAATCCAGATTATCTGCTTTGTACTGGATTATATAGCAGTGTAGACTCATATAATCCAGTTCAAAGCAGATAATGTGGCTTATCTTTGATGATTTGGTTTATATGGCAGTGTAGAAAGGGCCAAACTTGCTTCAAATATGGACTCACATGATATGCCCATGACTACCTACTGAGTTAATGTCTTACATAGAGTAAGTGGTGTTTTTAATTTACTGAACAGACTGCCTTTATGTATTGTGAAGTTCTTTGTATTTACCCTTTTCATTTTTTCTTAAATATGTTATACAATATATTCTGCTTCCAAGACCTCGATGTCATGGCTCAATAAGTATTTTCTTCAGCCAAAAGGAGGGAGGAAGGGAGAGAATTTTTATCTCTGGAAGATTGAGGGCAATGGAGGGGGGCAGTAAGCCCGTGAAATTATTACTTTGGAGTTATATATCAGCAGACAGGATAGACAGCTAAAGTAGACTTATAAATACAGCAAATTGATATTGGTGTTGAGTTCCTTAAAGGAAAAGTTTTATGTACTTTGACACTATTCATAACATCTTGCTGAGCTATCCTTCTTGAATTTCATTCACTATTAGCTTATGATATGCTTCCAGAGAAATCCATCTCTGCAAGCTGATGGTTTCCAATGTCTGTGTGCAATGGTAGTGCTACAACTCTGTCATTTTTATCAGTTTGTTTTTCTGAGTGGTACAAGCTCTTTTCCATTTTATTCCCCAGGCAACCACTTCTCTGCCACAAGATTCCAATACTTCTGTCTTATAGCATGAACTTACTTCATCTCCCTTATATCTGTGATAAAACACCCCTTCAAGTGTTCTGGAGCAGAACTGCATCCAATTCCTGTAAGGAAGGTGCTATTGGGGCCCCCTGAATTGTTCTTTGGCACAATTGAGGTTGAAATAGCCTGCCCCTGATATTCTGCTTACTCGGCCACATTACCCAATTAAACAAAAATCTTATCCATAGTCCCATCTTGGGTCCAGGTATATTGTAACTATAATACTTGCCTCATGGAGCCCCCGACGGCACAGCGGGTTAAACCGTTGAGCTGCTTAACTTGCTGACCAAAATTTCAGTGGTTTGAATGCGAGGAACGGGGTGAGCTCCTGCTGTTAGCCTCAGCTTCTGCCAACATAGCAGTTTGAAAACATGCAAATGTGTCTAGATCATTCGGTACCACTTTGGCAGGAAGGTAATGGCACTCTATGCAGTCATGCCAGCCACATGACCTTGGAGGTGTCTATGGACAATGCCGGCTCTTCGGCTTAGAAATGGAGATGAGCACCACACCCAGAGTTGGACATGACTAGACTTAATGTTAAGGGGAAACCTTTGCCTTTACCTAATACTTGTCTCAGCTAAGAGATCTATTCATGTTCAAGGTCGTATATATAATACTCTTGATTACAGTCGTATGGCCATTTTCTTATCCTATTTACATTCTGGAAGTCTGGCATTTTTCCCAGATAGGAACTTAAAGTAATTTCTTAATGATTCTGAATGATACTGACAGGTTTAACTGCTCATATTAGTGCTTAATATTTTACTCTATAGGTGGTACTCAGTTACATTCAGTAATTTAAAGTTATATGCTTAGGTCCTATTTCTTTTTATTATCTCCAATTAATATATTAAGCTCCCAAATTATAGAGTGGTACATGATAGGATTTTGGCAGTCAAAATGTTATATGCACATTTTTTTTTTGAAAAAGCAGAGATGCCTATAATAGATGACTGGATACTTTAAAATAGCTGAAATGTATAAACTGTGGGTGCCCCTATAGAGCCCTTGCACATTTATATGGTAGCTTACTGTTTGCATACCTTCAACATAAAACAAAGAAGCACAGAAAAGAAATATATTTTTTCAACCATAGAGATCAACAGATATATTTGTGAAGGACTGGGAACCACTTTAACTTTTTTAAAAAAGTATGGGACATATTTTACAAAAATCTTCTGAAATGTAAAAATAACTAGATGATTAATATATACCATGAACAAATAAAAAGTATTGTTATTTGCATGAGCATTTTTAGCTTGGGGTGGAGTGGGAACGTATATGCTCAGATCACAAAGTTGGGAAATGAATAATCTGACCTATAATGTAGAAACATTAGTCTGAATTCTATTAGTTAGTGATAACTGGAACCAGGGGTGGCTCAACGCATTACACAAAGTAAGCATTCGCAGTATAGTTGATTTTGCCCAGGGGCACTCTTGAGGCGCTCTTGGGGGAAAACAGACCTTGACATATACGAGTTGTAGTTACTGGGATGTATAGTTCACCTACAATCAAAGAGCATTCTGAACTCCACCAATGATGGAATTGAACCAAATATGGCACACAGAACTCCCATGACGAACAGAAAATATATATCAGTGATTGGTTGGGGGGGGGGGGGGGACGGGGGACGGGACCAAAATACTGTTTGCTTACCATTGAAAATTACCTCTGACTGGAACCAACATTTTGGATCAATTGTTGAATGGAAAACCAATACTTTTGTAGTACACCCCATTTAGTCAGTAGGTTTTCTGTAGTTTGGACTACCTTAACATTGAGATCATTATAATTCAAAAAGTGTTGACAGTTTCATTTTCATGGAAGAATGTTCATTGTTAAATACCTATGAACAATCTTTTCAAATTTAATAGAACACTTAAAAGGGACATTTTTAATTCAGCGATGTCATAGATAGCCCACTTCGTTTTTAAACATTAGGAAAAGTGCTGACATTGCAGAACATTATTTCTGTGGTGAATGTACAGACTACATTCAATTAAAAGGTAAATTGTGAAATTGGAATACTTTGAAATGTATTTCAGAGGAGGGTTCTTTCCTTTAAGAGCTCTGGATGATTTAATCGAATATGACCCAAACTCACTGAAAGCGTTTGTCTTGGTGGAACACGTAACGTTTTGCCCTACATGAGTTATATCAACACCATCTTCCTAAGACAGATTCATTTTACCCTGCATACAATTTCTCATATTCCGTTTTGCTTGTGAAAACAACTAAAGTGCATGCAACTAACAGAGTCATAAATATATTTCTCAATGTATTGAAAGCATGCAATTAAATAAAAAAGGAGGGAAAGGTTCATTGGCATTAAGTGTGACATTGTATTCCTTAATGTCAGATTCAAAGAAAAGAGGAGATTCTGAAAACACCTTCCTCATTTTTTTTGGCTTTCTTTCTCACAAACTGATTGGGTACCCATCTCTTCACCTACGGCAGTGGTTCTCAACCTGGGGTCCCCAGATGTCTTTGACCTCCAACTCCCAGAAATCCTAACAGCTGGTAAACTGGGTTGTTGTAGGTTTTTTCGGGCTATAAACTGGCTAGGATTTCTGGGAGTTGGAGGCCAAAAACATCTGGGGACCCCAGGTTGAGAACCACTGACCTAGGGCATGCCACTGCTTTTCTGAAAGGTGTTATTCTTTCACAAAGGATTGTCAAACAGAGGTTCATTATAGACCAAGGGTCTGCAAACTAAGGCGTGCGGGCCAGATGTGGCCCTCCAAGGTCATCCCCCCTCCCACTACATGTTATACTTCAGGTTACCCTAAGTCTAATATGACTTGAAGGCACACAACAATACAAATTAGCTTGAGCATCTTATCAACCAAAAGCAGGCCCCATTCAAATACTGGCAAGTTTATGTTGCTTAAAATTGTTCTTCATTTTAAATATTGCATTGATCTTTCATGTTTTTTGCTCTAAAAATAAGATATGTGCAGCGGCTTCATGTATATGTTGAACAACATGGGAGACAGTATTGAGCACTGAGGAACCCCACAAGACAAAGGATGTGGGGTTGAACAGGTGTCTCCCAACAACATCTTCTGGGTGCAACCCTCCAGAAAGGACCCCGGAACCACTGTAAAACAGTGCCACCCAGGCCCATTACAGTGAGGCGTCCCAGAAGGATACCGTGGTCGATGGTATCGAAGGCTGCTGAGAGGTCCAGCAGAACCAACATGGATACACTCCCCCTGTTTAGCTCCCGGCGTAGATCATCAACTAAGGTGACCAAGGCTGTCTCGGTTCCATGTATAGTATATACATGTATAGTGTATAGTAACTATTTCAGCTGTCTTGTCCACTTTCCTTTTTTGATACTTCTGATTGGGGATCTTTCTTTGGCAAGTACTTGAGAGTGGATTGTTGTTGTTGTTGGTTTTTTGCTGCTGTACATTTAAGGAGGAGCACCAGTTATGGAAATTTGACAATAGTTGCTTAAATATGTGCAGGCCACTTTGGGCTAAAATGAGCACAGGAAACAATGGAGCAAACAAAAGATTTACATTGTTTGTATATCCCAAGACCCACATTGGATCACAAGTTCTGCTGGCCTCTTCCTGATTTAGCTGGTGGATTGTAATGAGCTTTTTTTGTGCTAGATTTCATTCTCCTGGCACATGCGGAAATGTAACAGCAGCACATCCATCTATCTTAGCTTGATGTGATGTCAGGTTTCTGCAGACACTGCAGAGACACTTGTTTGAAAGAGACTTTGGCTTTCTTTCATACCAGCAGCCTAGGGCTGTGTATTGGAGGATACTGTGAAATTTGGTAGGCACAGCGATAATACCTTTCTTACTTGACCCTGCTGGTAGAGTGCCATTTCCTGATAAGAAAAAGCAAACAAAAACCATGTATAATCCAGACTAAACATTAAGTTAACAAAAAATCAGTGCCCAGACAGAGCCTCTTACCAAACAGTACTATTTAATGTCAGTTTCTCTTTGCTTATTGAAGAGATGTAGCATCAGGACATTGATAAATGTAAGGAGATCACCACTCCAAGTCGGATTAGAGAGCAGTGATGGTAAACATGGGACAGGAAAGTGAAGGCAAAGAAGAATGCTCCTAAAAATCAACAGCATCAATAGCAGGGAAAAGAACATTGAAATGCAGAAGACCAATAATATATTTTGAAAAAGCTTCATGACTGAAGGAATAAAGGCTGCCACAGTAAAGAAGAATGGAGTAAGGAAGTAACATAGATACACAATTTCAAGTCTAACTCTAACTACAAACGGTATATGCATAAATCAGGGATGGGCAGAGCATGGCCCTGGCCCTCCTTATTCACTTGGGAGCCCTTAATCCATCCAGATTTCCTGGAAAGTCCTTGTCCTTTGGTGGATAAAGATATATTGAGAGAGAGATAGAATAAATGGTTCCATCTAGAAACCTATGGGAGCAGCAATTCACCTATTTAAATAGATTGTGGGTAAATAGATAGAAATTCTGTCTCTCCCCACCTCCCATCTTGGCATGTTTGGCAGCCTAGACGGTCTCCAGAGGATACTGGTGCAGAAAATTGGCTCCTAAATATGCCACAGTTAGCCATTCATAGGGATCCAAGGTCGCAGAAGTGGAAAACGGATGTTGCAAGTCGATACAGACTAATGAGTTCTTAAGACAACTCAATGGGGTTTTTTTAAGTGAGTAAAAAGTTGTTGTTGAAGGTAGAAGTATGTTGCTGAATACTACCCATGTTGTACTCCAGGATTAGGAATTAAGTGGCCCTCCAGATGTTTTTCAAACACAGCTCCCACAACCTTAGCCTGTGTAGTCATATTGAGAAGAATATTGAGAGTTGCTGTTCTATATGGCATCCTTCCATATTTATATTGAAATTCAGATTATGAGTAGCTGAGCAACATAATGGTGTGACCAGTCAACAAGAGAGCAGTAGATTGATCAGCACAAAAATACTTTTTAAAGCAGAGAAACTTTGAGATTTATGTATTGCATTTGGGAAAGGTTTAAAAAAGCGTGAAAACCCCAATAACCACTGTGTGTGTGCCTGCAAACAGCATGATTTATTTTTGTTGTTATTTACCATCCCTATGAATGGGAGGAGTCCAAAAGATTTGAAGGATGTGTATCCCATGTTGACCCCCTCCTTTGTAAACACCTGTAATGAAGAAATTTAACAATGTATAATACAACCAATCATATGATGTAGAGTACTTCCTCTCTGAGTTCGTCGTGTCTTGTACATAAAGGATTTCTGAAGGGTCTAGAAATGTGGGTGGGGTGGTGGAAAGAACCCAGGCAGAGATGATCTTTTGTGCTCAGGAATTGCTATGAAACTAGAGGCAATGAGGACAAACACGTAGAATAGGATCTGTTAAATTTGCCCGTGTTGAATTGATTCAGCTATGTGGAATAATGGGAGTTCTTATGGGCAGTCTCCTACCAACATTGACACGTATCTCCTAAAATCCTGCTTCATGAGCCTGGCATGGTCATTTTTAAAATTAATGTAATCATTAGAAATACTTAAATTTCAAAATAACACCATTTTGTTTTTCCTGTCATTTCTCTTTCATTATAATCTTGGTTTTTGAAATTGGTTATGGTTCCAAATGGAGAGCAATAAAACTGGGAGAGCAATAAAAATGAGAGGAATGAGATGAATGGGAGATGCAAATCATTGCCTCCTATCTCCTTGGGAATAGCAGGATTGGAAGGGAAAATCTATATCACCGAAGTGGTGTCTATCTTCTCAGAACAGTGCCTCAGATCTACTAGGGAGTAGCAGGATTCAAAGGAAAAGTCTATATCCTCAAGTAGTGTTGTCTATCTTCTCAGGACAGTACTTCAGGTCTGCTCCGGAATAGCAGGATTAGAAGGGAAAGTCTATATCCCTAAAATGGTGTATATAAGAATATTACTTCAGGTCTACTGGGGAATAGTGGAATTGGAAGGGAAAGTCTATCTCCAAAGTTTCCCCCCCCCCCCATTGTGTGTTTTTTTTAAATGAAGTGGGCAGGACTTGCATTTCCTCATGTAATATATCTGAAAATGAATGATTTTGGGAGAAAAGGCAAGAAGGAACAAAAATGTGTGATGGGATCTGAGACATTTTGCCTGCTAATGCAGTATTTCTCAAAAACTGTTTTGGATTTCAGCTCCCAGAAATCCCAGCCAGCTTATCAGATGTTAGGAATTATGGGAGCTGAAGTCCAAAACATCTGGAGGAGCACAGATGGGAAACACCACGGTAATATGATGTTTTCCCCCCTCATGGGATTACATTCCAAATCATCAATTGACCTGCACATGCTGTACTAACTTAGGGTTGTGGCTTCCTTGATTGTATCAATTAGGGCTGGGCGGTTTCGTTTCGTTAATTCGTAATTCGTTAATAATTCGTTAATTTTTTCAATTACAAAACGATAACGAACCATTCTGGAGCAATTATTAAAAAAAACGAATTTTCAAAAACGTTTTGTAAATGCTTCGTATTTCGATATTGTATTCGTTTTGTTATTGTTTTGAGGTCGTTTCGTTATTATTTCCGCATGTCTGGGCCAGTTTTATGGTTTAATTAGTGAAAAAAAATTATAATATCACACCAACAGTCAACAACAGAGGGAGAGGGAAGCTTCAGAAGGTTTTGGAGGTTTTTTAGCGTATTTCGCGGTCGCGTCCGCCATTAACGAATCGATTCGTTATTGTTTCGGAAATTGATTCGTTAATTTTTTACCATTTACGAAATTTCGTAAATATTGAACTTTTTAAAAGGAAAATTTTGTAATTATTTTAAATATCGAAACAAAAAAAAAAACAAACCCAAATACAAATCGATTTTAGAAACAAATTTTTCCGTTGTTACCCAGGCCTAGTATCAAACTGTCTGTAACATGGTTTCTTTCTTTTCTGCTTCTTTTCTGTTTAACATGTCTTTTTGAATGACTCATGTCACCTCACAATGTATTCAAATAGCATTATTAAACACACACACACACACACACACATACACACACAATATTTATTGTAAAATGAAAATTCCTTCATTAGACCATACTCAAAATTATACATTTCATCCAGATCAATGATCACTGTAGGGGCTCTGTGTTTTCTACCAACCTCTTTTGGATAATGCAGGGGTCACATCCCAGCTCTTCCATAACATGAATGTAGTCACCTTAACTTAGCTGTCACTTCTCAGCCTCATTTACTTTACAGAGTGGGTTCTAGGATAAAATGGGGGTGGACACATAGGGGGTGGGTGAGTGAAGGGAAAAATAACTTAGGATGCTTTTAGTTCTAGGAGATTATAAGATTAAATAAAATAAGAAATATATATAGTTGGAAACAACATGATAGTCACAGAGAAATCCATGTATTCCAATGGTTTTACTTAGGCAAGAATTTTGTACATATTTCCTATCCTGTTGTATTGGGTTCCCACTGAATTCATTGGGAGTTACTTCTGAATAATTATGTGTATTATTACTTTATTAATAAGTAAATAGTCCACAACGTTTCTTCTCCTATGTAACTTTGCAGCCCTGACATGCTCACATGTGTACACACATATACATAATTTACATATGCTTTCACACATAATGGCTTACTAAGCCAATGCGAAGCAAGTAGTAGAAATAAGAAAGCCAGTAAAGATAAGTTTTATTATATGAGGTTTATTATACACAGCTCAAAAACAAGTGGACCTATAAGTGGCTGAGTGGGAAAGAAATACTTTCAAATCAGAAATGCCTCTCTGCAAGATTTATTGACTTCTGGGAAAATGGAAGGAGAATCTATCTTGAGCATGAGGTGTCCACAAAACGTACACCTCCAATGTGTGCTGCAGTGTGCATCAAGCCAGAAACAGTGCACTTAAAAAGCTCACCAGAGAATGTGCTATAGCCTAGCCAATAAGAGTATATTTCATGTGGAGCTTGATCTTGGGACCAGAAAATACAGAATGCTCCTCAAGACATAGATGGCACTGAAGTACTTTAAAAATGTTGAAACACAAGTGGCTGGAAGGGAAACAATGTACTCCAGAAGAGGAAACTGCATTATTCCCACAGGACCTCTCTCTTTCCACTCCTTTGTTCTTATTTCCTCTGTCCTCCCATGGTCCAGCGCTGATCCCAAACAGACATGGATCAGCATCTCAGAGGACAGTGTTAAGAAGAAAAAAAGCCTTTTCCATTGTCCCGGTGGTTATCTAGCCATGGATACTATGATTCTTAGGTTCTTTTTTGATCTGAAATATTCTGTCACCATCCCAGGCTCAACCAGTTCCAGGGGTGTTTCTGCAGGTGTTGCATAGTAAAATAGGTTTGCTTTAATCAGCTTCCAAACTAGATTATAGTGTCTGTGTAGAACTGCCCCATGACAGCTTTAAACTAAATCTGGTGCACAGATCTGGTAGTGCTATATATTGGGCCATCAGTATCTGTTGGGGTTTGGTTCCAGGAATCCTTCATGGATACCAAAGTCAGTGGATGCTCAAATCTTATTATATACAATGATGTAGTGAAATGGCATCCCTATATAACATATGGTAAACATCTCACACGAGTGTCGGATAGGGCCTGACAATCTGAGGAACAGTAGGAGAGTACAGCAGGGTACACATCAATGTAGTGCTTGGCATGCAGCAAAATCAAGGTTTGGTTTTTGAATTTCACACATGAATATTTTTGAGCCATAGTTGATTGAATCCCTGGATGCACAACCTGTGGATATGGAGAGCCAAACTATAATTGAATGGAAAAGCCTCTGTTTGCTTCCCAAAATAAGCAATTAGAATCACAACAGTGGTTGAAGCAAACCTCACAGAACTTCAGCACCTCCTTCTTTTGTTCTTGCTTGACCATAATAGGAAGGGCAGGACTTTGACTTCTCACCTTCTCTTTTCCTATTGCGTTAACTGAGCGCAAAGTAATTGTTGTAGCTGTGACATGTGGACCAGAGGAAGGGGTATCTGGGATGCTAAGACTAGCAGAGAAACCAGGATTAGCCATGCTTGTCCTGCCTGATTTGGCAATAGTGAAAGGTATGCAATATCTCATCTGGATGGCTGCACACTCCACTTTGCTGTACTACATTTCCTAATAACTGAACTATTGGCAGCAGCTGCAGTTTAGAAGATCAAACTAGAAAAATACTGATACATGTTACATTCCCTTAAGTGATGAAATAGGTCTGTTATAGCACATGCTTTTCCTTGTGTACTCTAATTTGCATTTAGTGTGGTTTTTTTGTGATTGGTTATTAGAAGGTAATCAAAGGTTTACTCTGCAAGCCTGATTGCTGAGACACACATCACTGACTAAATTCAATTACACAGCCATATAAAAAAACAATTTTGGTGTCTTGGTTTTCAGGCTTGTTTCTGGAGTTATTTGGGGCACTAATTCAGAAAATTGCATTAGGTAGACCACATCAGCTCTAGTTTCTTAGATATGGTTATCATGATTTTCTATGGGTGAAAAAATGGCAACTAGATTACACATTTTCTGTATCTCAAAATGTAGAGCTGATAGGAGGAAACTGGTGCCATTTTTGGAATCAGTAGGTCAAACATATCCAGAAACAGGACTAACATTTGAGGCACCAAAAGGTGTGTTGGACAGTGTTATTAATCAATAAAATATGGTAATTGAAAATAATCCACATTCTACTTAAAATCTATTTTGATCCACAGAAGACCATGTAGCTAGAAATGTCCTGTGCTGTTTTCCCCCCCGGGGAAGTGAAAAAGTGTGCATTTGTGTGTGTGAATTTTCAGAGGATTGAGGGTCGATACTTTTCATCTCAGATGCAGGTGGATTTAGACTATATGAGATTATACTAGAAATGCAAACATGCTGATAAACAAATTAATGTTGCCAACATCTACATCCTTCTTGGTGGCATCTAGTTATAATTGTGATGATCTCAGTTAATGTGCGAAGCAACTTCTTAAGACATCTGGTAGTTCTGGTCCTGATATATGTATTAGTTTATTGCTTCATTTGATCAAGCAGATGGTGACAACTTTCAGAAGACAAAATTCCATTCAGTGATTAACAAAACACAAATGAGGCCTCAGAGGCTCTTTGTTGGGGAAGTAACCATAGGGCCTATTTACAAATATTTATGGGTTTAGTTCTTTTTTGAAGATGAGCTTCTAATTGACAGAGAGCTCCATGGAGCTTATTCTGGGACATAATTATCTTTGCCATCACTTATGCACCGGAAAACTGACATTGTAGTTAAGGATGTGAGAAGAAGCTGATTATCTAAATCTCAGTAGGCTTAGTTTGGCCCTCACTTCCTGAGGACTGTGGGGTGGGTGGGAATAATTTGCATTCTGGAGTCCTCCTGTTGACAGATGGCTACTGAGAAAAATGTGTATCGATAAACACATACATTTCACAACTTAAGCATGCTTTAGTTTGTAGGGGACACATTCAAGGAATGGATGCAATTTAAAACATGTGCACACATATTCATGTATTTGGAAGGGGAAAAAAGGTAAGAAAAGAACAGACAGTTGCCCATAAAAACAAAATGACAAAACAAAATAAAAAATGCATGGAGCTTTGGCATGCATATTCCCCATCTGTCTTGATTCAGCTCACTTTTTCAGCTGCTTTAAAGATGTCCCAGTTTCCCTCTCCTCTTCCCACTTTGCCTTTTTGTCATCAGCTTACTTCAATTGAATCAGACTGACAATGTAGTGCAAAAATAATTTGCACTCCACTCATAAAGGAGGAAGAGGATGGGGGAAACTTGCTCTTATCAGTGGATTTAGGTAAAAGTAAACTTCTGCAGCCTCTCCCAGCTTCTTCCTCATAATCTTTATCATCTTGACTACTATCACCTTAACCACTCTCTGATCTTGCTTGATGACACATGTGGAATTTTGAAGGAGGTGGATGCAAAGGTGGGAAAGTGGATATTGGTGGCAGAAGCAAGCAGATGTACACATCCCCAGTTGTAACTATATTGTGTATTGTTTCATTTTAGCTTCCATTCTCCACCAATAAACAAACAAAGTTCAAAACAGAGGCAGTGTCAACATTTAATGAGACTGTCTGAACTGAGATGTTGAGACCTATTCTTAGCCCCATGTATAATAGAGCCATTGAATCAGCTGAGTTCACCTACATGTTGACTCTCCATTCAACAATTGATACAGTGTGTCTTCTCTTGTCAGGGCTAGCCAACAGTATTCCAACCATGGGTGCAGCTTGCTAGACTTGGAAAACCTTCCCCATATCCCACTTGCCTTTGTACAAACTATAAAAGCACTGGTAGACCACAAATTGTTGTTGTTGTTGTTAATTGCTGTCAAATAGGTTTATAGTAGTGTTTCTCAACCTGGGGGTCGGGACCCCTGGGGGGGTCACGAGGGGGTGTCAAAGGGGTCACCAAAGACCATCAGAAAAACACAGTATTTTCTGTTGGTTACGGGGTTCTGTGTGGCCTAATTCTAACTATAAATCTCAGCAAATACAACTCCCAAATGTCAAGGTCTATTTTCCCCAAACTCCACCAGTGTCCACATTTGGGCATATTGAGTATTCGTGCCAAGTTTGGTCTAGATCCATCCTAGCTTGACTCTCTGGATGTAGGTGAACTACAACTCCCAAACTCAAGGTCAGTGCCTACCAAACTCTTCCAATATTTTCTGTTGGTCATGGGAGTTCTGTGTGCCAAGTTTGTTTTAATTTTATCATTGGTGGAGTTCAGAATCCTTTTTGATTGTAGGTGAACTATAAATCCAAACAGCTACAACTCCCAAATGACAAACTCAATTCCCCCCCCCCCAAAAAAAAACCCCTCACCAGTATTCAAATATGGGAATATTGGGTATTTGTGCCAAATTTGGCCCAGTGAATTAAAATACATCCTGCATATCAGATATTTACATTACAATTTATAACAGTAGAAAATTTGCAGTTATGAAAGTAGTAACGAAAATAATGTTATGGCTGGGGGTCACTACAATATGAGGAACGGTATATAGGGGTCGCGGCATTAGGAAAGTTGAGAACTACTGGTTTATAGCGACCTGTTGAATGAGAGACCTCCAAGTCAGATGATACTCAGGTCTTGCAGCCATGACTTTCCTGATTGAGTCTATCCATATGTAATACAGTCTTCCTCTTTTTCTGCTGCCTTTTCCTTTTCCAAGTAGGATTGTCTTTTCTAGTGAATCCTGTCATCTCATGCTATGTCCAAAGCATGACAGTCTCAGTTTGTCACCTTGGCTTCTAGGGAAAGTTCAGGCCTTATTTGTATTTTCATTTGGTGCATTTAAAGCAAGCCTTTTTGGGAGCCTTTTGAAACCATTAGGACTGTTTGTGGGAACATATTTCAGAAACAATGTGAAATGCCACCTTGTGTTTTCTGTAACAAGAGATCGTCTCTCTTTGAAAGTCTGTTGTGTACATCCTGCAGTGGGTGAATTAAAATAGAAGAGAAGCAATAAACCTGTTTTTTGGGAACATTTTCTCCACTGGAGATGGGAGAATGGCATTTGGATGAAATGTTTACCAAATTTCATTTCTAGAGCTTTGTCATGGCAGAGAGGTGCACAGCATAAATGTTTAATGATTGGGATCCTCAGTTTGGGGAAACGTTGGCACCCAATGTCTAAAAATGCTGCTTATTAGTCATTGCTGTCACACTTCAAATTATGCCTGAAAGGAAGCAAAGAACTGAAATCAACTTGCTCATGCTTTTGTATTATTCTGTAATTAAATGGGTATATATTTAAAGTGGGGAAGTGGGGAGGAAAGTAAACACTCTGGATTTTTTCCTTTGGGTTTGTAAATATTTTGCAAACATTTGTCTTCATGCTTCTGTGTCCTCCAATGCTTTCATACATTTTCAGACCATTTTCAAACACACAGTAAATCTCTGCTCATTGTTTTAATATTTTGACATCCTAATGACTTAGTGATGTCAGTAAACCTTTTTTTGCCAACATGTTTGAGAGCTGAAAGTTTTCAGCTTTAATTTGATGTTGGTGGTTTCTGAATGGAAAGCCAATCATCTGTTTTGTGTGTGTGCATGAGAAACTTTACAGAAGAAGTGAAATCTAAACTTTGCAGAAAGAAGTAGTAATACTTGTTGTTGGCCTGCAAGTCCTTTCTGCCTTATGGCAAACTTAAGGTGAACCTATCATGGGGTTTCCTGGGACCGAGAGTGTATGACTCACCCAAGGTCACCCAGTGGGTTTCTGTGGCTGAACTGGCAACTGAACCACTACACCACACCGATTCTCTAAATGTAATGATAGGTAAACTCATCTAGACCCAGTAGTACTGACATAGCAAAATACAGGCAGTAGAACTCCTGGGAAAACTTCCCATGCCATCTCCCTGCTTGAATACAGTTGTAGTTGCCAGTCTTACATACACAAAGTCTTTCCATTGTGAATTTCCAACACCTGGTAAAGTTTGATGCAGTGATGGTTGCTCAGGTCCCAACTACACTGCCATATAACACAGTTAAACTCAATTTTATGAGTCTCAGTGGCAATGGATAGAAAAATCTGTCAACCTGTTTTTTGTGGACACAATGACAAGATGGTTAGTTGGTTGTCTTAGGACCTCTTAACATGGGGCAAAATGCCTTGTTTTGCCACTTTATTTCATGGCTTGGATGGGACCTGCTGTGCGCCATCACATGATGCATGGCAGGCTGTGCCCATTTTCCTCCCAAAGTGGAGGTGAAGTGCCAGCAGGTGCTTTTTCCTCCACCATAGTGAGGAAAGTGTTGGAGCTACTTGCACTTTCCTCCCCAAATCCTTGTGTGATGACAGAAAGGGCAGAGGGCCAAATACAGGGTTAGTCAAAATGAATAGGCCAATTCGGGTACAATTAATTTTCTTATTGGCCTATTCATTTTGACTAACCCTGTACATTGCTGTGCATTGCCACCTTTTCTGCCATCAGATGAGGAGAGGGAAAGGGTGCCAAAGCAGAAAATATCCTTCCCATTTTGCAACTATTAGCAGTGTCTAATAAATTTGTGGGCATCGAAAATATAATAATGAGTAATGATTTTCACCAAGTACAAACCAAATCGGGACTTATTGCTGGGGAAATGACTGCATAAAACTGACCTTATATTTAGAAGCTGACAGCATGTTATCGATGGAATTTGGATGACTTGAAAAGGAAGCCCTTGTTTACCTCTCAATGACTAATCACAAAACAAAACATGTTAATTTTCAAGAGAGGGAAGGGAGAAAAACTCATGGTATAATGAACAGATGTCTTTTATCATGTAACAGAATCCCACTACTTAAAGCTGAATTTGTCATCTCCTATAGTTCGACATTATGACTCAGGCTGGATCTATAGCCGATTTACAGAATTAGGCTCAAGTGTGCAGGTGGTAACCGCTTTCAAAAAAACCCCCTGGATATTAGCACATTAGCACATCCAGGAAAAAAGTCCACTTTATTCTCACATTTTTTGGCCAGGTGTTCAGGGGCTGGAGCAATGAACTTATATCGGTTCATGTATATGTATGTGTGTGCACATATCATGTTGGACATCTTCAAATCAGACAAAAAATATGATGACTTCCAATTTGCACATTATTTGTACTACAAGAAGGTTGTCCTACCCAGTGTGGCGTTCTTTTAACTAATGCTCAGTATTACCTTTTTAACGCACACATGGGCTAGATATCTGCAAGTGGGAAAAACACCACTTTCTTGTTATTCTTACTTCTTTCTCTATTTAATGAGTGTAAATGGCAAGAAAGGGTAAAGCGTAATGGAGACCGTCAGATTTGTTACTTTCCAGGTGGAGTGCAAGCCATCCATATTTTATGAAAGAGTGCCTTCTCCAATCACCACTCTCATCAGACACTCGGTAATCGGCGGTACACAGTTTGTGAAGGCAAGTAGGAATATAGGGATGGCACTCAATGAAGGAATAGAAGGGAGAACATCTCCAAGCATGCAAAAGTTTGTTTGATTGAGACTCAAACAATTCAAACTCCTTTTTTTTGTTCAATAGTGGAATATGCTGCCTCAGAGGATGGTGGCTTCTTCTTCTTTTTGAGAGTTTTAAAAAAGAGGCTGGGTGGCTGGTCATCTGTTGGGAGTGCTTTGAATGTGAAATCCTGCACGGCAGGATAGGGTTGGATTATATGGTCCTTGTGGTCTCTTCCAATTCTATGATTATAAGATGCAATCTTATATAATTGTCACACCGTGTTTTTTTTTCAGACCAAAAATTGGCTTCTATACTTTTATCACATAATCGTCCCATGGTATAATTCTGTTTTTCATGCCACTTAAAAGGTAAACAGAGCAGCAATGGATTCACAAGTGGTCGCAAGCCTAGAATTCTCACCACATGCACATTGTCTATGCATGACTAGCATAGGAAGAGGCAAGTCTTATCAATGGCAGTAAGTGGTGCTCATCCCTTTGTGCCTATGGCTCTTCATTGAGTTGAATCTGAAAGCCGGGTTTATCACTCAACTCAATGAAAAGCCCAAGACACAAGGGGAGAGGGCAGGGAGGCAAAACTATGTGTCCTCATTTTCTACAACTGTTCTTCCGCTCACTCCACCCCAGACCCTTGGCATGAGGCTTTGCTTCCCAGTAGTGAATGGGAGGGAGGAGAAGAAGAGAAGGACAGGAATGTGGGCTGAGGGGAGGAGCCAAAGTCAGGAACTGGCTGGTTGAAGCAGTCACTCAAGGACTGCTCCCTCTTTTTTTATTTTCTCTAAATGTTAAGTAATAGCACATTTTTTTTAAAATCACATAACGTTGCTCCCCACTTTTATGCAAAAATTGCATAATATAATAATGTGTATGCATGGTAAGAGAATGACTATACTGGTAAGAATTGCATCTTCTCCCTATGCTTTTGGCCAACTTTGTGACTTTAAGCTTCCTTCCCCTTCACTGACCCCTAATTTGTGTTGCCTCTGGAAAGCCTTCCCAAACTGGAAGTTGGCCTAGGCTGAAAAAAGGATTCCTGTGCCCACTTGACAAGTTGCCAGCGCTCATATGCAAAGCCAAACAATTCTTTATAAGCGGTGTGTGCCTGTAGTCAGTTATCCATAAATAAATAGTTGTCACAGGCTTGTCTGTAATGAAAAAAAGTTGTCCTCACAGTGAAGAACATAATAATCAGAAAATATGCCTGAGTGGTTTCAATAGCCCAATCACACAATGACAGTTGCTAAAGTGGGATTAGGTTAAGAGATTTGCTGCAACTTTTTTTGGTTTTGTAAACTGCCACACCAGCTCAAACGTTTAGGTTGAATTGTCACATCTTCAGGGTGTACAAGTAATATTTCCTTTATTTGTTGGTTGGACATATTTCACAGTGTGTTTCAGCCTAAGTTCCATGTACCCACATATGTCTCCAGCCTCCACTGGTTCCTGCTGGTCTGTATAGCCAATTATGATATCAGTGGGAGTAAGCACAGGTTGTGCTGTCTGCATATTGGCAGAGATGTAGATGACACTGGTGCCAAAATGGATGTCAGAACAAACTGAGGATCATGTCTGATGTAAGCAAAGGGCTGTTCTTTGTTGTGGCTTCTTCCCTTAAATATGTTCCAAAATAACAAGGGTCAGGATGGAAGTAGGTGGATAGTCATGTGCAAGAGCCCATTTAGCTTTGTAACACTGGTTAGGTTGCCCATCAGATGTTCTAGAAATCTGTGCCAGGCAGAAAAGGCAATTCAAATGTGGACTGTGCTATTTCTTTCAAAATTACCACATTTCACGGAATCTATGATGCACTTCTTCCTATTTAAGGGTCTTCAAAAATACACCTTAAATTCAATCGTATCTTAGATTCACCAGTAGATTAAGAAACTAACCTATCTCCAAGAGAGGAATAGTAGAAGAAGGAATAGTAGTAGCATGAGTAAGGGCTCCAGCTCCAACAGCTCTGCTAGGCCTCCATCATTTTGTCATCAGCCTCAGCCAGACGGCTGTTTATTTTTCCTAAACACACTTCCTACTTCCTTCATAGCACCCCCTAAGTGAATCTGAATGCTGAAAAACCACTGACTTTTGTGCATACATAAGGCCATTTATAAAGACACAAGTACCAAGCAGAATACCAGCCATATTCTATTAAAGGTAGGTGTGTGTGTGGTAGATGGAATAAAAAAGTTTGGGAGGACAAAGAGTGACTGCTTTCTTACATTCAAAATTCCACACAAGCAAATATTAATTTATGAAACACATTTATTGAGTTCTTGCCAGTAACCAAACACAGTAAACGATCATTAAAATATTTTAAAAATATCCAGCCCAAAGGCAACTACTTTTGACTTGATCAGATTTCAAGAGAAACCATAGACTTCATACATGAATAAGTTGGTAGGCTTCAACAATGGTTTCAGACAGTGACAAGGAGGTTTGTAGTTATAGGGCTGTCCAGAATGGGATCATATCCAGATGGCTTTTCTCAAGGAGACTCTTCTTTTTTAGGGGTGTCATAGTTCCCCAACAATGCAAGAACGTTGATGGAATGATGAGATTCCTTGCTCAGATATGCAAACTGTTGTGATTTGGTGTGCAGTTGTGCATCTCTCAAGAATGCATCGGACAGTGCCTATGAAATCATGATTCACTATCCCAATTCCACACTGTGACCCTACGCAGCCTACAAAAAGTAAACTCATCTTCAAGCTGGAATGCCTAGCTTAAGGTAAAGTATGGAGGGCATGTCAACATATTCTTCTCTTCTATAGGAATAGCAACACAGACTAGATATGATTTTGATTCCCTTTAGTGGCCTTCCATACATAGCTAAATAATTCTACTAAACTCTTTGTTGCTATTCACATTGGGGGGAAGAAGGTTAAAGAACCTGAACAAGTCAATGCAGGAAACCAATGTTGCTGGTGATTTAGTCTAATAGTTTAGAATGTGCTTATTCAGAATATGGATAAATTAATATTAGCTGCCGACATTCATTCCAGGGGCATGCCATGATCTAATGATGTGTGTAAATGGCCCCTTGAAATTCTCCACTCAGACCTAGCATTGTTGCAAGGCTTTGTGGAAGAAGACTGGTGAGAACATTTGGAGAAATTGGTTGATATGGTGTTCATTTTCTAGATGAAGAATGTGGGGCGAAAGAAAAAGAGCAAAGCTTTCTGAGAACTTTTGGCTCAGTTAATTATAGCCTGGATGAGGTTTAAGCCATTTTATAGTATTTTATAATAAACTTTATTTTTGATTATACATATACTGGGATTAAAGTTGCGCTATTTTATTTACATGTATTCTTGTTTTCAGTGAAGCGAAACAAAATAAATGTAGGGCCCTGTGTGTTTAATGTAAAACCGTTTCAATTTTGGGAGAAAAAAAAATAAACCAAAACAAGTGTGGTAAATTAATTTGTTGAACACATTTATTGAATTGTTAACAGTAACCAAACACAATGTATGATCTTTGAAAAACAAGAAACAGAAAAATGGATTAAATTCAGTCTTGGCAGTTCCTACTACAGATATGTGATGAGGGGAAAATATTTCAATTTCCTTTATTATTCTTCAGTGATCTATTTACAATACTTATCTCATTTCTGTCCATTATTAAATAAACAGAAGGATCATGATCCAGAAATAAGTTTCCCTTACAATCTTCTAGTTCTGCTTTGCCAGTAACCAGTAATGAGAGTGATATAATGAGAGCTTCCCAAGGATTACTTGGCACACAGAACACAAATCCACTTGGATGTGGTAGTGAACCACCGTTTTTTTTTAATGGGGAGGGTGATGGGACAGGAAGGAAGAGAGGAGGGGAACAGCAGAGGAATTGGATATGTACAAAGTCTGAAAAGTCTTTTGTTTGTGAGCTATAGTAGTTTCAGGAAAACAGTATCAAAATTGTAATCAGGTTAACAGGAGATATTGTCCATTTTTGTTTTGTTTTGTTTGTTATGACCGGTCATATGAATAATTTTCATTGAGCTGAATTCCCAACTTGACCTCCTTTTGTGTAGGAGCACAGTTGCGTGTCTGCCATCTATGAAGTACAAAGACCAAAAACTGAATGAGGCTGGGGCATTCTGAATCACGTCAATTTCACAGTAGTAGCATTCCACTGAGGTTATGAGTTCTTCCTGCTTTTCTCTTAATCACTTGAGGAGCCATTCATTTACTGAAAGAAACAACAACAAATAGGTTTCCACAATGACAAAAGCATTTTCTATGCAGCACCTCGAACACAGAGATTAGGCCAGCTATTAAGAAATAGTCCCTCCCTCCTCCCCTCCTCATCCTCTATTAAGAATACTATAAAGCTCCCAGGCTGGTTTCTGTACTGGAAATAACTGCTCGACGTCTGCTGATTTCTTATGGATCCCCAAGCTTCTCCAGTCATGCGGCTGTACATGAATGAGTTATATTTATAGGAAAAGGCAGGACTGGAGAAGCATCTGGCTCCATCCCCATGGGTGGACATGAACTGATTACAGCAGACTGAGATCTCTGGAGGACATAGTGGGATCGCAGTGCTGATATCATTTAGCCACCTTGGAAAACATCTTGGGAGGAAGTTGAAATATAGTCCAATAAATCAGTGATTCTCAACAATAGTCCTTCAAGTGTTTTGGACTTCAAATCCCAGAAACCTCAACTGCCTTTCCCAAAATTCAGGGATTCCAGTAAATGAAATTCAAAACACCTGGAAGAGTTTTGGAAATCAGCTGAAAAATAAATACTCATGTTCACATCTGGCTATGGGGAGATGTTTTTGTGATCCTGCCTTCTCCCATAAAGCAGTCAGTCAAAGGTGGTGGTCTTATGTGAGCCGCCATGAGTTCCCTTCAGGGTTGAGAAGGGCGGTATATAAATACTGCCAATAAATAAATAATTATTATGCCTCTGCTTAGTGTACATTTACATGTGGACCTATGCTATGCTGAGCCAGACAGGATGACAGTCATAAAGATACTATCATGTGCACCTAAAACTATCCTGTACCTGGATGTTCAGTACATTTGTGGGGTAGGAACTGCTGAAGGAAGAAGAAAATTCCAACTCCCACAATGGTCCCAAAGCAGGCCCGTAGCCAGGATTTCGATTCGGGGGGAGGGGGGGATGAGTCTGAGTGAAAGAGGGTCTACCCTAGCAAACCTTCTGTATTATTACCCTAATACCCCCATGCATATGGAATATATTGAGTATGGTGATCAGATCATGATATGAATAAACATAACAGTTTAAATAATGCACCAGTAAGGCCTTTTTGCGAACCACCATAAGAATTTCGGGGGGTGGGGGTGGGGGTGAAGTCCCTCAAGCCCCCCCCCCCCCCGGCTACATGCCTGTCCCAATGTAACATAATAAATGTGTAAGGGAAGCCTACGTGTGCTTATATCTTTAACATCACTTTATAGCTTTTTTGTATTTTTCTGTTCCTTTTTCTCCTTCTCCTCTTAACTGCTTTGTTGTGTAGTTTCTTTTTAAAATAAAGCTGTCTTTTTCCAGGGTTTATTTGGTGATATAAAAAAACCATCAGCTTCACTTCCCTGAACAGACTCAGAAGTGGTGTTGGCAGATCAAAAGACAACCTGGCTAAAGGGCACTACCTAAAACAACCCTCCACCTTGTGCGACTGTGGAGCAGAACAAACAGCACCTGTATGCTTGCCCACAATGCCCTGCCTCATGCACAGAGGAAGAACTGTTTTAAGCTATGGTCGCTGTTGCCCGGTTTTGGTCTAAAATTAGTTAGCCGCTTATATTCCTTCTATTTTATCAGTTTTATACTAATTTATTTATGCAATCCTTTTGACACCAAATAAATAAAGCTTCACTTTTGTTGCACTTTTTAGAATCCCACTGGCATTCTTGTCCCATTTCAGTTTGAAACTGGGTTGTGAGACTTTTATTTTGCTGCACATTATGCATATTTTTTCACAACTTTACTAGTGTACATATTTCACACATTCTTCCTGATTAAGTAAAGCAGAAATGTGTGGATCTGTGGGGGAAAGTGTGCTTTTCCTGTTACCAGTCCTGGGAGGTGTGAAATTGATATTTTTGTGGGATACACCACCGCAACAAATTTCTTTTCCATGCTTAGGTTATTAGAAATTATGATGCCGTAATTGTCAAATAACTGACTTGATGCCAAACTTTGTCGCATCAGAGTGTAGATGTCCAGTTTCTGCAGTCTAATGATTGAATGATTATTTCTCCAATCTGTTACCATTACATGGTTAGGGACATGAAGGAGGACTACCTCTTATAGGATTGTAATTAAAACACACAGGATGCAGTAACTTGACTTTCTTTGCTATCGATGTGCTGCTGCTTTCATTTCTCCTTGAATTTTAAATTCAGCCAATGAAAGTATGTTATACATAACTGGCAGATGGCCTTTGACTTCTGCTTGCAAAATGCCAGTACTTCAAGGAAGAATTTATCTAGTTATCCCATGGTATATGTTATGGAGGTAATTTCAGAAAACATAGTTTACCTGATGTAGACATTCAGCTTTTTAAGTACGTTTGTACTCAACTCTTTGGCCTAAACCTAAATTTCATTCCCACCTAGCACAGACCCATTGAGTAAACCTCTGATCACTCATGTAAATCCCATTGATTTGATGGGTCTACTTCAATTAGGATTAGCAACTGGATTTGAAGGAGTTTGAAGAAGTCCTTCAATCCAACCTAAGTATATGACTTCTTGTGTCACCTTCAGGTCACATTATATTTTTTCCATCATATTTTTCCAAATGTTTAGAGGCCTGTTGAGAATGTTCAGAAAAAGAAGCAGAGTTCAGTAGAAAAGCACATTTTTCAAATTAAAAAGGTCCCTCTCTGCTTGAGATCAAGGTATCTGTCAGAGTTGACAGTCCTAGTCTAGATAGATGCATAATCTGGTATATAGTTGCAGCTGTTAGTTTCCATGTCAGTATAGTGGTGAATCAGATCTGTTCATTTTGAATTTTAATAAAACTGTATTTTATTTTGAATATTAAAGGAGTTATTCAAGGTGCTAAACCTAATTTTGGAAGATAGGGATCAGCACTTCAGACAGTTTCTTTCTGTTTTTGGTTTAAACCCAGAGAGGATCTATTTCCCAAGTGAAATGGAAACCCCCAGCTTATATTCACATATGTGGTTGCAAGATGATAGCTCTACAAAATTGGCAAAACATTCCTTTCTACAATGTGCACACAGTCTGGTACCTACCTCTATATTGTAGCTTCTGTGCTCTATTGTTTGGGCAATCTTTCCCTTGTAAACTAAAGTTGATGTTTGTTCGAATACATCGATTGTTGAGAGGCTGGACTGGTCTGAAGTTGTCGCTCATACTCAGAAAAATCTGTGAAGGCTGATTCTGGCTTAGCAATCTTAACGAATGCATCTGCACAAAGACAAATAGATCCACATGGCATGATTTACATCTGTTGATATTTAGGACATGAACATAGGAGTCAACTATAACCTGGGGCCAGAAACAAATGAACAATACCTTGACCATTTACTGTTACAGGGTTATGTTTACTTTGCACATATAAAAATAATATTGAAACATTCCATACTATTCCCAAAACTGAATTTTACATTCCTTAAAATATTATGCAAATCACGTATTTTGAAATGCAATTGCTCACTTGGTCTAATTTTTATCTATTTCTGGAAGATATGAGTGAGGATCTTCAGGGAATTGCCTTGATCAGTGGAAACTGTATAAGTCAACTTGATCTTATAAGAACTGCCAAAGATTTTGTGAATCCAATATACTTCTACTTTAATCTTCCAATCCTCCCAGATTTGACTGTAGATATTAACTTATTCTCATAAGAACTGCAGCAGAAGGTGTTACACACTTAAAGCTTCATAGATGCAGCAACAATTTTATCCCTGCTTGCCTTTTGCAGGCAGGTGAAAACATACCTTTGCCATCAGTCATTTAGGGAATGATAAGAGGCAAGCTGCTGGGGATAGGGGAGAGTGGGATAAGAGCGGGGCTGTGCTGCTTTGAAATGTAGTTTTAATTGAATTTTAATTTTTACGTTTCACGACACAAAATATTTAATTGTCTTCTAATTTTCACATTCACATTTTAATGAATTTGCTCTGTTTGTAATTTGTATTGTGACACCTTTGCTGTTAGCCAGCTTGAGTCCCTGCATTGGGAGAAAGGCAAGATAAAAAACAAAGTAAATAAATAATAAATAAATAAAATCATACATATTTTGTGAACTAACAAGTGTGGTGATGCTTTATGACTATGTATTACACATGTGTCGGTGGTGTCAGATCCACACTAGCCCTTTGTTTAGACTACTATTTTTGTTCACTAATTTTTATGGGAAGTCCACATGATGCCATTGCTCAATTAACCAGCACTTTTCGTGTTATACAAGGCCTTATTGTCTATTAAACATACTGTCAAGAATGCAAATCTCCACCATGACTTATGTCATCATCTATGGGGAATGAGGCTGTTTCCTCTTTCCCACTTCTTAGCAGCTGCTGAAGGGGGGCTGCTTTGGGCACATCTTCAACCTCTTGTCTACCTATTGGTTGTACAAGGTACACCCAAGTATAATTCTCATTGCAGCTGGGGAAAAGTGGCAGCCTCCACTCCAAATGGGTATCTGATGCCTACTTTTTGAATGGGCACAATCAGCCAAAAGATCCCTGGGTGCACCCCTGCAGTTGACCAGTGGCTTGAAGTACTGAAGAGTGCCTCCAAAGTCCAACTGCTGTCACATATTGTAATTTATTTAACAGGATGCCAGTCTTTGTTTTCTGCACAGAGAATGCTGCTTTGTGAGCAGAAAGTGTTGTAACTGGCAATTACTGGTATTTCTGCACAAACAACATGGATTTTTTCCCCACAGAAGAGCAGACACTTAGGAAACACAGTTTAAAAAAGCTTCTTTGGATATTGTTACCTTCCTTAGTTAATGCATATCTCCACCATTCATTATTTATGGTATGCTGGTTTAAATGTCACTACTGCCTCCTCCAGCTGCTCTGGTTTTCATGTCAGTGGGGTGATTAATCAGCCCTGGATTTGAGGTGCATCTGTAGAATAAGTGCAGTCTGACACTAACTGCCTGGGCTCAATGCTATGGAATCCTGAGAGCTGCCGTTTAACAAGGTCTTTAGGTATCTCTACCAAAGAGTGTTGATGCCTCACCAAACTACAAATCTCAGGATTCCATAGCATTGAGGCATGGCAGTGAAAATGAAGTCAAACTGCATGAGTTTTATTGTGTAGATGTCCCCTTCAGTCTGGCCTTTAAAGGTAGTTATCAAAGACACTGAAAATACAGTGGGTGTAGGGTCTAGCAGAGGCATGGGCAAACTTTCTAGGAGGACAGGCTGCCTGGTGATGGAAGGAAGGGAAGGAGGAAGGCAAGAGAGAAGGAAGGAATGATGAAAGGGCGACAGGGAAGGATGGAAGGAGAAAGGGAGAGAGGGAAGGAGGGAAGAAAGAGGAAGGAAGGAAAGACAAAAGGGAAGGAAGGAAAGAAGAATGAAAGGGTAGAAGGGAGGGAAGGAGGAAGGAAAGAGAGAAGAAAGGAAGGATGAAAGGGAGGTAAGGAAGGGAGGGAGGGAGGAAGGGAAGAGAAGAAGGATGGATGAATGGGTGGAAGGGAAAGAAGGAGGGAAGGGAAGGAGAAAGGGAAGTATGGGAGGGAAGGAGGAAGGAAAGAGAAGGAGGGAGGAAAGACGAAAGGGTGGAAGGGAAGAAGAAAGAGGGAGGGAAGGACGAAGGAAAGAATGATAGGCTGGTGTGAGAGAGGAGGGTCTGAGAAAACAACCCCTGTGTCTGGGTTTGCCCATACCTGGTCTATCACCTTGAAGGCGTCCTTTAATATACAGATTAAAAATCAAAGAGGATTCAACACCCCACTGATATGGAACTAACCGCCTGCCAATGTTCATTACTGTCCATACAGATTCTTCCATTTGGGGGAACTGAGACATGACTGTGATCACCTTCTTGTGGGATAGTTTTCCCTGAATTGGTGTGGGGAACAGAAGCTTCCTTCCAAGTTTGTAGGAGGATGGCAACAACAAAATGTTATAATTTTCAGGGGTTGTTTGTAGTAAGACAGTAGTCTCATTTGGGGCATAGCAGTACTTAAACGAGCTGTACATGCTGGCAGCCCCATCTTCTATTGCTCATATATCTAACTTTCCTAAATGCCACTTACGATGAAGGCAAATATTTCAGCTTGTTTTTAAAAAACAACCAAAGTACAATTGTATTGGTAACTTTGTTGGAGCAGAGCTTTGGCTAACATCTTCTGCTACTCCTGATGTGGAAAGATTCCCAAAAAGGATAATAAAAAGCAGCATTCTAAATGAAGATACAATGAAGAAGTGGGAGACACTTCCTCTTAAGCACTCTAAGAACAAAGCAAAGATTGCCCCCCCCCCCTATTCATCTCTGATTCATATCCCACTTGTCTCCCAGTGATTGAGTGTGTTTTGCTTCATCCTTAAACTTTGTCAACCCCTCCATCAAATCAACACCCGCAAACTAGGTTGTGAAATGGGACAGTTGATGCTCCCTTAAATAACATTTTAAAATAGAAGCCATCCACTAATATATGCAATTCTAGGGGAATAATAGGCTACATGTGTACCTCATATAGAACCATTCTATCTACTAAAATTAATAAACACTGCAGAAAGGTTAAAATCAAGGATATCACTTATGGAGCGGGGAGGCTTACACCACCAAATAAGAACTGTGCCCTCCCCCCAGTATTTGCCTCCACATTTCCAGTATTGGAGAGAAAGAGGGAAACTGCAAATAATTCAAATCTAGAATTCATCGATTAGCGATGTTGAATTCACTTGGTCACCCCGTCTGCCAGATTTATTTGGATATCTAAACTGTACTTCTAAATGTTCATCTGAATTTTTAAGTTACTGCAATGTTTGAAAAAGAGACTGGAGTGAAAATTCATTGAATCACTACACCATTGGACACACAATACATTAAACTTTTTTTTGCATGATCATCATTTAATATTTTTAAAAAGGAACTCCAAGCACTTTAGTGCATTTCAAATTGAATTAAGTCCAGTTTGCCTGATAAGTGCTTTAAGGTTGGAGGCACTTTTGGAAGTTCTAGAAGGAAGTGACAGTGACATCCTATGCAATGTCTTTTTAAAGCGACGGAGCTGTCTTACAAGATTGACACCAAAGAGAACATACACAGGCTAAGATGTAGCCCTGTTTTCAAAGGAAAAAAAAATCACATATTTAGCAAAACATCAGTTCAGATTACTTATAGTAATCTTGAAAAATTGTTATAGGGCCTGTATGCTTCAAACACTGGTTGGCTCAGGTATGTGTTTCCCCATCTGCCTGCTTATGAAGGGAGAATCTAAAGTTCCTTTCTGTGTGTGTGTGGGTGTCTAGTGAATAGTTTGGAAAAGTTACTTTGCAGATAGAAATACCCATAATCCCCCAGCCAGCATGGGACAAAGATCTTACACACTTTTAGCATAGCACATAGGCTAGGATAGTCATAGTTCAAAAAATCTGTTTTAGTTGAGGCTAACAAATGGATTTAGGACTAAAATTACTATATATGCCAATTAATGTCTGGGTAGGTATGTTTATATGTTTGCCCGCAAACTACTAAGAGAATAACAGAACATGAAGCATAGTTTATATGTTCAACCAACTCAAAGAGAATTTAATGGCTAGCATAGTCATACTGGATCCAAACTACGAGGGCTTCAGCATGCCCATTATGCTATCATCAGTTTCCCTATTTACCAAGTCAAAAATGATAGAAGAGGCCATGTACTTGCAGACAGCCCTCTCTTTTGGTTACATATGAGCTGTAGCAACATAATCTCTAAAAATGTTTAACTGCTTGTACAACAGCTTTAGCATAGCTCCACAGCAGGGTTTTACATTGGAAATTCTAGTTCCAAAGCATCACCTTTCCAGTGTGCGCTCAGAAGAACATGACGATGAAGAAAAAGTGCCCATATAAGTTCTGGAGGAAACAAACAAACAAAGAAGAGAGAGAATGGGAAGGTAGGAAAGGTTTTTATGGTCATGAGCTAGAGAAGAAAGGAAAGCAATTGCCACTCCAAGGATGGTAAAAGAGCAATGCAGGCAATAAGGAGGTGTGGAAGAGGCACACTGTTGTCAGGCAAGGCAAATTTTGATCAAAGAAACAATCTGCCCAGGGTTTAAGTTGTGCAGCCAGTTGGAAGAGATAGACTCAGAATTTGGGGAGGAGAAAAATGAGTTTTGTTATATTGCAAATAAAATGCCATAAGGACAACAGCCGCAAAAACTCCTCCCCAAGCACTTCTCTTGAAAAGTATTTGAAAAAGAAATGTCTACTCTGGATGTCAAATATACAAGCTACTGAAGGATGTCTGAAGTTCACATACCTGAAATAATTGGTCAGCACTGTCTTTATGTTTATAGTTTACTAGCCATCCCCAGCCATGCATTGCTGGCCCAGTCTGTGTATATGTGCTTTGTGTGTTTATATATTTGTGCATATGTGCATATATGTGCGCTTGCATATATATATGCAAAACACATGCGCAAAACCATATATATGTGGTTTTGCACATGTGTTGTAATGTATTTCTTTTATTTTTTGGCTTTTAAAGTTCCTTCTGTTGTGTTTTCCAGTGTTTTTATGAGTGATGGTTGCTTGTTGGCCTGATAGGTGTCTTGTGTCCAAATTTGGTGTCAATTTGTCCAGTGGTTTTTGAGTTATGTTAATCCCACAAACTAACATTACATTTTTATTTATATAGATTTTGGCTTTATATATGACACTTCAAAGGTAAGAATGAAATGTATTTTTCTAACAGGGCATATATCCCAAAGTGTCTTTCATTTTACCTGCATCCTTGTTATGTAGACAGGTTTGTTCATTAGTATCCAACTTGCTGTTTCATAGCAGGGTGGAATTGTCATGGACCCGTCATATGTAATGAAACTAGCGGTTTCGGGGTAGAGTTCCTCGATATTAAGTCCCTGCAGTAAGTATGCATCATCTATAGAATAAATAGGAGAAAAATTAACAGCAGAATATAACATTCAGGGTCACAAGATATTATTGTTATTGACAACAGAGTAAACCAGGCTTCTTAATGTCTTCAATTTGTGTTGGACTCATTGCCATCATTCCCAGCTGACACTGAATTATTTAAGAGGAATCATTGCACATGAAGGGTGCCAAAGCCTAACTCCAATTGTTGATCTGAACAAAAGTATCCCTACTGAATCAAAGAGAATTTGATTAATCAATGCTCAGGCAAGTTTCGCTGATGCATTGGTCCACTCTAGTTGGGGGTTAACAACTGGATTTAGGTTCAAGCTTAGATAAGCTGGTTTAAAGGCTTATCAGTTGAATCAAAGAACCTGATGAACATGTAATTTAACCGCTCAAATTTTACAAATCCAGAGATCAATTTGTGCTTATGACATAGACATTTGCCTCCTGACCCATACAACTAAGAGAAGCCAACAACTATCAATCATATATTCTAGTATTTATGCAAATAACATTAAAATCAAGGTGAATATGCAATTGTTAGATCCAACTAAAGCAGGCCCTTCTAATCAATTAAACACATATACATTGGCTTATCAAGTTTGCATTGATTCAAAAGATTTTTTTCTAGTTCAGGCTGGCAACTGGATTTAGGACTAAAAGTACTCTATGTGCAGGTTCATGTCAGGTAAGGTATGTTTATATGTTTGCCCACAAACTACTGAGAAAACAACAGAACATGAGGCATGGTTTATACATTCAGTGAACCTAAAGATAATTGAATGGCCTACACAGGACAAATGTTTTAGCAGTTGTCCCTTCACCCTGGATATTGCCAGCACTAATGGATGAAGAGGATTTCAAATTTGAGAGAATGCAGTGCTCCTAAGCAGAACAACAACTGAAGTGATGCTATACTGGCATGCTGTTGTGTTGCATCATAGAACTAAAAATGGCAGCTGCAGCCAAATATCACTGCAGAGAATGGGGCTGGCAACTGATGGAAGACTGCAGGGAGTGGTGATGCTAACCCTGAGGAAGGCAGGGTAGACTTCAGCTCAAGTTGGCTCTGTCTGCTTGAGCTGAAACAGACTCTGGCAGCTACTGTGCCCCAATGGTAAATCTGCCACTTGGAATTTTTACTGCACACAAACCACTGTATCTGCATTACCTCATCACAATGAGCCAATGCTATCATTCCAACACTGCAAATGGTCAAAGGATGTGAGGTAGTTATTTGCAGAGACAAGAAGTGAGTTGGGAACATCTTGGTTCACAGCCCAATCTCTTAGCCAGCATTTGTTTAATTGTTGTATGGCTTCAAATTATTTCCCAGTTAAAGTGAACCTATCACAGACTGATTTGCCCAGGATCACCCAGTGGGTTTTCATGGCTAAGAAGGTTTTCAAACTCTGATCTCAACCATAAAATGCAAAGCAGGAACAGTCAAACTGGTGGCCCTGAATGTTGTTGGATTACAGGTCCCATTGCTTGTGAAAGGCCATGTTGTCAGGGGTGATGGGAGTTGGAGCACAACATTGATGAGTGGGAGCCCAACTCTGTCTAAAGGACCACAGATTCTCTACATCAACCAAAGCCATAAACAAGCATTTACATCCTTTTTAGTATCTACAGCATGAGCATGCACAGAAGATAACCCATCACTGAAGCCAGAATATGAGTTCAAAAATTATAGTAAAATTGCACCCATGTATTAATTGTGTGTAGCTTCATGCTTTAGATAGACTCACTATCCTTTCGGAGAGGAGGGAAAGAGAAGGAGCTTGATTAACCATTGTTATTTTTGCTGAACACATCCTGGAAAGGCCAAGAGTGTTTAGACTTAATTACCCTTGCACTGCAGAAAAAGATTGTTCTACCTTGTTAAGGTTAATGTATGATAATAAAGCTGCTCAGTGAAGCCTAATGCCCTTTAGTGTGCGCAGTGGGAGTGCGGAAGGCACTGAGAGCTCACTCAGAATGCTCCAGCCAATGAGAAAATGCACTTTCAACCAAATGTCTGGTCTTCCTAGTCTTTTTTTGTTGTTGATGTAAAATAAGAAATCACATCCTACTTTCCTTGCTAATTAATGAGTCATTCCTTTGTAGAAGACCTCGAGGTGAAGAGGCCATGTGGTCACAGCCTATCATTAGAAGGAGACTGAACCCTCCAAAGTTATCTTAGCAGTGTGACATCTGTCTGTCTGTCTGTCTGTCTGTCTGTCTGTAGTTTTATAGAAAAGCCCTTAATTTGTTATGGGACTCTCCTTCACAACAAATCTACAAGGTAGGTTTTCTGTAAGACTTGAGGTATTGACTTGTCATAGGGTATCTGATGCTATGTTCTCCCCAGGTTTAAAGTATTGTTGGTTCTTCTATTTTATTTAGAATTATTTTTTGAAATCATTTCAAATCAGCATAGAAAATAAAGAAAGTTGTGCAAAGCAATTAAATTGATTGAAAACAGTGACGACAAATGAAAGCGGAAGCTACCTAGTTAAATTAGGACAAATCAAATGGAAAAAGGTGCATCTTTTCTGAAGTCCTGGAAAGATATCTAATCAAGAGGGATGGGAACACATACTTCCTTCATTGGAAAAGAGATAAAATATGAGGGTTTAAAAATATTTTCTATATTTTGGGACTTTTGTGAAAAAAAATATGTTTTTTGTGTCAAAATACTTTCTGGACCCAGTCTAGTCAAAACCCAGAGTTTGCTATTACCCATGTATTTTGGAATACACAGGAGTGACATAGGACATATCCCTCATTGACATGTTGTAGGCTTGTGCATTTCAGGTAAACCTTGATTCGTTTCGGTGGGGCCCTGATCCATTTTTGGGAGCCTCCCAAATTTGGGAGGGCAGATATCTTCTTTTGCTCTGTGATGCCGAAAGATTCATTTTCTTTCCGGCCAATTATTTGGGGGGGGGGGGGGGAGCTTCCCAGGCTCCCCTTTTTGTCATTTTAGGCATTTCAGCTGTTTCTACTCTAGACGAGAGGTGCTGCAGGCAGGTGCGCACGCTTTCTCTACCAGGCCTGCATCATGGCATTTTAAGGAGGCTTCCCCACTTTCAGGTAAGGGCTTTCTCTCCTGGGCTTCCTTAAAAACTCCTCTTTTTTCCTGGCATGCTTCAATCTCCATTCATCTTTGGGTTTAATGCTTCTTTACAGCTATTTCTACTCTCTACTCTAGAGGAGAAGTAACTGGTGGTAGTTTTCAGGGAATTAGGGTTTTATTTTTGTTTGTTGGAATTAATAAAAAGATTAAACTGTGATGCTGAAAAGCAGAGTAGGGACCAAGATCAGCTCCCATTTGTTTTTTTTGTTGTGGGTGGGTTTTTGTACTGGGAAGGCCTATACCATTACCTGCTCCTGAAGTTATTGAAGGAAAACAGATCCACACACTAGTATAATATGGCGGGTGTACTATATTCCAATGCTTGTAACCCAGGTTAAAATAAAACACTGACATGCCTCTTACAATGTTCAAGCAGCAAGTCAGGCTTCAAGAATAATTTAGGGAAAGGAGCAGCCAAACAGGTGTTAGGTTGGAAATTATGT
This sequence comes from Anolis sagrei, assembly GCF_037176765.1. Taxonomy (NCBI): domain Eukaryota; kingdom Metazoa; phylum Chordata; class Lepidosauria; order Squamata; family Anolidae; genus Anolis; species Anolis sagrei. The sequence goes on from NC_090022.1 coordinate 141,212,242, forward strand.
GCATTTCACCACATAGGGCGAGCAGTCAGAAATTCATTTCATTTCAAATATATGGGAGAAAGCATGGAAATGGGAATGCACCGGGCAAGGGGTTGTAGCAGATCATCCACATTGTGCTCAGTTATGGATTAGAATGATATATAAATGCAGGAACTATGTGCAGGTTAGAGGACATCAAAGTGAGTTTGCATAATTCCCTCATTTTAGCAATCCTTTCTCTTCTTTCTGCAGTGGGAATTACACCAGGCAGTGTGCCAGCCATTTCTAAAGCAGCAAAGGGACAGGGGAAGGGGGCAAGAGTCCTTGTAATGATAAATCAATTGTTTTGACAACAAGGGGTCTCCTGTATTAGACAGTCAAAAGAAACTTCAAAGCAAACATTGCCAAAGATACAGTCAGAGAGAGAGAAAAAGAACATCCTGATATTTTATTATCCTTGACATGTTGAGATACTCTGTCCAAAAAGCTGTCAACCTACATGAGATTTTTGCCCTGGTGCAAGTGCAAAAAGCCATGTCTTTTTGTTGCTCGTGAAAAATAACTGTTTCTCCAAATAAAAGACAATACAAAAAATAATTAACCCCCTCCCCCCCCAGATCTGTGAACATTACAGAAAAATGTGCACAATTTTTTGTAATCTCACCCTTTGACTTTTTTCATTCTTGGATGGAGAAAATAAGCCACGATTTACTTGTCTACTGTCTGTTTATGTATTATTATTTATTTATTTACTACATTTATATACTGTCTATCTCAACCCGCAGATTACTCAGGGCAGTCTATAGTCGGTATCAAGACCATAAAATACAATTACAGTACAATTAAAAACATTAAGATAACATAAAACCATAACATAGTCAATAAAAACATATATCATTAGGGTCTCCTTGTTAAAACATTGTCCTATCATATCATCCAACCATTCCATTTTCCTATATCTGTTACACTGTGTTTGCAAATGCCTGCTCAAAAAGCCAAGTCTTGACTCTTTTCTCTGTTCTGTGAAAAGCTCTCATACCAGCTAAAGATTAATTGTCTATCCCAATGCAGCCTGTTCTGACTGGCTGTATCTCTCTTACATCTCACTACAGAGAGTTGTCTTTCATGGCTTTACAATCTTTTCCCACTGAGATGCCAAAGTGTGAACTTGGGATTTTCTGCACATGATGCTTTTGTTTCACTACTGAGTAACCATTTTCTCTCCAAAACCTTCTCCATTATTTCCTTGACTGGACTTAACTGGACTTCATTCGAGAAACAAAGCAGTGTAGGAATAAAAATAAATACGATGTTCTTTAAAACATACAAATACTGAATATTAAAGCACGATGAAACTACTGCGTACTCAACTATTGGTCAAGAAAATTTAGTAAAAATATCAACCTTGAGAACTTGGGTTGATTTATTCATCGGTCAATGCTACTCAAGGGAGAAGGAAGGAGGAAGCCAAGGACACCAAAAAGACCCAAGAGCCTCCCTTGTGGTAGGAGTTGTTTGTTGGGTAATCTTTTGGCAATCTCCTTCTTCAACATCCCCAACAGCACAGGTTTCGCAAAAGTCCCTGAAAAAACATCTGGAGCAATCATAATTTTTTCGGGTAAGGGCCAAGAGGGCTAATTGTTCAGGCTGTAGACTCCAGGTACACATTATTAAGTGTTCTCAGGCTTGCATTACCCCCTGGAAATGAAAGATCATTAATGTTTTCCTTGTGGTGCACTTTGCAACTGCCACCCCACCCACTCCTAAAGCCTGAGAGTGTTGTGTGCAATAGCCTTCTGTGCCCTGTCCGAAGAGAGACTCAAACACATGGAGCTCAGTAATTCTGTGTCCTAGAAGTGGGGGACCACAAAGCACTGTCAAAAAAGGGACTTGTTCCCATAAGTCAATATCTCTGTTCCCTAGAGGTAGGGTATAATGAAGAACACCTTCCTCATGGTGTGTTTTGCACTGTTGTCTCCTGTCTCAACTTGAAACTTGAAGCCACTGTGCACTGCTCACAATAAGAGTTTGCACATGGAAATCACCAACTCTGCTAATGCCAAGGAGGACTTCTCAACTCTGCCTCTTGATACTGTTTTCATGCTCGGTTCTCTATAAGGTTGCTTTTCCTCCTCTTCTCCCTCATCCCTCTGTTCAGATCGCATTCTCATTCTTTTTCCTCATTTATATTCCTTCCCCTCTCTATATTTGTATAGATGTGGACATTTTCAAAACAGAAATGCAAATTATGCCCATTGAAATTGTAACTCTTCAGACAAACAGGGCAGGCTCTTCCTAAGCATATTCCCTCTTATGCCCTTTTAAAGGAGATAAAAATATTTGTTTATTATGTGCTGCTTAAGTTTTACCCTTGACTTATTGACAGGTCATAGCAAATTCCGTAATTTGCTCTCTCCCAATCTGTCTTGATTTATCCATGAGACTGACTTATATTGGAGTGTTCACAGTATTACAATATTAAATCCACCTAAAACATACACTTCTAAATTAGGACAGGCAGTTTAAAACAGTACAGTTTAATCCAGCATTCCATGAAAAATATATTTCTTTAAAAACGGTCAGTTATAAAAGCTCAGCTTGCTGTAATAAAATAAAATAGTCTTTGATTGAGGATGGAAGTGCATCAGGGAAAGAGTCATTTCAACCTCCCCAGGAAGGGTGTTTAGAGCCTAGGAACAGCCAATGAAAAGGCCATCTTATGTACCCACCAACTGTACAAGTGTTGGTAATGGACAAAGGGTTTCTCCAGTTTCTTCTTCTGTGTCTAGACTGGCTAGTATGGGGGAATGAAGTTTATCAGATACTCTGGCTAAGTAGTACTTTATAAATCATCACCATCACTTTGAATTTTGCCTGGAAATACATATACTGGCAGCCAGTGGAGAAGTGCAGCAAGGGAGTTGTGTGATTCCTGCAACCAGTCCCCCTTAATATTTCCTCTCCCTGGACTGTTAATAGAGGAATCATTGGAACAAGCTTCACTTTTTTCAACTATTTTAGGGGACATTTTATGAGAACTAACATGACCCTGCCATTTCTTTCATTTGTCTGCCTTGTACACAAGGAAACATATCCAATAAGGTACAGCAAAACTTGTCAACAAATCAAAGTCAAACTCTCCAAGGACTGAAGCCTGTTGTCAAAGTTTTTGTTTATAGACCTCAGTAAGACAGAAAGAGGAGGAGAAGGGGAGGGAGTGGTGTTTTCAGTCTCCTTGATGGCTGTTCAAAGAAGTAATAGCTGGATGGATTTCATGACAATATGAGAAAGGTAGTGGCCTGAGGTAATTCGCTAGATGGAAGGCTATGGGAACATTGCAGTTCAGAAGCAGAGGCAGTTTGCAAAGGGAAAACTGGCAGTGCCTATTGTGTGGCAGTACCAGGTTCCTGATGCTTTCAGCTGCTGAGCACTTGCTTCAGTCACTGAACTCTTCCCATGCAGAAGGGCAAGAACCCTCACCATCTACTGGTACACATCAATGGCCAGGAGATGAACCTGGAAAAATGCCTCATTGGTCACTACTAATTAATTAACTTTATTTGTACCCTGCTAGCATCTCCCGAAGGACTCGATGCGGCTTACAAAGGCCAAGGCCTCAAAACACAACATAACAATACACAACCTAAAGCAAATTAAAAACAGTTAAAGCAATATTAAAACAACAAGCAATAAAACAATACACCAGGACACAATAAAACTGGGCCGGGCCAGAGTAATGGGTACAGATTAAAAGTGCTGTTGTGATAGGTGATATGTAAGGATTATAGGGCAAGTGCACTGTGCCAGCAATCTTAATTTCTAATAAAGTGCTTCTGGGACTTGTTGTTGGAGTTTTCCTATTCTGGAAAGGCACATCAGAACAGCCAGGTCTTCAAGTTCTTTCTAAAGACTGCCAACGTAGGGGGCTGTCTAAGATCTTTGGGGAGGGTGTTCCAGAGTCAGGGGGCCACCACAGAAAAAGCCCTGTCTCGCGTCCCCACCAGACGCGCCTGTGATGCGAGCAGGGCCTCTCCGGATGAACGAAGTGAGCGCGTGGGTTCATAAACAGAGATGCGGTCACGCAGGTAGGATGGTCCCAAACCGTTTAGAGCTTCCCCTCAACCATAAAATGCCATACTTGCCTTTTTCCCTAGGGAGGCACTCTATCATTCCAATGAAAAAGGAAATAATTAATGTGACACAGTTTTTGGCCATGTCCAGCAATGGTTCTCTTCTGGCTAGATATATTGCAATTAATTACTTTTGTTTTAGAACATCCTTCTGTGTCTGTAAATACTTATGGAATTTTAGACTATACTTCTGTAATGTGGAACTGGACTGATGGCCAGATTGTGTGTGCCCTTATGTGTTACTTCTTAGTAACACATTTTAATATTCATTTTAAACAAATCTACATGCACCAATAGAATGCATATATCTGAAACTTGAAGTTGGCTGTAAGGTTATGAACACGGCACCTTATTCTGACTTGTTGGAGGCAGATAAATGATATAACAATGTTATTTTAACTGTTGTTCATTGTTTCAAAATGGATTAGCATTGTTAATTTGTAGGTTTAATGGATTTATATGTTTTATTTAATTATTTAGACTTCATGAGTAGGTGTTATAATTTGTTATAGATGTTTTATTCATGGGGCTATTTTTTCATTTTGCATTGTTTGATGGCATTGAATGTTTGCCATCCTTTGTTGGAAACCGCTCTGAGTCATCTCGGGAAGATAGGGCAGGTTATAAATAAAGTTATTGTTACTGTTGCTATTGCTATTATTATTATTTGAAACATAATAAGATGAGTCTACAGTAGACACTCTTCTGGCTGTATTATTATTATTATTATTATTATTATTATTATTATTATGGAAACCACATAAATTCTATAGTGTTTTGTTAGCAAGGAAAACTCAAAGGTAGTTCTGCCAGTTTCTCCTTCTGAAATATAACCTACATGACACAAAATATTCCAAAACAGTTGTCAAAACAGTTTTAGAAGTGACAAGTAAATATAGTCTTTACATTGCAAAAAAATAACAATGTTTGACATTCCCTTATTTGATTTGCTTCACCTTGATTTCCTTTTTCCACATTCAAACCTCATGGCCTGATGCCTAGCAGGATGATTTCCTTTCCAAGACCAATTAAAGTATCAAAGATCTCCTGTAGCATTAGTGAACCGGGAAAGTGTTAAGTTTAACGGCTAGAGATGAGCGAATGCACCTGAACCACACTTGCAATAAAGATTGACGAGGCAACCACAATTTTGTGGCAATTACCTGAAGCTCAGGGTGATTTTTGTTTTTCAGGCCAGTGACAGATTTCTGGCTCACCATGGTTCTATCTTCTCTCTTTCCCCCTCTTCCTACCTGTTAATTATTTATGCAGCACAGAGAGTGATGCACAGCATCAAAGGGCTCAGTTGAAACGAGGCATTTCAAATTGTAAAGGCCAAGTTCTCCTAGTTGTCTCCCTATTATTTTTGAGCGTGGTTGCCTGGATTTAAATGGGGACAGATTCTGCTAGAGAATTGAAAATGAGAAGCCAGAAATTCTGAAAGCACACACACACACATACATATTTTTATTGTCACATGTTTGCTCCACTTGCTTTGCCATATGCCCACGCTTTAGTATAAATAAACAGCTGCAGTCAATGTGACGCGTCCATTAACATTGAAGTCACATCCTCCAAAGGAAAATAAAACCTCTGCTGATTTCAGTACCAAAGAGATTGCCACTAAATACATAAACCAGGCTGAGTCTGACCACTGGCCCCTTTTGTTCAGCATTGTCCATGAATTTTCCTTTTTTTTGTTGAATGGACTTTTATGTATTGGAGTTTTGAAAAGGCCCAGCCCTACTTTGTCAAAATAATATAGGACCAATTCAGTCTAATTTTTGTTACTCTTCTTTAGGATTCATATATCACTAAAGACAGCACGCTATCTGAGCTTATATACCTAGTGTTCATTTCCCGCTCTCAAACTTCATGGCTGGTAATGTTGCAAACTCTACAGATTTTCTTGATCTGTAACTCTCAGCATCCCTCACTATAGGATTAATTGGAGTTTTCTCAAGCATAAAAAACATTAACTTTTAAAATTACATTTTATTTTTAAATAAAATAAATTATTTTAATACTGCAAATAGTTTAAGTCAACTTCAAATTTCATATATCTTGTATATCTTTAATTGTAAACTGCTTTCAGTCTCAAAGCAGGATGATACTACTACTACTATAATTATAATCATCTTCATCACAGGTAGTCACTGTTGTTTAGTCCATCAGTAATATTGTGAATGTTTCAGGGCAAAATAACTGTGTTGTCTATGCTTTTATCCAGAAATCAACTTTGTGACTTTCCCAGTGCAGAAGTTAGATAAAGACTGAAAACTGACTGAATTCAAGTTTTCATTTTTTTTTAAAAAACTATCCATAAATAAGATAATGTCCTAAAAAGTGCAACAAAAAAAAAAAAAAAGGAAAAGCAAGCAGTGACTAGCCACAATGTATTTAAAGATGGATTAGCTCCCCAAGTCTAGAAAAAGTTCCAACAGCAGTAGCCACCAAAGCCATTGGTGGGAGTCACAGTCTAACAAGATCTGGAAAGCACTTACCCTTGCCTGAACCCAGTTATTAGCTCACCTATGATACTCACGCCTCAAATATACTTAACCTGGTTTGGGTCGGTGACAATACTACACGGAATAGACCCTCTAAATCAGTGGTTCCAGATCAGTGGTCTTTCACAGAAAACCTGAGTCGACACTGTGTGGCTGTTGAGGAAGGGGCCTCAAAGTGTTCCTCTCCTACTGGACCAGCAAAAGAGAGATGAGAGCCCATGCACTTCCTTCCCTTCCCTTGCTTCCTCATGAGGAGCCAGTTATGATTAAGCTATCTTGGCTCATGTCTTCACTGACCTCTGGGCTTCAGTCTTCTCTTTACAATCAACCTGCGAGCCGGGCTTCCTTTCTTGCCTCAAGAGCAGGTAAGGAATAAAGGATACAACCCAACTCCCTTTACCCAATGTTGGATTGTTCCTTCTTCTTGAGGAGGCTACTGCTACCAGAACCCTGTTTGCAATCTCTTCCTTGCAATCCACTTCCCTGACAGCTGGGGCTGCAAATGGAGCTCTGGCAGCAATTGTGTCAAGCCTAGGGAAGGAAGGAAGGAAGGATCTAACACTATCTTTGTTACCTCCTCCCTTTGCCCATTGTTGGATCCTTCCTTGCTTGCAGGCCTAGGTGTCAGGGGGCTGATTTGCAAGAAGCCCAAACAAGGCTCTGGCATCAGCTTCCTCAAGAACAGGTAAGGAAGGATCTAATGCTGGGAAAAGGGAGAGGGTGGGAAGGGAGGCATTTGATCCTTTCTTCCTTGCCTGAGCTTGAAAGCAAGAGTCCCATTTTCAGGCCCAGACCTGGAAATGGGGATCTGGGTTACAAGAAGGGCTCTAGCAGCAGCCTCCTCAAGGGCAGGTAAGGAAGGAATAGTCCAATGCTGGGGAAAGGGGAGGGGTGAGAAGGGGGCATTGGATCCTTCCTTTATTGTCTGGGCTTGAGGAGGCTGCTCTTCCAGAGCCCCATTAGCAGTCTCCTCCTTGCAACCCAGCCCCATCTCAATGATCCACAGTCTCTTAAAGATTGTGAACCATTGCTCTAAATCTTCGAATAAGCCTAGCCTTTAAAACATGGGAACATACTGAGGGAATATTGCTTCAAGCCATATTCTTACAACCACTGTTTACCTTGCTTAAATTGATTGTCTGATTTTTTTTCTCCACATCTGGAAGAAAACTGCAATTATAATAGTCTTTTACTATCCCTAGTCCACACAGAAAAGCAGGTCTCAACTAAAATTGGCAGTAATGCCAATGCCAGTGTTTTGCCAGAGGCTGGGATGTCATGGCCTTACAATGCTAGCAAAATGAGCATTGATTGCAGGCAGAACTTCCACTTCTCCTATTAGACAGGTTCACTTGCAAGAATGGGCTTGGTTGTCATCTGTTATTGGGATATCAAAAGATACCTTTGTTATCCTTCATTAATGTGTGTCTAATTAACTACTCTTAATACTGAGAGTCACTTGGCATCATGAATATGTTCTCTGAATCTTCTCTGATATACAATGGCCACCTATATCCTCCTTATAAATATGTATATCGACACTGCTTGGCTTCAAGCAATATTCTTACAACCACTGTTTACCTTGCTTAAATTGTTTGTCTGATATTCCTTTGCCTGAGGACAAATTCTGAACTTCTGAACTTCTCTTATATCATTTCTGCTTTATTAGCATTATCCGCATTTTAATGCAGTCCTCAGGCTCTGCATATCTGTTAATCTCTACTTTGCTGCTGTTCTTTTAAACTATTCTGTGAATAACCTTTACTGCTACCAATAATAAACTTAAAGTCTATATTAATAAATGTAATAGATATTCTTTACCAATAATAAACTTAAAACCTGTATTACAAGAAACAGACATATTAATGTATTTAAAACATAATCCAGTGAGGTGCATAGTTTCCTATACTCTTTAATATGAAGAAAAAAGACTATGGAAACATCAGGTGACTGAAGTAGAATCACAGAGTGGGAAGAGACCATGAGGGCCATCCAGCCCAACCCTCTTTTGCCATGCAGAAACACACAACCAAAGCAATCCTGAAAGATGACCATCCAGCCTCTATTTAAAAACATGCAGAGAAGAAGACTCCACCACACTCCCAGGCAGTAGTGTATTCCATTGTGAAGTGTTCTGGTGGAATCTCTTTTTATATGTTGAATCCTTTGCTTCATTTCCTAGTATCTGGAGCAGCTCCAGTGGGTTGCTCTGAGTTTTCCAGGATGTATGGCCATGTTCCAGAAGCATTCTCTCCTGACATTTCACTCACGGAATGTTAGGAGAGAATGCTTCTGGAACATGGCCATACAGCCTGGAAAGCTCACAACCCAGTGATTCCAGCCATGAAAACCTTCGACAACACGAGCTGGCTCCATCTTAATTAAGATATGCTTTCAAATATTTAGACATGATTGCGATGTCACATCTCAACTTTTCTTCCAACTAAACATACCTAGTTCCACAAGTTGCTCCTCATAGAGCTTAGCTTCCAGACCTTATACAATTTTTGTTGCCCTTCTCTAGACATATCCCAGCTTGTCAATATCCTTCCTGAATTGTGATGCCCAGAATGGGACACAGTATTCCATGTGAGGCCTGACAAAAGCAGATCAGAAGGTACTTCTGAAGCCAACATCACCCTTGTAGGCACGTCATTGTTTCTAATACACATTACAAAGAAAAGTTGGAAACAGAGACATGGAAACTCACTGATGATGGTAAGGAAATCTAAGAAATGATTCCTCCAAGTTCTTTTCACACTTTTGAGTAATGAATTGATAAAACCTACCACAAGTTATAAATGATGTAAACTGGTACTCTGCCAGTTCAAAATGTTCTAATGCTCACGACTCAGCGTACTTTAAGTTCTGCTGCAGTGAGTCTAAATGCAATGGCAAATGGAGGCTTCCATGTTGATGAGAATTATGAATCTGTTCCGTTTTTTAATCTGAAATTTAAAAGAGGCACCCTTTTGCCAAATAGTTTCAGCGTCTCCGATAGCTTATTTAAAATTCAGTCTAAAATCAGTCTAAACCCACTGATGTTACAACACAAGGACTGGCATGGAAGTCACCATTTACCATTAAGCCAGTGGTTCTCAACCTGTGGGTCCCCAGATGTTTTGGTTTTCAACTCCCAGAAATCCTAACAGCTGGTAAACTGGCTGGAATTTCTCAGAGTTGTAGGCCAAAACACCTGGGGACCCACAGGTTGAGAACCACCGCAATAGAAAATTGTTTATCTTCTATTATTAAGAGGAAACTAGCCCTCCCCCCACCTCCACCTCCCAACATTTTCCTTCCTTTGTTAGCAATCGAGAGTTATTATTAATTACACTAGCTCAAAAGCTGATATACATTTTTACCCAATGATAGGGATGTTTTGGGTGTAATTGGAGGATTTTATATCCCGAGGATCCAAAATGTTTTCCAACATACCCAAGGACCCTAATCTATCACCCAGGAAAACTAACTCTTTCCTAATCTGAAATTAGGGCTTTGATTTCAGAGAGTGAGTGTGAGTGCTATGGCATTTCTGCTGAGGTGGGCAGAAGGTTTTTTAAATTTGAACCCCTTGCGTTGAAGTTAAAGCTCTCTTTAAATCTAACCTCAGAAGAGGAGATCAGTTATATCCTATGGCCCAAACATGGTTTTCTAGTGGGATCACAGAACAGTATGATCATACAACCACTAAAAACAGCTGAATTTAAATATTTTGATAACAAATTTTGGTTGCCAAATTCTAGCATCAAACTAATAATTTTGAAAATTGAATATTTGGTGAATGTTTTGAAGAATGAACAAGCAAGTCTCATAATTGTCGAAGGCTTTTGCAGCTGGAATCACTGGACTGTTCTGTGGTTTCCGGGTTGTATTGCCATGATCTAGCAGCATTTTCTCCTGATGTTTTGCCTGCATCTGTGGTTGGCATCTTCAGAGGATCTGTTGATGGTATAAAGCAATTCATTTTCTGTACTCAAAGAGGAAAACCTCTGACTTTCTTTACCGCCATCAGATCCTCTGAAGATGCCAGCCACAGATATAGGTGAAATGTCAGGAGAAAATACTGCTAGAACATGGCTATATAACCTGGAAACCACACAACATTCAAGTCATAGAATCATAGAATCATAGAATCAAAGAGTTGGAAGAGACCTCAAGGGCCATCCAGTCCAACCCCCTGCCAAGAAGCAGGAATATTGCATTCAAATCACCCCTGACAAATGGCCATCCAGCCTCTGCTTAAAAGCTTCCAAAGAAGGAGCCTCCACCACACTCCGGGGCAGAGAGTTCCACTGCTGAACGGCTCTCACAGTCAGGAAGTTCTTCCTAATGTTCAGATGGAATCTCCTCTCTTGTAGTTTGAAGCCATTGTTCCGCGTCCTAGTCTCCAAGGAAGCAGAAAACAAGCTTGCTCCCTCCTCCCTGTGGCTTCCTCTCACATATTTATACATGGCTATCATATCTCCTCTCAGCCTTCTCTTCTTCAGGCTAAACATGCCCAGTTCCCTAAGCTGCTCCTCATAGGGCTTGTTCTCCAGACCCTTGATCATTTTAGTCGCCCTCCTCTGGACACATTCCAGCTTGTCAATATCTCTCTTGAATTGTGGTGCCCAGAATTGGACACAATATTCCAGATGTGGTCTAACCAAAGCAGAATAGAGGGGTAGCATTACTTCCTTAGATCTAGACACTATGCTCCTATTGATGCAGGCCAAAATCCCATTGGCTTTTTTTGCCGCCACATCACATTGTTGGCTCATGTTTAACTTGTTGTCCACGAGGACTCCAAGATCTTTTTCACACGTACTGCTCTCGAGCCAGGCGTCCCCCATTCTGTATCTTTGCATTTCATTTTTTCTGCCAAAGTGGAGTATCTTGCATTTGTCACTGTTGAACTTCATTTTATTAGTTTTGGCCCATCTCTCTAATCTGTCAAGATCATTTTGAATTCTGCTCCTGTCCTCTGGACTATTGGCTATCCCTCCCAATTTGGTGTCGTCTGCAAACTTGATGATCATGCCTTCTAGCCCTTCATCTAAGTCATTAATAAAGATGTTGAACAGGACCGGGCCCAGGACGGAACCTTGCTGATGGCACTCTGCTCGTCACTTCTTTCCAAGATGAAGAGGAAGCATTAGTGAGCACTCTCTGTGTTCGTCCACTTAACCAATTACAGATCCACCTCACCGTATTTTTGCCTAGCCCACAATGGACTAGTTTCCTTGCCAGAAGGTCATGGGGGACCTTGTCGAAGGCCTTACTGAAATCCAGGTACGCTACATCCACGGCATTCCCCGCATCTACCCAGCTTGTAGCTGTATCGAAGAAAGAGATCAGATTAGTCTGGCATGACTTGTTTTTGATAAATCCATGTTGACTATTAGCGATGACTGCATTTGTTTCTAAGTGTTTGCAGACCGCTTCCTTAACAATCTTTTCCAGGATCTTGCCCGGTATCGACGTGAGGCTGACTGGACGGTAGTTGTTTGGGTCGTCCTTTTTTCCCTTCTTGAAGATTGGGACCACATTGGCCCTCCTCCAATCTGCTGGAACTTCTCCCGTTCTCCAAGAACTCTCAAAGATGGTTGCCAATGGTTCCGAAATGACTTCCGCTAGTTCCTTCAATACTCTGGGGTGTAGTTGATCTGGCCCTGGGGACTTGAACTCATTAAGAGCGGCCAGGTATTCCTGGACGACTTCTTTCCCAATTTGGGGTTGGATGTCCTCCAATCCCTCATCCACTCCATCTTGCTGAGGTTGAAGACTCTCTTTTTGTGAGAAGACCGAGGCAAAGAAGGCATTAAGTAGTTCTGCCTTTTCCCTATCCCCTGTCAGCATTGCCCCATCTTCTCCTCGAAGAGGTCCTATCGCCTCCTTGTTTTTCCTTTTTCTACTGACATAAGAATAGAAGCCCTTTTTATTGTTTTTAATGTCCCTGGCAAGTCTGAGCTCATTTTTTGCTTTAGCTTTGCGGACCTTTTCCCTACAGGTGTTGGCTATTTGTTTGAATTCTTCTTTGGTGATTTCTCCCTTTTTCCACTTCTTGTGCATGTCTCTTTTGTGTCTTAGCACAGTTAGAAGTTCTTTGGACATCCATTCTGGCTTCTTTGCACTTGTCCTATTTTTTCTCTTTGTTGGCACGGTTTGCAATTGCGCCTTGAGTATTTCACTCTTGAGAAATTCCCATCCATCCGTAGCTCCCTTGTCTTTTAGTATCTGTGTCCACGGAATGCTGCTCAGCGTTTCCTTCATTTTTTGGAAATCAGCCCTCCCAAAGTCCAAAATGCGGGTTTGACTTGTCTTAGTTTCGGCCTTCCTTTGTACCTCAAATTGCAGGAGCACATGGTCACTTGCCCCTAAGGATCCTACCACTTCGACCGCATCGAAGGATCCTACCACTTCGACCGCATTTGTTAGGATGAGATCAAGAGTAGCCAATCCCCTTGTTGCCTCTTCTACCTTCTGGACCATGAAATTGTCTGCAAGGCAAGCGAGGAATTTGTTGGACCTTGTACTCTTGGCCGAGTTTGTTTTCCAGCAAATATCGGGATAGTTGAAATCGCCCATGACTACTACATCTCTTTTCTGTGCCTGTTTGGTCAACTGTTGGCAGAAGACTTCATCAAGATCTTCCTCCTGGCTTGGGGGTCTGTAGTAGACGCCTACAACGACATCTTTTTGAGTCCCAGTTCCCTTGATTCTTATCCAGATGATTTCAAGCTGGTTTCCCAGATTGCTGTCTTGAATTTCTTCTGCAGCATAAGAGTTTTTGACATATAAGGCTACTCCGCCTCCTCTCCCCTTTGTTCGGTTTCTGTGAAAGAGGTTATACCCCTCGATATCTACATTCCAGCGATAGGAGTCATCCCACCAGGTTTCAGTGATGGCTATGATATCATATTTGTGGTGTTGTGCTAGAAGTTGGAGTTCGTCTTGTTTATTTCCCATGCTCTGTGCATTAGTGTAAAGACATGTGAGCCCCTGGGATCTTCCCTTGAGCTGTTTAATTGGGATTATTGTGCTTTTGGTACTTGGTCCTTGTTGTGTTTGTGCAGCCCTCCGTTTAGCCTTCTGGCGATTCCCAGACATTATGGGTAAAGTAGTGTTCGCAAGGCTGTTGTCCCCCTCCCCCGGTGGACCTAGTTTAAAGTGCGTCTAATGAGGTTTGCGAGTCTGTGAGCAAAAAGGTGTTTTCCTACTTGTGTGAGATGCACCCCATCCCTTGCCAGTAGGCCATCCTCCTGGAAAAGCAGGCCATGGTCGAGGAAGCCAAAGCGTTCCTCCTGACACCATTTTCTAAGCCAGTCATTGACCTGTACTATTTTTCTGGCTCTTGTGGGTCCGTGTCTTACAACAGGGAGGAGGGATGAAAAGACCACCTGTACATTACATTCTTTTAGCATTTCTCCTAGAGCTCGAAAATCATTTGTGATCTTTTGAAACGTATGCCTTGCAGTATCATTGGTTCCTACATGAATCAACATGAGGGGAGGACGGTGATAGGGCTTGAGGAGCCTGGTGAGCCTCTGAGTGATATGGTGTATTTTTGCCCCCGGTAGGCAGCATATTTCTCGAGCCATCCCATCTGGTCTGGAAATGACAGCTTCCGTTCCTCTAAGGAGGGAGTCGCCTACTACCAAGACCTACTACCAAGACCATATTTGGATAGACATAGCTGGTGTATTCACACACCATGGTCAAGATCCTGCATCATCAAGTGCAATTATGACGATAGAATTCCATCAGCCTAACTATGTCTGACAATGGCATTCCCCTACCTTTTCAGCCAAGTAGTATCCCAACTGAAGTGCTTCTGAGTGCTGTAGACTGAAGTGCTGCAGATAACATCTGCAATGTAATCCTGGTCAAAGGGAGCATTAGGCAGCTGGAGAGACCCCTTGGGAACCTGCTGCAATCACTTGTCTCAATGTGCCTCATGACCAGGAGAACACGTCAGATGTAGGTTTCTGGTGCTTTGAACTTCAGTACCTTGGAAACTCTTTGGTTGGGGCGCTACCTGGCTGAAAAGGGCTTGAGTGTCACATTCAGTTCTTAAGTGACTATTGAGGTAAATACCCCAAATTATATCCCAAATCTGGTTGGGGATCTTGTATCTTCTGAACAGGATATTGGTTCAAAGTAAACAGTTAAAACTTTCACAAAACAATTCTACATATGTTTACTCGGAATCACCAAATTTAAAAGATTTATTACATGTAAATTGTTATTCATTTTCTGTACTCAGAGGGGGAAAACTCTGATCTACATTCAGCTGCTGATCCAAGATAAGAGCTTTTCCATTCTGGAATTTAGGGACAGTGTATGATCAAAATGCTTCAAGTTCAGTCGGGAAACCTAAGAAGGCTGTATCTAGCTTGTTTGTTGTTGTTCATTCGTTCAGTCATTTCTGACTCTTCGTGACCTCATGGACCAGCCCACACCAGAGCTCCCTGTCAGCCGTCATTACCCCCAGCTCCTTCATGGTCAATCCAGTCACTTCAAGGATCCCATCCATCCATCTAGCTTACAGGGCAGATATCCCCATCAGTAATAATAATAATAATAATAATAATAATAATAATACTCCACTTTTTCTCTCCATAGGAGACTCAAAGCAGCTAATGTTAAAGGTATTATAATACAATTTAAAATATACAATTATACAAATATTAAAACAGTATTAAACATTATTAGTATTAAAAACAATTCAGATCCATAAAAATATAAAAACCATAGCAGCCCCTGACATGATGTTAAAAACCTTCTTCTTTAAAAGCCTGCCTGAATAAAAAGGTTTAGCTTGCCACCAGAAGGACAGCAGGGAGGTTTCCCTGGGAAGAAGGGAGTTCCAGAGCCAGGGGACAGCCACCAATAAGGAATGCCACTTTCTCGTTCCCACCAGCCGAGCTTGAGATGGAGGTGGGAATGAGAGAGGGCCTCTTCTGAAGATTTCAGGGCCTGGGCAGGTCAGTGCAAGGAGATGTGGTCATAATCAGCACTTTAAATTGTGCCTGGAAACAGACTGGCAGCCAGTGGAGCTGCTGCAACAGAGGGGTTGTCCACTCCCTATAGCCAGTCCCAGTGAGCAACCCGTCTGTAGCTCTTTGGACCAGCTGAAGTTTCTGTGTACTCTTCAGATACTGCCCCATGTAGAATGTATTACAGTAATCCAGCTGGGATGTAACTAAGGCATGTACTACCGTGGCCAAATCTGGTTTCATCAGTCCATGGGGATTGAAAGCTCAGTTGTGTGAACAGGACTTAAAACACTAGGCTTTAGTTGACAGGTGTTGTTTTGTGGAAGACTGAATTAGTATCTTCTGAAAATCCAGCACAGATACTTAAAAAGATAAAGTTACAATTGTCAGGCTATCACTTCCTGGCTTTTGAAGAACTGAATATTGGAATAACAACTCTAGAATGATCAATATCAATTGCACAGTTGTTTCAATGCAGTCAGATCTATTGTGGGAAAGATAGGGTTTGTGTAGAATTGCTAGCAGAAGAAGCAATTGCTAGCAGAAGAAGAAGCCATTCATCCAAAACCCACTTTGAAATTCAAAGAGGGCTCTTGACTCTTAGAATTCTCCAGATCCATCTTCTGCGCTGTGTCTCTTGTGATGCTTTTAAAAACACTGCTTCAATTATTTTATTAACTTCTCCTGATTTTGAAGCTATTTCACACTCTTTACTCCAGTTAAGCAAATGGCCCTTCTGATTTCCACAGAACTGAATCTAAGTACTGTCAGTACAAATGGAGTGTGTTAACTGAGGGTTTATAAAAACCCAGCTGCTTAACACTACCACAGATTCCCTTCTGATATACAAAGAATGGCAATATAATCTATCACCCAGGCCAACTGCAGAATTACTTTCTGCAACTTCTTTGCATTCCCCTTTTGTCCCCAAAATGCTTCTAATCAATAGTTTTACTGCAGAAAAGTAACTCTTTCTTATGTACCACAGCCTGTTTCTGACAACTCTACTCTAGCTGCATTCCAATGCTGATGCTCCAGTCTAATAACTTGATCATACACTACTCATCACAATGTTTGGCTCGTAACTTTTTTTTATCTCTTTTCTTCCATAACTTTATCAGATAAAATATCTGCATTATAGCTCTTTTGCATAATTGTGGTATGCAAGATGTTCTACTACCTGAGGACATTTGTCACCTTGCCCCTTAGTTGTCACTTTTGCTATCTTCATACCATCACCATATTGCCTACTCATTTCCCCTCCTAGCTGCTACCTCTCCCCATGTCCCACTCCAAGAGAGCTGTTCATTCTCCCAGTGGTTCATTGTGGGTATGTGTACAAGGAAATTGCTTGTGCCAATGTAATTTTCCACTCCTCCCCATCTGCCACAGGACGAGGTGTTCCTTTTTCAAGTGATAGCTAGAGCTGACTAATATGTATGAAAATTGGCCCTCAAACATTTATAAAGAGTAATGTTTGCTTGATGTCAATGGACTTCCTTCAAGTACAGGCATTTGTTGACTCATCAGCCTAGGAGATACAAACAGAGTCTATTTGAATTGAATGAGAGCCTGACTGATATTCCAGTTTATGATGGGGATGGCTCATACATTTGTTCTGTAGTAAAATGATAGGCTTTTGAATATGTTACTATGAGTGTCCCAAATGGATTTGCTGTTCATTTCTTTTTTCAAATGCTCCAAGTTCCCCACTATTTGAATATATATCAGTGAATCCTGATAATAATATAGTTTTAGGCAGAACTATTCCTCCAGCTCCTGGATGGCTTTGTTGATGGTGACGTTGATTGAGGCTGGATCAGCTTATACCAATCAAGTAGTATTATTCTCATATATATATATATATATATATATATATATATATATAGTCATGCTACATACAAACATGACAAAAAGCAAGAGAGTGGGAGTAAATGACAACAAGAAAATAGAGACTATGTAAGATTTCAAGTGCTGGCTGCCCTCTCTTGCAAACTAGTTCCTATAGCTACCACTGCTGCTATTTGATATCAGTTGGGGTTCTAGACTTCCTTATGGCACTACAGATCTAGTTCAATCCTCTTGTTAGTCAGCTATGAAGGAAAATAAAGGCTGATGATACTGATTCTATTCCATCTCCATGCCCTCTATTAACCAGTGCCTGCTAATGTTTGTAACCTGCCAAACTATTAAGGTCCGCAGTCACTCATCTGTGAATATCATATAACAATTGTTCATTCTTCAAATGTGTTGCTCGCACTCTGTGATTAAGTTCAATGTGATGTCCATCCAAGGAGAGTTTGGTACTGAAGACCACATACTAAAAGGCTTTGCTTTGTTCTCTAACACAGATTCTCTATTCCATGTGAAACCTGATTAATCTGAAGTGCCCCATTTTAGAGTCAGGAAACACTTACCACATATTGGATTTTTTCTTATTGTCAACACAGCTACCTTTGCTTTCTGTATTCTTTAGAGATTATCAAATTAAGTAATTCAGGAGCAACTGTACTCTAAAAGAAGAGGATTTTCTCCCACCTAAAATTGAGGTTTTATTCTATAAGAGTTCATAACCTTCAACTATAAGGTACCTGTTCCACTTTAGCTTCCCTTGACCTACTTTCCTTAAGTAATTCAAAATTATCCCTAGCTTTGTTAATATAAAAACGATATGCTGTTTCCACTGGCAAAACAGAGGCAGTTCTGGATTTACAATGAATTTTTGTATTTTTGGAACAGAGATACTGTTTTCCTTCCTGTGATCTCAGCATGAGACCTTGAACCAATTTGTCACAGGCTGAATCACATTTAGGTGTCCCCAGCCCTTTCCTCTGCATTACATCTCAAGATAACATGCAGGCAACAGAACTCAAGTCTCTCCCCATATTCCCACATCCACATATTTTCACCGCATCTTGCCTAATGATGACCTCTTGAAATCTTGAACATGTATGTCTTTTGGGTTTACTCCATAAAGGCATTACCACAATATGGATTTGGATTGGCTACACTAAAGTCATTATATGGGCATTAAACCGCCACCTCCTTGTCATAGTTGATGATAATGTCCAAATTGGCAAAATGTGTATACTGCTCCATGCATTCATACCGGCTACATGACCCTGGAGGTTCTATGGACAACACCAACTCTTCAGCTTAGAAATGGAGATGAGCACCACTCTCCAGAGTCGGACATGACTAGACTTAATGTCAGGGGAAACCTTTACCTTAACCTTATGTATAGTGCTAATTCCAAGCCATGACAAACTCTAGATAGAGCTTATCTTTGAAATGTTATTAAATACTTTTTTAAATCATGCCATGAAGCCATTCAGTTATAGCTGGCGGCTCCCAAGTCACAGGGACAGTTAATTGGATTTTAGGATAAATTTGAAAGGAGCAGTTCAAGGTATTGTAGCTATTTTTAGACAAAAGTCTAGAGTGGATTCACTGTGCAACTGATATAGAAGCCAGTGCTGGAAGGTAATCTGGGTTTTAATCCCAGGCATTGGCAATCATTGGTGGAAACAAAGCAGAGTTCTGGAAGGCCTATTTCCAGTGGATAGTGTGAGGATTCAAGACCCTGATCACGTCTAGTAGCAGCTCTGCAAGGGAACAAGTAAGCAGAATGGCATGTTCTGGATTATCAAAGCCTGGTTTGAGATGATATCTGAATGAAGCTGCACCTATCACTTAAGCCACAAGGAACATCCTGATACTGATTTCAATTTCTTGTATACATTTTTCAGAAAAGACTTGTGGCATTTGCAGATAAAAAACACATAAATATATGTCACATACATATATTCTGAAGGAACGCAAATGCTTTTGAGAAACCTGGGAGCAAACCTGAGTGCACAGGAGGTTACATCTACAATTTACTCTAACTAACCAGGATGATCACACATTGTGTGCCACTCTGTTACACACACAGATCCTCCACCAGTTGTGTGTGTATTTAAATGGGGAAGCCTTATTTACCTTTTTTATAATTATACCTCCTACTTGGTTTTATTTTTTAAATAATTAACGTTAAACACTTTCAAGGACTTAGAATGAAAAATACTGTTTTAATATAAAAATTGAAAATATTGAAATAAAAAATCATTCATTTCCCCTTCACCTCAAAAAAACTTGCAAACTTAAATTTTGAACTCTCTGTTATTGGTTAACTTAAGATAAATATGTACAGAGAATAAGCCTCTTTTATGAGTTGCAGTATCACAAATATTAGGTATTCCTCGATGATAGATCTGCATTTTCATGACATTTTTATAGCTATTTTCATGACACTTTTATAGCTATTTTCATCTGGAAGTCAAAAACTTACTTTTATACGTTATTCTTGTAATGGTGTCTCTGTTTAGCATACGATTTAGAAATGGATTTGATGATTCAGATACCTGTGAGGGAAATAATTTACTGTCAAAAATGAATCACAAACATCTTATCTTGAGAATATAGTCTGTTTGTTCTAGGGTGAAAGGGAATGGTGTGGGGAGGGAGGGGGAGAATAAAGGTACAGCAACATAATTGGCAAACATTTATAGTTCAAGGGAAGAGAGCGGCACTCCAATCAAATTTCTGCCAGTATCTTTCACCAAGGCTTTTAAAGTTCAACACAAAACAAAGAGAAAGCAATCAAAGCTTGGGAACTTTAGGTTACAATCCGGATGCACATCTTGTCATTAAATTTTTCTTTTCCACACAAAGGCTGAGTTTCTACAACATTCAGCCTGTGCATGTTTCATTTACTTCTAGTTGTCAGTAAGACTGAAGCAGAAGTTACAATAGCCCCTCTGTATTCATGGATTCTGCATCTGCGGATTTAACCACCCAAGGCTTGAAAATATTAGAAAGAAAAACACAAAAGCAAAGCTTGACCTTCCCACTTTATATATTGACACCATTTTACTATAACATTGTATATAATGGAACTTGGGAATCCATGGATTTTGGTATCCATGGGGAATCATGGAACAAAATGCTAGTAGATCTATACAATGAAGATCTGCCTATATAACAAAAATAAGGAACTTTATTTAAGCAAGTCTGCAGTCAGCTCCTAACAGTCTTCTTACCCCCAGCCTTGTTTTGCCACTGGTGTGTCACTTCCTGGTAGTTGTTTCTTCACCTGGTGTCTTCTGTCTGTGTCACTAGGGCCCCATCTACACTGATGATTTAATGTCACCTGTGGTGACTATGCAACTCCCTCAAAAGTGTGCAAAAGAAAGCCCTTAATACACCTCAGTGGTTTGTGTTATTAACTTCCAGGTCTCAAACTGGTTCCAGGATTTCCTACGTAATCATCTGCACAGCAAAACCACTTTCTTCAATATCTATTTGAAACCACATTAAATGGTCATTATAAATGGGGTTTGGTTTCTTTTCCTTATATGTAGTTTGAGTAAGTCTTTAGCTGACTTATTATAATAAGAGAAGTGTCTTGATTGTTGTTTTGTATGCATTTATGCTTATGGACTGTAACCCTCTAGAACAGATCTTTCCAAACATTTCATATTTCACTTTTTAAACATGCATCATTTTGTGACGCAGTAATTCAGTTTTGCTGGTAACCCATAGGTTAAACTAACCCCTTAGAAGTGGTATGGACACACACATACAAATTGTAATAACAAAGTATATGGGAACACATCTCATGAAAACCTTCCAGATAGATAGATAGATAGATAGATAGATAGATAGATAGATAGATAGATAGATTATATGATTTGGAAGATAATATACATTTCTAAAATGTTTATCATTTCTTGTTACATGTTCATGACACACCTACACAGTGCAGCCAACAGACTAACATATTGTGGCATACTGTTTGAAAAACTCTGTTCTTGATGAAGTAAATTGCCCGTCATTGATAGCAGGGTCTTTTGTCATACATTTTGTGCTGGAATCCCATCCAAATTTTATGAAAGTGTGTTCCTATGATCCAGGCACCAGTTCCTGCTTTCCTGGCTTTGGTCAAATTTCTCTTAGCTACTTTCACAGATAGATTGATTTTACCCTTGCTTTGGGAGTAGGAGGGGAAAGATATGTGATGAGCCAATTCCCACTTGTTTTGGAATGCTCTGAATTGATCTACCAACACAAATTGTGGTCTATTATTACAGAATACAATAGATGTTATTCCAAAGAATACAAAATGACTCTTGAACCTTCTTATGACTGTGTCAGATCTAATGTCTGACATGGATCTATCTCCCAAAAATTGGTCAGTAGTATGAGATACGTAGCTGTTCCCTTGCCATATGAACAAATCAATTCCCACTATTCTTCAAGGTCAACTTGGCACCTCATATCTTTCTCCATATGAATTACAGATCTCACATTGTTCCATTTACACTTCATGTTTAACTGGGCCAAGATATACATTCTCTTGCTCTCTGAAGCTCTCAATTCCCAGATGTGAAGAGTGTCTGAGAAAAGTACTGCCAGAATGATAGCTCTGTTGTTGTTCATTCGTTCAGTCGTCTCCGACTCTTCGTGACCTCATGGACCAGCCTACGCCAGAGCTCCCTGTCGGCCGTTACCACCCCCAGCTCCCTCAAGGTCAGTCCAGTCACTTCAAGGATGCCATCCATCCATCTTGCCCTTGGTCGGCCCCTCTTCCTTTTGCCTTCCACTTTCCCCAGCATAATTGTCTTCTCTAGGCTTTCCTGTCTCCTCATGATGTGGCCAAAGTACTTCAACTTTGTCTCTAGTATCTTTCCCTCCAGTGAGCAGTCGGGCTTTATTTCCTGGAGGATGGACTGGTTGGATCTTCTCGCAGTCCAAGGCACTCTCAGCACTTTCCTCCAACACCACAGCTCAAAAGCATCGATCTTCCTTCGCTCAGCCTTCCCTAAGGTCCAACTCTCACATCCGTAGGTTACTACAGGGAATACCATGGCTTTGACTAGGCGGATCTTTGTTGCCAGTCTGATGTCTCTACTCTTCACTATTTTATCGAGACTGGACATTGCTCTCCTCCCAAGAAGGAAGCGTCTTCTGATTTCCTGGCTACAGTCTGCATCTGCAGTAATCTTTGCACCTAGAAATACAAAGTCTGTCACGGCCTCCACGGTTTCTCCCTCTATTTTCCAGTTGTCAATCATTCTTGTTGCCATAATCTTGGTTTTTTTGATGTTTAGCTGCAACCCAGCTTTTGCGCTTTCTTCTTTCACCTTGATTAGAAGGCTCCTCAGCTCCTCCTCGCTTTCGGCCATCAGAGTGGTGTCATCTGCATATCTGAGGTTGTTAATGTTTCTTCCAGCAATTTTCACCCCAGCTTTGCATTCATCCAGCCCCGCACATCGCATGATGTGTTCTGCATACAAGTTAAAAAGGTTGGGTGAGAGTATGCAGCCTTGCCGTACGCCTTTCCCAATCTTGAACCAGTCTGTTGTTCCGTGGTCAGTTCTGACTGTTGCTACTTGGTCCTTGTACAGATTCCTCAGGAGAGAGACAAGGTGGCTTGGTATGCCCATCCCACCAAGAACTTGCCACAATTTATTATGATCCACACAGTCAAAGGCTTTAGAATAGTCAATGAAGCAGAAGTAGATGATAGAAGTAGATGATAGCTCTATTGCTCCTAAAAAGAATACCACATTGAGCACTAAACTCTTCTCTCACTGAAAAGCAGAATATTGTTTCTGGTAGTCCATGTTTGACTTCCGGCTTGTTTTCCAGGAAAATATACCGAACTATTTGTAGACTTTTGTCCTGAGCTATATTTTCCTGTATTGCCTGTAAGTTTGGCTGAGAATTTGGTCTGAGAAAGTACTGCAGCATATTCATTCCTTTTGCATCTTTCTCTACTGATCCATCTTCAGTGGTTGTCGTCAGATAAGCACTTCTTAAAGTGTCTGCCAGTACAAGATGTTTATCTGAATGGTACTGGATGTGCACGTCATAGATTTGTATTTGCATTAACATTCATTGAAGTTTTTTGGGGACACTCTACAATATATGGCAGATAAGGATTTCTGGTGGCTCATAGTCTGATTGGCTATGCACAGTCTGACCAAATCTGAATTAATGAAAATGTCACAAATAGTACAGCCAAGAGTTCTTTTTCAATCCATGCACCGTTCCTGACAGTGCTCTACTTAGAAATGCAATAAGCTGCTGCTTTGTAATAGGACAGCTCCTAGCTCTGCCTCAGATGCATCACATTATAATACTAGCTCTTCACCTGGGCTTGTACAGGATTCTTGTCTAATGTGTTCTTAATCTTCTCAAATGCTTGCTGATAATTCCTATTTGACATCTTTGTGTGTCAGCTGTCAGAGTGGCTCTCACTGATCTGTTAGCTCATTGCAGGACTTCGCTAAGTATTTGGCTGTTCCCAAAAATCTTTGTGCACCCTTAACATGCACAGGTCTTTGCATCATTTGAACTGGTTTTACTTCCCTTCAATAATCTTTCAGATCTCCTGTTGTCAACAAATTACCAATGTAAGGCACTCAATTTAGTTGCAGCTTAATTTGATCAGAGTTTAGTTTACTATTTCTCTCTCACCTGCACCTCTCCAAAAGTATAATCACTTTTTGTTGTGATCTCTTATTGCTTCTTTTTTAGGATCTCTTTCCCCTATGATTTTCAGGCATGGCAATTCTCTAGCTCAGTCTACACCAGGCATAGGCAAACATCAGCCCTCCAGGTGTTTTGGACTTTAACTCCCATGATTCCTAATAGCCGGTAAATTGGCTAGGATTTCTGGGGGTTGAAGTCCAAAACACCCGGACTGAAATACTTCTGGGGTAGGGCTGATGTCTACTGGTATTTATACTGGTATTGGTGTTTAGACCTGTTCCTTGGAGTGCTTATTCAGCAAATTGGATAGACTGCATTGCCTCTAGTATCTTAGATACAGTTATCATGGTTTTCTATGGATGAGGAGATGGCAATTGGTTTATGTCATATAATCAGTATTTCAAAAACTAGAGCTGATAGATCTGAACTGTTGCCATTTTTGGAATCAGCAGCTCAAATATACTCAGAAACAGATCTAACATCTTTGTTGGCCAGTTATCTACATAAGCAATTATGTATCTCACTTGTAGATTGGCCAATTCCTTCTTCAATGGTTCTTTTAGTGTTTTTTTAAATACTCTGGATTTTTAACTGGTTCCACAGTTAGTGGGCCATGCTCACTTGTCTTTACTTCATACACTATATTTTATGTTGTACTTGATTCTACTCTATAGTTTCACATATTTGCTCTCTAGCAGTGGTTTAAATCAATGCCTAGGATTGTTACATGTCTGTCTTTTCTTCAACCAGTGTCTCTGGCTAGGCATTGCAGCTTTCCCCACAATCCAGTTGAAATTAAACTGTTCAACAGCGTATAAGCAAAAAGTGTGGCAGAGTAGGCATTACTGCAGCAGTGTTTCCCTCTACAGGGATATTACAGATTGGAAATCCCAAAGTCAGGCTCAGAAAATCCACCACATATCCAGATTCATCATTGTGCTCCTGTACGTTACCTGCCTGTCTCTGGGTTTTCTGCATACTCCTATACTGGCTTTGAAAATTGTACATTCTTTGCACAGCTGCTCAAAATATAGACATTTCTCTCTCTTTTTTGACATGCTGTTTCCCACAATACTGGCATTGTTTCTTCATGTCTCTTCATGTTTTGGCAATGGCTTGAGTGTTGGACAGCATGTGTCTAAGCCTCGAAGGTGCCAACTAACAACCAGATGCTTCCTTTAGAAAGTTCTGCTCTCTTGCCCATTTTAGGCAACACTCTAATGCTAAATCTGCATCTTGTACCAGTTGCTCATGGGGAAGCTCTTCCCTTGTTATACGTGCTATCGTGCCTCAATAAAAGAGATTTCGTTATCATCCTGAAATTACAAGTTGTTTCTAGATACATGGATTGTCCACATTTATGAACATGTATGTCACTGACAAGATGCTGCCCACTGGATGTTCACTGATCTGTGTGTACATATCAATCCATGATTTAATGACAGAGCAGTGTGTATCAGTATATTTTCATGCTTCTAGGAAAGGTTTCAACACTCTAGAGCTTTGTCCATACCACTTTTCTTTTTTACTTAAACACAACAAAGATAGAGCAGCATCACCCTTTCTCAATTCTTTCAGAGTCAAAATAAAGAAAAAAAAAGCAACAACAATGTTTTTCTAGTTAAAGTGCTTTAAAAAAAAGATGAAACAATAACTGTATATGGGCTTGCATTCTTATTTTGATTCTAAGTTCTGTGCTTGCAGTAGTCTAGCTTTGGAAATGTTTTGTTCTCTGTCAATCTATCAATATTTTCTCTTTCTTTTCTTTACTACTACTTTTTGAACTGTATTCTCCTCAGGTCTCTGTCTCTATTTATATCGATTGTTGGTTAAATTTTCATGTTGGGGTCATGATTCAAGGGAACACTGCAGGACTGGAACCTGGCTATAAATTGTATATAGGAATTAATCAGCACTTGACATTCTGACTCTGGGGTTTGGAGTACATAAGAAAGCAATAAGCTGTACAGGAATAGTTCAGTACAAAATTGCATCTTGCACTAAGATGGTCTTCAAAATTCATGGAGTAGCAATTCCTGGCCACAACTTCCCATCACTCTGTGTACTCTTCTTGGCAGAAATATATTATAGCTATTGGTAGAAGAACAGGGCTAGGACTGAATGCCATTTGAGATCTGATTTCATTTTCAAGTGTTGATCAGAGACGTTTTCTTTTCAGCTTCTTTGGTGTGTGTGAGTGTGTGTGTGTGTGTGTGTGGGGGGGGGGGGGGGGCATGGATATTGTCCTATGAAGCTATTCCAAGAAAGTAAAACAGCTTCCTCAATTGAAAAGGAATCTTATACTTAGTTAGAGATTAACTAAGAGAATGCAATTGATAGCATAAGCTTTTGGAGACTGAACCTCCTTTCTCATATGCCTGTGACAGAGGGAGAAGAAACAGCCTACAAAAGCTTATGCCATCAACTTTGTTCCCTCAGTTAGTCTCTAAGGTGCTACAAGATACCTTTGCATACTCATATTGAATTAAGCTTCCTAAAATGTTAAGGGAGAACAACAAAAGCAGTGTCCAGTCATATCAGAAGGCCAGAAGCAAACAGCATATTTTAAGTTAATGAGAGAAATGGCTGTGATAGAAGACTCCCCCTTTATTTGTGCAGGAGTTAGAGGCCTATTTTTTCCTTGTGCCCCCTTGGCAGTCCATACTGGCATGCCTAATATGACCAGAAGTGATGGTGTGGCACTTCTGGTTTTGATATTAGCACATTTGGGGGATTTTAAACTTCTGGTAGCATGTGAGAACTTTTTTTTGGGGGGGGGGGGAGGGGGATTCACATTTTTTAAAAATCTAATAGCTTGGGGGAACTTGCGGGGTAGTCCAGGCCAATGTTTTTGGGCCCTAAGGACTTCCTGATTTACAACCTGTAATGTGACAAATGAGTCACTGTATTTATTTACCAGACAGTCTTGATAAGAGCATGTGGGTCCAGCTATCAACCAGATTAAAAAAACACTGCTGTGATTAGCCAGAATATTTACTTATTCTTCCTCTGTTCATCATGTTTTGATTCTGCTTAATGTCAGCAATTTCCCTTAACTACAGCAAATAGAAATTTGAGAACTGTGCATAGGTTTTTAAATCCTTGTGTGTTATTGTCTATGTGAGAATTATATTAATTGTATTGTTTATTTTGCTTATTCCTTGTTGTTTTTATTGATGTGTTGTTTGGCTTGGACTCATGTAAGCCTCTCCGGGTCCCTTGGGGAGATAATGGCGGGGTATAAATAAAGTATTATTATTATTATTATTATTATTATTATTGTGGAAAAATGGTTGAAGGAGCGGCATCAGAAAAAAATGGCAGGGAAAGGATGGCCAACTCTTTTGAGCTTTTGGATATGATCTGGGTTTTCAGCACAGGTCTGTCAGGAGTGTGTGCTATGAAGTAATGTGACATGAGGTACATAGTCCATTGTCATGTGCTGTTTCTATAATTGCTATTATTATTTATTTATGTACATATAGCATCATAAATATATATGGTGCTTTCCAAGATGATTAGGGAAATTTACTGGGAAAATGTATGATAGTGGACTTTGTGAGGAGTCCATTTACTCCTAGGGAGATCTACCTAGTATCCTCAGGACTACTGCCAGAGGACTATGGCCAAGAGCCTGTACAGCACAGTGCTACATAAAATTTCCATAAGTACAATTATACTATGCTTCTCCTCTCACCACCATGGACTGTTTCAGTCCCCCATGGTTATTCAGTGTTTGGTAGAGTGTGGGACAGGACTTGTAGAAGCATTAGCTTATGTTCCTATAATCCAGTGGTCCTCCAGGTATTTCAGATTTTAACTCTCAGAAATCCCAGCTATCTTACCAACTGTTAGGAATTGTGACAGCTGAAGTTCAAAACACCCGGAGAACCAAAAGTTGGGAACCACTGCTATAGTCAGATGAAGATTGATGATGTCACCTACAGAGATCCATTTATGTTTTCTGATGGGTTGACTGGATGATGTAATCATTCCGTGTCTAGGGACATAGCCAGATACTTTTCCAATCACCTTGAACTCTCCACCAGGCACTGAAAAGCCATGCAAGTGATCTACAGTAGCTTAACAATGAGTTGTGGGGCAGGAGCTTAGTCATTGTGGAAGAAGGAAGCTAATATCAATATCTTCAATGACAAAAACAAGGCATACATGGGCTAAAGTAGACTAATGCTTATACCTGAGCATGTCACTAACAGGATACAGGTCTATATACATTTTAAATTCAGATTTATGTCTATAGATCAAACAGAATGACAGATAATTCTCTGATTTACAGAAAGGAGAATAGATTACCAATACATATTTTAGATAGAAAAGCCTAATCACAACCTTATTTCCAGCACAGATAATACACTGACAATGATACATTGAAAATGTTTAATTACTGCATCTGTAAGAAGATAAAATCTCCACTATTATTTTAAAAGCTGCAAGGTGGAAGGATTTCTCATAAGGATTTGCACAGTTTTATCGCTAGTTACCCAATTATTTATTTGAAGTCATTGTGCTTTTTTTCTTTGACTCCTTTTATTATGAAAGCCCCCCCCCCCAAAAAAAAATCAAAATACATATCTTTAGATATATTGACATTTGCTCCTTGGCTTATTTAACATTGCAAAA
This sequence comes from Anolis sagrei, assembly GCF_037176765.1. Classification (NCBI taxonomy): domain Eukaryota; kingdom Metazoa; phylum Chordata; class Lepidosauria; order Squamata; family Anolidae; genus Anolis; species Anolis sagrei. Next base: position 141,241,021 of record NC_090022.1, read on the forward strand.
CTGCCTGTAACAAATTGGAAAATAGGGTTGGAGATGTGAGGGTGATACACAGACTCTGAACAATACACACCCCACACAGCCAAATTTACCCCAGTTCAAAGTGAATCACACTGAACACTTTCAGAATAGGTTTCTTAGAAGGGATAACAGGACACATAAATGGGTGTGAACAGCAAACTTCCCTTCAAATAACTTGTCTATCTTTGAACTGGGATTATGTAGTTGCTTATTGGTTTATTTGTGACCATCACTGATAATAATTTTGTACTTAGAAGTATCTCCACCCTTCATTTGTTCCCTGCATATACAGATACCCGGGTAATGTACACCAAACATAAAATCCATTTTAAAGCTATTTTTAAAGGGTTTGGGAGAAGAGGAGGAGAAAAGAGAGCAAAGGAAGAAAAGCAAGCAACCCCCCCCCCCCACAACATCAATTGTTGTAAGAGCATTTGTAGAATTACAGACAAAGGAAAAAGAAATACTCCTTTGTGTACTTTTTAAAGAATGGAAATGGATTTCTGCAGGGAATATTTAGGCACAGTGATTATTTTCATTTTAAGAAGCCTTCCACAATCTAGCATCCCCCAGATGTGTTAGTTTTCAACTCCCACATCTGGAAGAGACTGGATTAGAAAATCTGCCCTGAGGTATGATGTTACTGTCACCAGACCCAGAGCAGCATCTGAGCAAATGGCAGCAACTATAATACTATTAATTTCTTCCAAGGGGAATAAAATCCAAAATTCATAAAATTGTGCTATACTTACTTTCATAAATATGGAAACTACCACCAAGCCATTGGGACTTTTTGCGGCTTCTGTAACATTTGTATACAACTCATGGTTATAGTGGATGAGTTGAACCTAAGAATAGAGGGGGAAAATGAAGATTAAACACTGGAAAATCAGACCCTCCCTTAGCCTTTAAAATGACAAATACACTCTTTGTACATGCAGATTTGTTTACAATACAATCTCCACCAAGCTTGTAAATCTCATAATAGCTCTTTCCCCCCCTTCCTGGAGGTTTTCCTGCCCACATGATTTTAATGATCACAGTGACCATCTGGCTTGCACTGGCAGCACACCAGTTGTTTCTCCTCTCCATTGTCAAGAAGTGAATTTATTGCATTACAATGTGAAATGCACTGCAGAGGTTGGCAGCCTTCTCCTGCAGCAATCGTAGCTAGCTTACTTGCTATAATTCTAGGAATATACCTTTACTTCAGTATTCCAAGCTCTAAGGAAAGACATCTGAAGCTGGATCTTTTGCACAAGTGTATGAGACAGAAAAACTGGCATTACAAGCTCTAAGCATTCAGGACACATTTAGTTAAAGTTGGTAGACCCAGATTATGACAAAGTGCCTGAAGCCATACTAAGAAAACTAATACCAGGCTTCAAAACTGTATGTAGTAACTAGAGTTTTGCAATTTGACATATGCCAAGTTAAGCACAGCCTATGAAGCACCAATGGCCCCTCACCCTCCTTCTTCCTCTGCCTCTGGGAAATATAATGGGAAACTTCTGGACATTCATATCTTGTATCATCCATCACTTTTGGTCACAGTGGCTTGGAGTCGTAGTCCAACAACATCTGAGATGGCACACATGCCCCACTCTTGCTTGAATTGATTGAGAAATGATTCAAATTTGATATGAATATTAATCCTGGACTAGAACAGGGTTTGAATTCCTGTTCAGCCATGAAAACCCAATAGATGACCTGGGGAAAGTTACTCTCTCTTAGCCTTAGAAAAAGCAAGGCAAACCTATTTCTGAATAACACGTCTCACTAAGAAAACTCTATGAAAGGTTTGCCATATGTCAGCATTGATCTGAAGGCATATAACAAGAAAATAATGTCTTGAAATTGATGCAGCAGGAAATTTTGTAATGCAGAAGCATACTCTGACACCTCCCACTAGAAGAGTTCATAGCTATCTCATCAAGGTGAATTTAAAAATGCAGGCAACTAAGCTGAACCAAGAGTAGCCATATCTATAATTACATCTATGTCATTTCTATGCAGAAAAACATAGGTTAAAATATAGGAGGACCACAGTTCAAATTTCTGATGAGTCATGAAGTTTACTGACAGGCCAGGCTTCTTGCTATATGGATTTAGTCTGCTTGACAAAGAAATAATATACCAGGCTTGGTTCATCCAACAGTCCCCGAAACCTGCAACACTGACCAATAACATAATTGTTCATATTTTGGGGGAAAAGCAAACAAACAGAGCAAAACTTCATTCCTTGCATTCCTGATCCACTATTCTTTATGGTAGCCCTGGTGGAATAAAATAAGAATGGAAGATTCAGCTGGATGTTGACCTGTTCTAGCAGGCCTGATCAATATTATTTTGACAACAGCTGATGTCTCCTTATGGCTGATATTGTTTGTTGAGCTTTGTCATTTGTGTTATGTTAGAAATGCCACTGTAATATTGCATCACCAGGGCTAACAACCAGAAGTCATCAGCAAACAATCTCTGTCTACGTTCTGTGCTGGTTACATGGAATTCAGGATTACTATGAATGCATTAGATATTGCTCATTTACACTTTGTTATGGTCTGCTTAACTCAGAAGTTCTACAAAATACTGGTGCTTGAATTAAATGTTATCTATCTCAACCACTGCTATGAACAGGTTGGACTGAAATCAGTGCTGGGGTCTGATAGATCCTTTGGCCAAGGCTATTGTTTGTTGTCTGTTTACCTTCCTGCTCAGTTCCAGGGCTCATTCCAGCTCCATTGTTCCACTTAGGCGATACAGAAGGGTTGAAATTTCAGCCCTGACCAGCAGCTCAAATAAAACTAAGTCACACAAAATAATTTTATGCATGACCATTGCTATATGTTGGACTAGCTTCAAAAACTGTGGGTTATTACGAGCAAGCATAGTGGTGAAGGACAAATCCAATCTGCAAAGCTGTTAATGAGTTTTCCCCCCCATTTATCCTTCACATCAGCATTGTTCATACAAAAACTCTGCCATCTCACCAGGTTGTTGTTTTTAAAATCACTATTTAATTTGTGAACTGTGTTCTTCACTGTGAAGCTTTGAGAAAAGTTTTTCAAAATTCAAAAATAATGTTGAGCAATTGTAACCAATTAGAGAAATCTAAATATATGAACAACATAAGAATTTGTTTGGGATTAAATCTGTAGGTTGTTAAATCAGTTGCTTATAAATTCAGGAAACTAAGGGAACACTTAAGTCAAAAGCACATGGGGAAATGGAAGAATTCTTGTGAACAATTGTTTGTTATAACCTCTTAGAAGACCTAGTATGAACAAATGGAATAGATATTGCTAGTGGGGATTAGTACATCAATAGATAAACATAGAAATAAATAGAAGGAGCAAAAATCTAACATTTGCAGGATTATCTAGTTTTTGTTTGTAAGCATATGATGGGGGCATGACAAATCTATTGGCTGAGATTCAATTGCTTATCCCAATTAGATAAGCAATCAATACCCCAGTGGTGGATCAACATTTTGTTATAACTCAGCTATCATTAGCATATTTAAGACAAGTTGTCTTCTTCCTAATGGCTCAGGGAAGCCAAAACACTGGACATCCCTGAGTTGTATGATTCTTACTTTGAAATGATTGCTTTTGTTATTATTCTGTGTCTTCAAGCTGTGTCCAACCTATGACATCCTGAAGAGAAAGACTTCCCAGTGGTTTCAGGATTTATTCACAGTGAGTCTGTCTTTGCCTACCTCTAAGAAGTGTGACTTGCCCAAGGTCACCCAGTGGGTTTCACAGGCAAGTGGCTATTCAAAACCTGGTCTCCATAGTCAATGTCCAATGCTCCAATCACTATAACCATGCTGACTTTTGCAGTGTCTTAATTCCTCTTTGTTTATTATCTAGTGGAGAAGAAAAATACTGCCTGACCTTTTTTACATTTGTCAAAGCGGTTTATTTTTTTATGCGAGCAAACAAACTAAACTGGACAGAAGAAGTAAAAATGTCAAAGGCAATTAAATCATCTGCAGACTTTTGACAGCCAGCAGAGTTGGAGGAGGCATGAAACACAATCCTATTGTGTGGTCTGTCTTCTAAGGGCTTTGTAAAGAATTAATGAGATTTTCCTACTAAAAGGTGACAAGAGGTTACAGGTTCATTAGATATGTGTGTGATTTTGCTGAACTTTTAAGCACATCTTAAGTCTTTGGGACCATACCTTTCTTGGCATTTTCAGATTCAGTAGCAAAGGTTTTGATTATTATTCACTAGCACTTATTCTACAAGTCAATGGGTTCAAGAAGAAAGAAGCTCTGATCTTTGGTTTGAATATTTCTTCTCAACTGACTTTCAGATATGGAGCTATTGCTGATGCTGATGGACAGAAAGCAAATCTGATTAAAATACATAATCTGCTAAGGAGGGATATAGACATTGTTTGGCTCCTACTTCCTCAATCAGCATAGAGACGGGATGCCCTGAAACCAGTGTTTGAGAGATCAGCATCATTACCAAACCGAATGCTAACCATATTTCAGTGGCAGCTGGAGGTTTTAGCAAATGTGCCCAAGGTTTTAGGATGCACTTTAAATGAGCTATCCGGCATGCTGAACATACTTTGGTGATACGGTTCAGCACCTTGGACAATTTTTTAAAGTTCAGATTAAAATGCACCACCAATCAGGAAGCCACCCAGAGTCACTTCAATGCCTGTGTGAAATGTGTAGCTTAGTGGTTATTGGACCTGCTACTATAACTACATTTTCTGAGTAAGGATAGAAAATAATGTTATTAGTGTTGAGATTCTCAATGAAAGTATCCTTTATGCATCTCCTGATTTTTTTTTAGCACAGATACAGTACACCTTGCCTCTTAAATGTATTACTTGAGCATTTTGGACAAGTAAAATATGCATGCACCATGTATACATTATTCAACATTGTACGTGGTTAAAAATGCATACACACATTGAAAAGCATACATGCTTTTGTCAATGTGAAAAGAATGAATACAAAATGAATATGTTAGTAAAAAAACCAATATGAAAAATGCATTATGAATTTCCACATGGAAACAAATAAAGGTCTGTTGACTGGGCTGGGAGCAGGGAAGGGCTCGCCGAGAAATGTTGGACAAGAAAGCAGTAACTCTGCTTGATCTACCTTCAGTGAGAATTTTTTAAAACGTTTTTCAGCTTAATACAAATAACAGAAAGAATGAGGTGGGATTTGAGGAAATACAATGAAGCCAAGACACAGTTTTCATATCCTTAATTTTATTTATCATATCAGAAGCGAACCGAGGGTATAGTTGTTATGTATTTAAAAAGCACAAAGTTTTAAAAAACTTGGCATTATACTAAATGTCCTTTGACCAGTACCTGGCCACTTGGAGGAGCTTCTTATAGCAACACTAGAGGCACTCCAAGTGGCTAGCATACCCTTAATTATAAGACCAGTAATGAGATTTTTTTCCCTGAATGATTCTCCCTTATAAATGCAATTATGGTCATTTTAACATGTCTATCTAGCCATCCTCATACTCTTCAACATTTCACGGATAAAGACTGGGACACACATGACTATGCAATGTAAGATGTCAAGATGACCAAGGTTATTAGAGAGGAACAAAATATAAGCTAGGAGAGGCTGTAGCAGTTTGCTTTTACTTGAACCTACAGGGAAGGGCAAGATTCTGTCCTTTCGTTCTCTCAACCCCTAAGGAATTAACTGAGTGCAAACTATCTCTGCAGCTTGCAAAGCTTCCTGCCCAGAGATCCATATTGGTAATTTCTTATTGGAGATTGGGTTTATATTTATTCCAGATTCTTTGACAGGGAAGTCTCACACAATGGTCGTTAAACTTTACGTTTTCTTTAAACTGAGATATTATTTGTGTTAGTTAATTTATTTGTACATATCTTGTGAAATATCCATATGTTTTGTGAAGTGTGTGGGATATGTTGCGATGTCATCAAATTTTTGAAAACTTGACACTTATTTTTACTTATTTTTAAGTGAAAATACACTATATATAAAAACAATATTAGGAACAGCACAGATTCAAAACACAGCAGGAATTATTGGAAGAAGGAATTGACTTTAATTGATATAGCTACAAACAACTTTCTGAAAGATATAACATTGATTAGAAAAATGACTTAGTAATTTAAAATGATAAAATTGAGTTTGAGATAAATCTATGCACTGATGATCTCCATATCACTGGGAAATTGTATAAACATTGATTTAAAATGGAATGAGAAGATGAACAAGTCAAAGAATGTGTGCTTGAATGGGTGCAAAATATTGGTTAAAATATTAAGTTGGAGACATGGGGTAAAAGGGTCTATAGGACTAAAAGACATTTTAAATTTTGACTTTAAAGAAAACTTTTATAAAATGATGTATAGATAGTATCTAACTCCAACTAAACTAAGATGTAGAAAGAGACCAAGAATGTGTTGTGGACGTGCCAAATACAACAAGGTTATTTGGTATACATACATACATACACACACGCACAGACAGTCTCCAACTTACAATAACATTATGTAATATGATTTTTGTTTCTGGGTTATAAATGTCATTTTCTATTTGGTTCTATCATAAAAACATAAACCTTTATTTAACTGGAAAAACTTGGTTTTTGCGGGAGGGACATCCTGAAGTACATTTTGCTATAGCTGTTAACGAATATCTCATAGCGTCTCAACCAATTCAACATAGTTTGTGGCAGCCATAAAAAGAGTTTCTGGAGTATAACAACAACTTTCAAAGTAAGTACTACACAATTAAACAAGAAATAACACTTTCAAACAAGGAACAGATCATTTTCCAATTTTGTTACATTGCATAATTCCAATTTCATAGGACTCCTAGTTAAAAGTGGGGGAGATTACCTTCTTCAAGATTATATTAGCGAAAGGAAAAGTTACTATATGACGGGTCAAAGCAAAAAGACATGGAAAGCAAAATGGAAGGGTCTCATATATAGAATAAAGGGGAAAGATAAATATACGGTGTTGAACAAAACTATTCTCATGATTGAACAATTGTAATAAACACAGCTAAAGTATTTATTTGTTCCCGGGGGGGGGGGGGGGGTGTGCTGGTGGCGGGATTGGGGAAAAAACTGGTATTTTGAATGTTATTTTCAAATAAAAATTAAAAAAAAGTGGGGGAGAGACAACAGGAAGTGAGGAGAAATCTGCTTCTAGGACAGGAAATTGAAAGATTTATGAGGAAAAGGTGTCTTCATGGAGACTTTATTGCCTAGCTTTGTTTTCACAACAGCCTAAAATTTTCAAAGTGCAATTGTCACAGGGGTAGAAAGTGAGGTGAAATATTATGAACAGGGGGACCGACAGCAAAACAAATGCTACAAAGACATTAACCTTTCCCTCTGCTATCCAAAGCACGCACACACACACACACACACACACACACACACACATATATATAGAGAGATACACTTAAAATGTATCTGTTAAGAAGAATCCAACAACAGCTGTTTTGTTTGTATGTCTCCCCTCCCCCCCCTCTATTTATGAAATTGACTGAAGGCTCCATATGAGAGATTTTACAAATAAAAATGGATCTATTTTTTAACATTTTAAGTTAGTATGTTTCTAATTGCAAGATTTCTCTATGTTTTGAAATGGAAGATCACATCTTTATTATCAAGAGAAAATTGGATTGTTAAAATAGTTGAAATAGCAAAAATGAACAAACTATGTAGTTACTGTGATAAAGGTGAAAATTTTAGAAAACATTACAAAAGTTTGGGAACCTTTAATGAGTTTTATAGAAAAGAGAGGAAATATTAAAAAAAAACCTTTGTGGAATTTGAAGACTGGGAATAACACTAGGTAATATGATTTTTGTTACTGGATTATAAGTGTCATTTCCTCAGTCGGGTTATCATAAAAACATGGAACAGGTTTATTAAAATGCAAAACCTGTTTTTGTGGGACATCTTGCAGTACATTTTGCTATAGTTTTTTAAGTATCACACAATTAAACAGGAAACACTTTCAAATCAAGAACAGATCCCCCCTCCAATTTTATTACATAGAGTAATTATGTAGTAATAGGTTAGAAAATGAGATTTTTAATATTACTTACTAATGAGAAGATGACTATATGTTTTTATAGAAATGTCACAGGGTTGGTCAGTGGGAAGTCAATTTTAATATTTTTGCTTGGCATTGTTTTTACTTGAATTTCTAATTTTTCTTTTATAAAGAGAGATAGGGTGTATTCAATCTTTTTTATTTTTGTCTTTAGTGGGGAATTTCAGGTGCACGTAATATAAGGCTATTTTGAATATGAATGTAATATTGAACCAATATTTGCTAAAATGATTATAAAAATAGAAAAACAGAAAGACAAAATGTTAGCTGTTAGAAAGCGATGGAGAAGGTAAATGTTGCAAAGAAAAGAGCAGCAAGGAAGGACATGGAATTGCTTGGGTGTCATGGTTGATATCATGGGAGGGGGAATTGGGAAGTACTAAATCAAGTTTCTCACTTCATCTCTTGAACAGCTGATCTATGTTTTTGTGTTAATATTTTTAAAAGATCTCTCCAGGTATAAGACTGATCATATTATATATAGAAAATGTTGAAAAGAAACAATAACTCTTAATGTATTGTTGAAGGCTTTCATGGCCAGAATCACAAGGTTCCTATGAGTTTTTCAGGCTGTATTGCCATGTTCTATACACCCTGAAAAACTCACAGCTACCCAATAACTCCTAACCTAATAACAATTTGTTAGTTCACATGTGAAGACTTGATGTTGATGAGGAGGCCCTGCTCACGCTCCCACCTCCTTCCCAGGCACGATTGGTGGGGACGAGGGAGAGGGCCTTCTCGGTGGTGGCCCCCCAACTCTGGAACTCACTTCCCAGGGACATCAGACGTGCCCCAACACTGGCAGTCTTTAGCAGGAACCTGAAAATGTGGTTGTTCCAGTGTGCCTTCCCAGAAAAGAACTCTTAGTAACATGCCCTCAAAATGCACTTTACCACTGATTTAGGATTGACTGCGTTCCCTCATTTCTCTCCTATCCCAGTTATATCCTACCTTGTTCACGTCAGCATTATTTTTAATTTTAACCTATTACATTTGGCCTGGCCATTGGTTTTAAATGTTTATATGTCACTGTTGATTGTTTATTTCTTATTTTTTTTGTTCATGTGATTTATATAATTTGTATTTTATTGATTGTTTTATTGATGTTTTGTTTATTGATGTTTTGTTTATTGATGTAGTCTGGGCTTGGCCTCATGTAAGCCGCACCGAGTCCCTTGGGGAGATGGTAGCGGGGTACAAATAAAGATTATTATTATTATTATTATTATTATTATTATTATTCTTAATGTCAAGTTTTAAAAGACAATAACTTGGTGGAGATATCAAAGAAAGTTCCACATTAACTACTGTGGTTCATGTTATGAAATCCTGAAGTTTGTAATTTGGTCAGAGGCACTAGAGAGAGAAGACATCACTGATTGAGGATACTGAATGTTCCCTCCTAAAATGAATAATATTTACATTCCCTGTAAATTCTGGCAATATTTTAGGTATTCATTATACTTGTGTATAAGTTTAGAAATTTTAGTTAAGAAACCAACCCCCAAAATCTGGATTGATCTATTCATTGGTCAATGTACATACTGTACCTCAATGCTTTTCAGAAATAAACCATTCCATTTTCTGAGTGGAGTGGTCAAGGTGAAAGCTAAGTTTGCTCTGGGAGTAACTACATAAACAATGCACTGACCCCCCCTTCCCTTTCCACCATGATACCACATGTGACCTTTTTTAATGCCTTGATGGAGAAATGGTGGTCGCACCCAGGGGCAGCTGACCCCTGGGGCTACACAGATGTTTTCTCCTCTCTGTAGGATAACCTTCAACTTATTCCTGTGTCATATCAAAACCCATAATTTTGCCTCCCCAAATATGTCCTCAACCTATACAAGAGGTTGAATTATATAATATATACAGCAGTAGTTCTCAACCTGTGGGTCCCCAGGTGTTTTGGCCTACAACTCCCAGAAATCCCAGCCAGCTTACCAGCTATTAGGATTTCTGGGAATTGAAGGCCAAAACATCTGGGGATGTACAGGTTGAGAACCTCTGCTATACAATATATAAGGGAACTTCTGAAAAACATATACACACATATACATACATATATATAAATCATTTCCTGGTACTACTTGTTTTCAGTACAATATGCCTGACTTTTCACTGTTTTTCTGCTCTCTTCTCTGAAACTGGCACAATATAATAATATATCTTTAAGGCATGTGAATGTCAGAGAAAATTAATATGACCTACACATTTCCTAACACTTCATTTTAAAAAACCCCTTTAATACCCTGAATGAAGTATTATGCAATCACATAAATGGAGTTATTTGTATATTGGCTATAAGTAATTATCCTGATTCCAGTTATGTTCTAAAACATGATCACATAATGACCCACTTTTGTTCCAAGGACATGCATTCCCACCCTCCTGTGTAGTTCAATTGCTGTTGATTCTTGCTATAGTAATTAAATACATCAGAAATTTTAATAATAAAATTGACTTAAAATCTCATGGCAAGTAGATTTAAACACCATTTGTAATGAAAGGCCAACTCCTCTAAATCAACTCAGCAGATGGGGATTGTAACAATTCCTGTTTCATTACAGCAGTGGTAATTCATGGTATTAAAATGGCAGCTTTTAAAATAAATGGCCCGTGAGGGAAAGAAAAAAACAGTAATAACTGGTTGATGTCATGGTAGTCAGGAGATATATGGAGAAAAAGAAGTATTTCTATTTCCTCCTATTCTTCCCCACTATCATGAGCCAGAGAGGATGGGGGAAGTGCAGAAAAAAAAGATTGGGAGAGGGGAAAAGAAGTTATTGAAGGAAATGGATTGTGAGAACAAGAAAGAAAGACACGTCAGACTTCTGATTAAGAAAATGGAGCTGGCTGAACACTGAGATGTCCTTGGGGGGTTATCAACCATATGGAGTTGAGAAATACTTTTTTAGAAATAAAAAGGACAGATGCAAACCCCTCAAGACTCAAAGGATCTCACCTTCCCCACTTAAAGAGGAGAAGGGTAGAGAGGAGGGGGAGACAGTGCACACCCCAGTGACGCTGTCATGCAAACAGACACAGGCAGAAACAGTTCCGATTCACCTCTCAAAATAGTGTATTTCTGAAAAAACAAACCAAATATGCTCTCAAATCTGCTGTAAAATGAACAAATTCATGAACAAAAAACATCTCTGAGAGGTAAACTGCATTTTTTCTTCTGTTGGAAATCATAGAGCTAAAAAAGGACTTTAAAAATCTTAATAGTAGACCTATTCTTCAAGAATTTTCTAAGTCTGCCTAATAAGACAAATTACAATGGGTGAAAGTGAACTAATTTGTTAAAGATTGTGCTATAAGAACTGTGGGAATTAAAATTGTTTAACATACCTAAGAACTTGATAGCCATTATATCCTGGGATCGTATGGAGCCTCTGGACCAATTCCAAACAGCAAATAAGACAGAAAGTGACCATAGAGATGAACCATAGAGATAAAACCATTGAGAAACCCATAGAGCTTGAAATTCAACTTGAAATACAAAGAATAGCTATAAGCTATAAACAACAGCATACTAAAAGGGAAAGTGGTTGAAGGAGGCATTACAACAAATCTTTGATAACTAGACGCCTGGGTTTTTTTTTTTAAAGACAGTTTGACTACAGAAATAACTTCAATGTCAACAATCAGATCACGGATCAGAAAGATCAGAAAGATCAGAAAGAAGTTTCCAGAATAGGATCTCCCACATAAGAAGAAGATCCAATGAGGGGAATCTTGACCCAGTTAAGAACCATTACAGATGGAATGAAAAAAATTGGAGGCCAGGATTGACAAGAGAATTACACAGGATGAAGTAACAGAAAGGGCAATAAGAGACAAAGGAAGATATGCAACACATGGCAGGCACAATGAGTGGTATTTTGAAGTAGCAGGAACAGTAAAAACAGAAAATAAAGACAATTGAAGAAGCACAAAAGATGTAAATGGATTTGCAAAGAAATTCAAAGCAACTCCAAAGATGAGATTATTTGTAAAGATAATTCTCTTTGAGTTTGAGAGGAATACTGGTATCTGTACAGGAACTTGATATGGCAATCAAAGTTGTGGCTGGAATCCTTGGTAGACCAGAGTAAATGGCTGAGACCCAAATTCACAGGACCTTTAAGGTCCAATACCAACATGCAATAAGGAATAAACTTCCAAGAGATGTGTTGTTTACAATAAAATAATACAAGATCAAGTTTTGCAAGCCCACACCAAAGATCCAATTGAAGTAGGAAATACTAGGATTGCAGTATTAAGAGAACCTTCATCTCAGACTATAAAGGAAAGATGAGATTACTTCTTCTTGACAGATACACTTAAGAAGAAAGACTGCAGGTTCTGATGGGAAAACCTAAGAGGACTCATGATATCTTACAAAGGTTAACATCAGCCATGAAGGCCTAGATTTCTATGAGAGATTCAGAAAAGACCTAGATTCAAAAGAAAGATCAGAGAACAAAGGAGAAAGAGAAAATCTGGGCGAGCAGGAGGAGATGGCAACCTCAATAGATCCTAGATAAAGAAAACCTTCAACAACAGTGGCAGGCCACTCCACATGAATGAAGAAGAATTGGATGATCACCTGTTATTTCAAGAATGAGGAACCCGAACTGAATTTGCCAAAACAAGAGAAGAGCTTTTCATTATTTGTGATTATTCAAAACAAGAGGAAATTGCCATTCAAGATTTATGGAATACAAAAATGATGGATCTGGAAGAAATTGATCAGGTTTACACAATCACCAGACCCTTTCCAATTTGAAGAAGAAATGTAATGCTGTAATAACTAGAGATGGAAAAAATGACTAGTGCAAAGTCATGGGAGCTCTGGGATAGTCATCTACATTCATATCTGTATCTACACGATCATGGATGCATTGGGGAGTGAGAGTATTCGTGAAAGTGTAAATATGTATGAATATATGTGCTTGGAGGGATTTAGCTCTTTGGAGAGTGGACCACAAGCTTCTACAGTATATATTCCTCCACCTCAACATACGAGACAGGGCCCCGCAGTGGACAGCAGATGATAGAACACTAAGTATGTTTCACAAGTAGAGAGTGGGACAACTGGGCTTGGAGTTATGAAACAATAACCATTTAAACATTATTTTAAAGTAATACAGGTGTGAGGGGAACCCCTATCTAAACCTAATGCAAAGTCACATGTAAAATACAACAAAATACTTCCACTCTAATGGATATAGAAAGGAGAGCTGGCATGCTACCTGTGTCATATCTACTTTATTTCATCCATGATTCTATGTCATTTCTTCAGTAATCTATGACTTTAAAAATCTATTCAATATATGATGCCTCCAAATATGTAAAAGGCACATTTTATGTTTATTTTCTTCCAAAAGTTGTAATTCACTTGGGAAATTGGAAGCCACAAGTAGTCCAGAAGTTGAGAGCTAGGGTAGCTGTCTGAAGCTGGAGAACCAAAACCAACAAGGGTTGCACAGGAAAATAACCTGGATCTCAGAACACAGTTTCTGAGTTGGCTTGAGTGTCTCTCAGAGAGTGGGAAATCAATTCTACTTCCAGTGACTATAGCGTGCTTGCTGCCTGACGTATATGTAGAGAGGTCGACCGTTCAGTGCAAACAGCAGAGGCTGCACCAATTTAGCTTCAGGTGCAGGTAGCTTCTCTTAGGAAGACAGAACAACAAAATGCATCCACTCATATTTTATTATGTTTAGATTAAGAACTGTAAAACAGGATTTAATAGGTTATAGGGTAGATATTCAGGTTCCATTTCAAATGCTATTCCAAGATCTCCGGCCAGGTTATTTCACAGAGAAACCTTTACCAGACATTAATCTCTCAACCACATTACAGATTATGCGCCAGTATGGATATCTTAGGCCCCTTCCACACAACTGTATAAAATCCACCTTGAACTGGATTATATGAAAGTGTGGACTCAGATAACTCAGTTTAAAGCATATTTTGTGGATTTTCTGTATTGACACTAGAGCTTTCTACCAGATAATTTCAAATCTGTCACCCAACTATAAATCCCATAATTTTGTAGAGTTGTAGCTGTTAAAATGATATCATACTGTTACAATGGCAAAATGTTGATACACTCTGGGTTTCACATGGGATGAAGTTGGGAGGCTTTCAGAGAAATTAGAAGGTGTCCCAATTGACTTGGGAAATTGGAAGCCACATCTATTGTAAAAATAAATACATGTGTATCCTTAATGGGTGGTAAATTTCAAAACATTTTTCTTTTCAAAAAAACCAGCCCCAAGTTTGACTTCTCAGTATAATACTCAAGAAGTTCTTTCTGACATCAAGAAAGTAATTTCCATTCTTTCCTGTGGTAGTGAAAATGGCATTATCATTTGAAAGAAATCTCCCTTAAAAGATCTCTGTGCCGTTGCTTTGCTGTACAATACCAGCATTTCTGCTGCTCTGCCTCAGAAGCTTGGGACACAGTTCCTGATACTTCATCATTCTTCCCCGCTGTTCCTAACACAGCTATGATCAGTAAAGATGCTCATCCTGACAAAATGTTGATTTAAAAGAGAAGTGTGGATGGCAGAATGTATTATGTCTTGAGATGCCTTGTTTGCTTTCATACATTTTGTTTTAACAATAAATATCCTGGCTGGTATGTTTAATATTTACAAGATCCCTCTGGCTATAAAACAAATACATTTTTAATTCAGAATTTGAATAATACACTTAAACTAGGGAGTACATATGTTAATAGCTGCAGGACCAACCTGAAGCATTTAAATATCTATTAAGAAGGAGTCTGGAAACTTGAGCCATAGCCTCTTTGGATATTTCCTTGTCTGTATTCACCTTTTCATGTGTTCCTGCTCACTCTCCATTGCCACTCTCTGGGCTGTAAATTTATTGGGGAGTCAGAAAAGCTTTGACTGCAACAGTTAAAATGGTTGAAAATCAAATGGACAATTTTCTTTTAAATACTTGTGCAAACACATTCAGGAACATAAAATAGAGACAAAGAGTTCAGAGGAATATCAGTATTGGTGGAAATAGACTATATGTGGAAAAGCTAAGAATATGCACTCAGTTTATGGAGTTGCACTATGCAGTAGGTATTTGGGGTTCTGCAATTCTAATAGAATTGAACAGCTGAAAATATAGGAATGACATAAGTCATTTTAATAAGATCTTGCAGATATTTGTATCAGCATCATTTGCATAGACATTACAAATTGCAAGATAAGAGATTAATGAATGAATTGGGGCCACCTGTTAATCAAACCCAAAAACAACAATGACAGCAGCTGTCAGGGTATATATCTTGAGCTACTTGTTTGCTCAACTTGTGAGGAGACACATTGAGAAGAATGGTTCACTGCTTTCCTAGTTGACATACTTCTGAATCACTCCCTTCTGTCAGTCCCATAGCTCCAGGTAGTGACTACTGATTCAAGATGATATAAAATGCCTATCCTACCTTGTGGACCCCCAAAGTCCTGAATTTACATTGCCTCAAAGAGGAACTCCATCAAATCATTATCTACAATATTAGACTGCCCAGAACTGAGCTAAACTGTGACTAACAAGTAACTTTTTAATGCACCCCCAGGGATATATATATATATATATATATATATATATATATATATCCCAACAAAATGCAACCTGACCCAACATTTGCAATGTAGACTAGATGAAACACGCTCGCATGTACAAAATAAAGTTAGGCAAGTTATTTGCTATTAAAAAATCTATTTTCCCTACATGTGGCCAGGAAACCATACATTGTGAAATGATGGCCTAATAGTAACAAAGAATGATGCCCAACTGGAGATGGTGCTAACCTCAATAGGCCAATTCCTCTTGTCTCCTCACAGATATAAATATATGGTATATGTCTTTCTATCAGACACTGTGACTTTGGAATCAAAACAAATGCCATTCCAGGTCATGACTTTCACAACAGGCAATCAAAATGGGGTTGCATAAGATCAATAGGATATTTTCAGTTAAATATTGATGGCATGTTCCACCCATAAGAAAACATACTTCGTTGCTGAGAGCATTGTTTACAGTAAAGACTGCAAGGAAAATCCCCTTTTAGTTCTGGTCTTGAGCTTCCAAGCTCTTGTTATAAGCTATTGATTCTCTTTGGAAGATTCCCTTTGTAAGATTAATTTGCCAGAGAAGAAGTGAGCCTTCTTGGCCTCTCAGAGGAATAAACCCCTCCTTTCTGTAGAGAGCAACAGAACCAAGATTAATTACTCTTATTCAAGCTGTCAAAAAGAAATCCAAAATGCTTCCTTGTTCAGCCTCCCAAGACTACATGTTTGAAACACAACAATTCTGAACAATCCAATATAGAAGCATTTTTACAAAGAATAAACTATGTTACATTTTTCCTGTTACCAAACAAGACTTCTACAGTTCAACAAGGTGAAATTACTATTTTATGGTAAAGTGGGATGACAATCCTCAGAAACTCCCAGCTAGCATGGCTAATGGAGTTATAGTCCAAAAATTAACTTTCTCAAGCTCAGTTTCTTTGACATTATAAACCATGTTCGGGAAACTATGTTTCAAAGTATACTTGAAATAAATTATAAACCAAATTTGGGAAGCTATAGACAGGCAATGACTTTTAAAAAAGGACAGCAGTACAATAAATATATGATTTCTCATGGGTAATCTATTTCAGTTAAGCATTGGACAAAGACTCTGGAAGATCAGGATTTGAATCTTCACTTGGCCATGAAAACTCACAGGGTGACCTTGGACAAGGCATACTCTCAGCTTTAGAGGAAAGCAAAAGCAAATCCACTTGGAACAAATCTTGCTAAGAAAACCTCATGACAGTTTGCCTTAACTGCCCAGAAGTAATGTGAAGGCACAGAACAACAAAAAGTCAAAGATATCAGGAGGGCACCAGGTTGCATAGTCCTGGTGTACCTACCTATTCATTTCTTCATCCTACTGCTCTCTCTGGCCAAATAGATTTTGCACATTTCTAAAGCTCCACTGAATCCCATAATTGGAGGTGATCCTCTGATGAGTGTAAACATCAAGGACAATGGTACTTCTCCCTGAGTGAATTATATTGACTGTCTCTGACTGTGCCAAAAAGTAAATCAGTTCAATAGGGAAGTTGTGTTGCTCTCAGAGAGGGAACACAGCTCAGTGGACGAGCACGTGCTTTGCATGCAGAAGGTCCCAGTTCAGTTCCTTGGTGTATCTTGCTGAAAGACATAATAAGTAATAGGAAAAACCCTTTCCTGTCTGGCTGAGACCCTGGGGAATCAGGGAGAGTTGACAGCCAACCTGTATGATGTAAAATAAGTCAGCCTTCTATGTTTCATTCTATCAAAATGTTAACTGGACCATTACTTGATACCTTCCCTGCTTTATGCCTTTGCAATTCTGTAAATGCTGTGCTATGTTTGATTTTTGTGATGGGAGAGGGATACTCCTTATAGAATGATAACTTTTTTGCCATTCTTAGCCCTGATAGAAAAGGAGAAAAAAAATCAAGAGTCTGTTATGCCTACTTTAATGTCTTTTGAAAAATTGTTTAAGGAAGCAAATCCTAAGGTCCCAAGAGGAGAGACATAGTCTCACAACCTCTGAGGATGGCTGCCAT
Organism: Anolis sagrei; assembly: GCF_037176765.1. Taxonomy (NCBI): domain Eukaryota; kingdom Metazoa; phylum Chordata; class Lepidosauria; order Squamata; family Anolidae; genus Anolis; species Anolis sagrei. The sequence goes on from NC_090022.1 coordinate 141,258,761, forward strand.
AGATGCAGGCAAAACATCAGGAGAGAATGCTTCTAGAATATGGCTATACAGCCCAAAAAACCTACAACAACCCAGTCATGAAAGCCTTCGACTCATCATTAATTGTTTTTCAACTATTGATTCTTCATTATGTGCTGGCTGATTTTTATTCATGCTATACTTTTTGGGGATGCCATTTTTTGAATTGTATTTTATAATTTGTAATTGATATTTTCCCCCACCACTTATAACAAGATAATTCTACCAAAAAGTACCTGTACCTTGTTCCCTTTATGAATTGTATCTACCTTGTCACTGGGAGTACGAGCAGAATCTTGGGAGACAACTGCAACAGATGAAGATGGCGGTTCACATACAAAGAGGTGGTCCTTCTAATACACATACTTCACGCTATTTTGAGCATCATTATTTATACATTTTTGTACATTGCCCTGAAATCAAATCTGTTGAAGGGTGGAATGAACATATTTTAAATAAATTAATAAATGAATAGCAAAAACTAAGCAGTCAAAAACAATTTCTCTCTCTTTCACTATGCACAACAACCTACCCCAATAGTCTGGACAATGCTCCTCTCTTTTTGAGGGTAAATAATTGCGGTGATGCTATTATCCATGCTTCTCTTGTTAATTAATCCATATCTCTCCTTGTCATTTGTTATTTTTTAATTATTGGATTCCCAGCAGTTATTTCCTTTCATAGTGGTTGGTAAATTGATGAAATAAATTTTGTATGACCACCAGCTGGATTGCAGAAGAAGAAAGAGTCAATTTCTAAAGACATCATGTGATCAACCTCACCTGTAAGCCCAGACCTAAGATATCAGTTAGAACATGCATAGGTCTGTATATATATATATATCCTTGAATGTGTACAAGGTAGCAAAAGAAGGGTTGGTGATTGTAGTTATGTTTCTTCCAGTCCCAATGTTCAATTTTTACACCTAAATCAAATTAAGAATGCTCCAGAAATGCACACAACTCATCTAATTGGAATTCTGAGACATGGCCATGTTAGTCCGGAATATCAGAATTTAGAGATTAACTGAGAGAAAGAAGTTGATAGTATATACTTTCAAAACTAGGGTCACATCTACACTGATCTTTTTTCCCAAGGGGAGGGGATAAAAGGCTTTACCTGCCCGGCGAAGCTGGGCAGGGAAGGCCAGTTGTCCCCTTTGCCGAAGGGAGAGTCCATTTCCGGCTGAGCCCCAGCAGAAAGGGGCGGAGCCAGGTCGGCCTGGCCCGCCCTTCCAAGTCATTCGGTCGGCAACCGTCGACCCACCACGCCCGCCCTCTTTGTCACAGCATAACGGTTGCCATTAGGGGGCCGGGTAGGAATCCCCCCCCATGTTCTAGGGGGGGTTTTCGCCTACCCTGTGCTGTCACAGGGCAAATTGGGATGGTGCGGTTTTAAATAGGGTTTCACGGTAAACAAGTAGACAAGAGTTTATTATTGGAGATACATACAAGGCACCCCCTCTCAAGGTTAAGAGGCTATTAACAAAACACTCTCAGAAGGTTCATTTTGGCAGGAGACGTAAAGGAAATGCCTGGAAAGGAGAGGGGAGATTATGGCCTTCGTTACTTTAAAGATTGGTTCCCTGCACTTTGTACTTGAGGTTGCCCAGATTTTGTTAAAAGGATACCAAAATGTTTCCCCAGCTTGCCGAGGAGTGGACGGGCAGGGACGCTGCCTCGGCTTCCCTTCACCAAATTCAGTTATAGTTAAAGCAGTTTAAGTTAATTAGGTAACGTTAATAAAGTTGCCCATATTTAACCCAAGCATTTTGTGTGGTCTCGTTATTTCGGTGTGGGAGGACAAAAGATCAGTATAGATATGACCCTAGCTTTTAATCAAAGAGTGCTGGTGCTTTATCAGCTACAGATCCCTGGATTCCAAAGCAATGCCCTTCCAGACAGGCCCTATATTCCAGGATCTGATTCCAGGTTTTCTGCTTTAACTGGATTATATGTGTCCACATTGCCAGATAATCTGGGATAAACAGAAAACCTGGAATCAGATCTTGGGATACAGGACCTGTCTGGAAGGACCCTGGGCCATGGCATTTAAAGTGGTAACAACCTGCATTACTTCTACAATGTATATCAGCAGTCTTGAGTCCCCCCTTGGGGATGAGAAGGGCAGGGCACAAGTGTATGAAATAAATAAATAAATAAATAAATAAATAAATAAATATTTTATTTTATTTCCGTTCCTTTCGTGTCACCTGTCTCTCCTTCCCTGTTGCTAACAATGACATATGTTCTGTATCGGAAACTAGAGCTGATGTGGTCTATTCAATGCAATTTTCTGAATCAGCACCCCAAATAACCAAACTGAATCTAAAGTTGACCAAAAACAGATTCGTAACCCTTTTGGTACTAATGTTGGAGAGTGGTCCCTGGTCAAGTGGCCCCTGAAAAAAAGGTTGGGAACCAATGACGTATATAAACACTTGAGTTAGGAATTTTTCACTCCCTCCTTGCATAACTTCCTAAGTATATGCGTACGTAACCTTTAACTGCCAGTTTGTGATCCCAAAGCTGATCTGTGATGATAGAGATGGGTTCAAGGCACATATTCAGTGACAGGCATCATACTGGATCTTGATCTGCGGTGGTAAGGTTCTTCATCTTGCCATTGAAGAAACAAAGCCAGAATGACTTACGTTTCTTTTGCTCTACTAACAGTGATAAGTTAGGGACTACATGGGAGGGTGAAGGGAGCGGACTAAGCTTATAGCAGATATTTATACTCTGTCAACCCCATTTAAGATTATACCTATGAATGACTAGCTGTCAATAAACCAAAGCAGCTTAATTTTTAAAGCAAAGAGAAACCTTTTCTGCTTGCCTCAGTGGAACAGGGCTGACATCATATCTTAACTCTTTGCCATGGCATCAATGGATAATTACTTTAGTTCTGGACAGTTATAAGCTGCCACTGATCAGCATCTGATAGAACTGATACATGGCCACTGTTGTTTTCATTCTATGCACACCTGTTTCGGAGCAAGTTCCCAACTTCTGAGTAAATACAGACAGGAATGGGGTGAACATGCCTCAAGGCACAGGACAGGATTCAAAGAGCTGTTTTAGGCATGCTCAGGGGCTTATATATATATATATATATATATATATATATATATATTAAAAAAACAGCTATTTATGAGGAGTTCCTCCAACCTCTCATACCTAGGGGAAACCTAGAAGTTTCAAATGTGAAATTCAAGGCACTCAGGAGAAAGAAGTCTGTCAGTCCATCTGAGAAATGACACTGTAGCATCTAACATTCAGCACTGACCCTAGTTATGACACTCACTGACCTGAATACCTTCTGGATGTTCTGGTTTGACTGTTGCCATTATCAACATCTGGCCGACATTACAGCAGTTGTGATATAAAAATGATGAGGGTGCAAGAGAAAACAACATTTCTGTCTCCCCAAGGTCAAATTGATCTTAATCTTCCAGGGCAGATGGAATGAAAAAGAAAATGTGATTACCGAGGAAGCGGCAAAGGGGACAACTACACTAGGCAGGTTAGCTCAGGGTAAATCTGCCCTTGGAGCAGCCCCAAATTCAGTATATATGATGGACTTCACCTCCATGTTGCTACAGTTGCCATTCCCAACCTGCCATGGAGCTCCATTTGAGCACCCAGCTATTATGGTCACCTCTACAGCTATCAGAATAGGGCACTTGCATAACCATCAAAAAGGAGATGATTGATCTCTTGATCCTGGTTGTGCAGGCAACTATATGCTTAGAGCTCTGTGGCAGGCATGGGGTAGTACAAGAGGGAACATGGATACAATCCATCCCTTGTCCCTCGACTGATCGGTGCAGGGAAAGGGTGGTAGTGTCAACCGTATCCATCTGGAGAGCATGCTTTCTGAATATCTACTTCAGAAACCGCTTTGAGTCCCCCCTGGGGTGAGAAAAGCGGTATAGAAATACTGTAAATAAATAAATAATAAACTGCAAACTAGACACATTTAAGGTCATGACTCTGCCACAAGAAATAGTAGTTAACATAAGAAGGTAAGCACAAGAAAAACAAAAGCTCATAAAGAAATGCTAAACCATTTATTGCCAGAGTGACTGTGATAATTACAAGAATTTTGCTAGTACAAGCATTAAATATTAGTCTGTTACAGATGGCTAGAATTTTGGAAAGTCACCTCCACATAGTCACTGTGAAGCTGACCATATAACCTGGAAAACACTCTTTTTATTGGGGTGTTGTGTAGTTTTGGGGCTGTATGGCAGTGTTCTAGCAGCATTCTCTCCCGGTGTTTCATCTGCATCTGTGACATCTACAAGGGATCTCAGTCACAGATGTAGATGCAGGTTAAACGTCAGAAGAAAATGTTGCTAGAATACGGTCATAAAGCCCAGAAATCACACAACACCCCTGTGAATCTGTCTGTGAAAGCCTCTGCCAATACTCTTTTAAATTCTTTAATTCTATAAGATTCCTTTTAATCTACAGGAATTGTCACGCTTTCAGAAACGTTTCCCACTCTTTTCAGTGTGGAAGGTGGAAAGTATAGTCACGGATTAATTAATCTAATGTGGCTAACATATACCTAGTTAACATATGAAAAGAAACTGAGTCAGTTGTAAGCAATTACAGCAGTAATGTGTTGCTCAACACAGCTTGTAAAGAAATCACTAAGAATACATTTCATCTTTGAGCATCTTCTGTGCGTGACATCTTGCAAATAGAAAATAGAAATGGAAGTGTAGAAGATGGGATGAGATAGGAAACTGCTACAAGGATGGCGGTGTTTGTGAAAATGTCACCTTAGGTCTTGACAATCCAAGTGAGCAGGAACGATTCCTGAGCCCCAGTATCTGGTTGATGTGTGGAGACATTTCAATGATTCAGGCAGAATGGAGGATACATTTATATATTGCTTGCATTATATCACTCCCATTCTCCCAGAACAAGGATGTCTAATATACCATAAGTGGTTGTTACAATCCACTGATTTTAGTGACTTTAGCCTGCTTAAGCCTCTGTAGGACTGTGGTGTTAGCTTTGGAACAATTTTTTCAGCAATGGAGTTTTTCACGAAGAGTCGGAGACGACTGAACGAATGAACAACAACAACAGTACCAAAAAACAAATGCTGAAGATGTGGGACACAGTTGGCTTATTCTTTTACTCTCTTTCGTCTTACATAGCTTGCTTGACTTCTGTCATGTACTTTTGATGATACATGTATCACACAGCCACAGGATAAGGGGATATATTGCATGCCACTGAAGGGTTGAAAGCAAGGCCACAAGTCTGTCAGGCATCTGGATTCCACCAAGATGAAGAACAATAATGAGGTATTAAAACAATTGGGAATGAAAGACATGGGGTGATATTAGCATAGAGTCTACGGCTTTGGGCTCAAGTGGTGGCATGTTTGAAGAAGCACAGCATGATTAAAAATAGCCCACAGCAATCTGGAATGAATGTTTTATTAAAGTGTTGGAATTCCTTGAGGATATTATTATTCAGTTTCTGACACAAGGGAAGAATATTTCTCCTCATGTGTCCCTGCCCTTCTTTAAACAGCAGATTTAAAGATTAGGATGACCAATAATGCAGTGAGTTGCTTGTGCCTGTGGGCCAGAAAACAACAGGCGCATCTCTAAATGAGAGCTTGGTGGGCAATTAAATAATAATAAAAAAGCAGCAGCATTGCCAGGTGCAGCCGCCTTTTGCTGCTTTATGGAAATGTGCCAAATATGCAGAACATTTTTCAAATTGGCAAAGCAACAGTGATTTGTGCAAGTTCAATAAATAATGAACATGGAATCATTTGAAATTAAGGGTTATATATATTATATAAATGTTGACAGAGTCCAGATTGAATATTTTTGAGTAAAGGAAGCCACAGAAAAAAGTGAACTTGGCTACAGGAGGTTGGCTGAACCAGACCTTAGCACTTAATTGCATAAATACTGGCTTGTGGACAATAGCAAAGAGGATCAAACCAATTAAAAGCACAGGTAGTTCTTTTAGGGATCTAATAGATCATTTCCATCCCAAATACAGACAAAAAAGAGAGAAAGAGAGTTTTTTTATTTTACAGATTAATCTAGGTAACAACTAGTACCGGGTTGTTACCTAGATTACAGAATTTCCTTGAGTTCCTGTAACCACTGTACAGGAATTTTTTTAAGAAGGTAAACATGCTAGCAATGGACCCTGTGGCTGCTTCCTTTGTGCTCTTCATGTCAAAAATGATTTTAAAGGGGAAGGCACTCTATGTTTGAGGCTATCCAAACAGAGTCTTAGAAACACAACTCCCAAAAGATCAATGTTCTAGATTCACACATAGAGAAGGGCCTCTTGTTCACAAAAAATACTATATATATATAGTGAGCAATAGAAGTATTGATATGTATTTAAAGGCTAAAAAAGAGCTCTTTGCATATTTATTTTTCCTTCTTGAAGAATAAGGTTGAAATTGGAAGAACTTCTCTTATGGGTGCATCTACATGGGAAGCAAAATCTGGAGCTGGTCTGAAGCATTCTGCCTTGGTGTTCATATTACTCTCCTCCTGAATTATGTCAATGATGGGACTGGATCTGCTGGACAGTTACCCTTACCTGTGATGTAGAGAGCAGTCTCAGAGCTCTAGAGAGCTTGGGGCCATTGTTCAGAGCACTTGCAACTTGGAGTAAGAGAGGTGAAATGAAGGACTGAGTGGATGTCTTTGCTTAAATCAGCAAATGGCCCCAAGTTCCCTGGAGCTCTGAGCTTCAAAAACATCATAGGTAAGTGTCTCTCTGTTTTCCCATGCTGTTGAGTGTGGAGAAAGTGGGATGGCAGCCCAAGCACATGCAAACAATGGGCATGGCTCTAATTCAGACCTGGCTGAGCTGGCTACACTGTCTATGAAGTGTGGGGCTTCAGTTGTGTCCCACACTGGGGTCAAGATCGCTTGCATCATTTAAATGCCATGGAGCTGATTCCCATTCACTTCAAATTAAAGTGCCTATGTAGATATGCACAAAGTAATTATGTGTCTCAACCTTTTACTTCCAAGACCCAAGTATAAGGAAAGGAGAAATAACATCTTCCCAGAACTGTAGGATAATCTGTGTGGAGATCTTCCAAAATAGTATTGTCCATCTCACAGAAGCAAGAGGGCCGAAGTTTCAAGAACCTTAATTAAGTAATTTTAAGCCTCAACCTTGTTCTCCACTTCAGATCAAGGCATAAGAAAGGGGTTCAGTTCCATCTTACCCAGAATATCAGGATATGTGAAGCTCTTCCAAAATTGGTATGTTCTTCTCACAAAAGCAAAATTGAAGGTCTCTAATTCATTCTCTATTATATTTGATCAGTAAAGCCAGTCTACTAAAATTCTTCCTATAAGCACAGGTAGGAATGGATTAATCACTCTGTTCTACTTTCTGCAACTCTTGAATACTTTAAAAATTAAAAAAAAAACAGCATTTGTTCAGTTTCCTTTCTTCATCAGTTTGCAATTGTTGGATAAAAAGTCTGCAAGAACATTTTGATGAGTTGCTGTGTGCATTTCTCCAAACAATCACATCAGCCACACAATTTGACGGAATAAATGCATTTCTTTGGCAAGCAGTATCTTCTAACATATACCTTTTAAGAATTCAATTTCTATGAATATATGTATTTTAATGGCCTTTTCATTTGGACAATGTATAGAAGTGATAAAAACAAACCATAAGAGCTAATTAGGTCAATTCAGTTTAAAATGCAAACACATTGTTTCATCTGTATTCACAAGCATACCATATATACTCGATGACACCCTTAGTTTCATTACAAAGGGGACTGTTGCAACACTATGCAACACTATGTTGACTATAAGCATTAGTGCCTGGAGGGAAATTTATAACCCCCCCCTCCTCTTCTAGTGTTATTAAACATCATTTTGGCAGTGTTATGGTCATATTACTAGGCGATGTGCCAAGTCAAAAGTTGCTACTTTGGGGCTCACTTGGGCTTGAGTGATTTGTTGACCATGGGGTGTCTCAATTGGAATAGTGTGTAACCTATTTTGCTTGAGGAGTTTAGTGGAATATTTTGCCATGCCAAATTTACTGAAGAGATTCCCTGGTGTCTTTGGAGATAGAGCTTGGAAGATGGTTAATAGAGATATCTGTAGTGCTTTACAAAAAGGGTTATACAAACAAACATCCTTTTTCAGCAGCAAAGCTCCTCACTGTTGATGGTGTTCATTTGTTCAAAGAAGACAATTTAATCTTTTTGGAAGACTTACATTAGGAAGTGATTGCTTTATTGGCTGGCTTGGTGGAGGAAATGAACTAAACAGGCAGACCGGGCCATGGTGGTACATGCCTTAGTTAAATCCCATTTGAATTATGGTAACACATACTATATGTAGGGCTGCCACTGAAGAATGTTTGGCTGGTCCAAAGAGCTACAGCCAACTTGTTGACCAAAAGTAGCTACAGGGAGTGCACAATTCCCCTGTTGCAACAGCTCCACTGGCTGTCAGTTTGTTTCTGCGCACAAGTCAAAGGGCTGGTTATGATTCATAAAAACCTATATGGCTGTGGTTCAAGCAATTTGGCTGACTGGGGCATGAGATCCTCAGGAGAAACTCTTCTCTTGGACCCACCACCAGTGCGAGCATGGTTGGAGGGGACATGAGAGAAGGCCATTTCAGTGGCTGCCCCTCATCTCTGCAACACCTTTTCTAGGGACACATAGCAGGCTAAGACTTTTCTTTTCAGGCAGGCTTTTAAAGAAGTAAATTTTAAAGATTGAGCTGAGGATGGTGTGTAGGATTTTATGTATGTTAATATGCTTTTAATGTTTTTTTACTGATTATTTTTAATTGTTCCCATGTTTAATCCTCAAGTTTCTGTGCATGGTTTTGTTATTTTACGGGTGGTCATCAAATCACCTGCATGTGGGAAGAATCAAAACAGACAGATTCTTCGACCCAGACTGGGGCTTTGAGTGTTTTATTAATGAAGGTCTGACTTTGAATCTATGTGAGTTTGACCATGTTAGTAAAGTTTTCTGAGTTGTTTCTCATCTTTAATAACTATATAGCAGTCATGTATAATACAGTTCTTCCCTTGCTGAAAATAGGTGGATGTATTCTGTGGAGCTGGTGCAGACTGGGAAGGATTTTGCTAAAAGTTTGCTCTTGGAAAAAATGACTAAAATGTGCATTTTTGAAGCATTTGTTTATATTTAAGGAGAACTCTTGAGGGTTAAAATATTTGAATGTGGGAGAAATAAAAATTTTCAGTGTCCTCCCATCCCTGCATGAGAGTGAAAGGACGTCCATGTTCCTAGCTTTCTAGTTCCAATCAATCATGGAACCAAAGTTCCTGCCTTTACAAAATTTAGAATACGGAATCTGCTAAAATCAGTTGTCAGCCAGGGTTTATGGGGCATGACAAGATAGCAGAGCTGGAACATAGCAGCTTTGGTATATTTATTATTGTCCCATGTGGCTATAAACATGTACCTAGGACTTAGTTAATTAAGGAGCAAATCCCACATCCCATAAGCTCTGTGTGCAATGTAAGAAAATCAATGTGGTTTCATAGCAGGGATTCAGAGAAAAACTGCACATCAAGGAGAAACAGAGTGCTACCTATGAGAAGTAAGAACTTTTTATAACATATTAATTCTGGATACCAGGCAAAAGGGGCAGAGGGAACTCAGTCAGAATATTAGAAATAGTTCAGAGTCCAGCCTCTAAACAATATGAATCCCCGGAGGCAGCAACAAGAAGCGGCTTTCCATCAGAAGATGCTGTCTGTGATTGATTCCAGCCCCATTCACTCAGAGGAAGCCTCTTCTCCCCCTCTCCCAGAATGCAGATTATTGGAAAGACTTGTGAGTTGTCATTTCTCTTAATGGAGCTCCAATTGGGATGCACAAAGGTAGCTGAACTCCCAAGGAATTCACTTAGCAAGCTGGGCATTGGGCCAACATGGGAAGCAAATATTAATGGTGACCCAATTTAAAGATTCTTCTCCTCTCCCCGTGCATCTGGTGGCAACATGCCCAGTATCTGTTAAGTTGTTTAAGACCAATCCTTCCTTATTCCTGCTGGCAAAAATCCTGGTCTTCAATGTGCCTCTCTCTTCAAAGTTCGGTTTGACAGCATGTGCAGTGGCTTCTTTTGTTGTTACTAAACTCTTCCTCACAGTAGTCTTACAACTGATGAGGCAACACCAGGCAGAGAAAACAGATGCAAGTTTAATTCAGAAATTCTGATGCCAATTCTATGAGTACTAGAAACTGCAAAACATTTTGGAATTCAACAGGGATGATTCCCAATTAATCCTGCAAATCTAGGCATAGAGGATTGGTGAACCAGTTAGGTAGATGACTCACATGGAATACTGTGACCACCACCTATCTTCCTGATGGCTGCAGATGCTTTTATTTGGGCTTGGTTTAGCACAATCATGTATCTGCTGGCTGTATTATATCATGTTCCCATTCTGTTGTTTGCAGACACCACTGAGCTCAAAAGAGTCTTCAAAGACCAGGAGGAACCCCATGCATTTCCTGGAAACAATCCAGTTATACCAGTTGTCCTCAACCTGGAGTTCCCAGATGTTTTGGCCTACAACTCCCAGAAATCCCAGTGTTTATGACCTGTTAGGATTTCTGGGAGTTGGAGGCCAAAAACACCTGGGGATCCCAAGTTTATTCACTATTGTCTTTCTCTTTTGTTCACTAGCTATTGTGCCTTCTATTGGCAAATGTTGCCTTGGCCAATGCCATGATTTCTATTCCCAGGATGAGAATGAGTAATACATGCAGCTGAACTGAAGGAACCAATGCCCAGTTTACTTGCACAAGTCGAGGATCATGCCTCAACTGAGATATATAAAACACCTCAATTGCTAGAGATGTGCTAGAGATGTGCTGAATCTCTTCAAGGAAGTATCCAAGGTGCAGAATATATTTTAGACACAGACTTCAGAATATCAGATAATTCCTGAGATTAGAGCCTGGAGATAATTTACTGCCCAAATGACATGGGAGCCACCAACTGCCACTGATGTAAAGTGGAGGGATTAAATTTAAATCACTGAAGTGAAGTCAGTTACACTTTATTCAAACAATTTTAGTCCAAAAGTTTAAATGCCCAGCCTGCTGCTCTGTCTTATTCACCCAGAACACTTATTTCAATGGTGCACAGATTGTAGACTTAGGGACATATGTAGGAAGAAGTTTCACTGAGCATAATTCTGATTAAAACACTCATTTTGTGTAAATTCCTTTTTACAGCACTGTGAAAAGGAAACAAACAGTTGTTAACAGAAATGACCCTTAAATTAATGTTTGTCTGCATTTTGTTTGTTCATTCATTCACTTCATCTTGCATGCTTACATCTGTCACATTGAATGGGAGAAGTACTATGAGCTCAGTGTGCATGAAATTTTAGAAATCTCTTCCTCACACTTTCCATCTCAAATTGAATTTGAAGGTGACTTGAGGCTGAAAGCAGTGTCAGGATACTTGAACCTACAAAATACTAAAATGAGGTCAAACCATAAACAATTAAGATTGAAATTCTTTCTACTTTAGTTCATGATCTGAATGTGATGATAGCACCATTAGACACAGAGAAGCCATGGCAGTTGGCAATGTGATCTGACTAATCATGACAAAACAGCATAGTGATATCGTTAGGTAATTTATTTCAGAAGGATTAATAGTTCTTGTAGTATCTTCTGCCTCATGGGCCAAAACAATTTGCCTGGCTGTAGGTACTGGATAACTTGACTTTTTTTTTGTAGGGGGCAGGCAACATCTTCAGAAAGAAGAAAATGCCTCCCTCTTGCAAACACTGGATACTGAGGGATGGTTTTGAACCAGAGAGGAGTTGGCCTCACTGAGTATCTTGCAGTGGGAAGTCAGTTGTAAGACTTCACTGCCAGGATCTTGGATCAAAATCTCGTGATCTATCCAAGTCTCATGAGAGTTTGTGGAGGTTCATGAGGCCATAAATTATTCTGATTGCTCCTCATACACTAATATTGGTCAATCCTAGACACAATCACTGGCTTTCTAGCATATCAAACTGTTTTGTTATAAGCAAAGGTGTGTGTGTATGTGGATGGTGGTGGTTGAAGTCCCCAATATCCACTAGAAGTCTAGAGAAAATGAATTCCCCATCTCATAGCAAAAGACAGTGTGATATTTGTTGGGGCATTTGTAGAGGGGAGAGATTAATGCTTATATCCTCATTTTGTGGAAGAAATTTGTAAAAAAAGCATTCATAGTCCCAGGCTACACAAATAAATTTCCTCACTCATAGGGCAAAACAAGATATTATATTAGAGCCAAATGCACATTTAATGCAACGTATAGTTTGATTCTATAAATGGAAAGCCAGCAGGGATGCATGAAAATTACAATGGGCATGAAATCAATGATACTTGGTGAAGAGAAAGTTACAATAAAAAGGACTATGGCTTATTTTTTGCTTTGCTAACAGTATTTAAGGGGTAGGAGTGATGAGGAAACATCTTTCAACTATTGCTGCAGGATCTACCATCTAGAATCCAGCAACATTTTTGTGTAACTTAAACATTGTCAAGTTAATAAAATGGTTCAATACATTTGCAACTGTAGTTTCAACAGAAATTACAAAATATTTAAAGGATGCTTAGAGACATTTTGAGGTAATTACTATAGTACAATATCCCACAAACCTTAGAAATGTATTGTAAAATATTGTAAACGCTCCAATGAAGTTAGCATTAACACTTGTAGCAGATGTATGAACCACTTTTAGGAGTATCTTGACAAGGCATATTCAATTTGCAAATATACTATCTGCTAAATTGTCAAATGTGTGATTTATTGATACCAGTTACACTTATCTTTTGCATAGAGAAATATAACTCAAAGGGTTCTTATTGATGCATGTCTCAAGTACTAGGGAAGCAGTTTGGGCACTTTTTCTTGTGTCCCAAATATTATTCTCGGCTGGAAAATCATTTCCCACTCATTTTTTTCTTCTTAGCCAGCCTCCAATATTGTTCCTACGGGGGAAGAAAAAAAATAGTAGTGGAAACAAGGGAAGAGGTATCAACATTCTCCATTCCATCTACTTCCAGGGACTTAATTACTCTTATTCTTCTCCTTCCATCGGTTTTACGGGAGATAAATTGCTAGTTTAGAGCTCAAATACATTTCTGCTAATTCTATCCACTGGTCAGAGGAATGGGAAATAAACAGGGCCCGAAGATCAACATCTTCTCATTATTTACCTCCTAGATTTTGTAACTCCCTCCCTAGGGAGGTTGTAATGCTTCCGTTAGCACACTCCTTTCATCAGCAAGTGGAGTATTTATTTATTCATGCAGATAGACTTTGACAAGTGGTGGGTTGTTAGAAAAGAGGAGAGAGATGGGATTGTATTGTTTTCAACTGTACTGTTTAAAGTGTTTCCAAAAATTGTCTATTTTAAATAGTTTTTTTTAAAATTGGCCTTTTACATTTTAAAAATTACATGGTTATTATTTTAACTTTTGATTGCCTTAAATTTCAAACTTGAGGGAAATAAGATTAACAACTGCAAGAACATGGAATGCCCCTCTTTTCATGCTTCTACTGACATTAGAAGTCTTAACATGGCACAACAAAAGCAAATTATTTCTGTTCTGCTGGGAAGATTGTAAGATTGAGCCTTCTCCCCTGAGTCAGGCCTATCTCTTCATCTGAAATAACCTATAGCTGCTGGAACATCCTTCCAGGGAAGAAATGATAACTGCCTTGGACAATCTCAAATCTGACTAGAGAAGATCCATGTGGTTAATCTGAGAACGACGAATACTACTGACCAAAATTTTTGAGTGGGTATTGACATTTAAATCTAATTGTGCAGCCCTCTAACCACCTTTATCATCCTCCATGGTTGAAAAGAGGGAGAAGTGTCCTGACAGGAGGGAACTCCAGCAATCATCTTCATCACATTGAGAAATGTTCCCCTCGCAGGACACTTCAGCCTCTTTTCAAGCATGGAGAGGCACAGAGCTCACCACATGTTCCAGGGCTGAAAAGAGGCTGAGCACGGGCCAGCAATCATGTTCAGAGCTCCTACCTCCTATTGCTCTTTATTCCCATGTGTACAACTGAAAAACAGGTGGGATGGGAACCATCAAAAGTTTCCTGTCTTGTTTCATTGCCCAGCTGTCAGGAGTCTGTTGTATCCTATGGAGCTTGATGCAAATCCATAAGATCTCATGGAAAGAAATGATTTTAACCTTGATCACTGTATCTTGTATCCTATGGTCTTTGGTGCAGAACTATAGGATCCCATGGAAAGAAATGGTTTTTAACTGGCACTAGTCTTAAATGTAAGGGGCTTTGGGTAGGACAGGGATCTCTTGGTTTTTGGATATTGTTGTTTCTCCTGATTAAAAACAAAAAAAATTAATACTGCCCTTTTGATGAATGTAAGATGAAAGTATTGGCAGTTCTTAAGTTTCCACATGTGAGAGTGAATGTCAGTATGATGGGGAGCAGAATGAAAAATGGGGACTGCTGACAATATAAGAGGGAGGATTCTCTACTCTTAAAGAAACAGTCAGCCATACTTTCCCTTCTCAATGTGATGAGGTGGTAGATATTGTACTGCACTTTCTTCTGGTTCTCACAATTGGTTATGTTATCTAGGAATAGTGGTCGCCTTGCTGTTCAATATCACCCAGTGCCAGGCCCGTAACCAGGATTTCGTTTCCGGGGGGGGTGTGAATTTTTTTCGGGGGGGGGGGGGGGGGTTGGGGGGAGCTGAGTTTCGGGGGGGGGGGGGCTGAGTCTGAGTGAAAGAGGGTCTACTCTAGCAAACCTTTTGTATCATTACCCCAATACCCCCATGCATATGGGATATATTGAGTATGGTGATCAGATCATGATATGAATAAACATAACAGTTTAAGTAATGCACCAGTAAGGCCTTTTCGCAAACCACCATGAGAATTTTTTTTGGGGGGGGGGGGTGAAGCCCCCCGAGCCCCCCCCCCCGGCTACATGCCTGCCCAGAGCATTACTTGATTCCCAATCCTGCCTTAAGATATATCATAGTTTTTGTTAAGGTGATACCTTTATTTAGATAATTTTGTTTGGACATGGAATAGGTGAGACATGGTCAGATCTGTTGAATTTATTACTCCAACCATTTTTTTTTGGATATGCTATTGAAGAACTACCTTGAAAAGAAAATTTGTTGCAATGAGATTCAGCAGCATGTGAACTTAGGTCCCATCTACACTGTCATACAATGCAGTTTGAACTGCATGATAATGGTCAGTATAGACTCATAATGCAGATTGAACTGCTTTAAATTGATTATACGAGTCTACACTGCTGTGTAATCCAGTTCAATGCAGTCAATTTGCATTCAGTAACTGGATTATATGGTAGTGTAAATGCGGCCTTAGTGATTGGCAGTTTATTTTTGCTGTAATCATATACTGTAAGAACATGGTGTTCCTGGGGTGTTCTCCTTCGTGACTTCATAATCTTTTTGGCCTTTTGCATGAAAATTATTCACTAAAAGCTGCAATCATATTATAGCTAGGTAAAATCTATCATCAATTCTGTGAAATCATATATCAGTGAGGTCATTCTGATTAAATAACCCCCCTTTCCTGTTCACTCCTGTTTGGAGCATCATTAAACACATAAGAAGCATGCACAGGAAGGCAAAACATCTTGTGCACAAAACAAATGAAGTAGTGAAAGAACAGTTCTACTTCTTTGGAAGAGTCATGAAAATCAATCTATGTGTAATAGACCAAATTCATTCTAGGCCAGAGGGGGTACACTCATTGCTGGAAGACCATTTTTGATCTTTATGATCTTCAGCAGGCCATATTATGACCATTTCCATGAAATCAGAATTATGTCCTAGGAATTGGAAGTCCCTTCTGGACAGTTTTGGATGGATATTTGTTGAAATGGCAGGAGGTTTAGAAGATCCACACAAGTCCCACTGAAAGTTTAACCCATTGTTCTGATGCAAATCTAATTGTTATCTCCAACCAGAGTAAACCCAATGAATTAATGGAATTTATGTAAATGCTGACTTACAAAGTTTCAAGGTATTGACTAGATGGGAGAAAGCACTTAGATTTAAGATAAATAGTAGTTGGTCAGGAAGATGTTTTGAGCACTCTCAATCACAGAATGGAACTGATTTATTTCCCTGCTTTATCTCTAGCCTCTAGTACTTTTCTGTGAGAAACTGGAAATTGCTTGAAACCTTGGGAATTGCTTCTGCTTATTTAAGGATATCTATTTCCTATAGTGAAACTAACCACATGGAGATCCTGCTGTTTTGGTGTCAAATTGTAATCACTCAAACACTTTATATATTACAGAATGACAGCTTATGAAACTAAAGAGTTTAAGGTACAGTATGCACCTTAAATACGGGTGCTAAGAAGTAAAACTCACTGAAACCAAAGGTTAGGATCTTGCCATTCTTCCTGCTTCCTACCTCTCAGAATAATGGGAACCAAACCCAGAGGAAATCTTAGCTGAGCTCATTAATGGCTGCAAACCGAAACAGCTATAAGAGCTTGTAGCATACACCATTATGCCATTTGTTGTATCTGGCCTATTTCTCATGGTCACAGGAAATATTTCTCATGATCATGATAAACCTAACTTTAAATGGTATTACTTCTGACAGCAGGTGTATGGGGGTGTTGTGGTATGTGTGTGTGAGACAGAAAAATCAGATTGATACCTGAATTTGATTTTTCCTCTCTTTCAAATAGTTTTCCATATGGATGGTACTTTTTTGCTACAGAGACATATGTACTTCACATATTCTGATAATGTATTATATCAGATTAAAGTGTAATATTTCAACAATATGCTTTGTGAAAATTAATAAGTTTTTCAAGTTTTTCAGTTTTTTAAAAAATTGAAGATGCATCCACATGCATGCATTCACAGATGTATGAATGCGGCTAGCCATCTTGATCTAAATAGGCACCCAGGTTTTACTTCATGAGTAGGAATTTCCTGGCCCTAAACACTGGAGTTATATACCAGTAGTTACTGGTAACTCTACAGGCCAAAGTTTGCTTTCAGGTGGACATTCAAAAAAGCAGCACTATGGTGAGCTCTCCACATCTCCTACCTCACTATTTTAATCCGAAGTTGACCACAGAGTCATGCTGGAGGAACTACAGAGACCATATTGATCAAATTCGTCATCAAATTTGCAAAAGTCAAATTCACAAATGTGGAGGACCAACTGTACATGGATTAGATCTGGAATGTTTATTCTGTCACAGTGATCCTTTCATTTATGGAAGGGATCAAGATCGTGTGGTGAAATAAATATTACCTGACAGCCATACTTATGCTATTCCAGAGAGCTCCTGAGCCCTCCAAATAATAGCTGATAAAGGGCACATCCTGGGGCTGCAAGAGGAAAGAGTGATCTCACCTACATTTATTCCAGTAGGAGGACCCCATGAGTGGAGTTCTGCTTACAGGATTTGGGATCCAAACCACGTCTTCTACCATATTAATATAAAATGCCTATTAAAAGAGGCATTACTCTACTCTGCTTTGAAGAAGTTATTTTTTAAAAAAACAATTAGATCAATCCTCTCCAGTAGATAGATATGTATCAAGGTTCACTGGTTTGCAGAAAGATAAGAACGTTGAAAATAAAAAGGTGATAAGATAGTTGAAGATAAATAGTGAAAAATGAATTCGCAATGTTTTTATCACTTTAATGGGATGAAAACCCATTTAATTGGTGGATAAGGCAATGTTAGTGCAGCATTTCAAGATCTGTGTATCTTGAGGGAAGACTGCTGTTACTGCAATAATTCTAAAAGAAAAAGAAGTTTCCTTGTAAAGTGTTTGCCTGCATTAAAATGTACACATACACTTACCTAATTCATAACCCTATCTTGATATCATAAATGTTTTCCTAGGCAGAAATGCATTGCCTTTTACAACACTGTATTAATTCCTTTTATATTGCAGAATGTTATCAAAGAGGTTTGCTACAAAAATAAAAATGTTTTGAAATCTAAGCTTTATTGATTTTAGAAGTGTGGGAAAGGTAGGCAAGTTTCACTATCCCTCCAAATTATTTTAATTAAAAAGAAAATATCTTTCAGCATGGCCTGAAAGAACACCATCCTTTTTAGTTTGGAAGAACAGGTTTATTATCTTTAACTGCAGTTCTTCAAGAGGTCATCCATGCATTCACACCTATGAGTTCTGCATTTGCACAGAAATCTATTCTAAATGTTTAGAGCTGTGAGATTGGCCCCTCACCTCCCCAATGCACAGGGCTAGGATCAGGGGTGGCTCAACCCATTACGCAAAGTAAGCATTTGCAGTGTAGTTGATTTTGCCCAGGGGTACTCTTGAGGTGCCCTTGGGGGAAAATAGACCTTGACATATGCGAGTTGTAGTTACTGAGATGTATAGTTCACCTACAATCAAAGATCATTCTGAACTCCACCAATGATGGAACTGAACCAAATATGGCACACAGAACTCCCACGACGAACAGACAATAAATATCAGTGATTGGTTGGGGGGAAATACTGTTTGCTTACTGTTGAAAATTACCTAGGGCTGCCTCTGGCTAGGATGTGGCTACTGCCT
This sequence comes from Anolis sagrei, assembly GCF_037176765.1. Classification (NCBI taxonomy): domain Eukaryota; kingdom Metazoa; phylum Chordata; class Lepidosauria; order Squamata; family Anolidae; genus Anolis; species Anolis sagrei. The sequence goes on from NC_090022.1 coordinate 141,277,419, forward strand.
TCCTGCTTGTGTGCACAAAAGCAACAATCATGCACCAAGTCATTACTGTAGCAGAGAATAGACACCCGCACAGGGTTAAATGGATTCACACTTTGTGTGAATGTATAGATGACCACATGAAATATCACAGTTACAGATAAGAAACCTTTTCTTCTTCATTGTACATCACACACATGTACATTACACATATGAAGTACAATCTGATTCATGAGTGGTGTAGTGTGAGTTTCTGGTCAATGGGACAACACTGTTAACCCAGTGTTGGTAGAAGTGTCAAGAATAATTTTCTCATGAATGTAAAGGACTGGTACTGCATTTCACTTGCCATACCTATGCAACACTGTTCTGTGGAACAAACCTGCAGATGGAGAAATGCTGAGGATCTTAGGAACCAACTGATTCTCTAAATTTATTCATTTATTTCCACATTTGTACCCCACTCTTCCCACCCCAAAGGGGACTCAGGGCAGCCTTACAACAGGCAGCAATTCAACAGATATCAATCCGAAAATAAACAGATACAATTAAAATCCAACCATTAAAACATCAATTATGGTGTCACAAGTAAATTGTTTTTGGTCAGCATGCATTGGGATAACACAAATGAGAGGGGTTTTTTTTGGGGGGGGGGAGGGTTGTCTATGTGCCTCTGATTACACGTTAATAATTTCCGTGGTCTATGGAAGGAAGCAGAATACTTCAGGTAAAAGGCCTGACAGATGCAAAAAAGGAATTGTGTGATTTCTAACTGAGGCAATTGGAAAAAAAAAAAGGGGGGGGGGGTGTAGAATAATATATTGATGCAGGTGAAAGAAAGACAGGTTTTTTTTTTTTTGCAGAAAGAAGATCTCTAGTTTAAGGTTTGCTTCATATCCATGGAAGGGCAATATCAGGGCTTCCAATCTCAGCTTTTCTGCCCATTCAACAAAGGTAGTCAGTACCAAAAAAAGGTAACACAGAAACCAGGTAGATGTAAATTCAGTTTTGCTACAGGCTGAAAAGGCTTCCTCATCAGGCTGGTTAAGGGCAAAGAAAGCACCTAAAATATCAGCATAGCTACAAGTTCAACATATTGTTCATAATAAGATGTTGAAGAACAGAAAAGACATAAACATAAAAATGAAAAGTTGACAAAGCCAGAAAGGAAATTAACAAAACTTGATTGGCAAGAGAACAAGAACTTCAGAATGCATTGTAATGTATGTCAATAACATTCTTTTGGAGATTTGTGGTAGGCTAGAAAAAACAAATCCACCTGTACTGATTGAAATAGAAGATAATCTAACAACATCTAGAGAACAGCTAAACTGGGTGGTCATGGTTTTGGTGCACCAGGAAGTCTTGATGAAAAATCAGTCCTTGATTGAGGAAGAGAAGATCTGGAACTCTCAGCAGCCACCGAAAGATCCAGTGGAATATGAACAGTAGTGGAGCGATTGAGTGATGATGGGCCAGGAGAAAATTGCCAGCACTGTTGCTGTGATATTTTACTTTTACATAGATTGAAAACAGAGTGAAAGCATGCAGGGGAAAACTTAATCAACGAAAAACACTTTGGACTGAGGCAAACAGATTGATTTCTGGTTAAATCCAGTGGAAAAGGTCATCTGGAGCCATTTTGGGTGGAGCTTTCACTAGTCAGTGCACATGACCCAATTGGCCAGTTTGTATTCTTTCCCTAGCTGGTGAACAGCAATGGCAGAAATCCCTCTGAAGATTCACTAGTGCCAGAACTCTAAGGACAACCTGACCACTGCTCAGCATCATGTGTTCTTGATATGGAAAGTTATCACCTTAACATACAGTATCTAGATTGTCAAATGCTTTTATGATCATTTGCATTTTGAGAACTACTATTGATATGGCTCTGGAAAAGCCCATAGGCTTTTCATTGTAGCTGAGAGGCATCAGTTGTGATGAGACATAAAGGTGTCAGCATGTAAAGCAAAATCCTTATTTCTAAATGCTCCTAGACTCTCTATCATTGAAGAGAATGTTGGGTCTGTGGCAATCATGGTAGTGATAATGTTCTATGAACAAACCCAGTGAGGACAGGTTTGGAGGACCTGCAAAGTCACAATTCGTGGTTGTCAGAATGGTACAGCTAATATGAGAAGGAACAACCTATGGATCTTGAATGCAGTAGATGTCATCTCAGTCTGTGGGCATGGACTAATATGAACCTTTCAAGAGGGGGATATATCCTATTTAAAATGGGACCTACTAAGAGATATAAAAAGGACCTAAGTGAGATGTTCTCTAGTTGACGCAGTCTAAGGAGGGCCTTGGAAAAGGTTGGGAGGCAAGTTGGAGGTTTCCCCACCTTATCATACAGACTCCACAGACTGTAACCAATACCTCAAACTTTGGATTACCTTCACATGGTTGGCTGATACTGATATTTGAACATTAGTGCAATTTCTCTGGTACATGATCCGACCAAGGTTCACTTCACACACACACAATACATTTAGTCCATGATTCTATAATAGCTTCTTTTATCACACTGGGACACAACAATCTTTTTCAGTGTTTAGTCGCTGGAGCAGCAAATATTAGAATTGGACCTTAGAGGCCAAATATAAAAATGAAAAGAAAGTGGCAATGGAGTGGAGGATTCAATAAGTTACCTCAGAGTTATTGTAACACTGATATTTTCTGTCCCTGGAGGTACCGTACTGTTTAATTAAAGACAAATCATCCCTCAAGCAAGTAAACACATTTCTTTAGCCACTAAAACAATTCAGGGGAAATAAGTACTTTATAAGTGGCACTGGGGGTTGAAATTGTCAGTATCTTATAAATGCCTCAAAGAGGGGATGCCAGAGGAATGTTTTTTTTTTCTTCTGAGAAGTGGGTGGAGGAGAAGAGGGGAGGGGGAATCCCTTTCTGTTTTGTAATGGCAAAGTTTAAAATTATGGTACCTCAAGGGAATTTGAATCTGTTATGTGACAGCCTGTTCTTGAATCCCCTGAATAAACAGAACAGTTGGTAGCTGAACAAATAAACAAGTGAAACAAAAAACCCCTAAAGAACTGGTCTACCTTTGTCAGCATTTAAAGAAACAATGCATTGAGCTTCAGCCATTCTTTTCTATGGGGAAATTACATTTTGCAACTACAGTCAGTCCTCCACATTTGCTGGGCTTAAGAGTACTTGCTCCACATAAAAATCAAGAAATTGAAATTTTAAAAATACTACTTTTTGACATGAAAGAACATCTCCTCATGAATCTCTAGGTCAGTGTTTCTCAACCTTGCTAATGCCATTACCCCTTAATACAGTTCCTCATGTTGTGGTGACCCCCAAACATAAACTTGTTTCCCTTGCTACTTCATAACTGATATTTTGCTACTGTTGTGAATTGCAATGTAAATATCTGATATGCATGATGTTTTTTCATTCACTGGACCAAATTTGGAAGAAATACCCGATACGCCCAAATTTGAATACTGTTGTGGTTGAAGGAGGATTGATTTTGTCATTTGGGAATTGTAGTTGCTGGGATTTATAGGTAACCTACAATCAAAGAGCATTCTGAACTCAACCAACAATGGAATTGAATCAGTCCTGGACACAGAGCTCCCATGACCAACAGAAAACACTGGAAGGGTTTGATGAGCATTGATCTTGAGTTTTGGAGTTGTAGTTCACCTACATCCAGAGAGCACTGTGGACTCAAACAATGATGGATCTGGACCAAACTTGGTTCCTCAGACCATCAGAAATATGTGTTTTCTGATGGTATTTGACATCCCCTTCTCGACTTCTCCAGGGGTCCCAACCTGCAGGTTGAGAAACGCTCCTCTAGGTCATCCAGTACACTGCTCTAAGGTCATCCATCTATTGTCAATACCCGCTGGTAGAGATTCAAAGAGAAGGCTCTTTAAGCAAATCCATGACACAAAAGAGGGGAAGGAGGAATCGTTCCCTCCTTTGATCTTCCAGATCTTCACTGTAAGGCATGTCACACATATCTACTTGCATACTCATGCAAAGGATATTTCAGGCCCACTGAGGTGCCCCTGCCTTCCCTGATGAATGTTTGATGGATGTCTGTGAGAAGTTCCCTGCCTGTATGCCCCTATTTTTCCAAGGATAGGCGACACATAAATATTTTAGCCATTTCAACTTTTAAAATGTGTACATACCTGAATGTGGATTTTGCTTCTTCAAAACATGCTAAAGAATATGAAGGAGGAAAACAATGTGTGGAAATAAAAGGTCTGTAAATCTTGTGCTGCAAGCGTTTGCCTTCCCCAATCTCTCAAATATTTTGTTACTTTAGTACATTCAGAAACTGAAGTTTTGTCTCTTTTGTAGGAAGTCTATACTTTTTTGTGCATTCTCTTATTTCAAACCTTGCAAATTGTGTGAATTTCTGTAGCAAGGTACATCGTTTCTCAGAACAATGTCAGGAAATGGATGCTTTCATCATTAAGATTCTCAACACAAATGAAATTTTGTGCAAGTATAGCTGCAGGCCTGGGTACTGGGGTTTTGAGTTCATAGGATGACATCAATTGTGAACACATTTAGAGATTTTGGAGACAACCCAGTACTCCTTACTGAGTTTTCTCTAGTTTTGCTCACAACTGTAAAGCCAAGTCTAAATCTGCTTTTGCTATTCCGGACGTGCTTTCTGTAATCAGAAGAAAAGGATCACATAGAAGAAAATGTTTTTCGTTAAAGTCCCTGTAGTTATATTGAAGTTGAAATCTAAATTCTCCAAATGCTCTCATACAAATGTCTTATCAAACTGACTATTATCAGTTAGACAGTCACTTGAGATTTTGCACCGCAGGAGCTAAATAATCTCACACCTGTTATCAGTTTCTGCAAATTTGCCAAAGTGATATGAACTGCCACTTGTTCCTCTTGTTGCAACTTAAACTGGTAGGGATTACTCAGAAAATGCATTTGAAGCTCTTTGAGAATATAGGAACATTCAATCTAAATGGTAAGTACTGTCTTTTCTTAGAATTTTAATTCTAAAGTGTCAGATAGTACCTCCTGGTCTCTGAAGTGTCATGTCAGATTCATCTCCCCTGCAGTGGCAGGGCTCTTGCTTGAAGGATTTTGCTGAAGCTGCTTCATACAGAGAACCCGGAGAAAAATATGCTGACCCCAAAGACCGCACATCAATTTGTGATCTCCTTGATTCTCTACTTAAGCAATTTAGGAAGGTGTAGTTCTGGAGTCACTCTGCTAAATGACAGCATGCTATTTCAAACCATTTCACTAGCTTTTTAATGTAGCAATACAATTTCCTTTCACAGACTATACAACAAAGACTTGCTAAAAGAGAATGGCTTCAAGCGGTGCTAGGAAAAGTGTGAGGTGAGGAAGGTAGAAATTGCAGGCAGCACGGCTGACACCCAACTTTCCCCAAGAGTTGGCGTTGCCACTGAAAGACTTCTGACCCTTTTCTAGGAATCTCCAGGTCTTCTAGCAAGACTCTATGGCAAACCTACACCACCTGTAGCCCTGCAGGTGTTTTGGACTTCAGCTCCCAGAATTCCTGACCATTGGACAAGCTGGCTAAGGCTTCTCGGAGTTAGAATCCCAAACATCTGGAGGGGCACAGATTATGCAGGACTGCTCTATGGTGAACTTCTGGAGGAGTTACATTGATGGTCGTAAAAATTCCTAGAGATAACATTTTAACTGAATCCATGAAAACTAAAATTCACAAAAGCTGAAGCCACAAATGTGGACTGTAGTTGCCCTTTCTTGAGTCCACATACACATATCACAGGGAATATGTGAACAATTATTGGAGGGGTATCATTGAAATAATTGTTACTCATGGCATTAATCTCACTCAGATTGTTGGTCTGTTAAAACTCACTCTTCTGGAGATTTAGCCTTGTCTCTCCATATATAGAGAGAAAGAGATAAAGCAGATATTTAGGGCTGCCTTGCCCTATGCTTTGAGTCTAACCTAGGTCCTCCTCAACGCTACTCTGACATTATGGGAAGGTCTGCAGAACACATACTATCTCTTTCCCAGGAATTAAAACTCATCTGTTGGGGGGTGCTTTGAATGCGATTTTCCTGCTTCTTGGCAGGGGGCTGGACTGGATGGCCCACAAGGTCTCTTCCAACTCTATGATTCTTTTCATTTACTGGTGTTCAATCCTTGAATTAAGTCCCTCTTCAAGCTGTTCCGCAATAAATGGACAGCTTTTAAGAGGGGCTGGTGCAAGCTACAACACTGGGGGAAAGGCATTTATCTGACTCTCTTCTGTATCTCTCTCTTTCACTGAGTTTCCATGGATGAAAAAAGCCTGAATAGGACTTAGATCACTGCCCTTTGAGAAGCATCTTAACACTATTGTAATGGTGCCAATGGCTTCTTTGGTGCCTTAGTAAAGTCATCCTATTGAGAAAGGAAGCTATTGCATTCCTATGCACAATATACCTTTACACCTACAGAGTTCAAATTTACATATTTTCATGAACTCTTACAATCTGAAATACACATGATATATCTTAAATTCTTTATCACTGAAATTGTTTTGGTTACTAAAATTAAAGTTTGATCTACTGAATATTTTTTCAAACAAATGTCACTAATTAGCAGTCAGCCAATGTGGTCAACATACCTCCAGCTCAGCATGTTACATTTAAATTCATTTTTACTTATTCGAAAAACAAATTTATCGCACATTGGTTCCACATTCTCATCTGACTGTACTGTTGACTTCAAGAAATACATTTCCAGCTCAGTGTACAAGTAAAAACTAATGGTGTGCTTCTGATTCTTAGGAATTTGAAATATTTTTTCCCAAACTTGGAAAATGTAATCAGGAAATATGCTTCTATGAAGAAATGAGCAATGAAGATATTTCCATTTTGCTATGACTGCAAGAGCCAGGTTTTCTAGTTTCATCAGTTCTCTCATAAAAAGCGCACTTAATCCTCAAATATGAAACATATATCTTTCCCTAAAAGCCACTAACTTTGGTTCACCATCCCTTGTAATTCAAGGGAATGAAAACACAAATATCTGTATTATGAAAGCTGCCTGTACGTGATGCAGAATTGCTTCATGTCCGCAGGAGCTTAGCTATCCCATAATTCTATTTGCACAATGAAACCTTTACATGAAATCTAATTTTTCTTCTCAATCACCACTGTGATAACAACAGCAGGACTCTGGGCTCCACCATGACATTCATCTTATTACTTGACATATAAAGCCAATATTTAAAAAGATGTATAACTACAGTATCAACGAAATGGAAAAGCAGACAAGAACATGGTGAGTGCGGTGCATCAAAAGATTCAGTTAGTGTTTTTTTTATATCAACATCCCCTCCCCATGCCATGAATCAGGATAATGGTGTGAAATATCAATTCTAGGCAAGGATTTTTTTTTAAAGATGAATTCCTTCCATCTGAGATGCATTTAGGACCTCTGCACATGGGGATAAATAGCCCTGTTTTGGCACTTTTGGCCAGAGCCTGGACAGGTACTGCCGAGTGTCATTTGACAAAGCCCAGCAGACCCTGCCCACATTCTTTCCAAAGTGGAGGGGAAGCATCAGAAGGTGCTTCCTCCTCCACCATGGGGAGGAAAGTGTCCTTCCTCTCCTTTCCCCCATATGATGGTGGAAAGGGTGGCAAGGCAACTCCTGTTGCTGCCCATTGCTGCCCTTTCTCCCATATGATAGAATAACGCCTTGCCGGTACGCCTTGTTCCATCCCCACTATATGATGGGAGAAGGAGGAAGGACATGTGGGGTGCCACAAATAACCCTGCACTCCTTACCTTTTACAGGTGACTGTCGGCGCAATGGCACCTCCCCCCCTTCCCGGGCCGTGTGAAGAGGTCCTAGTGTCAACCCAGTCCCTGATTTCAACAGCTTGCAAATGCATACTAGAAAAAATACATACCAATCCTTTCCCACAGAGCTTTCATAAAGAAAATACAGTATCAGGGTTACTATTATAAGGGGAAGCCCCTTATACTCCATGGTATAAAAGATAAACATTCAATTGCTTAATGGGTCTGCAGATTTCACTGATTTAGCCAAATCTATTTTATAGAAGTCAACTTTTTAAAAGGTGTTTTTGGAAATATAGTAAGCTTATACTAATGTATACCTGCCAGGATGAATACTGATTTTCTATGCAGGCAGGTGGTACAATGCAAGGGACGGAGGACTATGTTCCTTTTTGCTATTGCCCTGGAGAATCTCACTGGCCACCATTTGGGTGACACAAAAACTAGCTACACAGGCTCTTGACAGTCTTTGGATAGCTGCACCAATGTCTTGAGGAATGTCAGTGGGATGCACTTGGAAATAATTAAAACCTAGGATGAAACTGTAGGAGGCACTGCCTTGCCAAATGAAAATTATTCCCTTTCCATGAATCTTTCCTTAATCACCTGAAAATTCTAGGACTCCAGAGCGGAAGGCATTGAAAATTGGATGCACCCAAACCTCTTGAATTTGCTGTGTTCACATTTTCTTTTTAGTTTTGCCTAGCCCGCCTCTTTCAATGCCTAAACTGTACTTGTGTATGCTCAACTAATGTTTTAAGTCACTGTAATACTAGAAATTTGGGAATTAAAGGAACATTTCATGGGGGAGGAAAATTTTCATATGGGGACAATGCCCTGTTTTCTCTTCCCCTCCCAAAACCACACACATCATAACAGAGGTGGCCCTAGGTAATTTTCAACAGTAAGCAAACAGTATTTTGGCGCCCCCCCCTCCCCCACCAATCATTGATATATATTTTCTGTTCATCGTGGGAGTTCTGAGTGCCATATTTGGTTCAATTTAATCATTGGTGGAGTTCAGAATGCTCTTTGATTGTAGGTGAACTATACATCCCAGTAACTACAACTCGCATATGTCAAGGTCTATTTTCCCCAAAGAGCACCTCAAGAGCGCCCCTGGGCAAAATCAACTATACTGCAAGTGCTTACTTTGTGTAATGGGTTGAGCCACCCTTGCATCATAACCACAACCTTGAATAAGAGGGGGGAGGCTTGGGGGCACAAGAGGATAATGAAGTAATCAATAAGCATTTCCTATAGTATTTTTGGCACAGATGCAGCTGCTATTTAGTCCATAAGGCACCATTATTTTGTGTATCAACTACATTAGCAGAAGTTGTGATGCATACATGGATCCAATTGTGTTCCCAGGTCCAATGGCAGGAAATCTTGTGCTATTCCTTTGCTTAAATTCTTGTGATCAAAAATTAAAGGTCACAGGTTTGCACTCCCTCATCTCATTATATTGTAATCAAAACCAGTATTTTCACAAAGTAATTGAGAATAATTGGAGGAACTGCCCTTCTTTTCTCAATAATTTCTAAGAGGATGAGGGGCATATTAATCTCAACTAGTGAAGCCATCATCAAGAGCAGATTGTAATATAACAAAGACAACTGCAGCTAAAAGAAGGGACGAAAGATGACTACAGGAAGGAAGAAAGATCCCTATTACATACTTTTTAAAATCCAACGGGTCATGCCCAAATCATGCAGTGTGCCTGAAGTGGCTCTTTAGAACTTAGCTAATATTTCAGAGGACCAAGATGTAGTAACTGTTCATTTTCTTCCTCTGAAACCCATTAGAGGACACAGTAGGAAGCCCATTCAAGGCCACAGTTGGTTCATATTGCGAAATTATTCATGCCAACTAACAGATGTCAGGGGTTGTTGTTAATTGCTTGAATGCATAAGGAAGAGAGAGAAGCCACTTAAATAGAAGCTTTCACTCATGGTGTAAGCCCAGTTTCCTAGTTTGCACACTAGACATGTCTCCTAACACAGTGAATATTGCACATCAGTCTTACTGTTTCTTGACAAGATTGCATGCCTGTCTTTGCCTTTTTTCAGACTGTTGCATTTAACTATATATACCCTCAGCCTTTTTCTTATTTTTTTAAATAAATATAAATATTCAAAGATATCGCAAAATAAGGGTCATATCCTATTCAAATATATGTAGGCAGAGGTGTATTTGTGTTTCAATCTGAAGTTTAATGCTCAGTTCTATAACTCAGCTCAACAGAGAGATGGTATTGACTGTAAACAGGAATCTTATAAAGAGAAACTATAGTGACTATAGAGAAACACTTTTATTCTTCCCCCAGATTTTTCAAGTTTAGCAGGTTTGTTTACTGAGGTCTGTTCCACACACTTTTGAATAGAAGAGTTCTGTTTTGTCCTCCCCCTTCTGCACTCATACAAACACAACGAGGCACTCATTTTATATCTGCGAGTGGGCATATCTAATTCTAGGGTACTTGGCCCCTGAAATACTAATTTTTAATGGAAGATGAAATCAAGTAAATGGAACCGAGCACAGTAATTAGTTCATATTTGCATTTGCACCCCTTTTAATCACCTATCAAAAGATTAACAATTAAGCCGTGTAACATGAATGCTCAGTGTTCTTTTAGACAAAAGAGGTTTCAGAGATGTGAAGGCAAAGTTTTGACAGAAACTCATTCTGCCTCTTCCATACTTAATCCTATGCTGCCACATACACCTAAAACAGTCTCTTACTCCCACTTATTTCCTGCTATCCATTCAAATCCCACCTCCTGACTCACCAGTGAAGCAAAGATTTTTGAGAACCTACCTCATTTTCAATTTAGTATGCCCACTACTACCTAGCTGTCACTCAGCATGATTTCAGTCTTCAACATATCTGGAAGTGCCATATTATGTCTGAAGACCATATTGATGCTGAAAAGCCGGGGGGCAGCAAAGGAAACTGTGGGGCAGCATAATGCTGTGTTTCCTTACCATCATGTGATCCCTTCCCATGATGTTTCCCTGCTGTCCCTGGCTTCCTCTCTGTTTCTTCTATGAGGAGTCGGGTGTACACCTGATTTCTCTGGGCTCCGCTTCTCTCTGCTGCTAGCATGCTGCCAGCATGGAGTCCAATGGAGCCCCACTGGAAATAGCTCTGTGTCATCTGATGGGCTCCAGGGGACTTTGTGTCGGCTGTGTGCTGACATGCTTCTCGACCTTAATGTGATGAGGTCCTTAAACCCTATTAGCGTCATACAGAGGCATAAGTCTACCTTATAGCATAGGTCCACCTTATTTTTTTTTGGAAGCTAACAATTGTAATGTTGTCTTTCCTGTTTGCATTTTGCCTAATTAACTGGAAAATGTTGCTCTTGGAATGGGTGATAAAATCACTACAATATACAAGTAAGTCACTAGTAAGTAAAATAATATTATTTAGAATGTGCAAATATGATTTAACTCATTGACTCCACCAACTAATTGATTCAAACTTCTTGCCCTGCCTAATTTTATACATGTATTCATACATAGTTATTCACTATATTTGAACTGAATATGCATGAACAGATGTATTTAAATGGATGTAAATTCAAGCTGCCCACTGCATTTTGTTGAGGCAAAAATGAAGACAAAAGCAATGGATGCTAATGATTTAGAAAGGAACTCAGTTCCTACACTTCTCAGAGATAATATCCTTCTAAGATGACATGGATCTTGGACATGCTCTGATGCTTGCATGTTGGTTAGGACAGACTGTGTTTGGGAGTATTCGTATTCTTGACCTGCGTCCAAACTCTAGAGCAGAGTTCTTAACCAAAAGTCTATGGACCCTTTGGGGGTCAGTGAAAAGATTGCAAGGGGTGTGAAAGCTTGAATTGGAAAAAAATCAACTTATTTTATTTATTTTCTCTGACCTCTAACTGAAATCTAATGTTTCCTTCACTTATGAGTATACGCAATCAATTACATATCACATGTAATTTGTTAAGTATTTGAAAAATTGCTTACATTAATCTATACTTTGCTATTACGGTAGTTGTTAAAACTGACACTAGTTCACACATGATCACATACCTGCTGTGTACAAACTATTTTGTGACCTAGCTGGCTAACTGCACTGACCAGCACATATTTTGGTGCCTCTTGGAATCTCTATACCCTTAGGTGCAAGTCTATGGTCATTTTCCAGCTTAGATCACAGCCATGGAGTCATGTTGGAAGACCTAGAAATTCCTAGAGAGGTACCATATTTACTTGATTCTAATGCACCATCAATTATAATGCTCACCTCAGTTTTGAAGGTGTGCATTGCAAAAAAGCAAAAGAAAGAGATTTGTTATCTAATGCCCCCTTATTGGCTTGACAGGCAGGCAGAGACTTTCCAACTGCAAAACTGAGGGGGAAGTTTTGAAGGCCTGGAGAATGAGACCAGTTGGGAAGCCATGCCTCGCTGTTTGGGGCTGACAAGTTCATCAGCCTCAGCCCGACAGAGGGGCACAGATGAGTTTACATATGCAATTCTGACGCACCATCAAATCTAATGCACACACCAGTTTTAGCTATATAATTTAGCCAAAATGTGACCATTAGATTCTAGTAAATATTGTATTCTTTCAGGTGAAAACAATAGCAATGTCTTTATTCATGGTTTTTCACTTTCACGGGAGTCCTGTGCCCCTAACCCCAGTGAATGTGTATTTGTGTAACAAGACTATGAAATACACCACCACAGAAGTGCTAGAGTAACCACTGTATCAACAGATAGATATATTTAAGGGTAAACATATTTCAGAAAGGTTTCCAGTACCATAAAGCTGTCTAAAAATGAGCCATTCTTGAATTAAGCCCATCTGTTTCCTAACATAATGCTGGTGTGTCTTGATTTGTACTCTATTTATTTAATGCATTGCCATGTTGACTTCCATTGCTGGGACAGAACATTTATCTTTACTTTGCAGAGGATTTGCTCTTACATGAGACATATATTCCCTTTATTATGTTTTTCCTTCAATATTTAATTTTCTACATTAATAAGCAGTGAAGTATAGTAAACCTATCTTTGAGCTAAAATACTTTAAAATGACCTGTGCTGTTTTGCAGCAGAACTTCCAGAATGTAAAGCTGAGAGCCAGTGGCTATTTGCATATCTCAACTTCAATAAGAGGAAACCTGGACTTCATTCACTCATTCATTCATCCCTTCTTCTTTTATTTTTCACATGCAAGGCATCAATGGCAACCTGGGAATAAAACAAGCTCCAAGGGCTTGTCTATATAATTATTTGTTTTCCCTATTAGTTATTCTAACGTTGGTTAACGGCTGTTTGAGAATCCTCAGAAGTCCATAGTTAGAAGCCCAACTCAATGCCTGGTTTAAGAGAGAGAGAGAGAGAGAGAGAGAGAGAGAGAGAGAGAAGAGAGAATCTACTCATGACAATTGGGAGACTATTTATATATTATTTTGGTAACAAATTATAACTTCCCAAGCTTTTTTCTCTAGAGAAGTCTTGTGACTATGCTCCTATCTCATAGCCAACAATGGAAAAGGTCATGAAGTTTCCAATCCCACTTAAAGTTCTATAGAGTTGTTTGTGGTCATTATCCTTCAATGGAGAGACATCACAGACTTGTTCAATAAAGGAATTCGATTACTAAAGCTGGCACATATCCAGTTACAGCTAACCAGAAATTAAATTCAAAGACAGCCTCCATCTTATTATATGTCTATATAGCCCCAGTCAGATAAAACAACAAGAGTCTTTTGGCATCTTAAAGACTAACAAGTCTTATTTGGCAAAAGTTTTTTTTTGGACTTGATCCCACTTCATCAAATGCATAATGTGTAGCAAGATAGTTGTTGACAGTAGTGATGATCAGATTCAGAGAGTAATGTGTGTTGAATCAATATTCTTGCTCACAAATATATAACTGAGCACTAACACGTATTATTTGACTGAGTTTCTGGATATGAAGCTCTGGCTTCTAGAAAGTGACAGGGGTCTCATGCATAGCACTATTTTCCTCATACAGAGTCTTATCTAGGAAGTATTTTGTTCAGTTAGCATCCCACGGAGACAAAGTGAGAATTAGAAATGGCCTACTCCCAAGTCCCTTGTCAGATAAACACCCATAATGATCAAGCACTGGAGGAAGGTTTGAAGGAGGAATACTTGCTAAAATGTGTAAATTGCTGGAATTCTGCATACTGTGGATTCCAGCTAATGAAGGAAATGTAGCTTGTTCTGTAGGTTTCCATCTTTCAAACTATGGCTTGGAAAGTTTAAATGCATGTTGTAATGGATTGGGCCTACCTTGAAGGGCTGGTGTGTTAGGATTTCTAGGCCTTAAGGATAAGTCTTATCTAAGCCAGAAGAGAGAAGGGCGCGCACACTCCTTATATGTGTGCGCGCCCTCCTCTCTATATGGTAGTGGTGCCTGATTGGTAGAGAGATTGGAGAGATTTGCATAGCAACAGAAGGTAGAGGGGGCCAGAGTGCAGTAATCTGAGTCAGTCAGGGAGAAGTCTGTAGGAGAGGATGGAAGTGTTTTTAGGCAGGAGGAAGGATTTAAAACTTAGAAGCAGCCTTCGGGGAGAAGTGCTGAGTTTTGAAAATAGCCTCTGGGAGACAGAGTGCTGGTGTTTTGTGATCCTCTAATCGGGAGAACTGAGAGTTCTGAAAAGCCCTGTGAGTGAATATTGTTTTGTGAAGGAACCATTTACTGTAAAGAAACAACTTGACAACCTGCTGTAACCAATACGTGTTTGTACCTCTCATAACATATGAGAAACCTTCATGTTCCAGTCTAAATAAATGTTATAAATCCATTTTATTTACTTCACCACAGTTAGTGTGTCTTTCTGTGTACAAATATAATAAGGGGGCCTGATTGAACTCTCTTTATATCAGAGCTTTCCCTCCAATTTTGAGTGGCTCTGAGGGCTAACTCCGGTGGTCAGTCAGGCTGACCGGTGTAAATTGGTGGCATTGGTACAGTGGATGGTCAGAGGTTGGGCCGTCCATTGTACATGTCCTTTGTTTAATCTCTGTGTATTTTAATATGCATTTTATAGAAAGATGTTTTAATATGTGTATTTATACTGTTTTGCAATGTTTATGTGTTTTAATTATTCTGTAATCCGCCTTGAGCCATGAAGCAAGAAATAACATTATTATTATTTTTACTGACACAAAAGCACAGTATGTCACATTATTATTATTATTATTATTATTATTATTATTATTATTATATCAGTGAATTACAGTAAAGTAGTTACTATATTTGCAATTATAGTTACAAATGCTATCATGATGCTTTCCTCAAATGTAAGTTATTGAGAGTTGCAATAATTATGCAATAATTATTGCCCTAGCAATGTCAGGATCTCATTCACCCTAGCCTACCATGAAGGCAGGTTGTGGGCCCAAATAATGGATTCTGATATGTACAAGTCCTCAACAGAAGGCAGAGGGGAGCAGAATACAATAATCTGAGTCAGTCAGAAAGAAGTCTGTTGGAGAGGAAAGAAGTTACCTGTCTGAATGCATCTTCCCTTATGAATCTGCTAGGACTTTAAGATTGTCTGGGGAGGCCTAACTCGCGTCATAAACATGTTTGGTGGGGATGAGAGACGGCCTTCTCAGTGGTGGCCCCTCGGCTATGGAACACCCTTTCTGGGGACATTAGATCAGCCCCCTCCCTCTTAACATTTCAGAAGAAAGTCAAGACTTGGTTGTTTGAGCAAGCGTTTGAAAATGCAAGGTAAAAGACATAGAAATTGGAATGACTGGATGGGACAATGTTTTTATTAGGAGAGGCAAATGATGTATGCTTTTAGTATTCTTGTTATGTTTTTATATTGTGTGTTAATGTTTTAAAATGTTTTATGGTATTTTTGGGCATCGAATCAGCCCTGAGTCGCCTAAGGGCTAAGGGCTGAGAATGGTGATATATAAATATAGTAAATAATAAATAAATAAACCTGGATGACCTAAATGATCTCTATAATCTTTTGGACAAGGAGCTAACAGTATGCTCTTACTCCCAGGATTCCATAAAGAGTTTTAAAGAAAGGTTTAAAGTTAATCTTTAAAAATGTGGTGTAAACACCAAGAACGAGGAAGCCCTGGCACTTGAGCATTATAACTGAATTTTATAGGGGCATGAATAAAGGGTGAAAGGGAGAAATGTGTCAAGAGGAAGGTGCGTCAAGTAAACCCTTGTCATGATCATCTTCCATCTGGAAATCTATGTCTTCAGTGTGAAAGACCACGTGGATCCAGAATAAGTATTCACAGTCATTTACGGACCCATCACAAAGACTCTACCTCTGGAAGACCATCATATTTGGTCATGAGTGATCACCATGATCATGACCACCAAACTACAAATGCCAGGATTCCATAGCTTTGAGCCATGGCAGTTTCAAGTCAAAGTGTATTTATTCTACATTGTAGATCAGTGATGGACAAGCTTTTGCGGTTGGTGTGTCAAAATTCGCCAAAAATCTGAGCATAACTTGGGTGGAGTGTCACTTCAAGAAAAAAATGGCAATATTTATAGTTTAAATAAGAAAAATGTATAATCCATGCTGAGTTATAGAGTGAACAATACTCAAATATTCAGATATTAAATTTGTAGAGCCTTTTTCAAATTTAAGGATGGAATGAGTTTGGCTCTTATAAGGTGTACTTCTCTATGTCTGCGTGTCATCAAAAATAGCCATGCGTGTCAGTGCTGACACGAGTGTCATAGGTTCACCATCACGGTTGTAGATGCAACTTTGTACCTCTACAGCTTAGCAGTCAGGATTTCTCAATACCCCTGCCTTTGATACTTTCTAGATCAGTGGTTCTCAACCTGTGGGTTCCCAGGTGTTTTAGTGTACAACTCCCTGAAATTCCACCCAGTTTAACAGCTGTTAGGATTTCTGGGAGTTGAAGGCCAAAACATCTGGGGACACATAGGTTGAAAACCACTGGTTACATTATATGACTATCTCCACCAAAAACTTGCCTTTCCCTCCCAAATGGACCTAATCTTAGCAATATTTTTACAGATCTAATCTCTATTGAGTGCCACTTAGGGGAGAGAAGGGTGGGGTATAAATATAGGAAATAAAAATAAATAAATAAATATTCCTATTCATTTCTCTGACTTTCAAGTGAGAGATGTCCATGCCTGCTTATTTTATTTTTGGTCCTATGTATGTGTTTGTGAAGAAAAGCCTATAAACTGATAGACACACCTATTAAATATTTAGATATTATGGAGATTTTTTTTGTGGTCAAAAATGAGGGACCTCTGAAGTCAGAGAGGTCCCTTGCTGTACAGCAGGATAAAGCTTATCCTTGGGTCTTTATCTTAATGAGGTTTTAAATAATTCTCTCTTTTGGAAACCTTTTTACATCAGCTTGCCTGCACAGAAGTGTCTGCTGGATTCCGTAGAGGATACTGGAATATATTAAAGGTTACATGCTCAGTTGATGCAGTGGACAGGCCAATTGGGCATATTCTTAATGGATGTGGGAATGACAGTAAGAATAGACATGTTCCTCTAATTGTGATTGTAGGGAGAGATTTGTAGTGGTGAGCAAGCTGACTCTCAAAGATGCTTGTCTCCTAAATCATCATTGCATCTTCTTACTAAGGAACCCTAATATGATTTCAAAGAATCTCAGGTTTCCAAATAATACAGAAGTGCTCTATTTTTAAATGATTTTTTCCTTCCTGAGTCTTACATTCCAGACATAGTCCCACTCAGGCCCGTAGCCAGGATTTTGATTTGGAGGGGGAGGGGCTGAGTTTATGGGGGGGGGGGGGGAATCTACTCTAGCAAACCTTTTGTATCATTATCCCAATACCCCCATGCATATGGGATATATTGAGTATGGTGATCAGATCATGATATGAATAAACACAACCGTTTAAATAATGTACCAGTAAGGCCTTCTTGTGGACCACCCTGAGAATTTGGTGGGGGGGGGGGGGCTGAAGCCCCTCAACCCCCCCCCCCCCGCCCCCGGCTACATGCCTGTCCCACTGCCAGGCAAGGATAAAAGGGTGATTTTTCTCCCTAAAAATGTCAAAGTAAATATTATATCAAGTAAAATTCCAATATCCAGCAAATATATAGAATATATCCAGTGTACTACAGTTGTGAAGTCTTAGCTCTGCCCTTTCCTCTCCTTTGCTTCAGTTCTTCCTGCTTATAGGTTTTCCCAATAGTGTTGATATCTTCCTTTGTATTCGTTTTGGGTGGAGCATAAAAACCCCTAAAGGCCAGCGTTAGTTGGTCTATTCCATTTGCCTATGCAGAGCTCTCTTGTTGGACTCCTCTTTTTTTTGCAACAGAGCTACAGGGAATAGAGGCTTGGAAATTGTCTGGTAATCCTAGGCCCTAGCAATTCAAAACAGGCATCCTTAGCACCTGCATTCAGCAGTATCCATATACTATCAGTCCTAGGGACAACAGAAGCTTTGGACCAGCTTAAGCTTCACAGGAAAGAAGATCGAGACAGTTTATAACCATTGCTTTGCACCAGAGGCAGGAAACTTTCAAAGACTCCAGAGAGATGACAGCAACCAGCAAAATCTCCTTTTGTAATGTATTGTTTCAAGTTATCTTATAATAGCCCCGGGTGGAGTTAACTCTTTATTCATCTTGTTTTCAGTAAACTTGTTTTGGTTATCTTTTCACCTTGCCTAAAGTGCCTCTATGTGCTAAGGGTCATGATCTTATCAGAAGGTATACAGGTAGCCCCCAAGTAAAACCAGACACTATAGTTTTCCCAAAGGCTCGGGCGTGCCATCACAACAGTTACAAAATTTAGAATTTGGGGTTTTTAAAAAATATTTTGACCAAAAATATGAACATCTCTTAGAAGTATTTGAAGTGTTTGAATGCTTTCATCTGTATTCATTTCATTTTCTAAAAATTCTTCCCACCAAATTTAAGACGAAATTAGTTCGTTTTAGCACTTTTGAGTTTTTAATTTTCCAAGTCCTTTTCATTTGATTAATGAAGGAATTATAAATCTTTTTAAAAAACCAACAAGAACCAGGAATAACACTAAAAAAGCAGGAGTATTCCAGACAGGAAACAATCAGGGCCAGCTAATACCATTCAACAAAGGATTCCCCCAGGCAGGAAGCAGCCAGGCTTTGAAGCTGCAAGGTCATTAAATGCTAATCAAGATGGCCAGTTGCAACATCCACACTTGTTCCAAACAGACAAGAGTTCTTTCTCCCACTCTGGACATTCCACAGATAGATAGATAGTAGGGCTGGGCGGTTTCGTTTCATTAATTCGTAATTCGTTAATAATTCGTTAATTTTTTTCAATTACAAAACGATAACGAACCATTCTGGAGCAATTATTAAAAAAAACGAATTTTCAAAAACGTTTTGTAAATGCTTCGTATTTCGATATTGTATTCGTTTCGTTATTGTTTTGAGGTCGTTTCGTTATTATTTCCGCATGTCTGGGCCAGTTTTATGGTTTAATTAGTGAAAAAAAATTATAATATCACACCAACAGTCAACAACAGAGGGAGAGGGAAGCTTCAGAAGGTTTTGGAGGTTTTTTAGCGTATTTCGCGGTCGCGTCTGCCATTAACGAATCGATTCGTTATTGTTTCGGAAATCGATTCGTTAATTTTTTACCATTTACAAAATTTCGTAAATATCGAACTTTTTAAAAGGAAAATTTTGTAATTATTTTAAATATCGAAACAAAAAAACCCCCCAAATACAAATCAATTTTAGAAACAAATTTTTCCGTTGTTACCCAGGCCTAAAAGACAGGTCTTTGGCATTACAATGTAAATCAACTGATATTGTTGGGTAAGCCTTTAATCCAAAGCATGGGTGTAGGTTTGGATGGATAGATAGACACCTCACTTGCCTATTTTCTAACAGACCCTACAACCTCTGAGGATGCCTGCCATAGATGTGGGTGAAATAACAGGAGAGAATGCTTCTGGAACATGGCCATACAGCCCGGAAAACTCACAGCAACCCAGTGATTCCAGCCATGAAAGCCTTCAACAACACTTCAACCACACATTGAATAACAAATATTTTTAAAACCCATTCTTCTCCTCTACTCTGTATCTTTTCATTTTCTTTTTCTCTTTTTAATGTATTAAACATATTTGACTTACCTCCCCAGAGAAAGCTTGTCCATTCAGTAGGTGTTCTGACCCTTGGCTGTCTTCGCTGCCGAAGTGTAACCGTATTTCTTCCAAGCGATGACTGTATGTCATGGGCCCTCCAGAGATGTTGACCAAGTGTTCTTTGTCCAGACGTAGAGAAACATGCCTCCCTGTATTATACATTGTCCCACTGACCTAAACAAAACAGAATTTAGAAAAACAGCATGAAGTTGAAAAATATTACCTTGTTTCAGTTTCAGCCACATACCTTTAAATCTCTCTAGTTGATCTAGAGGAAATTCACAAACCCTTAAGGGCTTCATTTTTTCTGCTTTGAGCACTGTATTATATATTGGATTGTTTTTAAAACTATACATATTTCATGTAATATATGTGACATATACTCATTTTACGCACAAGTATGGAAAGAACCCAATAAATGTGATTAGTTTCTCTCTAAATAAGTAAGAGTGGGGAGGTGTTCCTTATATGAGACTTAAAAAATGGCTTCATTACTAAATTCCAGGTCTAAGAAAGGAGAATATTTCAATGAAAGGATAAATTATTTACACTGTATTTAAACATATCAAAAATTCAACTTCTTTATTCTCACTGGGAAAAAATATATAAAAACAAGTAGTACAGAAGTCAAGATTAAAAAATAGAGGGATCCTCTTGAGATTACTGAGTACACCCATTTTACTGACTACAATAATAGATCAATTGAATCTATAGGACTTTCACCAGTGTTAACCTAACAAGTTCTTTACATTCAATGGATTTGGTATATCAAAACACTTTCACACACATAGTCTTTATTGGCATATAACAACAAAATCACAACACAGGTATATACAACAAGAGGCGAAAGGTAAAGGTTTATCCTGACATTAAGTCAATTCATGTGCAACTCTGTGGGGTGTGCTCATCTCTATTTCTAAGCTGAAGAGCTGCTGTTGTCTGTAGACAACTCCAAGGTCATGTGGCCAACATGACTCCATGGTGCGCTGTTACCTTCCCACAGAAGTGGTACCAACTGATCTGCTCACATTCACATGTTTTTGAACTGCTAGGTTGGCAGGAGCTGGATTAACAATGGGAGCTCACCCCGTTTCCCAGATTTGAACTGCCGACCTTTCAATCAGCAAGCTCAGCAGCTCAGTGGTTTAAGGATAAAATCTGCAAGTATCAGAAAAGACTGCATCAGGGTTGTTCATAAGATACGGAATTTTATAGCACCCTTGCCATTGAGAACACTGAAAAAAATGATTTTCTTTATTTCCTTGATTTGGTATAATTGGGATTAACAGAGGGATTCTGCCAACAAAACCTGTCTGAAATTGTTGTTTTACATGAATTGTCTGCCGTCTTTTCTCAAGAGGCATAATTGCAATATAATTACAAAAAATCAACTTTTGCTAGTTATTATCAACCCTGATCTTGGATAGAAGATCCTACAGTTGTTTTCCTATCATCGAGGGCCCCAACCACTGGGATTCATTAGGATTAAGTTTTTGTATTGTAAAACCTAGCTGTACAATTGTGTTGTATTCACACTCATATTATACCAGCAATAAAAGGGAGGCTACTCTGAGAAAAGGTAGATGATGCTGTTGTTGCATGCCTTCGGGTCGATTTTAACTCATAGCAATTTGCTGTACTCAGAAATGATTTATATTCTGGTTGATAGTATTGTGGCCCTTTTTAGGAAAAATGATTTTTAGGGGGCACTGTAATTATCATTATGATCAGGAAATAAAAGAAGTGTATATAAAACTCTAATCCTGATCCTAACTTTTGATACAAAATGATTTCACTGGAGGCAGAACATGAATGTAAAGTTGGGGTTATTTATTTATTTCATATACTTGTACCCTGCCCTTCTCACCCCCAAAGGGGGACTTGGGGCGGCTTCACAGCAAGCACCATTCGGTGCCATCACAATAATAAAAACAATCAACAAATTCATTAAAAATGGAACATTAAATAAACAGTTGTTAAAACGCGCCAGTTAAAATCAGAGTCCAGGTCAATTCATTGTCACTTCAAGTTGCTTATGTCTTCTTTTCATTAGCTGCTATTCAATGGTCAAACGCAAGGTCCCACAACCAAACCTTGAGTTTCCTTCTGAAGGATAGGAGGAAAGTGGCCAATCAGATGTCTCTGGGGAGGTAATTCCACAGACAGGGATGGCCACTGCTGAGAAGGCCCTGGCTCTCATTCCCACCAATTGTGTTTGCGATGGTGGTGGGATCGAGAGCAGGGCCTCTCCAGATGATCTCAAATTTCATGATGGTTCGTAGCAGGAGAAACGTTCACACAGATAGTCCAGGCCAGAACCATTTCGGGCTTTAAAGGTTAAAACAAACACTTTGAATTGTGCTCGGTAGCAGGTCGGCAGCCAGTGGAGCTGGTGTAACAGAGGAGTTATGAGATTAATAACGCTTCCTAAGAAGCTATTGTCTCTTAGAAGAGCAGGCACAATTTTAATTGGAAATGGAAAGGAGGTCCATCAGATAAGAAGTAGTGCAATCACACATCCTTTTAGTGCAGAGGAGTCAAACTTGTGGCCCCCCAGATGTTTTGGCCTCCAACTCCCAGAAGCACTAGACAGCTTGTCTTATGGATAGGAATTCTTGAAGCTGAAGTCCAAAACACCTGGAGGGCCACAAGTTTGACCCCACTGTTCTAGCATTTCCATTTGTGGTGGTGGTGGTGGTGGGGGGGGGGGAAATGAAGGTCAGAAGTCAACAGCACAGAGTCATGCAGAAATGAAAGTATCTATTTTGTGAACCTCAGAATATTGATCCCCTATTGTTGAAAGAGGTATCTGGATTCCTTTCATACCCAAGGTACTAATTTTCTTGACAAAAAAGAGACAAGTATAGGAAGTTGCTTGGCGCTTTGTATGTGAGATCAAAATGTCTTTGACTTATGACAACTAAAATTATAAAAAGGTTAGAGCAATTTCTCTATGAGGAAATTTTGCACCAGGCTGTATAGCATAGCAACTACATCTCAACTTGGATTACTTTTAAAATACAAATTCATAGAGGATAGCACTATCACTGGCTACCAGTCACAAAGGTTATAGATAACCTCTAGTATACCCATACACCTGTTTCCCATTTAGGTTGGATCAACACTGCCATATACAAGTGATTCAATCTGCATTACATAGCAATGCAGATACAGACTAAGGCATCTGGTTGGTCAATATGAACCAAAATATGAAATTAGATACACTTTTGATTTGATCCAATATAGCTCTTCTTGGGTTTTTATATTCTCTTGAGAGAATCTATGAAGATACTGGAGAAGTGCTTGGAGCCAGCAAATATGGTCCGCTTTATGTTACCACTTCTGCACAACCCTAGAAAAAGTGTCACTGATAGTGTAGTATTGCAACAACATTCTGGCCAAATAGATTTAATGTTCTGTTGTGGAAAGGAATCCCCATTTTTAAAAAGCTAAAGTGGAGTAGCATTAGGAAACCTCTATTGCTGCTATGTTGAAGTCTGGCAATCAAGAAAGGAGATCTTCCTTTATTCGAGGTGACTTTTGACCAAAGAGACATTTCTTTTTGAGAAAAAAGTAAAACTGAATCCTATTTCCCCAGTATTTTTTTTTTAAAAAAACCTACAAGTTGTATCCAAACAGTAAAAGTAAATTGGGACAATTTGTATCAATTAGAGGAAAGGATAGCAAGGGCATGCTTTGTTGAGTTTTAATTTGAAGGGAGCGCCTTGGCAATTACATACGTATTATATCCTATAGTAGCACATTGGCACTGTAATCACTAACATTGCTGCAGTGTCATCTTTTCCGTCATGTCTTGTTTTGCTGCACATTTCCCTGTAAGAAAAGTCACATCATAGAGACATTGTGACAGAAGTTGAAGCCAATCACCAAAAATTTGCTTCATTTTTATGTCACAGGTGTTTGATGGTTTCTTTTATATTTCAGATCATAATAAAGCTGGATCTACCATTTGAATCTGCATTATATGGTCAGTGCAGACCCGCATAATGCAGTTCAATGCAGTCAAACCATACAATGCAGATTCAAACTGCATCATATGGTAGTGTTGATCCAGCCTAAGAGATTTTGTATATGTCATACAAAATGATTTATTCATGCCCAGACCTGGGATGAGGTAGGGAAAGGAGAACAATTTTGCTTTTGTTCTCTAGTTTCTTTTCTTAGTATTAGCCTTTAAAATTTGCTGTAATATTTCAATGAGGGGTTGCTTTTACTTTTGTTAACTATTCCTTGTAAATTAATTAGAAAAAATGTAGACAATGTATGACCTGTTTGAGCAGACATTTTGTTGTTTTTTTTAAATGGCACATGTTACTAAACATACCATTTGCTTCTGAAAGATATTCAAAATCCATTTTTACTCTGTTGGATGCAAATCTTGCATTAGACCACCCCTGTTTTTTTCTCTTGAGGTGAAAAATGACTCAGCTGGAATTGTAATAATTTTGAATGGATGATAAACGAAAGTCAGAAAAATTCTTGTGAAGATGCTCTGTTAATTAGGATGATTGAACTATTTTCTGCTGTTCACTTCCTGGCTCCAAAATAATTTGTACTCAAGAAATCTGGCCAGGAAGAATAACATGGAGGTGAGAGCCTTATGCAGGGTTTTTTCCCCCCTGACAGTGGGGATAGGGTGGGGGGGTGGGGTGGGGATTACAACTAGTGTTTCAACAACCTGAAGTGTTTCAGGAAATGTTTGTTTTCATGCAAAAAAATGCAAATTGAACAAAATCCATTGTTTCTAGAAAATAGTTTCT
This sequence comes from Anolis sagrei, assembly GCF_037176765.1. Taxonomy (NCBI): domain Eukaryota; kingdom Metazoa; phylum Chordata; class Lepidosauria; order Squamata; family Anolidae; genus Anolis; species Anolis sagrei. The sequence goes on from NC_090022.1 coordinate 141,302,163, forward strand.
GTGCAAAGTAATGCATTTGTTTTGGAAATCTCACACCATTTTCACTGCTAGGGCTCCAAGCTATGGAGTTCTGGGAATTGTAGTTTAGCGAGGCCTCAGAAGTCTAGAAGAGAAGGTCGAAGACCTTGTAAAACTGCAATTCCCATAATTCCATAGCATTGTGATATGGCACTTACAGTAGTGTTGAACTGCATTAATTCTACAGTGTAGATCCACCCTGGGTCAGTTTAGCAAGCACCCTTCAAAATCCAGGGGTTTCTTGCAAGGAAAATGCTTTCCTCTTTAGCAACCTTCAGACCTGATCTCTCTCTCTCTCTCTCTCTCTTTTTCTCTCTCTCTGCTATCTATCTCCACCTTCCCTATAAGGACTTCCTGCCCCTTCATCCTCATTCTTTACTAGCTGTGTTCTTCAAGAAGGTATTGAGTTGTTTTTGCAATTTTCTTCACACAGCAAGTATTTCACAAACCATTCAGATTTCAAAGTCTGTTCTCAAATTGGCAGTCATTCTTCGCAAAATACACATGTGTGGCTGTTTTCTATAGAAAACAGGATTTTCTATTTAGGAAGCATCACAAGAATATTACTTGCGGTATAAAAATGCTGAGGAGAATGCTGTCTTGTGTACAAAAACAACAGCACATGAATTTTGGTCAGAACACATGCCAAGCAACAGAGGTTACATAATCAGTCCAGAATTGATGTCGCAAGGTTTTCTTGACATTCCTCAATTTTTTTAGCCACAGCAAGCATTTTTCTAATATTGTTTCTCATCACTACTACGCATTTGCCCATAGCATTTTCTTCAAAGGTTCTGAAGATTCCTATGCAGCATTTGGATGGTGAGGGCAATGGTGGGGTGGAGAGAGCAAAGGGGAAGTATGTCCCCACAAGGCAGCAATTGTCTGCCACTGGGTTGCTGGAATTTGGCCAGTAATACACCTTTAGGATATGCTGATTCTATAAATATTGCTTTCTAAGCTATTATTAAGGAAAGGTCTTGGGCTTCCAACTGATTCTCCAACTGCTGGCTTTATTCATTATTGAGTGTTTGAGAGCTGAAACTGTGTAATTTCAGTATTCTATGCTGCACAAATGATTCTCCAGCATGCATAAAAAGGTTTGCCAGTGCTCTGTATTCAATATTGTTCTTTTTCTTCCTTTACTTTCACATCCTTCTGGTGCTGTCAGAAATTGCCCAGGGAAGAAATAAGGGTAAAATATCTCTGCATCTTTAAGAAAGCCAAGTTTCTACTTGTATTCAGAGATGCTGAATGTGGCTCTGAAGGACATCAACAGAGTGGCAACACAGAACGGGGTCAGGACAGTAGGAATGCAGGCTGTGCACTCTACATGGCAAAAATAGGTTTTTATCTCATGGTGAACAGATTGCTTGCTTTTATGTGCTAAATGTTTCCAGTTCCAACTTGAGAGCACAAAATGCTGCCAAATGGATGTACCCCACATTTTTTTATGAACAGCCTCCAACTCATAAATGCACACCTGTGTTTTCTGAAAACACATTTTGCACAACATGCCTGATCATTATTATCATCATCACATATACTGACGCCTTGCCTTTTCTCCAAAAGTTGGAGTTTATGTGGCTTATAGAAATTAGAATGAATTGAGATCTAAAACACACACATATAAAAACATACCACCTTGTGAATTTCAACCAACTATAGAATTAAAATGACTGAAAACTTAACTATTCAAATGAAAAATTTAATGTTAATGTATAAAAGGACAGTATAATATTAAACATTACTTCATTATGTTTTTTGCCACATAACTTTAAAGCAGGGATGGGCAATTACGGAAGGCTAAAATGTCACATGAGTCTATCAAAAGACCTTAAAAGGCTGGACCCCATCACTACAATTAAAAAACAAACCAGCTTTTGCCTCTAAAGTGTGCTAAACATTTTCTTAGGGGTGTGGGAGAATTTGTTAGGTTTGTAGGCCCCAGGCTATATTAGGCCCAGGAGATACCATTTTGTAAACAATAGGATGTAAACATTAGTCACTTTCTGTTTGAGGAAAAAGCCTCTTATGAGCGTAAACTGTCCTGCGAAGGAATGTAAATAAAATGTTATAGTATTTCCTAGAGGGCATTTGGGGGCAGATGTTTTTGCAGGACTTGGAGTCACAAAAAACTATTTGAACTCCACATGCCAGACTTTACCTGCCTTTTCACAACAAAGTATTAATTAATTGGTCATCTTGGGGAATGTTGCCTTCAGATTCTGTAAACTGGATGTGGGTTATTGCCCTGGATCTCTAGTATATAAATGGCCATATTGTATAGTTTGTTTTCAGCATAATAATATTGTTTTAAAAACTTCTGAAAGCTTGTCTGAATAGAGAAATCCCCACTTGTGTATGGAAGGTCACTGAGACGGCGGACAGTGAAGCCTTATTGGGAAAAGAGTTCCAGAAGTAGGGAGAATTCACCGAGCAGGCCTTCCTTTGAATTCCCACCAAATTACCCTGTGAGGATGGTGGGACCATGAGTAATACACGAAGTCATTCATAAAGTCATTGGGATTTCTCTGGAGATGAAGCAAAGCTTATAATTCATATTTGAAATAAGCATCAACATTTGAGTTTAAAGATGTGAACTAATGCATTCCTTAAATTTCTTGACCATCTAAGAAGATTCCCTGTGAAATATAACTGAGATTTGTTATGGTTAGGATGGATGGGTAATCATGTTCTCCTGTGTTGGCACATTCTGCTGTGCTGTTAGTGCCTTCATCTGCACAGATTGTATTATTCTAAATCAGCGGCATAAGTGTCAGCAAAAATCTAAGCAAACCAGCACATATTTCCTACTGCAGGCCATCAATGATATCCTTTACACTATTTTGCAAAATAACAATAGCAGGGCTAAATTGGAAAGCTACAGAAATGCTTTAAAACTGAAATACATGGATCTGCAGGGCTACTTATTCAAATAGGCATGCTAACTAGAGAGACAGTTTCTTAAAAAAATTGGCATGGCAAAAAGTCACACAGCTAACCAAGACGCAAGGACTGCAAAATGGAAGTGTACATTTCAAATGTAGCTTCAGATAAGATTTTGAGTTCTCCGCTCACCCAATCTCCCCAGTTCTTTCCCTTGCAACCAGGGCATACATGGAGGCACCAGGGCAGTTGAGGGAGGGAGCTGGAGCAAGCGGGAAAGCCAAAAGTGACAAATTGCTTCTTCATTCTCTTCACATGGCTTTCTTCCCATTTGCACAGCTATGTCAGGCTTGGGGAAAGTAGGGCCAGTGGTCTCTCAAGCTCAGCACTTCCCAAAGCCTACAGAGCAGCTGATGTCTGAGGCATTTGCTGGCAGTCGTTGCAATCGCTCTTGCTTCCTTCTTCCAAAGCCTAAGCTTGTTGTGTAAATATGATATATAACTGTATGTAGATATGGGAAGGAGGCAGACAGAGGGGTAGTGGCAAACTTGTGAATAATCAGATCCATAGATGTCTAGCTTGTGAATGTGGAGGACTGACTGTACATATCTTAATGTAGGGGTTCCACGAGGAATATCTGCTTTTGCACAGACCTACCTACAAACTAAGGTCATGTCCTGAGACGGCCCTCCAAGTGCTCACACTGCCCTTCAATCTGCCCCCCCCAAAGTCTTCCCCCCCACCCCTGCCACAACCGCCTTGTGCTCACACATGCATGCACACTGCACAGCCAGTGTTCACAGGCACACAGTGGTGGCAGCAAGTGCGCATGTGCAGTGGTGGCACGGGTCCATGAGCATGGGCAGTGGCATGTTTGTGGATGCATATGATAGTGGCAAGGACCTGAGGGCGGTGGCATGGGCAGTGGCAGTGGTGGTGAGAACATGTGTGTGGTAGCAAGCTTGTGGCACAGCCAACACACACACCCTCACACAATGAAAGTGCCCCCCCTCCAAACAATCTGAGGGACTGTAAACTGGCTCTCCACTTAAAAAGTTTGGGGACCCCTGGTCTAAGATAAAATGGGGGAAGCAATCAAAGAAAAATATCATTTCTCTCTCTCTGTCCTCTTCTCTTCAACATTTGACAACAATTATCAAGTTCACTATATATGTGAAAGTGGGTTATATACTCAGAAACACCAAATATATCAATCAATGCTCCTGCCATGGTGAAGGCAGTATCTGCCTTGGAAAATACAGGACAGCCACTGTTTGGTACAATTACCACTACACAGAAATTTCAGAATGGGGACATGAATCTTGTCCATGAAGAATAGGAACCAAGCTCAGCAGCAGATGAGAACCCTGCAAGGTCTTCACTTGCTAGCTCCATTGAGTTGCCTGCAAGAACCCCACTTTTGATGGATTTGAGTCTGTGGCATGCCAGATAAGTGAAATAGCATGCATGCTGCAATCCAACATATTGTTTGGGGGCAAATATGGACATATATTGTGAGGATAATCAGGCTCATAGCAAACTTGTTATAAACCACATATTCACTGGGAGGAGGTAACTTGATTCACACAACAATGTAATAACTAGCCCTACATCATGGCCATTATGCCTAGCTTCTATAAAGCCTTGAACATAAGCATTAAATAAGTCTTGAGGGTTTCTTCCACCTTTAGAATACTATAATTGTGTCTAACTTCTCAGCCCACATCTATTTACATAATTATTCTCTGTTTACTACATGCACTGAAAGAGTACAGGTTATTCATACAACGTTGCAATGCTGGCTAAATGCAATCTGCAAAAATGTTCCTATTTATTTTAAAAAAGCAGGCTACTGAATGACATTAACTGCTGCTATTCTGTTCTCATTAAAATTCATACTGTAGATTAAAACAGGAATAATGCAGGAGCAACTATTAGCAAAAAATACGGGACTGCTCTCTGCCCTTTGGATTTCATACCTTATTTAGCTCGGTACTGCACTGTGTACGTGAACACTTTGAAGGATCTTTCTTCTGGTGCCAGTCCCTCAGCGTGAGAGCTCTTTAAGTTTGTCAGTAATGAAGCTCATAGACTAAATGCAAATACGAGGACTTCTCTTTTTCCTGTGAGACTTGTCTCTCTGATGAAAAAAAGCTTTCTATTAAAACTGGGGCAACATTTTGGATTCTATTGTTTCAACAATATGAAACAAAACATCATGACGATCTAGCATTTTGATGAAATGATGAACAAAGTCCAGTAGGTTGGAACAAAAACCTTCTTATCCAAAATAAGCAAATGAATTGCCTCCAGAACTTAGTCCAGACTCTTTTTCAAGATTGGCGAGTTCAGTATTTTATTCGGCTCTTGACTACTATTTCTCTCTCCCCCCCCCCCGATTATCCCTTCTTTTTCTACTGTAAATGTGATCGCTTCGTTTACTTTGCTTAACATGATATTATGTCACACATCCCCTTCCTTCCAGTCTCAGAGATGACCACTGACAGTGAGGTGATGCCTTTGTAGTAATCCATAGAATAAGAAAAGTACAGGATGAGCAAGGAGTCCAAACTTATAGAAAAATGGGCAATGCCTTAGCAGCTTCATAATTTAGATCATTTTTAGATCATTTTTAGATCATTTTTTTATCTGTCTCTGCTTTCAACAAATATTTTCATTTTGGCTGAATTACTGTCTAATTGTTTGGTATCAGTGACACTACTATGAATGTACGTATAAAAAGATAATAGCAATAATACATGGAAGAACTGTATAAGAGATATGAAAGAGTAACATATTCATTAAAAAAGAACTATATGAAGATGAACCTTCAATTTTAGAGTACTTGGGAGAAATACGTCACCAGGAACAGATGTCATATCATTAAAGCTGCTTCATTCTAGAGAGACAGAATCTATTTTAGTTCTAAAATCTGTCAACTAATATGAAAAATAGACAAATGGTCCACAAATATTCATTCCAATCCTTAAGAAATAGGACCCAGAAGCATCTATTTGATTGTATTTGAATTTTTTAAAGCATAATGTTGGCATAAAGTTTGATAGTTTTGACATATTTTAGTATAGCTGTTTCTACTTGTCTGTGTAACTTGTTTCCTCGCAAGTCATAGAGCATTCCCACTTTTGATGTGGATTTCCCTTTGATTTTTTAAAATCTTGTGGAAGAGGTCTCTTATTCTTTCTTTTTTTTTTGTCACCTTCTATTTCTCTGCACTGATGATTTTAGAGTAGCTTTTCTGTCCGTGCACACAGACCATTAGATCTGACTGTTTCTCAAGGATCTGACTATTTCTGGCCCTTTTAACTTTTGCTTTGCATCTGTCTGTAATTGCAGGAAAAGTTTAATCCGTCTTTTTCTTTTTAGTTGTAGATAGTGTCTTTTTGCATTCCTCCCTGACAATGTGTCTGTCGTCTTCAATTCTTCTGGCTTCCAGTAAATTAGGGTTAATAATGCAAATCGATTTTTCACATTATTTTAATTATTTACAGGAATGTTCTTCAGGTTGTATTTCAGCATGAACATTGGTTTTGTGTTCTTTTCATGGCCTGTGTCACAATGTGCTCCTTGCTTGTTTTTGCAGAGAGAATGAAACTTCTCCATATTCAGCTTCCAACTATGTTGTCTATTTGATTTCTATATTGTCTTTTTTGGTATACATTTTTATTGTGATATATGAGAAAACAACAACAACATACAATCTTATAGATTCAGCAATCAAAACACAAGCATTATTTCCCCTGTCAGGCCACCTCTCCATTCCCAACCGTGAACTACCACCTATAACTTCCAACACCACACCATATGGAACTAGTACCTAACAAAAATGTCCTTATCATTATACTAAAGAATCTGCCATTTGGCTATTTCAAAATCTATTTTTATCTTGTTTTTTAAATACTTTTTTGGGCATTTAAAAATATTTCTATATTGTCAATCAGGTGAGGTCCATGTATATCGTCACCTCTTTTGGTTACTTGTAGAATGTGTTTGTGATTAAAAAAAACCTGTTGGCCTCATGAAATTCAGCCAGTAAGTCTCTTGCTCCATTTCTTTCTCATAGGCCAATTTTTCCTTTAATCGTTGATTCTAATCTGTTTCCAGTTTTAGCATTTCAGTCAACTATGATTACCAGGAATTCCTGTTTTGGTGTGTGATCAATGTCCTTCTAGTCTCCAGCATAGAATCTTTCAATTTCTTTTTCTTCTTTTGCCTTTGGGAATTGAGCATAAACTTAGGTTAAAATTATTATGTTGGGCTTTTCCTGGAATCATTTTGACATTATTATGCCAGACTTTGCATTATATCCTTTGACTGCTTTTGCTACATTCCTCCTGACTATAAATACCACTCAATTTCTTATTAGATTTACATTTTCTGAGTAAAAACCTGTGTCATTATCTGAATCAAAACATCCAATTCCTGTTGACTTTAGCTTGCTCACCCCAAGTATTGCAATGTTTATATGTTCCATTTCTTGTTTAGCTGCATTTAGTTTTCCCTGATTTATGCTTCACCCTAAAATTTGCTGTCCAGTTATAAGCTTTCCTTTCACCTTTGATCATGTCAACAGCTGAACATTCCTTCAGTTTGAGTTTAATTGTATCATTAGCCACAGGGATATTTGTAGTTGTCTTCTGCTGTTACCAGTAGGTTATTGAGCACCATCTGACCTGCGAATATCATCTTGAACTGGATGGCCCTTGTGGTTTCTTCCAACTTTTATGATTTTCTGATTCATTGGGACTGTTTCATTGTGGGATTTTCCTGGTTAAAAGATCTTCAAAAGGGGATTGCCATGCATACTTCTATGCAGTACTAACAAGCTATGGCGCCACTGCCATTGTCTCTGACAGATCCTCTGCTAGTGTCACCCACCACTATTGCTCCTGTGCAGTATAGCTGTTTGTCACTTTTTAGTCTAATCCCTCAGTAAAAGTTTGTCTAACATGGGGGTCCCTTTGAGCAGCATTGCTTCCATCAGCACAACCTTCTGCTTTACAGGAGCATGTAATCCCACCGCCAAGGAAAGGTAGTGCCCGTGGTATGTAATCTACACTTCAAAATACCATTTTATTAAACTTGTAGTGCTTGGTTACATCCAGCAGAGAGCACTGTGAGCACATTGCATTCTTGTTATTACATTTGCTGTTTACTTCCTTGTGCCAAGAAGGAGAGGAGGAAACATAATCTTTTGGGTAAGTGATCCCTCTATAATCTGTGACTTGCAGTTGCAAAGGCAGTAGTATCAGCAATCTGAAACAATTGTGAATTTGCTCCCTAGACTCCTGAATAATCCTCGCCTACCTCTTTGACTTTTTTGAATGCTACCAGAGGAATAGTATTTTACTAGTGATGCTTTTTGGCACAACACATTTTTTTGTTTTTAAAATACAATACTGAATTTAAACAAGAATGGGACTGGAAATGAAATAATGGGAGTTGTTGATAATCTGCCACTAACTGGGCAAAGAGCTGCCACGTAATTGCTTAGCTTTGAAGAACAACAGGGAACAGTGCTAACAGCACCATCCGTGTTTGATTAAAAAGAGAAAAAAAAGAGGGAGAGAGAGGAGACTGTGTGAAACCGATCAAATAAGAATGATAAATGGCGGAATTTAAATAATCTTTTCATCTCACTGAGACTGAAGGATTTGAAAGAGGAATTCTGTTAATTAGCAGAAGGTAAGCTATTCCCATGTAATGTATCCCAGTTTCATAAGCATGATGCGCTTCCAACCACTCTGGAAGCAAAAGGTTTCTGCAAGCCTTTTTTACTCCTGATCCTAATTGCCACTGCAAGAAGCATCTGGGTTTTTACTTTGCCCGATTACTAATCCATGATATACCTGGAGAAAGAAAACTTGGAAATTGTGAAGCCGAACTTTCCTGGCTAATGAGCACATTATGTCAATTGCCTGTGATCAAAACAATGGGCTTCAATAATGCATACGCCATGCTGAAAGTTGGGGGAGGGAGAAGAGAGGGAAAGAAACAGAATCCTAATAGTGGGATCATGGGGTCATGCCAGTCAACAGATAATTATGTTCCATAAGCAATTAAAGACATGAAATGTGTCCTGTTGCATTGTAAGGTTTATATGCCACATCCTGTCTTTCAGAGACAATAAAGTTCTTTATTATATTCATATTTACCAAATTAATCTAGCATTATTATTATTATTATTATTATTATTATTATTATTATTATTATTTGCTACATTGAAGAGCAGAACAGATCTAGTGGAGCCTGCAGTAGTTATTCCTAATACTTTTCCAAGTGAATGGCATCCTACTTTCTGTAGGTTCATATCATTAGGACAAGACTGTATAGATGATTAGTACAACTTACAGGTCTCCCCGCTTCAGTTAGAAGACCCCACAACCACAACAAACATGATGGATGATACATGGTTACAGAATATCACTTTCTGTTCTTTCAAACTTGTAATCATTTGTGAATGGCAAAGGCAGTACAGATGAAACATTCCTTTTGACTGGTTTGTAAGAGACATTAAAGATGATTTATCAGTACAGTCAGCCCTTCAGATTTGCTGGTATCTAGGATCTCCATGAAAGTGAAAAAAAACCTGAATAATGAAAAGGCATTTTTAACCTGTACTGTTGTTTTAAATGCTCATCTAAATTTCTAAACTATTGCAAGCTAGAAATTGGGGATTATAGATAAAATTTCGTGAGGCGAGGGGTTGCCAAATATACTAGATGCCTTATGAAACCATTTGGGAGTAAGTCTTATTAAACCTCTTAAGAGTACATTTCTGGGTATATGAACATAGGTTTACATGTTTATTTTCCACGTATGATCTTTATGTGTGAGAGTGTGCCTACATGAAAGTAGGATTATGAATTATTTTTATTCATTTTTTTTTAAACCCACACTTGACTAGGTGCCCTAGAAATCTATTAAACTGATTTCCTGGTACACAGAACACCATTAATTTGTTAAGGATGTGTCTGCTGTCAATAATTAGCTACAGAAGCTAAGTGAAATCCTCCCCACTCCAAAGCAAATATATTTAAGAAGTCAGTGCTTCAATTTGTAAAGAAAGTGGCCCAAATGATCATGATGGCAAGTAGTGGGGACAGAACATTGTACTAGATTCAATTCACCTGTGTATAAACCGTTCTTATGTCCTTAAATCCTTGTTTCTTATGTTTTTCTCATCACAGGTCTGCAATTGAGGTTCCTATGAAGTTGAACTCGACTTTTTTTTGCACAAGATGACATTTTGGGCTGTTTAATAATCTTTTCTTCATCACTGTCTTTAATCAGATCCCAGGAAAGTTGCTATTCTGGTGTAATAGTTGACCATAAGTGGTTGGGGATTCACAGAGCTGCAATTTAACTTTTCTGAGATGTATATTTAGCAGATATCAAAGAGAAAGCAGCTGTGGATCCATTATAACCTTGTTTCAAACCCAACCCTCATGCTTTATCAGGGTGAAGAAACCGAGCCGGGGATAAAGCATATACACTAAATTCTGTCCTCAGTGGAGCAATGTGATTGCTCTTACTACATTTGACTCCTAAGTGTGAAATCCAACAGCAGTCACACTTTGTGTGCGTGCATGTGTGTGTGTGTGTATCTCAATCAAGGGCTGGTGCTTTTCTTCTTCTGCCTTTCTTCTTTTTCTATTCTAAGAATACCAGAGCAGGCAGAAATAGAACCTTGGAGAGCTCATCTATTCTCAGCTTGGTACCAGTGAGGCTTTAAACTTTCCTAAAACATCACTTTGAAAAGATGTAAATCAGTTTTCAAAACCTTATCTTTAAAGAAAGAGAAGTGCAAAGAATATAACATGGCCCAATTTTCTGCAGAATCCACCTGGGAGAGGTATGCTTGACAAGAGTACACATTTTATTGATACTGAAAATATTTGTATGTGGTTCTTTCTTTCAAATTTCTTGCTCTATCTGTATCCCCTTTCATCTGCCTAATGAATTCAGCATCCATATTTTGAACAGCACCCATATCTGGAACAATATCTTATACTCCAGTGGTGCTCAACCTGTGATTCCCCAGATGTTTTGGCCTTCAATGCCCAGAAATCCTAACAGCTAGTAAACTGGCTGGGATTTCTGGGAGTTGTATGCTAAAACACCTGGGGGTCCACAGGCTGAGTACCACTGTTATACTCCCTTGGTTACAGATATTTAATTTCCATACATCTCTTACACCCCTTGTATCTTATCTGGTGTTGAAGGAACCGCATCTTGTATGGGGTTTTTGAAATCCTGTGTTTATGTGAACCGTCCAAGGACCCTACAAGATTTGAAGACCAACATCCAGGAAGAAATTGCCAACATAACGGCTGCTATGCTGGCAAGAGTAATGACAAATGCCAGAAATTGGTTTACTCAGTGTATGGAGAATGGGGGACGTCACCTACTTAATTTGATCTTCAAAACTATGTAAAACAAAACTTTAGGTATGTGCCTACATTATAAAAAAAATTCTGATTCATACAATGGGTTTTATTAAGTTTTGAAAAAAGGAAGTTATGCTGCTGCATCCTGTACAAATTAAGTTAATTTTTCTAGGACAGCCTCTTATTCCACAGACAGCTATATAATTCTGATTAGTTTTTGGCCTCTTATCCTTTTATTTCTTCCTGTCAAATGCCCCCGTGTCAAATCAGTTCTTCCCGCTCCTGCTACCACCTTATCTCACCTTGTATTCTATTCCTAATTCCTTCACTATCCCTGTTTTCTGCCCAATTTGGGTGGTTTAGAATATAGCTTGGCCTTCATATTTCTTTGCTACACCATAGAGGAGTTTCAAGTTTTTCATAAAGTGATTTGATAATAAAAAGAAACCTTGTGGACTGTTTAACTACTTTAATCTACATTGTGAAACAGGGACAAGTTTTCATTTTTGTGATGGCAAAAAATAAAAATAAAAATCAATTTTCTAATTTTACTTAGAGCTTATTCTCTCTTTTTTCCCCATGCCAAATATTCTTGAACTTTCAGAGATAACCAATAAACAAAGCACTTAATCATCTTTAAAATGCCAAACCAGTTTAATAAATTCAATTTGCTTCTGCAAAAATATTGCTGTATTGATCCTGGCACTATGTTTTTAATAAGCAGAGACAATACAGAATTGCTTGCTATGAAAGTCTTGGTAAGTAGGACACAAACTGCCTCAGCAAGCAACTGAGTTCATGCATTTAGTTTATACCACTGTGTAATCTATTGTTCTTTTCTAGATATTCACTCCGGGAGAATCTGGGGAATATAACACTATGTTCTGCAATATTATATTTTGCTATGCAGTATTATAGCCTTGCTAATGACATACTTTCAGCTGAGGAAAATTGTTGTAGAGAGCATGGTCAGGATGCAGAAAAAGAGATGTCCATGGGGTGGATAGCACTGTTTGCACCTAAATCTGCTGGGTGTTATTGCCACAGTAGTTTTAATTGCCAAGGGCTAAAAAGGATGTTGTGAAACCAATAGAAGGGGTTATTTAAACAAAAAATTAACAAGCAATGCGGTTAGTGGTTAGTGGCTACAACTAATTCAGAAGATGTTTCCTCTAGCCCACCGTTTGGTGACTATATTCTGTATTTACAGATTCAGCCATCCATGGACTTGAAAATATTCTTCTCCTACTATTCTAAAAAGCAAACTTTGATATTTTATATAAGGGACACCATTTTACTAGACCATAGTATATAATGGGACTTTAGTTTGAATGTTCCCGGATTTTGATATCAATGGGAGGTCCTGGAACCAAATCACATATCAATAGGTTTCTAGCTACAGATGAGCAACAAGTGGAAAAAGTTGAGTCTGCATTTTCTGGTAAACCAAAATCTAAAAGAACCCAAACCCTTTGTTTCTACTGCCACTTTCACCTTTGAGGAAAGGGGGTTAATTTAATTACATATACACAGCCTGCTGAGTTTTTCTCTATTCACTACAATCAGAAATTCTACAGAAGAAAGGGAAAGGGTTGCTTTCCCTTTAATTCAGGGTTTCCATCTTATATGAAATCGATCTTGCATATATTCCCCAATGCAGAAGTGTGTGGAACAGGAAGAATATATTGTACTTTTTCTACACTTATATGTCTGAAATGGTTCCCAGGATACCCACATAATCTATATCTGCGCAGTAGGATGACAGATGGTACACAAGTGAAAATTAGACAGACCCAACTATTTTTCCTCTGTCCATATTTGGTTCAAGGTTGCAGAAGTGGAGGTGTATATGTGGTACTGCTGCACATACAGATGTGCATTCTTTGACAATGCCTACCCCTTTGCTCCTGCTAGATTTGATAATAATATTCTTTGTTGTTGGCAAATGTCTTCAAGTCATTTCTGACTTATGCTTACTCTATTACATGTTGATGGTCAAGCAAGAATTTGAACCTTGATCTCTTGGAGTCAAAGGACATCACTTTGGAGTCAAAATTGTGGATGATAGTGGGGGGAATTCACCATAGATTGTAGTGAGTCTAGATTGTGCCGTGGGGATGAAAGAAACAGATACATAGTAGATTAAATATATACAATATAAGTATATATAATACTAAATTACTAACAAATAGGTTAGGTAATACTTTTCTAAAAACAGTTTGACAATAAAAAGAAAAACCAAACAGAAATAACTAAGAGGAATCTTTAAGCAGGAAAGGAAAGAAGATAACCAATTGGAAACAAAGATCCAGCATAAGAAGACATGATTTTTAGGTTTAAAGGACTTAGAAGAAACATAAACTTTCCCAAAATTTTAGTAGTGTATATAATGAATGATAGGGTAATAGAGACCAAAAACAGAATGTAATGCAACATAATGTCTTAAAAGGTCCCTTACCTGTTCCCTTCATCATCCCCCTTTTTTTTGAATTCTCAGACATTAGTTTAAATCTATGAAACTAATTGATTAAATTACTAACAATAACATGAATAAATCCTAGCTCTCTCTCCCCCCCCCCCCCCCCGCCCCACATACCTACTATACATTGTGGAAAAAATTAAAATAATAATAATAAAAAAGAAAAGAAAAGAAAAGAAATTGTGGGCAATATTGGGGGGGGGGGGGGTTCACCATAGATTGTAGCAAATCCAGCATGGGACGTGGGAACCTGTCACCCTGTGTCACCCCTTACCTCATCCTATGGAAGAAGCGCTGCCTCCTGGTTTCCCCTCATTCTTCACAATGAGCACACGGGAAGCCTTTCATGTTCTTGTTGCTCTCTTTTAAGACAGTTTCACCTCAGTTCAGGGGCAGAACCCTGCCAGAAGTAGATCTACATTGTCTAATGAGATCCATCGGGATCCATCCTTGAACTGTGAAACTGTCATAGGATGGGCAATTTTGCTTGTGTGATGAGGTCATTAGTCCTATTCTCAAACCACTACAGCACACTGTTTCTTGATAGTATTCTCACAGTTACACGTACATTTGAATATTTGGTTGTGCAATGTTGCTGTTTCTCACAAGGCACAGATAGCAGAATCAATGCATGACTCTGCATGTGCAGATTTATGCCATGCAACCCAAATATAAAATTGCAGCCATAGTCTGCCATCCTGTCATCCTGCCTGAAATGGGAAGTAACTGATATTTCCCTTCAGACAGTTGCTTGTTTTGTACAGTGCTTAAGTACTACATGCATGATGATGATGGTGAAGAATTTTTCATTTTCTTTGCTTTTCTCCTGGTACATAAGAAATTTATGTGTTTTTTTTGGATTCTAAATGAGAAAGCATCTTCATCCACCATCTGTTCACATTCCTTGCAGAAGTGACTCAAAAGAAAACAGAAAACCTGAATCACTGGCATTCTCTTTAGATCACTGTGTGCTTAATTAAATGGGAAGGAATTTTTATAATAATCAAATGTGTGTGTCTGCTTTCCAAACAGTAAATGAACCTGTCAACAATATTTTAACATAAATGATGTTATAATAGTAACAGACTGACATTTTGTCTTCTGTACCTTGGATATTCAAAGGATAAAGACTGGTGTTCAAAGAATGCCTAAACTAGAAAATAAACTAATCCCCAAAAAGAGAGGTGGGGTGTAATTTGGTAAAACAAAATTGGTAAGACCAAAAAAGAGACAATTCTGAAATACGCTGACCCGTAATTCCTTACTGAGTGTTATGATACTGGTTTACCCGGGGTCTAGTCATACTTACTATTCACACTTGTAAAACTCTGATTCCACTTTAGTAATGGCAATAACCTATGCATTCATGACATTTGCTTTTGAGGGAGAGGTATTTGGAATTCCTATTCAGGGAGTTACTCCTGTGCATCTCCAAACTACAAATCTCAGCATTTCTTGGGATGCAGCCATGGCGGTTAAAGGTATGAAACTGCTATAATTGATGCAGTGAGAAAGGGCCTGTTCATGGTTCCCTGTATACAGCACTAAAATACAGTATCTACATTCTGTAGGAAATATATGGTACTTTTAGACAGAAAGCTCACAAAATAGGGTTTCCACATGTATGCAAAACTAAACATTGTGAGAGCATGCTTCATTTTCATTGAACTTCCTTTGTCATTTTGATGCCTGCTACCCCAATCAGACATGATCCTACCCTTTGAAATTTGGTGCCACCAGCAAATTTAGCAATCTCGCTCACTGTTCACTTCTAACTCTATGTATTTTATGAACATATTTAGGAGTCTCAAATCTTAATAAAGATCCTCATTACAATGCATGGAAAGGTACGTACTGACCTTACCTGTTATACTGGTGGTCACTGTACACTAAGGATCAATCTGCACAAATTATGCTGCCAAATAAAATAACTTTATGAAATAAATAAGACATTTGCATATTACTGAAAGTCTTTTTTCTTTAAAAATCACATTGCATTTTTAACAACAAAAATCAAACAAACATAGACTAGTGGGCCAAATCTCCCCTTTCCCCTCTAGAGGTGGCTGCATTATTAATACTAAGGTCTGAGAAGTCATCTTGTATTCTGCACAAAAGGCAAGTATTTCAGTATCAGCCTCTGATAAACAGCTGACCTTCTGGCTTTCTGCTTCTAAGTAATCACAGATCTAAGCAGCACACGCTGCCTATAAAAAAACATGTGCACAAGGAACATATAAGGCCAGATCTTCCTATGAGAAGAAAGATTAAGGCTGGGAAAGGATTAGAAATTAATTAAGAAGTTCCGTCATGTTTCTCAATATCTTCTTTGATCTGTTACCGGACTCTCTCAGTAACTATACTGCTGGTGGTTCAGGGATCTCTTGAGCTGCAAATTCTATACAGGCTTATTGCTCTTCATGCTTCTTACAAACTTTTAATGTAAATGACTAGTTGGGCACTCGATGTGAGGACTTTTACTTAGGCGATCCCTTGTTGTCCGAGTAGGATTGTCTTCCAAGATTGGTGTACTGGCAGTGGGTCCGTAGGTGACTATGGAGCCCTATTCTTGAATTGCATCTTTTCCTGCAGTGAGGGCATTGGTTTGGAAGGTGGTCCCAGTCGGGGTTGGCTTGACGCACCTTCCTCTTGGCACGTTTCTCTCTTTCGCCCTCCACTCGTGCCTCTTCAAATTCTACAGAGTTGCTGGTCACAGCTGACCCCGAGCTGGAGCACTCAAGGGCCAGGGCTTCCCAGTTCTCAGTGTTTATGCCAGAGTTTTTAAGGTTGGCTTTGAGCCCATCTTTGAATTTCTTTTCCTGTCCTCCAACATTCCGTTTTCTATTCTTGAGTTCAGAGTAGAGCAACTGCTTTGGGAGATGCAGGGCATCCGGACAAATGTGGCCGGTCCAGTGGAGTTGATGGCGGAGCACATGCCCGGAGCCAGGATTTTGATTGGGGGAGGGGGCTGAGTTTGATTCGGGGGGGGGGGGGGTGAGTCTGAGTGAGAGAGGATCTACCCTAGCAAACCTTATGTATCATTATCCCAATACCCCCATGCATATGATACATATTGAGCATGGTGATCAGATCATGATATGAATAAACATAACAGTTTAAATAATGTACCAGTAAGGCCTTCTGGTGGACCACCCTGAGAATTTCTGGGGGGGGGGGGCTGAAGCCCCTCAAGCCCCCCCCCCCCCCGGCTACGTGCCTGGTAGAGGACCAGTGCTTCAATGCTGGTGGCCTTTCCTTCTTCCAGCACGCTGACATTTGTCCGCTTGTCTTCCCAAGAGATTTGCAGGATGTTCCGGAGGCAGTGCTGATAAAATCATTCCAGGAGTTCATGTTCCGTCTGTAGACAGTCCACGTCTCACAGGCATATAGCAGGGTTGGGAGGACAATAGCTTTATAAACAAGCACCTTGGCATCCCTACAGATGTCCCGGTCCTCAAACACTCTCTGCTTCATTCGGAAAAAGCTGCACTCGCAGAGCTCAGGCGGTGTTGTATTTCGGTGTCAATGTTGACTTTTGTGGAAAAGTGGCTCCCAAGGTAGCGGAAATGATCAACATTTTCTAATGTTACACAATTAAGCTGTATTTCTGGCATTGGAGAAGGATTGGCTGGTGACTGATGGAAGAGCACTTTGGTTTTCTCGATGTTCAATGACAGGCCGAGCTTCTCGTATACTTCTGTGAAGGTGTTTAGAGTGGCTTGTAGGTCTTCTTCTGAATGTGCACTGACAACATTGTCATCTGCATACTGGAGTTCTATAACAGACGTTGTTGTAACCTTGGTTTTGGCTTTCAGTCTGCTGAGGTTAAACAGCTTGCCATCTGTCCGATAGATTATTTCCACTCCCATCAACAAGGTGAAGTATAGCGATGAAGATGGAAAATAAGGTTGGGGCAATAACACATCCCTGTTTGACACCTGATTCCACCTTAAATGGGTCACTTTGGGAGCCATTGCTGTCCAAGACTGCTGCCATCATGTCATCATGGAGGAGCCGCAGGATGTTAACAAATTTGTTTGGGCACCCGAATTTTTGGAGGATGGTCCAGAGAGCACTGTGAGGAATGGCGTGGATGACTGGCAGCTTAGCATAATCCAATGAAAGCCTTTATAGTTAGGAGACCATGACACTACCAGAAGAGATTCTTCAACACGGCTAAATCCCATGCTTCTATAACAGATTATCCTACTCTGAAGGGTTGGTGTGAAAGGGTTGCTGCATAAAGGTTGGTTTAAAAGGCAGAAACCAGGCCCCAGCCATGTTGTTGGAGCATAGCTGAGGGAATGGAGCTACCAGACAGTCTCTAAAGCCAGAGGTACAGCTGATTGACTGTTAAAAATTGGAGGGAAAAAGCTCAGTGGAAGAAGATGGCTGGAGCCAAAGCTAAAGCAAGAAGAAAACAGAAGCCATTTTAAGTTAGTGAGGGTTGTGGAGAGTGGAGAGGAAGGACGTGTAATGGTGACGGGAACGGCTTGTGGTTTTTAAATAGTTTCCTCTTTAAGGAACTATAGTTAATCAGACTCTAAAGTTTAGAGTGCTGAGTAGGAAGGGAACTTTTAAGAAGGATTTAAAAAGATTTCTGTTTAAAGTTTAAGTGTGGAATCTGTTCTAAAGCAATTCAAGTTTGAATCACCATCTCTGTAACCAAGAAGAGCCTAGCACATTACTGCAGTCATTAAGATTATTTTGCTTGTTTAAGTAAATAAATAAGCCATTTTCCTGTATTGTCGAAGGCTTCCGTGGCTGGAATCACTGGGTTGTTGAAGGTTTTTCAGGTTATAAGCATTCTCTCCTGACATTTGCTTGCATCTATGGCAGGCATCCTCAGAGGTTGTGAAGTCTGTTGGAACTGAACTCACAACCTCTGAGGATGCCTGCAATAAATGCAGGGGAAACGTCAGGAGAGAATGCTTCTAGAACATGGTCATATAGCCTGAAAAACCTTCAACAACTCAACATTTTCCTGTTTTGAACCAACTGATGTCTCCGTGTGCCTTTCATACATTTCAATAAAGAAGGTGGCCTTTGGAAGTAATATAATGGGTGGCAGAGAGTATAAACTTAAACAAATATAAAGAGGCCAGCATCCTCTACATTTTTATGGTATCCAGTGTGATCTCCATTTTAGGGCCCATTGAGAGTGTGTACCCTTTACAGCTACAAAAGCAATGCCACATTAGATTCAGTGGCAGTCTGAGTAATGGGGTCTGGCGGCTTGAAGAAAGGCAACTATTTTATCTACTATCCCTTATCAGTCTGTATGTCAGTCTAGCTATGTCACTACTGAGTGACTGAAATGTTGAGATATTTATCTAGCTACAAACACAGTTATTGAAATGAGGACTAATGATAGCTTGATCAACAGGTAGCTCCTGGACAGCTTTGTGAGTAGACAAACATGCATATTTCTTTCTAATCCACATATTTATTTGGAAGATGTGGAACAGATGAGTTTGCTCTACAGTGTGGATCCCCACCTGCCACAAGTATCCTAAGCCCACCTTGTCTTTACTGTGAGTTCACTCCATATCCATTTTTTTTATTTCTACCCCCCCCCCCCAAAGTACCAAATGTTCTCTCTTCCTGTTGTGAGGAAATAAAAAGGAGGCTGGTTTTGGCCCAACGTTAGCATAATCCTACTTTGTGGAAAGAGTATTTGACATTCATAGTTTAACCTGCAGAAAAATGGAATCCATGCTGCTTAGCTATAAAAGGATATTTACAAACAAGACCCTTGGGCTATTTGTAAGGAAAAGTAAATGTATTTTATCTCCTTCACAGGCCTACAACTGTGAGAAGACTTTGATGATGCTGAGGGTATCTCATATAAAGGCGATAAATAGAAAGAACAGAGTTATACAGAATTTTTAAAAACAGTCAACAAAAGTAGCTGAAAGAGAGAAAACATATCTTTCCTGCTTTCAAAGCAAGCAAAATGTGGTGGGTTTTCCAGATAATGACAATGCATTTGCAGAAATAAAAAGTCAAAGAGCCACAAAGAGAGAAACCAATATTATTTATTTACATTGATTATATGTAATGACTAGATTGCACATATATTATGTTGGATCCTCAAATGAAATCAAAAGATATCTCCACTCCCAGGTCTAATCAGACCTGTGGAGATACTTAATCTTGGGGGTGCCTTTTCCTAGGGAAATCACATAGTTATCTCTGATCACCACTTGGAGATAACCACAGTTTGTTATTGCAGGCAAATGGGGTCTTTCCAATTGGGACCATAAGTATATTGAGAAGAGATCTGGGCAGAACACTGTACCAGCTGAAAAAAAGATGAATGATTTTGAAATACGATTTGGGGAGTGACTAGGTTAAGGAGTAGGACAAGGAAGCAAAGCTTTCTAACACCAGATGGCCTTAAAGAAGGGGAAATAATATTATATGAAAGCTGACTACAATCTGGGGATCACAACCAGATACAGTGAAGACATCTGCCTTTGCACTTTGCTACTCTGCAGCTGAACACGCATGCCCAGTGTGGAACAAACCTCACCACCTTAAAACAGCGGACGTGGCTCTTAATGAAACATGCCGCATTATCACAGGGTGTCTGCGCCCTACACCACTGTAGAAATTACACTGCTTAGCCGGTATTGCTCCACCTGACATCTGACGGGAAGTAGCAACCAATAGTGGAAGGACCAAGGCACTGACATCTCCGACCCATCTCCTGTTCGGATATCAGCCAACATGCCAATGCCTTAAATCAAGAAATAGTTTTCTAAGATCTATAGAGGTATTTGCTGGAACACCTCAGCAAGGAGAGTCCAAAAGTGGCGGTCTCAAACCCAGAATCTCAAGTCATGGCTGGTACTGAAAAAGAGACTTCCTTCTGGGAACACAGAAGACTGGGCGACATGGAAGGCACTGCAGAGCCAATCTTAAGAAATTGGGCTACAAAGTGGAGTCCACAACATGCGAATGTGGAGAAGAGCAAACTACAGACCACCTATTACAATGCAGTCGGAGCCCTGCCACATGCACAATGGAGGACTTTCTTATAGCAACACCAGAGCCACTCCAAGTGGCCAGGTACTGTCAAAGGACATTTAATATAATGCCAAGTTTTCAAACTTTGTGTGTGTGTGCTTTTAAAAAAATACAATACAGCTGAACTTTCTCATTTTCTAAAAGACTGTCATGCTGTTGACAAATTCCAGAAAAAGAACGTTCAATTTTGGAAAAGAAGCTATTAAGAACAGATTATGCAGTATTGGGCACAACTAAAACCCAGATCCTATCCTGGCTTTAGGCCAATAGCAGAGACAGAGTGAGACAATTGTTTCAGGCAGCATATGCTGTCGTCTCTTCAGTCATTTCCCTCTGTTGGTGAACAGCTGTATGTGATGGCACCCACACGAATCTGTGGGGCCATTATAGGAATCTATCCTTGGGTTGTTGTAGGTTTTTTGGGCTGTATGGCCAAGGTGGTGCTTCTAGAACATGGCCATACAGCCCGAAAAACCTACAACAACCCAGTTATTCTTGCCATGAAAGCCTTCAACAATACAATCTATTATTGGCGCCTACAAGAATCTGGGTTACTTCAGGTGTGATGAAGCAGATATTTAATGAACAGCATTGCTGTAACATTTGGCTCCCATTCCAGCCAGCTTATCTACATGTAATCAGGAAAGAAAGCCAACGTCTTTGCATCAGTCAGCAAAATATCCTGGTCAACCCCTTCTCCATTGTAGAGCACAAGCTTTGTCACAAACGCCCCAGGCTTGGCATCTCCAGATAAGAGAGATATAAAGTGGACAACACAGAGCTAGATGGATACTAATAGATGCTACAAATACAGTTTTATAAGGTTTCAAGCATGTTTTCCGCTTTGCATCTGCAGAGCTCAGTAGCAAGGTGAATGGGCATGATCTTGCTACCTCTGCATTCAGGGCCACGTCTTTTATGTAACTTTAGCCTTAATTCTTTTTGGATCTTTGTTTTGACTCAATATGTCAGTGAAAACAATTCCTTCATGTGCATGCTCCAGGTCGATGTATGGAACATATCAATGTTGCAATGGAAGTGGTGAGGTTCAGCAGTGTGCTGTTGGGAGTTTCTACACACAAGCTGTTTAAGTTTACCTCTAGAAAAAACACACCAAGCTGTCAATGTTTCCCTGTCAATGTGTACCGTGCTTCCTCTTCTTGTATCTCCAGATAGATGGCTGCAGTTCATGTTTCATGCACTAAACCAGCTTCCAGTAATTGCCTCATAAACATAAGGCTAAAAATTACACATCTGGAAAAGGGTTCATTACACAGTTATTTGTCAAGTAACTTCTGCCAAATGGAGCAAACACAGAAAAGATGTGTGCTTTTTATTTGTACACAAGCTGGAAGTAAGAGAAATGGGAATCTTATTCACCTGCTGGGAATGGCAGAAGGCATGCCGACAGAGCACTCCGAGCACCTGTTAATTACAGCAAAGCTGCCTCCATGAGACAGGTACAAGATAAAAGTAGAAGAGACAGCAAAGCGAAAAAATGCTTGGTTGACAACCAGAGGCCTTTCAAGGGTAAAGCACATGGCTAGCTTTCTAGCAGCTGTAGTAGCTTACTTGAAGGTTTTGAACCCCGATTCAAAACAATAGTATTATCTTTTAAAGATTGTGGTCTGGCTCCTAGAGAGCTAATGAGGTGCTTCCTTTTCTATTTACCACCCCTTGTATATCCAAAAATCTCCAGGAAGATTACCTGGAAGCATGTGCACTACCTGATGTCCAGGTGCCTCTTCTGCAGCAGCATCCTTCTTTGTGGAACCCTCTTCCTGGGGAAGATTGGCTTAGGAGCTTATTCCTGGCACTCAGTAGACCAGCCAAGAGTTGCATCAGCTGTGCTCCTCCTCTTCCTCTTCCTTTCTCCCAATCAATAATTTTGTTTTGGCTATATGAATTTCATATTTAGATGGGTTCTCATCTCCAAGCAATCTCATTATATACATACAGTAGAGTCTCGCTTATCCAATCTTTGCTTACCCAATGTTCTGTATTATCCAACACAGTCTGCCTCCCACCCGGATCTACAGCTGTTTCAATACATTGCAACGTTTTGGTGCTAAATTCATAAATACAGTAATTACTACAAAATGTTACTGTATATTGAACTGCTTTTTCTGTTGATTTGTTTTAAAACATGATGTTTTGGTGCTTAATTTGTAAAATAATAACATAATTTGATGTTCAATAGGCTTCTCCTTCATCCCTCTTTATTATCCAACATTTTTGCTTGTCCAACGTTTTGCCAGCTTATTTATGTTGGATAGGTGAGACACTGCTGTAGATGCAAGCACATGTATTACAAATCTAAAGCACTTTTGGTTACAACCTGTTTTTGTCATGTTTAATATGCTCCATAGTGTCTCCTCCAAGTAAATTATTTTGCCTGTTTATGTTTATATAAGATGAATGGCATCAAAATAGTTATTGAAAAAAGAATCACCCTTTATACCTAACTGCTAGAATTCAATTTTGTGGTAAATTATCAAATGGAATTTTGAAAAGAAATGGGAAAAAACTAGCACATGGTTGATGGCACATTCAGCAAATGCCAAATCTATGAGTTCAGCTCAGAGTCCCTTCAGCTTGATGCTGAGAGTCCTCTCCCAGCTCTCCCATCCACAAAGGCCAACCCTATTGCTGGATTGAAATATAAAATGAATAAAATGAATAAACAATGGGTTGTGACTAAACATCCCTGCTTCAAATCTCATACTGGCAATGAATTAAGCAAGCAAACATATGCTGAACTTAATCTCTTCCCCCAATGGCAATTCCTTTTCCTTGTGTGTGGTGTCTTTTTCAACTGTATGCCTGAGGGCAGGGAACTGTTAAATTAACCATCAGAAACAACACGTCAAACACCATGTACATAGATGTTGATACACACACACGCACACACACACACACACACACACATGATATAATGATTATATGTGCCCCCCTTAAAGAGTGAACAGGATACCTCTTCCATATGAACAACAATGGAGAACTGGCATGGAATGGATGAAATGGTAAATCCACGTAAATGGTTTTGAAATAATTTTCCATCTCTACAGGACAAACTCAAATGCACCCATCTTGCATTTCCTAGAGATTTGGTCTTTTATTATGAGCATGTTAGTCTATTGCAAGGGCATTGAAATGCATAATCAGACCCATTTGAATTTGCAGACTGTTGGCAACATTTGGATAAAATTTTCTGTCTTTTCCTCCATAAATTTTTAACAAAAAGACAAACTTCACTGAAGTTTTTTTGTGGACAGATGACAAGTAAAATAAAAGGAATCATGAAAGCATTTTTATTAGCTGGTGGGAACATGCATATGTATATGCACACATATATGCAATTATGTGCTGCAGTGCTTCTTAGTACGTCTGGAACTGAAGTCACTGATTCCATCACAAATCAGAAGTAAAATGTGCAGACACAGAGTGTGATTAAAGGATTATTCCCCAAAGAGTGAGCTTTGCAGTTCTGTACGGTGTTTGCATATTGGCAGGAAGGTAATTAATGTGTAGTTCATCCTTTGGCAACCCTAGCTCGACTCTGAAACTGAGCAAGATTAATTGGCGTTTGGCCATTTCAATCATTGATGCTGAAACAGGATCCAAAAAAGCAATGGGAGAAGCAAAACACAGCATCCTTGGAACTGGCCATTGTCTAAATCAAAGGCCTGGGTTGAACAGTCGGTAAGCCACACACATTCAGTGGAACAAGTATGTAAAGTTTTCAGCAGACCCACAAGCTGACAAATGTATTAAAATGGTATCTTTTGGGGAATACTGTGGTTTAGTTGCCTGGGTAACCTCATAACCTCCCTTTCTGGCTGAAAATCAACTGAAACCCCTAGGAGGCCAAACTACAAGTAGACCCAGTTACATCTAGGGGTGATTTTGACATCATTTTAACTGCAAAATCAGGAGGTGCAGCCCGCTGCGAATGGCACATTGGGGTTATACCAAAAAGCCGGCAGTTCAAATCTGGGGAATAGGGTGAGCTCCCATTTGTCAGATCCAGCTTCTTATGTGGGGACATGAGAGAAGCCTCCCACAGAATGGTAAAACATCCAGGCATCCCCTGGGTAATGTCCTTGCAGACAGCCACTTGCAGACAACCAACACCAGAAGCTACTTGCAGTTTCTCAAGTTGCTCCTGACAGGAAAAAAAGGAGGTGTAGGCCACTGCTGGGATGAAATGTGGGTCCCATGGCAGTGGCCTCACCTTGTTGTAAGGAGTGAATGCCTAGCTCATCTTATTTAAACTGGAATCACCAAGGCTTAAATCTAACTAGTAGTCCCAACTACAGTAGACACATGGATTGACCAAAGTTCTGACTTACTACATTCCCATTGATTTAAAGGATCAGCTCTATTTGGGGCCAGAAGCTGGATTGAGGCCATGGTATCCATTCAAGAGAAGAATTACATTGGCTATACATTTATTCACATTTTGTAATTTTAGTGGAATGAGTCTGTAGAATATAAAATAGGTCAAATACTCTTTTTGTTTTTACATTTTTGTTCAGTCTACTACAGAAAATTGAGAGAACCTGCAGCACAACTCCGTTTTTCAGTTTCATGGCTTTTGTTCTGACCTTTCTTTGTCCTGAGCATTCAATCACTGTACACCTTTTGTGACTATTTCTCTTTTTCAATTAATTTTCTGCAGCTAGAGTAACTGAAGTATTTTGCAGTTCCAGGACTCAGGCACTTTGCCCCACTACATCAACTTTATTGGCGTAAGTATGGGTGGAATTGTGCAAATAAGAATTCTAAAACATACATTGGCTTGCAAATTGTGAAGTACAAAGGACAATGAAGGTCAACACTGAAAAGAAATTGAGTGCCACATCAGTAGTGGTGTGGAAGTGACCTCAAGTTGGTTGTGGACCAACGGACAGCCATCCATCCCTGATTAATGGATCAGTCTTAGCCCTTTCTTAAGATCCAGTTCATTGTTTTAAATGAGGTGGCTTTGTCCAACGCCATTTTTGCAAGAACAGTTCAGAAATGAAACAAGACAAAATTTACAAAGTGTTGTTTTAGAATTATAATCTGCTTTTTTAATAGGCAGGGATCTTTCTGAAGACTAAATTTATAGTCTATCCTAGAAAGCACTGGGTTCTTCAAAATAATCTGTGCTCAGTTATCTTTCTTACTATACCTCAAAACCATATCCTAATTCTATTATAATCAGGCTCCCTGATGGTTTTTCCCTCCCTCCCTCTCCCACCCCCCAATCCTCATTTTATTTTTGTCTTTTTAAAGCTTTTCTTTTTTTGGGAACCATCTCTTCTTGGTTTCTTGTCATCTTTCCCTCTCTCCCACCCCTTGTTCTGCCTTCTATTCTCGTGGAAATCGGAAAGCCACTTGCAGCGAAGCACATATCAAAGACATGCCTGTAATAAGTGCAAAAGTATCTATCTTGCTCCTTGCTTCTACAGCCCTGAGATATTTTAGGATTTAGATAGCAGCTCATGGGACATATCCCATTCATGAGTATCAGAATCCTATAACTTCAGAACTTCCTTCTCTTAAGGCAATCCCCTCCTTGTTTTATGTGTGTCTTTTATTTTAGGTCAGATCAATATTGTGGCAAACCTCTCCTTTCAGATAGCCGGTTCCTACTCTTCTCAGGCTGCCCTGAGTCCCCCTTGTATGGAGAAGGGCAGGACAGAAGCCTATGAAATAAATAAATAAATAAGTGGGACTGCCATGCCTAAAATTAGGAGGACATCCTTTATATTGATTTTAATATCTCTAAATCCTGGCAAGCCATTAAAATAATGGGCAATTGCTTATCTTCACTGGTCTAAAGGTTAAGCCTCATAGTGGATCAGTTTGGATGCCACTGGTGGGCTGTTACATAAAACTGGATCTACACTACCCTATATTCCAGGATCTAATCCTAGATTATCTGCTTTGAACTGGATTATATGAGTATTTAATGCCATATAATCTGGAATACAATCCTGGGTTATAGGGCAGTAAAGAAGGGGCCCCTAGACAGCTCGATTTTGGTGAAAATTATTTCTGAGTATTCAAGTACCAGCACTAGTTTATGAAATTATGAGTGCAAACATTGGCTCTCTAGGTGCACTCTAGATCTTGTTAAACCAGCCTCCAACTGTTCCTAAAGATTTATAAAAACTGCAGCAGTGGATGTCTCTATTTTCTGCCTCCATGATTGGCCCATGCATTTGTTCTATGATCTTTTCTTTTTAAAATGGGGGCTACCTCTATCTTTGCTTACTTTCTCAGATGAAGCTGTAGCCACTTGGCAACAACGAGGATTCCAGAGTGAAAATACTGGACAGGCCAGAGTGCATATTTGCAGACAAGCCTGTCAAACCTCAGAATAAAATTCCTCGTATATCCTTAACTACTATTTAACAGCTCACCATCTCTAGAAATGTGCATGACCTTCATTACACAGCCGATTTCAGTTGCCATATCCCTCAAAATCTTTTCAATCACATGCTATGTAGCAGGTGGCTATTATCAGCCTATTTATTTAGATTTCAGATCACTGCATGAGAGGGACTAAGAGTTGGCAGTGATTACTCTGCTGTAGAGGAAAGGCACACTTTTCCTGAACAAAGGCACTCCTCCAAAGCTCACAGGGATGAGGGTGAACATTCCTCAAAAATAGGGTAAAGGACTATGCTGTTCCTTCTTGTGTCAAACCACAGAACTACATTTATTGTTTTTCAATAATCCTTATCCCCCATAATTTTTGGAAAGAATGATAGTGATATTTTCCACTTTCATTTCATTTCTTCTTCTTAAAATGACTGAGTTTGTTAGTGGAAAAAAGGGAGATTCCTTTCCATTTGAAACAGTTGGTAAAATTATCTGGCTTCTTTCTTTTTTCCTTTCTGGATGGAATTGAAGGGGTCGGCCTTACATTACAGGATGTAGTCACATTTGACCAAACACAGTTTATTTTAATTGTTTACTTGGTTATGTGCCTGGAATTAGTGAGGAACTGGGGTGAGAAAATATGGGAGGAGAACATTTGTAAGCCTGGCAGCCTCTTACTACACAGGATTATTCCTTTCTTTATTGTGTAGGTGACCTAGATTGTAGTAAGGACAAACAAAGGCAGCCTGATTATGACTTCCCAGTAGGAGGTGGAAGATTGTGAGCAGAGACTGAAGAAAGAGGCAGACACCACTGCTTGAATAAACAAAGGTCACTTTACCAAGAAAACAGACTATCATGACATTGTGGGACTAATCCTAGAGGTTCTGGAGATAGCTGGCAGGTGTAATTCTGGTGAACTCCAGCCTTTTCTGGGCACAAGGAGGAATTAGACCTCTCGCCCATCCCTCCTAAACCACAAAAAGTGTAAGATTTTTCATGGAACTACACCCTCATCATGTTGTGCAATTTCGGGGAAGTGATGCAAGCTACCCCACATAGCAATCCTTCTTCTCCTCCCTGTGGGTCCTCAACCCTAAGTTCAAGCCTCATGGCTTGCCAATCACCACAATATTAGCTTGGGATGCCCAACACATCTTCTTTACAAATTTCATAAACATCCCTGTCAAGTGACCCATTAATCTATTTACAATGACGCCATCTAAAACTTCTGCCCCCAAAGCTCAGCAGAAGTGGGTAAATGTACATACCAATCAGGGTTGTGGTTTTTTTGGACAGTAAAAAAAAAATCCTACTCAGCCCTTGAATAAATGGTCAACTAATCCAATACTGAATGTGTGGAAACAGATGATGCATCACATTTTACCTAGTCTTAGAAGGTAGTCAGGGTCAGCCTTGTTAATACATGGATGAAAAATGGTCTATGAATATCAAATTCTGGTATTTTCAGGGGGAAGAACTGGCATCTTTGAGTGTTCGTTGCTGAAGAAACCCTGTAAAATTCATGAGGTCACAATAAGCTGACATGCTACTTGAAGGCGTGCATATGCACCCCCCCCCCCCAGAAATCAGAAGGATTTTGAAGGGCTTTATTTTATAATAGTTTGGGCTCCAAATAGTGACAATATGATCCACCACCTTCTACAAGAGTGGGATCCATGGGTGTGATTTTTCCATAAAACCTTTATTTCCACAATACCCTTTATATTACACCATTTTCATTCATTTGAAAACAGTGTAATATAGGGAGTAGTGTAAAGGATAGGTGCTCTCCAGATGTGCTGCCATAAAGTTCCCATCATTCAAACCAATAATGGCAAAATATTTGGTTGACACATTTGGAAGAAAGATGATTGTGGAAGCTGCCCTGTATGTTGTCATGATATGCGAGATTCCTCGGCACTTGGCCCAGAAAGTTCTATTTTGCTGTGCTTCTCTGCGGGTTCCTGGTATGTAGGTCACTCATGGTGCTACCTTGGTATCAGGAAAAGGAAAGGTAGTGGTTGTAATTTTTGGGATTGTGCAAAAGCATGAGGATGGTGATGATGACACTGGTGCTGGTGGTGAATTTTATTTATAACCCATCTCTTCACCAGAACTATGGCTCAAGGAGGCTTACAAATGAAAACAAATACAATACTTAACAATAGCTTATTTAAAACTAGGTCTCTGTTTTTTCAATATAATGTTGCAGAAGGAGGAAAGTTTCATGCAAGCAACTATGTAAATATTGCTACTGCCATTTGCAAAAATCACTACAAATTGTTCCAAATTGTGGAGCTGTTCATGAAATGATGGCAAACAAATGATAATTAAAGTGGGAATTGTATACTGGTTACATTCTCCCTAGGCAACAAATTACTGTAGCAGGCAACAAATCCCACTAAACAGCGCAGAAACATTCAGGTGCCAGAAGAAGAAGAAAAAACCTAACATATGTCTGCAGAACTAACTAAATTCGTATAATATAATTTTCCTTAAAAACAAACACGGAATTAATGGGAGCAATAGTTTGACAATTTTGGCTGCAGTTATTAGCAATATGCAACATCGTTATTATAAAGCAAATTGCTAATTATGATCAGATTCACAGCAAATTGACTGATAGCTGTTAATTATACCAGTGTGCATAGGAATAAAAGAAAGGAAACAAAAATTATTGCTGTCTATAAATATGCATGTGTTTCTACAATTTGGGTGGATATATTTAGTGAGATGTGGCGGTGGAACAGAGAGAGCAACATGTTCAGGAATTCATGTTATATATAGAGCCAGTGCAATCAGCAAATCATTCTTATTTCTCCAAGAAAGACTTTAATGCGAGAGAGGGTTTTTGTGTTCTATTTGATTACTAATTCTTACAAAGGAGAATCAAGCTTCATTTTCAAATAGATGTTTAGTACAATATGCAGGGTGGTGGGGTGAGGTATTGAAGTTCCATCCAGTTTTTTAAAGCTAATATTTTGAACTCCAGATAGTTTGGACAATAGCATCTATGAGCCCTGATTCTATTCTGTTGAGAATGATGAAAGTTACAGTCTCACAACATAAGGCAGCAGGTTGAGGATGGTTACTCTGATCCATCTTCATGTATACATGTAAAGAGCAATGCAAAGTAAGCAAGAGTGTACTCTGCTTAAAACAGCCATTGATCTGGCTTATACAATTTTATTCAGAACATATTCCCACAAGTACCCAAATCCAGTTTTATGAATGAATCATGCAGAAATGTAACTTAAGCTAGAGATTGGTGGATCAGGCTATGTATTGTATATGTTGTTATTGCATTCACTCATCCATTTTGACATTAACAATAAAAATATTTTCTGTATTCAAATATGAAGTTTGGAGGTCAGATAAACATAAAACTTCAAACTGATCTCACAGTGTAGATCTCACAATGAAGATAAAAACGTCTATCAAACCCTCAAACCTTGACAAGAAGTTGGCTCCAGAATTAGCAATATGTAACTTGGTTGGTAAGCAGTAGACTTTGCCATGGTTTTTCTTCCACCTAGTAGTCCCTTGAGCCCCTTCTTCAGTGCCTGCGTCCTACACCACTGGAGAAATTACACTGTTTAGCCAGTATTGCACCACCTGACATCCGCCGGGGAGTAGCAACCAATAGTGAAAGGACCAAGGAAGTGACATCTGCAGCCCGCCCCCTGTTTGGGTATCAGCCAGCATGCCAATGACTTAAATCAAGAAATAGTTTTCTAAGATCTACAGAGATACTTGCTGGAACACCTCAGCAAGCAAGAATCCAAAAGTGGCAAGCTCAAACCCAGAACCTCAATCAATGGCTGATACCAAATGAGAGACTCCATCTTGGGCACACAGAAAACTGGGCGACTTGGAAGGCGCTGAACAGACTGCGCTCTGGTGCCACAAGATGCAGAGCCAAACTTAAGAAATGGGGCCACAAAGTGGAATCCACAACATGCGAGTGTGGAGAAGAGCAAACTACAGACCACCTGCTGCAATGCAACCTGAGCCCTGCCACATGCACAATGGAGGACCTTCTTGCAGAAACACCAGAGGCAGTCCAAGTGGCCAACTACTGGTCAAAGGACATTTAATAGAATACTAAGCCTGCAAACTTTGTGTTTTGTTTGTTTTTTTAACACAATACAACTGTTTTGGTTCGCTCCTGACACGATAAATAAATAGTACTAAATAGAGAAATAGAGGACAATGAATGCATGGGATATATTCTTGGAAGGATGAAAAGGGTGCTTCTTAGAAAATCAAGTGGAGGTGTTTTCTCCTTCTGCCATTTCAGTTGCATGTCCCTAAATCTAGATCCAACACATTGGGCTTCTTTTCCCTTATACAGAATACTCAATCTATGAAATGTCTTGCTACATACAAGCTTCTTGGCATCAAGGACACAGCAAGGCACAATTTATAGAAGACAAGTGCATGAGGCAGACACTTATAAGGTCATTATAAGGGTAGAGTTTCAGACTTTCCCAACTGTGCTCAGAAATGCTAAGCTCCTTTCCTGATGATCCCTCCATGTACCCTCCCCCATTCTCCATCCGGCACTTGCTGTATCAGACTAATGTAAGATTAACTGATTAACAGATAGATTTTATTAACAAGGTTGAAATATATGTTGTTAAATGTGCACACATAGACATCTCAATTCAGCACTTCAGCTAAATGGATAGTAAAGCTCTTGCAAACTCATTAAGATGCAAGTGCAATGAACAAATTATGGTGTAGTCAGCATAATCAGTCAGACATCAGTCGAACTGGATTTGCAATGTAGCATTACTTGTATACACAGCAGAAAAATAGGACAACTTTTTTTTTGTTTAAAGAGAAGTCCAGCAATGACGTGTCTTTAATTTTAAAATACATTGCATTGAAGTCTAAGATCTAATTTCAACAAAGTAAGGAGAGAAAGAAAGTCAGTTGATCTTAACAGTTGTCCTACGGGATTTTAATTACAATGACACATTTGCTAGAGAGATGTGAGATTGATGGCTATTCAACTATAGAGTAAAAAGTGTACTAAGATTACAGTGTCTTTTCACTTAATTGTTTAAAGTCTGGCCTCACCTCAAATGTTCAGTTTAGAGTTTGGTCATTAGTGTTAAATAAAAAATAGTGCAGACACAATAAAAAAACTGATAGATAACAAAACCCCATGAAGGGGTGTTCTTCACACAGGCAGCTTATGGCTTACTTATATGTTTCCTTTCACATTTTTTGAGATATGTACATTTCTTACACATTTTTCAGATGTATACATTTTTGTGTACACTCTTCCAAATGCATCGTTAGAGTTTCTACTTGAAACAGATAAGAGTTTCTACTTGAAACATGTTTGTGCATATTTTGCCACATATACCAATTTTAATATGAGGGATGTGATTCCAAACTGAACTGCAAACCTAGAAACCTATATATTGAAATCCAAATTGAATGAATTTCTTACACACCATGTGTTATCACTGCCTGGTTCTATTTTTCAAGGGACATACTCTGGCCCAGGTTACCTATCTAAATGTTTCTCCCTCTACGAACCATTTAGGAGATTGAGATCTTCTGGGGAGGCTGGTGGGGACAAGAGACATGGCCTTCTCAGTGATGGCCCCTTGATTGTGGAACTCCCTCTGTAGCGATATTAGATGAGCCCCCTCCTTCCTGGCCTTCAGGAAAAAAACTGAAAGCATGGATGTGGGATCAAACTTTTGGATAATCTACTAATGCAATAAGTGAAAATGCGAAATGGTGCAATGATTTAATGTACTTATAATGATAACAGGAACGACCTTGGATTTGGATATTGGATTATGTGATTTTCATAATTTTAATGTTGAATTGTTTTAGTGGTTATTTTTAATGCACCTTTGGGGTGAGAAGGGCAGGATATAAATATGGCAAATACAAACTATATCTGTATATATAATAAAGAAGAGTGTTTGTATAGGACAGAGGAATTGTGGAGGGCGGAAGTGTATGTGGCAGCGTTCTGATTGGCTGCCGCTGTGGTGCTATTTGCATATGGTCTCTGATTGGCCAGCTTCAATAGGAGCCCCTGGTGGAGAAGAGGGTTCATGGCAGAAACGGGGCATGACAGAAGGAAATTTGCATATGGTTTCTGATTGGCCAGCCTCAAATCCAACATTCCGAGATGAGAAAGAGAGGAAAGGAAAGGCCGGGGGCTGGGTCAGAACACTCCCAATACAGACCGAAATAGGCACACAGAGCCCCCATCACCCACTCTACATCCTACTGCAGTTTGGAGGAGGATGAACCATGGATGATGGGACTTGCGGTACCATCACTCACATTCTGAGACCGCTGTTAACCTCATCCAATGACTGATCAGGACCACACTTCACACAGAGACCTCTCATGACCCACTTTACATCCTGGTGTGGTTTGGCCGGAGATGGACCGTGGGTTATGGGACTTGCAGTACCATTGCTCAATTCCTCAGACCACTGCAACCCTCATCCAATTACCAATAAATACCAAACTTGGCACGTCTCCATGACGCACTCTACATCCAGGTGCAGTTTGAAGGAGGATGCACCATGGATGATGGGCCTTGCAATACCTGCATTCCCTTCCTAAGCCCATTACAACTGCCAACGATGATGGATCAGGACCACAATTTACACAGAGACCCAGCATGACCCACTCTACATCCTGGTGCGGTTTGGAAGAATTTAACAATGGATGATGGGACTTGCAGTCACTTCACTCACTTCCTGAGACCACTGAGACCTTCGCCAATGACTGATCAAGACCAAACTTGGCACATGGAGCTTCAATGACCCACTCTACATCCTGGAGCAGTTTGGAGGACGACAGACCATGGATGATGGGACTTCAAGTACCTACACTTCCCAAGACTGCTGCAAAACTCATCTAATGACCAATCAAGACCAAAGTTGGCACACAGAGCCCCCATGACCCACTCTACATCCTGCTGCAGTTTTGGAGAAGGGTGGACCATGGATGATGGGACTTCCAGTACATTCACTCACATTCTGAGACCTCTGCAAACCTCATCCAATGACGGATCAAGACCAAACTTGGCACATAGACCTCTCATGACCCACGTTACGTCCTGGTGTTGTTTGGAAAACTTTGGAGATGGATGATGGGACTTGCAGTATCTTTGCTCACTTCCTGAGACCACTGAGACCCTCGCCAATGACTAATCAAGACTACACTTGGCACATGGAGCTCCAATGGCCCACTCTACATCCTGGTGCAGTTTGGAGGAGGACAGACCATGGATGATGGGACTTCAAGTACCTCCACTCCCTTCCGAAGATTGCTGCAACCCTCTTCTAATGACCAATCAAGACCACACTTGGCACACAGAGCCCCCATGATCCACTCTACATCCTGCTGCAGTTTGAAAGGGGATGGACTTTGGATGATGGGACTTGCAGTACCTTCACTCATTTACTGACACCACTGCCACCCTCATCTAATGACTGATAAAGACCAAACTTGGCACACAGAGCCCCCACGACCCACTCTATATCCTGCTGCTGTTTGTAGGAGGATGGCCCGTGGATGATGGGACTTCAAGCACCTTCACTCACTTCCTGAAAATAATGCAGCCATTATCCAAAGACCAATAAAGACCAAACTTGGCATACAGAACCGCCATTACCCACTTTCTCTAATAACCCGGGCAACGCCGGGTCCCCAAGCTAGTATATAATAAAGAAGAGTGTTTGTTTGGATAGGACAGAGGAATTGTGGAGGGAGGGCGGAAATGTATGTGCCAGCGTTCTGATTGGCTGCCGCTGTGGTGCTATTTGCATATGGTCTCTGATTGGCCATTCAATAGGAGCCCCTGGTGGAGAAGAGGATTCATGGCAGAAACGGGGCATGACAGAAGGAAATTTGCATATGGTCTCTGATTGGCCAGCCTCATTTCCAACATTCCGAGATGAGAAAGAGAGGAAAGGAAAGGCCGGGGCCTGGGTCAGAACACTCCCAATACAGACCGAAATAGGCACACAGAGCCCCCATCACCCACTCTGGTTTGGAAGAATTTGGCAATGGATGATGGGACTTGCAATCATTTCACTCACTTCCTGAGATCACTGCGACCCACGCCAATGACTGATCAAGACCACACTTGGCAAACAGAGTCCCCATGACCCACTCTACATCCTGGTGCACTTTCGAGGAGGACAGACCATGGATGATGGGACTTGAAGTACCTCCACTCCCTTCCCAAGACTGCTGCAACCCTCATCTAATGTCCAAACAAAACCAAACTTGGCACACAGAGCCCCCATGACCCACTCTACATCCTAATACGGTTTGGAGTAGGGCATGCCATGGATGATGGGACTTGAAGTACCTCTACTCGCTTTCCGAGACTGCTGCGACCCTCAACAATGACTGAACAACACCAAACTTGGCACATAGACCTCTCATGACCCACTTTATGCCCTGGTGAGGTTTGACTGTGGATCGTGCATGGATTTTGGGACTTGAAGTACCTTTGCTCAATTCCTGAGACCACTGCAAAACATCATCCAATTTCCGATAAGGACCAAACTTGGCACACCGGGTCTCCATGATGCACTCTACATCCTGGTACAGTTTGGAGGATGATGCACCATGGACGATGGGACTTAGAGTACCTTCACTCAGTGAAACCACTGAGACCCTCAACCAATGACTGATGAAGACCAAACTTGGCACACAGAGCCCCCATGGCCAACTCAACATTCTGGTGAGGTTTGGGAGAGAACAGACTATGGATGATGGGACTTCAAGTAAATCCACTCACTTCCCAAGACTGGTGCAACCCTCATCTAATGACCAATCAAAACCAAACTTGGCACACAGAGCCCCCATGAGCGACTCTACATCCTGGTGCTGTTTGGAGGAGGACGGACAATGGATGATGGGACTTGCAGTACCTTCACTCACTTCCTGAAACCACAGTGACACTCATCCAAATACCAAGAAAGACCAAACTTGGCACAGGGAGCCCCCATGGCCAACTCAACATTCTGGTGATGTTTGAGGGAGACTATGGATTATGGAACTTGCAGTACCTTAACTCATGCTCTGAGACTGCTGTGATCCTCATCCAATGACTGATCAAGACCAAACTTAGCACACAGAGCCCCCATGACCCACTTTACGTCCTGCTGCAGTTTGAAAGGGGATGGACTTTGGGTGATGGGACTTGCAGTACCTTCACTCACTTACGGACACCACTGCCACCCTCATCTAATGACTGATAAAGACCAAACTTGGCACACAGAGCCCCCATGACCCACTCTGTATCCTGCTGCTGTTTGTTGGAGGATGGCCCATGGATGATGGGACTTCAAGTACCTTCACTCACTTCCTGAAAATAATGCAGCCGTTATCCAAAGACCAATAAAGACCAAACTTGGCATACAGAACCATCAATACCCACTTTCTCTAATAACCCGGGCAACGCCGGGTCCCCAAGCTAGTAAGTAAATAAATACTCAGAATTTTTAAAACCAAACACCATACATGTTTTAAATCCAGAATGCCATGTGGAAAGTGGGAGCATCCTCACTGAAATGGGATAGCTTATTCAGAGCAATCAGTTGTCTCTGGAAACACTGTCAGTCAAAATATTACTTTTCCTTCCTGTTACTCTGCTCCATCATCTGCTGTAAAGAACAGCTTAAGTGAGGGGGCAAACATGAGCCAGTCTGCAGAAACTGAACCAGAACTAAGCAGATTCAGGACAATGGGCAGTACTGCAAGCAGCAGTCAGAGGTGGTGGGTATAGTTCAGGAGCCATGGAGAGCAACCCTGCAGCAAATACAGGCAGTCCTCGAGTTACAAACAACTCATCATTAAGAACAGGGTTGAGACAACAGAAAATGAGAGAAATTTACCCCTAGGAAGGGAAATCCACTCCTGCAACAATTATCATGCAGAAAAGGTGTTGCCACTGGAGCTTTATCTGCAATCACCGTTTCTACAACAAGTCAAAATCCAGTTATCAAGGGATAGCAAGTGAGTGGAAATCTTCTTAACAGGGGTACAGACAACAAAACAAACTCCACAGGGTGTTAACCCTTCCCTGTTCTATCCAAAATATGTGTGTGTGTATGGCTGGAGTTACTTACAAACAAATTCCACTTAATAACGAGCCTACAGAACTTATCTTGCTGTTTGAATATCAAGAAATCATCCAAATATTGATCAAGGAAGAGCAAGGAGTACTTTTAGTGAGACTGCCTGGAAGCTCCTTTTCAGCTTTTCCAGTGCTTTTTCTATTACATGACCTTATTATGTAAGGATTGGGGTCTTCTGGGGATATGAAATCTGAGGCAGAAGCCACTAATTCACAGGACTGGGCATCTGGAATACCCTCCCAAAAGAGATTAGATTAGCCCCCACCCTTCAATCCTTCCATTCCAACCTGAAAACATGGATGTTCAGACAGGCCTTTGACCTTGAGTAGGCTGAATGGGCCAATATGACACTGACACTTGACACTTGACACTTGTGAATTGACAATAGTTAGTTTTAACTACTGTTGTTTTAAAATTGTATTGTTTTGATTTTAACATGTGTTGACGGAGGGGGGTTGTTTTTATAATTTTATGTGACTTCTTTTTACTGGTTGTATGTTATATGCGCACCCTGGAGAGCTTTGTAAGCAGCCCTGAGTCCCTTTGGGGAGATGATGGCGGGATATTAATGAAGTATTATTATTATTATTATTGACATCTCATCAAAAGTTACAGTCTTTGAAGCTTTCTTTCTTCAAGAGTTCCCGATGCTCGGCCATTTTTTTTGTCGTGAGAAACTTCAAGTCACTTCTGGTGTGAGAGAATTGGCCATCTGCAAGGACCTTGCCTAGGGGACGCCCAGATGTTTTGATGTTTTATCATCCTTCTGGGAGGCTTCTCTCATGTCCCCGCATGGGGAGCTGGAGCTGATAGAGGGAGCTCATCCGCGCTCTCCCCGGATTTGAACCTGCAACCTGTTAGTCTTCACTCCTGCCAGCACAGGGTTTTAACCCACTGTGCCACCAGCCATGACATGTGCCGAGATGTCACAGAAATTCTGCCTCATTGGTATAATATTGAACTTTACAGAAAGTTTCCCTTAAAAATAATATGTGAATATTTATGTAGGATCAAAAATGTTTAAAAAGATTCTGCTGCAAACACATGCAAGTGGAAAAGACACATGACTCAGTAACATTTGATTTGCTGGTATTAATGACAACCATGTCGGTTGAGAAGTTGGACAGTGCCATTTTGATTACACGTGGCATTAAAAAACAAGTGTATTATTAATATATAGGATGAGATATGAGTGGGTGTGGCAGAATATTCAGTATATTGACTAAACTTTAGGATTTTTATTACTGCATAGAATGATTATTTTCTAAGACAGGAAAACCAATGTGTTTGGTTCTGGCTGGGAGATTCTCAGAGGTTTTCCATTTCTAAACTTTGAAGCATATGATTATAGAACAGAATCCCTATACTTTCACTTGTGGGGACAGGAAGAAGAAAAGTCTAAGGTCACTATCTGCTGCAAACTTGGGAGCAAACCCCATTTAGCTTAGTGGCATCTCTAAGCAAACATGCATAGCACTCGACTGTCAACATTTCATTGATCTATGCTATGTGCACATGATAAGCGCTCATTTTCCGCTATGGATGACCGAGCTCTCCGATCCATCATCAGCTCTTTTATCTGTCATTGTTGCCACCACTGGGAATGCCCTGGTTGCACAGGGGTCTCATTGGTAGACTCTAGCCTCTGAATTGTGTGCTGACCTATGTCATTGCATTGTGATATAAACAGGATGCTCATTTATCCAAGTGTCTCATAAGGGAAGAGTGCTGGGAGAGCACTACAGGAATAGCATTTGCCAGCCTGCCATCTCATCCAGGTGATTATATGCCAGAGAAATAATATTTGTATTACCAGTCTTCAGTCTGCCATTCAAGACTTACTTGTTTATAGTTCGTCAAAACAGACTTTAATAGTGGGGAGGGGGACAGGGCAAAGTCAGCATAGAATCCAGGAAGTGTTTCTGCTGAA
Source organism: Anolis sagrei (assembly GCF_037176765.1). Lineage (NCBI taxonomy): Eukaryota > Metazoa > Chordata > Lepidosauria > Squamata > Anolidae > Anolis > Anolis sagrei. The sequence continues at coordinate 141,341,442 of NC_090022.1, forward strand.
ACATGGTGAACATAAAAGCAAACTCAAAATAGTTTGAGAAAGGTACTGAAACTAAGGCAGGCATGGATCAAATCAGAATTGTGGTGGGAACACCAGAGAGAATTTTGTCTAAAGGTTAAATAAAAAAAATCGGGCTGAAATTCTATCCCCATTTACCTGGAGAAATTCTCACTGAACTCAATGGTGTTCATATGTAAGTAGACATGAATAGGATTTCACATTGATCAGGAATAAAGATTAAAAAGGCTTACTTCTAAGTAGCCATTTAGAATGTTTCACTGCTAATTTTGAAAAAGTTGGATTAAATAAATGTGTGTACATGTGCATGTTCTTCAGTAGGAATTTATACTAAGAATACTGAAAATTGTAGCCTACATAAAGTCCACAAGTAATTGGTATAGCTGAATTTTGCAGACTTCATTCTCCAATTATATCAGTCTGCATAGTTGATTCTGCTTTTGCTAGTCATGGAACAAGGAAGCAGAGGGTGAAGAAATGGAATATAATGCTTTACAAACACTGCATAACATGTTGAAGCTTATGGGCCAAACCAAAACTCATCCTCAGAACTAAATAAATGCCCTACTCAAACAGAAGTCAGAGGCTGTATAAGAAATGTTAGTGAAAATATAACATTGTATGCAACACACACACACACACACACACACTGTATGCCTATGTTAAAATAGGCATACAATAATAGGGCTTTATAAGCAAAAGCCAGCACAATTCAAAGTTCTGGCTTTAGCCTATAAAGCCTAAATGGTTCTAGCCCAGGTTTCCTTTCCAAATGTATATTTTCCTATGAACAAGCCCGGAGACTAAGATCATTTGGGGAGGGCTTGCTTTCAGTCCCGCCTGCCTCACAAGTACGGCTGGCGGGGACAAGAGACAGGGCCTTCTCAGTGGTGGCCCCTCGGTTGTGGAACTCCCTTCCTAGCAACATCAGATCAGTCCTCTTCCTACTATCCTTCAGGAAGAAAGTCAAAACCTGGCTCTGGGAGCAGGTTTTTGAAAATTAGGGCAATGCAGTATGACAAATACAGAATTATATGCAATTTGACCTTGGAATGGCCTTAGACCTTGAGCTCTGGATGGTGTGTTTTTTACTTTGAATGTATTTTAACAATTTTAAATACATTTAAAGGTGTATTTGTTGTTTTGAGTCACTGTGTATATGCCATTGTAAGTCTCCTTGAGTCCTCCTGCTGGAGTAGAGAAAGGCAGGGTATAAATATGGCAAATAAATAAATAAATGGATATAGAAATGGGAATCTACTTTAAATTAATAAAAATAAAGCTGAAAGTGGAAATGCTCAAGACACAAATGTTCATACCTAATGCCACATACCTGTATTGTGACTTTCATGCTCATGTACCGACAAATCAGTACTATTTACTGAGGAAAAAAAGTCTCCTAATTTTGGCCAATACACTTTTACCCTGTGAAGATGACTTTGGCTTGTTAGACATAGCCATATTATGCTCCACTTCACTGCCAAAGGATTGATTCTTGAAGGTACTGTAACTAGCCCAGGAAGTACTTTCTAACTTGAGAAGAATGGAAGCATATAACTCAGTGGTAGATCAATGGCCCCAGGTTCAGTCTTCTGTTAGGGAGACATATTTCCGGCTACTCTATGGAGACAATATTGAACTATAAGACTTGTCTTAGTTGATTACATCTTTCAGCCTGTTACATTTGCCATCTGAAACAGTTGGTCATGAAATTGTGGGTATTGGGAGCAAATCCTTATGATTTAGCAGATAACTTAGTAGATCCGCCCATTTTTAGCATCAAAAAATAAGAATATCTGTTACTGGGTTCCAACAATAATGTTCACAACCACTGGAATACCTCCTAAAAGCAACCTGCAAGACACACACACACAACTGTCATCTCAGAGTGATAAGTGGGCAGGGATGGCTTTGGTAAAAATTAGCATTTCTCTTTTATATATCCTCTTCTCTGTTCTGAACAGAGGGCCACTGATCTTGTCCCAAACTATGCTGCTGATGGCAGGCAACTCACAGCAGCACAAGATCACCCATGCAGGACGTGTTTGGGAATCCATGCCTCCTCTTGTCTCACAGCTTTGTTTTCAGTAAACTGTCACTGCTCTGCACAGAGTACAGAAAACATCTGCCACTTTTAGTACCAGTGGGAAGGCTCCCCCCTCCTGCAACAGCTGCCTATCTGTCTGAGTGGGAGGTTGAAGTGCCCACACAGCAAGCCAGCACAAGAGGAAATTGCAGGAGCACCAAAGCACGTGTTTCATTGGCTGGTGCTTGCGCTGATGAGGGTTGACACAGCCTTCCTTGCAGAGAATAGCTGCCAAGGGGTAACAGGCAGTGCTGAATTTTACATGAACCTGTCAATACAGTACAGACAGCTACATAGTCTCCTGACACGCCTCTAAGACTAAAATAGAAATGCAATGTCTCATAATTTATGGCAAAGAAATCCTTTTGGTATTGAACAAGGCCCCCTTTTCATGTACAGTATTTTGCTTCAGATTCCAGAATACTTTGGCATGCAAGGTGTGCAGCAGATGACTTCGCACTTGTGTGAATTCCGAACAGCGCTGATTTAAACGGCAGCACTCTGGATTTACTTCAAGGACAGGACAGCTCACAAATCTCATACTTTGCCTGTGTTGTTTTTTTAAAATGGAATCACATCAAGATCATCTACTTCATGCACCAAATAAAATAGTGTCTTGTCTGCAAGGGCTCATGCCACAATAAATCTGCTAGACTGCAGGCTGCCATGAGCCTTCTAGTATTTGTATTTGGCAAGAGGTTGCTGAACAATGCTGTGTGTGTGTGAAGGGAGGGGGATGAAAGGAGGAATAGTAAGAGAAAGAGATATTTTCACTGTAGATATTAAGTCATGTCCTTCAGAAGGAGGTCATCTTGGACTTCTGTTCTATCTTGACACATATCTGGATTGCTTTCCCTCTCACTCTTAGTCATGCTCCTAGTCCAGTAGGTGATGATAATACTTATTATGGGTACATGTTTATTAAATGTAGTTTTCATTTTTCTTCAAATACAAAGGATCTTATAATGGACTGGTTTTACAATAGATGGATTGTCACCTTGTCATGGTGAGGGGGCTTACGTGTTCCAATGAACTTGCAGGCTTAACTGTCAAAGTCATGCACTCCCAGGAGGGGCCACAAGGGAGGTTCCAGACCAAGCACAATCTGAGGACCGCAATGGCAGATCAGGCAGAAGATAACATGGTACATGTTATAATGGCTGTGAAGGCAGAAGAGGGCTGCAACGGATTGAGAAGCCACCATCATCATGTTAACCATGCCACTGTTTGGGACCCTCACTCTGTGAAGGCTGTGTATTGACACTTGGAAGGCCATCATACTCGGACAATGAGGAATCACCTAAGTAAGTAAGTACATAGCAATAAGTGATAGGTTCAAGGATGGGTTTCCTCTCCCTCTGAAGTGGCTTGTTTTCACTAACTGCACACTGAAAACCCATGAGTTCATTGGTTTAGGCATATTCTACTCTGTTTCTGTGTTTAGTACTCAGCTAATCTCCTGATCACCCACCTTGTAGTGACAGGCACCTTCTTACTTACCAAGAGTTCTTTTTTATTATTATTATTATTATTATTATTATTTGCATTTGTTGACCGCCACTCTCAGCCCGAAGGCTATTTTTACACTACAGATATGCATCAGAACAATACTTACAAGCTTGGTAAAGCCTGCCAGAGCTGGTGGTATGATAGTAGACCCTTTGAAAGTAGAGGGTTATCTTTACACTATGATAAGATGGCAGAGGTGGACTTTGTGGACATTCATTAGCTATGAGAAGTTCATTAGCTATGATAAGGATTAGTCACAGGTTTCAGTATATACAATATATACAGGTTGTAAAGCCGCCCTGAGTTCCCCCTCAGGGGTGAGAAGGATAGGGTGCAAATGCTTGAAATAAATAAATAAATAAATAAAAAATATAGCATACTGAAGGTATTCTGAAATGGAAAGCAAAGCTTCAAAACTCTTCCCTGAGGTCATGGTAGAACAAGAATGGGGGAAATGTTAGTAATAATAAATGAACCATATTCAGTGGAGGGATAACTCCAAAATAAAAGATGGTGCAGCAATGAGCAAAAAGAAGCATGTGTTCATTCACAATGGCAGGAGGGTTAGTAGGTAAAATGGTTTTCTCTGAAAAACATTCCAAAAGAAATGTCTTAACTAGGTGATGAAACAACCAGAAAGATGGGATGTGTAACAGGGACTCAAGTTTTTGTACAGAGGAATTAAGTGGAATTATTTATCACCACTACTATTGACTAATATTGTAACTCTACTGCAGATGTTGAGTTTCTAGTGCTATGGAACAGATAATGAAACCATAAAGGACATTCACTTTCTCCTTAGTCCACTGAAGAGCAACTGCGCCCTAGCCTTAGCCCTAAGTGCTACAAATCTTTTTATTGCTTTTACTTCAAAAGTTTGATGCAGTTTTCTTTTTGGAAAAATGCATATTCCCCAGAGAAACATTTGTATTCATACAATGTAAATGTTCAAATCCACTGGAGCGAGATCTTTGGATTCAGTTATAATTCACATCCAAAATGACAAGTTGATTAAGAAATCCTTAAATTTGTGTGTATTGATTGTGAGAGATGGCAAAACCTGAACATTCAGGCAAAGGTCTGAGTCCCCTTCGGGGTGAGAAAGGTGGGGTATAAATATAGTAAATAAATAAATAAATAAAGGTAGGTTTGTGTGTGTGTGTGTGTGGGGGGGGGGGGTCAAATTGGAAATGACTGCATATTGACTGGGGTTGGGTAAAAACTAAGAGAATGGGCTTCTGGGTTGGTTCATTTTAAAACTGCAGTTTTTGGCTTTGATTGGGAAAGAAAATTGGGGGTTTTTTGTAAAAAAAAAAGAAGAATTGGGACATGGGGTATCAGGGCTAAGGGCCATTCAAACAAATGTATGGGACATTTGATTGGTCATGGTAATCCATGCCTTGGTCACATCCTGTTTGGACTACTGCAAAGCTCTCTATGCAGGGCTGCCTTTGAAGAAAGTTCAGAAGCTGCAATTGGTGCAGAGATCGGCAGCCAGATTGCCAACTGGAGTGTTGTATCATGAGATCACGACTCCCATGATGCAGCAGCTTCACTGGTTGCCACTCCGCTTTGGAGCTAAATACAAAGTGCTGGTCATTACCTCTAAAGCTCTAAACAGTCGGGTCCAGGCTATTTGTCTAATCGCATTTACCTATACAGACTATCCCATGATCTGCGGCCAACAGAGGAGGCCCTGTTCTCGGTCCCACCCCTATCACAAGCTCAGTTGGTGGGAACGAGAGAGGGCCTTCTCTGTGATCCCTTTCCATCTCTGGAACTCACTTCCTAAAGAAATGAAAATGGCATTCCACCGGAATGCTGGCTAACTAATTTGTATTCCACTGCTACTATGATACATGAGAAAGAACTACCATGATAGTCATTTTTATGTATTTTAATTGCCATTTTCAGGATTTATGTATTAATGATTAATTTATATTACTACTATAATTGTGTTTATTCAATTATTCATACTGGGTTTTCATTTTGTTGTTAATTTCTCTTCTGGCATAAGTTGATGGTCATTACTTTTGCATTGTTTCATTTATTTTTGAAATGTTTGTATTTGAGATGGGCATTGAATGTCTGCCTTTCTTATGTGTAAACTGCCCCGACTCCCCTTGGGGAGAGAAGGTGCTCTATAAATAAAATTGTCTTTGTCTTTGCCTTCCTCTAAGGCTGAGAATGTGTGACTCACGCAAGATTATCCAGTAGGTTTCCATGGCCAAGTGGGTATTAGTCTCTCTAGAGTTATAGTCAACTGTACCATGCTGTTTGTCATCTGTTTTTCATTAAAAGCATGAGAACAGGAGAAAGGGAGGAGGCAATGTATTCAAAATTTGTCACAGCTTTAGAAACGAGTTCTTATTGTAAGTTAAGAACTCTGGAAACTATGCTTGGGAAATCACATGTCAAATGCATTCTAATTCTGATGTCAAAAAAGATCATCAGAATATTAATATGTTTTCCCTTTTGTGAAATGCAGATAAAAGTCCTAAAGAATCATGTGCAAATTGATATGCTAAACTGGAAATTAGCAAGCAGACAGCATTTCCTTTACAGGATATTCTATCTGTCAATCTAGGGCAATGCTTATAACAATGACTGACAGCAGAGCTCTTTTCTAGTCACGGAAATCAACTGTAATGATAGTGGGGCATCTCATCCAAAGGATGCACCCTTTGTATGGGGCCAGATCACCGATTCTTTTCCTCTGATAGCTATCATTAGCCATTTGAGTCAGAATGAATGGTTTTTATTCAAGTTCCTCCTACTTCTATGTTTCCTTTTCATACATCATTTCTTCAATCCTTTGAGGTGTACAACCTACTTCGTTGTTTTTAAATGGTGTATCAGAAATGTACCTGTACACATTTACATATAACTGCTTTGCACCATCTTGTCACTGTCTAGCAGCTTAAGCAATAAATTACCTGAGACGGTGCTTTGTAGATAGGTTTTGGATTTTCAGTGTTGGATTCATCAAGAGCATAAAAGAAGCCTGGGCTTCACAAAAATGCTGTCTATGAGTGTCCCTATAAACCCTGCCTCTTTCACTGGAGTCTCTCCTACACATCTGACACCTGGTTGAGAGCTGGCAGATAGTAATATAAAGCAAGGGATTTCTGGGTCATGGCACCCACTTTTGGTTCTGCTTGAATTGGAATACTCCCCTTTCCATCCACATACATGAATGGTTGCCATACATTCCTATGGAGAAAAATAAAAGGAGTGCTCAGGAAACGCGATCTCCACTGGTTAGGTTTACCTCCAGTAATAATAATTTACAGATGGGTCTTTGCAAATCTTTGGGAATGCTGCATTTATGTTCATACTTGCTTACCAATAGAATGCCATTTCTTCAAATATGCATACAGCCATCATAAAGATGGATAGTTTCCCATAATTTAATTTTAAACTTCTCCTGTGTCCAAATGAAGTTGCACCAATTGCAAGTAAACAATTCCCTCTATAGTCTTAGAAAACACCTATTTCCATCACTTCATCCCAAGTTATTTTTAATGGCATTCTATGTTCAAAATGTTCTTGAACTTATCAGATTGTGATCTATATGAAAAGAAAATAGATAGCTGGATTGATGTTGTAACCCACATAGAACCACAAGGAGAGGCTGATAAGAACTATTATTATTATTATTATTATTATTATTATTATTATTATTTAAAGGAAATAGCTAAAAGAGACAAATAGGCATAGAGGTAAAGTGACTAAGAAAGCACAGGCATGGAATCTAAACATCTATAAAAGCAATTCACTCAAGCTTTAAAACTTCAATGGTCATGTTTAGGTAAGAATATTTAGCACTATAGGATGGATAAAAAGAACATATTCTATTTATCTTAAAAACACAATCCTCAAATAAAAATGTTACATATTCTATGAAATCATGCAGTCATTGTCATACAGAGTAAGTACTGTGGCCTCTCCCTGCCAAACTCAACAATTTATCAAACCGTAGCAGTGCCAGGTTCAAGGCATACCAACATCTCTCTCTCTCCATTGATCCAACCTATCTAACCCTTTCTCTGGTCTAGGGCAACCTTCCCCAACCTAGGATTTTCTATATATGTTGGAATATGATTCTGATTCACCTCCAGACAGCATTGCTGAGGCAGCCATGCTTTCCCCTGCTAAAATAGCAGGGGAAAGCGTGGAGATCCTGAATGTTCTGATGCCTGGTAGTAGCAGCAGAAAGGTGGACCACTTCCCAGTGGTTTTAGGTGTATATAATATATTGACCTTCCCAATCTGTTGCCCATGCAAAAGGTTCGCCCTGCCCTCATTCTGAACATTAGCTGTTTCTAAGTTTGCAAAATTTAGGTGACTACAGAAATAATCAGACTTGGGTTTTCAGCCTGATTCCCAAAGGTTTTGGCTGATGGAGGAAAATGTAGCTCTCTGCATTTTCATCTCTTCTAAAATGAGTTCAATTGTGTATGTACATGCTATTTTGAAGGTAATCATTAAACTTGTGCATAGATTTGTTTTGACTGTTTGCCTTTGGCTTCTTCGGACACCGTAATGGCAAGGTTTCTGCTGCCACTTTTTTTTTACCGAGTCAGACCACTGGCTTCCGGTAGCAGCTACCTTCGGGTCTACTTGAGATCACATGGCACACAGAGAGGCTGCTACATGCTTGCACAGGGTTTTCCTGTGAGCCCTGCCTATTGGTCAGTCAGAATAGAAGAAAGCTGTGGTGTGTCTTACGCAAGCTGTGTCTATTTAATGGAGCGAGCGCCTCCATTTTCTCAGTTGCATCCTGTCTCTAGAGAGAGGTGCTTCAGTCCGATTGCCTTGCTGCTCACTCCCAGTTTTAACTTTTGGCTTCACCTGGCTTCTAATATTGAATCTTTTGGATTTTCCTTTATTTTTCTGATTCTTTATTTAGTGGGACTGGTTGTTGGAAAGTACGGGTGGGCGGGCGTGTGGCATTTGTGGGTGTGCTTTTCTTTTAGGGTGGCTCTGAGCTTTGAGTCACCCTTAAGCCTCTACTAAAGCCTTTAGCTTCTTATCTTATCTCTTCTCCCTCTTCTCTTTCAGAATTCCAGCAAACAGCAAAGTCTTATTGTCAAAAACTACCAATCTACTCACCAATACCTAATAATTTCTTTCCTTTGCAATCTCATAACAAATTTTCTGTATTGTATTATATTTTTCTCTGTGTTCTCTGCCTTCTTAATTTAATTTAATAATCTCTAACGCCAACTTCCATCAGGATATAAAAGATTGTTGTTATTACTGTTTGTACTAATCATAAGAACAGTACCTGCAAAATACCACCAACCCAAGGATTATCAGATTTTATCGGACGAATGGAATTATTCACCTTATATGTTTTTAATTCATATACTGTTTAATGTGTTTTACTGATTAACTGTTAATCGTTTTATACAGCATACAGCATGCTGTATGGATTTGAAGAAGGATAAAACTACGATAGCATCAAAAGCTAGAAATATTGAAACAACGGATTTAAGCAGAGTAATGAATAAATGGCAATTAAAGGATGTGTGGAGATTGGTAAAAGGGAATGAAAGTAGATATACATATTATTCATCGGTACACAAGGTGTATACAAGAATTGATTATATTTTTGTCTCCAAGAACATGACAAGTAAAGTGCTAAATGCTGATATAGGTATGATTAAGATTTCGGATCACGCTTTGGTTTCAATTGAGATTGCGTTGAAATGTGATTATGATAAAATGAAAAGGTGGAGGTTAAACACAAGAATACTAAATCATAAAGAGATAGTAGATAAAGTGCAAGCAGAATGGCAAGAAATATGGGGCTTCAACGAAAAGGGGGTGACAAAAGGAGTCCTATGGGATACTATGAAAGCAGTGACTAGAGGGTTATGTATAAAAGAGACAATTAACTTAAAAAGAAGGCAAGAAGAAAGGAAAAGGAATCTAGAAAGAGAAATAGAAGAGATTGAAAAAGCATATGTAATAAAGAGAGATACACGAATTTATGCTAGGTTAAGAGCAAAAAAAGAGGAATTGGATAAAATGGAAATAGACGAAGTACAAGAAAATTTAATTTATTTAAGGAGGGAATATTTTGAGTTTAGTGATAGGAATTCAAAGATCCTAGCCAAATCAACACAGAAAAAGAAAATGGAAGGAATGATAAACACGATAAAAGATAAAACAGGTAAATTATGTAGAGCTATGAAAGAGAAATTGAAAGTATTTGAGGAATTTTATAAAAATCTATATCAAACTAAAGCATGTCCCATAGAGGCAATCAGGAAATACGTGGAAGAAAATTGGGAGAGTAAGCTGGAGGAGAAAGATAAAGAGCTATTGGACCAACCTATTAAGAAAAAAGAAATAGAGGAAGTCATTAATAAATTAAAAGTAGGAAAAGCCCCAGGCCTGGATGGTCTAGGGACAGAGTATTATAAAAGCTTTAGAGAAGTTTTAACCCCAAAATTATTGGAATTGTATAATGGAATAATGAAGGGAGATAAAATACCCGATTCATGGAGGAGATCATTAATAATATTAATACCCAAACCTGACAAAGACTTAACAGACCCAGGGTCATACAGGCCCATATCATTAATAAACCAGGATGCAAAGATATTGTCCGCGATATTAGCTAATAGAATGAATAAATGTATGTATAAGTACATAAAAGAAGATCAGTGTGGGTTTATAAAAGGAAGACAAATGTCAAATTTGATAGGGAGAGCACTAAATAAAATTCATTGGGTTAAAGAGGGGAAGGGAAAAGCAGGGATACTATCATTAGACATTTTTAAAGCGTTCGATTGTGTGGAATGGGAGACACTAGGGGAAATAGTGAATAAATTTGGAATGGGAAATAAAATAAAAGGAGTACTAAAACAATTTTATTCAAAGAATTCAGCAGTGATAACTATAAATGATGGAGTGACAAACGAAATAAAAGTGACTAGAGGAACTAGACAAGGGTGCCCTTTGTCCCCGATATTATTTGCTATGGTGATAGAACTTTTTGCTAATAATATAAGGAACGATAAAAATTTAGAAGGATTAGGAAAAAAGGAGAAACAGAAGGTGAGCTTATTCGCTGACGATACATTGTTATTTATAGAAAATATAGTGGAGAAAATAGATAGAATAAAAGAACATTTGGAGATATTTGGGAAAGCAACGGGATTACAAGTTAATTGGAACAAGTCAGAAATGATGCTACTCAATTATACAAGAGAAGAAGAAAAAAAATTTATAGAACAGAGAAAAATGGGAATAAGAATTAAGAATAAATTAAAATACTTGGGAGTAATAATAACTAAGGATTTAAAAGAGATAGAGGAAGTAAATGTAGTAACTTTAAGAAAAGAAGTTCAGAAAAAGTTAATAGAGTACGAAGGTATACATTTATCCTGGTTTGGAAGAATAGCATTAGTAAAAATGAAAATACTTCCAAAGATAAATTTTATATTTAGAATGTTACCACTTCAAATCACAGAAGAAGAGCTAATTAGATGGCAACAAATGATTAATAAGTACTGCAATGGAAGTAAAAGAAACAGGCTAAACAAACAGTTATGGTACAGATCGCAAAAGGAGGGTGGACTAGCACTACCTAATATAAAAAAATATTATGAAGCAAGTAGATTAAATTTGGTTATAGAAGGAATGGTTAAAAAAGAGGGAATAGATTGGCTTAGTAATGAATCAGGAAAAGTGGAAGATGAAACTTGGAATATATTTTTTAAACAGCTTACTAGAAAAGAACTGAGGGAAATTAGAAACCCAATGCTGAGCAACATACTGAAAGTATGGAATAAATACAAGGGGAGGTTAATAAAGGAAGGATCAATTATAACCCCAATAGTGATGGAAAAGAAATTCCCAAAAAATTTAAAAAAAGCAATGGATAAAAAGGTAAGGGAAATAAATTTAGATAGAATAGGGGATTGGATGAAGGCGGAAATGAAGAGGGAAAGGATGTTGGAAGAGTTTAAAGAAATAAAATTATCATGGTTTCATTGTATACAACTAGAACAATGGTTAATAAACTGGAAAAAAAATAATAGAAACGGAAGCCAACTCAATCAATTTGAACAAATAATACAGAAGGGAAGGGCAGTAGAAGAACACGAAAACTTGAGAGGTATAATTAGCAAAATCTATAAGATACTAATTGAAATGAAGGATGGGAAAATGAAAAAGAGTACCCTTAAGGAGATTTGGGAAGAGGATTTAGGGATAAAAATAAGTGAAATAGAGTGGCAACAGTTATGGGGACAAAGACATTTAAAAAACCTATCGATACGTGTTAAAGAAAATTATTACAAGTTAATATGGAAGTGGTACTTAACACCGGTAAGAATAGCATATATGAATAAAAACAATTCAACAAATTGTTGGAGAGGATGTAAAGAACCAGGAACATATATACATATGTGGTGGCAATGTAAATATGTAAATAATTTTTGGGAGAAAGTATTTAGAGAAATAGAAAGTATAATGAATATGAAAATAGACAAAAGTCCTAGTATAGCCTTATTATCATTATATACCAATAAGCAACTGAAAAAGGAGGATAAAGAAGCGATAACAAACTTACTAATTATAGCAAGACTGCTCATAGCAAGGAATTGGAAAAAAGAAATGAATATACGAATAGAGGAGTGGTACAAGGAAGCATGGAAAATAGCATTAAATGACAAACTGACATGTATATTAAAGGTTAAAAAAGGTATATGGAAACAAAGTGATTTTGATGCTATATGGGGAAAATTTGTGGTAAATGGATTAAAAAATAAGGAAGGAAAATTACCGTCACAAGAAGAAATGAAATTTTGGACAGATGAAATGTAAAAAATGTGGCTTGAGACGGGTGGAGGGGAGCACTGAGGTGAAAATAGGGGGAAAAAAAAAAGAGAGAAAAGGGGAGGAAATGTCAAAGCAAAACAACAAAACAACATGTTAAAGAGGTTGATGTATAAAATGCAACAGTATGTAATAATTGTGATAAATCAATAAAAAAAAAACTGTTAATCGTTTTAACTGTGGGATATTTTTTACTGTTTATTGTTGGTTTTTACTCCAAATCCTTGCCGGGGTTGTGAGTCCCTTTGGGTAAGAGTCCCTTTGGGTAAGAAAGGCAGGGTAAAAATGAAGTAAATAAATAAATAAACCTAAGTTCTACCAGCCTTCATCTATCAATCCTATCCCTTGCAATCTCTCTGCCTTCTTAATTTCATTTAATAATAATAATTTGGTCACATCCAGCCATGGTCAGCACCCTCAGTCCTCATTGATACTTCCCAGTCTTTGGTTTGCCAAGCATTTTTGACCTCAGCTACCAGAACTCTTGAAAGTTGGCCAAACTGGTTGGGATTTCTGAGAACTGAAGTACCAAACACCTGGAGGACCAAAGATTGGGAACTATTGGCTACAATCGCAGGGGAAGAAGGCTTGGATCATAGAGACCATGCAGATAATTCATTTTTCTGCCTGCTCTATCACTCTGTTCTTCCTTGCACTTCCTGAAAAGATACTCTTCAAGAGGGTACTCTTAGTGTTTTATTTGAGATACTATAAGGGAGTGCAGCTGGAGGAAAGAGGAAGTAAATTGGTCCTCCAGCCCTTGTGATAAGTGGCAGTAGATTTCCTAAGAAGATGTATGGATCCAAGTGATAGACACTGTAGAGGAGTCATCATACATCAACTGAAACATCTCTCCCCCATCCTTCTGCCCTCTCTAAATGGCATTGCTATTGAGAGAAAAGGTTAAGTGAAAAATGGCCCTCTCGTCTCATCTCTTGATTCTGCCAATCTCAATCAGCATTCACTGGGAAGCTGTTGTTATAACGGCATAAAATGACAACATTTGTGTTTGAAGGAGGAAAGTGGGGGGGGGGGGGAGAGATAAAGCATCACAAGGGCTTATAAAGTGGGGATTAGTTGGTTCTATTTTTAGTGCCTTTTCAACAAATTTTAATATGCCCTTATACACTGTACATGAAGATCCATGAAATGCAAACATGCATTACATCCTAAATCTCTCATGACAGAGCAATGATGGCTATCTGCCCAGTTCCTACGATTAAAAAATGGCATGAGAGTAAATCACTGAGATTTTAAATACTTTGGATTATCATTATTAAATGTGATTTTAATACCTTTCTTTCAGCGAAGCAGTGACTACCCCATATAGAGAAATGTCTAATTACAAACTATTAAAAGCCCAACAAGAGAACCCCAGTCCTAGATTAAATGTTTGTCAGCTGTGGAGAGAACAGCAGTTCCAGGCTTCACTCGGCAGAGTTGGACCCTGGCCACAGTGTAACCATCTGAAATGATTTCTGGAAATGGTGCCTGCATTGGACTATCAGTGATAATGATCACCATCTTCTTAACCCCAATGAGGTGAGAGGGTTATGACTCTAGAAACCAGAGTTCAAAAAACCACTCAAACATGAAAACAACTGAGTGACCTTGGGCACAACACACCCTCTCTGCCTCTGAAAACCTTGTGATCACCATAAGTCAGAAATGACTTGAAAATGCACAACAACAAAAGATAAATAACCTGGACCTTATCTTGCAGTGATAGAATAAAGGAGGATGTGTCTTGATCAAATGAGTTAGTTGTGGCACTAAAGAATACCCTTGGGGACAATTTTGAGAATTTGTGGGAAGAGTACACAGGAGTGCTGGAATCTAATTAATTCCAGATTTTGGCTCCATCCTCCATCCTAGCACAGTCAATAATTTACAGAATTATTTTTAGAAAGTGTTATGTTGTGTGGGAGTGGGGAGAGGAACTAGGTCATTTGCAATAACATCTTATTTCATAAGTTTCATGAAATCATTTGAGTTCATTTCTACTTGTCACACACAGCAAGGCTGCTATGCTAATGATGTATTGTTTACTTTCATTTGGACCACAATCATTGACCTGTGTGCTTCCTCCAGGCTCAAGTTCAGTGCCTGGCCCCATTGCTTTTGTAAATGTGTAGACACAAACCCAAGGAAGTAAATAATGTAAAAGTAAGTAGGCACACTTACTGGCCAGTTCTACTGAAGAGGCTCATACTGATCAAACAACATGCTCCTTCCTCATTCAGTCTCAGGACCTGGTGAGGAGCAAAAGTAGTCTCCTTTGGCATGGGCAAACTTTGGCCCTCCAGGAGTTTTGGACTACTGGCTGTTGGGAATTGTGGGAGTTGAAGTTCAAAACACCCGGAGGGCCAAAGTTTGCCCATGTCTGGTGTAGACTCTGGTCTTGAAATAATACACTTTAGGGTCTCAATTATCCTGTAGAAACTTCTAGTTCAGGCATCTTCAAACTGTGGCCTCCAGCTTGTTTAGACCTCCAATTTCCAGAAGCCCTAACCAGCTTGATCAACTTGTCATGAATCCTGACGGGTGCTGTCACATAACACAGACCATGGCCCTGTCCCATTGATGACTGAAGTGGCAAGTAATCATCTCAAGAACCTTCTTTGCCAACCAAGAAAGATAAACAGAGTTTTGGGTAGCTCTGATGGAGTTACCTGTGGTTTTGGGCTCCCCCCCCCCCATCTGATGGAGGAAATGACAATGCATGCTCCCTGTGGTGAAGTGTGAATTTTAACCTACAGTCATGTATAATTATAAGTAGGTGTTTAAAGGGGTAAGTATTTAAAATAGCATAACAGAGGGGATAGTGGTCAGCTTAGCTCACTCTGAGATGGGTTGCCATGTTAAAAGGGGAGGAGCCAACTGCCACTTGGCAAGAGCAGGCATTTTAAATAGGCAGTCTGTGGTCAGAGAACTGCAGGGAAAGCTGGTTCTACTGTGTGGAGAATCAGGAAGGTTTAGGCTTTTAACCTGTGTAGTTTAGATAGGACAAGTTGACTTATTTAGATTAGTAGTTAGAGTTTGGGAAAAGGAAAAAGGGAAGAGAACCCCTGTAAGAATCTTTACCGTAACAGAGATAACAGAGGGAAAGAATAGGCTAGTACCTGGAGTGATTTGTTAAGGAAATAAGTTTAAAACCTGTCTAATGGAAAGAATAGTCCTCTTAAGAGTTGTTATATGAAAGATTATAAATGTAACCACTAAAGGAATGTACCTCTAGGAGTTAAGAAACATTGAAACCATTAAACTTCTATACTTCAATAAACTTATTACAGCTTCTCTTAAATCCAAGCCTCTGTTTTGTATACTTTCAAGTCAAGTGGGGCTCCACTTGAGAAAAGGCTGGGTTTGACTATCTCATCATATTGAGGGTGCATGGGTCACTGCGAAGCATCATGTGTGCCTTTGTTTTGCTGATGATTGCCGGTGAAATGGAAAAAAACGGAGAGGGGGTGTGTCAATATGATGAGGTCCATGATCACAGCTCTCTGGGATCCATCATCTTTTATCCTCTCTTGAAATGCATCTTTCGGACAATAACTTTGAAGAGGATAAATGTTGGCACCTTTGTAATAAACTATTAAAGGTTGACAATCCCCTCCCTTCATTTGAGCAGCAAAAGAGGCCCTTGCCCTTGTATTTTCCAAAGCGGTGACCTCTCCTTACACTGATGTCACTCCCTTCAGAGGCAATGTCTCTGGCATTGGGCCCATGCCCAAAAGACACATGCTTTTCTCTGCTGCATGTGCAGAAGCGACTTGCAATTTCTCTAGTCACTCCTGACACGCCAAAAAAAAAAAGTAGCATTTGCTGGCAGTAACTCCTGAGACCCAGCTTATTTATCTGGATTTTCAAGAAGGCAGAATGTTGTAAAGAAATACCACAGGTTCAGCCAGCTCAAGCAGTAGGATGTAGTACTTGGTCTTCATAGCTCCCCCTGCGTAGATGTTTTTGAGGGGCATACTTTCAATTTATAATGTTTTGGAATGATTCCTGATTTTATTTGCCACTTAACTCAGATTCTTACCAAACTTACCAAATTGCCAATATTTGCTGGATAATGGAGAAAGGCAGGGAGTTTTAGAAAAACATCTATTTCTGTTTTATTGACCATTCTAAAGCCTTTGACTGTGTGGAGCATAATCAATTGTGGCAAGTTCTTGGGAGTATGGGCATCCCAAATCACCTTATCTCTCTCCTGAGGAATCTGTATAAGGACCAGGTAGTAACAGTAAGAACTTACCATGGAACAACAGACTGGTTCAAGATTGGGAAAGTTGTATGACAGGGTTGTATACTCTCACCCAACCTATTCAACTTGTATGCAGAACACATCATGCGATGTGCGGGGCTGGAGGAATTCAAGGCTGGGGTAAAAATTGCTGGAAGAAACATTAACAATCTTAGATATGCAGATGACACCACTTTGATGGCCGAAAGTGAGGAGCTGAGGAGCCTTCTAATCAAGGTGAAAGAAGAAAGTGCAAAAGCTTGGTTGCAGTTAAATATCAAAAAACCAAGATTATGGCAACAAGAATGATTGACAACTGGGAAATAGAGGGAGAAAACGTGGAGGCAGTGACAGACTTTGTATTTCCAGGTGCAAAGATTACTGCAGACGCAGACTGCAGCCAGGAAATCAGGAGACACTTCTTGGGAGGAGAGCAATGAACAATTTTGATAAAATAGTGAAGAGTAGAGAATCACACTGGCAACGAAGATCCGCATATTTAAAGCAATGGTATTCCCCATAGTCACCTACGGATGTGAGAGGTGGGCCATAGGGAAGGCTGAGCGAAGGAAGATAGATGCTTTTGAACTGTGGTGCTGGAGGAAAGTGCTGAGAGTGCCTTGGACAGCGAGAAGATCCAACCAGTCCATACTTCAAGAAATAAAGTCTGACTGCTCATTGGAAGGAAGAATAGTAGAGGCCAAGATGAAGTATTTTGGCCACATCAAGAGAAGAAAGGAAAGCTTAGAGAAGAGTATGATGCTGGGGAAAATGGAAGGAAAAAGGAAGAGGGGCCGACCAAGGGCAAGATGGATGGATGGTATCCTTGAAGTGACTGGATTGACCTTGAAGGAGCTGGGGGTGGTGACGACCAACAGGGAGCTCTGGCATGGACTGGTCCATGAAGTCATGAAGAGTCGGAAACAACTGAAAGAATGAACAACAACAAACCACAGATTCTATCTGTTACAGATGAGGTGGGTGATATACGGTGGTTGCAACTACTGCATCCCAACGTTTAGGCCTGGGTCTACAAGGAAATAGACTCAACACAGAGTCCTGTTTTCCCCCAAACCCATAGTCCTGGTTTTTTATTTTATGGGTAGGGAACCTCTAGTCAGCTATACCCTCTACAGGATACACCAGACCTTCCCTATTATGCTTCCAATGTAATATTGGTGATGGAACCTTGACTCATATTATCATAAATATATTTAATGTGTAATTTTTGTAGTACAGCTAAGATACTACCGCGCCTTTCTGCCTGCTTTCTTCAGCAAAATGGAATATTCAAATGATGCAACTTTGCTGCAATGATGGGCCAAATGCCTTAAGAAATATTACCACTGAAAAATTCATAATGGATAAATCAGACTATTCCAAAGTCTTCACATATGGGTTGTAAAACACCTTTACATCAAAACTCTTTGCATTTAATCTCAGGAATCTGGAGCAGATTCCTTGAAATGTCTCTGCCTTCAGATGATGACACCCCCCCCCCCCACACACACACACCAAATCTAAGCAGTTAGTGACACATGTAGTTGACTAGGGACTTCAGAAAGGTAGTCCCCAGCTCCCATATTTGGGGACCTCCATTCTTTACAGCATGACAGTAGGAACAGAAGGAGTATCAGGAGATTATCTGTTTCCCTTTCTGCTTTTGTTATTATGACTGCTGGCTTCTCTTGATGGATTCTGGAGTGGCTGAAATCTTGCTGCTATCTGACAGAAGCCTAAATTAGAATTGCTGAACAGTGAACCACCTGGTGGCTCAAGGTCAGGAAGAAATGCCTCTAAAGCTTTTAGGAGTTCTTGTAGTTTGCAACCATTTGTTCTACTAAGCTTTCAATACTCTTTGTGCTCATGGATTTACTGGTATTTTGGATTCTTGACCTCTACATTAACTTAATTTCATATCTCTTTCTATTTCTTTTTTGACTTGGATGCTGGCTTCTCATGATGGATTCTGGAATGGTTGAAATCTTTCTATCCTGCCTTCTAGCTTTGGTGAGCTTCCTTGATTACTGGCAAATGACCTGGAGTGATTGGATTTACATGTAATGGATCTCCCATTATAGCTTGCCTTCTCTATCACTTGCTGCCTTCAGGCACAGGACATTCATACGGTTACTCTTTTTGCTAATTTGAAGTTAATTCTGGCTGGTTATAAGCAGGGAGATCTTGAAGCATGTGTAGTAGGCTCTGCCAGTTTAAAGCATACACAGGAAAGTTAACTCATGCATGATGGCTTTCAGATTGAATGATGGCATATCATGTCTCCCATAGACTGAAATATAAACAAAACTAAATCTAGGACCAAGGCCAAGTGAAATATCTGGATTGCTGCCAGTTGAACTGGATGACATCCATAGGGCTAAACTGGATTACTTCCAAATGCTCTAGTAAAACTGTGTTGCGAATCTAGCTATATTGCAACTTCCTGATAACTTAAAAATGAGGACTGAGCTAGCTATGTTCATATTTCCTTCATGTTGTGTCTATTTTATGGAAGTGAGCCTGATGACTTTTTTTTTAAAAAAAATTCTATTTGAAAATTCACAGGACGTACAGAGCAGCTTTGCCTAAAGCATGACTTTATCTTCAGAACATTGTGTTGCATTTTATGTTTGTAATATTGTGAACAGAAAGCTATGCTTGCAAAATAAATAACATTCAACATCCTGTTGGTATTCATTCCATGCAAAGAATCCCATGATTTTAAATATGGATAGCATTGCATCTCTCCCCAGCACATTCATGGTTTGTCTGTCTTTCTTCCTGTTCAAAGAAGCCTACGGTTTTATATGTGTGCAAAATCTCAATACTGCAGGAGTCCCGATTTGCAGTTGTTCAATGGGAATGTTCACATAGACCATATCCATAGAACAGCTCAGTAGTATTCTAGTAGATACCTAATCCAGTGAAGCTGGTTTTATAACATTTCAATGAAATGAATGGAAGCAAAGTCTATTTAGTATAGTACAACCCCCACACCTGCTGGACTAGTACCCTGCTGGACGTGGTTTCACGTACCTTCATCAGACAAAATATATCATATCTAGAAATAGTCTAAGTTATCCAGGCAGTTTTGCCCTATGTTTCTGCTGAAAGTTAGCGTAGAATCATCCTAAAGCACCTAACAAATTTCTACAAGGATGTTTCTCTAGGAATTTGCTAGGTACTCCAGGGCATTTCTATAGTCACTTCTCGTGGAAGTCATTCATTTCTATAGGGTTTGATATAACCCACACTTTCCTGTTTTTGTGGTAAGTTCAAGAATGTATCCCCGCAGATGCAGGGGCATGCTGTAATTAAGAAAACTCAGGTTGGACATAGCTTCTCCCATTAAATCACGATTCCTTGCCATGACCCCTATCATAGTGATGAAGGAAGGCTAGGCCCCACTGTTCCACAAAATCAGTAGTTCTTATCACTTGGTACTCACACTTTACTTCTTGTAGGAGTGTCAGAACCACTTGTGAAATATAGGAAAGTTACTGCTATCCATATCTCAGTAGTCTCTTGCCTGGCTTGCATGACTGGAGTGAGTTGTTATCCCAAGATCAACTCTCACTTAATCTTCAATTATTTACTCACAGTTCATATTTAGCCACTGCATAGAGATATATTTGCAGTGCCCTATAGTTAATTGCAGGCTTTTTAAAAAAAAAAGCAAACAAGGGAATAAAATGTAGTATGTGTAGAGACTTATGAACTGCAAATGGCTGAATATTGGATAAGTGAAAAGGCTGGATAATAAGGAGGGATTAAGGAAAAGCCTATTAAACATCAAATTACATTATGATTTTACAAATTAAGCACCAAAACATCATGTTTTACAATAAATGGAAAGAAAAGCAGTTCAATACATGGTAACGTTATCTAGTAATAACTGTATTTATGAATTTAGCACCAAAACATTGCAATGTATTGAAACAGCTGTGGATCCGGGTGGGAGGCAGACTGTGTTGGATAATGCAGAACGTTTGATGAGCGAAGATTGGATAAGCAAGACTCTACTCTACCGATATTTGAGTTCCAGATATCTTGCAGGAGACTAACACTCTGAGACTCTGAAATCTGTTCAGTGTATTAACGTCCTATAAGAGATTTATTCATTTTGGGAGTAACTTTGTCAATTGGCTTGGGAAGCCCTCCGGCAGTTTGTAACAACTTGCTGCTCCTACATATTTCCAACTGATTCTTCATCTCCTGATTTATCATAATAGGATTGCCATTGTTACCTGTTTCAGCAGTTTATAAAATATTACACTTCCATGACATTAATTTATCACGATTGCTTTCTTTGTAATGATTTTAAGTGTTTATTGGCACACTGGGTTGCAGAATATATAGTATAATTTAATTCTCACCATCATGCATGGAGAAATCACTGTAGACACTCTAATGATGAAAGAGCAGCTATGCTAATACAACAGAAAAAGGGATACAAAAATGATTTATGCTACTTTCTTCTTCTATTTGCAGTTCATTAAGTCACTGTCTTCTTGTAATGACCAAGTGAAAATTAAAGTACTTCAGAGAAGAACTTTAGGTTCAGCATCATTAGAAGAAGAGAAATGTGTTCTTTGATGAACTTGACTGGAGAAATCTATAGAGCACAATTTAATCAGACGACACATTGATCTTTGATGCTGGAAGGCAGGCTTAAGATTGAGCACAAATCTTTTAAATGCATATTTCTGCCTTTAAAAAGTAGCATATGATCCATGAGTGATTTATTTTTAATATGCTTCAGTTTCATAAGGTACAAACATTACACACAGTTTCACTTTGTACACTATGTTAAGTGAAAGAAAAATATTTCAGCCGGGGGAATCATCACTCAACAGCTTTGTGGGGCTCCAATTTTCAAAGACAGGCATTTCATCCAAATAATCCAATCTGAGCGGTGGAAAGGGCATCACTTGTGATTCCAGGCCCTTCTTCAAGCCTCTCTTACATTCATGTAGGGTTGCCAAATTGAAAATGGGACAAACGCTCCTGTACCTTTCGGCATAACCATTAAAGACAAATATCTCCAGTTTTCACTTGGTAGCCCTATCAGTTTTTGTTGGCACATGTGGATACCACGAATGCTGTACAGAGGGAAGAAGAGAATTGTCCCTAAACCAGTGGTTCTCAACCTTCCTAATGCTGTGACCAATTGATACAGTTCTTCATGTTGTGATGATCCCCAACCATCAAATTATTTTCATTGCTATTTCATAACTTTAATGTTGTTACTGTTATTAATCATAATATAAATAACTGATATGCAGGATGTATTTGCATTCACTGGACCAAAATTGACACAAATATCCAATACACTCAAATTTGAATATTGGTAGGGTTGGGAGGGATTGATTTTGTCATTTGCGAGTTGTAGTTGCTGGGATTTATAGTTCACCTGCAATCAAAGAGCATTCTGAACTCCAACAATGATAGAATTGAACCAAACTTGGAACATAGATCTCCTATAACCAACAGAAAATACTGGAAGAGTTTGGTGGGCATTAGAATCATAGAATCATAGCATCAAAGAGACCTCATGGGCCATCCAGTAGAACCCCCCTGCCAAGAAGCAGGAATATTGCATTCAAATCACCCCCGACAGATGGCCATCCAGCCTCTGTTTAAAAGCTTCCAAAGAAGGAGCCTCCACCACACTCTGGGCAGAGAGTTCCACTGCTGAACGGCTCTCACAGTCAGGAAGTTCTTCCTCATTGACCTTGAGTTTTGGAGTTGTAGTTCACCTACATCCAGAGAGCACCGTGGACTCAAACAATGATGGATCCGGACTAAACTTGGCACAAATACTCAATACACCTACATCCAGAGAGCACCAGGACTCAAACAATGAAGGATCCAGACTAAACGCCCTTCCCATGGAGGTAAGATCAGCCCCCTCGCTGAAGGTGTTCCGAAGAAGATTAAAAACCTGGATGTTCGAACAGGCATTTGATTAATCGGTGCAATGAATGTGATGATTACAGGAATGGTAATATGGACGACGAAACTGGATCACGATTTTTGTCATGAGATGCATTGGGTTGTTATTGTTGTGTCAGTATTGTGTATTATGCTTTTATGGTTTTAAATTGTATATTGTTGACTGTTGTACCTTTGTTGTAAACAGCGTTGAGTCGCCTGTTAGGCTGAGAAACTGCAGTATACAAGTAAAGTAAAGTAAATAAATAAATAAATAAATAAACTTGGCACAAATACTCAATACGCCCAAATGTGAACACTGGTGGAGTATGGGGAAAATAGACCTTGATATCTGGGAGTTGTCATTGCTGGGATCTACAGTTCACCTAAAATCAAAGAATATTCTGAACCCCACCAATGATAGAATTGGGTCAAACTTCCCACACAGAACTCCCATGACCAACAGAAAATACTGTGCTTTCTGATGGTCTTTGGTGACCCCTCTGACACCCTCTCGCAACCCCTCCCCCCCCCCAGGGGTTCTGACTCCCAGGTTGAGAAATGCAGCTGTAAACTGAATGAAAATTCTAGTCAGGGAAGCCCGTCTATGCAGGGACCAGGGCAACCCTGACCAATTTTCAACTACATATTGTCATATATCTGTAAGTTGGACCTACATATTTTTATGAAAGCAGAAGTAACTAGAAGGTCATTGCATGTCTAAGAAAAGGTTTATGTAGAGCCTAAATAAAGAGTGGGGGCAACGGCATTCAAATGGAGATTTTGCAGGTTTAGTTCCCACTCTCCAACTGCAGCTGAATTGTTTAACAAAAGGGGGGTTACATGGGCTATGCAAGTAAGTGCAAGCCACATGTGACCCCAGTATTTAGCCAGAATGTTTACTTTTAATAAAAATATTCATGGCCTTATCTTTCTGTTATATAATTCAAAGCAGTATATTTCTAATATATATAAAAATATATAATTTAACACCAGCAAAGAATAAATTCTTGCCCCCTAAAGTTCTTTAAAAAGCAGAGGTGTTAAAAACCAAATATTAAATAACCATTAACAGCTGGGATGCCTCTCTTCAAAGGCAGGATCTTACCAGCTTACCGAAGGATGTTTGGGAGGAGGCTAGATATAGCCAATGTTAAGGTGAGGCTCTCTTTTCCAGACTGTTTTATTGCTTGAAGAACTTTTAAAAATTACAAAAGGTTATAAGTCACATCCTAATCAGTATTCTTAGTGTACATGGACAGCAAGTTTGGGTGTGGAGAATTGACAGGACTTAAATGTGATTGCACATTTTATCGGCAAATGAGAATGGAAGACAATGCCTGTTTTAGGGAAGCTTGCCTGCTGCCATTACAGATTTTCTAATTGAGGACCTCACAGTACCCTTTCCAAAGTTCTTAGAATCACAGTTTGAAAGACACTGTTCTAGCCTATGTAGAATTTCCATTTGAATTACAGACCAATTTAAACATCCCTTGTGAAAATTACAGAGATTGCTACATGGCATTTAATCCACTCTTGGCAATAAAGGCTTTTCTCAAATAGGAAGGTCTCATACAGCTTTCTAATTGTTGGCTGAAATAAATGTTGTGGGGGAGAAGGGGGCTTCCTGTGGGACAACTAATATCAATGTCTTTTTACTGGGGAAGGAAGTATTAATTGTTTAACCAATGTATTGATTTACTTGCGAACACCATATTTTGATCATAAGTGCAATTTTTTTCTGGAGAAGATGGGGAGCAAAGTGTACATTTGTTTATTTAAGAAGCTATTACATGAGAGAGAAACAGATAATATTGTAGCTGGTTTTTCTAAGGAGAAGTTTCTAGCTTGTATGTTAGGACACATATAGTGTAATTTGATACTGCATATATTAATTTCATTTAATCCATATAGTAATTGGCAAAATGCAGCTGATAGTCCAAATGCAGAGCAAAGGCTGTTTTTAAAACCCCAGTCCTTTTCTGGGCCACATGGAACTTCCCTCATTCCATATTATTTTTACCAATTTTTCATTTTCTGGTTAGGGAAATCTACACCAGCAATGATTTTACAAAGCAACAAGAATAGAATCAAATGCCTCCTTCCCAATATTTGAAATGTACCTGGACAACTAAAGGCAGTTCTCGAGTTACAAACATTTGACTTAGGACCTCGTCATATGGGTGGTGGCCAGCGGCGGCGCTGTTCTTAATAGCAAGACACGGAGTCAGTCATTTTGCCTCACTTCATTTTGCCTTGCTTCGCTGGTCAGCGATCCCATGGAGGGAAAGTGAGGTGCACGTGCAGTGTGCATAGGCAACATGGGAGGCTTCCTGTGTTGCCAGGTCCAGGCTTGGGTGGTGGAGGGAAGCTGTGCGCACTGCGTGTGCTCCTCACTTCCCTCCATGGGATCGCCGTCTGGCCAGCAAAGCAAAATGAAGTGAGGCAAAATGACTGACTCCATGTCTTGCCATTAAATGACTGATTCCATGTCTTGCCATATCATGAGGTCCTTACATATGACTCATAAGTAAGAATGGGGGTGAAGCACAAAGAAGTGAGAGAAATTGACCCTTCGGAAGGGAAAGTCTCTCCTGGAAGAGTTATCGTGGGTAAAAGATGTCTCCACTGAAACTTTATCACCTATTCTTGTTTCCACAACATGCATTTTTTTTTTCCAAAATGCAGTGATCACAGGGACAGGAAGTGAGGTGAAATCTTCTGAGTAGATGGCAAAACAAATGCCACAGGAGTGTTAACCCTTCCCTATGCTACTCAAAGATCTATCTATCTATCAGGCCCATAGCCAGGATTTCGATTCGGAGGGGGGGGGGCGAGTTTGTTTCGGGGGGGGGGGGGGCTGAGTCTGAGTGAAATAGGGTCTACCTTAGCAAACCTTTTGTATCGTTACCCCAATACCCCCATGCATATGGGATATATTGAGTATGGTGATCAGATCATGATATGAATAAAAACAGTTTAAATAATGCACCAGTAAGGCCTTTTCGCGAACCACCATGAGAATTTCGGGGGGGGGGGGTGAAGCCCCTCAAGCCCCCCCCCCCACCGGCTACATGCCTGCTATCTATCTATCTATCTATCTATCTATCTATCTATCTATGTGAGCTGAAGAAAATGAGGAAAAGCAGGAGAAATCATCTTCGTTGCATGGTATTTTGTCTTTTAAACAAGATCACCTCCTCCAACTATTTAGCGATTCACTTAGAGGAAACACAAGGCACTGTTCTTAAGATACACACTACTTCTATGGGCTCCTTTACTTTCCCTCTCAATCCCATTACTCTAGAGGAGACCCAAAGCACTGTTCTAATTTCCTATAGTAGGCAAAAAAAAGTTATTAAAAAGTTACAAAGCTAGCAAAAGCATGGATTACTATGAAGGAGAAAATGCAGTGGAAGCAAAGTGGTGATATTTTACAATTCCTTAGGATTACATTCATTTTTTTTGAAAAAAATACTATTCCCGGCTCATGCAGAAAAAAAATTGTCAAAGAAGCAGAGCACAGGAGGCTGCTCAAAGGAACGCCCATTCCTCCATGTCACTGCAACAATTCAACATGGGCGAATCTGACAGATTCCATCCCATGTGTGTTTAAGCACTTTATCCCATTTCCAGGTGTATCAGGAGCTCAGAAGACAATTTTCCTTCAGCTTCAGTTTCCCTCATTTCTCCTCACTTGCATGTGAGTAAACAACATTCTAAACTGACCCTCAGACTTGTAGAAGTTAATGATCTCCAAATTACTGGATGACTGATCAGTTTGTGTGTGTGTGTGTGTGTGTGTGTGTGAGAACAGGAATAAAGTGAAGGTGAATACAGATGTGTTCAGTGGCAAAGGTAACAGCAGCATGTGGCATTGTATGAATTCTGTTTCCGCATCGCTACTGTAGTGAAATGTTTGAAATAATATAATTTTGACTGGTGATCAAAATCTCAGTTTCTCCTCAGGGTTTTATAGAAAGCGAAATCTAAGTGAGGGAGAAAGGGAAACTGACAGATACACTGTCCTTAGTGTCAACTTTGAAAAACTCTAGATTGGTACAAAGCAATATATGGAATGATTCGTGACTGATCGCTGTGACACATGAAGATAATGCAGGTATGACTAACATTAAATTCACAAACTAATGAAAATACCACATGTCAAGGGATGATGAGGAAGAAAAGCTGATTTATTCCATGCCTTACCTTCACTTACACAAACAAAGGCATAAAAGGAAACCAAGGTCTTCCTTGCTACCTTAGTATATCTCAGAAAAACACAAAAACATTGTCAGAACATAAATTGTCTTTAAATCTGACTGATGATACAAAGGTTTTCCTAATGGCAACATAACCTTGAGAAAATGTTTGCCTATTCATCTTCATTGTTCTGCCTTCCTTTCACTCTCTTTTTGTTGCTTCACTTTGTCAGTGTTATGAAATGCCTTTGGTCACAACTGCATGAAAGTACATATCTATGTGCATGTGCATTGTATAATAAAAACAGAAATGCAAGGATCTCAAGTTTTGTGCTGTAATTGATCCAGTGGGGGCCCTGACTTAGAAATATAGGCAAAATTTAGGTGAAAAGGACACACAGTAATTGTTGTCCTACCTCCATAGTTATAGAAAGAGAGTATCATGAGGAGATGATTTCTATTCATTGAATAGGGAATGGAAGCAATTCTCCCCAGGCACCATATAAACCTCGTCAACCTCTATGGAGCAGGGTTTTGGGCAGCTCTGAGGGCAGTATATGCCTGCTGCTGTGGTATGATAGCTCTCATGTGATGCTGGCTTTAGGACAGGCTCTGACAAAGTCTTGGAATGCTGAATTGGATTGGATTTGGCTACATGGCTTTTAATAATAATTTAAAATAGATTTTAACTTAATGGTTTTAATTTAATGTGTAATGTTGTGATATACAGGGTTAGTCAAAATGAATAGGCCAATAAGCCATTCAATTGAATGGCTTATTGGCCTATGCATTTTGACTAACCCTGTATTATGTATGTATTCAGTATGTGTTGGCATTGAATTGTTGCTGGGTGGACTCAAGCCACCCTGAGTCCCCCTTCGGGGGTTGAGAAGGATGGGGTACAAATGTTGTTGGAAAGAATATCACGCTTAGCAGTGAACTGGCAAGTTATTCATAAAAGTTATAAATAGCCCCTTATGAATCACCTTGATGAATAACTTTATGAAGTGAATGCAGAACAACCAAAAATATAGACAAACAATTCAGTTTTGCCAAACGAAGTGTAGGAAGGGTTGCAGCAAAATGGTAGATAGCAAACCTATTTATCAAAGGGAAAACTTACTTCCCATTGACATAATGAAAGCCACCCTAGTGTTGACACAATTCTTACTGCTTAGAAACAGCCCAAAGAATTGTTTCAGAGACAAAGATGGAGAACCATTAGTAGTCTATGATGTTTTAGGAGTTCCATATAGTAAAAAAGAAGTTAGATTCTTAAACTCAACATGAAAGTGGTAATAAAAGCAAAGTTTTGAGAAGATTTTAAGTAATAAAAGGAAATAAGAAAGAAGAAGTAACAGCACTGGGAGAAAAGGGGAAGAGTAGGAAACTTACAATGAATGGCATGGAGCAATATGGACAATCCGAACCCAAAATGGTGTTCAGTTTGGTATCCAACAATGCTTTTGTTTCTAAGGCCTCATCTTTCACTGCCATATAATCCAGTTTCTGAAGCCATATTATCTCCTTTGAACAGGATTATATGGCAGTGTAGACTCATATAATCCCATTCAAAGCAGATAATTTGAATTTAGAAACTGAATTACCATATATATGGCAGTGGAGATTCAACCTTAGTTTGGCCACAGGAGAGGTGTACTATGGAGTTTGAAACCAACAATTCCTAATGGTCATCCTATTTGCTCAGTTATTACATTCAAGACTCCCCCTTGCTGTTTCAAGCCTGACAACCCCAAATCATACTGAATCATATCCCTTGCCCATATGCAGAAAATGGAAGTTCCTTCAAATATTTCAAGAAGGCAATTAGGATTTCATTTTGAGTGAGCAGAAGCACAGAGATTAATGTTGTCTAAAAGTGTAGTGTTTTGACCATAGAATGATGATTCTGGAGCCTCGCTTGGTCATGGAAACTGACTGAATGACCTTGGTCATGTCACATTCTCTGTGTGTAATAAGGTTGCAATTTATTAGATACTGAATCATTGATCTTTCAGCTAAGCCTTTATTTCCACATTGATGTCTTTTAATTGTTTCTATATATTGTTTAATATATTTAATAAAGATAGAATGTGCTTTCACTTACTATTGAAACTTTTATTTTGCTATTTATTGCTAAAGCAATAAACCTGAATTGAAAAGAAAGCTGTGATTTTATATTGAAATTGTTTACAGAAAGATAGTGGGAAAACTGGTATACAGCACAGGAAAGAGCTGTAATAGAGGAAGAGAAAGCCAACCCCCTGTGAACAAATCTTGCAAATAAGCCTCGAGATAGTTTTCTTTGGGTCACCATAAATATAAAATGGCTTGAAGGCACACAACAAGAAACTTCAGATGGAACAAAACTGTATTTGGGGGGAAAAGGTAGCAATGTAGTACAAACAAAAGGGGAACTTAGACTCCAAAAATGTGTGTTTAGCCCTGGAATAAGAGATAAGCCTTAATGTGGTTTGCCTGGGAAGGTTAATGTGTCTTGCATAAAGTGGGGAGAGACCACATCAACACATAGATTTCTTCAGAACAATTATTTATAATTGTTCAGAACATATTAAACATCCCTCTCTCTCCTGAATAGGGAAAATGGAAAGTTACAATATAAATCCAAAGATTCAGTCCAATGAACAGAAATGTCTTGTGACCAAGACCATAACAAGCCCCTCTTAAGCCAAATATGCTGAAAAGGTTTCATGGCTAGATAATTCAAAGTCTTTATTTCTCAAAAGCAAGACTTTTCCAGCTAAAGGAAACATTAGCCTGGGTTCACGTATTATGTCTTATTTTGCATGTAAATAAAACTTAGAGATAAAGGGATCTGAAAACATATTGAAAGCCTTTCATATTGACCTCTAGCTAGAATTATGAACTATGTGTTGCTTTTTTCAAAAACAACAAGAAAATTGATATTGGGAAAGGGTTAGAAAGCAAAAGATTTAATATCAGCCATATGCTTGTTTGAGGCTCCCAGAATGCAGGATGTTGCACATTATCCAAACATCTGTTATGCTACACTCCTAATTGTCCCAATCACATGTGGAGCCCACTCCTGTTTTATGTAAATCTCTAAGTGTTCAACCAAATGTGTTGTGGCAATAACAGGATTCCCGGTCCTATGTATTGTTTTTGACATGAAATATACTTTACAAGAAAATCACAAGGTTGATCTACACTGTAGAACTAATACAGTTTGAGTAGGTGCAGTACTTTTGGCATGGAAGGCTAAAGACCTTGCAAAATGTCAACACCCATGATTCCATAGCACTGAGCCCTGGCAGTAAAAGTGATGTCCAGCTGCATTAAGTCAACAGCACAGATGCACCCACAATCGGTAGAAAGATTGCTTTAACACTTCTGTATCCATTGCTTTCTTTCAGAGTCCTACGACCTGGCTACTTCTCCTACAGTTTTACTCTGATAACTGTACTAGTTTCAACCTTTGTGCAGGTATCTTTTGAACAGGCAATATTGCAGTGTTTGCACTACTCATAGCTCAGCCATGAGACCTTTGTTCAGGGGTGTCAAACTCATTTTCCTCAAGCGCCACATCAGCCTTATGATTGCCTTCAAAAGGGTTCATTGTAACTGTGAGATTGCATAAATATAACTATGTTGCCATGCCACTGAAAGCCTCATGGTCTACCTAAAATGGCATGGTGGGTCAGATTTGACCTGCGGTTCTTGAAACTCATGAGGTTTTTAAACTCACCTCACTAGCATTAATGGGTTTAGGGCTTAGATGTCTATAATTAGAATTATATGAAGCTTCTGGAAATTTTGAATGTATGTTGCAGATATCAAGTGGAAAATTGATACAGATTCCAAACTCTGCTTCACTTACACACTGGAGGTGTCTGTACTACACACAAAAAATCTACTGGGATTTGTTCTATGTTGAGCTGGTAGAGATAGATTCCAAAACTCTATCCAGAGGTCTGTTTTCTTGTCCATTCATCAGTGTCTATAATTTTTGTTTTCTATTTATACAGCAACAAAAGCAATTGGTGCTCTGCGAATGAGAAGATAAAAATAGTATCTTGTGGTCTTAAATGCTATTATAAGAACAAACACTGGGAAAGAAAAGTCCATAAAAGATGAAAGAAGGAAGGACTGAAAGAAGGAAGCCCGCTGATTTTGTTGTTGTTATTAAAGTTAATGAATATTGGGAAGTAACAGAGTGCTAGATAGAAGGATCTATTAAAGAACAGGAACAACAGAAAGAATAAAGAGGAAACTAAAGTTGCTTTACTGGACTTGACTGTGAGATAGTGATAATATAATGTGGCCCCTATCATAATGAGGACAGTAAGGAAAGGCTCCTCTGATTTGGAAAGATTTAAGTATCTTGAAATTTATTAATGAATTCTAGAGGGTACATTGTTGTCAGACTGGTATTTTAAAATGAATTTTTAATAGCTGTTTGAAGTTCTACTTAATTTGAAAATTTTCTTCTACGTCTTTTATGCTTTACCAGATTGCATCTGCTTCCAGTCCCTAGAGAAGCAAAACTGTGCAAGCAAGTACTGAGTCGTAACTAAGCTCCGCACCCCTCGTCACGGACTTCCCTGTTTGGGAAAACAACAAGACACAAGGCATCAATTTTTCATAAGCCAAGCGTGTCTTTGATTACAAATCTCAGTCAAAATGAATTCTTGACATGAATCCCTGCCAGGATATTAAGAGGACACGTGAAAAGACAATCTTAAGACTAAATGACAGAGATTTATTTAAAGAATATGGCTTCTCTCCCATCCTTCCAATCCTTCTGTGGTTGTTTTTTAAGCAGAAAGAAGAACTTACAATAGCTAAATAAACAACAGTAGATAAAGCTGGAGGCTTAGGATGAAATCCAGCTCAATTAAAACAAACAGGAATTTTGCTGTTGACATCAAGAGGAGTGAGATTGTATCCTGAGCCAGATAGCATTTCAGATAGTCGTTTGTGCAGACAAAGAGATGGTATGAAATAGAGATATGTCCTCTTATTTTTCACTTATATCCTTTTACCCTAAGGATTTTGCAACTTGAACCAAAAATTCACAGATATGATCTCAGCTTATATTAACTTGGTACTTCCCAGAAGTATTAAACTAAAATCGCCAGCATTTGCAGTCAGGGATTGTTTGTCATGTTATCTAAGGAAGATGAAAGTTGTAGTACAATACATCCTGAGAGGGCTGAGTTGGGGATGGCTGGTCTTGCTTAATAAGCTACCTATGCTATGCCCACATTTATTGGTTCATTATGTAGCAGAAGCAAAGGATGAATATCTTCTTTCATAGGTGGCCAGCAGGTGTTTGAGCCTTTGATGATCAGTTGAACTTTGTCCCAGGAACCTATCATCTGCACTGAAAAGAACATTGTGCTCAGAGACTTTTATATTGGAGTGCACATGCTCATGCCTCAGTCTCAGTAACTTTCCTGACCATCTGCCCTCACCAAAAGATGTTAGGTGTTATTTCATAGATAATGTTCAGCCAAGAAACTAATTCATGATTGCCTTTCTCATAGCAATTTTGTCTTTCTCATAGCAATGCTTCCTCTAGAGATATGGCATTTTTGTCATTAGTTCTCAGTGCAGGCACAGGAGGTGAGATCCACTACAGGAGGACATGGGAATGTGCTTCTCATTCATCATTAGGGGATACTCTATGGACAGGACTGGCCAAGAGGTGGCTCTGCAGATGCTGAACTACAACTCTCACCATTTTCCACCAGCTGCGATGCCTACAATGGATGGGAAATGCAGCCCCAAAACTTATGGAGGATCACCCCTGCCTTAAGTAATTTTGGAGGTGTTACTTTGAAGTGTCAGGCCAGCTTAGAGACCAGCATGCTGCTTCCAATCTACTTTGTAAGAAGAGCTCATATTCCTGTACACGTTAACATTTCACAGGTGAAATCTGGGACACTTCCAACCAAGCAACATCAGAATATGGTCAATGTGGCAGAAGTAATTAATGAGGAAGAACAGGCAAGCCAAGAGAGGCTGTCACAAAATGAGTCTACTGGGAATGGAAAAGATTCTGCCCCTCCTCTCCTCCATTGAGTTAATTGAATGCAAACTACTTTTGCACTTTGATCTCAATTTGCTGAAGACAAAAGGGGAAATGAGAGGAGGAGAAAAAACTGGGACAGCTGACAAAGTGGGATGGCAGAGCATCAGTCCGTATAGTTGGAGAACATGAGGTACTGTTTCACACTGTAATAAGCCAGAACATTTCAAGTGTTCTGCCCCGCAGGCAGGTTGGACAGCCAGGCTCTGTAAGTGATCTTGTGAGATTTGTTCAAAAGGAAGAAGAGGAAAAATAGCATACAGTGTGATTTCCCCCCACAGGGGATAGGAAGTGGCTCTGGGAGTGTTCTGCAAAATAAGATGCATGTTCTGTGTGCTGGGAGGCTGAGATATCCTAGAATAATGATGATACCTATGAAGAAGAGATAGGAAAAGGCACACAATTGACTGTGAAGCAATTTGAAGTTTTTAAAGCAGAGGAATGAAAAAACACCCATACATGCTGTGTCAGAAATCTTTAAATAGTAAGCCTCTGGGCCAAGATCAAAAGTATCACTTAATGCCCCTGGGTGGGATGATCATCCCTCTTGGGTGGGATATATACTATCCTTGTGAAGGGTTGGGTTCAAGAGTTCCATATTTGACTTCAAGATACTGTGATCCTGTTTCACTACTCAGAGAAATTATGAAGTAATTTCATCCTTTCTCTTCTTTTTGTTTTTCATCACCTTGGGTGATACCGAGATATTTAAGTAATAAATAAAAACATTGTTTTAGGGTAGAGTCTTTAATAAAACAACACTGCTTTATGGTCAAATCCAACCTATATCCTGATATGATTGATCACATGTAGATAAACAAAATTATTCTAGGTTGCATAATAAAAAGAAGCCCATTTATAGGTTTTACATGTTAGGTAATCAGCTTCACAGATGATCAAAGATTAACTTTTAAATGGATGCTGCTAAGAAAGATTCTCAGTCTTAAATCAGCTTTCCTGCATTAAACCTTCCTCTTTAATCCTCAGCTCCAAGTAATTTTATAAATAGATAAAATTGGAAAATCTCTTAAAGCCACATAAGTATAATATGATCAAATGAAACCTACTACAATCCCTTGTTTTGCTTGGGGAATACCTTTACAAGGGAGACAGTTTTTTGGAGCCTTCTCAATGCTTAATTGTTCTTCAAGGACTAGCATACAGTGAATATTAAATAAGAAAACCTGGTTGTAAGATAAAGGAATGATAATAAGTAGCATTTTTATAAAGCCCCCCCCCCCCCAAACCAGGACAATAGATCACTGGTGCTGTTTCTTGCCAAATTTTAAAAATATGGTCGTGGTAATGGAAACAGTTCTCTAAGATGTGGACAAAGCTCAGAAAAGCAATCTGGCTCTGTAAAGCATCTCATCTACATTGCTGATCTTAATCAGCAGAAGTCTATACTTGGTTACACTGCATTGTACTATCCTCATGCTCTGAAGATAGGACTCTAGAAGGAATAATGTAATGTAGATGCCCATGATCCAGTTGTAAGAAATGACAGTTACTTCAGAAAGCCTTTGTCTAAGGTACAATCGTGCAAATATAGTAAGACAATAAATAAATAAATAATACATAAACTTTGTTTCATGCACAAAAATATTAAAACTACTAGCTGTACCTGACACGCGTTGCTCTGGCCAACCTTCCCTCCCTCTTTGTCTCTTTCTTTCTTTCTTTCTTTCTTTCTTTCTTTCTTTCTTTCTTTCTTTCTTTCTCTCCTTCCTTCCTTTCCCCCTCCCTCTTTCCTTCCTTCCTTTTCTTTTTTTCCTTCACCCCTTCCTTCATTCTTTCCTTCCTGCTCTACCTCTTTCTTTCCTTCCCCTCCCTTTTTCTTTCTCTCCTTTCTTCCTTCTCTACCTATTCTTGGACTGTAACTCCCAGCAGTCCTCCTGATTTATCTGCCTACCTACTATCTATCGCTATCTAATCTATATATCTTATCTATCTGGAGGATTGCTGGGAGTTGTCATCCAGGAATAGGAAGTAGGAAATATGTATGGATTGGGATACTCTCAAAGAAACCCAAGGAGAAGCAAGCTTGTAGCTCGGAAGCAGTGCATTTGGAGCATCCTCCTCCTCTAAAGGGCCTGGTCTAGGGGATGCTGAGAGCTGTTGTTTTCATGCATGCACTGTATCATCATTTAGCTTTTTTGGGTTTTTGAGTCCTTTCCGCTGTTTTCTTTTTGGGAGGTGTTTATGAGTGATGATATGAGTTATGATAATCCCACAAACGAACATTAAATTTTTATTTATATAGATTGCGTACAAAGTTACCTTTAGACAATGTATAGACAATGTACCTTCTATACATTGTCTAAAGGTAACTTTGTACACATGTCTCATTTCCAGAATATTTCATCCTGTACATACAACTATTCCAAAATCAGGGGAAAAAGCTTTAAAAATGGAACACTTCTGGTCCCAAGCATTTTAGGTAAGGGTTACTCAAACTGTTATGGCAGATAAGCCTCCTTGTCAATCTTACACCCACTACTGCTGATGTTCTATTATCAGCTTTTAATAAGTTGTTGTTGTGTGTAGACATTTTGGCTGAGAAGTGTTCTAAATCACTTTTGTCAAACCATTTACATCAGAAATGGGGAAAACATGGCTCTTAGATTGAAGGAAGTATTCAATACTTTTTAAATATACACACATACATCCTCCTGAGAAAGCCTAAAAAAATGGGGAAAGGAAAGGAGCTCCAGAACCTCAAAATTACCATTCCTCCCACTTTGCTACTACCCAAGAATCCCTAGACCGTCTTGAAATATTTCAATAAATAAAACAATTCCATGTCTTTTCCAGCTTTCAATATTGTTGTACAAATAATTTTGCACTTTTAAAAAAACAACAGATTTTGGGATTTCTGATGGACAGAAAAGCAATTCATACATACTTTTAATAAATGGTAAATTTGTGATAAGTAACTATGGGAACAGATCATTCTGTGGGAAATGGCTGCTTTCCCTCAATTGGGGTTATAAAGAACTCTGGCAAGTTCCTATTAATTTGAAACATTTCCAGATCAGGAAATACAAAACAGGAAGTAGTTTGCCACCTGATTCGCCCACAAGCCGGCAGGAAAAAAAAATAGATGAATAAACAAGCCTCTGCAGCTCAAACTACCAACAGTTCTACAAAGTCCTCATTGTAATCATGCATGGTGATGGTGAGGTTGAAAAGGACAGGCCACTGCCTTGCAGGGCTGTAGCCCAAAACATGCTGCAGAAAGGTCCGGTGTGTGCCATAGTTCCATAGTAGATGCAAGGAAGAAAATTGTGCAAATAGTTCCCTGAAGAGAGAAAGTTTGACAGCTACTCCACTAAAAATATGTGAAAGGGGTTTGAGAACTGGTCTCCCGTAAAGTCACACCATCAATTTAAATCTCAGAGTTTCATTAAAAAGACAATTAAAATCATTTCCAGTACCAGCCTCTATTCCTGTGTTCCCCTAGCCATTTGAGTTTATTATAATTGCATTTAAATTACATTTCTATCAAATTGTTCATTGTTCCTCTGCTGCTATGTGGAAAGATCAATGCAAACGAAAACTAGTAGACTAGAGAGGGTAATTGTGAAACGGTTGCAATTATATTGCTATCGGAGGTAAAAAAATGAAACAACTAAACAGAAAAATATGGAGAAAAATGCATCACTGTAGCGCAATCTATGCATATGAATGGCACTTTAGTGTTTCGAGAGTTTCCTTCTGCCATCCATGCTGGTCCTAATTGAAGAATATCTGAGGATTGTTTT
This sequence comes from Anolis sagrei, assembly GCF_037176765.1. Classification (NCBI taxonomy): domain Eukaryota; kingdom Metazoa; phylum Chordata; class Lepidosauria; order Squamata; family Anolidae; genus Anolis; species Anolis sagrei. Next base: position 141,378,133 of record NC_090022.1, read on the forward strand.
CATGATGGAAGCATTTAATGTGTCCACCATAGCTGAAATGTAGAAATTGTAAAACTTTTCAATGGAAGATGATAAGAACCCATTGATCCTGGTCTGACAAATCATGTAAGACATACCTAATACATGCAGTCTTTTTAAAAAGCTTTGTATTCATTAGCCAACTCACTCAGCATATGACAGTTTGGCCCTCAAATCCATCATATTCAGAATAAGTGTCAAAATGGAAACTAATAATAGCACCAATATACGTTTAGAGGAAATAAGAGGGAATCTTTTGCATGGTCTGCATTTTCAGTACATTCCATTCCATATAAGTGGCCATACATTTATTACATCCAAGAATAGGTCTATTAAGACTATACTTTCATAAAGACTTTCATAAGAGTCTTTATTTCTGCATTTCTTTAACAGGTGTTGCATTGTGGTGGTAAACATTATCATCTGAAACACTAGAATTTAGCCATCTATCCACTGTAACCATTTATATTTTTCATAGTATCTGTTAAAGGTTTATATAGATAATTCATAAAGTCCTACTTATGTACAGAATATTTCCCTTATACTAGTTATACCATATCTGGTTTTCCAAGGGTATACACACAGATTCTCACAGACAGAAGTGTCTATATTAGGCCTTACATTATGTATCTCATAGTCTCGGTTACACTATCTTACTTTCTGTTCTGTAGCATTATGTTCCCAAGTCATAGAGTTTGCAGCTGAATAACTCAGCCTGCAAAACCTTTCAGCTGTGGCTCCGTTTGTAGAATGCCTTCTTCTTTGAGGTTCAGTTTATAAAGTATATTTCAATGTGCTTTAATTTTTTTATCTTGGCAGTGTTTTATTTATTCATAATCTTGGGAGGCAATACAGAAATACTTTAAATAACGAATAAACAAATATCTTTAAAAAATATTATGGCACAAAATTCAAGTAAGCAAAATTAAGCTGATGCTTATTCTCCCTCAAACTTATGTATTGTTGTTATGTGCTTTGATGTTGACTCCAGTTTACCTTGGTGTTTTAATGGCAAGAATATGGAATATACTCAAGTATAAGTGACCTGAATATAATCTGAGGCACCTAATTTTACCACAAAAAAACCCTGAGAAAACAGTTTTAGTATATGACTAATATATACTATTATATGACTCGAGTATAAGCCGAGGGTGGGAAATGCAGCAGTTACTGGAAAATCTATATAAATAAAAATGTAATTTTCATTTGTGGGATTAACGTAACTCAAAACCCACTGGACAAATTGACACAGAATTTGGACACAATACACTTATAAGGCCAACAAGTGACCATCACTCATAAAAACACTGAAAAACACAGCGTAAGGGACTTAAAAAGCAAAAAACCACATTACAACGCATGCGCAAAACCACATATATACACAAACACATATATATGCACATATACACAAATATACACACACATATATACATATATACACAGACTGAGCCACAGCAACGCATGGCAGGGGATGGCTAGTTTCAAAATAAAAATGGATATCATTAAAATTACATTAATTGAGGCATAAGTAGGTTAAATATTTTTGAATATTTACACAAAACTGTAATTTGAGGAAAGACTGCCCAACTCTGTTTAATAATCTTCTATTCTAACCTTCTTCAATGTAAATGTGCTTATGTATCCTTCCAATAATAATAAAGAGTGTAAAATAATAAATGTAATAATAATAATAATAATAGAGTAAAATAATGGAAATGTATTAATAGCAGTACAGTAATAATAAAGTAATTAATGTAATAATAATAGAGTAAAATGATAAATGTAATAATAATAATAATAATAATAATAATAATAATAATAATAATAATATTTTACATTATTTTAGGACTTTTTCAGCCTAAAAAAAGGACTGAAAAACTAGGCTTATACTCGAGTATATACAGTAATTCAGAGGAGGTTTGCCACTGCCTCTTTCTAAGGCCAGGTATGATTTGCCTAGCGGGTCTCCATGGCTGCATTGGTATTTGGACTCTAACCTCTCATAGCCTTAGTCCAACACACATAACAATGCACAACACTGGGCTTTGCTTTTGAGAAATACTTTCTCTTGATTTTATGTTTCATTACATTTTGGATGTGGAATACAAAATTCCATGTCTGGCATATTTTAGTTCCTTCATATAATATGAAATGGTCGTTTCTTTTCAAAAGGATAATTCTTCTTTTTAAGAAAAGGTAGAAGTGGTTGTGTTGCAACAGCTATTCAAGGTATGATGCGAATTTCCCCACTATTTTCTGAAGATAAATAATACAGGGCACAGTCTCTGCTATAGCATTTTGACAGTTCTTCATGTGTCATTATGTAACTTGCTCTAAATCATTAAGGGGATGTGCATTTTTCAAATGCTGAGATAAAACCTTGCTGAATTTTATTGTGCAGTTTGTACATCTGTTCAGAAGTTAAATCCCATGAGTCAAATGGCGTTCACCTCTGACAATGTGTACATAGGTCTGAAGCCTTATGCATGAACAATTATCTGTGCAGAAGGTGAGGGCTAGATTTGATAATAAATTGTGTAATCCTGCTTTTCATTCTCTTCTTCATCTTCCGACTCCCTGCACTCATTTCCGGTAGAGTCATCTAGGGAGGGAAATATATCCCTATATTTCTCCTTCACCAACTTTGGTCCCTTTCCTTTTCACATGAGCAAGAACAACCCCCCCCCCCAACTACCTTTTGCACATTGATTTATTTTACCTACAGAAAAATGTATGCAGAAAACACTGTATTTTCCATAACGTGTGAAAAAAATGGACAAAAGAACCCTTTTGGTTTTTTCATTCCCACTCAAGGATGAAAAATATGTGGCGTGTGACAGGCATTTTAAAATGGGGCGCCTACACACATTTTTAAAATTGGAGGAGAAGAATATATGCAAGTACTGATTAGTTTCCAAGTGTTCCATCATTATTCTGTAAACCTCCTCACCTAAATATCCTTGGCTCCTGTTTGTGGGAAAGCATAAATGTGAGATCTGATGACATTGTGCTCATATCCTGCGTTTTATATTAGTAGACAGTACCCGAAAAGGGAGATGTAACGTAGGGATGCTATTTTAACTAGATTCATGCATGTCCTGTCATGTTTACTTCCCGGCCAAGAATCAGCCATTCCTTACAACAGGTTATTATTCCTGTGCAATTCACTTCCTCAGTTTATAGAGCATTAGAGCGAAATATAACATAATTTATTCCGAAGTAATTCATTTATATTTACCCTCTACTGACAGCACAATTATTGATTTTATTCTCACATGAAAATAAGGCTGAAGGGCTGTTGAAAGCCCGAGCCATCTTATATTAAAAAGCCAGTAAAGGTACTTAATTTGTGTCAACTGACTCTTGCATGCAGTGGAGCAAAAATACTTTGATCAGGGTATGCAGCACAGCAAAATAGGGCTGAGAGGAACATCCAGATAGATAGATAGATTTCTTTATTGATTAGTCCTCAGTAAAAGACAATAGACAATAGACAAATACACAAAGATACAATAAACACAAATCCCTATCCTAACACTTAAAACTTGATTGAATAATAAATTTAGATTAAATTAAATTACAAAATTATTTTAAATAAGTCCATTGACATGACAAGAGACGCTGTTTTGTGAGAGAAAGATATCTCTCAGGTGGGCAGCTTTTATAATAAATTTGGCTATGCAGTGGACTGGGTGTAGATTCTCCCCAGAAAGAAAATAGGACAACTTGGCAATTGGATCCCAGTTGGTTGTTCTAACCAGTTAACTGTTCACATGCTTATCTATTTCATATTCTGCATGGTTTATCCCAGCCTGAAACTACTTCTACAATAATAATAATAATAATAATAATAATAATCACTTTATTTATATTCAACTCTATCTCCCTGGGGAAACTCAGCATGGATCACAACATACACGGATAGGCAAACATTCATTGCCTTTAATACAGTGAAATAAGAGTGCCACACAAATACACAGAACAGAGGTATACTGTGGAATTAATGTGGTTTGACGTCACTTTAACTGCCATGGAATCATGGGAGTTGTATTTTGGTACGGCAACAGCACTCTTTGGCAGTGAAGGCTAAAGACATGGTTATTATTCTTATTATATTTATTTATTCCCTGCTTTATCTCTCCCAAAGCAGACTCAAAGCAGCTTAACATAAAAACATTAGCATACAATTTTAAATATACAAATATGCTAATATTAAAATAGAATTAAATATAAACAGTATTAAAAATTCACCTTGTAAAACTACAACTTCCATGATTCTATAGCATTGAGACATGGGCAGTTATAATGATGTACATTGCATTAATTCTATGATTCTGCACTATAGATGCACCCAGAGAGGTGATATGATAGCCATCTTTAAATACTTTAAGGGATGTCACATAGAAGTTAGGTCAAGCTTCTTGTCTGTTGGTGCAGAAATAAAGGCATGAACCAGTGAATCTGAATTACAAAGAAAAAGATTGCACCTAGACATTAGGGAGAACTTCATCATGGTAAGAGATGTTTAAGAGTGAAACAGACTGTCACGCAGGATAATGAATTCTCTTTTGTGTGAGGTTTATAAATAGAATTTGGATGGCCATCTCCTGGGGGTGCTTTTGTTGTGTATTCCTGCATGGTATAGAGTTGGACTACATGGTTCTCGTTGTTCTTTTATAATTTTGATGATTTTTTGATTTCCTGACACCAAAAATAATGCAGGCTACAGTGGAGGAAATATAATTATCCATTGCTTACCCTATTTTCACAATGAACAACTGCTGTTTGTTGTGGTATCTGACTCAGATGACCCTAGATACTGAATAAGCAGCAGTATTAATCCATCTCTACTGGGGTGCACGTGCTCATTGTTTCTGGTTTGGCTAAAGGTGGAATCTCTTTTCTTGCAATTTGAATCCATTGCTCCGTGTCCTAATCTCCAGGGCAGCAGAAAACAAGTTTGCCCCTCCTCACTGTGACATCCCTTCAAATATGTAAACATGGTTGCCATGTCCCCTCTCAGCCTTTTCTTCTCCAAGCTAAACATACCCAAGTCCCTAAGTTGCTCGTCATAGGGCTTGACTTCTAGACCTCTGATCATTTTGGCTGTCTTCCTCTGGATACATTCCAGTTTATCAATATCCTTCTCGAATTATGGTGCCCAGAGCTGGACACTGAGCTATTCCAGGTGAGGTCTGTCCATAGCAGATCAGAAGTTGGGAAAGGAGAGCCAGCTGGGCCAGAAATTCAGTGGAGTCAGATCACCCTCTAACTTGGGCTGCAAACACAGAGGTGTTTTATACTCACAGTCTATACTCCAACTGTATCACATATATCTCTACACTGACCATAATGTAACAGTGTAGATCTAGCCCATTTCAGAGCATGTAGATTTTGCTCAGGTTACATAATTTCCCTTTCCAAGCTGGACTTAGAATGACAAGTATATATAACCCCAGCACCATCAATGACTTTCCCCAGCCTTCATGAATACTGTTGAAGGAAGGGTGTGGGATGCAGGCTTAATTAGATATTTCTTCTGGTTTCTTTTCAAAGGCCTTTAAAAACATAGCAAAAGGAATAATTAAAAATGAAATTGAACATATACACAAATGTGGGTCAATTAAAAAGTGGTAATTCCCACCCACCCACCCCCTTTAAAGTGGAAAAAAACAACTTCAGAAAAAAATAAATCTGAATAAGAATGAACATAAAGGCACTATATAAATAAATAAAGCGATCACTTCGAAACGTTCCGCACACATATGCAGCATGCTACTAATCATTTCAGGCAGACTAGATTGGAACAATGAACAAGTCTAGAATTTGTGCGAAAAGAAATTATTTCCCCCTGCTGTTCAAGGAAAGTTTTAAGTCCAATTCTTCTGAAAGCGTTTTAATGAGCTTCATAAACAATCTACTTAGCAGAAAGTTTTGTGGCTTAAAAAAAACCCCGACCCTCATAAAAATAATTAACTGTATGCAAAGAATGCATCAAATGCAGACACACTATACTTCAAAAGTTCTTTTCTGTTACTGCGGAAGCCTCTGGAAGAATTACTTCTAACAATGGGAGAAGAGTTCTATTACTTACCCCATGCTAATAGATATAAGTGGGTTTGGTAGCTTAGCGGGAACAAAAGGAACCTCTCATTTCCCCAAAATGCTCCACCATTACAGGACTGGAGACACAAAGGAAGAAGAACAAGATAGCTACAGATCATGTTTTTCCCCAGATGGGTATAAATAATATTTCTATACTTGCATGCCCAAAGTTATGTCAAATGAGGATGTGAGCAAATGTGCATGAATAATCACAATATTTCTTATTTAACTACCATTCATTTATTAAGTTTTGAGGAAAAATACAACTTTCCAAAACCCAAAACCTTCCAACGCTCTCTTCTCTTTCCCTCCTAGACCTGCCTAATTCTCACTGCCTCCCAAGCTATGGTCTAGTTTCAGATGGATGATGGAGAAAAGCTCGCTTTTCTGGTGGTACTAATATTGGTGCCAGGGTTGCAATCTTGAGCAGAAGAACTCTGGCAAAATTACCCCCTTTCCCAATAATCCTAAATGCAGAGATGTGTGTTTCCTCATTGCTGAAGGCAGTCTTTAAAATCCAATTCTTCCCCAGCAGTCCCATCACCAGATTTTAGCAGGCGAGGAAAGGATGTCCAAGAAAAGTGAGGAGCAAATGTAGGGCTGCTTGGATACAACAAAAGGAGGCAAACTCTGGAGACCAAAAATCAATTTGCCATGTTTTGGCTCCTGTAGTTCAAGACGATCATAGCTACACTATGACTTTCCCAGTCAGTTTTTGTGGGTGGGTCAGTAGAAGGGAGATGTTTTCTTTTGGGATAAGAAACACTCCCTACACTCATATTTGCAATGTTTTAAGAATTATCAAAGAAAATTATTGCTCAAAATTTGGAGAAATTATTGGGGATTTCTAGGGTGTGATGGAAAGTCCAGGGATTCCAAGACTACTTGAATTCCACAGGCTTACGATTGCCATCCTTGGTCAATGGGAAATTACACATGTACTGTCTCTTTGTGACTCTACTATCTGGCATTATATTTGGCATCAGAGTCGAAAAGCTTGGGATCATTTGCACGTAGCCAAATATTTCATTTTACATATTATTTGCTTATTCTAGATATATTTTTCCCTACATCCTTACACAACACTCTTTCCAAGGGGTAATTTAAATGAGAAATGAAAAATTGATGTCATACTTTTATCTAAAATGGTAGACCCAAATATAAAGACACACTCTTCTGTTTCATTCTAATAAATGGAAATTCAAAAGGGATTATCTTATTCCATAGATGAATGGGCCACTGATTCACAGTCACAAATGTATATATATAAGAATCAAGAAACATTTATGTAGTTATTTACAGTTTTTCCAGTGTTTTTCAGAAACACTGCTTTGTGTTGATTACTTCCATTACTTCCAGAGTGTTATTACTTCCACATTGCAATCAAAAAAGGCTCTTTTCTTGGCCTAGGCAGAAAGAGGGTGTCCCTTTTGCTTCCCCATCCACGATGGAGATAAGATTCAAAGAATGCATTGACTGCCTTCCAGTTTAGTCTCTTCATCATTCCATGGAACCAGCACCACATCCGTAAAATCTGTATCTGTGCATGAGATGGCTCTTAAAGACATAGGAAGGTTTTAGACAAGGTGGTGCTAAGGCTTGGACAATATTAACTGAACCCCCAGTTGCATGTTCTCAGCCTCCCTGCCTGGGCTGAGCAAGCACAGAGAGGAGCAGCCATTCCAACGATGCAGTATCTGCATCAGCAGAATCTCTTCCCCACTTTCCCCAGAGCATAATTAGTATACAGGATTGCTTTTCCTTTCCCTCTCTGTTGCGAAAAGTAGCACAGTGATGCAACAGAAATATTGCACCATGTTGCTGATCATGTATTTTGACTCTTGAGTCTACAGATAGCATAATTCTAAGGCTTGGGCTCAACCTGGTTGCTTTTCAATGGCTCTCCAGAAATAATCAACATTATCATCAAATTTTCTAGCAGGCTTGGAAAAATCCATCAATTTTAACGCTGAGTCCCAGCCTCAGCAATTGTTGCCCATGGCTGCTTTATTTGGCTTCTGTGCACAGAGTGCCATGGCGTATTCCCTTTGTTCTCTTCCCTACAAGAGTCTAATGTAATTGGATAATTAGAACACTGTAGGACACGGTAGTGACATAGGTTTGATTAAAAATTTAATTTCAATAAACAAGGATGTTGCCTCCCCTGGAATGATTATGAAAGGCTAATCAAGAATAAGGGAACTGGAAGACCAGTATTTCCTGCATGTGGCACATCTGGCATTCTCCTCCCCCTTACCATAGATTGGCAACATGATGGAGTGAAGAAACTTTGCCCAGAAAGGGACAGAACCGATCAGAGACCAGTTCAGCTGCTTCTGAACAAAATCCAGTGTTAATTCTGCACAATTACAAGCTGCAAAAGCTGGGTATATTGGAAAAACAATGCAAAGCCCTTTCAAAAAGAGAGAGAAGGTTGTATGTGCCTCAAACAATGTCAACAACAATGACAACAATCGAACCACCAGGATAATGAAATGAAACAGGTGTTAAGATGCAGAAGGCAGTCAAAGACATTTGAGGATTTTTTTTAGGGGGGGGGGAGTCCCTCCCCTACTCCCAGCAACCCTGCGCTCTCTCATCTGTTGCACTCACTCTCTTTTAGTCAACATTAATCTGCACAGATGGCAAAACATCCTAATCTGTGCTTCCAGCTGCATAGGGCGAATTTTAATGAAATGGGAATTTGAAGGTTTATATAGAAAACATCAGAATCACTACTCATTTTTCCCCAATGCCAAAATTACTTTAACTGTTATCTGCCAGGTACCAAGCTGTATAGACAATTAGTAGCATACAGAAAACTCTAGTGTCAGTTACCATATGGCCTCGTTTTCATTAAAATTTGGCCTCATAATCCAGGTGAAATCAGGGGTCCTCACTGCTCAGTGCTGTCAGAGCCTACCATGAATGTTAACTAGCCCTCCATTAACAAAAAATGACATGCAAAAAATCTGGTTTCCCCCATTCTGACGCATGAGTTCAGTGTTAACGGAATAGGACATGTTCTTTCACTCTCCAGTACGGGTCTTAATTGAAAGTCTGGCTCACACAGGGTTCAGACTGAATCCTTTTACACTGGTAAAAGATAAGTTAATATAAACATCAGTAATAAGCAAAAAAATAGCACTGATAGCTGGCTAAGTCACGGGGTGGCCCTCAAACAATTAGTAGTAGATTGAGCCAACAGCAGCAGCACTACCAGGTCGGGTTCATATTGGTGTGTTTATTGTATAAATCAGAACTTTCATATGAAATGTCTGTATGCGGTCAGATTAAATACCATTCTGGAAGTGACAAATGGTGAAGCAGATCCATTTCTTTAAGAGAAGCATGGCATAAGACATTGTAAAATAAGAAATGGAATATAAAAACACTTCAGTTGAACAGTAAAGTGGATGGGAAGGGGACATTTTGAGTCAGAAAATTGCACAGTATTTTACTTAAACGATAACAATATATGAATAAATGGGGTGGCATTGTTTGTGAGTTAAAGGATATAAATATAATGGAATAACATGAACAATCTATCACTATGACCATAATCTAAGTTTATGCTCAAACTACATTGGCAGAAAAAGAAGAATTTGAAAGATTCTGTACTGAAGTCAAGAGGAAATTGATCGCAGAACTTTTTTTGTTAATCACATGTGACTGGAATACAAGAGTGAAAAAGAAATCAGAATCAAAAATTGTGGGGAAAATGGCCTAAAATTAAGAAATGAAGCAGGAGAGTGACTGGTTGAACTTTGCAAGTTCAACGGTTAGTTCATTGCAACCACATTCTTAAAGCAACTGGAGAAGTGGCTATGTACATGGACGTCACTTGATGGCCAATACAAACATCAAAACAGAGTTTGTAATTAAACAAAGAAGGTAGAGAAGTTTCATTCTCTCTCCAAAAGCAACATCAGTAGATTGTGGCACAGATCATAAATTCCTAATTAAAAAAATAGAGAATAGATGAAGAAGAACACTAAATCAAGTCTTATGCCAAAATGCATATTGAAGAAATTCTTCACAGAATTTTAAGATAATATAAGAAACAGATTTTCACTATTTGATTGGGAACCAGAACAACTTGGAACTGAAGTCAGGCACATTGTCAAGGATACTGTATGTAGCCAAGAAGAACAAGAAGCCTCAATGGCTACAGATTAAGGTTTTCAAGCAGTATAAAAATAATACAAAGGAAGAAGATGGGATATCTTCCACAAGATCTAAGAAAACAAAGGGAAACTTAAACAAAGAATGGGATGCACTACACTAAGCAGAAGAACATATTATACAACCAAGTAGAAATAAAAAGACAATGGAAAAAATCCACTGAACAACTAGATAAAAGAGATTAAAGGATGGCAGATTAATTCAAGGAAGAACCAATTGAAGATTAACCTACAGTTTTAAAAACTGAAGTTGAAGCTGTATTCAGAAAACATGGGAGAAATAAATTACCAAGAACAGATGGCACATCAATAGAATGGCTTTAGCCTATAGACACAGTATATTCTAGTCCTAACCAAAATATATCAACAAATATGAAAAGAAAACAATGGCCTACAAATTGGAAACACTTCATATACATTCTAATCCCTAAGAAAGGAGACACGGGGGATTGCAGGAACCACAGGATAATTTCATTAATTAACTATGGAAGGAAAGTGATTTTGAAACTTCTACAATACACATTTTTATTTATGTGGAATGAGAGCTGCCAGATGTCCATGCTGGGTTCATGTATGCAAGAGGAAATATGGAATAGCGTTTAAAAAATTGATATAATTTCTTAAAGAAATGGATCTGCTTCACCATTGAGTTGCCCTGAAGTATAATCTGTATTCATGACAAGAGGCCACCACCGGGACAGAAAACAGATAAACAATATATTAAGAGGAAAGCACACACAAAACTAAATCTAAATGTGAAAATTGTTTATCAAAAGTGTATATTGAGCAATATTTTGTACAAATTGAATGTATGGGGAGAAATGCACACAGGTTAAGGCTTTGCAAGTATATACACTACTGATTTTAGTAGACAGTGAACATGTTTCCTTGTTTTTTCACTGAGAGGCAAACAATGCCCCTTCATAGATGTGTTTATATTTGTGTGTTCCTGATATAAAAACTTCTGCTTTTGGATTACTGATTAAATGGATTAGCCTAAATTATGTCCTGGCATTCCTTTTTGTAAGTGCGTGGAAGCGGCAAGAGACATGAGTTTGAGCCTCTGCTTCTGCATTTGCAAAAGAATGGTAACTGCATTTGTCTGATCAGAATTGCAGAGCTCCATGCAGCTGAAATGCAGCCTTTCTGTGGCAGCATTCTGAACTGATTGTAGCTTTGTAACTGCATCCATTTGAACAGAGCCATACATTTTTGGCAAATCTGCTGTGTCAATTTGGGGAGGCCAGGACCGAAGGTGGAGGGAATGAAGTATGTGTCTCAGGCTCCTTCTATATACATAAAAAAATCAACAGCTGGATAGGGCTTTAACACAGTAGAGAAGGGCTATGGCCAGATGTTTTCAGCTATGCATATATGCTTATTATGAAACATTTTGAACAGGTTCCTTGGGTAATTTGTACTCATTTTGTAACACACGTTCTGGATAAGACTGGAGAGAATTTTCACAATTTTAAAAAAGGATGGCTTGAACTCTAATGGGCTTCCTTTAGAATGCAGCACCCACTGAGCACAATACATTTCAGCTCCATTGCCATTACTTTTCTCCTGGCCTATCAACGCTACCTTTTCTGTATTGTAACACCATAAATAACTGACTTATATGTGTGAAATGTAGTCACCGCTGCATAATGGTTGTTCAGACTCATTAAGACTGAAGTTGCAAGTGTTTCAGTAAGGGTTTTGCATTAACAGTGATAGCTCTATTCAGAACCATTCATCTAGATCTTTGCTATCTCTATTACAATTTCCCTTAATACATTTTCAGGCCCACGATAGGCTTTTGCGTTTTCTGAAGATATCTTAAGGCTAATCTAAACTTGTTGAAAAAGGAAGCGCATGTACAGCACTTCCTGAATTGCATCATTCTAAGCAGCAGGTGGTAGATCATGTAAGAATGCTTCCATAACATTCAGAGGCTAAGGTAAAAGACTCTTCTGTGAAATTTTAGTTTTCTGCGCATATCAAGTTTCTATTTTGTATTGGAGAGCATTAAAGCAAGCAACCCCTCTCCACCTGCAGTATTTACAATCCAGAATGACTGTACTGTTTCTGCACACTGTAATTAGCACTAAAGCAGATCTGATTAGTGAAACTGTTGAAGCTCTTTATTTCTTCCTTTGCCTTTCCATGTATTCTGTCATGCTCTTTACTTGAACCATTAGGAGCTTGTCCCAGTGATGATAATATTAGGGCTGTAGGTGTAGCTGATTAGAGCTCTTAACTTTCAAATTTATTTATGAATTCATTTGTCTCTACACGGGTTCTTCTGAAAGTATATAAATGGGGAGCTTTATTAGCATAGCTGATTGCTGGAACATTTGTCTAATAATTAAAAAGAGACTTCTAAAGAAAGGTTTCTGCCCTACAGACTTACAACAGTAAGTACAGGTTCCCAACCAAATTACTCTCAAGCACAAAGCAAAACAAGAGAATAAGAACATCATTTTCTTAGACTAGCAAAATGAATCTAAGATAGGTCAACAAGGATTGCCCGTAGGAATAAAATAAAACTGTAATTACGTCTCCACCATTGTTCCTACTCATTTTAATCAATATCTGCATTACGGGTATCCCTAAACCAATCAAACCAATACAACAGAAGTAATTTCCAGTAGTAAAAGTGGAAATATGTGTTAGCTATGAAAATGTTACACTAGAATTTGGGAGACCCAGGGCACATTTACACTTACTTCTTAGCTTGGTGTGAAACCGGCAGAGGAGGAAGTGTTTTCTATATGTAGAAGTTTGCATGGGAAATCCTGGAACTGGTTGGAAATCTGGATAGTGTTTATACACACCACAGAGGTTGGCTTCAGCTCCAGGATCTGCAGTATCTGCATCTTCACTGCAGTGGAGGATTCCAGGTTTTTCCCCAACTCCCTTCACCCCATTGCACATGTACAGATCACTGGAGCACCCATCCTTTAATTGATTTTCTCATGCAATGTGGTTTACACTGAAGTTCACTGATGCACATTACAAGCTTTAGTTTGGAGAATCCTCGACTTTGCTTATCTCAGGTTAAAGCCGTTAATGTGTATTGCTGCATGCATTTGCAATATGCATCATTTAAACATTGCACTCTCAAGCTGCCTTTAAACTTCATTAAGTGGTCATTGTAGATATGAGCCCCCAGATAAAGTGTCCACTCTGCCATGAAAATGAACGGGTAACTTTGGATCAGTCCTTTTCTCTCAGCCTAGCAACAACTTCCCATCATCATCACTATCACTGTCACATTTCTTCTTCTTCTTCCTCCTCTTCTTCTTCCTCCTCCTTCTGTGCCTTCAAGCCATTTCTGACTCAAGATGACCCTAAAGTGGACCTATCATGGGATTTTGCTGGCAAGATTTGTTGTGAGGGGGTTTGCCTTGTCCTTCCTCTGATGCTGAAATAATGTTATTTGCCTAAGGCAAGTGAAGTTTTCATGAGCGATATCAAATGTTCACAGGTATCTACTATGTATTACACTTGAAGTAAGTAGTGTATTTCCTTTCCAGCATGCATAACATGTTCATGTTGATAGTTGATTCTTCAATCTACAAGGTTTCAACAGGGAACTTTGGGAGCTTCCCTGAAGCACAACCAATAAATAACAAAGATAGGCAGTTCTAGGAGTGTTATTTTAATCAGAGGCATGAAGCTTCCCTGTCTCAATGGGAAAATATCATGTTAGCCTTAGAGTTGCCTTTTATATTTTCAACTTAAGTGGAAGTTGAACCAAGGCTCAAAACACATTTATCGTCATTTGAATTTCTGAAGAATCTCAGGAGAGGCAAACCGAGTTGTATGGAATTTGTAAAGTTTCTTGGAAGTGGGTATGTAATCTCATATGAACTCTTTCCTGTTGATTTATCCTCTAGTTACTCAAGGAGGAGGAGGAGGAGGAGAAGGAATGATGGTGAAACCCTCTCCAGACATTCAGTAATTGCATTTGCTGAAAAGACTGTGGAAATGGGTTGCTGTGACTTTCCCCTGCTATGTGATCTGCCTGTGTTTACTGGGAAAGTCCAAAAGGGAAATGTTATTGCAATCACATTTCCACCCTAGATTTTCCCAATAATATGACAAGATGGTGCAGCTTGGGGGCACAGGTATACTCAGTTAACATCTAAACAAAGCTATTGTGAAGGGGTCAGTACCTAGATAACAATATCTAGAACTGAATCCACATAGTGATGGAAGTTGACCTCCTTGTCAGTCAGGTGGTGAATATGTTTTGATTTTTAATCCTGACTTTTAAGGATCTATCCAAGGTTGAACTCTGTCCATAAAATACATTCAGCATCTTGAATTGTTCTTTTTAAAGCTCAAACTAAATCCCAGAGGCATGGGAGCATAGCAAGGGATGTTTATCCAGCTATATCTTGGGGCATAGTTCACAGTGCCTACTCACAACATGTAGAGGTCTTTTCCCCCAGATCATAACTTCAAGAAAATGGAGTCACAAATGAATAATGAACAAACTCTGTCAATTATTTTTGGAATAAATGATGTGTCAGCAAATCTGTCGAGAGTAGTAATATCCTTAGAACGGTATCTACATTTAAAGACACCTTCTCGTGCCATACTCCCAAAGCAACCATTGCCAGGAATAACAACAAAGACAAACACCTCAGCGCTGTCACACTTAGTTAACATCAGATAACAGAACAGAATAAAAATCTTTTTTCTCTTCTCTAGAAGTGTCAGTCAAAATGGGGGACAGAAAGGGAAAGAAACGCCTAATTAAAATGTTAGTAGTGTGACATGAAAGCCTGGGAAAGATTGAAGATGCTTTAGCCATTGCTAAGCTTCAGTAGTGATTAACAAATTTCCTTTGCAGAATCCAAACACATCTATAAAATCACTGTGGCTTACAACCAGATACGTTTGGTTGTTGTTTATTTGGGGAGGATAAAAGAAACTGGAGAAAAGTGAAAGATAAAAAAATGATGGAGAAATGCAAGGGAAACATTTATTTATTTATTTATTTTACTATATTTGCATACCACCTTTCTCAGCCCGCAGGCGACTCAAGGCGGTTTAGAGGCACCAATTCAATGCCCAACAACACCATAAAAACATTTTAAACATTTAAAAACATACAAGGGACATAGTCCTGATTATCCAGACTTTTTTTGGGGGGGGGGGTTTGCAGAAAATACAGCTTGAGCAAGTGGGTGAGAATTGCCTATGGGTGAACGTTGTTAAAACCAAGCAAATCTTCCTGTTGCATGTTTACATAATATTTGCATTAATTCCAAAATGGGAGAAACCCCAAAGTTTGCGCACTGAGGCTGGCTACTGGGTCAATTTCCCTGTTGCAGAAGCTCCACTGGTTGTCAGTCTGTTACCAGGCACCATTCAAAGTGCTGGTTATGACCTTTAAAGCTCTAGCCCAGGCATCCTCAAACTGCAGCTCTCCAGCTGTTTGGGCCTTCAACTCCCAGAATTCCTGGCAATTGAACAAGGTCGTTAGGGCTTCTGGGAATTGGAGGCCCAAACACCTGGAGTTTGAAGATGCCTGCTCTAGATGGTTCAGGCCCAGGTTATTTGGCTGCATCCCCTTGTACAAGCCTCCCTGGGCCCTGAGATCTTCAGAAGCGGTCCTTCTCTCGGTCTTGCCTCCAACTGAAGCTTGTTTGGTGAGAATGAGAGAGCGGGCCTTCCTCTGGAACTCCCTTCTTCCCAGGGAAGCCAGAATAGACCCCTTCTTACTGTCCTTCCAGTGGCAAGCTAAAACCTTTTCATTTAGGCAGGCTTTTAAAGATGAAGGTGTTTAAGATCAATTCAGGGGGTGCTGTGGTTTTTAACTTTGAATTTGTTTTAATGATTTTTAACAGGGAATTTTAAAATCTTATTTATATTTAATCCTGTTTTAATTATTGTATATTATAAATAGCTATGCTGATGCTTTTATGTTAAGCTGCTTTGAGTCTTCTTCAGGATAGATAAAGTGGAGTATAAATAATAATAATAATAATAATAATAATAATAATAATAATAATAATATAACCCACTATGAAAAAAAGGATACGAAAAAATGAAAATGGAGTTTGGAGGAACTCAAAATAGATTTTCGCATGCCTAAGATACATCCAAGCTCTCTCAAATCTGAAGACTATATGTAGAATAGGGATGGAAAGAACATTATTCTTATTGTCCTTGATGGCAAACTATGTCATGCAGTGCTGAGACCTTCATAAAAAATGTCTACCATCTCAAGATGTTTACCCCATGGTGATTGAAGAAACCAGCACAATCCACCTTTAGCAACAGCAATAACAAACATGGTGCAACAACAAATAAACGTGAAGAACCAAAAGAACAAGTCTGATAGGGGAAGAATGGGAAGAATGAGATAATAAAAAGAAGAGCTGAAATAACAGGAGCAAAGAATCATATTCTAGAAGAAATTATTCTATCCCTTTTAGTATTTGGAACCTGTATACTTGAACATTTCCCTCATATATATATCTGTTAAATGAAATACCCACTCCACTAACAACAACAACAACAACAACAACAACAACAACAACAACTTCTTTTTCTTCTTCATCTTCTTCTTCATGATCCTGGGGTTCCTGATTCACTAACAACAACAGAACTTCTTCTTCTTCTTCACGATCCTGGGGTCCATGATTCTCTCCTTAGTAATGGCTGGTCACATACAGTGCTGGGAGGCTTTGAAGGAAGCCAACTATATTTTGTCTTCCTTTGTTTCCAGAACTCCAAAATCAAGAGTGTAGCAGCCCCAAATACAGCTAGTGTTGCCATTAGGAAAAGTGACATGGTTGCCCCAAGCAGCAGATTTGGGTACTATGACAAGACAGCAAATTGTAAGTAATTTACTTTGATATCACTGATTTTTTTTTTACTGCTCGGGAGATTGTTTGTAGGGACTTCTTGTTTCGTGTCAAGATAATTCGACAGTCTTGATCTTGCTACGTATCCTGATTTGTTTGGGTGTGAGTATTGGGGGCGGGGGAGGTTCATGATTTGATCCTTGGTTTCAGTCAATATAATGTTTTTGGTTAGTTCTATTGAACACAGAGGCTGTTCCTATCTATCATGACTGATAGGATGGTATTCCACAGGCTGAGCTGGTAGGGGCATTAGGGGATGGGGCTTGGAGCAACTTCAGTTTTGATAGGAACTAGCCATCTCTGTCTATTTTATTTTAAGAAAATCTTTCGGTTTGGCAAGTAAGTCTTCTGTTGTAATGCTGAGATGTACTTAACAATAAACAGCTTTCATGTTTCTCAGCTTTGCTTTGCTGGTTTTAATCACGGGTGAAAGCTCTTTATTG
Source organism: Anolis sagrei (assembly GCF_037176765.1). Taxonomy (NCBI): domain Eukaryota; kingdom Metazoa; phylum Chordata; class Lepidosauria; order Squamata; family Anolidae; genus Anolis; species Anolis sagrei. Next base: position 141,395,752 of record NC_090022.1, read on the forward strand.
CCAGGCATACTCCCCCGCTGTGAACAATCTCCCTTAAGTACAGTAGCATTATGGGATGTGCAGAGAAACAAAATACTGCAAGGGTTCACAAGAGATGGGTGTATGAAAGCAATGATATAAAACAAGCTCTTCTTCCAGGGCAAACCACAAAACTCAATTTTCATTTCTCACAGAAACAGAGATAAATAATGGTAGGATACACTTAACTGTTATTCAAGAGATACGGTTTTTATAGGCCTCAATCCAGCGAATTCAAGTGGTCTACTTTAATTGATATTACCAATTAAATTTAAGCCACATTCTGCAGACCATCAAAGGGCATAACTCATCCTCCCAGGTACACCAACATGTCAATTTAAAACTCATTGCTATCCGCACTCAGATCAAGGAAGGCACCACTGAAACAGAATAATGGGAAAAAAGAAAAAAGAAATGATTGAAATCTCTGTACTTTGCTTGCAAATAGGAATGGCTAATCTTCCACTTAATGTTTCAACAGTTTCACATGTTTCCCAAATTTACAGTCCATTTCTGTATCAGTCTGGATTCAGCGCTTTCATGAGCATATCTCCTACGACACAAGAGTTTATACATATTTGCCAACATGCACATTGTTTCCTAATACAAGCTCACTTTGGATGTCATTTCTCTTTACTTTCCTATAATATATTCATTTTCGTGCAGTTGTTTTGAATTGCAAACGACATTGTAGAATCCTGGAAAGTGTTGATTTCAGTATCCAGACTCAGTTCTGTTTGTAGATAGTTTTGGGAAGTGTGGATTAAGTGAATGTGGATTTTTTTTTTAAGTAATAGGAAACAGTTTTTTTTTTACCTCAAACCCATCACTGAGTCATAACTACAGTTGTGTTTTTACCTTTCATGTCTAAGATTGGGATTTACATAAGTTTAAGTACAATTTAACCACCAAAATTATGTCTGAGTGAACGTAGGTGGGGTTAGAGCACAAAAACTTCCAAATAAAAGCGAAGAATTTAATGTTCAAAGATAACTATGAATACTGAATTAATTGACTTTAGTGTTTGCAGATTAAAACATTAGAACTAATATTACTGTCTAAGGTCTGCACTCTGTTTTCTGTCCTAATGTTAAGAGGAACAGCTAACCTGTTATTTAAAAAGGGAATTGGAGGAAAATATTGGGAAAATCACATTTGTCTACAGACCCTAAGATCTGGGAGAACTATAAATGTAAATTTGTTCCAAATATTTCACCATTCATTTCTTTGTTTGCACATGGAAGCTTTTCCTGGAATACAGAACTGGGAATTTTCAAGGCCTGTCACAAAAAAGAACAATGTGATCTAAATGTGAATAATACAGCCTGTCAAAATTCCTTGACTTTATCAGTCAGAATAATCTTTTATCAGGCTATGACTCAGAGGGGGTATAATGCATGATCTATTTTTCTTTTGGTCTTCTCCCTTGTGGACAAAACACCATTTTTACAACAGGTAGAGAGAACTTTTGATGTTAAAGGATCTTGCTTGTACAATAGACTTATAAAAATAACATTGGATTATAAAAATAACCTGTAATCTTCCATATTTTACAAAAAGACAAAATTAAAAGAATTTGGGAGCAAGATTCAGGGAATTAGTTCTCCAGGAGAAGTTTGAATTTAAATCGTCCAGTTCCAAGTGTAGTCATTACACAATTAAGCATTAAGTTGTATATTGCACAGCTATGACGCTTAAAAACATAGATCTTGTTTTAGACTGTGTGGTCAGCATAAGAAAAGATAATGTGTTTTGTACTCATTTTGGAATGTAGTTATATAAATATCACAAAAGAATTGCCTGCTTTCAATTGTCCAGTGTTGTAGGACACAGAATCTGTGCTAGAAAATCAGAGGTGGAAATGGCTTTTAATTCAATTACTGCTGCAAAGATTGAAAGAATTAAGATATGAAAATTCCTGAACATGCTGCCATTAGAGAACTGGATTGTAAAATGCTGGGAAAAAGTTAATTACATTAATAAATCTGATGTGGTTTAGAGGAGAGAGACAGTCTTACAACATGTTTCAAGTTTGAGGGGGTAAGTTTATAAAATTGAGAATATGAGCTATGGGCAAGAACAGTCTGAAGAAGAGAAGGCTGAGAGGAGACATGATGATGGCCATGTATAAATATGTGAGGGGAAGTCATAGGGAGGAGGGAGCAAGCTTGCTTTTCGCTGGCCTGGAGACTAGGACGCAAAACAATTGCTTCAAACCACAGGAAAGGAGATTCCACCTGAACATCAGGAAGAACTTCTTGACTGTGAGAGTTGTTCAGCAGTGGAACTCTTTGCCCTGGAGTGTGGTGGAGGCTCCTTCTTTGGAGGCTTTTAAACAGAGGCTGGATGCAGGGCCGTAGCCAGAAAAAAAATTTGGGGGGAGGGGGGTGGGGGTTGGTGATTTGGGGGGGGGGGGTTGAAAATTTCAGGGGGGGCGTTGAAACCTGCCTCCTAGCTCACGCTGAAGCAAAGAGCACAGCAAGGGGCACAGTAGCCTTCAATAACCTGCAGCTCCTCCCCTGTCAAGCACCTCCACCAAGTCTGGCCTCCTTAATGAGAGCATTCTACACCCCCCCACACACACAATTTGGCTATTGCTGCAAGTAATGACAGTGTGAATAAATTGTCAATATTTGCTTGAGATAGTGCTTGCAGTTCTGGAGGGGCTCTTAATTTTTTGCATCTCATAGACTTAGCATGGGGATTTGGTTACCAGTTAAAATTCATGAGTAAACCCCTGAAAAATTTCGGGGAGGGGGGGTCAACCCCTAACACCCCTCCAGCTACAGGCCTGGCTGAATGGCCATTTGTTGGGGGTGCTTTGAATGTGATTTTCCTGCTTCTTGGCAGGGGGTTGGACTGGATGGCTCACAAGGTCTCTTCCAACTCTATTATTCTATTATTCTAACAGGATTGTATTTTTATTGATAAAGTCTGTGCAGTTTACATATTAAAAATAGCTCTGTATGGTATGATTATATTGGTATTATATATCTCCTTATTTTAATAATAGGTATGGAGCTCCCGGTGGCGCAATGGGTTAAACCCTTGTGCCAGCAGGACTGAAGACCGACAGGTCACAGGTTCAAATCTGGGGAGAGCGGGGATGAGCTTCCTCTGTCAGCTCCGGCTCCCCATGCGGGGACATGAGAGAAGCCTCCCACAAGTATTGTAAAACATCAAAACATCTGGGTGTCCCCTGGGTAACATTCTTGCAGATGGCCAATTCTCTCACACCAGAAGTGACTTGCAGTTTCTCAAGTCGCTCCTGACATGAAATAATAATAATAATAATAATAATAATAATAATAATAATAATAAATAAATAAATATGATCCCTGAACAACTTCTACTCTCTCTTTAGTAGAAGAAAAAAGCACAGCTCTTTCTCACTGATATCAAAACTATACCCAAACCTTAACTTGGGCATGATTAGTCCTTAAACTTTATTGTTCAACAAACCAAATAAACAAAATGGTCTCATTGGCCGACATGTGGCAGGTGAAAGATCAGATATCGATAAAAAAGAACAGGTTAATTTACCATTGTTTGCCATCTCCTTTCAATTTCTCCTTTGCTTACAATTAACAGCTAAAGTCAGATTTGTTACTTTGTCTCAGTAGCAAATGAATTGGATTTACCACTTAACCAAGCATGAAATGATCTTTTCAATACTAATTCAATAAACGCTGAATAAGCTGAAAGCAATTATGCCACACATAGGAAGGACAGGTTTTTCCTAAGACATTACAATTTCACTCACTAAATACTGCACAATTGCCCAAGTGCAGTGTGAAATGACAAGAGAGTTGATGGCTACGTTATCCCAAGCCAGCCACAAGAGGACCTGGGTTTTGAGACATATTGACTGGGGTAAAGCTAATATTTTAAAAAGTGAATGAAATGAGTGTAATTTATCACAAATGTTCTTCTTGAGAGAAACAATGAGTAATTTTATCACATTTTTTCCTGTAGTGAGATTTTTTTTGAAAACTATGCCATTTTCAAACCTTATTCATAATTTGGGGCTTGTTCTGTGTGGAGTTTGGATGTGGTTATTCTGCACAGGAAATAGCATTTTCTGCACATGAAATGGGTTTTGTGTGTGTGCAAGAAGCATTCTTTTTGTTTGGAAATTTTATTCTCTCTGCTGAAAAGCTTTTTTTTGCTAAGAAAATTCTGTTTTTTATAGAAAACAACATGTGAATTCTGCACAGAATAAGTTCAGATCTCTAAAGACTTTTATTTAGCCCCCTGCCCCCTTTTTTCCTACAAACTGACCAGAGGGGTCCAGCTGCATCTTCAGGCCCTTTGGAGAAAGCTTGTGATGTGTAAAGAGAACACGTCAGGAGCTTTAGAAAGGGGAGGTGGAAATCCCAGTTTACTCCAGATTAATCTTGGATGCCTCAGTTTAACCCACAACCTATCACAGGGTTTGGACCTGTGTAGAAGGACCCTTAAGTATCATTCATATTCATCACTCTATTGACTCTTTTTATATATCTATTTGTTTCTAATGAAAGTCCCTTTTATTGTAAATATTTTTCCAATAATCAAGCCTTTCAGTGTATAATGTGCTGTTGAAGGCTTTCGTGGCCTGAATCACTGGGTTGCTGTGAGTTTTCCAGGTTGTATGGCCATGTTCCAGAAGCATTATCTCCTGACGTTTTCACCCACATCTATGGTAGGCAATATCTATGGAGAGTGACAATATATCCTTTTTCTGCCAGTGCCATCTATAGTTTTGTCCTCATAATGCACGCCCCCCCTCCTTAATGTAAGCCTAACCTCAATGATCCTCCCTTATGACCTCCTCCCTCACAAATACATTTTTCACTACTATCTCATCCAGGGTTTTAGCATTTTTATCTTCAGAATTTAGCCCACCCATTGTGTTCTATTTTTTCATTATATTATTTTGCAACTGTTTATTTTATTTTATTTTGTTACTTTGTGTATCTTATTGTGATGTAATTTTTCATTGCTTTGTATTTCATTTTTTGTGTTGCATTTTCGGGCTTGGTCTCATGTTAGCTGTCTCGAGTCCCCTTTGGGGAGATGGTGGCGGGGTATAAGTAAAGATGATGATGATGATGATTATTATAAAACCCACTGGCCTAGTCTCCAACAAACTTCACAACCTCTGAGAATGTCTGCCACAGATGTGGGTGAAATGTCAGAAGAGAATGCTTCTGGAACCTGGCCATACAGCCTGGAAAACTCATAGCAACCCTTTCAACATAATTGGAAAAAAGCCTACAACAAGTAATGATATTTTGTTAACAGCAACAAGTCAAAAGCATAACTATCCAAGTAAACCACCCTCCTCCAATGTAATGGATGGGTGGATGGTTTTATTTTTATGAAATCTCACGAAGTGGGAGTATCCACTGAAAACTTCACCCTGTGTTATAGAAATGGTGACACTAGTGCGCAATTGCACACATTATAGGAAATTATAGGATTTCTATTACAGCCATCAAGAAGAAGGTTGATAGGTGTACTTCCTCTCTTCCTCCCACAATAAACAGTCAGAAAAACTTGCCATGATTTCCAAACAACAGAAATACTGGCAAATCATAACCTTGCTTATTTGAACCAATGCATAATGATATTGTAAGAAGTTCATCTTGTTAAAAAGGAAGCCACGGCTTGTAAATATGAACACACTTCAAATTAAGTACTCAATAAGATTTGGACAAAAGGCTAAACCTTGGTTAATCTGAAGCAGAAATGGAAACCTCTGATTTGCTCCTTGCACTTTAACTGAGAAAGAAGGTTGAAGGTAATCAAGAGTCCAGGTCTAAGATTTGGATCTTTGTAACATAAAACTAAGGCTGCCGAGATCAGAATGCAGATTAAAGAAATACAGTTCCCCTTGAAGAGTCTCCACCCACATCTTCCAGAAACTGTGAAAAAGTTCCTGTGGTGTCCACAAACCCCCCCTCATGTAGAATCGATCCAACAGGATGACATTTTTTTCTTCCCCCATTCGGAGAAATGGAAAACAAAGATAAATCCTCCTTGAATAAATTTTGACAAGAACACTCTGTTATAGGGTCAACTTAGGTTCGTTCTAAGTCTGAAATAACTTGAAGGCACACAAAAACAACATAATCCTAATTAGTAATTTATTAAACCTTACCTGGAAGGAAAGTGAGGTGCTAAAAACCTATTACTAGCCTCAAGAAGCTTAACCTGTCTAATTGTGGCCCCAAGCCTGATCTAGCGCATGGGATGGTCTAATCATGTATACAGTGGTAGACCTAGAACAAAGAGACTTAGCTTTAATGCATGAAGTGACCTTGGACCAGTTACTATTTCCTTGCACAGCTCTCACAATGCTTTTCTGAACGTCTATCTCTCATCTGGTCATCAAGTGGATACCACAAAAATAATGTGACATTCAGTGGCATACTACAAAATCCTACAATGCAAGATAAGAACATCAACCAGTAGCCATTCAGTTGACCAGACATATATCTAGTTACTGTTAAGATGAAGGACAGAATTGATTCTGGGGCTTTAAAAGCACTATTGATTTCAAGACAATGTTATCTATGATACTGGATATACTTTCAGACTTATCTGTAGATTCCTTTACTTTTGTCATCTTGAAAGTCGGAAGCTGTTATACAAACAGACATTCCAATATGAATTATTGTTTGTTTTTCCCCTCCCAAACTTCTCTTTCTCCCCTGCCCTGCTATGTAAACTAATATTAAACACTAACCTATTTGTCATTCTGACAGTTCCTTGCTGCTAGAAGAGATTTAGTTATGAAATTTCTGTTTTCCTCTGAGGCCACTAAACTTCAGAAGTCTTTATCCTTGATTTGTATTTTTGATATTTTTCAATATTCTCTACCACATGGAACTGGCTTCTATTCACCCATTGTGTAGAGGATAAGCAAGCAAAACTTCACACCACACAATATCACAAGAAGAAACAACTAGAACTAGGAAGGATCCACAGCACAAGTACAATAGTCAATGTCCTTAAAAAAAACTGGAGGCTGTACACCAAAAGGAAGAAGATGCCTGATAGGGCTCCCTCACTGCTTTTATTAAAGATCTATCTCATAATGCTAGAAAAATAGTCATCAAAGATATGGACAGTAGCAATGTTTGATAGATAAACATTTTGTAGGCCTTGGCTCAAATTGCAAGTGGAGTGCATCTGCAATGCTGGACCACTCCAACAACCACCATGTCAGACTACACAGAGAAGCCATTGAAATCGACAAGCATGTGGACAATTTCAACAGAAAGGAGGAGACCATGAAAATGAACAAAATCTGGCTACCAGTATTAAAAAAACTCTAAAATTACTACAGCAAAACAGCAGAGAGGAAACAACCAGGCACATCTTAACACCTCTCAACAGAACATTTTCCCAGGCTTAGCCAAGCCTTCAAATGCTAATGAAGGTGGTCAGCTGAAACATTCACACTTAGCTTCAGCAGAGAGCTCTTTGCCCCACCCCAGTCATTGCACAGATATATAAACCCATTTTCCTATTTCCAACAGACCTCACTACCTCTGAGGATGCTTGCCATAGATGCAGGTGAAACGTCAGGAGAAATGCCTCTAGAACATGGCCCTATAGCCCGAAAAAACCTACAAGAACCTAAAGAGTGTTATTGCCTCACCAAACTACAATTCTCAAGGTTCCATAGCCATGGGAGTTAAAGTGATATCAAACTGTGTTCATTCTATAGTGCAGATGCACTTGAAAACTCTGGAGACTACAGCCATCTAAATGAGTGACTTAGATAAATCACAATTTCTCAGAGAAAGAAAAGGCAGGACCCTTCTCAATAAATCTTGCTAAGAAAACCCTGTGATAGTTTTGCCTTAGCGTTGCCATAAGTCAGAAATGACTTGAAGGCACACAACATCAGGAAGTAGAAGAAACCTCAAAAGTCTATAAGGACCTCATCCCACTTCATCTGGCATTGCAGTAAAAGTAGAGGAGCAGTGGGGTGAATCTGTTACTCCATGCACAGCTCCCTCTCGTCAACGCTTTCCCCATCGCATGGGGGAAGTGTGGCCCTCCCACAGGAAGCCTCTTGTGTTGTGGGGGAAGCCTCTGGTGATGCTTTCACCTCAATTGGGGGTGGGACATCTGCTGGAAGTCACACAATGTCATGTGATGGTCAGTGTGGTGCTCCTTTCAGAAGATGAGGTGAAAGCATCATAGGACGCTAAATCCCTCCCATCCGATGAGGTCCTAAGACTATCAAAGCAAAGAAAGCCCTTCAGTCTTGCTTGCCGTTCTCATACAGTACCTGCTCCCTCACTGAGTAGACAAATGACAAGACCATACACAAGCACTGAGGTAGATGGGATGAGGAAAATGTAAGTGTAATGCTCAAGCCTTATATAGCTTTTACATAGTTGGAAAAACAATTGTTTGTCATGGCTTTATTTTAGGTCTTACTCATGTTTCTCTTTTTGTACTACAGTGCCTTATCTAGTGTCATCAGAAGATCCTATAACTCACTGGTATTAAGTCTTCTATTATGTCAATTCTTTAGATGAAGAAGTAAGCTGAAATGCATAACAAATTATCTAAGGTTTTTTGGTGTAGAAAACACCATATCTTCTGACATGATATTATATCCACAGAGTACAGAAGAAGCAAAATTGTGGCCAAGTTCAATCAGATAGTAAAATATGGTTATTTTCCCCAGCTATTGCAGTTATAGAGCCCATTTCCGTTTTGAAACATAGATTTTCTGGAATGGCTAGAAGTCTTGCACCAGTAGTCTTCAACACATAAAAATGTATGTGTATGAAGTAAAGCAAAAACATTTAGATTATTCTAGGTTAAAGAAAAATACACACAGTGATGTAAGAACCTTTTGTATTCCAGTTTGTTATGCACCGATTTTTCTTTATGAAGCACAATGCACAAAAGAGTACACATAACACCGATCACACCAGAAGAATGTCTGTTTGAACAGCTGCAACATTGAATATTTAATCATCATTCATTTCTCCGGTATTTTGTCTCCTGCCTCTTAATCTCTGAATGTTTTCTCCTCTCTGTTCTACTAAGATCCTAGAAAATTATTATAATCAGAATTAGATAAACGAAGGAATTCACAATTTTCTCAAGTATCATCATCTCCGGTTACTGCAAGGCAACAAAGAATAAGTATGTATAGGCTGTTGTTCAGATATTTTCCAATGATGTTCTTAAGGTGACCTCACCATGGGGTTTTCTTGGCAATATGAGTTCAGAGAGGGTTCGCCATTGCCTTCCTTTGATGTGGTGAAGATTGTACCCAGAGTCACCCAGTGGATTTCCATGACCAAATTAGGATTTAAATCCTGATCTCCCAGATTCCTAGTCCATCCCTTAAACATCTATACCAAACGGGCTCTCCCTGCATAACTAATGCATGGGAAAAGATATACATTTTGACACATTGTAACTTCTCACCTCACCCAATCTCACAATAGACCTTTTTCATTGGCATAGCCTTCATGTTGAAAACTTCTTTTTTAACAAATAAAGAATTCCTGGTTTGCTTTTGAGTGATGGCACAGTGCAGGGAGGAAAAGATGAAAAACAATTCCTTAGTTCTCTGCTATACAGTTTTCCCTCCATATTTGCTGCTGTTAGGGATGCCAGCTCCCCTGTGAAAGTGGAAAAACTGTGAACAAAAAACACTATTTTCTTACCCGAGAGTGCACTTTTTAAGGAATATCTTGGATGTCTAGCCTGAGTTTAAGGTCAACTTCTAACAGAATTGTTTCAGAAGACCTAAAATGCCCAGAGAAGTGTTCTGTCTATGAATCTCTCAATTTTATGGTTAACTTCTGCCAGAGGTTGACCAGAGTATTGATCTGGTGGACTTAGTTGTTCCAAGAGAGAGATTATATTAACACGTAATCAAATCTGCAAAAGTGAAATCTGCAAATGTGGAAAATGGACTGTACTATTACTACCATCACCATTATATTCATGCTGATGCCCTTTGCAGCCTCTGAGAAGGCCAGGATATTTAAAAAAACTTTTCCTTCCTCAAAATATGCTGTGAGGTAACACCTAATTTAACCATTACTTGGTTTGAATTTTCTTGTTTCTTGGAGGCATGTGAAAACTGATCAATTGATTTCATTGTTGCTGGTTTCTATTATTTTGCTCATATCAGATTGGTAAAACGTTTTTTCTTCTCACACCTATATTTATATGGATTTCCATTTAGATTTCCCATAATGTACATTTATTTATGTACTTTTCCTGATGTTCATGTTTGTATGCATTTTCTCACTGCCTGAAGTCTGTTTTCAATTGTACAAATTTCAGAGCATTTAGGGTTAGAAATGTATGTAGATGTATGTATTTCAGAGACATAAAACCCTCTCCTCCTTTCGTAAGAGCTTGAAGACCTGGTGGTTTAAACAAACCTTTGAGAATGACTAGTTCTAGCTTAGCCCCAGATACTTTTGAAATTGGCCACATCTTTTTCTACCAATTACCCAGGTTACTTTCTTCTATTAGGCCCTGGAAATGTACAGCCATAGACTCTACCTAATTTCCTGGGCCCTCTAAAATTGCACTAGCCTTGGCCTGGCCTTTTAAATTGCTTTGAACAGGTAGGATTATTTTAAATATATATGTGCTATTGTAGTTTTTAATGCTTATATTGTCTTGTTAATTTTATGTTTATGCTGTTTTCCTTGTATGTATGGATTATGTTATTTGGAAACTGCTCTGAGTCCCCTCAGGGAGATAGAACGGTATATAAATAAAGTTTTGTTGTTGTTGTTGTTGTTGTTGAGGCATCATGCATACCATCCGGTTTGCATATAAATGATGGTGAAAAGGAGGCATCAGTCTCATGAGGTCCTTAGTTGACAAGTTGAATATGATCCAACAGTGTGATGCAGCAGCTAAAAAAGCCAGTGGGATTTGGGGCTGTGTCAAAAGGAGTATATTGTCTAGATTAAAGAAAGCAATGGTGCCCCTCTATTCTGCTTTGGTCACACCTCACATGAAATACTGTGTCCAATTCTGGGCACCATAATTTAAAAGAGATATTGACAGGCTGGAAGGCGTCTGAAGGAGGGCAACTGAAATGATCAGAAGTCTGGAGACCACTGTTGTAGTTCAACCAGCTGATAATGATGAAGGGTGTGGGGGTGCAGGGCCTGATGGTTTTGTGGGTGCCTAGACAAAGGGGATGTTGGAGCAGGATGGTTCTCTGGTTGGGAGAACAGAGGGGCTTTTAGAGAAAGCTGTTGTTCCTCTTTGTGAAAATGAAACTGCTTTGGAAGCTGATAGGCAGGGAAGGGAGGATAACATGAGCTCATCTAAAGAAGCGGACTTAGACAGAGAAACAAGACTACTCCTGCATGGGAAGAAATCCAGGTGCAAGCAAAGCAATGGGAAGGAGTTGCAGAAACAGCCCTCTCAAGATCAATAGAATGCCTTCATGGATTACAGCCCTTAAATTAGGGAGAGAGCTGTTAGGATTTTTAGATCAAGCAACAACGCTATTGGGTGAGAAACTCCTGCCTTGTTCCTGGTTATGCTCTAGCTTAAGGCCCAAGATTTCTAATCAAGTTTTGCTACCTGTGCTGAGTATGGATTCAAACTCTTGTTTTGTTCCTTGTTTTCTGGATTAATGTCCAAGTTTTAACCCTTGTTTGGGGATTTATCTTTTGCCTATTGGGATTTGCTTTTTATATATATACATTTGGATTTTTACTCTATTGGTTTGCTTAAGGTGCCTTTGGCCCTTTCTTCTATGTGTTTTATCAATAAACTGTTTATTCCCACATCTGGTTTCCTGGTGAGTGTTTTGAGCAAGGTGAACTCCTGCTGAGGTACAACAACCATGCCCTCTGAGGAGCATCTTAAAGAGCTGGGTATATTTAGTATGCAGAACAGAAGGCTGAGAGGAGATATGTTAGTCATGTATAAATATGTGAAAGGATGGCATAAGGAAGAGGGAACAGGCTTGTCTTCTGCTGCCCTGGAAACTAGGACTTGGAGCAATGGGTTCAAATGACAGGAAAGGACATTCCACCTGAACATTAGGAAGAACTTCCTGACTGTAAGAGCTGTTCAGCGGTGGAAATCTCTGCCTTGGAGTGTGGTGGAGGCTCCTTTTTGGAGGCTTTTAAACAGAGGCTTTATGGCCATCTGTTAGGTATGCTTTGATTGTTTTTTGAATTTTTCATATTTGAACTACCTATATTTGCATATGTTCATAATGAGATATCTTGGAGATGGGACTAGTCTAAACACAAAAATCATTTCAGTTTCCTAATACACCTTAAACATATATAGTAGCATGGTAGTGGTTTTATATAATATTTTAAATATTTTTGGGCATGAAGAAAAACGTGTGTACATTGAGCCACAAGAAAGCAAAGATGTCACTATCTCAGCCACCCATGTAGACAATTTTGGATTTTGGCATATTAAGAAATTTGAGATGATGCTCAGCTTGTACCACTGGATGCTGGAGAACACATGTTTATCTGTGTGCTCATCACACTGACTTCACCAGTATGTATACATATTTCACTTTTTTTGACAGTTTTCAATACAGAGAAGTATCTGCTGTTGTTACTTTTCTTTCATTATGCCTGTGAGGAACATCCCTGATGACTATAATCTGCTGCACAAATGTAAGATTCGAAAATGTTATTTCATAGCAACTAGAGCAGTAAGGAAATATAAATGCATACACAAGTACATGGATCAGCCTATGATCTTTGCAGAAAGGAGGGCTGTGGTGGTGGATCCACCAGTGGCGTAATGGGTTAAACCCTTGTGCCAGAAGGACTGAAGACCGACAGGTCGGAGTTTTGAATCCCGGGAGAGTGCGGATGGGTTTCCTCTGTCGGCTCCAGCTCCCCATGCGGGGACATGAGTGAAGCCTCCCACAAGGATGGTAAAACATTGAAAACATCTGGACATCCCATGGGCAACGTCCTTGCAGACGGCCAATTCTCTCACACCTGAAGCAACTTGCAGTTTCTGAGTCACTCCTGATGCACATACACACAAAACCCAAAACCTAACTGTGGTGAAATAGGTAGAACTTATTTGTATCTTGGGATATCATGAATATTAACAACTACTACCATTTCATTTTGGACTGGGGTTATTCAGGAAAAAAGGAGAGAAAGGTTGATAAAGTATGATCCCATAGCTAGAATAGAGAACTAAACTGATAACTTAAATGAAACTTCCTAAAAGACAGCTCCCGTTTAAAAGGTTGAACACTTAAATTGACTTGGAATAACACTTAGGTTACACCATGAATCTATCATTTGCATGTTTATTTGTTAAACTTTTAGACATTTGTATCAAATATATTAACTTTCCACAACACTATACATCAAAACCGCATATTATTAAGTTCTCTGAAAATCAATCACAAATCAGTTTTCAGATGACACTGATGTCTTATTGCTATTCATTCCTCCTGGACCATTTCTAACAGTTCATTTTATATTCCTGCAGTGTTGAAATATGGCTCATGCTAGTATCTGTCCTTTTAGTAATCACCAAAGCAAAGCTTGGCAAGTTGTCATAAATTACACTCTCAAAGAAAAAAAATGCCAGTAATACTCTGAATTGATTGAACAGCATGGAATCGAAACTAGCTGTCAAGAGAATCCATTTGACGGATCTCTCCGTCTATCCCTATCTCTACTTTTAAGTCAGAAGACTTCTAGTATTGCAATTATTTTGTGCCAACATATGCTGGATGAACCAATTATTTATAAAAGCATTATTTTAAATGACTGTGCAATTGCATTTTTGAATGTGCTCTTTCAAAAGAAGGCTATAAAGGATACAATTGAATAATTTTCATTTACCCACACAACATTATGGAGTTTAAATAATAGCCTGTGGCTAGTGCAAACTGATTTATTCAGCCCTGAAACATCAACATCAGGTGGAATGGCTCTTTGTGATGACAAAAAGAAGACGGCTTTTCAATCAAACTGTGGGTGCCTTCCAACTAATGTTAAGCCAAGGGCTAGATTATTCATTATGCTAAGAAAAGCGCAAAGCAATGGATGGGGAGGGAAAAGCTAATATCCACTTGCTCCTTGGGTCTCATCAAGATATTCTCCACTTAAAATGGGTCTCTTGTCCTATGAATGGGAAGGAGTGGTTGTCTTCCCAGCCAGATAGGAAATTAATTATTCTGTGAGCCAATTGGGTAGTAGGGTAAGTGAGTCACATTCTTTACAATGCAGAATTTCAGGAGAAACGTGATGTGGAGAAAGAGATGAAAACAGAGGCCATACACTTGCACTGCATATTAAGTATGTGTATATATGCACACTTCAGCTTTTATGAAAGTACTAGCACAGGGGATAGCCACAGGACATAAATAGATTCTTAATATACACAGTGAAGACCAAAGAGGTCAAGGGGATGATGTATAAGAACTCTGCAAACTCCCCCAAATATGCCCAGAATCCTATGAAATGGTTTGGCATCTATGACATGAAAAGTTAAAGACGAAAAATGTGCACAGAAAGAATCATATATAACTAAAAAGGTTAAATGCTGTATTTAAGCAAACCATAAATAAAAAAGAGTGCAATGGTGAGTAGTTTCCTCCTCCTCCTCCTCCTCTTTTACAAAAAACCAATTAGTGAATAGTGAATTACTCTCAGATCAGTTTACAATGGTCTCAGTATCAGTGAACATTTTTGGAAAACACATTAAAAAGAGTTGTCTGTTTTTCCAGATTCTTTTCTGGTCCACAACATTAGCATGTGATTTTCACTATTCATGAGTATGAGACTGGGAACTGTGTTTCCAAGCAAAAATGGGGCTGGCAGCCACTCATCCCCAAATAAACACACTCAGGAACAAGACATGATTTAAATCTTAGTGGATAGCATGATCACTAGGCTTGGGCGGTTTCGTTCGTTAATTTCGTAATTAGTTATTAATTCGTATTTAAATTAGCTTACGATCCAATATTGAGCCATGCAGGAATAGTGTGAGGAGTAAATTAGATTCGAAACAATTTTTTTCAATTTATTTCGTAATTATTTTGTAATTATTTCGTAATTATTTTGTAATTATTTTGTAATTATTTTCGCATGTCTGGTGCAAGTTTTATAGTTGTTGTTTGTTTTATCACACCAACAGTCAACAACAGAGGGAGAGGGAAGCTTCAGAAGTTCCCCCTGTCCCATTTGGAGGATTTTTTTAGCATATTGCGCAATCGCGTCCGCCATTAACAAATCGATTCGTAATTATACGAAATTTCGTATATTTCAAAATTTTTAAAAGGAAAATTTCGGAATTATTAAAAAAAACGAAACGCAAGGGCCCCCTAAAAACAAAACGAGTTTAGAACCAAATTTTTCCGTGGTTACCCAAGCCTAATGATCACGTTAATTTTAAAGCAGAAACTATCCAATGGCCCAAACTTTTATTACATTGAAGTTTGGGTCATAGCAGGTTAAAATCAAATAACAGGTTTTACCAAAAATATTGAATTTTTATGATTAGTCAAATTAGGGTGTGAGACAGATATATACACACATTGCTTAAAAACATAAAACATTACCAGCAAGAGAAACGCAACTTAGATAACAATATTACCTTTGGCTGATATAAATTGAGAATTCATTCCCACCCACCCAAAAAAGCTTATTTATTCTGTATTGGTGTGTAATTTCTCAATTTTTTTGACCTTGCATAAAAGGATGAATAATTTCTATAGTTTTCTCCCCTGTGTGGAAGAAAACATTTTTTTGCATATGATTTTCTAGACATATTGCAAAGGATTATCTTGTTCAAGCTGTGTTGTTTCATGTGTGTACAGACACACACTTAGAGACAAAGACATGAGTTGTAACTCTTTTCTGCCCTTGTTGGGGACTTTCATTGACCGCATTCTTGTGGAATGAAGAGCTGATGCCCCAAACAAAAAACACATAGGCACACCACCTGGGCTACCTACAACCTGCAACAAGAAGGGCAAACTTATATTTCAGACCACGTAGATGCAATTGCAAACTTCAGTGATATCACCAATTTCAGTAAACAGCAAAGTACGTCCCCCCCCCCCAAAAGAGTTCTGTTTAACAGCCATTAATAACATATATTGGCAGAGCAACAGATTATAATATCAATATATATTTTTGAAAGAAAAACCATGAAAGGCTAATAGGGTATAAAACTGCAGGTGAAGTGAATTCATATTATGCACTGCAGTTATGCTTGAAGCAGTTGATTTTTAGTGATAAGATAAAACTCAATTCAGTAAACCAAGGATATTTCTTTTAAAACCCGTTAGGTTATTCTGCCCTATGCAAACCCAGTATGCAAATCTTATGTATTTGACACAGAACAGACTCTAGTTTTACAGACCATGTTCAGTTCCACTTCATTAAAAATAGAAGTTTCAAGGATTAAATGCTTGCAGAAACCTTATATCGGTTACATTTTCATTTTCACAGAGGGAAATTGTGTTGATATATCTCCAATGGCAAAACAAGCCCTTTCATGTTGAATGTGATACACCTGCACTTTACCCTCTACCCACATATCTCCCCTTCAAGTGTGGTGTGATGGTTTGAGTGTTGAACTATGACTCTGGAGACCAGGCTTTGAATTCCCATTCAGTCACGGAAACCCACTGGCTTTCTTTGGGCAAGTTTCTCTTTCTCTTAACCTCAGAGGAAGAGCAAAAACACACACACCCTTTCTGAGCAAATCTTGCCAAGGAAACCCTGTGATAGGATTTTCATAAGTCAGAAATTGATTTAGAGGCATACAACACCTATTGTGGAGCAAAATTGGAATAATTATGGTTGTACAAAAGGAGTATTACATATGAACAAGCAAAAACCTATGACTCAGGGTGGATCCAGACATCCTTTTATCCCAGAAGCATGCACATTTAAAAAACGCTGACATTTCTGGGAGGCTGTCTACACACCCCAGAAAGCGCACACTTTCTGGGGTGGGTGTCCAGATATTATCTCGGGACTAGCCTGAGAGAATGTCTGGAGGCCCTCCTCCCTCCCCCAAAGCCCCCAGGCCCCTTGGGAAAGTAAAATAAACTTAACTGGCCTCCAGTGTACTCTTATAGCAGCTCTCCCAGTGCATAGAAATGACATGCCAGGAGAGCGGGGGGGGGGGGGGAGATGAGCGATTTTCCTTCTCCCTCTCTCGCTCTCCTGGTGTGTCATTTCTACATGCTGGGGGAGCTGCTATGAGAATGCACTGGAGGCCAGGTAAGCTTATTTTATTTTTCTAAGGGGTCTTGGGGGGAGGGGGATGGGTATTCCCACAGTATCTCAGTCTTCTCTTCTCCAGGGTAAATATACCTAGCTCCCCAAGTTGTCTCTAATAGGGCTCCACCTCTACAAAGCATGTACTTTATCACTGAGGGCCCATTCAGACAGTAGCTTTATTGCGGTAACTCCCACAATAAAGTAGGGGCTGTCCAGACAACATTCTGGGCAGTCCCAGATTAATTTGCCAGGAAAACCCTGGTTTGTAGCAAATTAATTTGATAGTGGATTTCTTCCGCATCTTCTTGGAAGGCGTGAGATAAATCCACTATTTCTGGTGTCTGGACTGCAGAATACTGCAGTCCAGACAGTATTTTCACAGTTTACCAGGCTAAATAAGCCCAGTAAGTAATGTGATAACTATCTTTCACTATCTAAAGGGATATCATGTTGAAGATAGAGCAGGCTTCTTTTCTGCTTCTTCAGAGACTACAGGAAAATAGATTCCACCTACATATCATGGAAACTTTTTCATGAGTAAGCAGTGCAGTTCAACAGTGGAACAGACTGCCTCAGAGGACCATGGATTATTTGGCAGTGGGAAACTTTAAACAGACATTGGGTGACCATCTCTTTGGAGTGCTTTAGACATGGACTCCTGCAGGGCAGGTGATTGTAATAGTTGGTCCTTTTAGTCCCTTCTGAATACGATTCTATGAAAAGCCTTTTCAGGCATTTAAATGATTCTGAATATGGGACCCATGGCATTTATTCACTCAGTCAATCTTTTATTGCATTTGACTAAAATCTATTACAAACCCTGTAGAATCCTATCAAATCCAGTAAGTGAGTACAAAGTATTTATTGTTTGATTGGCATGGGTCTGCACTTGTCTCTTAAGAAATGATTTTACTTATTCTCAGGGTACTTATGGCTGCTACCATGTTGAGAGGGAAAAATAAAGAGTGTGGTATTATTTTCCTTTTCCTTGCTTCTGAGGAAGAAGGGAATGTGTTGTGTATATTATCAAAAGTCTGAGGTTGTATTAAAAGAGATAATTTATCAGCAAATAGACATCATGTTGATATATATATATTCAAGTGCATATAATAAAAAAAACAAAAGGTGGCATTGTTATAAAAGGATTGCAACATGTGGATTTTCTTCGATATCTGTATTCCTTCTGGGGGCATTCATCTGCATGCAAACTCATTAAGCATCTCAAGCTGATATTTAGATCTTGGAATCCAATTAGGTGTGCCAGCAGCAACATACAGTCTTGTTGAGCTGGAGAGCCTGTTTGTAATAAGAGGAAGCCTTAGAATAAACAAGGGAGAAATGATTCCACAGTTTCATCTCAAAATCCTTCCACAATGAGGGAACATGAGAAATCCCTCCTTCACACAGTATGCTATGCATTAAGATTGCTGTGAGGAACTTACGGTCAGACTCCAACAGCATTTGGTCAGGAGTTTCCTAGTCCTATATTAAAGTCTTTGTTTTAATTTATTACAGCTGACAAAGATGTTACTGTTTGAGCTACACAGTTCTGGTGTTTGTACACCCCCTCCTCTTAAGATCAGATTTTGAAGAAATAATTTTTGATCACTATGCCATTCTATCTGGACCAAACCTAATATTATAAAACACATTGAAAACTGCATACAACCGATAGCAGCCTATCAGGGGCTCAAATACCATCTCGGTGTTAATATTTTCACTAGGGCTACAAATGAGGAGATGGGTGAGGAAATTTTTTGAGCTCACCAAGTAGCCAAATGCAGCCTTGTTTTGGTTGTAGATCAGATTTGCAAAATGCTTTCCTTCATTAAATTGAATGTAGCATCTCCAACTAAATGCTGCTTGCTATGAATTTGTTAATGGTCCCTCCCATTTTCAACATACCAACCAATATTAGCTATAGTTTTGAATTCCCTTTTGATATCTTAGAAGACTGAGGCTATGCACAGCTATCGCAAGGCACCAACAAGATCTTTGGTGTGCCCTGACAAGCAGATGTGACTAATTAAGATGTTAATTTTTAATAGCATCTTCTAAAATAATAAATTAAATCCTCAAAGGGTTTTCATCTATCTATCTATCTATCTATCTATCTATCTATCTATCTCTCTATCATCTATCTATCTATCTATCTATCTATCTATCTATCTATCTATCATGGGTGATCACTTGTGGTCAAGTATGGTGGTCTTCCAGAGGTGGAGTCTTGGCAGTGAAGTTCATGAAATATATACTATTACTATAAAATATAATTAAATATATGAATTTCATGAAACATTTCATTTTCATTTTTGTTCCAAATTTGAAGTGCAGATCTCACTGTAAAATACGATTTCACTGTTGACCTCTCTATAGTTACCCAGTGCTATTTATTTGGAGTGCCTTTTACCAATTTCAGATTTAGTACTATAACTTTAAAGTAGCCCACGTGGGTATCTGAACAGCTCCAGCAATGGACAGCGAAAGCACAATATGCACAATTGATAGAAATCACATTAGTGACATTTTAATTAGTAGATATACCAGTATGAAAAAAACCCAGAAAACACCCTGAAATAAACCCCCAAACCCCTGCCCCCCAGTGTTTCTGCTTTTTTTCCAGCCCTTCCCATCTCTACTAACCACCAAATTGTAAATGATCCATTTGTTTGGTGAAATCAGATGACATGATTCATGATTCTTGATGCCAAATGACTCAGCTTTCACAGCAGTCCCAACCTCCCACATGCCTTGCCTTTTAAACACAAATAATATTAAATTACTTTTGTCTTCTCCTCTGACTTCTTTAAATTATACATTTAACTACTTTTTAAAAATACTGAAAGAGATTAAGTTGCAACTTTCTTCCAAAGCATGTACAATATACTTTCATTGTTTTGACCTTTAAAACACTATATGGTTTGAGTCCAGATTACCTACTATGGTCTGAGTCCAAGATCACCTTCTCCTGTACAATCTGCCCCAGGCACTTGAGTCCTCTGGGAAGTGGCTACTCCAGCTACCCAGAACCCAACTGATGACTATCATCCAAAGGAACTTTTCATCAGCTGCCCCATGACTGTCGAATGGCCTAACCAGAAGAGGAATTTAAGAGACAATTGAACACCTAACTCTTTTGGCAGGCCTTCCCATTTTTTCTCTTTGAATTTTCAACATTTTAATATATGTATTTGATTTATTAATTTTTACATTGATTTTTATTAACAATATCTAGATTTTAATAGATGTATTTTACATAATGTTTTATGATTATGTGTTTTAACTATGTTGTGCTTTTCCTTGAGCCACAAAAAGAGGTGAGTAAGAAATAAATGATTGTGATAAGAATTATCTCTGAATTGAATTTTATCTTACTTCTCATACATTGCAGTAACACAGTTGAAACTTGTCTTGCAGTTTTGTTAATCCATTTCTTCTCAGCATCCACATGATAGAATGCTTCTCATATAAATGTCCACTGATATTAAACAGATTCAAGCATAAACATATAGCACTTGGACTCCCACAGCTCAGTGATTTCAAACAGAATATATGAATGACTTTCAATGAAATGCTCTGGTTAAAAGTGTCAGATGAAATCAGAACATTATGTTCTGTGATCTCTGGAGTCTGTTGGAAATGTTAGTGCCTGGTATTATAATCATGAAATGCATTCTTATTTAGTTGTTATTATATGAGCTGAACGACTGTCTAAATTTTGAAGGTGAGAAAAAATTTGAAGGAGGTGTAACTAGTCCAACAAAAAACAAAACAGCCTTTGTATTTCCACCAATAGTGTGATATTACTGGCCAATATGGGATCAGGTAGTGAATGAGCATGCATCATACCACTTTGCAGCCAATCAGACTTGTTATATGCTGGTGAGAGGGGAGGGAATATTGCCAAGGGAAAGGAAGACACATTTCTACTTTTCCAGTGATTGGTTTCACTATCTATTCCTTGTAACCCACAAAACGGAAGAGATCAATTTTCATTTTATTGCCAAACTTGACACCTCAGACACATGAAAGGAAAACATATTGCTTGTGTTCATTTGTCCTTTCCACCCAGCATAACTGAAAGTTAGGTCCACAAAAAATATAAGAAAGTTAGTTTGCCATTTCAGTTGCAGCTGTCCCTAATTAATTAAATATCTGAATAATCAGAACACAATACAAAGAAGAAAACATACTGCTAGTTACCTAAACTGTTCAAAAAATTCTCCAAATAAGCCCACCATAGGAAAATATATATAAAGAAATGCATATGATCTCAAGAAGGAATATTAAGGTATAATTTAAACTTTTTACATGATTTAGTATTTTTCTGCAGAACAACAAATTTGGGAGACAGGAATTTTTGCACACAAATTTAGACGACAGGGATAAGCTACAATTACAACCTGCTTTATGTAAGAATTTACACATATTAATACTGAATACACCCTGTTAAGGAGAGGACATGAGACAAATCAGGGCCAATGATTAAAAAGTCACAGAAGAAAATGCAGCATGGTTCTGCTAACAGGAAGGTTATAAGGTGAAGCACTGAAAAGATGATGTGGAGAGATATAAACCGATGCTGAGGAGGGCATCATCATACATGTGGGAAGAAGTTGATACCTCTTTCAATTATGTCGATAATCAAAGTAATATTTGAAACCTTACCTTTCTGCCCCCAGTGTTTATGCGAAGAGGGGTAAGGAAGGGGTCAAAGATCATATGGCTGGTTTCTATATTAACTGGTGATTGCCGTTTTCCAACAGAACAAAGATTCCAGGCTGAATTCACCAAGCCCCAAAAGGAAGGAACTGTAATGGAAAAGGAGAGAGAGAGACATTACTGAATGAGAGGATTTTTTTAGGAAGAAGAAGAAATGCAATAAGTACAGAGACTGGCATTGTGTGATAGACACTTAGTCTGAGACAGTAGGTGAGAAGTGTTAAAAGAAGGAAGGCCCAAGAATACAGTCTCTCCTTTAAAAAAAGAAATAATACACCAACTCCTTCACCATTTGCCTGAGTGAATGTTTCCTCTCTTCTTTCCCCAGAGTGCCTCTAATGACTAGAAAAACTGTGGTTGCTTGTACATTAGAAAGCAGAATCACAAAGAGCTCTAAGAGGATCTCATGCAATTTCATGGCGTGTGTATTTTTCTAAAGAAAAGGGCACCATTGTACTACTTTTGCTTTTTTAAAAAATGTGCAATTGGTACAGACATAAACCAGATCTTAGAAAAAAAAACCCTTAATACTGTTTATTAGGTACGAAGACAAAACAGGGATGTGCTGTTCGGTTTGCACCAAAACCTGACCCAGTCATCATGTATTTGAGCAGAGCACTCTGAGTGACTGTAATAGCAGCAATCAACACAAATATTTGACACAGGGACTGGAAGACAGGCCTCTAAGTAGGCACAGACAGATGCACAGAAGGAGGAATTTCAGCTCAGGTACTTGTAGCACCTTATTATTTATTTAACAATACACATGATTTTCTTAATATAATCTTCTACTGAGATCACAGTTAAGTTTAGCTTAGTTATATTTATTCAATTTGAATCTCACTTTTAGCCTACAGTGTGATTCAAGGAAGTATCTTAAATAATACAAAAACATGAAGCAAAGAAAACCATAAATGCAATTTTTAAAACAAAAAAATAGCAAGCAAAATAAAGCCCCATCTAGTTAAAAGCTTCAAATGTCGCAAGCGAAGTCAGTTGTCAAAAAACTGCTTAAATAAAGAGGTGTTTCCCTGCAAGTAAAATGACAAGTGAGAGGGATTTATCGCTATCTCTCTAGGCAGGGAGTTCTAGAGCATGAGAACAGCCACTCAAGGGTCTCTACAATGGCTCCAAACCCCAGACCCATTGTTAATCCACTGCTGTCTGTCTCCACAACACATAGCAAGTTCAGATGAGTTTCCCAGGACTTCTTTGTTTAATCTGACTCTGCCCATTATTGGCAAAGTTGGGGAAAATTCTGGAGTTTGCGGGAAATTCCAGAGGATCCCAGGGCTTGGTAGCAGTCCAGAGAGCTGGATCAGGTCTATTTTGGCGTGACTCCCTTTCCAGGTGCAGGCCACAGAGTCAGCCTTTGCCTGTGATGATCAGTACATGGGATGTCCGATCCTCCATGTTGCCTCCACTGCTTACCACAGAGTTATGTGTGCAAGCATCTGGGCATTGCCGGTTGTATCTGCACAACTACAATTCAACCTCCTTCTTGCTGACCATGCTGCACCCTATTCTGACATAAGCAGACACAACAGGCAACATACAGGCACTTGCACAGCAGCAACATGAAGAACGCAGTGACAGTCCATGCTGTATCTAGAGCTGTTCTAGACCAGATTTGCACCAGAGTATCCTGCCCAGTGTAGCTGTGGTCTGAAAAAGCCCCTCTCATTCCTGCATTACACAGAACAGGGCTGAAGGGCAGGCTTTCCTCAAAGGTTGTAAGGCCACATCGGTCCATATAGGATGACTTGGGCAGGCTTGCACAGCTTAGAAGAACTCAAATTTAAAACAAAACAGAATAAATCAGATGTGCCTGTGCCCAACTAGCACCTTATTTCTTTCCCACAGGAAAATTGGTATCCAATGTCCCTGTGATGAGAGAGGGAGCAGTCTATCTGCATAGAAGCACCCATCTAACCTTTCTTCCTTCCTCAGCTTCTCAGGGTAGGGAGTATCAGAATCAAATTATTTGTGGCCTAATCACATATTTCCCCATTTGCAAGTTGACTTCCATTGACTGTGAGCATGGGATCAAGGGTTCATGTATAATGTAGAATGAATGCAGTTTGCCTCCCCTTTAACTGCCATGGTCCATTGCTGTGGAATCACAGGAACTGTAATTTTATGAGGTCTTTAGCCTTCCATGTCAAAAAGAATTACTGTCTCACCAAGCATCAGCATCCATTATTCCATTATATTGAGCCATGGCAGTTAAAATGGTGTCAAACTGCAACAATTCTTTAACGTAGATGCACAATGCACCCCTAGCTGCTGGTGGTAACAAGTTAATCCTATGTCCACTGCAGAAGTCCCAGACTATTTGTTTGTTTGTTTCCCACATTTGTATCCGGACCTTCTCGCCCCTTAGAGCAGCCTTAAATCAGGCAACGATTTGATGCCAACACATATCAATCCGAAAATAAACAAATCCAATTAAAATCCAATTAAAATATCAATTATTAAAACAACAGTTAAAACCATGCAACTTTCTGCTTGCAATTTCCATTGTAAAAAGAAGCCCTTTTTGGAGGGGTGGTGGTGATACAAGTTCAGAGTTTGTAAGTAACATGATAAAATGAAACCTGTTCCTTGTAATTAATGACATGCATGTGTGGGAAGGTGTGGTGATCTCCACATAATACATTCCATTTGCAGAACCAGTAACCTTAATTATAATAAATGATAAAACTATCATGTTCCTGTTCAAAATAAAAAGCATCTCAATACATTCTTTGAATTAACTTCCAAGGTGTGCTGAAAGCATGGATTGCTTGATATAAATGAAACCACAAAGAGGAATAAGTGTTCAAGTCCCTTACTCCCAAGTCAACCCTTTTTTAAAAAAGTAGTTTTTTATTGAAATATTATGAATTACAGCAAAAGAGGGTGAATATTTAAAAGAAGATAGACAGTAGGAAATAATGAGTGAATAAAGAGAGAAGAGAGAAAAAAATGCACTCCCAAGTCAACCCTTTGCATGTTCACGTTTGGGGATTTGATTAATATGTTCTCTCTAGGAATCTCTACCTCCTTTAAGATGACTCTATAGTCAACTTCCACCAGAGGCTCACCTTAGAGACACACTGGAGGACCTTAAAATTAATAAAGAGTTAGACATCTAACTCTGTGAAGGTGTAGGGGCTACTACAGCAGGTTCGAGAGCAGGATCTGGGGTCCCTGAGGTGGCAACTTGTGAAACAACAACCTGACACCCCACTATGATCTTTTAAAGGACAATGATGCAGCCAAAAAAGTCAACCACCAATTAGTTCTATTGGTTATGCCACTTACTTGTGAACTGAATATGCGAAACTACCTCTCTGCAATAGTTTACTGTGTTTGCCCTGCTAAATACTTACAACAACTGTTTATCTGTCACCTTTGTAATTAGGCTCATGATTGCAAAATAAATGTAAACATGTTAGTCACAAAACACATAATAATAATAATAATAATAATAATAATAATAATAATAATAACTACTTTATTTTTATACCCCGCCTCCATCTCCCCGAAGGGACTCGAGGCGGCTTACGTGGGGCCAAGTCCAATCAACAGAGTGGTAAGTTTTTAAAAAATAGCCACAGACAATTGGAACAGGGTATATCAAACTAGCCTGAGCCACAGATATACAGAAGAGATGTTTTGTTGATATTCAAATAAAGATGAGCTATGTGCTATGAAATATATCACTCATGCATACATTCATTTGCTTTGGATTTTTCCTCTTCTTGCAATAACCCTTGCAAATTTAATTTGTAGCTTCACTTCCTTTCCCTTGCGTTGCCTTGCTGGGCCTTCTCTTTCTCTTTCCTCTGAATGCAGAAGCAGAAGGTGAGCATAGAAACTCACTCTGCTTGCTGAAGTAGCAGAGAAATGACAAAGGTGAAAGTGTCACTATTATTAACAGTAATATTTTGGCTTAAGGAATATCATGATCTCAAGGAAAAAAGTAATAGATAAAGGGTGTTACAAGTGACCACGTGGCCTCACCACTTTTTTATCCTCAGATATGTTTGTGAGGTACAGATGCCCACATAAAAATAAATTACCATGACACAGGTTCAAGTTCCCCCTTAAAAATCTGATGATTCATCATCTAAAAGTAGTCTAAAAGTAGGTCTAAATAATATTAACACTTTATTTATATTTCACCGTTTCTCCACAAGGGGATTCAGGACGGATCACAGTACACATACATGGCAAACATTCAGTGCCATTTGGACAGACATGACAGAACAGACAGAAAGGAGGCGTATTGTGTTGTGTTGACTTCAGCTCCTTGGAAGGTTGTGCTCGAAATCCAGCCACAGAGGGGTGCTGTTGCTCCATCCTCTATAATGAAGAGCCATCAGGACTTTCTCCTTCCTTTTTGATCATTGGCATTTTCTGGTCTTTTTTCTTTTTATGGTGTCGTAAAACATTTTCCCAGCTTGTTTTAGTGGTACCTAATTTCTCTAATTACAGTACAACCTGTTTTCGAACTGCTTAGGTCAACCGTAAGTTGGGCTTGATAGTTGGCAGCTCATGCTGACCTGGGGCTTCGAACTAGCAACCTTTCAGTTGGTAGAGGTTATAATTACTGATGATTTTACCAGCTGTGCTAAACCCCAACCCAAAAAGTAGGTATGGTTAGTAACCAAGACCTAGCAACAAAGTGGACTGCCACATTTTTCAAATAAATGACATTATTCACCATCCTTTCTGTGGGGAGAAGAAGGAAAGATTATACTAGGTTTATAGTAAGGCAGAGCTATGAATGATGAGGATATACAATATTGAGAATCAGGATAAATTATACTGCAGCACCCTACATCTATCAGGCACATAAAGGTTAGTTCAATGATAATCCAAAATACATTAGAGTCAACAACTGGAAATGGGATGAGTACAATCAAAGGAGTTTGAAAGGTTTGCACTATTTTTGTGTATATACCTGTAAACCTATATTGCCTGTCAACCTAAGATAACTCCCATTAATTTCATTGGGTTTTCTTAGGTAAGAAATACTTGGGAGGTAAGAAATACTTGGTTTTGCCAGTTCTGAAAAATAACCTTAGTTCCTGTTATTTGTTAGCAGTCTCCTATTCAAGAACTAATCAAGAACTGACCTTCCTTGGTTTCCAAGATTAGATAGGATTTGGTACCTGTATTAAATCCCTCTGCACTATTACTATCCTCTAATACAAATAACATTGATTGATTGAAAAAAATAACATAGGAATATATTTGAGCATTAGAATAAAAGCATGGTATTTGGTGCAGTTTACTGTTCCTCACTCCACATATCCAGTCATTGTTAAAATGAAGATTAATAAGCGGTCTTTCAAAGATTCTGGGACAGAAACAGTCAGAGCTTGGAATTTTTTAAAACATTATCCCCAAACCTTTTTATTGGGGGGGGGGGGGTGATTAAAAACAAGAATTGCATAAATCTGGAAGCATATATTTGAGAAGACACTTAAAGAAGGAACTACAAAATGATAATCAATGCACTTATAAAATAGTTTGATTTCTATTTCATTTTTTTCAAACAAAACAGTCCTTTTGATGTAGATTAAAATTTCACAGCTCCTGAAATGCAAAAACATCTTGCAGCAGTTGAAGATTTTTGACTAAGTGTCTTGATGTTCATGTCTCAGCAATTAAAGGAGGAAAAAAAACACATCCTCATTGAGGATCCTTGGGGGGTGGGGGTGGGCAGGCATTATTGAAACAACCAACTTTGTGGAAACTGGAATTTGGCATTGGGCAGGCACACAGCCAATTTCTCCTCATTCTCAGATGACAAATGAAGTCTGGTCAGTGCTGTGGCAGTCAACAGCAATGTCTCCTACTTGTTTTTCCTTTTTTCTTCTCTGCTGTCCTTCTGCAGATATGTCAAGCCATTTCTCACTCTCCAGGACAGGGCTGGCAAGCAAAAATGCTGGTTTTCACACTATGGAATGGGTGTGGGCAGAAAATCTTTGGCCAGTTCTGTTTCTACCTATGTAAGTTGTATTTTGTCAAATTTAGAAAGAAGCTTTAAAGATTTTATACTGTTATTTTGAAAAGTTTTTAAATGTATAGTCTGCCATCCAAATTCATTAGGATTAGGGGCACAGTGAAGATAAAAAAACAGTTTTTTTTAAAAAAAATACTATATTTTTACTTGGGTGTACACCTTTCTGTGAATTTCCAGCTCTTTCAGCATTGATGCTCAATGTCTGTACTGGACCGAGAGACTCATAGAGATAACACTTTGATCGAATCTGTAAACGTACTGTCTTCTGCATTTTAATCCTTGACAATATGGCCTTATTACCTGATATCTTAAAACTGAAAATTTTATAATTCCCTAGCAGCATTTTGAAGAGCACAAGAAGGCTTTCTGTCTACTGATGATTTGAAAACAATTGATAGCAAAATGGATTCCAAAAAAATATAATTGTTCATAAATGTTAAGTTATTTACTTGCCATTTGAAACATCACAAAAATATTGAAAATAAATAATTTATTTTATTTCTATATTTTTGTAATGTTCCAGATGGCAAGTAAACAAGTCACATTTACAAACAAACTTTTATCAGAATCCATTTTGCTGTCCTTTGTCATTACCGCAATCTGAGGAATTAATGATTTTTCAAAGAGATCTGAACAGCATGTATCCAATTTGGATTTAGCACAAACAAACACACTTACCAATAATAGAAGAGAGTGGGCTTTGCAAGCCAATTAAACAATGAGTGCCATTAGTGAAATAAATTGGTTCACAGTGCATAACAAGGGCAAAACTTGTAGATTAGAATAAGAAAGAAAGAAAAAACTGGTTAACCACTTAGTCTCCTTCCCCCATTCTGCAAACTGAAAATATTTTATGTAAGGAAAGAAAAATATCTGAGCATAAGGTACTACAAAATGTAACTATAGATAATAGTGTAGAAACCACAAGGTCTGCAGGACATAAGAGGCTTTGACTCCCACTTTCACCCCAACCCAGGTGTATTGCTGTTGTGCTGCTTATATTTGATAGCAGAGTGACAACAAGAGCTCCACACGGATACATGTTGTGGCATTTTCACATTGATAAAGAATGTGCTTTCTTTGTACAGTATCCTACTCTATTGAGGGTACTGTACGATTTGAAATTATCTTCTTTCTGAAAGGTGTGTTTAAAGACGAAGAACCACCAAAAAGGAGAAGAAAGACCTTCCAACTACAGTCAATATGTGAACATCAGATTGAAAAGATATATAGTAGGGTAGCCACTGTTTTCTCTGCTACAGGTCAAGAAGCAGGAGGAGGAAGGCAATATTTGAGGGAGGAGAGCATAGGTGAAGCCATGGTTGTTGCATCAGGTTTAAAAATGTATATGTGTGTTCTCCATCAATTATACTGTTGGAAATGAGGGAAGTTTCAAAACCACCTCATAAGTAAAGGCATTTGTTTTCTATACTGAGTTAATATCAATGTTTTTTTCCCCCAAGGACACAGCTCTCCTCCACAATACTAAAAACCCTGGATGCTCAAGACACTTAATACACCATGGCATAGTAAAACGATGTCCCTTATATACAATGGCAAAAGGTTTACTTTTTGAATTAAAAAATATGTTCAAGTTGTGGATCCAGAATCCATGGAAACAGAGGGTTGACTATATTGGGGTCGAATATAAGGGGGGGGGGGGGAGTAAAACCAAATTCATGGAAGCATTTCACTTAATTTGCACTGCTAATTGGTTCTTTCAGATTTCCAATCACCCATGCGTGGTTTCATTTTTAAAGATATCTCCTGTGTAGTCAGAACATTACAATAGAATATCCTTTGGTTGCAAAGGTGGGATGAAGTGCATAAATGTTTTCAGATGGGGGCTCACCCAGACAACACCTTTATCCCAGGAGCTTCTGCAGCAAACAGGAGGGTGGTCAGATGATGTTGCCTCTAAACATGGAAGCAATAGCTACAAACAGCAAAAACTGCAAGATTTTTAAATGCGGGAATATTCAGGTTTTGAGCTGAAAATCTTCCAATGTTTGTATGTCCTCGCACTCGGAAATCACAGGATTTTTAAATCTAGGTTTGTTCTTGGGTTTTAGATGTTTGTTCCTGATTGGACAGTTCCTAAAAAGAAGGTGACAGTTGAGTTGAATGCAAAAACTTTGTTGGTATGCCAGAAACTTCATGAAACACGTGGAGGGCACATTTTGTCTGGCCCGGACAAAGTTGTACCCCCCTAGTCAATGTTGTACATCTTTTCACAGTAAGAGCAATCAGTAACAGACATGTATAATCCAGGAACAACACCCTGTCTACACAGATGGCCCTCCAGTTTACATAACCCAGAAACAGAATTTATACAAAGATTTGCATCTTTGCATGTTCGCATCTTAAGTTTTCTTTTTAGAACAATCCACTGAAATTTCCAGCCCAAGTCCCATGGTTGCCATATTGGGAGCCTCTAAATCCCACAACAAAGTAGCAAGTGTGGACAACAGAGGCAGAAATCCTGGGACCAACAGATCTGTGTGTGGACCTCTTTTGAAGTCCTGGGATTTTTTGCCCCCAATTAAAACCCGCAATTTATTGCTGTCTGGAAGTGCCCTGGGTTATTGCTCTTTCTTTTTTTGTAGAGAGGTGGAACAAGGTAGGGATGTTCAAAAGATTTTTTTTGTAATTGTTTTAACAAATGCAGGGATGCATAAACATGAACTGTACAATCTGTTCTTATATTTGTTAATAATAACTATTAATGCAATAAACACTATTTGTATAGTACTATTACATTTGAGTTTCTTCTGCCATCTTTTTAAAAAACTGGTGAAGGACTTTTTTGTTTTTGCTGCGACAGAATATCATAACTACCCTCTTGGATGGCTCTTTTAAGATAGATAGAGAGATAAATCCCTTAAGAAATGTTTCATTCTGAGTAAACAAAACTCTCTATCTCACTTCAAAATCTATTCAGTGGTCAGATAAGATCTGGAATATATTTTTCTCTTTTCTTTGTGGTGTCAATGTGACATTTTTCTCTCTTTTGAAATGACAATTGTTTGCTGTATCTAGGGATAATAACACAAAAAGCAATATTTCAGGTCTGCAGATGTAGATTATGTACTCAGGAAAGAAAAGCCTTCCTGAGCATGAAAACTGATCAACGTAAGAACAGAATTACCTGTTAAGGTTGTTGCATCCTGGCTTAGAGTTGCCAAGAATCCCTTTGAGGCTGGATCTACACTGCCCTGTATCCCAGGATCTGATCCCAGATTATCTGCTTTGAACTGGATTATATGAGTCTACACTGTCAGATAATATGGGATAAGCAGATAATCTGGGATCAAATCCTAGGATATTCAGCAGTGTAGCTCCAGTCTGAGGGGCCTTCTACACTATAGTAACCTACTTCCTTCTGGATTTGAATCCCACCCCCTTCCACCGCCCTAGGCTTTCCTTTAGTGGGTGGCTAGATGCTATTCCAGATCAATCAGCCCCCTATTCCTCTCTCAAAACTCATTCCAGGGGCCTGCTGGCAGTAGAGGCTGCTCCAGAGAGGCCTTCTGATGCTTGGAAATGATGCCTCAGGAGGGGGAGGAGGAAAATCCGTCCACTTCTCCCCTTCTCCCCACCTCCTGATACATCATTTCCAAGTGTCAGGGCGACTCCTCAGAGGGGCCTGTACTGCCAGTAGGACCCTTGTGTAAGTTATGGATGTGAAATGGGGGGTGTTTTTTGGAAGGGAGAGGGTGGCAGTAAGAATTGACCCACTACTTTAGGGGCAGATTATGATATTTTTTTAAAATGACTCCCTTCCAACTCTGGCTACAATGCCACATACACAGTCTTAGGTCATCGAGGAAAATGTCAGTGATATCTTAATATGTTGTCTGAGATGTTACAGGGTATG
Organism: Anolis sagrei; assembly: GCF_037176765.1. Lineage (NCBI taxonomy): Eukaryota > Metazoa > Chordata > Lepidosauria > Squamata > Anolidae > Anolis > Anolis sagrei. Next base: position 141,427,637 of record NC_090022.1, read on the forward strand.
CTGGAAGCTACATTACACTTATGGAACTTCAGATATCCCTCTGGCATGAAAGATTTTATATCTTTGATGATTAATCTAAAGAAGAAAACAAGTGGAAATACCATAGGCAATGGTGGACACTCTTTTCCTCCAGCTCAAAGCCTTGTTGGCATGCAATTTTGACAAAGACTCAGGGTCCTTCCAGAAAGCCAGTAAGGAGGTTGGATTAAAAATCCTGCTATCTTAAGGAAAGCCCACACACTGAGTTATTAGTCCTGGGAAATGGTCCCATGGTGCCCAGAAAGGTTTGGTTAATGTGAATTGAAGAGAACTGAAAAGGTACCCTGGGAAATCTTTCAAAAGTTTTCTTTTATCCCCCCTCCCCCAATGACTCTGAGATGTGTTGCACCTCATAAGCATTTTGTCAAAGTTGAGTGGTAATGCAGATATAATAAAGTGTGCACAAGCTGAATTATTTTATTTCTCCTCACTCCTGGTGCCTTCAGGTTTGCTCTCTTGAAAGCTGTTGCCTCTTGGGGTTACTTTCCTGTGGCATGCTGCTGCCCACTGCATAATTTCAAGATCAGTTTCATTCAGTAATACACAGGAAAGGAGAAGAAAGGAATGGTTGGATAGAGTTCTCGTGGGAATTGCTTTCCTCTCGTGTGTGTGGCTCCATCTGTTTACATCCCTCCATCAGCTGTTTCAGGATTTTAAAATGAGGATACACACTGGAATAATCTACACTAGCTTACTGCAAGGAACTCTAATTTTTTGGGAGCGCTGGGATATACAGCAACAGCACATTTTTGCATGATATTGGATTTTCTGTGATCCTTTTAATTATGTTTTTCATGCAGTTCCACAACCAAGTGTGCATTATAGGTATGTGTTTTATAGACAACCCACCCCCTTATCCCACTGTCTATCAGATTTTCAGACCTGTGTTGATGGGCCCCCAGATTTAGTACAGATTACCAAGAATGGGAAGAACATCAATATAGCCACTCCTGCAATAACGGCTATTCCATCCATTTGGTATGTCCATAACCTGATAAAAAGTCACTAGCAGCAATATATAGCATAAGGACTACAAATGGTGACATGTTCGGTGATGCAGAGCTATATGTCTAAATTAGAAAAGCTGGAGGAATCTGTGTCTTTATATGGAGTTTCTCATCTATTATTGCCTTACCAGCTATATACTTTTCTATTCTCTCCTAGCTCTTCCCTCCCTCCTTCCCACTGAAATTCTACTGACTTGTAATCCCACCCACTCCATAAAATGCACTGTGAGTGCTAGGAAACAGTATCATGAATGCCAAATCCTAATGTTGCCTGAAAATCTTTATTTTCTATGTTTTTTACTTCTGAGTAGACGTGTGCATGCAAAGACATTTGCCATCAAAATCATATGTTTTTACACATATAGTGGTGACTCATTCCTGCTGCAGCTGGTGGGGCCAAGATCACGGAGGGAAATGGTGGACTAAACAAGCAACGTCAGAGTTAGTTATCTATTTTAACATACAGGATGGGAGAGAGACTGGGACAGGGAGGGAGAGAGAAATTTTGTAGATGCATAAATTGAAAAAAAATATGCAAATTAGAATCAGTTTATGGCTCCCAAATAAAGTATGAAGGCAACATTTGTTGCAAAGTATAACAGTAACAACTGTCTACTACGTCTCCCTTCCCCTTGGTCATATGTGAATAGTATACATAGTATTATATTATCTTAATTGTTTTACTGTATTTCTATGCTTTGATGTTGACTGTAAACCGCCCTGAGTTGCCTGCGGGCTGAGAGGGGGGATATATAAATACAGCAAATAAATAATTAAATAAATAATATTAATCTTCATTGTCATCTAGTGACTTCAGTGTCTGCAGAAGGGGTAATTACACTCTGGGTTTAATCCAGACATTAAAGTTGTTATTTCAAGTGGTGGGCCTATCTGGGGGATAAGGTTCTGCATCTTGAATAGTCTCTTTAAAATCTGGGCTACAACCTAAAACACATTGAATCAATATTGGCTGAATCTGAAGGTGGATATAGACAGCCCCTTTATTGCGGAAACTTCTGCAGTAAAAAGGGGCAGTCCAAACAACATTTTGGACAATCCGAATTAATTTGCCACAAACCAGGTAAACCCTGTAGTAGGTTTATTCCGTGTCTTCTTAGAAGGCGTGGGATCAACCCACTACTTCCTGTGTCTGGACTGCAGTACAGACACCATTCCCACAGTTTTCCAGACTAAATTAGTCCGGAAAACTGTGGGAATCCCAACCCTCTCCCTCAAAACCCCCAAACCCCTTTAAAAAGAAAAATAAACTTACCTGGCCTCCAGTAGAGTGTTGCTGGAGCTCTCCCGGCATGTAGAAATGATGCACCAGGAGAGGGGGGGCGGAGGAGGGAATCTGCAACAACACTCTACTGGAGGCTGGGTAAGTTTGGGGCCTTTGGGGGAGGGGGATATGGTCACCAGATGTTCTGCCGGGCCAGTCCCAGAAGAACATCTGGTCACCCACCCCAGAAAGCATGTGCTGTCTGGGGTAGTGTGGACAGGCTGCTCCTTCCCTAAATGAAAAAAGGAAAATCTCCCACATGTATGAAGACAGTGTCAGCTGGTGAGGTTCATATCAGTCAGGCAATATATCCATTGTGTTTCAGTTCAAACATAAAGAGGCTATCTAAAAGACTCTCTCCTCCAAACATATTCAAGGCAATGGACAATCCATTTAAAAAGTAAAAGTAAAGGTTTCCCCTAAGTCTAATTGGGTCCGACTCTGAGAGGTGGTGCTCTCTTCCAGTTCTAAGTCAAAGAGTCGGCGTTGTCGCCGGAATAATTGCATGGAGCGCCATTAGCTTTCTGTTGAAGCGATACCTATTGATCTACTCACATTCGGATGTTTTTGAACTGCTAGGTTGGCAGAAGCCGGGGCTAACAATGGGAGCTCACCCCACTCCCTGGATTCAAACCACCAACCTTTTGGTCAGCAAGTTCAGCAGCTCAGTGGTTTAACCCGTTGCACCACCAAGGGGGCTGAAGTTTGTGTTAAAACCTAGAATTTACAATGACTTCAGGACTATCAGCTGTGACTATCTGCAAGGACCTTTTCCTCTGGCACTTTAAATCAGGGTTAGTGAAATAGTAATGAGCCCATTTGCCTTTCTTGATTACAAGATGAATACATGGATCAGGTGCAACGGCCATCACACAGTGCACATGCACAATTCCCTTTCCAATGCAGAGTGTAAAGTGAAGGAGTATTTCTACTCAGAACCAGTGTGGTCCCTCTTTTTCCCACTGGATAGGGACTGAAGTATGCGCACTGGAACAGCACTCAGTTGACACCCTTCCTTCCCTCCTTTCTCACCCTTATAAAAGCAGTTGGACATTCCAATCCAGCTGCTTATTATTGCTCAGTATCCCCCTTTAATTTTCTTTCTGTCTCTCTCTTCTTTCTGTTAGTATGCTTCTCTTCCACCAGTATAGCTTCTACCCCAGATGCTGCTGACTATAAGGGGGTCCCAATTGCTCCACAACCAATAGCTGTGTCCAAGATGATGCCATCTGTCCCTCTATGAGCATTTTGGCAGGTTCACTCTGACATCCCAAGCTTCAAGATAGACAAAGTGCAGACTTAGTTGGGTGATCCTTGATCCCAAGTAAGTTCAGTCTCTCGTTCTCATTGCAATGATACTGCCTCATATTAGGCAGCAATTAGCAGATACAGTTTTCTGTGACCAGTCACATTTTTGAATACCAAACTACATCCTGCCATGTCTGTTGATCTTCAAGATGTATGCCTCTCAGAGCCATTATGTTGTTACATTTAACTTTTATGTAAAAGCTGAGAAGGTCATGTGGTTATCTGGCAGCATTAGCATCATGATTCTCTTCAAGCCGAGTAGGTGGAAGTAATGAATGGTCTGCTTTAATGATGTACACAGAGCTGTCCCCCCCCCCCCCCCTGTGGTTTCAATTCCCACTTTAAATAAACTAGCGTCAGATTTTATCTTAGGCACCAGTAATTATGGAAGCCAAGAATAATTGCTGCACAAATACAACCTGATTGGCTTTTATATTATGGCTGGGCTTCATTTTCAAGCTTAAATATATGAAAATCAACTCAGAGAAGAAGACCAAGTAGACATTATATCAACCCATCTCTTATCTGCTCAAAATTCCTGCCTACATCTCTCTAAACCAGGGGTTGGCAGGCCAGATGCTCTTCAAGGTCACTTACCCAGCTCCTGTCCTAAACTTTAGACTTAGTGTCATCCTAAGTCTGAAACAACTTGAAAGCAAACAACAACAACAACCCTAATTATCTTGACTATCTCATCAGCCAAAAGCAGGTCCACACTTTCATTAAAATACTGGTAACTTTATGTTGGTTAAAATTCTTCTTCATTTTAAATATTGTATTGTTCTGTAATGGGTTTGTTTGCACTACAAATAAGATAACTGCAGTGTGCATAGGTATTCATTAATTTTTTTCTCAAACTATAGTCTGCCCCCCCCCCCCCCCCCCCAAAAAAAAAACCAGTGTGAGTGTCGGGACACAGAAACCTTAAAGGGCCAGACTCAGAGTTGGTTCCAAAACAGAGTTTATTCAACAACAAAAAAGACTCAGAGACACTCAAAGGAAAAAAAAAAACAGTCTTGGTTCAAAATAGGAAACTACAGAAATAATCTGTAGAAAAGATTCGGATTAAACAAAAATGCTCCGAAAGTCACACAAAACAGCTCAGCATGCATACGGTAGCAAAACACGAAAGCCGCAAGGAAGAGAGCATGGTCAAACGAAGTCCAGGGTCATGGCAAACAGAATCTGAAGTAGTGAAGTTCCAAAGTCCACGAATGCAGCGTCATCGTCAAACCGGTCCAAAGTCAAGGAAAGGGAAATCCACACTCACGAGAATCCAAGTCGAGTCAAAAGCACACATGAATAGTAACAGCAACCTGCAGATCCAGGACCCAATGCCAACACGAAAACAAGCAGCGAGAAGAACCCAATGCATGAATGTACCAACACCTTGCCTTCTGCAAAGGTTCCCCATTTCAGAGCCTACTTTTATCTTACACATTATCATCAGAAGATGAGCTGACCTCTGCCCCGTCATTATCCCTTGCAGCTGTTCTTGATTCCACACATGAACTCCTACTCCCACCTCTGCAACTTCTCCATCTTCTGTCAAGACTTAGATCCCCCCAAGACTCAGAAGTATTACCCAATTGCCAATCCTCATTACCAGAAAACCCCACAAATGTATCACTAGACGTTGGCTCCCCACATACAGCTTGTATCTCTTTTACCTTAGTCCAGTCCACTGTGTCATCCCCCTCTTCATCACTCCCTGACCCATCACTCCCAGAGAAACCCACAAATGATTCTTCATCTGTGGGAGAGTAAGTATATCCTTTTCCTCTGTTGCTCCTCATCCGATTCTTGCTCCCGAGTAACCCTCTTTGTTCCCCTATTCCCATCCAGTGTATCTTCTTCCTCTCCCTTACTCATTGACCCTTCGTCTCCAGAGAATCCCTCGAATGAGTCCTCATCAGTGGGTGCCATAAGTACATCCCGGATCCTTTTTCTTTGTTGTTCCTCATCTGACTCCTGCTCACGAGTACCCATTTTTCCCCTTCTGGCACTATACTACTGCTTGCAATGTTACTTACAGGATCTACTACAACAGTGAGGGACTGTGAACTGGCTCTCTGCTTAAAAAGTTTGACGGTCCCTGCTCTACATAACGTGCCCTCAGAGTAGTACAGGAGCTGCTTTCACAAGGTGACTCATAGGGAGGAACACTCTTGCGTACAGCATCTATTGTGTAGGTATTTCATGCCCCAACATTTCATAATGAGACAGCATGTGGTGACTAAGACTCATATAATTAGCCTTATTCATATTATTTGCTAATTCACACATCCCCAGAGATATAGGGTCATGGAAATCACTCTATCTCTTGCCCTTTCTCTTTTTGCATGCATGTAGGGGGAAATTTTGGGAAGAGAAGAAGAGGGAAAGGGAGAGGAGACAGACAGAGAAACAATCATGAATGCTATATACACACTCCTCCAATTTTGATTGATTTGTTATAGTATTTATGCCCTATCATTTAACCACAAAGCCTTGCAGAATTGCTTACATGTTGCTAATTTGGCAGTTGTATCCACTCAATATTATAATCAAATTTAGATAGGACAAAAAGGTAAAAGGTATAGAGGGGATTAAGTCCAGCAGGCTTTCCCTCTTCTTTCCCTCTGTGGTCAGGGCAGTGGCAGTTAGGAGGGAAGGAGGGTCTTTCAAGCAGCATGTGACCAATCAAACAAGTGCTTTGTGCAGGAAAAGCACAATCAAAGCACCCCTAACAGATGGTCAAACAGCCTCTGTTTAAAAGCCTCCAAGGAAGGAGCCTCCACCAGATGCTGAGACAGAGAGTTCCACTTCTGAATAGCTCTTACAGTCAGGTTCTTCCTAATGTTCAGGTGGAATGTTCTTTGCCGTCATTTGAATCCATTGCTCCAAGTCCTAGTTTCCGGGGCAGCAAAAACAAGCCTGCTCCCTCTTTCTTATGACACCCTTTGACATTTATACATGGCTATCATTTCTCCTCTCAGCCTTCCCTTCTGTAGGTCATAGAGCATGGTCTCCAGACTAGACACCTAGGTGTTCTTTCAGGGGAGATATATATATATATATATATATATATATATATATATATATATATATATATGAGATGTATATAATACCAATAGACAATAAACTCAATTACAAATCGCATTTTTAAAAATTTATCTTTTTTCACTTTCATGGGAGTCCTGCCCCTAACTCCAACCACTGTGGAAGGCTGACTGTATGATCAAAATTTAGAACCCAAGGTTCTTGAAATGTATCCACCCCATGGATACAGTGTTCATACAACTAGTGCACAGAGATGTTGAGATAAACTGCTACTGGAGAATGAAAAGTTAAGATCAGGAATAAAAAAAGCTAGCATAGTAGCACTAGACCTAGACCGCAGGGACAAAAAGAGCTGAAATGAGAGGGCTGAAAGCTGCTAATCGACTAGGAAGAGCTAAAACTGCTTTCATGCTGCATATTGCCTGTGAAACAGACTACACTAAAATTTTGGATTCATGTACTATTCCTGTGTTGGATATGTGTATTACTGTTCTTATATCAGCTAAAGCAGTCTTTTAAAAATCAGATTGCCACTACTCTGTTTCTAAATAATTCAACATTAAATACTTAAATTGTTAGCTCTAAAACCTTTAGGAAAAAATAAATTTGATTTTGGATTAACTTTGGCCCTTTCCACACTGCCAGATAATCCAGGTTATCAAAGCAGAAAATCCACATTATATCTGATTTGAACTGGATTATCTTAGTCTATACTGCCATATAATCCAGTACAAAGCAGATAATGTGGATTTTATACATATGTATAGAAGGAGCCTTTGACTGTACTATATATTTATGAAAATACAGGGATATAGCTGAGCAAAATGAAGAACTGAATTGGCCCTTAAGTGGGCACCTGGCAGAACACAGGAAGAAGCAGATGGCTCTTTGCAGTTATATTTTCTTCACCTTTATATTTTTTTTTCACAGTTCCATTTTAGGTTTTTCAAGGTGAAAACCTAGTCACTTTGCCCAGCCTTGATTATCTGGAAAACTGTCTTCACTGGGCTTTGTTGGCCCCTCCACCAAGCAGTCCCAGTTTTCTCCAAACGTGCAATTCTAGCGACTTTATTTGCATCTTTATATTTGAAGGCTTCCACAGCTAATGCTCTGTTTGTGAGCATGTGAAAGGTTGCTTTCATTACATGAAAGGTTACAAGGATGTTGTGTTGTCTAATTATACACATGTTTTCTCAGAAGCAATTTGTTGTGAATGTATTGAAGCTTTCAAATGGGTAGGCTGCCTTGTTATTCTGGAGTGCAGAGAAAATCATGCAGCCCTCCATCTAAATCCCAGCACACCTTCAAAGACTAGTCAAGGCTAAGAATGATGTACTGGTTAGCAACATCTGAAGGGCTCTATCTGCTCCTATCTTTGTCTGAGATTTTTTAAAAAACTGAGCAAAAAAGGCATTTTGGGTTCCATCATCTAAAATGCTTGGAAGTGTTTTCATTTTTGGATTTTTAAAAATCTAGAATACCCTTATTTACATATACATACACAATGAGATACCTTGGGGATAGAACTCAAAGCTAAACAGAAAATTCATTTATGTTTCACATACATCTTATACAAAAGACTAATGTTAATTTATTATAATTTTGTGCATGAAACTAGTGGGTTTCTATGGTTAGGTAGAGAATTGAATATTGAATCCAGGAGTCCTAATATGACTATCAAATCAATATACCAAATTATGTGCATGTAGTATAATCTGGATCTATGTAAATATGGATTAGGAGCCCATACCTGACATTCACATTTCACCAAAGTGAGAGGTTCAAACAAATTAATACAAGTCTGGGCAACAACCATTTGCAAAGGTAGGATAATTTGAATAGGTAACATCAAAGGGATGTTAAAGCACCTGATTAGATCTAAAATGTGCTTGATTAGGGGTAAAAGGAATGGGGAAGACATAGGTGCCTGTTATCTCTTCAAAACAAGAACAAACAAATAAACCAAACCATTGTTTGTCCTGAATGAGATTAAAATTCTTACTTGGAAACATCAATCAAGTCAACATACTTATTTGAGCACATTATTCAATCAGGAGTGTGGCATTGACCTCTAGAGTTCATTGGTACATAGAAAAGCTTGGAAAAGTCGCTTTTGAGATTATAGACCCAGAATCCCCTGTCATTGACCATATTAGTTGGAGAATCCTGATAATTCTAGTCTTAAGAAGCTCTGACACCGGGATGCCATGGTTGGCAATGGAAATGGGAATCATCAGTACACAGGCTTCAATCTTTTATGGAATGCAATTTTCAGTTCAATATATTCTACTCTATTATTAACTTCTGAGGTGATACTATACCACTTCGTGTGTCCCTACATTACTATGTATGTTTAACTAATCTACACCAGCTTCACCAACCTAGTGCTATCTAGATGGGTTGTACTTCAAGTTCCTGATGCCTCTGCAGAATGGTCAGTGGGGTAGGTTGGAATAAACTGTCAGAATAGCCTGTACAAGGGGGCTGTCTCAGTACATACAGAGTGATGATTCTGTATAACACCTTGAACAAAATGCCACATGACACTTTCAATAGAATGCCCTTCTCTTCCAGACATACTGTCTTGTGACTTTATGATTACTCTTTCCTGCATCAGAACAAAAGTGTCATTGATGCAATAGTTCTGCTGCACATACTGAGTCTTCTTCATTCCTGGAATACTCTTACTATACTGTTGTAGTAACTATTACCCATACCCTGTACAACTATTTTCATAACTTTTTCCCCCGACTGAGTTTTCCCCATATCAAATGGCAGAAATATAGATCTCTGTGGCAAGTATATATTTAATACAAAATATAGATTACCAATTTTCTAAAAGCAATTTTAGCTGTTGCTACATTCTTGCATTGTGTTTGGTAATAACAGCCACAGTAATTATTACTTTCATTATTAAGCTTTGTTGCATCAATGTTTGCTGCTTGAAAGGACTGAAAATATTTGTCGGCTTAATATTGCTTCTCTCAATAACATGTCTAGATGTAGATTCATGTCTGAGATATGCTGATAAAAATGACAGTCACATAAATATTATAAAAGGCTTCTCAGCTGTCTTACAAAACATATCAATCACTATTAATTGCTTATATAGGAAAGCATTTCGCAATTCCTATCTTATTTTTGTCACAGAAAAAAACCACTTGGGGATAGATCAGCATTAGTATTTTATAGGTTAGAGCACCAAGATATTGACTGAGCAGTCCCAAGTACACACACTGAGTTTATGACTGACACAAATCCAGAAATCTCAACTCAAAGGGAGTATCTGCATTGTAGAATTAATGCAGTTTGACACCACTTTAAGTGCATAGCTCAATGCTAGTGTAGTTTTATAAGGTCTTTTCGGCCAAAGGGTTCTGGTGCCTCACCAAACTACAAATCCCAGAATCAACAGTTAAGAGAATAAGGAACGCCTTGTCCCTGTCACCTTGCCCACTGATTCTGCCTATTCAGTGTCCTCACTTTATCTCATTTCCCTAGGACAGTTTCTCAAGTCACTCCTGACATGACAAAAAAAAGGAAAAAATGTGCTTAGACTTTTATTTTCCTTATTATATGCCACTTTAATTTAAATAGCAAGTGGAACTTAAAAATAATAAACTGTTTTCCACCACAACAAATGCAAAAGATCCATAGGGCAAGGCATGAACATGTGAAAGAGCTAGTGTCTACTTATATCAACTTGCTCAAGTAAATTGGCCATTTTGATAAGTGTTGTATGCTATTCACTTGGATGCAAAAGGTATCAATAAATTCTGTATGCAGGTACCTGTGACTCAGCACACCAATTATTTCAGAGCTGACATTAAGCAGCAGTGAACTTAGATTTGCCACCAAATTCACATCCAAAACAGAGCTATGTTCAGTGAAGATTGTGTGATGAGTGATAATCTAGGATTTACATGCTTCCAAACATTTTTTTCTCACACACATTTATTTTTAAAGGTAATATATGAAGTGCTGCAGTTGCAAACCAATGGTTGATTCTGGGGCATCACATTAAGGAAGGCTGTTAAGAGTTCTTTTGTCAGCTATAAAACAACATGAGGATTTCACTGATGAAATTACACATTCCTTCCTAGTTATAAATCAGGTGCCACAAGAGCTCACAAAGACAGATGGGATTTTAAAAAATATTTTGAATAAAGATGGTTTATGGCTCCAAACATTAGTGCCTAAAGCAAGGATTAGATTTTTAGTGCTTTACAAGTAGAGGCACATGTTTTTGTGTTACTTTTAAAGTTTCCTAACATGATGGAACTCTTTCCAATGAATGGTATAACTGCTTAGGATATAGGCTCAGTTCCTGTTGTAGTAAAGTGAGAGTGTCAGGCTGTGAAGAAAATCCAGTCTGGTATTGGAGCATCAAAAGAGGGTGCCATTTTGCTAAGAAAAATGCCCTCACCCACTTGCTGAAGATGGTATTTTCAAATAGAAAGCCCTTGAAGCAAATACTTGCTTCATAGGCTTGCTGTCATTTTAAGTGTGGCAGGGAATTGACAGGGAGAACAACCCTACTCCCCAGTAGTTGCACTTTAAAAAAACCACTTTAATTGTTTAAAAAACACAGGCTCTTTTGGTTCATACTCACAAAGGCTTAGCTGTATTTCAGGAAGAGTTGTGTGTGTTTGTGTGGCATGTTGCATCTATTCTAAAGTTACTCCATTGGTTGCCAGTTAGTTTCTGGGCAAAGTAGAAAATATTGGTTTTGACCTTTAAAGCCACATATGGTTTGGGTCCAGGTTACCTATAGGATCCCCTTCTGCCATACAATCAATCCCTTAGGGGGATGCTTACTCCAACCAGTCACAACTCAACTGGCAACCACCACTCATTGGAGCTTTTCATTGGCTGCCCCAAGACAGTGGAATGACCAACCAGAAGAGCTTCAACAGCTAATTCAGCTGTCAGAATTTAAGACACAACTGAATACCCATCTCTTTCAGCGAGATATCCTTCCCCCCAGTGAGCAGTGGGGCTTTATTTCCTGAAGTATGGACTGGTTGGATCTTCTCGTGGTTTGGATCTTCTCGCAGTAATACCCATCTCTTTCAACAGGCCTACCCAGTCAACTGTGAACCATGGGTTTTAGATTTGAATTTTTTTGCCGCTGTATTTTGATCATTACGCTATGTATTTTGGTGTATGTATTATATTGTGGTGTGTTTTGATATATGTGTTTTGTTGTATGCATTTTACCTTTTGAGTGTGTTGGACTCCACCTTAAGTTGTTAGAAGAGGCAGGTAAGGAATAAACATTATTATTATGTGTATGTGTATGAATAGCTAGTGACTGTTTATATAAGTTTCCATTTGGCTTGTTATCCTACACCATGTGTTTAGGTCTGGTTTTTTTTTTTTTTTTTTTGTGCTTGATACTTCTGGAGTGATTTGCTCTTCCAAACTTTTTTCTACTCATAGAACGATGTCATCTGGGTTTGCATAAATGAGTATAAGGCCAGTTTAAGGGGACTGTTTTGGAAACAATTAAAGGTTTTGGAGGTTTGGGGGAGGGGCTTTTCCAGTTATTTTCTGTATGCAAAAACTGCAGAATTACAGAAGATAAAAAGTCTCTCTGGTCCAAACATTCTGCTGTGTTTGGAAAATGAGAGTGTCCTTAGAATGCCCTTTTGATAAGAACATTTAATTTTAAGGTTTCTTCTCTCCAGTTAAGATTATTAACTGTGGAAAATATACACAGAAATCACAATGAGCAGCCTTTGGCCTTTGCTGTCCATTTATTTTATTTTCATCCACACAGAAAGGCAACACCAGAATGTAAAAAAAAGAAAGAAGAACATATTTCCATTATCATGATGTACCCTTGACTAATTCAATTTTGTCAATTGTGATATGGATAGGGAAGTGGCAAGCTAAGAAGGTAATATCCACAACATTTTGTGTAAATAGTTTTTTTTACAGTCAAAACAATTAGAATTAGTATTAAACTAACCAAAGCAATAAGAAAGATTTCCAACTTTTTTGAGAAAGTGACTACAAACTAACTTCACTTTTTTTTGCCTGATTACAATACAAGGCACACTTCCATGCACACTGATTTTCCATGTCCTGTAGAATTTATTTATTTACTATATTTATACCCCACTCTTCTCACCCCAAAGGGAAACTCAGAGTGGCTTACAAATGGCAAAATCTAAATGATGCATAATTCAATGGCAAAAATTCAATGCTCGGTAGCAGACTGGTAGCCAGTGGAGCTGACACAACAGAAGAGTTGTGTGCTCCCTGTACGCTGCTCTGATGAGCAGACTGGCTGCCGCCTTTTGGACCACTTGAAGTTTCTGAACGGTCTTCAAAGCAACCCCATGTAGAGTACGTAAATGTCTTATGCTGGAAATGGTGCATACAGTGAAGACCATAAGTAATGCTGATATGAAATAATTTGAGACTTATGAACAAGCTGTGCAATTGGGCTAAACAGACCATGCATGATTCTCAGAAAATATTCAATGAAATAACATTTTTAGAAAGCGCTTTTAAGGAATCTACTAGAGGACAACAATGGAGGACTCAGTAGACACTTTGTGTTTTTTAAAGCCTGGAACAAACATGCTTCTGAACATATCGTTTTATCTAGGGTGTCACATATAAGAATCAAAGGCCTAAAAATCAAATGACACCACATCTAACTTGCTCTTTATCCTATAAATTAGTCATATAGAGATAATTGGCCACAGTAATTCTACCAACATAAAAAGCAAGATAATGGAATAGAGTTGTCCTCACCCCCCCCCCCCCGGAATGGCAAAGATTCAAAAGCTAACTTTTAGTACTAGGAGAAGGAAAAGTAACATACATGTTACTCTAGTAAAATGTGCAATTACTATTTCTCAAAGCAATTACTTTATTCTCATCTTAAGAACAGAAAATGGAATGTCAGTAGGCAACAAAAGAGATTCAAAGATGGGGCTTAAAACTAACCTAAAAATTATTATTTGATACACAACAAGATTAATATACAACAAACAAGATCACTATGCTGGCTTTTGTATTTGATCACTTATTATTATTATTATTATTATTATTTATTCATTTTTATCCCGCTTTGCTCCCATGGGTGGGATTCAAATGTGGAATAAACACTAAGAACTATGAAGCCCTGACACTTGAGCATTCTAACTGGAGGTCAGAAGTTACCAATGGAGCAGTGGATTCCTCAAATAATAGTTGCACCATTGATTTAGGCAGCTTCCCCACTGAAAATGTCCATCTGCTCAACCACCCATCCACCCTTCCCTCGCTCATTCATTTACTCACCCGCTAGTCCGAAGCCTGACCATCCACCCACTCATGCACTCACTCTCACACACATTCATTCAATCACTCATGCACTCACTTACTCCTGCCCACTTCTATCCAGTCTCCCACCTCCCTTCCAGGAACGCCACGTAAGTTATGAATCCTTGCTAAAAGGGGCCAGTGAGTGGTAAAGTTCTATAGGGCAGGGCAACAAGACATATGGAGGGAACGTTGGCCTTTTTACATCATGGAGGCTGCCTTCCTCCACACTAAGTGCTCATCAGAACTACTGCTGACCATGAAATGGGGCAAATATATAGCCGGGTTGAAGCTGAGAGTCATTATTTTTGCTGAGAAGCATGGAAATAGCACTGCAGGGAGGCAGTTTTCTGCAAATGAGAAGTTGGTGCATGACTGGTAGAAAATTAAAGAGAAGCTGCAGAACACTATGCTTACTCAGTGTGCATCAAGAGGTCCTAAAACAGCCAAGTTTCCACAAATTGATGAGGAAGTATTTGTGTATGTGAGGGAAACACAAAACAACATTGCCCCCAACTCCGTTTAAGACAAGTCGTAATTGGGTTATAAAGTTCATGTGACAACATAACCTGTCTGTGTGAAGGAGAACCACACTATGCCAAAAGGTCCTACCTGATTACACTGAGAAGGTGGAAAGCTTTCATCAATTTGTCTTGTGTATGTTCAAAGAAACACCATACCCCCTTGTTCAAATTGGAAATGCTGACTAGACAGCTGTATTCTTTGATATGACCTACAGCAGCACTATTGCACAGAAAGAGTTATCCAGTGTGACCATAAGAACCAGTGGTCATGACAAACTGCAGTGCACCATAATGCTTGCCATTACAGCTGATGGAAGGAAGTTAGTGCCTTGCATCATTTTAAAGGGAAAACAATGCCTAAGGGAGTACACATGCAGGAAAAGAGTAGGATGAACTTATAACTCATAGTGGATTGGGTTAAAACTTTGTGGAACAGAAGACTGTCCAAAACGAGCAGACTCAGCTACAGAAACAGTAGGGTCTGCTAGTTTTGGACAGTTTTCTATCAAGGAAGTGAAGCAACTTCTCCATGGTTGTTGTAGGTTTTTTCAGGCTGTATGGCCATGGTCTAGAAGCATTACATGGCCATACAGCCCGAAAAAACCTACAACAACCCAGTGATTCCGGTCATGAAAGCCTTCGACAATACATTGAACTTCTCCATGATAGTAAGACACAGAGGTAGTGATTCCTATTGGCTTAACCTCTATCCTGTAGTTACTGGATGTATCAGTCAACAAGCCCTTTGAAGACCACTTGAACTATTTGTATAATGAGTGGATGATGAGTGATGATCATCAATTGACACCCACTGGAAATGCGAATAGACTGACCTTAGAAGTGATGTGCTCATGAGTAATTAAGAGTTGGGACCTTATCACAGAAGACACTGTTGTGAAAAGCTTTAATAAAATTGGCATTTCTAGTGCATTGTATGGATCAGAAGGATGCTCTGTGGGAGAGTGATGGGGACCAGAAACATCTGCCATGAGTAGTGTTGAGGACAGTACATCAAATACTGACAGCAACCGAGTCTCTCAACAAGGACAATTAAAATTAACTATGTAAATTTGTTTTCTAGACACTTTTGTCTATTTTCTCAAATTGATTTCAACATTGGCTTACTAAAAACTGGTGCAATGGCAATATGAGTCTTTCTCCTGGTATAGACAATATTCAGCTAGATGGAGGACATTGGTCAGACTATTGGAGTGAGTTTACTTTTTATTGAAACTTAATCAAGCAAATAAACCCAGTGATTTGCATCTCAGTCTGGGGCCCTCTGTACTAACCTATTAAGCTTTTAACCCAATTTATTGTACTGTAGAGAAACATACAAAGCCAAGGAAACACTTTCTTAGGAGATTCATTTGAATGCTACTTATATGAACACCCAGATCTGATCTGCCTGCAGTTATCCTAAAAATAATGCTGACTGGCCACCTAAAATGTAATTACTACAGTATGGTCAAACTAGAGCATAGTTACTTGAACAGCATGCTATTACCTCCTTAGGCAGGCATTTTATTGTTATGAAACAGCAATCTGAGTACTCAGAATGAAGTTTTCACTGTGGGCTTAATCTGAAAAGATGCTGGATTCTACTTTTGTGGCTTGAACAAAGGAGCGTTACCATCTAAATTTATTTGCTGGTATTCCTTAATGGAATACCCCAAGAGAGGGTGAATTGTTTAAATGTACAGAGACTATCTAGCATGCAAGAACCATGTTAGATCATGTTATAGGTTCTCTCTTCACTCTGAAACTCTTGAGGGTGGTTCTATGAATAAGAGGCACAGACAGGAAAAAAAGAGGGCTGACTGAGGTGAAATGAAAATACACATTAGAGGATATTGATAGCAGGGGGAAAATTGTTGGATTTGACAGTATTAATGAAATCAGCCTTTTTGCTTTCCTATTATTTGTTGCAAGCACCTCGCCTCAAGCATTCACACATTTGGGATGTTACCGGATGTTTGGGAGACCTGAGAGTGCACAAAACAATTCATGCATTTTAAAATTATGACCTTTGAAACTTTTCACAATTGGAAATGTGTGTAGATTAGGTAAAATATAGTATTTATCATGATTAAGCATGGTTATGAAAGCTAGACAATAAAGAAAATGGATATGGATAAAACTAATGGAAATGTAATACTGGAGAAGAGTTCTACATATATTGTGGGCTGCTAAAAAACAAATAAATAAGTCCTTGAGCAAACCAAACCCAAACTTGCCCTAGATACCAAAATGATTAAACTGAGACTGTCATACTTTGGACACTTCATAAGAAGAACCATCGAGTTGCTCTCTTCCAGCTGTATGATTCTAAAACACCCCTCACCAGAAAAGATACTAATGCTTGGTAAAGTAGAAAGCAGTTGGAAAAGAGGAAGACCCCACTGCAGGCTGATAAGATCCATCAGATAGAGTTTCAAGGGAAAAAAAATCATTCATGTGGCATGCCTCATGGGGTCATTAAATGCCTCTCCAAAATGACTCTCCACAAACTCACACATTTTACCCTCCCACCTCAATGTTGGGTAAAAAAGGAGAGTGAGAATCTGTCTGTCATTTGCCAACACTGGCTGGAGCTATCTGGAAGCTAATTTAGGGGCTCGGTCTGTGTTTTTCTTTGCTGAAAATATGTTGTTGCTGTGCAGAAAATGCTGTAGTTGGGAATTTATTCTACACAAAATGTATATTTATTTATTTATCGCACTGAAAACAGCATTTTCAATGTTTAAAACAATATCTTTGACCACAAAATAATATTTCTATTCAGAAATATTATTTTAAACAGCTTATCATCCAGAACAAATAAAATAAAACTAGCATGTGCATTTTGTGCAGTTAGTCCCAAACTTAAAATATTCTGGTCAGGCCAGCATTGTCCTCATCAGTCTTTTTTGTCACTCAAGAAATTTTTTTTTAACTTTTGGGTGTATTTTTGATTATTATTACCATCCCTACCATTCTTTTTTGGAGTAGGAGCAAAGCCAACTAATTCATGTGGTCCGTAGAGGACCTCCCCCTTTAGTGGCATTCATGTATTGCCATACCTGGGCAATGGGCATCATATGAACAGAAAGATAATGAATGTGTGCTCTATCCTTCTCAATATTGCTGAGCTGCAACTCTGATTACCTCTGGCTAAAATTTCTATCATTATTTGGTGATGTTTTGTCTGCAGTCCCACAACATTTTGGAGATAATATCTTGCCTAACTATATGGTCTACATCAATCTTAAGTTTGACCTGAATGGGATGTTATATGTTCTTATTATGTATTTCCCCATTAATTTTACAAGGCCAATAGCATAGGAGTTATGAATTACAATAATGTGCACAGGAACATTTCTGAAAGGAAATCTGCACCTTAGAAGAAGTAATATCACTAGACACAATAAGGTTTTAAATGTAAGGAACCAAATGTTTATATTATAAAGCATTTAAGGCAAGGGTAGGAAATATTTAGCTCTCTAGATGTTGGTTGACTGCAACTCCCAACAGTCTACACCAGTGGTTCTCAACCTGTGGGTCCCCAGGTGTTTTGGCCTACAACTCCCAAAAATCCCAGCCAGTTTACCATCTGTTAGGATTTCTGAAAGTTGAAGGCCAGAGGTTGAGAACCACCGATTGACACAATGAAATGTGCTGCCTAGGGCTGTTGGTAGGGCTTACAATTCATCAACATATGGAGAGTTACGTCATCTACAGCACTGTAGTAATGGGACAGTGATAGCCATCCCCACAGATAGTTAATTTTGTGGACTCCTGGGGCAATCCTCATATGCAGAGATCATTCTGCTTTTTGGAAAAGGATGAAGAATGTATCTTCAAAGAATACCAACAAAAGCTTGAGTTGATTCTGTTTCATTCATTACAGGTTTGCCAGAGAGAATCTCAAGGTTTAAAAATTTTGTGGCAAGAGGAGAAGCTACATCCTTTTGAAATGTTTCCAAGCTGTGGCTTAGTGGCTAAAAGGTTTAATGATACCAGGAAGTACGTAACTGAATAAAATAAACAAAATGTGATGCAGGAAATGTGACATTTTTTCTCATCAGAAAGATTAATCTTTTTCCTAATGCTTCATTGTGCTATAATTCCCCAAGTGGGGTGAATTTGGAGTTCCTAACACCTCAAATAATTAAAATAGAGGTAAAACCAGGTTTTTTTGTTTGTTCCTGGTACAACATAATGTACACAATTTGAGAAACTGCACTGCTTTGCATTACAAAATCTACACTTGAAGTCTTGTAACTATGTGCAAAAGATTGCAGTTTTTTGGGGAGGAGTAACATATCATTCACTTTTTTATTGAACATTGCTGCTTTCCTTAAAAAAAACCAACAACAGCATTGTATTGTCGAAGGCTTTCATGGCTGGAATCACTCAGTTCTTGTGGGTTTTTTGGGCTATATGGCCATGTTCTAGAGGCATTTCTCCTGACGTTTCGCCTGCATCTATGGCAAGCATCCTCAGAGGTGAGACCTCACCTCTGAGGATGCTTGCCATAGATGCAGGCGAAACGTCAGGAGAAATGTCTCTAGAACATGGCCATATAGCCCAAAAAACCCACAAGAACTGAACAACAGCATTGTCGCACAAAACACACACATCTGGAAACAGTATCTCAATGCAAGCTACACAATCTGAATGTTGCACAATTGTCTGTCCATACTGAAGCTGCATAGTTTCAGTTCAGTTCTCAGATTAAATTAAGTATCTTCTAGAAAACTGAACAGTTTTATGAGAAAGTTGGACAGTTTTCATGGAAAAGCATCTCAGTTTGGGACACATTTCATTGCAAGTGTTTCAAAGATACAGAATGAAAAATTATTTAACTGTTCTCAACATCTGTCAGGACTTTGAAAAACTCAGATTTACCAGCCCTATCCAAAATCTGTCCTTTTTAAACAGTGGTTGTAACTTATTAATGAACATGCTTAAATAATGTGCACAGTACACTACATGACATCAATGCAAATACTGTATATACCATCTAATGCGCACGTTTTCAAAACCCTGGAACCCAAAAAAGTATTTACCATAGTATGCAAATCTGATGCACACCCTAATTTTGGGAAGGTAATTTAGTCTAAAATGGTGAGCACTAAAATTCAGTAAATATGATATTTGAAAATGTGGACATATTGTTACATTACAGAAAATGCCAACAATATCAAAATATCTATTTGGGAATGGAATTTCTCAGAAGACTTTTGCATTCAATTGGTGATGAAGAAATCACCTTCAATAATTTGTTATCATAAAAAGACCATCTACCTGGGTCACCTTCCTCATTGGGGAAGTGCAGAGCCATGCAATTTTGCTGATAAAAGTTGTTGTTGGCATGGCATGACTGGGCTTGAAAACCTCAATCTACATTCTTAACAGCGCAGTGGTAACAGGAAAGGTTTTTAGGAGCTGTTTAATGAATGACATCTACTATCAATAAAAACTTGTTAGCAAAACTACACATTTCAAGGCTGGAGTTTGCTGTTGCAATTCTGGCAATTAACAACAAAAAGAAAGCCTCAGATGACCAGTTAACATTGAAATATGGATTTGGTTCCTTCAAATCTACCATATAAACTAGGTCATGTACTTCTCACCCCAGGTGATCCCTTTAAATACATCTTCTGAAGTAAAAAAGCCATATAAGCTTTCATTAAAGATAGAAGGTGGTCATTTTTGTGGCATTTTTACGGGAACAGCACCTTTAGTCTCTGTCCAGATTGCAGAGGGAGTATACATATTTTCACATTTTATTCTGAAGGATATTTTGTAGGCAAAGTTAGTTGAGTCCTCATGAGATTCATTCCTTGACGCATGCTGTTTCAATTTCCCCATCAGAGCCTTAGAAATCCTGACAGCAAGCCATGCATCAATTGCCTGACTCTGCAGACTTGCCATTTGCCTCTCAGGGGGAATTGACAGCAATAATATAGAAATGTTAGTTCATCACTTCATCCTGTACAAAGTTAACTTTAGGAACTGCAGGAAATAAGACGTTCAAGTAAATAACGTAAAGGTTCTGTAGAAAGATTCAGATTTACTTGGCTCTTGCTGATTTATCCTTGGACCAAAAGCATACAAAAAGAAAAAGAAACACTTTCAACATTAGCTGCTCTATTCTGTCCAGAAACATTCTAGAATTTCCAATCCCATTCACTGTGTTACCAACAATAATCTTCTCAGGGAGTTAAAAGAAAACTTTTGCACTTGTTCTTGTTGAGAGGTTGTATTTGGCATAGGTTCAGATACAACTGAGGACTTGTCTACACAATCAAAATAATCCACCTGGAATAGAGATTATTCAGGGCCCTTTTACACTGGCCAAAATGCAATACAAACCAGCATTAAAAATGCCTTCCTGGGCTGGCTGAGCCTGGGGAGTGGAGAATGGCTGTGGAGACTGCCACTGGGTATTGTGCAAGCCAATCCCCAATAGCAGCCTCCACAACCATGGCACCAGCAAATGTTCTGATCTTCCTAGAAGATCTGGACCTTTGCTGGTGTTACTTTTTAATTCAGAATAAACCTGAAATCACAGGTTTATTCTGGGTTAACTCTCATTAGCCTACTGTGTTGTTTCAATGTCACATTATATGGCTGCGTAAATGGGCCCTTAGTCCTGGAGCTACCCTGGATTCACCCTGTTAGCATCAATGAAATTATATTGTGCACACATCAAATTTGAATCTGCACTCTTTTTTATTTTGACTTTTCCTCTGAAGTAATTTGCCTACTGCTGCCTTCTTGGCCAAACAGGTTCGGTTTGGCCAAGAGCCCCACTGAGGAAGTTGCATGCTTGGGCATCAGAATGAAGTGGCCAACCATGCGATCAATGAGGAAGGAAGAGTTAGCCCAGATGGTGTTGGCACCTTGTTCTGAGGAAGAGAGTTTCCTTGTGGGGCTGTGCTGGAAAGCTATTTGGCCATGAAGGAAGCAGTGGCAGAGAGGAAGAGTCAAGGACCTCTCCTCCATCCATCACTTTCTAGGAAATGGAGGTATCTGACTTTTTATTTCTGCTTGGGTCCACCAGTTCTTCTCTGAGGAGGTAATTTGCCATTGCCTTCTCCCACTGCCCACCACTTTGCAGGTTAAAGATCTTTAAGAAGTGGACATGTTTTTAAAATGATATTGCAGCAACCTCTCCAACCACCGTTGCTGCCAAAGCCACCCCAACCAAGATTGTACACATGTAACAAAACATAGGAACAGTCAAAAATCTGCAGAGCAAGAAACGATTTTTGGTATATCACATTGAAGCCTAGAAGAAGTGCTTTCATTGCTGAAGGGAGCATATTTCACATGTCAGGATTGAGACAACTATAAGATGAATAAAATGTTGTTGTCCATGTAAACTGACCTTGAAGTAATACTAGTTTGCTGCAAATTCAGGCCAACTTAAGATTGAGAAACTGGTTCAGCCCACATAGCCAATGAATAAATTTCTAATCCATGTAAGAAATTTAAATACACTGAACATGATTGATTGTTCCACTTTGCATATTAGCATAGGGTGACCTAATATAATGGTTGCAGGTAACTACTGGCTAACCATCCCTTATCTGGAATGTTTGGGACCAGAAATGTATTTTGGATATTGCATTTTTCTCAGATTTTGAAATACTAGTATGGGTATATGAGTACATAATGGGATATTGAAATAACAATATTTGGATATACATACATAATTTCATACGTAGAATTGGGTCTCATTTCTAAGACAATGACATATCTTGGATGGGACCCAAGTCTATAGATGATATTCATTTATAGTTTATATTCCCTGTATCCATATAGCCTGAAAGCAATTTTATACACAATATTTTAATAGTTTTGTGCTGAAACAAAGTGTGCCTATTGAGTCATCAGAATGTAAGGACTTCACCATCTCAGACACCCATGTGGACAATTTTGGAGTATTTCAGATTTTCAGATAAGGTACATGTGTCAAATACAACGCCCGTGAACTGAATATGGCCTAACTCACTATTTTATGTGGCCCATTAATCTTTCAATGATAGGGCAACATAGTTACATTTATGCAGTCTTATAATTACAACTGGCCCTTTGAACAAAATCATAACGCTGTTGTGGTCCTCAGTAAAAATTAGTTTGACACCCCTGAGCTAAAGATAAAATATGCTCAATATGCTCAGGACATATTATAAAGTGTGCATGTATCTGAAAAATATTTCTAGATACTTAACAAGCAAACACTTATTTTGTTTGAGCTTAAAATGTTAATTGCACTGTAAGAAATATGTTTAATGCATTAAGAAGGAAGTAAATTAATACTAAATTGGAAAGAAAAAGACAGTGATTTATAAAGAATCTGCTACTGTAATTAACTACCACTTTAATTATTTATTTCAAATGTATATATTTTCCTACTGATTTGATTCAGTTAGGGAAACACATAGGTTGATTTCCTTGCTGTAACTTGTAAACTAACAAAATTTCTGTTGCAAAGAAGAAACAGGTTTTCAGTTCAAGCCTTGCCAATGCGTCACTAAAATATCCATCAAGATAGGAGGACAATGGAAATAAACCCAAAAATATATGTATATGCCTCTCAAGGTTATGGTCAAGATACTGCATAGCACTGGTGGATGATAAAGTTCTGCAAAGGATAGATACAATTCCCTGCTCCATCCAACATGTTCAGCCTACTTATTTGCTGCCTGGGCTCCATTCAGTGGCCAGGAGAGAGCATGGCAAGGAAGAGCAACAGCCAGACAAGTGGGCTAGATATCTACAGTCAGCTACAGGAAAATGGTATCATCCTCCTGTACCGCTGGAGGACCCCTGGGAAGTTCAAGGCTATGTCTTTTCTTTCTTATAGGTGTTAGCAGAAACAGAGCTGGCTGGTTGCTTGGCTGCCCCCCATTCTCATCACATTATCCCCCAGCATTGAGGATAAGCAGGTAGCTTGAGGAGGGACTTGTAGAGGATAGAGAAGCTGAATTTTACCATCCATTATGACCAAAGAAGTACATATGTAAGCCACATTTTCAGGTACAATTTTATGTGTCACTAACAGACTGCTAACCACTGTTTTTCTTTTATGTGCTTGATCTTATTCAAAGACTGATGAGGGTATCCCAGATGAAAATATGGCTCAGAACTCCTGTAAGCAGTTAAGTTGAAGGGAAAATTAGGCAAGTATTGCTTGTTACCTGTTTGGATTCCCTAGATATTACACTCCCTGGATGCTACACAATTCTTTTTTAATTTGCAAGAGTTTCCAATTGGCAAAAACATTAACAGTGATATCAGAGAAGACAAAATAAGTTTACACAGATTGACATAACTGATCTCAGAAGGGTTGGGGGGATTTCCTGCCTCATCACCTACTAAAAAGATATACAGTACAAGGCCTATTCAATTGATTCTGCTGCCCTACAGAACAAAATAAGATTTGTTGAAGGTCTCTATATATATTAGAAAGAGATTTGCTGGATTTTTCAGGTGGGTTGGGACTGGGGGGGGGGGATGTAGAATTCCAGTTGCACTGTATCTTTGAGACAGCTATGCTGGAACAATTAATTGAAAAGAAGGCTACCTTCATCCTATGGCATGAACAAAGTCTTTGTAGTAATGGTATTATAGATCATCTCACCCTTAATGCCAGTACACCAAAGGGTAGAAAACCAATCCAAAATGCAAAGAGCATTCATGTTTCCATGAAAAAAGTCCATTCAAAGACAGACAATAGAGAAAAAAACACAACTATATAAGAAACAGTGTGGGGCACTTATATCACTGGACATTTCTTTACCAAAATGGAGGGAAAAACTCAAAACTTGCCACTGATAGATCAACGATAGATCAAGGTTCATACCAATCTATCAGACAGCAGGGCACTTCATGTCAATGTCTTTGCATCCTTTTTAAGATCATGAGCTTACCTGCCTCAAGCTACGTGAAGAGGTGGGTAAGAAATTTTTAAAAAATCATCATCATCATCATTGTTATTTATAATGAGACAAATGTAATGCCCAGTGGTATGAATCAACATTTGATTTGATTGGGAATTTCTGTCCTGGCCATTTTTGTCTTGTTTTTTTTTTTAAAGTGTGCCATTACAGAGATGTACAAAAATATGCTAGCTACATAAAAAATAAAGCTTGCTTTGAGCACTTTTAAAAATTAGATGCATTGAATGGTTTGCTTTCACCTTTTTCTTCCAACAGCCAATCCTTCTTTGTTTAGCTTTACAAGAAGATGGCAGTTTTGTATAGAGACATTTTGTCCACATTTACAGAAATGTCGGTAAGAGAGGGAAGCAGTCTTTGACTTGTTCTTTTATTGGGGTCAAAAACTCTTCTGGAAGGTGGAGATGTTTTTTGACAAGGTGTTTCGACATGTTCCTGTTCTTGACATGTCTTTGACATATTTTTGTTCTCTCTCAATAAGAACAAGAATTTTGCAAAAACTCTTCATCTCTTGTTGCTGTTATCTGCTCCAAGTCAACTCTAGCTCAAGACAACACTATCCGAGGGTTTCCTTAGCAAGTGTTATTCAGAGGCAGTTACCATTTTCTTCCTCTGAAGCTGAGAGAGTGTGGTTTGCTCAATGGCATTCCATGTTTTCCTAGCTGATTGAGGATTTGAACCCTATTTTTAAAGTACATTTTGATGTTACACCAACATTACTATATTTTGGCTCTAAACCATGTTGCACCTGCTGTACTGTGTTTGTGGGATCTTTCTCAACAAAAATAACATATTTGTATTTTTCCACTTTCCAACTAGGCCTGAGGGCCTCAATGTTTTGCTGGCCCTGGTTTCTCATCCTGTCTCAGCAGGACTTTCATAATAAGAAGGGAACATAACCCTGTTTGCTCTTCTGTCATCCTGAGGCAGTGAAACAGGCCAGTGCTCCAAAGGAAAATTCTGGGAAGGAGAGAAGCACTCCTCCACACATTTTTCTTGTGGTATACCATCAAAAACAAAACAAAAAAACCCTAGCCAGAATGGGGTTTGCTGATTTATTTAACATGTCAACCAAAACAGAGTTCATAACTCATTGCTTCCAAACAAGCCAAGTTTTGTATATCAAGAATAAACTGTTGTTTACAATTCTGACTTAAAAGGAGCTCAAACAACTAGGATCCCTGGGCCGAACAATTTCCCAAGGAAAACACCCTTCTTTATTTAGTTTATTTGTTATTGTGCCTGTATTTTATTCACTGTAAGCAACAATGCCCTTGATTGTTACCTACCATTCCATTATAACATGGCTCTCATTTATCTTCCACATAAACACATTCCACATGAACAAAACGGAAGCCAAGGTTTTCTCTACAAGATATAAAGCTATCTGTACACCACACCTTAGCTAAATATGAAACACTTAAGGAAACCTTGGTGTCTTGGCGTCTTGCATTGTTGCAGTGCTGGATTGCAGCTCTCAAACTCTCAAAATGCTCCTCTTTCTTTACTTGGAAATTCTGCTATAGCTCAATAGAAACAAACAGCAATACTCTTGGGGGTGGGGAACTTGTAAAATATAAGGAAAGTCTTTTGTAGGCAAGACTCACCAGGAAGGGAGTACCTCAGAGGCTTTATTACTTGTGACCTTCAAACATAACAAAATACATCTTATTTTCAGAATTATTCTACAACACGGTGACATCACTCATTGACCTTCTTATAGACGCCAATAATAAAATTGTTCCTCTTAGGATCACAAAAGATTAAGTAGAAAAGAATAAAATGCTTGGTTCAGATGGAGCGGGAAATGTATTGCAGAACACATGTTTTAGATTAATCTGTTGTGGAAGGAGAGGCGTCTTTGTCAATAGGCTGCACATATATTTTTAGTGACTAGTAATTGGTGCTCAATCATAAACTCAGCCAGTAAAAAGTCAGAGCATCTGAGCAAATTCAATCTGATTTGAGAGCCATAGGTGGCACTCTCCTAAAACAGGCTATATTTTGTATTTTGTATTCACATGCTCTAAATATAGCATCTGTGACCAGAATTTTGAATACATTGTGCCCAAAGAAGCATATTTGTATATATCTGCTTAAATTAATATTTATTTATTGATATGATATG
The DNA here is from genome assembly GCF_037176765.1 of Anolis sagrei. Lineage (NCBI taxonomy): Eukaryota > Metazoa > Chordata > Lepidosauria > Squamata > Anolidae > Anolis > Anolis sagrei. Next base: position 141,454,240 of record NC_090022.1, read on the forward strand.
AGTCAGGTTTTAAGTAGGCCAAAGCAAAAAAGTGATTGATGTCTAAAGAGAACAGAAAGGTAGATCAAGAAGGGAAGTGAACTGAGATAATTTAAATGTTTTTTTCAACATATTCAAAATGGCCAGAATAGTGAAGTAGCTACCCTTGTACAATTAAGGCCCTCTTCACACGGGGCATTTTTGCCCTGTTTTGCTGTTCTTAATTTCTGCTATGTGATTGCAGAAAGAGTGGCGTTGCTCCGATTTGCCACCCTTTCTGCCATCTGATGAGAGAAAGGAAAGGGTACCAAAGCACCTTCTCCCATCCTATTCATATGATGAGAGGATGAGGGAGGGTGCCAAGAGCTACCCCATGCGCCTTGAATTGAGAAGAATAACAACAACAGGTAAGAATCCACCTTTGCTTTTTTCAAACACACAGTTGTTCTTACAATGAGACAATAGACATGTTGACAGTTCAAACTCAAAGATATAACCGATAAATCATAGATTACAGTTTAAGTATTTATAACTCTTCTGTCATTGGGACTGTCTCAAAAGACAATAGTTACACTGAAGTACAGTTATCCACATCTGCAGGTTAAGCATTCCTGGATTTAATTATTTTTGGATTACTGCCCTCTCATTAGTCATCTGTAGTTTCATCAGAATGATCCCATCATCAACCTCCAGTAGCTATTGACCTTATAATTGCACTAGAGAAGTGTTCTCTTTAAATCAGTGGTTCTCAACCTTTGCTATTTCAGGTGTTTTGGACTTCAGCTACCACAATTTCTAACATCTGGTATTTATGGGAATTGAAGTCCAAAACACCTGAGGACGAAAGATTGAGAATCACTGCTCTAAACATTTATAGGTCCTCCAGTACAATTCTATGCTCAATTTCCAACCAGGAAAAAAACAGGCCAATACTTGCTTTAAAAAAACATTATGCAGGGGTCTTCTGCCCCGATTTCCCATGAATGTGGAAAGCTGAAGTATAGTTGTCCTGTGGCATGTGACCCTATCACCAGGGGAAGTGCTTTGTGTGCCATTTCGCTAGCAAGCATGGTGATAAGGCAGGCACTCTGGTGTGGTACAGCTTATCCCATCACATAGGGGAAGCATCACCTAAACTGGGCAGAACCAGACACTGGAACCAGGACAAGACAGGAAGGCTTCCATGTTTGGAAGTCACACAGTGTTGTGTTATGGCAGGCATGGGGCTCTGTCTCTGAAGCAGGCTAGAAACATCCTAGAATACTTGATGTGGTCAGTGTGATAATTTCATTTCTGCTAAAATTGCAGGTTTGGAGCTCAGAGGTCTAGCTTCCAAAGGACATAGATGGGTTGAAAGCAAAATCAGAGGCTTTTATTCTCTTTGCCAAAGAGGATGTCAGCAGAGTCTGTGCTTCAAAGGCTGGCATATCTGAATGTAAACATACAGAAATATATTTCTCCTTTGGTACACATGAACAAACCTATTGTATTGATTCTGCTATGGTGTTATTATTCAATTGTTTATTGTATTGAAATTGTATTTTATGGTCTTGGTACCAACTGTAAAGCATCTCGAGTTGCCTCTGGGCTGAGAGGGTGGTATATAAATATAGAAAATAAATAAATAAATCCCAAGATTCTATAGGAAACAGTCATAACAGTTAAAAGTGGAATCCTATAACTGTAATATTTAAATACCTATAATTTTTAATGTAACAAGACATCATGTGAGTTTTTCAGTGCTGGGGTACCTTTTTCTTATGCTCTGATTCTGTACTGCACCCTTTCTCACTTCTCATCCTAACTCATAAAAGAGCTTTTTTTATATACTGACCCACTGTAGCTTGGCCATTATGTCTCTGCTTACCACATTTCTACTTACATATGCATTTTTTGAACTTCAGAATGAAATAGACAAACGTCTTCTTCTTCTAAACATATGAGCAGCCACATGTTCCTACCTATTCTTCTTCATCTCACTTTGCATGTGAATATGCTGACCTCTTCATTTTTTGGCAGTGGAATGGAAGCTAAATATTCACTCTGCTCAAAGTCTGAGGCTGAGCCTCAGGTTAGATTTAGTTCCACTCTCAAATTGCTATAGAATGCATTTGGGACAGTATGCCAGAATGTGCCAATGTACTGCAAACAGGTTTTAAGACAGCTTTAAGTCTCCAGAGATTCAATCTGGGTAGGTACAGGGCAGTGTTCTCTTTCAGTTCATTTTCATAGGATGTGAGATTGAAACATTTCGAATGCAAGAAAAACTGAAAATGGGAATTCAAATTTAATTTAATGTTTTATCGCAGTACCTAATTTCTGACAAAGAGCAGATGAAAGGACTGGAAATATTCATTCTGCCAGGGAATTCCCTGAATGGATGAGAACTAACACCTTTCCCTCATCACATTTTTCCTTACAGGAAGAGAAAGATTTCTCTAGCCATGGTGGCTCTCCATACAATTTGAGAGTGTCTATACAGAGACATGATCTCCATGCATGCCACTATTAAGCATATGAGGAGAGTGAATATGTTATATGAAACTGTAATCTCAAAAAGTGAAGTTTCAAATAAATGACCTCTGGTTACTTTGCTGAGAAGTAGGAAAGCCCTCCTGCTGAGCAACACTGCCAACTTCTTTTCCTCCACCTTGATTTAATGGGCTCAATAAACCAGAATTTCCACTTCAGCCTCATCCCTGGGATCAGAATTGATATTATTGTTTAATTAAAGAGTCTTACCTTTCCTAGCCCTGATATTTATTTGTATCATTTATATACTGATTTTCTCAATCCCTAGGTGGACTCAAAGTGGTTCACAACAAAGCAAATAGCAAAATTCAATGCCTCTCAATATAAAATGCATTATATTGCTAATGTATCAACAAACAACTTTTCTCCTGAAACCAGGCATGTAGCTGGGGGGGGGGGGGCTTGGGGGGCTTCAGCCCCCCCCCCCCCAATTCTCATGGTGGTCTGCGAAAAGGCCTTACTGGTACATTATTTAAACTGTTATGTTTATTAATATCATTATCTGATCACCATGCTCAATATATCTCATATGCATGGGAGTATTGGGGTAACAATACAAAAGGTTTGCTAGGGTAGACCCTCTTTCACTCAGACTCAGCCCCCCCCCCCCGAATCAAAATCCTGGCTACGGGCCTGTCTGAAACAGTAACTACAGACAAAAAGGGGTGGTCTGGATACAGAAAGCAGACTCCAGAACTCCTCCAATGCAGGGCTTTATTATGTTTCCAATGACACACTTTGCACCAATAAGACTGTGGACATAATTTGTACCAATCAGAATGATATTATTTCAGCAATGAATGCACTGTGAGCCAATCATAGTACGTACCAATCAGAGCCATGTCCATTATTTCAAAATGTTTACAAAATGTCAATGTCTGTAAAGGTTGAGTATGGCAGTTCTGGGTGAATTCCCCTCCTTTTTTGACCAACAAATTAATTGGAGCTAGCACATCGGGACAAATACCAAGATTTTGGATAACAATAACAAAGGAGCATGTAGTATGCTTTCTTCATTGCCCTATTTACTAATTAGGGAATGTGTGAATATGGCTTTACTCTCAACAAAATGAAAGGGAATGACCAGTGTGTTACCATTTTGCCACTATGTCCTCTCAGTGTTACACGGATGGTTTGGAAATCTTTGTAGCATAGCCTCTTCTTGTGCAGCTTGAATAATATGCCAAGCCAAAAGCACACAGGAAGAGTTAAACACTTCAATTGCACTGCTATGACCTCTCCTTGAGGCAAGGGCAATGTTTCTTTCCTGTGGAGGAGGTAGGCATGGCTTGGGTTATGTTGTGGATAGTCCCATGCCAACAAAGTAATAAGAGAAAAATCCTTCAATGAAATGGTGGGCTCTGGTCCAATCAAAACATGAAAATGTGATCCCAAGCATGCACTGTACTGATTTGTAGCTTTGGCAATTACAGATGATTAGGTTTATTACAACCTGCAAGTCCCCTAGAAAAAGCTTTTCATTGATCTCAATTACACCATTGATCTCAATTATAAAATAAACACATACACACTATCAACAGAACATTTTATGGAAAGGCTGATAGCTGCACAGTGCCAGAATCCAGCTGATGTCTAATAAATAAACTCCACTTCGGCACTTTTACAGCACTTTTCATGTACAAAGCTCTTTGCAAACATTAGAGTAATTGTTTTAATTGAAGTTAATCCTGGTCTATTCAAAGCTGAACAACTTTTGTTTGTGTTTGATAAGGACTGTGCACAGGTGGCTTGTAAAGACATGGAAATAAAAAACACAGCAAATAATGGGATTGGCATAATGATACCAAGATACAGCTAACAGTTGTTGTTTCTCTTGGCCCCAGCATTCAGTGGAGAACAAGCGAAAGCAGACCTGTACCTCCTTCAAACATTATTTTAACAGAATAAACAGAAATGGGGCCAAATAATTGTGATTTGTATCTTCTTCATCATAAGCTCAGCTATGTTTTTCCAGAAGCAGGTACATAGCGGCATATACTACATTTTTCCATGTGAAAAGTGGGACATGTGTGGCCAAGCAGCATCAGGTCATGGTCAAGATGGCAAACGTTATGGATGTGGAAGAAAAACCAAGCTAGGAGAGGCTAAGCCCACCAAGAAGGGCAACATTCTGCATCCACCCACCCTTGTCACTTTAGATATATTATGGATTTCGTCAGATGGACTTCTGGCTCTGTTTCCATGTGCTTATGAGTCCCATGGAGCCTATCTCATAAGGTAAGGCCATTTCCAGTGGGATTCCATAGAGCCAGAAGTCCGTCTTCAGGAGAAAGCTGAGAAAGTTGGGGAAAAGCAGTTAAAAGATGGAAAGATGGGGAAAGAATGTAGGATGGTTGGCCATCCCAAAAGATTGGGAAAGATGGTAGGGAAAAGGGTAAGATGGTCCAACACTTGAGTTTTAGTTCCCTAACCTTGATGGCTTGGATTGAGAGGCACACATTTCAGAGGTGATAGTTCAATGGAAATCAAAGACTTCCATCTTATTCTCCTTCCAAACCTGCCAAATCATCCCAATAATTCATCCAGGAATCTCCAGGAATCTTTAGGTTTTCCAGCAGAACTCCATGGTGGAAGCTGGCTATTGACTTATGCTGGAGCACCTAGAGATTCCTAGATAGAACATATTAATCAAATCTGCCAATAGTCAAACCTGCAAAAGTGACTCTGCAAATGTGAAAAGTCAATTGTATTTTCCCCACTGAATAAACTATTCTGGCATACATTTTTTCCAAATGAATGCATTTTAGCCACTCAGATTTTAAACATCTATATATAATTTCATGATCGAAAGCTTTCTGAAGCAAGCCAGACTTTACACTGTTCCATTCCTTGAGAGGTACAAAATAGATCATTTCAACAACAACATCAAAATCACTAAACATACTTTTTCCTCTTCAACTAACTACTCCATCAATCCACCAGTGAGTAAGTAGGGTGACTGAAAGGGTTGAGTCCTCTTATTTCCACAATGTGGGAATTCCTGTAGAGCATTCTCTGATACCACTCAGATTGAATCAGAATGGCTGGCACATAAGGGAAGACTCTACAAATGTTGCTCCAAAATCAGGGCTGCCCCAGTTTCCTGGGCTGTGAAAGATGCTTGCATGGGACAGTCATGTTGGGATTCTCATCCATTGTTCTGTGTTCTTAAGATTGTCTTTGTTGTTTTTCAGCATTATCATCTCCTCTCTCTCAGAGAAAGTATCAAACTCTACTATTAAGAGCAAAACAGCTTTTAGCGATACTGTAAAAAATATACTCTAATAAAAATATTTTTTAAAAAGCAAAACAGCCTAGGAGGGCAAGAATAGACAGGTTGGGCATCTTCAGGCCCCTCCTACACTGCCATATATTGTAAAATCCGATTATCTGTTTTAAACTGGATTATATGACAGTGTAGGCTAATATAATCCAGTTCAAAGTGGATAATGTGGGTTATGGGCTTTGATAATCTTGATTATATGACAGTGTAGAAGAGGCCTCAGAAATAATAAAAGAGATGTCTGTGTTATTGCTTATCTATGCATACAAAGGTTTGTATTAGGAGCCCCCAGTGGCGCAATGGGTTAAACCCTTGTGCCGGCAGGACTGAAGACTGACAGGTTGCAGGTTTGAATCCAGAGAGAGTGCGGATGAGCTCCTTCTGTCAGCTCCAGCTCCCCATGCGGCGACATGAGAAAAGCCTCCCATAAGGCTGGTTAAACATTAAAACATTCGGGCATTCCTTGGGCAACATCCGTGCAGGCAGCCAATTCTCTAGCACCAGAAGCGACTTGCAGTTTCTCAAGTTGCTCCTGACATGAAAAAAAGAGGTTTGTATTTCCAGTCAGGCTCCGTGATAATGCTATCCAGCTTCAAATATTGAACTATTTAATACTGCATAGATACAAAGTGATTATCATACTGTGCATACTGTTATGGGCCTTTGAGCTCCATTAAAAAGAATGAGATCACTACTTATTTTAATGGAACAATTTATTATCCTCAGTGTTTGTGAACTCTGTTCTAAAGATCTATGGCATTCAGTAAATTCAGATCAATGTGCATTTGTTTCTTCCACATTCAGACACATAAATCCATTATACAATTCCAATCAGCTCTAGAAAAAGTCATTTAAACAATTCCAATCACTTCCAAAAAAGGAATTGTCACATCAATGACAAGAACACAACTCGACACCTCATTTCCTCTTCCACTCTGCTTCAGCTGAGAATATGATTTTTGTACCTTATGGTTAACTGTAAAATATGAACATATCCTAAATACACAGTAATTGCCTTAATACTGCATACACAATTTTGTACAGATAGTTCATTGAAGATTTATTAAGTAAAGATTAGCTCTCTTTAGTGTTATCCACTCTGTTTAAACTTCTGCTAATGCAAAGCTTCCAAAGCTAAGTCAGTAATCATATTAATGCCACAAATTCCTCTTCACAATATATCAAGTGTTTTCCTTTCAACTGGATTTGGCCATCTTCAAGATGACTGAAAAAAAAGACAATACCAGCCTTAGTCAGTCTTGTTTCTCCCCCTTTTTCTTCTCTATAGAAAGAAGATACTCCCCCTCCCCCAATATACACAAAATTGAATGAACTTTTATGACTCAGCACAGCAAATACAAAGCTTTTGAGGTGTGTGTGTGTGTGTGTGGGGGGGGGGGACTCAAAAGTTCTTTCTTGAGCCATCAACAATATATATGGAATGGCTTTGTGTCTGCCTTCAAGAAAGGCAATTCAGCAATCAAAACAATTTTGTCTTTAGTTTGCCCGTGAAAGCACCATGGAAAATTGTTTGTGCTTAAGCTGTGTGCTGTGAATGTAACACTACACTTGTTTCTTAAAATCAGTTTTTATCTAACTTCAGAGAAAATGCCTGGAGTAGCTTAGTAATATAAACTATGCTCAATGGCTACATTCTGCTCAGCCTGTATGGCTATTTATTTTAAAGCCAAGTTTAAGAAGGAAAGTCATATTTCCATTTTCAATCCACAGAACAGCAGAAATCCTTTGTCTATTTCCAATAGCCACAGATTTCCCCTAGTTTTTAAATTATGTTCCCCAAGGTCATAAGAAAGAATACTCTTTATTTCCTATTTAAATCACTTCTGGGTTTGAGCATAGAACTGTATTCCAGGAGAGACATAAAAACTCATTTCTCAGTTCCCTGGGCATTTTGACTTGTAATGGCATTGAAGTTTGTAATTATGTGGTTCAGTATACAAATGTTTCTATTTCTTATACTATTCAGTTGAATTATGAATTGTAACCCCCATTTCCTCCAGAACTTCATTTCTAACTCTCAGCTCTAGTTGTGATTGTGGGAAAATAGGACTGGGAAAAGCTGCACAACAGGTGGATGACACTGTGTGCTTTCTTTGACTCCATCTGACTAGCTGGAGGCAACAGAAAGAAATCTGTGCAAAAGATTAATCAGCTTTTCCTTGCTGGGATGTTGTGCTGAACATCTCACTCCCTTCCCCTCAAGGATTCTTGGTTATGATGGAAGACTTCAAAACTTCCTCCTCGATTATTTTTATCTATGGACTTGTCTCTAGGGCTTTACATCAGGAAAGAAAGGAGAACCCTGGAAAAGGTTTTTAACATTTTTAGAACAGTAGCAGCAGAAAACATGAGAGGTGGCAGCATTATTAATCAGAATGGCAATTACAGGCAAGAAATCAGAAGACGACTAGGGTAGTATCTACACAAAGCACTTACTCTGGGGTCAATTGCCAATTATTCCAGGGATGGCTTAGACTGCCCCTGCCCCCTACCCCAGACATTAGGGAGGTGAGTGGGAATCCTGATTGTACAGCAGCTCCTGGTTTGGTGTCAGCAGATAGCCAATTTTACCGTTCCCTTCCATTCCCCTTGTCATGGTGGCCAGCAGACAGAACATGGGTTGTGGCACTCACGCGTCACTTAAAGTGACATTAACTGGGGTGCCAGATTAATGAGGAAAGGGGTGAGAGATTGCCTCATTGCTCTGGCTAGTGTCATTTAAGGTGATAAGTGAGGGACTCTAACTACCATTATATCATGCCTCCTGGCAGTTGCAATGAGAATGAGAGAGGACAGTGAATGCCATCCCATGTCCTCAAACCATGACTTTGAGTAACACAGTTCAAGGCCAGGTTAAGCAGCTTTGGCTTGCATTAACCTAGATCAGCTCTGTGCATTGTTTAGCTACCACAGAAGCTGATTTGCCAGATCTTCACAATAAGTGCTTCATGTAGATGTGCCCCTCGGACTTGGAAAAGCAACTATGAAGGACATAATCCTAACATATTACTGAATACCAAAGTTAGAATTGTCAGTTATATTGTATTGTCACTGTCTTTGTATAATTGTGAAACCTGACAATAAAAACAGATAAGAAGAAAATCAACTCATTTGAAATGCATTGGAAAACAGTTCTACAGATACTGTGGACTAGTCCTAGGGCAAATCAAGCCTGAACTCTTCCTAGAATGACTAAATTATGACTGTCATACTTTGGCCATGTTATGAAAAGACATGTCTCACTAGAAAAGACAATAATACAGGGTGCAGCAGCATAACTTCCTTTTTTCAACACTTAAAAAAACCCATTGTATGAATCAGATTTTTTTTTAATGTAGGTGCATACCTAAAGTTTTGTTTTGCATAGTTTTGAAGATCAAATTAGGTAGGTGACGTTCCCCATTCTCCATACACTGAGTAAATGAATTTCTGGCATTTGTCATGACTCTTGCCAGCATAGCAGCCGTTATGTTGGCAATTTCTTCCTGGATGTTGGTCTTCAAATCTTGTAGGGTCCTTGGAAGGTTCACATAAATACGGGATTTCAAAAAACCCCATACAAGATTTGAAAACCAACATCCAGGAAGAAATTACCAACAAAATGCCTGATTCATACAATGGGTTTTATTAAGTTTTGAAAAAAGGAAGTTATGCTGCTGCACCCTGTAGTACGAAAAAGATGTAAACTACTTTTCAGAAGGATACACTCAAGACCTGAGCAGGGCTGTTGATAATGGAGAGATCTCATTCATATGGCCACTAAAAATCGAAGTCAACTTGATGGCAATTAATGACAACAAAGACCCCCCTATGTGTCTCACCACAGCTAAAGTTTGGTCAGTGAGAACACTATTGACATGTCTTTCTTATACACTGAGGACCAAAGTAATTCAGAACCCTTGGGAATATTGCCAGAGTTTGTGAGCAACTTTAAATCTTTTTCTCATAGGAGGAAATTTTAAGAGCTATTGAGAGAGTAAAAATGAAAATAGTAATGTGAAAAGCAACACCAGCAAATGCTAAAAATTAATCTGTAGCATTGGATCCCACATTCCATAGAAAAGATCTGTTTCCTTTGTTCATATTTAGGTGGTCATATCAGAATGTAATTGGAATAGCATATCATGTCAGCAAATTCGGCCATTTTTGGTGTTAATACACCAGGAAACTAATAACAATAAACAGCTTATTTACTTCTCTACAGTTCCTGGCAGTTTAAATCCCATTTCTCATCTTTTCTCAGAGCTGTTTTGTAAAAGCCTGCTCAGAATAAATAAATAGTTTTTTACCAAAACAAAATATACAGCACTATATTATATATAGCTGTTGGGGGGAATTCAGTAAATATCACTTACATACTTCTTATCTTTATTTTCTTTGTCTGTGTTTTAATTAATATAACAGACCAAATAATGAAAATGGCAACATTTCTAATGATAAAATATTTAGTCCTTTTCTCAATTCCCGTTTTCTTCAACTAGGCAGGAGACTAACAGTCTCTTGCCAGCAGTAAAAAAAAAAAGCCATAGGGACTACAATTTTACAAATGCCCCAATTGGTGAGGAGCTAATTGGAATAGGTGGCAAGGCGTGCCATCAATATAATAATTGGAACCAGAAGTATGCTATTCAATTTCATTAGTGCATAATACACAAATATTACACATCACTTTGAGACCAGAAAAGTAGACTAGGCATAATAGTGGGTCATTTTCTGATTGACAACTAAATGGTCTTTTCAATGTACCAATACAGCCTGAAAGGTCAAACACAGCTGCCTTAGGTAGAGTTCTGTTCATAACATTCAATTACTTTAGCAGCTCACCTTAAAAACACATTTCATTAACTGGGCATTATCATCAAGACTCTTAAAATGTGTCTGGCATTGGAAACCCATCAAAGTTTGAGTGGGAGCATGCCAGGATAGACACTCATCTTATTGCACCTATTTGCCCCCTAAACAACAGAAATATATATGCAAGTTTTAGCTCACGGCTTGTCTTTTTTTCAATTTCTGTATTGCCCCATTTGCCTTTTTTATTTCTGAAAGAACTGCACATATTAATAAATTCAAAATCTTGCAAGACTTGGGATTAAATACTTTTACAGGTTCACAAATACTGTCCTTTTTTAAAACTTTAAATATTATTAAAAATGAGAAATACATTTTTCAATTACAGGCAATCCTCAAGTTACAAACAACATAGGTTCTGTAGGTTTGTTATTAAGTTGAATTTGTATGTAAGTTGGAACTTGTGTAACTCCAGCCACACACACACACACACTTTGGATAGTATAGAAAAAGGTTAACACCCCTGTGGTGCTTGTTTTGCTGTCCATGTCCCTGTTTAGAAGATTTCACCTCATTTTTCCATCTCTGTGATAACTGGATTTTGAAAAATTTGGCTTGTAGAAACAAGGATTGGTGATAAAGCTTCAGTGGGAAATACCTTTTCCCCATAATAACTCTGACAGGAGTGGATTTCCCTTCCTAGAGGTAGATATATCTCTCACTTCCTGTTGTCTCAACCCTGTTCTTAACTATGAGTAATTTGCAAGTCAGATGTTTGTAACTTTTGGACTGCCTGTACTAGGCTTTATCTGTTTTGTGTATTCCAAAGGGGAATGTCTACTTCTTATTGGCAAACCTGTAAAGTCTGGTGTTTGCGATACTTAGTTGTTTTGCAGAACTGATGATGTCAAATTAAAAAAAAGGAGGAAAGATGCATTTTGCACTTGCAAGCCCTTCCCTGGTTTGTTTATTCTGCAAAGCCCAGGTCACCTTCTCATTGCCAAACCAGCTCAGGATGAAGTTTGCAGCAGTTTGCTTTCAACATATTGCTTGAACATTTATGTACTTGAGAACAAAGGAAAGTTAATAAACAGTACAGAAATGCCCAATTAAAGAGGGAAATTCCAATCAGTGTCTGGAATTAGAAATAAAATCAATCGGTTTTGTGAATTAATTTTTTAAAGATAGTTGATAGGTCAAAAGAGTACAATTGTGGCTTTGCTGCCAGAGTTCCTCTCAGTCTGATCACCAGAAGTAAAACGACTAGCACCATGGCCATGGGAAAGTGAAGCAGTTCAAAGTGATGCCCAAACACATCCATAATGACACACCGGTTCCCAAATTCACTGCTGAAACATTTTTGGATCAGTGTACTACCTGAAAACACTTTGAACACATATTCAAAGCACTTTCAGCTATCTAAAAAACTGCCCCCAAAACTGTTTTTGAAAGGTACTCATTTGACATGGGTTTGAGGTGGGCATGAAACAATGTCATATGATGGTTGGTAAGTACTTCCAGGCAGCCGCAAACTCATGCTAATAGCTTTGTGCAATAATGCCAAAGGTTTGCTGCATTGTCTCAATTTTGGGTTAGCTACAATTGAATACACAGATTTTGAGCCATAGGAGCATAAGAGACATGTGAGATCAGAATAAATGTTTCTATACTCCAAAACAATATGCAGATATTGGACAATTTCTTATGGGATGTCCAATGGCAGGCCACCACTGTATCATCAATCTCAACCATATCTCCTTAGTAAATTATGTAGAAGCATACTGCTTTTGATATATAGTCATCCTGCTTAGTCACCATTGATGGCCCTATCTTCCATGATTCATCTGTCCCTCATTTAAATCTATCCGATTAAGCATGCAATGATATATCTTGTATTATTGAGACCCACAGTTTAATGTAGAAATGCTTCTTCCCTGATAAACTTTGTTCAGGAGTCTAAGACAGGTATCCTCAAACTGTGACCCTCCAGCTGTTTGGACCTTCAACTGACAATTGAACAAGCTCGTTAGGTCTTCTGGGAGTTGGAGGCTCAAGCAGCTGGAGGGCCACAGTTTGAGAAGTTTACCAAAGGCTTTTGAAAATCTAGACAGGTGAGAGCTGGTAGCCAATTAGTAATAATTTGGCTGGAGAGACAATAAAATGCCCCAACTTTTGGTTCTTGATATTGATATTCACTGCCTAACATGCTATACACAACAGATCATATCTGATCCTGGAAATTAGGCAAGATTGGCCCTGGCTAGTAGTGATGACTGCTGATGAATACCAAGTGCCATAGGCTTTATTTCAGAGGAAGGAACTGGCAAAAATACCTCTGAATATTCCTGCCTAACAAAACTGTATGAAATCTATGGGTTCACAATAAATTAGCAGGTAACTTGAAAGCACATACATGCACATTGCCATTCACAGTAATTCTGTAGAGGAGTGGTTCTGTATTTAACAGGGGGTTGGACTGGATAGCCTATGAGGTAGAGCTAGTATGATTTCAGCATTAGGCTAGAATTCTAGAAAACCAAGGATGAATTCACATTTCAAAAATAAATTCTACTTTTAACTGTCATAGAAACATCTTATGGAAACCTGAGGCTTATAATTTTGAGAGACACTACAGTTCTATGGCTGAGAATTCTAATGCTCCTGCAAGGTGAGCAGTTAACACATAACACTGCTCTCTAAATTGCCAATCACAAGGTTCCATAGGATGTTGTTTTGGTATTTAAACTGTAATCACAGCATTGCGAATGAATCCTGAGGTAGACATATTCTTCTACATTTTCAAGGTCAACGTCATCTACTGTTACTGCAGCACTATCTGCAAAGTTGTTTGAGAGTACCTTCATCTTTCGCGTGTTCATCTTTAATCCAATTGACCAACTTCTGCTACAAAGCTCACCAAGCAAGCTGGAGGGTTCCGAGGCTCTGTGCATGATTTAAATTACATCATTGGTGAAGAATAGGTGATTAAATCTGTGCCCATTGATGAGTATACCTTTGCCCAACCAATTACAGCCTCCTTTTACGGAATAGCAGAAAAAAGGTTAGGTGGAATGGGATCACCTTCTTGTTTGAAAGGCATTAGCATTGTTGTACATCCACTATAGCATGCTTGGATGATGTTGATGTACTCTGCCTGTACTCTTTGCTCCCTCAGACTGTTCAGAATATGTCTACCTTGGAAGGCTGTTAACACAAAGGAATGAGCTGAAGCCCGAGCTGAACAAATGTAAGAAACCAGGATGGGCCACTTACAATTCTATTAAAACCTCTCAGACTCAACCAGAAGTACATCTCTATGAGCTCAATTGTTTGACTCGACCCTGCTGCATGCCCTATGCTATGGTGAAGACAATGATGAAGGCTCTCGTGGAACAACTACAGGTTGTGCATGCCTCCCTCAAAAGACAGCTTGTTGGGATAACTCTCTGAACTCAGAAAAAATGCAGACTGCACAACGAGGATGTTCAAAAATATTAAAAGTGAAAGATCCTCTACGCCACATTGCCCAACTCAAACTCCATTTTCCAGGTCATGTGATGCACAGAACAGATGGGCGCTAGAGCAATGCCACAATAACACTGTACTTGCAGAGATGCATGAGATATCTTGCTTGTCCCCCCACCCAATGGTCTGATTCATTCCATATGGCATATAATGTGAGAGAGGAACATGGTTGTACAGTGGTACACTGGCCAACTTGTTCTTGAAATACATATGAATGGAGGCAATTAGGGAAGATGTTGTGATCTGCACAAAAACTGAGGAATGGTAAATCTAAGTGAATGAGTCCCATGACTCAGACCCCCGCTCAGCCATGGGAGCTGATTGGGTGAATTTGGGTAAGTCAATCACATCATTTTGGTCTAAAATGAAAATATTTTATTTTATGCCTATCCTACCTTTCTCCTTGTACAGGGGGCAAAGTACCATAGAGTAATATAACTATTTATATAAAAGTTAAAGTTAAATAATTGTTCAGTCAAGACTGAAATAACAGTTCAGTCAAAATGAGAAGATGCAAGCAATATAAAATGTGATCTTTCTCTCACACACTACACTTTAAAAAAGATTTGTATTTTTAAAATTACTTTCCATACATTGTGTTCTGTTTTGTTAGTCAGCTAAAATATTCATTTTGTACAGTTTTTATAGCAAAACACATCTAGACTGTTTGTAATGTGAACATAGTTGCAGCTAAACCCCTGTATCATCAGCACATTTTAAAAGGCACAATTAGCCACGTAGTCAAAACTCCAGGTTATTTTCTTTCTTTCCTGCTCTCATCTTCTGTTACTTTGCGGTGACAGCTCTATTTTGGCTTTCTACAGGAATGTGAAATTAAATATGTCATGCTAATATTTCCAGACTGTACATTTCAGTTTTGTTGATCAGTCTTCTGCAATGTAACAAGTCTTTCTGAAAGCTATCTAACTCAACATTACTATGAAATGCTGTAAAGCACTGCCCTATGTTGAATTTGTAAATGTATGTGAACCATAAATAACTCAAAAGTGAATTGGACAGGTCTTTTCTCTTGGAATGATAGCCTTGCAGAATAGCTTACTACATATTTTTCTTCCATCTATTTATCTCCAATTGATTTTAAAAGTCATGATGAAAGAGAAACACAGGAATGGACATATGCCTCTGAAGCCAATGCTCACTTCAGGACTTGATTTCTCTCTCACTCCAGAGTTCCATGGTACTGAACACTAGCTTCAGAACTCTTTCCTGTTCAGACAATCCACAGACTCTGCAGGAACACAGAAAGGGTTATTCTCTATTGGTTTTGCTGGTTGAAGTTCTTCATTGGGACCTAATCGTACCATAAAATTAGGATCTGAGCTTCTGAGACAGAGTTGAACTCTTAACAGTCTTACCAAACAACAGGAAAAAATGCTCATGGATGATTTCAAAGAATACTGCATATGGTCCAAATTTTTGTGGATGCTTCAGTGCTCACATATAGCTTCTAGAAAGCTTGGACTTCTCCAATTACTGCTTTGCTGTGGCTGGCTCTGTGTCATTTAATAACCACTGTAATCAGGTCCTGATATGACAACTGGACACATATCTGCAGTCTTGAGCAAGACCTGCTTAGTTGGTTTGGGGCAAGTCCCTGTGTCTCAGTCCAATTCACCACATAGATTGGTGTGAGGTTGAAAAGCTGCCCACAGTTAACTGGAAGACATATACAATAAAATGTAACAAAGAAGAGGTGCATGGCTGCCCTCTTCCTCTCAATGTTCAAGACAACCTTGAGACCACACATACTTCAGTCATTCCTGGAAGGCCACCAGAGCTAGTAGGATCCTGTTCACTTTTCTTGGCAGTTCAGGTATTTGGATGGGTTTTGAGCGGTTACAAGATGTACTTACAAAATTATTGAGAGATGAGAGACCAAGGCCCCATCTACATTGCCATATAATCCAGTTTCTGATCCCAGATTATCTGTTTTGAACTGGATTATATGGAAGCAGACTCATATAATCCAGTTCAAAGCAGCTAATCTGGGATCAGATACTGGGTTATATGGCAATGTAGAAGGGCCCCAAATCAAGCATATAGCCCTCAGCAGTGTGACTTCCAGGATGCATGTCTTCACACTGTCACTGGCAAGTGTGGGCTTGCATAGGCAAGTTATGCCCAACCTCCCATTTGGTGCTGGAAGAAGTCCTTAAGGCCAAGAATATCAAACATTTCTGCAAATCCACATATTTTCAGCGGAAGCCCTGTACATAATAAGATGCAAATACTTCCTTAAAGGCAGAAAAACACTTTCTAAGTTAGTTTTACTTTAAGTTTGGTTGCTAATTTGAGCATGAGAAAAATTATTATAATTATCGTCATCACAACTATCATCATGATCATCCATCTTTATTTTTCTCTAGCAAAATGACAAAAACAACAGAAGGAATGGGAAAGAAATGTTGAAGTAATATTCTCCAATATTTCTCCCCTTCTTCTTAACCAGCATTTGGCATGACAAAATATATAAGCAGAAATTATAATGTAAAATATCAGGAAACAGAACAAGGAAAAAGTGAAGGAACAGAAGGAGCTAAAGAAGAATGAGAAGAGGGAGGAGAGAAAGCACATTTGGCCGAAGACAAGATCTATCATGGAGAATTAAAGATAGTGTATGCATGTTTTTGAAACAAATGTCAAATGACATGCTATGTGTCTTGACCCAAAGGTGTGGTGTATTATTTGTAGAAAATGTGACACAGTACATCAGTAAAATCTGCACTGAGCTGACAGAACTCTGATATTGTTAGGGACTTGCTTCATTATCATTTTCTCTGAAAGTCGACATGCAGGTAACAAGTGAGACTAAAAAACCAAAAAGAAAGGGGAGGTTCCTTCCTCTGTTGCAAAACAATGGTGTATCTTACTTGAAGAATCTGCATCCTCTGTTTTGGAAGAAATATGATATGATGCACCTTGAACACTGTGCACTAATTAGTTTTTAATGCAGAGAGCAGCATAATTAGAGAATTAGCAAACAATGATGAGAGTATAGGATGATTTGTGATATCAGCGTGCAAAAGCACCGGATGTAGACAAGAATTTGATTGGCAGGATTTTATTAAGTTTTTGACAGAATTCTGGGAGACTGGGAGCTCTTTTATGAAGCGTTTGCACATTAATCCAAGCACTAGGTCTCATTAATACTGATGAGTGAAAGTAGTTAATTGAGTTATGTATGAAGTACTGCTGATTAAATAATATTTTACTCCTTGCTACAGAATTAGCTCTGTTGTATTCATGGCTACTGTTGTCTTTTAACTCTAAATGTCACAGAGACCTTTTCCTTCAACCATGTCCTTTAATTTTTAACCATCTGTTCTGCTAATTTTTTAACCATCAGACATTTTTATTGCATGCTGGATCTCACTGGCCCTTTTAGAATCATCATTAGCCATCTGATATTGGGCAATTAAAATTTTCTGGACTTCCTCTTCAACACTGCCATCTTTTTGCTCTTTTGTGTCTTGTCTGAATTATATTGTGTAAACCTGAGAGCAGGGAACTGTTTGGTTGCTTTTTAAAAACTAGTAAAACACCATGTTTTACTAGTGGAGCTCCCGGTGGCACAGTGGGTTAAACCACTGAGCTGCTAAACTTGTTGACCGAAAGGTTGCAGGTTCGAATCCTGGAAGTGGTGTGAGCTTCCACTGTCAGCCCCAGCTTCTGCCAATGTAGCAGTTCGAAAACATGCAAATGTGTGTAGATCAGTAGGAACCACTCCGGCAAGAAGGTAATGGGCTTCATGCAATCATGCTGGCCATATGGCCTTGGAGGTGTCTATAGACAACACCGGCTCTTCAACATAGAAATGGAGATGAGCGCTGCAACCCAGAGTCACACATTATTGGACTTAATGTCAGGAGAAAACCTTTACTTTTACCTAAAACACCATGTACAGTGATGATGTTATATAGATAAATTAGATGATATCAGTAACAACAACAACACCACTTGGTTGCTACAGCATCCTAGTGCAAAATATATTTTATTTCTGCATGTTGGACATCACATCAGCACACATAAAAAAGCATGAGATGGCAGCGTAAGTAATCATTTGAACCTTGTGGTATTCTCTCTCTGTTATCTGATGATTTTGCATTTCCATAATTATAAAAGTAACTCAAACCATAATAGCTACACAGCATTATCTCACCTTAAAAGTAAATTTTACTGCAATACATTTATATCTTGGCATTGGGGAAAGGAATTCATTCCAAATGGGTGATCATTTCTTGCCAGTTATCTTCACATAAAAAATACTTGCCTATAGAGTTGTATAAACCTCACCCCATGGAATCCCTGTCCTGATTCAGAATGTGTTAATGAGAATTATATTATGAAGAATGGTGCCTGGATAGGAAAAAACATATGCCATTTGCCATATTACAAAGTGAGTATTTTCTCATTTCCAGTGAAGCCTCCAATCGCCCATCCACATCTTTTCTCAAATTTGCTGAAATGGGAATGGCTGACAAATGCAAACCATTGAAATGTATCACTTTCATGAGTGTGCATGGCAACAGCTAGATACACCACAAATGTAGAAATCCTGAATTCTATGGTTGCTGAGAATCCTTTCCGCTGCCACTACAGAGCTTTGAAAGGCTACCTTTTAATAAGAACTCCCAGAATCCAACAGGGCCAGTTATAATAATTTTCTGTGTTGTCACTTTTTGGGCTGCTTTTATAATATCTTTCTTTCACTTTCCCCCAACTTTTCCCTTATGTTCTCAGATTATATTTCTTTGGCTGTGAAATGAGTTCAAAATGCAAAACGAATTTGCACTCAACTCAGCAGGGTGGAAAAAAAAGGAGGGAGCAAAAACTTCCCAGTAGGCTCAAACAAAAGCCATCAGCTCCAGTATCTCCTAGCATGTCTGCTTTCTCTTCATTAATAATGTTTGCCATCTTGACCACATTCTGATGTTGCTTGTTCCAGTTTTTATCCATGAAATGTTGAGAACATGGATTATATGAGGTTGTCCAAGGTCTGGTCATAAGTAGTGACTGAGGCCCCTTCTATGCTACCATATAATCCAGGTTATCAAAGTAGATTATCCACATTATCTGCTTTAAACTAGATCATGCGTCTATACTGGCAGATAATCCAGTTCAAAGCAGATAATCTGGATTATATCAGGCAGTGGAGAAGGAGCCTTAGAAGGCAAAAGCTGGCCCTGACACTGGAAGAAGCTTTGATGAAAAATATTCCAGGAGAAATTCAATACTTGCTGCATATAGGGAGTCTTGAACTGGGTTTTCAAATCCAGAATTAGAAATTTAAACTACATATACCTTGATATATATATGATTCTAGAAATATTTCAGTTCCTCTATATTTTGTAGCATTTTTTTCTGAAGGAGAAGTAAATCTGGCTGAAGACAAATAAAACATTCAATGACAGCAACTTGGATAAACCAAGTGTTAAGAGGAGTTAAAAGTTTATCCATTTCATCTCACCCAGATGGATCTTAAACTAGATGCCTGGGATTCAGCTTGGATCCTTTGTAAGTCACTTACAGACTTGTTAGTTGTTTCCAGGGATAGTAACAGGGCTTTTCATGCATTCCAGCTGATCAATAGTTTAGCACATAAGACAGAATTTAATACTTCATCACAGTGGAATGGCAACAAGTATCGCTGAACTTAATGAAGCTGAAAGATGGTCAGCATTACACTGAATTAGGTTGTAATTAAAATATGCTCTAAAATAGATCATGCTTTATTTCCACTGGCAGGCTGTCAAACTGACCTCATGGTCCTGTTTTCCATGAATTTATCTAGGATTTATGTAGCATTCTTATAATTGGTTTTAAATGCCTTTATTGGCAAACTTAATGAAGAAAATGGTTCAAATTCCTTTCCTCTGAAGCAGAGCATAAATAAAAGAGAAAAAGAACAGCATTCAAGCAAATAATTCCACAGATCCATCCAAATAGTCAAGAGAACTTGCTAAGGAGAAAGTACTGAATATAGATAGTAAAATGCAAGCATCATGAATATCTATTTTCTCCATATTTCTTGATAGAAAGACAGGCTACCAGTTCCTCTTTGTGTGTAGCACCTTCTATATTGCCATATAAAATCTAGATTATCTACTTTGAACTGGATTATATGGCAGTGTAGACTCATATACTCCAGTTCAAAGCGGGTAAGTTAAATTAACATCCTATATTAATAGAGATTTTTTAAAACACAAAAAAGTCTTGTCTGATTTACCTTTTATTAAACACAATGGAAAATTATTTAAAACAGTGCAAGCTGAGCAACTGTTATCTGGAATTTCCAAAATTCACAAGACTGATATCTACGTGGGTGGCTGAAATAGTGATAGCATTGCTTTCTGATGGTTCAGTGTGTGCAAACTCTTTCATGCACAGTTATTTAAAATGTTGTATAAAATTATCTTCAGGTTACATGTATAAGGTGCATATAAAACATAAATGAATTTCATGCTTACGCTTGGGCTTTGACTACAATATATCTCATAAATGAAATATATGCAAATACAAGTTTTCCAAATTCACAAAAAAATCCAAAATCGAAAACAGTTCTCTCCTCAAACATTTTGAACAATGGATACTCAACCTGTAATGCAGATGAGGAAAAGAGAGATGAGAAGAGACTCCTGCATGTTGAAAGGAAAACCTAGCAAGGACTGGAGAATTAGAGGCATTAGTGTCAAGTGCTTAGCCCTAAGGATAAGTAAATAACAGTCCTGGACACTGACAGACGCCTAGCTGCTTTGGCTACCAGGCAGGCAATCAGTCAATAGCAGCCCACAGAGAGAGGACTACAGGGCTTCCATGGGGCATATATTACTCACATCTAAGAAGGTCAGTAGATATTAGAGTCCTTAGAGAATGCCATGTGCCTTCCCAGGACAGGAAGACTATAAAGATCAAATGCTTTCTCCAAAATTGTGTCCTTCCTGTTCTTTCCAGATTTTTTTTTAAATGATAAAATAATTTCCTTATAGAATGATGAAATGTTTGAGACAAAATGTTCTTATATTACTTGCTCCCCCAAAATCACTTCTAACAGCAATGTAGCAGAAATATTTTTATGTAACATCAGATCATTGCAATTCCCGATGTTGGTTTCCTCCCCCCCCCCTGCCCAATTCTTGTGATATGAATTATTACATTATGAGTTTTTGACATTATGAAGGACTGAAACAATCAAAATGGTTTTCTTTGATAAGTAGATATGGTTTATTTTCTTTTTCTTTTTTTCTGTTCCTCATAAATTGGCAAAACTGAAGACATTTATTACTGTTCATGTGTTCTTTCCTGTTCAGGATAATTTAGCTCCATTTCCAACAAAATTAAAACAAGAAGGATTCAGTTTTGTAATTATTACCTGAATAAATGTTACTTTAAATATTCCATACATCATAGTTTTATGCCAAACAATGTTATACACAATGTTTTTAATGTTCCTAAAGTAACAAAATGATTACCAATTAGTGAAGTATGGAAACATAGCATTTCCCCATTTTTTCTGAAATTGTCTGTTTTCTTCTTTCCCAAAATGGAATGGATTCCAAATTTTTAGAAATTCTTTTACATTTTTAAATTTTCTTCACTTGACCAGTCTTAGTCTGCAAGATTATATTGCATCAACATGATTATAATGTTCAATTTGATGAAAGTAATAGTAAGACTAGATTCAGCTTTGATCAGATCTCACCTGGAATACAATGTCCATTTTGGAATATTAGAGTTTAAGGAAGACATAGACATGTTAGAATGCATCTTGAGGATGGCAACAAAAATTGTAAAAAGATGCAAAAACCAAGCATTGAACAGCTGAGAGATTTGGATTTGGATATATGGGAAAGATTGAGAGGAGAGATGCAATTTGTCCCTAATTTTCTTCTCAATTTAAGTAACAAATAATTTATGTAATTTTGGTGCTAGAAAGACTTCAAAACCCACAACATTTCTCAAAGTCTCATCACAATCCAGGACTTAATTTATGCAAAATTCACAGGTGGTTGTTTTGGACAGAAATCAGGTCTCTCTGAGCAGAATGCATTTCTGTGTAGAAAAAGCTGTTTTCAGTGCAAATCAACTACATGTTAAGAGGTGGACCGTAAATTCAATGAATGAATGAATGAATGAATGAATGCGCAAATAAGTGCTTTTTCCTATGCAGAATATTCCATTTTCAGTGCAGATCAACAACATGCATATTGTGCAGCCAAGGTCTCCTAACTGTAGCATTGTCTGCACATGAAACAGTTTTTGATGAACATAAAACATTATTTTCTACACAGAAAAATATCTTTCCAATGCAGATCCTCTGAAGATGCCTGCCACAGATGAAGGCAAAATGTCAGGAGGAAATTTGGCTATACAGCCCAGAAACCACACAACACCCCGGAATATACTGTATTTTAAAATAACCCATGCTAAATTTACACTGCAATCCCAAACTGCAAAAATTCTACTTAGCCCAGGATCCTTCTTGTCTAAATTTCCTGATACTAGAAAAATACAATGTTCAATATTTTTAAAATATTTTCAACATGTCTTTCTATCCATACATGAAAACTGATACAATAGTTATTTAAAATGTCTAAAAGAATTTCATGTAGACTATAAAGTGAGCTTGTTTCCTATACTTTGAAAGATTAGAACTCAAACCCAACAGATTCCAATTACAAGAAAAAAAATCCACCTAAACATTAAGAAGAATTTCTTGATGGCAATTCAATCTGCTGAAAGATTGTGGCATTGTAACCCCCTCCCCCACACCTAAGAAAACAAAACAAAAAATGAAACAGCCCATCTCCTTTGGCATCTAAAACTCTTCGAACAACTAAGCTCACTTTTGGTAATTGTTGAATTAGTATAGATAGTTTCCATTTTAGAATCATGACTTGGCTTTTATTTTCACTGATAGTGAGTCATTCGTTTAAAAGTACTCTATACTGTGAAAATTCATTATTCCATAATTATTTTATAGGGGAAATTAAATATTTCATTTCTCAGACTTGATATTAATTGCCACAAACACACAAATGGGTTAAAAGGTAGCTGTTGTCTTAACGAACTCTGCCCATGTTTTATTGAACAGTATATGCTCTGCTGACAGTGTCCAGAGAGAGGTTATACAGTGTTGCCTTAATAACTTGTTTTGACTTAATGAGGTACATTTTCAGAGGTTTTGAGAAAGGATGCTTATGCAAATCCCAAATCATGCTAATCATGTAGAAAGAAAAGAGGGAAATGCATTCCCTGGATTCTGTGTCAACAACTGTACAGCTTCTTATATGGAATTTGAAACAGATTATAAATGGAACAAAGGCTCCCTTTGTTTATTTTCTGATTAAACTGGAGCCAGCTCACTCATAGCCAGACTTGTTCTCTCAGTACAATGTTAGAATTGAACCTGAGTGGTATCATTTTCATATCTCTCATTGTGACTCTTATACATTTTCATTGACTTCATGTCTGTTCTGGATCCTACCCAAATGTACTTCCTTGTTCTTCCAATTCTTCAATGATAACACTTGCCTTCATGTCTCCGCATAGTTATCATGTTACATTCCTTCTTATGACTTCTTTATTACAGGGTGTTCAAATACTGTCAATGTTTCCTTGCTGTCTTCCACCAATGAAAACTCAGATATAGGTCAAAACCAGTAGAAAGGCAGCAGTGTTGCTATCACAACTTCAATTCTCCCACAGACCCCCCCCCCCGAATAAAATAACACAAAGGGCATAAAATTGCCCCTGTTCTCTCTACAGTTAAAAGGCCGAAAACAAGGGAGTTCTCTATTATCATTAATGAATTTCCATGGAACTTGACCCACAAATTGGATGGGAGAAGTCCAGATGAAGGAAATCCATATAAGACCAATTTCACTGAGACATTCCTTGGAGATTGAAAATACGTAGTAATTTCCTGTTTTTGAATGTTCCTTCTTCAAACATTTAGACTTATCCAGAATGTTGAAACCATCTTCTGAAAACATACAAAAAGTGGGGTTATTATTAGAAGTGTGTGGAAATGCTAAGCCCACGCACTATATATCTGGCATATGGTTTGTGGATCTCTCTGCCAGTATTCATGACAGTTCAAAATCTATATATATAAATCTGTTAGGTTGGTTCAACCGGACAGGTAAACTCTAAACCCCCCCAACGAAACTGCACCAAAATTGCCATGGCCCTAGGACAACCCACTCGGTACAAACTAATCCACTCACAATTACAAACAACACAACAACACACTCACAAAGTGGCAAAACAACTGAGCATGCGCACTGCCGCAAAGTCCCCAGCGCGCGCGCACACATGGCCGAACGGCCGAACGGCACTTCCCTCCCTCCCTCGCCCAGCACGAACACGTCGCCGCCACAAACACACACACACGCATCGCAACTTCCTCCCACCCCTTCCGGCCCTGAAACACTCCTTCCCTCCTCCAACGCAGCTCTGGTAAAACACGCCCCCTCCCTTCCCCGCAACACAACCAAACGCCGGTAACAACCCCTCCCCCCGCTAACTCACCACACCTCCCTTCCCCGCAACACACAAACACACACGCCGCTAACGCACACCTCCTCCCTTCCCCGCAACACAACCAAACGCCGGTAACAAACCCCCCTGCCTTCTACACAAACACACACGCCGCTAACTCACCACCCCTCCCTTCCCTGCAACACACAAACACACACGCCCCTAACACACACCCCCTCCCTTCCCCGCAACACAACCAAACGGCGGTAACAAACCCCCCTGCCTTCCCTGCCACACACAAACACACACGCCGCTAACACACACACCATCCCTTCCCCGCAACACAACCAAACGCCGGTAACAAACCCCCCTGCCTTCCACACAATCACACACGCCGCTAACTCACCACCCCTCCCTTCTCCTTCTTACCTCCTCCTTCTTCTTCCCCAATCTCACCTCCTCCCCCTCCTTCTTCCTCCCCTCCCCTCAAGGCGAGAGAGGCTTCGTGCAAAGCTAGGCCCCGCACAAAGCCTCTGTTGCCTAAGCCGCGCCCCTGCCGCCCGCTTCCTTCTTGCCTTTTTGGACGACTCCGGCCAGAGGGAGGGACGACGGAAGAACAGCAAAAGAGGCGAGTGCTGGGAAGGGAAGGGAAGGGAAAGGCGGGGGGGGGGAGAGGAAGGGGAGGCTCCACAACACAACACAACGTCTCACAACAGAAGGAGTGACCATCACTCAAACAATTATGATTTTGTCATTTGCGAGATGTAGTTCCTGGGATTTACAGTTCACCTACAATCAAAGAGCATTCTGGACTCCACCAATGATGGAAATGAACCAAACTTGGCACACAGAACTCCCATGACCAACAGAAAGCACTGGAAAAGATTGGAGGGCATTGACCTTGAGTTTGGGAGTTGTAGTTCACCTACATCCAGACAGCACTGTGGACTCAAACAATGATGGATCCGGACCAAACTTAGCATAAGCATTCAATACGCCCAAATATGAACACAGATGAAGTTTGGGGAAAATAGACCTTGACATTTGGGAGTTGTAGTCACTGGAATTCACAGTTCACCAACACTCAAAGAGCATCGTGAACCCCACCAATGACAGAATTAGGGCAAACATGCCACACTGAACCCCTATGGCCAACTATGGCCAAAATACTCAAGTTTACACACAAGCATAAAGAAGGGGGAGGAAGGAGGGATGCCAGAGACAGAAAGAGAGAGGGAAAGAGGGGAAAGGAAGGAGTGTGAGAGAGAGAGAAAGAGGGAAAGAGAGAGAGAAAGAGGGGAAAGGAAGGAGTGTGAGAGAGAGAGAAAGAGGGAAAGAGAGAGAGAAAGAGGGGAAAGGAAGGAGTGTGAGAGAGAGAAAGAGGGAAAGAGAGAGAGAAAGAGGGGAAAGGAAGGAGTGTGAGAGAGAGAAAGAGGGAAAGAGAGAGAGAAAGAGGGGAAAGGAAGGAGTGTGAGAGAGAAAGAGGGAAAGAGAGAGAGAAAGAGGGGAAAGGAAGGAGTGAGAGAGAGAGAAAGAGGGAAAGAGAGAGAAAGAGGGGAAAGGAAGGAGTGAGAGAGAGAGAAAGAGGGAGAGAGAGAGAGAAAGAGGGGAAAGGAAGGAGTGTGAGAGAGAGAAAGGGGGAAAGAGAGAAAGAGGGGAAAGGAAGGAGTGTGTGAGAGAGAGAGAGGGAAAGAGAGCGAGGGAAGGAAGGAAGAGAGGCCAGGCAGAGACTTCAAAACTCTTACTAAAGGCCACAGCAACGCGTGGCAGGGCACAGCTAGTATCCTAATAAAAAGGTAAAAAGGACATGAATGAATTACTCACTTTTCTTTGCCAAAAACCAAGCCTGTTCTTTCCATATACATATTTTCCTGGTTAGTAATGTCAACTTGTCCCCAACAGGTAAGTTCTCTAAGCATATAATTTTTTAAAAACCCCAAGTATTCATAAGCTGATATACACAGTTACCATGGATCATTAATGGTAAACAGTTTTCTTTGGAAGTTAGCACATTTCTTTGTCTTTCAATGCATTTCAGAGAAGAAAACACAAAAAAAACTGTGAACATATTTTTTAAAATGTAAAATGACTCAAAAGACATACCTTTCAAAAAATCCATAGAAAGATGTATCCATTATAAATTCACAAGAAAGCAGTACACTGGAAACAATATTCTCCACAGCAGTCATTAATTCCCGTGTAAGAAAAACCTGACACAAATCTGGGAGAGAATCATAGAATCATAGAGTTGGAAGAGACCTCATGGGCCCTCCAGTCCAACCCCCTGCCAAGAAGCAGGAATATTGCATTCAAATCACCCTTGACAGATGGCCATCCAGCCTCTGTTTAAAAGCTTCCAAAGAAGGAGCCTCCACCACACTCCGGGGCAGAGAGTTCCACTGCTGAACAGCTCTCACAGTCAGGAAGTTCTTCCTCATGTTCAGAATAAAAATGCACAATCTGAGAAATTTAATGGGAATGATAGATTTTTATATCCTTAATAAGAGAAAATACTGTAATTTGTCAGACCATGTTAATCCTTTCTTATATCTATAAATAAAAACTGTATTTCAGGTGCATGATGGCCTTGTGTTATCCCCTGGGGTTTGAATACCCAAATTTGTAGGTGCTGAAATCTCACTATATACAATGATATAATAAAATTGTATACAAAGTGACAAAATCAAGTTTTGCCATTTGGTTATTTAAAAATATATATTTTAAGGCCTGGGGTGATTGAAGCCATACATACAGAGGACCAACTTTATGGTTGCAATTGCTTTCCTTCAGTGCTTTTTGACAGTAAGCAAAGTTCTCCTACCATTCATCTCAAAGAAATCTCTCTTAATGGTTCAGGTGTTTCTTTAGAGTTTACAGGTGAAAAATTTAAATCCTATCCCATAGACAGGTGTCAACCTTATATATTGCTTTCTTTACTCACTAAGATCCATGTGAAAAACTGATATCAACATATATTAGTAAAAGTAATATCAAAGGTCATGTTTCTGGCTTGGTGTTTTCTTTCCAGACTTCCAAATAGGTGCTGAAGATTCTTACCATGTAAACTAGTCACAAAAAGGACCTCAGCAACTTTTTGAGTTAATAACTTGTGTACTTTGAAAAACTAAGTAACTGACTGCATATTGCCTGTAATCTCCGCATCTTCTTTCTGCTTTGATGCTCCAATTAATGGAGTATCAGTTCTTAGAAAGAAGGAGCATAAATGGCCCAATGCCATCTCCCTTAAAGCATCATCCATAAAGTGAACACTGTATTGATTTTTTAAAACATTGTATCAGGGAATTCTTTCTTCAAGGACTAAAAATAAATCTTTGATGGTTTTTGCATTTCTCCAATTCTTCAATTTCTTATACTTTATTTACCTTTAGAGATGGGAGAATATTTAAAAAATCATTTCAATGATAAAAATGTGTTCTTTGAGCACCAGGACAGAATCTTTGCATTGTTTAAGCAGAAAATGTTTTTTTCTGTGCACAACAATGACATATGAGTTGTATGCAGAATATATTCTTAGCTACAGATAACTTTCAAAAGAGTACAGAGGGAGGTGGGGCAGCAGCCTTCAAGCCAAGAGAAACAATGGGGGCTGGAATTAATGGCACTGCATCTATTGTTTGTGAGTGGAGTGAGAATACGTAAGAACACAGCTACTTGCATGCAGAGCCATTACCACAGGGCACCTGTGCAACTGCTTCAGTATGGGCTCTGGATACTCCATTCCTACAGCTGGAAAGAGGGGCAAACTCTCAGCTTTCAACCAATTGACAGTAAGCATATGTGTTAGTGGCATCTGCTACTTTGTAACTGATGATAGTCCTGTAGGCTTCAAACACTGTTTACACAGACATATTTAAATTAATAATTTGAAATTAACACCGTGCACAAGCTGTGACTCTCTACAATTCGGTCATAGAGCTATGATTCTCCTAGACAGACAGATAGATTCCACCTATTTCATTATTCTTGTTAAACATAATTTCTTAGATTAAATAATTTATTTGTGTAAGAGGATGATTTAAATTAAAAGAAAAGAGATTCTACCTAAAATCAGGGGGAAAAACCTTGTTGGTAAGAGCTGTTAAGATGCCTCAGAGCGTCATGGAGTCATCTTCTCTGGAGGTCTTTAAACAGCAGTTAGATGGTCATCTGTCAGGAGGGCTTTGAATGTGTGCTTCTGCATGGCAGGGTTGGACTGGATGGCCCTTATAGTTTCTTCTAACCTTATGATTTTATCATTTCAGAATTATATTGAGCAACTGTCTTCAATTTAAACAATATTATTTATGACTTATGAACCAATGTGTCATTAGATAGTAATAGTCCTCTTTGGTCTCTTTCGTCCTTGCAAAAACATATACAATATTTCTGTAGAGTACAGTAATCAGAACATGCAAGAATCTAATTCCAAGGGACAGTCTATGAACATTTTATTTGGTCCCAATTCTCAGAAATTTTGAGCTTTCTTTTTCCAATTCACATGTACCCCAATCTCATTAACTGTGGCTTAACATCACTATGAGTCTGATGTGCTTTTGCAGTTATCTACTGATAACTTCAACAAAAACAGCTCAATGCAAGGTTCTTTTTTCTCCACTTTGTATGCTTCCTCTGCTATTATTTTACATCTCAAGACTGTACCTGCAAATAGTTCCTGTGTCTGAAACTGACACAGTCACTTATGAAACTGTCTGTCTGCTTTTCAAATCACCATTATGAGACATGCCAAAAACTGAAGAACATGTACTTCTTCAATGTGCTGGTGTTTAACAACAAGCTCAAGCTGACATTTAAACAGAATATGAGTGCTATATTAAGTTGTGAAACAATTGTTAAATGTTCTAGTCATCTCAGTTGTATGCCTGAATGAAAGTTTGCATCCTGAGGCCCAAATTGAATGGCATGGTTGTAAAAAGGGGAAAGCCATGTTTAGTGTGGGTGGATCTTCACAAAACAGCTGAGAGGTAGGTAGGTTACCTAACCTATTTCTTTCTCTCCTTACCTGAATCCATTGGACCTTAATAACTTCCCTTTTTTCAGGCAAGGTGATAGAGAAAGCAATGGCTCAGCAAACTCCAGGCAGTCTTGGATGACACACACATTCTTGATCCATTTCAAACCGGCTTCAGAGCAGGATATGGAGTTGAAACTGTTGTGGTCACCTTAGTGGATGATCTCCCTCTTAACACTGACAAGGGGTGTGTGTCCCTGTTGGTGCTTCTAGATCTTTCAGCTGCTTTTAATACCATCAACCATGGCTTCCTTCTGGAATGCCTGAAAGGACCTTTGTGAATTGGAGGCACTGTGCAGCGGTGGCTTTGGTATCTCTCAGGAAGGTTCCAGATGGTGATGCTTGGGAATAAGCTGTTCCTTTAAAATATTTTTTAACATTTACGTTAAACCCCTGGGAGACATTATACTGAGGTATGGGGTGGGGTATTATTATTATTATTATTATTATTATTATTATTATTATTATATTGATGACATATAAATATATTTCTCTGTGTTCCCTCTTTTCTTCATAAAGGTACCCAGTGATGGCCAGAAGTTCTCCAGAGCTTTTGTCACAGTGATAAAAGGCAGTCCCAGTAGCTTCCATTTCCTTTTCTCTGTAGAATAAAATGGATGGTATTGTTGGCTCATGTGGACAGCTGGACCAGTTTGAATTAGAATGGATTCAGCTGTCCACACTAACCCTGAAGTTCTGGTCCACTACAGAGTTTCAGAGAAGTCCCGGAGCAGGCCTGCATACCCTGCATCTGTCCAGGTATGTGGGCCTCCAACTTCCAGAAGCTGTAGCCCGATGTTTAAATCGCCAGGAATTCTGGGTGCTGAAGTCCAAAACACCTGGAGGGTCACAGGTTTTGCTAGCCTGCTTTGGAATTTCCTTGTAACTCTGTAGCAGATCAGCAACTATCAAGTCCTTTAAAGATCTGCTGGAAACCATAAATAGAAACCTCAAACAGAGAGGGATGAGCTAATACCAAAGTCCAAAACTCAATTGCCAGGAATACTTTAAACAAACATGAGCCAAAGTCTAAAAACAATAATTGAGGATTCATAGTCTGGGTTCCAAGGTTAAACGCTAGAGTTTCTTTCCACAAACTGAAATCAGAGTCCATAAATTCCACACCAGGTAGTCAGTCTGGAAGTCAAGGCTGAAGATTCAAGATAGTAACAGGGGCCTAAACAAGATTACAGGAACCAAAGTCAGAGTCCAAAGTCAGGAATACTGGGAGTTCTTGGAGACAAATCAAGGGGGAACAGAGACAGGTTCCAGAACAAGGATACAATGAAGCCAAGGTTAATATCCATGAGATAGAAATGCCAGGAAATCATGAGCCAAACAAAGGGTATCAGCAGAAGCAGTATCCGAAACCAGAACACAAAAGTTGCCTGCTACCAAGAGCCATTCTTCTCCAAGCCCCTTTATCTTCAGGCCTCAGCTGCCATTTCAGCAAGGCTTCACAGGTAATCACAAAAGCGTGATGCTATCCTTGAGGATGATGTCAGATGAAACCCTTCCAAACTTACTCCAAATACTGGAGAGTGTCCACTTCTATTGAAGGCTTACCTTACCAGTACCTGAGCCAGGCCAGTCAGATTCCAGACCATGACACCATACTGAGCTATGGTGATCACTAGGAGACCCCAGGAAATTTACTGGTCTAAATCCCATAGGCAAGTCCTAACAGCGTTCTTTTTCTGAATCACCTTAGGTATCATATTGTGAGAAAGGTAGTTTTTTTTTTAAAAAAAAGTAAGCAAGTAAGGCCCATCAATTTGTAATATGATATTTATCTGCATTCAAAATCATTATTCATCAATTCTATTTGACTGGAGACTAACAACTTCCATTCAGCACTAACTAATCACAAAGATTAAAAAATGAGTCAAATTAGAGTCAACCCTGTGGGTTTTTGAGAAAAGGTGGGGTGATGGAAGCAACACCAGTAATGACAAGAGCAAATGGAGAATTGACCAGATTCATTTTAAAGAGCACAACAGAAGTCACACAAGTAAGGAGAGATGGAAGGAGTAGTCTGAGGCTCCTTCCACACAGCTGAATAAAATCCCACATTATCTGCTTTGAACTGGAATATATAGCAATGTGGACCCAGATAACCCAGTTCAAAGCAGACCTTGTGGGATTTTCTACCTTGATATTCTGGGTTATATGGCTGTGTTGAAAGGCCCTGGGACTGTATAATGGGTAATAGAGTTACCACAAGTAATACAATAATCATGAGGGTCAAAAGAAGTATATGAATAGATTTGAAATACCACAATATAACATGATATACTTGTCATAAGGACAAGTAATTCTGTGATAGAACTATTTTGTATGCATATGTTTTCAGTACCAACTTGCTCACATCCACTGACTTCATTCCACTTACCTCCAATGCACATGCAGAGAATGTGAGCATGGTCTGTCCAGTTTGCTTTCCTGCTAATACACAATCAGTGTATTCTCTTTTCTGCTAATACACTCAGCTTCATGATTCATTCATTGCATTTCCCAGAACAAAAAAGAAACTGGCTGCCCTGCAGACACAGTACCCAACAGAAGCATTCATCTGTATACTATTTTCTTGTGGCTTTCTTTTAGTAACTGCTTTGACATTAATCTACATCCTTCCAAGGTTAAAAAAAATCACAATAGTTGTTATGGAAAAAAAATAAACATTAGAAAAATCCAAACATAAATAAGGTAACTGTCTTTTGCCAGAACAATGAGGGTTCTTCCTATGGAACATAAATAAGTCATAACTCCCCATGTTGATTTATTTCTACATCTTGATGGAGAAGCAACCTTTATCATTCACAATGCAGCTTTCCCATCTTCTTGAGTCATAAAAAGAAACTGAATTATGGTTTCTCATAAAGAATAATATATCTTTCTCCCCCTCCTTTTTTGCCCCCCCCCCCCCAGAAGAGCTATGACACTAAATTTTGACCAAAGGTAGATGATGTCTTCTGCATCATCTTTTCACCATGTGACCCGGATAATTTTATTACCAATGAACACATTAATTTAGGAAAAATAAGCACCTTTTCAGTAATATATTTCAAGAAAAGCATTGCAATATAGAAAGGGTCCCATCCATAATAAACTAGGGTAATGTTGCTGACAGATGTTGCTAGACCCTGATTCTCAGTTAAGTAAGGCAAGTGACTCTCTCTCAGCCAACCTCCCTCACAGAAAGGACAGAAAGATTGGTTGAAACCACCAGCAGTCAGTGGTTCAAAGGGGTGATGGTAATGTCTTATTCTGCTTTAATGACAGGGTGACTAAGGTTGAAACTATGTTGCTATAGAGTATAGAATATACGACTGCTCTCCATATCCATCTTCATCAACAGTTTCAACCACCCACAGCTTTAAAATATTTTTTAAAAAGATTCCAAAAGCAAATCTTGATTTTGTCATGTTGTATAACGGATACCATTTTACTATGACATTGAGCATGTATAGATTTTGGTATCCACGAGGGATCCTGGAACTAAATCCCAGCAGATTCCACTCCAGTCAGCCCACAGCCACCAAGAGCAGAACGTTTTCCCATATTATTTTCTATAGCTTTCAGTTTTTGTGAGTTAATAGCTTTTTAGCTTGAGTCCTTGAAATGTGCATAAAAATACCTGAGCAGCTAAACCAATGGAAAGTTTCAGTTAATAAGCTAAAGTGAAAGTCTTATGGCAAGTTGTTATTTTATATAATGTGGCCTGAGTTTCCTGCAAGGTTATTGTTTTTCATTTGGGGACAAGAACAAATTAAGGAACCACAATTGAATTTAGCAAATCTGTATTTTCTGTTCTTTAATTTGATACAATCAGACCTCCAAATAACCATAGCTTTGCCATAGCTAATTCTGCAACTTCAAAGATAGACGAGAATGACCAGAAAACTAATGTACTGCACAAATAATTTGCAAACATTCATTCTCTACTATTAATTTTGTTACAAGTTCTCCAAACTCTGTTACAAAACACTATGCCTATCTCAAGGACTGAAGTCATAGAAATACACATCATTTATGCACAGGTCTTAATTTATAAATTTATAAATGGATACTGTGATTCCTACAATATTGCATAGCATTGAATCTTAATGTCCAAAATACCAAATACTTAAAAATTCTGTCTTTAGTGTGGATTCACAGACATTGCAGTTTTGTGTTTGTAGCAACTGATACCAATACAATTGTTTAGGAACAATAGGAATCATTGAAAGATTCATCCTATAAAAATGCAATTAATCAATGTGATACCAACATCAAACAGCACGTTTGAACACGTTTTTTTAAAAATGGTTTTAAAAAACAACAACAAAGCCTAGGTTCATATAATATATCAGATTATGAATGTTACATCCTCCAAGTGATATATTAAGGGAATTCTTACTGAAATTTGGTAGTGGAAGATGATCCCTTTTGATCCCAGTGGCATAGTTCAGATACACAATCCTGGGTTTCCTTAGGGCAATGTTTCTCAAACTATGCTCCTTCAAGTGTTTTCAAATTCAGTTCCCAGAAATCTCAATCATCTTACCAGCTGTTAGGAATGGTGAGAACTGAAGTCTAAAACATCAGGAGGAGCACAGTTTGAGAAACTCTGTCTTAGAGGAACCAATGGATTTTGATCCATCAGATTTAAGGCTTCTTCTGACCTGCTCTGTCATTTCGTCTAAACCCAGAGGAAATGACACCAGTAGTAGAACTTTCTGGAGGCACACATAAGAACTCCTGGTGTGTCTGATGGCAGACAGGCACCTCTGCTCCTAAACCCCTTACATTTTGCATATCTAGGATTGCCCTCTGATTATGCAATCTTATGCATACATACTGTTGGTCCTCTATAACCATGGATTTTGTATTCAAGGATTCCAGTCATCCATGTCTTAAAAATATTTTCCAAAAAAATATCAAGCCTTGATTTTGCCATTACTATGCCATTATATATGATGAAACTTAAGCATTTGTGATTTTTTTGTATTCATGGGGGCACCAAGGAACCCACTATATCTGCTTAGACATAAATCCTACTTAGTCTAATGGCACATCAAATAAGTGGGCAGCACACTGTAGTTGAAGTCATATACTGCAATCACTACTTTGCCCTAAGACAGTGACCTGGAAATAGGGAAGGTGCAATTACACCACAAAAGGGTCATGCATTCTCATTGAGTCCCCCTAGGGGTGAGAAAAGCGGTATTAAATACTGTAAATAAATTGTATGCCCTCAATCCTTTGTGCTCTAAAATGTGTTGTTTCAAACCACGTACATCTATACCTCTACAAATCAAACAATATGTGGAAGAAATGCTTTGAAAATAAAGGAGTAGCAGTATTGACCCATTCTTGATTCTGAAAACCCCCCAAGACTTACAGGTCATCCTTGGTAGGCTTATTTAAAGGGATTGAGTTCCAAGAATTGGTTTTGTACAATGTACAGATACCAGCAAATTAAAATCTATGTAAAATGAATTCCTGCTTCACTAGTTTTAAATGATGTACCCAAGCTGAATAAAGGCTTCTATTTAGTTGTTGTCAACCACTATGCTTCATTTTCTATGTTAACCAAATAGCACACATGCTTGTTAATAAAATATACAGTGTGGAATATTTAAATTGGAAACTGAAATCAAATCTGTCTGTCTATATACATATTTGTGTTTGTTGGTAAATCAAATCACTTAAATCAAGAATTCAGTTCATGTTGAATTAAACAAGTTTTGGCTTATTTCTGTTTGCAAAATCACCTTATATCTGCAGACAATTATCCATTTGACTGCATTTGTCTTTAGATCAAGCCCTTCATCACATCATAGACAGACTTTCTTGCTTCAGATCCCACCACCCACCAATGCAAATATAAAGCATAACATTTCTAGAAGCGAGAACTCTCTCCAGGGGTCCCATTGCCTTTATTACTTCATTTTAATTTATATCCCAGTTAAGCCATTTAAAGAGTACATTAAATGTCCTAGCAGCGTGACTCCCCCTAGAGAATTCTAAACACTTCAACAGTTCAGCAGACTGTCTACTAATAGCAGAGCACAGCGTTCTTTTGATGTCCTTTGTGTTTAGCCCAACTGGCCTGAACATTAAAATTTAACAAATAAAAAATAGCTAGATGACAAGGACAAATGACTACATAACATAGAAAAATGCCAAAAGATAGATAAACAGAGAACAAAGATCACTAGTCCTCTTCACCCCTTGTTATGATGGAGAATGAGGAGCTGCTATAGACTTTGATATCTATACAGGTTAAAAAATTCAGGTTTGAGTGGGACCTATTTGACTGGTGACCTTTTCACATATACCTTTTTTGTCAGTGGCAGCTGGATTTTTATTCTTCAGCCAAGGAGTCCCATGGCTCCCATCACACTCCAGTCAACTACTTCCAGGGCAGCTCCGTGGCTGGAGTGCTGTTACCACCAAAAAATGGCGATGGAAGACAAAAGCAGGCTCCCAAACTTTCCATAAGATTGGCCAAGTCATTGAGCAAGAGCTCCCCCCCCCCCCCCCTATGTGATGAAGAACAGGGAAAGCTGCAACAGAATGGAGCATGAAGAGGTGGGTCCCCACACCCCCTGCACAACTGCTGGTGTGATTAAGTGATTCAGGATTTCTTTGGTGGCATGTGTCCTCAATATCCCTCATACAAGGGCCTACCAGATAATAACTGCAAGTAGGCATGCATAAGTGTCCTCAGTGTCCTCTCCCTTTACCCTTCCCCCCCTACCCAAATAAGGGCTGGGTAGAGACATAAATGAGGTTCCATGTTCTTGGGGAGGTAAAATGGAGCCAGAAATGAATCTCATCTATCTGTGCAGGGCTTATCACTGGTTCAGATTCAGCAGCAATAGTAGGGACTATCATGGTCCAACTTTTATCCAAACATGCCATGGTCCAAAAAGAAGTCATAGTAGTCAGAACATAGTCTCAGCTGAAAAGGAGATCTTGGTTTAATAACCTGCTAATCAAGCAAAGGAATATCTAAGGTAAGTGTGCCTAGAATGTTGATGTCTTTCAGTAATGTTAATGGGATTCAAGGAAAGTTGGCACTTTGGGTGACATAAGGGATCATTGTAGGAATATATCGAGATAATGCCAAAAAAAATAATAACCACATTTTCAAGAATTAGTACCAATATGGTCTAGGTTATATAAATGTTTAATATGGAATCATCACTTCAATGAAGAGATGCAAATCTGTAATTCTGCTTTGTTCTTTACACATAAATGAGCAGTAGCAGGCCATAATGCTCCACTAAATCCCAAATTTGGTAAAATATAATTAAGAGGATACAAAGCTCATAGCAAACAAGAAGCACGACATGCAGTAAAAATCCTATTATTTTATATGTAAGTAATCCACTATAATTGTTTCTCAGTAATGCCTTAGCCTATAACAACAAACATTTGTTTTGCATATTGATGTGAAGATCATGACATTAATCACACATTAAGCTCTTTTCACACAGGTAGACAACCACATGCAGATACAGACCAGTGCTCAGAGTTAAAATAGTTCTATACTTTCAGTACCATATAGGTTTGCAACAATTCATGCAATAACTACATCTAGCCCCCAGTGCCAATAAATTACTTAGTGCAAAAGAAGAAATTTATGGAGTGAATCTATCAATGAAGCCAACAAAATGATACCCAAGGAAAGGAAGAGAAGCCTGAAAGATACAGTGATCCCACAGAGGAATCCAAAAATGGTTTCTTAGAAGCAGCCTCATTACTACTTCCCTTAAGGAAACCAGGGCAATCTGTTCATAAAATAAGCACTTCCTGAATGCAGTCAACCAGTCCCCTTCTACTAGATATCACTGGGTATGAAAGACAAGAATCAAATGGAGAAGTGATGGCCTAGGTCATACCTACATATTGTCTTCATTTGTGTGCACATTTTTTCCCAATCTAGAACAATTGTTAACCATCCTATCAACCAGAGCTGGTCAACTGCAGAGTAGTGGGAGACCATTTATCCTTTGCACTCCCCGCCCTCTGCCTTGCTCCCTCTGCAGTCAAGCCTCTTCCATTCTGGGGATAGCCCCAAATATGATTCTTTTTGAGGATTTGGGTGTTCTGGGGGAGGAATGCTGGAGTCCAGGGAATCCAAGCTGCCATATTCCTATGAAGGTTTTAGTTATTTTGGTGAGTTTTTAAACAGAATATTTGGCTAAAAGAATTAAATTTGAGGTGTACTGAGTCTTCAGTAGCTACAAAGTAAGGTCCCATGAGTCATATTCAGCCTTTACATAATTCCTCTTCCACAGCAGGGAAGGACAATAAAATTTTGCTAACATCCTGTTAAACACTAGCATATACACGCCAAAATTGATCACAATGTGCAACAAGAAGCAATGCCTTACACTCACCAGTTGTTCAATGTGAGGATATCCTCCAATCACAAAGATAAATTGAGATATCTAGAATATATGGCTACTTCCGCAACAGTTATGTCAGCATAATACTTTTGCAACAATGCAGATTAGGATACCACCCATGTACAATCTCCTATTCTGCAATAGTATTTATACCAGTGTAAATCATTAATACAATTCCAGATGCTGTTCCTTCCCATGCCAACACATGTACCAAATCATCTTGTTTGCTAAAATCTCAAGCTAGGGAAAAAGTAGGCAGTAAATATCTAGAAATGTTAAAAGCAAATATGGGTTGCATAAGAGGAAGCCATTTGTCTTCCAAGAAACCACACAACCCTATGAACTCATTAAATTCAGTATCACTCAAAGGAAGAGTAGAGTGAATTACATAACCAAATGAACCCTTGGGTGACATATTATGGACCTTGGCATAATAGGTATGTGCCTTTGAGGAAGCTGAGAGAAAGCAATATAGACATTCTATCTCAAGATATTGTTTTGCATTTTCTCGAGAGCTCCTCTCTCTGGGTGAAATTCATGCCCCGTGGTTCTGGCTTCTGTACATAATTCAAAATTAACTACAGAAGGGCATATCACAGCACCAGGGGAGCAATTACTGCTACCACCATCCATCTTATGGAAAACTCCACGTTATAAGAAGAGGTGTCACAGCAGCAGAGCACTGATCTTAAGATAATTAATTCAAATAAAGTTCTCGTCCCACATGCCGAATGATGGCAGATGCCCTGATTGAAGTTCATGTTTGGATATTAGCATAGAAAAGCTTGCTAGGGCCTTTGAGACAAGACAGCAGAATCAAAGCAAAGCGTAGTGATCCATATAGCAGCCCCCCATGATCAGTCTGTCTATGCAGGAAGCAAGCAACAGAAGGCAAAACCACATGTCCTTCTCAACAGCCTTCCAATTCCAGTGAAGATCGACTTCAGATCAGGGAAGTTTTAAAATGGCACTCCTTCTTTGTGCTTTTGAAGGAAAACATTTCATGTACTATGTGGTCATAAATTATAATAATCAGCATGGCATGAAACCACCATAATGATGGTAATGGATCTGCAGCTTGTTCTCAATTGAGATATCTTTTGTAACTGAGAACAAAATGCAAGGAATGGCATTCATGTTGCCAAATGTTTTGACTGCATTTCTAAAACTACTTAATAATGAATGTGAAGGTACTGCTTCAGGAAAATAATTCCAAAGGCAGCAATATTTGCTTTCTAGCAAAGATGTCTTCATAATAAATCATTCCTTTTGGGTGCTCTTTATTAACATATACAAAAATGGAGGGCAATCCCTGCGGAAAAATCATTTCAGCACCATGGACAGACCTCAAGAACCAGGAATGATTTCACAATAGGACTGACCACTTCAACATTGGAAGAAAACTTCTGGAAAAGGACAATTAAACCGGATGTGAGCAAAAGTATGCACTTCCCAGCGGAAGAAATGAGTGCAATTCCCTCAGAAAGGACAGTATCTTCCTAAATGCCTCTACTTTTTATATACTTGCTACAAACAAGCTCACTTGGATAACCCGCTAATAAAATACTGACTTAGTACCACCTGTGGCATTTTGCAAAACAATCCATGGTGTTGATAGGTATAAGCATGAAATGCACAAATATGATTCTCCAAATTGAGATAGGAGGGGTAGCCTAATAGGAAAAAACTTTTCATACTACAGCAATCACATGTGTAGGAAGCATTTCATTTATACACACCTTATAGATAAGAACTAATCTTGCCTTACTTTTATTCCTGTTTCCACATTACAGCTTCTTTGTTATGATTTGTGTTTTTCTTAATCCCAACTGTACTATGCAATGCTTAGAGTGCCTCAGCAGTCAACATTTAAACAAAAAACTTTGCATAGTATTGATATGTCATACCTTTGGAAAGATTACATCTCAATACAACTCCCAGAGTGGGACCCAAGATGGCTTTCAACATTAATTTTACATGGTTTCAATCTAGGCAAACTAGAGAACTTTTTAAGAAAGGTAACGAGAAAGGATTCGCAGAAAGAGACTATTTTTGGGATAAAATTATGAAACCAGAAAACAAAACAATCACAAAAATCTACAAAAAGCTTTTAGAATGGACCACAGATCCAGAACAGATAAAAGATTGTATTATCAAATGGGTGGAAAATATAGGCCACCCAATAAAACTAGAAAAATGGGAAAAAAATCTGGAACTAGAAACTTAAACATATCTATGCATATGACTTAAGAGAAAACTGGCTCATATACAGATGGTATATTACACCACAAAAATATAAAAATGCTATAAAAATGCTTCAAACAAATGTTGGAAATGCAAACAACAAGTAGGTACCTTTTTCATACCTGGTAGACTTGCTCAAAAGCTAAAAAAAATTCTGAAATGAGATACATGGAGACAGGCAAAAGATTTTAAAAATAAACATCTAAAAAGAGCCAGAATACGTTTTATTAGGAATGCTAGACCTAGATAAAGACAAAAATAAAGAGATATTATTCAACTATTGGGTGATTGCAGCCAGAATAATATGTGCAAAGAATTGAAGATCAAAAGAAATACCAAAAAGAGAAGAATGGCTAAATAAGGTTCTAGAGATAATGAACATCGACAAATTAACTTACTGGCTATCCCCAAACCAAGGAATACTGAAAAAACAAACAAATTGAGACCTTGCCAAAGATCACTTCAAACAATTGAAAATAAACCTCATAATTTGAAGAAAGATGATCACAAAACGATATATGAGAAACTGGGGAGTACAAAGACTTGTGATTTTATCAGAAAAAAGATTAAATGACTACCGAAGATTAGATAGAAGTCAACAAATATTTTCTTCTTCTTTTTTTAAAAAAACACTTTATTAATTACTCCATCTTCAACATTTTCCTTCTATCTTTATTTCCTA
This sequence comes from Anolis sagrei, assembly GCF_037176765.1. Taxonomy (NCBI): domain Eukaryota; kingdom Metazoa; phylum Chordata; class Lepidosauria; order Squamata; family Anolidae; genus Anolis; species Anolis sagrei. The sequence goes on from NC_090022.1 coordinate 141,495,228, forward strand.
CTTTCTCAAAAATATTTTGTTTCCTCACTTTTTATGTAAAAGAAAACATTTTTTCACTATTGTTTTTCATCTAGATATTGTTAATAAAAATCAATTTTTAAAAATTACTCAATTCAAAATATTTACAATAAAATTAAAATTCAATGTGTTTTCACACAGCGAGACAAAGACACTGCAGGAAAGAAACCTGTTTCATGGCCTTTATGGTCAGCAACCAGAAGGCCTTGCAAAAAGGCACCAAATTCCAAAATGCTGCAAATGTTTACGGTGAGGTTTGAAGACTATTTAGAACCTGACCACCTCATCCTCACTTGCCTCTCCAAATTCTGAATGGGAACCACACTCCTTCCTTTGTAAGCTTCTCTGGTCACTTCAAGGCTGTTTAGGAATCTTCTCTCCTTTTACATTGTTACTTTCACCTACCTCTGCTGTATCTGGGGACTTTGACAATTGCATAGGATGGCACCTATAAACAGGTTGTCACAGAATAATAGAATCACAGAATCATAAGAGTTGGAAGAGATCTCCTGGGTCATCCAGTCCAATGCCCTGCCAAGAAGCATAGATCACTTGTCATCTAGCAAGTACTGGGGGAGAGCTCAAGAATTTACTGTTCACCTTAACACCCATTTTGGTGTAAGTTATGGATATGGAACAACCTCTGCAGATTATGTAGTTTGGAGGTGTTGGGAAGAAGTACACAGTACCCTGAAGGCAAACCTTAGGGTTTCATTCTGAGAAGTTATGCAGCTTTGGTGTGAGTGCAGGAGGTGTACATTTCAGTAAGTGATGGACTGGGGAGCAACCTAAAGTTTTCAACTTCCCTCAGAACTAGAGTCTTGACCCAAGGGAAGGCTGCAGGGGGCTGTCTCGAGGTAGGTTCCTGCCCTTACATCAGGTTGCTCCCTCCTTCTTGCTCCTTTCAGCTCCAGATAAGTAAATAGAACATAGGCTAAATGAAGTGGTCCTTATTCAACCCAATGTTTGTATCTTTCTATACCTAAGACATAGACATCATTTAATTTTTTAAAAAAAAGATTAATATGATATTCCCATAAAAGCTTCCCTGCTTACATGTTAAACGCAAAACAAAAGAAAACCATCTTTGTCTGCTGAAAAAAGGACAGCAGAGAAGGGGCAGCTACGAACAGAAAGGCATTCCAGAAGGTGGGAAGAGCCACTGACAAGGAAGGCTGTTCTGTGGCCTCACCACATGAGCCTGTGATGGTGGCAGAACTAAGAGAAAGGCTTCCCCTGAGTATCTTAATGCTCTGACAGGCTTGTATCAGAAGATATGGTCTTTCAGATAATCTAAATGCAATATCAATATCAAATACATTATTCTTCCCTGTAACCAAATACTGTTTTTAGTTCAACAACGTTTACATATTTAACAAATAAAATATGTATTTAAAAACATATATTTAGTGAGACTTGCTTCAAATGTAATCAATTTAAGTTTTGTTTCCAAATGTTAAGCCAAATCAGATGCCATTCTCTTTAGGACACTGTACAACAGTAATAATAGCACAGCCAGAGAAGTTTTCTTATACATTTCACCTTTACAAACAATACTAATGCATTTATTTTGAGTCTGTAATGAAGATATATGAACCATAACGACTGCCTCATGTCTCAAACAAGAAGCTATTCCAACATAGTTGGAACAATAGAATTACAGAATCACAGAGTGGAAAGAGACCACAAAAGCCATTCAGTGCAACCCCCTGTCATGCAGGAACATCCAATCAAAACACTCCCGACAGATAGCCATTCAGCCTGTACTTAAAAACCTCCTAAGGAGACTCCCTCATACTCTGCTGCAGCATATTATCCAATCCAACATCTTTTATTATCAGGAACTTCTTCTTAATGTTTAGGAGGCATCTCTTTTCCTATAATCTGGAACAGCAGAAAACAAGTTTGCTCCATCTTCAAGTCTTCCTTCTCAATCTCTTACTGTTGAGTAAATAAAATTGATCCAATTCTTGGTCCCAGCTATAGTATATTTCTTGAGTCAGCTGTTAAATCACACAGATTATGATCATGCATGCCTAATATATAATCATTATGCATGCATTTTAAGAAAGATAGAGTGATACGATAGAGAGATGAATGGTGCAATTAATTAAGAATATGCATTTTAAAAGCATTTTAAAAGACTAATCTTTTGAATGATATTTTAATAGAAAGTGCATTGAAACATGTCCTGTAAAGAGTCTGATATAATATAATGCAGTTTTGTATCTGCACAATATACTGGTTGCTGTATTGAAATATGATTTTTTTTATGCTCAAAGTATTTCAAAAACTAGCTAAACAGGCTCCCAATCCTGTTGACTTTTGGTAGCTAGTATATATTTTTTAAAAAATTCAGAGGACTTTTAAAATTTTCTATTTAGCTCATCATACTCCTATAAACGGGAGCCCGCAATGGTATAGTGGGTTAAACCACTGAGCTACTAAACTTGTTGACTGAAAGGTTGCAGGCTCAAATCTGGGGAGCAGCATGAGCTTCCAAAGTCAGCCCCAGCTTTTGCCAACTTAGCAGTTCGAAAACATGCAAATGTAAGTAGATCAATAGGTACTGCTCCGGCGGGAAGGTAACAGCGTTCCATACAGTCATGCTGGCCACATGACCATGGAGGTGTCTTTGGACAACACTGACTCTTCGGCTTAGAAATGGAGATGAGCACCAACCTCCAGATTCGGACACTCTGGACTTAAAGTCAGAGGAAAACCTTTACCTTTACCTTTACTACTCCTATAAGCAGGAACATTGGATTGAGCCTATATTTAAAAGACCTACCCAACTTGCTCGTACATTTCAAATGCTCCTATGCTAATATGGGACCCAACTGTAATTAGTGGTTCCATTACTTTGGTGTTGTGATTCCACGGGGGGCGGGGGGTTACAGGAGATAATATTGATATCAAAGGTGCTAAACCCTATTCCCTAAATAGCTTTAGCATCTGCATAGTTAAATGACACACATATATACATACAGAATTACAACTACAGGATACAGAAATTGTATTTGCAGGGATCTTTCTTATGCATAGGCAAATTGGAAAATATCTATAGAGTTGCTTTGAGTTTTTTGGGCTGTATGGCCATATTCCAGAAGCATTCTTTCCTGATATTTCACCCACATCTATGGCAGACATCCTCAGGGGTTGTGCCAAAGCTGTTGGCAAAACATCAGGAGAGAATGCTTCTGGAATATGGCCATACACCATCAAAAACTCAGAGTAACCCAATGATTCCAGCCACGAAAGCTTTTGACAACACAATATCAACTACAAATAACATATAATGATAGTACTTCATCTGACTTCATCAGTTGACATCTCTATGGCCTAGGAAAGAAAACTTATATCAATTATTATGAAAACTTCTGCTCCATCATGGAAACCCACTAGGGGACACTAGGTAAGTTCTCTCAATAGCAATGAACAAATTTTGCCAAGAAAACCTCATAATAGGTTGAATTTAGCTTTGCTGTACATCATAAATGACCTGAAGTCATAAAAAAGGCAATAAATGAAGCTAATTGGATGAACCAAAGGCCAGTTATAGTCTCTCTGTATAACTCTAAAGTGAAATGTAAGCCTGTGCCTTTAACATTGTCATTTTCTTCTATAGGTTTTTAACACCTTTGTCTGTTGATGAAGCCAGTGAAAGTTTGTGTAATGCATATATTATGTATGAGAAAATGCAATTGTTTATATTTTGTAGTTTTGGTTAACAAATAACAGTATCACCCTTTTGTGGATTTTACATTGTGTTGCATTTTGCTACATGACAAACATGACTACTCCTGAATATGCTTCTCAGATGGGGCTGCTCTGTAGACAAAATGGTTTACCACGTAAGCTGCCATGTATTCTTTCCTTAGGAGGAAAAATAGGATATAAAATGAGGAAATGCAACTGTTTATAGATTAGATTTCCCTATTACAACAAATGATGGAACTGATCATGTGCTTCCCAAATAACTTTTATGTGAAGGTGACATTCATGCTTTTTGCTCAAGTCTAAGAAAATCACTGCAATTCCCTCTACCTCCTGAGTTCGCTTGTAAATAAAGAGACTTCTGTCAAGCACTCCATGAGTGGCATTTGCTTTTCAAAGGTATTTTGATACACTTCACAAAAATGATTTTAGGTCAACTGTCAGCATTTCACAAAAAAGAGGCCAGAAGGCCAGGCTTTGTGAGGTAATGGCTTCAACAATCACATACCTGACTCACAAACAAGTTACAAACAATGGGACTCATATGACTTCTTATGGCCCGAGGTTAAATATACAGAGAATGAGAAACTTGTGTGCATTTGCCAGAGGAAATTCAGTACTGGAAAAGAAAGCAACATAGCACTTTTGTATGAAAAAAAAACCCCAGAATGCCTGCAATCCTCTACTACATACAGAAAAGAAGAGTGAGGCTGGATATGCTAATGTAAGTTACTTCAGGGAATATACACAGAGCTTAGAACATGAATTTTTAAAATTTCAGCATGAGTATTAACTGATACTTTGCAAAAGAAACACATTACTCATTACTTAAAGAATAATATATTAGAAACATGTTGGGCAGACCAAGGGCAAGATGGATGGATGGTATCCTTGAAATGACTGGCTTGACCTTGAAGGAACTGGGGGTGGCCATGGTCAACAGGGAGCTCTGGCGTGGGCTGTTCCATGGGGTCACAAAGAGTTGGAAGCGACTGAGTGAATAAACAACAACAACAAGTTCTTTTTATTCTGTTTTTTAAACAAAAACATTTTTCAAAGTAAAAAAAAAATGTCCCCAAATCCACTTAAACTGAAACCTTCCCAAAGTTTTAGAATAAATGAATAAATGGTTCTAACCACAGTAAAAATGTAATCGTGACAACCATCTTTTTTCCAAAAAAAAAAGGGAACTGTAATGCCTTTATTATCTTTAATTGTAATGTGTTATAGGTAACATCATTACTTCCCATGCGGTTGTAAGATCTGGTTATATGACTGAGCAGACTGTCATAGAAACCAAAACCCATCCAGGACCCAAAATGAATGAAGTGCTATTATCCAACTTTGAGTTGCTGAAGCTATTAAATTAAATATATTTATAGCAGTATATTTTCCCAGTTTGTCCACGGAATAATGGTACTTTAAGCTATGAGTAAGTTCTCTGCACACAGAGAAAAGAGATACATGCATATATAGTCTAACACTGCCAAAGGGAAACCTATGTGTTTCACTAAAACAATGAGTTGCGGCCTGCTTTCCTGTTTTGAAATCATATTGCTTCTGGGTCCCAGCATACATAGCAGAATGTAACACAATACACACATACGGATATGATTTATTCAGTCTGAAATTTCCATCTTGGATCTCAATTCAAATGCAGAACTAATTGTGGCATCTGATCCCATTTTTATTCTTTCCTGTTTCTTCTCACGCCCCTAACTGTGTACCATCTAGTTGGATGATGAGATCAAGGGGACTATTACTTGAGATCTGTATCATGTATTTGAAGATCCATAATCACAAGTAAAAGTGCTCATCATCGCACAATGTCATTCTAAACTCACTCCAAACCAGTTTTCAACTCATTTTAAATATAGGTAAGATCTGTTTGTAGATAGCTGAGAGCACTTTGATGTTGTATTAAAATGTGTTGAGCTGGTACAATAATTTAAAAGCATATCGGCAGCAACTTGGGGGGCAGTGACTTTGATTGTCGCGACAACACTTTCAAACGTTTCACTTCCAAATTGCTTGCCATTCCACTTCTAGTGAGCAGCCCAAGGGGATCTCAGGTTGCAAAGCCATAACTTCCTACTTTCACCTCATTAGGTTCTTTTATTTTATTTTTAATTCAAAGAATTGCCCAATTTCACAGGTAATTTCTGGCACTGATAGAGATGTTCCTTCTTAATTAAGCATTTATTTACTGTTTGCAATATTTCCTTTGTTTTGCAAAAGTTCAAGCTCATGTATACCCATGGAGCTTTAAACAAAGTTTGCCAATCAAAAATACATCTTCCCTTTGAGGAATACTCAAAATATAAAATGTCTGGGAATTGCAAAATGAATGTTTGCAGAGGTCGTGCTTATGTATGATGAAAATGCAGAAATAATCAAAAGTGCAACTACAAACTCACACAGAGATAAAGGCCCAGTCTCACAACATTCAAAATTCTTAGAGTTGCAAAATTCTTCCAGAAAAAATAAAAATAAAGTATGGGGCATGGGTGAAGAGGGGCAATCCACAAGTTGAGAAGAGTGAAGTCATAGCATCTGTGGTAAGCTAAAGGCATGTTCAGTTTTCTCAAATTGCTTGAGTCCTCTTTGGGGAGATATAGCAGGGTATAAACAACAACAACAACAACAACAAATTGCAGAAAGGATTGGTCCAATAACAAGAGCTGCTATTCTGCTAAGCTCCCACTCTCAAGCAACATCAGGTCCCAAATTTAATGCCTCATGAAGTCATGTTCCTAGAGAACTTGAAAATTTCTCAGTCTTTAAAAAGGTGTTACTCAACTTGGACTTCATTTTTTCCTCACTGACTAGTCTCTCCACTTTTATTTCTTATTATCCTGTCCCGGATGATAACAGATTTTAATGACCACAAGATTTTTAACAAGGCATGCAACATCTTATTTAGCCACGTTCCAATGGAATGGACTCCTTTGCTCTTTACACATGTTTTGTTGACCTCTACAAAATGGGTTTACAATGTTTAAGTTCAGTTTTTGTAGTCATTTTTGTACTATTTTATTGAACTTTTTAAAAAGGAGTGCTAATATTAAAGTGCATATGAAAAAAAAGAAACAGCGAATTTTGAGAAACAACTCTGAAATATTTGCAGTAGCCAAAATGGCTTGAAAAATCCAATTAAATTATTGAGGAAATGTTATCTTTATTGTGTTATCCTTCACACATGCTTGTTTTATGCAGACAACATCATTTTTGGCATATAACTGCAGTTTCTGTACAGAAAATATTTTCCCACAAAAAATATTTCTTTCTGCACAGTATCATGTGATAATTTTGCACAATTTCCAATAAAAACTTTGTTTTTTTAAGAAAAAAAGCATTTACTACACTTTTATATGCAGAAAATGTTGTTTCCATCACAGGAAACAGCGTTTTCTGTGCACAACAATCAAGGGTAGATTTTTCACAGGAAAAGTCTGGAATGGCAAGGATTCTTAGCAATACAGGATTCTTCTCCTAATGGTTCCTCAACAATAGAGAGACATGCTTTTAATAATCATTAGTCACCAGTTCTGAATTCACTTTGTCCTCCATATCCACAGATTCTGCACCCCCAGTTTCCACCATCCATGACTTGAAAATATGACCCCCCCCCATAAAGCATAGTACAAATCTTGCTGTTTGCTATTTTATATAACTGACATCATTTTACTACTACATTGTATATAATAAGATTTGAACATCCATGGATTTTGGCATCCATGGGAAGCACTAGAGCCAAACCCCAATGATTACCAAGGTCTCATTGTATTCTTTTCATCTGTATTCCATACTACATATGACATGCACAAGATTGTGTGCTTTCCTCATGTTGAAGATTTGAAACTCATTGAAGACTGGAAACACTGCTTTTCTTTTATCATCACAGATCGTTTTTTTTAAGTCCCAAAGAGGTCATCCAATAGTTTATGGAAACAACCAGACTTCATGCTATGGATAATAATCTTGTGCTTTTAAAATGAACCATTGTTAAAAAAAATTACTTGCAGAACAAATAAAATATGGCTATTATGGAAAACAGAAGTAGATATTTTCAGAAGATTAAGAAAGAATAGAGTGGGGTGGGGATCAAAAAGTCCAAATTCATGCTGGTTAAAGAGTAGACAGCATCAAAGTAGGGCCCCTTTTCCTTGACTGCCCTAGCTGAAATCTATTCAGGAGCTGCACTTCAGCAATGGATAGAGCCCATGACAATTATGGGACAGATCTGATTCTTAACTTTGTTCAATATGCAATAGGGGATGAGCAGATATTTGTATTGAAGCTCTTATCTTCCCCAATGTTGAGAATGTTTCTTCCATTCCATACAAAAAGTAGAAAATATATCTATTACCCAGTATAGGATTGTTAAGGAGGTAGGACCACAGGATGTCTGGAGGTCTGGACTGAGTGGCCTGGAAGTCTGTATTTGGCTCACAAGCTGTAGATTCCCCAGCCCTGCACTAAAGCTGTGATTTAGCATTAAATGGACCATGATGTAAAAAAGAATTATGGCTGAATTAAGCTAAAAGAATTAAGCCAACTGCCATGGCCATGAATGTTGTGAACAGACAAAGAACATCCATAATCAAAGACATTGAAGCACACATTCCATACATTATATTCCCCAATCCATGTGACCAAAGAGGGCCAGGCTATTCCTAGATCAAGAAAATACCTTCATTATACCAGATCTTAGTAATGTACCAAGTTAGCCATATATTTCATTCAGATAAGGGACTTAGCCAGAGATATCTGTGTTCTGTCATGTTTATACTCATATCTTTTTCTAAATCCAGACATGAAGAAGATAATTTATCCCAAAGAAAATATTACAAAGCAATTAATAAAAATGGCAATATAGAAACAGAGACATTTGCAAGAGCAACAAAAGCACAAACCCATATAAAGCAATGCTAGAAGCTTTGCATATAACACTCCATTTGAAAGCTTTGGAGATTTACATAATCAATTGCAAACATCCAAGTCTTTCAGTTGATTAAATAATAATTAACCAAAAGACAACGTTTTTCCATTATTACAGTTTTAAATCTGTTTGGTGACATGAACATGAGACCAGGAGAAATGTCCGCTTTGGGCATATTCTTGCAAATCCATGAGATATTTTCAGAGGTTTAAGGGGAACAATAAACAACAACAAGTAAACCCCTGAACACATTGCCTGAGTGGCCTGTCAGTCTCTGGAGCAATAACAAAACAGAAAGGAGCATATGGTTGCATTTTATGACGTATTTGTCAAAGACAAATCTCTGCAGGACCTGAAGCATGAATGCAGAATTGCTTTAGCATGTTCCACTTTCTACTCTATTTATGCATCTAGACATTTGGAGAACAGCTTTTAGTTTGCTGAGCTTTCCAGTCTGAAACTGATGAGACAGATTTGTGATTACTCTGTACCCTTGCAAAAAATTGTTGGGGATTTTTTTTTGGTATTTTTGTTCAATTAAAGTGCTTTCCAATGTGCTTTCATAGGACCAATATTATTCACAGACATTTTAAAATTGTGGCTTTTAAGTCTGTTGAGAAATGGATGGTGAATACAGTGCACACATCCTGTGCAGTGGAAAGGAGGCCATTGCTCCATGGGAAGATGAATTCCCAGGTTCAATGTCTGACATCTGCAGGGTTCCTTTTCAGAGGGTGGATTAACAGAGAAACAGAGATTTCCAGATGTTAAAACTAGCTATCTCAGTGAGTAATGTATTCATGGATCATTTCTATTCATTACAAAATGCCCACTGAACTCTGCTGTCTTTCATTTAACTATCAGTTCTGGAATGAAATCTTCACTTATGCTAGTTGTGGACCTTTTTATGTCTTTGGTCTATCTTTGATTCCAGAGTCATTTAAACAAATCAGACACTGATGTGATATTCCTAAATAATTAGGTAGTAAGCCCTTCATCAGCATGACCAAAATGAAATGAAATAACCCTTTTCCAATTTGGTATAAGCAAATATCCATATAAAAATCATGTGCAACATAAATGTTCTGATTGGCTCAAATGTATGTTTCTGACATGCAAGCCAGCTTTTATTTGGTGCTGACTTTGCTGGAGATGATAAGCTATGGAGATATACATCTCCAAACAGCTGATGAACAATGGGATTGTGTATCTTACTTTCTAGATTTACAGCATTCAGCACATTGCACATGCCTCCAAAGTTATTCCATTTCAGAGATCCTTCCCCTCTTGTTTAGGAAAGCAGAATTCACACTTAATCAAAATACTTTCTAAGGAAAGCCTGAGCTGAAGCAATAAACTATTCAATGCTTTGACTTGGAATAATCAATGTAGATTAGTCAAAACTAATTTCTCTTCTACCTTTATTAAATAGTGATTCCAGTGCAGGTTGGATGAACACAACTATAGCTAAAGCCAGCAGCAGGGTTTCTTATCTCTCCCCTGACTCAATATGACAAAGGCTTACAATGTCAAGTTAGAAAAACCACAAGACTTTCCAAATATTGTCAGTGATCCAAATATGGTGATGATTCAATGAATGTGCAATCTTCTCATTGTTGCTAAAGCATATAGGACTATACAGAGCAGTACTTTTCAATATAAGAGAAGGTAGTACATCTTAGTAATTACCACATACACCAAGAGAAAACAAATAACAATCTACATGAATACTGGATTGGAAATATAATGCTTACCTGGAACAAAGCTTCCTTGGACCACTTCTTTATAAGCCCACCAGCCTTCATGGATTTTTGGTGAATTCTGTTGAGCTACAGGAAGAAAAAAAAAGCAGCAATAAAGACAGGACCACAGCAGCATCCCTTGTGTTTGACATTGCACTCATAACTGACAGATGATAGGGAAAAAAGGTTCATCATGGTCTTACACAGAACCCAGAGGAACTAAATTAGAAAGACCATGCTCCTGTTTTCGAAGAAAACTTTAAACTTTGCTCCTGTTAATGAAACCAACTTTGACATTGGCTGCTGTCCATCTAGACTGGAAGAGCAAGGGGATAACAACCCCTAGTAGGTAGAGTCAATTATGGGTTGCACTCCTTCCCTCCCTCTTACAATAACTCCGTGTGGAGTCCCCGGTGGCGCAGTGGGTTAAACCCCAGTGCCGGCAGGACTGAAGACCGACAGGTCACAGGTTCAAATCCGGGGAGAGGCGGATGAGCTCCCTCTATCAACTCCAGCTTCTCATGCAGGGACATGAAAGAAGCCTCCCACAAGGATGATAAAAACATCAAATCATCTGGGCGTCCCCTGGGCAACGTCCTTGCAGACGGCCAATTCTCTCACACCAGAAGTGACTTGCAGTTTCTCAAATTGCTCCTGACACGACAAAAAAAAAACAAAACCAAAAAAACAAAAACTCCATAACATGACTCCTTAATTTTTAGCACCTAAATGAATGGAAGAACAACATCTTATGTTGCTTCTGCAGGTTTCTTCCCTTGATCATATGCATGAAACTAGTGAGTTTTGACCTTTAAAGCCCTAAACAGTTCAGATCCAACTTACTTATCTAACTGCATATCTTCATACCAACCTACCTGAACCCTAAGATCATCAGGAGAGGCCCTGGTCTCACTTTCCCCAACATCCCAAATATGGTTGGCAGCAACAAGAGAGAGGAACTTTTTGGTGGTCGTCCTGAGGCTCTGGAACACCCTCCTCAGGGAGATCAAAATGGCACCCTTCCTACCATCATTCAAGCAACAGATGAAAATGTTTCTATTCAAGCAAGTCTTCCGTGAATAAACCTTAGGCTGAAGAGATGAGAAGACTGAATCCTTACTGGGCAGTGCTAAGTGTAATAAGATGTGCTAAGGCAGCCCAATAGAGAATATGGTTTTAAATGCTGTTGATTTTGTATTGTATTTTAACAAGTTGGAAGCCACTTTGGATCCCTTTGTTGGAGGAAAGTGGCATATCTACATGAATACTGGATTGGAATTATAATCCCAGACCCCTCCCCCCTTTACCCTTCTCCAAAAGCCTGTTGGCAGAGGAAGGTCTTGACCTGCTTGTGGAAGGCCATTCCAGGAATGGGGCAATTCTGGTTTCTCTTAGGAGGAATCATATGGTCCATCAGATGTTATTCCTAAAATCTCTTTTACCAACATCACCAATGATTAGAAATATTGAAAATTGCAGTTCAGTAACACTTAGATAATTGCATAATTCCCAGGCATGGTCTAAAATGGCTTGTTTAATACTTATATTTAAATACTTCTGAAAGTGCTTAGTAATGTTCCAACTGAAGCACAACAAATTATGTAGATGGAAAGCCTGAGGGCAGACAACTGTCAAATTAACAATTTGTTAGCAGCTCTGAGAGCCTTTGTGGATGAAGTTGTTGTTAACTACCATTATGTTGTTAACTACTATGATGGACAATAACATAAGTGACCCTATGAACAAGAAACCTCCTAGAGACCCTATCACCAACAGCCCTGTTTGGGCCTTGCTGGTTCAGGGCTTCAGTGGTTGAGTCCATTCAATTGGAAAGCAGTGGCTGAAGATCAGGGTATACATATTCTAAATAAATAAGTAAATAAATCCTGAAATTGCATGTATATAGGAACGGAACAATGGATGACGAGTTTGGATCATGTTTTCAGTTATGAGATGCCAGTGAATGGTTATTGTGTTAATTGCTTAATCTGTTATTGTGTTAATTGTTTTTAAATATCCTGTGGTTGTTAGCATTGATTTTTTGCTGCTGCTGTTGTTAACCGCTGTGAGTCACCTAAGGGCTGAGAACAGCGGTATACAAATAAAGTAAGTAAATAAATAAATAAATAAATGTACAAACAACAACAAACTCTGAGTTGTTCTATGCAGATTTTTTCCAATGTGTAAGTTATGGCCAGGGAGAATGCTACTACAATTCTAGTAATTGGCATAAGGCAGTGTTTCTCAACCTGGGGTTTGGAACCCCTGGGGGGGGGTGTCACAAGGGGGTTTCAGAGTGGTTGCCAAGACCATCAGAAAACATATATTTCTGATGGTCTTAGGAACCCCTTTGACAGAGAAGGGTGAAGATCTCTCCACCTGTCCTTCTCTTCCTTTTTGGAAACATGATAAATCCTCCCACCAAAAGCCTCCCTCCACTGTAATTGGCTGGCCTATCAGCCAAGGGGAGGGCTGTTTCTGTGACTCCAAGAAGCAAGGGGACAACAGGCATACTTGGCACATGGCTGCTTGGTGCACATGTGCATGCAAGAGAGTGTGTGAGAGGCTGGAGGGAGGCTCATGCCAATGAGTCTTTTCAAGGCTTGGGGGTTCTGTGTGGACGGTTGGCCTAATTCTATCGTTGGTAGGGTTCAGAATGCTCTTAGACTGTAGGTGAACTATAAATCCCATCACCTACAATTCCCAAATATCAAGGTCTATTTTCCTCAAACTCCATCAGTGTTCCCCTTTGGGAATATTGAGTACTCATGCCAAGTTTGGTCACGATCTATCATTGTTTTAGTCCACAATGCTCTCTGGATGTAGGTGAACTACAATGCCAAAGCTCGAGGTCAATGCTTACCAAACCCTTTCAGTATTTTGTGTTCGTCATGGGAAATCTGTGTGCCTAGTTTGGTTTAATTCCATCATTGGTGGAGTTCAGAATGCTCTTTGATTGTAGGTTAACTATAACTCTAAGCAAGTATAACTCCCAAATGACAACATCAATGCCCCCTAACTTCACCAGTATTCACTTTTGGGTGTATTGGGTATTTGTGCCAAATTTGGTCCAGTGAATGAAAATACATCCTGCATATCAGATATTTGAGTCCTTTGAGTCCCCTCCAGGGTGAGAAAGGCAGAATAGAAATGTCATAAATAAATAAATAAATAAATAAATATTTACATGACAATTCATAACAGTAGCAAAATTAGAGTTATGAAGTAGCAACAAAAATAATTTTATGGTTGGGGGTCATCACAATATGAGGAACTGTATTAAGTGGCCAGGGCATTAGGAAGGTTCAGAAACACTGGCATAAGGGTTAAAGAACATAGTGTCCTCCTATTTTTAAAAGAAAATCTTTATTAATGTAACACTGTACCAATACTAGCATCATGCCATCATTGTGGGTTTTTTGTGTGTATGCAGTTTTGAACTGAAATTCAGAGCTGAAATTAATGTAAAGTTTTTTAAAATGGACAGTATGTTTCCAAATGTGAGCATGCAATGTATGATGGGAATTCATTAATTTAATAACTTCTACAGCAGGGCTGAGGAACCTGTGGCTCTCCAGATGTTGCCAAAGCATCACTCTTAGAATTTCTTTCCATTGGTTATGTTGGCTAGGACTGAGAAGGCAGAATCAAACAGCATGTGGGGGCCTACAGGTTTCCCATCTGTGCTCTAATGGCTCATCCTCACCTTTCATCACTCACATATTTTAAGTATTAGGAGATTTCAAAAAGTTTCAGATAATAATTAACAACAAAGGACACATTTAAATCATTAGTGATAGGAACAAAGAGTTGAAACCCTCACATACTGATAACATCTTCGAAAGGCACCAATTTCACATTACCAAGATGCTGTATCTTTTACAGCAAACAGAGTTCAAACCTGAGTATGTGATATTAAACAATTGTTGACTCTTATGTCCTAAATCATAAGAATGAGCAGACTAAAAATCAAACAACATTATTGGGAAGAAACCTCTACAATTACAACCATTTTGTCAAAGTCCACGATAATGTACATCTCATCTAAGAAGCCTTGCGTCACTTTTGCTTGAGGGGCATGTAAAATTTAATCAGGTAGGAATACAAGGGAGAATGCACATGAAAAGCTATAGCTGTTAGTCATGGGCCCGGTATCTGCATCATTCATTTGATTTGTGTTTTCATTTCATTCCATCCATTCAATGGAAAGGTCCCTCTTAGAATAAATATAAACTCAATACGACAGACAGGTGGAAGTGGGTACCAGCTCCGAACATGCTTTTCAGTTCGATTGCCACAGGCATAGGTCCAAAGCACCTGGGCCTGCCAGGGCCTGCAGCCAAGGAGTGCTGCTTACTCAGCATTCAGGTGCAGGCCCTTGCAGGCCTGGGCACTTTGGACAGGGCCTGCAGTTGAGCGCTGAGTAAGGAACGCTGCTTACTTGGTGCTCAGCTGCAAGTCCTGGCAGGCCCGGGTGCTTTGGGCATACGCTTTGGGTTGTGGAGCAAGACCACTGGCATCAAACATGATGGGTCTTCAGCCTCAGCCAGGGAACCCTTCAACTCCCCAGATGAAAGTGAGGTACCAAATAATGGGCCTAAAGAAAACAAATCTTTCGGCACCTGAAAACCAAAAACAAATATCTGCCCTCTCAATTTCAAGAGGTTCAGTAGAAACGGATTGGGGGGCCCACCCAAAGCCACGACATGAAACACATCAAGTTTTACCCTGAATGCACACGACTAACTGCACAAATGTTCCTCAGTCATATCCATCTTATTTGTGGATGGAGACATTTGAAGATTACTTTATAATGTTTCTCCAGAAAGAGGAAAAAATGTCCAATAGATTCCTAGGGGAGAGTTTCACAATTACTAGCAATGGCATCACAGTTTCATTTGCTTTCCCACATACATTCTCACTGCCGCTGCAACTGTGTTAGCAATGTGGCTGCCATTTTGCATTCTGTACATGCCCTAGACCTGATATGGATTTAAAGCATTGTCAGAAAGTACAGGGAGGAAATATCTGCAGGTCACATTTTGCAGTGCCCCTCCACCCCCAGGGTCAAAACATTTTCCAATTCCAAATGCCTTAAAATTATCTCTAGGGGGTATTGAATGAATTTCCACCTTGTTTGGAGTATCCCTGGAATGTCTCGTAATAAAAAATAAAATTTACAGAAATGTTCTAGGAAGGTCCTAAAACTTGTCTTTGCATCTCCTATATGGAAAGCATCTATAAACAGAGGGTGATGGCAGTGGAGATGGAAAGGGAGACAGTGTACCTCTTGTGTAAAAATACCTAAAGAGGGTATTTTTGTCAGGATGAAACCGTCTTTTTTTAGTATGATGGGGTTAGGATTATTGCCATGATGACCTTTCACACATCCTTTCCTGAAAGCATTATGGAAATCCTTCAGCTATCCACCAATTGTGTGCTGAAACATTTGTGGTCTGTAATTGATTTGCACTATGCCTGAACACTTCTGACAGCTGGTAGGCAGAAGCAAGCAAAAGAATAAAAATAACAAAACATTTTGCTTCTTTTTTTGGTGGCAATTAGATTTTTAACAGATAGTGTACCAAAATCTATAAGCAGGTTTCACCTTCAATTTTTTCCCCTGGCAACTGCCTGGGAAACGAAGTGAGAAACTATCTGTTTTCATCTGCTTATGAGCTTTTCCACTGAACAGGAAAGCCAGATTATCATGGTCTGTGCTAAATAACTGGCTGACACAGTGCAGCTGTATCAGAAAGGAGGCAGTGACCTAGCAATACTGTGGGTACTCTATATTTATAAAACCCTTATCAGGTCAACAAGCATCAAAGTAAACATACTAAAAGAAAAATTCACATGGAAAAACACTAACAACCAAATCTTAAATATGCTGTGCCAGCAACTGTGAAGTCCAGGCGGACTCACACACAACAAAGCTAACAGTCTCTTAGGAATGTAACTGAGCTAGCTAGAGAAGTTAGAGCAAATATGCCAGAGGATGCAAGAGATCCTAAATTCAAGAGACTTAAATTAATGAATTTTTTAAAAAAGGTTTAAAATAATCGAAGAAAGATAAATGTTCCATAAGGCCCAATCCTAAACTACAGGAGCAAAGGGATCAGCTATGCTATCAAGCAGGCAAACTGGGAAGCTAGTTCCCAGGGAGATATTCTTGTTTTAGTTTTGGCATCTTCACATTTGACTCCTGGAGAAAACCATGAATAAACAACATGGCTGACATGAATTGGTGACATAATGTCACCAATGAGGACATGACATTCTCAATGAAAGAAAAGGAATTGTTTTATGGCTTTCCAAACAAAGGGGAGTTGGAAGTATGGCCTGTGGTACTTCTTCCATGGATTTGATGGAAAAGATCTTGTAAAAGGACCAAGGAAGCCAGGTATTTGTAGGAGATGTCCCCTGAAACAGAGCGCTGTCAAATCAAAATGAAACAGGCAGAGAAATATTCCTCACTAAGTATCCTGTTTCATGTATGCACACACAGCACAGTGGGGCCATGGCATTTAATCTCATATCTATCTCATAGGATGGCAAGATGCCTGTCTGCTTCGTCTAAAGAATATCTGATACACTACACTACTGATATCTACTGCTGAGAAAGGCTTTTTCAAAACAGAAAGTCTAAAACATAGTCCATGCCTCAATCCATTTGTATGCAGCCACCTCAGGCAGCAGGTTTTGGTTGTCATAAAAGGGACAATAAATTTAAATTATTTAAATTGTTTAATTTACGGCTAACTTATTTGCACTGTCTTGGAAAGGGACAGTATGTTTCCATACTGGAAATGAATTTGCAGGACATGCCCAAATAGTATGGATGGACCTGGGCACTCTGACTTGGGAGGGAAGGTATGCAGTTTCTGCTCTGCTTCAGCCAGCAAAATGTGTTAGGTGCAGCAGAGCTAAAAATAGGCCTCAAAACATGGTCTTGAGGCCTTTTACAACATCCACAGATACACTTCTTCCTCCATTCCAGGCCTCTACATCCTCATTGGGGCCCTTTAGGGGAACCAAACCCAGCCCTTTTGGGGGAGAATGGCATTGGTGACAGAGATCTGGAGCAGTTTATGAGACTTATAAAAATCTTCCAAAAGTCATAGGTCAATTTTTTGCATGGGCACTGCCTGCGTTTATTAATATCGCTTCGTATGTACGAATCTTATGAAATAGATATGACAAACTAGTTACAAATGAAATTTTGCACAGCCCTAAACGATATGCTAAAGGAGGGAGAAAATATGGATCAGGCAGCAAAAATATGTAAGGCTTCTATTTTCAAAAAAAGAGTATTCCAAGATTATACCATCTACTGGCAAAAATCCATCAAAAACAAATTAATGTGTAATGAGTAAGACAGGGAGAGACAAATCTGCTAGTTTTGCTTTCTTCTCATTATGAATTTTTAAATGTCAAGTTTTTCTGTGAAATGTATCAAGATATGTACAAATTCTGGTAAGCATTTATCCAAACTAAACCAATCCAAACTCTCAACCATCTGTTCTACGAGTTCAGCATGTGCTTCAGCATTCAAAATTGAGAGGACCATGGTGTATTCACTTGTCATACAATTGTAAAGATGAGCATGGGGAGAAGGGATAGTAAGCTCTAAACTGCACAAATATAAATGTATAAAACAAAGGTATAAAGCTAGGCTTTGAAAATCTAAGCACTTTAATCCTCTGCCAAAATGGAAAATTCCACCACTTCTGCTTCCTCCTGCAGTTTTCAAAAAACCCCATGCTCTTTCCATCCAAATTATTAAGAAATATGTGAACTAAAAAATGGAACTCATCACCAGGAATGTGTATTATTTTCTTTCAAATATCAAAATACAGGACTAATTCACCAACATTTGAAAGAAACAGTCTTGCATAACAGTATGCCTTTCCCTGAACACATGGTGGATCAGTCAGAATTCCTAAAATTCAGTAAAAAAATTAATTTTGTTAAAGCGGCTGTACCAACTCTATCAATTTTTCTACAAGCACAAGATTGTTTATTTGCCATGTCAGGATTTTGTCCTGTCACTCTGTGCTTCGGCTATCCATGGAAGATTGAGTATGTTGTTGATTAGAGGGACCATCAGTCAGGCAGCTCCTACGCACGCAAAATAGCAAACAAAAGTGAAGCAGCTTTTCTATCAAGGATTTTGCAGTGTGGTTGTATGATGTTACTTAAAAAAACAAGTAAAACCCCTTGTTCATTTCAGTGTAGTCTCTGAGTGGCACCATCTTAGAAGGGGGGCAGGTCTCAGGCCTTATTTCAGTAGATAGGAAGTAATCTGCTCTAATTATGGCACTTGCGTTGGGACTCAGCCAGTGTTTGAGCCTGAATCTGTGATTGTGTTTTCCCCTCCTAATGTTTCTGGGTCTGATTTGGTTAGTGAGCCTGATGTGATCAATGAGGATGAGGTGCAAAATGGAGACACTTTGGACAATAATGTTACTGCAGACACTGACCAAGAGGGGTCAGGGGAAAGGCTAAGTTCTCATGAGAAAGTTTCTGTCAGAGCAAGGGAAGAAAGTTTACTCCCTTCTCCAGGCTTGAGTTTGCAAGATAGCTTGACACCTGGTGGAGTTAATGAAGAGATAGATAAGACCAGTCACCATCTGGAAATCAGCCAGAACTGTCGAGAGGCCCAATGTTTATGCAGGTCAGAAAGAATTCAGCAGTTAAGGCCAAAAACTGGGGGGGGGGGGGGTAGAAACCAGTTTTTGGGACTTAAATTGGGCCCTTAGAGAATCTTCTTCAGATCAGGCATCTGAAGCTCAAGTCGCCTGGAAATTCCTGTTTAAAGTGGCCTCGTCTCTAAGGATATATCTAGTTTTTCAAGTGGATTAGCAGTGGCTAGTCTAGTCATGGTTTTCTATTGAAGGCTTTTGGTTATTCACTGCATTGGGATTATTTCTGCAAGCTTTTTGGTCATTGTTATCATTCCTATGTTTGGACACTGCTTATATTGCTGCTTTATTTGGTTTTTTGCTTTTGGACTTCTACCTATTTTATAATCATCTCTTTTATTGGCTCCAGTTATTCTTCAATAAAAAAGGACTCTTCCTCCATTCAAGGTGCGGTGTGATTAATGATTAGAGGGCCCTGTTCCTGCTCTAGGGTGCAACAACTTGATTATATTAGGTTACTGCATGCAAAGAGACCAAGTCTGCCGAATGTTACACAGATCCTCTTGGGTTTCATTGAAGCTTGGAAAATTAGTACATATGAACAAGAATTCAGCCTTCTGTATATATACTTGTGTATATGTTGGGGCTGAGGGGAATGGACAATTCCCCCCAAAAAAATCTCTGGATTGATGCATACAGAGACCAATGCTGGAATAGGGGCATAGTTTGAAGGCAGTGAAAAGAGGCAGTGGTGAGGAATGCTCACACCACATCACCCTTCCCTTGCCCAAACCTGAGAAAGAAAGGCAGCCCTCCTTCCTTCCTCATTTTCTTTTTCAGTGTGAGCAGAGTACATCAGCTCAAACTATTTTGGGCATCTGAACTGGAGTGGATTGGAAGCCATAACAGCTTTCTCGATAAGCTTCTCTGCAAAGACATTGTGGTGGCCATTTTTAATAAGGGCTTACTGGAAAAACATGTGTACCTTATTTAAAAGGACTTGCTTTATTCATTACTAACGTAACAGGATAATTATTTCTTACTGTCACTGCAATCCAGAAAAGTACCCCATAAAGTTACTCATTGCTAACAAGTTGCTTTAGCTTCATCATAAATATAAAAATAGGTTTTCTAGTTTACCAACATAACCAATTGAGATACTGTATCTTGGAAATTCTGTGAAAAGTACCAAAGACATTACACAATACTTCTTTTTAAGAACTATCTTCCTATCCAGATGTTTTGGACTACAACTCCTTCACAAAATACAATTGAAGAAATGATTTCCATTTCTCTAAAATAAAAGTAGAATACCCATTATCTGAAACTCTTGGGACCCAAAGTGTTTTTTAAGTTCAGATTTTTCTTCCAGATTTTTGAATACTTGTATTTGCATATACAGTAAGTATATAATCATACATACTGGCGATGGTACCCAAGTCTAAACACACACAGACATTAATACATACTACCTATGGAACATAGTGTATATACACTGAACTATCAGAAAGAAAATCTGACTATCTTAGACAGACAATTTTGAATTTTAGAGTATTTCAAATTTCAGAATACTGGATAAAGGATACCCATGCTATGCAGAATCAGTTGCACCAGCCTGCTGCTTTGGGCAGCCTGTTCAGCAAGGCATGGCTCTCCGCCCCCCACTCTTTTATTTCTCACAGTAGCAACAGTAAGTCTCTCTTATTAGACAGAAAAGAGAGAAACAAAAATCGTTTGCAAACTTCTTAAAACTTTGTATGTGCGTTTTTCAAATAATATTTCCAACCAACCCAAGTCTCTGGTGCAATAAAGGATTTCAATGTGTCTCCTCACTTTATCGTTCAAAGCTTATACATAAGATTCCAGGTCACACAGACTTCTGTCTTAAACTGGGTGTTCATTTTTCATAGCCAATCAAAGGAAAAATACAGGTTGAGCACCAGTTATATAGAATTCTAAAATCTAAAATACTCCAAAACAAGCAATTGTCCATATGGGTGGCTAATATACCTTACATTTCTGGTGGTTCAATACTGTATACACAAACTTTGTTCCATTCATCAAATCATTAAAAATTGTGTATAAAATAATCTTCAGTCTATGTGTCTCAGACATATATGAAATATGGATACATTTTATGTTTAGACGTGGTTCCCATTTCCAAGATATCTTTTTATGTACATTTTTTTTTGCAAATACAGGTTTTCCAAAATCCAAAAAAAAAAAAAACTGTGGATCCAAAACACTTTTGGTTCCCAACAACTTTGAATAAAGGATTCCCATCTTGTTGAACACTAAGCTAGACTGGATTTCCTAAGCAAATAATTACAGATTATCTCCTCAAATAAGCTTGGAATATATACCATCATTGTAAAGAGTGGGCAAAGGTAACAAAAAAAAAAAAACCTGCTGGGGTCTCTTATTTTTTATAAGCCTGCCCTAAAATTAAGATCTGTTTAAGAAGCCCAACTTTGTGAGTACATGCTATCAAAGATGAAATGAGTATGGATTGGGAAGAGGACTTTTCCCTCCTCCTTCATGATGGTACTTTGTATGTGATGTCATTCCCAAGATAAACCCCCTACTTGCAGCTGGTCTGTGCCAAGAAAGGTTGGAATTTGTAAAAGAATGGCGTGACAAGGAGGAGGAGGAAGAAGCAATCCTTCCTGCATTTCTCTCCCATCAATGTAAGCCTAGTCGTGCTCTGGCCATTTGATTGCCACATTCTGCAGGTAGGGCTGTTCTGTATGTCTATTTCTTTTGTGGGCTTTAATTCAATTCTTTGTTTCACTTTTTTCATTTTATTGATTTTAACTTGAATCTTTTATTGTTACTTTATTGGGTTTTAGTTTTGAGCTGCCTGAAGACTCTACACTAGAAAAGTGGCAAACTAAGATTGGGAATAAAAGAGAATCAAAGAGCTAACTGTGAGAACATGACCTGCATAACAAAAAGACTCACACAGATTGCAATTGGTCCTTAGTTCCACTAAAAGGTAGCATTTCAGATACGGCATACTTATTTCAAGAGGCACAAATCTATTCAAAAAGCATATAACAGCAGGTCAGGATAGTAGACAGGAATAAGCACAACACCAGCACAATTTACAAGGCTGTCAACTTCTACAGAACAATCATCCAATGTTATGAAATATAGCAAGACTAATGCTAAGGAGGCATCACCCCTCAGGCATCTGTCTGCCACAGATGCAGACATCTAATTTGAAGTTTAGTATTAATGTAATTATTTAGAATCTCAGTTCAGGAAATTGCTTAATGAGCATGACTTTTTCTTTTCCTTTTTCTTCCTTTGGAACATTTAACATTTAAATGGAAAGAAGCCAATAGTATTATAAAGAATCCAACCAGGACAACCAATCACATATATCTGTATGTTTTCTATAAACACACACAGAGAGTACTATAACTAAGACAAAAACTATTTTTAAGGAGTCAGTGGATGGATACATATGTAGATATATAGATAACACATTTCCTCCTTGAACATGACAGTTTGAAATTTCTCTTTCGACCACCAGTTTTTTCTTTGTTGAGTCATTCTTTTATTTAGGAGGAGATATAAAGAAAAACAGATTGTGTACATTCAGATGTTCCTGGCATATATTTTCAGATCCATTTTCTTTAGAGCCATGACAATAATTCCGGGGTTCTGCCATTCCAAAATCTGCAAACATATTTGTTCATGATATATAATAATAATGTAAGGAACCACAAAGGTTATGGTTGATTACATAACCAAAATGCCCCTATCTTCACAGGACCTATAGTCTTTTACACTTGGAAACTTTTAAGGGAATGCTTTCAGGGCTCTCTTCTATCACTGGTCCCTATGCTCACTCTTACATTCTTGAAGGAAGATCTCTCAATAATCATGTACCAAGCAATAGATCTTCCTCTGAATTGAAGAGCTTGGCAGTAGGACAGAGACCCCTTTCTATTGTACAACCCTGTGTTGTGGCTCTCTTGCTCAGAAGGCAAGGTTGCTTCCTGCTTCTTTGCTACTGTGATTGCTCCTTTCGGTTTCAGTTTCCACTCATTTTGGTCCTCTTTCAAATTAGGTTTCCTCACAAATTGCATCTACTTTCCCACAGAACCATTCCTTTCAAACTGGCAACTTTGCAAGCCATCTTCTATGAGAGACATGAAATAAATGAGGAACTTTGGACCAAAAGCAGATAAACTATTTGTAGACCAAATCAACCCCCCTCCCATAATTGCCAGCCTGACTTTACCTTGCATGCTTTCTCCATATGTCCACTTAAATATGGAGTTGTGTGTGAGGTAAACTCACACACAACTGAACTGCAATTGTGTTCACTTCTGTTATGTCACTCTTTCCATAGTATGAAAATACTGTAATGTCCAGCTTTGAACTGTTGATGGCTTTTACCAACTGGATTTTCAGCCATTCCTACTTCTGGTTACTGTTAGCAATGTAAACAGTGATGTAGCACCCCAGATTAGACTGCTCAGTATTTTACACAGTATTTGCATTTCCAATCTCCCCACTGCAAAGGATTCTCTAGACAAAGTAAGCTAATCTTTTTTTTTCCTTGTGGTGAATTTACATCTTGTCTTGGTAAACAAAATCTGTTAGTCTTTATCTCTTTAATAAAAATACAATGTATTATTTAGAATAAAGCACAGTCAGATACATGGGAAAAAAGCAGGGAATAGAGAAAGATAAGAATCATAAGCCTTCAGTAGTATGATTCATCTAGTCATTTCCTATGAGAATCTAAAGTGGTGCCATAAATCAAAACCATATAATTAGTTTTTCTCTTTTAAAATGTCTTCAAATAAAATGCATTATTATATTAGACAATACATTTCAGACTTTCCTGGCAATTTATAAGATAACAGCCAGAGCCAGACCTCTACAACTAGGAGTCAGTATGTAGTAAATTTATGACTGCGAGGTAGCTATTACCGCTGCTGGGACAGGTTTACCCTTCTCTACCTCCATTAATTTATATCCTGTCCTTTTTGTCAAACTGGGACTCAAGATGGGTTAAAACAGAGAAATTTCAGTAATATAGTTATATGATGAAATGGTCCTTCAATCAATAAATTAAATATCCCTGCACATAGAAAAATATGTGACAATGGAAACTCCCCTCATCAGTATCTGGCTTTTTGAATGCAATTTTACTTTGTACAATTTTTCTTAATATATGTAAAAACATCCCATAGTTTATACTTCTACACTGGGTGACCATGGTACCTTCTACAGCATGCGTGAGAAATTAGTTGGGTTTGTATTTTAATGTGAACTCAGATAATTCATACTTTCCGAATCAATATATAAGCCAAAACTGTTGTACACTTAGCATTTCCATATTTACAATTTTGCAGTGCAGTTTTACAAACCCAAATCCAAGTAAATATGTATAAAGGGAACATGTGCATGAAAACTCATTATATCATAGCTATGCATGAAGCAAGGGAAATTGCATGAAGGTATAATCACTCCCCAATGGTCTCCTGCATCTTGATATGGTGATTCCTCTGCTGATTCCACTGGGAATCTGAACACATTGCAACTAAAATTGAGGTTTAAAGGATATCTGAGGCAGGGGGGAACAAAGAATCCCACCGCTGCCACCAGTATAAAGAAATCAAGCGGCCACACAGCTTGGGCAGGGTGGTCAAACAATCCCACCGCTGCCACCAGTATAAAGCAATCAAGCGGCCACACAGCTTGGGCAGGGTGGTCAAACAATCCCACCTCTGCCACCAAAGCAAGGGATGATAAAGTATTATAAATGACCGATGTTATTGGTAGAATTAGCCGCCACCACCTCAGCTTTATTGGTCTGAGGAACCAAAGGTATGAATGTGTTTTAGGTAAGGTGTGTTTGCCCTTGGTTCTTCTGTAACTCCTTTACTGATTGACTGGACTCTAAAAGTGTTTGACAGACTGAAGCTGACACCAGTTAAAAGTGAACTAGAAAAGGTTTATTAAACTTAAAGAGTATTTCAACTCATAGGATGAGTGGTACAGAAACTTGATTCAGTTGTAGAGACTTAGTTGGGTTAAATAGTTAGTTCTACTAACAATAAAGCTTTTATTAACTGTGAGTTCCTTAAACACACTGTTCTATTCTTAGAAACAGTATCACTTAGAGAACAGACTCCTATCTGTCTCACACATAGGGCAATAAGCTCACTTAAACTTCTCCTAAGTCTAAGCAGACAAAGCTCTCTTTTTACTGGTCCTCTCAACACAGTAAAACCCTAGCCTTTGTCTCAACCTTATTCCCTATCCTTAAGGCTCACTAAAAAAACTCTTCTTCCCTGTCAGAACACTATTTAGCTTCCTCTCCTAAAAATCCCTTCCTTCTGTGTCCGATGTCAAGACACTTCTCTCTCTCTGTCAAGAGCTGACAGCCTCTTTCCCTCTCTCAACCAACTCCTCCCCAATTGCTTTGACCAATCAGGAGTCGGCTTGACTCCTCCTCCTGCCTCTGCCCGCCTTTCAAGACGACAGCTACTGACAATCAGGCTTCGGCCTGGCCGCCTTAAAGGTAGTTTTCACTACAGCTTGCCTTGTAAAACTGAACACTGGAGAATAAAGTAGATGGAAGGGGAAGACAGGAGGAAGTATAAGCAAGGAATTATGAAGGGCATTACTATTCTCTCTCAATGATTTATCCGTATATACTTGAGTTTAGGCCAACTTGAATATAAGCCGAGGGACCTAATTTTACAAAAAAACCCGCAAAACCTGGGAAAACTTATTGACTCGAGTATAAGCCGAGGGTGGGAAAAGTAGAAGCTACTGGTAAATTTCAAAATAAAAATAGATACTAATAAAATTACATAAATTGACGCATACATCTTCTCTCTTCTTGGCACAGCAACCCAGTTGGGTTGCTGTGCCCAGAGGAGAGGCCGCAAACCTCCCTCTCTCAGCACAGAGATCCAGCTGGGTTGCTGTGCTGAAAGAGGAAGAGGCATGCAGTTGCTAGAAAGGCTTCTTTCAGCCCCATGCCTTCCTCCCGGTACCCTCACTTGAGTATAAGCCGAGGGGGGCTTTTTCAGCATAAAAATGTCCTGAAAAACTAGGCTTATACTTGAGTATATATACAATCAAAACTTTCATCGCTCAGACCAGATGACTTTTTTCTTCTTCTATTGATCATGGTTTCCTCATGAAGGAAACAGTGTAATGGGGAACAATTATTGTAGGCACTGTTATGAAGTATGTGTGTGTATGTGTGTGTGTGTGTAGATTTTGGAAGGGGGGAAGCAATCATACCAATGGTTTGTATTTGCAACCCAGCTTTTGTGCTTTCTTCTTTCACCTTGATTAGAAGGCTCCTCAGCTCCTCCTCGCTTTTGGCCATCAAAGTGGTGTCATCTGCATATCTAAGATTGTTAATGTATCTTTGAGCAATTTTCACTCCAGCCTTGCATTTGTCAAGCCCCGCACATCGCATGATGTGTTTTGCATACAAATTGAATAGGTTGGGTGAGAGTATACATCCCTGCCATATGCCTTTCCCAATCTTGAACCAGTCTGTTGTTCCATGGTCACTGGTCAGTTATTGCTGTTGCTACTTGGTCCTTATACAGATTCCTCAGAAGAGTGATAAGGTGTTTTGGTATGCCCATACTGCCAAGAACTTGCCACAATTTATTATGATCCACACAGTCAAAGGCTTTAGAATAGTCAATGAAACAGAAATAGATGTTTTTCTGAAACTCCCTGCCTGTCTCTATTATCCAGCGGATATTGGCAATTTGGTCTCTCATTTCTCTGCCTTTTCTAAACCCAGCTTGTACATCTGGCAACTCTCGCTCCATGTATTGCTGGAGTCTTCCTTGCAGGATCTTGAGCATTACCTTACTGGCATGAGAAATAAGGACCACTGTATGGAGGTTTGAGCAATCTTTAGCATTTAGAAAAGACTAGGCTTTGATAAGAGGAAGCAAGGTTCACATCAGCTAAGGTCTGAAAAAGCCATCATCCTGAAGGACAGAATTCATAATAGAATGGATCCTTGGTATTTGCCAGGGTTTGGTTCCAGGATCACTGATGGATACAAACCATTATAAATAATAGCACAATACAATGGTGCCCTTTATATAAAAAAACAAAATCAAGGTTTCCTTTTTGGATTTTTGAAAAGAATATTTTCAAGCTGTGGATGGTTGAATCCATGGATATAGAGAATCAGCTGTGCAAAAAGCAGTCTTTATCACGCTGCTTCTTCCTCTCTTTTTTGAAAAACAAGACTTCCGACAGTTACACAAAGTTACACATTGTGTTAGCCCAAGCGTGTAAAGGATCTTCTGCCACTGATTATTGTTAAATTATCATGTATGGCTTGATATGCGATTAACAATGTTTCAGATGTAAGTGATTAATTGAATTAGATTTGGTTGCCTACTTTGCTATAACACTGACATTGCAACACTACCTAGCCAGTATCTAAGAGTCCATTGTCATAGGTACATCTGAAGCAAAAATGTGTCCTTTCTTCCCAACAAATTGGCTGTGAATCAAAGGGGGTTACCTAATGAAACCGAAAATTATTATTCTGTGAGAAACGTTTAGAAGTGAAGGGCAAGCATGATCTTTCTATGTCTATAGTAATTTGAAATATTATCATACTGTGGCACTTATAAAACATTTAACACAAAAATACGGAGGGAGAAATTACCTTAGTGCTACCTTCCCCCTCAATAACGGTGGGATGTCTAGGTCCTGCATTGACAGCAGCAGGACAGAGACTAACCTATCTACACACCTATTACTCTCTAAACTGGAAAAAACCTTGAAACGGCATTCACATTTTGAGAAGCAGCAGGTTGCAGACATTGCTGGTAGCTGCTTTGTATTCCATCATGTAGTGCAAAATACACAACAAACTAGCTTCACATCCCTCATTGGCTAACATCTTGTCTGTTTTCCATTTGATTAGCAGTCACCAGCTTGTGTTCAAGCTCTCACACTCTACAACCTTACTATGTTTGGAGAAGTGTGTGAAAATATGTGAAAAAGCAGACCCTTGTAGGTAGCTTTAGTTCTACCATGATAAATGTTTATCAGTGTTGCTTTTTGGCATGCCTTTTTTTAAAAAGAAAAATTGAGATGAGTAAGGCTGTAGCAGCTGTTACTAAAATTAATTTAAAAAACAACAGAGATCAACATAATGGTATATTTTCAGCTATCTCACAACAAACCAACAAATCCTCTCTCCAAAAAGATTTTGAGTAGGACATGGTTCCTGGTAGTTTGGGAGGCTTGGATAATGATGCCACAAAATCCATTGTCCTCATTTGCTGGTAGATAAGCTATCATGAACCAGTTTTTTTCATCATTAACAAATATTGGCACAAAAACTGACAATAAAGTATTTTCCCTTTGGACTTCTTTATATCATTTTTTTTAAAAAAATTACAAAATTTCAGATTATTAACCATAATACTATAGAACAGGCTGTATATCAAAATCTGGTATTTGTGGGTGGCAATGATATATAATAGCATCAATGCAAATCCTAACACAAGGTGTTTCAAAATGATAGACCCAATTTCAAAGCAGTATATTTCACAATGGCAACAATTTACAATTATACACAAAGTAGCCAAATTATCAACTTTTACTAACAATTTTAAGCCAGATACAAACATAAAAAAACCCTCTGCAAATGGACAATGTCTTATTAGATCTCATGTTGCGGGGTCACCATTTTGTGAACAACTGAGGGCTGTTTGTACACTGGGGGAGACATCTGGCAGGAATCCGTTGAAACTCGATGCCCTACTCTTTCAAGGGGTAACTGTTTAATTCAAGGGTGATTCATGGTTGTAAAGCCATTTCAAATTGGAAATGTCTTTTTGAAACACCCTGTACTTTATCACACCAACTATCTGAACTAATCCCCACACCTGGAGATTGTATATCCTATTCCATGTGATTAGCATAGTTGATGAATGGTTACCACTACTTATAGAAAATATGCCTTAATAACTGATGATAAGCTCTTATTTTGCAAGTTGATTTGTCTTTGGGTACCAGCAATAATTACCCATTCCACCATTTGACCATCTACAACCTACAGCAGCAGGTTGTTGCTACTTCAGATCAGAGTACGGTCCAATAGGCAAGTAGATTGTGATGGCACATGTCTCATTCCTCACCCCAGTTCTGGCAACATTATTATTTTACTGTTTGTAATTTTATTTGCTGCCTGAAGTCTTCTGACCAAAATATCAATAAGATTGTGGTCTGTCTGTTTATGGGTCATTCTCAATTACAGGTAATTTATGAACAATTAAGAAACTTTTATTTCTCAGATTCTTTGTTAAAGGATTAGTTCAGACACACCTCTCTTCCATGTGTCTTTGCCTCAAAGTAGAGCCACTAGAAATTCATTCACTTTCTTTGCACCAACATAATCAACCTCCATACTCTTTTAGTTAGATACTCTTTCATCTAACAGTCCAACTACCTCTGTAGCCAGAATTGTGGGTTTTTTGCGTGTAGGATTTTGCACAAAAAGGCCTGGGGTAAGTTGGGCGATGCTGGCCATTGGGTTATGGCTTTTCCACATCAGGCACCGCTGGATTTGTCATGATTTGTGGTGATTCTGGTGGCACATATGATGAGGTCCTAAGACTGTCCCCTTTGACATTTCTAGTTTGCATGACATTCAGAGCAACATCCCATCCAATATGCCATTCCCTATCCTTCCAATAGAGTTTGTATCTAGAAAGCTCTATTCCACTGATTTCTTTCTATTCCACCATTTTTTCAAATGTTCACTATAACTATGTTCCCTTTTAAACTGAACACAAATGTATGCCAAAGGTTTCTAGCATAAGCAGAGAAATATCTATACAATGTGTTCTTCTCCAGACAGCTTTGACATTCACAGCTTCCCCGATAGACATTTGACCTCTGTGACTAGCTTTTTTTGCTGATGACATTTATACCACATTCTCATTTGGGTAGTGAACATATTTCCCCCCTACACACAAACACTTTATCCAGAACCAAAACCTTTCATAGGGGGAGCTCCTTTTCACAGGGGCGAAGTGAAAAGGAGCTCCCCCATGAAAGTTTTGGATTCTGGATAAAGTGTTTGTGTGTAGGGGGGAAATATGTTCACTGTTGTCTTTTAAAAAATGCTTTTGGAGTCTATAATTAACTTTTTCCTATACCTGAAGGCAAAGGTTAGAAAAGCTCCTTTGTCTTTGAAGGAACAGGCATGTTCCATCATATGATGGCTTAAAACTAGAAAATGTTGATAGCCTGACTGTCATTCCTTGCAATTAAAGTGAGTTAGCTGTCCCTTCCTCAAATATTCATGGGTCTCAAAGATTAATACTCTAAACTCTCAGTGTCACCTTTCACAAGCTGAACTCAAACCCAACCAATCTATTGTAGGCAAAGACATTAATTAAATTTAAACTCAGCGATACTACCATGCATGCACCCAACAATTAAAATGTTACTTATACAATCTATTCTACATCTTGCTCAGGAGAACCCAAGAAGAATTTCTTCTAAGGTATAAATTAGATGCCTTTAAAATTGTCTATGAATTGCATCAATTGCATCAATTGTCACTGCAGATCAGGGTCCATTGTTTGTTGTACTCCTTTGTTCTTGTGTGCCTTCATGTTGTTTTGGACTGATAGTAGCCCTGAAATATGTTGTTTTGTTTAGAGGGGGTTGCTTAAGCCCTCCTCTGAGGATAAGATACTTGCTCAGGGCTAACCAGTGAGTTTTGACGGCCAAGAAGACATTTGAATCCTGGATTTCAGTTCCACTACTGAAACTAATATAAAATCAGGTCTAAATTCCTGAAGTATGGAAAGCTCATCATCTAGACACTATCTTTAATTATATGTTCTTTGGACAGGGTGCTAAAGATACTATAGTGCTGAAGATTATGGTTGTACTTCAATCAGATTCAAACTAGAAATTCTGGTGGAGTAATTTCTGAGAATAAATTTAATATAATGAATGTGCAACAGAGCCTAATTTTTAGTGGTTATTGCCCTATATACTGTTTTAGAAGTCGAGAAATTTTAATTAAAAAATCAACCCAAAACCCTGCATTGACTTCTATAGGTGAGTGTGAGTAGTACTGTATCAGAGTTTAGTCTGTCCTAGGAGAACCTAAAAATAGCACCAATCAACTCTTTGCTGTATCACAGCTTCTGGTGTTTTTAAAAAATATTTTATTGAGGTTGATTACAAATAAAGATTTAAAATACTGGGGAGCAAGGAAAATGGAAAGGGGAGGTAAATCCAAGGTATTGAAGGGGGTGGGGTGGGGGTGGGGGAGTCTTTAAGATGGGGAACAGAGGGTGGGGTCATAGGGGAGGTGGGTTGGGGAGTGTTTCAGGCTTCCAATCATCTTTGCTTCAGGTATACTCTTCTTGAGATCATCAATCTTGTCCGCCGATCCTCTTTCTCTCTCTTCATGAAGAACGGTTGTAAATTGTTTTCATTATATATCAATCAATGGACGATTGACATATAATGAAAGCTTCTGGTGTTTTGATTACCTGGACAATGGTAGTAATGGCCAGGGATGTTTTCTCTCCCCCCCCCCCCCCCACCCCGAGGCACCACTGGTATTTCCCCCTTCCTGAGGGATGAACCTCAACTTATCCACAGGTCAAATCAAAATCCACAATTTGGCCCTAAAACTTGCCCTTGACTTGTATATGGGGTCAAATTAAACATGAGTATATATATGATAGTATCTTACTACACTATATTCAGGACAATTTCTTTATTCCGTCTTGTAAGTTGTACTTCACATTTGTTTTCATATGAAAATCCATTGAAAATTAAAGGTATCACAACTATCTTTTAAAGGATTAGCATTTTTTTGTGTGTGTCAGGAGCAACTTTAGAAACTGTAAGTCACTTCTGGTGTGAGAGAACTGGCCGTCTGCAAGGACGTTACCCAGAGGATGGCTTGATGTTTTGCCATCCTGTGGGAGGCTTCTCTCATATCCCTGCATGAGAAACTGGAGCTGACAGAAAGGGGCTCACCCCTATCCCCAGATTTGAACTGGCAACCTTTCTGTCAGCAGTCCTGCTGGCACAAGAGTTTAACCCATTGAACTGCAAATGAGCCATGCACATAATTGTTTTATGCATTACATGCACACATCCACATCAATACATTAGGAATGGGTAAAAGCTGTGACTCAATACAGATTTCTTCTGTTTGGACATGCTGCAGGATTCCCATTCTGTCTTGAGCATAAAATGGCCCTCAGCACTAACTGGAGAATTGTTTGCTCTTGATACTGCAGACCTCATCATGCTTTTTAGATTCTCCCATAGCTATTACTTCTGCTTCAAATGCACATACATGTGACTAAGATATAAAGACAGAGGTAGAGAGGAACAGTTATAGGAAATTAATGATCAGGGATGCTTCCCAGCTATGAGAACAAGGCTAAATTTTTCCCCATTATTATTAATTACAAGGAATTAACCAGACAACCATGATTAATATTAACTATCAACTTCAAAATACAGCTTATGGAACCAGCTTGTTTCAAACAAACAATACCTAATTCTAATACCATTATAATTTAGGAATCTGGACCTAATACAAATATGGATACAAAACCTTCTGTTCTCATTTTTGTTGCCACTTCGGAAGAGAAAGACAGGCAGCCATGCTAAGCTGGACGTTTTTACCACAATGCTGAATCATGGTTTACTATATTTGAATCAGCTCAGTGTCTATCCTCCTAGGATACTTTATGTACTACTCAAGCAAGGATTGATCATCTAAGGTTTCATGAGCATTTAGTTCTCTCACTTCCCCTAATATATATTACTGGGAGCAAAACCACCCTGCCACAAGGGAATGAAAACACTTTCATTTAGGAAATGTGTAAGCATGGATGATGTGCTGTAAAAGGAAACTCATTGCAAGAAAGGTATAATTCTGAAGATTAATACAAAAGTGAGCTTTGGAGTTTGCCAACAAAGTAACAAACATAAGAAAGGGACAGCAAGGAAAAACCACGGCATTTTCATATTCTGCAGTAATGTCTGAAAAAGTAGGTAATATATAAGGAGTTAGCAGGTGCCTGTGCTGTTTAAAAATGTTTTCAGCAGATAGCTCAGACCCCTTATTCACTGTCCTTATATCCCAGGTTCTGATCTTAGATTATCTGCTTATCTCAGATTATATGGCAGTGGACACTCAATCCAATTCAGAACAGATAACCTGGGATGTGATCATAAAAAAATGAAATGTGGTAAGAGGAGTCACTGTAGCTCTACCTAAAACCTAATAAGAGTCCATTTAGGAAGAATATTGTGACATTTCATATACTGTATCCTTGTTTCATTTACAAATACACAAAGTAAAACCAAATATACAAGTAGAGCCAACAGGAACCAGTCAGGCCACATAATTTCTCCTAAAACATGCTTAGAGAGCATGTGGCCATCCAGATGTTGTTGAACAGCAGCACACAAGTTGACCACTCCTGCC
This sequence comes from Anolis sagrei, assembly GCF_037176765.1. NCBI lineage: Eukaryota > Metazoa > Chordata > Lepidosauria > Squamata > Anolidae > Anolis > Anolis sagrei. The sequence continues at coordinate 141,528,807 of NC_090022.1, forward strand.
CTAAAACAACAGCATACATTTATAGCCTACCAGCTTTCTTCTTGCCAAGCTGCTGAATAACAGATTGCACTCTTCTTAGTTGGCTCCATTTGGAATTATAAAATTGCTTTTCTTTTTACATGCATATAAGCAGAGCACTGATTTTTGTCTTCAACTCCAGCTGGTCAGTATGACCTGACAATTCTAGTGCTTTGGAACAAACAGCAGCCAATGACCATGAAGAAATCCATTCATTTACATTAAAATAACTGAAAGATAGTTTTTATCCTGCAATTCTGTAAAAAAAAGAATTTTGAAAATATCAAACAAATTGGATGTAAATGAGAGTATCTTGGTGCATATAACATCAGATTTTAGTTCTCCAAATAGCCAAAGTGGCTTGGTCACAATATATTTTATGGTCTTCTTCAGAGGCTGCTACAAGGAAAGGGGACTATGGCAATATGTATATATTAGTAATTACAGGAATAATAACAACAATAAAGACTGAATAAAGCATACACAGCTTGGATCTACCCTATTTGTGTGACCGCACAGGCCCTGAGGTCCACCAGGGAGGCCCTCATCTTGACCCCACCGTTGTCACAAGTGCGGCTGGTGGGGACAAGGGAGAGGACCTTCTCAATGGTGGCTCCCTGGCTCTGGAACACCCTCCCCAAGGAGATCATACTGGCCCCCACTTTAATAATCTTTATGAAGCAGTTAAAAGCATGGCTCTGGAAGCAGGCATTTGAAAATGGCTAAGTGTAAAGTGTCTCTTCAAATAAGGGTTTTCTCCTCCCTCTCAACCCCGCCACTGCTCTGGCTACTTTTTCTTGTGATCAAAGAATCCTGGGTCTTGTGTCAGAATTTGAAATTTCTTAGAATACGTATTGATGTGAGCAACTGGGTAGAAAAGTTTAATTCAGGCCCATTAAATTTTGTGGCCATTTGTTATGTTGGTCTGTAGGGGAAAATGATAGACCTTCCCTAACACTCCTACTTGCTATTCAGTTTAACCTGATAATCTCTTACCTAGCACAATTACCCATGGTCAAATTTCATGGCAGCAGATGGAGTCTACAAATAGCACAGATACTAACCAGAACAATTTCCAGATCTTTATAAAATAGTCTATCATCTTAATGGAAGCTTGGCTACAGATCCCATTTCTAAGGTATTCTAATTTCAGCACATACAGTGAGCTAAAGGTAGAGTTCAAGCACAAATATAAAAGCAGAAAAGTAGGCCATAAAAAGTCACAAAGCTGATGAAGCTATTTCTTCCCTCCAGCTGTAGAGCTTTGTAATGCCAATCAGTTTCTTACTGCAAGGTTTTGCAGACATACTTTTAATGGAGCAGAAAAGATAGCTTTGCTGGTAAAAATCTCTTTTCTTTAGGCCAGGTTCCAATACTCACAATTGTATTGAGTCACAGATTAAACCATGAACAGTTTCCCTGGCATCAATGCAGTTCTTTCCAAAGTAAGGAGGTGATCTATCCCATGACATTTTAACTGTCCTTTGACAGCATGCACTTGGCTCTCAAGCTCATCTCTGAAGACAGAGGGAAATATTTGACCATAGTTGTAGCAGAGATTTGATGCAAGTTTTTCACAGAAATTTAGGCACCATCCACATAGACACAATAATTTGTCTGGAAACTATCTCAAGGTTGGGGTGTCTAAAAAACATACACCTCCAAATGTGACCTCTAATCCACATCTAACCAGAAACCATGTGTTTTAAAAACAAATCCCCCAAAATTCCAGATCATGCAATAAAATGTGCTGAAGTCAATCATGTATAAACAGAACAGCGTAGTGCAATCAAAAACTATGTATCATAATACAGGACTTCCAGAAGACAACCTCTAGCATTGCCTACTATGCTACCACGGTTTTGTTCCCCCAAGGAGACTGGTTTGGCATTATTGAGAAATGACAACCTCTAGACTGCTGCATTACCCAAAGAATTACTAGGTGATGTCAAGGCCTAAAGACCATTAACTGAACTTGAAAGATAATGATGGCATAGCAGGCTGATCAAACATCTATGAAAGGCATTTCTTCAATCTGAGCAACCTATTCTAACAAAGAAGGACGCTGCTATCTACCAAACATTAAGGCTCTGGTCAACAATTACTCAGGGTAGGTTCTCACAGGAAGATTCAGCACTTGATAACTACATTGGACATCTGCTCCCACCCTCTACAATTTCTACAGTCATTTGCGTACTCACCACCAAGCTCTACATTTGGAAAACAATCATACTCGGCCATGAGTGATAGCCTATGATGGTGACTCCCAACCTGGAGAGGATAATGCTGTACTTTTCTGCTATGCAGTGGTTACACATAAGGAATTGGGGAGGGGAGAGGTGGCAAAAATGGGAACAAGGGATCAAATCCCTACTGGGCCATGAAACCTGCTGGGTGACCTTCAGCAAGTCACATTTTCTCACCTTGAGAAGAAGGCAATGGCAAACCTCTTCTGAACAATCTGTGGCAAGAAAGCCACATTAGCGTAGCTTTTGCCAACTTGACCACAGTCTTATGTTGATGGCACAGTTTTAAATCTGTAATATATTGGAGGATACACATACCTCAAACTCAGTGCTTTTTCCATGGACACAAGTACAACTCATAATTATAGTACGGATAGTCCCCAAGTTACAAACAAGATAGGTTCTGTAGGTTTATTCCTTAACTGAATTTGTATTTATGTTGAAACAGGTACATTTTTGAAGTATAACTCCAGACTGTCTGTCTGTCTGTCTGTCTGTCTATCTATCTATCTATCTATCTATCTATCTATCTATCCACACATACACACACAGCAAAACAAACACCACACATTTTGAAGTGTAACTCCATACATGTGAGCACATATGCACATACAAACACAGACAGCAAAACAAACACCAAAGAAGTGTTAACACTTCCCCATGCTATCCATAGCTTATATCTGTGCCCCTGTTCAGAAGATTTCACCTCATTTTCTATCCCTGTGTAAACTGGATTTTGAAAAAATTATAATCCTTTTAGGAGTGAATATCCCTTCCCGGTGTACATTTCTCTCACTTCCTGTTGTCTCACCCTCATTCTTAACTATGAATCATTTGTAAGTTTGATTTTTGTAACTCGAGGACTGCTTGTATACAGTGTAATATAACTATGCAGTAGTTTTCTGTAGTATTCCGGCCTCAAAAGCACATATACAAAATAAATGCTGTATACAGTATATTCATGATTTTCCTAAAGCATAAAATTATAATTAATTTCACATAAACATTCCCAGCAAGTAGCAGGTTTGCAGGATTTTTTTTTATAAATCCATGACACACACACATGAAAGACATGAGAAATACCAGAAGTTCAATGAACAATTATCTTAATTACACAATGTCCAGAATATCAATTATTAAAAACTGCATCTTATGCCAGCAGTACAAACTGGGAACAGGGAAGTGGGAGGTTGTATTTGCACATGCATTCACATATTCACACCCAGTAATGAGTTATAAATGCCCTTATTTTATTGTTTACAGTTGACAGAATCTGACATGGTGTAGAGGCATGGATCCAGCTGTCAGACAGTGTATGAGCCAATTCACGCCCTAGCACATATACAAGGGTAATATTGGGAATAAAAGCAATTACAGCAAAAACAGATAATGTAGACCCCTCCTGTGACTCGGCACATATGGTGAACTTGCCAACCTGTAAACTGGGATAGCAATGTGAGCACAATCTAGGTATTTTAGGGAATCCTTTCTTTGGAGAGCTGGATGACACAGCCTCTTGGCATAGATCTGGTCTATAGACTCTAATACTTGCAATGGATATGCTGTGACAGAGATACTAAAATAGCTGAATGACTGAATAAACAGTTTATGAATGACGAGTACAATGAAACCTGGAACTGAGAGCCTGAACAGTGAAGTAGAATTCCTTCTAGATCTATTAACTGGCAGCTTCTTTTTGTTTGCTCAAAAGCATGCAGATAAACTGGAAGGTGGAAAATAGAAGTAGAAGAGTCTTGTTGAGGGCGAGATCACAGTGGCACTCCCAGTGTGCCACCCCTTGCAATCACTGATGGGTTTTGAGTGGGTGGTGACTGACCAGGAAAGAAATGGATTATGGAGAGTCTGATGATGACACTATTACAGTACTTGGCAGTTGTGAACCAGGGACGCCCCAATTGTAGTCTATTAGGAAAGGAATATAAGATTAAATTGCTGCTTCCATAATTCCTTTATACATATTAGTGATATAACCATACAAGAGTACTGTGTACAGTTCATAGCATCTATAGAACTGTGAGTCTTGACCCTAAATGGAATTGGAGCTCAATGTCAGAGTTCTGAAAAAATTGACAACAGCAAAAGTTTTCTGAACTTCAATTTTTAGACAGTTTCATGAACCTGTTAAGCAGTGTCTATAGTGGACTCTGCAGAAAATGCTTCGGCTGTACTTCATAAAAAGGAAAATAAGCCTGTTTAGCAAGGCTTACAAATGCTAATTTGTTATGAGTAAAATGTTTTATTATTATAACTATTTTATATGCATGTATATCTACCTACCTACCTACCTACCTACCTATCTATTTCAGGCCAAAAGGGGTCCCAAGTGGAAAAGTTTATGAAGCCCTGCTCTAGAATACATGAAGAACTGGCAAACATGCAATAATAATAATAATAATAATAATAATAATAATAATAATTTGTACCCTGCCTCCATCTCCCTGGAGGGACTCAGGGTGACTTACATGGGAACAAGCCCAATCAACATATTGAAATATAGGACACTAAAATACAAAATACATAAACAACATCATAAAACAAAATAAAACAACATTATAACAGATTATGAAAGTAATCATCAAACCAACAACCAATAAACCTGCAATTAATAATCAATTTCTGGGCATGGGTGGGCAATGGATTAGTGAAATCAATTGTGAGGATAGGGCTGATGGATAAAGTGTAAAGTCAAATGACAACAGTAGGAATAGGGGCAATGTAAAGAGAAGCATTATAGTTTTGGCTACATAATAGTAGTAAAGTATGAGGATGTGATTTTGGGTCCTAGCTGGGCAAAGTTATCTGTGGAGTTGTCTAGTCAAAAGCACAGTGTAACATTCACGTCTTTAGATCTTTGTGGAAGATGAACAGGGTGGGTGCTAGCCTAATCTCCCTGGGAAGGGAATTCCAGAGTCAGGTGGTTGCCACCAAGAAGGCCTTCTCCCTCTTCCCCACCAACCATGCCTGTGATGGAGGTGGGAGCGAGAGAAGAGCCTCCCCAGAAGATCTCAGAGAATGAGCAGGTTCATAAGGGAAGATGCAGTCATGAAGATAGGCAGGTCCCAAACAAAATAATCATGCAAATTCTCAGGGAGCTGTGAAACCACTTAGTGGTTTGCAAATGTTACAAAATATAAAGTTTTTAATTTATGGTATTAATTAATATAATAAGATCACCATAACTGCGTAAATGATATCCACAGTTTAATTTATCCATATTCAACAAAATATGCCACCCCTAATCTTGGGGTATTCTTGGGGAAAAGATCTTTAACTTCCATAGGAGTCACTATAATCTGTGCTTTTGTATTATCTATGCACAGACCAGTAACATGGCCCCAAGGCCACAGGGGCTGTTCTGTAAAGGACAACTGAGGCAGGGAATCATAGAAATATATGAATTAAGGATATTGTAAAGAAATTTGTTAGGGTAACTTCTTACCTTTCATATAATGGCAGAACTTGGGGTTATTCAATAAAGCTGAGTCATAAGCAATTTAGGACAGATAAAATATGAGTATTTCTGTACTACACGATGGAGCAATGGCCATCTATCCAGTAAATTTAAAAGAGGATTGGACAAATCCTTGAATGAAAAGGATGCTGGTGGCTACTATCACTATGGCTTTTTTCAGTATCAGTCAGCATGCCCCTCAATAACATTTTGGAGATTATCAACAGGAGACTATTACCTTTGCTTGTGATCTGCTCAGAACTCGGAAAACTTATATTTTGGTATAGAGCTCCCACAAAACCCCAACAGCCTTTACTACAGAATTCTGGTCATTGCAGACTCCAAAAGCATTCTTTTTGAGGTCTAGAGCTGTTTTGTGGTTTTGCCATGGACATTTGGCTGGTCAGTTTGGGAGTCAAATATGGAAATGGTCTAATTCAACAACCTAATCTAATAATCTAATCTTACAACCTCATCAGACGGGGGCGATTTAGTGTCCCAGGATGCTTTCACTCCATCTAATAGATGGAGTCCCTTACTGGCCCTCACACAATGTCTTATGATTTCCGGAAAAGGTCTCACCCCTAACTAGGATTAAACCAATGTTGGACACATTCCGCACAACACAGGAAACTTCCTGTGATGTGTGGCCTCCAATGGAGCCAGCATAGGGCCTCACCAGAAGGGGTGATGCTTCTCCCATGTGATGGGGAAAGTGTCACTGAGAGGGAGTTGTGCAAGGGGTGACGGATTCGCCCCGCTGACCCTCTCCTTTTTCATTGACACTTTGCCTGGTCTTTGTGATGAGCCCTTAACAGGTTGTAGCTATAAAGTCATGAGAAGATGCCTACTATCTGCACTCAGAGTGGAGGAAGAAGAAAAACTCCCCTGATGACTCACCAGGGCAACCTTAATCACAATTTATCTCCCTGAAAGGGGAAAAGCCTCTCAACCTGGAGGTTGGGACCCCTGGAGGGATCGCAAAGGGGTGTCAGAGGAGTCACCAAAGACCACCAGAAAACACTGTACTTTCTGTTGGTCATGGGGGTTCTGTGTGGGAAGTTTGGTCCAATTCTATCATTGGTGGGGTTCAGAATGCGCTCTGATTGTAGATGAACTATAAATCCCAGCAACTACAACTCCCAAATGTCAAGGTTGATTTCCCCCCCAAACTCCACCAGTGTTCACATTTGGGCATATTGAGTATTTGTGGCAATTTTGGTCCAGATCCATCATTGTTTGAGTCCACAATACTCTGGACGTAGGTGAACTACAACTCCCAAACTCAAGGTCAATGCCCACCAAACCCTTCCAGTATTTTCTGTTGGTCGTGGGAATTCTGTGTGCCACATTTGGCTCAATTCTATCATTGGTGGAGTTCAGAATGCTCTTTAATTGTAGGTGAACTATAAATCCCAGCAACTACAACTCCCAAATGACAAAATCACCCCCCCCCCCAAAAAAAAACCTCAACCAGTATTAAAATTTGGATGTAGCGGGTATTTGTGTAAAATTTGGTCCAGTGAATTAAAATACATTCTGCATATCAGGTATTTACATTATGATTCATAACAGCAGCAAAATGAGAGTTATGGGGTAGCAACAAAATAATTTTATGTTTGGGGGGTCACCACAACATGTGGGGTCGCAGCACTAGGAAGGTTGAGAACCACAGGCCTATTGAATTGAATGATTTGAAGCAAAATTTTCATGGCTAGATCATAAGTAAACATACTAAACATATTAATTGGTTAATCTAACCAGTAGAACAGGTTCATTTATTATCAAAGAGAGCACTTATAATTCAAGGAACTATTTTATACAGTTTTATACATACATTGTACATCTTGATATGTTTGCTAATTTAAGCAAACATTACATGGTATGGGGCTAATTTAGTGAATAACTTTGCTCATTATTGATTATTAAACTTTACTCATTATGGGTATAAAACTGGAACACATTAGAGACCTTAATTAAAAATAAATCACTCACAAATAGTATATATATTTTTATTAAACTGAATTTCATTAACAGCCTCACATTACCTTCTCATGTTTATGGTGTGCTGATTATCCTAGACTACTATTAAAACTTTCACGAGCACTAACTAGTATTCCTATATTCATACAGTCGTATGTAAGCATAAATCCTGTTGGAAGTATAGAAAGTTGCAACCATTTGTATAAGTAACCACACCCGATAAGGAAAAACAGAGATACAGACAGGTAGTTAGGTTTCCTTTCTGTGTTCCTCCTTTATTTGCTTTTCTATTCTATTTATTTCTCATCTATAGACTCATATATCATATCCTCCAACTGTTCCTGATTTGACAAAGACACTGCTCTGTCATCCCACTTTTTCCTGTCCCAGTTTTTCTCCCCCCACCTCCATTTTTCCTTGTCCTCAGTTTACATAAATGCCTGCAAATTGAGTTCAAAATGCAAAAGTTGTCTCCATTCTTAGAGCCCTTCCACACTGGTACAAAAAGCAGGATGAACAGGCATTTAAAATGCCAGTTAGACACCTCTCTTGGCCACACATGTGTGCAAAAGCCCACTTCATTGGTGTGGGACCGACCATAAAGCTCAGCTGTGCTAACACCTGTACATTATGGCTGGGCATGGGGAGTGCCTCCTTACCCTCCCTGTCCCCGCCCACCCTCAATGAAGTGAACACCCTCTTACTGTAGTAGGAGGCTTTCTGTGCCCCAGATTACACTCAGTGATGAAGCAATGGAGCTTTGGAGAGGGTAGGGGGGCTTCTTTCTCCAAAGTTACGCCACATTATTATTGAGGGCAATCCAAAGATTGGAAAGCCTCCTGAACAGTAAGCGGGCTTTTGCTTTATGTTGGTTAGGAAACAAGGGGTAGGAAGATAGGGAGGCACTGCTATCCCACTTCCCTGGATTGCCTGAGCCTGGGGAGCACAGGATGACTGTGGGGATGGCGCTTGGGACAGGGCATGGCAATCCTAGATGGCACTGCCATTGCATCCACCAAGATTCGGATCTTCATGGAAGATCAGGATCTTTGCAGGTGTTTTTAACCTGGTATAAACTGGATTAAAAGGCCTACCATGGATTCACCCACATTAGCCTGGGTGTATCATTTGGATGCTTCAGGCCAGTACAGAAGCAACACTGCACTATATGACTGTGTACATGGAGCCTCAGTTAACTCAGCAGGAGTGAAGGAAGATGTCATGGACAGCTTATGGCCCCTTCTACGCTGCCATATAAAATCCAAATTATCTGCTTTGATAATCTAGATTATATGGCGGTGTAGAAGGGATCTATGTTAACCACATCAAGGTATAAAACTGCTAATAAAAGATTTATAATATGAAAACTGGGCAAACGGTGGACACAGGAAAGAGAACATATTTGATTCTCTTGCAGATATATAGGAACCTGCTATCTATAACATACCAACACACCAAACCTGAGTTCATAATAATATAGTGCAATTGACGCACCATATCCACAGATTCTGTATCCACAGATTCAGCCTGCTACGGTTTGAAAATATTTTTTAAAATCAAAGCGAGAGAGAGCATGAACAAATCTTGATTTCACTATTATATATAAAGGGGTATTCTGTACATGCAAGGTAGGGTGGGGTAATGCTCCTGCAACTAAACCCCAGCACACATGCTGTAATTGTAAAGGGCCTATTGTGATGTACCTATTGTTCTCTCTCTCTCTCTCTCTCTCTATATATATATATACTAGCCGTCCCCTGCCACACGTTGCTGTGACCCAGTCTGTATATATATGTGTGTTTTGTGTGTGTATATATGTGTATATGTGTGTATATATTTGTGTAAGTATATGTGTATATATGTGGTTTTGCACATGCGTTATAATATATATATATATATATATATATATATATATATGGCTTTTAAAGCCCCTTCCACTGTGTTTTTGTGTTTTATGAGTGATGGTCACTCGTTGGCCTGCTAGGTGTACTGTGTCCAAATTTCATGTAAATTCGTCCAGTGGTTTTTTGTTATGTTAATACCACAAACGAATAATAGAACAAGGTTGTTTTGATGTGTTCAAGAGAGAGAGAGATTGGTTTAGTTTCAAGAAATTACAAAGACAGGTTAAACATGCTTATTTAATTTTAACCAACTCATTCTAAAAGGGGAAAACACATTTATTTTTAAGAGTTAAATATCCAATTCAAACTGTTGATGTCTGCTTGGTGTCCCTTACCCCCCACCCTACAAACAATCAAGCTTTATCCACCCTGGCTAGAGGTCATAAGAAGATGATCCGAGAGATCATCCCGTTGCCTTACATTTTCTCCCATTTCTGTCTTGCAGTTTTGTTAACTATTCCCCAGAGATTATTTTTCTCGCCCATCTGTCCACAGTTGTATTTATCCACTGAGCTTGAAAATATTCATGCCTTCCCTCCTGTCTGTATTTGTTATCTGAGACAGTTGTGTTCCTGTGATGCTATTCTGTTATTCGAGGAGAATGCATTTTCCATGCCAAAAGAATCCCATCCCTGACAATCTGGCAATATCCTTGGTTGAGAAAGAAAATTGCTTTGTCTACCTTGAGGGGAATTAGTACACAGATTCTTCTGAATTCACTTGTTTTCCCTGCAGACTTACATCCAGATGAAATGCAGTTGTTGTTGTTGTTGTTGTGAACCTTCGAGTCATTTCCAACTTATAGTAACTTATACGAGGGGCTGCTGATAAGTCTTTGGCTTTGTGTTCTTGTTTTGTTTCTATGGAAACAAATGTTACATCACATGAAAGCCTTATGTGTCTAATATATGCAAAATTTTGTGATCGTAGCTTATGGCAACAGTGATCTAGGCATGCAGGAAAACAAAATGGCGGAGTCTAAGGCGATATTCACAGCAAATGAGAGCAGAGGATTGATAAAATTCTTGTTTCTGCAAGGAAAGTCCATGAAGGATATTCATGGTGATATGTCGCAGACATTGGAAGATCAATGCCTTTCATATTCTACAGTTAAGAACTGGGTTGCCAAATTTAAAATGGGCCACTTCAGCACCAATGATGAGGAACGTTCTGTACGACCGAGAGTGGTTGTTGTTCCAGAGATCGTCGATGCTGTGCACAACCTCATACTGGAGAATTGGCGAATTTCAAGTAAAGGAATAGCAGACATAACGGGGATTTCTCATGAATGTGTTTGTGACATTATCCATGAACATTTGAACATGAAGAAGCTATCTGCAAAGTTGGTCCCCAAATGTTTGACAACAGATCAGAAAAGAATGCAAGTGAAAACTTCTGGGTCCATTTGTCAGAGTTTCCGGACTGATAAGAACTTCCTGGATTGACTGGTCACTATGGATGAGACCTTGATTTATTTGTATGACCATGAAACCAAGGAGCAGTCAAAAGAGTGGAGGCACAGTAGTTCTCCTCATCCAAAGAAGTTCAGGGTGCAAAAATCAACCACTAAGGTAATGGCATCTGTGTTCTGGGATAAGGAGGGTGTGCTCCTAGTGGACTACCTTCAAAATGGTTCCATCAACAATGCAAAGTATTACACTGAACTTTTGGACCAACTGAAGGCAGTTCTGAAGGCCAAAAGGTGCAGGAAGCTGTCCAAAGGAATCTTGTTCCTGCAAGACAATGCCTCCGCTCACACTGCACAAGCGACCATGGAAAACTGGTGGAGCTAGGCTTCCAGCTGGTTGACCACCCACCTTATTCACTAAATCTAGCTCCCTCCGACTATCATCTGTTTCCAAACCTGAAGAAACACCTCAAGGGTATTATGTATGTATGTATGTATGTATGTATGTATGTATGTATTTAGACCATTTCTACCCTGCCCTTCTCACCCCCGAGGGGGGACTCAGGGCAGCTAACACAGGCAACTATTCAATGCCAACAGTATCAAAACAACAATATAAAACAGCGATATAAAATCCATTACATAACAATTAAGCAGTGATATTAAAATTACATAACCACATAGTACAAAATTTCACACCATTTCTGATGCCATGGCTGCTACAGATGACGGCTTTGAGGCACAACCAAAATCCTGCTTTTTGCAAGGCTTACAGAACTTGGAATACCGATGTAAGAAGTGTGTTGATATCAGTGGAGAGTATGTGGAATAAATGTAAAGTTTCATCTTTCTATCTAATTTCTTTCTGAGTAAAGCCAAAGACTTATTAGCAGCCCCTCGTATCGCACGATTTTTATGGCAGAATTTGTTTGAAGGAGATTGCCTTTGCCTTTCTCTGAGACTAAGATGGTGTGACTTGCTAACTGTCACCTATGGTCTCTAGCGTCCTAGTCCAACACTCAAACTGGCTCTTATATGCAAAGTAGGCTTCTTCTCTGTATTTCTGAGACCATTACAAGAAGTGTGCTGAGGCTTATCCCCAAATTATCAGAACATTCAGTTTGGACTGCAAAAATAAAATCTGATAAATCATTTCATTAAGCATCTTTTCAAAGAATAAGCATGTTAAAGCTGTCCTTTTTTCATTTCATGTTGTCTTCTGAACCTAGACAAGGATTCTACATATGTACAACAACAACAATTTTTTATTGATTAGTCAATTTTGACTGTATCAAAACATACAAAGCACACACACTTGCCCATTCATACAGTAAAACCATATATGAATACAAGGCATCCCGGCCTATTGGCCTGTCAGCCACTCCTAAATGAATGTGCAACTACAACTCTGGTTTCTCTTCAGATCGTGTAAATCCTACATATGTACAAACCACATGGAGTTCCATATCCTCCCACTGTCCCACAGCTGTCAACTTCTAGAAGGATCCCTGTTGCTGTTGTGTACCATTTTGAAAGACCAAACAGGAGCTTCCAGTAAGCAGGAAGCTGGCATTTCTTTACTAAGGTCAAGGAAACTAGAGACATGGAATAATTTACTTAAAAGATATTCCAAGAAAGCAATGTTCAGAATATTGGTTTGCTTGGCACAAAATCGATCACAATGGACACAACGAATCATTCTAGCCGATTTGCTTGCTCCATATAAACACATAGATAATATTTAAAAATGAATTCCACAGTTGCCATTTCAACATAACATTACATGACTACAAGGCATTCAATACATAACAAAATTTGAACATTTGTATTTTAGTTCTATGCTTCCAATTCCAAAATTCCACAGATCACTGCAATTTCTTCAGCAACATTTCAATGGTTATTACCTCACCCCAAATGCACATGTATGATAGTAATTTTGACATGAATACTACAACATCAGATTTTTGGGACCAATTTTCTATTGATGGCTCAGTCATTCTTTCCTGCTATTTTCATTTCTGCAGCTCTTAACAAATTGCCAGTCAAATTTTCATTCTTTCTTCTTTCACAGAATTGAGCATAATTCAAGAGGGCCTCTTTTGGAGTCAAATTGAATTTGTTTCCTGTAATTGCTTGAATGGCCTTGATGATCTTTATCCAATAAGACTTGATTATTTTACAATCCTGCCGATATGTGTAAGAAACTGGCTTCTATGCCATCTTATACCCAATGTATAATGCTAGTATTTCCAAATACTTTTGTAAGCTTTACCATAATAGTATTGCAAGTTTTTGTCTGTAATGACCATATCAAGAAATCTTTCTAGCATTTCTTATACTAAGGTTCAGCCACATACAAACATACATTATGACGACCCTTGAATTTAAGTACCCGATATCCAACAATTTACATAGATCCCATCTCAACTTGAAAGCTAAGAAGGGTCAGCCACGGTTAGTACTTGGTTTGGAGATGATTAATGAATAATATAGGCTATGCAGGCTGAGTATTTCTTATCAAAAAATTCTGAAATCCAAAATATTCCAAAATCCAAAATTGCCCATGTGGAAAGCTGAGATAGTGACATCTTTGATTTCCGATGGTACAATGTACACAAACTTTGTTTCATGCACAAATATATTTAAAATATTGTCTATAAAATTAACTTCAAGCTATTTGGATAAAGAGTTTATGGGGCATACATGAAATTCACATTTAGAATTGGGTCCCATCTCCAAAATATTTCAATTTGTAAATGCAAGTATTCCAAAATTCAAAATACTTCTGGTCCCCAAAGTATGAGATTGCCATACTTTTTATAGATGATGCACTCATATCCAATTTTTCTTCCCCTAGGGCTCAGAACAAAGAGACTTGCTGTCATATAGCTTGATAAAGTGACAATGATGATGATGATACGGACAAGGGTGACAACCTTTTTTTATTTCTTACCCACCTCCCCTCAAAGCTCAAGGAGATGTACAACACAAATTAAAAAACAATATATAACTAAAACACATAAAACCATTTAAAACACATCAATTAAAAATACATAAAAACAAATTTAAAACATCAAGCATTACATATTACAATCATCCATACATGAACTTAAAATATCAATTTAAAATTAATAAGTTATAATTGACTGGTTAGGCCTGCTGGAAGAGAATTAAATGCATTTTAATGTTGTAATGTTTTTAAAAATTCAGCTGCTGAATCTTTTATGGCACATGATTCCATAGTTTAAGGGCAGCCAACAAAAAGGTAATCTAAAACTAAGGACATTTTATCACACATGTTAGGAAATGCTTTCTAGATGATGCATCCCATCATATAAACCTGCACAATGAGTGCTGGATGAAGGTTGAATAGACACTCCCCACATTGCATCGTATTTTATAAACCACTGTTTATTAAATAGTGTGAGTATGCATTTCCATGTTGCCAAAATATGATTCTGCCAAATTCATTTCTTTTTGCTATTCAGGGGAAGAGGTGGTGAATAGAGGATTTGCAAAAAAAAAAAAAAAAAACACACACAAAAAAACAACAACAACAAAACAAAAACAAAAACCTCCCCCCAAAAAAGCCCTCCAAAAAGCCCAACCAAAAAAAAAAAAAAAAACCTCTTTCCTTGTTGGATCTCTCACCAATTCAATTCAATTTTAATTGCCACCGTTCACTGCTATGGAATCAAAGGATTTGTTTTTTCACATGGTCTTTAGCCTTTTCTGCCTTTGGGGAGGCGCCAACACCCTTTGGCAAAGTAAGCTAAGGACCTTATAAAACTTCAGCTCCTAGAATTCCATAGCATTGAGCCATGGCAATTAAAGTGATGAGAAATTTCCAAACTGTATTTTTTTTTTTGCAGCTAGAAAGAAAGTGTTAAGCTTTTCTTCTCTTCCCAGAAGCTCAATCCACAAATGGTTCCTCACCCCACTTCCCCCTCCACTGGAAGTGAGATCCTGCCTCTGAGGTGTTGGTCCTGATCGGCCAACATATAAAATGCATTTCAGTATGCTTTCAAGTACTACTGATTTGACTTGTGTTATTCAGTAACACAAAGTTTCACCAGAGGACAAACAGCTTTAAAGACACTTTAAAAGGTTATGTGATAATGTTCTACATCACAGTTGCCTGTCTGATCCAGACTGGTTGAAGTAAATGTTCCCCCGTGGGTGGAGTAAACTGTATGGGAGGAGGATATCTTGTGAGTAACTTGGATCCAAACTATGTAAAGCAGTGGTTCTCAATCTGTGGGTCCCCAGATGTTTTGGCCTTCAACTCCCAGAAATCCTAAATTGGCTGGGATTTCTGTTAGTTGTGGGTCAAAACACCTGGGAACCCACAGATTGAGAGCCACTAATGAAAGGCTTTTAAAGAAATAACCAACATTTTGTACTTTGCCCAGAAACTAATTCACAATCAGTCAGGCGATTTTAATATTGATGTGATGTGCTCACTCCTGTACCTGTAAAAAATCTGGCTGCTATATTTTGAGCTTACTGGAGTTTCCAAACTTGGTACAGAGGTAGCCCAATGTACATGGAAGAAGTCCAACTTTGAGGTTATCAGTGCATGCTCTACCAACTTTAGGTCTGCCAGTTCTACAAAGGTGGCTATAGATTGACTTCACTTTAAAGTGGAAGGATCCTGATGATCCATTTCTACCCATTTTCCACTCAGTGGCCTAGCTCATATTTTCAGAAGAAATAATCCTCTTCCCATTCTTGAACTATTCAGTTGCAATTTTTTAACCCTGAGGAGACAGTGTTCCTGAGCATTCTGGTCAGATGCACACTTAATACAAAACTAGTTTCATGTATGACATACCTACACTATGGACTTCATATTTCTCTTTCATTGTGTCATTGGAGTTTGTGTCTAATGTAAGACTAGCTGGCTTCAGGGTTGTCTGGTGGAATGTGGAAACCATGGCCTGACACCTTTGTGTTCAATTCTGGTGGTTAGGTTGTGAATCTAGGAGAAACTGCCATGATGGCCTTAAATAACTACCCAGCCATGCCTTTTACCATTCAAGTCACTGTAAAATATTGTTTATCCATTTTGCTTTTTCTCCCCAGTTTTCCTTGCCCTACTATGTGTAAATATTTCTCTCTCAAATGCATTGACCATTTTTTCTTCACAATAATCTTATAAGAGAGATCGTACTGGGAGTATGACTAGTCCTAACATAACCCAGTGAGCTTGGTGGATGAGAAGGATTTCAACTTGTCTTTTAACCATTCTAGTCTGAACTTCTAACCCAGTAGCTCTTAACCCTTGATCCTCCAGGTGTTTTGGACTTCAGCTCCCACAGTTCCCAACAGCTGGTAAGCTGGCTGGAACTTTTGGAAGTTGAAGTCCAAAACCCCTGGAGGACCCAAAGTTGAGAACCACTGTTCTAACCCATTATATTGCGTTATAGATTAAAAGTAGCATCCTTTATAAAACATTCATTGTTGTAACAAAGGTTCTTCCTATCGACTATGGTTTCATTTTTGATCGCCAATTCAACTTCTGCCTTAATTTGACTATCAGTGTTTCTAAACTGTAACTAACAAGATTTTGATGTCATTAACCAATTTCATACCATTATCTTTCCATTTAGCCTTAGAAAATGTTTGAAATTACATCTTTATTCATAGCATCAATATTAATTTCAAGTAATTTGAGTTCAGTTTGATGTAAAAGAGCTAAGCATGTGCTTGAATCACTTGTACTGCAATCAGTGGAACACGTGTTTACTCTGCCACATGGTCAATATAATCCCACGAAAACAATTTGTGATCTGATAACTTGTGGTATTCAGCGCAGTCAGCACCCAAGTTATAAGCAAGATAGCTTCTGTAGGTTTGTTATTAAGCTGAATTTGTATGTAAGTCGGAACAGGTACATTTTTGTTCCAGCCAAAAATATATATATTTAAGCTTTGGATAGTGCAGGGAAGGGTTAATACCCTGTGGAGTTTGTTTTGCTGTCTGAACACCTCTTCAGAAGATTTCACCCCCCTTTCTGTCCCTGTGATAATTGGATTTTGAAAAATTTGGCTTGTTGTGGAAACAAAGATTGGTGATAAAGCTTCAGTGGAGATACGTTTTCCGCATAATAACTGTGCCAGGAGTGGATTTCCCTTCCTAGGGGTAGAGATATCTCTCACTTTCTTTTGTCTCACCCCTGTTCTTAACTATGAGTTGTTTGTAAGTTGGATGTTTGTAACTCAAGGATTGCCTGTATTGTGAGGACTTCTTCTATATATGGTTTGCTCAGAATTGTATCGCACTGCATTTAGTATGAATAATTCTCATTTAATTGCACACAGACTTGGTGCTGTAGTTTATTTTTTAAAGAACCTTTCAATAAACGAAAGACTGATGATGGGAAAGGAACTTTGTAAGAGTTATAGGCTTCTTAAAGTCATTAGAATGTTAAAGCTTGGAGCCACTGCATATTCAATAGCTGAGAGGAGAACACATACTTGGAAGTATATCTTTTTGAAGTCTAAGATAGCATAATAGCAAAGCACTAGAAACTGATTAAGCACAGCTTTTCTTTTTCTTGTTTTGTCTTCCCTTTAATACATTTCCATCTGTTTCATTTTCAAGAACTTCTATTGTATTAGCGAGTCATGAAAAATGTTCTTGAATTACAAATCGTCTTAAGTTCATTATCTCTGCCTGGGCAGCATTACTATTATATAAATGACAATAGATGCTTGCTTGATAAATTCAGTTTTGATCAGTATTCCTGTTACAGTATTTAGGGTCAAAATGCAACATAGACAAAGCAGACAGGTATACTAAGGAAAGGTTATCTTTTGCATCCTAACTTGAGAACACAGAAAAAAATCCTGTCAGTTCAATAAAACATTTGGCAGAACATATATAAGGAAGCTAATAATTGCACCTTTTTTTCAAGAATGGAACTAGAGTAAAAAAAACAACAACCCTATATTCAACCTTGTGTATGTGTGTGCCTTCAAGTTGCCTGTCAACTAATGGCAACAGCTATGAGCTTTCGTAGACAAGAAATATTGAGGAGTTCCTTCTTCAGAAATATTGTCGATTTCACCTGTGATTCATGGCAGTCTCCTATTTAAGTGCTAACCAGGGTTGATCCTGCTCACCTTTTGAGATAAAATGGGATCTGGGACCCCTTAGGGTATTTAATTCTCCATAGCACCGGTAGGCAATTTTTAGCCTGCACTAGAATCTCGGAATATTTTTTTTGTAGCCTTTGATTAAGAAGTCTGGAAATTCAAAATTAGATGGAGAGTCACAGATATAAAAGTGTCCCTATCAAAGAGGTTCATCCTCAAGACAAGTAGCATTACAGGTACAAAAATATGGTAGAGAAACTACTGCACACCTTCAACATGTCTTTAACACACCTGCATTCATCTGGGAGAGAACAAGAGTAAAGAAAAGTGAGGGATTAGCACCAGAAAATAGTCGATCATTTGCGTAAGTTTACCATTTGATAGATGACATCTTTCTCATAAGACCATTTTTAGCAGAAAACAATTCTGTATTGCCAATACATGTTGAGATAATGATGCTAAACAAATTATTCACCGGAAAGTGTGCATCTAAAAATTAATTCATTCTGAAAATTTTGCAGCACTTAGTCCATATATTGGTTTAGGTTATCTTGGTTGTAGAGTTAATTTTGAGACCTAAGCACAAACGTGGGGTGATGATCCCTAGCAATGAAACGGCTGAGATTTCTCTGTAATTTCTGCATCCTATAGAAAGAAGAATTCTGCTCATTCCATGCCATGTAACTGTTTTGTTCAGTGTTCTCTGTGCCTTCATACCTGAGTAATGTTCTGTTGTGTCAAACCTTTAATTTGGGCTCAGTCATACTCAGGAACTCTTGTTAACAACACAAACCAGGTAACATTTTGCAAGAAATAGCAATGAGCTACATTGGAAACCTTATACTTCTGAGATAGGCTTATGGCACAAGTCAGAAGGATCATACCATTTTCCCTTTATGCTCCTTCTAATAAAGTTAACATTGAAATTCTATGCATTTTAAAAGTTTACGCAAAAAATATAAACGGAAGCATGCTTCATAACATTATTCTATTAATTATAAAGGGAGAAACAAGGTTTTGTCAAATGAAAGACAAATGTTATCTAGCCTCATAAAATGATGTGGAAAAATGATGCAAAGTAAAGTGTGTAAGTATGCTTGTGCATGTATGTGCACAGGAGAAATGGGGAGGCAGGAGGGAATGCGGACACACCTTATGTAGTCCAACAGATTGTGGAAAGCTTTGTTGGAACATTTCCAGATTCACTCTGTCCTTGTTACATAACAGATTTTACTCCACAGCTGTAAGACCTTCAAAATGGACAAAACCATGCAAGAGAAGAACAGACTGACTGTTTGGCACACGGTCACAGTGTAAACAGTAACACTAATGGAATAATCTCAATAAACAAGACTCCCTTTCAGAGGTCAACTGTTCTGTAGTCAGATATTTTACAGCAATTTAGATATTAAAATCATTGTATTTCATGTATCTTGTAAGAGTGCTATTTTATCACACTGAAGTCTTGTTGTAAATATGTAAGATTTGGAGGTTATATTCCTTGCCTTTATTATTAAGATAAATTTACTGGAAAAAATATTGCAAGGCAACTATTTAAGAGGGATTGTCTTCACTATACATGTAATCCCTGAGTTACAAACATCCAACATAGGTGTGTTCCTACGTATTTCTATTTTGAATGAAAAGTTGTAACCAGAAGAAGAAATAATACAGGCAAAATAATTTTCCTTACTAAAAACACGTTTCAGCAAATATTTTATTCACAACTACCATCATACAATGTAAAATGTAAACTTGGTCAAGTAAGCATTTCAAAAATAAACAAAGAAACAATGGGCACCTTAGAGACCTCCTTCCAAAATATATCAAGATTCTTCCAAAATATATCAAGGGACAAATTATTTTTATTTCACCAGTCTCTGCACTGCTTATGCTTTTTATTATTGGTTATATATGTATGCTATTTTAGAGGTAGCTGTTTTGCCAGACTTCTCAGATTTCCCCCTTTTTTCAATGTTTTGCTGTTAATTTTGGGGGATTAGGGGGTTCAGGATGCAGTAGCTGTTTACCTTACCAGTTAGAAAAGGTACGTATAGCTTTACTAGGATAAGTTAGGATAAAATCCTATACTTTCTGATGTAAAGTTTTATTCCATTGTTTACTTCTAACTGCAATCTAGCACCAAGGACCTCATCCCACTAAACAGATCAAGTGTTTGAAAGAGTAGCTTTACTATTTAGCTCAGGCATACTCAGGTTTAACATTAAATTGATAATTTTCCTACCTCCATCGCACACAAGCAAACTATCTGTTTTATTCAGGAGTTCTCAGTTGTTTTGCCATCACATCTGGATGGGTGGCTGGGTGGGCTTTGGAGGGGAAAGAAGACTGGGGGTAGAGGCTCTCTTAGGTAAGAAAGAAGGGACATAAGGGAGAAGAGAGGAAAGGGAGAGGTAGGGTGGAAAGAAGGAAGGAGGGTGGTAAGAATGGAAGATGGGAAGGGAAATAAAAAGGAGAGAAGGAAAGAGGGAGGGAGGGATATCTAGATAGGCATTTGAGTTCGCAGGGAAATGGGGGAAGGAGGATAGAAGAGTCGGGTCTTTTAGCAGACTGAAAGCATAAAGAACTCACTGTAAATCCTCCCTCCTGGATAATAGCAGAGCTGAAGAGATGTGTTCTCAAAAGGGGCAGTTCTGTTTCTCCCACAGATTGAGTCATCATATCATTTTAAAGCAGAGAACATGGGAATTGCTACCACATGTCAGAAATAGCCATTTTGCTCTTCTCTATCCAGATAATTCATCAAAAAGTCACTTGCCAACCAGCTCAGGAAGCATAGGAAAAGATAGCCCTTTCAAACACTTTAGAAACAGAAAGAATGCTCTTCCGTACATTTGAAACCAAGGCCATGTAATGAACACAGTTGAGTTGAGCTGTTTCAAAAGCCAACCCAACATCAGACAAGCACCTCCTTACTTCTAAGTTTTCAGCCAAATAAAGTTTCCATGACATGTTAAAAAGCAGGTCTTGGGTCTAATATATGTAGGCATGGTCTCAACTCAAACACTGTGTAACATGAAGCTATTTTTCCTCCCTTTGCTTCACTTCAAATCTTAACAAACACTGCTCCAGAATAGCTGACAAAGGGTGAATCTACACTGTAGAATGAATGCAGTTTGACACCACTTTCTTACACTGCCATGGTGTAATATCATGGAATCCTGGTGTTTTCTGAAAACCCAGACCCAAAAGTCAGAGACCCTGGAAATGGAGCTTGGATGGATGATCTCTCTGTGCCCCTACCTGAGATCAGAAGCAGGAAATTCCCACTGGGAATCCTTGTCTGGCTTTCTCCTTTTTACAAAACACCATTATGGGCATAGGTCACAAGTATGACACAGGAACTTCCTTATCAGCTATCCGCCAGGCAAATATCCAGGCTAGCACAATGAATTAGATATTGGCTGGCAGTCAATCATTCCGGGATACAATAAATCTCATCTAAAATAATCCAAAAGCTCATCACCACACTCCAGCTCCTTAGTGTCTAATTCAGGAGGGAACAGGAAATCCCATCACCTGGGGGCCATTTAACCCAGATAACCCATCAGGGGACATTGTCATAGGTAACATCCATTTCCTTGCCTGGAAAGAACATGCCTGCAGAAGAGAGATGGACACCAGCCAGCAAAAAATTCAGGATTCTCCAGTCAAACTTTATTAAAACTCCTGCCATACACAACCCACCAATCACAGCTGTAAAACATGACAGTAATGAATGTACAGCAAACCAATGAGAAAATGGATTTTAACTTGAAGTCAATTAGAGCAAAGTCCATTATTTTTGAAAGACCATATAATACTGATAGCCACTAACAGAAAGACATGTCAGATCTCAGATTCTCTCTCCCCTCTGGCATCCTTCCTTGATCAACTGATTCTGTACTCATTTCTGTGTGTCTTCATTGAGAACCGTTGGAGCCTGCATGTCAGGAATGGAACCAAATTCAGACAATACTGGGACTTGGGAGTTTAGAGAGGTACCAGCACTCTTTTGCGGCAAAGACTAAACACCTTCAGCCTCATCACACTAAAGATGGATTCACTTTAAATCCGGTTTCTGCCTGCTACAGAATTCTGGGGTTTGTAGTTTAGTGAGCAGTTTAAAGGCCCCTCCCTAAACTACAAGCCCCAGTATTCTCCAGTGTGATGAGGTCCTTTGTAAAACTACAATCCCCATGACTCCATATCAGCAAGCCATAACAATTAAAGTGGTGTCATACTGCATTAATTCTTCAGTGTAATGCATAATGCACCCAAAGTCGGGTAGTACATTATGGCTTGGGACCCTAGCATAATGACTACAGTTTACTTGTCCTGTATAAGGAACAAATGGCCATTGACAGCTCACAACAGAGTTTCTTTGGTAATACTTGAAGACTTAGTAAGGCAATAAATTTCCATCATCCCAAACTGAATTTGGACATGAAAGATGAAGGCAAAGTGTGGACTCACGTAGGTTAAACTGTGAGTTAACACAGTTTTGGACTCTGAATTGTTGGTGACCATGGTCAATTAAGATATCAGAGATAATATCCAGTTCCCTAGTTTTTTGGATTCCATTCCAACATGGGACAGTTTCAAATCTGCTCCTCAAAAATTATGTTTTTGAAGTCTTAATACAGCATTTTGAGCAAGTGGGTTGCTTTATAATGTAACTGCAAACATATAATGATTATATTCAGACTCATTTCAGAAAATGTATTTTGTGAAATTGCTGTAGCTAGCTTCTTGTATGTGATCTATATAAAACATGCCGTTAGCTTAAATCACTATTTTACCTATTCTGAAATATTTAGATATGAAATTTAATGGGGTCTGTTTGTAGCTTCATTTGCTCTAAAAGAGCACTTTAGCAAATGCCACCAGTGATTGTTGTCCCAGTTTTCCCTTTTTTACATCAAGAAAAAAGCTATATTCAACAGCCAAGCAATGAAATTTCTTTACAGGTACTGGTGAAAAGTGCCTTTAATGTGTGTGTAATTTAAGTCTCTTAAATCTCAAATAATTGCCATGGTTCAATGCTTTTCAAGCCTGGGAGGTTTGTGGTTATAGTTTGGTAAGGACATAGCACAATTTGGCAGAGAAAAGTAAAGACTGCAAAACTACAACTTTCATGATTCCATAGCACTGAGTCATAGCAATAGAGTGGTGTTAAACTGCATTGATTATACAATGTAGATGCAACCTGAATCGGTAGCAAATTCTATTTCAGTGTTTTAGGGCGGATCCAGACAAGCCTTTATCCCAGGAGTTTTAAAAGCACGAATTTTCCTGGGGGCCTGTCCACACCCACCCTAGAAAGTGTGTGCTTTCTGGATGGGTGTCCAGACTTTCTCTGGAGGTTCTACTCCCCTCCCCCTCAGCCCCCAGACCCCTTAGAAAATGAATGAAAACTTATCCAGCCTCAATTACAGGCTTCGGCCAGCTCTCCTGGCACATAGAAATGACACGCCAGGGGAGCGGGGGGGGGGGGGGATTTTCCACAGAATAAATCATTATTTTCAAATATCTGTTTGTGCTCTGCCTTTTGGTGGTTCTTCTGATTTTACGTCCTGCACAAGCACTCGAGTTTCATCTTAAAAGAGTAATGCCTTTTGGGCTGCTGTCCCCACTGGGCATCAGAAGTTCATTTTAGCTACAATATATTGCACCCATCTGTTGTAATTGTCAAAGAGCCATGAATAGCAGGGATGGAGTTTCTAATGGCCTCTTTGATTCCGATAAACCAGGTGGCATTCAGATAGAATTGGCAAGATTGGAAATCTAAATCTCTGGAGGCACTCAGGCTAAAGTGAGCAAAGCAGTCAACATAGCCAAAGAAGGAAGACACTCACTTCAAGAGTAAAATGGCAGATACCTCTGAAGTATCAATTCATGCAGAAATTATTTATTTATGTATAAATCTCTGGCACATCTTCACAAATAAATAAATAACTACAGGTGTCATTTTCAATATATGTTTTTAAGTTTTGCTTGCTCTTGTTGATGAAGCTGAAGATAGTTGCCAGTGACGAAACAAATTCTCTCTTCCTCCATGGATCAAAATGATGTTTGGGATTGTCATGAGAAACAGTACGACCCCAGTATCCATGGTGGATATGTGCTCACACCTTCCATGCTTGAACCATGGATAATAACGAACCCTATATTTTGACTATTCTTGGACAAAAGCATATCATAGAACTGCACTGGGAAACATAGAGAGGCCCACAAATACTTCTGGAGGGAATTTGTTTTTGCAGTGTGGTTAAGTAAAACAATGAACATCAAGCCCACGAATAAGGGATATTATTGTATATAAGAACTGCTTATTTTTTAAAAAATATATAATTTTAAAATTTCACATATAATTTTCAGGAACAACAGAGATAATGAATTATGTCAGTCAATTCTAGTATTTGAGTATGACTTTTTCTTTAATCAGTAAGTTTGTCCTCATGTTGATACATAGACATATATATTTAAATGACTTTCTTCATAATATAACAAATATATACCACAGCTTGGAAATGTTGTTTTTGGATGACAGCTTCCAAAATTTCCAGCTGAGGGAGGGGATTGTGACAGTCAAAAAAACAAAAACAACCTAATTATACAAAAACAATCCAATTATACAAAATCTGCTTCCTGAGTTCCCCTGCAATGCAAACTAACCTCATCAGATGCCCCTTACAAGGGTGGAGGACAGTGGGGGAAATCATGGGGCAGCATCATGCTGCATTCCCTACTTGTCTTGGTATCCCTTCCCATGACATTTTCCCACAGTCTCCTCCTTCCTCTTCACCTCCTACAGCTTTGTGTACACCTGACTTCTCTGGGATCCTCTGTGCTGCTGCCACACTGCCAGCATGGAGCCCAATGGAGCCCCACCAGTAGCCCTGCATCATATGATGGGGACTCCATGCTGCGAGCATGCTGGCAGGAAAGAGAAGCTTCTCAGCCCCCATGTTGGACAGATCTTTTTACACAGAGTCAGGGCAATGCAGAAGGTTCTATTCTTAATAGTTTCCACTGGATTCTGTAGGACAAAATACATGCTCAGTTTCAAGGATTGAAGGAAAGAGGCAACTTGCCCCTAGATGTTCACACTGAAAGTCACAAGGGGCTTTAGGGGAAAATCAGTGAAAGATTCAGCCTCCATCCTTCATTTTCTGCTCTCTTCAGGGAACTGCCATTTGTTTCTAAGAAGAAAAGCCTATACTGGGCAATGCTATGGTGGAGGCAGTTCTGTCCACCATCTCCAACATCACATGGTCAGGCCTATTCTGATGGGATACAGTTATTAAAAATAACACCAACTTTGTGCATCATTTGGCTTCTGCCTCAAAATATGTTCAGGTCCTTTGTCCTGCAAATCTTGCAGTCATAAAAAGAACATCCATGAAGTATCAAGCCAATTTTTGACATTTTCAACTAAATAAAGTGTGATAGGTATATCCTTCTGCTGGCAGATATGGTAGTTAGAGAATCAAACTAGGATTTGAGAGTTCAAGTCCTCAATAACTGGATGTATATATGCAAGTTGCTTACAGGGCTGTTGGTGACCAAGAGTAGAGAAGAGCAATACAGGCTCTTCTCTTCTCTACATTGCAATAGTCCAATCTAGAGGTAACTAAGGTGTGGTCCACGCCTTAGTTACCTCTAGATTGGACTGCTGCAATGCCCTCTACATGGGGCTGCCCTTGAGGACAGCCTGGAAATTTCAACTTGTCCAACGGGTGGCGGCCAGATTATTAACTGGAGCGAATTACAGACAGCGGTCAACCCTCCTGTTTAAGGAGCTCCACTGGCTGCCATTTATCTTCCGGGCCCAATTCAAGGTGCAGGTTTTGACCTTCAAAGCCCTGAACTGTTTGGAACCCGCCTACCTGTGTGACCACATTTCTGTCTACAAACCCCCATGTCCTCTTCGATCTTCCGGAGAGGCTCTTCTCTCGCTCCCGCCTGCATCACAAGTGTGACTTGTGGGGACGAGAGAAAGGGCCTTCTCTGTGGTGGCCCCCCAGCTCTGGAATTCACTCCCCAGAGACATTAGGCAAGCCCTGCGCTGGCAATCTTCAGGAGGAATCTGAAAACCTGGTGATTCCAATGTGCCTTCAATGATTGAATGTAAGATACTCCCTGACCAAATTTTGCACAAATGACCTCAGAAGCACTTTATTTTATGGTTTGTGCAATTAATTCCTTCCTCAATCCGGACCTCCCTTCCCAATAATTTCCATTGCCCAATCTCCCAGTGTTTTAAAATTCTAAATTTTTATCCTTAAATTTGGCCCGTGCAATTTCTGTGTGTTTAATGTCCAATTTTCCACTGCTATCTCGCTTATTATTTAGGTTTTGCATTTTATGTTTTTTATTTCTGTTATGCTTTGTGTTATATTGTGTTATGCTTTTGTGTAATATTGTGTTTACTGTATTGATGGGCATGGCCTCATGTAAGCCGCCCTGAGTCCCCTTGGGGGAGATGGAGTGGGGTATAAAAAAAGTTTATTATTATTATTATTATTATTATTATTATTATTATTATTTTGAGCCCTTCAGAGAAATGTCACATAAGTAGGCACTCAGGTGTGCCAAGGAGTACATATTCTATTGCCAGGCTTTCCAGCAATGTGGTCAAAAAGATGCTGCAAAGCATAGGCATCACTACTTCGCCATATAATTTGTTAAACTGATTGAAACATGAAAAAGAGCACCTCTAAAAGCTATGAGATTACCATCTGCATAAATATCCCAGTCAGTTTAGCATCCATGCTTCAGATCCATGGATGTCCTAAATGAAGAGACCATGCAGTAATAATGTTATTCTGATGAGAACAGGCAGCCTTAAATAGATAAGTTTTATATTTAGCATGTCACACAAACCAAGATACCTCTCTCCTACATTGCCATTTCCTTTGCCTTGTGTGTTGGATTCTATTTAGACTGTAAGCCTGAGGGCAGGGAACTGTCAAATTAACAATTTGTAAGCCATACGGAGAACCTTTGCGGCTGAAGAATAGAGTATAAATATTCTAAACACACAACAAACAAATAAGATGCAAGTGTATGGTCATACTTTTAGAAGCCAAAGAGACTTCTTTGGTTGTTATCAAGTCCATTTCCTTTGCATTTATGCAGTTTCCCAAGAGCACAAGGTTGAAACGTAATGAGCCAAGTGCACCATCTGTTAATAGAGCATTCAAGAATAGTTAAAACCTACACCTGAAGAACATGAAGGTTTTTTTTTTTTAAAAAAAGTAGTCCATCTGGAGAACATCAGAATGTGCAATGGGTATGAGGAGAAAAGCAGCTCCTGGGATCTCATAATGTTATGCTTTCAGATGTGGTAAAGCCATTCTAGTTCTACAGCCTGAACTCAAATTAATGCTCCCATTTATTCTCATCTATGCAGAAGTATCCAGACAATATCCATGTTTTCCCAAATCCACAGCCTTGCAGAGTGAGGTGTATTGCATGTAATAAAAAACATGGTAAGTGACCAGTCCTACAAATCACTGTGTTGACATTCATTTTGCTTCTCATAAGCCAGGGAGAGCACTGTTGCTTATATAGTCAAAGTGACAATGGCCATTCACTGGCGATATACAAAACTGCTAAGCTATGAAGTAAGTATTATCTGGAGAGACAAAAGGCCAATCGACTGGCGGAAAATGGGAACCAGCAAAAAAATAATAATCTGAATTTCACTCTACTCTGAAGAACCATACTGACTGGGGATGATGGAATCTGTAGTCCATCACATATGGGAACGGCATCAATGCTCGAAAAGACTGAAACAAGATAAAACCCACAAATAACTCT
Source organism: Anolis sagrei (assembly GCF_037176765.1). Classification (NCBI taxonomy): domain Eukaryota; kingdom Metazoa; phylum Chordata; class Lepidosauria; order Squamata; family Anolidae; genus Anolis; species Anolis sagrei. The sequence goes on from NC_090022.1 coordinate 141,556,766, forward strand.
TTCCCTTTGAGAATCACCTGCAGATCTGTAACTAGCAGCTCTCTTTAGTTCCTCAGTTGTACACCACTGTGCACTGTGCATTTGGTCTATCAAAAATAGGTCACTAATAGGGGTGACATTATTAGGTTTTTCAACCCCCCGAAGCTTCCCTTATCCATCATAAAAAATATTTATATCAGTACAGCCACATTAATTATGCCAATGCCTTAGAATCATATTTCTGAATAAATGGTAGAAACCTGTCAGGGAAACCTCACACAATTTTATGCTTCCATGACTAACTTCCTTAAGCATTCTAATAACAGTCTTCTATATTGCACTCACTTGAAAAAATGGCCAAAGCTTTGCTTCTTTTCTCTCTGCCTTTATCTCAAAGGGCTATTGTTGACAGCTGAACAACTCCTAGAATGCACCATTAAATGTTTTGATGAGTCTGTAATTGGAAACCACAGCATATGCAGGAAATCCAACTTTAAATATATTAGGCACCAATCAATCTCAGGTGTCCCACAAAGAGAAATCTTTGGATTAGCTACATTTGTTATTCAATACTTAGTGCTAAATGAACTAGTGAACAACAAACCCAGCCCAACAATCCTTCCAAGTTACAGAGAAATGCATGAATTGCGTTTCTGTTGTTGGAACTGATTAAATCATTACTGAACTACAAGTCAAATTCTATTCATGCCCACAGAGGTTGGATCTACATTGCCAAATAATGCAGTTTCAAAACGCAGATTAATTGCATCAAACTGGATTGTATGCCAGTTTAAACTCATATAATCTACATTCTGAAACTGCAATATTTGGCAATGTAGATCCAACCTCTGTGGGCATGAATAGAATTTGACTTCAATGCAACATATCCTTAGGATTTGAACCTCAGCCCATCAAATTTTATGACAAAGAAAAACAATCGCTGGTAAGTCAGAATAGAAACATCTTGGAAATACATAGCTTGGAAATACATAGCATGTCAGTGACTCAGTTTGTGGTATGTTAAATTTTTACTTTTTCTTTTTTTGTCTCCTACACATTAGTTGATATTTTTTTTAACCATGCACCATTTGCTCAGCATTTGTTTATTATTTGGTTGTCTGTAATCTAGGCTCTGGGGAAAATGTATGCAACAAAAACAAATGAAAAATTATCAATAACCCCAAAATACAACTGATTAAAAATGGAACAGCAAAAACACAATTAGACAAAATCTTCAAAATAGTAAAACAAACAAACAAACAATATAGTAGGCAACTGTTACACAAGCATATTATTCTTTATTGTGTACCTTAAATGTATTTCCTTATTGTACAGCACCTGGATTGAATCTAATGCTATTTCTATAAAAAAAAAACACTTTTCACTATAAAGGCAAAAAGAGTGATAAGTAATCTATCTCTATGATTATCTGCTTTTTGCTGCCTCTCTTTGCCATCCCTGTTTCCATCCAGGCATTTGGGAAAGTGGGGCAAGTTGGAATCATTTGTTGCTTTGGAGTACAAAACGGCACCCACACACCCATCTCAAGTCTATCACAGACCCTATCTAAATTGAATGCAGTTTAAAGCTAGCTTCAAACTGTGGCAGGGAAACAACAAACTCCTACAAAAGTACGTGAAAAAAACCCAAACACTTAATACACACCAGTGCTCTGTGGTTTGTGTACTAATCATCCCTGCCGCATATTTCAGGATTTTCTATTAATCATCTGCAGAGTGAAATCACTTTCTTTAATACTATTTTGAAACTGGATTACATGGTTAGCGTATATAGGGCCACAGTCAAAACCAGTCAAGTTGTTTTGGCAAATAAAGCCATAGAGAGAAAAGCCAGGGGGGGGGGGGGGGGGGAGAAGCTTCCCCCCATTTGTGGTAATGCAAACATAAATAAAATAGAGCCCAAAAGTACTGTAATATAATGTATATGTTGAACTCATGTATAATTTTTTTTGGCCAAAATTATAAATTTTGAAATGACTCTTGAATAAACCAAGAGCCAATCTGATGGGACTCCATCAGATTGAAAATGACACTTGATGATAATAGTGACCCATTCAGCAGCATTTTTCCCACAGAGCCCCTATCTTGTCCTATGTTTCTATAGTTGCAAACTTTTCCTCTATAAATGTCACATCAAATTAGCCTGTCCTATCTCCAACATACCAACTTCGAATGTACATGAGGATTTGATGTAATGGTGTCACACTCTTAAATAAATTACAGGGGCACACTTTGCTCTGTGGGTGTCCCTTGATGTAGAGCTGCAATTTGGTAATTTTGCTTTTGAAGGAAGCAACAGGTCATTTTAGCAATTTTCCTATTAATTAATATGTCTAATTAGTTTGAATGCAGAGAGAGCACCATTTGGACTAGCAGCTTATGCCATTACAGCAGGGGTCCTCAAACTAAGGCCCGGGAGCCGGATACGGCCCTCCAAGGTCATTTACCTGGGCCTTGCTTAGGGTCAACGTAAGTCTGAAATTACTTGAAAGCACAAAACAACTGTTGAGACTCAGCGTCTGTCTCATGCACCTACTACTAGTAGTAGAAGGAAACGTGGTTTAGAGGATGAAGAAGCTCAGCAACAGCTGAAACGGATTAGAGACTTGTTCTTAGAGACTACAGATGAGGAGGATTTTGAGGGTTTTACTTGTGAGGAAATGGAGCTGGAAGATTACAGAGGTGTAAAGAAAGTAGCCAGCAGCTCGAATAGCGATGTGGGATCTGTTGCTAAACGCCTTAGAGACATAGCTGATTGTGGGGAGTTTGACAGCAAAGAGGAAGAGCTGGACTGGACTAAAGTTCAGGAAGTAATGGATGTGATTACTGCTCCCACCTCTAGTGATGAATTCCAGGGTTTTGATAATACTTGGGTTGCAGATAATACCTTGCAGGATGGAACCCGAAGTACTGACTGGCAACAATGGCGCAGCCGGGATTCACCTGTGGAATTAGACGCAGCTGAAAGTGACTCCAGCAACTCGGACGAGATTTAAGGAGCAGTTTGGGGACAAACTGATCGCAGAGTTCAAAGTGTCGCATTACCGTGTGCCTTGTGTTTAACTCCTGCCGTGAGCTTCTATTTGCAGCTTCGTGTTTCCTGATCGTGTGAACAACCCTGCCGGAACCAGACTCGTGAGTCTTCCTTGCCTTGACCCTCGGACTGCCTGACTACGCCTCTGCTAATCCCTGGAACCTTCGTTGGACCGCTCTTCAAGCGGATTGTTGTTTGCTGTTTTGTTTGCCTTTGAAACGGACTGAGTTTTACTGCTGAATCCAAGCTGCCTGCTTCTGTTTAAACGTGCTTTCCTTTTACTAGCAAAGACTGACTGAGACCAGTTTGTTTACATTCCCGCTGACTGCAAGCCTTTTGTGTTTACAACTCTGACTTTAGGAGCCTCCTTTTGTTTTGTTAATAGACATTAAAAGACTTCATTTAACTCTTACTGTGCCGGTTGCATTGCTGGTCTGCCTGGGTCTTGACAACAACAATGGCAACAATTCCATCTCATGAGCCAAAAGCAGGCCCACACTTCCCATTGAAATACTAATAAGTTTATATTTGTTAAAATGTTCTTCATTTTAATTATTGTATAGTTTTTAAGTGATTTTGCACTACAAATAAGATATTTGGTGTGCATAGGAATTCATTCATTTTTTTTAAATTATAATCCGGCCCTCCAACAGTTTGAGGAACTGTAACCTGGCCCTCTGTTTAAAAAGTTTGTGAACCTCTGCATTACAGTATCAATAAATACATGAGGAGGTGGGAAGAAAAAGAAAAAGACTAGAGTAATTATAAAAAGACAGTAAGAGTATACAAAGGATCTTGCAAATGTTCACAGGGACTTTGTTACAATTGGGCTAACTCAAAATGTGAGACACACAGACTCCAGTCTTTCAAGATTGTAGGTATTTGCATCAAGAATCTCCAGGTAGTACCAGGAAAGAATCCTGCGTAAAACAGGTCAGAGTTGACAAGTACTTTATGGTCTAATAACATGATTCAGTAGAAGACAATTTTATATACTTATGTTTCTAAAGAGAAAAACAACAAGAACTGTTAGGAAGCAAGGAATTAGAAAAAGTGGAATGTAGATATTTTACATACATCAGAGACAAGAATCATGAAGGCTATTTCTTTGAGGAATTCTGGATTTGGGGCCATTGGGGTTTTGCAAGTAATCTGCAATGGAAAAATAGGCTCAAAGAGACTGTCTTAGGTATGTTCTGAAAGTGAAAATGTAACTCTGCTTTTCCCTGGGTCCTTAATTAAGCCAAAGGAAAAGCAATAAAAATGGAGCTGGAAGGAGAGGAGACTGAAGGAAGAGGGGTAAACAAACAGAACTAGAAACAAACTGAGAGCAGACCACTTGAGAGAAGGAGGGGAGGGAAACCTTTGTCAAAAAAACCTTTTTTGCATTCATGGGTTTGTGGGATTTCTTAATGCAAATAGGGATCTAGTCATAAATCTCCAACAACTATGTTGAAGCAGGTGGAGGATGTTAAAAAATACGTAGGTAGATCCCATTGAGTCAAAGATTTAATGGATCAGCTCTAGCTAAACTTACCTGGTGTTTCTTAACATACCTCTGTGCTTTGTCACTTTTAAGAAGAATGTTGGCAAGGAAAACAGTGGTTTAATAATAACAGTTCAATAATCACTGCCTCTTCTTTTTTTTATCTTGGTATGACCAATTTGATTGGGGGGGATTGTGACCACATGGCCTCAAAAACCCCAGCACTGGTATTCAAATACATCTCAAAACCAAGAGGGGTTATTATAGTTTTATTCATACAGTGTTAGCATTTATTCTGAATCTATTGTTCTTCCCATCCTTTCTGCTCATTGCCTCAAATGTTATTTTAGAAGACAGATGCCCCATTTCTGCTACAGCAAACCTCGAGTTCTAAATCCATTTTATTACTTCAAAGCATTTTCAGCAGATGCTTTCATTGCACAAATTAAATGTGAGTACTTTTATTTATGGAAACTGAATCCAGTCATGTATTTTCCTAGAATTTTGGGGTAGGAGGAGACCACACAACCCATCCAGCTCAATACCCTACTATACAGGAATATCAACCAAAACATGCTAGACAGATGGTCATCCAGCCTCTATTTAAAAATCTCTAAAAAAGGAGACTCCACCAGACCATGAGGCAATGAGTAGCACTGTGGAACAACTCTTACCAAGACGTTTTCTCCAATATGTTAGGCGGAATCTGTTTTCCTACCATTTAAATCTGCTGCTCCAGAAAACAAGCTTACTCCTTCCACTCAACCTATTCTCCAAGCTAAACATAGCCAGCACTCTAGCCGCTCCTTATAGGGTTTTGTTTCCAGAACTTTTAACAATTTGGTTGCCCTTTTCTAGATATGTTTCAGCTTGTCTATACTCTTCTTGAATTGTGGTGCCTAGAAAGCAGAGGGGCTGATTCACGGTCCCCCAGATTTTTGTGGTTTGAAAAAAAACATGAAAAAAATCATATGCACACTGCACATACCTTATTTGTAGGCAAAAAACACAAAAGAACAATATAATATTCAAAAATTTTAATCAATATAAACTTACCAGTATTTCAACTGGAAGTGTGTGCCTGTTTTTGGCAGATGAAATAATCAAGTTTATTCGGATTGTTGTTGTTGTGTGCCTTCAAGTCATTTCAGACTTAGGGCAGTCCTAAGTCTAAAGATTAGGGCAGAGGATGGGTAAATGACCTTGGAGGGTTGCATCTTGTCCAAGGGCCTTAGTTTGGGGACTCCCGGTCTAGATACTATACTTCTATTGTTGCAGCCTAGAATTACATTGGCTTTTAAACCTGCCACATCACACTATTCAGCTTGTCCCTTCCGCATGTATTATTGTCAAGCCAGGTACTTATTATTACATTTTCTTTTTTCTGCCTAAGTGTGGAGTGTCCTAGTTTTCTTCCTGTTAAAAAGAATTTTATTTGTTTTGACCCAACACTCTAATTTGTTAAGGTCATTTTAGATTCTGATTCTGTCCTCTAGGATATTACCCATCTCTCCCAATTTGGTATCATCTGTAAATTTGGTATCATCAACATGCCCTCTATCCCATCATTGAAGTAACTTCTAAAGATGCTGAATAGCACTGGGCCTAGGACAGACCCTGTGGTCCTCACTCGTTACCTCTCTCCCAGATGGAGAGGAGCCATTGGTAACACCCTTTAGGTTTGACTGTTCAATCAATTACTAATTTAATTACTGTCTAGCCTGCACTTTATAAATTCTTTGTAAGAATATCACAGGGGACCTTGCTGAAAGTGTTACTGAATCCAAGATATATTACACCCACAACATTCCCTTCATCTAAAAAGCTCATAATTCTATCAAAAGAAAGAAAGAGAAAGAGAAGTAATATAATTTGTTTTTGATAACAGTTTATTTCATTGCTGGCATCGTGCTGTGATTACTGTAACATATAGAGTTATTTCTATGGGACAAAACTCTGCAATGTTTGCTGTATAAAACAATGACTAAAGGCCAACACATACACTTATGTAGATCATATGACTACTGCAGCTATTGTCTGACTACATACAAATCTGGAAATCATAGATTCACCACTATGCACAGGTTTTCTTATCCCATTTACTACTTGTCAGCACCATACCAAGTGACCACTTACTAACAACTGCTGGCAGTTGCATTGTATGAACCAGAATAATCTCAGATAGTATAAAATCTATAAATAAAAATTCTCTCATGCAGAAATCTTAATTACTTATTATATTAGTTCTCAGGTAATGATGGAAGGTGGTGACTCCAGAGTAAGTGAAGAACATAAGTCATGGTGAGTTTTCCAGCCATTGGACTCTTAAGTACCACCAACCCTAGGAAGTCTAGGCTGCAACAATTGATCAACATCTGGAGGGCCATAGAATTTCCAACCTTTGTACAAATGAATGGCATGTTTTATTCTAGCCTTCCTTTAGGCAATTCAGGGAGGCTCACATATTCCTTTCTACTGTTACATCCTTATAATAATGGTGTGTGATGGGTTCGGGTTATGCAGACAAATGTTGAACAATAGTGCAGAGAGATTAACAATAGGAATGGAAAACTTCTGTAATCTTGGTTCTGGTTATGATTGTTTTCTGGTCTTAAATTCACTTCAGCCCAATTTCTTTTGTTTGTTTGTTTGTTTGCTTGAGGTCTGAACAAAGCAATGAATCCACGTTGCAATGTATGCATTTTTAAAAAAGCAAAGAAATATAATATAGTAGTTTCATTATAGGATTTGAGAAAAAGAGTTTTATGATGCAGCTCTCTAGGTTTTTTTCAAGTTAGCACATATGTTCCAAAATAGCTCTTGGTAAATTGACAGGCAATAGAAGAGCAAGATTACAATACAAGTGGATTTATTCAATTAAGGAAACCTGAGTAGCAACCTTTTCACACGGGCCGCCGGAATTACCCTGCTCACTGATATCAAAAGTGCAATAAGGTCTAATGGAGGCCTCTATGCCTACATGAATCACTACAAAAGCATCAAACTATTGAGATCAGTTTGTGGGAAGGTTTAAACTGTTTAAGTTATTTTGGAGCTCAGAAAAAGGTTGAAAGGCTGTTAAGGAGTTCCACATATGGAGGGAAGTAGGTGGGAAATTACCTGAAAATGCTAGGTAGGTCAACATTTCTGTGAAGGAACAGTAGGATAGAAATATACTAAATGAAATGTACTGTATTATTAACATAGGTAGCCACAATTGTGTTTGGCCGGAGTAGGGGACCTCATACCACTATTTTGCGGTAAGGTCTCCATCACTTGGATTGCAGGACCACTCTAGTCTCAAAACTCAAATATCAACATTTTTCAGACTTTCAACATATCAGATTAGGCCTGGAGTAGAAAAAGAGGCTTCACTCTGATCTTCTTATTAAAAGATACCAAGATACATTCCACAAAGTAAGACACAAAATAACAAAGTAAGACAAGTAAAATACAAAATAAATAAGATACAAAATAAGACACAGAAAATACAACCAGAAATCAAATAATTGTATAACTTTATTCTTTGTGAATTGATGGCAGCTAGTTTTATCTACTGTTGTTTTTAAAATTGTATTGTTTTGATTTGATGTGACTTGTTTTATACTTATGTACCATCTGTAACTGTTGTATGCTATATATGCACCCTAAAGTGCCTTTGTAAGCCATTCTGAGTCCCTTCAGGGAGATGGTGGCAGGATATAAATAAAGATGATGATTAGAATAACCCAAAAAATTGGGAACGTGAGACTGTGGCCCAAATCCCCTCCACAAAAACCTACTACATGCCTTGTTCTTAAATGGAAAATGTGTACATGACCTGTGCCATTAGATGTGATGTCAATGAGAGTAGCTTGGAAGAGCCACACAATTGGTCGGGGAGTTAAATGTAGTTCACTGATGAAATGCTGCCCATCTTTGCTGCAGCTTATTCAAGAAATAGGATCACATTCTACACAATGCACACATAAAAATGGTTTGTTCTCATTTTTTGTAATTCTTATTGAATTATATGGTTCCAAATTGAAGGGGATGGGAAACCAGAGTAGAGATTATTGACTTCAACACTATAATGACTGTTAAGGCCATTTCTAATAAAACTATGAACATGGTGTGTCATAAGATCCCTACCCCCACACTCCCAAGGTCTAGTAAAGCACAGCTCAGATTACCAAGCAAAGAACAAGAAGTCTTAGTGTGCAATTCCTAAAGCAGGGACTTTAGCCTCATATGATCCTGCTGATCCCTACAAGCAAAAAGATACATTGCAGATTTTCCTTTCCTTTCCTTTCTGATAAGCACTTTAAACTCTGAGGCCAACTATCTCTTTTGAGTCTATGAATGTGACAAACATCAGCACAATTCCGATCTTGCCAAGAACAAATATGAGGTTAGTAGTATTTCTGAAAAGTTAATCACCAGTCTACCAAGGATTTAAGATGGCACCTTGGAAATATTGTCACACCACCATACCTCATGCTGTTGGATCACTGAACATGACCCAGAACATTTTGTATGACTGAGATTCTCCTTCTCTTTATTTTTCTGTTTCTCTGGGCAGCAAATAATTCATAAATAATCAAATTTGCAAAACTATAACCCACAAAAATTGAGGGCCTACTGAACATGCATGTTCAAGGAAACTAGTTTTTCTTTTACTGAATACTTCAGAAATCATTGACAACTTCTTTGATAAATCTCTTTTCCCAAGCTTGTCCTGTAGTTCCAGCCCTTGAGGTCCTGCCACTCAGTCTGCCCTTGTTTCCCCACTTTAATCCCTTTCTGGATTGGGTTCCTGGGCCTCATAGTGACCCTTTAAATGTTGACCTATGGCTGTGTTGTTGTGTGAGTTTTTTATGGTAGGCATAGCCAGATTGATTGAAATGTCTAGATACAATTAAAACAACAACATGCAGATTTGTTATACTCAGTAATAGCACATTAACTGCTGAATATTCTATTCTTTCAAGGTTTTCCGTAACAGAGTCAGCCACCTTCTACCCTATCCTTATACCTCAGGTATAATCTATGATTTCTCAGGTGATCTGCTTATCCCAGATTATATGGCGGTGGAGACTTATATAATCCAGTTCAAAGCAGATAATCTGGGATCAAATCCTGGAATATAAGGACAGTGTAGAAGGGGCCTCAGTTTAACCTTCTGACTGCTCTTTTTCTGTGAAATTCAAAAGGCCTCTCTCATTCAAACTGAACCTTGTCTGCTTTCATAGACAACATTTGTGTTTTTGTTGCATTGTTTACCAGCAATCCCCTTCACAGCACTTCCTGAACTGTGATTGACAGTCTTTTCCCTGATCTGCCCTGCCCTGTGCTTCCTTCATGATTTCAATAAATCACCATTTATTTTAAAAATCCAGCTTCCCCCACCATGTCAAAAATTATTATCACCAGCTTGTATAACCACTCATCTGCTCACATATGACTACTTTTCACAGAATTAGCCAAGAGGGTTTGGCAAAGTCCAGTTCTTTTCTTATTTCAAGTCATAACTGAAACAGATATATAATAATAAATGTGTTTCATGGGCAAGTGATTTCTAACAATGTTGCAAGTCATGCCAAACTAATTTCAGACAGGTTGGTGAAATGTATGCTACACAATATTACATTGAGGTGGTTGACAGACTGAATCCACACAGTTCTCATCAATGGTTGTTCATTATCATGGAATGGGGACATGGAAAGAGCCTCCTCACAGCTGAGCGTCCCCTGGGCAACGTTTTTTGTAAATGGCTAATCTTTCCAACCCAAAAGCATTGCTTTACAAGATTCTATGCAATGCTTTTGACACAAAATAAATAAATCATGGAATGAAGTGACTAATGGAGGGTTTCAGGATTCCCATTCTGGGCTCCTTCTTGTTTAAGATAAATAACTGTTTTATACTATGAAATGAAAATGGTGACATTAAAAAATAAAACTTTTTATTTTATTTTATTAAGGTGAATGTACTTGCTTATTAGTTGAATAAAGGAATTTTGCCATTAGGAACTCAGCAGTTGCTTTCGTGAGCTGTGTTCTTAATTTTTTTCCTTTAAAGTCTGAAGTTCTAATTTAATTAAGAGCATGATAGCTAGACAATACTCAAAAATAGTTACAAGCAACAGATTTTAATCTGTCCGTCTGGTGAGACACCAGCTGAGATAGCCTCTTGCCTTAGGTTTAATTGTCTGATAAAAATAATTACAATACACTTGTGCAGTATAATTAAACTATACTTCTGTGACATATTCCCAAAAGCTAAAAATATGGAGATTTCTGCAATTAAAGGTCTTGTATCACAGGTGTTGTCCAGCCAATGATATACCTGAATGGTCAGGCATCATGATTATTTCCAGCTCTAGAAATCACTCAAGTATATTGTTTGCAACTAAAATTTGGCAATGCATCAATTCCAGCCTAGTTAAGATGGTGCCTGGTGGTGCAATAGATGAAACCCTTGTGCTGGTAGGACTGAAGACCGTCAGGTAGGAGGTTCGAATCGAGGGAGAGTGCGGATGAGCTCCCTCTGTCAGCTCCAGCTCCCCATGCAAGAACATGAGAGAAGCCTCCCACAAGAATGGTAAAACATCAAAACTTCCGGACATTCCCTGGGCAACGTCCTTGCAGACAGACAATTCTCTCACACCAGAAGTGACTTGCAGTTTCTCAAGTCACTCCTCACACACACACACACAACTGAGGATGTTCCCTCCACATTGCTGGATACAATGTAGTGCTACAAGAACTTGCCATCTCTGATGGACCTACCTACATGACTAACGTTTGAGTATCTGATAGGGGATAGGGGAAAAGCTTCAGCAAGCAGCCTGCTACTAAGCTCAGAGAGATCATCCCATAAATGCAGATTGTTGTACCATACTTAATAAAAATAAGACATCCCCTGAAAATAAGCCATAGTGTGTCTTCCTGAGTAAAAAAAATATAAGACAATGCCTTATTTTTGAGGAAGCAATATCTGTTGTGAAACCACCGGTTAACATAATGGAATATTAAACCTCTTTTCTTTTTTCCTCTACCTTCTAAACATATGTTCTTGTAGAAAGTCCCACTGAAATCAGCAGATGACATCAAAAGGTACGGATCTAGTTTCTAAGAAATGAGTTTAGCACTGATTCTGAAGCACTAGGCCAGTGGTTCTCAACCTGGGGTCCCCAGATGTTTTTGGCCTTCAGCTCCCAGAAATCCTAACAGCTGGTAAACTGTCTAGGATTTCTGGGAGTTGTAGGCCATAAACATCTGAGGACCCAGGTTGAGAACCACTGCACTAGGCAGTTTCAGAAATGTGGCCCTTATCATATGCTGTTGCTGATATTCCTTTTGCTGTTTACGATGCTGCAGTAAAATGTCCAAAATGAAGATAAAGACAGTAAAATGATAGTGTTTGGGAAATGGACTGTTGTATATGTTATTAGCCTTGGATTATTCTATAAATACTTCCTTGAATGTCTCTAGAAATTCCCATTCCCTATGTCATGATTTTTAGAATATTTAAAATGAGAACTTTCTAGAGACTGGAAAAGGCAAAGCTTTGAACATGTAGCTTGTACTATTTCAAGCATTGATTCATGTATCCTAGGTATCTGTTACTACCTCTGACAAGGGCAAACCCTGGTTCATTTGAACTATGACTTCCTGAAACAATACATCTTCAGACCATAGCTCTGTGAATTCCTCCCTGGCAGAAAAATGATTGATGAAATTGTCATAAAACAGTCAAGAAGAACTTGGTAATTACTGAAACTGAGGTACTGAGCCTGTAACCTTTCTGAATCTCATATGTGGCTAGGGGAAATCTTTCCTTTTTTGTCAGAGAGAGGTCTTAGTAAGACCTCACTTTCACCAAGCCTTGACAATAAAGACTCCCCAAAAGGTTGTGATCTTCTTAGTTGATGGTGAGATAGAGGTATTTTTAAAATCTGTGTACCATCAGCACAGCAAAATAACTGGATGCTGTTCTTGTATGTCCAGGACAAATTCTGGTTGTAACCCAGAAGGCATTGACTGAGTAGGTATCTCTTCAAAAACTATGAAATTAAAAGGCACTGTTAATGATCCTTAATACCCAATGATTTCAGTAGACCTAAATCACACTTAACTTTGTATGAACCCCACACATCATGTCACACTAACTGTTATATTCACCAGTTTAATGTAAAGAATCTGGGGACCGTTGTACTGAGAGATTACAGTCCAAAGCAAAAATAACTCATGGGAATGACTACAACTGTGGTATAGCCATATTGCCTACTGTCAATGTTTAAGAAGAGATGCTAATGTTTTCTATTGCACCTGGCCAATCCATTTTTAACATTATGAAAACATTACTCAAAGCTTGTGCAAAATAAATGAATGTGCAAAGAAATGTGTCAGCCATTATGTGATCAGGAACATCCCACCTACAGTTGTGAGTGTTGCTGCTAATTAATTTGCTGTGGCATTACACGCAAAAAGGATTTGGGCCAGAGAAGCAGAGAGGGTAATCCATATGCCTTTTACACAGTGTCACGATTATCTAAAGGTCTTGAGGAGCCACAGACAGATGGCATCTCACTTTAACATTCTTATTTTGACACTTTCTTTTATGTGTGTTCAACCACAAATGCCATACTGTAGAGCATCATTTTAGAGCCTGAGACTCTGAAATCATAGAATATCATCAAAGATCAGGTTTCATGCCGTATTAAAAGTAATGCACACATTTCTTCCTCAGTAGGCATTATTATGGCCACAGCTTCACATAGATGGATATTTTATTCAATAGGCCTATTCTGGTTGTTATTCGGCTTTCTTAAAACTAGAGGTAAAAGTTAAAAAAAGTCCACTTTTTGCAACCAGGAATAGAAAATAGAAAATGCCCATTCTTAGGATAGCAGAAAATAGGTTAAAAGAAAGGTTGGTACATTTCTAACATAATATAGGGATTTAAGAAAACCCTCTTGAATAAATTTTTCACCAATACAACCAAGTCAAGTATTTCAGTGAGATAACTACAACCCTGACTAAATTGCCTGTGTGAATCAATGAGGTATGATAAGTAGTCAAGGACTGGGAAAATGATAATGTGATTACCCTCTTCCTCTATATGGAAAACTCTTAATACATCTTTACAGTTTAAGTGCTCTCCTATATCTTTCCAGGTGCTATTAACTTACATTGTAAAGCCTCAGTTTGTTCAGTTGAATAGAACCTACTCAAACCTAAGGGAGACCGAGAGGTTATAATAGAAAACTAGCAACAGCATATTCTTCAATCCTAATTTCAATTATGGAATGAAAAGCATATTTGCCAAGGTAAGAGGCTATTTGCCATGAAAGCTGTGATTAAATGACTATAATATTGAATAAAAATGTTCTCCAAATCTATTCTTGGGCTCTCTGGTGGAATATTTCTGTTCTGGAGATCAAACAGTATGCAAGAAGTGAAGAGAAATAGGCAAAAGTCATTTCAAGCTTGCCTTTACCCGTTAATATATCTATACAACCTTGAGATAAAAGACACAGATCCTTCCATTTAATACCAAATCACAATCACAAAAGCAGTCAGAAAAATAATTTTCTCTACCCTATAAAAACACCCAATGAATGCCGGGGAGCATGACATCATTTTAACTTCAATATACATTCAGCTGATGAAGGTATATTTTCCTTATTTTTTTATTCTTGCTGAGGAAGGTATTATTTCTGTCGCTTACTAAAAAGCCATTTCCTCTGAATTACCAATACCAACTCTTTCCTTTATAAAAAAATATTCTGAAAGAAAAGGCATCATTATGTTGTCAACTACAGAGACATTGCAGGACTCTTCATTTTGGTGTCTTACCATCTTATTCATCACCTGAACATCTCAGAAGAAAACCTACTTGAAAACATTCTATCCTAAACACAATCATCTCAGGCTCATCTACACTGCCATATAATCCAGTCTCTAAATTCAGATTATCTGCTATGAACTGGATTATATGGTACTGTAGTCTCATATAATCCAATTCAAATCAGATAATCTGGATCCAGAAACGGGATTATATGGCAGTGTAGATCCAGCCTTAGAGAGACCTAAAGAGGAAGGAACAGGGGCATTTTGAGATGTGGCCCATCACATTCTGAGATGTGGCACTGGGACAGGCATGTAGCGGGGGGGGGGGGGGGGGGGGCTTGAGGGGCTTCAGCCCCCCCCCCGAAATTCTCATGGTGGTTCACGAAAAGGCCTTACTGGTGCATTATTTAAACAGTTATGTTTATTAATATCATGATCAGATCACCATACTCAATATATCCCATATGCATGGGGGTATTGGGGTAATGATACAAAAGGTTTGCTAGGCTAGACCCTCTTTCACTCTGACTCACAGCCCCCCTAAAACCCCCCTGAAAAAAAATCAGCCCCCCCCCCCCGAAATGAAATCCTGGCTACAGGCCTGCACTGGGATCTGTGTGGTGGTGGGGAGGTGTGTGGAAGGATAGAGGTGTTGTTTTGTCATGTGTGTGTGGGAAGGCATGCAATTTTGTTGTGCAATAGTACAATGACAAATAAAGCTATTTTATTAACACACAAAAGTATGCAATCTATACAGTGCTCATACTTTCCTTGAAGTACATCCCATCAGAGTTCATGGGTTTTACTACTGAGTAAGTATATGCAGGACTGTGCTAAGGGCAAATAAAGGGTTCTCAAAAAGAAAGAAAAGGGGAGGGGTGGAGGTTAAATGCATACAACAAACACCCTTCATTTGGCTGGCACATTAAAATTGTCATGTATAGACAAGCAAAAGGAATAGACTGCAACTTTTATTTTTCTATACTCTACAGAAAGATTGAATAATCCTGGTAAAAATGACAAATTGAAAGAGAACTCCCCTACACAATGAACAATTTTTCTTCTTAAAATATTATGTTGCTATTTCAACTACCTTATTCTAATTTGTATTTTTCTTCTTTTGCCACTCATTTTTAACATATGGGGCAGTGGGTGGTCTCCTTCCCACCCAATATTCCTTCAAAGCAAGCCTTCATTCTAAGAGTAAGAAGAAGGCTAGTCACCACCTCCTTTCCCCACCTGCTGGGGACTGAAGCCTTCCAGCAAAGATTACGCAGGCTCTGATGTAACAGCCCAAAGCCCTGCAGATGAAGCTCATGGGCACAGGTGGTGTCAATCATGCCCAGCAGCGCAGAAGATGACAGTCTTGGCCAGACGCACAGTAGTCCTTGTCTGTATATGAGAATTAAGGAATTGAGAGAGGCTTCCAATGAGTGAGGCTCTTTGCATGCCTCACTGGTAATACCTGAGAATTCAGGCTGGCACAAAAGCAGGGCTAATAGCAGGGCCAAATGGTTTGGACAATTAATATATTAGTAAATTTCAAACAAAAATAAACATGCACAGACATGCACATCTTCTGGATAGCTTGAAATCCCTTCCATTCTCCCCCCTAATGCAGTTCCTGCCCCAACCAGTAGCAGGCAGAGTTGTATATAAGTGTAACCCCTCATCCTTTGCAATGACAAGCAATCTAAACCAACAAAAGAACACAATACAAAGGAGACACATGCCTCCCATGTGTCTAGCCAAGACTTCCCACCAACCTGGGGTCTTTCAGAATTAATACATCTGAATGGAATTACACCACCACAATGGGAAATTCCGATCTGGGCAAACCTCACCACTTTACCCATGAAACAGTCAGAATAATAGAGAGGCCAGGACTTTTCGGGAAAGAAAAAGGAAGGGGGAGGCTGTGTCCTTAAATGTTAAAGGAGAAGGACAGCATTTATCACTGCCCAGGATGAAAATTTGCAGAGGAATGTGATGACACTTTTTTCTTTCTGAAGTGGTGTATTACAATGCTATCAGAAAAAGAAAAAGTGAAAGTTAAAATGTATTCTCACCCTCTCCTTCCTTTCCTCCAATTCTGAGTCCCTACAGTACAAGAATGCCAAACCAATAATTTGGCAACATTTTAGAGATGGTCATTGGAGCAACAGATCAATTGTGTGAGGGGTAACCTGAAGTGACACCACTCTAGGGAAGGGATGAGGAGGTGTCAGCAGGGGCAGCGGGAGGGAAGCATGCTTTACTGATCAAATAAGGAAAGCTCCAAATTGATGGAAAGTTGAAAGGCTGCCGCTGTCTTGGAGTGCAGCAGGAAGGATCACTCTGAAGGGATTGCAACTGAATGGCTGCTGCTCCCAAATGCAGTGAGAAGCAGAAGTCCCACTCAAGACAAAAATTCTGAGAGGCACACAAGCAATGGGGCAGGTGGGAGAGAGGGACACAGATGGACTTCCCCACTTTGATCTGCAGATGTCCTCCTTTTTTGTTCCTTGAAAGCTAAAAAGGAGCTGAATCCTCCATCCTGTCAGGAAGGAAAGCAGCAGCTAGGATGAGGGCTCATGGGACAGCCCCTAAACTTTAAAACTAGCATCCTGGCATCCCTGTTGCTCTTTGGCTGTCACACAATTATTCCAGCATGAGTGATGTAACAAATTAGTGAAGGAGCCAAGGCTTTTGAAGCAGAACAGCCTGCTTTCTCTCAAAATAAATTGCTGTAATCCTGAAGGCCAGACACCACCAGGCCATGCCTAGTCATTCATTGGACAGGGTCTTTCTGGCAACCTGTCTTTTGCAAAACAAGGAAAGAGAAATGTCGGAAGGCAAAGAGCACCACAACAGAATTTCTCCTGCCATCTGGATCTGACACCCCTGGAGTAAGGACTGTGGTGGTGGTGGTGGTGGGGGGGGGGGGAGGCGGGGAGACAGGTGCTGCATCTCCAGGCAGAAACCATTGCTTTTTGGAATACTGAAATGCCCTATCAAAGGAAACTGCCCTTCCAAGAGCAAGAACTAGAGCAACTTTAAAATCCCTGTCATATCCAAGAGTACTGAAACAAGCAGTTAATGTACTGCAACCAGCTCAGGTTTCCAATATACTGGATGAGAGGGAAAGAAGGCGGGGGGGGGGGGAACAACACACCACTGCTCTTCCTTCCCACAAACCATGATAGGAATTTTTTTGCACAGGTAATCAGGAAGAGACCTCCTGGGCCATCCAGTCCAACCCCATTCTTCCAAGAAGCAGGAAAATCACATTCAAAGGACCCCCAACAGATGGCCATCCAGCCTCAGCTTAAAAGTCTCCAAAGGTGCCTCTGCCTCTATTCAGTTGTCTGAATAATAATAATAATAATAATAATAATAATAAACAGGACGTTGGGAAGACAGCTTTTGTCAAATACACACGCACTGCAATGGAGGCAATGTTGTTCATGTCTGAAAAGGTATCCTGCTTGGAAGGAAGGGGGGGGGGGAGGGCGAGGGAGGGAGGAGGGTGGAAAAGAAGTGACAAGAGGGAGCACATTTCCCCTCCCGCATGTCAATGTTTTGGTGCGTACCTGAAATGCAGACGATGAAATTGGCTTGCAGAAGAAAAAGCACCTCCCAAACAATTTCCATCCTCTGCTTCTCATGCCAAGTGCCTCCCTCGGCGGAAGAAAACAACAAAGATCAATATCGCAGTTTGGATGCGAATCCCAGGAAGGCTCCTTCCGGACTTGCAGCCTGTATTATTCCCCGGCTGTGCTGCTGACACATGTCCGAGCTCTCTCTCCTCCGCGCAGCTCGAGCCAGATCCCTTCTTCTTCTCCTTCTTCTCCTTCTTCTTCTCCTCCTCTGCCTTCTTCGCCCTCCAGCCAAGACCAAGGAGCCAAACCCCAGCGCCGGCGCCTTCCTCCAGGAGAGCGAGAAAAATCCACCAGATCTCCCAACAAGACATAGACCACAAAAAAGGAGCCAAAACCAAAACAAGGCAAACCGCGGGCCGAAAAGGAATCGAAAAAGGGGGCCAAGGGAGCGAGCCCTTCCTTCTCCAGAAAAGTCTCGCTTCCCGGGGACCCGAAGTGCCAAGTTGTCCCCAAACTCCTTTGGCCTCTTCCTCTTCTTTTTCCTCTTCCTCCTCCTCCTCCTCCTCCTCACTGGGGCTTCGCCATCCCGGCGGTGGCGTTTTCCTCCTCCTCTTCCTCTTCCTCCTCCTCTTCCTCTCCGCTCGCTACAAAATGATCACGAAGAGATTAATAAACATCGCCACCGATTTAAGCCCTTGTTTTCCTCCCCCCTGCTTTTGTGGCATGATGTTTTTCACCTACGTCTACACAGGAAAGAAGGGGGGGGGGGGACACACAGAGAGGAGTGGAGAGAGAGAGAGAGAAAGAGGACGAAATCGCGAAGCCAGGTCTCCTTGCCAAAAAGCCAGCTCAGCCTCCCCGTTAATTCCTCGGCAAAAGCAAAGCAGGTTTTCCGCAATGCAACTGCAGGGGTCGTTCTTCCCTCACCTACGGATTTTCCCCTCCTCCCCTCGCCGACACTATCTCTCTTTCCTCTTCCCTTCTCCCTCTCTCTCTCCCCCCCCAAAGGGGCTGGGAGAGCCCATTCATCGCGGGGCGGCCAGAAAACAAACAAACCAACAAAGCGTCCCTTTTGCCTCTCTTTGCCTGCCACTTTAAGGGGGTTCATGAGGCGCCCCCAAATGAAAGGTGGGGTATTGACAAGGGAGGGATCACGACGGCTGCTCCTGAGGAAGAGATCTCTCTTTCCCACAGGCGTCTCTTTCACTGTTCCCTTTGCCAAGAAGGCACCTCAAGGGATGCTCAGAGGCAACGTTGCTCTACCTTCTCCCCCCCCCACCTTCTCCCCCCCCCCACACCACACAGTGTGAGTAAAATAGAATCCACTTTGCGCCCGCACTGTCGAATGAATGCGGCTTGAACTGTCATGACTGGGGAGTAATGGGTGCTATAGTTTCACAAGGTCCAAGAGGGATGGGGCAGAGTGGGATCAGTTCTGCAGCATGGGTGCCGCGCTCCCCCTTCGCCTCCTTTCCCTCTAATCTCTCCTCAAAAACCAGCCCTTCCCAGCCCAGCCTGAGCTGCTCCCAGGAAAGGAAAGCCCTTGTTGGCGACTTGCTTTGACCCGGGAGCCAGCCCCATGCCACTCTGAAGGGCTAGGCTTCTGAGGGCCTTTTTTAAAGCGCCGAGCGCGCCTACTTACCCCCTCCTGGGTCTCCTTCACTTCAGGGCTCTTCCTCCTCCTCCTCCTCCTCTTCCACAAGGGAAGCCAGGGGGCCGCTCAGCTCGGGGGGTTGGTGGGTGGTTTGCTTTAAAAGGAAAGACTCCGTCTTGGCGGTAAGTTCCTCGTTAGGGTCAGGCCGCCGCCATTATCGCACGCGCCGCTTGAGGGGATGCCCGAGCCAGGCAGTAAGGAAAAGGGGAGGGAGGGAAAGAGGGAGGGAGGCGCGAGGCAGCCCCGCGCGCGCAGAGGCGCGAGCCAGAGGCGGAGGGCCCAGGGAAAGGAGTGAGTGAGCGAGAGAGCGAGCGGCGCGTGGGAGGCGGCGCGTGCTGCCCGGGACCCAAGCGGCGCGCGGGCGGCCCTCCGTCCGGAATCTTCCGACTGAAAGGAGGAATGGTGGAGGAGGAGGAGGAGGAGAGGGAGGGGAGAGTGGGAAGGAAAGAGCCTGCCCGCCCCATAGCCGTCTCCCACTAAATATTCGGGGAGTTCAAGCGAGCGAACTCAGGTTAACACAGGCGGGTTAATACTCCGGCTACCATTATACTCCGCCTCAACTCATTGGGAAGAGTCTGTAGAACTCGGGAAAGCCTCCCTTCCGCTTGATTCCTCCGCTGGTTTTGCTTACTTATCCGCACCCATGACTCCCCAAAAAGTTGCATTGGATTATGTATGTGTGTGTTTTGTCTTTTGGGGAGTAGAGATGACGACCCGATGCAGGAGAAGGGAATTGCCAGCCCAAGCCTGATGCCTAGCATCCCGTTTGTGCTTTCCTGGGAGAACTGAGTCATTGAATGAATGCAGGTAACGTTGACGTTTTGTCTCTCCCCTAAGACATAAAAGCGGGGTCTCAATATCATGGTAATAACAACAACCGCACGAGAGGACTTCAAAGAAGGGAGAGTTCTTTGTGTCTCCTGGAAAGTAGGCTCCGTTGAGCTGAAGCAAGGGAGCCGGCTTCTGAGCAGGGAACCAGGGCTCTTCCCCGAAAGCGTCCTCCGCCCCTCCCTCCCTCCCTACTTGATAACCGGAAGTGGAAGGCGCGTCGATGCATTAGAAAAGTAGGGTGCGATGTACGGGAACGTGCCAGGGCTGTCCACACGCTCGTCCTCTCGGGCATCAAAGGCGGAAAGGAGAAAAGGAAGATGAAATGAGGATGCAGTGTTTCAAATACTAGACTTTCAAGCGCAAGACTAGGTTGTGTTTCATTGTGAACACCTCCCAACAAAGGATTCCCCCCAGGCAGAAAACAGCCAGGTTTTGAGAGGCGAGACTATGTTGTGTTTCCTTGTGAAGTAAGACCCATTTTCCTAGGAATACCCCCCCCCCCCGGATAAATGTTACTAATAGAGAATGGGCATTTCCCCAAAAGTATATTAGCCTGGCTATAGCTGGGTTTCCTTCTCTGTCAGGTGTTTTTGTTTTGCT
The DNA here is from genome assembly GCF_037176765.1 of Anolis sagrei. Lineage (NCBI taxonomy): Eukaryota > Metazoa > Chordata > Lepidosauria > Squamata > Anolidae > Anolis > Anolis sagrei. Next base: position 141,577,787 of record NC_090022.1, read on the forward strand.
TTCTTGTGCCAGAGAAGGGCGGCTGTGGCCAGGCGGAGTTGTGGCAGGATTTCAACCAAAGGCAAACAGGATTGATAGCTTTCCGACATCAATCCCTCTCTTTTTTTCCGTGTCAGGAGCAACTTGAGAAACTGCAAGTTGCTTCTGGTGTGAGAGAATTGACCGTCTGCAAGGACGTTGCCCAGGGGTCGCCTGGATGTTTTGATGTTTTACCATCCTTGTGGGAAGCTTCTCTCATGTCATATCTCCGCATAGTGAGCTGGAGCTGACAGAGGGAGCTCACCCACACTCTTCCCGGATTCGAATCTGCGACCTGTCGGTCTTCAGTCCTGCCAGCACAAGGGTTTAACCCATTGCACGGGTGAGGGGGGGGAGGGCTCCATCAATCCCTCTTGGCAAAGGGGATCCCAGACTGGGCTTCGGGACTTCAGGAAGCCCGTCAGGATGAGAACCTTGTCTTTGAGCCACGGAGGTCGGTCATTCAATCGGGGAGGCTTCCACAGCCAGTCCTTGGCTCCTCCTCTTTCAGCGTTAGGAAGTCCCATTGAGGCACCGAAAAGGAAGACTCATTCATGCCCGGATCCACCAAAGAGGAGCCAAGCGGGAGGGAAGCGGTGCTCAGTTAAGAGGAAGGGTTGCCTGGGGCGTTCTCTCCCTCTTGAAAATCCCCTTGGGTTCTGGGGGTGCTCGTGGTAAGGTTTAGTCAAAGACAGGTCTGGCACACTTTCCGGAATCTACGCAATGTGCAGAGTAAGCCCACCCTCCGACAACAATAGCGGACATCTCTCTTTCTCTCCCTCTGTTTGTTTTTAGCATCCCTGATCTCGCTCTCCAAGCGAGCAAGAGCGCAAAGGGAAATCCCACGCTCCTCTCCCAACCTGCCACCACTGCACTACTCATGCGTAAATGGATTCGTTTGTTTTATTCACTTTATGTTCACCCCTCCTTTTTCCCCGATATAGGGACTCAAGGCAGTGTACTGCACCCGAAAAATTAAATAAACACTACCTCTTCTCTGGAGGTTTTTTAAACAGAGATTCGATGTCCACCTGTCAGGAATGCTTTGTTTGTGTGGCTATGCTGTGAGTTTTGCAGGCTGTATGGCCATGTTCCAGAAGCATTCTCTCCTGACTTTTTCCCCACACTTATGGCAGGCATCCTCAGAGGTTGTGAGGTCTGTTGGAAACTAGGAAAGTGGGGTTTATATATATGTGGAATAATGTTCAGGGCGAGAGAAAGCACTCTTGTCTGCTTGAGACAAGTGTGAATGTTGCAATTGGCCACCTTGATTAGCATTTAATAGCCTTCAAGCTTCAAATCCCGGCTGGTTGTTGCCATGGGGATCCTTGTTGGGAGGTGTTGTTGTACATTTGGTCAGTCGCTTCTTTGTGACCTCATGAACCAGCCCTGTCGGCATTCACCACCCCCAGCTCCTTCAAGGTCAAGCCCATCACTTCAAGCATGCCATCCATCCACCTTGCCCTCATCCATCCACCTTGCCCTTGGTTGGCCCCTTGTCCTTTTTCCTTCCATTTTTCCCAGGTGCTAGCTGGCTCTGTTTGACTGCCATCTGAAATTTCTGTTTTTGAGTGTTGCTCTTTATTTACTGTCATAATTTTAGAGGGATCCTCTCGCCTCTGCAGGAGTCTACCATATACCATGCAGCTGTAGACAAGTCTACAGAGGGACCACCAAATGCAGCAATGACCAAACACGAATCAAGGAACATGAAAGGCACTGCAGACTACTTCAGCCAGAGAACTCAGCCATAGCAAAGCACCTGATGAACCAACCTGGACACAGCATATCATTTGAGAAGACAGAAATGCTAGACCACTCTAATTGCCATGTCAGACTTCACAGAGAGGCCACTGAAATCCATAAGCATGTGGACAATTTCAGCAGAAAGAAAGAAACCACGAAAATGAACAAAATCTGGCTACCAGTATTAAAAACTCTAAAATCAGGACAGTAAATAAAGAGGAACACTAAAGTAGGGAAATTTCATACAAGAATCAATCAAGGCCAGCTAATACCTCCCAAAAAGGAGCAACCAGCCAGGCTTTGAAGCTGCAAGGCCATTCAATGCTAATCAAGGTGGCCAATTGCAACATTCACACTTGCCCCAAGCACACAAAAGTTCTTTCTCCCACCCTGGACATTCCACAGATATATAAACCCACTTGCTTAGTTTCCAACAGACGTCTCAACCTCTGAGGATGCCTGCCATAGATGTGGTCGAAACGTCAAGAGAGAATGCATGGCCATACAGCCCGGAAAATTCACAGCAACCCAGTAATTCTGGCCATGAAAGTCTTCGACAACGTTTTGTGTGTTCCTTCACGGAAGAATTCGGTTGGACTGGGTGACCTTTGAGTGTCTCATCCAACTCTAGGATTCTGTGAATGTCTCAGAGCAGAGGTCTAGTGATTTGGGGAACCCCAGACAAACCTCGTTGCGACATTGACCAGAAAGAGTCTGTAAGTCGGTTGATTGACAGCCTCGCCCAGCGACCGGCGCCAGCTTCTCTCTCTCGATTGAGCCGATGGAGTCGGAGGAAAGGCAGGGAGGAGGCCAGGCACTGAGCGCCGGCTGAGACTTCAGCACCAACGGACTGGACAGCGACACTCGAGTCGCCCAACGTCGGCAGCGCCAACACCTGCTAGTCAGCCTCCTGTGAGCCTCTGTCCAGGGCTGAAGAAGGAGCGGTGCCTCTTCCCCATCTTGTCTCCTCTAAGGGGGGGGGGGGGCCTCTACACTAGGCATGGGCAAACTTCGGCCCTCCAGGTGTTTTGGACTTCAACTCCCACAATTGCTAACGGCCGGTAGGAATTGGGGAAGTTGAAGTCCAAAACACCCAGAGGGCTGAAGGTTTGCCCATTCGTGCTCTACACTGTAGAATTAATGCAGTTTGAAATTGCTTTAACTGCTGTGGCTCAATGCTATGAGATCCTAGGAAGTGTAGTTGGCTGCCAAGCTAAATCTCCCAGGATTCCATAGCACTGTGTCATGGTAGTTCAGGGTGTTTCAATAGTGAATAGTGTAGACACATGCTTAGATCCCGCTTTTCTCCCTGTCTTCACTTTTTAAAATCTTTCAAAACTGCTTCTCATGGTGCTGTAGAAAATGCACCAGCTAAACACAGAGACACATCGATTTCCCAGATCACACACACCAGAAGCGACTTGCAGTTTCTCAAGTAGCTCCTGGCATTAAAAAAAAAACCAATGGTGCAGCATGTAACTGCTCTGAAAAGGTTATTTGGAATCCCTGCTCTTCCACCAATAGACATCTCCTTCCATACAGTCCTGAAAACATGGCAATCAAACTAAGTGGCAAGAAACTGTAGTATGCGGTGTAATTATTACTTTCTTCCAAACACACATACACACAAATAGAGTAAAATTATAAAAGCACACACACACACAGTTGGCCCTTCACATTTGCAGGTTTGATTTTTGCATATTTGATTATTCACAGTTTTGATTAATATAGTGATTCTCTGTGATCATAGAGTTGCATTGGAGGACCCTTTGATGTACTTACTTACTTAGGCAATCCCTCATTGTCCGAGGATGATGGTCCTCCAAGATTGGTGTACTGGCGGTGGGTCCATAGCCCTATTCTTGATCTGCATCTTCTCCCACAGTGAGGGCATCGGCTTCCAGGTGGAAGGTGGTCCCTGTCGAGGTTGGCTTGATGCGCCTCCCCCTTGGCATGTTTCTCTCTTTTGCCCTCCATTTGTGCCCTTTCAAATTCTGCAGCACTGCTGGTCACAGTTGACTTCCAGCTGAAGTGCTCATGGGCCAGGGCTTCCCAGTTCTCAGTGTCTATGCCAGAGTTTTTAAGGTTGGCTTTGAGCCCATCTTTAAATCTCTTTTCCTGCCCACCAACATTCAATTTTCTGTTCTTGAGTTTGAAATAGAGCAACTGCTTTGGGAGACGGTGGTCGGGCATCCAGACAACATGGCCAGGACCATCGCTTCAATACTGGTGGTCTTTGTTTCTTCCAGCACACTGACATTTCGATGTAGAAAGGTGTTCTCTAGGGTAAAAAGAAAGTTTATTTCACCCCCCCCCCACTTTTACAAGGCTCCTGCACTCCTAACCCTCGTGAATATAGATGGCTGACTGCATGTGTGTATAAATACACATAAACAGAAATTTTGCAATGACCAATGACACTGTTCCATTTGGTATGAGTGGTTCTTATTAAATGTAAAGGTTTCCCCTTGACATTAAGTCTAGTCAAGTCTGACTCTGATGCTTGACTCCATTTCTAAGCCGAAGAGGTGCATTGTCCATAGACGCCTCCAAGGTCATATGGCCAGCATGACTCTAGGGAGCATCGTTACCTTCCCACCAAATAGGCACCTATTGATCTACTCACATTTGTATGTTTTCAAACTTCTAGGTTGGCAGAAGCTGAGGCTAACAGTGAGAGCTTGCCCCGCTCCCTGGATTTGTACTGCCGATCTTTTGGTCAGCAAGTTCAGCAGCTCAGCAGTTTAACCCATTGCTCCACCAGGGGCAGGTGCTTAAATTCTGCAGTCCTATAGTATTCATGTCTTCTCATAATTAAATCTCATTGAACCTAATGGGATGTGTTCAAAGGGATGAAAGTTAACATTACTTTTATAGAAACCATTAGATAGGATGCGGGTACCTTTGGAGTACACCCCTACTGTCTTACCTGTATGAACAAATTACCATGAGTAACTTCCAAGTATGTGGTGTGGAGAGAGGTGACAGAGTGTTCAACTTATGCTGCCAGGAATCTAAAGACCTGGTTCAAATTCCCACTTGGACATTAACCTCAAGACCACAAACCATTTCTTCTCTCTCAGCACAATCTATTTCATGTGGTTGTGTGAATGTAAGGAGGGGGCCACATAAGCTGCATTGACCTCCTATGAAGAAAGGTGGGCTATTATTTTAATAAAGAAGAAGGATGTACTGAACATGGGATAAAAACCTGTTATCCTAGGGTTTATGATAAACAATCTAATGTCTGAGCTGTGTGATCCTGAGGTTCATACAGCAAACTCAGAGAGCATACTGCATGCAGCTAGTACAAAGTCAGGCTAAGCCCATCCTGTTATATTGCCAAGGATAAATAAGGATGATAGAAAGCAAACCAAAGTTCTAGCAGTACAGTATACACCTGGGGAGAACCTGCTGATATTAAAAATAAATCAAGTTATCTCTTCTTTGTCTCTAGGTTTAATGTGAAGCAGCCAGAACAGATCTTGCAATCAGTATCTATAAGAAACAGAGGATCTGATTATCTTTTTTTAAAGTCCCAATCTTTGATTTCATCATTCTAAGTCATCTTCCTTCTTGACCTTTCATCATCCTCTCCTCAGCCAAGTTAAAGTCTTTTCCAGCTATACAAGGTAGGGAAATACTGACCTCTTCTGTCTGTTTCACAAGCAGAGTGGTTGTACATATTTAAGTAGTAGGTAGGCAGTCTGCGTTCATCCTGCCCTCCACACTGGGGGTCAACTAGTGACTCTTCCACAATTTTTGCATGTCCATCATTCCCATCCAGCATGTTATTTAAATACTTTGCAAATGGGATAAAATGTCAATTGTGCTTTTCAAACCAGCAACAATTCCTTTCTTCCTAATAGTAGCTGGTCCCAAATTGAAGACACAGTTGGTTTATATGTGCATTTTGAGCAGGCCCTGTTGGGCCACTATGGACAATAGTATTCTCTTTTTAACTGACCCATTCATTCTTAGTATCTCCACTACTAGTAATATGCTTTTCTGAGGCTTGGTTTCACATATGATGACATCTGCTTCCTTCTTCTAATACAGGCATGGGCAAAATTTGGTCCTCCAGATGTTTTGGACATCAAACTCCTACAATTCCTAATAGCCTACTGGCTGTTAAGAAGTGTAGGAGTTGAAGTCCAAAACACTTTGAGGGCTGAATTTTGCTCATGCCTGCTCTAATCCATCAGCTGGTGAGTAGGAGCTTTCTGGATTCAATAGTGATTTGCCTTCTTCTCCTATTTATAGCCCATCCAGAGTGCAGAAAGAGGGATCTCTAATTTAAGGGATAGAAAAACTTTTCATTCTCTGACTTAACACTGATTTTCAATAGTCCACTTAAATACTCCACACCTGCGATTCATACAAATTTAGCTTTTTAGACTTACTATGATGAGATTAGTGAAAGGATGATTTCGTCTTTTTGAAAATTATAGGAAATTGTAGCTTGAAAGTGTGCACCATCTTTCTACCTAATCAAAATTTAAAGATTAAATTCCACTCATGCTTAGGCCAGCAGAATCCCACTGCTTTCAATAAGTATTGAAAATTGCCTTTGAGCTAATATAAGTAAAATTTACTGTTGATATAAGCAACACTGCTGTACTGGCCTAAGGTTGATTTTACCTTTGCATTAGCTTTCTCTTTCATGTATTCCTGAAACTAGAGGGTAGATGATACACTTAATATTAATCAAACTTAAACTCAAAATAAAGCCACTTTCTTCACATATTTGAGAGCTACTCACAAAAACAAGCAGAACAGATTATGTTAGTGAGGTACTGTATAATACCCACTTTAAAAAAATCTGTAATAACCAATATTTTCAGACCAAAATACTTTGGGCATGAATAACTTTCCTCACTTTGCCCCTAGATAAAACACCCCAACAGGGATTTATCATAGAGGTAGAATCTCAGCTTGATGCTCGAGTTGGACTTAATGTTCGCTCCTCAAAACTATTGTTTTAAAAACTGGTGGTGTCTGAAAGTTTGCAGTCTAATAAATAACCCAACATAACCATGAGATGTCAATTGGGGTGGGAGTGAAGAAGAATAATTGGAAATTGAGACTGTTTTAAAATTAGGTCTAGAATTATTAAGTGAGCATTAAACTAGAGATTATGCTTAAAAGAAGGGACTCTATAAGCATTTTAGGTTTCTTTTTTTAAAAGCTCCCACATTGGTGATGAAGTTTAAGGAAGATTCATCAACTATTTCAAAGCAATGTTTCCATATCTTCTGGATCACTTCTGAAATGGAAAATGTGGTGATCAAGATTGATATAAGTGCCAGTTCCACCTATGTTTGAAGAATTCCCAATTGCTTCTCGAATCTAGAATTCCCCCCTCTGCCTTTTTCTTTAACATCATAGAATCATAGAATCAAAGAGTTGGAAAAGACCTCATGGGCCATCCAGTCCAATCCCCTGCCAAGAAGTAGGAATATTGCTAACATCTCCTAACTAAAGAGCCAAGATGATGGATGTTCACTACTTTAGGTTGCTCCCTTGCTTCTTTTAGCACAAATATCGGTGTCTATTTAATTATGAGTTCAGTGTTTGGAAATAAGGAGCTAAATCAAAAATAGTTAATGGCTATTTGGAGGAAAATCCCAGTTATTGAGAGCCAGAGTCATTACTTTTGAAGATTTTTAAGGTTGGGTTGCTGATCTGAAGGTTGCTGGTTAAAATCTGCGAGATGGGGTAAGCTCCCATCTGTCAACTCTAGTTTCCAGGACATGAGAGAAGCCACCCAGCAAGATGGTAACACATCCAGGTGTCCCCTAGGCAACGTCTCTGTAGATGGCCAGTTCTCTCATACCAGAAGCATCTTGCAGTAGGTTCTCAAGTTACTTCTGACACAATAAAACATTCCTCCCCATTATTATTTTGTTTATGTTTCTTATAAATTTTGATAGCTAACATGCATCAGTTCTGAACTCTGTGTGAAACAACTGCATATTGATACATGGGGTTCCATTTTAGTTTAGGTTCCAAGCAAGATAGTGGACAGGCAGTATGAAGGAATGCTATTAAATCACTGGCACATTGTAGAACATAATATTATAAGCGCTAAGTACTGCAGTTCTAAGATAAGAAACACTCCATAGATATTAGTAATTAGAATTGTTACTGTTTCATCTATGGCACTTTAAATTCCCGTACTATTTAAACCATAAATTGTTATGTTTTCTGAGACTATCTTCAGTGTTTGTGTAAATAGTCCAAATTTGATAAAAAATTTAACATAATCACCGTAGACAGTTTCTGAGAATTCATCAGTACAAGGGATGCTAAGGTAAATCTTTTTCTTTATTGATAGTTGCATCAAAGGCACGTCATTTGCATTTCTCTTTTCAGTAAAATATATCAGTGCGGTATACTAGAGTTCTCAAAAAGCCCTTTAAAAATAAGAACAAAGATGCTGATTAATTGTCTTAGTTACTCGTCAAGTCTGAGTTTGTTCTTGGAAGTTGTCAGTGTTGTAAAAGCTTGTTTATCCCCCAATTCATTTTTCTATATTTATAATATGGTGAAGATATCAACTCTCTCTGTGTGTATAAATGTGTGTGCAATGATATTTCTTTAACAGAAAAAGAAATTAAAGCAAAAAAACTTTTATTCTTTATAGGTGAGAAATTAAAAGATAAAAATATTATTTCTTATTACCGGTACTTTTTTGTATTCTAAACATAATTCTAGTTGAAACTCAAGAGATGAGGATTTCTATCTCGAGTCACCATAAAACTCAGTAATTCTGAGCCAGTTTTTTTTACACACAAACTGATCACAATCCAATTTTTTTTGATGAATAGTTTAAAAAATCAACTAGCCCCTCCCTATACATGGTATGCTGAGCTTCTTGGAAAGGTGATGGATTATACACATGAAAGATGAAGCTAAAATAAATATATGTCAAATCTGATTTTGTACACAACTTACAAATAGTCTGTGTTTGTTATGGGGAACATCCAAAAGTTGGCAAAAATGACATGCCAATATGACAAACCCAGATACATTGTGTAAATGCCAGCATTCGCTGACATATGCTAGTAAATACTGACAGTTTCGTTTACATGCCTGTCAGAGTTCACTGGGAAAGATCTCTGTCTTTGGAAATGTGTATATTCAAGTTTCATTTCTGATGGTCAACAATAAATGTTATAAAATAAAGAAAGCTTGCAAACAGCATTTGGTATTGAATTATATATGTTAATAGTGAATTTATTCTCTGAGCAGTGGTCTTTTCTAGCCAAAATGACACCACCTACAGGGAAATATCACCTGCCTTTGGGAAGTTCCAAGATATGGAGAAGTACATTTTGTACTGACATAAATGCTCCCCCACCCCAATTAATCTCATTATATTTACTGTAAATTTCACTCTTATATATGTATTTCTAAGGTAAAGGTTTTCTGCTGACATTAAGTCCAGTCGTGCCTGACTCTGGGGGTTGGTGCTCCTCTCCATTTCTAAGCCAAAGAGCTGGCATTGTCTGTAGACACCTCCAAGGTCATGTGGCCAGCATGACTGCATGGAGCACCATTACCTTCCTGCCAGAGCGGTACCTATTGATCTACTTACATTTGCATGTTTTTTAAATGCTAGATTGGCAGAAGCTGGGGCTGACAGCAGGAGTTCACACCACTCCTCGAGTTTGAACCTGTGACCTTTTGGTCAACAAGTTCAGCAGCTCAGTGCTTTAATTCACTGCACCACCGGGGGCTCCTTATGTATTTCTATTGGTGTGGATTTCTTATCACACACTGAGGGCTCTTCACTTTGTACAGTACTGAAATTCATTTTAAAATGTTTACACCCATTAAATATATTTAATGTTTATACATAATAGCTAGCTCTTCTGTCCAGCAAAAGTTATCTGGTGGGCGTCTGCATTTTACTTCCTAGCATTGTTTTTCTCTAAAGTGATACAATCAAATAGAGGTAGTAATTTATCAAAGCAATGCAAGGATAGGACCCTTGGCTTTTTGCAAAATGATATAGAAATACAAAATAAGTTTAAATGCTGGAAATTGCTGATATTTAAGAATAGAATCCACTCCCCACAGTAAGATAAGCAGAAACTGTGATAGAAATGAAATCTTGAGTGTACTGTATTGTTTTCCTCCCAGAAAAAGGGTGAACGGGAGAGTGTTGATAAGACTGCAAAATAAAAAGAAAGCCCTTCAAATGAAAGCAAGTGTCTGTATTTTTAAAAAATGTATTTCCTGTACATAATTTAGTGTTTATGTAGTTTTCAAATACCTTGAAGGAATAATAAAACCTTGTTCTTCTCCCATCATTGTAACACTTAGAAAATGGAAGGTACAAATGGCCATAACCCTGGAACATTGTTAACGCTACTAGGTACCAAAAGGGCTTGTAAGATGGAAGTGCTGATAACTGAAACATAAAGATGTCACTGCCAACTTTCTCCAAATATACACAATTGTTGTAAATGTCACATAAACCTGCAGCTAAGTGATGGATCACAATTGTCTTGTTACCAAGTATTCCTCTCTCCAGAAGTTTAATCTCTTGTATAAAAGTTGCCAACTTCATTCTGACCAGGTTTGATTACATTAGATATTGACAGAAGCTGTCCCAGTTTCATTCAAGGCCAGACCTACAACTCCTTCACACCAATCAGTTCTGCACAAATTAATGCATTACTAGAGCTGTTCAAAGAGGGTCATATTTCCTCCTTGTCCTGCTATTTATTTATATCCCACTGTTTTTATATTGATTGAAACCCAAAGCATCTTACAGCTTAAAAAGCAATGATAATGGGGTCTGATAGGAGCCCCTTGTGGTGCAATGGGTTAAACCCTTGTGCCAGCAGGACTGCTGACCAACAGGTTGGTGGTTCAATTCTGGGGGGCAGGGTGAGCTCCCATCTCTCAGCTCCAGCTTCTCATGAGACAAACCTCCCACAGGATGGTAAAACATCCGGGCATCCCCTGGGCAACGTCCTTGCAGACAGCCAATTCTCTCACACCAGAAATGACATGCAGTTTCTTAAGTTGCTCCTGACATGAAAAAAAGGAATCTGATAGATAAAGAAGAAATAAAACCAGAAGTGGGAATCATTTGTCCCTTCCAATATTGTTGGACTGCAATGTCTAGTATTGCTTATCTATATAAATAAAAATGTAATGTAATGTTGTGGGATTAACATAACTCAAAAAACCACTGGACGAATTGACACCAAATTTGGACACAATACACCTATCGGGCCAATGAGTGACCATCACTCATGAAAACACAGCAGAAGAGACTTAAGAAGCCATTTTTTTAAAAAAAATACATTGCAACACATGCACATAACCACATATATACACATATACACAGACTTGGCCATAGCAGTGCATGGCAGGGGATGGCTAGTCATTTTATATAATAGCTAGTGGAGGCAAGAGTTACATTTTAACTTCATCTGGAAGACTGCATGAACTGCACCCTTGATTTGGATATATGCGAGGTATAGCAACTTACATCCTTCCTCCAACCTTACAGTTGCTGCTAGACATGTCAGCAATCTGTCAGACTTCACTGAACTTCTGATGGGTGAAAGAATAAACTTCCAAAATTTAATTCTAGTTGAGAATTTCAACCTGGTCCTTACCACAGATTCCTGGGGAGGGAACTGTCTAGCTTTACCCAAATTATTGTGCAGCATCAATATCAACTTGACAGACAGGGAGGACATCTTGCCAGATTCATTGAGATTCCATGACAATGACCAGAAACACTGGCCAAATATGTTGTAGGTACAATTGTCTACCTGTAATTTTGGACTCTCAAGATGGTGAAGAAATTTGACTCATATATGCCCATAATGATGCCTGGCAGATTGTTCTTGGCAATGGTCATGTTAAGATTTTGCAACTTATAGTGCTGAGGAACTGAGACTTTTTATTTGGAGAATTTTAGACCTTCATGACCTCCATGGTAACTATGAGAATATTAAATGATATTTAGTTCAACACACTTAGCTGGCCATGCATTCAATTTAGCAATCTGTTCAGGTCAGGATTACAGTGGTGCTAAATGCATATGAGAACTTTTCATTGGGCCCATGGTAAAAAAACAATTTGGAACATTTGTAACATGGCTAGGGCTGGGGCATCTATTAATTTGCTCCATTCCTAAAAGGATCTCTAGTTTAAGGTATCCCTAGAGATCTCTTAGGACTTTTCCAACTAATATCAGATGTTTTGTCAATCCTGGTTAATATTTGGCACAGGAAAACATCACAGTATAGAATAAGTACTCATAAATATTCTGTATTGGCAGAATTAATGTATGTCTTTTCTTTTTTTCCCTTTAAAGGTTGCCTTGTGTAAGACCAGAAAACCCCAGGGGCAATGCTCAGATAGACAAAACTGCAAAATGTCAGGGTGCAATGACAGAACAGACATTACTAAAAGTCTCTCTAAGGAGAGGGTCAACATTTAAAGCCAAAACATGGATATGGAATTGAGACTGCTATGGTCACCTTGGTGGGTGATCTCTGTCTTCACACTGACAGAGGGAGTGTTTCGCTGTTGGTGCTTCTATATCTCTCAGCAGCTTTTGATACTATCGACCATGGTATCCTTCTGGAATGCCTGGAGTGTTGGGAATCGGAGGCACTGTACTGTAGTGGTTCTGGTCATATATCTCAGGTGGTGCTTGGGGATAGCTGCTCCTCAAAAAAGGACCTGTTATGTGGCATCCCACAAGGTGCCATTCTATCCCCAATACTCTTTAATATTTAAATGAAACTGCTGGGAGAGATCAATCATAGGAATGGGACAGAATGTTATCAGTATGCCGATGACACCCAAATATATTTCTCCATGCCTTCAAAAACAGCCTCAGCTATGGATAAGGTGTCTTCTCGGGAGTCCTTACTACCAGCTTTGGCTGATACACTAGCTGCATCCCTTCCTAGACCTAAAGATGGTAGTGTAGATGCAGGTAACCTCAAAGTTTGACTTCTGCATTGTGCTTTACATTGGGCTACCTCTGTACCAAGTTCAGAAACACCAATTGGCTCAAAACATGGCAGTCAGCCTAGTTACAGGAACATCTAGGAGTGAACAAATCACAACTATACTAAAATTACTCCACTGCTTTCCAGTTAGTACCTGGGTGAAGTACAAAGTGTTGGTTTTGCCTTTAAAGCACAACATGGTTTGGGTCCAGGCTACCTACAAGGTTGCCTTCATCATACAATCTGCCCTAAACACTTAGGTCCTCTCTGGGCAGGCTACTCCAACTAGCCAGAATCTGACTGGCAACCATCACCCAGAAGACCTTTTCATTGACTGTCCCAGACCTTTTCATTGACTGTGTAATGACTTGCCCTAAGAACTCCAATAGCTAAATAAGCTGTTGAAATTTAAGAGCCAATTGAAGACCTATACCTTCTGGTAGATCTACCCAACCAATTTTAATGATGAATTTTAAACTCATGCTCTGCACCTACTGTATTTAAATCTTTTTTATGTGTTTTAATATGTGTATTTCATAGAAATAAATTTTAATATACCTATTTTACTGAATATTTTATGATAATATGTTTTTAACTATGTTGTGTTCTGCTTCTAGATGTGAGGAGAGGCGGTTAAGAAATAAAGTTGTTGTTGTTGTTGTTGTTGTTGTTGTTGTTGTTGTTGTTGTTGTTGTTAGAGTTCTACCATGGAACAGGTAGATTCATGTGGAAGCCATCCAAATGCAAAGGGAACACAGTGGAGTTCATGGGAAAATGCAACTCATGACAGCAGAAGCCAAGAGTTGCAGGAGAGAATTGGCAAAAGGTATAGTATTTCCACTGGCTGTCCCTGTCCATCATGAAATTCGCTGACTCTTATCCAAGACTCAACTGCTGGCACATCATCAACAAATTTTCTTAGGAGGAGGGCCGTGCTTATTTGGAATCCTGCCTTTCAGCCCATGTTTTTCCCCCTCTGGCACGCTCTCACGTGGGAGTGAGCTGCTTCCCTTTGGACTTGCCCTTAGCTCACTTGTAGCAGCTTATTTTGTGGTGCACTCTCCCGCAGGAGAATTCCTCCCATAGGGGCATGACAGGAATGAAGAATTAATAAACAAAAGGGAAGATGTGTAGGGAAAAGGTCATGGAAGACTGGAGTAACTTTACAAAACGTGAGAGATAATATTAAGGTTGTAATGAAAGAGGGAAAGCTTCTTCACTGCCATAACCATGGTTTAATATTATCCACTGAAGTTCATCCAGTAGTGAAAGACTTTCTACAATATAGCTATTGATGGAGAACTGTGAGGGAATAGTCAGCAGCCCACTGTGGCTAATTTACAAAACATTTTGCAGATAAAAGAATATTTTTCCATTCTTACTTGAACTCCGTTTTTGAAACAAGATCAGAGTTGAAGGATATTATAGTGCTATCTTGTCAAGTTTTTTGCCTATCATTTGAATTGTTGGACCTGGTAAGGTAAGGCAAGCTCCTTGGAGAAGTGAAACCAGACATAAGAATGGATGAACTTTGTGCATCTGAGCTGCTTAAAATGGCAAGATTGGACATGTGTAATTGAGTCTCAGAGGCAGTCAATGCCTTTTTGAGTGAGGGAGTAGTTCCCATGGTTCTAAAGGAGATAGCTGTGAATCCATGATTCAAAAAGTTTACTTTTGACCCTGGTGATATAAATAGCTATCACCCCGTATTCAGTCTTTCCTGACTTAGCAAGATGCTCAAGCGTGTTGTGACATCTCAGCTCCAGGATTTTTTATGAGTGAAATTATTATTAATCTATTTTGGTTTCAGGTCAGGTTTTGGAATACAGGCAATCATTCAAGTATGATTTACTAGATGGGCAGGGAGTACTACCTTCTGGGTTCTATATCATTGACCATTGTTTCCTTCGGGGGCACGTGTAAATGTACGAGATACTGCTGTTCAGTATTTCTAGCCTGACCTCTAGAACATAATGCAGGGTGATTGCTGTTCAGCCTACTAAGTTCCCATACACAACAAAATTGCAGCACTTTATTCCACCTTAATTGAGATGGCAACGTCCTATAAAATCCTTGGGTTTGTAATTTGAAGAAGCAGTATAGTTTCTCGCTGAGAATTCTAAATGTCCCACACTATACTACAAATCTCAGGATTCCAAAGGATGAAGTCATAGCAACTGAAGTGGCTTGCACTATAATTGTCTAATGTGGAAGGACCCAAGGTTCCATCTTACTATATTTTTGACACCTGTATTGAAACTGTTAGAGGAAGTAGCCAGAACATTTTGTTTCTGTGTTTTAATGTATACACAACTGGATGTTCTTAAATTCAAGGTCCAGTACTAGCAAACAACTATAGCATGGGTCCCCAAACTAAGGCCCTCCAAGGCCATTTACCTGCCCCCACCCTAAACTTTAGACATAGGGTCACTCTAAGTCTGAAATGACTTGAAGGCACACAACAAAAACAATCCTAATTAACTTGACTATCTCAATAGCCAAAAGCAGGCTCATGGGCCTTCTATGTACTGATAATAATAATAATAATAATAATAATAATAATAATAATAATAATAATAATCTTTATTTATATACTGGTCTATCTCCCTGAGGGGACCAAGTAACATCACCAATACATACAGAATAAACAACATAACCATAAGATTAACAAAACAATATAAGCATAAAAATTGTCACCATAACACACATATATTAAAAGTAAGCTCAAGGCAATTTAAAAGGCTGGGCCGAGATTCGTGCAAGCTCAAAAATTCTGGGGGACGGGGCGGGAATTAAGTGCAGTGCTATAGCAGGCAACAACAATAATAGGTACGGGTCTATGGCTGTTCATTTCCAGGGCCTATTAGAAGAAGTGACCTGGGTAATTGGTAGGAAGAATAAGGCCATATTCAAGAGTGTCTAGGGCTGAGCTAGAACTAGTCATTCTCAAAGGCTTGTTGAAACCACCAAGTCTTCAAGCTCTGCATCATGGCAGATTCCCAAATCAGACTTCTAATATGTTATTGGAGATGAGGAACTACATGGGTGTTGAGACAATAGTTTATTCAAGAGGCTGTTGTTGTTGTATGCCTTGAAGTTCTTTCCTACCTATGGAGACCCTAATGGTTTTCTTGGCAATATTTGTTTGGAAGACATTTGCCATTGTCTTCCCCTGAGGCTAAGAGAGTATAACTTGCTCAAGATCACCCAGTGGACTTCACAGAGGAGCAGAAATTCAAACCTTGGTCTCCAGAGTCATAATCCAATGCTCATATTACTACACTATGCTGGGTCTTGTAAGAACATTAGAAGGGAATAAATAAGAAAAAATCCATATGTTGGTATGGCATAACAAAGTTTAAAATAGGTTGGACTTATGTAATCACAAACTGCTCTCACCAGGTGGAAAAGAAATATATCTACTTTATATTCTTTTGCTCTGAAACCTGATATCACATGTAGTTGGTTCAAGAATTCCAGATTATCGTTACTTAGATCCCCTTGCCTGTGGTTGTCTTTATATCCAAATAATCCTATTTGCCTGTTTCTTTTCACGTGTTGCTTATCATTCCTTTGTTTGGTCTATCTACTGAAGTGTGGCTGCTGAAGATGAATTCAGTTCTTAGATTGAAGAGATTTCTAACCCTTGCTTTAAAGCCTTAAACAACTTAGGAGAACAGACCATGTTATTGTAAGAAATACTGCGAAGTAGGTTTACCTGGGATTTAAGCTCAGTGTCAGCAACCTCACTCTCAGTGGCACCCAGAGAAACTTAGAGAACATCAATACTGTCAAATTACAGCAGTCTGACACAACTTTAATTGTCATTGCTCCATCTTATGGCATTGTAGTTTGTTGTAGCAGCAAAACTCTCTAGCAGAGAAAGGTAAATCTCACAAAACTACAAATTCCAGAGTTCCATAGCAATGAGTAGTGTAAAATTCCTATATATTTTTTCTTTTTCTTTTGTTCCTTCCTTTCCTTTCTCTCTCTTCTTTCCTACCTCTACTCTATCATCTGTTTTTCTTTCGCTATCCAAAGATAGATAGATAGATTTGTTTTTAAGGAAAATTTTCAATAAAGATTATTTTTAGAAAAATCCCATAAATCTTCAGTGTGGATACAGTCTTAGTTAAGACATAGGAGAAACAGTTCTGCTCTCTTTGAGTTTGAAAAGTCTGGCAATCTCTTCTTAGAAACAGAAGCCTCTTTAAACCCTTTTAAAGAGGCTTCAATTTTTACTTTCAACTAGAACCAATGT
Source organism: Anolis sagrei (assembly GCF_037176765.1). NCBI lineage: Eukaryota > Metazoa > Chordata > Lepidosauria > Squamata > Anolidae > Anolis > Anolis sagrei. Next base: position 141,594,806 of record NC_090022.1, read on the forward strand.
GCAGCCATGTTCTTTCCTTCAGTCAGCAAATTCTGTCCTTCTGTCCAGGTCATCTGTCCTTGTCACATTTAGAAGCTTAGCTAACGTTTTCCCCAGGATCTGTTATTTCTTTGCTGTAGCTGTCTGGAAACAATGCAGAGTCTTCATTGCAAGGCTAAGATGCAGCTTTCATGATAATGCAATGAAAGGTCACTAACAAAAAAGTATGAAATTTTAATTGTAACATTTACAGTGTTGTCATTCATGTAAACTGCTTCACATCAATCCACATGGGATTGTTAAAATTACATGGTTGCATCATTTGTGCCCAAGGATTCATCTGTAAGTCCTGCAAGACTTTATACCTAGTATAGAAGAAAAGTGCCATCTTTTTTATGGTCACAAATATCAGGGCCCAGCCCTTAAAGGAGATAACCCACAGTTTTGTCCCTCCATTAATTTGAAAGTATTTTGCCAATAGTGTGGGAGGCTATGTTGTAGATTTCCTCCTTTATAGTGCCAAATCCCCGAGGAACTGCTATGTGAGGCTGCAATCTGATATTTGATAATCTGGTGTAACTCCTATTGAATTAAATAGGATATAGAGACAGCTAGAATTGTGCTGTAAAGGAATGAATTTGTATTGCCATCTACAGGGAATTCCTTTCTGCAAAGTATTTATTATAACTGGAGGAAAGAGAGGGGCGGGGTGTTTGCATGGCCCTCACCAAAGAAACTGAGTGTACCTTTTCCAGACAAGCAAAAGATTGTATCATAAGGAGGCCCATATTTCAGCTCAGTGCTGCAATCATTAATACAGCAGCACCAATGCGCTCAATAAGCTGACAGTGTATATGGTTTCTATTTATATGCCAACATAATTCCATGAAATACTGCAAGCTGCTCTGCTTGCAAATCTCACCATAATTATCTGTTTCAAAGCCTTTATCTCAGAAGTGAGTCCTTTGATCAACAAAATAAGCCTCGGGCATGGTAAATACATAGCATTCTCTCTCTGGTCTTCATAGCCTAGAGGGCATTAAAAAAAGTCAAGGCTGTGTATTAAGAAAGAAAAGTTCCTCTTCTGACCTAAGATGAACCACAGTCCATTTCAAGGAAAGTCTGATTCTAGACTATATTAATACCATGCATAAATCTTTTTGTTTATTTGGTAGAATATATTTGATTTCCACTAGTGAAGAAGTGAGGCAAGAATTCCAGGGCCACCCAGAAAGGTTAAAGGGAAAGAGCAGATGGGATGTTAGAGACTGTGGTCCCTGCAAGGATATGTCTTTGTGCATGTATCTGTTAGTGGCAGACTAGAGGTCAATGTTATGCATAGTTGTTGTTGTACTTGGTGTAATATGGAGCACAAGTTGCCTGTGCTCCACCCATTCTTATTCCCATGTGGTCCTGTAAAGTATCATGGGAGGCACAAATGACCCGCCAGCTCTTGGGATTCTTATTGGCCACACAATTTTTGGTTTTTGCTTGTGCCGTTCCAACTAAAGGTAGAAGAGCCAGAATAAAGATCAGCATACGGACCAAAACAGATGATGACAGAAACAATGAAGAGCAACCTTTACAGGTCTCTCTCATCATCTTTTTTGGTCCTTATGCTTAATATATACACACATTTCTAAAAGTGGCATTTTTTTCAGTCAAAACTACAAAGTCCCATGCCTTGTTTTTTTATTCCCCAGTCCTGCCTTTATTCTACGGTCTTTTCATGAAATGCTGAGCATATGTGGTTGCTATGAAATCCTGTGAATTATCCTTATAGATTATCCTCTCTTTTGATGAAGAGGGATAGCCAGAGGCGCATTTCCACTGATAAACTGTTTTTAAAGTACTGGCTCACAGAGGAAAAACTCTTACGTGCTATGATATATGCACACTATAAAATTATATTATTCTTGATATTTTTTTTTACAAAGTACAACCCATAATTCATAGGAGAAGGAATTCAAAGTGAGCCTGAATGGGAGCATGTGTGCAATTTTTGTTCCCTCCTTGCTTATCAAATCTCTGAATGTCAGGGAATAGGACTGGATGGCCCTTGCGATCTCTTCCAACTTTATGATTCGATGGTTCTATGATACTTTTGTCACTTATGGATAACAATGGTTGGGTGGAGTCTATCAAAAGAAAGAATGCCATCAAGGTGATATCTTATTGCCACACAGCCAATCAGATGTGACAGTATTACTGAGGTCAAATGAAGTGTTCACTTTGCTTTCACTCTCAGCCTGAAATGGATAATATGGGCTGGGATTACATTCACAGCACTTCCACTTATGAAAGCTGTCATTTGGTTCTGTGTAGCTGGAAATTTGTTTTTGTAGAAAATGAGGTGCAGTAGACTAAAGGAGGATGAAGCTGTAGACCAGTGAGACCAGGGCAGGATTAGCAGAAGACACACGCAGAAGTGTGTCCTCTGCTCATCCTGTCCTGGTCTCACTGGTATACAGCTCCTCACCAGTGTCAAGAGCACTCAGATCCTGTCAGGGATGTTCCATGATCTCTCTCTCTCTGAGTCACAGCAGAGTATGTCATCCTCCTCTCCCTATCCACATCAAACTACAGTGCACAAAGACAACTAAGTTATTTTGCATGTGAGGCAGAAATCTACATGACTTCGTTAATCTTAACTATGATAGCTATATTAATTCCATATATAATTAATTGATTCAGTGGTCTCCTCCAGTTAGAGTTCACAGTATGAGATGTTGAGGCTGAAAAGGGAGAGCTTCCCTGAATAGAAGCCTGATAAAGATTGGCTGGGCACATGTCTGCTGACCAAGGCATGAGCTTCTTCTTCTTTTCTTTTTTTTTTTTTTTGGGGGGGGGAGGGATTATTAAAAACCTGCCTGTCTGCTCTTGAACCCTCTTTACTCATTACTGTCAATCCACCCTCCTGCCCTCAATGCTGTGTGCATTTATCTGGTTGCTTGCTGAGGTCAGGTAAGAATCCCCCCTTTTATGGAAGAGTTTTTTTTACTTACTTCAAACTGTTTCTATGGAATTCGGCACCTATTGTTTTTAAATAGGTCTAATATGGCAGGTATTAGGGGAGGGGAGAGAATTACATATTTTGGCATATATCGTGGCACCATTTGGGTGAAGCGAAGGGCTCTGGATTGGGTTTCTGAAGTCTTGGGGTCCAGGAGCTGGAAATAAGCCTATCCTTAGGGCTGACATGAGGTTTTGCTCTACCTTATAGAGTCCTGAAGCTGAAGGGGTGGGGGTGGGGTGGGGGGGGAATGCACTGGGTCTGCCTTCTAGAATATGTCTAGCTTGAGTGAACAACCCAGAAGTTTGGATTGCCTTCAGGGTCAAGTGTTTTTGCCCAAGGGATAGTTGGAAAAGTAGTCATGAATAGACACCTTGCACAGCTAAGATCTGTACCAAATTGCTCCTCCCTTTCAATAGCATTTCCCCCAGATACGAATCATAAAATGGTTAGAGGTCAAATAAAGGGACCTAAATGTACCCAATTATTTCTGTCTGACCTCATTATTTCAGAGTTGGTCATCCATTGGATTGAGGATAAATAAATAAATAAATAAATAACAGAATTGTCTCTCCCTAGCTTTGACAGAAAAATGCAGTAATAACCAAATGAATATATATGTGCTTTGCTGCTCTTTCATGATACTGAACATCTGCTGCTTGATGTCTTGCCTTGCTTAAAGTAGGAGAAGCACTTTCACTGGAGAGGAGATATATGTTTCCATGAAACACTGCCGAACTTATTTTTTAAAGTTATTTTTTCCTAAAACTTAATGTTACCCCTGGCTGAATCTTATTCCTACTAGGAAGTTGCAAACAGAGCAGATTTCTCAGTGGGCATACCATGGAGCAACATATTGTTAAACTGCATGGTGTGTCTTAAGATCATTTAGATGAGGGGCATTTCGGTGACACTTGAGAAAAAGAGATAGATTTATTATTATTCTGCATCATCTGAGGTCTAGGTATCATTATTTTTCTTGCTCTTGGGCATGAAATGGTATCAGTATGGCAATACTACCATCATGATCTCTCTACCTTAGTAGTTTCTGATAATGTCAATGTATAAAATGCTTTTTTTCTGTTTTTCTTTATACCTGTTCATGGACTAATATTGGAACAAGAATCAGATTTGGTCTTAAGAGCAGAGACCATTCTCAACCACAACATTAAAAGCTAAACTTTTAGGGAGGAGGAAACAAAGGAAACTATACATTTTTAAACAGGCCACTGTAAAGCAAAGATATTTGCTTTTTAGCTATCTGGTAAAAGTCTGCATATTTCCAAAGTATATTATTTTATTGCAGTGTTTTAAGGCATGAATATAAAATGTACCTTGTTATCTCTGCAGTGTGTCACATCAAGAACTGATACATATTATATAACAACTCCTGGTGGATTTCATGAGTGTTGAGAAATGTTTGGTGCTATGATAACCAATATGCAATACGTCTTCCCCTTTTAGTGAATTATCACCTGTTGCTCCAGTCCCCTTGGGCAGGGGGAAAAATAAACCCATTTCTCCATATCCCTTGGTTTCACTTTTAATCTTAAATCTTCATTGTAATGGGAGAAATAATTTTCATAGCAGCAAATCCCATACTCCTACCTCAGGCAACTTCTCAATTTGAGAAGGAGAAGTACTATTTGGATAAAACATTTCCAGAATGAGAAGCAACTTCTATAATTCTTTAGCAGAATGGTGTGACATTAGCCCTAAAGTGACACAGAAGGCACATTGGCCCATTGCTTTAAGTTATACAGATCTTTCTCTAAAGTATGCCTTTTTTAAATTTCGTGCATGCATTATGTATGTACATTTCACCCACTCTGTTCTGGACATTCTCTGCTAAGGATAGATTTCATGCCTCTTTAAACTGTCTGTACCCAGACACTTTAAAGAGGCATGAAATCTCTCTGTAACAGAGGATGTCCAGACCGGGGGAAAGAAAATGTATACATATATGCATTCCCAGAATGTGCATGCAGTGATGAATATAGATGAGAATAGTCAGGGACAGGATACTGGAATAAAGCCCTGCAATGTAGTTGCTGTGGGAAGAGTTTGGAAAAGCTACTATTTTTGATGATAAATCCAGAGTTCCCAAGTCAACATGGCTAGTTGCCATGCAGGTCAAAGGATTCTCAAACCTAAAACCAGTTACCAGTCCCATATGCAGTGGATCCATCACTGAATTTTTGTCTTATACAAATCCAACAATTTTGATGGGCTACTTTAGTCCCCGGTGGTGCAGTGGGTTAAATCACTGAGCTGCTGAGCTTGTTGATCGAAAGGTCGCAGGTTCAATTCCGGGGAGCAGTGTGAGCTTCCGCTGTCAGCCCTAGCTTCTGCCAACCTAGCAGTTCAAAAACACGCAAATGTGAGTAGATCAATAGGTACCGCTCCAGCGGGAAGGTAATGGTGCTCCATGCAGTCATGCCGGCCACATGACCTTGGAGGTGTCTATGGACAATGCTGGCTCTTCGGCTTAGAAATGGAGATGAGTACCACACCCCAGAGTCAGACATGACTGGACTTAATGTCAGGGGACTACCTTTATCTTTTTACTTTAGTCTAGTTATTACCTTAGAAAACTCTTCTAAAGTTTGGGCTGAAATCCCAAGCAGATTTAGGACTCTGTTAGCATGGAATGCAGAGATGTAGTTGTTCTGCCATTTTCATTTCAAAGGAAGCAAGGAGTAATCCTAGCAGTCCTTTTCTTGCTTGAAAATGATTTTGAAAATTGCACAATTTGTCATGTTGGAATTTATTGTATGAAAATGATCATATATTTGTTTTGTAGAAAACCCCCAATATATTTTCTACACAGAAAATGCTGTCTCTTGCACATAAAATTGTGTTTTCTGTGCAAAACAATCCAAGCACATTTTTAAATAATAGGATCAGAAACAGGAGACCTCAAATTAAGGCCCATGGGCTGGATGCGACCCAAGGTCATTTACCTGCCCCCTCCTAAAATTTAGACTAAGGGTCACCCTAAGTCTGAAATGACTTGAAGGCACACACTAACATCAATCCTAATTAACTTGACTATCTCATCAGCCAAAAGCAGACCTACACTTCCAATTGAAATACTGGAAAGTTGATGTTGGTTAAAACTGTTCTTCATTTTAAATATTGTATTGTTCTTTCCTATTTTATGCATGACAAATAAGCTATGTGCAGCCTCCATAGGAATTCATTCATATTTTTTCAAGCTATAGTCTGGCCTCCCAACAGTCCAAGGGGCTGTGAACAGGTTCTCTGCTTTAAAAAGTTTTCATTAGCCCATGATATTTCTCATTAGAGTTTCTCAACATATAAGACAACCTTCTGACTACCACTTGCAGGTAGGAGAAATAAAGAATGGGGAGAATGAGAAAGTAAACGAGAGAAGAAAATTTGTGGGGAATTAGGAGAGAGGGAAATACAACAATAAGTAAGATAATTAGGGAATGATGGAGAAGCTGATCATAGTTGGGAATTGTGGGCCGGCAGGAAGAAAATGAGAGTGGGAGAGGGGGAAATGATATTTAACCAAGAGTTGCAAGGGCAATGAGAAATGAAGAAACAGAAAGAAGGGAAACCAAGAATTAAGAGAGCAATAAATCAAACAAAATGGAAGAAGAAAGACTTGAGTGTGCATGGGCAATACACCTCCCACAGCAGAACCCAAGAACACGCTCACACAGGGTTGAGATCAAAAGTGGCCACAACTTGTTTGTTGATGACAGGAACAAGGGTTGGCAGCCATGTGTAGGTCCTGGATCAGAATCGAGCAACCGCTGCTGTCTGATACCGCTTTACACATCAGGGTGCTGCTGGCACAATACTGGGTTAACATTAACTTATCACCCTTGGTAACCACTGGACATCCCCCCCCCCCTTTACAATAGGGGCAGGCATTCTTCCTGTCAAGGCCCAGGGCAGCCTTAAGTAGGCTGCCTGGGTGAAGAGGGAAGCCAGTCCTAGCCAATCCGGAGGCAGAGTGGGTCCTGCCACCGATTGACCTGCCAGCCAAACGGTGGGAAACTTTCCCACCACACAGGGGGCATCTGGGACGAAGAAGCTGCCCTGTGGACATAATGGCCGGTGGGAGGACACCCTACACTGCAACGGCCCTGGAAGGAAATGCAGTGTAGCTTCAGGCATTTAGAGAAGAATGAGGAGGCAGTGTAACAGGCAAAATCGCAAAACAACAACCCACATCCAATGGCTCTGAGATAAGAAATGCTGAGACTGTTCAATCTTTCCCGTGCTGACTGTTCCCTCTACGGAGCCCTGCCCACTGCTAGCTGTGGCTCAAGAGATTTTAAGAGGGAGTGACAGGGAAATCTCCTAGAAAACCCATGGATAAAGTATTTCTCTAACACTCTTTCTTGCATTTGTTAACCAAAATCCCATGCTTTAGCCTGCTCTTTTGACTTTCAGCAGATTTTTCTTTTGGCTCTGTGCCCCTGAACTCATCAATAACTCCCAGCCAATCCTTTACTCATCCCTCTAGGAACAAAAACACACCTTCCCGACCTCATCCTGTAACTCTGAGCTATAATGGATTTTCAGTACTCTCAGTATATTCCTTTTTAGAAAACAGCTACATGCATGTATGGACAGTTTTTTAAAATAAGCAAACACTTCCGTGCTTTATAATCAAACCTGTTCTATAATCAAATCCACCACAACATGTTTCCCATCAAGCTTATTTATTTCAAGGTTGACAATCACCTTTCATAGCCTCAAGGCCATTGCTGAATTCTCACTGCATTGCGTTTTAAGTGCTTTCACTGTGCCTAACATGCGCTACTACATCCGCTTCCATAAATCTTCTACTTTTTTTTTAAAAAAAGACACTTCTGTCTAAATTTTTGCACTTGCATGAATAAAATATGCTTATTTAGTGACTAAATGCTTTTTTATGTTAAGATTGGAACCATGTTTTTAAAACTTGGGTTCTAAAAGTAGCTAGGGTTGTGAAAGCCTAGAGATTTAGCAATTCTCATTATTATCCATGTCATCTCCTAGAGTAATCTAATGACCTTATCACATTGAGAGGGGAACGCATGGGTGACCATCCTTTTCAGAGTAGAGAATCACCCCTCTTATATCGTCAGCAGTCCTATTTCACATTCACACTCACACATGGAAACTTAAGGCTGGCAATACATTCTTCTTTTACATTCACCACAAGGTCAGTATTGCTTTTTTGTTTTTAATCAGGAGAAACAACAATATCCAAAAACCAAGAGATCCCTTGCCCTGCCCAAAGCCCTTTACATCGAAGGAGACTGATACCAGTTTAAAATCTTATCTTCCAGTGGGAAAAATTGTTCTGCCCAAACCTCAGAGGATACAAGAGACAGGTTAAAACCATGGCTTTCCATGGGATCTTATGGTTCTGTATCAAACCCCATAGGATACAAGAGACAGTGATCCAGGTTAAAATTGTTGATTTCTATGGGGTTCTATTGATCTGCATCAAGCATATAAGATGCAACAGACTGCTGATGGTTAGGCAATGAAACAGGATGGTAAAACTTTGATGGTCCCTATCATACCTGTTTTTCAGTTGTAAACATGGGAGTAAAGTGTGATAAGAGGTAGGAACTCTGAACATGATTGTTGGCCCATGTTCAGAGTTCCTTCCTTTCAAGACATTTCAGCCTCTTTGCAACCCTAGAACATGTGATGAGCTTTGTACCTCTCTATACTAGAAAAGAGGCTTAGATGTCCTACAGAGGGGGAAATTTCTCAATGTGATGAGACTGATTGCTGAAGTTCCCTCCTTTCAGGACACTTCTGCCTCTTTTCAACCAGAGAGGGCTACACATGACTGCCAGAAGTAGCTTAACTCATGTGATGAGCTCAGTGCCTCTCCATGTTTGAAAAGAGGCTGAAGTATCCTACGACTGGGAAATTTCTCAATGTGATAAGGTGGATATTCACATTTCTCTAGTGTATCACAAATGCAAAACATTGTTGTAGATGCATCTACAGTGTTGAATTAATGCAATTTCACACAACATTTACTGTCATGGCTTAATGCCATGGAGCTCTGAGATTTGAAGATTGTGAAATAACTATTTTGGACATTCTCAGGTCAACCACACCTAAGTAGGTCAGTCGGTTACGCATCAGCTTCTATGAAGATATGGTCGCAATTCAACATGAATTCCCACCATATAAGTTTATTTTTTGATTAATATATTGTTGATTACTATCTCCTTCCAATATTCCAGGTATCATAGATTATGCTGCTCAGATGAGTAGATGACTCATAGGGACTGTTACAAGTGCAAAGAAATGTCCCTTTTTTGTAGCACACAAGTCACTCTTTGGTCACAGTTACTCTGTACAAATTCTGCTGCTATTTAGCTGCGCCTCTCTCTCTTTTTCATTACCCATCAGATATACCATATAACTCCATTGAAGTACATGCTTTTAATTTTGAATCCTTTCAAGCCTCTGTAACATTTAAAAGTAGTGCTCTAAAAGGCAGAAACCAAACAGAATAGTGGACCGCAATACATACAACATAGTTTAAAAACTGAGAAATGTAGGAAGTGGTCTTAAATACATTAAGCACTGTCCAGAAAATGGAGGCAAGAGCAGACCTCTCCTTCTGGCTTTCCCTTTCCTCTGTCGTCTCACATGGTGACCTGAAAAGATAAATCTAAAAGCCACAGGGATGCTCAGTATTCACCAACCTTGTTGTTGATTTCTTTAATGTGTATATTTGCAGTGGGATGTACTGTGCAAAGGAAGAGAAAAGAACAATAATGCAGCAATTTTAATGTTCCAATATTTCTAGTAACTCCTCTGATCCTTCATTTATCTTCCCTTCCTCTATGAATGTGTGCTGCAGCTTGTGGGAAGATCGATGAGAGCAATACAGGAAAAATAAATGCACAACTTGGAGATTAAACTGTGGCTAAGAGTATAGATCTCCAAGCAAATAGCTATATTGAAAGATATATACAGCTTTCAGAAGTCTATGGATGCAACAGGGAATCTATTAGTGCCTAGTATCAGGCAATGTTCTTCTCCATCAAAGGAAACTAAATCTGAATGAATGCATTCTCTTTCAAATGAAAGTGTCTTATCAAAAGTAAACAAAAACATTGTAGGATTTTTGTACTGATTTTAAACTAATTAGACTCAAAGATCTGGGAATCTTGTGGTGAAGCCACCTTTAGATGGCTCACACTCAGATGATGATGATGATGAATTTCTATCCCATCTTTCCCCCAATAATGGGATTCAAGGCAACTAACAACATATTAAAAACAATACAAGTTAAAAACAACACAAAAGTCAGAATAAAATATAAATATGAGATTAGAAACAATTAAATGGTGTAATTTAAAAGATTGAAAGTATTAAAATGCATTAAAAACTTTATGCAAATCTTTTTTAAGAATTCAAAACACACCACATGGCATGAACAGCTATACTCATTCAACACCAGAAATCTCCCTTTTTAATCCTTCTTTTCTGTTGGAATTATAGACAGAAACTGAACCAGTGCTGATGTTTATGATTTCTCTTATATACTGGATGAAAGAAAATGTTTTGAAGAGTAGTGTTTCAAAAGTTCGATTAATATAAAAAAGAACCATATCTTCTAATTTCCCGAGGGGAAAAAAAACCCTCAGGGTTTGTCAATCAGTCCCAAACTGATACAGAAATGTTCAGGATGGTAACCTAATTGTAAATATAAATAGTGATCAAAAACTAATCTAGAGAAAGAGAAAATATAACAAACTGAATATATAGGAGGTATTTGACTAAATTGCTGGATTGGATCTAAAACTTTAGTACAATACGATAAGACTACCTGCAAAACATGTCTCAAAAGACACATCACTGGTATGGATGACCTGCATAAGCAAAAACTCTGTGCCTCTGATGCACGTGGGAAAATGAAAGACAAGTGATTGTTTTCAGTTCAGCAAAAGACACTTGCAACATATCCTGTGCTTACTGGTGCCCAACAGTTACATATAAAATGGACCTTGCATTATGTGATAGGACCCTTAGAAACCAGTTTGCAAGGGCATCAGAGACTGTGTGATAAAATCCTTAATGTACCACTTTTTCATGGTATTATAAAAACAGCTTTGTGAAAGCAGTATGCAATGTTACTTTTTTGTTGCCATTTGCTTGAGAGTTCCACTTACTTGAGTTCTGGTTAACTGAGAGTATACAATAAAAAGGTGTTTATGTCATGTCAATAGCAAAACAAAAACAAAAGGGACAAAAGAAGTGCCAGGGCCACTGTATATGATGACAAAATACTAACACGAGACAAAGAAAGGGCATAACTATTTAACCTCAGTCTTGTCCTGGAAGGAAAACAGTACTCAAGCTAGTGAAATGGAGCGGTCTGTAAACATTTAGAACAGAATGCTGTGATCACTAAAAGTAAAGATGGATTTCTCAAAAACAAGTCATGCCAGACTAATCCTATCTTTCCCTCTCTTTTTGATAGTATTACAAGCTTGGCAGATGAAGGAAATGCTATGGACACAGCACACATTGATTTCAGTACGGCCTTTGATAAAGTCCCCCATGATATTCTTGAAAACAAGCCAGTAAAATGTGGGCTAGACAGAGCTGGTGTTAGGTGGATTTGGAATGAGCTGAAACTAAAGGATGTTTGGCAACAACTGCTTTGCAGAGAAGTGACTAATGGGTGCTACAGGGTTCTGTTCTGGATCCAGTGCTATATATGACTTGGATGATGGAACAGGCAGGCCTATCAAATTTGCAGATGACAGCAAATTAGGAACAGGACAAAACCAGAATTCAAAATGACCTTAAACAAATTGGAAAGCTGGGCCAACACTAACAAAATTAATACCATTAGGGAGAATTGTAAGGTACTGCACTTGAGCATAAGAAATAAAATGCATCCATAAAGGTTGGGAGACAACTGTTTTAACAGTACATGTGAAAAGAATCACAGAGTCTTAGTAGAACACAAGCGGAATATGATTCAGCTGTGTGAAATTGCAGTTAAAAAGTCAACACAACTCTAGGCAGTATCAAAAGAAATACAGTGTCTACATTGACGGAAGTAATAGAACCACTTTATTCTGCTTTGGTCAGACCTCACCTGGAATACTGTGTCCTGTTCCGGGCACACTTAAAGATATTGACAGGTTGGAATATGTCTAGAAAGGCAACCAAAGTGGTAAAATATCTGGAAACCATGGCCTTTGAAGGTAAGGAAACACATGGAGAAGATATCACGATAACAATATCTACATATTTAAAAAGATGTCATATTGAAAATATAGCAAGTTCATTTTCTGCTGCTCCAGAAACTAGGACAATGTGTGCATCTGATGAAATAGACTAAGTCTATGGAAACCACTTGGGTTAGAAAACACAAGTACCCACACTCATAATAAAGTATGAGTTGAAGAAAGGTGTGTCAACTCATTGACTGTAATCCCTTTTCATTATAATTCTTTCCAACAGCAGTTAAACAGGGTATCTGGATTATAGCTGGGGAACCTATGGCTTTCCAAATATTATTGGACTCCAATTCCCATTAACTCCACCAATAATTAGAATTGTAATGTGTAAGTAAGTACACAGATTTCCCACCACTCTTCTAAGTGATTTTACCCCCAAACATGCTCTCCCTTCATGTGTTTTGTTTCCTGGAATAATTCTGCAGTCCACATGCAGGAAGTGATGGGACTAGTAGTGGACTGTTATTTCAATACTGGCAATTGAATTTCACACCTTACCACATATAAAAAATGAGGCTGGAAGTGAGGACAGGTCAGTGGCACACACGGATCTATTCTCTGAGCATAAGAAATGACCAGAGGGCTCCAAAAGAATGGTGGTGAGAAGTTCACCTTGGGGTCTCTATAAGTTGGAAATGATTTGAAGACAAACAACAAGAAGAACAACAACAGCAGCAACAAACACAACAAGAAGGGTTATAATAAAATGCCTCTTATAAAACTAAGGGAAATACCCATGCTTCTCTAATGACAACTCTGATGGTTGAGTTGAATCACAACAATTACTTATTTTCTTGTTCCCTGGCCCTATGGTGACATAAAATTCAGGCTTGACTCAAAAAGAGTTTGCTCCCTGATGTGAAAATAGGAACACCAATTAATATCAATTGAGGTTGAGCTTCAATGCTACCTATAGATGATTGGCAGCTCACTTTCAGACCTCATGAGAGGATAGGAAAGTTAGTTTGCTAGGATGGGACAGGCCACTGGGATACATAACTGTCCAAAAAGTGAGCGAAAGAGCCAGTGGGCTTTTCCTCTCTCTTTTGCATTTCCCATCATCTGTCACCTGAGATGACTATTTCACTCTACTAACTGTAGGGTTGGCCCTGGGGGAATCCTGCGCAGAAGATGTACATATTACATAAGGTATAAGTCCATACCGAGAAATCTTCAGCTCATCTTTTATTGAAGAGGCATTATAAAGCAAAATCCTCTCCAGCATGTTCAATGAAAAGGCATAATGTAAAAACAGCTGCAGGGACACATAAACTGAAATGGGAGAACAAATAAAACCATGGCAAAGTTGCTGTCATGGGAATGAAATCAGCGTATCTGATATTCTCGTTTACATAAAAGCTTTCTCGAGGACTGAAGAAAATGCCTGAGTCAGACCAATGATCCATGTCTCACAGTGTTCTCTGTATTTTGACTGGCAAGAAATCTCTTGCTAAAGGTATTTCCAGTCTTGCCACTACAGAGCCTTTAATTGGACATGGTTGGGATGCAAACTGGAAACTTGTACATTCAAAACATTTATATTAAAACTGAGCAATGGGCCATTAAACCTCCATCGTGGTTTTGGGATCATTGACAAACCTGAGGGAAATCTTGATACACATAATCTGCATCTTTTCAATGGAAAAGAGAAAATACCATTCACATTGTTGCAGCCTTTGAAACTCCACCAAGAGTTATTTGATTTAATACTTCCACTGGGGTAGCTAACCCTGCTTTGGGATTTAGCCTGAATTTGTTTAAAGGAGCTGGTCAAGGTGCTGAACCCTATCTCCCAAATATGTTCAGCAACTTGAATACTTTCTGAAAACAGAAACTTAGAGCAAATTCATCAACCCTCTGGCATGACTTGGAAGTCACCAAGTGTTACTGGCTTCAAGCCTAGTTTATAAGTCTTCATTCCAAGAGTTGGCAAAGTCTGAGTAGATATTCTTAAGTAAATCTCTAAAAGTCTTTGAAGCTTTGCAAGAATAAGAAAAGGTTAATCTATACATATGTTGTCAAATGAGAGCTGCTTTTTCCCCTGCAGGAAAATAGCACTAGAAATGTTCACCAGTGTGGTACAACTTTGAAGGGAGAGAAGGGGGGGGGGGCAAGGAAGGAGAGTATGATCTAGTTCTTTGGAGGGTCTGTGAAGCAGTGCTGTAAAAAGATGGCTCTCAGCAGGGGAGGCGCTGTCCCAGTCTCAATTATCCCTCCTGTGTACTAGATGGTTTTTTAATGCTTTGGAGCATCAAGCTGGTGGTGTCCCCTTTGTTGAGATTTTCTCTCAGTAGTTGGTTCCATTCACACGGTGTTAATGAAAACCACCGATCTGCCTATAAGTGCATAATGGTGACATGGAAGGTTGGATTTCTCATTAGTAAGTCTTGTGATGGTCTTACTGTATGAATGTTGTATGTTGTTCTTTCTCGATCCGCAGCCTCCTTTCCCCTTCCTCTTCTTTTTCCTTACTCAAGATGGGAATATCATGGGTCAGGGGAAACAGATTAGTTTTAGCTGCTGAGAATGGAAGGAGCCACATTTTTCAATGTATAGGGAGATCTCTGATGATAGTTATTTCTACTTTCTTGGGGACTCTAGCCCACTCTACAAGACCTTAGGAGAATCAGGATCATGCCCACATGGATGTTGAGTTCAATGTGTTCGGCTGAATAAATATAGTTCTAGTGTCTCACAGGGAGCTCAGTGCTAATCAGAATCTTATGAAATTATTGCTCCCAACTTTATGCATATGCAAAGCTTTTTAAACATTCAGCTGAACATTCAGATTGTTTGTAGCATAGTCAGAGCAGTCTCACTTCATCTCAAGGCAGAAGTTGACCAACAGCTATACAATGGAAAGCAAAGAATGGAAGCCCAGTCCATTAGATTTTCAGCTTGTTTAAGTCACCACATATTAATACACAGCCTGCGGGCTGCATGCCACCTTCTTTTGCACTGCCTTCTACTCTCAGTGCCATTTCCCAGCTAGATACTGTGCTGCCAAATTCCCCTCAATTTGCCCTAAAGCAGAACTTTGCTTCAAAATCAGACATGTTTGTTGAATGTGTTTTGTTTTAAAGCTAAAGTCTATGAGATAGCTTTTGGCAGTGGGACAGCATGATATTGGAAAGCCAACATGGTGTGGTGGTTTGAGCATTAGACTATAACTCTGGAGACCAGGATTCAAATCCTTGCTCAGCCATAGAAACCCATTGGGTGAATTTGCACAAGTCACACTTTTTTAGGCTCAGAGGAAGGCAAAGGCAGCCCCCCTCTGAACAAATCTATGGGAAAGGTTTATCTTAGGGCCAACTAAATGGGAAATAACTCTTAAAGGCACTCAGCAACAATAGCATTGTAAGTAAATGCAGCCATGTGGTATTTATGAGTAAGGAATAGGTTCCATGTGGCCTACATTTTTCTGGAAGTTCCCCATTGTAGCCTTGAAGAATAAAACATGAGAGCCATAACACACTAGGCACCAACAGTCATGAGTCTGCTTCTCTTGTATTTTGCAAAGTGCTATGTGTATTAAGAGTGTTATATAAAATTATCAACTTCATGGCCACCACAAGATTCAGGGGGGAATAAAGACAAGGAAGACGTTTGTGCTTCCATTGGTCAACTTGACTAGTCCTTCTTTGAGAATACAGATCACTTTTTGGTGTCGCCTTGTACTGAACCAAAAAATTTAAATCATAAAGGCAACAGGGAAAAAAAGAAAAGAAAGCCCAAGGGGTCTGAGGGTTTGCAGGCTCATTGCCTTAGGCTGCAGGCAAGCATCTGTGACCTTGAAAAATGTGTACATTTGGGCTGCCAATAAATGATCAATGAACTGAAATGTATCGGTTGGTTGAACACTACTTGTATCACTGTACAATTGACTTGCAGCATGCAGGTAAAAAAAAATGCAGTTGCTTTTTCTATGGAATAAGAACATCCATTTCTTTCATATTGATATAAATCATAACTTGGTTTGTTTGAAAATCCTGAATGTTAAAGATGGCATCCTACACCCTTGTTATTTTCCCTAGGGTGACCAACTTCCAGCCATGCATTTTAGTGAGATTTATTCGAGTTGGGTTTTTGTGTGTGTGTGTGCATTTGAGGGACAGGACATGTTTATGCAATGGATAATATCAAAACAAAATAGTGTATTATTTAAACAAAAGGCTGTCCACTCTAATTTTTTTGTCCTCTGTCTAGCTGTATATTTGTTTTTTATGAGAAAGTAGGTCTGAAGAAATACTGACATTCAGTCTAGGGTTGTAGCAGCATTGTTTGTGTCCTATTTTGGAAGGCGGAGCAAGGGTTTTCAAAAAAATATCAAGCAAATAGAATCAGAATCTGGTTTTCCTTTCTCTGAAAGTCCAATCCAAAATTTACCAGCAGGGCAAGGAGAAAAAGCTTTAGAACACAGCTTGATTTTCATTGGCCAATATTGAGCAAAATACCATACAAACATAGCAGTGGCACAATAGGTTAAATTCTTGTACTGCTGAACCTTTGACCTGAAGGTTGGCAGTTCAAATGCATGATATGGGGTGAGCTCCCATCTGTCAGCACTAGTTCCCGGCTAACCTAGTAGTTCAAAAACATGCACATGTGAGTAGATTAATAGGTACTGCTTTGGTGGGAAAAGGCAAAGAGACACTCCAAGCAATCTTGCTGGCCACATGACCAGGAGGTGACAATGCAGTCTCTTCAGCTTGAAAATGGAGAAAAGCACCTCACAGAGCCAGTGATGAACACCGCCTCCAGATGCCGGAAATGAAAGGAGAAGCCTTGCCTTTGTTTACATTTGTGTGTCTCATGTGATTCTAAAGGCACTGAATGTTTGTCTATGTATGTAAATGCTGCAATCCACTCTGAGTCTCCTAGGGGAGAAGGGCAGAATATAAATAAAGTGTATTAGAGATTACAAACTACTTAAATTACAGATTAGGGTTTCAAATTATGAGACTCTGAGTGTTTGTGGACTAAATTCAACTTTTATATAACTAACTTTTATATAACTATAAAATAAATAAAACCAATAAACTTTTGGTGGGATAATATTATGGAATCTCTCAAACTTGACATACTGTAGGACAGTGGTTCTCAACTTATGGTCCCCAGATGTTTTGATCTCCAATTCCTAGAATTTCTAACAACTGGTAAACTGGCTGGGATTTCTGGGAGTTGTAGGCCAAAACACCTGGGGACCCACAGGTTAATAACCACTGTTGTAGGGCATCATCTTGGTACAATCCAGCCCTGGTTGCAAACTAATTGTTAAGACTTAACTCAAGAGAAAGCCCTCCTTGTGAACTTCAGGTGCCTGAAGTTGTTTTTTTTTTTTAATTTCAATTTTGAAATGTAAAAGTGTACATTCCCAGGGTCCTGGAATGTAGTTAAAAAGCAACAGAAGGTCACACATCATAATAGCAAATCAGTGGAACCTGGACATTTAACAACAGCAAGAAGAAAAATCTTTAATATCATTGGATGAAAACATTTACTATTATTGTCCAAAAATGAAATATATTGATACCAAAATCAATAAAACTTGTTTTTGAGTTTTTTCTTCTAATTTTGCATTTGTAAAATGTATTTTTGAGCATCATAGACAAAATCTTGACTGTTTCATTAACAGTAAAAGTTGTTCAGGAGTTTTACAATGTTTTCTAAGTTCACTGCAAGATACAAGGAATTAAAGTTTCACACAACATGCGTTATTGGATCCTACATAGATTGAAATCCTAATTTAGGCCACATTTTAATTGCATGAACCCAATATTCTATTAATATCATTAAACAACTTATCAGAAACTATATATTTTAGGGGAATGGTGGAATAAATGATGATATAATCCCACACTTATACCAGCAATCCTTTGGACTATTAGTGATTGTTTGGCTGATGCAGTGGAGGGTTTCAAACCAGTAATATAATAATAACTGAATGGATTGTTCTTCAAATTTTGTTAAAAT
This sequence comes from Anolis sagrei, assembly GCF_037176765.1. Lineage (NCBI taxonomy): Eukaryota > Metazoa > Chordata > Lepidosauria > Squamata > Anolidae > Anolis > Anolis sagrei. The sequence continues at coordinate 141,613,034 of NC_090022.1, forward strand.
CATTTTAACTGAGGATTTCATCCAGTATTTCCCCCTCTCCTAATTAGGAATTGATGTTTGTAGGACCTTCTCTCAGACTTCCTTCAGATGTCCATAGCTTCTGAGCCTGTTTGATATTTTATTCAGCACAACAGTCTGCAGAGCAAGAAGCAAGACCTTTTGAACTTTTTCTACTGATGAAATCATAATTTTGTATTCAAATAATGTACATGACATTTGTGTATGAACCAGACGGGCAAAGACAAAAAAAAAAAAAAAGCAACTTGCATAAACTGGAAGCAAGACTGACAGTATAAAGTTGCTTCTTCACTTGTCTTGATTTTACATGGCCTTGAAGTCTAAACAGTTCCTGCTTTTCTCTGTTATACAACTGATTCCATTAATCAACATGAAGAAATGATAAATGTTCTTAGAATGGAATTTATAAGGAGGGGCTGGATTAAGTATTTCTACCAAACTACCCATAACTTAAGAATGGATCACAAGAGGAATGTTGGAATATGTGAACTGACAACATGGGAAAACAGACCTCACTACCTCTGAGGATGTTTGCCATAGATGCAGGCGAAACGTCAGGAGAGAATGCCTCTAGACCATGGCTATATAGCCTGAAAAAACCTACAACAACCCAGTGATTCTGGCCATGAAAGCCTTCGACAATACATATAACATGGGAAAATTTCACGGTCTTGATTCAAATTCCGTTCTGAATTCTGACCTCTGAAGTTTGTTAGTGACTCTGAGGAACTCACACCAGAAGCCTCTGTTCCTACCTCATGCAATTTCTTGCACAATTTAAATTTAGTTTCTGTTCAGTAACAGCCATGTTGATCTGTATCAGTATAGATATGGTTATAATGATTTTGTTTATGGGTAAGCAGATGACCACTGGTATATGGCATGTATTTTGTTTCTCAAAAACTAGAGCTGATAGGGAAAAATTGGTGTCAAGAGATTTGAAAGAGATTTGTACCATAGGTATTTGTAAACTCATTCTACTTCATTTTATACCTAATGCTACAAACGTATTTTTCTTAGTCTCAAAGGTGTTACAAGATCCTTTGTGTATTAGTTTTCTGTTACTGTTAATGAAATTCAGTAGCAGCGATTGCCATTTTGTAATGGTTTCACGGTTAACAAAAATGGACATGATTTGGAACAAGTACGTCACATTTGGTAATAGAGTTATTTTGATAGAGGAGTAAAACTAACTGCAGATACACCCTTTTTTCAAATCAGAACTATGGCCAGTGAAAACAGCAGTGTATATACCTACAGGTTACCTCAGGGCACTCTTTAATATGACCAAAATAGTGTGGAAGCTGCTAGACACATCACCAAGGTAATGTAATGCCTGAAGACCACAAGCAACATCATTAGTTTGGAGAATATCCATGTCAAGAAGCACTTGCATGAGTGGCTGCTATTTATTCAGAGACAGCAAAAGAAAAAAAAATGCAAAATGGGACTAGTTATTTCACATTAATTCTAACCCCACCACACAAAATACAGTTATATTCCATCAGCCCAACAAGTAGTTCTTGGTATCTTGGTTTTTAGGCCTTTTCCTGGAGTTATCTGGGGTGCTGATTCAGAAAATTGGATTGGATAGATTGCATCAGCTCTATTTTCTTAGATATGGTTATCATGATTTTCTATGGGTGAGCAGATGGCCACTGGTATGTGGCATATATTTTGTTTCTCAAAAACTAGAGCTGATAGGGGAAAACTGGTGTCAACTATATTGAGAAAAGGGTCTAACATTTGAGACACCAAAATATGTGTTGACCAGTGATCAATAAGGCACAACTTCACACTTTCTATAGAATAACCATTTTTAAAATGTGTTTTTTAGTTAATGGTATATGGTCTCTGAATAGTATAGGAGGAATATGTTATCATCAAGTTCTGGCTTGTTCTGTTTTTGATATTGCAGTAATGATGTGGTGGACAGGTGGGAAATACATTTTGTACCATGGCCCAAATTCTTGTTGCATTCAGATTTTAATGTCCCTTTCTAACATGTAATTTAATTACAGGAAAGTATAGAATTGCTTTTTGAAACTCTGACTGTAAAAGCAATCAATGAGGTTTGATGAACTGCATAATGGCAATCGGTCACTTAAAAAAATGACTCTCCAAGCTTTGAGAATAAGCCACATTGCCCTTGCTTCCATGCCTCTGGGAGCTCAACTTCCTTTGCTGAATTGTATGCTTTTCACAAAGATCAAAGTAATTCCTGACATCAATATAGTGTATTTCAAGTGCTAAAAGTACTTCAAAGAGTTTGTCAATAATTCTTACACAATCTTTAAAATAAGGGAGAATTAATAAAGCAGTTTTAATCAATGTATGAATTATTTCAATCTATATCTCAGATGAAGAAACTAGCAAACCACCTCTGAATATTTCTTGCTTCAAAAAACTGCATGCAATCCATAGAATCACCATAAGCTGACAGGTAACTTGAAGGCAGACAAGCCAACACAATAGCTGTTGACCAAATGTGAAGCTGAAGATGCAGGTAGCAGGTGTCTTATTCATTTTTAAGTGACTTTGATGATCCCACCATGGAATTTACTTCCTGTTTCTCTTAGATTTCCAAGTTACAGTTCAGCCCTCCCCCGCCCCCCAAAGTGCAGGATAGCCAAGCAGAAGCAGCTTAATGGAGATGTTATTTGACTTTCTTTTGGGATTCCTTCCAAGACTGTAGCTAGTAAACTATTCCCAACTCACACTAGTTGAGAACATCACATCATGTAAACAGATCATTATCAGAGAAAAATAACTCTCATGGCTTTGCAAGTCAGATAAATCAATTGTAGTGGTTGCGATCTCTTCTGCATGTCTGATGCAGTGTAGGCTGGTTGGTCTGATGTCAGTGGCATGCTAAACCTATTTTCAGTTTCAGTCCAAACTTCAAAGGATTGTTCAAGGTGCTAAACCTATTTTGGGCATAGGGTTTAGCACCTTAGACAGCTCAGCCTAAAACCTGGAGCAGATACAACATTGACATCTGCATGTAATGGGCACGCAAGCCCCGAAGGCCTCATGTTGTTCATTTTGAATTCTATTCTCTTGTGTAGGACATGGAGGAAAGGATCTGAGAACAAAGGTTAATATCATGGTCACATATAAATAAGATATAGTAGCAACAAGAAAGGAGGAGAGGAAGCTCTTTACAGTTCAAGACTTGCCCTGGGCAAAAGTGAAAAAAAAGCAGATGCGTCTCCTATCTTTGCTGGAGAAACAGTGTGATAGTCTGAACTATGACCTGTTTTTAAGCAAGCTAGTCACATTGTAAGGACAGTGATTCATTGCAGGCCAACTTATCTGCATTTCAACAGACTCCCAATAGGCATGCTTCTGGCGCAATAGATCCTTTCTTCTCTGTATTTATCACACATAGGTTTAGAAAGTGCTATTTTCTCCACTGGAAAATAGTACAGAATGCACCCCTTAATGAGATTTAGACAACTGTAGCCATTAGCCAAGTTGAATATGACTTTTGCAAATGATCACACTCTTCCAGCTGGCTAAAATTTGCCTTTTTAAGAAAAAAGGTCTCAGATAGAGTAAGCCCATAGAACACAGAGGAACTTGCTACCAAGAAAGCATATTTTGTATTGTGCTGTTTAGTTACAATACTGTCCAACACATCTGGGAGTAAGTCCCACTGGATGGATCAGGACTTACAGGAGTAAGACACTGAGTTATTCTTCATTGTCCTCTTTTTGTTTCATGCTAAAAGAAATTTGCTGTGTTATTTTGAATGTGGCAAGACAACTTCAAAAAGTCTGAATTTTAAAGAGAGAGAATGCAATGGATCTTTATGCATTTCATGGTCAACATCTTGACACAACTTTAAATAAATCTCATTTTCTCTAACCTTTATGGCTTCATTTCTCCTGTGTTGATTAAAACTGTCCTCAAGCTGGCTATAAGCAAATCAATTACAATTTTTGTCTTCATTAAAATAATCTTTTCCATTTATTTTCCAGTGACCTTGTTCAAAATAAAAAAGATAATTATAGAACAGACATATTTTTTTAAAAGTCTTCTTGCTGCTAAGTAGCTAACATTATCTGAGGAAGAAGTCTCTGTTTTCACTTCTTTATTTGCTATGGACTATCTTAGCAAAGAAAGCCACTTTTTATTTGCTTTCAGCATGTGCTTCATTTCAACATTATTGTCTTTATCATGGTGCTATCTTCTATTTCAACAATGCCCCAAGTAAGCAGAAATGATAAATAATGGTGTGTGGCTGAATACAAGAACCAGAGTTGTTCTGAAAGAACTTTTTGTTGTCTTCCATGGTTGCAATGGATGAGTGGGTTTTTACAGCATGGTCTTTACTTTTGAGGATATGTTTGTTTTGTTTGTTAATCTATTTGTTGTTGCTGTTGCTTTTAAAGGAGCTATAGGAACTGGCAATGTTTTTTTTTTTTTTGAAATGATTTTTATTAAGTTTTTCACAATCCACACAAGGAAAGAGGGGGAACAAAAAACAAGAAGATAGAACAGTAGGAAAGGGAGAGGTACACACAAAAAAACACAAAAACCCACCATATCTAACTACCATCTAATACATACAATACAACTACTCAAACTATTCTAAAATGACTTCCACTCCAACCTCAGGATCTTTTCAAAATATTTCTTCACCTTAATATCTATTCTCATCCCATTGTTTTTTCAGCTTTCTTTTCATAATCATATATCAGGGACCAATCTGTCCTCCTCAAAACTCTTCCTTCATTTCTTCTCAACAAAAAAGTTAGTTCGTCCATGTCTCTTATTTCTTTAATTTTCTTCCACCAGTCTTCAATACTCGGAACCTCACCATTCTTCCAGTATTTGGCAAAAACCATCCTAGCCGCCGTTGTGCAATAGGTAAATAATTTATCTTCATTCTCATCCAGTTTACACTCATCATCTGTAAATCCCAGAAGATAATATTCAGGTTTCTTCTTAAAGCTTTTCTTTAATATTTTTTGTAACTCCTCATGAATAATAGACCAGAACTTTGTTGTTTCTTTACATGTCCACCACATGTGGTAAAAGGTGCCTACTTGCTCACTACATTTCCAGCACTTATCTGATACATTTTGATACATATGGCTCAGTCTACTCGGAGTCAAATACCACCTATAAAACATTTTATACCAATTTTCTTTTAAGTCCATAGCATATGTGTATTTCAATTTTTTATTCCACATCCTTTCCCATTCCCCAAAGTGGATGGGCCTTCTTATATTTTCCGCCCATTTAATCATAGAGGTTTTCACCTGTTCTGTTTCTGTCATCCACTGGAGCAATTTATTGTATAGTATTGTAACCGTTTTCCTTTGTGTTTTTAGTATTCTATCCCATATATTCTCGTTCCAATCAAAACCTGTTTTTTGATCTTGTTTAAAATAGTCTTTAATTTGTAGGTAATTTAACCAAGTTATATTGCTAAATAAAGTCTTTAATTGTTCAAATGATTTCATCTCTGTTGTCCCCTTCACTAATATATCCTTATATCTTGGCCATGTCCTCCATCCTAGTAGTCTTCTTTGATGCGCCTCCATTGCTGAAATCCATAATGGTGTTGTTTTATAGAAAAGAGCTTTATACCTCATCCATGTCCGTAATAGGGAGGCTCGCACGAAATGGTTGCCGAAATTTTTCTCCTTCATCTCTCTATTATACCATATATACGCGTGCCATCCCACTCTTAAGTCATGACCTTCTAAATTTAGGCACTTCTCTTTATCTAAAGTCATCCAATCCCTAATCCAGGACAGTGCGCAGGCCTCATGATAGGTCTTCAGATCGGGAAATCCCAATCCTCCTCTTGTTTTCTTATCTATTAAATTCATATAATTAATTCTTGGTCTTTTTCCTTTCCAAACAAATTTCATTAAATCTTTCTTCCACTGTTTGAACAGAGTTTGACTTCTTATTATCGGTATATTCTGGAACAAGAACATGAGTTTTGGTAATACATTCATTTTTATCAAGGATATTCTACCCAGGAGAGATAGTTTCAGCCGGTCCCAGTTCTGCAAATCCCTTTGGACCTTCTTCCAAACTAATTCATAGTTATTCTTTAAAAGTTGTCCATTTCTGGCTGTGATCCAGACTCCTAGATATCTAATTTTCTTGACACCTTCAATTCCAACCTGTTGTTGAATCTTTATTTGTTTCTCCTTATTCACATTCTTAAATAAAAGTTTAGTTTTCTTCATGTTCATCTTAAAACCTGCCACCTTTCCAAAATCTTCTATTTTGTTTATCCAACTTTGTAAATTTTTCTCCGGGTTTTCAATTGTACCTATTAAATCATCTGCAAACGCTCGTATTTTATATTCAAATTTACCAATTTTTGCTCCTTTGATCTTTTCATCTTCTCTGATTTTCTTCATCAGGATCTCCACTGCCATAACAAAAATTAATGGGGAGAGTGGACAACCTTGTCTCGTGCCTTTCGTAATTTCAAATTCTTGAGTCACTTGCCCATTCACTTTAACCTTAGCTTTTTGAAATTCATAAATAGCATTAATTGCATTATTAAATTTCTCTCCCATATCCAACTCTTGTATCAAAATCTTGAAGAAATCCCAATTCAAATTATCAAATGCTTTCTCGGCGTCTATTGACAAAAGGGCAAATTCTTTTTGATGATTGGTCTCATAATATTCCAAAAGATCTAGAACGTTGCGTATATTTTCTTTCATATGTCTATTTGGAAGAAAACCTGTTTGTTCTTCTCCAATCCACTTACTTAAAAAAAATTTTAATCTTGTGGCCATGATATTTGCAAACAGTTTATAATCCGTATTTAACAAGGAGATCGGCCTATAATTTTTAATATCATTCTCCGGTGATCCTTCTTTATGTATCACAGTTATTTCTGCCTCCTTCCAGGAGTCTGGGACCTTTCGAGATTTTAAAGCTTCATTCGCTATAACTTTAAAAATGGGTATCAACTGCTGTTTAAACGTTTTATAAAATCCTGCCGTAAATCCATCCGGTCCCGGAGCTTTATCTGCATTCATTTTACTAATGGCTTTCTCAATTTCCTCTTCTGTTATTTCTTTGTTCAGTTCTTCTCTATCTTCATCTGTTATTTTATCCAGTTTCATTTGTCCAATATATTCCATAATATCCTCTTTCTTTATATCCTCCTTTGTATATAGTTGTGTATAAAAAGTCCGAAACTCCTCCAAAATTTCTTTGTCCGTTTTCAAGTCCTTGTCCTTGGTACTTATTTTAGCAATATGGTTGAGTTGCCTCTTTTTTCTAACCTGGTTTGCCAACCATTTACCCGGTTTGTTAGCATTTTCAAAAGCCTGTTGCTTTAGAAATTTCATCTGTCTTGATTGGAATTCCAGCTCCACGTAATTTTTTTCCTGTTTCAGTGTCGCCAATTGTTTCTCTATTCGTTTAGATGGGTTTTTCTTTAACTCCATTTCTTTTACTGCTATTTCTGCCCTCAACTCGTTTATTCATTTATTTCTCTCTCTATTCCTTCTTGCTCCTTGTTGAATAAAGTGCCCTCTCATGACTGCCTTAAAGGCATCCCAAACCACTCGTGGCTCCATTGAATCTAGTCTATTTGTTTGTAGGTAGTCCTGAATTAACTTCTTGAAATATTCTTTGTCATCTTCCATTTTTATTAAGTTCTCATTTAATCTCCATTTTCTATGATAATTTTTTTGATTTACGACAATTTCCAGAGGGCAGTGATCTGATAAGTCTCGTGGCAGAATATTAATCTCTTTCACTTTAGTAGAGAGATTCTTAGTAATCCAAACCATATCAATTCTTGACCAGGATTGATGTCTATTCGAGAAGAAGGTAAAGTCTCTTTTATCTTTATTTCTAATTCTCCATGCATCTTCAAGATCGAAGTCTTTTTGTAAATCCATGAATTTCTGGGGGAGTTTCCCTCCCTTAAACTTCTTTTTCTTCAAACTTTTATCTATCTGACAATCGACGACCCCATTAAAGTCTCCTGCCAAAATCAGTTCATCAAATTCTGTTTCTTTTAACTTAGTATTTAAGAATTCAGCAAATTTTCTCTTCGGTCCATTGGGAGCATATATATTACAAACCAATATTTTGGAATCTCCAATTATTGTTTTCACTGCCACACATCTCCCTTCTGTATCTCTAAATGCCAATTCTGAATCTATTGAGTCCTTTATATACGTAACCACTCCTCTTTTCTTTTTTTCGTAGGCCGAATAATATTCCTTTCCTAATTTTTTATTCGGAAGGTGTGCCACATGTTTATCACAGATGTGCGTTTCCTGTAACATTATTACATCAAAATTCTGTTTCTTCAGACTCCTCCATACTCTCTTCCGTTTTTGGGGGGAATTCATACCGTTAATATTATTCGAAAAACATTTTATTTGTCTCTCCATCATTTTATTTATCCTTATCTGGTCCCAATCCTGTGTCGCCAAAAGCCAATTCCATTGTTTCAGTTGCCGATTGTTCCGAACTCTGACCTCCTTTTTCTTCCTTTTTCCGTGGTGTCATTCTCTGTGGTTTTGGTTCTTTTCCTAAAAAGCCATAATCCTTTGGTGATTTATATCTTGCCTTTTTTGCCTTTACTCCTTTCCTTGGTGTAGATAATCTTCTTTCTTCACCTTCCTCTACCTCTGCTTCCTCTTCCTCTTCTTCTTCTCCTAATTCTTCTTCTTCTTCCTCTTCTCCTTGCTCTTCATCTCCTTCCTTCTCTTTCATAAGTTTTTCATAAAAAATCTTGGCCTTGTGTTCTGTTGTCAACCAATATCTTTCTTCCTTGTATGTCACCATTATCCCTTCTTTTCTTTCCCACCTGAACCTTATCATTCTTTTCTTCAATTCTTCTGTTAAGAAAAAGTATTTTCTTCTTCTTGCTAAGGTTGCCTGTGGGAATTCTTTCAGAACCGCAATTTTCTTTCCTTTGTAAAAGATTGGTTTTTTATTATTATTATAGAGCACATCATCTCGTACCTTCTTTCTTGTAAATTTCACTATCACGTCCCTATCTGTCTTATTTCTTCTAGAATAAAATGATGATATCCTGTAGACTTGGTCCACTTCCTGTTCTAATTCATCTCCCTCACATTCCAAACAATCTGCCAGAATTTTGATTATCAATAATCTTATATCTTCTTTGTCATCTTCCATTATATTTCTGAGTCTCAATTGAAAATCCATTTGCATTTGCAGTAGTCTTTCTTGTTCTAGTTCTATTTTTTCCCTTTGTCTATCTAATCCTTTTATTTTTTGTGTCATCTCCTTTTGCGTTCCTTCTATTTTCTCTTTAGAGGCTTTCAATTCCTTTACTTCTCCATCCAGCTGTGTTATATCTTTCCTTATCTGTCCAAATTCCTCTTTTATTTCTGTTTTCATTACTTTAAATTCTTCTGTCATTTTAGTAATTATTCCTTCTTGTTTCTTATAATACTCCTCATGTTTAGTCTTCATTTCCTCCTTCAATTCTGTTTTCAACGTATCTTGTTTCTCTGATATCTTTTTAATCTCTTTTAAAAGATTATCCATTTTAGGATTTATATCCAATGATCCTCTTCTTGACTCTGCTTTACCTGGAGTTGTCATTTCCCAATTGCCTCTTATTTCCCAAAAATCTTTATTCTAATTACATCTATTATCAATTATAGTATTGATTTTCAAAGCGAAAGTCCATCAATTTAATTTAGTTTCATAGCCAATTGTGATATAAATCAATTTCTTACTTCTTACTTCTTAAAGGTCTTCAATTATTCAATTATTAACAAATTATAAAGTTAATTCATTCACTTATAATATATCTACCCACTAATATTTAAAATCTAATACTTTCACTAATTTTAATTAATTTTATTTATTTTATTCTAATTTTCCCCCTTTTAAAAAGGATATGACACTATCTTGTCTAAAGTCAATTTCATGTAATAGTATATTGACTACAATGGGTTATCAATTTATCACCAATATAAAATTTCTAAAATATAAACTTTCTAATAGGAAGCACAGACTCTTTTCCTCCACTTGGGAGCGCCAAAATTTTAGATTAGTCCTTTACTTATCTGATCCTCTTTATGTTTGTTCCTTCAATGGTTATTTATCATCCAGTTCTCCTCCCAATTATAGTAATTTTCGTCTACTTCTCTTCCTGGTCCGATGTCATCTTCTTCTCTTCCTGGTCCGTCGTCGTCTTCTTCTCTTCCTAGTCCGTCGCCGTCTTCTTCTCTTCCTGGTCCGTCGTCGTCTTCTTCTCGTCCTCGTATCTCCTCTCCGTCACTTCTATTTATGACTCTTATGCTTGCACCGCCACTCCTTTGCTCCTCCAATTCTCCCTGTCTTCCAAATGCACAAATTCCTTCTCTGCCAGTCTATAGCGTTTTTTCTCTATGATCCAAAATGGCGCCAGCTCTCCTTCCGCCCCGTCACTTCCTCCTTCACTCCTTTCCGACCCCTCTTGATTCCTCTCTTTTCTTAGTCCTCCAGAGTCTCCTGCCTTCCTGTTCCTGCTCCGTCACTTCCTTTGCTTCATGCAGCCAGATTGTTTATAAAGAAGGCAGGAGTAGACTCAACAATAATGGCGTCAAGGTCGGTATTGTTTATCTTTCTTTCTTCCATCTCTAGTTCCAAAAGGAACCTCCACTAGGATTGCGTGAGGGGCTCTTTATCCTCCTTACTTCTTTTATAGTAAATTATAGTATATATATAAAAATTAATTTCCATAGATCAGCTTATTTTCCATTAATTTGATCTATTTTCGCCAAATTTCCTCTTATCCAATTCAGTCCAATTTGCCCAAGTTATCAAATCACCTATATATAATTTATGTTCCTTGATTGTCTTTATTCTTTGGTTCTTTATTCTTTATTCTTATTGTTTGTTCCTTCTTCAGCCTTCCTTGTCTTTCTCTTCCCTCCGTTCCTCCCTTCCTTCAAATATTATTAATTTGGGAACACCTTCCCGTTACCTGGGGTTGGGGTCTTTCTTTTTTCCTTTCCCCAGCCGGGGTTTCTTCTGTCTTCCTCTTCTTCTATTTTGAGTGGTTTTGGCGGCGGTTAGACAAGCCTCGCGGCTTGATCCTTGCGGGGTGGCTCGCTTCCCCTTCCCGCTCGGACCCTCTCGATTTCTCCTCCTTGAGGGGGGAGAGATCTTTGGGGCCTCAAGCGTCCTTGGGGTTCACGACACCTTTGCACTCAATCCGGCAAAGGGGGGAGCTTTTTTTAGCTCTACCTAACCACCCACGCTGGTCCTCGTCGGGAGCTCCCTCTCGACGAGGCTATCCCGTCGCCATGTCCACCGGAAGTCCAAAAGGAACTGGCAATGTTTTTTAATTGGATGCCTCACGCTGCCTGAGATTGGTATGTAGTTGAAAAGAAAATTCACCCACTTTATATATCCACAATAATGCCTAGAAATGATAGAGTTGTCTTTTTGTTTTTTCTTATTCTCCAATGCCATTTGTCATCCCCAGGGCTGGGGAAAGTTGCAGTATCAAGCAGATTCGATACACAAAGTGGTTGCCAGAAGTCATTCCGACTTGGATCTCAGCAGATGTTGTGACTCTTATTAGGTCCAGCAACTTTGGTCAATGGATGAGGAGATGAAAGTGGTGGGTAAGAACATCTGAAGGAGCCAAGGTAGGGGAAGTTGAGCCAAACACAGGTGGTCCTCCAAACCTTCAGCAGGTAAAGAGGTTTGGGTTGCTGTGAGTTTTCCAGGCTGTACGGCCATGTTTCAGAAGCATTCTCTCCTGATGTTTTGCCCACTTTTATACAAACCTCACTTGTCTAGTTTCCAACAACCTCTTGCCTGCCATAGATGTGGGTGAAACATCAGAAGAGAAGGCTTCTAGAACATGGCCATACAGCCCAGAAAACTCACAGCAACCCAGTGATTCTGGCCATGAAAGCCGCCAAAAACACATCAAATAGGTTTGGTTTTTATCATGCATAGGAGGGAAGAAAACATTTAAATAGCAATTGTATCGATTTACTCCTTGGAATTCTGTTATGGAAGAAAGGCAGCAAAAAATTGAAGTACTGCATATGTTGAAAACTACAACATCAGGGAGAAGAGATTTAGACTATTCTGATAATATATCTTTCTTTATTTAGGATTTCATCAGATGGGCAGAAAAGCATTGGGAAGAATGTGGACTTGATTTCCCTCCTGTAAGGTCTGTTTTTGTGAATGGCCAGCCATCCCATGTCCTTTTCCTGTCTTCTTCCCGCTTCCTCCTGAAAACTGAGTCTTCTCTTCATTTTAGCATGCTGGAAAAACAGATTCCCACAGGCACCTATCTAGTTGTCATTTTGTTAATTTAATTTAAATTTCTGGTGCTTGGCAGCCTGTCTGGGTCATTTTGAGAATTTTGGGGGTTTAATTAAAACAGACACAGACAACCAGATGCCTTCGGAGGTCTCATGAATGTGCATTTTTAATATAAAAAAGGAGGGGATGTTGGCTTTGAAAGGTTGAAAAAAAGAAAAGAAAAAAGACAGAGAGAGTCAGAGAGCCTGTATGTAGACCTGAATTGTAGTTTCCCCTCCTTTGATGTAGATGGACTCATTTCCTTACATATATTGCCATCCCATTTTGACCTGTATATCATTGCTTTGTACTAGAAATCAGCCATGCCTAGTAATATTTAGCCATTCTTTCCTTTGCAGGTGAGTACAATTCTTTTGTCATATCAGGTTTCCTGGGAGTTAGAGGTCCTGCCTTTAAATGCACAGGGAATTCTACTTGCAAAATGTAATTACCAGAGCTGGAACGTGGCCAGGACACCAAGGTTAGCAGCGCCCCAGTAATATTAATAACACAAGACACACCGTTAGTTTATTTACTCTGTGCTATGCATAATAAGAGACACCTGCAGCAGTTTTCTTCTGATTATTTTTCATCCCTTTCTTTAAAATAATTAGAAACATGTTTGGTATTAGCCAAAGTGGGTCAGATAGTAAGAAAAAAAATCTTTTCAGTTTCACAGTCAAAAGCATACAACTCTTAATTATTATGAAAAAAGGGTGTAAGAATCATGTTTTAAAAGTAAAGACTTGCTAATAGTTCTATAATGTTTTCAGCTATGGTATATGTATTATTATTTTTAGTTAAAGTATAGTGATATGCAATGCGTGTAATAGAATTAAATATCAGTGTTTGCTACATACTATTGGACTAAGGATGTCGAGAAGTGTATCACATGAATGTTGAGACATGTAGGTGTCCAAGTGTCCTGCAAAGGAAATAGTTCCTTCCAATTGCCAATTGTCCCATTTCAAGTTCTGTCTTTCTATCACATCTGTTTGCCTGTTCCATTTCCCTCCCATTGCTGCCCAGGTTTCCAGTCATTACACAGAAAGTATTTTATCCACCCTCTCAGTCTTACCTTTTTAAAATGGAAAATCTTAGAGGAGACACAAGGCATCATTCTTAAGACACCACTTCTATGGGCTCCTTTCCTTCTCAAATCCAATCTTAAGACACCTCCTCAAACATCAGAGCATCCCTCAAAACACCACTGTATGATGACAAAATGAGACAGACAAGTTAGACACTCCCCATCCCTCCATTTTTCCAGCTGGAACTAAGATTTGACATGCCCTAGGATTGCTGGCCAGTGATTGTTTGACTTTGCAAACTTTATCGCTACTCAAATGCTAATTCAAGCTTACTAACTGCAGCTTTCATTCTTGCTTTAAACAGACAAGGGTTTTTTCTCCCACCCTGGACATTCCACAGGTATATATATGCTCCACTTGCCTCATTGTAAACCGAATATCTGAAGATGCCAATCACAGATGCAGGTGAAACATTAGGACAGAAAAATGCTGGGACATGGCCATACAGCCTGAAAAACTCATAGCAATACTGCGATTTTGGCTATGAAAGTCTTCGACAATACATGAAACAACACTGCATATGCTGGATACTTTTCCATTGCCATCTTCTCTCTCAGCAAGGATTTCAGAGTTGAAATCAAGAGCACAATATTTACAGTCATTTTTCTTACACATTTCAGCCATCTTTCTGAATTTTCATTTGTAGAACCCCATTTAAGAATATTAAGACTTTGAATTCTGCTGTCAAATTGTCTCTCAGTTCCCAGGATGGAAGCATGACTTGAAAAAATTCAGGGCATTTCAGGCACTTCCCTGCATCTGTCAGCTATGTCACTTGCGTGAGCTTTAGAGATGCTGGTAATTCATGAGAATTGTCTGCTGGGGATGGTTTTAAAGACTGTTTCACTAGAGGTGGGGGAGGTGCTTTACCTCTTCCCCTCTTGTTAATTGTTGGCAGGCTTGTGATAGCCTTTTTGTATTCATTGTGAATGAGATTAGAAAAAAATATGGGAGTTAAGCATTTAATCAGTCACAACTGTCAAGAATAGTTAAGTTGGTCTCTGATATTCCACTTAGTTACCTGGTGCAATTCTATTCACTTGCCTTCAGGTCTTATTCATGAGCAACTAGCTCCTCTGGCTGGGTTCTTTATTATTGATAAAGGCATTTTAAAAAAAACAAATGGATAAAATTAATGAAAGTGGCAATGTGCAGATGAGAGTTAGCCAATTCAGATAAGGGCAATCTCATTTCTCACTGGATCTTACTGCATTCGACAAGGCAGAATAAAATGAGATACATTTAAGCACATATGGGAAAGCAAGAAGATTTAGACTTCCTTCTGAATTATGTCTCCATAGACAACTTTTAATTTTCTCCCACTAAATGAATGAGTACCACTCACTGTCCATACATTACGGTTACTGCTAATGCCACACTGTGCCACCTACTATCTTTGGATAACCTGGCTCCAGAATGTTTAATCAAGATAAGATATTATCAGACTGGCTCCTGTCACCATTTCCTGATTTTTTATAGCCTGGATGGGCTATTTCAGGGCTTAGCAAGTTACTTTGATGAAGATGAATTAAATGCTATGCCAAAGCCATCAATAGCTGATCAGTGGCCAGACCTGTGCAGGGTCCCAAAACACTTCCTTACCACACCCCAGTTCTGTCTGCCATATATAAATACTAAAAAAATAACTTTTAAAGCTCTGATTGATGTTACTTTATTATGAAAAATACACACATTGTGGACAGGATAAAGGCACAAAGCACTGCAGGAGAGAATTATAAACAACGAAACCGCAATAAGGACTTCAGTAGTTATCCAGTGTACAATAATTATCTAATGGGTTTATTTAATTCATAAGCCTTACCACCTTATCACATTGGGAAATTTCCCAGTCGTAGGACACTTCAGCTTCTTTTCAATCATGGAGAGGCACTGAGCTCATCACTTGAGTCAAACTACTTCTGGTTGTCATAAATAGCCCTCCATGGTTAAAAAGAGGCAAAGGTGTCCTGAAAGGAGGGAACTCTGGCAATATGACCTCATTACATTGAGAAATTTTCCCCTCGTTGGACACTTCAGCCTCTTTTCTAGCATGGAGAGGTATGGAGCTCATCATGTGTTCTAGGGTTGAAAAGAGGCTGAGATGTCCTGAAAGGAAAGAACTCTGAACATGGGCCAGCAATCATGTTCAGAGTTCCCTCTTATCACACTTCAATCCCATGTTTACAACTTAAAAATTGGTGGCATGGGAACCATCAAGGGTTTCTCATTCTGTTTCATTTCCTAACCGTCAGCAGTCTGTTGTATCCTATGGGCTTTGATCGTTTTAACCTGGATCACTGTCTCTTGTATTCTATGGGGATTGGTGTAGAACAATAGGATCCCATGGAAAACAACGGTTTAAACCTGGATCACTGTCTTTTTTATCATATGGGGTTTGGGGCAGAATAATTTTATCCCATGGAAAGAGATGGCTTAAAACTGCTGTCCATCTCTTTTAATGTAAGGGGTTTTGGGCAAGGCAAGGGATCTCTTGGTTTTTGGATACTGTTGCTTCCACTGATTAGAAAAAATTAATACTGACCTTGTGATGAATGTAAGATGAATGAATTGCCAGCTCTTAAGTTTTCACATGTGAGTGTGATAGGGAGGCAGAACTCCAATTGGGACGATTCTCTCCCTTAAAGGGACAATTCTCTTCCTATAAACACAAGATGGATGGAGAGCTACCAAGGGTTAAACATATAAAAAACCTCCAAAAGAAAGAGAAACAGATGCTTCTGCAATTTTAGCTCTACTGTATTTCTTATACATCAAAGATGAACTTGATTCTGCACAGTTGTTGTCTCTGTCTCCCCTTTAAATTTATAACTATTGTAGATCCAAATAACCAAGTTCAAACTGGAGGGTGTATTCTCTTTTTTGTGAAGTTCTGTGGAAGTTCTGTGAAATTGGAGACTCCTTCTCCGGGAAGGCAGTTCCTCAGGCATTTCCTCATCTGTTGAATGTTCAGCTTGCTGCAGGCAAATAGCCAGATCTTTCACTCTGATCTCATGGGGAGGAGTTGAAATAAAGAAAGCAAAGGAAAAAAAGGTAGGTGAATTGGGATGAGAGAGTAGGGAAATAAATGGGGGCATGAGTGATATAGGAAGCAGGTAACATGAGTAAGAAGGAAACAGGCTCTTTATGAACTTGCTTCATTATATTCTTTTACTGACATTCCATGATGATAAAAACAGGAATTTGATGACCAGCAATAATGGGGAAAGCCCCTTGCATGGACCCATGGGAACCAAAGCACCTGGATGTGTACCATAAAGTATCCTTGCATGCGCCCATATGCTGCTTTACATACATTCAAATGGAAAAAGAAAACCTCTTTGGTTCTCACAAATGGTTGAATGAAATTATATGCAATCCCAGCTTCTCTTTCCCAGCTTCTCTTTCCCCTTCTTGGGGGTTTGCTGGAGGATAACAAGGAAAAATGTTCATACTGCAGTATGCAGCTATATTTGTCTAGTCTAATGTATGTACCTCACTATGAGCATGCAGTGAAAACCAACCCTTCCTTTTCTGATAATTTTTATATTTATATAGTTTAACACTTGCCTAAATTCTGTCATTAGCCCTGACAAGAGCAATGCCAGTCAATCAATGGCCTAGATGTCACCTCGTTATTGATCGAATAGGTTTCTAATCTAGCTGGTACTGGACTTAACAGGATGCCAACTGTGTGATCCTTTCAGATGGATGGCTCCTTTTGAGACAGACAAAAAGCATTTCACTGATATTCCATGCTTCCCTCATTAACAGATTTTTGATGGCCAAATGAAATATGCTGTCACCTGAACTTCCACCCCATAGAGTAGAAGGGCATCTAAACAAAATATCAGGGACATCTGAGAGATTTGCAACAGTGTGAAGGGGAGGGCAACTCCAGCCTTGATTTTATTCCTTTTGCAGCTGCTCTGAATTCAGCAGGAGCTCTGATGGTTCTGGATCCCCTAGCTTCAGAAGTTTCATACTGACAGACCTGTTTAGCTTGGAGCTGCTGCTGTGGGAGGAGGGCAAGTAAATACAAGAGTGGATTCTTTGTCCTGCTGATGACAAATTCACTTTCCAGTAGAAGCCTCACTTGGAATCATCCTGTGGTCCTAAGACTTTCCCAACAAAGGAAGGTATACCATAGGTACTATGATGAAGGGTCAGAGAAAAAGGTAGAATCAGAAGAAAAGACACTGACTTGGATAGTTGGATAGTTGAAAGTATTTATTTATTTATGATATTTATATTCCACTTTTCTTAGCTCTCAGGTGACTCAAAGTAGTTAACAGTAGCACAATTCAATGCTCAAAACATCATAAAACAGTTAAAAACAATTAAAACAGTAGCATAATAAACAATCATTATAAATCAATAAAACATCTCATTAGCGTCTCATAATTAAAATCAAGATCCAATTTCATCATCCAATTGTTCCATATTCCTATGTTCATTACACTGCCTTTTCAAATGCCTGCTTGAACAACCTGGTCTTCACTTTCCTCCGAAATGCTAACAGGGAGGGGGGGGATCTAATGTCTGTAGCAAGAGCATTCCACAGCTGAGAGGCCACCACTGAGAAGGCCCTGTCTCTTGTCCCCACCAAATGCACTTGTGATGCAGGCGGGATCGAGATTAGGGCCTCCCCAGATGATCTTAATGTCCTAGCTGGTTCATAGGAGGAGATGCATTCGGACAGGTAAATTGGGCCATAACCATTTAGGGCTTTATAGGCGAAAGCCAGCACTTTGAATTGTGCCTGGTAGCAAACTGGCAGCCAGTGGAGCTGGCGCAACAGAGGAGTTGCATACTCCCTGAGCACCGCTCCTGGCTGCTGTCCGTTGGACCATATGAAGCTTCTGGGCTATCTTCAAAGGCAACCCCATATAGAGAGCATTGTAATAGTCTATACGGGATGTAACCAGAGCATGGACTACCATGGCCAAGTCAGACTTCCCAAGGTATGGGCACAGCTGGTGCACAAGTTTTAACTGTGTGAATGCTCCCCTGGTCACCGCCGAAACCTGGGGTTCCAGGCTCAGCGATGAGTCCAAGATCACACCCAACCTGCTAACCTGCGTCTTCAGGGGGAGTGTAACCTCATCCAACACAGGCTGTAACCCTAAGCCCTGTTTGGCCTTCTGACTGACCAGTCTTGTCTGGATTCAATTTCAATTTGTTCGCCCTCATCCAGACTGTCACAGTCACCAAGCACCAGTTCAGGACCTGAACAGCCTCCTTAGTAGCAAGTGGGAAGGAGTGACAGAGTTGGACATCATCCGTGTACAGATGATACTGCACCCTGAAACTTTGGATGATCTCCCCCAGTGGCTTCATGTAGATGTTAAACAACATGGGAGACAGTACTGAACCCTGAGAAACCCCACAAGACAACCTTGAGAAACCCCAACAACACCTTCTGGGTGCAACCCTCCAGAAAGGACCGGAGTCACTGTAAAACAGTACCTCCAAGGCCCATTCCAGAAAGGTGTCCCAGAAGGATACCATGGTCGACGGTATCGAAGGCTACTGAGAGGTCCAGCAAAACCAACAGGGACACACTCGCCTTGTCTAGCTCCCGACGTAGATCATCAACTAAGGCGACCAAGACTGTCTCAGTTCCATGCCCCTGTCTAAAGCCAAACTGCGCCAGATCCAGAAAGGTCACAAAAAAGGCTGTCCCCAGAGTCTTAAGAAAGGATCTTCAAGTGATCAATGGATTTTAACTTTGGGAATTGGCAGTGCATGCTTAAAAGTTTTCTCACTCATCTGTCTCTCTATCTTCTATCCATCTATTTCTAGCTAATCTATTTTGGTTTTGCTGCTGTTGACTAGGGGCTTGTCTACACTGACTAAACATTGTACTCACTTCATAGAAGTTCTGCTCCTGATGCAAGATGTCCATTAGAATTCAGTTGCAAGGCATTTCATTGGACTTTAATCAATTTCAAGAACCCTTCGTTTTGCCCTAAAGTTTACAGAAAACCTGGACTTTTAGACATGTGGCCATTCCTCCAGGTTGCATCACTTTGCTGTTTAGTTAGGGAGAGGGTTTAGTGGTTGGTGGGAGGTGAGCATTCCTGCCAGGAAGTAGTCCCTCCTTGGGTTAAATTTTATTTTTTAAAAAAGAAGGTTTGTTTGCGTTGATAGCATATCAGTATATCAGTATTAGCACACCCCTACTTAACAGAAAATATGTGTACTTGTAATGCATGGCAAAGAAAAAAGTAATGTCCATAGCTGTGTGGCCACAAAGAATGTCAAGGATTAGAAATGTGTACCACCTCGTAACAGCAAGGTGACTTCAGAAGGGAAAAATGTGTGGTTTGTCATGGCAATTTTATTGTGATGTGTCTGCCGTTAAGACAGGGCCAACACAGACTGGGAAAAAGCAGTGCAAAACAGATTTTTTTTTGGTCATGCAGACAAGCCCCTAGAGTTTTGAATCTATGTTTGGCCTTGAAAGCTAATTGGGTGGCCTTGGGCAAATGACATTCTTCTCTCTCAGTTTCAAAGGAAAGTAACCAGAAACTTCCTTTGACCATGAAAGCCCTATGATAGGGTCAACCATAAGTCAGAGTGAGACTGAAAGCATATAATAACAGCCCAACTGCTGTTATTGATTTTGAGATCTTGCTGGTGTGATGGTTTTCCAGAAATAGTGGTCATTTTGATGACACCGTTGTTAATTGTGTGTGTGTGCTTCTATCATTGGCATAAAGCAGGGATGGGCAATTTGTAGGACACTGAAATTTGATGTGTCCTTTTCAGCATCTCTCACCATTGTTTATGGTGGCTAAAGCTGATGGGAGTTGCAGTGTAACGCTATGGAAACTACATATTGCTCATAGAGCCAGTTAGTTTGAATGCTGTGATTTCTGTTCTTCCTCTAGGTAATCATAGGAAAAGCGAGAGGGTGTAACCAGGCAATACAACTTTTAAAAATGCAATCCCTGCCCTTTCCCTGATATTTCCTATCAGCAAAACAGACTAGTGTTTAATAAAGAGAGATTCACTTAAAGTGCAGTGGAAGTAAAATTAACTTCAAGAGGCTGTACAATAGCAAAACACTTGATATGTTTAAATATATTCCTTATTTTCTGCAAACGTATTGGTACTTTAATAGGTGCCAAATGCCCTCTTATTCCTTGCAGGCACTAATGGGATACAATCTCATAAAATTAGTAATACAAATGTAATCCTTTTGCTTTTTCTAAACAGATTTTTTGGCTGATGAGCTTTACAAATGGAAAGAAGTACAGTACATCTTCTTCAGTTGTTGGATGCCTGGGGTGTCTTTTGGGAAAAGTACTTTTCAATACCAATTCTAATTGTTTACCACAAAGTAGAAATTAAAATTAGAATGTAACTTTAATTTAGTTATTCACTCCAGCAAAATCAATAGGACTTCCCTTAGGTTGAGGCTAAACAAGTCAATGATGCAATATGTATTTGCACTCTAGTTGTTTGCCAACTTCTGGCGATCCCCTGAATTTTATGGGATTTTCTTAGGTGAAAAATATCCGGATGTAGTTTGTTGTTGATTTCTTCTAAAATACAGCATATAACACCTAGTATGTGGATGTTTGAATGACAAGATATGAGCAGCCATGATCAATGCTAATGCATAATGCTTAATAACGTACTCCAGCATGCCCTCCAACATTAGGCAGATGAAAACTGGGACATGTGTGGTTAAGCGATATCAGTGTGGAGTTAAGATGATGAAAGTGATGTTGAGCAACAAGCCCCTTCCCTGTAAAAAATAATGAATTGGATGAATCACCAGCACAAGCCTCAGAGAGTACCTGCAGCTGAGCCAGCTTCAGGAGATAATGTTTCAAACCCCCTTTCTCCCTCGAACTGTAAAAGTACCACCCAATAAAAAGACCTCTAGTTAACTTATGCTTGCTTCTCTGTATCTTTTTGACTTGCCTTTTCTCCTTTCTCGCTCTCTGCTGCCGTGGATGGCTCCTGCCCCTATGGACCCCATCACCCCCAGCTGAGGTTCCCTGCCTCCCCGCTCCTAAACAACCCCCCCCTTTCCTTCTTTTTTCCTTTCACTATCAAGCCCCTGGGTTAACCCCAAGTCACTCAAAAGCCATTGCTGCCCCTGGGATCTGCTGATCAGCAGATAGTGAGGTCCTTATGTGTGGGTTTAATCTTTTTGTGTTTTATGATTTTATATACATAACTCTTTGGAGTATGAAGCCACCTTGGTAACCTTTCATCAACACTTTATGACCTACATTTCCTCCTGTGTCTTCTGGGTCATCACTCCAACAATAGAGTGAATTTGGGGGAGCTCTGCTACTCTTTTTCTCAATTGCCATATCCCTTTCCCACGGATCATCTAATCTTATCATCTTGGACAATATGGAGAAATGGAACACAATGGACACTAGCGCCATGGGTACTAGACTCACTCGTTAAGGACGCACAGGACCATTACACAAACAATAAAACCCATGGGATGCGAGGGCCCTTCTTTGTCTCAGGGTTGAGACATGGTAATCCACTCCAAAACTATGTCTCCTTTTGTTCTATGGCTCACCAGACCCATGTCAGCCATAGGGGAACAGAAATCTGCATAGGAAGCAGGGAGTGCTCTCTGATTGGCTGCCAGAGACTGCCACCCCTCCACATGGAGGGAACTCTCCTAGCTGTTTGTGATGTCAAGGCCGGCTCCTTCAATCAGCAGAAAGCTGGCCCCCACTGGGAAGGCATGTTTTATTCTTGCAAAACATGTCAGTTTCTTTGAGTGGCTTACTGCTAGCTGTCATCCTTCAACTGGTGAGATTTCTTTGATTGGGGAACATTGTGTTTTAGCTTCTAGTCTCACCAGGCATGGACAGTGAGTGGCTTGCTATCTGATCTCATCTGCTTATTGGATATTATTATCTGCATATCGGGTTTTTCTATCTGTGGACTGGATCTCACTATGTGTGAACTGTTCTAAATTGCTCGATTTAAAATGCTATTAATGAGGAAGGACACATAAGGTAGAAGACACTGCAGCAGTTTGTTTTTTCCTGTGTCTGCTCTCCCTCCTCTCTCTTCTTTTCCCTCATGACCTCCTCACATGGCTCAAAATAAGTGTCTTAGGATACTTAGAGTCAGTTTCAGGGATGGAGCCAGACAGCAGCCATCAGACAATGTTGCCTGTGGCTCCACCCCCAACCAGGGGTTAAAAGCATTGCTAGATGCTTTCCCCAGAAACATGAGAGGCTTCCTGTTTCTTCCTGTGGGGAGCCAGTTCAGGGCCTCCCCACGAGGGCAACACTTTCCCCATGTGATGGGGAAAGCGTTGCAAGGGAGAACCATGCATGGGGTGTCAGTTTTGCCCTACTGCTCCTATTTCCTCACCAGAAGCCAGGCAAAGCATGACCTTTGTGATAAGGTGGCCAATCATCCTTTCTCTCCTCTACGGCTCAGTGCACAATATTGTTGCTTTTTGCAGTAACAGAAGTAAGCTGAGGACAAAGGGAGAAGGTAGGAGGAAGAGAGGGAAACTGGGACATATTAAAAACTATTGAAAAAGTAGGATGACAGAAGATTAACTGGGATGGTCCCAGTCAAATTTGGACAGTTGGAGGACATACCCCAGTTATATTGTTAGAGTGTTCTCCCATGACATCACCAGGGCCTAATTTTGTGTCTCTGATCTTAAGTAAAAAAAGTCAGGCCTTGGCAATCCTATTAGATCAAGAAATTGCAGTGGAGCAAGGGGGAAAAACCTGGGTTAAATCCCTATATACTTGTATGGGAGTATATCCTATTAAGGTCCATGGGAATTACTGATTACTAACATTTCTTAATTTATAAAAGAAGTGATGGCAGCCAGGTTGATGGAATTTTTAGAGATGTGGTCTTGCAGGTAAGAAAAAACATAGTAATTTATTTAGTTGCATTTTCTCACTTTCCTGGGAGTATTGTGCCCCTTACACCAGTGGATGTGGAGGGTGGACTGCATAGATTATCCCCTTTCCTCTCTAAACTACCACTTCACTTCTTCTGTGAATCTATTTATTGTAATTTTAACCAATTTAAAAAAGCAGCTATTAGGATTTTCCCATTTAAAGAACATTCATCCATCAGATTCCAAACTCCATCCATCTGGAGTTGTATCCAGATACTAGGAAGAAGTATTTCACGACAGTATATTTTTTATTTGGGTAGAACTGAATATCACATAGTCCTATAGTTTTTTTGTCTCTTTCTTCAAAGGCCTCAACAGTCAGCTTTGCTTTTTGCACTACATAATTTTGGCTCTACTCCCTCCAGTCCTCCCTTGGAGCACATCCTATATAGTATAATACATTGCACTTATTCTGTAAACTAAATCTTGAATGTTATCCTTTCCACTCTCCTCCACCTCCACCCCCAGACACTGCCATGTATTCATAATGCACAGATATTTTGATTTGAATTTAATCCCAATTGTGCAATATTTCACTTGTCAGGAGCCTCTTTGCATTGCTTTGCTGTGGCAGGTAATTCTTTCCTTGAAGTGCATCTCCTCCGTCTCTTTGGCTGTGATGTGCAGAGTGACATTAAAGCACTGTTCATAACTCATTCATCATTGCTTCAAGGAAGCAGATACTATCAGAGAAGAATAAAAAATGAACATTAAAACAGAGGCGAGAATGGGGGGATATATAGCTCAGGTGGCAATCCAGCATCATAACAGAGGAGCAGAGAGGCACAAAATGGGATCGTGCATTTTTCTTCAGCTTTAGTAAACTGTTCTTTATTTTGTGCCTGAAATAAACATTGATCAGATTGATTGCAAAAGGTAGAGGAATGCTAAAATTATACGGTATTTGTTGGCACTGCCAGTATTATTCATGTTCTCAATGGTTTGGTATCTATATATTGTTCTTCAGAGGGAAAATAATATATTAATGACTTTCATTCTTGCCTAAAGCTTGTCAACAGAGGGTCTTTAAAGATGGAAGCAATTACCATTGGCATATGAAACAAAACCCAACTTAAACCTGGCAGAAAGTGTGTTTGCCACAAGCCTCTCTGGCTTCTTTTGAGCAATTGGCATAGTGTTCCCGGCAAGTTGCCAATTGCTTGAATATAAGCCTTACATTGAAACTTACACAGGAAATTACAAGCATTTTAAGAAGAAGCATGCAGCTCAATTTTCTGCATGAAACAGGGGAAAGAATCATGTAGCAACTTTTACGACCAGCAGATTTATTTTAGCATTGAATCTCATGGTTTACAGTTCATTTCCTTACATATGCATGATATTAGATTTCAAGGGATATATGCCCAGTGTTCATGGTTGCAAGATGATGTCAAAATGAAACAGGGTACAGAAAACAACAGTTTGTTGACATGGGCCATACACCATAATAAACACACATGATTATAGTCAGTCATTTAAGGAAGTGGATTGTATGAGTCCCAGTTTGCTCAATGTCCCTTGTCCTGGGTGACCAGCTTTAGGGGTGCATCTAGGTTCTAACTAGTTTCATATGTGTGTGGACAAAGAAGATTGGAAATCATAACTTAGATAATCCACCTACTGAATATTTTCTGAAAATGCAGTTGGTCCTGTACATGTGTGGGTGTTTTTACACATTTGATTATTAACAGATTTGATGAAAATGTATTCTCTAGGAATCTTTAGATCCTCCAATGTGACCCTATAGCCAACTTCCACGGCATTGAATTCTGCTGAAGGAGCCAGATATTTCTAGACAGGTGTTCTCTCACATAAAAATAGGAATTTTTTTACATTTGCAGTTCTTCACTATCACATGGGTGCTGTGTCGATAACTCCAGCAAACGTGAAGGACTGAGTGAATAAACATTATCTTGAGTCCTTAAGGTGCTTCCTATCAAATGGATCCAGCCTCACCTTTTGAAGGAATTTGCTTGCAGAATAGGTTCTTTCAAAAAGAAGCCTTTTGGATACATCTATTACAATCTATTGCCACATTTACTTAAATGATCACATGGATATATCAGCTCCTACACTGTTCGTTGCATTATCCATGATTGTGCACATCACTTTACCTGACTTATGTCTTTAATTAGCCTCCTAAAAACTCAGCAGCTCTCTTATGAAGACACCTCATTAACTCCAGTTGATTCGTATACAAAATGGGCACCTTCCACATACTTGTATATATGTCTTTATTTGTACTACATATCTCTCTTATATTTAGTTTTTGCTACATTGTGTTTTATAAGATTAATTTCTATACCATTCAGCATCTTTGGAGTACAGAATCTTTCATCTATGACCTTTGGATAACTATAGAAATTGCTATTTTCATCTAACTATTGATGAAGACTCATTAAATTAGTTCCACATTTTCAGAAGAAGTCGTATAGTACAGCCAGTACAATTCTTCATAATATTTTACCAATGATACATAGCTTGTGTCCTGCATATAATTGGCCTTCTTGTATCTAAGCATGGAATGAACTTTAGCATGTGGGAAACTTCTGCATTAAGGAACTATTGTTTACTATGCAATTGCCCTTGCTATCCTGTATGAAATTGAGCTGTATTTTCATACCCTATACTAGGCTTTAGCTGGTCTGTATTCTTTGGGTTAAGTTGTGGCATAATGCCTCGCATGCTACCTATAGTACAGCTTTCACAACTTTTCATGTTGTTGATATGCTCTTTAGACATGCATCCTTTCACATTATGGTAATTCAGGTTTATTAGCAAAACAGAGATTTAAACCAATCCTTTATAAGAGAGATGGACACATACAGAAATTGTAGTAATGAAATGTATGGGACACAACATATCTCATGTACACGTTCATTTATATTTTTAAAAATATGTTTTATTGCTTATTTCATATAGACCTAGATGTTTGTTGTCGTGTTCATGTGACACACTGGAGCCAACATATGAACAAGTTGCAACACACAGTATGGAAAGCTCTGATCTAGCTGTCAGTCATGTTTTAGTGATTTCTAGATTAGGTTATTGTAATGTTCTGCATATGGAGATGCCTTTCAAGATTGCATTGAAATATATGTTAATGCAGATCTCACCCACAAACATTTTACGTGTATGCTCCACTTTCACTGAAATATCCTCATTGGTTGCTAATGAATTACTGGGCTCAATTCAGGGTGCTAGCTTTGATTTATAAAGACCTATACACTTTGGAAAGGAAAGGAACCCTCCCAGATCCCCAAGATGGCTAGGAAGGGAAACCCCCAGACACCCAAGATGGCTAGGAAGGGAAAGCTCCAGACCCCTAGATTGATAGGAAAGGAAGAACTCCAGACCCCAGCATGGATAGGAAGGAAACCCCAGATTTCCAAGATGGCTAGGAAGGAATACCTCTCAGGCTCCCAAGCCTCACCCTTGTTCTCCTTCCACCCAGCTGGTCTTGGTCCCCCACAGACCAGGGCCCCTCTGTCTCAAGCAGGAGATGGAGAAGAGTCCTCAACACAGACCTGAGCAATGAGGGCTCGGGGAGGGGAGAGGACTGCAGTGACGAGTGGTGGGTGACAGTGAGGAGCAGCTACAGGGCCAGGGCCAGCTCTATGGAAGTCAGGGCAAGGACCAGAGTGGTAGGGGAGGCAAACTTTTTCTAATGGTGCCAGCAGTGGAATGGCCTGTGGGAAGTTGAGCCTTCACAGTGAAGCACAATGCTGCCAGCCCAAGGCATAGGTCTCCCTCAGGTAGCACACTTGTGAACACATACCCTGGAAAGTTCTGGGCTTCAGAGTATTTCAAAGTAATTTTTTTATATAGGGGCTGTTGGGCCAAAAAAAAAAATGCCATAAGTATCACATGCAGTCAATTCCTGCTTATCACACACATACCCTTGCTATAGAAATATCATAGGTTCTAAACAGAAATCCCCATGGATAACATGTTCATTTAGAAACAAAGGCTTCTAAGATCTTTGAACAATCTGTTATGATCTCATCATATGGACTTCTGTTTGTTGTTGTTGTTGTTGTTGGCTCTGTCCTCTGATGCTTCCAGGAAGTAGCCAGAATGAAGCCTGCCAGAGGAGCGGGGGAGAGATAAGAGAAGAAGCTAAAGGCTTTAGTAAAGGCTAAAGTCTGACTCAAAACTCAGAGCCACCCACAAATGCCGCACACCCACCCACACTTTCCAGCTCCCAGTCCCACTAAATAAAGTATCCAGAAAATAAAGGAAAATCAAAAAGATTACATGCTAAAGAGAGGTCAAGCCAAACCAAAAGCGAAAGCTGAGAGTGAGCGGCGGCAAGGCAATCAGGCCGAGGCACCTCTCTCTAGAGCCAAGACACAACTGAGCAATGGAGGCACTCACCCCATTAAATAGACACAGCTTACGTAAGGCATCTTATAGCTTACTTCTATTCCAGTGGTTCTCATCCTTCCTAATCCCATGACTTCTTAATATAGTTCCTCAGGTTGTGGTGACCCCCAACCATAAAATAATTTTTGTTGCTACTTTATAACTGTAATTTTGCTATTGTTATGAATAGTAATGTAAATATCTGATATGCAGGATGTTTTTTTCTTTCAATGGACCAAATTTTGCACAAAATCCAATAAGCCCAAATTTGAATACTGGTGGGCCTGGAAGGGGGGTGGGGTGGGTGGGTTATGGATTTTTTCATTTGGGAGTTGTACTTGTTGGGATTTATAGATCACTTACAATCAAAGAGCATTCTGAACTTCACTAATGATGGAATTGAACCAAAATTGGCACAAAGAACTCCCATGACCAAAAGAAAATACTGGAAGGGTTTAGTGGGCATTGACCTTTAGTTTTGGAGTTGTAGTTCACCTATACCCAGAGAGCACTGTGGACTCAAACAATAATGGATCTGGATCAAACTTAGCACAAATACTCAATATGCCCAAATGTAAACACTGGTTGAATTTGAGGAAAATAGAATTGATATTTGGGAGTTGTAGTTGCTGGGATTTATAGTTCGCCTACAATCAAAGAGCATTCTGAACCTCACCAATGATATAATTGGGCCAATCTTCCCACACAGAACCACCACAACCTACTGAAAATACTGTGTTTTCTGATGGCCTTTGGTGACCCCTCTAACAGCCTCTCATGACCCCGCCCCCCAGTTTGAGAAAAATTGTTCTACTCTGATTGGCCCAACAGGTAGGGCTCAAAGGGAAACCCTGTTTGAGCACATGACTGCCTCTCTACATGCCGCGTGATCCCAAATCGAGCAGAAGGAGCTGCGACCGGCAGTCACATGGTCTGGCTCTGTCGAAAAAAACCATGGCAGTGAAGAAGCCGAAGGCAAATAGCCAAAATGAATCCATGCACAAATCTACTGGATATCCCACTATCCTGATCTACAAATGACACGCCACCCCTCCTTCACTCTCACATCATGAAATGGAATCACTCTCTTACACAATTTCCCATGATCCACAAAAATGACAAACTGATGGCAGCATCCTATTGCAAGATAGGTCCCCCCTTTGCTGTAAATGTAAGTCATGCTCGCTTCACATGTGTTTTCTACCAGCTCGTGATTCTAATAATGATTTGGACATTACTTACTCCCTGGAAATTGTTTTTCTCCCAGTCTTTTCAGCAGCTTCATCTCACAGCCAATGCAGCCATTTCCCCCCTTCTGCTTTGTTTCAGATAAGGTTTCAATTCCACACATCTCAGGTGGCATAATAGCTGTTTCGTAGGTGGCAGTTTTTTGATTTAAGAGGCAACAGAGTTCATCTAGCCAGCATGCTCTACACTTCGATTTGAGTTTTTCCCATGTGCAACTTTATTTTCCCCTCTTCCCTTACTGACTATTATTTTGTATAGATCACTCTGTTCTGAAATTGTGCTTCAGCTTTTTGGAGAGAAAAAAAAACCTCTCACACTTGCCTAGTTCATAATGGAGTCAGAAGCATGAAACAGGATGATTTCATATTAACAGCCAAGTCTGATGGGTTGTGGTAAAAAGAAACTGTTTGCCTGCACAATCAACTGCCCTTGGACAAAAATATGTGTGGGCTACTGTTGAACGGGCAGGGGGCAATGTTTGACATCCCCACCCATGGGATGCATATTTGTAATGTTGTATAATGTGAAAAAGAAAAAAAAAAGAAAAAAGAGAATTGACCAGAAGTCACTTCCTGTCCCTACTTCCCTTTTTCCTCCAGTGATGTTGCAACCCTTTTCTGCCCCAGTAGTAGTATCAGGCGTTTGGAGGGTTGAAGGGAATATACCCCCAACAAAAAAACACCCTATATATTACTTTTTAGAAGTGTGGCTCAGAGGAAACACACAACTGCATCAGATGGCTTGAGGCAGGAGGTGGTGGCACTCTGCTGTGAGTTATAGAGAATCCAGCACCCACGTCTGTCATCACCACGTCTGTCATCACATCATGGAAAGCATGAGTGTGTGGAAACAACCCCCCCCCCCCCAAGATTATGGCAGCACAGGAAGTCTCCCATGTTGCCATGGTGGCATGCCATTTTCACCCTTATTCACCCACTGAGCTGGCACAACGTCGTCTGATGGGATCCAATTGACTCCATGGGTGACCAGGGCTAGATTGGCATATGCCGCCGATTCTAGCCTCATAGATAAGAAACTACTGGGAAGTAACAGGGTACAGGGTACAACCAGCCCTCTATATCCATGGAAACTACATCCATGTCTAGAAAATATTCAAAGAAAAAATCCAAAAAGCAAACCTTGATCTTACCATTTTATATAAGGGACACCTTTGTACTTTTAACTGTTGGATTTTACAGTGGTTTGTATAGATGTTTGTTAGATGTTGTTTCTGTTGGTGTAAATGCATATAACCATTGGTTAGAGCATTGATAAATTGATTGATTGATTGATTGATTGCAATATGACCATTTGTGAACTACAGCCCACATATCAGACACATGAAGGTGTTATTCAAAAATGCAGGCATATGTACAGTGTAACTCTTCAGCATAGGACTATAAATAGTGAGGCCAAAAGGAAATTAAACACATAAAGTACCGAGAGTGTCAAATACATTATTAACCTTGACCATTTGCCAACCGGTTGCTACAAACACAACCATTCTAGCACTAGGTGCGCCAATTAACACATGTAGTAAGATAAGAAACTGTTATCCTGACTCAAACCCCTGGTGATAAGCTGGAACTTCCTAATGAAGTGTCACTCAGCAGTTGGTCTCATTCCCCACTCTCTGATCTCCCTTTGACATTTCTGTGCTCCACAATTGACTATCTGAAAGTCAATGACAGAATGTATTGGAAAAGGTTGGGATGCTTGAAGCCTTCTCTCACATATATGTATTAATGAAAATTAGATTAAATCCTGGGCAAACTTTGGAGAATGTATTGTCTAAGGCTTTCATGACCAGAATCACTGGGTTGTTGTGAGTTTTCTGAGCTGTAATAGCCATGTTCAAGAAGCATTTTCCCCTGACGTTTCACCTGCATCTATGGTAGGCATCCTCAGAGGTTGTGAGGTCTGTTGGAAACGAGGAAAATGGGGTTTATTTTTCTTTGAAATAGCCAGGGTGGGCAAAAGAACTCTTGCCTGTTCAAGGTAGGTGTGAATGTTTCAATTGGCCACCTTGATTAGCATTTAATGGCTCAGCAGTTTCAAGGTCTGGCTTCTTACTACCTGGGGGGAATTCTTTGTTGGTAGGTGATTAGCTGTCCCCGATTGTTCCTTGTCCAGAATTTCCCTGTTTTTGAGTGTTGTTCTTTATTTACTATTATGATTTCCAAGGTTTTTTTAAATAGTTGTAGCCAGAATTTGTTCATTTTCATGGTTTCTTCCTTTCTCTTGAAATTGTCTACATGCTTGTGGATTTCAATGGCTTCTCTGTGTAGTCTGACATGGTGGTTGTTGGAGTGGTCCAGCATTTCTGTGTTCTCAAATAACATGCTGTGTCCAGGTTGGTTCATCAGGTGCTTTGCTATGGCTGACTTCTCTGGTTGAAGTAGTCTGCAGTGCCTTTCATGTTCCTTGATTCGTGTTTGGGCCATGCTGCATTTGGTGGTCCCTATGTAGACTTGTCCACAGCTGCATGGAATACGGTAGACTCCTGCAGAGGTGAGAGGATCTCTCTTGTCCTTTGCTAAATGTAGCATTTATTGGATTTTCTTAGTGAGTCTGAAGATAGTTTGTAGGGCCAGCTAATCACCTCCCAACAAAGGATTCCCTCAGATAGTCAGAAGCCAGACTTTGAAACTGTTTGCCCATTAAATGCTAATCAAGGTGGCCAATTGAAACATTCACACCTACCTCAAATAGAAGACAGTTCTT
Source organism: Anolis sagrei (assembly GCF_037176765.1). Lineage (NCBI taxonomy): Eukaryota > Metazoa > Chordata > Lepidosauria > Squamata > Anolidae > Anolis > Anolis sagrei. The sequence goes on from NC_090022.1 coordinate 141,644,699, forward strand.
TCTCCCACCCTGGACATTCCACAGAAATATAAACCCAATTTTCCTAGTTTCCAACAGACCTCACAACCTCTGAGGATGCCTGCCATAGATACAGGTGAAACTTCAGGAGAGAATGCTTCTTGAACATGGTCATACAGCCCAGAAAACTCACAACAACCCAAACTTTGGAGAAGTACTCTAGATTTGCTTTTCAGTGTGTGTATCTCAGATTGTCTATCATCTATCTATATCTCATTACTAAGATGAACTAAGAAAATATGACCTGAGAAAAATGTCCCAGTTTTTGTGGAAGGTAGAATTTGAAATATTTTTCCCAGTCCTTGAGTTACAAACATCTGATTTACAAATAACTCATAGTTAAGAATGGGGTTGAGACAACAGGAAGTGAGAGAAATCTATCCCTCGGAAGGGAAATTCACTCGTGAAAGAGTTATCAAGGGGAAAAGACATTTCCACTGAAGTTTTCTCACCAGTCCTTGTTTCCACAACAAGCCAAATTATTCAAAGTCCAATCATCACATGGATAGAAATTAAGGTGAAATTTTCTGAACAGGAGCACAGACAGTAAAACAAATACCACAGGGGTGTTAACTCTTCCCTATGCTACCCAAGGAGAGTGCTCTCTCTCACTCTCTCCCTCCCCCCTCCCTCCCTCCCCCCCAACCTTTCTCTCTCTCTCTCTCTCTCTCTCTCTCTCTATATATATATATATATGGCTGGAGTTACACTTAAAATGTACCTGTTTCAACTTACACACAAACTCAAGAACAAACCTACAGAACCTATCTTGTTGGTAACTTGGGAACTTCCTGTATCTTAGTTTCTCTCCCCACACATTGAAAGATTAGGAAAGGATAAAGAAGATCGCCTCTTTCTCACCATTCATTCATAAGTCCTTCCACAGATATGTGTGGACCAATCAGACGACAGCCAGCCACAAGCTAAAAGCAGCAGCAACAACAACAAAAATTCTGCAGTAGAAAATACACAGCTGTGTTGGGCACTGAAACTGAACTTTGACTCTATGCCAATTCTGTGAATGGAGTGGGTTCCTGATTTGGAACCAAGTAAGCTCCCTACATTGATAGGGTTACATTCCTTCCAAAGTCCCTCACCTTGGAGGCCTGACAGAAGCTGTCTTCAGTCCAGTGTCAAGTATCAAAATATTTTGTATTTGCCCAATTCAGTGTTGTCATATGGCTCTCTATGTTTCAAATGGTTTGGAATGCTAGACTATTAATATTTATTAAACATTGTTTTGCATTCATTTTGTTTTGTACACTATGCTGAGGACTTATAATACTGGAAGGGAGCAAATCATCAGCATAATTCAAGCGGCTTTGGATCTCATCCCATTCCATACATTCAATGAATAAATATTAAAAACATTCCCCCTTTTTCCATCTAGGATTCCACTAAGTTTACCAATTTTAAAATTCTTATCCTACAAAGACTGTGGATCATGAAGGCAAGAGACAAAAACCCCAAAGTTTCAGGAACACAGTAATCTGTGTGGATGCATTCATGTGCTTGTATGCCCGCATGCCTGCATTTCCAATACTGATGGAACTAGCCTGGCACATCTTTGCTGAGAGTCACAGCATATAGAAATGAATAAATTAACATAATAGTCCTGTTCTACATGCCATCATTGGATAGTTCACATTCATTTCAGATTTTATGACATCTAATTAATGGAATATCACAGCACAATTGGCATGGCATGTAAAAATGTGTATGACAGCACAAAACTGAACTGGACAAATGAATCAAAGTGCTCCAGGGGGATGTTTGTTCTGTTCCATGCTTATCATCAATTTGTTCCTGAACATACAAATGAACAATGAACATTTTGATAGATGGTTCAGAAAGAGTACAGCATGATAACTCTCCATCTGTGCTTTGATTCAGCATGCTTGGAAATTCTCATGTATACTGCCCTTTCTTACAGTGCTTTCTTTCTAAGTGGGGAGGCAGCAGAAACCTTAGGCCTAACCAACCACATGGGATTGTTGTGAAATGAATATCCAGGAGCCAGGTGCACTCCCTGAGCATCTCTGAGGAACAATAGTATACAGATATCAATAAATAAATATATATATGCTACTTGCCTTACTTGAATATGCAGTGTTGTTGAAGTGATCACTAAGGAAAAGAGGAATACCTCTTTTTGTATTCTCTTGATGGTAGTAAATCATCTACAAATGTCACTTTTGACTTCTGGAAAAATCCCATTAGCATTGTCTTTGTCTTGGGAAGACAGGCAGACAAACATCAGTGTTCTGGAAGAAGCAAAGAATCCCAGCATTGAGATAATGATTCTCTGCCATTAACTTCACTGAACTGACCACGTTGTCCAAATGTCAGATTACTATCTCCCAAAGCATTACTTTAATTTCAACTTACAAATGGAAAATGGAATTTCAGTGGACAACAAAATAGATTTTAAGTTGGGCTTAAAGCTAATCGACAAAAATGAGGTATAAATACCAAGAACCAGAAAGCTCTGGTAGTTGACCATTGTACCTTCCATTTGGCATCTTCCATTTGGAAATCTGTATCCTCAATGTGAAAGACCAAATTGGTGTCCACAGTCACTTATGGACTGTCAAGACTCTACTCCTGGAAGATAATCATACTTGGCCACAAGAGATCACCCATGAGGATGAGAGTTGGCCCAAAGGTTTTCTGCTTAGAGACTTGTTTTCAGGTGGTTAGAGGTTTCTAATGTTGGCATATATCAGTCTCAAGTCAGGTAGAGTAATTATCTTGGAATATTGAGTTCAAATCATATTGAATGTGTACATGTATTATTAGATTACTGTCAGGTACCAAAATAAATCACAATGTCTAGTTGTTGAGAGAAGACTAAGAAAGCACACTCTATCATAGGACATTAGCTTTGTTTAAATGTCACATTCTCTGAACCAGATATTGAGAATTTAATTTGAAGAGAAGTTAATGTGATGGACTATGATGAATATTTTGGAATATGATAAAGGCATTTCTAACTGAGAAGTGATGAGATGATGCTCAAGGATCCAGAGCATCATCCTATGGCTGATTAATTATGGATTATTTTGACATGTTCCAATATTCCTTCTTCTCAAAAATTAGTTTCTAAACTGTTCTCTTATCCCCCAAGTCCCTTTCCCCCATCATGATATAGAATTTCCTTGAATCCAGATCTTAAGACATGTCTTATTTCATATTATTACTGCAAGTCCTGAATGGGCCACTAGGTGGTGTGTAAGATATAGGAAAGTCCAAATGGATGAATGTATTGTCGAAGGCTTTCATGGCTGGAATCACTAGGTTCTTGTAGGTTTTTTCGGGCTATAGGGCCATGTTCTAGAGGCATTTCTCCTGACGTTTCGCCTGCATCTATGGCAAGCATCCTCAGAGGTAGTGAGGTCTGTTGGAAATAGGAAAATGGGTTCATATATCTGTGGAATGACTGGGGTGGGGCAAAGAGCTCTCTGCTGAAGCTAGGTGTGAATGTTTCAACTGACCACCTTCATTAGTATTTGAACGCCTGCCTGAGCCTGGGAAAATGTTCTGTTGAGAAGTGTTAAGATGTGCCTGGTTGTTTCCTCTCTGCTGTTTTGCTGTTGTAATTTTAGCGTTTTTTTTAATACTGGTAGCCAGATTTTGTTCATTTTCATGGTCTCCTTCTTTCTGTTGAAATTGTCCACATGCTTGTGGATTTCAATGGCTTCTCTGTGTAGTCTGACATGGTGGTTGTTGGCGTGGTCCAGCATTTCTGTGTTCTCAAATAATATGCTGTGTCTAGGCTGGTTCATCAGGTGCTCTGCTATGGCTGACTTCTCTGGTTGAAGTAGTCTGCAGTGCCTTTCATGTTCCTTGATTCGTGTTTGGGCAATGCTGCGTTTGGTGGTCCCTATGTAGACTTGTCCACACTGCATGGTATATGGTAGACTCCTGCAGAGGTGAGAGGATCCCTCTTGTCCTTTGCTGAACGTAGCGTTTGTTGGATTTTCTTGGTGGGTTTGTAGATTGTGTAAACAAAACACAACATAGATCTCAAGAATCTCTACTTTATCTGGCACTTCCAGTGCTCCCATGGCATAACTTCCTCTACCCAAGACCATATCAATAGAGCCATTCTATTTGTCCCCTCCCCATGGGATCCAGTTAAATGCACACTGCCAGTAAACAACATCCAAACAAACTCTGGCATGAAGTTAGTGTGGGAGGTCAATGCAGCAATGATCACATATTGATAGTTAGCTTTGCAATACTTAGGTGTGGGTATTAAGAAAGAAGACACAAGCATACCTCACTGAACAAATCTGCTGACAACGAAGGTCCTTTTTGCAGTTGTTTAGTACCTTCACCTGTCTATTTGGAAGCTTCTTAGTAACATTGGCTTGGAGGCAATGGTAAAAGCGGGATGGAGAAACACAGGATTTCAATACTGAGTTGTAGCAGCTTGTTTCCAGTAAAAGATGCAATAAAGCTTGCAGTTGGAAAGAACGGGATTCTGCTGTAGCTAATCCAACTGAGGCTGGTGCAAGGCAAATACTTCCAGAATACTTTACTTAAGCAAAACAGAGACAAAATGAAAATGATAAAACAATGGAAAGGTTATGAAAGGACACCTCATCCCTGATGTGTTTTGGAAGACATTTTCAAGAGGGCTCTAGAAAGTTCAAATTATTTTTGTTCACCTGACATGCACATATTGTTCCTTTTCAAATAAAATGTTTGTTGAAACATGTTGAAGAGCTCTTCTTTTTCACATTGTAGGAGCTTAACCTCATTCTTTCTGTGTTATTTTTGATATTACATGGAAATTTCTGTTCAGGAAGTAATGCCCAAGAATACATTTCCTTTAGGTTCTTGTGGGTTTTTTCAGGCTATAGGGCCATGTTCTAGAGCAGTGGTTCTCAAACTGGGGTCCCCAGATGTTTTTGGCCTACAACTCCCAGAATTCCTAACAGCTGGTAAACTAGCTGGGATTTCTGGGAGTTGTAGGCCAAAAACATCTGGGAACCCCAGGTTGAGAACCACTGTTCTAGAGGCATTTCAACCAACCAAATCAACACAAAAAGCAGTTCAATACATAGTAACATTATGTAGTAATTACTGTATTTACAAATTTAGCACCAAAACATTGCAGTGTATTGAAACAGCTGTGGATCCACATGGGAGGTAGAATGCATTGGATAATACAGAAAGTTGGATGAGCGAAGGTTGGATAAGCGAGACTCTACTGTATCTTTAATTCAGTAGAGGATTTCACTCTCTTCAGAGTCACATCAGTCACATCTACTCTGGTGCTCACCTCTCATATGAGCACATGAATATTCTTCTTAGTCATTTCTGCCTCTCATCTAGAAAGTCTAAAGTGGCCTCTTAAGAGGACTACCCTACATTTTCACTTTTGGTGACATTATTTAACAAAACAAGGCTCTCGTTGTCTTTGTTTTCCATCACAACACGAAGAACAGGGTGATACGTCTGCCCTGTGTCTCTCTGAAATGGTGGCCCAATGAGGTGATGTTCTCTGATGTCACCCCACATGGCTTGACCCATGACTGCAACCCTTTACCAGTAGCTGACTCTGCTTGATATATATTCTTTGTCCTGGGAATTGATGTTCTGGGATGAGAGGAATGGTTGGTTGGAATTAACTGCCTGTTTTTTTTTCTCCCTCAGCAGCTGGAACAATTCCAGTCCAGTTGAGAAAATAGCATGTCTGTGGAAGTAGAGGCCCAAAATATCTGATTTCTTTGGGGCCCAATAATCCCATTGTGGGGGAAACCCATATCGCTATAGTTCTTCCTCAATAGCTCTCACCCAACTGGGGCCCCTTTCACACAGCGGAATAAAATTCCACATTATCTGCCTTGAACTGGAATATAAGGCAGTGTAGACTCAGATAACCAAATTCAAAGCAGATATTGTGAGATTTTCGGCCTTTATATTCTGGGTTATATTGCTGTGTGGAAGGGCCCTGGAAGGAAAACTATTTAATTAAATCAGAGGAGTTAATCTGAGAGGTTTCGTTTGAACCAAGAACTATTTCATAGAACCAGGCATGTACTTCCAGATGAAGAATGTCAACAGACGCCACCCATCCATTGCTCCCTTCTGAAATAACTGCAGCAACAGTTATTATTATTTTATTTTTAAAAATTAATTTTAATGAAATTCAACAAAATACAATAAGATTTAGTAACTTTCAGTTGTAATATGTAAAATAAAGTACAAGGTTAAATTAAATAAGTAAATAAAAATATTCACATTGCCACCTACATACTGTGTAAAAGCAGTCCCAATAACAAGCTAGTTAAGAAAAGCAAGAAATAATCAAAATCATAACTCTTTTTATTAAACATGGCAGCCTTTTATGTTGCATGCTAATGGGAATAACAATGATTGTAATGCTCCACAAACACACATTAATTTATGGAAGCAACCATTTTTCAAAGTGCAACCAAATTTTAATGTGAGCGTGATTGCCATTTTACTTTTTAAATAAGTCTTGGTCAGCGGACTATGATAATAGTTCTGTATGGATGATGATTATCTCTGTACGAAGACCAGGGTGCCACTGGAGAGAGCTTTCCATGATCTAGCAGTTTGTAACCTGTTTTTAAGTTGATTTATTTGTTTGTCCATTTGTTTGTTTAGTTACACTCATACCCTTCCTTTCTTAGAACAGGAGGAAGGCATTGTACTGTATTGTACATCTTAATATATTGTTCACTTTCCCTATTTTGGGGAAGGTGAGACTGAGAGTGGCCCAAGGTCATTGGGTGACTCAAAGAGGACTTGCTTGGACTCAGACCCAGTCAAACACTTTGACCCCTACACGATGTTTCCTAGGCTTCTGAAAGATGTAAGAGCATTATTTTTATCAGAGGAATAAAACTGTTCTTTTTTAATTTCTTCCATTGAGCAGAAAAATATTACTTGGAAATTCGACTTTCATAAAAGCGACTTGTAGGGCAAGACAATGCAAGCTCAAGTATGTGTTCTTTGCTAATATCCCTCCTGGTGGAATAAGAAATGTGCACTAAAACCTTGCATATCATTACCAGGGAAGAGAATAACAGAACAAAAGACTAAAATGCCTCAGTAAGGTGTATCACCAAGGTATCTGCTGAGGGTGTTTATTTGACCCAGATGAAGCAACAGCAAGTAGTCTAAAGTCACAGGTCATAGTTATTCATATTAATGCACTTTGGAATTTACAATCATACGGCTTATCAGTTCGATGGTGCAAATAAAAGCTCACAATTCTACCATTTGCTCTCTTTAATTATAGTCTCTTCCCATTCTTGCCACACTGCTCTCACTAAAGTAAGGTCCTGGACATACAGCTCTTACCTGTAAGTAATAATTTAGCAAAGACCTGTGATTTCTTTCATGCATGTGGCCCTACACCAATCATAACTGTATATTTTCTGTAATTTGGACCCATTGCTCTGAGTCCTAGTTTCAAGGGCAGTGGAAAACAAGCCTGTTCCGCCACTTTTTATGACATCCTTTCACATATGTATTTATACATTGCTATCATGTCTTCTTTCAACCTCTTTTGCAGGCTAAACACACCCAGACACTCCTCATAGGGCATGGTCTCCAGATCTTTGAGCATTTTAGTTGCCCTCCTCTGGACAAACCTTCCAGCTTGTCAATATCTCTTTTAAATTGTGGTGCCCAGAATTGGACACAGTATTCCAGTTGAGGTCTAACCAAAGCAGAATAGAGAAGCACTATAACTGCCCTTAATTTGGACACTATACTCTTTTTGATGCAGCTCAAAATGCCATTGGCTTTTAGTAAAGATAAAGGTTTCCCCTGACGTTAAGTCTAGTCGTGTCTGACTCTGGGGAGTGGTACTCATCTCCATTTCTAAGCCAAAAAGACAGCATTGTCCTTCAAGTTCATGTGGCCAGCATGACTGCATGGAGCACCGTTACCATCCAGCATAAATGGTACCTATTGATCTGTTCGCATTCACATGTTTTTGAACTGCTAGGTTGGCAGAAGTTGGGGTTAATAGAGGGGGATCACCCTGCTCCCCGGATTTGAACCACTAACCTTTCTGTCAGCAAGTTCAGTAGCTCAGCAGTTTAATCTGCTGTGCCTCCAGGTGGCCCTGTTATAGAATAACAATAGAACTTTATATATTGTCCTATCTCCCTGAAGGGACTCAGGGTGGGGAACAGCAAAGTCAGCAAACATACAAAATAGCAAAGTCAGCAAACATACAAAATAACCATCCCACCCAAAAACCATTACAGATCCATATTTAAACCAAAAATAAGACTCATTATGTAACATTTACAATTCTATAGTAATTGGCTCATGTTCATCTTGTTAAATGAATGGATGAATGAAACTTTATTTATAGCCTATCTCCCAAAGGGACTCAGGGCAGCTAACAACAAATACACAGTGGCAAACATTCAATGCCACCAATAATATACAAACAAATAAAAAACAACTCAATACATTATAAAACAACTTTAAAACCCATATGTGACACAATACACATAATTACAAACCTATTAAATCCTTAAAATGTCATTAATAGGCTCTAAAATTGGGCTAAAATTGTTGGAAGGAGGGATGATGAACTGTAGGTTAACAGAGCATATCTTAGCAGCTGGGTGAGAGTGCATATAGATGTACGTAATCCTCCTCCTCTCCATAAGCTTTTTTCATGTTAGGAGTGATTTTATTTATTTATTTATTTATTTATTTATTTATTTCATGCATTTATATCCTGTCCTCCTCAACCTCCAAAGAGGGATTCAGAATGGTTTACAACAGGCCCCATTAGAAGACAACACAATACAATTTAAAATAATAAATTCAATTAAACAGTTAAAACAATTATAAACAATAAATTAAATCAGTTTGCCAGTTCAAAATCATAATCCAGATCCATGCAATTGCATTCCACTAAAAAACATTCTCTTCTGGGTTGATCCATCTATTGTTCAAACGCTTGATCCCACAACCAGGATTTCATTTTTTTGTGAAAGATCAGGAGAGAGGGGGCAAATATAATGTCATTGGGGAGGGGATTCCACAGTCAAGGGGCCACCAGGGAGAAGGCGCTGTCTCTCATTTCTACCAGTCATGACTGCGAAGGGGGTGGGACTGAGAGGAGGGCCTCCCTGGATGAGCTTAACATCCTTGATGGCTCATAGAGGGAGATACGTTGGACAGATAAACTGCGCTGGAACTGTTTGAGAAACTTGAGAAACTGCAAGTTGCTTCTGATGTGAGAATTGGCTATCTGCAATGACGTTGCTCAGGGGATGCCCAGATGTTTGATGTTTTATCATCCTGTGGGAGGCTTCTCTCATGTCCTTGCATGTGAAGCTAGAGTTTTTAATAGCTTTCTAAAGAAGAGGAGGAGGCAGGAGGCCATTCTTAATTCTTTAGGGAGTTCCAGAGGTGGGGGTGATCACAAAGAAAGCCCCCCCTCTCTCTTTCCCACCAGCTGTGCTTGAGACGGGGATGGGACTGAGAGGAGTGCTCCTTCAGCTGACCGCAGCGCTCACGTTGGTTTATATACAGAGATGCGCTCTTTCAGATAATCTTTCAAATATGGAAATGCAGTCTTTCAAATAGATGCAGTCTTTCAAACTTGTTGTCCATGAAGACTCCAAAATCTTTCCCACATGGACTGTTGCCGAGCCATGCATCACCCATCTTGTATCTTTTCATTTCATTTTTTTCTGCCTAAGTATAGCATTTTACATTTATCCTTGTTGAAATTAATTTTGTTACTTTTGGCTCAGCTCTCTAATGTGTTAAGATCATTTTGAATTCTGATCTTGTCCTCTGGAGTATATCCCTCCTAATTTGGTGTCATCTGCAAACTTGATAAGCAAGGCCTCTAAACCTTCATCCAAGTCATTAATAAAGATGTTGAACAGTACTGGGCCAGGACTGAACTCTGCAGCACTCCACTAATCACTTCTTTCCAGAATGAAATGGAACCATTGGTGAGCACCCTTTCTAATTAGTTGGATTACAGATCCAACTAATAGTAGCATTGCCTAGCCCACATTTGACTAGTTTGTTTGCAAGAAGGTCATGAGGGACTTTGTTGCAGGCCTTACTGAAATCAAGATTTGCTGCATCCATAGCATTCCCCGCACCTACCAAGCTTGTAACTCTATTGAAAAAAGAGATAAGATTAGTCTGGCATGACGTGTTTTTAAGAAATCAATTTGCAGACTGCTTCCTTAATGATCTGCTCCAGAATCATTCCTGGTATTGATGTAAGGCTGACCAGATGGTAATTGTTCAGGTCCTCTTTTTCTCCCTTCTTGAAGATAGGGACAACATTTTCCCTCATCCAGTCTGCTGGGACTTCTCCTTTTCTCCAAGAATTCTCAAAGATTATTGCCAGTGGTTCTGAAATGACTTCTTCTAGTTCCTTCAATACTCTTGGATGTAGTTCATCTAACCTGAAGACCTGAATTCATTTATAGTAGCCAGGTATTGATGGGGTACTTCTTTACTTATTTTGGGTTGCATTTCCTTTGGTCTGCTCCATTTTTCTCAGGTTGAACACCAATCTCCCTTTGGGAGAAGACTGAGGCAAATAAGGTGTTGAACAAAGAAGGTGTTGACTCCCCCAGGGGATGACTCTAACAATGTGTTCTGCAGTGATTCCCAAACTGTCATCTTCTACATGTTTTGGATGCTCCCAGAAGTTTTATCTGTCTTGGCCAACTATCAGGATTTCTACGACCTGAACTCTAAAAATACCTGAAAAACCAGAGTTTGGGGAACACTGCATCTGAAGGAAAGTTGCTGAAACATAGAACAATTCATAGGACGTGGGGAGTGGATTATAGTTCTCCCCACACAGTATCTTAATTACTTTTTAAAAAATTGTGTATGTTGTTTATAAGATATGTTTTTCTATAATTATCCTCTGCTTAAAAACCTTCAGCAATAAACAGATTACAAATAAACATCAATACAAAATAAATAAACTCTTTCACACTTTGTGGCAATTGCTGCTGTTTCACATTACTTTTGCATTCATAGTTACTTTGCCTGCTTTGTCACATGATAGCTAACTTTCAGGTGACAAAGGACTCTGTGGAGGTCAACATCCATGGCATACTCCATAACATTATATCACATTGCAGTACGCAGAGTATATACTTCCATGCATGATAACAATGAATGCAGCATTACAATAATTGTAAGCTTAAAAATACTTCCCATACTGTGTGTGGGCAAACTGGAGATTAGTCTCAGTGGCTTCTTAAAAGCCACCTACAGAGTTTATGGAGGAGGCAAAAACTGACTTTGAGACTTCTGCATTCACCACCCATTTTTTTAGTGACTCTAGTGTACACATATGGGAAAGATATTAGTAAGGATTTGTCATGAAAAGGATATCGACTTAAGTAAGATATGACTAATATGTATGTATATATAACTGCTGAGAGGAAGATTGGAAGTCAACTTTTCTCCTTTTTTCTTTTTTAAAAAATGTTTACTGTATTGTTATAAGCTGTAACAAAAGAAATAATACAAAATGAAATAACAGAAAGAAAGAAAGAAAGAAAGAGAAATATATGATTCGCCATTTCTTCTTAATGCATCTATAATGTGTGTGCACACAGCTTGCCTACACATAGGCTTTGCACCCTTTCTCTTCATTTGTTTCTTGCTTGCAGAAAAGGAAGTGGTTGCAGGACTTGATGGTTCCAATGATAATGGCCTAGCACACTGGAAAACAATATCAGAAGGCAATTGATGTTCCTTTAAGAAGCTCCATCATGGAGTATTTTAGGTGATTGTTCATTTATATTTTGATTCTGTAGTCCACTTGTCGATGGATGTCCAGAATCAGCAGCATCCACCGCGGTCCTTTTTATCCTGGGAATCGACCGAGCCAGTATAGACTTTGTTTTGGTTTGCTTCTCCATAGGGCTAATGAGTTAGGTGCTCTTGGTTCTACTCCTCAGCTGAGGCCCCTCTGGCTTGGTTGGACCTGCTGGTAGTTACACTACAGCCAGCACAGCTCTCAGCATCCTTGGAGCAGTTAAGCCCCCCACCACAACAAGGTGGCACCCATTGGGGGGAGGGGGCGGGATGCATCAAATCCAGACTGACAAAGTTTTGGAACACAATACACCAGACATCATGATTGTGGAAAAGAAAAAGTTTGGATTATCAATGTTGCCATACCGGGTGATAGTCATATTGAGGAAAAACAACAGGAAAAACTCAGCCATTATCAGGACCTCAAAATCAAACTGCAAAGGCTCTGGCATAAACTAGTACAGGTGGTCCCTGTGGACATCAGCACACTGGATGCGGTGCCAAAAGATCTCAGTCGGCATTTGGAAACAATAAACATTGACAAAATCACAATCTGACAGCTGCAAAAGGTCACCTTACTTGGATCTGTGCGCATCATTCAAAAATACATCATACAGTCCTAGACGATTGGGAAGCGTTCGACTTGTGATTTTGCGATATGAAATCCAGCATATATATCTCGTTTGCTGTGACATACTGTGTTTTTGTGTCAGTAAAATAGTAATAATAATAATAATAATAATAATAATAATAACTTTATTTTTGTTTCCCACCTCCATCTCCCCGAACGTACTCGGGCAGCTTACATGGGGACAAGCCTGATCAACATAGTTAAAATATAACACATTCATAAAACAGCATCATAAACAATATAAAACAAACAGATACATAACACAATACAAAACAAACATTGAGCAACATTGGCCTGAAATAGTAGCAGATTCTGGCCTTGAGCGGGTGGGCTGGTGCAAATCAGTTATGAGAACAAGGCTAATGGATAAAGTACAAATACTAGATGACAAACTTAGGGATAAAGGGCAGTATAGGGTGCAATATTGCTAGTCTATTGGGGTAGGATTTTGATAAAACAGATTAGGAAAAAAAGGTTCTCTTCTCCCTGAGCACTGTTAAATTAGATTCTACTTAAATAGAATACAATTCTCATGGCTGGGATGTGCGGTTCTTTTGCTCACAATAGTTATGAGCTTGCTGAGCGATATGTGTATCTCTTGTCTGCCATTGCATGATCCCTCATCTGGTGGCCTTCAGCCTCCTTGGGTTCCCATACTTGTATAATGAAACCCTCAGGTAGATACTATGAGGTAGCTCTTCTGTAGAGAAGTTTCATTGCAGAAAGTGAGATCAGCTGCACGTACTACAGAGCTATGGAAACATGTTTAATTGAATACACACAAAGCAAGACCACCCTCTGTCACTTTGTATCAGCATGGTAAACTCAAAAGGCACACAGTAAGGCATTCTAAGACACTTAAAATGAGGCTAAAAACAAGGGGGAAACTTTGGGAATTTTAGTGCAGCAACAGCGACATGCTGAGTTTGGTAGTTGATTAAGATAAGAATGGCAGCCCTAATGTTCTGACACAGTATTCTTGCTAACCTATATGGGACGTAACAAGTAACTTACTCCAACTTCTGTAGAATGTACTCAGTTGAATGTGTGTTTTCAGGAGATTTTAGTTTCCAAGCGTAAAGACTTTATGAAATGAAGAAGGATTTTTTTTCCAGTTTGTAATGTGTGGCAGTTCCTTTGCTATCCCATGTTGCAAACCAGACTTTGGGGAGTTTTTCTCACCATTGTGGTCAGAGGGGCCTTGGATATCTGTAATATAGTTGAGGCTCAGTGCCACCACTGTGTTTATAGGCTTGGCACCTGCAAATGAGGAAAATACAAACATCCCACTAGCCTGGGCCCTCTTTCTCTTGTGCACCTACTAAGAAGATTAGGCAGGCACCATCACTACAACCAGATGCTGTTCAGAGTGGCACTGCATTCCTTCAGAGCATTTTGGGCAGAGCAGCATGACAGTGTTTATCAAAGGGTCATTACAGGGTGCCACTGCCACCGTCCTCTGATGCTAAGCCCTGTGCTATTTAGACTTTTCCTGGACAAGTGTGCTTTGGCTCATTTTTCTCTGCCCCCTCCCAAAAATTAAATTATTCCTGCCCTGTCTAGCATGATAATTTCTACATATTTTTGTATATACATTTCCATATGTGTTTCTTGCAAGCATTTATTCCTATAGTAGCAGGAAGATTTATATACACTTTCTTGTAATTTGCATATTTTTATATTTTTATAATTTTATTTTTATAATTTATATTTGGCCCTCCATATCCAAAGATTCTGTAGCCATGGATTTTATATACAGAGTGCGATGTTATTTTACCATTTACCATAATAGGAGTCAGTCATCCATGGATTTTGGCATCCATCAGGAGTCTTGAAATCAAACGCCAGCAGATACCATGGGGTCATGGTATATGAATTTTTGACACTTTACATTAATGCCCAAATATTGCAACTTTTGAAAATTCATGTCCTGTTGTTCAAAGGTGCTCCAGTTCATATGTGTACAAAACCGAGTGACTTCATTTTCAGTATACAAACAAATGAATTTTCCATTCCTTATAGATGTTATGAATGAGGATGATGAGAGGAAAATGGTTAATGAAAGAGATAAGTCACTCTGCACTCTTTAGGATGAGTGGGCAACAAAGGGTTCATGGCGAGAGGCTCCCTTAAATATCAAGTCCACCCTGCATGCTTACGAGTGCAATTTAAGAATGATACGTAGGTCACCAAAAGAAGATAATGTACAGATGATTTTATGTTTTATCACCTTAAATATTTGGATAATTTAGATAGCATTTGGATTTGGGGGCACTGTGGCACTTTAAACATTCATTTGTTTTTAAATGATGGTATGACTGTGATACAATTGCACTCTGTTATCTGGAATGAATTTCTCATATTGCAATGTACAGGCTTTGATCACGTGGCAATACAGTATGTTGACTAATAGATGGATGTCTGTGTCTCCAAATAACGTTTGGCTTTTGTTTTTATTATTATTAAAATGGCTTGTTTTTTTTAAAAAAACACTTTCCTTCTAATCACTATTAATGCCTCTGGCATTCATGGTAATGGTATTAATCATGAATCGGCTCATTTGGAAAACATTTAATAAAATCTGAAATTGCCTAGTAATTTGTGAGTCATTGCTGAAATGCTTTCAGAAAGCGAGATACAGCTTCTCACTTAGGGAAGAGGGATTTCACATACAGAGGCCTTTCACAATAGAAAACAAACATCCTTGTGTGTCATTATGTGGTTCTCCGTAACTATGGGAGCGTTGATGTTTCTGGCCTTGGTCTTTGATTATATGAATTATCCATAGTGGTATGTTCATAATTTCATAGACATTCCACAATGCTGACATAGATTTGGTCTAAATATAAAAACCACTGATCAGATCAATAGTTTCCCAGTGGTATGCAATCATTGCACAAAGAAACAATTTCCATACAACTCTCTCTCTGTGCATAAGGATTTTCAAATTAGACTTGATAAAACTTTAACCAGTGGTCTTCGTGCTGCTTGTATCTTTGCCACCCTTATTTGAAAGGATCTTCTTTCAAAATTGAAAGATGGATACACATAGAAAAGGGTTCTAATGACATCCTTGTCAATGAAACGTCATGAAAATGTGAGGAGATGTTTGAAACCAGACAGGCCAGCTCCTGTCACCAAGACATGAAGCAGTGATTTAAGCTGGAAAGATCTAGGTTCTAGCACAGATCCAAGGAAAGAAGCAAGGCAGCCATCTAGTAAAGCCAAGCTCAGATTTTGTGAAGAAAAATCCAAGCTAAGGGCTAGCACCATGGATAGTTCCATGTTCCCATCATGACTCATTGGAACAGTTTCAGATGCTGTTTCAACCACAAACAAATCTGCAGGGGCTTTGTTGCAATCTATGGGCATTGGCCGGGATGTGACAGCTGTGCCTCTGGTGACTGAAGCTAAAATGACTTTACCTATTTTGGATGGGTCAGGAATGGCATGCCTTTGTGGGAGTATAGACCTTGGACACATTGATGGTGTTGGCTAGATGTAGCTTATGAAACACAACTCTGCAGCCTCCTGTATGTGTGTTGGTTGCCTAAGCACCATTAAGTTTCAGAAATACTCTTCATCCAACCTCCTGGTTTGCCTCTCACAAGAGAGCCCTGATGACTACGTTTTAAATAAATAAATGCTTGTCAGTTTAATCACAGCTGGGTCTCGGGGATTTACAGAAAGGCAGTTTTGACATTTTTCATGCCATAATGTTTAATTAAAACATGCTTTAAAACAAAGAAAAAATCAGGACTGACATTTTCCATGCAAACCTACCTGAGCTCAATAATTCAGGCTGAAGGAAGATTGAAAAACAGACTTTATAAAGGTGCTGAGTTAGGTGTGGATGAAGTGTTAGACTGTTTTATGGCTGAAGGACACTTATGGGAATAAGTCAAAGCCAGACCTCACTAAATAAATCAATATTTGAAGTAGGTGGTGGTGCTGAAGGTGGATGGTACAATGAAAGTTTTAGTGACAGATTTTGCTAAAACATTTGAAAAGGGCTTTGCTTCTGATCTTCCATAAATTGATGGCTTGTTTGTTTAACACCATTAAATTAATATGCAGAAACCCCGTGTCAGGAATAAAAAGAGAAATGACCAAGAAGGGACATTTTCTTCCTACAGCATTAAGATCTACTTTCTGCACATCAAGCATGTTTAGGTGAAAGAACACAGCAGAGTCTTCACCACCATAATAAATGGCATACTAAATTCTGTTTTATGGATTAACATGGCTTCAGTGTTGAACTGGGACTCTTTGAAACCAGGGTTCAGATCCCCACTTGGCAATGGAAACCCATTGGGGATCTTTGGGTTAGTCACACTCTCACAGCCTCAGATTTTATTTTCTCCAAGAACACCTGTGATAGGTTAATCTTCGGGTTGCCATAACTCAGAAATGACTTGAAGACACAAACAACAACAACAACAACAACAACAACTACTACTAAATTTGTTTTATTTCAGTTTGTATCCTATGAATAACTTTTACATTTCTTGGTGTGCTTCAAGAAGGTTGTTGATTTAAAACAAATTATTTCTGGGAATAATCAGTGTTGGAGGAAATATGATACAGTATTAGTAATAAGTGAGTCGATCTGGATGCTCTGATTGGATGCTCTGGATGCTCTGGTTAATGGCAGGATATGTGAAAGCTTTTATTGGCTTCAATAAACCATGTGATAAATGGATATCACAATGCCTTGCTTCACAAGGATGTTGTGAGGATAATTGGGGAGGAACCTTATGGTACTTTCCAAATTACAATCTATATAAATAAAAATGTAATGTTCCTTTGTAGGATTAACATAACTCAAAATCCACTGGATGAATTCACACCAAATTTGGACACAATACACATATGAGGCCAACGAGTGACTTATAAAATCCAAAAAATAAAAAATACATTACAACGCATGCACAAAACCACATATATACACATATGCACATATATATGCACACAAAACACAGACTGGGCCACAGTAACACATGGCAGGGGATGACTAGTAGTAAATATATTAGAAAGAGTACATATGCAAGACTAGAAGGAGGCTGTGTGATTGTGAGCTCATTTCAATGGCGAGAAATATAATTCAGGATCATGATGAAGTAAGGACAATTGCATAGAGATATCACACTTATAGATAGCCAGTATGGTGTAGCAATTTTAGTCTTACAAGCTTATCACAAACGACTAAATTTGGTGGCATGTACCAGTTTAGCCCAGGTCACCAACAGAGTTTACCGGTTCCCATCAAATGATGCCAGTGTGGCTCCATGGGTGAAGGAGAGCAAAGCCAGTGCATGCTGTCATGTCAACAAGAGCAGCTTCCTGTGTTGCCATTACAAGCAATGGGGGAAGTAGCTTGCTCCACTTATGCTCTGTGTGCACTCCACACTTCCCCCCATGGTATCAGCTGGGAGAGGAGTCAAGAGATGTGGGGCATGGGCTGCCAGGTTCCCCGCACCACCTGATGACATGGAGTGACTCTTGCCACAAGTGTCTGTCTTGTGGCAATGCCATTTGACTATAATTATGGGAACCAGGATCTGAATTCCAGGTTCCGCCATGGAAACTCACTGGGTTACCATCAGAAAATTACACTCTTTAAACTTCAAAGGAAAGCAAAATTAAATCTCCTTTGAACAATTCTTATGAAGAAAACTCCATGAGAGGGTTACCATAGGTTAGAAACAACTTGAATACACACAACAGCACTTAGCACTTAGCATGGCTATTCTTTTTCTTCAAATGAAATATGGTCCTACTATAACCTGTTGAGTTTGGAAATACTGTTCAGGATGCCCTGAGGGACTGGGAAGATTACCATTTTGGAACTACAGCTCTCAAAAGTCCCCATCCATTGTTTCTAAGCTGTGAACTGGAGTACTCTAAAGGCTCAAAAAAGTCAGACTCTTTTGGTGTACTGGTGATGATGGGAAATAAAACTAAATACTATATGAGGAGAATATATCTCAGTGAACTACTGACTATATGATCTCACTCGCCATGTAATCTACACTTAACACGGGTCCTGATAATATACATCCTTTCAAAGCCAGAGAGGACCAGAAAGTTATGCATTATGGCAAAAAATGTAAGAATCCAATGATGATGATGCTCAGTGTGTAAAATAAATCATTATCATCAATACCAAAACAGGCTGAAACATGCCTGAATGAAATTTCTATAGATTAGATCAGAACAGCACAATTAGAAACACTGCAATTTCTTGAAACATTACATGCAGATAGAGCATCCCTTATCTGGAATTCCAGCATACAAAGTACTCACAAAATTCAAAATTGTCCACATGGTGACTGAGACAGTGACACTTTTTTCTGTCTGCAGTTTGCTGGTCCTATGCTTTTTAGATAAGAGATATTCATCCTGTATTATGTGAATATATTTCATTGATTCATTGCTGAATAGACTTCAAGTCATTGATGGTGCAAAACTCTAGCAAGTAATATCTCGATGCATGTGAAGCTGATAATAATAATGATAGATGATATATGGGAATATACAGATGACCATCAACAATAAAATCTGCAACAATAACAAAAATAAACCTGTTTCATAGCAATTTGTCTTCATCATTTCTGGGTAGAGATAGACATCAATATTCCTGGGACCTAATCTGTTTTCTCCATACTGGCCCATGGGCAAGGGATGTACCTTGCTTCATGAACAGATACTCTTATGGATTGTTAGACTTTGTCATAAAGTGGGTTTACCTTTCAGCAGAGCCCGGGAAAGGTTTAAATTCCAACTCCCAGAATCTCCAAGTCAAGATGTTCACCCAGCATATTGGCTGAAGGATTCTGGGAATTAAAATCCAAAAAGTACTGTCATCAAGCTTTAAGATTACAGTAGGATCGTGGTGGGAAGTTTGTGGCTGTCTAGATTTTGCCAATCTGCACCTCCTTAGCCAGCATAGCCAATGGGGAAGAATCTTAGGAGTTGCCATTCAACAACATTTAGAGGTTCTTACCCTCCTCCTGTAGTGAAAGCTTCCCAGCTTTGTGGGGCAGGGGGTATTCCAAGCAAAATTCAAAGAAAGATGCAATGCCATACTGTGAAATACCTTGAATTTTTACTACTTTAAAACCTATGCAATTTCTTCTATAGAAATGACAGCCCTCTTGCTGTTTTTCAAGGATGCGCATTGATTAAAAAATGATAGGGTCATCAAACACCATCTATGAGTGCTGAATCCAAATTGTGACCCTCCTCTCCATCCCTCTCTTCCTCAAGTCATTTGAGCATTGGTTCCAAAAACATTTTCATTTTGGAAAGAGGTTTGCTTGCATGCATCATCACAGTCATCCTGCTGCATCTCTTTATACATCAAATAATCTATTAACCATTTACTGGTAAAAATGGAAGCAGCTGGAGCAAATAAAAATCATTAACTTCAGGTGTCTGTGGAGCATGTATTACATGTTTGTCTTGAAAAGGGAAATACTGTCAACTAATCAATCAAAACCTCTACTGCCCTTTTGCTAACTCTTCACCATATGCACATTTTAACAGATAGGCTCAAGCAAATGGGAAAAGCCCAATGTATATGACATTTCCTGCTGTCTCAATTAACCTCCTTCCCTCTTGCATCACATTCTTCAAACTATGATTTCTCCCTAGGGAATGACTGGAGGACAAAGAAGTCCGACCTTGGCTATTCTCTCTTTTAAACAGAGGTTGGGCCACTAGTGGATTATAGTCTGCATCCGGGAGGTCTCTGACTTAGTCCCTGGGATCTGCAGCTAAGAATGAGTGTTGGGAACATGCAGCCCTGCAGACATTCTTGGACTGAAATACTCACCATCCCTTGACTTGTGGTTTTGCTGGCTAGGGCTTATGAGAATTGAAGCTGAACAGTTTCTAGAAATAATGCAGTAACATCCTGAGTTAGGAAAACCAAGTAGCACGAAGGACTATCTGCCTGCAACTCTGGAAAGCTGCTGCCAGTCAAAATGGACCATTTTGAGAAAAGTTGACCTGGTATGTGGAAGCTTCAAACAACAGCTCGAATCCTCTTTGATAATCCCAACTAGGATGGTAGGTCATACTCACTGTGAACCCCATTGATTCCATGAAGCTACACTATTGAAGGGCGAATGGACTAGATGGGGTTTGGTTGATCAAAAAAAAAAAAAAGAGTCCAAAACTCATTTTGGATGTAGGGGGTGCTGTTGGTTCTATTTTAAAATTACTTTCAATTTTTTTAAAAAAATCAAAACTTTTGAAACTTTCCCGAATCACCTTTTTAATGCATGTGCAGTAGGAAAAAATAGCACTGGCACTGGGAAAACCTCAGGGGATTCTCCCTCCCTCATTTTTAGACCAATCCTGATGAAACTTGCTACAGTGGTAGAACACATGGACCACTGTTAGCTCACCAAATTTCATAATCTTTGACTTCTCCATGTATTTTGGCAAATTTTCAAAGTTTTTATAAATAAATTTTTTTAAATAAAAAAGAACATCTGTTCCTGATTTGAAAGTGTTGTTTCCTGTTTCATTGTGTGGTCTTTACTTTGAAAGTATTTGTTCTACTCCAAAAACTTTGTTTGTGTGGCACAAACTGTGTTAAATTGGTGGAGAACAAAAATCATAGTACAGGGACATCTAGACTGACCTGACTCCCTTCTTTGGGGCAGAAAGGTGCCATCCTCTATTGAGTTGGAGGGGACCCTCAAGACACATCCATCTGTTTATTCCTTTTTGCAAATGCAATCAATCATTTTATTTTATCATTACTTACTGACTGTAAAGGGCTGGCTGGCTGTGGCTGACTACCCCAGTGCCTTGTTCATGGCAATCAGGAAAAAGTAAAATGATTGTGTTTTAAGCAGTTTATGTTCTCTTCACTTTGCCAACATTGCCTATTGCTTTTCTGCCTTCTTTAGACACCTTTGTAGATTCAATCAATTTATTTTATATTTAGACGAAGACTGCTACAGACAGCTATTTTGGGTCCTTCTGTCATTTTGGCTAATGAGCAGCAAGGCAATGTGGGAAATGTAGTTTAACAGCAGGGCCTTTTGCAATCTACCATTGGGGGCCTGGCCTTCACAAACCACAGTTAAAGATGGCTGTGATTAGCCATGACCACCTCATCCCTCCTTGCATTGCCAGCAGAAAGCATGAGATTTTAAACGTTTAGGCTTTACCAAAGTTGCTTAATGGTTGTGAAAATTAAAATAACCTTGAGAGACATCTGAACATTATATAATATTTCAAAAAGGTGGTTCAAATTTGGATTTCCCCCACCTTTCCTGCATGGTTCAAAACTGCATCAGAAGTCCAAATTTGTAAGTTTTTTTCCAACTTTCCGGCTCTTCTAATCAAACCTATCAAACCCTAATACTTAGGCACAGATGGGAAATCTTTTAAGTCCTTTGAATATGTTTGCCAGTTAACATGGCCTCCATGGCCAATGACATGAGGTTCAGAGGATTGTGGTTCAAACTGTCTATAAAGTCAGAAGTTTCCTATCTCTGTAGTAGTGAGTAATGAATTAACTTGATAAACTTGTACACCTACTCATAGATATGTACAAAATGTACAATGATGTCAGAGAGAACTGACATGAAGGGAGTACATCTTGTTCCTTGATAGTGGCTATTCACAAAAAATTGAATGATAATACAAATATACTTGTACTGAATTAACACTTACAATATTATTAAAACCATTGTTGCTATTCAAGCCACAAGTGATGCCAGCAATTTCACATTGAGATCCATCTCTGAAGTTATTTTGTTCAAGAATGACCACTTTAAAGTCACTGAAGGGGTTTTCTCAGAGGCTGAGTCCCCCCCCCCCTTTTAAAAATAATAATTACTATTGTTAAATTTGTGTCTATGTATTATTTTGTATCCTATCCCAGGAGGAAATTGTTAGACATGGTTGCATATATAACACTTCTGGGCACCATAATTTAAAAGAGATATTGACAAGCTGGAAGGTGTCCAAAGAAGGGCAACTAAAATGATGAATGGTCTGGAGACAATGCCCTATGAGGAGTGTCTTAAAGAACTGCACATTTAGCCCAAAGAAGAGAAAGTTGAGGGGAGACAGGATCACCATGTATAAATTTGTGAAAGGGTGGCTTAAGGAAGACTTGTTATCTGCTACCCTGGTTTCAAATTACAGGAGAGGAGAATCCACCTGAACATTAAGAAGAACTTCCCAACTGTAAGAGCTTTTCAACAGTGGAACTCTCTGCCTCAAAGTGAAGAAGCTTTTAAACAGAGGCTGGATGGCCATCTGTCAGGGGTGATTTAAATGCAATATTCCTGCTTCTTGGCAGGGGGTTGGACTGGATGGCCCATGAGGTCTCTTCCAACTTTTTGATTCTAGGATTCTATGATTGTGCTTTTTTGCATGGCAAAGGCTTGGACTAGATGGGCCATGAGGTCTCTTTCAACTCTGTCATTCTATGATTTTTGGAGTGGGGACTCTTGAAAACCAAATCAGTACTGTGTGTAGCGGTACATAAAAGAGAGGCATCAGCAGGCTAGGAGACAGTTCTAAGGTTTCCCTAAGTCCATAAAAATGGAAAATATTACTACTATCATTTCTATCATGTCTACAGCAACCTCCTGCTCTACAAAAACAATATTATTCCTAATAATGGAAAAAAATCACCTACTTTAATGGGGTCTGAGAATACTTTGTGGCCATGGAATACTGACTGATTGCTTAGAAGAGAGGAATGACATGCCTGAAAGGAAGGCAGAATGCCTAGCAAGTGTCATAGCTGACTAGTCCCCTAAAAGAGCATGCCATACTGAGACATTTTGATGCTGCCAATCCATATAGCTTCACTGACTAGTTAGTTTGTGAAGAGGCAATGCTCCAATATTAGAACCAGCCACAATATTGCAACAGAGATTTATTAGGCTCTTTTAAAATCCCTTCTCATCTTGTCCCCATTTAGCTCCACATTTTTGCTTTCATTCTCAAGAGCCTGTCACTTTCAGTTGTCTATCAGTTGCTGCGGTGTCTGACAATGGCACTATATAGATAACAATGTTATGAGCTGCTGCCAGTAATCTTTGGCTACCATCAGGAGTTCTTCTTCTCATTCAGCTCATTTTGAAATAGCACAGTGGGATGTTTCACCCCTTTGAGGACCTTAAACTCTAGATTTATTAAAGCAAAGAACGTCAGATTTCCACCCTTTCAAGCCCAGGAAATGAAAACGCTGAAATTTTGAGCAATTCTGTAAATAATATTTTGAAAAATCCTTACATTATTTTTATGTCTAATTTGTAAGTGTTAAAAATGCCACTCTGTAATCAATCACATAAAAAGGCAGTCCATGTCTGTGTTGGATCAGTTGTCATAGAAACTGGTAAGATAGCTCTATATGCTTAGGAAAGTGCATTTTCCATTATTGTTCAAAGCAAAACTTCTCCACTTTCCAAGTTCCTCTAGGATGAGAGAATTGCTCAAATGATACCTCTCAGGATGAGGAGGTCTTTGAAAGAGACTATTTTGGCTATTGAGTTTTTTTAATTTTAGTGTTTGAGTTGTTGCAGCATACTCCAAGAATTTTTTGGCAGTTTAATGACTAATTTATAATGGCATGCCATAAACTGTGAGGATAAAGTGCTTTGCACTCTACAAGAACCTAAGCCATAATATATCTGTTGGTCCTTAGGGTACCACAAGACTTCACAGTGTTCACAATCCAGCAAAGATCTAAAAGTCATAATGCTGAAGACTATGTTGATTTTCTCTACCTGTTTTCCTCAACATACTTATTTTGATCTGTATACCAGCAAACTCTTATTGGATTTAAGCAAATGTGAGTAAGGGGCTTATGTCCTGAATTAACTTGCATTGTTTTCCCAGAACAACATTGGTAATTCTATCTACGCAGAGTCATTTTATGTTTTTGAGAAGCTTGCTTAACCGGTTTACTGCTTTTTGGCATAACAATTAGGTTGAAATGAGGTTGGTAAAACAATTAGTCCTAATGAGAGTCACTCCAGTGAAATAAATTGGAGTTAAGTAGGTGCTGACAAACAATACTTCCACAATAGTTGTGACTAAAACTGGATTTAGGCTTAGTGACACCTTTAAAGTTCCTTCCTTCAAAAGAGAAGTGATCTATGGCTGAAGCATGACTCAGGCCATGTTTTATACATCTCCTCCTTGTTGCTTAATTTGCATGGGATTTGGGCATGTGAGCCTGCCAATGCACCTCAGAAAGTGTTTTTGTCTTCTAATGCTTTGAAGAATTTTAGTGGTGCCATCTCTTTTCTCAGGCTGTTCTTGTTCTGGAGCTAAGTTGGAAACAGCATGGCTTAACATGTCTACTTGCTCTTTCATCTTCATTTCTGTGGAATCTACGAGGCAGCTTGAAATGGGCCTGCTCAAAACCAATTCCTACTGAAGTTAGTGAATTGCTCTCCAACCAGTGAAATCATGAGACAATACAACAGTATGGGGTTAACCATGGGCAACTTTTAATATATGTTACCAATCAATCTCTGTGTGATCAGCCAACGAATTTAAGGGCATGAACATGAACTTGAACTTGAATTTACACTTGAATTTGTTGTGTAGTAGAATGAGGCAGTGGCCATCAGAGACCAACTCATCCTTAAACAATGAGTGAGACACTACAGTTCTCAGATACAACCCAAATTTATTTATTTACTGTACTTATACCACACCCTTCTCACCCTGAAGGGGGACTCAGGGCAGCGTACAAACTATGGCAATAATTCAATGCCAGATTCAGATAATTCAATGCCAGATTCAGATCCACAAACCCTTACATTTTCATGTCAAAACTTAATATTTAGGATTATCTCTTGTAATGCCACAAAGGGAAGGCTCTATCATATCATATCTAGCATATTATGGGGATGATAAACAAAAGATACCAAGTCTAAAACACATATAGATGTACAGACTTTTCATGGCAATTCTCTTGGACTTAAGATTCTTTCTACTCACCCTGAGGACTGGAGAACAAGGACCAGCACCTGAGATTCATTACGAAACTCTAAGACCTGTCCACCTGAAGAGTAGACAGGTCTCAGGATAACATGTATCCTTTACCTTCCAACACATTTGGGTTTCCTTTCGTCAATAAGGATATTGAAGAGCAAGCAAGAAAAAAGCAAAGTTGCTGGATAACCACAGGTTCATGTATTCCTTCTTTGTCAGATGGCAAATGTTTCCAAAAAACAGGTTTAACTCACTGTGATGGTGGTGAGAGATCTGTAGGTTGAAGTAGTGGAATCTTGTCTACCTCCCATTCTTTTGAATGGAAAATTGCTCAAACTAAGAACACCTATAGTTTATCATCCTTGTGGCTCTTCAAGGATGTTGCTTTTGCTCTAGCATGCTTTGTTTGGAGAACAGAATTGACATACTGTATATATTAAAGGTGTACAGAGGAAATAGGAAATCTCTTCAAAAGAAAACAATAAGCCACCCTTCTCTGCAAGTCGTGTCAGCCTAAACAATGTTGATATCCTTCCAGAAATGAGCCCAAGTTGCAAAACATGTGATGTCCCCCTCTGTTCCCTGCTCTTGTTAGCATATTACTGTTGGTCTTGTCTCAGACACCTGGTCTTATGCTGAGGTGTTCTACCCAAGATCTTTTAAATGAATACATACAAGAAGAATATCTTTTTGCAAAACTTGTTGTAGATGCCATTTTTTTAACAGAATCCTGCTTCTTTAACAAGAGTTTACTCTTCAGGTCAAATGTGTGCAAATGTGTGGCCATCCCTGTTGTAGATAAGCATGCTAAGTGTTATCTTTATTCCATGAAGAATGACTAGTTCATAACCTTCTGCATCTGGGCTGTTCCCAAAATCACACTTTCATCCCGGAACCTTTGAGGGTTTCAGAAGCAGGACTGTGCTGGTTCCTTACCAAGTAGCAGCAAGACTTCACAGAACCTGACAGGCCTCCTGGAAATAATCAGACCATATGCTGGGATTATTGTGCAATTGTTCATGTGCACTGACAATGTTTGCAAAAACAAGCAAACAAATTTGGTCTATATGCTCATACAGCCTATCCATGCAAAATTTTCAGCATATGGCAAATGCTGAACAGTTCCCTTCACTGGGTCCCAGTTTGCTGCTGATTGTGACCTAGAAAGTCTTGCCTGACTTTGTTCTAAGTTATGTTTTGCCATGTTATCCAGGCTTTTCAGTCTTCAGGAAAGATCCTTCACTCTATCCCTTCAGGGTCTTTCCACATAGCCTCATAATCCATGACAAAGAAGTCGGTTTCAAAACGATGGAACCTTAAGGAGAGTCCAGACACAAAGCTGTCAGTCCCAACAAATGGTCCCTTGGCATCCCAACAGGTTCAGCTGTAGTGAATTTTTAAAAATATGCAAGATGTTTGCATGAGATATCTGCTGGAAGTTTACTTTTAATATTTTTCAAATTAGCACTCTGAGATGTGCTGGACATCATAAGCACAGATTGCAGCTATACTAATGTGCACACAAGCGGATTTCTTGTCATTATCTCTCCTCACCCTCCTGACTTTTCCCCTCTTCAACTCTGTCAAACTTTGGGGTCACTTGCTTGCCATGCTGGTGCCCACTGTGTAAATTCAAGCTCTGTTTAGTTTCATAAACATGAGAACAAAGGAACACCTGAAGAGAGTTCTCATGGGAATTGCTTTCCAACTGTGCTTCTATGTAGCCTCCTATGTATCAGTGGCACCATTTTTTAACAGCCCTCATCAGCTGTTTCAGGATTTTAAAATGTTCAGATGCACTGGAACATTCCACACAAGCATATAGCAACAAAGTCCCATGTTTTTCTTGAGGAATATACAGTGATGTGAATATGCACAAAATAGGATTTTAAGCAAACACAATGTAGCCATCCCCTCTTTTATCCCAGTTTCTTCCACATTTTAGGGCCTGTGTAGAAACACACTCAGAGACATGTTTGGGGCAGATATATACAAGACTCTTCTTGATTTTTTCTCTCCTAGGTTATGGAACTTACTTTCAAGAGAGGATAGACTGACTTTCCTCCTGTAGTTCTACCACCAATTGGCAAAGAACATTTTATTTAGACAGGCTTTTAATTTATGACCAGTTGCCTGGGAATGTTTCTACTAGGTGGGCTTTTTGATTCATTCATTCTTATTGTAAGTTGCATTGAGTCCCTTTTGATGGGGGGGGGGGCAGAGAAAGGTGGGATGTATATTAAGAAAACAAAGCTTTATGGTTGAGTGAGTTGTGCTGTCCAAGGACTTGTGTCTAGATTCTTTAGAAGTACAATCAAGGAGACTGCAGCATGGGAGGGAATATCCAAAAGACTGCATACACAGACCCATCTTCTGTGACCTGTGGTAGGAGGTGAGCAAATGATCTTTGGATGAGATACACTATATGTGATAAGAATATGAATGCCTAATTACAGCCTTAATTAAGCTGTCATTAGCCGCTATTCAGTGGGCCCGCAGGCAAACTTCATTTAAAGCTTGAATTACTAGGACAGCTCAAACTAGACATCAAGTGTAATTTTTATCATAAAATTTAAATGAAACAACAAGCCAAAGGCATGACAGATGTTGGCCATGCATAATAGCACGTGAGGTGTTGATAATGGTTAAACAAAGCTTTATTTGTAGCCCTTTGTCCTTGAAAGTTGCCTCATTCCTGTTTTTGTGCTTGTTCATTTCTCCTCTGCTTTCCCACTTTCTGCCATTTTACAGTTCCCTGAAAAGCTGACCCAGATATTCAGTCTCAGAGAACATACTAATAACAATGGTGCTAAATAATTAAGACACAATTAGTACTGTATTCTTTGTTTCTTCAACTGCTCCATCCTCAGCCATCCTACAATCTTTTATTGACATTCACCCCTGAAATTCAATGGGTGACCTTGAACCAGTCACTCTCTCTCAGCCTGACTTCCTTCATAGTGTTATTATGAGGAGTAAGGGGAGAGTCATGTAATCAAGGAAAGGGCTAACAGGTTTCACTTGAGTGAATGGCTTGGAGTTGCACAGAGTTGTATGCCTTAGGGTGGATCTACACTGTAGAATTAATGCAGTTTGATATCAATTTAACTGTTCAGGCCTAATACTATGAAATCATGGGAACTATAGCTTTACAATGAGCCCTGGCCACATGACCTTGGAGGTGTCTACAGACAATGCTGGCCCTTCGGCTTAGAAATGGAGATGAGCACCAACCCCCAGAGTCAGACACAACTGGACTTAATATCAGGGGAAAACCTTTACCTTTACCTATAGGTTTACAAGGTCTTTAGTCTTCTCTACCAAAGACTGTGGATCTTGTAAAGAATGCTGATGCCTCATCAAACCAAAAATTCCAGGGCTTCATAGCATGATATGAAAATGGATAAAAACCCTGAAAGTTTTTAGGATAGCATATTAGAGTAATATGGATTGAGCTCAGGGACCCCAAGCTAATACGATTTTTTAAAATGAAGTTGGCCCTTATATTCACCAAGTGTCTTTTTATTTCTCTTAGAGTTCCTGGGAAAGGGAATTGCCCTTCAGTAGAAATCACTGAACTCTTTGGAGAAATTGTAAGTTGTAAATCTAAGTTTAATATAATGCAATATAATATAATTGCACATTCACCCTTCTTCTGTTTTCATTCCCACCAGTGGGAATGACATTTAGATGTTCTTTTGCACCAGGTGTATGTTCTGTGTTACTCAACATACCATCTTGATCAGTATATAAAATTCTTTGCATAAATATCCACAGTCACCTTTGTCTTAAAATTTATTAAAATACAGATTGTCTTACAGATGGATTAATTTTAGTAGATCTCTTGCTTCTTTAGAGTGTATGACCCAAACAACCAGCTATAGTTGTTTCCTGGTTTTGACTGATGATAGAAGAGAAAGGGAAAGAAATAAAATAGGAAGAGAGTAGCTATTGAATGCCATGCACAGTTTAGCACAACACACAGTGCAGCTGGCAAGATGACCCCACTTATTCTTTGACCATTCCACATCACAGAAATCATGTGTGGGTGGGACAAATGACAATAGTGGTAAAGACCTGCGTTCACTCATAATATAATCCCATAACCCTAAATAGAACTTTCCTCAAGCTGTTATGAAGAAGAAAGAGGCAAGAGAGAAAAGAACAAGGGAAAATAACTGCAGACTTTAAGGCTGGTATAATTTATCATATTGGATAGCTTAGAACGATCATTTCAAAGAAGCCTCTTGAATTCTCGTGCATATCTTTTTCATCTTTACGAACTGGAGTTTCTTTCTAAGAGAACTTCCATATTTATGAGCCCTTTGTATTTGAAATATTGCATTGCTTTCAGAGACAATTGCACTATGGTATTTTCTTTTATTGAAATTCTGTCAGAAGCCTGCTGTTGCACGTTTTGATTCTGTGTGCTTGTGTATGTGTGCATAAACAAAAACATCCCTCCCCTCAATTTAATACATAATATATAATTTGCTACTACTGCCAGCATTCAAATGCCTGAATACTGTTGAAAAGATGCTTTTCCACATTGTATTTTTAAATTGCATAAGCAGACCAATATGTAAATAATAATTTGTGAACCTATAATATATATATATTTCCAATGTATAGTTCATATAAGTACATCAGGGATGGAAACTGTGTAGCTCTCCAGATGTTGATGAATTGTAGCTCACAACATTCCTTAACCTTGATTGCAATGTCCAGAACTGATGGGACCTGAACTCCAATGGGAAACAGCTGCACAATATTGCCCATTCCTGACATATCCCAACAAATGGAGCTGGGTTTGGGTTCAGTTCTTCAACCCACATTCACCTTGTGACTTAAATGAGAGTTTATAGCATGAAACATCTTTAAAATGTGTGGTGCAGCATGGAAGTGAGAGCCAACTGAAGTTTGTTTCATAAAAGAAGATGTTTCATAAAAGAAAAGCAAGGTGATGTAAAGATAGGTGTACATTAGACTTGTGCAGAAAAAAAATCAGAAGGATCGAAAATCATAAGAAAATCAGAAGTTTTGTATGTCGGAAGCCATATTCAAAGCATTTGCATGGCCCACATCAAATATTTTATAATCAAAACTTACCCCATACTTTTTCATTTTTGTTTTGTAAATCTCAGAAGGCTCCCAAAGTCAGACAGTTTCACATTAAATGCAAGATGAGGAAACAAAACCAAAGCTGAATTAGTGCCTTGCCATTCCTCTTTGAAATTAATGCCCTCTCAACATTAGCAGTGGGAAAAAGAGGGAGCAGTGCATTTTGGGAAGTGCACAGAACTCTGAGAAATGTAGTTTGGGAAGGGAGGAGCCCCATGCCAGAGAATTCAAAAGGCCCTGCCCTAAACTGCATTTCTCAGATTTTCGCTCAGCATCAGAAAGCACCAATCAGCACCAACATATTTTCTTTATTGTTAAAATATTTTTTATAAAAAAAAATTGAAAAAAATTCCAAAATTCTGTGGATAAGTAAAATGTCCTGAAATTTGGTAGGCTAACAGTGGTAAACATGTTCTGCCATTGTAGCAAGTTTCACCTCAGTAGCTTTAAAAATGAGGGAGATAGGAGGCCTGAAGTTTCACCAATTGTAGTCATTTAATTATGTGCAATTACTATAATGAAATTCTAATGAAATTTCATTAGTCTTGTTATAGAAATTAATTTTTTACTAAGTATACTTTAGAAAGACTTTAGAAATAGTGCCAGTGCCCCCCAGCTTTGTAATGACTTTTGAACCATTTTTTAAAATGGATCACACATACCTAGCGTACAGCTGAGAGATAAACTTCTACAACTCTCCACCATTCTGCTGGCCACTTTAAAATCTTGCAGGACAGACTGATAAGAACAGCTGAGAAAGGAACCCCCGCTGAGTGGTTACATTGGGCTGCCTCTAATATTGGACCTTTTTTATTGTCGTCCCCTCTGGCATTGCTGCTGCAGCATTCAAATCAGACATGCAGTCTTGGGACCTCCTCCACCATCACCCCCTTGGCTGCTGTGTTCCACCCTGGCTTGTTCAACCACTATTGTCATTGTTGCCCTTGGAAGTGATGCTGTGGCTTACCATCACTCAGTTTGAACTTTTATTAGTATGCCACCCCCAAATGGACTGGTCTGGGTTAAATAGACCGGACCAGCTGGATGCCTTTTTGGAAATCTTTCATCAGCCCGTTGGCCATTTCTTAAGGACATTCAGTGTGGGATGGATTGGAATAATTTTAAGTGGGGGTGGGTGGTGTGTGACCATGTTTTGAGGGTGTTGAGCTGTTATTTATCAGAGTTTTGGCATTTAAGCCACTGGATTGTAAGATCTGTAATTGTGCTTCAATGCAATGTAAGTTTGATATGTTTTAATATGTTTTATTATGTTTTAATCATTTGAAACACTTTTAATTAATATGTATGTTTTTTATAGTTTTGTAATATTGTGTTCTGTTGATATTGTTATTATCTGAATCTGGCATTGAATTATTACTATAGTTTGTAAGCCACCCTGAGTCCCCTTTCGGGGTGAGAAGGGTGGTGTCTAAGTACAGTAAATAAATCAATATACTCCCTGAACTACCCAGATGGGAAAGCATGTCATTTATGGAGGCCCTGGTAGAATGCCATACATTTGTTTTAGGGTTATCACAAGTTGTCTAAGAAAAGTACAGTTGGACTAACCTATCCATAGTTTCAGGCATCCATGGCTTGAAAATATTTTTAATTTATTTTTAAAAAGCAAACTTTGATTTCACCATTTTCTATAAGGGACACCATTTTAATATGTCATTGTCTATAATGGGAAATAAGCATCCATAGTTTTTGGTATCCATGGGGCAGGAGAATCTGGAACCAAACATTTTTCAAGAAGATAGAGTGAGAATGAACAAAATGCCAAATTACGTTATTTCAGGCTGCTTGGTATTATTATTATTATTATTATTATTATTATTATTATTTAGAGCTTTTATAACCCGTTCTTCTCGACCTCCGAAGAGGGACTCAGGCCAGCTAACAGCAGGAAATTCATACACAAGTAGGATAAACATAATAGCATCGTAATACATTAATACATTAAAATACAGGTCATACAATTACAAAAGCCAGGTCATCAAAGTAAAATCACAAGAGCGAAGGGACAACCCAAGTGGAATACGTTGGGTCAGTATTGATGGTCCATAGGCTGTTCCACACAATCCCCTTCATCATGTGGCTTGTGTCATTAAACTTGCTTTCTGTCCTCTTAAAATGTGGGTCCAGACCTCAAATGGGGTCTCCAGAGCTCAATGTTGGGGTAACAAAAATTGGCAATAGTAAAAGGTTTCTGAGCACCACCCATACATACGAATCTGTTAGCAACAGCATTCAATGTTTACTGTGGACTTCGCAGAAAATGCTTCAGCTGTACTCCACAAAAAAGGAAAATCAGCCTGTTTAGCAAGCCTTGCTGATTTATTTTCAATAAATGTTTGATGTTTATATCAATTTTATATGCCTACATACCTGGGGTCACATAAACATTTCTTGGGTGGAAAGGAGTTGCGAGTGGAAAACGTTTAAGAATTCTTGCCTTAATTGTGTACAGAGCATTCTCCTTCTGCTAGTAGTGAATTCAAATTCAGTTTCGGTTCTCAGTCCATTTCACATATGTGCATAGATTAGGAGATAATGCCATCTTGTTTTTCTCCTGAAGTATCAAAACTATATGATGAACCTCTGATATACTCTAGCCTGTGTCGCTGCTTGAGGAGTTTCCCCTACTTCAGAACCATTCTGAGAAACAATAAAAAAGTAATTTAGTTTATCTTGCCAAAGCCCAGAAGTGCAGCATACAACAAAACCCCATGTGAAAGACCTAGAATACTAGCAGTTATTTTGCAGGCACATAGCCCTTCTCAGAGGAAGGTTTAGTGAGAAATTCCCTTTGAAAGTAATGCTGCCAACTTTCCAAATTAGATTTTAAAAAGAGTTTAGCTGGGAAGAAACTGAAAAGTGAAAGCAACAATTCTTGGTGCTTTCAAGTTGACTCTGACCTGTGGTGATCCTATCACATCCTTGCTGGCCAGATTTGTTCAGATGTTTGCTTTACGCTGAATATAGCCTACAACATACAACATTCCCTGCCAGTTTGCATTCCAAATGCCTATCAGGCCCTATGGTTTTCAGAGAGAAAACTGGGTTCAGCTTCTACACCTTTACTTGCCATGTAGAAAAGGGTATTTGAGAAGGTATGAATTACCTGGTTGCATAACTAACAACACCTTCTGAAATTTAATCTACACAAATGTTAAATGTACAGGAACTCTCTCTGGGTTTCATTCTTCCTGATTCTGTTCTGATGGCATCTTAAATTCAGTAAGGATCTCTGATTTAAATATTTACACATTATCTACTGCAGTCAAGCCTTGGCTTTTACTTGTCGACAATATTGCAGAGAGGAAAGTCTAATGGGGGAGAGCGTATCCAGGATATTATTCAGATTATTTATTTATTTGATTTATATCCTGCCTTTCTCCCAAGGTGAGACTTAAATTCTTTAGGGTTCAGCAAGCTCTCATGAAGGAGCTAGCAAATCAAAAAGTTACTTGACACCTGCATCCATCTTCTTTATAATTGTAATCTTGAAATATAGGAGAGACAGCCAGTTCTGGCTGGTAAGACCAGTGTGCAAAAGAGGCTACATTTGGAATCCCTGCTGAAAAACAAAATAAAACATCTGCCTTATTCAGATAATCCTGCAGGGTATCAACTATACCAAATATCTTATCAGCAGTATTGTGCTGCTTCAGTATGTATGGCTTTGTTAGAGTATCTTGCAGAACTCCAGTTCAAGAGTTTAACTCTTAATCCCATATGATCAGGATTTCCTCTCAAGACTTCGACACCTTGCCTTGATATCCTACAAACCTTTGAATTTGCATGCAATTTTGGAAAAACTGTCTCTGCTTTGGTCTGATTTAAAGAATAGCCCTTTCTTGATTCAGTATTGCAACTTCATAAAATGTGAAACCAGCAGTCTTAAGTCAATTTAAGACTGTTACAGTGGTTAGCTCTGAAGTCTATGCTCATTCAGTCTGGTTCCCTTATGTTTATTCAGAAGTGAGATCAACCCTATCATTAGGAAGGGTTGATCTAAAGACGTCATCAGATGGGGGGAATTTAGCCTCCTTGGACTCCTTCACCCCGATTTCTGGATGGAACCCCATTCTGGCCATCACATGATGCTGTGTGACTTCAGGTGGAGGGCCTACTCCCACTCAGGGTAAAAGCGTCACTGTGTTGTGCAGGCTCCAATGAAGTCAGCACAGGTCCTCTCCGGAAGAGTGAAATTTTCTCCATCTGGTGGGGACAGCATTGCCAAAAGGGAGCTACGGCATAGGGAACAGATTTGCCCTGTTGCCCCTCTCCTTTTGGTGATGCCAGGTAAAGAGCTCTGCTTCACCTGGCTTTTGTGATGAGGTCCTAAGGCAGATGCCCCAAGTACTGATTTTAGACATAATGCTTTCACTTTTCATTTTTTTATTCTATTTTAATGTACAGGGATGGGAATGGAACTTGTAGGATGTTTTGACTCAGAAGTCCATGTTACTTTGCTGATGCCAAGTCCTATAAAGCTTAACTTCAGTGCATGGGTATGGGGCCACCATTTGCTATTCCTCCTCAAGTGTTTAAATGTCTTAGGCACACTCTACTGGGAAATAAACTCAACTGTGGTGCTTACTTATAAGTAAATCTGCTTAAGGTAGGAGACTTTATATGATATCTATAGATGAAGAAATCTGTGAGCAAAACAATTCTCTGCCCACCCTGTTACTTTTGCTGCTGACCCATGTTGTGTCCTTGTCTTATCAGCTGTTCCTCCTGCATAGGAATGCTCCTGCAGCAGGTTTTCTCACCACACAGATATGCCATGTCCTCTGTTTGTCCTTTCCTATATCCATTCTAATAGTACAAAAAAGTAGTAGAAGAAGAAATCTAGCCAGATGGTACTTAAAGGTAGCGCTCTGGATCTACCCCAGCTATACAAGTGCTTGCTAAGCAATTTCAATCTAAGCTATCCTGAAGGGTTTCTGTTAATTCAGTAAGAGCAAAATTATAAAATACCAGCAAAGGAAACACGTGCGTGTTTTGTGTGTTGGGATGTCTAAAAGGATCTGAAATAACCTAAAGGAAAACAGTCACTTTTGATAAATACCAGGTGGAGTGTAATTGATTAGAATGCTGCAGCATTACATAACCATTAGCCACGAGGTTGTCCACTATTCTGCCTTGTGCCTAGCCAAAAATACAATGAGATCTAGGTGAGCCCTTTCTAAATAAGATCAATGAAGGTTGCTTAAAGATAATTAAGTCATTTTTCAGCCAGTGCTTTCTGATATTTCCTATTCTCTACATAATCTGGAGTACATCTACACTGTAGAATTAATGCAAATTTAAACCACTTTAACTGCCATGGCTCCATGGCAGTCATGGTTTGCTGGGGAACCAGTACTCTTTGGCAGAAAGGATGACAGTCTTGTAAAACTACAATTCCCATGGGTTACAGATTCTCCTTCTTCAAAACAATTGTGGTAACAGGCACAATGGGGCAACATGCTGCTCATCCACTGGGTTTAAATGCTGGTTTAGGTATGGCACACTGGATGTTCTTCAGCATCACACACAGGGGGAATACAGAAGAGAATAGGTAAAGAGGTGATACAGAAATACATGACTAGCTAGTGCAAATGATTCCAAATCTCAAAGATCAGATGAATTACATCTAAGGGTATTAAAAGCACTTGAAGAAGTAATCTCAGAACAACTAGTAACAAAGGGCCCTTCCACACACTCCTATATCCCAGAATATCAAGGCAGAAAATCCCACATAATCTGAGTGTAGACTCAGATAACACAGTTCAAATCAGATATTGTGGGATTTTCTGCCTTGATATTCTGGGATATAGGGCTGTGTGCAAGGACACATAATCTTTGAGAATTCCTGGAGAAAGGAAGCTGTAATTGCAAACTGGAGAAGGGCAAGTGTTGTCCCCATTCTCATAAAGAGAAAAGACAAGACCAAAATAATATCCAGCCAGACATCACTTTCAAGAAAGATTCTAGAGCAGATCATTACACATACTATTATGGAGTGCTGCAAAGTTGGGCAGTGAGTGGGAGACAGAATAGCTCAAGAGAGACCTACGGTGCAGCTCTACTATTTAGAAGCCATTGCAATTATTGTTTAACATGGTTGCTTAAAACTTATGTCTATGGGGGGAGGGGGTTATATAGGTGGTAATCCTCTTTTAGGGGAATGTAATTGACAGTGATTTCATTATACCATCTCCCAAAAGGTGATGTCTATGTTTCTCCTTCCCTCTCCTGTTATCACATGATTACCGCTGTGCTGTTGCTGTTTCTAGCAGGCACGACACTCCAAAATCCTTTCCCCCATTTATTGCTATTATCCATCAATATACCAGAGCACAGTTCTACTGATTCTAATATAATTGAAGTAGATTAATTTTAATAACTAAAATGCGAGCATAACCATTAGATGAAATGGGAATAAAATTGCTGCCATTGCAAGATAGATTACAGTTTCTTTTTAATAAATTTTAAAACAGCTGATTCTGAATTCTTACCTTTGTTTAAAAAATGCAAGTGGAGACAGACTTGGCATTTCAATTATTCTGTAAATGGAGTTTATGCAGAACTTAATGAAGTAGTTAGTAAAAGATAAAAATGCAACGGAAAGGTGGGAGGTAGAACATTATAATTTTTTTCTCTGCTCCCTCCAGATATTCTAAGAATGAAAATAATTTGAGTTTCTCAAAAAAAAAAATCAGTTTGAATACCAAAGATCCACAAATAGCAGGAAAAAAAATCTGTCAGGGCTCCTCCATGAATTCTTAAGTATAGATGTTAATGTAGCACTCTGGTAGTAGAGTGTTACATTCAACTGTGAGGAATATAATAAATTAGGAAAACATGGTAAACCAGATCCAGTGGTTCATAAAAGAATATCTTAAATATTAATAAT
This sequence comes from Anolis sagrei, assembly GCF_037176765.1. Classification (NCBI taxonomy): domain Eukaryota; kingdom Metazoa; phylum Chordata; class Lepidosauria; order Squamata; family Anolidae; genus Anolis; species Anolis sagrei. The sequence continues at coordinate 141,682,192 of NC_090022.1, forward strand.
TTTGCAGAAGTGGAAGTCAGTCTCAGGACTGCAAGGGTATCTTCTCAGCCAGTGCTCTTTGTGATCTAGGGATACCATAAATCAGTGGGTCTCAACCTGTAGGTCTCATGTGTTTTGAAGGCCTAATGCCATAAATGCTTGGGGTTTGGATGCAGAAATGTATCTGGAGTGCTCAGAAACACACCCTCAAAGGAGAAATTTATTTATTTATGTATGTATTTCAGACATTTATATCCTGTCCTATCTCGACCTCCGCAGAGGGACTCAGGGTGGCTGACAACAGAAGCATAAACATACATCTTAGATAACAACAATATAAAACATTATAAAAACATCATAAAAACATTAAAACATTAGAACAATCACCAGAATTAAATTGTCATCCTACACACAGTCCATTCAAGTCCATCAGAGTCCATTAAACCATAGCTCTACCATCATGTCGGTCTAGTCTGCAAAGGCCTGATCCCACAGTCTGGATTTCACCTTTTCATGGAATGTCAGGAGGGAAGGAGCTGAACTGATTTCACTTGGGAGGGAATTCCGTAGCTGAAGGGCCAGCACAGAGAAGGCTCTGTCTCTTGTACCTACCAACTGCAATTGCGGTGGTGGGGGGACAGCAAGCAGAGCCTCTCTGGATGATCTTAAGGTCCTAGGTGGTTCATAGTAGGAGATAAGTTCGGACAGGTAAACTGGGCCACACACACCCATTTTTTTCTTCAGCTCAGATTAGCTCTGAACCCAAAAGGATCTACAATTCTCTCCCTGCCAGTTTATGTGGTTTCCTCAAAAACAATCCTTGCTCGTTCTGAGAATTCAAAATGACCTGTTTTCTTTTTGGCAGTTTTGGGTGCTGGCTTTGGAAAACTGCAATTTGTTTTTCCAGAGCATGAACTTTGGTTTTGTAGGCTATAATCCCTTTCAAAGCACCTAATTCACAGATTTCTGCATGAAAGCACACATTACGAGTGATTCTTTTTGCTCCCATAGTTTGATATAAACTATAGATTGTAACATTTCATTAACCAGGACATCTTTAAGTACAACACACTGGAAATAAGTCCACATCTGGATGAATACTGAAAACTGTCATTCTGTTTCTGGAGATCCAAACAGTTCATCTTAATTACCCAGATGCTCCTAGTTTTGCTGCTGAATCAGATTCTTTTTGTCTTTTTGGAGAGAGCTACCTTGAGTGCTGCGAGGAATGTCTCTCCCTCTGAGAAGTTTGACCTGCTCATTTGACAGAATCATGAGGTCTGGGCTATTCACATATTCTATTGCTTTCATAAATTGAGGACTAAGCACTTTTATTATTCCTGGCGCAGTTGCTATTTCCTTGGACCTTTGGGGTAATTGATTTCTTTTTCCATTTCCTGGTCTGTACATGTGCATAGCCCAAAGGTATTTCTTTCTAAACTAAAGTCACATCTCTCTTTTTGAACATATAGGCAAAACCTTCAGGGAGGGAAATGTAAAGCTCATGGAATAAAAGACACTTTGACTTACTTGCCTTACAGAATAGATTAGAAATGCACAGATTCTGTAGAAACAGGGGATCAATCAGGAAACATCTGATGCTATCACATGCTTTAGGAACTGTTTTTCAATTTTCATAACTTGAGTGCCCATAAGTTACATGACACCCTTTATGAAAAATAAACTGGGGATGTGATCTTTAAGCTCTTTCTTTTCTGTGTTTTACTCTCTTACTGTGCTTTGGAAAATACGTAACTTGAATTTGAATTTGTTAAAGCATCCTACTGATTTGCAAGTAAGCATTAACAAATGCAATGGGACTCACTTCTGTAGGATTTATCATGGACCATATGGTGCAAAACTACAACTAGTTCAGCTAAAGCAGGTTAAAAAAAGAAGCTCTCACAATAAAAAAAGACTGCAATGAGAAAAAGTAGGAGAAAATTTCAATATTTTTTGGAATTATACAAAGATAAACATTGTTTTCCATATGACTAAGTTTTCTTCGGCTTAGAAATGGAGATGAGCACCACACCCCAGAGTCAGACATGATTGGATTTAATGTCAGGTGACTACCTTTACCTTTACCTAAGTTTGTTCTATTTTGAAAAATTAAAAAAATACTTTATGGTTTATTGTTCATGTAGGGGGTATTCAAATTTTTAAGTGATTTGGGCCTCTAAAGCACAACTTACAAGTTATGTTAATCTAGTCCTGTCAACGAGTGTAGATCCAGACTGGAACAAAAACAATTTTATGTATTGGGTAGGGATTAGCTGCCTTGATAATCTATATCATGAGAATGGTTGGATAAACATTGAATGAACGAATGAATGAATGAATGAAACATGTGATTGGAAACCATCACTTCCTAGGTTCTCTTTCCTTGTTGGTAGAGGGACTGAAAGAAGGGAGTGATGGTTTGATCCTTCTTTTTCATCCCTTCTGAAATGTTAGTTTGCATCTTTCTTGAATAGTTCTCTCCCATTGATTCCAGTCCACTGGGCCTGTGCTAAGGATAAGGCAGTTGTCTCCAGTTAGAGCCATTGTAGTACAGTGATTTGAATGCTGAACGAGGACTCTAGGAAAACAGGGTTCAAATCCCCACTCTGGCATGCAAACCCAATGTGTGCAAGTTGTGTTTTTTTTCTGCCCCAGAGAAAGGCAACAGCAAACATTACCCCAAACAAACCTTTCCAAAAAGAACCTCTTATCATAATAGGTTCATCTTTGGGTCACCGTGAATCAGAAATGCCTCGAAGGCAACTGTCTGAGGGATTATACGTCTTTTGATGTGACCATTTCAAAACCTTCTCCTACCCATCTGTTTCCCATCCTAAATGACATCTTCAGCTTTTTACCTGGTTAATCATCTGCCTTTACCTGAATGATTTCACTGTTATATAAAGAAACTAAACCACTGGTTCAGAAACACACATTTGTGAATATAATGTGCAGTGTTGTTCTAATTTCCCCTTCTAGAAAAAGAAATAGTCTTCCTTGAAAATATTTTCTGCATTTCAATTGATGTACTCAAGCCAATATGTTGCAAGGTACCATATAAATAGAAAGAATACATTGATGTAGTAATTTTTCAAAGGCTGAAAAGCCTTTGGATCTCCATATCTTTTTGGCCTAGAACCCCAGTTATCTCTTCTTGGCAGGGACAATGGTAAGGGATGGTGGAAAGTGTAGCTGAAGAAAAATTCAATGACCAAAGATCCCTATCCTGCCTTATACCATTTTAAGTGATGGTTAACACAGGGAAGCCTAACATGCAGTCTCAATATTAGAATCCAATGCTGATATTACCATTCCATCTTAAAAATCATATTTTCATCTAACTGCTAGAGAATTTTTATATCTAATCTCCACATACAATGTGTGCTATCAAGGAAAAAGTCACAGCTCCTGTTCAATACAAACCCCATTATTAGCAATGCTATCAGGCTACTTTATCTAAAATCCAATTAATTATTCTATCCTCTCTTTTACTCAACCTTGTGAGAACATCTACTACTTGATAAAGATTAATAACCCTAAGAAAAGTACCATAATTCAGCTTTTCCAGTTAATATGCGAAGCTTCCTGAATTGCTAATGATGTTCAGCTACCTGATATCCCACTAGGAACTTTAAAAAAAGACCTCTGACCTGTTCAGGTTTTTGGTTATTTTTTAATACTCAAGCTGCAAGCAAATGGCAGTATTGATTTAATTGTTTTTAAGAAAGATGGCAAATGGAAATAATTGAAAGAGTAATTTGCAACTTAGCCTAGAGAGCTCTCTTTGAAAATATGTGCCTGAATTTTCTAAACACTACTGTCGCTATCTATTTTATTTGGCTGTATAACAATGGAAAAAGAAACTTTAAAAAAATAAAGTACAACTCTGAACTTTCCAAATAGTTTGTCACAATTAGTTTCCCGCATCCAGAAGTATTTCAATTCTGAGTTTTAGTCAGTTTTGAAATGAACATCACAATGCTATAGTCTACTAGCTATGATACAAAATACTCTTAAATATGAGACCCCATATTATACTTTAAGAACTAGCTGAAACAGTCACAGTACACTGAAAGAGAAGTAAAGCTATATCCCACAATGCTTACATTGTAGTGTAATGTGGTCATGCCTTAGTTATTACTAAAACAATCTCAGAACAAATAGCCTATTATCTGTCACAAGTTCCTTATAAGACATGAATATATCAACAGTTCTCTTTCTATGAAGCCAGAGAACGTTGAAAGAATGAAAACCTGCTTTCCAATATCTGATTCGGAGGATTTGTGGTGTGTTTGTATTGTACCTTGATCTAAGCCACCTCACAGTGTTAGTGTCACCTTGTTCACCTTTTGAGCTCTTCTAAGATGGATAAAAACACTACAACAAACCTGCCATCAGCACTTTTACATTTGGGGCACCTTCTTATTTATCTCATTCTCATTACTGCAATTACAAGCTGGGTATCCAAAATGCTTTGGATATGGAGTTTTGATGGATTTTGGAGTCCCTGTATTTGCATTTGGAGATGGCATCCAAGTCTAATTCATATATACCTTACACACATAGCCTGAAGGTAATTTGATATAATATTTTATTTGTGTGTGTGTGCAAGAAACAAAGGTTGTGTACACTGACTCATCAGAAAGCAAAAGTGTCAACTGCCTTAGTCACCCAATTTGGGATTTAGGAGCATTTGGGATTTCTGGCTAGGGGATGCTCAACCTGCATTGCTTACTTCTGTTTGTCCAAACTTATGGATGGCTTTTGTTTGTTTTTTGTTTTGCAGCATTTGACTAAGGCCCCTTCCAGACAGGACCTTTCTCACTTTTTACCTGAGGCATCCAAATGAAGCGAATTAATGCAGAGTAAACTGGGGTTTCCCAGTTTACTCCACAGTAATTAGACACCTGGAAAGATGTGGACCTTAAGGTAATGTCCAGATCTTACCAGGTGTGGGCACATCTTATGCCCAGCAGTTGAAGTATGAAGAACCCTAACTCTTGCAGGTATTTTTTCCCTATAAGCGGCACCTGTTCCTATAGCTCACTTTAGTCAAATATTCCAAATCTACAAGAATTACAAGGCAGAACAATCAATCAGCTTTGTATACAGTGGGAATGCTAACCAAGAGAATGAATACACAGCATTTCTGCTTGCTATATTTTTTGTCTTTAAAGGTAACAGCAAGTGTACACAAAGGTCTTTACACCTTTCCCTTCTGTTTAACTCAAGCCCTTTTTCAAATAATAGCGATATCTAAAATCGACTGACTCTATCTTCATCGCTGAGCAGGAACCAGCTGAGTTGCAGTCATAGAATCTGGAAAAAGGTGGCATGTTGACAGAGGTCCTCATGTTGCTGTTATTATTTTACCTGCAAACCACCTTCCATGTAATGCTTTTGCAGCTGCAATTGCTGCTGCTATTGAAGGGGATTTTACATAGACGTTGCCCTAAGGTGATTTTTTGTCTACATAAAGGTGGACAACTCCTCCATGTTTGTTGCATTCCTCGATCACGTTGTCCTTGATTTCTGTATTCTAGCCTGCTTCCTCTTGAGTTTGAGGGTTAAATGTGTTGGAAAGCTGGAAACATTGTGTTGCAAGGGGTTGTACTGAAGCAGCTGCAGCCAAGTCTTCACTTTGCTGATAAAGTGTTGTTTGCAAATCTGTTACAGCACTAAACGCTAATGAGCCACTCATCTGCAGAGCTTATTGTGCAGCTGGAGGAATCTAAAGACCAGTACACACTATCAAATGAAGGCAGTCAGTTGTTCCCAAGTCAATTACAGTCCTTTCTAGTTCATCACTGTCCAAAAATGAGCTAGCACTGGACACAGCTGTGTGTTCTGTTACATGACCTACTTTCATTGGTCTTCCAGACAATTCATAGAATCATGGAAGCATAGAGTTGGAAGAGACCACATGGGCCAGCTATGCAAACCATGCAGGAAATGCACAATCAATGTACCCCTGACAAATGGCCATCCAGCTTCTCTTTAAAAGCGTCCATGGAAGGAGCTTTCATCACACTCTATTTAGTTGTTCCAAACACATTTAGGGCCCTTCCACACAGCCATAAAACCCAGAATACCAAGGCAGAAAATCCCACAATATCTGCTTTGAACTGGGTTATCTGAGTTCACACTGCCATATATCCCAGTTTAAAGCAGTTAATGTGGAGTTTTATTCAGCTGTGTGGAAGGGGCTTTAGTTGTTCCAAACCATTTTAGCACACTCTGAATCTGAACAAGTGATAAATCCATACCCTTTGGAACACCCACTTTCACTGTCCATCATCAGCTGGATGCTTTCAATCCAACTAAATGGCTCAAGGATTCCACAAAGCATATCTTCAGCTATGTTTAAGTGTAAGGATCCCATATAGAGCTTCATGGGGTCTGAACTGCCCTTTTGTATACTATTAAGTTGTTGATATTTGATCAAGTGTGTTATTAGAATTATAAATTTAAAAACATACAAAGAAATCCAATAGCACTTATAATGACATGAGCTGTCAGTGAGAAATGACAAATATTTATTCAGCACATTATATTAGGTGCTCTGAATCTCTTTTATATATACAAGCATAAATGCAAAGTAACACCATTAAAATAGTTTAATTTCATTGCTGTGCAAAAAGCAGGAAACAGCTCTTGTGAATAATATTTATACATCTCTTCTCTCCTTTTCATTCCTCTAGCCCATGCTTTTGGTTAAATTAGTCTTATCACATTTGTCCTTTTGAGATCTGTGGAGGTGAATTGCATTTTGCTGGAATTAACAACATAATCAACTGCAGCAAGTCTGAGGTCTTGAAAAGGTCTGCATTTCCTGAAAATAGTTTATATCGTATCACAGTGTAGTACCGACACAATGTGTACAGGTGGCAAAGTGTTTTAAAGGGCAAAAGATTATACATCTCCCGGGGTTGCAGTGAAATAATGAAGGCAGCACTTGTGATTGATGACATAGGGATAAGAAACTAGCCGATTCTTCCTCTAGCACTGAAGAGACCTTAACAAACACAAGAACCTCTAGTCATTTGTTAGTATTAGCTGCATGAATAGAAATCATCAGGAGGCTCTGAGTCAAAAGTTAGCAAAGCTTTGCTAGTCTGGATCTCCGAGTACTACTTTAGGCAATGCCAAGCCAATGTTTTATGACTACAGAGAAAATCTTGCCAAATGGTGTTCAAATCATGAAATGAGATAATAGGTTTCAGACTGCCCTGTAGTGGCACCCCAAATCTTGCTTCATGTGACACATATCCCAACTGATAGTGGACCCAGGAAAGTAATCTCCCGATAAGCAATCTATTAATTGCTTTGAAACAGTGGGTTTATTTGCTTTTGTCTGTTTCTACAGACTCAAGAAGGATTCTGAGTTGTACACATGGCAATAGATTGGACATTGGTGTTCTGTCTCATTCCTTGTATGTATATCATTTTTTTATTGGATTAATTCCCAATATTACAAAAACAATGAACGAAACCACAAAATGCAAATATATTATTTCTTCACTTCACTTAGGCGATCCCTCGTTGTCTGAGTATGATGGCCTTTCAAGTGTAGTGTCTTGGCGGTGGGTTCATAGGTGACTAGGAGGCCTATTCTTGATCTGCATGTTCTTCCACAGTGAGGGCATCGGTTTCCAGGTATAAGGGGATCTCAGTTAGGGTTGGCTTGATGCGCCTTCCACTTGGCACATTTCTCCCTTTCACCCTCCATTTGTGCTCTTTGAATTCCCCAGCACTGCTGGTCACAGCTGACCTCCAGTTAGAGCACTCAAAGGCCAGGGCTTTCCAATTCTCAGTGCTGATGCCACAGTCTTTAAGGTTAGCTTTAAGCCCATCTTTAAATTTCTTTTCCAGTCCACCAACATTACATTTCCTATTTTTGAGTTGGGAGTATGGTAACTTCTTTGGGAGAAAACATGTGCTTTGAGAAAACATGTGCAGGTTACTTCCATGTAGGTATGTGATTTAGACTGTGCATCTCAATCTAACACACAAAGCATTAGTGCCTTATCTATATATGCTCCCTTTAAAGGATCTCTGAGCTCAGAGGGGAGGAGGGAAAGCACTTCTAAAGTACCTGCTCTCTTCCAAATCATTGTTCATAAACCATGTAATGATATTTTTACAATTTGGAAACTGACTTCTTTTAAAACATGAGTTGTTAATATTTGCTGTGAAAATATGGGCAGTGTTACTCTAACAGCTCGCTCTGGATCAAGAGAGAGCTTCTTTTTTTAAAAAGGGCATGCCGTTGGCTCATTCAAAGCAATTTGCAAATAAATATATTAAGGCATTTGCTTCTCCCTGGATTGGAACAGCAGACCCATCTCTGTTAGATCTTACTATCCCAAAATGGTAGGGATTAAGATGGCATGCAGTTGGCCTAATCTAAAAATCTCAATCATTGAAATAGATTCTACAGTCCATGTTCTAGCAGTCTTCTTGATTTTGTCTTAGGAACTAGCAACACTTATGAAATCCCTTCCAAAATAAAACTGAGTCATTTTTCTTTCCAAGAGTTTGGCACAATTAGAAATGTAAAATGTGCATTAGCTGGTCAGATACCTGATTTCTCTTCACCCTTCCTCTGTCCTAGTTGGGAAGAATGACATATCAACTTGTCAAACCTAGAATATCATGTTTAAACATCATAAGTACTACAGAGAAAATGTCATGAATGCAGCATTCTTTGCACGGGTGGTTTTTCAGATACCTTATTTAATTAATTGGCAGAAGGTTTCAAGTTGATCAATGAGCACACCACACACAATATTGTCTGTTGTATAACACTTGCTGTATTTCCCATCAAAGTGGTACCTCTTTTATTGAGTTAGTCAGTGGCTGAATCATTTTTCTTGTTCTCGGAACTTTGCCTCTAGGTATGTTTTCTCGTTTTACCTGCGAGACTAGAGGAAAGTTTGTTCAGCCCACAACTTTTGGATTTAAAGATGCCAGCTGCCCATTTGTCATTAGGAATGTGAAAATCTGTCAGTCCCATTCTTGCTGCATTTCTCAGAAGCCCACTGGTGTTCTTGTTCTGCCCTATTTCTTTATTGAGTTCTGTGATTTTCTTTTTCTTCCTGTACAGAAATTTGTGTCTCTTTTTATACAAATTCAGCAAAATGTATGCATTTCATAAAATAGTATGCACACTTTACTTATATACACATGTGTAACCTTTTTCTCCCACTGAGCACAACTTTTTGCAGTGTCCAAACACAATTGGAAGACAAGTCACAAGCCTGGAAAAATTATGGCTGCAACTATTTATATAGGATGTATGTAATAGTATTTAATGAAGGCATGGAAGAACAGGAAGCCAAGACCTAGAGGACTTCTTCCCTGCTTTATCTTGGGCAAAAGAACTCTGACACCAAGCCATATGGAACACTTTCCCACCACTGACCATACCAAAGAAAGGACACTTTAATTAGCCCTGTGACTATGGGCATCCCATGGGGGGGGGGAGAGATGGAAAGTGGGGGAAAGCATCTTGAAGAGTGGGAACCCATCTTACCCCAGCAAGGTCTGTCTTCATGTTGGCCAGCAATCTCGTAATGTTTTCACATCTTCTTCCTGCTTTCCTCCGCTTTCCGCCACTTCCCATTGCTTTCTTAAATCAGGAATCAGGGAACACCTGACTCTTGAAAATGGAGTCTTGTTACCATCTTCACATGCTGGCAAGAAGGATTCCCACAGGCAGCCACCAGAAGTAGCTATGTGTTGTGGGATGGCCTCCATGGGACTACATTTGCCAGCTTATGAAGACAGTAAGAAAACAGGGGAAAATTAAGGTGGGATAATGTCATTAAACAGGAGTGTACCCAGGTTGGCCCCAAAAGTTAATCATCTCACATCATCTGCTGTATAACCAGAAGAGGAGATAAGATAATCCACCTTAATTCTGAAGGTGCCTTTGGTTGCTCCACATGGCTTCTGGAGACAACCTTCTCCCTGTAATTTGCAGCTAACATGATCAAGAGTTTAATGCATCACGGCCATTTAAACATTCCTGTACTACATTGTCTTTATGAGGAGCAAAACAATTCCTTCTTAGCCCTGTAGAAACTAGCCAAAGTCTCAACTAGTCAATAGATAGGCCGGGCTGGGCAAAGAAAGAAAAATAAGCTGAAGGAGAAGCAATGATTGCCTAAATAGCCACATTGCCCTCTCCAGATACATCTAAACCCGTGTCTTTTTCAGAGGTGTGTGTTTGTGTGTGGTCTTTGCATATACATGTGTGAATATGAGAGAGACAGATAGATCTTAAGACATCACATTCCCAAACTGGAGATTGTGTGACTTTCTACAGTGCACACATCTTCATATTACTTATACACATAGTTCACAACACATATTGAAAACCTTGGAATTTTTTGGATTTCTGGGGCAGGATGTGCTCTGTTCTGCTGCTAATTTCTGGAGACACAAGGTGGTTATTTCTACAGGGAAATAAAAACAAACACATCTCTATCTCTAACTGTTATCCTCTTGGTGGTTCTTGCATCATCTTGATATAAAATCATAGAATTGGAAGACAGTTGCAGAAAATAAGCTGGCTCCCTTTTCAAGATGAGATCCCTTCAGGTATTTGAACATGGCTAACATGGCCTCCATTAACCTTCTCTTCTCCAAGTTAATATGCCAAGTTCCCCAAGCCATATTAAACTTGTACTATTTCAGTGATTTCAACTGGTTTACATAGACTTAATTATAATATTCGATTATGGCAATTGTCAGCCATTTCATATGGTTACCATTTTCTGGCTCTGCTGTGTCTCTTCGTGTGCAGGGTCTGATGAACTGCATTTCACCATTGTAAACGGAAATCAGAAGAAGCAGTTAATTTGATGACTTTTACTCAGCAAATGACTTAAGAGAATGATCTGGCACTTGGTCATGTAGCCAAGGATGGTCCATTCATGTTCTGAAGTAAAGGGCTAACAATAGCTTATTTACAGTGTATGATATTAAAACTTGACAAGTGACCTCCAGCATGTTTAGAGGCATGTACTTCACTAATAACCTGGATACTTTCATGAAATTAGATTAGTTTGTTAGGTTAGGAACAACAAGAACAACAACGGTTTTATTACCTACTAGGTCTACTATTGTGATATGTCTTCATAGAAGTATATAGAGTTTGTATTTTTTTTATATAAAAATGCAATTTTTCAATCTATTGAAGCCTATGGACTTCATGAAGGTCTGCTCTACCCCTGATACTTTTTTGTTGCCCATTCAATAGTGGTATTGTAACAATGAAATATTGTTACAATACCACCAACCTTCCATAGTTTGTTCTCATTCTACCATGTATTCTGCACTAGACTGGGGGCCCCATTTTAAGAAGGATATAGAGAAGTTAGAATGGGTTCACAGTTTGTCAACATAGAATGAATCTACACAGTATAATTAATGCAGGTGGACGTTAGCTGCCATGGCTCAGGGCTATAGAATCCTGAGATTTTTAGTTTGCTGAGGCTCTAGCACTTTTTGGCAAAGATTATTAATACCTTATAAAACTACAACTCCCATGATTACATAGCTTTGAGCTATGGCAGTCAAATTGCATTGATTCTATAATGTAAATGCACCCAAAGATGATAAGCAAAATAGAAACCAATAGATGCACAGAAGTGTTGAGGAAGTTGAGAATGTTCAGCTTGGTGAAGAAAAAGAGATGCCGTGTTTGCACTCTTTAAATGCCTAAATAGCCATCACAGAGAGAAGGGTGCAGGTTGTTTTCTGCTGCCCCAGAAGGTAGGAAACAGGCATAATGATTTTAATTTACAGAAGAGTAAATTGTGATTGAATATTAGAAGGAACTTTTTGATAGTGCTTCAGCACTGGAGCTAATTACTTAGGTAGTAGGATCTCGAGCTCTATTTCTGGACATCATCAAAAAGACCCCAGATAGCTATTGGCTGTGCTTCAAGCACTGAGTAGAGGATTGGATTTAATGGCCTATAACCCCCCCTTCTATGCTTCTAATACCAGTCTTTATAACTGGCAGCTACCATGACATCTCCAGATTTTCTAACCTAATGAAAACCTGACTTTCTGCCATGTTTCTGAAGTCAATAGGGCAGAACCTTTAATTTGTTTTGACTATAATCTTGGTAGCGGAAATAGTCATACAGTCAAATGTCGTTGCTCCTTGTTAGGACCTTCAATATGTACATAACCCTAAATAAGAAATTCATTTCAATTCATCAAATTCAGTATTTTCTCTGATTTCTGACAAGGCGAATACAAAATGTAGTTTTGTTTTCATTCTTAATGATACATTAGCATATCATCATCTTAAAAAAATGTTTCCTGGACTGAAAAAGAATCTTCTACACACCAATACTCCTCTAAAGCATTATTCTGCCATTGTTAAGAAAATTAATTAACAAAGGGCAGAATTGATAATTTGATGGAACCCAACAAATAGTACTGCACCCACTAATGCACTAATTAATGGCAATCAATTATACCATTAATTGTATTTTTTTAGTATGGAGATTGAATCTATAATAATCATCAGTCTGGTAATTTGCATGCTTTTAATGGATGGTGTGTGAATGGAAATTCTGAAAAAACAGATTGGATAACAAAGTGAACCAAAATTTCACAGTGTGCATAACAGGTTCCATTAAGTGGTTGATGCTTCCATTAAAATGAAAGTTAAAACCAACAACATTCAAACCTGAGTGGTATCAAGAAGACACTGATAAGTAGTATATAATTACTATTGGGAAAAAATGTAAGGAGTTCTACATTAAGCAGTTAATATCACCCTTGATGTAAGTGTTCAAAAGTTACTAGTCCAGGAAAAAAGGGGTGGGTAGAGACTTCTCTAGCCAGAGGCACATCTATTAGGAAAGGGAGAAAAGAAAATGCATTTAAACCTGCCATTTTGACTGCTTGTCAGATGCCCATTCTTTCCTGCCACTGACCATCAGGCTAGTTGCTAATATGTTACACTAATGTTGTGCCTCTTTTTTTCTAGTAAAATCTAAAGATGTAACTTGATGAGACTATTTGTACAAAATATAGCTATGTTATAGTTGGTCATGCCAAAAATGTATTTCCTGATTCCACTTGTCGTGGAATTGTAATGACTGAAATGCTCCCCTCTCATCCCTTTTTAGAGCCTCCCAGTTGTCTGATATTTGTTATTAGCCATCCCCCTGTTTTAGATTCATACATGCACTTTAAACTGTAAGTTTAGTCTGCTTTTTAATCTGTCTCTTTTATAACATGTTTTTAATCTGCTTTTTATCTGACCTACTTGGGAACTGCGATTCCCTTCCTTGGGCACCTGTGCCCCATTTTATACTGTGCTGGTCAAAGTCCGTAATAAATCATTGATTGATTGATTCCACTTCAAAATAGTATGGACGGCTTTAAGTTTCCACTTGTCTACAAAAACCCCACTGGATGGCCTTGGGAAAATAATAGTCTCTCAGAAGGCAAAGGCACCCCCCCCCCCCCAGCCAAAAAAAAACCTGACCTGTCTGATGAGGTCAGAGTACACCTAGTTTATGAATAAGAAAGCTTGATGGGAATCACAGGTAATATTGTCTGTGCATTTCATTTCTGATCTTTTTTTACAATTCAAAATCCATTTGATAAAAATTTTAGAAAACGAGAAGAAAACAGTGCCATGTGAACTATATTGAACTTCATGTTTTCACATTGATGTGGCATTGAGGGCTGTGCAGTGGTTGAAGTGTGGAGGGATGGGTGTCGTTTTTTGTGATGTGTGATGGGAAAAGCATGCAATTTCATTTCATGTTTCCGGTCTCAATTCAAAGTGTAGGTTATTACCTATAAAGTCCTAAATGGACTGCCTATCTTCATGATCGCATCTCCCCCATGTACCTGCCTGAGTGTTAAGATCTGCTGGGAAGGTCCTCCTCATGGTCCCGCCATCATCACAAACTCAGTTGGTGGGGATGAGGGAGAGGGTCTTCCCAGTGGTGTCCCCCCGGCTTTGGAACACCCTCCACCAGGAGATTAGGCAGGCCCCCACACTGTCTTCCTTACATAGGGATTTGAAGACTTGGATGTTCAAATAAGACTTTGATAATGTCTAGTGCCAATGGACTGCAATTAATGACACGGCACTGCACTTCATCCCATGCCCTTGTTCCTTAGCTACAATTTGCACTATCCCGTTCCCTTGTCTTGTTTACAGTTTGCCCATGTTTTATGCCAATTGTCACTATAGGTTATTGGGCATTGGTCTGAGTTTTAAATTGTTGTTTTATATGCTATTGATTTTACATTTTTGTATTGTATTGTGTGTTTATTTTATGTGTTGTTTTAAACACTTTGTGTCATACGTATGTCGCACCGAATCCCTTAGGGGAGATGGAGGTGGGGTACAAAAATAAAGTTGTTATTGTTGTTGTTCTTGTTGTTGATGATGATGTTGATGTTTCTCCTCCTCCTCCTCCTCCTCCTCTTCTTCTTCCTATTATGAAATATACAATGACAATAAAGCTATTCTATTCTATTTTATTCTTATTCTTATTCTCACCTAAGTAACAAAGCAACTGAAATGTGTATTAATACAATAATCTCTCCAGTCTCTAATCTCTTCAGCTTTCTGTATTTCAATTTAAGCTTAGGTAAAGTCATTACAAGATTATTTCTCCTTTGGAAAATTTTGAAGTCCCAAACTGTGGGCAGTCAATAGGGGTAGTCTTGCTGTTTAAACTACTGGGCACTGCCCACACAACCCCTAACACCCCTTTCAAGTAGCAGGCAGAACAAAATGTGTTTGCCTTTTGCAAAAAAGGATATCAAATCACACACAGGCAGAGGCTCTTGACCTAGCTCCTGGTGATTCTGCCTCATCTTCACAATAAATGGTGCTGAACTAGGCCACCAATAGAAATTCAGAAGAACACTGAGACTGAGGAAGAAAAAAAGCACCCTCTTTCACCAGATAAAGAAATGTTTGGAAAGCACAGGACAGATTTTGGGACATGGTGAGTGCTGAATTAATGAAGTCTGACAATGTGTGTACAGCTGCTACTATAGTGAGTTGACAAGTTGGCCTGATCCCATGAAACTGTCTCGTTAGGTAGAGGAAGAACAACATTCCTTGGGCTTCTATTGGGAAGGAGAGTGTTGAGCTTGCTTTTTGCAAGTAGACCTTCATGCCCCATCGAGCAAAGGGTTCACCCTGAGTTTTTTTCATCTGACTTGTTCATTTTCTTTTGAACTCTTCACAGGAATGGCATCAAGTCATGGGCTCCGAAATCATACATTTTTGTTTTGCCTGTGACAGTTAGATGTAACAAAAACAGAGTTCCTAGTAGGCATTGCTTAATAGATGCTTAAACAATTTGGTGTGACCTGATCTCCACAACAGGAATTAATATACATAATTGTGTGGGACATACACTCCTTCTACTTCTCCTCATCTCCTTTTCTTTCTCCTCTTTTTCTTCCACTTTTCAAATATTGATGCATAGTTACAGTGTGTGCTCTCTTTTTGCATCATTTCAGAGCAAAAATGCTTGTGAATGCATGTTGAGACAAAATGCATCAAGAAATGCATATTTTAACTGCATATTTCAGATTACTACTGCAAAGGGATTCGGTAGATTTATGGATGAACATTTGTAAAGCTGCACTGTCTGGAAAGAGATGGTTTCCATCTTCCATCGCAATTAAGATGAGGTTCCTGGGGTGCAATTATATATCATACTCATATTCCTCCTGAAAAAATATATGGAGATAACCATTTTGTAACAGGGAACCATAAAGTGTAAGTATCCTTGCTATTCTAACTAATGACTTTGCATTTTATTTGTATTCTCCTATATATTTGTACCTCAGAGAGACTAACTGAGATGAGGTCCACTGAATTTCAGCCTTTGGCACCAAGTCCTAATTCTCATAGCCACTTTAGCACTATGGGCTTGGCTGAAAACTATAGCTGAAATGTACAATATTTTAATCCATTGTTTTGAAGGGTTGCAGTAGTGTGTTGCCTGTTCTGTTTATCCTACAGCAGAAGGTGCAAATGGCAAAAATTAAAGTAAACTTTGCCACGGGACCCCAAAGCCTTCCACCCATCCAATCCAGCCTATGAGGGTATGAGCATGGACTCGTTACTGCATGAGGGGGATAAAGTGGCCACAATATTTGGCTGAAAACCTATTTAATAGAGTTATATCTGAGGAAAGCAAAGCAACCTGATGTGACCATCTCCTCAGCATCCCTTGGGTGAAACATCTGACCCTGACAGCAATCCAATGCTATGCATGTTTTAATGTTTTAAACTTCTGGTCTGTGACTATATAATAAAATTCATTCACTCAGTGCTATGGATTACTCACCCCAATGCTATTGATTGCTCACTTGCTTACCAGGAGGCAAACCTAGGACATACTCTCTCTTGAGTCACAGGGTTTTGTAAAAAAAATAGGACCACAACCAATACCTGAAAGGGATGACCTATGTATACATACTACTCTTAGTCAATCCTCGAAGTTCCATAGATACAGTAGGCAAAAAACATAGATAAAGGAGATAAAATTCCTATCTGGCCCCAAAGTAACCAGCAAGGCTGACTATGCACTGACGATAGGAAGGTGGGTGGCAAGCTGAAACTGAGGGAAGGGTTGTGATGGACGAAAGTGGCCATAACTATCCTGCAGCTCTGCTTCCTGCACATGTCATGTCCTGACATCCAGCACCAGCCATCTTTTACCCTGGACTAGATTTAAGGAGGCAATCAAAGTTACTCCCACCTGTAACATCATTCACTGCATTTCCTTATGTGTGAATTGTTCATTGGCCTGTGCCGTTCCTCAAATTTTGAAATACAATTCTCAGATCTAAAATGTGTCCAAATATATTTAGTAGGAAAATGTGTATCAGCATGTCAGGATAAATGCAGACAAATATGCCTACTTGCAAACATAATGTCTGCAGTGTAATAGGGCCTTTCATGTGGATTTTTTCAATATACTTAAAATGGAACATATGTAAAACTGGCCCCAGATCAAAATGAGCACTAAAATAGACTTATCCAAACATTTCTAAGATGGAAGTCTAGACCATGAAACATTTCATTGCAGGTCTAGTGTTCCTTATGGAAGTGACCCCCACCCCCACCCCAGAAAGCTAGCTGCATAACAAGTGTTCAGTGGTGGCAATGACATATCAATTCAGTATCTATTGAATGTTACTAAGTTTATCCCTTAATTTTGTTGCTTTTACAAAGCAATTGCACTCCTCTCTCACATACACACTCTCACCCTCTCTCTCCCCTCCCTTTCCTCTCTGGCTCATCTGAAACCTTCCCGGCATGTGACTGTGCTGCTGCTAATATTTACTCTGATCCTAACAAGCTTGGGTTTTTGGAGCTGAAACTGAGGAGAATCCAAGCTCCTAGGGACTGATTGTTGATGTGGCTCATAAGTCAGCAATCAATAGTATTGATTCTTCTGGGTGAATTGTGCACTCCTTGCGACGTGGTGGCACAGGCTGCAAGCTAATAGACCAATGAAATAGTTCGACAGGCAATGTTTGTGTGAATTACTCTAGCAAAACATGACATCTGCCCAGAAAATGTTAAGATTATTAGTTGTCACTGAAAGTGAGAGATACTAATCAAGAAAAAGGGGAATAGGGATGCCTCCCCACTCCTCATTTTTTTAATATCAAAGGTCAACAATGTGTTCTGGGTTATGTATGTGTGAGCAAGGGAGAGCAAGTACAAGGGTTGTAATCCGTTGCTAATGTTCTTCTTGAATAAAACAAGTGATTTCAACCCTTCTTTTCTTATTGTGAGAAAGTCTCAAACAATAGTTTTGGAAGAATTTTGTAGTTTGTGACTTATTCTGCACATAGAAAGCAATATTTTATGGTTATTTAGTGCAGGACATACAGATGTATTGAAATTGCAGAAATTGTGGTTAAAATGTTGTTTTCTGTACAGAACAACCACGTAGCTAGTCTGTCACTCTCTGTTATGTCTTTCCTGGGATAGACAAACACTCGGGTTTTCACTAATGGTGTTGTTGATAATTATTTTGTATCTTGTAATGATACTTTAATTGTTTTTAAATCCATGAATTGTTTTACTATGTTTTAAAATAACACACACACACATACACACACTATTGATGTTTTCATATACAAATGTTTAATTGGTGTTTGTGTCTTGTAAACTGCCTTGTGCCCCAGTAATTTGGAAAAGGAAGGCAATACATGATAATACCAAAGTCAAAAACAAGTACATATAACGCCAGATTACTCACACATGTCACTTTTGCATATTCAAGTACCTCCTTGCTGAATGCTTCCCTCCTAGGTGGCTACCACATACTGGGGTGAGCTCCAGTAGCCATTTACTGGTCAGGAAAGGATGTTATACAGAAGTGAGGCAACTGATATCTTCTTCTTGCATCTCTAGTCACTTACTAGGATTCTAGAAGGATAATGTTATATATGTCCTCCTTTTTACTATGGAATCACCTCCCACTCTTCCAAGCATCCATTATTCCCAAATCAGCCATCACAGTGCACCATGGTATGTAGGAGATGGCTACAGGACATTGTGCCTGGAAGTACTGAATTCTTCCCCTGCAATGTAGTCTCTGTAAAAGGACACATGCAGAAGGGATGTGGAATTGCACAGGGAGAGCATTATGCTCCAGTCAGTTGACATAAGACTTCTATCAAGCTGTTCTGAGAAATGTAATCAGATCACCTCATTCTGTCTGAAGCCGTGGAGTATTATGAGAAATAAACATTTTTATTTCTGCCAAAACCGTTTTTACGACTTTTATACAAAAGATGCATGCTTGTTAGGCCAGCAGCAGAAGCCATTTTTGCTAGGGAAATAAAACATTTCCTTTTTGCATGTATGACAATTCAAATCTCTTTTCAGCAATCTCTCAATAGCTATATCTAAAGCTTGCTTTTGTGTGAGTCTTAAAAAGGAATCACTACTCTTGTGTATTAATTTGCCCTGTGGAAATTGCTACCTAATCATCATCAACATAGACAAATGAGCTGTTGATGCTAACATGAAGGACTGACTTCTTCTATTCCTGATACACAAGGAATACATTTTATGTAGTTTACCAAACAAGTTCCCTATATTTTGAAGCTGACATGTTTAACAAATAGCAGTTGTGGGTGTGTGAGACTGAGGGATATACAGGCCATTCCTTTTGAGGAATCACTTCAGTTTGATAGTAACTTTTGATCCTCCCCCATATTCTTCATATGTTTCACTGGGCATCAACATTTTTAAAAATTCTTATTAGATAGCAATTTACAGATGTATGTGGGACAGTTTTACTTCATGATAAATGTTAGCATTCGCAGGACTTTTTACCTTCCTGGAAATTAGCCTTCTGTTCAGCTTCACAGAAATTTCTAAATATTTTATGTGTAAAACTGGATTCTAAACTATATTGACATTTAGTCTAATCCCAAGCATCTCAACATAGGACAAACGTGATAGGCTGCATTGCCCAAGAAAAACTTTAAATTGGTTATCTGCCTGCCATATGAAGATATGGCAGGCTGGATATAAATGCCACGTAGACAAGTAGAAACCCTCCAGTACCATTTCCTGAAATTAGAAATAGGAGGGCAAGTAGGAACTTCCATATTAGCAGAGTGAGGAATCTGCTGATCTTCCATTTAAAGGAACTATACAATTGCTTTACCATACACTCCAAATGAATTCAGCACCTTGGACAGATCCTACATCCAACACAGAGATATTTATCCAGCAAGATACTATGGTCCCTTTTACACTGCCATAAAAATCCAGATTATCTGTTTTAACTGGATTATATGACAGTCTAGACTCATATAATCCAGTTCAAAGCAGATAATGTTAATTATCTGATTTGATAATCTGGATTATATGGTAGTGTAGAAGGGGCCTCAGATTGGTACAAGCAAATACTATTGGTAGGTTGAAGACAGTAGGCTTCGTTGATTAAAAAAATGGTGCAAAACTTGTTTCGGATGTAGGGGACACTGGTGGTTCGATTCTAAAGTCACTTCCTTTTTTTAAAAAAAATCAAAATTTAGGTAGGGTTTAATGGCAAAACAAAACATGAAAAAGCTGGAAAAGAGGAAATTAGATGGAATTCAGTATAAAGAATTCTAGGAAGTCCAAGTACTACCACAGACTCCAAGGAAGAATACTAATACTTGTATATTGATTACTAAGAAGCCAGTGCTCCAAATCTCCACAGACTTATTAAAATTATTCCATAAATTCTTCATGATTAATTGGAAAGAAGACAACTGCAGACACTGTAGCCAGCTTTTCCCCATTTGCTCTACATGAACATGTGATTAAGATATACTATTTCATAAGTTATTGCACCTATTAATCTAACAGACTGGATATTTTCCCACTCTGTTCAGTGGGCAGTTAAGCCATCTGTCACATTAATCAACACCTTTCCAGGATGCTATATCCTGCTCTGTTACAAAGTTGATCTTTTTGTACTCCAGTGCTACTTAACCAGCTTGTTCATTAGCACTGAATGTTGTGTATGGATGATTGAGCCATGATCCAGTCTACAATACTAAGTTTTAAGAGTAACAGGAACTGAATTTGGTGCTGACTATGAAATAGCATTCTCTTGTGGCCTTGGATGTGGAACACTTGAATGATCTCTTAGGACACAAACCCATCTGTTATTCTTACCAAGAGAACCCCTTTGTAGCTCAAGTAAAATGAGGGCAGGGGACTGTTTCATTTTAAAGAAGGGATGGGAAGCCTGTGGCCTGAAAGCAGTATGTGGTCCTCAGCAACATGTGGTCTCCCAGAGACCAACACATGGTGAAATGGATTCAAATTACAGGAAAAGAGATTCCACATAAACATTAGGAAGGATTTCCTGATAGTAAATACCTGTTTAACAGTAGAATATGGTGCCTCAGAGTATGGTGGAGTCTCCTTTTGTATATTTCTGAATGGCAGAATAGTGATGGAATGGATCGACCTTAAGATCTCTTCCAACTTTATGATTCTTTGAGACCTATTCCTGTGAAGACATTTATTGTGTATTTTAGTATCACATATATGTTATCATGATAATTTGCATTAAAAGTAAATTGCTCCATACTGCTGGAAATCCTCAGAAAAACTATAGTATTCCAATTGTGACAGCAACCTTCTGACTGTCCAAATTCTCATTAAGCAAAGAGAGACTGCGACATCACAGAACCTTTACCGATTTCATTGATATTCCTACAATTTCTTCCACTTTGTCCTAAATCACTTGTGACAGTCAGCAGTGGTGCAGAAAATATTGTAGAGCCTACTGACACTTGTGGTGGCTTCCCCTCGGCAGTGGCATTTTTGACAGATTTGTCTTAATTTAAAGGAAGAGCGTGAGGAAAATGAAGACAGAAAATGTGACTAAGTTTGGGCAAGATCTTAATTAAGAGCGTTCAACTCACACGTCGTGGTTGACAGAGGAGGGAATGCTAGGGTTCAAGTTTATCCATTCAGTAGAATTAATAAATTATTTTTTCCCCTGGACTGTAACTGTTCCTTCAAGTTTCAGGAGGAGAGTTGCATAACCTCTGTCTAAAAATAAATTAGGAACCAAACAGAAACCCTGCCACCTCCCCTGACAAACTTGCCATGTTTTTAAAATCAAGAAATGTTTTCCTTTTATCATATTTTCTTTTTATTTTCTTCACTGTTTTGTTTTATTTCTTCTTTTTAAAAATGACACTACATTGTTTGTGCTTTTATAAATCATGAAAAACCTGTGGACAGCATGAGGTAGCAATTATTTCACACAGTTTTTTCTTTAGTCAGTAAAGGAGGAAGAGGCAAAATGAAAGAGATAATAAATAGCCCTTTCCTGCATTCTGCAGGCATCCTTGCCTTTGTAATCCCCATTTTAAAAGAGAAAGAGAAGGCATTTCCTCCATATAAATTTTAACCACAGCTGGAAGTATCAGACATCATCAATGGGATGGAAATGCAGTCAGTGGCATGGAAGACTTTTTTTTGCTGCATCTTGGATGCAGTTATACAACTTCTTTTTGAACTTTTAATTATACTTCATTAAATATTTTCATTACTTTTTCACTCATATAAATTTGATATTTTCAGCTTTTCTTGTAGTAGCACCCAAATCAAATAAGAGAAATAGAGGTTGGTTTCATCAGGAGTGGGACAAAACCAAGAGAAAATGTCAAAGAGGCAGCAAAGGGGATAATAACAGAAAAAAACTAATCCAATAGTTAATGATCTAATTAATTGCAAGAAGAATGGTAATCATTCTGGGAGAGACAAACAGTTGTATGATCAAAAACTCCTGTTCAGAGCATCCTTCAGTCAATTGACACATGACTTTTGGGACACTGGAAAGTTTTCTAGTTATATTTTTAATGAGGCTGAAGAGCCACAGTTAGCTGTTCTTTATAGCAAAGCATCTTCTAAATTGGAAGGTTGACCAGAGGATTTAAGCCTTTAAGTCATGTGATCCCTAGTGAGGGTAAAGACCCAGATACTTGTCCCAAGGATAGCAAAATTATCCCTAACCTCTTGATCATATAATACTATGGGGCATTACCAAATTTACATCCTTCACAAAGTGTGCAATTCAATCCTGTAGTCCCAAGATAGCAAGCATGCTGGTTCCATCATTTGGAGACCAGCAAAACCATCGTCCCACCACTCTAAGCCAGGTGGGGGAAATCACCAGTGTGCCCAAATGAAAGATGTAAATATCTATGAACAAATAATATTTTTTTCACAAATGATTTTACCAGAAAGCCCCAACATGTAAAAAGTATTGAATAATATGTTAAAAATTTGAAAATCCAGACAAGAGACACTTGCTGGATATTCCCAGATTTTGAAATCCTCCTCTATTAGCATACCAAATTTCAACATGTTTAGATGATCCACCGATTTTTAAGAATTTTTAAAACATTTTTAGAAATAATGTTTTAAAATAAAAATAAAAGAGCTACCTCCTTGATTTTTTAAGGAAATGGCAAAAGGTTATAGGGGATCACTCCCCCCTATTTTCAGACACATTCATACTGTTGGAAGTCACCATTTGTGCAGCTGAGGTCCAGCAAGGTTGGGAAATATAGTGTCAAGTCCCCAAAACACACCCCAGAAAAAAGGGAGAGACACCAATAAAAATAGCAAAATTGAAGTAGGATTTAAAAATCCTGAAAATCATGCTAGGTCTTATTTTCAGGGTAGGTCTTATTTTCAGGGAAACAGGGTAGCTTTTCCTAAAGAGAGGAGGCATTATACTCAAAAACTTCAAATGTTTACTTCCTGTATATCTTCATGTTGGGAAATTTCCTTTGTTTAAGCTTTGAAGAAAAACAAAACTTTTACAGATTATTGGGCATATAGTCTTTTAACTGCAAGAGTTGTTCTTAAAAGTCCAACAACTATGTGTGGGAGTTTGCAGTTGCTGTTTTTGTTAGTTACATTCCAATTCGCTCATGTCTCTGACTGTAGAAGATTATACAAATGGGGGGTTATTTTTAGAAGCTGCCTTGAGTCCGAATCATGGGGATATATATATATATCCCCCTCCTCCTTACATTCACCCACATCCTCCTCATTCCTGATCTTTTAATTTATGAAGATATGGATACCTCCTAAAGAATGAGTTCTTTCATCCTTAGATAAATGTCCTCCTTTCTCAAGACCTCTACTCTATGAAAATTGAAAAGTGATTGCATTCAATGAAGGACAATTCTTTCATGTTCCTGAGCATTTCCTTTACAAAACTTCCCAAAGTTTTTGCACACGTTCACAAACTCTCTCCCACCATAGATTTCTTTGTAGAATAATTTTCTGAATTAGTTAAGGGTGTGCCCCTTCCTCATTGATCCCAACTCTGTCTTCCCAGTGTGGAGGACCCATTTTCAGGACATAATTAATGATGAATATTATTACTATTTTTAGTCTCTTTTTTCACAATGATTTGCCTCCCAGGGCAAGCCTCCTCCTTCATCCCATACACAGTGGAGCTTTTGTACTACGTAATAAAAATCAAATTTTAAATTCTTGTCTTGGTGTAGTTATTTCAGCAGTAATTGATCTATACAACTTTTCAGACATCATCCCAGCTCCTAGCACTCATCACTCTTGGCTTTATTGGCCATCACTGCTGAAAGCTGCAGCCCACCAAGAGCTGGAAGGTTGTATTATTCCTATCTCTGATTTAAAAAATGTGTTGGTTCCAACCACTACTGGAGCTACATTCCAAATTCTCAGCTTCCCAATAACATTTGTATCTGACCTGACTTTAGATCTACCCACATAGTGAGCTTTCCATGGTTCTGAACAGCATCGTATCACATCTGGCAGAAATGTCTTTTAAAATCAACAGCGGTCAATTTCAGCAAGACTGGAGGCCAATTTTGCACTCCCAGGACATATTCTAAGTTATCTTCCATTCTTCTGTTACACTGTCCAAATTGGATGGCAAATTGATAAAAGCAGGAACAAGTAGGAAATGCTTTTTAAACAGGGTTTTCCTATAGTTTGCCTCCAATTTGAGTGGGAAGCCCTCTCCCCAAACACACACACACACATCCCTGCTTTAATTTCTCTTATTGTTTTGATTTAAAATTGTGTTTTAAAGTAGATTTTGGTGGTGCAGCTTTTTCTTCCTAATGATACTTTCTTATCGCCATGGCCTATAGCTGAAATAAAGTAATGAAATGAATACTCTGACAGAAAATAATGAAAGCACAACATTTTGTAAAACATATGGTACACTGAAGAGATATGTCAGGTCAAAAGAGAATGAGAAAACTATTGGAACAGAACACAGAGTGAAGGAATTAATGAGTTATGTGCATGTCTGCCGGAAAAGAAGCTATGCATGAAATAGGGGAGCAGGTTTCATGTCTGTCACTCATGAAATGCAAATGAAGGGAACTAATCCAAGGAGGAGAGGAATCCCCAGGGATGTGCTCTTGCTGTTCAAATCAAAGTGTAGTTAATGTAAAATCTGGTACACCGCCTTATTAGACAATTGTCTAGACTTTAGAAATTCAATTTGCTTATTTACTGTGTTTTTGGAGGTTTTCTTTTGCAAATCAGTGGTTGGCAGAGCTTCCTCCTCATATTATCTATTTAGTGGATGTTTGCATTGGTATCTAATATCTATTGCAAGAGAGCCAGTATGGTTACTGTTTTGAGCATTAGACTACAACTCCAGAAAACAGGGTCTGAATCCTTGCTCAGCCATTGAAACCTACTGGGTGGCCTTGAGCAAGTCATACATCTCAGCAAAGGCAACACCACCTCTGAACAAATCTTGGGATTGTTGGGATAGGCTTGTTGGATAATGTGAAAGTATTAGACAGAAAGGTATGGACAGATATTGAGAAAATATCTTTTGTTATAACTCCTGGAATTCACCACTGAGAATGATCATAGTGGAACATTTCCTGATTCTGGAGTCTATCACAATCAGGTTAGGCTCATTTGTTAAAACATTCAAGGAAGAAATGTCCACTGCATGAGAAATGAGTGGAACAGAAGTGTTTTCCTGCCAAGTGCTATCCTGTACACTAACCAAAGAGGAGATACCCCTGTGTCTATGGGACACTACTCTGGGAAGCAAGGATGCTTCACCGTCTCTACAGGATCTAAGACCTATTGTGTACTTCAGATTTTATCTGTAGACTGCCATCCCATGTTCAATCAATTTTGTTGAATCCAGCCTTTCATAACTAGCCAGTGCACAACAGAAGGCCTTTAAGGACATCTTTTAAATCAAGCTCAGTATAGAAAAGTATTGGCTAACTTCCTACATACTATGATTTTGCTGAGTCTGTGTGTCATTTGGGTTCGAAAAGTGCATTCAATTAATTGCATACAAATTCTCCTTCTGCATATTTTTGCTTTAGTTTAAAAAAAAAGGGGGGGGGGAGAAAATTTCCTATCTTACAAGGCAAAATTAAAAGTTAGTTGGAGAAGAAGAAAAACCAATGTAGAGAATAATGTGATTGTTCACTCTGATATTTCTGTTCCCTGACTAACTGGATTGCTTTCAGGAAGCGAGCAATATTAAAGTCATCTTTTTTCCTTCCTGTCAGCTGCATCAGGTGCATTTCGCCCTTATTGACATGTACTTAATAAGCTCAAATCTTCTCACTTTCATCTTCCTGAGGTTCTGTACTTATATTGAAGGTCTTTTGGTCTTGCAGAAAGATTTCCCTCTACTGTCACCTACCTGGGAAAGATAATACTGAGACCATTTTTTTCTGGGGTTGACAGGGCAGGGAATGGAGAGAGGAGGGAGTGAGATTCATTATTACTACACATCTGACATATAGGCAGATGCTCACAGCAGAAACCTGTCTCCAGCTGATATGCATGCAATAATACACCTTATGACAAGCCAGTTTCCCACTGGAGAAAACAAGCCCATATGAGAATTAAGTATGGGACAATGTGAATGAACTGTGATGGAAAGAGACAATTTGGAAGAAAGTCTTGTGACAAATGTGCTCAAATTGATAATGCTTAATTTTGTATGTGCAAACGTAGTGTACAATGTGGTGAAACTGTCTCCTGTTCTTCAGGAAACAGAGCTTGAAAAGTTACTTCTTTGGACTGTAATTTCCAGAATCCCACACCCAACACGGCCCACATTTGCAATGTTACTTGCCAGCATTTAACCATGTTGATGTATTTTTTTCTGGTATAAGTCAGAAAGTCAGGAAACAAGGTATTTTCATTTTCACCTTTATCAGTAGATGATAATGCTAATCTTATTGTATGGCAGCATATTTTAATGTCCCTGAAGAATAATTATTTGTTCTTCAGTACAATACACTATTGGAAGATATGGAGATATGCGAAAAATGAACTGCCTGCTCCCTACCCAAAAATGTACAGTTTCACTTATCCATATTATGACAGGATCATGTTGTGCTTTTTCATTTTCTACCAATGGTGGCCTATGAGGTCAAATGCAGAAAGTGATACTCGTGATATAATAATGTAACAGGTAAACAAAATTACTTATCATGGGTAGAGAATATAATGGGGTAGATCATTTTCAGTGAGCAAGTCTCATCGGCTACCATGTGTACTTTGGCCATGAAAGTAAAACTGTACATGTGAAGAAAGGAGCAATCCTTATTTAATAAGACATTAGCTTGGATGATTAAGAAAGGTTGTAGTAAATCAGAAGGAACAAGTGTGACC
Organism: Anolis sagrei; assembly: GCF_037176765.1. Lineage (NCBI taxonomy): Eukaryota > Metazoa > Chordata > Lepidosauria > Squamata > Anolidae > Anolis > Anolis sagrei. Next base: position 141,709,406 of record NC_090022.1, read on the forward strand.
CCTAGAAGATGTCTGCAGTGTACTTGTTTGTGTTTGCACAAAGGCATGGGGATTCCCATAATGAGGCTCTCTTACCAAAATAAAATGCTTATGGATTCCTTGTAGAAATAGATTACATGTTCACAAGCACTGGATTATTGTAGCACTTAAGAATAACTCTATTAAAATCATGTCTGAATAATAAAACCACATCAGACTCGTGCGCCAACTGCGACCGTACCTTGGGAAGTCTGACTTGGCCACGGTAATCCACGCTCTGGTTACATCCCGCCTTGATTACTGCAACGCTCTCTACGTGGGGTTGCCTTTGAAGACGGCCCGGAAGCTTCAACTAGTCCAACGGGCGGCAGCCATGGTATTAACAGGAGCAGGGCGCAGGGAGCACACAACTCCTCTGCTGTACCAGCTCCATTGGCTACCGATCAGCTACCGAGCCCAATTCAAAGTGCTGGTTTTGACCTTTAAAGCCCTAAACGGTTCTGGCCCTACATACCTATCCGAACGTATCTCGGCCTATCAGCCCACCAGGACCCTAAGATCTTCAGGAGGAGCCCTTCTCTCCATCCCGCCTGCTTCACAGGTGCGGCTCGCGGGAACGAGAGATAGGGCCTTTTCTGTGGTGGCCCCCCGGCTTTGGAATGCCCTCCCTATTGAACTAAGATCAGCCACCTCGCTAATGGCATTTCGGAAAAATCTAAAAACTTGGATGTTCGAGCAAGTTTTTAACTAATTTCCGATGTAAGGTTATTTTGACCATGGACTTGCAACCAAGGATAACGAACTGAATTACGATTTTAACTATGAGATGTTTTCGACTTGTATTGGTGGCCCGATACTAAGTATGTTCATACTATGTATGTTTTATGTCTTGTATTTTGATATCTTATTTTATATTTTTAAGTGACTATTGTATTTTAACAAGTTGTAAACCGCAATGAGTCGCCGCACAGGCTGAGATATTAGCGGTATACAAGTGTATCAAATAAAATAAATAAATCTACAGATGCATACAGCATTTGTCATTCCTCCATGCAATGGCCTACCCCAGTTAGCGTCCAAGATCAGAGAAGATCTGGTGCCTTCAGTCTAAATATCCTGAATGTAGCAGACCTTGGGCCCTTCTATACACCATATAACCCAGAATATCAAGGCAGAAAATCCCACAATATTTGCTTTTAACTGGGTTATCTGAGTCCAAATTTCCATATATTCCAGTTCAAAGCCAATAATGTGGGATTTTATTCAACTATGTGGAAGGTGTCCCAGTCTTATCTTGGAAGCTAAGTGGGATGTGGCCACTTGAATAGAAGACCTCTGAAAAATGACAAATGCTGTAGACTATATTTCAGATTGAAGCTATGGCAAACTACTTGCCAATCTTAATTGACTAAGCAAACACTGTGGAATTCATGAGGATACTAGACACACATACACAAAGAGATTTATGAAATTATTCTAAAATATCTTCTGTGATATTTACTGTTTCTTCTTGTCTGTCTCCTGTAACATTAGTTCTAGAAGTAGTTGTGGTTATAATTATATAATGCTAGAAATAGAAATCTCAAGACAATTATGCTCATGTGAAATGACTGTCAAACAGGCAGGCCTGGATAGGTAGTTCAACAAAGAGACTGAGGAGAAGGCAAGAGACCCAGAAAAAGCAAATGTTTACAAAGCAGGTGGGAAGATGTACAGATAAGAACAAACTAGCTATTGGGTTTCTGTGAGTTTTTGGGCGGTATGGCCATATTCCAGTAGCATTCTCTCCTGATGTTTCACCTCCATCTATGGTAAACATCCTCAGAGGTTTCTTCAGAGGTCTGTTGGAAATGAGGCAAGTGGAGTGTGTGTGTGTGTGTGTGTGTGTGTGTGTGTGTGTGTGTATATATATATATATATATATATATATATCTATCTATCTATCTGTGGAATGTCCTGGGTGGGAGAAAGAACCCCTTGTCTGTTTGAAGCAGGTGAGAATGTTGGAATTAGCAGATTTGATTAGAATTGAATAACTTTGCAGTGACTCATAGCAACCCAATAATTCCAGCCATGAAAGCCTTCAACAAAACTAGCTATTGCCCAGGTATACCTAAAAACCATGGAGCTGTACTGAGTATGGCTAGGAAAGATTACTATGCGCTCTGAGAATATTGAAATAATTGTAGTACCATTCTAATATTTCAGCCATATCCCTGCAGCCAAGATAATGTGCCACAAAGAGGAGTGGGACACAGGCCATTACCAAGTTCACTACTATCAGGGCCAGATAATGTTTCAGAATGTAAGATGAGCACCATTCTGCATGATAGAATGGGATCAGACTGGATGGCCCTTGTATTATCTTACTACTCTATGAGTCCATGATTGCACTATATGGCACTACTTCTCATTCCAGCCCTTGCCCCAACTTTACGATGAACATAATAGTACCATCCTGGAAGAGTGAATTGTTGTGAAAGTTGGTGAAATAATGTGTGCTATGCACTTGAATAATTCTGAAACACCAGATAAAGGCTACAGATTGTCATCATACAAACTTGTAAAAACAAAAATAGGAAAGGTTCTGTAGGTTTAAAACTGTTGGCTTCTGTAAAGCAAATGGAATCAAGCTCCCTTTAGAAGCAATGATCCGGGACTGATAGCCTGATAACTGTATGAAAGGAAGATAAGCAGGTGGGTGGGTCGAGGTGGAGAGCCTGTTTGTTCCATTTCCTTGGTCCCTAATTAAAGCCACTTCCTCTCACTCCAAACAAGTCAATGGAGTGGTGAAATTGACTATGTTCATAGTTAATTGCTTGGCTGAATACCTGATGTATTTTGTTTGCTGGCCTTTATTTAATGTCAGCGCTGATAGTGTAAAGAATCTGCATTTACACACAAATTTCTCCCTCACTTCTTTAGCAATCCACTTTTGCTCTTGTCAGTAATAAAGCAGAGGAGTCTTACTGTTCTTTGCGCTGGGTCCAGGCCCCTTATCACTGTCACATATCCTGGGTTGAGGTCCATTCATAAAACCTTCAACCTCAATCCCTTCTGAAGCCCCCAGTGTGACCTTTCCTGTTCTTTAAGAGGCACCACCAGGTTGGGTAGAGGTGTACTAGAGACATCAGGACAGGGAAGAATGACCATAGACGGCTGTATTTTCATAACATCTGCATTCTGCAGTCCAAGGCAGCTGCCTCACTCTGCCTAACAACAGGGCAGTAGTAAAGTACATTATTGTCACACAGAAGTTCCAGCTAAAATATGGGGGAGCGGGGGGGGGGGGGAGATCAGAAAACAGGCAATGGGGGAAAAGCTGTTCTACCTGAACATCCCAGAGAATTGTATCTATACTGGCAAATAATTTTACTTCACCTAAGTCAGTGGTTCTCAACCTTGGGGTCATGACCCCCAAGGGAGTTGCTGGGCCATTTTCTGGGGGTCACAAAGTTGCCTTGGTTGGCCCTGCCCCAGCTGGCTCTCCAAAATGGCTTCTGGCCCCCGTGCAAGCCAAACAGCCAGGCACTTCTGGCTGGCTCCTCCTCCTCTTTCCACAGGGCTGCAGGGGGTCAGGAGGGGGAGCTTGGAGGCAAAGGCATGTGTGGGAGAAAGCACACTGCTCAACCCTTGCCCCCTGCTGAGCTCAGAAGGGGTGAGGGTTAAGCAGAAGGCTGCCCGCCGCTCACCTCTCACCCCCGCCGGGCTCAGAAGGGGTGAGGGGGGAGCGCAAGGCTCCTCACATGGTCAGGCCATCTGGGGAGCCTTCGCCACTCACCTCTCGCCCCCATCAGGCTCAGAAAGGTCATGGCCCCTGTGCTTGCCCCTGTGCAAGCCAAACAGCCAGGCACTTCTGGCTGGCTCCTCCTCCTCTTCCCACAGGGCTGCAGGGGGTCAGGAGGGGGAGCTTGGAGGCAAAGGCATGTGTGGGAGAAAGCACACTGCTCAACCCTTGCCCCCTGCTGAGCTCAGAAGGGGTGAGGGTTAAGTAGAAGGCTCCCCGCTGCTCACCTCTCACCTCCGCTGGGCTCAGAAGGGGTGAGCGCAAGGCTCCCCGAATGGCCAAGGCCATCCAGGAAGCCTTCACCGCTTGCCTCTCAGCCCTGCTGGGCTTGAAAAGGGCGAGGGGCAAGCGCAAGGCTTCCCACATGGCCTTGGCTATCTGCTCTCCAGATGTAGGTGAACTACATCTGCTGTAAATCACTGTCAATTGTTCCCAATCCCCTCCGGTATTTTCTATTGGTCATTGGGGTTCTGTTTGTGCCAAGTTTGGTCCAGGTCTATAATTTGTGAGGGTCTCAGTGGTCTATGGAATTCAGAGCTATATCAGTTGAAGATACTGCAGATCCCATAATCCATTGTCCATACTCCTCTGAATGTATTGTGTTTTATGATTAATCACCATGCTTTAATTATTTTCAATTTGTAACAATGAAAATACACCCTGCATATCAAGATATTTACATTACAATTCATAACAGTTGCAAAATTACAGTTATGAAGTTGCAACAAAAATATGGTTGGGAGTCACCACAACATGAGGAACTTAATTTAGGGGTCACGACATTAGAAAGGTTGAGAACCACTGATCTAAGTTTTCTGTATTCCTAAAGCTGCCAACAATGTTTTTAGATATGGTACGTTCAGCTCATTGTGTGGTCTGAGAGGAAATGGAGGAGCAAGCCATCTTAAAAGGTTCTAAGAAATTCAGTTGGCTACAAGTTAAACAAGAGTTGACACAATGATACAGCAGCTTAAAAAAGCCAATTTTAGGCTACATCAATGAGAATATTATGTCCAGATCAGGGGAAGCAGTAGCACCACTATATTCTACCTTTGGCCAGACCTCAACAGAAATGCAGTGTTCACTTGTGGGTACCTCGGTTCAAGAAGGATATTTGCAAGCTGGAATCTGTCCATAGAAATAGGACCAAGATGATATAATATCTTGAAACCCAGTTCTTTATGAAACAACTTAGAGAGGTGGGTAGGAAGAGAAAACTGAGAGGTGATATGAGAGTCAGGTTTAAAGATCTAAAGCAGTGGGTCCCCAGATGTTTTGGCCTTCAGCTCCCAGAAAGCCTAGTAGCTGGTAAACTGGCTGGGATTTCTGGGAACTGTAGGCCAAAACACCTGGGGACCTGCAGGTGGAGAACCACTGATCTAAAGGGATGTCATATAGAGAATGGAGCAAGCTTGTTTTCTGGTGTTCTGGAGACTAGAAAATGAACCATTGGATTCAAATGACAAGAGATTCTAGCTAAATATTAGAATGAACATTTTTTTCTATAACAACTGTTCTACAGTGAAATAGACTGACTTAGTGGACCCCCCTCTGGAGGTCATTAAACAGAAGTCAGATGAGCATCTTTCTCTAGTGCTTAGTTTGTGTTCCTGCAAAAGTGGGTTGAACCAGATGTGTTGTGACCTTTTCCAACTCTGAGATTCTGTGTCTGCATTCGGAGGGCCACATTTCTCACAATCTTGTTTTGCAAGGATTAAATCTTCATACAATGTGTATCAATGAGCCCATGATGGTCCCAAATTTTGCTGATTTCTACAACTATGGTATTTCTATTGTCCTACTTCTGTTTCTTCATCACCTAGAGTAGCAGGTCTTAAGATTAATAAATATTTCACAGAACTACTGAGTGCACTGCCATGACATTGAAGTAAATAGAATCTATGTTTATTGTAATGTTCATAATTCTTCTTGGCTTGCTGTCATTTCAACGTAACATACAGGTTTTAAATATTCAAGTTAAGGAAATCAAAACCTGTACCTTGATTCCTACCACTTTTCTGATTAACCTTCTCACTAATTGAATTTCATTTGTATTCCAGGTTTTAATTTTCTCCTTTCTTACCAAGATTATCTTGCCTGTTTGATTTCTGTTCTTGCCTTGTTATCTTCTTTCCTCTCTAGATTTGGATGATCTCCTCTGTATCTATCTCTAGCTTCACAGAAGCCTATTTGTCTTTTCTGAACACTACATGGACATTTCAGCAAAGAAGGAATCCTCCAAATAGAAATTATGTTTTGGTGCAATTCAAGTGGTAATTCCAGTCAGGTTGTATTATCAATAAGACCCCACAAATCAAATTAGTGCTAAAATGTATGTCTGCATATCTTAAAATACTATAATTTTGGATAAGATTTTTTTTTCATTTTCTAACAAACTTAGCCTTTCCTTTAAAAGTCTATCTTTTTCATCCTGAACATGAATTAAAATAAGAATTTGGACAAAAACCAATAGTATCCCTTATTTACACTGGCTGTATATTAGTCATGTGCCCAAAATTTGTCCCATTCATTTAATTTGTGTTTCTGTTTTGTTCTGTCCATTTGGTTGGCACAAAACAGAAAGGTCCCTCCTGAAACAAAAATGCAATCGATACGAAAGGCAGGTGGGCCTGCCTTTCAAATGGATTGTGTGGGGCCTGGCAGGGCCTGCAGCTGAGCACCGAGTAAGGAGCGCTCTTTACTCGGAGCTCTGCTGCAGGCCCTGTGAGGCCTAGGAGTATAGGCCCGGAAGCCTACACCTGTACGCCTGGGCCTATAGGTGCAGGCTTTGGGCATACATACCTGGGCCTGGCAGGGCCTGCAGCCGAGCACCAAGTAAGGAGCGCTTCTTACGTGGCGCATGCCTGTAGGACCTATCAGGCCCGGATACGTAGGCCTGAAGCCTGTACCCATAGGCCCAGGCTCTTTCAGCCTATAGATGAAGTGTTCTCCCACAAATGTAAATAAAACAAAAACTGAAAACAAATATTCAACCTCCCAATTTTGAGAGGGACAGACGAAAATGGATCGTGGCCCCCACTGAAAGCCAAACACAAAACATATCAAGGTAAGTCCCAAATGCAGAAGTCTACTGTATATATATTCCTTGCATGACAGGGACCATGTTTTACCTGCCTTCTATACAAGTGTTAAAGATAAGGAATATCTAGGGGAAAAAGCGAGAAATGGCAACAGAGGCAGTTGGTTATTTATTTGTCGTGTCAGGACAACCAATCAAATTATATTACATTTCTAACAGAACAAAGCAAACAAACAGACAAAATACAAAATGTGTGAGTTTGGTCGTTGATTAAATGTCCTTTGACCAGTATCTGGCCACTTGGAGTGCTTCTGGTGTTGCTGCAAGAAGGTCCTCCATTGTGCATGTGGCAGGGCTCAGGGGGACATGAGAGAAGCCTCCTCGCAGGATTGCAAGACATCCAGGCGTCCCCTGGGCAACATCTTCGTAGACGGCTGATTCTCTCGCCACAGAAGTGACCAGCATGCAAGCAAGCAGGCAGTTGGTGGTTTCCATGGATTCATTTCATAGTTTAATCCAAAGTGCTGGTCATAATTAGTAAAGGGGGTTTTGCCTCTTGGAGAACTAATTTAAAATAAGGTCAAAACCAGAAGTCCCAACTGATACGGCAGTCACTAGGTTCCACTGGCGAGTAACTCTTAGTTTCAGAGCACAAGCCTGTTTGAACATGAAAGGATTGTAAGGCAGAATTTTAAAAATTACTCAATTTCTTGGGACTGGATGGCTGAATTCAGAGACAGGCAATTACCATGTCTTGGGAAGTACACTGGCATGCCATAGAATCATGGCTAGGTCCGGAAGCAGACGAAGGGCCCTTTCTCCATCCCAACTGCCATTGCCCTTGCCTCAGAGGGAGAGAAGAAGAAAGGGAGTATTCACTGGACGAAATCCCTTTCCCTGTCATCTAATTTCCTGTCGTGCTTTAATTAGATTGTATGACCAAGGGCAGGGAATGTTTTGTTGTTCTTTTACTTGTAAAGCACCATGTATTGTAATAGGTCTGTATAAATTATAAGAATAAGCAGCAACAAGCCTCTGCAGGCAAATACGACCCAACTCTATTCAGTGATATATTTTAAAAGCAGTGCTGTAACTGTTCAATGATTATTGTCTTCTGAAGAGGACCACTGTGCTCAGCTGCAAATGTGCTTATTACCACAATAGCAATGTTGCTTCAGTGAAAGGCATCTGGCTCTTGCAGAACATAGGAGTAAAACTGAGGACACATCTATCAACTGTGCTGTATTGCATTCATCTGGAAAGGTTCTCAGGCTGAATCCTGATGAAGAAATGGAAAGAAAGAAGAACTAGAGGGGACGTGGTTTTAAAAAGGGGATTTTCATATATTTTCCCAATGCCTATATGTCCTGATTTACTACCATATTGGCTTATTTCTGCAGTAGCCTATGTTTACAGAAAATGCTGATTGTTTGAGAAATTATGTCAATCAAAATCATAAACAACTAATGAACAACTGTATAGCTGGCTTAGACGAATGAAAGGATTTATCTTTGGAAACCAATGAAAATGTATATTTCATTTACTACCAAAGTGATAAAATCTCTTCTGCCCCATTGGGGGGTTGTGACAAACTCTTTGACTGCATTCCTGTATGCTTGTTTGTTGTTATTGCTATTGCCACAAAATAAATAGTTTTTTGCAGTTTAAAAGATTCAACTTTCATGGTGTCCATCCTTGCCCTCCCTATTAGAAGGGGGGCTCTTGCTTTTTTGGTGGAAATATTTTGGTTCCTTTGCCCCTACAGAACAGGTTGGTAGTCATAACTGCAAACAGAATTAAGTGTGTTGTTTGCACCTTGCGTGACCTCTTCATTTTGGGGGCTAGAATTGCAGCATCAACCTCTTCCAGAGCACAAAATACATCAAAACATTTCCAAGAATGAATATCTTTAGGAAACCAACATTCTCAAATTTATTTAAAAAGTAACCAGAGGAGAAACTCTATTTTTAAGAACATAATGGATTTTTCTCTTTTTATGTTCTTCAAAGGGGCCCTGGTCCTCTATGTAGTAATCAGTATTCTCCAAGTGTGCCTTTGCTCTCTCTATCAGAACTTTCTTTGTTAATCACAGTTGTTTACATGGCATCTTTCATCCAATGATGTGGCAGCAGTTTACAAACAATCCTTATTAATGGAGCTGTGCATCTCTCTACCACTTTGAAGAACAGCTCATTAATCATGGGTCGACAGGTAAATGGAGGCACAAGGATGAGACAGTGTGTAAAATGGCTTTCAGATGTAGGGTTTGACAGAAGTACTTCCCCTCATGCCTAGTGGGTTGGTAGTAGCTTTCTTTTTCATCCATTATTTTGTAGCAACCCCTCCCTTTCCTTCCTATAAAATAGATCAAGCAAAACAATTTTATCTTTCCGTGAAGAGATAGGCTAATGAGTGATGTCAGAAATAATTGAAATGCAAAATGGAAGTAACTATAAATGACACAATGCAATCCCACATGACTAAAATGTCTGTCTGGAATCTTCTTGTTGATTTACGTTGGCATAACCATTTTTTTTAAAAGGGTACATTTTTAATGTTATGCAGGGAGGTTTCCAGTACCTCCTTACACAGCCCTTCACTTAATTGCACCATGGCAGTCAAATGCTGCCAGGTACACTTAACACTCCATTATTGGACATATACTGTAGACATCATTTTTTTCCTATAGCCATTGCTCTAGCTCAGCATAAATATAATATTTCTGGACCTCTGCATAATTCAGTTTAAAATAATTAAGCTGGAGGAACCTAGCATTCTGTCTGCACCAAAGACCATCTTGGTCTGAGTCAAGTGAAGTGGGACTTCGATGAAAGTTTTAAAAACCAAGCCAGGAGGATATGTGTGTGTTGTAAAGTATTTAATTTTTTAAGAGTTTTAAAGTATTGGGGGGGGGGGGGGGTGACCTGTTTTAATTGTTTAATTGATTAATTGTTTTAAATTGCACTTTTTAATGTTGTGAGCCACTTTACATCTCAATCAAGAGACAAAAGTGAGAGGCTGTTGCTGTTACTACTAGTAGTAGGAGTAGTAGTAATTTTAAATAATAATAATAATAATAATAATAAGCAAAACTGTGAATGGTACAGTTGGACAAGGTTCCATAGAAAGGGGCTTGCACAACACAATATTTAGCAATTAGAAAAACTAAAGAGAAAACTTTTCAAATACAAATAAAGTGGAAGTACACAAAAATAAACATTGTTTTACATTTTACTGTTAGTTTTGTTTTATTTTGAAAAATAAAATTTTCTTTTGCAGTTTATTATTCTTTATATTTTGAATTAGAAATATATGGAGTTACCAAAATCTTTTAAATGCTTACATCCTCTTAAGGTCCTAATCCATCCAAGTGTGGGAATAACCAGGAAGAATGGGGTATACAAAAGCCTACACAACATGTGGCCCTCCAAGTGTTTTGGACTTGAGCTCCCAGAATTTCTGACCATTGGACTTCTGGGAGTTGCAAGCCCAAACATTTGGAACACCACAGGTTGTGCAGCCCTCGTGTACAATCTGTGGCTGGTTGCAAAGGGGATTGTATAGAAGACAGGGAGGCAGTGGTTATTTCAGTTATAATGAACACATACAAAGTGTTCAGCTGGACAGGAGGGGACAGGATCCGCAGCATTAAATTTACTCAGGAAGTTTATTTTACGGTATGCCCTTACTATCTAATGGGATTTGGTGACCTGACACCTCCCCCCCGCCCCAATGGATTCCCAAATCCATGGCTGCTCAAATGACATTAGATACACATCCTCCCATATAATCTCCTCGTACCCTTAGGTTATCTTGGGAAAATTTACTCCAGCCGAGCAGAACTACAGTCATCTAAAGAACTTTTTCTTCAGTTGTCCATAGACAGTGGAATATCAGTCTAACTGCTCTGGCATAGCCCTGAACTGGAGACCACTACTCTTGGACCACTGCTGCTGCTACCATACATACTCTGATTGACATCTGTCAATCAGTTATAACATTGCAAGATAGACTGAGAACATGATAACTGCTTAGCATTTTAATCTGTGATCATGATACTATTGCCACAACCAGTCAATCATCTAGTGAAAGGAAGGCCTGGGCTGCTGGCAACCAGGGCACTGCAGAATGATGTGCACAACTCCATCTTACAACCAAGTGGTGGTGTGAGGTGCAGAAGAAAGGGTCCCTAGTGTAGACTTCTTGCAACTCTTCACCACAGCATCCCCATGGAGGCTGTTTGCGTCATTCTGTGGGACTTTACTTGGCAGCAGCATAATTTCAATTGCTCCAGAAGGCTGACTCCCAACACAAGGTTCATAGAATCATAGAATTATAGAATCAAAGAGTTGGAAGAGACCTCATGGGCCATCCAGTCCAACCCCCTGCCAAGAAGCAGGAATATTGCATTCAAATCACCCCTGAAAGATGACCATCCAGCCTCTGTTTAAAAGCTTCCAAAGAAGGAGCCTCCACCACTCTCTGGGGCAGAGAGTTCCACTGCTGAATGGCTCTCACAGTCAGGAAGTTGGAATCTCCTTTCTTGTAGTTTGAAGCCATTGTTCCACGTCCTAGTCTCCAGGGAAGCAGAAAACAAGCTTGCTCCCTCCTCCCTGTGGCTTCCTCTCACATATTTATACATGGCTATCATATCCCCTCTCAGCCTTCTCTTCTTCAGGCTAAACATGCCCAGCTCCTTTAGCCGCTCCTCATAGGGCTTGTTCTCCAGACCTTTTATCATTTTAGTCACTCTCCTCTGGACACATTCCAGCTTGTCAATATCTCTCTTGAATTGTGGTGCCCAGAATTGGACACAATATTCCAGGTGTGGTCTAACCAAAGCAGAATAGAGGGGTAGCATGACTTCCCTAGATCTAGACACTATGCTCCTATTGATGCAGGCCAAAATCCCATTGGCTTTTTTTGCCGCCACATCACATTGTTGGCTCATGTTTAACTTGTTGTCCACGAGGACTCCAAGGTCTTTTTCACACGTACTGCTCTCGAGCCAGGCGTCACCCATTCTGTATCTTTGCATTTCGTTTTTCCTGCCAAAGTGAAGTATCTTGCATTTGTCACTGTTGAACTTCATTTTGTTAATTTTGGCCCATCTCTCTAATCTGTCAAGATCGTTTTGAATCCTGCTCCTGTCCTCTGGACTATTGGCTATTAGGCCTGTTTGATCAAGAAAAAATTTGTTTCTAAAATCAATTCGTAATTGGGGTGTTTTTTTGTTTCGATATTTAAAATATTTACAAAACTTTCCAAAAAAATGTTTTGTTATTTACGAAATTTCGTAATTATTTACAAAACATTTTAGAAACAATTTTTTTCTTGATCAAACAGGCCTAGTAAACATATTTCTCTCTCTCTTTCCCACCTTTATTATTTATTATTATAATAAATAGCCTGAGTGAGTAACTATGAGGAGCCACCTACCTGCTTGGCCAAAAGATCCCCCTCCAGAACGCTATCACTTTGCTCTCCTGGGCGCCGCCATCTTTACTGCTCTACGGCGTGAGCAATCCCTTTCCCTGCTTCACCTACGGAAAGCCTGAAGGGACATACTTTCTTCCTCAAAAAAAAATACGTATTTGAATACTTGCTTGGTCTGTGAAGCTTGGTTGGCAGGTTGAGGCGTGTGTGGGGAGGGAAACTGATGGTCAAGGCGAAAGCAGGGGAGAAGGGCGCGCGCGAAAGGGAGGGAGATGTGATTGTCCGGCGGGGCAGATGATTGACAGAAACAGGAGAAGGTCGTTGCAGCCAAGCGAAGAGAGAGAGAGGAGGGCGCCCTCCTCCTCCTCCTCCCCCTCCAGCTGGGAAGAGAGCAAGCGAAGAGAGAGAGAGAGGAGGGCGCAGCAGCCCGAGCCGATCGGATGGCGCGCGCTCCTGCGCCCTCCTCTCTCTCTCTCTTCGCTTGCTCTCTTCCCAGCTGGAGGAGGAGGAGGAGGAGGAGGAGGGCGCCCTCCTCTCTCTCTCTCTTCGCTTGCTCTCTTCCCAGCTGGAGGAGGAGGAGGAGGAGGAGGGCGCCCTCCTCTCTCTCTCTCTTCGCTTGCTCTCTTCCCAGCTGGAGGAGGAGGAGGAGGAGGAGGGCGCCCTCCTCTCTCTCTCTCTTCGCTTGCTCTCTTCCCAGCTGGAGGAGGAGGAGGAGGAGGAGGGCGCCCTCCTCTCTCTCTCTCTTCGCTTGCTCTCTTCCCAGCTGGAGGAGGAGGAGGAGGAGGAGGGCGCCCTCCTCTCTCTCTCTCTTCGCTTGCTCTCTTCCCAGCTGGAGGAGGAGGAGGAGGAGGAGGGCGCCCTCCTCCTCCTCCTCCCCCTCCAGCTGGGAAGAGAGCAAGCGAAGAGAGAGAGAGAGGAGGGCGCAGCAGCCCGAGCCGATCGGATGGCGCGCGCTCCTGCGCCCTCCTCTCTCTCTCTCTTCGCTTGCTCTCTTCCCAGCTGGAGGAGGAGGAGGAGGAGGAGGGCGCCCTCCTCTCTCTCTCTTCGCTTGGCTGCAACGACCTTCTCCTGTTTCTGTCAATCATCTGCCCCGCCGGCCAATCACATCTCCCTCCCTTTCGCGCGCGCGCCCTTCTCCCCTGCCTTCGCCTTGACCATCAGTTTCCCTCCCCACACACGCCGCCCTCAACCTGCCAACCAAGCTTCACAGACCAAGCAAGTATTCAATACGTATTTTGTTTTGAGGAAGAAAGTATGTCCCTTCAGGCTTTCCGTAGGTGAAGCAGGGAAAGGGAAAGGGCAGGCACCAGCAGCACTCAGCAGCCTCCATCCCATTAACGAGACGAGCTGAAGCTCGTAAAAAAAATGGGGCTGCTGTTTCGATATTTTTAAACCCTTCCGGGTTTGAAAAAATGTTTTGAAATCGCGTCGGATATGCTAAAAATAACGAATAAATTCCGAAAAACGAATTAACGAACTAAAATCGACAGGCCTATTGGCTATCCCTCCCAATTTGGTGTCGTTTGCAAACTTGATGATCCTGCCTTCTAAACCTTCATCTAAGTCATTAATAAAGATGTTGAACAGGACCGGGCCCAGGACAGAACCCTGCGGCACTCCGCTCATCACTTCTTTCCAGGATGAAGAGGAAGCATTGGTGAGCACCCTCTGGGTTCGTCCATTTAACCAATTACAGATCCACCTCACCGTAGTTTTGCCTAGCCCACATTGGACTAGTTTCCTTGCCAGAAGGAACCTTGTCGAAGGCCTTACTGAAATCCAGGTACGCTACATCCACGGCATTCCCCGCATCTACCCAGCTTGTAACTCTATTGAAAAAAGAGATCAGATCAGTCTGGCATGACTTGTTTTTGATAAATCCATGTTGACTATTAGCAATGACTGCATTTGTTTCTAAGTGTTTGCAGACCACTTCCTTAACAATCTTTTCCAGAATCTTGCCTGGTATCGGCGTGAGGCTGACCAGACGGTAGTTGTTTGGGTCGTCCTTTTTTCCCTTCTTGAAGATTGGGACCACATTGGCCCTCCTCCAATCTACTGGAACTTCTCCTGTTCTCCAAGAACTCTCAAAGATGGTTGCCAATGGTTCCAAAATGACTTCCGTTAGTTCCTTCAATACTCTGGGGTGTAGTTGATCTGGCCCTGGGGACTTGAACTCATTTAGAGCGGCCAGGTATTCCTGTACGACTTGTTTCCCAATTTGGAGTTGGATGTCCTCAAATCCCTCATCTACTCCGTCTTGCTGAGGTTGAAGATGACTTTCTTTTTGTGAGAAGACCGAGGCAAAGAAGGTGTTTAGTAGTTCTGCCTTTTCCCTATCCCCTGTCAGCATTGCCCCATCTTCTCCTCGAAGAGTCCCTATTGCTTCCTTGTTTTTCCTTTTTCTACTGACGTAAGAAAAGAATCCCTTTTTATTGTTTTTAATGTCCCTGGCAAGCCTGAGCTCGTTTTGTGCTTTAGCCTTGCGGACCTTTTCCCTGCAGGTGTTGGCTATTTGTTTGAATTCTTCTTTGGTGATTTCTCCCTTTTTCCAGTTCTTGTGCATGCCTCTTTTGTGTCTCAGCACAGTTAGAAGTTCTTTGGACATCCATTCTGGCTTCTTTGCACTTGTCCTATTTTTTCTTTTTGTTGGCACGGTTTGCAACTGCACCTTAAGTATTTCACTCTTGAGAAACTCCCATCCATCCGTAACTCCCTTGTCTTTTAGTATCTGTATCCACGGAATGCTGCTCAGTGTTTCCTTCATTTTTTGGAAATCAGCTCTCCTAAAGTCCAAAATGCGGGTTTGACTTGTCTTCGTTTCGGCCTTCTTTTGTACCTCAAATTGCAGGAGCACATGGTCACTTGCCCCTAAGGATCCTACCACTTCAACCGCATCGATCAGGTCCTCCGCATTTGTTAGGATGAGATCAAGAGTAACCAATCCCCTTGTTGCCTCTTCTACCTTCTGGACCATGAAATTGTCTGCAAGGCAAGCAAGGAATTTGTTGGACTTTGTACTCTTGGCCGAGTTTGTTTTCCAGCAAATATCGGGATAGTTGAAATTGCCCATGACTACTACATCTCTTCTCTGTGCCTGTTTTGTCAAGTGTTGGCAGAAGACTCCATCAAGTTCTTCCTCCTGGCTTGGAGGTCTGTAGTAGACTCCTACAACAAGATCTTTTTGAGTCCCAGTTCCCTTGATTCTTATCCAGATGCTTTCAAGCTGGTTTCCCGGATTGCTATCATGCATTTCTTCTACAGCATAAGAGTTTTTGACATATAAGGCTACTCCGCCTCCTCTCCCCTTTGTTCGGTTTCTGTGAAAGAGTTTATAGCCCTCGATGTCTACATTCCAGCAATAGGAGTCACCCCACCAGGTTTCAGTGATGGCTATGATATCATATTTGTGGTGTTGTGCTAAAAGTTGGAGTTCATCATGTTTATTTCCCATGCTCTGTGCATTAGTGTAAAGACATGTGAGCCCCTGAGATCTTCCCCTGAGCTGTTTAATTGGGATTATTGTGCTTTTGGTACTTGGTCCTTTTTGTGTTTGTGCAGCCCTCCGTTTAGCCTTCTGGTGGTTCCCTGACATTGTGGGTAAAGTAGTGTTCGTAAGGATGTTGTCCCCCTCCCCCAGTGGGCCTAGTTTAAAGTGCGCCTAATGAGGTTTGTGAGTCTGTGAGCAAAAAGGTGTTTTCCTACTCGTGTGAGATGCACCTCATCCCTTGCCAGTAGGCCATCCTCCTGGAAAAGCAGGCCATGGTCAAGGAAGCCAAAGCATTCCTCCTGACACCATTTTCTAAGCCAGTCATTGACCTGTACTATTTTTCTGGCCCTTGTAGGACCGTGTTTTATGACTGGGAGGAGGGATGAAAAGACCACCTGTACATTACATTGCTTTAGCTTTGTTCCTAGAGCTCGAAAATCATTTGTGATCTTTTGAACAGTATGCCTAGCAGTATCATTGGTTCCTACATGAATCAACATGAGGGGAGGACGGTGATGGGGCTTGAGGAGCCTGGTGAGCCTCTGAGTGATATGGTGTATTTTTCATTACTCAGGACAACCACAGGAATTAAAGGTGTAGCAATGACACAGTGGCTACACATTTCTCAGTACTAATGTACCATTCCTCATCCTTGGGAAAAAATTGATTAAGCAGAAACTGAAGAATTCTTATTTAGTACATTTTAATCCTAATTTACTTTAGTAACTTGTCCTTTAGCTCCTTATAATCCTAAATGAATTTAAATGTCCTTTCCTATCGAAATTTCCACCCTTTTCCCTGACAAGTTCCATAACTTATTCCTTTGACAGACTCAGCTATCTCTCTCTCAATGTCATACATGTTTTAAAAATTCCTTCAGATATTCAGCCACTCACCAGTCACTCTCAATATTCTGTATTCTCCCACTACCAAAAGAATTTTACCATGTGACATAGATATTGCATACATAACCATACTTTACTTAATTTCTTAATAAACCAATATTCATATCCCCCAAAATTCTATAATATAGCTGATCAATACAATAATTTGATTCCCGGAACAATCAATGTAAACTTATTCATTTCTATTAAGACATATGTCTCACTGAGATCCAGTAAGCATAGATTGCAAACTGTGCAGGAACCGTTTCCATGTAGTCCTCTTGCTTCACAGGATGCATAAACCTCTGTTTCATTTATGATTAAATATAGAATTAGATAGAGACATTCCCCTTTAAAATAATGCAACATTTGGTAGATAATTGTGAAGTTGAAGCAAAACGAACAGGAGAGACTGGGCTTGTCCCCTGGCAATGACAGGCACAGCTTTATTCTGTAAACATTGTCACCATGAGATACAGGACAGGAGGAAAACATCCCCTGGGGAACTTTTTTTAAACCTACTTTACGCAACATGAAGAAACAGAGCTCCATTATGCTATATATCAACAATATGTTTGCCAACAGACTTTATTAACCTATTAAATCAGCAAGATGGAATAACTACTTTGCTCCCTTTAATTTAAAACAATAAAACTAAAATAATAAAATTGCAACTTTGTAATGTAGCCTTCTGTTGGCAGAGAACAGAAGTTTCATTTCAGTCTTATAATTCCTTCCGGTATTAATATAACGTTGTTTACATCCCTTGTGTTTAAATCAATGTTCTACTTTGGAAATGCGCATGCATGCAGCATAATTACACATGTGAGAATGTGTGTTGTTCATGTTGTTAAACTCAATAAGAAGCCAGAACATGTGGAGGAAAAACAATAACAGTAAAGTATCACAAAGCAATAAGAATTAACACTGTGTGTGCCATACCAAAGTATTAGAATGTGCCCCTAATTCCATAGACACCAGATCCCATCTGATTTTGAAAGCTAAGCAGGGTAAGCCTTGGTTACTACTTGGATTAGAGACTGCCAATGAATGCCAAGTGCTCTATGTTGTATTTTAGAGCAAGAAACAGGCAAAACTACCTGTGAATATTCTTTGTCTAAGAAAACCCTATAAAATTCATGGGGTTACCATAACTCAACAGACGACTGGGAAGGAAATACATATATGCACAGATGTTGTAGGCCTGTAGCACCTAGCATTGCTCGCATTAGCTATGATAGCTTTAGATTAAAAGAAAGAATGTTAGCAAAAACCTAGAGGCAATAGATAATGGAATAGACTCCTTTTGAAGGTAGAGGCTCATTTGAAGTTGTCATTCCAAATGTCTATGAGTCCAACGTCTGCACTAACATGCTTTGTTTTGGGGGGAAAGCAGTAAGTCATTGATTACTGAACACTTCCAACTCGTATTGTCCATAATAAGACACTTGCTTATGAAAAAGATTTTGGAATACTTTTCTAGAATCTCCTCACATTCTATATGTATATGCTTACTATATATAAAAATAATAAACAAACAAACAAATAAATAAATGTAATTATGGTTTAAGAACAACAGCTGGATTAGTTGAGGGGGCAAATCTGGGATTATCTTGAGGAAGCAGAAGGGTTTATTATCCTGTGGATCCAAAGGGGCTCCTTCCTACCCTGGTCAAAGCACCCCATTTTAGAGCCTATCACAGATTGGAACACAACCATTAGCACCCTTACTACATGAATTCCCCTTTTGCTGGTGGAGGGACCTTACTGTATTTAAACCCCTTTCAGATACATGCCCAAAGGGAACTGTGATTATTCTTTAATTAATAAGCTTCTTAAAACCATCACCATAAATTGTTTATTTTAATTAACCTTTTCCTGTATGTGGTCAAAGGATCTCCAATTCTCTTACAACAGGTGATAACAACACAGGGCAAAATAATCTACTTATCTTTTGGCCAAGGGATTATGCCGTGACATTATCTTCCTAGTTCTGTGCTATTCCTGCAGCCCTAAAGCCAATAGTATAAGTTGTTACTAAAAAAATCAAGGAAAGTCTGCTTCCGAAGGGCATGGGATGTTAGTAGAGATTAGCTTTTTCCTCACACTGGTGATAACTGGGTATGTCTCCAACTTAGAGTCTAAAAAAATGTTTGTTTTTAAAAATTATAACATCCAGAATATCTCATCCAGCATGAACAATGTTGGCGAGAAAGTAGATATGTTCCTAGAGGGGTTTGGGTGTAATGCTGACATTGCTTGTCCATACTCTTTGGTTTCCTGCTGTTACCATTCTTCCTATGGGTCTTGTGGAAAACACATGCAAAACAGTACAGCTATTTGATGAACACATGCCCTCATACCCTGGAAGTGTGTGTGTGTAGGTTTCACTGCATGCCATTGCTGTAGCTTAATGTCAAAGTAAACAATATTGTGACTTCTGTGAAAAGGTAATAAACAAAGCATACTCTGAAAGGAGTTTGAACCCACCATGACATGGCTATAACATCCCACTGAAAGCTGTGTTGCTAATTTCAGAAATAGTCCAAGATCTTGCACGGTTCATCACAGTGTAGCAGTTCCACAGATAGAACTGTGCTTCAGCAAACCACTCAACAAACACCCCACATACTTTCTGTAGAGCCACTGCAACCCCCTGTGGACATTCAATAGCTAGAAGAAAAGTGGGAACATCAAATAAATAATTCCACTATCTGCAGAAGTCCTTCAGAGATTGACTTAAACCAGGGTATGCCACCAACATGATGTCCTTGTAAAGAATCTGTACAGTATGACTCTTATCTACAGACTCGATGCCCTCAGTTTCACTTACTGACACTCTAAAAGAAATTCCCTCCTGGAATTTTTTGTCGTCTTCTCTGGGTCCTCAAGTGTGATTCTATGGTATTGCCTCTGGCCCAAGTATAGTCAATTTAAAAATAGAGGTGGTTATTATCCAGAGTTTTAGGTATTTGTGTGTGTGTGTATGTATGTATGTATGTGTGTGTGCTTATGCACCTTGGGACAGATACTCAGCAAATATGGAGTTTTATTATAATTGTGTTTTTTTTTTACTTTAGCCATTCACCTTCAAGGTCAAATGCCTTTGACCACTCTCTTTGGCTGCTAGGAGTTGAAAGAGAGCCAAGACTAGAATGATCAAATCCAGCTCAGCTGTGACTCAGTCCAGGAAGCAGAATGGAGATTGTATCTTTTATATCACAGATGTTACATAGATGAATAATTGGTTGAATCCCTCTCTGATCTTGCAAAAAAAGAAGGTGGCAAGTTTTGGTGCAGCAGGTGATTGCCATTTTAGTGGTAATGTGAATGTATTTCAGAGTACAATCTGAATTTAACTGAGATATTGTTATTGCTGAGTTGTGTGCCAAAAGTGCTTCAGCACTTTGAATGGTTCTTATGAAATCCAGTGTAATTACAAAGCACGTTTGGCATGGATGCCACCAGTCACCTAAAGCTGGATAAATTGTGGAGACATTAAAACAGAAGTTCCCACTGGACACACACAAAAGGTTTACCTCTCTGTAAAAATGTCTAGGATTGCTATGTAAAGATGTAGTCCTAAACATAATTCATTGTGTATGAGTCTTATTAAGTCGGTCTTATATCTGATTAAAGATATGTAAAATTGCACTGCATCTAGTATATGCACTGGAAAGTGAGGTTTAAACCTACTTATTCAATATTGAACACAATATGCCAGATGATTTATATGTTGAAAATAATTTTAGAAAATACCAGTAATGAAGGTAAAAAAAATATTGAGAAATTCCAAGCCAAACTATTATAGCAAACTTTCTTAAGCATTGAAATATTCCACTTTTTAAAATTTAGTTGTCAAAGGAAGCATATCATGAATCGGCAATTTCTGCACTGAGAACTGTTTCTAAATTGGTAGTAGTATGATCCAATGTACAAAATAATTAAAACGTGCCTAATAAGTGAAGGTTGGCATCCCCCTCCCCTTTTGCTTATGAAAAATGTAAACACATAAAGAGTTCTCCAAATTATATTTGTTGCTTTTGTTTCATAACTCAGAATGGCAGCAACTGGTGCTGATAGGGCAAGGAGGAAATTTGCAAAGAGAACATTGCTAATAAAAATACAAATGCAGAATGCTGAAAAGGTCACAGTGCATGAAGCACTCTGTGCTATATTTCAGGGAATACATTAAGCATTTCATTTCTGATAACCCATTCCAAAGACCAAGTTTTAATGAAACTGATACATAGTGAAAAGCTTTCTAAAGAAAGAGTGGAGTGGATTTTCCAGGAGTGGATTTCCCTTCCAAGGGCTAGATTTCTCTCACTTCCTGTTGTCTCACCCGTGTTCTTAACTATGAGTATAAGTCAGATGTTTGTAACTCAGGGACTACCTGTATACATAGCTTAATTTAGGATATGCTTTTTGTATTAACATTTTGGTTGTGGCATGATAATCTTCATATTCTTTATTCAACATGCTTCATAGAGGGATGGAGGGTAAAGTCCTGTCAGGGTCACACTTGACTATGGATGCCAGGGACACTTGACTATGTTCCTCTAGCATTTGACTATGTTCCTCTAACTCAGGAATGTAGACTGTAAGATATGTGGCTCCCAAAACAAATTTTGTAGCTTAGGGGACCCCCCAGGGATCAAAAGGTGTTTAAAAATCTGAACAAACATCAGAATCTTTCCCCAGGACATCCTTGGATTCCTGAGGAAGAATATCATCACTGTGCAGTAATAAGGATATAGCTGGATGCTTCATGGGATTCCTCTAGAAGTTTGCCTAGGTAATACACAGCTGTGTTGACAGGAAGGAGGTAAGTCTTGAAGGGTTGCAAATGAGAGTTAGCAAATTCCAATCTCTGCAATGGCTGAAAAAAGATGACTGCATATGTCACTAATAGGATGTAGCTCTTCATGCTGGGTAGCTTATACAGGCCTCTACATGAGACTGCATTGGATCATCCTGATAATAAGGGCTGGTCCTGATATTCTCTACAAACTACCAGTAGTCTGGATCAAGACTAATTCTACGAAATCCTTAGCCACTATAGTCAAATTCCAGAAGTTGTCTTTCAAAAACACTCTATGTCTGGACCAAAGATTTGGGTATGATGCTAGAGCATAGGATCAGACTATGAGTTGGAGTTACATGTTCTCTAACTGACTTTGCTTGGCAAGGACAGTCTGGAATAATCCTCTGTCATCCCACTTTTCTGATATTTTAAAAGTATTCTAGTTTTTCTCTGTTTCTCCCAAATTTCTCCTTTGCTTCGACTTACTTTAGTTGTTGCAGGCTGAGAACTTTGCTCTCAATTAGCTGAGCAGGGACAAGAAGAGGAAGGGGCAGAATCAATAGATTCAGGCAAAGCAAACAGGTCACATTGGGCTTTGAAAACAGTTCACTCCTGCAACCATAGAAAATGTTCTCATGTTTCTGGAGCAAGCAGCATTCTTTTTTCTTCTTTCAACAAAAATAAGGAAGGCGTTGTTGGATCAGGAAAACAGCTTTTCTTCAGATTCTGTGTTGTTGGTTTTTCTGATGACCTCAGTTTATCTTGGCTTTACCCTGTTTCTGGGCTCATTGATACAGAGTGCCTCATGTCTATTTGTACAACCAGCTGACCCAGAAGCAATTCCAACCTCTGGCCATAGAGGCCAAGAGATTACCAACCCTTGGCTGCCATATGACATCGCAAGGACTTCCCTCCTGGTCTCAGATTTTGACTCTGAAATCTCAGGGAATTGCGTGCCGCCACCACTGTTGCAACCCTGCTCTTCAGATTGTGTGGGAATTAAGGCATGGAAAGCTTAGCCAACATAGTAAGCTATCCGACGGCCTGAAAATTGACGTTCAATTACATACGGATATTCAAATTTCAGAATCATTGACATAGGCCAATATTATCCATGCTGACTGACAACAGCTCTGCTATACACCATCCTTATCAAACTACTATGTTGGTGTAGATAATTATTCCTTCATGATGTGATGTCATATCACCAACATCATCTAAACAACCAAGGGATTGGAGGGCTGGGACCCACCCACCTTCCAGGCCAAAACCACCCACTATATTTGTTAGAACAGGGGTCCTCAAACTAAGGCCCGAGGGCCGGATACAGTCCTCCGAGGTAATTTACCCGGCCCTTGCTTGAAATGACTTGAAAGCACATAACAACAACAACAATCCTGTCTCATCAGCCAAAAGTAAGCCCCCACTTCCCATTGAAATGCTAATATGTTTATATTCATTAAAATTGTTCTTCATTTTAATTATTGCATTATTTTTAAGAGGTTTTTTTGCACTACAAATATGTGCAATGTGCATAGGAATTCATTCATTTTTTTCCAAATTATAATCTGGCCCTCCAACAGTTTGAGGGACTGTAATCTGGCCCTCTGTTTAAAAAGTTTGAGGACCCCTGGGTTAGAACTTGTTCTCTAACCTGCAAATAAAAACCCACAAGGATGGTCTAATTTGCTGCCCTGGATTGCTGCCAAAATGCCCAGGCTGATCTGAGGATATGTCAATAGGAAACATGCTCAGAAGCCATCCTACAGGAAGTCTCATCTATAGGATGTTTTGAGTATGTATGAACACTGCATATGCTATAGACCAGGGGTCCTCAAACTTTTAAAACGGAGGGCCGGTTCACTATCCCTCAGACTGCTGGGGGACTGGACTATATTTTGAGAAACATGGACAAATTTCTATGCACGCTGCAGATATATTATTTGTACTGCAAAAACATGAAAGAACGATACAGTATTTAACATGCTGAACAATTTTAACCAACATAAACTTACCAGTATTTCAATGGGAATAGTGGGCCTGCTTTTGGCTGATCAGATAGTCAAGTTAATTCATGTTGTTGTTGTTATTGTTGTTGTTGTGTGACTTGAAGTTGTTTCAGAGTTAGGGTGAACCTAAGTCTAAAGTTTAGACCAGGGGCCAAGTCAATAACCTTGTAGGGCTGCAATCGGCCAGCAGGCCTTAGTTTGAGAACCCCTGCTATAGACTATAAAGCAGTTGAAACAAAGAAGTGTTGATGAATATGTATCAGGAAAAGTGGAATAGAAAAGAAAGGAAGCACTTTACTGTGTTTGTGGTAATTGGTCTTTCAAGATTCTCTCCCATTGTTTTGGGTTGGGGCTTTGGGAAGATAGTGCCCCATCACAGCATTGTAATAGCCAACTTAATGCTTTTGTTTTAGAGGAATTGAGATAACCTCAATTCCTTTAAAATGTGTGCTCTGGAAAATGATTACTCTGACAGGTGGACCATGGGAGATCTTCAAGCTGGAGGGAGACAGTACTTGGACGCAACTACAATATTTTCTTGGAGTAATGAGATCCCCCACTCTTGGATAGCCAAAGTAGGAAAAAGGTACATTGATGAAAAGAACTCTGTTCAACAAGACAAGCCATTTCTTGAATCACTCAGGTTCCTGCAGTCTCATTAACATCAATCTTTTCCTCTTAGTATGGAATTTTTAAAGAAAAATCTTGCTAAAGCCATAGGCTCAATGCAGCTTCTCTGTCCCTTTTGCTATTCTCCAAAGTAACAGCAATGTCATTTTCACCCACTAAGCTGTATGGCAGCAGCTGTTCAGCATCAAGGTATTTTGTTGTTAATTTGGCAGAAATTCACATCAGGAAGCAGCCAGGCTCTAGTAAGCTGCACATGAAGGCAGAATTTGCCTGGCATGGCCCTGCCACAGTAAACATGTGGGTAATGTCTGAGTTTCATTGAATCTGAAAATGCCATGTGAGTCTTAGATGTTAATTCATATCAACACCAGGTTATGGCCAATTGTTTATATGGTTTAAATAAAGGAATACATACACTTAAACAATGCAGACAGCCAAATGACACACACATCAATCTTTCTGATGCTACCTGTAACATGTCACACTTTAATTGATGGATGCCATTGTAACAACAAAATTACATATGAAAAGGTTTTTTTAAAAAAAAAAAGTTAAGAGAACGTTTGCATTAACTTTTTGGATTTTCAAGCAAAAATATTTTTTCTACCTATACATTTACCTTTTCTTCTTAGTTTTTTATGTTTTGGTTTGTCTGCGGGGAAGGGAAAAGGCAACTGGGACTCCTCAGTTTAGAAAATTAATGGTCGATTTTGCAAAGTACAAATCTATAGACCAATTATTGGCATATAAAGGTTCCCATATTAAATATTTAGCAGTTATAAGTAAGGCTAGGGACATTTCCTGTCTGAAGTTCTGGAGACGCTCAGTAAAAAAGATAGTGAACTGGGTGGACCATTGGTCTGCACAGAAGACATTTTCAGTGTTCCTAAAAGATAGACAGGATTAGTGACCAACACAGCTTGGAAGAAGGAGAAGAAAAATAAGAGGAAGAAGACAATGAGTTGGTGGAGGTGTTGGGACATGTGAAAGACAGTAAGGAATCTCTCAAGCAAAGTAATCAAACTGGCAAGTCAGAACATCCACCAGTCCCATGTCCATCTGTCCACACACTGTCTAGCAGAGAAAGAAGTTTGTAAAACATACTTAGAAAAGTTACCTATAACTAAAAACACAGCCTAGTGGAGGAGAAAGTCAGGAGAAGATAAAAGGACAGCAGTTAGAGTGATTGAGGAGCCCTCGGTGGAGCAATATATTAAACCCTTGTGCCAGCAGGGCCACTGACCAAAAGACTGGCAGTTCAAATCCAGGAAGCGGGGTGAGCTCCCATCCGTCAGCTCTAGTTTCTCCTGCGGGGACATGAGAGAAGCCTCCCACAGGATGGTAAAACAACATCCACACATCCCCTGGGCAACGTCCTTGCAGATGGCCAATTCTCTCACACCAGAAGCAACTTGCAATTTCCCAAGTCGCTCCTGACATGAAAAAACAAAATAAAAACAAGAGTGATGGAGGAATTATGAGGTTGTGGTGAAGCAAACTCATACACACACACAGGAAGTCTGCAGACATTCAAACAAGCATAGCATGTAACCATAGGATGTAAGGGTTGCTAACGCTGATATAAACAGGAAAGAAAGCAGACTATCAGAAAATAAATAGCTGGGAATGCTGTTAAGGGTGTGCAGATAAATCTACTATCAAATGAAGTGCTGTAGTCTTTGTGCTTCAACTAAAAATGCCTTCTTTTTCACTGTCAACAAGTATAAGGGATGAGATGGCTGAATAAATTTAACTGGAAATAGAATGACTTTGTCACATCACCAAGAATGAAATTTGTTCAACTCCTCTCAGCAGCATAAGATTGTGGATACTTTTCCCAATTTTTTTTGAGGGACCACTCTCTCACACATTCATACAAGATAAGTCTAAAGCAGAAAAGAGGATAAGATTATTTATCAGACCTAGTGTCCATGATGGCCTTTGGATTCTGGAATATGTTTTCTATCTCTAATCTATTTAATTTCACTTTTTAAAGATGATTTTGCTTCATATGCATTCCACAACTTGATGTTCATTCAGGTGGAGAGAAGGATCTCTAATTGCTGGCGCATACATGACTTATTGTCATTAGGCATGGATTTGTCATTTCTAAATAAGAATTTTCCAAGATGCTCACATTTCTTCATGAATTCAGAGTTTAGTTCTTAAGGGCCTATGGTTTAAATCAGGGATTCTCAAACTAAAGCCTGAGGGCCAGATACGGCCCTCAAAGGTCATTTACCTGGCCCTCGCTCAGGGTCAACCTAAGCCTGAAATGACTTTAAAACATACAATAACAACAATCCTATCTCATCAGCCAAAAGTATGTCCAGACAAAGCAGACCCACACTTCCCATTGAAATATTAATACGTTTATATATTTGTTACAATTGTTCTTCATTTTAATTATTGTATTGTTTTAAGTGGTTTTTGCACTACAAATAAGATATGTGCAGTGTGCATAGGAATTCATTCTTTTTTTTTTTCCAAATTATAATCCAGCCCTTCAACAGTTTGAGTGACTGTGACCTGGCCCTCTGTTTAAAAAGTTTGAGGACCCCTGGTTTAAATCCTTGCATATTCACCCAAGTAAAATAGAAGTTCTATTAATTCTTCCAACTCCCCAAAAGGCAGCTTTTGCATTCATTTGCTTGTGGCTACAACTGTTCCTTGTTCCATGCTTCATAGCATGCACACACACACACACGTACACCAGTTGAATTTGTGTAGAGCAAATGGTTGAGAATTTTGTTAAGTTTATTTCTGATTTATTTTAAAAAATGCAATGCCTTTCTTCATTAAGTTTGACAGGAAGAATTTAAAAATGATTACAAAACTCACAATACAAAGGATTCTTCAACTTGTCAATAGTTTGTATTTCGATGCTCTGCATAGCGAAGAGAAAATTTCTCTCTTTTAGTTTTATTGCCACTTCCTGAATTCCATCTTTAATTTCTTTCTACAGGTGGTGGTAGTGCTGGGGTTTTCACATGGAAATGTTTATACACTTTGATATGTGCATTTTCCATTGTACCAATTTTAGAAGCTTTTTCCTGAATGAGTGCATTTTTACACACATTGTCCCATTGAACCATGTGCGAGTTTGTGTCCATTTTAAAATGATATGTATTTGTACTGCACACATGTTTTTGCATGTAGTCTGTGAAGGGGAAGTGCAAAAAGGAATTTTGCAGTGCATCTGAAAGATGTGAACACTTTCACTAATACTCTCAAGTAGCAGCAAACAGGAAAAACAGTCCTTTCTCCTGTCCATTAACCTCCTCTTTGGGTAACACAAATTTATTTTTCATCCCTCCTCATGGACCACATTTTCTGGATCAGATATGATTTTGATCTTATAATTCAGGCATGCCTGAAGGAAGGAGATGACATGCTAGTGAAGTAGGGAATCTATTTGTGTGTATTTCAAACCAATTGTTGCCATATCTGTTTGTTTCAGATTCTTAATTGAATAATTTGGTGCTGTGTCAAGTACTTTGATGAGTGCTCTCATGGGCTGGTATGTTACCTCCCTAAGAGAACCTATCTTTAATTATTTAAGAGCCGTGAACATGTTTTGATTAAGAGTTGAATCTGTGGTGCCCATGGATTATTCATGTCACACCTTCTCTTTTGATACTTTGAGGAAAATTGTACTGCCATCTCAGCTCTTATGAAGAACATTTCACTCTTGTAAGCCTCTTGTGACTGCAGAAAGAAGTAAATATTTGTTTTTTAATATAGCTTTTGGAGCACAAGGGCAACTGTAGAGGACAAAAGAATGTAACATATCCTGTTTTTTTTCTGTTCTTTCTAACACATCAGAGAGCTGGGTTCTGTGCTTGCTGGGCAAAAATATTCTAGCTGGAATTCACCTGTTAATTGTTGACAAGACCAAAGGAGAAGAGAAGAAGGGGAGGGGGAGAAGAAGAAGAAGAAGAGATATCATAGTCACATCGCAGTTCTTTAGCTGGCATATGAATACACAGAACTACACAGAAGGTACATTTGGAGTTATTGTCTACAGCAGCAGACCAAAAACATTAATGCCAGAAAGGGAACCTGCCAAATCATTTTGGACCCTTGAAAAGTACAGGCATCAGTTGCCTGGAATTTTAGAAAATGCAATAGTCTAACTTTTGCGAACCTGATTCCTTCTGAATGGAATAGCCTACAAATTCCACCATTCCTAGTTACAAGTCTTTTTGTTGTTTATTCATTCAGTAGCTTCTGACTCTTCATGACCTCATGGACCAGCCCATGCCAGAGCTCCCTGTCAGCCATTGCCACCCCCAGCTCCCACAAGGTCAAGCCAGTCTGTTGACCTTGAGGGAGCTGGAGGATAACTAACATCCATCCATCTTGCCTTTGGTCGTACCCTCTTCATTTTTCCTTCCATTTTCCCCAGCATCATTATCTTCTGTAAGCTTTCCTGTGTTCTCATTATGTGGCCAAAGTACTTCATCTTTGCCTCTAATATCCTTCTCTCCAGTGAGCAGCCAGTCTTTGTTTCCTGAAATATGGATTGGTTTGATCTTCTTGTGGTCCAAGGCACTCTCAGAATTTTCCTTCAACACCACAGTTCAAAATCATCGATTTTCCTTCTCTCAGCCTTCCTTATGGTCCAGCTCTCGCATCCATAGGTTACTACGGTGAATACAATTGCTTTAACTATGTGTATCTTCATTGTCAGTGTGATTCTCTACTCTTCACTATTTTATCGAGATTGGTCATTGCTCTCCTCCCAAGAAGTAAACATCTTCTGATTTCCTGGTTGCAGTCTGCATCTGCAGTAATCTTCATGCCTGGAAATACAAAGTCTGTCACTGTCTCCATGTTTTCTCCCTCTATTTGCCAGTTGTCAGTCAATCTAGTTACCATAATCTTGGTTTTTTAATGTTTAACTGCAACTTTCTTCTTTCATCTTGGTTCACTGAACCCCCAGAGGATACAGTTGTAATTTAAAAAAAATACATTACAGTTGTGCCCTCAATACCCGCCCCCTCCCAGAATATCTGTCTTTGATTTTGACATTTCACCAATAACAACATCCAGTTTGCCCTGGCTCATAGATCTTATATTCCAGGTTCCTATAGTGTGTTGACCTTAGAACTTTGGATTCATTGTTCACCTTCAGCACCATCAGCTGTTAGTTCTCCTTTTGACTGCATCATCACAACTGAGGCTAGTTGAACTTATCCTCTGTTCCTCCCCAGTAGCATTTTGATCATCTTCTGACCTGGGATCTGTATACTGACAAATCTCTGGTTGTACTGATCCATTTAATTTTCATGGCAAAAATATTGGGGTGGGTTGCCATTACCTTCCCCAGTGACTGTATTTAGTCTGACCTCTCTACCATGACCTTCTCATCTTGGGTGTCTTCACAGTTTTGCTTGTGGCATCATTGAGGTGCTCAAGCTCCAGCACTGTGACAAGGCAACAATGCTTTGCAAGAGTTACAAGTCCTAGAATCATATAATCATAGAGTTGGAAAAGACCTTGTAGGCCATCCAGTCCACTCCCCCCCCCCCCCCGCGCGCCAAGAAGCAGGAAAATTGCATTGAAAGCAGATGACCATCCAGCCTCTGTTTAAAAACCTCCAAAGAAGGAGCCTCCACCATACGCCGGGGCAGAGAGTTCCACTGCTGAACAGCTCTCACAGTTAGGAAGTGCTTCCTAATGTTCAGGTGGACTCTCCTTTCCCGTAGTAGTAGTCTTTTCAGAAGAAAAAAGATACTGCAAAAGACTTTTGTCTCTAACATATTTTTATTATTTCGTGTATCTGTTATTATATTCTTATCTTACTTCTCTTAAATGATGGAACCTAAAACCCCTAGAGATGTGAAAGGCATTTGCCATTTCTCATTATTTTTGACTTCCTTAGCATTTTTTTTTAAAAAGGAATCAAATGCATGCTACAGGTATAATGGCCAGAGGTTTACCAGGTAGAATTGGCTTTATATACAGGAAAGCAGAATATAGGTCAAAGCTGTGAATTGTGGGGAAAAATGAAATTCGATATCAGAAATGCACATATTAGCTAAAATGTGATGCAGTGATTCATCCAATGACAAGAACTTGTACAGGTTCATTTTAAGAAACAAACATCTCAAAAAAGAAATATGAATCTCAGTAAGAAAACTATGCTTAATAAGTTTGTGGGGAGTGCTGAAGAAACAATTATATTTAAGGATAATCTTGATAAGTTAACAGAATCTTAGAATTGTAGAATTGGAAAAGACCAAAATGATCATAAAATCAAACTCACTGCAAGCACAACTAAAGTATCTCTGTCAGGTAGCTACCCAAATTCTGCTAAAAAATGCCTCCAATAACACCTTTCCCACACTCAGCATGGGGGTGGGGAAGCACTTTGCTTCCTTCTGGCGAATGGAAGACAAAGAGTTAAAAAGTCCCAACCAGGATAATTTGAGTCTCCTTCAGGAGAGATAAAGTGGGGTATAACAACAACAACAACAACATTAACAACTATTATTATTCCAGGGTATTCATCATCTTAGTTGTTTTTTGAATATTTTGCAAATTTTCCTATTCTCTTCCATTGACTGCATAATTGTACATAAATTGGACTTTTTATGGAGTCTCCTTGTGCAAGAATGGGCCATGCTGTAGTAACACCCAACCCAAACCACATCTACTAAA
Organism: Anolis sagrei; assembly: GCF_037176765.1. Classification (NCBI taxonomy): domain Eukaryota; kingdom Metazoa; phylum Chordata; class Lepidosauria; order Squamata; family Anolidae; genus Anolis; species Anolis sagrei. Next base: position 141,740,134 of record NC_090022.1, read on the forward strand.
TATACTTCAAAGAATTGGACAATAATAATAATAAATAATAAACTTTATTTGTACCCCGCCACCATCTCCCCAGTGGGGACTTGGGGCAGCTTACATGAGGCCAAGCCCAACAAAGCAATACAATAAATGAAATCAAAACACAAACAACAACATGATAAATTACATAAAATATAAAACATAAGAACACAGCAAACAAAATAAAATTACAATAAAATCATTCATAACATAGAACAGTGAGTGGGCCGCATGTACAGAATAAAATACTAATGCTAAAAACATGACTAAAAACATGGGGTGAGACAACAATGGAGCAGATTATTTGTGGGGAAGGAACTCTTCTGGAATGGGGTCGAAAAGGGCCTTTGTACAGAAGGGAGTATGCACTAAAGACAGATGTTGCGGGATAATAGCAAAATGAGATTATATGATTAATCTCCAAAAGAGCCAGGTTTTGAGATTCTTCTTAAACCTTTCTAAAGTAGGGGCTCGCCTAATCTCACCGGGCAATGTATTCCATAGTCGGGGAGCCACTGAGGAAAAAGCTCTCTCCCTTGTTCCCACAAGGCGGGCCTGAGATAACGGTAGGAGTGAAAGAAGAGCCTCCCCCGACAAGCAGTATGGCATTTCTATTTGCATAGTAGGAATCAAGAATTTATTGCTGCCAGACTTAATAATATGAGAATAGTATGTGTCCACATGTTGGTGTAAAATAAGAATGGCTGATTCCACTGGTCTGTTGAATTGATCCAATTTTCTCAATTTTTCCATAGCTGACATATCCCTCATAGCCTGTATTGTTTTGCTGAGCTCTGTCATATATGCTATTGTAGAAATTCTGCAACTACAAGATGATGTACTCAGAATGATCCCATCTGATGTTGTCACTACAGTGCCAGATCCTGAGAATAACCTCATAAACAGCAAGCAATCTCTGAATGCATTCTGTGCATATACCTTTGATAAGGATTACCATGTATGCATTAGATATGTACTGTACTGTATGCTCACGTACTGTACACCTTGCCTTTTTTCTTTGTAACTTTGAGGTTCTATAAAATAATTGTGATTGAAATAAATATTATCTCTCTCAACTAGTACTATGAATAGGTTGGACTGAAAGCACTGCTGGACTAGGTAGTACCTTTGGTCAAAGACATTGTTCATTGTCAGTTTGCCTTCCTGCTCAGTGTTTGCTTGAGGATACTCATCACCATAGGCTATCACTAGCAGCTGAGTATAATTGCCTTCCAAGTGTAGGATCTTGGTAGTGAGTCCATAGGTGAATGTAAAGACCTATTCTTGAGCCACATGCTCTTTCACAGGGAGGACATCAATTTCCATATGGAAGGTGGTTCTGATGATACTTGAGTGTTGTTTGCAGAAGGGCTCATTTGGAGGACTCTTGAAGGACGTGGGTGTTGATTTTATGATATTATAAGGCTGATCAAAGTTCTGGACATGATGCCCTGTGAGGAGTGGCTTCAAGAGCTGGCTATGTTTGGCCTGCAGAAGAGAAGGTTGAGAAGAGACATGATTAAATACTGCATTTGAAAAACTGTCATAAGAAAGAGGGAACATGCTTGTTTTCTGCTGCCCCTTATACTAGTACTCAGAGCAATGGGTTCAAATTACAGGGAAGGAGATTCCACCTGAACATTAGGAAGAGTTTCCTGACCTCAAGAGCTGTTCATCAGCAGAACTCTCTGCCTCAGTGTGGTTGATGCTCCTTCCTTGGACAAGGCTGGATGTTGTTGAGGGTGTTTTGATTATGCTTTTCCTGCATGGCAGGGGGTTGAACTGGATGGCCTATGTGGTCTCTTCCAACTTTATTATTCTATTGTTCTATGATTTTATGATACTTCAGTTCTACCCTACACACAGTACTGCTAACCATAGCCTTTCTAAAGTCCCTAAATATCCCCAATCTTCATGTCTGGTTTCATGCAGAATCATTCAATTGAAATTGTTGTCCCATACTCTGTGTGATCAGAAAATTGATAGTGCATTTATCCAAGAGCAGAAACAACAGAGTTGATGATAGCCATTTGTCCATCTGGAGGAATATTTTCAGAAATGATGATTTGCAACTGATGCACCTGAAGGGTATTCACTAGCAGAGATAATTAGGCTGCTCCAAACTGTCTTGTAGTTGACAAGGAATATTTTACCCAAAGGCTGCTTAGGGGGCTACTTGTTTTCTGCCTGCTTTCTAACAGTACTTTCCAGTAAAACTGATGATGATAGCTGACATCATGCTTTTAAGTATATGTCAATTACTGTGTAACTGTAACAAGCAGGGGGATGCTGGTGGATGTATAATCAATACCTGTGCTTGTTTCAAGTTATTGTGGCCCCTATAGTTTATTAATTAGGCTGAGCAGCACCTCTGCAGAGCAACAAAAAAGCACCTACTCATATTACTGGTTGAGATAGATAACATTAGTTTCAAGCGCCAGTATTTTCTTGAAAAAAAGCTGAAGATGGTTTACCAAATGGGAACTACCCATACCGAGAACTATATTTTTAGGTATGAGCTAGTGGCTCTTGTAATAATAACAATAATAACAACAGAAGTGTCCAGATCATTAAGCTTCTACTTAGATCAGGCATAGGAGAACTTGGGTCTTCAGTGTCAAAAGCTGGGAAATACTCATTTGTTTGACAGTCAGTTGTGAATTAATAAGGATCAGTCTTATGAGACTATATTGTGCAGCATGCAGAATCTGGAATAAAACTTCACTCTTGTTGCTGAAATTTAAAGTGTCTGCTGAGAAAAACTCATATTATTTGAAAAATGAATTGGTTCAGCCAGGCACCCATTCAACCATGATCTTGTCAGATCTGCTAAGATAGACTTGTTTATGCCAGTTATGTGTGACTGGGTGATTTCATAATATATTGGGTTGTTGTAGGTTTTCTTGGGCTATATGGCCATGTTCTAGAGGCATCTCTCCTGATGTTTCACCTGCATCTATGGCAAGCATCCTCAAAGGTTGTGAGGTCAGTTGGAACTAGGAAAATTGGGTTTACATATCTGTGGAATGTCCAGGGTGGGACAAAGAACTCTTGTCTGTTGGAGCTAGGCGTGAATGTTTCAACTGGCCACATTGATTAGCATTTGATGGCCTGGTAGTTATTTGGTAGTCTGCAGTGCCTTTCATTTTCCTTGATTCATGTCTGAGCAATGCTGCATTTGGTGGTCCCTATGTAGACTTGTCCACAACTGCATAGTAGACTCCTGCAGAAGTGAGAGGATTCCTATTGTCCTTTGCCGAACATAGCATTTGTTGGATTTTCTTGGTGGGTCTGTAGATAGTTTTTATGTTGTGTTTCCTCATCAGCTTCCCTATGTGGTTAGTGGTTCCCTTGATGTATGGCAAGAACACTTTTCCTCTGGGTGGATCTTTCTCTTTACTCTCATGGCTTGTTCTCAGTCTTGCAGCTCTTTTGATGTTCATAATATATTTCTTGGGGAAGCTGTGTAGTTGTATCCATTCCTTTCTCTCCAGAGCCTACAAATTCCACACTCTTTTTGTATTTGCACTTTTTTTTATTCCAAGCACCCAGCATGTCTTTTCCAACTGAGCACTCAACAGCTACATTAGGCTACAACCATTGTCATTCTTAGACCACAGGACCAAAGGTGGAAGTTCTATACCAATACATCAGAAGAGCTCCAGTTGCAGGAGGTCATTTTTAGAAGCAGAATACACAGGATATAGCAGTTCTCTACAATTTGAATGGTGCTGTATATGTTTGAGTGAGTGAGTTCTGCAACCATATAAGGAAGCACAGGATATTGTAAAACTTGGCAGCCCTCTTCAGATGATCCGCCACAACTAATATTCCATCTGGGAAATTTCTCTGAAAAACAGACAACACCTCTTGGGAAAATTGGAAATGGCAGCACAGGAAAGCAGCCTATTAATGGATGGCCTTCAACGGAATGTGAGTGTGTTAACAATAACTCTTGGCTAAAGTCACATTTGAAACAGCAATCTAGAGGTGAAAATCTCAATATCCCCCTTCCAATCTCCTGAGCCATCTGGTCAAGTTGATGGATTTACTTCCATGTTTCTCAGAAATTAACTATATTCACTAGAGAAAGAAAATCCAAATAAACCTGCTTTCTCTTTTCTTTTTCTTTCCCCAAGATTGCCTGCCTCTTGCCTCTTTGATAAAAGGAAAACGCTATTAACTGTGATTAACATTTCTTAATAATCGCAACAACAATAATCATAAGAACAACATCAGGAGACATACTTCTACCGAACAATCTTCAAAATATCAACACAAAAGAGATTCTAAGGGAAGGAAATTCCTTTGGGGAAAGTGCCTGAAAATTTTCAGCGGCTATTTCGGTTTGTAATTTTCTGTGTGAGGATAAGAGATCAAAGAGACTTTAAAGGGAGATGCAGGTTGCCTTGTTCCAAGATCACTCATCCTTTGCTAATTTGTCCCATGACATAGAGTGCAGTACCTTTAGAAGCATCTTAAACAGATTAAAATTATAGTTTGAAATGAGTTCAACTTGAGCTTTATGAGCTGCAAAAGTGCAAGTTAATTAGAAATGAAGTATTAACAGGAGGCATAAAGAAATAAGCATACTGAAAAGGCAAAAATAACAAAAAGAGAGAGATCACCTTAAGCACCAATTCATATACAATGTAATCACTCTTCTCTTTGATTCATTACATGTGCTGCCTTTGAGTCTGAAACATCAATAAAGAAATGGACGCTCACTAACTTGCTTCCTACCTGAAACCCCAAGCTCTTTGCATAATATTTTTCTTAAAATATCAACACCCCTGGGTCTCGAATGAGCATCTGGGCAAAGGTTTAAGATCTATAGTGCTACTACAAAGAAAAATTGGTATTGAACCAAGGGGATGGACAGTTAATTTTTAACAGGCAATTCTGAACACCCATATTTCAGAATAAAATGTAATCTACTCAACTAGAGATCTCACATGGGAGAATATGGAGGGGATCACACAATCAGAATCTTGGCATTCAAAGATGGTGGGTTTTACCAAGTCTTGAAAAGTCCCTCCCTCCCTCTCTAAATATATACCCCCCCCACAAACACAGTAATACCTTGACTTAATAGTTTAATTTGTTCTGTGACTGAGCCCTTAATTCAAAATGCTCTTATCTCAAAGTGGATTTTCCCATTGAAATGCATTGAAATGCTATTAATTCGTTCCACCCCCCAATCCCTCCCTCATATCTTTTTGTTACGTGTTTTAAAATAAGAAAATGTTATTTATAAATAAAAAATAATGTATAAATGCACATTCACATGGAACAATTAAAAAGGAAAAACAACTTAAAAATGGTAGAAGTACAAGGAAGCACATTTGAAACAAGAAAAAATGTGTTGGTCAGTGTAACAGCAAGGCAAAAGCTGCACATCCAAATGAAAAAAAATTAAAAAAGGATAAACTTTAAAATAGTAGAAGCACAAAGTTGTAATAAGGAAGCACAAAGTGAAGAGGCAGAAGCATCATTTTCTTCATACTGTACTCATTCCAGCCCCCCTCCCTTTCTTGCTCTCTTTCCTTCTCTCCCTTCATGAAGTCAAACATACCAAGAATAAAAACCACACAATATCAACTAACCAAAATTTCCTCAAAGTAGACAAGAGGAAAGCATACAGCAATCTCCCAAATCAGAAAAGAGCACGAGGCATGGAGGCTACTCCCTTGAAGCCCTAAAGCCTTGTACGCTCACGGTAGCACTCACTCTGGCATTAGCACTCCCTCTGGCACTAGCTCTTAACTCTAAATGCTGCCCTTATGTCAAACCAAAACCTGGGCTGAGTGACAGCTCTTAACTCAAAATGCTCTTAAGTTGAGATACTCTTAAGAAGAGGTTCCACTATATGTGTGTGTGTGTGTGTGTGGTCTTGAGGCGTTGTCCATTCATGACAATCACCCTGTGAAATGGTTTTGGAAGCCTGTCTCCATAAAGATGACACTGCTCCAAAAGATATATTTTGGCTCTAGAGCACCACCCTTTGGTTGCAGGGAGCTAAGCCTTCTTTCTTGATCACAGGCAGTCTCTGAGCTAAATTAACAAAAGCAGAAGCAACAACAAAAAGGTATATGTTCTTTTTTCATGCAGAATCCAATGTGGTATAATACTGGAGCTTGGTAGGTCCTTTTGTCAAAATTATGGGTTGCTGTTTGTTTGCCTTCCTGCTCAGCTTCAGGGCTCACCCTAGGGCATATTTACATTGACCAGCCACCTTGAGTTCCCCTGTCAGGGTAGAAAAGGGTGGGGTACAAGTATGGCAAATAAATAAATAAATAAAATTTACCACTAAATGTGTAAGAGCCTTGGATCAGCTCCGTAGTAGCCAAACCCCTCACAGAGCACTTCACTTAGTAATGTGGGACAAGGTCGCCTTAATGTGCCCTTGATCCACATTAACCAAAATTGAAAGATACTTTGGTCCAAAATTCAAAACATCCCCTGATATTGGTCCATGTAAACAGTTGGGCCAGTTCTGAGATAGCCACAACCATTTCCCCAGGATTCCTTCACAGTGTCCCAAGATTCCTTCACTTGGACACTGGAGATCCAGGATGGCATATACTGTCCCCTTTCATGCTCCATGTTGTGGTTTTCTCCGGCTGTCAAGTGACTTGATGCCAGCCAGGGAGATGAGATGATCGGGGAACGGAGATGGGAGAGGACTGCAATTCCTTCCCTCCACCCCATCCCCCACTTCATGATCCATCACCCAAGCAAATGTCACTGTGGGTGACAGCAAACTGGTAGGACCCATTCCATGCCCAGTGATTTATAAGACAAAGAGAATGAAAAGGGATTGTAAGAGTGGCCATCAGGTGGCTCTGAACAGTTCAGTGCCACTAGGTAGCTGGGACTTTCTCATGCATCCACAATGCCTGTGTATGTGTGTGTGTGTAAGAATAATGCTGGAGGCAATGCAGTGTGTGCTAAACAGGATTGACCCCGGGTTAGTGCATCAATATAGATCTGCCCCTACTACCAGGCCCACCTGGGAGGATACAGATGAACTTATAATTCAGTCCTATACAAAAAGGTCACCCTAAGTTGAAGTCACTTTGGAGTCATATAACAACAAGAAAACCTATCATTTGGGGTGTCGTGTCATATGACGTGTCATGTAAAAGATTCAACTTTAAATAGTACAGGAATGGGAACTAAATTTTGTTGATTTTTTTTCCAGCATAAGGGCTACCTGGGGTTTCGGGGGATGCAGAAGTTATCTTCAGGGACCCATATGTGGATTGTAGACCACAATTTCCTCACCTGCGACAACGGAATTTTACTTTCCCAAGTTAAAGCAGAGGTATCCTTCCCATTTCCTTCTCTTTCATTTAGGCTGAAATAGAGACATGCTGCCTGGTCATGCTGGTATCATCAGGGGGCCAATCAGAGGAGCAGCCCTGCCTTGCTGAAAGGGTTCTGCCTCCTTCTAGGCAGGAACAGTTGGATGTGAAAGTGTCTACTTATATAGCTATTTTATATCACTCAAGACTTGAGAGAAGGGGCATAATTTATAAATGCACACATTTGTGAAGCATACTAGTCATCTCATAGAAATAAAATTGGCAAAAAGTGTATTTATTTTAAAATGTGAGCAGCTTCAGATTCATACAGTTGACAATAATATGCATAGGCTTTAATCAGTGGGGAAAATATGTATATGGTGGGTCCTCTGTATTCACAATTTTGAATTCACCGATTTAACCATCCAGAGCTTGAACAACCATGGATTTTGCTATCCACACTGAGTCCTGGAACCAACTCACAGTGTCCACTGTATTAAGTTAAATAATTGAACAAATGCGCACATTAGGAATATTTTTTCAAGGATTTCAGGGCAAGATAAAAAGGTTTTCAACTTTATACAAAGATGGGAAGAATGTGCAGATAGAAAAATTCAATGAAAGTGAGAGCAACTTTTGCAGTAACCAATAAAGTGCAACACTGAAACAACTAAATCACTTTTGAAATTGAGTAAGATTTGTCTTTAGGTCTCCCTTTTTTCCCTGGGCGTGAGAGATCCTAATATCTTATATTATTTCTGCACAAGTAATGGTTGGTGTAGAGGGTGGGGCAGGAAATAAGTCATGGTATCTGTTGCCAGAAGGAACCTTTTCTTATCATTTCCCGATTGTAGCTGTTATGTACTTGCAGTTTAAATTGATTAGCAGTTTGATTTCTTGCAGATCATTATCTTCAATAATGCTGCATTTCCTTTAGCCAATCAACTATAACATCTTTTGATTCTGGAGGAAGGGGGATTCCCATGTGTGTGAGTGAGTAAAATGTCAGTAAGAGAATTAACAAGAATCTGTGGTAGAATTTGTACTCCACCATAGAAAGTCACTGGGTGACCATGAGCACATCACAAACACACCCAGCCCCCAAAAACCCTGTGAAAAGTTCTGCTTAGTGTTACCAGAAATCCAAAACAACTTGAATGCATACAAGACCACCAACAAATTCAGTGTTACATCATAATCACTCACTTTTAAAGTTCTCCTTCATTCCCAGCCCTGCAACTTTCCTGTGGAGCCATTTCCATGTCGCTGGATGCCTCCAGTACTTCCAGTACTTGAACATGTTGCAAGACATGTTTCCTCCAGTACTTGAACATGTTGTAAGCCATGTTCAAAGTGACATCTGCCAATTCAGGAACTTTGCCTGCATTGGGAGGGGAGGCAGTCACAATTTTAAAATAAACAGAGTCTAGAGTGGGCCAACACTGAAAACTCTGGGTGGTTTCAGACAGCCCGTTATCCCAGGAGCATCCATGTTTAAAAAATGCAGATGTTCCTGGGGGCCTGTCTACACCCACCCCAGAAAGAACATGCTTTCTGGTGTAGGTTCCAGATGTTCTACCAGAACTGGCCTGGCAGAACATCTCAGGACCCTTCCCCTCCTCCATAGCCCCCAAACCCCCTTTAAAAGTAAAATAAACATACCTGGCCTCCATTATAGTCAATATTGGGGGGGGGGGGAGGAAAATACTATAATGGAAGCCAGGTAAGTTTATTTTACTTTTTAAAAGTGTTTGGGGGCTGTGGGGGGGGGGGGATTCCTACAGTTTTCTGGACTAATTTAGTCCAGAAAACTGTGAGAATGGTGTTTAGACTGCAGTCCAGACACTGGAAGTAGTGGGTTTATCCCGCGCCTTCCAAGATGGCGCAGAATACATCCACAATCAAATTAATTCATCACAAACCAGGGTTTTCCTGCCTTGTGGCGAATTAATTCAGGATTCTCCAGAACATTGTCTGGACAGCCCCCTATTTATTGCGGAAGTTTCCACAATAAAAGTACTATCTGAATGGGCCCTCTGTGGAACGACTCACACTCTTTCAGCCTCAGAGGGAGGCAGTGACAAATCATCTGTGAATAAATTTTGCCAAGAAAAATCCACAATAAATTAACCTTAGAGGAAGGGCTTTAAGTTAACAGTAGTGGCAGTTTCAGCATCTCTTATAACAGCAGTAGTTTCCAATTTCTTCGGAACTTGACATCCATCCCTCACCACTACCAAGTTTTCAAGTAGCCAATAGCACACGAGAAACAGAAATCCCAACTGTAATGTACTCAGCTCCAGAAATCGTTTCATCTGTTCTGGCCCTACCTCATTCATTGGTCACAAGCAGTTAGCTATGCAGCAATTTCAGAAAACAAAATTGTCCTGCTACAGCTGCAGAAGGTTGGGGAACCTTTGAAGCCCAGTTTCTCCATTTATGGACACCATATTGCCAAGCTCGGGGGGAAATGATGTATTTTTTCCTACCGAGCATTTTCTAAAAGATGAAACAATAAATTGTTGAAGTTATTGTGAGCATAGTTATAAATATTTTATGGTAACTACACAAGAGTTGTCTGCCTCTATGGCTTCACCTTTTTGCAGCACAAAAGACTCATTAATCATATTTATTTCCAGCCATAAACCGGTTTGGTTCTTATGGACCTTCCATATGGTTGAGCAGAATTCTGCCGAGCTGTGTCAAATTAGCCCAGATTGTATGTTGCTGAAAACACCGTTTTCTTCCATGAAGTTATTATGTGGCTACAAGATGCTATAAACCCTCTTCCATTTACAAATAATACTGTTTTATTTCACAGACAGCCTAGAAATTAATTGTGGGCTTTTGTGATCATGAAACAGCTGATGAATTTGGATTCATTTCCTAGGTTAGGACACTTTTACTTTCTCTAGTTTAAGGCTTTTGAATGTGTTCAAATATATTTTCTGGTTGCCTGCTAGTAGTCTAAAATAATGCCATATACTGGGCGTCAGATGATATAAAGTTAACTGACCTTTGTTTACTAAAATAAACAGCAATGAATGAATGAATAAAATAAAAAGAAATCCTTCATGTTTTATCACTGGGCTAACTAACTACCCCCTTAGAAGTCCAATTAGTGTGAATGTTGAGTTCATTTCAGTGAGAAAATAAAGCATAGCTATTTCTTAGTCTTCAGTGTCTAATGAACTTATCCAGTTTGTATATGGACATTTTAAAGCATTTATTATGTTCTTAGTTAATCGTATAGTTTAGTAGGCCAGTTGCAGTGCAAGTGCTCCCTCTGCCCAACATTTTGTGGGGCTTCACCTTCCCACATTCCCCGCCCCTTCATGTGCTCTCACCATGCATGCTTACAGGGGCCCAGCCAATCAAGGTGAGCTGCACATCTCTCTCTGATTGGCTACAGAGGGAGGACCTGAGGGAAGTATAAATCCTGGTGCTGCTGCTTCCCCAGCTTAGTTGCCTTCGAGCTCGCCCTGCCCCTCCCCCTGTTTGTTATTGTTTTGTTCAGTATTCATGCCTTTGTCACAACTTGGGGATGGTTGGCATCTAATTCTGCCTTGTCCTTCCCAGTCGGGAAAGAACATCCACGTGTCCAGTGGGGGAGGTGGCCGTGCAGGGTACTCAGTGTGGGGCTGGATGGGAGCCTGCGTCATTCCCCATCCTCTCCACAGCCATCTCCTGACATTACAGATTGCTTTTTTTGTGTGTGTCAGGAGTAACTTGAGAAACTGCAAGTTGCTTCTGGTGTGAGAGAATTGGCCATCTGCAAGGACGTTGCTCGGGGGATGCCCAGATATTCTGATGTTTTACCATCCTTGTGGGAAGCTTCCCTTATGTCCCCGTATGGGGAGCTGGAGTTGACAGAGGGAGCTCTTCCGTGTTCTCCCCGGATTTGAACCTCCAACCTGTTGGTCTTCAGTCCTCCTGGCACAAAGGTTTAACCCATTGCGCCACCAGGGGCTCCACTTCAGATTGCTGGAGTCATGCAAATTCATTTGCAGGCTTCCATCTAGGTGTCATCAAACTAGCAGCCAGGCAGTCCTCCACTGTGATCGAGAACCCACGTTTGGCTGCCAATTCTGTTTCAACTGTAATCAATAAATCATGTCATGGCCTTTGTTATCTCAAAGTATCTATGTGTGGTTGGTTTTGTCAGGTTGGGTGATCACCTTGCACCTGCAATTGCTTTTATTACAACCATCCTGAGTAGAGACTGAGTAGAATCTAAATATATTTAAATAAACAGAGAAACAAAGATATAAATGCAGCAATCAATAGTAAGGCCTTTATTTCACTTTCTGTTATTTATGACACCATTTTACCATAAGTGCAAAGCTCTTGAATGGCTGGGCTAGAGGACAGAAGGCCACATTATCTGAATGCCAGATCATCACCTCCCAAAGCAGTTACTATACTCAAGAACGGAAAACAGAAGGTTGATGTACAACAAAAAGAGATTTTAAAATGGGCTTAAAAGTAAACTTAAAAACTGTGTCATGGACAGTGGGTAGTGGGAAACCTTGGCCCTCCAGTGTTGAACTGGAGGTCAGCTGTGATCAACAGTGTTGTGGAATTCAAAGAGGCACGAATGGTGGTGAAAGGGAGAAACGTGTCAAGATGAAATCATGTTAAAAGGAAATCACATCAAGCCAACCTTTGTCAAGCCAACCCAGCCTGCCATCTGGAAACCAATGTCCTCTCTGTGAAAGAACATGCAGATCAAGAATAGGTTTCTACACTCACCTACAGATCCACCACCAAGACCCTACCCTTGGAATGCAATCATGCTCAAGTGGCATTTTGCCATAGTCTTTCAAGGACTACTTCTTCCCTCTGCCAGCTAATATTGGCTTCTAGCCTTCTTGAGCAAACATTTCTTGTTGCATCATCAGCTTCATCCAATGTTGAGTGGGTACGGTCATTAAAGGGCTTTGCTACAAGCCACTCCTACAAACCTGAGTTGTTACATGGAACTCAGTACTATTTACTTCTGGATAAGAGAGAGAGTGTGAAACTTTGTTGTTTTTATCTGTCTTCAGGTAATTTCCAACTTATGGCAGCCCTATTGGAAACTTGTTATAGTTTTCTTGGCAAGATTTGTTAAGGGTGGGAGGGTGCCATTTCATTCCTGCAAGCCTCTATGACTTGCTCATGGTTATCCAGGGACTTTCCATGGCTGAAAAGAGATTTGAAAACTGGTCCCTAGACTCACAGTCCAACACTCTAACCACTATTATACCATGTTGGCTCTCTGAGAGAGAGAGACTTATCTCTCTATTTTCCTTTGCAGTTCTCTTAGCTGTTCTTTTTGGGTTTTTCCTTCACAGTGTGAGACTAGCAGCACAACTGTGTAGCATGCACATTTCAATGCCCATTTTATGAAAAAGCATTGTTCACAAACCTTTTAATTTTTCTACCATATTTGTGTTTCTAGTGGCACTGCGCCCTTCCTTGCTCCCTCCCTCCCTCCCTTCTTTCCTCAGTCTAGATGAGTTTTTATGTTCAGGTATCTATTTTAAGATATTCAAAAGAATTTCCTTAGCAGGATTTAATCTATAACATCCCTCATGTCCTACTTTTGTTGTGTGTGACTCAGCGATTCACTCTTTTAAGGTAGAACGTATAACATGATAAGACAAGAAGACTTGGCAAGGAAAGTATTAATGGAGTCTTTCTGACTTTAAGAATTGCCTTCACTCAGTAATAGGAAGAGCTGTCAGGTTTGTACTTTGTCCTATTTATGTGTTTGTGCTTCAGCTTTACTCTATATTGGAAGCTGGGATGTGAACCATAACTTTTTTTTCCTGTAGATTTTGCAAAAGTCTTTTAGCTTTTTAAATTCCCCATCTTTCAGAGAGAATGAGTCCATTACATTGACTAGGGAAGACAATCTTCAAATTATATATGCAAAGGGTTGTCTATATCAATTAAACTCAACACTTGACCCTACATATGTCAATATCCAGAATGTGTGACCATTGGTCATGCAGGCTGTAGTGTCTGAATATAGATGTAACAAATAGCACAGTGCAACCCCTTTTGCTGAATCCTGAATAATGAGGAAAACTGGGATAATTTATATCAGGTAGCATTGAATTGATTTGGTTTGGTTTTGGAGTACAGTGACACAGTCCACAGCACAGCAGGGCAATCCAGAGAGTTGGATATCAAAATTGAGTAAGAAAGGGCTAGATAATGAGCCTCCATGATGACCATATGAGGAAGATGCCAAATTGGTGTGATACAAGACGGTAAGGAGAAACTGTGCTGAGCTTATTGAGAGCTCTGTAGTACAATCTGAGCTATGAATCTCACCGACACTCTCCAATCACAATGGTTCTTGTAAGGGATTATGTTAGGTCATTGAAGCAATATAGTGAGTTTCTTCCACTATTTTTTTTTTCATTTTTTAGAATGAAATTTGTAGATAGCAAATGAGTTGGGGTAAATTGGTATTATATCACCAGCAGCCTGCCAGAGTCAGAACCAAGTGGTCTTGTTCAGGGAAAATTAAGAGGGACAAGACCAGGCAGGGCAGAAACAAAGGCATAGGGCTACAGAAGCAGTTCTCTGTGTCCTATAAGAGGCTCAGGAAAGCAATTCTGAAGGTATAGGATGTCCGAAGGGGGAAAGAATATGGCCATAAGAGGGAAGTTTCTGAAGCCAGCCCAGATTACCAAATTCTTTAAAGGGAACACTGGAATCATCAGGTAGATCTTACCACTTATATGGCTAGCCATCTATATCCACAATAAAAGTGACAATATGTGTGTATGTGTATGATTGGAGTACCCATTTACACAAACAGGCTCCCACTTCCACAAACAGCTCTAACTCCCAGTGCTGAGGAGCCACCAAGGGCATTCCATCTAGTAACATTAAAGTCATAGGGAGCACCATAAACACATGTACAAGGCCCAACCAATGTCCTCCACAAACACAATATTGCCCACCATCCAATGCTTCCATATGGGGACAATTTCATCCTAGATTGTATGTGTTTCCTGCATCATGGACATCTCAGTGTTTCCTACTCTTGTCTTTGGTGTGTAATTTACATGATCCCACCCACTGCCTCTCCCTTAACCCTTTCCTACTCATTTCTATGTCACATAATGAACAGAGAAGAACTGATCACTAACTGAATATACTGGAGGGGTTTGGGGGACTGACTCAACATGATGTAAGTGGTTGTTCATCCTGCATCAATACAGAGGACTGTGACCTTCACCAAAAATCTGTCTGGACCAAATTTGGCACACAGAAGGTCCATGACAAATGAAAAATACTGGAGAGATTTGGGGGAGATTACCTTGATTTATATGAGTTGTAGTTCACCTACATCTAGAGAGTTTTGTGAACCCAAACAACGATGGATCTGGATCACACTTGGCACTCATATCTGATATGCCGAAATTTGAAAACTGGTGGATTTGAGGGGGAATTGGCCTTGACATTTGGGAGCTATAGGTACTGTGATTCATAGTTCACCTCCAATCAAAGAACACACTGAGTCTCACCAATGATGAACCAGGACCTAACTTGGCATACAGAACCCCCATGGCCAAAACATACTGGGGGACTTTGGGGGGAATTCACTTTGATTTGGGGGAGTTGTAGTTCACCTACATCCATAGAGTACTGTGAACCCAAACAACGATGACTAGACCAAACTTGGTTCACATACCTAATAATGCCCAAATTTGAATGCTGGAGGGATTTGGGAGCGATTGACCTTGATTTTGGGGAGTTGCTGTTTACCTACATCCAGAGAAACTGTGACCCCCCACCAACAATGGACCTAGCCAAAACTTGACACACAAAACCTTCATGACCAACTGAACATACTGGAGGGGTCTGAGGGAACTGATGCACCATGGTGGGAGTTGTTCATCCTGCAGCCAGATACCACACTGAAGCCCACCAATGACACACCTGGAGCAAACACATGCCCAACATGACTAACTGTAAGTACTGATGGAGTTTGAGGGAGTCCACCTGTCATGGTGTGATTTGTTGTTCACCCACAACCGTATACATTTTCTTAATGAGACCATTAATAAAACAAAATAAAATAAACACTTCTTCAAATAACCCAAGCAACACTGGGTACCCAAGCTAGTAATAAAGTATGGTTCTGTCATGCTGAGTCACTGAATCTCACTAATTATTTTCTAGTAGAACAATGTAAAAAGGTACTGTTTTTAACTAAATTTAACTAAAATATGTGACAACATGGTACCTGTATAAACTGCCACGTTATCATATATTTTAGCTAAATTTTAATGAAATGTTTAAATGTGCCTAGAACAATAACAAAAATAATCTTAGCAAAGAGAGAAATTCATAGTAGGTTTTTTTTTCTTTTTGGTTCCAGGATCCAGATAATTTATCTGGGTCCTCAGATATTCATTTGGCTATCATGTCTTCTCTCAGGCAATATAGCAAATGTATAGTACTCATATTGTGCTATACTAATAATATAATATATTGTATACACATATAATATTGATAATATTATAATGTAATATAATATAATACAAATAATAAAACAATATAATAATTGTATGCTTTATATTACATGTAAATTACTAATAATATTACCTTATAGTGGTATAGTACACTATAGTAATATATAATATTAATATTGTTCTATGCTAATAATATAATATATTGTATGTACATATAACTTGAAAGCCACTCTGAGTTCCCTTTGGGGTGAGAAGGGTGGCATATAAATGTTGTAAATAAATAAATAAATATTTTTAATGTCAATGCATACAGCTAGGTATTTGAATTTTGTTTAATATGCTGATAACCTTTTTTTTACTGTTTACAATTTTTTTATATTATGCTGATTTTAGTCTATGCTGCCCTAAGATTTTTAGTTAGAAAGTGAGACATACATATTTAAATAAATAAAAAATCTAGCATAATGTGTTGGGAATGGTCATCATATTATTCTGCTCCCATTACTGGGAAGAGCCTCCAAGAAGCAAAAAGTGACCCATGACAATGTTGTAATAGCTTTCAATTCACCATAATCAATCTAGGATTCCCATACTATGATAAGATACAGTATCCTCTGCAATGTTGTATAAAGTTTGGCAGTAACACATGTGAATATTATGCTTTGAGGAGTGTGACTATTAATTTTTCATGAGATAAATGTGAATAGTAAGGTAGTCTGGGACCTTGGGCTATGCCGAGATTATGATAATGTTGGCTGCAACATATTCTCTGTTTTTCCTGTATGAGCTTAGTATGACATGTAACCTATCCCAAAACTCACCACCCAAATGTGGCTATGATTTATTTAGCTCAGATCAAAGACATGCAGCTGTAAAGAATCTAATTAAATTTTGATAAGACAGCAGGCAGGCTGCATCTATTATTTAATTTTTGAGGTTGTGATCTTACTCAGAATTCATTTCCAGAATTCTCTTACATGGTTGGTCCTCCTTTTCCCTCTGTATCATGCTTCCATTTGAATCATGTTTTTGTATACAGTACTGGAATGCCAGCTCTTTACAACAGATATTCTTCCTGAATGAATCATGATTTATAGATTTCCTTCCTTCCATTTGAAAATTACTGTGAACGAAAAGAGTGAGAGAATGAGAGAGAGGGACAGGTAGGTAGATGCAGACATATAGTGCAACATTGGTTATCTGCTGGGATTTGGTTTCAGGATCCCCTGTAGATACCAAAATCCCAGCATGGATGCTCAACTTCCATGATATATAATGGCATATTAAAACGAGGCCTCCGATATAAAATGCAAAAATAAGGGGTTTTTGTGGGGGGGGGGGAAGGCTGGGGGGGATATTTTCAAGCTGTGGATGCTTGAATCTGTGACTGCAGAATCCATTAATATGATTTATGAGCTGCTTCTTTTCCTAAAAGTCTACAGTTTCTGACATTTATATATTTATCAAAAATTTGTATCTAATATCTTGTAGACCTTACAAATTAGCCAAAAGGTCCATCTACTATAGTATCTTCTCTCTAAATCTTTTGGGAGAAAAGTCATAAAGTAAGTGTATGAAAACAATAGCCCTCCATGACTATTTACTAGAATTCAGAACAATCCTGTCCCTGATCTTGGAATTTTATTTTAGAACTTTAAAAGATCACGTTTTTGGTGCTACATCTCCTGGAGTCCCTTGTCCATCATGGGCAGTACTTCTGGAATGTGTAGTCCAAACAAGTTAACTTTTGCAGGCTTTGGTTAGCTACCATCTTGGATGTTGAGAAAGTGGATGGTTTTTGTCCCCCTATAAACACTAAACTAACTATATGTTGACATAAAGCCCAAATAAAGCCTTATCTCACCTATTTGCTTAGGAAGTATGTTCATTATGCAAGGAACATGTTAAGCGGTATCAAGAATATGGGGTAACATCCTAATTAACAGTTATCTGTTGGTTTAAGATAATTATGGGAATGTTTTACTTGCTGCAATTCTAGTAATTAGGGATCTATTCAAGTCTTTGCCATGCATTCCTCAAATTGGTTCCTTTATTACTAATAGGAACTCTAGTAAGATATAGGAGATGTTGCTTTATAAAGACCAATGTCAATTTGCAATTTTGGCATTGAACAATAATTTAAATAGGCACATCCATCAGCATTTAATAAAGAGCAGCCGATTAATTGTCCAGAAAATGTGTTGATTCTGATTAAGAGCTCATTCACACAAACCAAGTTGCACTGAATAAGGAATTGCTTCTCTCTTTCCTCCTCTCCCCCCCCCCCACCTCCTAGTGACACAATGATATATGTAAACCACCCTCAGCTCAAATTAGAATTAGGTCATACATTGCCATCACCATCACTGGATGCTTCAAAACATCAATAAACAAAGAAAACTACAAACATGATCTCTCTTTTTCAAGAGTTCTAAATTGGCTGGCAAGCGTGCTCTCATATTTCCGTGATGTCACTTGACATTTTTCGTGTGGGAGTGCAGCAAGGTAAATCACTGCCTCACCAAAAGAAAAGCATGGAAATGGGAGGGTTTCTCTTCCCTTTCTCCTCAGATACACATTTGTCTTCTTTTTATACCAGCAAGAGAGACAGACCTCTTCACACGGTCCAAAATTCAGCTGTGTTGACAGGCTTTTTGCCCTTTTACCATGGAACTTGCCAGCTCCCATCACACTCAGTAAAAGTACTTCCGTGGTGGCTCAATGGCAGACCTGTTGCAAAATCCCTGCCTCCACCCAAAAATTGCCAGTGGCACATGACAGGAGTCTCCCTATCTATCGATAAGGAAAGATGGGTTGAGCTGGCTTAAAGGGCTTCCCCATTTCATGAGATAGGGGGGAAGCTGGGACAATGTGGGGTGCACAGCAACAGGTCTCCATACTCTCTCGGTAGATACCACCAGAATCACTGTAATCCTTGGTAGTTTGTGGCGATTCCAGTGGCCCGTGTGACAAAGTCCATTTGAAACACTTAAGTATTGTCCTTGTGATCTCCCAGGAATATTATTTTAATGGTTCTAGGATCCTGATCTCCCTTAACCAGGTGTTATCACTAGGATGATGCTCCTTATCATTAAAGTACTCGTCTACCCTCCTCTTCCATTCAGGCTATCCTACATGAATTCCTATTGGACATCTGAACAGAGAGTAAGTGATAGAATCCCAGTTATGTTTGAGGAATGAACAGTAGTAAAACTGGGATTCCATCACCATTATCCTACCTCAGTCTGGATCAACACTGTCATATAATCCAGTATCTGATTCCAGATTATCTGCTTTGAACTGGATTATATGAGTCCACAGTACCATATAATTCCCTTCAAAGCAGATAATCTGGGAACAAATGCTGGAATATATGGTGGTATAGAAGAGGCCTCAGAAAAGATCCAAGTGGAGTATGTTGTTGGGCAGTTTGCAGATAAAATTATACATTTAGAGTTTACAATTTACAGTTTCCAGATCAAATTATTCTTGCAAGTCACCGTGTACTTCAAAAAAATATCTCAAACTGGAGCCAGAGAAATCCACTCTCTTTCCATCCTGGACCAAATAATATACTTAACATTAGAGCACACTGACTTCTCAGGACTTATATTCAGTAAAAAAAAAAACCTCTTGGTTTACTGATTCTTATTTTTCCCTTAATATGATCACTCTAAGTATGTAGCCACTTGTATTAAATCCTGGAAGTCCTCAGAACTTTATATTTTCCATTTGACCAATTAACAAACCTTCTGGGTGAAGACTAATGTAATGGCCAGTTCAGATAGAGAGGCTGAGGAGTGGCTAGAGGAAGCGGAAGCTGCAGCTCTCAGCACTCTTGTTACGCCTACCTCTGGCACTGCTGAAGATGAAGCAAACTACTGCAGTTTGTGTGAGATATAGAAAAAGCTGAAGTAAGCATATCTCAGCAAGTTACAGAAGAGTTAAACATACCCATACCTTTAAAACATCAGAGGGCTGGTTTCCCCAGGTCTCTTAGGCTGTATCTATACTGCCATATAATCCAGTATCTGACCCCCCCCCCCCCCAGGTTATTTGCTTTGAACTGGATTACATGAGTCTATATTGCCATATAATCCAGTTCAAAGCAGATAATCTGGGATCAGAAACTGTACAGATGGGGCTTTAGATTAGCGGAAATATGCTTGTTAGTCAAGCAGTAGCTTAGATCTTGAGATATAAATTGACTCAATGCTGTACTTTTCTCACTGCAGCCATCATTGTCCAGCTTGACTTCTGCACCCATATGTTCTTTTTCATTGTGTTCTTTTGAATTTAGGTCCTAATTTACTGCCAGGTTTACAACAACTTAGCAGACAATTCACCTCTGGTTAATACAGTGTTCTTTTTGTTCTTTCAGTGGGCCTAGCATAATGACATAAGTGTTAAATGGTTTTAGTCTTTAAAAATTACTCTTATTCTTTCAAAATGTTCTGAATTGATTTTATTGTATGCCATACTGAGATCCATGCTGACATACCACAGGATATACTGTAAATAATGGCAGAAATCCTGATGGGCAGGTATGAATATGCAATCTCAACTGCTGTTTTCATAATCACCACACAGTCCCAAATTTATGGGAAACAAAGGGACCATGAAATATTCCCAAAACCCCATACTGCATTGATTGGGAAACAGCTGCCTGACATTCCCATATCTCCTTGCACAGTGATCTCTAGAATGAGAGGGATTTGTGATAAGGTTCTTTTTCTGCCTGTTGCATTATAGATATCTCATACGAGTGGGTGAGCACATCAGGCAATGGCTTCTTGATTGATAAAGAAACAGATCTCTGCCAATCCCAGCAGTTGCTTACTGGTAACAGGAACAAGGGGAAGGAAATGCCAGACACTGTTATGTACCAATATTGTTATGGTGTTAAAGGTTTCCTCTTGACATTAAGTTTAGTTTAGTTCATCTCCATTTCTAAGCCGAAGAGCCAGACTTGTCCATAGACTCCTCCTAGATCATGTGGCCAGCATGAATGCATGGAGCACTGTTACCTTCTTGCAGAAATTTTACCTATTGATCTACTCACATTTGCATGTTTTCAAACTGCTAGGTTGGCAGAAACTAGGACTAACAGTGGGAGCTAACCCCACTACCCGGATTCAAACCGCCAACCTTTTGGTCAGCAAGTTCAGCTGCTCAGTGGTTTAACTCGTTGCGCCACCAGGGGGCCCTTGTTATGATGTTACATAGTATGAAATGGTCAAATACAACTGCAGTGATTATGGATAAATAACACATCTCAACCAAAAATATTCCTTGGTATCTTGGTTTATAGGCCTGTTCCTGGATTTGAGGTGTTGATTCAGAAAATTGCATTGGATAGATCACATCAGCTCTAGTTTCTCAGATATGTTTATTAGGACTGTGCAAAATTATTGTTTGTCCTCGTAAGTCAGATCTTCTGAACAGAGGCATAGCAACAGGGAGAAAGCAGAGTTTGCTGGGAAAGAAAGCACAGCATTCTGGGAAATGTAGTTTGGGAAGGCAAGGAGCCCTATGCCAGAGAATTCAAAAGGCCCTGCCCTAAACTACATTTCCCAGAATGCTGCTCAGCATCAGAAAGCCCCAGTCAGGATAGGAGAGAGATTTGTCCCTCTGTAGCAGCAGCCAGCCAGAGTTCCAATCAATTGTTGAATCTGCAAAGAGAAAGACTGACTGCTTCTAATTAAGTAAGTCTCTGTGCTGGGCCGGGAAGAAATCCCTAGATGGAAGTTATATTGATTAATATGGGAGACATTCAATGAGATAGCTATTGTGGCTTTAAAAAAACCAAAAAAACAAACAAACATTTTTTCAAAACTTCTTTAAAAATTCTAAAATTAGTAGATGTGTGAATATTTCTGAAAGTTGGGGGGGGGGGGATGATCCCCTGTTGTCTAGTGTCATTGTATAGAAAATTCAAGGTGATAGCTCTTGTAGGTTTTCTTTTAAAAATTTTGTTTATAAAAACTTTGAAAATTCCTCAAAAATCCATGGATAACTGAAATGTTCTGAAACTTGATGGGCTAACAATGTGTTCTACCATTGTAATAAGTTTCACCCTAATTGCTGTAAAAATGAAGGAGACAGGAGCCCCCGAAGTTTCCCTAATTACTCAATTACTATATCAAAAAAGTAATGACATTTTCTTACTCTTGTTATAGTAATGAAAATTTCATGAACAATACCTTAGAAACACTTCAGAAATGACACGCAGGCACCTCTTAATTTTGTTATGAGTTTTAAAACATTTTATTGATCACACAGCCCTAATGATCATTATGGTTTTCTGTGGGCAAGCAAATAAAGGCATGGCATAAGCCTTTACGTCAAAATGATATATGGCATATTTTCTATATCTCAAAAACTAGCGATGATAGGGGTAAACAGGTGCCATTTTTTGAATCAGCATGTCAAATGTATCCAGAAACAAGTCTAATATTTGAAAGAAGCTGTCTCCTCATATGAATCTACCAGAACCTTAAGATCTGCAGGAAAATGCATTCTTTCAATCCCACTACCATCACTGGCTATGGAAAGGCATTCCACAGGGTGGGAGCTGTCACCATTGAAGGCTCCTCTCTCCTATGCCTTCACTAAGGCTGGATCTACACTGCCATACACTACTCAGGTCTTACAAAGTCAGGATCACCACAATGTTGCTAATTTGACCAAAAACTTATTTGCTGTTGTCACAATAGAAATGACTGGTGCTACAAACAGAATCATTGCAGTATATATGCATTCAAGAGGAACCACTCTTTTTCATTTTTATTGGTCTAGCCATACAAAAGATGCCAGATTAAACACAAGACTGTTGTAATTAAAACTCCAATATGCTGCTAGGTCTGTTTAGTGGTTTGCTTTTTTACAAGCATGTGATAACCAATATTTGTACATAAAATGTAATGCAATTCAGACAATTAAAATGAAATTGGTCATATAGAAAGCCAATTACAATCATAAATGTGTAAAAAGAAGAAAACTCTTAAAAGCAGAAAATGAGTGTTAAGGTAACAACCTCATTTCTGTTTATATCTTCATCAAATGTAAATTTGTAGCTGCTCAAAAATAAGGCAGTTTGTTTTATGTGAACATTCTTGTAAAGCATTTACAGTGTATAGGTGCACATAGAAATCAATAAGTGTGTTAGAATAAGAAAGCCATTTGTAACATTTCAGGAATAATGAATTTCTTCTAAGATGGCACAGGGCAATATTACAGGGTAGGATAATGGATCCAGAGTATACAGTAGAAGAGGCAGAAAGACCAGAAAGGTCAAGCAAAAACCCCATGATACACTGTAAGACCCACAGGTGACATAGAATAGTTTTGAGTAATCCCACTTCTGGAGACAGAACTAGCAAGAAGCATTGAACACACTGGATCACACTGCTTTCGAGTACTTTAATCGTTCTGCCTAAAGCACTGAGACTGGAGAGCTCTCATAAATCCATTCACTGTGATTAGCAGGTGTAACTCTCCTTATCTGGACACTTATGTGAGAAATGCATTAACTTTTGCAGACGTTTTGACTGAATCCTTGCATGAGGAGTCATATGGAGCCCCCAGTGGCGCAGTGGGTTAAACTCCTGTGCCGGCAGGACTGAAGACCAACAGGTCACAGGTTCGAATCCGGGGAGAGGCGGATGAGCTCCCTCTATCAGCTCCAGCTCCTCATGCGGGGGACATAAGAGAAGCCTCCCACAAGGATGATAAAAACATCAAAATCATCCGGGCGTCCCCTGGACAATGTCCTTGGAGACGGCCAATTCTCTCACACCAGAAGCAACTTGCGGTTTCTCAAGTCACTCCTGACACAACCAAAATGAGGAATCATACAACTGGCACACAGCTACATCTCTGTAGCTATACCTCCTACTGCTGCCTCCTCAAAATCCATTTTTGAAGCGATGTAGGTCTGTTCCTAGCAATGCAATTTCTGTTGTGTTGGAGAATGGGATCCAGCCATTTACTTG
Organism: Anolis sagrei; assembly: GCF_037176765.1. Lineage (NCBI taxonomy): Eukaryota > Metazoa > Chordata > Lepidosauria > Squamata > Anolidae > Anolis > Anolis sagrei. The sequence goes on from NC_090022.1 coordinate 141,763,930, forward strand.
TAGATGTACATGCTGCTACAGTCCTCAGAGGTTCTTATAAACAAATTTCTTGCAGCATGTTTTGCTACAGGAAAATAGCTGGATGCATCACTGCAGAGTCCTCCACTTCTCAGTGACATGGAAAGACAATTTGGGAGGGGGACTCCATTGGTCACAAGGTGGTTTTGGGAAAGCTTTTGTGCAGTCAATAAAGAACAATCAAAACTAGATTATGATAGTGTAAGTTGAACTTATGCCATTGTCTCTTTCTAATAGGATGTTAGCTACTATAAAACGTAGCATAAATCTTTTCCTATAAATCTTGTTAACTTGCCTGACACCTCAGAAATAGGAATATTCAAGTTCAGATTCAGTCAACTTTGGAGGAGTGCTGCTTAGATTTAGACATCTCCCAAATCTGTTCAAGTTAGTGTAATTTTATTTGGGATTCATCTAAACCAAAAGCACTGCCACATATCTAACCTTAAGAAATGGCTTGTGCATGTGCGTGCCTTTAGCTGTCTGTTGGCTTATGGGATGCTATGGATTTCATGGTGTTTTCTTAGGAAAGAAATACTCAGAGGTACTCTGTCATTTTCTTCATCTGAAATATAGCAAGTAATTCAGTTGCTTTAGAGCATTATGATGAAATTATTTTTATAGATCTATCTACAGTCCTACAATCTATGCATGTAAAAACCCAGTAGAATGCTGCAAATATTTAATATGTCTGAAAGTTAGTACCTATTCTTAAAACATCTGACTTCCACTTAGTTAAGCAGTGATCCCCATTGTAGTAGTTCATTCTCACGCATGCTGAGACTACACATAAAGGCGTGATTACTCCTAGCTCTGCCTCCTACAACATATCTAGAATGCTATTGTGACGTCTGCTAATGTAAACTACCATTTTGTCAGCATACATACTTTTGGGGGTTATTGCAGAAGAATTTATCCAGAACCTCCTTGTGATCCTCTTTCCTTTTCCTTTGCATACTGATGTTCCAGACTACAATGACTGCTCAGAGATATGGTAGCTAAGAGGGTCTATCAGGTGGGATTCTGACTCTTAACAACCAAGTTTGAAGCATATTCAGAGGCTCCTGGCCCTTGCATTATCCCACCATGAACAAGATCCAGCCAAAGATAATCTGTGTTCTGGTGCATTGATTCTAGTGATTCTACTTCTCTGCTGAATTGAAATGGAACCAAACTGTGTTTAATTTTGGTTGAATTGTGCTCAATATTTTTAGCTAGTGCAATTGTACAGAAATTTAATGTAGTGAATTAGATACGAAATGCATAGTTTTGATTACTAGAAGGCTGGTTTTAATGTGCACATCACACACACAAATGTAAAACTTAATCAAGGGAGGGGGAGGGAACGAAAATATGAAAGAGAAAGAAATTCAGAATCATTTGGGAGACATAACAGTTAATTGAATTTCAAATGCTGCAACTGTGTTCTCTGTAATGGTTCAATTTTCATTTTACAGATTACTGCGGCTCATTCCATTAGCCTAAACATACATGGTTAGCTTTTAGATTACAGTGCATTAGTTTAGCTGGGTAGTGATGGTGGTTGGTAGGTTTCTGGATACATATCTTTTTCAGTGGTTTACTCTGGATCTTTCCTTCTTAATTCCTCCATATAGTTCTCAAAGCTACGGACTTGGTAAGACATTCTCACTTAACATAGCCACAGGAGAGGCCTCCAGCTATACAGGGAAATCTAGCGCTTAATGATTTCTATTTTCCATCACTGGCTCCAGGGGGTAATTAGGAAGTAAGATCCTTCCTCTCTGCCCGAAACACAGTATTGCCGAGTCCAGGTTTCAGCAAGGCATCCAAGGCGTCACTTTGCTTCTTAAAATCACTGTTTTTCTACTGGCAACACTGAAACAACCCCCAGGACTTTCTGTTGCTGTTTTGTTTTGTTGATAAGATTATTTTCTCCTTGGGCCCAAGGAAAAATGGTTTTATTTTCAGGGTTGTGCAAATATTCAAAGATACCCAGGAAGAGAACTTTTAAAGACACAAAACCGCATTACAAAGAAAGCACCACTGAAGAGCAGGGCAGAGGAGGTGGAGGAATGGGGAAGTCTGTCTGTGCTTTCCCTGCTAGGATGACTCTGAACTAGAACTGACAATTGTTGAAAGAAAGAAAAAAAAAACAGTTTTGGTAAATGGGTAAAGATTTTGAATCCTGGGTCAGATTTTGTATAGAAAAGGCCTGCCAAATTTGTGTCCCACCTAGTCAAACAGCTCACCATGCAAGGCATATCTGACAGATGTTAATTGATTTAGTAACACTCTTTTACAGCTATAAATATAACTTTAGAGATATATAAAAGTAGAGTAATGATGCTATCTAGAGAAACAGAAAACAGGAAAAAAATGCAAAAATGAAACAAATATACATATCGAAAGAAGGGGAGGGAAAGAATCCATGAAACATAAAAGTGATGTTCAATCTTCTCTTCAGTGGTTATTAAACTGGAGGCATGATCAGTATCTCTGTCATAGAGAAAGGAAACTGTCAACTTCTTTTCTATATGTTACACATGTTAATCATCCAGATTAAATCATGTACAACCAAAACAATTTTGCGTTTTAAAAACAAAGGAGTCTTTGCCTTTTAATCAATTTCTACTAATAAAATTTGTGAAAACTATAAATAATCCAACCTCAAAATTCTATGTTACAAAACCCTTTATCTCCCAAAGAATTTAATGTTTTTCAAAACTCATAAAACTTCTTAAAAGTAATCCTCAGAATATCAATAATAAATATAAAGGAAGAACACATATCCACGTATTGATGATAACCACTGGATCAAATATTACTTCTTACGCCATACATTGCAATGCTATTACACAATAGTTGGAAATAGAAAACACAGATTGCTGACCTGGTGTCCATGAAATCTAGTATGCAGTCGATTGAGCTGATGGATTTTGTCTCACAGCCCCCCTTCCCATTTCATTACAGTCAACTTCAAGTTTTTTGTGAGACTTTTCAGATCTTGCCAAGGAGGACAAATCACTGGTTGGAAATATCCTTCAATTGGATGATCCCACCACTGTGGCTCTCTAGCTCATGGACACCCACAACGTAGATGTCAATTGATCGTATCCATATGGAGATTTTAGAAATTGTAACACTCCTGTTTTTCATGCCTAATAGGGATACCAACAGTAGGAAACTGTTAAGCAGCTGGCGAGCAGAGCAACTAATGAAATCCAATGAGCTGCTACCAGTAAACTGGTTCATGATGAAAAATCACTGGATGCCACTATGTATATACACTTCTCCTCTGGACTAACAATAAAAAAGGTTTATTGTCTCTTCTGTGTATAGGTCATCAAGTATATGGAGATGACTATCATATCACCTGTCAGTTTTCTTCAGGCTGACCATTTTAATCCTCTGAGGCCCCACCTACACTGCCATATAATCCAGTTTCCGAATGCAGATTAATCATAGAATCATAGAGTTGGAAGAGACCTTGTGGGCCATTCAGTACACCTCCCTGCCAAGAAATAGGAAAATTGCATGCAAAGCATCCCTGACAGATGGCCATCCAGCCTCTGCTTAAAAGCCACCAAAGAAGGAGCTTCCACCACACTCCGGGCAGAGAGTTCCACTGCTGAACAGTTCTCACAGTTAGGAAGTTCTTCCTAATATTCAGTTGGAATCTCCTTTTTTGTAGTTTAAAGCCATTGTTTTGCATCCTAGTCTCCAAGGCAGCAGAAAAGAAGCCTGCTCCCGTCTTCCTATGACTTCACCTCACATATTTAACTGCATTGAACAGGATTGTATGACAGTGTAGACTCATATAATCCACTTCAATGCAATTCAGTCTGCATTATATGAGTCTCTACACCGAACATTATAGTGCAGTTCAAACTGGATTATATGACAGTAAAGATGAGACATAATAATAATAATAATAATAATAATAATAATAATACTTTATTTGTACCCCGCTACCATCTCCCGAGGGACTCGGTGCGGCTTACTTGAGGCCGAGCCGACAATACAACAATAACAGTAACAGCAATAATACAAAAAGAATACAAACTCATAGCAAAATTAGCAAAAACAATAACAATAACATGACGCATTTAAAAAACCAATGGCTGGGCCAAATGTAATAATTATTTTTTTAAAAAAAAAATAATGCTGGGCAAGAACAGGTAACATGTAATTGGAATAAAGGTTTTGGAGAGGGAAGAAATGTGCAGACAATCCAAAATCATTATTAAAGTGCATTTGAGGACATATTCTAATCTGCCATTCTTAGGCAAGATGGTAGAGCGGGCTGTACTGGGACAATTGCAGCAATTCCTGGATGACACAGCTGGCCTGGACCCTTTCCAGTGAGGTTTTCACCCGGGTCATGGGACGGAGACAGTCCTGGTTGCCATTACGGATGAGCTCTGTTGCCAGTCTGACAATGGTGGATCCGCGCTACTGGTACTTCTTGACCTTACTGCAGCGTTTGACACCGTCGACTAAGATCGAATGATTCACCATCTTGCCATGTCCGGAGTTCGTGGTCAGGCCCTCAATTGGTTCAACTCATTTCTCCGGAACCGGAGTCAACGTGTGGAGTACATGGATCAAGTCTTCGATAGATGCCCCCTCCTATGTGGGGTCCCCCAAGGTGCAATTCTCTCTCCTCTTCTCTTCAACATCTACGTTAGACCCCTTGCTAGTTTGGCTCGGAGTTTCGGCCTGGACTGCTACCAATATGCAGACAATACCCAACTCCTTCTGCGCCTGGAGCAACGTAAATTCCAGACAATTTCACCCTATGTCTGGAAGCTCTGTCAAACTAGCTACATGCTAGCAGACTGAAGGTGAACCCGGCGAAGACTGAGATTCTCTGGCAAGGCCACCCGGCAGGTCCGACTCCTCCATTACCCACCTTCGATGGTGCCGCCCTATCTCCATCGACCACTGTTAAGAGCTTAGGTGTCATCCTGGATTCATAGCTGACAATGGAAGCTCAGGTCGCTGCTGCCAGCAAACAGGACTTTTTCCATCTACAACAAGTGAGGCAACTGGCACCCTACCTATCTGACGAGGCTCTGGCAACTGTCATCCATGCCACGGTCACGTCTAGGCTGGACTATTGCAACGCCCTGTATGTGGGCCTTCCGATGTCTACGACCTGAAAGCTTCATATTGTTCAGAATGCGGCATCCAGGTTACTCACAAGAACGCCCATGAAATGCCATATAACACCAGTGCTGCAACATTTACATTGGCTTCCAACTGAGTACCGTGGCCTGTATAAGATGCTAGTTCTGACCTTTAAAACTCTTTACGGCCAGGGTCCATCGTACCTTAGGGACCGCCTCTCCTTCACCCATCATCGGAGGTCGCAACGACCAGCCCAACTTGACTTACTCCATATACCGGGTCCTAGAGAAGTGCACTTGGAAAGGACCAGACGCAGGGCTTTTTCTATTTCTGCCCCTGCCTTGCAGAATTCCTTGCCGCCCTACATGAGAGCCATGCGTGACTTAGGGCCTTTTACTCTTGCACTTAAGACCTGGCTTTTTACTAGAGCATTTGATCTCTGTTAATTTTTAAATTTTGTATGTATGTATGTATTTTATCTTTTATAATTTAGCTGTAAATCGCCTAGAGCATTCTCAGATGGAGGGTGATTAATAAGTTATTAAATGATGATGATGATGATATTGCTGGGAGTTTCCTTATTCTGGGAAGGCACACTGAAACAGCCACGTTTTCAGGCTCCTCCTAAAGACTGCCAGAGTTGGGGTTTGTCTAATATCCCTGGGGAGTGAGTTCCAGAGTTGAGGGGCCACTACTGAGAAGGTCCTCTTCATAGGCCCTCTTCATCAATCATTCTTCATAGGGCTTGATTTGCATATTTTAACAACTTGCTTACTCTCTTCTAGACACATTCCAACTTGTTGTGTGATGACACAAAATTGTTCAGTTAAGGCCTGATCTTAACAGATTTTTTAACTTGACCTAGATGGGATATCCTAGAATTACATGTTTCTGTTTTTTTAGCACATCACACTCTTGAACCCTGTTTAACTCAGGGCACATCTACACTTACCACTTAGATTGGTGTGAAAGTGGTAGAGGAAATGGTTTTGGTGTGCAGATGGTTAGATGGCAAGCTCTGTAACTGGTATAGGCCTAGATGGTGCACTGCAGAGGCTGGTCTTGAATTTTTTTCCAAGATCCACAGGATCCATAGCTTCATGGTCATAGAGGAATCAGGTTTCTTTCCACCTCACCTCACTACAATGAGCATGTGCAGATTGGCAGAGCTCAGGTTCCTTAACCGATTTCACCATGCAATGTGGTTGACACTTAACCACACTGATGTGCATTAAATGCTCTATTTTACTGTATTATCTGACTTTGATTATGCGTGTTTAAAGCCAGTTTCATGCCCACAGCAAGGGTCATATAAACACTGTGCTCGGGAGCCGCTTTAAATGGTCAGTGTAGACATACCAGGAAACTCCAGATCTAATATTGTCATCAAGGCAGGTATCATCCATTTGCATTTTTGATTTTCCCCATCCTGACTGAATGCAAAATATTACGTTTATCCATGTTGAATTCATTCTGTTTGTTTTGGCTAAGTTCCATGATCTGTTGTTGTCATCTTTATTCATGATTTTGTCTTTTGAGATATTAATTACCCTCTTCTAGTTTGATGCCCACTGCAAATTTGTAAAGCATCCCTTTATACCTTCATCCAATTCACATATAAAGCTGTTGAATGATATTAGGCCATAGACAAAAACACTGCAGCACTCCCACTTCTCTCCAGGATGATGAAGAATAATTGGCAAGTGCTCTTTGAGTTTAGTCCATCAGCCAACTAAAAAGCCAATTAATAGTAGCATCCTTGCATCCACATTTCCTCAGCTTGTCCACAAAAATATGCCAGGGGTCCTTGTTAAAAGCCCTGCTGAAAGCAAGATACACTTTATTAGCAGATTTCTAAGTGCTCACATGACAACAGATCCATTCTAGAACCTTTCCTGGCTTCAACATCAAAACAGGCTTTCCAGATCTGTTTTATTTTTATTTTCACATTTTTATTTCTCTAATCTCACAGAGAGACACTCAAACGGAAAGTCTGATCATACAAGTTCCTTATTATATTCAGCTTGGTCATATTAAACATTTGAGATTTTAAATTTGTTTATATTTAATTACTACTACTAGGCATTTATAGAATGCATCTGAGCTATTCAGAGCACTCTAGTAGCAACCTTTCAACAGCTATGGAAGGCAGGATAACAAGACAGTTACTGCTTGAAGATGGGATAACTAAAGACATTATCACATGAGAATATTTAAAAGTGCCTGGTGTTGCAAAGCCATCTTGGGTTTCAGCTGGAGCATGCCAGGATAGCAAATCTCCTTATTGCACTAATCATTTCTGCAATCACTTTAAGAAAAGTTTAAATTTCTGCAATTACTTTAAGATTACTGCATCTGCTAAGACTTGTGTCCCTTCAATCCATGCAATGCCTATGTATCCATGCTTTTGCAAATGTGTAAGCACTGTCACTTTAAACAAAGTAATAATACAAATGGAAATATACATTTTGCATTTAGTGCCTTTCCCCTAATTTGTGTATTGTGCAAGGGAGCAAGTTGCTTCTCATTGAAAAGCCTACATAAATTGGTGATTTGCAGAACCTGGCTGTACTGAAAAAGGGGTTTAATTAATATAAAAGGAAATATGCATTTTGTAATTTGAAACTTTTTCCTGGTTTGTGTATTCTGCAAGGGGGAGGGCTACTTCTCAATGACAAACCATAAGGGTGTTCCATTCCAACACATTTCACATTTGCAAAATACCAAAGGAAAGTTTCAAACAGTACAGAATGCCTAATCAAGAGGAGAAACACCTATAAGTACCTGGAAGAAGCTTTGGAATTTTGATACTTTTTGTTTTTTTAAAAAGGAGTCAAATGGGGTGAAAGAGGACAGTTATGGCTTTCCGGCCAGATTTCTTTCCGTTTTGATGGCTGGAAGCAAAATGACTATCACTATGGCCATAGGGAAGTGAAGCAATTAAGCAATGCCCCCAACATGCCCATGACAAGACGCCACAGACCCCAGATTCCCAGCTGAAATGCTTTTCCATTTACCACATAGCTGAAAGCTCTTTGAACTCTGATTCAAAGTGCTTTCTGATGTTTGAAAACAAACGTTCCCCATTTTTTGAAGTTACAGATAAGTTGCAGACTGTTTTGGAATGAATATAGGGCAATGTTGTGTGATGGTAAGTGATTCTATACATAGTTGGAAAGACTGCAGCGTGTGTTACAAGCCTCATGTGATGATGTCCTAAGATTGAAAAAGAATGGCTATTGCAAAATCACCTAGTAAGTTAATTGTAGAGGTGAGGTTCAGATCTGGGAATCTCTAGCTCATGGGATGTAGCCCTATTCATTCTTTCTTGGGAATCAAACTCAGCCAAAAGAGTTGTTATAAGATAGATGGGTTTAAATGCCTGTACTACATTTCACTAAATGTTTTATGGTTACTTTTTATTCTTGTTTTCTGCACTGACATTTTTATGAGTCACCTTGTGTTTCTTTGTTACAAAAAGATGAACTATTAAATCAATGGTTAAGGCATGTTGATGATAACAACATAAATTATATAAAGTATGAATAGAGCATTTGTACCATTTTTAATGTCAGAATCTCATGATTCAGTCATTGTCAAAGGGCTTAAAAAGTTACTTTAAAGTAAGTAACTTAGAGTTGTTCCCAATAACTGAAACAGTTGCTTACTATTATTGTTGCACATTTTGACAAAAGTAACTTTCCATTCTCATTTCTTGGGTTATTTGGGGTTATTTTTCAGGGGTGGAAGGGGATGCTGGAAGCTGTGGCACAAAAAGGCTTGCTAGAACAGTAACTACTACAAGTTATTTTACAACAAAAATGTATGAAGCTATCTTTTCATTATTAATAATTGTAAAATAATTATGACTTCATTATTGAAAGGACTAAGGAATTCCAAGAAACTAGCTATTTGCAACGAATGACTTCTGAACTCTGACAATTACTATTGTGGGAGCATGGGTTATTTATTTACTTTACTTGTATACCGCTCTTCTCAGCCATCAGGTGACTCAGAGCGATTGCAGAGAGAAAAAGGATGGTGAAGATTTTCAAAGCCTCAAATGGAATCTCTAGAGTGCAGATCACCTTCAGGGCCAAGAGAAAGACATGTAGATACCGATGGTCTCTAAGATAATCTTTAGGGGACAACATAATTATGATAGAAAATATTTTTTTAACAGCACCAAATACCATGCTTTTCTAATTTTCCCTCAAATTGTTTCCAGAATTGCCAACCACATTTAATGTTATGTATTTTTCTTAGTCTTGGTAGAATGTGGTTGTGGGAGAAAGGATATGTAAAGGGTCGACTTGCAAATTGGTTATTAAGATGCTATGAAAAAGTCTAGTTTCTTCAGGGGGAAATGTTCAATTTACCTCCAGTTGTTGTTGTCTCCCTTCTCAATGTGTCAGTGTTGTTTGGTTTAGTTTTTGCAATTTCTTTGCATCAAGCATGAAATGCTCCAATGATCCTGACATCTAATGCTACTGACCTTATTAATTATTTTTGACTTCTTATATACTCTAAATTCTACAGGGAGTTGTTGAAGATCAAGCACATCAGCGTCAAGGGTATTGGGCTTCCCTGAAAACATATTCATGCATGCCATGCGCATGCAGATGTATAGCAATATGGAGTGTGTCAGCCAAGGAGGTTACATCTAAGAAAGAGAAAGAGAGCTGGATTGTGGGGAGGATTGTGAGCAGAGGATTAATAAAACATGCTGTAAATGTCAAGGTTGTTCATTATAAAATAGCAGAAAGTATGTTGTAAGTAGATCTGGAATATGCAAAAATGTACACTCAATGTCCATCATATACCTCCAAGACAAACAATACTCAGGCATTAGAAAATGCAAATGACATTAAATTCTGACTGAGATATTGACAAAGACACAGTCTCTAGCCACAGGAACATTTCTTAGATCAGGATTGAAAGTATCCTGAGTTTCAGATACAGTTGCTATGCAGCATGGCTAGGTTAGGTTCATGAAATTCAAATCCACGGTCTTCTTGGGTAGGGATGCAACACATCATTAATATAATTCTGTTATGCAAAAATGAAAAAACTTTATCTTCTGATTATGTAATAGACACATAGTGTATGTTTGACATATTTCATATGTTTTCAATGTTCTAGGTAAGAAACTAAAGGTTTTGCACATTTTTATTCAATTAAAATTTTGTAGAAACCATTTTGAACAAAAATATGTATCTTTTGATTGCTAACTAGAGAATATAAAAGATCCCATGATCAGGATCTGCCACCCAGGAATGGAACATGCAAGAGTGTAGCAGCTATTATCTGGGGGAGGGTGGAAAATAAGGGAAGTGTTCTCTGAAATAGGAATTCTGTCTCCTGATGAAATTTTTATACAGTTCCCAAATTTCTTGTATTGCAGAGAATCATATTTGCTTTATTTAAATCCCTATGATAACTTTGTCTGCACTCTTTCTTTGAGTGCCTAAATTCCAAATGCCCAGCTTAGATGTTAAAAGTCAAAAATGCTAGAAATTTGGGAACTAAAAGTAGATTTCATTTGGAGACAAAATTTGTATTTGAGAACACAATGTCCTCATCTCCCCAATATCTACACTCACATGAATCTATCATTTTGTTTACACCTAAAAATAAGGAAAGGGTATGAAATATTACTTTATGTACTACAAAATTTTCTCACACCACAAAGCTAAACAAATTTTGTAGGGCATGCTTTAAGCAAGAGATTGTGACTCATTTTGGTGTTCAGAGGTCCTAGTCATGAGGTTTCAACCATGCAATGTTAATATAATCAGTGTTTCACACAAGTATCTAGAAGTAGAGTTAGCAAGCAAAACGGTGGTAAAATCAACAACCTGACACCTGCAGCCTAAGTCACTGCTTCTTAAACTGTGGGTCCAGACACCTTAGCTCAGTGTTGGAGATCAAAAAAAACTTTGGTAATAGTAAAAGGTTTCTGAATGCCATCCCTTTAAATGATTCTGTTAGGAACAATGTGCAGTGTTTACGGTGGACTCTGAAGAAAGCACTGCAGCTGTACTCCACAAAAAGGAAAAGTCGCCTGTTTAGCAAGGCTTGAAAATACTGATTTATTTGTAGTAAATGTTTGATTTATTCCTATTTTAAATAGCTATATACACAAGGTCATGTAGACATTTATTGGCTGGAAAGAGGTCATGAGTGAAAAAGTTTAAGAAGCTCTGGCTTAAGTGACAAGGTGACCAGGTCAAAGTCACCTGCAAATTATTCACAAGAAGCAAGAAAAGCAGAAAATAACCGCCAAAGGCCCAATCTACACTGACATCTTAGATCAGTGTAGAGATGTATCAAGCCCATGGTGACCAAATGCCATATGGAACTGATCTGGGATAATTTGGGGAAAGGCCACCTTAATGCAACATTACCCCCTGTTAGCCAACCTTGAGGGAAAGTCTGAATTCTGGCACAGAATTTGGATGGTTGCCAGATTTAGGTCCTATGGCAACAATTGGGTCAAAATACAACTGATCCCACTGCCATCCCATGTGTCTTAGGTTTGGGCACAGGATCGTAGTCCCTCTCCCCCCATTCTTAATGTTGTGGTGGTCTCTGGCCATAACATGAAAAACAGAAGGGGGCAGTTTGCAATGGCGAATCAATAGAACTAATATCACAGCCAAAGATTGCCATGAAATGGAGAGCAAGGGGTGACCGGGTGATGGGGACTCCCTCTTGCCTCCAAAGTGACTGGAGAAGTTCCTGTGTGGACCATACCTAGGTGTGGAGATGCTGGATCAGCCCTGAATTATGTGTTAATGTAGATCCAGCCAAGATCCAAGCAGTTCTTCCAGCCTGTACCTAAGGTGTCTTGAGTGCCACTTAGGGCTTGGATTTAGGGACATTAACATAAGATCTCTTCAAAGAAAAACCCTTTTCCCAATGAACCTTGCTATTCCCAAGGAATTGTCTCTGCAGATAAATATTTCATTTGTTTTACCCAAGCCATGCTTCTGTAGAAGTCCACATGCTTCTCTGTGGATCCAGGATCTCTCTTATATTGCCACAGTAAAGCAATGTATTTGACCTTTAGTCTTTGTATTCTGACTATCTTGTTGGGCTGCAACTACCATTAGACATCACAATTGGTTCTGATAATTGGGTATAAGAAGTGGAGTCCAGCAACATTTGAAAGGACATTCTTTCCTTGTTCCCTAATGAAGCTGGCCTTCAAGTACATGCCTGAATGCTTTGTTCATGTGTGTAATAACATTCTGGCACAGTCCAAATATGTCATAAAGAAGTCCAGATCTTAGGATGTGAAATTCAGAAGTAGCTGAATTTAGACTGGAAAACTCATGACAACCCAGTGAATTTAGGTTGACTATGTGGCATTCAGCAAATGTTCCTTAAGAGTCACGTTGTGTGAGGTGTCTGGCTTTAGGGATGAACTGGTCAAAAGAGTAGATGTGTCAAAAGGCACTGTCATTTCTATAAAGTGAACTATGTGACAATTTAATTAAGCTTACCTGCATGAACAAGGGATAACATTCCACTGTGTACTTTAATGACAGTTTCATTAGTTCAGAATTGTCCATCCCTTATTAAATAGTTTGAAACTCATTTAATGATAGATACATTTTGTTGATTAATCTACAAGTTAAACCAATTAAGGCCTACAACCCCAATGAGCAATAAAATGTTATTACTTTTAATTTGTCTGAATACGATATTTCCATAACTACTCTTAGATGTTGTCATTGCACCTGGAAAAAGGGAGTGAGACACATGATTGGATGCATGAAGGTTACAACTATGTTTAATTCATCAAAACAAGATCTCCAATGAGAATCTAGCAGCTATAATGAAATTAAGTGAGCCAGGGAAACTTTTCCCTTGTTGACTGGGCAACTTTGCAGATATCAGGAAAGGCACCCCGCGATGGCTGAGATCCCGGTGACAGGATTGACAGGAAAGGTAAGGGTAACAGTCCAGCCAAATCAAATTGGTTTCAACTCAACTAGATGTGTAGACCCGCTGCTGTGGGTCAGAGATTGAGTATCTGAACATTTCTGAAGGCTCCGACACTGGACTGAAGAATTTCTGGATTGAACTGGTTCTCTTCTAAAATGAAGAGAGAGGGGGCCATCTTGTCCCCTGCATATGTCATCAGCTGGGGACTCCTCCCCCCAGCACCAACTGCTGCTCTGGGCCAGAATGAAGGGGGGGGGGGTCAGGGGACAGTTCCACCTTGTCTCCTGTATTATAATGTAATAAAATATGATACTAATAATACAATATTATAATTATATTTTATATTACATGTAATATTACTAATAATATTACAATATAATGGTATAGTATAATATAGTAATATATAATACTGATATTGTACCTTGCTAATAATATAATATATTGTATATGTATATATATCTTGCAAGCCACTCTGAGTCCCCTTCGGGGTGAGAAGGATGGCATATAAATGTCATGAATGAATGAATGAATACATAGTATACATTAGGCCTGGGTAACAACGGAAAAATTTGTTTCTAAAATCGATTTGTATTTGGGGTTTTTTTTTGTTTCGATATTTAAAATAATTACAAAATTTTCCTTTTAAAAAGTTCGATATTTACGAAATTTCGTAAATGGTAAAAAATTAACGAATCGATTTCCGAAACAATAACGAATCGATTCGTTAATGGCGGACGCGACCGCGAAATACGCTAAAAAACCTCCAAAACCTTCTGAAGCTTCCCTCTCCCTCTGTTGTTGACTGTTGGTGTGATATTATAATTTTTTTCACTAATTAAACCATAAAACTGGCCCAGACATGCGGAAATAATAACGAAACGACCTCAAAACAATAACGAAACGAATACAATATCGAAATACGAAGCATTTACAAAACGTTTTTGAAAATTCATTTTTTTAATAATTGCTCTAGAATGGTTCGTTATCGTTTTGTAATTGAAAAAAATAACGAATTATTAACGAATTACGAATTAACGAAACGAAACCGCCCAGCCCTAGTATACATACATGAGCCCATAGGAGTTTCTGAACATTTCCTCTCTACTAGAGCGTCCTGGAGTAGTGGAAAAGTACTCAGTGTGTGGTGTCAACTAATTTTCACTTTCTGTTCTCCTGTAAACTATCAAAGGGGGTGGGAGTTTGAGGCAGAACAATTGGCTTATTATGGTCAAGACTATCTCTGCCTTAGTTCAACCAATATACTTCCAGTTTGTTCCCCAATCTGACCAAACTTCTTTGATGAATTTACAAATCTTTTTGATGGATCAATGTGAAGAAATCCCTTTATTTAGTACGAATTGTCACAGGGATGAAATATATCTGAAGCATGTATTTTCTATAAGATGTGTCCAAGACTCACCCATCTTCCATTCCAGTCTCTAGTGGATCATCCCTTGGGAACCGTGCAAATCCTTTTTCATTCCTGTACTGGAATTACTGGTAGAATGTAAAGAATAATTACATCGGAAAATAATGTTCCAAAATTACATTCTAGGAAGTGTATTCCTCATTTTGTAAAATGCTACATGCCAGCCTGCTGTGCAAATTTGAGGAAAATGCAGTCACCAGCAGTGGCATTAAATTAGTTGAACTGTAACTCTTACAACTAATTATATGTTGCTCTTTAGTCACCTCATTGTTGAAGAGAAAAAATTACAGTTCAAATGCACTAGAAGAGATATTATACAAAGCCAGTCTCCTTCCAGAGTCTCAATGAATTAACTGGGGTAAAGCTAAGTAAAGATTAATCCCTCTGTTATGTGCTTGTGTACATTTTAATGAGACCTGGAGACAGTGTGGCATTATACCAGGCCATTGTGCTAATGCTGCCAAACTGTCGCGTTTTCTTCTTTTCTCTTTTTTTCTTTAAAAAAATGGAGATAAACTTGGCATTTTTGTGTAGAGTTGGAAAGAACTCTTGAGTGATTAACTGAAGAATTTGCATATTATATATGCATGTATTTAAAATCTTTTCTTTCCATAATTGCCTGACCTGTCTCTGCAATACATTAAATTATTTCAGGAAGAGTCAGGATGACTTCAGTTGTCCATGAAAACATGTTTCTCAGGACAGAAAAATGCTGCAACATTTAGGTCCAGTTCAACTTATATTGATTGATATTCAATTTATATATGTTGTCTTCTTATCTCGCAGAGCCTTTCTTTCATTTCCATTGACAAGACTATGGCCTCTCAATTTTAACACAAGAAGTTGAAGAAGCTACAGACATGAAAAAGATGATAGTACAGTGCCATCCATATATGCAGATTCTATATGCAGACTAGAATAACAGTCCCTTGTTAGATAGCAACATAATTTTAGGAAGGCATATGCAATCCTGGATTCCTAAAATTATTTTGAAGTAATTGTTTTAGGGTATAATCTCAAATGTATCATTATGTAAGACATTTTCAAAGGTTGGTTCAAGGTGGAACTAGGTATGACTGGCTTCCTATTGTCCCACTGCTGGAAAGCAAAGAAAAAAGTTTTTTATGCGACTTTTTAGTTATTGACTGGGTGCTGTGGTAGGGGCTCCAGCTCCTCAGGCGGGGGCATGAGAGAACCCTCCCACAAGGATGGTGAGACATCAAACATCCGGGTGTCCTCTGGGCAACATCCTTGCAGACAGCCAATTCTCTCACACCAGTTTCTCAAGTTGCTCCTGACATGAAAAAAAGTGTACTCGTTTACTGATGTGATTTTGAACTATAGTTGATTCAGTTGAGTTTGAATAATATTACAAACTACTTAATGTGTGTTCTAATGTTTTAATATATGAGTTTTTATCTGAATCTTTTAATCATGTGAATGGCTGAAATTCATAGACATGATTCTGTATAAGTATTGTCTCCCTTCCAGACTCCACTTCCCAATTCTCATTTTCTAGCCAGCAACTACTACAATCAACAGAGATCTGTTCCCCTGTCACTAAGGAAGCAGCTGAATGACATTCCAACTCCCCCCATGACTGATCTTCAGTATGATAGCAAGAAGCAGGGCCCTGTTCCAAATCCCCCTCACAAGGGAGATTTCTTAAATGGGGTTGGGGGGCGGGGGTCATTGTTCAGCTGCCTGCTAACTAATGCATGGGCAGGCCCCTGTTTATTGCAGTGGTTGCTGTCTTGTAAAGGAGAATTAGGGAACTTTCACAATCTCCATGTGAATAAGAATGAGTAATAAATGTGAAACTTTATGTTGCGCATTCATAACTGCTTAAGTGAATTATGGTCCACACCATGGCAGGAAGGTGTAGGTAGAAATAATCTAGAAGAAAGAAAAACTATTTCAAAACTTCATTCTGAATTTCAAAGGGAACTACATTTCATTTATTGTACCATGTTAAATTTGAACTCTATAAACCTTAGTATTGTATTTGCATTTTTCAGTTATGGAGTTTGATGGATGTGTGTTTTCATAGTGTGAATCATTACAAATGGGCACACCCTGAAATTGTGTTTTATAATATTTTCTAATACTCTAAATCCCAAAATTGCACTGGATGTAGCTATGATAGTTACAGTGGTATCTAACTGCTACAACAGTGTTATGTAGATGCACCCAAAAGAGGTGCATCTAGAATTCTCCCTAAAAGTGTCCTATAACGCTATCCATCAGATGCTGATGCCTTCTACAAATCTATAATTTGAAAAAAATAATAATATAACAACAACAATTTGTTACCTATCTTTCTTCATGGATCTAGGTGGGGTAAAACATTCAGATAAAAACATAATACCATTAAAATACATAGTACCAAGATTAAAGCACTCTACTAATGGAATGTAAATTTAAAATGCATAGTTTAAAATTGACTGGGTAGACCTGCCAGAAGAAACAGGTCCTTAATTGTGTTTTAAATGTTATCTCTTCTAGTTCTTAAAAGACATTGTCCTCCCATCCTGAAGTCTACACTGCAGAGTTAGGTGATTGCAAATAAATGTAGTGCTGGAGGGTGTCTGATAAAGAATTTAGTGCTGCAAATTTCCTACATTTAATGTAACTGAAGTTGTGGGACTGTTAGGGTTTTCCCCTAATACTCTGTGAATTTTACAACTACTCCTCTGACTTGTATGCAGCCTTTCGAGTGTGTGTTTATTTCTCTGGAGGGAAAAATAGTATTATTATTCTTATGAATATGTATGGCACAGACACCATTTCATCTGCAAAGAGTAGCTGAACTGTAGTGTCTCAGATTAGTTTAGACTCATAATTCTCCCCCCAACCTCATCACCTTCTGTTAACCAAAAACATGAATACATGATAGGCAGGGAGGAATGATTCCTTATACAGGGAGTGGGGGGAGCCATGGGAATGAACTAATTCTCCCGTCAGTCAAGTAGTTACAAAACAAGACAGGCATAGATTGAAGGTGAATGTTAATGATGAAGGAGGCAGCCAGATGGCTCAGTGTTTCTTCAGGTAGTTCATTGCACTTTATTATTCAGA
Source organism: Anolis sagrei (assembly GCF_037176765.1). Classification (NCBI taxonomy): domain Eukaryota; kingdom Metazoa; phylum Chordata; class Lepidosauria; order Squamata; family Anolidae; genus Anolis; species Anolis sagrei. The sequence continues at coordinate 141,781,520 of NC_090022.1, forward strand.
GAAAATTGTCTTTGATAAATGGATAGTGTTGAACAGATATTCAGGCAACATGTGGTCACCTTTAATTATGGTCAAATAGGATATCTTTTGTCTGGTTTCTGACACATCACTAAGCAAGCCAGAGGCAGCGGTGGCTGGAAGTGGCACCATGGACATATATGTGCACCCAGGACTGGTCATGTACATATGAGATAAGGAAAATCAATACTATGTTGCAGTATTTTTTCCCCTGGCATCTCAGAAGGAGTGATGTGAAACTTGATCTTGACAGTTGAACTAAGCATTTGCTTAAGACAATAGGATAATTAATGTCTTATTATTCTCTTGCTATGCTTTTAGACTTTCCCTCCCTCGTCATTGACTCACTCACTGAGGAAGAGAGAGAAAATTTTATAAAAGCCATTGGAATCTAGTGGCCAAAAAAGAGCCTGAGATGTGAAATAGGATGTCCCTGGTGCAGCTGTTATTGTCTTTCCATGGGCATAACCATTCATTAGATAGACTGACTGAGAGACAGTTCATCTTTCACCCATGATGGAATTTGGTGTGTGTGTGTGTGTGTGTTATGAATGAGGTTTCTACCACGGATGCCAACTTTCATTTTTTTTTGCATTTACTTTCCCTCCTAATATCTCACACCCTGAATGTAGATGAAAATAAATATATAAATATTCATAAATGCATAGAACCATAGAGTAGGAAGATATGCTCCTTATAAAGTGGTGGTGCCTGATTGGTGGGGGAGTTAGAGAGGGTTGTCTTGCTACAGAAGGTAGAGGGCACCAGAGAGAATGGTAGTCTGGGGGACTGGGGGAGAATTCTGGGGAGGAGAAAAAAAGAGTTTAGAAGTCAGAAGGAAAAACCTCTGTGAGGGGGGAATCAAAAATAGCCTCCGGGGAGAAGTGCTACATTTTTAGAGAGCCTCTAATGGATAAGAATGCTTATAGGGTTGTTGTAGGTTTTTTGGGGCTATATGACCATGGTCTAGAGGCATTCTCTCCTACCTCTGAGGATGCTTGCCATAGATGCAGGCGAAATGTCAGGAGAGAATGCCTCTAGACCATGGCCATATAGCCCAAAAAAAACCTACAACAACCCAGTGATTCTGGCCATGAAAGCCTTCAACAATACAGAGTGCTTATATATTGGGAGCCTCTGGAAGGGAGGGCTGAGGGGTTTTGAAAAGCATGTTTAGTTCACCTGTGAGTGAACATAGTTCTGCGGAAGACAAGTTAAGGAACCATTTTCTTTCAAGGAAGTATTTTTATCAACTGAAAGAAACTGGGAACAAAAAAGGATTGGGAGTAATGGGGGAGGGAGGACAGGGTGTCAGGAACTTGTTGAGGGACAGCACAGTTCTAAGGAAGCATTCATAATTATGAGCTGTAAGTTCCCATTCTCAACCTACACGACTGGATCAGAAGCAGGTTTCTTGTGTTCACTGAGATATGCTAAAACAAGGCACACTTCTCTCAGTTATTTTCAGTGTTAAGTTGCAAGCAAGAATCTGGCTGACTGTAGTGTTTCAAAGAGTACATTCAGATTCAGACTTGCAAACTATGCCTTTTGGTTGAAGTCTATTGGATCGAGGAAGCATTTGGATGGACAGTGCCCAAGTGTCCATTCAAATGCTTCCTTAGCCCCAGAAATCTCTTCTGCCTACCCATGGAAGAAAAGCATACACCTCTTTCTATTTTAGCCCATATGTCAATCTCCCATCGAAGTGAGCATTCACATCTCTGGCAGGAACTTTGGTAACTATTGACATCCAGCTTCTGGTTTCTTCCTACTACCAGAAGCTGCTTGAAAGTTAACAGACAACTCAGGGTAGTAGATCAGCTCATGCAAATACCACTGCAGAGAAAAACACAAGCAATGCCACATCAATATGACAGTGCAAACAACTCATGCAGTTTGGGAGTATAATACAGACACTGACTGAACTGTGTGATGTCAACATTGAAGTTTGTCTGAAATGTGCTGTACATAAATAGATACCATGGAGTATTGAGTGGTACATTATAGCACTAGGTTGAACTAAGGCTAAATGTGGGCTTTGCTGAACAAGAAAATAATGCACTTCTCAATTTTTCTGAAATGATTTCATTATTTCCAGAACCACTTTCCTTCAGCTTTCCTCTCTGACAGCCACAATTAGAATTTCTTTTTGCTTCCTGTGCCACTCTGACTTATGCCTTCTCATTTCTTTTTGACCGTTTTTGTGTCAGTCCCAAATGAACTCTTATGTTATTGCTGTATCTCAACCTCTGTCTTTTTTTTTCTACCAATGAAAATAAAACCAGGGTTTAACTTGTTGCATTCCCATGATAGACAGGGTGCCATGCAGTAGTAATAGCAATCCAGGAGAAATGTGGTTTCAATTTTTCCCCTCATTTTTCACCACCTTCTCTTTGCTTCACCAAATGCAGCAACTAGCATAGGTTTCAAAGAGTGATATATCTCAAGGCATTTTTCACACTCTTCCGACACCCCTTGTTCAAGAAACTCAATTCAGGCTCCATCAGGTGATCCTGTGTCCAGAGTTGCAATGAATGTAATGGGAAACTTATCCTGCATGTAAGAACCCATCAGAATAATGGAAAATACAAAGCCATTTCTAGCCAAGGAGTTTTGGGACTTTGTTGGATGCAACTGGGAGAAACAGGGGAAAGTTCTGTCTTTAAAGAAGATGAAGAATTTACCACCACCATAATTACACAAAATCACCTCCTCTGGCTTCTAACTAAACCATTTGCTTAATTCCCATCATATGGACAGGCAATGTCTCTTCCCATTTCAAGGATACCAGCTCATTTTTTAAAACCGTCATCCTTTTTGAGACACTTTCCTTGAGGTCATTTTCCCTTAAGATCCTTCCAATGAAGTAGAGCTAAAGCACCCATTTTTAAACACTTCTTTCAGTGGGACTCATACCATCTGAAAGAGCATTAGCAGACCACTTGCCCATTGCTCTATGTCACTGAACCAAAATGACCCGAAAAATCTGACAGATCCCACCCCATGTGTTTACCCCTTCTTTCTCCTGTTTTGAATAAAGCTAGAAATATTCCTGTTTTGAATAAAGCTAGAATAAAGCTGAGGAGGTCAGAAGATGATTTCTCCCTGTCTCCTTTGCCCTCTTGTTTCTCTACATTTCTACTACATTTCAAGGACAAAAGGCAACAGGTGACATTCACATCTCTGGCAGGAACTTTGGTAACTATTGACATCCAGCTTCTGGTTTCTTCCTACTACCTGGAATTCATTCTCTAAAGTACTTCAGAGAGATGTGAAAAATGTATATCATCCTTCAGTGTGTGTTTTCCTCTCTTCTATTATGCAAATGAAAATGTAACATACTGCAGTCTCTTGGTCAAAATTTGCACCTGAAATGTCTTAGGTGTTTGTGGAAACGAGAGAGAACTTGCATCTTATGGGGTCCTTTGTATGTTCTCTACACAAAAATGGGATATATGCTTCTCAATGAAAGTGAGTCACTATTGCCTAAGCCATGTAAAAACATGCAAACTACTTGTACATTTTCCTACTCATCTGGGTAGAGTGAGACAAAAAGGTAAAAACAAAGCAAAACAAAAACTAGCAGCTCCTAAACTTAATACCTTCCATCATATGATTTATTGCACGAGAAATCACCCTCGTGGAAGTACTTGAGTTTCAAAAACAGCCAAGAAGTTCTGGATGAGTGAGGAGTGGGAAGACTTAAGGACAGTGCAAATGTATGCTTCAGTACCATCTTCTATCAAGTTGCAACCTATTACAGACCTTCACATCATCTGAAATGGAGGAATCTGGGCTGAAAGAATGTCACAATTACTTCTTTGGTGGTTATAAAAAATGAAGTGAGCTTCTCGGTCTGACTTGCCAAGTTTCTCTCTCTTTCCCCTTTCTCTCCCTCTAGGTGCATCTACACTGTAGAATTAATGTAGCTTGATATCACTTTAACTGCCTTGACTATGAAATCCTGGATATTGCAGTTTCACAGGTCTTTAGCCTTCTCTGCCAAACAAAATTGGTGCTTCACCAAACTAAAACTCTCATGATTCTATAGTATTGAGTCATGGCATGTGATACCAAACTGCATTGTACATGTGCCCTCTGTCTCAGTGTGTGACAGATATTATGCACACATTTTGGAAGAGGAAGAGTTTTGGTACACTCACCACTTTGACCATGGCTATCCTCTTATTTATTTTTTGTATCAAACCCCCTTTTCAGGTCTAAAACCAACAGACGATGATGTTTCAATGTCAATTAATTCACAAGTTGTATCAATTTATATCTTTAATCATTTAACTGTTGGTTTCTTGTTTATTTAGACAGCTCTGTTTGAAGTTGTTAGTGCTCAATAAGAAGGAAAAATAAACTTCACTTCAAGTTCATTATTTGATGTATGAAACAAACAAATAATAGGTTCAGTTCTCCAGAAACGTTTAGCTATTTCTAGCTTTATTCAAAAGTAGGTTTTTCAAAATCTGTTCATTTACAGCTATATCTTTTTAGTGACAAATGTTCCACAATTGGCCTTTTAAAAGAACTATATACAGAGCTTATGGCATAGCTGCCTGCTTGTTTCACACACTTCCAATTAATACATAATCTTGGTTTTTATGCATTGCAATTTGACTTATTCTTGCTGTTTACTTATATAATTGGGAAACTCCCCTGGGCTTAGATGCTGGGTCTCAGACAAGTTGAATTGTTCCATGCTGGACAGGTAGATAGCTGTGGTCAATTTAATTATGTAAATAGCAATTTGGCTTCCTGGGAATTCATTCTCTAAAGTACTTCAGAGAGATGTGAAAAATGTATATCATCCTTCAGTGTGTGTTTTCCTCTCTTCTATTATGCAAATTAAAATGTAACATACTGCAGTCTCTTGGTCAAAATTGTTTGAAAACAAAATACAAAATACAGTAGTACTCCCACGGCTACTAAGAACACACCCCCTTGCTGCTGCCATTAACCATTAATACCTGGAACCACAGACAATTGCAAATATTGTATTTTGACTATACTTTGACTGAAAACATACCACAAAATTGCAGTGGAGGACCTTAGCGGCCTATAAAACATGGAGTGTGGATAAATAAAACAGTGGATATTGAGACTATGAATAGGAGGATTGCACTGTAACAGCAAAACATCGAAACATTATATATTTTCTTGTTTATATCCAATGGGCAGCAGTTCAGGAAACTCTCAGTCTTCTGTCCCTATGGAATGTAGTCATGTTATTGTTAAATGCCTCCAAACCACATGGGGTTTTCTTGAGAAAAAAAAACATTGTTATTCAGAGAAGGTTGGCCATTGTCATGTTTTGGGGCTCAGAAAGTGTGACTTGCTGAAGCTTACCCAGTCAACTCCCATGGCTTAAGGAGAATTCAAACCATGCTTACCCAGAGCCTAACCTGACACACAATCCTGACACAAACCACTATACTATGCTGGCTCTTAATGCACTATTGGTACCCCTGAAAACCTTAACAAGGTGAGTGTACATCACACATCTGGTATTGTCGCCTTCTTTGTATTTGGCATTTGACCAGATTTTTGGCAGGTCACAAACACTTTCATGAAAATAATTGCACACAAATTTTCAGGTCAAGCAATGATCTTTAGTGTAGCTTCTTCTTCTTCTTCTTCTTCTTCTTCTTCTTCTTCTTCTTCTTCTTCTTCTTCTTCTTCTTCTTCCATCCAATCATTTAATAGGCTTTGCAGTTCAGACCTTATCTCACTATACATTTAATTTTTTGAATGTTGTTGATCCAGGACCTGATTAATTTCTCACTAAAATTTATTTCTTGTTTTCAACTCTCTAATAGGATGGTTTTTGTATTGTAAGATAGGGTGGTCCCCTGGTGGCTACACATTTCTCACTTCTGAGATATGAAGAATTCTGAGTGCATGAGTACTATTTGGGCAGCTCTGTAACTGGGAATGCTTTCATGATTTAGCTATGAAGGGGTTAAAATCAGGATGGGAGAAGTATGGGAGAAATAGGGAAAAGTATCCTCTCTAATGGTGGTTGCCAAATGCTGGTCCTCCAGCTATTTTGGACTTCAGCTCTCAGCTTTCCTGATTGTTGAAAAAGCTGGCTAGGCCTTCTGGGAGTTAATGTCCAAATCAACCGGAGAATCAAAATTTGGTGGGTCCACTGCTTTATAATGTTGGTCTGTTCAAGGGCTTTCTTTTTGGAAGACTTATGTCTAACCTACTGTACTTGGTATTTGTATGGGAGACATGTTCCATCAATGTAGAAAAAGGTGTGTGTAAGGAATTTGCTTCTTTTTGCTATTATGAAGAGGAAACATAAGGAGCTGACTTTTCTCCTCCTTCTACACTGCCATATAAAATCCAGATTATCTGCTTTTGATTATAAGGCAATGGAGACCCAGATAATCAAGTTCAAAACAGATAATAATCTGGATTATTTGATTGATAACCTAGATTATATGGCAGTGTAGAAGGAGCCTTGGTTAATTTGAACCCAAACAACTGGAACTCACAAGCAACTGGTTTTTAAAAAATGACACAAAATTTATTTCACAATGCAGTATAACTGTTTTACATTAAGTTATTTGTCTTAATTTGCTCTTAATTACTGTATTTCAATATTTATACTGTCAATACATTTCTCCAACATCTACCAATCCCCATGAGTGCCAGTTAATTGAGTGTCTACTGTATTATTATTGCAAAGAGAGGGACATATGTTTATGCAGCATATATTATTTCCATGCCTTCCTTGTGAAAATGTACACACTTACATGAAGTGCTTCTTACATTTTGTAATAAAAAGCCCTCTGATTTTCCCCATCTAAAATTCAAACAATGTCAACAATTCTGTGCATTATTAATATATTTTCTTTTCAATGTAGCCAACTCTTACCAGGAGAATAGCCTACAGCAAGTCGCTGTCTCTGTAAAGAAGGCAATTACATTTCTTTCCTTTTTGCTCATAATGTGCTGAGATTCAGGAATGAAAAAAACAAACCCATAGGAGACACATTCAAGTGATGGGTATATCTGCCATTGTTATGTTCTTTGTGTTTGGGAATATTACCTTAATTATTAGATAAATATGACACTGGGATCATAATCTCCCTTTATTTTCAAATTTTGGAAGAAGAAAGTACTCAAACATTATAAACCAATGAGATGAGCCCTGGGTTGATATAAAATATATGACCTCTTATACATTTCTAACTGCACAAAGTGAATGGAGTAATCTGACTGAGGCCCCTTCTACACTACCATATAAAATCCAGATTATCTACTTTGAACGGAATTATCTGTGTAGTGTAGACTAGACTTGTAGAGGATCCATTTTCTTTTGGCCAATACATTTTATTTGACTTGGTCAGATGGCTGTAACAGCAAGGGCCTAGCCGTCACAGTTTCCTGTCTGTAACGAAACCATGTGGCAGCTGGTCACGGTTCCTCCTCCCCTTTTTGGGAGCACACATGCAAAGAGGCTGCCATCGGGTGCTCCTCCTCATATGGGGTTTCCCTGTGAGCCCTGCCTGTTAGGACAATTAGAGTAGAAGGGTATCAAGATGTGTCTTATGCAAGCTGTGTCTATTTAATGGGGCGATCTCCTCCATTGCTTTCAGTTCCAACCTTGTGCTTCAGTCCAATTGCCTTGTCTTGCCACTGCTCAGCTTGATCTTTTGGCTTGATTTGGCTTTTCTCTGGAATCTTTTTTATTTGCCTTTATTTTCTTGATTCTTTTTATTTAGTGGAACTGGTTGGGAGTTGGGAACATGCAGGATGGGTGGGTGGCAGACATGTAGCTGGGGGGGGGCTTGAGGGGCTTCAGCCCCCCCCCCCCGAAATTCTCATGGTGGTTCGTGAAAAGGCCTTACTGGTGCATTATTTAAACTGTTATGTTTATACATATCATGATCTGATCACCATACTCAATATATACCATATGCATGGGGGTATTGGGGTAATGATAGAAAAGGTTTGCTAGGGTAGACCCTCTTTCACTCAGACTCAGTCCCTCCCCCGAAACTCAGCCCCCCCAAAAAACCCCTGAAAAAACTCAGCCCCCCCCCCCGAATCGAAATCCTGACTACGGGCCTGGTGGGTGGGGTGCATGCACGCATACATTTGGGGGCTAGGGAGAAAGTAAGGGGATCTCCTTTTCTTGGTGCTTGTGGTGTGCTTTTCTTTAGAAATATTTGGGTGGCGCTAAGGGTAATAATAATAATAATAATAATAATAATAATACAAATATTTCAGCAAACACAAAGAAAACCCTCATTCTCAGAAAACTACTATCTAGTTACCTACCTATCTAAAAATTCCTTCCTTTGCAAAAAAAAATCTCTGTTTGTATTTCTCTCTGTGCTTTAAAAAGAAAAATTCTTAAAAATCAGGGGATGACCCAAACATTATGAAACTTCATAAATGTGTCCTCCAAGTGTGGTCATTTTCATCCTGATAGCCCTAAAAATGACATGAAAGGGAGCCTGGGGAGCCCGTCAATGGGCCAGATCTAGCTGTATTTTTCAGGTGCATTCCAAAAACAGATATGGAGTCTACCCGTATCTGACCAGCAGAAATAGATCAAGATTCAGCCGAAATGCAGAAGCCTAGTGTAGACTCATATTGGAGTTTCACCTCCAAAGGTTGAGGCAAACAGTTACAAGTGGGTCAGCTGAGACAACTGCCAGAATTATCTATTGGCCATTTCATTATTTCATGTTAGTATCAGGGCCTGTAATCAGAGTTTTTATGGGTGAGGCATTAAACATTTTTATGGGTGAAATTTAATTTCATCATGGAGGAAGATTCTTTGAAAAATGGCTAGTATTGCAAATGTTCATATTTTCTTCAATCAATTCCTTCTCAGTTGTCGCTTCTTTTGCCTTCTTGGATTATTTCCATAAGATCCAATCCCATCAGAGCAGGGATCTTTAAACTTTTTAAGACAAGGAGTGCTTGACAGTCCCTCAGACTAAAAAAACGTAAACAACTTCTATGCACACTGCACATATCTCATTTGGAGCGCAAAAACAAACAAACATGAAAGAACAGTATAAAATTTAAAATGGAGAACAATTTTAACCAACATAAATTTACCAGTATTTCAGTAGGAAGAGTGGACCTGCTTTTGGCCAATGAGTTGGTTCCTTCTGCACTGCCATATAATTCAGATCATCTGTTTTGAACTGGATTATCTGAGTCTCCATTGCCTTATAATCCAGTACAAAGCAGATAATCTGGATTTTATATGGCAGTGTAGAAGGGGCCTGAAAGTCAACTCTTCACAATAACAAGAAGAAGCAAATTCCTTACATACACCTTTTTCTCCATTGATGGGACATGTCTCCCATACAAACATCAAGTACTACTGTTAGACATAAATCTTCCAAAAATAAAGTCCTTGAACAAACCAACATTATAAAGCAGTGGTCCCACTAAATTTTGATTCTCCGGTTGATTTGTACATCAACTTCTAGAAGTCCTAGTCAGCTTTTTCAACAGTCAGGAAAGTTGAGAGCTGAAGTCTGAAATACCTGGAGGACCAGCATTGGGCAACCACTGTTAAAGAGGATACTTTCTCCTGTTTCTCTCATACTTGTACCATGGTAGTACAGGTTGAACATCACTTATTCAAAATTCTCCACAATTTGAAACTATCCACATGGGTGGCTCAAATAGTAACACCTTGCCTTCTGATAATTCCTTGTACACAAACTTGGGTGCCATTTGAAAGATTCATTGTTATGTGTATATATGCAACTATAGGTATTCCAAACTGGAAAAAAATCCCACCCCAAAATCCAAAACACTGGGTCTCTAGAATTTCCGATAAGGGATACTCAACCTGCATTAATATCTGTTGATTGCTTTTGATGTCCATTATATAGAAATTAGTAAATAGTTTGATAGTCAGTCCATTAGGGACCCAGAATTGTGGCCAGACAGGCCAGGAAAGGAAGCCAAAGTTCTTAAGAGTTCCTCCAGCAACCACCAAGCAAAGCAACTTGACCATGGGATCAAGGGAAGAAAGTCTTCCTTTTTCTAGGCTGCTCCACCCACAGAAGATGCAAACTAGAATGAGCATTAAGAAGCCATTTACTGGTGTTTACATGGTTTAATTTTTGTGGATGTGCCTATTAGGCTTTCAAAAAACAAAATGTTATATTCTGAACAAACTGAAAAGGCAAGACATTTTATTAAGTGTTGAGACCATAGATACATACAAGCACATTAGGAAGCTAACTACATAACTGAAAGAGAAATTATGAAAGGAACCTCCTCCTACATGACTGTCATATGTTTTAATTTGCTACAGGAACAATATATATATATTCAAGAAAAGATTGTGCCCAAAGCTATTATCAGTGACACATCCTGACTCTTTTTTAATTTGAAAAATTTATTTAATTAGCATCATGTTATTTCTCCTTTCAAATGCAATTCCTTTCATTTTTTTAATAATTTGAGGTGAGCAATGCATTTCTAGACCTTTGGAGGAGTCACCTTATATTTATGACTTCACATTGCTCTCTAGGCTAAAAGTGACAGCCATAATTACAGGTTTTGGTCAGAGCTTGTAACATATCCTAGTCACTTAAGGTTTGGTAACTGCTGTAAAGTCATAACATTCGATCAAATTTCACTACTTTCACTACCCTAAACAATGGAGAAATATAACAGTGATAAAGTGGTGGTTCTTGCCGTGTTTCAAGTTGCTGACTCATGGTCTGTTGTGAGTACTGAAAATAGGGAAGTAAACAGTTTATTTAGAAAAACCACCTGTGTGTATACAGGATTTTGGGAACTCTGGGTGCCACAATTGTAAGTGAATTATATTGATTTGATGAGTTTACACTAGTTAGAAGAACCAAGAAGATTCTAGCTAAGGTGTCAAGATCTTAGTCTACATTATACTGTATGTGTCATGGGCTCCATTGAAGACATTTCTATGAATGAAGGACCAGACTTACCCATCCAACAGGAAAGGGAAGGGGTCAAGCACGGGCCCGAAAATTAACTAGGCTCTTCTCTGTTTAGCTTGGGTTTGAACAGGAAGAAGAAGGGGGCCAGCTCCTGGCAGAGATATAAGTCAGTGCAGGCTCTTTCCCTTCAGATGTAGCATTCAACTGCAATCAAGAGAAGAATTCATCCAAGAACATCAGCTGAGGTCCTTCATGGGAAAAGCAGCTATGATGATTCTAACACCCTCAAAACCCACCTTAAAAGCCAAGCAGCTACCTCAGACAAATGAGTTCTGCAGCACTGGTGCATGGGGCACTGAAGGACGACACGTCCAGCACCTTCCCACCAGCAAGACAGAGTGCAGAAGGCAAATGAGTTCTGCAGCACTGGTGCATGGGGCACTGAAGGACAATATGTCCAGCACCTTTCCACCAGCAAGCCAGAGTGCAGAAGGCAGTGATTATTCAGAATCACAGCTTACAAATAGCAAGAGGAAAAATAGAAAAATAGAAAAATATATCATTTTTCAGTGCCCCCTTTATGAATGCTACAGCATTATAAGCTTTACAGGAACCCTAGCTATTTTGGATGGGCAAGACCACCAATTGTATTTTTGGTTTTCATTTTCACTTCTGTACATTTCCAGGACTGTTTGTTGGTTCTGCTTATGGAGAACCAATTATAAATCTCAGTCTAGAACTGCTAATTATACTTTTTTCCCTTCCTTTTCCTTATTTGTTTTCCCAATATCATGATAATGAATTAGGTTTCCTTTCAGCAATGGGTCCCATAAATAGGGAAAATAGACTCTTACCACTTTTTTGTGTGTCAGGAGCAACTTGAGAAACTGAATGCCTTGACAAATCACAACAATGTGTATGTAATAATGGCGGTCATTTGATTTTATGATCTTGATGCAGCATTTACAGAGAGAACATTTACAGAGAAATCGTCTGATGCATCCAGGTTGACTACCTCCATATTGCTATGAGTCATGCCAGGTGTTTCAATGTACTGTTGCTTACTCAGAAGGCAACTCTTCCATTTGTCATTTGTTTTAATGGAGAGTTAAGCCTAGTCCCATCTCTTTGCAGGTCATGAGGGCAGCAGTGACAAGGTAAATGTTTGTGACTGGAGAAAGATGCACTATTTGCATTGTGTCCCATGGACTGACACGCATTGCCCTGAAATTCTGTCAAGCAAAGGCTTCTTCCACATTCAAAAAGAAGGGCCCTTTTGTGCAGCTCTGTGCTAGCCCTCTGGATGGATCATTTTAGAAGAATGATGGATACAGGGAAGCTGCTAGCTACCATTGTCCCCAAGGAATAAAAGGAAATGGAAAATGTCCTCCCTCCTCCCTTCTTTGCTACTTATTGCCTTCCTAGGTTCTTGCTGAGGAAAGAAGACCATCTGCAGCTTTACTACCTTCATCTAAGAAGACCCAGTGACAGGAAAGGAGGGGCAGCAGTTTCAAGGAATGGATGAAACTAGTCCCTTCCTTCTTTCCCTTTTGAGTAGTCCATGTTCTTCCTTTCATGAGCAAAGAAATTATTGTAATGCACACTCTTTTACCTCTTTTGAAGAGTATAGAAAGAAAAACCTTTGTAGAAACCCTCTTGATATCTGCCCTGCTTGGGTGGTCATCCAGGAGGGAGATGCAGTTAGATATCAACTGCAACGTATTATCAGTCCATCTCTCCAGAATCGAAGATTTCAATTTTGTTTAAAAGATGTAGTGATATGGATCCTTTTTTAAAAAAAAGTCATTCCTGCACCACCTGGATTTAAATAACTATAGTCATTTATAGACTACTAATAAATATTTTTCTGTGGAACAAAGTGACGGAGACCACCATTGTCTTACTGCTCGATGAATGATATACATTTTATAGACCAATTTCAAATCATCTTCAAAGAAGGATATGGAATTGGAACCACTATGGAAAAGATAGTGGATGATCTTCATCTGAGCAATGATGGTGGAAGTGTGCCTCAGTTGGTGCTTATGGACCCCTTGATACCATTGACCATGATATCCTTCTGGAATACTTGAGGGATTTCAAAATCATAAGCACTATGCTTCACTGATTTAGTCTTAACTCTCAGATAGGTTTTGTATGGTGGTGCTTGGGGATAGCTGCTTCTCACAAAAGGAGCTGCTATATGGCATAATACAAGATGCCATTCAATCCTCAGTGTTATTTAACATCTACATGAAACTGCTGGGAGAGATCATTTGGAAGCATGGAGTAAGATATTAGCAGTTAGCAATATATATCTCTCCATGCCTTCAAAAATAAAAGCCTCACCTAAGGATAATATCTCTCCTCTAAATGAATGCCTGGAGGAGGAATTGGGCTACATGAGGAAAATCAAACTAAAGCTGTATCCAAACAAGACAGAGGTGCTTACTGTCTAGGATCATAACCTGGCATTGGGGGTGTTTCACTCAGACATGAATGGGGTTATACTCACCTTGAAAGGCTGTGTTCATAGCTTTGGGGTGCTTCTGTATCTATTTCTCAAAAGCTCATATAGGTATAATAGCCAGACATGCTTACTATCAGTTTTAGCTTATGTGCGTAAAAAGATTTTGGGACAAAGTTCTAGCATAGATAAAACAAATAGTGGGTGAAACAATACACTTAAGAAAACTTTACTACTGATCTCTACATTCAAAAATGAGAATAAGGACTTGGTAAATAAATTTTTTATATTACTCTTGTTATGTGCTGCAAGGCTTGAAATAGTCAGAACATGGAATAAATGAGAGAATGTATCAACAAAAAATTGGCTAAATAGGAAAAGTAAACCTAAAATTAAACTAACTAAAAGCAAGAGAATGGACAGAGTTGTATTTCTACAAAGTTATATGTATGATGGGAACAGGGTGGGGGAGCATAAAGCTGTGAGTAATCAATAATAGTGCAATTATATCATGTTAATTGTTTTTTATGACATTAAAAAAAACCTTTGACTGATGTGCCAGTTGCAGCCTTTTCTTGAGCTGGTGGACCTAAAAGATGATAGTGCACATACTGGTAACTTCTAGACTGAACTTTTACTATATTTTTTATCAGAGTTTTCAGTTAGTACAAAACTGGCTGTCATAGCCATGTTATTGGTACATCTGGGAGTGATCTTATTACATCTGTATTAGAATTGCGCCACTGGCTGCCAATTCGTTTCTGGGCATGACACCAAGAGTTTTTTGTTCCCTTTGAAAACATACGTGGTGAGTCCAGGTTACGCATAGGATTGCCTTCTCTTTTATAATCTGCACTGCATACGCAACTCCTGTGGGTGACATTTATTTCAGCCATCCAGGACTAGGTTGGCAATGCTCACCAGAAAACCTTTTCTTCAGATGTCCCAAATTGTGGAATTATCTGCGAGAGAAGATTCATTGATTGAATTCAATGTCTGAGTTTAAACCAGAACTAAAAAACCAAAAACTTTTCTGGCACACCAATCAAGATGATTTTTAGTTATGAACTTTTAAATTATGAATTGATTGTTTATAATATGTATTATATTTTAACTGGTGTCATGTTCTTTTAACTGATGTTATGTGCCTATGCATTCTGTATTTTAATCTGTTATTCCTACCTTGAACACAAAAGCAGGTAAGAAATCAGCAACAACAACAATATCTTGATCTCAAATATATCAACAGTAACTCTTGATCTTTTGAACAGAAATTCATTCTACGATATCTATTCTGAACTTCACATTATGTGTACTGTTTCATCAGAAATTATATTATATTATGCAAATTAAGAAAGCAATCTTTTTGATGTCATACATTAATAGACCACAGTGAGGGGACTGACTGCATGAATCAAATCTTGAAAATGTATAAGGCTTCATATATTTATTACTAAAGACTTGTTCTAAATCTTCCCACACCAGGTTGCTGCTCGCAAAATACCATTTAGATGCTCCTGAGCATGTGAACTTTGAGACAATGAAGGGCAAAAACATACAGAGCTCAGAGAGGGGCAATTAACAGTCTGTTTTTGTCCTCCTTAATTTAATGCATTGACTAAATGAAGTATGCAAATATCAATTGGAATGAAGGATTGCATCTATGACAAAATAATCCATCTTTTGGCATTTTGCTCATGTAGTTTAGAATTACAGGTCAAAGATTGTTTTAAATGAACATCCTCAGGTAATTACTGCAAGAATTTAATACTTTGAAGGATCCCTTTATGCTCTATAAGAATTAGTCTTCCAAAAAAAAGTGCCCTTGTATAGGATCCAATCATTCATGAGTCACTATTAAAGTTGAGCTGTCTAGTCAGCTGATAGTGACACTGGTACTGTGGCAATATAATTCATTTTCAGGTACTGTCTTTCAGAGATGGTGTTCAGAAATACCTGGATTGCCTGGTTGCTTAGAGGTAAGTACTTTGTGATCTGAAAGGAGAGTAAAGGGAATTGAAAACTCTGGAAGTGCATCACTGTTCCTGCATTGATTTTATTAAAGGATATATTTTATTCATTGTGAAGGTCCAAGAATATTATTGCATTGTGAGTGCAAACAGTGCAACCTTTATGCAGCTTCAGTTACTCGCCCCTATGTTGCGAGGGCACTGAGTTTCAGTGTGAATGTCAAATAAACTCTTTGAGGCAATCCACAAACAATGGCAACACAGGAATGATCCTCCAAGCTTTGTGTTCTTTGAAAGATTGGGTAAGCACTTCTTCTAATGTTTGGGCTGTAATCCTTTTTTTTAAAAACCCAGTGAAGGTTAAATATTAAAATCTGTCTTTCAGAAGAAAAAAATGTTTTCATCTGCACCCCCTATTCTCATGTGAGCATCTTCTTTCACATCCACCACAGATGGCCTGTTTCAGACAGTGATTTTCTGAAATTGGACAGGGATTCAAAGTGAGTCTTAGGGTGCATCTAGACTGTAGAATTATTGCAGTTTGACACCATTTAACTGCTGTTGCTCAATGCTATGGAATCAATGAAGTTGTAGTTTTACAAGGTCTTTAACCTCTGCCAAAGAGTGCTGATGCCTCACCAAACTTCACTTCTAAATACCTTATGTTTGCTCTCTTCACACTCCCTTGTTATGGTGCTCTGCCTTTTTGGTTGCTTGGATGTAAATTCTTAACTAAATTCATTGCAATGTTAGAAAATTGAGAAGCTCTGTGAGTGCAGCAATCTTCCAAATGAAGCAGAGAGTGTTTGAGGACTAGGATGTCCGTAGGGATACCAAGGTGCTTGTTTATAAAGCCGTTGTCCTCCCAACCCTGCTGTACGCCTGCGAAATGTGGACTGTCTACAGATGTTACATGCAACTCATGGAATGATTCCATCAATGCTGCCTGTGAAAAATCCTGCAAATCTCTTGGGAAGGTAGCCAGCCAAATGTCAGCGTGCTGGAAGAAGCAAAGACCACCAGTATTGAAGCAATGCTCGTCTGCCATCAACTCTGCTGGACTGGCCACTTTGTCCGGATGCCCGATCACCATCTCCCAAAGCAGTCACTCTACTCTGAACTCAAGAATGGAAAGCAGAATGTTGGTGGACAGGAAAAGAGATTTTAAAGATGGGCTAAAAGCCAACCTCAAAAACTGTGGCATAGACACCGAGAACTGGGAAGCCCTGGCCCTTGAGTGCTCTAACTGGAGGTCAGCTGTGACCAACAGTGATGCAGAATTTGAAGAGGACGAATGGGGGGCGAAAGGGAGAAAAGTGCCAAGAGGAAGGCACATCAAGCCAAGCTTGACCAGGACCGCCTTTTGTCTGGAAACCGATGTCCTCACTGTGGGAGAACATGCGGATCAAGAATATGGTTCCACAGCGAGCTATGGAACCACTGCCAAGACACCACATCTGGAAGACCATCATGCTCGAGCTATGAGGGATCGCTTAAGTAAGTAAGAAAGAAAATTCAGAAGGGAAATTTTAGAAAAATTCTGACTTGGGGAAACTATGCTCACCATCCTAAATAGCTATACTCCTGGATCTATGTGTATACAAAGAGCTGGGATGATGAGTGAAACCTTAGAGCTGTAACTAACCCTATTCTATTGAATTCCTTTCTGTCTTGTACCTCTGTCTTGTATGGACCAGCCAGCCCTTCACTGCTAAATTCTAACATTGTCAGTTGAAACATAATGCAGTTTTAGGTGAGAGGTTCTTTTCACCGTGATTCATTGTCTCTCCTTTCCAAAGCCAAACACAAAGAAAGCAAATCCTCCATCTCAGCATCTCTGACAAAACAAGGTAGGTTAGAGGAGTTCACAAATTCTCTTTTACAATCAAATCCCAGCCAATGTTTTGCATCTTCCTCGTATTTCAATCTAGCGCTTTGCAGAAAAGCAAGGGTTGACACTGTCAGAGAACTGACGCGTGGGCTTGTACTTGTGATATCTCCTTGCATCCCTGCATCTGCTGTGCAGTCTGCCATTCCAGGTGGAAGAGTCTAAGCAAAATAATAAATGGCATTGCACACATCCATGCTTTCATGGAGAGCACCTAATATTTCTTTTCTGAGAGACAGTTTTGTAGCAGAGGCTGAGAAAGTAAAGCAGAAATAAGATCAAATTAAGAAAAAAGCTAACAACATATAAATATTTGTAGCATGGATTTTTAAAAATATTGTCTGCAGATACATGGAAAAGGCACTTGTAAATTTTGATGTTGCAAAAGGAATATAGACATAGAGAAAATATACTCGTCAATTAAACTGTTTTCTGACATTTTCTGGTTTTCTGCTATGGGTGTGTGGTTCTAAATCAGCAGTGACTGGTGGGCAGAAATTATTTCTCTGAAATGCTACTTGCTTTACTGGTTCCTGACACTTCATTTTTTCTTTGATCAAGGAAATTTATATGCATTTTCTGTATGCATTTATTGCAATGCACTTGTGTTTTCATTTTTATACATAAAATGTGCAGATTTAAAGTCAAAAGGCTTAAGTGAAATGGGTGATTTAGGTTAGAATGTCAGCTCTTCTGGAGCCCTTTCACTGTTTTTTCAAATCCCCTTTAACTGTCATGACTGCCTTCTATGGATAGGGAGAATTTGGCCAGAGGTACCAGAAGAGCTCCTTGGTTGGGAATTATAAAAGTGCATAGTGCAGAGTATCATAGCATGGACCCATAGCAATTAAAGTGGGGCCATTGTGTAGCATGAAAAACTCTCATATTTGTGGATTGTGAAAGTATAGTAGAGAATATTTATTTATTTATTTATTGCAGTTACTTATACCCCGCCCTTCTCACCCCCGAGGGGGGACTCAGGGCGGCTTACAAACAAGGCACAAATTCGATGCCTTTCAAAATATACAGCATATATAAAACAGTATAAACATTTAACAGCATTAAAACACATCACTACATAATATAATAAAAACAATTTCATGCACAGTGAAATTTGTAGTTCCGAAATGTCCATTCATTCCAACAATTCCTGCTCATCAATGGGTCCTTATTTTAGCTGCCAGAATGTCCAAAAGCTTGGTCCCAAATCCAGGTCTTCAGTTTTTTTCTGAACGACAGAAGGGAGGTCGCTGATCTGATCTCCCCGGGGAGTGAGTTCCATAGGTGAGGGGCCACCACCGAGAAGGCCCTGCTCCTCGTCCCCACCAGCCTCACTTGAGATAGAGGCGGGGTCGAGAGCAGGGCCTCCCCAGATGATCTTAAACTCCGAGGTGGGACGTAGAATATAACTTGCATGCAGAAGGGATTGCCAGGTTCAATCACTGGCAATCCCTGGAGTGTCAGTGCCACAAAGTGAGGTCAATACTGGGTTAAATAGAGAAGCTGTCTGAGGTTGGATCTACACTGCCCTATAATGCAGTGTCTGATCCCAGATTATCTTAAGTGAACTGGAGTATATGAGCCTACACTGCCATATAATCCAGTTCAAAGCAGATAATCTGGGATCAGAAACTAGATTACAGGGCAATGTAGATCCAGTCTGAGCATGCATAATGCATCTTCCTATATGTTACTTCTTTTTATGTCCCTCATGGATTTGACTGATGGGACAAAGAGGAGAAAAGTGAGATCCAAATCCTGTTGCCACTTAGGTATTGTTCTGTTATGTTACATTTTGATGCAGCATAATAGTTTGTTATGTATTCCATCAAGTCTTCATCCCTTAACTATGTATAATGCTTCTGTAGATCTGCTTTCCAATCCACGTAGAGATCTCAGAAGACCATCTGACCACCAAGCTGAAACACAAGATGCTCCTGTACATCAGTTCCAGTCACAATTACATCACAATAGCCCATCAATCTATTACATTTTATAATGCCAACAACCTTAATCCAGATACAATAAAATTACTCCATTGAGTTATTTGTAATTAAAATACAATTCCAAATTGGGAATAAAAATAAGATTTCATTCTTTAAAAACTGCATCTTTTGGGCTCCAGAATCAGTTAGGCATGGAGAAGCAATTTTTTTTCTTTTTCAAAATTCATATATTTTCAAAATGGGTTTTGTTATGTTCTTACGTTAAAAACTATCAAGAGAAAAAGATATTTGAATATTCCTGTGCAAAAAAGTTTTCACCCATTTTAATGCTTCAAATTTATGAGTTTTTTCCCCAGAATTTTCCCTCAGTAGATGCCTTTTTGTATGCAGTTTTCTCAAACTGCTAAACTAATGTACATTGTGAGGATTGGCGTTTCAAAATTCAAAAATATGTGAAAATTAAGGTCATATGGCTGGAAAAGCATAATGTAAAACTTATAATACTCATATTAAAATATGAGCAAAGTAAATGTTGCTCCGGTCCTGATATCAACCAGCCATGGCTGATAGCAAGTGTTTGCACATCAAAACGGTAAAGCCCTTATTGGCAGAGAATGCCAGCTCACAGAGTGGGAGTGGCTCTGAAGAAAGCATATCCCAGCTGGTAAGAAGACAATATATAGGTAAGGCTTAGCAATTGTACATGTGTAGAATTAGAGATAAGCCAGAGTTTACAGCAGAAAACAAATATTTTATTTATTTATTTATTTATTTATTTATTTACTATACTTGTATACCGCCCCTCTCAGCCCGGAGGTGACTACAGATTGCCAGATGTTCACAGAACAATAGAATTACAGAGTTGGAAGAGACAATATGGCCATCTAGTCCAACCTTCTGCCATGCAGAAATCAAAGCTTTCCTGCTTGACATCCATCCAGCCTATGATAAGATTCGTACAGAAAAGGACACTCCACTAAACTTCAAGGTAACATATTCTGTTGAATAGGTCTTACTATCATGACATTCAGGATATTAATGAATTTTAGCTCCCATTATTCAAAAAATAGCCAGCAACATCTGGAAGATTTAATCTCTGCTCTGGTTAGCCTTCCTTTCAATTTAAGTACAACAATCCTCTCACTTTTTACTTAATAAAATTTTATGTATTCATAGCTTAGTAGCAGTGACAGTACATAATCCTGTTACTGAATTGCAAAGATAGATTCACTGTGAAGCGCCCTGAGCCCCCTTCAGGGTTGAGAAGGGTGGTATACAAATACCACAAATAAATAATAAATAGATATCTGGACACCAGCAAGAATGCATGGTGCACATCAGGACCATTGTGCATCAGTGAACAAAGCACATTGGTATGATTATTCATTGGGCACTTTTGCTGGTGCTGCTGTGTAGTAACATTAACAACGCTCTTTACTGCAGTGGATATAGATATTATGAAACTGACCAATTCTTGTTCCTATAGATATAAATCAATTTATGAAGATATAGGTCCCCATTATGATTCCTGCTAGTGATTATTAGCTTTTCATTCAGTACTTGCTACTAGTTTCCCCATGTATAAAAGCTACTGTTCCATGACTAAACCTCAATGGAATTCTGTTCTTCTGATTAATGTTCCTTTAATACTAGGACCCAAATGAGATTGGAAGCTAAACAGGGTCAATCCTGGTTAGGAGGCCCTCAATGCATACCAGATCCTGTAGGCTATATTTCAGAGGAAGCAACAAGCAAAAACTCCTCTGAGTTTTCCTTGCCTAGGAGAAAATCCATAAAATTCGAGAGGTATCCATAAATTGACAATTTCTTGACGGCACACACACAGAGAGGGAAATAGAATATTTTCTGTAGTTCAGTCCTTTATATTTACAGTTCTGGTCTGCACTCGGTCCTTAGTGATCTCATAAAAGAAGTGTTAACAGTCAACAACATAGTGGAAATTAATTGCGAAAAGAGGTAGCTCCTTTGTTCTTTCCTTAAATGGCTTTTGGAACACAATGATGTCTGAATGTTGCACTTTCAACCTCTGGCTCAGGTAAATAAAGTCACACACTTAAAACAGAAACAGGGAAAATGAGAGACAAAGTGTTCAGGAGCCTCACTATAGTTCTTCATTTCAAGCATGTCCTGAAAAGTCCTAAACAAAGATTTCACTTCCATTTTGAAATACTGTATATACTTGAGTATAAGCCTAGTTTTTCATCCCTTTTTGTAGGCTGAAAAAGTCCACCTCAGCTTATACTCGAGTCAAGGTTATTTATTATTTTACTCTGTTGTTGTTGTTGTTATTATTATTTTACATTTATTATTTTACTCTATTTATTATTATTATTATTATTACATTTATCATTTTACTCTTATTATTACATTTATTATTTTATTTTATTATAGTTATTATTAAATTTATTATTTTACTCTATTATTACTGTTATTATTATGTTTCCCTTATTTTGCTCTATTATTATTATTTTATAACATTTATGATTTTCCTCTCATTATTATTATTATTATTATTATTATTATTATTATTATTATTATGAGTCAGGCTGATATGGGTGGAATACAAATGCTGTAAATAAATAAAATAAATAATTGGAAGGATACTTAAGCACATTTACATCGAAGAAGCTTAGAATAATGGTTTAATCAGAGTTGGACAGTCTTATCTTAAATCTGCCTTCTTGAAAGATTTCATGGCAACATTTTGTGCCAGTCTAAAACTAGGGATGGAAGAGAAAGTAGCTTGATTCACATTTCCATTTGAGCATTTTCATGTTATAGTGCTAATGGAGAAAGTGACATTTTGCTACAGAAATGCATGCATTAATGTGTTTGACAATGCAGCTTGAAGGGGGAAATGTAGACAAACCCATACTTTCAAAACAGATTGAAAAATGTGTGCAAACTTGTTTCAGTCTATGCATCAATGCATACCAAAATATGCACATTAGAAAAAATGAATATAAAACACATACATTTAGAAAAGTGGTGCTGTGGTTGCTTCACTTCCCCACTCCCTTCTCTAGAATTGTCAGCATTTTCATACACCATGTCACCTCTTCACTGCCTTTAGGAATACCAAATCATGCATTGGTAGTCCACCAAAATCCACTTTGACTTTGGAAAGAAACTAACCTGGTTTCAGAAAATTCCAGAATGAGTCTGAAAAGAGCCAGTTCAGCTCAGAATAGAGTCCGTGCCAGAATTCAGTCCATATCTTGGCATTTTTGTCATATTAAGAGTTAACATGTCTCATTTGTAAGCACTGATATGAAATCTGAACAAGTTTCATTGCATATTGATCTGTTGATTCTATAAAAGCTTAAAATTTGCAACAAATCTTCCATTCAAGTTGCTCTTGATTCTCATCTATGTTAAAGTGTTGTTATTTTCTTTAGCAGGCAAGCCCCATCAATAGACTCTTGTATAGTTACTTGGTGAACTACTGACAACCATGAATATCAAAAAGAGGTCATCACGAAGTTTGCAGAGATGTCATCCCTTGATTCTATTTCTTCAGATAATATTTTCGTGGCTACTTTGGAAGCTAATCAATAGGATGAAAAATAGAAGAATGTGTAGAATTACAGGCATTCTTGTATTACAGCTTTCCAAATCTCTGCGCTAAGGCCAATGAAAAATACAGTCAACAAACATTTAGAAGGCCACATGTTCCTCACCTCTGTTTTAGATGGGGCTTTGTCCTTGGTAGATTGAAGGACATAATGGATCACTTAAAACCCTTAGACAACTTCTACAACTATGTTAACTGTTACTAGAATTACCAGAGAGGTTCCTTGTTGCTAAGCTTACAATGATGTTTCTGAGTACTATGGGGAACTTTCTAAATCTTGGGTTCTTGCTAACCTGGGTTGCTATCTTTTTCACTTTCCTACGGAGGGCAGCAGAAATTTATTTATGTCCCGGCAATGAATGTTTGCCATTTGTATGCTGTGCTCAACACTGAGTCCCCTTTGGAGTGCGAAGGGTGGAATATAAGTGTTTTAAATAAATAAATAATAAATAAATAAAAAGTGATAATCTTCATTTTCTCTTCCTCCTCTTTCTTCTTCTATCAGATTCCTCACTGAGTTGCTTGAACGTGTTGAAGCTGGGGTCTTGTGTGAGGAGTTGTACTGGTTGGCTCCAGTATGCCCCCCCCTCCTTATTTGGTGATCAGCTCTCTTTTAATTAAACCCAGCTTACAGGCAAGGGACTTTATTTGTGGCTTTGGCATTTGGAAGATGTTGCTCAAATGGGAGTAATAAGTAAATAAATATACTTTTACAAAAGGATCGTTGATAAACATTGAATTAGTTAATGTTCTATCAACACCAAATTTTATACTTGAAAATACTTGGAAATAAAATATTTCATCAAAATTGCAAATTTTTAATTTGAAATACCCTTCATCAAAAGTTCTCCAAGGCTACTATAAAATTTCAATGTAAAAAACAAAACACTCTGAATTTTCGGGTCATTCGAGCAGAATTTCATCTTCTTAGTCACCTTTTCTTCCAGGTTTTTATTTTCGTTACCCATAAAAACTGAACAATACAAAGCTCTTCCTATAGTGAGTGAATATGATAGTAATACATAGTGACACATGGCTGTATTGATAGAAGAGAACGTGTAATTGAGAAAAATGGCACTATTTCAACCTTGGGGAAGTTTAATATCACCATTATTATCAAATCATACTGGATGTTTTCTTTTGTGAGTGTCTCTAGGTTGTACTTCACAAGACTCTTAGATATAGCATGGCTAAACTGTGCTGACCATCCAAATGGCTCCAGGAGGTTCATAAGCTAGTCATGGAAGAAACTGCATTATTTGTCCTGGCACTGAACGATATCCTACCTTTGATGAGAGCGGTTCTAATTACTTACCAAGGCTGAAACATCTTTGTCCATCCAGTCCCCATGAATTTGCTTGTTCTTTTAAAAATATAACTTGATAACCCTCAGTGCATAGTGTTGTGTAAATAATTGTTCTGGAAGCCAGATATTTTAAACTACAATTGCTATAAATCCTATCTAGATGAAACAAAGGTGACAAACCTACTCATTTAACTGTTTGGGTGATCTCCAGTTCTATAATGTTATAATGGAGAAGTCTCTTTCTTTTCTCCAACCAGTTAATAATTTTATAACTCTGTCTAATATGCACCATTACCACTTAGCTGTACTTACCACTTTATTTTTAAACACTTTCCTAATAATTCCTTAAAACAATTCTCTGAAGATAATTAAGAGGTCTTCAAAGTCGAATGCCCCTGGAGAACAGCCAGCTTCAGGAGAGTCTGGGGTTGGCTAAGAAGATTTTGGGCCAGTGCCTTTGGAAAAGATGCTATTGTTATGAATTATGCTCATAACAATGAATAGAAACTGCAAGCAGACTTTAATCCATTAAGCACTGAGCTGCCTCTTGCTAGAATCTGAGTCCACTGAAGGGCATAGGATCTGTTGCACTCCAGGTCAGGAAGAGGCCCTCTGACTTTAAAACACACCATACGAAAAGTGAAGAAACAAATCTTCTTTTATCGAAGCTTAGTAAATAGTCAGAAGAAATAAATTCTTGTAAGAAAATAAGAAGGTTCCAAAAAGTAACGAGTCCATAAAAAGCAGTAACACAAAGCAATGTTCACACAAGTAATAAAGGAAACCAAGACAGCATTAATCCAGACAGGAGTCAAACAGTATGCAAAGACAATCCAAAAGGCTAAAAAACTCCACAGGACCAAGACTCCTTGAACAGGATTTCCATGGCACATATACTTGGTTTCCAAATGATGCCTGATGTAACAGGTTTCCCCTTGAGGCAAACTTTATATCCCGAAACTCAGACATTGGTTTCACTTCTCCCCACATTTCCCCCTTACAGACAAAACCTTTCGGAGCGATGTAAACACTGGGTTTGCTGTCGATTCTGGCTAATTTCCAGTCGCCTATTCTTCAGCTCCCTATCTGGCTGCTCAGTAAAATCCCCAGGTGTCAGATTGGTTTCTAAACCCAAATCTTGAGAGCTCACAAAGGAAGGGAGTGAATTATCATTGCAAGACCCAGCAGGAATATTCTTATGAGAAACTGCCCTTTGCACAGGGGCCTCTCTGTCATTGTCTGCCTGAAAATCATTGACCAAACCATCTCCATCTTGTCCCTCATCGTTTCCCTCATTATTTCCCACAACAGGATCATGAAACACAAACACAGACTGATTCCTAACAGGATCCTGAATTTCTGGCCGTCTTGGAAGAAGTCAAGTACAAACTTTCTATCAAAAGCCCTTTTACAAATTTTCTATCAAAAGCCCTTTGCTTCTGGGGACAATGACATGGTCTCATTGTTGCATCCAACAGAGCAACAGTACTTAACTGTTTTGTTTACATCTACTAAATGTAGATGCTGCTAAACTGGTTAAGACTTGTACATTCCCCATTGTAAAATATTGTGCAATTTCTCAAGGCTGGGCAATCCTGTTTGTATTTGAAAGAGCAATGCTTGACTGGCTTTGTCCTACTCCATTGTTTTCATTTCCCTAGAATAAACTATCTAAGAGTCATTACCAGTGCAACTATCACTTTAAGCACATGGAATAACATTAAGGTTATATTTTACTCCAGTCAGAGGTGTCTCTTTTATTCCAGATAAAAGCCCAAAAGTTAGAAATCAGTTAAAAATAGCAAGAGAGAATTTTCAAAGAAAAGAGAGAGAGAGAGAGAGAGAGAGAGACTATAAAAACTCTAGAGTGTCCAAAGGGTTCACAAAGAGAGAGAGAGAGAGAGAGAGAGAGAGAGAGAGAGAGAGAGATGCTAAAATTATCTAGCCACTAAGGAGCAGTGTGGATCCATTGGCCAGCATGCCATGCTACCTTGACACCCAAAAGAAATGTTTTGGTTTGAAGACAATAATAGAGATTTAACTTACTTTCAGGTCTGAAAGGATATTTGATACAGAGTCTCCACTCAAAAATAATAACCGAGCAATACAGTGCAAAATACTTAATTCCTTTTGACAGCCATTCAAAATGGCCACTCCCTCCCCTGATTGGCTCAGGAATGGCCAAGCCAGGAACCAGACTTTCATTGGCAGGGGAGTCCCTGTGATGTCAGATGTGAATGGAGTCTCTTTCGTGGCAGGAAAAATGAAAAACTCTCATTTGTCAATTTGAAACTGGAGCCATTTGGCAAGTCCATCCAGGAGGAAAAGGGCAAGACTTGGCAAATGGTCTGAGGCAATATGCAAACAGGCCAAGATGGAATTATGTGAGTCCACAAAAGGAGCCAGTCTTTGATACAATGGGAAGGCTTATGTAAATATAGACAGCTGAATGGTAAGCATATAGAACAATACAGATCCTATTGTGGTGCAATTCATATCTGATATTTCTGAAACACCTGGATGCTCCCATGGAGCCTAGTCCATAGCATATTAAAGAAGGCTCTTTTCCTGTTTGCTTTCCTTCCCTGAGGGGACTTCCACTCAACAGATTCCCAGATGTATTTTGGATGCCTTGAAACATATCTGTAGCTGCCCTCTACCAGAGCACCTCAATCCCCATGGCATATATATGTGGGTTCCCCTTGTATAACTATCTTCAATAAATCATATCCATGAATCTAGACATAAGGCCATACTCAGAGGGTTGTGTAAATTATGTTGAAACCCCGCAGGGTGAAAGGCTGGGGATTATCCCATTGTCTCAGGAGTATTTCTCCTCCACCACCTCTTAGATTTAGGCTTGGTAAACAATTGATTGAATCTTCTTTAGCATCCTTCGGGTTTCATCCAGTTGTTAAAGTTGAATTGGAATATATATATATATATATATATATATATATATATATATATGATTTAATTCATTCTTTTGTAAAATACATACATATTATCTAGTTCACACAAGGGTTACTTACTACAGTGTTCTAATGCCATATATTTTAATAAAATCATAAAAAGGACCCTCACTCGAGTATAAGCTGAGGGGGGGCTTTTTCAGTTTATAAATGGCTTCTACTCAAGGTAGGTAGATACTTTATATAAGGTAGGTACTTTATAGCTAAGAACCCTGGTTATGAGGGCTTCCAATCCCCTTCCATACATATGCACATTAGAATAAAGCAAAATTTCTCACTGTGCTTCTCAAGATGTTTGGGACATCAGCTCCCACAATTCCTAACAGTTGTAAAGCTGGCTGGGATTTCTGGGAACTGAAGTCCAATTCACCCGGAAGAGCACAGTTTGAGAAATACTGGAATAAAGCATTGCTTTTGATAATGCTATAGGGCCTCTTAAACTTGACATAGCTGAGAAGTTCAGTATGTCCTGGAAAGGGTGTTGATATTGTAAAATAGCTTGGAATGGGATTATCCAAGCAGTAATAGTCCAAAACAGTTAGCCTGCTTGCTTTTTATAAGAAGACCTATTAATGCATTGATGTGCTGCCTTCTCACAAAAAGAAATAAGATAATTCCCAGCTTTCTAAGTAAAAATGACTGACTTCCTAGCAACAACAATAGGGCTCATGGGGAATGGCCTCCTTCTGATTATGCTTGCCACGAAATGG
This sequence comes from Anolis sagrei, assembly GCF_037176765.1. NCBI lineage: Eukaryota > Metazoa > Chordata > Lepidosauria > Squamata > Anolidae > Anolis > Anolis sagrei. The sequence continues at coordinate 141,809,311 of NC_090022.1, forward strand.
TTTCAAACATATTCAGATTGTTATGATGATCAGATGATACCAAATGTACAAAAATGCAAATATTTAAGTGAAATCCAGCTCTTGCTATGATGGCTTAAATGTATCAGACAGGAACTGCGACAATGACAAACAGAGTGAATCAAAATATACCAGAGCTTATGGTAGCTCAAGGCATTAAATGGAACATGAAATACAGTTACATTTTCATTCTAAGAATTAGGAACTCCTTATTGTCACTTTTTTTTTAGTATTCTGGCACCTGATAATGAGAGATTGCTAGGTGCTGGTGTGGTGGTGGTTGTTGTGAGGGGTGGGGCATAATTAAATATAGCTGTCAGTCTGAAGTTTGTATCAATGAAATATGTGTGTGATATAGTTTCAATAAAAGGTGCAGGTGAGCAGATGTGTAGAACAGGTTAGGCCCCACTTTGTCACTATTTCCTCTGTTTTCTCAATGCAGCCATTCCTCCTGGACTGGGAGAATAGTTTTTGAGGATCTAGAATACAAATGATTTTTAGAGATAGCTTTCTGAATTTTTTGATAGAATGAACTGTAGGACATGAACTTTAGTGAGATGAATGTGGGGAAGGGATGACAAATTCGCCCCATCCCAGTTCATCCCAGGAAAGCTTTTTTGGTCCCTCTAGACAGCTGCTACTGCTCCACAAAGGTGGCAGACCTGGAAAGTTTCTTGATGCCATGTTCTCAGGGACCTTCAGAGCAAGACCCTGTGGGAGACCTGAAAATATCTCATGCATTAAAATAATTGATTGTATACAGTATAGAAAGCATGTGTCAGTGGCAGGGCTACAAGGACTGTGGTTGCTGCCTTCTTCCTTCTTGAGCAGGGGTGCTGCTTTCTCTTCATTTTGAATCTTCATCCTTCTTTCTAGATGTGGATGCCACTGGCATCACTGAGAATTCCTCCTCCTTCTCCAGTGTGTGTTGATGCTGTGTGATCCAGATTTTAGGCTGGATAAAGCTTACAGAGAAACAGTTGACCTACTTTCAAGAAGGAAATGTATCTTCTATATGAAGAATGGTAAACAAGACAATTATGCTTGGGAAAATGGAAGAAAAGGGGAAGAGGGGCCGACCAAGGGCAAGATGGATGGATGGTATCATTGAAGTGACTGACTTGATCTTGAAGGAGCTGGGGGTGGTGACGGCCAACAGGGAGCTCTGCCGTGGGTTGGGCCATGAGGTCATGAAGAGTCAAATTCAATTCAAAACATTTATTTCGGTCATTGACCAGCACAGGAAATAGTGTCACGTTTCCATACAAACCTGCCATGTTTGGTACATTAAAAATATAAATACAACTACTAAAAACACAATATGCTGCACCTAAATTCTTTCACCCAAAATACCCACACAGTGGAATGTTTCCAACCCTCCCTATCACCTCCAGGAGGAACCCATGTCAGGGCCAAATGGACTCCCTGTCTGAACCAAAGAATATCTGAGCTCCTGGCCTCTGATCGACTAATGGGGCTACAGACTGCCTTGACATCATCAACATCCCCCAACATACTACTTGACAACTATATAAACATAACTCAAGAAATACAGAAGCACCTAAGGTTTAACAATTTTACATCAAGGAAACAGCAACAGCAATACTCCAAGCCCTGGTTTGATAAAGATTGCGTCAATGCTAAAAATGCTCTTGTTGCCACTTATCAGGCCTTCATATCCAATACCTCACCATCAGCAGCGCAAGACCTTCTTCAACAAAAGAGGCATTACAAGCAGATGCTCGCATATAAGAAAAAGGAAGCTATGAAAAACAACTGGGCTCAGCTTATCAAAGCTGTCAAAGAGAAAGACTCAGCCACTTTCTGGCATATTACATCAAATGCCCAAAGATCTGATCAACCTATTGTGGATTCCCACATCCCTCCGGGGATTTGGGAGGCATATTTCCAGGATCTCTATATGGACACCTCTACTGGAAGGGACTGTCCCAACTTTGATACAGAGAACCTTCCACCATGGCCACCTGTATCAGCTACAGAAATTAAGAACCTGGTTGCCCAACTACGATCAGGCAAGGCCCCAGGAGAAGATCTTATCCCAGCAGAGGCCATCAAGAACAACCTGGATTTCTGGACCCCCATCCTAGCCTCATTTTTTACATGTATTGACAACCATGGCCAAATCCCCAAGGATTGGGGGCTTGCAATCATTGTTCCCATCTACAAAAAGAAAGGGAAAAAGGATGATCCTGCGAACTATCGACCAATCAGCCTCCTTAACACTATCAGCAAGCTATATGCTAGACATGAAGAGTCAGAAGCGACAGAACAAATGAACAACAACAAAACAAGCATGTATGTTAACATCGCCCAAGACAATCAATTTGGAACAATTTAACATGAACTCTGAGACCACTTCCTGCAATTCAGGAAGGGAGACAGTTGAGCAGGAAGGAAGTACACCAACAGAATCCCCACCCTATTTTGTTGCCCTATGACTAGGTTTATATACTCAAACCTTGAAGAGTGTCAGACAGGATACCTAAATAGGCAAATGGCTCAAGAAAGTCCATTGAGGCCTCCTCCTCCCTGCTCATCAAATCTTACTGTCATTTGCACCTGGAAATATGGTGGGCAAAATTGGGTCAAATTAATGCCCCCTCCCAAGTTTCAGTTATACATGCAGGGCCAGCTTTCTTGTCCAGGATCAAGCCAATCTCTGCAGTCAGTGATGTGGCATTAAATAGCAGTACTTTGTGATCTGACGGAGTAACTAGAAATCTGTTGTTTGGATGGTGAACCAGAAGGAGAAACAACCATGAGGTGTCTCCTCTCCTTTCTCCCCTGTTGGCTTGTTATATCATGATATCTCATCCTTCCCATTGTGATCAAAATTGCAGAACACATTGTATATAGATGCTGAAATTTTAGCCAGTCAAATTTGTGTTTAGAATATTCTGAGCACATATTTGGCTGACTGAAATTGCAGCACCCTTTATATTCTGAACACATATTTGGCTGACAAATGAACTATGTGTTCTTCAGCACATTCTAATGGGCTTGTGACTCTGGCAAGATGCCTACTTTAATGATACCTGCAGGGAGGAGGAGCTAAACACAGTCTCAGTAATGCAGGTGTCTTCAATTTCAGCTTCCTCTAAGCAACCAAGCTGCTCCTTTGAACATCTAGTTCTTAAGAATAAGCTAGATATGTGCATATGCGCATAATTCTTACTTTAAATGCTGTCAGAGGGGGGGATTTCATCTACAGTACTAAAGCTACCCTGTGTCTATGATTCCCCAGAACCTCTTTGTGAGGACACATCCCAGTAGGCAATACAATTTGAAGTGGAATTAAGCTGCATAATACATACTGTACAAGGGTGGGTCAAAAAGCTTTGCCTCCTGTGTCATGAAAACGTTGTGAATGAACATATAACAGCAGAAAATATTACAGATCTTAGCCCGAATTATCCTCTACATAAAAGTACCATTCAACATAATCTCAATCAATTTGTGCACAATGGTACCATCATTTAACCTAGGCATCAGTTTTGAAAAAAATCAGGATTTAAAACAGCTTTAAAATCATAGGTCAAGAAGCAAACCCCTGAATTTTTCCAAAATGGTTTTGATGCCTGGGTTAAATGATGGCGCAAATGTGTACAAATTTATGGTGATTATGTTAAAACAGTAGTTTTGTGTAGAGGACAGTTCGGCTATAATTTGTAACAACTTTTGCTGTTATATGTTCATTCACAACATTTTTATGGCACAGGAGGCAAAGATTTTTGACCCACCCTCGTATTAAAATGCTTGGTAAAGTTGAATCCAATAGGAAAAGGAGATCCCTGTAGAAATTGATAGGCTCAAAGAGGGGAGTCCTTAGCAGGGCTGTTAGTAATTTGTGTCATGGAGATGTCTCATAAAATCACCATACATCTAAACTGATTTAACAGAAATTAACAAAGAAGCAGCAGCAGCAGTAACAACAGCAGTAATAGCAGCAGCTGGACGATGAGCACAATTTGGTTGTGTGATGACCACAATAAGGTTTTCTCTAGGTGGTAATTTTCACACTGTGCTCAAGTCATATTTCATTGGGAATTTTCAAGTTTCCGCAAAACCTCCCTTGAATAAAATAATGCCATTTGTTGGTGATTTTTACTCATGGGAAAGTATTCGCTGTTATTTTTCATGTTTTCCACAAAGTCTAGCTACAGTGAGTCTAAAGAGGCTTGTCTGGGACCTTAGAAAACTCCACAGAATCCTTTGCAATCTCTCAGGGGATACACATTGCATCATCTCAGAGACAGATGGTGAATCAGTGTGGAAAAGATTCCCTACAGATGGAAAGTTTAAAAATGACTCAGTGCCTTATTGCCTGTCCAGAGGTTATCTTAAGCTGGAGAACACCTGATATAGAAGTTCAAAGTCACCTAGTGCCATGAGATCAAGCAGAGCAGGGGGTGTCAGATCACATTCACCTTTTGCTAGTCACCATAATTCAAGAGAAATATTATGAAAGTCCTGTCAAAGGCTGGTAGACCAGAGATTTGTTAAGATTTGTCATTCAGTTTTTTTGGTGTCTCAAAATGACAGCCAAAAAAGAGATAATAATGCCTGAATGACTTTGAAATACAGCAACAACCAAAGGTATTGGGGAGGGGAGAGGGAAAATGTGGGGAGATTCAGGGTTTTGCTGTCAGTTGGTTACATGCAAGCAATGTTTATCTTGGAGCTTTTTCAAATGATGTGACATGGTTGAATGAAAGAATTGACAATCAAATTAAGACTGTGGTTGTAGATTTTCCTGGAAGTATGGTCTTTGGAACTTAGTATGATTTAGTTCTGAAGGAATAAGCACAGTGACTACAAAGGTTGATTGCATTGGGGAGCCACATATTTTTACCATGAAACATAAAAATATAAAACATAAATATTCAAAGTATCTTGAATTTAGAAAAGAGTAAACCTCATTTTTTTCCCACAGAGGTAGAAAAGAGTTGTTAATGATTGATTTGCCATATACATCAGATTTATATTTCAGACTAAAATCTCATACTCACATAACTCTGTTCTCGAGGTTACAGCCTGCTCTAATACATATTAAAGCTGAATTTTATTTGCATTATGGATGTAAAGCTATTTTGAGATGTTATCATTGAAAAGACATCAGTGGACACACAATATTTTGCCTCAATTTGAGACGTCATTGGAAAAATATTATTTTTGTGCAAAACCCTCACCAATATTAGATCAAAAAGGTCATTCATGTAATCAACAGGAATAATCCCAAAATGCAAGCCATATGAGAATGTACAAAAAGTGAACAAAATAGATGAAGATCTAAATCCTGAAAAGACACAGAGACTGATGAGGTTTATTCATCATTGGGCTGTGGTGTGAAATTAAGGGTTTAGGTTGAAAACAAAGGTGTGAATATAGCTTGGGTAGGACTAGTAGCTGAAGGCTTAAGGTGCAGCCGTGTGGGCAGCAAGGAAATAGGATTCAGGCAGGTTCTATATTTAATTTGGGAAGAGCATTATCTTGTCATTTGCCTTAGGCAGCAACATTTCATGTGAGCTGGTCCTCTGCAAAGAAGTGAATGAAACTGTCCCTAGGCAGAGATGTATGTAGAGCTGTTATACACAGATGGCAAAGTGCTGCTGTTGTTTGCCTTCAAGTCATTCTTTTCTTAGGGTGACCCTAAAATGAACCTATCATGAGGTTTTCTTGTGAAGGTTTGTTCAGAGGTGGTTTACCTTTATCTTTCTCTGAGAGTGTGACTTTCCCAAAGGTAGTTTCCTTGGCTGAGTGCAGATTTGAACCCTGCTCTCCAGAGTTATAGTCCATTTTAAGCCATTGCAGTATGTTAGCTCAAGAAGGCATATTTGGGCTTCATCAGATACATTGTATTGCACCCAGGTATGTAGCCGGGGGGGGGGGGTGCTTGAGGGGCTTCAGCCCCCCCTGAAATTCTCAGAGTGGTCCATGAGAAGGCCTTACTAGTACATTATTTAAACTGTTATGTTTATTCATGTGATCACCATGCTCAATATATCCCATATGCATGGAGGTATTGGGATAATGATACAAATGGTTTGTTAGGGTAGATCCCCCCCATCAAACTCAGCTCCCCCCGAATCAAAATCCTGGCTATGGGCCTGATTGCACCTATTTATTATTTATTTATTTACTATATTTCTATACTGCTCTTCTCAGCCCTTGGGCAACTCAGAGCGGTTAACAATAGCAAAATTCAATGCTCAAAACATCATAAAACAGTTAAAAACAATTAAAATAGTAGCATAATAAATCAATAAAACATCTCATTAGCATCTCATAGTTAAAATCAAGATCCAGTCTCATCATCCAATTGTTCCATATTCCTATGTTTGTTACACTGCCTATTCAAATGCCTGCTCGAACAACCAGGTCTTCACTTTCCTCCAAAATGTCAACAGGGAGGGGGCTGATCTAATATCTGTAGGAAGGGCGTTCCACAGCCGAGGGGCCACCACTGCGAAGGCTCTGTCTCTCATCTCCACCAAATGTACTTGTGATGCAGGCGGGACTGAGAGCAGGGCCTTCCCAGATGATCTTAACACCTATCATTTTGCAAGTCTGGCTAAATATGTACATATTCATATGTCCCATGCTAGGTAGGAATTTCTGAGAACTGCAGTCCAAACAATTATTTCTCTAAGGTCTGATTGGTTTACACAGGTTTGATCTTTTACCTGGGATGTGTTTAGCTGACATTTCATCATACATGGTTCTCAAACACCCAAGCCTGGCTTTCTTACTACAGTGGGCCTTTAGTCTCCACTGAGGTTTGGTTCCAGGACCCCCCAAGCCTGGCTTTCTTACTACAGTGGGCCTTTAGTCTCCACTGAGATTTGGTTCCAGGACCCCCCCCCCCCCCCATGAATAACAGAAACTCTGGATGCTTACACTCCATTATATATAATGGTGTACTAAAATCATGTCCCTTAAATGACAAAATCAAGCAATTCTTATCAGGGCCAGATTATAAAATTATATTTTGCAAATGCACTGCTGATGTGCAAAAATACTAACAGCTATGTAAGCACAAAAGTAACCAGGTCCATCTACTATTGTTGCTTACTTGCTCCAGAGTGCCTAGCTGGCATGAGTAATTTTTGCTGGCCTTCAATTAAAAGAAGCCACATATAGTCATTCCACAGCACTGAGTGCTTGATGTGTATAGGGCATAGGGATGGGTGGGAATAAAAGGTTTTTAAAGAATTCACTGCCCTCACTAGGATTTTTTGGCTTTTGACATTTTAAGCCACCCTTCCATCTCTTAAAGGTAATGGTTTCCCTTCGATGTTAAGTCTAGTGGAGTCTGACTCTGGGGAGTAGTGATCATCTCCATTTCTAAGCTGCGCATTGTTACCTCTTAAGCAGCATAAATTGTCTGGTCACTTTGGGGCCAGGCCATAATTTTTCCACAGGTTTTTCGCCTACCCTACCCTATGCTTTGGGGAAATGTCAATTGGTTTGAGATGATGTTCTAACTATACAGTCACTTCATTTGCAGTGGGGAAGAAAAGAAGGAGTAAGGTGAACACACATTTGGTGAAGGGCAAATCTCTGGAGCTGTCCCTACATGCCATATGACACGGAAGTTGGGAAGGACAGTGCCTTTGGGGCTGGCCTGAGGGTTTCATGCAACTTGGGGTCTGACTCTCTGGTTAACTTTCTAGAGATAGCCATCCAGTGAGAAACTCAGAGGAAACTGGAGAGGATCTGCAAAAAAAAAAAAAAAAAAAAAAAAAAAAAAAACGGCCTCAGCTGTTCCTGTGCTAGGTTCCTCCACTCATTTGCTCAAAAAAATAACTTAAATAGGTAATAGTTTAAATACATTGGTTCATATTTCTATCCAACTTATGTGTGTGGTCTCATTATTTCATGGGTTGGTCAGCAAATGAAAACTCTATTAAATGCTGTTAAACTGGGAATTGCCAAGCCAGCAGTAATGTGAGCACAATTGCAGAAGTGCATCCTTTAATATTAACTTCTTACTTTTGATGAACCCTCATTGGGACTGTTCTGAATTGCTGTAAAATGACAAGTCGTGCTTCATTGATTCTGAGTGTCTTCTCCAATTAGATAATTTCTTTTGGTCTTTTCTTACCATTTTCCTCCTAGGTTTAAAAGCTCTCTTTCTTCTAAATGGTACAATTATTGAGGAATTTGTTACAGTAGTAGTAACACACTTGGCACATACTGATATTCCGGACCACAAAACAGCTCTCAGAAAAGAACTGAATAAGTGGTGTTCTTCTCAAAGAGTTCTCTGACATTATAAAGGCTGATCTGAATTTAAATCAAGTCAAGGAGAGTGTGCCCATTATTGTCCAGTAGTTCTGCAAATCCTCTGTCCCTGTTATTCTGGGTTTATCCATTTTCATTCATTCTTTCTTTCTTTTCCTCTTTCCTTTCCTTCCATTTCTAACTGACCTATTTTTGTCGTGATGGTCCAATAAGTACTTTGAAACAGAAGCACTATAGATAGAGGTAAACATTTCATTTTCTGGTTGGAAAGCAAGGTCAGCTCCTTTTTAAAACTTGGCTGCAATGTATATACAAAACTAAGAAGAGAGCATCTGTCATTATTTATGGGGGTACCTATGTCCTATAGTATTCATCAGGTCTGATTTAATGCAAGCACCATTTCCAACTTTGACTTTCCAGTTATTGGCCATCAATCTCAAAAATGGATGTGGTCTGATCTATTGTTTTCTTTTCTGGGACCATAAGTTCTATCGCTTGGTTTTGCAAACAATAGAAAAGAAAAATCAAATAAATCACTGGGACTTTGAAACCTCCAAGAAAAAAAATTCCCTTAATACTCCACAGATACATTGGGGAAAAGAAACCTTTCTGTGGGTTCTAGATATTCTATATAGATTGCAAATAAACAATAACATTGTGAGATTTTCTGTTATCCCAAAAATTAATGAATGCAAAAAACTCAAAGGCAAATTTGAATAAGGAGTTACCATGCTAGTCTTCAGTGTCCTGCTGGAACTATAAATAAAAGTAACTGATATGTTGGGTCAAAGCTTGCACACTGGAATCCCCCCACCACCACTGCCTTCACCTCAGGTATAGAACATTTTGATACAAGAAAGGAAAGTATATGTTGAGGGTGGATATATACTAAATCTCAGTCTGTGATTTATTCAGACCAGAATTAAGATTTTTTGATCATTTAAAAAAGTGCAGGCACATGGCCTCCACTTTTTCACAATTTTTTTGAGAATAGATGCATGCACATTCATTCCCCATAGTGTTAGTTGTAGTGATTTGTATACATTTAGCTGCCTATCTAGAACTGTGATGTCATCCTATTCATTCTGTGATTCATAACAGGATAGGATCACTGAGGCAATTATGGATGATTTCAGGATTTCATTAAGTAGTCACCCTGCCTCATTCATGCGACCTTATGGGGAGTTTGGTTGACATTGTCTTCCACTTATAACTCTTCAATGTTTCTCCACAATTTTTTTAAAAATGTATTTTTGTCACAACACAAGAAAATTTATAACGATGAGGACAATATAGGCGTCTTTCTATGACAAACTGATGGATGCTCATTAGGCACGTGCTGAAAAAAATGTTTCAAAAGTCATTACAAAATTAGGGGGTGCTGGCGTTTCATTTCTAAAGTGTTTTTAAAGTATTGTTGAAAATTTTGGTACTATAACAAGAGTAATGAAATTTTGTTATTTTTTGTTATACTAATTGTGCATAATTACTATAATTGGAGAAACTTCAGAGGCTCCTTTTTTGCTTTGTTTACTTGTACTGAAAATAAAACTAACTTTGGGGGGCTTCCAAGATTTACAAAATGCAAAAGTATTGGGTAAGTTTCAATTCTTCCATTTTTGGCATGGACCATGTCCATGTGTTGGATACCACATTGTAAGTATGACTTTAATGAATGTAATCCAATTTATGGGGACTAACGAAAAATTGCACACCCCTAATATTCAGACATGTTTCAGATGATAATCAATAAGCCCATTTTGTGCTGTTGTTGCTCTTGTGTGTCTTCAAATCATGGGGTTGTCATGGCAAGAATTTTTCAGAGGGGAGTTGCCTTTACTGAGACTGGGAGAGTGAGATATGCCCAAGGTCACCACTGGGTTCCTATTGCTGATTTGGAATGTGAACGTTGTCTCCAGAGTCCTAACCCAACATCCAAACCACTGTAGCATGCTACTTCTCAGAGAAACATATGCTAAGAGATATATCGTATATATGTGTAGAGGTTGGACCAAAGATGTTAAGCCCTTGTATTCCACAATCTGAGCATGGGAAAGGTTTTGGACTCATAAGTCTCAGAAGAAAAAACTCACAAGTGACCATGCTGGCTGAAGAAGTTGGGAAGTGATAAACCAAAAAAGTAACTCTGCTGTCCCAGATGGTGGTTGGGTTCCATCTGACTTTACAGGAGAAACACAAGATTTGGATAACCGTGGTATAAACAGAAGGTACCATGTCTCAATTTTTAATAAAATATAACTATGAAACCTCAAGGTTGCTGCTGCTGAGTTGTAATGCATTATTTGTATCAAAAGCCTTTAAAATATACATATGAAATGGATACAGGAAACCTTTCTCTTTTTCCAACAGCGAGTGCCTGCTGTGATCCTGCAATCTAAAACTTCCACAAAAACCTCTTCAGCAAATCAGATATGGAAGTCTGATTTATAGCCCTTCTCCCTCCTGCTCAGCTTTATATTCTTTGATATATCTTCTTTATTATTCAATTAAAGCACTTTTATATAAGGGCATTATTTGTATGTATGTGTGTATTTGTGTATGTTTGTATCAGGGGGAGGGGTTGTGCTCATAAACATTTGCAAAACATCTGATCTGCTTGTAAATTAGGATAAAAAATTGTTTACAAGCCTCATTAATTAAAGGATGAGACAAGCCAATATTAGGAAGTCACAATATTAAAAGAGATAAATACATAATACATATAAAGATTTTTGTGATTAAAAATGCAATAATGCCAAAATACTTCTTGCCTTAAAATGACAATTTTATGCAAATAGTGTAAGTGTGACTGTGCAGTCAAAAATGAAAGCAGTTGTGGGTCAACTCTACATTATACCAGGAGATGCTTGTTCTCACCAAAACAAGTTTTTGCAGTAGCAGCTCCCTTTGCCTTCTTCCTCCTTGAATATAATGCTTATATCTTTATCTGCTTTCTGGGGTACAACTGCTGAATTTGCTGAAAAACAAAGTCTACAGAATGCAATATCTGCACAATGATTTTCATGGCCTACCAAGAAAAAACAACCCTCTCTTGAATAAAAAAAAACAAAAACCCTCTCTTTCTCCAAATAGATCTTTTTGTAATGCACTTTTGGACATTTGATGGAAATTATCCAGTGTGTCACAAGGTTTGTAGGATTCAGGATGGTTTCCTTCCTACAGGAGGTTCAGTATGATCTCAAATCTCTGCAGGGAGGCCTGGAAAACATCAGAGATGGTGCTAGTCTCATTGTTTTAACTTGGGATGACATTTAAGACAATCTCCTTATTGTCATGTGTGCTGCCCTTCACACTTGATCGAACTTGCTGCAGGTTTTGTGCCTATAATCAAGACAAATCTTCTTCCATACAATCCTATCCAACCATGGGATGAACTTGAAGAGACTTCTCTGTGTGCTTCTTTAGAGGTAAAATTGGAGGAACTGTAAAAAAATTTTTTAGTTCAGATCGTCCAGAGCTTTCAGCCCTAGAGAACCTACCTCCTTTGTAATGGTAATCTGCTGCCGATTGGGCATATTGACAGGATCATCTCTCCCTGCCCTCCACTCCCCCTTTAATGTGTGCCATTGTATGGGCAGGGGGAAGCCCTGCCATTAGAGAAGGTAAATCAACCACCTTGGGCAAGAGTTGTATGTGTGAGTGATAGTGCTTGTAACATTTTCCCCTGTCTGCCAGTGACATGAATTCAACTCTCTGAGGTCAGAATTGTGTGTTCTCCACAAGCTCACATAGGTCCCCTAAATTAATCCCTTGCTCTCAGGCATGGTGAAGGTGTTAACACATAATGGGCCTTAAAGTAAAATATAACTGCTAATCTGGTCACTACCTACACTTAGGACAGCTGTCATCATGCCCTTCACTTCAGACAACAAAATGTCTTGGACTGGCTCCATATTCCAAAACTATCATATAGCACATTTACAATTTTCAGTGTATTTATAAATTAGCTCAGAACGAAATTGATTTTTTTGTCCACTGTTTTATTTTAGAACTGGTTTTATAGTGATCTTATTATTTTATATGGTTTCTGTGCATATTACCTTATGGTTGTTAGCTCCTTTATGGACCTAGTGTTCCAAAAGGTACAATATAATTGAGTTTAAGGAGAAAGAAATTCCATGCTATGCAATCAGATTGTATTTGCCTACATTGTAAATAATTCAGACACACTGACCTAAATCCAGTTGCTACTCTCAGTTACAGTAAACCCACTGAATCAATTGCTAAGTGCTAAGTCAACTATGATGTAAGTCTGCTTATGATAGATGAGGCTGAATTCAATCAGTCTATACTAGTTGGGGCTAGGAATTGATTTTAAGTTACTAGACTAAATGAGATGACTTCCAGGAAAGAGGACACAGGAATGATTTCTGCCTTAATCAAATGTTTAAATTTGCAAAGCAATATACACTTATATCAGAAAAAGAACAATTGAACTCATGGAGATGTCTGGGGATGCACCCACAGTGTAGAATTAATGCAGTTTAACCTTAGGAGGTTCAGTATGGCCATGGGTTCAAAGCCATGTAATCATAAGAATTGTAGCTTGGTTAGTTACCAGCATTCTTTGGAAGAAAAGGCTAAAGATTTTGTAAAACTAAAATTCCCATGATTCCAAAGCATTTAGTCATGGTAGTTAAAATGGTGTCAAATTTGCATTAATTGTACTGTGTAGATGCACCCTAAATGGATGTGCATGGGGTTGTGATATTCCAATAACTCAAACTATTTAAAAGAGACCCTCTTTTTTCAGACCAACTATGCCATTAGACAGAGTGAGGTGACTGTCTCAGGTGGCAAAGAGTGGCATCAGTACAACAGGGAGCTGAAAAAAGGAACAGGCACCTTCCATCCTCATCTTGTGCTGTCCTATCTTTCCTATAGCCCTCCAGTTTAGAGAGGAACCATACTCTATCACCATCACAGTGAGATCTAATGGGTAGTCCAGCCAGCTTTTGAGGTCCCTCTACCTTATTACTTGGGTGAGTCATACCTTCATCATTCCAGAAAACCCTGTGATAGGTTTACCTTAGGGTTATCATAGATGAGCAATTAATTTATTTTATATCTTTTCTTTCTATTAACATAAGAACCAAGATGGCTCACAACTAGTGCTATCAGGCTAAAACCTGGATAGAGGTATTGTACCTGTCTGTAATTGTTGTACCTCTCTTGCACAACTATTAAAAGCATAGGAGCCCTCTACAGCTTCCATTTTGGTAGCTGCCCTCACAACAGAGATTAAAACAAAGTATATCTAAAAATCTGCCTCTGAGGATGCTTCCCATAGATGCAGGTGAAACATCAGGAAAGAATGCCTCTAGACCATGGCCATATAGCCCAAAAAAACCCACAACAACCCCGTGATTCCGGCCATGAAAGCCTTCGACAATATATCTAAAAAAGTATTAGGATGAGAAGACATTCTTTCAAAATATTATGGAAACAGTGTGAAAAAATTAAAGACATAACAATAGGAAGGTGCTGCACAGAAAGGCATTGATCACTCAATGCCTTTCTAAATTAAAAAAAAGTATCCACTAAGGAGAGGGACCAGTTTATACTCCTGAAGGAAAGAATTAGCCTGGGGGCATTTACTGGAAAGATCATCTTAAATGTTTTCATGTGACTGAGTGAAATCCCATCCTTGAATATTTCAGAACTGAGATAGGCTCACATAGGGTGATTCGCAGGGAGTATCCCAACAGCCCCTAAAATGTGCACCCTCCCGTGTTTTCCCCTTGGGTTGTCCAGACAACATCTCAGGGAAAAACAAATCATTTCAGCACAAAGCTGCCTGGAAGCATCCTAAGAAGACTCTGTAAAATTCATGGAGGTTACCATAAGTCAGCAAGAGACTTGAAGGGACACACACAAATATATTCTTTACAGTGTGGTGTAGATAGTAAGGCTAGATATATTTTTTTTTGTTGTGGAACTACTTTCATGTCACATGCTATGCTATAAATTATCGGATTTAAAGGACCGAGAAAGCAATACAAATATAATTTAAGATATTAATGATAGTTGCTTTTGAATTCCCAATAATATTTGATTGCATTAAAGGGGAAGTATTTAATAACTGGATATTTTCAAGAAAACAACTCACACCCCTTTCATGCATTTTATGAGTCAGCTATTGATGTGATTTATAATATATGTTGTCGGGCTGAGAGTACTGACTGTATATAAGCTGTATATGGTGCTGTTCCCAGTGGGCGTTTTAGCACTAGACACTACACAGCTATATAAAATTCCCAGTCTGAGTGTGCCTACATATAGAATACTAATGCAGTTTGACTCCACTTTAACTGCTATGACTAAATGCTATGCAAAACATTTTTTTTAATTCTTGCCACTGTGTTTTTCTCCCCTGACAGGTTTCATGGGTGTCAGGAAATCCATTTCTCAGCAGGAAATGAATAACAACAAATATTATTTCCATCTCTCATGTTAGAAAACTCATGCTGTCATGTAAAAAAGGGGATTTCTGCAAATGTCGCTTGTCATGCACGGAATAACTACTGAGGATTTTTTTTCCTACACAGATGCTAAATGAAAAGAAGCTTTATCCTCCCTTACATCTTGTCACTCTATTAATCATATTATTTCATTTGGTACAATGGAAACTTTAGCTTTCCATTTATAATTACATTGATTAATTAATTGACTGATTGATTGATTGACTGACAGAAGGTGACTTTGAGATTGCAGTCTGTTAGCTGTATAGCTGTTGGTTTAAATGGATAAATCAACTTCTGCACAAGTAGTAAAAGCTCAGGAACCTATAGGCTCAGCCACACAAACTAATACTAAATGGCAATTTTGTTCACTACATTTGTCTCCATGACTGAGATATGACAAGATGACTTTTGGTCTACTTCCACTTCTATGATTCTATTATTTTTTTCTGAAAGTTTTTTCTATCTTTTTTACATATAGCCGTGTTGTTCTTCCTGTTTAGACTTCATGCATGTTCAGCCATATATCTTAAATGAAGAAATTATTGTTTATCCTAAAAACAAATTAAACTAACAGAGGGTGTGCATTTCCTGTGGTTTCCTAGCAACTACTACCTGGTTTTTTTATTTCTCATCCAGAAGGGAGAAACTTGGTGAATGGAAGGAACTACAATTTGTTTTAAGTCTGAACAATGGAAGACACATTCAATTTATTTAAGATTCAGGGTGGATATAGCTTTTTGGATGCCCTCCTGTTCTGATACAGAGGAGTATGCAATTTTAATAAAATGTGGGTTTATGAAAGAAATTCCATAATATCCAAGATCTATCATACATGATATCATAACATTTTTTTCCACAAACAGATCAATTTCATTGGAATAATTAGGTTTGGGTGTGTTTGGGTGTAATGACTGGGTCACTTCCAACCAACAGAAAACCAAAGCAGAAAACAGCAAATAAAACGAGTATGAGAGGCTAAAATACAGGGTGAGGCAGCATAACTTCCTTTTTTTAAATGCGCGCCATTCAGTCAGTTGAAGACGTAGCGGAGCGTTAGTGGTCTCGTTCGAGAGGAGGGAGTATAAAGTTTTGTCCTGACACAGTTCAGTCACCATCATATGTTGGAACAGTGAGGGGCGTGCTTTTGCTGTTGAGGCCTACTTTTCGAGCAGATTTGGAGTGGCCAGCCCGTTCTCCAGATTTGGCCCCTTGTGATTTTTTTCTATGGATTTTTTTTGAAATCCTGTGTTTATGTGAACCATCCAAGGACCCTACAAGATTTGAAGAGCAACATCCAGGAAGAAATTGCCAACATAACACCTGCTATGCTGGCAAGAGTCATGTCAAACGCCAGAAATCGGTTTACTCAGTGTATGGAAAATAGAGAATGGGGGACATCACCTACCTAATTTGATCTTCAAAACTACGTAAAACAAAACTTTAGGTATGTGCCTACATTATATATATATATAATTCTGATTTATACAATGGGTTTTATTAAGTTTTGAAAAAAAGAAGTTATGCTGCCTCACCCTGTACTTCAATGGATTTGCATCAGAAAGGAAAGCAAAGAAATACAGTTTTAATGAGGGGCTCTGAATTTGTGAATATTGGTTCAATTGTTTAATGAATACATGGAAAGTTCTGATTTTTTTTTTTGAGAAACAACTGGTGCAAAAGTAGTACAGAAGGAAGCAGAATGATAACTCTGATAAGAATGTTATGATGTCATCATATGCAGGGAGAAAAGCATCTTCATCTCGCTTCTCTCTGCTGTCAGCACGGAGTCCCTAGAGCCCATGAGATGACACAGGGCTACCTTCGGTGGCACTCCACGGGGCTCTGTGCCAGCAGCCTTGTGGTAGTGGACTTTTCATAGAAAAAATCAGAGGAGCTGAAGAGGAAGTAGGGGACAGTGAGGAAACATCATGGGAAGGGATACCACAGATGTGGCAGTTCCCTCTGATGGTCCACTGTTAGAATCACAGACACCTTAAAGGGCCAGACTCAAAAGTGACTTCAATACAGAGTTTATTAAAACGAAGGAAAAAGGATGCAGAGGCACTTAAATGCAGTGCCACTGGTCAAAACTCAAGAAACAACCAGTCCTGGTTCAAAAAGGTTTACAGGAATATAATCCGGATTATTTGGATAAAAGAAACAAATCAAACAAAGCGTTCTGAGGTCAAACAAAAAGGCACAGTACACAACTGGTTAACAAAAGGAGGAGCCACAGGAAGAGAAGCATCGTCAGCTGAAGTCCAGGGTCGAAGCAAGAGAAATCCAAAACAGCACAGCTCCAGAGTCCGCAGAAGTAGCATCTTTAGTCAAGCCGATCCAGGTCCAGGAAGGGAGAAGTCCACACTCACGAGAAGCCAGTCTGGGTCAATAACATGCAAACGATCAAGAGATTCAAACTGCAGATCCCAAACAAACGCCAAACACGAAACTGGCAGCAGCAAGTCACACAGCACCCAAAGCACGAATGCATACCAACACCTTGCCTTCTGCAAGGACCCCTCACCCCTGAACCCACTTTTATTTACAACTCATCATCAGAAGATGAACTGACCACCACCCCATCATTATCCCCCCAGCTGCTTCCAGCTCTTCACATGAGCCACCTTGTCTTCCCCTCCAAGTCCTCCATCTCCTGTTAAGACTTAGATCCCCCCAAGACTCAGTTGGATCCCCTGATTGCCAGAGCACCCCATAAAGGTATCACTAGTTGTTAACTCCTCACAAATAGCTTGCACTTCTCTTATCTTAGTCCAATCTATGGTGTTTCCTTCTTCACTCATTGACCCATCGTCCCCAGAGAATCCTTCAAACGACTCCTCAGCTGTAGGCGCTATAAAAATGTCCTGGATCCTCTTTCTCTGCTGCTCATCATCAGATTACTGCTTCCAAGTAACCCTTTCCCCCCTTCTGGCACCCATACTCATTGACTCATCATCCCCAGAGAATCCCTCAAACGACTCCTCATCTGTAGGCGCTGTAAGTATGTCCTGGATCCTCTTTCTCTGCTGCTCATCATCAGATTCTTGCTCCCAAGTAACCCTTTTTCCCCTTCTGGCACCCACACTATTGTTTGTAACATTACTCACAGGCTCTACTACAACACCCACACTTTCCCTGCTGTCCCCCCACTGTACAAAGGTCCATCTGATGAAGTTTTTATTTATTTATGACATTTATATGCCGCCCTTCTCACCCCAAAGGGGACTCAGAGATGTTTACAAGTCATATGTACATAAAACACACTATATTATTAGCATAGTACTAATACATCATTCATAATATTAGTATTATATAATATTGTTGCTGGGGAAGGGGCTCTGATGTTGCAGGAGACAAGATGGAACTGTCTTCTCTGCTCCCTTCTTTACTCTGGCCCCAGAGTGGCCGTTGGTGCTGGGGAAGGGCTTTGATGTCGCAGGAGACAAGATGGAACTAACTTTACCAATTTTTACCAGTTTTACAAATATTTACCAATGAAATAGATCACTAATTGAAAGAGTAGCTGGGTGGATTCCTGACCTCTTTTTTATATTTCTACATTTGCCATTAATAATTTGTTTCAGGGCCCTGAGAGCCCTTTCGTTTTTCTTCAGTATGTGATATTTTGGCTGATAGGCCTGAGATGAAAGTAGGAACTGGTAGAATAACATCTCCTGTTGCTACAAAGACACCGAGTGCCATTAAATCACTAAAGCATACTGAAGATATTCATCCATGCAAATTACCAAGCATTTCCTCCAATATGAAAGTTTCAGGTTCTCTAATTGTAGATATTGACTATTGGCTTCACCCCATCTGCTTCTCCAATTCATTTCTGATGGAAGTTCTCCCAAACTATTAGAAATAAAAAACGGAAAGACAAAAAAACCATATACACATGTTGTAAAAAACTTTCTTAAAGTTAGCCAAAGTATTATCCTTAATTAGGATAGTCAATTTGTCTATCTCTGGCAAATCCCAGATCAGATTCTTCTTGTGTTGGGATAACTGGTTCCTTCCATCTCTGAGCATATACAGTTCTTGCAGTGATTATCAGACATTGTACAAGTCTTCCAAACTAGATATTTGGAACATTGTAGTAAGAGCCCCAGGCTCTGTACACGTATTCTATATAGCAGTTATAAATGTGTCATCTAAAGTTACACACTAGTGACTATTACATATTCATGATCCTTATGTTGTTTGTAGTTTAGGGGCTATGTAGAGAATATGAAAGTTCCCTGACTCATTTACCAGGTTGTAGCCATTGTGATCAATAAGGGTCTGTTGGCATTCCCATTTTCCCTTGTATAAGTGGTCTCTGACATGAGGGGGAACTTCAACAAGGCTTCTGCTTGTCACACTAGAGAAGTGGTTCTCAACATGTGGGTTCCCAAATGTTTTGGCCTAAACTCTCAGAAATCCCAGCCAGTTTACTAGCTGTTAGGATTCCTGGGAGTTGAAAGCCAAGACATCTGGGGGCCCACAGGCTGAGAACCACTGCACTAGGGATTGTTCATGTGAATGGGGTGGAAAATGAGCATTAGGAGAAAAGGCCTCTGTCAATTTTAGCACTGCACTCAGGCATGTAGCCGGGGGTGGGGGGCTTAGGGGGCTTCAGCCCCCCCAAAATTCTCATGGTGGTCCGTGAGAAGGCCTTACTGGTGCATTATTTAAACTGTTATGTTTATTCATATCATGATCTGATCACCATACTCAATATATCCCATATGCATGGGGGTATTGGGGTAACGATACAAAAGGTTTGCTATGGTAGACCCTCTTTCACTCAGACTCACCCCCTCCCCCCAAATCTAAATCCTGGCTACGGGCCTGACTGCACTAGAGATGGTTCATGTGAATGGGTTGGAAAATGAGCATTAGGAGAAAAGGCCAGTGTCAATTGTAGTGGCTGTTTCACAGAAAGTGGGGATTGGGGTGTATTAGGACAGGAATCATTGTGCAACAACATAATTATATATCTCCTACACAGGATTTTCACCACTGATTATGTTATTGTAACCCGTATTTCAAGAATGTTGTTTCATATATTTTGGATTTATCATATTTGAATCTCTTCTTCCCTCCCTCCACATGGTAGTTATGACATTTTATTATCACAACAGGTTATCAACATAAGAGTTTTCGCAGTTCAGGATAATACTCTGTCTGTTATTCACTATATCATACTGATTTTAAACAAATCTTACAGTCTCATCCTAATTGTAGGAAATTTTAGTCAATTGCTTCTCGCCTTCCCCTTTAAACAGCAACAATGTAAATGGGGCAATCAGAATTCTCTCAGTAGGAAACATTATTGTCTGTGTAGATTTTTAGATTCTGGGACTTGCTATTAATATAATTTTACTAAACTGTATAATTTATTTTTACTAATAAATATAATCTTCATTAATATATGTGGTATTTTATAATCATACCTATCGTTTATAAAGCATAGTTTAATTAATTAATGCTACATATTTCTTCTCATTCATGCTGCCCTATTTGCTACCTCTTAAGTTTAGAGTTTTATTGTTATAACTATTTACACCTTTAATTAGCTATGAATCATAACCTCTTTTTTCTTCACCGAATAGATTAATCTACTGCCTATTGGATTTTGTGCATCCCTTTTTTCTTTTTTTCTTTTTTTCTTTACATACATTACATACATTAGGATTTTGTGCATCCTAAGAACTCGCGTGTATTGTTTTTCTTTTTGTCACCTACAGACAGTAACACTTACAACAATGAACTATCTTCCCGACTTTGTCCTCCTGTGTCTCTCAGTCTGTCAGCTCTCACTCCGCCCCCTCCCTCTACCACGTGGTCGGACACATGTTCCCTTCCCTCAATCACAACTGTTGTTGCGCTATCAGCGTAATGCTAGCAGCACTGGGCCCCAGCTATCATACTGTCACCCAATTCTCTTCCCATATAAATCAGGCTCCACATAAGTATGCTGGCAGAATTTCATACTCCACCAGCTTTATACAGGATCTCAGCCTGAGTTCCTTTTTAAAAACAGCAAAATAAGCACATTAGCTGCAACATCTTTATATCTGAAAAGGATTAATTATTTTTGTGAAAAAGAAAGTAAATGATTCAAGAATCAGAAAGAAAGAGAACTTAATGTTCTTCTCCTTCTCCTCCTCTTCCTCATTGTTAGTTTCCCATTTTGCTGCCTTAAATGAGACTCAGCATTAAAAACAATACAATTTAAAACCTACAACATATAAGTACTAACAAGGACTGAAACCTAAGTTATCCCACTCTCACAAAAAACACTTGCCTATTGCAGTATAGTTTGGCAGATGTAGATGTGAAAATGAAAAAAAACAACAACCCTATATTTATCAGAATCACAGTACTCCTACAATAGCATAGTGAACAGCCTTTGGTAAAACATACCCTATGATTAAGATGAGGATTTGTCAGTCACTCAATCTTTCCTCCATCTCTCAGTATCATCACAGAAACAAATCTGTAAACAATTCATTGAAATGCATCAGAGCTGGTTGGAAAATGCACAATTAAATTTAGTTTTGTCTGAATATAATATGCACCATAGGGAGAAACTCGTTGCTGAACTCATCCCAGTATAAACTCTCATTCGAATACCTGTCTGTTTGGTCTGTCACTAAGACTGCCATATAATCCAGATTATCAAAGCAAATATTCCACATTATCTGCTTTGAGCTGGACTATATGAGTCTACATTGCTATATAATCCAGTTCAAAGCAGATAATCTGGATTTTATACGGCAGTGTGGAAGGGGCCTAAAAACATTGAGCTTTTTCCTCCCATAAGAGGCCACTGTTATTGTTCTTAGACTCTTTTAAAAATATATTTCCACACCTCCACACGAAAAAGAGAGAAAAATTAATAAATTCTTGGCCCTGTTTGAGGTTGTTCCAGTTAATTCAATTTGTTGACATCTCCTGACTTACTATAGTGACACCAGGTGTTAATCAATGGTGATGAAACTCCAGCGGGGGAGGAGGGTTAATAAAGGTGATCTATCTTAAGAGACATTCTAAAAAACAGTTTAAAAGATAAAAACCTTCCAATAAAGTGCCAGAAAATGGTGCTCAGTAGATAACTGAGCAGTGAGAGCTTGAAGGTACACTTCCGAACAAACTTAATGAGAGTGCTCTGCCCAAAGGGTTTCACGCCATGTCAGTAATTTCCAGAGTGAAACGGTGCTGCAGGAATTGGATGGCTGAAATGTGATCTACCTCCATCCTCTTCCCTTGGAGTGAATTGGAACATTAATTCTTCTTTCCCCTCCTCCTAAATTTTGGATTGCCTCCCTTAGGAGTAACTCAAATAAAGCTAGGTTGCCTAAAGGATATGTCAAGGTATTGGAAAGTCCCAAGGTCTGAATGGAGTCACATAAAGAGAGGAATAGAATGAAAACAAGTGCCCTTTCACACAGCCCTATATCTCAGGATATTGGCAGAAAATCCTATAATATCTGTTTTGAACTGGGATATCTGAGTCCACACTTAGATAATGTGGGATTTTCTGCCTTGATATCCTGGGATGAAGGGCTGTGTGGAAGGGCCCCAAGATACACACATAATGAGGGGTGGGGGTTCTGTACATGCAGCATAACCCAGAAGTAACCGAGGTTAAAAGGGTGGTCGTGGTGGCTAAACTACATTTGGGTAGAATGCGATCCAATAGCGTGTCCACACTTAGATCTGTCAGTCCCAGGAAATGGTCCCTCATTGTCCTCACAGCTTCCTTTGTAGCAGCTCAAGATGGAGGGTGAATGAGGGACATCCCGCTGGAGGATTTTTTTTACTCTGGAGGCATGGAAGATGAAAAGGAAAATAAAAGGAAAATGACAGGAATGGAGATTACTCCTCCCAGGGGGTAAATTGGGGAAAATTTTGGCAGCCCCCCTTGCCCCCTTTGCACCAAATTCTACCAAGTGCTATAACAGGGGCAGGTGTCTACTGTCTACAATTCCATTTTCTGATAAGCTAATTTTTCCATGCATTCTAGGATATATTGAGATCTGCTGGAAACTTCCACAATAAAAAGGAGGCTGTTCATACAACCTTCTGGAATTAATTTGCCACAAACAAGGAAAACCTACTTTGTGGCAAATTAGATAGTGGGTTTATTCTGCACCTTCCTGGAAGGCATGTGATAAACCCACTACTTCCGGTGTCTGTACCACAGTTTTCCAGACTAAATTAGTCCTGAAAACTTTGGGAATCCCAACCCCCCTCCCTCAAAGTCCCCAAAGCCCTTTTAAAAGTAGAATAAACTTGCTGGAGCTCTCTCGGTGCATAGAAATGACGTGCCAGGAGAGCGGGGGGGGGGGGGGAGGGGGGAATCCCCCCCCACTCTCCTGGTGCATCATTTCTACATGCTGGGAGAGCTCCAGCAACACTGTAATGGAGGCCAGGTAAGTTTATTTTACTTTTGGAAGGTTCTTGGGGGCTTTGGGGGATGGGGTTAGGGACTCCAGATGTTCTGCGTGCACTTTTTGGTGTGGGTGCAGACAGGCCCCCAGGAACATCCGTGTTTTTTAAATGCGGATGCTCCTGGGATAATAGCCTGTCTGGAAAGGCCCTGTGACTTCCTTCAATGCACCATAACCCTGTGCATTGGCAGTGTGCATTGGGATAATCATCTTGAAGCTGCATTGGCAGTGTGCAGTGTGCATTGACATAATCATCTTAAAGCTGCAGGGGAGATGGGACCTTGCTCAGTCTTTCTGTCCTAGATCTTTTAGCTGAAACATAAACTTCAGGTAAATCGAGTTCTGTGGTTGAGTCACGAGCTTCAGCAGTTGCAATCTGAAGATAGAAACTATCAGGTCAAGATGGAAGATAATTTTATGTCCTCACTGATTTTACATATTTCACTCATCTTACCGCAGCATGCCTCATATAATGTGCATAAAGTAAGCACTTAAAAAAAAATGTAAACAGCTAAACTTGTGTACAGTCAAAATATCCACAGAAATACATCTACCCCAATGGGGAAAATAGATGCACAAAGTATGTTAGGAAAAGTCAGAGGTATAGTTTCAGAGGGACAAAATGAAATATCTGCCTCCTGGATAAATTTTTCCTCCAGGCTCCAAATTTCTAGCATTGCAGTAACTTAAAACTTCACTTGAGTATTTGAAAACCCAGCTGAGGCATTTAAAGAAAAAGGCAGGCACAGTTACCGAGGGAATGTGAACACCTTACTAATAGAACAGTTCTAGTTGTGAATTCGCAATGTTTCACTCTCTGCAATGTTAGGCCCCTTCCACACAGCTTTATAAAATCCACATTGGACTGTATTATATGACAGCGTGTGATAATCCAGTTCAAAACAGATATTTTGGATTATCTGCTCTGATATTCTGGATTATGTGACTTTGTGCAAGGGCCCTTAGAAATGTTGGAGCAGAAGGAAAACATCCCTCGTGGTGGGGAATAATCCTTATTGGGGGGTCAATGCTGTACTCACTGTCTTTCTGAGCTCCATTATGAGGAAAGTGTATAAAGAGCTGCATACAATATGAAAGCTGAAGACAAATTCCCATGTAGGAAGAATAAGAAGAGTCTCACAAGTTGATATGAACACAAGATGGGAAGAGAAGGCAAGTGGCATTCAGAAAAATGAAATAAAATCAAAAGTAAGAAAATTTTCCCACTGTTATTAATGGGATGTAGACATAACTATAACTGAAAGCATGCTTGGATCTTTGGTTTCTTTTAATACTTGGGTGGTGTCGGGGGATAAATGATGGATTTTTTAATGTATTAATGAATAATACAAGTACAGATTAAAATGCCGTAACCTATAGTACTCTTACAACTTAACTTTGTTATTTGAATTTAATTCATCTCTAAGGTGCAAAACATGTGCATAATGTTACTGGCAAAGGTGCTGGATGTGGTTGCAATATCACTACCCCTGGGGACTATTTCAGAACAGGCCAAAAATATAAGCAAATCCTGCCATGCACAATTGTTATTCAACATCTTGCTACTTCCTCTCTCTTCTTTCATCTTCTGTGTGCTAATCTGAATGCTCTTCCACCCTTCCACCTTGCAATCCTGGGAATACTCATTGTTCATTCTTCTGAGGATTAGAGTGTGCCAGGCATCCTTAATGGGTTATATTTGCTGAACAGAACATGATCTTCTCTTCATCAAGCCCGCATTGTCTCCCTGAGAAAAGCGTATTTCATTTTGCATCTATGTAGGCAATGAAAGTCAATGTACTCCTGAGAGGAATATTGGGATTGTTCTCTGGTTAACATTCATGGGCTCACTCAATGGCTTTGGAGAGGTCAAACTGCTTCTCAAGCTCATTTTTCTATCAGTCAAATGTGAATGTCACGGCTGGCATGAGGGAAACCACAGCCCTCCCATTCATAACTTAGCTTCCATGCTAAATTAGTTACAAAAAAGAGAGTTCATTTCAGAGAGGGGTGGGATATACCTGGTGCTATGCCTCCCCAAGCCCACAGGGAGAGAAAATTGAGAATTTCTGATTCTGAAAACTTCTAGGAATGGAAATTATTTTTAAAAGCAAAGGGAAACCCAAAGCAACAGGTCTTGTCCCCAGTCCAATTCTGCAAAAATACAGGAAAATTTCTAGCCATTTACTGGAAAGTTTTTTTCTCTTCACATGTACTGAAGCCAGCGTGGCCTGTAGTAAATCCTGAAGTGCATCTACACTGTCCACTTAATTTGGTGTGAAACCAACATAAAAGGAAGATTTTCACTGTGTGGATGTCTACATTGCAAGTCCTGGAATGCGTTTATGGCCCAGAGGGTGCTTTTACACACTGCAGAGACTGACCATGTACTGATCCCAGGATACACAGTATCTGTGGTTTCACAGCCACAGACAATACGTGGGGGGTTCCAACTGCCCCCTCCATAATGTATATGTGTGGATTGCTGGTGTGACTCCTCCAGCTTTGGCTTTGTGATGTGGTTTACAATAAAGCACACTGATACACCTTAAGGCGGACTTCTTAACATTTTTTTGTTCCATGGGTTTGCCAATCAGGTTAAAACCACTTTGCCAATTAGGTTGAAACCACAGATCCCTTATCATAATGTAACAGCAGATTGTTTTATGATACTCAACATAAAATACACCTTAAGGCATACCTTAAATTTAATTTTAGGATTATTCAAATTGATGTTTTACAACTTTTCCACAATTGATAATCTAAATGGTGCAATCTATTCAAACCGTCATTTTCAGCAAAAATTTAGAATCCCTTCCCCACGGTGTCATAAAACTGTCTCTGTTGCAAACAGATAAGGAGTAACTAAAAAGACCCAGTGTCTTAAATAGGAAATGCTGACACAAACACACAGTTCTGAGAGGGATTAACTAATTTGGATCTAGTACAGTATTCAGGTTTTGGTGCAAAAAGAAAAAAAAACTCAACAAGATTTATCTTCACAAAATGCTCACCCATGTAATATTTTCATAATAGTGTTCTGTTTCCAAAAAATAGCAATACAAGATCTCAATGTTTTCAGTAAATATTCAGAACTGCCATAGATTGACCTTTATCTAGAGTCTATTACCTTTTGGGAACACCAAGACAAAACTCACAATGCCCCTTATATTGGAATTACTCAATTAATATTCTGCTACATCCTTCTAAAAGCCTCAAGGTGAAAATTAATAACCACAATAAAATCTCACTGATGCAACAGAACCATTACATTGTAATAATATATGCAGCATACCGGTATATAACAAAAGTACAGAAGCACTTACTAAGAAAAACATGATTAATTCTAGTATCGAACTGTTAGCTTCCCCAAAGCAAATAAAGCATTTATGACTAGATCATGATGTCATTGCGATATGTGATGCTTGTGAGTTTCCTCAGCAAGATCATGTACCTCATGATGTCTGATGCTGTGAGCTTCTGCAATTCAATCAGAAGCACAGTATTGTGGGGAAAGGTTGGAAAAGTAACTTTTTGAACTATAACTTCCAGAATCTGTATAGGCAGCATAGTCTGTCCATATTGATGAAGAATCTCTCAGTTATAGTCTGAAAAGCATTTTTTTCTAGAGCAAGATCAGGGAAACTCACAATGCAGGGTCATACCATCACATGGATGAGGTGGCCATGAATGATACAAGGAAAATTCAAAGAACAGACTGCATTGCAGTCATGCCACACCTAATATATTACTAAGAACCCAAGAAGCTGGTTCCCCATCAGAAGCCCAGCATTAAAGATGAATGGCAAAGTTTTAAGGGTATCCTAAAGGAAATACTAATTTGTCAGATGTTTGGCACATCATGTATCATAGAGTAGGTTGTATGTACTAGGTAAATAGAGAATGTTTCCCCAACCACCTGCAGATTGGTTCCTGAGCATAGCAATGAGGAAGCAGCAGGAATGTCCTAACAGCAAGGAGCAAGTCTGCAGAATCAGCCTCCCTGCTTCGGTACAGCACAGAATGATTAATGTATGTTTCTGTACTCACCCTGTTAAATTGAAAACTTGGCCAAGTAAAGATTTTGAGGCTTAGACAGAATAAAGTCCTAATCAAAGGCCACAAGGGGGTGAATGCTATTCCATTATGGCTGTATCTTCCAGCTACAGGAGTTCTTTGTTAACAATCTTCCGAACTGTATTGTTGACGGAGTTATGAGCCCTGTCCTTGAAGTCAAATGGAAGACAATCTGATTGCTTTTCAAACTGAATACCTCACCTGCTGTTTACAAACGTGTTCTGCTCTTATTTATCCCGTTAGAGAACAAACAACCATTGATTTCTCCTGCATTGCTTCTTTTAAGCAGCAGATCCAAAGGATGCTGAATGCAAACAGGGAACCTGTCCTGTTAGTAGCGGATCTATCTTTTTTCATTCTCAAACAGCCACATATTCACATGCTCCCCCCCCCCCAAACATGGGATGAAAGGTGTCTGTGGTTTATACTTGTAATATTTATTGACTTTTGACAATGATTGCACAGCTATGATTATGGATCTGTTAGACTATATATTTAATAGAAAATCAGTTATCTAAGGATTATGGTTGTCTTACATTGATTGAAACCTGAATACTAGAATGAGAGGAGGGAAGTAGAAAAAAGAGGGCAAGAAAAACAAAGATTATTAAAAAAAATATATAGAAGAAAATGTATCTCACACAACTGTTAGCAGAATTAAGTTCTAACAGTTGTCTTCCTACTCCTGCCCTGATATATTTAGAGATAAAATGTTCACTAACTTTCATCTTGATGGTAACAACAAATGATTTCAGCAATTCTCTTCCTGCTATGAGAAAGTTTTCAAAAGCCACAAAGGTTTTTTTTTCTTTTGTGAGGGAATCAGCCACTCAGGTAGACAGAAACACCATGTCCCTGCAACAGCCATGGAGGCCCTTCCTCCAAACTAACTGCTACCCGGGTGGCCATTGTGAGGGAGGTAATAATATGCCACATATGCCACCAACAACATCTTACTGGCTGCTGGTGTGTGTTTGGTTTTAATTGTTGTTTTGTTTTGTTTTTCAAAATAGAATGCAAATGGAAACCGGGGTGGCAATACACGTCATACAGAGCAGAGGAAGACATAGTGATGGCAGGATCACATGTCCTCATAGAAAACACCTTCCAGTCACCCTGAAGCCTGAGGAACTTGGAGAGTGAACCAAGCCATACATGAAACCTCACTTTACTCTTAAGTAATGCCAGTTCAGTGAAAAATAAGACACATATCATGTATGATCTCCTCAAAAATGAGGGAGCTGACTTGGCATGCTCTACTGAAACTTGGTTGGGAGATGATAGTGGTCCAACATGGGCCAGGGCCCTCCAAGCTGGATACTGTGTCAGTAAGCAGGTGAGAGACAGTGGGCAGGGGGAGCGGGGTAACTGTGGTCTCTAAAGACCATCTTAATCTGACCAGATTACCTACTAAGAAGCTGAGTCACACTGAGTATGTGTATCTGAGTGTATGCAACCATTGATAAACTGGAGATTGTGTTAGTATACCATCCACCCCATTGCCTAACAGACTCCCTAGCTGTGCTCATGGAGCAGGCCTCAGAGGAAACTGCAGAAGAAACCAAACCCAACAACTGAATAAATGATAGGAGGAACTTACTCCAGCAAAGGGATGAAGATTTCATTGGGATTGTATGCTGCCTTCTGGCTTTGCATGCTCTGATCCAACTTGAATGGAAGATATTTAAAGAAGCAGTACTCATTCTCAGGGTATTTCACTATGTGGTTTGCCATACTGGGTAACTGTGGTGTCTCTCTTCCTGGCCATATTTTAATGGGGATTTTACTGTCAGTTGGAAGTCCTTCCTTAGGGAACATTCCCTTGGGGTGGAATCTGGATAACTAGATCCTAGTGGGATGTGAGCATCATTGACTTATGGTCCCTGCCACCAGACCTCTGAATTCTCTAGCACATTAAATAGTATTTTCATTCTGAATCCACAGGTTGATGATTCTTCAAACAAAGGGGACAGCTCCTAAAGATACTGTGATATACTTTGCTGTGGTAGTGAAGCACACAGAACATTTTCTTTACAACTTTATATAGTAAAGACTATTGCTGCTATAACTGTTTAGTCTGATCTTTTAGCCTCATTCGGAATGTACACATAAAATCTTAGTTTGCTGTTCTCAATATCATCGATCAATTATTCAATAAAGATGGGAAATCACAACATCAAACACAGTTTTTTTCCTGATCTAATGGATAGCATTCAATCAAGTGGTTGGGAAGTGAGCAGATGTGGAGAGTTCAGGGTGGGGTTTTATGTCCACTGTTCTTGCATTCCAGCCATGCCGCTATTGTAAGATACCTCCTTACATTATATAATGTAAAGCCAAACTACCTGTCGGGTTGGTTATTTCTAGAAAGCGTATTTGATGTTGCCACTTAAAAAAAACAAAACAAAAGCAAAAGTACCCCTGACACATATTAAGTTCCACATTATCTGCTTTAAACTGGATTATATACATCTACACTGCCATATAATCCAGTTCAAAGCAGATAATCTAGTTTTATATGGCAGTGTAGAAGGGACCTGAGAAGGCTCTCTCTTGGGTCTCCACCAACTGAACTTGCAATACTGGTAGGGCTGACAGATACCATTCCTATCTCAATTATACCACCCCATCCAGCTTCCAATGAAATACTACTAGAAAAGGTACCTCCAACACCCCTTAAGGCCCCCTCTACATGGCCATAAATCTACATTATCTGCTTTGAATTGGATTATGTGAGTCTACACTGCCATATAATCCAGTTCAAAGCAAATAATCTGGAGTTTATATGACGCATAGAATGGGCCAGCCTGCTGCATTGTTCCATAGCTTTTCCTCTGCACTGTTGGCTGAAATTTGTTTTCTTGCAATTCCCACCCAATTATGCTATTTATTTATTTATAATTTATTTCCAGTATTTATACCTCACCCTTCTCACCCCAAAGGGGACTCAGGGCGACCTTACAATAGGCTACAATTTGATGCCACATAAAAAGGACGGATAATAAAATAAACGTACACATTAATCATACATTCAAAAAGCATATACACATTAAAAGGAACTATTAAAAACCACACAACCCTAAATCATAGTCAAGAAGCCATTCCAGCCGTAATTGTACATATTCCATCTTCACTTATTGAACTGCTTTATTGTCAAAGGCTTGGTTCCAAAGCCATGTTTTTACTTTTTTCTGAAAGTCAGGAGGGAGAGAGCTGATCTGATTTCACTGGGGAGGGCGTTTTATAGCTGAGGGGCCACCACTGAGAAGGCCCTGTCCCTCACCCCCACTAACCCCACCTGCTCTCTGAAGTATCAGACTCCAGAATACCACTCTGGCTGATGATCAGAGGAGAATTTCCATTAGGGATAGGGAAACAGTCAAAACAATTAGAATATTGAATAAAAAAGAGTTTGCCAGGTGATGGGAGACCCAAGGAAGTTCTTGGAGAGTTGAGAATCTTTACAATTTGGGCTTATGTACAAAAACTACAATTTTTGTACCGAAAATGTTTGTTTGGTTTCTTTTTACAAAGAAGATAACACATTTGCAGAGAAAACAAGGTCTTCTGCACAGCAAAAATGCAGATACATTTTTGCAGAATAAATCCTGAACTGTAAATAGCTCTTGAAAGCTGTTATATTTTGAAGGTTTTCTTACAATGGAGAAAATGGTAAAATTAGTCATTCTTGCCCACGAGAAGATATGACACACTAGAAAAGACAATGATGCTTAGGAAGGTAGAAGGCAGGAGACCACATTCCGGCTGGGTAACTCAAAAAAGAAAAACACAGCCTGAGTCTGAAAAACCTGAGCAAGACTGCTAATGCCAGAGTGACTTGGGGATCTCTCATTCATAGGATAGTCATTAATCAAGGTTGGTTATAATAAACAAGAAGATTATATGACGTTTACCAACATTTCCACCCCCACCCCCAATGTATGATTTGACCCCTTCCACACAGCTGAATAAAATCCCACATTTTCTGCTTTGAACTGGAATATATGGCAGTGTGGACTCAGATAACCCAGTTCAAAGCAGATATTGTGGGATTTTCTGCCTTGATATTCTGGGTTATATGTCTGTGTGGAAGGGCCCATAGTTAATCCTGGAAATTAAAATACCCTTTTAAAGCAGGTATATGAACAAGAATAGTATTATCATAGCATAACATAGGAAGTGCATAATTCTCCCTCTGTAAGTGAGGAATGAAAGCACACAACTAAATGTGGCTGCATACTTCCAAAATTCTCCCACTTCTCACAAGAACAATTTATTTTCATGTCTATTTAGGAGTATAGTAACCTTCTAGATGTGCCTCCAGAGATCCTTACATTAGCTGTGTTCGGCATCTTAAAGAATAAAGAATATTATCACATTTTCAATTACTTGCCTGAGGCTGTAAGCCAAATTCATTTCTTCACAATAAAGCTAAGGGATGCAGCTGATGAAATAATGCATAATGAAGACATATAGAGTTACAAGTTGTTTTACCAAAAAGAATACAGGGTAGAACTGTGTAATTTTATAGGAAGATTAATTTAATTTTTCTCTTATAGACAAATAATAAAGCTGATTAATCAACTGGTGCCCATTTAAAGCAACACTCAGTCCAAGGTCTGTAAATCGTCTTTTTAAGAGCCAAGCTATATCCATGGAATCATAGGGCTGGAGGAAACCACAAAGGCCAGTTGAACTCCATGCCACAAAAACACACACACACACGATCAAAGCATTCCCAACATATGGCCATGCAGTCTTTATTTACAAACCAATATATAATAGTCACTTAGGCACCTTCTAGACAGGCCTTTAATGCGAGACTTGTGTCACTTTTACCAGAGGCATCCAAATGATGGCTCAGATAAAAGTGAATTAATATGGAGTAAACTGGGTTTTACCAGTTTACTCTGCATTAATTAAAATTCTAGTAAGATTCGGACATTAAGCTAATGTCTGAATCTTACCAGCTTTTGGCCCTGTGTGGATTGACACTTGAGACTATGTCATGTGATCTTGAGTTTCAATCTACACAGCCATGTAGGACTTTTGAGCTCCTGGAGCCCAAAGGTTCAAAAGGGTGCCCACCTCCTCCCCACAGCCCCCCATTTGTGCCCCAAAACTTAACAGAGATGGCCTGGCAGCCATGGAGCCTTACTAGATAGTCATCCTGATAGAGGAAATAACAACAACAACAACAACAACAATAATAATTTATTATACCCCACCTCCACCTCCCCAAGAAGACTCAGGGAGGCTAACATGAGGCCAAGCCCAACAGTTACAGTAAAGCAAAAGAATACAAATAAGAGAGGCTCCATGGCTGCCAGGCTGTCTCTGGTAAGTTTTACAGGAGGAATTGGGGCTGGAGGGGGGCTGGATAACATCCCAGGTCAACCTTTATTTGATCCAGAATGCCATGTAGCCACCCCCCCAAGGGAAAGCCTAGGGTTGGGGTTGGGGGTGAGGACACGAAACTGAGCAGAAGCAGGTTATTCTAACCTGTTTTCACTTGGTTTTTCCACATGTCTGGAAGCGCCCTTAAGAGCAGCTATGTTAGGATAGATATATTGGATTGTAGCAGTGGCATTGACAAAGGTTTGGGATATGCATGTGTACATGCATGTACACACACTCTTTTCTGAGTTTTTCAACTTTTACCACCTAAGCTGCTGCTTTACTGCTAATGAAAAAGCAAAAACAGATTATATCTTCCCTACCTTTCAGGCAATTTCTGTTATGTTGAGTTTAGCAAAAGGGAACAAGACCATGTAATAGAGGGTAAAACTATCAGTGGCTACTACTTCTGATGGACAGATGTTATTTCCAGTACTACAAGATGCAGTATGCCTCAATATATGAGTTCCTGGGAAACAAATGGACAAAATGCTAATGTCCTTCTTGTGGGCTTTACTTAGGCACTGGCTAGTCCTGGGGATGAACAGAATGCTGCCTCAATTAAATTTGAGGAATAACTAGTTATTTGTTATTTATTTATTTGAGTTATTATGCTTTAAGGTCAATCATTTTGTGGTATAACTTGTTGCTTATTTTATAGTTATAGAGAAATGGAATCACAGTAGAAGAGGAATACACAGTCCAAGCTATCAGTTTTAGGGACTTTTGCGAACCTGTATCTGTAAACTTAACTTACTTTTTAGGACATCTTGGTACTATAACTGTAACCAAATACAGCATTCAGCTTGTTGGATTGCAAATGATTTCAGCTTCTCATATCCAATGTGCTACCTGGCTGTGGCTGGCTCTTGCTGAAATCTCTATTCCTCTTCCTTTGTCCTGGCATCTCCTGTTCTTACATTCATTACTTGCTAATGCTCATGTCAGAAAGATTGCTTGTGTCTGAGAAATTCAGCAGGGAGGTCCCAGAAGGGAAAGGGTCTGCTGATGAAGCCCCCATGGTGATGAGTGTTTCTGGTCTCCTGAGCCAGCCATTTAATTGAATCCAAAATCAATTTTCAATTAGTGGTGGTCACACAACTCATATTAGCTGTGAAGGAAAGAATTTCAAAGAAAGAGCGTGTCTGTGTGAGACAAGCGGGGGGGGGGGGGGGAGCATGCAAATTTGTAATTGCTTTCACCTATATCAAATGAATAACAGCAACTTAACAGCAGAGGGATGTGCTGAGTTATCAAAAATGGGCAGTTGAAGGACTGCTCTTCTGAAGGGCTATTAGCAAATACAGCAATGCACGTTCACATCTAGACATTTGGAATGTATTTTTGTATTTTTCTAAAACAAGGGATAGATTCTTCAACATCCTTTCTACTAACAGATCTACTTCTCTTGTGTAAATAGTAGGCCTGGGTAACAACGGAAAAATTTGTTTCTAAAATTCGTTTTTTGGGGTTTTTTGCATTTTGTTATTTAAAATAATTACAAAATTTTCCTTTTAAAAAGTTCGATATTTACGAAATTTCGTAAATGTGAAAAAAATTACAAAACATTAACGAATCGATTTCCGAAACAATAACGAATCGATTCGTTAATGGCGGACGCGACCGCGAAATACGCTAAAAAACCTCCAAAAACTTCTGAAGCTTCCCTCTCCCTCTGTTGTTGACTGTTGGTGTGATATTATAATTTTTTTCACTAATTAAACAAAAAACAACCATAAAACTTGCCCCAGACATGCGGAAATAATAACGAAACGACCTCAAAACAATAACGAAACGAATACAATAACGAAATACGAAGCATTTACAAAACTATTTAAAAATTCGTTTTTTAAAAAAATTGCTCCAGAATGGTTCGTTATCGTTTTGTAATTGAAAAAATTAATGAATTATTAACGAATTACGAATTAACGAAACGAAACCGCCCAGCCCTAGTAAATAGCCGTGATTTTACTGTTGAGGCGCTAATGATTGTTATACGGATGTTTAATGATTTATGTTACTTGTTTTTAATTG
The DNA here is from genome assembly GCF_037176765.1 of Anolis sagrei. Classification (NCBI taxonomy): domain Eukaryota; kingdom Metazoa; phylum Chordata; class Lepidosauria; order Squamata; family Anolidae; genus Anolis; species Anolis sagrei. The sequence goes on from NC_090022.1 coordinate 141,844,028, forward strand.
CCCTATACTTGTCTTGTGGTGTTTTGTATTGATGTTGTTTACTGCTTTGAGTCACCTGAGGGCTGAGAAAAGCGGTATATAAATAAAGTAAATAAATAAATAATTTTAAAAACAGGGAAATCACTTAAGTTGTTTATCCTTCATCACACAAACTGTCCTGTTATTATCATTTTCATTAGCCAGTAGCCACATGATAGGCAATGCTGATCTTAGCATAGTGAAATGCTTGTGCCATAACCTGGATTGGCTTCCAACAGCAGACATACATCAATAAAGGAAGAATATCTTATTTCCACCATTATCAGTGCAACTCTCTTTTTGCTGCTTTCCCACCTAGCTCCCATAAGATACTAGAGATCTGAATATATGTTTTATATTGTTTTATACTGTTTTATACTGTTTTATTATATTGCTGTTAAATTATATGTTCATGTTTTTTGATGTGGGCGTCATGGGGTGCCGATATGTTAGCCGTCCTGAGTCCCTCTACGGAGGTTGAGATAGGACGGGATATAAAAGCCCGAAATAAATAAATAAATAAATAATGTTCTAACCCACAGTGCAATAACTATTGGAATGCACTGTGCTAGCATTCTAGAAAAGCATCTCAAGGTTGAGGGTGTATATTTCTTTCTCTCCAGGAAAGGCATTGATCCCCTTTGTTTTTCAGTGCTTTCTTGTTTCAGAATAATGCCTGGAGCATGATATCTACACTTCACTGTAAAGTAGCAGTATGATTTCAAAAAGTACATCTTTACATTCAAAGCCTGGATGCAGAGCACGTTACTGTATGTGGTTCCTTTCTTCTCCCCAAATCCCAGAGTATGCCTTTTGTTTGCTATATTCTACAGCTTGCCATCCATTATATATTAGGATGACTAAGGCTGAATCCAGACAGGCCCTTATCCCAGAAGCATCCATGTTAAAATAACGCAGATGTTTCTAGTGGCCTGTCCATATGCGCGCTTTCTGGGGTGAGTTGTCCACACGTTCTCTTGGGACTAGTCCGAGAGAACATGTCGAGGTCCTCCCCCCTCCCCCCAAGCTGCCAGACCCTTTTTAAAAGTAAAAAGAACTTACCAGGCCTGCAGTTTTCCCCTGGAGCAGCTCTCCCGGCGCATAAAATGATGCACCAGGAGAGCGGGGGGGGGGGCAATTTTCCTCCCCCCCCCCCATCATTTGTATGCATCAGGAGAGCTGCTCTGGGGGGAAACTGCAGGCCTGGTAAGTTCTTTTTACTTTTCAAAAGGTTCTCAGAGCTTGGGGGGAGGGGCGGGTATTTCCACAGTTTACTGGGCTTATTTAACCTAGTAAACCGTGGGAATGGTGTCTGGACTGTACTCCAGGCACCGGAGATATTGGACTTATCCTGCACCTTCCAAGAAGGTGCAGAATAACTCCACTATCAAATGATTTCACTACAAACCAGGGTCTGGACATTATCTGGATAGCCCCTCCTTTATTGCGGGAGTTCCCACAAAGGCCCTGTTGCATTCTGTGCTGCTCCAAGATCTATGCAAGTCAGTAATACATATCATCTATTGTGGGAAATATAACAAGTATTTATATATGAGGAAATCGTTTATTTACTAGGAGACAGATGACCATCATGAACATGTGGGTATTTGATGCTTTACAAATCCCTCTCTTTTTGCCTTAAAACATCTAGACAGTAATAAAGCTTACATCAGGATTTTCACTTTCCAAGTCACAAGGGAGACGAACATCAAAAGAACAGCATCTTACATTTGAATTGTCTATAATGATGAACTTTTAGAGATTTAAAATTAGCGGCATGTGGGGGAAAATTCCTTATTTTAAACACAACAAATGTATTACAGTTTGGAGGAATGTTTTAATAGGTTAAATAATATTTTTCCACATTTTTCAAATGTTTGCATTTTTAGTTTCACACATTTTGAAAAGAATGCATAGTTGAAAGGCAGATATCGTTTAGTCGTACCAAGAAATAAAACACAGTTATTGGCTGCCCCTCACTTTTTTATGGGCAGTTATTACAAAACAACAATCACTTTTCTGTCACTATTTGACTGGGATTTGTAAAGTTTTGTCTCCTCCTTAGATCAGGGAGGCCATTCCCCCCATGAAACTTAGTCCATTTATGGCTACAGTGCAGGAAGCTGCTATGCTAGAAAAAATTTGGCTCGAGGAGGAGGTGAAAGAAGAAGAAATTATAACTTCTTGTTGATTTCCAGTAATAGTCAATGGAAGGCAGGATTATTTATTTTTTTAAAATCATATTTGAATTTGGGTACATCTTGAATCAGGCATTCTTTGAATTATTCTAAGTAAGATTGAGCTGTTTTCCAAACTATTGACTCTGTATCCAAACAGTTTCCATTGGAGTTAACTAGGCAAGGGAGATTCCAGATATGAATTCTCCCAGGCAGGAATCAGCCAGGCCTTGAAGCTGCAAGGCTTTGTAATGCAGATCAAGGTTAATTGCAACTTTAACACTTGCATCCAACAGACAATAGTTCTTTCTCCCACCCTGGACCTTCAACAGATATATGAACTTCCCTTGCTTAGTTTCCAATATACCTCACAACCTCTGAGGATGCTTGCCTTAGATGTGGGCAAAATGTCAGGAGAGAATGCTTCTGGAATATGGCCATATAGCCCAGAAAACTCACAGCAACCCAGTGATTCCAGCCATGAAAGCCTTCGACAACACATTGTAGTTTATTGGTGGTGTTAACTGCGGTTATTATTTATTTCTGGCAAATTCATGAATGAGAGATTTCCAAGTCACTCTATTATCAACAGACCGCCTAGGGTTTTGCAGACTCAGTGCTGTGTTTCACATCTGGAATAAGGTCTTCCTCTTTCCCTACTGCCTTCCACTTTACTGACAATTATCATATTTTCCAATAGATTTTGTCTTCTCATAATATGTGCAGAGTACAACAGTCTCAAATTTAGTCATTTTGGCTTCTAGAGTGAGTTCAGGCTTGATTTGCTCTAGGGCCCATCTATTTGTTTCTCAGCAGTCCATGGCATAAGTAGAACTCTTTCCCCATAATGCCAAAAAACTAGATATAATTAAATAAACTATCCCCAATTTAAACTAATTGGAACCATTTAAAATACAGGGTTAGTCAAAATGAATAGGCCAATTCGGGTACAATTAATTTTCTTATTGGCCTATTCATTTTGACTAACCCTGTATAACAGTAAAAATAAAATTTAAGTAATCAGTGCATTAAAAAAATCTTCTATAGAGATAAATTAATATCCAAAAGACTATGTAAACAGATGTCTTCATCTGCTATCAGAAGGAGAATAAAGTAGCAGCCAGCCCAGACTTGCTATTTATTTATTCATTTGACTCATGTCCTGCTTTTCTTCCAAATGGGATTGAAAGTAACTTCCATGGGATAGAGACTGGCATAGATGTCACTTCCACATGAAAGAATTGCACAGTATGGGAAGAGTCACCAAGAGGGACATCTCGAGTGTCCACAACAAGTGTGCCTGTGATGGTGGTGGGACCAAGAGATCCTACAGACACCTTTGGAAACTCAGACTTAAACATGAATATGGGGAAAAAAAGAGTACAGCATTAAAGAATTCAGTTTGCAGAGAGCAACTGGGATACTGATGGAAATCAGATAAGACAGGACTGAAATCCACAAGGTGGAAGGTTAAAATAGGGCTAAAGTGAGATACATGAACACCCAGCATAGGTAAGAACAATATCCTTTTAAAAGCCAAAAGGGAAAATCAAAGAGACTTGGTCAATTTTTTTTTCACCAGGATGTAATGAAATTCTGTCAGTAATAATTTTGACACCTCGGGCCGTGCAAAGGAAACATAAGTGTTAAAATGTGTTAAAAAGAATAAGTCCGAAAGGTGCTGTCTGTATAACAGGCAGGGAAATATTAAATGCACAGTATTTGAAGTGTGTGCCTGGGCTTCCAGCCAACTAAATCAAAATGATGATAAAGGACTGAGCTTTTCTCTTAGAAAAAAAGGAAAGGAAAGTGATGCTGATTCTTGACAAAAATGAAACCAGAGATGGGATCTCTAATGACTGGGAAATGACATGGCTTCAGGACTTGGTACTGAGAATATCCATGCTAGGCTGGTAGGACACAGAGCATGCCTCTGAAAATCTCTAGTTTCCAGAGATAGCGAATATATCCCCTTACTGAGTGAGAAAAGTAAACAAGTGTCAACCACAACTATAAAAGTGGAGTGAAGACAACAGATTGTGGCTAGTCTGTGAGATGCAAGCAAGCTGAAGATACAACTTTGCCAGTTGATTGCAACCCCAGATTGGATGAGATTATGTTGTTCATACTCTAACTGAGATGCCAGACTGAGCCAGTTTTGTAGCTATATTGAATAAAGGCAACATATGTAAATTTACTACAATATTGAAATAAGTTGGAAAATATCAGACTTGTTTTAAGTAAGAAGCCATGTAGTGCAATATACTGAAGATACTGAAATGCTTCCAAATGCTGAAATATATGTGAAAACCAGAATGAAATATGCTTTCAACAGATGACATATAATGTTTCATGTCAGGATTGTAGAAGATGGTATTCTTTACCACAGCAATGTACCGCTAGTAACACATATCTTCGGAAAAATCTTCCCCTAAATTAGATAATATACATAATAAATCTCTGTAGAAGCAATGTGCCTAAACCATGACATATCTATAAAATAAGGCTTTAAATCTTCCTGTGTTCTACTCTCACAGACAGAACAAATAATGAAAATATTTTCTTCTTGCTATTGACAAATCATTGGAAACTAGGATCACACAGTTTTGAACTGATGGGCAACAATGACAGTTGGGTTAAACAAGAGCCACTTTATTGACTTAAAACCAGCTGAATTGTGTTATACCTGGGGATGAGTAAAATGTGGGGGCAACCTTGATGAGGACAAATGACCACCTACTCAGTCCCGTTGGGCGAAACTCCTAAGCCTGAGGAAAATCTAGTGCTATGGGTTGCTCACCTTGGCTAATCATTTACTAGAAGGCAAACATAGGGTACTCCATCCCAAGTTGCAGAACTTTATAAGAGGGAGCAATTCTCCCTGCCCACTTGTCACTAAAAAAATGCCAAGGTGTACACGGAACCCTTATATTCTCCTCCGGATACATTCCAGTGACAACACATTGAAATAATACACCATCCTTAGCCAATCATTACAGTCCCTCCGGTGCAATATGGGGTACAGGTAAAGGGGAGAAAATACCTACCCAACCCTGAAGCGGTCAGCTAAGCTCACTAAAACAAGCCAAAGCAAAGGGGTAGGCTTACTTAAATAGGTCTGGCTTTAGGCCAGGACATGGTACCGAGATAGCCTTGGTCGCCTTAGTGGATGATCTGCGCCGGGAGCTCGACAGGGGGAGTGTGTCCCTGTTGGTGCTGCTGGACCTCTCAGCGGCCTTCGATACCGTCAACCACGGTATCCTTCTGAGATGCCTTGCGGGGATGGGTCTTGGAGGTACTGTTTTGCAGTGGCTCTGGTCATTCCTAGAGGGTCAATCTCAGAAGGTGTTGTTGGGGGACACCTGTTCAACACCACAACCATTGTCTTGTGGGGTTCCTCAGGGCTCAATATTGTCTCCCATGTTGTTCAACATCTACATGAAGCCGCTGGGGGAGATCATCCGGAGTTTCGGGGTACGGTGTCATCTGTTTGCGGATGATGTCCAACTCTGTCACTCCTTTCCACCTGCTACTAAGGAGGCTGTCCAGGTCCTGAACCGGTGCTTGGCCGCTGTGACGGTCTGGATGAGGGCAAACAAATTGAAATTGAATCCAGACAAGATAGAAGTACTCCTGGTCAGTCGCATGGCCGAACAGGGCATAGGGTTACAGCCTGTGTTGGATGGGGTCGCACTCCCCCTGAAGACGCAGGTTCGCAGCTTGGGTGTGACCCTGGACTCATCGCTGAGCCTGGAACCCCAGGTTTTGGTGGTGACCAGGGGAGCATTTGCACAGCTAAAGCTTGTGCGCCAGCTGCGCCCGTACCTTGGGAAGTCTGACTTGGCCATGGTAGTCCACGCTCTGGTTACATCCCGTTTAGACTACTGCAACACTCTCTACGTGGGGTTGCTTTTGAAGACAGCTCAGAAGCTCCAACTAGTCCAATGCACGGCAGCCATGATTTTAACAGGAGCGGAGCGCAGGGAGCATACAACCCCCCTGTTGCGCCAATTCCACTGGCTACCGATCTGCTACCAGGCTCAATTCAAAGTGCTGCCATTGGCCTTTAAAGCCCTAAACGGTTCCGGCCCAAGCTACCTATCCGACCGCATCTCTGCCTATGAACCCACCAGGACTTTGAGATCTTCCGGGGAGGCCCTGCTCTTGATCCCGCCTGTTTCTCAAGCACGGCTGGCGGGGACAGGGCCTTCTCGGTGGTGGCTCCTCGGCTGTGGAACGCCCTTCCTACGGACTAGCACCATCTCTAATGGTATTCCGCAAAAAAGTGAAGACCTGGCTGTTTGAGCAGGCATTCGAATAATTAGTGCAATGATTGCTTAATGAACACTGGAATGGAACAATGGATGACGAATCTGGAACATGTTTTTGATGACGAGACGGCAATGAATGGGTATTGTAGTGACTGTTTATTAATTGTGTAATGTGTTGGGTTGTTGGCTGTGTTTATACTGTAGCACTGAATTTTTGCTGTTCGTATTTGTTGTGAACCGCTGTGAGGCGCCTTCGGGCTGAGAACAGCAGTATATAAGTAAGGTAAATAAATAATAAATAAATAGACACAGCTCAACCCCTAGGAGCCCCCGGTGTCGCAATGGGTTAAACCCTTGTGCCAGCAGAACTTAAGACCAACAGGTCGGAGGTTCCAATCCAGGGAGAGCATGGATTAGTTCCCTCTGTCAGCTCCAGCTCCTCACACAGGGACATAAGAGAAGCCTCACACAAGGATGGTAAAACATCAAAATATCTGGGCGTCCTCTGGGCAATGTCCTTGCAGATGGCCAATTCTCTCACACCAGAAGTACTTGAAGTGATTTGCAGTTTCTCAACTTGCTCCTGACATTAATAAATACATAAAGCACGACCTCTTACATGTTGCATATTAGCACATCAGGCCAGATATCTTTTATGTGTTTAGGTAGATATCTTTTTTTCTGTTTAGGGAGGCCATCAAAGCTACCCATCACCAGTGGCACCTTTTGCCAATAAGTACTGTTTCAAAGTAATTGCAGTTCAGGACTTATTCTGCATTAGGAAAGCATTTTGTGTGTGCAGACAGTATGATTGTGCAGAACACATGTTTTCCATTCCTTGTGCAGAAACATATAATAATAATAATAATAATAATAATAATAATAATATATTTTTACCCTGCCCTATCTCCCCGAGGGGACTCAGGGCGGCTTATAACATCAAACACAGATAGGCAAACATTCAATGCCAAAAACCAAGAAACAGTTATATGCCACCAGTTGGATTTGGGCTGCAGCTCCAAGTATTATGATCAGAGAAGGAGCAGCTTGCCCTTTTACAAGAAGCTGCCAATCATGTATCTATAAGAATAACATTAGAATGAGATGGAGGAATTGATTAGTGCAGATATATGGGTGGCTGGGAGGAAGGGAGTGGTGTCTGTCACACTTCTAAATGCTGTCACATTTCTTCATGAAGGTTCTTTGCATGTCAATAATATCTAGCATTCATTAAAAAGTGATTGAGCTATTTTGATTATTATTTGTATTGCTATACTTTTTGTTGGGATTTTTTCTTTTTAAAAAATAGTGTTAAAAATGTGATTGTCTATAGTCTGAAACAGAACATTCTGTATGTTGCCTTCACATCTTGTTATTTTATTCTGCTAATGGCATAAGCCTTGCTTAAATCTTCCCCCTTTCCAAAAGTTACTAAGACAGCTCTTTCACTGACGAAGTTATATGGGTTGCCAGTTCTACTTCTGTCATGGTCTAGAAATATTTTGATTGTATTCTCTAGATGCTAAATTAGGCAGTATGCACACATTTCCTCTTTCCCTTTTTAAAGTGCAAGGATGGCCGTGCCAATTAGAAACTAGCAGAAGGAAGTGGATTTGTATGCAGAGATTCAAAGGATATCATAGAGGTATGAAGATGAATACATCATTGCTACATCCCCTTTCCTCATGTCAAATCATCTTTATTCTCATCTACTGCTTTAAGGAAGTTGGACTCATTTGTCTTAATGCTGTAAATCTTCAATAGTAATAAGGAATACTAGTCAATAAATACTTAACAACAGTATAAATTATGTACACTAGAATAAGAAAGTATTACAGGGGGAAATGCAGAGACTAATGGATTTTAGGCAAAGAATGCCATAAACCCCTGCAAATACTTGGAGTCTTTACAAGTGAAACAGCATTTGTGGTGATAAAAATGGATGTCTGCAATTGTTATTACAAATTTCTGGATGTTTATTGAAATGTTAAAGAGCCTTGTGTGTGAACTGCCACTGGCAACTGTAATTAAAATTTCCCTAAATATATATAATTTATGGCACACTTGTACTCATTTAATAAGTAAGAATTTAAAGGCTTAAGAAGCCTTTAGATGAATTGCCCCCAGAAGCAATAATGAGCTTCTACATCTTACTCAGTACTTGGACAATCCTTAATGACTTTTTTTTACTGTTGAGATGTTCTTAAAGTTTATTTACCGGTTGTTTTGTGGAAAGGGAAATGCTGGCATGGGAACTGCCTCCCTTTGTCTCCATGTCATGTCATCTGATTTGGTGCCACTTTTTAAGTGAAAGCACAAGGCCCCTTGATTTTTGCACACACAATTTTTTTTTTTTGGAAAATCCAGTCTTGGATAAATACATTCATGGGCTTCTTGTAAAAACACATTATGTCAATCAATCATCTACAATATTTATCTGTCTGTCAGTGTTCATCATGGAAGATAGCCACTGAAAAACAAATGTGTACAATACAATTCAGAAATACAATCACAGAAAAAAAATAAACACAAGCTATTATTTGGACTTAATAAATATTGGAATATTTGTAGAAACATTGAACTGGCCACTTCTCTCACATCTGCTAGAGCTCAGCAGCTGCAGAAGCAACTATAAAACCAAAAGCAGATTCGACAAAGGACTAATCCACAGTCTACTCCTACCATTCAGTCATAAGACATTCTCCCTATCATGATCACACAGATTAAAACAAGTGTGGTTTGCCATTAAGTTGTCAACGTGTTCCTTCTTTGGTCACCCGAGTTCTCCCAGTGTGGTAAATAGCACAATCATCAAGTGGCCAGATTAACATTAACCATCCTCTTGAGATTGTCATAAACTTTGAAAATTGAGGGTATACTATGAGAGAACAATGTCTAGAGGACTTGATAATCTTTCAAGATATTTACTAAAGTAAACAAATGACTTTGTACATTTACACATTCCTAGAGATTATCACATCATGCAGACTTGATATAGTCGTGTTTCCTAAAATCTAATCCCCAATCATTTGCAAAGACAGTAGATCCTTCTTGGAGCTGACATCAAAAACAACTGGAGAAGTAAAGCTTGGGAACACTGGTCTAGACACCTTCTTATGTAATCATATTCTAATAAAGGCTTAACACAATTCTGTCCCATTTTGCAGAGAGTGATAGTGTTCCCTGTTCATCAGCTTTTCAGAGTATGGTGTCCATCTTAGCAAACAGCACAGGAGCAAACCATAGGAAGCAGTTATGAAATCAGTTATAGAAAGAAATAATTTAACATGACTTGAGATTGATTTTATATTGGTACCTGCTATTGATTTATTTGATTATCATTTAAAAATGTAACATTACTGAATCTCAGAATTAGAAGCCACTATCCCTTGATCTTGGTATCTGTCGGTAAGGATAATTTAGTCCTTATTAGGGAGATGAATTGCACATGCATGGGTTATTGTGTTTTTTTTTACAAGACTTTTGGATCTGTTTATATTACTGTTTTCTCTGTTTCTAGTTAGGGAACCCTATGCCCAGACAGCTTCTTTACACAAATTCTCCAACAAGATACAACACTTTTAATCCTAAAAATCCTCAGTTCATTACACAGTATACGGTTATATGGAATTTTAATTCATTACATTATCATTTGACTAAATAATCTACAGAGCCCAAAATTAGCAAAATATAATGGCAAACCAATTAGAAAATGCTTCTGATAAGTCCACAGTAGCCTATGTACTATTACTTCCCTATTAGACTATAGCAAAGCAGTGCACTCTACATAGGGCTGTGCTGTAATTACGCAGAAGGTACAGTTAACATAAAATGTAGCAGCAAGACTGTTGAGGAGCATATCAGGCAGACAACATATGGCCTGAGTCTGAAAGGAGCCGTGTTGACTACCAGTTCAATTCTGTTCTGAATTCAAGGAGCTTATGATGATATTTAAAGCCCTATATGACTCTTGGTACTTGAAAGAACACCTCTACCTATATGTACCTACAGAAGAATTGAGGTCTGCAGGCAGATCTTCCTCCGAGTTCTTCCAGTGGACATCACACAAAGTGGAGAGATAGTGGGAGGACCTTCTCAGTTGCTGTTTGCCAATTATGGAGTAGCTTTCTCTTGGAAGTCTAACTGGCACCAACCTTGATTTCTTTCTGGTGCAAAGCCAAAACATGTTCTTTGAAAGCTTCTAGGGACTCATTTATTCCAAGTGTTTATGTTTTGAATTATTGCAATTTTAATGTGATTTGAATTGTTGGTGTGTTTAATATATTGTGTTTGCATTTTTCAAAGTGAACTGAATCAACTATTGTTCAAAATCATATCAGTAAATGAGTACACTTTTTATGTCAGGAGCAACTTGAGAAACTGCAAGTTGATTCTGGTGTGAGAGAATTGGCCCTTTGCAAGGATGTTGGCCAGGGGATGCCCAGATGTTTGATGTTTTACCATCCTTGTAGGAGTATTCTCTCATGTCCCCAACATGGGGAGCTGGAGCTGACAGAAGGAGCTCAACCCACTCTCCTCAAATTTGAATCGCCAATCTGTGGATCAGCAGTCCTGCCAGCACAAGGGTTTAACCCATTGCGCCACCAGAGGCTCCTTTGTATAAAAACATGGAAAAGCTGAAGAAATCTATAAGGAAAAGACAACAGAAAATGATATCTTATTATCAGAAGGTATTAGAAAATAATAGCTTATTAAATTCTCATTAAATTGTTTGTAGGTCAATATTATATATATGCTTTGCATGTATCAATATTTACTAATCAGCAGTGGCATTATGGCATTGATAAGATATGTAAAAGAAAAAATGAATATCATATCCTTTATCAATCATGAGAAAGGATTTGTAGGGAGAAACTGTTTAATTATCAACTATATCTTAGCTACTTTATTGAAAAGCATTTTATAGTTTTTATAGTTCTACAAGGTTCCACCGCTGTAATTCTTAACAAAACTGAACAAATAATGCAATGAAAATGTGAGAGGATAAGAAATGGAGCAATTAAATTAAATTAAGATCAGCACATTAAAACCAAATGGTATTTTCAGACTGTGGAAGGCACAGAATTGGAACTGACATTGGTTTTCAGTCTTGTTGCATGAAGGAAAGGTGTGGAGACACAGCTTTTCAAATTTGAGTTTTTTAATGAATTTAATGATTTAGTACTATATAAAATAGTATTCTGTGATGGTGTTATCATTCTTGTGAGGCGTTTTAGTTGTATTATCTGGGCGATAATACAACAAAATTTTCCTCCCCCCCCCCTCTTCTGGTGCATCATTTGTATGTGCTGGGAGAGCTAGAAGGAGGGAATATTGCAGGCTGGTAAGTTTTTTTACTTTTCTAAAGCGTCTGGGGGCTTCAGGGTGGGTGGGTATTTCCACAGTTTACCAGGCTTATTTAGCTCAGTAAACTGTGGGAATTGTGTCTGGACTGTAGTCCAGACACCAGAAATAGTGCGTTTATCCCACATCTTCCAGGAAGGCACAGAATAAATGCACTAACAAATTAATTCACTACAAACCAGGGTTTTCCTGGTTCGCAGCAAATTAATGCGGGACTGCCCAGAACATCAATTTTATTGAGGAAGTTTCTGCAATAAAGGGGCTGCCTGGATGGGCCCCCAGTTCAAAGCAGATGTTGTGGGATCTTCTGCCTTGATATTCTGGGTTATATGGCTGCGTTGATGGGCCCTAAGTCTTAATCAGATTTTACTACCAACCTGTATTGTGGTTTTCGTCTTTTCCTACTGCTTTCAACTTAATTAAGCATTATTGTATTTTTCAAATTGTGGCCCAACAACTTTTGAAGGAGGTACATATTCTATGCTTCCTCCCAACAGTCCACTTACACATTTTGTTACAGCCAAGGCAGACAAACATTTACCAAACTCTAAACTAGCTCAGCAAAGTTAGCTTATTTTACCTTTTCATGTCTTTGGCACTTTCAAAATCCATTGGACTCTAGAGCTGATAATTATTCCTGTTTTAAGCAGGACTTGACGGTGCAAAATGCCAATTAGCTGGCTTTTCTGACAACCATAATACCCACTACCTCTCATCATCCTATTGACAATGAGATTGACCATACTGATTGGCAACCTATTATGTCATGCATAAAGCTACAGTCTATACCCAGCTCCCAAGGAAGATGAAAAAACAAAGGAAAGAAAAACATTAAAGTAAATGAAACTATCAAGTGCATGCGCATTGGAGGGGATGCAGTAAATTGGAAAATATTCCTTCAAAATTTCGGCTACATAGCTAAAATGTCTGATGCAGTGTCACATTTTGTATAAAAAGGGAGGAGGGTATAAATGAGACCCTAGAAATTGTCTATTTTTGTCATGTTTGGAAACAACCAATTTTGGAACATCACAAAGAACTTAAATGTATTATTTAATGTGATCTTGGCACCATCACATATGTCACCACCTTTGTGCTTTAAGAATATTAAAACAATAAACAATAATAAAAATAAAAACGCATGCCCATTTTGGTATAAAAAGTATCCTATTCTTCCATCGCAATGTCCCTGCTTTCCCCTCTGGCAACTCAAGATTTGTGATTCAGAGCTAGTGTGTCTTTAACAAAATCCTGTGCAAGTTTTCTCAGAAGTAAATCCTGCTAAGGATTTACTGTCCTAGTTAGGTGTGCATATGGACAGCAACCTAACAAACTTGTAGATATGTTGTGTCTTGGGAGAATTTTTGATTCCTGAAGACCATTTATTACTGTGCAAGGAAGCACAGTAGATACTCAGATTAACTGGGTGCCAAACATATCAATTTTAATGAATTAACTATTAATCTTGACAATGTAACCATGAAACTAGGCAGCATTTCTTGCTCTCTAAAGAATGATAGCAACTACCAATTCTGAATTTATTAACTGTTATTTTATTACCTGTAACAAAATAATTTCCATGGTGGCATAAATCATATAGATAATTTTTTTAAAAAAAGATTTCTATTTTCCAGCTGTTATTGAAACAGATTAGATACCATATCAGAGCATCTGGAGTCCAATTAACAGATCGGGCCACTTTTGCTGTTCTCTTCAGTGACAAAGCTTTGTCATAGAAACCGAACACTGAAATTGAAAATCTGACAGATTCATTGCTGTTAGTGTTGCTAAATGAGTTTCCTGGATTGCTTTCAGAAGGGTATATTATAGGTATGGGACTGATCATCACTCTGTTTATTTTTGTGTGATATCTCATAAATATATCCATTAAAAGAATCTTAAAAACAAGCTAGCAGGTTCATTTATAGCCATTTCATCTTTAGTTCTATCTGATTTTTAAAAATGAAAATCCACTACAAAAATATTTAATTTAGCAGAACCACTTTCTCTCTCATGGGCAGGTAGTAAATCACCTCCACAGATTAATGAGATGGGAGTTAACTTTGAGCAGAGCTTTAAAAGATCATAATGATATGCAGTAAGCATCTGTGCTGGATCCCAGGGTGTTAACCTAGTAGTGGCCTATTAGGTTGCATCTGCATTGTAGAATAAATACAGTTTAGCTGCCATGCCTCAAAGCTATAGAATGATGGAAGTTGTACTTTTACAAGGTCTGCCAAAGATTGCTGGGGTCCCATCAAACCTCAGGTTCCATAGCACTGAGCCATGACTATTAAAGTGGTGTCAAATTGTATTAATTATTCAGTGTAGATGCACCTTTAATCCCCTTCCACACTACCAACATCCACAGGGAATTACCTTTCTTTATGGGATTCTTGCCAAGCAACAGGAGGTCTTCTCCTGACTTTAGATTAGCTGGTATTGAAAGTTTTCCAGACATTTTTATAAGGATTCATTTTTCTTTCCCATTCCTGCAAAACACTAAATGTCATGGGAAGCCATGGTATCTCTGAAACTCATGAAATAGTGACTCCCATGATTAGTTTTATCCTAAAAGTTAAAGAAGTTTTTCAATGGGACAAGGTCAAGGGGATAAGCTTTTTATAGACTAGGTTCCAGAACCTTTGATAGATTTTCTTCCTCTCCACCTATGTCATAGCTTGCGACAACCACAACACCCTCACCTACTATTTCATGGGCAGTCTGGCTTTTGTAAGCCACACTGCAGCCTCATTAAGGAATCTAGGTGTGGATGGGGGTTTCCCCCTCCTCATCCCAGCCACCTTTGTGAGTAGAGCATGGGCTGATGAAAAGGAAGGTGAGCGGAATGTTGTGGCTTTGCCAGCCATGACACAAGGTGGGGGTGGAGGGTGGGGAATGGGGATCAATTATTGTGACTTCCCAGAACTCCCTTCTGTCATACTCCAGAGCAGGAACACCTCTGACCTTAAACACCACACCGGCTTGGTAAAATCAACAACCCATTTATTGTAGAATATATCTAGGCAAAATGTAAAAAATAGCAAACCAGTAAAAGTCCAAAATCCAAGATAACCCATAAGCTTCAAAGGGAAACAAGGTCCATTCGTATATAGAAATCCATGAAGAAAGGTACTTGAAGCCATGAAACAAAACAGCAGGAAATCCAATAGGCAAAACTTAAACTTGGCAAAAACTTGGTACGTGAAAATCAGAGCACTTGATAGCAAGACCATAATAAAATAACAAGATTGACTTGACTGAGGCAACTGTCTCCCAAATCTCATTATAAATCCTATCCAGAATCCAAAACTGAAAGGAAAGCATTGTTCTTGACTTTCCCACCAGATAACGTTTTGTTATCTTTCTTTTGCTGTAGATGAACTGATCACCTCAGTCTTTGAAAGTTCTGCCTCTGTTTACGAAAACTTTGCTTTCTGTCCAAGGTTTCACTATCCTCTCCCTCATTAATTCCTGTGTCTGGCAAATAAATCTCAGCATCATTTTCAGACAGTTGCTGTGAGAAAAGCAGTGAAAGGTCTCTTCCAGGAATGTGGCCTTGCTCAGGCCTCTCTTTTGAACTTAACTCAGGCCCGAGCAAACCCTCATCCCCAGGCCCATCATCAGGAACACCATCCCCATTCCCACCATGAACATCAATATAAACATCAGACACAATCACAGACTGAACAGGCTGACATGCAACACCTCCCACCTATGGAGCAGCTTAGGGAGCCCCAAGTGGGCTGTCAGGTGGGCTCAATCCAGCATCCGGGATGACAAATCAAAACTGCTTTTATGATCAGTGTAGAACAGCACTTGGTTACAGTCAGCCTTCCAATATTAAACATCTACTCCCATTTAAAAAGACTCATATCATGGATGGAAATACAGGAACAAGGCACTCCTTCTCTACAACTATTTCAGCAGCAACACGGCAGATCTTAATAAGGTTGCTCACAGTATCAGAGGTAGATTTAATTGCATGTCCTGTAAGATCAGATACACCATCTACTTATCAATATCCATCTGCCCTCTACAGTGAGGAAACAGGATAGTCTCTCAATAAGAAGAGAAACATATTTGATGCTGGAGGTGACAATAATCCCACCCCACCCTCCATAAGTAGCAGACATTTTAAACTTCCTGGATTGACAATCAATGACTTTTAAGCAGTTACCAGAGGAGGGCAGATGGGTCAAAAGAAGCTTGGAAAGGGAGACAACTGAAATTGTTTATATTTACAAACCCCAAATCATTAGCATGGCTGAGGACCCAAATCAAAAGATGTATGTATCACATATGTATGTTTCCCATTAACAGCCTCTCACACAAAACCACCTTGTAAGCTGTGCAATGCTTCTAACCTGGGTTGTTGGAGAGCAAGTGGATCAGCAGCAATGCGTTCAGCTATTTTCTTTAAACTGAAGACACTGTACCAGATTCTGACAGGGGTCTCCTGGTTTTGCTAGGATGTCCCTTATGGTATGTGTGCATTGTGCCCAGATAAAGAAACATAAATAGATGCATTGCCACCCATCTTTTTGATCTCCAACAACCCAGCAATGTTGAGTGGTTGATTGGAGATTGATGTGGCTCACAAGGTAGATTTGTGGGGGACTTTTGGTCATTACATGGGCAGTACAGGCGTCTGATCTATGTAATGACTGAAAAGTGAGTTGTGAAAAGACAATTGGACTGGGTTGTGACGCAGCTGGTTGAGAGTCAGCTGCATTAAAATCACTACTGACCGAAAGTTCATGAGTTCAAAGCCAGCCCGGGTCGGAGTAAGCGCCTGACCATTTGGCTAGCTTGCTGTTGATCTTTGCAGTCTGAAAGACAGTTGCTTCTGTCAACTAGGAAATTTAGGTACCGCTTATTAAGGGAGGATAATTTAACTAATTTATGAAACCATAAAACTCTCCAGCGGTGTGCAAAAGAATGAGGAAGTACTCCACTGGTGTCACAAGTGGACGGTGAAATGACAGCTCCCCCAGTGGCTGGAATTCAAAGCATACCCTCATGAACCTGGAAAGTTAAATAGCCTCTGTGTCTCTGTCTACATATGTTGTGTGTCTATGGCATTGAATGTTTGCCATGTATATGTGTATTGTGATCCACCCTGAGTCCCTTCTGGGTTGCAAATAAATAAATAAATAAGTAAACCTTACAACATTGTAATTTACTCACAAGATACTAGCTATTTTTAGCACACCATATATAACAAATGTATATGTAACACAAGAATTTGCTTCTTACTTCAAGAGAACAGTTTTCAGTAAACAGACTATATTGCTTTGACATCTCAATACCATCTGCATGACAGATCTGGCCATCAGGTAATAGTACAAAAATATAATTAATAAAAATGACCACAGTAGCATTGTGATAGCTTCCATTTGAAATGCCCAGGCTCTAAATGTGTTTTCATTAGACATCAGACTATTCTAGCATTGCTTAGTTTTACATTTGAACTTGTCATTCCTTTTCTGTCAGGTCCCACTCAGCAGTGAATATTAAATGGCAAAAAATAAAATAAAATCAGGATTTTTTTCAAAGGGCAATACCTGAATAATGTCATATGTTAGAACCTAGAAAGAGTGTCAGTATAAATACTTGAAAGCCTGTCAGCTTCTGTGGATAAAATTTGATGTCTCCAGTCAATACATCTCTCTCTAAAAGCCAGCCCTTGTGTTTTGGAAGAATAATGGTGGTTCAATGTGTTTTAAGTTGCTATATTCATTCAAAGTGAATGTTTTGTCAGAGTTGTGTGTGCATGTGTCTGAAGTGACACCTGTTGAAATATATTCCAGATATCAGTATAACAACTCCAATGTTGTCACAAGTGTCTCTTTGGATATGCAACAAGCCTTTACCAGGATCTTGCATAATGGATTAGCTTTAGCTGATAAAGCTTCTTGGATGCTTTTAAGTACCTACTGGACTTGCCCTTACCTACTGGTACCTTTGGAAAGTCGGATGGGGTATAGGGACAAAGTGGACGCTTGCCCCTAATCTGTGGTGGAAATCAGCCATAGGTTTGCATTTGGTGTACACCTAAGTCACCCCTTTGAGGTATGGACCAGGAACAGAAACCCTCACCTGTGTTTACATAACCAGGGTGAGGGTGAATGGAAATATCCTTGAAATGGGGATAGTTCTGGCTCTGTAAAATCCTTTGGACTTGAGACAGAATTCTTTGTAGGTTTTCTTGGGTGGTTACCCTGGAGATGATAAAGTTGGCTATATCCAGGGACCCAGATGTCTCCCCAAGCTTAGCTGAGGGGTAGGTCATGGACAGCTACTACCCCAGCTTAAATATACAGCAGGTTCGTGCCCCTTTAGTTATATTTGAAAGTCACAAAAAGTTAACTCAGGTAATGTTTTAAATAAAAATTGCCCACACTGTTGTCTGGTCTCTTATTGCAGTGGTGGAATGGCAGAAATAAGCTCAGAAAGACAGGTGAAAATTAATAAATTTGGTGAAGTTTAGTCTGAGATAAATGCTTCAAAGGATGCAAGCAACTTTACAGTGGCTTCTGCAGTGTTGGTAAATTTGTCCAATTTTTCATCCCAAACTTCACATGAGATCTCCATGGAGTTTGTTGGAGGTGGCAGCATTTGAACAGCTGCTTTAATGGTTGGACCAGTGCTTGGGGAGTACTAAAACGGGGGAAGCATGGAAGCCACTAGGTACATTTCATTGCTTATTTTGCACTGTTGCAGCAGCTTGTGTAAACTACAGTGGTAGGCTAAATTATAATTAGGGCTGCATGGAGATTCAGGTAAGTAAGTGCTTGGGTATCTTAACTCTAACTGAAATAATGAATAAATGGTAGAAAAGGTACAGCAACTACAGCAACCACTGCCTCCCTCTGAATGAAAGATATTACAGGTTGAGCATCCCTTATCTGGAATTCCAAAATCCAAAATACTTGAAAAAATTAAGTTTTCCATACGTGTACTGAGAATATGACACCTTTGCTTTCAGAGAGTTAATTGTACCCAAACTTTGTTTCTTGCACAAAATTATTAAAATATGATACAATTACGAACCTCTTTTCAGCCTTTCTATATAAGGTGCATATTCCTTATATATATAGCCTGGAGTTAATAAATGGTGCCATGTCTAAGATAGCTCATTTTGTATGTCTACAAATACAGGCATTCCAAAAATCAGGAAAAAAAACAAACAAATCCAAAACACCTTGAACCCAAGCATTTCAGGTAAGGGATAGTCAACCTGTATTAAATATATAGATATACTAGCCGCCCCCTGCCAAGCGTTGCTGTGGTCCAGTTTTTGTATATGTGTATTGTGTGTATAGATATGTTTGTGTATATGTGTATATGTGTGTTTGTCTGTGTGCGTGAGTGGATATATATATATATAGAGAGAGAGAGAGAGAGAGAGAGAGAGAGAGTTTTGCGCATGCGTTGTAATGCTTTTTTTGCTTTTTAAGTCTCTTCTGCTGTGTTTCTCAGTGTTTTTATGAGTGATGGTCACTCGTTGGCCTGATTGGTGTATTGTGTCCAAATTTGGTCTCAATTCGTCCAGTAATTTTTGAGTTATGTTAACCCCACAAACGAACATTGCATTTTTATTTATATAGAAGAGCTATACTGAGGCAAACCAAACACTTATCTTGTCCAGCTTTCTGTTTCCACTGAGACAAAGTTGACTTTTATGAGATGCTCACAAGCAGGTATAGAAGTGTGATAGCACTCTCACACTTGTTCTACAGTCCACTCCTTTTATTCTATTTTTAATGGTTAACAATATATAGTTATCATGCCAAGTAGTAGCCATTGATAGCCCTCTGTTTCAGGGATTAGCTACTTACTCTCAGAAGTTAGTCACAGAGGCACCAATTCCAGTAAAAGATGCTTATTAAGAGAAAAAAAACTGGTGAGACTGAGGAGTGAAAATTAATCAGATGCATTCCATGATGGCTTTCTAAGCTGCCTGAGCAGATTAATGTTGCAATTTTCGGCACTGGCAACTCAACTACTCAGATTATAAGATTCAAACAAAATTTATAACAAGCTATGTTTAGCTTAACACTTATTGTATTTGATATTAAATAGTGAGTGTCATTGTATCTGAGTCATGAAAGTATGACATTGGGGAACAAGTTGATTGTTCTTTTAACATTGTCTATTTCTATATTGCAGAATTTCTTTATGTTTCTGTACCTTCTGATTTTTTAACCACATTCATGCAACAGAAGAGGTTCCTTGGTTTGCTCCCTTATGTCAGTATTGAGAGCTGTGTAGCCCATGGGTCATGCATAACCCTACCCCCACCCCCCAGCAAAGTATCTGTGTATTCCCTGGGCCCTTCCTCTTTCCCAATCTTGTGCTGAAATCCTACATCACATTTGTAACATAGCATCAAATGACTTTAGGAATTGACCCATGAATCCCACCTTAAATTCAAGGAAACTTCTCTTAACAACAGAGTTGATCAAGTGAAGTGCTTCAGGACTGGGATTCAGATAGGATTTACAAATAACACAAAAATTGAGAACTCACAATCACAGGCAATCACGCTCATGGTTAAGTATGATTGTCTTCCAAGGGTAGAGTCTTGGTGGTAGGTCCATAAACGACTGTGAAGACCTTTTCTGGATCCACACAGTCTTTCACAATGAGGACACAGATTTACAGATGGAAAGCAGAAATGACAAGGATTTGCTTGACATGTCTTCCCCTCATCACATTTCTTTTTTTCACCTTTTACTCATGCCTGCTCAAAAATACATATGACTTCTTTAATTTTTCAACAGGGATCCCATTAGGTCAGCTGACTCTGTTGTTTCTTAATTGGTAAATGGCTGTAATTATTTCCTCCAAACTTGGCCGTGCTGAAAGCTCATTTTTGGTTAGTTGCTGCAGAATTTATAAGAAAACCTATTCAGCCTCATTGAAACTTTGGTTAAGGAGGTAATGGTAATCCCCTTTGCAATGTAGTGCAATTGCTTTTTTGTCCTTCAGAATGCGGGTTCCATCTGATGAACGTAGAGGGTATGTGTCATGATCTTTTGGACCATAAATGACCTTTGAGGCTTTAAAAATGCCCATGTGTTGTTCAGGAAGTTCCTTCTAAAAGAAGGTGTAGCCTCTTTTTTTCTTCTTCATCTGCCCATCTTCTACATTTAGGGTCTCTTGGAATCCTGCTATATCAATACTATAACATTTCAGCTCTTTGCAATAACAGCAGTCCTACATTCAGGATGTCCATTGTCTGTGTGATCCAACAGTGTCCGTATGTTCCACATTCCAAAATTTATTTGTCTTTTTTTTACTGCAAGGTGGGGACCCCTCTGGATGTGGCAGTCCAGTCAGGGATAAATAAAAGAGGCAGACAATATTTAGGGCACCTTTTTTAGCCTCTTCCCTGTATGGGGTGAGCAGAGTGCATCCTGCATAGGGCTTTTCACACATGGAGACAGCTGCCAATCAGCTCAAGTGCCTTGGATCCTGAGTTAGAACAATGAATCGATATCCACTGCTCATGTGCCAATCTGTGGCCAGGGGCTTCCAGATTTCACAGTCCTGCCCCTGTTTCTATTTGCTGATTACCATGGAACTTTTGTTGGTTTTGGTTTCCTTGGAAGACATCTCTGTGTGAATTTGTTTTATGCATGGAGATCAGTACACAGCAACCAAAACACAGCCTTTATAAAAAGAGGTTCTGATCTAATGGCATGGATACCATGATGAACGGTGGCCTCTCATCTGTTGCAGTCTTTGTCTGATTTCATGTTCTATCCCAGAGCAGGAACACCTCTGTACTCAGTCACCAAGCCAGCTCAGCAAGCAGTTTATTGAAGACAATATCAAAGCAAATCAGTAAAATGTTACTAAAAACAGTATAGTCCAAAGATATGAAATAATCAATTGACTTCAAGGTAGAAAGGTTAAAACACAAAATCCAAAGATTCAAAATCTAGGTAAACAAATCAGCATGACAATTCAATACACAGAACTCCAGAAAAATCCCTTGAACTTAGAAACAGGAACTTGGCAGACTTGCAAGATGAAACAAGAAATCCCCTTGGTAAAACTTGAGGCAAGATGTTCATGAAACTCCAACGTTACCCAGACTAATCTAAAATCCTTTCCTTGTCTCATATAAAGCATTTTGTGTCTTTTGAACCATCAAGAAATCATTTCATTTACCTTTACAACCAGATAAGGGCCTTTTTTCTCTTTTCTAATAGGCGCAATGACCCTTGCCAAGCTTGGGGACTCTCCCTAAGTTTATAGATGCTTTTTCTTCTATCTTCTAGCTCATTAACCTCTGCACCTGATAATCCATCCCCAGAAGACAGTTCCCAAGAGAAAGGCTGCTCTGGGTCCCCGTCAAGAGTTTTACCTTCAAAGTCTACAGGAGATGCACAATGTTCATTTTTTTCAAGATTGGAAAACTCAGGCTTTTCAGCAAGGCCAGGACTTGAAATCTCAGAGCCAGGAAATCCATCACCCCCAGAGACATTAGACACAATTACTGGCTGACCTACAACACTTCACAGCCATTATAACATTTCCTTTTTATCAATGTCTGGCGCTCTAGATCATATTGGATTACAAATTTCCATTAGTGCTAACCAACATTAACCAATTTAGTAATGTCTAGAGTGTGGTATCATTCCCAACACTGGTGCTGAAGAAGCAAAGTACTGATGTTCTCTACCTAGGTGAGTTAAACAATGAAACCATTGGGTTTTTAGGTAATCAGGTTCCTTTCTTGCGTTTCCTAGAGAAACTAAGCCCCTTCAGATGTTTTGAAAAGCAACTGTCATCATCCCTTTATGATCTGGCAGTTGACATTCAACAGTCTAACAAGTCAAGAGTTCCTTTTCCCCGCTTTAAAGATTTCCATTCCTATCTAATCTTTATTTTGCTGTCACAGACCATTAAAACAGAAGATCTCCATCATAACAAGCAGTATATAAAACAATGTAAGGCAGACAGTGGTAATATCAAAACAAGATAACCTCCATGTGCCCTTGATGTAAAGGAGAGATACACTAAAATTAATACTTGAGTGGAAGATAACAGGTAATGCCAAGGATCCCCAGATAAGGGCTAAGAAACAACCCTTGCCTGAAGCTCTGGCTAAGTGCTGCAAGTTAGAGTTGACAGTACAAATGGTCTGACCTAGTGTGTAGCAGCTTTCCACGCTCCTCTTCACTCTGAGCTTAACAATAGATTCCCCCTCTACAATAAATTACTATGATCTGACCCTATTGTAGCTGACTGTTGCGGCTGCATAAATATGGAGGACTCCATTATCTTGTGCAAGACAAGGATTTCCCAGGAGACCACTGGCCAAGCAAGAAATGAAGCTGTGGCATTGAAGCTGCAAGAGAAAAGAGTCAAGTGAGCAGTTTCCAATCTTTGAGCAAAGAAGGAACCAGAACAGGAAGTGTGTGTTCCCTTACTCCTCTCAGAAAAGAACCAGGTGTTGAAACCTGCCCTGGAAAGAGCTTTAAATCTGCTGTCTTTCAGGTTTTACAAGAATAATATCTTTCATTTTACAGCCACCACATTATTATTTGAAGAGCCAAGATGAAAGAAGGAAGTCTTCCTTTTTGCATTTCAAACACCTTTCTTGGGTATACTTGTTTCCTACAGAAACCAAAGCTGCAAATGTCCAATCAGGCATCTCTTGATATTATTGAATTTGCTCCCACTACTCACCTTTCTCTTTGAAGTCTGCCTTGTTAGGAGATTGTGCTTCACAGAAGAATGCAGATAAATTATTCTCAAGTGGAAGTCTGGCATTCTTCTTTTAAAAGCTTGGCAATCTCTTGTAAAATTATAGTTTCATTTACTTGGTGGTAAGTTCTTGATGAGGTCAGTTTAATGTAATTCCCAATATTTCCTTTCCACTAACCTTGGGAAGTGGAATTTTATTATTTTCTTTTGTGAAAGTAATGATTTAATGAGACTCATAACAATCACTTTCTCTAAACAAAAGATTTTAAGAATTCTTAAAGCAATAAGTATGAAGCACATCTTAGAAAGGGATATATAGATAGAAAATGTTTCTCTCTGTGTGTGTTTCAATAAGACAGAGCAATACCAGCCACTCCTATATCATTATAATTAGGTGTCATGCAGAACTACTGGAATTTCATAACTTGATCTTCGCATACTGATACCAAGGTTATTGCTAATGGGAAGTCGGTTCTAAATAAGGTAATGTGAGCTTTTTACTCAGACCAAAGGAATACCAAATCTCTCTCTTTGCTCTTAATTTATAGACAGGAGAACATTGCGAACAAGCTTTTTACACGAGCAGTTACAACAGGCTGTTAGCAAGGTTTGAACTTCTGGAAACCTCCAGAGTTAAATGACACACGAGCTATGTTGAGGCATCTAAGTACTTTACATTACAATTCTTCTGTACAGAGTTTTTTCTTTAAAGAGCAAATGCTTACATGGAAGAAATTGTAATTATTGTTTTATATATCTTACAGACACTTGACATTATATGCTGTAGTGTACCTGATCAAATGATTGTTCGGTAATTACACCAATACAAGCCTAGTTCATTGTACCAGCCAAGAACTTGGCTCAGGATGAAGACTGCTGAAGTCTTTTCTCCCTTCACCTATCAATTCTGGTAGCTCTGTTGTTTGTGATAATTTGTTGTGTTTATTCTTTTTGTGTATTTGGATGGAAATCATCTCCAGGCATTTCTCAATTGCATTTCCCAGCATTCCGATTGACTATTGCCCATACTGGCTAGGATGCTGAGCCTTATGTTCCACAAACACCTGAAAGTCTGTGTGAGGGTCGTTCTACACTGGCTAAAATTTGAATAGAATCAGCATTTAAAATGCCAATTCCACCTGCATTTCTCAGTCACACAGGGAGAGGGGTCAAACCTTACCTCTTTGGCTGGGGGTGGCCAGATACTCACCCCTACCAACAATCCCTATGCTCCTGACAATCCCCGTGCAGATTGTTAATCAGTAGGGGTTTGTTAAGGGCTAAACAGGGGGCAGGAAGAGGAGGTTGCCACTGCCATCCTCCAATGTTCTTGTCCCAGGAGCCCCCCACCCCCACCCATACGAAGGTTGGCTTAATTTCCTATCTCTCTATGAGTTCGTCCTTACAATTAGTTCTCCCCCCCTTATCTCACCCGGAGTTTTTAAATCATTTTATGTACATGCGGCCAGCCTTTGTCTGTCTGTCATTATGCTTAGTTCCTATGTTTTGTACATATTGTTTTATATGCTTTGATGTTTTATATTTTACTGTTATGTTGTTTATTTGATTGCAATTTGTATTGTTATATTGTAATTTTTGTTCGGGCTTGGCCCCATGTAAGCCGCTCTGAGTCCCCTTTGGGGAGATGGTGGCGGGGTACAAATAACGTTTATTATGATTATTCCCCACGCTAGCTGAGGGCACTTCCACATAGCGCAAAATCTGGTCTGAAATGGGTTTAAATTACCTGCTTAGGGGTGGGTGTCTGTCCCCACTCCCCAAAAATTAAAATCAGGATGGCCTGAAACCACTCTGAATCCCCCCCCCCAATTTTCTCATAAAAATTAAAGTGCCCCAAAAGTGTGAGATGGCAATGGAGACTCACCCCCAGGTAGTCCCAGGACTACCCAAAATGAGTCTCCATTGGCCTAATACCTCATTAGATCCGGGCCTTTCAGAAAGGCCCAGATCTAATGGAGTATCTAGTTAATTTGGGACAAACCAAGGAAACCTTGATTTGTACTATTTCTGGGTAGTCTCAGGACTGCCCAGGGTTGAGTCTCCATTGCCATCTTGCACCTTCATTCCAAACTAATTTGTTTTTACAGGAGGTGTTGTTTCAATGCCTCTTATGAAAACCAAGACAAGTTCCAGTTTTGGGGCCTGTCTGGATGGGCCTTGAGTCTGGAGAGTGGGGATGATTGTGGGGATGTCTTCTGGAATCATAAATGGCAATCTCAGGAGACAATCCCCACTGCTTTCATACCTGTAAAGGTCTGGATCTTCCAGTAAAATCCAGAATTTTGAGAGTGTTTTTAAAATGGATAATCTGTTTTATTCCAGGTTGCAACTGATTAGCTTGGAGTATCATTTGAACATCCCAGACTAATTCATTTCCAATGCCACATTATGTAGCTGTTTGGTAGTAATGTGAATGGTATTTGTTTCTTTTGTTTCATTTCTTGTTTTGTTCCTTTTGTTTCATTCATTGTGCACAAAATGATAATGCCCCCTAGGGTATGAAAATAGGTTCGAAAATGAAAGAAAGCACGAATGGTTACCATCTATTCACTTTTTTTCGGACCATGTGGTGTTCCTCACATGGGCCCACTGAGAAGCATTGCCACGTGCTATTTATTTACCACTGTGACCTGCCTGTTGTGCCAATAGGAGGATAGGTATGTCATCAACTTTGCCTGCTGCCCGCCTCACCTTGTCTGCTCTGCAGATGGAGGGAAAGGCATCACCGAAATACTGGTATTTTAAGCCCAATCTTTAACCTCAGTTCTCTTCTGCAGATGGAGGGGAAAGCATCACAAAAATAATGGTATCTTAAGTAACTGTGCTGTTTTTCATCCAAAATGGAAAATGGAATATCGGTGGACAGGAAAAGAGATTTAAAGATGGGCTCAAAGCCAACCTTAAAAACTGTGTCATAGACAATGAGAACTGGGAAGCCCTGGCCCTTGAGCACTCCAGCTGGAGGTCAGCTGTGACCAGCAGTGCTGCGGAGTTTGAAGAGGCATGAATGGATGGCGAAAGAGAGAAATGTGCCAAGAGGAAAGCATGTCAAGCCAGTCCTGACCAGGACCACCTTCCACCTGGAAACCAATGCCCTCACTGTGGGAGAACATGCAGATCAAGAATTGGGCTCCACAGTCACCTACAGACCCACCGACAAAACACTGACCTTGGAGGACTATCCTACTCGGACTTTGAGGGATCGCCTAAGTAAGTAAGTAATCGAGGACATAATTAAGGATATAAGGACAAACCATGCAATTGCAAAAAAAAAAAAAAATGGAAGGGGAAGGAAATTTGTCCCCATTGCCACCAGTTAAAGAAGAAGTGAAATAACAGGAACGGGTACTGGGCTGTGTGTGGTGTGTGGAACATCTTTGACATTTGGAAGGAAGGAATGATGCGCTCCCTGCTTTGCCCCCCCCTTGCTGATGCTCCTGGTGAAGTTGGGGGGGGGGGCGGGGACAACAGGTGGAAAGAAAGGAATGTTTTTAAGGAGATGTTATTTACAGAAATAAAAAAAATCCTTTAAAATCAAGGGATGACCTAAATGCTATAAAACTTAGTGGGCTAAGCATGGTAGATGTGTCCTCCATGTGTGGTTATTTTAACCCCTCTAGCTCTAAAACTGATAGTAAGGGAAGCCTGGGAAGGCTACCCATGTTGGCCAATGGTCCAAAAATTGTTTATTGGGATCTAGAATGAAAAAACTCATTCAGAAAGGTGCCTGTTTTTGGGAGGGACATTTGAAAACAAAAGCAGGGCCTTCCAAATGAAACAAAATGAAATGGATAGCGATTCTATACAAATGCACAAAACTACTGTATACATGGGACTAGAGTCCCACAGTTGATATAGATCATTGAGTTCCAAACTCTTGTCCTCCAAGTGTTTTAGATTTAAATTCCCAGATCGGGGATTATGGAAACTTATGTCCAAAATATTCAAAAGACCAGAACTTGGGAATCATGTTTTAGATTAACATGATTATAATATACTCTACAGAATACAGCAAAAATACATTTGTAGAAATATTTTAGACAAGTAACAGATAATAAATAAAACTCAAAAGCTTACTAGTTCCCTGCCTCCTCAACATTTATTGAAGGGAATTGCATCATTTTAAAAATGTCTAGACCAACTGGATAATTGAAGACTTATCTCTAGCTCCCTTAATATTAATCTTCAATTAAAAGAACCAGCCATGGTTGTGGTAAGTCATTTAGTCCAAATGGATGATTAATATATTTGTTTTCCTTTCTGTGTGGAAAGGCCAGGACATCCCTAATACTTGAGAGATTGAAACTAATTATTAGTAAACTGTGTTTAATCTCTCCTGTTTGACCAGACACTGCCATTCACAAATTAAAGAGCTGAGATATCGATTACCCATACAGTCTATGGGTAGCTGACTACAGTATTTTTGTTGATCTACTATTCTTTCATGCCTCTAATCTTCTGTGAGATTTCCATTTCAGCATGTTCTGCATTAGCATCCTAACATATCGTAGCTGTCACTCCACAGACAGTTAGAGATGTTTTCTGATACCCTACATTGGTTACTTAGGGCTTATTCAGACAGGCCCAAAAATCAGGACCTGTCTCGGTTTTACCGGAGGCATCCAAACACTGCCCCAAGTAAAGCCAAATTAATTAAATACCTAATAAGATCTGAATCTTATGTAAGATCTGGGTCCTATCAGGTGTGAGCCCTGTGTGGATTGGACCCATGGGCCATGTCACATGATCCCCAGGCCCAATCCACACAG
This sequence comes from Anolis sagrei, assembly GCF_037176765.1. NCBI lineage: Eukaryota > Metazoa > Chordata > Lepidosauria > Squamata > Anolidae > Anolis > Anolis sagrei. The sequence continues at coordinate 141,872,375 of NC_090022.1, forward strand.
CCATCTTGGTTTTTCAGGCTCTACGAGCCCAAAAACCAAGAGAGCCCCTGGCCCCTCCTCCCAAAGCCCAAAACGTTGGCCCTAAAACTTACTTGGAGCAGCTGCCAGGCAAGGAGCCTTCTTGTAAATTCTTCTGGCATGCCAAACTGGTATGTGAGGAGAAGGGGAGGGATTTCTCTACCTACTCTCCTTCTCTTCACATGCCATTTTGGCACCCCAAATCTGGAACAAGGTTGCAGCAAGGAATTTCAACAATGGTCTTTCTTCTATTTGTTGCACTTTCATTCACCAGTTTCCATGATCTAACAGCTGAACAGACCTTCAATTGATGCAGCTGTTGGCTCTGTTTGTGAACCGCTGTGAGTCGCCTTCGGGCTTGAGATACAGCGGTATATAAGCAAAGTAAATAATAAATAATATTATTAAATACAGACCAGTTGTAGATCCATTCTACTAGATTCCAAATTTAGAACTGCAATACAAAATTCCAATCACCATTGGGTTTTTTAAGGGATGGGGAACTACTTGAATCTTCTTGTAATTCTGAAGAGACCTGCATCTTTAGGACCTTATCACATGGAGCTTGGTCTCTATCTTATAATGCTGCCACCCATGTTCTCAGGGCTCCATCCTACAACACTGCCAGGACGGAGCTAGGATGAAACACTGCCAGAAGTAGCTCTGTATCATGTGATCGGCTCCGTCCTGACAGTATCATAAGATGAAGCCCTGAGAACATAGATGGCTACCTATGTTCTCATTAGCTAAGCCAGGGACAGCACGGGGAGAAGCCAGGCAGTGACGGTTTCCCCTGTGTGGTTGTGAAGGGGATGATGCAGGCAATGCAGGGCACTTAAGGACACTTTTCCCTGCTACCTGATGGATTTGTTCCACTGCCCAATGGATTCCCCCACTGTTCCCCATATTAAGGACCTCAACATGATGAGATCCATAGTTTCCTTGTTTCTTACTTAGTAAAATCCACTACTGTTAATTTTCTGGAGGAAAGGAAAGAGCATCTTTTCAGTATGAATCTCTCAGAATCTTCACATGTAATGTTTTCATCTCAAAGTGCACTTGGAGTTATCCTGCAAAGAGAAACGTACTGCAAATAGGCTGGATATTGCATGCAGTCCTGGTTGCAACTAAAAAGCTCCACCATGCCAGCAATGATGAGTTGCAAGCTATATGTCATAGCAAGTCCTGATGAGGTGTCAAGTGAGAGCCAGATGTTAAACTTGGGTTTAGAGCAGGAAATCACAACTGAAAAATACACCGAGAATCACAGGCAGAAAATAAAAAAGCTCACAAATATAGTTATGCTGGTTCAGAGAGAAAAAAAAAATGACCCAATAGAGTTTCCCCAGAATTCTCCATTACACTACATGGTACAAAATGTAATGTGTTAAGTGAGGGAGAAAAACAGAAATGCCTTTAAATTAGTCCAGTTGTTGTAGCTATGAGTTGTTTAGATAAACTCAGTCCCTCAACACAGAAATTGTGCTGATTGAATAACTGGTAGGTATGGAGGCATCACATAATACCATGTAGTGGATACTGTGACAAAGAAAACACAAAATCTGGTTGCAACCCATTGGCCTTTCCATTCTCTAGAGTCAAACACAGATTTCTAGTGACTGGAAGAACTGGCAGTGCAATCTCTTTTCAGGTAACAGAAATTATTCTTCCTCTAGTTATATATTCTGCCCTGGGGTCTGATGTTTTCTGAAGATATTTTTTTTCTTTGCCCATAAACAAATCCTAGAAACAAATCTTCATATTGCTTTCCATAAAGGAGATCAAGTCTGGATTATCAGAGCTACTTTTCTGTACAAGGTGACTGTGTGATGGGTGTACAAGGACCTCTCATCTGGATTTAATTCAGGTATTGAGACTGGGCCATGATACAGATTTCAACCACTTTAGATCTCATCTGTCTGTATTGATTCCTGAATCTGAACACAGATTTGGAAAACAAAAATCAGAATATTGAAACTCAAATATTTGGTTCTATCATTGCATTGAGAAACCAAAATAATTACCATTGGTTGGTTCCTATTGATTAGTCTCAATTAGAGGAGACACACTGAATTAACTATTGAACAATATGTCAACATGGAGATAAATCTCATTAACTCAACTGGTTTACCCTAGTTGGAGCTAACAATACCATTTCAGACAATGTGGTCTGTCTCCTTCAGAGCAGATAGACTCTTGGAGATTGCAGAGAGGCCTTTTGGGAAACTTGGAACAATCCCAGCCTCCCTAAGCTATTCCGCAGCTCAGCTCAAAAGAATGCAGACACCTTACATGAATGACGGGAGATGTTATTGTCTCTGCTAATCAAACTGTCCCAGTACTTCAGCAGTTTAAACTCTCTGTGCTACAGTGCAAGGACATGCTTTGTCTTTTCTTGGAAAGATGATTAGATAAAAGGATGACATAAGTCAGAAGATATAGGAAGTGTGTCTCTGATGGCCCTTAGCCCCTTAATAATGGGAGACTGGGTGTGATTTCTGCCTTTTATTTCTATTTAGCAATCCAATTCAATGTCTCAGGTTTCAGATGCATTTCTACATTATACATGTTATGTGTTGCTTTCATAAGTTGTGCAGTTACTGACCTTGTTGTATTAATTACTTTTTTGTGATTGTACCTTGTCTCTTTTGTTGTGTTTTAATTTTCTTTTATTGCCAGTTTCCCTGAAGGCCTGGTGTGCAGGAAATTCATGTGTGAATAGCTGTTGATATTTTATTTGAGCCTTTTAGATAAGGGTTGGTTTTTGTGATGTATTGGTCTTTCATAGTTCCATAAAACTATCAGGGCTTTTTGGTGTTTTTTTAAAATTGTAAAAATTATGAAATGCTGATTCTGTTTGAGTCTGCAGAGCAACTGAAAAAGAGAAGGGTTAAAGGATTGTTTTTATTTTCTTCTTGATATATCACACATTATGCATCTGGAACATACCATTCTAACATTGTTCATTTTCTTCAGATCAGTTATATAAAACAAGCATTGAACAAGTCATTGAAATGTTTTATTTAAAGTCATGTTTAGAAAGCAAATTGACAACAGTGTATGAAGCCAAATGTAAACTGTCTTCAGTCCGGAATTCCTGCTGGCGAGAAAACACCAATTCTCTCTTGTAAACAGAGTTACTACTTAAATGGGCTACAGCAGTCATGCTGCTTGTCCATTAATTAGGAGCTCTGTACTGTGCTGAAGCTTTTACTGGGCAATTGTTCCAAACCAGCAGGGGTGGAATTCACTAAGCTAGTCATTAAAGGTTATTCTGCTATGTTTGCACTGGAAGACATTTCATGGGGATATTTGAGTTGCTTCATGCTTATTTCCAATAAATACTAATAAGAAGGGTGGTAGCTGAGCAGCGAAAGAGTTGTACACTGGACTGGCAGCTCAATTTCAGGCTCAGAGGGATCCAGGTCATATGCTGTAACTCTGACGACGCTGAATCCTAACCTCAGTATTATGACAGCCATTAAGAAAATCTTCATGACTGACAGAGTTGCTTAAAATGGCACTTATATGAGCTGGATCTCTATTTTTACACAGCTATATAGTCAGTTTGTGTCATTCTGTCTTCATTACATTTTGACCACTCATTTATACCAAAACATATACATAGTAATTTTGCTTTGACACTTTAAAACCAATCTGACATTATCTGAAAGCAAGCAGATTATATTTGCATTCTGTACTATTTACCTGTAAGAAGGTCCTTTGGATGTTACACCCTCAAATGATAAGGCATCCATTGACCATAAAGCATGACTGGCAATTAGGTGGTCAGAAGCAGAATATGGAAATACTGTATTTTCCAGCATACAAGGTGACTGGGATTATAAGACGACCCCGACTTTGAAAGATAAAATAAAGAGTTAGGCATTAAGACTATTCCTCTTCCAACATTATTCCCCCACAGCACCCACCGCTCTCCTTTCAAGGACCTCCTCCACCCTCATTGCTCACCTGCTCTGAAGGCCACTGGGCATGCCTAGGCCCAAGGAAGTGCCTCCGGACGATGACTTCCAGCAGCCCTGGGTGGCAGCATGCCTTGGATATGTTTGCTGAGGCATTCTGGGAGCCATAGTTCTCTGACTCCTACTGCTCGCAGAATGCCTTAGTGAACACGTCCAAGGCATGCCACCATCCAGGGCTGCTGGGAATAGTCATCTGAAGGTGCAAGGAAGCGCCTCTGGATGACTCCCAGCAGCCCCATGTGGTAGTATGTCTTGGATGTGCTCGCTGAGGCATTCTGGGAGCCATAGGAGTCAGGGAACTATTGCTTCCAGAATTCCTCAGTGAGCACATCCAAGGCACACCGTTGCCCGGGGCTGCTGGGAGTAATCCAGAGGCACTTCCTTCCACCTCTGGATGACAACTCCCAGCAGCCCTGGAAGGTGGCGTGCCTTGGATGTGCTCGCTGAGGCATTATAGGAGCAGTAAGAATCAGGGAACTACAGCTCCCAGAATGCCTCAGTGAACATATCCAAGGCACGTTGCTGCCCAGGGCTGCTGGAAGTCATTGTCTGGAGGCACTTCCTTGGGCCTAGGCAAGCCCAGTGGCCTTCGGAGGAGGTGAGCGGTGAGGGCAGAGGAGGTCCTTGAAAGGAGAACGTGGAGAGCAGCGGGGGCTGCAGGGAAAGCCCAGTGGGTCATCACCCCCAGCCAGTCACTGTGGTAATGCAGTCTGCCTCTCCTCCTCCCCATGCCTGTCCTCCCTCCCTCCCTCTGCCCTCCTCCTCCTCCTCCTCCTCCCTCCCTCCTCAGGCCACACCACTAAGGGAGATTTTATTCTTTTCTTTTAATTATTATTATTTTAATTTATACCTGGTGTACTAGACAACCACTGACATTTCACAAGATTTTCCAGGCTTAAAAAGTCATCTAGTACGCCAGAAAATATGGTAACCACTAACATAGATCTAGCTGCTCAAGAGGGAGCAAATGTGCTACAATGTTTGACTAGGATACTGGAAGACCAGTACTTGAATCCTCACTCAGCCATGGAAACTAGGAGGGTGTAACTTGGCAAAAACATGTACAATTTTCAGTCCTGTTTTTGGCTTCACTACCATTCTGTTTACCTCGGAAACAACCATAATTGGGAGGGGGTGCCATTTTCATGCCAGTAAGATTTGGTCCATTGATGCCAATGGGGAAACTTTAGAGGCTCGTTTCTTTGTGTTTTTAAGACCCATCATCATGAAATTTGCCACACTTTTAGGCCACATTTACAAATGCAGACCTGCTAAGTTTCATAATGTTTCACCAAAAAATGGGGAAATGTATTAAGTTTATATCGTAAGTCCCAACCAGAGTGCGCCACAAGAGGGGGCAGAAATGGACACAGTCAACTAGGCTTCTGATTGGCTGAAAAAGAACAGAGGGAGAAAACAGAGAGAGAAAATACTTCAACTCCCATCATGCCCCAGGAGGGAGTGCAGAGGCTCCTTCAGTACCTGTGCAATGCAAAGTCCTGCTGGGAAAGCTAGTCCTTGGAGGTGGCCTGGTTGATGGGAAAGAGAGACTAGGCCTTCCTTCTTGGTGGCTGTCCATCAATTCTACCCATAGAAGCCAGAATGACCTTCTCCCTGCTGTCCTTTCAGTGGCAAGCTAAAACCTTTATATTCAGGCAGGCTTTTAAAGATGAAGGTGTTTAAGACCTAGTCAGGGGTGCTGTGGTTTTTAATTTAGGGGATGCTGTGGGTGAGATTGGAGGGATATTAGTTTTAAATACTATTATAATATATCTAGTATATTTTAATTTTGTTTTTACCTCACTGCTACCATTTAATTGCTTTTTAACTTTTGTGTTGTGGCTTTTAAACTTGCCTAGTGGGGGGCCTTGAGTCCCCATGGGGAGAAAGGCGGAGTATAAATAATGATGATGATGATGATGATGATGATAATAATAATCGTCAGTCTTGTATTTAGTCTTGTATTTGTATTCATGCCTTCTAAATACTTTGTCCTCCTGGGCGAACTGCAGCATTGAACACTGAAGAGGAATCCAAGTCCATTAATCAGTAGCTTCAAGGATTACGCAGGTGCAAAACAACCATCTGGGAATTTCACTGAAACAAGCAATCAGCAAATTGGCTTATTGCTCCAACATACAGCTGCTGTTTTTGCCACTGATGCTAGGTCTGGCATATATATTCCCCATAAGAGATGCAATTGAAGAAATTGATGCATTAATCAGAAATTTTGTTCAGTGTCAAAATTTGCCTGTCCTGCAGTGTAGCACCTAATATAGCTTGGTGGTGGAGTGGCAATATTTCTGAATCATTCAAACTCTCCCTTCTTCAGACAAAGATGGACAGGGCACCTATCTAGGCCTAGACAACTGATGTCAGTTAATGTAAACAGTGGGGCCAAGAGACTGGCCATAAAGAAGTTTCTAAGATCAATTCAATCATCCTACAGAAGTGATGCACTGGTAAATTCAAAGCATTAATTCTCTCCTCCCACATCTTCTTCTATATATGAAATTAGGATTCTTGACAATATCTTTTAGAAACACTATAATGAAGTTTTGATTAAGACTTGTTAGAAAATATAATCTGTTTTTAAGAATTGATCTGTGTGATGGAATAACAATTTCAGACAGTTTATGCTTGCATTTTGGGTTGTAAATGTGTTTTCATTTTGGCACGTGTTCTTACCTGAAAGTGGAGGCTGGGAGCAGAAGAGATGGAGTACTTAGGAAAATCTGGATTGATGAAGATGCTAATTTGAGAAGACTAAAAAGGTAAAGGTAGTCCCCTGACATTAAGTCCAGTCATGTCTGACTCTGGGTGTGGTGTTCATCTCCATTTCTAAGCCGAAGAGCCAGGGTTGTCCGTAGACACCTCCAAGGTCAGGTGGCCGGCATGACTGCATGGAGCGCCGTTACCTTCCCGCCGGAGCGGTACCTATTGATCTACTCACATTTGCATGTTTTCGAACTGCTAGGTTGGCAGAAGCTAGGGCTGACAGCGGAAGCTCACACCGCTCCCCGGAATCGAACCTGCGACCTTTCGATCAACAAGCTCAGCAGCTCAGTGCTTTAACCCACTGCGCCACCAGGGGCTCCTTGAGAAGACTGGAAGACAGTAATTTGATAATTCTTTGATCCAGTTAGAAGAACACACTGGGACTCAATCCCTACAGCAGCATTCACTGCAGTAGATGCTCCTGGGAAATGCCTTCTTTGTAATTTCTGAAGTAGAAGCAGAGGGAAAGCTTTCCAGATACTATGAGTCAAAATGCTAGGGCATCAAGGAAAGTGACCAGATTTACAAGATAGCTGTACTGTCTCCTATTTCCCCTTGCCCTTTTTCATAGCTAGGTAGGAATTTTTGGCTATCATTTGGGACTTCACACATGGAGGTATGCTACATATCCTATGTTGAGCTATATTTATTTATTTACACTATTTATACCCCGCCTTTCTCTACCCCAAGGGGGACTCATGGCGGCTTACATATGGCAATTATTCAATGTCTTAAACACATACAAACATTAAGCTTAAAATCAATTGAATTAAAATTGATACATACTAAACATTTAAAAATTACATTCAATTTTAAAATCACACCATCCAAAAATAACAGTCTAAGGCCATTCCGTAGTCATTGCATATATTCCACAGAGGAATAATTCCCAAACTCTAATCCTCAATTGCCTTGGCAAATGATCAGGGGTTCTGGGAATTTGAAGCTAAGGAGACCAAAATATATAGAGCCATCCATTCATCCAGACTTCAGGCTGACTTTAAAAGTTTTGAATTAAGTAATATTGGGGCCAAATTAGTGGAGGAAGCTATTCAACTTCATCACCTACACAATAGGCTGCTATAATATCATTCTCTTGCTGCTCTGTTGGATTGGTTTACTTTAGGTTGATTTTTCTGAAATTTACTAAAATGAACACATCACATTGTTGAGATAGAAAATAGTGATCATTCTAAAAAGAAAGGAAAACCAAACCTAGAATGCAGGATTCAAGGACCTCACACATACATACGCAAATGCTTTTACTTTGCAGCCATTGAAGGGCATACAATTTGGAATTCGCTCTAATATATTTTGAATCTCATCACAGATATGTAAAATATGCCTATAGTCATATTTCAGAATCTTGTTGACTTGAAGACCATATTCCTTGAGTTGGGGAAGTATACAAGGGCAAACCTTATGTACTCTGTGAACAATTGCATGATAGACCAGAAATGCAGATGACTGCACAAAACAGGAGTGTGCTTGTATAACCCTTTTGCATTGTGGGATTTTTCTGCTGGTACATTTACAACAAAGCCTCTTTGGATCTCTTAAATAATTGAGTTAGAGGGATTGCTTTGATTGTAAAGGGTAATAGGATATCAGAGAGGTCAGCAGTGGATATAAACACATCCTGGAGGCAGCAGCACCTTTTATATTAGTATTGACCAATATTAATGGAAGAAGGATTTGTGGGGGTCAAGAACTCCATTATGAGGAGCATAAAGCCTTTCAATTCCTGATGTTTGCCCTATGAAATATGGAAGGAAACAGAGAGTTACTGATTGATTGCTTGGGAAAATGGTGATACCTTGGTGTGCATTCCAGTAGAAGGAAGACTTTCACTATTGTCCTAGGAAATGATGTGTTTGCATGACAGCAGGTGTTCACAATCCAATTCAAAACTATTCAAAATATATTTGAAAGCTATATTTCGAATCAACTATATTTGAAATGTAGTGTTGGGGAAGAATAAATAAATATTTGTCCTAGAGCTAATCAATTCTGAACTCTCCCTGCAAGCCAAGATGCCTAAACCAAGACTGTTGTACTTTGGATATTTCATGAGAACTCATGGATCATCAGAAAAGACAATAAGGCTTACTAGGGTTGAAGGCAGCAGGAAAAGAGCAAGATAATTTTTCCAGATGGATGGACTCAATCAAGGAAACATTGTCCCTCAGTCTGCAAGACCTGAAAATCACAGGCCTATATTTTTTCTCAAATATTTTGTTTCAGGGCCCTTCCAGACAGGTCTTATATGCCAAGATCTGATCCCAGATTATCTGGCAGTAGGGACTCATATAATCCAATTTAAAGCAGAAAACCTGGGATCAGATCCTGGGATATTAGGGCCTGTCTGGAAGGGCCCTATGATGTTCAAGCAGAGAACATTCCCCTTCTTGGTCATGTGGAGAGTGGAGACCAGGACAAAGAGCAATACAGTACATATACCATCCTTTTGTGGATGTTAGATTTTGTTATATTCAACAGAAAGACAGACTTGGCAGGCATCCAGTCTCTGTCAAATCTAAGCTGTGTAAAAAATAAACATTGGTGTACACCTGACTGAATTTCTTTCTGTATATCATATACTGGTATACTTTGCAGATGGTGCCTTTTTGCCAACTGTAGGTTCTGTAAGAATTGCAACCATAGCAAACAAGTGATATATGGTTTCAGATATTAATTGCATTTGGATTTTAACAGCTGGGGAATAGATGATCCAGAGCATGGTGAGGAAAGGATACAGCATGCAGTCTGAATGTTTTTGTGCCTTAGACTGGGACAGTGTAATTAATTTTGTTTCCCACAAGTTAGCAGATAACTTCCAAATTTGAAATTATTCCACTGCTGCAGAAATGAAAGATGTCAAAAGCTCTGCCTCAGCTATTTCTGTTGGGAGGGAGCCCAGGCTATCTTTCCGGATGGTGTTTTAATGTCATATCTTCATGTCTCCCCCACCTTCTGCAAAAGAAAGGGAAAACTTGACCCTGAGCTAATACACATTTAATAACCAATATCTGTTATAGAAATACAGAATCATTCCTTTTTCTTTCTCTTGAGTTGAATTAGACCGACTGGGATTGCTTTCTGAAATTTCTTGGATAAGGTGTAGTTGTGGCTCATTCTTTCCTTTGTGAGACTATTTGATTCCCTGTTTGCTTTCAAGGTAATTATATATGGAACAGAGGGGGTAGCTGCCTTAAGTAGTCTAAGTCAACATGCCAGACTCATGAGAGACATGGGTGGCCTCCTCATGGAAGCTTCAATTAGCTCTCTCCACCCCCAGCTAGGATCTTTTTTTCATTGTGCAGTACCAACCACAAACATATTTTTGTTTCATGGAAATCCTCCTCCACCCCACACCCAAGGGTGCCCCAAAACTCCAGAAGATCCCTCAACTTTTCCTAAAGAGGGGCTCAAGAAGATTACAGTAATCTAGTAAACCAGCTATGCATACCAGAGTAAAGAAACATTGTGAGGACAGCTAGAAGCAAGCTTGGGGTGAATCCAGGTTATGAGTCCCCCTTAGATGATCCCTGGAATAAAACAAGAAGTAGAAGTTTATTTAGGTCCCATCCACACAGAACTTAATCATGAGAGCTCCTGTTTCAAAATGGAAGGTGGCTAGACAACAACACTGGAAAACTCACGATGATTCGCTACAAAGGAGGGAAGTCGCAGGATAAAAAGGTCCGCTTTTATCCAGTTCCACACTGCCCGCAGGTTTGTTTGCAGTGGGAATGAACTCTATGCTTGTTACTCATTCCATGAACACAGTAAAGAGGAAATCTTTCCTTAATTCATTCTTAGTGACAGATGAACAATCTCACAGGTCAGGCCCGTAGCCAGGATTTCATTTCGGGGGGGGGGGCTGAATTTTTTTCAGGGGGGTTTCGGGGGGTGGGGCTGAGTTTCGGGGGGGGGGGCTGAGTCTGAGTGAAAGAGGGTCTAGCCTAGCAAACCTTTTGTATCATTACCCCAATACCCCCATGCATATGGGTTATATTGAGTATGGTGATCAGATCATGATATGAATAAACATAAAAGTTTAAATAATGCACCAGTAAGGCCTTTTCGTGAACCACCATGAGAATTTCGGGGGAGGGGCTGAAGCCCCTCAAGCCCCCCCCCCCCCCGGCTACATGCCTGTCACAGGTGTTCTCTCTTCGGGGTGAGAGTACTAGAACATTTGCCTCTTTGATGATTTTCTTCATATCAGGACTTTTTGTGCAAAAAAATAGCACCTCCAAAAATGCACAAATTACTTTGTTTTATGTAAAAATGTTATTTCTTGTGCAATTCAATTTTTATTCTGTGGAAATGTCCAAACTATCTATCTATCTATCTATCTATCTATCTATCTATCTTATGGCAATTGAATATTTTTTCCATAGTATTTCAATGTGTCAAGGAAACATTGTCTATGCATGTCAGAAATCAACATGGAGGAGAGTTAGAACCACCCTAGGTTTCGGAGGCATTAGGGATTCATGCAGAGGTTATTCAGGAGAGTGTCCTTTACTTAGAATATGTTTTTAATTCACAAGTTTAATTCCTGATCTAATGAAATGTACCTAGAAGTTGCTGTCTCCTTTGGGGAATTACCCATGTAATTAGCTTTTGTTTGCCCATATGTTCTTAAGTGGCTTTTAATCAAAGTTTGATTAATCGCCTTGCAGCTGATGGAGGTCAAGGGACATTACAATGACTCCCATTCCTATTAGTGAATTCCCACTGGAGTAGACCTGTTGAATCAATTATGGAACTGTGAACTATGAGAGCAGTAAATCCCATTGATTCATTTGGTTTATACCTTTTGGGACTAACTAGAAGAGTCAGGCCTATAATGTCCAATGCAAGATGAGTAGATATCTTGAATGTAGAGAATGGCGCCTATTTTTTCCCTTGAATGCCTATTATATTAAGGCCCAGTAGTATCAGTATCTCAACTCTATTATTTTTGACACTGAAAGTAATATTATTTTAATTATACTTATATTTGTATTGGCCACAACATATATAAAGCGGCTATGCTAAGCTACTCATAAGAGAAAAGTTCTCAATCCTCCTATTAGAATACATATTCTTAGTACTGTTTTAATTAATCAAATTTTTACTATAAATTAATTCAGTAGAATTTATCATGCATATTTTATACATTAGATTTATTTTTCTTCTTATTTATTTTAACACTCCCCCTTGTTTTGTTCATATATACAAAAAATTGTTTGCCTCCTATGTTATTAACATTCCAATTAAAGCAGGAAGAGTCTCACTCTAGCTCACACTACATTTATACTCAGGTCCATTTCTACACTAACCTGTTATTTATGACAATCACAAATAAATGCTCTCTCTCCTCTCTTGCCTATTATCTTTCTTTCTAAAGATTTAAGTGTATGTTCCCCAAGGCTGTGGAACGACCTGCCAGTACAGCTCAGACAACTAAATCAGCTGTTGGGATTTAAGACACAAGTGAAGACCTGTGTCTTCTGGTAGGTCTACCCAGAGAGTCTTTAAACATAAACATGAATTTTAATGCATGCCCTTTGTTTAATCTCTGTTTTATCTGTTTTAATATGTATGTCATGGAGATACATTTTCATATGTAACTTTTATAGAGGTACGTTTCAGTGTGTGTGTTAAATCCACATGCTAATTCTCTCAACTACGGGACATTCATGGAAATAGTAGGGTTTACATAAGTATTTCAGATTCAGCCATTGCTTCAGTTGATGTAATTTAGTTCAGACTATCAATTGGGTTAAAGCCACATTCTTTGAACAGAGGTGTGGAAATTGTGTAGCCCTCAAAATAATGGTTAAACTGCAGTTCCCTGCATTCTTCACCATTGATTATGATGGCTAGGGCTCTTGGGTGTTGTAGTTCAGCAAAATTTCTACCACTTTCTATTAGAACTTGTATATCTGTGTCCTGCTCATCAAACATGCAAGCTGATTGATTAAAATATTTTGGGGCAGGAAAATGGTGCTTTATTCTTTAAGTCTTCAAAACAAGTGATTTGAATTAATCAAATACTTGAACAGAGCTGAAAAGCAGGAGTGCCCTTTTTTTCAGCTCAGTTAAAATGTAGTGTTTATATTATGCAGTTCTCCATATCAGCAGGCAGTTTATAATGAATGGCCTATTAAGCAATTGTAATACATCAGCAACTAATATAATTGCATTTACTTTATTTGTAAACTGTCCTTCTTTAATTAGAAGTAGCTCCCTGAACATGCCTAGAAACTTATATCTCTTGCTTCTTTGCTATTAACAGTTTCTCAAACAGTAACAGCATACGATTAGCAAACACCAGAGAACATTATGCATATTTTATGTGGCATCTATAGTCACCCATTCATAATTTATAATATGTTGCTAAAACATTTATTAAACATTGATAGCTGGCTTTATTCTGCTACTACTGTGCATTAGAATACAATAGACTAACATCATTCAGGTGTGTCACTGTCTTCTATGAAGATCCATTTATTGTTAATATATTTCTTCCACAGTTGCATTGTAACAATGCCCATCATGTACCATCAAAGATTGATGAAAGCATCTTGGTGTATCCCATTCATCATGTGTGGCATGTGTCAAGGAAAACTGCAAAGCACTTATCAGACACGTTTCAGTCAGTGTGATGCTCACCTGAATAGGAGACAAAACTATTGGAACTGTTGTTGTTCACCCCAAACCAAAGGAAGGGTCTAGTATATGGTTTTATCATATATGTTATACAATAAAACATACAGAAGGATTTTCTTAGCTGAACAAACCTGGAAAATATGCCATGCAAACAGAAAGACATAGCATGTTCACAGAAGACACAACCATTGCATGGTTGTTCTTGTGAGCAGCTCTGCCTCGGTTTGACATCAGTCTGATTAATTGATTGTTATGCAATCAGCCTGTGGGGAATCAGAATAATGGGATAATTAACACCATAACCACATCAGAGTCTTCCTTCTATCTGCTGTTGGCCTGCCTGTTTTCAGCCCTTCCCTGGGGACTTCTGCCTGATATCCACTCATTTACAGGACCAGGACACTAGGTATTCTGCCCTGCTCTGCTTGTCCCCTTCCCACAAGGGGATACAACTATCTAATTGAGGTGATAGGCCTGTCACAAAGAGGGCTGCCCCTTTTTGGGGGGTGGGTGGGATGGGGTAGAGCAAGGGTCAGTCTCCCTGTCTACAGGATAGATATTTTTTTTAAAAAATCTGTGGTCTTTTATGTTTTGTTTGCTGGCAAGAAAATCAAGGATAAGAATGAGGAGTATGGGAAGTGAACTGATCCAGGGAGCAAGCATTTCCACTATAAATTGTTAGAAGGTGATATGGATTGAAGAGACAGTGCTATAACCATTGTAGGAGTTGCCTTTGGAAACTGTTCAGGTATTTCAGTGCATGCAAACTGAAGCAGCCAGGTTATTGGACAGGATTGGTTATAGGGAACACGTGACCCCGTCCACCCAGTTGAAACAATTTCACTTGAATAATTCAAAGTGCTGGTTATGACTTGCATACACACAGTGAAAGACCATGGTCCCTTCCACACTGCCCCTATATCCCTGAATTTGATCCCGTATTACCTGCTTATCCTAGATTATCTGTAAGTGGAGACTCATATAATCAAGTTCAAAGCAGATAACCTGGGATCGGATCCTGGGATATAGGGCAGTGTAGAAGGGGCCCATATCTCCCTGTATTAGTCTGACTGAGTTTGAAGACCATTGTGGGAAAACGTTTTCTCAGTCCCACCACTATCACATAGACATTTGTCAAGAAAACAAGAAAGATCCTTCTCAGTGATTGCTCCTATGTTATGGAATGCTTTTCCATGGGAGGCTCAGCTGGGGCCTTTCCATGCAGCCCTATATCCCAGAATTTCAAGGCAAAAAATCCAATATTATCTGAGTGTGGACTCAGATAACCCAGTTCAAAGCAGATATTGTGAGATTTTCTGCTTTGATATTCTGGGATATAGGGCTGTGTGGAAGGGCCCTTGGCCTCCTCTCTTTTGCCAGAAGGTAAAAACCATTATACTCAGACAGGTCTTTGGCTTATAATTTTAATGGGAGATATCTTATCTTTTTGATCTATTTCCATCCCCACAGATGAAACAGGATGAGTTTAGCTCCAGTTATATCTACATAAGAGCATTTTACACATTTGGATGATGGTATGATTTGAAAACTGTGTGATTGCTTTATGAATGTTCCAGTACTGATGAATAAAATGGAAGCTAAAGCAGAAATCCCAATGTATTATGGCAATACATTGACTCCCTGACTCTTCATTAAGAAGAGTAGAAAAAGTTTTGCCTCCTCCTGACATCTATCCAAGCCTCCATTGGGAAATCTACTTCACACTGGGTTTGGAAACTGCAGCTCCATGTGTTTTTGCCTCGGGAACATTTTATGAAGCTAATGCTCATGGAGAAGAATCACAGTTCTGTAGAAACAAGGGAGAAGAGCAAGTAACAATCAATGAAGTTAAAATGGAGGAAGAAGGGTGAGGGAAGTCCAGAATCAATTCTCATTAACTCTTTACCTAGCAATAATGCTAGCATGGCAGGAGGCATTCCAGAAGAAAGTTAATATTTAATGTATTGCTGTTGCAGAGAAGTTTGAAAGTCTTGCAAAATGAAATAGCAGCATGACGACCTTTGTGTTTGCTTGACACATTATCTGTATATGTGTGGCAGAAAGAAAAGAAGAAATCACTCAGTCAGCCCATCCCCCAAATTTTTGTGTCACCAGTGGTAGAAACATCCCCAAAAGGTTTAGTTACGCTATTCTTAATACACTAGTTAACTCTCAGAAACTCCCCAATTTTTAGAGTTTTATTTTTAGTGGCAGAAAAGGGAATTTTCTCCTCCCACTCCAATCTCTGCCATTTATATGAATGTGATTGGGATGAAGAGTACCCTCCAACTCCATCATCCTACTAATGGGATTCACAGACCTACACAACTCGCTCACAAGGCACATGCAAGATTAACGATGTGTCGCCTTTTTCATATTGCTCCAAATTTCTCTCTCTCCTTTTTTTAGATAGTGCAGTCTAGACTGATTTGTGGCCTTTGCCCCTTTTCATACATCTTGACTTTGACAACCATGTTTTTTATGAGCTGGACTTTTATGTGCCTCTGCAAGTTTTTTTTTGTTGCTGTTAACTTTGGTTTTGACACCCAGGAGGGCATAAAGGGATTCTAAGGTTGTAGCTTGTAGAATGAGGATGGCTGAACTGTGGTTTGGATGATGTCTGAGTCTAAAGCTAATCAATTCTGAACTCTCCCTGCAAACCAAGATGACTAAACCAAGACTGTTGTACTTTGGATATTTCATGAGAACTCGTGGATCATCAGAAAAGACAATAAGGTCTGTCAGGGTTGAAGGCATCAGGAAAAGAGCAAGATAGTTTTTCCAGATGGATGGACTCAATCAAGGAAACCTTGTCCCTCAGGTCTATATTTTTTCTCAAATATTTTGTCTCAGGGACTTTCTAGACAGGCCCTATAAGGTGCTCAAGAAAGGGAGGATAAAGCAAGGGCTTGGGACTTTTTGGTACTGTGGTCCAGTTTTTGCTTTATATTTACACTCTTTGAATCACCCAGACAGAAGTGCCAATTCAGTTGGATCTGAATTGGCAAAGGAGAAATGCAAACCTTGAGGTTGCAGTCACTAAGGCTATTTTATTTCTGCTTTTTTGTCTAAACCTCGCTGTCCCCAACACCCCATTTCTGGCAAAGAAAAAAAGGCATACATATTGTAGTTTATCTCCAAGTTGCTAGATGAGCTGTCAGAATTTAAAAACCACCTAAGACTATCTCTTCCAGCAGGCGTACCTAGTCAGTTTTTAATGATGAATTTTAAACTCATGTCCTGTGTTTTAATCTCTGTTCTGTGTATTTTAATATGGAATTTTTAGAAATATATTTTAATATGCACCTTTTATAGAAATACCTTCTATAGAAGACTATGGCTTGTTTGTAGAAGCTGTGAAAAGATCATAGAGGCTCTCAATCCCTAAAGGCTGTTGTGCAAGCTACCTACCAGGTCTAAATGAAGAACTGCTAATTCAGCAACAGGAATACCTCAGATTATTTCAAGAGAAATCCATACAGTAATGAAACTATAGCAACAGGCCATAGATTATCTAGCCTTAGGTAATACTAAGAAAGACTACTGGATCTGCTTGAGAATCTTGATATGTTCAAGAGTAGTTGTAGAGCCTGGCAGTTGTTGAGATGCTGGGATAATGATCCTCTGATCAACTGTGGACATACAAATTAACACCAGACCAGATAGCATACCAGCTAATTCAAAATGGAAAAACCAACTGCAGCAGAGTAAAGGTGAAAATGAACAGGACACTAGAACTTGAAACCCACCAGTTGTCATCTCCCCTAAACCTAAGAACTCAGGGAAGCTATTAAGCAATGCAAAACTGGCAAAGCACCCGGACTAGATGACCTAATGATGGAGCAAATTAAACACTTGGGCCCCAAAACTGAAAACTGACTTTTGAATTTTTTACAATCATTGCTTCATACACAAATGGATTCTTAGACAAGGGAGGAAAATTAAAATCATTGCCATTTTAAAACCTGGTAAAGATGCCTCCAACACCAAGAACTACCAACCAATCTCTCATTTGTATAAAATGTATGAGAGGATGCTATTCAATTAACTCTGTTATTGAACCCCAGCTTATTGCATAACAAGCAGGCGTAAGACCAGGGAAAAACTGTACAGCTCAAATTCTTAACTTGACCAAGTATATCAAGGAAGCATATGAGAAAGGTGGCATTATGGGAAGAGTTTTTGTGGACCTTAAGGACCAGCCTATGACACAATGCAACATAGGAAATTGCTGCATAAAGACTACCATATCAGCCAGAACTACGATTTTACAAAAACTATCCAGGCCTTTCTAGGAAACCACAGCTTCTATGTGGAGTTCCAGGGCAGGAAAAGTTGATGGAAGAGGCAAAATAATGGTCTACCTCAAGACAGCGTTCTTGCACCATCTTAGTTTAAGAATTTTACTAACAATTAGCCACAATCACGACTCACAAAGAGCTATATATATGCTGATGACCTTGGTCTAATAATATAAGCCAAAGACTTTGAAACAATTGAAAACCAACTTACTAATGCCCTGAAAGATCTCTCCAGCTACTACCTGAAGCCTAACCCTGCCAAGACACAAGTGTGTGCTTTCCATCTACATAATCATGAAGCCAACAGGAAACTGAAGGTTACCTGGGAAGGCCAAAAACTTGAACAGTGTTCCCACCCTAAATATCTCGGTGTCAACTTAGATCGAACACTAGCATTTAGGAAACACTGTGCAAACACCAAGCACAAAGTAGCTGCCTGCAATAACATCCTATGGAAACTTACTAATAGTGCATGAGGTGCAGACACAAAATGAATAAGAACATCAGCCCTGGTCTTATCTTACTCAACTATTGAGTATGCCTGCTCCATCTGGCATAAATCTGCCCACACGAAGCAGGCGAATATAGCACTGAATTAGACATGTAGAATAATCACAGGATGTCTTAAACCTACACCTGTTGATAGATTCTATCTGCTAGCTGGCATTGTCTCCCTGATGTGTGACAGGAAGTTGCTGTCAATTTCAAGAGAAATAAGATTGAATACTGTGAAAGCCTCCTCCTAGTAGACTTAATTAAAGGAAAGGTTTCATGGGGACCACCACTCTTCTAAATGTTCCTCTAGCAACAGCAAGAATATCCCTGTGGGCAGCAAAATCAGGCAATTCCAACTGGATGCCCCCCATGAGGGTCTTTCTCCAGGGGCAAACCAAGAATGGGCAACTTGGACGTCCCTGAACAGACTCAGAAGTGGAGTCGGCAAATCAAAAGACAGCTTGATTCTTTGGCAAGGCTTTTGGCATTATTTGACAATGAAGGCTAAAAGTCTTGTAAGTGCAGCTCCCATGATTCCATACGATTGAGCCATGGCAATGAAAGTGGTTTCAAACTGCATTAATTCTACAGTGTAGATGCAGCCCTAGTCCAATGCTCAAAACAGCAAAACACGCTGGTTCTCATATTCATTGTAACAAACTTTTAAAATAGGACATAGCCTCTGGTCCTTTGTTTAGTATTACAAAAATCCTTTTGTCAGTTTTTTTCAAAACCAAAAGTTAACTCTTTAGTGTTTCTATTTTTTCTCAGACTATGTAGTCCCATACTAGTGGCCTCAGGTCACCTTTTCTTTTAATTGTATCTGATCTACAAGATAAAAGTCCATCCCATTCAATTCTATTGCTTTTAGCAACAAAGCCATAGATATTCCTTTGGACAAGACAGTAATAAAAATGTTAAAAGCATCTCTAAGATCAAGACCGCCCCCCATCCAGAAATCCTACACTGTCTTGCAGTGAGATGAGTAGGATGCATTTGGCGTGGGTTTCCATTTACTGAGGAAGAACAAACCAAGTCAGGATTTCCATTTGTTCCAAGAATGTGGATGCCACAAAAATATCACCTGGGAACAAATACAATGCATAAAATGAGCTCTGCACTGTAGTCTACTTGCATTTTCCCCCCAAGCTTTTTGAATGTTTACAGCTCCCTGCTGAACATAGTCATCTTTATTCTTTCCAGAGCCCAAATCTACTAATCTGTTTCACAGATGATAAGTGTACGGTGATGCTTACACACAGTAGTGTGCAGCTGGCTGTAATGCAAAGTAAAGTTATATGAAATTAGATTGTAAACTAATGCTGGCAGGAGAAGTGAAATAGAAGAAGACATCTTTCAGTCCTTTTAAAAACCCATACTATAAGCTATTCGTAGAATAAATGTCTTTTCCCACTGCTAAATTGTGATGGCTGGGTGATAGGGATAAAGTCTCATCTACAAATCCTTTGTGTTTTAATATAAGTCCTTTTCTAATCCAGTGGCCTAAATACCATAAAGAAACCAGATCTCATCTGATGTTGGAAGCTAAAAAGGTTCGGCCATACATGGGAGACCACAAAAGAATACCGAGGTATTGTTGGCTATATTTCAGAGAAAATGACAAAACCACCTCTTAGGATTCTTTGCTTTTTTTAAAAAAAACCTCATTAAGTTGAGAAACTGCAAGTCACTTCTGGTGTGAGAGATTTGGCCATCTGCAAGGACGTTGCCAGGGGATGCCTGGATGTTTGATGCTTTACCATCCTTGTGGGAGGCTTCTCTCATGCCCCTGCATGGGGAGCTGGAGCTGACAGAGGAAGCTCAACCCATTCTCCCCAGATTCGAACTGCTGACCTGTTGGTCAGCAGTCCTGCCAGCACAAGGGTTTAATCAGTTGTGCCACCGGAGGCTCCTATGAAGTTCATGATTCACCACAATTTGATAGGTGATTTGAAGGCATGTATGCACACAAACATCTATTAATCCACAAGAAGCTTTCTTTAGGAGTCCTCAAAAGACACCCAGAGGACCCAGATACATTAAAAATACTTTTGTGCTGTTCATCACCAAATGTAAGGTCAGTACCACGCACTTTTCTCCAGTCTGAGATTTTCAGTGACAGGATCTAGGAAACCCATTTTAGGGCTAGCTAACATTTTTTAGGAGCCTTGAATAAGTGAATAATTGCTAAGGCAGAGGAAGCCTAATGGTACACATAATTCTATATGTCAGTATGAAATAATGACCTCAAAGCTATCTACAGCTCCATTAAAACACGTAATCTATGCAGAAAAAGTCAAGAAAATGAATCTATATTTTTCCTCAAGGATTTATTTGCAACAAATCACTTTCAGTATGTCAACATGTGGCTTCATTAAGTTCAGGTACTTGAGCTCCAACTGAATTAAATTTTACATTATATTTAATAAATAGAAGGCCCAGAGACATTGTTATGTTCAGAAAGACCATGTTTGGAAATAATTTGCACAACAGTTGAAAATATGTAAAGAAAAAAAATCTTGCATATAGGTTTCTTAACAATGTTTTTCCATTTTTTAGAAATGGGCCCAGATCCTGTATTGGAAGACACATTATAAATTTCAGCAAGGAAGTGGGAACAAGAGGATTGTCCATGCAGAATGACAATTCTCTTCCCTCTCTCCTCTTTAGGTCCCACCTTGCTCCTGCTGCCCACCCCATGGCCATAAAGTGCCTGGTGAAGAGGAAAAGGTATTGGAGAAGTACAGAACTGTGTCCCTATATGCAAACATGGTGGAGTGCCCCTTAATGAAGTTTTCCTTCCATTCCCAAATTTCTGGCACTGCAGAAAGTGAGACCCTGAAAATTGTTCGCACCTAGAACACTAGCTGTGTTCACAGTCCCTTAGTAGTTTTGCCTGCTTCCCTTCTTTAGGCATCTTTATTTCTAAATGCTCAACTGATCTTTACAGTTACTGCAATGCTAGAAACAGTTGCACTCCTGAACAGTGTACAAACAGCAAAGTTAAGATAAGGGGAGAGTTCATGGCATTTCTCACTGATCATTTGGTTTGGTTCATGTTCTGTTTGCCCATGGCATGATATATTGCACCTTTCTGAAAAAGGCTGTATTGAAATGCCCTGTCCCTATCTTTGCTAATAACAATAGAATGGCCAACGTAAATGGCTGATAAACACTGACCAAGTTGGCCTTAGCCCTGTAACCTTAGCTTCTGCTCTTCTACACATCTCTAGTTTCACCCTGTCCTCTTTTCCCTATTCTCCGCAGCATCATCTCCCTGCCTGCCTGCCTGCTAGCCTTTAATCTCCTTATATGTCTATCCCATGCACTCATACTGGCCACCACCATTCACTTAAACTGAGCAAACTGATGCTATTCTCCAACGGGATGCCACTGGTCAACCTTCACCCAGTCATTCTGGTCAAACTTTGTCTACAGCAGATGCGTAAAGCTAGATTATGTGGCCTTTTGTAATACTAATTACTGATCTGCAGCACTTGAAGGACAGAGGAATCATACAATAGGTTAATTTATTCTCAAACATTCCATTTCATGGCTATCTGGTGGGTTTCAGCTTCACAATGTTCACTCTACTCATGAAGAGCAGACCCCCCAATTTCCTTGTTCCCACTTCCTTGCTGAAATTCTTCAACCATCCAGAGAGTTTCTGTTCCCTTGTGTTCTGTTGACCAAGCACAAAAGCAACAGGGAGGTCCCATGTTGCTTCTCTAGACACAAGGCAGTCACATTAATCAAGTGGCACATGAAGAGAGCAATAATCCATGGAAGACCATCTGATATGAAGTGAGATTTGCTTTGCATAATAACTGTTAAACGGTCATATAAATAAACTTTAAGTATGTCCCCGTTTTTCAATGCCATTGAGTTTAATGGACCTTGGGCTCTTTATGCACTTTACTCATTACATCCTTACCACTTCTAGTGTTTTGAGAGAAATGGCAGGGTTGGAAATATCATATTTCTTTCATAATGCTACCATGGAGGAGTATAGACCGCATGTGGGAGATTATTTACACTTCCCTGCTCACTCTATGGGGCCGGCTTCAGATGAGTGAAGATGTTTGGGGGGAAAAACATGGTGATGGCTTTGAGGACATCTGTAGGGCAGAATCTGTAAGTGGGGAAGGAGGTAAGTATCCTGTTTTTACTTCCATTGATTTTTCCCTTGCCCACACACTCATTTTTAAAGCAGCTAACAGACTTGGGAAATGCCTATTTCCCAGATTACATGTAGTTCTGTCCTTGGTGTCAAATGAGTCCTGATATACATATTTAGAGTATTCTTAGAGATTTATTTCATAATAAACATGCCCAAGTCCATAGCCTAACAGCACAAATCAAAGAATGTTACTCAGAAGTAAATTCTGCTTGGTTCAATGGAACTTTTGCAATGGAACTTTTGATTGGCATTAAAATATGAGAATTCTGCGTGTTCTTTTAAAAAGTTAGAATTATATGCACAACACACATTAAAATGTCACAACAGATTCTCTTTCACTTGATTGTCCTAGTTATTACAATTCCTTCTGTAATTGTCAATAGCCAGAGCAGTAGCAATTCTTAATCTGGGTCTCTTCTAGTGGTTACGTGCCTGTCATTTTATTTTGTACAATCTATTTAATCTAATCTACTTTACATCACACTTAATCACCATGGTTTGTGAGCATCAGTGGAAGGTACTCTCCAGGGGAGAGGAAATAAATGCTGTCTTCTTCTGACCTTGACAAAGGCTTAAAATGAAGCTCCTGTTTTCAACCAATTTTCTAATGTTTCACTAAGCTCCTAGCTGTCTTATTCTGTAGGTGCTTTAAGGCTGTAATCCTACAAGTGCTTAGCTTGACACAACAGGGCTTGATCTCAAAATGGGGACTTGCTAGTTGCTGCTGAAAAACGAAGCACAGAGAATCCATGTCTCCCAAAATGATAGCTGTCCTTCTAAGAACAGATAGAATGTATATAGTTAACCCTCCATATCCACACGTTCTGCATCTATTGATTCAACCAACCACTGTTTGAAAATATTCGGAAGCAAAATTCCCAAAAGCAAGGATTTTGCCATGCACTTATCACTACAGTGATGGGGTCAGCATGCCCTGTTACAACCTCCCGATACTTGACAGACTCAGGCTCCCTCCAGCACTCATTTAGGTTGTTCACCTTTTTATATAAAGGACGTCATTTTACTACACCATCATATATGGACTTGAGTATGCATGTATTTTGGTATCTACAGGGATTCCTGGAACAGAACCCCAGAGAATATTGTGGGTCCAATAGTAAAGTCAGTGATCTATCCCCTCATAGTTTTCTTGAGTTATACCAAGTGAGTAGCTTCCAGGTAGAGTTTCGACTAGAGCAATAAATAAACAAGTAGTCTTGTAGTCAACTCAAGCTAGCAAGCAAATTGCACCGTAATGAATGATCCACAGCAGCTTTGAAGAATGCATGGGTGTACTTCTGCTTGCATGGGTGTACTTCTGCTTGCATGTAATGCATGGGTGTACTTCTGCTTGCATGATAAGACATTCTTTTCAACTGTCTTTCCTGCTGTTCCCCCAAAACCTGCTCCAGAGAATCTCCTGACCCTAAAGAACAGATTTTTGAGGGGCACAGGGAATAGTAGGTTTGACATTGAATAACCTCTTTCTATTCTGACTGAAGAAACTGTGCTATCAAAGAGAAGTCCTTGTTCGAAAATAAGAGGGTTCCTTATCTGGGCCATTCTGTTTCAAGGCAAGGATTTCCTTGTCAAAAATAATTTTGGTAAGAGTAAACAGTTTATTTCATTGGAAACATGAGACAAGCCAAAGAACATTTTTAAAGACAAATTCCACAATTCTTCTGGCTAAATGGCTTGGAGAATTCTAAATATGTGTGCTTATCAGAGCTACATTTCCCTGCAGTGCTTTGCTCATATATATCCTGGACAGGTGGGCAGAGGGGCTGTAGCTTAGTGGTTGAGTGCATGCACCACATCTCGGGTTAAATGTTCTAAATCTTGAATTAAGATAATTCTTTCTTGCCTTGGTACACTAACAAGGCCATGTCTATTTCCCCAGAGAGCTGTTGACAGAATAGATAATACAGGGCTAAACAGATTACCAGCTGGACTCCATATAAGGAAAAGTTACATGTTCAGATATAGGAAGAAAGCAGTTATTGCATACTGACTTTCAGAGCCATAGCCAGAAAAAAAAAATGGAAAGGGCGGGGGGATGACTTCTTTTTAGCGAATCATGAAGAGTAGGTCCATATTACAAAACAAATTATATTATATGATTCATCTATATTTTTATAGACTTAATGAAATCAAATTTCTATTTTAGTTACAAAGTTACACATTCTTTATAAAAAAACTGTAAATGACTCTTAATTGGTAATTTATAGTTACAAAAGAATACCACAACGTCTGCTGGAAACATTTGAAAACTGTGTCAATACATTTTGACAGAAATCAGGCTCCATTGATAAACTTCAGTGGACACTCAAGAGTGCAAGTCCAGCCAGTCTTTCTTGTCTGTTAAAGAATTTCAAGAAATCTTTGACACAGCAAGTTCAGTGGTGGAGTTTATGTGTGGAGAAGTGAGGATTCCTCACATCTGTTCAAGGCAGACTTGTAAAAGCAAAATCCAGGCAACTTCACCAAACACACATTGTTCTGATGGTACTCTGTTTTTTTGGTATCCATTGAAAACCGTCTACTTTATATTGCATCTTTCCATCACACAAATTGTTTAGCAACCAATGCACCAAGAAAATTGAGCTTTCAACTGGTCATCAGAAACAGTCTTGTTCATATAAAGTCCAAGGTCTAATAATGACACAGCTTTTTGTCTTTGCTCCTGTTCCATGGTTTCTTTGGCAGGGCTTGGATTAGATGAACCAGTGGTAGATGCTGCAGTTTCTCCACAGTTTTCTCCATTTCCACCTGCAGTTCAGGTGTGCATGTTCTGAGATCTTCACCAGTACTAGCTGCTGCAATGATTCTCAACCTGCTGTGTTCTTGGACTTCAATAGTTGGCTTCTTCTTATTTTGTCATGATCTCAAAAATATTCAGTTGCTTTAATAGACAATTAGGCATCTTCTTGAGTCAGGTGGATGATAGGAAACACTAATAATAACTAACAGGGCTTTATGTCTCAGAACAGCAACTCAAGCTAGCAAGCAAATTGCACCGTAATGAATGATCCACAGCAGCTTTGAAGAAGGTATTTATTTATTTATTTCTATCATTTCTATCCCATCACTTCTCTACCCCCGAAGGGGGACTCGGGACAGCTTACATATAGTAGCAGTGCAATGCTGCTACATAACAATTACAATAATAAAATCACAATTAAATACAACAGTAATCATTAAAACAGTAATACATCTGCATACAGATAACACCTTACTCTGAATCTCCGGATGATCTCCCCCAGTAGCTTCATGTAGATGTTAAAGAACATTGGGAACAGTATAGAACCCTGAGGGACTCCACAAGACAATGGTTGTGGAGTCGAACAGGTGTCACCCAGTAACACCCTCTGAGACCGACCCTCCAGGAAGGACTGGAGCCACTGCAGAGCAGTACCTCCAAGTCCCATTACTGTGAGGCGTCCCAGAAGGATACTGTGGTTAATGGTATTGAAGGCTGCTGAGAGGTCCAGCAGAACCAACAGGGACACACTCCCCCTGTCTAGCTCCCAGCATAGATCATCTACTAAGGTGACCAAGGCTGTTTAAGTGCCATGTCCTGGCCTAAAGCCAGACCTAGATAACCAGGTAGTGTTCTGAAAGGGGGAAGAGCAAAAGAACAATGACGTGACTTGTTTAATGTCTTTTAAAATAATATTTCAAAAACTAGTAAAGATAATTAAATGGGTAAAAATAAATCAAAACTACAAAATAAATCTATAACTGGGTTCAAATTTCACAAACAATGTTGAAATATTGTTTTGAAATATTGCTTACGTGTGTGTGTATTCACTTTAAATTGGCATATCTAAAAATCAATATCAATTACCCATACATATTATCCATTTTTTAGAAATGAAATAAAATACCTTTAATCTGATATCTAATTATTCAAAAATTACTTTATAGTTTGGGAGAAATTTAAATATAAACATTTAAGCAAGTATAAATGATCATAGTTGTGATATACCTGGACACATCATAGATTGTATATAACTTAAGTTTTTCTCATTGAATTTTTGGCATTACAATTCCTCAAATGAATGAGACTTGGCATAAGACAAAAGCACAGCCCTGAAAGACACTGCCACAATATGCACCATAATTAATATAAGTATTATAATGAAGATCTATATTTAATCTGAGTGTGTATATCTTACTCTATGGCTGAAAGAGAGTGACTGCTTAACTTCTGTGCCTTTCAGGCAGCTGGGCCATAAGCCTGAGCAAACAAGACTTGGCAATTACTCTCAAATATTATAGATAATGGTAACAAAGCAAACGGCCTATCCAGGAAGGCCCCAACATGCAGCCTAGTATGGGGTGAAAATATAGTCCTGAAGGTCACAGCCAGATTGCCCACCCCAAACAAAGCAGTTGGCCACATAATGAAGATTTATACTTCTAATAGTGTGTCTGTGCCTTGCTCTGAGGTGAAGAGAGTATGACTGCACAGCTTCCAGAACAGACCAGATCAGATGCCTTCTAGTTTGTTAGGTCATGAGCCTGAGCAGGCAGAACCTGGAGGCCCTCTCAGATACAGGGGAAGACACATGGCCTCCTCTAGAATGGCCACAGTCTGAGGCAAGAACAACCCAAAGGCATGTAGCTCGACATGAGGTCTGAACTAAATGGAGACCTCCAAGGGAAGGCTTCCTAATACGAGGGGTATTTTTTAAGTAAGGTCCGTTTGAACATAAGTACACAACAGAAGTTTATTTCAAAAAAGTAAATTTATTTTCAGAAAGTACATACTTCATTCTATTTTTTGACATAGTTGCCAAGTTTGTTCAAACACTTATCATACCTCTGAACCAATTTTAAAATACCCTCTTCACGAATCCTTGCTTCAACTGAAGCCACCAAATCGTCTGTAATCAAAGAAGGGCAACCAGAGCAGTCCTCATCATGGACGTTGTCACAGCCATCTTTTAATTGTCATACCCACTTACGCACTGCTTTAACTCATAACAGTATCACCGTACACTTCACAAATCTGTCGATGAATTTCTGCAGCAGGCGGGTTCCTTGCTGACAAAAACCCTATCATTGAGCGAACCTCACATGCAGAGGGTGAGTTGATAGTCTTAAACATTTTTAAAGCACAGAACAGAACCGTAGAGGTTAGCTACAGAGTGGAAACTGAGCACAGTTGTTCCTGAGGCATGCCGGTACACGATGCATGCGCTCGTTGCGGTATGTGCGCAAACTACTAGTGTCTACAACAAAACGGACCTTACTTAAAAAATACCCCTCGTATACTAGTGAAAGTCATAAAGCTGAACACAAGGCCTAGAACAAAATTGATGCCTCCCAATATAATGGCAAGATTAGGCCTAATATTAGGCCTGAAACAAGAGGGCCCCCCTAGTAAAATTGCAAGAGCTAAAAAGCCAGTAGTCATGTAATTTTTCTGTACACTATATCTATTCCATAGATTTACAGAATGTATAAACTGTACTTTAATTTTACCTTATTCTTAAATGCACTAAATACAAAAAGACCCTATCTGAATGGCCTGAACTCAAGGCAAGGTCATCACTCAGGAATGCCCCCAAGCATCAGGCAAAGGTATAACAAAAGACTATCATTCTATAGACAGTAGCTCCCAACAGCTCAACTCTGAAGGAGCTGGGGGTGGTGATAGCCAACAGGGAGCTTTGGAATGGGCTGGTCCATAAGGTCACAGAGTTGGAAGAGACTGAACTAATAAACAACAACCCAACTACTCAACTGTAGCCACCTCAATAGACTTCATGAGATTCTCCCTTTGTTTGCCTGGCCAAACCTGTTTGTTTGTTTCCAGAAACAGTGGCCTGGAATGTATCTCCTTTGTTAGCAGCCATGTCTCTAACCAACATCTCTGCATTACACCTTTGTTTTCTGGTTGCTTCTGGAGACACTCGCTGGAACACTTCAGCAAGCGAGAGTCCAAAAGTGGCAGGCTCAAACCCAGAACCTCAATCAATGGCTGATACCAAACGAGAGACTCCCCCCTGGGCACACAGAAGACTGGGCGACTTGGAAGGCGCTGAACAGACTGCACTCTGGCACCACGAGATTTTTTTTTTTTGTCGTGTCAGGAGTGACTCCTGGTGTGAGAGAATTGGCCATCTGCAAGGACGTTGCCCAGGGGACGCCTGGATGATTTGATGTTTTTATTATCTTTGTGGGAGGCTTCTCTCATGTCCCTGCATGAGGAGCTGGAGCTGATAGAGGGAGCTCATCCGCCTCTCCCCGGATTCAAACCTGCGACCTGTCGGTCTTCAGTCCTGCCGGCACAGGGGTTTAACCCACTGCGCCACCGGGGGCTCCACCATGAGATGCAGAGCTAATCTTAAGAAATGGGGCCACAAAGTGGAATCCACAACATGTGAGTGTCGAGAAGAGCAAACCACAGACCACCTGCTGCAATGCAACCTGAGCCCTGAGCCCATGCACAATGGAGGACCTCCTTGCGGCAACACCAGAGGCACTCCAAGTGGCCAGCTACTGGTCAAAGGACATTTAATCAACTACCAAGCTTGCAAACTCTGTTTTGTCTGTTTGTTAAAAATTTGTTAAAAATGTAATACAGTTGTCTGCTTGATACTGGCACGATAAATAAATAAATAACCTTTGTTTTCTAAAAACAAAACAAAAACCCACCTGCCTTTGTTCAGTATAAAGCTGGATTAAAAGCCATAAACATCTCTTTATTCTGTATTTCCAGGCTGTGCCCTCTCATGGGATATAGTGGCTCTGCAGCTGACTGGTACTTTATTGTAGACCAGGCATGGGCAAACTTTGGTCCTCCGGGTATCATCACATATTGAGGCCTACATTTTATTGCATGTCTTAGCTCTGCCCCTGTCAACCACTCCCACCAAGTCTGGTCTCCTTCATGAGGGCCTTCAAATCCACCCCCATGGCTTAGGCTTTGCCTGCCAGTTATGGGTGGGCCAATTTGGTTGCTTCCACTATACCAGCTATTGCAGCAAGTAATGACAGTGTGAATAAATTGTCAAAATTTGGTTGAGATAGTGCTTGCAGTTCTGGAGGGATTTGTTTAATTTTTGTTTCTCATAGACTTAGCATGGAGTTTGGGTTAACCAGTTAAAATTCATGAGTAAACCATTTTTTTACCTGAAAAATGGCAGGGGGGGGGGTTAACCCCCAACAGCACCCACCCCACCCCAGGCTTGGCTACAGGCCTTCTGACTTTGTTGCTATTTTAAATGGATATAGGTATCAAAGTCATGTAAATACACAAACTAGCAATGCTATAATATGGGACCACTTCAATCTAACTGAAATAGACGGTAAGTTAAATTTAATGCCAAATTTGTATTTCCAGTGTGTAGTTCAAATGTGCAGTTACTCATATTTAAGTTTCTACCATGAAAATCCATGGATGTTTCAGCTGAAATATTTTGTGAAATATATATTTTTCTTTTGTTCCTGGATCAGCGAAAACTCCAATAATTGCATTCAAACACGCCTAAGGGTGTTTGGATAGAGTATGTGGATTCATTCTGGCATGTAAGTACCATAGCAATAAAACAAACCCATATGTGATGTAGCACTTCTTTAGTAATATTTGGCACATGCACATCATCCAAACTGTAAACTTGGCATTCATCACTTTTTCTTCTGCTATATTTCCTAACTAAGAAGGAATGTGAGGTGTAAACAAACTATTGTTAACCATGCAATGTCCATTAAATGCTTTAGACTTTCTTACTAGATGTTTTGCGAAGTCATTTCTAAATTAAATCAACATACTTTTAAAAGAGATTATGTTGTTGAACACAGGACCCCTCTCCAAAAAGATTTATAGTTTCCTAAAGGACATTAAGCCAGAGTAAAATAAAATGGTTCCCTTTTTTATGTGGAGTCTGCCCACAACAGATCAGCAACACCAAGGTTCTTTTCTCATACACACACGTTAAATGCTGATTTAACATCCAGCCTTCATTTAGTATAACTTTGGATTAAATGCCATCAATATATTTTTACTCTGTATTTAAAGGCTGTCAGCTCCCATAGGGGTGGCTCTGCAGATGAGCAGTCCTTTACTCTAGACTAGGCATGGGCTAACTTTGACCCTTCAAACAAAGAAGAAACATACTTAAAATACAACAACAATAAAAACAAAATTAAGGGTACAAAGAAAAATGAAGGAAAAACTACCCATATGAAAAACAAAAACAAGTTTTCTTTACAAACAGAAAAAAACTAACACACCTTTATCTATAAAATATAAGCTATACACATACACATTCTAAACCAGGGGTCCTCAAACCTTTTAATCAGAGGGCCAGGTCACAGTCCCTCAAACTGTTGGAGGGCTGGATTATAATTTGGAAAAAACATGAATGAATTCCTATCCACACTGCCCATATCTAATGTGTAGTGCAAACAACACTTAAAACAACACAATAATTAAAATAAAGAACAATTTTAACAAATATAAACTTATTAGTATTTCAATGGGAAGTGTGGGCCTGCTTTTGGCTGATGAGATAGGATTGTTGTTGCTGTTGTTGTTGTGTACTTTCAAGTCATTTCATACTTAGGTTGACCCTGAGTGAGGGCCGGGTAAATGACCTTGGAGGGCTGTATCCGGCCCCCGCCTTAGTTTGGGGACCCTTGTTCTAAACCAACACCTACTCAACTAACCTACAAGCCTCCCTCTCATTGTCTGTTGATTTCAACTTATTTGTTATCCACTTTAAGTATATTATTTCTGCCTTTCTACTTAGAATAACACTCCTCTATAAAAATATATTTGCAGATTGTCCCCATCTTTGCTGTATAAAGAGTGTGATATGATACTGATAGATGCAAACTTTGACTCTAGTAATGCATCTTCAACAAGCTATAATGAAACAGGAATATCAAGTAGCTTGATAGCGTGAAATTCTTCAATCTGCTAGTCCTGAAAAGTTAAAGCAATAACTTATGTTTAACAAACAGTCAATTTGACTGTGATTGAGTAATTTTCTGGTGAAAATTATTTGTTATAAGTATAATTGTGAAGAAAACATGTGTATGTGATGTCAAATGAAACCATTACCTGTTTACACTTTTGGTAATGGGTAAGAATGTGTGAATATGTCCTAATTCATTGTTTTTCTTTCCAATATTTCTTGGATTGTTTTTTTTTCCTTAAGAATTTTCCTTTGTAAATTAGAGTATGTACGTACAACTAAGTAATGATTCTTATATACCTGTGCTTTTATACTGTGCTCCATCAATACATCAGGAAAAGTGGATTTGAATTCCCGAGAGATAAAATAAATCAGATATTGTGACAGACCTTTTTATCCAGGTTGGTCCCAAAACTAGGTATTGTGTTGATCACTCTGCCATTGTTTCCCCAGTTTTTCTCTTGCTGGTTTGGGTTGCTGGACCTTTGGTGTGATCCCTTGCATTTGCACTTGTCCTTGTGGTGTTGTGTGGACTCCTTAGTTTTCAGTGTTGCTGATTCCAATTCAGACTTGATGGAGATAGCTGAAGGCAGTTTTAAAACAACAGCAAGACTAGGTTTATTAAGCACAGTAAAATTAGCTTCTAATGTTATTTTTTTAAAGCTCCCCAAAAGCATAGTTTTTAATTTTTTCTCAAATCCAAAACTTGTTCTCTGTCAGTCTGATTCTCACAATTTCAACTTCAAACTTTCACTGTATGAAATCCACACCACAACTGCCTTCTGATATGTTCTTCCTCACACTTGGCACCCCTCTTTTCACAATCTCTTGAGCTGAGATTAGATGTCCCGAGAACAAGTCTTCCTGGTGTCTCCTTCATAGATGTTTCTCAGATTTTACCCCTCTCTCTACTCGTCCCCCCTTTCTTTTAAATTATGGTAATTTATAGCTACCTTAGCTGTGTCATGGCTTGCCTGGTGGGTGACCTCCTACATTTCCCTTCCTTGGTCTATTGAATATATTTTGACCAATGTAGACCTGCTTTTAGGCAGACATGTGCACACCCAATATCAGTTGCAAATTATACAGCTGTACAATTTAGTTAAAAAAAAACACCTAGCAATAATAAACATGTCAACTAGGGCTATCTGTTTAAGAAGTAAAATATTAGTCCTCTCAGGGCCAGATTGTCTTTGAGGCCAATTTAGTAAAGTACCTGACACTGAGGTAGAACTCTGTCTCACAAGCTCCTTCCATCCCTTAGTGTCATAATATTTCAACTTCTCCCTGGCACTCATTTCAAACTTCCTCATACAAAGAGAAGTATGGGAGGAGGAAGGAAAAAGGACTTCACAAATGTGCTATATCTGGAACTGCTCCTGGACAGACTGCCCAGTGTAGATGACACATCAATCTGAAGAACTCCTTACAGCTTTGTAGGTCTTATTCCTTGTCAGGACTAGAGCCCAATAGATACTCCCCCCCCCCCCCCCCCCAGTAAACAAAGAGATTAATTTCTTGAGAGAGGGAAAAAGTTGCCTTCTTCAACTTAAAGGGAAGTGATACATTTGATTACACATAAAATTACAAAGAGGTGAAAACAAAAGGCATCTGGACTTTTCTCTCTCGCTAGGCTTTATAGAAGTTTTGATGCATCTTTGTTTCCAACAATTTTCCTCCTCAATCATTTGTAAGGGACCGCAACTCCACAGCTACCAAATTATTAAAATGTTATGCTTCTACTACAAAAAGAGGGAAGTTAACCCTCATTAAGTTATCATGTGGTTGAGAAAGTGACACCTTTGCTTTCATATGGTTCAATGTACAGAAACTTTATTTCATGCACAAAATTACTACAAATATTATATATGAAATGTCATTCAAGCTATGTGTATAAAAGATGTATATCAAATATCATATTGGGTCCCATCTCCAAGATATCTTATCATGTATTTATGCACAAATACAAGTATTCCAAAATTTGGAAAAAAAATCCTAAAACCAAAACATTTTTGGTCCTAAGCATTTGGCTATGGGAAATTCGACATGTTTTCCAAGTAACTAATAATTGGAAAATAGTTTTCTTTTTTTTTTTTTAATTTTTTTATTGGCTTTTCAACATTATTAAACACATGACAATACATTGACACCTGGTACAAGTGCACATAACAAACAAGACGAACTGTGACGCACAACAAACATAACAAGCAAGCAAACAAACAGCAAATTACCCAACATAACATGTTGCTATACTTAGCATAGCTTTCGTATATTCCCTTGGCTTGGTATGCGTGTATTTATATATGTTTGATTTTTCTTCTTATTCTTTATTTTACGTTTCTTGTTATCCCTCCCTAGTCCTTCCCCTTAACTGGCATTGCTAGATACCCAATTTTCATGCAACTTTATTGTTCTACTTTTTTTCTTTTGCCTCTCCCTCCCCCTCCTCTTCTCTTTGTGCGTAACAAAGATCGCAAAGAGACAATGCTGAGTGGGTAGGGGAAATAAATTCGCCAAGAATCTTAATTCTGACTCTATGAATAGAGTACATTGAGATATTCGAGGCCTAGGGGTTGGAATATCTGGGAAGGGGAAATTGTGAGACGTAATAGGACTATACCCACCACCTTAAGAACACCCTAGTGACATTAAAAATACTTCCACGGATGTACTGAACAGCGATTATCTTTTTAGTCAGGGATTCACCCTTCTGCTCTATGTAACCGTCATACGTCGGGTGGATATTAATTATACCCTTGAGAGTTTCCTTTAGTCTATACTAAAATTAATTTCTTCATTGGATTTTTTCATGTAATCTATAAAACTTTTCCAATTCGTTTTCGGCGGTTTTGGTATGTTCTGAGATATTTTATATGTTAGGATGTCCATGTTCATTATATCCCATACTTTTAATAACCAGTGGTCTATCGAAGGGATTTCCTTAGTTTTCCAGACTTTGGCTATGACTGTTCTGGCTGCTGTCGTAAAGTAGAAGAACAATTTATCAGAGTTTTTGTTTTGGAGAGGGCCTGTAATTCCCAACAACATTGCTTCCGGTTTAAGTTTTATTTTTTCTCCTAGTATTGTCTGTATGGTTTTATTTACTTTTTGCCAGAAGCTTTTGATCTTTCTACATTTCCACCATGTGTGGATGTAGCTTCCTTTGTTTCTCTCACACTTCCAACATGTATTTTTAATTTTCCCCTTACTGAATTTGGATAACCTGTCTGGAGTGTAGTACCATCTGTAGAATTGCTTAAACCAGTTCTCTTTCATCTCGGATGAATATGTATATTTAATTTTTTGGTGCCATATCTCCTCCCACTCTGTCATGTTTATTGGCCTGCCTACATCTCTAGACCACAGAATCATGTTATGTTTGACCTGATCTACTTCCGTTGCCCATATTAAAAGTTGCTGGTAGGTTTTTTTAATCAATTTGGTCTCGGTTTTAAGTATTTTGTCCCAGAAAGTTTCTTGGATCTGAAATCCTTTTTTAACGTCAATTTTAAAGTTCTCTACTATTTGCTGGTATTGGAACCAGGAAATGGATTCGTCGAGTTGTTTCAATTCTTCCTGGGACTTTAATTTGATTTCACGGGAGTCTTTTTTCAAAAGTTGGGCATACGTGAGCCATTTTTCCCTCGGCAGATCTCTCAGGTGTTGGGCTTCGTTCGGTGAAAACCATAAGGGTGTTTTCCTGTAAAATCTATCCTTATATTTATCCCAGATTTTAAGCAAAGCGGCTCTGCATGGATGATTTCTGAAACATTTCTCTTTTTCGGCTTTACCTCTCCATAGGTAGCCATGCCAACCTTGGTTGAGGTCGAAGCCTTCTAGTGACAGGATTTTGCGTTTCCTTAGGGTCGCCCAGTCTCTTATCCATCTTATAGCTGCTGCTTCATAATATAGTTGGAAATCGGGGAGGGATAGGCCTCCCCTTCTCTTATCGTCGATCATATTCCTATGACTTATTCTTTGTTTTTTACCTTTCCAAATGAATTTGGAAATTTCTTTCTGCCAGCTATTAAGAAGGGCTTTTGATTTTAAAATTGGCAAAGATTGAAACAAGAATAGCACATCTGGTAAGACGTTCATCTTTATCGTAGCGATCCTGCCAAATAAGGAGAGATTTAACGAATTCCACGAGTTAATTTTCTTCTTGATTTCTTTCTATTTTTTCTCGTAGTTGTTTCTTATTAGGTGAGCATTGTTAGATGCTATTGTTATTCCTAGATATCTAGTTTCGGTTGTGGTCTTAATTCCTGAAATGTTCTGCAATTTCTCTTTGTTTTTCATGTTCATATTCTTGGTTATTATCTGGGTTTTGTCTTTGTTTATTCTAAAGCCCGCCACCTCACCAAAGTCAGTTATTTCTTTTAGCCATTTATTGATGTTGTCTAATGGATTCTCTACAAAGCAGACCAGGTCGTCTGCAAATGCTCTGGTCTTGAAGGTCTGATTCTTTACTTTCAGACCTTTCAGCTCCTTATTGGACGAGATCTTCCGCAGGAGTACTTCTAAAGTTGTTATAAAGAGAATGGGGGATAATGGACACCCCTGCCGGGTACCTTTTTGAACTTTTATGGTATCTGAGTGTTGCCCATTGATGACTAATTTTGTCTCCTGAGAGGTGTAAATGGAAGTAATCGCATTTAGAAATTGATACCCTATGTCCATTTCTTTGAATAAACATATGATGAAATCCCAGTTGACTTGGTCAAACGCTTTCTCCGCATCGACGAACATAAGAGCAGCTTCTTTTTGGATGTTCTTCTCGTAGTAATCAATAACATTGATTACTGTTCTTATGTTGTCGCTCAGCTGTCTTCCTGGCAAAAAGCCGGCCTGGTCTTCATCAATTCTTTCGCTTAGTATCTTAGTTAATCTAGATGCGAGTATTGCCGTGAATATTTTATAATCTGTGTTGAGGAGTGAAATAGGGCGGTAGTTCTTTACTAGAGTACTGTCTGTATGGTTCTTATGGATTAGTGAGATTGTGGCTTGCTTCCAAGTGTCCGGCAGGTGTCCATCTTCCATGACCTTGTTCATTACTTTTTGTAGTTGCGGAGCTAGTATATCTTGAAAGGTCTTGTAGTACCCGGTCGTAAGGCCATCCGGGCCAGGAGCCTTGTCTGGTGGCAGTTTCTTAATTATTGCTATAACTTCTTCAAGAGTTATTGGATTGTTCAATCTTTCTCGCTGTGCGTCCGTGATTCTTTGAATAGTTTGTTTTGCTAAATATTGCATTATTTTCTCTTTGGGGATGTTCTCATCTTTGTATAAATTATTGTAGAAACTTACGAATTGATTCACAATTTCCCTGGTTCTGTATAGTGGTTTGTCTCCATCCATTATCTTTGTGATTTGCCTGCTCTGTTTTTTGACTGCAATTTTCCTGGCGAGTGCTTTTCCTATTTTGTTTGCGTTTTCGAAGTAGTATTGTTTAGTGTACTTCAACTTCTTTTCTATCTCATCTAGCAGAAGTGTATCCATGTTTTTTCTGAGTATATTCAATTGGAGTTTTATTTTGGTGTCTTCAGGGTTTTCCTTGAGTTTTCTTTCGAGGCTGCGAAGTTCTTTTTCTAATTTTCTTCGTTCTTCATTCTTAGCTTTTTTCGCCCTTGCGGCTTGTTCTATAAAATATCCTCTTATAACTGCTTTGTGTGCGTCCCATATGATCTTCATTGGGGTGTCTTTTTCGGTATTTAGGTTGAAGTATTCACTAAGTAGATTTTTGTTTTTTTCCACTTCTTTCGGATCTGAGAGTGTCTTTTCGTTTAATCGCCATCTAAAGATGGTCCCTTCGTCCTTTTGATTTTGAATGTGCAGCTCTAAAGGCGCATGGTCAGAATTAATCATGGGTAATATTGTAGATTTAGTTATGTCTGGTATGATGGTACTTGTTACCCAGGCCATATCGATACGTGACCACGTTGAGTGTCTATTGGAGAAGAACGTATAGTCCTTCTCTTTCTCGTGGTGGTATCTCCATATGTCAGTTAGGCCCAGTTCTTCTTTGAGTTCTAAAAAAGTCTTTGGGAGGGTTCCTAATTGTCTTTGTTTTATTTTGGAAACATTAATTGATTTATCCTTGGTTGTATCGACCACTCCATTGTAATCCCCCATGAGTATTAGCTCATCATAGTCTGTTTCCAGGATGTATTTTTTTAGAGTTTTTATAAAGTTACTCTTTGTTTCGTTTGGGGCGTATATATTACAGACCAAGATGTTTTTATCCTCAATTTTAATAAGAACCCCTAGAATTCTACCTTCGGAGTCTCTAAATGCTAGCTCAGAAGGAGTATTCTCTTTTACATACGTGACGAGGCCTCTTTTTTTCTCAAGACCAGACGCATAATAGTAATTGCCCAGCGCTTTACATTGCAGGTGTGGTATATGTTTATTGCATATGTGCGTTTCTTGCAAAAGAATTAGATCGTAATTACATTTCTTTAGATAATGCCAGATTTTTTTCCTCTTACATGGATTGTTTAAACCATTAACATTGTTTGAATAAATTCTAATTTTTCTTGCCATCATTATCATTTTTATTAAATAATTGGTCTATGTCTATCTTCTTTGTCTCATTCAGAAAGGTGTAGTTTCCTGGTGATATTTCTCTTGCTCTTTTCCTTCCTTTCTCGTAGTCCTCCTCGTCCAGTAGGTCCAGTCTTTTGGTTACACTGTCAGTATATTCTTTGTTGTAGCTTGCGCCTTTCCCTCTTCCCTCCTCCTCACCCCCCCTCCTGCCCTCGTTCTTCCTTCTCAAATACTTCTCCCAGAAAGTTCTTGCTTTGGCTTCAGATGTCAACCAATACTTATTCTCATTCCATGTTGTTGTTAAGCCTTCCCTTTTTTCCCACTTAAATTTTATGTTTCTTTTCTTCAGCTCGTCTGTCAGGAAGTAGTATTTGCGTCTTTTTTCGAGTATTGAAATTGGTATCTCCTTAAGGATTGCAATTTTGCTTCCTTTATGGTGTATTGGTGATTTAGAATGCTCTCTAAGTATTTCATCCCGAGTGTTTTTCTTTGTCAATTGTACTATGATATCCTTCGGGGTTTTAAATTTCCTAGAATATGATGTTTGTATTCTGAATACTCTGTCTATGTCTGCTTCAACATTTGGTTTACTTTTTTTCGTTAGTTGTGTGATTATGTCTACTACTACTTCTCTTATGTTCTCTTCTTCCTCTTCTACAACATTTCTGAATCTGAGCTGAGTCTCTTTCTCCCTGAGTTCCAGTGTTTCCTGCTGATTTTGAACTCTTTCCATTACTTCTTCCATGTTCCTCATTTTTTTCTTTACTATTTCCTGGTGGTTCTTAATTGTAATATTATCTTTAGTTAGGTCTACGTTGTCTTGTTTTAGTTTACCCACTTCATTTTTTATAGTAGTCATTTCCTCCTTCATAATCGATTGTAATGATTGTAACTCTTCCTTCATATCTTTCATATCCTTCTTGATTGCTTCAGATTCACTCTTGCTGGCTTTACTTTGTGCCTCTTGATTGTCTTGAATTGTTTTTATGTCAGCTTGCATCTTGAGCAATTGCTTCATAAGGTCCTTTATTGTAGGTTCCTCGGGTAGGGAACCTTTTCTTGTAGTCAGTGGGGTCTTTTTTTCGACATCTTTGTCTTTTTCCCTTTCCTTCTCCTTCTCTTTTTCTGCTTTGCCTTTTTGCGAAGTAGCCATTGTTACTCCAATGACCTTGTTTTCTTTGCTCTATTTAAGCAGTAATCGAATAACAGGACTATGAGGAAGGGGTGGTAAGGAGGTACATGGGGTAAATCTTGGCAACCGAGAAAGAACAATTGTTAGCAAATATCGTTATCTATTAAATAGTTCAGTGGGTTATGCTTGTCTAAAGCAATTGAATTACAGCAGTAACTCTGGTTATCAATACACGGTACAGATACATTTAGCAAATATTAAGGGAGTATTGGGAAGGAGCTTAGGGAGGAGCATCGGAATTAAATCAATACGATAACATCAAATTTTCAGTGTAGAAAGTAATTCGATAAACGTTTCACGTCCCTCTTAGTTGTGGCTTAATACTATCAATGTCTATCACATACTCTTTTGTCATTCAAGCTAAAAGTATGCCGCAATGGGAGTTATTATACCAACAAGAGGAACAACAATTCATTTGCTGTCGCACTAAGGGCATATATACATTGGGTATCTATAGGTCATAACCTTAGTTAGTTAATCTAGGCTTTCCACAGTATCTACTGAGTGCAATCGATGGAAAAGGGAGGAGAGAAGAGAAGAGGGGAAGAGGGAGAGGGGAGGAGGGAGGAAAGAGGGAAGAAAGAGAGAAAGAGAGAGAAAGAGAAAGGAAGATAAGAAAGGGAGAAGAAAGAAGCGAGAGAGGAGAAAGAGAGAAAGAAAAAAGAAAAAAGAAGAAAAAGGAAAAGAGAAAAAAAAATGTTCTCGGGGGGGATGGGGGTAATCGGAAGGTGCAAGAGAAATAACTCTTTACAGTTCTGGTCAGGTAAGGTACCTAACTAGTGACTATTGGGGTAGGGTAGCAAGGAGGTACATAGGAGTCAAACCATCACAGTGTCTAGTAAATAGAACAATAATTTCCACTGTTACAGTCAGATAATTGAATGCTCATATGACTCTATAATGGACCAGGCTGGAGCTGGATGAAAGTTCAGGGCACATACGATGTCATATCCTTCCGTAGCAGAGCCAGTTCTAAGCTCTCAGTATTTGGGGGTTTGGTACTCCAAGTCTTTCAATTACGTAGTCAATATTTGTACTGGTTGGACTAATTCGACCTTGCCCCAAAGTAATTTGAGTCACAGATGAGACAACAACGATTATTGGCAGTCATTTAGCAACAATAGTCAACAATAATCAGTAGTCGAGCCAGACGCTCACACAACTTACAACTTACAACTGGTGAGTCTCCGACGCCTTCAAAGCGGTGTTGGACTAGGTGCAATCTGTTTCAAAGTCAATTTGTTCCTACTACTCCTGGACCAGAAGCGACTTTTTTGTTGTCTTGAAATAGCCCGATTCCTCTCAATTCACTGTCAGTATCTATATCACTATCGGTGACCGCTTCGGTGGCCGCTTTGCAGAGTTCAGTTTGTAATGACAATATCTAGTGGTTACGTCCAATCGACAAATACAACAGATGTAGCTTGCTACTGGTGAGTTTGCATCTTCTGGAGACGAAAAGATACTTGCGTAGAATAAACGTCGCTCTCTCTTCGCTACTCCTCCGTGTTTGCTACTTGCCGCTCTTGCCACTCTTGGGGCCGCCGCGGTGGATCCGAAGCAGGGGGCAGACAGTCCGTCTCGTTGGCTATGGCTATGGCTTATATTGTATTATCCCAGTGAAGCATCTCACTTCTCACATCTGGGGCCCATTGCGTTTCTATCTCCCTTGTTACTATTGTTCTGGATAGTCACTTGTAGTGACTCACAGCTCAAGCTCGCAACTTGCCTGCGGTTCGCTCTGGTTCACTGTCTTCGCTGCGTCGACTCTCTACTTGCTCTCTACGAACGCCGCGGCTCTTCTGTGGTTCCGCTGTGTTTTGCGGCTCTTTGTGGCGCTCTACGGCTCTTTGCAACACTTTGCAGCAGCCCCTCAGTTCTCCACGGGCTCTCTGTGGCGTCTAGCCGAAGTCTCGAATTGCTTTTAGCTTTTACTTTCAGTTTCTAGTTCGGGCTTTTCTGCCTCGGGTTCTGCGTCGTGTCGCGTCGCCTCTACTCCATCTCCATCTCCTTGCTTCTCCAGCCGGGAGGGACCTCGCCAACGCGCTTCACCAACCCGCCAACACGCCGACCCGGGTGAGCATTTTTCGAGGGTCTCTCTCACTGGGTTTGTAGAAATTCCTGGTTATCCGACGACGATTAAGGCTGTCCAGATTCCTTCATTCTTTGGGTATTGTTTTCACTGAAATTCTTAATTTGAAATAGCGACCGGTGCTAACCCACACAGCTTAGTCTGTTGGGTGTCCTTGCCGTTCCCTGCGCAGCCAGTTAGGATTAGTACCCCTGTCGAGTAGTAAATTTGTTATGACAGGTAGTCTCCACCGGCTGGACGCTCCAACCCGCCTCTCGCTGTTGGGTTGGGGGAGCTGAAGCTCTACCAAGGGTCACGACGAGAGCAGTTGTTGAGGAGCCTCAACAATCCGTGGCACCCGCCATCTTGCCGCTACCGGAAGTCGGAAAATAGTTTTCTTGAAGCATACTTAGCAATTAAAATGCACAGGATTGCATAAGCAAATAAGCAACATTAGTCACAGCAAAGCTCTGATATTTCCCTGCATTTTCTGAGTTGTTTTAATGATGGAAATCATGCTTAAGCAGTAACATTGGAGTTTTTGTTAAATTTCTACCAGTGGTACCTTGTTGTGTTTATTTGCATCGGGTAAATTTGTTTTGACATAAAACTTCATGTGAATTAGGCAAATTAAGATGCTAAACCACTCTCATGTTAGCAAAATAAATTCTGAAGAGAGAAGAAATATCTCTTCCTGGAAATCTCTCTTAGTGCTGGGGGTTGGGGGCAGGTGGGATCTTCTTCTTTGAAGACTGCTTTCCATCTTTTACAAAAGCAGTGCAGCTGTCAATTTTCATCTGGACTTTAACTCAGAAATCATCATGCTCATTGGCATTCAGATATTGTTATTTCACTCTTAATACCAGTGAATCCATTAGGAGAAGCTCTCTCTGCAGTCTTTCATATAAACGTACATGTTCTTTATTTGTAAAGGGGAAATTAACACATTCTACAAGCACTTATATTGAATTCAAAGAATTCCATCATGCACACAGTGAGAAATAGCTGGGTTGCATCTATTTGAAAGAAGATGAAGCAATGCCTTTTCATTCCCATATTTACTGGAAATGCTTGAAGCAAAGGCTGCTGTTCCCAGTTTGCAAAAGGAAAGCTGAAATATGTCCAGGCAGAGCTCATAGGCAACTAGGGACTTTGGGGATGGAGCTGTGTCTGTGAATGTCTGGCTATCATTTCATATCCAGATAGGAATGACGATGATGATGATGATGATGATGATGATGATGATGATGTTT
Source organism: Anolis sagrei (assembly GCF_037176765.1). Lineage (NCBI taxonomy): Eukaryota > Metazoa > Chordata > Lepidosauria > Squamata > Anolidae > Anolis > Anolis sagrei. The sequence goes on from NC_090022.1 coordinate 141,914,785, forward strand.
ATTTCTTACTCACCTCTCCTCAAGTGTTACTTACCTTTCTTCCTACTGCAGGTTTAGTTTTACATGAGATATTGTAGCAACACATGAGGATTTTAAAAGTAGGAATTGATACCCCTCAAAAGCAATTATAGTGCTTCAGTTTTATATCTGAATGAATACCTATTATATTTGACTAAACTATGATTATTAATTTGCATTGATGCCTTAGAAAAGATAGGATTTGTGATTGAATTCAGTGTGGATATCATCTACCTCTTCTTTTGCCATTAGTCAACAAAGTGTACAAACAGAAGATGAGATATTCAAAGGTTGTAGGAGGACCATAATATTGATTTATGAATGGAGATTACATGGGTTATTCTGCATTTGATTCAAGGCTGGTTGGCATATTTCAACAGTAGTTATAAAAGAACAGACCTCAGTCAGATCAGATTGGTTAGTCATCTAGAAAAAGTCAGTGCCAAACTTGTATACTGATTTTATTTTTGTTGTTTCAAATGCAGGCGGGTTGATTGTTGTGTTGTCCAATCAGAGTTACACACTTATGTTCCCACAATTTAAATGAAAAATTTGGATATGCACTTAGCTGACTTCCATTGACATCAGCTCTTACCATCAAGAAGTTCTTCCTAATGAGGAATTTCTTCTGATCTTTATAACTTCTGAATTTTCAGTACTTTCAGTACATTCTGGGTCATTTTCACGAACAGTGAATTATATATTAGACTCATAAAATCATAGAACTGGAAGAAATGACAAGGGCCATCCAGTCAAACCCCCTGCCATGCAAAAACACACAAATGGAAATTAAGCCTGAAGATTAACTCAGACATCAAGAGGAATGTGCCCTTCTTATGATTAATTAGCTTTCCTTCTACAACAGAAACTCCTCAGAGATGCATGCCTTAAGTTCATGTTTGCCTTTCAATGAACAGTCATGAAACAAAGCACACAAAAAGATAGATAAGTGGTGAAAATCAAATGATAATAAATGTTGAACATGAACATCCCTTATCTGACATACTTGTGACCAAAAGTGTTTGCTTAAGTTTCATGTACACCTTATACACAAAACTTGAAGGTAATTTTGTATACAATACTTTAAAAATAATTTTGTGCAGAAAAGAATATTTCTATACATTGTACAATGGAAAGCAAAGGTGTCACTATTTCAGTAATCCACATGGACAATTTTGGGTTTTGGAATATTCAACCTGTATAACCAGATGTCTTTCAAACCATGTTTTTTCAGTGGCCAGAAGATGTAGTCACATTTTAGCACTATCAATCTATCATTGAGTAGCCAGGATGAAAACAACAGCCATCACCTTTCTAGACCTTGGCACCCTTTTTAGAAATTTTCAAGCATGTGACTTGTTTTTATTTTATTGTAGAGTACAGCTACACTATATTCTAACTCTAACAGGCAAAAGGGAAAGAAAACAACCTTTTCTGGAAACTAATGCATTTTCTATTATTGCTGTGTTTCATGCCAACAACACCAGCAGGTAGCAAGGTAGCTCTCAGTTGTAGTTCAGCCAAAGTGATAGCTTCACATATGAACATATAGTTATAACTCTGTGCTCATCAATATAATTTCCCTTATGACAAAGGCTTTTGTAGTGGAAATTATTTTATGGGGGGGGGGGAGTTTTTGTTCCTCTCTAGGGTTCTTTCTTTGCAACATTCTTGTTTGTCATTGGTTTTCTGATGTAATTTATTTTGTTCGAGACAAATATGTGCTCCCATTCTTAAGCAAAAGCAGTACCAATCAATTCACTTTGGAGAAGATGAAATTGCATGAAATTAGAAATCCATTGCTCGTTGAGTTTTTAAAAATAATGTAAAGGGTAGAAAAATAAGAGTACATACCAAAACTAAGACACAATGAAATTTTGTAGTTTATTCTTTGGGAATATGCAGTCTTCAAAATCAGGATCATTTCAGAAACCATCTGCTTTAATTTAGTTCTTTTGTAGCTTTCAGAATTTCTCACTGGAGGAAATCCCCAATCCATTCATCTATTTCTAATGGAGTTTTTCAGGCAGAAGTCAGAAAAACTGATACATGCTGCTGGCTATCCAGTTATAGACTCCCTAGGAAAGTTTGGAAAATCTTGCTAAATGCATCTTTCTGCTATCAAACACAAATCCAGCCTTTGAGCTTAAGTGGAATCAAAAAGAAGAAAGCTTCACTGTGGTTTTTTGTTTTTTGTATCTCTTCTAACTATTCAATGTGTTTTGTGTCTTCTAGACTCAGTCCTTCCATCTTTTCCTCCTTTTGCTCCATTTCTTCCCCTACCTATATGTATTCCTCCTAAATACAAGTGCAGGCACAAGCCACTTTTGCCCATATAGACATTTTTTTCCTGTCCTATTCTTGGTTCTTGCTTGATAACAGGACTTTTCCTCGAGAAAGTCAACCATGGAGGTCTGTCCTGCATTGTCTTCTCTGAGAACATGAAGGTACTTGTTGAGAATAACCTAAACTATTTTTGCTACAATATTTTGTTCAAGAACAAAATACACCAAGAACTGTCATTTCATTTCTTCTATTTATTACTACTACATGTACAAAAACCTCAGACTTTCTATTTGAAAGGATAGAAGCTAGGCTTGTTTGATTAAAAAAATGGTTCAAAACTCATTTTGGATGTAGGGGGTGCTGGTGGTTCAATTCTAAAGTCAATTCCAATTTTCAGAGAAAAAATGTTCAAAACTTTTCAAAACTTCCGAGATCCTTCCTTAATAGTTTGAAAGTGTTATTTTCTATTTTATTGGGTAGTCTTTACTTTGAAAGTAGCTGTTTTACTCCAGAACCGGGGGGGGGGGGGGATAGGGAGCAAAGGGAGGAAATTCATCCACTCTGTTTAAAAACCCTTCCCAGGCTCAAGACAGAAGAGAGGGAAGAGGAGAGGGAGGAAATTAATCCTCTTTGATTTAAAATGGCTTCCCAAGCTTGAGCCGAGGCCAGGGACCAGAAGCGGGGAAACGCTGAATCATTTCTGACTCACTTACTGCTTCGTAACAGAAATGGCGGAAAAAGCTTCAGAAGGGCAAAGAGACTTCTGGTTCCCTTAAAAACTTTGAAATCACTTCAAAAAGCAAATCTTTCTGAATTTATTCTGAATTATGAAGATTCCAACTGAACCAACCATGCATAATAGAAACATTTCCTTATACATAACCAGATATGTCTGATTCATTTATTCATTAAATTTATATACTGCCTTTCTTCCCGGATAGGATTCAAGGCTTCTTATAATAATCCAGAAAATATTAAGCTAATAAATAAGTGAGTGGATGCATAAATATTGTTGTGGGTTCAACTTTATACCCAAGTCATTCATAAGTGACCATACATCTCTCAATGCAGCAAGCTGGATCATGATTTGAGAATTGACAAGCTGAAAACAGATTTCATAGCCCTGAAATCATAGAAATCCAAGCACTGCGATGTGAGATTTCAGTCCCAATTGTGATGCTACACTTTTTTGCAGCTTACATTAACTTTAGTCAAAAGCAGGAATTCCAACACCAGGAGTAACTTAGAGACCCTTCCTCTTCATCCCTACAGTAATCGCTGGAGAACTAGAGGTGGCGAGGTAAGCAATGCACATAAAATTAACCTACTGACTCTTCAGAGAACTTGAATTGATGGCATCAAGCAATTGTAAGCATATTTATGACTTGTCTGCCATCTGGGATTTCAAGCCCCTGAAATAGAGGAGCTGTCAGATTTAATTCTAGTTAACTCTGTAATAGCAATAGTTATGTGTTGATTTTTAGGTATCATGATAAGGCATGATAAGGCATGGAATTGAGTAAAACCTGTTTTGGACTAGCTGTGAGGACTTTCTTATACAACCAGTCTATCACAACATCTGTTTATTGGCAAGATATATCCAACAACTGACTTTTTCAATTGTTGAAAACTGTGATGAGCAGAATCTTTGACTGATAAGAATATTTGGAGTTGAGGGAATCTGCATTTTATGTAGAAATAACTTTTTCTGTGTGGAAATATTTGAATTCAGAAATATGCATTCATGAATAGAATATGATGTTTTCTATAAAAATAAGAATAATTTGCATATTTTATGTAACATAAATCCCCAATTATACATATTTTTTGCCCAGAAAACAACTTTTTCTGCAAGGTAAATAATATTTCAATAATTTTAATTTCTGCACAGAAAATGCTGTTTCCCTATGTAATATAACAATATATAAAGCAAGCATCAAAACCAACAATAGAATAGTTTACGTCTTGATATAGGTAGGTGGACTGGTGCAACAACAAAGAAGATAGGGCTAGTGAGTAAAGTGCATAGGTCAAATAGCAGCATTAAGGATAGAGCAATATAAAAAGGGTCATTCTAACTTTGGATGCAACAGTAGCAAAATGTGTGGATGAGATTTTGGGTCCTAGCTGGGTTCAGTTATGAAGGGAATTGTCTAGTCAAACATAGAGCAGAACATCCATGTCTTTAGATCTTTACGAAAAGTGGATAGGGAGGGTGCTAGTCTAATCTCCCTGGGGAGGGAGTTCCAGAGTCAGGTGGCAACAACCGAGAAGGTCCTTTCTCTCGTCCCCACCAGTCGCATCAGTGATGGAGGTGGAAGTGAGAGAAGGGTCTCCCCAGAAGATCTTAGAGATCGTGTGGGTTCATAAGGGAAGATGTGGTCTCATAGGCAGGTCCTGAACTGTTTAGAATTTTATAAGTGATAACCTACACCTTGAATTATACCATTTTCTGCACATAAAATATCATTTTCTCATCAGGAATCAGTATTGCATTTCTGTATTGAAATGTTATCCATTATCCATACAGAAAAAGCTCTTTTGAGCACAGAAAATATTTATTTCTGCACCACACAGAAAAATAAGATTTTTTTTCTCTCTTGCAGAATTGCAAATCATCCTCAAAAACTGAATGGATTTCAAATATTTTCTTGCAATGGGAAGGTAATTGCTAGGAGTGTTCATCTTCTTCAAGAAGAAACCTTATCAAGGATTGTATCACATATACTGTTTCAAGCAAGGTGTCACCCATTCTATATCTGTGCATTTGATATTACCGTCTGAGTTCAGTACCATACATTTCTCCACTGCATGAGCTCAAGGTAACATGCATAGCCCTATCACTGCTCCTCCTGCTCCTCTCATTTCTCTTCTTCACTTTAGCTTCAAAAAATCCCATGAGACCAAAACAAGAAGAAGGGAAATCCCATGTCCCTCACAAAGAGGAATTATTATAAAGGCCCTCTTGAGGAATTCACACTATGGTTCTTGTCTTGGCCATTGGGGAAGTAGTCTTTAAGAAGCACAGAAGATTAAATTCATCTAATACCTCTATTTCTGACTGCTAGACACCCTTTAAACAATACAAGTCAAATGACAAGTTTGTGGGCCAAATTTAGTCCACTACATCATTTTATGTTGCTCGCGAGGCTTTTAATGCCAGGGCAATATAGTTACCTTTATACAGTCTTACAAATACAACTGTCCCTTTGAAGACAATCAATCATAAGGCTGATATGGCCCTTAGTGAAAATGAGTTTGACATCCTTTCTTTAAACTATGGGATGCTGGGATGTCTTTGCTGAAAGCCACATGCAGGTAAGCTAAACCCTAGTAGGACATCAGAGGTCTTTTTGGAATAATCTGGCCCTATCTTTGAGGTGGTGCCACAAAAGGATTAATGACTTGTTGCCCCTGGTCTATGAATCTGTCTTAGCTGCATGGATGATCAGACCTTTCTGCTTCTGTGTTGAGGAAGATTGCTTGGTGATGCATTTTGAGTGCTTTTGAGTAGCTGGTGTTCTAATGTCCTGGCAATTTACCCTTTGCCATTTGTAGCCACCAGAAGACAGAAAGCAATTCTGAGATCCAGTCCCACCATGAAAGTAGCCCCAAGCAAAGTTCTGCCTTTTCTGTATCTTGATATTTTGGACTGCTTGCCTTCTGTTTCAGAAGCTATCATTTCTCTGACACTGCCAATAATATTGTTGTTTCATGCCTGCCTCTAATCTTCAGGTTCAAAAAGATCCTTCCTGACAATGAGAGCTCCTTCTACTACCAAAACTACTGCTTCTATCAGGAAGTGAAAACACACCATTTGTAAGGGGAGACTTGACAATAATTGAATGTAGTGGTTTGCTTACTCAGTGCAGATGATAATAAAATAATGCTGCTTTCCTTCACAATATCAATTAACCATGCAATGTGATATTAATAATTTTGATTTGTAAACTCAATGAATATGCTTGATGTCAGAAACATTTGTACAAACACAGAGACATAGAAGAAACAAATCACTGAAATGATTTCCACCGGTCAAGCAAATCAGACACATTACAACTAAGGCCAAATAGGATGTGGTGGGGGCAGAAGAAGACAGATTTTGCTACTCAAAACACACATGGACTAGTTAACTGATTTGTCAAGCAGGGCAAGCAGAACATTAACCTAGGCTATTCAACAAATAAAACTGGAGGAAATTAAAGGGGCAAATGCAGAAAGAGCAAACTCAGATGATAATCAGCAACCACACAAATTCTCATCACAGCTTTCTCAATGATTTGCCTCTAATCAATGAGACTAGTAAAGAAAATGATGAAGATTAAAGTCTATATACCTTCAATTACCTCACAAAATTGTTCCCCATAAGTACTTCATTTGATAGTTCTGACAAGATTGATGCCCCGGATTGCATGTTAGAGTTGTTAGTGAGCAAAACCAAGCTTCTCTCCTATCTTCCTCACAATTCAGCATTACCCTATATTGTCAAAGTTGGGGGCACATTGTCTGGCTTTCTTCTGTTTTTGTTTTGATGTGTGGATCTCTGGCCTGTTGCAAATCACTATGCTGTTCTGCTCCAGAACCAAATTGGAACAATCTGAGTCAATTTGCCACTGGTCCAAATTGGTCCAAACCAGTATGATCTGTTTCTGCATTCACCATGGTTAACCATGAGTAAAATTCAGAAGCTTGAAGAAAAGTCACGGTGGGCTCTTATCTCTTGAGAACCTGACTTCCTCTTAATTTCCTCATTGTTATTCTCTGAGAAGTATCTGTAATTTGGGTTCCAAAGAGCCTAGAGACTTACTGTTACCACTGTTGAGAAATTCATCTATCAGGAGAGAAACGTTGCATAGAAATCCCCACAAGCTGTGTGTGTGCCTATCTCTTGTGTGAATGCAGATAAGCATCTGCATATGTAGATATTGAATACAACTCCCTCAGGGCATCCTGTTGAGAGCAAACTATACTTCCTGCTTTCCCTGGGATTTTGAATATGAAAGGAGTATCATGCTGAGGGATGTGCTTTGCAGAACAAAGACCCATAGAGCTAATTCTGGTTCAAACTGAAGGGCACAAAGAAGCCAGGGAAAGCCCACTGATATAGACTCTTGTGTTGGACACAGCATGTGGCTTGTGTGATAGGCACTGCAATAATATCAAAGGAGATGGACTGAAAGGGGATGAGAGATGAATAGAAATAACTCTGTAAAGTGTTATTGAACCAGGGATGCCATATTCAATCTTAGTGAATTCAGAGATTTTCTGCAGCATGCAATATGTGCTTGTTTAGGCTTCTTTCTTCTCATCTACTTCTTCTTTGTTATGGGGTTTTACTCACTGTCAACATCTAGAACAAATTGAAAGCTCAGCTCCCAGTCACCCCACTTATGTTGCTACTTTGTGGAAGAGAGAATGTAGAGGCAGGAAAGCTTGAATGTGTGCAGGAAATGCTTCTGGACCTAGGGGGATAAAGGTGGAAGAAAAGTCATACATAAGCAATAATGACTGAGTGAACTATAGTAAAAAAAACAATGTTGGGGAGTCAAGTGCAATTGGACACTCAAAAAATAATGCAAGGAATTAAGGCAGAGGAAAATCAGGCTGGGTGATAAAAAAGAAAATAGATTTGATCATATGAAATAAAGTGGCTATCATTTTCACTTGAGCCACAAATGTGGAGCATTTCATGTGGGATTTGTTGAAGTAGAGGGCCACCATTTTGCCTCTTCCTCAGCCATCTGTGGGCAAAGCACTTGAGTCTGAGAACCCCTCTAATGCATTTAACATGCAAAAGTCATCCATCACTGAACAGGGGGATTATGTTTCTCTGGAACAGAGGGGAGTAACATGTGATCTATGGGTCCTATGTAGCCCTAGGACCTCAAAGTGTGGCCTCTGAAATGCTTCAAAGGTTACAGACCCCCCCCCCCCCCCACACACACACATTGTATTTCACCTATTTTAGGTTATTTTTCAACCATAGCAATGACAACAAACATCACAAACAGGTGGTAAATGCCGCAGTTTTCCTCTCCTACATAAAAAATCCCACTGCTTCTCAAAACAGAAAAAGAAAAGAAAATAGCCAAAATGTTTTCCAAAAATAATGCAACATCATGCCATATGAACTAAAAATGATGGTGTTGCTCATAAGAAGGACTCGGGATTATGAGCAGCTTCTGATGTTTGTATGTTCAGTTTTCTGAAAAATAAAATTTCAAGCTTGATTTTCATTGGTAAAATATATAACTATTTACATGGTATGAATACATGTGTATGTGCTTTCTCACATGTAGATGCTGAAGAAGGCAATGGGACCTACTTGAAGTTAAGTAAACATATGCTAGCAGTCCAAAGATAGTGGAATTTATGTGGTCTTCCCCTTTTGAATTCTGTTTCATCGTATGCTTTACATCAGCTTCTTTGCAAAGCAGGTGTATTCCGGGGGGAGTGGAGAGAAAAGCTGAAATATAGCAACTCCTGGCTGGCAATATAATCCTTTTACTAGGCAGGATGCAAAAAAATGGTCCCATAACCCATCATGGTCTCCTCAGAAATCCCAGCAAGTCTAATTAATTTTCTTCCTAACTGCTGAGCTATCACAAACTCTCCCACAGTCTCTAAATGCTTGTGACCTTCAGCAGCTTTTCTGTCCTTGGTGCAAAAGGGCTTTACCTATGAGTCCTGGGAGACACAGCCTGCCCCATTACTATTTCACAACATATTTCACCCAAAGAGGGTAAAGGGATGTTTCAGGTGTTAGACGTATTCCCTCCTTGATCTTTGTTTGCATAGTGGCTGGTGTTGCTTTCACATTTTCTGAATTCAAAGGTTACCTCTGTTGTAGAGAGGGAGGAAGTTCATTTGTTACAGACAAAATGTATTGCATACATTTGAACTCCAGGAAAGTTTGGTCTATTAGAATGAGAAATGGTGGGAAATAACCATCCATATGTAAAGTCAGCACTGTATTTATTTAGTGTGTTTGCTCTTTGGCATTTCCCAAGGTGGTTTACAAAAAGGTTAGAAAGTGTGTATGTATACATATACACAACTCCAAAAATATTAATAAAAAACTGCTTACAAAATATACATAACAATTTAAAAGTGTTGAAAAGGTAATAAGCTAATTATCAGAAGGCGTTATCAGGATACAACAAAGTGAGTGTGTGCGAGAGAGAGAGAGAACCTACACTATTTCAGATATGATTTTAGTTGAGATGTCCATTTGCCGGGGCCCAAGCTATTCAAGAAAAAAACAACACATTGAACTGTATTAAAAACAAACAAACTGGGAAATCACTGGTACAGTTCTTTAAGCACTAGCATCACATTTTCTGTACTCCTGATCCTTAACTATCCCCTTCCACCTGATAAGCCTAAGTGATGCTTCAGCACATCTAGGAAGAGTGGAAGGCACTGTGAGAAAGCCTACTGTCTGGCTACAAAAAAAGGCGGTGGTGAGAATTTTATTGGCCACACATGATAGCATTATCCCTGATTTTACCCATTTATGTGTTTTGGGGTCATTGTGGAAGAAGGAACTAGAGCTCAGAGATACGTTTTCATGCCAGGTTTGCAATGTTTGTCTATATATGTTGTGTGTCTATGGCACTGAATGTTTGCCATGTATATGTACATTGTAATCCACCCTGAGTCCCCTGTGGGGTGAGAAGGGCAGAATATAAACACTGTAAATAAATAAATAAATAAATAAATAAATATGATTTGGTTGGTTCTGAAGGCTAACTGCAGTCCCCCTCCAGGCCATAGTTGACCACGTTGGTGCACCTAGGCTTGTTTGCTTGCCTTACAATGCAGGCAAAGTTTGTTCTTTCCTATCAGGATGGTAAAAAAAGCAAAAATGCTGCCAGACTCCAAGAATGGAAAGGAAACTATTGAAAAGATGGAGCTCCCATTCATAATTCAGATAGTTATCAAGAAGGATAATGAAGGGCCCTTCCTTCTACACTGTCATATAATCCAGAATATCAAGGCAGATAATCCATATTATCTACTTTGGACTGGTTATCAGAGTCTACACTGCCAGATAATCCAGTTCAAAGCAGATAATCTGGATTTTATAAAGCTGTGTAGAAGAGGCCATGGTGAATGGTAGGCATGAAAGGAGAAGAAGATCAGATAGGCAAGGAGACCTGGTTTCCCGTATGTTCATCTGGCTTCTCCCCTCCTCATGTATATGGGTTTTGGATTAAGTATTGCCAACTATTAAATTATCCCCCCATTCAGCAAAATATCACATTAGGAAGTTTAGAGAGTCATAGCAACAGGAAACCATATTCTTTCCCTTTATTGACATTTTCCTAATTGACGGATAATTGTGAAATGGCTGCAATATTTAAATTTATCAGAATCTCCAGAATCACATCTACTAATAACTTACTTTTCCTTGTATCCATTTAAATATGGTTTCATTTTTTTGAAGAAAGAAATTGTTCACCTACCGTACCCCCAATGTCTGTTGTACAGAACAAAAGTTTGCTTTGTTAATGGGAGTGTATACATTTTCTGTATTTTTACATTGCTGATAGATTATTCTAATTATTCTAATTAAGATGGTTCCCATTCTATGTGTATTGAACTTCAATCAAACAATTAATACATCACACAAAAACTAGTAACCTATTTGCAGGTTGCTACGATGGCATCGCAGCATAATGATTTATGTAGCATATTATTATCTTCAAAATACTTTTCCAATACCAGTCTTGAACACCTAGTTATACCCACTTTCTGATGAACCCCATGCAAATTGCCATTGCATCCCAACTGGCTTCCAATAGATGTCAGCCAAGTGCTGTTGATATAGGCTTTCCAAAGTGAAATTAATATTCCTCCACCCTTTTTTAGAATATTGTCTGCCAGCTTCTTGGATGGGAAACTAGATTAGGTCATGGGCTTTAAACAGGTATTTGAAAAATAAATGAGTGTCTGCAGTGGGGTGAGACAATATGGCAGTAGACTTTGAAAACTGCTATCCACAGTATTTGAGAAGGGAAATTTTAGTATGACAAGACTAAAACTTAAATGATTAGATGATTTAGATGACTGTGTATGTTTTTATGCAGTCACACTGGTAATATCTGGGTGGTTCTGTTTTAAATTGAATTGAAATTTACTGATCCAGTTAACAGATCTCAGAAGAGGATTGATACAAATCAAATATGATACAAAATCCCATCAAAATGCAATAGTCAACAGAACAAAATCCTAATAAATCTAAATCAAGATGAGGCCATGCTTATTCGTTAAAAATGTAGGTCTTATCTTCATTGCTGTCATTAAACAAATTAGCTACAGTTATCTTTATTGCTCTGAGCAAAAGTGGCTGTGATATTGCAAAAGACTCTTTTGTGTCGCACATAAAGACAGATATGTGGTGTTCTGATGGTCTTCCTAGATATATAAAAAATAAAATTGTTAATATGTTAATTGCAGAAATTTTATAAAGGGTTACAGTAAGGAAAAATATGACAATGTTTTCCTTTCTTTTGAACAACAAGGATATATTTAATTAGATGTGACATATTATATTTTTCAACTAGGACAGCTGAAGTAAACATTACAAAAGGGGGATGCCACTGATAAAGTAAAGTAAGGACCCCATTTGATTAAATTCACTATCCAAATTCTGCAGTGTGATTTTACTAGTGTGAATATCAGCTGTGGTCATAGACTCTTCCTGTCTACCTCCTTTACTATATATGAGTGACCACCCAAATCTCAATGCTGTCCCATAATCCTACAGTCTAATATCAGCTAGCTGGTCAATGTGCTTGGGAAGACCCTCTTCACCCATCATATTGACCAGCAGCAGGCACAATTTGATTTCCCGTACTCTAGAGCAGGGGTTCTCAAACATTTTTTCAGCCATTGAGCCCTTTTTGAAGCAAAAGTTTCTTGTGGAGCCCTAAGAAAAGCTTATATATATCTCCAGCCCCCTTCTACCACTCAGGAAAAGGACAATTAAAGCACCCTCTGAGCAATGGGAAGGAAATAAGATTCTGGAAGCAAGGAAGGTGAGGAAAAAAGATTTTTGGGATGAGGAAGGAGCAAGAAAGAAGAGGGAAAGCTTGGAGGGGGAGGGGACCATGGAGGCCCTCAGCATGCTTCACTGAGCCACAAGGGCTCCACGGAGCACACTTTCAGAACTATTGCTCTAGAGAAAAGGAGGTGTGGGAGATCATTCTACTGACCTCATATGATGGATGTGTCCTACGGTTCATACAGCTAACCCAGGAATAATAGCAAGGGTCCAAGACATGAGTACAAAGGTATGACATTGTGTCTTACCAAAGAGTTATCTCTTCCTGTCCCTTTTTTATTCAGAGAATTCAGCTGCTGGTCATATCATCGATTGTATACATATCATCACAGAAGTCTATGATGCATTTCCTGAGAAGGGAAGGTCAGCCTGATCCCTTCCAAGAAACCAGTAGTAGCTGAGCCAAAAAATGACACCTAGCATGTTGTGCCAGGATGATGGAGATAGTAGGCTAGGCCTAACGTAATCTTAAGGACAGTATAGCCCTCCTCCCCCCTCTGGTATTTTTTTACTCATCCACATCTCCTTACACAGTGTGTAACAGTTTTGGTCACTATGGGCTAGGGAAGCCCCTTCCCCTCCTCCAAACCTCTGTCATTAGCCTGGGTGAATAATTTGTAAGCACCAGGCTAATGTATTTCCTACACCACACTTTATGGCAGTTTAGATGAGACCATCATTGTTAATCCTCTGGTGTTTAGTGACATGGTATCATGTCTTTTGCTACATAACATCTGATTGAATGTACACAGTAGATTGACATTATCTTAATTTTTGAAGACATTCTACAAAAAGATACAAAATTACACTTTTTCAAAATAATGTTTATTTAAAGAAATAAGACAAAAACAATTCCAGTATTGGTCTCTACTAAAACAAATCCATGAATGTGATGCAGCCACCCACCCTTATGTTCCATTGATTTCAATAGCTCTGCTCTAAATTGATCTAATGCTATATTTACTAGAGTTGTGCGTGGAATTTGTTCCTACTAGGCCTGGGTAACAACGGAAAAATTTGTTTCTAAAATCGATTTGTATTTGGGGTTTTTTTTTGTTTCGATATTTAAAATAATTACAAAATTTTCCTTTTAAAAAGTTCGATATTTACGAAATTTCGTAAATGGTAAAAAATTAACGAATCGATTTCCGAAACAATAATGAATCGATTCGTTAATGGCGGACGCGACCGCGAAATACGCTAAAAAACCTCCAAAACCTTCTGAAGCTTCCCTCTCCCTCTGTTGTTGACTGTTGGTGTGATATTATAATTTTTTTTCACTAATTAAACCATAAAACTGGCCCAGACATGCGGAAATAATAACGAAACGACCTCAAAACAATAACGAAACGAATACAATATCGAAATACGAAGCATTTACAAAACGTTTTTGAAAATTCGTTTTTTTAAATAATTGCTCCAGAATGGTTCGTTATCGTTTTGTAATTGAAAAAATTAACGAATTATTAACGAATTACGAATTAACGAAACGAAACCGCCCAGCCCTAGTTCCTACCATTTCTACTGTTTCTTCTGTGTCTTCCATTTCTTCACAATCACAAAATGGGAAGTCCCCTCCCTGCATGAAAATCTTCTTAACACAAAAGTCTGATTTTGTCTGCAGCCAAAATTGTCTCCTTGCCTTGGAAAGAGAGTACGTGTGTGGTGGGGAATGCTGGCGGGCCCAGAGCTCTGCTGCAGGTGTGCTCTGGGCCTGCCTTGCATGTCCTGCCACACATGCACTCTCCCAGAATGTGTGTGTGGTGGGGAATGCAGGTAGGCCCAGAGTGCACCTGCAGCTGAGTAACTCTTACTGTAGAGTAAGAGGCACTTAGTTGCAGGCACTGGCCGGTGTGTGTGTGCTTTCCATGAGTGCATGTGTGGCAGGGCATGCAGGCAGGCCTGGAGTGTGCCTGTAGCTGAGCACCTCTTACTCTAGAGTAGAAACAGCAGGTGCCAGGTAAGAAGAACAGAAGTGTATACTGGGAAGGGGAGCCATTGGGTGGGAAATCTTCCTCATACTGGTCCAATTTTCAGGGCCCCAAACCAAAAACAACCCTCTAATTTTTTGGGAGGCTTCCCAAAAATAGATCGCAGTCCCAATGAAAGCCAGGAACAAAACAGGTCAAGGTTTTCTGCAAATGCACAAGCCTAATATTTACTCATACTTTTGTTCAATTTGAATACAGGTGTGACTATAAATGCTACCTACTTCAGAAAAAATGAAAAGAGAAAGATATCTATTCAGTACAATCAAAATTAGGATTAAAATTTTCCAGCAATCTTAGTAGCCAACATGTATGAGTGTGTATGTGGCCCAAGAGAGAGAGAGAGAAGATGCATATACACTTTAGACTGAATACAGTTAGATACCACTTTAACTGCAATGGCCCAATGCTGAGGAATCTTGGCATTTGAAGTTTGGTGAGGCACCAGCACTCTTTGGCAGAGAAAACTAAAGACCTTGCAAAATTCAAGTACCCTGATTCCATAGCATTAAGCCACAGCACTTTAGGGACCTCTTTACACGTTCCCTGGCTATGTTCCATTTTGCTGGCAGTCGTTGGTGAAATGGCAGGTGTGTGGGGTGCCTCCCTCCTTCCCCATCACATGGTGGGATGGGACAGGGTGTGTTGGCACTCTGTTCCTATCAGATGGAGGAAAGGGTGGCAGCACGCATTGCGTGTGGATGGGCGACACTCCTCCCGCCCACAGAACCAGAAATGACACGGACACATAGATGGAGTAAAAATGGCCACAACTTAATTTATTAATTACAGGAACACAGGGTTGGCTGCTAGGCATGGGTTCTAGATCAAGATCGATCAGCCCGCTGCTGACCGATACCTGATGAGTCCAACAGGGGGCCCACCAGCACAATACCGGGCCACATGACACAGCACCCCTGGAAACCACCGGATGTTCCCTCCCCATCAATAGGGGAGGAGCAGAACCAGATCCAGGGCCCATGCCACATGCCAACCTGAGTTGTGACGAACAGATAATGAACAACAACTGCAACACTGAACAAAAACATGAACATGCAGGGTGGGTGGGAGGACAACTCAAAGCAGGCCTGGTACCTGCCAGGCCCTGCGCAGCCTATTTAAGGCTGCTGGGCACAGGGTGCAACCAGCCCCTGGCCAATGCCAGGTGCTGGGTGGGGCTGGCCACTGGTTGGCCAGCTGACCCAGTGGCGGGACACTTCCCGCCACGCAGGGGCTTCTGGGAAGGAGAAGCCCCTGCTACCAACATGGCCAGAGGGAAGGGCACCCCCCACCGCAACCGGCCTTGCCCGGTAAGTCAGGCAATGAATTTGCCGCATTGCCCTTTCCCCATCAGATGGAGGAAAGGCCAAAAAAATGTGGGTAGCTCCATTGGACCCAAAACACACTTACCTTTCCATAGTTGCCAAGGAAACATCTTGCAACACTTTCTTGATACTTGGAGGATAAATGGGACGGGCCCTGCTGAGCGTCATGTGATGGCACTCAGCCAGGACCATCTCCAAAGCGCTGCAAAGGGGGAAAAGCCCAATGTGATATGGTGGAAAGTGTTATCAAATTACATTTATTGTACACTATACATTGAACCCGAGAGAGAGTATGTTCTACATGGAATCTTTCTTTTAAAAATGTTACAGCAACAGCTGGGTTGGATCTGTAAAGAAAGAAATTTAATTTGAAACAAAGTAGCTACCATATTAAATTGAGCCATTGTCATGTTCACAAGCTGATGCAGTAATAATATGTATTTATTGTTGATTTGCAGCCTCCCTTGAATATCTTTTCCTACATATTGTCCTGTTTGACATGTTTTTAGTGGCAGATGATCTGATGATAGGTTTATAGGTGCTCCATAATTTTATTGTTGATATAGTAATGAAATTCTATGTCAGTACATTTTCTTCAAGCTATACCATAGCAACCTCCTGTTGTGATAATATGAACATGAGCACACTGCTGTTTGTTTTTTCTTTGTTTTTGTTTGAGAAGATTGTGTTGCATTGCAGAGTTTGTTTCCTAAGCAGCATAAGTTGACATCTTATTCACAAAGTACAAATTCACTACCTCCAATTGCATATACTTGACTGTATATATCAACGGTTCCCAACCTTTTTTGACTAGGGACCACTTGACCAGAGACCACTCCAACATTAGTACCAAAAGGATTACAAATCAGTTTTTGGTCAAAGTTTTTGGGGTGCTGATTCAAAATTTTTTATTGAATAGACCACATCAGCTCTAGTTTCTGATACAGAACATATGCCATTCAGTAGTTGCCATCTGCACGCCCATAGAAAACCATATGTAAGAATCCAGATCTGCAGATTTTATTTTAGGTCTTGTGGCCCACCATTGGGCTCCAGCCACAGATTGGGAACCACTGGTATATATCAAGTATATATAATATAATACAGAATGTTTTCTTAGAAAGTTTTTCATTTTATATACAATACAACTGGGTGCTATTCTGTATTTTGTCCTGTGAATGTATCAGTACCTGTGTAGAAGTAATAATAAACTAACCAGTATAAAACATTTCCAAAAATATTAAGGATGGAAAAGAAATCCATTGGCATTTTATATGCAAATACCCCTTTTGCACCAAACCACCAATGTCACAGAATATACCTTGCTTCAGAAATCTGTATATTTCTACAAAGCTTGAGATGTTTTTCAGAGTAGAAAAAGCTTTCAAACGCAATTGGAACATTTTTTTTGAAATATGGACAAATGTTCTTAATTCAGTTCAAAATGCATACAAATTGGTTTGAAAAAATGTACACAAAATGACATATGTTACCATGGACAGTGGAAAGGGAAGAAAATTTCCCATTTCTGGTACAGATGTGGAGCAGTATGTGAGTATTGATGGGAAGTTACACAATTCAACACAACTGACAGATTTTCTTGTTCCTATATTTGACTGAAGGAGCCTCTACACTATAGAATTACTGCAATTTGATGCTACTGTAACTGCTATGGCTCAATGTTATGGAGTTATATTTTCATGAGGGACCAGCATTCTTTGGCAAAGAAGGTTAAAGATTTTGGAAGACTACAACCCCCATGATTCTATAGCATAGAGGCATAGCAGTAAAAGTGGTGCCAAGCTGCGTTAATTCTACAATGTAGATACACTTTGAGTTACTGTAGTTTCTGGCAGATAAGAACATTATTCATTGTTCATAATCTTCATAAAGGCTTTGCTGGATCAGATTTCTAAATTCTTATCAAAATGCAAACTGAAATAATTTCTCCTTTTAAAAAAATGGAAGTCCAATTTCATGACCCCTTTATTACATATAAGAATATTGTCTGTATATCTGAGCAAAATGTGACTATCTTTATTGGCATTTCCATAAATTAACCTTTAATGCTTTTGGGGTGAACAGCATATTATTACCTGACACTTGTTTGTCATTTACTACTGGAATCTTTTCAAATGACTTTAACAGAGTTCCATAAAGAAGAGAGAAAGAAAAGGGGGAGAGAGAGAAAAGAGTAAGAGAGATAGAATGCAACTAATTCAATAATATATATACAGATTGGTGTGTTAGGGTGTAGGGAGGTTGATTTGCTTTTTATTATGGATGTCTTGAGGGGTGGGTTTTTTGTTTATTGTGTGGTGGGGACAGGAAGGTTACTCTTATAGTTCCCAAACAATTATTTCCATTTAAAGACCTCACCTTGAATTATAGATGCATATGTACTCTTCATATCTTCCTATTTGTTCATTCATTGTCAATTCAGCATATGACAGAAGGAGCAAGAGGTGAAATAGAAGAATTTCAACCATTTCATTAGATATCTCATGTACCTGCTTCAGACAGAAATGCTTGATTAAAGAGATAGTAAATTGCTAGTTCTCCATGTTGTAACTGTGCTATTGTTATCATGATGGGAAGAATCTTAATGGCACTTCATACACCAAAATAAGTTGGTTTGCTATGGTGCTACATGCCTTGACTTTCGGGTGGAAGGGGTGACATTTTCTAATCCAGTATAAGCAGAAAATATCTTAGTTCTGCAAACTGTGTATAAAATGAGGATGTTGTATTCAGACCAGCAAATGTGGGATTTTGTAGTTGCTGAGCTTGGATCATAAATGAAACCCTTAGTGAATTTTTGCAAAGAATCTATTTCCTATCCTTACTCTCTGAGTACAGGAGAATGTATCCAGATTTAGTAGTTCTTCAAAGTATGCCAACACCAGTCCTTGGGCAACATAAATTGCAAACTCATCTTATTCAATTCAAAAAGAGCAAAGTGGGGGTGTCTTCAGGGTTTTTGGGGGGATGGAATATGTAGTCAATTTGCAGGTCTTGTCAATGACAGTTCAACCCTTCCAAGCAAAAGGGCACCATCCAAATTGAGTTGGAGGGGACCCCCAAAGGCCACCCATTTAGGGATTTCTTCCCAGCACAGGTTTGCTTTCCTGCTTCTAATGACGATTTACAGAGGAATTTGAGCTTTTTTTTTCACTTTGCATGCTTTTTTGCCATGAAAATGAAAATCAAGTTGACTTTGGGAGGGAGCCTTTCAAGATTTACAAAACTAAAATGAAAAAAGTATGGGATAAGTTTTGATTCTAAAATATTTGGGGTGGGTCACGTAAACGTGTCAGATATGACTTCTGACTTACAAAAGTTCTGAATTTCTTCCGAATTCCAAGACTTTAGAAATGTTTACACATGTCTAGCAAACACAATGGACTGGGTTCATTTCTGCTTTTCTTCTGATAGGATGCTTTCATTCATAGAATTGGGAAAGCTGTTTGTGGAGCTGCGGAAGGGAGGGTGATAGTCACATTTTGCAAAAGTTACAGTGTTTTAATGTCCAATTGAAGCTGATCCTTGGAATTAAAGTAATCCCCAAATCTTTAGCGCCAAAGCCTTGCAATGACAAAAAGAGTTGTTCTACTTGCACATGCTATCCCTATGTGTGACTGTCCCTAACTTGTGTGGCTGTTCCTTATCTATTAAGAATTCTCCTTTGCTGGTGTCGCAATACTCTACCCACTTCTTGTACTAACTATGCAAGAACTCTGGCCACCTACTGATTGCCCTGAAGGATTCCCTGCAGTCTAGTAGTATCAGACTCAAACAAGTTGGATAACAGTTCTGTTGCTACAGTGCCCTATAGCTTCTGACTAGCAGGGAGCTCAAGAGGGCAGTATGAGAAAGTTCTGAATGTACTTGGCTATGTTTAGCCTGGGGTAAAGAAGATGTATATTTAAAAGACTCTCAGAAGCAAGAACAGTTGCTCACCTTGTCCTCAGAAAATGGAACAAGAAAACATATTTTGAATGAGGAGGAAGTTGAAATTTCAAAATGTAGAAGGGGAAAGCTGTGTAAAGTGGCCCTAGAATCTTTCCTGGAAGTTTTCATGAAATAACTTTAGAGTAGCACATTCTTAGGGATACTGTAAGAAAAGAAGATGGGTCAATTCTCAAGTGAAATATGATGGAATGGCTTAGTTGACCTGCTGTGGCCTTTCCATACCCATAATTTTGTGAGTGCACGTGAAACTTCAGGTTACTTTCCATTGTGCGTTAGTATTTTTATGACTATTGCCTTTCTTTTGGTGAATAAGGGAAATGTTTCTTACTGTATATTGATGAGAAGAGGACCTGTGCTTTATCCTCCTCCCCTGATCTAAACAAATAATTATTGCTCATCTTGGGATAATTACTTTTGGGGTTAACCAATACTAACAAAGGTGAAATGGGGTATATGGAGCCAATCTTTTTCTGGAAAACACACTTTTGGATGGGTGTTGGTAAGACACTGTACATATTTGTGATATCCAGAAACTAATAGCCACATAGATGTATTTTTCCTTCTTAAAAATAAAAATGCAAAGAGATCTGTGCTCAACTGCCTAAAATCGCAGTGGCAGCAACAGTAATGAAGAAATCCACTGTTTGGAAATGGGAGGAAATTGCAATCATATTCATTTTCTGGGGTTTCTCCCATTTGCTCTATAGAAATGATAGAGTAAATGCTGTAAGGGAACCCTACAGATTTCTTTCTATAACTGATGATAGCAGTAGATAGATAAATAGTCAAGACAGTGGATTCTATGTTGTACAAAATAGCTAAAATCGTTCTCCCAGGAGGATTTTGCAAGCCTCTGCTTCCTACAGTAGTAAAGCTGGATTGAGAAACAGCCTTGATAGCAACATATTTTTTCTATCTAGAACACATGCACACTTCTCCCTGTAGCTTTAAAACCAGCATGCTAAAAAGAAGCTTCTGACACTGGCTGGAATTTTGTAGGTGTCATATTATGGCATAACTTCCTCTTACAGAAACATGAACATCTCACTTATTGCAGAAGGACATTTAACATCTCCTCTTCCACATGTGCAGTCTCCCTTTGATCTTGGGCACCATCCAATTGCAGCCTTGCAGCTAGGAAAAGAGAAGACCCATTACCTCTTGGACCTCTAACATACTTGCCAGAAGTCTGTTAGAGAAAGTATGACAGCTCATACTTTCTCTTGGCTGAAAAACTACAAATAATCCTATTGATCATTAGCCAAGCTATTTTAATTGTTATTCATTTTTGTGTGCCTTTGAATTTATTCCAACTTATCTTGACCCCTAACTTGTGTAGATTTCTTGCCAAATTTTGTTCAGAAGACAAAGTTTGTTCAAAGTTTGTCATTGCTTTCTTCTAGGGCCGATACAGTATGACTTGCCCAGTATCAACCAGTGTCCATGGATGTAACTGAGGCAGTGTCCATGGATGTAACTGAGGTACCTGTCTGTCGGGTTTTGATGGATTCATTTAAACCTGTTCAGCCTGATGATGTGGACAAGATTCTTGGAGCGGTGAGAGCAACCACATGTGCCCTGGACCCTTGCCCTTCCTGGCTGATCAAACTCGCCAGTGGGGGATTGGCTGCGTGGATCTTGAAGATCATAAATGCCTCATTGGAACAGGGTCATATTCTATCAAGCCTGAAAAGTACAATTGTGAGACTGTTGCTTAAAAAGGCATCCCTAGATTCCTTGGTCCTGAACAACTACTGGCCTATCTCTAACCTCCCCTTCTTGGGCAAGGTTCTAGAGCGGGTGGTAGCGAGTATCAGAATAAAACCCTTTGCAGAGTATACTGACCAACAAAGATTAGTTGTATGTATGGTCAACCACCCACTTTTATAAAGAAGACAAAATCCTGAAAAAGGGGAAGTCCCCCAAAACAAGGCAACCTCAACCCGGGGATCCTTGTTGCATTATAATTTGGATAATATTTTGAACTGGAAGGCATTTTGAACTATTTGGACTTAATTTGGACTGTATTTTGAAGACAGTTTACTTTCTCAAGGACTACGAGATAACCAAATAGCATTCAGACTTGTTATTTTTTTGTATGGTTCATATGCAGTGTATTTACACGGTTTATGCTAACATAGTTCTGTTTGGATAACGCTTCGCAACTTGAATTTTGTCATTGTTATAGATATCTGTGTTTCTTTGGAATTGGCAGATGGCCAATTCTCTCACATCAGAAGTGACTTGCAGTTATTCAAGTCGCTCCTGACCCCCCCCCAACCCCCCCCCCCCCCCCCCGGTTGTGGGATGATCTCTTCAAAGAGGTTGTCTGCTGTTCACATTTTTTTGATTTTTTTATTGTTGTATTATTACAGTTCCAGTATATCTGTATTGCCATTTTAATTCCTTTTGGATCTAAATCTTGTTGTTTCTTTCTGTGGTTTTAGCACTGGTTATTTATTTAAGCACCCATAATTTATTTATTAGCCTTGGGACTAGGCAAAAGGATTTTTAAAAGAATTGTATGCTGGATTTTTATTGTATCATAGTTTATTTTATTTACCCATTTTATGACATTAAACCTGCTGCAGTTTTTCTGAAACTTATTACCTTGGAATGACTCTTGAAAATTATGTTCAGGTTTCCAAGAACCCCTGTATAAAATTATTATATAAATAGTTGGAAAAAATCTAATTATGATATGTTGGAGACCTCTTAGTGACCTCTTGTGAAACACTTTGACATTTGATAACTGACTGTATTCTGTCAAACACATATGTTTTATGATCAAATGCTTCCCTAATACTATTAGTGTTCTCAACATTATCCTGACATATTGAACTTAAGACTGTTATACTTGCTTGACAACTGCCTCCTCTGACTCATTGCTTGCTGGATTGGGAATATTATAGAGATCTACAGAGAGAATGTGAACATGTTGACTTTGATACACCTTTTAAGAAATGGTGAGCTTCAGAAAACTCTCAGGGGCAGAGTTGATGAGAATATTAAGCATTCTCAAAACACAAATATGAGACTAGAATTCAAACTAACTGTTGAGAGGATGCATCTCTACGCTTTATAGGTAGCTCAATGGGAATCCATTAACCAACTTTAAGGATACTTTCAGAAGGCCACAAGCCAGCCATAAATTTGCAGGATAAACAGGGATGCCAAGAAGATACTTGGGAACTGAAGCTAATGAGAACACATGCTGCTCTTATGTGATCTACCAGAAAAGTTGTCATTCTCTAAATTGGAAACAAGTCTGATAGCTGGAACATAGTACACACAATACATAGTAGAGGAGAATTTTGAAGGCACTTAAGCTTATACAAAGCAGCTTGCCGTGTAGCAGAGTAAACCACATTTAAAAGTGTCTCTGTGGATGATGTATCCTCCTCACATCTTCTGAGAAACTTCCACTCCAAACTGAACTTTGCTGTCTCTTCAACAGTCTTTTTAAAAAAGCAAGAAGGGTTGTGTTGTGAGATGAGTTTTGCGTGAATGAAAGTATCAAACCTGCCATTTAAAGATTTTGTCTCACAGAACTGAGCAGTATCTTTACATTAAAATACTAGATCTTTTTCATCATGGACAAATGAGAAACCAGCAAAAACGTGTTCATGAAAATGGCAATAGTTTTTTTTAGAACAGAAAACTTATTAGCTAGCATATTAGGGGTGGAAGACAATTTTGTTTGGTGTGTGTTTCAACAGGAATTTACTTGAAATCACGGGTGTAATCATAAATGTGATGAAAAGTATTTCAGATTTTTTTAAAAATGAATGAGAATCAGATGCATCCACCCTGCATATAATACAATAAATGTGGTCATGGTGGCTGTGTGCCTTCAAGTTATTTCTGAATTAAGATGACCTTAAGGTAAATCTATCATTATTTCTTTTTGGAAGGGGGAGATTCCCCTTGGGAGGACTGCCCTTGCCTTCCTTTGAAGCTAAGAGAGTGACTTACTTAAGGTACCATAGTGGGTTTCCATGACTGAGCAAGAATTCAATCCTTGTCTCAAAGAGTCACAGTCCAACACTGAAACCACATTCTGGCTAGAATTTTGCTTTTCCCCTGTTCCCTCCATGTCTCTTACCCCCCCCCCCAAAAAAAAGGGAAAGTCAATTAGCAATTACAAAAACAATTATAGCCATGTTTGCTGAACATACAGTTGATGGGGCAGGGTTTGTACGTCTGTCTATACAATACGTTGCAGGGAATGTTAAGTTCCACTTTAGAGTAGCCTTCTTTATAGGGAAACTTACTGTTCCAAATCTTGGATCTAACCAACAATTCTGTCTAGGAATTTTTAAAGAGTACACACTAGAACAAAAAAAAAAACCTCTCCAAATGGAGAAGTACTGCAGACACCATTGCAATGTTACATTGGATGTTATTGTTAACATCCAATGTTATTGTTAAAAAGACGGGTCTTTGGCATTACAATGTAAATCAACTGATATTGTTGGGTAAGCCTTTAATCCAAAGCATGGGTGTAGGTTTGGATTTAGAGGCCTGGCTCTTACTGTAAATCAGCAAGCAAAGAAATCTTGAGTGCTTCTGCACCCTATAAAAGTCTATACCAATTACTGCAGTACCTGAGACATGAACTGACTGATCAATCAAATACCCTGTCTTAGCCTATCATCCTCAGACTCTGTGTCTGATCAATTCCTCGATACTTTATTCTTTAGTCAACCAGTTTATAAAATTCTGTTGACATGAGGAAATGGGGGAAGGGGGTTGGGCTGAGTTACTACTACTCTAGTTAAAATATTTTAATACCCATATCTCTAGAAAGAATTTTAGGAGATAGCTAAGGACTTTTCTTTTTTAAAAACAAAACTCTATCTTACACTTACCATGCTGATTACACTAGGGGCCCTTCCAGACAGGGCCCAAAATGCGAGCCCTGGTGGACTTTTACCTGAGAATCCAAACGGTGCCTCAGGTAAAAGAGGCTTAATTTGGTATACAGCAGGAAAATCCTGCTTTGTCCTGAATTAAATATGTACCCCATTACACTCAGACCTTCCTGAAAGCCCCAGGTCTAATGGGGTATGGGCCCTCCTGTAGTCCCAGGAGTCTGTCCGCACAGCCCAATCCACTTTTTTTTTGCCCCATAAGCCTGGAGAAGAGGGCACTCTCCTTCCAACTCACCCTCCAAAGCCTCAATTTTTTTAAAAAATAATCCTTACCAGGTCACCATAAGGCAGCCCTGGCAGCCCTCCTGAAACATAAAAATAACATGCCAGGACAGGAGATCTGAGGGGTGGGGGTGGGGGGTGGGTGGGTTGTGATCATCACTCCTAGTCCTTGGAGTTTCATTTTTACATGCCAGGAGGGCTGCCGGAGCAGCCTCATGGTGACCCAGTAAGGATTTCTTTAATTTTAAGACCTTTTTTTGGAGGGGGAAGGTGGCCCCATTCCAGCATGGCAGTTTTCACGCTGGAATGGTGACAGCCCCCCAGGAATGCTGAGTTCTATTAGGCACCTATGGGGACCTTAAACCACTTCAGAGCAGGTTTCTTTAACCTGCTCTGAAGTGGGTTTAAGTCCTATGTGAAAGCACCCTAGGATGGAACAATGATCTAATTATAGCTGTACTGTCAATTCTGACTGGCAGCCTACTGTATTGCTGAAAAGAGGTGGGAATCTCAAAATAAAGGGAAGGCTAGTGGCAAAGATTCTTACTGAAGGTAGCAACCAATAATATCAGCTATTTCCTTCCTGCAGCAAGAAACAATGTAGTTTCCAAACGCTGTTGCCAATTCACAATTTACACTGCACAAAATGTGTATGTAATTGTTTTGCACAGATATTTTGCACAGAAAACAGCTGTTTGTCTGCATGAGATAGCATTTTCTTCATGGACAATAATACTGCTATGCAGAAATATATTTCTTGCAACTTTCTGAACAAAAAGAGAGCTGTAATTGGGGATTTTTTAATGCAAAATTTGCACATTACATATTTATTAAAGCCTCTTTTCCAACATCTTCCTCTCTTTCTTCTTCTGTGTTTCTCAGACCTACTGCACAATGGGTGGGTCTATACAGCCCAATAAAGCAAGTTGGAATCGGCATCTGAAAAGCTAGTTTAAGTCTGCTTTGTGGGCTTATAGGGATGCCCTGAGCAGCCTTGGCAGTGGCTGGGCATGCCTACTCCCCAGCCATGGCAAACATAATTCAGTACCACTAAGCAGGGATCCAGCTACCTTACTGTGATGTCTTCATCTTCCTCCTTCTGTGTTTTGTGACGCATGGAGGATGGAAGGAGGGCATGTGGGATAAAACACTTTCCCCACAAGTCATAATACATGAAAGGAGGGAGAACACACCCCTGGCAAAAGGTAAGTTGCTCATGGGGGAAAGGGGCAGAAAGGGGCAACCATCCCATCTAGGGACTGTGGGATGGCTGACAGGATACCATAGCCAGTTCCACATAGAAACCAGCTGTGGCTTTCAGGACTGCCATTACTTGGGAGACAACCCAAATACTGGTGCAGGATTTGGTTTCCTCCCTGAGCTATATTAACCTGTGACACAGTCACAATAAGTGGTTTTCCCTGGGATAAACTGGATCAGCACATAGATGTTTTGTGTCTGCCTGCAGGCTGATCCATTTCCACACTGACCTAAATGGTCAGTGCAGATAGGGCTAGAGTTGTTGTTAGGATAAAATAGAAAGCAGATGAACCATGTATCCCACTTTGAACTTCTGAATGTAGCAAATAAACCAATGCATCAAGTTTGTTTCTGACTCAGATTTGGATAACATAAAATAGAGGGCCAACAACATAATGTTATGTATTGCATATGTATATTGTGAACCGCTCTGCCTTCGGGGATTGGTGGTTTATAAAATTGATAAATAAATAAATAAATAACAAAAGTAATGTTGTGATATGTATGCAGAGACTTGCCACTTAATAACTTTAACTTAGCAGTTTGTATTTAATTTTCAAACTCCTTCTCAAGTGAAAGACTCAGGATTATATAATTTGTACTAAATTTTCAGGAAGATTGCAAGCACTCCTAATTCACTACTGAAGTTTGTCTAAAGTGAAAATCATAGCAAATTCGGGAGGTTTCTCCTTGGGTGAGGTATTCAGGCAAGGGATCAAGCAGATGACACTGAGCAAAGCTGAAAGTATTTTAGAGCATGGCGGTGGGTGGGTGAGAGATTATCTTAGACAGGTCTTGTCATTATTTGGGAATAGAATAGTAAGGGTATTTAAGGTGCACAGTCTAAGATCCAGGTTGAATATCAAACATTTATCCTCTTGGACTAACACTCTCTCACTGTATAAAGGCACCCAATTGATTTCCCCCCTTTTAATTAGATCACATTTTGATTCTGCAGAGAGTCATTTACAGTTGTCAGGAGTAGAAGGTTCATGGGATGGATGGAAAGAGTGAGGCCAACTTCATCTTTTAGCCCTAGGAAAGAAGAGAGAGCTGAATACTGCTTCCAATTGCTACATGTTTAGAAATCCAGATTAATTCCATTCAGTAGAAAAAGTGATGGATTCACACAAAGAAAATGTGACCTTCAATGTGTGCAGTTACCTCTGAGGCAAATAATATGATCCGCATATGAATTTGGCATGCTTGTGATGTATAGCAGTGTCCTACACTGAGCCTGCCATAGTAGGTTTCTAGCTAGGATTCAATTCTCATTACAAGTAGAACAAGACCTGTGGGGAGAAGAGACGAAAATGAATGATGTAGAGATTTCAAGTCCTACTCTTTTCATTCTCATTGACTGTGGTTGCAGAGACATTAAAGAAAAAGGGACACATTTTTTTAATTCAATTCCCTTTCTCTAGCATCTAGGAAGAGGAAAAGGAAGGGTGGAATGTCTGGGGTAGATATTTCTTTTAAGTACATTTCCTTAATTCCCACTTCTCAGACAACTGTCCAGTTCAGAACATAGTTATCTCTCGGATTTTGCAACTCTCTGAATTGCACACTGACTTTGCCATTTGCTTGACTGCTACCAAGATATCGAGATGTGGGTGGTGTGCAAATTTTGTTGAAAAGAAGAAAAGATTCATTGCAACTTCATTTCGAATCTGAAGGAATTTTGTCCTCCTGAGCACTGTCCAGTGTTTGTTGCAATTACAAAGCCTCTATGGCAGACTGCCGTGAGGGTTGAGGAGCCTGTTACTGCCAAGTCCATGTTTTCAATGGGTGAACAAAGCCTCCTCTGAGACAGATTCAGAGGGAAGACTTAGGCTAAGCAACATGGATCTTAAAAGAGACTATGGCAGAGAAGACAGAGGAGGAGGTGGACAGGAGGAAAGATGGATGAGTGTTGGACAGGTGAGGAAGAGAAGGATATGGCAAGCTGGTTGGAAAATGAAAGCAACAGAGGGAGAAAGGTGGATGAGAAAGGGGGAGAAGTGGAGAAGAGACAGAGGGCCCTTCCACATATTATCTAAAGGCCCTTCCAAACAGCCCTATATCCCAGAATATCAAGGCAGAAAATCCCACAATATCTGCTTTGAATTGGGTTATCTGAGTTCACACTGCAATATATTCCAATTCAAAGCAGAAAACGTGGGATTGTATTCACTGTGTGGGAGGGGCCTTAGAGTTCTCTGATTGATGATCAGGTAAGACCCAGACCCCTTCCACACAGCTGAATAAAATCCCACATTATCTGCCTTGAACTGGAATATATGGCAGTGTGGACTCAGATAACGCAATTCAAAGCAGATATTGTGGGGTTTTCTTCCTTGATATTCTGGGTTATATGGTTGTGTGGAAGGGCCCCCAGACCCACCACCTAGCAGAGGTGGACAGAGCCACAGCTGCTGATAGTAAGGATCCTTTTTTAAAGAAAAGCTTTTTACTCCAGCCCAGAGCTAACTCTTTTCCCTTTATCTTTTGGCTCACTGGTAGCTTTTAAAGTGGCAGCAACACTGGAAGACTGATGAAAGAAGAAATACACAATGCTTCAGTGTCTTGCTGGCTGTCTCCCTCCTACTTCCATGAACTTTGAGTTGGGAAGCAAGACTCTATTGTGGCTGATCCTACTGTAGCCATGTGTGCCTTCTTGCAGCTGTCTCCAAAATTTCTTGCTGAACATGCCTGAACAGCAAAACAGAGAAAAAGTAAGAGATCAGATAAGCCTGCTTCCCCAACTTCTCCCATCATGCCTATCTCTAAGGCTGGTAAATGTGACTTGTCCAGGTTCACTCAGTAGGTTTTCATGGCCAAGTGAGGATTTGAGCCCTGATTTCCAGAGTTCTGATCTAACATTCAAACCATTACACCATGATTGCTCCCTCACCCTACCCATATTTTTCTATATGACTTTGCAATGCAAAGAAGCTAATTGCCAAATGCTGAATCTCATGCATTTTACATTGCTAGTGATTTGGACAAATCCCAACAGGCTGGCAATATATTCATGAATTCACTAAAGGACATACACCTGACAGCCAATGCACATATTATTTTGAACTATTCAACCAGTAATTCTTTAAACAAAGCTGAGTACAAGGCTTCATCCCTCTGTAAGTTTAGAATTAGAAAAACAAAATGCAGGCAATGCAATATTTCTGCATGGAGAGAATGCTTACTATTAAAGAATTAATGTAAGAATTTATTCATGGTGGTAGTTGTTTTTCCTGCATGAAAAAACCCATTTTGCCAATATGACAAGGTACCTACAGATTGCATTGACAAGGTAGACATTATATGCAAGCACATAATTCCAATATTAAAAGCTCTTGACTAGCTCTTGACATATTACTTTTGCTATACTGATAAAACAGATGGATTTGTTTTATCTGCTATTGTTGTAATGCTGTTTTGTTTCATTTGTTTTGAACTGTAGTATTATCTACTTTTATTGTAGTATAATTTTAATTGCATTTGGGGGATGTGAATTTTCCTGAATGCCACCAAGCTTTCTTGTGTTGCTTACCAGTCTTACACATTAAGAATTATAGTTTCATTTGTTTTGGGATATGGTTGAATGGCATTCAACATGAATGATGCAATGGTACATAATAATAATAATAATAATAATAATAATAATAATAATAATAACTTTATTTGTACCCTGCTACCATCTCCCCAAGGGACTCGGTGTGGCTTACATGAGGCCAAGCCCGCAATACATCAATAAACAAAACATCAATAAAACAATCAATACAATACCATTCATATAAATCACATAAACAAAAATCGGCAATAAACAATCAACAGTGACATACAAGCATTTAAAAACCAATGGCCAGGCCAAATGTAATAGATTAAAATTAAAAAATAATGCTGACGTGAACAAGGTAGGATATAACTGGGATAGGATATTCAGAGAGAAATAAAGAGAACGCAGTCAGTCCTAAATCAATGGTAAAGTGCATTTTGAGGGTTTTCCTTATTCTGGGAAGGCACACTGGAACAACCACGTTTTCAGGCTCCTCCTAAAGACTGCCAGAGTTGAGGCATGTCTGATGTCCCTGGGAAGTGAGTTCCAGAGTCAGGGGGCCACCACCTAGAAGGCCCTCTCCCTCGTCCCCACCAATCGCGCCTGCAAAGGAGGTGGGAGCCTGAGTAGAGCCTCTCCAGATGATCAAAGAGATCGTGTGGGTTCATACACAGAAATGCGGTCATGCAGATAGGCGGGTCTCAAACCATTCAGGGCTTTGTAGGTAAGAACCTGCACCTTGAATTGGGACTGGAAAATGAACGGCAGCCAGTGGAGCTCCCTAAACAGGAGGGTTGACTGCTCTCTGTAAGAAGTTAGCAACCTGGCTGTTGTCCATTGTACCAATTGAACTTTCCGGCCTGTTTTCAAGGGCAGCCCCACATAGAGTGCATTACAGTAATCCAATCTGGAGGTGACTAAGGCATGGACCACCCTGGCCAGATCCGACTTCACGAGGTACGGTCACAGCTGGCGCATGAGTCTTAATTGTGCGAAAGACCTCCCGGCCGCTACCGCCTGACTTCAAACCCAGACTGCACTCCCCCTGTGACTTCAGGGGGAGTGCAACCCTGTCCAGCACAGGTTGCCACCCTATACCCTGATCCAGCTTACAATTGACCAGGAGGACCTCTGTCTTGTCAGGATTGATCTTCAGGTTGTTCCTCCTCATCCAGACAGCCACAGCGGCCAGACACTCATCCAGCATCAATGGGGCTTCCTTGGAGTTAAGGTGGACAAGAGTAGTAGAGTTCAATGTATTGTCGAAGGCTTTCATGGCCGGAATCACTAGGTTCTTGTGGGTTTTTTCGGGCTATATGGCCATGTTCTAGAGGCAATGCCTCTAGAACATGGCCATATAGCCCGGAAAAACCCACAAGAACCTAGTAGTAGAGTTGCGTGTCATCTGCATAGAGACGGGCGAGGTCATCCAGAGTTTTGGAGTACGGTACCATCTCTACGCAGATGACACCCAATTCCACTACTCTTTTCCACCTGACTCCAAGGAAGCCCCGATGATACTGGATCAGTAGGAAGAACAAGCTGAGGATCAATCCTGACAAGACAGAGGTCCTCCAGGTCAGTCGCTTGGCTGACGGGGGTATTGGGTGGCAACCTGTGCTGGACGGGGTTGCACTCCCCCTGAAATCACAGGTCCACAGTTTGGGAGTCCTCCTGGACTCAGTGCTGATGCTTGATGCACAGGTGTCAGAGGTGGCCAGGAGGGCCTTCACGCAATTAAAACTTGTGCGCCAACTGTGACCTTACCTCGGGAAGTCTGACTTGACCATGGTGGTCCATGTCTTAGTTACCTCTAGACTGGATTACTGTAATGCTCTCTACGTGGGGCTACCCTTGAAGACGGCCTGGAAACTACAACTTGTCCAACACTCGGCAGCCAGATTGATAACTGGGGCAACTTACAGGGAGCGGTTAACCCCCCTGTTTAAGGAGGTCCACTGGCTGCCATTTATTTTCCGGTCACAATTCAAGGTGCAGGTTATCACCTACAAAGCCCTAAACTGTTTGGGACCAGCCTACCTTCTTGACCGTATCTCCCTCCATGTACCATCTTGGGCCCTCCGTTCATCTGGGAAGGCCCTTCTTTCGCCCCTGCCAGCTTCACAAGCTTGCCTGGTAAGCACAAGGGAGAGAGCATTCCCCTCTGTGGCCCCCCAACTTTGAAACTCAGTACCTGGAGAAATTAGGAAAGGCCTTACCCTAGAAACCTTTAAAAAGGATAATAAAACCTGGTTCTTTTGCTGTGCCTTTGGAGAGTAGGTATACAATCCCACACTACTGATTAACCTCAACGTTCTGTCATTGGAGTATATGTCGTCCCCCCTCTGTGGGAAAGCTTGAGCCCATCCCCAAGGGAGATCTCCTTCCCCACTCCAATCATGTGATCATGGGACAGTTCCAGAGGCCTCACCTTCACCTAATGGATGCCATAGGTATTCACCAAAGTCCTACTTCTCTTACCCTACTATCTGAATATTTCAGATGCCACTACAATCCAACTGTCACAGCTTCCAGCCCATGGTCCTCAGTCCTGTGAAGGATAGGCATGCAACATTATGATTTTTTTTTGTTGTGTCAGGAGTGTCCTGTTGTGAGAGAATTGGCCGTCTGCAAGGACGTTACCTGGGGGACGCCTGGATGATTTTGATGTTTTATCATCTTTGTAGGAGGCTTCTCTCATGTCCCCACATGAGGAGCTGGAGCTGATAGAGGAAGCTCACCCGCCTCTCCCTGAATTTGAACCTGCGACCTGTTGGTCTTCAGTCCTGCCGGCACAGGGCTTTAACCCACTGTGCCACCGGGGAGCATTATGATGCAATGTCATGTGGTTTATTCCCCCTGGAATTATATTTTATTATATTTTAATCTGTATTTTAACCTAAACGCACAATTTGCTTTTAATTTTTGTATTTCCTTTCTTTTAAATTTTGAACAATATATTGGACTGTTAGCTACTGACTCCTCTGGGCTCCGCTTCTCAGTGTTGGCATGGAGCCCAACTCAGCACTGTTGGAAGTAGCCCCATGTCATAGATGGGTCCTGGGGGACTCTTTACTGACTCCATGTAATGAGGTCAACAATGTTGTCTGCTGCTTCATTTCCCAAATAATGTAGTTTAGAGTTGCATTATCCTACAAGCATCCACACACCATACACAGGATGGTGCAAATTAATGCAGAATAAGCTGCTTAATGCAACTGCACCCCTGGTTAAAAAAAACCAAGGGGAAAAATTGGATCCTGCTCAAGGATCTGGAATTCCCCCTGGGTTGGGGATTGGGGACAGCCATCCTGGATACCTATGCAGCATTCAGGATCATTTTCCCACAGTTATCATGTGCTCCCTGGGCTCAGGCAGCTTGGGGATGTAGGATGGTTTTGTCTTCTGCTCGCTGCCCCCCAATTTAGCTCCCAAAAGACAAAAAAAATCCCAACATTTACCTTGAGCACCAGCCTGTTTTACCTCCTGGTTACTTTCTATGTGATTGCGCCTAGCAGTTTTGGAGGGGGGGAGGGGCTTGCTCTTTCCAAGCTGCTTTTCTTAATCACATGGGAGCATACTAGGCAGTAGATAGCTAGTAGATCAAGGTGAGTGAAGCTTTCTACTTTTTGGAGGGGTGCTGAAATCAGTTTCAGCACCGTGGTCTGCGGGGCCACTGTCTTGCCTCCTAGGCAGTTGATAGCAACCCTGTGTAGTAGGGCTGGGTAACCACGGAAAAATTTGTTTCTAAACTCGGTTCATTTTTAGGGGGGTTTTGCGTTTCGTTTTGTAAAAGAATTTCAAAATTTTTCTTTAAAAACGTTTGAAATATACGAAATTTCATAAATTACGAAACAATTACGAAACAATTACGAATCGTTTCGTTAATGGCGGATGCGATTGTGCAATATGCAAAAAAACCCTCCAAATGGGACAGGGGGAACTTCTGAAGCTTCCCTCTCCCTCTGTTGTTGACTGTTGGTATGATAATTTATTTTTTATCACTGATAAAACAAACAACAACCCTAAAACTTGCACCAGACATACAGAAATAATAACGAAACAATTTCGAAACGATTTCGAAACGATTTTGAACCAATTACGAAACAATTACGAAATAAATTGAAAAATTCGTTTCGATTTTTAGTTGCTCCTGCATGGCTCAATATCGGATCGTAAGCTAATTTAAATACGAATCAATAACAAATCACGAAATTAACGAATGAAACCGCCCAGCCCTACTGTGTAGCCATCATGCAGTTCTAAACTGGTATTTTTCATACTTATTGGAGCTGAATAATAATAATAATAATAATAATAATAATAATAATAATAACCCTTATTTTTATCTCTCCCCCCTCTCCAAATAGGATTCAGGGTAGCTTTCAAAAAAATAAGTCACAATACAAAACCAGAGCAAAAAAAAAACCCGCACATAAATGGCGATACCAAAAAACATAACAAACTAAAAATAACATTGCATTATCTGGCAATGTAAAACCTCCTTTGGAAGTCTGGTAGAACTGGTGCCACCCTGTCCCGTTTTAGGATTGTCCCTTAACTGCTTGAGTGAGACCAAGGAGGATGATATTCTCTGCATTA
Organism: Anolis sagrei; assembly: GCF_037176765.1. Lineage (NCBI taxonomy): Eukaryota > Metazoa > Chordata > Lepidosauria > Squamata > Anolidae > Anolis > Anolis sagrei. The sequence goes on from NC_090022.1 coordinate 141,948,999, forward strand.
GCATACCATTACAGTCTGGCCTCATAATACAGAGTACATTTTCCTTGGCAGGAGTAGGCGTTTGCTTTATTATTCAATCAAGCTTATTTTTAAACAGAGGGAAACTATTTTGTGAATTAGTATATGCAGCCTGTTAACATTTGCATGTAATTGACAGGCAAATGTGAGGCTGTCTAAAGCAAAATAATCATTTAGTCAAGCTATACCCTTAAAACATTCTCTGCCATTAGCATTTAATGTAAAAGCAACTATCTGAATACATTGCCTGACATATCCCTTTCCGTAGCTTGTTCAGCATCCCTGTAGACAAAATACGCAAAGCCTAACCACAATTTTGTTAGTTTTCATCATTGACAATATCACTATACCTTTCTTGATAGCTGTCTCTCTCTGGAAGAGTAGGCACTTGACAGAAAAAAACCCGCTCCTAACTGAAATGTGCTGAATTGGTTTCTCAGATCTGTGGGTTTTTGATTTGGACAAAAAATTCAATCTCCAACATTTGCTCAAGCAAGCACTCTTCAAAGGTTTTCTGGTGCTCACTGACCAGAAAGGAACATTTGATATATGTGTAAAACAATGCTGATTACTGACAGCTATGTAACAGATTTCCTTTCCCATTTAGGAGTGTGCACAAAGTTGCAGAACTGTACCATTTTTGTTCCATTTTCTCTCTCCCCCCTCCCCCCAATTCTGTTTTCTGGGAAATTCCTGAAATCAGTAGGGGCAGGTAGGGGGCTGCCATTTTCATCCCGGTAAAATTCAGTCCATTGGCACCAATGGGGAAACTTTAGAGGCTCATTTCTCCTTCATTTTTAGGATGAAACTTGCTTCACTTGTAGGCCACATTTACAACTATCTGCCATGTTTCAGAACATTTCCCCAATCCACGGAGTTTTTTGTTTTTAAGTTTTCTTTAAAAAAACACACAAGGGAATTGAAGTTCTAACCAATGTGTGCAACAATAGGAGAGGAGAATGAACACACCCAACCAGGCCTCTGACTGACTGAGAAAAAAATTATTTATTTATCGTGTCATCAGCAACCATACCATTGTGTTACAATTCTAACAGAACAAAACAAACACAGAGATTAAAAAGAAAAAGAAAAAAACACACAGATTTTGCAAACTTGGTAGTTAGTTAAATGTCCTTTGACCAGTATCTGGCCACTTGGAGTGCCTCTGGTGTTGCCACAAGAAAGTCCTCCATTGTGCATGTGGCAGGGCTCAGGGTGCATTGCAGCAGGTGGTCTGTGGTTTGTTCTTCTCCGCACTCGCATGCCGAGGATTCCACTTTGTGGCCCCATTTCTTAAGATTGGCTCTGCATCTCGTGGTGCCAGAGCGCAGTCTGTTCAGTGCCTTCCAAGTCGCCCAGTCTTCTGTGTGCCCAGGGGGGAGTCTCTCATCTGGTATCACCCATGGATTGAGGTGCTGGGTTTGGGCCTGCCACTTTTGGACTCTCGCTTGCTGGGGTGTTCCAGCGAGTGTCTCTGTAGATCTAAAAAAACTATGTCTTGATTTAAGTCGTTGACGTGCTGGCTGATACCCAAACAGGGGATGAGCTGGAGATATCTCTGCCTTGGTCCTTTCACTATTGGCTGCTACTTCCCGGCGGATGTCAGGTGGTGCAATACCAGCTAAGCAGTGTAATTTCTCAAAAAAAAATGAAACATACAGAGAGAAAAACCTCAACTCCCATCATGCCCTGGGAGGGAGCGCAAAAGCTCCTTCAATGCTTGCACTGAATAAAGTGCAGCTGGGAAAGTGAGTTTCCAGCTGACTCCTCTCTGGACGAGAGGTCTAGGGAAGCCTTTCCTGCCTTTATCTCCCTCTCTCCCTCTTTCTGACCTTATTTGCCTAAAGAAGGTGCTCTGTGGGGGATAGCTTTGGGAAGGGATAGAGGTAGCTGCCGAGGAAGAGCAGGAGCCACTGCCGCCCAGCATCTGCCACCCACATGCTGCTGCCTCTGCCTCAGTTAGAATGTTGCACAGCCCCATTGCCCCCATTAGCTAGAAGATCCAGCTTCTCATGATCCTTTATAATTAAGGCTTCAGCTGGGAGCTGTCCAGACTCTTTTTTGGTGATCCCAGCTACCAGATTGGCAAATTTTCCTGAATTCCAAATCTGCACACCCCTAGAAAATAGACACTGTGAGCTTGTCTACACTAGCCATACACCTTGAATCAGATCGGACATTGCTCATGAATGTCCACATGATGTCCAGGGACTTCTGGTCCATAACTGGGGTAAAAATGGTCAGTCTGGTCAGTCCCACATTAACAGGAGTTTAAGAATGTTCTGGAGTTAGTCTGGACAGGTGGGTGATTCTAATTTAAATTTGTCCATTGTCCTTTATTTATTTATTTATTTATTTATTTATTTAAAGCATTTATATTCCGCCCTTCTCACCCCGAAGAGGACTCAGGGTGGAGCACAACATATAAATGGCAAACATTCAATGCTGAAACATACTAGACCATACACATTCAAAAGCATATGTCAGCTGTCGCTGACATCTTTTTTTTTCCCAGGCTGTGTGAACAATTTCTCTCTTTTCCCCAAGTTACGCGAATGGCTTTGCTGATGGTCAGGAACTCTTCACTGCTGCAGTTCAGGAAGAAGCATGTAAACAGTTCCTCAGAATCTGGGGCAAGTCCAAATCAGCAATGGTACAGGTCAGTCTGTCCTACAGGCAAGCTTTAATTTATGTTGTATTGTAATAGTCCATATTTTTAGAATGACAAGGAAGGTTGTTGGAAAACCACTTCTACCTCTTGACTTTATTTTCCACAAAATGGGAAACTGACAGATTTGGGGAGAATATTGTGGCTACTTCTCCTTCCTGTATCTCATGATACAGAGTTTTGGCCTAATATTTTTAAAGTGTCGCCTTTGAAATCCAACTACATTGAATCTCCAGAACAGCCCCTACTGCAGATGTGTGTCCTCTGCGTATCCTAATTGTGCAGTTATTCTCAGTCTCTCTTTCTCTTCTCTTTTGTTTTTAGCAGAAGCTATTACACTGTCAGAAGACTTCATCTGCTGCATTGATATTGCTGCAGACACAGAGAACAGGAAACCAAGGCGATTTTCATCCAGTGGGATTTGTGGTTAGTTCAGCATCCTGTTCTTACATTTTACTTCTATCTTCACACTGAATGGAACAAAGCCATGTATTATGCATCTTTGCCACTTTTTGAATGTGGCTGGGAAAAGCTGTCAGTTTCACTTTTCCTCCATTTTCACAGTTTTTAAAACCTGTGTCTTTTGATATGACAATTTTGATAAGTTCTCTAAAAACAACTGGAAATTGAACTGCCTTTCATTTGCATGAGCTAATTCCAGTAGCTAAAGGGTCAGGACCACCTGCCTTCCATACAGGTGTTCAAGATGAGCAATCTAGGGGCCCTTCCACACAGCCCTATATCTCAGAATATCAAGGAAGAAAATCTCACAATATCTGCTTTGAACTGGGTTATCTGAGTCCACACTCAGATAATGTGGGATTTTCTGTCTTGATATTCTGGGATATAGAGCTGTGTGAAAGGGCCCTTAGAGAAAAAGGAAGTAGCAACTCTAATTCATTATTAACATAACTTATTATGGGTGGATTCAACCCTGATTTATGTAGTTATAGCCCTGACTACATAGTTGATTTGCGACCTTCGGTTTCTCCTGTATTCTAATATTTAAATTCTAATGTTTTATTCACCCAGCTGTGAAAAACTACACATTATTTTTAGTTACTTTCATCAAAATTCTCACCCATCCAAACATATGGATAAGCAGGAATTGCTGCAGGTGTATAGCTATCCATGTTAGCACTCCTTACTGATGTATTAGTGAGTGTTCTAAATCAGAGGAGGAGAAATCAATATATTCTGTGTTTATGCAGGTCTTATGGGGACCTAGAAATTTCTGTGAATTCCATTTGTATTGAGAGAATACTTACTGATGCTCTTGGAATAGAAAAATATTAGGAGTCCAACCTAGATACTAGGGCTGTGCAAAAAAGTCATTTGAACCTCATATATCAGATGTATTTAATAGGCCTGTCGGTTTTGTTTCGTTAATTCGTTATTTCGTATTTAAATCGTTTTTTTTTTGCATATCCGACGCGATATCAAAACATATTTTCAAACCCGGAAGGGTTTGAAAATATCGAAACAGCAGCCCCATTTTTTTTACGAGCTTCAGCTCGTCTCGTAAATGGAATGGCGGCTGCTGTGCTGACTTCAGTGCTGTGGTCATGTGCTGATGCCTGGGAGCCAATCCGGCGCTCCCAAGCACCCCAGCAGTGAGTGCACCGTGGCAGGAGCCGATTGGATGGCGCTCGGGCTCCTGCACCCCCCTCCTCCTCCTCCTCCTATCAGCTGTGTTGATGGAAGGGCGATGCTTCTGCGTGCCTCTAAGCAGGGAGCGTGCGCGTGTGTGCGCGTGTGCGCGTGTGTCCCTGCGATAAGGCTGCCTGGGGCGCCGCTTGGGCCTGGCAGGCGTCCCTCGCTGCCGCTTTGGCCGCCTTTGCCCGAGGCGGGTCTTAGCCGAGCCTTAAGCCCGCCGCTTTCTCTTGCCGGCTGCCTGGGCTTGTGCCTGCGCTGGTGCGCGCGTCCGGCGGCGGCGGCGGCGGCGGTGCCGCGGTCCCGGGAGCGGTAATGAGATGGAGGCAGCAGAAGGACGGCGCGATAAGGCAGCCGCTCTGCCCCAGCAGATTAAATTGGATGGCGCACGCGCGCTCACCCAAGGAGGAGGAGGAGGAGGGCGCAGGAGCCGGAGCCGATCGGATGGCGCTCTTGCTGTGAGTTTTCAGGCTCTTTTGCTGTGATTTTTCAGGACTGTATGTATGACCATGTTCCAGAAGCATTCTCTCCTGACATTTTGCCCACATCTATGGCAGGCATCCTCAGAGGTCTGTTGGAAACTAGGCCTGTTTGATCAAGAAAAAATTTCGATATTGGGGACTTCCGGTAGGGGAATCATGGCGGACGCCACGGTTCTGCTGAGCTCCAGCCAAGTTGCTTAGCCAACCGACCTTGCCAGGCGCTAAGAAAGGGTCTAGAACCTTTCCCACGAAGACTGGAGGTCATCGTGGTGCCAACCAAAGGGAGTCCACCCACTCAACAGGAAGAAATCCCCTAAACTCGGGGGACGAAACCTGAGGGGGTGAACCCGGAGGACGCGAGCGCGGCAAAGGAGCACCTACAATAAGAAGGTGAGGACGCCGTCCCCTATTTTAATTAGTAAAGAAGAGAAGATATAAGTACAAACAAGAAAGAAGAGTAGTTAAGTGACGAAGAACAACTTGAGAAAAGACAAAACCCCACAAGAATTGCTGGGGTCGGGCGCCTTTAAGGAAAGGGGAAGAAGGAGGGAGGAGGACGAGAAAAAGGAGCCGCGAAGGGCGGGCAAACAGCACTTGAAGAAGAGACCCAACACCTAATACCCAAAGGAAGGAGGAGGAGCGTGCAAAACGCACAAGAAAAAATAAAATAAAATAAAATAGATAAACAACTAAAAGAACTGAAAAGAACCCAAGGAACCAGGATCCACTAACCTACTGAACTGGACCCCATATCATCTCATATCATCTCTGATGCCCATGCTGATTCCACGCCGAACCCATGAGCCCGGCGCAGATTGAGAACCAGGAGCCGGGGAGCCGAAGAGGAGGAGAACACCGACTGGAGCGGCCTCAGATGTCCGTATTGGTGACGTTGCTGTTGGAGGCACTCGAGGAAAGCAAGATCCAAGAAGCAGGAAGGGGATCAGGACCAGGAAAAAGAGCGAGTAGAGAACGAAAGGGGCCACGAGGAGAGTGAGATCGGGAGAGCCGAAAGAGAAGAGGATCGGAGGGAGGATCGGAGGGCGGCGGAGTGACGGAACGGCGTGACGGAGCGACGTAGTGACGTAGCGACGTAGGGCGCGACGGAGTGACGCAGAGCGCAAGGACGTGAGGCATAGGACCTGGGACGCGGACGCAGACAGAAAACCTAAAGAACTCAAAGAAGTATAACGAAGCGGCATTAGGAGGAAGAGTGAGAGGTGTAAGCAGCCACCGGCGGACTTGTAGAAGACCGGTAGGTCTTGGGGAAGAAAATAATAATAATAATAACCAAAAACTGATAAGAGCTGAGAAGAAGGAGTCACCCTCCGCATTATAGAGTTCTCTAAAGGGAGAGCACATTCTCCGCACCCCACACTCCCCCACCAAACAATTTATTCCTACCCGGCACGAAACCTCTAGGTCTCATCTCAACGGCCTACCCCACCCTGTAATACAATCCCCGGAACCACACCTCTCCCACAACTACCTTTAACCGTTTCCTTTTGTGTTACTGTTCCAAAGCGAAAGAAATTTTAACTTGTAGGACTGAAATTAAGGACAATAGAATATGCAACTAAGAACATTAAGACAAGACTGACCAAGAGAGCAACGGAAAGACCCCCCCACAGACAATCCCCTCCTCCCCTCCCTTTTTTTTCCTTTTCTCTTCCCTGCTTCTCTTTCCCTTTCCCCCCTTAAGAGGGAGTCAGAGACTGTATATAGAAATACCAAGATATATGTACTAAAATCTAACGCTATAAGAGATGTACATGTAAATTACTATTGTGTAGGGGAACCCCTAGGGACTAGCATCCAAAACAGGTTAAGAGGGAACAAATTCCCCGGGGGGGGGGAGGAGAGAGGGGAGGGGGAGGGGAGGGTGGAGGGGGAGAGGAGGCAGGGGGGAGAGAGGGAGGAGAGAGGGAAGGGGGTAGGAAGGAGAGGAGAAGAAAAAAAATATATATATATATATAGAGATAACAGCGACATGACAACACCAAAAATGAAAATGGATAGAGACAAGGAAAAAGAAAGAAGAACGCAGACAAGAAAGGACTCCTTAACCAAAGACATCCCAACAAAAGAAACCAAAATGGAAGAAGAAACAGAGAAAAAAGAAGAATTCTCTATGAAAGACCTAATGAGAGAAATTCTAAAACTGCAGGGTGATGTGCAAAGACTAGAAGGAAAACAAGACAGACAATACAACAATATTAAGAAAGAAATGGAAGAAATGAAAAAGGAAATTAAAGAAGAAGTACAACTAACTATGAAGGAAGAAGTTAAAACGATGCACAAAGAAATGGAAAACATGAAACAAGAAAGAAAGGAAGATGGAAAAGAGATCAAAACAGTCAAATATCAACAAAAGGAATTGGAAAAAGCAATGCACACTATGGAGAAAAAAATGGAGTCCTTACAAGAACAACAAGAATACCTAGAGGTTAAGGAAAAAGAGTTTCAGCTCAGATTTAGAAACATACAAGAAGAGGAAAATGAAAATATCAAAAAAAAATTGCGAACATAGTGGCACAGCTCCTTCAACTCAACCAAGAGGACATAGAAGTCAATATTGACAGGGTCTTTAGAATCCAATCAGAATACGCTAAAAAACACAACGTCCCCAGAGATGTAATAGTACATTTTGGGAAAAAATCTATGAGAGATGAGATACTGAAAGAAAATGCCAGAAAACCCACCTACTACAATGACAACAAGGTCGCTATCCTAAAAGAACACCCGAAAACAGTCCTAGAAAGAAGACGAAAATATCTATTCCTCACAGAGGAGCTTAAAAGAAAGAACGTAAGATTCAAATGGGACCGAAGAGAGGGGATAATGGTAACCTGGGAGGGCAACAAACACTGGCTAACAACGGAAGCAAAAGCCAGATGGTTTTATGAGAAGTACCTGAGAAAGGAGGGTGAAGAGAAAAGGAAGGACAAGGAAAAGGAAGACGAAGATGAAAATGACCCCCAAGAGACGGACCAGGAAAGATTAAGAAAAAGACCAAGAGAACGATCCCCTAAGGGATATAAGAGCTTTGTGGATTTGGCACTGGTGAATGGGAAAAATGGCACAGAAACAAAAAAAACAGATGGCTCAGAACATTAAGATATACTCATGCAATGTAAACGGTCTAAACAACCCCAATAAAAGAACTAAAATCTGGCACCAACTCAATAAAGGACACTTTGACATAATATCGTTGCAAGAAACTCATTTATGCCATAAACATGTGTATCTCTTAAACCAAAAAAAACTGGGGAAAATGTACTACGCATCGGGAGGAGAAAAAAAAAGAGGGGTGGTGACATACGTGAATGACAGGATCCCATCCAGTCAGGTATTTAAGGATCAAGAGGGGAGAATGCTAGGTATAACTATAGAACTGGATGGAAAAAAATTGCTGGTGTGTAACATCTATGCCCCTAATGGAGCAAAAAAGAAATTCATAGACTCCCTACATAAAAAAATCCTAGAACAAGAATATGATGACTTAATCATCATGGGAGATTTCAATGGGGTTATAGATGCCAAACTGGATAAAAGCACGGGGAAGAAGACAAGAAAAACACACCAAGCGGGGGAACTTCCAAGAGAGTTCAGGAGACTAAGAGAAAACCTAGGACTGCGTGACATCTGGAGATTTCTCCATAAAAATGATCAGGACTTTACATTCTATTCGGACCGCCATAACACGTGGTCACGAATAGATATGATCTGGGGCTCAGAGACAATACTAACCAAATGTACAAAAATTAGAATACTACCAAGAATGAATTCAGACCACTCCCCACTGGAACTTATAGTAGAAAAATCAGATAATAAGATGAAAACAAGGACATGGAGACTAGACGACCAGTTAATAAGAGACCAGAAAGACCAAGAAACTAATAAGAAAATTCTGGAGGAGTTTTTCAAACTCAACACAGAAAAAGACACGACCATAGAAAACATCTGGGACACATCTAAAGCATATATCAGGGGCCACTTTATTCAACAGAAAATAAACAGGAATAGAATAAGAAACAGAGAAATAAGAGAAATAGAAGACGAAGTGAAAAAAGTGGAAGGGAAACTCAAAGACCGACCAGACAACAAGTATCTGAAATTACAATTAGAAACATTAAAGAAAAGATGGGACACATTACACCTAGAGGAAATCAGCAAAAAATTGAGATATATAAGACAAAACCATTTTGAAAACGCAAACAAAATAGGGAAATACTTAGCATGGAAAGTAAGAAGGAAAAAGCATAAACAACATATAAATATGATAGAGGATGGTGAGAGGAGCTACACAAAACAGAAAGACATAGAAGAGCAATTTCGCATATTCTACAAAAAACTTTATACGGATGACAATACCCCCAAAGAAAAAGTAATAAATTACCTAGAGAAACAAAAACTAAAAAAGTTAACAGAAACAGAAAGAGAAACGCTAAACCATAAAGTAACGGAAGAGGAAATAAAGGAAATAATAACAAAACTACCATCGAACAAATCCCCAGGCCCAGATGGATTAACAGAAAAATACTATAAAACCTTCAGCGAAGTGCTCACACCACATTTAGCAGGGGTAATAAACAAGGCCCTGGAAGATAGGAAGATACCTGAGACCTGGAAAACAGCATACATAACTGTAATATCGAAGGAAGGACAGGATACCACAAAAGTTACCAACTACCGCCCAATATCGTTACTTAACGTTGATTACAAAATATTCGCGGGCGTGATAGCGGCAAGGCTAAAAAAGGTACTAAACACAAGAATCAACGAAGACCAGACAGGCTTCTTGCCAGGCCGGCAAATAAGCAACAATTTGAGACTGATCCTTAACACAGTAGAATATTACAATAGACATGTACAGAAAGAAGCAGGACTCCTATTTTTAGACGCGGAGAAGGCATTCGACAGGGTCAATTGGGGATTCATAACAGAGCTATTAAAAGAAATAGACGCGGGGCACTACTTCATAAACGCAATTAAAGCGATATACACGCAACAATCAGCTAGGATAATTGTGAATGGAGAAACATCAGATCCAATCAAAATAGCTAGAGGAACAAGGCAGGGATGCCCGATATCCCCACTAATTTACATCATGACCCTGGAAGTGCTATTGGACAGCATCAGGAACAACAAAGAAATTAAAGGGCTAAAAGTAAGATCATACAATTACAAAGTGGCTGCATTCGCAGATGATATGGTTGGAATCATAGAAGACCCAATAAAACAATGGGAGAAATGGTGGATGGAAATTACTGCTTTTGGAGAGGTAGCGGGATTAAAAATCAACATAAATAAAACAAAATTTTTGGTAAAGAACATGACAAAAGAGAAAAAAGAAGAACTGCAGAGAACATCAGGCATAGAAATTGTAACAAAGGTTAAGTATTTGGGAATAAATCTAACATCTAGTAATGCCCAGCTAATCAAAAATAATTACGACACCAGATGGAAGCAAATAACGGAAAAGATGCGAAGATGGCAGAGGCTCGAACTATCCCTCCTGGGTAGGATCGCACTAACGAAAATGAACATACTAGCGGAAGTACTTTATCTCTTCCGTATGATTCCTGTAATAAGAACAAGAAATATAATAGCAAAATGGCAAAGACAACTAAATAAATTTGTATGGCAAAACAAACGAGCCAGAATAAAATTCAGGAACATGAGTGATGATCCGAAAAGGGGAGGGCTAGGTTTGCCGGACCTCCAGCTCTACCACGACGCCGCGGCGCTGACTTGGGTCAGGGAATGGGCAACATTGAGAAATGACAAATTACTGACGTTAGAAGGGGAGGATCTAAACAGGGGGTGGCACAGCTATTTATGGAAAGGGAAAGCTGCAGTAGAAAAAAACTTTAATAATCACCCCATCAGAGCGTCACTAATAAAGATATGGAACACTTATAAAAGAAGATGGTATACAAAAACACCAACATGGATCTCCCCTAATGAGGCGGACCAGAGGAGGGAAACAGCAAAGGGCAAATGGCTGAGATACAAACAACTCTTGAAGACAGCAAACCATGAGACAAGATTAAAAACACTGGAAGAAGTAAGGCAAATAGATCCTGAATTCACGTGGTTCCAATATTGGCAAGTTAATGAGAACTACAAGGAAGACAAAAAAATTGGGTTTGAAACAAAAGAAAAACTATGGGACAAGATGCTAAGTAAGGAAAGAAAACTAATCAAAGGTTTGTACCAACAACTACTATTATGGGCATCGGAAGAAGAACAAGTCAAGGAAGTTATGGTGAAATGGGCTAGAATGATCGGACGCACAATAACAATGTCGGAATGGGAAGAGATATGGAGAAAAAAACTAAAATACGCATACGCGTCAGAGATAAAAGAAAATTGGATCAAAATGTTTTATCTATGGTACCAGACGCCCGAAAAAATAGCTAAGTACAGCAAAGGGAGAACAGACAGGAAGTGTTGGCGATGCGGAAAGAAACTGGGAACCTACAGACACATGTGGTGGGACTGCAAGATTGTGAAAAAGTTCTGGAAGGAAGTGCACCACAAGATGAAAGAAATACTACAAGCCAAGTTGGAATTTAGACCGGAACACTACCTGCTGGGAATGAACAACCCCAATATGAACAAGAACGATGAAAAAGTCATGTTCTACCTCACCACGGCAGCGCGAATATGCGTGGCTCGACATTGGAAAAACAAAAAAACAGCGGATTTCAATCAATGGATGAGTAAATCCATGGATATCATGAACATGGATATACTAACACAGAGACTAAGAAAAAGCGAACACACAAAAGAAACCACTGATTGGAGTAAACTCATAACATTCCTAAAGAAGAAAACAAGAAAGAAACAAAAAACCGATGAACCAAAACCAAATTAGATAAGCCCGATCCATAGGATACTAGTAAAAAGAAAAAGAAAAGAAAAACAAAAATACGTGCTTAAGTACTCTGGAAGTCAAGATGTATGTAACTGTGACAGACGTATGTATGTAGATCGTAGGTTTTATACGTAATCTTTGTAAGTAGTATGTATGTAAGGGGGGGAGGGGGGAGGGCAGGAGTAACCAATTGAGAATCGATTCCAAGGGAAACCCGACTTTGCAATAAGAGAATAGATTATAAAACCGATGAGGAAAAGAAAAAGTCAGGTCCCACAACAGGGGGAATCTGAAACGAACAATGTTGGATATATTGCAGAAATAGGGGTATTTATGCCATCGGATGTCTATGTAATGTTTAATATGTCCTTAGATATTTGTATGTATGTAAGTTGTCCGGGCAGTTACTGGCCCTTTTAAATTATAAAAAATTTAATAAAAACTATTTTTTAAAAAAAAAAGAAAAAAATTCGATATTTAAAATACTAGGCAAATGGAGTTAAAAAAATGTTTTGTAAATATTTACGAAATTTCGTAAATAACAAAACATTTTTTTGGAAAGTTTTGTAAATATTTTAAATATCGAAACAAAAAAACACCCCAATTACGAATCGATTTTAGAAACAAATTTTTTCTTGATCAAACAGGCCTAGTATTTAATAAGATTTGTACCTACGACATGATGTTAGAAAACGTGGGGGGGGGGGGGTGCCCACACAAAAACTTAAGATTCAAAAGGCTAACCTATAACCTATGACAGAAGAGATATGTAAATATTTTAAGTAGCTCCAGGTCTCCATGGCAGATGCGTTTCTCCCCCAAAATGGTTGGGTTTGGTTCCCCCAAAAGGTCCCAAGGCTCTTTCCCCAAAGGGGGTGGCGAGTGAGGTGGGTGAAAGAGAGGAAGGGATGCATAGGTGGGTGGTCAGGCAAGGAAGAAGCCCCTTTGGCACATGGCCAGCCCAGAGAGAGACAGGTAGTGACCATCACACAGCCTCAGTATTCTGAATCAAACAATATTCTGGGAAATGTAGTTTAGGGTGAGAACTTTTGAATTCTCTGCCACATGGGTCCTTGCCTACCTAAACTACATTTCCCAGAATTCTGTTACCAAGTGCCTCCTCCTCCTCCCTGAACATTTTGGTGGGGGGAAACCTGTGTTCATTCTCTAAAGGGATTTTGAGATAAAAGGGGGATTTTGGGGATTATATGGCAGCGTGGAATGGGCTCTAGAAAATTCTTAGAGAGTTATACCATCTTGGAATTTTATAGGTCCTCCAGCCTTATTCTATGATAGCATCCAGCAGAATCACCTGGAAAAACTAGAATATTCCTTGACTGAACATGTTTTGTCAGAAGCAGGTAGGTGAAACAGAGACACCTTTTACACTGCCATAGAATCCAGATTAATAAAGCAGATAAGCCACATTATTTGCTTTGAAATGAATTATATGTGTCTACACTGCCATAGAATCCAGTTCAAAGCAGATCATCTGGATTTTAAATGGCAGTGTTGAGGGGGCTGTAGGGATATATTATATTTCTTAAGGACAGTGAATAGATCTTGCAGAAAACCCGAGTAAATCAATTACCCATATTCAGCATGTGTATATTTCAATTCCCCCCTTTTGACAGTGTCTGAAACAAATTGCAGAAACAGAGGTTTTCCTGAATGGCTGGAAAATGTTACAAAAATGCCCACCCACCTCCTCTTCGTTTACATGTACTATCCTTTATATGACCTTAATTTAGAGGTTTCCAGGGGATTTGTGCTAAACTTGATAGAGTTGAACATCCAATATGTTAAAGCACCTTTGAGAAATGCACAGCTGGCTCCCATAAATCCACTGAATACTGATTGTGTGTATGGTGATTGTAACTCTCCAAACTTCTGCATCTATTGCTAAAAATAAAATCTCATTTTTGCCTGTTGCTATGCTTTCCCATGATCTTATTACTCCCACCCACCTCTTCTGCCCAAGTCTAACACTTCTAGAGAGTGATAAACAGTTGCATTCACCACTTAAGGTTTTAATTAGAATAATGCTGTGGCCTTTGGCACCTTGATAAACATTTAATTTTGTACATGTAACTAGGAGCTACCAACATGCTGCCCTCTTAAGATTATATACTGGAGAAGCTGTGCCTTTCTCCTCATTCTGTGCATTATTGGTTCACTGCTGAGAGATTGCAATATAAAAGGAAGGGAGGAGGGAACAGTGAACCTTGACAATTCAACTGTGCCTGTGTGTTTTTAAAGCTGCCATTTGCTTTCAATAATTTGACATCTGATTTCCTGGACTGTTAAGAATTTTTTCCCAACTTTCCCATGCTATATTAGGCTGAACTAGCTTGCTGGTGGTGGCCAACCATGGTTGGTGCAGTCGTCTCATGAGAGAGAATGGGTGCCTAATAAGCATGTGCATTCAGGACAAAAGGCATGCTGTTCTTGGGTCCATTTTGTCTGATCCCTCATTTTGTTTACTGGAAAGTTACCTGAAAGGGGAGAGATGTTTCTGTTTCACTCGGCAGAGATTCAGCCCATTTGCTATAATGGGAAACTTCAAAGGCTCAATCCTCAGCCATTTTAAGGCATATCTGCATGAAACCTACCTCAGTTGTAGATCCCATTTAGAACTGCAGGCTTGCCAAGTTTCAAAACAATTCACCAATCTACTGATTTTTTAAAGGATTATTTTAAGTTTTAACCATAACATTTTAAAAAATAAGAAGTATCACAAGAAAATTTGAATTTTTGCCATTAGTATGTTGTAAACCACCTTGAGTCCCCCCAGGGATGGGAAAAGTGGCATACAAATACAGTAAATAAATAAATAAATAACCACTACTGAGAGGTTTGCATTGGAGGTATGAAAATAATTCTGGAGGCAGAGCACAGATTGCACAGGAATAAGAATGTGGACTCTTGGCCAGCAATAGGGATGTAATTCTTTGCAAATTCCAACCTTGAAGAAAGAACTATTTTTGCCATTTTCTTTGCACTGGGAAAGGCTTCAAAAGCTGTGCAGTTTTGAAGACGATAGCATGTTCTGCATATAAACTAGCAATCTCTGTGCAGAAGGACCCCTCCCCCACCATACACACAAAACTGTATGAATTGTGCAGGAAATAAATCCCAAACTATGAAGATGCTCAGTGATCTGTTCTAGAGAATTTATAAAACTTATTTTGAGAGCTGAATCCAGATAATGAGAACTGAATGCAGTTTATGCAACTGGTTTGCTGGAATGCTTTGAACCTCTTCCCCAATTTCCTATGTGGTCACAAACAATGCTGCCTTTTACACATGTTTCAAAGCTGTGGTCACTCAAACCAAGCAGTGATCAAAGTGCGGTCCATGGGTGTCAAGACTCTTGCTCCCATGCACCTGACACCTTCCTTTTAAAAATAAAATTGACAAGACCATCAGTGTATCTACAAGGCGAAGCCCGGCAATGGCTTATCTTTCTTCAAGCCCCCTCCCTACAAAAAAAAACTCTGATGAGTCCCCTAACCACCCACCCAAGAACTAAAACAAGTCAAGGACAAAGATGTGGGGAAATTACCCTTTAATAGGCATGCAGCTTGTAAGTTAAAATTAAGGTGGGATGTATGAAAATGAAGTGAGGTCTATTATTCAAAATGCAGTATGCAATCAGTAGACCACAAGAGGATGTTCAAGCCTACTCTGAACATACTGCCAACTTTAAATTCTAAGCAATGCATTTATACTGTTGTTGTTATTGTTGTACTATTTTTAGACATTTGTCAGGACAGGCAATGCTCTCTGATTCCACATATTTCGATTAAAAAGGTACTCTTTTTACATATTTCAAATACATATTTCATCCATGTTTCTGATACTCTTTAAACATGGAATAATATCAAAGTGTGTGTGCCTGATAAGGCTGAGTCACAGCAAAGGTGATTCCATAACCAATCTCTCCTTTTCAAAACAAGCAGTAATTCCATTACAGCTCTTGGATCTCTATCGTCTTCTTTCAATAGCTGGAGTTAGAAACTCATTTGAGTCAAGATTGGTTCTCCATCCTAAAGCAAATTATGTAAAACAAGTAAATTTGCTAGGAATTTATTAAAGAAATTTTATCTAATTCTTGCAGAACAGATGGATGGATGGACACACACACATACACATCTCAAAAAGTAGCTCTTATCCAAAAATTCAGCAATGGCAACTGTTTAAATTAATTTATACAAAACATATAAAGGGTTCACTTAGAGATAAACTAGCTCTATGAAATTTATATTCATTATGCTGAGCAAGATCTGACACAATGTTTCATGGCTTCAAACCACTGATGTGGGTGGCTGTAATTTCACCCATTTTCACTAATAAAGTCATTTAAATTTTCAGGGCTGCTCCAGAAATGTTAACGGCATGAATGACAATCCAACGGCTTAAGAATGAATGAGTGTTGTGCCATGCATTTTAATAAAGAATGAACTTAAATGTTAAGATCTACATTAAATTCACTTCAATGGGCAGGTACCCTGCCAATTTTGCAGAGGTAAAGATTTTTTTTATCAATTATGAATAGCACAATTACCCTTATTACTCAACAATTTGAGGCTATAAGGTTATACACCTGTTATCCCAGGTTTATGACCTTTTAGCCAGTCTTTTGCTCAGATATAATATGGTTGATAGTTAAGCTAGGGTGCTCAACCTGCTGGATCTCCACAGCAAGAAATGGAAGAATTGTTTAGAAAGAGATGGACAGCCCTGTCAGATTTCAACTCTCTCGATGGCTAGCAGTGCTTTTCAGTATCAATGTTTTCCTGACCTTGGCCTGGCTATAATTTAGGACTCTCTTCTACTTCTTGCTTTCTTTATTTATCTGGATTGGATAACAACCACTTTATAGCTTCTTCCTTCATCCTGCTGAGTACCCCATGGCTGGGCCGGACTGCATTAACTTCTTGACACTTGTTACACCCCAACATCCTGTTTACTGTAGCTTGGAAGCCCCTGAACAGACTCAGAAGTGAAGTGGGCAGCTCAAAAGACAACCTGGCAAAATGGCACTACCTAAAAGAATTATCCACCTTGTGTGATTGTGGAGCAGAACAGAAATCTCCATATCTGTATGCTTGTCCGCAGTGTCCTGCCTCATGTACAGAGGAAGAATAGTTTGAGGCTACAGACAATGCGGTCGCTGTTACCCATTTTTGATCAAAAGATATTTATCCGCTTGTGCTCCTTCTATTTTTATCAGTTTTATACTAATTTATGCAATACTTTTGACATGAAATAAATAAAACTCACTTGCTGATGGTGACCCCATACATTTCATGGGGTTTCTTAAACAAGGACTTGGTATTAATTGATGGTCTCCCATCCAAGTACTAACTGGGGCTGAGCTTGTTAGATAGAATGTGGTGTTTTTAGGGTGTTTAGGCCTCCTTTATAGATAATTTTCTCTTTGTTATTCATAACAAAATCTCAAACCATTTGGTAGCTGCTGGGTTGTCACTGGGGTAGGTCTTTTGAATGTTATCATTATGAGTTTTTTTTTAAAAAAATCATAATTTCTTTTGAGATCTGATGTTTGAGATGTCTCTGAAACCTACAGCAAGAAAATACACCACCTCAGACATCACATAGAACATTTTCTTCTGTGTTCCTTCTTGTTTTGCAGTTGTCTCCTAAAATATTACACAAATATTACTCTTGGGACACTCTTTCCATGCATAATTCAATGTGAATATTTCCTTTCAATACCTGCAACCACAGTACTTGAACACCTAGGACATTATCCCACACAGCCCTCCTTTTAAGACAGTTCAAAAACATAAAGGAAATTAAGTACAATGGAACCCATCACATGACACAGGGAGACTTCCCCCTGTCATCTGGCATGCTTCATTAGGGAAATGTTTTAAAAGAGTGAAGGCATGAGGGGGAGATGTGACGGACATAAATCATCTCCTGAGAATGGGAGAATGAGAGGTAAAAAATTACTTGGGATGGGATTTGTCAAATTTGCCTGTCGCTTCAATGACATGGAGTAATTGACATTCCTATGGGTGGTCTCCTACCTAGCATTGACCTTTCTATCCCAAATTCTGGCTTCATGTGCCTGGCATAGTATTTTTTTAAATTCATTTAATCATTAAAAATTTCAAAATTTCAAAATATCACCACTTTGCGTTTTTCTATCATTTCTCTTTTATAGTAACCTTGGCTTTCAAAATTGCACTACTGCTAGCTTTTTAACTTTATTTCAGACTTCTGCGATTGAGAGTAATGAGACTGGGAGGAAAGTCAAATATCCTCAAAGTGATGTATGGTTTAAGAACAGTGCCTCAGGTCTACTTGAGAGTAGCGGGATTGGAGGGAAAAGCCAAATATCCCAAAAGATTTTTTAAAAGGTTTAAATAAATAAAGTCGCCCTTGGGCTGAGAATTGCGGTATATAAGTGCAGTAAATAAATAAATAAATAAATAAATAAATAAATAAATAAATAAATAGAGTGGGCAGGAACTGCTTTCTATCATGTGACATATCTGAAAATGGATGATTTCATGAGAAAAGGAAAGAAAGAACAACATATGATGGGCTCTAAGAAATGATACAATTTGTTTTCTAACACAACAGGACATACAACACTTCCCTCCGCCCTCCTGCCCCCTTATGGGGTGAGGTCCCTAGTGAGGATTTTGGTTTATATTCATTTCCTAAACCTACATATTTCCAGGTAGGAGCAGCAGTCATGGAATAAGCATTTAACATAGACAAATTGAAAGTACATGCACACACACAGAGGGCATAAATATCTTTAAAGCACCAGATCCCACCTGATCTTGGAAGCTAACCAGGGCCAGCCCTGGTTAGTAATGGGATGGCAGACTATCAATGAATGCCAGGGGTGTAGGCTATATTTCAGAGGAATTAATTGGCAACACCATCACTGAGTACCTAATAAAATGCTATGAAATTCATGGGGTTGCTATAAGTCGACAGGTTACTTGAAGGCACATATACACACAGAAAAGAATCTCCAATTGTCACTTTATCTTCCCATCCTTTTTCTTCAGGCGATCTTGCCAGCGATATCAAGCAATAGCTTCTCTGCTCAAGACTGAAATTACATTAAAAATCTAACTGCAGGATCGATATATTTCTGTCTCTGACATTTTAAGCTTGCCTTGATAGCAAATGTTCTGACTGTAATAAACTGGGTTATCTTTTACAAGATTTGATGAAGCTGAAGCTCAGAAAGAAGATAAGCAATATTAATGTAGTACACCATTTAAACAAATCAATGTGACAATGGACTCCAGAAGCCAGGAGAGTAAATAGCTGATTCACACTTGACACACAAGGCAGGTCTTCAGTTCACACTGAGGTTTTCTTTTCCATTTTTATGTTGAATTAGTAGTCGGGCATTCTCATGGTGCCATTTGCTCTTTAGCAGGGAGGTGAAACAATTTCAAATCTGTCAGAGCCTAAAAGCAACTAATCTGCTTTGTAGACCAATGTGAAAATTGGAATAATGTAAAATTCTTCTAATTTTCTTTTTTTTGAGAAAGGTGAATCTACACACACCCACTATTCTGGGACAAATGTAGTGTGGTGTATGCTGGCCTGGCCCCAAGATGGGCCACATACACTCTAGCTGCTACAGAGGCAAGAGGAATTTCTCCTCATTGCCCAGTGGCACAAAACCCAACTCAGCACCATTGGATAGCCAGCCTTACTATCCCATTCTACTCTGTGTTGCAGTGGTCTCCAGCTGCCACATAGGTCTTACTGACTGGCTACTATCTGTAGTGATGCCAGCCTGGGTGATGAGGGTAATCGGAGAAGGGTGGGGGGAAAGGAAGGGAAAATTTATCTCTTCTTCTTCCCCATCAGAAAATGAGGGTGGCAGTGAAAACAGCTGCTACTGGTGCCCAGTGAAAGGATCAGCCTAAACTCACGTGGAATGGATTTCACAATTTGAAAGATGTCACTGAGAAGGCAAACAACAACAACAACAACTTTATTCTTATATCCCACCACCATCTCCCTGAAGAAACTCGGGATGGCTTACAAATGGCACAAAGTGCCTAAAAGCAAACATAAAAGTAAACACAATATAAAATACAATAAAATAAAACACATGCACATATAAAAACATCAATTTAGACTCAATAATCAAGCTACAATCCTTGTTCCTCTAACTGTGGCGGTAAATTACAGGCTGTAAAAATTAAGAATAAAATAAATGCCAGCTGCAGTAATGGAGAGAGGATATGGAATAAAGTGTAGGATGTGTGACAACTACACAGGACAACTACGGCTAAATATTCTCAAATGCTTGATTGAAGAGCCACAACTTCAAATCCCTACAAAATGAGGGCAGTGTGGGGCTTGTCTAATCTCCCTGGGGAGGGAGTTCCAAAGTTGTGAGGCCACCACCGAGAAAGCCCTCTCCCTCATCCCCCCCCCAATTGTGCTTGTGACAGGACCAAGAGGGCCTCCCTGGCAGATCTTAGAGTCCGTGTCAGTTCATCGGGGGGGGGGGGGGGGATACAGCCACAAAGATAGGCAGGACCTAAACTGTTTAGGGATTTATAGATGATAACTAGCACTTTGAATTGGAACTGGAAACTTATCGGCAGCCAATAGAGCTGCTTTAGTAGGAGCATCATATGCTCCCCATAGCTGACATACTCCTATATTTTCACCAGATGGATCTGTGACAGCGACGGGACTGAGAAAAAGAAAACTTTTGTAAACTAAGGATCTTGCCCATTCAAGATCATGCTACTCACAAATATTTTTGGCTCACAAGAATCTTCACAATTATCCAAAAATGTTGATGTGAAAATCAATGCAGAGCTCTCATGATACTGAAGCTAAACTTGAGGGGAACAGAAGACTGGTGGCGGCTGTGGTTGCTAAGCCAAAAGACCCAACTTTCAAACTGCTGAACCATGCTGCCCATCTCTCCCAGTCGGATGCTACACTTTGGATGAGCAATGTATGATCCTTCCAACAAAGACAGACAACACCTGTCATCATTTATGCTCATTGGCCATGTTGACCAAAGGTGATGGGAGCTATAGTCCAACAGCATCTGAAGGACAACAAGTTCAACCTCATTCCATGCTTGTCTATAGGGGTATTTGTTCTCTCCTGCCGGTCTTCTTTTTAGGAAGAAGGCATAGGAGAAAAGACAGGAATATAGAAATCACTTCAAGGATAATACAGTTAAATATGGTACCTCTAAAAAAGATAAGTACTTCCCAAAGTGGGATGGAAATAAACAGCTGAGTTATCTATATTCTCTATTTTACTTTCAGACTGTGTTGTCAGGCTTGGTAAATTTTTAAGCAGCTGTCAAAGCAAATTTATTACAGAAGAGACCTACATTCTTGCATAATCCAGAAGGGAAAAGCCCCACTGAGTGATTTTACTTCATCCTTTGTCTTTACAACACTTTAAAAGCCTTACCTACTTAAGATTCAAGAGCAGCATTAGTCAAAATTTTCAGGTTTGGAAATTGTATGTATATATTCCTGACAGCTTAACTTCCCGGTTACCTTAAGTGACTCCTTAATACAACAGAGGCTTTCTCGCTGTATATATTGATATAGGAAATAGGGTGAAATGTATTGTTTGAGAAGAATGTATTTGGATAATTTCTACATGTGCAGCAGAGTAGACCCACTCAGATTCAGACTATAAATAAATGTGCAGTTAGGAGGAATGTGTCAGCCCCACCCTCTCTTCCATTGCTCTTCTCGTATGGAGAATAGTAGTCTTGAATAACAGAGTTCCCATAATTTTGGGATCTTTGGACATGCTGTGGGACACTGCTGTTTTCAGGAATCCAGATTATGGAGAGCCTTCATAAATTTCTTGTAATGTCACTTCTCACGTGTTGGACCTAATGACCAAAAAGGCTGGGCTGTCACACAATTTTTAGGCCCCATCTAAACTGCCATTACAAGGCAGATTAAGATGTATTATGTGGTCATTGTATGCTCAAGCTGCGTTATGATGGCAGAATTGACTATACTGGCTGGACATCTGGAAAAGATGATTAAAATTGCTGCCTTTAGGAACCCCCCCCCCTCCTACCCCACCCCCCACCTACCCTTTCAACCCCACTTACCTTTCCCATGGATGTATATAGATAAAACTTCAATAAAGATTATATTAAAAAAATTGCTGTCTTGAGACCTGCCCATATTGAAGATGTGTTTGGAAGCAACTTGATGTCAGACAAGCTCTTATCATTCCAAAACTTTATCAATGGGAAATTTTCATGTCAGAATTATGGCAGCACAAATAAATTAGTGGGACACGGTGCCCTTATGATGGCTCACTATATGAACAGGTCAGATTGAATAGGTCAAATAATTCTTAGTATAGAGGACGATTGAGGTCAGATTGAACATGTCCAATAATTCCTAGTATAGAGAGAAGAATGCATATGGTACCCGCCTCCTATATGAATCAGGAGCTTCTTATGAAAAAAAAAATGAAGTGGCAACTCTAATTTCACCCCAAAAAGATTGCCCATATCCATACTTTATGAAGTAATCTCTAAAAACTCTGGGTTTAGATGAAGTAATCTCTCAATCTCAGTTTTTCTTACATTAACATTTTGGTATGTGCCTTAATTTTTTTTATCCTGAACAAGTTTGCAAGATTTGGCAAATTCTTTGTTAAAATTATGGCATATTCTCTTTACAATCTGATACACACAGGGTTAGATGTTGGAATGCCATTCATAATTTCATATATGAAGGAAATAATTGTAGCTATTTTCCATCCATCATGAGAATGTATTGGACATTTGTGAAGTTTTAAAATATCATTTACAATTTCTTGACAAAAAAAAATCAAACGTGCTAATATTTTTCTAAGAAAACAGCATATTCTGCACAAAAATCCACAATTTTCTGTACCAAAATTAATGATTTATTTTCTGGTCAGAGAACAGCATATTTTGTATTTTCTACAGAGATATTTTCTAGGTAGAAGATACTGTTTTGTGCTCATAAAATGCTATTTTTTCATGCCAATAATGTACATTTTGTACAGAATAAATCCTGAACGGCAAAGATTCACATTAGTATGGGATTATTCTCATAAATGTTTCCAATGCAAAAAACAGATTTTGGTCAGTTTTTAAAATACTGTTGAATGTTATTTCCAAACTGAATTCAATTTCACAGCAGAGTTGTTATTCATATTCTCATTGATATATAAAACCTTGCTTGGTTGCATTAACTCTAGTCAGTCTTTCTCTGAAGCAGCTATACTTATTTTGAGGATGCCTTTTAAAAAGGCACAATAGCTTATGTAACATATTCTTTCAGTAAAACATTATAACAGAATGTGTATATATATATGTAATTCTGTCATTAGTGGTATGTCCTATGTTCTTACTAGGGCATATCCAGACAGCACCTAAAACACGCTCCCTCCCGTGTTTCACATGGGGCATCCAAATGTTGCGCCATGTAAAAACGAATTTCTTTGGGACAAATCAGGAAAACCCTGCTTTGTCCTGAATTAATAAGATAGCCCATTAAACCTGCATCTTTGTGAAAGACCCAGGTCTAATGAGCTAAGGCCTCTCTATGGACAGGCCCACGGGGAGGCTCCTGAGGCCTGTCCATACGCTCATCTCCTAGAGCCCAGAGATGTGATATGGCCCCCACCCTTTTCCCCAAAACAATCTGTAAATGGTTAAGAACTTACCAGGCTGCCATTAGGCCTCACAGCACACTTCCTGGAATGTACCAATTATGTGAAAGGAAGTGGGGGGGGGGGATTCACTCCACCCTCTACCCAGGACACCCCCCCCCCCAGGAAAATGTGGGGTTTGGTGGAAACAAATTGTTTGGAGGTATCACATTTTTCTGATTTCCTTCACTGTTGCTTTATAAATACAACTGTAGTCCTGTGCATTGAGTTCTGGCCTCAATGTAGTAGAGTGATGCTCAAAATTCCTGGAAGTGCCATTTTCTCCTCCACTCCCAGAATGCCATCAAATTTTGCTCCATTTGCCCCACAACCAGGGCATCAGATTTTTTTGAGCTGTACAAATAGCAAGCTATCTTAACTACAACAATTGTTTACCAAAGACTTGGGTGAACCAATATGTTTATATGTGTGCATAAATGGAGTTCATTGATGATCATGGCCACAGTAATAATATTAACCTAATTTTCAAATAATCAATCTTGGGGCTCACTGTTAAAATAGAGGGCATATGTTTAAGCATGGAAGATTCAGATCCAAACATCTCCTATTAAAAGATTTTGCCTTGCAGAAGTGGGAAAGTCCTTTGAAAGCCAGTGAAAATCTGAGACAAAGTCAGGTGATAGGTGGAGGAATTGTCTGTCTTATTCTCTGGCATATTTTCTGATACATAACTCATTAACAAAGTTATGCATCAAATTATTCATGCCTCTGTGCAGAATCAATCTTTTCTCTCCTGTTCTTTCATACAACCTGCTAAATTAAAAACAAAGTCAGTTGGAGGTAGATTGTTTGTTCTGACCTGATTTTATTTTGATTCAACCTGTGCTGAAACAACAAACCAGCACACATCAAGCTCCCAACCTGTGATGATCTCAGGTAGATGGGAAACCAAAGGTGACTGGAAGAAATATTTTTTTTAGTTCTGAGGAGATGACCTTGATCAAATATTTAGGTACTGTGAAGTCAAAAGGCAGCCAGTTACACAATGGGTGAATAAGCCTTGACAAACCCCTGAAGTTGGAAAAAGACTTTTCATGGTGTTTGTCTCTTCACTTTCAATAAAGTGTGGTTGATGTTTGCATTGGCTGTTCAGGGTGCTGTGTTATATAAACTTTTTTATATAATAAAAATGCTTGAAAGAGGGGACACATGGATTAAACCTGTTCATCTGTCACAGCAATAGCCACCACCGAGAAGGCCCTGTCCCTCGTCCCCACCAGACGCGATTACGGAGGAGGTGGGACTGAGAGCAGGGCCCCTCCAGAAGATCTTAACAGCCTTGATGGTTCATAGGGGAGAATCCGTTTGGACAGGTAAACTGGGCCAGAGCTTCATGTATATTTTGAACAACATAGGGGACAATACTGAGCCCTGTGGGACCCCACAGTACACAGTCCCCTAGTAACACCTTCTGGGAACGACCCTCGAGGAAGGACTGGAGCCACTGCAAAGCAGTACCCCCGAGGCCCATTCCCGTGAGGTGTCCCAGGAGG
Organism: Anolis sagrei; assembly: GCF_037176765.1. Lineage (NCBI taxonomy): Eukaryota > Metazoa > Chordata > Lepidosauria > Squamata > Anolidae > Anolis > Anolis sagrei. The sequence goes on from NC_090022.1 coordinate 141,973,926, forward strand.
ATACCGTGGTTGACAGTATCGAAGGCCAATGAGAGGTCCGGCAGAACCAATAACTGAGTATCTGTATGTTTGCCCACAATGCCCTGCCTCATGCACAGAGGAAGAACTGCTTAAAGCTACAATGTAGTTGCTGTTGCCTGTTTTTGCTCTAAAATTATTTAGCTGCTTGTGTTCCCTCTGTTGTTGTTTATTCATTCAGTTGCTTCTGACTCTTCATGATCTCATGGACCAGCCCATGCCAGAGTTCTCTGGCGGCCGTCACTGCTCCCAGCTCCTTCAGAGTCAAGCCAGTCACTTCAAGGATACCATCCATCCATCTTTCTCTTGCTTGGCTCCTCTTTCTTTTTCTACCAGTGTTTCCTCTATTTTATCAGTTTTATACTTGCTTATGCAATGCTTTTCACACACACACAAAAACTAAGCCTTAACCCAATAGGTACAAACTCATCAAAATAGAAAACGAGAAAACTAACAATTGCACAAGCAAGCCTCCTCATGACCCAATAGAGACAACACCTTTAACCAAACAAACTCTCAGCAAATACTCACTGGGGATTGAGAAGTTTAACCCAAGAGACACAAGCTCGCCTGATGCCATCTCTTTTACCATGTCCACATAAAATGTCTATTAGTCAAACTCCTGTTGTATATCTAGAATCAATAGAGCCACACAAATATGTCCAAAGTGGATTTATGTATGTGTGTAGGTGTGGGAATCTCCTCCTTTACATGAATCCTCTCTCTTCTTATCTTGCACTAATTAAAAGAACATGGCTCATACTGTTATCTGTTGCTATCACGCTCATATCTCTTCCAAAGTCACAGAGTCAGGAAATTGTTAGAGGTGGAATATTGTCTGTCAGCCAGCCACCTTATACCAATGTTTATTCCAGCCTGCTGAAAATAGGTTCTGTAAGGGAAAATGTGCTCAGAGGAGTTCAAATGGTCTCACATTAGCTTTTAGATAATCAATTTATGTCATATAATACAATACAAAGGAAGAAAAATGCTAGAGGGAAAAAAGTTTTAATCAGGCATGCCACATCCTTCATATCTTTTTGACTGGCAAATCTGTACGGTAAGAAAACAAATCAGAAACATTCATATCAGAATATTTCTCCTGCTCCTGTGAGGATTGCTAGGCAATAAATATTAAATGGATTCACTGTTTTAAAAAGGATACATTACTTCGTCCTTCTGTGGTGTAATGTGACTGAAACAAGTGCAATTAATCACAGGGATGACAAAAAAGCCTTCACTGCACTATTCAGATTATAACAATAATACTGAGAAAACTAGAAACTCATCCCCATGTTATGAAAATAGAGTAATATTTAAACAGGTTAGTATCCATCCCATATTTCATTTTAAAACTAGGGAAGAAACTCAGCAGGGAAGACCTATGGCATTAGGAATCTATTTCATACTGAGTCAAGCTATTAGCCTACCTAGTTCAAAACTGAATTGACTAGACAGTAATCATAAAATTCACTGAATATCCTTATGGTAATTTTAATATCTCAAAGCAATCTGTTCCTCAGAATTGTTTTAAGGAATTTATGTCCTTAAAAGAGGGGAGAAAGAGCCAGGAATGCTATTCCAAACCTCTTGGCAATAAGGTGGTGTTACATAGTTCTGCAAATGTATCCTCTTCCCTCTCTGTATTTCTTAACTTGTCTCCTCAGTTGGGTTTAATTTACTCACAGATGACCCCTAAGAATGGAAATATATCCAGCTGAAGAAATCACTTGCCTAGGGTCTGGGATCATCAACTATCCCAAAGTGACAGAGGATAAAAATTGTGTGGATAACTAGTTAAGAAAGAACTTGGTCTTTATATCTGTGGAAAGAAAGTTGAAGAGGTTTTGGAGTGGAAGTGTGCAGGGGCTCAAGAAAGGAGAAACTGACCATGAATTGATGTGTAGTGAGTCTGTCCAGAAGGGTAGAAAAATATGGGAAGGTTTCATGAAAGGATTGGCTGATGAGACTGAGGAATGGGGCAAGAGTGAGAAAAGAAAGGTATCCTGTCTCCAGGTAATTTCTTTAAAGCAGAGAATTGGATGCAGAAAGAATTCACAACATGATTTAGAGGGGACGGTCATGATGAATAAAGAGGAACAGGACAGTAATGGTCAGATTTAAAATGAAACAGAAAAAATAATGTCTGTGGAAATAAGGTTATGAGATCAGATCACAAATTGAAGTCAATGAGAAATGGGAAACAGACATAATCTTGTAAAGCATTTTTTAAGTTTGTTGGAAATATTGGGGCTCAAATAAAAAGAAATCTCCAGAGTGATAAGGGAATTTATCAATAGTGATACTATATTATGTAAGAGATGTACTGTTATATTTAGTAAGGATCAATATTATGTAATTGTATTACATATTACTGTTGATATTAAAGCTTAGAAATGGAATGCTACTTAATGGTGTAAAATAATGCAATTGCTTAGATGCCTGAAAGGAATATAGAAATGTATTTAATCCTTTTTTGTTGCCAAATGCATCAACCTTATGAAGAAGGAAATATCTTTGGTTGTTCAGAGGAAAACTGTAACAGGGATTGGGAAGAAGAAAAGTGTTGTATGTCAGTTTAGAAAGGCTTTTTTTTGGTGAATTTTAAAAAATCTAGTATTCATAATATTAGAATGAGTTTGACTGAAACCAGGCAAAATATATCTGAAGGTCTATATGCAGGCAATAAAGGCAGCACAAAAGATTTTCTGACCAACATCATTGCATTAGCATAGAAATAACCAACAGAGCTCTTTTGGGTGGTTAGTAGTAGGGCTGGGCGGTTTCGTTTCGTAATTTCGTAATTCGTTAAAAATTCGTTATTTTTTTTATAACGAAGCGATATTGAACCATACAGGAGCAACTAAAAAACGAAACGAATTTTTCCAATTCGTTTCGTAATTGTTTCGTAATTGTTTCGTTATTGATTCGTTATTGATTCGCAAATGTTTCGTTATTATTTCCGCATGTCTGGTGCAAGTTTTAGGGTTGCTGTTTGTTTTCTCAGTGAAAAAAAATATAATTATCACACCAACAGTCAACAACAGAGGGAGAGGGAAGCTTCAAAAGTTTTTTTAGCGTATTGCGCAATTGCGGCCGCCATTAACAAATCGATTCGTAATCGATTCGTAATTGTTTCGTAATTGTTTTATGATTTCCGAAATTTCGTAAATATCGAACTTTTTTTAAGGAAAATTTCGGAATTCTTTTAAATAACGAAACGCAAAAAACCCCTAAAAACGAATGGAGTTTAGAAACAAATTTTTCCGTGTTTGGACAGCCCTAGTTAGTAGGCATGGTTAGGTTCGGTCAGAATCATCATAATTCTGAATAAAATTGGAAAGATTTGCTTTTTGAAGTGATTTTGAAGTGTTTAAGGAATCTGGAAGTCCCTTTGCTCTTCCAAAGCTTTTTCCGCCATTTCTGTTATGAAGCAGTAAGTGAGTTGGAAATGATTCCGCATTTCCCGCTTCTGGTCCCTGGCCTCAGCTAAAGCCTGGGAAGCCATTTTAAAACAGAGTGGATGAATTTCCTCCCTCTCCTCTCTCCTCACTTCTGTCTGGAGCCTGGGAAGCATTTTAAAACAGAGTGGATGGATTTCCTTGCTCTTCTCTCCCCTCGCTTCTGTCTGGATCCTGGGAAGCGTTGTTTCGTGTCCTGGCTGATCTGGTTTAGTGGAAGCTCACTGGGCAGAGACACCTCTATCTACACTCCTAGCTAAAATCTCTATAAGGTTACAGTTACCACATGTGTACCAGGCCCTTGCTCTTCTCAGCTTATTAAATGTGCCAGAGAGGGACTAGTTAAGCAAGGTCTCTTTGCCTCAAAGCAGGGTCCCCACAAAGGAGAGGGCCTTTTTGGTGGCTGCTCCCATAGACTGCAACTTCCTCCCTAGAGATGCCTACCTTTCATTGACAGGTAGAAACATTACACTGCCATCTGGCACTTACAAACGGATGAGGGTAGGACCATTAAAAGTAATGTGATTGAAATTTTAAAATCTGTATAAAGTTTTAATATACGTTATTATTTTAATATTTTATTTTTATAGTTTCCATTGTTTAATTGTTTTCAATTTTATTTTTGAATTTTAATATTTGCATTGTTTTTAATATGATTCTTTTATATTCATTGTTATTTATATTAAGTTGCTACATTTGGAGAAGGGCAGAATAAAAACAAAGCAAATAAAGTGATAAAATGATGGAGGTACGGTAACAGCAAATATTTGGAAAAGAAGGCTATGTTTTGATAGTTTTGAAGGAATGTCCTCTTGAAGGAGTGTTTTGATACTTTTGATAATGCCTGAACTCATGCATATGAAATAAAGTCATAGTGGTTTGAAAAAGGCTTTCAGTGTGCAAGACTAGTTGAATAATGGGACATTTTAGTACAGTATATTTGATGGTTGTTGTTCATTTGTTCAGTAGTTTCCGACTCTTTGTGAGCTCATGGACCAGCCCATGCCAGAGCTCCCTCTCAGCCATCACCACCTCCAGCTCCTTCAAGATCAATCCAGTCACTTCAAGAATGCCATCCATCCATCTTGCCCTTGGTTGGCTCCTCTTCCTTTTTCCTTCCATTTTCCCCAGCATAACTGTCTTCTCTAAGCTTTCCTTTCTTCTCATGATGTGGCCAAAGTTGGGCTTTCTTTCCCGAAGTATGGACTGGTTGGATGTTCTCACGGTCCAAGGCACTCTCAGAACTTTCCTCCAGCACCACAGTTCAAAAGCATCTATCTTCCTTCACTCAGCCTTCCCTATAGTCCAGCTCTCACATCCGTAGGTGACTATGGGGAATACCATTGCTTTAACTATGTGGATCTTCATTGCCAGTGTGATGTCTCTATTCTTCACTATTTTATCGAGATTGGACATTGCTCTCCTCCCAAGAAGTAAATGTCTCCTGATTTCCTGGCTGCAGTCTATTTGATATTTGTATCTAAATTCATTTGTTTGTTCCCAGCTGGATGGGCAGAACATATGGAATTAATGCAATTTATATATGTTTTGACTTTTCACATTCCCATAGAATCAAATATTAGAATTGGAAAATACTACAATGACCATCTAGTGCATGTAGGAGTACAAAGATAAGGCTTTTTTTTTTTTGCAGATGAGTGCCCTTTCTGTGTTTAAAGATCTCCAAAGAATAGTCCATCACTTTCTGAAGGAGTTCATTCCACTGCTAAATAGATTTTAACATCAGAAAGTGCTTGCTACTGTTTATGTCGATTTTTTTTTTGTGTATAATTTGAATTCATTGGTATGTGTCCCAGAAGCATCTAAACTGTCAAATTAATGCAATTGGATCCCAGTTTAACAGTGATGGTTCAATGTTATGGAATCATGGGAGTAGTAGTTTGATCAGGCATCAACAGTTTTGGCACAGAAGCCTAAAAAACTTGTAAAACTACAACTAAATCTATTTGGCTAGCAATGGAATTAGCATAGTTCATTCTTAGCACATCATTTAGAGGGTGTCTGCGGAGCCAGACTAGTTTGGTCAAAGGTTGTATTCTGGGGATATTACTTACCTCCTGAGCCTTCCTCTAATGAATGGTGAGGATTACATTTAGCACAAAGACATGGAGTATAGAAGGAAATAGTCTGTGGACGTGGTTGACAGATGGCATCTAGAGGAGGTTTTAAAACATAGGTGAAGGAAGGAGGGAGAGAAGAGGAGGCTTGCCTAAAGTTCTTTCAAACAAGGTTCTTTCCTTTTTTGGATATTGTCCTAGAATGCATTTACACAGAAGAATAAATGCAGTTTGACACCACTTCAACTGCCATGGCTCAATGCTATGGAATCCTGGGAGTTGTCATTTTATGAAGTCTTCTCTGCCAAAGAGCACCAGTGCCTCATCAAACTACAACTGCCATGATTTTATAGTATTGAACCATGGCAGCTGAAGTTGTGTCAAACTACATTAATTCTTCAGTGTAGACATACCCCTAGTCTTTAGGGCTCCAGAAAGCAAGTTTCCTTCATCTTCAATAGGACATCCCTTCACTCATTTAAAGAAGGTTATTCAAAAAATTCTCTATCATCTGTTTCTCAAGATAAACATACCCACCTTCTTAAACTTTACCCTCATAGAGCTTTCTTTCCACTGATTTAAAATTCTCGGACTAATAATTGAATTTAAGGCTTTTCATATTTTTATATATAATCAGCTCAGATTTATTACTAATTCTACCAGTGATCTTTTACATACTAAGTTACAATAATGCATAGAATTAGAGACATGAAACTTCATAGAGTTCTAAAAACCTAAATGATATCTCCAAAGTTGTGATGGTAAAACTGAGGAAGGAAAGGGAAAATTGCCCACTGGCTATATCCATACATATTCTAGAAGAAGATAGATAGTAAGTATGAAAAAGAATAAATACTTTACAGGCTAGGAAGACATTTTACAGTGCTTGACTGATTTATTGCTTTTAAAACTCTTACAGCTCTTTTGTTCAAAGGTGCACATAAAGAATATGCAAATAGGAAGGGGATTCAGATTTATCCAATAAATTATTCAATAAAAATTATTCACTTGGCGCTAGTATTTTCATTAAGCCAAACTTAAATCTGTCAAAAGTGGTATGATGTTATAAAAAGCTCAGGAAAACACACACACACACATTCTTTATTAAAAGCAGCTCTTTTGGACGAAATGTTTTCAAAAAAGCAAACTTGTTATTAGTTAACAGAAGAAAATATGACAGGAATGATTTTATTTAATCAATAAATAGGAAAACACTGTGAAAACCCTATTCCCAGAGCAAGCAGTTGAAGTAATATGCCTGATTAGAGGGCTTGTTTGAAAGATGGATAAGGATGGATTGAGTGTTGGTGGGTGTTGAGCCATCATGCAGAGACATGTCACACTATCACGGTCTCTGCTTCAGCAACTGGCTATTTGTTCATCCCAGGATGGAAGGAAATGGGAAATGATGACCTTCAACACTACCTAATAGACAATGCTGAAACACACAACATCCTGGTTGCAGTACAGTTTAGATCAGTGGTTCTCAACCTGTGGGTCCCCAAGTGTTTTGACCTACAACTCCCAGAAATCCCAACTAGTTTACCAGCTGTTAGAGTTTCTAGGAGTTGAAGGTCAAAACATCTGGGGACCCACAGGTTGATAACCACTGGTTTAGATCATGTTTACACCTATTAGAGAAATCCAAAGTGAGCCCTTTGGCTGACCACAGTGATGTCATATTGGGGCCACTGCTGCTGCTTCACTGTTAGCAAGCAGCTCTCTATCAGTCTTATTGATGATGTCACATTTTTGGTCACATAGCTTTGTGGCTGGAATAACATCATCAAAAATGTGATATGGCCAGCAAACCTCTTAAAGAAAACAGTTTGCAAGAATTATTGCATGGTGGGTCCATTGGTGATGGGTGCATTGATGGTGTGGGGAATGGATTGGGCCAGATCCAGCCTAACACAATTGTCCACACTTCTAGAATTGTGGGCTCACTCCAGATTGTTCTGTGGACATCCCGTGGTGCTGAACAGTGAGTCCACTCTGTTTTGGCTATGTTAGACATGTGGAAGAAAGTATAATTGACAGAATAACCCATCCCTCCTTCAGACTATCCTGCCAGAAAGCTAATCAATGAAGGCCACAGATGGAAGTTGCCAAGGGCTGAACTAAAGTGGCAATGCTCTTGCCAGTTGAGGAGCATCGAGCTAACTCTGACAATAACTGAGGTGCCTTCTGTTGATGTCACCAAGCGCAAGTCCCTATTGTGTCAATGATTTCTCTCACAAATTGAATCTCTGTGTAAGTGTTGCACAACCATTAATCCTTCAGCATCCCCTCCCCTCATTCTACAGTTGTCCCTCTACTTTTTAAATAATAATAATAATAATAATAATAATAATAATAATAATAATATTACTTTATTTCTACCTCATGCTATCTCCCTGGAGTGACTCGGGGTGGTTTCCAATAAAAGAGGCAAACATTCAATGCCTGTAACCATGACCAAAAGATAAAAAATAACACAAAAACAATACATAAAATAATTGCAAAATAAAATGTATAATAACTAACAAAAATTAACAACTTAAGTAAACAAATTATTTTTGTTGTGTCAGGAGTGACTTGAGAAACTGCAAGTTGCTTCTGCTTTGAGAGAATTGGCTGTCTGCAATGACGTTGCCAAGGGGACGTCTGGATGTTCTGATGTTTTATCATCCTTGTGGGAGGCTTCTCTCATGTGCCCGCATGAGGAGCTGGAGCTGATAAAGAGAGCTCCTCCGCACTCTCCCTGGATTCGAACCTGCGACCTGTCGGTCTTCATTCCTGCTGGTACAAGGGTTTAACCCACTGCGCCACCAGGGCCTCCAACAAATTATAATATATCACAAACATTTACTACATAATTCACTAACTACACAATTAATACACCATTTTGGAATGCCACCTGTACCTCTCAAAGTTTGGACTCCTATGTAAACATCCACAAGTCAGCCTCATCCATCAGAGTGAGTGAGTGTTTAAGAGACATGGCATGGGTTTGTTTTCCCCAGTACCAGGTCCTTTGCCCAAGAAAAACAGACATTTATGGCATGCAGGAAGAGAAAAGGAGTTGAAATCCACAGGTTAAGTGAAATGTTGCATGAGGCCGATTCCTTTCTTCTTCTCCTTAGGGTGACAGCAGGTAGCTAGTAGGGATGTGCAATTCGGCAAAAAACTTGTGCTATTTTTGGTGTCTGGTTTTCGGCTCCCCCCTTTCTGTTTTTAAGGAACTTCCCACATTCAGGAGGAGTTTTATGTTTTCATGCTTGAAAGATTTGATCCATTAGCACTAATGGGAAAACTTTAGCGCCCATTAGTCAAAAAGATCTGGCTGTTGTGATCTGTACAGGCTAAGGCTTCGGCTGCCCCATGCCAGATCATGCATTCAGCAACTGAATCCACCAAATCATTTGAATCTGGTACACAAAAATGAAATTGTGGACACCCTAGTAGTTAAAACACATCTCAAGGACCACAGTGGCAGCAAGATATATTTTTGGTTTAGGGTAGCAACATCTCTAATACCACAAAAACGAAGAGACAGCATTATTAATTATTTTTGACATAAATGTAGCCCAGGGGAGAAAAGGCTCCTTCTCATAACAGCCTAGAATTGGTACTCTGGAAAGGTACTCTCAATTTTCTAATCACTTCCTCTCAACTACAAGCACTACATCTCTTCAGTGAGAAAATTCTGAAATACCTCTATCAATGTAAAGATTCCCCCTTGACATTAAGTCTAGTCATGTCTGACTCTGGGGGGGGGGGAGGAGGGTTGGTGGTGCGCATCTCTATTTCTAAGCTGAAGAGTCAGCATTGTCCATAGGCATCTCCTAGGCCATGTGGCTGGCATGACTGCATGGAGCGCCGTTACCTTCCAGCCAAAGAAGTACCTATTGATCTACTCACATTTTCATGTTTTCAAACTACTAGATTGGCAGAAGCTGGGGCTAAAAACAGGAGCTCACCCCGCTCTGCAGATTTCAACCACCAACCTTTTGCTCATCAAGTTCCCCAGCTAAGCGGTTTAAACCACTGCGCCACCACAGTCCCGGTGACCAAACCACAAACTCCAGCATTCCATAGGAAAGAGCCATGGGAATCTAAGTGGTTTTAAATTGCAGTCTAAGACTTCAATGAGGGATAACTGCTGTGCCTTACTAATTCAAAGCAAGCCTTCCACAAAAGAAGGAAGACAGCAAACAATTTCAAATTCACAGGTAGATTTTTTTGCTTCATATCCCTGAGGTAGGAAACACCAGGATTCATCACGCATGGAGTTTTTGACCTATTTCACATACCCCCCCCCCAACAGTAAGTGCTTAACGGTTATTGCTGCATGGAGGGAGAAATAGTAAAGTCATTTACTGGCTGTTCACTTTGCCTGAGGGTTACTTCAGCATATTCAGTCAGTAACCTGTTTTGTTTATTGTTGCTGCCATATTCTGAAGCAGTTTGCCTCCCTATCCCTCCCCTGCTTCCAAATTACTTGCACATCAAATTTTTATGCATATGGAGTATCCATGTAAGCTGCAGTCTGTGAAGACACATGCCTTCCAGTAAATCGCGAATAAATTACCAACTGCGTTCATGCACACTCTCAGGAACATTACACTAGGGCGGAAATGTCTTCTGAAAAAGTGGGCAAATGCACGGGCCATAATGCTAAATACATAGGTTAGCAGAAAGCAATGTTTAATTTATTGCCTCTGAAAGTAGGCATATGTTATAAGGAAACTCTTCAGTCAGAATTTTAATACTGCAATGTCTACAGATGTCATTATAGAAAGTCAAACATTTATATATTTAAACTAGACAGTCTAACATTTAGAACTGGATTGATGTAGAAGAAGAGCTGGCATCCCATATGTTTTGTTGATGTTTATTATTATTTTTCATAAACTGGCTCAAAACGTTACTGTGCAATACCAGTGGATGAGATGCTTTCACGTAACTTTTCACTCGATTGGGGTTAAAGGAATACAGCTCTGACTCGTCCTCACTGTAATTAAATCAGGCACTCTTAAGGAGACGTGATAACTCAAATGCCTTTGTAGCTTGTCTTTTCCGCTCTGCCTTGGTTACCCCAATATAACATTCTGCTGATTCATGGAGAAAATAGTCTCTCAGCCTTTCTACCAAACAAGTGAGAGATCCAGGGCTCTGTGGCAAATGTGAAAGAAGTTTGACAATCTAATTTATCTAACTTGGCAGTAATTACAAATTGCAGTGAGCCAGCTCTTCTCCTCCAAGCTCACCCAGCTTCAGGGGACTTGCAAAGCACCTGTCAGCTAAAGTAAGGCTGCTGGATAGTTACAAAGACTCACTTAGAGAAAGTTGGATAGCCTCCGGGCAAAATGAAATACTTCCCTATTACTATGCAAGGTTCAACTAACAGCCTGCACCTCCTGAAACAGTGGCTGATGTGAGCATATAGAAATCCCCCACTCTAACCTATTCTTCCAGAAAAATAAAAGAAGCAAGATCTACTTCTCTCCTCAAAGAAAGCCTATGCTGAGTAGGAGCACTCCTGATCCTTATGCTTCCAGTCTAAACACAGACTCATAGAATCATATAATCATTGAGTTGGAAGAGACCTCATGGGCCATCCAGTCCAACTCCTGACAAGAAGCAGGAAAATTGCCTTCAAAGCACCCCTGACAGATGGCCACACAGCCTCTGTTTAAAAGCCTCCAAAAAAGGAGCCTCCACCACACTCCAGGCCAAAGAATTCCACTACTGAACAGCTCTCACAGTCAGAAAGTTCTTCCTCATTTTCAGGTGGGATCTCCTTTCCTGTAGTTTGAAGCCATTGTTCCGCATCCTAGTCTCCAGGGCAGCAGAAAACAAGCCTGCTCCCTCCTCTCTATGACTTCCCCTCACATATTTATACATGGCCATCATGTCTCCTTTCATCCTTCTCTTCTACAGGCTAAACATGCCCAGCTCTTTAAGCCGCTCCTCATAGGGCTTGTTCTCCAGACTCTTGATCATTTTAGTCACCTTTCTCTGGTCACATTCCAGCTTGTCAAGATACTTAATTGTTGAATCATTTTTAAGTAACCCCCCCCCCCCCCAGTCCCATTCATTTAGGATTGGTCCTCAAAAACAAGCAAGTATTTTCCTGGGTAGTAGCCACACACATGCACTTAATTGTTTCAGTGGTCACTGCTAGGTGACAGAAAGATATACTGCTTGTGAAAGTTCCATTTAGATGGAAACTTGGTGGATAGGCCAGAAAACAAGTAAGATAATTCAAAGGTCAAAGCAAATGTATTTATTTAATGTATTTATTTACAGCATTTATGTTCCGACTTCTCACCCCAAAGGGAACTCAGGGCGGATCACAGAACAAATACATGGCAAACATTCAATGCCGTTAAACAGACAGGACAGACAACAGATAGAGGTATTATGTCAACATTTTTCCCAGCTTGGACATCCTGGATGTTGTACTACAGGGGGATGCTATCACTGCCAAGCACACATTTAAAATATTTAGCTCTGCTGAATTAGATCCCACTGAAATCAATGTAGTATATTAGTAATAATTAACTTAAATCCCAGTGATATCAAGGGGAATATCATCTAGTTATGAGAACACTTTCCTAGTAGTAAGCACACTGATAGCATAAGTAGAACTACATTGTAAATACAATGGTCTGGATCAAGGTCACAATTTTTGGTATACATTGTTTGTAAAGCACAGCATTTCTTCTAAACATATCAGTTGCAAGCCTGGACACACTTACATGAAAGTAAATCTAAGGCCCCTTCTACACAGCTGTATAAAATCCAGATGATCTGCTTTGAATGGGATTATATGCCAGTGTAGACTCAGATAATTCAGTTCAAAGCAGACAATGGGGATTATCTGCCTTAATATTCTCAATAATCCGGCTGTGTAGAAGTGAATTTGGGAGCTTTTTAAATAGGGATGTACTGTCAGCCCCACTGAAACTACCTGGGAACTGTTTATTAAAAACCTACATTGTCCCACATATTTCAGCGGGACATTTTTAATTGAATTAAAATCTTCCCAAATGTTTTCAAATATACACTGTAATTAACATTATCCTAGAACCTCCCCCCCCCCCCATTTTTGAAAGCAATAGCTGCCAAGCACTAAAGATTTTAATGTCACTGGTAAGTGTGTGTGAGAGAGTTTTAAACTGCTTTGTATTATTTTAAATTGTATATGTATGTATGAAACTGTTCTAAGGTTATTAACAAAGTAATTGCATTTTGCTGCTAACAATTTATGATGTTTAGCTGTATTTTATTTGCTTTTATTTGAGAATCTTGGATTGTGAAGAAAAGCCCTTATACAAATAAAGAAGTTGAGGAGGGGAGCATACTAAGAATTTGAAAAAAAAAATGCTTTATGGACTACAAAAGTAGTTCCAAAGTTCAAAAACGCAGTTACAGATATGTCACCTAGAGTTATCCACCTTCAATAGATTTGTATTCACAATTCCTATGCATTCACAATTATGGCACTATAGCCACAATCATAAAAATCTTTCAGTCTTGTTTTACTAGTCAGTAGCTGTTGAATGTAACTGGGATCTGTTCCTCTTGTTGATTGGGATGTAATATACCGACATTTCTGCTCTCTTCCTTCCAGTGATTCGCAGAATACAGAGAAATTGTGACAGAGATACAGCTTCTTATGGCCACACTGGGAGGAAAATGGAAACCTCATTATGTTGCATACGGGTTTGACAGGAGAACAGACCTCAATCACTGACTGTGGCTGATGCCTAGAAAAATATGATGGGGAATCTAGAACCTTTACCAATATTTCCAAGCTGTGGCTTTGCTGCTCTGGAACATAGAGGTATCATATTGCTGGCAAGACTTTTATAGTGCTTCCTCATGCTGGACTGGAGAAAAGGGGGAAAGAAGAAACTATTTAAAAGATGTATATCTGTTTTCAAAAGCAGATACAGTTAGCCCTTTGTATTTATGGTTCTGCATACATGGATTCAACCATCCAAATCTTAAAAGTATTTTTAAACGCCTCTCCAAAAGCAAACTTTTATTTTGTCATTTTATATAAGGGATAAGGGCCTGATGTTGTAATAGAGGCCAGAATCAAGAGCATCTCCATCCAGCTCTTCTGTGGATGCATCTTCTGTACTTGTGTGAGTAGGCTGCACCCTCAGGCCTATTTCAGCTGGATGTGACTCAAGCAATCTCTGAGGAAGGAGTAAGTATAAAGCTTGAGTTCACTAGACCTGGGAAGGCTCATCTGCTGCTGTCAAAAACTAATCTACCTGCTAAAGATTTTTTCAGTTTTTTTCAATAACTTTATTGTCATTGTGCTATTGCATGACAAAATTAAATGCTTTCCCCAGCACACACCACAAAACAACATACTCATTCCACCACACCTCAACAACCACCCTACAGCTGCCAATGTCACATCAGTGTGAAACCATGGAGTCCAACATAGTCACAGCTCTAGAATAAAAGCTATCTCTCAGTCAGTCTGTCTTTGTCACCCTGTACTGTTTGCTAGATGAAAATAATTCAGAAATAGAATATGCTGGGTGAGGTGGATCCACAAGAATGTTCTGAGCTTTCTTAAGGTTGTGAGACCTATAAAGTCACTCTATATATCACTGTGATAGAAAGTCACCAGCAATTTCTCATTCAGTTGTTAGTTCCTTAGAAGTCTCAGTAGAACAGTCTCTGCCGGGCCCTCTTAACAACACTGTCATATGAGTGTCCTCGGTCACATCCTCCTTAACAGTGACACCCAAGAATTCAAAATTGGCCACCTGCTCCACTTGGTCTTCATTTATGACCAAGGCTGGGTTTCTGTTCTTCCTATAGTCCACTATGAGCTCCTTGGTCTTATTGATGTTAAGAACCAGATTATTGTCCATTCACCACAAGAGCGGCTGATCCACGTCATCCCGATAAGCAGACTCGCCCCCTTCAGAGATAAGTTCCATCACAGTTGCATCATCTGTGAATTTGATAAAGATATTGCCACGATGGACAGGGGTACACTCATATGTGAACAAAGTGTAAATCAGAGGACTCAACACACAGCCCTGTGATGTCCCAAATTTTAGAGTGAGAGTTGACAGGGAATGATTAACTAATCTAACCCTCTGGGAATATCCAGACAAGAAGTCCATAATCCAGGAACAGATTGAATATGACAATTCAAGATCCATGATTTTAGACACCAGTCTTTGTGGGAGGATTATGTTAAATGCAAAACTAAAGTCTGCAAAAAGCATAGTTTGCCCGTCGTTCTAGGTGGGTCAGAGCAGTGTGAAACGTGATGGCTATGCTGCCCTTTGTCAGTCTGTTGGCTCTATATGCAAACTGATGTTGCCCAATGTATGTGAAAAGCAAGAAATTATATGCTTACAGACCAGGTTTTCAAGGCATTTTATGATGATGGAAGTGAGTACCATTGGTCTGTAGTCCTGAAAACTAGTAGGGAACTTCTTTGGTACTGGAACAATGATGGAGGCCTTCAAACAAGATGGAGTAATAGACTTAAATAAAGACTGTTTAGAAATCACAGTAAAAACACTGACCAATTGTCAGCACAGTCTTTAAGCATCCCACCAGAAATGCCTTCTGGTCCAGTGGCCTTCCTGGAATTCTGAGCCCTCAAAACATGCCTTACTTCAGGTTCCTCCACGGTGAGATGGGAGCTGCAACTACCCAAAGTGTTTGAAAAAGTGATTCAACTCCTCTGCCAATGAGGCATTCCCCTCAGAAGGAATGGCATTGTTTGATTTACAGTTAGTAATTTGTTGAATCCCCTGTCACACCTGCCTTGCCTTATTTACAGGAACATCCAGGAGCGAGCATATTAAACCTATATTAAAGTCACTCCACTGGCTGCCAATTAGTTTCTGGGCAAAATACAAAGTGTTGGTGTTGACCTTTAAAGCCCTACGATTTGGGCACAGGTTATCTACAGGATCAGCTTCTCCCACAAAATCACCCCCAAACACTTAGATCAACGAGGAGGGGGATACTCTCACTTGCCACAACCTAACTGGCCACTATCACCCAGAGGAACATTTCATTGGCCACCCCATGATTATGGAACAATCTGCCAGAAGAGCTTCGGCAGCTAAATCAGCTGTTGGAATTAAAGACATAATTGAGGACCTATCTCTTCCAGCTGACATAGCCAGCCAGTTTTGATCATAAGTTTTAAACTCATGTCTTGTGTCCACTATGTTTTAATCATTGTTCTGTATATTTTAATATGTATGTTTTGTAGAAACATATTTTAATATGTGTATTTTATATAATAATGTGTTTTTAGCTATGTTGTAACTCGCTCGAGCCACGAGGAGAGATAGATAAGAAATTATTATTATTATTATTATTATTATTATTATTATTATTATTATTATTTGGCATTGTAGGTGTAGGTGTATAATAGGATTTGGGTATCCTGGAACCAAACCCTAGCAGATAGCAAGGACCCACTTTCCTTACACAGTAAAGAAAACAGAAAGTCAATGAGCCTGGTAAATCAGTAGGTAGAATTTGACAAACATAACAGTTAGGGACTGTATAAGAAAGGAAATCTTAAATCCGCTGGTAGCATTTTCTCTTGTAATTACATAGAGGTGCAAGCACCTAATCTGTTGAATAGGGTAGTAGTTAATTAATGATTTACTGAGTTTTCATTTTTTTAAAAAAAGCTGCCCTCGGCAATACTTGGACTTTATGAAAGTATCTAATTAAGTGATATCCTATCATATTGGTGATGTAACAAACAACTTAGCAACTGAGGAATGAGAGAAAAGAGATAATCTCTCTAAACATTCTTTTGTACAGGAAAGGAATGCATGACATTTAGGTCAGCTCTTGCGAAATGCTCATTTAAAGGAGGATAGGTGGCTTATTTGACATGTACTTCTCATTAATGGGATCCATTTAACTGATGGTGATTATAGCTGTAAAGTTGTAGCAGAAAAAAAAAGATGGGGAGCTTGCTTTGATCTGGCTTCTGTGATTATTCTTACCAATAAGGAAGCAAGGTAAACATAAATGGGATTAAACTATGGCCAAAGTTTTATTGATTTAATGCAAAGAAAAACTGTAATGGTGAGAGTTATATAAACTTCGTAAAACCTACCTCAACTTTGTATCTGGAGATGACTGTATTTTTGGTGCTGAAAATAACTTCTGGAGTCCAAATCCTTCACATCTAAGGAAGTAATTCTTTATTACATTTCTTAATATTTTTTGCACAGTCAAAAAAAAAAAAAACCTGATTCCTGCACAGAAAATGCTGTTTTCTATGCAAATCAAATATGTGTAGATTTTTTTTGCGAATAATTTCCCAATTATAGCATTTTCTCTGCCTAGAATGATATTTCTGAATATAAAAACCATTTCTGCGCAGAAAATGCTGTTTTCCGCACAGAACAACCACATGTGAGCTTTGCATAGAATGAATCCTGATTATCATCAGTATGGGATTTTTCTCACAAGGGTTTCTCAAAATTCAAAAAGCATACCTTTCAACATGTTTCAAATATTTTGAATTATTCTTCCCATCACTACATCTGCAAGTCAGGTATATAATTCTTTCTTAATTTCATTCTGGAAGGAAGTAACAAATTATTTTAGCAACATTCTTGTTGCAGTGAGAAAGTTTTTCAAACTATAGTTTTCAGAGACTATTTACAAGGCTTGTGGAATCTGAGTAAACCGCAATCCATTTTAGTGTCCCAGATTTTGGTGGGGATCCTGATCCATTTTTTGGGAGCCTCCCAAATTCAGAAGGACAGAAATCTGTTTTCGATCCAGGAAGCCAAAATTTTCATTTTCTATCCGGCCCATTTGCAGCAATAAGGGGGACTTCTCAGGCTCCCCTTCCCATCATTTTAGGCATCTTTTGTCCTTATATCCTTCATTAAGACTTGGATTGAAAGTATCAGAGTTACCGCAGGCTAAGAGCGGCAGTATATAAATATAATAAATAAATAGTAAATAAATAAATAAAATACCACTATTTCTGTGATCCTTTCCCTTCTGTCTTTAGTGGAGTCCTGGGTTTTAATAAGGGGCTTAAGAAACCTTGCTTCTTGAGATCCTTTCCCTTCTAGTGGCTGCATCCCTCTCTGCACTCAACTTGTAACCAAAAGAAACTGAAAGCAGGGAGTTTTTGACAGACACTGTTCTATTGTGGCTGGTTAAAAAATGGCGGCAGAGTCCATGCCATTTGGGGCTTCTGAACCAGCCAAACAAGCCTACTATTTAAAGCTTAGGATTTATCCTGCACAAAATTTTGTGCAGAAACATTATTTGCACAAAGTATGTTCTTCGGAATTAAAAAAAAAAAACATTGGCCCCATCCTATGTATTTTTAACAATATTGGGTAGCAGGCACAACATCAGTCCCAGCTGTTATAGAAACCACTAAATAGTTAGGCTCATATAGTCTCTTGTTTTGGCGCCTCATGTTTTTTCACCTGTCAGTAAGTTATAGCATGGTTCATTTCTCATAAGAAAAATCAGGTGATCCTAAATCCATTGTTCTATATTTGGCTGAAGTGTTTAAGCTTCTTTTTTCATGTCAGGAGTGACTTGAGAAACTGCAAGTTGCTTCTGGTGTGAGAGAATTGTCACCTGCAAGGACGTTGCCCAGGGGATGCTCGGATGTTTTTGATGTTTTACCATCCTAGTGGGAAGCTTCTCTCATGTCCCGGCATAAGGAGCTGGAGCTGACAGAGGAAGCTTATCCGTGGGTTCTCTGGATTTGAACCTACAAGCTGTTGTCATCAGTCCTGCCAGCACAAGAGTTTATCCCATTGTGCCACTGGGGGCTTCAGTATTTAAGCTGTGACTCATGTAATTGTACTTTTTTTTTTTTACTCCAGCACTGTGGTGTTTGTTCCTCTTTGTCTTTCCAATATTTTACCTGCACAGCTGCAAGATCTCTCATGTACACCATGAATATGGAAAAGAGAGCACAACTCTGAAAGTTCCTATAGCTTATGAAACATGGAACTGAATTACCTATCTTAAAACGCTTCCTTCCCCCTCCTGCCGAAAGCTTGCTGCACTCTCCATAGTCAATCACAGCCCATCATTCCAAATTCACTTTCCAAAGACACAATTATACCCCATTCTTGCCCTCTAGCCTTCATCTCAATGACATAAAGGTGGAAAGCAAAAAAGACTCAATTTCTGACTCCATTTCTTCCCTCAACAAGGAGAAAATAGCAAGAGCATTTGAATTAAATAGCTGTCTGAAAGTCTCCCTCTAATTTTCTTCAGCCAAAGTAATGAAATGTCCTTTATCCAGCTGTTTAAGCTACTGAATAGCTAGTGTATTGCTGTCTAAAACGGGACTTCTGCCCTCACAAGAAAACTGAAGCTTTGGTTTTTACATTTCTCTAAGGTTGCTCTATTGCATTTGGGTGGAATTCAAGATCGACAGAGAGATGAGTAGCACCAGACTGGAGAGTTTAAAAAGGAGGAACTAATGGAGTGCAATATTGCAGAAATGACTACTATTGATCAATCCTTCCACTAATAGCTTTAATAGTTTATGAAAACATGCAAGGAAGTTCTTGAGGTCATTTAAGAAAGCAAACTTTATGTCTTTGCAAGTCTGCATCAATTGGGTTGTTGTAGGTTTTTTCGGGCTATATGGCCATGTTCTAGAGGCATTTTCTCCTGACGTTTCGCCTGCATCTATGGCAAGCATCCTCAGAGGTAGTGAGGTCTGTTGGAACTAGGAAATTGGGTTTATATATCTGTGAAGACCAGGGTGGGACAAAGGACTCTTGTCTGCTGGAGCTAGGTGTGAATGTTTCAACTGACCACCTTGATTAGCATTTGATAGCCTGGAAGTACTGAGGTAGACAGGCTAACTGCATGGAACAGCATTATATGAGTCTACACTAAGCTATATAGTGCAGTTTCAAACTGCATTATATGGCAGAGTAGATAGGATTGAAGACATATGGGATTAAAATCCTTTATGTGGTTTTCTTCATTGAAAACTGTTTTGCTTTATTAGATTTTCAATGGATCAACAGTCTTATTGGTTAACAATAAGCACCTCAATATTCATTAGCCTCAGCCCCCATACATAGTTATGAAGATCAACAAAAAAGTAGTGTATAGGATGTCATGTATAGGTCTGCCTGAAGTCTGATTTCATCAATGTTCTTGTTCATTCATGACTAAATCCATTCCATTCCATTTCTATGTAATGCTTTTCACTCATGTACTGAAACTATTATGTTATTATATTTATTTTTACCCAGATTTTTTCTCAGAATTGAGACTAAAAGTGGCTTGAACTTTAAAAGTAACACTATTAAAATGTACAAAATGGAAATAATAAAACAAAATCAAACTTGTAGAAATCTTAAAACGGTTCAATTATAATATTATTAAAATAAATTAAGAAAAAACTTTTAAAATCAATGCATATTTTGCGCACATTTTTGTTATTATTTGCCCTCAGGCTGGCCTACTTTGACTTATGGCAACCCTATAAGAGAGACTTATGGCAACTCAATTAGTACGACAGCTCCAAGAGTACCTTTTTTAATTCTGTGCGTTTTTGTGCATGCTTTCTCATTTACATCCAGTGATGAAAGTATACATCTATGTGCCCAGAAAGATGCCAAATAATTTACATGGGAAAAGGTGGGGAGGAAGACAGTTGCAACCTGATTCAGACTCAAGTTGGAACAAGTTGTTTGGAAAAGTAGCCTATTGATGGGTCTGAGATTCATTTTTAGGCAGTTTTCGGCTATATGTTGGCTATGCAACAACTGAGAAATCAAGATAGTGATTGAGAGGTTTTTTGTGTCAGGAATGACTTGAAAAACTGCAAGTTGCTTCTGGTGTGAGGGACTTGCCTAGGGGATGCCCGAATGTTTGATGTTTTACCATCCTTGTGGGAGGCTTCTTTCATGTCCCCACATGAGGAGCTGACAGAGGGAGCTCAACCCAGTCTCCCTCGGATTCAAACCACTGACTGTCAGTCAGCAGTCCTGCTGACACAAGGGTTTAACCCATTGCACCACTGGGGGCTCTTTAGTGATTGAGTAAAATGGCAAGACTGGTATGGAAGAGAGACGTAGGTCCAAAATACATGCAGAAACACAAGAAACAATACTTTTCAGTACACATTTGCTTTTGGCCTCTGCCTCCTCCTCTTCCTCCCTCTTTCTCCTCCTCTTTTCACCCTTTTCCTTGTTGCTAAAAAATATGTTTAATTGGTTGCATATTTCTTATCAATGAGTCAAAACTGCATGACGGATTGTGCAAACACCAAACATGCAGGAAGGCATTTCCATGCTAGCACTGTTGGAGTTCTAATTTTTAACACATAACAAACCTACAACTACTTTAGCACTGTCTTATCTGACCTAGCTCACTCTACTATTCCTCATTATTGGTTCTCAAGTGGAAGAAATGAGATTTGCATATAACCAAGGCTACCTTACCTGGAAGAATAATTCCAAAGGTAGATAATTTCAAATTGCTATTTACAAGATACAGGCAGCTTTTCATGACTCAATGGAGAAAGTTGATATGATAGGTAAGACTGTTTATTTGACTAAGCAGCTAAAAGGCTGAGCTGCGAATCATGAAGCCCCTTGTTTGACTCTGACTCCTGCCAAGAATCTACTAGGTGTCCTCAAGCAGGCAACACCACACCTGCAATATGTTGATGGTGATAATACTAAGTTACCTTCCAGAATTGTTTATTGTTGCTTGTTTGTTTGTATCTATGGATTATGCACCCCTCAGAGCAGCTAGCATTTATTAAAACTAGTCATACAATACATTTTTGAAAAAAGAAAGAACCTGCACTGTATATGTCCCTCTCTCCAAGTCTCCTTTGATAGCCCTTGCGAAGTAGACTCATCTCAGAACCGTGGGGCAGTCTTTCCTTTCTGAAGCGTGCTCCACTGAGAACCAAAGAAGTGTTTGTTTTTTCCCTGTTATGGGTTCATATATAACTTTTTTCCTTTCATTATATACACACACATACATACACAAGACAAATGAGACCAAGGCCTGGGATAGAGGTAGAAGAGAAACACTTGTCTAAAATAAAAACTAGCTCCCCTTGATCTTTGCATCTGTTAATACAAAGATGCAAAAATAAATTAACCCAAGTAACCTCATTGCTTGATTGGGTTGACTTTAGTTTGGATTCACAATCCCATATTTGACTATGGGAAGCAGTAAATAGATAACTTTTTTTACACAAATAATAAGCATATTTGGAGGAGAATGGTTCCCAGATAGTTTTGAACAACGATACTTTGACATGAGGCTAGAAGTAAAATGGTCTCTTCACTATCTAGGTCAGATTCACATGTAAGTCATTGCATCCCATTTCCATGTTAATTTGTGGTAGTGATTGTAATGATGATGATTTTTAATCCCAGATCTTGGGATTTTAGTTTTGCAAATTAATTTGCTAATGCTGCTTTGAAGTTGGGGGATTAATTCAATGTAATTAACATTGGAAAGAAAGGAATTAAATTCATTGTACTAATCATCGCTTGATTTGTTATATTAAAGCATTATATTCTAAAAGAGCATGAGTTCACAAATGTGTCGTCTTTGTTGTCTCCTAGGAGCCCATTTTATTTGCTCCTTCAAAAGTTGTATTTCAATTGTTTTTCTCAACCTCAGTCTTGACGTGTTAGACAACAAATCTCGTAATCCTAAATGCTGGTAATGATGGAATTGTTAGTCTGGAATTTTATTAATTATTATTATTATTATTATTATTATTATTATTATGGAATTTTAGCAATCTATTCATGCATGTAATGTCAAAGGCTTTCATGACTGGAATCACTAGGTTACTGCGAGTTTTCTGCTGCGAGTTTTCTGCACAGTGAAAAGTGCAGCAATTTCTGTTTACAGTAGTTGCAAATAAATATTACATGACTACTTTTCTATGTTAAATTGTTCACATGAATAGATTATTTTCAAGAGCTGGTGTCAAGGCAAACCAGGTAGGATTCACATGTTATGAGTCATCCAGCATTCTCTCCTGATGTTTCGCCCACATCTATAGCAGGCATCATCAGAGGTTGTGAGGTCTGTTGGAAACTAGGCAAGTGGGGTTGATATATCTGTGGAATGTCCAGGGTGGAAGAAAGAACTCTGTCTGGTCAGTGAATTGTATTCTCTTTTTCCCACCCTTTCTAACATGTATACTATTCACCTACCCTAATACTTTGGATTTTCTGTATCAAGAGGAAAAGGCAGTTAGAGGACACTGATGAAATATGGTACAAAAAGCCTCTGTTGGTGTATTTTGCATCTTTGTATTACCAGATACAAATGTGAATTAAGGTTAGTCATTTCTTAATAAGGATTAATTTGAGTGCCTATGAAAAACCATTTTTCTGCACTATAGAAGAAATAATTTTGTGCTGTTATATTTTTAGATGTCTCTGATTGCCCAAGACCAAATTTTAAGCTTGAACTAGAACATATATTTATTTAGTTATAGTGTTTAGATTCTGACCCTAATCTGAAGAGCTCAGGGTAGTAAATAATAAAACCAATCTAACAAATGTAATTTAAAATGGAATTAAAATAATGTCAAAAAAACTAAAATCACATTAAGCAATTGAGAAATTAAAACACATTAAGATAGTTAAAATAATTCCAAATGAATTCAAACTATGTGTATGGGAATGTTTTGTAAAAACAATTAAGCCCCAAAAGCTTTTATAAAACTGCGTTTTTTTTCCTGGTGCCTAACAGCAGCAATGCTGATGACAACTGGGCTTCCAAGGGGGGAGTGGTCCAGAAGATAAGGCCCTCTCCTGTATCTGCATACAATGTATTGCTCTGTAGTTTATAAAGTTCCCATTGATGTAACTGATCTGCTTGAGTTGGGGCAAACAATTAGGGCGGGATCTACAAAGATCAGTGACACAGCAAATATTTTGGAGGTAGGATCAAGGGAAGAATCCTAAATTCAGTCTCTGTCATCTTCAGTTTAAAGGACTATGTTATCTATATAACAACACCAAAGCTCTGGGGTGTCTTCCTTATTATCACTCGCAGTGATGTCTTTCCTCCCCTAAGCTCTGCTCTACATTGGGCTGGGTGCATGATCAATGAAAGAGAAATCCTAAGGTGCATTCACATTATAGAATTAATGCAGTTTGACACAACTTTAGCTGCCATAGCTCAGTGCTATGGACTCTTGGGATTTGTAGCTTGGTGGCATACCAGTGCTCTTGGGCCAAATAAGTTAAACACCTTGTAAAACTACAGTTTTTATGACTCCATAGCACTGAGCCATGACAGTTAAATTGGTGTCAAATTGCAAAAATTCTACAGTGTAGATACAGTGTGAACACATTTTAAATTTCTCTACTGGATCATTTGGCTGAAAAGTTGAAGGTGTGGAATAAATCCACTATTCGATTAATTCACCTGGTTTGTGGTGAATTAATTGTGGGTTGGCCAGAATGTCACCTAGACAGCCCCTTTTTATTGTGAAAGTTTCCACAATAAAGGGGCTTGTCTGAATGGGCCCTTAGTATTTATGTCTATGCCTATGCTGGCCTCTCACAGATGAGTTTTACATTACAGAAATGCATTGATTGAGACTGGATGTACACTGTCATATAATCCAGTGACAGAGTAGGCTCATATCCACTTCAATATAGTTAATCCACATTCTGAAACTGGGTTATATGGCATTATAGATCCAGCCTAAGATATGTGTTGCATACACACTCTTCAAAATAATCTGTATCACTACGTAAGCAAGAGGCAACTTTATTTAAAAGCATTAAGGGGCAGCATTTTACTCTTCAGTAAAGAGCTGGAACCCCCGGTGGCACAGTAGATTAAAGCACTGAGCTGCTGAGCTTGTTGATCGAAAGGTCGCAGGTTCGATTCCGGGGAGCGGCATGAGCTTCCGCTATCAGCCCTAGCTTCTGCCAACCTAGCAGTTCAAAAACATGCAAATGTGAGTAGATCAATAGGTACTGCTCAGGTGGGAAGGTAATGGCGCTCCATGCAGTCATGCCGGCCACATGACCTTGGAGGTGTCTACGGACAACGCCGGCTCTTCGGCTTAGAAATGGAGATGAGCACCACACCCCAGAGTCAGACATGACTGGACTTAATGTCAGGGGACAACCTTTACCTTAAAGAGCTGGAATGTTGTTAAGTACCTTACAAATAAAATGTTAATAAGTCTATACTTGGGGAATGTCACAGAAATATGAATAATCTTTTCCATAGTTTTCACAATGAACTTCCAAGAGAATGAGACATATTAATATCAGGGGTTCTCATATATCTGAGATACTCATCTTAGATATATAGCTTTGTGCAAGTCTTGCATACTGGGTTCAGATACAAACCAAAGAAAAACATTGTTAAAAAGCATTTTAAATCCTTTCCCCAGCCCTTCAATTAGAAACCACCAAAATTAGCATGTCAAATAAACCTTTAGCAATTAAATGAAAATGCCAGACTTTTTATCTGAAGCATTTATCCTCCACCCTACAGCCAAAAAGACTCCCAGAGCAACTTATGACTGGTTAAAGCTTGCAATATAAATAAGATATGACACACAAGGGACAGGTATAGGATAGAATGGGGGAGGGGGTATTTCAGCCATAACTCACTAATGTCCAGATAGAAGTGTATCTGGTTGATCTTCTTTTTGATCAGGGGAAGGGCAATTGGAAGCTCAAAGATGTGAGCTTTATTGGACAGAGGGCAGCTAAAAAATATGTAGAAACCCCAATTAATAGTGCCTCAAAATTGTTACACGAAGTCAGCATGCTGTACAGTCTAGTGGTTTTTAGTATTTAAGTATTGTCACTTCTGACATGAAAAAATACTTTCAATCGGTTATATAAGGAGATATAGCCAAAGCAGTTGTGTCAATGTAGGAGAAACATGATCTCTGTAGTCAAACACAGTCAACAGCCTGGCTGCAGCATTTTGGACCCACTGAAATTTCTATGTGCTTTCCAAAGGCAAGCACATGACAGTAGTCCAATTTTATTTATTTTTCATGGCAGAAGCAAATTGAGAATACATGTATAAAAAAACCAAACAAAGTTAAAAACTTAGCATTATGCTAAATTTCCTTTGACCAGAAGCTGGCCACGGCAAGTGCCCCTGGTATTGCTGAAAGAAGGTCTGCCATCCTGTATGTGGCAGGACTCAGATTGTAGTAAGTGGTCTGTGGTTTGTTCTTCTCCACACTCGCATGTAGTGGACTCCACTTTATAGCCCTATTTCATAAGATTGGCTCTGCAGCTTATGGTACCAGATCTCAGTCTGTTCAGTATGTTCTAAGTTGCCCAATCTTCTCTGTGGCTGGGATCTCATTTGGTATCAGTCACCAATTGAGGTTCTGGGTTTTTACCTGCCACTTTTGGACTCTTGCTTGCTGAGGTGTTCCTGTGAGTATCTCTGCAGATCTTAGGAAGCTGTTTCTTGATTTAAGTCATTGGCATGCTGGCTGATATCTGAACAGAGGATGGGCCAGGGATGTCAATGCCTTGGTCCTTTGGTTGCTGGCTATTACTTCCTGGTGAATATCAAGTAGTATAATACTGGCTAAACAATATAATTTCTCCAGCGGTGTTGGGCGTAGACATCCTGTGATAATGTGGCACGTTTCATTAAGAGCCACATCCACTCAAACATGGTGAGATGTATTCCATACTCGGCATACTCAGCAGGAGAGTAGCAAAGTGCAACAACAAATCCCCATACCATGTCCATCCCAGTATAAATCTGTCCTCTTGTTGCACTTTCTCTAATCCCTTAGTGAAGATTAACCCCATTATTTGTCCCATCTGAGTCTCCCTTCAGATACATTACTCTATTTATCCACCTCACCCAAGGTTTTATAATTTTATCCCTTGCTTTTGGCCCTGCCTGCTGTGTTTTAATTCCTTTACCATTTAATTTTGTGTTCATTTTATTTTATATTTTGTTATTGTTTGCACTTTATTTGATGTTATTATTTTCTTGTTTGTATTTTACTTTGCCTTATTATAATTATTGGGTTTGGCCTCATGTTAGCTGCCCCGAGTCCCCTTGGGGAGATGGTGGCGGGATATAAATAAAGTTTATAGTTTATAAGGGCAGATGTCTTTACTGCATCTGGTTGTTATCTGGTTGTGCCAGTCAGCCTTCCTATGATAATATTCCTAGCACCCACTTTTTGCTTGATATTCAAGAAGTGTTTCTTGTAAATAAGAGCACAGTCCAGAGTAACTCCCAGGTATTTTGGGGTGCTGCAATGCTTCAGTGGGATTCCTTCTCACGTAATCCTCAGAGCTCAAGATGCTTGTCTGGTCTTAAGATGAAAAGCACATGTCTGCATTTTAGATGGATTAGGAATCAATTGTTTTTCCCTGTAATAGGCAGTAAGAGCATCTAAAGCTTCAGAGAGCTTCTGTTCAACCATTTCAAAGCTCCCTGCTTGAGCAGTGATGGCACAATCATCCACCTAGATGAAACTTCTGGCAGTGGCTGATCATTTGTAAAAATGTTAAACATTGATGGAACAACCACGCTCACCTGAGGCAAGCCATTCTTCTGTTTTCACCATCTGACCCCGGAACTCAACAAAAAGCTCCTGTTTTGTAGCAGGTTTCCTATGAAGTGGATGAGTTGGTAATCTTTTGTGATATTATTTTTTTTCCTCAGGAGGAGGTGATAATTTACAATATCATAAACTGCTAACAGTTCTATGAAGGCAGCTCCTGTAATCTGCTGTTTTTCAAAACCATCTTCTATATGCTGAGTCAGGTTCAGCAATTGAGATATGCAGCTTTTCTCTTTCCTGAAACCAGCTTGCTGTGGGATCATAAATGGGTCTTTTCCCCATAATTCTTTGCAGGATAAGTCTCTCCAGAACTTTATAAAGATGGCACAACAAGGAGATTGGTCTATAGCTTTTAGTGGTCCAAATGAGATGTATTGAAGGCATGTGTCCTTATAGCCAGATCTGACTTCTTAAGGAACAGCTGGTAGATTAGTTTTAACTGTGCAAATTCACTCCAGGCTCAGAGTTGAATCCAGGAAAACATTTAAAATGTGGATTTGAGATTGCAGGGGGAGGGTAACCCATCCAGAACAGGTATTCCTTGATCTGCCTCCTGACTGACCAGGTATACTGCTATCTTATCTGGTTTGAGCTTGAAGTTGTTTACCCTCATCCAGGTCACTACTGACAGCTGAGATTTGTTTCCCCACAAACCAGAAATTGCATATTTGAAAGCAGACAACAAGCAACACATTATTTTACATTGAAATACCATGTTTTAAAACATTTAAAAGAATGTAATGAACTATTTCATCTGAAAAATCTAGCCCAACTAAGAGATTCCTGGTATTCTCTGGTGACCTACCATCCAATTACTAACAAATGTAGCCCAACTTAGCTTTAAAAATAATACAAGACAGAGTTTATTCACAATAGCATGAAGATATACCAAGAGACAGTTTAAAATAGTCTGATGTTGAATGCAAATATATAATTAAAACAGGAACAATGACAACAAAAACTCATAGTTCTTGAATCTCTGCTTCTGAATAATGAAATGTGATCTTCATCTATCCCATGCACACATACATTTGCATTCAAAGCGATAGTGACATTTTAATCTATGTCTCTGCACTAGATTTTTATCTCCTTGTTTCCATCTTTACCGGCATAACTATCTCATTGACATTCAAAGAAATTATGACTTCCTGAATTCTACTGAAGCTTCCTGCTAATGATGTGAATATGGTCAGCCTGACTTCTTCTCATACACAAGGTAATGTTAAGAAATGGCATTAGACTGAAATAAATGTGAACATTTAAAAATATGCATGTGTGTGTTTTGCATGACAAGAAAACATTTTCCATTTTTATTTTACCTTGGCCCACCATGTGAATATTTGAATTGGAAACCAACACTCAAACAGGCATGGTAAATAGCAATAATTTTAACTAGAAAGTTAGGAAGTTCTATATTTAGACTGTATGGTTCTTCAGATAGGACTGTAATTTTGTCTCCTGGTAAAACAACAACAACAACAACAACAGTAATTTGCCCAAACTCTGCTATCCCATGATCTACAAAATGGTAGTTCTACCTCATGTCCCACTTAGTAATTATTTTGATTTGAAAGTTGTGAACCAGAGTTTGTCCTGGGAAACCAATGAGTAACCAAGGACTTCATCCCATGGGCTTTGGGCTCTGTGCTTAGGAAATGTAGTCCCATGGGATTCTCACGGAGGCCATCACATGATGTGAGGGCACTTCTGGTGCGAATTAGTGGGGCTGTTTCTGCAGTGAATGGAAATGGGGCCTGAAACCCATCTTCAGGAGCCAGGTGGTACCTGACTCCAAACAGATTCAGATGGGAAAAATCTGGGGGGAAGATAGAGGAAAGATGGGTAAGGATGGAGGGGGTGGCTGGCCATCCCAGAAGATGGGGGAAAGATGGGAGAAAGACAGGGTAAGACAGTAGGGAACGGGTTAAGAGGGTTCCCTATGCTTCCCCCTCTTTTTCCTCACTCCGTCTGATGAAGTCTTAAGGATGCCTCTACATTGTAGAATTAATGCAGTTTGCTACCACTTTAGCTGGCATGATTCAATGCTATGGAATCCTGGAGATTGTAGTTTTACAAAGCGTCTTCTGCCAAAGTGTGCTGGTGGCTTACCAAATTATAAATCACAGGATTCCATTGCAATGAGCCATAGAAGTGGTGGTAAACATTGATTCTATAGTGTAGATGTACTCTAGGAAGAGTTGGTTTCATTCTCCATATGGAGTAATGCAGGAAGGAATTAAGTGTCAATTCTTGATAAATGTTCCATTTGCATGGGCCATTTGGAATTTCAAAATAAAGTAAGATACTGTTAGGTATAAACATATGGATGATGAATAGGCCTCTTGAATCCTGTTTCTAGTTTGTAACTTTGATCCCTCAAAGCAAAATCTATGAAGTCCCCTCTTTTCCCCACTTTTGTTTCAGTCAAATGCATGTTCCTAAGTTTATAAGGCACACATGAGCCATGGAGTTTCTGGAATCCTGGAGTGGAACTTCATTCTTTAGAAACAGACACAAAGATAAGCCTGAAGGAAAACCTTGTTCTTGCTGAGAGAGTAATCAATGATGGTTTGTTACCTAATATACTAGAACTTCAAAGAGAGGTGTGAAAGAGCCGATATAATATTTTGATGAACAACAAACCAATCATTATTTTGATGTAAGCTATTAAACCGTAACTTCTATTGATATTCCATCACTTGATTTATTTTTCCCTCATACAGCTCCATGCCTGTATTTAATTTCTGATATATTTAAACTGTTTTTGAAAGACAAAACAGAGACTCCACAGCAGGTGGTTCTGTAGGACTGGATGTTCACAATTAAGTTAAAACAATGATCAAATAATGTGGTGAGATCTCAAATCTCAAATATTGACATAAAAAATGGCTGAAACTTTTTTAGAAAGGGTGAAAATTCTGAAACACGGGAAAAAGATACTTGGAGGAACATGACACAGAGTAGCAGAGCTACCAAGACACAAGGTTTCAAGCTTGGGACTAGACCATTCATTCCAAGCCCCACATCTACCAAGTCAGGCAAACAACTCTATGTGGTTCTATGGATGGAAGAACTACTAGAAATCCTCATGTGTGGTGGTAGAAGTGAAGGTACCATCACCAGGGGCTTTGAGGGGAAGGGGCAGTTTATTTCCCTTGCTGCCTCTGGCTCAGCTTCTAGGGACTCACTCAGCTTCTGGGGACCACTTGGTGCTGCTGGACTCTATCTTGGCTGGCCTCCATTTCAGCATCCTTGGGTCAGCACAGAGATACCAACATTTGTTTCTTCCAGCCATGGCCCTTGATTCACCTGAGCCCTCTCTTGAGTGAACACTGCCACCCGGTTTGGCATCTCATTCTCCCCCGGATGGAAATCTGCTTTGTTAAAACTATTTTTAATATGTTTTATTGCATTTATATGTTTTAAATGTGTTATAATTTGATATGTTATACTTATTATTTGTTGTATGATGCGGCATTGAATGTTGCCATAATCTGTAAGCCGCTCTGAGTCCCCTTCGGGGTTGAGAAG
Source organism: Anolis sagrei (assembly GCF_037176765.1). Lineage (NCBI taxonomy): Eukaryota > Metazoa > Chordata > Lepidosauria > Squamata > Anolidae > Anolis > Anolis sagrei. The sequence goes on from NC_090022.1 coordinate 142,004,609, forward strand.
AGCGAGGTATAAATACAGTAAATAAATAAATAAATAGTACGCGACTCCCTGTTGTGTAGAATAGAAGCAGTGGTGTGCACACCTAATAAGATATTTCAAAAGGTGCTGTCTTTCAAGGCAGAGATCCTCAATGTAACAGAGAGGTTAACAAGACTCCATCAAGCTTATCAACTGTTATCCCTCCCTTCTGATCCACTTTAAAAGAAATGATACAGCCTTTTAACGTATTAAAAGAAGTTATATGATAAATTTAAAAGTATTTGGGGTTCAGGTTAATCACTTGATGCCATTGAAGGATATGGCTCAAGAAAATAGAGAACACTAAAAGTGAACATCTGGCTTGAGTACAAGACCCCCAATAATCCTGGCATCAACTGCATTTACCAAGTCTAACAAACTTAGAAGCATGACTTTCTTGATTGAATCAATCCCTACCACCTCATCACATAAGAGGAAATTGGCCCGTTGCTCATCTTTGAGTACGGAGGCTTGTGAGTGCCATCACATGGTGCAGGCCATAGCCCCATCCCATTGATGGCCGAAGTGGTGAGGAAATGTCACTAGATGCTCCCTTGCCAACAATGCTAGGTAAGTCGTCTTTTTTAATATAATTCTTTATTGAGTTTTTTATAATACAGCGAAAGTGGGGGAATAATATAAGAAGATAGAAAAGTAGGAAAATACCTAATACCCGTGAGAGGGAAAGAAGAGAAAAAAGCGGGGAGAAAAAGAAAAAAGGGGGAAAAAAGTCGTCTTTTGAGTAGCTCCAACCCAACTACCTGAGGTTTTGGCCCCTTTCTCTATCTGATGGTGGCAGGGACAGGGCACTAATGCACCTTGTCCCGATGCCCAGTGTAATGGGGGAAGGAGGCAGGACACACGGGTCACCACAAAGCACCACTTGTGCTTTCTGTTTCCCGGTAAAATGGAACTGAGAGGCCCATCAGTATGATTAGGTCCTTAGTCCTCCAAATATCAAAGGGGATTGAAAATAGGAAACAAGAATAGCTATTCTTCTCTAAGGCATGCTATGCCCCCCCTGATCTATTTCTGTAGCTAATCCATTTGTTGTTATTGTTTTTCAAAATCCAATGTGCTTTTTTCTAGTTTCTTCTGGTCTCATATGTAGGGGAGATGAGGGTCTTGGGATGGGAAAGGTAGCACCTATTGGAGCTCACCTATTCCTGGTCTCACTTTTTGTTAACTTGCTTATAATGGAATAAAAGGAACGAAAAAGAATTACTCTCAAAAGCAAACATTTCAAAGATAGATATTTAAAAGGTGACATCCTGATCATGTGAAAGGAGAAAACTGTCAGAATTTGAAGCTGGCCAATATTTCAATCAACTTCAAACAACATGTAATGCTTTTGTTTTAAGTGACTCATATATTTTATATGAATGCCTCTAAAAAGAAGCACTGAGGTGATTAATATTATCCATGAAGTGAAAAAAGTCTATTTAGAAGATGATTAATATAAAGAGGATTCCTCCAATGCACATCTGAATTATTGCCGTCTACACAGCACATAGCAATTACTGCATACCATTCAATCTGCCAAGATGCAGGTGTGAGAAGTAGGGTATGACAAGATGAGGGAGAAAAAATATTCCAAGGAGGACATTTTAATATCATGAAACTTTATATTTAATATGTACAATTATCCTCATAACCTCAATGTCAAGGCTATGCATTTCCAGAAGAAATTGTACCAAGGAAAGAGATTGAGGGGAGGGAGGGGTTGAGGAGCTGGATAATGAAGAGAAAACCACATTTATCCCAAAGATAGATACAAAAAATGTGCCCTAGAATACATTCAAGGACATAGAGCTATAGAATGTAAAATTAGAGATGCCTATGATTATTAAGCATCAAGGTGACAGTATTCATTAAGTTGTTACTGTCCCTCAACAACTGCTACTTGTTCCAGCTACCGTAACAGCCTTCAGAGGAAGACAATTCTTCACCAATGTGTTCTGTCAGCCAGTTCCTTTCTTAGGTTAATTTTTTTTTCTGACTGGCAAACTGGGGTTTTCTTCAACTACTCCATATTCTTTCCTCAGTGATACTGGAAAAGTCAGATGTAGGGGCACAGACTCACCAGCACTCTGAATGCACAAGCTTATGAGTCCCCTCGAAGGCCCAAGTAGCAGTGCAAGGAGGAGGCCATAAGTTGGATTCTTTCTACAAAGGCTTTTATTGCAGGCCTAGCAATAACAACAAACATGCATTCAGGAATACAATCAAAGGTTTTTCACAATGTGAAATGGGGTTGCAAGGCTTTTATCGTTTTCACAGAAAATTGAAAACACATTCTCATTGGTGTTCAAATATCAATCATTTCATTGGTCTAAACTGACTAATACAAATTTCATTGACTCTATGACTTTGACAGGCATGAAGGCACATGTGGGATCTTAACAATGGTACAACTACAGTCTACTGTTCTCTGGCCATGAACACTCAGTTGGAAAGTATCTATAGGTCGATACTTCAGATGGCTGGGAAATTAGGGAAGTATTAAGGAGTAACTCAGGCAAAATGGATTATGTTTTCTGTTGCACTTCAGAATAGATTCACCTTGCTGAAATCACCAGAACTGCACACAGACTGAAGTTTTTGTAGTTTATTAAAAAGTAAAGATGAAAAGTTTAAAAAGTAAATAATGTTCCAAAGATCAATAAAACATAGCACTGTAAAGCAGAATTCCAAATGGCACCAATGAAACAAAGTCCCATGAGAACATGACAAAATCCCAAGACCATAGACACAGGAAAACGAGCACAAGCTGCTTGGTTGAGTGAGAAGTTGCTCTGACAAAGGTCTGTTTTCAAACACACTGCTTAATACCCTTTGCAATACATGAAAGCATTTCTTTGGCCTCTGAACTCCTTTTTGTTGGCTATTCTCACACTCCTTCAAACTCTGAATTTCAAACGGTCAGCCCGATCTAAGATTCCCGTTTCATCAAGGTCAGGCTGCTCGTTAGTGTCAGCCTGGTTGCCTTCCTGCCTACTATCAGGCTGAGAACTGTCCTCCTTTTCTGAGTCAATTTGCACCTGGCTAGTTTTAGTATTAAAAACATCATTCCCAGCTGTGGGAAACTGAACTGTTCCTCATTGTCTACAACAGGAACATTTTGAACCTGATTGTGAACCTGAATCACCTCATCCTCGTCAGAGTCACTCTGAGATCCCATCTGAGTCACAAGTCTAACAGTCTGTGTCTGTGGTTCCAGCTGACTCACAACATTTTCTTACTTCCAGATCGGAATGTATTGAGAAATCAAAGAAGGTGTTGGAAGATTAGGTCCATCCAGGTCAATATTACCAACTATGGGCAGCAACTCCTTAAAGTCTCAGGAGGATGCAGTCTCAATTATACACAGTTACGTAGTATTTGCATAGCCTGAAATACATATATTTGTAAACTGAACAAAAACATAAACTTTGCATTGGTAAATCAGCTCATTTCACATAATTAATTCTTCAGTTTGTGCCCTATTCCACATCCAACTATTTTCTCTTCTGAACATTTCAGTTTCCCTTCTTTTAATTCTGCCCAATTCAGAGCATGTCAATCCTCCTAGACACACAACCTCTGATGTAGAGTAGTGGATCTTAAATAAAAACCAAACTAAAAAATTAAAGGAAGACTAGGGTAAAACAGCTGAATATTCACAAATATATTCACAAATTCTATTCTATTAGCAAATTTCAGTCTATTAGATAACGATTTCTTAGCACATTGCATTTATATTAATATAGAGCCCTTACAACTGTATGTGTGACAAAAGAAATCTCTTCATGGGAGGGTTTGACTCTAAGGAAAGTGAGTTTGGCAAGTGGAGCTATTGGTTTTACAGCTAAATACCAGTTACCTGGAAAAACTGTATCATTTTACACAACCATTAGAAATGTGATAGTCAAGATAACAGTTTGCTCCCTAATATACCTTGATACTTTCTGATCCTACCCTCACAATTATGCTACTATGCTTAAATACTACTGGCTATTACAAGCATTGTACTCCAACAGTGTATGTGAAGCAGTGGATTGATATCAATAAAAGCTAATACTGAAACTGAATAGTCTGACAAATGCTACTATATTCTTTCTTTTCCACCCATTTTCCTTTTTATGCTATATTCCATTATGTATTTCCAAATCTCATATTAAAAAAAATCACTTTTTCTTCCCCAAATGAACATTTATTCCAGTAACTCAGATAATTCAATTCAATGAGTTCTTCCCAGGTTAAATGAAATAATTAGTTACAATTACAGTTCTAGAGCCCCCAAATCAGTTAGTTTCCCTTATGGTTAAAATTTTCAAATTATACCCTGAAGGTAACTTGAATGTTATATTCTCTTTCTCTGTATTATGAAATGCATTCATTCCCCACCACAACAAGCAGTAACACAAAGCACAGCGAAAGCCAGCACCTGAATCATATGATACTCCCCCTCCACTATTTATTGAGCCCACATTTATGGGACAATGAAAGTAACTAAAATTACATTGCAAAAGAAGTGAACTTAATTCAAGTTACAATCATAATAATGGGTAAAATAGTTAATTGCAGGAAACTAGTTATTTATAACTATTTTAAGAGCCCTGGATACTGAAACATAAAAGAGAGGCTCTACAGTGGTTTTGTGTGCCAATAGAGATTTCTTCCATTGGCTTCTTGTTTAGATGCTTTTTTAATCAGTACATTTATAAATAGATTTTTCAGGGACACAATAGTCTTCTCTTTTTGATCTAAACATTTGGCTTTGAATGGCAGACTTGAACATCCTATAGCTTAGCAAGGCAATTGGAATGCAACCTGTGTTAGTTTCACCTTGTGTTTTCAATTCCATCCCTTTTGTTTTGTGTTGTCAAATTCCATTTGCTTTGGACACAGTATATATGCAGGGGGCACGCAGACACATTGGAAGATTTCCATTGAGCTACCCACTGTTTTGTGTGGCCTTTTAAATTAAGTTGTTCCAATCAATTTAGAAGTCATTCATGTACATGCAGGTGTATACGTGACAAATTGGATTTTGTCTGATTTCAGCCTGCCCTAGTAATTCAGTGTCCTCAGTTTTCCTAAAATTCCTTTCATTTACACCTTGGCTATTCAAAATGATCTAGCAGGAATATTTGTGGTTTGTAGACTGTATGACTTATCATGTCCATGAAAGACAATTTTTTTAAAAAAAGATCTTCTTCCACTTTAAAAACTTTGATGAATTTTGCAGCCCAATTTGTTAGAGGTTGGTAAAAGAATATTAGTCTAGATCAGTGGTTCCCAACCTGTGGGTCCCAGATGTTTTGGCCTTCAGCTCCCAGAAATCCTAACAGCTGGCAAACTGACTGGGATTTCAGGGAGTTGCAGGCCAAAACACCTGGGGACCCACAGGTTGAGAACCACTGGTCTAGATTAACCTTGATCCAGAAAGATGTTTGTTATGTTCTCATCATTTTAAGTAAAGACTTCAAAATGGCAAAAATGCGTAGGGCAACTCTTCCATCCCTTGAATCCCATTCTAGGGCTGCAAGTTCCTAACAAAGCCAGAGAGTTTACTGAGGAGTAACAAGATGGAAAGGATCAGGTCTGAGTTAGTTTACAGAGGTTTTCTGGTCATTGTTATTGGAAGGCAAAAGGTGAAAAAGAATGGACAAATACATAGGTCATGGTCAGATAAATAGAGAATTGTCCTATCATTTTGTAATGAAAAGTAGGGAGCAAACTATTAAAAATTCTGACAACATGCCAAGGATCAGAGAAGTCAATAATGTTTGTCCAATAGGCAGTGGTGTTAGAAGATAGAGTTATAGCAGGCAAAACCTGACTCAGCATGAGTGTCTGGGGGGATCCAGCTGTCACAGATAGTGCTGGTCAACCTCTGCGGATTCTTGAATTTCTTTGTAACTGATTTCATTCATGCTGCTACATCTTTCAGGACTTTTCACTCTCTCTGAGTCTGTTGTTTACTCTTGTGGAGGAACTTGGATTTCTTTGGAAGACCTTCTTATCCAAGTCTTGATATATCATGTTCTGGTTTAGTCTCTGAACACGGCTGAATTAGTTTCCTAAAACTGTCCTTCTCCTAATTTAAGTATGATGGTTGTTTTGAGCTTCCTATTTTCAAAATAATAGGGTTTTTAAAAAACCAATATTTGAGCAGAATAAATTCTATTTTTCTCTCTCCCAGATAGAGTTGGATCAATAGGAAGCTATCAAATCAACACTCAATTACTTTCATCTACTTGATACTTTCCATGGAATTTAGGTTTTGGACTGCCACTTTCAGAATTTCACCGCCACTGTCTGGGGGATTCTCAGAGTTGTAGTCCAAACCATATCTTTTCTAAGTTCTGTGTTTAGTGAGCAATTCAACCATCTACTCCTAGATCCATCCCTGCAGCTTGCTTATTGGTAACCTGAGCAGTTCACATGCAATTTCATAATTAATATATCTAGTACTAAAAGAAGTATTTCTTAAGAGAATAAACCTTGAAGGAACTTAAAGTTCTTTCGGTATAATGGGAATGATTAAATCATTACAGGTGAGGTGCTAAGGCATTTGGAGCTTTTTACATTGAGCCAGATCTTAAATCTTACAGCTGAGATATATACTGGAATTACTAGAGATCTGGATGGCTTATATATTTGAGTCTCTCAGGAAAAGCTTCAGGAATGGCTGACTCTCAGCAGAAAAGTAGGTCAGGGCAAGAATAGATGTATTAATTACAGATACAATCTCTGATGACCCATTCCTCAAAGCAATAGATAGAGAGGTAAGATAACCCAATGAATTTAAAGAAGGGAAGTCTTGAAATATGCTTTCTCCACCTGTATAGCTCTTCTGTTAAGCTATAATACAGAACAACTAACCCTTTGTGGAAAAAATCCCAATTGATGATAATGATCTAGAACTCTGTGTTTGAGCCCAGTGCCATCATTAGTATTGACTGTGTGATTTCCAATCATTATTTCCATCCAGTAAAGTGCCATTACTGACAAAATGAAAAAGAACAGTACTAACCTAGTTATCTCGATTGGGGCTGTTGATTTCTGGCTGAGTCTTATCACACGTTAACAGAATTTCTTTGTCTTTTCTATTTTATGTTTGTTATTTAATGGAAAAAATACATCACTAGGTATGCTCATGAAGCCACACAGTAGTCTGTATAACACTATGCAACAAAATTTGAAAAAAAATTCTGTTCCATGTTTGAAAGTGGTATTTCCATTCCTATGTGTCGTACCTAGTTTGGAAATAGGTGTTATACTCAAGAAACTTCATTTCTGTGACTTCCACAAACTATGTTGAATTGGTTGAGACTCTTATGAGATATTCATTAAAAACTATAACAAAATGTCCCGCAGGATGTGTTCTACAAAAAACAAAGTTTTTCCAGTTTAATATTTTTATCCATAGTTTTATTAAATGTTAACTTCCTATTGCACCGGGATTGTGGCGCAGCTGGCTGAGTGTCAGCTGCATTAAGATCACTCTGACCAAAAGGTCATGAGTTCGAAGCCAGCCCGGGCTGGAGTGGGTGTCCAGCCATTGTGTGGCCCGTTGTCGACCTTTGCAACCCGAAAGACAGTTGCATCTGTCAAGTAGGAAAATAAGGGACCACCTTGTGTGGGAGGCTAAATTTAACTAATTTATGAGGCCATAAAGAAAAAAGACTCCGGGGAATGTGGAATGCGGAAGAACTTCATCGGTGTCGTTGATGGACGATGAAAAGCAGCAGCTCCCCTGGCGGCCAGAAAAAAGTTAAATAGCCTCAGTGTATTTGTGTGTTAAACATTGTTTGTCAAACTGGCATTGAATGTTTGCCATATATGTGTTGACTGTAATCCGCCCTGAGTCCCCTGCGGGGTGAGAAGGGCGGAATATAAGAACTGTAAATAAATAAATAATAAATAAATATTTGTATAGTTTTCTACATCCAGTTTCCTCCTGAAGTATTCAGACCTGCAATCATTTATTCTTCTCTTTCTCTTCTGATCATGAAGAAACATTGTAAATAAAACTATTTTCTATCTTTTACAAATAAGACTTATTTTATCACAAGATCCTTTGCCTTCATGTATGGATTTGGAACTGGTTTTTGTTCAGATTCTGCTTGACAAGTTCTGCAAGAAAGATTTACTATTATCTCACACATTCCTCAACACAGATGCTATTAACTGAATCACAAATAGAACTTAAAACTTTAGAACCTGGAAAGGTTTGATAGATTTTACCAAAGAATTTAATTACAAAATAACAAGAATCCTACCTGATATGTGTACTGCAATAATTGCTGTTAAACTACTGAACAATAGAAAACGTATTTTAAACTAAAGATTGAGGAAAGAAAGAGTACAAAGATGGTGGTTTAGCTAAATTGACTTATTATATAAAAACAAAAGAAACAAGGAACATTGACTTAATTAAGCTCTAATTTAAAGCAAATTAAAGACATTTAATTGTTTACTGTAAATATAGAACCCATGCACATGACTGAGTACCACACCAGTATTTTCAAAATTTTATGTTAACATGTATTTAAAAGATGCATTATTATTTTTTGATGTTAAACTGTGTCCATATAAGATATAGAACAAAGATGCTTTATAGTTATGTATTTGGTAGTCATTTAACTTCATTCATTGATTACATCAAAATCATTTTGTTTGTTTGCTCAGTGAAAATCAACCATTTTTTTAGGGCATTGTATCCCGTCCTATCTCAACCTCTGCAGAGGGACTCAGGCTACCAACCGGCATAGCACTGTGTCAACAACAAAGTAAAACAAGCATAAATATATGTATTATAATTAAAAAAATATTTAAAAAACATTTCAAAAGTTCACCAATTTAAGTTGTCATTCATTAAAATTTGATGAGGTGTGTTCCACCCCACTGTAATCCTAAAATGAAAGCAAATATTGGGTTACTAGGGGTTACACATTTATTAATTTAACTCCACAAAGATCAGAAACAAGTTGGAATCTTTAATGCATTTCTTCATATCCTTGTGCCTTGCTTTGAATAGAAACCTGGAAGCTTTTTTTCATAGTTTCATATGGATCATCCTGCCTGAAGATGGTGATTCAGTCGAATAGAAGGCCTGTGTTCTTTGCTCGTGCAACTGATCAATTCCACTCTTCTTTTTTTTTGGCCAGTGTTTGTAGGGCAGAAGCTTTCAGGGTTCAACATTAATTTCCTAGTCCTCTCAAACTAACTGGTAACGAAGAGCAAGTTGTAGTCATGTGCATGGTAACCGTTTCTGCCATTTGATCCATGTTTTCATACAATTTATTTCATTCAGATGGCACAATACAATAAATCCCCACTGGTATGAAAATAACCACAAAATGAAAGGGAAGTCTGAACAATAACTGTTTGCATGCCTGCTTTTCGTGAGCACAATTGAATCTTTTTTATTAATCCCCCAGCAAACAAAAAATAAAACCCTCATTTACTCTCCTTTTCCAGTAGGTCATCACTCTTCCTTATCTGCAAGTGAAAGGCCTCCTTAAAATGCCTTGGAGAGAGTCACAACCTTCAACCAGTATTGCATCAACTTGGCTCTTGGAGCTGCCCTGGCACAGCCTTGGGTAGTTGCTTGCTACCGCTGCTACCTCTGTCTCTCATGCAAGGAAGGAGTCTCTAGCCCCCTCCTCTTCCTGCTTCGTGCCTCTTACTCTAGAGTAAGCCTGGCAGCAGCAATGACCCAAGGTGTCAGTGGCAGCTCCAAGAGCCTAGGAGGAGAAGGTAAAAGGCATGAAGTAGGGAGAGGAGATGAGCTGGAGGTGCCTTCTTTGCATGAGAGCCAGAGGAGGAGGAGGAGGCTGCCAAGTGTAGCAGCAGCAAGCAAGGCCCCAAGGTGGCAGCTCTCCAAGGCAAACCAGGTCATTGCCAAAAATGATGGGAAGGGGAGGGGAATCCCCCCATTGCCACCAGTTAAAGAAGTGAGTGGGGCTGGGTTGTGTGTGTGGTGTGTGTGCGTGTGGAGCATCATTTGGAAGAAAGAAATGGTGCACTCCCTGCCCTCCCTCCCTCCTGAGAAGTTTGAGGGCAGGGACAGTGGGGGAATAGAGGGAATGTTTTTAAGGACATTTTATTTATAGAAAGAAGAAAATCTCTAAAAATTGGGGGGATGACTCAGACATGGGTCAAGAGTGGTAGATGTGCCCTCCACATGTGGTGATTTTCACCCCCCTAAAACTGAGAGGAAGGGGAGCCTGGGAAGGTTGCTCCTGTTGGCCAGTGGTCTGAAATGTTTTGTTCTTTGGACCTGGAACAAAAAAGCTTATTCAGAAAGTCACCCGTTTTTGGGAGAGGTGCTTTAAAACTAAACAGGGCCTTACAAATGAAACAAACAGACAGATAGTGATTCTATATAAATGCACAAGACTAGTACATTGCTTATAATTTCCTCTAGTGAAAATATGCCTTTGAGTGATACCTATTATAATGAAAGTCTTGGAGTCTAGGATTAATTGAATTCCAGATATATATTTTTACATAGAATAAAGGGAGAAAAAGTCCCAAAGGCAATGCTCTTTCCAGTCTTATTGTATCTAGATTACTGAGCCATTTGGTAAGGAAAGCAACTCGAGAGAGCCAAAGATTGTTCTCTTTCTAAATTGGAAAGATGGTGAGCATTGAACATTGGAGAAAGCACCTTAATGTGTCTGAGTATATTCTAAAGTAAAGGTAAAGGTTTCCCTTGACATTAAGTCTAGTTGAGTCTGACTCTGGAGGTGGTTCTCATCTCCATTTCTAAGCCGAAGGGCTGGTGTTATCAGTAGATGTCTCCTAGGTCATGTGGCTGACATGACTGCATGGAGTGCCATTACCTTCCAGCTGAAGTAGTACCTATTAACTTACTCACATTTGTGTGTTTTCGATCTGCTAGGTTGGTAGGAGCAGGGGCTAGCAATGGGCACTCACTCCAGCCTGCGGATTTGAACCACTGACCTTTCAGTCAGCAAATTCTGCTGCTTAGTGGTTTAACCCGCTGTGCCACTGTAGCCCGTAGGTATGTCCTACTTGCATGTAATTCATCTGACCTTCTAAGGAACACTATTTTTTTCTGCTATTTTCTAGCCAGTTCCTTACAAGAACACTTTTACATTTAAGAAAGTAAAGACAGCACTGAAAGTACTATCACAAATTTCTTTTCCTTTCTACTTAGTGTGCCAGGATAGTGCAGCCATTATACATCTTAGGCACTATTCTCCCAGAGGCAAGGCAATGACAGCTTTTTCTGCCATGCCCTCCTCACACTTCTCACAAAAGAACTGGAGAAAGCAGTAAACAACATGAATTGGTTTCAAGTGGAAAATTCTGCAGTAGCTTCCTACTTGTATTCTCAGGAGAGCTCAAAATGCATAAATAATTTTCAGATGACAAGGTAGCACCCCTACTTCAAGACTGCAATGTAGTCTCTGAGCTAGAGATGTAAAGATATGTTTGTAACCCCCTCTACACACACACACACACCAAAAGCATCTACCTTGATTGTTCTGTATAATCCCAAACATTCTTCTACAGAATACGGTGGTTTTTTTTCAGAAAGTCCCAAAATTGAAAACTATGTTTACCTCTACCCTCCTATTTCAACAATCATGAGAAAAAAATCTAGTTATTTATTCTTTAATACCAAAACCAAAAGAATGGAGATTTACACCTCAATTCTGAGTTCATATGACCTATTCAGCACTTCTTGATTACTGATGGATAACCACTTCCATGTGTCTCATGCAGCTGGGGAGGTACAGTGGGAAAACATATAACAAAGTTACATAAAGCTCTCTGTTGCCACTCTGGAAATGCACTTTGCACCTCCTGTGCACCCTCCTTGAGTTTTCCGAATTGTATATCAATGCTTTTCATAAATCACATGAAAATATGGTAACCGTTCAACAGTATCCCCTCATTTAGATGCAGGAAAAAACATTGCTCTCATTTTGTATTGACTGCAATAAGTCTAGATGCCATATGGCCAGTCCTGCACGATAACTGCTTCTTCCAGTCTTTATTCCATTTAGGAAGACTCACAGGTTACTCTGGGACCTATAGAAAACTTCAGTGTGATGGCAATACTTATGACAGGCACGATCCAGGGTGATCCTGTGTCCACGCATCACAACCTTCAACCAGTATTGCATCAACTAAAAGTTCTCTCTGGCAGAACTTTGCCAGTAATGTTACTTCTGGTGAGGTTGCAATGAGGCACTCAGCCATGGTATCGATAAGGAGGGAGTAGAGTGACCCTCAGTGATCACAATGTTGAGTGTCTTATAGTGATCTCCCCAGAAGCAACGTAGTTGACAAGGTTAAGTCAGGGAAGTACTTTTGGCTGCTGAAATGGCAACAGCCTCCAGGGGGACAGGAAACTTGCCCATGCACTGTTGTTCCATTTTTGGGGTGCAGAATGCTATGGGACTCTTCCTTGCCAGTATATCTGACTCTTCCATGGTGGCATCTGGGGCAATTCCAGAGTAGACTACTCCAAACTGCATACCAATTATTTCAGCTGGTGTACAAACACCCCAACTCATTCCATAGTTTTGAGCTGTATGGAAGAATGCTTCTCCCTGGGAGAAGCATTGCCAAATTCACTACCTCTGAGGATGCTTGCCATAGATGCAGGCGAAACGTCAGGAGAGAATGCCTCTAGAACATGGCCATTTAGCCCAAAAAAACCTACAACAACCCATTGCCAAATTGTTAGTTTTTTTTATGGTCGCTAGGCCTTGTAGAAATGTGAGTGGAGACATCCTGAAATGAATTATCAAAAAAGCACTGTCTTGGGCATGCAAAGTATCACTAGTGATTATAAGAAGAGTATTGATTGTAATGGAGTTTTCCATTAACTTTTCTCAGACTTCATTTGCCATTGTCATGTAGTAATAAAGTCAGCTCCTGTTAAAACCAAGTTTGATTGTCTCGGTAAGCACTAGGGTGTCATGGAGCTATGAAATTGTCATTCATCTCATTTTGAAGCACTCATATTTTATTATGTAGAGGCTTCCTCATTCATCACAGGCTCAACCACACAATGAGACTGACTAGACTTCTTTTCAATACTGCATCAAGGAAAGACTCATTTCTTCGTGATTCATTTTCATTCTTGAGTTGAATAGGAAATGGCAGAGAATTAAACTTGGTGCCTACTTTGTATGAATTAATTTATTTTGCAGAAACTTGACCCCCTCCATTAACTTGTGCAGTGACACCATTTCAAGTTCTTAGAATCCACCATTAGGCCAGAGTTTTCCCTAGTTGTAAAAGAATTGCAATGCATCTGTCCATTCAGGAACCAAATGAATAAAAATAGCTCACCTTTCCATTTCTAAGGACACCTTTCCATGATGTTTTTGCATGATCGAAACATGGGAATAGAATTCTTTTTACCATGGACAAAAATCAGTGTTACATAGCAAAGGACAAAATAGTATTTGAAGTTTTTTTCATATGTTAGTTCTCCCAGAAAGGTTATCTTCATTTGTGTCAAATTCGCTTAATGAGTAGGACTTACTGAAAATTGGAGAACCTGAGAGCTGCCAGATAACTCTCATTATATTTGAACACTGGCTATACTAGCGGTGGCTGATAGAAGTTGAAGTCTGGCAGTGCGCAATGTCTGGAACTTTAGCACACATTGTTTAGAACAGAGGTGCAATCATACAACACATAGTCCGTGTATGGCCCTCAAGGTATCTCTGTGGCCCTTGAGACTTTCTGGATTCTCTGGAACCAAGTAAAAAACATATTTGGGCATATGAAGAAAAGGTGAATTACTCACCCTGGCAGTGATGAGTGCAGAGATAATGTATACCTTTAACTTAAAAAAAATAAGTGTCAGTAAACCAGAAATTAACTTTTTATAAATTTTGGGGTTTTTTCTAGTTTTGAGGCCACCACTGGGGGTAGGGAAATGTGATCCTTACTCACTTCTGGAATCACTGTTTCGTTATCACTCTGGTTGTTCTCTTTGCCCTACATTGTACCATTCTGAGTTATCATTAAAGTAGAATATACTATCATTTTCTATTGTGAAATCTTATTTTATTGTTACCAGACCCACTTTGGATAGGGCTTTAATATGGAAAAACAAGTGTACAAATACATATCTTGATTCTGGTGATACTGAGCATAAGCATAGTTGTATAATTTTGAAGTAGAGATATACCGAAACCTTCCTGGAATCCTCATTTGTGGGGATACCTGTAAAAGGACAGCATATAAAGATGTTGGGCTACAGGTCCCCTGCATTAAATGCAAAGATCTTCAAGAATTAAACCTTCTATTTTCTGCCTTTATAAAGCTGTGTTTCAGAGTGTCTGTGTGTGTTTGTGCCAGTCAGCCTCCCTCATGACCTACCAATTACAGAATGAGCACAACAATTTGCATAATATGCAAAACTGTCTGGCTCAATTTGGGGAGCTACAATATGGCAACCTAAAAAAAAGGGCAAAACACATGGTGAATGATGAGGGTAGGTTATGAGTTATGAGGTGAAGGGAAAGACCAGCAAATGCAAAACAAAGACTCAAGCAGAGGAAAAGACAAACAGCATAAGGAAAGGGGGCAAAGAAGATTTTGATCCAGATGCAGACTAGACTTGTACTATGGAGAAGGAGAAAGGCCAACATGAAAGGAAAAAGAGAGGGAAGGTATGTATGAGAGAGAGAGAGATGGAGATAGAGTGGAACAATAGGTTTTTAATCAAGTGAAGGCAGACAGTTTGCTAATAAATAAGTAGAAGAAACAAGGGAGGGTTCCTGATGCATGTGTTTAACTTCAGAAATAGTCATCCAGATATTGCAATGTTAGGAGAAATTTGGATGTGATGATTTTAGAGGCATCTCTTGTATGCTACTAGAGTATCATAGCTGTCAGATCTGATAGCCACATAAACCCCCTGGGTAGAAGGGAAGTTATAATCCAACATTATGCTTTTTTCCTCTCCTGCCTAGCAGATGGTCTTGGCTGTGAACTTATTGTTGTATCTTGTGTGTTTGTGGGTGTATATCTATCTGTGTTGGGCAAAATGATCCCACTCTCACTTCTAATGGATTATAGTCGATCTTACTCTATCTGAATGCATGTAGGACTACAGCTTGCAATGCTTTCTAATGTGATGTGTTTATATATTAATTACTACTTGAAAACAGTAATGAGCTTTTCAGAGGGATCCTTAATTTTCACAGCCGGCAATTTCACTTCATTCACCTCTCCTTTGACAACCTGGCACTGTTGGCTTCAGCTTATAAATGAAAGCAAGTCCAGCTGCAATACAGTGAAGGAGAAAAGGTAACAGGAGGATTTTCAATGAGGAACAGATTTTAACTGACAAAACCACAGTATTTCTATTTTATATGTTGCAAGAACAATGGCACACACAGTGTTACTTCATAATTTGTATAGTTTATACTTAACTGTTTATAATGTAGACACATTCCATTGTTGAAAACATTAGTCACGCCATTCTTTTAGATAAGCTCTGAATGTACCCCAAGATCATGGAGGTTTACTGAAACAGAAGGTGATTTAAACTGCTATATAAATGTGTTGCTGGTTGTTATATCCTGGATAGAGAATACAAAGTCCTCTAGATGTTTTGGGGGTGTAAATCTCCAGTATTGACTGTGTTAACTAGAGCTGACAAGAGTTGATCAACTACAACTGAAGGGCTATGGGCAGGATCCCAGTCTGCACTGGCTGAGAAAAAGATAGCAGCAAAAGGAAAAGGTTAGTACCTGTAGCAAAGCAGAGCAGAAAAACAATTTATAATTACACCCAATCTGCACTGGGTCTCCCAAGTCTGAAGATCACCCAAGGCAGTGATTTCCTCTGACTTGCTTCTCAACTTTCAGGAAGTGATCACCTAAACCTCACGCCAAGCTATATGCTTACTGCCTGTTATCAGGCAATTGGTAATTTTGTAAACTGAAAAATCCTCCCAGGGCAAAGATCTCCCCCACCAGCCTTATGATTTAAAGAGGTATGAGTAAAAGTAACCCCCCCCCCAATAATCCCCTTCCAGACCCCAAGTCACACCAAAGTCAGAAATGCCCCTTTCCATCAAGAGAGATGCCCACTAAATATTCACCAATATTGCTTTGTTTATCTCTTCTGCACTTACCTGCCACTATGACCAAGTGTTTAAAAACATATTCCTATGATCCCATAGGTACCCAGTGCAGGGTGGAATTTTTAAAAAAATACTTTTTTTCAATATGCTAATCAGATAATGTGGACCAACTATTTCTCCCTTGCCTCATAGTGATCAGCCAAACTTTTCATGGACCCTCCAAGAAGTGCACTAAATGAAAGAGGCCAGTGTTGAGCCATCATGGTTTTTAAGCCCCTCTTTCTTTCACCATGCATGCAGTCATGCCGGCCACATGACATTGGAGGTGTCTACGGACAACCCTGGCTTTTCGGCTTAGAAATGGGGATGAGCATCACACCTCAGAGTCGGACACAACTGGACTTAATGTCAAGGGAAACCCTTTACCTTCTTTCACCTGCACAATTAGCCTAAATAGCAATGCAGCTGGATCTCCCTTCCTCTTCCTGCCCTCAAGGCTACAGTGGCCACATGAGCCCAGAATGGGGATTTTCATAGAAACAAAACATTTTGTGCAGAACTGTTTCATGAACAAAAAGTAGCTTTTTGCACAGAAAAAAGTTGTAACTGTAAAAAAATGCTGTTTTCTGTAAAACCTAAGGAATTTTTGTTCTTGCAGAAATTAATTTCTACAAAGAGAGAGAGAAAGAAAAAGAAAGAGGAGTCTTAAAATGAGAACAGGCGCTAAAATTGCAGAGACATAAATTATTAATTTATGTGTTTGTTTTCATTTATTTGTAGTATTTGTATACTTCCCTTCGCAACCCTGAAGGGGACTCGGGGTGGTTCACAGTGTTTATTGGAAAATGCATTCAGATTACTGCACTATGATTTTTTTAAAACATTTGCTTTTTTTGCACAGACAATTCATAACATTTGTTGTATATTCTCATTAAATGGGGGGTATTCTGAATTTCTTTGACCAGAATCCAGAATCACAGCCTGCATCACATAACTTTATATATACTTAGCTTTGTAGCAGAGATGCTGATGAATTCCAAGATGTTTAATAGGCAACCAGCAAGCACTGAACTCTACCAATGCACATTCATCACTTTGCCGCCTCCATCACATAATAACATAATAGCAGCCTCTTAGTGGATGTGGATGTTATAGAAGTCCAATTCTAACTCAAAGATGTGAGGCCCAATAAGATTCCACCCAACCTTCTTGCATATAGGAGTGAAACGAGTGAAGATTTCCATCCCTAGCTATCTACTGCAACTGTGAGATGCCTTTCTCAGTCATTTTGATGGCAAGTCGGATAGTAACTGCATATGTGACATTTACACCATTGAGCAATCTGTCTTGTTATGTTAGTTCATTAAGGGCAAATACTGAATCCAGTTCCATTTATTCAGAAATAAACCATTTCCTCGGGCATGTGGCAGTAAAATAGCAATGTAGAGAAAGATGTAAATATTTAATATTTTCTGCTTCATTGAAGGTATTATAATGTTAGAAATACAGAAAGATTTTCCAGGTTTGTGTGTGTGTGTGTGTGTGTTCATTCATTCCAAGAGCAGTGATGCAAAGAAGAACATGTAAAACAATTTTGAACTCCAGGAGTCGGTAACTAAAGACTGTAAATTGCCTATCCAAATCTGAGCAAAGTTATTCAGTAGTGAGTGCATATTAAATTAATCATTGTCTGGATCAAACTAACCCTGGCAGCAAAGATGACATAATGAAAGGAAATGGGTTGTGAATGGTGAAGTGTAGAACTGTCACAAGGTTGAAAAGAAATGAATGAAAAAAGACTTGTTTTACACTGAAAGCAAAGGGTAAGAAAATATATTCAACTAGGTTTATGCAGCAATATCTTATAAAACAAAACACACACACCCAAACTTCAGCAACAAACTGAGTGAGAAATGAAAGGCTAAACAGCTTAATCCAGTTGCCAGCTCCTTCTCCCAAGGCTGCACCTACACCAGGTATAATAATTGTCTGCTCTGGAACTGACCTGGATACACCATGGGGAGTCCACATGTACCATCGTACATTTTCAGTCCATAAAGCAATGTGGACCAACACCACTTTGGAACCAGTCCCCAGGCTTCCTGGCTGCCATTGCTGCTGCTTTACCAGTCAGAGAAGGCATCCTGTTATCATCTCACTAGAAGTGACATCACTGGCAAGGCTCTGGCAGGAAGCTGCTGTAGCCTGTTGGCCAGCATAGCAGTGGTCGTTTTAATGTGTGGACATTGGATCATCCTAGATTCAACTCAACCCAGCTGTCCATTAAAAAAAATCTCAGGATCATTCTGGAGTTTCCAGGAAGCCCTGGAGTAAGATGTGGTTCTTCTTGTGATGAATAAAAGGGTTGAGAATTACTTCCAATTTTGCACTTCTGCTGCAGAACTGGAAGTAAGTTTTGTGGACTTCCATTAGCAGGTTCAAGGTGAGTATGTTTTTATTTGGCCTGTGTTGACATGAAGTAAATGAGGGCTCCAGTATGGTATCATCATTTGCGCATTGTGCTACAACTCTGGAAAACAGGGTTTGAACTTCCACTTGGCCATGGAAAACCACAGGATTATTTTAGGCAAGTTACACTCTATCAGCCTCAAAAGATGGCAACAATAAACCCACTCTTAACAAATCTTGCCAAGAAAGCCCCATGATATATTTGCCTTGGGGCTCCATAAGTTGGAAATGACAGTACATGCTAACAAATTAAAAAATGAGAATAAGTTTAACACTCCAAAAGGTAGCCATGAAGGAGCTAGATAAAAATTGTCAAGTGCAAAAATATATCACCATGTAGCAGTCAGATTTATCCAGTAGCTTTGAATTGCATAACTTCAGCAGAACTGTTGATAATCAGGACTCATTAATAGTGTTGTCACACGTGAACCCCAAGTTGATAGCAAACAAACATTGAAATGAAAGTGTAAACATGCACATAAGAATGAACTGAGGCAGAGTCCACAAGATACCTGTCTTTATAGAACAGAATGGCTGGGTCTTGTTGAGGTTTCCCAATGGAAGCAATTGAACATTTCTGAGGTAAAACATTCATATTCAATGGGATCAGTGCAAGGGATGAACATGAACATTTTCTTGTGCGCTCAGTTGCACATTTGTATGTGCAATCAGTTCTGTAATACTGCATTCAGCACAAGGGTTGTACAACATAAGCAGTGTGTAACTCTATATGCCGAGTGCTCTACAACTCTAGTGTGGCATATCAGTCAACAAATGACAAAATATTGCCTTTAAAATGCTTTAAAAAGCGAGTGGAAGGTTATTTGATGATGTTGGAAAAGGCATCTCCTAATACTAACAGCTTGATAAGCTTTTGGATATGGATTTCTTTAATCTCCATTTGGAAGTGTTTATTTCCATACGGATGCATTAAAGTTGGCAAGGAGGAACCAAAGGAGTGCTTATTTTGCAGACTGAAAAGAGTTCCCTCTGTATTCTGTAATGAAGCAATAATAATCAAGGCCCATTAAACGACGGCTTGGAAAAGTTCACTGGCCCGGGCCATTAAACCTGGTATGATTATTAATTTCCCAGAGGATGCCTAGCACTGATGGGGTCATTAATGCAATTCTGAGTGACTAGAAGAGTAAACATCTCAGCTTCCCTTTTAAATATAGGCATTTTATTTTGAATCCTGCACATACCATATGGATATGCTTACTTATAGAGAGCCAACATGGTAATCTGTTGGGGAAGTGTCCAGTTTCCATGTGCTTTGTACTCTTTCACAGGTCTATTAGCATGTTCAGTATGATTGTCTCTTAAAATTGAATTGGGTACTTCTAAACCAAGTTACAGTGATTGCCCAGTTGCTAATGGGGATTTTCTATTGCTTTGTGACCATGGGAAATGTTTTCCTTGAAAACTACATTTAATATCTTCCATTTCTCTGCACTCTGAAAGGCCTTACTGATGTAATTGCCACAATAGGAGCAGAGGTTTGGTCTTGTCTGAAATGGAGAGTGTAAGGTTCTGACAAGATGTCTCACTACAACTCCCAAGCTTCTACAAATATTAGTCTCTGAAATGAGCTCCTTTTTTAAAAAAAATGCACTTATTAATTATGACCAAATTGATGCAACTTGTAATGTAATGGAAAGCTTGTATAATATAGTGATGGGAAATCCATGTGTCTATTGGAAATTCCATAACGTATTGGAAATAACTGCACCATAACCTTATTGAAAAGGTAAAAAGGATGTCACATCTATTTGGCAAATGTGAATCTCCATGAACAAGTGGATACCACCTTTTGAAAACCACTAGTCAAGAAGAGCACGACCTTGTTAGAAGTTAACTCTTTGAACAAGTGATATTCACAAGCATTCATGTAATGGCACACAGGTAACTCGGCAGTTAAACGGAAGAACTATATCTTTAAACTGCCAAGGATAAAGACATGCCAATACAGAAATATATTTGGTTAGCAGAAGATGGATATTTCTTTGAAAATGAATTTTTCAGTTGTAAATCACCCAAAAAGATATACACTCCCTTGAAATCTCTTAGTTAAAATATGCACTCATAGATAAAAAAAAACCCAAAGTCTTCTTTGAAAAATAACATATCTTGTTTACTCACAAACATCTTGTATTAATTCACCAAACAGGCACATTTCTTATTACAATTCAGTTATAAAGAGAATGTAGGTTTCTCTCTATGTTGAGTGCACTGGGTGTCATTCTATCAATAGTCCATAGTCTTTAGGTATGCTTGTAGTCACTGAAATCCATAAGCAAACATGCATCCACCTCCACTGAGGTCTAAAGCAGACACGCCTGCCTCCAATGAGGTGGTAAGCAGACAGAATACAAAATGGAGTCCTGAGTCTGAACATGCTCAGTACAATCACATGTCTGTAGCCTCCCCCACACCAAAGAGGTATAGTCAAATTGGCAAATCAATATAGACATACAATACAGGTTAGCAAATATATACATTAACAAACAAATAGTGAAAGGCTTGAGAGGTTACTTCTGGATGTGAAAGTCTAGAAGTATGGGAGGGCTGAAGCTTTTCAGAAATCAGCTCTCCTAAAGTCCAAAATGCGGGCTTGACTTGTCTTAGTTTCGGCCTTCCTTTGTACCTCAAATTGCAGGAGCACATGGTCACTTGCCCCTACAGATCTGACCACTTCAACCACATCCATCAGGTCCTCCGCACTTGTTCGGCTACTCTTGATCTCATCCTAACAAATGTGGAGGACCTGATCAATGCCTCACGTCGATACCAGGCAAGATTCTGGATAAAATTGTTAAGGAAGTGGTCTGCAAACACTTAGAAACAAATGCAGTCATCGCTAATAGTCAACATGGATTTATCAAAAAGAAGTCATGCCAGACTAATCTGATCTCTTTTTTCAATACAGTTACAAGCTGGGTAG
The DNA here is from genome assembly GCF_037176765.1 of Anolis sagrei. Classification (NCBI taxonomy): domain Eukaryota; kingdom Metazoa; phylum Chordata; class Lepidosauria; order Squamata; family Anolidae; genus Anolis; species Anolis sagrei. The sequence continues at coordinate 142,026,124 of NC_090022.1, forward strand.
GTGCGGGGAATGCCGTGGATGTACCTGGATTTCAGTAAGGCTTTCGACAAGGTCCTTCATGACCTTCTGCAAACAAACTAGTCCAATGTGGGGTAGGCAAAACTATGGTTAGGTGGATCTGTAATTGGTGAAATGGACAAACCCAGAGGGTGCTCACCAATGCTTCCTCTTCCTGGAAAGAAGTGACAAGTGGAGTGCCGCAGGGTTCTGTCCTGGGCCCGTACCTGTTCAACATCTTTATTAATGACTTAGATGAAGGGTTAGAAGGCATGATCATCAAGTTTGCAGACAACACCAAATTGGGAGGGATAGCCAATACTCCAGAGGACAAGAGAAGAATTCAAAATGATCTTGACAGATTAGAGAGATGAGTCAAAACTAACAAAATGAAGTTCAACAGTGACAAATGCAAGATACTCCACTTAGGCAGAAAAAAAACGAAATGCAAAGACACAGAATGGAGGACAATGCCTGGCTCGAGAGCAGTATGTGTGAAAAAGATCTTGGAGTCCTCGTGGACAACAAGTTAAACATGGGCCAACAATGTGATGTGGTGGCAAAAAAAGCCAATGGGATTTTGGCCTGCATTAATAGGAGCATAGTGTCTAGATCTAGGGAAGTAATGCTACTCCTCTATTCTGCCTTGGTTAGACTACAACTAGAATATTGTGTCCAATTCTGGGCACCACAATTGAAGAGAGATGTTGACAAGCTGGAATGTGTCCAGAGGAGGGCAACTAAAACGATCAAGGGTATGGAGAACAAGCCCTACGAGGAGCAGCTTAAAGAGCTGGGCATGTTTAGCCTGAAGAAGAGAAGGCTGAGAGTAGATATGATAGCCATGTATAAATATGTGAGAGGAAGTCACAGGGAGGAGGGAGGGAGCTTGTTTTCTGTTGCCCTGGAGACTAGGACGTGGAACAATGGCTTCAAGCTACAGGAAAGGATATTCCATCTGAACATGAGGAAGAACTTCCTGACTGTGAGAGCCATTTAGCAGTGGAACTCTCTGCCCTGGAGTGTGGTGGAGGCTCCTTCTTTGGAGGTTTTTAAACAGAGGCTAGATGGCCATCTGTCAGGGGTGCCTTGAATGCAATATTCCTGCTTCTTGGCGGAGGATTGGACTGGTTGACCCATGAGGTCTCTTCCAACTCTATGATTCTATGACTCTATCATTCTCTAGCTCTGGTTAGTGAATAGAAAAACTTAGGTTAGGGTTTGTCCATACAATGGTTCAACTGTGAAACAACCATGGGATAATTACTTTCTCTTAGTTGACCTACTTGACAGATTTCTGAGAGCATATAAATGGTATTACCACAACACTCTCAATCCTTTGATAGAAGAGTGAAATATAAATCTAGCAAATATTAAATTCAAATTCTTTTGTGGTTGTTGACCTTCATTTCACTTTCTGCTTTTCGCAAACGATGCTGAAGTGTTCTGGTGTGAGTTCAGTGAGTTGGGGTTGTGTAAGAGATTGGTTGGTTATGCATGAGCAAAGAGTAATTCAGCATTGAGCAGTACCAAAAAGCTACATCGTACATTGCAAAATCTCTATCATGTCCAACTGCTTGTCCCGAACAAGCTGTCAAGAATGACCTTTAACCCCTGCCACTTTTTTTGTCAACTGGCTTTCATTGCATACATTGAGCAGTGATATTCTAAGACAGCAATTTTGGTCAACAATTCTGATAAAACCACTTGTCGCTTTTTGGTTTAAATCTACACCAAGCTCTCACTAAGAGTTACCATGTAAAACTAGAAGTCGGAAGGAAATATGAATGTGTGAGCTAGCATGTCTTGCAAGTTTTAAAGACTTCCCTCATCTTTCTGTAGTAAATATGCAAATATAATTGCCAAGGGCAAAATTCCAGTACTATATCAAATTATATTTAATGCTAAAAGTGCTACCAAATACTCTTCAGCAGATGACAATCAAAAATACAATTAGCATATAAGTTTTGAAAAGCAGTCTTTGAAATGTAGATGTCTTTCTGCTTTAACCCTGGGAAAAATATTCATGTGTAGCTTCCTTAATAATTATATTCTCAATGAGAGTTTTTATCCAGGTGGCAGCCTTGCCTCTCAATTTTCAGTTAGATCATTTGGGGGGGGGGGTTCTCCCCCATTCAGTCAAAGTTTAACCACATTCCAAAGAGACTCTTTCTGTCTGGAAATGTATTGTTCTAGAAGATAGGTCTCCCTTTTCCTCTGCCTTCTTTCTGTATTTGCTCTTACACACATCTTTCTGATTTAACTTGACAAGGAGGGGAGCCGATGATTTGGGAAATAATATGTCTGCATTTCTGAATTCAATGACCTTTTTTCTTTGAGACTGATCACTGCTGCCAATTGTAACAGGCACGTCTGCTGCATCAGTAATTTGTCAGCATCCTGCTTTTCCAACCCCTTCCATTCAATTCAGGACAAGGTTTGATTTCTCATTCAAATGTGTCAGCTGGGAACCTCTCACATCTGGATTGTGATGCACTACATCTGTGGTGCCCAGTCAGAATTTCATTTCTATGGAGATGAGTTTGGACTCTACCTCCTGGAAGAAAGAACACACAACTAATGGATTTATTCTTTCAAGGACTATAGGACATCGACATCCTCTCGCTGTGAATCTGGATTTGAACACATTTGATGTTGCTACAGATTGAAACAAACTTCTTGAGTGTTTTACTGTCTTCGTCTTAGAGCCAAAAAATGTGTTTTTGTTTCTTTGGGGGTTTAATTTTTCTCATTGTTTCAGCCTCATTTAGTACACACATATGACCCCATCAGATGGGGTGAATTTAGTGTTCTAGGATGTTTTATCCAATCTTATGGACAGAGGCTCATGCCAGATATCACATGGCATTGTATGACTTCTGGTGGAGGTCTGACCCCAACCGAGGTGAAAGTATCACTGGATGCTTCCCCCCCCCCCCAACAAAAGAGGCCATGTTGTGTTGGCTCCAATGGAGGCCTCATCGGGAGAGTGACACTTTCCCCATGTAATGAGGAAAGTGTCACCAAAAGGGAGCTGCGTGCGGAGCACCAGATTCCCCCCACTGTCCCTCTCTTTTCTCACAGATGCCAGGTGAAGCAGGATGCTTCTCCTGGCCTTTATGATGAGGCCCTATATGTGTTTAAGAAAGGTTTAAGGCTAAATAATGATAATAATCATAATAGTAATAATAATAATAATAATAATAATAATTTTATTTCTTACCCACCTCTCCTCAGGTAATTACAGAATAATTAAAACATATACACATTGTAAAATACCACAAATATACATATCAAAATGCATTCCTACAAAACATACATATATATTTCTATAAATAGTGTAAAAGAGAGAATTCAAAATCCTGGTCCAAAATATGTAGTGAAGCTACAGGACTTAATGGAAAGTCTGAGCATCTTTTATTTATATTTGTTTCTATTTCTCATTTTGTCCACTTTCCACCTTCTGGGGAAATAATTTGCTTATAGTGGCAAATTTCCTTCTGACCAAAGTGTGTGGGTATGTATGCAAGCATGCTGAACCACACACAGATTTATGTTTTGTCCCTTTTTGTGGATTTCCTTGTTACAGGCATATTCAACTGTGGGCAATTAACAAGCTGAGTCCACCAGAGGAAACAGTGTAAACTCCTTGCATATAAATGAGAAGTCAATTTTCAACTGCAACTATTGCTTTGACAGCTACATAATTATGCAGGCCATGAATTACATTTGGTAATTACCTACTTTATAATTTTATTCACTGAAAATTGGTTGTGTAATAAAATAGGGTTTTATTTTGTAGGCATGGCCTCATAATAGTGAACTATTCACCAGGGAATTAAACTGTGAAGAAAGGGCATCATCTACCAAGCCTGGGCAAAGCAGCAAGAAATTGTTCATTAGCCCCTTTTTAGCTCTTCAGTAGGGTTTTGACAGAATGGAAAGAATCTGGTGAACATCAGAGGATTCAATACCATAATATCATCAAATAAGCACCAGATCCTGCCTGATCCTCAAAGGCACCAGATACCGTCTGATCTTAGAAACTAAGCAAGGTCAGTCCTGGTTAGTACTTGGATGGAAGACTGCTAATGAAGACCAGGTGCTCCAGGCTATGTTTCAGAGGAAGGAACTGGCAAAACTGTCTCTGAGTATTTCTTGCCTAAAGAAATTCTATGTAATTCATGGGGTTACCATAAGTTGACAGGCAGCTTGAAGGCATATAAACACAGCCACACAGAAGCAAATGAGCTCTAAATCATCATTGCCAACTAGGACAGGAATTCTATCAGAAGCCTAACGGTTTTGAAGTGAGATGATGTCCAGAATTCTGTTGGTCCAGTATGGTAACATATGTACACTATTGTAGGAAATACTATCTGGGAGAAATAACTATGCCACAGCTGTGATTCCTTCACAAGGTGTTGAAGAAGGATGATGCATTACAACAGAGATGCCTGACATGTAACCCTCCAAATGCCTGGGCTTGCAACTCCTAGAAGCCCTAGCCAGCTTGTTCAATGGTAAAAAATTGTGGGAGCTGAATTCTGAAATGTAAAACACCTAGAGGGCCATAGGATTGGCACCACTGCATTATTAACATCTTGTACTCTTTTTCTCAACACCATTGCACTACCCTGGAAAAAGTGGAACACTACTGTGGCAGCGAGCAGAAGAAAAATGTATTTAGAATATAGGAAGACTTACCTTCAAAAGGGAGAATTCGGCAGCATAGGAAATTCAATAGAGAGAGCAAAGCGTTCCATGGACGAAAGTAAATGATTTACTTAAACAAGCTTCACAGGTTAGGCTCGAGAAAAGTTAAATATTAATGGAACATGACATTTGGGAAAACAATGGGGTCTGACGTTATAAGCATCATCAAAGACAAGTCTTGTTGGCAGGAAGACAAGTGTTTTTGGCAGCCAGTCAAGAATATGCGTAATTGATCCAAACTAGGAAAAGGTCAGTTAGCGGCATCTGGTGGGTCAGTGAGGTAAATAGCAGGCAACTTCAGATATATTCTAAAAGGTATTTCGAATATGGGGAATAATTAAGATTAAAAACAATTGGAGTACGTCATTGTAATGCGTCATTGTGATGTATGGGAAAAGGTTATGCGTAATGCCTCTGTAACTGATTAGATCTATGTAAATGTCAGGACAAGTCGTACGTATGTCTAGACCAGTGAATTCTGCTATAAATATTGAACCTAAACTGACTGTCAAGCACGCTTTCAGAAGCTTGCTTCTGAGCGTCCTATCAACTTGTGTCCTATCAACTTGATAGTAAATATGCCTGGAATCAAATTGTGGTCTCCGTTTCTTCATTTCCTGCTTGATTGTGCTCTAAATTGATCCTGGGAAAAGATCATGCCGCTACAAATGGGGGCTCGTCCGGGATTTGAGCCAACAAGGAGAGGAATGGAAATGAAGCCTCATTTGAGGGCTTGATGGCCCCCCACTCAGTGGGTCGGGTAAGGCGATGATCAGAAGGGGCAATACGGGTACCCATTGAAAGAAATGACCCGGCTGATCCTCATCTTCCCTGCCTCCAGACATGGGGGACATTGAGAGCTTTGATTCCATGGCACAGGTAAAGGAAAAAGGCCTAAAAAGGAACAGGGGTACATTGGAAGTACATTGGGGAATGTTTCACTGTGGGATTACTGCAGAAATCAAGTGAAAACCCCTTGAGTGATTGTTTTCGCCACAGAAATCACACTCACAGGTTAGAGGAATACCCTTTCAGGGGGAAAGTAATAAGTCTGTTTTGTGTTTTTGTGATTGTCTTGGTTAATGTGTCCATATGTGATTGTCTTGGTTTGTGTCCATATGTTTTACCCTTTCTTGCTGCTTTGCAACCCTATGCACACATTTGTGTATCAATGCCTGTTTTTGTTGTGGAAAGGTGTATAATGAAAAAAGACAAATGGTTTCAGGCTTCCGGGAAAAAGCCAAAATGGAAAAAGGAAAAGAAAATGAAAAATGAGAAAAATGAGAGAAAAAGGAAATGCTACGTGCAATATGATGAAATAGTGCCTGTCTGTTGGGACAAGGAGAAAATGATCGTTTACATTTTCTGGATAACATAAATGTATGTGGATGACTAGAAAAAGGAAAAAGAATGTATGGAAACTGTTTGTGTTGGGAAAGGAGAAATAATCTTTACAGGTTTCCAATAAAAAGGAAAAAGAGGATAATTCAGAAAAACCTGGAAAAGTACACATGATATGGAAAATGCCAAGTTTATATGTTTTCATGTGGGTAAGCAAAATTGAGAAAAGGTATGTGAAGAAAGTATGTGTAGGGAAGTAAGGAAAAAGTAAAAGTATAGGGTCAATCACAGGGGAAAAACCAATATATGTGATTGTCTAGAACAGGGTAGAATTGGAGTAAGAAATGCAGAGAGAGAACATAGAGGAAGTGGTGATGAAATGATAGAAAGAGAAATGCAAAGATCTAGCATTTGCTTAATAATAGAAACCTAAAATGTTGAGATGTGAAAGAATAGATTCCCTTTTTTAAAAGTTCAGATAAATGTGTGGCAATATTGCAGTTTGGAATAAGTAAATGTATGTTAAATTATTATATGTTTAAACATTTGATGGGTTAAAAGAGAGAAAAAAAATTGGAAATATTATGTGGTGAGAATATTCAAGAATGGCCAACTTGAATGTCCTCACTGGGAAAAGGGGAAAGAAAAATTGGAAACTTTTTGAAAAAGAAAAAATTGGGAAACTGTACCATACAGGAGAAAAGTGATGACAATTTGAGATACATTTACATTTAGAAGATTTTGTGGGAAGAGCGATGAAAAGGAAAAATTGGATGTTATGAAGATATTTGTTTAATATATTTTATTAATCGATATGTACACCCCCTCTTAAAAGGTCCAAAATGTTGGCAATTGAATTGATAAGTGAATGAAGATAGATGAGGGTGATATGATGTGGAAGTAAAAAGGAGAATTAAGCATTAAGAAGTACAGATTTTGGAAATGGTATTAATTGTATAACTGCATTGGCCTATTATAGAACCTTCTGTTTTGTTAGAAGACCCAGAGTGGCTGGAAAAATTTTGGAAATGTGATTCCTGTGGAAAAAGGTGGAAAGGGTCTACTGCTTGATGAATGTCCTAATGCTATGAGGAAGTGCCAAATTGCGGATGAGTTAAGCCTGCTTAAAAAGGAAATCATACAGTGACTGACCCTGACTTACAATTTAGAAGTTGATCGACGGTAAAAAGAGCTAATTGCATCGTACATCAATAAGAAGATATTTCAAAGACTTAAAAATATAAGAGGATAAAAATTGCTCTGAATAAGAGAGAGGGCCAACATCTGAAAGAAGAAAGAAGAAAGAAGATTGAATGAACTTTCAAAGTTGGGAGTGGGCTATTGTGAGATTCCTTATTGTTTTAGGATTGGTATGGGTGTGTTGTTGCGTTATAATTATAGACATGTTTTTGGGGGAAAGCGTATGCACGTAGGCATGTGGTATATTTAGTACCTGATTAAGTTGAGTGTACTCATCCCGAAGGTAGTACAAGGGGGATGGGAGCAAAACATATTCCATCAGATGAGTCAGGATAGAGCAAAGAAGACAGAAGTTATTGAGTGTTGGATTTGTAGTCATGGGCCCACTTCCCAGCATGAGGGATGGCCACAAATGGTGGGAACATTATTAAGTTAAAAAAGGATGGAGCAACTTACAACCTAAACATTATGAAGTGATTGAAATCTTACTTGATCTAGGACAAGCTATAGTGATACATGAAGGGACCTTACCAGAGGCTCCAGCATGTATTATTTGGGAAAGAGATGGGAGATGGGCACAAGATCAGGAAAACCCTCTCCATACTCACCAAATAGAACTTGGTCATTATCAAAATTGCAATCTCCTCCTCCATGTATTTAGAACAGAGGCTACTGAGGACATCAGTCTCCTAGCCCGGTTGGAACATTCTAAAAAGGATGAAAAGGGATTTGATGGTATTGTTTCATTGGAACTGGGTACACACATTAAATAGGCCCAAGCAAAAGCTGCCAGTAAAAACCGTGACCAGCCAAGGACCCCCAGCAGGGAGGTACCGCAGGGTCAAGGGGAACCCCCTTTGAGAGACCACCAAATGAAAGATCACAGCGGAGTCGAGGGGAACCAAATCCTGCCAGAATGGTAAAGGAGGTGGAAACCCATCAGACTGTGCCACAAGTCTCTGGTAACAAAGGGAAGGTTACCCACCCCGGGCTGTAACGGATTTGTGGGCAGTGGGCAGGAAAGATTTTGCCATCTTTTTGGGTTGAAATACGTATGATACGTACCCTAATGTTAGCAGATATATATGTATGGAACAACCATCCTAGTTGACTGGGAAGAAGGAACAGCGTTTAGAAAGAGTTTATGATGAAGAGGTTGGATATGGTCCAGAAAGAACTTGTTTAAGTGAAGGAGAAAGGTTGGGAGCCATTTTTGTTCCCTGCTATGGGTTCAGCTTTGAATATAAGACAGATTTGGAGAAAAACTCTCAGTTCAAGATGAAAGGTTGGAAAAAACTGTGGTTGGAATAAGGGCTTTGCAACTATAAGGATAAGATCTCTTTATGAAGTTACAAAGGGGGGTGAAAGGGAACCATTTAATTGGACTCCAAATGTGCCCAAACATTTGCATAGTTAAAAAGCAAGCTTTGATGCAAGCATCAGCCTGGGGCTTGTTTGAATTGAAGATGCCATTCACACTTTATGTTGGTGAACGAGATGGAATAGCAATGGGGGTGCATACCCAGCTATTAGGAACATGGCCGAGACCAGAAGCCTACTTGTCTAAGCAAAATTGACCCAGTAGCAAAAGGATGACCAACTTGTCTAGGTGCTGTAGCTACTAGGGGCCTGCTGACTTAGGAAGCTGATTAATTGACTTTGGGACAAGAGTTGATAGTTAAAACTCCTCATTCAGTAATGGCTATCATGGACTATAGAGGATATTAATGGTTCATAAATAGCCGTATGTAAAAAATATCAGATTTTGTTATGTGAAAACCCTTAAATCAAGTTAAGGATTTGCAGTGCGTTAAAATCCAGGTTCACTCCTGCCTGTTGAAAGGGAAATGCTTCAACATGATTGTTTAGAAATTGTGAATGAGATATATTCCAATAGATTTGATATAAAAGATTAGCCATGGCCTGAGGTAGATGACACTCTTTTTACAGATGGAAGCAGTTTGATGGAAAATGGGAAAAAGATATGTTGGATATGTAATAATAAGAACTACTGTGTGGGAAGCAGAACCACTTCTTTTAAATGCCTCAGCTCAGAAGGCAGAACTGATAGCACTAATTGGAGCTCTGGAGTTATCAGAGGAAAAATATAGTCAACATGTATACAGATTCTAAATATGCATATGGAGCATTATATAAGGTAAAGGGACTACTACATTCTGCTGGGAGATAAATATAATATAGTGAGACCATTTTTGAGATTGTTAGATGCTGTTTGGGTTCCTGCATCAGTAGCAGTAATGCACTGCAGAGTACATCAATGAGACGAGGAACGTGTGACCTATGGAAACTGGTATGCTGACACCACAGCAAAGGCCGCGACCCAAAAGGGACGAGGAAAAGAGCTGGTCATAGCCCCTTTGCAGATAAGAGACTGGATACATTGTACTGGAATGAAGAAAGCATCACCTGAATGGACTGCGACTCTTGGTCAAAAGGATTCTTTGAGACTTTGTATCATCAAACCAGCAGTGCCATGAGATCCAGAACGAGGACTACGGCTCTGGTTTTGACCACATATCCGAAAGTGGGTTAAATACATCAGACAGAAGATTAAGAAGCACTGTGAAGATGCCAACGTGTGTGGAACATTCTTCAATAACTGTGATAAATGATTGTGTTAAAATGTTATTTTTGCTAAAAATGTAATTGCGGGAGTTTGCGAGACTACTGTAAACATCCGTTCGCAAAAAGGGGGGAATGTGGCAGCGAGCAGAAGAAAAATGTATTTAGAATATAGGAAGACTTACCTTCAAAAGGGAGAATTCGGCAGCATAGGAAATTCAATAGAGAGAGCAAAGCGTTCCATGGACGAAAGTAAATGATTTACTTAAACAAGCTTCACAGGTTAGGCTCGAGAAAAGTTAAATATTAATGGAACATGACATTTGGGAAAACAATGGGGTCTGACGTTATAAGCATCATCAAAGACAAGTCTTGTTGGCAGGAAGACAAGTGTTTTTGGCAGCCAGTCAAGAATATGCGTAATTGATCCAAACTAGGAAAAGGTCAGTTAGCGGCATCTGGTGGGTCAGTGAGGTAAATAGCAGGCAACTTCAGATATATTCTAAAAGGTATTTCGAATATGGGGAATAATTAAGATTAAAAACAATTGGAGTACGTCATTGTAATGCGTCATTGTGATGTATGGGAAAAGGTTATGCGTAATGCCTCTGTAACTGATTAGATCTATGTAAATGTCAGGACAAGTCGTACGTATGTCTAGACCAGTGAATTCTGCTATAAATATTGAACCTAAACTGACTGTCAAGCACGCTTTCAGAAGCTTGCTTCTGAGCGTCCTATCAACTTGTGTCCTATCAACTTGATAGTAAATATGCCTGGAATCAAATTGTGGTCTCCGTTTCTTCATTTCCTGCTTGATTGTGCTCTAAATTGATCCTGGGAAAAGATCATGCCGCTACACTACCATATTCTGTGCCTTGAACATAAATAAGCAAGTGCCCTAATAAGCAGGTGTGTAGGAGTTGTTGAATACTCAGTCCAGTCTGAGTCAATCCATCTTTGCAAGATGCAGGGGAAAACATTAGGGTGGTTGATAGTCAGTGCAGAAGTCATATCAGTAGGTCAGAAGTCCAGAAACATGAGCCATCAGGGAGTAAACAATGTAATCCAAAAATATAGTCACTAGGCACGTGTGATCCATAGCACAATGTTTCAAAAGTCATTACAAAACTGGGGGCTGCTAGCATTTCATTTCTGAAACGTTTCTAATTTAAAGTATCATTAGTGAAAATTTCATTACTATAACAAGTAACGACATTTCATTACTTTTTCGTTACAATAATTGTTCAAGTGGGGAAAATTCAGGGGCATTTTTACAGCAATTGGAGTGAAACTTTCTACAATGGTAGTACACATTTACCACTGTTAGCCAACCAAATTTCAGAACATTTCACATATCCACTGAATTTGGGGGAATTTTCAAAGTTTTTATAAACATTAAAAAAAACTACAAGAGCTTTCTCCTTGAATTTTCTGCACATTGACACAAGATAACAAAGGAGCATTCCGCCCAACTTTCAAAAAATTCATACATCCACTCATTTTAGATTTTTAAAAAGTTTTTGACAAAAAACATTTTTAAAAAGCCACAAAAGTTGAATGTCTCTGATATTATTATATAATACTATATTATACATGATAGAATCATAGAGCTGGAAGGGACCCTGAAGGCCATCCCATCCAACTCCTTTCTTTCTGCCATGCAGCAAAAGCACAATCAAACCACCCCTGACAATCCAGCATATATATCTCCAGCATAATCCAGCATATATATCTCATTTACTGTGACATACTGTGTTTTCGTGTCAGTAAAATAATAAAGAAAATATGGGAGGGGCATAACAGTAGTACATGTGTTCTACAGTTGTAGCAAGTTTCATCCCGATAGCCCTAAAACCAAAAAAAAAATCATTAAATTTACGATACGGACCCTTTACGATATTTTAGAAACACTTTATAAACAATTTGCTGCCGCCCCCCAGTTTTTTCATTGATCACACAAGTCTATAAAACAATTGTTCATAATAAGGCTGAGAGAGAATAGGACCTTGCATGGGAATTTCTAAGCCTGTTTTGATAAAACCAAAAACAATTAAATTTAAAATGTTATCTTTTTTAAAAAAAATATATCTTGTTTTGGGCTAAACAAAGTGTAGTAAGATTTCAATTTTTTTATGTTTTAGATTCCTGTACTCGTTCTCAGGCAACAGGGGAAAGTGTAAGTCTTTGGACAGATGGGGAGTTTCCCCAGGAAACTAGATTAGGTCCAAGAATGGAGGGAGTGAAAAACAGACAAACTAGATATTCTCACAGAATTCGAGATAAGACCTTGAAATCCAGGTGTGTTTGGCATGATGTCATGGGTGTCTGGACAGGCTTAAATTAAGTGGTTTGCCTTCAAGGCTCTCAGGGGAGACAACATTGCTATAGGAGATGACTCTCCTGTCTCTGCTCTCAAGTTCATGATTTAAGTATTCTCAAGATTCCTGTTCTGGCTCATGCCTTTGTTTCCTTGGAGGATTTACCTTGGAAAAGTTCCCCTTTTCATGTTTATGGATGTATGTTTGAATTTTTGCTGTGGATTTTGGTTCTCTTGAGCTTATGCTCTTTGTCTTTATTGGATTACTGTTATTTTGTATTTCCTATTCTACTGACCCTTTTGGAATGGCCCTTTCTTCCTTTTAAACTGTTTTTGTTAATAAACATTTTTAGATAGAATTACTGGACTCTGGTGTGGTGCTGCGTGAAAAGGTGCCTCAGTGCTACAGTGCAACAGTGAGCATACTTCTATAGGAATTTCTAGACCCCCAGTGCAATTATATGGTCAACTTCTGCCAGGTTTTCACCATATTGGAGAATCTAAAGATTCCTGTAGAAACTGCATTTCTCAAATCCATAAACAAATCAAATCTGCAGAAGTCAAACCTGCACATGTGAAGGCTTGACTTTTGCATTTTTAAAATTATCATTTAATTATTATTATTTATTATATTAGTCCTATGTATTTCATGTTTGTTACCCTTTGCTCCTGATTATTAAGGATTTTTCTTTGGATGATTAGAGTCTTTCATCTTTTAGTTAGTTTCTATTTCTTATTTGTCTTCTGTATTTGTTATATTTGTAGGCAATTGTGCTTTTTACTGTCCTCTTAACTAACAGAATATTAAAATATTAGCTGTCATGGGATATTGTCATGACAGTCAATGGAGAATAATGGCACTATAATTCTATAGTATTAGTAGTCTTGGATTTCAAGAGATACTTCCCATATTTTTGTTTTCATTATGCAAGAAGTGCCTGTCCCTCTCTCCCCCATCCCCCTTTACAGCAATGTTAAGAAAAATCTTAAATGTCTATTGTATAGCTGTGTCATTGTTGTACTCTTTTTTCCTGTACTCTTATTCTTAAACTCTGATGGAGTTGCAATGCACATTCTATATTCTTGTGAGTAGTTGCATTAAACCAAATGGGTGACTACGCCACAAATGCCAATGTAAATAGCTTTAAAAAGCACATTGAGTAGAAAAAGGTGGTGTGACATAATCACAGCAAAGTGCATTTATGTGTCACAAGTCAATTTGTAAAGCCATAATAATGCATTTCAACAGAATAACAAAATGAGAACTCTTTCTATATCTCTGTACCATAACTCTTAGAAAAACACTGTAACAATTGGCAATCTTCCTAGAATTTTCAGAAACTTAGACATAGAACGTGCCCTTTAAATAGAGGTGAACTCCAATACAAGCAAATAGTTCTCTTGATTCACACTTAAACCCTTAAAAGGTAAGCCTAATAGGATTCATATATCCTTATTATGGTTCACTGTACTTTTTCATAGCCTTTTCTTTTTTAAAAAGTGTTTTTTAAATATACCAAAATTTCATTTATCTGTAAAATTCATTAATTCCGTGTTTCCTAAGGGCTCCTTCCTTGGTTCAAGGGTTGGATGAAAGCACAGTCATAAAAGAAGATATAATTGCTAACTGCTCATCTGTCATGTGGAAAGACTCCAGAAGCATGGGATGCTAACGACAGTTTTCTGGAGGAGACTACGTTAACTTCAAGTCTTGGGAAACTGTCCCTCTTTACAGCAGCCATCAAGGCCACTGATCCTTTCTGAGTTCTCCCCATTTTGGGACATAAATAATTGTACCATATAGAAGCTTCAAAATGTTGTGGCTCTCTGAGAAATAATATGAAATCTTGTTGATCTAGAAATACTGGACAGCATATTTTAGTTCCCTTCTCCCCGTATTTCTTGCTAGAGTTTTCTATCAATGAAGGGAGAGGTACCTATCTGACTCTGACATGCTATTGTGGTTGCATGGAAACTCTTCAGCTAGATCCAGGTTATGCTATGTGAGGTATTAAAACTCATATACCCTGTGATGATAAAATCCATACAAATATTTGCTGTGAAGAAGAGTAATTCTGAACATGCAAATCTCATTCTTCCCATACATGTCATTCCTGGAGGAACAGGTCCCTCAGGAAGTTTCAAAGTCTTGTACTTTTATAAAAATAAAAATAGTTAAACAAGTATATTTTACATGATTCTTTTGTGGTTACCTTTTCATACCTTACATCAATACCAAGCATGTAGCCGGGGGGGGGGGGGGCTCGGGGTGCATTATTTAAACTGTTATGTTTATTCATATCATGATCTGATCACCATACTCAATATATCCCATATGCATGGGGGTATTGGGGTAATGATACAAAAGGTTTGCTAGGGTAGACCCTCTTTCACTCAGACTCAGCCCCCCTCCCCGAAACTCAGCCCCCCCAACCCCCCCCCGAAAAAAAATCAGCCCCCCCCCCAAAACGAAATCCTGGCTACGGGCCTGATCAATACATGGAAATATATGTGACTTAAAGGAATAATCCTGAAGTGATTTGTATCAGACAACACAACCTTACTTTTCCTAAATACTGTTTTTCCCTTCTTCAGTAAAATCTCCCTTGCAACTATTTTTGAAAACTGTGCACCGATAATGAAAATGAATGGCAGCCAATGGAGCTCCTTAAACAGGGGGGTAGACCACTCCCTGTAAGTCGCTCCAGTTAGTAACCTGGCTGCCGCCCGTTGTACCAATTGAAATTTCCGAGCCGTCTTCAAGGGCAGTAACACGTAGAGTGCATTACAGTAATCCAATCTGGAGGTGACTAAGGCGTGGACCACCATGGCCAGATCTGACTTCATGAGGTATGTTGCAGCTGGCTCACCAGTTTTAATTGTGCGAAGGGCCTCCCAGCCCCCGCCGATGCCTGGGCTTCAAGCGTTAGTGATGAGTCTAGGAGGACACAAAAGCTGTGGACCTGTGACTTCAGGGGGCATGCAACCCCATCAAGCACAGTTTGCCACCCTATACCCCGATCAGGCTTATGATAGACCTTACTTACTTACTTAGGCGATCCCTCGTTGGACGAGTAAGATGGTCTTCCATTATGGGTTTCCTTGTGGGTCCGCATGTGGCTGTGGAGCCCTATTCTTGCTCTACATCTTCTTCCGCAGTGTGGGCATTGGTTTCCAGGTGGAAGGTGGTCCCGGTCAGGGTTGGCTTGACGCACCTTCCTCCTGGCACGTTTCTCTCTTTCACCCTCCACTCGTACCTCCTCGAATTCTGCAGCACTGCTGGTCACAGCTGACCTCCAGCTGGAGCGCTCAAGGGCCAGGGCTTCCCAGTTCTCAGTGTCTATGCCAGAGTTTTTAAGGTTGGCTTTGAGGCCATCTTTAAATCTCTTTTCCTGTCCACCAACATTCTGTTTTCCATTCTTAAGTTCAGAGTAGAGCAACTGCTTTGGGAGATGGTGGTCAGGCATCCGGACAACGTGGATGTTGGAGGACCATCGCTTCAATGCTGGTGGTCTTTGCTTCTTCCAGCACACTGACGTTTGTCTGCTTGTCTTCCCAGGAGATTTGCAGGATTTTCCAGAGGCAGAGCTGATGGAATCATTCCAGGAGTTGCATGTGACGTCTGTAGACAGTTCACGTCTCACAGGCATATAGCAGGGTTAAGAGGACATTAGCTTTATAGACAAGCACCTTGGTATCCCTACAGATGTCCCGGTCCTCAAACACTCTCTGCTTCATTCGGGAAAACGCTGCACTTGCAGAGCTCAGGAGGTGTTGTATTTCGGCGTTGATGTCGACTTTGGTGGAGAGGTGGCTGCCAAGGTAGTGGAAATGGTCAACATTTTCTAATGCTACACCATTAAGCTGTATCTCTGGCATTGGGGAGGGGGTGGCTGGCGACTGCTGGAACAGCACTTTCTTGTCAGGATTGATCCTCAGCTTATTCATTCTCATCCAGACAGCCACAACGGCCAGGCACTCGTCCAATACCTTCCTTGGAATTATGTGGAAAGGAGTAGTAGAGTTAATCAACAAGGCACAAATTTGTTGGGAACTTTTCAAGGCTTTTAGATCTATTAATGGATCACAATGTTTCAAAAGGCAGAAAGGGAAAGAAAAGTGGGCATTAAGAGTCCACAACTGAGAGCAAAGCACCTAGTAATTGTGGTAATATTCCTCTATTTCTGAAATCCAACATGTTGCAACAACTTTTATTTTCAAACCCACATTGAAATCATTACTTTTGCTACTTTTGCTAGTCTTCCCTTTGTATTCCAATCCCCCCCCCCCCTTTGTTTTGTAGTCAGCATAATGATTCTGTGCACTATTTTTATCATTTCTTTTATTATCATGTGCGATTTTGAAATCTTCCAATCTAGGCGGCTGTTAAATATTCAGTCAATATCTTTCCAATTGTGAATGTTCTTGAGGCTCCAGAGCAGAAATATTTTTTACAGAATTTTTAGCATGACCATGTGATTTCAGCATTAATATGCTCATTATATAGTCCTGCTGAGTGATCACTGTATGTCCAACAGTTAAATACCTTCATCAATTCTAATTTTAGAAAGCTGGTGCGTGAGGTAAACAGGTACATTTCTGTGCAGACGTGAGATATTTAATGTTTGGCTGACTCAGGACTGTGACTGGATGTGTTTACTTCAGCTGCCCAGGCAAACTACTGAATCCTAACTGTTTGGAAGGTGTTCAGCCAGGAGGAAAAGTCATCAGTGTTGTGTCATGGTATATTTATTTTTCTATTAAGTCAATATGGCAAGGCTGCCTTGACTTAAGGCTAATTTTCAGTTATTGTACCATATGTTAGATGTCAGAAGAAAGAGCAAGAACATTTGTCACCTATTCAGATGAGCCTTGTGGTGGTGTTGTTGGGGATGATTATGATGTGATGGTTGTGATTACATTGTTGCTCACCAAAGGTATTTAAACAGATGCAACCATCACAGAAAAGCAGAAAAAGTGAGTCAGGATTTTAAATTTATTTTAGGAACCTGGATGCAAAAGACAGAAATAAATACTTTACTGGAGATTCTGCATTGAGCAAGGGTTTGGACATTATGTTAATTAAGGTTCAAAAAAGTATGGCCGAGACCCCTCACATTTGTCAGTAACATTTTAAACTTCAGTAACAGCAGTAAAGTAACTCTTCTTGTGATGCATCTATGTTTTTAATGCCTCTTTTGCTTGATGAGGAAGCCAGTGGAGCTTTGAAAGCTTGTATGAAGTGCATTTTGTGCATTTTGGTTGGCCAATAAAAATATTATTCTTTTGTGGATTTGATCTGATTTTGCTCTAAGACTAGAACAGCTATCCCTGAATATGATTCTATGTGAACTTATTGAGGAACAAGACGCACTGTGTGTAATGTCAGCTACCTCTAAGAGGATATTTTTGGAATTGTTGGTAAGCTTTTGGAGAAATCCATTGTGCAGCTCTTGGTGGGCCACGTGTTCAGCTGTACAAATTTATCTATGTACTGCTTCAGACATTACAACAAAGTTACAAATAAGATAACCCCTAAGATATTTTATGAAATGTTACCCAATGCCATTTCCCCACCCCCATATTGATTTGCTGATTGAAAAAATGATGTGCATGGAATTATCCATAACAGTAAACCAAATGTCAATGTTTCTCCACTGTGACAACTCTTCTGGATTTACATAGATGTTATACAGTTTATAATTAAAGCTGAATTCAAAACAGACAGAGTGAAATAGCACAGGAACAGATTGCCTTGTAATCTTGTCACAGTTAATCGTAAGTGATGTATAGGTAAGGAAACAAAAATAGTTATGTACCAATAATGTAAAGCACTGGCTGTGTATCTGAAACAAGTATGATTCTAATTGTCTGCAAGGATAAGCCTGAAGTTGAATCTGGAGGAAGCAGGAAGGCAAGGAACTTGATGTACCTTTTGCAGTTGCAGTTTTGAGGAGAAAAACTGGTGGTTCCTGAGTGGTTTTCAGGGCTTTCATTTGGTCCTCCTATAGGCAATTCTATGGTCTCATGTAGCCCCTCTTGCTCCATGAGAGCACCCAAGTCTCTTTCAGCATTTTCATCCATATATAATAATAGTTGGTGAGTTTGGTGTCAGTGAGACAGTGAATCTATTTGAACATTCATCTGGTGCTAAAGTTTATCCTCCAAGTAGATTAGGTAGATAGCTGGTGGATAGCTCCTTTAAGGAGCACATTCACCATTCTCGTTGATATGGAAGATACAAGGAGTGTGCCATTTTTTTTGTTAGTCATCGTAAGTTATATCAAATTCATTAAATTGTACTTACAATACAATAACCAACACCGGGGTTGGCTCATGCCAAAAAATAAAGAATCAAAACTTACCCAGTACTTTTTCATTTGAATTTTGTAAATCTCAGAAGCCTCCCAAAGTCAGTTTTATGTTCAGTGCAAGGAAGCAAAACAAAGCCAGAAAGACTGCCTTTCTTCTTTAAATGAATGACTTCTTGCCATTAGGAGAGGAAAGTAGCAGAGAGAAAGCAGAATTCACTGGGAAAGCAAGAACAGAATTCTGGGAAATGTAGTTTGGAAAGGCGAGGAGCCCTATGCAAGATAATTCAAAAGGCCCTCCAGCATCAGAAAGCCCCAATCAGTATAGGAGAGGGCTATTCCTCTGTAGCAGCAGCCAGCCAGAGCGCCAATAAATTGTTGAATTTACAAAGAGGAGAACTGACTGATACTTCTAGTAAGAAAATCTCTGTGCTGGGCTGGGAAGAAATCCCTAAATGGAAGTTCTATTGGTTAATATGAGAGACATTCAATGAGATAGTTGTTGTGTTTCTTTTTTAAAATGGTTTTGTCAAAACTTTAAAAATTCCCTAAAATCAGTAGATGTATGAATATTTCTGAAAGTTGGGGGGAACGATCCACTGTTATCTTGTGTCATTGTATAGAAAATTCAAGGAGATAGCTCTTGTAGTTTCTTTAAAAATGTTGTTTATTATAACTTTGAAAATTACCCAAACATCCGTGGATAAGTGAAAATTGATGGACTAACAGTGGTAAATGTGTTCTACCATTGTAGCAAGTTTCATACCAATAGCTGTAAAAATTAGGGAGGAAGGAGCCTATGAGTTTCCCCACTTGCACAATTACTATAATAAAAAAGTAATGAAGTTTTACTAACTATACTTTAGACATACTTTAGAAACAAAATGCCAGAACACCCCAATCTTGTAATGATTTTTTTATTGATCACACATGCCTAGAAGATACAATTGATCATTGACTAAAGTCTTTATATTTATCATCAGAGCTGCAAGCCTTTTGAGCCTATTTTTGTTTCTGGATAAAAATGATTGACAACAATCTGCACTAGGCAAATTAATTTTACAGTGATTCTTATGTAGGGTGGAAAAAGTTGTGCCTGTCTACTGTTTACTTATTCAGCATGGGAGATCTGTTCCCACAAACCATATAGCTTAGATTCAGACTATTTTAGAGACCATATTTCCCTTTCCTGAACCCTAAGATCCACAAGAGAATCCATTCACACAATCTCACCACAGCCATAATTAGTGGGGATGGGGTATAAAAACCTCACAGTGATTGCTAATTAATTACTGTAACCCCTTTTCTAGAGAGACTAGAATGAGGCCTCCCCTTTTGCTATCCTTCCTTTGATCGGCAAAGATGTCCAAAAGGTTTAACATTTTCCAATAACAAACTTTAGAGGGTACTGCATTGCTGTTTATTGTACCGGTTAATTATTTTAAGATTGCTTTTATCTTTGCCTAGTTTGATTCTATTTTAATAATGAATGTGTATGTTTTTAGTTATATTGTTTTTGTATAAAATAGTTCGGTCACATTGAGTTACAACTTTAGTGGAAAGGCAAGGTAGAAATAAAGATCTTGGCTAATATTTGGTTAGTCCCAGAAAAAGTAGACCTATTATTACTATCATCATCATTATCATCATCATCAATCAACCCATTGTTGAATGGTAAGTCAACATTGAAATACAATAAATCCCATTGATTGAATGGATCCATTCTAGTCAGGAATAGCAACAAACTGCTGATGACGACAATTGTAATAATTGCCATTCTATACTGTAAATGCATAAGGATCTAAAGCTAAACACTCAAAATCCTCTGCTTGAATGGTCAAATGTGTGATTTAGGGTCCTTCTACAACAACATTTAGCCAAAGTGTGGGAGGAATCGGGAGGAATTGAGTTAAAGACTAGAAAAAGACTAGAAAACACACGTTTAAAAGGCACCCTTTAAAAGGAAACATGCACCTTTCCATGCCTGTGTATCCCAGTAGTCATGGAAAACATGTGCTTTCCTTCCCCCCCCCCCCCTGTGTGGACTCCTCTGGAGCATGTGCATTTCTTAAAAGCCCGAAACAGCTGATCAGCTGTCAAGTGTAGAAGCAGGTGACTCAGGGGAGCAGAAATGGAAAGTAAATACAACTCTCTAAAATTCTGTCTTTTACGTTTTGTAATGTTAAACAGAGCTTGAATTAACAATTGGGGGAAGACAGAGATCTGAGGGATTTTTTTAAAAAAACTGTTTGGTTATGTGCTGGACCTCATATGCACATATATGTCCACCCTCCATCTTAATCCACTTCAAAAAACCAGCTGTGAGGAAGGCAGGGAACTATGCAGTGGGATTGATAGGTCTGTGTTTGGATTCCCTTTGAGGTCCTGCATTTTTAAAGCCAAATTCTTTGTCTTGCTCCCTGGAAGTACCCAGAGAGAGAGGTGCGAGGGGATGGATCTGGTTATATAATTAGTTGAAATACTTTCTTCCTGTATTGTTAGTAGGATAAGAATAGAAAGCATTCAGAAATATTTGAAAAAAATTGTTCAAACCCATGTTTCTTGTGTATTGTAAAACCTTGAGAAATGGGGGTGCTTTGAATGCGATTTTCCTGCTTCTTGGCAGGGGGTTGGACTGGATGGTCCATGAGGTCTCTTCCAACTCAATAATTCTATGATTCTATGAAAGAGAATCTGTTTTCCAGCATAGATAATATTGTTTTCTGTGTAGAAAACTATGTAAGAATTTTGTGAATTTTGTGCATCTTCAGCTATAGCATTTTCTGCATTGTAAATAGCATTTTCTGTGCTGAGTACATCTTTGCAGCAATATTAGTAGAAAATGCTGTTTTGGGCTATGTGTGAATTTTGTGCAGAATAAGCACTGAATTGTAAATAATTTTATTCTGTGTGGTTTTCAAAGACTGTGTTCCTCCAGGAAAGAAAACTGAAAAATGCTGAAATTGTTTGTTTCTTCCTTTGAGGAGTAAATAGCTTTTGAATAGAAACATTTTTAAAGAAAACACCTCTGGTGAACATCCAACTTTTCTGGGCCATTCCTTCAATAATATGTTTTCAAATCTATACAGGGATAACTGAAACATGATGGAAGAAAGTCATTCCTCAATCCCTATTCTAATACATAACCTGTTTTCAAGTACTGGCATGTTTTGCTTTGTTTTTATGTTATATAAAATTGTAGCCAGCTGGTATTTATTTACAGCCATGCTGTGCCATCAGTGTTCACCTTTACTTGCAGATTCCCCCAAAGATGCTACTTGCCATGACAGAATAAGTTAGTGTTTAATTAGAGAAGGCATGCCGAAGAGGGCAAATGACTAGTTTTCACTAACCTATGTACTGACCTGCTTGATGTTCGTCTCAGTAAGAATGTTTTTTAAGACTAAGGACATTGTGTGTTATTTCCGCATGAGACATAATGAAGCTCTAAGTGGCAAACCAATTGTGACTGAGAGGATCTTGTACATCACTCGGCTTGCTGATTCTGTGTGCAAGGGAACATCTTTAGCAAAATAAAAGACCTTGACTTCATAATATCGGCACTTATAACAAATGCCACTGTATGAGAGTATCATGAAAATGCTTGGCTCTAAATTGTCTGTTTTTCCCTTCAGCTGCAAATGGAAAAGACAATAATGAATTGTATTGGGCTATTTAAATATAACAAAACAATAGGGTTGTCTTTAAATGCAAGGCTCTTTTTGTATTATCTGAAGAGAGCTGATGATTTTATTTTATTTTTTTGCTCTTCATCGGTTGTAGGAGTTCTCAGTGGAAAGATAAATGTTTTCATCTCCTGAAGGCTTTTGGCCATTTTTAAATTGGGGTTTCTTATTACTTCATAATGAGCTCTTAAGTAATGTTGGAATATAATTGTCTGCCTTGTGACTATTGTAGTCACAAAACAAATATGCTGGATGGGACAGAAAGCTTTCACCTTCAGTGCTCCATCCAACTGAGCTCAAGGCCTGCTTTTTCATAGTCATATTCCTTTGCTCAGCTGCAAAAATGCCTGGAGTCAAAGATTGCTCATGCACATCCTCCTTTTCTCACATGAATATTCCCTTCTCCAGTTTTTTTCTCTCTAAACCATGGTTCATTTTCTAGGATCAAGAAAGAACTTTATATTTATTTTATGTGTGTATGCCTGTTTCTGTATTTCTGGCACCCAAGTTACAGGTTTTTAGGTCTTGCTTTAAAGAGTAGATCATCACTTCATACTCCATGGCAGGCACCAGATTCTTTGGTAAGGCTGGAGCTTTGCAGACAGTTCTGGCTCTTTCTTAGCTCAGTGAGCACTGTGGGTTTGATGGAATTTCTCCACTACAGCCCAATTACGTGTGCTCTATTTCCTTCTTGCTGTTCACATACTTTCTGCCAATTAGCAATTAAGGACCATCTTTATTCTGCAGTTTTTGAACTTCCCTTTTTGGCAATGTATGTGTCATTGAGTTAATTTCTAACAATTGACTTGACCAGTCCTAAAGAATGTTAAAGATAGAAGATGTCTCAGCATGTTCCAATGAAGTGAAATTGTCCATAAGACCAAATGTGGCCAGAGGGTGTGTAGGGTAATCTTATTAGTCCTGGGAGTATCAGGAACATGACCATGACCAGTGCAAATAATAATATATATATATGACCTCACCAGATGGACAATATACTTCTGGGAAGGCTTCATGCCTCCAAAAGAAGTTGAAGCATTGCAGGAGGCAGAGATGGCAACACAAGAGGTTTCTCATGTTGCATAGGAAACAATGGGGGAAAGTTGGGTGACAATGCTGGGAAGAGGTAAGGGGGAAGGTGGGTGATGTGGGACATGGGATGACTGATTACCCCTGCTCACTGGATTCGCTATGATGCATAATGAATCCCATCTTTAATGTGATGAGGTCCATAGTGATCACTCCTACCCTTGCTAGGTTGTAGCCTTACATTACAGCATGTAGACCTGGCTTGAGCAGGTTGCGAAATGGACAGAAGAGTGGTTTTAGAGTTTGCATCCATTCACAGATAGTCTTTCATTGCTAACATTACTATTTAGTTTCAGCCTTTTATCACAATTTTGTGTAGATCTAATACCACAGTATGATGTACCTAGGGTCCAGGAAAAGCTATAGGAAGCACATTTGTCTAAGAGTCAAAATGCAGGTATCCTGCTCAAAATTGGGTAGAAATTGGGGCAGGACACCCTCAGTTGGGCTCTCTGATGTTAGCATTGTAGAAATAAGTACAAGATGTGTTTCCCATTTGGGTTTTGCGAGGTAGAGCTAGGATTTGAAGTTTTGACCCCAGATCTTTATACAACCAGGGAAGTGATGTTGTGATATATAGATATAGATATGGATAGTTTTGATGCTCAAATGGCCTACATCTTTCCATATAGATGAGGAGGAATGCTATGAATTAATTTTATTCATGCTTGAATGCCTTTTTTTCTTCCTTGGCATTTCTTTATTCATAGGTCTTAGCATTATTACTTGATTTCTTCCTCTTATGTGTGTGTGTGTGTACATATACACACATACATGCAGTATTTGGCTGGAGTTACACTTTTGAAAATATATCTGTTCCAACTTATATACAAATTCAATTTAAAAACAAACCTACAGAACTTATCTTTTTCTTAACTTGGGGATTGCTTGAAGTTGGGACTGGATTTGGAAATACTGTCCCTTATTGTGCTTATTTCAGCATTTTTTCCTATAGAAGTGGCAAGCAAATAAAGATGGTGGTGGCAGAGTCAAGTAAAACTGACTCAACATCCTATTTTATTCTTTTCTCTTACTCCAACCATTTCACTTCTTTCAAAACCAGCTTGACTCTGTCCTTGCCCACTCCACTCAGGGCAGTGCTTCATCCTCAATATGATGGTTTTCTCTTTCCTTAAATGAAAGGAAAAAATGGAAAAATAACTTTTAAAAATGGTGAGAAGAACCTCACAAGTACATCAAATTCCCCAGAGAGACAAACTAGGAGGAAAACAGATCTATAAGTATCTTTCTGAATGAAATCTTTGTTATGTATAGGCTTCTTTCCTCTGCAGGTAGCATGGCAAAGGGGTGTGAAAGGGGCACCAAAGGTGAATAGGTCTGAGATGAGACATGATTGATTTTTTTCAAGATGATTTATTTTAATAGTAACTCTTTTCATTCTGAGGTGCACACTAAAAGTCATCTTCTTCTTTTTCTTTTGGTGGCAGCATGCCAAGAAAGAAAGAAAGAAAGAAAGAAAGAAAGAAAGAAAGAAAGAAGGAAAGAAAGAAAGAAAGAAAAGAAAAGAAAAGAAAAGAAAAGAAAAGAAAAGCAGGCAAGCAAGCTCTGGAAGATTACAGGAGTCTCATTTCATGTTTATGGATTACTGTCAAAGCTGTTTGGGCTCAATGTCAACCATGTGCCGTAGGGCTAGGACTTGCCATCGATGACTGCAAATCCGATGCTGCTTAATGAGACATCTAAAGATCTGTGGGCTTTTTATTGATATATCCAAAACAATGTATTCAAAGTGCATGTGTACTTCATTACTGTGCAAGATCATCCACTGCATTCCATTACCAAGGAGATAAATCTGAAATTGTTGTTGATGTGAGAAAGGGGCATCATTGGTTATTGTAATAGTTGCTCTCCAGGGCATGTGTGTATGGAGACTGAACTGCTGCTGCTCAATGCAGCTGGGAAAATAAAATTGAGGATGATCCTCCTACCATAGATGGGAAATGATCATAACAAGACTGTGATTATACTCAGGTATCAGGAGAGATGCATGACACTCTGTGATAACTATTCTGGAGGGGAATCATCTGTCTTCCAATAACCTCTGATAATAATGGCTAGAAATCTATCAGTGCCCTACACTAGCAATTGCACTTTTCCTATACTTGCACAGCAGAAGGCAAACAAAAGCTACCAGCTTTTAACAGCTAAATTCTCCAGTCCTTTAATTCTTCCATGGTTGCTGTGATGGTGACTTTTTTATCCTAATACAACTGCCTGCACTGGAGTAATTACACTGATGCAGTATGGCTATTTTGGCCAACAAAATCCTGGCAAAATTACTCTCCTTTAAAAGCAGTAATTCTCCAGCTGTTTGCAAAATGTATTATCCTGCTTATGCGGACAGAGTTCTCTCCTCAAACCTCATGAACACCAATGAGATGCTCATAAAATATACCACATAAGGGATATTAAAATTAGATAAGATATTGTCCCATTATTATATGTAGAGTGGAGTTCAGGGGTTTTCAAAAGACTAACATTTTGGTTTAACATAATGAGTGATGGGTTGCTTCCATTGGAAGTCCTTGTTTAAAAAGAAATTGCTTAGTATACTTGATGTAATGGGTCAATGTATTTTAACTTTCTCATCTCTCTCTCTATATATATACACACACACACACACACACACACACACACACAAACGGAGGTGGGGGGCAGTCCCACATCTGACTTAAAATGGCTCACAGATAAGAATGGAGGTGATACAACAGGAAGAGAGAGAAATCTATCCCTCAGAAAGGAAATTAATTTCTGAAAAGAGTTACCTTAAGGAAAAGAGGTCTCCGCTGAAGCTTTCTCTACAATCCTTGTTTCCACAACAAGCCACATTTTTCAAAATCTAATTATGACAGGGACAAAAATTGAGGTGAGATCTTCTGAACAGGGGCACAGATAGCAAAACAAACACTACAGGTGTGTGTGTGTAGCTGGAGTTACACTTTAAAATGCACCTGCTCTGACTTACAAACAAATTTAACTTAAGAACAAAGATACAGAACCTATCCTGTTCATAACTTAGGGGTTGCCTGTATAAGGTGAACTCAGTGAACAGAGAGGATCCCATAATATTGGACTACAGCAGTTAAAATAGTTTTCACCTATATTAATTCTACAGAGTAGATCTTCTTGTCTTTCCAAGAGAGTTGCAGGACCAGCATTGAAGTGATGATTCTCTGCCATTAGCTTTGCTGGATTGGCCACATTGTCTGAATGTCCAATGACTGTCTCCCAAAGCTACTGTACTCTCAGTTCAAGATCAGAAACAGAATGTCTGTGGACAGCAAAAGAGATTAAAGATGGGTTTACAGCAAACCTTAAAAATGTGGAATAAACACAGAGAACTGTGTTAACAATGTATTAGGAATTTTGAAGAGGAACTAAGAGAGGGCAAAGGGTATAAATGTGACAAGAACAGCACATCAAGCAAACCCTTGTCAGACTACCTTCCATCTGAAAATGTTTCCTTCACTGCAAAAGAAAGACCATGACTAGATCTACACAGTCACTTATGGACCCAGTACCAAGACTCTACCCTTGAAGACAATCATACTCGGTCATGAGGGATCACCAGTACTATAGTACAAAGAAGATGCACCCTGAATCAGAATGAAATGGTTGACTCAGGGAGTGGTTTGTTATATCATGAAAAGGCAGCAGGTTCTTACAATGGAGAAAATCAGACTTACACTATCGTATCTCATTTTTATGATTATTGCACTGTTTGGAATCCTGTCCCAACCACAGAAGAACCAACTTCCACCCCACCTCAAATCTCACTCTGTAAGATTCCCTTCCTAATCTGATCATTTACATATTGTCAATGGGTGTGGTGATGGGTTGGAATGCAGCCATTAATTTTCTTGTAGAAGGACATTTTAGAGCAATGTAATTTGCAGAGTGCTAGCAATGCCCCTGGAGGTCTCTGCAGATGCTTCTTGCAGTGTATTCATCTACAGTGAAATGGCTGAAGATATCCCTGCTTGTCACTTATTCTCTGACAACACAGAAATGGCCATATTTAGGAATGATTAATGGTTTACAAGACAGGGTAAAACTGAGAGACATAGCTATGGAGATGTAACTTCGTGATACATATATGCATCTCCTGGGTGTTATTTTTACAGCTAGATAGAGGGAGATGTGCTTGTGGATTTTTATGTCTTGTGTGCCAAAATAACATGGCTGGGTTTGACAACACAACAAAGAAAGTAACATTTTTGGGTTGAAGACTATATCCTTCAATTGGATGACTGGAGATGTGCCATTTGTTGTCCCACCTTTGGCAGAAACATGTCTTAGGGCTTCCCTAAAGTGATTCAGGGAAATTGGAAATAACATGGGGATAGGATACAAAAGTAAATAGGTCAAAGGGTTCAAAAAGGAAGGTGTGAGTTAGTTTTACCTTTGCAATGTCCTTGCATAAGGTTGTCTTTGTTTCTAAGAAAGAAAGTCTGAAATGTTCTATGGCCGAAACAACGTGCCATTGAAGTCAACAGGGTGTCTGTGTCTTATCAGTCTTTTGAGGACTACTCCAAAGCACATTGAAGTTTGAGAGGAAACCCCTACTGATTTCAAGGAGCTTTTGATCCTGTCTTTGGTGGGGGAGAAAGGAACGAACACTGACATTGACATAACGGATGCTGAGGTTAATCAATATTCAACCCCCATTGGCTGTAAATGATTTGAAGAATGTTTAGTTCTAAACATGACTGTGGAACAGAAGGAAACCTTTAAGATGAATAATGTGTCTTGATGAATATTTTATGTAGCCAAATGCAACCTCTGAAACTGGTGAAATTAATGATCTGCTCCCATTGTGGTCATGACATATGCAATGCAACCTGAATTTAGGAAAATGACTTTTGGGGAGAGGGGATGAGTACATCCGAAATCCTCAAATCAAATCAATATGGTGCATTTTTCTGAGACCATTAGGCATGAAAAAATGAAAAAAGAGAAAAAATAATAGGCTGGGCAGATGTGCAACTCAATTGAGATAAAATGAGAGCATTTCTATAGTTCTCAGATAACATCCGTTATGTCAATGACAGTGTTCGTTTCTTTCTCCCCCACTCTGAGCAGTAACTCAAAACTTTAGTTGAGTTTCTAGAAAATTTAGGCATCCAAAGAAAAGGGGAAGGCATAGAGTTCTTATAGCCAATATAAGAACTCCTATTTTTTGTGATGGGGCCATTCCTCGTCTTGGTATGATGGGGCCATTCCAGCTCTGTTCAGTCATACCAGAAGTAAAGTGACACGGGTGAGGTTCCCCTCTTCTTCTCTTCTTGTGCCCCCTCTTCTTCACTATCTCAAAGCTGTCTGTTTTCTATTTATTTTATATTTTACAGTTATATTTGCACTTTAATAATTATTCAAAACAGGAATTGCAAATTGCTCTTAAAGAAAAAGAAAAAGAAACACTGAAACAGCAGAAATGCAATTGCAGGGCCAGAAACTGTCAAACTGACATAATTGTGCAGTTGAAGAGAGGTGTGATATCAAAGGATTTCAACCCAGTATGTATTTGCTATGAATAATAGCACAACTGCAGTGGAAGAACAAAATACAACAAAGCCTTTACATATTATCAGTTGAGTAGTGCTTTAAGTGTTTGTGTGTATGTCTGGAAGAACTCTTTCATCTCTTTATGTATTAAAAGTTACATAAAAAGTTGGTATGTAACCATTTTAGATATAGGGCCTCTCCATCTGGACTTAACCTTATCTTCTTCATATGGAGGATGAGCCAGTGTTATCATTGTTGTATCATCATTAGCATTATTATTTGGATATTTTTTGTTAAGTCACTGCATTAAGGGCATGCTTCATTTTGTGGGGCAGATTTTTTTGTGGGGTTATTTGATTACTTCTTTTGCAAAACTGCAATTTGTTGTCAGTTCCCTAGAATTAATCCAAAATAGCTTCCCTGTTCCCTGAGGAGATCAAGCTGTAGGCCAGTCCAATTCTCCCATGCTCTGAAAAATAATAATGAGGGATGCATAAATCACTTCAGAAAGTTATAAATAATAGGCATTCATCAAAAAATTACCAAAGTGCTAACCATGTCAGACTGTGGTAGTAAACGCAACAATGACTCCTGTGGCAAAGGGGGAAAAGATAAATTCAAAAATTAAATTTATTAAAAGACCTTTTCTCTATTGTGCTGGACCTTATCTAGCAAATTATTTTTCATGCAAAGCTGAGTAGAAATAACAATTACTCACTTTGAGTTTTAGTGAGCTGGGAATTAGGATCTGTGACTACCGACAACCTGACCTAAAGTGGATTGCACCAGCAATGGGGTGGGCAAGCTGTACTGGGACATGGGAGAAAGCCTTCTCAGCTGGGGTACTCTAGTTATGGAATACCCACCTTAATTGGCAGCAATACTGGTTTTTAGGTGACAGGGGATTATATATATATGTGTGTGTGTGTGTGTGTGTGTGTGTTATATGTGTGTGTGTGTGTGTGTTTATCAAGGCCTTTGGACCTCATTGATTGGTTTCAAATATAATCTACACATAGCATTATATTTTTAATCTCTTAAAATCCATTTTACCTGGTTATTATTTGTTTAGTGTACAGCATGACCCTTATAACTGAAAGGGATATGTTCTTAAACATACACAGCCCATTGAGACCTGAAACAAAAGTAGCAGCAAACCTTATACTTTTGATTATATCCAATCTAGAAGCATATCATAGAACTGAACTGGAAGAGAAGCCCACAAACACACTGGGGGGGGGGGGTTATATAATGTGGGTAGATGAAATCATGAATATTAAATCCATATATTATCAAAACCCCAGGACCCCAAAGAGGACCCCAAAACCCACAGCCATGGAAAGGACTCAATAGTCAAGTAAAAGAACAACATTTCACTCAGAAACCTAATTTGGTCTAACCACCACAGATTACTTTTAGCCCGGACACACAAATTTCAAAAGCACTTATATACTCATCAGAGAGAAACATAGGGAAATCCTATTACCCTTCTAGCTAATTGTCCAACACCCTGCCTTTGTCCTTCTTTTGGGAACCCATTCAGACTGGTTAACACCAATTGCTAACCGTTGTTTCAGCAACATGGACCATTGTCCTCACCCAGATTGGAGAAACTAACATCAAGTTCAAGGTCAAGTTCACTTTATTACAATCAATGACCAGCTCATAAAAGCTCACATCATTAGCACCCAATAGCTCAAAGCTTGCCCAGGTTTGTCCCGTTCCCAAACCCATGAGAGGTGCAACAAGCAACAGCCACAAAACTTCAAACTGAGCAATGACTATTTATAAAAATCCTTCCAAATCCAGAGATTAATCAGTAACAGTAGTGGACAGCACTTCTTGACTAAACAGCAAGTGGATCCTAGCCGGACTCAGTCTGAGCCAATCATCTTCCAGGGCAGCAAAGTTCTTTCTTTCAAACTGCAGTCAAAGTGCTACAAATATTTCTGTATGTTTCAATAAGTTATGTCACCCTGTAGAGTGCAGACTCTGCTGACATCCACTTTGGCCTTTGTTCCTTTTGTCTTCAAACCATGTCTTTTTTTGGTTTTTGGAGCTTAGCACGTTGGGCCACAAATTCGTGGTTTTTGAACTGAAACCACTTAACAAATTGATAAGGGAATCTTTCAGTGTTTAAATTATTTTTATTGTTTCAAACTGTTTTAACTTGTTCAGTTTTTTAAATTAGACTTGTAAGTTATCAGATACAGAGCAGGATAAAATATTTTGATAATTAATAAATATGCAAATGGGAATTATAGTGCCTCCAGAGCTTTACTGTTACCTGAAGAGGAACTTCTGCATGGAAAAGGCAGACTCAGCAACTCACTCCTTGGCTACTGAAAAAGAATGCTCAAGGGATGGGGTATTGGGAGAAGTTCATTTGTGTGTGATCCTCCATGCGGAAAGGAATATATGTCAGGGATGTATTGCCCTGCAGCAGTAAAAATAATATTGATTCCTATCCCAGCCTTTGAGATATACGTTAAAGCAGGGAAAACACAGAGGTTATGTTTTCAACTTTTACGCTTAGTTTAGTAAGTGGGATAAATCTCTTCCCTTTCATCTTTGTCCCATGTTGCTTGTTTGTTTTTTCTTGCCTGGAAAGTAGTTATGTCTTCATATGGTTGGCTAGCACAAGTGATAAAGCAGGCACTATCATACTGACTGTTCATGCATTCCTCTTGAATCGGTAGGATGATCCCAAACCTCACAGCAGCAGAGGAAGGAAAGATATGTGAAAAGGAACATTCTCAATTAACCTTGGCCAAGAGAGCAAGGGTCAAGGTTGAAAGGATACCTTACAATGTAAAGATTATGTAGAGGTAGGCATTCGATAAATTAGAACCACTGTACATCTATACTGGGAAAACAACACTTTCTGGCCTATAGGACATAATTTTCAATAGGATTCTGGTTTTTGTTAACCTACCACACACCCTGTGATGTGCTGATTTTAGCTATAGAATAGATGTAGAATGTATTCCAATATATACATTCTATGTGGTCATAGGAAAGACATTTCAATATTTATCTGGCCAAATATGCTATTACCCATCTGGCATTTTTTTTAAAATCATTCTGTTCTTTTTCTTTCAACTTTTATTATTCTTTGAATATACGAGCCTTTTATCTTTCAAAGGTATATTATCCTTCTAAATATAAGCCTTTTTTTTGGCCTTGACTTTGCCAACAATATAGCCTTTATTTTTGGTTTCCTTTATGTCTTAATTCTTTTTGAAATATAAGACAATACAGAATCTCATCGCATGAGGTTTGGACTCTGTCCTACGATGCTTCCAAGATGGAGCCAGCCAGGAGCTTATTGGAGCCCTTCACATGATGCAGGGCTACTTCCAGTGGGACTCCATTCTGGCTCCATCCTGGAAGCGCCCTAGGACAGAGCCCAGAGAACATGGGAGGCTCCCTGTGTTCTCATTAGGGAAGCCAGGGAAGTGCAGAGGGAAGCTGGGCAGCGATGGTTTCCCCCATGGGAGTTTTGTTCAATTCCATCATTGGTGGAGTTTAGAATGCTCTTTGATTGTAGATGAACAATGAATCCCAGCAACTACAACTCCCAAATTACAAAATCAACTCCCCCCCCCCCCCCAACCGTACCAGTATTCAAATTTCGGCATATCGGGTATTTTTGCCAAATTTGGTCCAGTGAATGAATATGCATTCTGCATATCAGATATTTACATGACAATTCATGACTGTAGCAAAATTACAGTTATGAAGTAGCAACTAAAATAATGTTATGGTAGGGGGTCACCACAACATGAGGAACTGTATTAAGGGGTCACTAGGAAGGTTGAGAAACACTGGTAAAGCTGGACTGGAAGGGAATACTGGAGAACTGACTTTCAAATCAGTAGAATTATCTATACCAATTTTTCCTTAAAGGGCTGAGGATGTTTGATGTTTCATTCGAGATGTACTGTACGTTTTACCCAGTTGAAAGCACAATCTATCTCCTACCCTGCAGGACTCACCGCTTTCCTATGAGAGATCCTCATCCATGATCTTTTAGTGACAAAAATCAGGAGGTTCTTTAGCATAAATGAATCTCAGTTGTCAAGAATTAGTTTTACTGGAGGAATGGTGATGACCTATGCCAGATTTGTGGTTACTAGGCCCTTGACAATATCCTCCCTCCCTAAAACCGACTTCCATTAAACCCCATATTTCCTGAACATACCTGCTTCTTGCCTTTAGCCTGAAAAGTTTTTAAAAAACCCAAATAATTGTGTATTTTTTCATCAACCAAATTCAACCATAGGACCTCTTTTTGCTGAGCCCCCTTACTGTGTGTATAATTAAAAAAGAGAGTGCTTTTTCTGTTCACTGTGAAACCTCACTTATTCCTTCTGACTGAACTGTTTTGACATCACCAATCTTTTAAAAATGTTACAAGTGTTCCAGCTGTCAAGGGAAAATGGTCACAATTGAGTGCAGACAATCAATCTCAGTCTATATGGGCAGGAATCAGATTTAATCAGATTGAGGGCAAACTCACTGAAATCAGGGGACATAAATGAGTGGAATATCTGGGTGGAGTCTTAACTTTCTATTCTTGTTGAAAAGAGATATGAACTTTTTAAATAGCTCCCTGATTACTCAGTCTTCTACACACTCACTGACACCTGTTCAAGATCAGATAGGTATTAGTTGAGTATCACTTATGCAGAATTCTAAAATCTGAAATACTTCAAAATCAAAAATTGTCTACATTGGTGGCTTGTGATGCCTTTGTTTTCTGGTGGTCAAGACACACAAACATAAAACATTTTGTTTTATGCACAGAATTATTTAAAAACATAGTATATAAAATTACCTTTAGGTTATGTTTATAATTTCTATGTGAAACATCGATCAATTTCATGTATACACTTGGGTGCCATGTTCATGATATCTCATTGTGTGCATATATGTAAATATGAGCACTGAAAAATCTGAAAAAATATCTGAAACCCAAAACACATCTGGCCCTAAGCAATTTTGACAGAAATACTCAGCCTGTATTGGGATGAAGAGAGAGCTATCAGAAGTACAGAAACAGAACTGCCTAATGGGAAGGAACTTAGTTTGGCAGCAGAGTTCATGCTTTGCATACAGAAAGCTTCAGAATCAATTCCCTTCAGCACTAGTTAAAAGTAATTCCAATAAAGGACTAGAATACTATTTTCTGTGTAAATAGTTGCTGCTGCGGAAAAGAGACAAAATCTGAGCTGAACAGGCCAATAGTCTGGCTCAGTATGAAGTAGCTTCATGTCTTACTGTGCACCATAACTGATTCTGAACATGATTCTGAGCATAATTGAGGGTACCTTCTCAGACAAAAAATATCAAGGAATTTTGAGAGAAGTCAAAGGAATTTCAGTAGAAGTAATGGCATTATTTACAAGAGGTTTGGGAG
The DNA here is from genome assembly GCF_037176765.1 of Anolis sagrei. Taxonomy (NCBI): domain Eukaryota; kingdom Metazoa; phylum Chordata; class Lepidosauria; order Squamata; family Anolidae; genus Anolis; species Anolis sagrei. The sequence goes on from NC_090022.1 coordinate 142,060,315, forward strand.
TTGCACATCATTATATCTTGCTGGATAATAATACTCTTCTATCCAAGACTCCACAGTTCTGGATTTCAAGGTGTCCTCCTGGAGTTCCATGTCACATTGAATATTTCCAGGATGTTTTGACAGCCTGATTTCTCTGTGGGCATCCAGAAAGCCAATTAGAAGCAACTCTTCACCTCTCCTTAGCTAGAAAAACATGTATCATCATCCATTGCTCAAATGATAATAATCATCTTCAGGGCTCCTCTTCACAGTTCTTCTGTCTTAATATGTAATGGTCAACTGTGGTGCCTCTTGAATTGAATGCCCAGATTTTCCCACCACATGAAAAATGTTCATGCTCTTTCTTGGCATCACATTAAGGCATTTCCTTTTGGTTTTCTCAGGGCTTCCAAAATGTCACTTAAACCAGTTTTGATTGGCAGATTTCTATCGATTTTGCTAACACTATTGCTTCGATCTGTTTTTATTGTTCTGCTGAGTTAATTTTATGTATCACTGGTTTTATTCTCTGTTTGTTTTTATTAGTAATGTATTGGCTCTCCTGAGAGTTTTGTAAACTGAAGGGTGGTATGTATAAGAAAAAGTAAAACTAAAGCAGGGATAACTATAAAAAGATGAGTATAGCCAAGGATTACATTAGTCAACAGAGGTTGATTATGACATTTGGACAGACAGCAGATCAATCAGAGGAGCTTAACCCTGCTAAATTTCAGGCAGTTAGAGACACTGGGTTTTATGCTAGTTATAATTAAAAGATCGTGATGTTATACAGCATCAGGCTTTGAGATGTGGCAGCCTAATTCAAGGTGAGTTATTTTGCTTGATTTGGAACAAAACGTTTGTTGTGCTAACCACCCTTAAAACTGATATTAGGAATATGCTTATTTGCTAATTTTGTTCTTGAAGAAAAGCAAAAACTAATTTTAGCAATTTTCTTCAAAAAATATGTTAATACATGATTTTTTTAAAAAATATATAATTACAGTTCAGGACTTATTCATACATGACATTTTTGCAGAGAAAACAGTATTTTCTGAATATACAACATTTTTCTTTTTGCTAACCTGATTTTTACTGTGGACAAAATACTCTTTTCTAAATAAAAATGTCACCAATTAATTTTGTACAAAACACGTACAAAATTGTAATAAACCCTACTGGAACATCTCAACAGGCATTTTGCTCTGTCTCCCCCCCCCCCCCTCCCCAAGTAGGTAAGTAAATAAACAAATAAATATAATGGAACTAAAAACCAAATATCCTTTACAAAGAGCCAAAATAGAGAGAGAGGTAAGGGATATGGGAAATGCCATTAACTAACCAAATGTCTACTAAAAATTGTTGAAGATAACATAGAAATACTCAAATTATATGAATAAGAATTAGTGAGAAATTGTACGATGTCTGATTGTTGGGCTAAGACTAGGGCCCCTTCCACACAGCTGAATAAAATCCCACATTATCTGTTTTGAATTGAAATATATGGCAGTGTGGACTCAGATAATCCAGTTCAAATCAGAAATTGTGGGATTTTCTGCCTTGATATTCTGGGTTATATGTCTGTGTGGAAGGGCCCGAGGACTCTGGAAAAACTAGGACTCCCCAATCGACCATGGAAACCCATTGGATGACCTTGGGCATGTCGCTTTTCTTGGCCTCAGAAGAAGGGAATGGCAAACCTCCACTGACCAAATCTTGTCAAGAAATTATCCTAATAAGTTTGCTTTAGGGCCACAAATGAAGCAAAAATTGAACATGTGACTGGATGAATAAAATGTTAGTAAAAAATATTGAAATTTGGATACTGGTAGATGATAAAAGGAGAGGTGCAAACTGCAAGAAACAAAGAAACATTTGTGGCCAGATACCTACAAAGCTTTTTCGGGGAAATTTGCTCCTGTTAAAAAGGACTAGAAAAAGAGCAATACATTTGTTCCCACTGGCCCACACTTCCATGTTGACACTGGTGATACTAAGACTTTGACCTCACACTGGAAGCCAGAACAATAAAAATTGATTCCCAAGTTTCTACACTCTCTCCCCCCTTGTATGCCTTGCAGAATTTTTGAACCACGGCCTCTTTTTGAATTTTTGAACTACAGCTGATTTGGGTTAGTGTGGACTTCATTTAACCCGATTCATTTATCAGTTTCAGGATTTGGACAAATTGTTTGTAGAGCCAACATAGTGTAGTGCTTTGAGCATTGAACGATGAGTCTGGAGATCAGAGTTTGAATCCCTGCTTAGTTGTGGAAAACCATTGGGTGACCTTAGGCCTGCCACATACTTTCATCCTTATAGGAAAGCAAAAGCAACCCCCCTCTGAACAAATCTTGCCAAGAAAATCCCATAATAGGTTCATCTTAGAGTTGATATCCATTGGGAATTATCTGAAGTCACACAGCAGCAGCAACAACAACAACAACAACAACAACAAGTCTTTGTTGTATAGCTTCCTATAGAAATTTCATCTTATGATGTATTCAGTGCAGTTATCCCTGCTAATAGTACATTTTGTATTGCTGTAAGTTTAATGTATTCGTTTATTGTATATGTGTTTGGCAACATTTTAAAAGTATAATGTATAGCAACTAAAAACATTTGTATTCTCTAGAGTTACAAGGTTCAACTATAATCCATATGCAGCCACAGAAGATATAACTTACTTTATTTTGCAAGCCTCTGCCAAGGATACATATTCAAAGATCTCTGTTTAGCTTCAAAGCCTCAAAAAAATTGAAACACGGCGTTTTGAGGTTTTGTTCCAACACAAAAGAATTAAGATGAAACAAAGTTATTATAAGATCTTTCATTGTCGCTATAGTAACTTGCTTTCTCAGAATTTTCAAGGAAAACATGCTCTTATCTGCATAACAGAATATGGCTATTTGGCTCTGTTGATGCATCCAAATCGGACACATATACCAGGCAAACTTGATTTATCACATTTAAATCATTCTTTTGTTCTAGGAGCTCAGTATAATGTATCACTTCTTTTCATTCTCATAACCTTCCTATGAGATAAGTCAAGCTGCGAGATATTGATAGGATATTGGCTGAAAGATATTGACACCATGTGAATGTTCAGTTGCCATTTGAAAGTCAGCCTTGGAAAAACCCTGCAAGAGCCACTTGGACCCAGGCAGAAGGGGCATCTGAGATTGGGCTGTGATGGAAAGGGCAACTGGGAGTTATTCTCTTGGCTAAATACATTCTCTGCTCATCTTCTAGGATCTTCCTTGCAGTAACCTCTCTAGAGCATCAGACTTTATTGTGGTTAACACAGAAGGGGAGATGTATTCATCAAAAGAACTGGGTAAAACAAAATATTTAACTGTTGTCAGATTGAATTTCTTATTGCTCTGCTTTGTTGTCATTGGGCTACAGCGTCAAGGTTTGCTGCTACCACCTCCTTCATCTCTATTTGTTTGAGTAAATCAATCCTATGAGACCCTATAGTGCTGGGGAAAATGGAAGGAAAAAGGAAGAGGGGCCAAACAAGGGCAAGATGGATGGATGGTATCCTTGAAGTGACCGGCTTGACTCTGAAGGAGCTGGGGGAGGTGGTGGCTGACAGAGAGTGCTGCCTCCAGAATATCCTGCAAATCTCTTGGGTAGACAAGGGAACAAATGTCTACATGCTGAAAGAAGCAAAGACCACCAGGACTGAAGCAATGGTCCTCCACCATCAACTCCGCTGGACCAGCCACATTGTCCGGATGCCCGACCACTGTCTTCCAAAGCAGCTGCTCTACTCTGAACTCAAGAACTGAAAACAGAATGTTGATGGGCAGGAAAAGATATTTAAAGATGGGCTCAAAGCCAACCTTAAGAACTCTGGCATAGACACTGAAAACTGGGAAGCCCTGGCCCTTGAGCGCTCCAGCTGGAGGTCAGCTGTGACCAGCAGTGCTGTAGAATTTGAAGAGCCACGAATGGAGGACAAAAGAGAGAAATGTGCCAAGAGGAAGGCATGTCAAGCCAACCCCGACCGGGACCACCTTCCACCTGGAAAGCAATGCCCTCACTGCAGGAGAAGATGCAGATCAAGAATAGGGCTCCACAGTTACCTACGGACCCACCGCCAGGACACCGATCTTGGAGGAGCCTCATCCTCGGACAACGAGGGATTACCTAAGTAAGTAAGGAATATAACACTCCAGTGCTCTGCCCTCCCATCCTCTCTCTGAAAAGCTTCGCAAGGGAAGAAAAAGGGTTGTGCATTTTAATAACTTTTCTGTTATTTTATTTGCCTTTGAGGAAGAAGCATGCAGGCAGAAGTTAAAGCTTCCACTCAGAATCTGTACCTTTTTAAAAACCTGCACATCCTGTCCTGAATACAGTAAGGACCCCCTTTTAATCACCTTTTTAAATCATAAGGAATTATTTAGCATTTTCCTCCTCTTGCTGTCCATTCAAGTTTTAGAGAAACGTCTTCCCACTAAATTTTGCTCCCAGTGCCTCCTTGAGGTTACAGTTCTTCCTCTCTCCATTTCTTCCAATCAAGAGTAAGTGGACAGCAGCTTGTACAAATGGGAATATATACAGAGATAGATAGAATATAGGCCATTACTCTTTATTCACTCAAGAAACATAATTTCCCAGTGTTACAAACTGAATGACTCTCCTTTTTATTTTTTTAGAGTAATGGCTTTGCTTTTGCTTTTCAAGTCATTGCTGTGCACAAACTTTGTCAGTTTCTTATTTTCTTCCTCGGGGAAATGTATGATGTGGTTTGACTTCACTGTCTTCATTGGTCTTGGGAAGGCTGGCACACAGAGATCTCCTTCTGAGGAAAACAAAACCCAAATACTTCATTAGGTTGCGCTGTGCAATTTTCTAGAATTGAAATACTAGCATTTGCTTTCAAGGTTTGTCTTTTCTTCCAAGGAAATAGGTTGTTGTGGTGCAAGAGGGACAAAGGGATAACAGCAAGCCATCCATTAAGAGGCATTACTCTGTGGACTGTATACCAGGCCTTTCCTGATGCAGCAGTTTAATACTGTATCATAATTCCAAAATAAAATGTAATTAAGAGGTTACTTTGGCTGCTTTTTAAAAACATCATCCTTATCTCTTGTGCAAACCTCATGAGGTAGTATTCATTTCTATACTGCAAACTGCTGTTTCCCTTGAAGGAATTCAAGTTAAGACATAGGATCAGACCGAAGTGAACTGTACTCGGATGGAAACATCTCCAAACACACTGCATCAACACAGAGAGACAGCATGTGTTTTCTTCTTCTTAACATACTTTCAATAGATGCAGGCATTCATGGGGAAAATGTTCTTAACTGCCAGCAAACAGTATGAACCTATCTCTTATCTAAAGAAAGAAATGTGGATGCCATTAATTACTCAAGCTATAAAGTCAATTGGAAAAGTGTCCCTTGTTAGCTATCTTCTGAGGCTTGACTTAATGGCTCATTTGTTGTACATAAACAGTTGACCTGGTATTTTTTGCAATAGAAACAGAAACACATTTCCCTGTTACTTGACTTCTCTATGCATCTGTGTAATTTCCTTTTCTGCACAACAATCCTGCTTTCTAATATTGAACAAAGGTTCTGAGTCATACCATTTGTCCATTCCTATAGGTTCAGCCATACTTTAGAATTAAAGTAGTTTGATACCACTTTAACTGACATGGAATGCTGGGAGTTTGATGAGGCACCCGCATTTGGTGAGGCGCTAGCATTCTTTGTCAAAGGCTAAAGCCCTTGTGAAACTACAGCTATCATGAATCCATAGGATTGAGCCATGCTTGTTATGTTGTCAAACTACATGAATTCTACAGTGTAGATAAACCCTCAGTGGAGCTCAAAGGAACAGGATTGTATCCCCACCCTCCCTTCTTAGCCTCCCATTTAGCCCCTAAATTTTACCTGAGGTTCCTGATTGCATGCTCAGGCTCCTCCATCCAGAGATCCCAGTACATCAGGAGGTTGATGCACCATTTTGACGTACCAGGAGCTCTGGGCAGAGTGACCTGAGCATGTAGCCAGGTCCCCGGATAAGTTTAGGGGCTAAATTGGGGGGGGGGGGCTGGGATGGCTGGATGCCTTCCAGGGTCAACCAGAGAGAGTATGTAGTCACCCACCACAGGGAAAGCCTGGGTTTGGGGTGGGGACTGAATCCTGGGAGGAACTGGGATTACATATCCCACTTCCTCCCAGGATTTAGTCATGTGTGGAAAGGTCCATAGATGACATAAGGAATGTATACCATAGACACTGTGCCCATTCAGAACAAATAAACCACATTATCTACTTTGAACTGCATTATATAAATCTGCATTGCTATATAATCCAAATAATCTGGATTTTATATTTATTTATTTACTTACTTACAGTATTTATATTCCGCCCTTCTCACTCCGCAGGGGACTCCGGGCGGATTACAATGTACACATATATGGCAAACATTCAATGCCAAGACACACAACATAGACAGACAGTCAGAGGCTATTTAACGTTTCTGGCCACCAGGGGAGCTGTCGCTTTCATTGTCCATCTGCGACATTGATGAAGTACTTCCGCATTCCCCGCATGCTTTTGCTGGAGTGCATTGCTGGAGTCTTTTTATGGCCTCGTAAATTAGTTAAATTAGCCTCCCCACACATAGGTGGTACCTAAATTTCCTACTTGACAGATGCAACTGTCTTTCGGGTTGCAAAGGTCGACAACAAGCTACACAATTGGTCAGACACTCACTCCAACCTGGGCTGGCTTTGAACTCATGACCTTTTGGTCAGAAGTGATCTTAATGCAGCTGACATTCAGCCAGCTGCGCCACAATCCGGGTTAATATAGGCCCCATCTATAGCAGTGTAGATGGGGCCTATATTAACTTCTGTAGCTCAATGCTATGGAATCAAACTGCATTCATTCTACATTTCAAATGCATCCTGAGGCTATTGTTTCTGTTGTTGTTATTGTTATTTATACTCCATTTTTATCTGCCAAAGGGGACTCAAAGCAGCTAACATTAAAAACAACGATGTGTGAATTTAAACCTAACACAGATAAACATTAAAATAGAATTAAATATAGAAATATTAAAAAATACATAGTTAAAACATTAAGCATATCTATTAAACTACATAAAATACAACCACCCCTGGTTCAGTCTTAAAACCTCCTTCTTTAATGATTGCTTGAAAGAAAGGTTGTAGCCAGCTATCTAAAGGACAACAAAGAGGGAGTTCTAGAGTTGAGAGGTTGAGAGGAAGCTACCAAGAAGGTCCCAAAAGGAGGACCTCTCCTGAGGATCTCAGGGCCTGGGCAGGTTTGTACATGGAGATACAATCTGCCAAATAGCCGTAGAGGGCTTTATAGGTCATAATGAGCATTTTGAATTATATCCAGAAACAGACTGGCAGCCCATTAGCAATATCTTTAGATCAGGCAAAATTTCCAAACATTTTTCAAAGTCATGTAATTAAGGCATGTACCACTGTGGCCAGATCAGGACCTTGAGGAATTAGAGGACAGTTAACTTCTCTATGAGTAATAGATGCTTTAAATGACAACTGCTTGCATAGCTCAACTGTTTCAGGTGATGTGTTTCATAATGACTTTAATGTATTTTAGGTGTCAATCTGTGCTTGTCTGCTCTATGGACTGTAATAAAGTATTTTATTGTAAGTAAAAGCAGCATGTAGGTTTCTTAGTTCCCTAATGCTTGTAGGTTATCAATAACGGAGACATAAGGCATATGCATTTAAGAAAAAGTGATATGTATAATTATGTATTATTATGGATAATTTGGGATTTAGAATGATGTCTGTATCTTTAAGTATACTCTTACATTTAAAACCCCCACAAATATAACTGCATTTTCAAACCACAGGCCCCAAAAACTGGTATTATAGCAGCATCTGATATGCTAGCCTGTTTTCTGCGTGCCAGATGAACCCTACTGTGTTAACACTGAACAAGTACTACAATTTTCCAGGTGGGCAACTTTGATTAGGCATCACTGTGAGTCTCCTCCTTCTGTAGACTGAAGTTGCTAAAGAGTATATCACATTCAATAGAAACGAAATAGACTGCTCCCCGATGCAGTACACCAAATCTGAAATAATAAGGTGATTTCTCTTTGTAAACTGCTGTCTGTTCAGCAGCTACACTGGAAAATATGTTATGCTTAGTCTATTAAGGAACCAGCCTTAACTTGAAACTATGTTTGGTCACTTTGGAAACTGTCCTCGTTTTTATTGAGAAAAGAAATTGGGTTATAGCTAGCCAGAAAGCCAGACCTTGTTTCAAGAACCTCTTCTTCTTCTTCTTCTTCTTCTTCTTCTTCTTCTTCTTCTTCTTCTTCTTCTTCTTCTTCTTCTTCTTCTTCTTCTTCTTCTTCTTCCTCTTCTTCTTCTTCTTCTTCTTCTTCTTCTTCTTCCTCTTCTTCTTCGTTTGGTTTTTTTCTTATTTAGATTTATTCATTTGTGCTTAAAGGAGCAGAACTCAATGAGACATTCTTGCACATACACACATGCATGATGTGCACATGCCATTCCAGAGAGAGAGAGGGGGGGGGACTACATTGTGAATATATATATATATATATATATATATATATATATATATATATATATATGTAGGGCTCATCTACACTTAAACAAAAATCTGGGGCCAGACTGGAACAGAAATGCTCTGGATCAGCCCTAGATGCTGCAGAGCTGCATCCAGGTTTCACTTCTGTCCAGATAGGTAAAGGGATGTAAACAAGTTCTCAGTGGTTCAGTAACATTTTCTCAAAAAGCATAATGTTTCCCCCTTACATTTTAATTTTCATTTCCCTGTATCCCTGAGTTTTTTATTCTGTAGGTCAGACTTTATCAATATTTCAACAAAATAAGCAGGTGTTTGACTTTGGTAAAATGGCCATGGGATTCCATTATTTTGTCTTTATATCTTCAACAGAAATATCTAACATGCTCATATGAAAGCAAATATTTGAAAAAATTATTTAAAAAAAGCTCTGGAAATTGGAGGCTGATTTCCCTTTGGGGCAAATATTTGCAGATGAGATATGTGCTGATTAGGTTATTACCGTGATAAGTAGGTAGGAAAACTCCTTAGAACTTAATGGGATTTTTTGAAGGATATAATGTATAATTTAGTCTAAAATTTAGTTTTAATGAGGAACTCGTGCTGTCGAAACAAAAATGAGAAGTGCAATTCCATGTTTGGAAATAGATTTGGCAAAACAATAAATATGAATTGTAATAAAATATTTATATAAAATATCTTTATTGGATATTGGATAATCACTGGTCACATAACCAAATAGAAGATCATAATCTATTGGATTATGATCAATTGGGAAAACCATAATCTTTACATCTTTTAAGAAAAGAAATAGTATTCATATGTATTGGTAATTGGTTTTCAGCTGCTAGACTGATTTCCAGGTGACTCTGAACTATTAGGAGGAGAGAATATGCCAATACACTCTCTCTCTCTCTCTCTCTCTCTCTCTCTCTCTCTCTCTCTCTATATATATATATATATATATATATATCAGCTCTTCAGAAGTGTTTAGTGTTCAAGACACATCTTGCTTCTACTTTTTGTTCTCAGAATGGAGGAGATGTAGTTTTAAAAAAGGAATTTTCAGAAATGTTCCCAATGCCCATATGTCCAGATTTACTGCTATATTGGCCTATTTCTGTTTACAGAAAATAATGATTGTTTGAGAAATCAGTGCTGCAGAGAGGAAGTTACTTTTTCAAAGATAACAGTACATCTGGACAAAACCAGCTAGCTAGTGTCTAGTTAGAACCCCCAAGTTTCCCAGTCGCTCTGGAATTATGTTTGCAACAGACTAACAGATAAGATTGACTCATTAAGACAGCCATGGTCAGAGAACAATGGACTATAGCTGTGCTATAGTTGTGTCATTGTTAGGGACCCACGTGTGCTATTATGTCAGTCAAAATTATAAACAAACAATGAGCAACTGTACAGCTAGCGTAGACCAATGAAATAATTTGTCTTTGGAAACCAATGAGAATGTTTATTCAATTTACTGCCAGAAATGATAAAAGCTCTGCAGCCACATTGGGGGTTGAGACAAATCCTTTGATTGCATTCCTGTATGCATGCTTGTTGATGTTGCTAGGCCTGCGATAAAGCCTTTGTAGTAAGAATCCAACTTATGGCTTCCTCTTTGCATGACTACATTGGGTCATTGAGGGGATTCCTAAGCTTGTGTATTTGGAGTGTCCCTGCATCGGTGCCCCTTCATTTGGGAGCAGAGAATGGTTTCAGGTTCCATGAAGGAGGAGCAAAAAGGGGATGTTGGGGCCTAAGCTGACCTCCTGAGGCAGGCCAAGGAGTAATTTTTTGGAATGTGAAGCTAGGCGCCAAAACAACATGCTGCATTTATACCCAGCTTGGCTTGCCTCCCAAGGTCCTCAGCTGTTTTGGACCACTGTAATCGCTTCAGAGACCAAAAGGGAAATTGTGAGTATGAGATGTGGATTTGGGTGGGTATACTCTAGCCAACAAAGTTCTGCAGACCTTTTGGGCTGAGAGATAAAATTTGGGGAGAGTGACCAGATTCCCTGAGAAAGCTCCTTCCTCCCCTCACCAAGAGAACACATTTAGATGAAACAGTTTGCAGATAAACACAGTCACGTGGCCAGTGGAAAAATCTGCAGTGACCCTGAGCTGAGAAGTGTAGGCGAGTGAACAAAATCACTTCCCGAGAAGAAGCTAGCTGGAGAACACATTTAGAAGACCTTGTGGTGTGCACACTTGTGGTTTTGAGTGAGTGGAAGGATTTGGTGGCAGCAAAGATTCCATGAAATCCAAGTTAGCATCTTTAAAAATAACGTGTTTGTTTTACTCACAACTTCATCCATTTAAATATAAAGCACATTTATTATTATTTTAAACTTTAAAACATTTTGGTTTGTGTCTTTAATTTTCAGTCTTTATCAGTCTCTTCAACACTATATAATTTTCTACAACTCCCCTCTATAACTGTCTACTTTCAACTGTCATCTTCAATTATCATCTCTCAACTGTCAACTTTTAAACTGTGTTCTAAACAGTCCCTGATCTGGTCACATGTTCTGCAGCCCCTCCCACAACTGCATTATATAGGTCTACACTGACATATAATGCAGTTCAAACTGCATTATTGGGCAGTGCAGATGCAGCCTTTGTCTTGTATGAAGAAGGCTCTGTCAATTTCCATGACTCTGCCATCATGTTTGGGAGCAGTGAAAACTGAAAGTCAAATGAATCCAATAACCCCACAATTCCAAATGTAAAGGAATAAGTAAGGAGCATATTTTCTGAGATGTCAAATGAGATTTGGAAGCTAGGAGTTAACCCAAGTCTCCAATCTAGAGAGTAATAAGAAAGAAACCATGTTGCTGACATTTGTGCATGTGTATGTGTCTTCAAGTTTCCTATCAATTTAGGGCAATCTCATGCATTTCAGGGAGAATAACAGAGCGGTTTCTATTTCTCTGGTGTTAGGCAATGAAAATGTGTGATTTGCCCTGGGAAATCAGAGGGAGTTTCCATGGGTAATGTCTCTGAAATAATATCCTGCCTTAATCTTGCCATTCTAGCACTGCCAACTTCATGCTGTCCTCCTCAGAAAAAAGCCTGAAATTACACCAAAGCACAGAGCATTTTGATAGATACTGTACAATGGATTGGAATATCATACTTTGGCCTTTAGATACCTTGGCAAGTGGTCCCCAGCATGTTCAGTGGGTTATGGCAGCTATAGTTAACAATGTGATTTTGCTAAATTCTGGGATTCATAATCCAGGTTTTGAAAACATTGGCCATCACTAGGGGTGTCTGAGGACGGGGAAATCCTTTGTCAATTTTGATATAGACCAACTTCATCTACAGCTCAAAGATCAATGTGCGCAGATCAATATGCAAACTAAAACTTCACTTTGAAATGACGTTCAGATATCCTGAAATATCTGACACAGTTCATTGATCAAAAATGTCTTAAAATGTTCCCTAAACTATATATTTACAGAGAAAATGCATTCCAAGTTCATTTTTTCATACATTCTCATAGTTTTTTTTGTTGTGATGACAGACAGTGCTTTCATGACTGAACAGCTGGTAAAGTAACACAGAACTGGAAGCAGACTGAGTCATCCATCCCTAGCCACCAAGTCTTCCAATACACCCCCTTGGGGAGTGTATCTATGACTCCTCAAAATACAGTGGCCACAATCACAATAAAACAATTCACAACATATTTGCATGGTGACAAGCTATATAGCAATATAGGAAATATCTGTTGCTCTTACTTATGTGCAACTACAGAAATATGTTTGTTCCTTATATCATCTCCTAACCAATTGTCACGGTCCTTTAAAATTAGGAACTAAGATACTGTTGTCAGAGGTGCAGGCAGAGAGAGGTAGGAGAGCACCCCCCCCCCCAATACAAATTTTGCCCCCAATTAAATTTTGCTTCAGTTCTCAAGTGTCTGAAATTGACACTGACAATCACTCCTACCTGGAACGTGTTTGCATTGTATTGCATTTTTTCTTTTTCTTTCTTTTCTTTTTTTGGATATTCAACTGAAGTTTTAAGTTACTGACATACTAGAAATTTGAGGGCTTGAAGAACAATTTCATGAAGGAGGAGGATATCTTTATACAGTATCTGGAGGAGATTACTCTCATTTTGCCCTCCCTCCTAACATATTCCTGACTACTAGCATTGCTGGGTGACTAGAAATATTTTATAGTGTTATTTAATATGAAATATGAAGAGTACATTTATCTTGGGGGTCATGTATAGTGAAAAACTCTGGATCAGTCCTGGGTGAGTGCATGTGGCCTACTTCCATGTCATTGTGATTACAGGAGAGTGTCCCCACTGTCAGCCTCCTTGGCACTGTGGTAACAGGAGTCTAAACCTGGTTTGGTGCTGCTGGACAGTCATCCTTACCATCATCATATTGTTGCCATTTCAGAGGCGAAAACATAGCACAAAGGTGCTTCTGATCATCACTCGTCATCATTGCTGATACTTGCAGAAAATCCACTCCATGCAAACCAAGTTCAGGGCTTTTCTGAACAGTATGCAGAAACATGTGTGGAAATTATTGTTTTATCAAAGTCCTAGTGAAACACTAAAAATAGAATTGCCCTGACAATAGGGCATTTTGAAAGAGTGATATTATTGGTACTGTTCCGGGTGAAGGCCATGAGGAAGCACTAGAGAGAGAAGGATAGTCCATTTTTTCAGGGGGAAGGGGATTGAAGGTATGATACCATTTCCCCCTGTTTTCCTGTTATTCCCCCCACCCATTTTGCCATAGAAGAAACAACCATCATTTATAATATGGGAAATTGTGTGTGTGTGTGTGTGTGTGGGGGGGGGGGGGGATAACTAGCAAAAATGGGAAAATGGTTTTCCTCCTTCAATTCCCCCCGCCCCATACAATGGACTATCCTTTTGTGTCTAGGCCCCCTTTTAGAGTCCGCACAGATACTGGAACAGAACCATAGTATCAAATAGTTAATAGAGAGTCTACGGAGCAAAGATACATTTGCCTAAAGGGTTCACTTTGTTGCTAAAGGCAAACACATGATCCTGGATAACTTTCCTTTACTATTCATTTTCTTTGTGCAAGCTAGAGTGCAGTTTTAAACCACATTTTGTTGTGGATATTTAAAAGTTTGTGCATAAAAACTGCATTGACTTTGTACAAAACGAATTATTCTGATTTATGTCTGGGTTGAAAGGGATTTTGAAAGAAAATCCAATTTTTTAAAAAAGTTAAAGTTAGTAAGGCTTTCAAATGTTTTGCTTCAGTGGATCCTACTCTTGCCTTTCATAATCTCAAACTTAAGGTTAAGATTTTATGCATGTGCCAGATAGTTTCCAATTTAATTTAAAAAGACAATCACTCTCTGTGTCTCAAAGAATCCTTTTTTATATTTCATAACTTGTGGAATATGTAAATATGTAAATATTTTCTCTTCCTGCAATGAAATGATAAAATGCAATGCCACTAACATCTGTGACGTTTTCATATGCAGTTGGGAGAAAGTCCTGCACACACACACACACACACACACACGCACACACAAATGTATGTACTTACTGTATGGTCCTATGCATGTAAGTCCAAATGCATTTAGAAGTTCATATACCCCAGGAAGCATTTGTAGTCTTATAGCTCTGTGCTAGGGTGTGCAGAAGGTCTCTAGGTGATTTGTAACGGATCAACAGAGATTTTATCCATCTAATTTATACATCTATATCAGGTTCCTGAAACGAAGAGAGTTTTTCTGTAGATTACAAGCTCAGTTCTGGTGCTGAAAACAATTTCCTCAGCTTAGAGTTTTTTATTGATGGATTTTAGATATAATAACAATACAGGTGAAAATTAGATATAACCAACCTGGCTTTGATGTGAAACCAAGACCCACTCACCCCTTTCAGCAACAGTCTTCATTTGGACCATGGTGGGGGATTCAAACCCCATCAACTGGGAGCCCCAAGTCCTGGCAGCTTGCTGGAGGAAGACTTGCAGCAGCCACCATCTCCAAAGGATACATTATCTCCAAATGCCCTTTATGAATTACAAAATAACTCCTCTAATAAATGGACATCCTGATATCCCTTTGTCCTCATACTTGTTTCACTGTAGCCTTTATTGTCCCCTTTTTGCTTTCCTTTTTACTTTCTCAACCTGCTTCATTACTGTGCAACCTCTTGGTCCTTAGAAGGGCTTCTCTCCCTTCCCTTCCCCATTCCCACTGCCCCTTTTACATGACCCAACTTTGGGTCAACTTCCATACCCCAAAGACCCCAACATCTGGAACCAGATGCCTCCGGTATCCACAGGTTAGGCATTTGGTATATTTTATAATTTTGTAAAATAACTTTGGTGCCATGAAGCCACCACTACAATCTTGGTGACCTTTCACTAGCACTCCTTGACCTAGAAATCCCCTTGTGTCTTCCTGGTCTTCACCTCTACAAAGGACTTAAGCACCCATCTTCTTTGGAATCAATCAATGTCTATTGATTCCAGGTTGGACCGACTGCACAAAGTATGACTAGGCCTTGAAGTGGGCTAACCTTCTTTTGTGTGACCATATGCACATAAAGGACTCACAATTACCTGGCACCCTTCCTGGAGTTTGGAAGGTCCTGCCACTTTTTTTTCCAGAATGCCATTTTACCTTTTTAAGGAATGAATTCCCTGATCCCATCACTCTGAAAATCATGTTTTAAGGTCAACAATGAACACAGGCACTGTGGGTGCCAGACCCACCCAATTGGTCATTGACTAGACAAATCACCAAAGCAACAATCCTCAGGGACCTGGTGTTAGTCTTGAGTTTGAGACAATGTGACCCTTTCATAAAACTTAATTCTCTTCTGTTTTCCTGACCATTCCATCCCCTGCCTGCCATTGGAGAGCCAAAATCTGCATTGGAAATGGGGAAAGTTCTCTGACTGTTGAGTGCCACAGCCCCTCCACATGGAGACAACTCTCCCAGCTGCTTGTGACATCAGAGCTGGCTCTCCAGTCAGCGCGAAACCAGCCCCAGCTGGGTGTGTGTTATGAAAAACCAAAGACTGAACTATATAAAATGTGATTTTTATCTGTACCATGGCATGTCCGCTTCTTTTGAAGTGATGGGATACTTCTAGACTTTGAGTGGCTTACCACTAACGGTCATCCTTTCTGGCTAGATTGGATAAATTACCTCGGTGGGTCCTGCTTCAACTGGTGAGACTACTTTGATTGGGAACTTTGGGTTTTAGCTTTAAGCCTCACTAGGCACAAACTCAGTTTTAGGTCTCACTATCCATGAACTGCCCCAAATTGCCCAATAACAGCTTGCCTTCCTTTCTCTAATTACATTAAAATCACTAAATAACCTAAGACTGTAATAGATAGAGAAGCATCTCTTCCTTGTCTGGGATCTGATATTTGATGAAGGGGTCCTTGTCTGATTTTCACCAAGTGTGAACAATACATTATATTGTTGTCAGGGACTTGCGCTGAGACCCTTGTTGAATGCCCCACCAATGTTTATTCCAGTACCAAGTCAAAATGGAGACTGAAATTCTTCATGACATATATCATAGTTTGGTTCTGTCTTGTAATCCAACCCCCTAAAACCCATGCTAAAGACCAGGCAGCTATGCCAGGTGAAGGAGTTTTGCAAGCATGGCAAGTGAGGTGCTAAGGGATGAGGCATCCAGTCCTACCAAAGAGTTTGCAGTGTGACAACGTGCCCGTCCTTTTGTGTCTTCATTACACCATAGCCCTTTATCCATCCATCCCTTTATTTATACCGATTTCTCTCAGGTTGGAACTCAAGACAGCTTACAAAAAATGCAAAGAATACAATAAAACCACAAATCGTGGTTTTATTTTTATATTTTTAAATGTTTAAATAAGAGCTAAACTCAATCCAGTTAAAATCTTTCTAGATCCTAGAATCATCATTGGAAGAGACCACAAGGGACATCCAGTCCAACCCCCTGCTCTGAAGGAAAATACAATGAAATTCTACTGCAGTCCCTCCTGCTCCCACTCCCAAAATTGTGTAAATATGCCTGGCTATTACTCTGCATTGTATCTAAAGAAGTGGGTTTGTATCCATGAAGCCATGTGCAAAAAAACAAAAAACAAAACAAAACAAAACAGTTTTAAAGGCAGTTCAACCTCCCCCCCCCTTCTTTTTTGCTGCAAGAATTTAACATGGCTGCTTCTTTGGCCCCTTCTACACTGTCCTATATACCAAGATCTGATCCCAGATTATCTGCTGTAAACTAGATTATATACATTTCCACCACCAGATTATCTGGGATAATCTGGGTTGAGATCCTGGGATATAGGGGCAGCGTAGAAGGTCCTTGAAAATGACTGCCCTGATAAAATGATCTCTTCAATTGAAAAGTATCCGTAGCAGCAAGAAGACTGAAACAAAACATTTCTCTTTGCTATTCCAGATGCTTATTTTTCATGGATTTTCTCACATGACAGCACATTCAAAATGTAAGATCCCATCAAGTGTTTAGAGTGGTACAATCCACTCTACATTCTCAAAGTTCTGCTACCTTATTCTGCTATACATATAAACCAGGTCCAACATACTGTAACTAATAATACAATCTCTCATGGCACTCCTCTGGAAGTTATTTGTTCTGTGGTTTTGCTATGGTTTTGATCCATGGTAGAGCAGGATATGTTACTTCTGACTTATCCCACTCCCTATGCGATCCCAATAGCCCAATCATATGAAAAACTCAGTCAGACTAGAATTCAGAGAAGTGGGATTGTCCTCTCTCAATTCTTATCCATACCCTGACTGTTATTGTTGGTAACTGCTGCTAAGTTGACTTTGATGTAGTGCAATCATATGAATAAGAGATCTTCAAGTCACCCTGCTGTGAACTTCTTTGCTTAGGTTCTGCAGAATCAAAACCATGGTTTCTTTAACTGACTCTGTCCACCTGGATTGTAGTCATCATCTTTTGCTACTGCCATCTACCTTACCCAAGTGTGATTGTCTTTTCTAGCGAATTATGTCTTCCCATGATATATCAAAAGTACAGCAATCTCAGTTTAATCATCTTGACTTCTACAGAGAGTTAAGGCTTGATTTGCTCTAGGATCCAATTACTTCTGCTGGAGAAAAGTTCTGCGGATACCATGGTCCTTTTAACAGACCACGGTATCCACAAAACTCTTCTCCAGCAGCACATGTTAAATTAATTGTTTGTTTTTTTGCAGATTAGATCATATTCTAATGCATAGGTCTCTATTTCCCATTTGTCTGGTTTGCTCCTGCAGAATTCTGGAAAATGTGGTTTAGGGAAGCTGAAAATTTCTCTGTTTCAGAATTCCAAAGTCTAAACTACATTTCCCAGAATTCTGCAGGAGCAAACCCGGTGATTGGAAAATAGGGACCTGAGCTTTAGAATGCTAATGTGATATCAACCTTGAACTATTTCAGTTTGTTTCATTGCCTACTTTACAGTTATGTAAACCATCTGGGGGTCATTACTTCTGTTTTCTTAATGTTTAACTGTAAACCTGCTCTGCTCTTTCTTCATTAATTGTTCCAAGGTAATTTATGATGTTTAATTAATAAATAACAGCATTATGGCATGTTATATACAGTTCATTTCAATATGCAAAACCAAACAAAAATGATAAAAACCATGATTATAAAAATTAACATTCAAACTATTCCACCACCTACTAAATGGCTACAATCCTTTGTGACTTTGTGTAGAGTAGTGGGCCAGACCTATGCTAGGTTGGGCCATATATCACCCCTACCTCCTACTGAATAGCCTCTGAAGCTCCTTCTTCCCCACACAGGCACTTCCTGGTTTTTGGAGGGCAGGCAGAGAAACAGAAGGCCGTGTCCTCTTAGCCAAATGGGAAATGATAATAGCAGAACTCAGTTGCCTGGATGACCTGAGTGGATCACAGTACTAGCATCATCCATTTGCTTCTGGTTATGCAAAGATGCTTTTGTGTTCCCATCCACTCCTCACAATACAGGAAATTGCTATACATTGAACTTCAGAGTCTGTCCAGTAAGATGTGAGAGTTCTGAGTGCTGCGGAGGGATCATACAGATTATACAGATACACAAGGAAAGCTTACACATGTGTCTGTCCTCAATAGGAAGCCAGTCATTGATTGCCAACCATGCTCTAAATGCTATAACGTGTTTTTGTACTTGGAAATAAGGTACTCATAAACAGATCTTAGATCTTTGACAATTAACTGTAAAACAACATGGAATTAAAAGATAAAATTAGAGGAAAAATTAATGGAAGCCCTTTTATTAATGCTATCTGGTAAATCAAGCACAGCATATGGAAAGCCCTTAAGACTTCTTTGAAAGAAATATTAATGGCACTTTTATTTCAGCAAAAGAATCAGAATGGAACTGAGATGAAAATAATTAATTTGATCAAAAAGAAAGCTGAAAGAAGTCTACAGAGACACACACACACAAACACACACACCTATATGAAATACGTGCTAAGAAAATGACAGGTGTTTTAAAAAAAGCTGTATAAACTGTTGGCTGGAAATTACATAATTGCCAGGCAAGATCTGGGGAATGACAGCATAACAATAATTGGTAAATATGGCAAGAGACAGAAATGCATTTTCAGAGGAAAACAAAATAAAAACTTCTATTCTCTGTTTTTATATCTGTACAGGTTGGCAAAGTTTGTATGCCACACCAAACAAAACACATTCATGCATATTGGATCAGGAGGAGGGGGGCTGACTTATAAAACATTTGATTTTAGTGATTTCTAGTAAATTTTGATAAAATTAACTTATATCAGTATTGTTCCACTATGTACCACGAACCTATTCACACACTAATTCAGTCCAAATGTCTCAATTGAAATGGTGTTCTCTATACATCTCCAATGGATGCATTTTAAACAGATCTATTTTTGGATTCATATGGGCTTAATGTGTATCCAATGACATAATACAGAGCATGGCAGGATCTAGAGGTCTGCATTCTGGTTAGGAATCTCATTGTTATTTCCTGATGAAGCAACAAGGAAGAGCATAAAAAGAAACAGATTGGAGTTTAATACAGAAATATATAGAAGAGGAGGAGAAGAAGTGAAAATGAAACAAATAAGAAGAAAAGGAGAATGAAAAGGAATATATAAGAATATTCCACATCGAAGATGATCAGGAGTCAAATAACCTACTTATTTTTCTCTTTTTATCAATTTTTTTTCTTTACCTTTTTTCTTTACTTTCTTTTTCTCTTTTTCTCCTTCCTTCTTTTGTTCCTTCCTTCCTTTCTCTTTTCTTTTTTCTTTTTATGTTTCTTTGATTTCAAAATTTTAACTATGTATAATGAAACAATAATAAAGATTATTTTTTTTAAAAAAAAGGCATCTCATTGCCATTTCCAGCGTGACCTCAAATGCATGTAACCCAGGCTTTAGTACCCAGGGGCCGGATGTGGTCCCCTGAGTGCTTACCTCAGTCCCTTCTAATTTTCCCCGTCCTCTTGGCATAAAGATATGGTGGTCTGCCATGTCCTTATGCAAAAAGGCCAGGGGAGGAAGGCACACAGTGGCTGAGAGCCCTCTGAAGAACTCTCAGCCACTGCCTGTCTTACCCTCCTCCCAGCATAATTCCAAGATGGCAGCCCAAGGAGTAGGAGAGGAGAATGGGGAGGAGGATCAGGGAAGTAGTCACATGTTTCTCCTTCCTCCTGGCATATGTCAGTAGGACAACCTGAGCATGACCCGGGCCCTGCTCTGCCCTCTCCTGGGTCCACCCTCTCCTGGGCCCTCCCCCTCCCAGGCCTGCCACACCCAGCGTGTGCCCGGCTGTCCTCCCTCCTGGCCTGGCCTGGCCCTGCTGGCTGAGCCTGCAATGCAAAAAGTTTACTCATGCCTGATCTAACCCATCAGAGTGTGTGTGTGTGTGTGTGTGTGTGTGTGTGTGTGTGGATGAGAGAGAGAGAAAGATGTGCATAAGAGAGACAGTGCAAAAATGGTCTAATTCAGCATGGAATTGGCTTTAGATGCAAATAAGTAAACAATCAAAAAGAGCAAGAAGTAGAGTTTATTCAATAGCACTACTGAGACTATCTTGGAGATGGGAAGCCACAGAACATGCAGATAAGGTAGCACGTGCAATTCCATTTGTTTCCAATGAGGGACATATGTTCACAATCCAAAAAAATCACATTAGCAATGATTTTGAACATCTTTAGCTGCACTACGTTCTTGTAATGGGTTCTGGTTGATAAGGACATATTATCAATGACACTGCCTTTCTGTGATGGTTGGATTCTGTGTTCCTATAAAGCAAGAGTCTATGTTTATGTAGGGTTTCCAACATCAGACAGTCTTTTGCTAAGAGCCAGATTATATGTGTAGAAAAGCTACTGCATGGCAGCAGCAGTAGGATGTTGAAACTAGAGGAGGCTCTTTCTGAGGCAATGGCATTGCCACCATAGCTAGCTAAGACTGGTCAGCATTGCACCAGAGGAAGGCACAACAATCTTCTTTTGAAGATCTTTTCTATAAAAACCTTATGATGAGACAATCCAAAATGAAATAGGAAATAGTGCCAGTTAATAAGATTCTTAGGTCACATGGCACTCAATGACTATAAGGATAGCACAGAGGACAATTGTTGCGTGCCTTAAAGTCATTGCTGACTTATAGCAACTCTAAGACAAGCCTATTGTGGGCTTTTAAAGAAAGATTTGTTTTCCGGTGGCTGAGAAAGTGTAACTTGCTGAAGGTCACCTAGCAGACTTCCATTTGTGAGTGGGGATTCAAACACTGATCTCCAGTATCATGGTCCATGTTTCAAACTACTATACCATACTGGCTCAAAAAGAAATGAAGTGCCATTAATAGTGAGGAGAAATGTAGCAAAAGCAGTCAAAAGATATCAAGCAG
The DNA here is from genome assembly GCF_037176765.1 of Anolis sagrei. Classification (NCBI taxonomy): domain Eukaryota; kingdom Metazoa; phylum Chordata; class Lepidosauria; order Squamata; family Anolidae; genus Anolis; species Anolis sagrei. The sequence continues at coordinate 142,081,770 of NC_090022.1, forward strand.
ACTTCAAGGAAAACCTGGCAGTAAGACCTGTAAGGTATATACTCAAACTGCAGAGGTATAAGAAGCAGACATTGAAATATTCTGTGCTGGATTTTTAGGAGGAAATTGATCATGCGTCAATTTTAAAAATTATTTACTGTATTTATAATTTATTATTTCAATTTATACTCCACTTTTCTTCCACCATAGGACCCAAGGAGGTTCACTACATGTCCAAAGTATAACTTCTGCTAAGTCACTTTGGCTTCTAATGAGAGTTCAGGCATTCAGTATCAATATCCCTTAAATTATATGTCTGTTAAATGTTGAACCTTTAATTTCCCACTTTGGAGATAGACTGCACACAGCACATTGATTTAAAATGATTGGGTTGTTGCTTTTTCTTTCTCACACAAAAATAAGAAAACTGACAGCCTTGAATACCAGCCTGGGATTCTTTTAGGAGAAGAAAGGTGAGACATTAAATCAGTCAAACAATTATGTTAAGGATATTAAACTGGAAATGTTTTAGTTGTGGTTAACATAATATAGAAAATAATCCACCCATAGTTCTCAGCAAGTATCCAAATTATCACTTTTTGTAAGCACATCAGCTTTACCCACCTGTATCTAACCAGAATTATCACTTGCATTCTGACAAATCCAACTAGTTATTGAAAAATTTCATATCATCATGGCAAAGAATGTTCAATTATAGGCCTGTTTTTGTGATGGATGTGCATTCAGGGGCTTCCATTATGTTTCTCAAGACCAATAGTTATTACATGCTCCAATCTCAGATGTCCAAAGAACACATCATTTTTTGAGAGAGCAAATGTGACCCAAGTGAAAATCTACATATGAATTTATACCATACTTCTTTGAATTTCTTCTCTTCCTTTCAATTTGCTTTTACTATTAACACTCCTGAATGAATAGCGCAAGTTATTACATGCAGCACAGACCACCTTGGGTGCTAAAGAGAAGGAAAATGCCATCATTCTACCTGCTGTCAAACAAGTATGAAATTGGCTATTGTTTGGGCCTGTGTCATTCCTGAGTGTTTTGTTCAGCAGCACCAGAAATCATAAACTGAAGTCCTCTATCTTTCCTATCACTATTTTTTCACTCCAGCCCGCTGATAGACGGTGAAATAGCTTTGTCGAACACAATGCCAATTCGTTCAGCTGGTATTTGGCACAGTTTCTGCAAAGTATGGAGCAAGTGGGCCAAATGCAATCAGCTACTCTCCAAGGGAATGATGGAACAACCTTGCATCTACCATCACATAGCCCACACAGTAATTGGCATGTCACTTGACACGTCATTTTCTAGGTGCCTTCAAAGTGTGGATTTGTCACATTTGTTCATCAGATCTCCAATATATGACACAAAACAAGTGTTATGGAAGCTGTTGGAGAGCCGAATGGTTCTGCCATCTCCTCCTTTCTTTAAAGTGTGATATACAGGATTTTCTCCCACTTTCTCGACTTCATTTGAAGGACTTTTCCATTTGTATTTTTTCCTCATATGCTTAGGGGCAAGGTCATGGCTCATTCTCTGCATGCACACCCATTCAGTTATAATCCCTAGTATAGGCAGAAAAGCTTGGAGAATGACTCTTTTCCACAAATACAGTGAATGACAGCCTTCAGTGCAGGTCATATTGAAATAGATGGATCTCCAATCAGTCATAATACAAGGCGTTTCATTTATTTGCTAGTGCAAAACCAGAACTCTTACAATACAGGAGATTTTCTTAAACATCTTGGAGTAAAACTATCTTCAGCTCCTGTAGATCTTTTTATATGTATTTTCTTATAAAAATCTTAGAAATGTTCACTGGCTACAAGATTGGATCTGGACTCTGATGTGATGATTTAGGAAAACAGCCCAATTTGGATCAAACAATTTCAAAGGCTAAAATCCAAGTCTTAATCTAAATCTTTATACCTACCATCAAAAAATGGCAATATCTCTGTATTGTCCCTTTGGAGAGTAGTCACTCAGCTTTACACTATTGCTCCCCTCAACGTTCTTGTCCCTGGAATACACTTCCTCCCCCTTGCATGAAAGCTTGATTTTTACAACCCCATTTCTTGATGAGTTCTCCCTTGTAAATAATCTGCTCCTCTGTATCTCACCCTGAATTTTAACATTTTATCTTGCACATGCAGCCCGCTCATTGTCATTGTGATTGTGGATATTGTATTTGTATATTTCTTATTGTATTTATATGTTTTATGTATTTTACTGTGTTGTTGCTTATGTTTTGATTTTGATTTTATTGTAATTCGTTGTTCAGGCTTGGCCTCATGTAAGCCGCCCCGAGTCACCACTGGGGAAGATGGTGGCAGGGTATAAATAAAGTTTGTTGTTGTTGTTGTTGATGATGATGATGATTCTCAAATATGAAGGTGCACTAAGTGCTCAGCAGAAGATTGCTGTTAAACTGAGATATTTACATCTGTTGAATGGAAATGTGTGTGTGAATATAGTACACACATATAGATGTTATGTTTAATTGTTTTTCTTTTATTCAAAATGCTGATTGATTTTATTCTTTGAAGAAAACAGACTCTGTCAAATGAGTTCAGTTTGATTCTAAAGTCTTAATCCTTCTATTAAATTTAGAAAATTCATTTAGAAGTTGGATTATATCTCAACAACACTGTGGATTTGCTCACTGATTGTTTTAAATAGATCTATCAATATTATATTGGCACCAATATGATACTTAGTTAGAATCAGGGTTTTAACAAAAGAATGGGAATCTTCCTTAACAGTTATGGATAGTAGGCCTGGGTAACAATGGAAAAATTTGTTTCTAAAATCGATTTGTATTTGGGGGGATTTTTTGTTTCGATATTTAAAATAATTACAAAATTTTCCTTTTAAAAAGTTCGATATTTACGAAATTTCGTAAATGGTAAAAAATTAACGAATTGATTTCCGAAATAATAACGAATCGATTCGTTAATGGCGGGCGCGACCGCGAAATACGCTTAAAAACCTCCAAAACCTTCTGAAGCTTCCCTCTCCCTCTGTTGTTGACTGTTGGTGTGATATTATAAATTTTTTTCACTAAAACTGGCCCAGACATGCGGAAATAATAATGAAACGACCTCAAAACAATAACGAAACGAATACAATATCGAAATACGAAGCATTTACAAAACGTTTTTGAAAATTTGTTTTTTTAAATAATTGCTCCAGAATGGTTCGTTATCATTTTGTAATTGAAAAACTTAACGAATTATTAACGAATTACGAATTAACGAAACGAAACCGCCCAGCCCTAATGGATAGCTGTCTGAATTGACTATCTTATTTACAACTATAGAGCAATGAAGGAAATGTTCAGTGGTACTTGTGTATGTGTGGACAAGACAGTATCTTATGAACACCTGATCAATATAATTTCTTGACATTTGATATGAATTTGTCTATAGAGGCATAAATAAATACGATAGGTTAAAGAATATTCTTTCAGACTTTAATTCAGGGTGGGCTCAATATTCTGCTTTCAAGTTTTGTGATAACTTTGCGAGACTAAAGAAGATTGGGGAGGTGGGAGGGAAAGGGACATAGGCAGATATTTTCAGGTGTCAAAATATAGAGAATCTTCAGAAGTGATGAAGGTGTTAGAAAAGTAGAAGAGGAAATTGCTGGAGGGCACCCAACACAAACAAGCTCAAAAGGTTTTTCAATTTTATTTTTTGCAGGTGATCAGAACAAAAAAAATAATAAGTGAGAGAAGGTGGAGTGAGATAGCTTTCAAGGATGATTTCATTGTCAATGTTACTTTTCTATTTGTAGCCTATAAAGAAGGTTAGCTGCATGCATTCCATAAAAGCCCAAATGCAGCCTTCAATTGAACCCTTTCCCTGAATTTCCCATTGATGGGAAAAAGACCCCCTATGACTTGGAAGCTTCTGACATCATCAGAAGCCTCTGTGGGGTGTAATTCTCCATTATAAGACAATTCAAGTCAGGGCCATTGGGAGCCTTGGAAATGGAAGCAACCATATAGGACTGAAGATTCCTTCTAGATCCTCTGCAGTTACCTAACCTGCCTTTAATCAATCTGGCTGCTCTATCTTCTCCATTCAATGCCTCCCTCAGCGGGTACACATTATTATATACCACAGTAGCAGCCTTGGTCACCATGCTTGCTTTCCAAAAATATTTAGAATAAAGTATCAGTGTAACATTGATGGATGGATATACCTGTTAGTAAAGTTTATTGATTAGTCCACTGTCCATATCAACAATAAAAGACATAAACAAGAAAATACAGAAATAGACACTAATCACTGTCTTAAAACTCCTCTAATAGTGAACATACATTAAAACACAATTAAAACTTGATTAAGTTAAAAGTTAAAGATAATTAAAAATATTATAATTAAAATGCCAAGGTAAAACTTCATAGCACAGAAGTTAAGGATGAAGGTTAAAACAAAGGTTAAAATAGACCAGCTATTACACAATCCCAATCCAGTTCAGATATCTGCGTCACCCCTACAGTGTATCCCAATCACCTCCAAATACGCAGTTCTCAGATGTGTTGCTTTATATAGAAAAGGGGCAATTTGATGTGTTATCTTAGCATTCTGGTCAGCCATTTAAAATGTAGTTTTGATATGGGGATCCCAGTGAGTCTTCTGTGTAATGAACGGTCCAAGGTATTGAAATATATAGCTATTAGTTTACTTGGCAAAACATTGTTGTGGCAAAATAATATTTTTAACAAGAAGGAAAACTGCAGGTGCTTCATTTCTAAAATGCTTCTCTGAAAATGGTATTTTCCCCTTGTTTCGTTGAATGTTCAGCTCCACAACAACTGTGGGTTCAGAAGCCTGGCATGTCAAGCTCCACACAGGACCAAATAAGGCACAAGCAAGATGAAGGCAGAGAACAGAAGCTTTATTCTCCTTTGGTCAAAAGAGGATGTCAGCAAACTCTGCACTCCAAAGACTTACATAAGCACAATTTTGAACACAGAGATTTATTTATAGTACTTTGACAGCTTTTTGAAACAAAGAGGCTTTGCCATGTTAGCTGTTGATTGATCTAAGTCGGTACCAACTACAGTCTTCTACTTCTTCCAGGGGTTACTGAGCAATGACCATTTCCTGCCATCCATTGTTGCTGTTGATTGGCTTCAGGAATGGCAGGAAATGGTCATTGCTCAGTTCGATCTGGCTGTCGGTATGAGGAAATGTTCCCAGGAAAATATTAAGACAAGCCCCCCCCCCCCCCCCGGCTACATGCCTGTTCACAGATGAAATTAGTTAAAACCTAACAATACAAACATCTTTAAATTGTATCAAATTATTCTGAAAGGATGCTATTTTTTTAAAACACACACAATGCAATACAAAAATTTATTTGTCGTGTCAGAGCAACCAGTCCATTATATTACATTTCTAACAGAACAAAGCAAACAAACAGACAAATACAAAACTTGTGAGTTTGGTAGTTGGTTAAATGTCCTTTGACCAGTATCTGGCCACTTGGAGTGCTTCCGTTGTTGCTGCAAGTAGGTCCTCCATTGTGCATGTAGCAGGGCTCAGGTTGCATTGCAGCAGGTGGTCAGTGGTTTGCTCTTCTCCACACTCGCATGTCGAGGATTCAACTTTGTAGCCCCATTTCTCAAGGTTGGCTCTGCATCTCGTGGTGCCAGAGAGCAGTCTGTTCAGTGCCTTCCAGGTTGCCCAGTCTTCTATGTGCCCAGGAGGGAGTCTCTAATTTGGTATCAGCCACTGGTTGAGGTGCTGGGTTTGAGCCTGCCATTTTTGGACTCTCATTTGCTGAGGTGCTCCAGCGAGTGTCTCTGTAGATCTTAGAAAACTATTTCTAGATTTAAGTCGTTGACGTGCTGGCTGATACCCAAACAGGGGATGAGCTGGAGATGTCTCTGCCTTGGTCCTTTCACTATTGGCTGCTACTTCCCGGCGGATATCAGGTGGTGCAATACCGGCTAAGCAGTGTAATTTCTCCAGTGGTGTAGGGCGCAGACACCCCATGATAATGCGGCATGTCTCATTAAGAGCCACATCCACTGTTTTAGTGTATTCCCTCAAATACAAAAATGATAACACATTAAAAGCCTGCTTGAACAAAAATGCATTTGTTTGCTGCAAAAGGAGAGCAGGAAGGGGACCAGTCTAGCCCCCCATTAAAGGGAGATCTAGTGAGTAAGAAATAAAACTCACTCACTCCCCACTGTCTCTCTTGTCCTCAGCAAGTGAGTCTGTGATGGAGAGAAAGATTTCCCCTAAAGATCTGAAAGCTCTGCTACTGAGTTGTGGCCTTACATAATAACACATTAGCTAAAATGTTAATGTCTGGCATTAGGTTTGAATAACAATAGCCTTTTCAGCATAACTACCCTTTAAAGGGATCCTTGTTTTGATAGAGATGATGGCCAAAAATTAATTATAAGTAGAAGCTAATTGTTCTGCAGCAGTTCTTTTATGATCACTGAACAAATGAAGAGATAGCGTTCCCTCTAACACATCTTTATCAAGTAGCTCAGATAGGCTCTCCACTTCTCTCGGGGCTTTCCTCCTTTCAAGCTGTTAAGCAATCTCCTCTATTTGCCCCTCACTGGCATGCTAACTCAATGAATCAGAAGTCAACTTCTTTAAGAACAGAGATATTTTGAAGCTGCTCTCGCTCTTTCAAATGGAGTTGTAGTAAGTGCTGGTTCTAAGAACTGTGTATTGTCGAAGGCTTTCATGACCGGAATCACTAAATTGTTGTAGGTTTTTCAGGCTGTGTGGCCATGTTCTAGAAGCATTATCTCCTGAGAATATTTACAGAACATTGCCATACAGCCTGAAAAACCTACAACAGCCCACTAAGAACTGTGCCTGAAAAATTTATACATTGATCCAACAAGGAAAGTTTATACCATAACTGAATTCACAGACTGATTCCTTTGCTTCATCTGGAATTATTCTTCCAGAATCGATACTAGCTTCAGATTGGTGACTCCTAAAATCAGCTCTTTTACCTTAAGGAACTTGTCAAGATACTGAAACCAACCAACCCCCCCCCCCCCCCAAAAAAAAAAATCTTGGAGTCCTTGTGGACAGCAAGTTAAACATGAGCCAACAATGACATGCAGTAGCTAAAAAAGCCAATGGTATTTTGGTCTGCATAAGGAGTATAGTGTCTAGATCTAAGGAAGTCATGCTACCCCTCTATTCTGCCTTGGACAGACCACACCTGGAATGCTGTGTCCAATTCTGAGCACCGCAATTTAAAGGAGATATTGCACTGGCTGCCAGTCTGCTAACTGAGCATGTTGACAAGCTGGAATGTGTCCAGAGAAGGGTGACTAAAATGATCAAGGGTCTGAAGAACAAGCCCTATGAGGATCATCTTAAAGAGGTGGGCATGTTTAGTCTGCAGAAGAGAAGGCTGAGAGGAGATCTGATGGCCATGTATAAATATGTGAGGGGAAGTAATAGGGAGGAGGGAACAGGCTTGTTTTCTGCTGCCTTGGAGGCTAGGATGCAGAATAATGACTTCAAACTACAGGAAAGGAGATTTGTCCTGAACATGCGGAAGATCTTCCTGACTGTGAGAGCTATTCAGTAGTGAAACTCTCTGCCTCGGAGTGCAGTGGAGGCTCTTTCTTTGGAGGCTTAAGCAGAGGCTGGATGGACATCTGCCAGGGGTGCTTTGAATGTAATGTTCCTGCTTCTTGGCAGGGAGCTGGACTGGATGGCCCATGAGGTCTCTTCCAACTCTGTGATTCTATTAATATCTTCCAGCTTCAAATGTATCTGAGTACAATATTTCTAGGCTTTTTCACAAAAAGATAGGGGATAAATGTGGCTGCTTTGGATGACAAGCTAGCTCAATTTGTGTATTAGTTTGGAAAGAGAAAATCAAAACAGAAAGAAAACTTGATTATGATGGAGGAAAACAATTGTGGTTGTAATGTTATGCAGAGTGCAGGCTATGCATATGCGAATAGGATGAACAAATATGAGCATCAATTTGTACATCAAACTTCAAAGGTTTTAAATTTGTACAAAACAAAATGCCATATTCAGTCACAAGTGGCTTATAAATCACAGGGTGAGAAAACCGTGAACAATCACGACCTGTACAAAATGACCAATTAAACCCTATTGATAAAAGACACAGCTTCTTTTCACCCTGACTTTGCATTTGTGTTGAGTTTTAATTCATCAGTAAATTCCTTGAACTGTTTTTCTTTGAGAGCAATGTATGACCTTTAGCACAGAGCATCGTGAGACTATTTTATCAGTATGCTTCTCTTTTTTTTCAACTCCTTTGACTGGAATGTTATTGTGCTGGAAGTTATCCAGATATCTATCTGCATGACCGCATTTCTGTGTACAAACCCACATGATCTCTTCAATCATCTGGAGAGACCCTGCTCATGCTCTCACCTCCTTCGCAGGTGCGATTGGTGGGGATGAGGGAGAGGGCCTTCTTGGTGGTGGCCCCCTGGACTCTGGAACTCACTTTCCAGGGACATCAGACATGTCCCAACTTTGGCAGTCTTTAGGAGGAGCCTGAAAACGTGGTTGTTCCAGTGTGCCTTCCCAGAATAAGGAAAACTCTCAGCAATATGCCCTCAAAATGCACTTTACCACTGATTTAGGACTGACTTCGTTCCCTCAATTCTCTCTGAAAATCCTATCCCAGTTATATCCCACCTTGTTCACGTCAGCATTATTTTTTTAATTTTAATCTATTACATTTGGCCCATCTATTGGTTTTAAATGCTTGTATGTCACTGTTGATTGTTTATTGCCTAATTTTATTGCCAGCCCAGTGTATTGTTTATTGCTTGTTGTTTATATTGCTTTAATTGTTTTAATTTGCTTTCAGTTTTGTATTGTTATATTGTGTGTTGAGGCCTTGGCCTTTGTAAGCCGCATTGAGTCCTTCGGGAGTTGCTAGCGGGGTACAAATAAAGTTTAATAATAATAATAATAATAATAATAATAATAATTTGTTTATGTGATTTATATGAATTGTATTGTTTTATTGATGTTTTGTTTATTGATGTATTGTGGCCTTGGCCTCATGTAAGCCGCACCGAGTCCCTTGGGGAGATGGTAGCGGGGTACAAAAAAAGTTTTATTATTACTATTATTATCTCTTGAATCTTATAAGCAGAGATCTTCCCATTCTTCATATACATTTTGAACACGTGATTTGAATTCAATACATCCAGCACTGTTATCATACAAGAATAATTTCATCAGATGTTATTTTCATGTTGAGAGGACTGTACATGAACCAACTTTGATGGTGATGGCTTTTGTGGTCTTGGGATTTCAATGAAACTAGAAGTGATTATGTGGAAAGATAACAAAGATTTATCAAGCAGGATAGAATCAAAGAGAGGCCTGGTTATAACTATCATATCAAAGTCCATATACAACAATAATGGGTTTTTTATTCAGTCTGACACCCAAAAGGAGGTGATACTTCCACCTATATTCCACTTCTTTAATTCCTCACAACATTTTATCAAACCCATAAAAATTTTCAGATTTGACTAACATCACCCTCTTAACACTGCACTATTAATTTGTAACCATTAGCCTCTACTTTTAAAAAGCTTACTATTGATTTTTTGATCCCTTCTTATAGAATTCCCTGGAGCAAATGAAATTCCAGCATGGTGTTTCCCTTCGTATGTGTGTACTGAATGGGGTAGCAGCCACAAATGATGGTTAAGAGCATTATTTGAAGATGGTAAGGAAAACTAATATATCATTTTTTCTGAGTGGGAAAAATAACTCCTGAGAAATTTTGACACAATGTTAATCATACAATTCCGGTGTCTTTGTCATTGGAATTTTCTTTTTTAATCTTTCGGTTTCAGCACAAGAGTCATGCAAGCAATTGATTGCTTTGGAGGAACTTCTTAGAAGGTTGTTTCCCCATTTCCACCATATTTTGAGATTGTCTCCTTGAATTTTCTATTCAATGACACAAGATAACGGGATTATTTCCTCCAACTTTTGAAATATCCATACATCTACTGATTTTAGGGATTTTTTAAAAAAGCTTTGACAAAAATGTATTTTTTAAAGGTCACAACAGCCATCCCATTGAATATCTCTCATATTAACCAATAGAACTTCCATTTAGGAATTTCTTCCCAGCCCAGCACATAGATTTACTTACTAGAAATATAAGTTAGTCCTCCTCTTGGCAGATTCAACAGTTCTGGGAGTTGAAGGCCCAAATAGCTGGAGGACCGCAGTTTGAGGATGCCTGCCCTAAACCAATCCCACACTCAGTCAACTTAAAGCAAAAAAAAGCCTTAAAATATTTAAACAAACACTAAACACTCAAAAAAGCCCTTTTAAGACTCACAGCTCCCCCCTACCCACTCCTCCCTAGATGGCTAGTAAAATAAAAGAATGACTGAGAGATATTTAACTAAGAAAATTTAATGGAGAAAAAAAGAAATTCTCAGAAAGCAATCCCTATTGCCTACGCACTAAGTTGTGACGGCACTGAGACACACAGAGAGAGCTAGAACAATATCTCCCTCTCAAGTGCCAGTACACTACAGAAAAATTGGTGGAGCTTGCCCTGGTATGTATAGACAAGCTTTGTAAAGAGACACATGATCCACATTTTTTTTCTTATTAGCTCTCACAAGGCTCTGTTTTTGCCAGTCTCTGCCTGCCCCCTCCTGCCCACCCTGTCTCCAATTCGACCGATTCCCCCAAATATGGAACACCAACCCAATATTGTGAACACCTCTAGTATGTATTAACTAGGTTTTAATTTTTATATTGTTTAATTGTGTTCAAATCCTTTGGATTTTTAACAATATATATTTTAATGTTGTTAGACTCCCATTCTGTAATATTTGGGGACTGGAAACTGTCTATCCTCAAATATTTTTTTCAGTAAATTGAAGTTGCCTTGACTGGGAAAAAACCCCACAATAACAAACCACACACACAATTTAACCTCAGCCATAACAGGCAATAACAACAAAAGAGACCAGAGAGAGAAGGATAATACAATTACATTGCAAAGAGGTTAAGAAGATACAATTAACTATGCAAACGAACTTTGTTATTGATCCTTTAATTAAAAGGGAGGGAGATTCTCTAGAGACATGACCTGTAACCAAGTAATATATTAAGCACTTTTTGTGAATTAATCTTGTTACAACACAAAACAAAATGTAGAATCAAATTAGGCCTTCTCTGGATAGCAACTGCCTAAAGAGGTCAGGAGCTGCAAGTCACAGAGCACATGTGGCCATGTGACTCTTGCTGAGCAAATGCACATATACTAAAAACTGTATTTACAAAACTATAGATAGCATAAATAATCCTACATTTGATAATGGAAAGCTAAAAAGCAGGATAGTTTTAAAACACCATTTTATCAGTGGATATGTCCTAATGGTATGTCTTAATCTATGGTCATTTGTGCTTTTGCAACTTTGTATGTGATACAAACTAGAAATAGGACAGAATCCAAATTCTAGAGTGAGGAGGAAACTGTGGAAATTACTTGTCTTCCATGTGAGGATAAAACACATGCCTTCGCATGTGCCTTTGCAGCAAAACACTGATAGATAATAATTACATTCAGTGAGAGGCTGGGGTAAGAGGGCGGGTTAGAAATAAATAATTATATTTATTATTATATTTATTATAACATCTTATATATTTGTCACATTTTTTTCTGTTCTGACCCTGTGAAATGGTCAGCACTAGGTAGTGGTGGCAAATGAACTTTATGCCAATGGGATCCTGAATCTGCTTTGGATTTTGGTTTGAACTTGAAATAGCCCTATAATAGGTTCAACATCTTGGATAGGTCCCATAAATTTATAAAACAAAATTAGGGGGCAACTTCCATGGCTCCACTAACATCAGAGGAACCAGCCTCCATTGGTTCTGGAATGGTTGATGAATCCAGTGTTTGTGAAACCCCAAACAAAAATAGCAGGATCAGCACATCTTAGAGTAACATTTACCGTATGTTCTCATGTATAAGAGCTTTGGAGTTCCCTTTCTAAAGAGGCTTGACTGGTACCCTTCTTATTATATTTCTACATCAGGTAAAATGTTTTTATTCCCACAGGCTTTTAATGATTATCTCTTTTTTCAAGGAGAAACTGGCCTTGTATAATAAATGGTACAAATAATAAAAAGATGATATATAAATAAACTGTTGTTGGGCAAATGAAAAGAATTGTGGTTAAAAAGATATAGAATAGTGTGGAACAAAAATAAATCTACACAGCTAGCAAGGCATGCAGCTATTTGCATGGAGGGCTAAGGTCTCACTGAAGAGATAGAAAAGAGTTTTCTGAGGCCAGAGCTGATCCCTGGGCATCTGCTTTATTACAAGATAAAAGGACTGTTCTTGTGATTCAGAATGAGGCCTTATGTCACAAATCTTTAATAGAATCTTGAATTTACACAGCTTTGTAGAAAAAACCCCAATGTTTGTCAAGAAAGTTCACATTCAGATTCTATACTCCATGGCTTTAATATCCAGCTGCTTGAAACCTGGATTTACTCATACAATTCTCACAATGAAAACTTTGGCTTAATTATTGTTTTCTCCGTATCAGGAAAACATCATGATGATATGATGCAGTGCTAGAATCTAGGTACTATATACACCCATATACTATCATATAGATACAGCAGCTAATACTGATGAGGAGCTGGAGGAAAAATTACTTCTTCCAGCCTTTAAGGTGGGCTCAAATACAGAACAAAAACAGGTGCTGACACATCCTGAAGAGGCTACTACTTTTGAACAGGAACAATAGCAACCACAAGTAGACAATGAAAGACTTACCATACCTCTCGGCTCACAGCTAGGGCAGGATCAGGACCTTGAGTTGGGAGACCAGGGGTTAAGTATTCCAGACTGACAACAATAAAGGACAGATGGGATTGAAGTGCGGAGATCTAGTAGTTTGTCTAAAAAGAGGGCCAGTAGTTGGGAGCACTTGAGAGATCTGCATACATAGCAGAAGTCTGGAAAACCTAGCTGCTCACAGTCATGTCAATTTTTGAGTTATAGCTTTGAGCATGGTGTCTTGTGACTTGAACCCTTGAAAGATGGATTTTACCATGGATGTTAAATAACGGGTTGTGAAGTATTCCTGGAAACTGTGTTGGTTAGAAAACTTGGCTTTGGAATACTGGAAGGGACATATGGCTTACCTTCTTGTCTCTACCTTTCTTAGATGATTGAATATTATATTGACCTCAGACTGCCCCCAGACTATGTTTGTGTGCTCGGCTGCTTTACAGACGCAAACTGGGCAGGACATATACAATATAATCTCCACCCTGCCATATCTGCAGGATTGGTACCTGTAGTTTTATTCATTTGAGTTTGACAAAATAAGAAGCATTTTTCTAGAAACTCCAAGTGATTCTATAGTATGCTTTCACTGGAAGTTGATCATAGAGTTGTGCTGGAGAACCTAGTAAGATCTCTTTATTAATTTCCTAGGTCCTGAAACACAACTCTAAGGTATGTTTTGGCTGGAAGTAATTCATTCAATACAATTTGCTATTATCCGTGCTTTTGAATATCCACACAGTCTGAAGCATATTTCCTACAGATACAGCAAGTATACTTTACAAATTTCAGTCTCTGAAATGAGTTATAAGTAGCAAATGTGGAATATTGATTTATTCATTTCTCCACTTTTCTCCCAGTGTGAGATCCAAGGCAGCTTATGAAAATGCTAAAACAGGAAAAAGCAAAAATCTTGATCATAAAACATTAAAGCCTAAATACACAAGTCATCATAGTAAAATACTGTTACATGTTTAAATGTATGAAATCTTTTTAAAAATGTAAAAAATACAAAACACACAAATATGATATTCAAACAACTGGTTTGACATTTATGTCTGGACATTTGTCCAATTAAGTACCAATCATAATGAAATAATATAAACAACTGAAAAGAGAGAATTTGCACAAAAATACAAAGTACCAAGAGTCCAGTTGGATGCAGTTCAGCCTTGTAATCACTTGCATTGTACTTGGAAGACCATTGATTATTGTCTTGTATTGGTAGAAGATAAGGATGAACAGCTGTGATAAAAAATAAAGGGTGTGTTGGCAGTTAATTTGCACCAGTAAACTTCACTCTAATTAGCAGATAACAAAAGAGCAGTGAAATGTACTCCTGATAGCTAAAGTCACAGATGAGGATGAATTTGATAGACTATGGATCGTTCTACACAGGCAAAAAAAAGCATACCACAAAACCTCCAGAGCTGGAGTAGAGTGCAATTCTCCAGACCAGCGCCAGGGGTGGTGACAATGCTTGCTTCCATCCTGCTACAGTGGTGGGATGGAATCCTGACTGTCCTGTGGGGCCAAACCCACTTCAGCCTCATTTAATGACCATCCTTAACTTTGCCTTCCTGTTGCCATTGTAATAGTGGCCACAGAGATCCAAAGAATGCCTGGCCATCTCTGGGTGTAATTGCTGATGTTAAAAATTCAACCATGTAACTCAGAGGGAAGCAAGGGGAAAGGAGGGGATGAGCTGTCTCCCCTCCCCAAATTGCCTGAGCACATTGGTAACATCATCAGTGGTACCCAGGGATGGCCAGGAGCACTTTGGAGCTTTGAGGCTACCACTATGATGGAAACAGAATGACAAATGTAGGTGCAACCCCCGTGCCACCATGCTGCAGAGTCTGGGGAAAGTGGTGTGGTCATGTAAACAGTGAGGCTGGTTCTGAATCAGAATCAGTCTGACTATTTGCACAACTCTGAGGTATAGGGCTGTTTCAAAGTTTCAGGGAAGCTCTGGAAGATTGCCTAACTTTGCCTATTGTGGGGCAAAAATGCATTAAGCTGCTGTACCCCACATTGGTGGCAAGAAGACCCCATGCATCATGCCTATATCATGGAGCAGATTCTTGCCCACCCCAGGTTAAACTGCCCTATATAAGCCAGTTTTAAACCTGTATGCTGTTCCTCAGGGGCCATATATACTGACCATTTATTTTATTTGAGTTGGCTTTTGCCCCGCTTTCCTCCTGCACCAAGGCGAGGCTCAAAGCAGCTAGCAATAAGTAAGAACATACAAAATAGATATTTAAACAAATTAAAACTTGATAAATTCCTTATAGAAACTTGGTTATCTAAAGCTGTCAGCGATAAAAACCCTATTTAGGAATATAACATACATATTTAAAACCATGAATTAATCTCAGGTTCCTGTACTCTTGGATCTAGAGAGACCCATGGGCCACCTACAATTTTAATTTTCTCTGAAGGCCTGTTCAAACATAAAAGTTTTTGCTCCTTTCGTAAATGATAAAAGAGTGGTGGCAGCCCTGATTTTTCTAGGGAGGGCATTCCACAAAGCTGGGGCCTTCCCAGAAAAGGTCCCTTCTTGATTATCTTTAAGCTGCATTTGGGATGGGTGTAGAGGTGTCAGCCGTCCTTTCGCACTTGGTCAACGTTTCCTTCTGGGTACATAGAAATAGTAGTAATTTTATTTCCACCCTGCCACCATCTTCCCAAAAGGACTTGGGGCAGCTAACAAAATACAGCTAAGTGCTACATATAGACAATACATAATCTAAAATGATAAAATTACAATTACATAGAATTTACAATGTAAAACATTAGTAGGACATATGCTGTTTCAAGTATCCTGTTCCGGGGCCTTAAAGGGCTTTATAGGTCAAAACCAGCACTTTGAATTGTGTCCAGAAACAAATGAGCAGCCAGTTGAGTTGTCTCAGGAGATGGGCAGTATGCTCCCTTAGCCCAGCTCCAGTTAGAATCCTGGCTGCTTTGGACAAATTGAAGTTTCTGAACACTTTTCAAAGGCAGACCCACATAGAGCGTGTTGCAGCAATCCAAATGAGGTTTAACCAATGCACGTTCTACCATGGCCAAGCCTGACTGGATCTAATGAGGTGTTTAATTAATGCAGAATAAACCAGCGAAACCTCAGTTTACCCTGCATTAATTCACTTTTACTGGAGGCATTGTTTGGATGCCTCCAGTAAAACCAAGATAGGTCCCACATTCTGGACCTGTCTGAATGGGCCCCAGATGCCATATTCTATAATGCTGGTTATAACTAGGTAATTACATACTGCAAAATATTGCAATGTCTGTTACAAATATATGTCTGTTTAGAGTCAAATAATTTCCTCTACAGGTGATATGATGAGTTCATCTATAGATGAATATTTAGGGATGCCTGTTTAGAAATGCATAGTTCTCAACAGATGCCTCTAGAGTACCCTTGCAGATTTTATGAAAGCATGTACTTAGACTGAGAAGTCAATATTCCTTTCCAAGAAGAGAGTATATCTGTATGTGCTATTAATTTGAGTATGTAAATAAACAGCCTAAAATTTGCACAGCTGCAAACTATTCACCTGTAATAATTTCCTGATAATGCAATGCTTCAGGGATTCCTAAGGGGAACACAGATGTTTCTCTGACTTTTGGATAAGATGGATCTTTGCAAACTTGGAAGTGTGGTTGCCTTAAATAGCAAATTTTAGGAAACC
Organism: Anolis sagrei; assembly: GCF_037176765.1. Taxonomy (NCBI): domain Eukaryota; kingdom Metazoa; phylum Chordata; class Lepidosauria; order Squamata; family Anolidae; genus Anolis; species Anolis sagrei. The sequence goes on from NC_090022.1 coordinate 142,098,320, forward strand.
TGGCTGGTCACAGATTGAAAATATAAGCAAAGAACCTTCAGTCTTCTGCAAAGTAATAGATTGGAAGAATCATACCTGTTTCAGCAAAGGAAGAGGATAGGACCAAGGTTTTGTTCAATAACAACTTTAATGTGCAATCTAAGACAAGCATCTCCGCATCATTCTCTGATCACACTTATAGGAATGACTATGTGAGATCACTCAATATTTTATAGTCAGTTCTCTTATATGATGCTCCTTTTATTTGCTAAATTTCACTGTAGTTGAAATTGCTGTGGGTTTCAGTGGCTGCTGCCATCTGAGCTTGGTCCTTCTACTCTTTGACTTTTAATTTCCCAAACAATTCTTTTTTTTAATCTTAACCACTTTTTAACTTTCTTTTGAATTTATAACTTGAGTAGCAATCTCTGGGTGAATCTACGTGTTTTTAGATAGAGAGCCATATTCTCCTCTCCCAGCTTCCTACTACATTCTGCTGGACATCTGATTTGTTATCCCAGTGTAGGTAGGTTTTTTTAATTTATTAATTAATTTAGAGCATTTAGGCTCCAGTCCTTACATGAAAAGGCTTCCAGAGTGACTTACAAATGGTAAATTTAACAACGTTCTGCCCTCAGGTTTAAAATGTTGCTAATTCATCAATACATGTATGATCAATGTAGGTGTTAAAGAAATGGTCTGTCAATTGAACATTACAACTAAAGCAGTAAATCAGGGCTGTGTCCTGTCCTTTTTATAGTCCTTAAATGTATGGTTTTTAAATTTGTCTGGGTTTTGCACAGAGGTGGAATCCCACCCTTCTCAAGATGGCAACAAAAAACATGAGTGTATTGTCGAAGTTCTGCTATTTGCAGATTATCTTACTCTCTGTGTGTGTGTCCATGGTGTGCTTTCCTGTCACCTGTTGATTTATGGCAATTTTCTTATACAAGGAATACTTAGAGGTGATTGTGTCAGTTCCTTTCTCAGAAATGTACCCTATAGCTTCTCCATGATGGTCTCCTACCCTAGTACTAACAAGAGTTAACCACACTAAGTTTCTAGGATCAGACAGGATCTAGTGTCTTTAGGATACTTAGGTTTAGGAAATCTTAATACTACTGTAGCTTATATCTAATGGTATAATTCTTGGCCTGTGATGCCAAGATCTTTGAAGGTTTGAAGAACTTATGCTTTTTTTTTTTACAGATTATGCTTTTTTTACAGATAAAACAGAGAGGAAGGAAGGAAGAGGGAGGAATGGACATGGTTATCTTGCACAAGTGTAAAAATCTCCCACACCCCCAAATTGTGTCAGTGGCGGATTCAGTGGTTAGTAAGGCTAAATGGGCATGGTGAAGGGGAGATCCCAATGGGAAGAGGGCCACCAATGGACCAAAGGGTGATCTGTAACCTGAGGACAGGCTCAATACAAAGGCCAGTGTGGAGGGTGAGAGAGAGTGGAACGGGTTAAGCAGGGTGAGATTGGGAGCAGTAGCAGAGGAGCTCTGAGTATTAGTCAGGACCCCCTACAGTACATTAAGATACTCAATATGAACTCTTGAGCCTATAGGGGCACCTCACTATCCAATGCCCTCATATTGCTGTCCTGCTTGAGGCCAAATGATAATCCATCTGGTTCAAAAAGACAGAAATCAAATACTGCTGGACCAAAGTTCTCATTTTCCACCTGCATAACTACTTGGGGACCCCAGTAGTTGAAGTATAGAAATGTAACTTACTCAAGCTTTGCTTTAGTACTTAAAGCATTTACTTATTTTCCCATTCTTTTCCCATTTGTAAATAAATATTTGATATTTTAAATCTTGAATTAAGTCTTAGTGGTCTGCAGCAATAAAAGATATTTAAAGATGGGAATGGTAAAGGAAACATTAGGAACTACTGATCTAATGCTTTCATTCCACAGCATTGCACCAGTTTCTTCGATAAACCTATAGAGACATATATAATTCCAAGTTACATTTAACAGGTTTATAGAGAAAATTGGTAGAAGACTGTGGAATGAATGCATTAGATATAAACTACAGAAAGGTTAATTTTATGATTTTGTCAAAGGGGAAGCCAAAATATAAAAGGTGGATAAATAAACACACAATTGACTAAGTACATTCATATAAAATTGCACTTGCAATCTTCACTCAGTTGATCTACCCTCAGGGAATATTTCCTAACCAGAACTGAGCACTGCCTGAGTGCAATGTGCAATTTTTTTTATACTAAAGTAGAGAAATAAGTTTCAATAAGCTATCCAAGTCTGTCAAGCCAAAATGCTTACTCAAATTCAGTATGGAGGACTGAGATGATATTATAGATTGTCAGAATACATATAAAACTTTGCTTCCCACAGAAAGTATTGGCATTTCCAAAATATCTCTCAAGAGCAGCTCTAAACTTAAAATCAGGGTTCTTCTCTGTAAAAAGCATAGCATGGCAGCTGCCAATAGTATACTTAGGATCAAATGCTTTTTATACAGCTATTTTATCTATATTTTGAATATATTTTTCAAACGTATTTTACTATTTCAAGTAGTTTAAACTGTTTTAGAATTCTTTGTGTTTTTTTTTTTAATTGATTGGTTTTGGGAGCCACTTCTGGGAGAAAAGTGGCATATGAAAGAAAGGAAGGAAAGAAGGAAGGAAGAAATAAATTTGATTAGCCTTGACATTGTGTTATGAATACCACTGAAAGAGAAATATTTCTCATTTATCAAACATGCCTGGTTTCTCTTTCTCTATTCTTTTATAGAGAATTCACAAGCTACAGTACAAATTAGACAAAGAATCTAGGACACAGAGAAAAAGATTTATTTCATACTTGTAAGTGGTTTCATTTTGCCCTTAGCTCATCATTAAAAAACTCCAATGGTGTGCAAATTTGTGTATTTACAGAATTTAACCACCTCAAAATATAATGCAGCTTTGACCCAGGAAAGGTTAAACACTTTACAGTCTTGATTTCTTGAAGGATGATACGGAGAAATTTCTGTTCCCTCTCTAGACTTTGCTTTTGTGGTCTGGAGAAGAAACAGAAATTTCTGTGGGAATAAAGAAACATTGGCACATACATTAATTTATTATACATATCACAAAGAGGTTAGAGAAAACACCATCAGATTTTAGCATCTCTTCCAGATTGTTTTAATGAGCTGTTACTCTCAATATGCATGGAAGGGTGCAATATCAAAATTATCCAGAATGTTGCAATGTTTTAAAATTTGATTTCAAAAATCAGAATGTAACACATTTGAACACATCTCATTTTTTCCTTTCATTCTAATATGATATTTTAAGCAGCTTTTAATTTGCCCTAGTAAGATATCAATGTGTGGTTTCATCTAAACTCTTTTCTCCCGATAAGTGGGATGTGGTCTGTGGGCAAAATAAAGCAAATTCATTCATGCATATTAGTTGAGCAAGCAGACCACAGAATTTAGTTTACATCAGATCTACTTTATACAGCAGTTTTAGCAGTTGTCATTACCGCTTCCTGTGATTATTTTATTATCAATAATAACTTAGTATACACACACACACACACACACACAAAAGACTCAAGGTAGCTAACCAATTATTCAGCAGCAACAATAAAAATAAGCAAGCTGCACCCCTAGGGATGAACAGATGTTTTGTTTGACTCTTGAGGTATTTTGTTAAGGGCCAAACACTTTGGGGGCTAGTTTACAAGCAGTATAACTGGTAAACACTCTGTAATCTCAGGATTGATAACTGATGGAGAGGTCAGCTTGGACCTCTCGGTGCTTATAGGCAACTTCCATTTTTGTGTGCCCAGTAAGTCTATAAAAAAAGCATCTTGGTTATTTTAAACATGATTTCCTATTAATGTTTGCTTTTTTGTTATTCCAGCCAGACTATAAATTCTGTTGTTCTCTCATCTGCATGCATGCACAAAGTGTTTTCAATATGACTTCATCCTGTTATGATCTTTCCATAGAATTTTCTTCGTAAGATTTATTCTGGGGTGATCTGTATTGAGTTCTGTTTAAGCAGAGAAAGTGATAGTTGTATGCCAGTGGGTTTCTAGGACTCCCAATATCCAATAACCAAGGCTGGATCCAGGCTGAAATTCCATATGTTCTTTGACTTCAAAAAGCATGCTTGATCATGCAGCCCTGAGTCGCCTTAGGACTGATATGGGCAGGATAGAAATAGCGTAAATAAATAAATAAATCAGTAAGGCTTGTATTTATGAAAATGTCCAGGGTGGAGGAGAAAGTGAGAGGGAGGGAGGAAACGGGCTTAATATACTGTCATACTTATCTTCTAACCATTGTTTTTGTTCTGAGCCTTCAAGTAGTTTCTGATTTATGGGAACCCTAATAACAGTGGTTCTCAACCTGTGGATCCCCAGGTGTTTTGGCCTACAACTCCCAGAAATACCAGCCACTTTACCAGCTGTTAGGATTTCTGGGAGTTGAAGGTCAAAACATCTGGGGACCCACAGGTTGAGAACCACTGCCTAAGATGAACTTACTCAAGGGTTTCTTGCCAAGATTTGTTCAGATGGTGTTTGCCTTTGCCTTCCTCTGAGAGAAAGTGAGTTGCCTAAGGTTACGCAGTAGGTATCCAAAGCCAAGGAGGAATTCAAACCCAAGCATTGTAATCCTGTGCAGAAACAACTACGCTAGACTGACATTCCTTTTAATCCTAAGGCAGAATTAATCAAAATTTCATATCAATTTCAGAATCCCAATGTGGATAAATTCAGGATTCCAACTTCCTTTTTTCTGGGTAGAGACAGAAGTGATAGAAATGTGCTATGTAATAATATTTGTAAATATTTCATTCACAAGATTGATGTTGCTGTGTGGGGTTAAAGGCTCAACATGGTGAGCACAATGACACAAGGAGAAACAGACATTCTTCCAGTGCCACCAAGGCATACATTATTTTTCCTATCCCTTGAAATTTTTTTCTAAGAAATTACATTTTTCTTGTTTGGGGACACTTCATACAAGTTACTCAAACATTCTGAGAAAGTAAATTTCTCAAATTTCATTATCACATACAAATTGTCATGGGAAATAGTTGATGAGATACCAGTTCTACATTTTATGCCCTGCATGCTAGAAATCATCAGTCTAAAAGTTAATGATAATCCTGTAAACACTGAACACATTGTCGACCATTCTTTCATTCTGTCAAATGGACAGTAAGTTGTAGCTGTTTTTGGATTTCTAAAATCTGCCACCTTAAAGATGTCTATTTGATTTTAAAAGACAACAAGGGTCAGACCCAGTTACTGTTTGGATAGGAGACTACCTATGAATACCTGGGATCTTGAAGAGATGGGCTGGGAATTAGCCCTACTTGAAAACACCAAGAGCCACCAGAATGTATTTTATTAATGTGTATGGATCAGTCATCTGAATCAGTTTAAGACAGCTTCATATGTTCCTGCCTAACCTTGAGATATCTGAGGGCCCTTCCACACTGCCAGATATCCTGAGATACATAACGGGTTTCCCTGAGGCATCCAAATGATGCCTCAGGTAAACGGAGATTAATCTGGAGAAAACTGGGATATTCCAATTTTCTCCAGATTAATTTGACACCTGAAAAGATTTGGATGGCTGTGGCCAATCCCCATGGTCATACGGGTTCTTTGGGCTCCCGGAGTCCAAAGGAGTGGGAAGCTGGCCAACCCCTCCACCTCCCTCCACCTCCCTCCACCTCCTGACACATCATTTTCACATGTTGGGAATATTCTCCAGAGAGTCCTGCAATGCCAGCAGGCCCCTTGAGTAAGTTTTTGAGGGAAAATGGTGGGCTGGAGGGTGGCTGGATGCCCTCCTATGTCAACCTTTGGTCAACCCAGGAGGGCATTTAGCCATCCCTTCAAGGGAAAGCCTGGTATTTGGGGGGGGGGGGGGATCTTGGGAGGAACTGGGTTAAAATAACCCAGTTCATCCTGAGATTTTGGGCAGTGTAAAAGATCCCTGAATCTCAATTCTGGTTTGGGATATAAGTTAAAACAGATGGGTTCCAAATCAAGCTGAAGCAGAGTATTTTCTGAAGCTCACAGGGTGTTTCTACATGAGCAGGAAAACCCAGGGCTGGTCTACATTGTGCACCAGTATGAACTCAAATAAGGGGTGACTACACTGCTGACTTCTGTCCCTAAGGTGGCAGGATGGAGCTCAAACTGTGCAGTGGGAAGGAGTTCAATTCAGCCCCACTGGATGGTTACCTTTACCTTGGTTGTCCTGTCACTTTTATAACAGCAGCTATGGATAGCTCCTAGCTATACCTGGACATGATGCTGGACATGAGTCATTACAAAGGGCACCTGCATGACTCAGATGCTCAAAGTCATGTGGGCACCTTGCAAACATCAGCAGGAGTGCCCAAGAATGACTAGGAGCTTGTTGGAGCTCTGTAACCAATGGCTGCAAAGATGACAGGACAACAAATGGTAGATCTATCTCTCTATTCCTGTACCACAGAGCTCAGGAAAAGTGGAAAAGGCCTATGAATAGTGGGACACATTCCTATTCAGAACCAACCGGTTTATATTATAAGTGTGAGGATGACCAACATTTTGGGAAAGCTCCAAAGTTTTCCCTTACTTTGCCTAAAGTGGGATATTAAACAGTTTTGCCATACACGGGGGGTGAAAAGGTCCTGTACTTCATGCAGATGCCACAGAACTGGTTCTCATCACCCAGTGTTTAACTGCTCATGCAGATTTGCCCTCAGTCAAGATGTAAAGTAAATGATTTGGCTGGTGCATAATCATGACTACTTGTTAATAAACTGTCCCTCAACTAATGAAGATCTACAGCCAAGGATTTTATTTTCCTTTTGAAAAAAAAAATCATGGCTTTGAACAAGTCCTCTTTTATGCATAAGTTAATAGCACTTGTCTGAAAGGACTTCTGTTTTTGGTAACCCTAAGAGACTTTCCTTTTATAGATCTATTTTCCAAACTGACAGTTCTTACCATGACTTCTTGTGCAAGGAGCTTAATTTCAATCAAGAGAACAGAATGTTCTGAATGCAACTCATTTCTCATTGTCTAGAAATCATGGGGTGAGTCATTTTAGAAAGCTACTCGTAGTTATATAGCAAGCTAACATTTAATGCAGGAGACAATGGCAAATTCTCAATAGTGAGAGTGCACCACTGGCATTGAACTGTGCGTACATAATAGATACCAATTCTCTATAACCATAACCAGTCACAACAATAACTTCACAAAAAAGCAAGAAGCAATATAAAAAAGACATTGTTGATTTACATAATCTTAAAATGAGACTAAAATTCATTGCCCATTTATACATATCACTGAATGGCTACTCAAATCATTTGTGTTTCATTAACTGAGGACTGCTAAATTCAGTAGGATGAGGTGCAGTATGAACTCAAGAATATTTTGGTTTTGGAGGCTTCTTGGATCACATCTTCTCTCTATTTTTGGATAAAGTACCTTCCTCCTTTGTTCAGAAATCACTATTGCTTACAACATTCTCAGAGGTTTCCAGTAAGTGTGCTTCAACACTATATAATGCAGTTTGGTGCCATTTTAATTGCATGGTTCAGTCCTATGAAATTCTGAGAGTTCTAGTTTTACATGGTCTTTAGCTGATTACACTGATTAACTACAGTGCAATAATAGCTACAGAATTATATGCAATGACTTTTGGAACAGCCCCAGATTACGATTGTGGATGGCATGATTTTTAATAGTGATTGTAAGGTTTTATATGTTTTTAATATGCATTTAATTTTAATTTTAAATCTTTAACTTAATGTTGTTTAACTGTTGTTCAAAGGCACTGAATAGTTGTCATGCGTCAAGCTGCCTTGAGTCCTCTTTGGGGTAGAGAAAGGCGGGATACAAATAGAGTAAATAAATAAATAAAATAGTAAACACTCCTGACTGTAGCATCTACCTGGACTAACATTTGGAGAGACAGACCTAGGAGCATTCCCAAGCTGCAAACACAGTCTTTCAGGGGGAGTGTAACCTCATCCAGAACTGGTTGACATACCTCCATCCTCAGATTAGGACCCTTGATGGCAAGCACCCCTGTTTTGTCTGGATTCAGTTTTTTTCCTCATCCAGACCATTACCTCCTTCAGGCATTAATTCAGAGGAGACACGCTATCCTTAGCTGAAGCTGTTTTGGAAGGCATTGAGAATTGTATTTGGGTATCATAAGCAAAATGATAATACCCCACCCATGTCTGCAAATGATCTCTCCCAGTGGCTCGATGTAAATATTAAAGAGCATTGGGGATAGAATGGCACCTTGTGGGACACAACATAACAGCTGCTTTTTTGAGGAGCAGCTATACCCAAGCACCACCATCTGAAACCTGCCTGAGAGGTACGATTGGAACCACTGCAACACACTGCCTCCAATTCCAAGCTCCTCCAGGCCTTCCAGAGGGATACCATGGTCAATAGTATCAAAGGCTGCTGAGAGGTCTAGAAGCATCAACAGGGACACAAATTCCTTGTCAGTATTGAGACAGAGATAATTCATTAAGGCAGTGGTTCTCAACCTGGGGTCCCCAGATGTTTATGGCCTTCAACACCCAAAAATTCTAACAGCTGGTAAACTGGCTGGGATTTCTGGGAGTTGTAGGCCAAAAACATCTGGGGACCCCAGGTTGAGAACCACTGCTTTAAGGCAACTACAGCAGTCGGAACTTCATATCCTGCTCTGAAGCCAGTTATAGAAACTTCCTTCACTTTGAAAGGTGGATTTCATTTGACATTGCTGGAAATGCACAGTCTTTTCAAAATGCAACATAGCCTTATTTAGTAAAAACCCCACTGCTATTGTTATTCAGGCATCTGCTATAGTAAATGTATTTCTGAAGGTTTTGAGAGTATAAACAAATGTTTGATTTGTTCTGCTGTTTGTTTCTATGTGTTTTTATTGGATGTAGTTTGTCATTTTTGGGAAGTGCTTGTATATTGTTTGTTGCCCTACCGGCTCCTGTGATGGAAAGATGGCAAACAAACATTGCACCTGTAAGGAATATATATTATTTCTACTAGAAAACCCATTTGCAGGCAAACCGGGTTAGATGATATCTTGCTCACAAAAAATAAGGCATCCTAGGACAAAGAAGGACTGCTTCTTTTCCCTTTGAAAATGTAAGACACACAATTACTGTCTCTGGCATTAATTTAAATGTATGTGTCCCTGACCCTCTTAGAGCAGTATAACATACATGCTGGGTTTTTTTTAAAGAGCCATTAAGAATATACACTGTCTGATAAATCTGGGGTGAAGAAATGCCCCAGACTGGCCTTGGAAACAGCCAAATGCATCACTGCGATGGTGGATTGACATCCATATGCCCAATCAGACTAAGACCCTGCTGGACTGTCACTACACTTTTTATTTTGCCATCACTGCTTCCAACTGACTGCACAGCTCTACACAATTGATTATAGACACTCCATTCTGAAATCAGAAGAAGCACATGCATAAACAGGAAGACAGAGATGGTCAATCCCTCCAACATCTTTCTGGTCATTGGGGTGCTGTCATGCAGATTGAAGTCCCAGCTGCTGACTCCCAGCAGACACCCAGCTTGGAGCCTTTGGAAATTCCAGTGGCTGAACCTGAAGCTAGCAGCTCTCAGCAGCTTCAAGAAGAAAGCATAGCAATATCTGCCTTGATGGAACACCATCAGGAAAAGGACAGGCTCAGAAGATATTGAGGCCTTTATATGCTCTTGGTAATTAAGAAACAGTAGAAAGGTTGAGGCTAAGCTATAAATCTAGCACCTGTTGCTGACAACTAATCTGACTTGCAATGCCCAGCTTCATGTATCTGTGTAATTTGGCATTGTTAATCTCTTGGTTCACCCAAATGGTATCCTTGATTTATTTAGTTGTTTTGACCTTGAATTGTTTTGACTAAGTGTCAGCAAACACTCCTTTTACTTCTCCAGTGACCTTGTTTTATGGACTTTGAGGGAAAGTGAAAGATCAGATTTTTTTTCTTATTTGCTGATTGTCTTAAGAAACAACTTTGTTCTGCTGTTCAGGCTAGGACAGGTGCCTCTATTGATGTCAAAACAGTGTGATGGCCAGGAGCTTGTGCCAACATCTCTGGCTGGCTGGGAGTGACAACAGCAGTTAAAGGGACAAGCTCCATTATCTTTTTACTCCACTGATGAGCTCAGGGAAAAGGTGATTGTGGTGGTATCACATTAGGACAGTGGACCAGTCAGAAGTGGACCTCATACAGAAGTCAAATATGTTCCCAACCCAAGGCAAACAGGCAGTCCCCAAGTTACAAACAAGATAGGTTCTGTAAGTGTGTTCTTAAGTTGAATCTGTATGTAAGTCAGAGCAGGTACATTTTTAAATGTCTCTCCATATGTATGTGTGTGTTTGGGGTAGCATAGGGAAGGATTAAGACCTCTGTGGTGTTTGTTTTGTTGTCTGTCTCCCTGTTCAGAAGATTTCACCTTACTTTCTGTTCCTGTGATAATTTTGAAAAATTTGGCTTGTTGTGGAAAGAAGGATTAATGCTAAAGCTTCAATGGAGACACCTTTTCCCCATAATAATTCTTTCAGGGGCTAATTTCTCTCACTGCCATCTCACCCCCATTCTTAAATAAGAGTCATTTGAAAGTTGGATGTTTGTAACTCAGGGACTACCTCTATAACCTGCATTTCACACCAAAAGTTCAGGAACTTCATGAAGACTCAATTCAGGGTGAGTCTTGATTTTCATGCCCATGTACACTTCTGCTAAATTCTAAACAGTCACTATGTTAACAAAGATTGAAATGAGTCATGGAGACCATCTTGTATCATTTTATTAAGCATCCTCATGCATCTATTTTCTTAAATTTACATACATCTTGCCACTTTTTAATTCTAGCTTTAGCATTCCTGAGTGGGTGATGAATGCAAAATATCTTGTTTTAATAAACAATTATTTCTATCTTTCTTGATGCATGCAATCTACTCAGAAGTAGACTTCCTGAGTTCAAATAGTTATACAAACCAGGTTTATGAAGAATTGCATTTGCATTTGTCCATTTGCTCCTGCTTATATGAGAAAGTTAATTAGGGTGGTTCATTTTCTATTTCAGGCTTAAAATGACACTACTAATCAAGTTAATTAGGGTAAAGAATACACTGACTGCTACTGTTAAGCAAAGCATAAGTGGGACATCCTTTTTTATTTACCTTGTCTGAAAATAAAATAATATAAACTATACATTTAGAAACTCAACATGCAGTCACTGAATAAGATCTCTTTAAAATTCTGGAGATAAATCGTGGTCTTCAAGATCTCATAAAATAAGTATTAAATGCAAGATGAAAAAAGTATTTGTGCATTACATGATGATTATAGAGATAATTTACTTTGCTAATACATTTTCCCTCCAAAACAACATTATATTTAGAAGATCATTTATAATAATGTTTATCTATCTAGTGTTAAACTGGGCATGACATAGCTAGCCTTGCTAGACTGCAACACTGCAAAACAGTTTCCCAGAATTGTTTAGGAATACCAAAGCACTGTGTTACTATTTTTTACCCTTATGAATTAAACAGATTCCTAGATGTAATGACACTAGGATAACAAAAACTGCTTATATATTGATATCTGACTTGTCTAGGTTACAGATAGAACATAAACTCAATTGAAGAATACTATAGCACCATCACTGCAATGGAATATCTGCTCCCACACATTGTCTAGGCATTCTGCAAGTGTCAGAAAAGTAATAGACTGATGTTTCATTGCACAATATTATATTTGATGTAAGTCACATTTAGTTTAGTGAGCTTATGTCTTTCCAAGTGTTGGGGATTGTAGTATTAAGAAACACTGTTACCTTAAAATTTCAATCTATTTTTTAATGATTTTTCATTTCATCCAACAAATATTTCTTTACCTATATCTATATCTAGGAGCAGATATAATAGAATTCAATATTACTTATGTTATATTTATATTGGTACAATTTCAGCGTTTTTTGAAAATCTTTCTGAAGTGTATGTTTTAAATTTATTACTATAATTAATAGTTTCTGCCTCAATGTAAACATTTTTGTATGTTTTTAATTATATTGATATAATTTTAATACAAAAGTACAACAGGGTGTAAATACTGATAATTAAAACAACAAGAGTGACAACAATAATAACAGAATTGCTGTATGAATAGCAAACTCAAAATGCTTTTCTGCTAAAGCAAATGCTAGTCTTAAACAGAGCAATTCTATTAAAACCAATGGGATTCTATTAATCAATATTTTCATATATCCCATGGATTCAATGGGCAAACTCCAGTTGGGAGAAACAATGGGTCTTAAATCAAAAATACAATTTAAATCTCAATGCATGGCAGGCCCCACCCACATTCCTCCCAAAGTGGAGGGGAAGTGCCAAAAGGCACTTCCTCCACCACTATGGTGGGGAAAGAGTTGTTTGGGTAGCTCCGACAGAGCTACCCACACTTTCTTCGCCTTTTTTCCATGTGATGGCAGAAAGAACGGTGGGGAAATGCGCTTGCTGCCCTTTCTGCCATCTGATGGGGGCAGGGAAAGGGTGCAAACACATCCTGTCTTGTCCTCACCATGTGATGAGGGGAGGAGGAAGGGTGTGCAGGGAGCCACGAGGCATGCTGCATACCTTCCTTTTAGTGCCACAATGGCACGGCCTGAAAGGGCAGTGTGAAGAGGTCCTTAAGTTGTGTATGTATGGGAGTATTCTTTTCCCCCCCCACACACCCACACTTTGGAAAACCATTTTCAACTTTTGATCAAATAATTTCAAATATCCTTTACAATTAATTCATTTGTAATTACAAATATATTGACAAAAGGAAATGAAAGGAATGTAATACAAGTTTTCTGTAATTTTACATCCGTCATCACCTGATCCCATTTGCCATATTCCTAGGAAAAAGGTAAAAAATTGACTCTAGATCTAGTCATGCTTAGAATAACATCAATGGGACTAGTCAATCATAATGGATTAAGTCCTTTTGATTTCAATGGTTGTATTCTAAACCTAAATTCAACCTGGATCCAATCCTCCATACAGAGGGAAAATAGGCATTGGCAATCCATTTTTAATCTATGCTCTCCATAGTCTTTTAAGAACTGTAGCTTGGAGGTATCGCAAATAGTGAGTAAATATTCTTAAAATTAATCTGTAAAACATCTTACCTTTCTTTGAAGTTTGTGTATGTATAGATATAGATATCACATGTATAGTGTTGTGTGTGTATTTGTGCACTGCACACACAGAGACACAGACACATATTTCCACCCTTGAGGGTTTAATAATACTTTCAGAACTTTATAATTAATGTTTGTGGAAATCTTATGTTACTCTTATAAAACCTCTCATTAGCAGCACACATTCGTTGCTTTATTTATTAATTTACTTGCTTATTTTTTATTTATTTATTTATTTTGATGCTTCATAGCTTGATATATTTTTAGCCAGTTCTAGGCTTTACCTTCGAGGCCTATGCTGACATAAGCTCCATTAACATGAGCAGCTCTCCCAGTAACTGCATTTCTGAAGCCCGAGGTTACCATTTCTTCCTCTTGCTAATGAGCTGAACCGGGGAAAGAAAGGAAGAGAAAGAGTTTCCTTAATTGATAATTTTCTAGCTGACAGTCATTGAGAGTCCCCAATGGAAGATTCAGATAGAAAATATGCAGACAAGAACACCTTTTTAAAAAGGATAATAAATTCAATTAAAAGGAGCTGTTTTTCATGGCTGTGAGATGGCACCTCTTGAAGCAGCTATCAAAGAAGAAATTATGCAACAAATCCTTGTCAAATGGTTTAGAACACACGGATGACAAGTACTGCCGTGTTTTAGATGTTACTTTCTCTCTCCTCCATTCCCTCTCTTCATTCTAATGTGTGTGTGTTTTCAGACAACAGGAGATATATACTAGAAGGATGGGGTCCTGTTGACATTAAGCACCTTGCCCCACAGTGACTTCAGTAACAAAACCTCAGCAGCCATTTTCAGAGAAGGGCATTTTAAGTGGGGGCCCTGAGTATAATAACCCTTTCTCTTCTATTGCTTCTCTCACTAAAAAGATTTATTCAAAAGTTGATGGTGTTTTGCTTTTTAACTATGACATAAGATAGCTAGAAACCATGGAGACACCTCTGCCTGGAACCATGTGTCATTTGATGTGGCCACTCTATAGATGTGGCCACTCTATAGTTTCAGTCTCAAAGGAGAAACTGGGATTTTTCTGGGTATATTTTGGTAGATGTTAGAAGTTCATCTGAATCGGTTTTGCCAGTAGTGTATGTAGAAGGGAGTGACTCTGATAGTTACAAGTTATAGTCAGAAAACCTGGATTTCCATTGCTTCCAAGACATCCATCTACACTACAGCATTCATGCAAAATATTTAATTCCTAAAGTTGGAAGAGATCCCAAGGGCCATCAAGTCTAATCTGCTGCTACAAAAAACAAAAACAAAACACCATCAAATGCCCCTTCATAAATAATTATCCAGACTATTTAAAAACCTCCAAAGAATGAGGCGCCACCATATTCCTAGGCAGCATATCCCACTGTCAAGCAGCTCTTACCATCAGGAAGCTCTTCCTAATGTTTAGGTGGAATCTCTTTTCATGTAGTTTGAATCCTTGAAGCTTGCTCCAGTAAGATTTCACGGCTTCTAAGTGGATACACCGGTAAATCTGCTCTAGAAGTCAACCTGAATGTTCAAAAAACACTACCAAATGCTCAAACTATATGGGGGAAAGGGTTCAGCACCTTGATAGTTCCAGTAAGATTTGAGGTAAAACCTGAAGTAGATTATCTAGCACCACCACCCCCAACATGATAGCCATCAGCTTCTCTGCTCTTCACACAATTGAATGAGCCCAGTACCTATAATTCAGGTCAAAGCAAAAAAAAAAAAAAGGAAGTAAAGTTTATTGATTAGTTCACTGACTATATTAACAGTAAAAGACAAAAACAAAAAGAGACACAAATACCCCTCTGTTTAAGGAGCTCCACTGGCTGCCATTTATTTTCCGAGCCCAATTCAAGGTGCAGGTGCTCACCTACAAAGCCCTAAACGGTTTGGGACCACCCTACCTGCGCGACCGCATCTCCATCTACGAACCCACATGCTCACTTCGATCATGTGGGGAGGCCCTGCTCGTGATTCCACCTACGTCGCAAGCGCGCTTGGTGGGGACACGGGACAGGGCTTTCTCTGTGGTGGCCCCCCGACTTTGGAACGCCCTCCCAAAAGATCTCCGACAGGCCCCTACCTTAGCAGTTTTCAGGAGGAATTTAAAAACTTGGCTGTTTCGCTGTGCCTTCTCAGAATAGGAATCCCCATCCCAAGCCTTAGTAGCACTTTAATCACTACTAATGTCGCTGCACACCGCACTTTTATCCTACGTTCCTCCTACCATTTCAGCACTTTTAACCCTGTACCCCATTGCGCCGGCCGAACCAGTTTTAATAATGTCTTGGTGTATTGCCATTGTTGTTGTTTTGCTTAATTCTTGAGAGACACGGATTATCTGGATCCGGCACAGTCTGGTTTCAGACCGGGGCATGGTACTGAGACGGTCTTGGTCGCCTTAGTGGATGATCTGCGCCGGGAGCTAGACAGGGGGAGTGTGTCCCTGTTGGTGCTCCTGGACCTCTCAGCGGCCTTCGATACCGTCGACCACGGTATCCTTCTGGGGCGCCTTGCGGAAATGGGTCTTGGGGGCATTGCTCTGCAGTGGCTCCGGTCATTTCTGGAGGGTCGCACCCAGAAGGTGTTACTGGGGGACTCCTGTTCCGCACCACAACCTTTGACTTGTGGGGTGCCACAGGGTTCCATACTGTCCCCCATGCTGTTTAATATCTACATGAAGCCGCTGGGTGAGATCATCCGGAGTTTCGGGGTGCGGTGTCATCTGTACGCAGATGATGTCCAACTCTGTCACTCCTTCCCACCTGCTACTAAGGAGGCTGTCGAGGTCCTGAACCGGTGCCTGGCCGCTGTAACGGTCTGGATGAGGGCGAACAAACTGAAACTAAATCCAGACAAGACAGAGGTACTCCTGGTCAGTCGCAAGGCCGAACGGGATATAGGGTTACAGCCTGTGCTGGACGGGGTCGCACTCCCCTTGAAGGTGCAGGTTCGCAGCTTGGGTGTGACCCTGGACTCATCGTTGAGCCTGGACCCCCAGGTTTCAGCGGTGACCAGGGGAGCATTTGCACAGCTTAGGCTCGTGCGCCAGCTGCGCCCGTATCTCGGGAAGTCTGACTTGGCCACGGTGGTACACGCTCTTGTCACATCCCGCCTGGATTACTGCAACGCTCTCTACGTGGGGCTGCCCTTGAAGACGGCCCGGAAGCTTCAGCTGGTTCAGCGTGCGGCAGCCATGTTACTAACTGGAGCAGGTGGCAGGGAGCACACAACGCCCTTGTTGTCCCAGCTCCACTGGCTACCGATTTGCTACCGGACCCAATTCAAGGTGCTGGTTTTGGCCTACAAAGCCCTAAATGGTTCCGGCCCAAAATACCTTTCGGACCGCATCTCGGCCTATGAGCCCACGAGGACCTTGAGATTGTCTGGGGAGGCCCTTCTCTCGATCCCGCCTGCATCACAGGCACGACTGGCGGGGACGAGGGCGAGGGCCTTCTCGGTGGTGGCCCCCCGGCTGTGGAACACTCTCCCTGCAGACATCAGACAGGCACCCTCCCTCATGTCCTTTCGAAAAAGCCTTAAGACCTGGCTGTTCGAGAGGGCATTTAATTAAGTGCTAAGCAACAAACAATACGGTAATGAGAACTGGAATGGTACAAGGAATATGAGACTGGCTATGATTCCACTAAGAGACGAAGCGGATTTTTGTGTAGTCTGTAATTGTTGTATAGTTATATGTTGTTGATACTGGCCTTTTGTAATTGTCTTTTATGTGTACTGTACACCGCCATGAGTCGCCTGTATGGGCTGAGAATGGCGGTTAATAAGTGCATCAAATAAATAAATAAATAAATAAATAATTGTTTTGATTTGCTTTGTTTATTGTTGTGTTACGTTTTTCTATTGTATTGTGTTTTGAGGCTTCGGCCTGTGTAAGCCGCATCGAGTCCTTCGGGAGATGCTAGCGGGGTACAAATAAAGTTAATAATAATAATAATAATAATAATAATAATAAATAGACGCCAACTACTGTCCTAAAACTACTGTAATAGTGAACATACATTAAAACACAATTAAAACTTGATTAAGTTAAAAGTTAAAGATAATTTAAAAATATCATTAAAGTGCCAAGGCAAAACTTCATACCACAGAAGTTAAGGATGAAAGTTAAAACAAAGGTTTAAATATACCAGCTATTACACAACCCCAATCTAGTTCAGATATCTGCGTTACCTCTACAGTTTACCCCAATCGCCTCCAAATATGCAGTTCTCAGCTGTGTTGCTTCAGGTCAATACATTTTTATAAAACCTTGACTAAATATGCACATTTTTTTTTAGTTTAGGTGAAATGCAGTAGAAAATGACAGATGTGACAGTCTCTGGACAGCTAGGTGGAGGAGCTGCCTCATTGACACTTACATTCACTGGCTTTCTCACTCAGTCTCAAATTGCTTTAAAATAATTTTAGAATGGTGCATCATCCTGCCAACCTTGTGTCCAGCCTGATTTGTTGCAAGGTATGAACATTCATGGTTGAAACGAGTACCTAAACGTTTTTGCCACTTGAACCACTGAAAATCAAAGTTGCTTTTACATTTACTTTTGCCTTCTAGAGTCTAACTTCCTAATTTGTTCTATATTAGCTTTCTGTTTCACTCTAGATTCTCTGTGTGTCTGCATAGCAATGGCTGATCCTATCAGCAATTCTGTTTCCTGCTATTGTGCTGCTGCATAACTACTTGCTATAGTGCAATTTAAAGGCCTACCTACATTCATGGCCAGCATAGTAGAGCATGGCTTTTCATATGTGGAATTGCCATTTAGGCTTAATATGCCTTGCCCTCCGGTCTTCTCATGAAAATGCATCAAGAACAGATTGCCCACTACTGATATGCCTAAATCTTATATCTCTGAGAGAACACACTGCTTTATTACTGACTACATGCAGTGATGTCCTGGGGCTTGCATCATAATTCTAGTTCATAGTAAGACATCTAGGAACAAAGTACCTACGTAAAATAAAAAGAGATTGATTTGATCGTGATCCAAGACTAAAATGCATATGCGGACTCCCTCCAAAATCTGCAGGTTTAAACATATTAAGTACATGGTTTTAAGCAAGCAGTGGGTGGGGGCATTATTTTGAAGCATAATTGGCTTCCTTGGTTAGCATCTCAAACGCAAAAAGTTTGGAAGATATTTTTCTTATTTAATGTCCATCAGACCATAAAACCATCTACACATTCAATTTCTTCTACAGGGCAGCCTAACTTTTAATACTGTAAAAATCTATTAATACAGGAAATACCTTTTAGAATGATTTCATGGAAATTAATGAGAAGCATGAACATGAAAAAGCCTAAATAATTAAAATGAGGCAGATCTTAAAGTTTCTGTTTGAATTTTCCAGGTGTCTACTGCATATGCTTTGGATGTCCCTTATGAATTTTGATTTATTTCTCATAGTTGTTGAAGACACTCATTTGCTGGGAAAAAAATAATGGGGCAGACAGAATAAACTGAATGGAACTTAGAAATTGTAGCTTAAACTTTCTATACTATAGTAATACAATTGTGCTATATATCTTCATTCATTTATATGATATTATCTGTATTTGGATTGTTGTGTGTAATGTGACTCTCCTTCAGTCACCTTGTGAATAATCAAAGGGATTATTTGAACACATGAAAGTAAAACAGGCAATGTATTGAATTGAATCAATACCATAGGTGGTTCTCACACTGAACTTTGGAATTTAGCAGCCACAATAATTGGAAATCGATATGCTGCTGTATTTTAGTAACTGAACATGAAAAATCATACTGTGACTACATCTTTATTGTAGTTGTTCATTTCTTCTTGTGTTTCTTGTTAGGCAACAAAAATAACAACCATGCTTAAAACTGCTCTTTCAATCATCTTGAAGCTTACTCTACCTTAATTCAAAAAGACTGAAGACCAATAATTTTGTTTGTTACTTAAAATATTTCTCAATTATGAAAGAACACTGCATTAAGCAACATTATTGAAGCTTTCCACTAACTTCAAGTGTAACCACCAATGTTATTTTACATATTCCTTTTTTCAGAGTTATCCAGGATCAAACCTCTTGACAAAAATATAACAATATGCATCTTGTTGTTTGAATTGATGTTACTAGGAACCAGAGACTAAATCAAAATCTTACAATTAAAATTGATCCACTAAATGAATAGTATTTGGTAAGTCAGCACTTATGTAAATCTCCTTGATTCTATAGCTCTGTTCTATTCTAGAATTAATTGAATTTAGGCCAATATTTTGTTGGTGTCAATATCATAAAACATAATACTTTGTGTGCATGGAGCTCAACATTGACTGTTGACTTATACTTAATAATTCCATGAGTTCCATAAAGTTTTCTTAGGCAAGGAATACTCAGAGGTAGTTTTGCCAGTTTCTTCCTCTGGAAAACATAACACTAGGCCTGGCCTTTTATGCTTTCTCTTTTTAAAGCCAATGTGCTACAAATGGAAACCACCCCCATGTTGAAATGATCCTTCTATAAGATGTCCTACTTGAAACACACAATACCAAGATAATCTTCCAGGTATTTTCTCCATTCAAAGTAAGCCAATCTTCCACACTATGCAGCAACAACACTATGATTCCACTTTCATTGCTATGGCTGCATTCTGTGGAATCCCTACCTGACAATTCTAAATGCCCCTCCCTAAACTACAAATCCCAAGTTTCCATAGAATGGAACCATGATGATTAAATTGGTATCAAGGTGCTATAGTTGTGTGGTGTGAAAAGGGCCTCATTTTGCTGCTTGTAACAAAAATCCTGTTCAACATATAGTTGAAAAAAGTTATGCAGAATCAAAACAAAGAAAGGGAATGATTTCAAAGCTATTTCATATTGATTATTTGTTCTTTACTTATAACAGAAGGCCCAGACAGACAGACAGACCCAATATGCAGGACCTGTCTCGGTTTTACTGGTGATGTCCAAAGTAAATTAAAAGAAAATTAATGTGGAGTAAACTGGGATTTCCCTGGTTTACTCCATATTAGTTAAACACCTCATAAGATCCAGGTCTAATGAGGTGAAAGATCCAGGTCTAATGAGGTGCTGGGCCTATGGCGATTGACTCCCAGGACTCCTTCTGCAGTTCCAGGGGTCCATCTCCACAGCTATCCCACCTCTTCAGGCTTTGAAAAGCCCAGGGAAGTGGGATGATGCCCTCCCTCCCTCTTCCAGCCCTCCATTCAGGTCCCCAAATTTATCAGGGAGGCCTGCTGGCAACACGGCCTCTCCCTAAAGTCTTTCTGACATGAGAAAATGAAATGTCAGGAGGGAAGGGGGAGGAGGGAAATGGGTTATTTTAACCCATTTTGGCACAGGTTTTAGTTATGTGTGGAAGCGCCCTGAGCAAACATTTACAGCAGTAAAGAAAACTGATTATTTGGATCCAGACTCACTTACTGTTCTCTGTCTCGGGCTACAAGGAGAGACATATAATACATTTCTCCTCCTCCTCGTTCTTACGTGCCATGAATTTAAGGCATGAATTTAAGGGATATTTACCAGTAGCAACAAATTTTCTGCATTTTGAGGGGTGTAGTGCCATTCCACCAAATATTCATAAAATTGATACTATTAAACAAAACAATTAATTTACAATGGATATAATACAGGCCGAATATAGAATAAAAATTACAAATTTTCATGATTCTTAGAGAAGTAGGTACATAAAATTAACCTTTTATACTAGTCCTGTCTTGTATGTGGTCCCATACCTCCTACACCTCTTTTACCAAGGGTAAGGTATATTGACTTCAATGAGAGTAACCTCTTACCTTGGGATTAAATACAGGTATAGTACTTCAAGACTGTGGTTCTGTATGCTATTATTCTGGAGCAAATCCTATTGAACTAAAGATGATATTGGACTGCAGACCTAAAGTGAGTGATCTCGGGCAAATCACAGTCTTCCAGACTCAGGAGAAGACAATGGCAAAACTGCTAGGGAAAAGTCTTGCCAGGAAAACCTCATGATCAATTTGCCATAAGTTGGAATGACTTGTAGGCATATGAAAATACATTGCTCGATCAATTATAATGGATTTTACTAACCACAAGAAACTTTATTTTTTAAAATAAGAGGACTGGGGAATAGATGGGATGGGAAATTCAGAGAACTCAGTGATTTCAATCTTCCCTCTAATCTCAAATCAAGGAGGACTTGATTGTGAATGCGCAGAGATTAAGCAAAAGCCCCCCACCCCCACCCCACCTATGTAGTGCTTCTGAATGGGTGTAAACTCTGCTCTGGGGTTCAGAATGTATGCAAACAGTTGGCATTTTGACAATAGGCCTGAATTTCCATGAGGCACATGTAAAAGCCTCCTGGTGAAAATTCACTTTTGGCCTTTTACTGAATGTGCTATTTTGTAAAACAGGTTGATGAGAAAAATTACCAAACACATCAGACCACAAAGATTTGCCTAGTATGGCTACCAGCTGCTTCTGGAAAGCAGGGACAAAGGTATACTCCATCCAGTGGTCTTTCTCTCTGGCAGGCAGATCTACAGTGTGCTGGACCTGACCTTGGAAGCTCAACTGCTAGACTGCTTCACCAGAAAAACTGGAGCATACTTACACATAAATTTCAGAGCTCTTATCACATGAGCTGGTGAAGCATACTGCTTTTCCAAAGAAACAAAGAAGCAGTGGGATGAATCTGTCACCCTGTGCCCACTCCCCGGACTTCTCTTCCCTGAGTGATAGCAGGTGACATCAGTAAAGGGGTTAACCCCTGGATGGGGTCAGAGTGGGTGGCAGCTGGGGTAAGAGAAGCAGAGAGTAAGAGCAGCATGAGCAAAGGCAGCAGCAAAGTGGTTACAATGACAATTGCTAGGGCCTTTGAGCTCTCATGTTGGCCCAAACTTGAAGACATTTGCAAGCAGCAAATGTGGTGGTGAAGAATGTAAAGTTAAAAAGGAGGAAGAGGAGATCCAGTAGATGAGGCAGCAACAATGCCTTTCATCAGACCTTGCCTCTTGTTACCAGTTGATGTCACCTAGAGTGACCTTTAAAATACAGGAGAAATTGAAGGTCATTATGTAAGCCACTGTAATAAGGGAGATCATTGGAAATACAGGAGAGTCCATCACTCTCATTATTGGTCAAGGTGGCTGAGATCTCTGAGTGGAACTCTAAACATTAGTACTAGTTATTTTATAATCAACCCAGTTTTATAGAAGCCTAGTAATTCAGGATATCTTTACTTTCAGCAAAAAAGCTAACTGTATTAAAAATTCTGGTAAAAGGAGAAAACATTAGTCTGTCTAAATTATTTACTATTGACTTTTCTATACAATATCCAGGGTATTCTGAGAGCAAGAATAAAATAATATGATAATAAAAGCTGGATGTCAATTAACAATATAGGGTTTTAAAAGACAATAGCAACCTTTACTGCCTGACTGACGGCAAGCAATAAGTGAACAAGGATGATGTCTACAAATGAAAAGGACTTGTTTTGTGTATCATTGCTAGCTGACCATAGAATGGACCCCTACATGAATAATTCTACCCAGATTATCGTTAGATGGCAACCTTAGTGTCTGTGTTTGGCTATGTGGAGACCCTAAGCTATTAGACTGGAGATGGTAAAGAATTGAAAGAACTCCTTGCCCATGCTGTAAAGGGAGAGGCATTGGAGCAACTTCTCATTGAAGCAGCTGACACCATAATGGACAGATCTCCTTCAGGTCTCTATTTCCTGTTGCAACAGGTGTGTGTTTGTCTGCATTTTACCTTCTTCTTGCACTCCTTACCTCATTCCTTTCCTCCCTTGACACCACTGCATCTTTACATTCATCTGCATTTTTATTTTCTTCATTTAGACACTAGCCCTGCTCTCAAAGGCAGAAGAGCTAAAATTATTCATATTTTATTTTATATATATATATATATATATATATATATATATATATATATATATAATTATTCTTGCTTTTGAAATGTTTGGATTATACTGTGGATGTCAAAAGCAAACAAGGTAGAAGAATAACATTGGGAAAGCCCAAAATTTATGCAGTGGAATTGGTCCCAGGTCTTTTCTGCATCTGTTTACCCACTTGCCTTTGTCAGTTTTGCATCAGAGGACAAATTATGGCAATTTCACCATGTACTCCACCCAGTGTTTCCCCTCTCAGTTGTGAAGCTTTTAAAAACAACTTTGAAAGATTATGGAAGCATTTACTCAATTGTGTTCCATGCTGACACCTGCTATTAGGGTAGACAAAGCACCCTGTAGGAGATTTGCTCTAACCTATGTAAATAAAAGAGGATAAAATATGACCCTAAGCATTTCTCTACAGAAGAGAAAGCACATAAATAGGTATTAGATATTCCTACCACGAATGTCCTTAATTATCATAAATGTGTTCACATTTCTGTTAAATAATCTTGGCAAGCTGACATGCTTCAGCAATTTATTAATAAGATAACATGTCACACTGCTTCTTCTCAGAAGTATGTTTTCAAGGAATTCTTTTCCCCAAATTTACATACTGATACAAGATCCTTTTGACTATTTTGTTAAGAGAAAGAATATTCTCCAATGTTTGGAATTTGTCTTTGGCTATGAAATTCACCGAAGATTTCAACAAAGATTTTTAAAGCTCAAAATGTTTAATATAATTAGAGAAATAGGAATTAACATGTCATTCAAATAATATCCATTATATAATTATGGTAAAAATTCAGGTATCCAGCACAATGAATATGACAACTTATTTAGATTTGTATTGATTAGTCTCCATAGAAAAAGGCTCGGTCAAAGCTTTCTGCACATCTTTTACATCTGTTTTGTCTTAACATTTGTCTCTACGTAGATTACCAGATTACCAGCAACACAATCCACAGATATTCTAAAATATTCTGCTATTTTATGAGTGGGGCCTGTGAGAGAGAGAGAGCAAACTAAGTTGCTCATATATAATTCAGGTAAATTCATTTGCTGAATCATTCTAGCTATTTTCGCAAAATAAAAATAAAACAAAACATGGAATATACCAGCATGAACTTTTATTTATTTATTTATTTATCATTTCAGGAGCGAACTAAAACAGTTGTATTGCATTAAAAACAAACAAACAAACAAAACACAAAGTCTGCAGACTTGGTATTCTATTAAATGTCCTTTGACCAGTATGTGGCCACTTGGAGTGGCTCTGGTGTTGCCACAAGAAGGTCCTCCATTGTGCTTGTGGCAGGGCTCAGGGTGCATTGCAACAGGTGGTCTGTGGTTTGCTCTTCTCCACACTCACATGTCGTGGATTCCACTTTGTAGCCCCATTTCTTAAGGTTGGCTCTGCATCTTGTAGTGCTGTTCAGTGCCTTCCAAATTGCCCAGTTTCTGTGTGCCCAGGAGGGAGTCTCTCATTTGGTATCAGCCATTAATTGAGGTTCTGGGTTTGGGCGTGCCACTTTTGGACTCTTGCTTGCTGAGGTGTTCCTGCGAATGTCTCTATAGATCTTAGAAAACTATTTCTTGGTTTAAGTCACTGGCGTGCTGACTGATACCCAAACAGGGGGTGGGCCGGAGATATCACTGCCTTGGCCCTTTCACTATTGGTTGCTACTCCCCAGTTGATGTCAGGTGGTGCAATATTGGCTAAACAGTGTAATTTCTCCAGTGATGTAGGGCACAGACACCTCGTGATAATGTGGCATGTCTCATTAAGAGCCACATCCACTGTTCTAGCATGGTGAGATGTGTTCCACACTGGGCATGCATACTCAGCAGCAAAGTAACATAGCGCAAGGACAGATGTCTTCTTCACTGTATCTGGTTGTGATCCCCAAGTTGTGCCAGTCAGCATTCGTATGATATTGTTTCAAGTGACCACTTATTTTGAACTTGAATGAAAGATAATGATTGTTGAGTTGATACTGAATCTGACCATCCCACAATTATTTCTCCCTCCTTTCACTATAATGTGGAAATATATTAACTTGACAGTGTATGTTTACATGCTTTCAAGTCACATGTTGACATTTGGTAGCCTCATGAATGTCATAGTGTTTTTTAAACCCACAAGGAATGCCTGCAGGTGAGTTGCCAGTTCCTTATTCTGAAATACAGACTATGATACTTGGCATTTCTTAAGAAAATATAATAATAATATATTAATATTAGAAGCCATAGTGGCAGCAATGGAATAATCCCATGTAGATGATGGAGCTATTTATTTGTTAGGGTGGGGGGAAGCTGATGGAGCTTTTACTCCCCTCCTATTCAAATCAGGAATTTTAGATAAATTTCATCCAAAGTTGGGGGGAGGGGTGTAAATTATGTGTAGCTAGATACATGGTTTCTGTTTGGCATGTCTTGTTTTTTGATTTTAAGATATTCCTGGTGAGTTCCTGCTGCAAACTGATCATATGTCCAAAGACAAAAGCTGTGTCTTTGCTAGCTGTGGCTGGCTGGCACTTGCCTAGGTTTTCCTTTTGTGATTTTAGTATGCTCATTTTATAACCATTTTTGTTTTGCTTTTTATGATATTGCATTAGTTTTTATGATTCTCTGTCATAGACAAATAGGGAGAGTGGTTGAGGAGTACTGCCAATGCATAAATGCATTTAGGTTGGAGTGAGGTCAGCTGAAAATCCACTTGTTCCAAGGTACAGTGAAGGGCTATTACTTTCCCTTTGAACAACATATGTTCTTTACAGTAGATTTGAGGGTGATAGAAAACTTTCTCAAGGTTAAGAGGGATTTTCTGGGGGAAAAGAGAAGAAGTGTAATTTTTCCCCCTAATAAACCTCCAGCAATTTAGGTTTTTGAATCAATCTTTAAAAATGGCTCTCAGGAGCAATCAATGCTTTTGCCATCAAAAAAAAAAATCATTGTGATTATCTCTGCCAGAGGCCAACAACAGTCTGGTTCCTCAGTGAAGACGACTGCAATGTAAACATCTCATCAGGTGCAATGTTTAAAATATATTTTGTTTAAATATTTTCCCAAATAAATATTTTTTTCTCTTTTGCCTAAGGAAAATATGGAGCAACTGGCACAGAAGGTAAGTCGGTGTGCCTAGTATGTTATTGTTTTTACCCTCTCTCTTATAGCCTCAGTTGTTTTGAGCAATGTTATTGGATGTGGACATTGGAGCATATCTCAACATGATCGTATATCTTATTCTTGGGAAGGAGAACATAAGGTGCCTCTACATTTTAGAATTAATGCAGTTTAACATCACTTTTGGACCTTATCCCACCCAACCCCCATTTAAAACATTTCTAATCCATTGAAGGTACTGAGGCCTTCCCATGAGGCAGGTGAACTTCTTGTCAGCTTTGTCATGCTTCATTACAGAAACTTCAGAAAGAGTCATAAAAAGGGGGAAAGTGAGAAGATGGTTGCAACGATGCCACCACTTTGTAACGATGACACCAGAAGTAGTAAGGTCTGCTACTAGTTGTAATGGATTTACAAAATTGATAACACAGCTAATAGCTTGTAATACTTTGTTGGACTTTCTTCAATGTGTAGCATGGCTTGACTTGAAAGTATTTGAAACAGAGACTTGGCTTTGAGAAAAACTGTAACAAGTTTATTGAAGTATAGAAGAAGCTTAATTGTTTCAATGTTTCTTAACTCCTAGAGGCACATTTCTTTAGAGGTTACATTTATAACATTTCATAAAACAACTCTTGAGAGGACTGTTCCTTCCACTAGACAGGTTTTAAACTTATTTTTCTTCAAGATGTGTTTCTTTCCTTAACAGATCACTTCTGGCACCAGCTTATTCTTTCCTTGTGTTATTTTTGTTGCGGTAAAGATGCTTACTGGGTTTATCTCCCCCTTTTTGCTCATACACTAACTACTAATCTAAATAAGCCAACTTGACCTATCTAAAACTCACAGGCTAAAAGCCTAAACCTTCCTTGTTCTCAACACAGTAGAATCAGCCTTTCACTGTAGTTCTAAGACTACAGGCTGTCTTACTGGTTCTCAACACAGTAGAACCAGCCTTTCCTGCAGTTCACAGACTACAGACTGCTTTCCTGGTTCTCAAAACATGAGAACCAGCCTTTCCTGCAATTCACAGGCTACAGACTGCTTTCCTGGTCCTCAACACAGGAAAAACCAGCCTTTCCTGCAGTTCATAAGACTACAGACTGACTGTTTCAAAATGCCTGCCCTGCCAAGTGGCAGTTGGCTTTGCCCCTTTTTCCATGGCAACGCAGCTCAGAGTGAGCTGAGCTGGCTACCATCCCCCCAGTTATGTTATTTTAAATACTTACCCCTTTTAATTCACCTGTCTATAATTACACATGACTAAAAGTTAAAATTCACACTTCACCACAATGGTCTTCTGGACTCAGAAACCAGGAAATAACTGAAGAAAAAACCCAAAATCATGTGGGATAGGAGCTGTCAAATTTGCCCACATGAATCACTTCAGTGACAGGGAATAAGGGGAAGTCCCCTACTTAGCATTGACAGTTCTCTCCCAAAATCCTGCTTCATGAGTGTGGCATGGTAGGTTTTTAAAGTCAGGTTTCCTCTCAAGTAGGGTCTAGTATAAGATCAGTTGCTTGGTCTACTCTGAAGTAGCGGGATCTGAGAGGAAAGCCAAGTATCCCGTACACTTTTTCCCCAATGTTTTTCTTTTAAAAATGGAGTGGGAAAAAACTACACTGGCTCGTGGGATAAATCTGAAAACTGATGATTTCAGTAAAACTGGCAAGAAAAGACAACATGTGAAGAGGAATAATGCTATGGGACATAATGCCACAGTAATATGATACACTCACGCACAAACGCACACACCCCGTGGGATAAAATCTTTTGGCAGAGAAGAATTAAAACCTTAAAACCTTGTAAAACTGGGACACACATGATTCCATAGCACCAAGCCATGACAGTTAAAATGCTATCAAACTGCATTACTTCTTCAGTGTAGGTGCACCCATAGTCAGAAAGGCTATACAGACCTTTGCATACTCTTTCTTACATTTTTGCCTTCTTTTCTCTTCCACTCCTCTGTTCTACTCTCTCCTTCATCCCATCATATGGCTTCTTCTTTCAGTATTGGGACCACTCTGGGAGGAAAAAAATTGCAAATACAGACAGCCCCCAAGTTACAATCAAAATAGGTTCTGTAGTTTTGTTCATACACACACACACACACACACACACACACACACATACACACACATACATACATATTTGGCCACAGTGGTCCACGCTCTTGTTACATCCCGAATAGATTACTGCAACGCGCTCTACGTGGGGTTGCCTTTGAAAACTGTTTGGAAACTTCAGTTAGTCCAATGGGCGGCAGCTAGATTAATCACTGGAGCGTCATACAAGGAACATACCACCCCTCTGTTGTGTCAGCTCCACTGGCTGCCAATGCAGTTCCGAGAACAATTCAAAGTGCTGGTTTTGACCTATAAAACCCTATATGGCTCTGGCCCAGCATACCTGTCTGAACGTATCTCCTTCTACATCCCACCTTGGAGCTTAAGATCTTCTGGGGAAGCCTTGCTCTCGGCCCCGTTTCTATCACAAGTGAGGATGGTGAGGACGAGGGACAGGGCCTTCTCAGTGGTGGCCTTCTGCCTGTGGAACTCACTTCCCAGGGAAATTAGGTCATCAACATCCCTCCTCGCTGAAAACATGGATATGGGACCAGGCCTTTGGGTAATCTGGCAGACTGTTAATGGTAATGATGACAAGAATTTGGAAAGGACTATGGGTAATGCTGAATGGATTTTAGAGCTCGGAGAACATTGGCCATTAGATTGGCTTTTAGTTATTATTGTATTAATTAAATGTTTTAACTTGTGGTTATTGTTGTTATGTATTTTATCTGTTGAATTGTTGGCATCAAATTGTGCCAGTTGTAAGCCACCCTGAGTCTCCCCTAGGGGGTTGAGAAGGGTGGGGTAGAAATGCCCGAGATAAATAAATAAATAAATAAATATGCACACACATATATACACGCTATGGATAACATAGGGAAGGGTTAACATCACTGTGATGTTTCTTTTGCTGTCTTTTGACCCTGTTCAGAAAATTTCATCTCACATTCTGTCCCTGTGATAGTTGGATTTTGAAATCTAATTAAATTTGACTTGTAGTAGAAGCAAGGATTGGTGGCTTCAGTGGAGACCCCCTTTCCCCATGAAAATTTCAGGAGTGAAATTTCCTTCCTTGGGGTAGATTTATCTCACTTCCTATTGTTTCAGCCCCATTCTTAACTATGTGTCATTTGTAAGCCACATGCTTGTAACTTGGGTCTCCCTGTAAAGTGCAGCTGTAAGAATACACCAGTTCATCAATTGACTTATACAGCTTCCTTCCTAGTCACAAACTACAGGGCAAGGTAATATTCGTTTACCAGTGTCTCTCTTTATTTTTGAAATGTCAGGGTAAGGACAAAATAGACTTGGACAGCTACCAGACCTATAGGAAACTAGATTGTTGTTTACGGGAGACTGGGTAATAGATTAGAAGAGATTCTTCCTACTTTTTCCCCTTCCTGAATGCTTCTCATCCTTGAGAGAACTACTGTAAATGTTCTTATAATTATAATATAGGTGTCTACCAGATTCTATTTATGACACATTTGAAATGTTGACCAATGTTGTTGGGAACACTGTCATAGAAAAACAATTATTTTAAAAAGAAAATTGAATTTTAATCCAGTTCTTTACAGTAGATTCTTCTTTTTTTTAAAAAAAAAATTACCATGCCATCCTCAGGTGCATTAGGGGATGGGTCTTTAGTAGCTTAATACAAAGCATTAGTCTGATTCAGGTGTTCATAATCAACATGTGAAGGAGGTAGCACTTCTAGCATTAGTTCACCCTTCATTACTTTCCATTGAAGGTGAATGACAGAATGAAGAGGAGAGCCTCTCTGTCTCTGGAACACTCCTTTATCAAGTGTGGAGAGTATCCATGTTTAGCAGAGGATCCTATATTTATATTGTTGTTCCCTATTTGGGAAAACCAGAAGAGTGGGCATAACAGAAGAGTAACATCTTCCTCTTTCTAATGTGTTGATAATGAATCTCTGATTGGAGCTATAGAAGAGTTTGTTTTTTTAAAAAAAAAAACATGTTACTGATAGAGATGGTTTAAAACTATGGCTGGCTGGATGAGTTTGTCTCAGGGCAATATCATTTCTGCATGTGATTGTCGAAACCCAGACGCCTTAAAGAGCCAGACTCAAGAGTATTTCTGAAAGTAGAGTTTATTTAAACAAAGCAAAAGGGACTCAGAGACACTTAACTCAGTGTCTCTGGTCAAAACTCAAAAATAGCAACCAGTTCTAGTTCAAAAGGTAAACTTAAGCATTAATCCGGATTATCTGGAGAAAAGATCCGGATTAAAGCAAAGCACTCCAAAGGTCACACAAAATAGCACAGCAAGTAAAGAGTTAACAAACAAAAAGCCGCAAGGAAGAAGACATGGTGAAACGAAGTCCGAGGTCATAACAAGCCAAGTCCAAAGTTGCGAGGTTCCAAAATCCACATAGGTAGCATTGTAGTCAAAACCGGTCCAAAGTCAAAGAAGGGGAAATCCACACTCACGAGAATCCAAGCCGAGTCAAAATACACATGAATGGAAGCAGCAACCTGCAGTTCCAGGACCCAATAGCAACACGAAATAGGCAGTGACAAAACCCAAGGCACAAAACCAACACTTTGCCTTCTGCAAAGGTTCTCTTACACCTCATCATCCAAAGATGAGCTGACCTCCACCCCGCCATCATTTCTTACAGCTGGCCTTGACTCCACACATGAACTCTGATGCCCATCCCTCCAACTCCTCCATCTACTGTCAAGACTTAGATCCCCCCAAGACTCAGAAATATTTTCCGACTGTCAATCCCCACCACCAGAAAACCCCACAAACGTGTCACTAGACGCTGGCTCTGCACATACATCTTGTACCTCTTGTACCTTAGTCCAGTCCAATGTATCATCCTCACTTTCATCACTCTCTAACCCATCACTCCCAGAGAACCCTGCAAATGACTCTTCATCTGTAGTAGCAGTAAGTATATCCCGGATCTTCTTCCTTTGTCGCTCCTCATCCGATTCTTGCCCCCGAGTAACCCTCTTAGTTCCCCTATTCACATCCACTGTATCTCCTTCCTCTCCCTCACTCGTTGACCCTTCATTATCAGAGAACCCTTCAAATGAGTCTTCATCGGTAGGTGCCATAAGTATATCCCGGATTCTTTTCCTTTGTTGTTCCTTGTCTAACTCCTGCTCACGAGCATTCCTTTCTCCCCTTCTGACACCCATACTATCACTTGCAACGTTACTTACAGGCTCTACTACAACAGTGATAATTCACACACACACTGCATCTCCTTTCTATGTTCATCAGGAGCATATAGGGGGGAAATGTTTGTGTATATATATATATATTCAATGTACATTTCTAAATACTGGTCAAATACAGTGTCATTGTGAGGCACCTCTGGCTAGCTATCAATGCAATTCTCCCAATCCAGCAAATTCCACTACATGCTGCCTGCCCTCTTATGACCCTTCTTCAGGAATATTAAATTCTGGCATCTACAATTAGTGTAGTGTAGTGTATGAAGGGGGTGGGACAGTAGAAGGGAAACCACCACAGAAGAACAACAAGAACTGGCAGAATGCAGCAGGGAGGGTCCACTGCTTTAACAACATAAAGCAACATAAACTCGTCATGATTTGTATGCAGAGTAGCCTACATATGGTGTCACTTCAGATACTTTATTGAGAACCTCCTCAAATCATGTTGCTGAGACAAGGGATCTTTCAAGGGCCTTTATAAATCCAACTCAGTTTGATAACTTGCATTTGCAAAATGAAGGAGAAACATTTACCTTCTGGGCACTGAAGAAGCAATGTTCATTAACTTATAATGGCAATTGTAGTAGTTCTATGTTGTGTCTAATCATCCTGTGACTATATTTTATTTTTATTTTATTCTCATTGTCATCTGTTAGATGAGTGAACATATCTTGTGGATTGGTTTTAAGAAAGATAATTCAAGAACAAAAAATAAAAAATCTTGATTTTCTCACTTCAAAGTGAATTTGCAACGAGAATAATTCTTCAACAGAATCCTAAGCAATTTTCTTTCTTCTTATTGCTGATTTATATTTATTAACTGCTACATCTCCTTTCACAGCACACATACAGCATGTCTCTCTTTCCCACTCTCTCTAGATGGATGGATGCATGCATGGAGGGATACTATAAAGAAAATCTGGATGAATTTGCTGTCTTCCTGTAGTTTCATTTTGCACTAGTCTGAGTGCATAAACTTGCTGAGAAGCTATTTTAAAATAAATTCAAAGTGCCTGTATTATTTAATGTGTGAGTTTTTCAAGTATGTTCAAAGGACTTGCTCAATGGTGAGAAATTGATTTCATTCATGTCTGGAAAATATGTTTTGATGTCAAGATGGAAGAAAAGATCAGACCAGAATCTTTCTCACAGATCTTTCACCTAATCTATGCCGAAACTATGGTCTGGCCTGTCCAGATCAGATGGCAAAACCCTTTAAGATGCACATTGTCCATGGAACTCCATCCTTGAGGGAGTATCTCTCCCATATATGCCTTCCTAAAGATTAAAATGTGCTGGTGAAGTCCTCTTCTGGGTTCCCTCTGGTGTCAAGATATAGAAGAGGGCCTTCTCAGGCATGGCACCCAATAGTGGTATGGTTTCCCTTTGGAGTCTGACAGCATTTGCTGTTCACCAAAACCTTTGTGCTTAATTAATTCTACCCAAATATGTAGTTATAAAAATAAATACTCAAGTAGAAATAAATATGTAGTTCTCCTCTATTATGAAAATGCAGCATTGTCCATGAAGAATATAAGAAAGCTGGAAATCTGCCAAACTCCCTTGAGGAAATTTCACAAGCCTTATCAAAGCTCTTTTTGCTTCCCTTGAAATTTCTCATAAGTTTTTTTCCCTAACCAAGACCGTCCAATTCTCCTTGAAATATACCTCTAGGCTAAATAAATAAATAAATGGTGGCTTTGGTCCTGGTTCATATTAACTTTGCCACCGTAGCAGAAAGCTTCTTCACTGAGATCTCATATGTTGAACAGGAAAGAAAAAAAAATGGCTTCCCACTACAGAAAGAAAAGAATTGCCAGTCCATTTAGTCTTTTACAGTATGTTTTCAACCATCCTATTTTGGGATTAATCTGCTAAAGCCATAAATTTTCAAATTTAATCAAATCACCATTTAAGCAGGTCATCAGTTATACTTTTTGAAGAGCAGTACAAATCATGTTAAGTAGAAGTATGTTATCTAGTTTGATTAATAACAAAATTAATGTAATTGCCATTAGAGAATGTAGGTCTTTGAAGCAAATAATACTTTCATCTGCGGGTTTGGAAAGCTAAGCCTTGTTTACCCCTTGGTTTACTCGTTGCTGGGGATGTGTGTGTGTATTATGTAGTATAGTAGTATATGATAGTGAATGATAGAACTTTTAAGCCTTAGAAGTGTTTTAGACTGTTAATTTTTTGTGGTTTATGTATTTGATTCTATTTAAGAACAATAGTAACAAAGAGAGAAAAATAAAATTTAAATTAAATATATTTAATGATTTTTACAAAATCCACATTTCAAAATTTATTTTAGCTTGTTTATTTTTTTGTTTTCAGCTAAGAGCAGTCTTGGGTCAAACAGACTTTCTGAAAAACTATCTTTGCTTCTTCCAATTTCTTGCCAAACTATTCATTCCATTTGCCATCTTGCACTTCTTTTTAGGAAAGAAAAGTAGGAAGACAGGCTGTGGCAGAAAGACCATATCTTCTTTCAGTCATGAATTTCTATCAATGGTTTTCCTCTAAGACTCATTATAGAGGATGTACAAAGCTTTGCTTATGTCATTTTTATGTGTCAGAATGAATAATTTCAGCAATTTTGTCTCAACACCATGCGAATATAGGGATATTTACACCTTTTTTGGAACTATTTATTGTGTGAGACCTTGCTACGACAAGTTCAATTGTAAAAAAAACATACATGGTTTTAATCACAAGAAAAGGTGCTACGGGGAAGAAAGTGTGTATTTTTGCACAATACCCTGATTCTTCCCCCAACCTCAAATGTTTTTGACACAGAAATAGATGCAGAAAAGTTTCCTTACACAAACCCATGCAAAATACATATTTTAAACAATCTCTACTTTTTTTCATTATGGATGTGAATATTAATGAATATTATTCATGCCTCTTGGTGTTATATTAATATATTAATTTGTTTTGAAAACAATATATTAGAAGAAATGGGAATGGAAATTCACCTGAATAAAATTCATCTTAAAGTTAAAATGGGGGCAATGAAAGAAATCAAGGTGAGCAGATTTGTGCATCTGTAATTATAAAGGGGTAGATAACAACTTCATATATATTGTGATAGATTTTAGAGGTGTGCACAACTTCAAAAATTCATTTTGTATGTATTTACGAAAGTCGTGCAACCCCGTTTTGATTCTAGAGTGTTTTGAACAATTCCTAAGGGGTCTGGATCATATCTAATATGAAGTGATAAGAAATTTGCTATTTTTTCATCTGTTATTTTAAAAAAAAACTAAAAAAAAAAGCTAAGCTATTCCTGGTGGAGGAGGAGGCCCCATGGGGCTTGGGGTAGCTGTTCTCCTTCTACTGCCCAGCCTTAAGCGAGAAGAACCTGCTCTGCCCTGGGCCTGGGAAGAACTGTACACCTGATGGGAATGAGGCCCCCCCAAAAGGCCTCTGAAATGCACAATAAAAATGTTTTAAAGACATCTGGCATGAGAGTACTGGCCTTACTCAAGCAGGCCCTATTCACTCCCATTCCATTCTCTCTCCCCCCCCCCCGCCCCCAAGTCAGGTGTGCAGCTTGCTCCAGGCCAATGTAGGGAGGGAGAGCAACCAGGGCAGGGTCTGCTTGCATCCCCTGCTAGAGTCCTCTCCTCTCCCAGGCGGGTGGCTCACCATGTGGAGGAGGCCAACAGAGAGTGGGAGAGGGAGCAGCTCTGCCACCATATGACAGCACAAAAAGGAGAGGGAGGCAGACAGAGAAAGAGAGAGGACATATAAAACAAACAAATTTCTTTATGATAACACAGATGTGGGTGTTTTGATGTGTTTGTGTTTGATGTGTTTTGATGTGTTTGTGTTAGGGGTGGCTCTGGGGGTTGTAAATCAGGTCCTATGTATGGTTTTAAAGAAACACTATTTACGACCCCCTTACAATTTTTTGTACCACCCTAATAGCTTTGTTGCCACCAAAGCTTAGGGTTTGGTTTTGTATTGGTTCAATAATTCATCCCATCCTACTCACATGGGACTGTGGTAATCTTTTCATTTTACCTTACTAACATCTCTACCCGAGGAAATCAAGGTCTTTTTCTACAGTTATTGTAACATGGTTTGTTTTCCTTTGCTCTGACTCTGGTAATTTCAGAAAACTGTCTACAATTAAAAAAACTACAAAGAGGTTGCCAAGGGGAGTATACATCTCTTTTTTGTACTCTTAAGTTTGCAACAAGTCTTCATTCACTGCAATGCAGATGTCCTGATCACTCATTCCTGTTCTTCTTTCATGGAGGACTTACTCTGGACTCACAGAGCACTCCTCTCTCTCTCTCTCAGACACACACACACACACTGACACACACATGTACGCATAAACTGTTGACAGGGTTTAAAAGAAGAATCCACGTAGATGGCCATTCATTTCTCTTTTATGAATAGCGATCTATGTAGTTGGCCTATGATGAAAGCTTGCCTCAAAATTTAGTTGTAAGGGACTCCCCACTTTCTTCACCTCCCCCAATGACTCCATAAATGGGAGGAAAGCACTTTGCTTGGTCCTTAGTACAACCCTATTGGATGTTGTTTTCAGTTTCTCCTGGAGCTAAATGGTTTTGCTAAATGGAAGCACACTTATGAAATTATCCAAATACTTAGGCATTTTTATTAGTGAAATAGCTCATTCTGATAGCTACAATCTTCTGACTTAATGACCATTACAGCTGCCCCTGAGTGAGGGTATCTTGAAAAATGCAAGTGTACACTAATGACCTCATCATGCTTGGCTAAATCAGAATCCTAGGAAGCTTCCACCCTGTCTTGGAGACAGAGCCACATGCAGGCCATCACACAACATTATGTGACTTCCAGTGGAGGTCCCACCCCCAACTGGTATGGAAGCATTGTTGGATGCTTACCCCACAACACTGGAGGCTTCCCGTGTTGCGCTGGTTCCAATGGAACCACCACAGATCCTCTGCAGAAGAGCAACATTCCCTATGTGCGATGGGGGAAGCACTGCTGAGAAGGAGCTGCCTGTGGGCCGACAGATTTGCCTTACTGTCCCTCTCTTTTCTTGCCAAAGACTTTTGAGTGACACTGGGAATAAAAAATTCCCATCCCTACTTTCTTCACAAAATGGCTTATGCCAGGATTTCATAGAAAGAGAAAATAGCTGCTCATCCTTAGACTGGAGCATAGTTCATCCATCTTACTTTTAAGGCCCTTCATATTTCATTTTAAGCACTGCCATATTTTATCCTCCTTTAACTATCTTTGGGGGATTTTGACAATTCACTTGTTCTCACATATACAGAAATACATTTCCCCACACTTCTTTCAGAATAATGTTCTTTATTTGAACTCCTCTCCATGTCTCAGGTAATCACTACAGGAAGTTTTCTTAATTTCCCCTGCAGACCTCACCCACAGACTGTGTGACTGAAACACACTCCACTTTGAGACATCCATGCCTGAACTTGGCACCCAGATAGATAATGTGAAAACTTGAGGAGGTAAATTCAGCTTCAAAACCCCTTGTGGACATTACTTTTCATTACTTTTAATTTGTAATTCTGGCTTTTCTACGCCCACAGGAAATAAGTATGAGAAATAAGGGCATGGTAGATCATTTATGGTGATTCCTTTGCATGCAACATTGTGCTTCCCAGATATGTAATCAATCTGGCCATTGCAGTTTTGTCTTCAGTTTGAGACAACAGCATCAGGTCAAATGAAAACATCTACCTATATCCCTAAGGGTGGAAGGAAGGAAGAAGGATAGATGGGCTAAAGCAGTTGTGTAAAATATTGTTATGTTTCTCTTCGTTGTTGTGCTATCTGGTTCCATATTAAAGTCTTGAATAGTTCCCCATAGTGTTCAATTGAAATTGTCACCTAAGTTGAGACAAAAAGATAGGGGGCACATCTGCACTGACAATTTAATGTAGTTTCAACTTAGCTTCAATGCATGGTGGTTAGACTATATGAGGTATGAAAGCATGTTCCACAATGCTTTAAATTGAGATAAATAAAGTCAGTAAAAGGGGAAGGGATTGAAAACAAAAACCTAGTATTCTCCACAGCTGTCAAAGGCATGGATACTGCAGATCCTGAAACCAGTTTGAAATCAGTCTCTGCATTTGGGTGATCATCATCTGGACTTCAACTAGGGTTTCTAATGTAATCATCCATGCATTGACAATGCTTCCTTTTATGACAGTTTCAAACTGACATAAATGGTTAGTGTAGATATGTCCTAGGCTGCATGTACATACACAGAAAGAGCTATGCCATGCACAGAGATATGTCTATAGATTTTGGCTACACCTCAAAGTACATCTTCTAAGGACCTAATCACAAAGGCCCTTAGAAGAAAGTAGGGATGGGAATTTGTCATTCCCAGTGTCACTCAAAAGTCTTTTAATCTCAAATCCTATCACACTGGTGGAGTTGCCTGCATCACTTGAAATTCTCAACCATCTTCACTGGCCAAGCTTGATAGGAATAGCTATCCTTGGCATGAAGAAGACCATCCAGGGGGAGCTGGTGGCTCTGCTGTTATGACAAATTCACTCTGGATTTTACTGTCATACTCCTGCAAGCTGCTCCAAACTTAATGGGTGTCCTGTTGGTGTTGGACCTCTGCTCAGCAGCAACTAAGTTCCAACAACTCCAAGCAGCTGCAGGAGAAGAAGCAGCAGTAAAATGAGCATAGAGTCACTATCCCAGTGGTGACCAATCTATCTATGTTGTGCCTGCTTGCCATGGAGCTCTTAAAATGAGAAGCCCTTCATAATGTGGAGTGGAGATCCACATCATAAATACAGTGCTGAAAGCATGTTTGCATTTTCAGGAATTTAAATCCATACTCTCACTAGAAAAGCACTCCTGCCCCTGAGCCTAGATCTGTGAATTCATTTTATCCTCTCCCTTTCACTGTAGACACTTGCCAATTTAAAACAAAAACAAAAACAAAAACAAATAAGGTTCCATCACCACCACCACCACCATCATCAGAAACAGTTACCTTTCTCTTATTATTTTACACAGTGCTTTTGTCTATAGAAATGACTCATCAAGTAACCATTTTTACTGGATGCACCTGATTCTTGGTAATTTTTGTACCTACAAAAAGGGACAACTATGTTGACAAGTGTCATCTAATTTTGTCAAGCATAAGGATCGTACTGGCACTTTTCTTTTTTAAAAATAACAACAAATTCATTACTAAAAATCCTTTATTTCTTTATTACTCATCCCTTCAGAAGAATTTATTGTGGTTCATTCAAAAAAAATATCTTTGTATTTTTGTTCTGATGGTCCTGGCTGTCAGATGTTTTTGTCCTCATTGTTTGATTTCTGCCATTAAATAAATATTTTTTAAAAAAAATAAATAAAAATAAAGCCAAAATAAACAGTTAAAACTATTTGTCAATTTTCCATGACAATCAATTGTGGAGGGTGACACACAATATTTTAGGTTGCCAAATCTTGCCTCAGGCATGTATTCTATGACCTTGGTAGCATGCAGCAGTTTGTTTATGCTTTTGGAACACAGCAATGACGTAGAGCTACTTCCGGCTAGGCTCCATCTCAAAAGTGGATGAACCGGCACAAGCCACCATGGCAGCAACACAGGAGGCTTGATGGGGAGAAGCCGGGCAGCTGACGCAGGCCTTGGGGTGAGGTGTTCCCCTCAACCCCTGATGAGCACTGCCAGATTTGTCATGATGCATAATGATTTGAGCAACCCATCTGACGAAGTCACTAGTCAAACCAGGCAACCTTCTGAATATGACAGAGTCAAGGTTGGGGTTGAAATGTGTGGTCAGTGTACACTCTTAATCTTCCACTAGAATTAAGCTGTAAAGGTTATCTTTCTGAAAATGAAACTGTACAGAAGTGTTTATAATAATATGCTTATAACTGTATTTATGTTTGAATTGGTTGCCCGAAGTCTGGAGCGGCCTAGCTGTGAGAAATGTGTTGCCATGGAAACAAGGCAGAAGAGGAGGTGGGAGGAGCTTAGAGAGTGAAGGTTTAAAAAAGTGACAGTTAGGTTCAGTCAGGAGGGGAGACTCTGAGAGAAGCAGAGTCAGGTTTTAGACTCTGAGGAGTGAAGAAGTGAAGAGTCAGGGAGTAAGACTCTGAGAGAGCAGCAGAGTCAGTTTTAGACTCTGAGGAGTGAAGAAGTGAAGAGCCAGGTTTTAGTGTTCGTGAATAGTAGAGATTTCTTCAGCTAGGAAGCTGAAGGGGAAAACCTTGTTAGTGGCTTTAGTTAGAAAGAACTAACATAGGTTTGATAGGATCGCCAGTCAGGAGGAAGACTGGAGAACTGTGATTTGATCAAGTATAGATCAAACAGAAAGACTATTCATTGCAGGGAACACTGGTTAATAAAGCGCTTCACCAAAGCAAGAGTTCATAAGTTGTAACATCGAAAGTCTGAATTGTATCGCAACCAAGTTACATGTAACCATCAAGTATTTGCCAAGCTTAACATCTTCATACTGCAACCATACGCTTTGTTTAAAAATAAACTTGTTCTCTTTGGTTTTTATAACTGCCTCATCTCCATTAATTCTACGTTCGGTGCACCCACTCTACCAAAAGTACCTCACAACACAAACAGAGCCTTTAATACCAGAGCCTTTTACAAATCAGTGGCTCCTCTCTCCTAAACCTAGGCGCTTCCTCACTAATTGGTAGCGACTCTTTATAATTTGGTGGCAGCTTCATTACCATTGGCGAAGGTCCTTTACAGAAACCCATGAGATTATTTAAAAGCAAGCTTAGAGTAAGACTGTCAGGAAGACAAATTTCTACAGGAATATTGGAAACTAATTTAAGCAACTGTGAGTGTATCCACACTACAGTACAACACATAAAACAATAATACATAAGCTTATAAAACAACAATATAAATCTAAAACAACGAACACACATAAAATCCCATCTGATAAAATTGTAAAATTCATAAAACACAGTAGAACCTGTGAATAAAACTGTCCATCTACAATTAGCAAACCAAAGTGCCAGAGTGAAGACAACCACTGACTTCTCAATCTGACCATAATTTACAAAAGATCAAAGGCCTGTCTTAAATGCCATGTTTTTAAGCTAGCCCAATAGGCTTAGAGAGTGGGGACTAACCTAATCTCTCAAGGCATGGTATTCCAGAGTCAAGAGTCCACCACCAAGAAGGTCCTCTCTCTCATTGCCACCAACCGTACTTGAGATGGCGGAGGAACTGAGAGTTACGCCTCCCCGGCAGATCTCAAAGCATGTGAAGGTTCATAGAAGGAGATGCAGTCTCAAAGATAGATTGGGCCCGAAGCATATAGGGCATTATAGGTGATAACTTGTACTTTGAATTGCCAGCTAGTCCCAGGCTTCTCCAGGGATGGTTGCAGCTGGCACACCAATTTTAACTATCCTTTGATACTATTGTAATAGAGTTTTATCCCATGGAAACCTAGTATTTGGGAAATGGTTTAGAATTATGCAAAAGAGTGCTTCAGTTCAGAGTACTGCAGAAAAAAATTGAAGGTTATCATCAAACTATGAAACCCAGAATTCTGTAGAATGGATTCTTCGCTGTTACAGTGAGATCAAACCACTATTGTGCATTGTGGATACACCCTGTGCTTATTTCCAAAAGACCATGTATTCTTTCTCTGAGGACACTTGATTATTTTACCAGATTCTCTGCTGAACATCATATATACCATGTAGAAAATGTGATTCTTTTTTTTTTCATTGTGGGCACCGATCGCAAATCGTTTGGGATTTTCAAGGCAGCTCTACTGTGTTCTCTCACAAAGTTGGAATAGATTTTGCCCATTGCTATTACACATTTAAATTTATTTTCACAATCTGCCATTACATTCCAGATAGAACACACAATGTTATTTCCCTGTGTATAACAGACAACAGTTTTGTTCTATTCTTTTGATACTTTTCAAATGTATTTTAGCAGCATTTTTGACATTGTATTTACAAGGACATATATTATGGAATTATATTCATAAATCCCAATACAGTCTTCTCTTTTTAAGTATGAAAAAGAAGCAATGTATTAAGTTATCAGAGCATTTTTGGAATGCTTAATTTTTTGACTTTGTAGAGAGATACATGAAGAAATACTTCTAGAGATATTCAATGAGTTGTAGGTTTATTCCAAGCCAACCCAGTGAATAATATCAGGAATGTGAACATTTTCAATCTCCTTTGACCAGCACTGTGCTCTGTGGGATGTAAGGTGCAAGCTGACATTTCCCTAATCAAAATTGTGCACACATGAAAAAGTAATTACATACATACATAACATGTTGTTTGACGATAGCTACAATCACATAATTGCTTGCCTGACTTAATGACCACTCCAGCTGGCCCCTAGTGAGTGTATCTTGAAGAACGCAGGGCCACCTGCTATGTTACTGAACACATTTCCTGTTAGGTAAAATATTCTCGATGTGTTTACAGTTGCACAGCTTTCAATCAGTGTCACCAGTCATTCCGAGCACATCCATGGCCTCTGCTGGTGATGGGCATGGTCTGATTCTTCTTTAATTGCCTGCTTGGCAGAATGGTAGCAACAAATCTCTCCCCTTGCTTTCTGTGCCTAGTTGCTGTTGTTGCTGAAAATATACCCCGGTTGACAAATGTAAACACATGACAATGGATGCTTGTGAAAAGCTAGTTCCATATTATGCGCATATTATAGCTATAAAGAGAAAATTGCTGGGGAGCCAGAAGGCACAGCCCAGGAATAGAGAATGCAGGTGGGCTCAAATATGCAGCTTTTTCAAATACATAGCTGCTCTGAAAGGAGACATAGGCCCCATCTATACTGACCCTTTAATGCAATTGGGAGGGAGGGAGGGAGGGGAAGGCAGGCAGGCAGGCAGGCAGGCAGGCGATATTTCAAAACTGCAAACTTGGATGAACATTCATAGTCAATGCCAGACTTTTAAGAACTAATCATGA
Source organism: Anolis sagrei (assembly GCF_037176765.1). Lineage (NCBI taxonomy): Eukaryota > Metazoa > Chordata > Lepidosauria > Squamata > Anolidae > Anolis > Anolis sagrei. The sequence goes on from NC_090022.1 coordinate 142,140,813, forward strand.
GAATATCTCTACCTAAAGCAAATCTGTCATCTGTACATTATCAGTCCATTTTAAAACACCATGTTGCATTTAAAATGGATTTCTCAATCATCTCTAACTGTATAAATAAATACAGTTTCTTTTTTCTTTTTTTCTTTTTTGCCCTCTGTCTCTCTCTCTCTTTTCCACTCCACCCATATCTGGCTTCTGTGGATAATTCTGGGTTCTAGTTTTATGAGAGAAGGAAAGAAGAGACAAAAAAATCTGCACTATTATTTTCTTCATGTGAAATTTTACATGCCGCTTTTATGTCTTCCCTTATTTACCATTTGCCTTAAGCTAAAGAGACGCCAAGCATTGTAAGCTTTCCTTTTAGGGAAGTAGATCCATCTCTTGTTATTTTCATGTGTTGGTTATAACTACATTTGACATTCCAAATATAAATGTAAAATTATTTGAGATAAAAGCATGAATATAGATGGCAGGGCTTCTTTTTCACAATTCTTTTCCTAATGATTTTGACTTTGGAACTTTGCAAATCAAAGCATATCAGAGAGAGTAAATAATACGGATCTAGTTGGACTTGAACTCCAAGGAAACCCCACCCATGTATACTGGCTGTTAGGAATTGTGGTAGTTGAAGTCCAAAACACCTGGAGGGCAAAGTTTGACCTGGTCTAGAGAGGTTAGAGGGGGGAGTTCTAAACTGCATGCCTTTTAAATTTTCACCTCTCTCTACTCTTATTGATCTATGTACTAAAGTATTCCCTGCTTCCTGACTGAGTGCCTACAGATATCACTTTCCTCTTCTTCCCAAAAACTTAAGTCAGCTTTTTGTTACTCATTGTCTGAGAAGGTAGCAAACCATGATATTCTTCTCTTGGGATCAGCTTCCAGAGTCTTTCTAACAAAAATATATAGAAATTCTTCTTTTGTCTAGCTATCTTTCTATCCCAGACAGATTTCCTGTAAGAATTAATATAGATTTTATTTTTTGCAATGTATGTTTTCCAGATCATCCTGTGTTTCCTAGCACAAGCACATCTATTGTGCTGTGATCTGCTTTGTTACATACACCATAGATTCCTACAAGGATAATATTGTATGAAGCTACCTTGTGCAATGGATCTTGCAAATCACTACTTTCTTCTTTTAACCCTTGAAAAAGCTTCTGTAGCTTGAACAAACCAGGGGAGAAGATTTTTATGTCAGTTATGGATGTTCCTGTTTCTTTCCTTCAATGACACTCTGGAAAATACAATCCACAATATTTGTTAGGTGCCCCCGATTCTCTGGAGTGGATGTATACTGAAAGCTGCAGGAAGAAAAAAGGAAAAGAAATAGCCACTGTATAAGGAACCTTTTGCTCAAACAACATTGGAATTGCCCACTGTAAAACAAAGAAAACAGTTCACACAATTCTATGGGCTTTCTCAACAAAGGAGACTCAGACCCTGGCAGCTCTTCCTATCTTTTGAGGAAGTTTACACAAAGTTAGCCCAGCTTTCCCCTCCCAGCATTGCCTAAGAAGTTTAAGGAGTTGTGAAACATGGTGTGTATGTAAGAGAGAGAAAATAAACAAGCAGTTTTGTGGGAAAAGGTTGGAAGACTAAGCAAAAATGCTGTTTGCATTATAGAATGAGGAAAAGAAAAGAAAAGAAAAGAAAAGAAAAGAAAAGAAAAGAAAAGAGAGCTGGAATGTTCTGGAATAAGAAATATATATTTTAAAATACATTTCTTGTTTTTCTTCTCTTCATGTGAGAGATATGTAACTCTGATGCTTCCCTTTGTGTAGAGCAACTTCTGTGTTGTTATTATATAAACAAAGGGCCCAAGCCTCCAGATCAGTGTTTAATTGTCTTTTTCTTGTGCGTGTCATTTTGCCCTGTAATAGAATATCTGTTTTAAGTATGTTTACATTTCTTCTGGAAGTATATACCTTGCCTTTCCTGGAACACTAGAGTTTAGGTTATATGAGGCAGCTTTTTCAAGGACTCAACTACACAAAATGGTAACATTTTGCATTAGCTCTATTGCTTTTGTTTTGCTCAAAGAATCATTCCTGAAAAACCTCTGTCTGTCACTGTAGATACTAGGGGCCTCATCATATTAGCCAGGTAAAGCATCATGCTTCACCACAGAAATGAGGGGCAGCTGGGGAAAATCAGTTGACCCATGTGCCGCTCCCTCACAGCATCACTTTCCCCATCAATGTGATGTCTTTCAAGATGGCTTTGAAGGAAAAGAAAGTCCACACCATCAGCACCATCCCCAGTCTCCAACTCACCTTTTCCTTCCTTTCCTGCACAACCAGGGATTGCCACTGGCTATTTTTTTTATAGCCAGTGACATTTTGGTAGCAGGAATCTTTCAGTCTGTGAAAATTTAAAAACAATGCTGTGATTAGTAAGAGCTAGATGGATTTCTTGAAAGCAAGTCTTAATAACACACACACATACACATTAAAGTTGCAAATTTGGAAGATTGGGGAATACTGTGAACTTGACAAGGTGTCTCATGATAATCTTGCAAACATGCAGGTAAGAATGAGCTAAACAATGCTACTATTATGTGGATTTGTAGTAGATTCTGTCATGAATCCAAAGAGTCCATCATCATTCAGCAGACAAGTGATTAATGGGGTGCCTCACGGTTTGGACCTAACAGCTTTGTTCAACTTCTTGAATTGATTTCAAAAGGAAGAAATGTGAGATACTACACTTATGCAGATGAAATGAAAGGCAGAGGTACAGCATGGGTAACATCTATAAAGATATCGCTATTGATCAATCCCGCATCGCTGCCACCAATTATAAAAGCTCAGTATAATGGCACCACTAATATATCTCTGGACAGGGGGGCAAACAGATCCCACCAACTGTCCCTCTAAACTAAAGAATTCACTGGCACCAATATAACGTTATGAGGGGATGATTCTCTAAATTAATTTTCGCTGCCACCATAAACTGCAATGCACAGGAACACCCTAGCTGTTTAAATAATAAAAAGGGCTTTTAGGACCACCAAGCACTGTGTCTTCTTATTTGCTTCTTTAAAGGAAAACTAGTTGAGGTTGACTGAAAAAGGGACTATAGCCACAAAGGCACACTGGACTCAGGCTTCTTGAGTTTTAAAATAAACAAGGAAAGTTTATTGAAAAAAAACATACAGAAGAGAATAAATGCTGGTTGAAAATCTTGGCTGTTACATAGAAATTCTGGTTTGGGTTCAAAGCGTAATGGTTACATGTAATGGCTCTTTCTTTGTTACAGATACAGAGATTTTCTTCCCTTTAACAACAAGTATACTTGACAGGAGCTGAATCTCTGTCAAGATACAACTGTAGCTTAGCTACCCTAAACTGAGGCCTAGCTAACTACAAAACCAGCTATCTCTCCCTGATAGCTATTCTAGTTTGCTACAGCTTCCCTTGCTGGCAAACTGCCTTCTTAACTAATCTCAAACACACGAACTCCTAAACTACCTTCCTACTCTAATCTCTAACAACAACAGACTGACTGAAAAAGCCTCTTTCTTTCCCTCCAAACCTTGCTAAACTCCGCCCCCTTTTCTGAACCAATCCTGGCTGTTCTAATGCTAACTCAGGCCTAGGACACTCCCCCTCTCTAAAATGGTGTTTTCCCTAAACTAAAATGGCTACTGCTGCCCTCTGCCAGGCCTACTGAAGCTGCAACTAACTGGCCTGTTTCTCCTAGGCCCTGCCATCCAGGCTGGAAAGGTAAGGGATCTTTACAACATCTAACTTGAAAACCATCAAGGAGATCAAGGAGTCTTAGCAGACCATAAGCTGAAAATGAATCAACAGTATGATGCAATTCTAGATTGCATCACTAAAAGGGAAGTCATAGTCCCATTCTATTCTGCTTTGATCAAACCTATCTTGGAATACTTTGTCAAGCTCTGGGCACCACAATTCAAAAAGGATATTGACAAGCTAGATAATGTACTGAAGACCGAAATAGTAGAAAGTCTAGAAACTATGCCCTATCAGGAGTGACTTGGGGAGTGGGTATCTTCACACTGTGGAAGAGAAGGTCAAGCCATTATTCTGCCAACCAGAATGTCTCGACACTAAAAAAATGTTTTGTAACCATTGCTTGAATCTTTTAAAATATTTTTCCATCCTTAGTGTGTCATAATTGTCAGTGCATTCTGAAATACAATACTGAATCTGAATTTCACTCTGAATTAGAAAAGGAATAATGCTTGTTGTCTTTTTAGGGTTTTGTGTTTATAATTATGTATGTTCAATACACTGTCATAATTCTTGGCATGATTGTGGTTTATCCGTGAATGAATCCTAATACACAGACTCATATTGAGCTTTTCTGATTTTTGTGTGCACAAAGAATTCAAATATTGCATATCACTGAAAAGAAAAGATATTCCTCCATGAATTGTTTTCATTTTATCAGCCTGCCTTTACCAATATTCATGTACTAGGGAAATAAAGACAAGTAATAAAGTTTCTCCTTAAAAGTTTTTGCTTGTAAATTTAAATCCCAAAGATCATAAAAGAAAACAGTTAGTAAATAGCAGAACCATTTGAGACAATGCACTTCTTTGGAGGGAGTGAAGAGGATCCTGTGGGGATAGCGATGAAAATAAGTTCCTTTCAACTTGTGGTCTAGAGACTCTTACTCTGCACATTAAATCTTCAGCAAGAGGGCATTTTTGCATCTAGACAACTAAATGAAAGACAGCTCTATTAGTTGATCCCCCCCCCCACAAAGAATGGGTCTGCTCAAGGGATGGAAAAAATATTCATCTCTGGTGGAAAAGAATGGCTTCACAAGACTCAAGAAATCCTGATGGTGATAATCCTGGATTGGCAAGTATCCTTGCAGTTCAGAACTTACTTTGAGGGCAGAAAATAGCATTTTCCATGCTGGAAAAACCACATCTGCCCAAAAAATGTTTTCTGCACAGGAAGACCCACTTGTGGAGTTTTTATTTTAGAATAAATCCCGAACCAGGATTCTGGTACAACCAGGTTACTCCTCATCTGTGTTTCCAAACACTTGGGAAATCCCATTTTTCACCTGGGACATGAATATTTACAAAGGTATGATTTTCTTGGATATTTACAACTTTTTCGCCGCAGGGAGAAAAATGTTGAAACTATTCATTCTTTCTTATAAGATCCATATTTATGAAGATGCACATACTCCTCTACTTTAGGGCCTTGATCAATGATATGTGCTATACAATAAAACTTCACCCATGTTTGTAGGCTTACACAGTTAGTGCTATGTGTTGATTTGTTAAAAAATACTAAAATTCTGCAAATATACAACATGATCTGGGGTGAGAGGGGAAAGAGAGAAAAACAAAAGGAAAAAAGAAAATAAGAAATTAAAAAATAAAGCATAAAAGAAAAAGGAAGAAAAGAAAGAGATTACTTCCATTCTTACTTTCAATGGTATATAATAGAGCTGTCCAACCATGGAAAAAATTGTTTCTAAACTCGTTTCGTTTTTAGGGGTTTTTTGCGTTTTGTTATTTAAAAGAATTCCGAAATTTTTCTTTTAAAAAGTTTGATATTTACGAAATTTCGGAAATTATGAAACAATTTCGAAACAATAACGAATCGATTCGTTAATGGCGGACGCGATTGCGCAATACGCTAAAAAAACCCTCCAAATGGTACAGGGGGAACTTCTGAAGCTTCACTCTCCCTCTGTTGTTGACTGTTGGTGTGATAATTTTTTTATCACTGATAAAACAAACAACAACTATAAAACGCACCAGACATACGGAAATAATAACGAAATAATAACGAAACAATTTCGAAACAATTACGAAACAATTTCGAAACAATTACGAAACGAATTGGAAAAATTCGTTTCGTTTTTTAGTTGCTCCTGAATGGTTCAATATCGCTTCGTTATCAAAAAATAACGAATTAATAATGAATTACAAAATTAACGAACGAAACCGCCCAGCCCTATTATATAACTTTCAAATTATTATCTCTGAATACAAATCCAACAATTCTTTCCCTCCCCACCCCATCCTTTGTTACATTATTTCTCAATAACTAGAGATATATTCCATTTTCCTGAGGTTGACATATTTAACATAATAATATAAATCATTATCTTTCTGTATTCATTTCATACATCGAACCCATTACATTAAATTATATCGTGATAAGTAGTATTCAATTTTTCATCCTTAATAATAGCAACAGCTTGCTAAAACAATTACATAATAGTAATCATTATTAAATATAACCATTAGTCACTTTCATATCACATAATATTGCCAACTCCATTCTCTTTAAAGTGTTGTAACTTTAATATTCCCCTTACAGTTGCTGTTTTGTCCAAAGAAAATGCCTTCTTTGTGCGTTATATATGGAACTTCTCCCCCCCCCCCCTTCAGTTTTCATCTTGTTGCTGTTCATCTTTTATAAGGGGGATAAACTAGAGTTAATGTGCTGCCAGCTCTATTTCTATTTGTTTCCCTCCAATCATTTTGGAGATGAAGAATCATTCCAAGGTATTTGAAGGCAAAAGACAACTATAACAGTTGTGAAATGTATTGCAAAGATTATGATATGTCATAATGCAACCATGAAGCATCAGATGGATTTTTTTTGCAAGTATCTGAAGTATGGAGAACCAACTACAGTCCTCTGTATAGATGCATCAAAATAAATCGATGTGTTCTTTCCTCTGTAGCAGTATGGGACAACATTCTCTCTGGTCTCTCATTCCTTCTGACTGTGGGCATTTCCACACAGCACATAAACTCGCATCAAAGAGGGTTTAAGTAGCCCACTTCAGCATGGGTTCCTGTCCTTACTCCCTCACCCAAACACCAGGATTTCCTGGAGGGGATAGCTACATGCCATTCCAAGACAAATTATGATGGCATGAAGGCACCTCCGACCCTGGTCACCATAACTCCTATTGGTGTGTTCTCCTGGTGTGAGGAAATGATGGGCGAGGAGATGGGGGTGGTGGTCAGGGGGAAAAATCCCCTCCCCCTCCCCCATGTCCTCGTGCATCATTTGTTATGCCAGGATAATGTGCTGATAGGGGTTATGGCAGCCAGGGATATTTTTAAAGTAAGTTTTAGAAATTTGGGGGGGAGGGCAGGTGCCCTCCTGCACCTTTGGACTCTAGGAGCCCAAAAAGTGTGGGATGGCAGTGGAGACCCCTCCCCCCCTCCAGGTAGACACAGGAATACTCAGGGGTGAGTCTGCACAGTCCCAATACCCCATTATACCAAAGCCTTTCAGGAAGGTCCCAAACTGAAGGGGTATCAAATTAATTTGGAACAAACGAGGTAACCTTGGTTTGTTCTGAATTAATTCCTTTTTACTGGAGGCATCATCCTGGTTTTGGGGCCTGTTTTTTTGGGTTTTCCAATTCAGGAATGAATAATTGTGAATATTCTTTCCAACCCTACCCATTACCTTGCCTCAGAGAATTAGACTATAGTACAAGGTTGAAGAAAGTGAGACCCATGGGTCATTTGGAGTCACTGAATGCCCAAGTCCCACACACACATCATTTCATACCCCTGTTGTTGTGCTTGGGCACTGTTGTATCTCACCTTTTGCTCCAAAAATGACACTTCATTTTTCTCCCACCCTTTCTTCACTGTCACTTTGGAAGCCTTCTGAGGATGCATGCTGAATATGTTCTAACTCAGACAGCTATCTTCATTCTTTACAACTGATAAACTAGGCTGCTATCTGGTTGCTGGAAGGAGGCAATAAGAATGACTTCATACACATCGATGTGCACCTTACACATTTTCCAGTGAGCAATCATTCAATAAACTTATCAAAGGCCGAGTGGAAAAGGAGGAGAGCAAGGGTTTTCCCCAAGCCTTTCTTATCCCATTATCAGATTTCTCCAAGGCCAGGTGTCATCAGGTAAATGCAGGAGAATCCCCCACCTCCCCATCTATTGTTGAAGCAGCCAGCCATGGTGGAGAATTCACTAGAATATGAAATGAGGATCTGAGGCAATATGCAATCCTCCAGAGGGGAAAAGTCAATCCAACCATGTGCCTACTATTCTAGCTGAGGGGTTACACAAACTGTTGATTATTCTTTTGTGGAAGCACTAGCGTAACCCAAGGCTTTTAAAAAACTTTTTAAAAAGCCTGAACTTTACAGTTCAGTGAATCTGGGCTCATGAGGAAATAAAGGGCAATTCATCATTCTATGAAAAATGAGTGTAACATCCCCAGTACAGCTTGTCTGCTCTCTCTTGCTAGCTCTTACATGTAGTTTTACTTTTCCCCATGCAAAAGGCAGGACAGATGGACTCTGTAAACAACAACAAATCTGTAATAGCCAGAGGTTTTGCTGCTATGTCTTCTTTTTTTCTTTTCATATTTCGTAATGTATACCACCGCCTCAGTTGCCACAGAATCCAAGAACAATGTAGAGATTTCTGTCGGAATATCTAAGGACATTTGATGAAAAGAGTAATACTTGTTTTTCTTGTTTGTTCATTATGGGAGTGGAAGAGTGCTTTGGGGTTACTATTAAAACACATCCACCCCCTGGTTTTGGACCATTTTTTTATGGTTTTAGACAGATTTAAAAAAAAAAACAAAGAAAGAGGAAATAATGAACAATTCAGCAGTCAGTTTGATCTCCTTTAAACGTCCATAATAGTAACAAGTTATTTTTTCACCAAACAATGTGTAATTTTATTTTTGAAAAATAACTCACCAAGTTCCCAATAGTTGCCACTGGAAGTTGGAAGGATTCCCTTTTCCTATGGCATTTAGTATAATAAGACATTGGACATTCAGTTTTTATCTTTGTCTTGATACTGTGGGTTCTGTCCTTGTAAAATTCCTATTGATACTGTATTGGTGGAAGTAGCCGATGGAATACTCTTTGTAGGATGGCTCTTGCTTGTGGTTTTTTCTCCTCCTCTTTGTGGAGCAGAGTTCTAATATAAATGAATACAGCCGTTGTGAAGTAGAAAGAAATAAACAAACAAGCTGGTTCATTTCCAGAAGAGGGTGATGAAAATAGTAAAAGGCATGGAAACCACGCCCTATAAGGAATGGTTGAGGGAGTTGGGTATGTTTAGCCCAGAGAAGAGGTTAAGAGGTGACATGATAGCTGTGTTTAAATATTTAAAAGGATAACATTTTGAAGGTGAAACAAGCTTATTTTCTGCTGCTTTGGAAGCATGGAATAATGGATTCGAACTACAGGAAGAGAGATTTCATCTAAACATTAGGAAAAATTGTTTGACATTGGAATATGCTACATTGGAGGGTGGTGGAGTATCCATCTCTGGAGGTTTTTCAACAAAGGTTGGGTCCATTTTTTCCATAATTCTATGCAAAATAATTCTCTCCATAACTTTGTAAAGATGGTACAACAAGGAGATTGGTCTATAGCTTTTTGGATCAATACGCTCTTTGCCTGGTTTGATGGCTATGATTCTTGCTCTCCTCCAGATTTTTGAGATCTGACAGGATCCAATGCAGTTGTTCATCAGCTTCAGCAGCCAGCGCCTTGTTTTTGGGGCAAAGTTCTTAATTTGTTCTATCCATAGATCATGCAGGCTAGCTGCTTTGCCATTTTACGTTTATTGGGAGCAATGTCCAATTCAGTAGATGTAAAAGGTTCATGAAGGTTGTTGTTCTCATTATCTGGTTGACTGACTATTGTTTTCTTTCCTACTTTGGTGGCAAAGTTGGGTTTCCCTCACTTTTGAATCAGCCGTCTACAAAGACGTTGCCCAGGGGACACTCAGATGCGTTAAAATCATGTGGAGAGGCTTCTCTATTACAATGTAGTCTGAGCCCTGCCACATGCACAATAGAGGATCTCCTTATAGCCACACCAGAGGCACTCCAAATGGCCAGCCCGTGGTCAAAGGACACTTAATATAATGCCAAGTTTTTAAACTTTGTTTTTTAAATACATGACAACTGTACCGTTACTTCACTTCTGATATGATAAATAAAAAAAAAGGTTGGGTAGCCACTTCTAGGGAGCGCTTTGATTGTGTATTCCCCTGTGGCAGAAAGTAGTTGGACTTATAGTCTCTCCCAACTCTATGATTCCAGAGGTTTTTCTCATATTATAAAAGAGTCAAGCTAAATCTTATGTATGAAGTCTTTATTTTAGCCCTAAATTCAAAAAGTAGCAATCGTAGCAGTATAGCTATTACCAATCTAATTAAGGAAACTTTTCTTTCAATTTTTCTGTGTATGTTGAGAGTAATTTAAAGTTGGGAAGCATGTTGATATTGCCAAATGTTAATTAGGCTGACAAGCTTTGTGCAAGTGCCTGTCTAATTGCTCAAGTTAAACTAGGCAGACAGTGGTGTTGTTGTTTTCCATTCTTTCCTACGATCACTGGAAACATCAGAATAATTTGCATGAAAAAAAACTGGCCGATTAAACAGTAGAGAGACTATCAGTTTCATTGTGCTATAAGTAATGAGCCAAAAGGCTGTGTTACCAATTTGGCTGAACTTCAATCTCCAACAAAGAGTGGTAATATGAGAAATACTCATAATTTTTTCAAAAAACAGTGGAACAGGGTTGTCATGCCTGCTGCATCTTAAGAGTCATTTAACAAATATGTGTACACTGTGTTCATCCTTTCGTATTTACTTAAGTACTTGACAAATTGACAAAATCCAAACAAGAGAAAATGATGCAGCTCCTTCTTTTCCCCCACCAGATCTGCCCTTCTTCAAAAGCCATATTCCAAACTTGGTGGAAGGGGCAAAATGGAGGGAAGGTTTACTTTACCCTGTTTTCCCTGCTTATCCACATGAGGGATATATCCACATCTCCAGTGAACATTATCTTGCCCTAGTTGGATCCCACATATGCCACAATCAACTGTTTAAATCTGGACACAAATTGGTTTTCAAAACCACACAGCTTCCCTCACTGAAATAACTTCAGTACAGAAGGATGTTCACAATTTCAGATTTTAGGTAACAAGACCACATCCCTTCCATTTCTTCCTGCCATGCATAAACTTATCAACCAACAGTCATTCTTGATTTCCTGATAATCTTATTACCCATTTTAGACTCCCACTGAATACCTAGCCTCTGCTCCAGCAAATACATCAACCAACAACTGTAAATGCCATCGTCTAGATGGACTGGTTGATTCTCTCTCCCTCTATCTATTTCAGCTGCTGAATAAGTTGGAATTCATTTTATTTTGAGCTGCTTTCACCTCATCTGTTCCAATTAGACTCAGTGCCCGAGTCCACCCTCCAGCCATCTAATCCACTTACACCTCTTCCACCCCAGCATGATCTCTCAAGAACTCTCTGTATAAAAGTTAAAGTATGCCTACCTGTCTGAACCACACAAAGGCTGTTGCTAGGTGACAATTCAGTGGCCCCTTGTGATGTCAAGGGTTTGGTTGTTGCTAGGTGAAGTGGCCATTTCTGATATCAGTGGGAAAGAAATACGTCATGTGTATGAAAGGAAGTGAGGAAGGAAGGAAAAAGGAACAAAGAGAGCCATGTTGTCATGGAGACATTGTGAGGTAAACACTCAGAGCTGGAGAAAGGAGAAATGGGAGGGGAAGGAAGGAAAGAAAGAAAAAGAAGGGATGGGAGAAGGAAAGAAGGGAGATAGGGCAAAGACAGAAAAAAGAGGGAAGCAAGCAAGCAAAGTGAAAGGGGAAATGGTAAGAGGAAAGGGAAAGAGAAATAAGGGATGAAAGCCGGGAGGCAGTGCCTCCTGTGATACCCAGCCAATGGTGGTTAGATATACAAGTGTGTGTGTGTGTGTGTGTGTGCGTGCATGTGTGTATGCACACATCTCCCAGTGAGAACAAAATCTCACACCTTTGGAAATGAACATAAAAAAATAATTGGCAAAAAAAAGGTTTACTGGACTTCTGGCTATTGACCCACCAACCTGTCCTGTCCCCGTTCACATCATCCTCTGATTCCACTCTGGTGTCAATTGAGGGTATAGGACACGTGTAAAAAAAACTGAGGCTTTCCCCTAAAACTGCTGGAAAAGGTAAAATTTTAAAATCACATTAAAGCCTGAAGGGAACATTTTTACTTTGTTAATAGGGGACATTGTGTGCTCAAACAGCACCGGAATCAATGTGAGTTATGAATTATTTTGCCAATGTACATAAAGCTTGATGGATGGATGGTATTCTTGAAGTGACTGGCTTGACTCTGAAGGAGTTGAGGGTGGTGACAGCTGACAGGGAGCTCTGGTGTGGGCTGATCCATGAGGTCACAAAGAGTTAAAAGCGACTGAATGAATAAACAACAAAAAGATAAAGCTTGTGTTGATCACGTTGCCCTACTGGATGCATAAAAGGCAGGTGGATAATAGAAAATATTCTTTTTTCCAAGGGATGCAGGAATTTATCATATGGAATCACGTTTAAACTCCCTAGAACATATTTTATCCCCCTCACATCTGGAAACAGTAAGGGTGAAAAGACGTGTTGCTGTAATGCAAAGCCAGATATATGCAATGAATGAATGAAAATACTTGCATTCTCCTCACTGTCTCCACTCTGGCTATGAATTATCAGACTGTATTTTCTTGTAATCATTATGCTTTTGCCCACAATCCTTCTATTTTTCCCATCTTTTCAAGTAACAAATGCCTGCTTCTTTTTAGCTAAATCAATCACCCCAGACCTCTGGATATGAAACATTTTTACATTTGAGAATTTCAAATTCATCATCTTTGGGTTTCTTCAGCCAATGTCAGTAGAGATCATTCATCATCTTCCCACTGATGGTAAGTCAGAAAACAGAACCCAATCACTTTTTTCCTCTAGTTTGCCAAAAGCCACTTGCAAAGACTCTTATTTTCCTACAGGAAAACCTTACACCACAGTACTGTGCAGTTTTAATAATTGGTTTTAATGCTGTGTTAATTTATTTTTAACTTTTTGGTTTTAATGTATCTGTTTATTTTATTGGTTGCATGTTTGTGCAGCATTTAATAGTTGCCTACTTTTAAGCCGCTCTGAGTCCCCTTTGGGATAAGAAGGGCAGGGTATAAATGCAGCAAATAAATGAATGAATGAATGAATGAATGAATGAATACGTGGTTTGGATGATACAGCAGGCATATCACTGCATGGAAAGGTTTAGAACCAAAGCAATGCAAGAAATTGTTGTAAAGACCAACCTTGAGAGAAGAAGTACTGATTTATGTGATCTGTTGTCATGTTTTACCTACCTATCTACTCAGTATGTTATTTCTACTCAACTACCTATGCAGTGTCAGTAGTAACCTAAATGAATACCACGGCTTTGTATGATTAAAAGCAAAAATTATAAACAATGCCTCTTGCATGTGAGTGGCTGTGAGAGAGCCATGTGTGCACTTTACCCATTCCCTGGCCGTATATTATCACTGCACTAGCCTCAGCCCAGTCCTTTCAAACAGTCTAGTAGCACTTTGAAATTCTGTCCTTTGGAAGCTTATTTTGCACAGAAAAATAGTATTGCAACTGGTTTTTTTAAATGTATTGTTGTTGTTCATTCAGTCAGTCATTTCCGACTCTTTGTGACCCCATGGACCAGCCCACGCCAGAGCTCCCTGTCGGCCGTCACCACCCCCAGCTCCTTTAAGGTCAATCCAGTCACTTCAAGGATCTCATCCATCCATCTTGGCCTTAGTCGGCCCCTCTTCCTTTTTCCTTCCATTTTTGCCAGCATAATTGTCTTCTCTAAGCTTTCCTTTCTTCTCAAGATGTGGCCAAAGTATTTCATCTTTGCCTCTACTATCCTTCCCTCCAATGAGCAGTCGAGCTTTCTTTCCTGAAGTATGGACTGGTTGGATCTTCTCACGGTCCAAGGCACTCCCAGAACTTTCCTCCAACACCACAGTTCAAAAACATCTATCTTCCTTCGCTCAGCCTTCCCTATGGTCCAGCTCTCACATCTGTAGATTACTATGGGAAATACCATTGCTTTTACTATGCGAATCTTCGTTGCCAGTGTGATGTCTCTACTCTTCACTATCTTATCAAGATTGGAAATTGCTCTCCTCCCAAGAAGTAAGCGTCTCCTGATTTCCTGGCTGCAGTCTACGTCTGCAGTAATCTTTGCATCTAGAAATACAAAATCTGTTACTGCCTCCTCATTTTCTCCCTCTATTTCCCCATTGTCAATCATTACTGTTTTTAATGTATATGCTTGTGTTAATAATTTTATGTCTATGGTTTAAATGGTTACTCTGTATATTTCTTTGTTGCTTGCTCATGTGGAAACCACCCTAGGGGAGACAGAGTGGTATACAACTAAAGTTATTATCATCATCATCATCATCATCATCATCATCATCATCATCATCATTAGAAACACAACAAGATGAGTCTACAGCAGACACTCTGCTGGCTGTTGTTGTGGATCACACGTCGGACACTTCCCAAGTGTTGTTGTTGTTGTTGTTGTTGTTATTGTTATTATTATTACAACATCCTTTATGACAATGATAGTTTGAAATCATTCATCAATTCATCAAAAGAGCCTTTTATCCCAACAAATTTTTATCTGGCTTCCATCTCTGTTTCTACATCAACGCTTTTAGTTGATGTTTTCTTTGTAATATTATATTATTAGAGATATGGAAATTATTGACCAGTTTAACCATAGAAACAATTTATTTGTGACCATTTTATTGTAATACAAAAATATAATTCCATATATAAATGGATAAAAATCCTGTGTACTTTTAGTGTATTATACAAATATGCTAGCATGTTTATTCCGCATCTCACAGTTGTGTTATTCATGTCACAAAGTGTGCTAAGTCATTGTGATCTCCTACAATTTAGCTCCCTAATCACCAAGTCAAATTACTGGCTGTACTATGGATCACATACCAATGTAAAAAGTGTTTTATATCTGTATAGTGCCCCAGCCACCATCTCATCAAATTCAGTGAAACCTACTTCTAAGTAAATGTGCATAAATTTGTACTGTAACTTATTTATTCATCAATGAACATCCAATCACATCTATATGTTAAGCTTAGGGGCATGAAAATTAGAATAGCAACCATGTAAATTGTAGACACACATGAGGAGTTTCATGGATTGACATAATACTAAAATGTTCCTTCTCGCTCCATCCTCTATACTCCCATCTAAACTCTACTGGACTCTCAAATGCAGCAAAACTCTACTGGACTTTCAAATGTAACAAGTCCTGCACTCATTTGGTAAAACAACCATGAGATCTAATTAACCACACCCAATGCCACAAAGTTTAATCTTTTATATTGGAACATGGCATCATGGTCCTTGAGATTATTTATATGAATTGCTCTACGCTTTACATGAGCAGTCATGGCTTTATATTTGAAAATCAACTGTAGAGATTGGCATGAGTATTCAAAATGAATGATGGACTGAAAATAGGGTGGGCAAATATACTTGGTAGAGAAAGTCTGGTTATGCACCCTGTCTATTAGCAGGTTGTGATTTGCATGATGGAAGGAGCTTAGCTCCTGCCTCTATCACTACTTCAATCTGTCAGTTGGCTAGCAACTCTCAAGGGAGAAATCGTATTGGGAAACTGGTCGCAGACATGGAATAGGGTAGTTTCATGGGTATGGAAGATTGATAATGCAGAATCTCAATTGAGCCAAAGATGCATCCCCTTTTTGGTTGTTGTAGGTTTTTCAGGCTATATTGCCATGTTCTAGAAGCATTCTCTCCTCATGTTTTGCCTGCATCTATGGCAAGCTTCCTCAGAGGTTATGAGGTCTGTAGGCAAGCATCCTCAGAGGTTGTGAGGTCTGTAGCCTGAAAAACCTACAACAATCCAGTGATTCCAGCCATAAAAGCCTTCAACAATGCATCTCCTTTTCTCCAGATAGACTTACTGGGTTCATTGTTTGAATATGTTCTACATTACAATGGCTACATCAACTTCAGTATAAAGTGGAAGAAATAGATGATGGAAGTAACCCATTAAGCATTTTATCTATCTGTCTGCCTATCTATTTAATTTATATTCCACACTGCCCCTTGCACAGGATGTATTATAATGCACTAGGAGAGCAGTGCATAAAGGCATGCAGGTCACCTGGTGGTCACTCTTCCCTGCTATAATGAGTTATATCACAATTCTGCTTGAATTATAGTCATTATTTCTAAATCAGCTTTTATAATTTTAAATTTAATACAAATGTGTTTAGTATCCTCCTTTGCCCTCCATTTTAGTGACATGCAGCATTCACTGTCTTACTGAACAGTCTAAAATCCCTTTGATGATTTTTAACATTGTACATTTTCAGTATTTTCAAAGCAAACATCAGAATGTGAGTTCATTCATAGACAGATATAGCATACCAAATAAGATATTAGGAAAGAGCTCCTCTAACCTTAGAATGACAAAATAAAACTGGTCTGAAGAAGCATAGTGCTAAAATAATAGTAGATGACTTTTAAAAAAATCAATCCAAGGGGCCTTCCATTTCCACTCACGTTTCCTGTGTCTAGGATCTTCCTTCAGCACTAGACAAGCAAAAGTAAAGAAAGTATAAGTTCAGTACCTGCAATCCCAGATGGGGGTGCCCATTAAAACAGTCATCCATCCTGACAGTTTACTAATCATAAACCCCATACTGACATGTTATGCTGACAAAATGGAAAATGAGACTGTTTGGATTTGTAACGCCAGCTGCTTTAAACAATTTAAACATTTTGCAATAACATTAAATGGATTCATTAAAAAGCTGTTCCTCAGCAGCTACAAAAAGAATAGCATCCCAGTAGGAACATTAATATGGCGTCTATAGAGTCTATGGTGTTTGGGCTTCACCTGTAAGAAACCTCTGCTTGATTTCACTGGTGAAATTCAACTGGTCAAGTCTGATTTACAGATAAATGTATCTGACTGCAGATTTGTTTGGAAAGCCAGTGTACATGCTCTGTGAATTCAGTTATTTAAATCCAAACATTAGCACATTTTGAGTACAGGTATGATTTTTTTTCCATGTCAGGAGCGAATTGAGAAACTGCAAGTTGCTTCTGGTGTGAGAGAATTGGCCATCTGCAAGGGGATGCCCAGATGTTTTGATATTTTACCATCCTTGTGGGAGGCTTCTCTCATGTCCCCACATGGGGAGCTAGAGCTGTCAGAGGGAACTCATCCATGCTCTCCCCAGATTTGAATCTGCAACCTGTCAGTCTTCAGTCCTGCCAGCACAAGTATTTAACCCACTGCACCACTGGGGGCTCCAGTACAGGTATGATGTTGTAAAGTATTGGTTTCCAACCTATTTTTGACCAGGGACCACTCTCCAACATTAGTGCCAAAAGGGTTACAATTCTGTTTCTGGTCAACTTTAGATTCGATTTGGTTATTTGGGGTGCTGATTCATAAAATTGCACTGGATATACCACATCATATCTAGTTTCTGATACAGAACATATGCCATGATCAGCACCAGGGAAGGAGTGGCAGACGATATGAAAGGAGCAGAAATAAAATAAATAAAATAAAATAAAGAGGAGGGAGGTTCATGGACTAGATTTTCATCTTCATGGTCCACTGGTGGTCCATGTTTCACAGGTTAAGAATGACTATGTAAGACATGCATTGGTTGTGACCCTGTTTTGATGCACTGGAAAAAGGATGAATTTTACTTGCAGTGCTCCCATACGGCCCCCTCCACTACCAATGAAAACAGCACTTCAGACAATCACAGCTTCATTTCTTCCCTTGAATTGCCATAATAAATGCACCCTGTTCACATTTCTACTGTGGAGTTTTTTTTCTTTTTCTTTCCTTCTTTCTTTCTTTTCTTTTTTCTTTTCTTTTCTTTTCTTTCTTTTTTTTTTTGAGAACTGGTAAAATTTGTAGACACAATAGCCTCTTCTGAGCAGATGAAGCCTGACCAATTCCAGATCAATACATGAAAGCTTGTGTAGTTGCTCAAGTAGTCATTCAATGTTTTTTATATGAGTTTTTAAGGGAACTGATTATACTATGGGTTTTTTAATGTTTCTAAAAGAAATGGATCACATTTGCAGGCATTGTGCCTGTGCAGGTAGAAAATGAAACATGCAATTTTCAAATAGATGAGGATAGACATGTGTCTCACTGGAACCCTGTATCTTTTGTGGGATTTGTATGTCTTTCTGTGGTTCCTTGAAAATTGCATGCATTTTACACATTCAAACTTTGACATTTCTAAATAAGAGCAGACATAGACAAAGGAGTTAAACCATAATGCTAGGAGTTTTCGTGTTTTGTATTGTTTTGTATCCAGCTGATATTTTAAAGTCACAGAAACTATGTTTTATCCTTGATATAATGAAAGGGTGACAGTTTAATGAGAAAATATAAGCGAAAACATACTGAAGTGTGCTGCTAATGCAGACTACATAGTGCAAAGGAAGTCTTTCAAATAGCTTAAGTGTTTTAAAATAGTTCACTTTATTTAGTTTTATGTGCAATTTGCTCCATTCTTTGTTGTACAGATGCAGAAAACATGATCTACCAGCACAGAAACAAAGAGGTGATGAAGATGTCATAGCAGTAATTCATCTTTTCTTTAAATATCAGTATGCTGATTTCACTATTTGTACCATTTGCATTTATTATCTTTTATGAAATCAATATTCTTGAGTCACATTTATACAATATAGTGTGAGAGGTTTTTTTTTAGCATATTCTGTAGTGCTCCTAAGTAACCCCTGGTGGCACAGTGGATTAAAGCGCTGAGCTGTTGAACTTGCTGACTGAAAGGTCGCAGGTTCAAATCCGGGGATTGGCATGAGCTCCTGCTGTTAGCCCCAGCTTTTGCCAACCTAGCAGCTCAAAAACATGCAAATGTGAGTAGATCAATAGCTACCACTCCAGCGGGAAGGTAACAGTGCTCCATGGAGTCATGCCAGCCACATGACCTTGGAAGTGTCAATGCTGGCTCTTCGGCTTAGAAATGGAAATGAGCACCAACCCCCAGAGTCAGACATGACTGGACTTAATGTCGGAGGAAAACCTTTACTTTACTATAGTGCTCCTAAAGAAGGTATTTGTAATGTAATACACCCAATAAATATCTTTATGTGCACCTGGGGACTTTCCATAGATTTTCCAGCATTCTAACTACTATATATATTCATGTATAACTCTAGTAATTTTAGTCCAAAAATTAGACCAATAAACTTGACTTGACTTATCCATGTGAGTGTAAGAACTATATTTAACTCTTATTAAAAAGAACTATCCCGTTCTTTGAGTAGATTGGCAAAAAAGGAAATTCCATCCTAGGAGAACCTAAAAGGAGCACCAACCCCTCTACTCTCTCTGCTGTGGATGCATTTGGCTGTTTTGAATGCCTGGGCAGGGAAATGGCCAGGATAGTCAAGGATAGTCTCCACTTGAGATGGCATTTGATATTTTCACCTCACTGCAGAATTCCCCTTGACTTATCCACGAGTCATATCAAAATCCATACTTTTGCTTCCCAAACCTCGCCTTAATTATAAATGACATTGATTTACACACAAATATTTGTTACTCCCGTCTAAAGTAAACCCAATGCATCAGCCCCTTCTACAATGCCATATAAAATCCAGATTATCTGCTTTGATCTGGATTATATGGTAATGTAGGCTCATATAATCCAGTTCAAAGCAAATAATGTAGATTATCTGCTTTGATAATCTGCATTATATGGCAGTGTAAAAGGGGCCTCAGTTGCATTTACCAATTTGTTGAGTTGTTATTTAGCCAATTATTTAATGAGTTTATTCCTACTGGAACTGAAGCAAAGGGATTTCAAATATTGCCATAAAACATCCCTCAAAGAATTTGAGGAAAATATTGGAAAATAACAGTAAAAGATGAGTGGAAACCTGTATTTAATTTGTCTGATCAAAATTTCCTTTCCTTTCCTCAAGATGCCTTATATATTCCCCTCCAAATTATTTGGGCAACATAGGCTGGCAACTGTAAATAAAAGTAGAGATTATTAAGCAAATACATCTTAGTTTCAAATTAGCTTAACATTCTTAGTACATTTTTGAAACAAACATGCACATTTCCCAAGTTCTTTTCTGGCTTGTGCTGCTGGAATACGTACACTAACAGAGGATATGTATGTGCCTTACTATATTAAACGTTTAGAATGGAACCTCCCTAGACTATACGATGCTTCAAGTCTATTGGAGAGTTGGACTTTTACTCTCTGAAGCAAACTCCCAGGGAGAAAAAAAGAAAAAAATCAGTGTGGATGTAGATGCCAACAACAACATGAACAAAACATTTTAAAGAAACAGTTAAGACAGCTGGACCAAATGGAGAAGATAGCATGAGAATATTAGTGAGGCAAAGCAAAGAGGAATTTTTAAGAATGTTTGGACATGAATTAATAAGGTCTAGAGCAGTGTTTCTCAACCTGGGGGTCGGGACCCCTGGAGGGGTCGCAAGGGGGTGTCAGAGGGGTCACCAAAGACCACCAGAAAACACAGTATTTTCTGTTGGTCATGGAGGTTCTGTGTGGGAAGTTTGGCCCAATTCAATCATTGGCAGGGCTCAGAATACTCTTTGATTGTAGGTGAACTATACATCCCAGCAACTACAACTCCCAAATGTCAAGGTTTATTTTCCCCAAACCCCACTAGTGTTTACATTTGGGTATATTGAGAATTTGTGCCAAGTTTGGTCCAGATCCATCATTATTTGAGTCCACAGTGCTCTCTGGATGTAGGTGAACTACAACTCCCAAAACTCAAGGTCAATGTACACCAAGCCCTTCCAGTATTTTCTCTTGGTCATGGGAGTTCTGTGTGCCAAGTATGATTCAATTCCATCGTTTGTGGAGTTCAGAATGCTCTTTGATCGTAGATGAACTATAAATCCCAGCAACTACAGGACAAAATCAACTGACAAAATGACAGTTATGAAGTAGCAATGAAACTAATTTTATGGTTGGGGTCACCATAACATGAGGAAGCGTATTAAGGGGTCGTGGCACTAGGAAGTTTGAGAACCACTGGTCTAGAGGCTGTGGCCCTAGCTACGCTGCCATTTAAAATCCAGATTATCTGGTTTGAATTAGATTAAATGGCAGTATAGACTCATATAATCCAGTTCAAAGCAGATAATGTGGATTATCTGGTTTATTAATCTGGATTATATGGCAGTGTAGAAGGGGCCTCAGGGTTTTTTTTTTATGTCATAGAGGTTTTTTGAGTTTCTTTTCAGTCATTTTGTTTACTTGGAGTTATATACAATTAATACTAATCTTCAACAATATTTATTTTCTTCTGTCCACAGTCCCTATACACCTAGCTGTTGTTGCTGGTAAAACTTATTTTGACTTCCTTAATAGACATCCCAGAATCCTTTGTTCAAGATGTAATCATCTATAATAATAATAAATAATAATAAAACTTTATTTATATCCCTCTACCATCTCCCAAGGGACTCGGTGCGGCTTACATGAGGTCAAGCCCACAATACATCAATACAAGCAATAACAATTACAATACAAAGCAAAATACAAATACTAATATGAAGCAATTAAAATAAATCTCATACACAAATAGCATAACATTGAACAGTGACAACAAAACACATTTAAAACTGTGGCAGGGCCAAATGTAATTAAGTTAAAAAATAATGCTGGGCATGAACAAGATAGAGGAGGTGGGGCGTTGGGGGAACAAACAAGCAGTCCTAAATCAGTATAAAGTGCTTTTGGAGGACATAATGCTAAGGGTTCATTATTCTGGGAAGGCACACTGGAACAACCACGTCTTCAAGATCTTCCTAAAGACTGCCAGAGTTGGAGCATGCCTGATAACCTTAGCAAGTGATTATTCAGTTATTATTAAAAGGATTTAAATATAACATCAAATAGTGTTATTAAAAGGATTTAACCACAAGCACCACATGCAATCTGCTACATACTGACTTCCATATGCAAAATCTTCACAAAATCTCACTTTGGGCATTTTAAGCAATATAGAATGCCTAATGGAATAAATAGATTTTGATGTATAGTACATCAGATCTTTATGACTTGATCATTTTTATTCTGTTATAGAAAATTCTGAATATTGGAAACATTATTAAAATATAATACTGAACAAATTTCTTTTTTAACCAGTTTTTAATCTTTTTATGGCAGGTCTGGCAAGACTTTCTGGGGGAGAGAACTGCAAAAGGAAAGGTGCCATACTTAAATGGGAAGAGGACAATCCTGACTTGAAGATTTCAGTTGTTTGTATTGTGCTTCCAAGAATTTATGAAGACTCTTTCAAGTACAGATATTCATTTGATGAAAAAGAACTATTTTGTGGATGCTCATGCTATGATTTCTTTCTCTTACTCTTAAAGATGTTACAAGTTTCCTTTGCATCAGGTACAAACATGTTCTACAAACCTAATTGGAGTCTATCATTGGAAGTTTATGTTATCTGTGGACCACTCAGGTGCCCTCAATATCAAAGATACAAGAAACAAGCGTTTGCTTGGGTCATATGGGAAGAGGTACTCCCTTTGTTTACCAAGATGAGTTATGGCAAAGGATAAGATAGTGACTAGAGTGCTGGAGTAAGCTTCAGGAGACAGCATATTATTTATTCAGCCATGAAAACCTGCTGGGTGATCTTGGGCAAGTCACATGTTCTCAGTCTCAAAGTCAATAGCAAATCTTGATGTTAGGGTTGCTGTAAGCCAGAAATGGTTTGAAGACACACAACAAAAAGATTTAATAAATTTTCAAATAGTGACTTTCCAGCTCCAGGCCAGTAATGTACCAATAGATGACATTTGGAAAACAGCCTCAAATCAGTGCTATCAACTTTTATGGGAACTAGCTTTGTTAGGGAAGTCTTTCTCTTTCTGTGTGTGAAAAATTAACATTATGGTCTCATTCCAATTGGTTACTCCACACTAAAACAGACCCTCTGAGTTGACTGTTTCACAGACAGGCAAATCCTTATAGTCCAAGGGTCTGTATAAAGAACTACGTATTATATCTCAGAATAAATCACTCCTCTGCCACCAATTATAAAGAAAACAGATCCTGACACGGAGTTATTATAAGTATGCTATTCTAAATCACACTGCTAGTCACCACTCTAAAGGATCAAAGTTACTAATCTAAAAGGAATATGGTTCTTGGCACGAAGTGTTTATATGTATGTATGAGGGAACGTGTGTACTCTGGTAGATTTGCTGCCACCACCTAAGACAACTTAAGATATTAAAGATGATTCTCTGAAGTAAACTTCTTCCCTGCCACCGAGCTCTCCCTTAGCTCCCTGAGATGACTGTGATGTTAAGATGTTAAAACAACTAAGATTATTCCCACAGGAATGAAATACTACTGAGGCTGCTTTAAAAGTTGAAATAGAGAAAAGATTTATTGAAAAGATCAAACAAACAACTGGCTTCTTTGATGAGGCACAAAAGCTTAAATGGTTACTAAAGTACAGTATTCTTGATGGTTTCTTTAAACAGGTTATTTGGCTTAGTCACTAATAAAACTCCTCACTCTACAGTAACGCAGTAGCAGTGAGTTCCCCAGACTAACCTACTGAGGCTGTCTTCAGAGCAATTAGCCCACTCTAAGCAGAGTTCTCAATATAGCTAATCTACTCTATCCAGAGAGCAAACCACTTGTGTAAACCCACACAAGCACCCAGGAGACTACTTGACCATCCTGGCCAATAATGCAGCCTTGCATGTCACAAACGCTCTCTGACAGAAAAATCCTAAACTCAAAAATACCTCTCCTCTCTCTTCTGTTCCCAAATTCAATCTCCCTGCTCTCTGTGAAGCTGACACTTTTCCCTCTCAGGACTTAGCTTCTCCCATCTGTCCCAACCAATCCCAAGAGATCTCCAGCTCCCCCCTTTCTTCTTTCTGTACACTCTCAAGATGTCTGCTTCCTTTGCTAACCCTCCCAAAATGGAGGCCTGCCTGACTGATATCCCAGGCTTCTCCTTTGGCCTACTAGGTAAGAATTGTTACAGTCGGCTTCAACGGGTATAACAACTTGGTGGGGACGCGAGACAGGGCCTTTTCTGTGGTGGCCCCCCGACTTTGGAACGCCCTCCCGAAAGATCTCAGACAAGCCCCTACATTGGCAGTCTTCAGAAAGAATTTGAAAACCTGGCTGTTCTGATGTGCCTTTTCAGATTAGGAACCTCCAGCACGAAATCCTAGAAGCACTTTAGCAGAACCAAGATCACTGCACACTGCACTTATATTATAATCCTACATTCCTCCTGCCACATCAGCACTTTTAATCCTGTACCCCTACTCTGGCTGGCCCAGTTTTAATATTGTCTTGTTGTATTGTTATTGTTATTGTTCTTCTGGTTAACTGTTTTTAATTTGCTTTAGGTATTGTATTGTTGTATTGTGTTTTGGGGCTTCGGCCTGTGTAAGCCGCATCGAATCCCTCGGGAGATGCTAGCGGGGTACAAATAAAGTTATAATAATACTAATAATACTAATAATAATAATAATAACAACAACAACTGGATTCAGGTATCTATACATTATCTGACCATATCAACATTCTAGGGACAATACATTTTGAAATACAGACTTCAGTGACAAATTAGGTTAAAATGTCAGCACTGATATCATCACATCAAAGCCCAAAATGGCACAGTCTGGTTCTCTTGTTAATAAATGAGGGTTTCATTGCTGAAGTTTCAAAATGCGGGCACTGCAATCTGTAATTAAATATTATCATTTAGCATTTAGTTCACACTGAATATGAACACATCAGAAAGACAACTAGCATTATACATGTTCTGAAAATGATGATTATGTTTATTATTTAAAACATTTCTGCATAGCAATGCCATACTGAAATGTTTCATATTAAAAGCTATGGGTTTTCTGTAAATTGAAAATGAAAGCAGATGTCATAATGGGTTATTTTCAGGACATTTCAGGTCTCAGCATGCCATTTTACTCAGAAATTTATCCATAGAGCTTTCCCTGGCATCTCATTTCCACAGTTCTAAATAATTTATATAGTACTAGTTTGTAGTATATTATAGTAATAGACTCTATAGGCATCTACTGCAGTGCACTATATTAGTTCAATATGAGGCATCTTCTCATTAGACCTCCATCAGCATTGCACAAACATTATTCACGCACAAACATTATTCATTGCACAAACATTATTATGTAATAGGCTGGGTAGTGGCTACATAATAACACCAATTAATTTACTCTAAATTATATATTCCTACAATGTCTTGTTTCAGTCTTTAGGGCAACTTTGCTACAAAATTGCCCGGGGGGGGGGGGGGGGGTTAGAGATATAGGCTTTTGACATCACAGAATACAATTTCAGAAGATTGGGTCTTACCTTTAGGCTATATGTAAAGCCTAGTACTTTAACCATTATAAGAACACACCTGATGCATCATCATCATCATGATAGGCTATCACTTGTGGCTGAGTGTGATTGACTTCCAAGTGTAGAGTCTTGGTGGTGGGTTCACAAATGACTGTAGAGACCTATTCTGGGTCTACATGGTCTTTACAGTGGGGACATACATTTCCAAATGGAAGGTGGCCCTGACAAAGGATTTCTTGATGCACCTCCTCTCAACATGCTTCTCCCTCTCACACTTTATTTGAGCCTCTTCAAAATACACATCACTGTTGGTAATGGCTGCCCCCCAGTTAGAGCGCTCAAAGGCCAGGGCTATCCAGTTCTCAGTGTTTATGCCACATTTTTAGGGTTAGCTTTAAGCCCATCTTTAAATCTCTTATGCTGTCCAGTGACATTCCATTTTCCATTCTTGAGCTGCGAGCAGAGTAACTGCTTTGGGAGACAGAGATTAGAAATTTGGACAGTGTGGCCAGTCCAGCAAAGTTGATAATGGGGGATCATTGCTTTAGTGCTGGTAGTCTTCGCTTCTTCTAGAACACTGACGTTTGTCTGCCCGTCTTCATAAAAGATTTGCACCATTTTTTTGTAGGTAATACTGATGGAAGCTTTCCAGAAGTTGAGAGTGACTTTTTTAGATGGTCCATGTTTTGCAAGTGTACAATACTGAACATTGAGAAAACCATATGAAAACCAAAGTGCTCTTCCATCAGGCACCAAGAAATCCCTCTGCAATGCCAGAAATAAAGCTTAATGATGCAAAGATAGCAGCCACCTCTCCACAAAAGTTGACATCGACACCAAAATACAACACAATTTAAGCTCTGTGAGTGAAACACCTTTTCAAATGAA
This sequence comes from Anolis sagrei, assembly GCF_037176765.1. NCBI lineage: Eukaryota > Metazoa > Chordata > Lepidosauria > Squamata > Anolidae > Anolis > Anolis sagrei. The sequence continues at coordinate 142,167,017 of NC_090022.1, forward strand.
GCAGATAGTGCTTGAAGATCGGGACATCCATAGGAATACCAAGGTGCATGGTCACTGAAATTCAAAAATCTCAGTATCTTGATAGATCAATGAAGCAGACCAATGGTAGAATCTGGTACAGCAGATGAGTGGTCTTCTCCATCCCTCCCCCTCTAGTTACTTATTTAATATTTAAAGCAGGGATAGATAATGCCTGGAGATTGGGAAATTGTCCTTGTTACCACAGTACACCATTTCATTGTAAATATCACCTATAAACTTAGCACAAAGATTCACTAATCTTCTGTTGCATTAGTGTTGACACTGGTTAGAATGTAATGGCTTAGATTGCCTTTGGACAATTATCAAAACGATATTAAACATCTAAGGCAAAGGAAGACCACTTAGATTCCTGAGAGATTTATGTGTTTAACATTTAATATGAAACTAAAAGGAAGTCAGATTTCCTCTTCTAATCACCCATTTCATCACACACAAAATGCCAGATGAGACACCATGAAAGCTTATTCAGGTAAAGGACTTTTCAGGATAACCTCAAATGCCTATGCATCGGGTGCAGATGTCTGAGCCAAGGAAGACATATTGACATCTATACACACAGGATTTCCTTTCTCAAAGAGACCTCAAAGAGAACTAATGCTCCACACTGCCTGAGATATCTTGGCTGTCTTTTGTGGGGTAGGGTATTAAGATGGCCACCTCAGTTGTGCATAGCCTTGCTTAGGAGGGTGTCCCATCTTTCCCAATTTGTCTGATCAGATACCAGGAAAGTAGAGTATCTCTTCATCTTTCAGAATAGGTAAGGGCAAAAATGAGGAAAGCAGATCCCTTATTTGGTACCACATTGTCAGCTCAGTTGGGCAACCTATTTGCAAGGAATTTAAGGCATAGAGCAGTTTGATCATGTCAATAGACATGTCCCCAGTAACTAATTGTTGCTTAAAGGTTTAATTCTTGGGCCCCTATGCTGAATGTAACATAGAAGAAGCTAGATTTGACAGAAAGAACATTAACGATGATGGCACCATACTACTATCAGAAAACGAAAAGAAAGAAAGTACAAAATCAAATATATAACCAAACATGAAGAAAACAAAAAAGAGAGTACTGATGATGAAGACATGTGAACAGATACAAACTTTATGTACCTTGGTTCAGTTATTGATCAGAATGGAGATGGCGGTCAAGAAATCAGAAGAAACTAGGACTTGGAAAGGCAGTTAAGGAGCTAGACAAGATCCTGAAGTGTAAAGCTATCTCATTGAATTGAAAGGTTAAAATGGTCCATACCATCATATTGCTGATTTCTATTTATGGTTGCAAAGGCTGGACAGTGAAGACAGCTTTTAAGGACAGATTCATCACATTTGAAAGGTGTCACTGGATAAGAGTTCTGCTGATACCATGGACTGTTAAAAAGACAAATAAGTGGATCCTGGTGCAAATTATCATGATTTTGGAAGCTAAACAGGGTCAGCCATGGTTTGTACTTACATAGAAGACCACCAATGAATACAAGTGCTGTAGGCTATACTTCTAAGGGAGGAACTGGCAAATGCAACTTAGAAAATCCTATGCAATTCATGAGGCCTCCATATATGAAAAGAGAACTCAAAAGTGTGAGCACACATACACATCCAAAAATAGTTCACCCCCAATTTTGTTAAAGAAATACAATTCACAGAAACATTTAGAGCTAAAAAGCCCCTTTGATTTACTGCTATCTGAATAATTACTCTCCAATAGCCTTTATTCTAAATTTGACAAAAGAGCTTATTCCAGTCTTGAGCAGCGTGTTGTGACACACTTTTTTAGTAGAGCTCCGGGGAAAGCTACTGTGAAATTGCAATCTCACCTTTTTCAAGGAAATAAAACACCTTTAATAGAAAAATGACAAGAGATAGCCAATTGAAATACAGAAAAAGATATAATTAAGAATTTGGAAATGCAAATATGCAAAAATAGGAATTGTACTACAGTGATGAGACACAAAGACTCAAGGAAGCCTGCAATAAATTCTGAATAATGGATGGCAAAAATTATCGGGAAATGTCATTTGGATAGTATCTAAGTATGAATATATGTGCACATGTCCAGCTGCAAGTATTATTTGAGAAATGAAAAGTTATAAAACTGAATGCTGAGTTGTAAAACTTTGTTATTTCATCATTGTTAGGGTCAAAGGTGTACTTAAGAGTGTTGCTTATCAGTTAATGGTTGATAATTAATGAACAATAAATATTACACAAGGTATAAAATAATAGCTGAATATAGAAATGTTTCATTGTGAATTGACTTTTCAAAAGGTTTAGTAGTAAAACAACATTCAGAAGTGGTTTACCATTTTTTTTTTCTTTCTGCACAATACTAACATGTTCTGGTGACCTGGAGGTTTTTCCTCCCATCTATGAGTGAAGGAATATTTCAGGGAAGGGAAATCAACTTGGACGATCACAAGCAGCACCTCAGTGTTCACATTATGACAATGGTCATTGTACTAACAAACAAGAATCTGTTTTCCAGGCCTCAAAAAGTCTACTTCCAGCAGGCCAGATCAGGAAACTGAATTTCTACATAGAATTCTTTCGTTGTCATGCCCAAACTGAAATAATCAACAAGAGCTTAATTTACAACAAAATCTCAGCCATATGGAACAAAAAGCCATACACAGGCTCAGAAACAATCCTAACATAATGGCTGACAGATAGGGAACAGTGGTCGTTATGAGCAAATCAGGTTGCACACAGGAGGCTCAGAAGCAGCTGCCCAACAACAGATTTTCCTGAATCCTCTCTAAAGATCCAGCTGATGTATATCTGAATAAATCACATAAACTCATCAGAGATTTATCTACCGATATACAAATGGACATACCTCAAGAGCCTTAAAGCAGGCATCTTCTATCTACTACACAAAATGCAGAAACAAAGGAGTCCAGAAAGGGTCATTATCTTAAGCACTAGAATGCTCACTGTTATTGTATCTAGATATATGGACTCAATCCTTAGGCCTTATGCTATCAACACTTTGAACCATGGGAAAGATACAACTGATTTCCTGAGGAGTACAATAGAAAAATGCAATCTATTCAAAATCTCCAAGAAAACTTCATCCTAGCTTCCGTGAATGTGGAATCCCTATCCACATTACCCTTATTTACTTACTTAGGAGATCCCTCATTGTCCAAGTAGGATTGTCTAGCTGCCAAACTCTATTAATGTGTACTCCTCAATAACGGCCTGATTTCTGAGAATAACAAGTATTTGCATGATACATTTTATAATCTCCTTTTTTCCTCAATCTTTCAGCTGAATCTTCTAAAATATCATATATCTTTCCTAATGAATCAAAATGCAAATAGACAAGCCTTGACACATTGTACCAGCAGGGCAGCAACTTATGTTTGATGCATGTCGCTTTCTACATTCTCAGAGAAGAAAGCAGGCATGACACAGAGAATGTGGGTAATTGTATCAGCGCCTTCTCAGTTCATGTCTGCTAAACTCTCCTGTCAAATGGTCAGGCAGAAGACTTCTGGATGTTAGCTCTGTTCACAAACTGCCATTTGTGAGCATCCAATGACTGTGTGGTAGCTACTCAGAGGTAGTAGATTCTAAGATTACCCCAATTGAGTGAGTGAACCAGTTCCTTTCAGCATCTGCTTCCTCTCACCATTATCTCCTCCATTTCACAACATCATACACATAGTCCAAACTGCTCAGGCAAGCAACCATCCTTAGACTGAAACACACTAGCTGGTTTTAGCTCTTTCATCAAATTTAAGCAAACTGCCCAGTTAGTGTTCTTTAATACAGTATCTCCTGCTTTCCCTCTTCATGAACTCATACATTGAATTTTGAAACATCATTAAAATATAAGTATATACTTTAATATTTCGAACAGAATGGAGGCATGGATTCCCTTCTGTCATGTTTAATTCTTCTTAAGAAAATATCCAAACCTGAATGGAGCCTGCATCAGTCTCTGTCTTTCCTTTGGATGGAATATAGGATTTATTTTTGATGGTTCACTGGACCTCTAGAGCGCCCTTAAAAAAAACTGGAACATACGAACAAAGTGTGAATAAGCATGGGCTAAGGAGGGTAGAGAAAAGGGAATATTATCTGGGACACTGAATAATCCAGTCAAATTTCCAACCTTGGATTATGTTGTTGTTGTTGTTGTTGTTGTTGTTGTTGTTGTGTTCCTTCAAGTCATTTCTGGATTATGGAAACCTATCATAGATTTTTCTTGGCAAGATTTGTTCAGATGGGTTTACCTTTGCCTTCCTCTGCGGTTGAGAGTGTATGATGTGCTCAAGATAATCCCATGGATTTCCAGGGGCAAATAGGTATTCAAACTCTGGTTTCCAGCACCGTTATCCAATGCTTAAAGCATTCTGGTTCTCAAAACTAAAGTAGCCAACATTGACTTTCAAGGAGCCTAGCAGTATATTCTGGCCAAATATGCAGAATGCAAAAATACTGGGTCAGATGTTATTGACCTGTGTATGGTCAATTGCTTGTTTAATCCCTTCCCCTTAGGGTCAAATAACTATAATTTGAGCATAGCATGCCTTGATCTGTGAGGTCTCTATCACCATTGCTAATTAAATTGTTAGGTCACTGACATCAGAAATGTAACATTGCCATCTGATACCCATTAACACAGGCCTGCCTCTGTTTAGACTTTTGGGGCAGCTTTTCCTCTTATAGTCATTTGACCTACAATTTGAACTTCAGATTTAATCATGGATCGGTGGTCTAGTTTTGACAGTAACCCAAACAACAGTGTTCAATTAAAAAGTCCAAACTCTCTTACAAAGTAAACTGAATGCTACCTGGGCTTGCTGTTTTTTCAATCAATTGTATTCTTTTTAAGAATCCACAACAGGAAAATGAAAATGGCTGGAAGTTCCTTGTTATCCCAACTTGATAGACTTGCAGAATCCCTCTTGCTTCACAATTCCATTTATTTTTTGTTTTTGTTTAAACACAAATCAAATAAAATGCTCATGGCCATGCTCAGTCAGCCAGTGTTCATTTCATGTGCTTTTCCGTTAAGCCTTGTTGTCATGAATATCTGGCTGGTTTGCACAAAAGGCCAAAGACCAGAGATGTGTTCAGGGGTTTTTGTTTTGTATCTCTGCAAATCTCTTGTAGGAGATTCAAAACAGAATTATTTGACAGAATATAAAAGGTATTATTTTTCAGAAAGTATGACCCTAGTATGGCTGCAGTGAATATATACCAGCTTCCATTTCAGGGTCGAAACTAGTATTGAGATGTGAATACATTTTAGTAGAGCCCAGGCAAGTTTGCAATGCTCATCTCAGTTCAAAGCAAGCAGAGAACCCTTCACCTTTTCACACAGTGATATACCCTATCTCTGACGCATACTCGTTCCTATAGGTGTGATCACACGAAGCTGGGTCCTTTTCATAGGTAACCCATAGGCACCCAAAGGCAAAGGATCTACCACCAGTACTTTTTGAAAGACAGGTTTCCAATTATCTTCACTCATCCTTTATTTCTCTCTGTGCATCAGAGACGAGGTTTTTGATGTGTGGTGGTACATCATTTGCAGGTTGTCAGTAGCTTACCCTCTACACTTTGTAACTGCATTATATAGCAATGGGACTATTGTATCATTTATTTATATTCTCTGTTATCCTCAATCTGGAACCCAAAGCTGTCCAAATCTAAAATTGATACAGCTAAAATTGTGTAAAAAGCAGTTAAATTAGGCAATAAAATAAAATAATAATAATATAAACAACAGATTGCACAAAAGTTCCCCTTGCTCTGGCAAGTCAGCTCTCAAAGGGCTGCTAAAACAAACAAAAAGTCAGCAGCAGCCTGCAAAAATATAGCAGGGAAGGTGCCAGTCTAATTTGTCTACAAAAGGAGTTACAGAGCCAGGGAACAGCTACCAAGAAGGCTCTGTCTTGCATGTTCCCACCAGATGTGATAGTGAGGTCCTCTGGAGAAGGAAGGTCTTCTCCAGAGGACCTCAACTCATAGGCTCACTTACAAAGACATAAGTCCCCACAGGATTCCAGATATAGTTTTTCCTCAACTCAGCAAGAGGGCAAAATCATGCCCTTCCTAGTAAAAGGTAAAGGTTTCCCCTAATTGGGTCTGACTCTGCGGGGTGGTGCTCATCTCTATTTCTAAGCCAAAGAGCCGATATGTAGTCAGTGTGACTGAAAGGAGCACCATTATCTTTCTGTAGGAGTGGTACCTATTGATTTAGTCACATTTTTATGTTTTCGCCCCACTCCCCAGATTCGAACCACCAACGTTTTGGTCAGCAAGTTCAGGAGCTCAGCAGTTTAACCCACTGCACCACCAGTAGTAGCCCCAGGCAAAAGCAAAAAGCTGCAGATTCTTCTAACTTTTCAGTTCTTCCTCATTAATATATTTTGTTCTTTTGACCACACATTGGTATTGCTTGGCCTTATGTGTCTGGATTTTAATCACTAAAATATTGAAGGGTATGAATGCAAATAAGAAGGAAGGAAAAGAGGAGGAGAACCAGAAGAAGAAGAGGATGAAGAGGAAGAAAGTATGTATCGTATATGGAATTTGTTGACCAGAATGCTACACAGTTTGATTCTTGTAGTCATGTACCCAGTGTTCAGTTTAGTACTTTTAAATATTCCTTAGATAAATGTCTTCAAATAGATGGGTTAATACAAAGCCTTGCAGCACACAAATTAGTATCAAAATGAATTGTGCTGTCTTGAGAGACATGACACAAGTCCTTCTAATACGTATTTTTCCCTCTTAGGTTCAACTTCTGTTTGCTAGGTAGTGCAATTCTAGTAGAAACGGTTGGGTTTTTGTGTTTTTTTGCATATTAGTTGGGTGCTTAGATGCCAAGCAATTATCTGTACATTTCTGGAACGTACTCTGAAATATTTTCTCTTTCAACTTAAAGGCAATGAGTCCAAGAGAGAGACAACGTGTACCTTCGTCAGAAGCTGTGGCTAATGAATGCAAATGAGGAAAGTCATTCTCCACTTGGCTGATAATGATAGTTTTATAGGTGGAATATTTGCTTCCTTAAATGAGAATGACTTGAAAGATCTGCCTAGCGTGCCTGTGGTGGAGGAGTCAGGCAGAAGGGAGGTTATTGCTTTAATTGGTAGATTAGTTGGTTTTCTCCCTGCATTTAATCCCAGTTGCCCACAGAGCAGGGGAGTTGTACAGAATGTGCCTACAGGGAGAATCAAGACAAAAAAGAGGGAAGGGGTGGGGGAATGTAATAAAAGAAATGAAAAGCAGCTCAACTGGCCAGTAAGTACAGTAAACAGGCTAGAAACATGGTTGTGATCATTAACAACTGAGTACAGGGTCTAAGAATGTAAGAAATTCATAATTTAAGAAATTATTTTCACCCTGACTCTTTAAGTTTTTCTTTCTTTCTCTTGGATACACTGTATGGTGTCAATGAAGTTCCCTGGCTAAGTGCCTGTTAAACATTTTTCCACTGTTGGCAGTGGAATTTGGCATTAGGATTTGGCCACCTTTGCCATGGAAGTCTTACTCCCTTTTAAAAAATAGAATAATAGAATAATAGAGTTGGAAGAGACCACTAGTCTAACCCCCTGCCATGCAGGAAAAGCACAATCAAAGTACCCCTGACAAATGGCCATCCAGCCTCTGCTTAAATGTCTCCTAGAAAGAAGCTTCCACCACACTCAGAGGCAGAGAGTTCCATAGCTGAACAGCTCATACAGTCAGGAAGTTCTTCTTAATGTTGAGGTAGAATCTCCTTTCCTGTAATTTGAACCCATTGCTCTGAGTCCTAGTTTCAAGGGCAGCAGAAAACAAACCTGCTCTCTCTTCCTTATGACATCCTTTCACATGTTTGTACATGGCGATCATCTACCAAGCATGAAATCTATCTGGCATTACTTGTTTTTGAGAAATCTATGTTGACTTTTAGTAATCACAGCATTCCTTTCTTAATTATTTGCTCCAGAATCTTTCCTGGTATTGATGTCAGGCTGACTGGACAGTAATTGTTTGGGTCCTTTTTCCCCCCTTCTTGAAGATTGGAACATTTGCTCTCTTCCAGTTTGCTGGAATTTCTCCTGGTCTCCAAGAATTCTCAAAGATTATTGCCAGTGGTTCTGAAATGACTTCTGCTAGTTTCTTCAACAGGTTAGTAGTGTGCTTTCCCCAATACTAAGATGTACCAATGCTCTGTTACTTAAAAAGCTGCTCTTATATACTACTATATCCTTTGGAAAACTTTCATTTCAGAGAAATAGAATGCACCATGACCATGAGTTTCTGAAAGATTAATTTAAAAGTGGCTTCTAAGCCCACTGCCTATATGCATTATACTTGTAGATTGTTCCAAGAGAACTTCAGGGCATCTGGCATCTCATACTTTTCAATAGCTGTCATAATACAGAGAGAATTTGATGATAGATGCAGGATCAATAGTACTTCCACATCGCCTTACCTGATTTATCCTGTAATCATCAGAGAGAAATCATTTTAGCACATTTGACTCAGCAGACATCAAGATGGAAGCCTCTCTTTCACACACACACACAGACACAGACACACTACACACAATTTAGAGGTTAAACTGAACTTGCGAAGTCAGCAAAAGAGGAAAAAAGAAAGCTTCAGGGAAAAGGAAGACTATCATTTCTAGAGAATGATGTGTAGATGAAGCAACAGTACAAAATTAAGCATTTTAATCAGAGACCGATGGTATAATAATTCTAAATGATATGAGTTTGCCAATTCATATTTATAAGAAAGCCCAGGGACAGGAGGTGGCACCTTGCTCTGTCACTCTGGCCTATTGTGTCCAGTGGTAGAAGATTGGTGTCGTCTGCACACTTGATAAGCATGCCCTCTAAACCTTGAACAGTACTGGGCCCAATACTGAGGCCCAGTAATAATGGTAGTCAGTGTAATCTGGTGGTTGGAGAAGGGAGGATTGAGAGGAGGGAGCAATTCTCCCACCCACCCCCTCCTCCCAGTCTTTCATGTTGCTTCATTTCTTTGCTATTGTCAATGCCAGAATGATGGGGGCGTGGAAAGTGTGGCAGTTCAGTGGCACTGAGCCAGTTCCAATGTCGCTGGGTCTTGCGACCAGCTCAGAAGTGTACAATGTGGCCACCATCCAGCCCCAAAGCCGGCTCAGCAGCTGGCCATCTAGACTCCAATGATGATGATCCAGGGCACTCCACTCAAGATAAACAAGGCCATTTGTGATCAATATAGAACCACTGCTAGTCTACTCCATCACACTAGTATCACCTCTTTATTTCTGAGTGAAAGTACAAAAACCTGAAATGCAAGAAGTCTTCCTTTCCTGGACAGAATATCTTAATCTATTATGATGTCCTTTCTTGTAGAAATTTGTGAGTATTCTTTAAATTCCTATGTCACAATAGCAATCTCCTACAGAAACAAACAAACAAAAAAACCTAGAACTAAAGTAATGCTATTCCTACAGTGCTGTGCTGACTTAATTTATGAAGCCGCACTAGCTTGATCCCTAATATTGTTGAGATATTCTCATTCAAACTGTCATATGTGAATAAAAAACTTACCACCACTGTCATATGTGAATAAACAACTTAACACCACCGACCCAACAAATCATTCATTCATATGAGCTCATATAGAGAAGTCATTGCAGAGCTTTTGCAGGATATATATATATATATATATATATATATATATATATATCCAGTAAATCATGACCAAACATCAGGCAAGTAAGCAGAAGTGATGGCCAAGGCAATTTGAAAATACCCCTTGAAATCCTTTTCTCCCTTTTCCCATTCTTTGATATGGATATCACTGTGATGCTAAATAAAGCTTGTCAGGGCTTTAGATGTTATAATTTTGCAGGTTATTTTTTTTCCCAAACCTGTAAAGCTGGATCATAACCATTTGTAAATATAGTTTTTGTAAAAGGACTAGAATTTTGTAGCGTTTTCTAGCATTTCCCCCAAATATTGGTAGATTTCAGTGGCATTTGATTTACAATGCTTTCAAGTTTAACATATGTGTCTATACCTCCATGATTCAGAAATTTGTCTCTAGATTTCCACCATGTGATTAAATCTAAGTAACCAGAAAGACCAACTCTGCCATTGGTCAGAGTGGTAAAATATCTGTGGCAAAAGATGTTGGTGTCATAAAATAGACACATTTTTTTAAATGTATACTTACAGTTAGAGGTATTTGTTGTTGTTGTTGTTATTGTTGTTGTTGTTGTTGTTACTTACTACAGATGGCCTCACATGTTGGAGTGGGGGAAAGATGTTTAAAATCATGCTGAGTCTTTGGTAGAAAGATGGTAAATGGAGTGAGAAGATGATGATTTTGGGCAGGACATGGAATGACAGATGGAGGAGCAGGAGCAGTGTGGTGTGTGGTGGGGAGGCGAGTTAAGCAGCAGCTACAAACACACAAATAATAAAATCTGTGGAAGAGAAACCATGAATGCAGGGAGTCAACTGTACTGATGATGAGAAGGGGAGACACTTGGTGGGATTTCCTCCCTCAAGTGCCATGGCTAGAGACTACTGGAAAGGTCTCGAGAAATTCTGTCCCACCTCTACCAATCTAATTCAAGAGATACAGGTATTCAAAGCACAGAAGGTGCAGTGGCTACGTACAGGTTTAAAGAGCAGATACTTATGGGAAGAAAGAAATGGCAACTCCAGTTCTGCACCACAGCCATGGTTAGGTATTTCATACAAATGTATTCAAACTCAGATTTCAAAGAACTTCAAAGCACTTAGATCACTCTTAGATCGACGGATCTACCAATGTAACTTTCTCGTATAATCATATCTTTGAAAAAGTCTTGTTATTTTTATCTAGTTTATGAGAAGTGTGCATTGTTAGTGAGTTATTTAAAATCAATCAAAATGAAAGTCTCACCCATGTCTAAGTATAACCATAGTATACATGAATGTGAAGTGGTCCCTTCCCAGTGCAGTCTGTGACAGAATTAAAACTTCTGAAACAATATCTTGTAGGTCAAATTTGATTATTTTCAGCCACAGTTCACATATTCTGATCACATTGCTGGGTGGCCTACTTAAACTCTATAATAAGAAGTTAATTAAGCATAGTATGCAGTATATATCAGAAGTATAAAAATTAAAGAGCTAAAATAAATAGTGCAAGAAGTATGAGATTCATTCATTTTTGACTTAATGACTCTTATGCGATATCAAGCATTAAACCATAGACTCAGCCAAGGATCGAAGGAGAGTAATTTTTTTTTATCAGAATTTAATTTTGTTTAATTTAGTTCCAGGTTCCATCAAACCTTATTCAAATAAGGTTAATTATGTGTATCAGATTGGTACATAAATCTTTTTTTTCTTTCAAATTGACTAGAGATACAAAGTGTGTAGTGTTCTACATTTGCTTGCAGATCACTTCATATAACAACACTTTTATTGAAAATCTTTGGGCTCTGAATAATAGCATTGAATTCCTCTGCTGAAATCCTGCTGGACAAAGCCGGTTTACCAATGACATAAACTACAGATATATTTTCCAGTACAAATTCCTACTAAGGCTCTTTCTTTCATATTTTAATATCTGTCTGTCTGTCTATCACTATATCTGTGAACATCTATCTGAGAACAGAAATTGTTCTGGTACTTTCTCTCATACATTTCTATTAAGTTAGAATATTCTGAATTCATCTCCAAATCACAAGAAACTCTTTGTGAAACAAGGAAATAAACAATCTAATGCTTCTTAAAATTGCTTCAAGAAGACTGTTCCCATTCATTTGGGCATATTTTTACATACCTATTAAGGTCATACAACACTAATGGGTCATGGAGTGTTACTTTGAATAGTGTACTTAAAACATTCAGTAGTTTCACAGACATATCTAATCATTATGGAAACATGTCTGATATGATTTGCAAGAAATCTTGGGATGACATTGTGCTTCTTCATGCAAAGCAGAAATGTGTGTGGCTTTCTGAATCTTGTTGCAATGCAATTCTTTTTCTCATTCAACACTGGTTATGCTGAATTGGTTGGTGGGAGATTGAGGGCCCTTTCAGACAGACCCTATATCCCAGGATATGATCCCAGGTTTTCTGGTTATTCCAGATTATCTGGCAGTACATAACTTATTTATTACTGATTTTCTTTATTTATATATGGAAACTCAAAGCAGTTCACAACTAAAAGCATTTCAGTACAACTTAAAATATACAAATATGAAAACAGTATTAAACAACATTAATATTAAAACAATTCAGGTGAAAACCACAAAAGCACATAAAATCACATCACAAAATCACAGCAGCCCTTGATGGTCTTCAGCACCTTCATCTTTAAAAGCCTGTCTGAATAAAAAGGTTTTAGCCTGCCACCGGAAGGACAGCAGGGAGGGGGCCATTCTGGCTTCCCTGGGAAGAAGAAGGGCGTTCCAGAGTCGAGGGGCAGCCACTGGGAAGGAAGGCTTGATATGGAGGTGGGACTGAGAGAAGGGTCTCTCCTGAATATCTCAGAGCCCGGGCAGGTTCATACAAGGGGATGTAGTTGGTCAAATAACCTGGACCCAAACCATCTAGGGCTTTAAAGGTCATAACTAGCACCATGAATTGTGCCCAGTAACAGACTAGCAGCCAGTAGAGCTGCTGCACCAGGGGGATTGTCTGCTCCCTGTAGCCAGCCCCAGTGAGCAACCTCACTGCATCTCTTTGGACCAGATGAAGTTTCCGAGCACTCTTCAGAGGCAGTTCCATGTAGAGCAAGTTACAGTAATCCAGATGGGATGTAACTAATGTGTGTAAAACCGTGGTCAGATCTGACTTCTCAAGGAACAGGCACAGTTGGTGCACAAGTTTTAATTGTGCAAAGGCCCTCCTGGCCACCTCTAACACCTGAGCCTCCAGGCGCAGTGATGAGTCCAGGAGGACCCCCAAACTGTGAACCTGTGTCTTTAGGGGGAGTGTGACCCTCTCTAGCAGAGTCTGAATCCCTGTTCCCTGGTCTGCCTTCCAACTGACAAGGACTACCTCTGCCTTGTATGAATTGAGTAGCAATTTGTTTGTCCTTAACCAGGCACTTGTTTAGGGTCAGGATAGCTTCCTTGGCTTTAGGTGTAAAAAAGCATTAGAGTTGGGTGTCATCTGCATATGTGGTTTTATTTATAATTTTATAAATGATGTATTGTTTTTTATTTGATTGTATATGGGGCATTGAAAATAATAATAATAATAATAATAATAATAATAATAATAATCTTTATACCCTGCCACCATCTCCCCAATGGGGACTTGGAGCAGTTTACATGGGGCCAAGCCTGAACAAGAATTACAATATAACAATACAAATTGCAATAAAATAAACAACATAATATTAAAATAAAACATCAAAGCATATAAAACAATATACACAGAACATAGGAACTAAACATAATAACAAAAGGACAGAGGGCAGGCCGCATGTACATAAAATGATTTTTAAAAAATCCCGGGTGAGATAAGAGGGCAGAACTAATTGTAAGGGAGAACTCCTAGAGAGATAGGAAAATAAGCAAACCTACGTACATAGAAGGGGACACCTGGGACAAGAACGTTGGGGGAGCACTAGCATAAAATTATGTGGCTACTCTCTGAAACCGTAATGGCCATGAATATATCCACTGTGAGCCCCCCTTGGGGTGTGACATAGCGGGATATAAATATTAAATAAATATAATAAATAAATATAGGTGGAACCACATGCCAAAACTCCAGATGACATCTCCCAGTGGTTTCATGTATATGTTGAACAGCATGGGTGACAAAATGGAACCCTGAGGAACCCCACAGGTCAAGGGTTCAAACATCACATGGGGAAAGCATCTCCCTTGCAGGTAAACTCCATGCTGACTCCATTGTTGGGGTGAAAGTGTCCATCGACGCTTTCACCCACTTGGCGGTGGGGCTTATGCTGGAAGTGACACAACATTGTGTGATGTCCAGTGTTGGTTTCTGTCCCCTAGATGGGGTGAAAGCATCCTAGGATGATTATTTCACCCCGTCAGATGAGGTCACATGATGATATCAAATGAAGGCGCATTTCATTACAGTTCAGAATGTCCTGAAATAGTACGTCATGGTTTAAAACAGTGGTTCAACCTGTGGGTCCCCAGGTGTTTTGGCCTACAACTCTCAGAAATCCCAACCAGTTTACCAGCTGTTACAATTTCTGAGAGTTGAAGTTTAAAACATCTGGGGACCCACAGGTTGAGAACCACTGGTTTAAAAGGTTTAATACTCATGTGAAAAATAGTGTGCATTTATTTTGAGATGATAATATAGACTGGGAGATTTCATGGACATAGTATTGATTGGAAGGAGGGCTTCTTTTTTTTTTTTTTTTTAGCCATGCTGAAAAATGCTTTCTCATAAATATGGACTTTTGGAGTAACCTTTCTCTCTTAGCAGGCAACAAAGGGAAATCTTTTAAGTTGCCATTTTGCTTATTATTGATATAGTTGATATAGTTGTAAGGCCAGCAGGGTGAGCACAGTGCATTCATTGATCGACCAATGTGCTCTTTAAGAGAAAATTGTTTCTTTGGTCACTGATGTGGAAAAAGAAGAAATTTGCTTGTAAATTGAAACCATCCTTGGTTTCAATGCCCACATTGTATAACTTAATTTAAAAGGCTGGAGGGCTAGTAAACAACTGTGCATAAACATATACTTCCTGTGTTTCACACTTTGCATGTCCTGGGCAAAAAAACAAAAAGACACACAACTGATTCACAAAATGATTTTATCACCAATAGCGCTTGTATCTTGCTAAGACATAGCCACAACACTGATCTAGATTCTCTTTCTCTCCTTTGCCATGTACTGATATTCAGTAAATATACAGGTTAGGTATCCCTTATTTGAAATGCTTAGGATCAGAAGTCTTTTAGATTGAAAAATACCTATATTTATATATATGCACATAAGATGATACATTGACGATGGTACCCAATTGTAAACACAAAATTCATTTAGGTTTCATATATACCTTATACACATAACCTGAAAGTATCTTTATACATATTTTAAAATAATTTTGTGCATAAAACAAACATAATGTCCATTGAACTATCAGAAAGCAAAGACAGCACAGCACAGCACAGGTTGAGAACCTGTGCAATCCGTATAGACAATTTTGAAATATTTCGGATTTCAGAATACTGGATAAGGGATACTCAAGCTGTATAGGAAAAGACAGTCAAATGTGCACATACTTTATTACTGTATTGCTTTGCTGGATTTATATCCTGTCTTTTCCTTGAAGATGAGACTCAAGGCAAGTTTCAAGATAAAAAGTTTCAAGATAAAAAGAAACACCAGAGAAAAGAAGAAAATGGGGCAGAGGTCCATAATAAGGCACATACTTAGATCACACGCCAAAACAGAGAATCACTATGATGTATTGCATTTTTCAACATATTTTTTTTCCAATTTGGTCACCACAAATGTATAATAGTTTATTCTGTATTTGAGTACTAGTATACTGGACATTCATAACTGCAGTTTCAAAATGACTTTCCAGGCCAATGTTTCCAGGCCAATCTGGCAAAAGGTCTCAAGGAGGTCCTGAAATTATCATCATTGAACAAAGGTTCTTCACAGGTAATAAGTCCTGAATCAGGCATGTAGCCGGGGGGGGGGGGGGGGCCTCGGGGGGCTTCAGCCCCCCCCCCCGAAATTCTCATGGTGGTTCGCGAAAAGGCCTTATTGGTGCATTATTTAAATTGTTATGTTTATTCATATCATGATCTGATCACCATACTCAATATATCCCATATGCATGGGGGTATTGGGGTAATGATACAAAAGGTTTGCTAGGCTAGACCCTCTTTCACTCAGACTCAGCCCCCCCCCCCGAAACTCAGCCCCCCCCAACCCCCCCCTGAAAATTTTTTTAGCCCCCCCCCCCCCCCCCCCCCGAAACGAAATCCTGGCTACGGGCCTGTCCTGAATCATTGCTCCCTCTTAAAGCCAGTTCTTGTTGACCACAAAAGACAATAGTTTCCACAATTGGCAGAAGTTTCTTTCTGTTTTCTTTTGTTTTACTCTTATTTCCGTTATCATCATGATGGCTTACATCAAGGAGTTTAGATGTCTCTTCTTATCTACAGGAAATACAATGGAGTTCATGGATTTTTCACTAATTGAGCTTTCACTTGGTCATCAGAAACAGTCTTGTTCATTTAAAGCCCAGTTTCTTGTCTTTGCTCCTGTTCCATTGTTTCTTTGGCAGGACTTAGATTAGATGAAATGATTGTAGGCACCTTAGTTTTCAACTGCAATCCAGGTATGCATGTTCTGAGGTCTTCAGCAGTATCAGCTGCTGCAATGGTTCTCAACCTGCTGCCTTCTTGGTCTTCAATATTTGGCTTTTTCTTTTTTCCCATGAACTCAAAATATTTGATCTCTTTGATAGATGTTTGTTTAGGTATCTTCTGGAGGATGAAAGGAAACACTAACAGGAACTAACAATGTTTTAAGTCTCAAAACAGCAACTCAAGCTAGCAGACAATTGCACAACAAGAAGTGGTGTTTAGAATGATGCACAGCTGCTTTCATGCCTTCCTTTTATACGCCAGTGGGAGAACCAAGAAGTCAGATGTAAGAGAGAGCTCTGAAAGGGAGAAGAGCAAGAGAGCAGTAACATGACTACTTTTGGGTATTTTTAATAATATTTCAAAAACTAAAGATAATTTCATAGAATGCAAATGAAACTACATGATAATATCTATAACGATGTTCAAATTTCAACATTTTAAACAATCTCTAATACATATACTTTCACTTTAAAATGGAATATCTAAAAATCAAGATCTATGACCCACATATATTATTAGATTTTTAGAAACTACATAAAATACCTTTAATTGTCCCCCCATTGTCACAACTGCGTCTTGTGGGGACAAGGGACAGGGCCTTTTCTGTGGTGGCCCCCCAGCTATGGAATTCCCTCCCGAGTGAAATTAGATCTGCTGCATCCCTCTTGACCTTCCAGGAACAAGTAAAATCCTGGCTATGGGATCAAGCCTTTGGAGAATATGCTGAGCTACTGACTTTTTGACTTATTAAGAACTGATGGACTGCCCTTGGATAATGATTTAAATCGGTGACCACTGACTATTTGTTGTCTGTTTTTATATTGTTTATATGGTTTTATACTGTTTGTACTGTTTTATATTGTTGTTACTATTACATTGCTGTTAATTGTATATTTATGTTTTGATGTGGGCGCCATGGGGTGCCACTTAGCTATCCTGTGTCCCTTTGCGAAGGTTGAGAAAGGATGGGATATAAAAGCCCTAAATAAATAAATAAATAAATAAATAAAGCTGGTACCTAGTTATTAAAAATACTTGAACGTTTAGGAAAAATTGAAGTATAAACTTTTAAAGCAAGCACAAATTATCACAGTTGTTATATAGCTGTAAACATAGTAAACTATATTTAAATGTAAGTTTTTCTTTTGGAGTTTCATCTGGGCATTCCAATTCTGATGTCGGTTTCAGTGGATTATGTTGTCATCACATTGAAAATGTTGAGTAAACATCAACCATGTCAAAACTTGGTTGCTTCCACTATGTTAGCTATTACTGCTATTGTTATGTAAATTGGCAGAAAGGCAGATAATGGTAGTGTGAATAAATTATCAAAAAAAATTGGTGATAGTGCTTGCTGTTCTGGAGGAACTCTAATTTTTGCTTCACATAGACATAGCATGGGGATTTGGTTGGCCATTTAAAATTCATAAGTAAACCAGGTTAAACTTGTAACCCTCCTCTCTTAGCTATGGGCTTGCACTTTTAGGATCCCCATGTGCAGTGCCTGAGGGTGCCATGAAGTTTACAAGAATACTAGATCACCTGCAAAGATTCACTATTCCTCCTTTAAAAATATAGAGAGATGATACAGGTACCTGTACAGATATAGACACTAGATACAGAAATAGATAGTAATATGTGGCTATAGAATCATCCGTAGCCAGGACAGCAAATAGAAAAAGGTGGTAGCTGCAATCCAAAAATATTTGAAAGCCCCAGACCACCCAACCATGAACTAGGGAAGGAATGCATCTGTACTGTAGAAATAATGCAGTCTGACACTTCTAACTGCCATGGCTCTATGCTATGAAATCTTGAAGTTTGTAGTTTGGTGCCAGCACTCTTTAGCAGTGAAGGTTACCGTGTAAAATTACAACTCCTATAATTTATAGCATTGAGCCATGACAGTTTAAATCAGGTAAAACTGCATTATTTCTTCTGCATAGAATGAATCTCCTTCTCTGGAGGCTTTTAATCAGAAGCTGGATGACCATCTGTCAGGAGTGCTTTGATTCTGTGTTTCTGCATGGCAGGGGTTGGATTGGATGGCCCTTGTAATCTCTTCTAACTCTATGATTCTAAGGTGAAGTTCTTCCTTACTAGACATACACTGTACTCAACAATTGCTTAGAGGCAAGATTGCACCTATTTCTTTTCTCCTTCTATCAACAGAGCCACCAAGAATCCATCTGGATTCATACATTTCTAAGTGCCCATTATTTTACCTGGCACCGTGATCCTGAAGAAAGTCTGAGACCCATTATTATATAAAATTCAGATTATCTACTTTCAACTGGATTATATGGCAGTGTAGACTCATAATCTGGTTCAAAGCAGATAATGTTGATTATCTGCATTGATAATCTAGATTATATAACAGTATATAAGGGACCTATGTCTTTCTGTTACTGACAGCAGAACAAGAAAAAGTTCTCTGAAGGTCAGATCGTTGCCATATCACCCTACAATCAAAAGGGTGCCAGGCAGAATGAGTATGATCTGCAGGCTGATGGGATCAACCATACATTGATGGCAATATACTATAGATAAACAACAGCAACAATAATTGACCAGTGATTGCTATAGAATCCATGAAGTCCTGAGCCACACCAAACAGTCTTCACATGCATGTTTCCCATTAAAAGAAGTCAAGAAGATCCTAACACAACCCTTCAAATGCCTTGTCTTGGAAAGGAAAGCTGCTGAACAGTGTTTGAAGGTTATAATTTATTGCATTTTAAATTTAATCACAAAGAAATACCATATTCACAACTCTTGAATGACTTTGGATATAATACCTGCAGTGCCACATTGACTTCCTCTAGATTCCAGTGAGATTGGACAAGATGTCATTCATAGACCATCCTTCTGAGCTATGCAGTTTTTACTCATGGCCCTTTCTACACTGCTCTATATCCAAGGATCTGGTCTCAGATTATCTGCTTTGAACTGGTTTATATGAGTCTCCACTGCCAGATAATGTGGGATAAGAAGATAATCTAGGATCAGATCCTGGGATATAGGGACAGTATAGAAGGGGCCTTAGTTACACTGTTAGGTTTTCAACATTTTCTTCTCTTACTTTAAATGTCTTTTAAAACCACAAGAGAATCACTGCTGTTCATTTTTGCTTGTTTTCTCTCCAGATTTATGCTTTTAATATTCATATTTACCATATAATGGTATGTGTTTAATTTTAGATAAGATGGCTTTTGCAGACACAAAATGTGAGCTATGAAAATATGCTGTTTTTTAAAAAAGTCTATCCTTCTTCATGGGAATGACCAGAGATAATTTTGAAAACACTTTAGATAATTAGAAGTTTTGATATGTGGGAGAGCTATTTTCAAAGATTTATGCTGACAAGAGAGACACCCAGTGGATTTGGATAATGAGAAGCTTCAGATATTGGTATTTTTATAGCATTTTAAATATGTCAAGTACTTCCTAGTCTTTAGCCAAACTGACTCAATAAAAGACAACAGGAAATGGGGACTGTGTTCACCCTCATCATCCTCACTGCCTCACCATTAAAGTTACAATAGTTACTAAATAGTCACCACAATAGTTACTAAAGGCCCTTCTGGATTGGCCACAACACAATGCAGAGGTAGTAGCCAAATTTGCCTGACCTAGATATCATCATTTACATGGCCCCCTTTATTTTGTTTGCAGTAGCAACCACCTGAAATTTCTGCTAGACCATCATGTGCAGCTACTGCCCCATACAGGACCAAGTTTTCCTTGCATGCTTATTTTATTATGCTAGCTATACATAGAAGATGGTTCATAGAACAATGTGTTGATTGCTTCCCAACTGTCTCCCAGTTCAGAGAGCCTGTGTTGCCTTAGAAACAGGCTGCCTTGGTCTAAACTACTGCTGTTGGATAACAGGTTAGTGAGCAAAGAAACAACAGGCCTTGACCCTGGATGAATGTGATGATCTGACTTGAATCACAGAGAGCTGGTTGCATGAAAGAGGATGTTGGTCAATCTTTGCCAGCTTTACCCACAGGAGTCCTAAGAATGGGGATGTAGGACTATAGAGGACTATCCTGGGCTGATTCACACGGACAAGATATGCAGTTTTGAAGTGTGTGGCTTTAAAAAAATAACCTCAACTTGCATTTGACACAAAATTGAAACTCTCTTGTTATGCTTCTTGTCCTTTAGACAATGGTGTGAGTATGTTGTGAGTATTGGACCAAGAGTCCAGGGTTCAAATGTCTGTTTGGCTATGAAAACCTTCCGGATGACCTTGGACAAATCATTCACCTCTTGTTTGAAATTGTGGGTTCCCCCAGCATGCTAGAGCTCCAATGCAATCCAACAAACATGTACAAGGGTGAAGGTAGGAACTGAAATTGATTTACTCAGGAACAGCCAAGGTGGATGCCAGTGGATGGTGAAATCTCAAATCTGACATGCTTTCCAGTTACAACTATGGATATTATACAGATGTTTAACACACATTTGGAAACATAAGAAATAGTAATGATTGGTGCAGTTCTAGGATCCAGGGTCCAATTTGGTGAAGAGGCTAGTCTGGTCCTGGCCAGCCAATGATTTGTGGGCACTTTAAAGCTCTGTGAATATTGACTGCCGATTGGCATGGAGATCTGGTGGGAATTTTAAGAAAATGTCACTGCTTGAATTTGAAGCTGTCTGCTATCCACATGCCTCTGCCCACTCTGAGAGAGCAGAAGGGTTGGGAAAGAATGTGGATTGGTTCACAGGGACTAAGGGTGGTGGATGAGTTCATCTCTGTGGACATGAGTCCCATGAGTTCCCCAGATTTGGAACAATAGGTGGCTGGGTGCCTTGATAGGCTCAGAGATTGGGACAAAAGGGTGAGAAGCTGATTGAATGGTCTTATGCCAATCCTTATTTATTGTGAAGGTGTGAATCAGAGGGATGTGTAGTGCTTATGTACATTTAGTGGTTGAATAGCATCAACAACACAATCACATTCTCAGAGGAAGGCAGATCTTACCAAGAAAACCCCATTATAGCTTTTTCTTAGGGCTGTCATAAGTGTGAAAGGGCTTGAAAGAACACCAAAGAGAACATAAACTTGCAAAACCAAGACAACATAAACTGCTTTTTTAAAAAAATACAGTTCTTTTACTTTGACCCGATTAACATGAGCAAGGTACTGTGGGGGTCAGCCAGCCAGCTGTAGAGTCAGTAATGATAAAATAAAATGACTGGGTCTGCAAAAATAACGAAAAGTAAGTAATAGTATAAATCTGTGCTAAGTTGAAATTGTGTGTCATATAGATAGACCTTCAAGGGGATTGTTGCTTTTCTGGGGGATAATTGATTTTTTCTAAGCCAATCTCTGTGCTGGGCTGTAAAAAAGTAATGAGCTATATGGATGTGTCTTGAGGGTGCCTTCCAACTCAATAGGGGAAGCAAATGGATGTCAGCAGACTCTGGATGGCTCCTTTCTGCCCGGAAGAAGGGGGTCAGTCTAGATGTCCCTTGATGGTGTCTGTACTATGATTTCTGTTCCTGGGTTATAAATGTCATTTCTTAATTGGTTCTGTCATAAAAACATGGCAAAAGTTTATTACACTGCAAAAATGATGTCTTTGTGCAAGGAACATCATCATCCTATATATAGCAGCATGTTTTGCTTTGTTGAGTTTCCACCAATTTAACACAGTTTGTGCCACACAAAAAATGTTTCTGGAGTAGAACAAATACTTTCAAAGTAAAGGCCACACAGTGAAACAGGAAATATAACTTTCAGACCAGGAACAGATTTTTTTATTATTAAAAAAGTGTTTTTATAAAAAAATTGAAAATTTGCCAAAAATCCATGGATAAGTCAAACATTCTGAAATTAGGTGAGCTTCCAGTGGTCAATGAGTTCTACCACTGTAGCAAGGTTTGTCAAGGTAGCTCAAAAATGAAGGAGAAAGAAGCCCTTAAAGTTTTCCCACTGCCAGTGATGTTTTCCTTTTTGCACATGCGCAACAAGCATTAATGAAGTGATTATGAAGATTCATAAGTTTCATTACATTTCTGAAACTTTTACTCCCAAAATTTCGATAGAACTTTAGAAACAAAGCACCAGTGCCCCCTACTTTTGAACACAGTTTAGAACCATTTTTAGTGGATTGCACATGCTCAGTAAATACACATTTGGCTGCATATGCTTTACAGATGGGACCTGCAGTCACATATAGCATTTACAAAATATTATATATTCATGAGTCCTTCACTACTAATGTGTTGTTTTTGTTGTTGTTGGTCATAGAAAAATAGAGTTGGAAGAGACCTCATGGGCCATCCAGTTCAACCCCCTGCCAAGAAGCAGGAATATTGCATTCAAATCACCTCTGACAGATGGCCATCCAGCCTCTGTTTAAAAGCCTCCAAAGAAAGAAGGAGCCTCCACCACACTCCGGGGCAGAGAGTTCCACTACTGAACAGCTCTCCCAGTCAGGAAGTTCTTCCTTGTGTTCAGATGGAATCACCTTTCTTGTAGTTTGAAGCCATTGTTCCGTGTCCTAGTCTCCAGGGAAGCAGAAAACAAGCTTCCTCCCTCATCCCTGTGACTTCCTCACATATTTATACATGACTATCATGTCTCCTCTCAGCCTTCTCTTCTGAAGGCTAAACATGCCCAGCTCTTTAAGCCGCTCCTCAGAGGGCTTGTTCTCCAGACCCTTGATCATTTTAGTCACCCTCCTCTGGACACATTCCAGCTTGTCAATATCTCTCTTCAATTGTGGTGCCCAGAATTGGACACAATATTCCAGGAGTGGTCTAACCAAAGCAGAATAGAGGGGTAGCATGACTTCCCTAGATCTAGACACTATGCCCCTATTGATGCAGGCCAAAATCCCATTGGCTTTTTTTGCCGCCACATCACATTGTTGGCTCATGTTTAACTTGCTGTTCACGAGGACTCCAAGATCTTTTTCACATGTATTGCTCTCGAGCCAGATGTCCCCCATTCTGGTCATCATCATCATCATCATTTTAGCAACATAAATAAGGGGCAAAACATGAAATTTGTCTCTTTCTGAAAGTTTAATGTAGGGAAGGAGTTCATAAATTGGTGGTGCAG
This sequence comes from Anolis sagrei, assembly GCF_037176765.1. Taxonomy (NCBI): domain Eukaryota; kingdom Metazoa; phylum Chordata; class Lepidosauria; order Squamata; family Anolidae; genus Anolis; species Anolis sagrei. Next base: position 142,190,468 of record NC_090022.1, read on the forward strand.
TCAAAATGAAAAACCATGTTTTAAAATTATGGGTGCATATTTCATTACCTTTTAAAATTGTGTGAAGTTTGATTTCGCTCTTTGAGACTTGCTTGCAATTTTGTCCTGAATCCATTAAATATGCAAGCATTGATGTTCAATTTGACCCTGCTACCTCTCCAACAGTGTTTCTAAAGTGCCCCCCTTCTTCATCTGCCCCTCTGCACTACTCTTTGTTTAGCAGTCACGGATTCGATCCTGATTCCTTAAGCAAGAAAAACAAACAGTTATGCTAATTGATCTGGTGGTTGAGCAAGCTGCTTTGCTTTCAAAATCACTTAGTGTTGCCGGTATATACCAAGGTGGAAATGGGCCTGAGGGTTTTTGGCCTTTTCCAAGATTAAATTCCTGAGGTAAAACAGCATGTTCGACAAGACCATTGTGTAAGTATATTTTCTTTTAATCCTTGGAAAGTCATAGATTTTTTCTGTTCATGTATCCACAGTGCGCTGCTTCCCATCCCATTATATACTTAAAATAAGAATTTAGTTCGCAAGCTCACAAATGAGGCAATAATTGGGGAATTATTTTTGAATCAAAAAATGAAATGAAGGCATAAAGGCTTTTTAGAGGTCCTTGTTAAGCCCATTAATTGGAAGTTATAAAACCAGCACTGCAATTAGGAATAGGACATAATAGACTGGAATAGCCAGAGTGCCCATTAATATGGGACTTTTCACAGCTATGTAATAATTGAGAACTCACTCTTTCAAAAGGCTCTATTGTATTAATCTCCCTTTGGCTGTCTAATGCCTTTTTAAATGCTATGATAACACTAGTACAAGTGAATATTCCATAGGGTATTATCACTTTGCTTTATCTTGGAACAGTGTATGGGTGTGTTGGAGATCAAGGAAAACCCAGCCTTTATTGGAAATAACAGACATACACAAGTATCCTATACTAGTTATTTGTTATGTATATAATTGAGAATGATTACTATGTTGTATGTTTATATTGGTATGCAGTTTTCCCCTTAACTATGTTGTTTGAGATTGAGGGAGGGACTACAGACCATGTGGCCAGATCTGGGGCTATTCAGACTGATACTCCATTTTGGAAGTATGTACGCAGTATAGTTGAACATAGTATAGTAGTCACTATGCATCAATCAGTCAGTACAGTGTATAGTTAAGTATGCAGCAGAAGTTAGTTGAGTACAGAATGCATCAGGAAAGAGTCTTAGTCTCTATGCAACAGAGAAGAGACTGAAACAGAATGCTTAAAGAACAGACTGATTAAACTTTGAACCAATTACCAATGCACCTGTAGGCTGAATACATGAAGTTTTGTAAGTAAATCAACTATGTTAACTTTTAACAAAGACTACTTGCTTTTTGGTCTCTTGAGAGCATGATTCAAAAGCAATATATTTCATGGAAGAGTAGTTGTTTCTTTTGGGCAACTGAAATAACACTTCCAAAGATCTGCTATATATTTTATGCATTGACATATCTTTGTTCCTACAATTCAAAGAAGAAACCAAGGATATCAGTCTAACAACTGAGAAACCTAAATTAACTTGCATGAATATTAGTGGATATTATTTACTACTAAAGAGAAGATTGACTCAAGCAAATTTTACCTCTTCTCGGGAAGATCATACTTTAGAAAAAGGTTATGATTATTCCAAATAGTGTGAATGATCGAGCTTCCAAATGGCTATGGAGATTCTGGCTTTCCAAAAGGTTATGATCTCTAAAAAAAGTCATGCCTTTCCAAAAGCCTTATTGAGTACAATATACGATATCTACTGAGGGCTAAAAGGGAGAAATGTGCATAACCATATTTAAATAATTATTAAACCAGTTCAAAGTACTTTATCCTAAAGTGGATCTACTCTGACTTGTTATTTCAAGATGAATCTAGAGTGCCATATCCCAGACACAACCACACACCTGGGCACTGTGGCAGTGAGAGGGAGCTCTGATTGCCATATGGCACTGCTAGATGGCAACACTTATTATCTCATGGAGACATCCACTTGGGGTTATGGAGGTCTCCAGGTATGACACTGGTCCTGCCAGTCAACCATCACATGCAATGACATTGCCTGTGGTGATGAGGCGGGGGGGGGGGGGTAAGGAATCACCCTTCTTCCCCTTCCCTTCCCCAATCACCCTGTAACCCTTTGCTGATGCCATTGCCATGACACAGAGAATGGGAGGGAACAGTAAGTGCCATCCTGTGTCCCTGGGCCATCCTAACTTGTGAAACAGGGAGGCAGAGTAAATAGTTTCAGCTGGTCCATCTTGGAATTGGCCCAGTTATTGACATAGGCGATCATGGGTTGATACAAATTCTGAGTCAGAATTCAGAGTATCCCATGAAATTAGTTAATGTGGCCCAAGGTCACGTTAAAGGGGCCTTACCTTGTGGTAGCTAGATCAGCTCCATGTGGCATTTGGCTGCCACAGAGCTGAACTGGGAATCCTTCACATTGAGTGGTCAGTATAGATGTGCTCTACGTTCAAGAAACCCTGAAGAATGTTGTGAATTGTCTCTCAAGCATAAATCAAGAAATTTTCTAAGAAGCAGTCTCTCTAAAATAATTTTCATGCTGCAATCCAGAATTTCATGCTACAATCTACAAACAAGCAGATAAGAAGTGAAATAATCTGTTTACAATTCTTCCTTTCATCAACATCAGAATTAGTGAAATTCTGTGACTAGGAAGGGTAAAGGTTGCACACTCTGAAATGGGAGCCTGGGGCAGCTGGGGAAAAATACTTAGGGAAGGCCACAACTGATGTGTCTGACTGAATGACAGGATGGAATTAATTTATTCTCCATTTGTTTCCTAGCAAAATAAATGCACAAGCTCATACAGGATGTTTCTAATGGGTTAGAAAATGAAGTACTGTCCAGAAACTGGAATCTATTGAAAAGTGGAACTCACATTATTTTAACTTTTTTAGCTCCTGAAAAATGAAATGACCACTATATATCACTTTTGAATGTATGATAACACCAAAAGAGCTTTTGCGTACATTCAAAAATTATTCAAGGGGAGGAGTCCACGATTTTCATAGACGAGCCTTCAGACCACATTACGGCTATGCACACATCTGTTTTTCAAAGTAGGTTTTGGCTGATTTGACTCTTTTGGCTCTTTTAACCAGCCATAACACCATTTTTTTGGCTGCAACAGACCACGCATCTGCAGACCAAGGCTACTTTTGGTTTCATTCGGCTACACATGGAGTGCAGAGAGGCAGATGTACGCCTACATGGGGGTTTCCCTGTGAAACCTGCCAGTTGAGCCAATCAGATAAGAAGAAAGCCATAACATGTCTTTTAATCAAACTAGGACTCCATTTTTCTGTTTTGAGCTGGCTTTTGAGAGAAACAGATCGTGCTCCAGCCTTGCTTTTTGACTCAGCAATAAAAAAGTGTTTACTTAGGACACACTTAAGAAACTGCCACTGATGGTTCCCTGTGCGTGACACAAGCTTTAAATGTGGGGTATCTTGCCATTTCTTAGACCACCATAAAATGAGGCTAATGCTCCTTCAAGCGGTGTGGCTCCCACTGAAATAAGTGTTTAAAGTGTTTAAAAATGGTGCCTTAACTCAGCTTCATTGAAAAGGTGTTGAGGGCAGACAATCCCAGAAAAGGTGATTTCTTAAGTCTGAGGCCTTAACCCAGGTCTTATTGAAGGATATAAGAAGAAAGGATCCTAGAAAGGGTGGCTTCTTACGTCTGAGGCCCTAACACAGGTCTTACTGAAGGATATAAGAGGAAACGATCCTAGAACAAGTGTTTTCTTAAGACTGATGCCAAAAAAATGATAGAAAGGGGAGCTTGGGAAGTTTCCCCATTGCTTCCAATGGGTCAGACCTTCCCAGAGTGAAAATGGATCTTTCAGCTGCCCAATCAAAAAATGGAATTTTTCCCACCCAAATTTGGGAGACTCTGGTAAAATTGATCAGAGGGGAAGAAACAAAAAATGCATGGGGTTTAGCTGAATTGCACACTCCTAGACCACATACCTTTGAGCAAGTAGTGCAAATCAAACCTCAAAGGCAAGAACTGAAGATAGTGGATCTCTAATCAATTAATGGAATTTGTTAAAAGCACAAGACATCAGAAAGTGGAGCATTAAAAGGGGACAAAAACCATGTTATAAACTTGATAGCTTATTCTTGGTTAAGGAAGGCATTTGTTGTTAGACCTGACCCAAAAGAGAGTTGGAAATGACTTAACAATAGAAGACTATTAATCATTTTTTTAAAAAACTTTAATATTGTCATTCAGATTAACCCTTTCAGAAAACCTTCCCTCCAGGTTTTCTGAAAAAAGAAGGACATGGAAGAAGAGTAAGGAGAAAACAATAGGGCTGTGAGTGGAAAACTATGTGGTCAAAAATCTCTGTAAATTTGGTTCACATTTACCTTTATCTTCAATATTATTCCTTTGCCTGAAATTCTAGTAGCACACTAGTTGTATTGGTATACAAGAGCCAAATTGCAGTTGTTTTTGAGCTTAATAATCACAAAAAGGCAATACTGTTTTCCATTTTTGGTCATAGCAATCTTGGTTCTCCATGCGATAAAAAATAAGCTTTTTCAAGTTTCAAGGGGGGAAAATAATTATGAAGTTAAGTGTACCAGCGGGAAACAAGTTTATTACTTTGGAATTTTGGAAGAGTATTTGGTATTAAGTGTGGGTAATATTCTTTGATTAAAATCAGTTAGTTAGTTTTCTCCACATAGCATAGAGACACAACCAATGTGTTGTGAAAAGATAAAATATCTGAGTGTATATGTGTATGTGTGCATCTGTATCTATTTAGATATAGGATTTCAGTGTAACTTGTCCATTTATTGACATCATCTCGGGCCCATTTGCTGGTCTTCCTATCAGAAGTACAGCAGGTCAGGTAATTCCCAAAGACAGAAACATTGCAGAGGTGGCTTCTTGCAGACCTCAGATCAACACATTTTTTAGGTGCTGACACTGTTATCTTCCCTTAGAGAACAGGTCAAAACTCCTCTGATCTACTTGGCATCTATAATATTGCTATTGTACTTGCTTGTGTTCACTGTTGTATGTGTTTGGGTTATATTGAATTTTTGTTTCCTTCATGTGGCAGTTTGCATCATTTTCAGATTGACTCATTCCACCTTGAAGGGATCAATGTGACTGAAAAGTGAAACAGAAGCATTTGAAATCATAGGAAGAAACCTTCATTGAATGAGCCTGGGTTGTTGTAAGATTTTTGGGCTGTATGGCCATGTTCCAGAAGCATTCTCTCCTGACATTTTGCCTGCATCTATGACAGGCATCCTCAGAGGTTGTGAGGTCCTCATAATCCCTAAGGATGCCTGCTATAGATGCATGTGAAATGTCAGGAGAGAATGGTTCTGGAACATGGTCATACCGCCCAAAAAACTTACAACAACCCAGTGATTCCAGCCATGAAAGCCTTCGACAATACTCTTGCATATCATCCTGAATTAAACATGCTATTATGTCAGATTGAACTTGATCATAAAGGTAATTATTCCAGTTTTGCACTTAGGTAAAATTCTGTTTCAACTACTTTTCCCCTAATGTAGAACAAAGCTAAGAAGAAGCAGAAAAACATTGGGATGAGGAAAATGTCTCACTATGGGCTCCTTTCTGTATAAGACAACAACACATAATCTGTGGGCAGTAGAAATAACTGCCTAAATCAGGTTTACAATTCAAAGAACAAAAAGAAATTGGTGAGAAAGTACTTGGTTATTTTTTGAAGTGACATAGTTTTCTCCACAAGTTTGCAAATTCATCAGTTGTTAAGAATTATGCTAGTTCTCTGTGTTCTTTCTTTAAAGAGGGGCTGAAAAATGTTATATGCCAACTGAAATATATGTGGTGATAGTCTTTATGGCACCTCCCACCCCTAGCTTGTGTGAAAGATTTATAAGAGAAGTGTTCTCCGTTATTCAGGTAGAAATCTTAGTGATTTTGCTTCAAGGTTGGAGTCATCAACAAGGCAGGCCTGTAGACAGTAAGGCAAATGTAGTTTATAGATCTTGAGCTAGGGTAAGGAATTTAGAAAGTCATAACAAAATTGCCCAAGAATAGCTGTCTAAGCGGATAGCTTAAATCCTGCAAAATGTGCAATGGAGGAACAAATGGAAAGACGAGATAAGCCCCTGCTGAATGAAACAAATCAGCAAGTTAAAATACTGTGCTCTTTTTTTGTTTCTCAAATATATTATTTCTGAATATCATTATCAACAGGAAGCAATAATTTAGTAACTCCCATGCAGCGTGCAGTTTATATATTTCTGAAAGTTAGAGGATATCCTGATTTCATATTCTCCTTGGTCTACGACTGAAAGCAACAGGGATTTGTCTTTTTTGACATTGAGATTTTTTCTTTCACTGAGAAATGGATATGATCTGAATTGTATCTAGATTCAACCCCTAATGCTGGTTTTAGATTTTTTATTCTGGTATGGATCCAGACCAAAACATTTTTGCAGATTTTTCCCCAGAAAAACATTTCTCCCCAAAAGTAATCCAGGGTGTGTGGACATTTCTGCCACACTTGATTTCCAGACTAGTTTAGATTCCATAGAAGACCAACTTGAAACTGGAAGTTAACAGGAAGTATCTGCTACTGATTTCCTATTATTTAAAAAGCTGAGAGAAAAAGCTGAGGACATTTGGATGTAGTAGGAAAGTGTGACCTTCCAAGGTCTCCTTCGGGACCAATGTAGTCCCCTAAGCTTCCACCATTGTCCACCCCTATTGTAAAGGATTATGTTCACTCCTTTACATGTATCATAATCTAGATTTAGTTCCCCAGAAGTTATTTTCTATGATAAAAAGTACTTGTGGGAGCTGTGTGATAGTAAAACATGGATGCCATAAGAAAGAGAGAGCACTGAGGTTTTGTACACTCCAAACTTTGTTTGCTGACCTCATCACACAAGGAATTTTTGTGTCATAGGATGCTCCTGCCTCAGTTGAGGGATGGATGGGCATGCACTCCATCACACAATGTTCCTCAACTTCTGGCAGAGGCCCTGTCCCTAACAGGTATGGAAGTGTCCAAAGATAGTTGATATGGAAGCATCATCGCACCGGAGTGGTGTGCAGGGGATCAGAGTCATCCCACACACCTGCTGTTTTGCCACACTGGTTGGGGGCAGGGTTTCTGCTGGAAGTTGGGGAATATTGTGTGATACGGATATATATCAATTCACCTATAGTGGTATTTTGTCCTTTCCCACTGCCTTCACTATCATCTCTTTCTATAAATTATGTTTTCTTATGATATTTCTGAGTAAATAATCTATTTAATCCTTGATGCTATTGGGACTTTAAAGAAAAATAAACAATCTCTATTGGTGCATTAAACCTGAGGAAGACAATTCATGGCTGTCTAAGCAAGTTGTGGGTTGCAACTTCCATCTTCCCTAAACATTTGCTATATTTGCTGATTGAATTTGCAAACCAACATCTAAAGTGCCCTGCCCTGAATCAATCACATCTCTGAATTTTGTTCTTTCTCCTAGCTGCCTTTAGTTCCTTGAAAAATAAAGTGGAGTAGTATGTTTGGCTGTGCCAGTGGGACTAGGAAGACTGTGTTGCTAGAAAATGGAAGATGGGGAAATAAGGTTTATGGCATGTCAAGCCAGCCTTTAAAAATGTAATCTGATTTGTGGTTCAAGTGTTGAAAAGCACAAGAAAAAAATTAAATCAGAAGTAAATAAAAAAACAGCATGATTCATGCCATTCAATAAATTGAAAAGCAAGGTCAATTAATCTTGCAAACTGCTAGATGCATTTATACACATTAAAGCATTGTCTAAGCAATAAGCAAAGTGGGCGAAGAGAGGGAGGAAGATGAACCTGCAGCACATTTTTAAACTAAATTTAAGTTCCCTGTGAAGTATGTTGTGAGTCAAGATGCCACTAAGAAATTGCTTGCTGGAATATAGGAAAGGAAAATAAATTCATTGGGTTTGCTTGACTTCACATGTGCCTATGAAAATAGCTATTTTATAACCTCCAATACTAGCAAAAGCATAAAGTGCATTTTTCTTCAAATATCATAAATTATGAAGGTTTACAATATGTTTCAGCAAAGAATGGGCAAAAGAATGACTACAATTGAAAAAAAAATACATTTGAATAGAAGTGTGTATATACTTCAAAAATGCATGCAAGCATGCTTTAGTTCAAGGGTTCTCAAACTGTGCTCCATGGAGCTCTTGAGGTTCCGCGGTGACAGTGGGGAGCTCCATGGCACCATGCAGGCATTTCTCAAGAGGGATGCTCCCAAAAGCATCCCCCCCCCACCTTTCTTGCTGTCTACCCTTTTTTTTTTTCACTGTCCATCGGCTCTCCCCTCCCCACTTTCTTTAACTCCAAAACCCGATTTCCCTCCCACCATTCAGGGGGAGCTTTGATTGTGTCTTTCCAGCATGGGTGTAGGGAATTGGACTGGATGGCCCAGAGATATTCTGAAATACTGTTAAGTTTATATTGGTTAAAATTGTTCTTAGTTTCAAATAGTGTATTGTTCTCACTTTCTATCCTTTTTTTTTTTTGCAGTGTTTGAATTAGTTCACACAAACACTCTCCATTCATCTGCCACTGGCCCAGCCTATGCCTGATATTTATTTCTTTATTTCTTTATTTATATTTATATATACACACACACACATACGCAGAGATGAAACTTTTGCTTCAAAAATGGCTCAGTGCCTGAAAACGTTTGAGAACTCCTGCTTTAGTTGATAAAATGTGTAAAATATGTATACCTTAATAGGGTTTTTAATGTGCATGTTTTGAATAAAAGTAGTTTGAAAAAAAGAAATCTCACAATCTGATAGAGAAGTGAGGTGAATCGTCACATTCTCAGAATTACAATGAAAATGAGGCGGAGAAAAGTTTACATCCTTATAAAAAGTAGAAAGCCAAATAAGAAATCCTTTTGGAAAATGAGTTGAGAAATTTCAAGAAAACTCAGAAATATTGAGACAGGGCAGAAATTCTTAGGAGTTTTTAGAACATTCTGACTTCTCAAATTGGCATTGAAACATAAACAATATTAAAACTGTGGTTTTTTTCAGGTGGGGTGCCCCCAATATTACCTTTATACTTCTAGATAATACTTTGACCTTGTTCCAAATATCTCCCTCTTGACTGTTGATCAATCCTATTTAAACTTTCAAGACATACTCAGTTGTGAGTCTTTTGTCAGCTGCTGTTGACATGGCAAACCTGGATTTCTTCATTGGAGTCAGCCTAACCTATATAGAATCATATAGAGATGTGGTGGGCCATCCATCCAACCTCCTGCCAAGAAGCAGGAAAATTGCATTCAAAGCACCCCCGACAGATGTCCTTCCAGCCTCTGCTTTAAAGCCTCCAAAGAAGGAGCCTCCACCATACTCCAGGGCAGAGAGTTCCACTGCTGAACAGATCTAATAGTTAGGAAGTTCTTCCTAATATTCAGGTGGAATCTCCTTTCCTGTGGTTTCAAGTCATATGACTTTCTCTCACGCATTTATACATGGCTATCATGTCTCCTCTCAGCCTTCTCTTCTGCAGGCTAAACATGCCCAGCTCTTTAAGCTGCTCCTCATGTGGGCTTGTTCTCCAGACCCTGGATCATTTTAGTCGCCCTCCTCTGGACACATTCCAGCTTTTCAACATTTCCCCTTCAATTGTGGTACCCAGAATTGGACACAGTATTCCAAGTGTGGTCTGATTAAGGCAGAATAGAGGGGTAGCATGACTTCCCTGGATCTAGACACTAGACTCTTATTGATGCAGGCCAAAATCCCATTGGCTTTTTTTTTTTTTTTGCTGCCACATGACATTGTGGGCTCATGTTTAACTTGTTATCCACGAGGACTCCAAAATCTTTTTCACACATACAGAAGGACCATTCAGTCCAAAGCTCTGCCATGCAGGGAAATAGAATCAAAGCACATTTTAAAGGGATTTTTTTTTTTAAAAAAAGTTTCAAAACAGTCTAAATGAGTACTATGCAGTGCCTTCTTCAAAGTTATTTCCTTAAAAACCTTCAGGTATAAAATTCTGTCAATTTTTTTTTTTACTTTTTCATTTAATAAACAAAAGGACAGCAGAGAAAGAATTCTAGCAAAATGGAGTTCAGTAGTCCAAGGGAGGCCACGGAGAAGACCCATCTCCTTCCTGATCATACCAGTGCCCCAGAAGTGATCTTCAAGAGATAATCACCTGCCCTGACGTACAATCAGATATGAATATTACAAACTTTGAAAACTTTTATCTGTGATAGAGTCTCCCTCTACTGGATTTCTCAGTTTATTAGTCCAAATGTCGGGTGACATTTTATGCCAGTAACAATTACCAGAAATTTCCAGTACCTGGGTGTGCCTGGATGGACTCAAAGGATATTTTCAACATTACACATACCGTATGAACTACCATGGTGAGCAAAATGTCTTTACCTCAGTCTGTAACATTTCAATAGGTTCCATTTGCTTCTGATTCCTTTAAGACATAAGAGCCAGAGACAATGTCTAGGTGTTATTGGGTACACCTTTTGACCTTCAAAATTCTTGGTAGGATTTGAGATTTTAAAATGTACCTATTTTAAATTGTACAGATGGAAAAATATGTTTATATGCCCCTGGAAAAATAACAGTGAAATACAGAAAAAATTCACCATAAAGTATGTGTGTGTTGAGGGAGGGAGAGAAGGAAGGAGAGAAAAGGAGGAAAATTCTTCCCTGAAAAGAATAAGATACACATCCACTCTTTAAAAGCCCAAAATGTTAAGAGATTAAACCAATTTTGAAGCTACTAAAAGAAGGAACATCACTTGGTTTTGAAGTAAATGGTGCCACTGAGAACCATAATGTGTGATAAGTGAACACAGCCCTATTGAGACAAGTTTAATACATAGTCAAAATACCAGAACAAGGATTATCTCCTTGTACAAAGACAATCCCCTTAACACTTATTAACTCTTTTTCTTGCCCTGTCTTTTCCTGGCTGTTTAACTTGTTGGATGTGAAATTGCATGTGAGATCTTTGTGAAGAAGTGGTGAATGGATATGAAGTAAACTGCTCTGATTATTTTGCTTTGTGCTGCTAGTACTTGCATATAATAATGTTGCTTGTTGTTTGTTAGATCAGGCCTGCACAGATTGTGAGCAGTACAGAGCCAAAATTAGATAGGCTAAGCCTCTTGGGGCTGTGAATAGGTTTTTAGCACCTCACTTTTAAGTAAGGCATAATTGATGGTGCAGCGGATTAAACCACTGAGCTGCAGAACTTGCTGACCGAAGGCTGGTGGTTTGAATCTGTGGAACGGGGTGAGCTCCCACTTCTTCCAACCTAGCAGTTTTAAAACATGCAAATGTGTGTAGATCAATAGGTACCGTTCCAGCAGGAAGGTAATGGCATTCCATGCAGTCATGCTGGCCACATGACCTTGGAGATGTCTACAGACTTAGAAACGGAGATGAACACCAACCCCCAGAGTCCAACACGACTAGACTTAATGTCAAGGGAAAACCTTTACTTTTAATTGATGATTAATTAGGCTTGCTATTGTATGCCTTCAGGTTGTTTCAAACTTAGGACAACCCTATCAAAGAGATTTCTTGCCACAATTTATTCAAATGGGATTTGCCTTTGTCTTCCTCTGAGGTTGAGAGCACGTGACTTCCCAAGGTCAACCAGTGAATTTAGAGCCATAGTTCGAGATTCTGACAATTACAACATGCTTTCTGGATTCCTTTTCTGTTTTACTTCCTCTCTTTCTCTCTCCCTTCCTTGCTTCTCTTCCTTCCCTCTCTGTTTCCCACCTACCTACCTTTCTTATTCTGCCTTCTTTCCCTATCTTTTTTCCTTCCTTCCTTTCTCCCCTTCTCACTATTCCTTTCCTCTTTTTACCACTCTTTCTTTCTTCCTTTCCTTTTCTCCTTTCTTCCATCCTTCCCAAATATGGGCGGGCAGGGGAAAGCAGAAGAAGCATAAGCAGCATTAGTGACAGGAGAGAAGAAGCAAGTGGGTGTGCAAGCAAGTGGGCACAGGAGGGAAAAAGGCAGAAGTGGCAGCAGCGGTGGAGGGGAGCAGTGCACAACAGAGTGAACAAGCAGGGTAAGGAAAGCAGAAGAAAAGGTGAAAAGAAACAGCAAGCAGCTGATTGAGTGGGTGTGGTAGGAAAAGCAGGATCAGTAGTGGTGGTGGAGATGTGTGGGAGTGGTCGGTGCTCAGCAGGCCACATCAAGGGCTTGTGCACGCTGCATGCAGCCCACAGCCCACATGTTGTGCTAGCCAGGTTTAGATACTCCTTTCTTCATATGTATACTATGTATAGAAGGAATTACACTGGGTAAAAATTCATCTCAGTTGATTTTTAATTAAAGTTTACCAACCTTCCTGGAATCAACCCAGAGTCAAGGGAAGCATTGAGGCAAACAATTTAATAGGAGCCTAACATGTGAGAACTTAACAGATTAAACATTTTTTTCCCTTGGGTGGTGAGAAGATGGTAGAACAGTAGCCTTCCAAAATCATCATCACCACCGCCCCCCCCCCCCCCCACCACCATCATCTACTTTTATAGCTCTGTCACTGTACATAGTGTTTTGCAAGGAAAAAAAAGCAACAAACAATTCCCTTCCCTCATGACACAAAAGGAAAAGGAGATGGCAGTGTGGGGGATGAATAGGTCCAGCAGATATTGCATCTCCCCCAAGGCCACAGCAGGGCAGTTGGTATGGAGGAGGTGTCTTTCATCTGCTTCTAGGCCTAAGAATTGAGGAGTTGTGCTTGCCTCTTCTTACTTTCTTACCTTCCCTCCAGTTGGGATGGAGGGAGAGTTTTCCATCTGGTTCTGGGCCTAGACATAATGGAGAAGTGGCTGCCTCTTCTTCTCTCCATCTGAGACAAGGGCAGTAGCAGTTGGCATGGAAGGAGGGTTTTCCATCTGATTCTGCCAGCTTCTTTTTTCTCTGAGTCCACAGCAGTTGTAGTGTTATATGTATCAAACTAATCCGTTCAAGGCATAAGAGCAGGCAAGAACCCTAAAATACTGATTATTGTAATTCGGACTGCAGATATTGTAATATATTTCCTATGAAAAATTGGGGCCACTTTTGTCTTTCTTTTTGAAGTCACCAAAAACAGCACAGAGAGAAAAGCTCTAAGTAGTGAAGATGTAAAAGGATAGGAAGGAGAGTACGAAAGGGGGAAAGCACAGGCAACAGCAATCAATGGCCAAAAAGAGAATTAGTGGATCAACAATTACATGATTATATCAAAAGTTGAAGGTCATGATTGAAAGGTTTGCTAAAAGCATCAGAACCACAGCACTCAATGTTTTATCAATCCTATTCCATGCAGAAGAATTGCCATATACAGTGCCTCCCACCGGTTTGATGCCTAAAATTTGACAACATAAAACAAAAATCAAAAAGTTATTTTATACATCAAACTTCCTGGAATAATCTATGTCAAATTATTTCATTTGCTTAAAAAGACTCAGTACATTCAAAACTTCTATTATGATTTCTTCTTTTTGGGAATACCTTAAAAAAAAGATTGCTTTCTCTGAGGAGTGTGATCTTTTTCTGATTATTTCCAGATGAATTTTGCTTTCATTCTCCATGATGTATGTCTGTTTTTAAGGCTGAAATTGATTTTTGGTTGTGTGTATGTGTTTGGAAAGGCTGAAAGAGGACTAAACAGGTTGGTTTTTTATTTTTACTTTATTAGGCAAAATTAGAGTGGTGACTCTAGAGAGGCAAAATAACACAAAATAAAAATTTAATGTGTTAAAGTGAATTCTGATAAATGTCTATGCAGAACTAAGCTCTGTTTATTTCAATAAGGGTTACTCAAAATAGGTAAATGAGTACAGGATTACAACCCCAGGTACATAATTGTATATCTAAAATGTATTTAAAAAACAAAAAACACCAGTCAGTATGTTCATTGATTACAGTCTACTGGCAAAAGAAGTAACTGTTATAAGTTTTGCATTGCCTGTTTTGTGTCGCTTCTTTTCTCAGATCACAAACAAAAAGAGTGTAGAATGAAAGCTTGTGTATTCAGAGATGGTATGTCTCTAAATATTCAGTGAAAGTTATTCAACTTTTGGTGGACTTTCTCAAGTGATTACTTTTTGTAAGTCAAGATGGTCAAACTGTCATCATCATATCTCAGATAAAGGAATGGTTTGGGGGTACGTTAATATATTGTATACTGTGGAGCCATGCAAGTGCTCCTAGCAGTGCTATCCATCTGAAGGCAGCTGTAGATCCATTCAGAATGGTATCCTTGATAGTTTGTATAGATTGGTAATATAAAGAATCTATATACCAATAGCACGCAAACAATATTTTCTGAGAGGTATTTTGAGATCGTAACAAATATTTATGTATGTCCAGAACAGGAGAACACATTGGTTTTACATCAAGGAAGTGGTTTGTGTTGCAGTTTTGAGGACTAGTCTACAAGTGCCAGAATGTATACATCAACCAGTATCAGTGGTGTTTAAAACATAACTATCATTCTTCTGTGTCTCATTTCTCTCTGATTCTAGTTCCCAAATGATATAACTGTACAAATACACCTGAGACTTAGATATTATACTCCAGGGGCAGGCAGAGGTTTCCATGTTAGGGGTACAGTGAACCTGTTCTGGATTTTATTCCAGGCAATAATTGAACCAGCTATAAAATATCCATATAGATTCAGCACTTTAGATAGTTCCTTTAAATGGGGGAGGTAGAAAGTAGGTTTTTATTGTATGGGTGTTTTTAGTATGTTTTCACTTGTGCATTTTATGTTTTATTGTTGATATTGTTTGTTTATATGCTGTAAAGTGCTTTGGGTCTCAACGTTGAGAAAGACAGGATAGAAATGTCTTAAATAAATAAAATAAAATAATAAAACTCCAATTATCTCTATTATTAATCAAAGAGGGGGTTTTAATGCTGGGACAGAGTGCTCCAACATTCCCTAAGTCCGGATGAATTCACCCCAGCAAAGGGAAAGTAAGGAGCAGCTGCATTCATTGCTATCCCTGCACTCCATACCTCATCACATTTTGCTCTTTTTCTCTGTTTGCAAACAAGGATGAGATATAATTTGGATCACCCTTCAAACAATGTAGCTAGGAAGCACTTAGAGTTTAGTTTCTCCACAGCAGGAGGTCTCATCAGAAAATCATCTGAATTGCCACTGTAGCAAACAATTTCTAGGAATGTTTGATCACAAAGGAACATGCCGCAGGAAGGATGCAGGAGGAAAACAAAAGAAGAAGAAGAAAAGACCCAACAGCACTTTAGGACCTCAAGAACCTCCCTATTTACTCTCCATACTGCTAAGGTCTTGGAACAGAGCAGCATACTTGAAAGGGCATAGAAAAGGCCTGCAGACAAAAAAAGGGGCACGCTCAGGCATGCTGATGCTACTTTTGCCTTTTCCAACCTCATCAGCAAGCACTGGAAGAGCAGAGGTGAAAAGAGGAAGACATAGCAACAATTTCCTTTCTTTCTAGTGTTTGCTTTCCAAACATCACATAGGGCAGCAGAAAAAAGAAGAAAAAAACCGGTGCTTGGATCTAGGAGTCTTCTCCTGCCAGTGGCAACAATGGGTGCTTCTATGCTTTAAAATTAATGCAGTTTAACACCACTTTAACAGTCAAGACTGGAGCTCTCGGTGGCACAATGAGTTAAACCCTTGTGCCAGCAGGACTAAAGACTGACAGGTCACAGGTTCGAATACGGGGAGAGCGCGGATGAACCTCCTTTGTCAGCTTCGATTCCCTATGTGGGGACATGAGAGAAGCCTTCCACAAGGATGGTAAAAGATCAAAACATCCAAGCATCCCCTGGGCAATGTCCTTGAAGACAGCCAATTACCCCACACCAGAAGCGACTTGCAGTTTCTCAAATTGCGCCTGATGCACACAAAAAAACTGTCAAGACTCAATGTTATGAAATCATGAATACTGTAGTTTTACAAGGTCATTAGTCTTGTCTACTAAAGAGTTCTGATGCCTCACTAAACTACGGCTAAACCATGGCATTCAACTATGGCAGTTAATGTGGTGTCAAACTGTATTGATTCCACATAGTAAATGCACCCAGTGACAGCCATGACAATGACTTCTTTCTTTTACCACGGTAGGGTTTGAGGCCCTTTTCTTCCTACTGCCACCATTCACACCAATGTAGTTATGGCAGTATCTTGGCCTTGAACTAACCATGCTAACATGGAGTCGTGGAATTTTCAAACCCAAAAGTAATTTTATAAAGGCCTCTTGGAAAGCAAGCTCTTCTTTGGAGTGTTTATGTCTGAAGCAGCTGTATCTGGCCATTGGTTTCTCCATATCAGAGTCCTTATTGTTGTACCACCTTGGTATTTTAATTGTAGTAGTGACCATAGCTGTCGAGCTGTTTGACCTACCAAGCTGTTCACTACTCCTCCTTCACTTTTTCTCTCAACCTCTTTGGGCTGTTGCTGGTGCCAATGTAAACAAACAGAGTGGAGGATGTTTTCTGCTGAGTGCCAACTGGCTTCCATTGTGATTCAGAAATATCACAGGGATCAATGGAGAGTGGGCAGCAGCAAAGGGAATTGAGGGGCAATAACTCGTCACATTAACCTCCCCAACCTCCCATCTGAGGCAAACAATTGGGCTATCCTTTGCGATTATTCTTTTTGCTGACTTAGATGATGAACTATCAAGTCATAATGGTTTTTTGGTAGATTTTGTATATAACTGATGTGTAAAACGATGATAGGAGGACTAAGAGTAAAAGGAATCTTTCTTCTGTAATTACAGTTGGGCCTCAATATCTGCTGGAGTTTGGTTTGAGGACCAAAATTGGTTCAAAGACCAAAATCCATGGATGCTCAAATCGCATTATACACAATAGCACAGTAAAATGCTAACCCTTAAATAAAATGACAAAATCAAGTTTGCTTTTTGGATTTTTTTTTAAAAAATCCAAACAGTGGGCAACAGAATTCATGGCTATAGAATCCATGGATACAGAGGACAAGCTATACTATCGTCTTGCCCATCATATTACAAATATCTGAAAATGTGGCATGAGCAAAACAACTTGTGAGTGGTCATTGCTAGGGATTAGAAAATCTCTCAGGGTTTGATTTCATTGCTGTTCTCTACATCTGCCTGCATTTTCTTCCTGTTCTTGTTTTGTACCACAGTTGAAAACTTTTTTTCTGTATATCCAAGTTTCTTTATATTTCCTGTAAAATGAAAACATTGACACACATTGACCAAAGTGGAATCCTTCCCCCCAACACACACACACTATTGTATGCATTTCAGCCATTCACATTTTAAAATAGGTGTCAAAAACATTTATTTCGGTCATTGACCAGCACAGGAAATAGTATCACGTTTCCATACAAACCTGGCATGTTTGGTACATTAAAAATATATAAATACAACTACTAAAAACACAATATGGGTGAGGGAGCAGAAGGGGAAACAGGGTAAAAACATACAATGCCCAGATCTATCCCCAAATTGTAGATCCAGGGAAGAAGATTACTGGACACACAGTTGACTTTTGGAACTAGTCATCCCCTGGCGGATTGTGTATGCTGCTGCACAAAACTTTGCGACATTGTAGGTTGTAGCTGAATTAGTATCTGCAAGTAGCAGGGAGGTATAAAATTGTCCTGAATGGCCTGGGTGCTTGTCTATCAAGGGTAAGATAAGCCTGGCACGGGTATCCCTGTAGAACGGGCACTGAAGGAGCACATGTTCTATTGTTTCCACATGACCCGAGTCACAGGGGCAGAGTCTCTCTGGGAAAGGGATCTTCCGGTAGCGGCCCTCGAGTACAGCTGATGGGAGAGCGTGGCATCGGGCCAGGGTGAAAGCCCTTCGATGAATAGGAACCTCTAAGTATGTTAAATATGCCATAGGGGAGGCAAGGTATCTGCTGTCTTCACTGACAAGGAAGGTTGGAGCCGAGGCCAGATCTAGTTGGCGCTCTGTGTCTGTGATACGTTGTTTAATAAGTGCCTTGGCTTGATTGTAATCCATAGCTAATAGTAGACCTGGAGAAAATCCCAACGAGGAGATTTTGGATGCTACCGCCTGCTTCCATGTGGATTGGAAGTCATCCTCCATGGTTAGTGGGGCAAGGCCAAGGGGTGCACGGGACAGTCTGAGCCAGAGGTTAAGTATGGCCACCCACACCCTGGCCTCCACTCTCATCAAGCCCGTCTCTAGTCGCAGGGTGGCATTAGAAACGCATTTAGGGACCTGCAAGGCCGATCTCAGAAACTTGGACTGAACCACCTCTAATGGGGCAAAACTGGGGAAGGGGCCCAGCTGAGCCCCATACAAGAGTTGGGCTAATGACTTGGCTTCAAACAGCTTGAGCGCTGCCGGTGTGAAGTGGCCCCCTCTTGTCCTGAGATATTTAAGAATGGCAATTGAGCTCCCCTGCGCGGTGTTGGATACTTGATCCCCATGAGCTCTTCTGCTACCATTAGATTGGAAAACTACACCTAGATATTTGAAGGATGTAACTTGTTCAATTTTATGGCCATCTATGCTCCAAGAGTAAGTCCTGGGCCTATTAGCAAAAGCCATGATTTTAGTTTTATTGTAGTTGAGTTGGAGCTGATCTGTGTTGCAATGTTGTATTAATGCTCTCAAAGCTCTTTTGAGCCCAATGGGTGTTCTAGAGAGCACAGCAGCATCATCTGCATAAAGCAGGATGGAGATGTGTCTTCCCGCCAGCTTTGGGGGGTGGAAGTCCATGTTTTGAAGCTGGTCCACTATGGAGTTTATATAGAAGTTGAACAGCAAAGGGGCCAGGATGCAGCCTTGCTTGAATTAAAATAGGTGTATTAGGCTACTTCTGTTGAGATGCAATGAATCAGATGCAATGAAAATTTTCTCCACCCCTAAACATCATCAAGCAAACTTGAAAATTCCGATATGAACTGACCTGTCCAATGCCTTACAAAATATTGCACTATATAAATGTTTTTGTATTTTTATATAAAAAAAACACAAGTAGAAATCCACATTTGGAATGCAAAGGCATATAAAATTCATTTATCCATACACATATATAAATTTATTTATTTATTTATTTAGTACGTTTCTATACCGCCCCTCTCAGCCTTCTGGCGGCTCGAGGTGGTTTACAAGGTAAGAATTCAATGCCACCAAGGACACAATTACAATTACAATATAAAAAACATCAGCAACAATAAAATCAAACATTATAATGAAACATACTTCAATCAATAATCATTAAAACAATGTCCAGTTCCGCCATATAGTTATTCCATTATTATATCTGTTACTCTGTATTTTCAAATGCCTGCTCAAATAGCCATGTCTTAAGATTCTTCCGGAATGATACAAGCAAGGAAGCCGAGGGGCCACCACTGAGAAGGCCCTGTCTCTTGTTCCCGCAAACCGTACTTGTGGTGATGGCGGGACCGAGAGCAGGGCTTCTCCAGATGATCTTAAATTCCTTGCAGGTTCATAAGGGGAGATTCATTCTGACAGGTAAGTTGGGCCAGAACCGTTTAGGGCTTTATAGGCTAAAGCCAGCACTTTGAATTGTGTCCGGTAGCGAACTGGCAGCCAGTGGAGCTGGCGCAACAAGGGAATTGTATGCTCCCTGAGAGCCACTCCAGTTAGCAATCTGGCTGCTGTCGGTTGGACCAGTTGAAGCTTCCAGACAGCCTTCAAAGGCAACCCCCCGTAGATAGCATTGCAGTAGTCTATATGGGATGTAACAAGAGCGTGGACTACTGTGGCCAAGTCAGACTTCCCAAGGTATGGGCACAGCTGGCGCACAGGCTTTAACTGTGCGAATGCTCCCCTGGTCACTGCCAAGACCTGGGGTTCCAGGCTCAGCGATGAGTTCAGGATCACACCCAGACTGCGAACCTGTGTCTTCAGGGGGAGTGTGACCCCATCCAACACAGGCTGTAACCCTATGCCCTGCTCAGCCTTATGACTGACCAGGAGTATCTCTGTCTTGTCTGGATTCAATTTCAATTTGTTCACCCTCATCCAGATCGTCACAGCGGCCAAGCGCCGGTTCAGGACCTGAACAGCCTCCTTAGTAGCAGTGGAAAGGAGTGACAATGTTGGAGATCATCTGTGTACAGATGACACCGCACCCCGAAACTCCGGATGATCTTTCCCAGTGGCTTCATGTATATGTTGAACAACATGGGAGACAGTATTGAACCCTGAGGAACCCCACAAGACAATGGTTGTGGGGCTGAACAGGTGTCTCCCAATCTGGAACACCATCTGGAAACGACCCTCCAGAAAGGACTGGAGCCACCGTAGAACAGTGCCTCCAAGGCCCATTCCAGCAAGGCATCCCAGAAGGATACCATGGTCGACGGTATTGAAGGACGCTGAGAGGTCCAGCAGAACTAACAGGGACACACTCCTCCTGTCTAGCTCCCGGCATAGATCATTAACTAAGCCAACCAAGGATGTCCCGGTTCCATGACTGGGTCTAAAGCCAGACTGTGCTGGATCCAGATAATCCATGTCTTCCAAGAATACATGGCTTGCTTGCAGATTTTTTTTAAAAAAAACAGGTAAATGCAAAAATGACATTGAAAGAGGGGAAAAAAACTGATATGAAAGTGATGAAACCTAGAAACCTGATGATCGATCCAAGCCCAATCAAATCATAAATCATCATATATCTATCTGCAATGTGATTTTGATATATATTAATTATTTACAGCCTTTTAATTGATTTGAAAAGGTATATCACCAATTTATTATCATGTTGCTCAGATATTTTATAGTAAGAACTCAATGAATTTTGGTCCAGTTTGTCATTGTTGATTTTTGTTGCAGAAACAGAACTGAAAACAACAGCAGCAACGGCAAGAAGCTTACAATGCTCTTAACAAGAATTATGAAATGCACGTATTATGGCAATGTTTTGCTTGATAGATCAAAAATAGTACAGGCCTAGTTTATTTTAGCCTAGTTCATAGTATTTGATTATACAACCACCTAATCCTTTCTATTTGTGTGCTAAAGACATTATTCAGTTCTGCAGCTCTCAGCACTGACTTCTGCTTTCCTATCAAGGCTAACATGGCTGGTTATAGTTTATAGGGATTCTTCATTTATTGGTTTTAAATCATATCCTTTAGCCTAATTGAACATAGTGTGCTGTCATTTTAAATGTGAGGCCAGCTTAATTGCCAACTAATTGTCTGAAAAAGTACACGATCAATCAAATATCAAAGTTGCACTCTTTGTTACGTACAGTGTCAAGCCTGGTAGGAAATGATGCTTGCATTTAATTGACATTTAACAAAATAATTATGACTGCTTCAGGATAATTGGAGTATGTAATATATCAGCAAAGTGCTTAAAATACTTGTTGACCTTTCATAAGTGTGTTAATCAATAGCAAACATAAAATTGCTATTATGTCAATTAGTGTGTCGGTGTGTCACTTTCAGATGCTTAACAGAGGAAGATAAATGACTGAATTCTCAGAATGGAGCTTGAAAAGAGAGTTGCTCACATTGATCTAGGGCGTGTCAGTATAGTCCAAAAAAGGCAGTGGTTAATAGTCAGTTATTGAAGACAAAAGAGCCTTTAACTGTTTGCTCTTTGTGGGTAATATGGTCACCAACCCATGTCCCACAGAAGTTAACTAGGGGTGAAATATTGTCCTTAAAAACCACCAGGAGTGCCAGCTTGTCTCTCAACATCCTTTGAACCAAGACCTGGCCTTGAAAATCAGGCAAACAACCATCCCTCCCTCCCCACACACACACACACACACACACACACAAACACACATGGGTGTGGACATACACAAACAGAAAAGAGGTCAACATTATAAGCCAATTTCTTGTCATTTTGGGGGTCAATTTGGAGATCCAAATCTACAAGCGCAGCCCACCATGGGAAAGTTGGCAAATTGTTTCCCTGTGGATTTGCACAAGGATGAGTTAGAATATGTACACCTTACTTATATACCAGCAAGGGATTAGCAAATCTATCAGTTCTGCTTTCCTCCACATTTGAATGTTGTGATTTTTTTTGTGAATTGACATTCTCAGCCATCCATAATACTAAGTTCATACTGTGATTCCTGTAGATCTTATCTTTCTCTTCTGATATATCCATAGAAAACTGCCCTTTTCCTAGATCAACAGCAAAGTCCCAACATTAGAGAAGAGAAGGCTTCAAACATTTCCATTGTAATTGAGAAGGTTTTTGCAAGAACAGACTTCGCTACATAATTGAAATTTCTCTTTCCGCCTTTCCCAGGAGATCTGGCCTATCCTATCAGCCATGGGATGTGACTGTAGGATCTCTATATTTATTCAGGCAGTAGTTTCACAATAAAAGTAAATCTGGCCATGTTTACTACTTTGGCATTTGAATTTTTTAAGCTTCTAGTGCTTTCTATCACAAATATCATGAAATTTGACAAATTCTTCAAAAAACTAACTGAAACAATATTCAACAAAAATTGCATTGATCAAGTATAATCGTTGCATCAGAGAAAACTTGACACTTCTATGGCAAAAGGGGTTTTGTGTGTGTGTGTGTGTGATACTAATACAGGATTAGCATGCTTGAATGTAGAGTGATTTAAATATAGACTTCAAGTGGTAAGTATTCAAATCTTTGGTTCTGTTTGTTTGTTTCTCCCACACATATAATTTTTAAACAAATCTTAGATTCTTTTCATTCAAAATATACTAGACTATATGAATTTCAGTTACATTTTTTCACAAAAATATCATGTAACAAATTTTCTGCTTACTGTATGTTTCAGTCTAGACATTGAGGTCAAAAGTTTAACCACAAAGAACTGTGTCGACCGAAACATTCTGAAACTTAGGGGGCTTACAGTGGTAAATATTTTCTCTAAGTCTGGCCATTTTCATCCCGATAGTCATAAATAAGGAAAAGAGGAGCCTTGCCATTTCACCCATTGAAACCAATGGCCAGATCTTCCCAAAGAAAAAAATGAGCTTCTTATGGAGGATCCGAGAAACAACATTTTCCCCTCCTGGTTTTGGGAACTTCCTGAAAACAGAACAGGAGTCCAGCCTGAAATGGATCTGAAAACTGGACAGGTCTTTCCCAAATTGCAAACCCCTACCAGTTATATAAAAGCATTTCTCTGTGGTGGCCCCTTGACTCTGGAATTCACTCCCTAAGGACATCAGACATGCCCCAACATTGGCAGTCTTCAGGAGGAGCCTGAAAATGTGGTTGTTCCAGTGTGCCTTCCCAGAATAAGGAAAACTCTTAGCAATATGTCCTTTAATATTGATTGTCTGTGTGCCCTCATCTTTCGTAAAAACCCTATCCTAGTTTACCCTACCTTGTTCATGCCCAGCATTTTAAATTTTAATTACTACATTTGGCCCAGCCATGGGTTTTTTAAATGCTGTATGTTATTGTTTATTGCTTATTGTGTATTTTTTTGTTTTTTGAGTTTTTATTTTAACTGTTCTGTATTGATTATTTGTTATCGCTTTTGTTTATTGATGTGCTGTGGGCTTGGCCTCATGTAAGCTGCACTGAGTCCCTTGGGGAGATGGTAGCAGGGTACAAATAAAGTTTTATTATTTATTTTTTATTATTTCCTGGGTCTAAAACAATTTACTGAGGGCCCACTTAGACAGGCCAAAAATGCTGGATCGGTCTCGGTTTTACTGAAGGTGTCCAAACTATGCTTCCAGTAAAAGTGAATTAATGCAGAGTAAACCAAGGTTTCCCTGGTTTGTTACTCATTAATTAAACACCTCATTAGACCTGGGTCTCTGGACCTGTGGGGACTGACTACAGGGAGATGTGATGCATTTCTTGGGATTTTCCTCCTCACCCCTTCCTCTCCTCAGGCATCATTTTCTCATGCCACGACCACATGAGGAGAGGCTCTATGGAAGCCAGGGACCTTTTCAGTCAGCTCTAGGGGGTAAATTGGGGCTTTGGAGTGGCTTCATGCTATGTTATTTTCACTCCATCTGACCGAGCATCAGGAAAAAGACTATTCCCAGATTATTTCTCAAGTTTTTTAGGAGATGAAAAGGCTTTTATTAAATTGAAAGACTTCCAAACTCTCCTTGAAATGTTCTTGCAGAAACTAGAGAACATATCTGAGGTTTACCAAGCAACAGCACAAAAGAACCCCCCCCCCCTTTCCAGGAAAATGGTACAGCAGCCTGATTTTCTTCTGTAAAAAAGGATAAACAATGCAAAAAATTACTGATGGTTTTAAGCCACTGCTCTTCATCTGGTGGCCAAGGTAAGAGAAAATATGACACATATGAATTAGTCGATCTTCTGTATCCAATCAGTAGATTAATCAACCCAAGTTTTGGTTTAATGGAGGCCAATTTTAATCAGCCAACTTTGAATATAAGTTGTTAATTTCAAATGGTTGCTTTGAATCTGTTGTTATTGTAATAGAAAATTAAAGAGAATATATTAAATACTGGCCTTTTCTTCCAGATGATAGCATTTGTATATTAAAATTGTGCATTCTGAATTTGAAAAATTAAGTTTTGGTACTATGCAAATATATTTTAATGTAATCAGTTAATCAATTGGTTGAAAGAAAGATGGTATATCAAAGCAAAACCCTTTAATCAATTGCAAACCTTAGTTAGGAACTGTGCTGTTCTACTGTCAGTACTGCCAATGGAGAAGTCTACTCTCGACACTGAAAAAAGTGTCAGAGAATTTCTCCTCTCACTTGAAAAATCCAGCAATATAATCCTACTCATTTCTTAACCCTTCTGCCTACAAATTGAGTTGGGAACATTGGATAGGAAATACCTAGAGCTTGCTTGTGCACTGATCTATTCTCAAACTATCCAAGATAGCAGAACATTTCCCCCCTTCTCTGAGGTCTCCAGGATTCAGCAAGCACCACTGTGTTTCAATATATTGTTAGAAGTTTTCCTCAGATAGATAAATCTGTAACCAAATTTAGTTCTCCATATCTATATGGTAGCATCCTTAGATGAGGTCTGTTGTCTTCTCTCTGCTCTCTTTGCCTTTGAGATATGCCTCTCAATGGAGAGACTTTCAGTTACCTGAAGACAATTTCTGTCTGTTCTTGAGTCACCCATTAGAAAAGAGAGAGAGAGATACATCTGCAAGTGCTCAGTGGATAGCTATTTTATTTGAAAAATAAAAACGGAGCCCTTGAAAATGTATCTCCTTTGTTTCTTGTCATTTTCATTGTGTATGCCTTAATACAAGGGTCCTGTTCACGGTACCTCAAACCATTGTAAGGGCCAGAGTGTAGTTTGAAAAAAAACATGAATGAATGCACACTGCACATAGCTTATTTGTAGTGCAAAAAAACCATGAAAAACAATGCAATATTTGAAATGGAGAATAATTTTAAAGAAAATTAACTTATCAGCATTTCAATGGGAAATGTGGCCTTGTTTTTGACTGATGAGATACTCAAGATAATTAGGATGGTTGTTGTGTGTTTTCAAGTCATTTCAGACTTAGGGCAATCTTAAGTTCGAAGTTTAGAGCAGAAGCTAGGTAAATAGTCACATCCAGCCTGCGGGCCTTGGTTTGGTGACTGCTGCTGTAGTACTTGCATCTTGTCCATCTGTTCTCCTGCTTTCCTTCTCTCTTTTGGGTTTAAATAGAGTGGAAAGCCCATGTGGATGCATTCTCGGTTCTTTAGTCTTTTGCTGGTTTAGTAGGAAGTACTGCGTGATCCCAGTTCCCAAACTATCTCAAGTTGGACTTTGGGCACATCCACATAGGGTGGAAAATGTGTGTTCTCCTGGATTTTTATTTGGGGCATCCAAATGATGCTCACATAAAAACACATTAATCTGCCACAACGCAGGAAAACCCTGTTTTGTGGCAAATTAATTTGATACTGGTTAGACCCAAGTCTTCCTGGAAGACTGAGGGGCAGTCCAGACAACCCTCTAGTGTTTTTCAAGCTGATTCAGCCCAGACAAGACTAACACTCTCTCCAAACTACCCCAGAAAGCTTTTAAAAAGTAGAAATTACTTACCCAGCTGGCATTTCCCTGATGCCAGTCCTCTCCTGGCATGTAGAAATGATGCACCCATAGAATATGGGAGGAGGAAAATCACTCTTGCCTCTTCTTTTCCTGGTGCATCATTTCTATGTGCCAGGAGAGGTCCAGCAGCAGTGGAATGCAAGCTGGGTAAGTAATTATTACTTTTTAAGGATTTTCTTGGATGTGGGGGGGGGGGGGGGGGCTTGCTTATTGTTGTCTGGGTGTCTGGTACACTGCTGGAGCTTTCTGGGGCATTTTTAAAACCCGATTGAGAGCAAATAAAAGTCCTGTCAGGAACCACCCTCTGACTTGCAACACATTTTCTGAGTTCAATTTACCTATAACAGTTGCTGCCTTCACAGTGACTTGTACTCAGCTCTTCAACAAACCAAGTTTAGTACTTTAACTCCAATGTTTACTGCCACTTTGAGGGATGCTTAACTCCTTGCATCTGCTGCTTTTGTTATGGAGTTATTCTTCATTAAACAGGAGTATAAGTGTGCTTGCTGGATTCATAGATTTTTAAATATAATACATAATCAAAGTGGCTATGGGCCACTTTGTTCTATTCCATGCATTGTTCACTCACTTTGACTGTAGAATTCTGAGGTTCTTTTGCTTGTCTTTCATACTCTTGTGTAAAAAAAACCTTTTATATAATGTTGCTTTTTAATGTATTGTATTGTTTTTCAGTGTTGCGAGCCCCATTGTGTCTCGATCAAGAGATAAAAGTGTGATAATAGCAGCAGAAGCAGAAGCAAAAGCAGAAGAAGTGATGTTTCATGAACGTGTTTCCTTTTCCAAAGTTCATGGCAGAAGCAGCCTTCCTTAGATTTACTGAACTCATCCCAGTAGGTAATATTCTTGCATGTTACTCCTGATGTGCTTTAAAATATTTCAATCACATATTTCATTGATTCTCAGTATCTGAAGGAATAAGCAGAAATAGATGCTGGTATGTGTTTGTTTTCTAATGATCTTGTAAGCAATTCTTCCATCTGCTCTTTTGCTATCCACTTTGAATAACCCATTGATTTGTGGCATGTTCAACATATCATTTAGTTGTTGTTTTTTTTCTCCTGCTATACATGGTGTTGCACATATTGCCTTATTGATTTTTTTAACAGGGTGTATTATTTTCAAACTAAAAATGACTCAAGGTAGAAAACATATTACTTGCTAATGCCTCCAATCTGGCTGTTCTAGTTCTCTAGTGTCCCGAGACTCTGGTATGCTACTAGTAATGTGGGATGTAATTCTTCACAAAGGTCCCAACTACACTGCCATGCAATAGTTTGAAACTACCATATTATAAGACAATGTTGATAGAACTTAAGTTTCTGTTTGTTTAAAACAATGCGTTCTTATAGAATTACTGCAAGAAATTTTTCAAGACCATACAGTATTTGAAGGATGTTTGCAATCCAGTACTTCTTTTTTGTAAAATTTGCATATGGTTCTTTTACCCAGAAAAAAGCATGTTCTGAGAGGGTCATGCATATTTTTAGTTCTAGCTCTCCTCTACTGACTTTTGCTCCCTCCACCCCAGCATGCATCACCATACAGAAAATATAGTCCACAATGGAATGAATTTCTCAACAGAAAAAAAATATTTTGTAAACAATTAACTATGTTGGCAGAAGAAACCATTGAGCTCAAAAAGAAAAGAGAAGGGTTTTTATTTGGCCAAAATTGGTAATATTTTTTTTTGTAGAAGTTATGATGGTTTCACTCGCCTGCTCATTCATCCAACCCTTCCATGGTTAGACAGGTGTTTCTGGATTCCTTTCTTCCTTTCCACAAAACCTTTCAGGCTTTCTGTCTTATCACCGTGACACACTGTTTAAAAACAGGATGACTCAGAAGCTTGACAGTTTGAAGAAGGAAGGTTATTGCTACGTCAAAGCCTGTAAAAGCCTGATTTCTTGGCATTGGTTCTGGAGGATTGGAGGTGGTAAAAACACCTTATCTTTAGGCATGACTGAAACCTGGGAGCTAGAAGTCAAAGTCTTATTTGGTTTTACACTAGGATCACCTTACTAAATTCCATAGAAAGGAAGGTACTCTGTCAGTAATTTTGGGATCACCGAGCATCTATCATTCAGTTTTTCCCTTTCCTGTCCATATAACACTCATTATTTATACCTGTGGTTCCTTACAAAAATACATGTTAATATTCACATAAGCCTTTCTAGCCAAGGAAGAGAGGTATTTGTAGTATCACATATATTATACCTTGACATGGAGAAGATATTTCTATCATAAAATGATATTCTCCCATTACACAATATTTCATAGACAGTATTAAAAAGATGCATATACCATTTCCCCAGTTTCTCATTGTATAGATAGGATCACTGTTGGTTTCAGAAAAATAAACAGGATATTTTAGTATATGAACACCCACACTGAGGCCTCCTTATGATCTATATTATTCAAGAATACTTGCAGCAAAGTGCTTAGATTTATGGATTTAAACATGAAGATAACAGAACAATGGATCCCAGTTTGAAATTGCTATCTCGGGTCCTTGCTTACAAAAGGGGAATTTGCTATATGAAAAATTGTGTGAGCCAGATAAATTGTACTAAACAAGAGGAAGGATGGTAATAGCTGTGTTTTTGTTGCAATTTTGTAAGGTCCATCCTGAAGAAGTAAGAAGATGGTAGTTATGCAGGACAATTTGTCATCATCCAGCTTTCTTATCCAAGACATGGCTATATTATATGTTACAATGTGCTATTTGAAAATAATTTTAAATCTCCTTAGAATGTGGCTGCAAAAATGGCCTTGATTTATGCTCCTAGTTTTTGTTCTTTCCTATTTTTAAGCATCTTTATTAAAATAAAGATACAATAATCAAGCAAGATAAATCTAAGCATCTACAGACAACGATTCCTTCTGTATCAATCCATCCCTATTACCACATACAACCCCTACAACACCCGCTCCCTTCACCCTTATGCATAAAAGGTAGAACAAACAGAATTAAAAAGTGACTTCCCACCCTCCAGCCAAAAGACATCTCTAGGGACTAACAATCATCTTCTACTATGTAAAATATAATCCTAACTTTTGCCTGACAGATGTATTAGCAAAGCTTAATCTTCCAAAACCACAAACATTGTTATTTTGAAATTAGACTTAAATCCACCTCCTCTCATGCTCATTTCAACAAAGAGATTGATAATGTAGAGGTTAAAAAGTCACTTAAGTCAATGGAGCATAACCTGTAGCACAAGAGATGTAGATATGAGGTTGATAGTAGGTATGAGGGAAGCAAACACAACGACTAAAAAAAGCAGCCATGTGTAGAAGAAGAATAGCTGGGAAGAGCAGTGGAGTTGGGCAGTTCCCTAGTTTTGTTATTGGTGCCTTTGAAAGCTTTGAAAAAGAACCCCAAAGAGTCACTGTCAGTCAATGTAGATCATATTTTTTCAGGTGGATATCACTCTCTATTTTTTTTTCATGTCCGAAGCAACTTGAGAAACTGTAAGTCACTTCTGGTGTGAGAGAATTGGCCATCTGCAAGGACGTTTTGATGTTTTACCATCCTGTGGGAGGCTTCTCTTCTGTTGTGCCGTCGCGCCTGGGGGCTATAGCTCTTAGAGAAAGAGGCATGGATGTGACATCTTTCCCCAGGGGATTGCTTCTTGCCCTCCTTTAGGGAAACTGGAACTCACAAGGACCAGAACACAACAGGTAACTCAAAATGGTATTTATTGTTGACAATGAGTTCTCTTTTTTAGGCACAAACTTGATGTTTCAACAGGGAAAAATACTTTACAAACTCTAAAGTCCAGAGTCCTAGGAGTTATTAGCTGAGAAGCTTTTCCTGTTCCCTCTTTCTCAATGGCTGTGAGGCCGAAACACTCAAAACCCCAAGTCCCAATGGCCTATATTTGAAGGACAAGGCCTTCCTCTGGTGCCAAAGGAAATGGTGTGAAAGCGCCTGAGACTTCCCAATGTCGTTCAGGGGGTCTGAACATAAAGTATAAGTCTCAGGGGTAAAAAACCTAATAATTGATGGGAATAAATGACTTGACCAGAGGCTTCGGGCCAAGCTTTACGCACATCCATCTAATGAGACTTTTTTGTGAGGTAAAAAAGGCGAGAGAGAGAGATACCTTTCTTTTCTCCCTTGGAAGGGGAGAAACCTAAACAAATGAACTGGGGAAACAAGCCAATTGGTGCACAACAACAATAAATTGACAGCTATAATAACCAATGAAATTTAACTATAAATATACAAGGTAGACAGGCATAATATGACAGTTTAAATCTTGCAACTAACAGTTTTACATATGGGTGGCACCACATGCGTCGTCACATATGTTCCCGCATGGGGAGCTGGAGATGACAGAGGGAGTTCATCTGTGCTTTCCCTAGATTCAAACCTGCGACCTGTTGGTCTTCAGTCCTGCCAGCTCAAGGATTTAACCCATTGTGCTACCAGGGGCTCACTCTCTATGACCCAGATGAAATCCATGTCCACATGGCTGGGTAGACCCAGTGCTGTGTCACTAGTTATGAGACTGTTTCCTATATTCCACTATCTCATATACTCACATGGTTATGGTAAACTATATGTCCTTAATCAAGTACGGTATGTTTTATTATGATCTATTAAAAATGTTTGAGATCTCTAGTGTGAATAAGGGCTCAAGTGTTTTAGTTTTGTATTTTTTGTATTGTTTGATGGGAAGAAGGGAAAAGGCAGCTCCTAACAAACCCATTTTCCAGTATAGGTTGAAATTAGTGACCAGGGAAGGAAGATGTGATAAATTGTAAACCTTTCATATAGCATCAGTATTATTTCTGCTGCCACAAGGCAAGGGCAAAGATGGAAATCAGAATTTCCTTTCCTTTGCCCCTCCTTGTTGCTGCTTTACTAACAGCATAGCCTAGAACTCAGAGAGAACATTAACTCTTTGCTTTAATCTGGTAGACCTTGCCCCTCTCCCAATCTAGCATCATCATATGTAATACCATTTTAAACACATTAGAACACTTATCAGAATATTTAATAACCTTTGTTTAGACGTTTTTGAAAATCTCTTTTTTGCCCTTGAAAACTCTGCTGCTGTTACATCAAGTGTTTGTGACATTATAATTTACACTGACAAGTGGTAGTGGCCTTGAAATGAAGTAGCAGTAATTTCATTGTGTATATATTTAATTTTATAACTCAGATCTTATTTTTCTGTCTAAAAGGTGTATACACCACAAAACTGTCAAATCCCCTCATGTTGATTGAGAAACATTCATAAAATAAAGCATTGCTTTACTGTTATAGTGTGCTAAATATTTGCATGTTGGTTAAATACTGTATATGTCTAGTCTTTAAACTCATTGGTGCCTACAGCAGTATATTGTGCTTCCTACATTTTATAGATAATGGCTCAATGGAAAAATGAGGCACTGAAGGGGAAAGTAAGGGTGCTTCCAGACAGTGCCAAAATCCACACCAAAGCAGGTTTCCTATCTCCCCCACAGCCCCCCCCCCCAAATCTGAGATTTTCTGAGGAGGGTGTTTAGCTAACTGCCATCCCAGTAAGTACTGGGATGGCATTCAGCCACCCCAAAGCCCCCCAAAACTTAAACCTACAAAATTACTATTCCTTGCATCCTCCTGGCACATACAAATGACATGCCAAGAGATGTGGGGGAGGGTGGCAGTGTGAGGAGAACATTTGCTTCCCTCTACACAGGTACAGCCTTTAAAGCTAACACCTAAATAGAGCTTTAGTATTGCTTGATAACCCTGAAATGGAGACGCAACTCAAAGAGTGTTGGGAACGAAAGTGTGTTGGAAACTACAATTTTTCCATTAGCAAAATCAAGTAAACCAGGATAACACCCCAACCCCCTAGGGGTGAGAAAAGCGGTATATAAATACTGTAAATAAATAAAATAAAATAAATATAGGTAAATGTTCCAAATCTCAGTTAAATTATAATAAATTCTCTAATTCTTTTTCATAAAGTAGAAGTAAAAATAAAACTAAAATTAATTGTATCCATCACCCATTGGACCCAGCTCCATCGTTGCCTAATCATTACAGGGTTCACCCTCACTTACATCTGGCCTCCCTGCTCTCTGCCCTATTAGCTCCAGGGAGCACTGTCTACTAGAGGTGTGCAAATGACTCTTTAAAATTGGAAGAAATTAGAAGTTTTGTAAGTCAAAAGTCTTTTGAACGCATCTGTTGCATCCTAGAACAGGAACAGGACCCTCTAATCATTAATTACACCACACCTTGAATGAAGGAAGAGTCCTTTTTATTTGAAGAAAAACTGGAGCCAATAAAAGAGATGAATATAAAATAAGTAGAAGTCCAAACGCAAAAAGCCAAATAAAGCAGCAACATAAGCAGTGTCCAAACATAAGAAGAATAACAATGTCCCAAAGCTCGCAGAAATGATCCAAATGCAATGAATAACCAAAAGCCTTCAAAATAAAACCATGAACAGACTATCCACTGCTAATCCACTTGAAAAGCCATGAATCCTTAGAGACGAGGTCACATGAAACAGGAATATCCAGGAGACTTGAGCTTAATTCCAAATGATGCCTGGTCTAAAGAAAATTCTCTAAGAGCTCAATTTAAGTCCCAAAAACTGGTTTCTACTCCCCCCAGTTTTTGGCCTTAATTGCCGAATTCTTTCTGACCTGCGTAAACATTGATCCTCTCAGAGGTTCTGGCTGATATCCAGATGGTGACTGGTCTTATCTATCTCCTCATTAACTGCAGCAGGTGTGAAACTATCTTGCAAATTCGAGCCTGGAGAAGGCAGTAAATTTTTTTCCCCGTGCTGTCACAGGAACTTTCTCATGAGAACTTAGCCTTTCCCCTGACCCTTCTCGATCAGAGTCTGCAGTAACCTTATTGTCCAAAGTGTCTCCATTTTGCACCTCATCTTCATTGATCACATCAGGTTCACTATCCAAGTCAGACCCAGAAACATTAGAAGGGGAAAACACAATCACACATTCAAGCTCAAACACAGGCTGAGTCCCAACAGCGTCTGTGTGGCCCACTCCAAAAACTGACCCCCTTACATTAGGGTTTCTGTTTTGTAAAGCTTGGAAGGCTCCCAGTCAGTTGCATTCAGAGCAATGCAAGAAAGCAACCTTCAGCTAGTGAAAGGAAGCATAAAGCTATGATACCTGTCTTCTTTGGCATTCCTCTCCCTGTAAATGGCTGCTCCACTTGGAACTTGCTTGGCTTGCTTCTTGATGTGAAGCGTTGCATTTTGGAACAGCACAGAACTTGAGAGATTTAGTATGGAAAGGGGAGCAGCCCTATGCCAAAGAATTCAAAAGTCTTTGCCTTAAACTACATTTCCTAGTATGCATCAGAATTAGAATACATCAATCAGAAGAGGAGAGAGGAATAGTCTCTCCCCTAAATAGATTATTTTTTCTCAATTTTTTTTTAAAAAATCTATAAAATCAGTACATGCATTAGTATTTCTGAAAGTTGGGGAGAATGATCCCTTGTTATCTTGTGTCATTGGATAGAAAATTCAAGGAGATAGCTCTTGTAGTTTTTAATGTCATTTTTAAATACTTTAAAAGTTCCCCAAAATTTTGTGGATAAGGAAACACCATGAAACTTGATGGGCAAAGAGGTGCAAATGTGTTCTACCACTGTAGCAAGTTTCACCACAATGGCTTTAAAAATGAAGAAGATAGGAGCCCCTGAAGTTTCTCCATTTATAGTAATTGAATGGGAAGCGAGAAGAAGCTATATGCCTGAGCTAAACTACATTTCCCAGAATGCCTGGAAGAAGGGGGTCAGTCTAGATGTCCCTTGATGGTGTCTGTCTGTACTACGATTTCTCTCTCTGGGTTATAAATATCCAAATTGGTTCTTTCATAAAAACATGGTGAAGGTTTATTACACTGAAAAAACTTTACCTTTGTGCAAGGGACTTCACCCTATAGCAGATTTTGCTTTGTGAGTCTCCACCAATTTAACACAGAGGTTTGGGGGGGGGGGTGCAGTTGATAATTAGACTGTCCTGCATCAAATTCCCTTAACACCTCCATGTAACCATCTCTCAAATGCAGTGTTGCATTCTGCATTTTTGAAAATGAAAATATTTTAAACTCAACCATGACATTGTTTCTTGAAATGAGTAAAGCAGGCATTCATCTCTGGTTATTTCCAAGCACTGGTCCTATTGTTCAATGTTATTTTTCATTACTGAACAGAAATTTTATGTTATAAGGAAATGCCTTCTGGCTAGTCATATGATACCTAATAAGTGTATCTGTGATGGACTGGAACTATCGTACATGAAAAATGGCTGAAAATGAAAACACTATATTTGAGAAGTTCATTAAAAGGGCTCAGAAAAACTGTGAGAAAACACTGGGGATGTAAATGGAACTAACTTTAATTAAAAATTAAGCTCAATGTGATAGAATCGTCAAAATGCTGAAACACGATTTACTTTGGATAGTGAGGCCTCTGACAGAACGAAAGACCTTGGTTCTTAGGCACTACTCCTTCCTGGTTATGGGAATCTTCCCCTCCACAGAAAAAAAAATCACATTTCAATTCCCAAGGGATATATTTAAATGTTCTTTTTCAAAGGCTGATGGAGTAGTGAGCTACCATTACAGTAATAATATATAAGCATCCCTTTGCTTTATCAAAGATTACAAAATTTGTTATTTTTAGTTGTTTTGAAAACCATCATTTATTTTCATTATGTCAGTCACAACCATCATAAAGCAGCAGCATTTTTTAAAAAATGTAAGTGGCTTCAAAAAAGTTGTGAATATATTCCTTTTAAAGTTACAGTTGTATTACAATGTAATTATACTGTTGCTATTGGAGAAAGGGGGGTTTATTTAACTGTGCGGGAAAAAGAGCCTGGACAAAAGAAGCTGGTAAAACGAGCAGAGCAAAATACTTTTAACTATTTCAAGAGGAAGTAACTATAATCATATCTCTTACAGCAATGACAGCACAGAGTTTTCTGGCCCATTAAAGTTCAGCACATTTTATTTGGTGTGAATTCTTGTTGATTCTACTCCAGGCCATTTCATCAGGGATATTTAATAAAGTAGCCATAGTCCATGAAAGCTTATTTGAAATGAAATGTGTTCATCTTTAAGGCACCACAAAACCTCTGCCTGTTGTAATGTAAACACCTATACCTTTAACTATTTATTTAATCAGATATAATAGTCAGCGATCAATTGTAGAACTCTCCAGTTTTTCCCAAAGTTTAACTCGCGAGATGGAATCAAATGCTGCTTTAAAGTCAATAAAATCAGCATATAGTGAGGTTATGTTTTGGGAGGAATATTTTTCCACAAGATGTTGCAGCACTAGGCACTGATCTATGGTGGATCGACCTTCCCTGAATCCAGCTTGCTCCTCAGCTAATATGCTTTCTTGTTCCAACCAATCTTGGAGTTTCCATTGGAGATGTCTAGCATATAGCTTACTGATAGTGTTAAGGAGGCTGATGGGTCGATAGTTCGCAGAATCATCCTTTTTCCCTTTCTTTTTATAGATGGGAACAATGTTTGCAAGCCCCCAATCTTTGGGGATTTGGCCATGATTGTCAATACATGTAAAAAGTGAGGCTAGGATGGGGGTCCAGAAATCCAGGTTGTTCTTGATGGCCTCTGCTGGGATAAGATCTTCTCCTGGGGCCTTGCCTGATCGTAGTTGGGCAACCAGGTTCTTAATTTCTGTAGCTGATACACGTGGCCATGGTGGAAGGTTCTCTGTATCGAGGTTGGGACAGTCCCTTCCAGTAGAGGTGTCCATATAGAGATCCTGGAAATATGCCTCCCAAATCCCTGATGTGGGAATCCACAATAGGTTGATCAGATCTTTGGACATTTGATGTAATATGCCAGAAAGTGGCTGAGTCTTTCTCTTTGTTTTTACTCTGTTTCCCCTTCCACTCCCTCACCCATATTGTGCTTCAGTAGTTATATTTATATTTTAATGTACCAAACATACCAAGTTTGTATGAAAATGTGACTTCTATTTCATGTGCTGGTCAATGACCGAAATAAATGGTTTGATTGATATTTATTTAATCATTGTTATAAGATCTGGAGAGAGGCTTAACTCTCTATGAGCTTCATTTGATGTCAAAAACCTTTCAGAGTTTCTTCTCATCCATGCCCTGCCATAGTTGAAGCATCTGTGGCCAAGGTTAGGAGGTCATTTCAAATAGTCTGCAATAAATTGACCTCCCATTCAGGACTCAGAGAGCATCCAGACAGCTTCTTTATTGTGGTAACTCGCAATAAAGAAGGGGCTGTCCAGATGACGTCCTGGACAATCCCAAAAACCCTGGTTTGTAGAGAATTAATTAGATAGTGGATTTATTCCGTGCCTTCTAGGAAGGCGCGGGATGAACCCACTACTTCCGATGTCTGGACTACAGTCCAGACACCATTCCCACAGTTTTCCGGACTAAATTTGTCAGGAAAACTGTGGGAATACCCACTCCAACCCTTTTGAAAAGTAAAGAAATGGGGAAGGAGCGACCCTCCCCCCCCCTCCTGGTGCATCATTTCTATGTGCTTCAGAAGAAGCCAAAGGAGAAATACAAATAAAAATGGAGCTAACTGTAGACTGCCCTGATTGAAAAGTCAGGCAGAGTTTAAAGAAGAACTGAGGCCCCTTCCACACAGCTTAATTAAATCCCACATTATCCGCTTTGAACTGGGATATGTGACAGTGTGGACTCAGATAATCCAGTTCAAAGCTGATATTGTGGGATTTCTTACCTTGATAGTCTGGGTTATTTGACTGTATGGAAGGGTCCTGAAAGATGACATGAAAGGAACAGAGTCAGTTTCAGCCTTTCTCTGTATCCCCAAGTTGTGATGCAGTAATATCATAATACAGTGTGCACTCTGGCTGTAGGGTAAACTACAACTCCCACTATGGAGAGGCAGTCCCCTCAAACTCCTCCAGTAGGTTAAGTTAATCATGGGGGTTCTGTGTGCCAAGTGTGGTCCATGTCCATCATCGGTGGAAGTCACAGATTTCTGGTTATGGATGAGCTACAACTCCTTCCCCCCTCCCCCAACCCCTCCAGTAATCAAATTTCAACATATCAGATATATGTGCCAAATTTGGTCCAGATCCATTAGCGTATGGGTTCACAATGCTCCCTGGATGTAGGTGAACTACAACTCTCCAAATCAAGGTGATTTTTTCCCAAAGACCTCCTGTATTTCTTGTTGGTCACAAGGGTTCCATGTGCGAAGTTAGTTCCAGGTCCACTGTTGGTAGAGTTCAGAGTGCTCATTTATAGGAGTTGTAGGTACTGGGATGTATAGGTGAACTATAGATCCCAGTACCTACAACTCCTATTGAAGGTGAACTATACATCCCAGGATCTACAGCTCCTATAAATCATGGTGAATTCTCCCCAAACCTCTCTAGTTTGTTCATTTTCTCTGTTTGCTGTGTGCCATAGAAAAGAATAGGAAAAGGTTAAGGGAGAGGCAGTGGGCGGGGTCATGCAAATTCCACACCAATTGAGAGAGTAAGAAACACTGGGACATCTCTGGTGGAGGAAACACATAAACTTTAGGATGAAATTGTCCCTGAATGAAAACCTTCACTTAGGTGGTGGCAGTATGGTATTTTTGAAGGACATTGGCAGGGCTCTTGTACATGTTCATGGCACTTACTATAACCTGCAATTTCATTGGAGGAGGGCCTTTGGTGCCTCCTGAATAGTGAAAGCTGTAGTTGTTTTATGGAGGCAGAAGCTTCTCTGTGTAAGTGGACACCCCAGCCACACACACACACACACACATATTTTCAGTTTTATTATGTGAACAGATGACAAAATTAAGGTTTGCTTTTTGGATTTTTAAAAATATATATTTCCAAGCAGTAGAAATTGAGCATGGAAGTCTGACTGTAATTACAAGTAGCATATTATTTCCAAGTTCTGAAATCCAAATTAAAGGAAATAATGATGGAAAGATAAAAGGTAACAGTAGATTTGTACACATTTCTTTGAAATAAGGCTCTGCTATGTTTCCAAGCACACTAGACACAATCATTTTCCAGCAGTCATCTCGCTGTATGTACACAATTAGATTTTCTTCCTCCCTGTTCAATAGGTACTGGGTTGTTCCAAACTATGTGGCTGAGAGATTGTTGTGTGATTTATTACACTCATCTAATAAACTTGATATATTGACCATTTGTCCCTAGCACTGGATAAGATGCAGGGCTGCAGAGCCTGAGGCTGTTTGTATAGTCCTGCTTACAGATCTCTAAATAATGTGGACTTTAAAAACAGCACTGGCCCTGTCGTCCCAAATAACATGTAATCAGCACTGGAGATGAAAAATGAAAGTTCTGGACTTGCATGCATACAAAAACAGATCACTATTGCAGGACAGCGAGGTTTCAGTGGAGATAAATTTATGAATAATGAAATCGTAAAGGGTTTGATTTATAGGCTGGCTGTGCTGGGGAGAGCCCTTACAAGCTGTTAGTCAGAAATATGGCCAGTGGCGAGCAAGGCCATTTCTTTTTATTGGAGGACACCCCCTAGGCTTTAATTCATTGGGCAATAATAAAATGCAAGCAAGAAAGCCACTGCTACTGATACTTGTTAGCTGCCAGGTTACTTGGGAGAAAGCAAAATCAATATCACCTCCACATCTTTTTTTGTTGTTGTTGTTCACTTTTTTCTGGAGAAAATTGGAGACATTTCGTAGAGCTCAGAAATAAAATATATTTATTTACCTAACTTGTACCCCACCCTTCTCACTCCGAAGCTGACTTAGGGCAGCCTTACAAAGGCAACATATCGATAAATAAACAAATGCATTAAAACTCAACGCAATGAAAAAATAAACATTAAGACATCAAATAAAATCACACAGTCCAAAATACTGCAAGAACACATTAACTTTGGGAAGAGGTAGAGCCATAGCAAAGTTAGGTTCTTGTAGGTTTTTTCGGGCTATAGGGCCATGTTCTAGAGGCATTTCTCACTACCTCTGAGGATGCTTGCCATAGATGCAGGCGAAATGTCAGGAGAAATGCCTCTAGAACATGGCCCTATAGCCCGAAAAAACCTACAAGAACCTAGTGATTCCAGCCATGAAAGCCTTCGACAATACATAGCAAAGTTATTCTTTTCAAACATATTGTTGATTAATATTGTTAATGGGCAATATGTAATTGAAATCCCTCAAATTACAAATGCATTTGGGGGAGTTTGGACCATTTTTAAATTTTAGAGTGTGTTTGTAAAAGCAATATATTGAAATTAACTCAAAGTAACATGTTACTAACTCAGCACCATTCAAATAATAGAAGTGCTTACCTCTCAAATAATTAACCCTTTAAAAAATAAAAGAAAAAGAATGCCCCTGTCTCTTCAACTGGAAGAAGACTTTTTTTTGTGAATCCCATGATCTACTACAAGTGGGGAACCCGTAAATTTACTGGTGGTAGTGTGGCTGAAACAAGCTGTCATTCTCCTTGCTTTTGGCTTTTTCATCCTGGACTCCCTTCCCATCTTGTATATGTCATATTTCGTTCCCAGTAACACCACAGAGGACCACTTCTGTCTGTATGTTTGTCTGTCTGTCTGCTTGTGGTGCAAACATATATAACAGAAGTGTGCATTTTGTTAGTCGTCGTAAGTCGTATCAAATGTGTTAAATTCGTACTTACAATGCTATATCTGAGGCATGAGTGTGATCCGCACCAAAACCTTAACAGTAAAAACTTATCCAATACTAGTTTGTTTGAATTTTGTAAATCTCAGAAGCCTCCCAAATTCATTTTCATTTTCATCACAAGTAAGCAAAGCAAAGCCAAAAAGGCTGAATTTCCTCTTTTAATTAATGCCATCTTTCCACTAGGAGAGGGAAGCAGCGGGGAGAAAGCAGAGTTATCTGGGAAAGAGACTGAGAAAGCACAGAATTCTGGGAAATACAGTTTGGGAAAACAGAGAGCCCTATAACAGAATTCAAAAGGTCCTGCCCTAAACTACATTTCCCAGAATTCTGCTCACATCAGAAAGCCCCAATCAGGATAGATGCGAGATTTATCCCTCAGTCGCAGCAGCTAGCCAGAATTCCAAAAAACTGTTGAATATGCAAAGGGGAGGAGGACTGACTGATACTTCAAGTAAGTAAATCTCTGTGCTGGGAAGAAATCCCCAATGGAAGTTCTGTTGGTTAATATGAAAAACATTCAATAAGATAGCTGTGGTGGATTTTTTTTAAAAAAATCTTTTGTCAAACTTTTTTTAAAATTCCCTAAAATAAATAAATGTATGAATATTTCTGAAAGGTGGGGGGAATGATCCCTTATTATCTTGTTTCATTGTATAGAAAATTCAAGGAAATAGCTCTTGTTGGTTTTGAAAAAATATTTATAAAAGCTTTGAAAATTATTCAAAAATCTGTGGATAAGTGAAACATTCTGAATCTTGATAGACTAACAGTGGTAAATGTTTTCTATCATTGTAGTACATTTCACCCTAACAGCTGTAAAAATGAAGGAGAAAGGAGTCCCTGAAGTTTCCCAACTTGCACAATTATAATAAAAAAGTAACGAAATTTCATTACTCGTTATACTAACTTTTTTTTACTTAACTACACTTTAGAAACACTTTAGAAACAAAATTCCACACATGCTTGATACATATATTTGACTTTTATATATAGATACTAGCTGTACCCACCACACGTTGCTGTGGCCAATTTTCCCTCCCTTTTTTCCTCCTTTCTTTCTCTCCTTCCTTCCCTCTATCCTTCCTTCCTTGCCTTTTTTCCTTCCTTTCTCTGCTTTCTTCCTTCTCTTCCTCTTTCTTTCCTTTCTTTCAAACAGTCCTATATGTCAGAATGTCAAGGTAGAAAATCCCACAATATCTGCTTTAAGCTGGGTTATCTGAGTCCACACTCAAATAATGTTGGATTTTCTGCCTTGATATTCTGGGATATAGGGCTCTGAAAACCCAGTTTAAAGTAGATATTGTGGGTTATTGTGCCTAGATATTCTGGGTTATAGGGCTATGTGGAGGGGCCCTGGCTTATCTGAGTCTATACTGCCATGTGTCTATACTTCCATGTGAAAGTTGGTAGTGTGGGGTTTTATTTAGGTGTGTAGAAGGGGCCTTAGATACAAATGCAACCGAAGAGCAAACCTAGAAAATGGATCTTGTTCGTAGGTTGAAGACTCCCTGTAATTCTACAGGGGTGTCTCTTCCTTTCCCTCCCTAAAAGGCCTCATGGGCTATAAAGTTGCCCCCACGAACACCCACCATTCTCCGGAGGCACTCTGTTGGTGCTCAGGGGTGGCCTTGACCTGCCAGACTCATCCTCCTCCTGTTGCTGGAAGGATTTTCTTTCTCCCTTAGTCATTTTCTCTCTGTGTGTGGGGGGCTTAAGTGTCCTGCTCACCTTCCTACCTCCTTGCCAAGCAGGGATCCCTTTGGCAGTGACACCAAGGCCAGAAGAGAAAGTAATGGGATGGGATGGGATGGGAAGGGAGGTAAGAGACCTCCAAGTGCCATCCAGTCCAGCCCCTTCCAGTCCAAGTGCCATCCAGTCCAGCACAACCAAAGCACTCCTGACAGATGGTCATTCAGACTTTGGTTAATAATAGTAATAATATAATAGTAGGGTAGAAAGAGACCTTCAAAGGCCATCCAGTCCAGCCCCTTCTGCCATAAGGCGGAAGCACAATCAAAGCACTCTGGCCATTCAGACGGCCATTCAGACGGCCATTCAGACTCTAGGTAATAATAATAGTAATGATAGAATTGTAGACTTTGAAGGTTCATCGAGTCCAGCCCCTTCTGCCATAAGGGAGAAGCACAACCGAAGCACTCCTGACAGATTGCCATTCAGACTCTGGTTAATAATAATAATAGTAATCATCATCATCATAATTGAATCCTCAGGTAGAAAGAAACCTCCAAGGGCCGTCCAGTCCAGCCTCTTCTGCCCTAAGAGATAAACACAATCAAACCACTCCTGAAAGATGGCCAGCCTCAGCTTAATAATATACTGTATCAGGCAGACAAACATACACACACTCCTTTGTGGGCAAAGGGAGGGGAGCGCTTAATTTTGTGAGGCTGCTCGGGGCCCACGTCTCACCAAACCGACTCCATCCTGCACTGTTGGAGCTGGCAACAATGTGAACACTGGTCCACCCTCACTGCCAATAGCACAACACCCCCCTCCTCCTCCCCCCACGAGCATGTGGGGTTCCCTCCTTCCCTCCCTCCGAGCAGTGGATCTTCTCCCTCCCTCTCCCTTCCTTCCTTCCTTCCTTCCTTCCCTGCCAGCTGCTGCTTCTTTCAGGATGAAGAAAAGCAAATGGGGGTGGGGAAAGCAAGTGGCCAGAGCAAGGAGGACTTTTCAGCCAAGGAGAGAGAGAGAGAGAGAGAATGGAGGAGCTTTCTTGCATGTGTGCACCCTCCACAACTCTGGGTGCATGCTCTGTGTTGTCCTCTCCTTTTTTAGAATTTGTGAGTTCTTTTTGGTAGTTTCTTTTAATTTTATGATTGTTGGTCATACCATTGAGTATGAGTTGTTTTGAGGCCAAATTTGGTGATATTTAGCCCTGTCCTTTTTTTCGTTTTTAACGTACTCACGATGCACAGAAGCTTTTTATATATTAAGATACAGTTGGTCTTCCATATATTTGGGGAAATGCTCTGTATTCATGTGAGAATTTCTGCATTTGTTGAAGATAAATGAAAGGCCTTTCTCAGTGGCTAATCCCAGATCTCTTCTACACTGCCATATAAAATTCAGATTCTCTGCTTTGAATTGGATTATCTGGCAGTGTAGACTCATATAATCCAGTTCAAAGTAGATAATATGGATTATCTGT
This sequence comes from Anolis sagrei, assembly GCF_037176765.1. Taxonomy (NCBI): domain Eukaryota; kingdom Metazoa; phylum Chordata; class Lepidosauria; order Squamata; family Anolidae; genus Anolis; species Anolis sagrei. Next base: position 142,233,441 of record NC_090022.1, read on the forward strand.
TTTGATAATATGAATTATATGGTGGTGTAGAAGGGGCCCCAGACCATAGAGGTCTTCCCTGTTCTCCTTCTGCCTACAAGACCTTTTTTATTTGTTGTAGGGGTCTGTTAATTAGCTGGTGTGGCTGAGCGTCTTTTAACTGTGTAAGAATACTATACTGTATTTTTATTGTTAGGTTCAAAATGCTTTTAAATTACAATTGTTTTAATAGGCTAGTCTATTTAATTTTCCACTACAGTTTGATAGCTATATTTTGTTTTAATCTGTTGTGAAATTCCTTGGGTCCCATATTGGGATGCAGGTCACAGGTGATAGACTAGCACAGTGGTTCTCAACCTGGGATCCCCTGGTGTTTTTGGCCTTCAACTCCCAGAAATCCTAACAGCTGGTAAACTGGCTGGGATTTCTGGGAGTTGTATCCCAAAAACATCTGGGGACCCCAGGTTGAGAACCACTGGACTAGCAGGTAGAAGATAGACAGACAGACAGACAGACAAATAGATAGCCCACTGAATTTACTGTAAGCGATACATATTTCATGTTGATTTGGGAGTGTAATCAGATCCACAACACTGGGCAGTCCATTTATACAGACTCTGAAATGCATGTTAGAGTTATTAATGGGGATGTCAGTGGAAATGGAGACCCTTTTGAGCAGATAGTTCCTTGGCCATTTCTCCCTTTTCATCACCGCAAGTATGAGGCAAACCAAGAGGGCTGGCCACCTCTGGGATGCTGCAGCAACTTCTGTCTCTTTCCTTGGAAACAGAAACTTCAGAGTGTTCAGAAAATTCTAGCATTGCAGTCACATAATTCTTCTTCATTTTTGGATTTTGGAAGAAAATTCAAGCTGTGCTTCTCCCCAGACAAACTCTACATCAACTGCTGGGGGTCCTGCACTTATGTTCCCTCCCTGATTTTGGGAAGAAACTGGTCTGAATTGGCATGGAACTTCACTACTCTTCTTCCCCCCCCCCCTCCTCCCTACCTCCTTTTCTCCATTATAGAAAGATACCACGTATTTCTTTAAAGGAAACATTTCCCTCCTGAGTCTTCTAGCTAGCTCTAGTTTTTATGAAGGTGAGTCATAGTAACCAATTTCAGAAACACATCTGTTCAGAGTAAGGAATATAGTGTAAGCTACTACAGAGCAAGATAAAACTCAGACAGTTGGGTTGTGTTCTATTTAAGGCTTTGAGCGACAGAATAGCTAAGGCTTTTAATTAATTGTAAATATATCTTGGAATCTGGTTTTGGGGTCAGTAATAGCTAGTGGAGTCCATGTGAATGGGACAATTGACCCACTCATGGTTTCAGTCTGAAATGTATAAAAGCTATCAAAGTGCTAAAGCCTTTTCTAAAAATTGGTTCAGCATCTTGAATATTTTCTTTAAATTTAGAAGGGATTTGCCAGCTTATTTGCCTGGAGGAGACAACTCCAGAAATTTGCTGCCAAGATAACTCACATAGGTGCAACTTGTTTCTCTGAGGTTGCCCAGACAATGAACACACCTTTTGTATATGTACAATTCTGTCAAGCCTCAGTTTGTATGTTGCCCCTGTGTATTTGCTCCCATGAAGCACTGGGTTAAGAAAAAGGCAATTATTTCCCTTTTTTCCTGTAAGGGGGAATCAATGCAAAAAAGAAAAAGTCATACAGCACCATTCAAATACCAATGAATGTCTTTATCCACTAACATCTTATGGTACCACCTGAAGATGGGTGCTTTATCTTCTGATCTGGCAATACACATGCCACCTGCAATAAACAGGTGTTAGGGACATGCAGGCAGCTTGGTTTCTCTGCTTGCTTCCAGCAGGGGGAATGAATAACATATTGATATGAGCAGTAATCACCCAATGTGATCACATTATCCATAATTTAGGAATACAGTGTACGGACACAACACAAATAAACAGTAGCTTATCATCTTGTTCTTATTTATAAACTGCAAGTTTTCTGGAATGTCAGGAGCTGGCCAAGATACAGATATGTAGAGCCAGTGTAGTGGTTTGAATCTTGAACTATAATTTGGGAGATCAGGGTTTAAATCCTTTCTGGGCTGTGGAAACCAATTGGGTTACCTTAGTGAGTCATTTTCACCTTAGGGTCACCATAAATCAAAAACACTTTGAAGGCAATGTATTGTCGAAAGCTTTCATGGCCAGAATCACGGAGTTGTTGTAGGTTTTTCAAACTGTATGGCCATGTTCTAGAAGCATTCTCTCCTGATGTTTTGCCTGCATCTATGGCAGGGATCCTCAGAGGTTGTAAGGTCACAACCTCTGAGGATGCCCGTTATCTATGTGTTTAATTCTATAAAACATAGATATTTGAAGAAATATTTAGAAGAAAGAAAAAGTACATGGTAATATTGTTGTTGCTGTATGCCTTCAAAGTGGGTTGTTGTAGGTTTTTCTGGCTGTATGGCCATGTTCTAGAAGCATTCTCTCCTGACATTCCGCCTGCATCTATGACAGGCATCCTCAGAGGTTGTGAGGTCACTTCCATTTTTTTTCCAAAAAAGTCAGAACTTTCTGAAATTTCTGAAACTTCCGAATTGATTCGTTAATGGCGAACGCCATTGCGCAATACGCAGAAAACAACACCAGCACTGGGGGAAACTCCAGGGCTTTCTCCCTCATTTTTACACCAATCTTGATGAAACTTGATATACTACTACAACACATCCTCCTCTGTTAGTATACCAAATTTCAATATGTTCAGATAATCTATTGATATTTTTAAAAAATTAAAAACAATTTTAGAAATAGTTTATTAAAATCAAAATAAAAGAGCTAACGCCTTGAATTTTTAAGGAAATGACAGAAGTTTATAGGGGAACCCCCAACTTTCAGACACATTCATACTGTTGGAAGTCACCATCTGTGCATTTGAGGCCCAGCAAGGTTGGGAAATGTAGCGTCAAGTCCCCAAAACACACCCCAGAAAAAAAGGGCAAGACCCCAATAAAATAGCAAAGCTTTAGTGATGAGCAAAAAAGAAGTTTCCAGAAAAGACTTTATTAATTTTACCTTCTCCCCACCTCCCAAACAAACTTTTCCTTCTTTCTTTCTTTTCTCTGGCTTCAAACCCTTACTCTCTCAAAATTTTCCCTTCTCCATTGCCCTCCCCTTTTTTCCAAAACTTCTTTCCTGTGGCTCCAAACCCTTTCTTCCACCCCTCACACAACAGCAACAAGCAGCAGCTGCAACAATGGTCCAACCTCCCCTCTCCCTTCCCTGGCTGCCAATGAGCCTTCCAGCCATGTGCTTGGGTTTATATACAGCAATGGCTACTGGATGCTGCAAAGCCCTCCTCTCCCCAAAACATAACCCCTGATTGGCTGGGAGGCAAGCGGCTTAGTTACATTAAAAATGCTTCATCATAGTTCTGACTCACTTCCGCATCCCTGAAATCAATCGTACAAGGTGAGTAGAAACTATAGAAGACTATAGCCTTGTGGAAATGTGGCGGAAGTCCCTTCGGAAGTCAAAAACAGGACATGGCTGTTACTGAACTGCCCAGTTCTAATTCCTGCAGATAGAAATCTACTTATGAAGTTCAAAATCACCAACATGATTCTGGCCTACTGTTCCAAGTGATCATCCCATTTTCCATGAGACCATCCATACACTCTAACATTATCTATATCACTACAGTGCAACAAAAAGAAGGCATCAACTATAACAGGCGGGCTCATGATTTTCTTTACAGAATACATGGGAGAAGCAAGAAGTCTTCATACAGAAAATCAACACTGAAGAGGTTGACCTTCCCCAGGACATGGTCAGTTAAGTGTCAGATCCCTTGTGAAAGTAACACTTCAGAGCATAAGCCATGAGCTCCGAACAATCTCCTTCCCCAAGGATGCTCCAGAAACCTTCTCTTGCAAAGAAAAAGGGCAAAGCTGCCAAAAGCAGTTAAGAGCAGGTGCTTGCAGCTACAAACACTTAAACACGATGCATAAAATTGCATTTGATATGCCAGGGGTAGGAATAATTTCCCTGGCTGAAAATCAAATCACTTAATTTTGTGTGTGTGTTTCTTTTGTGGTACAGATTGGACACAGAGACAGAAACCCAAGAAGGAAAAGTGACACATCCGACTAATGTGTGCATATGCATTGTGTACCTGGATATAAACCCACACCAAATGTTAATGAGGGACAGACAAAAAGAAAAATTCACATATACAACTAATATATGGATAAAGTGCATGTGTGTTATATATTTGGATTCCAAACTATGTTGAATGTTCACTAAAATACTCGTGCAATTTGCAATGTGTGATTGTTATTTCTGTGCCTTTTTCTTATCTTTCCAGTTTGGCTGTGTTTGTAATGAGAGGTGGTGAACATGGAGAAGTGAGGGATCCAAAGGGATTTACTTTGCGTATTCACATATTCCAGTTCCTTGAAGAGGTATGAACAAAGTCAACTACTTCATGGTACACTATATATATCAATGCAAGAGTCCTGGACATATAACAACAGGCACAGAGAGTTTTGAAACGGGGAAGCTGACTTTTGGTAAGCAGATTTATTGCTTTCACATGCCAATACTGACTGCCTGATCCAAAAGACTTCTATCACATTAGGCAGCCATTTGCAAAATTAGTTGGAGTGTCATGATATGCATATTTTTGGGCTGTGTTACATTTTATCCTATTCTCACAACTTTATTAATATTCTTCAAACTTGCTGCCTTGACACCACTTAGTACTACATCTAAATAAGTGTACTTATATCCACAAAAGGCCAAAATAAAACTCTATTAATCTTAAAAGTACTGTCGTGTTTCTTCTTTCTTTCCCATATCCTGCTTCCTTTCTCCTTTTTTATGCTGCAAGAGACTAACACTGCTATTTCTTTGAAAACTTTGACAGTTGGGATCTGAAGATAAGTGAAAACTGTTTCCATGGGCATCTTCCTTTTCCTCCTTTCCCATTTGGGCCAGGTATTTATTGTTGCCAGTTCTGTGCAGACTAATATTATTTTAAATAGTATGAATATTTTGGGTATAGTTTCCAAAATAATTTTTTGATGGAATCATGTTCTCATGTGCTAAATGGGCATTGTGTACAGGCCTAGAAATGTATAGATTTTCAACCACAAGTTGTCTCTATTTCTTGCAGAGCATCAATAAATCTATGTTTAAAAAATATCTTGACAGAACAGTATTTTAACCCATCCCAAGGACTTTATTTTTGAAGTCATGAAGGGAAACTGAACAAGATATTTCTAGAAGACAAAGAATTTGGTGCCAGAGAGATCTATTGTTCATGCCTGGGGGAAAAAAAACAGAATGAATTTCCACAGTTTGATAGTTAATACAAATTAATAGGAGTGTGCAAATCATTTCAAATTTCAGGTCCCCCCCCCCCCCCAGTTCTGTTTAGGTGGTGGGGCCATTCAGATTCATAATTCGGAATCCTGAGTTCCATTTTCAGTTCAGTAAAATTTGGTCTATTGGCACCAATGGGGGACTTGTGAGGCTCATCTTTCAATGATTTTTATGGCTATTAAGCCTGCCAAGTCATTCCACTAATCCACTGATTTTTGGGAAAAACTGTAATGTTTTTATCAATATTTTTTTTTTAAAAAAAAACCCACAAGAGCAGTTTCTGGGATTTGAAGTCCAAACTGGCATGTGCCACAAGAAGAGAGAAGAATGGTCAGAACCAAGCCTGTGATAAGCTGATAAATGTGAATCAGCAAGTGTGGCTGTGCTCACCGCTAAGCCCTATTGCCCCCACCACAGAGAGATTGCTGTTTCTGCTTGCAAAAACAAACGAACAGTCAGAATACTAATGATGAGCAAAAGCCAGAATCACCAGATCACTAAAAAAACAAACCAGTGATCAATCTTCCATGATTTTTAAAATGAATTTCAGTTTAATGAAGCTTTAAATTTAATCTTATCGATGTGGAGGGCATTATTGATTCTTGAGCCATATTTGTGATCGGAATCAGTCTTCCATCATCCATTTTTCTGCTCCCCATATCTTCTATTATTATTATTATTATTATTATTATTATTATTATTATTATTATTTGATACATAACAAGATTAGTACACAGCAAACAAGATCACTATGCTGGTTTTTGTATTTGATCACACGTTGGACACTTCCCAGGTGTCTAGGACTGTGTGATGTGTTGGCGAATAATGCATGCAGATCTGAGTAGGGTGGGCTTTTGCAGCTGACACATGGTAATTTTGTCAACGCTGATTGTTTTTAAGTGCAGGCCAAGGTTTTTAGGCACTACATCCAGTGTGCCGATCACCACTGGGGCCACCTTTACTGGCTTGTGCCGGAGTCTTTGCAGTTCTATCTTTAAATCGTCATATCATGTAAGCTTTTCCAGTTGCTTCTCACAAATCCTGCAGTCACAATAGTCCTGACCTCCTTGATTGTGAGGTCAGGAGTATTGTGCTCCAAACCTCTGTCATTCTGAATTTCGAAGTCTCAGAGTAGTTTGATGTTTTTAACGATTATGTAACATAAAAAACTTCAATAAAAATATATATTTTTTTAAAAAAAAGTAGTTTGATGTGTTTCCTTTCTGTAACTTTTTCAGGCTTGTGGTCCCACCAGTTCTTTGTTGCAGGCAGATGGTATTTGTGACACAAGGTCCAATGGAAAATCTGAGCAATGGTGTTGTGCCTCTACTTGTAGTCCATCTAGGTGATCTTCTTGCAGCATCTGAGTACGTGATCCATCATTTTGTCTGCTTCCTTGTAGAGTTTGCACTTGGAATCTGTCATCAACTGTTCAATTCTGGCTTTGATGGCATTGGTTCTAATGGCTGCCAGAATCAGGCCCTCTGTCTCCTTTTCAAAGTTCCTTTTATGAGCCACATCCATGTTTTTTCCTTGTCAATTTTGTTCTCAATTTTTCCCAGGAGCTGTCCATGGAGAGCCTTCTTTTGGCGGTTTTCTCTTTTGCTCTACATCATCATCATTGTCGTCATAATTATTATTCTTTTCTCTCAGGTCCAAAACCCAAAGCAGGGCTAGCTTAAAATATATCCATAAGATCAAAAGAGCATCTGAGCTGTCATGCTACCAATGGGTTTGTAATCTAATAGATTACATGTGTTGTCTAAGAAAGCTTCATTTCAATCATTCTCTTAAAAAATGAAAAAAGCGGACTTTCCTGAGCCTGGAGAAAAGAGGAATTTAAAATAAAGCAAAAAAACCCCACGTATTTTTAATGCAGCGAGAGCAGCAAGCAAGAAAGCTGGGGGAGTGAATCTGATCTGTTCAGCAGGCAAAGACACTGAGTTCATTTAAACAGAAATGCTGTCTTTCCTCCTTGCGATATAAGTGCAATGAATAAACTTTCCTGCCTGCTTTAAAAAACAGTGCTTCTCTAGTCCAGCAGCTTTGTCAGGTTTGGACCTCTAAAAGCAGCAGCCTCCAAATTCCTGAAGCTTGATTTTTTTGACAGTCAAAAAGCTCCCTCTTCTGTTAAGCAAGGCAGGTCTATGACCTGAGAAAATCTGTAATCCTTAAGGGTGACAGTTTCCTTCAGCTTGCTGGGTCAGACTAAAATAGCATGTCTGAAAGAGAGAGAGTCTGACAGATGAGCAGCTAGATGGCTCCTCACCTTATTGTGCCTGGCAAACAGTTACTTTATTGCAAAAGAAAGGAGGAGAGAGAGAGAATGAAGGAGAGAGAAAAAGTAGGGAGAGAAAACGATCCTATTGTAAGCAAACCTCCAAAAAGTGCCTTATACCAGTGAAACAGACTGCTCTGCTGGCATAAAAAATAACAATTCTAGCCAGCAAATTGTGACAGTGTGAGGATCTACCCTGACCCAATCAATCAGAGCTGATCCAGCATTCCCTACACCAGGTTGACCCCATATGGGTGGAAGGACCACTATGAGAAGTTAAGTATAGATTGGATAGCTCCCTCCCCTTTTCCCCATATGATGGGGGAAAGGGCAGCAGGGCAATGCACATTGCTGCCCTTTCTCCAATCTGATGGGGACAGGGACAGGGTGCCAACGCATCCTGTTCCGTCCCCACCATGTGATGGGGGAAGGAGGTAGGGTGTATGGGGTACCACGAGCCATGTGAAGGGGTCCTTAGTGATCTCCCATTGCAACATTGGTCTTTGTAGCTTTGGCTATTTTACCCCAGGTCAGCTTCATGCAGTGTTTAGCCACTGCAAAATTGATCTAGATCTATTCCAACCAAAGTAGATTTGCCAATAGTCATAGAAAATTATGTTGATGGTGCTATCAGTGATCACACTGACCCTTTTTAGTATAAATCTTGTTGCAATAATTTCCAGAATTAGTAGTGCTTTCTCTAATTTTAATTTTACAACTATTTTGGAATTAATAGATTAATAGGATTATACCAAGGGGATTGAAAGAGCATTTGATTGGCTGCAACAATCTCAACAAAAGTGTCATTTGGGTCATTTCCACTATCTGTATGAAGAATGCACTTCATCTCAAGAATGTGTAAATGTGTGACATTTACAAGACAATTAGGAGAAAATAAGCATGGGCAATTTTCATTTTTAAAGCAAATGGCTAAAAATATTTACAGTTAGAAAAATGTGCTTGAGCCACTAAAGAAAATGCATACCTTAATTAAAATAGACTAAAAATGAGCAAATTTCATGAAGAAAATCTTTTAGTCAATGTGAGATTAGTTTCACCAAAATAATAATGTATTTATTACCACAAGTTTTGTATTAGCCCACAGTTTGTGTTTCCTTTACTTATATCAAGCTGTGGAAAGATTTTAAATTAATAAATGTCCTGCAATGTAAAATTTGTATATTAAAGTTATTTTTCTTTGATTCATGAAAAATCATCCTTACACACACACACACATATATATAGGCAGAGAAGACTGAAAATAGTACCTGCTGACCCAGGTCCATGCATTAATCCTCAAATATTTGTGCCGTAATAAACCTGAAGGTGCATAAGATGTCACACAATTCTTTTTTTGCCATTGTTTCCCTGTCATTGCAGAGAAAGTTCTGCTGAAGCAAACATGTTTCTTCTTTTCCAGTACACATCTCTCTTCCATATGCATTTGTCTAATATTTTTATGTAATTGCTCTTTTTCATTTGTGGTGATGGATGGATGTAATTTTCATGTGTTCTCAGTTCCTCCTGCTCAAATCATTTCAACCTATTTCTACTGTGATTTCAAAGAAACGGTCACTATAAAAATTCAGGCACATGTTTATATACACTGGTTCTTATATTTTACATATTATGAAGACAATGTCTCCTTAATACCATGAAATTTACATTCTACTTTTAAAACTAATATTGCCCCCCTTTTTGCACTTTCCCGTAATAAAAGTAGTCTGTGCATTTATTTACTGTATATCTTTGTTTCAGTCTGTATTCGTGTAGGAAATGAAAACTAAGTAACATGGGAAACAACCAAGGATTCAAATAGTGTCACTGCAGCAACTGGCATGAAGAATGCCTTTGAAGCATATCCTAAGGCAGATCTTGCTTGGCTGCAGCCCTAAACTACATTGCCAATAGTGATGAATGCTGAAGGTTGCAATCTACCAATATATACCTCTGCTCTAGGTTTTCAGCCATATTAGTCATAAGGTGAAATGGCTCCTTTATTACTGCTGTTACTAGGGCAGCAAGTAGTTCAAGACAATTTTCTAGCTGTCTGAATGACTTACTAAACTGAAACAATCAGAGGTCATTCCTTTTACTGTGATCCAATTTTATCCATCTTCATTTAATTCACTCAATATTAGAAGGAGGGCATCGTTTCTAATCAAGGGGAAATGTTGATTCTTGCCACTAGGAATTGACTGTGCTAACATATGGAATGAAGTAGGAAGGAAAAATGTATGGCTCTCTAGATAGTTTTAGTGCACATTTCCAATCTACCGTAGCCAAAACAGCCTTAAGACTAATTACAACTTCACACTGGGACATCCAGAAAACCACATATCCCACATCCCTGGAATAAAAAAGTCATTTACCAATATTCTAAGCCCATATCAAGAATCTATAGTATAGCAAGAACATTTTTTGCAGGTGGGCGGTTGGAAGATAATGGAATCAATGAGAGGTTGATCCATGGTTGTAGAAGCAGCATTTCACACCAAAAACAGCTTGAGGATGGCAACCATTTAGTCCATGGTACAGGGGGGAAAGGCTAACACTAATTATCCCAATCTAGAATGAGTAATCCCAACTGCTATTTTTAAAAGGAAACATATTAATGAGATGCTGTGTATGTGTAAATTAGCTGTAAATTTAGTTAGAACATGTTGTTTTTGTGCTTACAGATAATAGAATTCTATGGCAGAGGAAGTTAATAATTTGTGTTTCAGTGATGGCGTGGAGATATACATAGAGGTTGTTGACAGCATGCAAAACTAGGGACATGGAAAGAGCCTCCTCAAAAACTGAGTAAATACAGTAAGGTGTTCCTTTGGCAACATTTCTTGTAAATGGCTAATCTTTCTAATCCAAAAGCATTGCTTTACTAGCAGTTTTCATCCTGCTATTCACAACTCAAGACTTTGTCTACACAAAATTCACATATGGTTGATTTATATAGAAAACAGCACTTTCTGCAGGGAAAATGATATTTCAATGCAGAAATATTTATTCCCATGCAGAAAATGTTATGTTTGGAGTGGAAAAAGCTGTAGTTGGACATTTGTTTACATAAAATTTGTACATGGTTGAAATACATAGAAAGCAAAATTTTCTGCATAGTTTGGCAAAATTGATCTTTGTGCAGAAAATGATTTTTGTTGTGCAAAACACTTTTGTGTGAATTTTGTACAGAATAAGCCCTGAACTGCAAAGATAGAATCATAGAATCATAGAGTTGGAAGAGACCTCATGGGCCATCCAGTCTAACCCCCTGCCAAGAAGCAGGAATATTGCATTCAAAGCACTCCTGACAGGTGGCCATCCAGCCTCTGTTTAAAAACCTGCAAAGAAGGAGCCTCCACCACACTCCGGGGCAGAGAGTTCCACTGCTGAACGACTCTCACAGTCAGGAAGTTCTTCCTCATGTTCAGATGGAATCTCCTTTCTTGTAGTTTGAAGCCATTGTTCCATGTCCTAGTCTCCAGGGAAGCAGAAAACAAGCTTGCTCCCTCCTCCCTGTGACTTCTTCTTACATATTTATACATGGCTATCATATCTCCTCTGGACCTCATGGACCAGCCCACGCCAGAGCTCTCTGTCGGCTGTTGCCACCATCAGTTTCTTCAAGGTCAACCAGTCACTTCAAGTATACCATCTATCCATCTTGCCCAGCACCATTTTTAAATATTCAATATTCAACTTAAAGAAAATACTCCTGCCTATTCCTAATCCACTACATCTCGCAATCTTTTGAATATTAATTCTGCTGTTAATTAAAAGCCTTTTACAACTATATTAAAGCTTTAAAATACTACTAGAAGAAGACTAACCAAAAGTCTCCTTTTGTCTCATCTACGTGCACCCAAATATCCCATCATGGACCAGGCCAGAATGCAGGGTACCACAACTAATTTATACCTGTGATGGAGAGCCTCAATTGCCTGTTTCTCCATAAGCATGCCATGACGCAGAAGAAGCTGGAAAATGTTGTTTGAGATGAAAGAAATGAAAGGGGAAATCCAAGCACACAATTCTAGGTATCCCTTAGAGGTTTAAAAGTATTATCATTTGACAATCCCAGCTTGCTTTATAAAAGCAATGAAAAGCTTATTAGAGGAGCCAGCTGACTAAATAGAATCATGATGATTTTGTATGATGCTGGGAATGTGCACCGAATGTTCTGCTATTGTCCTCCATGGGGACAGCTATCAATGAAAACTCTGCAGAGGGTTTTTACAACTCAGGAGTTTTCAAACAATTTCTACACATGCCAGCCCACTCCACTTTTCCCAGTTTCTAAAATCATTTGTACATGTAGCTGTCTGTTAGGGATGGGCAGATCTGTCAGTCTCCATCTTGCAGAGATTGTCAGATTTTTTAAGGTCAAGCTTGTTCAGTCTTATTTCTGCAAAGAGCTTCTGTATCTCTGTGTGTGTAGTTTTTAAAACACTTATATGTTCGCTCTTTTTTAGTACACATTGATCTCTTTTGTATTTTTGAATGTTCACACTTCCCCATGTATTTCTCAGGGCTATGACACAGTTTTTGTCTCCACTTGTGTAAAATGTGTGTATTTTGTGCACACGTTCTCCAAATATATGAATCCGTTTGTTCAGTTCTCTATGGATAGGCTGCATTACAAAGCGCTGCAGATTCAGACAATACAGTTCTTGGAAGGTGTGATTTAGGGAAATCTAAAATCAAGAAACCAGCCCTGATAGCTGGTGGTTTTCATGTCATTTGGCAGTGAATCCATGCTGAGCTTTTTTCTGAACTTTAAAGATTAGTACCTCTATCCAAAATGCTGAAGTTAATAAATGACAGATGAAAATATACAATGGATTTACTTAGCAGATGAAAACTCAGACATTTATTTCCCAATGAAATAGAAGCTGCCAGCAGTTAAACTACTCAACCACACATCTGCAAGCATGGCTTCTTACTAACATGCCCAACAAAAGGGGTGGCATGTAGTCTATGCATAAAGGTTTTGTTAGCATATTCTTGAACATTTAAATATACTATATATGACCCCTCTTTGGTTAGATTATATGATATGGTCTGTCAATATGTGAATCTTTACATTCTGATTTAAGTATCGCTCTTCAAGTAATTTCTGGTTTATTAAGACCCTAAGGCAGCCCTATCACACAGTTTTAATCACAGCATTCATTCAGAGGGGATTTTCCTTTGCTTTCCTCTGCATCTGAGAGAACCCATCCAAAGGGGGGAAAATCAGCAGCCCTTTAAGCAGAGGCCTGCCATCTCCAATTACAAAGCATACAACTATCTCTAGTGGGGCTCCATGCTTAAAGGGGTGGCTAAAAGGAACATGGCATATTACACCAAGAACAATGGGGGAAAGCCAGATGGTTGATGCTTCCCCCCCCCCCCCAAAAAAAAAAAGAAAAGATGACCAGCTGGGTGAGCCAGGCAATGCATGGCCCTCTGATGAGCACTGCTAGAATTGGCACAGTGCATGGCAATTCCAGCAACCTTTATGATGAGGTCAAAAGTGTAACTTATCCAAAGACACCCACTGAATTTCTATGGCTAAATGAGGATTTGAACTCTGGTCACCCAACACTCAAACCATTGTACCCAACACTCAAACCATTGTACCATGCTGTCTACTTTCTTTTTTATGCTTTTCTTTACTGCTTCAAAATGCAATTATAAAAAAGCATTTTAAAAAGGTAAGTTCAATGGGAGGAATGTTGGAGATGCAAAACACAGAAAGGCACTTTCTTCCATCTTTGCTGGACTTGTATGGTGGTAAAAAAAATCTGGAAAACGTGATTAAAAAGCTAATAAATGATTACTAAGAAGATCAAGAAAAGCCCAGAAATGAACTTATGAGGTTTGTTTCAGGAGAGAATTGGCAAAGATGATGTAGAAATATGCCATTATATATATGTGGCAGCAAGAATCAGTATAGCAAAATCTTGGAAGGGAAAAAGAACTACTTATTAAGGGTTGGAGAAGAAAAGTAGTAGAGTATATCCAAATAACCAAGATCTCCAAGGGCATAAGGGGTGGAAACAAAGATGAATTTGCTAGAAAATGGAGACTGGCCTTTGGGTATTTAAAAAAAGACAAAAAGAATGTAACTGCCCTCTGATCTTGCAAAAGAACCCCATGGTAGGTACACATTAAAATCACTTTAAATTGGAAATAGCTTGAAGATGCATGACAACACAAGTAGATGACAGCACCTTGCTGAAACAATCAAATAGACTCAAGGATCCTATTTGATGTTGTTTCCCCATCATTCCCATTTTCTTTCTTTTTCTTGTTTGCTTCTTGATTGTGGTGAGTTGCTATGGCTAACTCAGAGCTTCAAGGAAGGAACTAGTGCAGATTTCTTACCTAATCCATCCAGTACACACTCTTCTCTTTCACCTAGTCTTGCAAAGAAAGACTTGCACTTTTGGACAATAACACATGGGAAAAGACCATAAGGATATGTAGGAATCCAAGGTGGAAAATGAGATCAAACAGCACTAGTCTATGGAAGCCTACAACATTTCTAACCAGCCCTGTTTCAAATTGTGCTACAGGTTATGCTATACTTTGGACTTTTCATGTTTTATGATACTTTGGAGTTTTCATATACAGAATGTGTGAACCATTCTTCAGCATAAGCTGCCAAGGTATTTCAATACCCTGCGATGATAGCAGTGGTTCCCAACCTTTTTTTTGACCAGGAACCACTTTGACCAGGAACCACTTTGACCTGGGACTACTTTCTTGCAAAGAAAGACTTGCACTTTGACCAGGAACCATTTTCCAACATCAGTACCAAAAGGGTTATGGATCAGTTTTTAGTCAACTTTAGATTTGGTTTGGGGTGCTGATTCAGAAAATTGCACTGGATAGATCATATCACCCCTAGTTTCTGATACAGAACATATCTCATGGTCAGCAACAGGGAAAGAATGGCAGGCGGTACAAAAGGAGTGAAAATAAATAAAATAAATAAAATAAAATAAAATAAAATAAAGAGGAAGGAGGCTCATGGACCAGATTTTCATCCTCCCAGCCCACTGGTCCACAGGTTAAGAACCACTGCATTATAATAAACATAAGTAAAAAATAAGCACATGTAAGCCCCTTGCTTTCTCCCTTCTAACAAAAGAAGTATTTGTATATATTCAGTGAGATTCTCTTTAAAATAAGTATTTTGATTCCATAAGCCTGCTGGAACACACCACATGAACACTATCAAACAATGCTACTTCACAGAACTGTCATATTATGACCCTTTACCAAAGCGTATCACTTTTTTTCATGACTATATATTTTAACAGGCGAGAGGAAAGAGCCTAGGATATTGAGCTGCTTTGCTAGCAAAGATGCTATCATATATCATCTTTCTCTTAGCATTTGAGATGAACACAATCATCCATATTTATGGTTCCCACTATGTCACTGAAGTAGCTTCTGAGTAAATTACATCAAGAATGTCATAAAAAGTTGGGGGAAGAGAGAGAAGCCTGTATGAGTTCTCTTCAGTCACTTGTACTTTCACTCATATACTATAATTTGTGAGAGAATAATTGAATCATGAATCATACTATATGCTTAAGGGCATGTGGTTGCCCCATTTGCTTCATAATGCACCCTGTTCAGGGACTCTTTGACTTGAGCAGAGGAGAATAAATTGATGAAGTCCCTGGATTTTCAAAAATAATAAGGTAACTTCCCATTAAAAAACTGATTTTTTAAAACCTGGGATTTCTCACCAGACACACATCAAAGTTAATACTCATTCATCTGCACTGGTCACATTCAGTGGGTATGACTATTTCCAGCATGAGGAATAGCATGCTATACCTTTTTTCTGTAAAGGAAGCAACCTTAATTTCAGCAGAACAAAAATGACTAAACACATAACAGTGGTATAAAGTAGAGCTTCTTAGTTTTCCACTCAGAACTCCTTTCCACCTGAGGTTACGTAGGTATATAAAATAGGTATACAAATCAAACATTTGCTGATAATAAATCTGCATTTACAAAGCGTGCTAAACAGGCTGACTTTTTCCTTTTTATGAAGTACAGCTGAAACATTTTCTGCAGAATCCACTGTAAATACTGCATGTTGCTGCTAACAGATTTATGTAATGTCTAAAACAGTCATGAGGTGTCAGTCAGAACCTTTTACTGTTGTCATTTTTTTCTTGACCACAATATTGAGTGAAGGGAACTCCATTTGAGATTGGGACCTACAGTTTAAGAAGCAGTAATATAGAAGAGGTATTGCCCACAGGATCAGGGTATCGGAGAGCTTTCACTGGCAGTATTGATGACACCATATGTCATTTCCGAGATTCTCCATTCTCTCCCACCTTAACTGCAATCCTCCCAGTAGCTGGGAATGGGAGAATACTTATATAAATTCCTTACAATTATGCAAACTATTTCAAAGTGATTTGACTTTGCACAAGCAGTTAAAACAGGTCTCAAAAGAACTGCTCGTAACAGAAGTGAAAATGTGCACCTTAGTTCCAGGCCTCATGTTATGGCATCACTGTCCTGTATAGATGTAGCCTCTGAAAATCTCAATATATCTTGATTATTTGAGTTGTAAGAGCTAGCAAGAAATTAGTGATGTAGGCACACCTAGCATAATTATCGGAGGAATATGTGAATATATTTGATATAGTCAAAAACTATGTAATCTTCACCAGGTAGGCAAGAATCTTCATAGTTTGGACTTTATTTTGTATGAAATTTCCACAGAGATGTTCTATGGTAAAAACAAAATTCTCATGTGGCTGTTTTGCAGATAAAATGTTGTTTCCTGCGCAACATAGCTATGTCTTAATTTTCTTCAAAATAAATTCCAAACTGTTCAGAGCAGTTCAGTAAAAATAAAACTGCTAAAATTAATAATTGTTGCCTTCCAGAATAAAATTTGTGGAGAATTACATCCTCAACGAGACATCTTCCTGTTTACTTCTACACTTCCATTGATACAAATGTGTGCTTCTAATTTGTATATTGCCTATATCCACAGTATGCTGCATTGCTCTGGAAACAAAATTCAAATATATTATAGAGGTCAGGAGATTTTTTGAACAGTCATTGAAATTTGTTAAATCAACATAATTTAATAAATTGCACTGCAATACAAAAACTTACTCCATTAGAAATGTCAAGTAGCTTGTGCCATTTCTGCTATCTGGATTTCAAGATATCCATCCACATCTCAGAAAACAGGCAGATGTCTGAATGGACGTTTTTGGCCTGTAGCCGGAAAATGCAACTAGATTTAGCCCACTGGAGGATCACACATTTCTCAAAGAGTAAGGTAATGCCCGGGAATGCCTGTTTGCCAGTAATTGGTTTGGAAATTAAATGCATTAGTCTCTTGATCCATGCAAATGTTACTTATACAACTTGAAGAGATCCTGGAAAAATTACTGCTTTTGTTCACAAAATCTACAAGCCACCTAATAACCATGTTGTATAGGAGATTTTGGGAGTTGTTGCCAAGACATAGGGATGTAATCCTTTGCTAACTTCTTTATCAAAGGAAACTATGAGTAATTTCTGCAGTTTAAGTCTACGTACAATTCAGGACTTACTCTGCAAAATCCATACCCTGGATTTTTTGCATAGAAACCTGTGCACAGAATTTAATATTTCTGCATAGAAAATGCTGGTGGTTAAGGTAAACATCTATGTATGCAAATTTTGCTGATAGTGTGTCCTGACCTGCAATTGTTATTTATTTATATATTTATTCGTGGCGCCACTCCAATATTATCCTTGTCAGAGTTTCTTGACATTCAAGTTTTTGTAGTTGTTTTTCCTATCACTTCTGAAAAAGTAACTTTTCTGCCCAACCCAAGTAATAGACTAGATACAAAATCTGAGATAAAATAAGGACAATTTTATTATCAGTTCAATATTTAAATGGTGGAACAAGGTTGGTGAATGAGCAGCTGTAGTGGTCAATCTCCCCAAACCACAGCTCCCCTGCTTCTACTGGGCAAAAACACCATAGCCCCTGAAAGCTAGGGTTACTCCCAGATCCAGCCAATAAACTGGAAGGCTACCCAAAGGGTGTAATTTCCCTTTGCATGATACATATGAGCAGTTCAAAATTCCAGTTCTACACAATTGTGTCAGAAAGTCTATGGTTAGTTCATATCTCTCTCTCTCGCTCTCCCCCCCCCCCATCACCTGCCATGAAGACCTATTTAAGACACCACCATTAATCAATTGCCCTATGCTCCATGACAGTCTAGAGTAGGTGGGGGAGAAGCCATAAAGAAGTGGAAGGATTTCTACCCTGCCATGTTGCAACCAAAACATCGCAGTAGAAGGAGGTGGAAGGGTGGGTCAAAGAAATCCAAAAGAGAGGGAGGAGGATGAGATTAGCTGTTAAGAGTAGGTTAGGCCTCACCTCTCTCACCATCATCCTAGCACATGATGCTAGGACACTATACAACTGTCCTCCATCCCCATGAAGACAGCAAAATGATTTCCCACACCTCCATTGCTCTATGGTGAGAGGAATTGCATTATCAGACTCTGAGCATGAGTTTAGACTTTTCAAGGAATAGCTCAAATGGTGCAGTAATAGTAATGCATGATTTACTTCTTACACCATTTCTGTCTAAATTGACTCTTGGGCGTAGTTCTTCTTAGCTGGGAATTCAGATTCTTTCAGATTAAGATTCCAAGCATTCATAAACAACTTGCTGAAATGGAACAGTTTGTCATTTTCTCTTTAAAGGTTGCTCAGTAATAGACAGGCATACCTGCCATAGTTACTCAATTGAAAAATAGCTACCTGTTATTCCCTTTGATGAGCCCAGTCTAGTGATGGGCACTATATAACAGACAGACTTACTAATATCCTGAATCTGAGATTGATGGGCTGCATCATTAAAGCTCAGTCACAACCATTATATTATGTTATTGCCCTTTGTATTATTAATGTTCTTGGTGCAATGAGAAAGGGGATGCACCAGTGTTGTGAGCATTCCCAAGCCATAGGCAAGAACAAATGTAATGGAGCTGAAGACTTGAAGCAGTCTCGCAAAACACATGGGCTTTTTCAAGTGCCGTCTTCACACCAAGGCATTCTCAGTCTACAGTTTCACATGGGAGTATTATTAAATTTAATTCGACTTATGAAAGTGGTTGACAAAATGTTAAAAAGGAAGCTTATACAATAACAAAACAAGAAAAGTATCTTTTGATTTTTTTATTAAGAATCCCAGTGAGAAAAGAGTGAAAAGCTTGAATACCACCATTCTAGAGCCCTTCCACACAGTCCTATATCCTAGAATATAAAAGCAGAAAATCCCACAATATCTGCTTTGAACTGGGATATCTGAGTCCATACTGCTATATATCCCAGTTCAATGCAGAAAATGTGGGATTTTATTCAGCTGTGTGGAAGGGGTCCCAGACACTCCATGAAACAGAGAATAATTCCAGTAATACCTGATTCATTTGACACCATAGCATAGAAGTCAACTTCCAGCATTCTTCACTATTGACAATGTTGGCCAGGGCTGCTGCAAGCTGCTGTCTAACAACATTTGGCAGCTAGAAAGATTCATAGCTTTACTGTAATGGGATTCTGATTAGGTTCTGATTAGTCCCGAGACCAGGAATTAATGCTCTACTTTCTAAGGTAAGATTCTGATAATGAGGTCCTCTCTGCCCCTCTCATTAATCAATTACATTCAAGGTCTTTGCAACTGATTATGTGCCTTATCTCTCTGAGGGACCTCATCATATTGAGTCTGAAAAGTTGGGGAACAGTGAGGGAATTGTGGGGCTTCAAAATGCTGCTTTCCCTTACCATAGTGGGTCATGAGATCCCTTCCCATGAAATTTCCCTGCTGTCCCCAGCTTTCTCTTGCTTCTTCCCCAAGCTTCTTCAGTGAGCCATTTCTCTGTGCTGCTGGCACGCTGCCATCATGGAGCCCAACAGAGCCTCACCAGAAGTAGGCCTACATCATCTGATGGGCTCTGGAGGATTTCATGCTGGCAGCATGCTGGCAGTACAGAGAAACACAGAGAAGATGTTTCTTGACCTCAATGTGATGAGGTTGTTAGTAAAAAAAAAAAAAAATCACAGCTCATGCTCCTTGCAACACAGTCATAGCATGTCTAGGGAGAACTACATATCATAATCTCCAATGGGGCTGAGTCTTACTAAATGAATTTAATTAAAATATGTGTGGCCAGAACTGCAGCCACACAGTACAATCTTATATAGGCTTACACAGATATTCAATATTCCAAGTATGTGTACAGGTGATTGCTCAGTTAATTACCTGGGGAGTTACTAGCTGTCATAGGAGGTAACAATGGCAGGATTAACTATTTGGAACATGCTTCTGAATTGGTAGGTTTTTCTGGATAGCTAATGTGTGTCTCAACAGGAATCTTGTCAGCTTTCCGACTTCATCTCCTATTTGTTTCTTCCTCTCTTTGCCTCCTACTCTAGAAGCACCCTCTGGTCAAATAACTGCCTTGGTGAACTTTCATCAATTCCCCACTAATGGAAAGATAATGAGTTTGCCATAGCAATGGTTTGCACAGCAATCAGCTCATATTGACTAAAATGATAACTATAGAATTCCGTTGACAACCATGAGTCTAAACACTCAGCAGGTAGTAAACATTCCTCTTTAGCATAATGTGCTGAACAAAATTTGTATGCAACTCTTTTAAGTGGGGTATGTAAACTCTCCACTAAATTATGTGCCTCGATTAGCAAAGAATAATGAAGCAATAAGTAAAGTGTGTGCAATTTCATCAACTGTTTGCAACTCGATAAAGCCCACAGTAGTGTTCCAGAGGCACACAGTGTCATGTTCCGCATTGCCTTATTTACTTATTGTCTGACTAGAGAAGGAGAGGTGTGCTAGCATGTCAGAAAATGAGTGAAACAGTAAGCACAACCTACAGCTCAATCAAGGCACACTTAATTAGCAAAATGTGTCATTTGTTTAATTAAGTGTATCAAAACATGGCATCTGAAGTATGCTGTTCGACAACTGAAAAATGCATCTTGATCAGTACTGTGTACAATAGCAATGGGCTAATTTCAGTTTTTTACAGTGAACTTACAATAAGAAACAAACAAAAGCTGTGGTTCAGTATTATATTTTAAAACTGTGAGAAAAGAATGCATACTCAAGATGATGGCACAGAACAGCAGTGCCTGAACTGTTCCAACATCTAGAACAGGGGTCCTCAAACTAAGACTCGAAGGCTGAATATGGCCCTCCAAGGTCATTTACCCAGCCCTCACTCAGGGTCAACCTAAGTCTGAAATGACTTGAAAGCACACAACAACTACAATGATCCTATCTCATCAGGCAAAAGCAGGCCCACACTTCCCATTGAAATACTAATAAATTTATATTTGTTAAAATTGTTCTTCAGTTTAATTAATGTATTGTTTTAAAGTGGTTTTTGCACTACAAATAACATATGTGCAGTGTGCATGGGAATTCATTTATGCATTTTTTCAAATTATAATCCCTGATCTAGAATGTAGGCAGCATTAAAATCTTGCATTAATCAACCTTGAGCAAGCACCCTTGGTAATCAATGGTCATCCTGGCTTAGACCAAAGTCTACAATCTGCCAGCACTTTCTACAAGCATTTCAGGAACAATTTGGTCCACCTGAGGACCCTTCCACACAGAATATCAAGGCAGAAAATCCCACAATATCTGCTTTGAATGGAGTAATCTGAGTCCACACTGCCATACATCCCAGTTCAAAGCAGAAAATGTGGGATTGTATTCAACTGTGTGGGAAGGCCCTGAATCCTTCCAGCCATCCATCAGTGAAGCAAAAAATGTATCTGCTGTACCATTGTAAAGGCAAGTGGAAACCAAAGAGGCGACAAAAGGGTGATTCAAGAATCCGCAGCTCACTCTAAAATATGTTGGAGTTATATTTATTAGGAAAAAGAATCATCCTTAAGGCATGTGAAGCCTGTTCAATGAACAAACAAACATGTAACAGGGAATGAAACAAGCTATTGGAAAAATGAATGTGTGCGGAACTGCAGGAGACATGCAGGCAGACAAGACTGAACAAAGGTAAAATGGCCCTGCTCGTGATCCCACCTGCGTCGCAAGCGTGCTTGGTGGGGACACGGGACAGGGCCTTTTCCGTGGTTGCCCCCCGACTCTGGAACACCCTCCCCAAAGATCTTAGACAGGCCCCTACATTGGCAGTCTTCAGAAAGAACCTGAAGACCTGGCTGTTCCGATGTGCCTTCCCAGATTAGGAAATTTCCACTATCAAGTCCCATAAGCACTTTACTAGAAGCAATGATTGCTGCACACCGCACTTGCCCTATAAGCCTTATATATACCACCTGTCACATCAGCACTTTTAATCTTGTACCCATTACTCTGGCCCGGCCCAGTTTTATTGTGTTTTAGTGTATTGTTTATTGCCTGTTGTTCATTTTGCTTTATTTTGTTTTAATTGTTTTGATTTGCTTAGATTGTATTGTTATATTGTGTGTTGAGGCCTTGGCCTGTGTAAGCCGCATCGAGTCCTTCAGGAGATGCTAGTGGGGTACAAATAAAGTATAATAATAATAATAATAATAATAATAATAATAATAATAATAAATGCAACCACGTGTTAGAGAATGCTAAGAATGCTAAAATGCTATTATTGACAGATCTCAAGGTGAACGGTATGGGCTGATTTCTTTATCTTCATTTTTGGAATTTCTTACTAATTTAATAGTAAATTCTGTTAATATCAAATTCCTTTTAATTTAATCAGATAATTTAATAGTATATAAAAAGCCAGTTATAGTTTTAGCTATTATAGTTTTGCAGTAAATGCCAAAAATAATTGTTTTCTAAATCCCATTTCAGATTTGATATCAGAATTGGATTTGATGAGATTATATTTTACCTCATCTAAATCAAGGATCACAAAATTGGTCTCCAAATGGAGCCAGGGATCATTTCAAGACCCCAGTTTTGCCTCCTCTACCAACTTCATCTGAAATTTCTGTTGGCAACTCTAAGCACTGATAATTTTGCACTATATATTCTGTATGCGTGTATTTATGGGGGTCATCTGGTATTAGAGGCTTTTCAAAATTGTAGATTTTTCAGAATAAGTCACTGCATTAAGCTAGCAGTAATAGAACAAACAAAAAACACTGGAAGTTGACTTTTGTCCTCATTGTCTTTTTGTTTTCCTTTTGTTGTATCACCCTGCCCACAATCCAAGCCCAATTTGGCCTACCATGGCAAAAAATAAAGAAACACACACACACTTCTGTTCCTGGCTGTGCATATTGTGGTAGATACAGTCAGGATTGTCAGGAATTTGGACATAATGTGCACCCCAAAATCCTGTATACATCTGTAAGAATTAACTGTGCACATATTAAAAAACAACCCATGGATAAAGGCTTTGGATTCAAAACACATATTAACAATGTCAGTGAAGAATATATAACTGGGCAATGTGTGTACCTTCATGCAATGCATATAGAAATGCACAGCTGCAAACATCATAAAGACCAAGCAAAAAAAGGAATTAAGCTGATATTATTGTTTTAAACATGGAAGAAACCAATGGAATTAGACAAGAAATGGAAACTGAGTTGAGGAAAAAGTCCAGTATGTCGTGAACCAGAAGCCTTAAAGGAGCCAAATACAAGTAAAAGGTCCAAGCAAGGTTTATTAATAAACAAAAATAGCTTAGAAACACTTGAATTCAGTGAGTCTAACAATAAAACAAAGTCTGTAGCAACTGCTAAGCAAAAAACGCAACTTGGAAAATAATCCAGATTATACAGAGATATAATCCGGGTAAACAAAACTTTAAGCAAACTGCTTCGAAATTACAGAGTCCAAAAAACACAATGTAGCAAGGTGGGAGCAAGCAAAAACAAAGTCAGGAAACAGTCCAAAGTCAAAACACGTCCAAAAGTTGAAGTAGAAGTCCAAAACACATTGTCCAAAAACAATCCGAAGTCAGCAGGAAGATAGAAGTCAGCACTTACAGGATTCCAGTAACACGGAAACACAACGATCTGCAGTCCCAGGAACCAAAGCGAGAGTAATGGCAGCAACAAAGTCCAAAGCCCGAATACAACACTTTGCTACTGCAAAGTTCCAATAGTTTGATACCTTACTTTTATCCTATAACTCCTCATCAGAGGTGGAGCTGGACTCCACCCTGTCTTCATCTCTCTCAGGTGCCTTTGCTTCCACAGCTGCTTGCCACCGCCCGTCCCTCCAACTTTTCCAGCGTCTATCAAGACTTAGATCATCCCATGTATTTCCAGGTTGCCAGTCTCCCGAAAACCCTTCAAACTCCTCACTTGATGTGGGTTGAGTACATATGTCCCTGTTCTCTTGTACACAGGTCCAATCTAATCCATCCTCCTCTCCTTCATCACTCCCAGTCCCAACACTCCCCGTGAACCCCATGTAGTCTTCCTCCTCAGTCGGAGCATTAAATATTTCATGGATCCTCTTCCTTTCTCTCTCTTCATCTGACTCTTGATCCCAAGTAACCCGCTTCAAACCTCTACATTCCTCTCCCTCCTCCTCCATCTCAGAATCAGTGAACCCTTTGAAGGACTCGGTATCTGTAGGTGTTATGAATATTTTCCTAATTCGCTTCCTTTGCTGCTCCTGATTCAACAGCTACTCGTTGTAGCTTGCTCAGCACACTCTACTACAACACAGTATGTGCACTTTGGTATCTGCATATCCCAGCCTGGAGATAAGGACTTAAAGGGAGCTATTAAAATTCTAAATAAGATCATTGTTTGTTGACCATATAATGTGTAACTTTGTCCTCATCTGCCCTATTCATTGATCCATATCACTTATTAGGTTAAGCACTTTTGATTATCAGAATTGCATTTAGTTTACAGTGTTGAGAGGCTTGGGATTCTCCCTGTGATTACTCTTCCAGCAGATGTATCATAGTCACGATCATTAAATGGTCCTGCCATGAACCAGGTTGAGGGCAGGAGATTTGGAGGGATATGATAGCATTAAGAGGAATATTTTTAAAGCCGAAAGCTTGAGCTCTTTGAAGATATTGCTTTATGTCTTTGAAGCTTACAAGTGTCTTAATGCAAAGCAATGTGTTTTCACATTAAACTTGACACTTTAATGTGATATTGTATCTAAGGACTTATCCGGACAAAGCATTCTCCAATCAAGTCTTGATCGTTGAGGATTAGTTTGCAAAAAGTAATAACATGTGATATGTAGTCCAGATGTAGACCAGCTTCAAAAGAAATAGACTTATCCTGAGAAAAGAAGGATCACACTTGCTGTTTAAACACAGCAGCCAGTCCAATAAGTTTCATTTATTACTGGAGAAGGTGCACATCCAGTTAGAAGAAAA
This sequence comes from Anolis sagrei, assembly GCF_037176765.1. Lineage (NCBI taxonomy): Eukaryota > Metazoa > Chordata > Lepidosauria > Squamata > Anolidae > Anolis > Anolis sagrei. The sequence continues at coordinate 142,258,459 of NC_090022.1, forward strand.
GGAATAGCAATATAGTTATAAACATGTTTACTTCAAAGCATGACTTCAGTTAAACATTCTCTTAAATATGTATAGGGCTGAAACAAGGTAGAGTGATCTTACACCTAATTTTAATCAGATTACACATAGTTATTTAAATGATTCATTTGTTCACCCAGTACATAGTACAAGCGTGGGATTTGCCACAGAAAGGGTAGTGGCTGCCAATTTGGATGGCTTTGAAAGATTAAACAAATGCATGAAGGATAAGGCTATAAATGGCTACAAATCACATATTATTTCCAGTATCGGAAACTGAAGCCTGTAAACAGGACACAAACAATATGTGGCCTCTTGTTCACACACGCCAATGACTCATATTCAAAGATATAAGAGAAGCTCATGGCATTGTGACTCTTAATCCAAAACATTGCTTTATGCCTTTATATCCATGGGTAAGAATGGAGGCCAATGCTTAAATCAGTTCTAAGAAGCAAATCCTTAGCTAGGGAATTCTATTTTCAGATTGTTTTTTGTTTGTTTTCTAAAGGTTTCTCAGAAAACCACTGGCAGTGCATGCATTTCAGTCCTTATTCTGTCTAGGCTACAATGCCTTTTCCATTGATCTAATGTCTCAACAAGATGATGATAGGTGGAGAAGTCAATACAGTATCTTGCCAAGTAATCTTCAACAGTGCAGGGTAACATTAAAAGATCTTGCACCTAAAATTCAATACATGTTATAAATTCACCTGAAAAATAATGAAATTCCCTCTCTATGAAACATAGCACTAGTTCACCAGTTCAGTAAAGTGTGCCACAGACAGTATTCCAATGAAACCTCTCCCCTCCTCTTACACACACATGCTATTTTTATAGTCTAAGTAAAGCCAACTAACTAGTTTTCCGCCATGTTTCAACAAGAATGATAGTATATTCTTTAGGCAAAATTAAACTGAAAGGTTTAGATATACCAAGCATGCTGGTAGACTGGACGTTTATTCTTGGAGGGACCCAGAATGGCTCCTTTCTCATGCCTCCCTTTCCAATGTGGAAGAATAGCTGTGATGGTGACTTCCAATAGGCTCTGTTCCCTCAGTCATTTACTATAGATGTAGGGCTGGTTGTGTTCTGACACTTGTTGAGTACTGAGTGGAGAAGGAATTGGATGCACCTCAAGTATATCAGTATTTCACTAGGGACCCAGAAGCAACCAGAACTTGTCTGAGATAGCCCTTTGCCCAGTCAGTGGTTTGGAAGATGACATTGTTTCAGTTTCCACTAGAGCCACAGATTCAAAGTCTAGCATGCCAAACTTTCCATAAGATCAATAAGACACAGATAGGTTAAAGACAAAATCAGATACTTTATTATCAAAGATCAAAGAGGATGTCAGCAGAAATTGTATTCTCAAAGAATTGACATACCGCAATTGCGAACATACAGATTTATTTATAGTATTTTGACAGCTATTCAGGACTACTGCATTGGCTTCTAGTTGGTCTGAAAAGGTGGCCAGCTAGGATTCACTGCATGGCTCATCTGGGGCTCAGTCCAACATCATCACTGGTTAGTCCCAGTCATGGCAGGAAACATTAAGGAACTGTCATTTGATTATTTTGAATATCTATGTCCATTTATTGATTAACCCAGAAGAGGGTCATGATAGGAAAGGAATGTGGTGGGGCAAATGATAATGGGCTAAAATGGATTTTGATATCCCAGCTCTGGTTGATACAATGGTTTTGTGTAATCTCATTATGTGCCCCACATGTCCTCTGGGATATTGTGAGGGAAATTATGTTAACTAAGATATTGCCATCCCCTGAGATCTGAGGTGTGTAAGGTGTGTGTAGCATCTGAGGGGGGGGGGGGTGTTAATGAAAATAACACTAAAATGGAGGATGAAGTTTGTGCTGGTGCCCTAATTCATCCATGGGGCCACAGAGTTCATTATTTTGGAGTCTGGTTTTTGACAACAATGTTGTGCCTGGTAACCCTATAGCTAATGCTGTACACCAGTAGTTGTGCTAGCAAATGTCTGTTGTTCCCAACTCAATCCATAGGGTAAGAAGCAAATATGATAATAGTGGTGAGGATGGTGAACAAGCTCCTGGCAAATGTGAGAGAAACTGAGCTCTCTTCTGCTTGCTGTTCTGTCTCCATAGAGTGGTTATAAAGTATCACAAACACTAATTTAGTTCTCACTTAGCGAGAAAACTTAACATAGTACAGGGGTGGCAATGTTATAAAAGCATGCACTCTTGCTTAGGGGTGTAAATTGTTGCTTATTTCATTCTTTCATGAAAGGACAAAGAATTTCAAAAGTATTCCTACTGGTCTAAGTTAAAAGATACTTTGCATCTACAGTATTTCAATTTTATTTTGTATTTTGAGCTTTGTCTTTAAAATGTTGTATCATGCAAAAACATTTTTATGCACATATCAGTGTCCTTTGCACAGAAAATACACTCTTTTTGCCACATTTCCTCATGTTTTTGAATAAAACCATTAAATGTTCGCAAAAATATTGGCAAGGCAGCGGTTGGTAATTTTTTTTCAAGACAACCTTTTCCCTCAAGGATGAAAAAATTAGCAAGTCTTCTTTGCCTCTTGACCCTTGTTCTTAAAATGGATTGTGGAGATTATAACATTGGCTTCTGCTCCCCACATAGACGCTGCAGGCTAGATTCTGGGGTATTAAATAAAAAGGTGTATTACTCAAACACTATGCAATTCTAACTCAAGGATGAGCAAAAAAACAGATCTGAATCTAATAATACACCTCTGGGTAATGACCGTAGATTTACAAGATTTTCTGACTCCCAAAGTTTAGCAGCAGCAATACAATGATCCTACCCTCCCTCAAAAGAAAAAAATTGCAGCAAAATGTTTGGGGTTATCCTTCAATGGAAAGAAAGATTATTGTATGGAAGAGAAATGACGCAAATTCTTTGGAAAAAGAGCAAGATATACACATAATGAAAGAGATATAAATAAAGGGGATTGCAGTTGCCAGCCAACTAGTACTGTGAGCACAGCCAGCTCTACTGAAAAAGTGTGAGACAGGGGAACATGGGGGAAAGCAGTTTTAGCTTCACCTCTGGGGAAAATCTTACAATGACTACTGTTAGTAGATATGTTTGTGCCCATACACAAATAGCCCTTGTAGCACTGAGCAGGAAAATATCAGCAGTAATCCAGAAGTCAAAATATATGAGGCAGCTTTCATTCATGATGAAACAAGCATTTCTAGGACAGGCTATGACTAAAAATACCATTGCACACCTTATCTAAGATGAAAGCCATTTGCCAAACATTGTCTGAATTTGCCATGATCCACCTATACAGTATGACTTTATTAAATTTCATGTTATCACTTCTAGATCTGTCATTTCATATATCACTCACAATTGATAGGTGCTTTAGAAGTTCAAGGGAATTTAATAAAGTTAAGAAACAGATTAAGGAAGCATTTTGAATTATATCGATATTGTGGTCATGTTGTCGTTACATGCTTTTCTGTTGACTCTGACTGACATTGACCCTATCCTAAAGTTTTTGTTGCTGGATATATTTAGAGAAGTGTTACCATTGCCTCCTATGAAAGAGTTCAACTTGACCAAAGTCAACCAACCTCGATGGCTAGGCAGGGATTTGAATCCTGATCACCTGGAATCCCAGTCCAACTCTCAAACCCTGTGCCTTCATAGCTATTGTTGTGGAAATGCCAGAAAGAAAAAGGGTGGAACTCCAAATTTCATCATCATCATCATCATCATCATCATCATCTTTAATTACTTATTAAACACAATTTATCCAATTTGAGGAACTGAGGGCCACATCTGCATGAGGTCAGAAGGCTATGGTATTCCAAAGGGATTTTTCAAAAATGGAGAAGGGAGGTGTAGAGAGGAGAGAAGTTAATTTGAAATAGAAATTTTGGCATCTATCCTCCTTTTCTTGACCTTTTCTAAGGTTCAGTCCCCTTCCTACAGGGATGATGGTGATGATTATGAAGATGATTATGAAGATGATGAAGAGGAGGATTATTTAACCCCCTCCCCCTTCTTTCTTCATCAGGACCCAAAGCAGCTCACAAGTCTAAAAACAATGCAATCTGATACTATCCCAATGACCTCATCTGATGGGCTAAAATTTGGCAGCATATGCCAGTTCCCCATTTTGCGACAGAGCCCACTGGCTCCCATCTCATGGCATATATCTACTTCAGGTGGGGCTGCGTGGCAAAACTAAAGTGGAACCGGTATACACTGTGGCGGCAGCAACATGGGAGACTTGCCATGTTGTATAGACATCAATGGGGGAAGCCGGGCAGTGACCCCCCCCCCCCCTTTGGATGGGGTAAGGGGGAATCTGGCAATGCAGAGTGTGTGGTGATGGGTTGTTCCACCCCCCACCCCCCACCAGATTTACCACAATGTGGCTATTCCAGTGACAAATGTGATGAGGGCCCAATTTATTATTAATTTGTTTACTATATTTATATCCCACTTTCTCTCAGCCCAAGGGGGACTCAGAACAGCTTACAACATGGCAATATTCAATGCTGCATATACAATCAAATAAAATATGTTAATTATATATATAAAAGTCAACAAAAGTCCAAGGGGGAAAAATGAATGGCAGTTTGATTTGTATGAATGTCATTATTCATTTTTTCCACTTTGTACATTTGTTCATACACAAATAACTGGACTTTCATGAAATGGAAATGCCAGTGGTTGAGAAATAATAATAACAAAAACAACAACAACCACAGCAACAGGAACAAGGGAAAAAGCTCTAAGTTTTTTTTTCTCTTAATCTCCCTTTTCAATGTTATGCCTCTGGCAAAAAAAATGCCCATGTTTGACCAAAACTGAATGGGGTATATATATTATTTGCTTAAAGATTTATTATTTGATTTTTTTTTTACTGCTGTAGGATTAATGTTTACTTAGAACTCATTCCAAGTGCTTTGGGTCTAGAAATTGAGCTGTAAATCTCAAAGGAAAATTCAAGTACTTTCTCAAGCTGAATGGATCATAAATACTGTAAGAAGCAGCCTATTTTGCAGTAATTTCACTTAAAACTACAATGGATAACACTACTAGAGCAGTCCGCTTCATGGAGCTGCCTAGCACTGGCTGTAAGGGTTCAGTTGTTTGCCTGGTAATAGATGCATGTAAAGTGGATATGTCTATGATTTCAAAACCTTACATATACTTTACATATATTATTACTCATGCTATTTACTTATTCAGTATTAAAATTTGAGTGAAGATTATTCATTTTAGGAGCAGCATGTGAGCAGCAAAAAAAATCCTGGTTTGTTTTAGAAACACAAGTTTGGATGTAATTTTTTGATTATTATATGAGAGAGCCATTATATCCTGTATGGTGTAGGAAAATCTTAATCCCATTTAAGGTGGACCCTACCATAGTGAGGATGAGAATGCTACAAGTAGCAAGTTGCATGTGTGAATCAGGGATCAACAAAGGTGGACAGAGCTTTATGTCACTCCACATTACTTTGAAGGCATTATTTTTCAGAGGAGGCAGTGTATCAATTCAGCTGTGAATTACTGACAAAGGCATGCCTAGATACTTACTTAGATTATTTATTGATTTAATTTAATTCAATTCATTTTATTTAATTCAACGATTTGATTTATTATGTACCAGAGATGGACGGTTAAGCTATATTTGGGAGTTGTTTATGGACACACTAATAATGAGTATGAAAAATAAAAGGCAAAGTGTCACATTTGCACTCACCAAAACTTTTGTTACTTAGGGTGAAGCTATACTGTTTAGTTAATGCAGTTTGATGTCACTTTAACTGCCGTGGCTCAATACTATGGGATCCTGGAGCTGTAGTTTGATGAGACACCAGCACTTTTTGAGCAAATGATAAATGCCTTGTAAAACTACACCTTCCAGGATTCCATAACATTGAGTCATGGCAGTTAAAGTGGTGACAAACTGCATTCTTGCTACAATGTAGATGCACCCCCGGTTTGTTTTCCTTTAAAATACTCTCAGAACCAGCAATATATTTATGAGAGAAAAGATGGGAAATAATGCTTACAATTTTTTAAAAAATGCAAAACAATATTTTCCATTAATTTTCCATTTTTTAAAAAATAAATCTCTGTGAATCTATAAACAAATAACCTCAATCCGAATAGTTATTATATGGTATCTTCATAGTCAGGATCTAAGCTACTTGTGATCAGCAACAGAATACCACTGGAATTGCATGCCAAGATAACAAAATGATTCTGGTATTTAGGGCTCAGACTGAAATGTCAGGACTTAACTGTGAACGTGATCAAATTATTCTGTTGACATACGGCAGTCCCATGAGTATATTTTATCACTCAGAGGAACATAATATTCTGTGCTTAATATTTTGCCTCCTTTGCACAGATGTTTCTGACAGAAATTAACACATGAAAATGGGTTTGAATTCATCATCTGCTTCCTTTGCGGTGAACAATAATTCCTAACCCCATAAACCATGCATGAAGAGTTTTAATTTAAAACATGACCAATACATAAGGTTAAGCATTAGCTCCAAAAATAGCTATAGGAAATAAGTAAGGAATTATTTAGCAACTTACAATTTTCATTATTCCAGACAATCATTCAAAACATATTTATGGATTAGCAGGGGGTTGAGAATATAACTCTGGCAACTGGTACTTACCTAGAAGGATTAGTTGTTGTGGCAAGAGTCTGCAACCAACTGGTCCATCATAAGGAGCAGGTTACAATTACGTTTAACTATTAGACTGAGGAGTTTTCAGTCTGAAATCAGTCTGTTGATTTCAGATGTTGAGAAATAATAGCATGTTATGGGGTATTTCATTCATTACAGTTGAATTTTTATCAACAGGATGGGGAGGTCTTTTGGGACTTTCTACTAGGGTCAGCAACAGTGTTCCTTCTTCTTGCATATGAGACTTGAAAAAATATGCATTTTCAGCTTGTTGGACAAAACAGAAGAATTTTGTTTCCTTTTTTCTTGTTTATTCCTTGAGTGGGTTTTGAAACATGTATGCATGCACCTGTGAGGATTAAAATTTTAACCCAAACTTCCTTACTACAGTTTACACATTTCTATGAAATGCACATAATTGGAATGTTATCACTGTGGCTTTTTAGAAGAGTCTACTTGAGGACTACTCAAAGCAGCATTGGATGGGCTCTGTTTGTGTTTGTGATTAATAAGTTCTTGTTTTTAGAGTTTTTGCATTTATGATTAGGAAGTCGGTCCTGTTTGGCTTATTGGGTTTCAGTATGCCTTGATTCAGAACAGGAAAATAGACTAGTTTGGTGCAAAGGCAGGAGATTCCCAAAGACCAATATTTGAGCAAAGAGTAGAAGATCTGTTTCCCGCCTTCTTCAAAAACAACAAGTCTTAGTCTTGCATTCAGTGGCAGCCAGAGACTTTCACATCAGTGAGGCAGTGAATCTGGCCTAAGCATTATTCTAAATTTCTTTTGAATGGTGCTGAACCTAAGATGCTGAACCTTTTAGGTAAAAGAGTCCAGCTCTTTGGAGAGCTCCCATAAGCATATTCAGGTTAAAACTCAGTGTGGATTCATTGACCTGTTGACATGGAAGCTGCTACTGCTGCTTCTTTTGTTGGTGATGGGAACTCTCACAGGGGAAGGAAAATCATTGACAAGATGTCTCTCCATGCAGAAAGAATGTCTTCACCAAATCTCAGCAATGCCAAAATGTTTTCGCAGTCCTTTCTTTACATACTTTATACTGTTTTGTGTTCTGGGACTGGACATAATGAGTTAATTTTGTCATAATTTGGCTGCAATTTAATATAGCCTCACTAAAACTTTTGGAATTCATAATAACCATAATAGTCTTTTTAGTTCTTCAGTCTTCTTTATTCTCAAAGACATTCAGAGGTGTGTGAGATATTAATTCAGCTTATTTTCACAACAAGCAAGCAATGTTAATCTCAGGCTAGGGGCCCTTCCACATTACAAAATTATGCCACTATGATTCCACATTAATTGACATGGCTGACATGGTAACTTACATGGCTGCATCTTATGAAATGCTGGGATTTTTAGTTTAGTCAGGCACACCACTCTGAATGAGAAAATTCAGAAAATTCAGAGAAAACACTCTGAATGAGAGTTTTAAATATCCATCCCTAAAGTATAAATCTCAAGAACTCATAGGATGGAGCCATTACAGATAATGTGGAATCATTGCTCTATAATTAGAAATATGAAAATATGCTTATAACAGCAGTTAATTATAGGGATGTGGGACAATTGAAGGATACAGTGGGTCCACCATATCCATGTGAGTTTGGCTCTGGGAACCTCCATGGATTCAAAAAACTGGAAATGATCATGCCTCATATTATTAAATGGCAGTAACATGAATGTGCCTGCTTCAGAGTATCTTCATTCACATTGCCACTGGGTTTTGAGGAAAGCCCCAGAAATATTAGATCCAAATACATTTGATACTGAAATATATTATTAAAGTTACATCCTGTCTGAACTACTGCAATGCTCCCTAAATGGGCCTGCCTTTGAAGATAGTTTGGAAGCTTCAGCTGGTTCAGAGATCAGTGGCCAGATTCCTAACTGGAGTGCCATACATAGAGAGAACCACCCCTATGTTGCGGCAGCTTCACAGGCTACTGGTGTGCTTCCGAGCTAAATGCAAAGCGCTGTTTATTATCTATAAAATCCAAAAGGATTCAGACTAAGACTATTTGACTAACCACATTTCCGAATATAAACCGGCCTGGGCACTGCGGTCTGTGGAGGAGGCCCTGCTTTCGGTCCCACCCCCGTCTCAAGCAAAGTTGGTGGGAACAAGAGGGGGGGGGGGGTTTCTGTGATTCACCTTCCCCCATCTCTGGAACTCTGGTTTAATAGATTTATATGCTATATTTAATTATTTAAACTTTGTGAGTAGTTGTTATAATTTTTATAGATGTTTTATTCAGGGGGCTATTTGTTCATTTTGTATTGTTTTATGGCATTGAATGTTTGCGATTCTTTGGTGGAAACTGCCTGAATCCACTCAGGGAGATAGGGCAGGTTATACATAAAGCTGTTATTATTATTAAATGTAAGATGAGACTGGAGTAGCATAAATTAAAAAAATCAACATGCTGATTAAGGAGAAAGGTTTTACTAGTTTTAGGAAATATTGGGACATGTTCATTGTTTTATCACAACACCAATGGGGACATGTATCATCTGTGGGATTCATTAATTAGTGCAGTGTTGTCAAAAGTAGCAGAGTGATCGCATTATCTTTAGAGGGTGTAGACTAATAAGAGATAACAATTGTTGGATGAGAAGTTTGTAGTTTTTCTTTCTTTTATAGTTGCTTAGTTGTAGTTCAGTTGTACTGTACAATATGTTGTGCAATTTTGCCAGTTTTGTATATCTAAAATGCCTGCTTTGTGAGTTTTATTTTATATCTTCTTTGACGAAAAATGGTTTTTAAAACAATGATAATATACTGGGGCATTCAGATCAGGGGTCAACTGCATTTGTGAATCTGGAGCTGAAGAATTTGGAAGGTCTACTGCACTTCACTTCCCTGACTTACAAACAGGATGCTCCACTGCAGTCATTTTGGTGATCTTTGAAAAGGGCTATTGGAAATACATGACAAAACTAAGAACACTGGCAAAGAAGATCCACTATATAGTACAAAACCTTAGCTTTTGCGTTATATGTTTTAAAGCCAGTAAACTAATCTCCATCTCTAATTGAATCCAGTGAGAACCTGGAAGTGTCATACAGCCCTTCTGAGCAAAATCTGTTGTTTTTTTTCTGATGAAGACAGGAGAATCCTTTACAGACAAAACAGATTGTAGGAAAGACCTCTAGAGCCCTGTATCCTCCAGCTAGCCATTGTTCTTTCCACAAAGCCATTAACCGTGGCATTAACTACAGTATATGAATGAAAGTCAGAAAATTACAGCCAAAAGGCTGCATTAGAGGAAACTCTTTTTTTCTCACTCATTCTACAGAATGAGGCTGGATGTATGTATGTTGCCATTAAATATGAGGTACAGATGCACACCTGCCCAGCCTGTGGTGCAAAACATAGAATAAAATGCTACTCTCTAATGTCTGGGGCCAGTATAATTTATATTTCTCTTTTCAGATGAAGTTCAGTGACAATGATTATTGGTATATGGAGGGATTTTGCATTTTGCAAACATTAAAATGAAGGGTGGTACCAAAGTTTGGAACTAAGGACTTTTGCTGCATCCAAATGGCAGTCATGCCATTTGGAAAGGGAACCAACCCCTTCACTTCCATTAACATCAATTTAGTGCAGTTTGTAATTGGCTTTTCCCCAAAATTGCTCTCCATGGTTTTTCTAACATCTGCTTCCCTCATTCCCAAATTTGCCTCTTGAGTGTGGAGTGTACTAGTGGTATGGAGAACAGTTTAGGATTAATTCCTGAAAGCAGCACAGTGCCACTGCCAAATATATCCAGGAGTTTCCATGAATGATCAATCAATTTTTCCATATCAGGAGCAACTTGAGAAACTGCAAGTTGCTTCTGGTGTGAGAGAATTGGCCGTCTGTAAGGACGTTGCCCAGGGGACACCCGGATGTTTTGATGTGTTACCATCCTTGTGGGAGGCTTCTCTCATGTGCCCACTTGAGGAGTTGGAGCTGATAGAGGGAGCTCATCTGCACTCTCCCCGGATTCGAACCTGCAACCTGTTGGTCTTCAGTCCTGCCGGTACAGGGGTTTAACCCACTGCACCACCAGGGGTTGAGTTACTTACCTCCTTGAAGTGAGGTACAATATTTTAAATAGAAAGTAGCTAAAATGTTATATTGCTCTATTGATGTTAATGCCACCAAGTCAACTTTGACTTATAGAGACCCCATGAAGGAGAAACTTCCAAGTCACCCTATTGTCAACAGCCCTGCTCAGGTCTTGCAGACTCAATGTCATGACTCATTGACTGAATCTGTATGGTTTTAAAAAACAAACACACACATTATACTATTAAAAGCAGATTATTTAAATCCATTAAAATCCATTTAAAGCATCAGACAGCCATGTGGTTTAAAAAAAAAAGCAATCAAAGGCCCACGTAAATGATTAGTCTTAGCGTACAAGTGGAAAGAAAACATGGATTGGGGTGGGGGCTACCTGGACATCCTATGGAAAAGGCTTCCACAGTCATAGAGAAGGCTCTCTCATGTGCCTTTCACAAATATGCTTGTGATTATGGTGGGACTGAGAGAAAACTCTCCCCTGAAAATCTTCAGATCAGCTTGCCTAAAGAACAGTGCTCTTTAAGATAATCTGGGGCTTGGCCCCAGAAACAATGGAATCCCCTGTCCTCCCCTTGCATCTTACAATCACCTACAGTATAAAGCATTAGTGTTCCCATTATGCCATGGAAATTTTAAATTAGGCATTTTCCCTGCAAGGTAAGTTTGAGAAAGGAAGGAAAGCAAGGAACACTGGAGATATGCTTATAAGTTATGGCAAACCAGAGAGTTAATTCTTTGAAAAATTTTCTTCTCAAAGGAAGGAAGAAGTTGTTTTAATTATTTTCTTCCCACTGTATAAATGTCTTCAAAAACAACACAGTTCTACATGTGAATTTTCAATTCAGGACTTTTTTCTCGCAAAATATGCACATGGTTGTTTTACATAGAAAAGAGCATTTATGCACAGAAAATTTCATTTCCTGAGTACAAAATCTGTTTTTATGCATCGAGCAAATCCCATTTTACAGTGTTTTCTTTTCCAGGAAATAATATTTTTAAAACATATACACAAGTATTAGTTTCAGATTTGGAAATATTATTTCTTGCTCAGAAAAATGCTTAAGCAACATATGTCATTTGATTTTGCATAAACACTATTTGGCAGACAAAGCTAAAGGCCTTGTAAAGCTACAACTCTATTGATTCCATAACATTGAGCCATTCCAGTGAAAGTGGTGTCAAACTGTTATTTTGGCAGTGTAGATGCACCCTAAACCTCTAGCATTTCTAAGATGAAAATAAAGTTTCATGAATAAATGTATATGGGATGTGGATATGCAAGAAATAGCAAGTTATCTCAAGAGCAAATATTTTTTTTAAAATATAATTTTATTAGAAATTTTCATATAATAAAAAGGAACCAAAAAAAAAAAAAGAAAAGAAAAGAAGGGAAGGGGGAAAAAAGAAAAAGAAGAAAAGGAAGAAGAAAATGAAATTTAGCTTCAGTATTTCCAGTCTGCACTGCAAACATTTTAAATGAGAACAAACGTACTGAACGGCAATATTATATACATATTGGTCTTTGAATAGATGTCTTATATTTAAGGGCATCTGAGGAAAAAAGAGATGCCCAAATCAATATTTTAATAAGGCAGAAAAAACCCCTAAAGAACCTCTCTGTCCTTTTCCTCTCTTTATTCCCAGACAAACAGACTCAAAAACTTCATCTTATGTCTATTTCTCTCATTCAAAAGGACACAGCGAGAAAGAGATTCAAATACACACACCCACAATGTCTACTTCTGTCCACTCTGCCCTTGCTGCTTCTGTAATGAGCGGGTAATGTGATTTCTGAGTAGGTGGTGCCCTGAGCTATTAGTTCCTAAATTTCTCCCCTTCCTCAACAGCTTTGGGTTTCAACTACACAGATGTGAGAAACTAAGCATGCTCTGCCAGATGTCAAAACTCCTTTGAGAGCACAGATAATATTTGGCCCCATCTTGCAGGTGAGGAAAGCCTCTTGCATGCAAGAATAGCATGAGAGTTTATATTCCTAGTGCCTGCACAGGTTTTCTCGGTATTCAGAAACCATAATAAGTTCACTGCCTCCACTTAGCAAATTTGTAATTAGTGAACAGGGTTCACAGACCAGATGGCATGACTTCTGCATTGGCTTCAGACCTGATGCTTTGTCTTATGTGAGCTGAGTAAAAAAGGATCAAGAAAAAAATGTTCAGAGTTTGTATTCATTTAACAAGCTTACTAGATTGATTTGTTTTCTCAAATCAGTTGTGTTCAAGCAAAGAGAGATATGAAAAATCTGTGCTACAACGTAACTTTGACTCCTGGAAATATAACATTTAGCATTCGTTCCAAAGATGTCTTTGCAAGATGGGATGTCTGAAATGATATTACGGGCAGATACAGCTCCATCGTGCCCAGATCTGGAAGCGGATGCAAGTTCCTCCATCCACCCAAACTATCATTGCCCTGGCCTCAAAGGAAGAGGAGAACTGGCAATATCTAATGGACTTAATTCCATCCACGCCACCATTCCTCTTTCCTTGGGTGTCCTATTTTTATTTAGATTGTAAACCTGGGGACAGGAAACTGTCAAATTAACTAATAGTTAACAATTCTGATATTATCTGTGGATGAAGTGCAGCTAACTACCATCAAGTCACCTTGGACTTATGGTGAGCCCACTTATAGGGCTATTCTAAATTTGGGCTAGCATGACTCCATCTTTGGAGTCAAAAGTAAAATGCTTTAAGCAAGATTCTTGCCTCTGTGAGCAAAACAAGCTAACCGCAAGATGTTCCATAGTTTTGGAACCTCTTGCTCAAAATAGTTTTTGAAATGTCTCAGGACTCCACCACATCCCCTGTTCCAAGGAACAGAACTGCAGGACTGGGAGGTTTCAGAGAACAGACCACTTGCATCCTGAAGATAGGAGTTGCTAAAATAATTCCACAGAAAAAGCAACTCTTGACATTGTACCCTACCCTAGGCATTTTGCTTGGGACATAAAACCCTGGCTTTTATGCATTCTGAGCTCCCTTTGCAAGCAAGTGTGCCCTATGGATACACAGATTCTGAATAAAGTAGCATTAAACCAAATTCAGCGAATGTCATTTATGGCTGTCTGGAAGTCAAGCTTCAGCTCTTGGAGGACAAGCTGATATCATGAATGAAAGACCTCCAGGAGACCCTACTCAGTCCTACTCAGACCTTGCAGACTCAGGGCCATGCCTTCTTTGAGTCTATCCATCTGGAATGTATTAGCTGTAGAGAAGGGTTTAAGTACATGAAAAAAGAAAGAATAATGATAACATCACTCAGAAAAGAAGAAAAGTACTGCCAAAAATGACAAAAGAAAATACTTAATTACAAATTTTTGGATATATTAATTTATATTATAATTCAAATTTGCAAGTCGTTACTAGAAGTAAAGAAACAATACATCTCACTCTAGTGAGGAGGCTTGTAACTAGATGACCGAAATACCCACTTGGTCTGTTGTCCCGGTGTCCCCACACAATGGACAATACCAAGGCCTTTGTCTCCTTTTGTTCTTTATTTTTACACCAGATTTGAACAAGACAGTACCCTGAATAGAAGAAAAAATCAAGGAAGGAATGCCTCCTTACAGATAAAGAGGTTGCCTCTAAAGTAGAACGAACAACTATTCTAAGAGTCACCTATGAACTTTTCATTAAAAGGAATGCCACTCAAGAGAGAAGAATATAACTCTTGTGCTATGACCTAGGTCAGAAGAGGCCCTCAGTTCACCTGTACATGACAATTTCCCAAAATACTTCAAAAAATGTGCTGCCATTTTTTTATCTAAAACATAATTTTCAAGATAGATTGGGAGGCTGGTCTCCAAATTCTCCATGTCTCCAATTTAAGTGAAGGGTTCACCTCCACCTAGTAAAAGAATACATCTGTGGAACTGCTTTCTTTACCCCTTAGGGAACAATTAAACGCACCAAGACCAGGGGCCTTTTACACTCTAATGCAGTGGTTCTCAACCTGTGGGTCCCCAGATGTTTTGGCCTTCAACTCCCAGAAATCCTAACAGCTGGTAAACTGGCTGGAATTTCTGGGAGTTGTAGAAGATACTACTAACTGCCATGGCTGCATCCTATAAAATCTTAGCCGGCTTGTAATTTGGTGAGAGGCACTAGATGAACTCCCTGTTAGAGAATTGTTAAGGCTTCTGCCTAAACTGCCAATTCAGGATTCCCTAAGATATTTATGTAGCAGTTAATGTGGTATCAACATGCTATAATTGTGTAGTGTGAAAAGGCCAGAAATGCAATCAATGGCTAACCATGATGGACAAACATTCTGAATACCATTTCTACTTTTTATACTTTCCTAGATATGAGTGGTGCTGCAGTCCCTTTGGTACCACTCATATCTAGGAAAGTATAAGAAGTAGAAATGGTATTCAGAATGTTTGTCCACCATGGTGAGCCACTGATTGCATTTCTGGTCCCCACCTCTATTCATTTCAATTTTAAAAAATCAGACAAATTTTGGGCACCAAATCATAGGAAAAATGGCCTTAAATCACAGTGATGTGCCTTTTTATCTTTCCCTGCAAACTCCATCTCCCAGAAAACTGACTTCTAGCAATAAATCAGCCCAAATTTGATCCAGCTATTAAAAACTTTTTCCCATAACCTGGTCAATGTATTTATTTTGTAAGTATGAAACACGAGGTTTCCACATCACATCACATCACAAGATTAGGCTTGCTTTTAACATTCGATTGTTATTGAGTACTTAATTTTGTAGCAAATCAAGACTGCCCTGGGACTACAATTAAATGCTGTTTATGTAACATATGACAGTGGAAGTGTGAGTTTAGAGCCTTCCTAAGGTTTTTATTTTGGAAGAATTCAGCATGTGTGTTGGAGCCTTGTGGAGTTTGAGCTGTGCCAAATATCTAAACTTGTTCTCTTTAGATATTTTTATCACTAGTACTGAACTATTATTTTCTTTGAGTTTGGACTTAGTGGTTTAGTATCTCTAGGGTGCCATTTTCCTTTGGAAACGGGGTGAACATAACAAAGATTAAGTTCATTCGGTCCTACAGGTCTCTTACTCCACATTTTTATTTTCCCCAGAAGGAAGACACAGCTTTATGAGTAGAACAACAACTTTATGAGTCTCCTGCAAATAAATTCGGCCAAATGTGAAACAGATTGCTTAAAAAAATTATCTGGGGTGATATAATTCAGACCCAACAAAGTACCTCAAGGTATCTCCAGCAATTGATTAGTTGTGCACGAGTCTGTCCTGTTGCTGAGACAAAACACACTTCCAAATTGTGTGTTATCTATTAGATTCTGCCCAGGTAATTTCACACCACATAATTCATTTCCAGCTTGAATAAAAAACAACTTCCTTCCACACTAATAAGGTGACAAAGTTAAATGTATTGCAAGTAACCATCTTGTGTAGGCAGCGTGCTTTATCAACTTGATTCAGGTTATTTAAATGCTTTAGATTCACTGAAAAAGAATAATCAACACTTCCTATAGCCTTGACAATGTGGAGAATACAGGAAGGGAAGACCTGTCAGGAAAACCTGTTAAACACTCCATTAAAGTGTCTAAATTACTACATTCTGTTGAATTTTTCAAAATTTGCAGGGCACTTTAACCTACTTAATGGAATTTCAATCATCACAGTGAAGTAATCTTTCCAAAATGCTAACTTTACTCAAATAGACCCAAAATACATTTCTTGTATCCAGATGGAAAAGGCATTCACATTTTATTTCATTACCTAGCTTGCAACAGATGATCAGGTATCTTGCCCAAGGTGTAATGTTTACCCTCTTTCATGCCACAGATATACATAGGAAATACCAGTATGCATTGGGCCAAACTGGGAGCAGGGACCTCCACCACCATTCCAGAATAAGATTCCAGCATAGTCTACAAGCCACCACAAACTCATTTGAATGCCACGTAGCCTCCAATTGTTCTGTTGTATTTCAATTAATCCTTTGCCAGCCCACTTTTTCAGCTACTTTTTAGTAGTAGTAGTAATAATAATAATAATAATAATAATAATAATAATAATACAGAAAGGCATAAGGCACTATTAAAATACATATAACATGCACACAGGTAAAATGCAGCTTAAATTTTACCAAAAAAATGCAGGTTTTCCAAATTAAAATTTATTGGAAGAGATAAGTCTTACGCTGATGAAAAGATCCTCTGGGTGATGGTTGCCAGGTGGGTTCTGGATGGTAGGGGTAAATGGCCCCCAAGGGATCTAAGTGTCCTAAGGAGAGGATTGTGTGGGAGATGGCAATCCTGTAAGTAACCCAGACCCAAACCATGTAGGACTGGAAAGGTCAAAACTAAGATTTTGTACTTTGTTCCAATTTGTTTCTCCCACCCACTTCCTCTTTTGTCCTCAATTTACTTCCATTGCTGCAAACTGACTTCAAAGTGTAAAAGTAATTTCATCTTGCCCTTCAGACTGAAGCAAGAGCAAACCATAGCTTCTGTGTCCTTCCTCTTCAATAACTTTTGCTATATTGGCCATACACTAGTGTTGCTTGGCTATTTCATTTTTCACCTCTGAAATGTTGGAGGATCTAATGCCAACCTTCTGTTTTGGATATAGCCTCCACAGTTGCATTTTGTAAAGTTCTTATTCCACACACAGGAAGATAGTGAAAGAAAAAGACTTAATGTTACCAGGAACAAAGGCATCCTTTTGAGGTACCAACCAAGAAAAAGGAAACTCCTAGCATTATGTCCCAACGCACTTTATCAGAGACCTAGGATATCTACAAGCCCATCCCCCTCCAAACACTCCACCTGGTCACGCCCAGTACTTTTTAAACTTTATTATTACATTTGGCCCCGCCATTGTTTTTCATTGTGTCATTGTGTGTTGTTAATGCTATTGCTTTGTTTTTTGAGATATCTTGTTGTTGTTATTGTTATTGTTTTTACTATTGTATTTGGGTTCGGCCTCTTGTAAGCCGCAACGAGCCCTTCGGGAGATGGTAGCGGGATACAAATAAAGGTTTATTATTATTATTGTTATTGTTATTATTATTATTATTATTATTATTATTATTATTATTATATTATAAAAAGATCAATGCTTACAAGCTTGTTTTTCATACTTCAAGAATTTATTTGTGAAAATTTCATGTGCAAGAAGCACTCCCCTTTACAAAAATAAATACTACACTACATTGTTTTGCACTTCAATATTTCACAAAAAACCTGTTTTGACACATATTTTCACAGAAAATGTCTTTAAATACCTTTAGCATTTTTGAAAAGACACACAAGAAGCTATTTTTCTGCTGAGTGAGGAGAAAATATTAGAAATTACTTGTTTTTTATGTGAGAAGGCAAAAAGAAAATATTTACCTCTCTATATAAAGTCATTCCTCGACATTTGTGAATTTTTCAGATTATTGATTATTCACAGATTTGATATGGTCTGTCTTGGAATCAATTTCCTGAGAAATTGACCATAGAGTCACACTGGAGGACCTAAACAAGTGTTATCTTATGTTTAAAAAGTCAGTTTTTATTGTGATGTTCCCACTTAGAAAAGAATGCAATACTCACAAAAAATCAACACAGGTTTCACAAAAACAAGACATGGGCACTAGACAGGTCTACCTTTAAGTGGACTTTTAATTGGTTGAGCAAATGAACCCTTAAGGTATTCATCAAAGGCTCTTCTTTGTCCTGGAGATAAATGAACAGTGGAATGACATAGTGCACTGTCCTGGGCCCAGTGCTATTCAACATCTTCATCAATTACTTGGGCGATGGAATGGAAAGCATGCTCACTAAATATGCAAGCGAATACCCCAGAGGATGGGATCAGAATTTAAAATGGCCTTATCAAATTAAGAGAACTGGGCCCAAACATACAAAATGAGTTTCAACAGGGAGAAATGTAAAATAGTACACTAAAGCAATAAACATGAGATGCATAGATACAGGATGGGTGACGTGCATCTGACTTGTCAAGAGTACATGTGAAAGAGTACATCTTGAGATCTTCATAGACCACAAGCTGAACATGAACCAACACCATGATGTGACAACTAAAAAAGCCACTGCGAATTTAGGCTGCATCAACAGGAGGATAGTGTCTACTAGGGTCAAGGAAAATAATAGTAGTCCCACTCTATTCTACTTTGGTCAGACCTTGCCTGGAATGCTGTGTCCAGTTCTGGGCACCACAATTCAAGAAGAGTATCAACAAGCTACAATGTGACCAGAGGAATGTGAAAAGAAAATGGTAAAGGGACACTTTTCTCATATCACTTCTTAATCTTCTCTCCTCCTGCTTAATCAAACCTAGCTGCTTATGCAGAGCAGTATAGGGAAATAGGTTTGGTTATATTGGATAACAGAAGGTTAAAAAGTGACAAGCTTTTTTTCTTTTTTTTTTTTTGCTGCTGCTTGGAATTTGTCTTTTGTTTGGCAGATGTTTAGATACATACTTTTTATTAGAGAAGGGACCTCATTAATCCTTTGCTTCCTCCCCTTAGGTCAGTTGTAGTCCAAAGCATCCAACAATAGCCCTCAACAGCCCTTCATGAGTTGTTGTTGTTGTTGTTGTTGTTGTTGTTGTTGTCGTCATTGTTGCACCATACCACTCCAGTTGACTAGTGGGCACTTAGTATGCTGGTATGCCATGCTGGTGTTTTAAAACATTCTGCTACTCAGAATTCTGTCCAAAGTTTTATCCCAAGAAGAATGACAGCGGGAACCTGTGTACCTTCAACAGAACATATTGAGAAATGTAGTTTCTTTCCACCAATCCTCTAAATCAAACTGTTAAGCCTTCAGGAAAACAGCTACTTTTGTATCTCCTTGGGGCTTGCCTAAGGCTGCTCTTCTTCCTACTGTAATTAGTAGGAAGTAGTTAATGAAGAATGAGGAAGTGGAAGTGGCAGAAGTTCAGATAGGACAGGCCCTTTCCTACCTTTCTCTCATGTTACCAAAGTTATAGCAAGCAAATACAGCAAAAACGCTGAATTTTTTCTAGTTCAACACTTGTTTGGAAAATTAGCATGCTGCTTCAATGACAATTACCATATATACTCATATGTAAGTCTAGCAATATTGATATAAAAATTGACCTGAAAAACCTGGGACAAAGTATTCATAAGTCAATGTACTGTACCTTAACTTTTAACAAAAAAAGGAACCATCCCTTTCTTTGAGTAGACAGCTAAAAGATATGATTTCAGTTCATCCCAGAAGAACCTGAAAGAAGCACTAACCCCATCTGTGCCTGGCCTTTTTGAATGCTTAGTCCAAAAATGGCAGGAGTGGAAGAGGCTCTTTGGCATTTCCTCTCGAAGGAGTTGGTGCTTCTTTTAGATTCTCTGGGGACATAATAAACAATCACCTTTCCCCACTATACTCAGAGAATGGGATACCATAATTCTTTTTTATATAAGAGCTAATCCTGTACCTATCAAAATATAAACAATTTCTTCTTCTGAGTATTGGCAAAAAGTTTTTGAATGCCAGGGTGGGAAAAAAGCAGCAAACACGGGCAACTGACCCCATTGAGGGTACTTTCCGCTCTCTTTGAAATGACATATTCACACATAATATGAAAACTCTTAATTCCAGCCCCAAATCCTGCCCTTATGTATAAGACATGTATATAAATTTATACCTGAGTATAAGTGATATACACTAAAGATTGTTTCTGAGCTTAGATGTCAAAGCTTTTTGGTGTTGTGGCTTAAACTGTAGTGTTGAAAAACGCTTTGGACTTTGAGTTTATGTGGCATATCTTCTTTTTATCCCACCCCACATCCTTATGCATTGTTAAATTCAATTCCAGGTCCATAGTTTCTATTTTATCCTTATGGTTATCTAAGGCATCAGGAATCTTTCAGATTTCTTTGTTACACGTTTGCTAGTTACAAATATTGCACCAGATCTAAGAGAAATGTGAAAGTATCCTTCTGACGCTGAGTGTCAGCATCTCGTTCTTCTTTTAATTCTTATCAGATTGTTGTTTTCAGTACTCCATCTCTGTTGCTTACAGCTAGTATGATTCTGTCTTGCACAGGCATCATGTTTGCCCCATGGCGAAACAGCGGCATGTCGTGCCAGACTCCTCCAGTGATTGTTATATGAATGTTAAATGTGGTTTTGATCTGCTGGTACTTTCTCACTTGCCTGCTGTCTGTGCAGGAAAATATCGGCAATGTTCCAGCATGCATCTCCCTTCTGGGATTGGAAAGGCTATTTTATATCCTAATAGCTAAAGGCCATTTTAAATGTTACAAGGAGGAAACAATGTGTGCAACATTTTGGACAATGATACCTAGGGGCAATGTAAATGCAAGCTATACCAGTTGACAACTATGGATAGTCTTAACAAGGGCACCTGCGAGACATGTGTAAAGCAGGTGAACAGAGGCAAAGACAGAGATATATGCTTCTTGATTTTGCCACTTATAACAAGAACTTTCCTTAAATGCATACATAACTTACTTTAGTACCTTACCTATATATATGGGGTGGTCAAAATGCAGCTTTCACCCTCCCACAACCATTTTATAGATCGCAGGATCCACCCCACTCCAAATTCAATGGTGTGCTGTCAGTTGTTTAAGTAGCATACTACTCAAACAACACACACAGCTTGAGGAAGTGTAGCTCTATTCTGAAGGAGGGCACATATTTGCCACATGGCTTCTTTTAGCAAAGTAACAAAAACACCCCACCTCCCAAATATGTAGCTTGGAGATAACTAGACCTTTACATTTACATATATATGTACTATATTTATATAGTATAATATATGTAGTGAAAGCAAGCATGGTGTAGTGGTTTGAGTTTTGGACTACAACTCTGGACACCAGGGTTTGAATCCCCACTTGGCCATGAAAACTCATCATTCCTTCTTTGGCTGTCATGCACAGTTGCAGCCTTTAAGGATCCCCAGACTATATGGAAGGAATGAAATGTGTTCAGTCTCTCAACATTCAGTTTCTTATTTAAGATGCATCTTCCTGCTTCTATCATCTTGGGGAAGTTATACACTCAAACTTGGAGGAAGGCAAATGCAATCCTTCTCTCAACAAATCTTGCCAAGAAAACCTCATGATCCTTAAGGTCACCATAGGTCAGAAATAACTAGGACACTCATGTCCCACTGGGTACATTGTAGTGAATGTAGGCATACAACTGCATCCTGAGATTACTTGCCCTCCACCCCCAGTCTGCCATAAAGGCATTGTAATTCAGTGCCCATGTACCTGGATAAATGTAATGTGGATCAAAATGGGTGGGACAGGTGGGTGGCCCTAAGGTACTGCTGATAAAGGAGGCTTTTGCCATCATTTTTAAAATTTAAAAAAAATCAATATTTCTGAGTTAAAGCCAACTCTTCTTTCAGTATGCTGAGGATTATTGATTTGTGGCTCTGCAGAAGATGGTGGGCTGCAACTCCCATCAATCATAGCCAGAATAGCCAATAAACTGAGATGATGGGAGGTGCATTAAGAAACATGAGTTCACTAACCTGATACAAATGCTAGTTGACACTAGGGGTGTGCATGTTTTCAATTCAGTTGGTTCGGCCCTTTTGGCCAGCCATAACACCATGATTTGTTTCCTGGCCACAACAGACCACGTGGATGCTGAAAATGACTGCTTTCAGTTTCGTTGGGCTGCATGTGTTGCACAGAGAGACAGCTGCATGCCCACACAGGGTTTCCTTGTGAGCCCTGCCTATTGAGCCAAAAGGAACAGAAGAAATGTGGGGTAGAGGATGTATCTTACTGTTTCTAAAGCTGTCATAAAATTTACATTATATCTTTTTTAAAGAATGGCTAATGCTCCTTCAGGTGGTGTGGCTTCATTGAAATGAGTGTTTAAGAAGGGTGCCTCCCTTACCTCAGCTTCATTAAAAGGGTGTTGAGGGCAAACAATCCCAGAAAGGGTGATTTCTTAAGTCTAATGCCTTTAACCCAGGTCTTAGTGAAGGATACAAGGAGAAAGGATGGGTAGCTTCCTTTTGTTGTGTTGATCTGGCTTAAAGAGGTTTCCACCCATGTCATGAGGGGGAAGCCATGATAGTGCAGGCCGCCTCTGGCAATGTGAAACTCAGGCTAAGGAAAATAAGGGAAAGTGGAGGGAGAAATAGCCAAGTCTCCCTTAAAACTCGAACCCAGCCAGCTTGAGGCTTGATGGAAGAAATAGCCAGGGCTCCTTTCCTTTAAAACCTGAACCCAGCTGGCTTGAGGCTTGAAGCAACTGAGGAAGGAAGCGTGAGTGAAGGAGAAATAACTGGGTGATCCTTTTTAGAGTGTTAATACAGCCAGCTTAATGAGGCTTAGACTTCCTTCCATATGATAAGGAGGATGAGAGGGAAGCCTGGATGGTGCGGGGCACAGGGTGGGCACCATGGCAGTGCATGTCCAAGGAGAAAGGATCCAAGGAGAAAGGATGGTTGCTTAAGACTGTTGCCCTAAAAATGATGGAAAGGGAATCCTCATAAGTTTCCCATTGCCACCAATGGGTCAGATCTTTTGGTGCCAGATCAAGAACCAGATTATTTTTTTCTCATCAAGTTTGGGAGGCTCCCAAAAACTGAATTTGGGGATCCACCAAAATCCGATACCAAAACCAGTATGGGGTTTAACCAAATTGCACACCCCTAGTTGACACATCACAACCACAAAAGTCTGCCTTTTTTTAAAAAAAAAAACCTGTGAATTCAGTGTTTTAGTGAAGCCATTGTTTGCATTCTGCCTTTGGTTCTCATACATAATTGCAGCCTTAAAGGAATCTCAGACTATATGAGGGGAATGAAATGTGTTTAGCCTCTCAACACTCAGTTTTCTATTTAGGTTATGTCTTCCTGCTCCTATCATCTTTTTCTACTTCACAAATGAGCTAGCACTTCTAAAGTGCTGATCCAGACCTGTCAGTGCCTTTTTCTTCAGTTTTATAAATGAGACTGCTGATGTGAAGGACACAGTAGTAATGGGCTCTATGGGGAAGGGCTATTCCATTTTAGCCACCTAGGTTGTTAAGGAGAAAGAAATGTGATAATGAAGTGTGTGTATTACCCACACTGCCAACCAAAGAAAGGGGCAGGGAGGGAAAGAGATTGAGTACAATAATATCACAGAAGTCTCTTTAAGTTGTTTCTGTCCTACAGCAACCCTAAGGTGACAGTATTGTCCAAAATCTTGGGTCCTCCTGGTGTGTTATAGTTCCAATCATATCCAATGAATACACACAAGGGTGAAGGCAGGAAAAGAAATTTATCCAGCAATGGCCAGAGGACAGTGAAATCCCAAAATATGAATGTCACGATTTTTCCACATGCAATTTCAGACATCTCCAGCTGCAAGGAGGGGAGGCTGAGGAAAAATGGTTGAGATCCTATTAACATGTTAGCAAAGCCTGTGTCTCTGTTAACATGTTTTGCTAGATGTAGCTTCCTTTAACGTGCAACAACAGCTGGGGGTGAGAATGGGGGGGGGGGGTGCTGCCAGGTACAACTTCATTCTGCAACCACTTGTGTCTTTGTAGAGGGTTACTGTGATTGCTCTTAAGCACATTGGGGAAAAAGGAGCAGCTTCTTGCTAAATAAAGTTGCCTCATTCCCCTTCAGTGATCAAAAGGAGCAAGACCTAACCCAAATGTATGCCTACAGCCTCTCACTAGCCAGAAAAAAAAGGTTCATATCTCAGCCCTAAAGCAATTTGTATTCTAATCAGGGCAGTCAGAATAAACCCAGAAAACCTGGAGATCAATGGGGATTGTGGATTCAGAGAGTAATGGAATTGTGATTTTGTCCAAAGTACCTGGTAGACAGGCCTCTGAAGGCACACAGCAGTAACAAAAAGTCTCCAGAGAGCAGCCACAAAGAAAGCTGACAATGCTACTCTGAATGGTCCCAGACTCTGATTTAGGGACAGACAAACCTTTCTCTCACATTCAGCTTTGGTAAATTTGGGCAAATTTTGATTCTGGAAAAGTGTGGTGAAACAAAATCTCACGTAGCTCAAAAATATTGACAAATTTGTTCATTTCCATTCTCCTGTCCTTGAGATTGGCTAATCTGGGTAAATTCTGTAAACAAACAAACTGAAACATAATTTTCCACCTGTTCCTTCCTGATTCAATGTAATAAAATTTTGTTGCATTTTCAAGTGTTCCCAACTCGAACTGCTTTTCATTGCTTGCAATGAAGATTGTGTCATTAACAGCTTGTGTAAGTATTGCTGGGGAACCAAAATGCTCAGGGTATATAAATGTTCACGCTTCTAGTGGCATTCTCCACGATTCTCCATATAGCTATAGCAAAGAAACTCCATTGCTGTGGCTATTCCTTCTGAAATTATCCCCACACATCCCTGAAAAAAAAATCCTATGTCTTAAACCAAGAATTGCCACAAACTGTAGGGTTTTTGAGACATTGAAGATCGGGGAATGCCATTGAGTGAAGAACTCTCTTAGTTGTGGGGTATGTTGACAAAGGAGGCTGGAGAGATCCCTTTGGGGTCCCACCACAGCTGCTTGACTCAGTGTGCTCCAGAGAACTGAGGTCTTCATTTGCCAATGCATCAATGAGCAACACCTCAGATGTATAAATTATTATTGAAAATAGAAATGGGGAAGGAACAAGTTAAATACTAAAATATAAATTGGCCTCAAAATATTGGTAATAACACACAATGGGAATGATGGGAGAAAATGTGGTCAAAGGGGTTGAAACTTAGATTAAGTTATCATATTAAAGAACATTTTTATAACAAGATGTATTGTTGGAATTTGTCTCCAGAGAGACTGCACAAATGCATAACGGGTCTACCAATATGTGTTAGAAATGTGAAAAGAACCAAGAATAAATATTTTGTCATATGTAGTGAACTTGTGAACAAGAAAAACAAATATCAAATCCAGGTTCAATTTATGAAATTAAAACTTCATTCAAACCAGAATCTTTAAAATTAAGATTGCTGGAGGAATAAATTGATATGCTTATACAATACAGGTAGCCTCCAAGTTACAAATAAGATAACTTCTATGGGTTTGTTCTTAAGTTGAATTTTGTAAGTCAGAACAATACATTTTTAAGTGTAACTCCAGCTAATATATCGATATATATTAGTTTTGGATAGCATAGGAAAGGGTTACTACCCCTGTGGAGTTTGTTTTAATGTCTGTGGCCCTGTTCAGAAAATTTCACCTCCCTTTCTGTCCCTGTGATAATTGGATTTCAGAAAATTTGGCTTATGGAAACATGGTTTGGTGATAAAGCTTCAGTGGAGACACCTTTTCCCCATGATAACTTTTTCAGGAGTGAATTTCCCTTCCTGGGGATAGTTTTATCTCTCTTTCTGTTGTCTCACCTCCATTCTTAACTATGAATTGCATGTAAGTCATATGTTTGTCACTTGGGGACTGTTTGTATATGTATGACTGTGGCAGCTAAACAGTTATATGCATAGACATCTAAAGTTGCATCTATTTTAACACAGTATGATTGGTTAATGAAACTGTATAACATTGCTGAAATGGATAAGTGAACCACTTTAATTAGAGACAAATTTAACAAAGATTAAAATTGCTAGTTATCTCTTTGCAGGAGTAGCAAAGGAAATGATCAATATTAGGATTTTGAAGATTAATGGGATTAATTAATCACTAGAAATTTAATATGGAGTTTTAGGATAGAGGATCTGGGTTATTATAACATCTCTCACTATTAGAAAACATTGTTCTTTCCCCCCTTATTTTGGTCTATGTGTGTACTTTCTTGAATAATATGCTTGTAGTTTTGTTGGTTGTTTCTGTATATTTTTCTGTATGTTCTCACTATATGTAGTCTTATATGTTGGATTTTTTTCTCTTCTAATAAAAATATTATCAAAACAAAAAAAATCTTGGTTGGGATGTTGCCTAGCTTAAGATATATACTTTTGAGTTCTGTTATTAATAACCATAAATGTGAATTTCAAAGGTTATGAGATTGTAAGTCCAATTTATGATCTTGTAAATACTGAACAGGATGCCTCATTTCTCTGTTATGAGAATATAATGGGTCTTGAACTCAGTCATGTAATTCTGTCTCTGAAGTACAGTAGGGGTTAAACACATTCGCCCACACACAGACCAGTGAAGGGGAGAGAGTCTAATCAGAAGTAGTAGACACTCCTGATTAAGCTTTTTAAATAACAAAATGTAACTTAAATCCAACGAAGCAGGAGAAATCCCCAGTACAGTGAATACAAAATCATTTGTCTCCAAACCACTTTTAATTTCTGCTTGGTATTTTCTGGTAGAGTGGTGAGGTTAATTAAATTGTAATTTCACATTTTTATCTGTTGTGGTTGGGCATTCATGGTTGCCAGTAATAGATTTTTTGGTGGGAGCAGAGTGCTGCAATAATGTTGAGTGGGTTTGCCTACTACTAAAGAGGCAAATTAAGGCTTGAACCGACAAAAGGCCCCTATAAATTATTATCTTGTACAGTGAGTCCCAACCTTTCATCTTCCAAGTGTTTTTGACTTCTGCTCCCAGAATACCTGACAAGTGGACAAATACTTGGAGAACCAAAGGTTGGGAACCACTACTGTGGTGCATTTCAAAATATCAAGCGAGTTTTTTCTAGTAGTAGTTGGTGGCGCTGACATCTGTGAATTGGTGAATATGTGAAGGATGTGGTTCAGTACCTTAGATAGCTCTTTTGAAGCTCTGGTTAAAACCTAGAGTAGATTTGTTTTCCCACTGATATCAAAGCCTTCCCTTGGAACGAATGTCTTCATTGCTTGTTATGTGAAAATTGACATAATTCACATATCCATTGACTGAGGTGACAGCTAACCAATGTATACAAAACAACTAAAAACTGCAAATAAGCCCAGTAGGATTGTAGTGCACTTGTATAGGATTATGTTGTAAGACTGCCCAAAATTGTAGAGGTATGATATGAAACATTTGAAAAAGTGCAGAACTATGAATGAAGGAATTTATTTCCTGCCAGAGTCAGTGTTATATATGCCTATATAGGCAGTTTTCAAGTTACAAACATCCTACTTACAAACAACTCATAGTTATGGAAATGGGTGACACAAAAGAAAGTGAGAGAAATTTACTCCTAGGATAGGAAATTCACTCCTGGGAGAGTTATCATGGGGAAAAGCTGTCTCCATTGAAGCTTTATCACCATTTTTCCCCACAACAAGCCATTTTAAAAAAAAGATTATCAGGGGGTCAGAAAGTGAGGCGAAACAAACACCATAGGGGTGTTTATCCTTCCCTATGCTATCCAAAGATAGATAGATAGATACACACACACACACACACACACACACACACATGGCTGAAGTTACACTTTAAAATGTACCTGTTCTGACTCACATACAACTTCAACTTAAGAACAAACCCACTTATTCATAACTTGGGGGCTGCCTGTAGAGTCATCTCATTACCTTTCTTCTTGTGCCTTCTCTCTCTCTTTCCATGTATATGTGCTGTCATCCTGTTCATGACTTATACACAGGTATAAATAAAAGTAGTGTCTGAATATTGAACATGACAAATAAGAGAATGCAGCACCTCCATCTACTGGGATTTCTCACTTAAACCTCTTGAGTGATCAGTATTGCCAACAATATCTTCAAGACTTAACTGTGGCCCGCAGGAAAGCATTTACAGCCCTGAGCTTCCAGACAATGTGATGAGGCTGGCTAGAGGGAAGATACGGAGGGATCCCTCATCCCTCCGTATGACTTTGTATTTGTGGGTTGAGGAAAAGAGAAGATTTAATACATTATCAGTTGCATTGCCCTTTTCATAATGACCCTAGAAACAACTTTTGGGGAGCCCTTTTGGAAGAAAGGGCAGCATGGCAACAGTCAGCAATTATCTGTGACCTGTTAGTGGGTTATTCCAAAAATATAGCATTAAAATAGCCATATTTGCAGTCATGGGCCAAAAAATTTGAGCTAAATTTGTAAATTCCGCAGTAGAGGCTAGAAATGGAAATGAAAATAGTTTGGATTACAAATCAGATGCTGTTATTGTTATCATGCATTCGGGGATTGTCACTGCTACTGTAATTTTGAAGAGCCAGTTTATAGAATAAGTTTTAATGTTCATATTGGAAAGTGTATACATATTGTCCACTTAAACTTCTCATCTATTTCCTGACAGACAGTCAGAATGTTCCTGCAACCCCCCCCCCTCCCCCCAGCAGAAGAAAAGGATATCTTCTTGAATCTCTTAGAGTACTCTCTTAGAGTACTTTAGAGATCTGGGAGGATGACAACATCTTTGTGGACTTAGCATCCTTCCCTGGCCACTGAATGCTTCTGGGAGTGGGGGTGGGGATGCCCAACCAGAAAACAGGTAAGACAGAGATATGGAGAGAGGGGATCAAGACCTTACACTTGGTAGATCTTTAGATTCCACAAGTGAGATTAAGAATATCAGCCAATGTATATTTGTCTCAAAATCATCCCTGGATACATGTTGAAAGAGACCTTCAAGTGCTTTCTAGAAGGGTCAAAATGTTTTTCTTACTTAAGCAAGGTTCACTTGACCTGGCTATTTCATTTCACATATGCATGATGTTACTTTTGAATAAAAAGATTTGCTGAAATGTGCTCTTCCTTTTTGGTATAGAAATCTATCTCTATTCTTGCCATGTTGATTCTGTCCCTGGTATCAAATTACCTGTTAAAGAACCAAAGCTCAAAAACACAAATAATTCATCAATTGAGACATAGCTGTACTTTGTCCTTGAAACATACAAAAATGGGGATGGGGGAAGGGCCTTTTCTATATTGGATGAAACCTGATCATTCAAACAAATACTTGATTAGACATTAAAGAGAGTGGCCTAAAGCTGAGTGTCTAATATGTTGTACTTAATTCTCAAATTGGTGGTGGTTGGGGAACATCTCTATGCAGATACCACTAACAGCCAGCCTAAGATTGGGTGAAAAATTTCCCACACAAAGACATATTCCCATTAAAAATGCATGTTATCCTCTTTGTGAGCTGTAGAAAATAATCCCTTTAAGTGCTTTTCTCTCTCTCCATTGACTTTAATTAAAGTTGCCTTAGGTTAAGGAGTACCACCAGCTCATTACAAAACAGCCAAATAATAATTTGTTCGCAAAGCCAAATATCAATTCTCTTGCTTTCAGCCTACTGTTGAATTCAGGCATTTTCAAGTGAGGAAACTGAACAGAATATAACATCACAGTTATTAGGTCAAGCCTTCTTTTGGATAATTTAAGGAGGTGGATTTTTAAAATAATAATAATAATAATAATAATAATAATAATAATAATAAAGAAGTCAGTGCTCCATTTCAGGCAGATATTAATTTATAGGATACATTTTTCAGGCTTTCTTCAGACTCCACCATCCCAATTTCCCCTGTGTTCTGGTCTTCCATATGTTTGAGACTTCAGCTCTCCAAATTCTTGATCTTTGGCCAAGGCAACTGAGGCTTCTGCGAGTTGGGGCCAAAAACACCTGGAGGACTCGAGTCTGGGACACATTGATCTGTAATAAGAGTGTAATCACATTTGGCTGAATGCGTTTACAATGTTTTTGTAATCAGCAACAGCATGTAATCAGGATTCCCAGTTGTGTGAAGGAATGAAACATCATCCTTTCAGCTGACTGTTGTGACAGTCAGGATGGGATGCAAAGTTATCTTCATCTTCTGCCATGCCAAGATAACAGGATTGTACATAGGCTCTCTTGAAGCTGTTTGGTCTAGTACAGGGGTCACCAAACTAAGGCCCACAGGCCAGGTGTGGCCCTCAAAAGTCATTTACCCACTCCCTATCCTAAACTTTAGACTTGGGCTTGCTCTAACTCTGACACAACAACAACCCTAATTAACTTAACTATATCATTAGCCAAAAGCAGATTTACGTTTCCCATTGAAATACTGGTTAGTCAAAATTGTTCTTAATTTTTAATATTGTATTGTTCTTTCAGGTTTTTTTGCACTGCAAATAAGATATATGCAATGTGCACATGAATCTGTTCATGTTTTCTTCAAACTATAGTCTGCTCCTCCAACAGTCTGAGGGACTATGAACTGGACCTCTGCTTAAAGTTTGAGGACCCTTGATGGAGTATGTATCTCTTCAACCTCCAACTCCCAAGTGCCCTAGCCAGCCTGTTCAATGGTCAGGAATACTGGTCTAGTACCTCAAGCATAAACTCAGGGGTGTTACATGAAATTCCCTCTAGATATCATTTGGATAACTGCAGTCACTTTTGCATGGCCTTGGCTAGAGCTGATGAGAGCTATAGTCCAACATCATCTAGCTCCCATTCTTAGAGGAGGAACACTTCTGTTGAGCCATTATTATGTCAGTTTATATAATAGCCAGGTGAGATTCCATAACAGTTTCTTTAGGTTGTGATTTGGTATCTAACACATGTCTGTGTTAGTTCTTCTTCTCTCTATGCCACACAGGGAACTCCAGTTGATGGGTTGATTTCCGCTTCTTACTGCTGTTGCTAACTGACCTCAAGTCAACTTTGACTTATGATGACTTCCTGAATAAGAGACCTCAAAGTCCCCTATCATCAAAAACGCTGCTCAGGTCTTGCAGACCCAGAACCATCGTTTCCTTGGTTGAGTCTATCCACCTGGAATAGTCTTCCCATTTTTCTACTGCCTTCTGCCTCACCAAGCATTATTGTTTTTTTTTTTTTTAGTTATTCAAGTTTTCTCATGCTATGTCCAAAGTATGACAATTTGAATTTAGTCATCTTGATTTATAAGGCACATTCAGGTTTGATTTGTCTTTTTTTAGCAGACTACTGTTTATATACAACTCATCTCTACTGCCATGTTTTTAATGAGTTGATCATGATCAGCTTTCTTGACCCTCCCCTTCATTTTATTATTTTTTTCAAATATTTAAGGACATTCTATACACACATACCATATGAAAAAATAAACTGGAAATTTAAATATTTAACAGGAGTCTCAGCTTCTAAAAATGCTTACTTGAAAGGGAAACCCCACCAAAATCAACAGAGTTTGAGAGGAAATGTACTTAGGATAGGAGAGTGAAGGTGAAATATATCATATTCATGAATTATGATTGTATAAATGCAATTCATTTTTACAGTCAATGTGTAGCTCAGGAATCTCTTATAACTACCCAAGGATCAAAAGCACCCCCAAATGCTACATTTTAAGTGGTGCAGCCACTCCCATTTAATGGCTATTTTATGTTGACAGAGAGATGAGTAGGGATGTTTCCAAGCCTTTTCCTGCAGCTTTTTCTTTAAAGGAAAGTAGACACTAGTCTTCCACTAACTTGTGCCTTCCAAACTTTTTAACCTTTGATGCTCATCAGACTCAAAGCCTCATCATGGCCAGTGGTTGCAAATATTGGAGCCTATCATCCAAAACATCTGGAGGGCCTCCGGTTGGGGGGATTACTTCGAACAATGTACTGACTTTGTTTATATCTCACCCACCCACATTGCAAGATCTCTGGGATAGAATACAATAAAATCAAGCAGAACCCTTTAAAAATACAAAACAGTACTGATGCTTTAATAGATTTTAAAAGTACTTTAAGCACTGCATAATTTTAAATGTTAGTGTAGCAATATGACACCAAGGTTATCTATTTAATGTAATAATTACAGGCAGTCCCCAACTTATAAACAGCTCATAGTTAGGAATGGAGATGAGACGATGGGAAGAAAGAGAAATTGACCCCTCGGAAGGGAAATTCTCTCCTGAAAGAGTTATAACAGGGAAAATGTGTCTCCATGTGTGCTCAATCACAGCAATAGAGGGAAAACCTGTTTGAAAAGGTTTTCCTTTATCCCAGTTCTGGGCAAATAATAATAATAATAATAATAATAATAATAATAATAATACTTTATTTATACCCTGCCACTATCTCCCCGAGGGGACTCAGGGTGGCTAACATGAGGCCAAGCCCAACAACTACAACAAAGCAATCCCTGTTTTTACAATAAGCCAATTTTTTCAAAATTCAATTATCACAGAGACAGAAAGTGAGGTGAAATTTTCTGAACAGGGGCAAGATAGTAAAACAATCTCTCTCTCTCTCTCTCTCTCTCTCTCTCTCTCTCTCTATATATATATATATATATATATATATCTTGTTGGAGTTACACTTAAAATGTACCTGTTTCAACCTACACATTCAACTTAAGAATAAACCTACAGAATCTATCTTGTTTGTAACTTGGGTACTATGTGTAATTAAATTAAGGTAAAGCAAGGGACTTTTAAAACTGCAATTATAAACACAGATAAAGTAGACTGTCTTGGATAGAAGAAGTGCTAAAATCATCTGACAATCCATATTTCTGGGTTTCTGTGAGTTTTCCGGGCTTTATGGCCATGTTCCAGATTCATATTTCATTTGATGTGTTGCATTTAGGCTTACTAAATTGTAGCTTTATCAGACTTCTATTCATGTAAGTGTTCAGAGGCAATGACTAAGAATGGCTACACAGAGCTAAGTCAATGATTAATGGTAGCGAACACCAAGGTTGATGAACTCTGACTCTAACCAAGCATTTATCACTGTACTAAAGAGCCAGGAGCAAAGAAAATGGAAAGTCAACACCTAGTCTTCTGCAAGTCTGTTCTTTGGGACTGGGGCCATCAGGATTATACACTATGCAGAGCAGACTTTGTGATTTATTGGAATCAGTGTGACATTTTAGGAATATACACAGCAGGCCAGTATTTTTTTTATTTATAAAAAATCACTCAGTAGTTGTTTAATCTGAGTATGAGGGGGAAATCATACACTGCACAGTGAATTGTCAAATGTGAAAAATTTGAGGCTTCTAGCTCCGCAAACACACCACGGTCTACTGGAAATATCAGATTTTTTTTTCACAGTCTTGTTTTGCATGAAAGTGAGAATGAAACAATCACAGTTCTGTATTCTCCAAAGGCTGATTCACACATGACAGCCATGTTGACAATGGTGTTTCCAATGGGGAAAGACACAAGATACACAAAGGACACATGGGTGTCTAAACACTTGTGTACATGCTGCAAGAAGCTGCTAATGGGTCTAGGTTTTTGGCACATGTCTATTGGGTTTTTCAAGACATTCATCTTCATTTCACACACTGGCTCTCTCTACCCCACTGCAAACAGTTATTGACATTGTCAGTGTAGCACACATGTCCTCCCTTGAGAGTGCGTGTCAACCAACCATGAGTGATGCCTTAGAAAATGAAACTCAGTGAATTCTGCAAAATATCTGAGAAATCTCTAGATACACAACCATCTCCTGCCAGTTTAAATGCAACAAATGAAATTTCTCAAGGGCTTTTAATGTTCCACACCTTTCCTTGACTATTAGTGATATGTTTACTGCAAGGTTCTGATACTGCAGGCTTCAGTGTAAGCTCACAGCAGCCGCTCCCAGAAAGGACACAGGACGCCAATCCGTGATCAAACAGGAAACTTTTACTACTGGATGCATATACACAATGAAAGCCAGGATTGGCATACAGACACAAGTCAACCCTTATATACCCTCCCCCACATTCGAATCCCCTCTTCCCGCCGACCAAAGATCCCGCTCAATGTTCCCCGCCAATTCACCAACTGCCCTTCCCAAGGCCACCAGCTGCAACCCTTATCAGTCCTCCATGTCAGGAATCTGGTTTTTTGCGCCACCATCCAAGGCCAGGAAACCGAGTCCTGACATAACGTCCCCCTCCTCCTTCTCTTCTTCCTGGAAGGGAAACACATATTTCCATCATGTCCCTTCTTTGTCCAGTGGGCCTTGATATTTCTTCAACAGACTACAATGGAATGTTGGGTGTACCTTCCCCAAAGTCTTTGGCAGTTTCAAAGTATATGTCACCTCATTTATTTTGTCAGAAATCCTGAAGGGACCAATGTATTTGGGAGACAATTTCCGAGAGGGGGTATTTAGCTTGAGGTTTTTGGTGCTCAGCCACACTAACTCCCCTTCCTCCAATCTATCTCCTTCCCTCCTTCTCCGGTCTGCGAACAGTTTGTATTTTCGTTGGGCTTCTCGGAGTGATTTTGCCACTTCCTCCCAATTTGCTTTCATCTTGTCTGACCACCCTTCCTTTCCCTCCAGTTCTTCCCCCCAACTCGGCAGCTTTGGTAAAGGGGTTACTTCCATGCCGTATACTACCTCAAAGGGGGATTTCCCTGTGGATGCGTGACAAGCTCCATTGTATGCAATCTCTGCAAACGGGAGTAGATCGGCCCAATCGGTCTGGCATTGGTTTGTGTATGTCCTTAGGAACAGCCCTAAAGTCTGTTGTGTGCGCTCGACCCCCCCATTGGTCATGGGATGGAACGCTGAACTCAGGGTCCTTTCCACCCCCATCAACTGCATGAATCCTTCCCAGAATCGGGCTGTAAATTGTATCCCTCGATCACTAATCACCTGTTCCGGGCAACCATGCAACCGGTAGATATGTTTGATAAACAATTCAGCCAATTTTTCTGCAGATGGCAATTTAGGCAGCGCTATGAAATGTGCTTGTTTTGAGAATAAATCCATCACTGTCCATATATAGCGCTGACCTCTGCTGACTGGGAGTTCGCCCACAAAGTCCATAGCAATCACCCTCCAAGGTTTTGATGGCTCTGCCACCTTTTGCAATAACCCCGTTGGCTTTTGTGTGGTTGCCTTACTTTGTGCACACGCATTACATTTGGATACATACATTTTGGTGTCACCCCTCATCCCGGGCCACCAACACTGACGTGCCAACATTTTCAGGGTCTTCGTCACTCCCCAGTGTCCTGCTCCCTTGTTGCCATGGCATCTAATCATCATTTTTTCCCTTAGTTTGCCTGGGATGTATAACTTCCTGTGCACAAATCCCAATCCATCCTTCCATTCCACCTTTTCCTTATTTCTTTCCAGCCACTCATCCTCCCTGCATGCTTGTCTTATCTCCTCCTCCCATCCCCCGTCCTTGCTCTCAACCCCCACCAGCCTTTGATTGCGCTCCGTTTGCGCTCGGGTTTGTACTGCCATGCCCCACTGCTGTTCTGAGAATATGCTCCCTTTTGGGCCTCGCCCCCTCCCTCCATCCTCCGGCATTCTCGACAACGTGTCTGCGACCACATTTTGTTTCCCCTTTTGGAAACGCAGCTTAAAATCAAATCTGCTGAAATACTGCCCCCATCTTATTTGCTTCGCTGACAATTGCCTGGGTGAAGTGAGGTATTGTAAGTTTTTATGGTCAGTCCACACTTCAAAGGGGATGCCGCTTCCTTCTAATAAGTGCCTCCATGTCTCTAGGGCCCTCACTACTGACAGAGCCTCCTTTTCCCACACCGGCCAGTTTCGTTCAGTTTCGCTGAACTTTTTTGAGATGAACCCGCATGGTTTCAGCCTCCCTTCTGGGTCCCTTTGCATCAGGGCCGCCCCGTAAGCCCAATCTGACGCGTCACAATGGATCACGAACGGTTTGGTTAAATCGGGGTGGATTAATACTGGTTCTTCAGTGAATCTGCGTTTCAGTTCTTCAAAAGCCCTTTGGCACTCAGTTGACCAATCTAACTTTGCTCCCGGGGATCGTACCTTTACCGTTTCCCCCTTTCCCTTTGTCTTTAGCAGTTCAGTTAAGGGCACTGTTATCTGAGCAAATTCCTCTATGAAACCCCGGTAGAAATTTGCAAACCCGAGGAATGATTGCAACTGTTTGCGCGTTTGGGGAGGGCTCCACCCCCTGACATCCTCCACCTTTGCCGGATCCATTGCTATCCCTCCCTTGGAGATTCGGTATCCCAGGAAATCTATCTGCTCCCTATTGAACTCACATTTTGGCAGCTTTGCAAACAGTTTTGCCTCCCTCAATTTCTGGAGCACCTCTCTCACCAATTTGACATGAGATCGCCTATCCCGGGTAAATACAATCACATCGTCCACAAAGCAAAACACCCCGCGATACAATAATGGATGTAACACCTCATTAATCATTTGCATAAATGCTGATCCAGAGCCTTTTAAACCAAAGGGACAAACGGAGAATTCAAAATGGCCGAGCGCACAGGTGAACGCCGTTTTCCACCTGTCCTCGGGCCTTATACGCAGCTTATGATAAGCTTCGATCAAGTCAATTTTCGTGAACACCCTTGCTTCTGACAGTCTCGATAGCAAGTCCTTAGTCAGTGGCATGGGGTAGTTGTTGGTGGTGCTCACTGCGTTCAGCCCCCTATAGTCCACGCACAGTCTTAATGAGCCATCCTTTTTGTGCCTAAACAGCACTGGGGCCCCCAAGGGTGATTCGGAGGGCCTTATAAACCCTCGGGCCAAGTTTTTATCAATATATTTCCTCAGTTCCTCCATCTCCTTGACCGACATGGGGTATAATCTACTCCTGGGCAGCTTAGCGTCCTCATTGAGTTCAATTTTCACCTCGACCCTCCTAGGAGGGGGAAGCTGATCTGCTTCCTTTTCGTCAAATACATCCTCGAAGTCTCTGTACTCAGGGGGAATCTCCTGCACATTGCCTGCCGTGCCTTCCTCCCCCTTGCAACACTCCCCTCCTTCTTCGCTCTGGAATGTTATGCTGCCTTCCCTCCAATTGATTTGTGGGTTGGCTTCCTTTAACCATGGCATCCCCAGTATTATATTGTAAGTAGCCATAGGGGATACCACAAAGGTTATGCTTCCTTCCCAGCTCCCCACTTTACATCTCACTTCTCCCACTTCGAATCGCGCCGGGGCTCCAGCCGCCACTGATCCATCTAGCTGCGAGAATGCTATGGGGCTCTGCAAGGGGGTTTTCTCACATTTCAGTTCATCTGCTAACTCTGGGGCCATAATGTTTCTTGAGCAGCCGCAATCCATGAGAGCTTTGCAGCTGGCCCACTTCCCCTCCCCTTCTAGCCTGATCGGGAATACTAGCATTCCTGGGCTGTGACTCACCAGATCTCCCACTGGGGCCCTAGAAGGGGGGTTCTCCTCCGCTCTCTTCCCTGCAGCCGGTTTGAACTTTGGGAAATGGGACTCTCCCCCTTTCCTTTGTCGGCAATCGGCGGCCCGATGGCCTAGGCGACCGCATACATAACAACCGCCCCTCTGCTCCTTGGGCCCTCCGGTTGGGGCTTTCCCGACCGTGCCTCTCTCCGTCCTCCGACTCTCCTCCTTCGCTCTCGTCTGCTGCGGCGCCGCTCCTTGATGCCTCTTGACCTGTGCCAAGGTCGTCTCGACGCGGCCGGCCAGCTCAATCCATCCACCTATCTCCTCCGGGTCGTCGCGGTGCAGCGCCCAGGTCAAGATTTCCTTCCGCAGGCCCTCTTTGAATATCTGGACTTTGGTGGTGTTGGACCACTCTGGGACCTTCTCCGCCCTCAACCGGAATTCCTCCACGTATTCGGACACGGAGCGATGTCCTTGGGTTATCGTCTGCAGCTTTTCCCTCGCCCGGATCCTCTCGAGCGGATCCCTGAAGCGTGCCTCCATCGCAGCCAGGAATCGCCTCGTGGATCCCAAACATGGGTCGTGCCTGGCGTGGAGCTGGACGTACCACTCCGCTGCTCCCCCTCTCAGTGCTGCGCCCACTGCTCGCACTCTGCTTGCCTCCGATCCGAAGGTAAGGGCGTTGTCTTCTAGATATCCCCTCACCATAGTTAGGAAGTACGCGAGGTTCCCGGCTTCTCCTCCGAACTCGATCCTCAGCTCCTCCCTTCTAGGTTGGTAGAGGAGGGGCTGTCTCTCCGGGTTCTCCGCTCGCGGTGGCCCTCCCTGGAGCCCTCGCTGCTCCGGGGGCAATTCCTGACGCCCTGTGCCGCGCCCGGCTCCGGCCGGGGGCACCAGGAACGTCTGCTGGGACGCCAGTCCCCGGGGTCGTTCCTCCTCCTCATCGCTTTCCGCAGCGGCCCTCCAACTCGTCAGCATCTTAGGACGTGCCCCGGGTCCCCGGTCACTCCTCTCCTCCGCGCTCCACATCGATTCCCCTCGGGGTGGTGGTTCCTCTAACAGGGGGGCCAGCCGCTCCATCACCTTTGACATCATTGCGAGGGTGGTCTCCATGGATGCCATCTTTTCCTCCAGGAAATCCAACCTCTGCGGGGAGGGAAAGTCTAGCCCGCTGCTTTCTCTCGCTGCTGCCCCTGCCCCCTTCACTCGCCTCTGTGTGACTCCGTTGGGCTGGGCGTATGCAGTCGACGAAGCCAAGGCATTCACTCTCTCCAGCTCCTCTTCCGCATTCTCGAAAGGGGAGGCTGGTTCTCCCCCCTCCGTTGGATCTTCCTCCTGTTGCATAGGGGTACCTCACCACAGCCGTGGGATGGCACCGAAGAATCCTGGCTTAATGTAAGCTCACAGCAACCGCTCCCAGAAAGGACACAGGACGCCAATCCGTGATCAAACAGGAAACTTTTACTACTGGATGCATATACACAATGAAAGCCAGGATTGGCATACAGACACAAGTCAACCCTTATATACCCTCCCCC
This sequence comes from Anolis sagrei, assembly GCF_037176765.1. Taxonomy (NCBI): domain Eukaryota; kingdom Metazoa; phylum Chordata; class Lepidosauria; order Squamata; family Anolidae; genus Anolis; species Anolis sagrei. Next base: position 142,297,714 of record NC_090022.1, read on the forward strand.
ACATTCGAATCCCCTCTTCCCGCCGACCAAAGATCCCGCTCAATGTTCCCCGCCAATTCACCAACTGCCCTTCCCAAGGCCACCAGCTGCAACCCTTATCAGTCCTCCATGTCAGGAATCTGGTTTTTTGCGCCACCATCCAAGGCCAGGAAACCGAGTCCTGACACTTCAGCTTTTGTCTGTAGTGGATATAACTATGTAATGGTATTTCACTGGTTTTTTGAAGAAAAAACAGAAGGTGGATGCCCATCTACAAGGATGTCTTAGCTGTGGATTTTCTGTATCTTCAGTGAGTGAGAAATAGTGGCACTTAAGAATTTCTTCCAACTCCACAGTTCTATGATACTTTTTATTCCAGCATTTTTGTCTTACACAATATGGTCAACCAGATTCACTTACTAAATTTGAAAGTCACTTCTCAACACCAAAGATAGCTTAAAGCAACTTATATAAATACAAAAGAGTCACTAAAACAAGGAAATGAAAATCAATATATTCCATCAGCACTGTAACAAGATAATATCAGCTATAAATATATAATCAGTAAAACATCATTTAGAAACATTTGTCCACTATACCAAAATGTACACATCCCCCTGATACTTCTGGGAAATGCTCAAACAGATCATAACACCAACTGAAGTTTCCTAATAGTTGTTACCCAGCACCTAATACCAAAAGGAGTGATTTCTTTGCTTCAGAAAGTAGCACTAAGTTATCAATATCCCAATTTTCCATGTATTTGTACAAAGCATTCTGTTAGCAGTTATTCCCATACCTTGTGCTGTATGGGGAGTGACTTCTTTCTAGCAGTCCTGCCATTCCCATTGTCCAGATTCATTGAATGATCAGTATAGGTCATCTAGATGAAGTGAGTTTTCATCTCAGATCAATGGCAATATCGAGTTATTAATTTGGTGTCTATATTGTCCATGAGTATTTAGAAATAGTCTGTAAACCTAGTTTAGCATAGCAGGTACATAGGTGTGCTCTGAGGAATTTTTAAGCAATATTCAATCACTTATTGCTGGGTGACCAAAGTGTCTGAAGTTATTTCGTTCAGCTTTTCCACTAGCAAAGAATATCAGGTGAAAGGCCAGTCCAGAAGTAATGTATACATAACAGGAGAATTGGAAAGCATCCTAATTTGAACAGAATGTCTAAAATGGGCAGCTATTATCAAAATAAAGTAAATGGGTGGTTACATTGTCCATTTGTTTTTTTTTAAAGAATTGGCCAAAATGTGCATTTCTTCTACATATCAGGGATGGAAAGTATGCCAGGTTTCAAAATTGAATGTAACATGACAGATTTTCTATTCCCTAATTGAAGAGCTCTGATAAAACCATTCTCTATGATTAGAAGTTAATGCTGCAACTGCAAATCACAAAATTACGCCACTTCTTCTATCTCATTCCTCTTCCAATCCCGGGGATTTCAGCAGTCTGTGTCTCTGAGTCCCCTTGGCTTTAAATTGCTAATTAATTTTCAATAACATTAAGGTTCAAGTTTAATCTGTTTTGGATGAGCTCCACTTCAGTTCAGATATCTCCTGAATCTGGGTTTGACTTGATTCCAAATTCAGTATTTGGCACATGCCTGCAATCCACAGCACCTTATGCAAATTCTCAGCCTCATTTTTGGACACAGAATGCATTACTGGTATGTTCCCTAAGAGGAGGAAGAATGATTAATCAGACGTAAATTAATTCATAACATGCTGAAGAGTGCAAGATTAATCTTTCATTCTTTATGTTAATTTTTATTTACTTTAGCAAATGCTTTGACTGGACATTCTGAATTTAAGTCAGCTGCTCTTGAAGTTATTTATTCAAACATCAATGTCCTTGGAAAAAAATATAGTCTGATGATGCTAAATTGATGTTATTGAATGATTTTCTGATAAGTTTGCTCTCCTCTGGACATGTTCCAGCTTGTCAATATCCTTCATGAATTGTAGGAGTCCAGAACTGGACACAGTATTCCAGGTGAGCTCTGACCAAAGCAGAATAGATTAGGACTATTATTTCCCTTCATTTAGTCACTATGTTCCAGTTTATATTCTTAAAGAACTTCAATTGATTCTATGTAGTTGGGACTACTAAATTTTGGACTAAATGCTAGATCTCTCTTAAAACCTTATTTGACATGACCTTAAATGCCATTTTTCCCCTCTCTGTGTCATCTGAATCTCAGAAACACCAGTTGTGAACCATGGAGAACAGAAGAAACAACCCTCTGTTTACGTCCTCAGAAAGAAGCATCTGCAAATTTCTATGAGCTCCCATGAATAACAACATTGAATCTTGCATAAGCTGAGGTTGGTTAATTGATGTCTCATCTGTTGAGGCCTGTGAAATCTTTAAGGATGGGGGGGGGGGACTTTTTGGTGGTCTCTGAGGTTTTTACTTTTGAGCTTGTTACTTCTGTGGGAGGAAATGAAAATGTTCCTCCTGATGATGGGAATGTTTCAGTTAGATCTGATGAGAATCTTCCAGGTATTGACTCTGAATGTGGAGGAGACAGGAGTGCTGTCTATAACTCAATGATTACAGTTACTTAGAGACAGTGCAAAACAGAGATAAATTTGTTCTTCTCAGAAACTGAAACATAAGCAAAGGGAACCAGGTCTGAGAAAGAGTGATGTCATGGGTAAGCAGGCATGTAGCCGGGGGGGGGGGGCTTGGGGGGCTTCAGCCCCCCCCCCGAAATTGTCATGGTGGTCCACGAGAAGCCCTTACTGTACATTATTTCAACTGTTATATTTATTCATATCATGATCTGATCACCATGCTCAATATATCCCATATGCATGGGGGTATTGGGGTAACGATACAAAAGGTTTGCTAGGGTAGACCCTCTTTTCACTCAGACTCAGCCCCCCACCCGAACCAAACTCAGCCCCCCCCCCCCCGAAACAAAATCCTGGGTACAGGCCTGTGGGTAAGAATTACAGTTCTTAAGCATTTTGAGATAATGTTCATTGGAAGATCAATGTTGGTTTTCACGGGTCAAGTCACCTGTCTTAAGAACTCTGAGTTAGGAGTTCTGGTATTTGATAATCTATCTTGCTTTCAATGCCTCTTGATTGGATTACAATTCTTGGTTCAAATTTTCAAGCCTTTGGATCTAGTTTTGCTTTAAGTGTTGCAGCCCCTGGATTACAGTTTCTTGTTTTTACCTTTTGGGATTTTGTATTCATATTCAGAGTTGGTCACTGCTATTGATTGTTCTCAAGAATACCAAGCTTACAGATATAACTTTGAATATACTTTTACAGTCTGGTTTTTTATTGTACCTTTGTGATTGCTTACTCTGCTGATTTTGGAATGACTTTTGGATTATTGTCTACTCATTTTTGAAACTGCTTTTTATTCTATACTCTTTTCTTAATAAACTTATTACTTATTGTTGAACTGTGTGGTGTTTGGGTGAAAAGAGGTCTCACAGGCAGCTAGACTACAATATCGTATTTACAATATTATATGTTTTTTTGTCTCTAAGGGGTGCATGTTTACAGGAACCAAAAAGAACTTGAGGCTCCTGTCTTTCCATGGCTCAGCAAATGGGAAGCTTCAATAATGAGTAGTGTGGCACAAGAGTAGTGTGGGTGTAAAAAGAGAAACAGACTTGTTTACAATGCCAAGAAATCATGGCATCAAGTATGCTCTCCCCCAATGACAAGATAATGTTGTTTCAAGGGGATCTGCAATTAAGACATAGATAAATGTTGTGGATTTACTGTAGTAAATCAGCTTTTAGTTTACAAACATCACAATCTGAAATACTTAAATAGTAGGCTTTACATAATATCCCTGGAGGAAAATTATTGACAATATGAATGAAATGAAATTGCAGTATTAACATGGCTACAATAGAAAAGCATATCCACTCCCACCTGGAAATAATATACGACTTATGACGCACCAATCAAAAGAAAGTATTATACAATACAAAAGAAGTCTTAAGAGCAGTGTATTTCTTTCCACATGCAACGAACCCTTAAGAAAACAAGACGGTAACATTCTATTTTATTCTTTTCTCTCAAAATCTTCTAGGGGCAAAGGGCAAATATAACTAAAACATTAGAGAAATTGCCAAGTGAAATAAACAATACACCGGCTTAAGCAAAGTAATATGACCAGGAGAACCACTTATTCTGTGTGTATCTTAAACAAATGAAAGCTTTAGATAAACAACAGAATATTTTTTTCCCAAAGGCTTCTGGCACACTGTAAACACTTTTTTAACAAAAAAAATTACATGCGGTAGAATAGATTTAATTTGCAATACATTCTTGTTGAGATAAAAGCTTTAAAAGTAGGGGCACATTTTAAAAAGTCACTATGGATAAATTAAGCTGCAGGATCTGATAAATTAAGTCCATATATGTCTATGCAACTGGAGGAGACTGCCATCCCCTACACTCAATTTAATTAATGCAATTTGACACCACTCTAACTGCCATGGCTCCATGCTCTGGAAACCTGGGATTTATAAGCTAATGAAGCACCACCACTCTTTTGTAGATAACGTTAAAGACCATAAATCATACAACTCCCATGATTCCATAGCATTGAGTCATGTTAGTTAAAGTGATGTCAAACTGCATTAATTCTGTAGTATGGACTCACTTACTCTGTTTCACTGATTTTGGTAGGAACAAAGTCCTGAACACTTTGTGAACCTCTATGCAATTCAATGTGATCTTAAGTCATATGTGACTTACTCCCAAAGAAGCATCCAGAATCTTGGTGTGGATACATCCCATGCCCTGAGTTAAAATCCACAAGACTTCTTTTTCTCAGGAAACTCTCACTAGTGTGTGCTAGACAAGGATTTGGTAGCCCAGGAGATAAAACTCCTACACTATAGGATATATTTACCATATTCTAATTTGTTTGTAAAATATCTCTCCAGATCTGGTGATGCTGACTGTTTTCCCTACATACAGGGGTTCTTTTTTTTTTTTTACACTGGTATTGTGTAGCATAAATTATTATATCCTGGGAGTTACATGTAGGAAATTCCCTCTCACATTCTCTGGTTAACAAACAGTTTTAATTGTGTCCAAAGAGTACAATACATATAATGACCACAAGGAAAATTTCCCTTAGGATGTCTTGAGCCAGAAATTAACACTTCAGCATTTATAATTCAGATTATATCCTTTGGAAATGCCACTTCCCCTTTTATAGCCATCTACTTCCACCGTCTTTTGGGAAGCTATGCAATGGCTCTGTTGCAAAATGATGAGATCTTACAGATTCCTCCATCTGTCTTTTGCACTGATGACACAATTTCATGTCTGGCCTCAACAATACAGGAAGGAGAAAAAACTTTGCATAGCTTACCAAAGGCAATGGAAATAGATGCCTGGATAATAATCTATTTGGCTAAAAATCTGTCACAGTGCTTCCCAAAGTGAGCAATACTGCATCAAGTCCAGGAGGGTGGGAGTAGCTGCAGGTTCAATTGGGAGGGTATTGAATAAAAATAAAGGAAACATAAAGAAAAAAGAGAATTTTGAAATGTTTTATCTATTGTGTAACATAGTCATAGTGTTGTTGTTGTTGTTGTTGTTGTTGTTGTTGTTATTTATACCCCACTTTCTCTCTCTACAAAAGAGACTCAAAGTGGCTTACATCAAAACCAATGCAATGCAATTTAAAACCTACAGCTATAAGAACATTGATAAAGAATTAAATAATAATGGTAGTAAAAATAAATAGTTTAAACCTTTAAAACCATTCAAAACATATTCATAGCTAAAAGTACAGCCCTCTTTAAAACCTTCCTCTTTAAAAGGTGTCTGGTTAAAAACGTTGTAGGCTGCCATTGGAAGGGTAACAGGGGAAACATAATTGTGTTATTTGTAGTTTTCATGTTCGTATTTTCATTCATTATCTTAGGCTGGACCTACACTGCTATATAATCCAGTTTCTGAATTCAGATTAACTGCATTGAACAGGTTTATATGAGTTTCCACTGCCATATAATCTAGTACATTCTGAAACTGGGTTGTATGACAATGTAGACAATCCTAAATTTTCTGTATGGGATGTGAATGTTACTATGATTGATTTTGAGAAACAATATTATGTTGTAAGACGTAGGTAAAAATATAGATACATAAAAGCCTGCATATTTGTGACTGAATCCTTCTGATTACTTAAAGATGGTAGATTTCGGGGGGGGGGGGGGGTGAGTATTTATTTTTTTTCAGAAAGGGAAGCAGTAGATCACATAGGTTTGGAACCTCTGGTCTGCTGGATCAAAGCCAGACAATTCTGCCTGGTTCCCAAAAAGCATGGAATAAAAATGCAAGGAATAGTATTTTAAGGGCAATTTGATGTGGTGATGGGTTTGGCCATTAGAAGGAATGTCATCCCACAGTGCCCCATAAAACTCATATGGATACATAAAAGAAACATACACATGCACCCACTCACTAACAGGATTCTGGCCATTGTATTCCACATGCAGAAATGTCCTTCATATGTGCAGATGTACTTTTTCAGGGTGCTGTTGGGATTATTATTCCCTTTCTTTGCAACACCAAAAGCCCCTATTCCAATTTACTTTGAAGTCCTAAAGCTACCTTGCACATGGGTAGGTAGGATCAGAAAAGCATCTCCTACTTACCTACCTACCTACCTACCTACCTATTTATTTCGCAGCTTACAGCAGGCAACCATTTGATGCCATCAAACTGATTTATAAATAACAATTACACTTAAAACAATTAATTAAAACATTAATTATTAAGACATTCATTTAAAACCACACAAATTCAAAATCATAGTCCAGGTCAAACCATTGTCAGTCACATAGAGTCAGTCTGCATATCAACTGCTGCATCTATTGTTCAAACGCTTGATCCCACAACCATGTTTTCAGTTTTTTCTAAAGGATAGGAGGGAGTGGGCTAATCTGATGTCACTGGGAAGGGATTTCCACAGATGAGGGGCCACCACTGAGAAGGCCCTGTCTCTCATCCCCTCTAGTCATGTTTGCGAGGATGGTGGGACTGAGGGGAGGGCCTCCCTTGAAGATATTAACCTTTGCGGTGGTTCAGAGTGAGAGATACATTTGGACAGGTAAGCTGGGCTGGAACCATTCAGGGCTTTATAGGCTAAAGCCAGCACTTTGAATTGTGCTTGGTAGCAGACTGGCAGCCAGTGGAGCAGGCATAGCAGAGGGATTGTAGCTCTCAATGTATGCCGCTCTGGCGAGCAACCTGGCTGTCGCCCGTTGGTCTAGTTGAAGCTTCTGAACAGTCTTAAAGGCAACCCCACATAGAGTGGATTGCAGTAATCTATTTGGGATGTAACAAGAGCATTGATTACGGTGGCGAAGTCAGACTTCCCAAGGTACTGGCGCAACTGGCACACAAGTTTTACCTACCTCCACTCCATAGGCAAAACATAAGGATTACTGATGAACTCCCAAGGATCTCGATACTGGTGTCATCATTGTGCATCAGGCTGTGGGGTGAAGGGGGTGACAATAGCCAGATGCTTTTCTGTTTCTACCTGCTTGCCATGAACTTGGTTAGCAAAGCATAAAGCCCACTTGTTTATATTTATAGTATGCTGAAGGAATGTTGAATTGGGGCCATTACATCTCAGCACAACTATGCTAATTTTTTTCAGATATATCCTCCTTCGTGCACATACTTTCTGTACTAGAAATGATTTTTTTATCTGGATAGGATTGTTCTTACGCAGTTTTGGTAGACAGTTGATTTATTGTTTGTTCATGAAAATGTAAAATGATGCCATTTATAATGATTGCAATAGAGGAAATTATATTTTATGGAACAACTCAATAAGATCTTACCGTCCCATGTAATTATTCTTATAACTTGTGAATCAATAAAGCTTGGGCTTTTAAAAAATACATTTGGCTTTAATTTGTTCTGTCTGCCGTATACTTGGGAAGGGGGAAATTTGATTGATAATTGGGACAGGAATGCAATTCATCTTCACAATGCTACATAATATCCAGTGCTGCTCAATAGATAAAGATCGCAGTTCTTTGGTTAAGTCTTGAAGTGCCTCATACACCAATGTTCTGAACTTCAGTGGAGTTATGAGTTGGATGGATTCGTGCGTGACATTTGGCTCTTTTTCTTGGTTTTGAATACCTGTTCTCTTCTTCACTCCATCCATCTTTCACACATATGTAGCCTGAATGTCAACAACACTAGATGTAAGCATCTCAACAATCTTTACTTTAAACAAAATGGTGGAGATCCATTGTATGCACAACTAATATACACATTGTACATAATTAACATAAATGTAATTGTTTAATTTTAATGAACAACTTTTTTTATTATAAGGAAGATTAAAAAGTTCCCATTGTTTGTTTGTTTGTCAGGACCCTGAAGTTAATGTGGTGTAGTATTTAGAGCACTTTGGGAGGACAAGGTTCAAATTTCTGCTTGGCTATAGAAACCCACTGGGTGACCTTGGGGATATCACACTCCCTCAGCTTCAGAGGAAGGAGATATTTATTCCGTCTTGGGTCAAATCTTGCCCAAAAGAACCCAATGATAGGTTTGCCTTAGGGTTTTCATATGTAAGATATACATTAATAGTACATTATAACAATAAGGACCCTGACAATGCTTGGAGTGTTACCATTTACTCACACCACTTGTTTATGGCACTGAAGTCCAGGAATTTAACTTTCTGAGTTACTAATTACTACTGAATTGCCATTTGTATTACTAATGTTATTGTTGTTTATTTGTTCAGTCACTTCCAACTCTTTGTGACCTCATGGACCATCCCACACCAGAGCTCCCTGTCGGCCATCACCACCCCCAGCTCCTTCAGAGTCAAGCCAGTCACTTCAAGGATACCATCCATCCATCTTACCTTTGGTCGGCCCCTCTTCCTTTTTCCTTCCATTTTCCCAAGCATCGTTGCTTTCTCTAAGCTTTCCTGTCTTCTCATGATATGGCCAAAGCACTTGATCTTTGCCCCTAATCACCTTCCCTCTATTACTAATGAACTACTTGAACATAAAGAAAAATATTCTGTGATTTTATTATGTAAAGCCAATTTGGGTACAGTATCTTGCAAAATATAGGAAAAAGAAGGAAGTAAAAAATTACTCTTCCTGGCTGCAGTGCAAGTCGGCTATCCTTCCAACCCTTCCTCTTCCATAGCTCAGATCAAGTCAACATACACACAATAATGAGCAACCATGTTTGTTCTAGTGAAAAGTAGTGAATTACATCCACAGTCACTGCAGACAAAAAAGCTCAATCCAAGAATTTCACTGCAGCACAATAATGAATTACAGCAGCAACTCATTAGAATATGAGTTGCTTCCTAACTCTGGATCCCAACAAGACCATAGTTCAAAGTAAATACACCTCTCTGAAGCAAAAGGCAAAACTCTCTGTTGATTCACAAAGAAATCCTGTTTCCTTCTCCAACTCTTATTTATTGATTTTTCATTTTAAATCCTGTATTTGTTCACACACACACTTAAAACAATTAACAAAAATAAGGCATACATAAAGCCACAGGAATGCAGGACTCAATCCGATCATCAATAAAATAGCATCAACATAATACAAACATTTTCAGAGGGGGTCTAAGCAATTCACAAAACAAAAAAGTGAAGGCCAAAGGAAAAATGCAAAGCAAAACAAAAAACCCAGGATAACTATAATACATGATTGCCCAGAGCAGTTCTGGGCTTATAAAATACCATTTTAAAAAGGTGATGAATAAATAACAGGCAACTATCTATGTCACAATTTAAAGACTTTTTAAAAAGGTAATATGTGTTGACAATAGATGGTTGGGCATCTTTGATTGCTTTCTAGGGTTTGATTTGCTAATATTCTTGCGTATAACTTCAGTTGCAGAGACAAATGAAAGTCAGATTCATCCCTCAGATGTGCGCTGTGCTAAACTGGTCTTTATTCTTGGTTTATTATTAGGCTAACTCCGCTGGCTCTCCTTCAACCACTGTGTATGGATAGACAAAGAGAATTCAACTCAACTCGTCTCTAATAGCCACATTTGTCATAAAGTCATTCCCTACAGGAAGGAAGAGCATTCTGCAAAAATTTCTTGCTGTAGCCACTCAAACCTAGCTTTTAAAATGTGTGGTATACTCTGCTTATGCCACATTAAGAAAAATGTGATGCCATGCTGAATAGAAAGCAAGACAGTTATAATGAAAATATAATGAAGAGGAAATCAAAGGCTGAAAGGGAAACTGTCTGCTGTTGGCAAACCATGCTGATCAAATTTGTTCAAGCATGTTCTAGAGCTACTGTTACCCAATAAGATATCTTCTCTCTAGGTGACATGGCTTCTGTACTTTTTCTTATGACTGCAACTTCAAGATGTGACATTGCAAATTATCTAATTTGCATAACTGTTAATAATACAGGATATTGCTTTTCCTTGATTCAATTTTAGTTTACTTATTTCCCATTATAATAGGGTAGCTTAGGGACTCAAGAATGTGTCAGTGGGGAGAAAGTATATGCCAGCTGAGGAACCCCTAAATGGGGATCTAGAATGAACAAAACTGGGTATAATTAGTTGCTTGGGGGGTTCAGTTGCTGCAAAGCAATACAGTTAAAGAATTTGATGGTTTTTTTCCCTATTATATATCATTGGCTACCAATGAAACTTGTCTTATAGCAGTGATGTTCATGTGGCCCACTATTGTTGTCAATATCCAGAAAGTCAGACAGAGAAAGGTTTTTCCATTGCTGTCATTCACCACCATTCATGACTGCATTCCATGCAGTCATGCCGGCTACATGACCTTGGAGGTGTCTACAGACAATGCTGGCTCTTCAGATAAGAAATGGGGATGAGCACCACCTCCCCAGAGTCAGACTTGATTAGACTTAATGTCAAGGGGAAACCTTTACGTTTACCATCCACTACCTATTTAGAACAAAACTGGAGATGCCATCAATGGATTTTGGAGACTTCTCTGTTGAATCTGTTACTTAGAAGAGCTATGCCATTACCATCCCCTTCCATAAGCTCTGCCTGAAGGCTGCTGGCAGTAAGAAATGAGAGGATATCAGAATGCTTATGTAGACCATCCATAGCATGGGAACTGTGTGCATGGAAGGGAAGGGAATTTGTCCAAACACATTTACATGGCAGATTGCATCTGAGAAGCTTGTGGCTAGGAATAGTTTGCTGGCTTCAATATTGATAGGGTGGTAATTTTGTTCCAGGTTTTTGTCAAACTTTAAACTTACTATCCAAGATGGTAGACCTATTTTGAAGATAGGATTCAGCACCTCAGATAGCTCCTTGCAAAGTTTATGCTAAAAGCCAAAGTACATTCTCTGCCCCCTCTTGAGATCAGAGCTAAAAAGTTGTGATGGCTCATACAATATTTGTAAAATAAACAGTATGTTTACATTTCCAAAATAATAAACCAGATTCTGTATCTTTTCCTTTTTTTTCCTACATGAAACAAAAGCTTCTGTTTGAGTAACCTCTAGAGACACTTCTCCCTATATTAAGTAAAAGTAAAAAAAAATATGCAGAGCCTACCTTTTGAAAATAAATTCTTCTAGTCTGAAGAGCTGCCACACTGAACTTTGAGATTTGTTTTGTTTGTTTTCTCATGAAGCAAAGATGATGGGCCAATTCATACAGCCACAGAGCTTTAGAACTGGAAAGGAGCTTGTCTCCTTGATGCATCTTTAAACTTCTAGACACCTTCTTCATCAATTTGTGTGAAGAATTTCTTCTAATATCAATGCTCTATACATATGTTTAAATGTTCAATAGTTCTGTTCTTATTTACTGTCATGCAAATGAAAGTATTCTTCTAATTTCCAGCGTTACATTGAATTAATTACTGCTCTGAATGGCCACACATTTAAAATGGCTACCCATGGAGCTGAAGGTATTTTAAAGCTATATAATTCATTACAGTTCAGGAATGGGCAAACTTTATAACTTGGGGGCCACATGGCAGACCAGAGTGGGGCGGGCAAGATGGGACGGAGGAGGTTCACTCCAAGTCCCCTCCCTGCCCTTTTCTCCCATTCCTCTTCTCTTCCAGAGGCAGAAAGTGAAGGAAAGATGGGAAACGTTTAGATCCCAAAAGGGTTGGTCTTGATCAGGATGAGATGGTGGATGGGAGAAAAAAAAGTGTATCCATCAGACCCTGTATTGCCTACTCCTGATATATAATCCTAGAGTCCTAGAGCTGAAAGAGATCCCCAAGAGCCACCCAGTCCTGCCATGCAGGAAGGCACAATCAAATCACCCCTAATAGACAGACTCTGCAGAAAAGTCTCCAGAGAAGGAGATTCAGCCACACTCCCAAGCAACCTATGCCACTTTCTGACAGCTTTTATGCTCAGGAAGTTCTTCCTAATCTTTTCAGTCAAATAACTTTCCCTTCCATTTGAACCCATTGCTCCCTTGTGCTCTGGTCCCTAGAGCAGCAGAAAGTCACCCCTCTCCAAGTGGGACCCCATGCTCCCTCTCTAACTTTTCTTCACTCAGCTAAATATCTCCCAGGGGGAAAGGGGGAAGAAAAACAGAAGGGAGGAAGAGATGGATGGATGGATGGGAGGAAGGATGGATGGAAGGAAGGAAGGAAGGAAGGAAGGAAGGAGAAAGAGAAAGGGGAAAGGAGGCAGCAAAGAGGGGAGGGAGGGAGGAAGGAAGGGGGAAGGAAGGGCGGAAGGGAGGGAGGGAGACAGGGAAAGAGTAAGGAAAGAAAAAGAAGATAGGATAGGATGGCGAGAGAGAGGACAGCCTGAGAAAAGAGCCCAAGGGGCTGCATCCAGCCCCCAGGCCTGGGTTTGCCCATACCTGAACTAGTTGGTGTATAAGGCAAACTATGTAGAGATGAAGGAGTCAGAGGAATGTTTCTCCAAGGATTTGTAATAGGTAATTATTATTACCAGTGATGGCTTACAGGACTAGAAGTTTTGGCTTTAGCCTCCATTCAATGTCACAGGGAGACTTCTGTTCATGCAGCAACATTCCTACTCCCTTTTCTGCATTTGCACTCTTAACACCCTGTCTACAAAACCTTTTCTACAATGCCCTCCAATTCTACAAGGAAACCTAGGCTGTATATGTGTGGGTTTAAGGGATGTGGGGGAAATCCATTCAACCTGTGGTTTCCATGCATTATTGAATACACCTCTAGGTGTTTCTGGATTTTAGAGCAGGAGGAATACTTTCCCCTTTTTCCTTCTTCTGAAGGAATGCAAAATGCTGAAGAAGTCATGCTAGGTAATTTGCATTTCCCAGTTCTCTAATCACAAGAAGGATTTTTTTGTTTTGTTTTTTCTTCTTACCTGCCAGATAGCAAAATTCATGTTGGACCACAGTCTGGACACACACTGAAAATCTACTGTAGTGTTGTAGTTTTTAAGCTTTAAGCCTCTTATGTATTTTGGAATTCAATTCACACAATTCCATGCATGCTGAGGCTTTTCAGACTCAAAGTCCAAATCACCTGGAGTGCCAAACCCTGTAGCAAAATAAAGGGGATTTATGCCATATGTTTAATTGTTGTAATCCTAAGTGTAGTTAATGAAAGGTGTTAAAACCGTAAAAGCTGGCTTGGAGGAGAAGTAGGAAAGAGATCCCATAAAGGTCATAGAGGACATTACAGATGTTCCTGTAGGACGTGAGAAATAAGGCCTGCAGCCTACATGTAGCTCCAAGGGCTCTTTGTATGACCCATAGGTCTTCCCATGGTTTAAAATCTTTTGAACATAAAAACTAGTTCTAAATGCCATTGGATGAGTAATGTTTCCACCTATTTCAGGATTCTTTGAAACAAGAATAAGTTTCCCCGCATCTTTTCTTTTACCAAAAGTGACCCAGAAATTACTTTGAAGGCCCCAAAGAGTATTTGGGAAGAAGAAAAAATGATATTTATGTGCAAAAGTGCAGCCCTCCAAGGACTTCTAGGTTTAGCCAATGAAGCTCTGAACCCCAAATAGTTGCCCACCTAGAAGAGAATACTTCTGGAACACAGCAGTGCAGTCTGGAAAACTTACAGCAACCCAGTGATTCCGGCCATGAAAACCTTCAACAACAAATTGTCCATCTCATTCCTCACATACTTTTCCTCCTGTTTCTCCTTCTCACTCTGCTCACGTGCCATGGAGAACAGAAAGAGATGTTTACAATTGGTTAGATATTGAAATCAGCAGTGAGCCTCTAGCTTAATATCCGGTTCTAAACTCATATTCACTATAAGGTAGCTGTGTGTCTTCAAGTCATTTCTAGTCCATGGTGGTCCTAAGACAAAACTTTCATGAGACTTCTTGGCAAAATTTATTCAGAGAGGATTTGCCTATGCTTTTATCTGCAGCTGAGAGTGAATTGCCCAATGCCACGCAGTGAGTTTTTATATCTAAACAGGGATTTCAACCCTGGCTTCCCAAAGTCCCAGTCACAGCACACTAGCTGCTGTGAGGTAGTTACAAAATGTCAAATAGTAGTCCAGATAATGGTCTAATAGATGAAGCTTCAGGCTGTCATTCTTTAAAATCTGCAACCATAAACAGTACCAAGTTAGTTGTGTTGGGAGTCATAATCATATGAAACATCTGAAAGAAACAGGATGTTCTGATTTTAGTTGTTCTCAAATACATTCCATCCAAAATACATTCCGTCCAAAAAGTTATGTAATTATGTTTCATTTGTTTCAATGAACTAACTGTCAGAACAGCCCTTCATTAATTATGTTGAGGAACACTGTTTTTCTCCCCAGTACAAAAGCTGTCATATCTTTTTTTCAGCCAAGCAAAGGGAAAAAAGAGTGGAGAAGGGGAGTCAAAAGCAAATGATGTTTTTTTTTTTTCCTGACAAGTCTTACAGTTTTTGCCATGCCCATCTTTTAAAAGTAATCACACAAAGCAGATGAAGAAAGGGGACATATTCTGCTACATACATATAGATACAGATTTGTAAGCCTAGGGGCTGGAGTGTGTGGCATTTTCAAACAAATAGCGGATGTATAACAAAGAGATGATAGAAAGGGGGATTACTGTAGACAGGAACTAGGATTTTGCTGCCAATTATGTGTACACAAAGGCTCCTCTCTGGCAAGTGATCGAAGGTAAAGGTTTACATCCATTTCCTCATTAGTGTTGTCAGAGGAAGGAACTGGCTACCTGCATAGCAAATAGCAAACACACCTCAGGACTTCATTTGCAAGCAACACAAAGACACAGTCAACTTCATTCCCTCATCAGAACCTTCCCAGAGCCCTTAATTACTGTTTGGAAACTTCAGCTGTGGTCAAATTTGCCAATCCATTTCCAAAGCTATAGGGGATAGAGATATGTTGCTGTTCAAAACAAACAACCTTTATTCTTTCCCCTGTGTCGGGTTCCATCTGCTGCTTTTGCAGAACACATAATCTGGATCCAATCAGGATGAAATCTCATCAAAAGAAGAAGAAAAAATGGGCTGTGGACATTGGGATGGGAACAGAGGGATCTAGGAAGCAGGCTGAAGGTTTGGTGCATATATACCAGTAAATCCAGATTGTTCTAATTACAGACAATTGAGAATCCAGCCAGTTATGATCCCTTCTTTCCCTAGATCTACTCTCCTGTTACCTGCAGACATATATCATTCTCTTGCCAAAGCAAGAAAATCTCTAAACAAATCAAACTATGTCACTTAAGGAAGAAACATCATTCCATGTTCTATGGGATGCTGAAGGATATTTCTCAAATCAGACACAGGGTATTCAGGATGCAGCTATATATCTCAGCTACCACCAGTTTTTTGCCTACCTTGTTAATCCCCTTTAGGAAATAATCTGCTACAACAACAACAACAAAAACATGTCCCAACGATCCCCAGCCATGGTACACCACTTATCTGCTTCTTGGCATTCTGGCTGACATCAGCCAGAGCACCACCACACTGAGGGAGTTGGGAAAGGAGAAAGGGGAAGCCCTTCTCTGCCCCATCTCTCTCAGCTTGGTGGCACTTTGGCTGATGTCAGGCAGAGTGCCGAGGACAAGATAGGTGGCATGTCACAGCTGGGGACCACTGCGACACAGGGAACAGGAGATAGCGGTGAAGACAGTTAGGTCACTTCCTAGCCAAAGCCACCTGCAATTGTCTTCACTGACTTCAGTACATTATGGTCAAGCTTTCCCCTGACATAGCTTAACCTGGGGGAAGGCTGCATTAAGGAGGCCTTGGCTTTGGTTAACCTGGCTCTGCCCCATGTGGCCAACCTAAGTGGTCCGTGTCGATGAGCCTAAGTCTGCCTCTTAGAATCTCCATTATCTTTAGAGCTCACTTTCTCATCCTGCCCTCACCTTAGTAAGACTAACAAGACAGCTTCATGCTTATTTGGTAGCAAGCGTTCATGCACCCAACCATCTATTCCAGGGGTTCACTACACTTTGCTGATGTACTTCAGCATAAGTTTAAATCAGTAAGAAAATAATCTCATGTCTAGCAAGGTATGCATAAAATGTCAAGTGCTAACTCCTGCCAAACTTTCTCTACTCTCCTATCCAGGGATAAAAAATAGATGCTTTGTGATGTGACAATTTTGCAGAGATATCCCTTACCCTTTTCTCTGTCTAAGTGCTACATCATTTTGTGAAGGCAGCATGTTTTCACTTGTTACTCAAGAAAAGAACGACAATGCACATTTCAAAATATGCCATTCCCAATGGTGCTCAGTCTTGCATTAGTGCCCGGTGAAACACACAGGAGCTGGTTTCTTAGTCCAGTGTAGTTATGATGGACATAAGTTTGCTTGCAAATTCATATTGTATTTTGGGACTCTCAGTTAAAATACAGTTTTGATCACTATGCTCTCTTTGGGGATTCTTTTTTTTCCCCTTCCTTTGGAGGCACCTCAGTAGAGTATATATAATATCCAGTGTGTCCTGTAATTACTACAGAAATAAAAAAGAAAGCAAGAAAATGAAAGGACACCCAATCAGAACGACAATATAATGAGTTGGAACTATGTTATACCTCTACATTAACATGTGTATAATGGAGCCCCCTGTGGTGCACGGGGTTAAACCTCTGTGCCGGCAGGACTGATGACCGGCAGGTTGCAGGTTCGAATCCGGGGAGAGTGTGGATAAGCTCCCTCTATCAGCTTCAGCTCCTCATGCAGGGACATGACAGAAACCTCCCATCAACCCCAGTCAGTCTATGGAGAGAAATCATGGGAGAAGATTACCAAAAATTGAAGGGCTGAAGGTTACCCACTCCTGATCTAAACCACTTAGGATCTTTAAAAATTACCAGCAACATGCTCTTTAGTGTATTTCCCCACCCGCATCCAGTATAAGTAATATTGCTATTCTTGGTGGTGTCTCAAAAATCATTATTGCCTTTCTAAAACAGTTGAACATTCAGTGGCTTTATGACTCTTGGTAAATCTGAACTTCTTCATTGAATGGACCAGACTATGGTATTGCTGAAATCCTCCCAGTTCATGAGGCAGTTGCTCACCACAGCTTCTTATGTGGAATGACCACCATACACTTCCCAGAAACTATTTGGACATAAATCAATCAGAAAAGGGGTTAAAGGGTTCATGGATGGGTGAGGGGAAAAATAGGAAAACTCGGTCTCACAATACTTATGTTTTATAGAGTGCAACACTTTTTGGAATTGAAATATACTTGAAGAAAGAATTCTTCATTCCAAACTTGTTTGACTCAGTAAAATATTCCAGCTATTTTGAGATCTTATTTGACTTTTCTATGGCCACCTGGGCTTTCCTTCTTTGTGCTATTCTGGTTCAGGGATTCATGTCATTACTTGAATGGTTTAAATTCATGCTTGTCAGGGAGCTCTGTATTATAAACAAAGCAGAAGTTAGCATGGTTGCAAATTCATGTTCTATTTTTATGCATCTCGAGAGAAATGTGTTTTAACATCTCCTTGTTCCTTTTCTGCATTTTATTTTCTCTTGGGGGAAATGCCAACCAATTACATATAGGATTGTGCATGTCTTCTAATTACATCAGAATAGAACTGGGAAAAGCTTACAAGCAAATCAGACCAAACAAGGAATACAATGCAATCTGTGGATGGCAAAGGCTTTCATGGAATTAGCAATGGCTGCCAGAATACCAGATTAACACTCCCTTCTGAAAATGCACTTCACAATAAAGCAACTAGCTGAAACTAATTGGATACATTATATAGTGTTTGCATTGTGACAGTGAGCTCCTGAGTATCTGCTTTCAGCATTTCAGGGGTATTATTTTCTGCATGCTGAGTTTAAATTTTCAGATATTCCTTCATGAAGACACCTCTTCGAAAGCTCCAAACCTCCCTCTGAGCCTAGAACAACAGTGCATTATGATAATTACCTAGATATGACTGTCTGGGTCCCAAAAATTAATCTCTGAAGAAATTGTATATTTTACATTTGTGTAGATTATTGCTTAGCGTTGTTGCTGGGATGTTTTTTGTTATTTTGGCTCATTAAAGAAAACACTTTTTCTAGAATAAGATCTCATTGGCAAGCAATGGACACTGAGATAGTTTTTGCTATTAACTATCGGCTTTACTTCCATTCTACTCACTTGTATCTACCCACGCAAAATGTGTATATTTGGTATTTTGTACTCTTTAGAGAAACAATGAATAATTAGCCCATTAATTTTTGCTGCTAATACCGGTGATGTCTGTTCTGGGATTTACCTCTGTATATGACTGAAGAATTTTGTATTTCAGTTGGCTCTCAATATTTATGTTTCTCTAATTTCATATCTCAACCTTCCTTCCACCCCCACAAGTTCCTGGATTTTATTCTTTCCTTTTATTGTATTGGAGAAATTGATGGGCAAGCTCCATCTCTGCACTGTTACTTTTGTTATTTAATTGAAGAGAAGAGTCTGCCATCTCTGTGGAAGCTCTCTGCTCAAGCCAGAATATCATGATGTTTGGCCTCTTTGTGCAACAAACTAACTGAATAGCTTAAAAGGACATTTGTCATCCAAGAAAAAGGACAAAAAGTGACCAATAGGTGAGTTATAGCACAAAGTAAATGGCTTTGAGAAGGAAATATTATTGGAGAGGTAAACCTACCGGATAAAGTAACTGGGCATTAGAATAGGAGGACAGAATGAACTAACCCCAAACCAAATAGTGTCCACTCCCATGCCCCAAACAAAAAAGTTATCAGTGGATAACATTCAAGGCATCCAAAAAGTAAGCTCATTCTGAATCTGCGGGAGAGCTGGGCTCTTTGGGAGACATGACAGAGAAAATCTTGTAGGAGAATCAATAGCAAATCTGTCCCAAAATCAATATCATGCTGGACCTTTAAGAGATATGGGGAAGCTGCTTATCTTAGCAGTACAAATTACAGCAGAAGACCCTCAGTAGTTAAAAAAATACTTCTGTGTAGGACATCTGCTAACAATATCTGATCTGGTACAGTTATTCCATGGGAGGGGAGTTGGTAGCAATTACCAGAGTGTATCACCACAGGGGGAAAAAATGGAGAAAATGTGGTTATACTTTATCGGTTTCTGTAGTTGACTCTAATACTTGACCTTAGGTTGATGATGGACTGCACACACTTCACTTGAATAACAACTTAATACGATTTGTGACTATAGCCCTTAATCAGGTATGTTGATTTTATGTGGGGTGATTTCTGGTCTGTTTTCTGAATACTCCATTGGATACTCCTTGGCAATTTTATTTACTTTATGGGTGGGTTTTATTGGTCTGGCTTCAAGCTAACATCAGAACTGGCATTATCTACATGGAGCCAGGGTGTACTTATTTCCACATATGAGTAAATTATTACTGCACACTGCTATGAATCAAAGACTACTGAAATTGTATTGTGATCACAATCTGTCCTCAGATATTACTGAATGGTTTAGGTTCCACCAAGAAGAAGGGACTCTGAAGAAGCCAACAGTAAGTGTAGAGAAACACATAAAATTGATGAAGTTTATCTCCATCACAATAATGAACACTTGTAGTTACAAAAGCTTTAAAAATGTCGTTCATTTGATTAGGTGATAATTGAAAACATTGACATGTCAATTGACATAAATGCCCAAAACGGTTCTCCAAATACTAATCCGCTGACAATAACAATAAAAAGTCATAATAAAATATCTAATTTAACAACAATCCCATTCCTGAAGCACATAGCTACAGAAGAAATTAAGAGGCCTCTAGATTTGTTCAGTTGTTTTCTTTATACTCTGGATGATGCAATGCTATTGACTTTATTTTGAGGACAAGCTGTTGTTTTTGTTTCCTTATGATCAGTTCTGCCTTTTAAAATAAAATAAAAAACACCCACAGTGTTCTTAGAGAAGATTAAATCCAGCGCCTGTTAACCTTGAGCCTTAACTTTTTAGTAACTTTAGAGTCAAAATAAAACTTCTGAGTTATGAGCCAAACAGCACAGCATTGCCTTCCTTACAGTGGTAGGAATTAATAGTGTCTGAAATTTCTGAGGGCATGCAATACATCTCTGAAATGAGCCTTCTTTTTAAACAGCCATAAAGCTTTTGATACCTCAAGGATCATGCTGTGTAATTACATAAGTTACTTTTTTATATCCATGACAGTTATCCTTCATTTTACTGAGTTTCTAAACTACAATAAGGACCATTTTGCCCCCTTACTAACTTGCAAGTGTCTTGATGTCTGATCTGTTTACTTCTCCTATTGCACAGTACACATCCATTAGAACCATTTTGATTTGATTTATGGTACTTATTCCTTGTCTACTTCTCACACTTTATTCTACTGCAGCGATTTGATGTTGATTTTCCAACCTAGCTCCTGTTGAAGTGAGAGTAATGCCATCTTGAAAGCAAAGGCAGTGGAAGAAAAAGAACACAGAGCTTTGTGGCTAACAAAGACAACCCAAAGGAGACTCTTCTATTTCAGCCCCTACTCGCCTGGTGTCTGCAGACAGTTTGCACTGCTTTCAACCTCAGCCAGCATGGCCCCAGCCAGCAGGAAGGCTGGGAGCAGCAGCACAAAATATCTGGTGGATGCTACATTGAGTAAGGTTGGTTAAATGGGCAAACTATAATGACATGTGAAGAAGGGATTCTCAACTAATCTAACTGGTTCCCTTATTGGTGTGTTGAGTGTAAGCAGGCCATTGGTCTATCTGGATCACTATCATTGGCTAGTTGGTAGCATCATTGCCCAGACCTAACAAGAAATGCATAGGACTGAGATATTATTATTATTATTATTATTATTATTATTATTACTTTATTTGTACCCCGCTAGCATCTCCCGAAGGATTCGATGCGGCTCACAATAGGCCGAAGCCCAACACAATACAACAATACAATATCTAGCAAATAAAAACAGTTAAGCAGAAAAACAATAACAATAGCAATACGACAAGACATTATTAAAAACTGAGTCGGCCGGAGTAGGGAGTACAAGGTTAAAAGTGCTGATGTATCGGAGGGGTGTGGGATTATGATATAAGTGTGGTGTGCAGTGTGCAGTGATTTGGTACTAAAGTGCTTCTGGGATTTGGTAGTGGGAGATTCCTAATCTGAAAAGGCACATTGGAACAGCCAGGTTTTCAAATTCTTTCTGAAGACTGCCAGTGTAGGGGCTTGTCTGAGATCTTTCGGGAGGGCGTTCCAGAGGCGGGGGGCCACCACGGAGAAGGCCCTGTCTCGCGTCCCCACCAAACGCACTTGTGACGCGGGCGGGATCACGAGCAGGGCCTCTCCAGATGACCGGAGTGAGCGTGTGGGTTCGTAGACAGTGACGCGGTCACGCAGGTAGGGTGGTCCCAAACCGTTCAGGACTTTGTAGGTAAGCACCTGCACCTTAAATTGGGCTCGGAAAATAAACGGCAGCCAGTGGAGCTCCTTAAACAGGAGGGTTGACCTCTCTCTGTAATGGGCCCCAGTTAACATCCTGGCTGCTGCCCGTTGGACCAACTGGAATTTCCGAGCCGTTTTCAAGGGCAGCCCCACGTAGAGCGCATTGCAGTAATCCAGTCTAGAGGTGACTAAGGCATGGACCGCCCCGGCCAGATCAGCCTTAGCGAGGTACGGACGTAGCTGGCGCACAAGTCTCAGTTGTGCAAAAGCCCTCCCGGTCACTGCCGAAGTCTGAGCCTCAAGCGTGAGCGATGAATCCAGGAGGACTCCCAAGCTACGGACCTGTGACTTCAGGGGGAGTGTAACCCCGTCCAGCACAGGTTGCCACCCTATACCCCGATCTGGTTTACGATCGACCAGGAAGACCTCTGTCTTGTCGGGATTAATCTTCAGCTTGTTCGTCCTCATCCAGATAGACACAGCGGCCAGGCACTCGTCTAGCACCCGAGAGGCCTCCTTGGAGTTGGGTGGAAAAGAGTAGTAGAGTTGTGTGTCATCTGCATAGAGATGGCACCCAACTCCAAAACTCCGGATGACCTCTCCCAGCGGTTTCATGTAGATGTTAAAGAGCATGGG
This sequence comes from Anolis sagrei, assembly GCF_037176765.1. Taxonomy (NCBI): domain Eukaryota; kingdom Metazoa; phylum Chordata; class Lepidosauria; order Squamata; family Anolidae; genus Anolis; species Anolis sagrei. The sequence goes on from NC_090022.1 coordinate 142,320,182, forward strand.
AGAAAGAATAGAGCCTTGCGGGACCCCACAGGTCAAGGGCCAGGGATCCGAGCAGGCATCTCCCAGCTTCACCATCTGAGTTCGTCCCTCCAGGAAGGACCGGAGCCACGACAGAACCATGCCCCCAAGACCCATCCCAGAGAGGCGACCCAGAAGGATACCATGATCGATGGTATCGAAAGCCGCTGAGATGTCCAAGAGAACCAGCAGGGTCACACTCCCCCTGTCCAGTCCTCTACGGAGGTCATCCACCAAGGCGACCAAGGCTGTCTCGGTGCCGTGACCAGGCCTGAAACCTGACTGTGCCTGATCTAGGTAATTGATGTCATCAAGGAAGCCCTGGAGCTGGAGGGCGACCACCCACTCCAGCACCTTACCCAAAAAAGGGAGGTTGGAGATCGGCCTGTAATTGTTCAGATCCGTAGAGTCAAGGGAAGGCTTTTTAAGGAGTGGGCGGACCACAGCCTGCTTCAAATTAGATACGAGATTATGTGTTATATCATTGTACTATTTGCCAACCACACCCTGGAAACATGCTTCTGCCTTAGCATTGACTGGTCAACATCTTTGTAACATCAAAATCACTAAGCATTTCTATCGGCCAGGTCCACTTTGACACCATTGTGCCATCATTGGGACAAAGCACTTCCCAATCGACAACACACATCCCAATAGCTTGGTAACTACAGGCAAAGGTTCTCAAAAAAGCACTGACCTTGGATACAAAGTTGCAATGTTCAGCTACTGAATTTGCAAGAACATTTAAGCGAGATGGTTCCTTCATGGTTAGGGAGTATTATGTTAAACTGGGGGTGGGATTAGCATGTCCCTCCCATGTAATTGGAATCTGGCTTACTCACTCCTCACCACTGCCTATGGTGGGCAGTGATCATAAGAGCTCCAATCCAACAATATCTGGAGGACTGTATGATTGCCACTTCAGAATTCAACCAAACACCAAACAGGGCAATGGGTACAAAGAATTAAAAGAATAATCGTACCACATAGTACATTGTGTGTACTAGAGTTCCCAGGTGTATTGTTGTTGTTGTTTATTAAAAATAGCAAGTGTCTGCAACACCCTACATGCCAAACATAAGACTCAAAGATATGATTGCTGAATCTCAGGAATCCAATCCAGGTTCCAAATAAAATTGGCTTTTTATTGAATTTGTTGTGTTCCCCATTCAGGCCCATCAGACCGTGTTGTGGCTACATTAACAAGGCATGCAGGGATGTACAAACTAAGGCAGAATCTCTGCACATCTGTATCATTTCCTCAAGCTACACCTCAATTTTGCTCTTTGAAATTCTCTTTCACTCTTCAGGAGCTTAGTATCAGAAAACACACACACACACCTGGCAAACTAAATTTACAGCATCTTTGTTCCTCTTCTTTTTCAAGCATTCAAGAAAACTTCCCAGGTAAGTTACCACCTCGACATGGAGCTCGAGAACAAACAGTTCTTATACAATTACCATCTGCAAACTGCACACGGGAGGCAAGGTGCTTCAGCTCGCTTTTCTGCAGGATGCCATGCAAGATACTGCCAATGCTCTTTGCTCTTTCTTTGTTCCTTTTGAAGTAATTAATTATCCTCATGAAAAAGAGAGAAAGGGGAAGCAAAAAGGGGCATGCTTGTGAATAAGCCAAGCAGGAATGAAAAGGAAGAGGGAGAAATGGTCTTCTTTCTTTCAAAACTGAAAGGGAATGTTCTCAGCCCTTTCTATATTTTAGTTTCAATGTTGACAATATATTCAGCTGCAGGTATGCTTTTCTGAGAGTACTGTGTAGTTTACAGGGATAAGTCTAGGTACAGAGCTGTTACACCAATCAAATGAGAACTATATTTAAATTCAGCCATTAATGGTACTGCAACTTATTTTGCCCTAGACTTGGAAGTTGAGGCGTTGGGGTCAACATATTTCCTCATCGTTTTATCTGAACTAAATGCCCCATACAGACAAATGTGGGGTATACATTTTATAAAGAAAGATATAAATAGCTGAACAAGTGGCTGAGTCTGGGTGAAATTATGCACGTACATGAGAAGTGCACATAAAAAAGACAAATTCAAACATATGCAAAATGCTAGCAAAGCATTTTGTAGTAAGTGGAGGGGTAGTGGTAGAATACATTTATGCAAGGATAACAATGTAAAGGTGTGTAGAAATGACCCATTTTAAAAAAAGATTGCTTCACCTCACACCCCCAAAATGAAATAGCTCATAGCTTGTTAAATGATGCAACTAGACAAGGAGTGCCATTGGGAAAAGAAATAATACTTTGGATAGTGCTTTATAGTTGTGTATTTGTTTGTGCCTCCAAGTTGTCTGTCAACTTTTGGTAATCCCATGAACTTCATAGGATTACCCTTAAGCAAGGAGTTATGTTTTCTTGGTTCCCCACCCCTTGGGGGTTGGTAATATACATGAATAAAACCTGAGATCACGATGTACATACCAGTTCTTTACATTCTCCCTTCTTTCCATATTTTTATGCATAAATATAATTGTGTACACTTTTTTCAATTGCATGCATTTTGGATGCATGCACCCATTGGATAAAAAGCATGTTTGCATGATTTTATTATTATTATTATGTTCTGTTATTTTATTATTATTATTATGTTCTGTTGTACTGTGTTTTTGAGGCTTCGGCCTGTGTGAGCCGCATCGAGTCCTTCGGGAGATGCTAGCGGGGTACAAATAAAGTTAATAATAATAATAATAATAATAATAATAATAATAATTTATAAATGCATGCATTTTACTATGTGTGTGTGTGTGTGTTTTTAAGCACCCATATTAATGTATTCACATGCATGTGTGTGTATGTGCCTTCAAGTTGCCTCCTGATTTATGGCAACCCCGTGGATTTCATAGGGTTTGGGGCTGATTCCAATAATGTTCTTCAGAAAAGGTTAAATACCTTATCACCACTAGTTTCTTTCTGATCTTGGAAGCTAAGCACGGTGAGATTGGGTTAATACTTGGATGGGATAATGCCAACAAATATTGAGTGCCATAGGCTACATTTCAGAGTAAGGAACTGGCAAAACCCCTGAGTACTCTTTGCCTAAGAAAACCCTATGAAATGCTTGAAGTCATCATAAATCAACAAGTGACTTGAAGAGACATGCACCCATGTTTCTCAGTCCTATAACTATTTGAGATTTATCTGGAATGATTTTTAACAAAAGATGTCATTGTGTTGCCAGACAACACTTTTTTTTACTAAAAGCATTAATGTTTTTTAAAACCTTCATATTATTAGCATTTCATAACAAAATGAGTGGATTATCCAAAGATGCTTATCGGCTCCTGGCTTTTCAGACCACTGCAGGTTTGATGCAATGAAATCTCAGTGTTGAAGAAGCTGCTGACATTTTATAGATACCAATAAAGCATAGGATCCATAGGGTCAACTTCAAAGGTTGCATTTAACAAGATAGATTTTGCACCAACGTAACTGTATATACTTGGGCATGATGTAACTCTTCAATCTTTCTATATATTAAGACTATATGTCTTAGTATGGATTATTTGGTAGTGAAATATTAATAGAGCACTTTATTTCTACTATTATTTTCCCTCTCAGTTACAAGCCGCACTGCCATCTTGCGATGTCTCCAGGTAACACTGGCCATATAAACCTCTTTGTCACAAAATGGCCAACAAACTCCTCCTTTGAGGTTAGTAGGATGCCAACATTGGCAAACCTGTTCTGGGGTTATTATTGAGTTTGCACTAGGAGCATAGGCTTCTCTTCACCATTATTTTGAAAGGCAACATGAGGCGTGAGGGGGGCAGGAAAGGGTATTAATAAGCAATTACCTTGGCCGTAGTTGTTGGCCTCCACCCTGAGTCCCCTTGGGGAAAGAGGGTGGAAAATAAAAAAATGTTGTTGTTGTTGCTATTGGAATATTTGCTTGTACTTCTTGCATTCAGGAATAGAAGAAATCAAGACAGTTTCTTTAGTATAGCAGGTTCTATAATACAGAATTCCACAGATTCATTCTGCTGCACTCATGAAATTTATCTTGCAGAGAGATCTAAGATGGCTAATGTAGAGATGTGTTTATTATAAAGTGTTATTTATAATGTGTTTAAATTGTATTTATAATGTTTATTATAAAGTGTTATTTATAATGTGTTTAAAACTGTATTTGTGGTTTACATTTGTTGCCATGGCCTAGCTGTGAGGGATAGGTTGCCATGGTGACAAGACAAGGCAGCAGAGGAGGTGGGCGGAGCTAAAGGAGTAAAAGGTTTGAAAGTGACAGTTAAGCTCCAGTCAGGAGGATGAGACCCTGAGAGGAAGAACAGAGTCAAGAAAGGACTCTGGGAAAGTAGTTTTAGTCCGGTGGATGAGACCCGGGGAAGAGGATCGGAGTCAGTTAGGACTCTGGGTTGTGAAGCTGAGAGAATTCAGTTAGTTCTTAGGATTTGTGAATATTTCTTCAGCAAGAGAGCTGAAGGTGTTACTTCTGTTAGATTGCTTAGGTTAAAAGAATCTAACAGAAGGGGATTTAAGGACCGCCAGTAAGGAAAGACTGGTGATCAGTGGTTTGATCCGAGTATAGGACAAACAGTGTGGAATATTCACAATAGGGAACTCTGAAGTAATAAAAGCACTACACTAAAGAAGGAGTTATAGAATTGCAACATCAGAAGCTTGAATGTATCTCAAACCAGCCATTTTGTAACATCAAACCTTGTGCCAAGTTCAAAGTCTCAAAACTGCAACAATTACGTTCTGTTAACAATAAAACTTGTTCTCTTTGTATTTCAAACCTGCCTCCTACATTGTTTTTATGCTTGGTGCATTCCACACTACCAGCTTCACCTCACAACACAACTAAGGATAAACAGAGACACAAACCAGCGTCTCTAAACATATTGGTGGCAGCCTATTTGATATATAAACGAAGGTTCCTTATAAATATTGTTGGCATCAAGGAAAATTAGTACTTCCTCACATTCTGTGGAAATAATACTTCTTTACAGCTACCATAATAAATTAATTATTCTCAATGGGGCCACAAGGGTCTGTGTTTGATTTCTGAAGGCTTATCCACATCTAAGGAACTGCAGCATTTGAAGCCAGTGGAAACCAATTGCTTAAAGACATTTTCATCATGGAGATTTGCATTTTTGAAGGATCTTATTTATATCTTGCAAGTAATTACAGCACAGGAAGCAGTGTATATTTGGAGAGGGTTTCCCCCAAAAAAGATACCAAATCCAAAAAAATAAAAAATAAAAATGAGAGTACTGTTCCATTCATTGAACAGGTGGAGGCCACTAGGTGGTCCTAGAGAGAGAAGAATAATACTTTTTATGGGGGTGGAGGGTGGACTGAAGGAGTAAAACAATTTCCCTGTTTTTCTGTTATTCCTCGAACCCATGTCCCTGTCGTGGAAACAACCTTTGTTTATGATATCGATAACCAGCAAAAGTGGGGGGAAAATTGTTTTCTTCCTTCAAATCCCCTTCCTCCCACCCGCCCCATGAAATGGACTATCCTTCTCTCTCTAGTGCCCCCTAGTGGCCTCTGTCCAGATAATGAAATAGTACCAAAATGAGTTGCAGACAGCAACATTTGGTTGGCTAAGAGTAGAATACTATGTTCAGACCAAGACTATCAAAATTATCAAATTGCTTTGGTACAGGGCTTGGAAAATTGCATTTTATTGCAAAAGAATGCATATCCTTTGAACATTTCTTCCCAATTCCTATAAAAATTTGTTCAGACAGATTTTGGAAATAAGCTCCACATTAGGAACCTCTTCACACGGGCATTTTTTCTCAATTTTGCCACTTTAAATCACAGCAAAGACAGGGTCTGCCATACGCCACTACACACAGCAGGATCTGCCCACATTCCTCCCAAAGTGGAGGAGAAGCATTGGAAGGTGCCTTCTCCTCCATGACGGGGATGAAAGTGTAGCTTGGATAGCTCTGATGGAGCTACCCGCACTTTCCTCCCCTTTTTGCTGTGTGACAGAAGAAAGGGCATTGAGGCAACACACATTGCCACACGTTGCTGCCCTTTCTGCCATCTGATGAACACCAAGAGCCACCCTGCACACCTTCTCTTTTATCAGTAATAGCCAACACAACGACATGGCACAAAAGGGCCATGTGAAGAGGTCAGTAGTCTAGTGATTACATACCACATTCTGTTTATTGTTTATGAAGCAGTTAGAGGTGTCCCTCTGATGGCTACGTCTACATTAAGTTCAAGGGTGCCAAAGCAGAATAGCAAATGCAGTTACATAGCATATGTGGAGGAGCATTCTCAATTGATGCATATCATATCTACCCTGTTGAAAGTAATGCCACTACTCAATTCTTTTTTCTATGCTACTTCTGTCTCAAAGTGGAGCCCAAGGTGATTTGCATATCAAATTAGTTAAAACAATACAATTTTCAAAAAGGCAATTAAAACATTATTCAATTATTTGAAAAAGATACACAATTAAAAATATAAAAGCAGAACATGCACCTCAAATTGCTCCCTGCAAGCTATTACTCATTAAACAGAACAATTTTTGCCTACTGGCAAAAGAAAAACAGGGAGCTCATCTTCCTTGGAAAGGGGCTGCTGAGGTTGGGCGCTGCCACTGAGAAGGCTCTCTGTTGCATCTTCACCAAGCGAGCCTCTGATGGTAAAGTGCCTGAGAAAGCTTTCCACTGTAGGTCTCAGTGTTTGAGCAGGTTCAGTGAGAAATAGTGTCTTATATGGATCCAAGCCATATAAGGTTTTATAGGGCACAAATTGTTCCCAGGAATCAACGTGTAGCCAATAATGCTGTTTTAAGAAGTGAGTTAAGTGGTCCCTATAACTGGCCTTGATCAACATTCTGCCTGCAGCATTCTGGGCCCATTGTAGTTTCTGAATAGTTTCCATTGTGTAGTGAAGTAGTCCAAATGAGATGTAATCTAGACATGTGTCCCCATGGCCAGATCTGACATCCTTTGGTTATGCAATATTTCCATTTAACACAAGCATTGCATAGTAGAATCAACACAACCCTGCATGTGGATTTTTCCCCTACATCACCACAATGCAAAGCAGTTTACACATATAGGATTAACAGACAGATTGAAGAACATATATTTCACAGGTCTCTCTCTTCCTACCATCCCTTATCTACCACACAGAGCTTAGAAATGTACTTGAATGGAAATGGAGATAAATTTATTCAGGTTGAGATTCTTGGCAAAAGCATCAATTTCATACCTCCTGAGATGTCTTGTGAGACTGAGCTCAACTTCTATCAGAAATTCCCTCATTTGCAGTTTTTCTGGTGTGCTTGCTAGAAAAACACGCAAACCTATGCATGCCAAGTTGCACATTTTAAAAATGAGTGACTAAAATAGATATTTTTGAAAAGCACCATATAACATACTTTATGCAATGGGAAAATACACACATTAGGAAAAATATGTACAAAAATTGTATGATTCCCATATGTCCTGTTCATTCTGTTTGTAAGCCCTGCAAGCCTGCTGCAAAGGGCAAGTGGCTGATCTCTCAGAAAATTTTAGCAGCCAGGGAACGAGATGGACACTTGGGATGGCAGGGGCAAAGAACAACTGCCTCTTCCACACTTGGGATTTCATTTATTTATTTATTTACAGTATTTATATTCTGCCCTTCTCACCCCGCAGGGGACTCAGAGCTGATTACAATGTACATATACATGGCAAACATTCAATGCCATAGACACACAACATATATAGACAGACAAAGGCAATTCAACATTCCAGCTTTTCTTGAGGGTATTCTGGCCAGCAGGGGAGCTGTCCCTTCACTTTCCATTTGTGACACTGATGACATACTTCCTCATTCTTTGAATGCTTGCTGGAGATTTTTATGGCCTCGTAAATTCATTAAATTTGCCTCCCTGTATAAACGGTACCTAAATTTCCTACTTGACAGATGAAACTGTATTTTGGGCTGCAAAGGTTGGCAGCAAGCTACACAAAATTGGTCGGAAGCTCACTCCGACTCGGGCTGGCTTCAAACTCATGACCTTTTGGTCAGTAGTGATCTTAATGCAGCTGACTCCCAGCCAGCTGCACCACAGTCCTGCTGCTTAAATTTGGGATGGGGAAAGCTGCTATTTGTCCCTCCACCCGCCCCCCCCCCCCCCCACATACACATCCATATAAATACACTCATTATATATAGCCTTTTCAGGAAAGCTTGTGAGACTAGGTAGCAATAGCTATGGTAATACCGAATGATGGAATGATGTAGGATGCTGTCCAATGAAATCAAAACTACGGCTTCAATTAATTGTACCTCTCATGGTAGCATTAGGTTTTTGGCCATTTCTCTCCCTTCTTTACCCTGTCTGAAGACTTTTTTCACACCAGTCTGCTGTTTCATAGGCATTGCATTGCTGAAGCAAATGGAAACATGCCAGTGTGGAAACAATAACTCTCAAACTGGTCAGGCATTCCTCTATCACACTCTCAGATATGAAACCCCCCTCTCTTCTCCACATTCGTGTCTATGAATAGTCCACCCAGCATATGCACAGCTTTCATCTTTAAAAAAAAATATTGCAAAATGCTATAATAAAAATCATGTCATGCACAAGGCCATGACAAAAAGGTACAGAGTGCACAGAAGAGTATCCTCAAAGTAAACAGGAAGCAAAAGATATCAAACAAATGCCATCATCATGTGCACACAAAGAGCAAAAACAATGTGAATCAATGTGAATCAAGTGGGAGAGAAGAACCATCTCATTCACATCATGGGAAGAATTATGCCATTCACATCATGCGACTGCCAGAATAAACTGCAGCAGAAAGGATTGATCATTAGTGGGACTCACATGGTTTTCTTGATATGGATGGACTACAAATCCCATCATCCTCTATCAGCCTTCCCAACCCCCACCAGTATTTTGTGTTGGATCATGATGGGTATGTGTGCCAAGTTTGGTCCAGATTGATTGTTGGAGGGATTCACACAAGTCTCCGGATGTGGGTGGACTAAAATTCCCATCATTCTCTGTCAATTCCCTGAAAACCTTGGCAGTATTTTAAGTTGTCAAATATAGACAAATATATCCTTTTGAATCAAGTTTGTAAATTCCTTTGAAGATAGCAACTTAATTTCATGAAGTAGCAACCTGAGGAAGGGAAGTTTTCCTGAAACAAAGTTAATAATACCAGGAACCCTTGTAGTTGCTATCATCACATACATCAAAATAATTTCTCCGGTTGCTATCATCATGTATTTGTCAAGAACTCCTACAACAACTTGTATCTCCATGGGACTGAACTTTAATTGCTTAACATTTTACAGAAGAAACATAATCTGAACTTTTGTTTAATAACACTCCAAAGAAGTTATAACGAGGAACTGTTGAGAACTCACAACATTTTGTGAGTGAGAACTTATTGTTTAATGCTTATTATGGATGTTTTTCTTGATTGAATAATTGATGTTTATATGTATTTTGCCCATGGTATTGATACAATATTAAACTTACTATATATATTATATGCATTGTGTAAATCAGTGTTATAATTGAATTAGTTATAGACAATCAGTGTTATAATTGAATTAGTTACAGACAACTTAACACTTATACATAGTATTTTAAGTTGGTCATGATGGATATGTGTGCCAAGTTTAGTCCACATCCATTGTCATTGTCATTCATATGGCTCTCTGGTTGGGGATGAACTACAATTTCCATAATCCCCTGTCAAACTGTACCAGTACCTCAAGGTGGTCATGATGGGTATGTGTTTCAAGTCTGGGCCAGGTCCATCATTGGTGGAGTTCAAATGGCTCTCTGGATGTGGGTGAGCAAGAACTCATATTAGAAAAGGAATGATATTAGGAGTCATTGATGGATTTTTCTTCAGTAAAAAGAGGCTTTTAATTAATGATTGAAATACAAATCAACAACATGATGTTGTGTGATTAGTACCAACCAACTGCGATATTATCCTGCTATAATTGCAATTTTCCAACCTCATGTATTAAAGTCCTGACATTAAAAGCTGAAGAGTTCCCTTGCTACCTAAAGAAGGTTTTTTAAGGAGTGTGGGGGCTGCAAAAAGTCTGGGAGTGGCTAGTGTGCCTCTCTACCTTGGACCTGTGGAAGCTGTTTCTGTAAGACCAAATCACCACATTATATACTAGGCTAATTATTTTTCTACATCTTACTTCAATCACCAATGCCAGCTGATTCCCCTCTTAAACAGATTTTATCACACTCTCAGGGAAAAAACACACCTTGGTTTAATAAAATGGGCTCTAGTTTACTGGAGCATAAAATTAATAAATAAAATAAATTTGTTGGTGAAATTATTTTTAATAGCTAGTACTAAACTCCTTGTTGTTTTTGATACAAGACAGGAAAGCAGTTATAAAAGAAAATCCTTAGAACAGGTGAAGAAAGTTAGATCTTGACAGATTGCTATGTACATAGGCATTAAGGTCAGGGAGTATCATGGGAAATTGTGGAGCATTTTAATCTGAATCAGCCATCCTCAACCTATGCGCAGTGTCCTCCAGAGGTGCTGGCTTACAATCATCATCAACCCATCCATATTGCATCAAGTTCATGAAAAAGAAGGGGGGGGGGGAAAGATTGACTCTCTTTTTAAAGGATGAATTTCCCAATGTACAACTTTTCAGGCAGCACAGTACATTTCTAAGACTAGACAACACATAGCCTCTAAGCCTTTAAAGCCAAGGAAGACTCATGCATTATTCAAAAGGGATTTCCGAAGGGCACCATTCTGGGATGGCAAGTTTATTCTGAAGGATCCTATCCTTCTGATTTGATAATGAGGGACAACCAGGAATTCAAATAATGTTCCAGGCAAAGGCACACATGTTTTCCAGTAGAGTTTTTGAGTTGTGCACTGTAGCCAGCTTAATGGCTAAAAGCCCCAAATGTATACCCAATGTAGACTAACTGCATATCTACACAACAGTTCCCCCAACATTTTGCAGATGAAAACTGCAACATGTGTGGCCAAGCCATAGCAAAGCATGATCAGGATGGCAAAAATCAATGAAGCAGAAGAAAGAATGTACAAAAAAGTAGAGGCTGCAGCAACTTGCTTTTGTCTGGATCCCACTTTATCACACTAGAGCAGGCATGGGGAACCTTCGGCTCTCCAGCTGTGGTGGACTTCAACTCCCACAATTCCTTGAGGCTCGGCATTCGCCCCAAATGCTTACCTTGGCCCAACGAGGTTTGTTTGGCTCTTTTTCATGGAGGACGGGCAGCAAAGGGGGAGAGACGAGCGTAACGTAGAACCAAACAAACCTCGTTGGGCCAAGGTAAGCCTTTGGGGTGAATGCCGAGCCTCAAGGAATTGTGGGAGTTGAAGTCCACCACACCTGGAGAGCCGAAGGTTCCTGACCCCTGCACTAGAGAATGGATCAACTTTAAATCCGGTTTCTGCCTCCTGCAGAATTCTGGGGTTTGTAGTTTAGTGAGGCTCTTAAAGGCTCCTCCCTAAACTACAAACCCCAGAATTCTACAAGAGGCAGAAGCCAGATTTAAAGTGGATTCATTCTCTAGTGTGATGAGGACTGTCCTGCCTTTCATTGGCTGAGTTAACTGAGTGTAAACTACTTTTGGACTTTGAATTCAGCTACCGATGTAAGCTGAGGACAAAAGTGGAAAGAAGAGGAGAAAGAAAAGCAGTGGGGAAAAAAGTGGGACAGCAGAGGATTAACTAGAGCTGTCCCCGCAGAACTGGGACATTTTGGAAGTATAATGCTATAAACCAATATTAATTTAACCAATGATATTACCAATTTGACTAAGAAGGTTTCTCCCAAAGAATTCTAGGCAAGGTAGTGAGGATGCTGAGAATTCTTAACCTCTCTGACAGAGAGTCCCCCAAATTCTCTGGGACAAGGAATTCTCTATTAAAGCAGTTAAAGTTTGTGGCATAGAGATGAGCAGCCTTAGAGAAGTGATCTGCAGGTCTGAATTAAATGTTCTTCCTGCCCATAAATGTGAGACATGATGAAAATAATTTTTCAAACCAAACCATATGACAAAATGATGATTTTTGTCAAGGAAAAGCAGTGGTTTTCTTTTTGGTACAAGTCTCAGCCTGTTTCAGGAAGTTAATTCTGGGACACAATTAAAGAGGAGCATATTGTCAATTATTTAGCAGCCCTAGGCCTTCTCAGAGTTCCCTTTTCCACCCCCGGGGAGATTGGGGGCGAAAATATGGTGGTGAGTTTGCTCAGAAGAATCCCTTTAGGGCTCTGATATCCACATGTCTCACAGCAAAAGCTTGGCTCTAAGCAACAATAACCATAGCAAGAGATGGCAGTGCGCATATGCAATGATTGGCACCCTGTGTAGGGTTTGGAAAAGGTAATTTGAATTCTCATTTCTCTTTCTGTCAGCAAATGAAAGAGTAGAGACATTTCTCTTGTCCTAATTCCTCTTTCTGGTTCTGTGAGTTCATTAAAAATAATTGCTTATTTCAATTAAATTAATTAAATAGGAATTAAAATAATATATCTATTCAGGTGTTTTAAAATTGGGTAATTATGTGAGTGGGGAGACAACCAAGTATTTGTCTGAATAGAGCAGCTTCCTGCATTCTTGAAGGATTTATACATTTATCTAAATTAGTGGTTCCCAACCTGTGGTCCACAAGAACTAAAATGTGGTCCATAGCCTCACCATTACAATGTTGCAACGAGAGTGACTGGTCTTGCAAAACCCTCTCATAGTGCCAAGGCTGATTAAATATGGTTTTCTGTGGGCAAGCAGATGGTTACTACTGGACTGCATATGTCCTGGATCAGAAATTAGAGCTGATGTGGTCTATCCAATGCATTTTTCTGAATCAGCACCTCAAATAACTAAACGAAATCTAAAGTTGACTAAAAACTGATTCGTAACCCTTTTGGTAATAATGTTGGAGAGTGGTCCCTGGTCAAAAAAAGGTTGGGAACCACTGCTCTAAATGTTGATGTCTTCAGTCTTCAAAGTGGCATTGAGAAGATATTCTCCCTTTCAGATGGAAGTGGTCAGAAATAATGGCCACGTGTGAATGCTTGGGACATTTCGTACTCCCTTCATGTTTATCTTACTCAGTTTTGGAACACCCGAACTGGATCAAAATGTCATTCCATTCTGTTCTCAGGCATCCCTACTGTAACAGAAACCTTTTCTGTCTTTTTTTGCCAGAAAAAAGAGGAGAAAACGCCTCCAAAGTTTACTATAACACAGAGGTTTAATGTGTACGTACTAAATAATTCAACAAGCATATCAATCTTGGGAGGACCTTTTTTTAAGACACAGAGGGGTAATGCTTTAGCACTCCATCTGTTCTCATGGTGCAATCCCAGAAGAATGTGAGAACACTTAACAAAATGCTATGAACATGGTTTTCCCCCATTCAGTTGAAAAACATCACAATTGGGACATTTAATAGCAAATTGTCCACTGTGTTTGCACATTCTTAAACAGAAATATTAGCACAACCCAGTTTTAATTTCTGCACTTGTCATTTGTTACTATAATTACACTGGAATACAATTGAGTGCTTTTGGATCTTTCAGTGTTAATTATAAAACTAATAACTTGAAATGCTAAAAGTGTTGAAGATGCAGCTACATGTATAAGACAATTAATCCTTTGTCACTTTTAAAAATCCTTTTAACTGGAAGATCATAGCTTGGGCACCTGTGACTTTACTCCCTGTACCAGTTAAACTATAACCTCCGAAAAGACACACATGTCAGGAAATGCTGGAGATTTCCCAATTTCGCTGCAGAAAATACTCAGTATCTCCAAGTAGGAAAGATTCCTTTTTAAAACCTCAGAAAACTGCTGGCAGTGTCCATAATATTGAACCAGAGGAACAAAGCTTCTTGCAGAAAAGCGAAGAAAGACACTGCCTTCTCATAATGCATCTTTAAGGCTGCAGTCTTCAAACCACTTACTAGGGAGCAAGCCTCATAAAATATAATGGGTCTTACATTATGTAACAAGCATGGAATTGCATTGTAAGGTTACCAGAGATTTAAAAGGGCTACCATACAGAGTGGTCAAAGAAATTCCAGACATGATAATCATTTCTCTGTGTGATAAATTCAGAAGAGTGGACCTTTAGTATCTCTATTGGGAATTGGTTCCAGGACATGCACCACACACATGCATACACCATGCTTATTCCCATTATATTAAATACCATAGTAAAGTTAGATTCCTTATATAAAATGGCAAAATCAAAGTTTCCATTGGATTTAAAAAAAAATATTTTCAAGCCATGGATGATTGAATCCATTGACAAAGAATCCATGGATACAGAGGCTGACTGTACAAATATGCAAACACACGCACACATAGTGTTTCAATAAATGTATATATTTATGACCACAAACAGCACCCAGATCTTAGGTTCTGTGAAGTGAGGCAGGTAAGGATTTTAATGGTGCCAATGGCTCATATATTCCTGATGGTAATGTTTAAAAGTAAACTTGTGAGCTTACTGTGCTCAGTGTTTTCCAGCATCAAACACCACTCCATTGGCTATTACTTGTGGGGGGGGGGGGGGGGGGAATCAGAACTGCAAGACAATGCATGACACCACATATATGATGGTGTAGTAACATGGTGTTCCTTATATAAAATGGCAAAACTGGGGCTTGCTTTGGGAGACTTTATTTTCAGCGAGGATATCTTCAAACCACAGATGGTTGAATTCATGGATTTAGAAACTGTGAAGGCAGGCTGTACCTATGGATCCAGGAGTGCACACCTTTGTATCTTCAGCATTGATTTGCACTTTGTGGCCAGAATCCTCTTGCTTACGTACAGTAGTATAACTGGAAGTTATGTCAGCTTAAACATTTTTTCATTACACAAGGTAGCCAATAACTTCCTGTGCAACATCCCTTCTCTAGCAGAGAACAGGAGCTTCATATTCCAGGGTACACCCTTGCAGCCAATCAATGGCTGAGAGGGCACTATCCCCAGGACTGGGAAAGCAGCCTTTGTCTTCCAAGACATGGAGATGGCAACAGCTACTGCTTATCCTCCGAATGTACAATGGTAGCTGGACTGAGCTGCAGATCTTCCTCCTTGACTTTTGATTGGCCACAGGTGTATGACATGCATCAAATAGGACCTTTGCCCTTTTCTCTTCTGGATGAGAAATGGTATATAACTAGGCGTTACACAAAACAGCAGCTGTGCTAATTGCAAGGATGAGCCAATTATCTTTCTTCCACTAAAATTAAGCTGCATTTGAAAAATCAGTTCTATAGCATTTTCTTCAGTGTTCAAGATGAGAAGCAGTAATTTGGCAATGAAACACTGACATCCAACAACCCTTCCATTAGTAAATTTAGGGTATACTTTAAGGCAGACGTGAATAAAGAAAGAGCCTAGAGCCTAACACAACTACAAGACTGTTTTACTGGTTCATATTCCCAGTCTTCAGACCTCCTTGGGTTCCTTTTCTGCGGAAAAAGAAGTAAATGCCCCTCCTAGAAGCCATCAAATATCCCTCCTGCAGTGCTTAACATTAAACAACAGTAGTTTTATTTCCCAAAAACTAAATATGTACTTCTAGTTAGCTTTGGGTTTATCTACATTTTTGGCATTCCATGTGGTCCTCACAGGGGAGAAAACGAGCCCCCAGACCTGCTGAAGTTGCCCAGACTTGTTTTAGTGGCTATGGGTATGTATTCTCCATTCCATTTACTGCTGTTGCCCCTGCTCTGCTGCTGCTGTGCATCTTCAAGATGACTCTAGTGAATGGTGCCATATTTTGGTTGTGCAGGTTTTTTGTGTTCTTGTTTGGAAAGTTTTATTCAGGGGATATTTTTCATTGCCATCTTTTAAAGCTAAGACATTGCAACTTGCCAAAGACACCCAAGCTTTTCCAAGGCTTAGTGGAGAATTGAACCTTTACAACATTTAAAGTACTACAACATGCTGCTTAGGTGAAAATATGTGCATTTCCAATAGCTAGATATTGCAACCTGCCACCAATAGCAACAAATATGGAGGGACAGAAGGCAGAATATGCAACAGAAACATCCCACTCAAGATGGAGGACAAAGGACAAAATGGCAAGGTGTGGCCCAAGGCAATACCAAGAGGGAATCAGAGCACACTCACCCTCACACACACAAGGCCACAGTGGGAAGCTACCACTGTGTTGTATATTTTGCTTTTGCTGCCTTCTATTATTTATTAAATAGGGGCCCCCGGTGGTGCAGTGGGTTAAAGCACTGAGCTGCTGAGCTTGTTGACCAAAAGGTCGCAGGATCGATTTCAGGGAGCTGCGTGAGCTTCCGCTGTCAGCCTTAGCTTCTGCCAACCTAGCAGTTCGAAAACATGCAAATGTGAGCAGATCAATAGGTACCGCTCCAGCGGGAAGGTAACGGCGCTCCATGCGGTCATGCTGGCCACATGACCTTGGAGGTGTCTATGGACAACTCTGGCTCTTCGGCTTAGAAATGGAGATGAGCACCACACCCCAGAGTCAGACATGACTGGTCTTAATGTCAGGGGACAACCTTAACCTTTATTATTTATTAAAGGTTTCTATTGCTCCACCTATTTATTATTTTAACAGTCCACCTCCTTCACTGGAATGTTTTAAAAGCCACACAAAGACTTCAGTTGAAATTAAACAGGAAAATGTTGTTTATTTTGAACTGTCAATATGCATAATGGTTTCAAATAACTTGGCAGGCTTTACTTTTTACAGAGGATTGTACTTATATCTTGAGTTTCTTAAAACAGAGTTCTACACAGAAATCCAAACAGGCTCTTTTAAAATCTTTTTGACTCTCCCTTCCTCCCACAACACTCTAATCACTATAGAGGCCTATTAACTATTATCCTCAAAGGGTGCCTGGGAAGAAAGGCGTCAAAATCCCTAGTGTTGTCTTGTATACAAGTCTCGCTGAACTGAAAATCTGAAATTTTAAATATTCCAAAAAGCAAACCTTCTGTCACCCACTGCTGCCTTTGGGGAAAGGGCTTAGTGACATTTCCAGTGTCCACCAGTGGCAGTCTACAGCACAGCAGGTGCCCTGAAAACTAAATGTGAGAGTATAAGCAACCTCATTGTCGATTACCTGTATCCTGACACACGGTATAGGAAAGGAATTTTCTCTTTTTTCCCAGCTACTTTGTTAAAAGAGCAAAAAAAGTGTGTTGATATCCAGAGAAGCATCATAGAAAGTTGCTTTTTACAGGGGCAATGTGCAAATGGAGTTCCCTTTCCCACCTTTCCTCTCTTCCCCTTCCCTCATTAAGGCTGCCTGAGTTAAAACATGATTAGCCCACTTTCTCCCTACTTCTTACTCACTATGCATAAGCAAATACAGATATTCCAATATCCAAAAAAAGTCCCAAATCTTAAAAACCTCCTTCTCCCAAGTATTTCAGATAAGGCAGATTTAACCTGTATAGACCTGTATATGATCCAGATTAAAAGAACATTCAAATTATATGGAGATGTGGAATATCAATGGGCATCTAAAATTTTGTTACAGTACTCATTAAAAGAGCACTTAAAATCAAACCAAATTGTTCAAAGCAAAGAAATAAAATGCCTCCATCTGAATGCTGAAATCCAAGATAACTTACTAAAGTGCATCCCTTTGCAGCATTTTAAATGAGAGTAGCTTTACCTTTAAGGAAAATTATCCATTTTTCTGGGCACTTGAGCTAGGGCAGCAGGGAGGGGGAGAAGCGTTGTTTGATGAGCCTCCTAAAAGATGCTCCAAGGAAACATCAGTTTCCATCGTCCCTTCAAATTATTTAAAGTTTGTCAAGCTCAGATTGTTGTTTGAAGGCAACATTTTGAATAATGGGTTTCTCCTGCTATTTACACATTGGGGTAAAGGCAAAACAGCCATTACGTGCTGCGCTTTATTGCGCTGCATTATGTATGAGATAGTTTTGTAAGCAGGTACACACAAGGGGCGGAGAGAAGAAACACAGGAAAGCAATTTCTTTTATTGTCCAATATAGAAGAGTTAGGAATAATCTAGGGAACATTCAAACGCCCCCGTTTGTGAGCCCTGCAAGCTGCAGTGATGAAATGAGTTATTTACTACACTATTATAAGCATCCACATTAAAAGTACAGTGCAGCTACCAATCTTTCCACTGGGCTAGTTTATAGCCATACTGTTTATGATGCTGGATAACTGAGTGGCTTCCTTTAACAAGTTATAACCTTCCTTGAAAAAAAGGAAAGGCTAAGAGACTTTGAAACCTTCCAGTTCCTTTGAATAAGGATCCAGAGAAGTTACCGCCATGCACTTTTCAAGCAGATTCAGCAGCATATCTAATCACCTAAGTATAATCTACACATGCTCTGTAGTCCCAGGTACATCCTGTACTGCAGTGGTTCCCAACCTGCGGCCCATGGACCACCAGTGGTCCACAAGAACTAAAATATGGTCCATGGCCTCACCATTACTATACTGTTGCAACAAGAGCAACTAATCTTACAAAACCCTCTTATAGTTTGTTGTTGTTGTTGATTCATTCAGTCATTTCTGACTCGTCGTGACCTCATAGACCAGACCACACCAGAGCTTCCTGTCAGCCATCACCACCCCCAGCTCCTTCAAGGTCAATCCAGTCACTTCAAGGATGCCATCCATCCATCTTGCCCTCTTCCTTTTTCCTTCCATTTTCCCCAGTATAATTGTATTCTCTAAGCTTTCCTTTCTTCTCATGATGTGGCCAAAGTACTTCATCTTTGCCTCTACTATCCTTCCCTCCAATGAGCAGTTGGGTTTTATTTCCTGAAGTATGGACTGGTATGGACTCTTATAGTGCTGAGGCTTAATAAATATGGTTTTCTGTGGACAAGCAGATGGTGACTATTGGATAGGCATATGTCCTATATCAGAAACCAGAGTTGATGTGGTCTATCCAATGCAGTTTTCTGAATCAGCAACCCAACTAACAAAACTGAATCTAAAGTTGACCAAAAACTGATTCGTAACCCTTTTGGTACTAATGTTGGAGAGAGGTCCCTGGTTAAAGTGGTCCCTGGTCAAGTAGCCCCTGGTTTTTTTAAAAAAAGTTGGGAATCACTGCTGTACCGGTTTGACTTACTAGTGACACACACATCTGTTTGAATCTGAATTCAATTGTGTATTGGGTCACAAACTTTCTTTGACAGAAGTCAATTCAGACCATATGAGGTTCCCTGCCTTTTTCACACTCCCTTCTTGGATCATTATCAATGACATGAACACATTTGTCTGTAAGTTATTTATTCCCACTATGCATGCACACATACATATATCCATTCAGATGGGCATTTGACCTTCTATAATGTAAATCTGATTAAACTTTCAGGGTTTGGAAAGCAAGCAGCATCAGGCAAGCAGATGTTCACATATAAACTCAACAACAAGAGAAAAGGACAGTGATTTAAAATTCAGAACAGGAAACACAAACAGTGCCCAACAAGCAGATGTTTGCTTTATTAATCATAAACAAAATATAAAATGGAGGGAAGACCACACTTTCCAGTAATGTTTGAAGAAATCAAAGGAAAGGGTAGGATCCTTTCCATGTTGGAAATGACCAATCAGTTTTATCCTCCAATTGGACCACCCACTGATATTTTTGGAAAGGCATGACGTTTTAGAGATCATAACCTTTTGGAAAACTGGAATCTCCATAGCCTTATAGATAAAATGGCATTCAGACCATTTGAAAATCATAATCTTTTGTAAAAGTATGATATTCCAGAGAAAAGCCAAAAACTCGTATGAGTAAAATCTTCTCTTCAGTGGTATACATCTACATGTACTTATGCAAGGCAATTTGTCTTTCAGTTGTTACACTGATAACCTAGTTGTCTCTGATCTGTTAAGAACAGAGATTATTCCAATGCACAAGATATAGCAGTTCTTCAGAAGTGTTTTTTCAGTGCTCAAAAACATTTACTCTCCCATAAAATATCTTGCTTCTATATCATGCTCTCAAGAGACAAATAAAGTAGACTTGATTAAAAGTAACAGATCTGGTTTACTCACAACCTTCATGTATTCAGCTCTTAACAATTCAAGGTCTCATGGTGTCTCATGAAGTCTGTGCTCTAATGGAGTCTGAAGTCTAAAAGCATCTCTGTGTTCTAAAATGGAGTCTGAGATCTCAGCAGTCCCAGATCTGATCATGTAGTCTGCAGCCCCTCCCACAACCTCAAGAAACAGAGTAAAGAGAAAGCTGCACACCAAAACATACATATACAATACAGTAAGCAACCAGAAACATATTCAAACAAATTACTAGTGGAGGCTTGAAGAAGGTTGCTATTTCCAACAGATATGACCTCAGTCCCGATTCTAAATAATGGATACAAATATGCTGAATCCAGGTTTTTCAACAAAAAAACAAACAAACAAAAAAACAAACACTAGTATAAGTAGGCTGTTTTTTTAAAAAAAAAATGGAATTGAGTCCTGGGATAAAAGTTGATTCACTGTGAATCCAGCAATATGTCAAGTGTTCCTGTAGACAAGCTTTAATTATTTTACTGGTGTGGATGAGAACCAAGTGTTGGGATTTTCTATAGTAAAAACATCTTATATTCTCCAAAATCAATATGGAAGATAAAGACTTGGGCTGGAAAGATCTAAACTGAAGTTCTTGCTTGGGGCAAGGAGGCTGCTAATGGTGACTCAACTTAGCCTGTCACACACAACAGTTGCTGCAAGAATGACATGAAATGACCCCTACTTGTATTTTTTGGGAATAATGGACAAATTCGTTTTATTTTAGAACAAAAATCTAGAATGTATAAAAATCCACCAGAACTGACCTTTTAAAGATTGTAGCGGATCAGAGATTAACATGACACACACATTTCCTTTTTTTTGTACTTATCTCCATTACACTTTTTTTGCTATAGTACTGTAATTACATTTTGAAGGGATGAAAAAGCTACATGTTTCTTTGAAAACAAGATGTATAGAGACCATGTGTCTTGATTTTAAGATCAAGAGAGATTTTGGAAGCTTCCAAAATTGCTCCTCAAGAACCCCATATTAAAAGTACAGTGCATCTATTTTGCAGCACAGTAACAAAAGGAGTGGCAGTAGGATGGTTTTAGGGAGAACTCTTCCTCTGAGGAGTTGCTCATCATAGCAGCACATGCACCACATCCCAGGACCTCCAGCCCTTCTTGCAGGAGAACAGCACATTTTTCTCTCTATGATGACAACTGGCTGTCAGTTTCCATTTATTTTTAATCAAACTACTCTTGCTGAATAACCATGCAAGCAAGAAAAATGTTGCTCTGTAAGAGAAAAAAAACCCAGACATGTAAATGACAGGAGAGGCATATAATGAGGTGTGGCCCAGAACAAGCAGGTGTTTCTATAGCTCAGATATATTCTTGCTAATCTAATAATCTGTTTTAGTCATTTGTCAAAGGGCTACAGAACCTCTGGTTTCATGGCTGCTGGGACCTAATTCATTCTAATTATTATTACACCTGTTCAAGCATTATTTAATTTAGGAAAATATAATAAGATGAGGAAGAGAGACATGCTAGCTCCCCCTCCATCAGCAGGTCCATTGCCTTCTATACCTGAAGAATAATTTTCCAAATTTTGGGCACAACTCACCACACCAGAGTTCCAATCACTCCTTTTCAGAAAGTCACTCTCCATGTGTGACAGAAATGGCAATGTAGCAGAGAAGGGCTAGAACGCTTTTTCACACACGGAGACAGAAATCTTCTCCTTGTGCATTTTTACTGTTGTGTGCCTTCATGTTGCTTCTGACTTATGGTGACCCTGAGGTGAACTTATCATGGAGTCTCTTGGCAAGATTTGTTCAGTGAAAATTTGCCCTTGCCTTTCTCCAAGGGTAAGAGAGCATAGCTTGACCAAGGTCACACAGTGGGTTTCGATGACTGAGTCATTTATCCTACCTGCTTTAACAGGCAAGCAAGCATAGGAGTTATTTGCAATCCTGGACTGGGCTTCAGAAGTTCAAATGTAGTTTCTCTTGAAAAAATTATTGATGTATTACAGGGATATTTTATGCTTGGGTTTTTTAAACCACAAAACAAGGTTCACTGACATTTATGTACAGAGGGAGGAGAGAATACAGACAATTATGGGAGAAGATTCACAAACAAGAAAAGAAGCCGCAACAACAAAAAGCAGAGTCACATGGACCAGTTGAATTCTCTGGACACTTTTCAAAGCCAGTCTACAATAAACCAACAAGATTGTAGCACTCACTTCCCCTGCCCTGGGATGTTCTAAACCTCAACCCCAAAGCCATGTTCCTTTCAACTCCAGCATCTTCTACATATATCTCTTTCCTTTGTCCAAAAGAATCCCCAACTCTGTCAGCACAACAACAACAACAACAACAACAACAACACTTTATTTATAGGCTGCCCTACCTCCCCAGGGGGACTCACACATCCCGATATCTTTCATAGGAAAGATATTATGGGACTGTACACGTACATGAAATATTATATGCATCACCAACCACAGCACCTGGGCAAATAAGGGTGTTTCTCTCTTAACTAGAAATGGTAAGGACTGATCCTGAAGGCTTCTGCTCCCAAAGTATGCAATTTGTCACTAAACTAAGATCCTCTCTAGAGGTTGCTGGGTGAAGCGTTCCCAATTAAAATTCCCAACTGGCTGTTTTAGAAATATAGGAAATAAATAAAACTTGGTGGCATTCATGTAGGTTAGGGCTCTGAATAATACTTCCATAGAAAGCTATTTTGCTAAAGGAATTTATCAGTTTTAAAGAGCGTTTGAATTACATACCCAGGCATGAGGATTGATGATAGCCCTTGCCATTTTTTATCCAGACTTGGAAGCACTGCATGTGTTGTTCACAGAAGCATTCAAATCAATCACGGAGACTCGAGATTAGCATTTAATTGGGAGGCAACTTGGTCCTTGTTCTTAGCAGGAGGAACACTGAAGAAGGAAGATAACAGAATTTTAAACAAGGAAAAAAGAAGGCTTTCCAAAAATGGAAACACAATGATGTGAAGTGTATGTGTGTGTGTGTGGGGGGGGGGGGGGGGTGAGCATTGGAGAGTCACTCCATTAGCAGTGTAAAATAAATATTGGATCTATATGTTGTGGTTTCTGAGACTAAGGAGCAAAAAAAAGGTTATGGGGATCTAATGCTCATCCATGTCCTCCCCTTGCTTTAGTCTCCCTGTAGTCTTTGAAGCACAGAGACAGTCACCACAAATGATTTTAGTATCTAGTGAGGATGGGTATGAGATGAACCAAGCAGAAAACCCCAAAACTACAGCCATGTGCACTTTGTAAAAGACACCTTCCAACAAGAATGAAGAAGAGGGAAGCAACGTGACAGAATGCACTGACTGCACTCCCTTATCTTATAGGGAGATGGGAGATTTGTGAAAGCGAACTCTGTGGACATCAAAATCCACAAGCTGGAATAGTCTGGTACATGCCAATGCAGACATCTATTATCATTAGTCATGCAAAAACCATGCATTGCCTGCAGTGTTGTCTCTAAGGATTTGGCCAACTAAAAAATAATGTCAGTGGCTATACTCTTAGGGGATTCTGGAAACTGTTATCCCAAAAGATAATCTTTCCGATAGCCACACCAGCTAAATTCAAGTCTGACTGGCGTTCGACAACAGAAGAAAGAAGCATCCTTACTTTGCTGTCTTGACCTCTCCGTGGCCAAAAAGGGAGTGTGAATATCTGCCTGCATTTTGATTCCTCTAGACCAGCTAAACTAGAATAGAGACGACATCTAATTCAAAAAAGAGGTCTGCGACTCCCACACTGTTACACTTTTTCCTCTTTCTGTATGTTTTACTTTTTAAAACTTCTTTTATTGGATAAAGCCAATGAAGCTTCAAAAGCTTGCATTGTATGTTTTGTACATTTTGGTTGACCAATAAAGGTATTGCTCCTTTGTGGATTTTATTTTATTATTCTTCATACTACATAGATTTGGAAAAAAATTCTGTTCCCAGGGCACATGAGTCTTAAGTTGGAGAATGTGGCAGAAAGGAACAGATGCCTTTTCTTCTGTACTATGAGGTCAGCTCTTAATCTGAGGTTAGGATTGATCTCATTGTCCCTGCTGCTTTCTAGGCCAGAAGGTTGTATGAAGCACAACAGCCTTCAGTGCCTGGAGAATTGAAAAGGGTCCTGGTTTGCTTCCTCAGCCTGAGCAATCTGTCAAAGCTGATGATCTAGAAATGCATGAGCTTTGCTGCAAGAATTCCTGTCTCTAACCTGAGGGGAAGAAAGAAGCACCTTGTGGCCTTCTAGATCTTTTTAGACTGCATATTCTACCCTCCCTTTCCAATTAAGGAACAGTAAGGGGCGGCTGAAGTCCACATCTGGAGGACTAGAAGGAATAGGAAAATCAGTACAAATTGATTACTTAACAGAAATAGAATACAATTCCATTTATGTTAGAAGGCGGCAATTGCAATTACCTTTACATAATACTGCCTCTTAAATTTACGTTCAATTGCCATACTAAAACCCTGTCCAGGATTAAGCATAAAATGCAACCCAAGTATTTATACATTAATTCCTCACCTTTGTCTCCTGTTTTGGCTTTACAGAGAAGGAAATAAGTAGGGTTTTTTTTTTTTTACAAAACCTATTTCTCATCCACTCCATCCAAAACTCTTCTCTTGCTTTCCCTTTCTCCCACCATCATAATCTCATTTCCTCACTGTTTTCTCTTTAGTTTACTAGAGTCCAGAAGAAAACCAGTGATTCCAAAAACAGTCCTAGATTTAGAAACTCGAAAATTCAGTTTTCTGGATCATGTGATATCCGGTGTAGAACACAAAAGAACGATCTCAATGAAATGAGCATCCTATTCCAAGCTGACCTATTGTTTTTTTATTTAAACTCTTTTAGCTTTGGAATTAACTAAATTGATATACCCTAAATATGAACTAAATAACTGATCTAGAACTTGAAACATAGGGTGTCTCTACATTATAGAATTAATGCAGTTTTACACTACTATAGCAGCCCCGACTCAATACTATAGAATCTTGGGGATTGTAGTTTGGTACAACTCTTTGGCAGAGGAAGCTAAAGATCTTGTAAACTAACTTCCCATGATTTCATGGTATTGAGCCATGACAGTTAAAGTGATGCCAAACTGCATTAATTCCACAGTGTTGATGCACCCTAAGATACTGTAATTTCCCAACCCTGACTTAAATTATATTTTATGTGATAACTTGAATTCTATGATTAAGGTGATGTAAAACTTCAAACTGACAACATTATGTATAGGTGTGTATATGTGTTTACACACACACACACAAGCATTCCTAAATTTTAAAAAGAACTATGGAATGCTTCTCGTCCCAAGCATTTTAGATAAGGTTTACTCAAATTGTATTTCATTCTGGCTCCTCCAACAGACTGAAACTTATATTCCCACGTCTCTTGGCTGGGCTACTCCAAACAACAAAGAGGGGTTAAGTGTGGCCCTTCAGGTATTGTGAACAGTGCAACTCCCAGGATCCCTATACTGATTGATTAGCACTAATGGATTTTGCAGTGAAATAACATCTGAATGGTCACAATTTCTCCACTCATGGCATTTGAAAAGGTCTCTGAATTTGAGTAATAGAAAATGCAGGACAATAAGCTGTCTTTTTATTCAGTGGAAAATTTACTCCATACTTACTTCTGCACACACAATCATGTCTGCATTCTATCACAACCAGGTAACAACTTGATGCATGGGCAACTTAATACTCTAGAGCATACTAGTGTACAATTACTCACACAGAGGCCACTGCCAGAATAAATGTGAAGGCTGAATGAGGCTTAATGTATCAAGTATACATTATTTTCCTAGAGCTTGTGGGGCAAGAGGTTTTCTCTGAACCTATAATAAAACAACCCTATGAAAATTCCAGAATAAGAAAGAAAAACCAGCTGACCACCCTGCTCATGATGTGGCATATAAAACCAACTCTTTTAAAACCAGGGAGGAAACTCATGCAATCCTTCAGATGTTGTTAGATTAAGGACTTGTCTACGTGGCCTCCAGAAACCATATTCACTATTAAAATATCACTGGCAGTCTGTAAAATGCACAGTGTCATCTTGGTTTTTTTTCTCACTTTAAACGAACTTTGTCTATCTTTCAGTAAAGTCAGATGATACTCCAGAGTTTTCTTGAACTTTAGAGCTAGACTGCACAACCTGTGGTCCTCCAGGCATTTAGACCTACAACGCCCAGAAGTCCTTGCCAAATTCTCCAATGGTCAGTAATTCTGTGAGCTGAAGTCCAAAACACCTGGAGTGTCACAGGTTGTGCAGGCCTGCTCTAGAGGATCCCAGAGCCTTGGGGCAGTCTGGACAGCTGTTTCAGGCCTGATTCAGATGAATCTCCTTTCCAGATGGACACTGCCATCATCACCCTTTCCCTATACTGAACAGTGAAGCAAAGACGCATGGCTCATGGCCATGTTGTTGCCCCTATTCCTAGCCAGACACGGAGCTCCATCTGAGCTCCTGGCCATCATGGGTTGATGTCAGATTGCTGCCTTTTTTTCTGATCATTCAGGCATTATGTTCTGACATCAGAAGTACATAAGACAGCCAGGAGCTTACACCATGCTCTGTAGTCAACTAGGAGTGGCAGCAACATGGAGGAAGTGACAGCTTAATGGGACTGATCCAGTCCCAGGTCATTTGGACAATGGTTCGTGATTCAGCACACATGATCCAAGGCTGCTTTGATCCAGATTTACAGCGGACTAATCTACTCACTGTAGACTTGTCCTGAATCTCTCATAATACCTGGCTATTTAAAATAGTAAGCTACCTCATCTTTTGCTGGCTTTCCTCCTGGGCTTTTAGCATCAAACAGTGGCAAAGAAATATAGCAAAAAGAAGCTTATGTATGTTGCCGTACATAGCTTCAGGAAAGAGGGTCGAGGAGCTACTAGTAACAAGATTACTGCAGAACAGATAACAGACCAAAGATAATATTCACTTTTGAATACGATTTACATAATATCCTTTCTAGTCTTCTTGTTTTTATGCTTTGTTTACCTCTATGTTTCTTTAAAATGCATTACAGTAAAGATATCATTAACACATAAAGAGAACAGGCTAAACAGCATAATCTGCTTCTTATGAGTACAACAGTAAAATATCCTTGATTGGGAACATCAAGCTCCAAATAGAAAATATAATCTTCAATAGAAGTCCATTTTTATGACATCTTCTGTTATTTGTTGTCATCCCCACCCCTCTTTGTGTGTGCGCGTGTAATCTTCTGTGCATTGAATTCCTGTGGAGAGTGAGCATCTTCAACCATATCTCTAAAATAATGGCAAAGCTCTAGTATGATGGCCAGATGGATATCTGCTCTCTGGCACCTTCTGTAATTGTTCAAAAGAGGGGATTTCAGCAGGTGCAATTTGACATTTTGCATCTGCTAATGCACAAGCATTAAAGGGTGAATCCCTGTCCTCTTTTCAAACTAGCCATCCATGGTCTGCCTCCATTTCTTCTTCCTCTTTTCTTAAACTGGGACTCTGAAACAGGAACAGATGAGAATTTGACAGCATCTTTGGAAGCTGAAAACAATAACTTTTCTCTCTAGAGAGATCATTCTTCTAGATCAACTTCAAGCTTCACGTGGCATGCAGGCAAAACTCCGGTAGATCAAATAAAATGAACAGCTGGTAGGTATCAGTTTAACCCAATGCTTTACAAGCAGCCAATTTTAGGTTCTCCTTTGGGGAGATCACTAAATACAAAGCAATTAGAATTTAATAATTTCCATGAATCTCACTTGAAAAATAGCTGTAGGCTGTAGAGATGAAGGCTTCATTCTATCTAATCTAGATGTAGTTTTTGGAGTATAGTTATAGGTTTTAAGGCTCATAAAGGAACTGCCATCTTTCATCCCACACACATAACACTGACCCCATTAATTAAGCTACAGACTAGACCTGTGAAACATGAAAATTATTGTTATAATATTCTATGTTTCCATTAAGGAGCTCAAGGGAGAACACACAATTTTCCTCCCAACAGCCCTATGAGAAAGGTCAGGCTTTAACTTGGGATGTTCCTGGGATGTCCCTAAGGCTCCTTCCACACATCTGAATAAAATCCCAGTGGACTCAGATAACCCAGGGCCCTTCCACACAGCCCTATATCCCAGAATATCAAAGCAGAAAATCCCACAATATCTGCTTTAACTGAGTTATCTGAATCCACACTCAGATAATGTGGGATTTTCTGCCTTGATATTCTGGGATATAGGGCTGTGGGAAAGGACTCGAAGGGCCCTTCCACACAGCCCTATATCCCAGAATATCAAGGCAGAAAATCCCACGATATCTGCCTTGATATTCTAGGATATAAGGCCATGTGGAAGGGCCCTAAGACTCAATACTTGGTAATGCTTCACTCCTAGCACCCCCTCATAACTAGTGTCTATTTATCTACCACATCTACCAAGGTGCATACAGAAGTAAGGAATATATGACAATTATACAATCTAGGTTTTATACAAAATGGTCAAAAGAAGGAGGAAAAGCTGTTTAACTCATGATCAGTCACACTGGCATTTCCCATCACAAATGTCTAGCTTTTGGAGTGACACATTTGGGGCTTGTTTACACAAACAAAAAAACTTGGACTCACCTAAAATCCAGTGCTGGTGGCCAACATGACTCAAGGGTACTTCAAGTGTTCTGCCCTTAACCTAATATTGCTTCACTTTTAGCAAGGACAGGGGGTACTCTGGGAACACAGTCATCCCTCATTCCCTGTACTGACCACAGAGCTCCCAGAAACACCTGGCTGTTGCTTGTTGCTGTCAAGATGAGGTGCATATGTGATCAGCAAGAAGAAGGTCACTCTAAGCTTTCCTGGCTTATTGCATGGGCATCCCACTTTGACCTCAGCAGACATGACAAGTGATGGCTAGCAGCTTGAGGGGAGCACCATGACTGGAAGGAAGGATTGGACCATCTGGACGTTGGCTCCAGATTCTGCAGGTTCATGCTAGATTTGAAGACAGGTCCAGAACAGAAATACTGTAAAATAACTTGCTCCATTTACCACCTCATCACATGGAGGGAGGGTTGGCCTCTTGCTCCTCTTCACCCACAGATCCTGATGAATGTCATTATATGGCACAGGTCATGGCGTCACCCCATTGATGGCCAAAGTGGTGAGGAAGTGTTGCAAAAAGCTTCCTCACCAACCACAATGAGTGTTCAGTCTTTTTAGTTTTTAGGCTTTCCTGATGGGGGGAAAGGCAATGTGCCAATGCGCCTTGCCATGCTTTCCCATCTGATGGGCAAAGGGAAGGGTGCTAACATGCCTTGACTTGATATGCCACCCATCCCCTTGCTGCAACGTGTCACGCGGACTTTCAGTTTCATTAGTGATTGTTGGTGAAATGGGACAAAAAGGGGGGATCAGAATAATGAGGTCCTCAGACACAACCCTAGTTAAGACTGATTTTAAAAACGGAAATGTTAGACAAATACATGAAGCAGAAACCTGAGTGGAAACTAGACACAATGGGTATGCACTACTGGGAGGACAAGAGGCACTGGGTAACAAGAGCAGTAAAGTGTTTTGCATGTCATCTGAAGGCTTCCTGTAACTATCTGCTGGAATAGAAAGTGGTTGAATAGGCTTTTGGTCTTATTCAACACAGTCCTTCTGGCGTTCTAATGTCCAGAGCCAAAGGTCACATTTCATAATTCTAGAAAGAACTATAGCAAAAAGGAGTACCAATCTGGCCCCATTGCTCCTATCATATTTATTGAAATGTGGTTATGTTGGCAGAAACTGCATGATTTTCCACTTTAAGTGTATATGAGTCTGTTTGTCTATCTTCCTTCACCATTGCTTGAAGACCCTAAAGCCTAAGCATCTAAAACCTGATTTGCATACTAAAAGAACCTTCAGGGTTATTTTGGCTTTAATTAGATTAATCAATTTTAATTAATTAAAAAGAATGTTAGGCTAGGAGACCACACTGAGTTTGCAACTAGATGACAGATAACAAGCTGTTCAGAAGTAAGACAGCTCCTAGAGTCTTTCCTAAAGCAGGATGCCTTAAGGAAGTTCTGAGATTTGTCACAAACACTTGCAGCTGGCCTTATTTATTTGTATACCTATTTGTTTAACCTCCTGGTGGTGTGGTGAGTTAAACCGCTGAGCTGCAGAGCTTGCTGACCAAAAGGTTGGTGGTTCAAATCTGGGAGTGGAGTGAGCTCTCGCTGTCAGCCCCAGCTTCTGCCAACTTAGCAGTTTGAAAACATGCAAATGTGAGTAGATCAATAGGTACCATTCAGGTAGGAAGGTAACGGCACTCCATGCAGTCATGCCCGCCAGATGACCTTGGAGGTGTCTAAGGACAATGCCGGCTCTTCGTCTTAGAAATGGAGATGAGCACCAACCCCCAGAGTCAGATATGACTGGACTTAATGTCAGAGGAAAACCTTTACCTCTACTATACCTATTTTATTTACTTTATAGGTATTCAAACTATACTTCATGTATACCTAGAATCAGGAATCTGTTCTCTCCGGTGCTTCTGCTACTGTTGTATAACCCAGCTGCCTAGTGAAACTGAGAACCCATCTATATTGTCATATAATGCTGGAAAGGGCAGTACTGATTTCAGCCACAAAAGCCGCTTATGCCTGGAAACTATCAAGCTGTGAATCCTGATTCCTGCAAAACCCAGGTCCACATCCTCTGTCTGTCTCATTCTGTGTGTATTTAAACTCAGACTTCTAAAAGTTCTTAAATTATCTGAAGATGCACTATGTAACTTCTTTCTAATTACAGTTAAGCTACTTTGAACACAGTTTCATCATAGGAAACGAATAAACATGACTCTGGTATCAGTACAATCATATACTGATGAGCAAGCATTGAAAATCCAATAATGGATCTCGCTATTAGTATTCATCCAGTGGTTTTTAGTGGAACATACTATTCAGCAGTTTCAGTTAGTTCTTTTCCATAATTCTTTCTTTGGTCTTAAAAAAAAGAGTTCTGACTACCTTTAGGTGGAAAATGCCTGCAGTTTTAAAAATAAGGTGGGATAGGAGAAAAAATAATATTGTTGCAGGATATGAATATTGACATCTTTGACATCTAATATCCTAACATCAGTAGGCATTTTAGGGCCTTTCTTTTTAAAAATAGCACCAAAGGCATTGTTTCTACTAGAATCCTGTACTGTGGGCGAATGTGTATCCTAAGCCTGATATACACCTGCAGATTGCATCAGGAACAGACTTGTTCTTTTTATATGCCACCAAGTCTTGCAATTATAATGACTATGTCATAAGGTTTTATTTGCAAAATATACTCAGAAGAGATCTGCCATTGACTGAGGCTGAGAGCACGTGGCTTAGCTAAAGGATAACAGGAAAATCCATGGCTGGGTGGAAATTTGAACTTGGTCTCCAGGAGTCCTTCAGCAAGTCTATGTTGGCTGATACACTTGTGGAAAGTCCAGAGAAGAAATGCATGGCATTATCAGAGGCCATTATCACATGCTCTCTGCCCAACTGACTGTAGTGGCAGATTGACATCCATGCAATCCAACTGGACTGATACCACATTGGTCCTGCTAGACTCTCACCCTGCCTTCTGTCGCTGTCACTTCTCCCTCATAATCACAGAGTTCCGTGTGAGCTCCTGCCCATTGTGGGTGTCACATTTTGACATTATCTGGTCATTCAGGTGCCTTTATGATGTCAGAATGGGGAGTGGGAGTGGCAACAGCAGCAACACAGGTATGATCTATCCTCTTTTCCCTGTGCAGTTGAGTGCAGGGAAAAGGGGATGGCAGTTGTGTCATATGCAGACATCAGACCTGTCCAAATTGGACTGATGCAGCTGTCTACACTGTCCTAAAGCTATGGGGTAGTCCAGAGTTTTAAGCATCCCTCTACTCTGCCTGGGACATGGCAGCCTGCAATATTCACTAGAAGTAGCAGAACATCATGAAAACAGCCAGGATCCAATTTAGGGTGAGTATGAGTTTTCATGCCCTTGTAGGCTCACTCCTCAATCAGCATTCAAACCACTACGCCCCTTGGGCTCAGCATGAATGAGAGATCCCATTAAACAAAATGCATTTTTTCCTCTCTGAGGAAAATGGCAAGGTGTGTTTTCTATTTTGCTTTTGTCTCATCTTAATCTAACATTAATTTCAGATTTGGCACTTTTAAAGCTGAAGTAGACAGCCAACAGCATAGTCCAGTGGGATTGGCTAGGTTTGCTACTGGGACAGTTTAATATCACATAAGCACAGTTCCACATATAAAGCAGAAAAGGAATAAAGATTACTTACTTCATAGAATAGTAGCTTCATACATTTATATCACTCCTTTCATCCATGGAACTCAAGGGAAAATATATGCGGTTCTAAATTACATCCTATTCAAATAAGTATCAGAACCATTATGTGCTTATCTTCAGCAAGACTTCTATATCCTATGACTTTGGACTGTATTGTCATATTAGTCTGTGAAAACTAATAGCTGTTTCAGATTTCAGTTTTTTTATCTACAAATAGGCCTATGATCAGCTTCCTGGTGCCACTCTGTGAGTTCTGCATATGAGAACTGCACAGAAATCAGATCCAGCTTTCACCTTCACAGCAAAGCACCTGCAGGCAGAGTCATACCTGGTGGACTTCCCTCTGTTCCATACAATTCGTAATGGAGATGTGTGAAGCAGTCAATCCATGTTCAAGGAGGCTGGGAAGGGGCCCTGCAGGGAAACAGAATGTATCAAAAGAGAAAGACTTGCCTCTAAAACATATAGTTTTGAACTGGCACTGAGTTGGAAGTTAACAGAGCCTTCAGTTTATAAGGATTGGGGCTGAAACAGAAAGATGTGGATTTGAGAAAGAATCCTATAGTTTTGTTGAATATTAATGGGTCATATCTTTTTCTTCAGGGTTTATTAAGCCTATCTTTGTTGATTTAAGCCTATATTCAGCTGTCTATATAAAGATTGGGGGCCCATGGTGGCACAGCAGGTTAAACCGCTGAGCTGATGAACTTGCTGACCAAAATGTAGGCGGTTTTGAATCTGGGGAGCGGGGCGAGCTCCCGCTGCTAGGCTCATCTTCTGTCAACCTAGCAGTTCGAAAACATGCAAATTTGAGATCAATAGGTTCCACTTCGGTGGGAAGATAACAACACTCCATGCAGTCATGCTGGCCACATGACCTAGGAGGCGTCTATGGACAACGCTGGCTCTTCGATTTAGAAATGGAAATGAGCACCACCCCACAGAGTTGGACATGACTAGACTTAATGTCAGGAGAAACCTTTACATTAGGTTGAGTAACCCTTATTTGAAATATTTGGGGGCAGAAATGTCTTGGAATTTGGATATTGGAAGATTTGGAAGATTGACATCTTCAGATGAAATACATTTATGTTCATAGACAACTGATACACATAGTCTGAAGATAATTTTATATGCAACAGGTTAATAATTTTGCACATGAAACAAGTTTATGTACATTCAACCACCAAAAAGAAAAGGTGTCGCTGTCTCAGTCACCCATGTGAAGAATTTGTAAATTTGGGAGCATTCTCAATTTTCAGATAGGGGATGCATAACTTGCATTTTCACCTTGCCCTATACTTAGATCTTAGAATCATGTATTCAGTCTGTCCCTAAGTACATTTCTAGGGTTTAATGAGCATAAGTAGGAGGCATTGAAATAGTTTGAGCATAGAACTCCAGGACCCCTGGGTTCAAATCACTGCTCATCCTTGAAAAACCATCGACAGAAAAACTTAAAAAGAAGAAAATTATATACAGATGGGAGGAATTGGAAGGATTCTCTTTTTATTTCAATAACAGAAGATTCTGGATTACAACATTGCAACAAGTGAAATAATTCTACGATATTCTCAAACATAATCCAGAAGAAAAGGAACTAGAAGGAATTGGATAAAATTGACGCATTTTCTTAAAGCAGTGGTTCTCAGCCTTCCTAATGCCGTGACACCTTAATACAGTTCCTCAGGTTGTGGTGACCCCTAGCCACATTATTTTTGTTGCTACTTCATAACTATAATTGTAACTGTTATGATCATAATGTAAATATCTGATATGCGGGATGTATTTCCATTCACTGAACAAAATTTGGCACAAATACCTGATTCGCCCAAATTTTAATATCAGTGGGGTTGGGGGGGATTTTTCACTTGGGGAGTTGTAGTTGATGGGATTTGTAGTTTATCTGCAATCAAAGAGCATTCTGAACTCCACCGATCATGAAATTGAACCAAACTTGGCACACAGAACTCCCATGACCAACAGAAAATATTGGAAGGCTTTGGTGGCCATTGACCTTGAATTTTGGAGTTGTAGTTCACCTATATCTAGAGAGCCTATATCTGTGGACTCAAATAATGATGGTTCTGGACCAAACTTGGCACAAATACTCAATATGCCCAAATGTGAACACTGGTGGAGTTTGGTGGAAATAGACCTTGAAAATTGGGAGTTGCAGTTGCTGGGATTTCACCTACAATCAAAGAGCATTCTGGACCTCGCCAACAATAGAACTTGGCCAAACTTCCCTCAGAGAACCCACATGACCAACAGAAAATACTATGTTTTCTGATGGTCTTTGGTGACCCCTCTGACACCCCCTCACGACCCCCCCCCCACCCTGAGTCTCTGCTCCCAGGTTGAGCAACGCTGTCTTAAAGATAAATCAAGGCAATCCTTTTTAAAAAACTGGAATCTTTGTGTGGACTAGAGGAGTAGGAAATGTAGACTGGCCTGTAACATTGTTTACTAACTTAAAAATATTGATAGAAAGAACAATGTTAAGAAAAATGTTAGACAACAAAATTATTATTTGTTTACTGTAAGTCATCCTTTCTCCACTTCTTTCTTACGATACATCTGCTAAAGAGTGTTGATGTTACAATATGTTGTATTATATTATTTTGG
Organism: Anolis sagrei; assembly: GCF_037176765.1. Taxonomy (NCBI): domain Eukaryota; kingdom Metazoa; phylum Chordata; class Lepidosauria; order Squamata; family Anolidae; genus Anolis; species Anolis sagrei. Next base: position 142,355,219 of record NC_090022.1, read on the forward strand.
GGAAGGACCGGGAAGCTTCCTCCAAAATATGATAGTTTTTATTACTAGAAGATTCACCAAAGTTAGAAAACTACTTTCTGTAGGGGAGGAAGTATCTGAAAGTTTGCAGATAATTGCAATTTAGTAGCAGTGGACATTATACAGATGCAGATTTGGGTAGTTTTATATATCATTTGTATGTTCTATTTTGTCTTTTTCTTGAGTAAAAATTATTTAAAAGAAAAACAATTGGGTGATTTTGGCCAAATCCCATACTTTGTCTCAGACCCCTTCTACACTGCCATATAAAATCCAGATTATCTGATTTGATAATCTGGATTATATAGCAGTGTAGAAGGGGGCCTCAGAGGACATCGGTAAACTTTCTCCAAGTAAATCTTGCAAAGACAACCCTAGGATAGAGTCATCATCAGCCAGGAACCCAGATGACTAGGCATCTCCCTAACACATCTATGAGTGAATGGCTTCTTGAACTTGTGGCAGAGATACTGCGAGGGCAAGTCATCTGTCTTTATTATTTTTTTCAGGTAGAGACATTCTCCTATTTTCTGAGGATACAGCTTCTAATTAGTAGTAGCAGTTTATTCCATCCCTCGGTTTTGCACTTTTCTGGAAGTGACAGCAGTCAAAAATGCTGTCTTTCAGTATGGGTCTGGGGCACGGGACTGAAGAACAGCAACTCCCATCCTAGTCCTATTCAGTACCCTACATGGCATGCAGTATTTCAAGCCCCTTGGAAGTTTCCGATCCATTTCCAAAGACTGCCCTACACAGTATGACTGCAACTGGAATGTAATGAAGCCATATGTCACTAGTTATGGGTCACTCTAACTACTGCACCATGCCGGCACTGCAGCACTAAACATCACCTAACCCAAATAGCTGGCTGAAGGCAAGACAAAGTGGAGACCTTGCTTGTTAAAAGCAAGACCTTATGACGTACATACTTTTCAAGCAATGAATGAAAGGCCTGGCAGCTGAATAGAGATGTACCTGAGAGGCTCTCGGAAAAGACTAACATCTCAGAAAAACCATTTTGCCACGAGCACTTTTATCATAATTGCATTTAGTTGGAAATAAACCCCATGGATTTCAATGAGATTTCCAGATAAATATGCATAGGGTTGCAGCCTGAGATCTATTTTCTAATGTCTCTCTGGTCCCTTTTCGGGATGTCAGCCTGTCAGTCCAATATCTCTTGACCTTTTAGATCTGACAGCTGAGTTTTTGTTAAAGCTCACAATTGGGAAGGCCTTGCTGGAATGAAAAGGTGAACACAATTCAGAAAGCAGTCTGCAGTGCAGCTGCCAATCTCTCCCATCATTCTTATCTTGCGGAACAATAGGCTGTGAATGGATCTTAAATGGCCACAAAGCAAATATGATTATGACATGCACTTCATTTGCAGAGGTAGGCACTATGGTCCTCTGCAGATATTTTGTGTTTTAATTCTTATAATTCCTAACTACTTGCTATGATGTTTGTGGCTGATGGGAATCATAGTCCAAATTACATGCATAGCAACAACAATTTTTATTTGTTAGCCAGTTGGCCTTATCAAAAACAAACAGTGCAGACACAATATACAACATACAACATACATCTAGTCTTCTTAAAATAAAATACAAATATACAGGTAGCCATAGATATATGCGTCAACTATCCTCGTCTCCCCTACACTGCACCCCAATCTGATCTATGTACTCCAATCTCCTTTTAGCAGCTTTAATCAAATAAAGGGCAACTTTTGTTTACATGCATAGCACCAAGCTGCCTATCTGTGTTTATTTAGGTTTTGTCCCATGTGGAGGACTGACTGTATATCAAAAAATCCTGACTTTTTTCCTTTACTATCTCAATAAAATTCCCACAAGGATGTTATCCATTCAGTAAAGTGGTTTAAAATGGGTGGTTTGACCTTAGATATACTTTTTTTCAGAGCAAAATAAAATGAAGTGAGTGAGGGAATATTTATTAGGTGGTGACAGGCCATTAGAATGATAAAATAAAAATTAGCTGGCGAAACAACGCAACAAAATGGTATCACCATATGTTAAAATATCTTTTTAAAGGGGTTATCACCTTTCTCTAGCACATTAAATAGCATCTATCTAAAACATTAGCATCACAATATTACAAAGGGCAGATATTTTTTCACACCTCTGCTGGTTTAGAATAAAATGAGGATGGAACACAATTATACAGGAGCAAATTTATTTGGTTGAATTCGGCTTAGTTCCAAGTAGTTGTGTGTACAAGGTTCTATTGTAAACTATAGAATTAATGTAGAATTAATGCAGTTGGATACCATGGTTCAATGCTATGGAAAAATGGGAATTGCGGTTTTACTAGATCTACCACAGGCATGTACAAACTTTGGCTCTCCAGGTGTTTTGGACTTCAACTCCCACAATTTCTAAGAGCCTACCAGCTGTTAAGAATTGTGGAAGTTGAAGTCCAAAACACCAGGAGGGCCAAAGTTTGCACATGCCTGATCTACTATGTATAAATCATGCAATGTAACACCACTTTAACTGCGATGGCTCAATGCTCTGGAGTCCTAGGATTTGTAGTTGATGAGAACCCAGCACTCTGGAAAGAAGGCTAAAGATCTTCTAAAACTTCACAACCACAATCATGGGAGAGATACCATGACAGAAATATTGTGTCAGATGAAGCTGGGGAGACCTTGGTTCAGGGTACATCTTGTAGTATTGATGACATTTGACACTACTTTAATTACTATGACTCAATTCTACGGGATGATAGAAGTTGTACTTTTATGAGACCTTTAGCCATTCTGCCAATGAGCACTGGGACCTCACCGAACTCCAAATCTCAGGATTCCATGCCATGGAGCCAAGGCGGTTAAAGTGGCATCAAACCACATTCATTTAATAATAATAATAATAATAATAATAATAATAATAATAATAAGATTCATTGAAACTTGTGCCACAAATACCATCTGCCTGCAACAAAGAACTGATGGGATCACAAGCCATAAAAAGTTACAGAGAATGAACACATCAAGCTACTCTGGGACTTCTGAATTCAGACAGAGTTTTGCAGCACAATACTCCTGACCTCACTATCATGTTAAAAAACAAAGTATGGATTGTCGATGTTGCCATCCCACGTGACAGCAGGAATGAAGAGAAACAACTGGAAAAGCTGACACAATATGAGGATTTAAAGATCGAACTGCAAAGACTCTGGCACAAGCCAGTCAAGGTGGTCCCAGTGATGATCAGCACACTGGATGCAGTGCCTAAAGACTTGGCCTGCACTTGAGCACAATCAGCGCTGAAAAAATTACCATCTGCCAACTGCAGAAGGCCACCTTATTGGGATCTGCACACATTATTCACCGATACATCACACAGTCCTAGACACTTGGGAAGTGTCCGACTTATGATCCAGTACAACAGTCAGCAGAGTGTCTGCTGTGGACTCATCTTGTTGTGTTTCAAATAATAATAATAATACTTTATCTATAACTCACCCTCTCTCCCCAAGGGGACTCAGGGCAGTTTCCAACAAAAATAACAAAATGGTAAACATTCAATGCCAAAAACAGACAAAACAACAAATCAAACCAAGGCCATGGATAAAACAATCTTAATATGAAACCTGTAAAACTGACCAAAAAACAACTGAAAATTAAACAATATAACACATGAAACACATTTATTTCAACAGTGGAAGTGCACTCCCTGGTCACATTCTCTCAGCTTCAGAGTGAGCCGATGATCAACTTCCTCTTGAGTACACCAAGCCAAGATAAGGCACTATTAATCACTATTAATCACCCTAGGGGGTGAGAAAGGCGGGGTACAAATGACCGAAATAAATAAATAATAAATATTAACCAGGCTTGACTGGGACCCTACTAAAGTGAAGAGCTGTTTCTGTGAAGGAATCCTTTCTTGAAACGGTGGGAGAGCTAGGGAAGGAAAGGGAAGAGCTTGGCCAAGGCACACACTCTCAGCCTCATAGGAGGAGAATCTCCTCTTTCCCTGTAACAGGCATTGGCAAACTTCGGCCCTCCAGGGGTTTTGGACTTCAACTCCCACACTTCCTAACGGCTGGGATTGTTGGGAGTTGAAGTTCAAAACACCTGGAGGGATGGAGTTGGTGGATGCTTGCTTTACAGGGCAGTCCAAGGGCTTCCCAACCAACCTGCCTGCCAGCCTTCCCCGCAGGAAGGTCTCCTGGGCTGGCCCTTAGCTGCGCTTGTGACGCATGCGCAGAGGCGCGGCAGGCGCGTGGCGGGGAGGCGGGCGCGGGGCCCCTCGGTCCGGGCCATGCGCGCGGCTGCCCTCGAGTCCCCGGCGGCGGCAGCGGCGGAGGGGGCGTGCGGCTGCTTGCCTTGGGGGCCCTCCTCCGCCAGCTTCTCGCGCTTCCCGCTGCTCCCGCGCATCGGCCAGCCCCGCCCGGCTCCCGAGCCAGCCATGGCGCTGGCCTTCGGGGGCATCCAGCCGGGCGCCTATATGGAGATCAAGCGGAGCGACGGGCGCATCCACCCGGCGCTGGTGACGGCGCTGCACGAGGAGAGCGGCTGCGTGACGGTGGAATGGATCGAGCGCGGCGCCAACAAGGGCAAGAAGGTGGAGCTGGGCCTGGCCTTCGCGCTCAACCCGCACCTGGCCCCGACGGCGGGGCGGTTCAGCCCCGAGCAAGGCGACCGCTCTGGCCTCTCGCCGCGCTTGGGCCTCAGCCCCGTGGGCCAGGAGAAGCCCAGCGGGGACGGCGCCGAGAGGGAGCCGCTGCCCTTGCTGCGTAGGCCGCCCTCGACGGGCGCGGCAGGCAGGCTCAGCCCCAGCCCGGGACACAAGTCGCCCTGCGTGCTGGAGGTGGAGCGGCTGCGCGAGCGGCGGGAGAAGAGGCACCAGGAGGTGCTGGAGAGGCGCGCCCGTCGAGGGGCCCGCGACGCCCACCCCCACGCAGACCTCATCGACATGATCGCCCAGTACCGCGCCACCTTGCAATGCGAGGGCGGCCCCGAGGCCCTCCTGGCCCGCAGCTCCCCTCTAGAGCCCAGCCGCTCCCAGGCCTCGACCTCGGGTGCCGCCCGGCGCATCTGCGTCTGTGTGCGCAAGAGGCCACTCAACCAGCGCGAGGCTGAGCTCAAGGACGTGGACGTGGTCAGCATCCCCTGCCCCAACGTCGTGATGGTCCATGAGGCCAAGCAGAAGCTGGACCTCACCCGCTACCTGGAGAACCAGGCCTTCCGCTTTGACCATGCCTTCGACGACCACGCCACCAACGAGAGCGTCTACCGGCACACGGCCCAGCCCTTGGTGGAGACCGTCTTCCAAGGCGGCATGGCCACCTGCTTCGCTTACGGCCAGACCGGCAGTGGCAAGACCCACACCATGGGCGGCGACTTCAGCAGCAAGCGGCAGGACTCTTCCACTGGCATCTACGCCATGGCAGCCCGGGATGTCTTCCGCCTGCTGCAGGACCCCCCTTACAAAGCCCTAGGCCTCCAAGTCTTTGGGGCTTTCTTTGAGATCTATTGGGGCAAAGTCTATGACCTGCTCAACTGGAAGAGCCGCCTGAGGGTGCTGGAGGACAGCCACCAGCAGGTTCAGGTGGTGGGGTTGCTGGAGCAGGAGGCCCTCTGCATGGAGGACATCATGAAGCTGATCGAGGTGGGCAATCGGTGCCGGACATCGGGACAGACCTCAGCAAACTCTCACTCCTCACGTAGCCACGCCGTTTTCCAGATCATCCTCAAGAGAAGAGGGAGGCTGCATGGTAAGTTTTCCTTGATCGACTTGGCCGGCAATGAGCGAGGAGCGGACACCTCCACTGCAGATCGGCAGACCCGTCTGGAGGGAGCAGAAATCAACAAGAGCCTCCTGGCACTCAAAGAATGCATCCGGGCCTTGGGGCGCAACAAAGGCCACATGCCCTTCCGCGCCAGTAAGCTCACCCAAGTTCTGAGGGACTCCTTCATCGGAGAGAACTCCTGCACTTGTATGATCGCCACCATTTCTCCAGGGTTGAGGTCCTGCGAGCACACACTCAACACCCTCAGGTATGCCAACCGAGTGAAGGAACTCTCCGTGGACCCCAGTGCCTTCAGACCATTTCACCCCATCTTGCCTCGACCCATCATCCAGTTAGAAGACTTGACAAGACCGTGGGCCATCCAGAGTTTGCCAGAAACAGATGAGTTCAAGGTGTTCTGTGTACAGAAAGAAGATCAAATCTCCCCACCAACTCCAACGTTTGTCACCAGCGGGAAGGGTCAGCAGAAGAGGAAAGAAATGGACGAGAGAGCTCTAGTGGAAGAGCACCAGGAGTCGCTCAAGTGGTTGAAAGCTTTCTTCCAAATGACAGAAGATGCAGACTATGACATGGAGTTTTATGCTGCCCAGTTCGAAGCAGTCCTGGCCCAAAAGATTGCCATCCTGTCAGAGATCCAAGAAAAAGTGAAATCTTTTCGAACCAGTCTCTCCAAGGAAGATTTGGGGGCCAATCGGCACATAATCATAAAAAGGTCCCGTATGCTGTGAATTGCAAGGATGGGATAATCCCATTCCATTTTTACTGTCAATCAATATCAGTTTTAGGACACTGTGCATCTTCCCATAATATCACAGCTTTAAAAAGTATCTAAGATCCTATATCTGTGTGGGTGTCCTAGTCGATTGTTTCAGTGGAAGAGATTTTCCCTTCTCTGCTATGCTGTCTCAAACTCCTTGTCGCAAACGTCTCCTGAGAACATCTCCATATGTTTCCTTTAGCATCTTGAGATAACATCCTGTCAAGTTCAGAACACAAATCCCTGGAAATTTGCCATTTTGAGTGGTCCTTAAACAAAGCATAGTGAATTAGAATATAAAACTATTTCTCTAGCGTCCCTTTGAAGGCATTCAAGTTGTCTTGTGGCACATGCTGACCAGCATCTGCCAGCTTTTCACCTCTATATCCTTGCCATCCATTCTTAGCACCTTTTGAAAGATATATTTGAAGGCAATCACACGCGTCACACTCGTTTAGAAATTAAGAGAAAAAGAAAGGCAGTCCAGTGTGCAAAGGTCTAATCGTACAGAGGACGAGGTTGATATATGGGTGCTTTTAAGATGGAAAAGGAATGTGCATATCCAGAAACTTTCATAAGAACGACCTACCTATAAATTGTGCACCTGTGGAAAGTCTGAAACAGGGAACATACATTTTATGATCAGTCTTCTCAAACACAGTTTGCCACCAAGGACTCAGTAGAAGAGCATGTTCCTTACATTCCAAAAGTCCTAGGCTAACCCCTTCCCTGGGGCCCTTCCACATAGCCCTATATCCCAGAATATCAAGGCAGAAAATCCCACAATATCTGCTTTGAACTGGGTTATCTGAGTCCGCACCTCCATATATTCCACTTCAAAGTAGGTAATGTGGGATTTTCTGCCTTGTTATTCTGGGATATAGGGCTGTGTGGAAGGGCCCCTTGATTGCTGGTTGTGGTACTGCTTGAGGACCACAAGAAACTTGGAGCATCCAGATATTACTGAGTTCTCTTTCCCATCCTCACCAGGCTGTATAATGTGAGTAGACACTTCATCGACATCTAGAGCAGCGGTTCTCAACCTGTGGGTCCCCAGGTGTTTTGGCCTACAATTCCCAGAAATCTCAGCCAGTTTACCAACTGTTAGGATTTCTGGGAGTTGAAGGCCAAAACATCTGAGGACCCACAGGTTAAGAACCACTGACCTAGAGTCTAAAAAAAGATTTCCAGCACATCCCAGTGGTTGCAGACAATGTGCTGAACAAAACATGGGACTCTGCCTTAGAACTAATGCAGTGTGACCCCACTTTAACTGCCATTGCTCAGTGTTATGGAATCCAAGGAATTGTAATTTTACAAAGTCTTTAGTGTTCTCTGCAAAAATGTGCTAATGCCTCACCAACGACCCCAACAGCAGGCGCAATGGGTTAAACTTGTGCTGGCAGGACTGCTGACTGAAAGGCCGGTGGTTTGAATCCAGGGAATGGAGTGTGCGCCCGCCTGTCAGTTCCATCTTCTCATGTGAGGGCATGGGAGAAGCCTCCCACAGGATGGCAACACATCCGGGCATCCTCTGGGCAACATCCTAGGAGATGGCCAGTTCTCTCATAACAGAAGTGACTTGCAGTTTCTCAACTCCTGACAAAAAAACAAAAAAAACAAACTACAACCAGCTTTTATTTATTTATTTATTTATTTATTTATTTATTGTGTCAGAAGCAAATTGAGGGTACAGTTGTAATGTATTTGAAAACACAAAGTCCAAAACTTGGCATTATATTAAATGTCCTTTGACCAGTAGCTGGCCACTTGGAATGCCTCTGGTGTTCCTATAAAAAGGTCCTCCATTGTGTATATGGCAGGGCTCAGACTGCATTGTAGTAAGTGGTCTGTGCTTTGCACTTCTTCACACACACATGTCGTGGACTCCACTTTGTGGCCCCATTTCTTAAGGTTGGCTCTGCATCTCATGGTGCCAGAGCGCAGTCTGTTCAGCACCTTCCAAGTCGCCCAGTCTTCTGTGCGCCCAGGAGGGGACATGAGAGGATCGTAACACAACTGAGCGCCCCAGGGCAATGTCTTTGTAGACAGCTGATTCTCTCACACCAGAAGTAACTAACAGTATGCAAACAAACAAACCAACAGACCTTTTTTAGGACTGGCTTTCATGATTCTAAGGCATTGAGTCATTTACTGAAATGGTGTCAAATTGCATTAATTCTATGGCATACATACACTTTGCATTGTGTGTGTGGCCTGCTAGGACTTTGGTGGTTACCTTATGTTTGCAGTTCCAGATAACAGATGATTTCTGAAATCCTGGTATGCTACCATTCATCTTTGGTAGGGGTGCTTTTTAACACATTTGAACAGTAACTGGTGGTATTGGCCATAATAAGGAGCCCAACAAACACATTTATTTATTTATTTATTTATTTACAGCTTTTATATTCCGCCCTTCTCACCCGGCAGGGGACTCAGGGCGGATTATAGTGTACACATATATGGCAAACATTCAATGCCAATTTTTGACATACAAACATATACAGACATACACAGAGACTATTTAACTTTTTCTGGCCGCCAGGGGAGCTGTCGCTTTCATCGTCCATCTGCGACGCTGATGAAGTACTTCCGCATTCCCCGCATGCTTCCCCGCTGGAATGCTCTGCTGGAGTCTTCTTTATGGCCTCATAAATTAGTTAATTTAGCCTCCCCACTAAGGTGGTACCTAATTTTCCTACCTGACAGATACAACTGTCTTTCGGGTTGCAAAGGTCGGCAACAGGCTACACACAATTGGTTGGAAACCCACTCCAACCCGGGCTGGCTTCGAACTCATGACCATTTGGTCAGAGTGATCTTAATGCAGCTGACACTCAGCCAGCTGCGCCACAATCCCGGTGCACATTGGAAGTATTGGTCTCTGATAGATGAATAAGATGTTAAAAGTAGATAGGAGATATGTATGCCTCTTTAACACTACAATTTGGCTTGATTTCCAAATTACCTGAGCTAATGAGTAACTGAGAGTCATTCTAAACAGGCATATAGAATTCATTAACTGTTCTCATTATTGTTTAACTTTTGACACTATCTGCATATTTTCCCAAGTGTTTACTTTGCAGAAAAGCACTACACAAAGGTCTGGAGTTTCAATTACTTGAGATTACACAGAAGAAGGTTCCATATTTGAGTCCCATCACTAAGGTCTCTTCCACACAATCCTATATCCCAGAATATCAAGGCAGGAAATCCCACATTATCTGAGTGTGGGCTTAGATAACCCAATTCAAAGCAAATATTGTGGGATTTTTGCCTTGATCTTCTGGGATATAGGGCCGTGTGTTGTCTAATCAGTGTTGTCTAATGTAAGAGAAAACATGTACATCTCCATGCATTGTTTGACTTCAGCTTCCAGCACAAGTGGTATTTGTCATGATGGGAGTTTGCATCCAATGTATTTGGAGGGATGCAAGTTGTTTGCTCCTTGTCTACACTATTTATTTATTTATTATTTATTTATTTGCTTAATTTCTATACCGCGTTTCTCAACCTAAATTAGGTGACTCAGTGCGGTTTACACAGTATTAATTACCACACAATAACAATTAAAACACAGCATACACAATAGCAACCACACAACATTCATACAAGTGCCTCGGTCACCAACAAGATCCAGTCTCATATCCTTATGCCGTTCCTATGTTCAGTTTACCGTCATTCTGTGTTCAATTGCGCTGATTAACCAAACGCTTGCTCAAAGAGCCAAGTTTACACTGACTGGTTATGGTCCAGGGTCCTTCTCCAACCACAAAGAAGATCTGGGGTTTTCCTGTATGTAAAATGTTACTCCTGAGCATATTTTATTTTGGAATCACTATTTTCTATCACCACATATGTTTGACTGAAACCCCCATCTTCCTGAACCATTATGACCAATGAGTTGTTTGAATTGGGGGTCAGTTGGGCCACCTTTTAAACCAAGCTTAAATTATTTTTAACTGAGCAATGAAAATGTTGTTTATCAACACTGTCACAGAGCCCGATCTGATTTAAATTAATGACACACACATGCTTTCCATAGAGCATTCAGTGCTGTAGGGCGCTGTCACCAAAATTCTACATTATTAACAGGGAATGGTATGAATTCCCATGACATCTTAGAATGAATGTTAAGTAGTTCTCATTATATTTCATATTTTCCTACCTAACAAAACATTCCCTGCTTGTCTCTAAAGATATGATTTGGGAGATGTTTGCAGCCTTCTATTGGTAGAACATCTGCCATTTCTTAAGAGACTTAGAAGCATTCTCTTTTGAAGCTGTTCGTCTTCCATCTTATCGCTCTTTTTTGCCTTTAATGTTATTTAGACTGTAGACAGAGGGAAACATGATTCTCCAAAAATGTCCTTGTTTATGCTTTAATGCTTTATGTTTCTGTAGCTTTCCTCCCTGTCATGGCACTGACAACAATCCATGTTGAATGGCATCGGACTGCAATGTCAAGTGGAGAACAGAGATATTTCCCCCATAAAACACACGCATAAGGCAAGTCTCCACACCAGGAAATTTCATTTGCAGGAAGGAAGTCATGTGAAAAGCACAGAGAGACAAATTCTCTGCAGTCGATATTTACAAAATTGATCTACTATCACATGGTTGTCGATAACAACCATGAAACAATTTACACCTGGACGTTCCAGAATGATTCAGTGAACCTCTATGAGGGGGGCGAGTGTGAATTGTGCATCCCCCTAGATGTTGTTGAACTACATATCCAGCATTCCTTACTATTGGCTACTCTCAGGGAGGAATGCAAAAATACACTATCTGAAACCAAAAAGAAAGATAACTTTAAATGGATGGCAGATAATACTTTTCAAGCACCTAATGAGAAGCAAAAGAAAAAAGTGTCAGAAAGAGGGTCAGAACCCAGAATGCAATTGTTCAATGGCTTGTGTGCAGGGACAATGAGAGCTACTGTAATGATAAATGCAAAGATATAAAAGATGACAAGAAAAATAGAAGAACAAGAGATCTCTTCCACAAGTTCCAAGAAATTGAAGAGAAATGTAAATCAGAAGTGGGGATGCTAAATGAGCAACACAGTACATAACCAAGCACAAATAAAAAGATGATGGAAACAATACATGGAAGAACTTTATAAAAGAAATTAAATGTTGATAGATGCATTTAAGAAAGAACCATTTGAATATGAAGAACAAAACAATAATCCACATATTGGAAACAAACAATTTACATTTTATTCACCATGAAAAGACACCAGGAATTGTAACCACAGGAGCAGTGCATTAATCTCCCACGCAAGCAAAGTGATGCTCAAGCTTCCACAATAAAGGCTTTTGCCATATATGGAGTGAGAAATGCCACATGGCCACACTGGTTTCAGCAAAAGAGGAGGCACTAAGGATCACAAAAAGGAAGAACACCAAATAATTTTGGCGTATGCTTTATAGATACAGCAGTCTTGGATTGTGTAGCTCACAAAAGATTTATCTTAAAGAAAAGATTATTGTCCTGATGTACTCAGGACAAGAGGCTGCTGTCAGGACTACAGAGAAACTGATTTTAATTATTTATTTTGCATGGGAAATCAGGCAAGGCTGCATCATCACCATATCTCTCCAACCTGTACATTGAATATACTTTATGTAAAGACTTGGAGGAAGGGGGCATGAAAACTGGAGAAAACAACAATTTAAGTTATGCAGATGACATCATACTATTAGCAGAAAATAGTAAAGTATTGACGTGATAATTGAAGAAAGTCAGGACAGAAATTGCAAAGTCAGGTTTAAAGTTGAAATAACAGGTGATTACATAACTTTAAAGTAGACGATGAAGACATTGAACAGTGAAAGATGTGTCATACTTTGTCTGAGTCATTATTCGAAATGGAGACTGCAGTCAAAACCTCAGAAGAAGACCAAAACTTGTAAGAGCAGCTATGAAGGAACTACAGAAGATACTGAAGTATGGAGATATATCATTGAATAGTAAAGTTCACCTGGAAGCTTCCCTTGGCATCATATTCCAGAATTCTGCAAGGTTCTTTGTTATACAGAAAACCTCTACTGAAATAGGAGCTTCAGATGGATTCCAAGTGAAGGTATTGATGATTAGGGTTGGTAGACTGAAGACTCGAGATGGGGTCTGACCCTTTTAATAGTTGAATATAAGATGGAATTTCAGCAGTAGCTGCTTGTCATGAAATGACAGCCATGAAATTTCCTCTGCTACAAAACCATGTGTAGTACTAGTCTCCAGTTTTCAGTCTACTAACCCTAGAAATAGCAGGGGAGGTAGGGCCTGATAGCATTTCCCTACTCCCTTGTTATAAAAGGAGTAGCCAATGCCTAAAAAGCATTGTAAATTGCACCCATGCCTTAGGAAGTGGAGAAGCAGTAGTTGTGAGAAGAATAGCACATCGGAGAAGACTTGAAAATATCACTTTCTGAGTTAAGGTGGCCAGAACCATTTTAAAAGATAAGGTAAAGGACAAGAGGCTCCAATCAACCTGTAAGTCTGATTGAATAATTTCACCTCAATTATTGTCGGATTCATGGGTACAGTGGTAATTGATGGCTTCAGGAGTACATTTAACTCAAGGTTTTATTCCAGACTTGAATGCTAAGTCTACATGTGAAAGACTCAACATCTTGGATAACTTCCTTTAATGCCTGGATTAAATTCATATTGGCTCACTGCAAGGAATGAACCTGAAGGGAAGAAGGCAGGTGTTATGTATTGCCAAAGGCTTTCATGGCCAGAATCACTGGGTTGTAAGTTTTTCAGGCTGTATGACCATGTTCCAGAAGCATTCTCTCCTGACATTTTCCCACATCTATGGCCTCTGATGATGCCTGCCATAGATGTGGGCGAAACATCAGGAGAGTATCAGGAGAGTATGCATACAGCCTAGAAAACTCACAGCAACTCTGAAAAACCTTCCAGACCTTTCAGGCAGTATATTTTAAAGTATTTTCAAAAGGCTGTGATGGCCAAGCAAAATTAGCAAATGTTACCTCCAGCCTTTCTGCACCTGGAAAACACTGCTGAATTTTTTCTGTTAATCAGAGAGCTATGTTGTAACACCTTTGGAAAGGGTCAATCAAAATGGATTAGAAATATTTAAAAAACAAACAAACATAAAGCTTAATTTATTGGATGGAACCTAAGGCTGTGTAGTCCAGAGAGGGGAGACATGTTAGACTGCAAACCTCATCCTCTTGCACCCAAGAGTATGCTGGTTATGCTGGGAGATGCGATCCAACAACATGGTTCAGGCCACCCTATCCTTTTATCAATGGCTTGCATGCCACAATAGAAGGCCTGCTTATTAAATTAGTGGAAAACAGCAAATTGAGAAAAATAGCTAATTCCCCAGAGGACAGGATCAGAATCCAAAACGATTTCACCAATTAGAAAGCTGGTCCAAAATTAACAGAATAAATTTCAACAGGGAGAAAGGTCTGATGCTACACTTATGCAATAAAAATGAAATGCACAGTTATAAGATAGATGACAACTGGCTTGAAAGGGACCTAGGAGTTTTAGTAGACCACAAGCGGAACACAAGTCGACAATTGATGCAGCAGCTTAAAAAATCAATGTGATTCTAGGCTGCATCAATAGGAGAATAGTGTTGAGATCGAGGGAAGTCATAATCCAGTTCTGCTTTGATCAGATCACATCTGGAAAATTCCAATTCTGAGCCCCATAATTCAAGAGGGATATTGACAAGCTGGAAGTGTCCAGAAAATGGTAAACAAAATGATCAATTTTTTTGGAAGCCAAAACTTTTGATGACAGCTAAGGGAGCTGGATACATTTAGCTTGGAGAAAAGAGGGCTGAGGAGGGACATTGCAGAAAAGGTGATTCAACATAAACATTAGGAAGAACCTCTTGACAGCAAGAGCTGTCGGTCAATGGAATATGCCTCCTTGGAGTGTGGTGGAGTCCCTTTCAGAGGTTTCTAAGCAGAGGCTGGATGGTCATCTGTTGGGAATGCTTTGATTGCATTTTTCTGCATGGCAGGAGGTTGGACTGGATGGCTCTTTGGTTTGTTCCAACTCCTTGATTCTAACAGCTGTTAGACAGATGTTAATCAGCCCTGATGCTCAACACAAACCAGCACTGCTCTCTGAGGCATCTGACTCATTCTGCCTTGTGGCAGGGCTGGCCCTCTTCGAATCAACGTCCGGTTCATCTTTTCAGTAACACCTTCAGCAGACAGGCAAAGTAGGTCAGAGTTATTCTCTTCCTTGTACTGAAAATGTATGGCTGACATTGAGAGAGACTGCTCAAGGCTGCTCCATAAGTTCATGGACAGGTTGACATCTGATTCAAAGGCTTCCTTCACCAAATTACCATGACACTGTCCCTTAGCCACTTAGTGACCATGGCTCTTTTTGCAAAACACAACCCTACAATCACAGTGCCAACCTAGGCATGTTTTTACAGAATGACATCCTAACAAGTACAATGGGAGTTACTCTTTTCAGAAGAGTGTTTAGGATTGCAACATTATGTGAACTGAGTGAACACAACTAATGTGTAAATATAATATGTTTGATGTGTACAACCTCCTCTGGAGAAATCTTGTCAAGAAAACCCCAAGATAGGGGCAGTTTTCTTTAAGTCAGAAGTAGCCTGAAGGCGCACAACAACAAAAATATCAACTATGGGGAAGTATGAACAGTTTCAGGAATTTAAAGGGAAAATGGGTGGAGAGGGAAGTGTTTAACTCTTTTTCTCTTTATCGCAAATTCTAACCAAAATGGCCTTCTGAAGCTGCCATTTCCATTTCAAGGGAAAATGTTATTGATGCCAATGGAATATAAATAGTGGCTTGGTGGGTTTCTCAGTCAATAGGTAAATGAGGCTATACTATCTCCATGGTATCAAAGCAACCAAAGTTTTCCCCGTGTTTATCTTTTAAGAAACCACCACTGCTAAATTGCATTCATGCAATTAGCACACCTTGAGATCCAACAATGAATTCAAGAACTGACCATAGGATTCAAGTTCACAAATTTGAGGTGGATAAGGGGAAGTCTAGTTAATGATGATTCTTACAGCTTAATGAATGCTGAAGATGCTTTCAGGCATTTTAAATTTTAGTGCTTGTTTCATCCTTCCCTCAGAATGCACCTTTTATTTAATTTTGCAAAAGAAAACACACACACAAGCCCAGCCCTGCCTGACCCATTTATGGATTAAAAGTCATGAATGAGGTTAATGTATAATTAATGAGCTGTGCCGCTTCCCGATGACAGCTCCGAATAATGATGGATGAGCAGGATGTGGGATCCGACTTGCAGTCCAAGGTCAAACCACATGTGGGATTGTTGCTATTGCCCGGTAAAAGCTTGAGTGCTTTGCAGTATTCTTGCTTTAAAGAACTTTGTAGCAATGTAAAAGGAACTACTGAATGCCTGATGGACAGACAAGGCCATGTGGCCAGGCATTGGTAGATTGTCCACACAGAGTCCTATGCATTCCTCACTCTCTCCCTCCTTCCCTCCATCTCGCCCACCAAGCACTTATATTCCTTTAACAAAAACAGTAGAAACTTAAATAATCCAGGAACAGAATACATGTGCTTGGACTTACAGTTCCAACAGCCCTGGCCAAAAGAGCCAGTTGTAGAGGAAGCTGGGAACTAAAATCCAACAACATTTGGAAGGCTATGAAGCCAACTCATCATACCTCCGGCGGCTGTCAACAGCAGTGCTCTGCTTCACCGCGGGATGTGAGGAATCTGGCACCCCACTACCCATATTGCCTGGATCCAAGGGGGAATCACATGGGGGAAAGCGTGAGCACGTATGGTGTGCACGGTTTCCCTCCATAGACCATATGGCAACACACAGGGGCAGCTCAACCTATTATGCAAAGTAAGCATTTGCAGTATAGTTGATTTTGCCCAGAGGCGCTCTTGAGGTGCTCTTGGGGGAAAATAGACCTTGACATATGCGAGTTGTAGTTACTGGGATGTATAGTTCACCTACAATCAAAGAGTATTCTGAACTCCACCAATGATGGAATTGAACCAAATATGGCACACACAACTCCCACGACAAACATAAAACATAAATGAGTGATTGGTTGGCGGGGGGGGGGGGGAGGGGGGCGGCGGCAAAATACTGTTTGCTTACCATTGAAAATTACCTAGGGCCGCCTCTGACAACACAGGAACTCTCCCATGATGCCCAGCTGGCCTTCACCCTGCTTCACTCATGGAGCCAGCATGACATCATGTAATGGGAGCCAGCTGGCTCCGTGGGTGACCTAGGCTAAAATAGGTGCATGCCACTGATTTTAGCCCAATGTGATGAGATAGTAAGTAAAGTATGCAAACAAAGCTTGTTTATAGAGCCAGCCTTACCATTAGCCAGAATTATAAGACTCTCATCTGGTGGTAAAATTTAGGATACCAAGACAAACATTGCATTGTGGATTATTTGGAGGAGTATATGGCAGGTGCCACTTGCATTTTATGCTTCAGATACTAGTGTCCTGGGCTCTTTCCATAAGTTTAACCATTTCCTGTTATTCCATCAGTGGTAGGCAGGCAGTCAGTAGCACTAGAGTTGGTATCAATAGGTGGTTGTCAAGTCCCTAGTGCCCCAGATAACTCCTCAAAATTCTAGACCTGTTGCTGATACTGAGAGAGACTTAGTTGCCATTGTTGTCACCTGCTGTCTCTCAGATGGCTGTAAGGATTAAGCAAAGATAAAGACATTCACATCTTTTAGCACCATGGTTTTGTCAGATGTGGCGAAAAGTACAAAGGGAATTGTTTCCACACATAGACCCCCAGCTGTAGGCTTTCGCAAAACCAACATCTATTCTTATAACTATGCATCACAAAAAAAAACCTTATACTTTTCTAGTGAAGTTCCAGACTTGTTTATGAAAAATAGGTTACAAACCTTAGGAGTAAATACATTGTTTTTCATGAAATCTGTTTATCAGTCATTACAAAGGCATTACACAGTCAGTGGCAGCCATCAAGACATTTTTACTGAGATTTAGATGAGACAAACACAAAATTAGCTTATCATCTGATGCCAGAAACTGTAAAGCAAGTCTACTAACTATGGAGTCGGGATGAATCTGTCTCCACCTCCAACCCTGTGGAGTGGGGCAGGATGCAAGGCTTTCTGTATTGCTATGAAGCAGATTGCTACCACAGATCTATTATCAATGTTTTGTCTATGGCAATCCAAGAGGATTTGTATTTGTGTTAGCATCTCTCTGTATCTGCCACTGCATCATGATGCATCCTCTTAAATGTAGCATGGAAAAGAATCCTGTAAGTGTTCATCCCAGGATTATCTATTTTTTTTAAATTGGAGTGATGCATTTCAATTAATATCCATCTGTACCTTGCAGTACCAACTTGTGCTAGTATATGCCAGACCTTCCATAAACAGAAAATATACATCCTATAGGGCTATTGATAACTCTGGAAGGGTCAGATTTAAGTCTGGGCCCACCAATCCATACCTAAGATTATTCCAGAAGGTTTGAGTTAACATAAAGTTAACTTGACTTCACAAATTTAACATCACAACAAAAAAGAATTCTTGGTGTTTTGGTTTTTAGGCCTGTTACTGGGATTATTGAAGGGACTAATTCAGAAAATTGCATTGCATAGACCTTATTAGTTCTACGTTTTAAAATATGGTTGTGTTGAATAACTGGAAAATTTGTATAATAAATCTGTGCTTCTGGTATGAAATAAGTAGATTTTCATATAGTATACTTTTAAAATATTTAATATGTTTCCTTCATTGCTCAAAAGGTATTAATTTCAACACTCCATTAAAATATCCTGATTTTTTTCGGGGGGGGGGGAGGCGAGCAGAGCGAATCGGATATGGCATATGTTCTTTATCTCAGGGCCCTTCCACACAGCCATATAATCTAGAATATCAAGGCAGATAATCCACAATATCTGCTTTGAACAGGATTATCTGAGTTCATATTGCCATATAATTCAGTTCAATATGGATTTTATACAGCTGTGTGGAAGGGGCCTCAAGAAGTAGACCTGATAGGGGAAAATTGGTACCATTTTTGGAATCAGCAGGTCAAATATACCCAGTAACAAAATTAATATTTGAGGCACCAAAATGGTGTTGGACAGTGTTTTTGGTGCCTACAGTAGCCTAGTCATGTAACATGTCAAAATATATTCCTTAAAAGAAAGACTGGGAAAAGGGTAGATTTGTCACACCTCAAGAGTTGAAAAGTCCACTGCAAAGCAAGCAATATTAACTTTTGATAATTAGTTTTAGTTCTTGGGTTACAACCCTAAACCCACATACTAAGAAGTGAGTCACATTCAATTTTGTGGAACTTTCTGAGTAAATATGCATAGATTTAGTCCATTAAACTTTCAAGAGTCCATGAAAATCCAGGTGCTGGTGTAGATCAAGATCTTAATAAATTTGCATAATTACTTTTACATCTTTCCCACCCCACAGTGATTTTTGTCAGCCTGCCCCATATTTTCACAAAAGAAATTTGGCTATCTGAATGAACAAACAATAAGTATTTGATGTCACTTGTTGCATCAAACAAATACAGAACAAAACCACATTAGCAAATTATTGGGCAAAATTATCTTAATTATAAGGACAATTAGGACAAAAATATTTATGTTGGAGGGGGGAGTATTCTGGATTAGCAGTGATTTGCAAATGAACTAATGCAAGTCTCTAGTGCTTCAAATTTAGAAATTGTTTTAATTCTCTCTAAGCAGATAAACCATACTTGCCTAGATGAGCATGAATCCTGTAAGAGTGTTACCTGCTGCTGGATGTGTGTGAACAGGATTGCTTAATAGCTTAAAAGAAAGTGATTAAAATCATATAATTCTAGGGCTAAAAAGACATTTATTCAGTCCATTTCCTGTACTAAAGGAGGATTAATTATCCCTAACTGCTCTAAAGAGCATTTCAAAAATAATCTAAGCAAGGGTTGTTTTATTTCCCCTTGTATTTCAGTCAAGGAGAAACTTTGTGTGATATTGTTTGTATGGGAAACTGAAGCAGTGGCGCTGTTAAGTGGAATGCTTAGTTTTCCACAGGAGGGAGCAGGAAAAAAATAAGTTTAGAATAAAAAGAAAAGCACTGAAAAAGAGCTAGGACCCCGACACAATATGATTGTAACATGATAATTTAATATGGCAACCATTAGCATCCTATAGAATCACGGGACTTACAGGTTAAGGTGAAGTATTTAAAATTTTCAACCACGGTGCTATAGCAACTCATCAGACTACAAATCCCAAGGTTATGTAGGAGGCGTTTATAGCAATTAAAATGCTTTAACTGTAAAGTGTAAAAAAAGCATGTAGAACAAAGAGGAATGGACAAGGTCATGCTCCCTGTAAAATGAGAAACAACATTACTAAGAGGGATGTAGGTGGTGGATCTGTATGCCTCCAGCTATTGTTTGATGTTAGTTGCTATGAGGAACCTTAAATACTCAGTGAAAGTGTTACCATTTATATGTCTTCAAGACATTTTTGTGTATCTTGTCTTTTTCATGAACTCTGCCTGAAGAACCGAGACAAGATTAGCATGAATTTAAATGTGATTGTTTTCCACACCCACCCCAATGACCTGAGAAAATCTCCTGACCCCATTAAGAATGGGAGTGAGACAACAGGAAGTGAGAGAAATCTACCCCTCAGCAGGGAAATTCACTCCTGGAAGACTATCATGGGGAAAAGGTGTCTCCACTGGCATTCTCGCCAATCCTTATTTCCACAAAAAGCCTTTTTTTTTTCAAGAACCAATCATCTCAGGCACAAAAAGTGAGATGAAGTCTTCTGAACAGGAGCACAGACAGCTAAACAAACACTATGGGGATGTTAATCTTTCCCCATGCTATGCAAAGCTTGTATATATGCTTGCTCCAACTTACAAACAAATTCATCTTAAGAACAAATTTACAGAACCTATCTTGTTTGTGACTTGGGGACTGCCTGTATGACTTGGGGACCATATAGGGAGCAAAATCCAGTGTGCATTTTTTTTCTGATCATATTCAGTGATGGGTTGTTGTAGGTCTTTTCGGGCTATATGGCCATGTTCTAGAGGCATTCTCTCCTGACGTTTCACCTGCATCTATGGCAAGCATCCTCAGAGGTAGTGAGACCTCACTACCTCTGAGGATGCCTGCCATAGATGCAGGCGAAACGTCAGGAGAGAATGCCACTAGAACATGGCCATATAGCCCGAAAAAAACCTACAACAACCCAGTGATTCCAGCCATGAAAGCCTTGGACAATACATATTCAGTGTTTATTGATAAGTTCCATGCTTACTTGAGGTGTAGAAGCAGATTTATGAGAATTACCTACATTATGATGGTAGGATTCTAACAATTGAGGAGTGATGATTCTTCCCTTGAATGCCAAGATATTTTTGGATCACAACTCTCATCATTCCTGTGAAATATGATGATTGAGAATGATGGCTATTCAATAATACTCCGTGCTCTCCACTGGGAATTTTCCTTCTTTTTCATAACAGACTGCAGTTTAGCTGATTCAGAGAAAAGAAAACTTCCATGTGCAATGCAGTTTATTTGATCAACTGCCACAGAAAGCAGTGGAAGCAATGACAATTGGCTTAAATGGCTTTCGGCAGGGATTAGACAAATTTGCAGAAGGTAAATCTGTCAAATGGATTTTAGCAATGACATCTGAATTGACATCTAAATGGAACATCTATGTTCAGGGTTAGTATCCCTCTGAATACTGGGCAAATGTTACAGAAACATCTGGTTTGCTACTGTTGGAAAATGGATATGGACATAGGTGGTCATCATACTATTTATCATAATCAAATTTTAATTTGCAGTTCTAATTATGATGTCATTTACAAGGTACATATGCAATTACAAGTTAGTAGGTTTCCTAATCACAAATAACATCCATATGCATTCGTCTTTGGGTTTGTGTCTGATCAAAATTACATTGCAGTATGATTTTATATTGAAACAAATGTAGATATAAATTATACTTGTCTTGTCATGTGAATAATAGAAACTAGGGCTGTGCAAAAGTTGTTTGTACTTTCTGTATCAGATCTATTTTGTAACATTTGTACATACGATGGAATGTGAAGAAACGCAGGTAGAGTCCACTCAAAAAACTTAAGATACAAAACACTGACCTATAACTTTTTGGAAGTTATATAAGTCTCTGTTGTAGGAGCTGCTTCTCCCTAAAAAAGGTTAGGTTTAGTTTCCCCAAGGGCCCTAAGGAGGATGGCGAAGTTGGAGTTGAGGCAGAAGACCCTCTCTTTCCCCAGAAGGGATGGTAAGGGGGGCCAGGGTGGATGGGATGCTTGGCTGGATGGCCAGGCAAGGAAGAAACCCATCTGGCTGGCCCGGAGAGAGACAGGCAGAGACCATCACATCTAGGGTTTAATTAGGGCAGCCCCAGTATCCTGAAGTGAGCAGAATTCTGGGAATGGCTGTTCAGGGCATGGCCTTTTGAATTCTCTGCCACAGGGACCCTCGCCTTTCCAAACTACATTTCCCAGAATTCTGCGTACTGCCTTGTGCAGCCTCTTCTTCCTCCATGGTGGGGAGAAACCCGTATTCATTCTCTACATGGATGTTGAGATAAAAGGAGATTTTGTTGAGAGTTGAATCAACTCTGTTAGGTAGGCAAAGTTGAGAGGCAATAACTCCAAAGTTTATCTAGTAGGTTTCCTGTTGTTGTTGTTGTTGTTGTTGTTGTTGTTGTTATTATTATTATTATTATTATTATTATTGACACAAAAGCACAGTATGTCACAGCAAATGAGATCTATATGCTGGATTTCGTATTATTATTATTATTATTATTGTTATTGTTATTATTATTATTATTTCAAAGGCTGGGTGGGCATCTGTCGAGGATGGTTTGACTATGCTTTTCCTGTCTGGCAGAAGGGGGTTGGGATGAATGTCCCCTGGGGTCTTCCAGTGAAATAGTACAGTTAAGTTTATTTTGGTTTAAATTCTCTAAAAATCAGTGGATGTGCAAATCTTTCTGAAACTTGGAGGTGCGAGGAAATGCTGCCCTGGTTATGTTATATCATTGAAAATAGAAATTCAATGAGATAGCTCTTGCAGTTTTTTTTAAATGTTGTTCATAAAAACTTTTTTAAAATTCTTAAAATCAGTGAATGAGTGAAATGTTCTGAAACTTGGGGTAACAGTGGTAAATGTGTTCTATCCTTGTAGTAAGTTTCATTCCAAATAGCTGTAAAATGAGGGGGAAAGGAGCTTCAGAAGCTTCCCCACTTGTACAATTACATATCGAAAAGTAATGAAAATTTAGTTATGTGATTATAGTTCCTATATCGACCTTTTTTTTTTTTTTTTGTCGTGTCAGGAGTGACTTGAGAAACTGCAAGTCCCTTCTGGTGTGAGAGAATTGGCCATCTGCAAGGACATTGCCCAGGGGACGCCCAGATGATTTGATGTTTTTATCATCCTTGTGGGAGGCTTCTCTCATGTCCCCTCATGAGGAGCTGGAGCTGATAGCGGGAGCTCATCCACCTCTCCCCGGATTTGAACCTGCGACCTGTCGGTCTTCAGTCCTGCCGGCACAGGGGTTTAACCCACTGCGCCACCGGGGGCTCCATATCGAACCATTACAATATTTTAGAAACACTTCAGAAACAATTCACCATTCCCCTGTAATTTAGTAATGGGAATTGAAACATTTTTTTCATTGATCACATAGGCCTAAAAACACGATAGTGTGTGGGGGTCTTTACAGGCCAAAAATCCAAGAGGGAGTGGGATTATAATTCCCACTTCCTCTTGGGAAGGAGGTCACACAGTTGGCTCAAACCCCAGGATTTTGCAGAAGGGGGTGGCTAGATGCTCTCTTGTGCTGATCTGAAACCGACACGGGTGGACAAGGGCACTGTCAGTCTCCCCCTCTTCCCGCCCTCCACCTACCACAGAAAGCTTCCTTTTGAAGCCTGCAATCTTCTTCCCTCCCTCCCCCACGCTTGGAAGAACCAAAAGAGGGCTTTGGGTAGGGAGGGGGGATTTCTCCTCCAAGAAAGAAGGGAGAGGGGGAAAAGGCTCCAAGCCTCCATTGGAGCAAGCTCCAGTAAGTTGAGTGGGAAATGGGGGGGCACAGAGGGAATCTAGAGGGAGGAGAGAAGGAAAGCAGGTGATTTACATGCCTGCAGGGATACACGGGCATGGAAACGCGCCCTTTTTTCAGGAGGAATCAGGTTTAGAGGGCAATTTTTAAACACGTTTTCCAGACCTTAATCTGATTCCTCCCACATTTTGGCTAAACATCATTTAACTTGATTTAACCTGGGTTATAATGTTTGTGTAGAAGGGCCCGAGTTGTGAAGAATCACTTTTTCAATGTACATTTGGATGAACTATAAGGCTTTTGTAGTCATGCAATTCTATACAATATACAAGAAGTTGAAAGACTTGTTATGGAACCTAGATGCAGGCCAAGTTTATTAAATCTAAAACACCTCAGACCAAAGTGTTTAACAATGTAACATTTGAGAGATTTTAAACAGGTATGTCCTCTGGTTAAGACGTGCCATGCTTCAGTCAGCAGTTTCGACTCCTGTGGCTGACAAGCAAGACACATTTGTATAAATAGAACTGACATTCTAGTTTAAACTTTCCATTTTATTTTAGCAAATAATTTATCTTAATTCTAGTCCCTTGACACCACTAGGTTAGACTTATTGAATAAATGAAAATCTCATATGGGGTTGACATATCAAGTACCTGCTGGAATAGATGCAAATACATATACAAATATGACTGCCCTGCATCGCATGGCATCAGTTTCTGTCTTTATGCAAAATAAAATCAAGCCACAGGGTCTTGTGTAACATGAATTTTAAAAAAAGCAATAACAATGTAAGCATTGTGGTTGCTCTCTCTAGTCTATTTCTTTGTGACCAAATACAAGAAAATCATATGACACAGTATCAAAAACCTCATTAAAGTGGAGATCTCTTAAGACACCTACCAGTGATCTTCTCTGATGACGATGACATTCCACTAAACATCTTCCACTTGAGCTTCATTTCTTTCTAGCCACCCCATTGGCAACAAAGTCACATAAATCCACATAAAGGAACTGCTGATGATATGTCTGATTTGAATCTTCGTAGTTCCAATGTAACATGGCACACAAGAACAAATATGTCAAGAACGCTTGCACTGAGGTCTATTATTCCTGTTGCTCACATTTAGAGAAAAACATCATTAATCTTCCTCTTTTATTTCCCTGTGGTTCTTGGCCAAGGCAGAGAAAATATAGTTCAAAATCATGCATGATCATGCCCTTAAATGTGCAAATATGGTTGATAATACTTCTATAATACAGTTTAAGATCATTTTTCCTATGACCACTTAGATATATGTAAATGATTTTATATATAGTGCTCCACATATGGGTGTACAGAATATTGTTGTTGCCATCTCAAATGAGAAGCAGTAAAAGCAAAGAAGAAGTGACTTTATGAGTCAGCTCAACCTATCCAAGTATCTTTTACATAACTTTACAGCATCAACCTTCATGCCTTGCGATGCAGTAAAGATTAGACTGGTCTCTTTGGAATTGAGCTAGATTTAAAGAAAGCCCTTGAGAGCTATGTGACTTAGAAACTGAGTTTATTTTCATAGAATCACAGATTCAGAGTGTCTTAGAGTTGCAAGAAGTCCCATGAGCCATCAGCCAAAGACTTTGCTATACATACTCTGTAATTTAGAAAGCAGAAAGAGGATTTGGGGTTGTGTTGTGTTTTAACCTCATTTTAACTATACAGGTTACATATCAGTTACATAGCTTACTTGTACAATATGACTCCCATACCCATGAAACCAATATCTGCAGTTTTACTTATATGCATCCAACAAAATATATCTTCTGTAGAAATTTTCCCATTCATTCAGGCAACTCCATAGTATCCTTCCACTGAAGCTCCCATGGAGTCTCCTTGGAGGACCTAGTAGAAGATACCACTCCAATAATTTTCTGGGTGCTTCAGTGAAACTCCATGGTAATTTTCTGGCAGAAGTTGTTCATTACAATTGGTTTCATTTTTATGTACAGTTTCCTGTTTCCATAGCAATTTCAGGAACATATCTGTGGTGGATATGAGGGGGTCATATTGTATTTAGCATGACAATACTGGAAGGTAGACCAGTAGGTGAATTAACAATGAGTACCTTGAAAACCATTCACAGATAGTCTTTTCCCCTCTAATCTCAGTGCCCTGACACAAGAGTATTCAAGCAAATGTTCCTAAAGCCATGAATAATGCAGAGAAGTACTAAAAATATCAACTTCTTATAAGCCTGTGCTCCAAATTAGCTGTTTCTTAATTCTGATGAAGCATGGTTACATAGGTGAACTGAAGACTTTTATTAAATTAACATACATATATGGAAATCTTTGTCATCTTTTTGAAGGGAGATAACACATTTCTTCTTTATGGTTTACACACACTAAATCCTATAATTATAGAGTTGGAAGAGACCACAAGGGCCATCGAGTCATCCAGAAAAATACCATCAAAGCATTCTTGACAGATGGCCACCCAGCTTCTGCTTTAAAATCTCCAGAGAAGAGACTCCACCGTGCTTTGAGGCAGCATATTCTACTGCCAAATTGCTCTTACCGTTGGGAAGTTCTTCCTAATGTTTAGGTGGAACATTGATGATTTGGATGGCCCTTCTCTAGACACATTCCAGCTTGTCAATATCTTTCTTGAATTGTTCTGCCTAGAATTATTTCAATGAGGTCTGAATAGAGTGGGACCATGACTTTGCTCAATCTAGACCTCAGTCTCCACACACACACATACCAAAATGTATACACCCTTAACAACTTATAGTTATGGATAATGTTATGGATAATGTATGCATGCTTTTCAAAAATGTAACACTTTTAATAGTATTAAAGATTTTAATAGTAGAGAAGTGTCTTAGAATGACAAGAGAAACTCTAAGTGAGGTTTGCAACTCTGTGTTTCAACAGTGCTAGCAATGCATTGCAGCATATGGATGGGATTTAAAACTCTGATTTTATCATTATAACATCTATTATTCAATATAATGTATTTAATTAATCTTCAATTTATCACCATTATCTCCATTTAGCTGTTAAAAGAGTGCATAGATTTTTGGGACACCTTGTTCATGTGTGCATGTGTGTGAGTGTATCCTTTGTGTACTAGCTCTACTCGCCAAGCGTTGCTATGGCCAGTCTTCCCTCTCTCATACTCTCCTTCTTTCCCTCCTTCCTTCGCTCCCTCTTTCCTTCCTTCCTTCCTTCCTTCCTTCCTTCCTTCCTTTCCTTCCTCTTTGCTTCCATGCTTCTTTCTCTCTTTCTTTCCCTCCCTCCCTCCCTCCTTTCTTTCTTTCTTTCTTTCTTTCTTTCTTTCTTTCTTTCTTTCTTTCGCCCCTTCCTTCCCTTCACTTCCTTGCTTTTTCTGTATTGTCATTTAGCTTTGTGGGTTTTTAAAGTCCTTTCTGCTGTTTTTTTAGGGGGGGGGTTATGAGTGATGGTCACTAGTTGGTCAGTTAGGGGTGTAGTGTACAAATTTCATGTCAATTCATCCTGTGGTTTTTGAGTTATGTTAATCCCACAAATGAACATTACATTTTTATTTATATAGATACGTGTTGGGTATGGAGTGTGTACGTGCATTCTTGTTTCTATATTCATCCTTAGGAGATATAGATATTCTTGAGAACAAAATCAACTTCACCATAGCCCAGGGAGATACATGGTTTAAAAGTCAAGAAAATATTCCCTGGTTTTGCTATTTAAAAAAAAGGATACAGAAAGCTCAAGAATGAGTAAAAAATCCCTTTTGTTAGAATGTAGAGTTCATTGGAGCATATGTAATAACTGTTCATTAGATTCATAGAATGGAAGGTGTTCAGAGAGTCAGCCCTTTGCTCACTGTGGTGAACTCAAAGTGAGAGTATCGTCATCCAATATCTGTCCATCCTCTGCTTCAAGTCTACCCACAACCTTTTAAAATAAGTGCTTCCACTGCCAAACTGCTTTTACTGAAGTTCAATAAAAATGCACTCTTCTGTAAATAGAATCCATGAGATACACTTCTATCCTTGGGAGCAGAAAGGGGTCTAAATAATCGAAAGGTCCATCATCGAGTTATAGTCTTCATTTATAGGGGGGACCTACTCAAGACCCAATATGCTGTACTGCTCTATTTCAGATTCCTCTGGAACTCCACAGGACCACACCACACTCATGGTTGCCAGTTGGATTAAATCAAAGTGATGATCTGTCTCTCCCACCTGCATATCAAATGCTTTTTTTCAAGTGAATCTTGCATATGGAAATGGGGTAAATGCAGAAGCTCCATTTTAAGCATTTAAGTATTTCGAGGTGGTAGAAAGTGGGATGAAATTAACTCTAATGTGGAAAGTTAAGCTTGAAAGACCTTCTGTGTGTCTGGTCTCAGTGTTCTAGACAAATGTGCTCCACTTTCTTGAATGCTTCCCTTGCTTATTTGCTGGAGACCCATCTTTTCATTTGAAAGGCAAATGTGGCATAGTGCAATAAGCAGGAAAAGGCACCAAGTCCCCAAACTACCTTTCTCACATTCCCTTGATAACTGTTCTCCATGTACTGTGTTTTCTTCCAGCTACTCTGTTCAAGGTTGATGCAATATTCAGGTTAGATAAGCATCAAATGGTCTCCTTTAGAGGACTCATGTTATATTTATGGTCATTGGTTATTTTTCTTTTTCAGGAGTGTGTGTGTGTGTGTGTGGGGGGGGGGGTTGTATTGTGATTGGATTTCTAGTTTGGGGCTTTTCCGGCTTTTCATTTTTCTGTTAAAAACTATCCCCATCCCTTGAAGTCACTGCTTTAAAAATACTGAGAATGGTGAAAGTGATATTGCTGCAAAAAGTGTGATTTCCTTTCAACCATAGCAAAAGAGGCATTCAAGTCAGGGATGATGACTTCTCTTCTACCATCTGTAAACACAGATGTCTCTGTCCATTATAGAAGGGCACCACCTGTGACAGAATACAGAGAGTGTGCCAGGCATGTTTTGGCTTTGTAATTTCCTCATAAGCACCCATCACCTCCCATTGCAGCACCCTGCAGGCAGAAAGAATTGATTCAGGTACAGAGTTGGACCAGAGGGTAACATAAAACAAATGCATTATCTGACTCTACCCGTTTCATTGATAAAGAAGTAGCCCTGTCTGACCCCAGTGAAGGAAGTCGGCTATGTGCAGTCTGCACCGCTATGGCAGTTTCTATGGTGGTGGGATTGCATGCCCCTGTGAGGAAAATCTTCTATATTTCCCAGAGTTAAAATGCTGTGTCTGCCTAAGACATTTTATGTCCTCCAATCCATAAACCATCTCAGAGGAGAATCACACCTTTGTAGATCATGGGGAGGACTGCCAAAGAAGAAGATGCTGAGTCTCCTTGTCCTCTCACCATTGCAAATGAAAGCATGCAGCAATTTTCTTTGAGAAAGTACTTTACAACATCTCTCCAGAAGCCATATGTCTATTGGGAATGGAGGAGATTCTAGATCATTGGGTTGTTGTAGGTTTTTCAAGCTGTATAGCCATGTTCCAGAAGCATTCTCTCCTTATGTTTCACCTGCATCTATGGCAGGCACCCTCAGAGATTATGAGGTCTGTTGGAAACTAGGAAAATTGGGTTTATATATCTGTTAAAAGTCCAGGGTGGGAGAAAGAACTATTGTCTGTTGGAACTAGTTGTGAATGTTTCAATTGGCCACTTTGATTAACATTTGATGGCCTGATAGATTTTAGGTGTGGCTTATTACTGCCTGGGGGAATTCTTTGTTGAGAGGTGATTCATTGTTCCTGATTGTTTCTTGTCTGGACTTCCCCTGTGTTTGAGTTTTGTTCTTTATTTACTGTTATAATTTTAGAAATGCTGGACCACTCTAACAACTACCATGCCAGGTTACACAGAGAAACCATTGAAATCCACAAGCATGTGGACAAAAAGAAGAAACCATGAAAATGAACAAAATCTGGCTTCCAGTATCAAAGAACTGTAAAATTATTAAAGGATTCCCCTTTAATAATTGTTTCAAATATTATGCTAAATGACATCACCAGGGGTCATTTCTGCTAACATCACCAGGACTTGTCTGCCTGTGACATCACAAAGGGTCATTCCTAGGTCTCAGGTTTTGTCACTGAAATCTCAGGGCCTGGGATAGTTGTGGTCTGGCAACTCTAGGAGTGAGGAAATTATCCAAGGCCCTGAGAAGTGAAGAGACATTCGAAATGAGATTTGGTATTATGTGATCTACAGCTACAACTATTTTGCCCATTTGTGTTGGCAGCAGCACAACCATTCAGATAGTGTGGAGTACAGGTTTCAAGAGAAAGGTGTGCATTTTCTCCAGGTGCAAGAAGCCAAAGAAAACTACCAAGCTGCTGGTGATGAGTTCCTGCAACATATTTATTTACAGTATTTATATACCGCCTTTCTCACCCCTGGGGGGACTCAAAGCGGCTGGCACTGTATCTCTCTATTCTTGGGCCTGAAGTGGGTTGGAATCCCAAACCCCGTAAATAATGATTTGCTGAGGTACTGGGATTGATTCCCCTGGGGAATTGTTTTAGTCCTTTACAAAACTCATTTGTGTGTGCATGGGTGATACACCTCCCACCAGTCAACCCAAGAAGACACTCTGCAAAGCTTTTGCCCATTTGTGTTAGCAACAGAGCAACTATCCAGATGGTCTGGAGCACAGCTTTCAAGAGGAAGTTGTGCATTTTCTCCAGGTGCAAGAAGCTGTAGAAAACTACCCAGCTGCTGGTGAGGAGTTCCTTCAACATATGGCACTGTATCTCTCTATTCTTGGGCCTGAGGTGGGTTGGAATCCCAAACGCCGTAAATAATGCATTGCTGGGGTACTGGGATTGATTCACCTGGGAAATTGTTTTGGTCCTTTACAAAACTCATTCCAGAGCAACTTTTTAAAAAACAAAACAATAAGTTATAACATATGTTTTTTTATTTGAGAGTAATGTCTATGAGAACACACAAACACACACATACCCAGGTATCATGTCATCAGTTTTCAAGAATATCTCAAATTCTTTGCTGCTACTCCTAGGTTTGGGTGAAGGTGAGAGTCCCTTGCATATCAGATCATTTTGAGATTGTTCTAAGATAATTTTAGGGAAGTTTACCTATCATTAGTATTCAGATTCCAGTATTGTCTAGCTCAGTGGTTCTCAGCCTGGGGTCTCCAGATGTTTTTGGCCTTCAACTCCCAGAAATCCTAACATCTGGTAAACTGGCTGGGATTTCTGGGAGTTGTAGGCCAAAAACATCTGGGGACCCCAGGTTGAGAACCATTGGTAGCTGCTTAAGTGAAATAAAGAACCAGTGACATAAAGGAAAATAGTTCATGGCTAGTGATCGGGAACCTCTTTTTTGCCATAAGATATTAACTATATACACACTAACTGTGTACACACTAATTTCCCATCAATCTACTGAAAGTATGCAGAAAAATGGATGCTCAAAGGTACTGCCAGAGGGAAAAAATAGGTGTAGATGGCTGGGCGGGGGGAGCCAAGCCACATACCTATAAGGTGGTAGGTGGTGATAGAAAACATCCAAAATATCAATGCCAAATGGTAGTTGAGAATAAATGTATTCCTCAGCCAAATGAACAAAATGCAAGCCACAAATTATCCCAATTAGAATGTTATTAGATACAATCCTTAAGGCTAGTCAGTGTCTCATATATATTGTATAGCATGTTTTCAGAGGGGTTTTTTTTTTTTTTTTAGGATTACAACTTTCATGTGTATCCTCCGCTAACATGGTTCCTGGCTATGCTAGCAAGGGAAATTCCAAAAGAGTAATTTTTTCCAGGTGTTACAGAAATGCAGCATAATAATGTACATATATTGCATTCCAATATGGTTCTCACGCAATCTGGATGTACTAGATAGTGTAGAATATTTTGGTCGAATTTTTCATGGACTCTCTCTCTCAGCATGTGTACTTATTAGCATTCAAGGTAACCACTAGATTTGCATTGACCTTTTTGCCCATATTCATTTGACCCTCAAAAGCTCTCAGCAGTTGCCAGAGCATTTAGAATTACTTCCTGCTGTTTGTTAAAAGAAAGAACATCACTGCAAAGTAGTTAAATTAAACCAAGATATATTTTACTTTGCTTTGTTTCAGATATTGATAATGGCTGCTTGCTGAAGTGCAAGTAGTTAGCATTGCAGATAGATTTTTTTAAAAATCTGTGTAGAATAAGAAGATGGTATTTTGGCCAGAAGAAAAGTGTTGGATTCAAAAGTATTTCAGATATTAAGAAACGTGGATTCATTTTCAAATATACACCCAGCACAGATCTCTCCGACCACTCATGGGAAACACGAGTGCATTTATTGCATTCTCATTTTACATTTTAACTGTGCATCATTGCTGTATAAATTGCAATGTACGAATTTGTCACCAGAAAAAAATCCTAGGGCCTCTGCAGAGTACACATTATAGCAGTATGATTCCACTTTAACTGTCATGGCTCTGTCCCATGGAATCCTGAGGTTGGCAGAGAAATTTAAGATGTCCAGTCAGGGAGCATCTGGTGCCTCTCACCAAACTACCACCACTATCAAAGTGGCATCAGAGTGCTATAATTTGTAATGTAAATAGCCCTCTGGGGAAAAATTAAAATGTGGTGAATCCGACATAACATTAGTATCCATGAGAATATTCTCAACATGCCTATTACTGTAATGAAGGCAAATAATGTCTCTCATTCAAAAAGAGACCTTCCCTCTGGGAGAGATGGGTAAGAATTTTATTTTGTTCACTTTTGAAAGCAGCTTACCAAAATTCTAAAAACTATTGACAAATATGCAGCAAAAAGCAGGAGAAGGCAAAACCAATAAATTCTCCTATCTGGCCCAAAAAGTGCTTAGTGCTTCAACATCTGGCTTTAAATCTATGTATTAAACCATATTTATGGTGCACATTTAGGGTTGTCAGATCTTTTCCCCCTTTCATCTTTAATAGTTATGTGGAGGATAAGAATAAAATGATTCATAATAGAAATAACTACTTCTAATAAATGTGGCCATTAAAGACAGTTGAAACTTCCATTCGTTTGTTTTTGTTAAAACATTTCCAAAAACTGAAACACTCTTCATCAATTTGGTGAGAAGAACTTGAGATGGTATTTTTTAAATGAATATGGTAGAAAGCAAACTAACAATTATACCTATCCCTACTATCTGGTTCCTTTGAAAACTATAGATTTCTTTTCTCTGTAGATGCTACAAAACTCAGACCTTGCATCTATAAATAAAGAGATGAGAATTTTGAATAGGTTGCAAGGCACAAACTCCACAGAGAATTTTCACAAATTCTATCCTGTTCAGCATTTTTTTAAAATAAAAAGACAATTGTTTTCAGTATTGTTAAGAGAAACCTTTTATTCTTGGAGTTGTAAGGGGTTCTAGGATGGAAAATACGCTTGGAACTTGTTAAGAGATTCATCCGGCCCTTCTTGTGTATTTGATGTTTTCACCACATGGATACCTTTGCTGCTGGGTGTGTTGATACTTGATTCTGCTCTCAGAAGAGGGCAATGTGTGTGTGTATTTCTACAATATCTATCTGAGAGCTATTCTAGTTGGAATTCATAAAAATCTTAACACTAGTCGAATCAGCAGGACTGAATTAATAAGTCATAGGCCACCAGCTTGTACAGCTGCCAAGAACAGTTTGCCAAAGATTTGAAAGGCAGTGATCACAGTCTTTCTGCAACCTCCCTTTTCTTTTAGAAAACCCATAGCCTTGTAACCTAACAACCTTCTAACCTTCTGTGGAAATAAGTCCTGAATAATTCCACAGATCTGTCAGAACAAGTATTTCTCAGAATATCCTACAGGCCTGTAGATGTGTATGTGTGAGGAATATCAAGGGGACGCAGCGGCTGACAAAGGAGAATGGCCTTCAGTCTCTCTATGGAATCATTCTTCATAAAGACCAAGGGTCAAATGTGTTGGATTTAGATAACTGGTAATGCTATCCTAATGAGCATTTATATTTGTTGTTGACAGCTTTCTTGGCTGGGATCACTGGGCTGCTGTGAGTTTTCCAGGCTGTATGGCCATGTTCCAGAAGCATTCTCTCCTGACATTTCACCCAGACCTATGGCAGGCATCCTTAGAGGTTCTGAGGTCTGATGCCTGCCATAGATGTGGGTGAAACATTAGGAGATAATGTTTCTGGAACATGGCCATACAGCCCAGAAAACTCACAGAAAGCCAGCATTTATATTGTTTTAGGCAGTAGACAATAGCAATCAATGTAATCTTTTTTTGCCTTGGTTCTACCAACAGCCACCACTCATTGAAAATCCTTGGTTTGAACTTCTAATAATCCATCTTGTAAATAAGTTACTATCTTCTAATTCCCTAAATTTGGTGGTCTGGCGGTATATACTTTGTTTTAAATGTGAATAATGCTCCCAGAAAATACTCCAAAATATTTTTTCAGCTTTGAGAACAAGGCATGGATTTCCCACCTGCCTTGTTTTAAAGGTAAAACACAAGTGGTTTTGCTGATGTCTCTGTATAATTTCAGTGGTGTAGTGAAAAATATGGTAAGAGCAAGGGGAGGGGGTGAAGACTCTGATGGGAACAATGCAGACCCCTCATCCACAGAAGTTTCCCACTTTTGCAGTGAGCAGTATTGGCTCAGGAATGCTCTATAGCTACTCACGACTAAATTTTCCCATTCACACTCTTTGTTGACTCATTGTCTGTACAAGGAAAGAGCCATCGCAACATCTGACAACCATATTTCTCCTCATTTCCACCACTACCACAACCACTATTCAGCAGTAATTTATTTTGGTGTTCTTTCCTGAGAAAAAACAAGGCAACAATGCAGTTTATTTAATGGCTTCCTTAATGGTGTCTACATACCCTTCCAATGAACCTTTTTTCCTGCCACATGATAGCCATGAAGAACATCAGTAATCACTGAATGTAAGAGAGAAAGTGAAGATATATATCAAATTTTGAATTCACATTGAATTTTAATATGATTATTGTGATTTTGTGGGCTCAGCACATCATCTTGGACAAAAACTACAGGAAAAAACATGTGAATTGTTCTCACACTAAATCATGTTTTGCTGTTGGCACCTATCCTCAGGACACTAAGTTGCTAGCAGCAGCAAATCTTGGTGAACAAAATAGTTTTAGCCTAGCTAGGGAACACAATCCTACAAAATTTAAAGAACAATTTGGCTGATAAGCTCCACCACATTATGAAATATAGTTAAAATTCTATCCTGTCTGGAAAAATGATAGGAAGAAAAGCAGCTAAATTGAAATGTACTGATGGAAACATCTACAGTCAGATACCACAGACTTCCCAAAACACAAATGAACTGGTCCTAAGCAAATCTAGCCTGAGTCCATTGTATTTTGGATATATCCTGAGGTAACATGAGATACATAGGATGGACCATCCATCTGCCTCTGTATGGGTAATGGTATCATACACACAGAGAGAATCTAGATATGTGCACATGTGTTCCTTATTTCAGCCCATGATAATAGGTATAGGGAAAATCTCAGGATTCATTAGAAAATGTGATTGTGCCCTTGAGCCTTGACTGATTAACCAGGCAAAGACAAAAACAGGAGGAGCTATTATTTTCATTTGCAAGTTGGACAACTATTCATCCATCCAGGAACTTCTTGGGAATTGGTTGGATCACATGCTAAGGACTGGCCCATTCAGAACTGAGATTTGAGGTTGGTCATGACTGCTTTCTCCCATTGATGTCAATAGATATATTGCAAGACCAAAGATCCATCTACACTATAGAATTATTGCATTTTGGCGCCGCTTTCATGGTTGTGGATCAGTGTTATGGGATTTTACAGGATCCTTAACCTTTAGCAACATATGCATTAAATTAAGCCATAGCAGTTAAAGTGGCATCTAATGATACTCATTTGACAGTGTTAATGTGCCTCAAGCCAGAAACAAACCTAAATGAGCAGGATGAAAGAAGTCTCTAATTTAGAATTTCACTAAATATATTGTCCAAGAATCTGAGTGACATTGTACAAAAATGGATGGTTTTGATCCTAAGCCTGGTTCATTTTTACATCACCTTTGAATTGAACTGGAAATAAAGTGTCTGTCCATCTCGAAAGTAATGCCCTATATTCACAATTCAAATTGGTTTGAAACTGCTTGTAACAATATAATTTCTCAACTAGCCCCAATGCTGCTAAATTATAGATTATTTCTCAATCACGCAAAGTACTCTTATTTGAACAGTGTGGTGGTGCCACTTTCTATACTGAAAGATTTATAATATCACATTGTAGGGTTGAATGGGGATTATTTTGTTATACCTGAAATCATGAGGACTAGAAGGACAGTTGTCCTACACAAGAGACTAAACTTCTCAAAAATTCATTGGCTAGGATAGATTTTTGTTCTTTTATTTTTGTTTTCTGCACGCAATAATTTTGACTCTTGATTTCTTACAGTGGCTTGAAATTTTCTAAATATTTTATGGGGAGTTGGGGAGGGTTTTTTTCTCAAAATGAGCATGACAATAAAGTAATAGCATCAGAATGGCAATTTAGTCATCATCAAGAGGCAGTGCATAGGTGTTTGTTTTAAGACACAGATTTGCATAAACTTTGCCTACTGATTGCTAAATTTGATGCCAGTCTTGCAGTCTCCAAATGCACACAGATAAACTTACTGCGGTGCCATATTGGTGCCCACATGGGCCAACTGGGCCAATACCACACTGGCCATGCTAGAACATCACCAAACCCCCAGAGTTACCACAGTTGCTCCCAGCTGGTCATTGAGCTCCATGCAATTTTCTGACTGTTGTGGTGCCACATTCTGACATCAGCAGAGGTGCTTGCATAACCAGAAAGATGGAGGGGATGTGATATCTCATCCCTTTTCCTGGTTGTGTTGGTGTCTCTGTTGATGTCAGAATGGGACACCTACAACAGCCAGAAGCTTCACATGGAGTGCTGTGGCTGGTGACACTGTGGTAACAACGCAAGCACAGTCTATGCTCTTTCTCCGTAGTGATGAGCTCATGGGAATCTACTATCCAGTGTCCTTTGGATAGCAGATTGGTCTGAATCAGAGCTAATGCTAATGCTGTTGCTCAGTCTTCCCCAAAGCTATGGGATACTCCAAAGTATCCAGCAAACTCTGGAGTATCCCCCAACTTTGTGCAAAGTAGAGCAAAGCTGGTTTACTCCTGAAGATCCCATGATACACATTGGAAGTAGGAGGAAATCATGGGAGCAGCGGGAAATGAATCTGAGGTGCAGTACATCTCTTCACAGCAAGGAGCATGTAAAAAAAAACCCCAAAAACAGGTGAACTGTGTCCCAGCTCAACCTGCCATTTGGGTACTAAGTACTGGTGGGCATTTCTAAGCACCTGTCCTGCTCCTAGTCCTTATCCTTCTTTATCACAACTTGGTTTAGATATCCCTTTAAATATAGGATATGAATGGGATGCTATATCATATTTTGCCAGCGGCACCAAAATGTCTTATCCGTGTCAATTTGTAATATTGCAAAGGCCTTTGAGCACATTAGATCACACAGTTCCCTAAAATGTTGAAGTAATTCATGAAAACACTGGTGTTACTGGAGATACTCCTTTTGGGGTGTCTTGTCTGGTAACTCCCACCAGACTCTCCTAAGCATCTATATGTTTATTTGAGAGTCAGCATGGTGTAAATGATTTGATCATTGAATTATGACTCTGGAGACCAAGATTCAAATCTACACTTGGCTATGGAAACCAATTGGATAACCCCATTCTCTTGGTCTCAGAGGAAGGCAAAGGCACTGCTCCCTCTAAACAAAATTTTCCAAGAAAACCTAATTATGTAATTGCCTTAAGGTCATCATAAGTCGGGAATTTTTTGAATGTAAGTAACAATAACATTTTATCTTTTTATTTATTTGAATATTTATGACCCCTCCCAATAGCATGATATTTCAGGGCAACATACAGGTAAAGGAGAGGAGTGTACTCATTACTCCTATTTTGGGGGTTCAGTTGGGAGATTAACTTGCCTTTTCCCCTTTTTAAAGTGGAATCTTGTTTACACTCTGCTAAGTAATAAATTGCTTTTGAGCAATATGCACTTTAAAATGTGTCAGGCCATTGATCTGTTTATCTCACAAGCACATTTGACACAGGCAAAGAGAGGTGTTGCATTGCACTTCGTTTAATAAAATATATCTGTATGTACATATTTTTTAGTTTTCCTTACATTGTATTTATATTCAAAACCTACAAAACTTTTGGAAAATGGCATTAATAACCTTTTGGAAGAACACCTTTTGGAGATGATAACTTTTTTGAAAAGTATGACCTTTCAGATGACCTCATCACACTAGAGAATTACTCCACTTTAAATCCGGTTTCTGCCTCCTGCAGAATTCTGGTGTTGGTAGTTTAGGAAGGAGCCATTAACTAAACTACACTAAACTACAAACCCCAGAATTCTATAGGACGCAGAGACCAGATTTAAAGTGGAGTAATTCTCTAGTGTGATGAAGTAGAGATAAGAGCCAAAAACCCTTTAATGTAGAATCTTCTCTTCTGGTATAGAACCAGATATTATTATGCAAGGCAATGGTTCCATTGTTAGACTGAAGGCAGATCCAGACAGGCCTTTATCCGAGGAGAATCCATGTTTTAAAAACACGGATTTTCCTGAGGGCCTGCCTAGCCTGAGAGAATGTCTGGAGGCCCTCCCCCCAAGACCTCAGACCCCTTAGAAAAGTAATGAAAACTTACCTAGCCTCCATTACAGGTTTCGGCCCACTCTCCCGGCATGTAGAAATGACTCACCAGAAGAGTGGGGGGGGGGAGCGATTTTCCTCCCTCCTCCCCCCCCCCCCCCCTCACTCTCCTGGCACGTCATTTCTACGTGCTGGGAGAGTGGGCCGAAGCCTGTAATGGAGGCCAGGTAAGTTTCCATTACTTTTCTAAGGGGTCTGGGGGCTTGGGGGGAGGGGGTGGGAATTCCCAGTTTACCAGGCTTATTTAGCTCAGTAAAGTGTGGGAATACTGTCTGGACTACAGTATTCTGCAGTCCAGAACCAGAAATAGTGGGTTTATCCCTTGCCTTCCAAGAAAGCACGGAATAAACCCACTATCTAATTAATTCGCTACAAACCAGGGTTTTCCTCAGCATTTCATCAGTGGATTTTTAACTTATATTTTAACTGTATACCTCATTGTATGCCATTTAACAGTGTTTTATCTCTTGTTTTAATGATGTTGTATCCTGCCTTGAGCCACAGGAAGAGGTGGATATTATTATTATTAGTATTATTACTATTACATAAATCATATAAGCCCAAGAATATTTGTTCAAGTTCTAGAGGGCTAACTATAATGTTTGATCCATGTCCTGTGTGCCATTGGTATAGTGAAGGAAGAGAAGATGAAACAAAGAATTACTTTTCATATGCCATGATCCTGTTTTCGATTGTTTAAATTAAGTTCCTTTGGGAGAACTAGTGTTTTCATTAGAACTAAGGATAGTCTTGCATCTTCCGGCAAATTTTGCAGAATTGCTGCGTTAGTCAAATGTGACTTGAATGTAGAAGTCATTATGATTATATACTCCTCTAATGGACCTGTTAGCTTTGGACTAATTAATGCTAAGAACACACAGATAAGAGCGCTGAGAGATTTTGAACCTTCAGATGAAGCACCAAGATAAATGAGCAGCAAAAGTAATGCCAATAAATAACAGGCAATTGTGCTTAGGAGAGTCAGGTGGGAGTTTCATAGCAAAATGGGAGCAAACTCCCATTTTATTACAATCCACATACCTGTCATCTGAGAAGATTTTTTGTGGTTATTTCAAAAAACCCTGAAAGTGCAGAAAAAGTAAAGATGATATTGTGAAAGTACAGAATAAGTAAATATGATAACTTAATGGAGTTAAAGTTTATGTTTCCCCTATTATTAGAAAGGGAAGACCTTAAGGAGGTCACTGAGCTGGAGTCTTGTACTTTTCTGCCTCTTTCTCTAGATGCCCACCCAGCTAGTTGCTCATGCTGATAGAGCAGCATGTAGGACACTGATTTTGTATTAATGAAGGCTATGATGATGATGATGATGATGATGATGATGTATACCCCCGCCACCGTCTCCCCAAGGAACTCGGAGCGGCTTACATGGGGCCAAGCCCGACAACACATCAATAAACAAAAAAGCAATAAACAAAAAACAATACAGTTAAAATAAGTCACATATAAACAATAAAACACAAGGATTTAAAAACCTATGTCCAGGCCAAATGTAATAGTTTAAGATTAAAAAATAAACACTGGGAATGAACAAAGGTAGGATATATCTGGTAGGAGGGTTTTGAAAGAAGTGCTTCTGAGGACTTTTTGCTGGAAATTGTTTCCTTTTCCGGGAAGGCACACTGGAACAGTATATACAGGCTTACATCTCACCACAGTAACTTGTTTCTATAGACTGTAGTTTAGACATACCACCTCATCTTTGCAGCACTTTGGGGACAGGGTCTGCCAAGCACCATCACAAAATGATCTTAACAGATTAGAGAGTTTGTCCAAAACTAACAGTGACAAATGCAAGATACTCCACTTAGGCAGAAAAAAATGAAATGCGAAGACACAGAATTAGGGGATGCGTGACTCAAGAGCAGTACGTGTGGAAAAGACCTTGGGGTCCTCATGGACCACAAGTTAAACATGAGCCAACAATGTGATGAGGCCAAAAGCCAATGGGATTTTGGCCTACATCAATAGGAGGATAGTGCCTAGATCCAGGAAAGTCATGCTACCCCTCTATTTTGCCTTGGTTAGACCACACCTGGAATATTGTGCCCAATTCTGGGAACCACAATTGAAGAGAGATATTGACAAGCTGGAAAGTGTCCAGAGGAGGGTAACTAAAATGATCAAGTGTCTGAAGAACAAGCACTGTGAGGAGCGGTATTGGGAGCTGGGCATGTTTAGCCTGAAAGAGAGAAGGCTGAGAGGAGACATGATAGCCATGTATAAATACATGAGAGGAAGTCATTGGGAGGAGGGAGCAAGCTTGTTTTCTGCTGCCCTGGAAACTAGGACAATGGCTTCAAACTACATGAAAGGAGATTCCACCTGAACATTAGGAAGAACTTCCTGACTGTGAAAGCCGTTCAGCAGTGGAACTCTCTGCCCCGGAGTGTGGTGGAGGCTCCTTCTTTGGAGGCTTTTAAGCAGAGGCTGGATGGCCATCTGTTGGGGTGCTCTGTATTCAATTTTCCTGTTTCTTGGCAGGGGGTTGAACTGGATGGCTCATGAGGTCTCTTCCAACTCTATGATTCTGTGACGCTTGGCAGGCCCCAACCCATTTTTGGGCCCTTTCTTCCATGTAATAGGGGAAAGGGCAATGAGGCAACATGCATTGTCAGCCTTTTCCCCATCTGATGGGGACAGGGACAGGTGGGAAGGAGGGAGGGTGTGTGGGGTGCCGTGCAGTTTTACCAGCAATTGCTGGCAAAACAGCACAAAAAGCAAGTTAGTGTGAAGAGGTCCTCTGTCCTGGCCATGAATTCCAGTATTTCTGGCTGGATCTACATTGCCATATAATCCAGTATCTGATCCCAGATCATCTGCTTTGAATTAAATTATATAGATCTCATCAAATGTGCAGGGGAAAGTGGGCGATAGCGAAGGACAACAGAGAAAATCATTTTACTCTGTTCTCTCCTATTGAG
Organism: Anolis sagrei; assembly: GCF_037176765.1. Classification (NCBI taxonomy): domain Eukaryota; kingdom Metazoa; phylum Chordata; class Lepidosauria; order Squamata; family Anolidae; genus Anolis; species Anolis sagrei. The sequence continues at coordinate 142,396,637 of NC_090022.1, forward strand.
GTCTGTCTTCTGCCATCCCACGTTCTTTACTTGTTCAAATCTGCCATTCCCTCACATTTCTCTGCTTTGTGCCACTAGGAGTAGGAAGGAGAGGAGAACGGAGAGAAAGAGAAAGGAAAGGGGGGGACGTTCACCCAGGCTGCTTCTTTAACGCAGCTTTCCAGGGGAAAGGAAGGGGGACATTCGCCCAGGCTGCTTTTTTAACATGGCTTCCCAGGCTTGAGCAGAGGCCAGGGAAGAAAAGCAGGGAAATATTGAATTGAATAATTTCTGACTCACTTACTGCTTCTTAACAGAAACAGGGGTAAAATCTTCAGAAGGGCAAAGGGACTTCTGGTTTTCTTGAAAACTTCGAAATCGCTTCAAAAAGCAAATCTTTCCTAATTTATTCCGAATTATGAAGATTCTGACCAAACCTAAACATGCCTATTGTTTAGGAATGGGAGATGCTGTATTTAACTATACATCCATTAGAAAAAAGAAACAATATGTTCTCCTGTGAATCCAGTCACCATAAGGGATGCTAGATTGAGACTCCTCTGCTTTCATTGTTGTCCAATGTTGGTTTTTGTTGACAAACTATTGGTAATATCTTTATTTTACAGGGTTCGGTACATCTCCCTGGCAGGGCACTTAAAATTCCTTTCCTACCTTCAGCATGAGGGTGGGGAAGTACTTTGCTCCCTTCTGGCGAAGGGAAGACAAAGAGTTAAAAGTCCCAGCAGGGGCTTGTTGTGGGCGGGGCCCAGGTGAATTGAGCTCAGCCCACCTCACTTGGCCTTAGTCAGTTGAAGAGGAAAGACGTGCTGCTGCTCTGCTCCAGTCCCTGGCCACGTGAGTATTGGGGGGGTGGGGAGGCCCAGGCCAGCAAGGAGCTGGATCTACCTCTCCCACCCTCACTTGTGGAGGACTTAGGGGCTGGGGTTCACGAAGTTATTAGCTTGTAGCATTATTTCTTTGTTCTGTTTTCTTAAGTTCCTCATGTTGGGAAAGGGGCCGTTGGCCCTCCTTTGTGTGTGATGCTATCCTTTGTTCCCAGGCTTTGTGCCCTTCAAGGAGGGTGCAGGCCTGGTGCCCTTCCCTGCTTTTCTGTTTCTAGGCAGGGGTTGGGGCTCCACAGGGCATGGTAGGAGCTGAGCTGCTTTTCAGCCAGCAAGCTATTACATTTAGCAGGATGCTTTTGTCTTAACAGTCAATAGCTGCTCCAATAGTTGCAAAATAAAGGGAGTTAAATACCTTTGTTGTACTGGACATTTGGTGAAATGTTCTGTTGGGGGGTATGATTTTCGCTGTTGGTTTCATTGCTTTTCAAGAACATCCTAAAGTGAAAGGAGGGTGATTAATTGGTGATCCTGCAATGTTTAATTTGTAACTCCTGTAAGGTTAGGCCATTTCGCCTCCCTGTCCCCCCCCCCCCCATTTTTGTTTGGAAAGGGAATTAGGATCCTTCTCTTTCCTCTTCCTGGCCTGGGCTTTGTGGTTTTGGCTGCGGAGGCATGAGCAGGCTAGTAAGATGGGTTTAATGTAATGTGGCCACTAAGCTATTATCGCTGCAGGGCTTTGCTTTCCTTTATCAGCAGGCAGTTTGGAGATAGAGCCTCGTGCTGCAGGCCTAAGTAGACACTTGCCACTAATCTGTGGCGGTAAAACAAACCCTCATGAGGGGGGATGAGCGTTATACCCGTTACCTGATAGAGTCACCACAGGAGCAACATGTGGGTTGCATCCGGGAATTATGGTGTCTCGCCCTTGTCGGAGGATGACGTGGTCAGGCGGGGCCACCGCCTCATCTGATTAATAACAAATTCAAGTTCAAATTCATGTTCAAGTTCACTGTCAAGTTCAAATTCATGTCAAGTCTATGTTGATTGATAAATTGGATTGGATGATCACACAGAGATTGATTGGTAACATATAATAAAAGTTGCCCATAGTTAACCCACAGCATGGTCTTGTCTGGTGATTTCGCCGGTTGGAGAGCAATTCCTTTCCTACCTTCAGCATGAGGGTGGGGAAGTACTTTGCTCCCTTCTGGCGAAGGGAAGACAAAGAGTTAAAAGTCCCAGCAGGGGCTTGTTGTGGGCGGGGCCCAGGTGAATTGAGCTCAGCCCACCTCACTTGGCCTTAGTCAGTTGACCCACCCACCCGCCACCGCTGCAGTGTACTTATCAAGGGTCGCCGTTAGGGGCCGGGTAGGAATTTTTCCCCCTCATATTCTGGGGGGTTTTTTCGCCTACCCTACACTGCGCATTTTCGGCAAATTGGGTTGAGGGGGGTCTTAAATAGGCATCAAATTTATGGCAGGCACATGCAGGTACTGGTGTGCACCACAGGAAGGGGGAGTACGCTACAGTCTCTACCTGTTACCTGAAGAGTTCCCTCAGGAGCAACATGTGGGTTGCATCCGGGAATTATGGTGTCTCGCCCTTGTCGGAGGATGACGTGGTCAGGCGGGGCCACCGCCTCATCTGATTAATAACAAATTCAAGTTCAAATTCATGTTCAAGTTCACTGTCAAGTTCAAATTCATGTCAAGTCTATGTTGATTGATAAATTGGATTGGATGATCACACAGAGATTGATTGGTAACATATAATAAAAGTTGCCCATAGTTAACCCACAGCATGGTCTTGTCTGGTGATTTCGCCGGTTGGAGAGCAAAAGATCTGCAGCAGGTTTTCTCAAAGGAAAAGGGAAAAGTAGAAGAGGTAGAATCTTTAGGTTGGCTTTTATGTCATGTAATAATGTACAGTTACATCACCGTTGGTGAGCACACCATTTTTTTTTTGTCCAGGCATTTTCTTTCTGTGGAGATGAAATAAACAAAGAAAGGAACAGTTAATGGCAAAATAAAATCTGGCCCATATTTTGCAGAGCTGGCGACGTTGGCATTCTGCTGCTTAAACATGGAAACCATTATTAGATTCTGCTCTCAGCTACTGTACCATTTCTTCTCAGCATAACTCTCTTGCACAAAAACAACGCACAATCAACTGAAATCAACTACCAGGTAACAGTTGATGTACCATATGTCCAGCTGCAAGAGTCCTGTAAATGTGTAATCAATGCTCGTTGTATGGAAACAACTTTTTATTTTAAAAAGTAAATTATACACAACTAGTTTATGACTTTGCTTAACTGACAACTGAATCTGCTCTACAGCTGGAAACAGTACCTGAAAGGTGCTATTTAACTATACCCAGAGCACATTATATCTTCCATGGGCTGAAGCCAAAAGCATATCTTGTTTGTAAGGCTTTACAAGTGTCTCCAATAATACACATAAAGGAATTTTAAGATTTGAGGGTTCCCTCCCTCCTTTTCCCCCTCCTTCCTCCCTCCCTCCTTAGAAAACTAGTAACATTTTTAAAATTCAACATCCAGACTTACAGTCTTTTTAAAATTCAGGTTTTTGAAACACTGAGAAATTTGTCAGAGTAATTCTATACGTGTTTACTTAGAGGAAGAGCCCCCAGTGGTGCAGCAGGTTAAACCACTGAGCTGCTGAACTTGCTAACCAAAAGGTTGCAAGTTCCAATCTGGGGAGTGGGGTGAGCTCTCGCTGTTAGCCCCAACTTCTGCCACCTAGCAGTTCAAAAACATGAGTAGATCAGTAAGTACCACTCCGGCAGCAAGGTAACAATGTTCCATGCTGGCCACATGACCTTGGAGGTGTCTACGGACAACCCTGGCTGTTCAACTTAGAAATGGAGATGAGCACCAACCCCCAGAGTCAGACACAACTGGACGTAATGTCAGGGGAAAACGTTTGACTTTACCTTTACTTACTTAGAGGAAAAATTCTGAGTTCATGGGAGCCTATAGACAATTGTAGCCATACTCTGAAATGCCAACTTGAATTTTGGAACTGGCAGGTGCTTCTATTTCACCTCACAGGAATGTTCTAAGGATAAAATAATAATGTTTTTAGGACAGGAGAAAGCATTGACAACATCCCATGATCCTATTTCATGAGTATACGCGCATGCACACACACACACACACACACACACACACACTTTTATTAGAAGACATGAATAAAAAAGGCAACACATTTTCCACCACTGGACTAGGAAGACATCAGGAGACATAAGTAATAGCATAAACATGTCACCTAAAAGATTTGTCCTGCACCAGCCATCTATAACTACTGGCTTCATTGTGTCTTGACTCTAGAATTTCACAAAGGATAAGTAATGGCCTTTTGTTGATTCGATTATGGCAGCCATCCTGTCATATATTTCATTTCCACTGTTAAATAACCCTTTGTACAATGTTTAACAATCTCTGGCTTTAAACCAACTATGCTTAGAGGAAATATTGTTAAGAGCTCAAAAAGAGAAATTCTATTGAAAGCCACATCCTTATACAGCAGGCAACATTAAAAAAAATAAAGCTGAAAAGCTGAAAAGCTGAAAATTCAACAAGAGACAAGGCTGGAATATTTCAGGTGACATGGCCATCCCTAAAGATGTTCCAGCTTTTCTGGAAGCTGGGTTCTGGTTTGGTTAAGTCTTCATCACTGATGCTCAAACTTGTCAGAACGACTCCCTCTCACATCCGTAGTAACCTACGGATATGAGAGCTGGACCATAAGGAAGGCTGAGCAAAGGAAGATAGATGCTTTTGAACTGTGGTGCTGGAGGAAAGTTCTGAGAGTGCCTTGGAGATCAAACCAGTGAATACTTCAGGAAATAAAGCCTGACTGCTCATTGGAGAAAAGGATATTAGAGGCAAAGATGAAATATTTTGGCCACATAATGAGAAGACAGGAAAGCTTAGAGAAGACAATGATGCTGGGGGAAATGGAAGAAAAAAAGAATAGAGGCCGATCAAGGCCAAGATAGATGGATGGTATCCTCGAAGTGACTGGCTACTCTGAAGGAGCTGGGGGTGATGACGGCCGTCAGGGAGCTCTAGCATGGGCTGGTCCATGAGGTCACAAAGAGTTGGAAGCGACTGGATGAATAAACAACAACAACAACAACAACACCTCTACTAACTGATTTCTACATAACTCTCAGGAGATATGGAAGCAGTTCAACATTGGGATGGTACCCAAATAGATTTCCAACACTCATTGGCACAGTGCAGCCAGATAGTGGTGAGCTGCACATGGCCAGCACTGCATTCTGAAAGGGAAAAAATAGAGCAACCATCCAATACATTACAAAGTTATCACCAATGTAAACTTACGCATGTGAGCTTGCACTTAGATCTTGCATATAACTATAAATAATTTCAAAAGTTCCCTAGGACAGATGCTGACAGTTTTAATATGTTTTGGGGCATATTTTCAAACATATTTTGTTTGGACAAAAAAAAAAAACCTTTTATGTAAAATGAAAATAAAAGAAAAAATATCCACCCATCCTTTTTCTATATTCTGTCTTTCACATAGTTGGCAATCCAAGGCAGTTAAAAAGGTAAAACGAGATTCTAAAAACCTGATGACAACTGAAATTAGCTATTATGTACAAACACACATAATTTAGAGCATCATAAAATCATATAAAAGGCATAGCCATCAAAACAGGAGTGCAGAACACAAACAAAAAACCCTGCTGCATGGTTATATTCTGCACAGAATATTGTGAATATGGCATGCATCCTGTTGATTAAAAAAAACAGCTTAAAAAAAAACCATAACAAAGAGAATTAAAGCCTCTGGAATGAAAAAGTCCTTTGCGCCAAACAATGTTTTAAACAAAAAATTCAAACACGCATGCACACATTTTCTAAGTTGAGCATTTTCCTGTGGTAGAGTCTCCTTCTTTGCAGATTTTTAAACAAGACTGGATACCATCTCTTGGGAATGTGTTGACAGTGTATTCCTGTGTTGCAGAAAGAGGTTGGATTGGGTGGTCTCTTCCAACTCCTTGGTTCTATGCATTGAGACACCTTTTGTCATCAAGGATGAAAGTGTGAGCATGGTTGCATAAGCATAGGGAGAAAATTAGCTTGTTCACAGGTCCAGAAACTGCATTACCTGAAAGTGTAGGTAGCAGTAGGAAATGGCTACAGTAGCCAAGTGGACACTAGGGAAGAATTAATAGCTGTGGGTTCTAGTAGCTGCCTTTCTGAGTGCTTACAGCAAGGATTGCTCCACTATGATTTCATCCTCTGATTCCTGCAGCTCTTAACACATTTGAGGAGCAAGCCTGGTCATTGTTTCTAGTGAGTTTTCATCTAATTTATAAAGGTTACTTTTGTGTACAGGAACTTCAGATACCTCTTTCAGCATGGCCAGTGACAATTTTGGACAATTCTAGAAGTTGCCTTCCCCCTTAAAATTTCCCAAACTCTTTTCTAAACAAGATTTGCACATCTTCATAAATGCCATTTTCTTGAGCAGAAATGAATCATTTGGCCCTTATTCTACTCACTGTGAGAAAACTGCAGTTTTCAACTACTGTTTACTATTTCAGATGTTATTTATATTAATGTATATTGATAGTGTTATGTTTTACTGTTTTCATCTTTGAATATGTTTAATGTTCTCCCCTTTAGTGAAAAGTGGACTATAACTAAATGTTAATTTTTATTATTTACAAAATGCATTCTTGGAAGCTTTCTCTGAACACAAATATTTTTTGTACAGAAATTGTCTGTGCAAATCCAATTTCTGTACTTCAAGCTTGCTTTCTGCACACAGAAAATGTGTATTTCATACAGAATGAGTGCAGAACCATGATGATTCTTTGTATCCAGTAATATTTTGACAGGGTTTCACATCACCCAGGGGACTCGTGTTTTATCTATCATTCAAATATATTTGCCTATTGTTTCCATCTCTGCTCTCAACACTGTATTGATCTTTAGGTTTCAGTCTAACCATCCACATCTGACTGCTAAGTGTCCACTTGAAATCCACCAAGGAAGAAGAGTCTATATGAACCTGCCTCTCCGTATCATTCAGATGCACAGTCATTTCTAGAGTCTGGAAGTTACATTTAAGCAGCCCTAGTTTTATTTGGTCACTGTCATTTTTCAATAGACTATAGAAAGACATCCAAAGGAGAAGGAATTGGCAAAGGGCTTGATTTCCTTTAGAGCAACAAAGAGGTGAGTCTCCTACTCTACTTTGCTTTCTGATATATAAAAAAAGTCCAGTTCCATCAGTACTAGGACTCTTCTATGTTAACATTGCTTATTTTCCTGGGAAAATATAACACACCAATGTGCACCCACCAATGCAAAATACATCAAAGAAGGCAAGCATTATTATTTTATACTTTGTAGAAGCTCATTTTTCTGAAAGATAAAAACCATTCCTAGCCACTTCTCTGATAAGAGCCTTGCCAAATGGTACAAGATATGAGAATAAAACTAAAACCTGATATTCAGGATGTAGCATGACTTTTTACTATGTCCTTTACTCATCTATGGTCATTTTTAATGACAAAAAATGAGAATCTGTCTTGGCACCAATCAACAACTCAACTTCCAGCTATCATGAGGATTTGGTAACTCAGCCTATATCACAGCAGGAACCTATATAGTACATATGGTTCTAAAAGAACTGTGGCGATTATACATTCCAGTAGTTCATAACATCCTAAGGACCTAGACCTTGTAGCTGCTTATTGTGAAAAGGTTTTTTCCCCTAATATTCAGTTCAAAGTTATCCAGTTCAAAGTTGATCCAGGCAGCAGGCTCATTTGGATGTAAGAGAAAGAAAAATGAAGGATACAGTATCATCAGTATCTTATTTGCAACACAAGTTTTTAACTGAGTATCCACAGTGGTCCTGGAGCATGCTGTAACATGATTTCCAAAACATCAACACATAATTTCAACAATGTTCTGTGACCAGTTTGAAAGCAATGAGTGAAATGCTCATAACAAGGTGCCTCAATTGCAGAAATCACAGCAGTGGGCCAGAAGGTAAACATGGTCCAGAAAGAAAAGCATCAAATGCAAATAAAAAAAAGAATAATGGGGCTCCAATGCATTGGTACCTCCCCGGAAGATCTGTCACAGCAACCAAGGTCATCTCCATGCCAAAACCAGTCTTACAACCAAATGGGCATGAATTGAGACAAAGGACAACTTAACTGAAATAAGGAATAGATGGAAAACCTAATGGTTGAAAGCTGGTTGAAAGGTGATATCTGGACAAAAGCAAAGGAACCCACATTGGGCCAGAAACACCTTTCCCACCCTCAGCATGGGGGTGGGGAAGCACTTTGCTCCCTTCCGATGAAGGGAAGACAAAGAGTCAAGTCCCAGCAAGGACTTGTTGTGGGCAGGGCCTAGGTGAATTGAGCCTAGCCCGACTCACTTGGCCTGAAGAAGTTGACTCACCCACCCACCACTGCTGCAGTGTACTTGTCAAGGGTCACCGTTAGGGGCCGGGTAGGAATCCCCCCCCCCAATGTTCTGGGAGGGTTTTTTGCCTACCCTACACTGCACATTTTGGGCAAATTGGGTTGAGGGGGTCTTAAATAGGCATCAAACGTATGGCAGGCACATGAAGGTACTGGTGTGCACCATAGGAAAGGGGAGTATGCTACAATCTCTACCCGTTACCTGGAGAGATCCCATGGGAGCAACATGTGGGTTGCATCTGGGAATTATGGTGTCTCGCCCTTGACGGAGGATGACATAGTCATGCGGGGCCACCACCTCATCTGATTAATAACAAACTTAAGTTCAAATTCATGTTCAAGTTTATGCTGATTTATAAATTGGATTGGATGATTACACAGAGATTGATTGGTAACATATAATAAAAGTTTCTGATAGTTAACCCACAACATTGTGTTGTCTGGTGATTTCGTTGGTTGGAAAGCAAAGATAGATGCAGAAGCAAATGGAAAGAGAAGTTTGGGATTATTGTTGATCATAAATAGAGCATGGGCCAGAAATACGATGCTGCAGTAAAGAAAATGGATGCTATTTTATCTTGCATTATGAAAAACATAGTTTTCAAATCAAGGGAAATAATGTCTCCTCTATATTCTGTGTTTGTAAGGCATAATACTGTATTCAGTTTTGGGCATCTCTTTCTAAAAAGGATATAGAAAAGCTGGAGAAAAATTAGGAAAAGGTAACAAGGTTGATAAGAAGTATGAAGAACAAAACATACAGTATGAAGAAATTTTGAAGGACCTGGGCATGTTCATCTCATTAAAGAGAAGACTGGTAATTGGGGGTTACAAGGGGAACTGGAGTTTGGTCGAAAAGACACTTAAGTTATGTAGAATCAGAGAATCATAGAATCATAGAATCAAAGAGTTGGAAGAGATGTCAGGGGCCATCCAGTCCAACCCCCTGCCAAGAAGCAGGAATATTGCATTCAAATCACCCCTGACAGATGGCCATCCAGCCTCTGTTTAAAAGCTTCCAAAGAAGGAGCCTCCACCACACTCCGGGGCAGAGAGTTCCACTGCTGAACGGCTCTCACAGTCAGGAAGTTCTTCCTCATGTTCAGATGGAATCTCCTCTCTTGTAGTTTGAAGCCATTGTTCCGCGTCCTAGTCTCCAGGGAAGCAGAAAACAAGCTTTCTCCCTCCTCCCTTTTGCTTCCTCTCACATATTTATACATGGCTATCATATCCCCTCTCAGCCTTCTCTTCTTCAGGCTAAACATGCCCAGCTCCTTAAGCCGCTCCTCATAGGGCTTGTTCTCCAGACCTTTTATCATTTTAGTCGCTCTCCTCTGGACACATTCCAGCTTGTCAATATCTCTCTTGAATTGTGGTGCCCAGAACTGGACACCATATTCCAGATGTGGTCTAACCAAAACAGAATAGAGGGGTAGCATTACTTCCTTAGATTAGACACTATGCTCCTATTGATGCAGGCCAAAATCCCATTGGCTTTTTTTTGCTGCCACATCACATTGTTGGCTCATGTTTAACTTGTTGTCCACAAGGACTCCAAGACCTTTTTCACACGTACTGCTCTCGAGCCAGGCATCCCTCATTCTGTATCTTTGCATTTCGTTTTTCCTGCCAAAGTGGAGTATCTTGCATTTGTCACTGTTGAACTTCATTTTGTTAGTTTTGGCCCATCTCTCTAATCTGTCAAGATCGTTTTGAATCCTGCTCCTGTCCTCTGGACTATTGGCTATCCCTCCCAATTTGGTGTCGTCTGCAAACTTGATGATCCTGCCTTCTAACCCTTTATCTAAGTCATTAATAAAGATGTTGAACAGGACCGGGCCCAGGACGGAACCCTGCGGCACTCCACTTGTCACTTCTTTCCAAGATGAAGAGGAAGCATTAGTGAGCACCCTCTGGGTTCGTCCATTTAACCAATTACAGATCCACCTCACCGTAGTTTTGCCTAGCCCACATTGGACTAGTTTCCTTGCCAGAAGGTCATGGGGGACCTTGTCGAAGGCCTTACTGAAATCCAGGTACGCTACATCCACGGCATTTCCCGCATCTACCCAGCTTGTAACTCTATCGAAAAAAGAGATCAGATTAGTCTGGCATGACTTGTTTTTGATAAATCCATGTTGACTATTAGCAATGACTGCATTTGTTTCTAAGTGTTTGCAGACCGCTTCCTTAACAATCTTTTCCAGAATCTTGCCTGGTATTGATGTGAGGCTGACCGGACGGTAGTTGTTTGGGTCGTCCTTTTTTCCCTTCTTGAAGATTGGGACCACATTGGCCCTCCTCCAATCTGCTGGAACTTCTCCCGTTCTCCAAGAACTCTCAAAGATGATTGCCAATGGTTCCGAAATGACTTCCGCTAGTTCCTTCAATACTCTTGGGTGTAGCTGATCTGGCCCTGGGGACTTGAACTCATTAAGAGCAGCCAGGTATTCCTGTACGACTTGTTTCCCAATTTGGAGTTGGATGTCCTCAAATCCCTCATCCACTCCATCTTGCTGAGGTTGAAGATGACTTTCTTTTTGTGAGAAGACCGAGGCAAAGAAGGTATTTAGTAGTTCTGCCTTTTCCCTATGTATTTAGAACTGCATTATTATTTTCTATAGAAAATGCTGCTTCCTGCCAGAAAAATACTGTTTTCTGTTCAAAGCAACTATGTATATGTGTAACTGTTTTCTGCAAGAAAATATTTCTGTGCCTAAAATGCTGTGTGGATTTCATGCAGAAGTCCCCAGTTCTGAATAAACAGTGATGAGTGTATTGTTTTAGAAGACTTTTTCTCAGCAGGATGAAAAATGCTAAAATTACTCGTTGCTTCCTTCAATAAGGAAATTAGAAAAGGATTATATCTCTAATCCAGGCATGCCAGTTCCCCTCATTGCTGCATACACTGAGAGAAGAGTGGGATAAAAGGACTCTTTTATGTTTTGTCCTTTGGAAGCAAAGGGTTATTCCCTATAGGCAAACAGAGATGGAGAAAATGCCTTTTACTCTGGGGACACATACAATTCCATTGATGCATTATGCATGGACTCTGAAAAATGCATGCATATTTCCAGTTAACCGGGTCAAATTAATAGTGTGTAGCATATCTGTCTATACACACACACACACACACACATATATATACACACACACATTTCAAAATGCTATTGTCTGTATGTAATTTACTAGTAAAAGATTTCCATCAGAAAGGCAAAAAAGACAGCATAGAGCTGCTATGTGTTGGAGGACTGTCTGGAACAGGTGCAAGGATGGCTAACCCACTGACACTCCTCTGAAAAAAACAAAATCAAGTGCATCTAAATCGCCAATCTAACTTTATTAGGACACAATGGCAAATTATGCTGCATTTTGCCTCTATAATGAGACAGTGCAACAGATGGTGGAGATTTACTGGAACAGTATCATTTCTGGAAAAATGCAAGTTTTATAAATTTCCAGTTGAGGACTCTCATGAGGGGGGTGAAATATGTGGCTTTCCCCCACCCCAACTTCCCAAGGAAATAAATGAATTTTATGCTGGGTTTTGCAAATCTCTCTTTAAAATTAAAAGCCTGGTTTTCTTCATATGCTACAGAGACTACTTCAGGCCCACAGACAAGATCATGCTTTTGAAATCCTGGATTTATGCTGAATTAATGAATTAAGAATGATTTGCAAAACAGGCATTTGGAACACTACAAAAATCCCTACTGCAAGCAATACTCTTATCTCACTCCAAGGCTTAATAGAGTTCAAAGAGGCTGAGATTTCTCACCAGGTTAGCCATTCTATAGCCAATTGCTCATCAGTTTCCTTATCAATTCCATCCAAAGTGAAATGGGTGAAAAGTTATTGCCAATAAGTAATTAGTTACAATGATAGTTCCATGGAGTAGCAGTCCTGGCATCTAAGTCAATGGGCCAGTGGATTCTAGTTTGAGATTTAAAGGAGCAACCTAAGGTGCTGGACCTATTTGGGGGATATGGTTCAGCACCTTGGACAGCTTATTTAGCATTTGGCATAAACTCTGGAGAATATCTGAATGCTCAACCATGCTGACTTATAGTTGAAAACATTTTTCCTTCTTATCCATTCCGTCACCCACACCAGTACATAAAAAGTATTTAAATCATATGCTAATTATTCCCCCATCATTTAGTAAGAACATAACTCTGTAACTGTGAAAATCACTAAAAAGTTAGAGAAAAATCATCTGGAAATCCAGTGCTTTCCTCACTTTGCCCAAGCTAATATTGTGCTAAACCATGTTGCTATTGTCAAATGTCCACAGCTGTATATGTATCTGATTGGAAATGTGCGTGAGAGAGATTGAGAAACAAATTTGCATGAATCCTCTATATTCTGAGTCAGATTTGGAGAAGAAATCTGGAAAATTTAAACCCACCACAAATCCTAAACAGCCACAAAGGCTTAAATATCCTGAAGGCATCTGATCTTGGAAACTACACAAAGTTAGCCTTGGGTAGTACTTAGATGGAAGACTGCCAAGGAATTCCAGGTGCTGCAGGCTAATTTTTAGAGGACGGCCATGAAAAACCACCTCTGAAATCTTAAGAAAGCCCTATGAAATTCATTGGGCTACCATAAGTTGACTGAGGAATGAAAAACACTAGTACACACGCAAAATGAGAGTTGAGATCTGTAAGCCTTGAAAGCATGGATTAAAACACAAGCCATAGTGAAAAAAAATCTTAGGATCACTGCTGCCAAATTATTCTTCATCTCCCTGAGGTGTTTTTATGCACCATAGCCCCCATCCATTGTCATGTAAGCAATAAAATAGAAAGGAAGGAAGGAAGGAAGGAAGGAAGGAAGGAAGGAAGGAAGGAAGGAAGGCAGGCAGAAACACCCCTCCTCCCCCACCTCTTTCTTCCTTCATTGTTTTACCTCCTCCCACTTCTTTGTTCTGGAAGTGTGTATGGAGGGAATGTATTGCTACTAGAATGAACAGGCTGACTAGGGCCATGTATGTTAAAGACTTCAGTTTTGTTCTGGATTTTTATTGAATTTTTGAAACACCTACCTTAGCAAAAACAAAACAAAACAAACAAAACAAAGGCTGATCTTGTGAGATCATGATCAAACACAGCTGCCTGCATTTTTGGAATTTTGGGAATTCCCCTGGGATCAAAGTTGTGGGGGATTGTCAGGATGCCAGCTTGCACCTCAGAATTTGCCATTAGGCCAATGCCCACATTTGTTTAGTCTTGGCAGATATCTCTCATACCATCCATTGCAACTACAAGTATGTTATTATTGTCCTTGGTATGTTCAGATGCCACTGGAAGGACACAGCATTGCCCCCTCCCTACCATGTGAGTGTCAACATGAATTGTGATGTGGGTGAAGCTTCTAGCTTCTAGCACAGAGGCATTCTGAAGATTAGGACAATAAGACTTTGAACTTGCATTTCTTCCATGAGTCTCGAGATGAGTCATGTTGATTGCTTGTTTCCTTTTGATTCTCAGCATCAAGGCATTCTGTGTATTGTGTGGAAAGGAAAGAAACTGGAATATAAAACAGATCACAGTTGTTCTTCATTTCTTTTCCAACTCTTCCACATAAAAGAAGAAAACAAGATAGAACAGCTTGAGTGGAGCCCTCCCAAGTACTTTTGATTAATTTTTTACAGTATTTCGCTCCATCTCCAGCACCTTGTCTATGTGGCTTGTGTACAAAACATCAATGGCCACTTCACAAGGCAATCTTGGTTCACATCAGGAAAACTGCTTGATGTTTGTATGCACCCCAAAGTGGTACAATTTCAGTCATTTGCATTTTATTCACATAGCAACAGCTAAGAGGCTGCATGGCAGCCTTGCAAGATAAGGACCCAAGACTCCTTGCTGCCCAACACTCCAGGGATGTCACCGGTCACATCGAGATCTATCAATGTTAGCTCTTCATATGTAATACTGGGGATGGGAGGTGGGGGATAATTTCTTGCATTTGTATGCTGAACATAATATTGAATGAGACCAATTTTGCAAATGGATAATCTGTTGTACTTGATGCTGTTTAGTTGTCAACATTTTGCAGATTTGTTGAAACGTATGTTTTTGTAAATGAGATCACTGATCCTCATGCACATACATTTCCTATACAAAGGGAATACATTTATGGATACACATAAATCCACATGTGTGTCACAAGCAATAGTATATAAGACTGCTGGACCTTTATGGAAGTAAGGAAGCAAATCTTGGTAGGAATTCAACATACTCAAGGTCAGCGTGAATAACAAAAACATTCTAATTGGTCCTTTGGTTGTTTGTTCTGAAAGGGTATAGTAGGTGAACATTGTGCTTGAGTTCAAAGGGGAGGATGTTGGTGTACTATCTTACAAAAGATAGTACAAAAGTGTGCAAAAGCACTCCTGCCACTGCTGATACCTGGGCCTCCAGGTTTAGATCCGAATCCAGGAGTACTACTAAACTGTGGACCTGTTTTCGGGAGGAGAGTAAGCCCATCTAACACAGACTGACTCCTTATTCCCAAATCTGTCCTACAACTGACTAAGAGCACCTCTGTCTTGTCTGGATTAAGCTTCAATTTGTTTGCCCTCATCCAGTCCATTACAGCTGCCAGCTGCCAAGATCATAAACAGATAAATGCATAATCAAAGGCATAAGAAATGAGGAGTCATAAATTGGAGTAGTGGTTTCCTGCAGCCTCATTTTCTTACATTGTATGAAATTTTGTGAGATATAAAATTTACTTGCCCTTAGGCTTTGCTGCAAACAATTTGTGCAAGCAATTTGAATAGACAAATGGCTACCAGTGTTTGGCTGGTAAACCAATGAGCAGATTAATTTATCCCACACTCATGCCCCCTCGCAAAAAAGCTTTATTTCCAAATTTCCCATTTCCACACAACCACCATGAAAACAAAAGATGGAGTGGGTGTGATTATCAGACCAAGAGATCAAGTTTCATTTTTCTCTGGCATCTGTCCACCCACACCCTATCTTAGGCCTGGGCCATTGGTACTCTCCCTCTAATAGGTTTCCCATCTGCTATTCTCTCCTTTTTATTGCTATATAACTACATTACCTTATGGAGCTGCCTACCGAAGCTGTGGACAAAGGGTCTCCAGCCACTGCCTAACTGTATAATTCAGTTAGAAAACTGCTGCTTTCTATCCTGGATATCATTTTCTGCTTATTTCACACAGTAAGCTAAAATGATACGGTCCTAGTGTCAAGCTGTAAAATGCATGAGTGCCAAAGGAACAGTCTTTCTAAAAACTGGAAATAGCCAGCATATGTTGTTGGCATCTGCAGGAAAAAAGCAGCAGAGTTTATAACCCGTAGCATGTCTGAGTAGAACAATAGAGGCAAGGGGGAGGGGGGGGGCTCTATGATTTCAGAACTCTATGTGCAATGATTCATAAAGGATCGGAACCTTAGAGAATAACTGTTTCTCTAAAGAAATATCCCAAAAGCACCAGATCTTGTCTGATCTTGGAGGCCAAGCAGGGTCAGCCGTGGTTAGTACTTGAATGGGAGATCACCAATTAATACTAGTTGCTGTGGGCTATATTTCAGAAAGAAGAACTGGAAAACCACCTCTGAGTGTCTAAGAAAACTCTATGAAATTCATGGTGTTGTCATAAGCTAAGAAGCACCATGATAGCACATGTGCACACACATTTGCAAGTACCAGCTGGAAAAGGTACATCAAAGCATTAGCAGTTCTAGGGCAGCAATACAGGCAGGGCATCAGAAGCAGGGTGGACTTAGGCCCAATCACCTCAAATTAGGCAAATGTAAAACAAATGCACAAAGATGGTGGAAAAGAGAAATTTGGTAATGTGCAAGTTAAATATTTGAGAATAAAGCAACAGGAGTGAGATAACTTTGCTCCTCCCAATGCTTTGGCCTGCGTCACCCCAAAATCACAGTTGGGATGGCTGGTAGTAATGAGTAATGGGAGTTATCTAAAACATCAGAAGACAAGCAGTTTTCCCCAACAATGGTATTGAAAGTAAAACCTGGAGGCCAAGGAGTTATCCGTTATGAAAAGTCTGCGCATGCTATGGGATTACATATCCAAAGATTCTTGAAATTTGAATGCTTCTCATCACAGGCACTGACTGGCAACAGTGCTTTTCAATCTTCTCTGTCTTTTCTGAAGTGACACCCAAACTAGACTACCACCAACCAACTTGTGGTCTAGTTTGGGTATCATGCAGGATGTAGATCTCAGAGATACCTTGATACCTTTAGATAACCATCAGGAATCATGTGAATGACATTTCATGCAGAATTTTGTGCTGTGGCCACTGCTTTTTTATGAAAGTGTTCTGGACCTGCTAACCATCATAGATCTATGGGGACATCAGGACCTATAACAATCTCTCGTTGATCTTTCTGTTTTAAGCATTGAATTTCTACCTGAGGCCTGACTTTGTACTGCCATGTAAACTTTCAGTCAAGCAGGGTGCTCATGGAAGATGGAGAGACTCTAAGGCCCCATCTATACTGCCATATAAGGCAGTTTTTTAATACGGTTTAACTGCATTGAACTGCATTATTCAAGTCCATACTGTCATACAATGCAGTTCAATGCAGTTAAACTGTATTATGAAATTGCCTTATATGGCAGTGTAGATGGGGCCTAGGACCCCACTGTACCCATAATTACACATGTATCTTAGATAGTTGTTATTTGTATGCCTTCAAGTAATTTTTAACTTATGGCAATCCTAAAGCAAACCTATAATGTGGTTTTCTTGCCTAGGAAAGAAGTGGTTTTTCATGGCCAAATGGTCAAACCTTGGTCTCCAGAGCTGTAGCCAAATGCTCAAACGATGACTCTGGCTCCACAGTTGCTGGGCTGAGGTTCAGTTTGATTTGAAGCTAAATCAAGCCCAGATTACATTGTTTAAAGTTCCCCTTCTTAATTTCCTGAAGTCATGTGGATCTCTTTCTACTTCTAAGTGAAAAAAAATCCCTGATGTTTGCAGTGAGGATGGATCAGGAAACAGGACATAATACTTTGTGTGCTTTCAAATTTCTTTTTCCCCAGTGGAGCTCTCCAGGCCTCTGCTTGCCATAACCTGCCCATAACTGATAAGATAATGAAATTAAGTAGGTCTCTAGGTGAAATTAGTCAAGTCAGGGCTTGAAATGAACCTTTTGCCTGAGGGTCAGTTTGAAGCTGGGAGATGATAAAAATGTTTCTCAAGGGTTTAGCAGCTGTGAACTGATTGGCACCCTGAGGAGTATTTCAGCAAAGATGGGAGAGAAGGGGGATATACATGTTCTGGGAGTCTGCAGCAACTAAAGTGCAGAAAGAAGTGAGTCCCTGCTGTTTCTATGAAAACTGACAGAGAAGGGGAATGAGCAGGGGAATTTAATGGCCCTCCTGCAGCACTGAATAACCATGTCACTCACTAGACTGATTGCTAGCACATTGCCAAAAACAAAGAGATGTGTGACTGCCAAAACAACAAAACAAAACAGGGAGCACGAGGATGCAGATTAGCATACTTTTCTTAATGGAATATTCCATCTTTCCACTAGCTTCAGGCAGTATACATGGTGCTCCACCCCACTTTATCCTCATCTATGGTGTAGATTAAACTAGGTTCAAATTAGCTGGCCTATGATTGTCCAATGAATGGCATGGCTCAACAGAGGATGAAACTTGGATTTCCCATATACTGTTCCACTACTGTAACCACTACTCTGCATGGGCTGGTGGATCTGTACAGACACAGATTTGGAAATAATTATTCTAAGTTAAATTTAAAAGTTCATAACTTAAAAGATGATGAACTTATAAAATTGTTATTCATTGTATTAAATGTAGAATAACATAGGACCTCATCAAATGGGAGGTTTTCCCTGTCCTAGTATGTTGCTGGGACAGAGTCTGCTGGAGCCCATCGTATCATGCAGGACTACTTCCAGTGGGGCTCCATTGGGCTCTGTTCCAGCTCCATCTGGCAGCATGCTAAGATGAAGCTCTGAGGATATGGATGACTACCTGAGGATTCATTGTAGAAGCTGAGGACAGTGTGCCAGGAAGCCGGAAAACATTGTGAGATGGCAGTCCATGACCAACATGGTAAGGGGGTGAAGCTGGATGCTGCCGCATGGTTTCCCCTGCTGTTCCCCAGCTTCTGTACCTCCATCTGATGATCTAATTACTTGCATCTCAGTAGCTTAACCTATTCTTCAATTCCTAAATGCCGATGAATTCTAAAGCTTTAGACAGATCTCACATCTATCTATCTATCTATCTATCTATCTATCTATCTATCTATCTATCTATCTATCTATTGATAGGAGCCCCCGGTGGTGCAGTGGGTTAAACCCCTGTGCCAGCAGGACTGAAGACTGACAGGTCACAGGTTCGAATCCAGGGAGAGGCGAATGAGCTCCCTCTATCAGCTCCAGCTCCTCATGCGGGGACATGAGAGAAGCCTCCCACATGGATGATAAAAACATCAAATCATCCAGGCATCTCCTGGGCAATGTCCTTGCAGACAGCCAAGTCTCTCACACCAGAAGCGACTTGCAGTTTCTCAAGTCGCTCCTGACACGACAAAAAAAAATCTATTGATATCCCATCTTTATTCCAAGATAGGATTCAAAGTGGTTTACCATAATTTTTAAGCAATATACGCTAAAAATTATTTTATAATAGTTAGAAAGATTTAAATTACAATATTATAACAAAACATTAAGCAGTTAAAAATTCTAAAACATCTTTAAAACATATTTCTGTTCTTAAGGGCCATCATATTTGATCACTCTGCTCCCTAAAGTTGGGAAAATTGCCACATTATTATTATTATTATTATTATTATTATTATTATTATTATTTATTTATACCCCTCCTTTCTCCCCAAGGCAGTGGTTCTCAACCTGGGGTCCCCAGATGTTTTTGGCCTTCAACTCCTAGAAATCCTTACAGCTGGTAAACTAGCTGGGATTTCTGGGAGTTGTAGGCCAAAAACATCTGGGGACCCCAGGTTGAGAACCACTGTCCCAAGGTGGCTAACGGCCACATATTTTTATCAATTTAAAAGAATGAAAATACACAATTAAAAACAATTAAATAGTACTATATGTGTTAGGTTTAAACACAGTCAAAATATAATAAATACAATTTAAAATGTGTTTTAAAACACAAACTCACTAAAACCCTCCAGCAGCGTGTCCTTTATCCTTCCTGAAATACCTCCTGACAGAGGAAGGTCTTGATATCTAGATATCACTGAAGTTCATATGTATCTATTTTGTAATATGAATTGGCAAGGTGGTGTTACTTAAATGTGTTATGATTTAAACCACGTTTCTCATAAAACCAGGCAGTACGTTTTACATTTGTGTGAAGGCTGGCTATTTAGTCCTTTAGCCATTCATCTAGAATTAAACAAACATTGCCTCAGTCAGGACTGGAGTGGTGGTGGTTGGAATGACTCCAGACAACTGAAAGTTAGCTCAAAGAATATCTGGAGGCATCAATCAATACCATGATTAACAACAGCAGCTGCAGCAAGAGGAAGCAGTTGTAAAAGATGAGATGGAACCAGCAGACAATACAGCAAGGTAAACATTGCTTGCTAGTTTAGAATTCTTGATTCTATTTGTTTCATGTTTAAAAAACATGATATATAATAATTATACATCCAATGTTGGGGCAGTTCATCCATCATTTGTGCAATGCTGCAGTTTACAGTGTAAAGGAAGAAAAGGCATGCGCGTGCGCACACACACAAACACCGTTTACTTTCCATCCTGAGTAAGACAACATACAAATTTGGATCCGACCTACTAACTATTAATTTAGACAATTTAGCTGTCTTGTGAGGAGTAGAGAAAGCTGTTTTCAAGAAAGGTAGGAGAGGGGCATCTTATTTCATTCAGGTGAAGATGTATGAACAAACAGCCTGGTGTAAGTTTATTTTAATAACTAGTGAAAAACTTAACATTTTCTCATCTTTTCATGTTTAGTTCAACTAGGTTATGAACCCTTAAATGCGGCTTATGATTTTTAAAGAAGTAGAATGAGAGGAGATTGGGCAGTTCTTTTTTCCAGAGGCTCAACCCTCCCTCCTTTTCTTCTTTCCTCCCTTCTTTTCCATTTCACTCAATCACCACTTCTTTCACAAAGTTTTCAAGGAAGTTTTTGAGAGTCAAAAACTTCTTTGATAAAATAGCCTTGTTTTTTTCTTTTTTCATTATTTTAGTCTTTATTTTTGTCACCCTAACTGCATCATTTTTATTGGTGATAATTGCATACTTCAGTTAGGTCAGAATGCTCCTTTCCGAACTACTCTACTGATCTCTGAATCCCCCTGTGGAATATTCTATACTTGTTCTGCTCCAGAACTTCCATCTATCTCAATAGAGAGAGGTTAAATACAACTGACAGTGACATGCTTAAAACAAGGACAAAAGAATGAGAATAAATCAGTTTCTTTTGAACTATCAAACTCATGAAAGGCAAGAAGAAAGAATCTGATGGAATTGAAGAATATCATCTCCCTAAAATGTCAGATAGCCAGAGGTTTTGCTCCTCTTGTTATGAATGGTGGTGAATTTGTTCTTTATCAAGAATATCACATTTTTAGCATGAAAAGTACTGAACAATAATCCAATAAAAACTCTGTCCAATAAGCAAATGAAGAATAAATTAACAATTCAGCTTTTAGGTTGTTTTAGATTTAGAATAAAAGGTCATATGATAGTGATATCAATCCTTGGAAAATGTATATTATTTGCTACATTTTGAAACTAGGTTGCCCTCTTGTCTTTGAAGGCTCTCTATTCTGTGGAAAGTGACCCCACAGTAATGCCACCATGTCCTACCTCCATCATAACAGCATGATCTGCAGTAGTTGGAGATTCAACAGTGACACATTTATTGACTTGTTGACTGTCATTTTTTCAGTAAACTCAGAATGTTTCCTTGCCTCCTCAATTTTTTGTTCAAAACATTCCTGGGAATACAAATCATAGGATCATAGAGTTGGAAGAGACCTCATGGGCCATCCAGTCGAACCCCCTGCCAAGAAGCAGGAAAATCACGTTCAAAGCACCCCCGACAGATGGCCTCCGGTCTCTATTTAAAAGCTTCCAAAGAAGGAGCCTCCACCACACTCCGGGGCTGAGAGTTCTACTGCTGGCTCACAGATAGTAACTGTCTCACAGTCACCGTCATAGCATGGTGGAGATATGAATCTAGGTCTCCTGTGGGAATGCAGTTCTTCCTTAACTTTGTTCCCAAAGGATGAAATAAGCATTTAGGAATTTTTTCCCTTTCATTCTTTACATGAAAGTCTTCAATGAGTATTCATAGTTTGAAAACTATGGAGGTGAGTTTCCATCTCTCAAGCATATTCCACATACACATTAAGAATAACCTATTTGGGATCTCTATTGACAGAAGCATTAGCCAGTAGGCTTGTGCATAGATCCATTTTTTAAAAAAAAAATGGTCTCTGGTTGGTTTGGTTGGTTTGAATGCCCATAATAGCATGGGCTCCACCATTTTATCTGGGCACATAAAAATGGTTACAGGTGGAGTGCAGGGAGGGAGACAGCCACTAGAAATGAAAATATCACAGGATGCAAGGTTTCTTAAGCCTTCCCTCCTCTCTTGATTTGGAGGTGGAATCAGAGCATGAGGGGGGAAAAAAACATTATATGCAAAGTGCCAGTTCTCTTTTCCAGTGCCTCCAAATCAAAAGAGAATGGAAGGCATTTTAAAGGAAATGCCTCCTGGCCGATCCCTCTTATTTCCCTGAAAGCCCCCTTAAAATGCCTTGGAAAACTGCCTCCTGCAGGGAGAGAACTGTGCACATCAGTGGTCTAGAGCATAAACATCTTTAACAAAGCATATGATGCAAAAATGATATTTTTCCACATGTCTAATGGTTTCTTAAGCCTGTTGCCTGAAACCAAGGTGTCCTCTAAAGACAGAATGGAAGGGATCCAGAAGGCTATAATGCTATGTCCCTTGCACAAAAACCATAGTTTGGAAAACATCAAAGCACCCCAGACAGATGGCCATCCAGCCTCTGAATGATGATGATGATGATGATGATGATGATGATGATGATGATGATAAAGAAAGCATGTTACTGGTTTGAAAGTGTTATTTCCTGTTTAATTGTGTTGTCCTTACTTTGAAAGTAGTAGTTCTACTCCAGGAACTTTGCACCAAAAACTTTGTTAAATGGGTGGATGATGATGCTAAGTTGATGGACTTGATAGTACTACAGGAAAATGTGCTATAACATGATGTCCCTCACACAAAGACATTTTATTTTGCAGTCTAACAAACTTTCACCATGCTTTTATGATAGAACCAATTAGGAAATGACATTTATAACTGAGGAACAAAAATCATAGTGTAGAATATTAAATTTATTGGAGCTCTGGCTAACTATGGAGGGGCAAATCTCTGAGGAAAATAATCAAGGTTCTGCAGAGGATTCAGTCTGCAGCGTCTGAGTCTGCAGAGAGTTCAATGCCTATGTTAAATGACGAAGTTCCTGCTGATTCTCAATCCTGATGATTGGAAATGGGGATGTTGGTCAAGAAAATGCTGTTAGCCAGAGTTAAACTAAGGATTCTGGGATAGCTAGCCAGCAGGCCAAAGACATCTTTGTGCAGGCAGACCAGGAGTTTGAGAGAGATTTGGAGCAGTCAAAGGAATTCAGTAATTGGCAAACCGAGGGAGTAGGTTTTCGAGAGGAGATGTCAGATCCATCAACCTTGCCACCTGGAGATAGGGAGGAAGCGATCCGAAAGATTGAGAGAAAAGAGGGGCCAGGGAGAGGTTTCCCAAGGGAAATGGAATGCTTTAGCAATTGCTTTGTGAATAAATATAGGGCCTGTGAAACTATAATATTCTGTGAGACCAATATTTGGATTTGAAGTGCAACCATGTCTTATGCTCCATGCCTTGTATTCATGCCTTTCTGTTCATGCTGAGATTCCTGTTTATTTCCTGCCTTGGATTCATATTCATGCCTTTGGATTTAAATGCTCAAATTTGATCCTGTGCCTTTGTGGGACTTTGAGTTCTTGGACTATTTTGGACTTACAGTCTCTAGTTCCAGTGGATTTGTGTACTGGGTTTTGGGACATTCCTGCTTCCTGACTTTGATTCTGACTGGATTACTTACTTTGATCAACTGATTGTTTTTATGGACATTTTACTGTTACCTTTTTAGAAGTCTTTTATCCTTTTGGCTAAAGCTATATTAACCTTCAATAAACTGCTTTTCTTATAAGAACTCCGGTGTGGTTTTGGGTTCAAAGGTGCATTTCCAGCCCTGGTGTGCAACAACTTATATGAAATTTGACTTTGAAAGCCCTCTGATATTTATAAAACTAAAATGAAAAAGTATGGGGTAAGTTTTGATTCTCAAATTTTTGGTGTGAGCCATCCAAATATTGGTTATCACCTTGTAAGTACAAATTTAACAAATTTGATTTGAATTACAAGGACTAACAAAAATATTGCACACCTCTAGTGTTAATTGTTACTAACCCCTTATGTTTTCTGAGCAAAGTATTTATTTATTTATATCTCGAACATTTTTACCCTGCCCTTCTTAACCCCTGGGGGGACTCAGGGCGGCTTACAATTGCCAATATTTCAATGCCACATCATAAAATACAGAATAACAAATATAACAATTAAACATGAACATTAATAAATAAAAATTAAAACAGTATACTTACACTCTGATTAGCTATTGCCCATTTGGTGGCCATTTAGCTAACCATCTACTAATGATTACTCCGCTTAACTTATGCAAATCCTCTTCTATGCCATAGTCAAACATTATCAATTGTCCTTGTACAGATCGCACAGCTCAAAGCAGGGTAACCTAAAAGTAAGCACAATTAAATAGCAGAGAAGAAAAAGGGAAAAAAAGGAAAAGAAAGGAAACTAAACAAGAAAAAAACTATTATATATCACATCTGTGATGCAATAATAGTATGATAACTTGTTTGTTAAGAAATCTTTGTGTGCTTCTTCATTCTTCCATGTTATATTTTATTAATAGAAAATTTAAATAACTCCAAATTCTGAGACTATTTTAATGCGTGAATACAATTTATTATGTTCTAAAGTTTGAGTGATGGATTACAGTTCTGCAGAACCAGGTTTGAATAGACCCAGGAACACCACTAGAAAAATTACATTCTCTCAGCCTCAGAGGAAGTCAATGGTAAGTTTTGAATAAAACTTGCCAAGAAAATGCTATGATAAGCATTTTTAGGGTCACCACAAGTAAGAAATTATTTGAAGGTTCAAAATAAGAACATGGGCAATATCTTTGAGAAGTAGGGATTGCAATCATTATGATGGCAAGTGAGCTGTTGAAGATTTACTTGTCTCCAACCCTATTGTAAACATTCTAATGAAAAATTAAATTTAAAACAAATTAACTAAGTAACCATAAATTCTGTAATTGTGACTGACTTAAACATATATTTATTTTTTGAAAATGTATATATTAAAATTTGGGACTGTAAGCATATATTTTAACCAACTATATGATGAAAATGTAAATCAGGTAGTGCATATTTTGGAAGTCTGATTTCCCCTCTACTGTCATTTGAAAACTACTACTGACATCAGCAGAATTATATGCAAACATTACAAAGTAATAATATTAACTGTTTCTATTTGGGGGGAAATATAAAAAAATATTCCCTGGAAAGCTCAAGCAAAACTCAAATTCATGCTCTATTTAACTGATTTCCTGCAAATATTAAAACATCACATTTTGTGAGTTCAATTGTGATGCTGCATCTCTTTTGTGAGAAAGTCAGCTAATGACCAAAACAACTCTATAACAAGAGTATGTGTGCTATAGTCTGTCTGTACTGTCGTTCCAAACAATAAGAAAAAATATTTCCCATTGGAGATATGCAGTCCAAGGAGAAACCTCATCTCTTGGATTTCTGCCTGTCATGCTGCTAGAAAATCCCATAAGCTCAGGCGGAAAATTAATTGCCGTTCCACTAGGGCCAGTCCATAAAGCGAATTTTCCTTCATATGGAGCAGGAACTATAGAGAAACTCTCCTGTGGTGGTTTCATAAAGATGTTCATTACAGTACTAGAACACCAAGATATTTCAGTCTTCAGATGTTAGTTTGAAACTGCATACAAATATACCACTGCAAGAGCAGAGTAGTGAAGGAGGCAGCACTATTGCTTAACAGACAGATATACTTCTGTAGCAATCTCTTTTCTCAAGGAAGGATAGAGATAAATCAGTGCATAGGTGATGGTGTTCAAATGCCTGATTTTGTTATACAGCCTTGAAAAAAGCTCTGCTCAGAGTGTTTGCTTGAACATATGCAGAGCTAAGTGGGTAGTGGGGATTTGAGCACACAACCAAGCCACACCTCTTCTTCAAATAACCAGCACCATCAGAGACTTTCATGTCTACAGAGAACTTGGGGGGCATCTACTGTAGAATAATGCAGCTTGGCATCTCTTTAACAGCTATAGCTCAAAGCTATGGAATTGTTACTGAAATCAGCTATCTGCCACCATGGGACAGTGTAGGCCCATTGCCCAGCATGCCATGTTACTTTGAAAGCCAGAAAAAATATGACCAGGCTTGAAGGCAATAGCAGAAGTTTATTCACTTGGCCAGATTATTAACAAAACAGCGTAATCACCAAAATAACTGACATTATTCATACAAAAAAGTGCAGATCCTTGCTCAGGGCTCACATCTCCAAAGTGGCCATTAGCACATCAAAGCCACAATGGATACAATTATCCACCCCACGCCCATTGACCCACCTCTATAATGTTTATTATCCTTCATAGCAAGACACTTTGCCTAGCCCCCCAGTTAAGCATCTTAAAATTTTAATGGCCTTATTGTGAACCTGTTGTGAAATAGCATTTCTTAATATCTGTATGAAATCCTATCCACTATCTCCATATGTGTTGTTGTTATCGTCATTATTTTATCGTAATGTGTTTTTCTATCGAAGGAAACATTTTGAAAGTCTCTCTCTTTTAAACCATTGGTTATAGAGTAACATTGTTTTATACTCTCCAACTGTTTTGATTTGGCAAAGACAATCTCAATTAATTTTCTGTCATGCCATTTTTAGCTGTTTGTGAAATACCCCAGTTTCTCTCTCCTCACCCACCTCCCCACTTTGTCCACAGTTTACTTCAGTTGGCACAAATTGAGTACAAAGTGCAAAATGGTTTGTGCTCCATTAACCAAACAGGGAGGAAATGAAAGGAAGGGCACAACCTTACAATTCCTTTTTATTATTATTATACATTTATCAAATAACATGTATAAGCACACATTCTTCCCTCTTTTTACAACATCTTAGATAGAAGAATTTGTCATATTATATACAATCTAACAGTAAAAATACATCTTTAAGCATATTTCTTATCATTCCGTTACAACTTATACAATGTATATCTCTACCACACACCTTTTATCTACTTATACATGTTTTATTTCTTTATTATTAGTATTATACCATTTCCCCCCTCTTCCCTTTACCCTTAGTTTGTGCCCCCTTCACCAGGACCAACCTACTCATGTTATTTCACAATTCCAAAATGTCATTGTTTCTGTTGCTGGCTTGTACCCCTTTCCCTCATTAAAAATATACTCAATAAATTTTCCCCATATTTTCCAGAAATCTGTTTGTTTCCATATTCCCCTTTTAATTTTAATATTGCAGGTTAACTTATCATTAATAGCTATATTCCAAATTTCCCTATATCATTCTTCTAATTGAATTTCTTTTTTTTCTTTACAGTATTTTGCTATTAGCAATTTAGCTGCTATTATCAAATTAGAAACCAATTCTTTCTCCTCTTGTGATGGGATTGTATCGTCACGTATAAGTAATATAGCTAATTTTGGTGTAGTCTTAATCTCTATTTTTATTATTGCTCTTATTTCTTTGAATATGCTTTCCCAAAAATTTTGTATAATTTTACATGAACACCACATATGAAAGTACGTCCCTATTTCCTGACAACCTCTCCAACACTGATTTGAGTATTTTTTTATCAATCTGATTTAATCTAATGGGAGTTAGATACCACCTCCATATCGTTTTATAGTAATTTTCCTTGATTCTTATAGACATATTTTTTAGTAATCTCATACTCCATATCTTTACCCATTCCTGATTATTCACTTTTTCCCCCAAGTCTGTTTCCCATACTTCCTTTAAATAATCTTGTTCCTGTTCATTTTTTAATAACAGTTGATAGATATCACTTACTGTACCTTTTAATGTTATATTCTCTTCTTTAGTCTCCCTTTGAGTTATCATCTTTTCTATTTTTGTGTATTCCCTACCTCTATTATACTTTTTCCTTATATCACTTGACCATTTACCCAATTGTAAATACTTGTACCAATCTAAGTCTCTTAATTCCTCTTTTATCCTTTCCATATTTACCATTTTCAAGTCCCAATCTTTTACTTTCATTAGACCTCTTCCATTAAATTCTGCTTCAAGTTCTTTTCTCAAATTTGCTGGAAAGTTTTCTGTCATTAGAACTGGCATGATAGGAGAAATACCTGGCATTAGGGGTTTTTTATATTTTCCCCAAATCTCCAAAATATTTTTTAAAAAGGGGTTGTTTAAATCTTTATACCATTTCTTTTTACCCTTTCCTCTATTGCCCTTATAAAAAATATATTCTAATTTCAGTTCTAATTTTTTATCATCTTCTTCCAGCCACTCCAAACTCTTTTGTTTTGCTAAACTTTCTACAATATATCTTATTTGATTTGAATGATAATATAACTTGAGGTTTGGTAGTCCAAGACCTCCCTCTTTCTGAGATTTATACCATAAGCTTTTATTTATTCTTGCTTTTTTATTCCCATTACAATACGAATTTAACATGTTTTGCCAAATTTTTATTTCTTGATCTGAAATTTTTACAGGTAGCATTCTAAATAGAAAATTTAGTTTGGGTAATATCTTCATTTTAATTAATGCTATCCTACCAAACCATGATAATTTGAGCTTATTATATTCCAGTAATTTCTTATCAATTTCCTTTCTTAATTTGGTTACCTTACAATTCCTAGTAGAGTCAAGTAAATGCAAACTGCTGCATCATCTCCTAGTTTGTGTGTTCTTTAATAGCTTTTGCCATCTTAAACTCACTTGGATATTGTTTAGCTACATATATCTCATTATGGCCCTGCATTATATGGTCTGTGTAGACTCATAAAATGCAGTTTAACAACACTGAACAGCATTGAGGCTCCATCTACATTGGATATAATTCAGTTTCATAATGCATCTTAACTGCATTGAACTGAATTATATGAGTCTACACTGTCATATAATGCAGTTCAATGCAGTTAAACTGCATTATGAAACTGAATTATATCCAGTGTAGATGGGACCTGAGTCTATACTGACCAGGCCCGTAGCCAGGATTTTGATTCAGGGGGAGCTGAGTTTGATTCGGGGAGGGGGGGTGAGTCTGAATGAAAGAGGGTCTACCCTAGCAAACCTTTTGTATCGTTACCCCAATACCCTCATGCATATGGGATATATTGAGCATGGTGATCAGATCATAATATGAATAAACACAACAGTTTAAATAATGTACCAGTAAGGCCTTCTCACAGACCACCATGAGAATTTGGGGGGGGGGGGGGGGGCTGAAGCCCCTCAAGCCGCCCCCCCCCCAGCTACATGCCTGATACTGACCATATAATGCAGTTTCCTACTACATTGTATGGCAGTGTAGATGGGACCTATGTAGAAGATTAACCACACTCTAGGGTTCATATGTTAATATGTCACTGATTTAAAATAGGTGGGAAGGTTTCTTAAAACTGCTTGTGGCTACATTGGGGTCAAACAGGATGAGCATGGGTTCAAGGCTTGCATAGACTAATTCTCCTCAAATTAACACTTAAATACATTTCTATCCTTCGAAAGGGTAGATATGTTGTATGAATGGGATTTACATAACAGTTTACTCACCATTCAGGAACTGATTCAATTAGTCCCTTCTAGTTTATCATGCTATCCAAACACAGTTTTTGTCTTCCTACACCTCACCCATGAGACCAACTTATGGCTCAAATTCAGCAAAGAAATTAGTCTGTACATGGCACCAGCAGCTGCTTTGGGCAAATGAAATCCCCCTCCTCATCTAGCACTCAGATTTTCTGTGTATGAAGAAAATCCCAGTCCTGAGATCGACTGCATTCCTGCTTCTGAATTTGCAAAGGTCATTGCTAATTTTCCTCTCCTTTGCAAAGAATATATGCAGCTCCCTTCCTTCTCTGCCAAAATTAATTTATTTGATGGAGAGGAGAAGGTGGAATCTACAAAAGTCAGAATTCTCAACTCCAAGAGTTCATGGATGAAGCAGTCCCACCACCAGCTCAAGAGCTCTTGGTGGGAACAGGGGAGAGG
Source organism: Anolis sagrei (assembly GCF_037176765.1). Lineage (NCBI taxonomy): Eukaryota > Metazoa > Chordata > Lepidosauria > Squamata > Anolidae > Anolis > Anolis sagrei. Next base: position 142,426,432 of record NC_090022.1, read on the forward strand.
CCTTTTGAGTGTCTGCTCCAGGCTGTGGAACTCCCTTCCAAGACAAACCAGGGCAGCCCCATCCCTGCTGGACTTCTAGAGACAAGTTAAGACATTTCTCAGCCAGCAGGCATTTGGGGAAAGACAATGGGCTTGCTCCAGATTTTTAGATAAGATTGTGTGTTTAAAATACATTTAAATTGTATTTATTTTCTAACTGTATTTTTAATCAGGCACACAGTACTATTTAATCATTTTTTTAAAAAAAACAAACGTATTCACTTCGTTTTAAATTTATCAAAGCATGTCATTGTTAGCCACCTTGGGCCTCTTCAGGGAGAAATGGTGAGGTGTAAATAAATAAATAAATACATAAATAAATAAATAATAGAGATGACATATCTTGTCAGATGTGCATAAATAAATCTATAGCTGCTGGCATCATAAATGTAGGATTCACACTATAATCTTCTAAATCAGGGGTCCTCAAACTTTTTAAACAGAGGGCCAGGTCACAGTCCCTCAAACTGTTGGAGGGCTGGATTATAATTTGAAAAAACCATGAATGAATCCCTATGCACACTGCACATATCTTATTTGTAGTGCCAGAAACACTTAAGACAATACAATAATTAAAATGAAGAATAATATTAACAAATATAAATTTATTAGTATTTCAATGGGAAGTGTGGGCTGATGAGATAGGATTGTTTTGTTGTTGTTGTTGTTGTTGTTGTTGTTGTTGTGTGCTTTCAAGTTGTTACAGACTTAGGTTGACCCTGAGCGAGGGCCGGGTAAATGACCTTGGAGGCCGCATCCGGCCCCCGGGCCTTAGTTTGAGACCCCTGTTCTAAATTATAGAATTAAACAGTAATGAATTTTAAAAATCCATACAAGATGGCATTGACAAGGATACACCACAATTTCCAGGTGACAGATCTTTTTTTGTTTTCCACCCATCAAAATTTTCCTTTAAAAATGACCTTTGATTGTATTATTAAATCTTGATGTTGTTAGAATACATTTTTTTTCTTCTATAAAAATATCCTGAAAATTTGATCGCAGTGAGAGAGACAGACAGTTAATATGAAGCATTAAAATTGTATAAGACTGGCTTGTGCAAATGAATGCTTTAAGCAAAAGCTCTGGGGGAAAGGAGATGAATAACAAAACTTTGACTATCTGAACAGATCTGCTTTGGCAGGCAAGCCACTTCCTTAGATCAAAAAGTCCAATTATAGGAGTAAAATGGTTTTCTTAAGGTTAGCGAGTTAATTCTACAACAGATATACCATTTGTAGTAATGAAACTAGAAAGCCTGGAGTTGAGGTGACAGGATGATTGAGGAAGAGTGAGAGGAGAGGAGTTATGCCCCTTTCCCTCCCTCATTACCCCATCATCACTGCAGGTAAAGACCGACAGGTAGAACCTATGTTATGGCAGGAGCCATAGTAAGGGTGGTCATCCAGTGGCTCTAAACTACAATCAGCATTGTCAGGTAGTTAGGACTCCCTCCTGCCTGTGCAGCAGCTGGGGCAGTGCCTGTCTGATCTATCCCAAAGCTGATCTGGCATACTGGGATTGGCATTGTTTTAATGGGGAGTGTACATCTGCTCCTGGAAGCCAAGAGTTCTAATTATAATCTTCTTTTCCAACCAGCCAAACCAAAAATTATCATGATCTTTTTGTGATCCAGTGAATTATAGGGTTGGGGAAAATGTACACAAACATTCTTGTTTGTGATAAAAGAGGCTGTCTCAGCACACTGAGACTATCAACTGAAAAATCATCAACTTCTATGGGAGCTCTCACCTCCTATGTGAGAAGAAGATAGTGTTTTGCTTTCCTGTAAGCAAAGGATTTGCATCCCTGGAAAATTGAGCTTTCAACCTATCTCTTCATCAGCACAGTGTACGGATTGTGTATTTCACTACAAGCATGAAAAGTAGGTTAGAAAAAATAGTTTTCCCCTCCCCATGAAATGGGGAGAGAGGAAAAACATTTGTCTGCCTCACACGAGGCAGGGAGGAGTTCAGATGGAACCCTCCAGAACATCCGGGGGGCGTGGCCTGAGAACGCAGGCCAGCCCCTCCCAGGCTCATTCCAGCCTGGAAGTTGGGAAGGAAGGACGTGTGCTGAAGAGCGAAGACCTTCAGCCTGAAGAAGAAAGAAGATTTGAAAGAAAGTTGGAAGAAGAGGAGAAGAGCTTGACACCGGGAGAGAGGGGGAGTGAAGCCATAACGTCGAGGGACGCGTTCAGGTCGGTTGCGGGGACCGGGGGTGGGGGTTTTTACCTCCCCCCCCCCATTCAATGGATGTGCGGCGGTTGGCGGGGCTTTGAGCTCACGCCTGCTTTGGACCCCCCCCCCTGTTGTTTCTTCTTACCCGCTTCCCGATATTTGCTGGTGCGCGCAGGTGGTGTTGTCCTGGGATTTTTGGGGGTAGGCTCCTCCAAAAGCACACTCGTTCCGCCATGGCCTGGCACGGCCTCCCGAGGCTTGCCCTCGGGATGGCGTGTGGCGCTGCTGGGCCGGCGTTTTCGCTGGGGAGCGCCCCGCGCTCCCTACTGGCCGCCGCCGTCTGGGCCTGGGGGCTGGTTGGGGGGCGAGGGAAGCGTGTTCTTTTCTTAAGCGCTATGATGGTTTGGCCGGCAGGTCGGCCGTGCATGCGGAGGCTGCATGGTGGGGGCTAGTTGGGCGCGTCCACATGGTGGATGCCCTTGGTGGACGCAGCAGGGCTGCATTTAAATGGCCACTGGGCCTTGCTAGTTTCGGACGCCAACGGCAGGCTTTTGGGCGCGTGCGCGGCGCCATCTTGTGGTAGGCGCCTTGCTGGTTTCGGCCATATGGCGGCCGTTTGGGCGCGAACGAGGCCGCCATGGCGCGAACGTGGCGCCTTCTTGTGGTAGGCGCCCTTTGATGGACTTGGCAGGGCTGCCTGGTAAATGGCCTCCGGGCCTTGCTAGTTTAGTCCGCCTACGGCGGCCGTTTGGGCGCGAACGCAGCCGACATGGCGCGAACGCGGCGCCACCTTGTGTAAGGCGCGGCCGCCATTTTTGAAACGTTACAATGTTTAAAAAATAAATAAATAATAAATAAATAAATAAATAAAGGATAAATAATACTAATAGTAATAACAATGTTTTTCTATGTGTGGGCATACAGATGTAGGTCTGTATGTCTATGTGTATAGGTGTGTGTATGTGCATGTATATACATTTGTATATAAAATAAAAACCAACGCTGTAAACGACAATGAATTGGGAGAGCTCCTGATGTTGGATCCAGCTTGCAATAGCCGCACAGTAAGACTTAATGCAAATGTGAATAGATCAATAGGCCCAACGATAGGCCCTGATTACTTGAGTGAGGGGTGAGCTTCTGATGTTTGATCCAGCTTGCGATAGCCGCACAGTAAGACTTAATGCAAATGTGAATAGATTAATAGGCCCAACGATAGGTTCTGATTACTTGGGTGCGGGGTGAGCTCCTGATGTTAGCTCCAGCTTGCGATAGCCTCACAGTGAGACTTAATGCAAATGTGAATAGATCAATAGGCCCAGCGATAGGCGCTGATTACGTGGGTGTTGGGTGAGCTCCTGATGTTAGCTCCAGCTTGCGATAGCCTCACAGTGAGACTTAATGCAAGTGTGAATGGATCAATAGGCACAGCGATAGGCTCTGATTACTTGGGTGTGGGGTGAGCTCCTGATGTCAGCCACAACTTGGGATAACCTCGCAGCAAGAAGCAATGCAAATGGGAGTTCATCAAGATGCCCGGTCTAGCCTTGGCTTCCCTTGCATGGCATTTTGAGAGCTCTGCCTGTAGGTAAAGCAAACACAAGTAAATAGCCTATTAGTTGCTTGAACAGTGGGTCACTTGAAGGGCGAGCTTAGGGTGAGCCTCGGACTATTACGTTATAACTATATAAGAGTCGGTTAGCACAGATTTAAGCAGTTATGCATTGCCCTATATATATATAAGTAATAAAACATTGTCAATTTGTTTTACTGGCGCTTTATACTTGCTGACACAGTCACTGGTAATTTTTCTTTCAGGATGGCGCCAAAGAAGAATGTGGGCGGTCCCAAAGGGAAGGGACCTGCCAGGAAGACGTCGGCGAAACGTCCCCTCCCTCCCAACGAATCATCATCGGGGGAGGAGGACGTTTCTGCTGAAGAATTAAATGCCTTGATGGCCAGGATGGAGAAATTTGAAAGAGAGAGAGGGTTGTCAACAAGGGAGGCGGGGCCGCGCCCAGCGCGACGGGCAAGTAGGAAGCTGATTTTTAAAAATCTTCTCTCCCGTATGTCTGCTTTAGAGGCCAGCCGTGCATCGGTGATGCGGGAGGGAGAAGAGCCGGAACAACCAGAGCCCAGCCGGGAAGAACAGGGTCCCACTGCCCTGTCGGTTGATCAACCTCAAGCAGCCCGGGGTCAGGCGGCGGCGGACCAGTCAGCACCATCAGCACTGACCGACGCTGCGCCGGTGATATCCCGGCCTCAGCTGGAAATTCCAGAAGTTCGGCCTGAGAGGGTAACAGCATCATCGGCTGCCGCCCCGGCTTATCCGGTTGGAGCATCTCCCTCGGCGGCAGCGGCCGCGCCAGGGCCGGTGCCAGTGGGACAGCCTGCCGTGCAAGCCAGTGTTACAGACGGGCCGTCGACATCGTCAGGTAATAACAATACACTGGTCTGGCCTTGGGGCCCGAGCCAGGCGCAAAACACTACATCTACTCCTCTAAGTTCGACTATGGTGATAGCAGGACCTGCAGCCATTAAGGCTGGTCCTGAAGCGGCCATAGTTGCCCCCATAACTTTAGAAATGGCTAGGTCAGGAGATGACAATCAATATTGGGGAACTGATAAATGGGTTCTGCCTATAGTTGCCACGGCAGCCTCAGCCTCTTTGGGGGCTCATTTATCACAGAAAACCATTGATAAGGTACTCAGGAACGAGTATATAGATATGTTTTCCCTATATTTCAGGGAGTTAGAGAAAAAAGAAAAAGATGACATGGATGAGGAACGAAAAGAGAAAATAAAGAAAAGGCGGGTCGAGCAAAATTGGAAAAATTGGATTGCATGCTATACTATATATGCATCCCTGTTAGTTGAAGCTCACCCGTATAGGGCCAAGTCCCTATTCAAATATCAAAACATTATCTATGGGGCATACGTGAATTACACGGGCCAGGCGTGGCTGGTTTATGATTGCCGCTTTCGTACGGACGCCGCCACAAAGCCCAATAAGAGATGGGACCTCATCGACAGTCAATTGTGGATGGAGGTGATGAATACAACCAGGGCAGTCTCTGGTGAGAAGGCTGATAGTGGTCACACTATACAGAACGCCAAAGGGAGTCAGCCCTTTCGGCAGGGAAACCCAGCACAACAGCCGCAAAGACAAAAAAGAATGTGCTGGGGATATGCGGCTCATGGAGTTTGTGCACGCAAGGATTGCAAATACCAGCACGCCTGTGCGATATGTCAAGGTAACCACTCAACCAAGAGCTGTTACAGGGCAAAGCCAACGAGGACTGGGCCAAGGGCCATCCAGTTCAACAGAAACAACCCAGGACAAGGAAATGTTCCAAAAGGGTCCCAGCCCAATCAGGGTGGGTCCGCTTAGTGGTTGGCTAGAAAGATACCCTGACAGAGCGGCAGCAGAGTATCTGCTTGCGGGCTTTACAGATGGCTTTCGGATCCCAGCCCTTGGGCCACGTTCCCCTTGTCTAGCAGCCAATTTAAAGTCGGTCAAAGGACTCGAAAACATAGTTGAACAAAAAATAAACAAAGAGGTTAAAGAAGGCAGGGTTTTGGGTCCATTTGTCAGACCCCCCACGCCTCAGTTTAGGGTTTCTCCTTTGGGAATAGTGCCCAAAAAGGCCATCGGTGAATATCGCCTCATTCATCATCTGTCTTACCCAAGAGGGGGATCGGTGAATGACGCCATTCCCGACGAGCAATGTTCGGTTAGCTACACATCCTTCGACACAGCGGTACGGTTAGTACGACGGTATGGGCCGGGAGCAGAGTTGGCGAAGTGCGATATTAAATCCGCCTTCAGGCTGCTCCCGGTGCATCCGGCTGACTTTGAATTGTTGGGATTCCAGTTTCAGGGCCTTTTTTATTGCGATCGGGCTCTGCCCATGGGATGCGCAATCTCTTGCGCTGCTTTTGAGACGTTTAGTACATTCCTAGAGTGGGCAATAAAAGAGAAGTCAGGCCTCAGAGGAGTCGCACATTATCTCGACGACTTTCTTTTTGTAGGCAAGGGCGGATCAGGGGACTGTGGTGCCCTGCTATGCGCTTTTCAGCAGCTAGCGGAGTACCTAGGGGTACCTTTAGCTGAAGAAAAAACGGAAGGCCCCCTCACTGTTATGACATTCCTGGGGATAGAGCTTGACACAGTCAACCAATTTTCGAGGCTGCCGGAAGAAAAGGTCTTGGCTTTGATTGACAGGATTAGTCAATTCTTGCCCCGGCGGAAGGCGACCTTAAGGGAATTCCAACAAATAATTGGTCATTTAAATTTCGCATGTAAGGTCATAGCACCCGGACGGGCCTTTCTGCGCAGATTGTGTGATGCTGTCACGGGGGTAGCTTTGCCCCACTATCACATCAGGCTGACAAGTGAGATTAGAGCAGATTTGTTCGTTTGGCTGCAATTCCTGCGTCAGTTTAACGGAATCTCGTTTTGGCGTCAAGAATTGATGGTGAAGAATGCCCTAGAAGTGTCTTCAGACGCGGCAGGTTCAGTTGGATTTGGAATATACTTTAAAGGGCACTGGTGTGCTGAAAGGTGGCCAGACGACTGGCATACAGCAGGAATAACAGCTGATTTAACCTTTTTGGAATTCTTTCCTATCTTAGTGGCAGTCACCCTCTGGGCTGACATGTTTGCCAATTCCACAGTGCATTTTTGGTGCGATAATATGGCCACAGTACAAGTCATTAACACACTGACATCTAAATCACGCAGGGTCATGGGCGCCATTCGGCATTTTGTCTTACACTGTCTAAAATTTAACATATTGTTTCGGGCATTCCACATCGCGGGTCTCAATAACAACTTGGCTGACGCTCTGTCTCGTTTTCAGATGGAGCGATTCAGGCAGCTGGCACCCGACGCGGACGTGGCTCCAGAACACATGCCGGACCATCTCTGGAGGGTTGGAGTGACGAGACAGCGTTAGGTATGAGTCTGGCTCTCGCACCCAGCTCCAGAAAATCATACATCAGGGCGGTCCAAGAATTTCTAGATTTTAGACAGCAATATAACCTGCCGGGAGTCATGCCTGTCCCTTACGAGCAGCTGGCTCAGTTTTGTGTATACAATAGGAGGAGAGGCTTAGCACCCCAGTCCATTAGATCGAAGTTATCAGCGCTCGCATATTGGTTCAAGGCCCAGGGCCTTAGCGACCCCACTGATGACTTTAGGATACATAAATTCTTAACGGGATGGTCCAGGCAGCGCGGGCATCCCAGGGATGAACGGCAGCCGATGACACCCGCTATTATGAAGGGACTTAAACAGCTATGGCCTAGATTGTGCACTTCACATTATGAGCAGGTTTTATTTCATGCCGCGGCTTTGACTGCATTTTTTGGAGCTCTACGGGTGAGCGAATTGGTGGCATTATCCAAGAGCGATACCTCACACCGTGCATTGTTGATTTCCGACATTAAAGTCCTCCACGATAGCATGGAAATCAATATCAGAGCTTCCAAAACTGACCAAGAATCTAAGGGTCAGGTGATCAGGCTGCTAAAGTGCAGCGAGGAGGACCTTTGCCCCGTGATGGCCATGACACAATTTACGGCGCTCAGGGGCAGTGAGAAAGGTTACCTTTTCTCCCATCAGGATGGCAAGCCGCTGACCAAGTACCAATTCTGGACCGTCACAGCTAAGGCGCTGGACATGCTGGGATTGGGTCACCTTAAATTTGGGACCCATTCCTTTAGGATTGGTGCTGCCACAGCAGCAGCTGAGATGGGATACGGCGATGATGAGATAAAAGCCATAGGTAGATGGAGGTCTGGCGCGTTCAGAGGTTACGTACGGTCAGTTTCATCCTAGATGTGGTTATCGTTGCAGGTCTCTCCAGGCTGGCACATAGAAGACGGGTCCTGGTCTGCGGACACAGTTATGTCTTTTGGGCAGGGAGAGAGGCCCTCAGGACTGCCTATGGCCAGCATTTGGGGCTCGCTTCCACGACAGCGGTGGAATGGAGAGGAAGGAGAGGCCTGCGTTGGGACGGTTTGTGCCCCTTGTTGTTTAATGCCGGGAGTGTTCTGCCTCCCGATGTGTTGGTTATCCACCTCGGTGGTAACGATTTGGGCCTGTTAACAGGCAAAGCCCTCTTTTTACAAGCAAGGGCAGACATCCGTAAAATTTGGTGGTCATGGCCCGGGGTGCACGTCGTTTGGTCCGCTATCATACCTCGTCGCAGATGGCTCGGAGGAGGCGACGTGGGAAGGCTCGAAAAAGCCAGGAAGCGAGTGAACCGGGCCATGCGGGTATTCATGATCCATCAGAGGGGTCATTTTATCTCACATCCAAATATCACACGAGATGATGAGAGGTTATATCGTAGTGATGGAGTGCACCTATCTGAATTGGGCAATCAACTATTTTTGCAAAATTTACAAGAAGGTATCAGAAGGGTGGTAGAGGAATTGGTGGGGGATAGGGGCGAAATAGACATTTGCCCCTAATCCGTGGCGTAAATAGATAGAAAATTCCCTTTAGTCGGTGTGCACCTAGGGCACCCCTTTAAGGGGTGAAAGGCCGTTAAGTTAAACACTCGCCTCCAGTTTAAAGGGGGACGTGTAGTTAAATGGCCTTTAATTGGAAGGAGTCTCGATACAAGAGTTCTGGAAGAGACTCCTTATTCCTTTCCCTTGAGGGTAATACGGTTTGATTACCGAAACCCAGGTGCTTCGCCCGGAAGTTGTTGTTATCGGGTAGAGACTCTACCTGGGTTAGGTTGCATCAGTTCCTTACACCCTTGAGTTAGTTCAGAACTTAAATAGGTAACGTTAAATAAAAGTTGCCCAATTTGAATCCAAACATTTTTGTTGTGTCTTTATTTCTGGTGTTACTTCGTGGGTTGGCAGACAAATGGGAGTTCTTTTTTCCAGAGTTCTTTTGATAACTGTTTTAAAGCATCTCAGATATGACTAAGGGCAAACAGTTAGTAGAATGCTGCTTAAAACTGAGCAGAGTTCTCTGTGACCCTTGACTCTTAGCTCCTGGGATGTACAACCTGTATTTGTTTGTATGAACTCTGATGATATTTAAATGAGATGTTTGCCATGGAAACCACAGAATCAGACTGCATAGTCTAGTTATAAAACATAGCCTGTCTTCCGAAGGACATTTTCACATTATCAGGATCAGCCTTATTCTAGCACAATACAAAACTACTTCAGGTAAATGTTATGGATTACATATTCATAGAACAAATATTCAGATGGCAACTGGGTAGACCTACCATATGACTGCACAACCTGATCAGTGACATGAATTTAAGTGTATGTTTGCAGAGATATTGCAAGAACAATACATCTAGTTCTAGAAGATATAATTAAAGTTAAATTTGAGATGAAACTTTAACTCTATTTTCTAGGGATGATAGATGATCAGCTCAATAGTAAATGTGAATGACTAATACTCGTGCTACCCCGTATATATAACTAATGGCAATGAGAACCATCTATACTCAAAGATGTAAAGAACTAACTACTCCAACGCAAGGAAATTGACTTACGGAGAATAAGCAGAAATGGACAAACCCATGATGTTGATTAAGGGGAAATCTCTAATCAAGTTCAAGAAAGACTGGGACTTATTTATTACTGTCTTTCAGCAAAGATGGGATTAAAGCTCTATTATGAGGTTGTTTTTTTTTAATTAGGAAAGTGTTGCTTTATGGGGAAAGGATGTATTATTGAGGTTTTCCCCTTTTATTCAGTGTGGAAAATTGACGGGTGGGGGTGGGAAATCACCAGGCAGAGAGTGTAAAATTCTTAATTAGTCCTATAGATTTATGTGTAGTTAATGTTTAGTTGTAGGAGGTGGTAGTGGATGTAGTAGTAGTATATTTTTATATTAAGAAAATGTTTCTTTGCCATTCTTGTTTCTGTATTTTGTTTTCTGGTTTATATTCTTGCTTTTTTGTCTGTTTGTAGGTTTGGTGTTATAATAAAATGTTGTGTGTGTGTGTGTGTGTGTGTGTGTGTGTGTGTATAGAGAGAGAGAGAGAGAGAGAGATTGCAAGAACATAGTCCTTGCAGTATTTCACTTGAAGGAACACAATGAAGCTTCATGATAGAATTCTAGGCTGAAATCACAGCTGAAAAATATGAATGATGGGAGCTCATTTTATGAGATATTTGTGTGATTCACTTCACATAGAATTAGGAGAAACTTTGTATTGTTTTGTCTTTACCTGTGCCAAGTCTCAAATTTCACAAAAGTAAGACAACATAAAACTGCTCTGACTCAAAGTTTCGCAAAAAAGGCAAAGCAAAAATAAATATGAGGGTGGTAATGGTGATGATGATAGATTCTCAACAACTACAGGTATGTTTTCCACAGCAGAAAAATATTTCCTATCATAACCTCCCCCTCAATGTTGGCAGATTAAGAAAACCCGAAGAAGGGACTATAGAGCAAGGAGTGGGAGAAATTCCATGACAAGATAGATGTGAAATAAAACATCAGCACCTCAGAGCAAGAGTTAGTGTGACATGGTAGATTGAATATAGGAATATATGATTCTGGACAACCAATTTTCAAATCCTTGTTCAGCCACGGAAGCCCACTGGCAAATTGTACTCTTACTGGCCCAATCTACTACATTCAGGCCCGTAGCCAGGATTTCGTTTTGGGGGGGGGGGGTGTGTGAATTTTTTTCAGGGGGGGTTTCAGGGGGGCTGAGTTTCGGGGGGGGGTGAGTCTGAGTGAAAGAGGGTCTACCCTAGCAAACCTTTTGTATCATTACCCCAATACCCCCATGCATATGGGATATATTGAGTATGGTGATCAGATCATGATATGAATAAACATAACAGTTTAAATAATGCACCAGTAAGGCCTTTTTGCGAACCACCATGAGAATTTGGGGGGGGGGGCTGAAGCCCCCCGAGCCCCCCCCCAAGCCCCCCCCCCCCGGCTACATGCCTGACTACATTATATGGCAGTTAGACATGGCCTCAGGGCCTTTCCAGACTGTTTGTTATCCCAAGAGCATCTGCATTTAAAGAACACGGATGTTCCTGGGGGCCCATATACACTCACCCCAGAAAGTGCACCAGGAGAACTCTGGCAGCCATCCCATGGAGGCCGGGTGAGTTCTTTTCTTTTTAAACTGGGGCTTTTGGGGAGGGGGGTGGTATTCCCACAGTTTTCTGGGCTAATTTAGCCCAGAAAACTGTGGGAATGCTGTATTCTGCAGTCCAGACATGGGAAGTAGTGGGTTTATCCTGCACCTTCCAAGAAGGCACGGAATAAACCCACTATCAAATGAATTTGCCATAAACCAGGGGTTTATGGCAAATGCTGGTTTATCCAGGATGTCACCTGGACATCCCCCTTTTTATTGTGGTAACTCCTGCAATAAAGGGGCTGTCTAGATCCGTCCTTAGGGAGCACCAAACACAGGCACAAATTAAAGAACAGGAAAGGCACTGCAGACTAATTGAACCACAGAAGTCAGCTATAGCAGAGCACTTGATGAACCATCCTGGATACAGAATATTACTTGAGAATACAGAAATGCTAAACCACTCTGACAACCATCATGTCAGAGTACACAGAGAAGCCATTGAACTCCACAAGCATGTGGAGAATTTCAACAGAAAGGAGGAAACCATGAAAATGAACAAAATTTGGTTACCAGTATTAATAAAATACCAGAATCAAGACAGGAAATAAAGAACACCACTCAGAAACAGGGGAATTCCAGACAGCAAACAATCAAGTGCAAGTTAATACCACCCAAACAAATGATGCTCCCAGGCAGCAACAGCCAGGCTTTGCAGCTGCAAGACTACTCAATACTAATCAAGCTGGGTAATTGCAACATTCATAATTGCTTGAAACAGACAAGAGTTCTTTCTCCTACCCTGGACATTACACAGATATACTTGCCTCATTTCCAACAGACCTCTGAATAAACCTCTGAGGATGCCTGCCATAGATGCAAGTGAAACGTCAGGAAAGATTGCTACTGGAACATGGCCATAAGGCCTGAAAAACTCACAACAACCCAATGGCAAAACTCCACTGAACCAATCTTGTCAAGAAAAGCCTGTGATAGGTTCATCTTGGGCCCCTTCCACACAGCTGAATAAAATCCCACATTATCTGCTTTGAACTGGAATATATTGCAGTGTGGACTCAGGGCGGTTCCAGACAGCATTAAATCATGTGCTTTAGTCAGGGCAGGCCCGTAGCCAGGATTTCGTTTCGGGGGGGGGGGGGTGAATTTTTTCAGGGGGGGTTCAGGGGGGCTGAGTTTCGGGGGGGGGGGCTGAGTCTGAGTGAAAGAGGGTCTAGCCTAGCAAACCTTTTGTATCGTTACCCCAATACCCCCATGCATATGGGATATATTGAGTATGGTGATCAGATCATGATATGAATAAACATAACAGTTTAAATAATGCACCAGTAAGGCCTTTTCGCGAACCACCATGAGAATTTCGGGCGGGGGCTGAAGCCCCTCAAGCCCCCCCCCCCGGCTACATGCCTGAGTCAGGGGCAAAACACCCCAGGACCTGAGAAGATGTCCAGATACAGACCTGTTGGTCCCGGGATTTCTGCCTCTGTTGTCCACACCTGCTGCTTTGATGCGGGATTTTGCAGCCCCCAAAATGGCTGCCACGGGACTTTCTCCAGAAATTGCAATTTAAAAAAAAGATGTGAACATGTACAGATGCGAATAATTGTATAAGTTCCATTCCTGGGTTATGTAAGCTTCAGGGCCATATGTGCAGACAGGGTGTTGTTTCTGGGTTGTACATGTCTGTTCCTGATTGCTCTTATTGTAAAAAGATGTACAATTTTGACTAGGGGGTCACAACTTTGTCCTAGCCAGAGAAAATGTGTCCTCCACACGTTTTGTGAAGTTTCTAGCACACAAACAAAGTTTTCGCATTCTACTCAACTTTCAAGATCCGCCTAGTCAAAGCCATGGTATTCCCTGTAGTAACCTACGGATGTGAGAGCTGGACCTTAGGGAAGGCTGAGCGAAGGAAGATAGATGCTTTTGAACTGTGGTGTTGGAGGAAAGTTCTGAGAGTGCCTTGGACTGCGAGAAGATCCAACCAGTCCATCCTCCAGGAAATGAAGCCCGACTGCTCATTGGAGGGAAGGATACTAGATACAAAGTTGAAGTACTTTGGCCACATCATGAGGAGACAGCAAAGCCTAGAGAAGACAATTATGCTGGGGAAAGTGGAAGGCAAAAGGAAGAGGGGCCAACCAAGGGCAAGATGGATGGATGGCATCCTTGAAGTGACTGGACTGACCTTGAAGGAGCTGGGGATGGTGACGGCCGACAGGGAGCTCTGGCATGGGCTGGTCCATGAGGTCACGAAGAGTCGGAGATGACTGAACGAATGAACAACAACAACAACTCAACTTTTACCTTCTTTTTAGGAACAAACAAATCAAGAACAGCCATCTAAAACCTGGGAACAAACCCAGATTATTATTTTTTTTTTAAAAAAACCCATGATTTCTGATTATAGGGACATACAGACATTCGAAAGTACAGATTCTCAGCTTAGAACCAGGATATTCCTGCACCTGAAAATCTCGTGTTTTTTGCTGTTTGTAACTATTGCTTCCTCACTTACATGGAACCATGTTTGGCCACCCTCCTGTTTGCTGCAGGAGCTCCTGAGAGAAAGGTAATATCTGGATGGGCACTCAGATAACCTAGTTAAAAGCAGATGATATGGGATTTTCTGCCCTAATATTCTGGGTTATATGACTGTGTGGAAGGGCCCTTATAGTTGCTATAAACCAGAAACAACTTTAAGGCAAATAACAACAACAACAACCCTAGAACAATTTTTCTATATTTAAATGGTATCTTGGCTAAAAAAAAATCAATTGGGTGTCTTAGAACCTTTCAAGGAAGATATATATACTCTGATCAAAGCAACTCCAAAAAGACTGCTTTAGGAGGTAATTCCAAATTATTGCCTTGTATCTGAAATGAGGATGCTGTACATGTAAAATGGTCCTACATATAAAATTGCAAAACATTAGTCTTCCTCTGTTCATTCTCTCACTTGTCTAAAAGTAAAAAAGGCACTTTAAAATACTTTACTTGCAGCTGTGGGTGGACAAGGTAACCTTTAAGTCCCCTCCTAACACTCTCATACTCTTCTTTATAGCAGAACAAATATGGATTTTGAAGCCTCTTCTCTTCCCCACAAGAAAACCAAACCAAGCAAACAAACAACAACAACAACAACAACAAAAACAGACAAGGGGACTAATGTTATGAAGAAGAGAAATCTGAAATATAAAGTGCTAGGAAAAGATGCCAGCTTGTCAGTCACTGTCTCTTGCTGTTTCTCCTCTGCTCTTTGGAAAAAGCTCACTGACCAATTTAAATCTCTCCATAAGATTGCCGAATAACAAAATGAAGCAGCCCTGACACACCTCTGGGTTATTACTTGAAAATTGTCTCAGTAAAAGTAGGACATTATTATGGGAAGCAAAGAGGAAACAGTTGGCATAGACACCGATAACAAGATGCTAGTTTAGAAGAGGACTGTTTAGATCACCCTGGATTCCTAGTTTTCTTTATTAAAAAATAAAACTTATTAGATTTGTACTCGCAAGGCTAGCTTTAGCTGCCACCCCCAGAAATATATACCAGGAATACATAAAAGATGTGAGGCTAATAACATGAGTGCTTGTCATTCAAAGGATATTTCTTAAGGATGGAAATGCAAAAAAAGAGCAGGAAAGTGAAGATGTTGCTCACCTCCAAAGCAGCAATTATTTTTGAGTTTTCTTCCAGATGCCTCAACAATTTCAGCTAACAAATTTGGAACTCATTTGCTGTGGTTTTCCATTTGCTGAACACATTTATAACAAGACCCTTGAGATTTTAATTTACAGTTCTCACGTATAGAAATCACTCACAGAATCAAGCAAAGACATTCATGTTCCCTCTTACAGTGTGGCCAGTTACAGATTGTTGACAGAGACAGGTTTTTAACTCTGAAGTTGCCATCATATAACTTTTCAGGCTACTTGATAATTGCTTTTTTTCTAATAAAAATTTGCCAGAATGTCTAGCATGTAACCAAATGCAGGTACCAGTTAGTGTGCACTGCACCCACCTCCCTCCTTCCCTCCAAGGTTCACCAATTTTCTCTCTAGCCTTTTGTTCCTATGCTTTCAAGAACATATTTGAAAAAACTGAAGCTTCATAGCTGGTTCTGCCGTATCAAGTGGCCTTTAAAAGACAGAACAACTGGTCAACAGCTGTATTTTCACCACTTATATCTTCATCATAAAGGCTAAGAAATCCTGCTTTGCCACTGGACAGAGGCAGCAGTGGGGTGAATCTGTTGCCCTGTGCGCTGCTCCCTCCTGGTGATGCTTCCCCCAACTCATGTGGGAAGGATTGCCCTCCTGGTAAGAATCGATGCTGGTTTTCCTAACACAACTTGGGACATATAGAAAATTAGGCTAGATCTACATAAGCATATAACCCAATTCAATGCAGATAATTTGGATTTTATATGGCAGTCAGGGGGCGGATCTAGGCAGCCCTTTTATTGCGATAACTCCCGCAATAAAGAAGGGGCTGTCCAGATGACGTCCTGGACAATCCTGAATTAATTCACTATAAACCAGGAAAACCCTGGTTTATTCCATGCCTTCTTGGAAAGCACAGTATGAACCCACTGTTTCTAGTGGCTGGAGTGCAGTCCAGATACCATTTCCATGGTTTCAGGACTAAATTAGCCCAGAAAATTGTGTGAATACCCACCCCCTCCCCCAAAGCCCCCAAACCCTTTCAAAAGTAAAGCAAACTTACTCAGCCTCCAGTACACACTTGGGGCAGCTCTCCTGGTGCATAGTAATGATGCTCCAGGAGAGCCAGGGGGAGAGCAATTTCCTCCTCCACCCCCCCCCCCAGCTCTCCTGGCACATAGAAATGGCATGCCAGGAGAGCTGGGATGGGGTGGTGGAGGAAATTGCTCCTCCCCCCTCAGCTCTCCTGGCATGTCATTTCTATGCACCAGGAGAGCTGCTCCAAGAGTGTACTGGAGGCCAGGTAAGTTTTCTTTACTTTACCAGGCTAGTCCCAGCAGAACATCTGGATACCACCCCAGAAAGCATGTGCCTTCTGGGGTGGGTGTAGATAGCCCCCCAGGACCTTTCATGTTTTTAAAAACGTGAATGATCCTGGGATAAAGGGCTGCCTGGAACTGCCCTGAGACACCAATATGCTATAGCCACCAGCTGTCCAGATTGTCCTATTAATACAACTAGTGCTACCCAGTAGAGAAAGCACAAATCAGCAACAGTGGTATAAACAGTGGAAATTCTGGTTACAGGTTTGATTGAACACATCTGTGAAGGGCCGTACACAAACACACACTGTGCAATATATGTAGAATGGGCATATATGGACAACTGGAGTTGAGAAGATCACAGAATAAAAATCTTTCACATGAGATATGCTTCCCTTTCCCAGTAATGCCACCATATCACAGCTTTCACAGAAAGGACCTTTCACATAAAAACATCACAGGCTGTAGAATGTTATGCCATTTAAACATGTTTCAGCTGTAATCCATCAGATTCAGCTGAAGATGAGAAAACAGGTACTGCAGTCTCAAATCTTGGCTGTTAATGAAGAAAACACCACAATTCCTATACTGGTCCTATTGGACCAGTAGGGACAAGTAGACCAGATTAATCCCATTTAAAGACAGAACATGGATTAGGAAAAAAACCAGAAATAAACAAAACCCTTGCCTAGGGCTCTTCCACAAAGCCATATAACCCACAATATCAATGCTCAGAAAATCCACAATATCTGCTTTGAACAGAGCTATCTGAGTCCACACCTCCATATAATCTAGTTCAAAGCAGATAATGTGAGATTTTGTACAGGTGCCACATCCACAATGTAGGAATGAATGGTTTTAGCACTTCCATCATTCACTGCAAGAATATGAGATTTTTCATCCCCATTGGTGGAAAATTCAATATGTACATACAGTAGACCCTCCACTTTCATAAGACTCCAATGAAAGTGGGGAAAAAAGATCCAATGTTAAAGAGAGGGCTGGCTGGTATGAGGAGATGCAATCAGATAAGTAAATTGGACCTGAACCATTTAGGGCATTAAAAGTCAAAACCAGCACATTGGATTGGGCTTGAAAATAAATTGGTAGCCAGTGTAGTTGTTGTAGCAGAGGAGTTGTGTGCTCCCGGAGTCCAGCACCTGTCAGCAGCCTGACTGAAGCTCTTTGGACTAATTGAAGTTTCCGGGCACTCTTCAAGGGCAGCCCCACGTAGAGCCCATTACAGTAGTCTAGATGGAATGTTACCAAGGCATGGACCACCATGGATGGGTCTGGCTTTTCGAGGTACACAAGTTTTAATTGTGCAAAGGTCCTCTTGGCCACTGCTGACACCTGGGCTTCCATGGCCAACAATGAGTACAATGACCCGCAAACTGTAGACCGGAGTCTTCAGGGAGAGTGTGACCCCATCCAACACAGGTTGCCACTCTATACCCTGATCTGCCTTACAACTGACCAGGAGGACCTCTGCCTTGTCTGGATTCAGTTTCAATTTGTCTGTTCTCATCCAGTCCATTACAGCTGTCAGGCACCAGTTCAGGATCTGAGCGGCTTCCTTGGCTTTTGATGGAAATGAGTAGTAAAGTTTGGTTTCATCTGCGTACAGATGGAACTGAACTCCAAACCTCTGGATGCTCTCTCCCAGCAGCTTCAGGTAGATATTAGTCAAAGGGGAAAGCACAGAACCCTGAAGAACCTCACGTGACAATAGCCAGGGGGTTGAGCAGGCATCCCCAAGTGCCACCTTCTGGGTCTGACCTTCCAGGAAGGATCAGAGCCTCTGTAAAACAGTGCCCCCTAGTCTCATACCAGCCAGGTGACCCAGAAGGATACCATAATAGATGCTATCAAAGGCCACTGAGAGGCCCAAGAGAACCAACAGGGACACACTCCCCCTGTCTAGTTCTCTGCATAGATCATTTACCAAAGGTGACCAAAGTCATCTCAGTCCCATAGCCGGAGCTAAAACCAGACTGAAATGGATCTAGATAATTTGTTTCTTCCAGGAATCTCTGAAGTTGCGAGACTACCGCAGGCTCTAGGACCTTGCCCCAAAAAGGGAGGGTGGAGACTGGCCAGTAATTACCCTTTTGTTTAACTTCCCAGTAAACAGAATGAGGGGTTATCCAAAAATGGAATCAAAACAGTATGCTTTTTGGCCGAATTGCACAAGCCTACAGCTTAGATACTACTGTCAAGAATAACTTCCTTGAGATCACATGATTCACATAAAATGGCAGTTACCTAGGAGAAGAGGATCTTAATGTATGGGTGGGCTATGTTGTGATAAGTAATCTCTCAGTTATCCCCAAACCTACCAGGAGTTTAAATTCTGTCTGAACAATTGCATTTCTTAGCTCTATGTCTTTCTTCCTTTTTGATATCCTACCCTGCAGTTTGCTGAAGTACAGTTAACATAAATAGTCTAAATGAAATGAGAGGATTACCTAAACATGCTGAAATTGGAGAACAATTGTAGCCAAAAGAGAAACACCGGGAGCAACTATTAATTTCAGATTAAGACTGTGTCAATGATTGAAGGCTAATCCATTAAACTAAAGTGGCTTTGATATGAAGCTAATGTGAATCAATGTCAGGAAAGTGAAATTATGAGAGGTTACCAATCAATTTCATCACTGAGATCAAACAGAGGTCTGGGAGCTTTTGATAGGATTATAAGGAAAGTCAATAGGAGAAAAATGAAGTCCCTGATTCCTTTTCAGTTAATATTTGATTGGATTATGGTGAAGAGAAAAGGTTAAGATATGTGAGGGTTGGGGAGGTTGTTTTTTAAAAGGGGGTCATTGGGAATTCAGTACAAGCAATTCAATCACTTTAATAAGTGTTGCACTAGTTACCTTTTTACCTTGCTCAACCATTACAATTTTCGGGCAAAGATCTTGATTCTCATCCTTCGGGAGCCAGATTCTCCCCATCCTACTTTCACCACTGTGTAAATGTGCTTTATAGCTGAGTGTTTATTATCACTCTGTACTATATCTAAATAAGATGGGTTATATCCATGAAAACTCTTTAAAAAATAGAAACCACTAAACCTTAAAGGTGCTGTGAAATTCCTTCCTCTTCTCCTCTTTTACGAGGGTTGAATGAAAAGTAATGCCTCCACCTTCGTTACTTGGGTTTGGATGGGAATATTTTAATAAATAAAACACAGAAATAATCCTTAGAATGTGCTCTTTAACTACCACTATTCACTTTTCCACATAATCACCAGACAATTGGATACATTTCTGCCAATGATAAACAAGTTTTATGAAGCTGTCACGGAAGGAGTCGACACTCTGTTTCTGCAACCCATCGTGCACAGATCTTCTGATAGCCAAGCAAAGCAATAATGTGACCCACACGTTCTTGTGAAATCCCAATTATGCTTGAAATTTTTTTCTGAGTGATACGATTATCCTGAATCAATCTGTCAACCTTTTGCTTATGAAACTTGGTGGTTGCTGTCACAGGACATCCAACTCTTTGTTTGTCATGCAAGTCAGATGTTTCCACCTCAACATCTTTAAACTTACTTGCCCAATGACACACAATACTCACATCAACACAATCACCATAAACAGCTTTCATTATCTGCTGAATCTCCTTTGGGGTGACACCTTCTGCTGTCAAGAATTCAGTGACTGCACATTGCTTAAGTCACATTGACCGGCCATCTGTGCAGGGTTCCATATTTCACACTTTAACAACATAATTGTTCAATGCTAGGGCTTCCTGCCAAAATGGAACTGTAGAGGAGAGTATACTGAACAAGCCAGTACTTGCCGCATACCAGTACTGCCATCCGTTGAGGAGTTACAAAGGTGGAGGCATTACTTTTCATTCAACCCTCGTAAACCACTATTTTTATTAGAAGATACAATGCTTCCTAAATGAACATTCATTCAAACATGAACCAATGAAGGAACTAAGGTGACCTCCATGTAGAAAGTGCCAGGATCATTCTTGGATATCTCGCTTTAAAGAAAGAGAGAAAAGATTAAATTGGGGTGGGTGACTGTGACAAACTACAAGACCACATTAGCCCACAAGGAACTATCAAAAGAGTTCAAAGCCTTCCACTATCCCCAAACTACCAAATATTTCTACTAAAGTTTTCATTTCTCCGTATGTCTGCATGCCTAGATAAATATAGCAATGGCTCTGACAATAAAAAGCATAAAGAACCTGACCCCAAAGCATTACATTTTTTTCAAGTTGACTGTGGTGAATCCTTTAGCTTTCATATTTTGGCAAACCTTGTTCACCCTCTTATCTGCCAGGTTAAAATGCTTGTAAAGGCTTTATCCACAAAGTACTGTACATTAGTTTTCAAAGATAAAAGACACCATCATCTTACATCCTTGATCTGTGACCAAGATTATTGGTCATCACAAAGTCAGTAAAAATAGAGAGGTCTTTCATGTTTGTATACCACTCCCCAAATGTTGTTGTTAAAAAGCACCTGTGGTCTTTTTGCCTAGTGTGTGTAGCCCAATGAAAAGGGAAGATCCAACTCTCTTTTATTTCTCTCTGTGCAGAACTAAGGTACTAGGGAATATTTTCCAAAGCTAGCAAAAAGCCAGCATAAAGCAGTTAGATACTGATACATTTTCATATAAAAATTAACAGAAAAATCATCACTATTTGCATCTACATAATATTACATAATTGCTAAAAGCTCATATACTTTTGCACATACATGTCAGTGTTCACATCCTATAGTAATCAGTGGGGGACATCACCATATTAAAATCTTTCCCTTGGGCATGAATCTTAGCATTAAAATGAGCTCTAAGCTACTATAGTTCAAAATCCTTCTGCTAATTGGGTACACTCTCATTATTTGGTTCTTTGCTCATATCTCCTGCTCAGTACCGACTCCTGGTATCAGTTTATGTATTTCCTTACTTATCAAAGAAAATGCAGTATGGAATTACAAGTGCTATCTAACAGACCTTCTCAAGGAAAACAGCTCAAGCTCATTCTTATAGTCTTTTGACAGGAACCTTTATATGGAGTGCCCAGATTTTAATACTCTGAACCTTAGTTACAATGTCTTCTCTCTCACACTGCTTGTTTTGCAAGTTCTGAATTCACGGAAATATTCTTATTTTGTTTTTATTATCCTCTCTGCATCATGCTGTTCCTCCAGTTTTGCAGTAAACACTCAAAAGTGAGTTGGATTTCTTATATTCAATTCCTGACCCAGATAAAATGTCTGTGTGGAAGAGTCCTAAATTCCCCTCCTCGCAGTTTATTAGTCTATGATTAGGATTTTTGTAGGATACATTTGCAAGTTTAATATTTGTGGATTTGTTTATTTTGCATTTTCTAGGAATCTCTAGGTCCTCCATGACAAACTATGGTCAACTTCAATTGGAAGGTGTCTACAGACAGAGACACCCTGGAGGACATAGAGATTCCTAGAAAAATGTTCTCTCGGATTAAAAACCCCCTTTGTTTTTTTAATATTTTTACTTTTTTCCACTTTCACAAGAGTTTTGTGTCTCTAACTCCCTGTGTCGAGGACCTATTATATTTAGTTCTGACCTAGGGATTTTTTTTTCATAATATGAACATTGCTTCACCTACTTCCCCCACCATCCAGATCTGAATTTAGAGTGAACCTACCTGTTTTAGAAGTGAAGGACATTGCTTTATGCAGAAACTCAAAATAACTTCTAAAAGTGAAATATAGTATTTTTTTTCTTTCAAGGAGGATTTTTACCATATAGTTAAGATGGTAAGGCTACTGACAATGGGTTGATTTTTTGTTTCTAAATAGACCAGAAATGCAAAATGCAGCTGGAATATTTGTAGCCCTGATAAAATGAAGGGGATATGAGTTCTCCTTATCTCAATTCAAAATCAGCTCAATCATTTTGAGCATTCTTAGGAAGCTCTTCAGAAAGGGTTTAGATTTGGATATGAGACAGAAATGATGTTTGTACATGAAGTCTTTCTAAGAAAGAATCAAGAATGTGTGGATGCAAGAAAGGGTCTGAAACTGGTCAGATCATGGACTCATTATGGTGAAGTCTGATTAAAAGTTGGGATATTCATTTTCCAAATTACTTTGATAATGCTATTACATCTAAAAAAAGGAATTCATTATCATCAATAAAAATAACTGAAATACTTTAAATTAGTCAATTTAATATGAATCAAATCAGGCCGGTTCCACACAGTAGAAAAGTCCATACCAAACCGGGTTTGAAAATCCCAGGTCTGGGCAGACTTTACTCTCCACACCATCCCCAAAACTCTGCACTTTCTGCAGAGGGTGTCTAGATGTCCTCCCAATACCTTCCAGGAGAGCACCCGTAAAGATACAAAATAACATAAACCAAAAGATAAAACCCAGTTTACATTTACACAAGCAACAAAAACAATCAGACAATTGAACACAGACCAACAAATTCACATTATAACCATTTCATATCTAATTGATTTTTAAAATTTAGAATTTAAAAGATTAAATTAAAAGCATTTAAAATCAAATCCATATTCCACTTTTTCTTGTCCATTTGTGCAAATTATTTCAACTATCCTCCTTATTTAGTCATTTAAAAGTTACCTTTGCTTAGTGTGGATTTTTTTCCAATTGCTGTCTGCAAATGGAGGGAGTTCAATATATCTGGAAATTTTTACATTGAGAAAGACCACCCTAAAGTATTGGATCTCATCTTGCAACAGGTTGTAAGACTGGGTATGACAATCCTGACAGGATGAAAAAAAAAAAACCAAGGTGGCAGGTGGCTTTCCAGTTTTGACCTGTTTTCAGAAAAGAATCACAGATAATAATCAACTGTAATTGGAGAGTATCTTGACAAACAACAAGAGTAGGGTTAGGGACCACATTTCCCCACAGCTCCCCATACTGAAAGAATGCAAAGGGTTCCATAGGATTTTTTTTTCTGAATAGCACTGGGTAAACAGTAATAAACAGACTAAGAAGTTCAAAGATATTTGTTACAGCTTGACCTAAAGAACAATATAAAATAAAGCATATTATTTAATAATACAAATAAAAAGCAGCAGCAGAGTAGAATTTTAGGAAGTCACAACGCTATCCCCACATAAGCAAATGGGAATTTGTGTGCACAAAGGAGTGACATTTTGTAAAATTGCTTGAGGACCAAGCTATGAAATCATTCCTCAACCCTTCCATTGCATATGCAGGCTCTTTGTTTCTTCCTTTCTGTTCTTCTTCAATTGCTCCCTCATGCCAGTTCTTCAAATGCTTCCCACAAAGTCTGCTGATGCCTCAATCCGCACTAATGAATTCTTATGTTCAAAAAATAATTTACTTCTTCAAGCAGGAAATTGAGTTAACTCATGTCAATAGCAAAATCTAATAAATCAATAACCAGATGAAGCATTAGAAAGTTATTTCTAAACATTGATTGGTAGGTATTTCCAGGTTTTCAATCAAGTTCCCAGACTGCTGTAGAAATTTCTGGTACATCTGGGTGGTCTTCCATCCACTTATGAACCCAACTCAATCCTGATTAGCTTCTGAAATGAGACAAGATCAAGTGATTGAACAGGTAAAGGACTTATTAGAATAAAGGAATGAATACTTCATTGAGAGTAGATGTTGAACAACTCTGAAGACTATTTGGATGCATATTTACAGTTCCTGGTCTGCTAGACTTTGACATCAAGGATTTGACAGAATCCAATTTGATACTAAAAGCTGGAAACCTTTGAGAAATGATTTTCATTTCATAACAACACAATCATTGAAACAGACAACCATGTATTCTGAATCTAATGGTTTTACCTTTCAGTAAAAATTATTTGCCAAGACTGTGTTGATGAGAATAAATAGTGGTACAGAACAAGGAGATGTTTGACAGTAAGGAGTAAAGAAAGATGGATAGGGATAGAACACTTCCCTTTTCTCCACACTGTTTTTTTTTAACACTTCAGTTCATTCTGCTCCAAATATAAAGTATAGATTTGTTTGGTGAATTATTCTAAGAAGAACTTGAGAACAACCAGTTGCTTCAACTAGGAGGAGAAGGTATGCAATTTGGGATCCATGCCTACCTCTGGTATGATAAAATAAAAGCAGACTGTAATTTTAATGACCACCACACAAGAAGACCACTATTAAATGTGTGGAAAGAGTACAAGAAAAGATATTACTGCAGAAGGTCATTGTTGTACTCTCCATATGAAGCTCTGTTTAGAAGGGAAATTGCCCTGAAAGAGAAATGGTTGACTTATAAAAACTTGGGTAATGATCAATATAGAATAAAGATGAGAGAGGAAATACTATCCGAAAACTTCCCAATACAATGGTTTCAATACAGACAGTGAGTAGAACAATTTAAATGAATAAAAACCACACTTGGATTTGTGATTTATAAACCCAAAACTCTGGGGATGACCACTTAATTGTTGAGTTGTATAAACTGTTGTTCAAACAGGAAATGGAGGAGGAACATGTGAAAGAAAGGGTCTGAACAAAGAGATTAAAATTTACTCTGTGCAACAACTTGAAATCATTTGTTTATAAAATGATGTATAGATGGTGCCTGACACCAGAAAAGATTGCTAAGATGTACAAAAATAGTTTTAGTGATTGTTGGAAATGTGGGGAAAAGGGTGGCTCTTTTTATCACATGTGGTGGTCATGTAAAAGGGCACAGAAGTACTGGGCACAAATGCATACAACTTTAGAAGAACTTAAAATCGAATTTAAAATGAAGCCTGAACTCTATCTGCTTGAGATGTTAAATGAACAACTTGATTGAAAACATGGAAGGTTACTCCTATACGTGATTACAGCCGCAAGAATTACCTATACTCAAAGATGGAAAGTTTCAATGATTCAGTCACCAGACAACTGGCTCATGAAAATAAGCAAATTCACCAAAATGGATAAGCTTACTGTGCTGATTAAGGAGAAATCTCTAACTAACTTTATTGTGTTCCTCCAGCAAAGATGGGGCCAAATCTCCATCAATGATTTTTTTGGACTAGAAGTGTGTTACTATGTGAGAAGATGTATCAATGGTTCCTTTTCACTTAGTGGGTGTAGAAAACTGAGAGAATATAACCACCAGACAGAGGATGTAAAGCTTTTAGATTAGATAGCATAGATGCTTGTAGTTTGTAGTTATTGGAAGTTTTTATGTATAGGAAGTAGAAGTATTATTCTAGAAAAAGTATGTTTATGTTGGGTTTTTTTGTATGTTTGTATGTCGGTTTTGTTTTAATCTTGTCAAAGTAAAAAAAATAATTCAAAAGTAAACTATTCCAAAATTAACAGAAATGAAATTATCTCCCCTTTTCATCAAATTTTGAATTTGCAGAAATTTACTTTTTGTAAGTACAATAATTTATCAAAATGTATCAAAATCAGTAACTCGAGATATAAAGACTTTGAAAATTTTGTTTAAAGAACTCAGTATGAGAGAAACTGAAACGGATCGATTTGTTCACCAAGGGTCGCAGCTCTAGGTGTTCATTCAGCTCTCAAATCCTTGGGTTCGGATTCCTTTTTATTTAAAATGTCAGTGATAATTTAGAGTTGCCAAACATTGTTAATAACTGCATAGTAGGATAGGTACAACCTGATTGCTAGGCTTTACAGCCAACTGGGAAGTCACTAGTCCTATTGAACATTGCCAGTGCAAATGGAAGATAACATTGTTACTGACAATTTTAAAAAAAAATAATTGACAAAAATTCCAAATTGTTTCATTTCCAGGGTGGAAAAAGCCTAAGGTTTAAAAAAAATCACACTGTGGAAACAAAAGCAAAACCAGTAGACTTTCACTTTAGTAGAATATTCAGATATCAGAATCCATCCACAGATGTCAGAAAATGAGACTTTTCACAATCTAGATTTCTCCCCCCCCCCCCAAATGCGTTTGCTAAATATTTTTAAAAGGTTTAGTGCCTTCTTGTACAAGACTTTGACTTTGTACTGAAATGATGCACATTTTTGTGCAAATTTTCTTTGTGCCTTGAAGGAATTAGACAATTAATGATTAATTCAGCTGAAGGCAAAGTCTCTTGACAAAGTTACTTACATATTTATGTTTTCCTCGTGGGATGTCTTAGGCATCTTGAAACATATGCTATGCTAGCTCCTGCCTCCTTTGCAAGGGTTGTGTGTATGAGTTTTAAAAAATACACCTTGATTCCTACTTGCCCTACTGCAATTGAAATATATATATAGTAGATTTCTCCTAAAACAGATTCAGAATTCATTTTTCTTAAACTCTAGTGACTTTTACTCTTTGTTCTTCTTCATCACTATCACCAGCAGTAGCTAAAGCAACTACAACATGCAGACCTGCTATAATTTCAAAATAGAGCCAGTTTTCCTAGGATGAAAATAAAAAACCAGCAGTGTAGATATGGATTCTTTTATTATCATTAGGAGAGGGGTTGGGAACGCTTATATTTTCATTCTGTTTATAAGAGAAGACTTTTTTATAGTGACTAACAATCCTTGTTGGAATCTTCATGAGACTTTGTGGAAATGAGTCCCTTGGAGACTCCACCAAGGATTTTTAATGACTTGAGACAATTTAGTGAGAAGAAGTCACTGCCAGGTATGCAAGAACATCTCATTCAAACTCTGTCATTGTCTGAATTGAGCATTTTGATGAGTTTGTCCTTAATCATGTCACCTACAGAGTTTTGCACAATTCACCAAACAACATAGGCTAGTTCCCAGGTGACAGAAAGGAGACACAAATTGTAAGTGCCATGGCAATGAATGAAGTGCATTAAGACACCCAGCTATGTGCAGCTCACTTGCAAATCACAGTTCCAGAATGAAACGAAAAAAGATATTTAGAGGATTAACTGGGCAATTTCTCTTTACTGCTGGAAAGCCAGCAGAGTTTTTTCTAAAGCATTTCCAGATAAAGAAAGAAAGCAAAAACCATATACCGAGATCTATTTTACTAGACCGTAAGAAATCCTATAATTGAAGTCTATGGGCTTATGCTATATTATTCATTTGTCTCAAAGATGCCAGCAGATGGTTCCTTGTGTTTGTAGCAGTAGGCTATTACATTCAAAGGCTAATACATTTATTGTAGTCTTAGCTTTTGTGGACCATAGCCCATGTTCATCATATCCATGAATTTTGTTATCAAAAATACAAGATTTATTCAAGTACACATGTTTCGGTGGGAGGAGAGGTGTTATTCTAGTTTAATGTTGATCCCATCTTCTAGTAACTTTTAAAAAAATGTGTTTAAAAGGTTAAAAAGAATTGTAGGAGTTGTCATTGCCTCTATAGAAGTTCATAAATTGTGTCTAAAGATTCCCTACCTACTAGTGATGTGCATTTTTTGTTAGTCCTAGTAATTCAGATCAAATTCAAAAAATTCATACTTGCAAGGCGATATTTGATGCATGAGCATGGTCCATGCCAAAAATTTAAGGATCAAAACTTGCACCATACTTTTTTGTTTTAGTTTTTTTAAATCTCTGAGAGCTCTCAAAGTCAGTTTCATATTCAGTGCAAGGAAGATGCCTTAGTGCCTTGCCTTTCCTCTGCAAATTAATGGAGTCTCGCTATTAGGAGCAGAGAAAAGAGGGAGTAGTGTTTGCTGGAAACAGCATAGAACTCTGGGAAATGTAATTTTGGGAGGGAGGAGCCCTATGCCAGAGAATTCAAAATTTGCTCAGCATCAGAGAGACTTGTCCCTCCGTCGTTAGCTGGAGCTCCAATAAATTTAACACACTATACTATGATTTTTGTTCTTGGGTTATAAATGTCATTTCCTAATTGGTTCTATCATAAAAACATGGCAAAAGTTTATTAAACTGCAAAAACTTTGAATTTGTGTGAGGGACATCACACAAATTTTGCTGTAGTATACTATGGTATACTCTCTAGTCCACTAACTTAACATCATCACCAGTTTAATAAAAAAAATGGTGCAAAAACAAAGTTCTTAGAGTAGAACCACTACTTTCAAAGTAAGGACTACCCAGTGAAACAGGAAATAGCACTTTCAACTAGGAACATGCTTTATTTATTATTAAAAATGTTGTTTGGAAAAACTTTGAAAATTCCCCAGAAATTCAGGGATAACTGAAATGTTCTGAAATTTGGTGGTCTAAGTGTAGTAAATGTGTTCTACCATTGTAGTGAGTTTAACCACAATAGTTGTAAAAATGATGGAGAAAGGACCCCTGAAGTTTCCCCAATTATAGTAATTATGCTGGAGACAAAACTGCCACCAATAAGTACTGAAACAACACTGCCACCAATAAATATGGAACGAATGATGAGGTGTGGTAAAGAGGAGGGTAGTTGTGACTGAGCACTTTTATATTGATATATGTTATGTTATATTATGTTTGAATGAGGCTTGACTTTTAAAATGCTTGTTTATGTCTCTTTAATATGTGTAACCCAGTACCATAAATTGTATTCAGCTCCAATATGATCTTCAGCTGTCTTCCTGTAGAATATCTTCACTTCAGTAACTTGACACAAGTCTTTATTGTAATAATTGAACAAAGATAGGTTTATTAGGGATTCTCAGGCACGTAAAGCATAATGGTTATACGGTATTTTTCTTCTCAGTACTTCTTGGATATTGTTACAGTCGACTTTTATTATTATGAACACATGAAAACTTTAAATTATAACTTTTTTCTCAGTCTCCTGACTGGGTATCCTAAATACTGTAGTTTCTTCTTCTTATCAATAGTTTAACTGTAAATTCTATTTCTCAAAGAACACCTTTCTCCTCAATCTCACTGACTGATATTTAGGCACACAATTCTGGCACTGAAGACACAATATAATACTGGGAACTCTTTCCCTAGCGCTCAAGCTAGAGTCTATCTCAAAACTGGTTCCTTTAGTACTTTAAATATCAAGGCTGAAGGCTTTTAACTTATAATAGTGAGAGACATCTTCCCTTTAGCTCACCCGGCTAAAGACTGGCTCATATTTTAAAATGTCCACTCTCCTGTTGTCGGTTAGCCCCGCCCCATTTTCCTCCTGGCTCTTCTGAAATAGATACTTTTCTACCGCAGGAGCTTCGCTACTATGGCAATGCACCAACCAATCAGCTGTAGCTAAGGCTGGCCTGCACTTGCCATACACTGACATTAATAAACACATACTAAACTTACATTATAATTAGATATTTCTTACATATGCACATTTACTATAATGAAATAGTAACAAAATTTGGTTACTCTCATTATAGCAATAAGTTTTCACTAACTATACTTTAGAAACACTTTAGAAATGAAATACCAGTGACCCCAGTTTTATAATGACAATTTTAATGGATTGCATATTCCTACTACCTACTAACAACATCAACAAGAATATTTGTGGGCACTGTAGTTGAGTTCATAAAAGGAAAGTTGGAATTATGTTATAAAATGAATCTTCATTCACATTAATTTCAAGTTGGTGTCAGACCAAAAGACTTTTATGTTGAAGAAACCACTGAAAATTGGTGTAACGAGGAAAGTGAATGATTGATTGACATGTCGGAAATGATAACATGAATTACTTACAAAAGGTCACACCTACCTGCCTGCCGAGGCTTTTCAAATACCACGCAGATTATTTGTATAGTGAATGGCTGATATTTAACCTCATTTGAAAGGAATGCGATGTGTTTGCTCTGTTTCTGCCTTGGAAGTGCCTCGGATAATATCTGTGTTATATTCAATTTCCTCCTATCAGTTCATTCCTAATGAATATCTGACCTCTTCTGGTCTCTTTGGATTTCCTCAAATGTTCATCTTGAGAACAATAATTAGTTATTGCAGTGTGGATTTTGTGGAAAAAATCAGGGGGCTAGCAAATTGCTTTCTTGTTTATTTTCCCACTTATTGAGCTACATCCGAACTAGATATTCTTATGAAAACCTAATAAAAGATCCTTAACTTCACTGGTATATAAGAGTTTGTAATATGAGCAAGAGCGCTCTTAGTAGATATGATCTGACAATTTAGATTTTGTCTTTCTTGGTTCAAAATTATTTAGACTTGATCTGGGCAAATCCAAACCTACATGCAAATTGAAATTCATCCAGTTGTTATGTGGCCTACTGATTTGCATAAGGAAAGGAAAAAATGCTGTACATTTATTATTTGACATGTACATATGACATTTGGATACAAAATAACTAAGCGTGGAGTTGCATACCATTCAACATTTAATACAAAAAAAAAACTAGGAGATGTGTGGGCAAGCAACACCAAAGTTGTGTCTAGATGGCAATAAAGGAATGATGTGAAGCACACAATTGAGGGGAAGCCAAAGTAGTTTGTTTTTGCCTGAGCATATAGGAAAGGCAGAGAGTTGTCCTCTCTCTATCTTCTCCTCCCCAACTCAATTGAGTTAAATAGTTTTGCACTTTGAACTCAGTTTGCAGCAATGTAAGCTGAGTACAAAGGTGAACATGGGAAGAGGGGAAAGAAACTGGGACATTATAAAAGCAGCTGAAAAAGAGGGATGGCAAAGAATTAATCCGGCATGTCCCTGCAATTGCATCCCCAAATTTAATGCACATTTATGTATGAAATTTGGATAGCTGGGAGCCTCTTATAGTGACTAATAGTAACAAATGACAGAGAGGTAGCTCCTCTCACTTTTCTTCTACAACACTTAATCTGTTCATGAAACCTACTAATATAGCATTTGTATTGCTGTTCTGCAGTATGATATTGTCTATGTAATATGTGTGCTGATTGTGCAGTCAGACTTATATTGTGTGATTAAATGTCACATTAAGCAAAGGTACAAGAGAGAGAAAAGTAAAAATGCACCTAGAGCAGATAATGAAATCAAACTGAAATATAACCTAAAAAATAGGATCACAATGGGAAGGGTAGTAGCGATAGGAACAAAATAGTCTTGATGGAGTGTAATGAAATGTTAGAATTATGGAGTTATAGAATTAAAGAGTTGGAAGAGACCTTATGGGGCATCCAGTTCAACTCCCTGCCAAGAAGCAAGAAAATTTCATTCAAATAGATGACCATCCAGCCTCTGTTTAAAAGCCTCCAAAGAAGAAGTCTCCACCACACTCTGGGGCAGAGAGTTCCACTGCTGAATAGCTCTCACAGTCAGGAAGTTCTTTCTCATGTTCAAGTGGAATCTCCTTTTCTGTAACTTGAAGCCACTGTTCTGTGTCCTAGTCTCCAGGGCAGCAGAAAACAAGCTTGCTCCCTCCTCCCTGTGACTTCCCCTAATGACTCTACTCAGCCGTCTCTTCTGCAGGCTAAACATGCCCAGCTCTTTAAGCCACTCCTCATAGGACTTTTTCTCCAGACCCTTGATCATTTTAGTTATCCTTCTTTGGGCACATTCCAGCTTGTCGACGTCTCCCTTAAATTGTGGTGCCCAATTGCGGGTAAAGGAGAAAGTCACTGGCTAACAGAGCTACTACTCAGATTATACTTTGATATCCACACAGACTGACTTAAATAAACAATAAAAACAGGGTAAAAATAAGTGGAGGTTGATATTTCTAGGATAAAGGACAGAAAAACACCAACTATGGGGAGAACAAATTTCCAGTCACCAACAAGTTTGCTCAGAAACTTTCCTCCTGGTAATCAAATTGCAGCAAAAGACCGAAGACACCCTCCCCACAAGCACTGAGATTTGGAGGTGCTCTGGAGAATTTTTTTATTCTACACTCTTAAACTAGAACTGTTCATGAGCAAAACCCAGCTCTCCTTCCCCTCTCCACATATTTTCGCTCTCTTTTTATTGTTTTGCAACACTTTGGAAATACTTTGACCCTTTTACATTACATGATTATAGCACAATGACTAGCTACTACACATAAAAGAATTCTGTGGGGAAAAAACCAAAATAGTTACATTCCTTTCTCTTTTCTAAAATCAAAATAAGAGGAATCAAAGTGCAGTAATTTTGTTTGTTGTTGTTGTTGTTGTTTTCCATGACACTCAGTTGGAGGCACAGAGAGAGGTTTTCCAAAGTTTACTTTGGATGTAAGCTTCAAGTGGATTTGAGCTACCTCCAAATTACCGTAAATCAAATTAAGTAGTTTTGGAAAGCTAGTAGAGGACAGCTTTACCTTTACCTATATTCACCATATAATGTAGTCCAAATGGTAGATCCATTGTTCATTCAATAAAACATGCATATTTTTTCCTTGGCATTTAAACCATTTTTTCTTTATATTCATGTACTTCTTTTACTTTCAGTGGAAGACCTGGGTGCTCTTCTGCCTCTTTCCATCCATTTGGCATGCCATTCTGTTTGTCTACCCATATGCCCTGGATTTTAAGCAGAAAATAATAAATATATCCTAATTAAAAGCTCCATGATAATGATGGAGTATGATGATTGTGGGAAAAATGGGCTTGTTGTCAGAGTTAGATACAATTTCAGCAATTTATAAGAGTCAAACATTTGTGGTGGGAATTTTTCTACTTCATTCTAAGATGTACTACTACTTCCCTCAACCCCCTTTTTTTCCAATGAGACAACAATTGGAATGTGAACACGAAACACATTTATGTTATAAAAACGAATGGTTGAGTAATAATTTTACCCCATTACTACTAAAGATCGGATCATTTACTGCCAAAAGTAGACCTTCAATTAATAAAACAACTTGTCACAAAGCTCTAATACCTTCATCTTGAAGCAATGAAATGGGAATCAAAGTTCTTCCATAAATCAAAAGGAAGTTTAATTAGTAAAACTCCAACTAATAGCAAATCAGTTCAAATACCATGTTTTAGATTTCTTGCGACATCAGCTATCATTGAGATTTCATTAAACATTATTAGTTTAATTATTTTGTCCTTAGAAGAAGAGTGCTAATTAACTTGGTGATGATAAATATGCAATTGAAAGTCATTTGAAACCCCTAAAGATTCTAATTATCTTTAAAAACTGAGGTATGAATTTAAAAAAAAGATCACAAGAGGAAAGACTTCTTCAAAGTTGAAAAAGAAATCCCACAACATCCAACATAAGAAAATTTCTAAACAATTCTGCAATTTTCTATCAGTGATTTTTTTTCAAAAGGAAAATACTCCAAATAGATATTTTGTTCTCAAACTACTTTGATTTGACAACTATATTCCGCTTTGTGCACTTTGGAGCCTTTAAAAACTTGCAAGGTGCATTTTGAGAGGCTCTGATCATAAAAAATACAAAAGTTGTAACAAACCAAGAAACCAGCCCAAAGTCAGAGACTCTGAAGTGTCTTCTTTATAGAACTTTATAGAACTTTTAGCAAAGTTTTTCTTCAGTCCTTTCAATCTTGAATGTGATTAGATGTGCCTTCAAGATTAAAAATGGGGAACACTGAAATGGCATCAGCAAAACATCTAGATGACCAGACAGAAGGAGGAGGTATCATTTTTTGTGGTGCCCCAAGGGATTCTACCTTATTAGAGAATTAGTCAATGAATATTTATCCCATTTTTTCTCAAAGAAAGGGGTAGCATTGCATACTTAAGTAAGAGATTATTAAATAACACAGCCTTTAACATAGCACACCTTTTGCCTCTTTTAGCTCAATGTACATACATTGGTTCAGAGGGCTTTTAAAAGCAAAGAAATGTGAGGATTCATAAAAAGTGGGTCCTACAGGATAGCTTTTGTGGATGGAGAGATTTCAGGTCATTTGCAGCTTTTCCTCTATTGTTTTTCCACATCTGCATTCCCCTTGCTCAGTGGCGAATTTGATATTCACCCTTGAACAATCCACTTTTGTTGCCTCCAATAGGGCCCCCAAGATGCAAAATGGCTACGGTATGTGCCATTTTCATACTTTCCACTCTGTCATCTGCAGTGCTTTCCTCCCTAATTATCTTTCCTCTGAAGCTGTCAGAAAAGTAACCAAAACAAACCATTGAAGTATATGAGGAATGGGAAGAGCTGCTGATACCAAGGAAGAAATAAGGCACAAGAGAGAGAGACCACAAGTACATCATCACACTAGAGAATGAACCCACTTTAAACCTGGTTTCTGCCTCCTGCAGAATTCTGAGGTTTGTAGTTTAGGGAGGAGCCTTTTACAACCTTACTAAACTACAAACCCCAGAATTCTGCAGGAGGCAGAAACTGGTTTTAAAGTGGATTCATTCTGTAGTGTGCTGAGGTCCCTAAAGAGAGATTTTCCCCATCCTATTTCTTCACTCCCAACTGCGATCAGGTTAGTGTGGGACATTCTGCAAAAATAATGACTTTCAAAAAGTGATTTCCTTCAACTGCAAAAAAGTCCAAATACTACTACTCAAATGCATAGGTCCTCACAGAACCCTTAACAATAAATGAGTTTGTCTAAAATAGCTCAGGGACTTTCTTGTTTGTGGAGAAATTGGGAAAACTGTATGACATGTGCAAGAAGATATATCTTGCAATGATTTCTCTTCCCCCCCCCCCCCCCAATTCTACAGGCAAAATGTCATGAGAGAACATTAAAAGTCAATTTCAGTTCTATGATTTATATTTGAACTACAGCAATAGTAAGTATTTCATTAGAAGGCAGTTCGGTATTCCACATAGTTTTTGAAAATCCTCTTTGGTTCTGTTAGTTTTTCTAAGAAGAAGCCAGAAGAGATGAGGTTAAATGATATTATGGTATTCTATTTGACTCACATCTAGGTTGGGTCTTTGTGGCATGTAAGACAAGAGAGTGTACTTTTAATGAAGTGTATGATGATGCTTTGCCTAGCTGATTTTTTATTGCTGGAATCAACTCACGTCAAGATTTATTACTTCTCACAGACTTGACCCTGTCAGCCAATCAAAGTTGCACATGTCTTCTAATTAAAAAAGTAATTTCCCCTGTGAGTACAGATGTTTTGCTGCAACTTAGTTACACATCTGTGCAGTCAAGAACACAGAGATTACACTTCACACATCCTCAACAGAATTGGGACTAATGAAATGTTATGGCTCTAAATATTTCATAAAACAGAACCAGATCAATCAGCTTGGAATAAAAGTCAGAATTGCCAACCCTCACTGTATTCAGTATTCAGTAATTCCTTGGAATCACTTCTGAGGAATTCATTACTGTTAACCCGCCCCCAAAGGAAGACAGCCTGACTATGCTCTCTGAAGGATGTAATCTGAACTTGATGTTGTCAATAATCCATCACTAGAGCCTCTTAAAGTTGCAATAATACAAGGGCTATGAAAAGCAAAAGGATGTAAGTGCCTTCAACTTACAATGATAATGAGTACAACAGTTTGCAGGCATGGCTGTAAATCAAATGAACTATGGCTATAAAAGAAGCACTAAGGCATTTGGATGGGATCCTGGACCGCTTCTGCAATAAAAGAAGCCGTGCATACAAATGAGAAGCCATCGGTAGCAAGTTCTGGCAAGGATCATGTCAGTGGTGCTGGGATGATGTCACTCTCGGAAAAGAGCTCAGTCTTGGCCAGAGCCATAGCTGCACTACCTCTGTGGCAGTTTTGTGACACCTCAAAAACTTAAACACATTATGTACAAGCTTCTGTGAACTGAAACAATTCATTTTTTCATTTTTTTCTGCATACTGCCCCCTTACTCTCACATGATCTACATGTATGGTTGTGATAAGGCAAGATAAATCCATTGTTAATTATATCAATGACACTAAAGACATGGTGTGTGTGCTTCTGCCAGAAGTTCCCCTGCTGGCCTCTGAGAGAGGCATTCTCTCTAGGAGACTTGCTAGGTCCTCCAACATGACTGTGTAGTAACTTCCATCTGAAACATCCAATAGAATTGGGTAGAACATTCCTAGAGAATGCATATTTTGTTCAGATGCAGCTAGGCGAAACCATAGGTACTAGTCCCTTGAATATGGCAGTCTAACTGTTTTTGGTTTACACTGCACACAATAGGAATGTAGGCTGTATTCAGAAGTGAAAAAAAAGGTAAAGGTAGTCCCCTGACATTAAGTCCAGCCATGTCTGACTCTGGGGTGTGGTGCTCATCTCTATTTCTAAGCCGAAGAGCCAGCGTTGTCCGTAGACACCTCCAAGGTCATGTGGCTGGCATGACTGCATGGAGAGCCATTACCTTCCTGCCAGAGCGGTACCTATTGATCTACTCACATTTGCATGTTTTCGAACTGCTAGGTTGGCAGAAGCTAGGGCTAACAGCGGAAGCTCACACCGCTCCCCGGAATCGAACCTGCGACCTTTCGATCAACAAGCTCAGCAGCTTAGTGCTTTAACCCACTGCACCACCGGGGGCTCCGTATTCATAAGTAGCCAGTATATAAGAAAGGAGGGGCTTTTCAATTTTTTTTCAATGGGAAGGGGGCTGTGTATCTTTATGAGGTGCATGCCATTTTCATATGAACTTTTCCTTGAGTCACAGATAAGGCTGAGAAAGGTGCTATACAACTATAGTAAATAATAAATAAATTTCGTAGAAGTGGTGTCAAATGGCATTAATTCTACAGTGTAGAATCACAAAAAGGGACATTTGTGATTTGCCAAGCTTGTCACTTGGGGCCACTGCTATGCTATCTATCATTTTCATAAGAGTCACAAAAATATACTGGTTGCAATACAACATCTCTTTAGCACAGCATAAATATCTGCATGCAGAAATATGGGGGTTGTGTAGTTATACTGGCACTGCACAATTCTTTTATTCAATAACAACATGCACAATGTATGTCAATGACATGTACAACACACAGCCACAATACACAAAGTGTAGCCCAGGCATGTGATTCATGACTAATTTTCTGCTCAAAAGAAGCAATGAATGAGCTTAGCAATTTTCATCCCTTTGCAAGAAAGGCAAATAAATCCACATAGTTTTCAAATCCTATTCACCATTTGGGAATTATTCTGAACAAAATTCACATATGGCTGTCTTAATCTGTTTTTAAAGCTATTTATTTACTGCACAGAAAATGCTGGTTTTGGTATAAAGCAACCAGAATGCATGTTTTGTGCAGAATAAGTTCAAAACTGCAAAGTTTCTCATCAATCTATGAGTTTTCTCTTCAGGATTCCCAACAATTAAAAAAAAACATATGTTTTAATGATGTTTTGCAATATTTTTAATGAGGTTCCATCCCCAGTGTGGCCACAATGCATATCTGCAGTGTGCAATGACAATATACAACATTACTGTATGCACCACTCCTGTATTGGTACTGTCAGAAAAATACGTTTGTTGCATCATGGCAAATAATTCACTCTATGTGCAGAGCATGACTTAGGCAAGGCATTTGAATGTTACTAATAGGATGCCAGCCAAAAGCTTTTCCTGTACAATAATCCCTGCAACTATTGAACTGAAACCTGGCAACCTTGATTTTCCCCAAATGGGCAAATACACTAGTCAATTTCTTCCAGTTCTATTCAAAAGTAAAACATTATTGGCAGCTCAATAAGTATTAAGTACACATCCCTCAGGATCTATTACCAACAATTTAGTCATCCAATTAAAGATGTAAAAATCCCTATGCATTAGATTCTTTTCTGAAATGCCCATTTTTGGAGTTCAAACCCAATCTTGTGATGCACATCTCTAAAATACAACAGTTTCTCAAATCCACAGTAAAAAGTGATAGGTGTAACTAAACGATTAACTGGAATGTGCTTTGTTTAAAAATAGAGGAAAATCATATAATGGTATTGTAGCACATCATCAATCTGCAATTAAAAAAAAACATTTAAAGAGTTTTTGAACAGAAGTTTTAAAAAATCAACAAGAGTTTTAACTATCCCCCAAACATCTGTATGGAAAGTGGGACCCACTCATCTATAGATGGTTGCAGATGATGCTTGACCCCCCCCCCCTTTTCAATTCTACTCTCTGAAATATCTGGACATGAAAAGTGAGGAATAACACAATAAGCTCAAGAAGATAATTATCTGTTGTTGTTGTTCATTCATTCAGCCATTTCCAACTCTTCGTGACTCCATGGACCAGTCCATGCCAGAGCTCCCTGTTGGTCGTCACCACCCCCAGCTCCTTCAGGGTCTATCCAGTCAATTCTTATCTAGAAATAATTATCTAGAAAGCTCTA
This sequence comes from Anolis sagrei, assembly GCF_037176765.1. Taxonomy (NCBI): domain Eukaryota; kingdom Metazoa; phylum Chordata; class Lepidosauria; order Squamata; family Anolidae; genus Anolis; species Anolis sagrei. The sequence continues at coordinate 142,464,777 of NC_090022.1, forward strand.
AACAGTTTGGGACTGGGAAATCTGAAAGATTGCTTCCTTCCACACATAGTTAGCTACAAATCTCTGATTTTGTTATCAGAGGCCATCTTATACATTCCATCACCTAAAGCAATTAGGTTGGAAGACATGCAAAATGAATCCTTTTCTATGACGGGACTCCAATAATTTTCCTAGGATCGCTCCTTCACAACTGTGCTTTCAATGTGCAATAAACATTATAGTGTTGTACTTTTAATGATTTTAAAGATTACTTCCTGTTTGTATTATACTGAATTCTCTGGCCAGTATTCTAGTGCTCCTGTTCTTGTTATTCTTATGGTGCATTTGTGCTATTCTCTTATTATTACTGCTCTTATTGTTTTGTGTGTGTTTTATATAGTATTTTGCACATTAGAAACCATGTATTTTGTATACAGTGCAATCCTCCTGGGATATATTTCCAGACTTTATGTGGAGATGTGGAACATGGATAATGGCGAACCCTATTATTTTCAATGTGAAAATAATAATTAATTATTAATTATGAACATTATTTTCAATGTGAAAATAATGATGTATGTACCAAGAGGAGGGTGTAGCTTGTACAGGAGATCCTAAGTGAATAGGTGAAACAATGGATAAGTGAAACCACATTAATTGATTCAATAGATTTGAGGATCATTGTGTGTGTGTGTGTGTGTGTGTGTGTGTAGAGAGAGAGAGAAAACCAACAGGAGTGTGAATGATTTATTAATCTATATAAATAAAAATGTCATGTTCATTTGTGGGATTAACATAACTCAAAAACCACTGGACAAATTGACACCAAATTTGGACACAATACACCTTTCAGGCCAATGAGTGAATATCACTTATAAAAAAAACACTGAAAAACACAACAGAGGAGACTTAAAAAGCCAAAAAAGCTAAATAATGATACAGTGCATGTGCAGAAATGACAGCTCCCAGCATCCCCTAGGCCAGGCCCTTTAGGAGAGGAGGATCATCCAAATGTACTGCTTCAAAGCTACAAGCTTTCTTTTCTTTGGATTTCTTTGAGAGCATCCCAATCCATACATATTTCCAATTTCCTATTCCCGGACTGCAAATCCCAGCAATCCTCCTGATAGTAAGATAGATAGATTATATAGAGATAGGTAGGTAGGTAGGTAGGTAGGTAGGTAGGTAGATTGATCAGGAGGACTGCTGGGAGTTGCAGTCCAAGAATAGGTAGAGAAGGAAGAAAGGTGAGAAAGAGGAAGGGTAAGAAAAGGGGAAGGAAGAGAAGGAAGGAAGGAAGGAAGGAAGGAAGGAAGGAAGGAAGGAAGGGGAGCAGGAAATAAAAAAGGGAAGGAAGAAAGGAAAGAGGGAGGGAAGGAAGGAAAGAGAGAAAGAAAGAAGGAGAGAAAAGGGGAGGGAAGGTGGCCACAGCAACAGCTAGTATGTCATAAAGGGAGATTCCATCTGAACATTAGGAAGAATTTCCTGACTGTGAGAGCTGTTCAGCAGTGGAACTCTCTGCCCCGGAGTGTGGTAGAGGCTCCTTCTTCGGAAGCTTTTAAGCAGAGGCTGGATGGCCATCTGTCGGGGGTGCTTTAAATACAATTTTCCTGCATCTTGGCAGGGGGTTGGACTGGATGTCCCATGAGGTCTCTTCCAACTCTATGATTCTATGATTCTAATGATTCATAAAATCAGTAACTAGCCAGGGGGCTAGCTGGAAGATGGCGGTGTCCCAGCTATTGCTTTTTGTTTTAACACAGGACTGTGTCTGGCCTACAAACCTGCTCTTGTGTGGTGGATACCATCATTGTTGAAATAAGTTCATATATCTGTCCAGCTGGCTTTAGTACGTGGAATGATGGGAGAAATATCATTTTATCCATCACCACAGGCAGCAAAATGTTGTGGACTGGGGTTTTCATGCAGAGAGGGAGAGAAAGAGTGGAAGAATTGGTCATACATCTTCCCAGCATTTTGATTCATGCTTTGAGAGTTACAGATCTAAGGGTTTGTCTGATGAATCTGCAGGTGGCGTCTGCTCTATTCCGACAGACTATGACAAACTTTGAACCTTATTCTGTGGGAACTGCTGAGTGTTTGTGCTGTGAAAGACCACATACTGTGCTGGCTTAGTGGATGGTGGACATGAAGGGTAGATCATGACACATTTGAAACAGGACGTGTTAGATGTCAGACTATTCTGGCAATATATTCATTCCTGGAATTGCCATACAATTTTCTTCCTACTGGTGCTCTATAGGTCAGTACATGCCTGGGTCTTGAACAAAGTCTGTATCGTGTTACTGTGAGTGAATATGCTGCATTTGCTGAGTTTTGGGGCATTTCCTGAGCTTGTGGCTGCCATCACTATGAAAGCAAGAAAGAGAAAAGACCATCTGAAGCAACTAATGTTAACCTGAGCAAGGCTGAAAAGAGAAAGTTGGTATATGTGGATGGGAGCAGGGGGAGCTCTGGGTGGTCTCTGGTAACCTAAAATTGAAAAATAATACACAGTGTAACATCTGCTTACACTGAACCTACTGTGGAAACAGGAAACCATGGATAAAAGCAAACCTTATTGACTTATGTCAGAGGTTACTATAGAGTTAGCTTGGAGAATTGAGAAAATGTCTACAGAAGACATATTTTATCAGATGTAACTAGGTGAAACCACAAGTGCTGGTCCCATGGATATGCGTGTCACACTGTATTACAAAATAAATTTGAAGATCATGATAGCGTAGGAAGTGGTTTTAATGCCTGCTGCTAAATTTGGAGGGGGGAGGAGGCAAACATGCATTTCATCCCAGGACTGAAGCCCCCAGAAGCACAATGGGTTAAACCCTTGTGCTGGCAGGACTGCTGCTGACTGATAGGTCAGTGGTTCAACTCCAGGGAGAGCAGGTTGAGCTCCCTCTGTCAGCTCTAGCTCCCCATGTGGGGACATGAGAGAAGCCTCCCACAAGGATGGTAAAACGGCAAACATCTGGGTGTCTCCTGGGCAACATCCTTGCAGATGGCAAATTCTCTCACACAAGCAGTGACTTGCAGTTTCTCAAGTCACTCCTAGGACTAGTGAATACATGAGATCACCTTTATGGTACTGCCATCTACTGGCTTCCATATTAGTGAGGCGATGGCTCCATTCCAGTTTTAAATGTGAATTTTAAAAAATCTATCAAAATTGCTAAGTTCTATCATCCAAGTAGGTTCATCTTCTTTAAATTACAGACTAAAATTGCATGACTGATATAGAAGCCACAACTACTTTACAATGAAAAAGGCTTCCTCAGACTTGCTCCCAAGTTATAAGATTTGGAAAGAAGGAAACAATTTGGGCTTCTCCAGAATCTACCCAAAGCAGTCCCAGAAGGATCAGGAGCTGGGATGGCATTTCTGTCTTAAATCCGGCTGAACTGGGTAAGGTTATAGGTGTAAACTTTGACATCAGACCTTTGTATTTATGGTTTGGAGAAGAAGAACCAGAATGAATCTTTGCTTTGGACAAATTTTGTATCATGGAAAATGCCATGGCAGATATTATTGCAAACAGCATAAAGATGCAGCCCCATTTTACCCTGGTTTTCTAGCAGGAGTGAAAGGGCTTCTTGTTCTGCACAGGACTCTGCCTCCTCACCTCACCCTCTATAAATGAAGTTCTATAAATGAAGGGTCTTGGGGAGAAAGATTTAAATGGAAGCATCATGTTCTTGACTTAGATGTTGGAACTATTACTTAAATATGATGTAGGAAATCAAAAGCAGTTGCCAAAATTAGTTGGATATCATCTAAATAAGCATTCCATCTAGAGCAACTGTTTTGTTCCCAGATATAAAATATAGATGGCTGTGACTCAGTGATGCTGGTGAGATCCAGGGCACTTGAGTTCAAATAAAAAATGTTAGCTGCTTGGTAGAGAATAAAAGGGAATTTTAGACAAGTTGGGTAGGAGACTGGTAAAAAACGTTTCATTATTTCAGCAAAGGATTTATCCAGGATGTGACTGCTTTTTGCCAGTTTTACTTGATGACTTTGCTGCAATGTCGTGTATCAGAGAGCAGATGTTGGACAATCATTAAAAGACATTTGGAAAATCCCCAAAAGGCATGATTCCATTTCAGTAGGGAGAAAAACACGTGGGATCCCTTGTGACTGTGTGAACATTTTCCATTCTTCTCATTTTGTTTGCAGAATTAATTGTGTGAAATTTGTTGTGTGCCTTTAAATCATTTCTGATTTATGATGACCTTGATGTGAACCTATATTTGGGTGACTTTGCACAAGTTGATCAAAGGGGATTTGCCTTTGCCTTCGTACAACACTGAGTGACCCGCCCAAGGTGGTTTCCATGACTGAGTGGGGACTCCAACTCTGGTATCTATAGTCACAATCCAACATTCAAAACTCTAGCAGCAAAAGCACTTGTAACCAAGTTCATGTGTAAAATAGTTTCAGTCAATGGGGGCTGCAGTCATGTCCTCCTCTTCTTCCTCCATCTCTGGTGAGGGTACATGGACAATACTGCCCTGTCATCTTCCTCTTTGTTGTTATCACTATTACCTTCTTCGGGTGGGTGGGCATGGAGCCCTGAGACAGAGCAGGGTGTTTGTGTCCTGCCAAGACCTCCTCTACCACCTGCTTTGATGTTGTGTCCACTCTTCCCTTCTGTCAGAAGCAGGATAGCATATCACCCTCCTTTTTCCCTGGCAGAATGTGTGTGGACACCACTACTTCCTCCTCAGCTTCCTCCTCTGCAGGGAAGTGAGTGCTGCCACCATAGCAATTATGGTTTTCATTACATGGGTATACAATAATATAAATCAGTATAACGAAAGTACTAAATAGTCCAGAATAGAACAGATGAAAAAGTAAACATGGAAAAGAAAAATGAAACTAATGCATAAACATAAACAGGTTGAGTATATCTTATACAGAAATCCAAAATCTAGAAAACTCCAAAATCTGAATTACATATGAACCACATAGCAGACTGACATAATAGCACTTCTACTTTTTTATAGCACATAATCTTTGTCTGATGAACCAAATTATTAAAAATGTGTGAAGAATATTACCTTCAGGCTATGTGAATGACATGAATGTGAAACATACATTTGCCTTCCAATCCCTGAAATAACGAGACCACACAAAGTATTTTTGGGTTCAATTAAGGGCAACTTTATTGAATTGTTACCTATTTAACTTGGTACTATTTCTAACTAATGTGTGAACAGAACCTGATGTCTAAGCCAAGGTAGCATCCTTATCTGGCTTACCCCTCAACTATTTTAGGCAAAACACACCTGGGTCCCCTGGTAACCTAAACCCGGGCAACCTCTAAGGGAAAAGTGCAGAGAAGTCTCCCTCAAGGTTATTGAGGCTCAACTCTCCCCCTTTTAAGGCCATTTTATTTCCCCTCACCTTGAACAAATATCAGCAGGTGAGTGTTTAGTTAAAAGGGCTTTACCCCTGAAGAGGGTGTCTTGGGTGTTCACCAACTCTGATCTTTTCCCCTAGCTATTTTTCGCTAGAGCCTATTTATAACCACCAAGCCATCTAGTCCCTAAATAGTATAGGGTAGGCGAAAAAACCTTCCTAGAACATAGGAGGGAAAATTCCTACCCAGGCCCAACTGGCAACCAATAATTATACAGTTGAATGGGTGGGTGTGGCGGGTTGACGGTGAGGAACCGAATGAGGGAGGAAGGCAGGCAAAGTTTGGAGGCTGGCTCCTCCCACCCTTCTGGAGGGTTCCAAAGGAATCCTCCATCTCCGGCTTTGGGGGGTTTCCCACAACTACACACTGCACAGGAGTGGGAAAGCCCCAAATTTCATGTTGAGATTTGGCTTCCATGTCTAAGATATCTCATTGTATATAATTATGCGTTTGCTGGGGATGAGAGACAGGGCCTTCTCAGTGGTGGCCCCTTGACTGTGGAACACCCTTCCCAGGGATATAAGAGCGGCCTCCTACCTCCTGACTTTTCGAAGAAAGGTTAAATCCTGGTTTTTTGAGCAGGCTTTTGCTAATCCAGCATAATTATATGAAATCATGGAATGACCTGAGATGCAATTGAATAACAATTTTAACAAGAAGACACTCACGATAATGTTTTTATGGCTTTGTACGGTTTTTATATATGTATATTTTACACAAATGTTTTTAACAGTATTTTATGATTGTTTTATTTGTTGAGTCATCATATGTTGCCAACTGTGAACCGCCCTGAGTCGCCTTTGGGCTGAGAAGGACTGTATACAAATATGGCAAATAAATAAATAAAATTATATACAATCCTCTTTACCTGATCCGGGTGTAGCTGGAGAAGCTGAAGAGTTTTGCTGCCCTCCTCCAGGAAAGTTAACTTACCCAAAATGGTTCCAACCGGAACTATTTTGGGGGAAGGAGTTAGGCAGGACCGTTCCTTTCAGTTTCCTCCTGGCTGTTTTCCCACCACTCCCACCCGCTAACAGTATTTTCTATGAGTTGCTTTAGAGAGCCGGGTAGGAATTTTTCCCTCACACACTACTGGGTTTTTTTCCGCCTACCTTATACTGTTATGCGTGGGCTTATAACGGGGTCAATGGTTTATTATTGGCGGAAAAGGAAGAACAGCTTGGAAAGTTATATTCAGTGTGCACCCTAGGCACCCCTTTCCCTAGTGGGGTTTGAGGCCATTAACAAAAACTCACCTGCGATTACGATGTTAAAAGGTGTACCAATTAAATGGCTTCATCTTAAAGAGGAACTTATCTCAATTCCTTGAGGAAGCTGCCTCTTTCTTAGTTGCCTATTAAGGTTACCCAGGTTTATGACACACGGGAACCGGGTGCTTCGCCCTTATAGCCGAGGGGTAGTCTGGGAATGGACACCACCTCGGCTTTATGTTTATGATAATAGGATCATTTGGCTCCTAGCTTATTTGGTAACAGTTAATAAAGTTGCCCAATTTAATCCCATCACCATGGTGCGTGTCTTTCTTTGGGGGTTGGCAGGCAAATACAGATATGCCAAAATCTGGAGACGGGAATCTAAAATCCAAAACATTTTGGGTTTCAAGCATTTCAGATAAGGGATACCCAACCTGTAAATGTGTGTGTGTGTGTGCGTGTGTACACACACACACACTTCCTACTCCTTGCATACCACTCTTGCCCATTCACAGGACTGTTGTCCTCTTTACCCATGACTTGACTATTCTTGTAGCCCCATTTCCCTTCCTTCCTCACTCCTCATCTTTCACAGATTCCTCAACTGACTGGAATCTGAAGTTCAGAATAAATTATGCAAAATCCACCCGATAATTGGATCAGAGCTGATCAAGTCTCTTTGCACTGACTCTGTTATAAAAATAAATTCCAGCATTTCAATTTAACTGGTTTGTGAATGGAAGTGCCTGTCATGTTCTTCTGATTACTTAGTAGTGTTACATCTGTATAATGACTGCATAGTGTGTCTGATTCCTTCGCCCTCCCTCCGCCACCCCAATCAGAATATTTTCAGCTGTTTTGCTTCTCCAGTTTGATTTAGAATGTTGTCTGCAAGGCAGAAAGGCATGAAGCCAATCCAAAACCTATCCAGCCTCGACCTATTATTTCCCCTCCTATACAACCACACACAGCGACTATTTGAAAATGATGCTGCAAATAAATGCACAATGCATTGATTAGTATGTCTAAAGGCAATTGCTGGAACGTGTACTTGTTATAGGAGGTCAAGTGACTTTAATTGGCTTTCTCCATCAAAACTTGTTCTTCTTGTTCTCTCCCTCTCTCCACTAACTATCCTCTCTCTCTGTTTTATCCCCCAGAAATGTTAGTTTCTGAATCTATTTAACTTTTCACATTTTAGAAATGCCAGTAGACAAAGACTTGCACTTTCGAACGGGGCATGTGGAAATATCAGGAGTAATATGCAGGTGATAAATCTGTTAGGCCTTTTAACAGTTGTATTGATTTTCCTCTAGTGATATTTCTGTCAAGAAGAGACATCTAATCTAACTGAAGGTGATGTTACATATAGCCTGAGCTGAAACCGCCCTGAACTCCTAATCGGCAATAAGTATATTTATGGAGTTTGCACAGCATAGCTCAGAATGAATCCCGGTCTATCATACAGTTCCATATTTCTGTGGTGTACCCCTCCCGACATCCCTGTCACCACCGAAGGGCTAAATCAGATTTATAGGTATTTCATTTACCCTGTTCATGCACATGGCTCTCTCTTTCTTCTGATGATTAATAGGAGAAAGGCATAAACATTCACCCTTAAGGTGTCAAAGGCAATAGAATATTCTATTTGCATACAGGCTATCCAAGTTGAAACCTCAACTCAGACACAAAATGTGCTGGATGAACTTGCTAGACATGCCATGATCTCCCCATAAAAAGGACATCTCCCCTCAAATTGTTCCAAATTTTGCATATCAATTATAAACAAATTGACTCAGAGTAATTCCCAGTTCATTTGTAAATAATGAGCTACAAATAAGGTACTTGTAATTTCCTCTCCAAGTAACAAAGTTATAACTAAGTTACCTTACAATTTTAATAGGATAACAGAGGGTCTCAAACTTATAAAGCCATGAAGCCATGAAAAGTTTCTCATTGAGCCCAAGAAACTTTTGGAGACAGGGGCCACATTGCATTTTAAAATTTGACAAATGGATCAGGCCAGTGGCAGATGGATGGATAATGTTTGTGTGAACTAATTGGGAAAAAATGAGCAAATTCCTATACACACTACGCATATCTCGTTTGCAGTGCAAAAAAAAAAAAAAGTATTTTAACAGTATTTTAATGCAAGACTCCAGGGGCCATCCGGTCCAACAATCTTTTGCCAGGCAGGAAAAGCACAGTCAAATCACTCCCAACAGATTGCCATCCAGCATTTGCAACAACAGCAACAACAACAGTTGGAGCAACCCAGGGGCCATTCAGTCCAATCTCCTTCTGCCCTATTTTCAGATATGTTTATACAGGGAAAAGTGTGTTTTAGAATTGAAGAAATATAGTAATTGCTGTTTAAAAATAATTTTCAAGCTCTTCCCACAGATTTGGAAGCCAGACTCAATACTAATTGTTTTTCCTCCTTTTGTTACAAAGAGGAATACCCAACTGGCCATAGTACTTGGATGAAATTACATTTTGACTGCACACAATCTGAACTGATTGCTTTCCCCTCCTCAACAATTTCCTCTTAATAGACAATATTTTCAGCAAGGGTTTATCCATCCCTTTTGAAGCCATTGGTAATATTTACCGGTCGGAACAGCATTGCTCTCTGGGGCCTCTTTAGTTTCACACGAGAGCCAAAAGGCAAGGATGGATACCTGTCACTCCTTAACAGATACATCAAACTAAAATGGAATGGGAGCCTTGCCATTTTGTCAGTAACTGAAATACAGGCTCACTTTAGTAGGCAGTAGACAGGCTGTCCTCTTCCAACTCCTGTAATTGGAAACATTATTATTAGATCATTTTGAAACATCACCATTGTATTCTAACTCACTAGAGGCAGCTCAGAATGGAAAGCAAAGCATCAGTTTGAGCAGCAGCCTTGTGGAAAGGTAATCTGTGAGGCTTGTATATGGCACTGAAGTTCCCTTTCATTGTCATGGTTTAACTAGCAAAACATCCATTTGTCCCATAGGTAAGAGATTTCTGAAGGGAGAATATATATATATTGCAGGCATTCATAAACAGAACCCCCACTATCATCCCCAGCAATATTCCCCTGTACTGTAAGGATAGGACTGGAGAAATAACCAAGTTCAGATCCTTATGAGATTTAGGCCAGTTGCTTTCTCTCAGATCACCTATATGATTCAATATACCATATTCAGAGGAAACCCTAGCTTCTTGGGGAAAGTGCAGGATGTGAACTGAAATAAATATATACTTATTTCTTCAAGGAGGACTCCCTCTGGTTTTTGTATCATTATGACTGCAGCCAAGGCAAGGTTGAAATCCTTTTGAGAACCTGCTTAGCATAATGTTTAACTCACAAAACTCTGCAGGATTTTGATGATATCAAAGTATCCAGAGCAGGGTGGGGGGTGGGTGTATATTCTTTCCATCCTTCTATAACCTGATTCTTGTGTAAAATGGAGGAACATGGGAGGAACTCAGAGATTTCCTTGTGCAAACCATTAAAAAAGGCCAACCACTTGCCTAACTGAACCATTATACAAGCATAAGTCATCAACAAGATTCTAGGGTAGACCTCCAGTTATTTAGGATATAGATTAGGGCAGTGTGATCAATGAAACAATGTTTCAAAACTGATTGCAAAACTAGAGGGTGCTGGCATTTTGTTTCTAAAGCATTGTTACTGAAAATATAAATAAATAAATAAATATAATAATAAAAATTACAATCCTGATTTTATTTACACAATATCTTTTGTGATTTTTTCCACTTTCCCATTTACAACAGGTACATTTCATGTTGTATACAGATGTAATGTACATATTTATAATTATGTTAAGGCTGTACAAAATTATTGTTAGTCCTTGTAAGTCGGATTAAATTTGTTAAATTCATATTTACAACACGGTATCTGACACGTGGGTATGGCCCGTGCCAAAAACTTAAGAATCAAAACTTTCTCAGTACTTTTTCATTTGAATTTTGTAAACCCCCAAAGTCTCCTAAATTCAGTTTCATTTCCAGCGCATGCAAGCAAAGCAAAGTCAAAAAGGCTGCAATTCCTCTTTAAATTAATGGCCTCTCTCAATTAGGAGAGGGAAGCAGGAGGAGAAAGCAGAGTTCAATGGGAAAGAGACTGAGAAAGCACAGAATTCTGGGAAATGTAGTTTAGGAAGGTGAAGAGCCCTATGCCAGAGAATTCATAAAGGTTCTGCCCTAAATTACATTTCCAAGAAATTACATTTGCTCATTATCAGAAAGCCCCAATCAGGATAGGGAAGAGCTATTTTCCCTCTGTAGCAGCAGCCAGCCAGAGTTCCAATAAATTGTTGAATCTGTAAAGAGGAGGACTGACTGATACTTCTAGTAAGTAAATCTCTGTGCTGGACTACGAAGAAATCATATTGCTTAATATGAGATATATTCAATGAGATAACTTATGGTTTTTTTAAAAAAAGTTTTGTCAAAACGTTTTAAAAATGCTAAAATCATTAGATGTATGAATATTACTGAAAGTTGTGGGGAATGATTCCCTCTTATCTTGTGTCATAGTATAGAAAATTTAAAAACATAGGTCTTGCATTTTTTTTAAAAAAATTGTTTATAAGACTTTTGAAAATTCCCCAAAAATCCATGGATAAGTGAATCATTCCAAAACTTAATGAGCGAACAGTGGTAAATGTGTTCTACTATTGTAGAAAGTTTCATCCCAATAGATGTAAAAATAAGGGAGAAAGGACTCCCTGAAACTTCCCCACTTGCACAAATACTATAACAGAAAAGTCATGAAATTTCATTACTCTTGTTATAGTAAAAAAAATTACTAACATTTTAGAAACACTTTAGAAACTAAACACTGCCCCCTCTAGTTTTGTAATGCCTTTTGAAACATTTTTATTGATTGTACATGCCTATGTGTAGGAATCCTGAGATCTTCCAAATAATGTTGGATGATGACTCCCAGCATTCTTAAACAAAAATCTAGTTGTTTGGAGACAAGGAGACTTGCAGTCCAAAACCATCTAGAGTTCTGGATGATCCCAATATCTCTTCTGGTCTGAATATTATTAAACTAGATCTTGTAACAGATCCTGTATCTTCTGTTTTATTTCCTGTTTATTTTACATTACAAAATAATTATAATACAATACTGGAAAGGGAGAATACCCAGTAAAAACATTACTGGCATGAAGATAAGACTGCCAAGCCTTTGGAAAAAAAGTTCAATTAGGGATGCAGAAGGTGTAAACAAACTACAGGGAAAATTGCAGCAACAAAACAAACCTGAAATGTGAACTCCGTTGGTAATGCCCCAAAGAGCTCTGAGACTTATATTGTGACAAAATGATCTCCTACTGGCCTAGAGCTTTAAAAATCCATCTCTCTACTGCAAGAAATTCCCCACCTTGCAGGGTAAAATGTAAATAGTGAACAGCATTTCAGGTTCCAAAATAATGTTCCCCTTTGTCACAAGACAGTATACCCTGCAGCTGGAGACTACTATAATTACAGTACTTACTAAATTAATACCAATAAGAATTGGTAGGTAGAAAAATGCAGAAAAGATTGTTCTGACTTTGTGATCATTTAGAAGAGGGCAACAAAAAAGATAATAGGAAATAAAAACAACAGTAATACCTGCCTTGTTTGATTAAAAAAATAGTTCAAAACTCAATTCTGATTTTCACAGAAGAAAATGTTCAAAACTTATCAAAACTTCTGAGACTTCCGAATCCTTTCTTAATGGTTTGAAAGTGTTATTTCCTGTTTCATTGGGTGGTCTTTACTTTGAAAGTAGTTGTTTTACTCCAGAAAGGGGAGGGAAAACAAAAGAAGCCACTTCCCAGGCTCACTAAACCACTTCCCAGGCTCATGAGGGGAGACGGGAGGGAGGGAAGTCATTGATTGGATTTTGAACCACTTTCCAGGCTCACGAGGGGAGATGGGAGGGAAGTCATCCACTGGGTTTTAAACCACTTTTCAGGCTCACGAGGGGAGACAAGAGGGAGGGAAGTCATCCACGGGTTTTAAAACACTTTCCAGGCTCACAAGGGGAGACAAAGGGGGGAAATTCATCCATTGGGTTTTAAACTGCTTTCCAGGCTCACGAGGGGAGACGAGAAGGAGGAAATTCATTCACTAGGTTTTCAACCGCTTTCCAGGCTCACGAGGGGAGATGAGAGAGAGGGAAGTAATCGACTGGGTTTTAAACCATTTTCCAGGCTCACGAGGGGAGACGGAAATGAGTGAAGTAATCCACTGGGTTTAAAACCGCTTTACAGGATCACGAGGGGAGACGAGAGGGAGGGAAGTCATCCGCTGGGTTTTCAACCACTTTCCAGGCTCACTAGGGTAGACAAGACAGAGTATAGTCATCCACTGGGTTTTAAAATGCTTCCTAGGCTTGAGCCGAGGCCAGGGACCAGAAATGGGGAAACGCTGAATCATTTCCGACTCACTTACTGCTTCGTAACAGAAATGGTGGAAAAAGCTTCGGAAGGGCAAAGAGACTTCCAGTTTCCTCAAAAACTTCAAAATCGCTTCAAAAAGCAAAGCTTTCTGAATTTATTCCAAATTACGAAGGTTCCGAATGAACCTAACCATACCTAGTAATACCAACTTCTCAGTCATGTGTATGTGTGCTTCACTTGTCAATTTGCAGTGACCCCATGAATTTCATCGTTTTCTTATACTGTGCAGTGTATTTAAGATAAAAATCAGTAGTTTTCATTTAGTTTCATGTTTGAATCCATATCCAAAGTTTCACTTATCTAAACCTGGAAAGAAAATTATCCCACGAAGAATTTTCTACATCTTTCAGATGATTCTATGATGTACTTTCCCCTGGAAGTTACCATAGAGTTGCATTGGAAGACCTACAAATTCCTAAAGAGGATACTTTTCTAGAAATCTCTAGGTTCTTGAACACAACTCTGTAGTATGTCAGGAATTGAATACACGCTATTTAGTGGTGACTGGTCTTATCTGTGGTTTCAGGTAGCTGTGGTCTAGTTAGGGACCAATCTCCTGATGGATACAAGATTCTTACTGAGTGCAAGCCTTATCGAAATTTCCTCCTGTGGGAATCAAATATAGCAATCCCAACGTTTTTCCCAGTTATTCTTTACAGTCAGATAGATTTGTTGGTGGCTTGCAAAGAATACATGGCCTCTGGATGTTAACAACTTGATGATAGACTTGCTCTTCAAGGTTATTGAAATGCCACTTCCAGGTGGTCAGGCTCTATGCTAAAACAGGCAAAAACCAATAACAAAGGTCATGGGGATAAATCCTCACCTCAGAGGTAGTAGTTTTTTTTGGAACTATGGGTTTTGTTCATGGTGCAAAGTGGCTCGTGTAATTCTCCCTATGGTAAGGTCTAGCTCTAATGAATCCTTTCCACACAAACATTTATGTGTAGGTGTATGTGTGAGAAAGAGAGACAGTGTGAGAGGTAAGAAAGCCAATATTACACTGCACTGATATAGCACTATTATTCTATTTTAACTGCCATGGCTGCATCCCATGGAATTCTGATATGTAGTTTAGTGAAGCCCAAGAACTCTGTGACTGAAAAGTCCAAATACCCCTCACTAAACTGCAAATCCCAGGCTCATATGAGAAAATACAATCCTTTAGATAACTTGGATCTGAGCCACACTGAGGGCTTTATAGTACAACATTTAATTGCATACCCATTTTTTATGCATACTTTCTTCTATCCATTTCCATGGGTGTTTAAAGAGTGTGTAATTTTTTTTCAAATTGTCCACATTTGTATTCAGTGTACAACTTGGGAAGGTAGCGATGGGAGGAATCTGATGACAAGAGACTAAAAGATGCACGCACATGCTTATCTCTTTCTATTCCATCGCTAGATATCAAGCTCTAAAATTCAATATCACCGCATGCAGATATGAAAGCGATGAACAATATCTGAAAGCACAAGCATACTTCAGAGAGGCCATCCAGATGATATTTGAGACCCAAATCCACAAATAATAATATGAAGGAGGATTGAAGATTGCCACAGATGGGGTGGGGGGAGGGAACAGAGACACAACATGTTGTTTCTATCGCAACATAGACAAAGCACAATTTTTCTTGAATGCACCTTGGCTCTGTTTTTCTGACAGATTCCCTGCTCTCCTGTAAAATCCTATCCATGCCGGTTAGTACTGCTGCAATAGAAATGGAGAGGAAACAGCATTATTGGTATGCCATTTCTTTCCTCACCAGCCTCTTCTAGTCTGTGAGAGTTATATATAAATAATTTATTGCAGAGATTTATTGCAGTGAATGTCTCCCCACCTCACCTGCTCACTCTTATGAAAGCCAGTACACAGGGAGCAACGGGAAGCTTAAATTGCTGTATTAACCAGCATCGGGTGGTAGGAAAGGCTTGCGATATCTGAAGGTGAAGCACGGAGATAAGTCCAGTGCCCTGTGGGGAAGATAGATGTAATACAAAAAAGAGAGTATAATAACCTCAGCAAGGAAAAGTGAAACGGGGCCAAGGAAAGAGTTAGTGATAATACCTGATCAGAGGTAGCCAACTGTATCTCTCGAAAGTATTTTCAAACTACAGTTCCCATCATCCCTCCCATTGGCTAACGGGATTCCAAAAAGAAGAAAAGGGCCAGATTTCTCTACCTATGTAACTAGTTCATGAGACATCGAAAGAGAAAATAGAGTTCAAAGCACCAGAATGCCAACAGACTGAGGCACATAAAATTCACTGAGCTCTTGGTTTCTGCTGGGGTTTGGTTCCACCTCACCCTGCATTTGCCAAAATCCATGGATGCTTAAGTCCCATTATATAGCATGATGTAGTAAAATGGTATCCATTATATAAAATGGCAAAATCAAGGTTTGTCTTTAGGATGTTTCATTTAATATTTTCAAGCAGTTAATGATTCAATCTGTGGGTATGGAAGATTAATTTGAAGAGATTTTAAACATGGTTTATAGACAAATATCCAATCTGGAGTTTTCATTTAGTTTCATGCTTGTCTTCCATTTCTTTTCGTATTATAAACAATATGAATCAATTGTTACCTACATGTTGAGCATTGATTTCCAATTCTCACATTAACTTGAGACCTAGGTTCATTTACGTTTTTGTTGTGTTTAGCATAATATCTCAGTTGTTATCTACTGAGTTTAGAGTGGTTATTAGCTTTCGTTATATTTACAAAGGAGATTTTGCTTTTTTTTTTCTAGAGAAGCCCATTTCCCTACAGCATTTCACAGATGAAAACTGAGATACAGGGGACTAGGGACTTCTTCACACTAACCCTCCCCCCTCCATTTTGTTCCATTTTGCCAGCAATAGCCAGTGAAATAGCATGGGTGTAGGGTGACACATGGCACCTCATGTGCCCTCCCTCCTTCTTCCATCAGATGGGGGAAACAGGACAAGGCACATTGGTGCTGTGTCCCTGTCCCCATCAGATGGTGGAAAGGGTGGCTCATATAATCCAGTTCAAAGCAGATAATGAGGACTCTCTGCTTTGATAATCTGTATTATATGGCAGTGTGAAGGGGAACTTAGTTAGGACTGTTCTTGTCAAATTGGCACAGTTTGGGGATATGGAAGAATTGGCCTGAACTGATATAAGTCATATTACATAAGAGGAATAGTCTCTGTGTACAGTGGGTCTTTGGTATCTTCTAGGATTTGGTTCCAGGGCCCTTATAGATACTAACATTTGTGGATACTAAAGTCCTATTACATACAGTGACATAGCAAAATAATGTCAAGGTTTCCTTTTAGAATTTTTTGAATATTTTCACGCTACAGATGTTTCAATACATGGTTGTGGAATGAATGGATATGAGCCAACTTAATTTTGCTTTGAGAGTTCCCTACTATTGTTAAACATATACTGTTTGTTGCATTCCTTTGGTCTTATTTGAATTTATGGACCTTTATAAAAGACCTTGCTCTTTCAACTGATGTAATGTATTTTGATAACTAATGCACAACACTAGCTATTTTGGGTTCAGGTGGCTGCAGAAAAGAGGCATGTGAACTAGCTGAGCTCTGTTTGGGGAGAATCATTTTAATTATTGATTAAGAATTGAGTGCCCCTGAATTTGCATTGAGTTTTCAAGGTGAATCAGAAAGTAAAGCTCTCTAATTGGAAGCAAGAAGAGCTTTAGTAAAATTAGTGACATCTGAGGAGGAGGGGGCAGAATACCCTGAAAATTTTCAGATTGCCAAGGAGATTCATCAGCAGTCAGATCTGAAGGAAATGTCAAGGTTCTTGTTGGCATCTTAAGGAATTTTGAGGAAGATAGTAATCTCAGTAAGACTGGCTGATGTCTTGGTGGAAAGAGCAAGGCTCATGTTAGCATACTAATATGCTCGAAAAAAGCATTTCACAGGTATTATATTTTTTTAAACTGCAAAATCAAAAGCTGATCATTTTTATTTTTAAAATGGTATCTTTCAGCACCCTCCCCATACACACTCCAGTTTATTCGTACCAAACTAACATGTGGCTGAGTGTGGGTGGGTCTGACTGACATAGTACATATTCTTCATTTCTGACACATCTTAATCTGTTGGTTGGGTGTACATTTAAGAGGAAGCTGAGAAAAATGAGGCTATGACTAATGAAAAACTTAAGCCATGTAGAAAGCTTCCTAAATAGCGCACCTCTTCAGATGACTAGGGCAAACTGTTTTCTGAAACTCTTATCATTTATTGTCTATAGAAAACCAAGTGCCACACCATATCCCAAAATCCTAGTTTTCTAAATGTATGGTGTGTTCTGAGATGGTGGTGGTGGTTAAATATGCAGCCATGTGAAGTCTTGGCCTAGTTTTTATTTCCTTGTTTGCTTTGTTGCCAGTTGGACTGTTCCATTTTGCCAAGTTTAGGGGAGAAGCTTAGGTTCCCCCTAGAGGCCGAGCTCGGTTGGTACAGCCCATTCTGACTCAGAGCCAGAATGGGCTGGTGATAGAACTTCTTATTGCATTCTTTGTTGGTCATAGCTTGAAGTTAGTTAGCCAGAAAGTGTCTGGTCTGGCCTAGCAATTTGAACAGGCCATCCTTAGCACATATTTGCCCCAGAGTTCATAGATAATACATGTTTCATAGAATAGTTATATTTGCCTTATAGATAGATAGTTCATATATTTGCCCCAGAGTTCACAGATATACATGCCCCATAGATTATAGATTTGTAAATGTTATAAAGAATAGTTATATTTGCAATAGTTTCTAGATTCTAGAATATGCCATAGAATAGTTATACTTACCTCATAGATTAGAATATATTTGCCTCATAGAATAGTTATACATGCCCCAGAGTTTATAGTTTGTTACCTCAGAGTTTATATTTCACTGTTCTAACTCTATCAAATTTGTTACCTCAGATTTACACCTTTGTACCTTGTTTTAATTCATCTTGATTGTTTAGTAAACTCAATTGTTTGAATTTAGTCTAGCCTCTAGTGTTTTATTTTGAGGTATTAAAGTAATTTAGGACATGCCGATGGTCACTGGGAAAATAGCCAGACACTTTTAGTTTTCTCATTAGATCTTCCTGGTGTGCCATCATAAGCCATCACCTCTTCCTTGTTCCAAAATATTATGAAGTCATTTGATTAGATTATGCAGTCCAGATTTTCACTTTTGTAGATCTGATTATTCACTGCTTTGATTGCTATGTTCTCTCTAGGAATCTCTAGGTCCTCCAGTACAATTCTATTCAACTTCACACAGGGGCATCTACAGATTCTTACAGAGAACACTTCTCTAGACATTTTACATCTTCCAGAATGATTCCATTCCAATTTCCTCTAGACTCTATGAAGTTGATCATAGAATCTAGAGATTCCTAGAGAGATTTTCTCTCAGGTTTTTTTTAAATGATTTTTTAATTCACATCTATCCTACTTTTACTGCACCCCAAATCCAACCAAATGTGGAGGGCTGACTGTATTATTCATCTAAAACATGCATATACACTATTAATAAACACACAAAAAGAATGAGAATAAAATCATGGTTAAGAGGTTAAAACATAAATCACATAAAAATGTTCCGGATCAAAATGTTTTTATTTTTATCCAGAACCTAAGCAACAGCAGTGTTGGTAACATCTTTAGGAATGGCATTCCATAATAGGAGCACCACAAAGAAAACAGACAAACACAGTTTCTCTTCGATATGGTTTTGAGGGCTCCATATGAACATCCCAAAGTTTGCATAAGCCTATCAAGAAAGGATAGGAGGATGTTAGAAAAATTACAGTGTTGCTGGAAAGACTTTGGAATCTTTAGCAATTTATAAGATTTCCGTGCTAACAAACAAGGTCTGACAATCCTGTTTGCTTGGTCAAGATGCTTGATGCTTTTCATGACACATCAGATAACAGACATTTACCCCATTGTATTATTTTTCTCTAGCTCTCAGCAAAGAGTCCATTAGATGTTTCTTTCAGAGGCCAGGTTTGTTTTAAATGCTTGCTAGATGTCAGGATCTTATGGAGTCATACCACTCATACAATTAACTATACAGGCAATCCCCGAGTTACAAACATTGGACTTACACATGACACATAGTTAAAAATGGAGGCGAAACAAGAGGAAGTGAGAGAAATCTGCCACTAAGAAGGGAAATTCACTCATGAAAGAGTTATCATGGGGGAAAGGTATTTCAACTGAAGCTTTATCACTAATCCTTGTTTAAACAACAAACCACATTTTTCAAAATCCAGTTGTCACAGGGACACAAAGTGTGGTGAAATCTGAATGTGGGCACAGACAGCAAAACAAACACCACTATTAACCCTTCCTTATGCTGGCCAAAGCTAATACGTATATTACAAAAGAATGTCCTGATTTTAAAATTCATGGTAAATGTTTTAGTGAATATACGCATATGAAACTTACATCAATGTGAAGGGGAAGTCTTCAAGTTTTTTTCTGCACTCATACATGCTGCCTGGAAGGGGTAATTCCATGAGCTGTCACCAGGCAGCATTTGCGCATCTGGCACTGCAAAATGGCTGCAACCCGGCAAGAGAAGGCATTCTGTGTCCTACAGTTTCAAAGCACTAAGTCTGTAATTAATGTGCAATGGCTTTTAAAACATGCTATCAGAAAGCAGTGCCAGATAGAAAGACGATTAGATGCTGGGTCCGACAGTTTAAAGAAATGTGATGTTTGTTCAAGAAGACATCATCTAGCTGCTCGCATGTGCCCAACAAGATTGTGGAGCATGTATATCAGAGTTTCCACAATAGCCCACAAAAATCCATGAACAGAGCTAGCCAGGAGATGAGGATACCTCTACCAGTGGTGCGGAAGGCGCTCTGGAACTGTCTCTGCATGCACCCATATTGCCTGCAGTTGGTACAAGCTCTCATATGCAATGACCGCGTTGTGCAATGTGATTTCTCCACTGCCATGCAAGAGGAGATGGAAGATGACAACTTTGCTGCAACACTCATCTTTAATGATGAGGTTATGTTTCACCTTAGTGGTAAGGTGAATCAGCATATCATGCATTTCTGGGGGACTGAACATTTCCATTTGTGCTTTGATCATCAGTGTGATTAGCCAAAAGTTAGTCTGCTCTGTGACCCCTTTTGTATGAAGGTGTATGGCCCATTCTTCTTTGCAGAAACCTGTGTTCCTGGGATGTCATACCTGGACATGCTCAAGCAGTGATTAATACTGAAACTGATGGAAGACTCCCACATGTTTGTCTTTCAGCAGGATGGTGCTCCACCCCAATTTCACTGTGCAGTTCATGACTATCTGAATGAAAACCTACCACATCTCATATAACAAAGAATGATAGAAATATTTTCTGCTGCCCCTTCATCCTGCTGATCTAACCCCCTTTAACTTCTTCCTGTGGAGACATGTTAAAGATGTGGTGTGCCTGTGACCATAGATGAGCTAAAGAGATGAATCACCATTGCAATATGTGTGGCAGGAGCTGTACTACCATTTAGATGTGTACTGCATTTTGAACATCTTTGAGTGTGGGGGAAAAAAACCTGAAGGCTTTCCCTTCACATTGATGTAGATTTCATATATGTGCACTCACTGAAATGTTTACCATGATTTTTTGAAAAGGTACCCACACTTTCCATCCCTTTACCCTGTATGATGGGGAAAAGGGTGGTGGGGCAACACACATTGCTGCCCTTTCTTCCATCTGATGGGGACAGGGACAGGTGACAACTCACCCTGTTCCATCCGACCATGTGATGGCAGAAGGAGGGAGGAAGCACAGGTACTACGAGCTACCCTGCATGCCTTCCCTTTGTATAGAAGTTCTGGAGTAGAGGAAGGAATTCCCAGGAATTGTAGGGTCTAGATCAGTGGTTCTCAACCTATTGGTCCCCAGATATTTTGGCCTTTAACTCCCAGAAATCCTAACAGCTGGTAAACTGGCTGGGATTTCTGGGGCAAAACACCTGGGGACCCACAAGTTGTGAACCACTGGTTTAGATAAACATCCACTTGAAAAATCTAGCATGTTTAGAAATGTGTGTGTTGCCATAATGTTGAGAAAGGTTGCATAAGGAAGGAGCCATTTTTCTGCCATTGAAAAACCTTGGTATATTATGAACTTGAACTGCTCTGAATCATGTTCATTTTCATTGATATGAGGATTTCTGCAAGAGTCTAAGGGTAAAATTCTATGATCCATTTTATGTGCGAATTTAAAACAGATTATTATATTAGCCACTTCTGGATTTATAGATAACACAATCATTGCAGCACAGCTGATGGTTAAACTGTTGATGGAAAATGAGGCAATGAAATTACCATAACTTCTGTATACATGCACGATATCCATGGGCATGGTGGAGTTTTGCATTAATGAGGTCAAGAAACAAATGGGGAAGGAGGAGACCACTACTTGTTTCTCTGGTTATCTAATAAATAAGTACTGTAAATAGTAGAGGAACAGAGAATGGCTCTATTGCTCAAGTTCAAGCCATTAATGAGAATAGATATTATGAAAGACTAATGAAACAGATGTGGTTCCCTTTCCCTATCTCTTCAAATGGAGGAATTGCCAAATAATCTGGAATATGTCTTGAGTCTCATTATCATTTTCTGGCCACTTTGGCAAACAATTCATGATGGCAATTAAACCCAGACAAGCAAAGTTAACCTTAATATTGCACTTATGAAAACTACTTCTTTGGAATCTCAAGATATTTGGTAATCTTTCAGGTTATATATTATATAGAATCATAGGTATAAAAATATATGTATATATGTTCCATTACGTCATCTGTTGACATAAGGTGACCCCACAAATTTCACAGGGATTTCTTAGGGAAGAAATGTTCAGAGGTGATTTTGCCAGTTCATAGGCCTGTCAATGACCGGGTGGTGAGCGTTCATCCCATCCCATCACATCGCATGTAAGGCATTATATATTAAATAAATTCTAGTGCATGGCAAAAAAGATGTTACACTGTCATAAGAACTGACTGTTTGCCCCTCTTCATTTCTTCAACAGGCTTTTAATAGTTAATACATAGAGGAATATTGCCAACGTGCACTGCATAATTTTAATTATCAAATTTTAGTCATTAATTTAATCAATTAAGAATACCATATCTGTTGTTGAATAATTATATATCTCTAAATAAACAGGCATGCAAGGTTTAATCTTGAAGCCCTTTCTTCACATGATGGAGACTGGTCAGGATTAGTTTTGACATATTCAACAAATATAAAAAGGCCAATGAACTAAGCTGATGAAGAAAACATTCCATTAAAAAGGTGAGTATCCTTTATCTGAAGTGCTTCGGACTAGTAGTGCTTAGGATTTTAGATTTTTTAAAATTTGGGATACCTGTATCTGTATGTGTATGTGTATATATCTGTATGTGTACACACACATATACGCATACATAATGCAAAATTTTGGGAGCCAATATAAATACTGAATTCATCAATTTTTTTGTGCACTTTACACACATAGCATGAAGGTAATTTTATACAACATCTTAATAGTTTTGTGCATGAAATAAATTACGTGTACACTGAACTATCAGAAAACAAGGTATCACCATCTCAACTCATGTGAACAATTTCGGCTTTTGTAATATTTGGGATTTTGAAATTCAGATAAATGATATTCAAAATGTACATTGATAAGGCTTTGGAGTCCAATGCTACTCCTTTTAGCATTCCCAGTGAATGAACTACTCTAAAATAAAATTTGATGGATTCTAATAAAATAAATCTCATGTGAAAAATTCAAAATATGAATTCCTAATGATTTTTTTCCAAAAAGATCATTAAACAATGTGCAAAATAACATATAAGCCATAGGACAATGGTGCTGATTTCTAACGTTTTCCCTACCACTGTATTACAAATACATCAAAGCTTTCTTTTGTGAGATTTTCTCTGTAATGTGGAAAATGAGAGCTGAGAATGCAGTCAGTATACATTATTAAAAGGGGGGAAGAACTCTTAAATCAATGTTTCATGTTTGGGTATTATTTCCCCTTCCACAATCATTCAATGTGGCCATTTTTACCAAATTGGAAATACCATCTAATTATAACATGTACAATTAAAGCAGTATTGTAGAGACATTATGCAGCAGTCCTATCAATTAGAAATATGGGTTGCTTCATACATCCTTTTGAAGAATATAAAGTCTTGCTGGATTCACACCATTAAGACAGAAGGAATTGGTTTTTTAAATGTGTGTGTGTGTGTGTGTGTGTGTGTATGTCTGACAGTAGATCCATGCCTAGGAGGAAGGAAACAAAGTAAGAAAAATACACACCAAAAGCAAAAGTGATTACCAAAGGTTAACATTAGGCTTGGGTAACCACGGAAAAATTTGGTTCTAAACTCATTTCGTTTTTAGGGGGGCCCTTGCATTTCGTTTTTTAAAGAATTCCGAAATTTTCCTTTAAAAAAGTTCGAAATATACGAAATTTCGTAAAATTACGAATCGATTCATTAATGGCGGATGCGATTGCGCAATATGCTAAAAAACCCTCCAAATGGGACAGGGGGAACTTCTGAAGCTTCCCTCTCCCTCTGTTGTTGACTGTTGGTGTGATAATTTATTTTTGTATCACTGATAAAACAAACAACTATAAAACTTGCACTAGACATACGGAAATAATTACGAAACAATTACGAAACAATTACGAAACAATTTTGAACCAATTATGAAACAATTACGAAACAATACGAAATAAATTGGAAAAATTGTTTCGATTTTTAAACAGTAGTCCTGCATGACTCAATATTGGGTCGTAAGCTAATTTAAATACGAATTAATAACAAATTACGAAATTAACGAACAAAACCGCCCAAGCCTAGTTAACATCAAACAACAGTTTAGAACAATACTGTGTACATATCATAACAGAGTCTTAGAATTGGAGGGGAACACAAGGGCCCTCCAATCCAATGCTCTGCTATGCAGAATTATACTATTACAACACTCCTGGAAGATGTTCACTCAACCTTGGTTTAAAGACCTGCAAAGATTATGAATCTATCACCCTCTGAGGCAATCTATTCCACTGTCAAAAAACTCTTTTAGAAAATAAAACTCATTAATGCTTTGCTGGGATCTAATTTGAACCCACCGGTTCATGTTCTAGTCTCTTGAAGAAAAAAAACTGGCTCCATCTTCTGTATGATGTTCTTTCACAAATTTCAAGATAACTGTCATGCCTCTCAGTCATCTCTTTTCAAGCTAAACATATCCAGCATCTTCAGTTGTTTTTGTAAGGCTTGGTAAGATTATTGTAAGCCTGGACATTGAAAGAAAACACCAATTTCAACATAAGAGGACTAGTTAATGAAATTATATGATCTTGCTGAAATTGATACATTAACTTTCTTAATTAGACAACAAGTGTGTAGTTTTCTGTAAGACTGAGAAGCTGTAATGGTCTTTTTGAGGTACCAATAGGGGAAATTAGCAACTGAGGAATTGGAAGTTTAAGAATAAGATTATATGTTAAAGAGGGTGTTGAATAATATGTAACTGCTATAAACAAATGTATAATAAATGTAATAATTATGATAAACTAATAAAAATATTTTTAAAAAGGAATTGGAAGTTTAGTATAATAAGTACTACAGCGGGCTCTTGATATTTACAGGAATTTAGTTTGTCCCCTCTTATACCAAAATACATGGATGTTCTAGGCCTACTATATACAATGGCAGAGTAAAATAGTGTCCCTTATATAAAATAGTGAACTTCTCAAATGGGAGTGGATGCTTTTCCCCCCTAAAATATTTTTGAGCCATGGTTTGTTAAATCCATTGAGGTACAGAAACCAATGGCCAACTGTAGAAGTACAAGCATAACACACATCTACATTTCTGTTTCTTCTATGTATAGTTGTTACTAATTTCTTTATATGTATATGCAGTGTTATGGTGTGAAAAATTGTTTTAAATATTTTTTTTAAAAAATGTCAAAATGTGGATTTGCTTTCTTGCAGCCAAGAAATGGCTATGTCTGTGCTAATTTATGGATAGTGTTAAAGCAGCTTAACTAGCTTAATTCACTTAGGGGTTTTTTAAGCATACCGAAGTGGGCCCTAGTCCTTTTGTGTTGCTACTTTCATCTCCATTGTTGTTGTAGTATTTCTGACTTTTGCTTTCCAGAGTCTACATGGGATACTCCAATTTTAATTTCCAATTTTAATTTCCAAGGTAAGGCTATAATTCTCTTCCGACTCCAATGCAAGGCTACCAGCCTTGCTTGGCTTACTGGCTTTCACTGAGCCTGTTGTCTGGGCTTTCTTCTTCTCCTTCTTCATCACAGTAGGCCTTTTCCACGTAGGATGTGGCAGCACAGTTATGAATAAATGTCTTTTAAATTGTAAGGTCAATGTGCACATTAGTCTCCTTAAGAAGTTGTGAAACAGTGATTTTGAAATTTCTGCTAACATAATATAACCTGGGCTTAATACCCAGTTTCACTTATTCATACTCCAAAATAAATTTCCTCTAAGAAGTGATTGTGGGCTTTTTAGGTCCACCAGTACTGTTTTATCATATGCCTCTGGACTGAGTATATTCAAAATATAAGGTTCGCTGTCATCCATAGTTTCAGATACCCATTTATTTATTTATTTCCTTCATTTCTACCCCGCCCTTCTCCCACAAGGGGACCCATGGAGGTGAAAGGGTCCTGGAATGTATCCCTTATGAATATGGAGACCATATTGTATTTCCATATATATTGGAGTGGGCAACCAGTGGAATTGGGGCAAAGGATATACAATATATATGCAACTTTCAATGTTAACTTATCCAGCGGAGATGGGCAACTGTACCCCTCCAGATGTTGTTGAACTGTAACTCCAGGACCCTTATCCTGCATAGTATAGTGATGAATCAAAGAAATACAGCCTAGATGGCTGCACTTTTCCTATCCTTAATATATAGAAATAAATCTCCAGAAGTCATTATTAGAAAAAGTAATAAAAGCAGAAAGTGTTCATGTGGTTGTATCATTCATTTCTCGCAAATGGAAAGGAAGGGCTCTCATGTATATATTGATCTTCTGCCAGTCCATTTCCAGATTGGAGAGTAGTCTGTGGCTACAGCTTCCTGGAAGAGTTTTTCTTCCCTTGTTATTACAGTCATTCACTGGGCATCATATCAAAGAAGTTGCTATTGGCTCTCAATACTAGTGTAGCTGAAAAGAAAAGATTTTCCACTGAGTAAAAAGCATAGAACAGTTGCTTAGTAAACAACTGCAAGGTCACTGTAGTCAACAAATGCAAAAAAAAAATCTTATTCGTATGAAGTAATTAAAAGTAAAGAGCCCCAGGAATCCAGAAGCACAGAACTGCAAACTGTATCTGGATTGGATTTGTTTCAAAATATTAGCATTCAGAAATTTGTCCACCAAACAAAGCTGCACTCCTGCGTTTGATATTCATTCCTATTGAATTCAATGGCTTTACTCCCAATTAAATTTCATGTCAGAGTAATACTATGAAGAAATGTAACATTAGACCCTACATATGTATTTATCTGCTGAATCATTCTTTCTCAACGCAACAGCACATTAGATATTGATTTTTCAGCACAGTAGAGAGAAAACATCAGTAATTATTTGTCCTTGCATGCAGGGATGGAATAACCAAAGATTTACATCTCCAAACTGGAGTGGACAGAATCAAAATTTTGATTTTAACAAAATTACTGGGTGCAGAACTGGAAATGGGGTAGTTAGCTGGAACTACTTACCCTGAATTTTTTTCCTCATGAGATTTTAATAAATCACCTGTACTGCCATAGTATTGCAAACCATGGGTGCCATCTGCCAGCTTTCTTATTTCTAGGCAGTGAAACTTCATTGTGATTCTTCATACCAAGGGGAGTAGTGTGACTGCAAACATAGTGCTCATACACACACATGAAGCAGTAGTGAAAAGTTATCCACACAGTTTAATAGACATAAACATACTGATGGATTTTCCATGGAAATTCCAAGCTCACAAAAAAACATTGTTTCTATGTAATTCTATGAATAAATGTTATATATGCCTTGATTGAAGCAAAGAGCTAGCAGCTTATTAGATAAAGGTACCTCATACCCAGGCAACTATCTGATTTCAGTAAACAAGCATCATATGTTCGATTTTTTACCAAATGGAGTTTTCAAAGGAAAGGCAATAAGCCTGAGCTTAAAGCTTGTTCTTGTCCGGACACTCAATACAATATGAAAAATATTGATTGGAGAGATGAACAAACTATTTCCCGAGCTAGAGTGGCATAATGGACCTTCATTCAGTTTGCCCTTAATAAGATTTGCCTGCACTTAAGAGCACTGTTGACTTTACTTCCCACCCACCCCCACTTCACTATTGCAATCACATCTATTTCTCTATCCATCTAAACAAAGCTCAGAAAATCCTTCCTCTTCACAAATCCATGTTTATTATCCAAGGCTCAGTGAACCTCAGAATATGTCAAACACGTGAAAAACAGGCAAGAAAAATGCCATGATGGCAATATGAAAGGGAAAGCAGTTTGCTCGTAACACTCTAGATCGATCCATCTTCTTTCTCCTATCACATTAGAAAAAGTTATATATGTGATTATATAACAGACTCAGCCAGCATCTAAAATGCTAAAGGAGAGGATAATGCCTGGGTTGGGTTGGCTGCAGTGTCCACCAGCAGTTTACCACTTTTAAAGCTGTTAACAGTGGGGGTGACTTGCAGGTCTCTGATACATAGAGTTGCCATAAATTAAAGTCAACTTGACAGCAGCTAACAACAAAATGTCGTTTAATGTTTTGTCCATTTATTTTATTTTATTTGAATGTATCTGCATTTATTTTATTATAAGCTGTTTTGTGTCTCTAACTTCTATTAATTTATCCAGTTATCATTTTCAGCTGCATCTAGTGACAGTGTGTTCTAGTTTCCAATAAAAACTCCAATCAAAATTAAGGGCATATCCAATTCCATACCTAACGGTTAAAAATGTTAAGGGCTACAGTCTTGCTGGACAGTTAGAAATGAGTAGCTTAGAGGTACACACTTGTGACTGTTTTATAATCAGTTTCCTATATATATCCCCTAATTTGAGGGCTACATAGGGACTCTAAAATGCACCCAGCCCCCATTACTGAGCAACAGCTGCTGTGATCAATGAAGGTCTATCCTCTGCCAGTCAGGAAGTAAGACTGATATTCTCCTGTGAGTGACTCGTAAATAAAGGCAAATTACAACAATGGTCCTGCTTCGGTCTATCCCGTGATAAGGTGGGACTGTTAGCTGTCTCCCGATCAACAGGAAAGCAACTCCCCAACCATCAATATGGTTGTTGCCAGGTAAGTAGTGGGGAAGTGGGGAATTTGGGCTGGGATTCATGGTATAGCACTACAACTATAATGCTTACTCATTCATGACTCCATGACTGAACTCTGGTCATTATGTTCAACTTACATTAGTAAAACTGACAATAATGTCAAGCAATTAAAGATTAAATGTCTGATAGAAGAAGAAAGTTTTAGACTAAAGTCAAAATGAACAGAATGAGGATTTTGGCAGATCATCCTAAGGAAATCATTCTACAGAGGACTGGCCAATAGAGACAAATCTCTTTCCCTTGAAGCTGTCCATCAGTCTATGGAAGCCAGAGAGTAACATCTGAGAATAATCCCAACAATCAGGCAGGGACATATGAAATGAGTTATTCCCTTTTTTAACTGTTATGATTTTAAGATGTTATCAGAAAATCATTTTGCAAGATTATGACAAGTATGAAAACCCAAACACAAAACTCCCAAACCTATTTGATTATATATTTCTACATGGCAGGGGGTTGGACTGGCTGGCCCTTGTGGTATCTCCCCATTCTACAATTCTATTACTCTATTTATTTATCTGGTAGCTGTGAATTAGGTGAGATATCGTTAAAATCTGATCTGAACAAATTCTACAAGCATCCCTACTCAGAGAACTCACTGATTGTAAGAAGAAACAAAGACTGTACTGCTACAATGTTCATTTCATCTTCAAAGTTCATAAAAATGAGTCTTAAGAAAAGCCACTGAGGAAACCAACTACCAGAAGCTCCACAGAGAAACTGACCTTATATTTTGAGAACCCTCCCTCTGAACATGCTTTACTGTCTCGCTAATTTGTCATGCAAAGGATTGTCATCATACACTGTTGGTTCTTGAAACATTTTGGCATGCTTTCATTCTAATTAAATTGGATATTTTTCTATAATCACATGCTCTAAAAGAATCCTAAAATGAAATAATTTTATGGGAAGCATTTTAGACAGTATTTTAAAACAAAGCATGCAAACCCATTTAAAAGGAAGATAAATAGAGAATGGGCTTGCCAGATGTTTTAATAACCAACCCCAATATTAAGTAGTATTTGCTTATAAGGCCAACACATATTTAGAATATTTGGACTACCAACCTCCCAGATTAACAGCGGAACTTATTGAGCATGGTGATATGCATACATTGACCAGGACTTGACTAGGCCAAAATTTCAAACCTGAGAAATGAAACAAGACTCACTGTATCGTCAAATTGTTTCTTTATATTTGCACATCAGCCCAAGCTTTCATTGTCAGGAAAGCTGTGTCTGGTAGTAAAACCAACAGAATGAGGTGGTAGTAAAACAGAGTCAGTACACTGGGATACACCACTTCAGGCTGCTGGTGGGTTGAGACAGCATTTTGACATGTATAATGCCAAACAAAACTGGGTCATTTGGGATGGAAGTAAAGAATGCTGGGTGAAAGGAATGACAGTTTGATAAGATTGAGCTTAACTTGAGATACTAAAGTCCCTATCCAACAGAGCATTTCACATCTCCTATCAGTTGTTGGGAGCCAAGAGAAGGAACAGGAGAGATACATTGGGCTAAAATTGTGCAGCATCTTTGCTATCTCTTCATTGCCATTTCCTTGGCTAATTCTGTAGGAGCTCTTACAGACAAAATCTTCTTTGGGCAATGTTCCCTTGTGTATTCCTTTTAGTCATGCTTATTCTTCACTGGACAAATGTTTTTGAGTATTTAAACTATCTAAAAATACTAAATAATAAAACATACTCTGATAACTGCTAATCTATATCTATGTTTAATAGATGAGGGATGCATCTTTATACATGGTGGTTGGCATAAGTTTATCCCTGTGACCCAAGGCTGTTTCCGTCATGTACCAAGCCATATCTCAAGATTACGTGGGTGTAGCATCAGTAAAAGCCAGTATTTAGCCGTAGTTGAAACTGCAAAACTTTCTTGGAGAAATAAGCACAGAATAATAGGTCATGAAGATTAACACAACGGGGAAACTAGTACATCTCATCCTAATTGTCCTCCTACAATGCTCTTCCTGTTTCCATTACAGAGCATTCTTCTCTCAAAAACAAAACACAATAAACTACACAATAGTTTTAAAGTAGCTTATGAAGAGATTTCATATCCTACTCCTTCTTGTAGTGAGACATAGTTCCACAGACATGTAACCCCCACTTGTAGCACAAGCTACTAACCAGGTTTGGAGACTTTTTTGTTGCCCGTGAGCTAAGACTCCTTTGTTATAAGGAGCATCCACATTATTATTTCTTTATTAATGCAACTTAACTTCATTAATGCAATTTAAGACCTCTTCACACAGGGCAGTTTGCCCCGTGTTGCTGCTTTGTTTCACGGCAAGGATGGGGCCTGCCATGTTCCATCACATGATGCAAGCCCCACCCACATTCCTCCCAAAGTGGAGGGGAAGCACTAAAAAAGCACTTTCTCCACCACTATGAGGAAAAAAGTATATTTTGGGTAGTCTCCAATGGAGCTACCTGCACTTTCCTCCCCTTTTCCTCATGTGATGGGGGAAAGGGTGGTTGGGCAATGCAGTGTGTTGCTGCCCTTTCTCCTATCTGATGGGGACAGGGTGCCAACATACCCTGTCCCATCCCCACCATGTGATGGGGTAAGGAGGAAGGGCATGCAGGGTGCCACCAGCCACCCCGCATGCATTCCCTCTTGTCAGTGATTGCCAGCTAACAACACGTCTTAAAAAGCGTGAAGGGGTCTTATGTGTGTTCATGACAGAGGCGATACTAAAACCAGGGACTTCCTTAGCTACTCTATTGTTTTTGCCAGCTCTCTGACAACAATACTCATGAATTATATTCATTGCAAATCACTTGGAGTGCTGTTTCATTGAAAAGTAGCTAATACGTCTATCCTATAAAATAAGTCTTAGAATGTAGTTTGTCCTTTCTCCAAGATCAAGATATATATTATAGCTTTGGGACATTGGATTGTTACAGATCTTTTTTTCAATTGTAGATTTACATTCCAATCCTTTACTTCTGGACTTCAAAAATAGCACAAAAGTAGCATTTTATTCTAGAAGTAACAGTACACTAGAGGAAAGACTGGTGGCATACAGGAAGATCTCTCTCTCTCAACCTCTCTCTCGCTCAACCTCTCTCTCTCTGTGCGTGTTTGTATCTCTGCTTTTAATGCCAATGATACAGCATGTTATCTTAGTTGCTCAAAAGTGGCAATAGTTGACAGCTAGGAGGATTTGTGCACAGTTGATATCATCCCATCAGTATCTCAAGCTCCCAGTGGAACTTCACCTGCTAGACATTAGTTAATAATCACTACATTTACAATAGACAATAGTCAGAAACCTCTGGTGATAATATGAGGAAAACAATCTCAGATGCAGTAGCCATGAAGAAAAGAACTGAAGAAACAGGCTACTTGGAACGGACAGATTTTCTATCTGCTTACTGTTGCATAACTTTGGGCAAAGGGCAGTTGCTAAGAGAGTACACCAACATAATTCGGTCAATGGAACTACGATCTGTGGACCATGTCTACTATGCTAAATTCATACCCTCCCCTCCATTTATAAATTAGAGTTTAAGGGTGAGGAAAGTGTAGTCTATGGGTCAAATGTGCTCAATCCTGCCCATATCAACGGCATGAATTTCATTCAATTTTGGGATGAATTAGTTCCTCTGAGACATCTCTGCAACCTAAGGTCCCTTATACACTGTCATATAAAATCTAGATTATCTGCTTTGAACTAGATTATATGTTAGTGTAGATTCATATAATCCAGTTCAAAGCAGATAATGTGGATTGTCTGCTTTGATCTGAATTATATGGCAGTGTTGAAGGGGCCTAAGACAAGTGGCAGCCACAATGGCTAGTATTATATCACAATGAAAAATACCAGAAATTATTCTTATTTATACTAAGGTGGCCACTTACCTATGATGCAGTTAGTGCAAGTTATATTACAATATATTAATAAGATATCTAAGACTTACTTGGAAAGGACAAGAATTCTGCCTTTGTTGAGATGCCATTGTCACTTTCAGGGTCACTCTAGTATCCCCACATATTTAATCATTTTACCCTGCTTTATCTCATTTTGATATATGTCCTTTTTTCCCATAAAGCTTTAAGCAAGGCACTTTCCTTATATTATTTAGTCCATTGTATAGTCAGGACTCAGAAGACCCAAGTAGGCAGCTCTTAGTTCATGGCAATGAGACAATGTTCTCCATTGGAGAATAGATTAGTTTAGGAGGTGAAGGACAGAATTGATAACATATATAGCTCTGTTCTCCACTGTATGGGTTGCTGTGACATGTATGAGAGAAAACTCAGTTGCACTTAAGTACTACACATAGATTACTCATTGATTCGTTGGTGTGTGGACAGAATGCGTATCACTTGTGATTCTCCATCGTCTGCCACCCAGAAGTGTTACTTTACTTGGCTCTAATGGTAGTACCAGTCATGAACCACTATGTTGTCCTCAGTCAAAATTCCCAGTACAGTTTTGGTTGTGACACAGTGGTTCTTGGATAATTAACTATCATGTCATTGCACATGCATTTAACACTATAACATTTCTCTCTCAGGCAGTAGAAACCATAAAGAACAAAGAAACCCTTTCCAGCTGGAACCAACAGATTAAAAAGCATAACTTGCTAAATGAATGCATTTGGTCCTATCAGTACAGGCAGTAATCCTGAGACTGTAACTGCATCCATTCTAGGTTGTCCAGTAACTAAATAGATGAGAGGTGTTACTGGAAAGCAAATGAAACCAGAAGAAAATGCATCACACCACTTGGACAGCATGTTTACAGATGTTCCTTCCATCTGTGGATTTGTTTACCATGCCACAAGCAATTTGAAAAAATAGAATTGTATGTATACCAGGTGGGGTGATAAACCTCTATTTTGCTCTTATGTGCAAAAACCACATAAACGAAGACATTTAAAAGCTTTCACCTTTCCCCTAGGCAAGATTAGAAGTGGCTTTGCAATTTTCAGTTTTGTATTTTGGCATTTCTGTGAAAATTTCATGAAGGACATATACAATTTCCCCCTCACAAAATATATATCAAATCTTATATGCACTGACAATTTTGGAGGGGAGCTCCAAGACCAGAAAGTTTGCATGTTTTAAAAAAACCTGAATCATCATGTGACCTACCACACTAAATAAATATAGCCCATGTGAGGTCAATCAGGAGGTCATCAGGAGCCATCTATGTCCCAAATTCCATGAAGGTTATCAAGTACCTGAAACCACCATGACTTGCAACAACATCTGATAGATTGTGTATGGGCTTTGTATTGATCACAAGTAGGATTGTGCACAAATCCATTTTTCAAAATGGGCTCTGGCTGTTTTGGTTGTTTGGCCAGCCATAAAGGCACAGGCTCTGCCAAATGCCACAATTTTTTTCCAGTTGCAACAGACCATATGGCTGTCAAAAATGACTGCTTTTGGTTACTTTCAGCTACACATGGAGCATGGAGAGGCAGCCACACACCCGCACGAGATTTCCCTGTGAACCCTGCCTGGTGAGCTAATCAGAACAGAAGAAAGTCATAATGTGTCTTTTAGCCAAGCTGAGCTTCCATTTTTCTGTTGCAAGCAGGCTTCTGAGAGAGATAGATTGGTAATCTAAATTAATTCTCAGTCCTGCTCACAACTCTGCATGGCTTGGTTTGCTTTTTTGTTGAAATAGCAGCAGTTTACTTTCTACACACTTAAGAAACTGCCACCAATGTTGCCCTTCACATGACACAAGCTTCAAATGTGTGGTAAAGGACATATCTTACAATTTCTAAGGAGGTAATTTATATCTTTTTTAAAGAATGGCTAATACTCCTTCAGGTTGTGTGGCCCTCATGGAAATAAGTGTTTAAAAAGTGTGCCTCCCTTAACTCAGCTTTATTGAAAGGATGTTGAGGGCAAATGATCCCAGAAAGCATGGTTTCTTAAGCATGATGCCTTTAACCCAGGTCTTATTGAAGGATATAAGGAGAAAGGATTCCAGAAAGGATAGTTTCTTAAGCCTAATACCTGTAACCCAGGTCTTATTGAAAGATAGAAGGAGAAAGGGGCCACTGCTGCTGAGGGGTGGGGGGGGGGCTGCTCTTTCTAAGGTAAAAGGAGCAGCCTCAGCCACTTGGAGCATGAGGGGAGCCAGTGGAGTCATCGGAAAAGAAGCAAGGAGCTATGACTTCAGAAGTTAATGCTTATATCTACTCTTAACAGTGATTGATCTCAAGCTGTGTGGTACTCTAGTCAAGAAACATTACAGGAACTCTTATGTGCTTAGTTATAAGGAGAAAGGATCCCAGAATGGATGGTTTCTTAAGCCTGATGCCCTAAAATGATGGAAAGGGGAGTCTTGCCACCAATGAACTGGATCTTCCCAGATCTTTTGGTTGCCAGAACAAAAATTTGGATTTTTTCCTAAGCAAATTTGGGAGGCTTCCGAAAAACAAATCTGGGGGTCCACCGAAATCTGGATACCAAAAACAGAATGTTTAACCTAATTGCATACCCCTAATCACAAGTGGTCACAGTATGTGCATATTCCCCTGGAAGCTCATTAAAACTCCAGCAACTCACAAAGGCATTGCAAAATTTACATAAGAATCACAGCATGGTTGAAAACAGTGTTATACCTGTTTAAATATGATTTTCCATCTTTAACTAAGATAATGAGAGTAGGAGTTTAGGGAGGCTCTAATAGTACAAGAGTGTGGGAGGTCTGCATATGGTCTGTAAGCCATGGGTATCCTCATGAGATAGACCAGACTGAACTGATAATAGGCAGCTTTTTATGACATCTGAATCATTAGCTATTTAAGAGTAGGAGAAATGAATGTAGGCATTCCATCCCATCACTCATAAGAAATAATTATTGCAAAGCTGAGAAGTGTGCATGCTCATCATCTGATGACTGCAGTATGAAAGGTTGGCATATCCTTGACTCAGCTCAGTTATTGCACATCAAACATCACCAATTGTACTTTTATATCCACTCACACAATGTTTGCAATGGAACAGCTGCGCAGCCAACATAGTCACTGCACATTGTGATTGTGCATTGCATATTGAAAGTTTACACTGCTTATTGTGCATTTTATTATAGAAAGTATATTGTGCATTGCAGTTGGACATCATATATTGTGCATCATGTTTACACATTGTATTTTGATACTGTACAGTGGATTTTGTGCTTTGTACAATGTGTTGTACAATGCTGTTATTTTTCATTGGGGTGACACAGTATGC
Source organism: Anolis sagrei (assembly GCF_037176765.1). NCBI lineage: Eukaryota > Metazoa > Chordata > Lepidosauria > Squamata > Anolidae > Anolis > Anolis sagrei. The sequence continues at coordinate 142,500,518 of NC_090022.1, forward strand.
CTCCTGTAGTTATTAACAATATGCTGAGGGGATGTTAGATGGCAGCCATAGGTTGCTATTGTCAACAAACACAAAATATAATACGTTGAAGTGTTGCTCTTCTGAAATGTTTTACCATTAGTGCTTTTTCAAAGTCTTATATATCAATTGTATTGTCAATGTAAAGTTTTCCTCACTTTTCACCTACTTGCCAAATAGTCACAGCTATCTATGTCAAATACAGTAATTGCTGTATTTTGCATAGAGGGGAAAAATCTTGGACTCTTGTTTTTTTAAACTTACGACAAAGAATCAGAATTGTGAAGCTGACACTGTTGACGGTTGAAGCTGACACACAAGCTATGGAACTCAGAAAGAAATAAAATTGACATACAGCACTCTTTTCTACATGAGAAGATGAAGATGCCAGAGGGGACTCCTGCATGTATGGACATCTGCTTCCACTCATTCTTCAAGGATTCCCTTATCCTTTTGAGATCACCCAGGATCCATGGATCACTGGTCCACATACAGTGGATGCCTGCCCCCAGTGGACATGTTTCCATGCCATATCAGTAAACCTTTGTATTAACGGCTTGAAGGTAGGCTCTCAAATTATTAGTGTTATTGCTGCCTCTGAGATCCTTTCCACACAGCCGAATAAAATCCCAAATTATCTGCTTTGAACTGGAATATATGGCAGTGTGAACTCAGTTCAAAGCAGATATTGTGAGATTTTCTGCCTTGATATTCTGGGTTGTATGGCTGTGTGGAAGGGCCCTCAGTTTCTTCAATAGCATTTTTCTTCATGACACATGCATACACCCGGCAAACACACACACACAATTCCTCAGAAAGAGGCTGCCTGGACTGGGGCTGAATTTTATTTCAGCACTAAGCAATGGGACAGCATCTTTCACTGAACTAGATGGGAGTACATTTGTTGACAGGATGCAGGGCAGATTGGGGCAGGCCTTAATTCAATGAAATAGTAAAGAGATGCACTCTTCCTTCAGTCTCAGGTCTCTCTTCCAATATCTCACTGTCAACGCATTCCCAAAGTTCCTGGCTGAGGCAGCTCCTTCCATTTTGACAAAGGAGATGATTGCTTTTGACCAACACTCCACTATTATCTTCATTATCATGGACTCGGAGTGCCTGCAAGGAGTTTTTGTATGATACAATTCTTCAGAAACAAGGGAAAAGTACAGAATACAATATTGCATACAGCTTTCAACTCCATGGGAAATCTCAGCTTTCATCAGGTATACATACCTTAAAGCAATGTCTTGCCTGTGCACTCAGATGACAGAAAAAATCTTGAATAAGACTTCAAGTCATCAGTCCTGGTCAATAAATGGCCAAAATTGGCTTTTTGCCCCTCTTCATGGCCAGCCAATTTAGAATCACATCTCTTAAGGAAGGAAAGTGACAGAACAATTGCACAGTAGTAAAAGGTAGCCCAGTTTAATCCAATTGAACTTGCCTGGCAGAGTGTGAATGGGATTGCAACCCAATGTTGTCTAGAGTTTCTGTCCAACATAAACATAGTTTTCAAGTTCTTCTGTTGAAAAAATGAAAATGTTCTGGTCACTGTTTTAACGTGAAATAGTAGCCCTGATATTGTTCACACTCTTTGTTTGAATGTCACAAAATTACTGAAGCAGTGAGGAAGTGGAAGAATAGGTATACCTTTACATTTTTTAATTGCATTTATTTTGGACCGATAAAATGTATATATACATGGAGGAATAGTAATACATTTGAATACATGACTATGGAGCCATCTACTGGGCTTAAGCAGCCTCTCTTGAAAATACTAATATACTTGCATCTTTCCTTCGTCTTCCCCAGTTTGGATCTATCTTTTTAAAATCTATCTTATTTCAATCAAAATCTCCTTTTCAAAAATGCAGGGAACTTGTCCTTGACAGAGTGTCTTTAATAATCATTTTGCAGTGCAATCCTGTGTGTGTTTATTCAGAAATAAGCCCCCCTGTGTTCAGTGAGGCTTACTCCTGGGTAGGTATGTGTGTAAAGGATTATGCTCTTACTGTATGATTTCTTGCTTATGCAGATTTGTCATCCTTAAATTATTAACTGTGAGGAGCCATTCACATTTATGAGGACAGAGCTCACTGCTAGCGATTGTGCATGGGAGAATCTTCCATGATATAGTCACCAAGAGGAGTTTCTGTCTTGAATTGGCAGAACAATATTGCATATTGCACCGGATCCTTTCAAGAAAAATAGTCTAGTAATTACTGCAGTAATTTGAAACAGAACTTATGAAGAAGAGTGGGGAATTTTTCCCTTTAAGTGCTTTGGATTACAATCCCATCACTCCTTAATTAGTAATAGAAAGGGGTAGTATGTTGGAAGCTAAAACACTTGGAGGGCCAAATGCAAAGCTCAAAAAATAGAAGATGCAACTGCAGTTAGCAAACCAAAGCCCCTGTAGTAATCATCAATACTCTGATTGTAAATTGTAACATTACTTTAACATCAGAGTGTTTTCATTCAATTAAACAAGGGAGCCCTTGAACTACGTGATATCCTTCCTCTCACCTCTGGAGGTAGAAAAATAAATTTTTATCTATCTATTTATTTATTTATTATTTAAACTTATATGCCACCACTCCCCTGGGGCTCGGAGCGGCTTACAAAAATAGCTAAAATCTAACAAAATTTAAAAGCAATTTAAAACAATTTAAAAACAACAATATTAAACATTAAAAGCCTGTCGAAACAGGTATGTCTTACATGCCCTGTGGAAAGCTGATAAGTCCCGCAAGGCACGGAGTTCAGGTGGCAGAGTATTCCAGAGTGATGGTGCCACTGCTGTGAAGGCTCTGCATCTGGTTGCTGTTAGACGCAAGGTCTTGACACTGGGGACTTCCAATAGATCTTGGTCCTCAAAATGGAGGGATCTCTGGGGTTGGTAGGGGGTGAGATACATCGGCCCCAGACCACGCAAGGCCTTAAACCTCATTAGACGCACTTTAAACTAGGTCCACCGGGGGAGGGGGACAACAGCCTTGCGAACACTACTTTACCCATAATGTCTGGGAATCGCCAGAAGGCTAAACGGAGGGCTGCACAAACACAACAAGGACCAAGTACCAAAAGCACAATAATCCCAATTAAACAGCTCAAGGGAAGATCCCAGGGGCTCACATGTCTTTACACTAATGCACAGAGCATGGGAAATAAACAAGACGAACTCCAACTTCTAGCACAACACCACAAATATGATATCATAGCCATCACTGAAACCTGGTGGGATGACTCCTATCGCTGGAATGTAGATATCGAGGGGTATAACCTCTTTCACAGAAACCGAACAAAGGGGAGAGGAGGCGGAGTAGCCTTATATGTCAAAAACTCTTATGCTGCAGAAGAAATTCAAGACAGCAATCTGGGAAACCAGCTTGAAATCATCTGGATAAGAATCAAGGGAACTGGGACTCAAAAAGATGTCGTTGTAGGCGTCTACTACAGACCCCCAAGCCAGGAGGAAGATCTTCATGAAGTCTTCTGCCAACAGTTGACCAAACAGGCACAGAAAAGAGATGTAGTAGTCATGGGCGATTTCAACTATCCCGATATTTGCTGGAAAACAAACTCAGCCAAGAGTACAAGGTCCAACAAATTCCTCGCTTGCCTTGCAGACAATTTCATGGTCCAGAAGGTAGAAGAGGCAACAAGGGGATTGGCTACTCTTGATCTCATCCTAACAAATGCGGAGGACCTGATCGATGCGGTCGAAGTGGTAGGATCCTTAGGGGCAAGTGACCATGTGCTCCTGCAATTTGAGGTACAAAGGAAGGCCGAAACTAAGACAAGTCAAACCCGCATTTTGGACTTTAGGAGAGCTGATTTCCAAAAAATGAAGGAAACGCTGAGCAGCATTCCGTGGACACAGATACTAAAAGACAAGGGAGCTACGGATGGATGGGAATTTCTCAAGAGTGAAATACTCAAGGCGCAATTGCAAACCGTGCCAACAAGGAGAAAAAATAGGACAAGTGCAAAGAAGCCAGAATGGATGTCCAAAGAACTTCTAACTGTGCTAAGACACAAAAGGGACATGCACAAGAAGTGGAAAAAGGGAGAAATCACCAAAGAAGAATTCAAACAAATAGCCAACACCTGTAGGGAAAAGGTCCGCAAGGCTAAAGCAAAAAACGAGCTCAGACTTGCCAGGGACATTAAAAACAATAAAAAGGGCTTCTATTCTTATGTCAGTAGAAAAAGGAAAAACAAGGAGGCGATAGGACCTCTTCGAGGAGAAGATGGGGCAATGCTGACAGGGGATAGGGAAAAGGCAGAACTACTTAATGCCTTCTTTGCCTCGGTCTTCTCACAAAAAGAGAGTCTTCAACCTCAGCAAGATGGAGTGGATGAGGGATTGGAGGACATCCAACCCCAAATTGGGAAAGAAGTCGTCCAGGAATACCTGGCCGCTCTTAATGAGTTCAAGTCCCCAGGGCCAGATCAACTACACCCAAGAGTATTGAAGGAACTAGCGGAAGTCATTTCGGAACCATTGGCAATCATCTTTGAGAGTTCTTGGAGAACGGGAGAAGTTCCAGCAGATTGGAGGAGGGCCAATGTGGTCCCAATCTTCAAGAAGGGAAAAAAGGACGACCCAAACAACTACCGTCCGGTCAGCCTCACGTCGATACCAGGCAAGATTCTGGAAAAGATTGTTAAGGAAGCGGTCTGCAAACACTTAGAAACAAATGCAGTCATCGCTAATAGTCAACATGGATTTATCAAAAACAAGTCATGCCAGACTAATCTGATCTCTTTCTTCGATAGAGCTACAAGCTGGGTAGATGCGGGGAATGCCGTGGATGTAGCGTACCTGGATTTCAGTAAAGCCTTCGACAAGGTCCCCCATGACCTTCTGGCAAGGAAACTAGTCCAATGTGGGCTAGGCAAAACTACGGTGAGGTGGATCTGTAATTGGTTAAGTGGACGAACACAGAGAGTGCTCACTAATGCTTCCTCTTCATCTTGGAAAGAAGTGACGAGCGGAGTGCCGCAGGGTTCCGTCCTGGGCCCGGTCCTGTTCAACATCTTTATTAATGACTTAGATGAAGGGCTAGAAGGCATGATCATCAAGTTTGCAGACGACACCAAATTGGGAGGGATAGCCAATAGTCCAGAGGACAGGAACAGAATTCAAAACGATCTTGACAGATTAGAGAGATGGGCCAAAACTAACAAAATGAAGTTCAACAGTGACAAATGCAAGATACTCCACTTTGGCAGAAAAAATGAAATGCAAAGATACAGAATGGGGGACGCCTGGCTCGAGAGCAGTACGTGTGAAAAAGATCTTGGAGTCCTCGTGGACAACAAGTTAAACATGAGCCAACAATGTGATGTGGCGGCAAAAAAAGCCAATGGGATTTTGGCCTGCATCAACAGGAGCATAGTGTCTAGATCTAAGGAAGTAATGCTACCCCTCTATTCTGCTTTGGTTAGACCACATCTGGAATATTGTGTCCAATTCTGGGCACCACAATTCAAGAGAGATATTGACAAGCTGGAATGTGTCCAGAGGAGGGCGACTAAAATGATCAAGGGTCTGGAGAACAAGCCCTATGAGGAGCGGCTTAGGGAACTGGGCATGTTTAGCCTGAAGAAGAGAAGGCTGAGAGGAGATATGATAGCCATGTATAAATATGTGAGAGGAAGCCACAGGGAGGAGGGAGCAAGCTTGTTTTCTGCTTCCTTGGAGACTAGGATGCGGAACAATGGCTTCAAACTACAAGAGAGGAGATTCCATCTGAACATTAGGAAGAACTTCCTGACTGTGAGAGCCGTTCAGCAGTGGAACTCTCTGCCCCGGAGTGTGGTGGAGGCTCCTTCTTTGGAAGCTTTTAAGCAGAGGCTGGATGGCCATTTGTCAGGGGTGATTTGAATGCAATATTCCTGCTTCTTGGCAGGGGGTTGGACTGGATGGCCCTTGAGGTCTCTTCCAACTCGTTGATTCTTTGATTCTATGATTCTAGGTGAGTACCATCACTTTGAAAGTGATCCGGTGTTCAATTGGTAACCAATGCAGCTGTAGTAAGATTGGGGTTATGTGGCATCTCATAGGAATTCCCGCAAGAAGCCGAGAAGTGAAACTGGGATTTGTCTACACTGATGAAAATAACTGGTTTGATACAGCATTTTCCTGGTCTGCACTGACACTATGGTCACACACATCATAGTGCAGTTGTCATAGCCGATCTCACACATTTCCCCATGCGGCATCACCTTGGTGTTAGGGGGTGGACTGCATTTGTAATCCTTTGCATTATTTTCAATTCTTTGCATTATTTTAGTTTTTTTCTCTCATACATCTAAAAAAATTCTCAAGTTCAGGTATGCTAATGCTAATATGCTGATATGTGAGTATCCACATGCACAAACTTTCCTTTTAAAAAAAATTAACCTAGGAAGGAATAACTTCCTGTATGGAACACTTAGGTCCCACCTGCCAGTTCCGCCCACTAATTCTTCCCCACAAAGACACAGGTGATGATAGCGTGACTTAGAGATCTCTTATTCATGGGTAACCATAAATTAAAATTGGATTGATGCAATTGACAACCACTGCAACACACCTCCTTTGACTGAATCTTGCCACTGTGATAAGTTCACCATGTATTGGAGCTGACATCACACAAATAAAGTGTTTGAGTGCTCTGCAGCAACTTTAAAAAGGTGAAATAGTATCTTGGGTATCTGCATTATATGGTCAGTGTAAACTCATAATTCAGTTTAACTGCATTGAACATGATATGGGCAGCGTAGACTCATTATATGTTCCGAACTGCATCATATGGCAATGTTCCAGTTCCGAACTGCATCATATAGCAATGTAGATGGGACCTTGGAGAAGTAACTCATTTTTTTCCCAATTGTGAATCCTGAAAGCCTGCAGCACCAACATGATAAGTAAGTAGCACTGTCTGAAACACCAATGAAAAATACTGCTTTCTCATTAAAAGCAGAATTGGGTTCCAAACTTCTGAGTCATCTTGAAATCAAAAATGGCCCACAAAATAAAATGCAGAAGCTTCACGTGTAAAAAATTCCGAGCAATCATTGTTGTGAGCCAACTATGCTTGAGATTAATAGACCAGGGCTCTGGGGTATCTCTGACATTCACCCTCTGGCTCCAAAACGACAAGCAAATTGTACAAATATGTAACTGAGAGTTTCCCGAGCACTTGTCATTCTGTGTAAATAATGAGTTGGAATAAATACCCTGAAGGCAACAGATCCCATTTGATCTTGGAAGATAAGCAGTTTTGGACTTGGTTTGTGCTTGGAAGGAGGACCACCAAGGAATACCATATGCTGCAGGCTGTATTTCAGAGGAAGGCAATAGCAAGCTATCTCTGAGTATTTCTTGCTTAATGAAATTCTTATGTTCAGTGTAATGTTCACCCTATGAAATTATTTCCACCGTAAATTGTCAGATGACTTGAAGACACACACACACGTACATAATGAGGCTCATGTGAACTATGCAAAGGTTTGTGGGTTTATTTGCTTTTTCAGCTCGGGAGAGATTGGCATCAGACTCTTTTGAAGGGAAAAAACACTGAAATGTTTCATTTTCTTTGTGTTTCTCTGTGTCTTTTCCCTTCCCAAAGCCATGGGAGTATTTATTATGGCATAAATGATGAGAAAATCAAGATAGTGCAGGGAACCACAAACGTGTGTTTTGTAAATTGTCTCTCATACCGCAGCAACAGTGAGAGAAAAAGGAAAGCAATATGATGATTAAAATGACTATCAAACACTTACTAGCAAGACTGTATCTGAAACGGTGAAAATTACAGTATAAATGCTCCAGCATGCCATGAGCTTATTGAACACATTAATGCAGAGACACAGCCAATAGTTTCTCATACTGTATTTGTTCCCATGTTGATATACAGCTGCAATAACAGCTCTTGGCTGATTATAATAAAGTAAGATAATATTTTAACTCTTCTATGAGTTATAGATTGGGACCAGATACATATATTTGGCTACATTTCCAGAGCAGCTGTCAAGGCACCAATATAGAGCTAATTTGTTTCCTTAAAAATGAGAAGAAAGATGTGATTTCAGATGTCATCTTCATGATGAATGAGTTGCGTTCTGTAATCAGTCATCCAGCATAAACTATTATTTAGGAATATTGAGAAGAGAGCTGGCAAACATATGTTTCCCTTAAACAATGCACAAAAAGACTTTGGTGATACAGTGCTATTATCTCAATCAATGTTTAGAGTACAATATGCAGATTTATGCAGGTGTCGGTTTAGCTATAAATCATGGAAATATTTCCAGTTGCAATAACTCTAGTTTACAGGCACACACACACAATTAACCACTATATTCATCCTCTACAAATAAAAAAACAAAAAAAAATATCGAGCATTTTTCTGAGAAATTTGTTAGGCATCATCAAGGCCTTTGGATAACTTTTGGCCCTTACTTTAGAGACTCAAGTTTGAAACAGAAGAATGGCAAAGTCTATAAAACAGGAATGAAAGAAATGAATTTTCTCATACGCCAGTAAAACCAAACTGATTGCCTTCAGCTTCCTTTTTGGAATATGCTACTAGACTACTAAACATGGTCATAGCCAGCACTCAAATATAGTTTCTCCATCTACCGATTATATTAGACCATCTGTTCTGTCATTCTTCCCTGGTGAGAAGTCATCTTGCCCCAAATCTGTTTTTTCCTTGTAGTTGGTGTCATGATCAGTAGTTTTGGAAAGTTATTGTCCCTGCTGGCTGGGGGATTGTGGGAGATATAGTCTAATAAATAACATCTCTGTGCTCCAATGGTTTCATAGCTTTATTGTTTTATGGTGTTATGTTTGTATCTTACTGACATTTCAAGCAGTCATTTCCTAAAAGCTTGATGTATAGGCTAGGAATAAAAGGAAATCTCATGGGGTGCAACAGTCTCAACAAAAGAAGGATCTTGGCAGTTTTTGAGAGTCTTTGCAAGAAACTGCATGCCTTTTCTGCAAGCATTGCAAATCTGAGTATTTACAGATTTGCAGTGGTTGCAGACCATTTCTAAGGAAGCTGAATGTGCACAAAACAATGCATGAAATTTAAAATGCAAACACAAATTATAATGCAACTAATGGGATGGTAGGGAGAAACAAGCAGGAACAAGTTGTGGCCAGTGGTGAAAGGCCGCATAAATAAAGAAAATTGCATACATGCAAGAACATTGAGGAAAAATGTGCACATTTCCATGCCAGTAGAACATATAAAATCTTTGAACTTGACACAAAAATAGTATGGGAAGAAAATATAGGTGAGATTCAGAGAAACTCAACAAAATCAAGACTCGGGGGATTTTCACATCCCTGAGGTAGCTCTGCAAGTGATAATATTGCTTTCACAAGGTGGCATGGCTCTCATGCCGATTTCAATACATTGTATTCCTGTTAAAGGCACAATTGCAAGCTACGGCAGTTTCCCGCCCCCTTGCCTGTTCAGTAGTTGGCTCCCCAATCCACCACTGTGTTTACTAGGGCTGGGCAATTCGTTTCGTTAATTCGTAATTCGTTAAAAAATTAGTTAATTTTTGAATTACAAAACGATTACAAAACTTATTTTTAAACCTGGAAGTGTTTTTAAATATCGAAACGGCAGGCGCCAAAATTTTTTGTATTTCCGTCCATTTCGGAAATACGTAAGATGGCTGCCTGGCGATGCTTGCGGGGAGCTCTCCTCTCTCGGCGCCGGCTGAGCAAGTGAGCGAGAGGGCGAGCGAGAGGGCGAGCGGCGAGCAAGAGGGCGAGTGAGAGGGCGAGCGGCGAGCGAGAGGGCGAGCGGCGAGCGAGAGGGCGAGCGAGAGGGCGAGCGAGAGGGCGAGCGAGAGGGCGAGCGAGAGGGCGAGAGGGAGGTCTCCTTCTCTTTCTTTCCTTTTCTCTTCTTTCCCTCTCTCTCACCTTTCGCAGGGGGGTTCTGAGCTCTCTTTCCCTCCTGGTTGGAAAGGCAGCCCCCATTGTGCCCTTCTTTCTCAGCCATGGCAGAAGCAGATCAGCAGAGCCTTGGAAACGTCTCACTTGCTTCCTCTTCTCTCTCTCTCTCTCTCTCAATTTGAGGCAGGAAACCCCTCCATCCTGCAGCCATCTACACTGCAGCCTGGATGAGGTTTGGCACCACATTGGCTCAATGCTGTAGCATCCTGGGAGTTGTAGTTTGGCAGCCTGGGAAAAAGAGCCCCTCCTGGAAGGAACCCATCCTAGCGAGAGGGCGAGAGGGCGAGCGGCGAGCGAGAGGGCGAGCGGCGAGCGAGCGGCAAGCGAGAGGGCCCGCCAGAGTGAGTGCCTGCCTTCCCTCCTTAATAATAATTTCTCCTCCCTATTCTACTAAATTAATAATTAAATTTAAAAAATATTGAAAAAATATTGAAAAAAAAGGGCGCCATCTTTACAAAATGTTTTGTAAATATTAACGAAATTTCGTAAATACTGAACATTTTTAAGGGAAAATTTTGTAATTATTTTAAATATCGAAACAAAAAAAAACCCCAAATACAAATCGATTTTAGAAACAAATTTTTGCGTTGTTACCCAGGCCTAGTGTTTACAGATGCCATTCAAGTCTCAGGTTTATGATGGGTAACTAGAAGAGCCAGTAGTAACATGGAGAGTAGTGCAGGAAGGAACAGAATGCTAAATAAATAGTTTATGGAGGGATAGAAGGATCCAAATGTAGAAGATAGCTTGTGCTACATACCCAGTACTTAGTTTTTGCTTTGTTCAGAACAGATGTGGTGGTGACCAGCTATTGGCTGGCCAAGGACATAGATCAATGCCCTCTTAGGCCTCGTAAAATTATTTCCCAGCCAGCTGTGTGCAATTCTTTCATTTACTGGGATCCCTGCCTTGCTGTTCCAGTGCTTTCTTTATCGGTGTGTAAATCTACAGCAACAGAAAGACAAGAACTGCAGTACTTAAAGCCACTAAACTACTGCAGCAGTCACATAAAATACACTCCATTTTTATGTTCTTGTCCACAGTTCCATATTTTACAGGTTACTGCTCACTCTGTGGCCAAAGCAATCCAAGTGCAAGATGGTCCTTGGCAACCATTTGTTTCAATGAATGAAAATGTTCTCTCTGCTACAGTTCTGACGGATCCTCCGTCTTTAAGAGCTACATATTTATATTATAAAGAAAAATTGTTCTCAAAAAGGCTGCAATCTATAACACAGTTTCCAAAAATGAAATTATTTGTCATCCTGTCAAATGCTCCAAACCTTCAAGTTTTGGTAGCCCATTCTGAAAAAAACATAAAATAGTCTACACGGAGACTACAAAATCATGAATAACTTGTGGCTAGAATATTTGAATGACCATCCTCTACCATATGAGCCTCCCAGGAATTTGAAATCTATTGCATGTTCCAACATCTTGTGAAGTTATGTTGGTGGGAACACATAAAAGGATTTTCTGCAAAACCCCTACCCAAGGAAATGAAGCTGACCCCATTTATTTTAAACTACCAGCAGGCAGCTAATACAGTGCTGTTCTACATGGCAACTGAAACTTCTATCTTCATTCGAAGGTTGAGTGTTTTTATGAGCTTTTTAAGAATATTGCATTGTTACTTACATATTTGCATCCCTGTATTGGTTTAATTGATTCTGCTTGTTCATTGTCTTTGGAGCCCTTGGTGGGCTGGTTGATGATACAAAAATACCTAGGTACATATTAAATAAATACCAATTCTCTAGACATCAGAAGCAAAGCCAATGCTTCACTTGGCCCATTTGGATGCACAATGCCCCAAAGACTTGACATCTTTACAAACACATAGCTTTAGATATAGGCTGGATCTACACTGCCAAATAATGGAATTTCAGAATGCGTTTTAATTATATTAAACTGGATTATATGAGTCTTCACTTCCATATACTCCAGTTTAGTGCAGTTAAACTGCAGTATAAAGCGGTTTAGACCCAGTCTTACATGCCCCAGTTAAGTAAGCTGAGATCTGCATTATTCTCCTCGTGCCACTTCATCCCATCTTCCTTCATAGTGCACCCAGTTAACATTTAATAACCCAAATCCTGTTACAGCCCACAAGTATAACTTGCCAAGAGGAGAGAAGGGAAGAGAAGAGCTGGCTATGCAGAGGGTCTATAGTACTCCTTTTGAAGCAGTGTAGATGTGTGAGGAAGAAGAAGCCAATACAAATGACTGGGATCCAGTAATCCATATAGGGCTGGAGGCCTGACTATATTCATATGTTTTTGCTTTGGAGGCAGAACAGCTCAAAGCTCATGTCCACTAAGAGTAGGAAGACAGACACATTGTACAAACTCACAACACACTGACCTCACCCCAGGAATTCTTGATATCCAGCAAATTGGTTACAAATTACACACCAAATGTTTCAGAGACTTTCCTGCTGGCACCCACTATTCAAAAGTCAGCTCTCCAATTCTAGGTGACTGAATTTGTGAGCTTTAAAATAATGTGCTGCCTTCATTTTAGTATGCCTCAGCTATTTCTTTTGTATTTTGTCTTTTCCCTATGAATTCTTCCTGAAAAATACAGATAAGGAAACTACTTGACCACAAGGTGAGCCTGGACTGGCTTAGACTGGTTAATGAAGCAATAAATGGGATGACAGCTATGCAGGCAGTGATAAGCACGCGCTGTTGTTTTCTTTTAGAAGTTTTCCTTCAAGCTTTTAACCTACTATATAAGGCTTATGTGCATCCAATAAATAAGTTTCATCCACTCTTTTGCTTCATAGCCTGAGAGGGGTGTCACCCTTTGATCAGAAAGCTCTGTACTGTATGTGTTCCTTTTCTGAGTAGTTTCAGAGTTCATTAACTTGCACCTAGTTGGGGTCCAAGATACTGTCATTCCTCTAAGAGTGAACAAAATAAGTGGCATGGAATGTAAGGCTCATTTCAGGGCTTGTGAGAGTCCATCCACTACAGAACTTGAAGCAGGCTTTACCTTTACAGTTCTTCCTCACATTTACCAGCCAAGCTTAAGCTGCCTTGGAAACAAGGAAACCTTCTCCATATTGCTTTTTGGAAGAAAAAAAAACTTGACAGCCTTGTTGGGATGGAAAGATGAGTGCAAGCTGCACACATTTTTTTTTAAAAAACCAAATTACCTCCATATTCCTGTTACTTGGTCCAAGGAAGAGATAATAAGTCCCATGACCTTAGAATCCCAAAATGGATAAAGATGGGTGTCCAGGTGTGAAAGCTAAGTCACATACAAAAATCACTTTTTCCATATCTAGTGTCCCTACACTCAGACTTGTTTTCCAGTCTGAAATCTGGAGCCCATTCACACTATGTAATTAGTACATAGTACATTTAAACTTCCATGGTTTCTCCATGAAATTGTGGGATAGGTAATTTAGGGAGGGGCATTTAGAAATTTCAGCCAGGGAGCTCCTTTGGTTCTTCTTACCAAACTCTAGGATTTTGTAGGACAGGACCAGGACTGTATCCATACTACAGTTTGACACTATATTAACTGTTATGACTGAATGCTTTGGAGTTCTAGGATTTGCATATATTTACCCTTCTCTGTCATAGAGCCCCAATGCCTCAACAAACTACAAATCTCAGGTCTCCATGGGTGGATCTATGGAAGTAACAATGTTGCTAAGCTGCTATATTTCTGCAGTGTACATGAAATGACAAAGTGGAATAATAGTGCTTTAATGGGTTTGTGACTGGGCCCTCTAGAGAAGTACAGCAATACCCTGAGCCTTCAGTCAGTGACCTGTTTCAGTGTATTTCTTCAGATATTGAACAACAAAGCTCCATGTTGCAGTCCCTTTCTTGCATGCAGAATGTCCCAGGTCCAAATCCAAGCATCTCCATTTGAAGTGGAGATTAGGGGGCATAAATTAGTGACAATAGAAAGATATCTCCACTCAATAAGAATACAGAGTTTAGGACTATCTGGCCAAAAAGTTTGACCTGGCTTCCTTTGTTCAAGGCACCAGCAGAGTGACTGCACAGAGTCAGCCCTGTGCAAATATATTGTGTTTCCTTTGCAATCATTTTCACTGAGCCAGAGTCATTTCATTGTGTGAAGAAAGGTTTAGAAAATTCCTTCCATATTTTCACATTGGCCTTTCTAGGGCCCTGTGTGTGAGGAAGGAAAACAGAAGAAGGAAAACATTCCTTGGCATGTTTTAGCATGTTTATTTGAAGGCTTGAGGGGATGATACAAAAAGGAGGGTTCATGATCTACTTCATCAGGCTTTTCTGACACTTGAAAAGCCCCTTTTACTATTCCCGAGTCTTCAAAAAGTCTTCCCTTCCTTAGCACTGCATATGAGAGGGGAGTATATTTGTTTCAGCTGCCCTGTAAATCAAAGGAAAGCAACTGAATTTCAGTTCAGATCTGGGATTCGGTACAAAGAAGTAGGATTTAAATCTATCTTGGCTACATTACAATACAACCCAAGTTCATGAATCAGTCCCTGGATGCAGCTGGGAGGAAAGGGAGCTCTTGCACAGCCCTCCACTCCCAATGTTATTATGCCATCTTTTCTGCAGTGCAGGATGCCAATTGCTTGCAAGCTAAAAGAAAGAGTTATCTTTCCTTTTCCCTACAATCTCTGCATCCCTACCTCCTCTGCGGTTGCAATTGCTACCATGCCAGTCACTTGGTGGTGTTTAAAGACCAGAAGATTGGGAAAAGATTCACCAGCATCTGCATGCAAAGTAAAATCAACCTGGGCCCTCAAAAATGGCACTGTCTGAGTAACAGAATGCACCCATCTCCCATTTATGGTTGTGTTTGTAGAAAGGATGGGAAGCCAGTCACCTCATCCTGGGAACAGATGGGATAAGCAATGCCCAGTTTTGATTATCTCTACATCCCACCACCATTCCTGCAATTTATTGTCGAAGGCTTTCATGGCCGAAATCACTGGGTTGTTGTAGGTTTTTTCAGGCTGTATGGCCATGTTCTAGAGGCATTATTTCCTGACGTTTCATCTGCATCTATGGCAAGCATCCTCAGAGGTTGTGAGGTCTGTTGGAACTAGGAAAAAGGGTTTATATATCTGTGGAATAACCAGGGTGGGACAAAGGACTCTTGTCTGCTGGAACTAGGTGTGAATGTTTCAACTGACCACCTTGATTAGCAATTTTTGGCCTGGGGCAATCTTTTTTGGCCTGGGGCAATATTTGTTGAGAGGTGATTAGATGCCCCAGATTGTTTCCTCTCTGTTGTTTTGCTGTTGTAATTTTAGAGTTTTTTAATACTGCTAACCAGATTTTGTTTATTTTCATGGTTTTCTCCTTTCTGTTGAAATTGTCCACATGCTTGTGGATTTCAATGGCTTCTCTGTGTAGTCTGACATGGTGGTTGTTGGAGTGGTCAAGCATTTCTGTGTTCTCAAATAAAATGCTGTGTCCAGGTTGGTTCATCAGGTGCTCTGCTATGGCTGACTTCTCTGGTTGAAGTAGTCTGCAGTGCCTTTCATGTTCCTTGATTCATGTTTGGGCATTGCTGCGTTTGGTGGTCCCTATGTAGACTTGTCCACAGCTGCATGGTATACGGTAGACTCCTACAGAGGCGAGAGGATCCCTCTTGTCCTCTCACTGCAATTTTTAATATGGCATGGTCAAATGCATTTGACAGGGTCCTCTGTCCCAATATATCCCTCTTTTCTTCATCCCATCCACATAGGCATTAAATATTATTCTCATTCAGGAAGTGGATGAATGAAAATTCATTTTTTTCATCTGATAGAAAATCAATTTTTCAGACAGCCCCTTTCATACATTGTTAAATGCCCCACATTCTCTGACAGTTAATCATGATGCTTTTCATTATAAAAAAACCTTCACTTAATTTGGACATCTTCCAAGGTACTAATTTAATCCTAATAACACTTAATTGCTATGACTGCTGCTTAATACATGCAGTAATTCTGTGAGATCTCAGAGTATGTTTGTATCAGTACTGCTGTAGGGTATACTAGGTAGAAACAGAATATGAAAGTGTGGAGAGTTAGACTTGCTCTCATCAAGTATATACGGTAGTATGACTGACCCATCCACCACTCATCATAACCACTTCACTGATCCTATCATCTTAATGAAGGTCATGGCTATTCTGAGGAATGCAAACCAGTGTTGCTTAAACACAACTGAGATTATACAGCTGACAATAACCTTCAAAGGATGTAAGAAGCTGGCTTATCCTGATTTGAACCATCAGTCCATCTAACACAGCAGCTCTCTAGGACTTCAGACAGAGATCATTTCCTAGAGCTACCTTGAGATCACTGGTATTACCTAGTTCAAACCAAGTACATACCAAACCAAATCAAACCCTGCTCATTTCCAAAATCATGAAATGATGGGCTGTTTTATGGCTCTTTTTTTCTCTTCTTTCAACTGCCATTTGTTATGTGTATGTTTCCTCTGGTTTAAAGCTAAGACTAAGGCAGATTTCCTTCTAACGCTAAATACTAAGTCTATTTATTTAATCAAACCTATTATTCATACTATTGCTATTTATTAATAACATGAAATCAGGCCCCTTGTTCCCTTTAATCAGATGGGGAAAAGTGTATTCTATTTTTTTCCTTTGAGACTTGAGATTTCCCAAAAAAAAATCCTGATGTGGATAGGACTTAGATTTGAAGAATTTAGAGCCCACAAATTTAAGTATTAGAGTGGCAGTTTTCTTTCATTTTCTTTTTCCATGGTGAATTGGATGTTTGGGTGGTCCAGGAACTTGTTTATTTCTTCTTCTCCATGGCTCCAAATTGTGAAGGTGTCATCCACATATTTGAACCATGTAGTGGGCTTTTTGTTGTTTCCAGGGCTTGTTTTTCAAAGTGGTCCATGTAGAAATTAGCTATGACTGGGTTGACAACCTCTGAGGTTGCTTGCCATGGATGTGGGTGAAATGTCAGGAAAGAATGCTTCTGGAACATGGCAATACAGACTGGAAAACTCACAAAAAATCCTAGACCTATTTCTATATCTTAAAAAATAGGTCCGAGAGAAAAAAAACTGAAAATGGATTTAGTGAGTTAAAAAGGAGTAGGAATTAGGATATTGCTCCCCATATTGATATCAATAGCCTCAATGAAATTTGATTTCACTCTAATTTCTAGCATTGTATAAAGATTTTGAAAACTGTTCACACCTTAACTCTTCTTTTGTGTGTTCTTATTCTTTTGGTAATGCTTTAATCTACTTTGGCTGGCTGCCCCTTTCTTTGCTGAAATTCTATTTCTAAATTTAGTAGAAAATTTGAATTACTGGAATGCTGGAAAATTGGAGTCCGAAGAAAAATTTACAGGGTGGAGGTATTTGGGAAGTCAGCTCACTCTCAGCAGCTCTACCCCTGGTAAATTGACCAGGAGCTAGAAATACTTATTAAATCAAAATTAGAGGTCCTAGAAAAATTACAGGGAGTCTGTTTCTGTTAATAACCCCCTCCCTGGCTGCTTTGTGTTTCCTCTGCAAACCAAATTCGTTTCAGTTTTCAATTGCTTTGAGCTGCTGTGCTTGCTCTGACCATATTTCCACGTGACTTGATTCTGAGTTTGAAATTTAATCAGCAGGTAGAGCAGCTTCATAAACACACTTATATTCAAATCCATGCCTCAATATTTTTCAAGGTTGTTGATTATGTCACAGTGTGATAGCCAGCTATTCAAATGGAAAGTAAGGGGGTTTAGATGCATCACTTTTGACACTAAAGCCACACATATGACAGTGAAAAATGAGAATTCAAGCCTCAGTGCAAGCACTAGAATTAATTTGCAGATCAGGACATGAACTTCTGCTGCAATGCTGGTATCTTGATGTTAAAATACCTCACTGTTTGGAACAATAGCTTTGCTAACAAGGTTCATCCTGAAATGAAAAGCATCATGAAAATAAGTCAAGGACCATCTCTTGTTAATTGCAACTATCTTATACACTGCACCAGCAGGGAATACCATATCTCCTATCTTCCTGAGATTCAGAGGTTAAGGGAAATTTAGAATTTAAATAACCACAATGCCCATGGGGGTTTATGACTGACATTTAAAGACACGGACTAAACTATATTGCAGCTTTCCTTAAATCATCTGAGTGAACGATTCATTATTTAAATGAGTTGTCCAATTTAAAATATCTTGGCTTAATGTCAGGTGGTA
Source organism: Anolis sagrei (assembly GCF_037176765.1). Classification (NCBI taxonomy): domain Eukaryota; kingdom Metazoa; phylum Chordata; class Lepidosauria; order Squamata; family Anolidae; genus Anolis; species Anolis sagrei. The sequence goes on from NC_090022.1 coordinate 142,518,694, forward strand.
CTTTAAAATAACTATAAACCTTGCACCTGCATTTGCTTGGTTTTAATCTGTTAAAAATGAATGCTGACACAGGCTAGCAACTGATGACCATTGCCACAATCTGCCCATGAGAACTTCCTACCTCACCAGATGGCTGGCGGCAAGAGGTGGTGGTGCTCCACTTCACAGTGGGGCATGGGGAATCTAGCCCCACATGCCTTGCATCACCCAGATCCATGGGAGGGCAATCACGTAGGGGAAGTGTGAGTGTGCATGGTGGGTGTGGTGTGTTTGACTCCCCCCCCCCCCTAGCGTTAATGGCAACACAGGAAGCCTTTCATGTTGCCATGGCAGTGCACCAATTCCGTTGTCCTTCACCCATGGAGCTGGCAGAACATCATCTGATGGGAGTCGGCTGGCTCCATGGGTGACAAAGACTAAATCAGGCATATGCCACTGATTTTAGCCCCGTATGATGAGGTCAAGTGTCACATTCCTGCTGTTAGCTGTGATTCCACAGAATTATGATTATTATTATTATTATGTTTATGTTTATTCATATATTATGATTGATTGATATATTCCATCCTACTCTCTCACTTTACAAAAAAGGAAAACATTGACTGAAATAGCTTAAAAGATCAATAAAATTGGTTAAACAGTTACATTCATTCAACAAATCCAAATTAAATGCATTTCAATCAAACATCAACAAACTGATTTAAAGAGGTGGACTGGAATTATGCCCAGATTTCAGTGAACCCTTTGTATCTGTTGAGATTTGGGTCAAGCACCACCCATGGATACAAAAATCCATAGATGCTCAAATTCCATTATATACAATTGCAGAGTAAAATGGTGTAAAAGTTGATTTTTCTGTCTTATAAAAGAGACGCTATTTCTTGGAACCAAACCCCAGTAAATACCAAGACTCTACTGTAACTACCAATCTTCCACATCAAAAGAAGTATAACATAAGGCTTAAAAGACCCCTGGATCTCCAATGGCCCAGCTCTCCATTGTAAGCAACCTAAGCAGGTTGTGATCCATAAGGAGATCTCTTTTCCTTAAGTGGTACTCTGTTTCTTGGTTACATATTATGCATGATGATGACGTAGACAAGGACATACCATAATAAGACCACTGTCCAAGGAGATTATTGTCACATTTGATAAAGAAAGCAAGGTGAAACAGAGCTGGTGGCATAAGCATATTGGCAGAATGGACTCCCCTGCCACACACACAAACAACACTTACCAGTGATTTCATGTAGATGCGGGAAAGTTTGGGAACAAGATGGAGCCAGTCCCTCCAGAACTCCTGTAGGGCAGACCAGTAGTCTTGCCATACCCCCATCTGAACCATCTCAGAACCATCACAGTCCGTAAAATGACAAATAGTACTCTTGAGACCCATGTAAGCAATCCAAACTGATAATACTGATATGTCAGTACCCAGCACAACTTACTTACTTACTTAGGCAATCCCTCGTTTTCCGAGGATGATTGTCCTCCAACATTCCTGTGGGTCTGTATGTGGCTGTGGAGCCCTATTCTTGCTCTGCATCTTCTTCCGCAGTGAGGGCATTGGTTTCCAGGTGGAAGGCGGTCTCGGTCGGGGTTGGCTTGATGCACCTTCCTCTCGGCACGCTTCTCCCTTTCGCCCTCCATTCGTGCCTCCTCAAATTCTGCAGCACTGCTGGTCACAGCTGACCTCCAGCTGGAGCGGTCAAGAGCCAGGGTTTCCCAGTTCTCAGTGTCTATGCCAGAGTTTTTAAGGTTGGCTTTGAGCCTGTCTTTAAATCTCTTTTCCTGTCCACCAACATTCCATTTTCCGTTCATGTGTTCGGAGTAGAACAACTGCTTTGGGAGACGGTAGTCAGGCATCCGGACAACGTGGCCGGTCCAGCGGAGTTGGTGGCGGAGGACCATTGCTTCAATGCTGGTGGTCTTTGCTTCTTCCAGCACAACACTGACCATGTAAAGCAGGGGTCCTCAAACTAAGGCCCGAGGGCCGGATGTGGCCCTCCAAGGTCATTTACCCGGCCCTCGCTCAGAGTCAACCTAAGTCTGAAATGACTTGAAAGCACACAACAACAATCCTATCCCATCAGCCAAAAGTAGGCCCACACTTCCCATTGAAATACGAATAAGTTTATATTTGTTAAAATTGTTCTTCATTTTAATTATTGTATTGTTTAAATGTTATTTGCACTACAAATAAGATATGTGTGTGCATAGGAATTAATTCTTCTTTTTTTTCAAATTAAAATCTGGCCCTCCAACAGTTTGAGGGACTGTGACCTGGCCCTCTGTTTAAAAAGTTTGAGGACCCCTGATGTAAAGCTACCAGTCTCTCTGATTCAGTCAAACAGAGCCTTTTCCCCATGCAACCCCTCCACACACATTATTATAAATTAAATACAGACTAAATATAAATTTATTTGGATGCACTGAAAAGGAATAGTTTTATTTCACATGTCAAGCCCACTATTTAGGTGCAGTAATAACGTTTCACACTCACTCTGTCCATTTCTAGCCTGTAATGCTTAATTCCTGCAATATTTTGGATCAGTGAATCACCAGACTCATAATGTTTTCTGCAAGCATAAATTACTTTTCAAGAGAAAACAACAACTTAAGGCAACCGATTAATCCTCTCCTTCTTTTCTCCCTAACCTACCACTCTATAGATTTCTGACAATCAAAGCCAAAGTAGAAAAATGGAGGACGCAGTTGGGAATAATTACATCCCTTGCTTATGTATAAGTCAAACATAATAAATATTTACAAACCAGGAATCATTTGAGACAATAACATCTACATTTAGTGTTCAAGAGACAAGCCTCACTTAGTTTCCCTTTGCTTCCCAATAAAGGTATTTGCGGGGGGGGGGGGGGGGGGAAGAAACTGTGTGGCTGTTCTGTTTTAAATGTACAGGGGAAAACAGTTGATTATGAATCCTCAAAGTATACTGGAATCCATTCATAAGGTTGCAGAGATGCTACCTGGGATTATGCTGTTCAATCAAGAGAATGTCTTGTTTCTTTCTGTCAAATAGATGGAGGAGGTAGTTTGAATGTATCGTGATTGGAGAATACTGGCATTGGGAAGGTACAACCTGCATAATACATTCTCTATCTTAACACAGAAAACAATTGATACTTCGTTAAAAATAATAATTAGCCCTCACATCCAGGTATTGCTTGTATTTCCTAAAATGGAGAATTTTCACTGTGGAATTAATTCTGCTGCTTAGTCTCCAAGTTGTGGGTTCAGTTTTCCTCATTCAGAATTAAGAAGCCTTTTATAGTCCATTCCTTTCCTATAAAATGTACATTTGTACAGTTGTCCAAGTTCCCAAATGTACTCTAGCCATCCACAATTGCATCCTTCCCCAAAGTTACTTTCCATTGGCAGTGAGGGAGAGGGAATTTTGACAGTAACTTTCCAGCAAGATGCCCCCAAGGCAAAGACCTCTGGTATTTTGCCTAATGGCATGTGGAAGCCCCAGCAAGCAGGCTAGAATGCATATAGGGCTAGTTGCCCTTAAGGACTTCCTGACAGTAAGCCACTCCGGGGGAGCTTTCTCCCTTCTACCACAGCATTGCTGTCAACAGGTAAACTGTAAAAAAGAAAAGAAAAGAAGGACAAGAAAGCACTTGAAATAGGAGTGAAGCAAAAGCATTTCCAAGAAAGGAAAGGAACAAAGGAGAGCTAACGAGGCTGGATTTCAAAGGAGTCAGGATTTCAAATGAAAGTTTTGAGTGATTTTCAAACAATAGTCTTAAAAGGAGGGAGCCCATTCCTAATCAAGATGCAGGAGCTTTGCCCACTTTATCTGGGTATCAGAATATAAAGAAATGGGAGAATTAATGTTAGCATGGTCCACTATGGTAGAGAGATGCTCTTTAACATGGCATCCTTTATGTTACTGTATTATTTAAACACAAATAAAAACTTACCAGGGTCATTAAGGGCTAGCAAAGGTCAGTGGTGGGTAGAATGAGGTGCCGGTATACATTACCAGATTTGGTGGTCTGGAAGGGCCCCAGGACCCTACTATTTTATATATGTTTTTCTGGAGACCCTGCTATCTGTTGTTTGGACTAGATTCACTGTGATCAGTGATGATATACAAAATCATGTATGACAAAATGCTAGTGCAAGACAGAGCAGCCCAAAGGCCCCAAGTAAGGGGAAAGAAGCTATGGGAAAGCAAGGGATTCAGGAGTACAAGCAAGTAGCAAGAAGGAGATGAGAGAGGCAAGTGAATAACATTATAATATGCCACATGTAAAATGAAAGTTTATCTACAGTGGTAGCGGCTGGGAACTGGGAACCAGAGACTATAAGCCCACTACAGCTTCAACTGTCCAGATGTGAAGGATCAGCAGTAGAACTCCCAGTCCCATAGTTTAGGTAAACAGATCTCCCAATTTCCTGTCAACTCCTCTGCTTCCAAGAGTTGCCCCAAAACATTTCCTCACTAGCCTCAATTGGTTAACAATGGGCACTACAAATGGGAGGTGGGCAGACTCTTGTTGCAGGTGAAAGAGTGATGTTGGGCAAGAAATAGTGGGACATTGCTGATTATGGATAGAGCTAACTGTGGGCACCCCCATTAAAAAAAACCAATAAGTGATCTATTCTTGGTGGCCCTGGTCAAATCTATCAACCTTGACCAGAGTTTAGAGCAGGTATGAGCAAACCCAGGCCTGGGGACGGATATGGCCCTTGGACTCTTTTCTCGGGCCCTCCTTTCTCTCACCATCCTATTCTTCCTTCCATCTCTCTTTCTTTCCTTCCTCCTAACATCCTTCCCTCCTTCTTTACCTACCTCTTTCTCTCCTTCCCTCCCTCCTTCCCTTCCACCCTTTCATCCTTCCCTCTTTCCTCCCTCCTTCCTTCCCTTCCTCCCTTTCATCCTTCTTTCCTTCTCTTTTTCCTTCCCTTCCACTCTTTCATCCTTCCTTCCCTTTTGTCTTTCCTTCCCTCCCTCTCCTCCCTCCCTCCCCTCTTTCCTCCCTCCTTCCATCTCTCCTTCTTTCCTCCCTCCCTCTCTTCCTTCTTTCCTTCCCTTTTGTCTTTCCTTCCTTCTCTCTTCCCTCCCTCCCATTCTCTTCCATCCTTCTTTTCATCGTTTTCTTCCTTCTTCCCTCCCTCCCTCCCTCCCTCCCTTTCTTCCTTCCTTTTATTTTTCCTTCCTCCTTTCCTCCTGAGGGATTGTTTACCTGTGAGAATAGATTATTGAGGGGGAAAATGAGAAACATGTTGAACCCCCTCCCTCCCTCCTGGCCCACCCTCCCCGCTCTGGCCTGCCATGCGGCCCCCGAGTTAGAAAGTTTGACCATGCCTGGCCTAGAGCCAGATTCAATATCTTGGCAAGGGTCAAGTTCTTCTTTGATAACCTGCATTTGTTCACCTTCCTATAGGAAAATATGGAAAGCTCCAATGTGGATGTCTGTACAGCTATCTACCCTTCCCATATATATATTCCTGAAACATCACCAAAGAATTATGCAGTACACATAGGATTGTGGAAACAAGGAGATAGTAAGGTATGGAATACTATGGTGTATATCAGCCACAAGTCTTTTGCTGCAAGTCTGTATTGACTCCAAGAGTATTTCATGTCCTATATGACTATAGTTGATCAACACAACTATGAACCTTTTATGCCTAATGACCCATATTAATCATAGACAGCAATCTCTTTGAAGGTCAGTTTAATTATGGGTTCAGCTACATGAGTCACAAAATTTAAGGCCCAGCAAGTAAGTGCCCAACTTCTCTAATGCAGGATAACATTGAGTTGAGTGGTTTCACTATGCATTACAGAGCGGATGTCCAGGAATGATTTCTGGTCCAATTTGGGATTCAGGGCAATGTAGACACACCCTGTATATATACTTTAGAGAATCATCCAAGAAGTCAGTTTAACCTCTTTTCATCATATTTTTGTATAATTCTGAAATAATAATCTGATAGCACTTCAATCTCATGTTCCATATTAAGCATTTCCAGGAGGGTTCCTGCCCTACTAGTGCACTGTGCAGAAATAGCTGCATTGCTGAATTCAGAAAGACATATCGAAAAAGTATCATCAGGCTAAAAAAAAACTGCCATGCCATCATCATCCCAAGCTAACAGGCTGCCTTCTCTGGAAACATAAGAAATAATTAAGGAATACACACTCACATGCATCTCAGAAATAAGAATAACATTTCCTTCACCCTAACTTTGCAATGAGCAAGATAAAGAAGCTATTGTAAGTATGGAATTCACCTTATAAAAAACAATGACATAGCTAAAGTCTACCTTGAAACTGGGATGTGAACTGTATTGTTGAGCATTCAGATTTTTATTTATTTATTTATTTACAGCATTTTTATCCCGCCTTTCTCAGCCCGAAGGCAACTCAAGGTGGTGTACAGATTGGCAACAATTTGATCCTGCAACGTACATACATACATACATATCAATTAAAAAACATTTAATATAACATAATAAAAATCCATATAAAACTATAAACATCAATGTCTTCCAGTTCAACTCCTTATCCATTTGCATCATTAATTAAATGTTTCTCATAAAATGTACAGAAAGAATTTGAACTTTTTACACAACAGTAGCATCGTGCTCTGGAGTTGCCGTCAGATTGTATCAGTAGTAGATGCTGTTTGGAATATGTGGTTCTGTCAAATCGTAATGAATGATGCTTCAAGATCATGGATTCTATTAATGTCCCATGCTTTTTGGCTGGATGGTTGTGAGTGGCTGATTCCCCTTCTTCTCTTAATGAGGGAAACTGCACTCCTGTACACTTGGAGGCACACATATAGTATAAATGCACTGAATGGTAAGAAGCAAATACTTTCACTTCAAGCCCCCAGATTCTACTGATCCCAAATTTTGCACAATAGGATTATCTCAAAGCTTGATCCCTCTCTACCAGCAAAGAGAAAGAGAGGGAAAGGGGGGAAGGGAGGACTTTTTGTTTTCTGGGGTTCTGGAATTGAGAGAAAGCAAATAATTTGGGCTAATGGGGAAGGAGACTGAATGGAATACTTTCATTAGTCCCATATAAATTAGACCCATTTATGGAATTTACAGTAGGTCTAGATGGAATCTTTAACAGCTTATATATATATATATATATATATATATATATATATATATATATATATATATATAAACCTGCTTTACACTACCAGTTCAGACAAAAGTAGTCTAGCTCATGTATTCCTCCACCTTTTTGCCTGTATCACAACATGACAGTGGTAAGGAAGATATCTGTTTGATTCACTTTTTTAATATAAACTGGTTCGATTCACACTTCCTGAAATAATAAACACTCTGGAATGCAATTATCTTGAATTTTGTGATACAGTTCCCTGATCAAAAGAATGCATACATTAGAGCAAATTGCTTGTTTTAAAAAAGACATCTATTAGGGAGAAGTGGTTGCAAAAAAACCCCATGCATATATTAAAGAAAATTGCAAAAATATACAAAATATCATTGTCACAAGCATATACAAGCATATCAGTGTTGCATGCAAACATTCCCAGATTCAGTCCAAATGCATCTCTGGGTAAGGCTGAGAAAGACATCTGTCGCCAGCTCTAGAAAGCTGATAACAGAATGCAGAGCTAAATGAATTAATGTTCTGATGAAATATGAAAAAGCTTCCTATACGTTCTTACTAAATTATAACTTCAATTTTAAGATATATTTATTAGGAAGTAAGCTCTCATTTAACTTAATATGGATTATATATAAATATTTACAAAGATAGGGACCCATTACATAGTTTTATTCCCATAACAATGTTCTAGGGATAACGTGCTTTTAGGAGAGTGAAATTAAAGGTTGGAGATTGGTCTGAAGTTGTTCAGCACCGTGGAGTCAAGGGAAACCTTTTTAAGAAGTGGCCGAACCACCGCTTGCTTCAATTGAGATGGAAAAACCCCCTGCTCCAACGATGCATTAATGATCAACACAAACCAATCTACCAACCCCTCCCTGGCCGATTTAATTAGCCAAGACGGGCAAGGGTGTAGAGCCGACGTGGTTGCCCTCACAGCGCCAAGGACCTCCTCCACAGTCTCAGGAAGAACAAGCCTAAAAGTTTCCAAACCGTCTTCAAAGGCAGCCCCATGTACAGCACGTTGCAGTAATCTATTTGGGATGTAACCAGAGCGTGGTCCACCATGGCCAGATCAGACTTCCCAAGGTCTGCACAGCTGGTGCAAGAGTTTTAACTGTGCAAAAGCTCCACTGGCCATCACCGAAACCTGGGGTTCCAGGCTCAGTGATGAGCCCAGGATCACTCCCAAGCTGTGAACCTGTGTCTTCAGGGGGAGTTTAACCCCATCCAACACAGACTGTAGCCCTTTGCCCTGTTCGGCCTTTTGACTGACCAGGAGGACCTCTGTCTTGTCTGGATTCAATTTTAATTTGTTAGCCCTCATCCAGTCCGACACAGCAGCCAAGCACCGGTTCAAGGTCTGACAGGTGGGAAGGAGTAACAGATTTGGACATCATCTGCCTACAGATAACACCTTACTTGAAACATTTTGCTGCTGCTGACAATTAAACCTGTGAAAGGGAGGTAGCTACATATCCAGCATCCACTGGGTTTTCCCTACAGAGCTCGCATTTCACCACAGTCAGAACATTTATTTATTTATTTATTTTAAACATTTATATTCTGCCCTTCTCACCCCGAAGGGGACTCAGGGTGGAGCACAGCATATACACGGCAACCATTCAGTGCCGGGACACAAATTCACATACAATACATAAACATTAAAAAACATTTATCATACGCCACCGAAATCAAAGAGAACTGGATCAAAATGTTTTATTTTTGGTACCAGACCCCGGAGAAAATAGCTAAATACAGTAAAGGAAAGTCGGATAAGAACTGCTGGAGATGCCGGAGGAAAAAAGGAACCTTTAGTCACATGTGGTGGGAGTGCAAGAAGATCAAGAAACTCTGGAGGCTGATACACCAAAAAATCAAAGACATACTAGAAATTGAAATAGAATTTAGACCTGAACTATTTCTACTAGGAATGAACACCCAAGACATGAATAGAAACGACGAGAAAATCCTTTTTTACCTGACCACCGCGGCCAGAATCTGTATAGCTAAAACATGGAAAGGCAAAGAAACAGCAACGCTGGACGCATGGATCATCAAAGCCACAGAGATTATGAATATGGATCAGCTAACCCAGCTATTAAGGAAAAGTGAAATAACAAATAACAAAACGGATTGGAGTAAATTCATAACTTTCTTAAAAAAAATAACATAAAGTACTAGTAGAACACAAAGTAAAACCCACCTACGAAGGATCCACAAACTAGGTTAATGAAAGACCTCTAGAATCACTAAGATTAGAGAAATTAAAAATAAAAGATAAACTCTTACAATTAGCCAGTAAAAACTGGACAATGTGTGCGCAGACGTCCCTGGAAGTCAGTATGAATCGTGTGTTAGTCGTTGGTATGTGTCTTGTACTTTTGTCTGCAAATAGGGGGGAGGGGGGGAGGGGGGAGAGTAGTTCTAGGGGGGGGAGTAGAAAGCAACTTTCCAAGAGGTATTTGTATAATCGATGTATAGGATGTTTATGTATGTATGTTTTAACATGTTTTTTTACAATGGAAAATTAATAAAGACTATTTAAAAAAAAACATTTATCAAAATATTGATATACACCATTTAAAACCACCCTGGTCATCCGTGTCAAATCTAATTGGCATTGATAAGGTGAAGGAAAGGAGGGAGGACTCCAGTTCCTGCAGCATGTGTTGCTCAAAGCCCCTGCAATGTGTATATGTCAACAGAGGGATATGTCCAGATGTATCCAGCTGTGTTGAGCTTGGAGATGTTGGAAAGCTCCTGCTGCCTGGTCAATCCATGTTTCATTCTTCTTCCACCTGATCAATGACAGTACATGGTGAGGCAGTCACTTTGTAAACAGGATGCAAAGAGTAATGTGGTGTGGATTGAGTTTTTTATAAGTGAAGCTTTAGGACTCTGAATCGTTCCCATCTTCCCTTTCCCCTGTCACATTTCTGACTGTGGTAGAAAGATAGGCAAATGTGGACCCACAGATATTGTTAGGTTGCTGCTCCAGTAATCTCTCACTGCTAACTATGTTGGCTATGGTTGATAGGAATTGAAGTCCAACAATACTGAAATGAAGACAGTTGCCCATTGCTGAAACACTTCAAAAACATTCTAATGGGATTGATAATAGATGCAGCAATATGTGAGTATTTTGTGGAAATGGAATAGGCAAAACAGAAACCTAAAAAAGGGAAGTTAAAAGGGGATACCATACTGAGAGACACATGGCAATCCTAATTGAATTGGAGACAAAAACCAGAATGGAATGAAGTTGGCCCATATAGAAATGGGGAACCATTTCAAAGGAGATGCATGCTGCTTATGAAATGAAAGAACAGTGCCACAGAGATATCACCTTATTCTGTTCTTGCATGCAAATACAAATAATCTTGAAAAAGGTCCTTAGCACTGGAGACTGCAATATTTGTGAAATGGTAGTTGAAGTGTGAAGGGATTGCACTGGAGACTGCAATATTTGTGAAATGGTAGTTGAAGTGTGAAGGGATGGGTGTATTGTTTTTGTGATGTGTGCTGAGGAAAGCATTTAATTTCATTATACAATGTAAAATTACAATACAATTATTCTATTTTATGCATTTTACCATAATGGATGTTTCACTTGTTTATTGTGCAAAAGCAATATTTTATGAGGAAGAAGAGCCCCTTTGGCAGAACACACAATGTTTCCTAAACCAAGAGTAGAATATGACTCCCGTATTCATGGGGGGGGGGGGGGGGCTATGTTCTTGGACTTATCACAGTTAGTTAAAATCAAGGTAATAGTGAACTCTACTGAATGAACAACTTTCAGTAGAAGCTTAACATAGAGCCATTTCAGTCCCATAGATATGGAGGTTAGTTCCCCCCCCCCAAAAAAAACAACAACTTTGAGGCTCATAATGTAATAAATTGCACATGTTATCAACCATTTTCTTAATGGAGTATGCAACTATTTATTTGTATGCATCCAGGCCTTTCTTGATGCTTTGTTTTGATCCAGAAATTAATTCTTAAGCCCATAGCTCTGGGGACAGAGGTTGTTCCTTTACAAATGATGATTGGACAAAGTAGCCTTGGCACAAGAACAAATAAATTACCCTTTGTAGTCTAGAAACATTAAATAAAGAGGGTAGACTCGAGCCTGGTTTATGGAAAAGTGTCTTAGTTCTGCTTTAAACTTTCCAAACAATGAAAAAGCAAAGAATCTTGCACAATGTTAAGGACCAAAGCAAAATCTTGCTGATCAAAAGGGCAGCACAGACTGTAAGATAATTGTGGTGTAATCTCTCTTGCTATGTGAACAACATTTTTAAGGCTTTGGTTTTTGAGAGGTCTTCTCTTTTGGACCAAAAGTAGGACAGAGGAATGTAGGAAAGAGCTTGCTGTCTAATGCAACAGGGAACAGCATACAAGAGTGTTTGTCTTGTGTATAATTGAAGTGTGGATTTCTAACAGTGGGTCTGACTTCTGAGTAAACATACTGGAAACTGTAGAGGCAGTCAGATGGTGATGTATACATTAGTACACATGAAAATGGTTAAAAAAGAAATTGTGGGGAAGAGAACAGGAAAACCGCATGAATTCTGCATATTCTGCCGAGTAGGCATAATGTTCTAGGCTTTTCTCACAGTTGAAAACCTGGCTACTGCTTCCTTTTTGTGTGATAAGGTAATAAGCATAATTTTCCAAGCAATGGGATTTCCAAAAGAGTTGGACTGGCTTACAATCCACCTAGAGATGCTGGCAGTAGCAGATAACAAATGACCACAAAGACCATAGTTTGGTCAAAGTTCCAATGTCTAGCATAGTTATTAGTTAACATATAATGGTTAATCCAGTCTGTGTGTGATAGGGCAGGGAGGGCCCACTAAATACAAATTTTAAACTAACGACTCAGAAAGGTAACATAATATCATTTATATGAACCCTTTTATCATGTGTTATCAATGCTATACTTAATGCTGCATGACTGTTTAAGTAATTAAGGGCCTGGTGGGGACATTAACAATGTAAGGCTTTATTTGCATTTATACTAATGACTTTATAATGAGGGTTTTATTATATTAATGAATGCTATTGGCAGGAAAGGTAGAGAACCAAACGGAAAAGTGGGTAGTGCCATTTGTTGATAAAGTAGTTGCTGCTGACACATAGTTGACATAGGGTCTAATCTGCATGAAAGAAGACACGAGTACTTGCAGTGATCTATCATCATATGCTCAGTGTACTATGAAGTAATTACTATACTATTAATTTAGTCTTTCTATCAGGTTTGGATGGAAAGTTATTTAGTTTGAAACTATACAGTGTATGGGAGTTTCGGAAAAGTGCACCTGGCATCTTACTGCAAGGTCCACAAAGAAAGTGAATGGGATGCAAGGTGATTCTTGTTTCCTAAGTTAATGGTTGGAGCTCTGAGATAAAGCACATGCTACACTTAAGCTGGAGAAGATTCCTTTTTGAAACCTGTAAGAGCTACAAATGAAAGAGTCCAGTTAGATAAAGCTAGATATAGCCCAAGATACATTTCTGCTTGAGAACAGGTGGAACAGTAAATGGCTTCTTACTTCTCACCAAAGTTAAGATATACAGATAGTATAGAATGGCAGTCAGGTTCTTTTGTCAGAAAGATATAAATCCCATAGATACATCTTCCCATATGTAGTATAATAAAGTAAATATTTTATTGTATTGCTGCTCTTTTTTGTAGCCCAAACTTGTTTCAGATATGGCCATCTCATTTCATAATGGTAGAGCTCACTACCATATCATGACTGATGGTACAATTAAGCATAAATCATTGTTTGGATGGAAAGGATGCAGCTTTTTTCATTTATTCCACTTCGCTCTCTTCCTATGACAGTCTATGAGTCAAGTTGTATGAGGTGCATGTTTAGAAGAACCTGCCTTTGAGAAAAAGTTATACTGGATGAGATTCTACTTCCACAAAGAAGAACCTAGTTATGAAAACAATTAGTTCATCTGCCTATTAATGCTCTCTGGGCTTGTCACTTTGTAAGCCACCCCGAGTCCCTTCGGGGAGATGGAGGCAGGGTATAAAAATAAAGTTATTATTATAAAGTTATTATAATGGATTCTGGCATTCAAATATGGTGGATGTCGATGATAGATTGATTGCAGTGAATATGCTATTACGCATCTTCAAATCAAGAGACCAGCCCAGAAATCCTCAGCCATGAGTTTGGAAGGGGAGGAGAAGATGGTGGTGGGAACATGGAGGGATGGAGAATTCAGATCTGGGTAAATATAGTGGGAAGTTGGTGACTTTTTCATGGAATCAACACTCAGGACCAAGAGCTTTTCATCTATATTCTCACCTTGTCCCCAACTCCTGTCACCTCTACAAGGAAACCTCCTCCCCAGACATAATGATTAAAGTGCAGATACAGAATGGCAATGGTGACTGTTGAGGAATATAGGTCCTTGCCTGCGGTAGACTTGGAGCACTTGGGCTGATGCTGCAAAACTGCACAGGAATGCTAGAGCTGCTGAAGAAGAAAGTTTCAAGTAATACGGTAAAAACCAAGAAGCAACACAACTGTGTAGATAAGGGAGGAAAGGGGGAAAACTGCAGAGGTGGAGGCAGGAGGATCTCTAATTGTCTGCTGCGATGCATGCATAAAGTTTGTGTTCTTGCTCAAAAACATCAACACCAGCAGCAAGTGCAAATTGATAGTTATATGGGAACAGAAGATCACATGTTGTGTCTCTTTAATGCTTCATAGAATAGGAGGGCTTCCTCTATAAAAATAGGGAGAACTGATCATAAAAAACCAACAGGTTAGAAACTGCCAAGGAAAATGAAGAGGCCTATAACAATGGGGAAATGCTTCAAAAAAAGGCACTGCCAGGAGCAGGCAATACAGGAGAAATGCAGACCCTCTCTAACTATGCAGTCATGTCTACATCTTCAGAAGAAGAGCAGATGTGAAGAAAAGAAATGTGCTAGTATTTGGGAACTCATTGCTCAGGAGTATAGAGGCACCTATGTGTCAGCCAGAGAAGATGAATTGAAAAGCATGCTGTCTTCCTGGTGCATACATCCAGAATGTCACTGGCAATTTGTCAAAAGTCATCAAGCACCTCTTTCTTCTTATTGATGTAGGTACCAATGGCATGACCAAGACCACTTTAGAATAGATTGCCTCTGACAGTGAGGCTTCAGGCTAGAAGCTGAAGGGGTAGAGCCACAGGTGGTATTGTCATCAATTCTGCCAATGATGTATAGAGGACTACACAAGGACATAAAGATACTAAAAGTGAATGACTGGCTTATGCAGATGGTATTGATGGGGAAGGTTTGGCTTTTGGAACCATGGCTGCACTTCCCAAAACTAGGAATATGTCTTTGGTAGTAGTATGGCAAGTCAGATCAAGAGGGCATTAAACAAAATTGTTGAGGGATTAGAGATGATTTTTCAAAAATCAGCCAAAAGGCAAGTTCTAAAAACAAGAATGTGAATTCTAGAGGAGAAACTGGGGGAGATAATGGGTTAATAAGTGAGAACAAACAAAGCTTCAAATTAATAGGTGAGAGCAAATAAAGTGTCAAATATCTATAAAACATAGAGAAACAAATAAGATGGGCTTCTAGTTCTAGTGCAGTAAAGCACAAATGACTTTATAGGCATAACAGACCTAGTGGGATGACTCATATGATAGGAATATACAATTGTAGTGTATATAACACATTAAAATAGATGTGATAGAAAACAAGAGGAGATAGCATTATATATCAAACATAAATTCTGCTGTACAAAAATACATGAGAGTGATCAGAGTGGACCAGTTTAGACCATCTGGGTAAAAATAAATGAATAAATAAATAAATATGTATGATAAGTAAATGTTTATTACTGGCCAGCAAACCAAGAAGAGATAGCAGATGATTATTTTGAGATACAAATTTCAGAAATTTCAAAGATGCAAGTATTAGTAGTTACAGGGTTCTTCAATTATTCTTATAGCTGCTGGAAGACCAAGGCTTTTCAATAAATTCCTGATGTGCCTAGCAAATAATTCCTTGTTTCAAAAGGCATAAAAAGGAACAAGAGGATTAGCAGCCCTGGACTAGATCCTAAACAAGAGGGAGGAGTTGTTCATTGCCTTTGCTCTCTTCTGAGACGGACAAGTATTAATGCAACATCCTCTTCTACATTCTCTTTTTGTGGGAATGGAGATGTTGAACATCCACACCAGATCTCTGGAGGATCAGAAGGATAAGCAGTAGAGGCTCTTTCGGTATAGGGGAATTAACCAAAGTGCTACTTGAAGCAATTGCATCACTCAGCCAAACACAGGCATGTGATAGACAACACTTGGACTTGTGAGGAAGCACGAACATTAAGGCAATTATGTTTGTCTTTGATAAATTTCCAATTAGGTTAAATCAGAAGTGGGAAACATGAGGCTCTCTAGATAATGTTGGACTAGGATACCATTTTGTCCTAGCCAGCATAGCCAATGCTTAGGAATGGTAGGAAATGGAGCCCAGTAAATGTGGAAGCCCACAAATTCTCCTGCTGTACATTAAGTGTGTTTTTAAATACCAAAGCAAAATGGAAACCCATTGTCAAAGCAATATTAGTGCTATGTGCCTGAAGGCATCATTCTCCAGTATTTCAGGCATTTTTGCAGAGTGAAAATATCTCGTTACCAATTGCTCTAATCTCATCTGCTTTCATAATGGGTGAAGCTAAAGCAATACATCCTAGCATGAAAGCTGTCAACACATTTCCACAAAATTTACACATCTGGCAGGGACAGCAAAATACTATTGAGCTTTCTGTGTGAGACTTGCAGTTTTAAGTGGTGGCATCTTTATGAGAGTCAGCTGTCTTGTCTGCCACAATTTATATCCAATCATGCATATTCTGAACTACAATCATCCATGCAATCAGTCTGAAAAATGCTTCAGGCACTGTGTTCATCTTTGGTTTGACTGAACCCAGGACATCACAATCTCAAAGTGGCCTTTAAGTTAATATAATAGGTTCAAAATGTTGAATCTGGAAAGAAAGAACCAATGAAGAGATGTGGTCCACATGCTTTATGCCACTATATAATTAACAACATGTAAGCAAAGGGTTTCTCCTTTCTGGAATATAGCAAAGGCATTGTTGAGTCACAACAGCTTACATTGATAATATGTACATGGATGTCTAGTGAGAGATTACAGCTGAATACAACAGTGTATGGTTTCAATGAGCAAACAAGACTGGTTGTCTAGCAGATGGTATCAAACTTTTGCCTAAGATCCCTGAAATTCATTGATAAATAGAATAACACTACATTAGATGGCCAAACAGTTTGACATGCTCTATAGCAAATTCCTATGCAATTTCAGCCAAACATTCCTAAGAGTTAAAGTCCCCTTACACAGAAGGCAATGACAGAGTCTGTATTGTCACCAGGAAGTGGTTTCTGGAGTTGTACAAGGTCATGGAGTCTGATATAGGAAGGCGACTTTCACTGAGTCAGGGAGTCCAATTCTAATGCACACTACATTTTCTCCATGGATATCACTGCTTCTTCTAATGCTGTGTGATATTACGTATATAAAGAGCAAGCAAGCAACATTTATGCACAAATTCATGATTGGAGTAGCCCTGCACTATGCCTGTTGACAGAAATGTTCTGCCAAGGCAGTCCTATTGAGATATACTCCCCACCAGTTCTACAGCTATAGTTCTACAGCTGGGATAATATTGAAGATATCAGACACATAGACATCCAGCTAGTATATTGCATTTGCCGAAGATCTGGCTGGGCGATGGTTCTTGATGGCAAAATGACAGCCAGATGCTGTGTGAGAGCGTCCACCACTTAATGACAAGGGAAGAGTGCTTCAGCACTTGCCAGTGTTGATGGGATATTGGATTGTCAGTTCAATGGGCTTTTCAATCAGATTTTACATATAAACTGGAGGAAGGCAGCTTCAGGCAATAAGATGTCTTAACTCGGTGTTTATCCAGCATCATGTGTGACTGTCAAGAAAGCAAAGATAAGTAATATTCCTTCCCTTCTTATGCGTACTAAACATCGGCCTATGTTTTACACTTAGCAGAAGAGGAAATAAAACCCTTCATCTTTATACCAGTTATTTTCAGGTTGCAAACCCATGCCAAAAAAAGCTCCTTGCATATGAAAAACTGATTAGAAAGAACTTTCTAGCCCAGATTTTTTTCGTGGAAATCCTTATATATCAAAGCCTTGGGAATGACTACAATCTTAGAAGACAGGATAAGACTGGGAGGGAGTGTCACAGGGATGGAAAGTTTTTCTTGTTAATATGCTACAGATTCACATGTCAGTGAAACTGCTGTGGGTTTAACTGTCAACTTAAATGGACCTATCCAAGATATTCAAGTCCATTTGGAGGCCTGGGGTCCAACACCTTGGATAACACCCTTTAAATGTAGCCCAGATCTGATGTCAACACAAGCATCAACCAAAGCTCACACTCATGGGTGTGTCTAAAGGAGAAACGAATGAGGGTGCTGAAATTTCTCTTCAGTCCCCAGATTTCTAGCACTGCAGAATGAGACTTTGAAAATCATTGAGACCTAGAACTCTTACATCTGCTGGCTTTGTAACCATGCCTTCTACTTTATACATTATTTGTTATTTATAAAGTACATTTTCTTACTCAACAGTTTACTCAACGGTTCTGACATCTGTAGCACAAGACACCACCAACAGTTCACAATCCAAATGGGAAAGGGCTAGGGTTCAGCCTATTATTTAGAGGTTAGATGCATTCAGCCCCAAGGTTAGACTGCTAGCTCCTCTTATGAGTAAGTTTATAATTCAAATTTCTGGGATTTCCCTATTCTGCATCATATAATCTACCCTATATATCATGTCAGAATAAAGAGGCTAGAATGCTGGATATCATAACCATCCAGGAAATGAAGTATAGCAGCCCATGTCTATGCTTCAGGAATAGGGAAATTTTGGGAAATCTGAACACTTTCTTGTTCAGATTTTTCTGGAGAGCCTCACAAAACACATAAAATATATGAAAAATCAGGAATAAAGAAGACATATAATCCAAAAAAAAAGTTAGCAATAGGTGATAACCAAACAGTAATCAAAATGTCTCATACAGATCCCAAAGTAACACAGTCCAGGAATAGACAAAAAATCACAAGTACAGCATAAGTTCACAAGCAAACGGTATATTTAGTAAAACTTGAGCAGGAATAGCAAAACATAGAAATCTTCCAGAATACTTACAGTAAATCCAAAACTGAGGCTCAATTTGAAACAAGAACCAGACAGCTCAGGCCTAGCTTCTCACTCGAATGCTACATTGAACTAATCCTTAGGTAAATTACTTGCTAATTAAAAGGCAGCCATGAAGTCATTTCTTTTCCTACAAATTTTCTCCCCAACTTTCCCTCATAATCACTCTGACTGGTGTTGTCTATTTTCTGCTCTAATCTGTAAATGAAGACTTTTGTTGATCTCCATAGCTCCAGGTGTTTTTCCCTGGGAGCTTCCGTATCACTTAGCTCTTTGGCTGACACCTTATCTAATGTTGCAGTTTCTGGCTCCTCTGATTGATGTTGAAGCCCTGCATTTTCTGAGTTGGGTTTTTCCCAGGAAGAACCATAATTTCCCTGACTTAAATCTTCATGACTTTCTGCCCCAGGAAATCCCACAGGAAATCCCACAATCCCCTCTAAATCATCAGTGAACCCATCAGTCTCCGGCTGTACTACAACAGGTGGGCATGTGATGAGGTCACAGTGGCTGGTATAGATGAGCCCATAGAAAGCTAAAGACACCCTGCCCCACTACATGGATCATCACCCCTTTCTTGCAAGTTTATTCATAAATAAGTCTCACTGATTTTAACAGCATTTACTCCGAAATCTATGGACAGCCTTAATACAATTGAACCAGTTGGCACAAACACACTCAGAATTGCTGAGAAGTGGTGGCGTAGAAGTCAGCTAGTAGGGGATACCAGCTTTTCGAGGACTTCAAAGGTTATTTAAAACAAATTAACAATGACAGTAATGTAATTTCTCTATCACTCTCCTGCCCTCCCTCCTGTTTTTCTACAGCCACATCTTACTCACATCTTTAGAGGAGTTTAAGCTGATTGGCAAAACCATTTTAGAAACAAAGACACTATCTCATTATACATTCCCCAGCCTTACGTGGAAGCACAGAAGAAAGAGCATTTATGTTTCCATTTAAATCTGCTGTTTATGGAGCACTATTGATGGAAAGTGACAGCATATATTTTTCAAGTCTACAAATATTTACCTTCCTCAAAACACAAAGCTCAAATTTACAATCCTATCTGTTTGGAATAATCCTTTGGGCAGCGAGAAAAAAATTAAAAGGGAGAGGAAAATTCTTTTCCCTGATTGCCAAACAAGATAAGAAGCTGATAAAAGAGCAGCCAACCTGTCAGGCTAATTAATGAAGTGACTTGAGCTGTGAATTATAATGTAGGCTGTGAGAGGGCCTGGTGGATCCTATGGTTGAGCTATTTATTGGAAGCTTTTAAGGAAAAGAGTGCTTCAATGGGTGAGACTCAGCCATTGTACTAAAAGGAAACAAGGGCATTGTTGGCCCCAGATGTCATTTCAAAAGAGTGATAAACTGTACCATCCAGCTCTCATTCACTCAGTTAAAACTTAATGAGCTTGTCAGAGACAAATTCAGAGAAAGAGCTACAAGGAACAGAAACAAAACAGGTGTTTATGTGGGGAGGGTGTGTGTGTGTGTGTGTAAAGAAATGGAAAAAGGGATGTTTGTGCTATTTTGCTTGCATTTCACATTTGGGAGTATTACCTGAGTAAGTTGGCATATTCCTAAACTTGTATTCCTGCTGGATGGCACCAAACTTAGATAAATAAATCTTCATGGTGAGAAAACCTAAAGGGATTAAATTCTCTGTGAAACAGCCTCTTCAGGACCTTTCACAGAGCCCTATATCCCAGAATATCAAGGCAAAAAATCCCACGTTATCTGAGGGTAGACTCAGATAACCCAGTTCAAAGCAAATATTGTGAGATTTTTTGCCTTGATATTCTGAGTTATAGGGCTGTGTGGAAGGACCTATAGTCATGTAGTATAGCATAAACCAGAGAGAACCAACTTAGTGCCTTTCCACACAGCCCTATATCCCAGAATATCAACCCTGTGCCAAATTATAACATCTGTCAAAGACTAGGATTAAAAATGATCAGCAAGAAAATGCAGGAAGCAAGACTGGTGGTACAGCCATGGCATGTGAAGAGAACCAACACCAGAAGCCGAAATACTACATTTGGAGATTGCAAGATGATGACCACAGGGACAGCCAAAGAAAAGATGGATGCTGCCAACCTGAGACCTGAGGATACCTAAAACAAAGCCCTATGGAAATGATAGTCACAATGCAAACCCCTCCATTGGGAAAACAGCTTAGAAAGAAAAAGCTGCACCTCCTCATAGCTTATATACTGTTTTTTCATTACACTGGCCAACATATTTTGGTGTTAGATCTGTTTCTGGGTATATTTTATCTTCTAATTCCAAAAATGTCACCAGTTTTCCCCTATCAGCTCTAGGTTTTGAGAATCAGAACATACACCATACAGTCTTCATCTTCTCACCCAAAAAAACCCAAGATAACCATATTTAAGAAACTAGAGCCGATGTGGCCTAGCCAATTCAATTAGCTGAATCAGTGCCCCAAAAACCCCAGGAACAAACCTAAAAATCAAGACACCAAGAAAAAAATGTTTTCTTGTGTAACTTTTGTCATCCTAACCATACTCTGATGTTGTTTGGCCACACATATTCCATTTCTGGTCTGTGAAGTGTTGTAAGGGATAATATTATACCCATCTTCCATCATCATCTCAGCATCCACAACAGAGCATGAGACACACAAACATAAACAACCTTGTGATATTCCTTCTCCACCATTTCGTGAGACGACAGCCCTGCAACTGTAAAGCTAACTATAAGTTATAGCTATACTGTCAAAGGAATGTATCCCTCACTAGGTAAGAATAATGTAATGTGCCTATAATGTTCTTATGGGAAAAGTTATTCTCGGGATTGTAAAGAATATTTGCAAACATTGTCATCCTTGAGGAAAAAGGATGTCTCTCCATATCGAGACATTCTGTTTGGGGAGAGACCTGTCAATGGCTGTGAGATTTTTCACCTTTGCATAACATGAAAAAGACCAGAACCTTTTTTATGAGAAGCAGAAACAGTGGAAGAAAACAAAGGGAGAAATATGCTGTATTTAAAGCAAAAAAAATCATAAATGCATTACACGTTGCTTTTGTACAACCCCCTTCCACCAAAGCAACATTCATTTTATAGAGGCACAAAAATAATTCTAATTTTGCCCCACAGAGAAAAAAAGCACTTATTTGTTTTCGCTTAGGAGAACAAAATAAGCAAAGATTTACTTCTTTATTAATTATAAGTAACTTGTTATCTGAAGCAGCTCCTTCTGTGCTCTGGGAAAGCTGTGCCCAATTTGGCCAGAACTGTCGGAGAGATTCAGAGAAGAGCAAAATATTTCTCCCTATTACTATACACTGATATCTTCTTGGGAGTTGAAAGTTTTCATAAATGTAACTGACAGCATTGCCTGAGGTTATTGCAGTTGGTGGCCATCTTGATAAAATAAAGCTGCTGTCCTAAGTGGCCTAAGCACTATATCTTGTATTTTTCTTGGGCTAGATGGGCTGCCCTGGCAGTAACCTTCAAAATACAAATATAATTGTTGGAGTTAAGGACCACAGGACTTGATTATGACCACCATAGCTCAGCCAGGGCATAAAAGTTGGTCTGTACAAGATGTTTTATACACACATAGAGGGCAAACAAAGCATAAATTTATCTCCAGGGCTGAAAAGGTCTAGAAATATTTTTCTCGTTGTATTATAAACTAGCCATAATAGGTAAGCTCATTTTTCATATAATAATGTCTGCTGCAAATAATATTCCATCCATGCCACTTTCGGATATGGAAACATTATGGTACAAAGGAAAAACATGGTTCCAGGTAGGAAAAGCACTAGAAGGATCTTTAAACTCAACTTTAAAGGGGAGAAAAAAGAACCTAGAACATTTGATATATTTCATGGTAACATTGCCAGCTTTTTCTTTTAAATAGGAAGTGAAACATATAAACTTGGCAAGGAATTTAAGGTTTCATTGAATCTGCCATGGTATAATGCTAGGGAGTGCTGAGAGTTGTAGTTTTATAAGGTCTTCAGCCTTCTCTGCCAAAGTATGCTGATGTCTCACCAAACTACAAACCCCTCTCCTCCTCTCTCTTCCTTCATGTGTGCATATGTGTGAACATGTTTGAATTATAAGATGTAAGCGACAGTAGTTGGTATTTAATGCACAATACTTAATGATATTGCCACAAGCTATCTCCAGGTCTCAGATTTTGGCTTAGAAACCCTGAAATGGCAATCTATACCTGTGAAAATAGTTTTTGATAGCCAACCAGTCTGACTTTGCAGTTGCTGGTTTCTTTGATGAAGCATATTCAATTAAAAGGATTGGTGTTCTTCGAAGGCAATGATTCTTAACCTGTGGGTCTCCAGGTGTTTTGGCCTACAACTCCCAGAAATCTCAGCCAGTTTACCAGCTGTTAGGATTTCTGGGAGTTGCAGGTCAAAACATCTGGGGACCCACACATTGAGAACCACTGTTCTAAGGTTTGGTTAAAGAAGGAACAGCTGGATTTGTGCTTTCTTTTATCTACATTCCAGAGTTGGGGCTAGATTCTCTGACAAAGTGGAAGACCTCCAGGAGCTGGTGACCTTGTATAGGCATTAGTCATAAGAGCATCAATGATAAACATCAACTCTGTGCCACAAGCTTTCATGTGTCCCTAGTGAGGCCTTGGCCTGGATAAGAGAGCATTTCTAAGCCAAGCCAACTTATTTCTTTCCTTCTTTACCCAGATGAAAATAGGGACATACTTGTAACAGTCATGCAGCCTGCACTTTATCCCATGCCTTCTCTCCTTTGTTATGGTTCTGCACTTATCCCATCCCCTTGTCCTATTGTTTACAGCCTAGCCATGTTTACAGCAGCTAACTGCCATTGGTTGATGAGTGCAGTTTTGTTGAGTTTCAGTTGGTATTTTATATTCCAGGAACCACTGGAAATTGGAATGTTAGGGAAGGCTTAAGTCAATCCCAACTGGCAGCCACTGGAAAACTAAAATAACATGCTCAATCCTACTAGTGCTTTTTTTTACTGACTTTCAAATTCAAATTTATTGGCTTGCTGTTTAAAAGTTTTTAAATGGTTGAAAAATTAAAATATTGTGTGCCATCCTGAGACTTTATGATAAAGTGTAGGATGGGTGTATAGAGATGATGACAGACAGATAAATAAATAGGTAGACCTCTAGATGGTAGGTAGACCTGTTACTCCATGTCTTCACTGCCAAACTTTAAAAATGTATTTCTTCTGGAAAGGACCCCTCACACTTCTGGTTGGGATTTCATCAGGATTCTGGAACCATGACAGCTACGAAGACCCTCTTTAAAACAAAAAGCCTACATTTCTCCCAAGGATAGTTCTTCTGGTTTGGGGTTGCTGTGATTTTATTCCCATTGAGCTACTGGTAAGCTGCCAAGAGTGGACCATTCCATACAGCATTGCTCCTCAAAAACAGAGTTGGCTTTTGGGACTCTTTTCGTTGTATACTTTTAAAAACTGGTTTCTTATATATAAACATGTTCACACTTTGTAAAGAAAGTTTCATCTGTTATTATTTAATGTACATTGCTTTGAGAACTCTGATAGGCTAAGAGGTAATAAATGTTTTTACTAGCAATTGATACATATTCAATGTTCTTTTTAAAAGCACCCTCCTCTAGAGAGTGGGGCAAAACTTCCCCTCATATGGCACAGAGGGCATAAAGAGTGCCCCCCCCCCCAAAAAATATATTGAACTGGGAGGGGAATAAGAGTGAGGGGAACCGAACAGGAGCCTGGAGAACGAGAGAGGTGTACTTGGTTCCTCCTCTCCACATGTTTTAGGATTTAATGTTTAGGTTCCAAACTCCAGTTATTGATATGACAGCACCTTTTAGCTTTCCCATATGTCTCCACAAATATTATCAGACTTATAACATTTCTTGTGTTTCTCCTAGGATTACAACAACCACCACCTGCCAGTTGTACTTTATTGGTATTTCTAACCCCTTTGAATTCTGGTAGTTTTGCTTTTATTCTAGTGTGTTTGATCTAAAACGATGGTAAGGGGCTGTGGATTTTTTGTATTGTGAAAGGCTTTCATGGCTGGAATCACTGGATTGTTGTAAGTTTTTTGGGCTGTATGGCCATGTTCCAGAAGCATTGTCTCCTGATATTTCACCTGCATCTGCGGCAGGCATTCTCAGAGGTTGTGAATCCTCACAACCTCTGAGGATGCCTGCCATAGATGGAGGTGAAATGTGAAGAGGGAATGCTTCTGGAACATGGCCATACAGCTCAAAAAACTTACAACAACCCTGAGGATTTTTTGTTTTTCATTGAAGGTTCCAAAACTACAGTATTTGCAATTAAAATAGAAAAAAACAGCATATAGTATTTATCAGGAAAGGAGGAGTAGGTGGTGAGATGCTTGAATAAAGCCAGACTGCATTATAGGACTTTAGTGCTTCTGCAAGTTAATTTAGATAAGCAAGATAGCCTTTGCAAAAAGTCAACTGCAAATCCAAAGACTATTTAAAATTGCAACATAAATAGAATAGGATCAAGGGAAAAGTCTTCAATGTATGCTTCATAGTTTCAGTTTGAGCAGTTTGAAGGCTCTCAGTGTGAATGGTTTGAAAATATTGTTAAGAACATGAAAATATTGTTATGAACAAAGAAAATATAAACTATTTAAGAAGTGTGTTGATGTGAAGCAAGTCTATATGTAAACTCTGCATTTAGCGTACCTATTCAACATGCTCCCTGTACTAAACATATTCTCAATAGACCCTTGTTCAAACTTGTGGGTAAAGAATATCCAACAGTTCTCTTTGGAGTAATTATGTTTGAAAAAGGCGAGTTATTATGTAGCTGTCTTAATCCTAGCAGGAAAAAGCAGCTTTGACTGCTTTTGAATTCTGGACTTTCAAAGTATTACATACAAGTTTTAAGTTACTATAATGCTAGAGACTTGGGAACTAAAAGAAAATTTTACTGAGAAAGAAAAGAATTCTATCCTCATTCCTATTTCCCATATACATATCCCTAGATTACTAGATTATAGATAGTGGGTTTTGAAAAGGCAGGAGAAAATCCAAAAACAGGAACCTTCATCTGTAGTCCAAAGTGATGCTCTCCAGAAATCGACCCTTTCAGACTACCAGTTGTTTTCATATAATGTGATAGATTCCAAGCTTTTGGTGAGATCCCTATTCTTAAATATGAAATTCTATCAGAAGGAGTAGAGTGAAGTTTTCTTCTTACAACAGTGTTATTTTAGGTGGAGATTAAGGATGTTCTATTTTACTCTTCTTTGAATTCAAATATTAGTATAGTCTGGCATGATGGATACCAGTCTTCCAATGTTCACATGCAGCAGCAACATCCTTGCATGCAACTGCATGTGAGCAGTGGATCAGGTTTGTTAATATGGATTGACGCAGGTGCTTGCATTTTTGAACTCTTGTTTGGCCATGGTATACGTATTATACCCTCATATGTGCACTCACACACATACAGAGGCTAGTAAGACTAATAGCAGAAGATTGGCCATTAGTCTTATGTCACCATTGATGTTGGCTAAATTGATTTTCAGCTCCTTAGTTGTGAGTTGCTTTTGGGTTTGATTGGGTAAATCATAGTAGCCCTTTGCAACACTGCACTTTGTATGTTGTTGTCTTGTAGTCACATTGGAAGGTCTTGGAAGTAAGACATGATCACAATGGGTTCACTGGTAACAAATTGAGTTGTCTTTGGGCTGAGAAAGGTGGTATATAAATATGGTTAATAAATAAATAAAGTGTTATTTTCCTTCTTGCCAGAATTAAAAAAAGCTAGTTCTACCAATCTATTCTACACCCCCTGCTATATACCCTAAGAAACTCACCCCACCCCCCACCAGGTTACTTTCCAACATCTGCAGTTCCCATAACAACCAGGGCCAGATGGGCCTTATCTCAGTTGCAATTCCCAGTCCTTGTTGCTTCCTCCCTTTTCCCCATCCTTGGACTCTTATTTCAGGATGACCAGTCAATTTTATTCTCATGCCTAAGTGTGGCTTCCTGACACTATGAATGTACCATCCATTTCTCCTTCCATTCTATCATTGCCATGTGCAAGGAATCAGACTTTTCCCATCTTGTCATTAGGGGCTGTTCTGTGATCAACAATACTGTCTCGCTAACTCATTAACAGATGAAGTATTACGATTTCTGACTGGGCACAAAGGAGAGCCATTTCTCCCTCCAAAGATAACTCTAAGTGGCAATGAGGCACATCCTATTTTGATGATCTTTCTCAGAGCAATGTTCTGTGTCAAAATAATGTCAGAAACAGTGTGCTGCCTGCTAGATCCACTCCATGAATCACTGAAATGGGAGCAATGAAGGTATTTCCCAAAGCAATGATTTTGCTTTCTTAAGTTAAATGCCGAAGTGTTGCTTCAAGTATGCAGTCAACATGGGCTTTTGGGAGAACACCTTCTATGTAAGGAGTAGGTTCCAGTTCAGTCCTTGGCAATCTTCCGTCTGTTCATTCAGACTAGCTTGATTTGCCCATTGATTTCTTTTTTTTTTGTAAAAATGCAAACTTTGCATGATTTTAATGTATTTGTAAAATTAAAATACCTATTCCTTATACGTTTTATCATAAGATACATTTTTGTATACATTTTAAATTTTTGTATAGGTTGGTGCATATTATTCTCTCTCTCTCTCTCTCTCTCTCTCTCTCTCTCTCTCTCTGACACACACAGACACAACTTTCAGAATTCGGAGAAGTGCAGAAGTCAAAGTGGTCTAACTGGAGAGCTTTTGGGGAAGAGTTCTTTTAAAATGCCAACTGAACAAAATCCATAAGCATCACTGTTTCACTACCTGTGCCTCAAGGAAGATGTTGGCATCAATAAACATGGGGACATGGAAATAATAGTAATAAACCCTAAACAAAGATACTGCTGTCAAAGAAAGAGATCTATACTGTATATACTCAAGTATAAGCCTAGTTTTTCAGCCCCCTTTTTAGGCTGAAAAAGGCCCCCTCGGCTTATACTCAAGTCAAAGTTATTTATTATTTTACTCTATTATTATTATTATTATTATTATTATTATTATTATTATCATTTTGCTCTATTTATTATCATTAATCTTATTTTTTTTTACTAATAAGTAAGTTTTATTTTGTTTTCAAAGGAACAACAAAATGATTTCTGCTTACAGCTGTGAGAAGATTTCATTGTTTGACAAGTATCCAAATGCTGGTACTTGGCAAAGGAAATCATTGGTGGAGGGAGGGGCAGTATCAGCCTGTTGTGGTTTGTGAATAATCTGATGCTTCAGAGGATGAGGAAATTGATTTTTGGGGGTCTCGGAGGGGGGGGGGGTATGCGGGGATGGAAATGGCATGGAGAGATGTGTTACTGATCCTGGGAGTTCTTAGAATGTTACAGAAAGTGAAATCAATT
The DNA here is from genome assembly GCF_037176765.1 of Anolis sagrei. Classification (NCBI taxonomy): domain Eukaryota; kingdom Metazoa; phylum Chordata; class Lepidosauria; order Squamata; family Anolidae; genus Anolis; species Anolis sagrei. The sequence goes on from NC_090022.1 coordinate 142,546,496, forward strand.
CCCCTAAGATTCTGCCAGCGTTTGCTCCTGAGAGGAATGTGGGGGAGTTACTAGGTCAGAATGGCTATAGTTGCACCATGAGAATGTGAAAGAAAGTCAGACTTGCCTTTCCCAGAAGCAGAGGAAAAGCAGGTGTATGAGAAGTGATGTCATGGGAAGAAATTGAGGCTTTTAAGTGGGCTTCAAGCATACAGCTCTTTGTGAGAACAACGTTGCTTCAAATGTCCGAGTTTCTGGATTGTGTCTTCATGTTCATGTTTTCTTGGTTAAGTTTCAAGGTTCTGGATTATAATTCCTGTTTAGGTTTTCATAGTTTTTGGTTTGGATTATGCTCTGTTTTGTCCTTAAGATCTGGATATAATTTTGATCAAGTGTATGGATTTTGTCTTGTTTCCTTGTGTCGCCTCAAAGTGCAGTTCCAAGTTTTTGTAGTCCTGTGCTTCGATTCACGAAACTGAATGTCACCTATACTTGGCAACTGTGGAGTTTCTGGATTTGTCTTTCGGATTGTACTTTTTGTTGTGCTTTTTCTTATCCTTTATGTTTTTCTTAATAAACTTTACTTAGTGGATTTGCTTGTCCCTGCATGATATCTGGGTGAAAAGGTGTTCCACGGCTGGGTTGCAACACAGCCAGAGAACACAGGTACTTGTGAAGCAATAAAAAAGACAGGCACTGTGGTTCTCTGAAATGTGCATGTCTTGAAATAAAAAAGAGAATAAATCTTCACTATCCAAAGAAACTGTAGGATTTGGTCAGTATAATACTTGTTATTGTATTGTTCCCATCATCTCTTATGAGAGTGGAGAAAGGGCAGGAAGATACCGCAGCTGAATTGTACTCAGCGGGACTCCAGTTGCACTGAAAATGTGACACAATATTATTTCTGAATTGATGATGTGGGGAAGGGATGTTGTCCATCTGTCTATGCATTTATTTTGTACCCTACCTTTCTCCCAAATAGCCTGGACCTGAACTGCCTAGGGCTTTAAAGGTAATAACCAGCAATTTGAATTGTGCCCAGAAACAGATTGGCAGGCAGTGGAGCTGTTGCAACAGGGGGTTTGCCCGCTCCCTGCAGCCAGCCCCAGTGAGCAACCTGGCTGCAGCTCTTTGGACCAGCTAAAGTTTCCAAGCACTCTTCTGAGGCGGCCCCATATAGAGTGCATTGCAGTAATCCAGACAGGATGTAACCAAGGCCCAATTTACCTGCCAGAACACATCTCCCTCTATGAACCATCACGGAGATTAAGATCCTCTGGGGAGGCCCTGCTCTCCGTCCCACGACTGTCACAGATGCAACTGGCAGGGAGAGAGAGAGGGCCTTCTCAGTGATTGCCCCTCAACTTTGGAACTCCCTTCCTGGTGATATTAGAGCAGACCCTTTGCTCCTGTCTTTCAGAAGGATGATAAAAACTTGGCTGTGGGACCAAGTCTTTGGGACAATGCAATAAGGCAGAAATAGGAAAACTTATTATGCCAACTAGATTTGATGAAGATGACTGAGACAGTTTAAACAATGGAGTTTAACGTCAAGATAAATTATTTTAATGTTTATGTATGTACAAGGTCTATTTATGTCTAGCATTGAATGTTTACTGTTTATATTCTGTGCTTTGCTTTGAGTTCCCTTTGGGATGAGAAAGGCAGAAGATAAATGTTTTAAATAAATAAATAAATAAACAAACAAACAAACAAACCATGGCCAGAACTTAGCATGCATGTACAAACATTTTGCACATTATGTTCAATATAACATGCAAACAATATTTATGTGTAGAAAGCAACAACCAGTATACACATACTGTTCCTATATTGATTGTGGCATGTGAATGTTCATTAAAAAAACATAAGAATGCCCCTTAAGAAATATTAAAAATGTTTGACTACCATTATGAAAGGTAAGGATGACAGGATTATTGGTGCAAAGGTTTTTGTAATAAAACAATGGGGAAGCTATTAAATTGCTGTATTGCTGCATCAAACTGCTGTAGTGGTTGTTTACAGACCCCGTTCCTACTCTTGTGTTAATTTAATTGCAAAATGGTGAAAGCAAACAATTGACAAGGGAAAAAAACATTTGCAAATTGCCTTTGACCGTGTGTGCAGATGCTCAGGCATTCAGATTAAATGAGAATTGCAATTAACAAGAGTGGATGTGATAACAGACAGTGCAATTTAAAGTGCCTCTCAAAATCCTTTGTGCGTGTGTTTGTATGTGTGAGTATGTGTGTCTGTGTTTGTGTTTGGGTAAGAACCCCTTCGAATCCTGGTAGGTTGTTTAGCAGATACATAGCGCTGGGCGTGGAAGGGAGAGACATTTTTCCCACTTACTCTGCAAAGTTTCAAATCTTAGAAGCTTTTCCCAGTAATGACAGGAAGCCTATGGAAAATCCTAGATTTCAGGTCAATTAACCACCTACCAGGGGACTCAGCACATTCCCTGGTTTTGCTGTTCATCAAGGACTCAATAGATTAGGATGAGGTCAGCCATCAGAAGCCTGAGAGGAGGCCAAATATATTGTGGGTAGCATTCAACTGTTTGGCCTATATACCCTAAAGAAACCAAATCCTGTTTGATCATGGAAGCAAAACAGGGTCAGTTCAGGTTAGTACTTAGATGGGAGGCTGCCAACAAATCCCAGGTGCTGTAGGTTATATTTCAAAGGAAGGATCTGGCAAAACCAACACTGATTATTCCTTGCCTAAGAAACCACTATGAAATTCATGGGGTCAGCATAACCTGAAAGGCAATATGAAGGTACACACAGAGAGAGAGAGAGGGAGGGAGAGAGAGAAGGAGAGAGCATTCTCTGGGACCCTTGTCTGCACTGATAGGAGTTAAAACTAGGAATTGCATCCAGATAATACTTGTTTCTTCAGAATTCACAAACATTATTTGCATTTCAATAATTTGTTCAGGAACCTTTCCTTTCTCAAAAAATTTTCTTTGCAGAAATGTGTTTTGGGTAGCAACATTATGTGTAGTGGTCTGTAAATTTGGCCCAAAAAATGCCTTTCCTTTGCAAAAACATTGCTTTTGTTCAAAAATAGGTTTTTCTATGCAGGAATCAGAATGTTTGCAACAGCTTTGCTATATATATTCAAATGGCATAAATGTAAGGAATGTGTATAGGAAGAAGAATGTGAACAGCCTGAAAGTTCACTTCTAGGAGTTTGTTGTTTGTTGTTTTTTTTGGGGGGGGGGGGGGTGAGGAGAAATAGACTAAGTATTCTTGCAACATTCAAGAACAGATTATCTCCTCCTCTTCCTCCTTTAGAGCCATATGCAGTGCTACTTACAACAACCTCTGGTCTTGACTTGGGCTAGAGTGTTTTCCAATCATTTCTAGTCTCATGTGTCTATTTTTATGCATGCAAAGAGGAAACGCATAATAACATGCCCGCTCTAATGCATTGTGTTCTATTCTCCGCTGCTTCTAAAAACATCTTTTAGAAGCTCTCAGAAAAACAGAATACTCAAGGGGAAAATTGCTGGAGAAGATTTTGTTCTATTACTTTGCCTTCATCACAACATGACACACCTTTGATAACAGACAAATTGGTAAGAGAATTGAATAGAGAAATATCCCCCCTGTGGCTCAGCAAAAGCTTTTTTCTTTCATTTTTAAACTAAATTCCACAATAGAAATTGTAGAAACAACACCAGTGGGATTCATTATCAGACTTCTCAGTCCCCTTGTGTCCATAGTGACCAAGACAACTACAACCCTTGGTTATTAAGAAAGGATTTTGGGTTAAAAACTTTTTCCTTCATGCATTATTATTTCCTAGAGCTCAACTTATTTTGACAAGTATAAGCATATAATACCTGTATAATGCAAAATCACATTAGGTTTTGTTATTTTCGTATTTGCATCACTTTATAATGAATAATAAATATGTATATACTGTTAAATGGAAATAGATAGTAGTGAACAGTCACCCTTGAAAGTCGAATTGAAATCTGATGTCAACTAAATGAAAATTTCAAGTTGTATTGCAGAATTTCTGTGCAGCAGAATTCCTGCAGAAATATTGAAACAGGAGTATTTCAAATATCCTGGTGTGAGGAGATGTCTTGTATTGGGTCCAGCTCATATGTCTCATGGTACAGGTTGAGTCTCCTAAATGCTTGGGATCAGGCGTTTTTCAGGATTTGGATTTTTTTCCAGGGTTTGGAATACCTGTATTTGCAGATATTTAGTAAATGATGGAAAGAGAGCTAGTCACATACTCAGAGCCTACTGTGTTTTTCCTGAGGGCCTCCTGGGAAAAGAGAAGAAGGAAAAGAGAGGGAGAACCCCACTCAACACAAGAACTCTGTAGCAGACATTTCACGCACTTACTTTCTGCCCTTTTAGTATTGAATGGAATGGACATCAGGGCCTTCAATGGGAAGGTTTATGCCTGCTGTTATTTAGGGAGGGAGAGTTACCCCTCCTGACATATTGGTGATCCACTTGGGTGGAAATTATTAGGGTTTACTAAAGGGCAAGGCATTGATTGTCCAGACACTGCTGGACATGAGGAGCATCAGGGAGGGTTGACCTCCAACCCATTTGGTATGGTCCACCATCATTCCCCCATAGAAGTGGCTGGGTGAAGGTGACGTGAGGAAACTGGATAGTACCAGAATATGTGTGAATCACCAGACATTTAAGGTGATGAGGTTCAGATTGGGTTCCATTATTCATCACCTGGAAATCACCCACATTAGGAAGGACTTCTTTTGGGCAGATCTGAAATGGACAATGTTCAGTTCCTTTGTGATCTGCAAGGGGGTCTTTGGAACATTTTGTCAGATTTATTTGTTTGTTTGATTTTTGTCATGTCAGGAGCAACTTAAGAAACTGCAATTTGCTTCTGATGTGAGAGAACTGGCCATCTGCAAGGACATTGCCCGGATGTTTTGATGTTTTACCATCCTTGTGGGAGACTTTTCTCATGTCCCCACACGAGGAGCTGGAGATGATAGAGGGAACTCATCTGCACTCTCCCTGGATTTGAAACTCCGACCTGTTGGTCTTCAGTCCTGTCATCACGGAGGTTTAACCCACTGCACCACCGGGGGCTCCGTCAAATTTGGTGGGAGACAGGGACTAAGCAGCTACTTGTCTGTAATCTGTAATGGGAGACTGGGGTGTGTGCACCTATGGCACCATGTTTTAGTGAAGCCCAGGAACATTTTAAAAAACATCTGTGAGTTTGGGCAAATGAGGTGGAGGAAAATGGGAATGACCTAGGACTGTCAGGGGAATTCTATCTCCATGGAAACCTTACTGTTTGGCGATGAAAACTTTTATGCAGCTTGCCTATAGGATCACCCTGAACAGCCTGGTGGGCATTCAGGGGTCTCAGGTGTTGCCAGTTCAAAACAGAAAATGTGGGATTTTATTCAGCTGTGTGGAAGGGTCCTCAAAGTCCAGAGCACTCAAAGATTCACTTGATTATATAGTTGATAACACAGGATTCCTAATCACAGCAAACTTTCTGACTTCTTTTTTTTAAAAAAAACCTTTTAGACCTTTCCATTTGCACAGAGTAGCTCTGGTACAAGTACTTCAGCATTTCTTGTACTGCTAAAGGAATCAATTTGCTCCTTAGACAAATCCAATGTCACAATAATTGTAATGAACGTTTGTTAGAATGTAATACATTTTACATTTGAGAGTTTAAAAGAAAGTTTTATGGAATTAAATTTGGGGATTAGGATTATTAAATTCAGATTTAGTATAACTATCTATTATATTAGAATTAAGAATTAAAATCAAATTGTATATCCCTTACAGTATAATGAATGGAAAGCTGTCTTGGCCTCTATACATACTTTCTCTTCAAAAGGCTAATTGGTTCAGAAGAAAATGCTTAGGTATTGCTAAATTATATGGAGAATCTAACAGTGGTATAAATGGATTCTGCAAGGCCCTTAATTGCAGTCTACACTGCATAACTTTATGGGTGACGCAGATATTTGGACTGGATTGGGATTATGTAACAGCTGGTCTATTTTAACCTTTATTTTACCTTCATTTTTAACTTTTGTGGTATGAAGTTTTACCTTGGCATTTTAATGATGATATTTTAATTACTTTTAACTTTTAATTTTATCAAGTCCTAATTGTGTTTTAATGTATGTTAGTTTACTATTGCAGGAGTTTTAGGATAGTGATTAGTGTCTATTTGTGTACTTTTTTTTACTGTTGATATGGCCAGTGGACTAATCAATGAACTTTGCTTTGCAACTTTACACATGCTTAATGATGTAGCAGACTCACAGTAGAAACTTTCTAATGAATTGTGATTATACATATCAAATCACTGGCCACAGTGTCACATTGAGTTCTACCAATGGACATGGGGATTCCCTAGCCATAGGAATGCCCAATGTATATAGGCACCCAATGCACATCAGTCATAATGTGTAAGAGTCTCTTCATTGACTGTCCTACACAGTAACATCTTGGAAGCTCCACGTTGAATATAAACTGCTTAGTTCTATTTCGTAGGAGCGCCCAATGGTACAATTGGTTAAACCCTTGTGTTGGCAGGATTGCTGACCAAAAGGTCACTGGTTCAAATCTGGGGAGCAGCATGAGCTCCTGTCTGTCAGCTCCACCTTCTCATGTGGGGACATGAGAGAAGCTTCACACAGGAGAGTAAAACATCTGGGCATCCCCCGGGCAACATCTTTGCAAATGGCCAATTATTTCACACCAGAAGTAACCTGCAGTTTCTCAAGTTGCTCCTGACATGAAAAAAGTTCTATTTCCTGGAGTCTACTACATAGCCATAAGTCTCCTACAAGATTCCAGCCTTAGACTTCACTGTCACTAAGCCGCTTCCACACAGCTGTATAAAATCCACATCAAACTGGTTTATATGTCAGTGTATAACCCAGTTCAAAGCAGATATTGTGGATTATCTGCCTTGATATTGTGGGTTATATGGCTGTATAGAAGAGTCCAGAGTTATACCATAGAGCAAGTTGTCTATGCATGGTGGCACACTGTGCATTTTCATTACAGTTCCACTGACCAGAACCCAACACTAAATACTTTTAAAAGTATTCTAAATTTACCAGTGGTTTATTTTCCTGCGGATATTTCAGATTTCAAATGGAATTATTATTTGGGGAGGCAGTTTTGTAAGGGTCTAAAATGTCTATCTTTAGGGGAAGTCTAGAATTAAACAAGTAATTAAGTAATTAATTCATTTAATTTTTTGCATTTGTCCATTAATCACCAGAGTCTCCAATTAATGTTGAAACTAAAAATATGCTTTCGTGAATTGGGTCATTAGAATTAATTAAGGTACATTCGTGCCTCTTCTTCTGTCAAATTCAGGGGGGAAAACAGTGAGACTTACTGCATAGAAGTGGTAGTGCAAATCATTTTAGGTTCTTCAAGCAACCAGGGCCCTTTCAGATCGTCTAGACCAGTGTTTCCTAATCTCTGCTCCTCCATGAGTTGACTTCAGTTCCCAGAAATCCCAGTGACCTTACCAGCTGTTAAGGAATTGTGGGATCTGAAGTCCAAAACATCTGGAGGAACACAGTTTGAAAAACTCAAGTCTAGATTTTTAGGCTTGGATAAGAGCCAGTTCTTCCTTGCTCTTAACCATGGGCCAGGATTGTTAGGATTCTTCTTTGCTGTTTCTTTCCTAAGTTGGTTGTCTGCTCCATGTAGTTGGGTTGTTCTTTGTTTTTCTATTCATATCATGATCTTCATCTTCTCCTGCTTCAGAAAGTTGGTTAGTTGTTACCAGTCCATCTCGTTTCTAGTTCTGTTTTGGTTATGAGCTAGTTGTTGAGTTAGTAAGTCCATTTTCATAATCTCTATCATTTTTGTCAGCCATTCTTGTTTCAATGGGATTTCTTTTGTTTTCCAGTGCCTTATGAGTACTATTCTTGCAGCAGATGTTAGGTATGTAAGAAGGATATATTTTATTCTTTTCCATTTTTTTATTCATGATACCCAGCAAAAAGATTTCTGGGTTGAAATTTATTTGTTCTTAAATTATTTTTGGATTATTACATTATACACATTCTTGTGTGATATTATTTTGGGTGATCTGCATTGAAATCTTTCAAAATCCTACATTTTGCTTATACAATCTGCCTTCCACATTTACAGAATTGATTATTTGCGTATTTGATTTTATGTTGAAAGTTAATCATAGAGTCATACTGGAGGACCTAGAGACAGAATATTTCTCTAGAAATCTCTTTGTCCTCAAAGGCAATTTTATGATCAGCTTCTGGCAGAAGTTGGCCATAGAGTCACCCTTGAAGATCTAGTGATTGCTAGACAGTTGTTCTCACAGGTAAAAAAACCCACATCATTTTATTATCATTTTTCTATGCCACTAAACCCCACAAAACTGTATGGCCTGCCATCATGTGCTTTGCATTTGGTGTTTTATTTTCCTTCTCTCTCACCCACCCATTTTTTTCTCCCTTGACTTCTCCTTCTCTCTCAGTCTGTCCACTTACTCCATTTTTAACCCTAGAGACATCTAACAATTCCAATATTCTCTGCACCTATATTATCATAACTGCATAATTAAGATAATACAGGTGCAGATAGTACTGGTATTGTTAGATTTCTCATTCAAGAAAGATACCACAGATTGGATTTTTTATTCCTGGATTTAGCATGCAAAACCTGTGATTTACTACTGTTGCTCAGATGAATCTTCTTGGTTAGGAGTGGGGAAACAGAAATGATTCGGCGGTTCTGTTCTGCAGAAAAATTGAAGGTGCAGGCTTAAAAAAAAATCACTCTTATTTCATTGACCCTTATGGCAATCCATTTTTTGCTGTTTCCCAGTACATTTGAACTAAACTATGTCATTCCTCTTTAGATTTTAATGAACAAGGCATTTAAAGAGTAACTGAAGGAATGGTGCTGGTGGAAAGAAAGTGAAATGCAGATGAGTAATCAATACACAAGCGAGGGAACCGGGAGGTAGCCTCTTCTTCCTGCCGTGTTTTGTGGTTTTCCATCTTGAAATAAGATGGACAATTTACTCATCCCCATCATCCTGGATGCACCTTTGCCTGTTTCTAGTTAAACCCAGTGCGTCATTCCTCATCACACAGGCTGCTGTCTCCCTCAGTTCTGTCATCCATGGGTTGCCCACATTACAGCCCCCCCCCCTTTTTAATTGTGCAATTGCAGAAATTCATAAGTTCAAAATTGTGCAGTTACAGCAACAAAACTCTTTGAAAAAGGAGGAAATAATTTTAATAGTCCTTTTCTGTGTCCAAAGATTAATGGCAGCATCAAGGGACATGAAAAGACTGCTCACATGCATGCCCACACTGAAAGGTCACAAAATGAACTGAAATCTGGCAAATGCATCATTTCCTATCCCATGGAAAAATGTCTGTTTATAAGCATTTCTAAGTACAGAGTGACAAGTGGAGCCAGTTCTAGCCCATCTTTCATATCCACCTATTTCTACATGCTGCAGAGACGGAGTCCCATGGGCAACCCATGGAATGGGTTGTGTGTCATTTGATGGGATCCTGGAATTTCGTCTTTGAAACAGGGCAACTTCTATGTGATAAGGTTCCTAACTGAATAAATTGTAAGATGTAAGATATAAAGCCCAATGCTTTAAGATAGTGCTTTTCAACCTGACAATTTATCCCAGATAGCCTTCATTTTATAGGTTTGTCATCCACATAGAGAGAAAAATTAGGTTGGATAAAGGCAATTTGAGAAGAACAGAAAGAGCCTAATTGAAAAGCCAATAACCTAAGGTCAACAGTGGAGTTAACTTCCTTCTTTCCAAATTAGTGGGTTAATAAGGAGGGGCTATAATAAAAGAACAGCAAATTGAAATTAAATATTTGGCATCTAAAGAAACCAGAATATATGTTTCTTTCACTTGGGACTACCACTGAGTTATCCTAAATTACATTTTAAAGGGATGCGTTTCCAGATATTGCATACCTCATGGTTGACAGGGACACTATGTAATTAGCTATTTATATGCAAGGAATACAGGAGATAATTAGAAACATGGATTACAGGAAAAGGCAGTCACGCTGACAGAGGGCAATAGAAGCCAACATATTAAGTCAAATTTGTCTATACGCTCATATGGTTTATCATGTGTCATTTGCCTTGTATTACATTAATACTTCATTTAATATGGTGCTAACGCACAAGATTGTAATCTGCTAATTTATAAATTAAACATGTATCCTTCTAAATACAGCAGCTATTGGCCTGGCAAATCAGTTAAGCCTCCTGGAAAATGTTAAATTAAGTTACATATGCTCTCAGGCTCTTGGGAGATGGTCTGTGCATTTGTAATTAACAGCATTGGTTCCATTCAAGGAGCCTGAGTTTAGGTTCCTTATTACAGTAAGACATGACTGCTTGGAATATTTGGATGAATTAGCCTTTCAACCTGGAAAAGTCTTTCTGATGAAATCAACCTCAGAGACAATGCTCCAATAACAAGAAAAGCATTTGAATCTAGGGCTCTCTGGTCGACTAGTCAAGATCATTATGCTTTCAGGGGATCCACATTATGCAGTTAGAAGAGTTGAAATGCACTTTAAATGCTCCAGTTCCTTCCCACTGCATCTTAGGGCGCTATCACACAGTCTTATATCCCAGAATATCAAGACAGAAAATCGCACAATAACTGCTTCGAACTGGGTTATCTGAGTCCACACTGCCATATATCCCAGTTCACAGCAGATAATGTGGGATTTTCTGCCTTGATATTCTGAGATACAGGTCTGTGTGGAAGGGACCTAAGAATTTGTAGTTTGGTGAGTTACTTGGGATACTGTGCTAGAGAGCTCTGGTCCATTTCTCTGAACTAAATACTTTTAGAGCTCATCATTTTAATACCGAGGAAGGATTTCACTCTGAACTCATTGGAAGAAGAAGAAAAGGATACAATTGCCATAATCACAAACAAAAGGACCAACTCCAATAGACACTCTAGCCTCAACATTTTGGAGTGGCTGAAATTTCCACACTCTCTCCATAGGGGCAGTTTCCTCCAAGATTGTGAAGAAGGATTCTCTCAAGGAAAATGAGAAAGTTGACAAATAATTCCGTACAACACAAACCGGCCCAGAAGGGTGGGTGGTTGGGAAGATAGAACTAGGGTATCCACTTACCTAACTTTAGTAAATGCATTATCAAGACAGGACAAAAAATCTCATAAAATTGCACAAACATATAGCAGAGGCTAATGTATATGTACATCTGTCTCTTTAGTGTTATTTAAATAAATGTGAAATACATTCTACTGCAATGTGAAAGACTGTGACTAGGGAACCAATGTTCGCTGTGCTCTTCAGAGGCTAATTGTTGAAGATAAGCAATTTCAAATGTGCTGCTCTCACTCCTTATGGTTCTTTCTCTTTAAACCAGACATGGACCAGACAGCTGTTTAAAAAGGGATGCCTTCAGACACAGGGCTGCCCTCAGTTAGCTGTCCTTGGTGAATCTGGGCACATGGCCAGCCAAGATAAAAAAACCCAAGAGAATGCTGACATTCAGTAATGTTTAACCTTATTGTGGCCTACTTAATGCCAATATGCCACCTTTTACATATCTAATAGCTTTATTCTAAGCCTTTTAGCAAGGTTTATCTTGTAATTCCCTGAAGAAAGGCCAAGAAGAATAATTGCCAATAAATTATGAACTGATGAGCATTGTCCCTTGCTTATGAATGCATTATCTTTAAGGACTGCGGGCTGATCAGGGATCCTGCTTATCTGAGTTGCATTGCAATCCTTTGCATGTCTACTGGGAAGTAAGTCCTTCTGAGCTGAATGAGAGTGCATGTAATACATTGCTACTTTGATGACATTGAGCAACTTATCTTGAGCAACTTCATTTTTGAAACTGAAGAAAATAATAGATGACTTTCTAACATCACAAAAGGGAACTGAACCATGAAATGCATTTAAATTTATCTAACTGATGTCAATGTTTATTACAAATGCCAGATACTGGCTAATAGGCATGGGTAGGTTCAGTTGGAATCTTCGTAATTTGGAATAAATTTTGAAATATTTCCTTTTTGAAGTGATTTCGAAGTTTTTAAGGAAACGGAAGTCCCTTTGCCCTTCCAAAGCCTTTTCCGCCATTTCTCTTACAAATCACTAAGTGAGTAGGAAATGATTCAGCATTTCCCCCTGCTTCTGTTCCCTGGCCTTGGTTCAAGCCAGAGAAGCATTTTAAACCAGAGTAGATGGATTCCCTCCTTTTTTCCCCCTCCCACTTCAGTCTTAAGCAAGAGAAGTGGTTTTAACCAGAGTGGATGGATTCCCTCCCTTGCCATTCCTTCCTGCTTCAGTCTTAAGCGAGATAAGCGGTTTAAACCAGTGTGAATGGATTCCCATCCTTTCCCTCCCACGTCAGTCTTAAGTGAGAGAAGCGGTTTAAACCAGTGTGGGTGAATTCTCTTCTTTTCCTTTGCCGCCCACATCAGTCTTAAGCGAGAGAAGTGGTTTTAACCAGTGTGCATGGATTCCTTTCCTTTCCTTTCCCTCCCACGTCAGTTTTAAGGGAGAGAAGCGGTTTAAACCAGTGTGCATGGATTCCCTTCCTTTCCTTTCCCTCCCACGTCAGTCTTAAGCGAGAGAAGCGGTTTAAACCAGTGTGGATGGATTCCCTTCTTTTCCTTTCTCTCTTGCTTCAGTCTTAAGCAAGAGAAGCGGTTCTGACCAGAGTGGATGAATTTCTTCCCTCCCCCTCCCCCCCCCCCGGCTTCTGGAGTAAAACAACTACTTTCAAAGCAAAGACCACCCAATGAAACAGGAAATAACACTTTGAAACCATTAATGAAAGATTCGGAAGTCTCGGAAGTTTTGAAAAGTTTTGAACATTTTTTCTGTGAAAAATTGACTTTAGATCCGAATCACCAGCACCCCCTACATCTGAAATGAGTTTTGAACCTTTTTTTTATTATCAAACAAGCCTACTGGTAATAATAATCTGCCTTGGTCAGAGATGGTGGAACTTGGATGGAAAAACTTGGTCTGTCTTTCTTACATTATTCAGGATTCTGTAATGTCTTCATTGGGATCACAAGTAGGTTCTCCAGGACCTTTATCTGGGTCTGGCAGTACCAGTAATGTTTAATGACCAAGAATGTTTATCTCCTCTGGAGGTAGGCTGACACTCTGGTTGGAAATTGCTGCCATTTAATGAGGAAGAGGCATGTTAGAGGATCAATTTCCATATAATCTCCCCAGTATCAACCAAAGAACCTGCAGCAGCCTGGAATCTGTCTTTTGACTTAATTAAAGGTCTCTGATCCCTGAAATGGCACAGAGCAAATGCATAGAGTATTATCACAAGATCCATGATCCATCTTAATTCACCTCTCCACTTACCATGATTTGGAGCTGTATTATCAAAATTAGAAGTTATGCCAGTCTATTGGAGTAAATGATCAAGACATAGCTTCAAATATACTCTTCATCATACAGCAACAAAGTAAAGGCAGATAAGGTAGATGCCATGGCAACTATTTTATAGAGATCTTTATTTATACACTGTTGGGAGAACAAGGTTCAAGATAACCCATATTAGTTCTGACTATAATATATTCTGCTTGGAAATACTGGTTAAATTGATTTGTTGGATTATTTATCAGTGACAATAAAAAAAGCAAAAAAATAATGTGTGTGCCTTCAAATTGTTTCTGGCTTATGTTGACTCTAAGATGAACCTATATGTGGTCTTCTTGGCAAGATTTATCCGGTGAGGAGGGGGGTGCCTTTGTCTCCCTTTGAGATGGAGAGCATAAGGTCACCCCGAAGATTTCATAGCCAAGCAGAGATTCAAACTCTGGTCTTTGTAGTTCATTGTTCAAACCACTGTAAACACCTTAGCTCTGAGCAAAAACAAAAAAATAGAAATATTTAAAACTAAAGGCATTTGTAAGCAGCTGGAAAACAAGAAAATTATTGTTCTATACCAGATCTTGATTGGGTTTGTGGGTGTATCAGCTCCTAAGTGCATTATGTTAAAAACTACCTGGTTCAGTTCAAATTGAATTTGACAATTCTGATTTGGAAATTCAGATTGGGATCCAATTCACTTTGGACTGGTTCAGACTTAATCCAACCTGCTTTGAATCCCAAATTTGAACTGAGATTCAGAAATCTGAATCTTTAGGACTTCCATTGATATGCACTAGGAAACAAAAATCTACTCTCGCTTTTCATGTTTCTTACAGAAATGTATGAACTCAAGTCATTAGCAAATAATCCATATGGAATTGCATATGCAAGTATGTATTTATTTATTTGACACTTTTGTACCCTACCCTTCTCACCCCGAAGGGAACTCAGAGCAACATTACAATAGGCAACAATTCGATGCCATACACATATATGTTCATAAAATAAACAAATAGAATTAAAATCCAAGCAGTTAAGGTAGAAAAAAAAAGGTAAAGGTTTAAGTCCAGTTGTGTCAGACTCTGGGGGTTGGTGCTCATCTCCATTTCTAAGCTGAAGAGCCGGCATTGTCCGTAGACACCTCCAAGGTCATGTGGCTGGCATGACTGCGTGGAGTGACATTACCTTCCCACCGAAGTGGTACCTCACTACCTCTGAGGATGCTTGCCATAGATGCAGACAGGAGAGAATGCCTCTAGACCATGGCCATACAGCCCGAAAAAACCTACAACAACCCGAAGTGGTATCTATTGATCTACTCACATTTGCATGTTTCCAAACTGCTAGGTTAACAGAAGCTGGGGCTAACATCGGAAGCTAATGCTGCTCCCTGGAATCGCACCTTCGACCTTTCAGTAAGCAAGTTCAGCAGCTCAGCGGTTTCACCCTTTTTATCCAGGGTGTTGACCAAGCCAGTATAGATTGAATTTAGTTTGTTTCTCCATAGTGCTAATGGGTTAGGTGCTCTTAGTTCCACTCCCCAGCTGAGACCTCTCTGACTTGGTTAGACCTGCTGGTAGTTACACTACCACCTGTACAGCTCTCAGCATCCTTGGAGCAGTTAAGCCCCCCACTACGACAAGGTGGCACCCATGGATGCAGGCAGAACTGGACAATTTGGACAGAAAAACAAGAAAACTTATGACCATTCATAATTCACTACATCCTCGCAGTGATGTTGACCAGCTCTATCTGCCTAGAAAGTCTGGTGGTAGAGGACTTCTATAAGTAAAACAAGCAGTTGAAGAAGAAACAACATGACCTGGCAGAATATATAAAGGAAAGCCAAGAACCCGCTGTAATTGAAATCAATAATTAGAAACTTCTCAAAGCACAACAGAGAAAGAATCGGTACAAGAAAACTGCACTATAAACCAGAGCTGACAGTTGGCACAACAAAGCATTGTATGGGCAGTTCCTTGATAAAATTGAAGGAAAAGTTGACAAGGAGAAGACCTGGTTATGATTCATGAATGGAATCCTGAAAAAGGAGACAGAAGGCATGATTCTTGCAGCCCAGGAGCAAGCCATCAGAACAAATGCCATTAAGGCCAGGATTGAAAAATCAGCTGATGACTCAAAATGCAGTCTGTGCAAGGAAGCTGATAAAACTATTGATCATATCCTCAGCTACTGCAAGAAACAGACTACAAACAGGGGCACAACTCTGTGGCCCAAATGATTCACTGGAACTTATGTCACAAGTACCACCTGCCAGTAGTAAAGAACTGGTGGGATCATACACCTGTAAAGGTAGTGGAAAATGAACATGCAAAAATACTGTGGGACTTTCGAATCCAGATTGACAAAGTTTTGAAACACAATAGACATCACGATTGTGGAAAAGAAAAAAGTTTGGATTATTGATGTTGCCATACCAGGTGACAGTCACATTGAATAAAAACAACAGGAAAAACTCAGCAGTTATCAGGACCTCAAAATCGAACTGCAAAGGCTCTGGCATAAACCAGTACAGGTGGTCCCAGTGTCATCAGCGTACTAGGTGCTGTGCCAAAAGATCTCAGCCAACATTTGGAAAAAAAATAAACACTGACAAAACATCAAAGGGGCATTAACCCTTTGAGGGCTTTTACTTCAGACTTTAATGAGAATATTAATTGCATCTCTGAATAGATGTAGTGCCATGGACAGATTTGTTCAACTCTGGAATAAACTCCAGACTATATTCACAACACATTTGACAACCAAGCCACCAAACTATTTCTGTTCCGGTAAATTTCCAGTGGATAGTACTAATGTTCCTATTCATTTTAAAATGGTGGGGTGAAAGGGATATTGACATTATTGTCCCTAAGTACTGTGACAACTGTTGTTCAAAATGTGTATCATGTAGGATTCCCTCCCTCATCTGAGTAAAACAGATATGTGGGTGCTCTCAACTGTGTTTTAGGTGAGAATTATTGTATAGAGAGTATTATTATCTCCAGAGAGCCCCCTTCCCCTGTAAACACATGAAAAGAAGGTCCACAAGGCACAAACATATTCAAGGATGCATTCTGCCCACGCTTGCTTTTGATGTAAATGTCTCACAAATGCTTATAAGTAAACAAATTAAATAGACAGTTACAAAAAAGTTCATGCTCTCAATAGGACTTATTCTATAGTAAGTGAGCTTAGCATCACAATAGTTCAGGAAGTACTTCAAATTGCAAAAGATCCTTCAAATGTAAAGCTTTGGATACATTAATGTTTCATACTTTTAGGGGTTTTGTTATCTAGGATGGTGTTTACAACTATAAATTACTTTATATAACAGCAAAATGTGTTGTTCTAAACTAAATTTCCATACTATAATCAATGGATCATTAATCTTAATTGCAGCAACTTGCTGTCATGCTGATGCAATTTATTCCCAATAAAGTAAGACCTTGTGATTTAGTTTAACCATTGTTCCTCCATTACTTTCTCCATAATTGTTAGCTAAATCAATCCAGTGCTTTTTTGCTTCATATTCCAGACTGAATATATTTTGACATGCATTTCAGGAGTTAGTCCACTCACTGGAAGCCATTACAGGTTCAGTTTTGTGTGGAAATACCTGGCTGTTTTAATTTGCACGCAGATGTTTCCATTTAGCTGTTGAAAGCAGGTGCTAAAAAAGTATAATGTCACCATAATTTTATAGTGGAGTTGGAAGGAGTATGTATTTCTACTCACATTCCTAATGAAGAAAAGGAGTCTGAATAGTCAAAACATCCCACCCAGAAACCTTTTTCCCTTTCTCACTGAGCTCCAACCAAGCTTAGCCATAAGGAGGACAGGGAGTGGGGCAGCTGACCCCTTGCAGCATTGCTGGCACTTTTGCCTCTGTGTTGAACCCCAAATTTTTACCTTCAATGTAGCCATGGTTCATATCAAAATCCATAATGTTGGCCTCCAAACCTGTCCTCAACTTATGATGAGTTCGACCTACACATGATTATAAACTATAAATAAAATCAGGGCATGCCATGAGGTGGCCATCCTTTCCTTAAAAAATAAGCAATTAAATAGCTTTGAATGGTCAGATGAAAGGAGTTTATAGTTGGGAGAAACTTGGGAATCTGCCAGCCTCTGAATGGGATAGACCGCCTAATGTAAGATGGATGTGTGAAGGGAAGCATCCATTTGCAAATTCAGAAGAGTGAAGCATCAGTAAGAGCTGTGAGTTGATAAAATGCCAAAGATACCTGAAGGGTGGATGGGCTTTCTTTTATTCATGCATTCACTTTCTTGCTGTCTCCAGAGCTGAAGTAGAATAGAAAATCTTGCCTAATAGAAGTACCTGTTTGTTATCTTGCACTTGTATTTTTCTAAAAATGCCTTAACTCTCCCATGCTCTTGCATCTGTAGAAAGCTAAACCTGGTGGTGCTGCCCTCAGAACTTCTCACAGATCAAGGAACTGGGGGAGTGGGAGGAGGGTGTTACAACCCAGTACGTACACCATCACACAAATGAAAGGGGGAGGGTTTTGACTGAAGATGTCTGCCTGAAAGGCAAAATTCACAAACAAATAAAGTAACTAGGCAAACCACTGAGATGCTGATTGGCAAAATTCCCAAACAAATAAAGCAAGTGGGCAAACCACTGAGATGCTGATTAACTATATAACTATACCATAAATCACTTACATTATAGCACAGATGGAGAAGGAAGAATCATTAAATTGTTTAATAACTTGAAAAAAAAAATAAAGAGGAAAATGAGTCCAAAGTGGGAAATATTTTACTACTCTAAGAAGTCTCTTTCTTCAACAGTTCTCACAGTTAAAAGGGAGTGTAAAGCAACCCATCTGTTGAGCTAAATTCCCAGTTGTCATAGTTATTTACAGGAACAACCATACAACCATACTGGTACTGAGGTGGAAATTTTACAGTGATGCAGAGACCCTCCAGATATCTTCATGACTTCTCTTATATACCAGATATTATCTTAAGTGTGAGCATTTATGGCTTTAAAAACTATAGGCTGAAATGTAGAATACTGAAACAGAGACTGGGCATCAATTGAACTAGGACCATAACACTCTTTTGGCTAAATTTACATTTTATTTTCTAAGTTTATATTGTCCGTTTTTCCTGGAAAAAATCTACACTTTCCAATTGGCATTCTTAAAATAAAATACATTATCATTATTTCTGATGATCTACAGTGCATGATTTACAATTGTATGCAATATACAGTTAATTTGATGATATACAGTGGACTAATCAATGCCTGCACGTAGGCCTCCGAGGCTCCAGTTACAACCATGCATCTCACCATTGAAAAAAAGGTGTGATATAATAAGTTAAATATCACAAAAGAACTGCTATATGATGAGAATTAGTTGTGATCATATGCACACATTTCCATATGTACTTGGAGTCAGCATAGTTTAGTAGCTTTTATTAACTTCTTATTCTTCTATTCTGCCTGATGAGGTTGATTGAGAATATATTGCCCTAACCCATTGCACAGCCATGTTTTTATTGTTCATTTGTCATGTTGATCCTATTAATTCACTATGTTATTTATGGAACTTATTACCAGTTTTAACAATTATTGTGTTATTTGTGAGTCCCTTTGGGGAGAGAAGGTGGGTTATAAATAAAGTTATTATTATTATTGTTACTATTATTATTATTAATAATAGTAGTAGTAGCAGCAGCAACAGCAGCAGGAGATCAGGGTTCAAATCCTTGTTCAATCTTGGAAACCTACTAGGTGACCTTAGGTGAGCCACATTCTTTCAACCTCAGAGGAAAGCAAAGGGAAACCCCATTCTGAACAAATCCTGCCAAGTAAACTCCATGCTAGGTTCACCTTAGGGTTGCCATAAATTGGAAACAAATTGAAGACACACAACAGCAAACATGGTCCAGCAAATTAAGGGATGTCTTCACACAGCCCTTAGAGTTGTGCCATTTCTTGGCAGTTGTCCAGGAAGCACCAGGCGCACAAAACACCTCAAGGCACTTTGGGATGCCCTGTGTGCCCTTCCTCCATTACATGGAGGGGACAGGACACGGTCCTGCCTCTGTCCCCATCAGATGGGGAAAAGGAGAGGAAAATGAAGATAGCTCCTTTGTAGCTATAAAAAAAACCCACTTTATTCTCCATCGTGGCAGAGGAAGTGTCTTGCAAAGTTTCCCTTCCACTTAGGAAGGAATGGAGATGGAGCCAAGACAGCATCATTTGATGGCACTTGGCAAGCCCCTTCACAAAGAGAGAAAATGGGCCATAAAAATCCCATGTGAAGAGATCCAAGGACAAGCCAAAACTGGGAAGGAGAATCAAACTGGAACTTTGGGTTTCACCTCATCATCTATATACATATGATAAATATTAACATACTGTTTTTCTGCAGATAATTCTGCCCATATATGCAACCCAGATGTCTAATTCTTTTTGAATGCAATAAACTCATAAACTTGTTAATATTTATAAACACTTAGCTTATGCAATTATACACTTCTTGTAAAGATTCACAATATCACATAGTTATAAAATCATATCCATTCTCTTTAGGGAGAAACATAGATATATCTATCAGTATCTGGGCAGTTGCTTTCATTGCATTACATCCCATTTTATATCGTCGATCATCAAGTTTTTTAATACTTTCTATAGTGCCTCTTAAGGCTTTATTTATAAAGGCTTTATATATTGTACCATATCCACTGTGATACAATTCAGAGGGAAATATATATGTTTTGTTGTATCATATCCAGTACTATCTATCCATCAAGGAATACAATCTCATCTGTTGTGGCAGAAGATTTTTAGTGGTCACATCTGCTCACATTTCCTAGTGCTGTTAGAAGTGCTGGCATTCTCATCTCTTATCTTGTTTACATTTGAGTATATTTTTAGCTTTGAATAGCATAGGGCTTCACCCCCCGTGTTGTTTGCTTTGCTATCTGTGCCCCTGTTCAGAAGATTTTGCTTCACTTTCTGTCCCTGTGATAATTAGATCTGGAAAAAAATGGATTGTTGGTGGGGGGGGAGGGGGGATTACTGATAAAGTTTCAGTGGAGACACCTTTTCCCCATGATATCTTTTTCAGAAGTGGGTTTCCCTTCCTTGGGTAGAGCTCTCTCACTTCCTGTTGACACATCCCTGTTCTTAATTATGATTCATTTGTAAGTCAGATGTTTGTAACTCAGGAACTGCCTGTATGCTCTACTCCAGGGGTCCTCAAACTTTTAGCTGGCTCACGCTGTCCATCGGGCCTGGCGGATAGTATGAGCCTGCCAAGGGAGGAGCAGCCCCGTGCGGCCTACTTGCGAGTAAAGCACCTCGCGAGGTGCTTTACATGCGAGTAGGCCATGCGGAGCTGCCTCCCTTGGCTGGCTCATGCTGTCCATCGGGCCTGACGGATAGCGTGAGCCAGCCAACAGAGGGGCATTGTGGGGGGGGGGGCGCTCCTCCTCTGTGGGCTGGATAAGGGCCCTTGGCGGGCTGGAAGTGGCCAGCGGGCCGTAGTTTGGGGACCCCTGCTCTACTCTATAAGTTACATTCCATCTATATAAATAAAAATGTAATGTTCGTTTGTGGGATTAACAGAACTCAAAAACCACCAGACGAATTGACACCAAATTTGGACACAAGACACCTAACAACCCAATGTATGTCCTTCATTCAAAAAAATTACTTTTGTCATTTGGGAGTTGTAGTTTCTGGGATTTATAGTTCACCTACAATCAAAGAGCATTTTGAACCCCACCAATGATGGAATTGAACCAAACTTGGCACACAGTTCTCCCATGACCAACAGAAAATACTGGAAGAGTTTGCTGGGCAGTGTCCTTTGGTTGTGGAGTGTAGTTCACCTATATCCAGCAAGTACTGTGGACTCAAACAATGATGGATCGGGACCAAACTCTACACGAATACTCAGTATGCCAAATGTGAACACTGGTGGAGTTTGGGGAAAATAGAATCTTGACATTTAGGAGTTGTAGTTGCTGGGATTTGTAGTTCACCTACAATCACAGAGCATTATGAACCCAACCAATGATAGAATTGAGCCAAACCTCCCACACAGAACTCCCATGACCACCAGAGTGGGCCACAGCAACGTGTGGCAGGGGACAGCTAGTACTTAATAAAAACAGAATATAACCAAAGCTTTACACAGAGCACGGTGTGCAATGGCAATTTATTGGCAAATCACAATTAATTTCCCAAACTTTAGGGCCTCATATGCAGTAAGAGTACAACTCAAATTGAAATGGAACATTGTGCTTGCTAGTTAGGGATGGTAGGAATTCTAGTTGAATGACATATAGGCACTAAAAGTTGGGAATTCTAAGTTCTGGAAATATAGATATTGGAAATGGTACAACCTGAAAGAACATAAATATCCTAGAGTCTTAGTATCAGGGAGAAAAATCATCTTCCCACAAAAGGGACTATTAGAAAACATATAAATAAAAAATGTTGCTCCATAATTTCAAAATATTAAGGTTCAAATCATGGGAAGAAGAAGTGGAACACATTGAAAAGCTGGTTTTGAGCAAGAAAAATCCAAGCTAATGGAAGGAGTTTGAAGATGTTTCCCTTCAACTCATTTATATCTGTCTTAGAGCTCCTAGTAAACTTTGCATAGGGCTGGTTGAGTTGAATTAATTTTTCAGAATAATGCAGTGTCCCTTAGATCTAACAGAGTAGTTAAAAGTGGTAAATTACTAGTAGCACGCCAATTAATGTTGCCATCTAAATGTGTGTTTGCTTTTCCATCCATCATTAATACATTTCCCACTGCATCATGCAGTTTGTACAATCTTCTTCTTTTGAAGGCTAATTAATTTCAGTATTCACAATAAGAACACAGCAGTTTCTTTCATAAAATAAGTTTTAGCTGGGTGTTTCATTCTAACCAATTTGTAGTGTATACCACAGGTGTAGAAAGTGTAGAAAGTATTATTAGCAGATTAATGATGGAGTAATGAATTGTCGAAGGCTTTCATTGCTGGAATCACTGGGTTGTTGTAGGTTTTTTCGGCTATATGGCCATTTTCTAGAAGTATTCTCACCCGACGTTTCATCTGCATCTATGGCAAGTATCCTCAGAGGTTGTGAGGCCATCCTCAGAGGTTATGACCTCACAACCTCTGAGGATGCTTGCCATAGATGCAGATGAAACGTCAGGAGAGAATGCCTCTAGATCATAGCCATACAGCCCGAAAAAACCTACAACAACCCAATGATGGAGTAGTTTCTTTGTTACTTTATCTCATAGCCAAATTATATTATTATGTGGCCAATGCTTCCTGAATTTCAAAAAATGAACACCAACCTGATTTTTTTAAATGGTGGAAGACTTTTTATGCATGTATCCACCAGGAAACTACTTAAAAAGTGGCTTTTCAAGCAAACATTTGTGGAGTGAGATGAAGTAGTCAAGATAACTTTGGTGTTGGTGCAATGTCGAATGTTCTATGTTTCATGTTTGTCTGTATCTGATGTTTTATAGTTTATTAGTTTTAATCCACTGTTATATTCTATTTTAATCATGTGATGCATTTTATATTTTGTGAGGCATTGAATTTTGCCATTTACTTGTTGCGAACTGCTTTGAGACCACCTCCCCCCGGGGGGTGGGGGTTGAGAAAAGCAATAAATAAATAAAAAATAAATAATTCTCTCTCTGGGATACTTTCCATTCAGCAAAGGGAATATAGCTTTGGATGAATCTTTTCAATGTAGCTACATTTTCCATTTTCATACATGGTATCTCATAAGACTGTTATGTCTTCTGGCACAGGAATTATAGCCAAACTGCTCTAAGACTTCACACAGAACTGGACAAAGGCCTGGACAATTCTTCCAGACCTATAGGAAACCAAAGGAAGCATATCAGAGAAGGAGCACTGTTACAATTACATAACCCAGGAGTTCAGAACATTGAGTTTCAGGTTAGAGAGTAGTGCTACTCAAAGTGATGGTCCATGTGTCATTGGCTGCCAATCTATGATGAGTTTCCAAGAAAGACTGCAACAGTTGTGGCCAAAGGAAACCATAGCCCTGAGTTCACAAAATCTGACCAAGGCTTTTGATGATAGGCTGACTTAGTAGATTATTACACTATCCTATCCTTCCCAATTTGTCATTGATCCACACCTTTGGGCTTCACAAAAATCTACCATTTGCCAAAATATATGTTCCTGTGCTTTCCTTTTCCATTTCTGGCTGACTACGTTAATGATTGGTTCATCCCATCAAGTACAAGGTCTGCCTGAGGGCCACTTGTGGTCTCTTGGTATCCAGTTCATTAATTGACATGTCTGTCAGTTGTCTTTTGTTCATGCCTTGCCTAACTTCTTTTTGCCTCATAGATTTCATTGATCACATCATCTACCCCAGTTCTTTGATGCAGCTCTTTATTGCTGACGTTATCTCTTATTGTCAGGCCATGCATCCTTCTTTCCATTGCTCTCCAAGTCACCACCAGTTTTTCCTCCCTTAACTTTGTTCTTGCCCATGTTTCAGATGTGTATAACATTGCTGATAAGACTATAGTGTTGAAGATACCTTCTCTGACCTTTGTTGGCAGCCTATAATTTATTCAGATTTGATTAAAAGCTATCCAAGCAGCCTTGCATCTTGCCCATTCGCCATTTACTAAATTATTTGACTGTACTTGTTGACCAAGATATAGATATGCAGTCAGTTCCTCAATTTCATCTCTGTATATAATGATGTGGCCCTGGACACACTGCTTATTTTTCATCCATTTTGTTTTCTTCAAGTTCATTTCCAGTCCTCCCGATTTTGAGAGTCATGCAAGTTGTTGGAGATCATGTTATAAATCTTCCCAATTTTTGGCAAACAGGACACAACTGTCTGCAAAGAGGAGATGACAAAGTTGTTTGACATCAATTAAAATCCTGCCTTTAGATTTACTTATTTATTTGGAAGAGGCTTTCAAAATTTGCCGCAAAGAGTTTTGGCAATATTGTGTCTCCTTGATGCACTCCTTTGTGTATCCTGATATGACACACTTCTGACAACAGATTAATATCTGTTGTGCACCCTGTATTGATGTTTTTTATGATGATCACATATGCTGGTTTTTTACCTGCTTGGTGCAGAGCATTAAGGATAGCATTTAACTCAACTTCATCAATGGCCTTTTGGTAATCAACAAAAGCAAGACAAACCAGAACTCTCTTTTACCAGTAGCTGTTTAACTGCATGGATATGACCTAGGGTGGAGTAGCCAGATCTGAAGCCTGATTATTCTCTATTAATTTCCACATCTTGAGATATTATTTGTAGCAGGATATTTGTGAACAGTTTATATAATTGAGAATCTGACATGCCTGCTACCTCACAATGGTGTCAGAGGGAAATGGTTGGATCAGAGATGGTGAATCTCAACAAACATCAAAGAAGAACCAGTGTCAGCTAAAAGCAGACAAAATGCCCAAAATGGTTCCAAATTGAGTTCTGAAACTGATGGAGGAACAAGCAGCCATATGGCCGCAAGGGCTAGCAACCCCAATGACACTGCTGTGAAACTTAATTGCTAAAAAAAACAAAGTCAAAATTTCACCTGAACAATTCCTGGAATTTGACCTAGGCACCAGACTACAAGTATGAATCAGATTAGAAGATTAAATTGGATTGGAAAGATTGTCTAAAAATTTCTTTATTGCTTTTCATAACACAACAGCTATGTCCTCAGAAGCTCTTATGGATACTTACATTGGAATTATGGCAAAAAGAAAAGCTGACATCATTTAAGTATGTGAAATAAGAAGAAGATCTAGTTGCTGAATGAAAACATGAATTTCTTGGGAAGGCCGATGACAATCAATCAAGGAAAGGCGGAGTTGACTTCATTTTGAAAAAAAGTTATTTACCGAATTAAAAGTTGTGACCTCATTTTGTCTCTGGTAGGTATACTGATCTTGAGGTTAACCAGACATCACAGTCTGAAAATAATCCAGGTCTATGCATCGGCAACAAATAATAAGTAAAGCCAGGAAGAAGCTGACAAGGAACTTGAAGATTTCTACCAAGTACATATGGAATTACAGCCTTGCTTGTTCGGGGAGATTTCAATGCCATTGCTGGGGAAAGAACTACATGAAAATGAATTGTTTCTTATAAACTTTGGAATCAGTGTTAGAAATGACAAAGGAACATAATTAGCAACATTTGCAGCAAGCAACCGATTGCACAAAATGAACCCATACCACCAAAAGCAGGTAGAGAGACAGTAGGCCGCAAGAAGTCCCAATGGTAAGACAAGAAACCAAATTGGTTATGCACTGTCAGATACAAAGAGAACATTCAGTGATGTCTCGCTTATTGATGACAAGATCATTACTACACTACACTGTTGAAAAGTTGGTGTCCCACTTTAAATTCTGTGGCTGCCTCCTGTTGAATCCTGGGATGTTCAGTTTAGGGAAGGGTCTTTAAAATCCTCAGCAAAAGAGTTCCTGGCCTGGACTAAACTACAAATTCCAGAATTCCACAGGAGACAACCACAGGATTTAAAGTGGGATGCCAACTCTTTAAAACACAGTGTGATAATCATAGAGGTCTCTCACTGATAGGGTCATGGTCAAAGTTGACAACAACAGTTAACAACCATATAAAGGATGTTAACAGATTGTCTTCGGTGTCTCTTGTTCATAGGGGCATCATAAATCATAGCAGAGGGAATGACAATTAGGAACAACAATGTTTACATATATTTTTCAGGTGGGAGGATCAATAATAATCAAATTATGAAAAAGGCCTATGACCTGGAAAAAGAACAAGCACTAGTGGTGCAAAAGAATGCATTTTCTGTTTGGTGAGAAATTAGAACTCTCAACAGCTCTCTCTCTCTCCCACCCCTCCCCCTCTGTGTGTGTGTGTGTGTGTGTGTGTGTGTGTGTGTGTGTGTGTGTGGTGGGCTGAATCTTCCCTGTGCTGTTCCCTTGAGCCAATATTTGTCCTCAGAGGTGTAATTGGTGAAAGCAAATGGCACATGTGGAAACAAATAGCATTGGGTGGAGGGAGAATTTTCATCAGAACAACCACAGCCACTTTCAGACAGTACTTAAACAAGCGCTGAAGCGAGTTTAAGAAACCCACTTAGGCACACATTTAAGTCCACACACCTCCCTCTAAATCATGTGTTTTCCCTGGGGAGATGCCCTACTGGAACCTACTGGAAATGTTGACCATTTCCGCTACCTTGGCAGCTACCTCTCCAGCAAAGTCAACATTGACACCGACATACAACACCGCCTGAGCTCTGCGAGTGCAGCATTTTTCTAAATGAAGTAGAGAGTGTTTGAGGACTGGGAAATCCGTAGAAATACCAAGATGCTTGTTTATAAAGCTATTGTCCTCCCAACCCTGCTTTATGCCTGAAAAATGTGGACTGTCTACAGATGTCACATGCAACTTCTAGAACGATTCCATCAGTGCTGCCTCCAGAATATCCTGCAAATCTCTTGGGAAGACAAGCAGACAAATGTCAGTGTGCTAGAAGAAGCAAAGACCACCAGCAATGAAGTGATGGTCCTCCACCATCAACTCCGCTGGACCGGCCACGTTGTCCGGATGCCCGACCACCGTCTCCCAAAGCAGTTGCTCTACTCCGAACTCAAGAATGGAAAACAGAATGTTGGCGGGCAGGAAAAGAGATTTAAAGATGGGCTCAAAGCCAACCTTAAAACTCTACAGATCAAGAATAGGGCTCCATAGTCACCTACGGACGCACCCTGGAGGATTTTCCTACTCGGACAACAAGAGATCACCTAAGTAAGTAAGTCTAGATGCCCTACTGGAACCTTCACTTCACTTTGCAGGCATATAGCAGGGTTGGGAGGACAACTGGAACCTTCCAGGAGGGCACCAAGACACAAGACACTCAACCCCCCCCCCCCCAAGGTATTAAAGTAGAAAATACCTTACCTGGCCACATTTATGCTTTTTGGCATAGATTTGGCTCTCTGTCTCTTATTTGGCTCCCTGTCTCTTAGCGCTAGATTGGTATGTTCCAAAAACCATGCTGAAAGGTATAATGGTGGCCGGGTAAGTTTTTTAAAAAGGTTTTAGTGGGCAATTTTGGGAGGGGTGGGTTTCCTCTTTGCTTCTCTGGGCCCACCAGGCCTGAAGAAGCGAATTGGGTGATGCAGACTAACAACTTGGTAGTCTCAGGACTACCGAGGAGTCCGTTCCCACAGGGCCCATACTCTATTAGACCTGGATCTTTGTCTTGAATTAATTCAGTTTTACTGGAGACGTCATTTGGACACCTGCAGTAAAACCACAGGAATTCCCGCATTATGGGCCCTGTCTGGATGGGCCCCACAATGGGGGATGGTCTGTCATTTCTCCTATAGCATGGTCTCTCATGTCCTACAGCTGCTATTTTTAAAAGGAACACCAGACCAGAGTAGTTCAGTGTTCATCCCACATTACAGATAACTGCATTAATATCAGTCATGTTAGAATGGAAAGATTCATTTTGGTTTTTTTTAAAAAAAAATACTGGAAGAATGCAGATTTTTTTAAAAAAAATTGAAGTTGTACTGTGTTTCTTTTCCTATGATGTTTTCCGGCAAAGAATTGATGGCAGATGCTGCAGTGGAGCTGCCCATTAAAAATCTGTTTGCATCCACAGTATCTTTTTTCTCTGCACTTTCAACTCTCCTATGTTGAGCAACTTACAAATTGAACACAAATTCAGAGAGGGGAACTCAGGGGCATGCTGGTGAATCCTTTTTAGCAAATGGAGTTTCCTTATGGTTAGTGTATCCCCCCACCTCCCATGCACACACACACACACATTATGCTCCCCTGGATATTGAATTAAATGTCAAATATAATTTGGTGTAAAACATGAAGGCTGAAGCTGCCCCCAGTGCAACGCTGACAGATGCTTGATACATCATCTCAATAGGGAGCTATAGAGAGACAAATTGCTGTTCAATATATCACCACAAATGACTCCACATAACTTTTTGGGTTTTTTTAAGAGAAGGCTTTGGAATTTTAAAACTCTGTCATGTAAGTAAAAGATATCCTTTGTGCACAATTAGTTAAAGTCAAGCTCTGGCACTTTCCAAATTGTGTTTCATTACCCTCAATAAAAACAAAGAAGTAAAGCAAAAAGGGAAAAAAGATTCTTAACCTACATATGGTTTAGACAGGACATAAAAGGCTGTGATCTGTTGCTACTAAGAATGCCATTTAAATCTTAATGATTAAAAATTGTTAAGTTGGGGGGTGGGGAGGAAAGATGAAATGAAGTTTACATCCACAGTTTCTTTCACTTAGTTGTGCTCTTGTTATGTGCTATGAAAAAGGCTGACCAAAGTTACTTCACATTTCTTATACAGAGATACTACAAACTCCTATCAGCTTGATATAAAAGCCTGTCCTTCCTGACATTGTGCTTACCTCTTTTTCATTGTGCCATCTCCACTGCACTATGCCTCTTTCTATCCACTGTTCTTCTCATGAACCACTTTCACTGTGATCTTGCCATGACATCACCTCTCTCTTCATTAACTGTGCTCTCTTCATGGCTTCTTTAAAGCCACAATGGTCATCTAAGACCCAACAAATCATGGCATACAAATATCAGTATCCTGGAAGAAGCAAAGACCACCATCACTGAAGTGATGATCCCTTGCCATCAACTTCACTGGACTGGCCACGGTGTTGGAATGCCTGATCACTATCTCCCAAAGAAGTTACTCTACTCCCAACTCAAGAACGGAATATGGAATGTTGTGGACAGGAAAAGAGATTTAAAGATGGGCTTAAAACTAACCTTAAAAATTGTGGCATTGACACCAAGAACTGGGAGGTCAGCCATTACCAACAGTGCTGTGGAATTTCAAAGAGGCACAAATGGAACGTGAAAGGGAGGATCATGTCAAGAGGAAGGCATGTCAAGCCAACCTTTGTTGGGACTGCCTTCTATATGGAAACTAATGTCTTTATGGTGAAAGAACAATGCAGATCAAGAATAGGTCTCTACAGTCACCTATGGACCCAATACCAAGACCCTAAGCCTGGAAGGCAATCATACTCAGCTTCGAGTGATAGCCTATGACCATCACCATCACCATGAAGATGTCTCTCCATGGCACTCGCCTCTTCGTTTTCTCCATTCTGTTTCTTCTTGTCCATGTACTCTTCCCATCCACCACCTATCCCCTCCTTCCTCATGTTCTCTCTACTTCATCATCTCCCTCTTCCTCCACTGTAGTTTCTCAACCTTCCTACCTTAAGTCTTTCCATGGCACTTCCCTTTCTGATGCTGGGATCATAGAATCAGAGCTGGAAGAGACCAAGAGCCTTCCAGGTCAATTGAGTTCCTTCATTGGAGAGTGAAGGCAAGAAAGAAAGAAAGAAAGAAAGAAAGAAAGAAAGAAAGAAAGGAAAGAAAGAAAGATACAGAGAGCAGTATTTAAAAGAAATAAAAGGGAAGAAGTGATAAACATTTCTGCTTTGTGTGCTGTAATTCAATATGAAGGGGGTGGCCAGTGGATCTGTTGACGTGGGCATTGGAACCACTTGAACTTTTGTGGCTGCCTATTCTCCCAAAGCTGTTCTGGGTTGTTCAGGATTCATTGAGGTCTTGGACCCTATTCCCAACTAAGATTGCACCCAAAAAATTAAAAAGATTGAAAGTAGCACTTTTGAGACTGAGAAGACACTTCTAGCATAAGTTTTCATGGAATCTGTCTATTTTATCAGATATCTGAGGAAGTGTTGCTTTTGATGAAGTATGATGAGTCCAACCAAATCTTATGGTTATTTTTTCTTCTAAGTTTGTCTCAAAGGTGATTCCTTTGTCTTTTATGCTAAAATGGACTGGCACAGAATCTTTTGAATGCTACTCAACAATTAAGATTGTTTTTTTAAAAAAAATCAGGAACTATAAATTCATTTGTGGAATCTCTTCCTTAGTTCCCATCATGGCTCAGTCTTGTCCATGTTTTATTTAATTTAATGTATGAGATAAAATACAACTTTACTTTCTTCTTTCCCTGAACAACCAGCTCTTCCTGGGCATCACATATACTTTGCAAAATATGACGTTAATATTCTAGCAACGATGGCTGCAGCAGTTCATTCTCTCCCTTCCTCTCCATTTTCAACAGTCACACCAGGGCTATTTATGTTTCTTACTATGGAACTGCCAGAGTGGAATTTCCCTTCTGCCCTTTGGTTTTATTCCTTCTTTGCTGACAGAGAACAAAGAAATCATTGTCTGAGCAGCCATACAGATGAGATTTTAATGCCGAATAGCACTCTGTAATATATTGACATGCTTCTTATGTAGGGACCAGGGATTTTTCTCCCTCAATAAAAACAAATACATAAAAAGAAACAGGCTGCTGTCACTCAAAAGGTTTTATTTGAAACAAATTTGACATAAATAGCCAAGAAAAGGGTGTATACTGTTTCATTTCTGATTTTATTTTTCAGAGAGACAGTATCTAGCTATAAAAAGCTGGAATGTGAAATTTTCAGCTATGGATGAGGAACCTTTGGCCTACTGGATATTTTCACCTACAGCTCACATCAGTTCCACACAACAAGGGCAATGATAAATGGTGGTTGGAGTTGTTAGATAAAACATTTAGGGTATCAAAAATTCCCATCTCTGTTTGATGGTAACAAGGAGCTTAACTGAATCTAAAGTATAGGAGAACCAAATCTCCTTCGACATCCTTCATCTTTAAGGGCTTCCCATAATCTATGTGCTACATAATTCCTCAGGCCAACAAAAAGGTAGGTTTTTTGTTGTGTCAGGAGCGACTTGAGAAACGACCAGTCTGAAAGGACATTGCTAAGGGGATGCCTAGAGGGTTTTTTAAAAATGTTTTACCATCTGAAGACCAACAGGTTGCAGGTTCAAATCCAGGGAGAGGATGGATGAGCTCCCTCTATCAGCTCCAGTTCCTCATGCAGGGACATGAGAGAAGCCTCCCACAAGGATGGTAAAAATGTAGCTGAGCCAGAAGGAATACAATACCTCCAAATAAAAAAAAATAGACCAATATGCCAGGGGAGTTTAATAGCATGGGACATCTTTGTAACCTATTGCTTCATCACTGGCTAAACATAAGCAGCCCCAACAAATATGCTATTAGCTGGTAAGCCTTTCCAGCCAGAAAACATGACATACTTTCTTCTTTCAAGATTTCATTATTTCTGAAAAAGCAAGACTCATTGGGGGAAATGTCAGCACTCGTGAGAACGGAAGGCAAGACCTTTCCATTCTTCTGGGGGATTGAAGGTAGAGCTTTTCATCTAGAGACAGAAACCCAAATGTATATTGCTCATGTGTATGGGAAGTACACCATTAGGACATGCATGCTTTTAGGTGCCATGACCAAGCAGAGCCACTATGTATAAGCATGCAGCTCTTTATGTGTGGTTAATGGCAGGTAAAGGAGGAAGGAGACATGATGTTAATCAGGGGTGCTCAAACCTTTTGAACAGAGGACCAGGTCACATTCCCTCAAACTGTTGGAGGGCCAGTTTATAATTAGAAAAAAACATTAATGAATTCCTAAGCACACTGCACATATCTTATTTGTAGTGCAAAAACACTTAAAAACAATACAATAATTAAAATGAATAACAATTTTAACAAATATGAACTTATTAGTATTTCAATGGGAAGTGTGAGCCTGCTTTTGCCTGGTGAAATAGGATTGTTGTTGTTGTTGTGTACTTTCAAGTTGTTTCAGACTTAGGTTGACCCTGAGTGAGGGCTGGGTAAATGACCCTGGAGGGCCATATCCGGCCCCCGGGCTTTAGTTTGAGGACCCCTGATGTTAATGGTGGGGCTGAAATCATGATATAGCTCTTACTTCCACACAAAAATTACTGAGGTGCCACAAATATAGCATTCACCAAACTGTCTTAAAAGCAAGTTCTAAACTTCTTTTCAGTATACCAAAATAGCAGACATAAGATGGCTTAGCAATAATTCATTTTGTCAAGCAGTCCTGGGACCTGAAGTACTGTTAGGATTAGGCTAGGAATCATTAAAAATAACCCAAAGCTTGAGCCTCACCAAACTATTTTGGTGATATTTGTTAGTTCTACTTTCCATTATGGAAGTGTCTGTCCTTTCAAATATGTTGCAGAAGGGGGTATCCAGTACTTCCTTGCGTGATGACCCTCTCTGGAATGTAACCTCAGTTGGCAGCACCCATGGGCACCCTTTTAATGCATTTGTTGAGTACTGCAGCCAACAAAAAAGGAAAAAAAATGTGTCTGCAGAGGTTCAGGCAAAAAATAAACTATTTTGTCCTTCATTGCAAAACTACAGCCAGATACACAAGATTTCCCTCCCCTCAACACCCAACTCCACTGGCTACTTATTTTATGTGCCCTGGTGCCATCAGCATGCAGGAGTGGAAAGGAGGCCTGGTAGGAGAAACTGGCCAAGATTTATACTCCACTTCTGATCATATGGTAGCGCATCTATATTTGGAAGTCATGTAATTCAGGTAATATAAAATATATACAAACAAGTCTGTGTACATACATTTACATAAAGAAACAATGGCAATAGTGATAATTAAATATATATAGGAAAGTACAGATCATTCAGCTCAGATATAGTACAGATCATTCAGCTTAGAGAAGCACAAATATCTTGTAAGTGGAGCCTTTTAAAATTCCTTAGTTCCCTTTGGCACATTTGTGATAATACTATACAATGGGCAAAACTAAGGCCAAACTGTTAAAATTGTCTTTAAGAAAGTTCTGCCAACATGATGATGCTAATTCATAAATTCATTTATCAAATGATATTTTCAGTCATTGGATTGATTCATTATATTGTAACAGCATGTTGTTTATTCATTTTACCTATACCTTTTTGCAGACAAGACTTGTTTGCACTGTCTGCATGAGATTCTGCTAAAGCTATACTTTTGTCATTATTCATTGGGAATAATGCAGTATGCTCAATTTTTATTTGGTTATTATTTATTTTGCTGTCTGCCAGGTGAATATATTTTCCTCCCTCTGAATCTACAAGTCTACAATCAGATGTGTGGTTCAAATCAATATCACAGTGCTCACTGAACTGTTTTCCTAGGGACCCTTCACACTACACAGGTTTCCACTTCAAGTGTCATGGCTGCATACTGTGAAATCCTGAAATGTATAGTTTCTGGATGAGAATTCATCCAGAAACTACTCATTAAATAGAAAATTCCAGGATTTCATAAAATCATAGACTCCTATAGTTGGAAAAGACCACAAGGGCCATCCAGTCCAACCCCATTCTGCCATACAAGAACACCAGTCAAAGCATTCTCAACAGATGTCCATTAAGCTTAAAATCCTCAAGAGAAGGATTCTGAGGCAATGATTCCACTATTTAAAAGTTCTTATTGTCAGGAGTTGTTGACCAAAATAGATCAAACATATTGAGATGATTACTGTATGTGTACGGTACAGAACAGTACAAGGTCAAGTTCAAGTTCACTTTTTTACAGTCAGTGACCAGGTTGTTAGAACAGTCCTTTTTCATGTTTGGTGGATCTGCAAGATAGTACAATTTTTTTGAGAAAAAATTGGCTATAGAAACAAATAAAACAATAACTAACATGATAAGAAAAACCCAGAAATGTATCTTTCAGGATTACTTAGAGCAGGGGGTCCTCAAACTAAAGCCCAGGGGCTGGATACGGCCCTCCAAGGTAATTTGTCCAGCCCTTGCTCAGGGTCAACCTAAGTCTGAAACGACTTGAAAGAACACAACAACAGCAACAACAACAACAACTCTATCTCATCAGCCAAAAGTAAGCCCACACTTCCCATTGGAATACTAACAAGTTTATATTTGTTGAAATTGTTCTTCATTTGAATTATTCTATTGTTTATGTGTGTTTGCACTACAAATGAGATATGTGCCGTGTGCATAGGAATTTTTTTTCAAATTATAATCTGGCCCTCCAACAGTTTGAGAGACTGTGACCTGGCCCTCAGTTTAAAACGTTTGAGGACCCCTGACTTAGAGAATCAGTAAAGGAGATGAAGAAATCTGCTAATACAGTTTTGCTGCTGCATGATTAACAATAGCAAAATCTTGAGAGGGGAAAAAGAGTTACTCATTAAAAACCAGAGAGAAAAATGATTCGAATGATTCAAATGACTAAGCTAACAAATGGTATCAGAGAAGGAAATAATGAAAAATGTACAAAACAAAATGAAGCTGGCCACTGAATATCTGAAAAGAACAAAATATATAAATTTATATAGATTTTTAAACTGTTTAAAATCTTGCGGTTTCCCTTCCCTGGCAGCGAGCGGCGATGCAGAAGGATGAGGTGGGTGTAGGTAAACACAGCTCTTCTTGAAGGCCGGAGCAGAGGGGGTCTTTTTCTTCCTTATCCATACTCCCCTATTCCTGGGGTGAATTGGTTGGTCCCGCGTATGTGAGCCTGAGCTGAGGAGGACGGTACCATTCAGCGCGGAGGGGGTTTTGGACACATAGAGACACCCCTCTTCCTGAGAGGAATTGGTCTGCGCTGGGTATTAGAGCCTGTGCTGAATTGGATGGTGCCTTTCTTCGCGGAGGGGGGAAGAGGCGGTGTGGAGATTTAAAGAGACAGCGGCCGGGAGATAGAGAGAAGAAGGAAGGGAGGAAGGAAGGTGAACACACCCCTCGGTGTTGGCGGCGTTGGCCTCCATGAGGGAAAGGTGCCTCCGTCGAGGTGGAGATTTAAAGAGACAGCAGTCGGGAGATAAAGAGAAGAAGGAAGTGTCCGCAATTAGCGGAGCGGCGCCAGGTGGGCGTGGCCAGGCCAGGCCAGGCCTTGCGGGCCGGATAAATGCCCTCTGCGGTCCGCATACAGCCCGTGGGCCGTAGCTTGAGGACCCCTGTTCTAGAGCAACAACCCCCCCCCCTCGCTTAATATCTTTTCAAATATTTAATGTTGCCATCACAGTTACTGAGAAAGCATAGTGCTTTAACAGTATAGTGTGAAAGCTCTTCTAGCCTCTTTGCTATTCTGAATTCTTACCTATCATTTCAAAAAAATTCCTGGTCTTCATCCTGGCCCACAAAAAAACTACCTTATTTTCCATAAGATCTTCAAGGAACAAATATGTTGAAATGTTTCAATTCCCATTATAAACAGTGGAAGAGTGAAAATCTTTGTTCCTTGAGAAATTGAAATATTTGCGAACATCCTGTGAAGGACAGCGATAACAAAAGATAACAAAAGGAGGCAATGGAGAGGAAGAAGAACAAATAATAAATTTTAGGCTAGCGATGGCTAGAATAATGATGAAAAAATGTAAGCTAATGTCTTCGGAGAAGGAATGAGTGCAGGAGACCAACAGACAAAAGACCCGTGGTTCTGATCACTGGGATCTTTTCAATATTATGCATTTGAAAAAGCCAGTCTTCACTGCAGATGTTAACATGAATCCATCTATTGATCATATTTCCAATATGTGTTAGCAATATCTTTGTGCATTTTAGCCAATTTTTCTGTGTCAAATACCCATGGTACACCATCTTATAAAATGTATTTCAAATCATAACATCATTCCCTTTGACCAAAATTTCTCCCATTGTTCTACCATATCTTGTGCCCCACATTTTGGAGCCACTTCATCATAACATTTTACCTTGTTCTTCTTCCATCTCAATTTCAACAAAAATTGATATATTTTTCCAATTAAATTGAAACTAGAATTGTTTGTGTTCGGATTAGTGGAAGAACAAACAGAGAGGGAAATGTGGAAACCTATTGCAATATATGGCCATAGCAGCAAGACTATTGTATGCTCAGAAGTGGTAAAATGCAACTATAAAACTGTGTGAAGAATATCTGTTGAAAATGAAGCAGTCTGAGATGGTAGGAAGGGGTCCTACTACTTCTTCACTTCACTATCATCTTGATCTGGCCAAATCAACAAAGTAGCTTTGACTCGAAGACTTTCCACCTGAAGTCTTATTGGAGGACCTTTTGGTCGGGATTTCAGGGGATTCACTCAGATTTCTGACAACAAACATGTTCTTGTTACATATTGCAGTATCAAATATTAATTAATTACATTCCACGTTGCAGTTTTCAAAGATATAACTTGTTAGTTTCTTACAGCACAAAAAGGAGGAAAAGAGAGTCGAGGTGGGAAAAGGTTTAAGACTAATTGGCTTTTATTTTTGCATGAGCTTTTGTAAATATGAACCCAGGAAGAAGTGGGCTTATATCCACTAAAGCTAATGAGGAAAAATTAAAACCTATTAGTCTTGTAGATGCTGCTACATTCTTGTTTCCATCTATCCCTCTTCCTTTCTCTCTTCCATGTCAATTGCTTTTTTATTGTTTTCTGTTATCTTTTTGAGAGGGAAGTATTCACAAGAAAATGGCATGAAACTAAGGGGAAAATATTGTCACAAGGCCTCTAACAAGGCCCTCTAAAAGTAACTTTGGAAAATAACTTGAAACTGCTACTTGTTATACCATCACAGTACTGTCACTGTTGCTCATTGCCTTGCTTTTGGGCTGTAATTGACAGAGGTTGGCTCTTGCAGATCCGTTGATCTCTGAGATTGTGTTGATGCTGCTTTGAGCTGCCAGTCTCCACATTGTGTGTATGCATGGATTGTACATATATATTGTATGCAAGCACAGCCACTGTGTCCTGCCTTTGGGAGAAGGCAATCTTCCAATCTTCTTGCTTTCCATAAGATGAAGATAAAAAAAGGATGCTTTGCAGAGGAAATTAATCAGAAATGTTTTAGCAGGATCACAGAATTTGCAATATGAAATGGCCTCATTACTGTCACTCGTGTTCCCAATAAGGAGAAAGTTTTAAAAAGAAGAAGTATTTATCCTTACAATACTAAAGTAACCCATTTCCGTTTTCAAGCCATGCAGGAGTATATCCTAGTATCTAATTAATGTTTCATTAACCACCCTTAAGAGTGGTATTTCCTTCACATCTCTTTGTTTATTAAAAACAATCTTTTTTCTCAAAACCCCCTTTTATTTAATCCATTACTCTGCTCTGGAGAAAAGACAGATTAATAATATTACTCAGTACAGGATGAGGCATGCATATTCATGAACAGTCATGAATTATTTGCAAAATTCAATCGAGACAACATTTATCTCAGAGGGAAGCAATTAAAGTACTTGGCTTGCACAGTGATAAATCACAAGTGAAATTTTGGGTCTTGATCACATGCAATTTGAAACACAGTTTGTTGAAGAGCAACATATTACTGAGGATTCAATATCCCTAAGAAGGGCTGAGGTTGCAGGGGATAAAATCCTTCCCCAGAACCTTAAATATTAAAAGTTCAGTCTGGATCACAAAGCATCCTTGTTTAGAAAAGCAAAAACTACAAAAAGATTTTTGAAAGCCCAGCCATTTGTTTTAATCTGAATTCAAAAAGCCAAAGTACAGTATTTTCTATGTAAAAAGAATAATGTAAAATGTCTCTGAAGTAGTTTTAGAAATCTTTTGAACAAGAGGAGAAATTAATCAAAGGGCATACGGCAGTGTTTGTCTCGTATTGCACTCAACCTAGAACAGTAGCATGAAAGGAAGGGGTGGAGTTGCCATCTCACAGGCATCTAGAAAATTCTGGCACTTTCTG
Source organism: Anolis sagrei (assembly GCF_037176765.1). Taxonomy (NCBI): domain Eukaryota; kingdom Metazoa; phylum Chordata; class Lepidosauria; order Squamata; family Anolidae; genus Anolis; species Anolis sagrei. Next base: position 142,584,554 of record NC_090022.1, read on the forward strand.
GATCAAGACTGCTGAGAAGTAAACATGAGCAGCATTTTGCACTACATTAGTCTAGCAGTAGGCTTTCCTGAGAGCAAATCTACACTGTAGAATTAATGCAGCTTGACACCACATTAATTACCTTGGTTCAATGCTGTGGAATCATGGGAGTTGCAGTTTTGCAATTTCCTTAGCCTTCTCTGCCAAAGAGTAATGGTGCCATGCCAAACTCTCTCTCTCTCTCTCTCTCTCTCTATATATATATATATATATATATATATAAAACAAGATCCCATAGAATTAAGCTATAACAGTTAAAGTGTTGTCAACTGCACTAATTCTACAGTGAAGATGCACTGTAAGCATTCCCTCAAATGTGTGGGGGTTGGTAAATGTAAATAAACAGAAGCATTACCACAGTTTTTTAACCAAGATATACCCTGCAGTATAATAAAGTGTCACTCAGGCTTGTGTAACAAGTAATAGTATCTTTACTTTAGTTCAAAAGTTCAATCAGGGCAACAATATATACAGCAGTCTTTTTGAATTCACACAGAGAACAGAGAGAATAAAACAGTCCTTTTAAACAGTTTTTAAAATATGCCTCATGCCTTAAATTGATCAAGCTTCAGGACTTGACAGCCAGCACTCTCTTCACTGCCCAAGGTGAAAGTAGCAGTTAAAACCGTTAGTCTCAACAGTAAGCCAGAGAGAGCAACCAATCAGAACTGTGACCTCTGACATGCTCAGCCAATCAGCTGCCAACACATGTCTTTCCAGTTAACCCATTACATAATTGTGTCTCTTTTCAAATCCTCACAAAATGAACTTGCTTCACCAGCCCAGATCTACGAAAGACTGAGCCAGGACCACTAAAGAGACACTACAACTAGGGATGGCTTTAGGGCAGTACAAGAGCCTGGAAGTATTGTAAACAGAAGGATCAATAGGGAACAGGAGTGGAGGAACTGACAGTGGTAGTTAATATAAAATTAAACTATAAAATATTAAACCCATGAAAACATTGTCCCTGTCCCATTTTTAAAGTTGTCAGCTTTCAAATGCCTGCAAAAACAATGAAGTTTTTCCCTGATCATGGAAAGACACCAAAGAGAATGTCAGTCTAACTTCTCTACCTTGGAGGTTCCAGAATCTGGGAGCCACCACTGAGAAGGGCCTCTCTCATTTCCCCACCAGGTTTACCTGTAAGGCTGGTTGTACAGACAGAGGGACTTGCCCTTGAAGATCTCTCAAAACATAGGGAAGTTACAACTGGGAGACAGGGCTCTTCAGATAACCTGGATTTAGATGGATTTATAGTTCGTAATCAGAATCTCAAATTCCATCCAGAAATGGACTTATGGCCAATGTAACAAGGGGGTTGTATGCTCTGTAGCCAGTTCCAAGTAACAATCTATCTTTAGCTCTTTGGACCAGATGCAGTTTCTGAACCCTCTGAAATGACGTCATGTAGTGTGTATTGGGTTCTGAGGTTCCAGGCTTAAGGCTGAAGCCAGACGCATACCCAGGCTGTGGACCTGCATCTTCAGAAGGAGTGTAACTCCACCTAGAACAAGCCAAATACTTATTCCTTGATCTGCCTTTTGACTAACCAGAAGCACAAGGGTTGGCTGAGGTGTTAGTTGGCGTTCAGAGATGAGTGATTAGGAGGGAAGGAAGGGAGCCCCTCTGGGGGCCATAGAGCCATGGAGTCATGTGGTTACTGGGGTCAGCTACCAGAGACATGGAAGAGAGAGAGAAAGACACAGGAGGAAAAAGGAGATGCAAAGAGTCAAACATAGAAGATAATGCACTGTAGGGCACATTTATTTAAGAGTTATATTGTAATAAAGGAAGGACAGAAGGAAGTATCCAAAGTGCTTGGTAGCTGCTGATGGGCTTGTATCCCCGATCATTCACAAAACTGATTCTGGCAAGGATTTGGGCTCCCACTCACAGTGGCTCTCTCTGCAGTAGCTTCGGAAGGGAATTTGGAGTATAATTTGATTCGAGGGGGGTGGTCAGACTCTACATCATTACCACTCCCTCACAATTTGGATAAGCAAAATTTGAACACAACTGTACTGGCTTCCACCTCTCCAAGATTATGTCTTTATCATTTGGTTATATGAGATCACCCAAGAAGGAAGAGCTGGCAAAGTAAAAAGTTGACTCAACGTGGGAGCATACAGTGGGAAAAAGGAAAAGGAGTGGCACCTAACTAGTTTTCCCATGAGTACTCAGCTGATCTAAAGAGGGGGTTTATAGTTTGGAAATTTAGTAAGGGGTTATTTGCTTTATTGCTATCATAGTGATAAAGCATCTATCCCCCTCCCTCCTCCCACCCCATACCAAATGTCTAGATCTTCTGTTTACAAAAAAGAAGAAGAAGAAATTAACAAGATGGTAATAAAAGATGCCCTTCAAAGATTACTATGCATTTCAGGGAAATGTTGATGGAGCCAGTCACTAAAATCCATTTTCATTTTGGTACTATTTACTCATGTTTTGGTTTTTTAAAACAAAACAAAGTAAGCCATGGAATGTCCCAAAAACTATCTAGGTAGAAATGTTGGGGAAAAGATAATTAAAAATGCCCTTTATAAATAGAGAGGCTTAGCAGAGTGTGAAAAAAAGAGAGAAATTCTGAAGTTTCATTACTGACAAAAACGATTAAGGGGATTACCAGTCAGTGGAAACAGTTGCGTCTTTAAAAAGTAAAACTTGACTCACAGACCAACTGAGAGAAAGAAGGTTAATGTACCTGAAATGGATTAATGTAATTTTTCGGCTTCCCACAGTTGAGGCTCGAATACAGTTTAGAGAATAAATTATAAATGAATTCTTTAAAAAATACCCAAAGAAATGTGTGCTTAATGAAACTGGGAAGCATATTGTATTAACGATTGTCATCACTGGGTATTCATGAAACCAAGGAGCATAGTGTCTTCATGTGGAGAGAGTTCTCTCTTGACCTTGTTTCCATCTGACAAAGTGGAAGAAGAAAAGAACAAAATCCAGTGCTGCAAAGAATAAAAGATTTCTGGTAAAAGGAATGGCTGCATGTGGGGGGGGGGGGGGGAGAATGCAACATGTTTTTAGTACACACAATTTTGTATATAAATAAGCATATTTCCTCACCTAACATAATCTTGGTCCTCCTTTTCCCACTTGTTATAGGTGCTGCTTCTTTTACCTCCTAGGGTTTCCAGCCCCCTTTCTTCTCTCCATTCCTTAGCAGGGAGAATGTTAGGTATTAAGAGGGAAGTTTGGCTCCTCTGCCTCTTACAACCTCTTTTCTGGCCAGGAAACAAGTTGCTGAAACTTGAGTGAGTTTCACCAAGCAGAAATACACAGAACATGTGTCCATCCCTTCCATCATTTCTCATCATCACCTATGATGGCTGGGATCGATGAGAATCATAGAGCAGTGCCATTTGCAAGGTTACACAATCCCTACTCCTGCTTTAAAGCAGATCTCAGAGAAGACATGAAAGTATTCCTGCCACATTGAGCGGTGCTTCATTTTAGTACATTGTATGACAGAAGGAATTATAGTGTTGGAAAAGGTCCTCCAGTCCAACCTCATTCTGCCATGCAGGAATACACAATCAATGCACTCAAGGCAGATAATAATAATAATAATAATAATAATAATAATAATAATAATAATAATTTTTATTTATACCCCGCCACCATCTCCCCAATGGGGACTCGGGGCAGCTTACATGAGGCCAAGCCCAAATGACAATAGAGAAAAACAAAAACGCAACTGAAAATACAAACAATAAACAATAACATAATAGTTACATAAAACATATGAAAACATAACAATATAAACATTACAATATGCTCAAGCACAGTAACAATGGGCGGGCTACATGTAATGATTAAAAGACAAAGTGATTAAAACTAATTATAAAAAAATTAAATCAAATTAAAAACTTGGGCGAGATAAAAGAGAGAAGCAGGTAATTTATGGAGGAGGGCTCATTATAGCGGGAGTTATGGAATCAAGCTTTCCCATGAGGGGGGACATATACTCCAATGACAGAACTTTGAGGCTGAGCAATCATGTGGGATTATATACCTACTCATCAAAGGTGCAGTGGAAGAGCCAGGTTTTAATGTTCTTTTTAAAAATTTCTAGGGAAGGGGCTTTCCTAATTTCTCTAGGCAGTGAGTTCCAGAGTTTGGGAGCCACAGTGGAAAAGGCGCTCTCCCTTGTACTCACTAGGCAAGCTTGAGAAACTGGCAAGGGTGAGAGAAGGGCCTCCCCGGAAGATCGGAGGGCCCGAGGTGGTTCATGGTCCCAAACCATTTAGGGCTTTATAGGTGATAACCTGCACCTTGAATTGGGACCAGAAAATAAATGGCAGCCAGTGGAGCTCCTTAAACGGGGGGTTGACTGCTCCCTGTAGGTCGCCCCAGTTATTAATCTGGCTGCCGAACATTGGACAAGTTGTAGTTTCCGGGCCGCCTTCAAGGGTAGCCCCATGTAGAGAGCATTACAGTAATCCAGTCTAGAGGTAACTAAGGTATGGACCACCATGGTCAAGTCAGACTTCACGATGTAAGGTCACAGTTGGTGCACAAGTTTTAATTGCGCGAAGGCCCTCCCGGCCACTGCCGACACCTGTGCATCAAGCATCAGCGCTGAATCCAGGAGGACCTCCAAACTGCGGATGTCCTTCCAGCTTCTGTTTAAATCTCCCAGAAAAGGGTACTCCATCACAAACTGAGGCATTGTATTCCACTGCTGAACAACTAGTGTTGGACTATATAACTCCCATCTTACCTAGCTGACACTACCATGTTGGGGAGAGTTGGCCTCTGGAAACTTCCCAACTTTAGCATGTTTTGATACAGTGCCCATAATACTGCTATCCAAAAGGTGGCAGTCTTAGGATTTGGTCACTGTAGATTAGTGCTTCCCAAAGGGAGTGATAATGGCCCCTGGGAGGTGCTGGAATGATCCAAGTAAGTGGCAGATGGTAGGTGGTCGTATCCTGGGATGCAATTGGTGGAGAACGGGGAACATTGAATAATAATATGGGCATAGTGGAAACATATAAAAATTCCGAAAAACCATTTGTACATGTTTCAACTGTTGTGTAACACAAAGTTAAAGTTGAAGTGGTTACTTCATTTTAAGTCAAAAAATTCTATAAGTATTTAAAAATGTAATTCATGCTGCTGACAAAAATAGACTTGAACATTTATCAGTTGAGAGCAGTGCACCAAGTTCCTCCTTCTCATTTAGGCTTACTGTAATGTTATTTGTGAAATCTATTTTAATACTATCCTCTATTATTTCTATTATTTCTGTGTGTGATGTGAATGTTGCTACGCTTGAATTTTAATAAATAACTTTATAAATTCATAAAGTGTTTGGTCACTTAGAGAAGGTAGGTTTCTAGGAGGGTGCTGAGTGATTTTTTTTTTCTGAAAAGTGGGCAGTAGGCAAAATAAGTTTGGAAACCTGTAAATGAAACAGATCCACTAACAACTTTGTCACATGGCCACTGGAGATGCTCCACTTTGAGTCCAGCTGAGGGCAATCAGATGGGAGGAAGTATGTCAACACAGGAGCTGGCTCCACACTCCTTCACCAACAGAGCCATGTCAGCATCATCTGAAGGGAGCAGGTCGGCTCAGTGGGTGACCGAGGCTATATTGGCGCATGCTGCCAAATTTAGTCCCAAGTGAAGAGGTTGTGAGACAACTGTGAATGGCAAGTTAGCGCATTTGTTCATTCGTTCAGTCATCTCCGACTCTTCATGACCTTATGGACCAGCCCACGCCAGAGCTCCCTGTCGGCCGTCACCACCCCCAGCTCCTTCAAGGTCAGTCCAGTCACTTCAAGGATGCCATTCATCCATCTTGCCCTAGGTTGACCCCTCTTCCTTTTTCCTTCCACTTTCCCCAGCATAATTGTTTTCTCTAGGCTTTCCTGTCTCCTCATGATGTGGCCAAAGTACTTCAACTTTGTCTCTAGTATCCTTCCCTCCAGTAAGCAGTCGGGCTTTATTTCCTGGAGGAGTTAGCGCATAGGTAAAGGCATTTTATTTTAAGTCTTTCCTCTAGTTGGAACTAGCATAAGGTTTTAGCCCCACATCACAATCCAGAAGATTGTGAAAAAGGAAACATGATGTGTGAATCAAGCCTTAGCATACACCAACCCATGCTGAAAAAGAACCTTCCTCAAAGGCTCCTCAATCAACTGTCCCTACAGGCAGCTACTCCAGCCAGCTAGATAAGAAGGACAGGAGATGGAGATACATGATGGAGCCATTATGCATCTCAACTAATAAGTGGGTTTCCCCTCTTTCCTCTTCATCCTTTTTTCTTTCATCATCATTTGTTTGGGTTGTAAACCTGCTTACAGGATGTTTATAACACCCAATAACTTTTATATTTCAAAATGCTCTCTTACAATTTGCCACCATAGTGAAATTTATTTTTCTCCGAGTATACATCTTTTTTTAAAAAAAAAATTCTAAGAACTGTGGATTTCATCCTGGCTTAGTCATATTTAAAGACCTGGCACAAACAGTGGTTCTGTTATTATTTTCATGGCACTGTTCTCCGCAGCTTGTCCAGGTGTTGCAGGAGCTGTTTTGAAGCTGAATTCTACTTGCCATATAATTTCAGAACCTGGAAAGCATTGTTAGCCCAAGGGAATTGCTAACAGCAAGAAGAGCTGCTGTATGGGCTGACATAGAGTTGTCCATGTGATGTAATGATCCTCCCCAAAGAGTGTATAAATGTTATTTATATAGCACCATCAAATGTACATGGCACTTGGCAGTAAAACAACCAAAAACGGTGGGTTCTGCCAAAGGTGTGCAGTCTAAAATATATATACATACACACACAGAGGGAAGGAGGGATAACAAACACAAAATTGTACAATACAATTGCAAAATAAATAATCTGGACAAGATGTTTAAAAAAAGCACCCCCAATATAATACAAAGCAAATTGACCAAGACATATAATTAAACTATACAAAAGTACAAAATACAGTCAAATTAAAATTCCAAACACTTTGAAAAACAAAAAAGCTTTCAGCTGGGATTTTAAAACAATGAAGGAAGGCACAATCTGCAAATGTTCAGGGAGACAATTCCAAGAGTAAGGGGCAGTGAGTGAAAAGGGAAAAGATATCGAAAGCAGGGTAACATGGTAAAATTGTTGAGGCAAAAAGAAAATCTTACCAGCAGAATGTACAATTAAATTAAATGTATAACCCCTTTGATCAATATATAGCACAGAAAATACGGTACGCCCTTGTTTGTTCCACTAAGTTTGGGTACAGAATAGCACATCCCCATGGATATCAAAATATATGGATTCTCAAATCCCACTATATTGTATACAATGGCAAAGTAAAATGGTGTTCTTTATATAAAATGGCAAAATCAAGGGTTATGTTTTGGATTTTGGAAGGCCTCAGGGGGAGGGGATTCCAAACCGAGGATAGTTAAATCCATTGATACAGAATCCACAGATACTGGGGACTGTGTTTATCTCAAGCTGTGTTTTTATTCTCCCAGAATAAACCTCCTGAAATTCCAAAGCCTCAGAGATACTTAAAGAGAGCATTGGCATTCATTTGGCTATTTGGACAATATAGTTGTTCATGTGTAAACTCAAGCAAACTAGAAGGAATTCCAAGAAGATACAGGTTGACTAATAAACACCAAAAAAAATGTATCTGTTTCATTGTTGAGGATCCTGTTGAAACTGAGAGTACAATCAGTCCTCCACAATAATAGAAGCACTGCCTAATATACCTGAAGTAATCTCATAGAAATCAATAGGAATTAAATTGGTCATGATGTTTTTATTAATTTTTATTAAGGTTTTGCAAATTGTACAAATTGGTTATGATTTTAAATTATGACTAATTTTAGTAACTGTTGTATGGCTATGTCTCAGTCAACCCTATTCTCAAAATGAGTTGCTGTAAGTTTTTTGGGCTATATGGCCATGTTCCAGAAGCATTCTCTCCTGATGTTTCACCTGCATCTGTGGCAGGCATCCTCAGAGTTTGTGAGGTCTGTTGGAAACTCACAACCTATTCTCAAAATGTTCAGGAATTATGATATCAGGTGTATAACTAAATTATCATCTGGAAAATAACCTGGTTGGAGCAAATTCTTATGAGAATCTGCAAAGAATGGCCTTTCTATGAGACAAGTCATGAAAACTTTTCATAATGAATACACTAGAGTACAGAGGAGATGAAGAACTTTTTGCATGAAGCATTAATTTTTCCACTAGAGCCAACTACCAAGAATTAGCATAGATTTCAGCTACACTGAATCTTCCTGTGGCACTTTTTCAGCCCACACTCCAGTGGAAATAATGACTTCCATCGCTGTGAATAGATATGTGCCGTTATTACACATTAATGTCAGTGTGATATTGAACAGATAATTTTAATTAAGTAATTCAGTGTTGGTTAGGCTTTTTGAAAATATTCTTTAAACAATTATGTTGGCTTTTCCGCTTCAGTTTTCCTTAAATGCAAAAATGCTGAACAATTGTATACAGGTGTTCAACACTGATAACCAAGGGTCTTTCTCTGTATTTTTCCCTCTTTCTTGCTCTCTCTCTCTCTCTCTCTCTCACGCACAAAAATGTTATCCATTGGCATGTGTTGTTAAGACAAAATACAAGTAAAGCCTTTATAAAATGGTATGTCAATCAAGGATAAGAAAGCTGATTTATTTTCAAGGTCTTACAGCAGACATTGAGTTATACCTAGTATTTGGACATAAAATACTATTTGGTAAGAATAGCAATCTTTCACAATTTATAAAATAACATATTATATGAGTGGAGTCGGCATAACATTCTTGTGCTCAGCTGGACTTCATCAGAAACCATAGGCCTGAGAGAGGCACAAAAAGCCCCTGGACACACCCAACCCACAGCAATGGCTTTTGGCTTCTATATTAGTGGGGTGATCTTTTGGCCTGAATCCTATTGAGGGGTTACAAATGAAGAAGCACCATAAATATAGCCACTTACCAGGCAATACTCACTGTGATCAAAAGGGTCTGTTCCCCCCCTTTGATCAGCAAGCAGCAAATTGATGTTCCACTTGGCTCCTGTGGACAATCTTCCTGTCATATTTTCCCCTTTTGCTGGATATCACTCATGCAAGAGGAAATGAACCAGCGCCTTCCCAGCTGATGCTAGAATAGCCTCCCACCCCCCAATGACTGCAGTGGTAGCTACCTGATAAATGTGAATTTGAGAAGGGGGATCTCCAAGGTCCTTATGCATCTCCTGCACAACCTAAACCATTTGATCTTAGAAGCAAAGCAGGGTTTGCTTTGGTTAGTACATGGATGGGAGGTTGCCAACAAGTACCAGGTGCTCTGAGCTATATTTCAGACAAAACCATCTATGAGTATTTCCTGGTTTTAAAAACAAACCCTATATAATTCATGGTTTGTCATAAGTTAATAGATGACCTGAATGCATATACACCCACATATAGAAGTCCCCCAAACTAAGGGCTATGTAGGGATTATGAGTGCAAAACAGACATGAGCCTATTTTCTTGGCAATACTTCTTCAGATATGGGTTGCCATTATTTCCTCTGAGGCCACAAGAGAGTGACTTGCTTAAGATTGCTTAGTGGGTTTCCATAACAAAATGGGGATTTGAATCCTAGTCTCCAGAGTCCTAGTCCAATTCTCAAACCACTACCCCACACTGGTTCTAGAGAATGCATACCTAGCCTTATTTCCTTAGGGAAAGGTACATGTTTCATCTTTCTCCTGTAAATTTCTCTTTCCAAATAGTAGTTTTGTTCCCTTCACTTAACAGAGTGGGAGTACAGAGGTTACTTCTTAGGAGCATAAATGTTTGTTAAATATGAATGACAAAACAAAATTAATTAAAATAAATTTATGGAATTATAAATTATCTCACACTGGTCTGAGGATCTGAGGATCTCAGGTCTGAGGATCAACCACCTCCAGTTTCTCAATGGTGGTTCTTCTTCTAGTGTCTGAAAGACAAGGTCCTACAGTGGCTTCCACATCAGTGATGTGGTGAATCCAACTGGGTTTTTACTTCTAATTTGAAATAGGCTGTCCAATGTGGTCAATAACTATGCCCCTCAATTGGTATCAGCATTTGGATAGCTCTAGTAATGTTGTAAAAAAAAACCTCTGGATAAATTGGTTGACCAAGAATGCCACGTCCGGGTGTCTCTTCTAACAGCCACCTCCTTTCTTCAGAGACCTCTTCCAATAGTGGTGAGGAAGTGCATGCTGTTCTGCTGCCGCATGATTTGTTGCCATAAGAACATGTATCTGAGAAGCAAAGAGAAAATGGACATTTGCTGCAACATTTCTGACAACAGCATTTCTGACAACAGCATGTTTATTGCTATATCTGCTTCCAGAATGTCTCATTGCAATAAAAAAGAACTGAGCAGACCTGCACTGTATATCAATGATGTCCCTTTTCATCTCAAGTTCAGATGATTGTGACATCATCCAACAGGAAGGAACAAACTTGTTTTACCTTCCCGATCAAAGTAAGTTTCCAGTGACATTGTAATCCCCAAGTTTATTTGTGTATAAAACAAGAAAGTCTCTCTTGCTCTCCTTCTCTCTCCCTCTTATCCTTTCTTCTTTCTCTCCCTTGTTGGTTTGTCACTGGATTACAAATAAAAAGAAACCTGCTCCCATAAAAAGGGAACACTAGTAGAATTCACTTTCCTTCCCAAAAAAAACCCCTCAGCAACAAAGAGAGATTTGTTGGCAAAACTTCAGAACTCTCTTTCATTCTTTATTGTAGGTTCCTTTTAGAGGATTTCCATAAGGAGATTGGGATGTTTCAAAGCTACTTAACATTCCCTTGCCCTTTAAAAACAATGAGAATAAATGTGCTGAATTACTATCTCACAATAAAAATGTTGTTGGCTCACAATAATAGTGTAACTTTATAACAACAACACAATAATTCTTTATTACAGTTCACAGTTCAAGCAATTTCAAATTCTCAATATAAAATACAAACAGTGTAAGATGTTTCCCCATACATCTTCCAGTTGTTTCTTCCACATATGTCGGGTTGCAATATGTACATCATTTAAGCTAGCATGCCCATGGCCAGTCTTGGCTTTGGATTATGGGAATTGTAGTCCCACACATCTAGGGGACCAATGATTCTGGAATGTGAAAGGCTAAGCCAAACTTCCAATGTCTTTATATCAAAAACCCTAGGGTAGGAATCTGATAGCCCTGTTTTTACATGTTGCTTCTTTGTATGAAATCCTACTGATGCACAGCCTGATGATACAGCATTCTCTGTTCTTTTGGTATTGTTGTGGTCATTCCCCAGCAGTTTTCTGAATCAACTTTATTTGACAAAAAATATTAAGACACAATGACTCTCTTTGCCAAAATAAACAAAATAAAGCAATAGCATTAGCAACAGCATCTACAGAAGCTCAACAGGATATCTAGAAGAGTTCTTCTTTCCATATTTAGGCCAAATTGACAATGTGGTTACAATTCTAAATGTTTGAGGCTACCTCCCCCAACCTGCCAGTCTTACCATGTGTTTAACTGTGATATCTGGGGAGCATGACAGCATATCCAGAGAGCACCAGATCAAGAAAGGCTTTCTCATCAGGCTATATTGGGACTTTCATGACAACTGAAACAATTTTAAGAGTAGTGGGTAGGTAGAAATGACATGAAAAGTCTAAAGTTTCCCAGCTAGCATAAGATCTGTGTCACTTCTTATTGTCAAAACAGGAATGGGTCATTTTTATTTTATTATATAACTTGTCTGTCCTTCATAAAATACAAGCTAGTGTTTTATATATAACATCCCCACTCTAGGCACTTCTCTATCAGAATCCTGACAGATTAAGACTTCATCCATTTCAACAAACAGGTTGTGTGGTGTTCCTTTGGACTATGCCCTCAAGTACAATCAAATATTTAAAAGATGTCTTTGATAGACCTTATATCTGTACAGACAAGTGGGTGTCCAAAAGAAGGAAGTCAACCTAATGAAATTAAAAAAAACACGTTTGGAGCTAAGCATGACAGATGACAGGAAATGGCTGTGGAGTAGGAGGACATAGCTGCATGAACATGAAGAACAAGAAATAGGACTCTGTCCTGCTCTGCAACACAACAGCCTTACGAAAGTGTTTCAAAACAGGAAGAAAAATCTTCCCTCTGGGCATCTTGTCAAATAAGCATAGTGGTGCCCACCCACACAATCACATCCAACACAGGCATCATTATATGAAACAAGCTACATGTGAAATCAACTGAAGATGTCAAATGCAATGCCACTGAGCTTTCCACAAAACCAACTATGTTGTTCTCTAGCAAAAGTAATTTATTATAAGTAACAATGGTTAAGGTAACAAATTACTTCCAGACTCTAATAGGCAGAAAAAACGAAATGCAAAGATACAGAATGGGGGACGCCTGGCTCAAGAGCAGCATGTGTGAAAAAGATCTTGGAGTCCTCGTGGACAGCAAGTTAAACATGAGCCAACAATGTGATGTGGTGGCAAAAAAAGCCAATGGGATTTTGGCCTGCATCAATAGGAGCATAGTGTCTAGATCTAGGGAAGTAATGCTCCCCCTCTGTTCTGCCTTGGTTAGACCACACCTGGAATATTGTGTCCAATTCTGGGCACCACAATCAAAGAGAGATATTGAGAAGCTGGAATGTGTCCAGAGGAGGGTGACTAAAATGATCAAGGGTCTGGAAAACAAGGCCTATGAAGAGCAGCTTAAAGAGCTGGGCATATTTAGCCTGAAGAAGAGAAGGCTGAGAGAAGATATGATAGCCATGTATAAATATGTGAGAGGAAGCCACAGGGAGGAGGGAGCAAGCTTGTTTTGTGCTTCCCTGGAGACTAGGACGTGGAACAATGGCTTCAAACTACAAGAAAGGAGATTCCACCTGAACATTAGGAAAAACTTCCTGACTGTGAGAGCTGTTCAGCAGTGGAACTCTCTGCCCCAGAGTGTGGTGGAGTCTCCTTCTTTGGAAGCTTTTAAACAGAGGCTGGATGACCATCTGTCGGGGTGCTTTGAATGCAATATTCCTGCTTCTTGGCAGGGGGTTGGACTGGATGGCCTATGAGGTCTCTTGCAACTCTTTGATTCTATGATTCTGTGAATATCCCCTTCCACATTATTGTCAATAGATAGCATAGTCATTAGCATAAACTAAGGATGGTTTTGGACATGATGTAATATGGAAGAAAGTGTAAATTACAATACTTCTGCATTTCACCCAATACCTATGTAGTGATGTGCTCCTCCAGGAGTTGTTGGCCAGCAAGTCCCATCATTCCTTGATTATTCTATATAAGGCTAGTAGGAAATGCAGTCTAAGAACATCTGGAAGATCACATGATTCCTAACCTCTGACCTAGATGTACATACATGTACCTTCTCTGGGAAAATTCCCATTTAAAAATGTTCTAGAAACAGAAAAATGTGGAATAGTATTCACATCATATTGGATCTTGTTTTATAGCAACTACTCAGCTACAAACACCAATGCCAAATTTATTTTTAGCATCTTTTCTGTCAGTGAGACTGAGAGTCAAATTACATGTTACCCTTAATGTATAGCATTTTCCTATATCTCTTTCATTGCTTATTACTACAGCTTGGTGGGGAATTGTTCCTGGCATCAGAGTTTGCAGTGAGGCGGGAATTAACCATTCATTTAAAATGCAACTCCATGTTCAAGGCTATTATTACTGATAATTGGGAACTCTTTTTTTTAAAAAAAAAAAAAAAGCTAAGCTCTATAATGGGTAGGGGAGAAATTCAGGAACCCATGGCTACAAAGGAAAGGAACAGTTTTTTCCTTCTACATGTACTAGGAACCCAACAATACTTTCCCCAGAAACAGTAAATTAAAACTAGAGATTTCCCTTCTCATGAAGCATGTGTCACCCTTGAATAATAAGTAAAAGTTTTAGTTAGAACTACATATTAATTGACTGTGGCAGACTACAACTCTCCTGTTGAGTAGGAGAATTGGGATGCACTAAAGAATCTGAGAACAAACCAGTTTTATAGATTATAGCAAAGCCTTTTATTGTGAAAATCATGAAAGAATATGGATCACTCTTAAACAAATGGGTGCCTCACAACATTTGATTGTTCCTTCAGCTAGATATATTAGCTAGAAAGCATGTGTTTTCTAATCATTGGTTATCGTGGCATGCTTTTTTAAGGGGGGGGCAGTGCTCTAGGAAATAATGGCATCACATTGTAAATTTTTAAGTATCCATTTTCATATCATTTTAAATGTGAAAAAGAATAATAAATAAAAGTACAAACAGGATGGAATGACATAAACATATGTGAAAGGAACATATACTGGGGAAAAGACTGATCTAGTTCTGTTGTACGCTTTAAGGATTCACACAAAGATGGTCAATGCCTAGTTGTGCATTTGGGAAATTATCATTTTCTTGGTTTAATTAGTTAATTAATTATGAGTCAAAGTCCTATTGATGGTTCAACTGGAACAGTAGCATTGAATTAATAGAACTTAAGACCAATTACAAATGGTTAAAAACCTGGAAATAAACAGGTTTTATTTATTTGTCGTGTCAGGGCAACCAGTCAATTATATTACATTTCTAACAGAACAAAGCAAACAAACAGGCAAAATACAAAATTTGTGAGTTTGGTAGTTGATTAAATGTCCTTTGACCAGTATCTGGCCACTTGGAGTGCTTCTGGTGTTGCTGCAAGAAGGTCCTCCATTGTGCATGTGGCAGGGCTCAGGTTGCATTGCAGCAGGTGGTCAGTGGTTTGCTCCTCTCCACACTCGCATGTCGAGGATTCCACTTTGTAGCCCCATTTCTGAAGGTTGGCTCTGCATCTCTTGATGCCAGAGCGCAGTCTGTTCAGCGCCTTCCAAGTCACCCAGTCCTTTGTGTGCCCAGGGGGGAGTCTCTCATTTGGTATCAGCCATTGGTTGAGGTTCTGGGTTTGAGCCTGCCACTTTTGGACTCTCACTTGCTGAGATGTTCCAGCGAGTGTCTCTGTAGATCTTAGAAAACTATTTCTAGATTTAAGTCATTGATGTGCTGGGTGATACCCAAACAGGGGATGAGCTGGAGATGTCTCTGCCTTGGTCCTTTCACTATTGGCTGCTACTTCCCGGCGGATGTCAGGTGGTGCAATACCGGCTAAGCAGTGTAATTTCTCCAGTAGTGTAAGGCGCAGACACACCGTGATAATGTGGCATGTCTCATTAAGAGCCACATCCACTGTTTTAGCGTGGTGAGATGTATTCCACACTGGGCATGCATACTGAGCAGCCAAGTAGCACAGTGCAAGGGCAGATGTCTTCACTGTATCTGGTTGTGATCCCCAGGTTGTACCAGTCAGCTTTCGTATGATATTGTTTCTAGCACCCACTTTTTGCTTAATGTTCAGGCAGTGCTTCTTGTAGGTAAGAGCACGGTCCAGAGTGACTCCCAGGTATTTGGGTGCGCTGCAATGCTCCAGTGGGATTCCTTCCCAGGTGATCTTCAGAGCTCGGGATGCTTCTCTGTTCTTGAGATGAAAGGCACATGTCTGTGTTTTAAACAGGTCAAAAGGCATGTTTTCCTTCCCTTTCCCGTGTGTGGACTGCACTTTTTAAAACCCTGAAACAGCCAATCAGCTAACTAAGCTGTCAAAACATGGAGCCACGGAAGCACATGTGAAAAACAATTAGAACTCTCTGAAACTCTTTTAAATTTTATAATATTAAACGGAACTTGAATTAACAATTGGGTGAAGACAGAAATAATCTGTTTGATAATTGCATATGAGCACATAATGGAGTGATTTAATAAATTAAAAAAAAAAACAACTTCTGCCAGATGTCCCCCTTTTGCCCTCTATCTTGATCAATTTCAAAGAAAGATGTGATGATGGTGGAGGACCATTACCCAGGAATGAAAGGTCTGTGTGTGGCTCTCTTTGGGTTCCTGGGTTTTTTTGCCCCAGATTTTAAACTTACATCTTGGTGTAAGGTTTTAAACTTACACCCTTAGTGCTGACCCACCATTCAACAATGGATTCAACTCTATTCAGGATTCCTGATGGGATTCAGACCATAGTGTGTGTCTGTTTCAGTTAAATAAGTTTCAGTAAGTAAGAGGTTGTTGAACAATTCTTTTTAAAACTTTTAAGGAGGCAAACATTATGGATAAATTAATAAACACACCACGCACATGGTAGAAAATAACCAGACTGAAATCTTTGATGCTAAACCGATTAAAAAGTGTAAAAACCACTTAAAACTGGCATGTTAATTAATTGAAGCACAGTGGGAAACAGAAGATACCAAGACAACTGCAGTGCTCCAAATGTGCAACATTTGTGACTTCATTTTCCCAACACTGTTCTCTTTGGGCTCTGTGAATATGAGAAGAGGCAGATGTTCTACATGCTGAAGGTCCAGAATGCAATGCTCACTTAAATTTGAAACAGGAACTGCTGTTGTGATCAATCAGAGATATGAGAAAAGTTAATAAAAAGAACACCAAATGCAAGTTGAAGCCACTCCAAAGGTTGAAGCGGAGGGGGATATGAAACCACTCTATCAGCATAGTTGTTGAGGAGGGTTTCCCTGAAATATTTCAGTTCATTTGGTCATTGAAATCTTTGAGGTTTGGCAAAAGATCATTGGTTTGGTCTACTAACCAGCTGAAAACATAATCCTGTGAGTCTTCTGCATTCAGCCATGGATATCACTTCCATGAAGATTGGATTTAAGGCAGGCTGAAGCAGGCGATGATTCCCTCACAGTGCAGCAGCCTTTAAAAAGTGACATAAAAGTGGAGTTGTCCTTTCGGTGGTTATTTCAGGAGACTAAGAGAGTGAGAGCCATGCCTACTGACATGTGCCTACGATCTACATGCCCTTTGGAATATTATGAGATTAAAGGAATATTCTCCTGAAGGCTGAGATAATATATTTGGGTTACTATCATGAGAGTGTTCTTGGATGCACTCAAGGAGAAGAGAGATCAAATTTAGATTAAATGAAGGCTTGGTCTTCTGAACACATCATTGTAAATTCTGTTTAACATTATGTGGATGAGTATGCATTATGGTTCATATTCTGTTTGAGATTCTATTCCATCAGGTTGTTATGTGATTTCAGCTCTGCTAAATCATGGGTTTGGGGCCCAAAGAGTTTGGCTTCTAAAGGACTGAATGAGACACAGATGGACTGAAGGCAACATGAAAGGCTTATTCTCAGTGGCTATAGAAGATGTCAATGGACAAAGCACTCCAAGTAACTAGCATACTGCAACTGTGAACACAGGGCATATTTATTATGATTGAAAGCTATTCAAGATACCTGCACTAGCTCCTGATTGACTCAGAAACTGTTTGGCTAGGCTCTATTAGCTGGGTATTCACACCAACATCTTCTCTGGTTGGTCCCTGCCATGGCAAGAAACTCAAATAAACTGTTATTGGATTATTTGAAGAATCTGTTCATTTATTGATCTATCCTTGAGAAGGGTGCAACTGGAAAGGAATACAGTGTGTCTGTTGAAGGGTCCACATATCTCCAGCTGATGTGTGGACAATGATGTTAGACTTGATAGGCAATACAGTGCTTCAAGGTGTTGGCCAAGTTAATGAGTCTCTCCATAGGGACCTGATGCAAAAACCTGGGAAAGGAAGCATTCCCAGGCTAGCCCAGGCCATATTAGGTAAAACAGACAAAGAGGACCTTA
The DNA here is from genome assembly GCF_037176765.1 of Anolis sagrei. Taxonomy (NCBI): domain Eukaryota; kingdom Metazoa; phylum Chordata; class Lepidosauria; order Squamata; family Anolidae; genus Anolis; species Anolis sagrei. Next base: position 142,602,318 of record NC_090022.1, read on the forward strand.
AGATGCAAATTCATTATGTGCCCTCCTACCATTCTTCTCAGTCCATTGTGTGAGGATTATGATAATTTCCTCTGAGTGAGGATGAGGTGTGGAACCATTCTGGGAAATTTCCAGGACATTTCTGAGAAGGCTTACTATAGGACAGTGTTTCTCAACCTGGGGGTTGGGGGTTTCAGAGGGGTCGCCAAAGACCATCAGAAAAAAAACAGATTTCTGATGGTCTTAGGAACCCTTTTGGCAGACAAGACTGAAGATCTCTCTGCCTGCCCTTCTCTTCATTTTTGGTGTTGGTGAACTACAACTCCCAGAATTCAAAAACAGCCCCCCGCCAACCCCAACAGTATTCAGTGTTGACCATGTAAGTAGTGTGCCAAGTTTGGTACAGATCCATTGTGGGCTGCGTTCAGAGTGCTCTTTGATTGTAGGTGAACTATAAAGCCCAACAACTACAATTACAGGTCTATTTTCCCCAAACTTTGGCAGTGATCACAACTGGGCATATTGAGAATTCGTGACAAGTTTGATCCAGATTCATCATTGTTTGAGTCCACATTGCTCTCTGGAGAACGACAACTCCAAAACTAAAGGTCAATGCCCACCAAATTCTTCCAGTATTTTCTGTTGGTCATGGGAGTTCTGTGTGCCAAGTTTGGTTCAATTCCATCGTTGGTGGAGTTCAGAATGCTCTTTGGTTGTAGATGAACTATAAATCCCAGCAACTACAACTCCCAAATGACAAAATCAATCCCCCCGCCAACCCCACCAGTACTCAAATGTGGGCGTATCAGGTATTTGTGCCAAATTTGGTCCAGTGAATGAAAATACATCCTGCATGTCAGATATTTACCTTACAATTCATAGCAGTAGCAAAATTACAGTTATGAAGTAGCAACAGAAATAACGTTATGGTTTGGGGATCACCACAACATGAGGAACTGTATTAAGGGGTCACGGCATTAAGAAGGTTGAGAACCACTGCTATAGGACAATCAGAAATAACCATGTGGCTAGTTATATTTCCCAATGAAAAATATAACCACATCTCATTATTCATCATTTTGGGGTCTAATATCCAATAACAATGCTATGGCTCTCTGAAATAACTGCACTGACTGTCTTTTAGCTTCATGGCAGATTCTCTTTCCCAATATAGATGTGTGATCATTATGGTTTTCAGAGAAAATTTTACTGATTCTTCCACAACCCATAGATATATATCTGATAGCAGCTGAGAAGAAAGTTTTTACTTTTCTTTGAAACATTTTCTTCAGCCCTGCCTCGAGCCAGGGCATGATGTGGTCTGTCTTGGGTGTCAATGAACTTTAGCTGATTCTGACTGCCTGTTCTGTTCTTAACTGAGAATATATTTTGAGCTTTGGATTCAACTAGTTTCATTTTAAAGCACACAGTGGTTTAAGAACCAGAGCACATTTCTTGGATTTAGAAATTTAAAAATGGAGAGAATTTGACATCACGAACATTTTTTTTTATTTCTATTGCCACCAAGTCAACTTTATCTTACAGTAGCTCTATGTATGAAACTCCTCTAAGACACTGTCATCAACTACCATGATCGGATTTTGCAACTTCAGGGCTGTGGCTTCCTGAATTGAGTCTAGCTGACACCATTGCAGTCTTCCTCTTATCCCACTGCCTCTCACTTTACCAGCCATTATCGTCTAATATGTTAGCATGATCCCCAGAGCTGAGTCATTTGGCTTCTAGAGAGAGTTCTTTTTTTTTTTTTACTTTAGTTGATACATCTCATCTATTAACAAACTTTTGCTATACGAGGACCATTTATTTAGAACTCTTGTCCAGCATTACATTTCAAATGTGTTGATTCTACCCAGTCGATTTGAACTTGTGGATTTTGAACTGTGTTTAATTGGTGTGGCCTTGTGTGTATTTTGTTATACGTGTTTTAATAGTGTTGTATTTTATCTCTCTGTTTTAACCATGTTGGAGCTGCAAGGAGAGGTGGGGGATACATTTCTTCACTGACCAGCTTTTACAACCATATATAAAAACTGAAAGTACATGGGCATGGAAAAGTGTGACTTTGATATACAATGATATACCTTGGCACCTTAATATCCATTCTAGATCCTTCATAGCATATCAGTAACTAGCACTGTTAACCATATCCATACATCCAATAGCTTCTTTTAATAGAGGAAAATCCCAGAATTTTCAGACAGGGGTGTTTCATGTAATTATTTACTTATTTTTTAAAAGGGCAAGGGTTACAAGTGTATGAAGCAATAAAATATGTAATTATGGACTATCACTCCTTGAATCAGACCTATAATAAGGGAAGTGGGAACAGCACGAAGAAACCTGATATACAGTGCCTTCAAAATAAATTTAAAATAATGAGATTTTTGTTTCCTGTGAAAATGGGATGGAAAAAAATCTTGGCTGTATTTGAAGGGGAAAGTTCCAGCATATCTATTCAATTATTTATGTGTGTTTAATACTTTGTCATACAGTGAAAGGGGGTTGCCATAACAACCATCATATTCTCATAGTAGCTGAAGATGTCTGAGATACAGCTCATCCTCATAAAAACACTATGTTATGTGATTTCTGGAAGTGGCGGATGGGGAGGGGGGCTTCTCTTGGCGCAGAAAAACCTTGGCCCAGATTGTTCGTGATTGGAAATACAGTATAGGAATCTCCCCAATAGAATTCCCTGCTAAACTAGATGAAATACCCTCAGAGTCCAGAGAGAGGGAGGGAACATGCCAAATGCCTATGCACAGAGTACACCATGGTAAAGAGTGAATTGATAAAGGATCTCTCTCTATTATTCAACCTAATCAGTAGCTCCCTTATAGAAAAACTATCTTTGAATTAATTTATATTCCATGGAGCCCCTGGTGGCATAGTGGGTTAAACCTTTGTGCCAGCAGGACTGAAGACCTTTTCTGTGGTAGCCCCTTTTCTTTTCTGTGGTAGCCCCTTTTCAGGGCCTTTTCTGTGGTAGCCCCTCGGCTTTGGAACGCCCTCCCCATAGAGGTAAGATCAGCCCCCTCGCTGGTGGCGTTTCGAAAAAGACTGAAGACATGGATGTTCAAACAAGCATTCGGTTAACACGGTGCAACGAATCTGACGATCAAGGACTGGTAATCACAGACGATGAAATTGGACTGCGTTTTTAACTAAGAGATGCATTGGTTCGATATTGGTGGCCCAATATTGTATATTATGTATGTGTTTTTATGCTTTTTTATGCTTTTTATCTTGAATATTGTTGATTATTGTAATGTTGTAAACCACGTTGAGTCGCCAATGTAGGCTGAGAAACGGCGGTATACAAGCGCAGTAATAAATAAATAAATAAGACCGACAGGTCGCAGGTTCAAATCCAGGGAGAGTGTGGATGAGCTCCCTCTGTTAGCTCCAGCTTCCCATGAAGGGACATGAGAGAAGCCTCCCACAAGGATGGTAAAACATCAAAATATCTGGGCATCCCCTGGGCAACGTCATTGCAGACAGGCAATTCTTTCACACCAGAAGCGACTTGCAGTTGAACAGAGATACTTTGAATTGTTGTGAAGTCCTAGAATTCACAACAAGATGAAAGGCAACTAACCGAAATGATGCAAGGAGTCCCTAGTACTGCACCAACAGTTTGGTAAAAGATCTCCATGCCATCTTTGAAATCCCCCTATGTCAAATATGACAAACCTCAGCACAGCATTCCCTAGGATCAGCCTATCAGTAAAACCAGCACCATCTGGAGTGGGAAACTCAGGGAATACCACTCAGCATTTCATCTTCATAAACATTCTTCTTGTAACATTGTGTGCACAAAACAAATGATGAGAATGATTTAACCAGCTGGCAACAGTAAGAGACACATAGATGATGTTATTTTAGCAAAGCAATTTTGAGATTATAAGATTAAATGCAAGAAAATCCTATTTAAGACAATAAACTCAGTTGTGGGCCATATTCTCATTGACATAGGAAATCTGAATGTACAGTGCATCACTCCAGGGTGCAAATAGAGTTGCCAAAAGTTGAATGGCAGGAGATGCAGAGATTCTTCTCATATAGAAAATCAGATATCACTCTGCTGTCCTAGTTTTCCATATAGAAGAATGTGTTGGTATAAAATAATATTAAATCTTGTGAATCTCCACCAATACACACACACTCACACACACACGTCTGCTGAACTGGTATGATCCAGATAAAAGGTTATAACTATAAGATCAGCTATAGGGTTCCCCTCCATGTGCACCTAAAAAAGACTGGGTTCCCTGTAAGTCATAATGTGGATGCTTCCAAACATCATGACTAAATGTATAACTGGTAATCTATGTTTGTAAATTTAACTTTTGCAGATTGTTACTTGCGGATTAGATTATTGTGCTCTCTCTAAGAATCTCTAGCTTCTCTAATGTGATTCTATGATCAACTTCTGGTTGAGATGGAGGACCTGAAGATTAGTAAAAGAATGTTCTTTTGACCAAAAAAAGTATTTGCTTTATTTGCATTTTTTTCACTTGTGCTGGGATCCTGTGTCTTGTGAAAATGAAGGGCCTACTGAAAAATGAAATCTGGCAAACTACAATGTAGGTCTGTTTTCCTTGCTTTTTAAAGGTACACTCTTTTCTGTATTTATATATATATTTAAAGAGGTACCTTAACCATCGCCAGCATTCCCACAGACTTGAGAAACTTCTTTTTTTTATGAGCCATCAGTCCCAGTCCCATAATGTTTCAGATTCTTTGTGTTCTCATAAAGAACTGATAGCAGATTCTAAGCCAGTGATTCTCAAATTTTAGTCCTCTGGGTGTTTTGGGCTTTGGCTCCCAGGTGCCCCTAGCCACCTTAGCCAATAGCTATGGATTCTGGAGAAGTCCAAAGCATCTGGAGGGCCAAAGTTTGGGAATGACTGCAGAGCCATCTAAGCAAAATATACATATAACCTCTTTTCAGACCTTCACACTTGATGCAGACAGTTTAGTAAAAGAGCTAGTGCAGGCAGGATGTGAGATTGCCTTCTCAACTTAAACACTTACATGTTCTATGAAATATTCAAATGACGCTAATGATTATTTCAATGTTTGCCATAGCTGCAGCAATAGGAGAAACTGATGACATGAAACAATAATAGAGTAAAGCAGATACCTAAAGAGATGAGCCATATTCCAGAAATATTATCTTGGATATGTATCTCCTTTGAAATCTGGGCTAAAATTGAGAATGGATTCCCCAGCCCATCAACATCAGAATCACCAGACTCTATTCCTTAAACAGTAATATCACCATATGAATAAACCAGCATCAAGACACAGTAGTCAGTAGTCAGGGTGAATTGAGGGAATCAGCCAACCATTTTCCAGAAGGAATCCAACAGTGTTGCAGAATACAAATGCCACTTATTCAACTTAAATTCATTCATTTGTAGCAGGACATTGTTGCCACGGCTCACTGGCAGCAAAACACTCTTTTTTTTTACTGTTGCCAGAGAAATCATCAGTCAAACGCAATCTTTCAAAGGATTGATTCCTCTCCCATGTATTCCCATTTGGCACACTTACATTAATAGACAAAGCTGGTATATCTCATTTTCAAGGTTTTGTTGCTTGGAGGAGAGAATAATTACATCAGCTGCTGAGTAGCAGCATTTTTAAAAAATGCAGATGTGAGAAATGTTGTACATTCAAAGTTCAGAACTTCTGTTCTGTTCATTATAACGGCAAAAAAAAAAAAACTGCCTCTCAAAAGTTCTGTGCAGACAACAGTGGAAGTAAAATGAAGTTAAAGAAGGATAAGTGTTCTTAGTGGCCGCCTCCAGACTCTGGGACTGATCAGTAAGGTCGCCTACCATAGACCTACTTCTAAGCTGGGGAACAAGTGAAGAAGCCCTGTGTCTGAGATTGCGGCCTCGGGGGAGGGGGGGAGGGTTTTTGAATTACAGGCAGTCCCTGAATGACAATCATCTGACTTACAAATGACTCATACTTAAGAACGGAGGTGAGACAACATGGAAAGCCACTCCTGGAAGAATTATCAGGGGAAATGGTGTATCCACTGAAGCTTTATCACACATCCTTGTTTTCACAACAAGCCAAAATTTTCAAAATCCAATAATCACAGGGACAGAAAGGGAGGTGAAATTTTCTGAACAGGGGCACAGACAGGAAAAAAACCCACCAGGATGTTTTAACCTTTTCCTATGTGATCCAAAGCTTGCTTATATAGATATATAGATATATAAATATATCTGGCAGAACCTTTCTTGTTCATAACTTGAGAACTGCCTGTATTTCAGGACCTGGGTCAACTTAATCCAGGTTTGCTTAGCATTAGTATGAACTGTGTATCATTTCCCCAAAAAGTCATTTTCTGGTTCAAAATGCAAAATGAGATTCTGCATATGCGCAGGCAATATTTGTATTCGTTAGGTTGCTTCAGAAGTCATGCAAAATATGATGGCAGCTAGATGATCTCAAGTACAGATGGAAGACGACAGAATAATTTATAGTCATACTCCTCAAAACTACACTGAAAAAAATGTGGTTGAGCATCATAAGATGGGGGGTGGTACATATCCAGGCATTTGACAGAATGTGTTAACTAATTTTGAAATTTCTGCCTCAGGTCAGGCCCATTGATAATTTCTATAATTTCTTCTTGGGATGTATTGGTTTGCATTGTATATTATAATGTGTTTTTTAAAGTGTATTTTTAGGTTAGATACCTAGAGTTTTGTGGGTGAAGAGAATGTATCAAAATAGAATAAATAGAATAAATACTATATTTGTGAGCAAAGGCTATCATAGCTAGCTACATATGTATAGAATGTCTGCTATATCCAGATTTCCCAGATGAAGGTGACTGTTTACTGTTTGTAAAGATTCTTAAGTTAATCAAAAATGCCTCTTTTGTTTGTTGCATTAGTGGGGAATATTTGGTACATCAGAAGATGATATCCCCCTATAATCCCTTACTGCTCACCATTCTGAGAGCTGAACTCCAAAATACTTGAAAAGCCAAATTTTGGCAAATACATAATAAGAGACAATTGGACAGATTCAATGTCTATTCAATGGCACTGAACTGTTGCCAACACTGTGAACCACCCTGAGTCCCCTTCGGGGTTGAGAAGGGCGGTATACAAATATCGCAAATAAATCAATAAATAATAAATGCCTATGTGAATCATTCAAATTCAAAGAACTTTGTTTATGAAATATGAACACATTTTCTAAACAATCAAGGTCAATAAAATTACCCAGTGCACCCATAATATCACATTTATCTCCACCAAGGGCTTCCAAAGATGTTCATTAATTAATATTTGGAAATAAGTCTATAATAAATTGCAATGAATTTTATATCTGCTTTTCAGTTGCGGCCTGTTTTATGAGACTCTACATTAAAGGTTGTTGTTGTTGCTGCTGCTGCTGCTATATGTTTTCAAGTCATTTTTTTGAATTATGGAGGCTCTTAGGTGGGGCCTATCATTGGTTTTTCTTGGCAGAATTTTTACAGATGCAGTTGCATTTGCTTTCCTCTGAAGCAGGGATAGTTTGTTTTGTTCAAGGCCACACAGTAGCTTTCCATGTATGAACAGGATTTCAATCCTGTTTTTCCAGTGTCTTGGAGTGTATATACAGTATAGAATTAATGTCGTCTGGCACTACTTTAAAGGCCAACATTATGAAATAAATGGAGTAGTAGTTGTACACGGTCTTAGACATCTTTGCTAAAGAGTGCTGGGGCCTCACACCAAACTACAAATCCCAGGATTCTGCAGCATTTACCCATGGCAGTGAAAATGGTGTCAAAGGGCATTCATTCTATAGTTCAGATACACCCTTAGTCCAACACTTAAAGTATTATACCATGCAGGTTGTCATACTACGAGGAACACACATTAAGGATCATATTGATTTAAAAGAAAAGAAAATACAATTAAATTATTTTTATCTTGAAAATAGTTTTCTGTAGACTTAGTTTCCTCAAACTTTAGAATGGTTCATTGCCAAAGAGATTTTCCTACCCATTCAAGACCATATGGATTTAGAAAGCTAGCTAAGGTGAAAAAAGTTGAATTGACACACAGTCAGAAATAAGTTTGTTGCCACTGCATGTAGAATGGAAACTTCCTGCAGCTGTTTTTTTTTAAAAAAAAAAAGTTGGAAGGTTCATACACATCTCTCTGTTCTGTTTACCTCTAAGATTTTCACCTGGCCTTATACCAAGAATGAAAACCTAGACTTTGTGATTTCAGCATGATGGGGAAAAGAAGCACACGAAAAACAATATACAAGGGGTATGGAAGTGACCCCTTGTATATAACCCCAGACACCTCAGCACTCTGGCAAACAACAAATATGACATATCTCTTATATTTTACTCATTAACTTTTAAAAGCCTCCACTGGCTGTGCAGAATTTGTTGCAGCAGAACTCTAAATGATGTATGATCTGAAAAAGGAAACAGCTCTGCTTCATTGTCACTGAGGATGGGAAAGCAATACTTGGGCTTGTAAAGGGCTGAAAGAGAAAAAACCATTAGGGTTTTTATAAGAGTCCCAAAAAGAGGAAGAGGCATTTATTATTGTCCTTAGCTTCCTCCCTACCCAAAATATAAAGGGTTTATTTTGAAAGACTAAGATATCCATGATCAATTGCATCCAGGATTCCATACATGGGCAACATCAATGTAATACTGGTGGCTGATTCTAATGAAGTGTTATATATCCATAAAAATGTGTATGTATTTTTCAGCATACCATTTTGGCAAAGATAAAACATTTTTCCTGAGATATTTTGCATGAAGCAATCTCCTTTGGTTAACACCATGAACTGAGGACAATAGGAGCCAGGGTCTGGTGTCAAAAGTGTTGGGACATCCTCTTCTGGATTTTTCACCTTGTGGTTCATTGTACCAGCCTTCAAGCTTCAGCACTTTATGACCTCCCAAGTAAATAAAGAATATCTGGCCCTTGTTCCTTTGATCCTTTGTCTGAGGTGAATGCCTGGAAATGCCCTTATGTCGCTATGCTAAAGATAGGGGGCTTCAAATAAAATGAGAGGACGGAGGAAGAGAAAAAAATCTAACTTGCATTACAGATTTGTAATCCAAACTATTTTATATGCAACTTTTTCCTCTTCCTTCCTCCCTCATCACCATTTTTCACTAGAGAGATTCTGTTGCGTGGCAGATTGAAGTTGTGTCCATTCATACAATTTAAGCTTGAAATTTGTATCTGGCCACAGTCAAGTTCCAGAAAACTTTTTGAGAAGGACAGGAATAATTGCTAACTGGTCCTTTTATTAGCTATCTGCAGCTTGCTACGGTTACATTAGGGAAAGATGAAAAACTCATTCTCCAGTCCAAGTAGGGACTTATTATCTGCACAGTACATATTTGGTACTTAGTTACAGTTTCAAAGAAGTTTCAAGAGTGTGATAATGGGGGTAAAGTTCAGACATATTTCCCTACTCCGCTATATAGGAAGAACTTGGAAAAATCAGAACACGAGACTCTGAGATGTGCTTGTGGGTTGGAAATCTGAACAACTAGCCCATATACTATCTAAAATTATAAAAAAAAATGCAATGTTTACTGCAATCCCCCAGAACCTAATGTTTTCCAGATTCTTTGGATAACATTGCCCATCATTCTTGATCACAGACCATGAAGAGAGCAGTGAAAATTCAACATTTCTGGTGGGCTCTTGAGGTAGGCCTAGTTTAAGGATGTCCAGGAATTCTTTTTTCATGGGAACAAAATTTGCAGTGCTCTTGAAGAAGGAGATAGGATCTGTATAATTTATATTTCTCTATTTGAATCTATTTTTAAGAGGATGGTCTTTCACGCTGCACAGTTGGGACTTTCTGACCCCTATGCAGCTGGGGGAGGAGAGCTATTTGCCTCCTCCCTCGAAGTTAAGAGAGGAGGGTTCTTTTGGAACCCTCCAGAAAGGGGTGTGTGGCCAGCTAGTTGCTCAGCCAGCTCCCCAGGCTTCATTCCAGCCTGGACATCAACCCACCATGCCCGCCTATTGAGAGTATAATTATTGGTTGCCCATTTGGATCGGGTAGGGTTTTTTCCCCTCCTATGTTCTAGGAGGGTTTTTTGCCTACCCTATACTGTTTAGGGGCTAGCTGGGATGGTGGAGTGTTATAAATATGCTTTAGTGGAAAAATAGCTATAGTTGGTGTACACCTAAGGCACCCCCTTCAGAGGTGATGTCCATTAAATAAAAACACTTACCTGGAAGTCATTTTGATGGGTGAAGTCAAATGGCCATGAAATGGGAAGAGACTGGTCTCAATAACTTTGAGAGCGACTTCTTACTCATTTCCCTTAGAGGTTGCCTGGCTTAGATCACCAAGGGACCCAGGTGTTTCGCCTGTACAAGTTATATATAAGCCGGGTAGGGATGCTACCTTGGCTTGGCTACACCAAGTTCCAGACACCCTTAAGTTAAGTTTGTACAAATTTAAATAAGTAACAATAAATAAAAGATGCCTAATTTGAATCCAAAGAACTGTTGTGTTGTCTCTTTATTTCGGGGGTTGACAGGCAAATAGTGTTATGATTGTCATGGTCCCATTCTATGGCATTCTAGGCTCGGTAGTTCAGCTTGAGCCACCACAGTAGCTCCCGGATTGAGGATTCTGAATGCCTCTCCTTCAAATGCAACTCCCAAGATTCTTTTGGATGTTGCCATAGAAAATGAAGTGGAATTGTAGTACTATAAATGCATAGTGTAAAAAGACCTATGATTTTGTATTATGCATTTTTATATTTTCTGTTGATTATGATTTGTCTACAGGTTTTGTTTCTTTTGTATATTAATTATGGATTTCTGTATTTTTGCTGTGCTTGTCTTTTAAGCACAGACATCATCCAGTGGGTACACCACTGCAAGGGTGGATTTGACTGCCACTGTTTGCACAGATCCTTTGGATTGTGTAGGAGCTCTATCACAGCTGTTCTCTGATTAAGCACTAGAAAAGTTCCCCTTTGGCTCAAATCAAAGATGCTTCCAGGAGGAGCAGTAGTAAATTCCGTGCTGGCTGAGTTCAAAGACATATAATCATATTAGTCTGGAATGTCAGCATGCAAAAGGATGTTGTTGCCCCATAGAAACTAGCAGAGAGAATGAAGTTGATAGCATAAACTTTCACAGATTGTCTATTTCCTCAAACGTCTTTACTCTATGCATCTGAGGTAATAAACATAGAGTGTGATTACACTATAGAATTCATAAAATTTGATACAATTTTAACTGCCATGGCTCAATACTATGGAATGATGGGAAATGTAGGTCTTTTGCCTTTTCTGCCAAAGAGTGTTGGTGCCTCACCAAATTACAACTCTCAGGATTCTATAACATTGAGCCATGCCAGTTGAAGTGGACTAAATTACATTAATTCTACATCATCTTGATAGAATATGTCCTTGGCTTGGATCTGACTGTGGGAATGTAGCTAAATGATTCTTTAGTTCCTCCCACTCTCCATCATCCTTAGAATGACCATTGGAAATAGGCTACTGAAGTGATATGATGAGTCCTGGAGCAGTGACAAGGAGGCCTTAGAAGGGTTCTTAAAGCCATATAGAAATATGGGTTCACATCTTATACCTTTCTTCAAGTTTGTATGCAAGCAAACAGACGAGCATCTTGGAAACATTTTGCAGAACGCTTACACTACACTTGAATACAAAAGAACTTGGCCTATAAATGTCTATTTCAATGCCCAGGTGCCATGGTCTATGTTTACCTCCTCCTTTAGGCTCAACATTCTGAGATTCCATGCTACATGCTCCTCTCAAGTTTCATTCTATATAAAGTAAGGTAAAAGTTTCCCCTTGACAGTGTCTAGTCGAGTCCATCTCGGAGAATGGTACTCATCTCCATTTCTAAGCCAAAGAGCCTATGTTGTCCATAGATCCCTCCGAGGTCATGTGGCCGGCATGACTGCATGGAGCACCGTTACCTTCCCACTGAAGCAGTACCTATTGATCTACACACATTTCCATGTTTTCAAACTGCTAGGTTGGCAGAAGCTGGGTCTAACGACGAGAGTTCACCCTGCTCCACAGATTCAAACCACCAACTTTTCGGTCAGCAAGTTTCTCAGCTCAGCGCTATAATAATACTATATATATATTATATATACGAGGGGGTGCTGATAAGTCTTTGGCTTTACTCAGAAAGAAACAAGATAGGAAGATGAAACTTTACATGTATTCCACATACACTCCACTGATATCAACACACTTCTTATATTGGTATTCCAAGTTCTGTAAGCCTTGCAAACAGAAGGATTTCAGATGTGCCTCAAACCACTCATCCGTAGCAGCCATGGTATCAGAAATAGTGTGAAATTTGGTAGCCTTGAGGTGTTTCTTAGGGTTTTGAAACAGATGATATTTGGAGGGAGCTAGATCTGGTGAATAAAGTGGGTAGTCAACCAGCTGGAAACCTAGCTCCACCAGTTTTGCCATTGCCAACAAGATTCCTTTGGACAGCTTGCCAGGCCTTTTGGCCTTCAGAACTGCCTTCAGTTGGTTCAAAAGTTCAGTGTAATACCTTACATTGATGGTGGAACCATTTTGAAGGTAGTCCACTAGCAGCATGCCCTCCTTATCTCAGAACACAGACACCATCACATTTGTGGCTGATTTTTGCACCCTGAACTTCTTTGGAGAACCACTGTGCCTCCACTCTTTTGACTGCTCCTTGGTTTCAGGGTCATACAAATAAACCCAGATCTCATCCATAGTGACCAGTCAATCCAGGAAGTTCTTATCAGTCTAGAAACACTGACAAATGGACCGGGAAGTTTTCACTCACATGCTTTTTTTTATCTGTTGTCAAACATTTGGGGACCCACTTTGCAGAGAGCTTCTTTATGTTCAAATGTTCATGGATAATGACACAAACATGTTCACGAGAAATCCCCATGATGTCTTCTATTTCTTTAGCTGAAATTCACCGATTCTCCAGTATGAGGTTATGCACAGCACCGACGATCTCTGGAACAACAACCACTCTCGGTCATCCAGGACATTCTTCATAATCGGTGCTGAAGTGGCCCATTTTAAATTTGGCAACTCGGTTTTCAACTGTAGAATATGAAGGGCATTGATCCCCCAATATCTGCGACATATCACCATGAATATCCTTCACAGACTTTCCTTGCAGAAACAAGAATTTTATCACTCCTTTGCTCTCATTTGCTGTAAATATCGCCTAAGACTTCTCCATTTTGTTTTCCCACATGCCTAGATCACTGTTGCCATAAGCTACAAACACAAAATTTTGCAAACATATATGAGACACATAAGGCTTTCATGTGATGTAACATTCGTTACCGTAGAAACAAAACAAGAACACAAAGCCAAAGACTTATCAGCAGTCCCTCGTAGTAAGTACCTAATGTCAGAAAATTAATGTGCTTTAAGAAGAAGCATTAATTCTTGGTTCAAACATCCATTCCTATGTAAGCTATCTGTGTAGAAAATTAATGGCAATGCCAAGACTCAGGGGATGCATTCTCATCAGTTGTTAGCAGTGATAAACACATGGAAATGTGAGGCTGGCCAGACTCTTTGCATCTGATACCATTCCTCAAGTTTGTTTTGAAATGCTGCAATAACAGGTAGAGGCATTTCTTCAAAATCATGAAGCTAGGAGGGGCACTGGTATTCCATCACCGGGATGCTTTTGTTTTCTTTCTTTCTTTAAATGAGAGTTCCAAGAATTAAGAAGTGATATTTATTACAGAGGAAAGCTATGAGGCAATAAACAGCTTCTGTGGGCAATTAGCCACCAAAGCAATGCTGGGATGCTAGATAACTGCAATAGCTATTTATTGTAAGTCCATCCGTGTTATTCAAGGCAAGAACAGTTCCAACATATTACTACACAGAAATCACACTGGCAATTCATTCTACTCATTTTCTTCTCCTCTTCTGGTCTATGTTCTACAATCTTTTCCCACATATTAATTTGCAAACTCCAGTGCTTGCCAGAGAACCTCAGAAAAAAGCTTCTATTAGAATCATTAAAATATAGTTAATGTAGATGACGTTCACTATAAATCAAAGCTGCCTGTGTGTGTTAATCAGCATGCTAGCAAAAATAACACAGATATCAACACATAGTTACAACCCATTGATTTAGTGGGTCTTCTAACAATTAGGTTCGGGTCTTGGTTTGTTCACAAATTACATTTATACCTTACTTGGCACTAGTTACCTCCAGATAGTTTACACTAAAACTAGTCATAAGAATACTAATGCTATAAGTAAAATTTAAAGTGTTTTTAAAATGATAGATAATAGAATCATTTAAAGCATTCTATAATCGATAAAGGACATAAAGCAATGAAAACAATTACTAAAAGAAAAACAAATATTCTGCAACAATAGTTAAGTTGTTTCCAGAAACTAGAACAGTTATAAATGTTAGGAGGATTCAGACTCAGCTTACTACCCTTAAACACCTCAATACTGCAGCCTGGCATGTATGATTCAGATATTAATAGAAATACTGTTGCATGTTGCCTTCTTAACAATTGCATCTTGTCCCAAATCTCCTAATGACTACACGTAATAGTTTCACATACACAGTAAATGGAACTGGGGACAAAGTGGTACCTTGCAATGTTTCCTGTCCCAAAGCTTAGTGACCCAATGAAACCAGCCATATAATTAGGAGCAGATGCACTGAAGACCAAGTGTCCCCAATTTCAACCTCATCCATGGGCAGTCCAAGAAGGTACCATGTGTCATTGTGAAGTGAAAAAGCAGGAGCAGTTTTGAACCATCTATCTCTATTCTGGAAAAAATAGCCTTGAGGGATCCAGGCTAATTCTATCCTGAGAGATTATAATTCAGGTGAAGGTAGTGAGTTTCATCCCAAAATACCTGCACTGAGAAAGTCGCACTCTCTCAGGTAACTTGCACAAGAAGAAGGTATTTGTGACTGAGGGAAGTGTAGATCTCATGGTAACAAACCATGGGTCACAGAAGGAAAATAGGGTGGAATGTTGTGGCTTGCAGAAATTTGATTGCCCTCCCTTATGAAATACACAAAAAATTAGATTCTTATTTCTACCACAAAATAGCCTGGACTAAGAAGTGATACATCAAATTGAAGATTTTAGTCGTTGCTTTGAATTTCATGACAGAACTCAGCCTTTTAATGTATTTTTCATTGTTGAATGATGTTTAATGTTTCATTACTGCCAAAATGAAATGAGCATGGTAGACCTTGATGGTTCAGTGATGTTATCCAGTTTGAGAAAACATGTATGAATCTATGATGGAACATCATAATACCCTGAACCTTTAGCCCATCAGCCAATATTTTAGTCTTAATATACAATACACATTCATAAAAGGCATCTTTTCTTTCTGCCCCCTGAAAAACATTAATATTTTACAGGCTCTGCCAATGCCAAAAATTTCACATTATGCAAAGGGTGAATATAATAACTCAACACTTAGAGAGCTCTTTTTATCTTCAAAACACATTAGCCCAATAAATGAATCTGACTTGGTGAGCATTTTTTAGGTGAGACCTTTAAAGACTGAAATATTGTTAGCTTTCTGAAATCGTTAATGTTCTCAGATACCATGTTTAAGGATGAAATGCATGAGGGAGACATTAGGGGTAGGCACACCTTGGAAACAAAGGAGAGTAATTACTTCTGAATGGTCAGCAAACCTCCAAGCTTTCCAGAGCTAGTTTTTGTGATTCTTGATCTCTCTAGATTTGTTGGGAACACTCATTTTCTAGCTAGCTAGAAAATACATAAACAAGAACAACACACAGAGAGACAATCTCTTCTGTATAAGGTGATTGACTGAACTGCTTAATGTTTTAGAAAATCAGTTGTCCAAAATCTGCAGTGGACTTCTATCCTCTTCTAAGGTTGTCTAAAATTTTTGAATATTTTTGTAATCTGTGTTCTTCCCAGAGTTTTGTACAATAGAAGGTTAGCCCTGTACCCACCTCTTCTGCTGCCTATGCCAGGAACTTAAAATCTTTCCTTATCCAAGGTCAGAGATTACATTGATTCCCTTTTCCTGGTTGCAAGGGAAATGCAGAAGACCCAAATGGGTCTTTCCAGCTGGCTGATCAAGAGTTGAACAGCCATACCTAGAGGTGGGGATGAGGGTGGCACAATTTTCTTGGTAACCCTAGAGAGAAAAGTCCCCTTTTCTGGTAAACCAAGGGGGCTGACTGATAGGCAGACAGCCACAGCTTTTATCACCCTCCTTTCCTTTGTTCAAGTTATGCAAATAAGGTTACATTGTTGAAGATGGTATTTGGCAAATTATTTCACTGTTTTCTCATATTTGCTGGTGATTCTGGCATTGGTCTAGACATCTAGGGGAGATGTCTACCCCAATTCAGAAAACAATTCAGGAGATCTTGGAGATGTAAATACTCAGAGACACAGCTAGTTTGGGAGCTCTCAATCTGCTTCACTTACAGATGTACATAATAGTTGCCACCTCTGTTTTCTCCAGAGTGAAGGGGAGGGTTTTTTGTCCATTGACAGACAGGTTGGTTGATGCTCGGATTCAGTGCCCCATGCTCAACAAGCATCTAAGACTGGTTCCCAACCTGTGGGTCCCCAGATGTTTTGGCCTTCAACACCCAGAAATCCTAACAGCTGATAAACTGGCTGGGATTTCTTGGAATTGTAGGCCAAAACACCCGGGGACCCACAGGTTGAGAATCACTGATCTAAGTATTCCAAACAATAAAGTTGTGGATTTTCCAACACTGATTGAGTATCTATGTGTTGTGTTGTATATTTCTTTTGATTCTCTACTCTAGTTCTGACTTCCACAATTAAACAGCAATGCTTGTGCTTCCAACAGTCCTTGGGAAATTCACTGCACCATTTCTTTGTTTAAAAGTATGTTTATCTTGGTTTTGGTTTATTTCATTAAACGTTTATGCACATTAACCAGTATGTGTTTGACTGGATACTGTGTTGAAAATGTATCAGTTGCAAGCAAATACATAACAAAATGCTCAGATATATAAGGTGCTCACAAAAGTAAAGTATTTGTATAGGATCATCTGGAATGGAAATAGCCTGGCAAAAGGACAGCCTACAAATATATGGTTGCTCAGTAGAGCTATGAAGTGGCCCGGCTTTCCATCTTCTACAGCAAGAATGACTTCTGACAGCTAGCCATTGATGAGGGCGGGGGCTAATGGAGTCGATTTCTTTGCAGAATGAAGGGAATGACTTCCCTGCTACAATCTGATGGAATGGCTGCTGACGGTTGAAGGATTGTCAAAGGCATTCAGTTTCTTAGGAGAGAGGATGGAATTGTGATGCTTTTCTCTTATCCTTCTGTTCTGCTTAGTGGAGCTAGAAAAGTCCACCAACTCCTATATATATATTGATATGAGTTCCAGGACAGAAGATAACAGGTCACACAGAAAAGGGAACTGCTGTACCTACATTATGATTTAGCCCAGAGCTTGCACTGGGAGAGGTGAAATGGAAAGATTTATTATTTATTTATCTACTGCGTTTTTATACTGATCTTCTCAGCCCTCAGGGCGACTCAAAGATGGGCTTCTAAATTCAAATCCCTTGGCATGATCCCTTGAAGAAACCATCTATTTCCAGATCGGTTGAAAAAAATGTTCTGCCATTATCTTAACAGGGTGCATAACTCTTCTTTTAATTTAGTTATAAAAAGCCTCAGTTCTGTAGTTTGCAAGTACTAGTAGTTGTGTGCCTTCAAGTTATGATGATCCTAAGATTAATCTGTCACAAGGTTTTCATGGCAAACTTCATTCAGAGAGTGTTTGAATTTGTCTTCAACTAAGGTTGAGAGAGTATGATTTTACCACTAGTGGATTTCAATGCCAATGGTAGGGATGGTTCCACTAAGTAGTGGGAGAGGATCACCATATGGTACAAATGTTGGCGTCTTCTTTGCCTTGTACTGTTTTGTGGGTTCTGACAATAGGAAAAGATGGGTGGAGGAGAATTTAATTTGTATGACAGGCCAAGGTCAGCAAACCTGAAAGGGAAATAATAGTGAGTATGTGTGTGTGTGTGTGTTTTAAAAAATGCATCTGTTACAGGAACTACCCATGAGGGAACTGTACCTGGAACTATAAGTAACTGCTTTTTAAAAGTCACTTTCCAAATTCAAAAGTTTAGTTCTGTAGAAAGAAAAACCCATATTCAGCAGAAACTATTCTTTCTTTTTGCATTGGTCAAAATAGCATCCTGTCCTAGTAAGTTTCATCTGCTTTGTTCTGCATGCAGTTCAAGTAAAAGTTTATTCCAAGCAGGGCTGGAGGTTAGTTTTGAGGCCTCTGCTGTGAAGTGTGTGTGTATTGTGATTGATTGCATTCATTAGGAAGGTTGACTGTTGTTTGTTTCATCATCAATGGATCTGTTTGCCAACAAGATAACCGTGAGCCAGCCAATGTGTTCTAGTAATTACCCAAAGTCCAGACAAAGCATTTTGCAAAGCAGTCTCACAGTAATGAATCTTTGCTGATGTAAAGCATGTGGATCATTATCTATTAGCAACCATTCAGTAGGTAGCATGGGAACAATCCCAACAACAACAAAGTGGGCAGGGGCGGGGGTTATTCCTGGATAGCCTTGAGGTGCCGCTAAATTTGCCCATATTTGTTCAGGCTTTTCTTTGGAGACTAACCATAAAGCTTTTGAATGAAAATGTGCTAGGAATATCAGTTTTATACGAGCTAATCAGATCCCACAGTTGTGCAGTAAACCTGCATGTAAATAGGTCTCCCATATCCCTATCCATTTGCCCATTGCCCAATGAGGTTTTTGTTATGATTGAGGCAGAGACAAGAGGAAAGCACTTGTTCAGCCATGTCATCTTCCCCAATGCCATTTTATTCTATGCTTACTATTCAGTAGACTTTTAGAGAAGAGTCCTTAGACTTTTTTTTAAAAAAAAATAGTACTATATATGTGCTATACCAATGTAACATATGAGTCATGGTGAGATCTTTATGGTGACAAATTCTGTTACTTTAGTGTACTTCCTGAGCATGAGAACTTGTGGGCTCATGGTTCCCATAAAATTGGAATACACAGAGTGGTTTGAAAACATGGTATCCTCATCACACTGTGCTCTTCTGTCTTGAAAGAAGACAGAAAATTTACTCACCTCCATCACACAGGTTGCACCTCTGCCCATTTCTATTTAAACCATGTGCTTCATTCCTCATCACATGAGTGGCTGTTGTTTCCTCCCATTCCATCATCCTTGGAGTGCCCACTTGTCTCTGGGTGTTTGATTGTGCAATTGCAGAATTTCAAACGTTCAGTACTGGGCAGTTACAACAACAAATAATAATAATGGAGGCTAGAATTCCAAAGAATATAAGGAACATTGAGGGGCATGAAAAGACTGCCCACGTGCATACCCACACTGAAATGGCTGAATATGAATACAGACTGAAAACTGGGAAAGGCACCATTTCCCATCCCACAGGGGAAAAAACCAATTAAGCACAGGAAGATGAATGGAGTCAGATTCCCGCTCATCTTTAAAATTCATTCGTTCCTACATGTTGCAGAGATGGAGTCCTATGGGTAACCCATGGAATGGGTTGTGCATCGTTTGGTATTTGAAGTGTGTAGAAATGGGGGCCACACTCCAATCCATAGATTGTTTTAACAAATTTGAAGGCATTATCAGTAAATGATAAATGCCAGCAACAGGCTGCAAATACTTGCTTTTTAAAAAACATAGTGGGATTCATTGCTGTTAAAAATAAACAGTCACAACACAGCATGAAAATCAGGGGAATAGAGGGAGTACTTAGCACAACTTTATAGCTTACAGTGAGTGTTTTAACAGCTAACTCCTTGGTTACTAATTCACACAAGAAACAGTGCATGTCAGAAAATATGGCTCAAGAAAATGACACTACACATCTGATAAGAAATTAATTGGAATTGCTTTAGACTCAAGAGGTGTGAAATCAGTCAGAAAGCTATGCTTATTGTTTAGAGCAGTTTGCCAGAAGCATTTTAATTCCTTAATCTGGATCATCCTTCCATCAACAGACATATTTGATTAATAGTCCCATTTTATAGATGAGAAGCTATAGGTGAGAAGAAGAGAGTCCTTTATGATCAAACTCATGCCATGATCTGCAAAGCACTCCATGGGCCATACAGTATGTTCAGCCTATATCAAATGTACAATGTTCAGTCTATGCCTCAGTCTAAAACATCTCTCATGGGATGGAGTTTTATATCAGCAAACAAAACACAATAAAAAAGGGAGGCCACATCAAAAACTCATTGTAGAAGGAACATCTAGGTCCATCCATGTTGATTATCCTCATATCATACCTCATGCATTGATTCTAGGAACCAGGCACTGAGAACAGAGAAACGGTATGAATCTCCATTAACTTCACAGAGGTGGTGAAAGGTCTTTTGAACAGAACATGGCAGAAGATGGATTATATAGAGTGCTAAATGGACAATGAAACAACAACAGCAATAGCATGATGGAGATTTTTTTAAAAAACACACCCTGAGTTAATATAAGCTTACTTACTTGCATGGATATAACTGCACTATCTAAGTTTGAACACAATATACCTCTGAGAGCATTCACAATTAACATCCTCTACAGTTAAAGGTCATACACTATTGAGGCTCCAGTATAAGTAACTAGAAGGGGACAAAATATGGCAGAAAGAGAAGGATTTGTCAGGGGACAAGGGCGTAGCACTGAATATTTTATTATGTTCCACAAATCAACCCTTTTTTTATCTAATGATTACCCTGCCAGCTGACAATTGACTTTGCAGATGATCTTAAATGTCAGGCTAGCTCCCCATGAAATTTCATTAGGTACAGCTTGATCAAAGGTAAGGAGGCTGACCTGGTGTGTACAACACAAACATAGGTCATCAAATTGATAAAGGAGTTGATCTCTCCCAATTGGGCCCACTGGGTTTTGGGAGCAGTCCCAGAAGGCCAGTAAAGAAAGAATTGCTGTCATCTACATGAAACAATGCACCTGAGATGAAAGTGTCTCAATAGCCATAAATTTTATAGAGCTATATGCTAGTGGAAAGAAGGGTAATTCTACAACTGGAAGGAGAGATTTTCCACTAGAACCTGCTTGTTGCAATGGTGGAAACTTCTGAACATCATTGGAGAGTAAGAAGATATTCCCCATAAAATGCATTAATTGGCAACAGAATGGAAATAGGAATGGAGGTTGATTTTCTCCTGCCTTGGCTGTCATAATGAATGTAGACTTTTTTCATTCAGTTTACACAGGACTTCTTTGAAGATAAAAAAAGCCTAGCTAGCCGGATATCTATTGACCTCATCAGATGAGCTGCCGGAATTGCCACACATCAAGGCAAATCTGGCAGTGCCCATGGGGGGAGGGGTAGAACCTGTCACCTTATGCCACGCATCACTCAGCTCACCTGTTGCCCCATCCCATGAGGGGAAGCATTGGCTACCCGGCTTCTCCCCACTGATCTCAATTGAACACGGGAAGTCTCCTGTGTTGCTGCATGGTGGCATGCACTGATTCACCTTCCCTTTTGCCACAGAGCCCCACTGGAAGTAGCTTTACATCACAGAATGGGAGCCAGCAGGCTCTGTGGCAAAAGAGAAGGTGAACTGCCATATTCCACTGAATTTACCCCATCTGATAAGATCATGTGACTGTCAATGAAGAACATGCTATTAAGTAAAGCTTTAATATTAATTAGACAATGCATGTATTACTTGAATTACAAAAACAAAACAAAGTTTTTGGAGATAAGTATAGCAAACATTCAATGCAGGTTAAGTGTCTCTTATCCAGAATTTTAAAATCTGAAATATTCCAAAACTGACCACAAGGGTGGCTGAGATGGTGACATATTTTTTTCTGATTGTTCAATATACACAAACCTTATTGCATGCACAAAATTATTTAAAATATTATATAAAATTATAGTCAGGTTGTGTTTGAGATGTATATGAATCATAAATAAATTTTGTGGTTTAGACTTGGGTCCCATCTTCAAGATATCTCATTATATTTTTATATGCAAATATGGATATTCAAAAATCTGAAAAATTCCAAAATCCAAAACACTATTGTTTCGAAGCATCTCAGAAAGTGAGACTTAACCTGCACTAGTTTTTAGGAAGACAGAAACTATCTCAAAGTAACAGAATAGGTTTCAGCTGTGAGCATATACCAGATATTTCATCTGTTATTTACATGCCACTCCTCTCTCAAAATTGGAACTCATAAAAAGATTTTTAAAAAAGTCTCTCCTGCGAAAAACAGGCAAGAAGATCCATTGGCATGTATTTTCACCCCCTAAATACAGCCAGTAATATAGTCCTCTCTTCTGAGAAGAGCAGGGCGAAATGGAAGGTCTCCTGTGGAAGTCTAAAGATCTGGAAATTCAACTACTGATAAAACTTTCAATGGGTAAGACAAAGTCTGCTGAATACAAAATAGCTAAGTGAGGAAGCTCACATACTATGTGAATTAGTTTTCTTTAAGCAGTTGAGGAAACACCAGCTTAAATAAAAGCAGGCTAAACGTATATCATCTCATGCTACATGGGGGAGGGAGGCTGGCTCCTAGCTCCTCTTTGGTCACAGATCCAGATGAATGCCATCATATAATGCAGGCCATGGCCCCACCCTATTTATGGCTGAAGTGGCACTGAAGGGCTGCTAGAAGCTTCCTTGCCAACCACCGTGAGTGTTCCATCTTTTGGGTAACTTTGTTGGAGCTACTCCTAGTTTTTAGGCTTTTCCCTCATTTGATGGGGGAAACAGCAATGCTCCATGATGCCTTGCCACACTTTCCCATCTGATGGGGGAAGGGAAAGGGCACCAACATGCCTTGCTGTGATCTGTCACTCTTTCCTCATGTGATAGGAGAAGGGGGCAGGGGGCATGGCTTTCCACAAGTTGCTACACTCACCTTCCGTTTTGTTGATGCAATGGAGAGGTGGGGGCATCAGTATTACTAGTATTGGGGAGGTCCATTCATTCCCCCCAACTCTTCCATTCATACACCCCAACTTGTCAGTTTCCTCCCACAGGAGAGGGAAAGTGGATTATCTCAAACACAAATAGACCTATCAAGATTCAAAATCAAAGAATAAAATAATTTCTGTATCCAAAACGTATTTATACTAATATTTACTCAATAGTACAGATGTCAAGCAGGCAATCATTATTGTAAAAAAGGGGGGGGCTAAATATAGATTTTTGGGCATTACACACATTTTGTCAAATCTCAATACATCCTCTTTTTCATTTTTGAATTTAACACTTTTCCTTATCCAGTAAAAAAATCAAACGCGTGAATCTAGCATCTATCAGCATCCTGGCTCAAACAGATTTGCAACAAAACTCAAAAGAGACACCAGTAAAACAACAAATTGATCTGCTTGGTATTTCATTCATCTTTCTCATCCAGAGTATAATGTTTTCTCAATCATCCTTGAGCCATAACTATCACATGTGAAAATAATGATCATGACATTTCTCCTCTCTCACAGCATTTCTCTGGAATCTCATGTGCTACATTTTGATTGCATTCCTTTGCATAACAGTGGGAGTATAAGCCCAACTATACTCAATGAATATTTGTCTCATGATAGAATGGCATGTACAATTCCGGTTTATCTGTAATGTTTTTGACTAACCATTTTATTTTTAAGATTTTTTTTAAAAAATAATAGTACATGGAATTCAATACAGAGGACAGTGGATTCTTAAGCAATCCTCTTTCCAATAATACTGCTCTATACTTGTTCGTGATGATGACTACCAACACAAGAAAATTTAAAAGAAGATTAGACACATTCAGGGAAGATAAGTCTATAAATAGTCATTATGATTGCTATATGCTGCTTAGGGAAGTATGACAAATCTACTTCAGGGGAAATTTTGTAGACTTTGCTCACCTTATGCATCCTGGTTTGTCCAGAGACTAAACACAATCTGCACTCTGAAACCGAGATGTTGATGGATGGTGCAATGTTTGCAGCAGATCCATTTCTTAATGCAGGCCCAGTTTGCTAGAATGTCCACCACCAAGTGTAGATAGTAAGCCCCAGGATATATATTATGTTTTTTGGAAGATTAGAACAGTTGGCCTTGGACACAGAACAATAACACCAGCATCCTTCTAGTATCGGAAGAGCCTTCATTCTGTTTTCAACCACCATCCACCCCCCCCCCCCCCCCACACACACACACACGCACACACCGGCTTCTAAAGTGCATATCGAAAATTGATGTTCAACATTTTACAGAAGTATTGCTTACTATGAGTACAGGATGGGCATGTTATGTGTAAAATTTGAGCACATTTGAAAGGGTACTCTACCACCAGCAGAAATATCAACAACAACATGATAAAATCAGCCACAGGTCAAATGTGAATGTCAGAGAAGGAAGATTCCCACTAAAGTAGATTTTATAGATCTTTCTTTTTTTGTGACAGGAGTGACTTGCATTTTATAGATTAGCACATCCCTATACACTACTTCTAGTTCTGGATGCCATTATAACAGCCTGACAATGAAAATGGCACGTCACACAGCATGGGAATTATGTGCAGTTTTGGAAGAAGGAAGACCTCCCAACAATAGAAGAATGAACTGTTAAAGTTTTTAAAATATAAGAAATGGACAAATTAGCAATGATGAAAAAAGAAAAAAATACACAAAACTTTGTAAAAAAAACTTTGCAAAAAAAAAAGAGGGACAAGTTTGCATAGAAGGTTTCATAATTTAATCTGTTAGAATCTTTATGGAGAATCTATAAATAATAACTATTAGGCCAGAAGGAAGAATATAAAAACAGTGTAATAGGAAGGAAGAATGGAACTATATATGAATGTCTCCAACCCAAAGGACCAGAAGTCACCACAATGGTGGGAGGATGGAAGGGCATAGTCAGATATAAATATTGTATAGATGTTAGGTAGTATTGTACTAGTACATGTATATATAGTATACAAGTATATAGATTTGTTTCACTGCAAATTTAATATTTAATATAATTAATTATATATTGAAAAGAAAAAAGAGTGGCATGTCATTTCATGCTTTTCGGATTTCCTAAATTGATCTGGTTGTCCACTGGAAGATACATACTGCTAAGCATTTGCCACTGCTGTGATCCCGAGGGAGAGAAGAATAGGGAGGCACAATTCCATCATGGCATGATCCACTGGATGTTGATAGGCCCTCCCTCCTTTCCAACCACCAGTTCTAGTAGTCTGGGGGATGGAAGAGCAGCTAGTTGCACCTCCATCCTACATTGGTCCTCTTGGTCCTGGTACACCCTCCTTCCATATTCCAGCTCTCATTGCACCAGCTTTGAGGTAAAGGAGAGCATCCAGCAACTGTTGGACATTATGTCCTCCCCTTTTTCTGTTGTGTGATGTCTTGGATTATAGGCCTGAGAGCAAGGAACTGTCAGATTAATTTCTAAGCCACTTTAGGAAGTTTTTGTTTTGTTTTGTTTTTGGCTTTTTTTGGAAGGGTTGCTTAAAGGGAGCATATACATAAATAACTAGCCATTTGGCTGCAACCTGCAAGGCGCTTCTCAACCTTAGCTTCAACAAGGTTGTTGCCTTGTGCGTCTTCAAATTATGCCCTGAAACCTATTAAATGCTGGCAAGGTCTGTAAGATGAGGCTTCAGCCAATACATCAGTTTGAAGTTGATAGAAGAAAGGAAGGGTCCATTAATTTCAAGACTGTGGGCTGTGGCCTAGCAATGGGAGAAAATCCAGTCCGTGAACCTCCTTCATCTTTATTTATTTTATTTTATTTTATTTATTTCTGCTCCTTTCTGTAGAGCTAACCATCTCTGCCGTTCTGGTACTAATATTGGAGAGTAGTCTCTGGTCAAAGTGGTCTCTGGTCAAAGTAGTCCCTGGTCAAAGTGGTCCTCGGTCAAGTGGGCTCTGTTCAAGTGGGCCCTGATCAAGTGGACCCTGGTCAAAAAAAGGTTGGGAATCACTGTTTTTGAGCATAACCAATGGTCAAGAGAAGGAGTGAAGTGAAAGGGATATCAGCATCCTGAAAAAGTTTTATTTGTGTGTGAATGTCAGCTGTTTGCTAGAAAGTATTATCTCCAATAGATATTTGTGACATGGTCATTCAAGCTATGCCACCCTCAACCCCACTTCTGGGCCCAGAAGTAGTCTCATTCCACCATGCAAAATATCACTTGGAGGCCTTGAAGGCTGGCATCTTTGGATGTATGGATGAAGATTCCAAGTTATATAGCTGTGCTCTTTGAGCCTTAAAATAGGAGAGGCAAAGCTTGCATCTTCCTCTTTGTTCAAGTAGCTCTAACCAAGATGAAACATTGACTGTAAATGTAAAAAGACAATCCCAGCACTATCTGCAAGATGGATTACTGTTTTAGGAAGGTACATTGCCCTGAAAAGCAATTACACAGCAAATCACCCATCTACATAGGTTTGGAATAAGAACAGAACAGGCCTTATATTTATATCAATTTCCCACTTAATGCAGTTTGCAGCAAATCATCTCTGAAATTAATTGCTGCAGCTGCCTGCCGTTATTGGGTTAGCTCTCAGGTGTCTCTCTTGGGGATAGAATAAGGTAATTGTACAGTATATGCTTTCCTTTGTAAAATAGGATAGAATCAGATTATGGTACACTTTGTTCTGACAGGTGTTCAAAATGGCTGAAAGAGAATGCAAGAAGATGGGCATACAAGTTTAAAAGCTTGCCCTTAGCTCTAAGAGTCAATTTACAATCACTTAAAAAACAAACAAACAAAAAACAACAGTGGAAGATGTTTCTTGACATCAGAGTGGATTCCTTGATTCATTCACACACATGGACTAGAAGAGCATGTGAAGGATTCATGAGCTAGGGTTGCATTGCTTTCCTTACTGACTGTTCTTCCTATGCTCTCTGCTAGCAGCTAGGTAACAAACAAGCAATAAACAAATGCTATATTTAATTCAGGACATACTATATATCCATTAGCTATTAGCCTTATGCACACCACTCAGGAAGTGTCTTGAAAGACTTCATCATACTGATACCCCCCTCCCCTTTTGCTCTGTTTCACCAGCAATCACTAGTTAAACAGAAGGTATGCATGGCACTTTGTGGCAAGTCACACGTCCTTCCTCATACCCCTATCACATGGAGGAAGGGTGACAGATTGGGGCAATGTGTATTGGCACCCTGTCCCTTCCCACATCAGACAAGGGAAAGTATGGCAAGGTGTGTTGGTGCATTGCCGTTTTCCCCATCAGACAGGGGGGAGAGCTACCCAAATGATGGTTGGTTGAGGAAGCTTCTTGCAATGCTTCCTCACCACTTCAGCCATCGATGAGGTGGTATAACAAATATTTCAAAGACAGCTGTCTGACTTTCCCCACAAAAATCCCATGTCCCAAACAGGAGAACAACAAAGACATTCTGCAGTTTGCATTTTCTTTCAGAATTGATCTCCAGTGACCCATTTCTAAATTCTTAGCATGCATTGTGTAGGGGAATCTGAACTGTTAGGCTCAAAATAACCCTCAGTTGGGGTGATTTCACCACAAATATAGCAGAGTCCTAAAAGTAAACCTCATAACCAGCAGAAACTTACATGTGATGAGCTAGAATAAGCTTCCATTCATCAGGACAGCACAAGATTACAGAGTCAGAACTTTAGGTTCAAAATATTTATTGAACAAAAGAAATACATTCTAGATAGAAAAGGGTTAACTAGCTTACTAAATCTCAAAAGGTAAAAGGATAAAAAGTCAAAATATCCATGCAACTACATTTTGCCTAGAAAGAGAGAGGCAAAATGCTTCTTCGCTGAAAGTAAAAGGCAGAAGAAAAGGGACAATTGAGGATGGCCGCATGGCCAGGCCAATTAAAGCCCAGGCCAGGCCAATTAAAAAAAACCTTTAAAAAGGAAGTTACCTCACAGAGATTCCATTGCTACATCTTCAAAGGGGGAGGAGATAGCTGCAAGGAGGAAAAGTAAAAACAAAGCCCCCTCTCTATTTCCTGAAAGCAATTTGGCATCTTTCCACTATCACCCCCAGACATCCATCTCTTGTCTTTTAAAAAAGGAATGTATCTCTAGTGGTAGCCAATGCCTATGATGTTAGATGGGTGATTAATCCACTCTTGGTTTTAGTCTGAACTTTAAAGATGATATTCTCTTCCTCAAAATAAGTTCACCTTGGATAGCTCATTGAAAGTTTTAAATAATACCTGGCATGGGTTCATTGCCCTTACTGATTTCACAGCACCCGCTCTCTGCGCCTTGACATGTGAGAAGTGACAAGGAAACAGAATACTGTGAACCGCCTGTTTTGTATAAAGACATCAATCTCGGTTTTGGGTGGGAAAAGAGCAGTATTGGTGAATTCCAATATCTGTCCAGCCAACCTAACTTGAAAAAAATCAAAGTATAAAACCATGAAACTCTTGCCCCAAGATGATTGCAATTAGATAGCTGTTTCAGTTATATTTCTGTGAGCTGGCCAATGCAAAATCAAGGCCATGCAAACAGATGTTGGGGCTGGTTATGTATATATCATCTGTTCTCCTATGACCTTGCATCAGAAAGAAAACTTATCACAGAGTAATTTGGAGAAGAAAAAAGTGGTGCCAAGACTTATCAACTCATTATACTTGAAAGGTTTTTGGAACAACAAAATACCATGAACCTATCTTGGCAGGCACTGAGCTGGTAAGCAGCTGTTCTCCACACATTTCTGACTCAGTTGCTGCCAACATATTTAATGCTTCTGCCAAAATAAGTGAATGCAAACTGGAAGCTGGTCAACTCAGGTGAAGTATAAGATTGTTGCTGGATATGTGGTTGGCATTGCAACTGTGGAAGGACCGGTTTGAGCATCAGCAGAGGTAAGAACTCAAGAAAAACATGTAGCATTGAAACACTTTGTGGTCACAATGACTAGCTATGATCTAGAGGGTGCAGCAATGTCACTTTATTTTGTAATCCACAGACTTCCCTTCATCTGATGAGACCTCTTTGGTTAATATAGCTCTATTTTCTTGACAATGATTGCTAAATACAAATAAGCAAGGCAGTCTTTATAGATCAGGAAGCTTTGTCATGGCTAATGGCAAGGCACTGCCATTCAAAATATTTGGAGAACCAAATATTTTGGTTCTCCAAATATTTTAAAACTTACAAAACATTTACTGTAGAAGAGATTGGTGTGATGAACTCTGTTTATTGAAGTGCGGGTTTTTTGGGGGGTTTTTTTGTATCAGTTACTTCTTGTTCCTTCCTTGTTCATTTGATCTTTTCCCTCTTCGGTGTAGGGGCTCATCCAGACTGAGCAAAAAAAACCTTTACATGTCTTGGGTTCTTATTTTACTGGTATAATGTGTGTGTGTATGTGTGTGTCAAACTTTCTATCCCTCTAATATTAAAGCCCAATTTAATTTATTTAAATTTGGCCATTTCAAAAACTTTTCTGATTTAACCATAATAATGTCATAATAATATCAGTTAATGTCATTTCATAAAATTTCTTAATTTTGGGTGGCTGCTTAGTACAAAATACAAGTATATATATACAAAATTAATAGTAGTAATATTTTCCATCCACAACTTTTGGGTTCCAAAACTCTTCTGATTTAACCATAATGCTCAGTATGATAATATCTTTATAGTCCATTTTTAAAACTTTTCCAGATAGTTCCTGAAGACCAGATCTCTCAAACTTCAAAACAAATGGCTGGAAGCTTTCAAGGTAGCCATGGGTAATTCCTCCATCTGGCTTCCTTGTCTCAGTTCCTCGCTTATTCCTGGGCAGTCCTCACAGATGACAACATGAATGAGGTGTGTCTTTCCCCATGATTCCTACATATGTATTGAGGAAGTGGAGAAAAGCTGCCTACACCATATGACAATCAAAACATGTTTGAGGCAAAATATGATGCTCAAACATGCTGAATTATGCATTCCTGGCCCTGACATTACAGTGAAAGAGACTGGCTAGTCAGTTTGTGTCTTTATTATCTATAACTAGCTTGGGGACCCGGCGTTGCCCGGGTTATTAGAGAAAGTGGGTAATGGCGGTTCTGTATGCCAAGTTTGGTCTTTATTGGTCTTTGGATAACGGCTGCATTGTTTTCAGGAAGTGAGTGAAGGTACTTGAAGTCCCATCATCCATGGGCCATCCTCCTACAAACAGCAGCAGGATATAGAGTGGGTCATGGGGGCTCTGTGTGCCAAGTTTGGTCTTTATCAGTCATTAGATGAGGGTGGCAGTGGTGTCAGTAAGTGAGTGAAGGTACTGCAAGTCCCATCATCCAAAGTCCATCCTCTTTCAAACAGCAACGGAATGTAGAGTGGATCATGTGGCAGGTTTGGTCTTGATTGGTCATTAGAAGAGGGTTGCAGCAATCTTTGGAAGGAAGTGGAGGTACTTGAAGTCCCATCATCCATGGTCTGTCCTCTTCCAAACTGCACCAGGATGTAGAGTGGGTCATGGAGACTCAGTGTGCCAAGTTTGGTCTTTATCGGTAATTGGATGAGGGTTGCAGTGGTCTCAATAATTGAGCAATGGTACTGCAAGTCCCATAATCCATGGTCCATCCCCGACCAAACCACACCAGGATGTAAAGTGGGTCATGAGAGGTCTATGTGCCAAGTTTGGTCCTGATCAGTCATTGGATGAGGTTAACAGCGGTCTCCGAATGTGAGTGATGGTACTGCAAGTCCCATCATCCATGGTTCATCCTCCTCCAAACTGCACCAGGATGTAGAGTGGGTCATGGAGACTCAGTGTGCCAAGTTTGGTCTTTATCGGTAATTGGATGAGGGTTGCAGTGGTCTCAAGAATTGAGCAATGGTACTGCAAGTCCCATAATCCATGGTCCATCCCCGACCAAACCACACCAGGACATAAAGTGGGTCATGAGAGGTCTATGTGCCAAGTTTGGTCCTGATCAGTCATTGGATGAGGTTAACAGCGGTCTCAGAATGTGAGTGATGGTACTGCAAGTCCCATCATCCATGGTTCATACTCCTCCAAGCTGCAGTAGGATGTAGAGTGGGCCATAAGTACTCTGTGTGCCAAGTTTGGGCCTGGTCTGTGATTTGTAGTCGCTACAATGTTCTATGGGAAGTGAATCGGGTGAAGGTACTGCAAATCCCATCATTAGTGGCCCATCCTGCCCTGAACTGCACTGGAAGTCCCATCATCCATCGTCCGTCCTTCTCCAAACAGCATCGGGATGTAGAGTGGGTCAAGGTGGCTCTGTGTGCCAAGTTTGGTCTTGATCGGACATTAGTAAGGGTTGCAGCAGTCTTTTGAAGAGAGTGGAGGTACTTGAAGTCCCATCATCCATGGTCTGTCCTCCTCGAAAGTGCACCAGGATGTAGAGTGGGTCATGTGGGCTCTCTGTGTAAATTGTGGTCCTGATCCATCATTGTTGGCAGTTGTAATGGTCATAGCAAGGGAGTGCAGGTATTGCAAGTTCCATCGTCCATGGTGCATCCTCCTCCATACTGCACCAGGATGTAGAGTGTGTCATGGAGACTCAGTGTGCCAAGTTTGGTCTTTATCGGTAATTGGATGAGGATTGCAGTGGTCTCAAGAATTGAGCAAAGGTACTGCAAGTCCCATAATCCATGGGCCATCCCCGGCCAAACCACACCAGGACGTAAAGTGGGTCATGAGAGGTCTATGTACCAAGTTTGGTCATGATCAGTCATTGGATGAGGTTATCAGCGGTCTCAGAATGTGAGTGATGGTACTGCAAGTCCCATCATCCATGGTTCATCCTCCTCCAAACTGCAGTAGGATGTCAAGTGGGTCATGGGGGCTCTGTATGCCAAGTCTGGTCTGTATTGGTAATGTTCTGACTCAGCCCCCTCTGGCCTTTTCCTTTCCTCTCTTTGTCATCTCGGAATCTTGGAATTGAGGCTGGCCAATCAGAGACCATATGCAAATTTCCTTCTCGTGTCCCCGTTTCTGCCCTGAACAGTTTTCTCCACCAGGGGCTCCTATTGAAGCTGGCCAATCAGAGACCATATGCAAATTTCCTTCTCATGTCCCCGTTTCTGCCATGAACTGTTTTCTCCACCAGGGGCTCCTATTGAAGCTGGCCAATCAGAGACCATATGCAAATAGCACCACTGCGGCAGCCAATCCAAATGTTGGAACTTTCAGGCTGGCCAATCAGAATGCTGGCACATACACCGCCCTTCCGCCCTCCACAATTCCTCTGTCCGATACAAACACTCTTCTTTATTATATACTAGCTTGGGGACCCGGCGTTGCCCGGGTTATTAGAGAAAGTGGGTAATGGCGGTTCTGTATGCCAAGTTTGGTCTTTATTGGTCTTTGGATAACGGCTGCATTATTTTCAGGAAGTGAGTGAAGGTACTTGAAGTCCCATCATCCATGGCCCATCCTCCTCCAAACAGCAGCAGGATATAGAGTGGGTCATGGGGGCTCTGTGTGCCAAGTTTGGTCTTTATCAGTCATTAGATGAGGGTGGCAGTGGTGTCAGTAAGTGAGTGAAGGTACTGCAAGTCCCATCATCCATTGTCAAATTCTTCCAAACCGCACCAGGATGTAGAGTGGGTCATGCTGGGTCTCTGTGTAAATTGTGGTCCTGATCCATCATTTTTGGCAGTTGTAATGGTCTTAGGAAGGGAGTGCAGGTATTGCAAGTCCCATCGTCCATGGTGCACCCTCCTTCAAACTGCACCTGGATGTAGAGTGCGTCATGGAGACTCAGTGTGCCAAGTTTGGTCTTTATCGGTAATTGGATGAGCGTTGCAGTGGTCTCAGGAACTGCGCAAAAGTACTGCAAGTCCCATAATCCATGGTCTATCCCCAGCCAAACACACACCAGGAGGTAAAGTGGGTAATGAGAGGTCTATGTGGCAAGTTTGGTCCTGATCAGACATTGGATGAGGTTAACAGCGGTCTCAGAATGTGAGTGATGGTACTGTAAGTCCCATCATCCAAAGTCGATCCTCCTTCAAACTGCAGCAGGATGCAGAGTGGGTCATGGGGGCTCTGTGTGCCAAGTTTGATCTTGATCAGACATTAGATGAGGGTTGCAGCTGTCTTGGGAAGGGAGTGGTGGTACTTCAAGTCCCATCATCCATGGTCTGTCCTCCTCAAAAGTGCACCAGGATGTAGAGTGGGTCATGGGGACTCTGTGTGCCAAGTTTGGTCTTGATCAGTCATTGGCAAGGATCTCAGTGGTCTCAGGAAGTGAGTGAAGTGACTGCAAGTCCCATCATCCATTTTCAAATTCTTCCAAACCGCACCAGGATGTAGAGTGAATTATGCGGGCTCTCTGTGTAAATTGTGGTCCTGATCCATCATTGTTGGTAGTTATAATGGTTTTAGGAAGGGAGTGCAGGTATTGCAAGTCCCGTCATCCATGGTGCATCCTCCTCCAAGCCGCACCAGGATGTAGAGTGGGTCATGGAGACTCAGTGTGCCAAGTTTGGTCTTTATCGGTAATTGGATGAGGGTTGCAGTGGTCTCAAGAATTGAGCAATGGTACTGCAAGTCCCATAATTCATGGTCCATCCCCGACCAAACCACACCAGGACGTAAAGTGGGTCATGAGAGGTCTATGTGCGAAGTTTGGTCCTGATCAGTCATTGGATGAGGTTAACAGCGGTCTCAGAATGTGAGTGGTGGTACTGCAAGTCCCATCATCCATGGTTCATAGTCCTCCAAACTGCAGTAGGATGTAGAGTGGGTGATGGGGGCTCTGTGTGCCTATTTCGGTCTGTATTGGGAGTGTTTGACCCAGCCCTCGGCCTTTCCTTTCCTCTCTTTCTCATCTCGGAATGTTGGATTTGAGGCTGGCCAATCAGAGACCATATGCAAATTTCCTTCTGTCATGCCCCGTTTCTGCCATGAGCCCTCTTCTCCACCAGGGGCTCCTATTGAAGCTGGCCAATCAGAGACCATATGCAAATAGCTCCACAGTGGCAGCCAATCAGAATCTTGGAACTTTCAGGCTAGCCAATCGGAAAGCTGCCACAAACACGTCCGCCCTCCACACTTCCGCCCTCCGCACTTCCGCCCTTCGCATACAAACACTCTTCTTTATTATATACTAGCTTGGGGACCCGGCGTTGCCCGGGTTATTAGAGAAAGTGGGTATTGATGGTTCTGTATGCCAAGTTTGGTCTTTATTGGTCTTTGGATAATGGCTGCATTATTTTCAGGAAGTGAGTGAAGGTACTTGAAGTCCCATCATCCATGGGCCATCCTCCAACAAACAGCAGCAGGATACAGAGTGGGTCATGGGGGCTCTGTGTGCCAAGTTTGGTCTTTATCAGTCATTAGATGAGGGTGGCAGTGGTGTCCGTAAGTGAGTGAAGGTACTGCAAGTCCCATCACCCAAAGTCCATCCCCTTTCAAACTGCAGCAGGACGTAAAGTGGGTCATGGGGGCTCTGTGTGCTAAGTTTGGTCTTGATCAGTCATTGGATGAGGATCACAGCAGTCTCAGAACATGAGTTAAGGTACTGCAAGTTCCATAATCCATAGTCTCCCTCAAACATCACCAGAATGTTGAGTTGGCCATGGGGGCTCCCTGTGCCAAGTTTGGTCTTTCTTGGTATTTGGATGAGTGTCACTGTGGTTTCAGGAAGTGAGTGAAGGTACTGCAAGTCCCATCATCCATTGTCCGTCCTCCTCCAAACAGCACCAGGATGTAGAGTCGCTCATGGGGGCTCTGTGTGCCAAGTTTGGTTTTGATTGGTCATTAGATGAGGGTTGCATCAGTCTTGGGAAGTGAGTGGATTTACTTGAAGTCCCATCATCCATAGTCTGTTCTCTCCCAAACCTCACCAGAATGTTGAGTTGGCCATGGGGGCTCTGTGTGCCAAGTTTGGTCTTCATCAGTCATTGGATGAGGGTCTCAGTGGTTTCACTGAGTGAAGGTACTCTAAGTCCCATCGTCCATGGTGCATCATCCTCCAAACCGTACCAGGATGTAGAGTGCATCATGGAGACCCGGTGTGCCAAGTTTGGTCCTTATCGGAAATTGGATGATGTTTTGCAGTGGTCTCAAGAATTGAGCAAAGGTACTGCAAGTCCCAAAATCCATGCACGATCCACAGTCAAACCTCACCAGGGCATAAAGTGGGTCATGAGAGGTCTATGTGCCAAGTTTGGTGTTGTTCAGTCATTGTTGAGGGTCGCAGCAGTCTCGGAAAGCGAGTAGAGGTACTTCAAGTCCCATCATCCATGGCATGCCCTACTCCAAACTGTATTAGGATGTAGAGTGGGTCATGGGGGCTCTGTGTGCCAAGTTTGGTTTTGTTTGGACATTAGATGAGGGTTGCAGCAGTCTTGGGAAGGGAGTGGAGGTACTTCAAGTCCCATCATCCATGGTCTGTCCTCCTCGAAAGTGCACCAGGATGTAGAGTGGGTCATGGGGACTCTGTTTGCCAAGTGTGGTCTTGATCAGTCATTGGCGTGGGTCGCAGTGATCTCAGGAAGTGAGTGAAATGATTGCAAGTCCCATCATCCATTGCCAAATTCTTCCAAACCAGAGTGGGTGATGGGGGCTCTGTGTGCCTATTTCGGTCTGTATTGGGAGTGTTGTGACCCAGCCCCCGGCCTTTCCTTTCCTCTCTTTCTCATCTCGGAATGTTGGAAATGAGGCTGGCCAATCAGAGACCATATGCAAATTTCCTTCTGTCATGCCCCGTTTCTGCCATGAAACCTCTTCTCCACCAGGGGCTCCTATTGAAGCTGGCCAATCAGAGACCATATGCAAATAGCACCACAGCGGCAGCCAATCAGAACGCTGGCACATACATTTCCGCCCTCCCTCCACAATTCCTCTGTCCTATACAAACAAACACTCTTCTTTATTATATACTAGCTTGGGGACCCGGCGTTGCCCGGGTTATTAGAGAAAGTGGGTAATGGTGGTTCTGTATGCCAAGTGTGGTCTTTATTGGTCTTTGGATAACGGCTGCATTATTTTCAGGAAGTGAGTGAAGGTACTTGAAGTCCCATCATCCATGGGCCATCCTCCTACAAACAGCAGCAGGATATAGAGTGGGTCATGGGGGCTCTGTGTGCCAAGTTTGGTCTTTATCAGTAATTAGATGAGGGTGGCAGTGGTGGCAGTAAGTGAGTGAAGGTACTGCAAGTCCCATCATCCAAAGTCCATCCCCTTTCAAACTGCAGCAGGATGTAGAGTGGATCATGGGGGCTCTGTGTGCCAAGTGTGGTCTTGATTGGTCATTAGAAGAGGGTTGCAGCAATCTTTGGAAGGGAGTGGAGGTACTTGAAGTCCCATCATCCATGGTCTGTCCTCCTCCAAACTGCACCAGGATGTAGAGTGGGTCATTGGAGCTCCATGTGGCAAGTTTAGTCTTGATGAGTCATTGGCGAGGGTCTCAGTGGTCTCAGGAAGTGAGCAAAGGTACTGCAAGTCCCATCATCCATCTCCAAATTTTTCCAAACAACACCAGGACGTAAAGTGGGTCATGAGAGGTCTATGTGCCAAGTTTGGTCTTGATCCGTCATTGGATGAGGTTTGCAGAGGTCTCAGAATGTGAGTGAAGGTACTGGAAGTTCCATCATCCATGGTCCACCCTTCTCCAAAACTGCAGCAGGATGTAGAATGGGTCATGGGGGCTCTGTGTGCCAACGCTGGTCTTGATTGGTCATTAGATGAGTTTTGCAGCAGTTTTGGGTAGTGGAGGTACTTGAAGTCCCATCATCCATGGTCTGTCGTCCTCCAAAGTGCTCCAGGATGTAGAGTGGGTCATTGAAGCTCCATGTGCCAAGTTTAGTCTTGATGAGTCATTGGCGAGGGTCTCAGTGGTCTCAAGAAGTGAGTGAAATGACTGCAAGTCCCATCATCCATTGTCAAATTCTTCCAAACCGTACCAGGATGTAGAGTGAGTTATGCAGGCTCTCTGTGTAAATTGTGGTCCTGATCCATCATCGTTGGCAGTTGTAATGGTGTTAGGAAGGGAGTGCAGGTATTGCAAGTCCCATCGTCCATGGTGCATCCTCCTTCAAACTGCACCTGGATGTAGAGTGTGTCATGGAGACTCAGTGTGCCAACTTTGGTATTTATTGGTAATTGGATGAGGGTTGCAGTGGTCTCAAGAATTGAGCAATGGCACTGCAAGTCCCATAATCCACGGTCCATCCCCGGCCAAACCACACCAGGACGTAAAGTGGGTCATGAGAGGTCTCTGTGCGAAGTTTGGTCCTGATCAGTCATTGGATAAGGTTAACAGCGGTCTCAGAATGTGAGTGGTGGTACTGCAAGTCCCATCATCCATGGTCCATCCTCCTCCAAACTGCAGTAGGATGTAGAGTGGGTGATGGGGGCTCTGTGTGCCTATTTCGGTCTGTATTGGGAGTGTTCTGACTCAGCCCCCGGCCTTTCCTTTCCTCTCTTTCTCATCTCGGAATGTTGGATTTGAGGCTGGCCAATCAGAGACCATATGCAAATTTCCTTCTGTCATGCCCCGTTTCTGCCATGAACCCTCTTCTCCACCAGGGGCTCCTATTGAAGCTGCCCAATCAGAGACCATATGCAAATAGCACCACAGCGGCAGCCAATCAGAACGCTGCCACATACCCCTTCCGCCCTCTGTCCGCCCTCTGTCCTATACAAACAAACACTCTTCTTTATTATATACTAGCTTGGGGACCCGGCGCTGCCCGGGTTATTAGAGAAAGTGGGTAGTGGTGGTTCTGTATGTCAGGTTTGGTCTTTATTGGTTTTTGGATAACAGCTGCATTATTTTCAGGAAGTGAGTGAAGGTACTTCAAGTCCCATCATCCATGGGCCATCCTCCTACAAACAGCAGCAGGATATAGAGTGGGTCATGGGGGCTCTGTGTGCCAAGTTTGGTCTTTATCAGTCATTAGATGAGGGTGGCAGTGGTGTCACTGAGTGAAGGTACTGCAAGTCCCATCATCCAAAGTCCATCCTCTTTCAAACAGCAGCAGGATGTAGAGTGGATCATGGGGGCTCTATGTGCCAAGTTTGGTCTTCATTGGTCATTAGAAGAGGGTTGTAGCAATCTTTGGAAGGGAGTGGAGGTACTTGAAGTCCCATCATCCATGGTCTGTCCTCCTCCAAACTGCACCAGGATGTAGAGTGGGTCATTGGAGCTCCATGTGCCAAGTTTAGTCTTGATTAGTCATTGGCGAGGGTCTCAGTGGTCTCAGGAAGTGAGCAAAGGTACTGCAAGTCCCATCATCCATCTCCAAATTTTTCCAAACAACACCAGGACGTAACGTGGGTCATGACAGGTCTATGTGCCAAGTTTGGTGTTGATCCGTCATTGGATGAGGTTTGCAGAGGTCTCAGAATGTGAGTGAAGGTACTGCAAGTTCCATCATCCATGGGCCACCCTTCTCCAAAACTGCAGCAGGATGTAGAGTGGGTCATGGGGGCTCTGTGTGCCAACTTTGGTCTTGATTGGTCATTAGATGAGTTTTGCAGCAGTCTTGGGGAGTGGAGGTACTTGAAGTCCCATCATCCATGGTCTATCCTCCTCCAAACTGCACCAGGATGTAGAGTGGGTCATTGGAGCTCCATGTGCCAAGTTTGTCTTGATTAGTCATTGGCGAGGGTCTCAGTGGTCTCAGGAAGTGAGTGAAGTGACTGCAAGTCCCATCATCCATTGTCAAATTCTTCCAAACCGCACCAGGATGTAGAGTGGGTCATGCTGGGTCTCTGTGTAAATTGTGGTCCTAATCCATCATTGTTGGAAGTTGTAATGGTCTTAGGAAGGGAGTGCAGGTATTGCAAGTCCCATCGTCCATGGTGCACCCTCCTTCAAACTGCACCTGGATGTAGAGTGCGTCATGGAGACTCAGTGTGCCAAGTTTGGTCTTTATTGGTAATTGGATGAGGGTTGCAGTGGTATGAAGAATTGAGCAATGGTACTGTAAGTCCCATCATCCAAAGTCGATCCTCCTTCAAACTGCAGCAGGATGCAGAGTGGGTCATGGGGGCTCTGTGTGCCAAGTTTGGTCTTTATCGGTAATTGGATGAGGGTTGCAGTGGTCTCAAGAATTGAGCAATGGTACTGCAAGTACCATAATCCATGGTCCATCCCCGACCAAACCACACCAGGACGTAAAGTGGGTCATGAGAGGCCAAGCTTGGTCCTGGTCATGGGATGAGGTTAACAGCGGTCTCAGAATGTGAGTGATGGTACTGCAAGTCCCATCATCCATGGTTCATACTCCTCCAAACTGCAGTAGGATGTAGAGTGGGTGATGGGGGCTCTGTGTGCCAAGTCTGTTCTGTATTGGGAGTGTTCTGACCCAGCCCCCGGCCTTTCCTTTCCTCTCTTTCTCATCTCGGAATGTTGGATTTGAGGCTGGCCAATCAGAGCCCATATGCAAATTTCCTTCTGTTATGCCCCGTTTCTGCCATGAACCCTCTTCTCCACCAGGGGCTCCTATTGAAGCTGGCCAATCAGAGACCATATGCAAATAGCACCACAGCGGCAGCCAATCAGAATGTTGGAACTTTCAGGCTGGCCAATCAGAAAGCTGTCAAACACGTCCGCCCTACATCCTACCTACCTCTGCCCTACGTCGCATACAAACACTCTTCTTTATTATATACTAGCTTGGGGACCCGGCGTTGCCCGGGTTATTAGAGAAAGTGGGTAATGGTGGTTCTGTATGCCAAGTTTGGTCTTTATTGGTCTTTGGATAATGGCAGCATTATTTTCAGGAAGTGAGTGAAGGTACTTGAAGTCCCATCATCCATGGGCCATCCTCCTACAAACAGCAGCAGGATATAGAGTGGGTCATGGGGGCTCTGTGTGCCAAGTTTGGTCTTTATCAGTCATTAGATGAGGGTGGCAGTGGTGTCAGTAAGTGAGTGAAGGTATTGCAAGTCCCATCATCCAAAGTCCATCCCCTTTCAAATTGCAGCAGGATGTAGAGTGGATCATGGGGGCTCTGTGTGCCAAGTGTGGTCTTGATTGTTCATTAGAAGAGGGTTGCAGCAATCTTTGGAAGGGAGTGGAGGTACTTGAAGTCCCATCATCCATGGTCTGTCCTCCTCCAAACTGCACCAGGATGTAGAGTGGGTCATTGGAGCTCCATGTGGCAAGTTTAGTCTTGATTAGTCATTGGCAAGGGTCTCAGTGGTCTCGGGAAGTGAGCAAAGGTACTGTAAGTCCCATCATCCATCTCCAAAGTTTTCCAAATAACACCAGGACGTAAAGTGGGTCATGAGAGGTCTATGTGCCAAGTTTGGTCTTGATCCGTCATTGGATGAAGTTTGCAGAGGTCTCAGAATGTGAGTGAAGGTACTGGAAGTTCCATCATCCATGGTCCAGCCTTCTCCAAAACTGCAGCAGGATGTAGAGTGGGTCATGGGGGCTCTGTGTGCCAACTTTGGTCTTGATTGGTCATTAGATGAGTTTTGCAGCAGTCTTGGGTAGTGGAGGTACTTGAAGTCCCATCATCCATGGTCTGTCGTCCTCCAAACTGCTCCAGGATGTAGAGTGGGTCATTGAAGCTCCATGTGCCAAGTTT
This sequence comes from Anolis sagrei, assembly GCF_037176765.1. Lineage (NCBI taxonomy): Eukaryota > Metazoa > Chordata > Lepidosauria > Squamata > Anolidae > Anolis > Anolis sagrei. Next base: position 142,642,918 of record NC_090022.1, read on the forward strand.
AGTCTTGATGAGTCATTGGCGTGGGTCTCAGTGGTCTCAGGAAGTGAGTGAAGTGACTGCAAGTCCCATCATCCAAAGTCCATCCCCTTTCAAACTGCAGCAGGATGTAGAGTGGATCATGGGGGCTCTGTGTGCCAAGTGTGGTCTTGATTGTTCATTAGAAGAGGGTTGCAGCAATCTTTGGAAGGGAGTGGAGGTACTTGAAGTCCCATCATCCATGGTCTGTCCTCCTCCAAACTGCACCAGGATGTAGAGTGGGTCATTGGAGCTCCATGTGGCAAGTTTAGTCTTGATTAGTCATTGGCAAGGGTCTCAGTGGTCTCGGGAAGTGAGCAAAGGTACTGTAAGTCCCATCATCCATCTCCAAAGTTTTCCAAATAACACCAGGACGTAAAGTGGGTCATGAGAGGTCTATGTGCCAAGTTTGGTCTTGATCCGTCATTGGATGAAGTTTGCAGAGGTCTCAGAATGTGAGTGAAGGTACTGGAAGTTCCATCATCCATGGTCCAGCCTTCTCCAAAACTGCAGCAGGATGTAGAGTGGGTCATGGGGGCTCTGTGTGCCAACTTTGGTCTTGATTGGTCATTAGATGAGTTTTGCAGCAGTCTTGGGTAGTGGAGGTACTTGAAGTCCCATCATCCATGGTCTGTCGTCCTCCAAACTGCTCCAGGATGTAGAGTGGGTCATTGAAGCTCCATGTGCCAAGTTTAGTCTTGATGAGTCATTGGCGTGGGTCTCAGTGGTCTCAGGAAGTGAGTGAAGTGACTGCAAGTCCCATCATCCATTGTCAAAATCTTCCAAACCGCACCAGGATGTAGACTGAGTTATGTGGACTCTCTGTGTAAATTGTGGTCCTGATCCATCATTGTTGGCAGTTATAATGGTCTTAGGAAGGGAGTGCAGGTATTGCAAGTCCCATCGTCCATGGTGCATCCTCCTTCAAACTGCACCTGGATGTAGAGTGCGTCATGGAGACTCAGTGTGCCAAGTTTGGTATTTTTTGGTAATTGGATGAGGGTTGCAGTGGTCTGAAGAATGAGCAATGGTACTGCAAGTCCCATAATCCACGGTCCATCCCCAGCCAAACCACACCAGGACGTAAAGTGGCTCATGAGAGGTTTCTGTGCGAAGTTTGGTCCTGATCAGTCATTGGATAAGGTTAACAGCGGTCTCAGAATGTGAGTGGTGGTACTGCAAGTCCCATCATCCATGGTTCATAGTCCTCCAAACTACAGTAGGATGTAGAGTGGGTGATGGGGGCTCTGTGTGCCTATTTCGGTCTGTATTGGGAGTGTTCTGACCCAGCCCCCGGCCTTTCCTTTCCTCTCTTTCTCATCTCGGAATGTTGGATTTGAGGCTGGCCAATCAGAGACCATATGCAAATTTCCTTCTGTCATGCCCCGTTTCTGCCATGAACCCTCTTCTCCACCAGGGGCTCCTATTGAAGCTGGCCAATCAGAGACCATATGCAAATAGCACCACAGCGGCAGCCAATCAGAACGCTGGCACATACACCTTCCGCCCTCCACACTTCCTCTGTCCTTCCCATACAAACACTCTTCTTTATTATATATACAGATATAGATAGATAGATATAGATATAGATATAGATATAGACAAGTAATCAATGAAATAGGGTCTCATTCATAACCATCGATCTAATCAACGTTATGCTTTTGCATCATGGCCTGGAGGCTTAGATTCTTGTTGCAAGCTTGATGCTGCCAATGGGATTTTTCACAATCACCAGTCCCAATTTGAGTTACATATTGGTAGAAGGAGACAGAAAACATTCCTTCCTGTTACTAGGACTACTTTGGGGCTGAAATTTTACATCAAAAGGCAGAATTATACTATGTCTCCTATCACCTTCCTTGTAAATCCATGTGCCCATCATTGCCCCTCCCCTCACCAAAACAACAACAACAACAACAACAACAACAACAATTTCTCTGTTTGGTACAAATGATCCCTACATTATTTTGCACAAATGGAATTTACAGAAAATAATAATAATAATAATAATAATAATAATAATACTTTATTTATACCCCACCACCATCTCCCAGAAGGGACTTGGGGCGGCTCACAAAAGCACTCCAAGGTACCACACATAAGATATACATAACATAAAAACAAAACACAAATTAACTGAATAATAAACAATGTACAGCATCAAATGATAAAATTAAAATGTATAAATTTATAAAACACAACAATACCTGCGGGTCACTGGGTTTCTTCAAGTAATGAACTGAAGTGCCATATATAACCATAGTAGACTACTTAAGGTCAAAGGCCCATTTAAAGAGCTATGTTTTTAGGCTAGACTGGAAGGTTTGGATAGTTGGGGCTAACCTAATCTCTTTAGGGAGGGCATTCCAGAGCCAGGAGCCACCACTGAGAAGGCCCTCTCTCTCATCCCCAACAACTGCACCTGTGAAGGTGGTAGGACCATGAGAAGGGCCTTCTTGGCAGATCTCAAGGCCCTCACCAGTTCATAGAAGGAGATGCGGTCTCGAAGATAGGTTGCACCTGAAGTCTTTAAAAAGGCCCCAAATGTTTAAAAAGTCCAAAAGTGCTGATCAGCTCACAAAGCAGAAATAAACATTTTGAAATTCTTCCTGTTTGCACATGAGAATAAAATGAGGGAATATTTGCATCTGTAGTTTTGAGTGGATAATGACAAATGAAGAGAGAAATGGGAAGATTTCTAACTGGAGCTCAGCTAGAACTTCATATTCTCTGGAGGTTTGTTGGCTGCTAAACTGCTACTGCCTATTTGCTTCCAGTATGATCTACTTGTAAATTACACAGTCTTTGTGCCATCTTTTCCAGAAATAATTACAAATATCTTTAAAATTCAAGGGGTGATATATGATTATCTGAATGATAATCAGTTCTCAACAGCTTTGCCATTATTTGTAGCTTCATTTTCTCTGTTGTTAGTGATTTTCTCAAGTGTTCTGACCTTAGTATAATGTAGCTGCTCTCTGGGCAGCTGGCTCGGCTTCTGTCTTAATGCCTTGCAATAGCACCAGCAACTGCTTTTCTTAAATGCTATCCATGGAGTCTTGAAATATATAGAATGTCAGATGGAACATTTCTTGTGCTCATGGGCATCTGGAAGACTATTTCTCAGAGGAGGAGATAGAAACTGTACAGTGATATGTGATTATAAATAATGCAATTACAACAGTTATGAAAATGTTGTTGTAATTATTGTTAAGTGATACAACACTCTTGTGCATTTTCATTGTGTGTGTGCACATGCTTTGTTCCTTAGCATCACATCCAACGTAATCTAAAGACCTACTCAAAATCCTCTGAACTTGGAATCTGACAACGCTAATGCAAAATGTATCAAGCACAATGAATTCCAGTATTATTTCATTTGATGTGAGAACTGGGGTGGGAGAGGGGGGAGAACATTAAAAAACTCATGAACAAACAGAATGCATCTGTCTCATGAAAGTAATGGCTATTTTGTGGTCTTGCCATCTTATTCTAACAGTGACAACTTTGCATGACTAGTCAGAAAAGGGTCCCCATGTTCTAGAAACCTATTGTGAGACATTCTGGGTGTGAGAGAATATGGGCCTCATCATATAGGTAAAATTGCCTGTCCTGCACTGCTTTCACTCTTCTTTGGCCACAGACCCTGCTGATTCCCATCCCATGATGTAGATCTACTTCTGGCAGTGCTCCATGGTGCAAGTGAAGAGGGAACATTGTAAGACACCACAGCAGCAACACGAAAGACTTCCCACATTGCATATAGAACAACAGGAAAAACTGAGCAGTAGATGGTTCCCCCCATGGGGTGGGGTAAGGGGAAACTTGTGCAATGTGTGATGTGGGATGACAGGTTCCCTATGCCCTTGCTGGGCCCCACCCACAGGATGCCATGATCCATGACAAATCCACTACTTTATGTGATAAGGTCCTATGTCACCTAAGGTCACCAATGGGTTTCCATTAAACAATTAGAAAATATATTACAATAAATATGTAATGGGTGAAATTAGAATATTTATTTATTTGTTTGTTTGTTTACAATATTCATATTCCCCCTTCTCACCCCGCAGGGGACTCAGGGTGGATTACAATGTGCATGTACATATACATGGCAAACATTCAATGCCATAGACACACAACACATATAGACAGACACACAGAGGCTATTTAACTTTCCAGCTTTCATGAAGGGTAGCTTTTGCTTCACTGTCCATTTGAGACACTGATGGAGTACTTCCTCATTCTTTGCTTGCTTGCTGGAGATTTTATGGTGTTGTAAATTAATTAATTTAATTAAATTAGCCTCCCTGCATAAGTGATACCTAAATTTCCTACATGACAGATGTAATTGTCTTTCGGTCTGCAAAAGTCGACAGCAAGCTACACACAATGGTCGGAAGCTCACTCTGATCCAGGCTGGCTTCGAACTTATGACCTTCTGGTCAGTAGTGATCTTAATGTAGCTGACTCCCAGCCAGCTACACAACAGTCCCAGTATATAAGAAATAGAGCTATATTTTTATAATAGTATGAGAATGACAGCAAAGGGCTGGGGGAGTACAAATCTGGGAATAGATTATGTAACAAATGTCTTTAAAGAACTAAATAAAGCCTTTTTAGAAAAGTGGGTTTCCATTACAGAGTGGTGGAATAAAGACCTAGGGCACATCTACTGCACTCACCACTTAGGTCATTTTGAAACCAGAACAGAAGAAAGTAGATGATTAGTAGATTGGAAACTCTGGAACTGGGTCAAGGAATGAATAGTGCTTACAGGCACCATGGAGGCTGGTCTTTAACCCGTTCTAGGATTCATAGCTTGACAGCCACAGAGAAACCCGGGGGGGGGGGGGGGAGTCCATTCCCTCCATCAGATCAGAGGAGCACTTTCAGTGTACACACAGAGATTCACAATCTGATGAGTCACTTTTGCTGTGGAATATGGTATATATTAATGTGTACTAATGCATTTTAAGGGCTCTATTATGGATTATTCCCTCACTTTACTTATATCATTTTAAGCCTTTAATGTATGCTGCAATGTCACTTGTTCTGAGGTGGGAAAAGAAATGACCAGCCATGAGATGAACAGACTACTTGCCATCTTGATCTAAATGTACATTTTTTCATGTCAGAAGGGAAACTGCAAGTTGCTTCTGGTGTGAGAGAATTGGCCATCAGCAAGGACATTGCCCAGGGGACACCTGGATGTTTTTGATGTTTTACCATCGTTGTGGGAGGCTTCTCTCATATCCCCACATGGGGAGCTGGAGCTGACAGAGGGAGCTCATCCATTCTCTCCCTGGATTCAAACCTCCTACCTATTGGTCTTCAATCCTGTGGCACAAGGTGCCACCGGGAGCTCCTAATGTCCTTCTACAAAGCTAGAAGCGATTTTCTAAAACACACACATGCACACACACATTAAAGATTAAAAGAAGCATTTTCTGCTCTTTGTTGAGATTCTGTGATGTCTGCAGAGGTGTGTTTTCCCTTTGAGATACATACACATTGAATAGAGCTCAAAAGGTTTAAAAGGAACATCATGTGCCTCCTTCCCAACCCCAAACAGTAGGCAGCAAACACCTGTGCGACCTGTAGGGACAGAGTGGATGCATCAAAAAATGATGGCGAGGAAAGATAATGTCATCAGCAGGTAATCTGTCCAGCCATTTTTACATTGCAGCTGTATTGCATGACATATATATATATATATATATATATATATATCGTAATTTGGCCTTTTTCTACAAGAGCTACTGTAATTTATGTTAAGTAAACTCCTTGGTTCTCAGTCATTTGCTATATAAAATTGCCCGCCTTAGAAATGGCATGTTCAGCCCCACAGCATATTAATCCTTCAAAATTGATATAGCAACATCATTATGTAAGGTGTTTAGCAATAGAATGTCAGAAAAGTATCTGATAGATCACCTGCAGGTGAGCTCTTTAGAAATCCTTGTTATCTTTCATCAGAATTTTTCATACCTGCTGCCATCTACACAGCTTGTATTTTTTTTTACCAATATTGAGTTACACTTTAAAGGAAGAAAACCAAAGCTATTTAAGCTATAAAGTTTTTAAAGTTCTGCTTTAAAGATGGAAAACTGTTGTCCCTGAGCCACCAGGAGCTCAGTTATTCAATGCAAGGCTTATAAACAAACAAAAAGGGGTAACTTGAAAGAAATGCAACAGGGTGGTACTTCTTGTGCTTACCAAGTTCTAACCAAACATGGTGTACTTTGAATGAACCCGTACCAATTGCTGCAGAGCGTTTTTCATGTTCAAGTGAAGAAGAGGCGCCACCACTGAAGTGCTTTATAATTGACAACTCCTAGAAATGAAGACAGAGTGAAACTGCATTGTGTTTCCCTTTGAATCAGCAGCCATAACTTTGCATTTAAAGGGTGTTGTGGGTGTTTGCCTGCTCTCCTAACAGAACAGCAGGCAGCCTAATCAAAATTCTGGTCAAGCTACATCCTCATCTATTCTCCCTTCTTCTGTTCTGAATTTTTGTATAAACAAAGAAGAATGCCTGACACAAGTTAGTCATGTTCACTTGCTGGATTTTGCTGGACTCCTTTTGAAGCATGTGTTTGTCGTGTTTGTGCCAAGAGCCTGTTTTCAAAAGAAATGGCATGATGCTTCAGAACATACTCACACATACTGATTCCTCAGCCAAGATAGCTCACACCTACCTCTCTCAAGATACTTGATTTCCTGCCAGATTTCTGTTTTGAGTTTCAATATTTCCTTTGTCCTGCTTTTGACTTTACTATCATTGATCTCAAGGACACTTTATGAAAATCCCACTAATATTGGCATTGTGAGCATTGTATTGTATGTGAAACACTCATATTTAAACAAATCAGGATGCCAGCTTCTTGTATCTGAGGAAGGGTCTTACCACTTGTGCTATACCTGGGATGAAGGGATAAATGAATCTCTGAGGTATTCCAAGGATTCAGCTTTCATCAGTTCTTACGATCTGGAGGTACCTTCTCCTCATGTATGAGCATATCGTACAAATATATTTCTTCAAAAATCTTTATGACAAGTCTTGTGTCACGCTATGTACATTTTTTACTGTAGGTGGGAACTCAAAGTGGGAGAGCACCAATTTATCCTGAGCCAGCATAATGAACACATAAGTTGCTATGTGCAACATCAGTTCCTGTTTTGAATTCTCATGGTGTTGCCTAGAAGTTCCTCTCTAGGATTTCTCATGTAGAAATGTTTTTTTGTCTTTACCTGATCCCAAAATAGGAGAAATCAAGAACTGTACTTGGAACTTTTAGCATTTTGAGTGTCCATTGTTTTTGTATAACAGTCCCTTTATGGTTGCCCCTTTACCTGTGTCATGTAACACAAGTTTAGTCAAAGTTGCCATCTTCACTGCTGATAAAAAAGGTTTGCTGGCTATGAGCAGCCAGCAACCTAATTCTTGGCTTGTGAGGGGGTCCCCAGAGCAAGTAAAACCCTGGAAGTTCATATGTACAGCTTTCAAACCCTGGCCTAAAAGCTGTACATGTGAAAAGGGTAATGGTGTCTTAGGAGACAACAAGCTAAACATGAGTCAACAGTGGCCAAAGAACCCAAAACAATTCTGAATTGCATCAACAGGAGTGTAGTGTCCCCACTAAGGAAAAAAGTAGTCTCAATCTATCCAGCTTTGGTCAGACCTCTCATGAAATACCACATTGAGTCGCCTGTCTGGGCTGAAAAATGCGGTATAGAAATAAAGCAAATAAATAAATAAATAAATGTTGCAGATGAAGCCAGATTGTTTTTGGCTTCTCTAAAGCCTAGAATGTGGACCAATGTATTCAAATTACACTATATAAGAAAATTAGAAAAAAAAATCAAAGAAAAATTGAAACATTTTCTGTTTCTGGTTTGAAAGTGTTATTTCCTGTTTAATGGTGTGCCACTTACTTTTTACTCCAGGAACTTCGTTTTTGCGGCTGCCACAAACTATGTTGAATTGGCTGTGACTCTATGGATATTCCTATAGCAAACTATAGCACAATGTGCTGCAGGATATCCTGCAAAAATATTTTTTGTAGTTTAATAAACCTTTTCCATGTTTTTATGATAGAACCTATTAGGAAATGATCTTTATAGCCCAGGAACAAAAATGTGTTACATAGTATTATTCATGAAAACAGTAGGAAGAATTTCTTTACTGTAAGAGTAGTCCAACAGTGAAATTTATTGCCTCTAAAGGTTTGGGGACTCCATGTCCTTAGAAATCTTTACACTGAGGTTGGATAGGGATCTTTCGAGAGTGCTGTAGTTGTGTTCCTGCATAGAAGAAGGTTGGACTAGATGACTTTTGTGGTCCCTTCCAAATAAGATTCTATGATTCTGCATTCCCACAAAATCTGGTTAAAAGAAATTGGGCAAAATTCCCTGAGCTAAATGTTGTTCAGAAGTATTTTTATTGCATACCAATCATTCAGAATGCAGAGCTAAGAGCAGCTAGCCTTTCACACTGTCTTCTTCAAAATATCTATCAAGCTGCAATAGAAATTTATTTTCCAAATATATTCTCCTCTTGAGATAGGTTGTAATAGGCAGAGAGGATTGGGGAGGGGACAAATCTGCTTCACATCAACCTGACATGAGAGAGAGCCAGATATCTCTTGACATTTCCCAGATAAACAAAAAAGCCTTTTTATTCAGAGAAGCCTGAGCTCAGGCATCCTACAACCTTGGCAGTGGCAAGAGCTGAGGCTGGAATAACAATTGATTGTCTCCTTTGATTTGAAGCAGCATCCTGTTGGAGAAATGTGTTCCAAGTCCCTGAAACTGTAAGCTATAAATATTAACTGGGATGAAAAGTTTTCTCTTGACTTATTTATTTATTCATGTACCTTTGTTTATTTACAGCTTGATGTGTGTCGGGTCATGGCGAGGGGGAATTTTTCTTGGAATTGCATCAATGAAAAAAGCCACAAATATGATTGTGGTTTGGCGAAATAATGGAGTCCGTTTATTGTGCCATCTAATCTAAACAAGGGATTGGCAACAAGGAAGGAGACAGCATTCAAGCTGTCAAGGAAGAAATCAGGTGAACAGACTTATGTTGAAATGTTTAGTTGGTGAAGTAGTTTAGTCTATTTTTCACATGTACAATGGGGCAATTCGGTAATTTTAGATTCTGAACATAATGGTCTTTTGGAACTGGGTTTTGATATGACAACTAAACCTATTTCTATTTCCTTTTCCAGTCATTACATGGGCAAAACTGAAGGTCATTCTTACTTAGAATAGGATCATTGGTATGAAGTTTGTTTGTCACAATGAACATAAATCTCATTAATTTCATTTGGGACCTCTTCACATGGCACAAAGTAGCGCTGTTTTGCCGCTTTTATTCATGGTTTGAACACGATGCATGGCAAGCCCCACCCAAATTCCTCTCAAAGTAGGAAGTGCTGAAAGGAGCTACTCACACTTTCCTCCCTTTTCCCCATATCATAGGGGGAAAGGCAATGGGGCAACCTGCATTGATGCATGTTGCTGCCCTTTCTCCCATCTGATGGAGACTGATAATTCCTCCTTCCCCTTCATCTGATGGGGGAAGGAGAGAGGGTGCGGAGGTGCCACAAGACACCCCAAACACCTTCCCTTTCACCAGCGACTACCAGGGAAATGGCACAGCCCAAAAGGGCCATGTGAAGCATTCCTAGGTCTGATCTCAGTAGAACTGATAAAGTAGAACGTAACAACGTCATCTAGGTTCCTGATATTCTATGGCAATTGGGCAATTTTCCTCCAAAAGAAAACCATGTCAATATGAGTACTATGCATTAACTTATCAAAAAAGGACCCTCTGCCTTATCTAAGGAGAGTGGCAAAGGGCAAGAGTATAGTCCATCTCAGAAGAACCTTAAACAAGCACCAAATCATTCTATTCTCTCTGCCATGATGCCACTTTTGGCTTTTTGAGTACCTTTGTGGGGAAATGGCAATGACAACCAGGGGAGGCTGGTCTGCTGAGTCAGCACTACCCTTGACTTATATGTAAAGTTATAAGTGTGTGTGTGTGTGTGTGTGTGTTTGAGTGTATTTATGTGTGTGTGTGTATTGTAAATGCCAAAATTTACAATTATAAAATAATTATCTGTAGCTAGCTCTCTCCTTCTCTCTCCCTCTCTCCCTCTCTCCCTCTCTCCCTCTCCCCCTCTCCCGCTCCCTCTCCCTCTATGTATATATATACTTAATGGCTGCCCCAGTTATTGGGTGTTTTCAAATTGAGAAGGAAGGGAAAGAAGGAAAGGGAAGTGAAAGGGAAGGGGAAGGGAAAGGAAAGGACAATGTGATAGTGAGATTAAAGAATAGGATTAACTGGGGTGCCATATCTCCAGGGCCCAGACCTGGAGAAGACCCAGGTCTCTGGAAGTCTGAACCATGAAGAAACAAACCATTAGAGATTGGAGGAATGTTTAAATATATGCAAATGTATGCCCTGGGTCACCTTCGGGCTGATATGGGCGGGATAGAAATAGCGTAAATAAATAAATAAATAAGAATGGTTTAAAACTGGGATGTGAATAATCCTGGACTGATGAATATTTGCATTTCAGGACTTATTCTACACAAAATCTGTGCATCATTGTTTCGCACAAAAACACAATTGTCTCTGCAGAAAACAATATTTCTACACTCACACACAAAATTCGGTAGAGATGCTATTTCCTGTGTGGAAAATTCTGTAATTGGATTTATTCACATGTGGTTGATTTGCCAGGAAAGAGCATTCTCTGTGCATAGCATAATATTAAAGGTAAAATTAAAGATAAGGTTTCCCCTTGACATTAAGTCTAATGGTGTCCAACACTGGGGGGGGGGGGGGGGGGGAGGTGTTCATCTCCATTTCTAAGCCAAAGAGTTGGCATTGTCCATATATGCCTTCAAGATCATGTGGCTGGCATGACTGCATGGAGCGCTGTTACCTTCTCGTCGATGAGGTACCTCTTGATCTACTCACATTTGCATGTTTTTGAACTGTTACATTGGGAGAAGCTGGGGTTAACAGAGGAGCTCACCCTACTCCCCAGATTCAAACCGCTGATCTTTTGATCATAAGTTCAGCAACTGAGCAGTTTAACATGCTGTGCCACTGAGGCAGAAACATTATGTTTGCATATAAAATACTGTTTTCTGCAGAAAAAAAAATCCACATGAGATTTTTACCCAATATAAGTCTTAAACTGCTTTTCTACTTGTGGATTCCTTTAAGAAGAAAATTAACAATGAATTACATCTCTGCAAGCAATGCAACAAACCATAGTATTTGAATATCCGGGAGGTGGATCATGTACCCTGACCAATGCAAGCTCTTTCTACTCGTGGGATGGGTCAAATAGCAATCCCTTTCCTTGTGCCTGGACATATTCTTTCTACCTTAGATGTTGTTGACAGAATTCCAAATCGCTTCTCAAGGTAATCAAAAAGAATAAACACAAGTAGTAAAATGCAAAGGGAAAGGAAACATCTTAAGTGTCAAGAGGGCCTTTGTTTGTGAAGCTCCCTTTGCATTACATCACTCTAGAACTGCACTGAATATTCTCTTTCATTTTCATTTTCATCTGACACATTTATTTCTCTAAAATAGGATCAATATTGCAAAGAAAAATTCCTAAAATCTTCTCTATATCTGTGATTAGCAAAAAAAAAACCAACAAAACTTTATATTTAAGACTTAATTTTAATAGTTGTCTTCTCTCAACCCCCTTCCTTTAGATTGACTAATCCTCTGTATGTCCTGCATAGTGCTACAGGAAAAGAACAATAACTTTAGAGGTCAAAACAATTTTTAACTTTTTTTTTTACAGATTTTACTGTCTACTTATTTTGAGTGGGATTTGTTGTTTTTGTTCTGCTGAGTGGTGTTCCATTTACATGAACAATGCAATCATGCACATATCTACTTGAAGACAGTCCCAGTGAGAACAGTTTGACTAATATGTACAAGATTGTAGCCAGAGACTTTCTAAAATATCATTGGAATGCATGAATTTCTTCATGAGAATTGTGTGTTTTGAACTACTTTATCTAATCACATTCCATTTATCCTTAAAACTAAAAGTCTGGCACATTATTTTTCCTGGAGCCCAATATATTTTTATTCTAAGAGCCCCTCTGAGCAAAGTATTAGGCTAAGAAGCTACAATTATCACCCTGTGAGTACATGAATGCTATGTTATGGAGTTGAATAAATATATAATGTGCATTGCGCAGAGCAGGTTAGTGAGTTATTAGAGTGCATCTGAGAAAAAGCTATACATTTGAATAGGTCTGATAAAGGTATTATCCTTTACAATAAGGTATCATATAATGCAAGATGCTGTGCATAAATAGAGAATAAGAAGTAGGGTTGTGCGATACTTGAAAAATATGTTTCAAAACTCATTACAAAATTAGGGGGTGCCAGTATTTGATTTCTAAAGTGTTTCTAAAGTATAATTAGTGAAAATTTCATTACTATAATGAGAGTAACAAAATTTTGTTATTTTTTGTGATAGTAATTGCGCAAGTGGGGAACTTCAGGAGCTCCTTTCTCCCTCATTTTTAGAGACATTGGAGTGAAACTCACTACAATGGTAGAACACATTTACCACTGGTAGCCCATCAAGTTCCAGAATGTTTCACTTATCCTTTCAAAGTTCTGATAAACGACATTTTTAAAAAAACCTACAAGAGCTATCTCCTTGAATTTTTAATGCAATGACACTAGATAACAGGGGATCACTTCCCTCAACATTTGGAAATATTCATACATCTTCCAATTTTAGGGATTTCTTTAAAGTTTTGATGAAAAAATTTTTAAAAAAAATAAGCCACAACAGCTGTCTCATTGAATATCTCTCATATTAATCAATAGAAATTCCATTTAGGGATTTCTTCCCAGCACAGAAATTGACTTACTACAAGTATAAGTCAGTCCTTCTCTTAGCAGATTCTACAACATATTGGAACTCTGGCTGGCTGCTACTATGGAGGGACAAATCTCTCCCCTCTCCTGATCGGGGCTTTCTGATGCTGAGCAGAATTCTGGGAAATGCACGGCCTTTTGAATTCTCTCACAAAAGGGCTCCTCGCCTTCCCAAACTACATTTCCTAGAATTCTGTGCTTTCTTTCCCAATGAACTCTGCTTTCTCCCTGCTAATTCCCTCCCCTAATGTTGAGAAGTCATTAATTTAAAGAGGAAAGATAGCCTTTTTGGCTTTGCTTTGCTTTGCTTGCACTGAAAATGAAGCTGACTTTGGGAGACTTCCAAGATTTATATAAAGCAAACAAAAAAAATTGGGTTAGTTTCTATTCTTAAGTTTTTGATGCAGGCCATGCCCACAAGTTGGATATTGTGTCATAAGAACAAATTTAATGAATTTGATATGACTTATAACAACTCATGAAAACAATGCACACCCCTAATAAGGAGTATTGTATTTAACCACCCCCTCACTTATTTCCAGGCTTTCCTAAGCTCAGTACAAAAGTTCCAATGCTTCTCTGCTTAAAATAGCAGTTTTGTATGTCTTTCCCATTAATAACTTTTATCCTCTTGACAACTCTCTTGGCCACAGTATGATGTTGGTCAGTAACATGTGTACTCATATTTGAAAGTATGCAGCTACATACCTGTTCTGTTCAATATTTAAAGCAATCCATGTTTTCATAATCTGGTGTGGACATCAACCATTTTCTGGTTTGACAAGTTTTCTCTTACTTTTTTCTAGGCTTTTGAGGCAAACAGTGCCTCAAAAGGGGCCAAGCAGCAGTAAACCGACCCAGCAGAACTGCCCATCCCTGCTCTGGGGCTAACTCCCATCTAGAACAGTCCCACTGTGTTAATAAGAAAAGTAGGCAGTAAGTAATGACTAAGTAGTGTTGACAGATCTCAGGTCACCATTCAAACTCTTGGTTTTTTTAGTGTAGTAGATAGAGATTCAAACATTTCTTTTTGTGAGGGATCAGCTAGATACAAAAACTATGTGCAAATATCTAGCCGGTCACCTGCCTTTACTATGAAAAAAAAAGCTCCCTGCTCTTCTAGCTGGTCATGCAGCTTTCTGTAATTTGCACATTTTAATTGATTTCTGTTTCTAAATGTCAGTCTTGATTTGGTGCAATTTGTATGCTATCTTTCTTTCACCATTAAAATAAATGTTCCTTAGTCAGTCTCCTAATGTAGCTGAGAAGGGGTATAATGTCCTTATTTCACCTTATCTTGGGAATATCCCTTTTCAGTAGGATATCTTCTTGATTAACAAACAGGAAAGTTTGTTCTATCTGTGTGTGCATTTCTGTTTGAATGACAAGATGGAAGCAGCTGGACTTGCCGCAGAATGCAGAATGTTAAATGACACCATCAGGGCCATCAATGTATACCTTACCTAAGAAAACCCAATGAAATTCATGGGTCACCATACAATGGTGATTTGAAGACACACATAGGTACAACAATAAAGGCAGAAGAAAAATACAATGGCCATATTACAGGACAATAGCTATGAGTCTGCAGGACCCAAGCTGTTGTCTCGGAGAGCTTTAATGCATTCTCTCCATATATCAAAGTAAAACTTGACATCACATAGCCACAAGAAACCATCAGTAGAAACTAGGCTTGGTTGATTAAAAAAATGGTTCAATACTCATTTCAGATCAAGGGGGTGCTGGTGGTTCAATTCGGAAGTCATTTCCAAATTTTTCCAAAAGCAAAAGTCAGAACTTTCTGAAACTTCTGAATTGCTTTGTTAATGGCAGATGCGATTGCGCAATACGTGGAAAACAGCACTGGCACTGGGGGCCTCCTCCCTCCCTCATTTTTATACCAATCCTAATGAAAACTGCTACAGTGTTAGAACACATCCTTCTTTGTTAGCATACCAAATTTTGACATGTTCAGATGATCCACAGATTTTTAGCAATTTTTAAAATAATTATAGTAGTAATTTATATTACTTGAATTGATGTGAGATGTAGTTCTTTTGTGACAATATACAGCAAACAAACAAACAAACACAGAGCCAAGAGAGACCTGCAGCCCACAGCAGTGGCCCTGGGGCTTTTAAAACATTTGAAAAGAAAGAGTGTTTGGAGCCCAAGCTGGGCTTGAAGGAATGAATGGGAGATATATATTTTGGTGGCAAAATAATAACACACCTACACATACAAGTTCCAATATTTCTCTCACCTGGCTTGTGGCTCCAAACAAGCAACAATACATCCTCCCTTTTCCCTTCCCTTCCTATATGCTCCTTTTACCCATGCCAGCCCACCCTAACCCCAACAACAACACACAAGAAGTAGCAAGGCAGGCAGGCAACCGCCCCTCTCCATATATTTTCTTTTTTATCTTCCTGTCCTGCTATTCTTCTTCCACCCCAGGTCCACAACACCACCAAGGCAGCAGCTCCTGAAGACCCAACCTCCCCTCTCCTTTGCTCGGCTCACGATGAACCTCCCAGCCACGTGCTTCCCTTTATATAGAGCAATGGCTGCAGAAACCCCTCCCCTCCCCAAAACTTATCCCCTGATTGGCTGGGAGGCAAGCAGCTTAGGCTTCACCACCCAGCAGGCTAGACTGAAGAAAAAACGCTTCATAATTTCTGACTCACTTCCTGAATTGGAAAAAAAGGGCAAAGTGGTTCAAAACTGTAAGGGACTTCTGGCTTCATACAAAGAGTCAGAAGTCCCTTCAGAAAGGTAATTTTTCCGACTTCATAACAAGTTCTGCAATATATGAACAAACCTAGCCATACCTAGTAGAAACTTGTGTGAAATGTTTCTGTGCCATGAGTATGAAGTATTCATTGCTGAGCTGCTAAGTAAGAGGACCGTATGTGTTCTCTGCAGAGTTTTTCCTTGCCATTTATCCTTCTTTCTGTAGTGTGTGAATTGGGGGCTCTGGGGAACCACATTAGAGCCTATGGAGGTCATAGATATATTAGACTATAAAATAGCTTGTTTCTCACCTTTTTGTTTCCAGTTTCTAGTACCTCTAGAAATAAAGGGGATGCTTACGTTTTATTGACAAGAAGGGATTCAAAAGACCCATAATGCTTACAAAGAAACAGCTGTTTCTTGCATCTGCAAAGACTCTACACCCTCCCTGAATGTGAGCAAGGCATGTGGGACATGTCAATAGGGTTTGATCAAAGCATTACATGGGGAAAACCTTGCTTATTATCTGGAAACAATTATTTTCTAATTGTTTTTTCAAAGGGGTGAATCTGTTGTTATTGAAATAACATAAATTGAGGGAAGGGGAAGATTGGAGAAAGGGATTTCGTGGCAATAAAGAGCCTCACAATATGGTTAGCTGTTTTAGCATTTGTTTTAATGTCATGCTTAAACAAGTTTGAACTTCACATCCGGGAGAGATGAAAGTGGGTGGAGAGAATGCAGCTTCACAAAACAAATGAGACACTACAGATATTACCAATAGGATTAATATCTGAAACACCAGCTTTGCCTAGGGATACATTTAATTTTCTCTCCTTCTTAATGTATTTCCAAGATCCTGGAGAGGATTTTTTTGCTTCTTTCCTCTCTCTTTTCATTAAACTCTTACAGGAAAAAATGACAGTTATTCTTTTAGAAAAATCAGAATAAAGTACAACAAAAGATTTACCAGATTGTCATAGTAGTATGTAAACCACATTGTAGGCATCCTAGACATGAATAGAAACACTATTTACTGCATGACATAATTCTATTCTCATCTCAAATGAAGCTTCAAGTTATCTGAAAGGTATATAAAATGAAAACACTTAAAAACCATCTTTCCACCCAGCTTTACAAGTGCATTTTACTGAGTAGTGAGAAAAATGTGCCTCGGCCAATGGATTTGAGGGAAGTGATGTCCTATGTGGAATGTCCTTCCTGGCCACAGAGGAAAAAACGTACCCTCGCTCAATCATTCCTATTTAAAAGATAAAATTAAAAAGTAATGGTCCATGTTTGCAAGAAGCTATTTCCCCTTTTAATTAAATGGGAAGTGCAAATTAGGAGGAGTCACATCCCTGTATGTGCAGTAAAGTCATCACATTTCAAAAGGATTTGTCCAGTAAGAATAAAGTCTACACAGGTATGCTCCTGTTCGTGTTCCAATGAACCTGTGGGCGTAACCCCCGGAGTCATACACTCCTAGACGGGGCCACAGAGGAGGTTCCAGACCAAGCGCAATCCAAAGACCTGAAGATCTCAACAGCAGATCAGGTGGAGGATATAATGGTACATGTTTCAATGGCTGTGAAGGCAGTAGAAGACAGCAACAGACTGAGACGCCACAGTCATCATGTTAACCATGTCACTGCTTGAGACCTCACTCTGTGAAGACTGTGTCGATTGGCTGTGCATCTGCTCCACACATTAAAAACCCTCTCACACAGATATCTTCCAAGAAAAAAATGTCTTAGTAAAGAAGGGTGTACCATGGGAGACACTTGTGATAAGATCCTTACACACCTATACAAAGTTGCACACTTTGTATAGGTGTATACTTTGCATAGAGTCTTAGCTCAAAGTATCTTTTCATAAAATTCTAAGTAAAATTGGAGGGGAACCTAAAGACTTACAAATTAAATTAAATTAAAGATTTACAAATTTGCTAACGAAAATCCAGACATTATAAAATTGTCTTGAGCTTACCACCATTCACTGATAATACATTGTCTCCGATATCTATTTTAACTGAGGAAAATATATATGTCAGCTTAAATGAAATAAGTTTATTTCATTTTCTCTAATCTGAACAGAGACATACTTCAGTGGGTTCTTCTCTAAGTATTTATCTAATCTCCTGCTTTGACTTTTATATTATTGCTATTTTGATACATTATATCTAATAAGATACAGTTGGGGGCTAAGCCCTAAATATTATATTTAGACTGAGCAATAACATTTTGAAAACATGTGAGTGACTGCTTGTGATTTAACATTTTCAATAGAAAAATAATGTGCTACTTCACCAGATTGTATTAAGAATACTTCCAGTACTAGTACCTGATCTTTTAACAGAGAAATTCTTTTTATGGATGATCTGTTATGCAGATCTTATCATTTATACAGACCACAAAATGACCAAATTTATCTTTCTCATAAGTAGTTCAAACGGGTACAAGAATAGTTCAAATGGGTACAAGAAGGGTCAGAGCTCCCAACCTCTGAGGATGCCTGCCATAGATGCAGGCGAAATGTCAGGAGACAATGCTTCTAGAACATGATTATACAGCCCAAAAAAACCTACAACAACCCACCACCACCACCACCATTTAAAATCTATAGGTTAATTTTTATAAATGACTACCTGTACGCACCACACGTTGCTGTTGCCAACCTTCCCTCCCTCTTTCTCTCCTTCCTTCCCCTTTTTTCTTTTCTTCTCTCCCTCTCTCCTTCTCTTCCTCTTTCCTTCCTCCCCCCTTTTCTTTCCATTCCTCTTTTTTCCCTTTCTTCCTTCTCTACCTATTCTTGGACTGCAACTCCCAGCAGTCATCCTGATGGATCTAGTATCTACCTATCTATTTATCTCTATCTAATCTGGAGGATTGCTGGGAGTTGCAGTCAAGGAATAGGAAATTGGAAATATGCAATGATTGGGATGCTCTCAAAGAAATCCAAGGAGAAGAAAGCTTGCATCTTGGAAGTAGTGTATTCGGATCATCCTCCTCTCCTAAAGGGCCTGGTCTAGGGGATGCTGGGAACTGTAGTCCAAAGGAGAGCATGGATATGCTATTGTGTATTTTGTTTGCTGGGGGAGTCATTTTTGCTTTTTTGGCTTTTAAGTCCCTTCTGCTGTGTTTTTCAGTGTTTTTGAGTGATGGTCACTCATTGGCCTGAGGTGTATTGTGTCCAAATTTCGTGTCAATTCATCCAGTGGTTTTTGAGTTATGTTAATCCCACAAACTGACATTACATTTTTATTTATATAGATTGTTAACATTTTATCCATCTTCATTTTTAACCTTATATTATATATATATATTATTGGTTATATTGATAACCATGGAGTTCATCATACAAATAAGACCCCACCCCCCATCTCGTTCCATTTCACTGCAATTGCCGCCAAAATGGCAGGTACATGGAGTGCTTCACCGTACCCCACACACCTTCCCTCTTTCCCTCATCACAAGAAAAGAATGGGACAAGGAAGTACCCAAACACTCGTTACCTTGTGTCCTTGGCAAGGAAGCATCTTGTGACACTTCCTCGCCACTTTGGGGATCAATAGGCAGGGCCATGTCAGCATCATGTGGTGGTGCTTGGCAGGCCCCACCCCCAAATTATACCAAGCAGCCAAAAGCCCCAAGTGTGATAAAGTGGAATGATTGAGCCTGTGCCTCCCAGCCAAATTCTTAACTGAATGTCTCCATATAATATTTCCAAATTAGATGACAAATACTGGAATAAATAGGCCTAATTCTGATCCCACATGCCTGTTTCAGTGTTATTGAGTATTTCCCTCTCCAAAATTGTGACTCTCAAGATTTCAGAGGAAGAAGTCATGAGTCTTAAAAAGGAATTGAACTGCTCTGCTGATGTGGTGTGTATACACCCTATAATTGGTTTGCTCTTCAAATAATTCCAGTGTCTCCCCACACCCACAAAGAATTATGGTATTTGTAGTTTGATGAAGGTGCTGAAAGTTCAGAATGTATTTCTGGCCTTCCTAAAATCCCCATACAGAGTGTGCCAGTTCCATGAATCTGAAGAAGCAGGAATGCTTGTTCTGAACTGTGAACGCTGAATGAATATTCAGTTATTAAAGTACATGGTGACAAGAGTTTAAGCCTGCCAGAAAATCATGTCTCTTAGCAATAATCCTTTGGATTTGTAATCCAAAAAGGTCTTCTAATTTTAGGGATGGAAATGAATTTAATTAGGTTCAGAATCCAATTTTGCACCTACCAAATCATTTTGCAAATTGTCACATGTATTTTATACTTTACATATTTTGATATTTCTAGATGTTACTAGAGGATGGTGATTGCAAACTTCATCAAGTTGCCCCTATCTTTACTCCCATAGTCCAAGCTTTGTTTTTAGTTGGTTATGGACAACATGGAGGGTCAAGAGGACATGACAATCCTTTTTTATTAACAAAAGATGTGTTCTATGTCTGAAACATTCACACACCTCATATTTGAAACACACATCAGGGACATGCCTTTATATTTGCTTATTTCATTACTGCATTTCATTACTAACCCTTATCTGGCCCGCAGAGGAGGAGCGCCCCACCCCCACAGTGCCCCTCCCTTGGCTGGCTCACGGTATCCGTCAGACCCGATGCTCCATGCAGTCATGCTGGCCACATGACCTTGAAGGTGTCTACGGACAATGCTGGCTCTTCAACTTAGAAATGCAGATGAGCACCACACCCCAGAGTCAGACACGACTGGAATTCATGTCAGAGGAAAACCTTTAACTAGGAAAATTGTGGAAGATCCAGGGTGGGAGAAAGAACTCTTGTCTGTTGGAGGTAGGTATTAATGTTTCAATTGGCCACCTTGATTACCATTTCATAGCCTGACAGTTTTTAGGGAGAGGTGATTAGCTGGCCCTGGTTGTTTCTTGTCTGGAGTTCCCCTGTGCTTGAGTGTTGTTCTTTATTTACAGTTATAATTTTAGAGTTTTTTAAATACTGGTAGCCAGATTTTGTTCAGACTAGAAATAGGAAGATTTCCCATTCTCTGCTCCTGGAATTACAGCCTAAAGAGGGCTAGAAAGAACCCCCCTCTAAGGGCCCTTCCACACAGCAAAATAAGATATGTGCAATGTGCATAGGATTTTTTAATTGATTTTTTAAAAAAAGCTATAGCCTGGCCCTCCAACAGTCTGAGGGACAGTGAACTGGCCCCGGTTTAAAAAGTTTGAGGACCCCTGGCATATGAGAACAAAACGTTCACATCCATATCCTGAATGAGACTAACAGAGAGATATCTTCTGTTATATCAGAATTGTTTTGCAGTCACTGGGTGTAGAGTTTTTTGTGCCGAACACCATAACCTATATCATTCCTACTTACCATATCAACTCAATTGTAATTCATATCTTTTTGGCTTAATTGTTTGGCCAAAAAGGAAGTGCACATTACATTTGATGGCACATTATAATTGCATGCCAAAAGGTGCCTCACTCTGATAGTAGAGCACCAAGTTCTCTCCCAAGCCATTTCTCCTTCATCTCTCAGCTGAGAGAGGAATGAGAAAGGGGCACCCCTTCTCTCCCCAGATCCCCTCTCTTTCAGCTGTGGGACGAAGAAGAAGGAATGCCTTTCTCCTCCCAGGCTGTTGCTCCTTTTCCTCCCCAAATCCCCTCTTCGCCATCTCTGGGATGAAGGAGAAGGAATGTATTTTCCCACTCAGTTCCTTGCTCCTTTGTCTTGGAGATGAGGTGAAAAGGAGCAGCCTTTTATGACATTTAAAGCCCTAGATGGTTCAGGTCCAGCTTATTTGACTCATTGCATCTCATTGTATGAACCTTCTCTCAGTTCCAAGTCCATCTCAAGCTTGGTTGGTGGAAATGAGAGAGCAGGCCTTCCTTCTCAGTGGCTGCTGCCCCTCAACTCTGGAACTCCCTTCTTCCCAGGGAAGCCAGAATGGCCCCCTACCTGCTGTCCTCCTGGCAGCAGGCTAAAACCTTTTTATTTAGACAGGCCTTTGAAGATGAGGGTTTTTAAGATCATTTTTGGGAGTGCTGTGGTTTTTAACTTTGAATTTGTTTTAAGGTTTTTAACTGGGAAATATGTATACTGTTTCCATTTAATCTTGTGTTAATGTTCATATATTTGTATATTTTAAATGGTTATGCTGATGCTTTCATGTTAAGCTGCTTTGAGCCCCCTTTGGGGGAGATAAAGCAGGGTATTAATAATAATAATAATAATAATAATAATAATAATGTTGATCCCAGTGGATACAGTGCCAAAAGACCTCGGCCTGCATTTAAACACAATCGGCTCTGACAAAATTACCATCTGTCAGCTGCAAAAGGCCACTCTACTGGGATGTGCACCCATTATTCACTGATACATCACACAGTCCTAGACACTTGGGAAGTGTCCGATGTGTGATCCAATACAACAGCCAGCAGAGTGATCTTGTTTGCTGTGTTCTCTGGGATGAAGAGGAAGAAATGCCTTTTCTCTCCCAGGTTCTAGCTCCTTTGTCTCAGAGATGAAGGAAAGGGGATCAGCCTTTGCCTCCTTTTCTCTTCCTTTTCTTTCTCCCCTTACTGCCTTCTTTCCTTCTCATTCTTCTCGTCCTCCTTTTGTGTACTCTATTGGAATTGGCTGCCTAGACTTTAAAATGCTTATAAGTTGCTACAAAAAATTATTCGCTTAGTAAGATGCTTCATTATATCTATCTACTTTGTGCCTAATTTATACTGTCCTTTAATGTCTGCTCAATAAATATGGTTGCCTTAAAGGGCAAAAACCTTTTGTTGCATCAGTGGTCTGATATGATGTAAGGCAGTTTCTTATGTTCTTGTAACACCAATTCTGTAACCATAAAAAGCACTCAATGCTTCAGTATTTTATAGAGGTTAATCATGTTTCTTTCAAACTGTGGAAATCTGCAGAGCTTTCTTCATCAAGAGGATATCTCATTCCAAATTCTCTTTTTAAAGTCATGTAATTCTTTCTTTTCTTTTCCTCTCCCATTCTTTTCCCATCTTTTCCTCCTTTCCTCCCTCCCTCCCGACTTCCTTCCTTCCTCTTTTCTTACCTTCTTTCTATCTTCTATCCATCTTCTCATTTCTTCTCATCCTCTTTTTCCTTTTCCTTCCATCTTCCCTTCTTCCAATTTCCCCCTACCTTCCTTTTCTTCCCATGTTTCCATCAAGGGTTATCTGATTCTCTGGTGTTATTTTTTATTTTTAAAGAAGGAATCTAAGTGTATAGCAACTGTAATGCACACCTTTGTGGAAAAATTACAAAGAGTGCATTTTTGCTGCTACACATTACATTTGCCAGCAAATCCTTTTTTGATTTCAGCATCTTGAAAACTGAGGTGTGCATTAGATTCAATTGCATATTAGATTCAAGTAAATATGGTAGTTACAGTGGGGAGAAAGTATTTAGCCAGATACCTATTGTACAAGTTCTCCCACTTAAAAAGATAAGAGAGGCCTGTAGTTGACATCATAGGTAGACCTCAACTATGAGAGACAACATGAGAAATCCAGAATATCACATTGTCTGATTTTTAACGAATTTATTTGCAAATTATGGTGGAAAATAAGTATTTGGTCCATAACAAAAGTTTATCTCAATACTTTGTTATATATCCTTTATTGGCAATGACAGAGGTCAAACGTTTTCTCTAAGTCCTCACAAGGTTGGCACACACTGTTGCTGGTCTGTTGGCCCATTCCTCCATATGATCTCCTCAAGAGCAGTGATGTTTTGGGGCTGTCGCTGGGCAACACGGACTTTCAACTC
The DNA here is from genome assembly GCF_037176765.1 of Anolis sagrei. Classification (NCBI taxonomy): domain Eukaryota; kingdom Metazoa; phylum Chordata; class Lepidosauria; order Squamata; family Anolidae; genus Anolis; species Anolis sagrei. Next base: position 142,666,401 of record NC_090022.1, read on the forward strand.
CCTTCAAAGGTTTTCTATAGGGTTGAGATCTGGAGACTAGTTAGGCCACTCCAGGACCTTGAAATGCTTCTTCGTTGCCCTGGCGGTGTGCTTGGGATCATTGTCATGCTGAAAGACCCAGCCAGGTTTTATCTTCAGTGCCCTTGCTGATGGAAGGAGTTTTGCACTCAAAATCTCACAATACATGGCCCCATTCATTCTTTCATGTATACGGATCAGTCGCCCTGGTCTCTTTGCAGGGAAACAGCCGCAAACCACTCCCATGCTTCATAGTAGGTATGGTGTTCTTTGGATGCAACTCAGCATTTTTTCTCCTCCAAACACAACGAGTTGTGTTTCTGCCAAACAGTTCTACTTGGTTTCATCTGACCATATGACATTCTTCCAATACTCTTCTGGATCATCCAAATGCTCTCTAGCAAACTTCAGTGAGCCCCAGACATGTACTGGCTTAAGCGGGGGGGGGGGGGGGGGCACATCTGGCACTGCAGGATCTAAGTCCCTGCAGTAGTGTGTTACTGATGGTAGCCTTTGCTACGTTGGTCCCAGCTCTCTGCAGGTCATTCACTAGGTTCCCCCGTGCAGATCTGGGATTTTTGCTCACTGTTCTTGTGATCATTTTGACCCCACGAGGTTAGATCTTGCATGGAGCCCCAGATCAAGGGAGACTATTAGTGGTCTTGTATCTCTTGCCTATTGCAGATTCAGTCTTCCCAGTCTGGTGCAGGGTGATAATTTTGTTTCTGGTGTCCTTCGACAGCTCTTTGGCCTTCACCATAGTGGAGTTTGGAGTGTGACTGCTTGAGATTATGGACTGCTGTCTTTTATACTGATAACAAGTTCTAATAGGTGGCACTACTACAGGTAATAAGTGGAGGACAGAGGAGCCTCTTACAGGTCTGTGAGACCCAGAAATCTTGCTTGTTTGTAGGTGACCAAATACTTCTTTCCCACCATAATTTGCAAATAAATTTGTTAAAAATCAGATGATGTGATTTTCTGGATGTGTTTTCTCATGTTGTCTCTCATAGTTGAGGTCTATCTATGATGTCAATTACAGGCCTCTCTCATCTTTTTAAGTGTGAGAACTTGTACAATTGGTATCTGACTAAATACCCCCCCCCCCCCCCACCAGTATATGTATGCTCAGTAAGGGGATTCCGGTGGCAATGGCTATTTATGCTACCTGTTGTAGGCAGGAGCACAAATCTATAATAGGGTCAACTAAAATAGAATTCTTTTTTCTCCAAAATCAAACTTTTTGTTATTGTTGTCACTGCTGCAATATAACAGTAAAAGCCTATGTTTCCAACACTTTCCAAATGCTGATGTTGCTAAATGGGGTACAGAAAGAAAAGGGGAGCTGGCCAGATGTAAAAAGAGTTTCTTGATCAGATACTTTGCTAAATAAATATACCTGTGTTCTTTATCCATATTACAGTGAATTTGTAGAGTAATCTTATCAAAAATCAGTTACATGAAACACTTTAAAGAGGCTGCAGAAAAATCATTACTTTTTTTTCAAAGTAAATTATTATAGTGTGTATTTACTTTCAAGTATGAAATGTATTTTAAATAAGCATTTTCTTCCTTTTGGCTTGATGCTGTCAGGAAGTCGATATTCTAGGGCAAAGGTCCTGTGCTCTCTGCTTCTGGGTTGCAACAACAGGGAAGCTAGTTCAAGAAGCTGATAAGTAGCTGCATTTTCCAGTAGTCCAAAGACAAAAAAAATAAAAGTAACCCCCTGAAATGCTGCCTCTACTTCTTGGCAAAGCCTTCTCATTTTATACTATCTTAAAGAACATTGGCAGTCACATTTGGCTCCATGTCTCTGCTTACATTTTGCAACTTGAGGATTGCCCGACTCTTTGTTATTCCTTCCTCTCATATCACCTGTCTGCTCTGGAGGCTCATACTGAAATCCATCCCGGTACATGGCACTGCAGCTGAATAAAATTTCCTGTGGTTTCCTAGGGAACCAGCACTTAGATATATACGTGCAGTTTGCTTGGAGGAAAGGACAGGACAAAATGGAAGGCGATAAAGAGGAGGAAATAGCACAGATCAAAAACTAGAAAATGACAATGGCACAATGCTTAATAACTTCTTTTCTCTTAAAAAATATAATTTCTTTCTTAACAATTGAACCAATCAATTTGATGGGTAACACATGAACGAATCAATAAATAAGAAGTAAAGTATGATTTCTATTATTTGTAGGATCATATCTTTGTTGCTAGAGAGGACAAAATATGTCCTTTCTAGATATTATCTAGGCTCCTTCTATATGACTATGGTAGGCTGTTTGAAATTGTGGGCACTGGAGCCCAAAACACCTGGAGAGCCGAAGTTTGCCCATGCCTGGTCTATGGCATTCTGGGGCCAGAAGACCTTCTTTTCACTACTATCCATGATTTTGTATATACACAAAAAGTCCCCAGTGTATGTGGTTGGGAGGGGGGGATACTATATGTGGAGCATTGTGGAAAACAGGAGGGCTGATGGATACACAGCTGGGATGGGGTGCAAAGGTCTCCTCCTTGATCATAGCTTGTCTGTATAAGGTAAAAGAGAAGGGCAGGCTTTGCTGTAACTGGGAAAAATCTAGAATGGGATAAGGTGACACACAAAGGTCTTTCTCTTCCTCCTGATTATTCCCTCCAAAGTTTTTGTTGGTGGTGGTATAAGGGGAAGAAGCAAAACTTTGTAAAATGCATTGTTCAAAATTGCAGCATGGAGAGGTTTTCAGATTATTTATTTTTAAGTGTTTTCGTCTCAAAGAGCAACAAACCATTAGATGTTAGCCAATGGATACTAGTCCTTGGGGGTGGGGGTGCTTGCTTTACCTGTTCATGCAAGGAGGTGCTGAGGCAGAAAGTGGAAAATAAGAGATGGAGTGCTGGACACAAGCTTTTAATAGGTCCCCCTGGCCTTTGCATCAAATTGTTCCTGAGACATTTATCTCACTGAACATAAGGAGAAGCCGATTCATTTTGTGCCAATTCGAAAACATATCAGGATGGATAGACTTGGTTCTCAAGGTAGCAAATGAATTCCACAGAGGCTACTACTGGGCAATGGTGCTATTTCATTCTAATCTGTCCCGGTATGGAAGAATAATCATGAAAAAATATATTATCAAACACTTTGATTTCTCTGATTTAGAGGACTCAGAGACAGACTTTGAATCGTGACAATGCTTGTAATCCATTGACTTGTAAGGACGAGTTGAGAATTTCATCTTGTTTGTTATATGAATATAAGCTGTTGACATCTTCCTTATTTTAAACATTGATGAAAATAATGGTTTTCTGTGCATTACAGAATCTAGAATGAGATTTGCCAAAAAATACCTCAAGGGTATGTCTAGGTAGCAGGGGACTAATCAATTCTCTGAGAGGGGTAATTAATTACTTCTTCTGCTAGTTTCCTTCCTGGTGCACTGATACACAGCTCTGTGGAAATGAGAAGAAAACTACAGAGCACTTTGAGACCATGTTCTGTGTTCAATATAATCACCATCCTGGTCTGAATTTTTTCCTTGAATGACAATCTAATCACCTGTGCAGCAAAAGTGGTTTCTGCCAAACCGATTCCATGTTGCATTAAAATAGCAATGTAGATGTGTTCTAGATGTACCCCAACAAAGAAGACAGATTCTATGTAGCATTTTTTTCAGGATGAATATGTTTTTTATTTACATATTCAAAAAAAACAATGAAACAAATCAATATACATGTATTTGTATACAATATTTCCTAACATCTAGTCAATATTCATGTTTGGTTATACTTTTCCTTCCTCCCACCCATACCAATTTAGTGACTTTCCGTCCCTTGGGTTGGAGACATCCATATATAATTTCGCTCTTCCTTCCTATTATATTGTTTTTCTATTCTTCCTTCTCGCCTGATATTTATTATAATTTCCCTATTACACAGATTCTAAGAGGTTAAATTATGAAGACTTCCATGACAACATTTTCTTATTAATTTTATGCCCCCTCCCCAAATCATTCCAGAAGGATAACATATCCTTGTTTCTGTCCATACTTTCTTTCAAATGCAGAGACAAAATTTAAATCCCCCCCCCACCCTTTTAAAATTGAGGGAAAGTTGGAATGCCACATTTCATGGGTTATATTTATTTTCTACTTCCTTCCAAAGGAGCAAATATTGTGAACACTTCTACCAGTGGCTGCTGGTGGTTGCCATGTCAGTGGAATGCAGAAGCTTCTTTAAAATCTGGTTCTAAAAAGACAGACTGACCTATTTATTGACTTGCAAGGACCAGCGAGTGAAGTCATCATAGAGGTGACACCAAGTCTTTTTCACACTGAATGTTTACAGCATTTTGATACCACTTTAATTGCCATGGTTGTATCTTACTGAATGTTAAGATCTGCAGTTTGGGAAAGCTATATAGAAATCTCAATCAGAAGAATGGGAGGAAATTTGGAAGAAAAAACTAAAATACAGTTATGCAAATGCTTACTTACTTACTTACTTAGGCGATCCCTCGTTGGACGAGTAAGATGGTCTTCCATCATGGGTTTCCTTGTGGGTCCGCATGTGGCTGTGGAGCCCTATTCTTGCTCTGCATCTTCTTCCGCAGTGAGGGCATTGGTTTCCAGGTGGAAGGCGGTCCCGGTCGGGGTTGGCTTGACGCGCCTTCCTCCTGGCACGTTTCTCTCTTTCACCCTCCACTCGTGCCTCCTCGAATTCTGCAGCACTGCTGGTCACAGCTGACCTCCAGCTGGAGCGCTCAAGGGCCAGGACCTCCCAGTTCTCAGTGTCTATGCCAGAGTTTTTAAGGTTGGCTTTGAGCCCATCTTTAAATCTCTTTTCCTGTCCACCAACATTCCGTTTTCCGTTCTTGAGTTCGGAGTAGAGCAACTGCTTTGGGAGACGGTGGTCAGGCATCCGGACAACGTGGCCGGTCCAGCGGAGTTGATGTTGGAGGACCATTGCTTCAATGCTGGTGGTCTTTGCTTCCTCCAGCACGCTGACGTTTGTCCGCTTGTCTTCCCAGGAGATTTGCAGGATTTTCCGGAGGCAGCGCTGATGGAATCGTTCCAGGAGCTGCATGTGACGTCTGTAGACAGTCCACGTCTCACAGGCATATAGCAGGGTTGAGAGGACAATAGCTTTATAGACAAGCACCTTGGTCTCCCTACGGATGTCCCGGTCCTCAAACACTCTCTGCTTCATTCTGGAAAATGCTGCACTGGCAGAGCTCAGGCGGTGTTGTATTTCGGCGTCGATGTTGACTTTGGTGGAGAGGTGGCTGCCAAGGTAGCGGAAATGGTCGACATTTTCTAATGTTACGCCATTAAGCTGTATCTCTGGCATTGGAGAGGGGGCGGCTGGTGACTGCTGGAACAGCACTTTGGTTTTCTCGATGTTCAGTGACAGGCCAAGCTTTGTGTATGCTTCTGCAAAGGTGTTGAGAGTGGCTTGTAGATCTTTTTCTGTATGCGCACAGACGACATTGTCATCAGCATACTGGAGTTCTATAACAGATGTTGTTGTGACCTTGGTTTTGGCTTTCAGTCTGCTGAGGTTAAATAGCTTGCCGTCTGTCCGATAGATGATTTCCACTCCGGTGGGAAGCTTCCCATCAACAAGGTGTAGTATCATGGCGATGAAGATGGAGAATAAAGTTGGGGCAATAACACATCCCTGTTTGACACCCGATTCCACCTTAAATGGGTCACTTTGGGAGCCATTGCTATCCAAGACTGTTGCCATCATGTCATCATGGAGGAGCCGCAGGATGTTCACAAATTTGCTTGGGCACCCGATTTTTTGGAGGATGGTCCAGAGAGCGCTGCGATTCACTGTGTCGAATGCCTTTGCAAGGTCGATGAATGCCATGTACAGAGGTTGGTTTTGTTCCCTGCATTTTTCTTGGAGTTGTCGTGCAGTGAAGATCATGTCCACAGTTCCTCTGGAGGGGCGGAAGCCGTTCTGGGATTCTGGGAGGGTGTCTTCTGAGAGGGGCAGAAGGCGGTTTGCAAGGATTCTTGCGAGGATTTTCCCAGCGGAGGTTAGAAGGGAGATACCTCGATAGTTTCCGCAGTCTGTTCTTTCCCCTTTTTTGAAGAGGGTGATGATGGTGGCATCCTTGAAGTCTGCTGGGATTTTCTCGGTCACCCACACTTTTTCTATGAGCTGGTGGAGTTGGTGTGTCAGCGCAGGTCCTCCCTCTTTAAAGATTTCAGCAGGGATCCCATCCGGTCCGCTGGCTTTGTTGTTCTTTTGTTGGCTGATGGCATTGCTGACTTCTTCCAAACTAGGCAGTGCTGCAAGCTCATCCCTGGTTTGTTGTTGCGGGATTTGTGAGAGGACCTCTTCGGCCACACTGGAGCTGCGGTTTAGGAGGCTTTGGTAGTGTTCTTTCCAACGTAGTGCAATTGACTTTTGGTCCTTCAGGAGTTTGGTTCCGTCTGATGAGCGTAGAGGCTGTATGCCATGGTTTCTTGGCCCATAGATGACCTTTGTGGCTTTGAAAAATCCTTGAGCATTATGGGTATCTGCCAGGTGTTGGATTTCTTCAGCCTTCTTTGTCCACCAGATGTTCTTGAGTTCTCTTGTCCTTCTTTGGACCTCAGCTTTTGCACTGGCGTAGATCTTTTTCTTAGCAGCACAGTTGATGTCTCTCTGCCATGTTTGGAAGGCTTTCCTTTTCTTGTCGATTAGCTGTTGGATCTCGATGTCATTTTCGTCAAACCAGTCTTGATGTTTCTTGGCTTGGTATCCAATAGATTCTTCGCAGGCTTGGATGATGGAGGTCTTCAGTTTGTTCCAGTGTTCCTCAACATTTTCGGGGTGTACTGTGGGTAGATGGTCCTTGAGTGCTGTTTGGAGATGGGCTCGCCTGGAGGGCTCTTGAAGGGCTTGGGTGTTCATTTTGCGCCTTGTCTTTCTTCCTTGGAGTCTGCGCTTGGGGGCAATCTTGATAGCCATCGTGGATCGGATTAGCCTGTGGTCGGTCCAGCAGTCGTCAGCACCTGTCATGGCTCTTGTGAGGAGTATGTCACGGCGGTCTCTGGCACGTGTGATTACATAGTCTAAGAGGTGCCAATGCTTTGACCGTGGGTGCTTCCATGATGTCTTGAACTTGTTTTTCTGGCGGAAGAGCGTGTTGGTGATGACAAGGTTGTGCTCCGCACATTTGGTGAGAAGCAGGATGCCATTCGAGTTGCTGTTTCCAACCCCGTCTTTTCCTATGCTGCCTGGCCACAGGTCGAAGTCTCGCCCGACTCTTGCATTGAAGTCCCCCAGGAGAATGATTTTGTCCTCCTTAGGTATCCCCGATAGGACGTTGTCCAGCTGACAGTAGAATTTCTCCTTGATGTCTTCATCAGCGTCTAGTGTTGGTGCATAGGCACTTATGATGGTTGCCCGTTGGTTTTTGGCAAGATCAATTCGGAGGGTTGAGAGTCGTTCGTTGATGCCAGTGGGTGCTTCGGACAGATGTTTCACCAGATCGTTCCTGATGGCAAAGCCAACTCCGTGCAGTCTTTGGTCTTCTTCGGGCAGTCCCTTCCAGAAGAAGGTGTAGCCTCCTTTTTCTTCCTTCAGCTGTCCCTCTCCTGCTCTCTGGGTCTCCTGAAGGGCTGCTATGTCGATGTTGAAGCGTCCCAGCTCCCTTGCGATGATGGCAGTTCTGCGTTCGGGGCGTTCACTGTCACTGTTGTCCATCAGAGTCCGTACGTTCCACGTACCGAAGTTCATTTTTCTTTTTTGGCCGCAGGATGGTGACCCCACTGGACGCGGCAGTCCAGTCAGGGATAAGTGAGGCAGACTATGTTTAGGGCACCTTTTCTAGCCCCCTCCCCGTGTGGGGTGAGCAGAGTGGGTCCTCAATAGGGCTGCTCAGTCGCGGATACAGCTGCCGAACTACTCAACTGCCTCGGACCTTGAGGTAGAACGACTGAGTCCGTACCCACCGCCCATGTGCCAGTCTGTGACTAGGGGCTTCCAGATTTCACAGTCCTGCCCCCGTCGCCACTCGCTGATCGCCATGGGACTTTGGTTGCTTGGTTTTTATTTTCTTTGGAAGACGCCTGTGCGTGGGTTTTTTTAATGTGTGGAGGTCAGTGCACAACTGAACAACACACAGTCTTCACAGATGAGGTTCCACTGGTGATGTAGTTTAACACAATGACCGTGGCTTCTCAGTCTGTTGCAGCCTTCTTCCGCCTTCGCAGCCGTTGTAACATGTGCCATGTTATCCTCCGCCTGCTCCGCCGTTGAGGTCTTTGGGTCTTCGGACTGTGCTTGGTCTGGGACCTCCCCCGCGGCCACTCCTGGGAGTGCACGACTCCAGTTGTTGTGCCCACAGGTTCATCGGAACACGCAAGCCCCCTCACCACGACAAGGTGACAGTCCATTGAGGGGGTATGCAAATGACCTAAAGGAGAATTGGGTAAAGACAGCATACCGATGGTCAGGCCCGTATCCAGGATTTTGATTCGGGGGGAGCTGAGTTTGATTCGGGGGGGGGGGGCTGAGTCTGAGCGAAAGAGGGTCTACCCTAGCAAACCTTTTGTATCGTTACCCCAATACCCCCATGCTTATGGGATATATTGAACATGGTGATCAGATCATGATATGAATAAACACAACAGTTTAAATACAGTAAGGCCTTCTCGCGGACCACCATGAGAATTTCGGGGGGGGGGGCTGAAGCCCCTCAAGCCCCCCCCGGCTACATGCCTGCTGATGGTATATGACTCCAAAGAAATTGGGAAAGAGCTACAATAATACAAGTACAAATTGCTGGAAATGCAAAGAAAAAGAAGGCTCATATTTCCACATGTGGTGGACTTGTGACAAAGCTAAAGAATATTGGAAAGGGGTACAGAAGGAATTACAAGAAATACTGAAGATAAATATCCCGTGGAAAGCAGAATTATTTTTATTAGGAATGCATGACTTAGAAATAGAGAAAAACATGGATAAACTTTTATTTCTAATGACAACTGCAGCAAGGATCTGCTACGCAAGAAGATGGAAACAAAAAGAAACACCAGATGAAGACGAGCGATTAACAAAGATACTCAAGATCAAAAATATGGATAGGCTTATTTTTCTGATGTCAAGGAACAAAGGAATAAATATGAAAGAAACAAATTGGGGAAAAATTACTGAATATTTCAAACAAAGAAATAAAAAGATTTTGATTCAGCAAAAAAAAAGAATTAGACACATACAAAAAGTAAGAAGTCAAGTTGGGAGGAGAAGACAAGAAAGGAAATATGACGTTGGGAAGATACCAGGAAGTCAACACAACTTTCAAGTCTTTGTTTTTTGGTTTTTTTGGTTTTTTTTTGGGGGGGGGGTTGTTGTTTTTTCCTATTGATTATTATTAATTTCTCTCCCTTCTCTTGCTTTTTCTTTGTCTTTATTTCTTCTCTTATTTTAATTGAAAATCAAATATTCAATAAAGATTTTTTTAAAAAAAAAAAAAAAGAAAGAAATCGCAATCAGTATCTCTGGTGTCTTCACAAACAGGCATGTAGCCGGGGGGGGGGGCTTGAGGGGCTTCACCCCCCCCCCCCCCGAAATTCTCATGGTGGTTTGTGAAGACACCAGAGATACTGATTGAGATTTCTTTCTTTTTTTTTTTAACCCCCCCCCCCCCCCGAAACGAAATCCTGGCTACGGGCCTGTTCACAAACTTTAAATTTCAAGACTTTGTAGCATGGAAACATGCTAGTTAAAGTTATATCAAAGTGATATAAACATATATTATGTGACAGACCTTAGAAACATCTTAGATTGAAGTTCACACATTAAGTTTCCAGTTCTATATCCTAATAGATATATAAAGGCTAATGAAGACAATACATTAAATCCATACACCAATGACTTTGTGTGACATGCCATTGTGAAATAAAAAAATGATAGAAAAATATCAAAATATCACAGCTCCTCAGGACAGATGTCTTTCACTTCATCTTTACGTGGGTTAGAAGTATATAAACATGGCTGATCACAGTCTGGAAAAAAGATGCAAATGTTGAAAAACCTTAGTAACATTTTGGATATTAATTTATTCCATGACCTCTTTGTAGCGTGGGACAGATGGAAACTGAAAATTTCATGCACTAGCTATTTCCTTCCTAACAAAAATATGTCTTCACTGGAGCTCCATTAGCCTTTTAACTACTAATATGATTTCACACCATAAAATAGAGAAAAATATGCTTCTTAGGGGAACTGCTGCATTTTATTATATGTTATACCTATTTTATATATCTATATATTCCAGGTCACGTGAAAACCACTGGTCTATCTAAACATTAGAAAGAACTTTCCGATGGTAAAAGCTGTTTTTAAAAGGAACAAACTACTCCAGAAAGTGGTGGGCTCTCCTTTGTTGGAGATCTTAGATATAAAATTTTCAGGGAAGCTACAGCTGCAACTTCTTGCATGGTCCGTTGTCTGAACTAGATATCCCTCAGGATCCCTTCTGATTCTGTAATTCTATTATTCTGTTTCCACTGATATCGGTGAATGGTTGTGGGTATGCATTTGAGTGTTCTTGTATGCTGTTGCATACTGGATGTAAGGTGTTCTTGATTAGTCTGGCGTGTGATCCACCACCAATTTTCAGATGTGGCTCCCAAAATACTTGCCCAAAAGCAATTCAGCCACCGGCTTCTCTTGTTTTATTTTGGTAGATGCCTCCTTGAAAAGTGGCAGCTCACTGATGTGTCAGTGTTTTACCCCATCTGGCAAATTGTTGGACCCTGTTAGAGCAAAGAACCAGAAAAGGTCAGGATAAGGAACAATGACAGGTTGTAGGCATAAATTTATCTTTGCGCTTGCAGTCAACATCTTTTGTAGACTTTGATTCTGTTTTTTAAAAGAAAAAAATTCTCTCAGAACTGCTAGAATAAATGAAGACCTTCTTGAAGATAAATACAATAAATTATTAGCCCCCGAGGCCAAAGAAAATAAATAGGAAAGCCTTCTCAGTAGTAAAGAAAATAAATTAAACATAAAAAGATACATTTCAGTTACAAAGATTTCTCTCACTGTCTCTCCCTCTCTTTCTTTTTAAATTCTGAGAGGAGTCGGATAAGATTCCAAGGTCTCAGCCAGGAACACAGTGGGTTGGGAAGCGTTGTTTCTTCCTTGCAAATCCCATTTCACGCAGTGAAATAGACTATCTAGATTTCAAAGTACTTGATGCTTTTGTCACTTTTCTCTCCTTCGCTTTTGCCTTTTTTCCCTGCAGTAAATGGTTCCCTATCTCTCCCCCCAACCCATTCCACCTTTCCTGAAATTTATGCCAGTGTGCCATTTCTCTCAAAGGACACTTTGCATATAAGAAGTAAAATTGTGTTATTCCATCTCTCAGGTTGTCAGGGTGAGGATATTCCGATTTATCATATGCTCCTTTTCATCAGTGCTCTTCCCAAATTGTTCATAGTAGTGCCTGATAGACTGTTGATGGTATGTATGTTTCTATTTTATTTCCCAGAAGAACACAAAGAGTAGTTTTCAGAATTTTGGCAACCTAATGACATACACACGGCATCATATTAATGGCTTCCAGAGCCTGCACATCAGATTCATGTTATAGTTTAGTCTGAATTATGCACCAAAAAAAGTTCAGAAAAGACCACATTTGCATTCTGATGGCTGCAATTGTGCAATGTGACACATATTTATTCAGAAGTAAAACCCAAGCTTTTCAGTGTGGCTTATTCCCAGGCAATCTACACTATCCAAAGATTTATCAATATGCAGACTGGGAGAAGTCTTTGGATATTTTCTCCCATGATAGTTCACTTTTTTTCCACTTTCCCTCCTTTCATTTGCTAGAGTTATTATGCTAGATGACTGGCCAAATTTAACCTAGTGCCCATTTGGACCGTCATCTGTTCTGGGTTCCAAATATCCATAAGTAAAAGCTAGTATTGAGCCTTGGTAGAAGTAGCATTATAGGGCACACAGTGTAGAGTCATTCAGTTCAGCTGTTTAGTATCAAACAAACTCACCCTGTCTTTGAGTGGATTTAATTTTTTTTACTTTGTATGCCCTTATTGTATAGTTACCCTCTTTCAGTCTTGCCTTGGTGAGGGAGAAAAGCAGGGTAAAAATCAACTCAAATAAATACCACTACTACTGCTGCTGCTACTACTACTACTACTACTAATAATAATAATAATAATAATCCTCAGTTCTTGTGGGTTTTTTCGGGCTATATGGCCATGTTCTAGAGGCATTTCTCCTGACGTTTCGCCTGCATCTATGGCAAGCATCCTCATTATATTCTGCCCTCTCTCCCCAGAGGAACTCAATGCAGATTCCAAACATAAAAGGCAAACATTCAATGCCCGAATACAACAATAATACATGCATAACAAAGGATGATGATGATTTAGCCAAGAATGAAGTTACATATATATGAATGACATTTATGACCCAGCCTCTCTCAGTTCTAGTTTTCTGAATCAGTAGCACAACTCTGCAAAATAAAATACTCCAGCTTTTGGAGAAAAGTCCAGATGAAGTCTATTTTACAGAGCTTCTTGTACAAAAAGCAATAAAACCATTAGTGAAAGAGAAAGAACACAAAGCAAGATGAAACCTGCAGTACAATTATAACGTTTCAATTTTTCCCCCTTGGGGTAGTAATATTATACAAAATCTAGTTTGATTTTATAAAATTATCTCACATCCTTATGTAAAAGCAGATAAACCACCACATTATTTTGTCTCTTTCTCTCTTCTTTGTTTCCTTGCCTTTCCCTAAATTTTACTTATCTCCAACCAAGAATCATCCAGCTAGGTTAGCTTTTAATCATTTCTATAATGTTGTCTGATTTTATGTTTATTGATGTTTGATATTGCTTGTTTTTCATTGCTTATTTTAACCTGTTTTGTTGGGCATGTCCCTTTGTAAGCCACCCTGAGTCCCTTCGGGGAGATGGAGGAGGGGTATAAAAATAATAATAATAATAATAATTATTATTATTATTATTATTATTATTATTATTATTAGAAACACAACAAGTTGAGTCCACAGCAGACACTCTACTGGCTGTTGTATTGGATCACATGTCAGACACTTCCCAAGTGTCTAGGACTGTGTAATGTATCGGCAAATTATGCATGCAGATCCCAGTAAGGTGGCCTTCTGCATCTAGCAGATGGTAATTTTGTCAGCGCTGATTGCGTTTAAGTGCAGGCCAGTCTTTAGGCACTGCACCCAGTGTGCCAATCACCACTGGGACCACCTTGACTGGCTTGTGCCAGAGTGTTTGCAGTTTGATCTTTAAATCCTCATATCGTGTCAGCTTTTCCAGTTGTTTCTCTTCAATCCTGCTGTCACCTGGGATCGCAATATCGACAATCCATACTTTGTTTTTTAACATGATCATGACGTCAGGAGTATTGTGCTCCAATACTCTGTCTGTCTGAATTCAGAAGTCCCAGAGTAGCTTGACGTGTTCATTCTCTGTAACTTTTTCAGGCTTGGAATCCCATCAGTTCTTTGTCGCAGGCAGATGGTATTTGTGACACAAGTTCCAATGAATTATTATTATTATTATTGTTAGGTAAAGGTTTTCCCCTGACATTAAGTCCAGTTGTGTCTGACTCTGAGGGTTGGTGCTCATCTCCATTTCTAAGCCGAAGAGCCAGTGTTGTCCATAGACACCTCCAAGGTCATGTGGCCAGCATGACTGCATGGAGCGTCATTACCTTCCCGCCAGAGCGGTACCTATTGACCTACTCACATTTGCATGTTTTTGAATTGCTAGGTTGGCAGAAGCTGAGGCTGTTAATCCGAATGGATTCTCCCCTATGAACCATCAAGGTTGTTAAGATCTTCTGGAGGGGCCATGCTCTTGGTCCCACCACCCTCACAATTGCGTCTGGTGGGGATGAGGGACAGGACCTTTTCAGTGGTGGCCCCTTGGCTCTGGAACTCTCTCCCATTGGAGATTAAAACTGCCCCTTCTCTCCTGACCTTTAGAAAGTTGGTGAAAACCTGGCTCTGGAATCTTGCATTTGATGAGTGAGTCAATAACTCTTGACCACATGGATGGATGGTGATGAATTGTGATTTCATTTTGACGACTTGGCCTTATGTAATTATATGATTGTATTTTAAGGTGCTTTATATTAGTGTATTATGGGATGTGATGTTTTAAACTATTGTGTATGAATCCTCTGTTGTAAACCGACCTGAGTCCCTTGTTGGAGGTGAGAAGATTGGTATATAAAAGTTCTAAATAATAATAATAAATAATAATAAAGGTCAAGTCCAGGATTAAGATTTTAAAAAGGCCAGTTCATTAACACATTTATTGTGGCATGTTTATGGTAATGCAAGTCCTAATTATCTTATCTGGAACCTGAGCAGGGTCATCATGGCTAGTACTTGGATGGAAGACTGCCAAATGCCCAGTGCTGTAGACCATGCTTTCCAAAGAAGGAACTGGCAAAACCATCTCTGATTATTCCTTGCCTAAGAAAACCATATAAATCCATGTGGTCTACAGATGTCTTTTAGGCATATACAGATACAGAGAAAAATGTTGTCCATACAGGAGTTCCAGAGCATGTATGTGAGGTTAAACTGTCTACCCACTTAACTTCCAAAACTGGGAAGATCTAGAATATGCCTTTGGGCTAAACAAGATAGTTCACTTGATAGATATCTTTATTCATGCAATTCTTCCTGTACTGCTAAACCTCAAAGCTAAAACATCCCTTTCTGTTCCAAAGAGGACATTTTATTGGAGCATTCCAGCTACATGAGTGGGAGGATTCCCTTTGATATTGCTGGAGAGAGAGAGAAAGATAAGCCTGCCCTTTGGTAAAATTCACTCATTTCCCTTGTCTGTAATCAATTAAAAGCCAAAGATGGCAAGTAGCTAGACATGTTACATATGAAAAGAAGATCTAATTTGTCTCTTGGGTGAAAACATAAGAGAGAAGGGAGGCTGATCAGGAAGCAGGTAGTCCACATAACATCAAAGTCCCATGCTGTTTGAGTTGTAAAGAGTAACATCCAAGAAACTAATGCAGATAGCAAGTGCTGTTCTGCTTAAGAGTTCTTAAACTGTTGGATTTTGCCATACCCTCAGTAATATCAGAATTTGAGATCCTATAGGCTAGTGGTTCTCAACCTCTGGGTCCCCAGAAGTTTTGGCCTTCAATTCCCAGAAATCCTAACAGCTAGTAAAGTGGCTGGGATTCCTGGGAGTTGTGGGCCAAAACACCTGGGGACCCAGAGGTTGAGAGCCACTGCTTAGACCAGGGGTCCTCAAACTAAGACCCGGGGGCCGGATGTAAGACCCGGGGGCCGGATGTAAATGACCTCCAAGGTCATTTACCCGGCCCTCGCACAGGATCAACCTAAGTCTGAAACGACTTGAAAGCACATAACAACAACAACAATCTTATCTCATCAGCCAAAAGCACGCCCACATTTCCCATTGAAATACTAATAAGTTTATATTTGTTAACATTGTTCCTCATTTTAATTATTGTATTGTTTTTAAGTGCTTATTACACTACAAATAAGATATGTGCAACGTGCACAGGAATTCATGTTTTATTTTTCAAATTATAATTCGGCCCTCCAACAGTTTGAGGGACTGTGACCTGGCCCTCTGCTTAAAAAGTTTGTGGACCCCTGGCTTAGACCATGGATATCAGTTCTATAGACCATATATACTGATTGTGAGAGTCCTCACCTGGCGAGTCCGACTAACTGTAATATTTCCACAATATAAGACTCACCAGTAGAAGGCAAAATGACAGAGGCTTTATTCAATCAGCAGAAGGGATGCAAGTAGAGCAACGGGTGCCAAAATGTATGTGCGTAAAGATGTCGTGAGACATAATGTCGAGACCCAGGCGGACCAACGAGGCAGAACAGCAGCTTAAGGGTTAACAGAAGGTGTTTAATGGCAAATTAACAAGTCAAAAGGCTCTTATCAGCAGAGGTTGTAAACAAAGGAGTCTGCTGCAGGCAGGAATGTAAACAAACAGCAGCCCAGGCAGTCTGGGCAGGAAAAGGAAAGCAGGCAAACAGTTCACAGTAAGAACAGAATATAGGCAGTCCAAAAATCACAAGGCAATAAACAGTATGAGGAGTGGTCCAACGTCAGCACAGGAGACAGGCAGAAGCCTAGAATAGTCAAGACGGTCCAAGGGTCAGGGCAGGAGACGAGACTCATGGTTCCAAGCCAGGCAAAGTCGTCAGCATGATCACGGAAACACGGTTCTGGTTGCAAGGACTCAAGGCAAGAGTTAACAGCAGGATACACAGGTACACGACACTTTGAACTCTGCAACATAATGGACCCCAAGCTACTCCTTAAATCCCATCAGAATCACTAGATTCGCTTCCAGGTGCATCTAGTTCCATAGGTGAACTGCGTTCTCTCCATTGTTGCCAATCTGCGCTCCGGGCTGCATCCTGAGAAGCAGTATCCGAAACCCATGTGTCTGTGAACCCTTGGAACTAATCGCTGGAAGTTGGAGCATTAATCACATCCAAAACGTCCTGGACCCTGGTCCAGTCCAGCTCTTCATCATCACTTTCAGTCCCGTCGCTATCTGCTATATCTTTAAGACGCTTGGAAATGGATTCCTCATCACTGTCTGAACTGCGTGCTACTCGCTTTACACCACGGTAATCCTCCACCTCCATCTCCTCACGAGTAAACTCCTGAAACTCTTCCTCATCACTAGATTCTAAGAACAAGTCCCTAATGCGCTTCAGCTGCCGTTGAGCGTCTTCCTCTTCCAAGCCTCGTTTTCTCCTACTAGCACTAGTAGAGATACATGAGGCACACGCTGAGTTACAACAGATAACCATTTTATACAGGAAAAATTTCAATAGCCAAACATTGTCTGAGTTTGAGTTTTCCCTCCTCAGTCCCTAATTGGCTGGGCACTAGCCAGGCTTGTAGCCAGAGGAAAAAGCTTTCAGGTTTTTTTTTTTTAAAAAAAACCCTCATTTCTCATAAATTGGTTAACCAATGAAAATTCATGAGTAAACCAGGTCTTTTTTTAACCTGCAACATTTCGGGGAGGTTGAACCATTAACCACCACCACCACCATCCCCACCACCCCCCACTACAGACCTGGTGCTGGGCAATGACTGGTGCCACCTTTGCTTGTGATTGATTGGGAGGCAGGTTCAGGCCATCTCAAGCTGTGATTGGTGCAAGTCCCAATGAACTGGTCAGGGCTTCCCTCCCAGCTTGGCCAGGCAGTCCCAGAGCTGCCAATCAGCTGACCTTTGGGTGGAGAGGGGCCCGCCAGAAGCCCAGTCCACAGTAGGAGTCCAGAGGACACAGGTGACAGGATTATGTTAATGATAAATTCAGTCTTCCTGTGAACAATGACTATTGATCTTTGCTGTCTGCTCTCAGACTAGACATACAATGGGATGGTCCTGAGGTGTCTATTCGGGACCATCAAGCAAACAGGAGCTCTCTTTGCATAATGTCATAGATAGTTGATGGTCCAGATCTCCCAAGGGAGATTTAAATTTCCATAAGTCCTTCAGGAAGGTGTATTATTTGAGTGATAATTACTTTCTGCTACACCCCTGGCCGGTCCTGCGAGGGAGCCATGTACTATACTCTGTACTGAAATGACTCTGTACTGGACTAGGTAGAAGTGAAGAAACAGTTCATATCATTTGTCTTATGTTAAGAATATATTCAAGGGTAAAGTAAAAAATATAGCTCATAGACAAAGTGATAGAAGAGGGGTACAGAGGTACAAAAGTTCCAGAATTGTGGCGTATTGTTTATGTAGTTTACATGAGGTTATGCCTTTTTCTTTTCAATCTCTCTCCCTTCATATATGCACATCAGAAAATGAGTGAAGGTGCAAATAAGCACAGAAGAATAGGGTGAGGTATAGTCAAGGATAAAAAATGTTAAGGAATTCATTTTAAGGGATATTTTGGTGCAAAGAGATACAATTTATTTGTTTTTGGTGCAAAGAGATACAATTTATTTATTTGCAACTTGGTTGCAAAGATGCAGGTAATGGCAAATAAACTGTTCTTAGGAGGGCTGAGGTATGTGGTGGTTTAAATCAACACATATCTCAAGGTTTAAAACAAAAGGAAGCTATAGTTTTTGGAAAGCAGTATCAGAAGGGTTTGGTCTGCTGTTGGTCCATTGAGGATTGAGAGGGATCTCATCAAAGGGAGAAGGATGCTGTCTCATTTCATCTTGGCGGTCAGTCACTGGAAAACTACAATTCGGGTATCATGATTGACAAAATCAGTTTGGCTGGATTTCATCTTGATTTTCATCTTGATTGTGCCTGGAGTCCAACTGGGCCATTATTTAGCCTGGATTTCAAGCTTTTGTGGGGGGTTTTTTTTAAAGTAAGTTTTTAGCTCGTATAGAATTTATGGGTCAGTACATGTGGTCACTTTTCTGCCCAATTATTTTGTAAGAAAAAGTCCACCTATGATCTCAAATTCAACGGATACAAAGTATCTCACCTAACACTAACAAGTTGATTAAAGTGTTTAACTGTGCTGGCTGTAAAAGACACAGGCAACTTCAAAGGCAGGGCTGCAGTGGCTTTTCATTTTACTTTTTAAATTTATATTCCATCTTCTCCTGACACAAGAGTTTGCCTTTTCCCCTCTCATATTCCCAACTGCCTCTGTCTTCGGGACTCTGTGGGAGGAAACAGGGGAGAATGGAGAACACCATAAGATTGCATGCATTTCCTGGACATGTAGTAACAGCAGGTCAGAGCATGTGAATTGTAAGAGAAACTGGCTGGACACATTTTGCTCTCTAAAGATGCTGAGCATAAGAAATATTCAGCTTTTTTTTCTTTATGCCAGGAGCAACTTGAGAAACTGTAAATCTCTTCAGGTGTGAGAGAATTGGCCGTCTGTATGGATGTTGCCCAGGGGACGCCCAGATGTTTGATGTTTTACCACTGTTGTGGGAGACTTCTCTCACGTCCCCACATGGGGAGCTGGAGCTGACAGAGGAAGCTGAACCCACTCTCCCTGGATCCGAACTGCTGACCTGTCAATCAGCAGTCCTTCCAGCACAAGGCTTTAACCCATTGCGCCAGTGGGAGCTACACATCAAACTACATTTTCCTCCCCATAGTGGAGGAGAAAGCACCTTTTGGCATTTATCCTCCACTTTGGGAGGAATGTGGGTGGGGTTTCCTGAGCATTTTGTAATGGTGCACTGCAAGCCCCATCCTTGCTGTGATTTAAAGCAACAAAACAGAGCAAAAATGTCCCATGTGAATAGGTCCCAAGTTTCTTGTACTCAAACAACACATCTTGAGGGAAAATGGCCCATTTTGTCTTCCTCCTTCCCTTCTAATCAGAGTAATTTTCTGGCCATTTAGACTAACCCCACAGTTTATACCATTCAATAATGACTAGAGGGACTAGTGGGACTTTAAAAAGTCTTCATAATGAGTGTTTGCAGTAAACACTAAGAAGTCTTCAAAATTTTAGCTGTAATGATAGGATTGCCTGAGAGGAATCCTCACAACTAATGGAACTGGTGCGATTGCATGAGTGGAAAGCCCCACACTTCTCTTACAGTGGTGGGATAAAGATTGAAGTCCTCACATAAATGGTAGAAACCCCTAAGTGGTGGTATATAAGAAATACATCAAATGTAAGCAGTTGTGGCATAGAAGATGAAATTCCCACAAATTCTGGGTTGCTTGTCCTGAAATTCATACAGTAGGACTAAGGATGTGTGATGAATGAATTGATTGAATGAATTGGATGTTCGGGGTCTGGCAAGGCTGATGGCACCATCCCAAAAATGGAACCTGGAAACTGCATTACGGAGAACAAAGAAGGTGAAAGATTTTATGAACTGTGGCATGAAAAATGCTAATGAGAGATGTACTGATGAGAACTGGGAACTCTGGGTGCAAACAACACACATTTACAGATTCAAAGACAATAGATCTTTAAGTTAAAGAAGTTAAACAAGCTGTCTGTTCTGGAGTTGACAGAGGTTATCCAAACAACGAAATAATGGATAACAAAAAGCTCTACCTAAGAGACCTTCTTTCCTTTTCAACTGTGTGCCAGATGTGCACAGTTGCAGCTCTGTCTACCCATCTCTCCTCTCCCCGCAGCAGGCCTGAACAAAGAAGGGTAGTGAGTATGAATGATGAATGTGTATGAGTGAATGTTGGAGTAAATGTGATGTTTCTCCTTTGTCTGTGTAACCAATGTTGCAATTTATAAAACCAGTACTGGGTCTTGTCTACTTCTTTCTCTGAAAGTGTCTGATGTACTCCACCCCACTGAAAAAGGATCAAAGAACTTTTAAAGGTTCAAAACGAATTCATGACATGAATTTCCTCCACACATCTTGCTTAATCCACCTAAGAAAACTGAAAATATGATATAAGAGAGGTCTCCAAATTCTTTCTGTTCCCTAAAAAGTCTGAAATGCCACTTGTGGCTTCTATGTCAATGGGGCAGTGCATGTGCTGTGGGTTTTAGAGCAATAGTTCTCTCAACTTTTAGTTCTACATCTCCCAACAGCCCCACTTAGCTTAGCCAATGGTCTAAAATTTTGAAGGCTGATATCCAAAACACTTGGAGAACCAAAGTTTGGGAACCACTGGTCTAGAGAAACTATCCCAGACACTGAACTTATTGAAGTGATAGGGCTTCGCATCACAAATAGCTCCAGACTAAAACCTAGAATGGATTCAATGCCCTGCTGACATAAGAAACACTCCACTTGATGTCCCTTGTTCTTAGCTCTACTTTTCTTATAAGAACCTTTTAGCCAAATGTGCCTTTCACATTTCCTTGGTATGCAATGGTTGATGTTACATTTAACTTTATCAATTCGAAGCTCTTCTAAAATAGATAACTGGGAATAATTATTGCCATGCTATTATTACTATTTTTCTTTCTACACTTCATACTTTACCTTAGAGGAACTGTGTAAAAGCTGCATAAGATCAAATGTCACTCAGATTTGATTTTATTGTATAAAGCCTGAAGCTTCGAGATAAATAATTTGTGTCGGCTGAAAAACTTGACTAGGCTGCACCACATTGTAGCGTGGGAGGCACCAGCTGAAGTCCAAGTGTGACATCTATTGACAACAGTACACACTTTGCATCCCATAGTCAAAGCAACAGTAATGTGCTCAGCACCACCACACTCTGAAACACTCCACTGGGATTTGCAGATTGTCAGCAGATATAATGCCACAAATAAGCAGAATTGATTCAGATGGTTGTACAGAGTGCAGGATGTTGGTAGTAACACAGAATTTAGTTGCATTTCCAGTACTTATGCTTCTTTCTAAACCATGAGGCATATGACTGATAGCACAACAGATTATACATTACTTATTATTTTTGTTATTGCTGATATTTTGGTTACTATCCTCACAACAACTAATGCTGCAATGTATCATCAATGCAATAATGAATTTAAAAAAAGGTCTTCTTATCTAAAATCATATCCTCGTTAAATCTAACAACAGTTCTTTTTTAAAAAAATGGTTCAGTGGTTTGCAGTATGTGTTAAACTCCTTCTGTGTATCAAAAATTGATGCCCCTTCTAAGATGACATCTTTGCCTGATGTTAGGTATGTGTTAGCAAGAGCTCCTGAAATCCTGTAATCAAACTGAAGACTCAGAAAAACAGAGCATTCCCGAGCTCTGAAGACTTGGAGAAGCTCAGTAACACAGCTGAAATAAAGAATTTCTTATTTATAGGGGAAGCAATCATAGAGAGAAATAACTGTGGCCGACAGTGGGTGAGTCTAAATTGGCTGCTAAATCCCGACTTTCCCCAGAGGTGGCTAGATGCACTTGGCCAATCCCACCATGACATTGCATCGGTGTGTCCACACTGTCCAGCCAAGATGATACCACATTTTCCCTGCTGTACTGTCACCTCATCTTCCCTCCTTATTGTTGTCACGTAGGTATCTCTGCTGACATAAAAATGAGGCATCTGCAATGCCCAGGAGCTCTGTAACCAGCTTGGAGAGGTAGTGAGGATGACATGGATGCAATCCATCCCTTTTCCCTGTGCCAATGAGTTCAGGGAAAGAGTGGTGGCACCAGTATCCTGTCTGAACATTGGGTTAGTCAAATTCAGAACTGCTGTCATTGTTTAGACTTCCCCAAAAAATGGGATACTCCGGAGTCTCCAGCAATCTGCATAGTATCCCCCAACTTTGCCACTATTGCGTCTGCAAAGAACCGTCCGGCTGAGCTGTTCCGAATTGTCAGAGGCCTTTTAAATCCCACCACTCAAGGTGGGAACCCTGACGATTCGACTTCTCGCTGTGAAGCTTTTGCTCAGTTCTTTACAGACAAAGTCGCTTTGATCCGTTCTGGTCTGGATACCATGTTAATGGCAGTCTCTGAGGATGTAACACGAGCACCTGCTTGTCCAGTTTTGATGGATTCATTTCAATTGGTGAAACCCGAGGATGTGGACAAGATACTTGGAGGAATGAGGCCAACCACATGCATCCTGGACCCCTGTCCATCCTGGCTTCTAAAGGAGGCCAGAGGGGGATTGGCTGAGTGGGTTAAGGTGGTGGTCAATGCCTCCCTTCGGGAAGGCAAGATTCCAGCGATCTTAAAACAAGCTATAATAAAACCGCTGTTGAAGAAACCATCATTGGACCCCACTAAATTCGACAACTATCGGCCAGTTTCCAATCTCCCCTTCTTGGGCAAAGTCTTGGAACGTGTGGTGGCCTCACAACTCCAGGTATTCTTGGTAGACACGGATTATCTAGACCCGGCACAGTCTGGCTTTAGGCCGGGACATGGTACCGAGACAGCCTTGGTCGCCTTAGTGGATGATCTGCGCCGGGAGCTCGACAGGGGGAGTGTGTCCCTGTTGGTGCTGCTGGACCTCTCAGCGGCCTTCGATACCGTCGACCACGGTATCCTTCTGGGACGCCTCGCAGGGATGGGTCTTGGAGGTACTGTTTTGCAGTGGCTTCGGTCATTTCTAGAGGGTCGATCTCAGAAGGTGTTGTTGGGGGACACCTGTTCAACCCCACAACCATTGTCTTGTGGGGTTCCTCAGGGCTCAATATTGTCTCCCATGTTGTTTAACATCTACATGAAGCCGCTGGGGGAGATCATCCGGAGTTTCGGGGTACGGTGTCATCTGTACGCGGATGATGTCCAACTCTGTCACTCCTTTCCACCTGCTACTAAGGAGGCTGTCGAGGTCCTGAACCGGTGCTTGGCCGCTGTGACGGTCTGGATGAGGGAGAACAAATTGAAATTGAATCCAGACAAGACAGAGGTACTCCTGGTCAGTCGCAAGGCCGAACAGGGCATAGGGTTACAGCCTGTGTTGGATGGGGCCGCACTCCCCCTGAAGACGCAGGTTCGCAGCTTGGGTGTGACCCTGGACTCATCGCTGAGCCTGGAACCCCAGGTTTCGGCGGTGACCAGGGGAGCATTTGCACAGCTAAAGCTTGTGCGCCAGCTGCGCCCGTACCTTGGGAAGTCTGACTTGGCCACGGTAGTCCACACTCTGGTTACATCCCGTTTAGAGTGCTGCAACGCTCTCTACGTGGGGTTGCCTTTGAAGACAGCTCGGAAGCTCCAACTAGTCCAACGCTCGGCAGCCATGATTTTAACAGGAGCGGAGTGCAGGGAGCATACAACCCCCCTGTTGCGCCAACTCCACTGGCTACCGATCTGCTACCGGGCTGAATTCAAAGTGCTGGCGTTGGCCTTTAAAGCCCTAAACGGTTCCGGCCCAAGATACCTATCTGACCGCATCTCTGCCTATGAACCCACCAGGACTTTGAGATCTTCCGGGGAGACCCTGCTCTCGATCCCGCCTGCTTCTCAAGCTCGGCTGGCGGGGACGAGAGATAGGGCCTTCTCGGTGGTGGCTCCTCGGCTGTGGAACGCCCTTCCTACGGACATTAGACTAGCACCATCTCTAATGGTATTCCGCAAAAAGGTGAAGACCTGGATGTTTGTGCAGGCGTTTGAGTAATTTAGTGCAATCTGGTAATGGAACATAGGAATGGAACAATGGACGACGAACCTGGACTACGCTTGGATGATGAGAAGATTGGGTACGGTTGTTTTTTGTAATAATTGTGCATTGTAATTGCTTATTGGTAATTTATGGATAATGTGTTAAGTCAATTGTTATATGTTGTATGGAACCACTGCTGTTTCTACTGTTTTTACTGTTTGTGAACCGCCGTGAGTCGCCTTCGGGCTTGAGATACAGCGGTATATAAGCAAAGTAAATAAATAAATAAAATAAATAAAGCAAGGTAAAATCTGTTTAATCCTTTTCAGGACCCTTCCACGCAACTACATAACCCAGAATATCAAGGAAGAAAATCCCACAGTATCTGCTTTGAACTGGGTTATCTGAATCCATACTGCCCTATATTCCAGTTCAATAATGTGGGATTTTATTCAGCTGTGTGGAAGGGGCCCTAGAAAAAAGCAAATATCATGGTAAAAGCCAAAAGTTAATTCAAGGTGAGTCTGGGATTTTTTCCCCATGTAAACTTGCCCTTAGTGGTAATATCATCCCATAAGTGTATTCTAAAATCCACTGCATCATGGATCATCTTTATTAGCAGTATGGACTATCTGATCTCTAACTTTGAATACACACTGATCCATTAGGTTTCTAGGTTCAGGAAGCTCCTACTCTCTGTTTTACAGCCCACAAGAACCTTAGGAAAAAAACATTTACCCCTCCCTCCCCCCCCCCACACACACACACACATTCACTCTAAAAAAACCCCAATACTGCACTAGCACAATGCAGCCAAATATCATTATCAAATTTCTTGTCCGTGACACAGTGCAGTTGACGAACAGTCAATTACCTTAACAATTGTCAATCAATGGGTAACCATACTTCTGAAAACATTACAAAAAGTTTCAAAGTTTTTCTCAGTCAACTGGAATAAAAAGTAATAAATGACCCAATAAATTAGAATACGAAGACATATGATTTTCTGCTTTTGCTGTAACTTCAAATGTCTGTGCTATTCTACTACAGCGGGTTAATTTAAGGGTCATAATTTCCCAAGTTGCTTCAAAATTTAAAAAATCTATAGTATATTAAAATCACCTTGTAATGAATTTAATTTATTGCACAATTAATTCATTTTAAACTTAAATGAATTCTAATTAATGCAATAATATCTATTGCATTAAAATAAATTAAAGTTTTCAAATAACAATGAATTTTAGTGGCTTGGGAGGTTTTATTCCTTCTTACTAAAAGTAATTTTAATCAATCTATGGTATTTTAGAATATATTGATAAACATAATTTTAAAAGTCATCATGGTTTTGGACTAGAGGTGCATTTACAGTGTATAATTGATGCAGTTTGACATCACTAACTGCTGTGACTCTAGCTATTAAATCATGGTTACTGTAGCTTTACAAATTCTTTAGACTTTGTTATAATAAATAATAATAATAATAAAACTTTATTTATATTCTGTCATATCTCCCTGAGTGGACTCAGGGCGGATTCCAGCAACAAAAAGACAAACATTCAATGCCTAAGACAACAGTGAATAACAAATACAATTTATAAAACAATACTAACCCCCCCCCCAAAAAAAACCCATAGTAAACCAACATATATATAAAAAATAAACCAATAAATACCAAATTAAACCCACATATAAAACCAAATTATAATACATGACTTAAACATTAAAATAAGATGCAACCCTCAAGGCCACCTCACAAACACAGTTAGCACAGAGAAAGGAGTCAAACAAGGCTGCATCTTAGCCCCATCATTATTCAACCTATACATCAACTCAATGGTGGACCAATTGCACAACATGGACATTCATCCTCCAAAACTCACAGGGAAAATATTTCCACCCTACTTTATGCTGACGATGCAGTTCTTATTTCAAGAACACCAATAGGCCTCAAAAGAGCATTGAAAGCATTGGCACAATATTGTAGGGAGAATCAGTTACAGCTTAACTACCAGAAAACGAAAATTGTGATGTTTGCCAAAAGACCTAAGCTTCACCACTGGAATACAGATGGAAACAAAATTGAGCAAGTCCCATGTTTCAAATATCTGGGGGTAGTCCTCCACTCTCCCGGCAGCAGAAAAGCACATGGAGTTTATGTGGCTGAGAATGCACAAAGGAGTTCATCTGCCATACTAAAATACCTGAAGTCAAAAGGGGGACACTTTATACCAGCAGCACTCAAACGTTTTGAAGCCAAGTCAATGGCACAACTTCTTTACGGATCCCAGAATTGTTCCTTTACTGACTTTGCCGCACTGGAGACTGTTCAGTCCAAATTTTTAAGATGGGCTCTCCAGGTACCAAGGTCTGTCTCCAATGCCACCCTATGCCTGGAGACTCACTCCTTGAGAGTTGAGGCCAGGGGGTGGGTGGTAATATTGAATTACTGACTCAGACTATCCCTCTCTCCTCTGGGCCTTGCACCTCTCATTATGAAGGACAACTTTCAATCCAGTTGGCAAAGAGAGATACTAGGCAAAATTGCATCACTGGGTCTATCCCCAGAACTACAAACCAAGCCAAATCCAAGATTAAACAATGAATAATAGAAATGTTGGACCACTCTCACAACCACCATTTCAGACTACACAGAGAAGCCATTGAAATCCACAAGCATGTGGAAAATTTCAACAGAAAGGAAGAAACCATGAAAATGAACAAAATCTGGCTACCAGTATTAAAAAAAAACTCAAAAATTACAACAGCAGAACAACAGAGAGTAAACAATCAGGCACATCAAATCACTCTCAACAAAAGATTCCCCCCAGGCACTTCCAAGCCATTAAATGCTAAGGTGGTCAATTGAAACATTTACACCTAGCTCCAGCAGACAAAAGTCCTTTGTCCCACCCTGGGCATTCCACAGATATATAAACCCATTTTTCTACTTCCAACAGACCTCACTACCTCTGAGGATGCTTGCCATAGCTGCAGGCGAAACGTCAGGAGAAAATGCCTCCAGAACATGGCCATATAGCCCGGAAAAACCTACAACAACCCAGTGATTCCGGCCATGAAAGCCTTTGACAATATAATGAATAATAGATCTATCTAGGGCCCCATTCTTTATTACTGGTGCAGACAGTAGGGACTGTACCTCCCCTATGGAATATCTTACTGTGTTGGAGGTAGCCAGCCATTGGAGAGCCTTCACTTTGCCATGATGCCATGCGCTTCCTTCTGCCGTACTGGAAGGTCATTACCCAGAAAACCCCATACTCTGAGAGGCTATATCCCCGTGACTCAGGTCACATAGAAACAACGGAGCACGTGCTTTTGCAGTGCCTGTTTTATAGAGACATCTGATCTCATCTCATCTTACCTTGGACAATTACATATCCAGGATGCTCTGGACAATTCTATGTAGATCTGCTGCTCTCAGACACAAACTCGACTGTGACGTACAACGTCGCTAAGTTCTGCACAGCCGCAATTAAAATTTGGCAGACAATGATTGAGGGTTAAAAGACCTAAGCTTCTCCTGGAATATAGATGGGAAATCAGATGTAGACTGATATTTATAGGGTTGGATATTCCACCCCACCCCACCCGGTGCCATCCCCACTACCTCTCTTTAGACTGCGTCAGATGATCTTGTGGGTTAAGTTAGGTTTTACTAACTACTTGTATTGGTTTTTAGCTTAGATTTTAAAATGTGTTTGAAGTGTATAACCCCTTGGGTTTGATGTGAACATATAGGACTGGGTCTCCATGTTGTGATCTGGTCATCGACCATAATAAGCTTTACTTACTTACTTACTACTTACTTACTAAATTATATTTATCTTAAAACATAAGTTTTGATTTATAACCCCCCCCCCAAGGTTCGATATCAATTACATTAAAATTACTTCTGTTGCAGTGCTGAAACACAGCCAACTACCCAACAAGCCAAGTGAAAAGACTATTTGCAGCCAACAGTGTATTAGTTGTCTATAGTCCTCTATTCCTCCTCCTCTCCATATGCTATAGAGCAGGGGCAAGCTTTTATTTGTTTTTTGAAGGAGAGAATGGAGGGGACCATTTTTATTTCTTTTGGGAGGGCATTCCAGAGGTGGGGGGTGATCACAGAGAATGCCCTCTCTCTCATTCCCCCCAGCTGTACTTGACACAGGGGTGGGACCAAGAGTAGAATCTCCTCCGCTGACCGCAATGCCCGAGTTGGTTTATAAGAGGAGATGCAATTTGTTAGATAACCTGGGCCTGAAGCATTTGGGGCTTTAAAGGTACCTAGCAGCACTTTGTATCTAGCCCGAAAGTAGACTGACAGTCAATGGAGCTGGCTGTAACATGGGGGTGGTTCTCTTCCTGTACAGAGCTCCAGTTAGTAATCTAGCTGCCAATCTCTGTACCAGCTGAAGCTTCTTAACTGTCTTCAAAGGCAGCTCCACGTAGAGGGCATTGCAGTAGTCTAAATGACTAAGGCGTGGACCACCACGCCTCTCAAGGTATAGGTGCAACTGGCACACACGTTTTATCTATGTGAAGGCGCTCCTGGCCACCACTGAAACCTGAGGTTCCAGGGTCAGCAATGAGTCCAAGATTACTCCTAAACTGCAAACGTGTGTCTTTAGGAGGGGGGTGTAACCCCATAAAACACAGGCTGTAACCCTATAACCTGATTACCTTATGACTGACCAAGATTTCCTGTGTCTTGTCAGGATTTAATTTCATCTTATTAGCCTTCATCCAGTCTATCACTGATGACAGACATCGGTTTAGGACCAGGATGGCATCCTTGGCTTTAGATGGAAAGAAGTAATAGAGTTGGGTGTCATCTGCATAATTTTGACATCAAACTCCAAAACTCTGGATGATCTCTCCCAGTGATTTCATGTAAATGTTAAACAACATGGGGGACAAGATTGAACCCATGGGCTACTGGCCAGAGAGTCAAACAGGTGTCCCCCAGTACCACCATTTGGGCCCAACCCTCCAGGAAGAACCGGAGCCACTGCAGAACGGTGCCCCCAAATCCCGTACTGGAGAGATGACCCAGAAGGATACCATGGTTGATGGTATCGAACATTGCTGAGAGATCCTGTAGAACTAACAGGGACACTTTCCCCTGCCTAGCTCTTTTCGTAGATCATCCACCAAGGTGACCAATGCTGTCTCTGTACCATTGCCAAGTCTGAAACCAGCTTTGGGTGGATCCAGATATTGAAGAGTTCTGTTGCCTCATCAAACTACACATTCCAAGATTCCATAGCACTGAGCCATGATGATTAAAGTGGACTCTGGGGGACTGGGGTTCACACACACACACTGAACAAATCTTGCTGAGATAGCTTTGTCTTAAGATCAGCAAAAGTAAGAAATGACTTGAAGGCAGACGATTACAAACTTAACAGATATGTAAGTAAACACATTTAATCATTTTTAAAATTATACGTCTACTTTTGTCAATAATTGTTTACAGAATGAGCGGGGGTGATATAATTTTTTATTTAGCACCCATTCTGACATTCCTAAAGTATAGCCCCAAGGAGGTTCTAAAACTGCAGACCGATATGTTAATCCAGATATCTCTACCTCTCTCTCAATCTCTGTGTCTCTTTTACACGCACATGTAAACACCTTGCATTTAGGCAGGGATGGCTCACAATTATATTTTGCTCCTCTGAAAAATCATCCCTCCTCTGCTCATTCCAACTAGAGCCATGATTGAACTAAATATAGAAGAAATAAAAGGCCTGAGGTGTATGATAGTTTATATTATTATCCCCGCTAATCAAGTAGACCTGACACTTCAATCCAATGAGCTCCGGCTCCACTACAACATTGTAGAATGCCGTGGAGAATTCCGGCCTATTGACTTCTTGACGAGGTTTTCATGGCATACAAATAAGGATTCTATGTCAATTGGGTTAGTTTACAAAATTGTTTTAAAATTATCAGTTCCGTAAAAAACTTGACTAGTTCACTAAATTGAAAGAAAGAGATTTAGTAACACATCTCTTTGTTTGTAATTTTATTTTGCGAATAGTGAGGTAAGCAGGCCTTGTTGTTGTTAATTCGTTCAGTCGTTTCCGACTCTTCGTGACCTCATGGACCAGTCCACGCCAGAGCTCCCTGTTGGCCATCACCACCCCAGCTCCTTTAAGGACAATCCAGTCACTTCAAGGATGCCATCCATCCATCTTGCCCTTGGTCGACCCCTCTTCCTTTTTCCTTCCATTTTCCCCAGCATCATTGTCTTCTCTAAGCTTTTCTGTCTTCTCGTGATGTGGCCAAAGTACTTCATCTTTGCCTCCAATATCCTTCCCTCCAATGAGCAGTCAGACTTTATTTCCTGAAGTATGGACTGGTTGTATCTTCTCGCTGTCCAAGGCACTCTCAGAACTTTCCTCCAACACCCCAGTTCAAAAGCATCTATCTTCCTTCGCTCAGCCTTCCCTATGATCCAGCTCTCACATCTGTAGGTGACTATGGGGAATACCACTGCTTTAACTATGCGGATCTTCATTGCCAGTGTGATGTCTCTACTCTTCAATATTTTATCGAGATTGGTCATTACTCTCCTCCTAAGAAGTAAGCTTCTTCTGATTTCCTGGTTGCATTCTACATCTGCAGTAATCAGCACCTAGAAATACAAAGTCTGTCATGGCCTCCACATTTTCTCCCTCTATTTCCCAGTTATCAATCATTCTTGTTGCCATAATCTTGGGGTTTTTTTATGTTTAGCTGCAACCCAGCTTTTGCGCTTTCTTTTTTCACCTTGATTAGAAGGCTCCTCAGCTCCTCCTCACTTTCGGCCATCAAAGTGGTATCATCTGCATATCTAAGGTTGTTAATGTTTCTTCCAGCAGCAGGCCTGGTACTCACTAAATAATTATGATATTTGGCATTAAAAAATATAATACCCTTGGCTTGTCACACAGCTGCTGAGTAAACCAGATAGCCTATTATGAGTTTTCAGTCTGCTCATGTTTGGAGAAACAGAAGCTAGGATGTTTCTGAAAAGAAAACCAGTTAATTCCTTGTTTTCTCTCTAAGGCATCTTGACTGTACTCAAAGAAATTTGAGACTGTGCAGAAAGTAATGGAATTAGACTGTCAGGAAGGCATTGTTTAACATGTCCTTAACTCCCTGCTGCTCATGGGATTCATCTTTCTTAAACTCCTCTCACCCTCTGAAACTACTGCTCAGCAGAATAACATTAGCTACCAATGCCATTATATTATTAGATGTACCCTTCTTTCTTTTTCATTAAGAAACACTGAGAGCAATAGCACTCATTAACTACTTACATTGAAGCTTTGACAAAAGCTAGGTTGGAGTGAGGAAACTCATTACACCTGATGTAAAAGGGTCATTAGTGAGCTGAATGATTATAGGATATTCACTATTTGAGGGAAACAAAGGGAGAGCGGCAGGTTAGGAAGGATTCCCTCTTCAAAGTGCAATGTGAATGAGAAAGTGGGGAGAGATGGACGAAGTGAGACTGAAGGAGACAGACAAACCGAATCAATGTATGGATCAAGATGGGATATTTGTGTTAGACATCAAGGTTCCCACAGCAGAACATACCACAACTATTTCTAAGATCCAAACCATATTTCACCCATTCTGGGTGTTACATAGAAACTAGAAGAAGTAATGACGCATTTCATTTCCACTGGTTGCAAGTCTTCACTCAGCTATGTACGGCCAACCTTAGCTCAACCTAAGAGAAAATATTAGCCTACCTTACTAATAATTTTGCTAAGAAAATACTATTATGTTGTTTCTATAAGTCAGAATCATTATGGAGACACATAGCAATACAAGCAGCAGCAGCAACAACGTAATATGACATAACAGCATAGCAAAATATTATCAAGCTTGAGTCAACCCTCTCCTTAGTGGTAAACATCCACTAGCATTCATGCAACGCAATTAAGTTTCTCAGCTGTTAAAATAATACACCCAGATTTCTCTTTGAACTGTTAGGGACAAAGATATGCCAATGCACAAAAACATTAGATAGATAGATGATTGATTAGATAGATAGATAGATAGATAGATAGATAGATAGATAGATAGATGATAGCAGAGTTTCAGAAGTGTTCTTTCAGTTGCTCAAAAATATCTACTCTCCCTTAAAACATCTTGGTTTAAATCATGCTCTTAAGACACAAACATAAGTAAAGTTCTTTAAAAGTAACATAGTTGGTTTACTCACAAACTTCATGTATTCAGCATTCAGGTACTTTGCATATCAATCCAGGTAACACAGGACATCTTTTTTAGTCTAACTTAAGCATCTCTCTGTTCTGAAAGTCTAATAGAGTCTCTGTCTAGTCTGAAAGTCTAATGGAGTCTAAACTGTACTGTTTCTATTGGCACCTGAAAGCATAGTGTTTCTACATTGAAAGTCTAATGCAGTGGTTCTCAACCTGTGGGTCCCCAGAAGGTTTTGCCTCAACTTCCAAAAATCCTAACAGCTGGTAAATTAGCTGGGATTTCTGGGAGTTGTAGGCCAAAGCGGCTGGGGACCCACAGGTTGAGAACCACTGGTCTAATGTCTTCTGCCTTTCTAAAATGGAGTCTGGATCCTAAATAGTCCCAAATTTGGCCATGTGGTCTGCAGCCCCTCCCACGATATAGAATTAAGAAAAACTGCATACAAATTCACACATATACAATACAGCAAGCAAACTGAATTATATACATAACAAACAACTAGAGGAGGCTTGAAGAAAGCTGCTATTTCCAACAACACATTTCTCCTCCCCCCATGTGGTGGCTTCACAAGTCCAGGTATTCTTGGACGACACGGATTATCTGGATTTGGCACAGTCTGGTTTCAGACCGGGGCATGGAACTGAGACAGTCTTGGCCGCCTTAGTGGATGATCTGCGCCGGGAGCTTGACAGGGGGAGTGTGTCCCTGTTGGTACTGCTGGACCTCTCAG
Source organism: Anolis sagrei (assembly GCF_037176765.1). NCBI lineage: Eukaryota > Metazoa > Chordata > Lepidosauria > Squamata > Anolidae > Anolis > Anolis sagrei. Next base: position 142,699,373 of record NC_090022.1, read on the forward strand.
CGGCCTTCGATACCGTCGACCACGGTATCCTTCTGGGACGCATCGCGGGAATGGGTCTTGGAGGTACTGTTTTGCAGTGGCTCCGGTGATTCCTGGAGGGTTGGTCTCAGAAGGTGTTATTGGGAAACACCTGTTCAACCCCACAACTTTTGTCTTGTGGGGTTCCTCAGGGTTCAATACTGTCTCCCATGCTGTTTAACATCTACATGAAGCCGCTGGGAGAGATCATCCGGAGTTTCGGAGTACGGTACCATCTGTACGCGGATGATGTCCAACTCTGTCACTCCTTCCCACCTGCTACTAAGGAGGCTGTCGAGGTCCTGAACCAGTGTCTGGCCGCTGTGACGGTCTGGATGAGGGCGAACAAATTGAAATTGAATCCAGACAAGACAGAGGTACTCCTGGTCAGTCGCAAGGCCGAACAGGGTATAGGGTTACAACCTGTGCTGGATGGGGTCGCACTCCCCCTGAAGATGCAGGTTCGCAGCTTGGGTGTGATCTTGGATTCACAGCTGAGCCTGGAACCCCAGGTTTCAGCGGTGACCAGCGGAGCATTTGCACAGTTAAAGCTTGTGCGCCAGCTGCACCCGTATCTTGGGAAGTCTGACTTGGCCACGGTAGTCCACGCTCTTGTTACATCCCGTTTAGACTACTGCAACGCTCTCTACGTGGGGTTACCATTGAAGACGGCTCGGAAGCTTCAATTGGTCCAACGTGTGGCAGCCATGATACTAACAGGGGCGGCACACAGGGAGCATACAACCCCTCTGTTGCGCCAGCTCCATTGGCTACCAATTTGCTACCGGGCCCAATTCAAAGTGCTGGCTTTGGCCTATAAAGTCCTAAACAGTTCTGGCCCAAGTTACCTACCCGATCGCAACTCCACCTACGAACCCACTAGGACTTTGAGATCTTCCGGGGAGGCCCTGCTCTCGATCCCACCTGCAACACAGGCATGGCTGGAGGGGACGAGAGACAGGGCCTTCTCTGTGGTGGCCCCTCAGCTGTGGAACGCCCTTCCCACGGACATTAGATTGACCCCCTCACTGATGGTATTACGGAGAAAAGTGAAAACCTGGTTATTTGAATAGGCGTTTAAATAGGCAGTGCAATGAATACAGGAAATGGAACTACGATTGACAAGTTTGGATCATGATTCTAGTTATGAGACGCCACTTGAATGTTTACTACTGTTAAATTGTTTAATCTGCTTCTGTGTTAATTGTTTTTAAGTACCTTGTTGATGCCACATTAAATTTTTGCTTTGATTGTTTTGCCTTGTTTTTGCTTGATTGTTGTTAACCGCTATGAGTCGCCTTAGGGCTGAGAATAGCGGTATACAAATGAAGTAAATAAATAAATCTGAGAACTTATCCCAGAAGCAAGAAAACTTATCCCAGGCTGTATTGAATATATACCTTGACATGGTTAAGTGATTATTCCTGTCTATAGGGCAATGGGATAACCAGTTTACCACATTGGCCAGAAGAACCTTCACACAGATGCCACAGAGGCAGAATGATGCTGTATCAGTGGCATTACCATGTCCTCCGACATTACACAAGATGTTTCAGGCAGAGAATTTTGCTTGAAGGCCAGAGAATCCTGTCCCATATTATAATTGAATGCATATAAATATAACTGCATCTACAGAGAGAGTGAGAAAACTCCAGATGCCTCCCTTGGGAAAGAAAGATTGGTGAGCACACCTGCTTCCTTAAGTGTATTCAGCTTTGAGCTACTTCTCCTAATTTCAATGGTTTCTAGAGATGGCAATGAAATCTATCTTTGCAGTAATTCATTGACTACAGCCTCTTAAGCATATATTTGCGGTGTACTTACCAAAATGACTTCAGAAGAAGATGTTACTATCTAACGGTACCTTGTAAAGTTGAGTCAACAAATTGAAGATTAAAAGGCTGAATGCTATTTGGTGAGATAAAAGCTTCCAAGTACTGTGCTTCCTCCCAACAATCTCTAAATAATTAGGAATAATAACAACATTAAAGCACAATTAAATGAAAGGGATGCACTCTAAAATGACATATTTCATGTAGTTTCCTTGTGGTCCTACTTTATATGTGTGTTCTGAAAAGTGGATCCCATTGAGTTTAGTAAGCTGTAAGTTGATGTCAGTGAAGTGGGAAACTTGTTATTCTCCAGATTTTACTAGGATCCTATCTCTCATAAGCACTAGTCAACTGAGCAAAGAGAAAGGGGGGGGGGCTCTTCATCTTGAAGTTTTTCCATCATTGCAGTAAAGAAAGACTAACATTGAATAGAACAAAAAAGAACCTCAAAAGCATCAGTAGCATAAGTTTTGTTGTATAACCTTCTACAACGTGGAACCCTTTAGATGTGTTGATGCCCTTTCAAGCATGCTGCTAGTAAAAAAAGGCAGGCTCTGAAACATCAGATCTGCCATATCTCCCCAGGAACAGGAGTTAAAGCTGAGTTTTAACAAATATGGCTGGACATTTAGTTCATATCAAAAAGGGGCTAAAGGAGTTTAAATCTTATAGAGATCAATCCACCTTTGCTGTCATAGTTAGATCTCAGGAAAATGAAATAGCGAGGAAACTCCCCAGGGTGCTGAATCCTATTTAGGCTTAAGTTGATGGGAACTCTCCATAGTGCTGAATTCTTGGGACCTTGAACTAGGCTTTATGAGAGCTGTGGTTCCACCCAACTTGGAAGGATGCTAGATTGAAGAAGGCTGCTCCTATGAATGCATGCATCCTCCTCCACCTCTTCTTCCTCTGTTTATTTAATGTCAGGAATATTCATTTCTCCTCATCCATAGATGGATGCATGAATATTCAATTGGCATATCTGTATCCTGAATGTATAGCATTTGTTTATCAAATGCTGCCCAAATGTATAACACTTCTCTTCAAAGTGCCCTTGGACTTTTACTTTTTTATCCAACCAGACACATCTGATGACCATACACGCATGTGTGGTGCCCTTTACACCACTTCAACTCACAGTGTTCATGGAATGGAAGTTTGAACCACAGTCACCAAAGGTGTCCCAAGCCTAGAGTGCAACAATGATCACTCAAAATAACATAGTTAAGAACAACTTTAACAACTTTAACATTAACATAATAAAATAACACATGGGTAATTGGAAAATAAACATTTTAATTTGCAAATCTGATTACTGAAGGTTGTATCTCTGAGGGAACCCATTGTGGAAAGAAAAATGAGTTCTTTGCTGGGAATACACACTCATATTCATAGCCTAAAAACTCATGAAATTTGCTTTTTTACACTATGATGAAACTTCTTTTTTACTTAGACATGCTAGATAATCCTTAAGAAAGAAATAATATCGTTTAAAGATGGGTGGCAGGAAGGAGCAGGTTTTTAGGAAGACGGGGAGATAAGGCTTGGAGATGCACCCTACAGGGCATGTATCTTCAAAGTTCAATTTTCAACTTCACATTTGCAATCCTTGAACAGTGATAGTACTGTCATTATCTTATTGTTCTAATATTTCAGTCTCTTGATTCATTTGAAAGCTGACAATTTCTTCAGTTCAAATGTATGCTTTTAGGAAGGTGCTCAAAGCTACTTTTCAGAGACATATGTGGGAAATTAATGGCTATTACCTGAGTGTTGAGTGGAGGGGGGGAAGAAGAAGCATTTTTGAAAGGGAAGAAAGAATTTATACAATATTTGGCAGATTCACAATAATGACATGAATCAGCACAGCTAGCAGAAATTCCAGTAAACTAATGAAATGCTTTGCATTCTGTTCCCTTAAGTCCTTAGATTTTCACATTCTGTAAGAATCTGTAAGAGCAACTGCTGGTGAAAGCCAGTGGTCAGTGAATGTGACTAATAGAATGTCTATTGCTGAAAAAACCCCACTAAGAACACATTTACTGCAAGCATCAATAGTCCCTGGTGGGCATTGGCTACCTACCAACATATACATTAATGAGACAAAGGCAAAGGATCTATAAGAAATAAAGATAAATTGCACTTGAAAAGAACATGCTTCAAAACTTACTTGACCACCCACCAGAAAGAAGATGCCAGACAAAAAGATCAGATGCACAGCCTACAACTATAGTATAAGATAACATGATTTGCTATTAGTTGAGCAAGAAAAAGGTAAACTAATGTTGTTGTTGTTGTTGTTGTTGTTGTAAGCTTTCAAATCATTTTTAACTTATGTAAACCTGTTCAGAGGTTGGTTGTATTTATGTACTCTGAGGCTGAGAAATGTGATTTGCCCAAAATCATCAAGTTGGGTTCAATGACCAAGAAGTATTTGAGCCCTGTTTTCCAGAGTTCTGGTTCAATGCTCAGACCACTCCATCATGCTGGCCAGAATGCTGAGATAACACACCAAATAGCCCTTTTTCTACATAAAGCAACACAACTGAGAACTGCATATTTGGAGGCGACTGGGGTAAACTGTAGGGGTGACACAGATATCTGAACTGGATTGGGATTGTGTAATAGCTGGCCTATTTTAACCTTCATCCTTAACTTCTGTGGTATGAAGTTTTACCTTGGCACTTTAATGATGATATTTTTAATTATCTTTAACTTTTAATTGTTTTTCAATGTATGTTCACTATTACATGAGTTTTAGGACAGTGATTAGTGTCTATTAGTGTATTTTCTTGGTTTTTTTGTCTTTTACTGTTGGTATGGTCAGTGGAGTAATCAATAAACTTTACTACATGCTGGCTTTCGTAAAGTATTTTCCACAGGACAATCTGAAAAAATGTTGCAGGCCTTGTCTTGCACTTTCTCTCCAAAACTTGTTTTATGTTCTTTTTGTTTGATTTTTTTTGTTATTGTTAGAAATTTTCCCAGTACCTAACAATAAAAATATCTTTTTAGATTTTTTAAAAAAATTAACTTTAATAGTAACTAGTCATTGTGCAAGGTAAAAACTATAAGAGTAACAAGTTTATTTGAGAAAGTAAATTTCTAGGCTCTGAGAAAAAAGTATACCACAAAGACATGAACAGGACAAAATAAAAACCACCAATAAACAGTAAACATATTCAACAGTAACCTTAAAACGTTCAAAAGATGCTGACAAGGTTCAGCAAGTAAACTAGAACAACTAAAATGAATAGCAAACATGTAGCCAACCCTTGTTAGGAAAAAGTAAAAAAAAATAAAGCTGAGAATGAGCTCAAGCTTGTTAGAAAAGTTAACAATAACAGAAGGGTGAAGAGCTATATTTGGAGTAAATAAATGAGGAAATGGATGGGGTAATACCTAGAGGGGGTGGTGAACTGCTAATGGGGACAGAGAAAAGGCTAAACTGTTCAAACTATTCTAACTGGCAAAAATGGAACAAGTGATGCATCAGGGAAAATGCAGCCCAGAATAGGTAAAGATGTAGCTAAGGGACACCTAACTACTCCATTAATTCAGGTCTCCAGTGCGGGATGAACTCCGTCCAAGAGTATTAAATGAACTTGCAGATGTAATCTCAGAGCCGTGTCAATGAACTTTGAGATTTCTTGGGGAACAAAACATTGTCCAGCAGATTGAATGTGGTCAAATGTTGCCCCCATTCTCACAAAGGGCAAAAAAGAAGACCTGAGCCACTAACAACTTGTCATCTTGACATCAATGCCAGGAAAGGTTCTACAACAGATTATTAAACAGACATTTTCTGTCCACTTAGAAAGAAATGCTGTTGTTATTAGGAGCTAGCAGGGCTGAAACCTAAGTCACATCAAAGTAATCCTATCTCATTTTTATACTGTTACAATCTTAGATCTATGGATGCAATATTTCTTGATTTTAATGCTTTGAATGCAGTGTGTGGGTGCAATATGTCTTGATTTCAGTAAAGCTTTTGACAAGGTCGTGCATGATATTCTTGCAGGCATGCTGTGGACTAGACATTTAGGTGCATTTGTAAATGATTGCCTGATTGAACCCAGAGAATGCTCACCAATTGTTGCTGTTCATCCTGAGGAAATGACTACTAGTGTGCCCCTGGTGTCAGTTGGGCCTGCTGTTCTTCAACATTTTTATCAATTACTTAGAATACAGAATAGAAGGCATATTTGTCAAATCTGCAGATTACATTAAACGGTGGGTGGGGGAGGGAACTATTCACAGAGGGCAGGATTCAAATTGAAAATGTCCTTGGGAGACTGCAGAGCTGGGTCAAGTCAAGCAGAGTGTCAATAGGGATATATATAAGATACTACATCTAGACTAGGGGTTCCCAAACTAAGGTCCATGGGCCAGTCTGCACCACTACCCCCCACCAGGTCATTTATCCAATCCCCACTCTAAACTTTATCCTACTGCCATCACTGCTATTCTGTTTTTTTACTGGTTTGTATTGTTTTTTACTTGTAAATTATGTTTTTTACTGGTTGTTTCTTTTTTTACTGGTTTATTGCCTTGTTATTTTTTTCCTGGGGTATTCTATGTTTTACTGATTTGTCCTGTTTTTTTTTTTTTTACCTTTTACTGTTTTTTATGCTTTTTACTGGTTCAATCTGTTTTTAGTGGTTTGTATTGTTTTTACTGGTCTATTCTGTTTGGTATTGTTAGTGTAGTATTTTTACTAGTTTATACTTTTTAGTATTTTTTACTTTTTTGGTTTATTTGGTTTATTTTATTTCTCATTGGTTCATTCTGTGGGGTGGTACAGGGTTCATTCCTGAGCCCCATGCTATTTTTGTCTGTTTTGTGTCACATGACTTGAATGACAGAATAAAGGACAAGCTTATCAAATGTGTAGGTGGCATCAAATTAGGAGAGGTCACTGATACCCCAGAGAACAGGATCAGAATTCAAAATGACCTTGACAGATTGGAAAGCTGGGCCAAAAATAACAAAATTAATTTCACAGGGAGATGTATTACTTAGGTATGCATAAATAAATGGTAAAAATTGAAAAAATGCAGAGACACATAATGGGTGACACCTGGCCTGACAAAAGGACATGTGAAATGGCAGGCCTATTTTGCATTTTTCAAAGGACAGCTTGGTGATCAAGTTAAGTCTTGGGCCCCTAACAAAGTGTGCAAGAAGTTTGTTGAGAATTTATGGTGATTGACAAAGGGAACATGTGACAAACTGCCATTTGGTTTAGCTGCGGTTTAGCGAGAGCCCAGAGATAATTCAAGTGACTGTTACATTTGTATAGAGAAAACATCAGAATATAACAAGAAAAATAAATGTAAAATAGAGTATCCAATTCTACCATCAACTATACACTCAATGTTTCATTCAGCTGAAATCCGAATGCCAGTTTTCATTGAACTAATCTATTTGAAAAACAGGAGCATGGTGAAAAACAGGAGCATGGTGATGGTAACAATGAAAATTTTGAAACTGAAGATTACTCAGATCATAAAGGTTTTGATCAGCATGAGTCAAATGATTTGGCATAGATTTGGGACTATCCAAATTCTCTACAGTTTATCTTATTTTTCCTTTGTACATTTTGTATGATTTTAGGGGCAAAGGGAAGGTATCCTGCATCTTAAAAAGTTGATGTGATAGAAAAAAACAGGGTAATTTTTGGATTCAGATGCCAAAAAGTTAGTCAAGAACAAGTGTCAGATCTAACTCAATGAAAATTATGTTTCCCAGATGATAGGCAACTTTTGTGTCTCCTTTATATTTGAACAAGTGATGGATGGGGCAGTCCAGAAAGAAAGGTTTAGAGGAAAGATTGTTCTTTGGAAAATAGGACACAAAGGCACAATGACATATTGAAAAGGCTGTGGGCAGGATTTATACATGCACGCACACATACATCTATCACAGTGCATTGTGTGTGTCTGGATGTCTTTAGATGCTATTTGGTTCCAGGATCCCATAAAATATCCCTTCCACAAATTTCAGGAATGTATTTTAGGAACAAATATGAAGGATACAAGGAATCTATAAAGCATAATCATATTTGAACATTGCCTGCATTAAGTGCCATTATCAAGTTTGGATCTCCCTCTAATTTCCTCTTCGATTTTTTCCTTATGCTTCAGTGTAATAACATCCAAAACATTTTTACTAAGTCTAGTCTCATAGACACAAAGTTTGGGAAGCATATTTATCACATTTTTAACTACCAGTTTCCCCAAAAACTATTTGGCAAAGTTTTAATATTGAACAGCATACAGTTAAGCTCCGCAGATTGGATTAAAGCTTAACCATTAAGAACAGAAAAGCTTGACACTATGAATCTGGAATGAACACATTGTCTGCATGAGATATTCTGGGAGGGAAATGCATTTTAAAAGACAAATTAAATATCCAGGATGGAACAGATTTAACACAGCATGGGATGTAAAAAGCCATCTGTAGCTGTTAGAAGAGGGACTGTGCTGATATAATAGCCTAGTAAGATAACTTTTTGGACCAACCTGGACTATTCATTGATGGGTGCATTACATTAGCATGCTCTATAATTCAACTTCGTAATTATGTGGCTAGAGCCAGCATGTGTGATTAATGCTTCAGTGTATATATGGTGTTCCATTCAGATGCTAATTCTGTGCTCTGGGTCAGAAGACACCTTGTACATACGGAAGGAATATCTAGAGATTTCTAGAACTGCCAGTTCTTGAAGCTTGTCAAAGACAAACAAATCGTCTGTCTATCTTTGTGAGCAGAATGGTTTATGGGCAAATCCACTAGTAGTAGGGCCAAAATGGGGGGTGGCGGGTATCTAAGGGATGTTCTGTTCTACAACAATGAGATGCAGCTGGATTCTGATTTGACAAAATCATCCAGTTTAGCCAATTTGGCTTGAATCTCAAACCAGGACTGTGATTTCTATGGAAGAAAGGAAGCAAGAATGAAGTGGGGAAGACACAAGACAGGAAAGAAGCAAGGGAGTCAAGGACAGGAAGGCAGAAAAAAATGAAGAAAGCAGCAGGAAAGTGTGGTTTTGCCTGGAGCAGGGCAATGAGAAGGAAAGGAAAACAACCTTGAAGGCCACAAGTGGTCGAAGGGCTCGTTATTTCATCAATTGATTCAGGCCAGAGTCTTCCTTGATGCTAAAAATTTCAGATCATCAGAGAAATAGGTTTATATAGTTTTGAGGACCATTGAACCAGAATGGCAGGTACAAGATGGATGAAACGTATGGCCCTAGGATGAAGGGCAGCTTCTGTGCTGCCAACATCAGTATGGGGTACCAGAATCCATCAGTGAAGAAGAAGGAGGCCCAGAGAAGGGAGGTGGTCTCTGGCAGCAAAAACAGAGAGTATAGAACTGAGCAAGATAGCTTGGTGCTATATTCACTGAGCTAAACCAAACTGCCATCATTAGCAGAATTTCAGACAGCCTGCTGCAAGAACACATGATAGAAAGACTAGGGCTGGCTAGTGAAAATAATTGTTTCTCTGAGCTGTCACTGTGTCTCTGGAGTCTGCAAGACTTGGCAGAATTAAATATAATGAACTGAGACCTCAGCACAATTATTTATTTTCAGATTGGTGAAGTGCCATTTTCTTCCCCGTTCAGAAAATTAACCTCTGCAAAAGCCAACTTGCTCTACACAAAATTAATAAAGCAGAGCATTCCAGCAATAACTTACACATGTTTATTTATAGGAGATGTCTCCAGTGAGAAGGGTTAAGATGAAAAATTGACTCAAAGGACTTTATTCTGAGGGGAGTTGCTCCAGATCTGGCCTTCCCTTCAGACACTGTTTTGACATGGAATTACGAAAATGTGTGCCTCCTCTTTTGCCTGTGTGAAATTAAATGTACTTATTCTATTCTTTCAAGAAACATTAGCATAATATTTCCAAATGAAATACCTTGATCCAGTAATAGACATTTACAAGCAGGTTTTTATGTGTCTATTCACTGCTGGATCAGGGACTAAACATGTACAAGAATCAGCAGGAAGCATCTATGCACATGTGTAGCTCTCAGCAATAGTCTTCAGGTCCAGAGTGTAGGTAAAACATTTACTCTCTAATTATTTTATGTTTGCAATGACATAGAAAACCAGCTCTTACTAGGGATGGAAATAGTACTCAGTAATAGGCCTGTGAGATCAATGAAAGTAATGTTTCAATACTATATTGTGGGGAGTGGGGAATCATTTCTAAAGTGTTTCTAAAGTATTGTTAGGGGACTGTATTGTTACTATAACAAAGAAAAAATAATTACATTTTTCGTTATGTAATTGTGCAAGGAGGGGCTTCCGAGACTCCTTTCACCCTTGAAATTTCTCCTTTGTGGAAAGGTCAGGGCTTCTCCCTGGACTCCCAGCCTAACCATCTTTCTCAGGGCCCTTTGGGGGTACCTAACCTAGCTCTCTTGGGGGAGAGGCGGCACCAACAATGGAGTTCTGAAGCCGACTTCAAGATCGAGGAACTTGAAGCTGCTCTTTACAGTGATGATATGGAGTTCATCAGTGATCTCAATTGCCGGTCTTCTTCAGGGTTGCTACCAACACATTACACAAGTAATTTCTTTCTTTTAAGTGCTTTTAGAAATAGAAAGAATAATGTAAAGAGATGTTTCACAACTTCTGTGGACTATAGAGGAGGGGGGCCCTCAACTATGGAACTCCCTTCCCAATGATATTAGATTGGCCCCTTCCCTCTTGGTTTTTAGAAGAAGGTTAAGACCTGGCTCTGGAACCAGGCATTTGGGGAAGAGTACAATATGAAACTGACATGACTGCAGCAGCATGAAGGATGACCATGGGTTTAGGGCTATAGTTTTAACAGGGTTTTTTCCCTTTATATGTTTTATCTGTTTATTTTTTAATGTGATGTATTTATACATTGTGTATTTGCAATGTGGCACTGAAGTAGCCAAACTGTAAGCTGCTCTGAGTCCACTCTGGGATGAGAAGAGTGGGGTAGAAACATAATAAATAAATAAATAAATTTACGAGGCTTACATAACCCATCTGAAAGTCATAGGCCAGTGTTATGAATCTTAAGTTTCTTGTGTGGCTGCCCCTCATATTTCTAAATGTCGCTTCGTATGTACAAATCTAAAGAATTATAAACAAAAGTTTTGCACTGCCCTACTCAGTATTATTCATATTCCAGGAGGAAACAATGCTTGAGAAACCCCAGCAATTGTTCTATGCTATATACACTTTTCCTGAGAAAAAACAGTTAATCTCACAAAGCATGTCTCCTTTGCAAGGGACAACAGTTACCCTCTTACATCATACAGGCAAAGCATATCACTCTGCTTGGGCAGTTCTGCATGCTTCCAAACCCTAGGAAGGCATCTTTCCAGGGTTATGTTACTGTCTTTTACTGGTTCATGTGGAGGGTTAATGAGGGGAAGATAATCAGGCAGCAGCTGTGATCACTCCGGTGACCCACTAGAAATTTGGAAGTTGAGGTTAGCTCTTGCAATTGGTTCAGGAACTACCCGGGAACCAATTGCAAGGCACTGTTTTTTTAAGCTGGGTTGGAAACATGAGATTTTGTCAGTGGGACAGCATAGTGACTCCAAGTTTTAATCTAGGGCAGTGGTTCTCATCCTGGGGTCCCCAGATGTTTTTGGCCTTCAATCCCAGAAATCCTAACAGCTGGTAAACTGGCTGGGATTTCTGGGAGTTGTAGGCCAAAAACATCTGGGGACCCCAGGTTGAGAACCACTGATCTAGGGTTTAAAACAGCTCTCAAATGTGCTCAGCCCTGTATCTGTGGGATGCATTTATCCAAGTCCAGCCAATTATATCTTGCCATTTTCTAGTTCTTCCTTCATGGCACTATGGTATTCTTGGGACAGAAGTCCAGCATTTCAATAAGATTCTCTGTTATGCATTGTTTCACATATCCACACAAAGTCCAGAAACTTATACTCCACAGATACAAGGGTTGTATTCTAGTTAAAAACATTTCACAAATCTACAGTAACATCAGTGAATGAATGAATGAATAAAGTTTATTGCACTAGCCATAGGCCATGACATCAATAACCTACAACCTTTATAAACACATTCCAATATAAACCAAAACCCATTCAAAATTTAAAAAACTAGATCTTTAAAATTTTGCTGGCAGTAAAATCAGTGCATTACAACCCTTTGCACGTGTTCTCACAATGGACTCATATTGAAAACAGACTCACATACAGCAACTGTAACCTCAGTGTACCTGTTTGTGCCACCCCTTTCTTGTCCATTTTTCATTTATTCAGGCAAACATGTGAAAGGGGCTTATGTGAAGAATGCAATTATCGCACAGTGTGCTCCTTGATAGAGTGACAACTTCCTGACTTCAATTTCCTCTTTTTCTTTGCTATATGAAGAAATCGTATCTCAAAGAATAAATTTAATGGATTTGCATTATCCTTAAATCTATCATTTTATTAGATCACCTAGAAGGCTGGCTTTCCAATACAGTGATTGCGCTATATAACACAATGTTTGTTCCTGGTTTATAAATGTCATTTCCTAATTGGTTCTATCATAAAAACATGCAAAAAGTTTATTAAAATGGAAAAACTTTGTTCTGAAAGGTTAAAAATGTCATACTTTCATTAAGAAAAATTACAAACTGTTGGGATTCATGTAACAGAAGGATAAAAAACAAAATGAAGTTTCTGTAGAATAACAACTACTTTCAAAGTATGTACTGCGCAATTAAACAGAAAATAACACTTTCAAAGCATGAAAAGATATTTTTCAAATTTTGTTCCTTTTGGGGTGGGGGAATCACTCTTCCTTCATACATATTGGTCAGTTGAATATCAGCTTTGTTTAATACTAGCTTGAGGACGCGGCATTACCCAGGTTATTTGAGAAAGGCATTGTTTGTTTTTTTGAAGTGTGGTAATATCAGTTTGGCAATGTATAACACTATTTATTAGGGGAAAAAGCCAGTCTTTCCTTTTGTTTTTTTATGAATGCTCCCAATAGAAAATGCATAAGGATGTGGATGAACTGCAATTCCCGGAATTGTGGGTCAATCCTTCCCAAGCCCTGCCATTATTCAAAGTTGGCCATGTTGTGTCTGTGTGCCAAGTGTGGTCCAGATCCAATATCAGCTGGGGTCAGTGCTCTCTGGATAAGGGTGAACTACAACTCCCCGATTCCCAGGGCAATCACCCACAAACCCACCCAGTATGCACAGTTGGACATGTTAGGTCTGTGTGCTCAGTTTGGTCCAGATCCATTGTTGGCTGGGTTCATAGTGCTCTCTAGATGTAGGTGAACTACAAGTCCTATAAATCAAGGTCAGTTCCCCCCCCCCCTAACCTGGTCATTGGGGTTCTGAATGCCAAATGTGGTCCAGGTCCATTATCAAAGGGGGTCACAGTGCTGTGCCTTGATGCAGGGTGAACTTCAACTTCCATCCTGTTGAGTCAGTCCCCCAAACTCCTCCAGTCTGTTCAGTTGCTGATCAATTCCTCTGTGTTTGCTGTCTCCCATAGGAAAGGGTTAAGAGAGAGGCAGTGGGCAGGGCCATGCAAATTCTGCACAAGGAACCCTGGAATCCCTGCTTGTGGTGGAGGAAACGCATCAAATCTAGGATGAAATTCTCCCCGAATGAAAGGATTCCTTGGCTTGTGGGCCATAGTATTTGGGGAAGACATTGGGTTACATGTTCATGCTGCTCACTATAACCTGCAATGTCAGTTGAGGGAGTGCCTTTGGAGGCTTCTCAGTACTTGGAACTATAGCCTGTTTGTGGAGGTGGGAGGCTGTCTGGGTAAGGTGGGAGGCTGTCATCACATACACACAATTTTTCACTTATATTATGTGTAGAGATCTCTATAGTTTTTTAAAAGGGGAGGGGAAGAAAATTGGTTTCCTCCCCTCCACTGCAATCTACATATCCTTTTAGAAGCAATCAATGAGTACACACTTCCATACAAGTCCTTCATAGAGCAAATGGTGCAGATGTTAATCAGTGAATTCTTTCTTTCTGTCAGTATATATCCAAAATTGCAACCATTTCTTCTTTTGACACCTCCAACTTTGTCCACAGGAATGGGTGTGATGTTAATGGTGGATGTGGGGTTGCATGGGGATGAATTGGTCTCAGGTTTTCCATTTAACCTTCCTTAAAAGCTATTATATCCCATTTTGACATGGATGATGTGGCATTTATCATCTCAGGAACATTATCCCCATGAAGTTATCCGTCTTCAATGCAATAGTTATGAACAAGGAGATCTATCCCAATATGCACATAGGCATGTTTGGTGGGAATGGCCTTCTTGTTGGCTGCTTTCAGGCTCTGTAATGCTCTTACGAAGAAGGATGAGATACCGTAACTCCTTTTGCTGCCTTTTTTTTTTTTTTTGGTGGTAAAAATTCTTGTGTTCTGAAAGGTTTTCAGGAAGTGACTGCAGTCAGACTTCACAAATTCTTCACATTCGTTATTCTGCAAACTTAGGTAACAAAAGTTGACCATTATCTATTTAAGAAAGAAAACCTTTTACAATCCTTGGCAACAAGAATTAGCAACAAGAATATCCATGGATTCAGTAATCTGTGGTTTGTAAATATCCACCCACCCCCCTCGAAAAAAAATCCCAAAAGCAAACCTTGATTTTGCATTTGGTGTACAATTTTACACATGCCACTATATTTAACAGGACTTGAGCGTCCTTGTTAATATGCATGGAGTCCTGGAATGAAACCCCAGCAATACTAAGTCTATTGTATGACAGATTTTAATAATGATAGTCATCCCATTGAATTTTTTCTATGTGAGTATTTTGAGGGAGATGGAGTGACTACTATGTGAAGTAGGAAGAGAGCACATCTTTTTCCACCTGCCCAATTGCATGTCCCTGCAACACACTTTTTATTATTTACAGCTGAGAACCTAAATCTTATACGGTAGCTGTTCAAAAACACAATGACCAAGATCCTACACATGTACACAGCTCCACATATGCAGTTTGGCACCCTCCTGCTTGTCAGCAGCTGTCAAGCCTTGAGAGGCATCCCTGATATTTTGGCTTACTCTTAGAGATGGGATGGGGGGGGGGATTAAATACAGAAGAAGCAGCCGGTCTGAAGTCACTTGTGGAAAAAAGAAATTTGAGAGTGCACCTGCCTTTTCTTTTACCTGAGACCTCAGAGGAGCCCAATTCTCAGAGTTCTTCAAAGCAGCTGGAGGCTTTTGGACAACATGCAAAGCAGGAGAATAGCTCTCTATATCTTTTCAAAACATACGCTGGTTATTTCTGTCTATAGTTTCTGAAGGTTCAGATAAAATTGCTCCTTCGTAAAGAGGAGGCAATAAGAAAAGCAGAGGTGGCAAGTAAAATGTAGAATTAATGTGGCTGGATACACAGGACTACAAATCCCAGTTTATGAGAGCTGAGCACTGAAAGCTGTCCACCTGATTGACTAATCTGCCAACTTCAGTTCCATATTTTTTAAAAGACTTCTAGAGGATAAAGCAATTTGCATATTTTTGTTAATTATATTTTGAAAAATGAATTGAAATTCTCACTCATTCCTTTAGGAATTTGCTGCCCTGAATCTGAATCCTGTCTAGACATCCCTTACATTAGTGGTTTTGACTATTGCAGATCTAATTATTCATAGATTTGATTAGAAATGTTCTTTCTGGGAATCTCTGGGTCCTCCATGCGGTCAACGTACTTCAGTTTGATGACCTAAAGATGACACCTCTCTATGCAATTCTGCAGTCAGTTTCCAACAAATATCAACCATAGATTTGTACTAGAAGACCTAGAAATTCCCAGAGAGGTCTTTTCTTAAGGTTAAAAAATAGCACATTCTTTATTTGCAGTGTTTCATGTTCACTGGGATGCTGTGTCTCTAAGCCGAGCAAATGTGGAGGACTGACTATATTGTGTTCTCCAGGACAGTAATGGGGGACACTTCCCAGGCCTTGAAAATGAGTCCTTTACTCACAAAAAAATCATCTCTGTTTACTGCCATGAGAACTCAACCAAACAGAGAGGGAATGTGTTGCAGAGAACTAGAGCCAGGCAGGCAGCCCTTCACAGTTCTTCAAAGGAAATCTCTTCCCACTCTAATCCCTTCCCTTCTAATTAAATTCTCCCACTGAGGATGGTGGTTATTCATCCAAAATAAAAACAAGCTAGCCAAATTTCCCTTAGTACTTGCTATTACATGGAGGGTTTCAGTATCTGTTTGGGGATGGGGTGTGGGTGGGGGGGAGAACATACTCTGTTTCAGTTTGGCTTTGAAACGTATCCTTTTGAAAAGATTTAACCAGCAGCTAGTGTAATCACTTCGGAAATATGGACTGTGCTCAGTGAAGAGCCTTTCTTCTTTGACTGTAACTCCAGTGACTCTGGGGAGCCTCTATTGCAATGCAGAAACTAGTTCTAAATCAGGAGTGAGAAAAAGAAAGAAGGAGGGAGGGAGGAAGCTGAGCAAAGTATCTGTTCTTCTCTTGTCTGTCAAATTCACTACATTTGGATTCCCTTTTTTAAAATAAAAAAAATCTTTCCGCACTTAGACCAGTTCTGTTTATGAGCCTTGTCTTCTGGCAGGCAAAGAAATAACACATCCTCCCTGAGCTAATAGAACACACCAGTCCATGTGAGCCCTCATTACACCAGGTCCCCACAGACAGGGTAAAACAAAGTCAGCTCAGATGGCAAGGAATAAGGCATCACTCTGTAGAAATCATAAACAGAAAGCTTGAAAAAAATCCTCCAGTTACTAGCAGTTGATTTTTTAAAAATGTACTTATTTTGCAAGGAGCCACAATTGCTCCTAGGGTGGTACGGGCCATACAGATGTACACATACATGTACAATTACCTTTCTCTTTCCTTTGCATTAGAAGCAAGTTCTACACAACCAGCCTGTCACTCCCACCAGTGAAAACCAACCCATAACCTGGAGTCAAAGGAACATCTGCATCCACAGTAAGGAAGTTAAGGGTAGTTAGTGGGAATTTTTTAAGAACTGTTCTGTTGGTCATAATTACCCTCCATATTCATGTATAAGTGTAGAAAAGTTCATCAAAAATTATCCCCAAAAACCTGGGTTGACTTCTCTAAAAAGGAGCAAATCCCTTCTCTGAACAGAGTGCTTGAAAGGTGAGAGTTTAGTCTATCCTGGGAGAACCTAAAAGAAATGCCAACCTTCTCTACTCTCTGCCATGGTGCCACCTCTGGCCTTTTTGAATGTTTGGGTGGAGACATGGTGGCTGCCCCCTGAATTTCCCTCAACTTATGCATGGATCATAACATGCCTCCAAACCTGCCCTCAACTCATACATGAGCTCAATGCCATATATACATTAGCATATATAGCAATTATTCTTGCTTCTTGCTACTTATTAAAGCATGGTTCCCAGCCTGTGGGTAACCAGATGTTTTGGCCTTCAACTCCCAGAAATCCTAACAACTGGTAAACTGGCTGGGATTTCTGGGAATTGTAGGTCAAAACACCTGGGGACCCACAGGTTGAGAACCACTGTATTAAAAGATCCAGAAAACTCTCAGAGTGAACACTCCTAGTCCTATCTTCCTTTGATGAGAGACCTCCAAGTCACCCTATCAAGGTCCTGCAGACTGTGGCTTTCTTGACTATCCAGTTTTCGTTTTTTTACTACTGCCTTCTACTTTTTCTTCTCATTATATGTACAACGTATGATAGTATTTATTTCGTTGTCTTGGCTTCTAGGGAAAGGTCAAGCTTGATTTGTGTAGGACTCATTTATTTGTCCTTTTGGGCAGTCCAATCCATTGATTTTTTTAAAAAATGTGTGGAAACTTTCCTTTTTAGAGACCATGCTAATTTCTTACCCAGTTTGCAACTTTCTCGCCTAAGAAATACTGCCTTTCAAGTCATTTCTCTTGTAATGATTTAATCTGCAAAGATATTTAACATATTCTCTTTGATTTTTGCCCCCCTCAATATGCACTTACCTCTCTCTTCCAAGTGTCAGTCAGAATGGTCTCATAAACAACTTTAGTTTTCATAGCTGTGTCTTTGATATGTTCGGGATGTAAAGAGATAGTTCTCAGTGTGATCCAGCTATGGCCCTAGTTATTACATGGGGAGTTTTGCTCTGTTTCTGTGAGAAACACCAAAAGCAAGGGAAGAGAGGAGGAAGTATCTATATACTCATATTTGAAAGGCAAGGAACATGTGGACCTTCAGAAGTTGTTGAACAGCAACTCCCTTCTTCCCTGGCCATCATCATAATCATCATCATCATCTTTATTTATGCCCACCACCATCTCCACAATGGGGACTCAGGACGGCTAACATGAAGCCAGACCCAAAAATACAATACAACAAAATGAAATACATAGAAGCAAAAATAACATCAAAGTAAAATACATGAAATAACAAACTAAAATAAACAGTTACAACATAACACAATGAAAATATAGAACACAGTGGATGGGCCAAATGCACAGGATAAAATTGATAAAACTCTCGATAAGATAGTAGTACCTGGATTTCAGTAAGGCCTTCGACAAGGTCCCCCATGACCTTCTGGCAAAACAAACTAGTCCAATGTGGGCTAGGCAAAACTACGGTGAGGTGGATCTGTAATTGGTTAAATGGATGAATCCAGAGGGTGCTCACCAATGCTTTCTCTTCATCCTGGAAAGAAGTGACAAGCGGAGTGCCATCAGCAAGGTTCCGTCCTGGGCCCAGTCCTGTTCAACATCTTTATTAATGACTTAGATGAAGGGCTAGAAGGCATGATCATCAAGTTTGCAGATGACACCAAATTGGGAGGGATAGCCAATACTCCAGAGGACAGGAGCAGGATTCAAAACGATCTTGACAGATTAGAGAGATGGGCCAAAATTAACAAAATGAAGTTCAACAGTGACAAATGCAAGATATTCCGCTTTGACATGAAAAACAAAATGCAAAGATACAGAATGGGGGACAATGCCTGGCTCAAGAGCAGTATGTGTGAAAAAGATCTTGGAGTCTTTGTGGACAACAAGTTAAACATGAGCCAACAATGTGATGTGGCGGCAAAAAAAGCCAATGGGATTTTGGCCTGCATCAATAGGAGCATAGTGTCTAGATCTAGGGAAGTAATGCTACCCCTCTATTCCGCTTTGGTTAGACCACACCTGGAATATTGTGTCCAATTCTGGGCACCACAATTCAAGAGAGATATTGACAAGCTGGAATGTGTCCAGAGGAGGGCGACCAAAATGATCAAGGGTCTGAAGAACAAACCCTATGAGGAGCGGCTTAAGGAGCTGGGCATGTTTAGCCTGAAGAAGAGAAGGCTGAGAGGAGATATGATAGCCATGTATAAATATATGAGAGGAAACCACAGGGAGGAGGGAGCAAGCTTGTTTTCTGCTTCCCTGGAGACTAGGACGCGGAACAATGGCTTCAAACTACAAGAGAGGAGATTCCATCTGAACATGAGGAAGAACTTCCTGACTGTGAGAGCCGTTCAGCAGTGGAACTCTCTGCCCCGGAGTGTGGTGGAGGCTCCTTCTTTGGAAGCTTTTAAACAGAGGCTGGATGGCCATCTGTCAGGAGTGATTTGAATGCAATATTCCTGCTTCTTGGCAAGGGGTTGGACTGAATGGCCCATGAGGTCTCTTCCAACTCTTTGATTCTATGATTCTAGTGGGAGAGTATGTTTCTGAGGGAGGAGCTCATGAACATGGGGTAAGACTTTAATTAAGGACGGGGGGAAGTGCATAATGAGGATGGACATATAGTTGGAAACAGACAAGAAATGGGATAAATGTTCACTCGCCAAAAGTACATCGGAAGAGCCAAGTTTTTAGATCTCTCTTAAAAGCTGCCCATATAGGAATAACTCTGGCTTCATGGGAAAAAAAATTAATAGCAAATGAAGTTCACCCAGTTTTTTTTAAGGTTTTGTTTACACTCTCTTTTTTCTTGAATTATTATTTTCTTCAATTTTGCATTCTTGTGTATAGCTTTTGTTTTCACTTGCCTGAGCTTCTATCTGACATGTAGCTAATTTTGGTCTGGGAAATCTCTCTCTTCTGCTTATTTATTTTGAGATGCTTTTGCCATCTTCTCTTTTGAGAAACATATTGCTTTGTTCATCATCATCCATCCAAAACTAAACGTACCCAAGTCTCAGCCATTTTTCAACAGGAGAGTTAAGTAGATACAAGTTGGCTGTCATCCCCTCACTTCAGCTGCAACTTTAACAAGAAAGGTGCGTGGCATTCCAGTCAGTGCAGCTGAGCTTAATAAATGAGCTCTCTGAAAGCTCTCTTCCTATGAAATGATTAAGGGCAACAAATTCAGCATAATTAGTCATAATTCTCTGAGTCACCTCCAATGTCAGGATGGGGAGGGGGATTATCTGTATCCACATCCCTTGGCTTGCAAACCTTTTGATGCCTTTGCTTTGTTTGCTAAGCTAAAATTGAGTTCTCCCAAATAGGTTATTTTTTAAAAAAAATAAGGTTAGTGAGCGCATACAACATTTTGAGTGAGAGAAATACAGGCACATTTGTCTGGATCAATGGTGCATAGCATGTAAAGATTCTGTAAGCGTGAAGACTCATGTCCTAAGCTCTTAGCTAATAGCTGCAGGTGCAAACTGTTTCCCCTCCATTTGTCTCTTCACCATCGAGTATCTTTACCCTCTTAGCTCCACAACACAATCTATTTTCTTTCCTAGTTCTAATGAGATCTGAGCTAAACTTAGTTACCAATTTTGCTATTCATTAGGGGTTAGATTTCTTAAGTAAATTTCAGCACTTACAATAAGGGCCAACACAGGTCAAACAATGATCAAGCAGCTGAACAGTTTTTCAAAGATTTGCCCATACCTTGGAAACCATGTGATGTTTTCTCCCCAGAAGGTCCTTTTTCCATTCTTTACAAAATCATAGTCAAGGTTTGGCCCCAACTGAAATGTCTTTGTATGCCAAAGAACGTCCAGTTGGACATGTTTGAACACAGAGATGTTCCCCTTTGAGATGGTGGCCTTCTTCTTTACATCTCCTGGGTCAGAATTTTTTTTAAGTTGTAATCAAGGATCACGGGGTCCCAACTTGCCTTGTGCATTTTGGCAGAACCGTGATCCATTTCTGCTGGATGGATTCTGGATTTTTCACACACTTTCCGAAAATTGGCGGGTAGCCAGAGAGCCTTTTTTGGTCCTCACCCAAAAAATACAGCTAGATCTGGCCCATTGGTGGCAATGGGTAACTTACAAGGCTCTGCTTTTCATTCCTGGGACCATTTCCTTTTTTTCCCCTTCAAGGGAGCCTGGGTTTCAGCAACGAGATTAAGGAAGCACCCTATCCAGCCCATTGGGGGGGGGGGCTTCCCAGGCTCACCTTCCTGTCATTTTAGGCATTGATTGCACTTATATTCTTCATTAAGACCTGGATTAAAAGCATCAGAGTTAAGATGCCACTGTTTCTGCAACCCTTTCCTTTCTGTATGTAGAGGAGACCAAGTTTAATGCTTTGTTAAAGGTGTTTTTTCTACTCTAGAGGAGACCAGTACTACAATGTTCTCTCCCCGCACACAGTTTTTCAAGGCATTTTAAGGAGGCTTCCCACTTCCCAGGGAAGAAAGAACAATGGGCGTGGAGCTATCTCCCTGGGCTTCCTTTAAAATGCCCTCTCTTTTTGCACTACAGACCCTGTCTGGAGTGGTGCCTTTTCACCCCTCACACCATTCTGCTTCACATTTAATATTTCCTTAAACTGTTTCTACTTTCTATCCTAGAGGAGAGGTAACTATGTGGTACTGAGAATGAGGCTTTTCTTTTTGCTTGGATTACTATTATTAATAATAAGAATCTTTTAGAAGTATTTTCTTAAGGGGAGGAGGAGAGGAGAAAAAGAAGCTAAAAGGGTGACTCTCCAAGCCCCCAAATGCACAAGCACACCCTAACCACCCATCACGCATGTTCCCAACTCCCAGTCTGTCCCACTAAATAAAAAGAATCAAGAAAATAAAGGAAAATCAAAAATATTCAAGAGAGAGGCCAAGCCAAAAAATACACTGAAACCAGGACACAACTATGATGCCAAATAGGAAAGGAGGAGCCATGATCAGCTGCCACGTGGTCCATGATAGTTGGGCCCTTGCTGTTGCAACCACCCAACCCAGCCAAAGAAGCCAGACTGGTTGATGAAAAACGGCTAAAATGGATCTGCGTACAAACCGAGTCCCAACTAGACTGACCATCATAGGACAGAATGGTTAGCATTACCCTCTTACTTTTGTCTTCCTTGTTGTTCTTACATGGAAACTGATTTCTTCAAATAAATTCTAGTGGATTTTTAGATGGTTGTTTTTCTACTCAAATTAGGGATGGTCACAAACATTTGGCCTCACATGACCCTCTGGAAAAATGCACACAATTATTAGGATGTTCTTTTATATGAGATGTGAGCCATGCTTAAACCTACATGCCCTACACATCTGATTAATGAAGCTATTTTTAAGAGTTGGGAATACTATCTCTGTATAATTCACTTATATCACATGCTCCAAACTAAAGTTCTGCAGGCCAAATGCAGCCCACCATGTTATTCTATGTGTACTCCAGGTACTGGACTACAACTCATATTCCTCATTCTTAGATAACTTTACCAAATTTTGTGGGAGCTGTGATACAGTAATACCGGAAAGACTAACATTTGTTCTGGTTAGTCAGAATAGTTGGGTTTGAATTTAGGTATAAGGCTTCTGTATATGTTGTCTAACTTTAAAATGTCATGTAACGTTTCCTCAACATCAGAGCCACAAGTGCTATTAGGTTGCAATTCCCATTATCCCCAGTCTGAATAGCTGATAATCAAAAGTGATGGGAGTTGTCACTGGATGGGAGTTGGGTAAAAACTGAAAGCACTAACCATTATGTAAAAAATATACTTGGCCCTTTGTATCCAATATCCATGGACTCAATGGCCCTTTGAAGACAACCATAAGGCTGATGTGATCCTCAATGAAAATGAGTTTGACACCCCTGGCTTATGTCCCATCTTCTGCAAAATCCCTCATAGGATTCAATTTAGTTAAGGGTCATCAAAATGACTAAAAGCTGTACATGAGCGTGACTGTAAGATATACCCATTTGAGATATAAATGTGTTTTTAAAACTAATGGGTAAAAGTTGGATTCAGTGTTAATTGAGTTCTTAATTTTCTTCTGTAACAAGTAAATGGCACATGAGCTCAATAATGGAGACTTTAATTAAGAAACTGATTGTTATAGATGCTTGGTTTGGGGGTCTTGTCATTACTGATAATGTTTTACAACTGCATAGCTCCATTTTAAAAATGAATGTTAATTTTGAGTGTAGAGAATCCTATTAACTTCATCTCTGCTCTGAATTCCTACGCACATCAAACTCTTTCAAGATTTAATTTTGTTTTGTTTCTAGATATAGTGTCAAGGCTATTGTTTCTTCGTTATACAAAATCAGTAAACTATAGGATATGATTGAACAGATGTCATTGACCTGAATATAGATTGTAGCTCTGTTGGATCCAAACAATCATATGTAACATTTTCTATCAAAGAGGGATTGCAGTTCATCCAAGGGTAAGACAGAGGATATTCACTAGGATTCAGAGATCCAAGGAGAGTCAATTCGGGGGGCAGAGTTTCATCAAAACAACAACCAAGGCTAAATAACAGGCCATGCTCAAAGATATGCTGCTGTCCAGATTTTTTGAGATTTGCTGGTAATAATCACAATAGTGTTAGAGAAAAACAAAAAAAATCAATAATAGGGATCTGGTGCATATTTCATAGAAAACTTATTTGGTAGACAGATACCAAATTGATTTGCAGAATATGGACTGTTGCTCTGAATTGATTTGCAGAATATGGACTGTTGCTCTGAAACCAACCTCCTTGTTGAATCCAGACTAATTGTCTGGAGGCTTTAAAATAATTTAAAGGTGGGGAATTACCCCAGCAGTTAGAGCTCTTGAAAAGTCTGTACCAGCTATACAAGTTGAATTAAGGCTGGAAATGCCACTGGGAGGGGTAATACATGATGATATGCCATCTTTCTACAGATACACTAATTACCCATATCTAATGCTCACCTGTTTTGGTTTAATTACCTTGCCAAAATTAAGATGTGCATTACATTTGCATAATATGGTAATCTTAGTGCTGAGCAAAAGCAAAAGGGGAAGCTGCTTCAGGAGCCTCTAATTTAATGGTCATGGCTCAATGCGATATAATATTGGGATTTGTAGTTTGGTGAGGCATCAGTATTCTTTGGCAGAGAAGGTTCAAGGCTTTGTCAAACAAAAGCATTGAACCAAGGCAACTAAATTGCATTCATTCTACAGCATAAATGCACCCCAAGGCTTTCCTTTCCATTGCTGGAAGCTTTGGTGTTCTACCAGTTTTGTTTTTAGAGAAGGAATTCTAAGCATGCAGCAACTGTAATACTCACCTTTTTGTCCAACTCTATGGTCAACTTCCTTCAGTCATGTTGGGAGACCTAGAGATTTCTAGAGAGAATACCTCTCTAGGATACTCTAGGTCCTCCATTGCAATTCTTTGGTCAACTTCCAAAAGAGGTCAACCTCAAAGCCATGCTGAAATACCTAGAAATACCTTGTTCTCTCAGGTTAAAAATAGCATTTTCTTTATTCAGGGTTTTGCACTGTCACAGCAATTCTGTGTCCCTACCCCAGTAATGTAGAGGGATATCTGTACTTTATGAAGTAACTTCTCCTGCCCTGAATCTTCTCTTAATCCGATGGAAGTATTATTCACCCAAGCTTCAATCATTGGCAGAATGGACCTACTCCTCCCCAAAGAGCTGATACTCAATAAAGTAAGTTCAACAGTTGGGCAGGAGAAGAGTTATATTCATTCCAAAAGTGTCGCAATTGTGATTAAGTAGAAACCATGAATATAGCACGGTTACCTCAATTTATTCATCCATGTTCTATTTTCACAATCAGTACTGAGTCATGATTGCGACACTATTGTAACTCCCCATTCATGCACCTGCTTTTCCAGGTGCTCCCCAGTGAAGTATTTTCAATGCTTTAAAACATAGTCATTAAAAATAACAAATAGACAGTGAAGCACATTATGCAAGGCCCATGCTGCTTGAGCAATTAGTCTTCAAAGGCCTGACAAAACAAAACAAAAATGATCTTCACCTGGCTGCAGAAACACACCAAAGAGCTGCCAGCATAACTTCCCTAGGAAGGAAATTGCAGCACCTGAAAGCAGCCTCTGAGAAGACTTCCTCTCACATTCCCACCAGGTTTAAGCTACCCATGAGTGACCATAATGAGAGGCTTCTCAAGAAGATCTCAAAATATAAGAGAGAATATAGTCATTCAGATAACCTGGACCTGAGCCATATAGGATGTTATGGGTGATATTTGTATATGCTTCTTCTGCAGTAGCCAGAGGTGATCACCATAGTTTGCCTAGTAAACTGGGTGTTATCCAAATACTGGAATCTTTTCTGGGCTGCCCTCAAAACCCACATTGATAATCAGCTGATCTGGAAGCAAATTCTTACCAGTTCCAGCTGATAGGAGGACAAAACACCATCATCACTATCTTCTTGATGTAAGAAGAGCATATCATTATACTGCTGTTTGGATTTGCAGACAACAAATATTTATGTGTAAATGTCACACATATGCCTCCCTACTATATTGGGCCATAGAAATACAAGTTGTTGGGTTTTATGTCCAGGTGGGGCCATGCTGCATGTGTGGAAGAGAGTGCTTTTTGCAGGACTGTAGCAGAACTCCTAAAACTATTTTAGTTCAGATAGAACATTTCCTCCTGGCTCAAGATTTCTAGGGAATCCTGACCTATAAGCCCTCAAGAGCTACTATCTGTCAATATGAGTAATACTTTACAGCAGGGGTTCTCAAACTCTACTCTGCAGAGCTCTTGGAGCTCCATGAGTGATAGTGAGCTCCACAGCACCATGCTGCTCCTGCCTCCTCCTCTTTCATCTTCCTCCTTGGAGAAAGGCAGGGAAATTAAAGTTTGACCTGCCAAAACAGCAGCAGCATCCTCCCAGGTCACATACCCTTTCTCCCCCACCTCCCTTGCTACCCACACTCTTTTCCTCTCTGCACAAACCCCTCTGCCCCCCTCACCTGCTTTGCCTCAAAATCCCATTTCCCTCCCTCAGGGGCTGCTTTGATTGTTCTGTCCTTGCATGGCAGAAGGAGGTTGGGCTGAATGACCCCTGGGGTCTTCCACTGAAATACTGTTAAGTTTATGTTGACTATAATTGTTCTTTATTTTAAATATTGCATTGTTCTTTCTTTTTTCACCCTTTTTGCACTACAAATGAGATATGTGCACTGTGCATAGGAATGTGTTCATTTTTTTAAGTTTAGTTCACACAAATATACTCCATCCATCTGCCACTATCAAATTTTAAAATGCAATGCACCCCCTGTGTCCAAAAGTTTACCCATGCCTGACATAAATAAATACATTATACATAATATAAATATTATACTATGTAATATATTGTGTAAACATTTCTTGGGACTCTGCAAGAAACTTTTGCTTCAAAAGGGGTTCCATGGCTGAAAAGGTTTGAAAATCCCTGCTTTACAACATAGACAAATGACTTAAGCACAGAATAAAGCAATTTCATCAGGGGACCTTTCATAGAAGTTATAGCATTGTGATCCCATTTTAAGTGCCATTGTCCCATCCTATGAGATTATAGAATTTGTAATTTCATGAAGCATTTAGAATCCTCAACCATGGAGCTCTGAACAAACTACAAACCACAAGAAACCATAGAACTGTTGTCATTGTACTACTGTTGTGAAGTATGAAAATCACAGGTTCTGGATCTGTCACTTTACCACCTTCCCCTCCAATACACATACACACACAACCACCATTCTGTGTGGAACATTTACAAGAGTTTTCTGTAGTGTTTGACAAGTAGCTCTTTTCTAGTATTTGATAATTGACATATATATGACAGTAATTCTTTATGATCTCTGGCAGCCACTGTATTTCATGTTTGATTGTTGGCATGCACTGATATTTAATATCCTGATGAATTTTGATAGCTCGGGTTATTACAACACCAGTATTTGACAGCTGGCAATTTATTACATTTTATACTGATGCCTACCAAAATTAAAGAGACAAGGGAGTGCCCTATGTGCAAAAATCTCCCCTTTTTAAGAATATCAAGGCACATTTTTACTTTCAGAAAAGAAATTCATAATTTAGATTCAACATTTTGTTGTCAAAACTGCAGACTGCCAAAACTGTGATTTTTTTAAAAAAAAATCATACTACTAATAATAAATCTTTATTTCTGTCCCACCCCATCTCCCCAAAAGGACTCAGAACAGCTCACAGCAATATATACAATAAACAATATATACAAAGTAAATGACAAATTAATAAGGAAAACAAATAAAACAAAATAACAAGTAAACAATAAATAGTAAAAACATTAAATAAACATATTTAAAACATAATGGTTCCAATAGATTAAAAAGGTTAAGTAAAAGTCAAAGTGCCCGAGTGTATCCATAGAAAACAAAGTCCTCGCCCATTCATAGCTAATATTCCCTTCTCTGCAGACTTCAGGCAGTGGCACCAAGTGAGACTCACCCATAACAATCTCACTAACAGGGGTGGATGTCTTTGTTGTCTATTTGGAAAGCTCAATGTTTATATGCTGCTCACCTTTCTAAATAATTTGGTTGATAAACAAAATGCCCAAGCATTTGAAGAGAAAGGAATTCAATGTCTGTGAAGAAGTCTCTATTAATTATATCTCCATTTGATGAGATTGAGGCTGAAACATCAACAGCTTCTGTTGGAGGGCTTATTTGTCTGACAATCCCAGGAAGAAGAGCAGATGGAACACACTCATGAGTCCAGCTGATAATCTTTTCCCTCCATTGGGATCCTTCTGAAAAGGAAGCCAGGTAGAGTATGAACAGATGTCATTCAAACTTGTCATTCATGCTTAGTTAACATTTCAGTGGAAAGGCATGCTTATGCCACTGACATGCTGATTAAAACACATACAAACACACACAGGGCCCTTCCACTCAGTCCTATATTCCAGAACATCAAGGCATAAAATCCCAAGATATCTGCTTTGAACTGGGTTATCTGAGTCCACACTCAAATAATGTGGGATTTTCTGACTTGATATTCTGGGATATAGGGCTGTGTGGAAGGGTCCACACACACACCTATAATTTTGATCTCTTTGACACAGTTAATTCAGGCTTTAAAGCTTCAGGTTTCTTTTATGTATTCAAATCATAGAACTAACCAAGACAATCCATTTAATTTGTACTCATATAGCCAGACATCCTTCTGGGTTTATCAGAGGGAACACCATACAATTTACCTCTTCAGTATTTCAGTGTCATTTGTCATAAGAGATCTAATTAATAAGGACTTTTCTGCTCTTTTCAAGACTTTAGGACACTTTCTTTATCAACTACTTTCTTTGGGAATGCAACCAACTTGTTAAGTTTGAGTTTTCCCCAGCAGATAACTAAATTGAATCCCCAGAGGAAATGAGTGGTGAGTAGTAGGGATGGAGCAAGTATTCAAATGCTTGAGGGAAAGGTGAGAAAGTGAATTTTTCATTGCCTGAAACTTACCTTGAAACTGTTATGGATTTTCCCCTCCAGTCTTCAAATCGTGATGTAGATGCAAAAAAAAAAAAAAAAGCCCACAACAGATCCTGGAAGGTTATAGACTCCACATTCTCAGCTGTCTTCGTCAATGACCCTCCAGATGTCAGACAGGGTAGAGAAAAGCACCTGAGCATCTGAGAGGCTAAAGCCTTCCAGATCTTTGGCTACTACCCCCTTTACACCATGCAGAGGCCAGCATTTGTTTGAGCACTCTTTGAAAACTGTATAGTTTTCAAAGATGTCTGCGAGTGGGAAAGAAATATATTAAATTATTCATTCTCCCTTTTGAGAACAAATAATTTGATCCCTAGTGAATAGTATACATAACAGAATTACTCATTACTGATTATGGGCATTGCTGGGAAATTTCAGGCTGCCTTGCCTTGTGTTATGCCATTGGTCCCCGGGGGGGTTCTGTTTGAAATTACTGTCATTGTTTCAGTTTCAAAGCCCTGAAACCACTATGATTGTCAGATGATTGTTCACTTGTAGCATACAATATGCCCAACAAAACACATCGTCTCATTATTATCATGTTCCTCAGAACACAATGTGTTATGTGGAGCCATAGGGGAGTCCCATATATGTGGGGAAAGCACTCAGAGCCCTTTCACACAGTCATATAACCCAAAATATCAAGGCAGATAATAACGGCTTTGAACTGGATTATCTGAGTCCACACTGCCATATCATCCAGTTCAATGTGGATTTCATACAGCTGTGTGGAAGGGGCCTAAGATTCATGAATAAAGTCTACCCAGTGTTCAGTGTAGAGATGGGCGGCTATGACATTTTCTCTGTCTTTCACATTCTTTTTTTAAAGGAAAATCATGGATATGAAGAAAAATATGAATGTTGGGAAATTCTTCAGAAGTGAACTGAAGCATAATTGCCTACCCTTCTGCCCTGACCAAATTTAACAGGGAAGACTTTCCAAGGAGACAGCCAGGATTCACCTGCCTGCCATTGAGATGTTAGATGAGGACTTATTAGGAAAATAATAACAAGAAGTGTGACCTCTACTTCACTATGAGCACTCAGTTTATGTTGTTAACTGTAATCAAATAGACTTCTATCTATGGCAACTCTATGAGAGAAAATTCTGCAAGTCACCCTGCCATCAACAGCACAGTTCCAGTTTTGCAGACTCAGGGGTGTGGCTTCCAAGATTGAGTCCATCTATCTGGAATGTGGTCTTCCTAATTTCCTACTGCCCCACACTTGGTCTTTTTTAGAGAGTTGTCTCTTGTCATGATATGGCCAAAGTACATCTTAGCTTTTAAGGGATGTTCAGCCTTGATGTGCTCTAGAGTCTATGTATTTGTCTTTTTTTATCGGTTCACCATAGGAGTTAAGCTTTGAGAGCTCTTGGTCTTCATGGTTGAATCTTGTCATTTAACTTTCTCCAGTATTAAGATTTTAAAAAATTCCTAGACTGAAGTAGGAGAAAGCAATGAAGTGGTTTCAAAGTGGAATTTTAAAAGTTCATATGTGAATTGGTTGTTACAGATTCAGTTCTCTCCTCTTTGAAGCATAAAACCTCAGTTCTACCATTGTTTCAACATTGAAAAAAATCAATTAGTGGATACTCTTCTAGAAGTTAAATCTTCTTTCCAGTTTTGAAATTAATGAATCACTAATAAAGTTGCCATTTTTAAAATGTTAGGTATCTTTGTTGTATTTCAAGTTACGGTTTCATGTGTGTGTGTTTGTGTTTTGTTTCACCATGAATTTTACCATGAGTTGGTTTTATCAAATGGTTGTTTTAATAGAGCACTTTTCAAGTCAGCCTATAGTTATACAAACAAATAAACAAATAAATCAATAAGAAATAATTTGTTGTGAGTAGCTGGAGGAATATGGCTAATGGGTAGACCAATATTCATAAAAAAAAGTCTTGCTATTTGGTGAATGTGCAACCAGAATATCAAGATTTTAAAATGCATGTGCAGATAGCAGCTGTTGTTGAATAAATTGTCCAGATGTGGAGGAGCTTTCATACTTTATTCCAATACCAAAGAGATAATGTCTGATCATTCAATGCATAAAAACGTTTGCAAATGCTCCTGTCATTCAAAGTTTCACAAAGGAAATATAATTTGTGCATATCTGTCTGCAACCTAGACAGATGGAAGCACAGCAGGTAGATAAACATAGCCATTCTCTCCAATGAATGCCTTCAAAAGAAAGGTCATAGATAAGACAGTAAGTAAAGTGAATGGAGATTAGGAGAAACATCTGTTTATTTAGGATAGCGAGGAAAAAATATTCATTGCATTGCAAATACATTTCTGCTCAGAGCCTTATCAGTGGGCATCTGCTTAATTCTGAACTCTGAGCAGTCCTTAATATTAGCCTTCAAGAAGAAGAAGAGGCAGGAGACGAGGGGGAGAACCAGGGGGGAGAAAGAGGAAGAAGAAGGGTTGCACATTAGTGTCTAGAGATAATTTCTCCAACTTTACATATTTTTCTATGCTATTATCCCTGTATATTATGATAGCATGGACATGCATGCCTAATACTTACCAGTCAAAAGTAAAGTTATTAGTAAACGGGAAAGTAGGTGCAGATTCCATTGTTGGATGCTTCCTTCTTCCTAATTCTTACACAACCTTCCTTCCTCCATTCTGGTTCCAATTAAACTTTGGGGACTACAATTCCCATCAGCCCCAACCAGTAGTTATATGGGTAGTAGACAGATATAGAAAAAAACTTTATAAGGGTGTCAAGCCAGAGAAGAATATCCTGGTAGATAAACACGACCCCTCCTTTAATGCTAATACTTATTAAAACATGGTGCCTCTTGTGGAACAAGACAAATCTGAGTGGAATTCTTTTCACATCAATAATAAAAGCAGCAGAATGACTCACAATAGGCTGCCCACGATATGTAGGCAGTTAGTTTCGCAGTGGGAGACCTCCGGCTTTCTTTCGTGTCTAATTGCGCCAACTTGGATCAAGAAGAAAGCTCTCAATTTGCAAATATTCCACCCAGTTTGAGAGCAGCTGGTGTTCAGTCTAGTATTAGAAATCAAACATTTCAAAATCCAACTTTGTAAAGGATTTGCTTGCTTATCAAAATCTGAATTTTGAACAAATCTGAATCAGCAGGTCCCATTTTTGTTCCAGATAGGGAATGTCAGATACCCACCACCACTGCAGCTCATCCAATTTACCCAAACAGGGACTATGTTTTGCCAGCTTATATTTGAAGATCCCCTCATTTGGAGTCCACATTTTGAACTTAATTAAACTGGTGCCAGCCAGCCAGCCAGCCAGTTCTGCTGCTGGTATGACTCCCAGTGCCCACATTTATGCTACTTTGAAGGCACCTTGTACTGATTATTAGCCTTCTGCATCATGACCCATCTCTGAGTGGACTCAGAGTCTTGAATTCCACGGAAGGGTTGTGGTGCTTCAGCATGATAAGCCAACATTAATGAAATGTGCTTTCTAGAACAAGGGCCACATGAAAAGGATGGGATAAAGGCAGAGCAGCTGCCTGTCTGGCAGTGGAGCACACTTTGCAGAGAATGGCAGATGACAAGTCAGAGAGGCCAGATGAAACTGTGGCAAGTGCAGCAGGAGCAATGCCATCAAACCTGGCGAGAAAGCAGCAGGAGCCTATCAGGAGAGGAATCACATCTTCTTACTGATAGGAAGATGTTAACTGAGCTTTATTTTGCATTGTTGGAGACTTTCAACAATTCTCCATACCCATCATCACCATCACAGACATATACAAGTTAGTTAAAGACTGCTTCTCAAATGATTTTTTTTCTTTTGGAACTTTTCCCTTTTGAAGATACAGATATGAAACTCTTGGATTTCTTTTTCCTCTTTATAGAAATATTTGTAATAAGCAGATACTGTTTGAACAACATCCATATACACTGCCATTCAAGCTGGATCAGCAGATCAGTCATTGGCATGGAAACTGCAGCTCAATCAATAAAGTAGATGTGTTCCTGGGCATTGTTTCATTAACATAAAATTTGGTATTTATTTCTTTATGTATTTACTATATTTATATCCTGCCTTTTTCAACCCCGAGGGGGACTCAAGATGGCTTACAGCACAAGCAATAATTCAATGTCTTAAAAATATACTTTCAATATACAATTAAATAAACATTTCAATTAAAAAATAAATGAGATTAAGCGCATTAAAACATATAAAACATTGCAATTACAACTATAAAACCACATTATCCAGAGTCAGAAATAACAAAGAAAGAACAGGGGTGGATTCTAACATGGTAGCAGTTGGAGGAGGAAAAGTTCAGCATTTTTCAGAAAACGTTTAATCAAAAACTAAAAATATCCACATGTGTAATGAAACAACCAGAGATCATTTGAAAGTTTCCTCCAAAATGCATCCACTTTTGCTATGATCTCCAATTTGGTGGCCAAATGTATGGATATGTGTTTTTAAACATGGTGGGGGTAGTTAATAAGGGAAACCTATCTGCTCACACCTTTTCTCTCAGTTTTGCTGTTCACAGATGCTCAATAGAGTATTCTGGAGGCAGCTTCTGTCAGTTGTGGGCAGGCATAATACTAGGATAAGCTAGAGTAGAATTTCATACTTTGCCAAGCATTGTTTCAGTGCAGATATGCTGCTATAACCTGACGCCAAAAGGTTGTGCTTCTCCAACAGGCCTTCATTGTCATCTCAGTGCTGATTCTGTTTTAAAAAATAATAAAAAGATTCAAACAGTAGCATTACTATGGGAATGTGGGCTGCACCAGGTGACACCATTAGAATGAGTGCCATCAGAATAACACCAGAATTGGCACCAACCCTGGACTTCCCTCCTTGGAGTTAAACATTCTGCTAACTTTTGATTCCAAGCAAAGACTTTCTTATTCTTGCAGGTCTTCCGACTGTACATATTTATTTATTTATTTACTGCATTTTACCCTGCTCTATCTCAATCCCAAAGGGGACTCAGAGTGGTTTCCAAATTGGCAATAATTCAATGCCGCATTAAGACATATACATGCATATGGAAACATATGGAAAGTCATGCTTCTTTTCCCACAGATTTTGTATCCATGGAATCAACCATCTGCTGGTTGAAACTATTTTTAAATTCCAAAAGCAAATCTTGATTTTGTCATTTTATATAAGGTATACCATTGTCCTATATTATTGTATATAGGGGGATTTGAGCATCCATGGATTTAGATATCCATGTGAAGTTCTGGAACCAAATGCGTGTGAGTATTAAGGGCACACTGTATATATTGCCATGCTTGAGCTTCAATCAGTACATCTTCATGACATTTCTACTTCTTCTGATGATATAGCCTCTGCTGCTTTTAACTGATCTCTGTTTTGAACCAGTTTATCTTATTATGCTGTTTCGAATTCAGTCTATATGGCTTCCAATTTCACTTGCCTTTTTACTGTATACCACACTGTTGTTATTTCTAGGGCATTTAATATAATCACTTGTCACTTGTAGAAGCAGCTGTTATTATGTTTAGATTAAACTCCAATCTAAAATTACCAAAAGAGGAGAGAGATTTTAAAATGACATATGCTGACGTGAAATTTATTAAACTGAAACTGAGGTGCCAGCTTGCAACATGATACAGGAATTGACAGCAGCTGAAATACCATTCACTGACCAAAGTGGAAGCATCCTTAATGGTGTCTTTATCTTTAATTTTAAAACAATAGCAAAGCCTAGAACAGGATGACCCATATTGGAACATGTCACTGTAAATGTACTGTAGATTTTATTTGTACCATATTCAGCTTCTTCCTAACTGCCACAGTGTCTTTCATTCTAGTCACAGCTTGTAGAAATTAACAATGACACACATATTTTTGCACATTAGCCTGACCATCTGCAAATCTTGCAGGTCATCTTGCAGGTCATCTTCCCACAAGTTTTGTCAATGTATAAAGGCTTTGTGGTTGTAGATAGGGAGACTGTCAGAAACTGGGAGGAACATTCATCTAGTTCATACTTTCTGAACATGGAGCAGAAATGGTATAGTGGTTTGAGTGCTGGACTAGGGTCCTTATCACATGGGGTGCTGTCTCATGGGCCACTCCATCATGGCAATGATTCCCCCATCACACAGGGAAACATCCCCGAACTGGGATAGAAATGTGCTGGCTCCATTGGAGCCTGTAAAACACGGGAGCCTACCTGTGTTTATGAGGAAGCTTTCTAGGATGCTTCCATGCCAATTGGGGGCAGGGCCTCTGCTGAAAGTTGAGAGATGTGCAATGGCTGCATGCTCATCCCTCCCTCAATTGGTTGACAAGCATCATAGGACACTTAAATTTGTGAGATGAGGTCCTAGGACTCCAGGAGAAAAGGGTTCAAATTCCTGCTCAGCCATGGAAATCCATGGGGTGACCTTGGACAAGTCACACCCTCCCAAACTTGGGGGGAGGACAATAGCAAACCTTCTCTGAATAAATCTTACCAAGAAAAACCCATGATAGATTCCCCTAAAGATTGCCACAACTTAGAAACAACTCAAAGGCAAATAACAACAAAAATGAAGGAGATATGAGAGGGATCTCACATTGTATCCTGAGAGAAGGGAGAAAGTATTCAGAATGTTTAATCCCTTGTATCTCCTGGTAGGACACAATAGAAAAAAGGGAAGGAACAAAGAAGTAACTGTAGCAGGCCTTATCTTATACGTTATGAGCTTTTGGAGATCTACTTCCTCAGACACTACGGCAGAGTGATACTGAAGATTCAGGTTATTAAGCAACGTATTTAGACCATTCTGTGAGTAGGAAGGAATGCAATAAGAGGGTTTGGGATATATTTTTCATAAAAACACAGATAGGGGTTTTGTGGAGAAAACTGGAATTTTCTATGCACAGAATAATGTTTCTTTGTAGAAAAACGTCATTTTCGTTATGTCCTTTTTTGCATTGAACAAGTTTTAATCTAGAGAATAGTCTTTGAACATTGTGTGGTTGTTGAGAACCTTCTTACAGCAAAGGGAAACATTAGTCATTTTATTTTTATTTATTTATTTGCCTATGAAAAACTGCATCCCTCGTTTTGATTTTACCATTGGAAATCCCCCTCTTCTAAAAATATATCCAGTGAGTCTTTTGTTAAAAGGTCCTTTAAAGCTTTAAAGGAGTTCAACTTTTCCTCAAATTTAAAGATAGGACCTTTTCCTTTGTACAAGACCTCATCTGTAAATTAGCCTCTCCCATCAAAGACTTGGCATTCCTGGGGAAAATATGTTGCCCTTATACATGCCACACTGTTGATGAGGAGCTTTTTCAAAGACTATACATCAGATACCCTCACTTTTTAATGCACTTTGCTTGGCTGTAGGTGCCTCTTCAAAGAGTTAGCTTTTTTGTCACCAGAAGGGGTTACCACCTTCAAAGGACTTCATTTAACATTACTGAAGGAAATTAAATGCATCTGGACTTAAGAGGTGTCAAAACATGATTTTAAAAATTGATGAGCCCAAATTCTGAACCTCTCTGTAAATGTAAACTCTTTCTTTTCTATTCTGTTTTTTGTAAGATAAATATTTCAAAGAAAGTATAACTTCCAAACAGAATAAAAGATAAGGGTTCAGATCCAAAGATTTTGTTTATGAATGCAAAGGCGATGGGCAGGATGGAACTGAATTTTTACCCTCGAGCTACTATTACCATCCCATATTTCATGCCACTTTAGAATGTTCCATGATTTTCAGTTTGCAAGTGGAGAGACAAATATTTTCCACAGCACTTACTGAATCCATTAACTTAGAAGTCAGAAACCTTTGGGGGAAGTGTGGCTTTTGTATTCACCACAAATAGGGATGGACTAGGAATTCAGTTATGTTTTTTAAAAAAAATAAAAATCAAACATTGCTTCATAAATGGGAGATATATCTCCAACCTGAACTCTAATTTTAAATCTGGATTCTGGTTTTTTTTCTCTTAAAGTTGTCAAAGGCTGGAAAGAACTTATTGCTGTTTTTGTGGGGGGGATTGCTACTTGGGGTAAGTTGTGATGGATGGGGTTTGTTCTGCCCCCACACTATCAACATTACTTGGAAGATGAACTGGCTGTATAGAGATCAGAGACTATATAGTTGAATCAAATAATAATTTATTAACTGACAAGAATTTTAGACTTTCTCTCCCCCTTCATCTCACTATAAAGTCTTTATGAAGAGAGGTAAATTCTTTGAGAGACATACACAGTTCTGCCTGAACGGAGTCTCTTGAATCTTTGTTTCTTCTTATTGTTTCTTTCTTGTATGGTGTTCAACTGTCTCTAACATGGTCTCAATATTTAACTCTGATTGGATTTGAATACAGTTCCACCTGGACCTGCTACCTGTCGACCTTCTGGCCTTCTTCTCTCTTTACCTTCCAGTCATGAAAAAGTCAACTCTTCCAAGAACCAGAAGTGCCTTGCGTGAGGCTATTAGCCTGAGAGGATTCTTAAAAGGGGAGGGCAATGGAGGCTTCCAATGCAAAGAAACTATCTAGACTGACTTCCCCCCACCCCCTAGAAACTGTACATAAAATTATTAATCCCTCTAACTAAAAAGAACTTAGCTAGGGGTAAATGGTGAGAGTCTTCATGGGGCACAATGGGGTTGCACCCCCCGAAAGTTCAGATATACTGCTCAGCTTGTGTGCAAGCTGGGTGTGATTCTTGAGATGTCAGATTTGGCTTCAATGATTGTCTTTGTTGGTTCAGAAATTTCAGCTGATCCAAAGAACATGAACCAGATTATCAACTGGATATGGCTAAGGAAGCCCACTACTGTCTTGTTACAACGACTCCCCTGGCTGTTGGTCTCTTTCATGGAACAAATTCAAAGGTGTGATGATTGCAGAACCTTGGTAGCAATTAAATTCACTCACAAGGAAACCTTGGATTTTTTAAATGCTAGGTTACTACTAAACAGCAAAGTTATGAATGAAGAAAATGTAGACAACTTCTCAGTTTCAGTATCAAAACCCCACCGCCTTAACTCTAGAAAGTTCCTCCATCCAGCCTTCAAGGCTTCAGTTTGAGCTGGTTCAAGTCATCAGGTTCCTTCCTGCTCAGGGACTCCTGATGTTTTCATTCATTGACAATGGCTATGAAGCTCGTGGCATGGAGGTGTTCTAATGTCTTGAACACACTGGATACGGATCCATGACAAGAGGGCTGACTATGATATGTGGTTTAGGTGCAGGTAACCTGAAAATCTGTATCTCCCTATAAGAGCTTGCCCATATCTTAAGACCTTCAGAGCTGGAACCTCTTTCTTTATTCAGCCACCATCACAGGTATATCTGGAGAAAACACAGAAAGGAATTTTCTCAGTGGCTGTTCCTAGACTATGGAACTCCTTTCCTAACAAGGCTAGACTGCATCCTTGCTATCTTTTTTGCTTCATTAAGCCATTGAGCACTGAGCACCATGGGGCAGGGTAGAAACCTTCCTTGTGCTGTGTAGTATATATTTGTTGCTCCTCTCTTCATTGCTTTTGAAATTGCTTTTAATGTCATTGCTATTTTAATTGCATTTTAAATTTTGTATGATGACTTTTATTAGCTGTTACCTGTTTTAGCCTTTGTAAAATGCCCAAGATAGGAAGGGGGGGGGGGAGGGAGAGGAAATTCTCAACAGCAAATTCATTCTGGTACATGTGAGTTAAAATCCATTTTGATATATCCTGTACAAGATGTTCAGAATGTACAACCTGGATAGAGTGCAGAATCAATGCAGTTTGACACCACATTAAGTGTCATGGTTCAATGCTATAGAGTCATGAGATTTGTAGTTGGGTGAGGCACCAGCACACTTTGGTTAGAAGGCTAGAACCTTGTAAAACTGCAACTCGCACATTTCCTTAGCATTGAGACATAGCAGTTAAAGTGGTGTCAAACTGCATTAATTCTACAGTGTGGATACATCCTGAGTTGATATCTGCAGGTTAGTCAGAGGTGTGATTTTGGGCAGTTCATGTAAGAATTGGCAAAGATGGGATTCTTCGAGCCTTCTGAATCCTAACTGCACTTGTTATGACAGGCATCCATCCTCAAGGCACAAGGAAAAGCAAATCAGAAGTTTGCCTAGAAGGTTGAACTGTCTATATACTAATCACAAAATAACATACTGAAAATGCATGATGAAATAAATATTCCATTCCTTTAAGGTCTTTTAAACACTAGTTATGCAAGTGTAATTAATTTTTACCCACTATCTCCTTTGCCATTCACTTTGCCATTCACGTTTTAATTAGCACAACTCAGAAGAGATGCAATTACACAACTGATACATATAATTTTTGTATGTACATGGTTTCATCCTTGTACGTTCACCCAAAATGTGTTCAGCGCTGTAGCCTCCTTTTCAAACAATACCTAAGGGAATGCCTGCTACAATAATGACACAGGCACTGATGAAGGACTTCTCATTAGATGATAGCAGCAATAAATGCTTACAATATTTCCTATTATTGTCCTCTTCTTTGTTTGGACGAGAAAAGTGTCAGAATGAAAAAAATAAGAGGTGCAAAAATTTCATCAATGGATGCCCTTGCAAAACTTTAATGGACATACAGTTGCAGCATGTTAGCCTCTTACAACTACTTTGGCTCCCAGTTGTTGAATTTAACATAAATGTAGGTCCCTTTCACATTACAAAGTTATACCACCATGATTCTACTTTAACTGCCATGTCTCCATCCAATGCAACCAGAGGGTGGGGTTGCAGTTTGATCAGTGATACCAAAGGGCATTTTGAATTCTCTCTGACTGAGGATTCCAAATGCCTCCCTCATGCTATAAATCCCAAGAAGGTTGCATGGCAGTTAAAGTGGAGTCATAGTACTATAATTATGTAGTGTGAAATCTGAGACTGACAGATATTGCTGTCTTTGGTGGCAATTAATGTGTGACTTCGCTATTGTTTGACATAGGTAAGCAATTTGGCTGCTCCAGATGTTTTGGGATGCAACTTTTGCAATCCCATTGAACTAATGATGGGAGTTATACTGTTCCCATAAAATGGGGAGAAAGGAAAAATGGGAAGGTGTCAACCTCCCCTCCATCCAGACTGCTTTAAAACCAAGAAAATTATTACTTTAGGGGAGAACACTGGTTGGATTAAGCCACGGAAAGCTACTCAGTTGCCTTAGATAAGTCACACTCCTCCGACTTCAAAGGAAGTCAAAAGCAAACCACTTCTGAACAAATCGTGCCAAGAAAACCCCATGATAGGATTGCCTCAGGGTTGGCATAAGCCAGAAATGACTTGAAGGCATGTAACAATACAAGAATTATGCGGGGAGGAGGGGAGGTTTAAAAAAGGCAATATTTCCTTCTTTCTTTGCCATACAAAGGAATCCAGAAGGAACCTGTGGATATAAAAATGGTTTTGGAGGAAATCACACATACCATACAATTTCTGTGAAATGGCTGTAATTTAAAACTCAGAGCATGCATACCTCTATTTATAGGCCCTGTGAACAGGTCTTGTAGTACTTGAAAATCTGAGAATAAAAAGGTAAAATGTAGCATAGCGTGATACAATGGACTATATTACCTCCCTGCCCTCTCTCCATACCCTTGCCCGCAAGGAGTGTTGCTTTGGTTTAAATAACATAAGCAAGAAGCCAGAAAGGTAGTTTTTCGAATTTAGTTGAACAGCATCATGATTGCAGCCAGAATGTGACAGCTCTTTTCCACTTGACAACATTCATCTGAGAATATTCAGCTCTCTTTAGCTTTTTATGGCATTGATCCTGTTGTAAATCCTACAGCAGATTAGCATTTATCCCTTTTGCAGAAAAGAGATTACACCTAAGAACCAACATGTACATTTCAACAAGGTTTTTACAGTATCAAGACATTAAGATGTTAGTCACACAGGGCAGATATTCACATCTCCAGTTCTGTTTTAATATTGAAGGAAGGTGGCGAACATTGGGGTTTTTGTCATAAATGGTGATTATCATGGCAATGATAGTAGATCTGACATATTACTTTGCTGTAATACAACTATACCATCGTTTCGGCATAACTGCGACAGTGATATAGTGAGACTCATGGGGTTAATGGTATGCATTATAACATAACATGCTACCTACCTCCAATTTCCTAATGCCCTTTGATCTTGGCTGCAATTAAGGTTAGGGGTTATCATTTTTACATAGACTCCCTATTGGAAAATGGGCCCTTATAGTCACTGATAAGTCAAATTTTTATCAAGGCCTTGTTTTTGCTACTGAAAGTATATCTGCTTGAAAAAATCAAGTATGAGGAGGTAGGTGAGACTTCTTGGAGAGCACTGTCCATCCAAATTAAAAAAAATACTGAACTCAATAGCTGAATAGCCTCACCAAGTATAAGGGAGATTATGCTTTTCCTCTAAAATGGATTGCTCTTTTTTTTAATGACTAAATCCAAATTTTCTGATCATTAAAATAAAATATTTCACACATCCCTCTTCCTCATGTGGCAATTTACTGCACACATGGGATTTTCACATCGTTCACATAGATATTGAGAATATTTTCAGAAAATTGTTGCATAGCACCAAAAGGCTGAAGTGGCACACTTCCAAATGGCACTGTAGGCTTCACATCTTCCTCTTCAGAACAGTGCAATTTCCAGCAAAACACAACCATGCAAGTACTTGAATGAACCATCTATGGTTCTGTACCCTTATCTTCTCTAAGTAACACAGTGAGTTCTCACCATTGATTTTCAAATAACACAATTGGAAAGACTCTGTCTCCTTACATAAACATGGCCAGGTTTTAAGATCTTGTGGAGGGCTATCTCTCAGCCTCACAATTATCACAGACACCTTTGATGAGGACATGAGAGAGAGAGCCCTCTTTGCACTTCCTTCTAGACTTTGGAATTCCTTCCCATATGAGATTGTGTTGGTCCTTCACTGTTATTTTCTTCATCTATGCAAAGACCTTTCTGTTTATCCAGACATTAATATTGTGGCCTTTTTAAAAACTAAAGGATCCTATATATTTAATTGTACTTATTAAGGTTTAACAGCTTTTAAAATTGCTGTAAATTATGGGATTGTTCATTTAATCGCATGTTTTTTTTAGTTTTGACTGTTGTCTTTTACTGTATTCCATTTTAGCTTACATTACAAGATCTCATTTTGAGAGAAAGACGGGTTATAAATTAAACAGACAGAAAATCAAACCAGGGCTAAGGAGAAGGAGGGCTGTGGTGCACAGCACCTTCAAGGTAGCCTGAACAGTGCAATAACAACAAAAAGGGATAAAAATAATTGTTGGTGTCTCAACAGCCTAGAGCAGGGATTCTCAAACTTTTTCAGCCACGGAGCACTTTTTGTAGCAAAAGTTTCTCATGGAGCTCCAATAAATGTTTCTCTATCTATCTATCTATCTATCTATCTATCTATCTATCTATCTCAGGCTTGAGAAAACTTTTGGATACAGGGGCTGTATTGTGTTTTACATTTCACAGATGGGCTGGGCCAGAGACGGATGGAGAGGAGAGTGTCTGTGTGAACTAATTGAGAAAAACATGAACAAATTTCCTATGCACACTGTACATATCTCGTCTGTAGTGCAAAAGAAAGGAAGGAACTATATAATACTTAAAATGAAGAACAATTTTAACTACCATAAACTTAAGACTATTTCAGTGGAAGGCCTTAGGACCATCCAGTCCAATCCCCTTTTGCCATGCACAATCAAAGCACTCCCAACAGATGGCTATCCAGTTGCTGTAGTAATAATATTATTATTAATAATAATAATAATAATAATAATAATAGGAGCAATCCCAGGGGCCATTCAGTCCAAACCTCTTCTGCCGGGCAGGAAAAGCACAATCAAAACACACACACATACACACACACACCCCAACAGATGACATCCTCTTTTTCCAGATGCAGTAGCATCTGGTCAGGTGAGAGAGCGAAGGGAGGAAGCAGGGAAGGAAGGAAGGAAGGAAGGAAGGAAGGAAGGAAGGAAGGAAGGAAGGAAGGTGGGCCCTGGGCCCCCGGGATATATCCCTCAGTTCCTGTAGTATCATGGCGCAGGGCCCTCCTCCCTGGTATTGGCATGCGAAGAGCTGCCCCTTCTGGACACCTCCCCCCTCTGAGGCCCTGCTTTGCACTGAGCCTCAGGAAGTGCCTGGACCTCAAGGAAGGATCAGGAGGAGGAGGGAAGAGGGAAGCAGCATGGTAGTGGCAGTGCTGCACACCCTTGGAGCAGGAAGAGAAGGAGAAGGAAAAAGGAGGGAGGAAGCAAGAGCCCCCACTATGCCTCAGAGAGCCCCAAAGTCTCCATGGAGCATACTTTGAGAACCACTGGCCTAAAGAGTAGCTATATAGTTTGTTGTAAATGAATACCTTCCACCATTTCATAGATGAAAACCAGGACAGATATGGGCAAGCAATATCAGGATGTAGGCACTAGGGTAAACATGATTAATAAAAGAACATACAAGCTTGGAATGGCTGCTACAGTTGGCTTTTGCCTGGGGTTACTGGGAAGGCAAGATTCCACCCCCTTCTTTTCTTGGCCTGCTGAGTTAGCTACCTGAAATCTGCCTTTGTACTTGCCTACTTAGTTTGCAGCAAGGGAATAAGCTGAGGACAAAAAAGAAGCTGAGAAGAGGTGAGAGGAACTGGGACATTTTAAAGTTATATAGAAAAGTAGTAATATTTATTTATTTATTTTATTTATTTATTGCATTTATTGACCGCCCCTCTCAGCCCGAGGGCGACTCGGGGCGGTGAACAACAACAAGGAAGACAGTGTACAGTGAGCTGTGACGATACTAACCAGACAAATACAAACATAACATATACTTATACTAAAAATCTGCTTCGTCAAGTCCTGGGGTCATAGCCAAAATTCGTAGTCTTAGTTCATTCCATAGTCATTCACATACTCTCAGTTGAAGGCCTGCTCGAAGAGCCATGTTTTCAGGCCCCTACGAAAGGCCAACAGGGAGGGCGCCTGTCTAACTTCAGCAGGGAGGGCGTTCCACAGCCGGGGGGCCACCACCGAGAAGGCCCGCTCCCTCGTCCCCGCCAGACGTGCCTGTGAGGCAGGCGGGACGGAGAGAAGGGCCTCCCCGGATGATCTCAAGGCCCTCGTGGGCTCATAGGCCGAGATGCGGTCTGCAAGGTATTTTGGGCCGGAACCGTTTAGGGCTTTGTAGGATAACACCAGCACCTTAAATTGGGCCCGGTAGCAGATCGGCAGCCAGTGGAGCTGGGACAGCAGGGGCGTTGTATGCTCTCTGCGTCCAGCTCCCGTTAACAACATGGCTGCCGCGCGCTGGACTAGCTGGAGCTTCCGGACCGTCTTCAAGGGCAGCCCCACGTAGAGAGCGTTGCAGTAGTCGAGGCGGGATGTGACCAAAGCGTGTACCACCGTGGCCAAGTCAGACTTCCCAAGATACGGGCGCAGCTGGCGCACGAGCCTAAGCTGTGCAAATGCTCCCCTGGTCACCGCTGAAACCTGGGGCTCCAGGCTCAGCGATGAGTCCAGGGTCACACCCAAGCTGCGAACCTGCGCCTTCAAGGGGAGTGCGACCCCGTCCAGCACAGGCTGTAACCCTATACCCTGTTCGGCCTTGCGACTGACCAGGAGTACCTCTGTCTTGTCTGGATTTAATTTCAGTTTGTTCGCCCTCATCCAGACCATTACAGCGGCCAGGCACCGGTTCAGGACTTCGACGGCCTCCTTAGTAGCAGGTGGGAAGGAGTGACAGAGTTGGACGTCATCTGCGTACAGGTGACACCGCACCCCGAAACTCCGGATGATCTCGCCCAGCGGCTTCATGTAGATGTTAAACAGCAAGGGGGACAAGATGGAACCCTGAGGAACGCCACAGGTCAACGGCTGCGGCGTTGAACAGGAGTCCCCCAGCAACACCTTCTGGGTACGACCCTCCAGAAATGATCGGAGCCACTGCAGAGCAGTGCCCCCGAGGCCCATCTCTGCAAGGCGCCCCAGAAGAATACCGTGGTCGACGGTATCGAAGGCCGCTGAGAGGTCCAGGAGCACCAACAGGGACACACTCCCCCTGTCTAGCTCCCGACGGAGATCATCCACTAAGGCGACCAAGACCGTCTCGGTACCATGCCCCGGTCTGAAACCAGACTGTGCC
Source organism: Anolis sagrei (assembly GCF_037176765.1). NCBI lineage: Eukaryota > Metazoa > Chordata > Lepidosauria > Squamata > Anolidae > Anolis > Anolis sagrei. Next base: position 142,744,058 of record NC_090022.1, read on the forward strand.
GGATCCAGATAATCCGTGTCTCTCAAGAATACCTGGAGTTGTGAGGCCACCACGCTTTCCATGACTTTGCCCAAGAAGGGAAGATTGGAAACAGGCCGAAAGTTGTCCAATTTAGTGGGGTCAAGTGATGGTTTCTTCAACAGCGGCTTTATAACAGCCTGTTTTAGGCTCGCTGGAATCTTGCCTTCCCGAAGGGAGGCGTTAACCACCACCGTTACCCACTCGGCCAATCCCCCTCTGGCCTCCTTAAGAAGCCAGGATGGGCAGGGGTCTAGGATGGACGTGGTGGGTCTCATCCCTCCAAGTACCTTGTCCACATCCTCGGGTTTCACAAACTGAAAAGAATCCAACAAAATCTGACAAGCAGGTGCTTGTGTCACATCCACGGAGACTGCATCTAATGTGGCGTCCAGCCCGGAACGGATCAAAGCGACTTTGTCTGCAAAGAACCGAGCAAATGCTTCACAGCGCGTTGCCGAGTTGTCAGGGCTCCCACCGGTAGGGGGAGTTAAAAGACCTCTGACAACCCGGAACAACTCCGCCGGACGGTTCTTTGCAGACGCAATAGTGGCCGCAAAGAAAGTTTTCTTTGCGGCTTTTATTGCCGCGGCGTATGCCCTCAAAAAGGACACAAACCGTGCTCGGTTTGACTCGTTTGGGTCCGATCGCCACACGCTCTCTAGAACCCTCTTCCTTCGCTTCATCGCTGCCAGCTCCTCGGTGAACCAAGGGGCTGGTTTAGCTCGGTTACTTGAGAGGGGACGTTCCGGAGCGATCATGTCAATGGCCCTGGTCATCTCCCCATTCCAGAGAGCGACCAAGGCTTCGACATTGTCGCCTACCGCGGTGGCGGGAAACTCCCCAAGAGCCGTCAGGAATCCGTTCGGATCCATTAGCCTCCTGGGGCGGACCATCTTAATGGGTCCTCCACCCTTGCGGAGGTTAGGGGGCGCAGTGAGCCTAAATCTAATCAGGAAGTGGTCGGTCCACGGCAACGGAGAGATGGACAACTCCTCCACACCGCCACCCTGCTCCCATCCCTGGCAGAAGACCAAGTCCAATGTGTGTCCAGCACAGTGGGTGGGGCCAGTTATTTGTTGGGACAGCCCCATGGTTGCCATGGCGGACATGAAGTCCTGAGCCGCACCTGTGAGGGTTGCCTCGGCATGGATGTTGAAGTCCCCCAGCACAAGAAGCCGTTGGGACTCCACCGCCAGGCTCGAGACCACCCCCGCTAGCTCAGGCAGGGAGACTGTAGTGCAGCGAGGTGGACGGTACACTAGCAGAATCCCTATTCTGTCCCGGTCACCCACCCTCAGGTGAACGCATTCAAAATTTGTGGTCTGCGGGATGGGGCTCCTGGTTAGATGGATGGTATCTCTATAGACCACTGCGACCCCGCCTCCCCGTCCTCCGGCTCTTGGTTGGTGTTGCACGGAGAAACCTGGAGGACAGAGCTGGGAGAGATTTACGCCCCCCGCTTCATCCAGCCAGGTCTCCGTGATGCACGCCAGATCTGCCCGCTCCTCCAGGATTAAGTCCTGAATCCAAGTTGTTTTCCCGTTGACAGACCTGGCGTTCAACAACACCACCTTCAAGCCAGAGGGCCCGCTCACCTGGTTACACCAAATTACCTTAGGAGACCTATTGGGGATAGTTAATTTGGAAAGACGGTCCGAATCAAGCCGAATTCGGGGTCTCCTTCTCCCGCATCTCCTCCTTCCCACCACGACCTCTATGGGGGCCCCTCGGCTAGTGGAACACCTCCCCCCCTCCATGCCGCAGTTCTGAGCCATAAGAGTGCTTTCTCCTATGCTTGTTGTTACGTTCATTGGTTCTTGCCAGCATCCCCTCTCTCCCTCCTCCCCCCTCCCCACCACCCATTCATTCACAGGTTCCAGCCCACCTCCTCCTCTGCCCCTTCCGCTACACAAGAGCAATAGAGACAAAACACAAAGAGGGGCGGGGGACCACATGGGTAGCAGCGGTGCAGGTGGTACTTGATGTTCCGGTTGCTCCAATGAGCTAGTTCTTAAAGTGCAAGATATAGTTCTTAAAGTGCAAGGATTTTAGGCGTACCCCCTCAATAATCGTATTCAATCAGCAGCAACACACATTCATAAGGCACATAATAAGAGAATTATTTGGGAATGATTTCCCTGCCAAACTGAGGCAGTTGAAGTATATGCTTAATTTAGGGAGATAGGTCATGATCATTCATTTTGCGCTGAAACCACATTTCTGTTCTCAGAAAAACTTAACGGTTTAGGAGCCAAGTATTTTATAGTAAGACATGAATCACTCTTCCACTTCCAAACAACATGTATTAAGGAAACTGCCCATATATACACACACAGTGATATGCAAAGCATCCCTCCCAGCATGCTTGGACTGACTCAAGAAAATGGAATATAATAGCAACCAGATGCTGGGGGGAGGGGGTCTTATTTCCAGCCAAGAGCCAAGTGTCCATCTAAACCTGTCATCTTGAGTTGCTAGTTATGTTGCATGCAGGGCATTTTGCTCACTGAGGCAAATGACAAGATGTCACCCTTTCTCTGCTCCTTGGATCAGACTAGCATTTGACCTATGCTAGTGGTAACAACACATTTCACCATACTTGAGAGCTGCAAGCTAGTTTGAGGAATATAGAGCAGGCACCTTTGCAAAAACAACTGAAGTCTGTAACACCTTGTCTCTGCCTACCACCTCTCCAGCTGCTGCTGCATGCTGCAGTATAATGGTTGAGTTGTCTGTGCTGAGATTGTACCAAACTAGAAGCAATCACATGTTGTTTCCTGGGAGCTGCTTCCTAGACATCTCTCCTGATGCCATCCAAGTGAGAGTGGCAGAATGGCAAGGATTCACAATTGCAGTTAGAAACACATATCCTAAAGTTATACATTAATAACTGATTTGTATTCATGGTCCATATGTATTCAATAGTGTGGAGAATATGAAGGAGTTAGAGCTCCCCTCCCCTCCCCCCAATTCCTTCCCTACCTGAAAGAGCTACTGTGAGCAATAAGTGTCTGTTCTCCTACAGATCAGATCAAGACAGAGGAGATTGACATTTCCATCCTCCTCCCTCACTGGCAACCTCTGGTATGTGACAGGAATCAAGTTTTTGATTATTGATTACTCCCATGATCCACAATACCTTCTACCCAGTAAATCGGAGTGGGGGGCGGCAGGCCAGGAGATGTTATTTAGCTAGGTGTTCACAACTAAGTAGCTGATCTAGAATCTTAGGAAATATTTACGGAAACTGTAATGGTTGCCTTGGACATGATTGGTAGGTTGAATTAATCTTAGAGAGCTTCCATTTGTTCAGAGCTTGGTTATTGGTCAGTTTTCCTACAGTAGAGATCCACTTTAGAAGCAAGAATGCTGCTGTGGCTTGAGAACTTCCCTGTGAAACTGAAGACCAGGGTTTAAATCCCTGCTCAGTCATGTAAACTCACTGGGTGATCCTAAGTAAGACATGCCCCTTCCCTCTTCTTACATCAGCCTCAGATGAAAGCAAGGGCATTAGGGCAAACCCACACAGAACAAATCTTGGCAAGGAAATACAATGATTGGTTCACCTTAGGATCACCATAAGTCAGAATTGACTTGAAAGCACACAACAACAAATACATTTTGCACAGCATAATTGCAAACAACAAAACAACTTCTGCCACCAAAGAAAGCACATTCCCACTTTCTAGTACATTCCCTAGAAAGAATTTGCCAAATATTCCCATCATTAATAATTCATTCCTCTCTGTATTTACTTCAGGTTTTCCAGCAGAGGCTGGATAGATTTCTCTTGAGAGTGCTTTGGTTGTATATTCCTGCATGACAGTGGGTGGGATTGGATGGCCTTTGCAGTCTCTTCTAATTTTGTGATTCTATTATTCTTCTGCAACTACATGTTTCTGACCCGATCTTTAAATTCCATTTTTTCAGGGTTATTTTTTTCTTTCCAAAGCATGCAAAGCATGCATCCACTGACCTCTGTTGCTAATGATAACGAAAATTATTTTCTTTACTATTTTGAATCCTAATGGGCAGTATTTTAATTACAATGTTAATTGCAGTAGTTAGACCAAGTTCATATGCTGAATGTAAACAAAACATTGCCTCTGACTAAGAAAAAAACAACCCTGTATTTATTACAAAGGGTGGAATAATGTGCAACCAGCCCTAAGACTACGTTTTAAGGGAGTATTAATTAACGGCATACTTATGGATGCATGAAACATTCTGCTTTTCACTTGAGGAAAGGCTGTTTTAAGTTGGCCCTGCTTGGAAAGCATCACAGTGCACTCTACAGGGATCCTTCTCCAAGTGCAAGGAGAGATAATCCTTATTTGATTTCACAGAGAGAATCACAGAGTATTATACTTGCCGGTGCAACAAGAGTTCAAAAAACCTGCTAGACGTTTAGGGGGCAAACCTAATTCAATTGAAATCAACAAGAATTTTGTCATTAACTTCTGCAGTATCCAGACAAGAATTCCTGGTTTCCTTCCACATTGCTACAAGCCAAGAACTACCTTTCTGATCATGCTTTTCCAAGTAAATACACACAGTGAAGGTTGTCTATTTTTACTTTTTAAAAATGCCAGGCACTTATATACCTGCCATATTTAGATGAGGTTTGAAGGGGGGGGGTGGCCCAGAGTTCTGTGTCAGTGTTTGCTTCAGTTTACAGACTATGGCTATAGAAGAGGCAGTAGAAGTTACCTGCAACAGCTATGTTCATTTTCTTGTCAGAGGATGTGGATAGCTAGCTACATTTTCAGCCAGTGCAAGTTGATGCCTCCCTTGGAAGAGCAAGTTGAGCAACTTAAAGCCTATTTGTCTATTCATCATCTTATGAAGCATGAGACTATGCTGTATGAGGAGCACACAGGGAATATCTCTGAGAAGAAGAAGGAATATCTCATGAATACAGGCGTTAGACATTTGGAGGTATGTGACACATAGAAGCAGAGAACTAGGGGTCATGCTGTGAGTTTGGTTAGTGTTAGGGTCTCTTCCTAACCCTAACGTTCTTCCTTATCAGTGATGATGAGGAACAGTAACAAGAGCAGTGCTAAAATTCCTCAGAAGACATGCAGTTGATCTTGGAAAATGTGGCACATGGAATGGACTCTGCAAATCCTCAGAGGAGATGTGTAGTGGTAGTAGGAAACAATTTACAGAGGGGAACATAAGCAGTCATTTGTGTATTTGACAGAATGACTTGAAAGGTGTGCTGTTTGCCTGGGGCAAAAGTCTGTAATGTAACAAAGACTTTATCAGTACTTTTACCTCTTATTTTTGGTCCAACTGGGAACCAATGACACTACAAGGCATAGCTTTCAGGATATCATAAGGGATTACAGGGCTCTGGGGAGAAAACTAGAGGACCTTTGCACATGTAGTAATTTTGTCCCCCTTCCGAGTTGAAGAACATGGCCCAGTAAGGAAGAAAATAATAGTGGAAATGAACAACTGGCTACACACATGGTGCTGCCAGAAACAATTCAGTTGCTTGGACCATCATCTGTAGTTTCATGAAGATGGACTTCTAGCAAGTAATGGGTTGCACCTTACAGCACAGCAGTAGCCAGGAAGCTTTTTGCTAAGAATCTCACAAATCTTATCAGAAAGGCTGTAAACTGAGTTATGTGGGGAAGGAAGACAGTATTCCTGAGGGCAAGAATTCATCACTGCTGGAGATAAGAGCCTGACTGTTATAGAGAGAAACTGGCGAAATAGCATAATAATTCAATCGTGTGAGAAAAAAGTTTTTAATATGCAGTTGGGGGAATGGGCCACCATCTTGGATGTCTGCACACTAATGCACAGAGCATGGGAAAGAAAATGAACTTGAACTCTTAAAACAGAAACATAAATATGATATATTAGGCATCATTGAAACCTGGTAAAGGAATAAACCAACGGGACAGGAGACCAGTAGGAAAAGAGGAGGTGGGGGATTTTTTATTTCAAGAAAGCTTTAAACTTGTGACGAGATCTGTGACTTTAAATCCTGGAAATGAGGTTGAGAGTATGCAGATAAAAATTAAGGTAGAGAAAAAAACAAAACAATAGGAGTCTGCTAGACTGAAGGCCTGGATGATGCCTTCCAAAAACAGAAAGCTACACATTCAAAAACAACAGATATATCATCATCATCATCATCATCTTTATCTACACCCCCCTTTCTCCCCATGGGGATTCAAGGTGGCTAACACTCCAAACCAGACAAGTTTAGAAAAAGCAATAAACAGTGTGAGAAAAGCAGAATTAAAATACAATAAATATTCTAAAATGGCATTTAAAACTCATATTGCCCATCAATCTGACCCAACCTCCCCAGAGCCTGGTCCTTACCCTTCCCCAAAAGCCTGTTGACAGAAGAAGGTCTTGACCTGCTTTCAGAAGGCCAGTAGGGATGGGATGGGGTCATCCTGATCTCTCTTGAGAGGGAGTTCCACAGCCTGGGAGCAGCCATCAAAAAGGCCCTCTCCCGTGTTCCCACCAAGCATGCTTGAGTAGGTGGTGGACTGGAGAAAAGGCCCTCCACAATTGATCATAGATGTCTCCCAGGTTCATACAGTTCTTCAGATAACCTGAACTGGAGCCATATAGGGCTACCAAAAAAAACACTTTCCTTCGGAGAAATGGAGGCAGGGCCAAGCCAGCATCATTTGATGACATCAGCAGGCCCTGTCCTGAAGAGGGAAAGGGGGCCATAAAAAACCCCATGTGAAGAGGTCCCCAGTTTTAAATTTACTTTAAAAGAATTATATGTGCAGATATGCATCCATACTTTCATAAACATTTTTTAAAAAAACTAGCACTGTCCCCATCCTCCAAAATGAATTCCAAAACTTGTCTTTGAATTAGTCTCAGGGACCAAATCATTATGGGAACTGTCCAACACTCATGCATGGCAGTCACATGGTCATGCCAGAATAAAATTAAGAGGACTTTGTATTGTATTTCCTCTTGTAGTTCAAACCTTTCGAAACCCTGGAAATCTGTTTGTCTGGAGAGGTACACATACAATTACATGGACAAAGAAAGCTTTTCAGAGCCTAGATCAAGACTCTGAAAAACTATTATCTACATACACATCCTAAATTCAAAGCAAAAACCCTCACACACACTAGTCTTCATGTGGAGCATCAATGATCCTAAATGAATGTCTAGCTACAGAAACTCAATAGTGACGAGTGTGCTTTGTTCTTCTGAGTAAAGCTGGAAAAGGCCAGAAAAACAACTCACAGAATAGCATCTAAACTAGTTCCATGGGTTTTCTGAAGGGTAAATGATGTGTTAATTGAGCCTTCTCCAGTTCATTGAACTAGATTATTATAGAAAATTGACCGACCTCTATCTTCCTGTCCTTTTCCTTTCTTTTTCAAGACAACCCAGTCAAAAGCTGATTGTCTTTGCCTTCTGCTGTGTTACTTCCTTTCTATGAGGAAAAACCTATTCCTTCAATCAGAAAAAAGAGAATGGGCATGAAAAAAAGTTAAATGTTATAAAATTACCAAAGAGCTTTTACAAAAAGAAAAAAGAATAGGGAGATTATGTGACAGATATTAGGATGATCAACTGAAGCGTACAAAGAACCGTAAAACAATTACATGCTTCCAAACATCATCCACTCATGCCATATCTTCTCTTTTTGAATACTCTTTATAGACAACATCTGGCTTCTCATGAATCCTCCAACTATTTGAGTCCATGCAGGCTGCTTTTAAAAAGATCTAAAAATCATTTAGCCTAGAGGTGGGTAACTTGTGATCGTCCTGAACTAGTGCTCCCATCATTGATAGCCATTGATCTTGATCTAAATTGAAGCCCCGGTGGCCTTGACATTTTGGAGTGCCTGTTTCCAACTCCTGCTGGTTTCCCAGCTACTGCCCTTCCCATTGATCCATGTTGAGGTCAATCTACTAGTTGGACAATTTCATTACATAGCCTTCCCTTGAAGATGGTTCAGAAGCTTCAATGAGTGCAGAACATGAGATCCTGCTTATTTCACTTTAATCCTAAAAAAATTTCAGTGGTTAGCCATTTGCTTCCAAAATCAATTCAAGATAGTGACATTAACATTTAAAGCCTTAAACAGCTTAGTTCCGAAATATTGGAAAGATCACCACCTTCTATATAGTAGCTCCTATATTTCACAACTACCCTCCCTCTTTTGTATATCTGGAGTTCATTATTCATACAGGCCAACATTAACTAAGGTCCCTTCTACACTGTCATAAAATCCAAATTATCAGAGCAGATAATCCAAATTATCTGCTTTGATCTGGATTATATGAGTCTATGGAGCTGGGGGTGGTGACGGCCGACAGGGGTCTCTGGTGTGGGCTGGTCCATGAGGTCATGAAGAGTCGGAACTGACTGAACAAATAAACAACAACAATATGAGTCTATACTGCCATATAATCCAACACAGATAATCTGGATTTTATATGGCAGTGTAGAAGGGCCCTCAGTTTTTGGAACTGGATGATTGGTGTAGGGTCCTGCTATTTTGAAGAGCCAACATGGTTAGGACACTGAACTATAACTGAACCCCAGGGTTGAAATCTCCTCTCAGCCATGGAAAATAAGTTGGTGACCTTGACAGGACATACTCTCTCAGGCCCCTTCTACACTGCCCTATATCCCAGGATCAGATCCCAGATTATATGGCAGAAGAGACTCATATAATTCAGTTCATAGCAGATAATCTGGGGTCATACCCTGGGATATAGGTAGTATAGATCTAGCCTCAGTCTCAAGGAATACAAAGACAATGTCTTCTGAACAAACATGCCTTTTTTTTGTCGTGTCAGGAGCGACTTGAGAAACTGCAAGTTGCTTCTGGTGTGAGAGAATTGGCCATCTGCAAGGACGTTGCCCACGGGACACCTGGATGATTTGAGGTTTTTTAATCATCCTTGTGGAAGGATTCTCTCATGTCCCTGCATGAGGAGCTGGAGTTGCTAGAGGGAGCTCATCCGCCTCTCCCTGGATTCGAACCTGCGACCTGTTGGTCTTCAGTCCTGCCAGCACAGGGGTTTAACCCACTGCACCACCAGAAACCCCTGTAAAAGATTCTTCTGTGACCACCGTAAGAGGAAATGGCATGAAGGTACATAGCAACAACAAACAAGCACATGTAATTTTTCCTTGTTGTGAAGCTATTAAAGCAATCAGTCTCAACTTAATATATCATGTTCTGCTATGTCTAGATATATGAAAGTGGGCTAGAGTATTTTTGATAATAAGGAAACTTCGGAAGATAGTTAATAGGCAGCCATGAACTGCAATTCTCAGGATCAGGAAATGAAATATCTTCATTTTTCTCTCTTTGCCCTCTCATTTTTTTTCTTTTTCCTCATTTTGCTTATCCTTTATTCAAAGGTGAGAAAAGGAATCATGACACATGAAATGAAGTATTAAATGACACAATATATTTTGCTTGTAAGAAGAGCATTATGCGGATATATAGTCTGGGTTCATCAAGTGAACTATTTCAAAAACTGGTAAAACATGCATCTGAGTTATTGGTTTGAGCATATAGGCAATTTTACATTACTCAGAAGTAGTCATCCTTCTCAATTTCAATAGAGAAAAAAGGATATGAGCATGTGCCCATATCCTGTAGGCCAGCAAAAGAACTATCAGTGCTCTTGGTTATATGTTATGTATTCTGCAGTTCTCTGAACCAGATATTAATTGGAATCACTGAATAGTTCTTATGGGGAAAGAATGGCCCTACCTACCTTGCTAGCTCTCAGGGCGAGCCGCATGAAAGGCAAGCAGAGTGGGACTGTAACCAAATAGAAGGAAGCATCAAGGTAACAGAAAAGCAACCCTTGGCTGGCATCTTGTTAATCAGCAGTGACATCATATGTCTATGCTATGATATCACAATTCACTTTTTCAGTCATTACCTTTCTCTCAGTATGGGCCCGTGTTTAGTCTATGCAGTTTGTTATATAGTGATCACTTTCACTTATAACTTCTTGGACTGAGGAACTCAACACAGCTCTTGCACCCAAACAGGCTTATCGCACAATGCAGGCAAAACAGGATTGCAGCTGAACTGCCACCTTTGGTGATGGTCGCTATCTCCTGACACCATGTGCATCCTTCTACCAGTCCCCCATCCCCATGATTCTCCCATTCATAGCTATTAATGCATAATACCCATCAATAGCTCCCAATTCTGCAATGTTCCTGTTACCTACATTGGTGCAATGGGAACTTTTTGCCTCTGTGCTGGCATACAAACATTCAAAGAACATCAGGGAATGGAATGTTTCCTTTTATATGTATCCTTGTCTTTGTTTGTTTTATTGCAGAAATTTTACAATGCTGCTAAAATAAAATAAAAAATAATAATGAAAATCAAAGAATAGCAGTAGTACGAAAAGGATCACTCTCTATAGTTTTACCACCTTGTGGTTGCTTCAGTCCTTGAGTTTAGATGGGAAGCATCTCCTATTCTGGCTTTTTCCCCCAAGTCTTGTACTATATACCATTTTAAGTTCACATTGAGAGCTGTAGAATATGAGTAGGTAAAGGTATTCCCCTGACATTAAATCCATTCGTGTCTGACTCTGGGGTGTGGTACTCATCTCCATTTCTAAGCTGAAGAGCCGGTGTTGTCCATAGATGCCTCCAAGGTCATGTAGCCAGCATGACTGCATGGAGCGCTGTTGTGAATTAAATTTAAGGAGAAAGTAAGAGAACACAAGTGTTGTGTTATGGGTCTTCTAGTGATGACATGACTAATCACTTCATCACACTGGGCTTTTTTAGTGCCCTAGGACGTTTCCCCACCTATCTAGCAATGAAAGGGCACACTGCCCATCATATGATGTTGCTGGACTTTCCGCGAAGACCCCACCCACAACCAGAGTGGAAGTGTCCTAGGAAGCTTTCCTCTAAATACAGGAGCCTCCCCATGTTGTGCTGGCTTCAATAGAGTCACCCTCATTGCTGCCATTTCACCACCATGGCTGGCAAAATTGAATGAGGAGGGGAGAGTCCCCTGTATGATTAAATCCTAAATCTGTCTACACTGCTGAATTATAGCAGCTTGACTATTAGCGGCCATCGTTCAATGAATTGGTAATTTTGTGAGATATTTGCTCTTCTTTGTCAGAGAACTCTGGTGTTACAACAAATTACAAATCTCAGGATTCCATAAGATGGAGCTCTAGCAGTTAAAGTAGTGTCAATTTGCAATAATTCTGCAGTATGAATGGTCTCTATTTCACATTCAACACCATTATCATCAGACCTTTTTCCAATGAGGACTGATATTTTGTCATTTTTTTCTATGCCTGGCCCCCTTCCCAGACATTCTGTACTTCCTTACCTCTCTCAAAACTGCTGATGCATGTTCCAATATGTGCATTAAAGTTTTATGGATCAAAGGAATTCTTAGAGGGGGATGTATTAAACCCAGCAGTTGGAACGAATGTGACAATACTTTCCTTTATTTGTTCTGTGGTATGTCGTCGGTTGGTGATGTAAAATCTTCCTACATTGTGAATTACTATCAGATAATAAGAGGTGTTAGCTAAGTGACAGACAGCTTTCTTTGATAGAGGAAGTAAATCATGTGGTCTGTTTCACAAAGCTCTGGTCGTCAGACAACAAAAGATGCCTTTTAAAGTGATGAGTTGCCTTTCATTGCACCAGGAAAGTAAAATCCAACTCAGCAGAAGGCTTTCTTGACTCCAGGATCAAGTTTGGGTTTCTAACTTTATACCAGTGTGTCCAGGTGTTATTCTTGATTTTTATCAGTTAAGATCATTGTTATAAAGAGAGAGAGAAAGAACATATATCTCTAGCTGCTACAGCAGAACCATAACTCATTAGTGCTGTAAACATTTGTACTACAGAAAGATTGTCAATGCCCTTGCACCTCGTTCTAGAAGAGTTGCACATCACGGATAGAAAAGCCACATGCTGGAGATCTCAAAGGTTATCTGTCAGTCAGGGTAGACTGGATTTGTGTGTGGGGGGGGGGGGGAGATTTGGACTACAGCTCCCAGGATCTTCTGGCTTCCATGTCCAGTGGGCATGTTGGGTTTGAAATTCTGAGAGCTGTAATTAAAAGAGCAACATTTCCCCAATTCCGTGCTATGCAGTCCTGTGCAAATATTTCAAGTTGGTGTGAAGCAGCTATTATAAGGCAACATTCCCAAAAGCAGTGGAGAAAAGCTTCCACTTATCCATAGGAGACACAATAATAGAAATCCATCATATTTTTCTGCCTTTCTCCCATGGCAGCCCGAGCCTGTAGCATAAGTGCAAGAAACATTGATTCTGCAGCTTAGAAAGCCAGTCAGTAGATTAGTCATCTGCTCAGAGGCATGATTGGCAGGCCTACAGAGCCGACCAAAGCAACAACCCTCTCCATCAGTGACTAAGTGGACTGTCATGCCATTTTAACGTCCTTATTGCCAACAGCAAAGAGCTCAACTGTAGTCTGCAGCCTGAAGAGACAGGTAGGAAGAAATGATAGGCAGCTGACAACTGATATGGTGGTTATGAAGCTGTTACTTGCTGCTCCATCATCCCATAAGTTGAAAGCCTAACATCCAAATATTATGGCTTTCCAAGTGTCGTAATTACAGTATCTCAGCTCAAGCTTGCCTTCACTCAGCAGCTTTCCCTTTGTCTTCACTTTAATCTCTTTAATGTACTATAATTATTTCGTCAGTGTGGATCAATTATCTCAGAATAGAGAAACAAATTACCATCATTATCACTGATTTTTTTCCCTTTTTCTTTTCTTTGCTATATTTTCCCCTAGTCCCTGTTACAGAAAAAGGTTCCTATTTAGTCATTCATTGCTCTTCTTGCCTTCTTACCTGAACATACATCTATGTGCAAATTACCTGCCAAATCTGGAATGAGTTGCACTCCTGCCTTCACCGCTTTGTCATTGCACCCATTGCCTAGTGAAGATTGAAATCAGTTTCTTAGGCATGCAGATTTCAAGGAATGACTGAAATTCATTGCTCTATGACATTCCTTATGTTTGCTTGGCTTCTCTAGCTGATGAGCTTCTTGAAAATTAAATACTCTAATTGACCATAAGAAAGAGTATCTTTATATTAACACAGTTAATAGATGCTGTTGTTCCAACACTGAGCCTAGGTTAAAACCATTGAAGCCGACACTGATGCCAAATGAATGGTTCCAGTCAAAACAATGACATGGTAAAGTATAAGAGGAAAAACCCATATTATTTCCACTTCTGCTTTACATTTTAAAAGGGCAGGAACATAAACGTCCTCAGAAAGTGCAGCCCCCAGAGTTGTTTATTTTGAATCTGTTGAATCACCTTGAAGCATACTAGGGGAAAAGGGTATTCTGTGTCCAAGAACTATTTGCTTACTAAGGAGGAAGAGTCTAACTATATAGGCATTTTGATATGGTGAAAAGTGGGTTAAGTGAATGGCAATCGACTATTTATTTATTTGGCTTAGAGCAGTGGTTCCCAACCTTTGGTCCTCCAGGTGTTTTGGACTTCAACTCCCGGAAATCCCAGCCATCTTATCAACTGTTAGGAATTGTGGGAGCTGAAGTCCAGAACACCTGGAGGACCAAAGATTGGGAACCACTGGCTTACAGTGAAGTTGGCTATGTGATTGCATCACTCCTGTACCCCAGTGCTTGGTGATAATTCTCTCTTGTTTAATTTCTCCAAACTCCTAAGTGTTCATCTTGATAGCCATTTGTTGTATTGTGAGGTAGCTATTTTGGCTACCACTGAATGTCACTTTTGGCTGCTGATGAATGTCATTGAATGAGACCTCCATGTGAGAACCATAGCAGTGGTAACAAGTTCATCAAAATCTGCTTGTGACCAGTCTTCAGTGGGGGAAAACTTTCATGGGATGGCCTTGAACATTCTCACAAGTAGCAAGAAGTAGTCTTTTTTTCTTTCTAGCCTGGCATTGGGCTAACCTTTTCCCTTACATTCTCATTTGCTCATGAGGATTAATCTGATAGACATTGAATAGCAGTGCAAGAGCATTTTACCATTCTTGATCCTGCACCAACCAGGTACATGTCAACTGAAGGACAGTCCTCCAAGACCATCTAAGAGGATGGGGAAAGTCAAACTACTGCTGAATTTAACTTCTCTCACCCTGACCAATCTCAAATGCTACATGAAGTCTTAGACCACATCTCCCTATACAAACCTGCCCGAACCTTGAGCTCTACAGGGGAGGGCTTTCTCTCAGCCCTGCCACCATCTCAAGCATGCTTTGGTGAGGACAAGAGAGAGAGCCTTCTCAGTGACAGCTCCCACGCTCTGGTATGTCCTCACATGGGAGGCGAGGCTGAACTCCTCTCTGCTCTCTTTTCACGGACACCTTTCTATTTAATATACTTAGAGCACAGATATCTATATAACAGAGTATAGGAAATAGTATGTTATTGTTAATTATTGAAACATCAAATATGCTGTTATGTAACCTGTTACATTATATTTGATGTTTCAATCATTAACAGTAACAAACCTGTCTATTTAAGCAAGCTTTTAGTGTGCAAGGAGGGGTGGCTTTGGTGGGGTACATTTTATATATCTTTTAACATGAATATTTTTTATTGATTTTAAAGTATATTGTATGATTTCAACTGTTTTTTTCCTATTGTATTGTAAATATTGTAACATTTTTTGGAAAACAACTTGGGTCCTCATCTGGGGAAAAAACAGCATATAAAATAAATAAATAAATAAATAAATAAATAGAGAATAGCTACTAGAGACCCATTCACACTAAAGGTAAAGGCAAAGGTTTACTCTTGAAATTAAGTCTAATTGTGTCCAACTCTACAGGGTGGTGCTCATCTCTATTTCTAAGCTGAAGAGCCAGTGTTGTCTGTACACAGCTCCAAGGTCATGTGCATTCACACTACAGCATTGCTATTTTACTTTAACTGCTATGGCATTTTCCAGTGGAATTCTGGGACCAGCAATTTAAGGAGTAGCATTGAGACTCCTCACACAGACAGCTCCTCTGTTGCCTACCTCAACTAAAAATCTCACGATTCCAAAGGATGCAGCAATGTTATCATTGTGTAGTGAGATTGGGACCTAATCTACAAGAAAGAAGACACTATTTATACATAAACTGGGTTTAAATCCTGAGCACTCATCTCCACCCATTCTGTGCTAGTGCTCCCAGGAATATATATTGTTGACCACTTTAACTGATGAATCCAGCATAGATCAAGAGATAGTAATCCTGCCAAACCAGGCAAGACCTCTGCAACTAGGCAGGATCTGAACCAAAACCCCCAACTAAATATGCTCAGTCACTCTACACTGTTCAGTCAAAAGATTAATATGATTACATACATGGTGTACCAAAAGAGGAACTGAACCACCAAAAGAAGAGACAAAAACAAAGATGTGTTTGTTCAAAAAATATAGATGCTGGAATAGATACAAGTGTAGAAATAATTACTATCATACAAATGCAATAGATCTCATCTTTGTTTCCACAGCTATATTCCTCAAAATCCTATGCATTACAAACTGAGAATTTTTCAATCTCTTTATTTTTGTGATGCTGTATTTTCATGCTATGGGAATACTAGTGGTCTCACTTTGCCACTCTATGTATGCAATTGGTCATCTACAACATTATCACATGAGGGACATACACATTCTGTGCTGTTTTGCCAGAAGGCATGGCAAAATGGCAGGTGTAAGTGGCCCATCATACAGGGGAGGCATCGCAAAAATACGGCATAAGCGTGTTGGCCTCTTTGGAGGCAGCACAACACACAAAGCCTTCCATATTGCGGGGAAAGTGTCCAGTGACGCTTTCACCCCAGTTTGGAGAGGGAGCCACAGCCAGAACTCACACGGCATTGTGTGATGGCTGCTATGGGGCTCCATTCCTGAAGAAGGCTCTTGCCATTCTAGGACACTTATTTTCATCAATGTGATTAGTTCCATAGTCCTGTCTGAACTGACAGCACTCTTTTTCTGATCTTTAAAAAATATATTCAGCAGCTAGTATAGTCATCAATGTTTAAACATCAGAATACAATAAGATATCATCATACGTATCATAATGTAATGATCATACTTTCTGCAGACCTGCCTTACAAGAAACTCTTCAACATCCTAAAGAGATGGTAAAAGAAACATCTAGATTCTGTTGTTGTTAGCTATTCTTTTTGCACTTCTTGCAATATTATATGTTATTATGCATATTCATATTATGTTTGCACATGTAAGCTGCAGGGCACACTTTATATACACGCCAAGCAGGTGACATGAAAGCATATGGTGTGTTTGTGCATGCATAATGTATATACACATTATTTATCTGAGAAATGGCATTTGCAAATGCAGCTTCTC
The DNA here is from genome assembly GCF_037176765.1 of Anolis sagrei. Taxonomy (NCBI): domain Eukaryota; kingdom Metazoa; phylum Chordata; class Lepidosauria; order Squamata; family Anolidae; genus Anolis; species Anolis sagrei. Next base: position 142,760,454 of record NC_090022.1, read on the forward strand.
TAAAATGCATATGTTTTTTAAATAGTGGCTTGATATTAAGAACATATGGCAAATCTGTTCAAAGTGTTTCAGATTGTGGAAACCAAGGAACAGGTTCAGACTAATAACACAAATCTAATAAACAAAAAGGATGAAATAATCCTATTTCAACCATAAACTTTTTTTTCAGATAGAGCTGCTTGTGGCTTGAACTTTCATATATCTATTTAGTTCTTGGTTTTTCTGCCTCCACCTTCCTCTGAAAGTGGTAGAAAAGATCAGATAGATTGTTTTCTATAAAACAAGTGGAATGCTCCCGAGACTTATGCACTTAATTTACAGAATATCTTGCATCCTAGATCTTCAGGTGAGATCTCCTGTGGTCACTGCATCATTGCACAACCCAAGGAAAATAATTGTGTTTTCAGCATTACACACTTTAATGCATTGTCAAGCATTTGGAGCTGCAGGTGGAAAATTGTGGAAATCAAATATTAAAATACAGCATGATAAGGAGAAGTGTGGTTCAACATTATAAACACATCTCAGGCAATTTTAGTTTATAGGAAGAAGCAAAAGAAGCATGAAATCGAGTGACTGAGAGGGAAGAGATTGGCTTAGCTGGCAAAAATACTTCCCATTTTATCTATGTATGTCTAGGGGCACAGTATATACATCTAGAGCTACTGAATATATTATTACGTGCAACCCATGTTTGAAGAATGCTGAATGCTTGTCAACATGAGAAAATTCTTCTAGAATTGATACATAGATACCGTATATACTTGAGTATTAACTGACCCGAATATAAGCTGAGGCACCTAATTTTACCACAAAAACCTGGGAAAACGTATTGACTCGAGTATAAGCCAAGGGTGGGAAATGCAGCAGCTACTGGTAAATTTCAAAATTAAAGTAGATACCAATAAAATTACATTAATTGAGGCATCCGTAGATTAAATATTTTTGAATATTTACATAAAACTATAATTTAAGATAAGCCTGTCCAACTCTGATTAAACCATTATTCTAACTTTCTTCAATGTAAATGTGCTTACGTATCCTTCCTATAATAATAAAAATAATAAAATAATAAATGTAATAATAACAGTAATAAATAAATCTAATAATATTAATAATAGAGTAAAATAATAAATAATCTTGACTCAAGCATAAGCTGAGGGGGGCTTTTTCAGCTTTAAAAAAGGGCTGAAAAACTCAGTATATATGGTATGTCCTTTTTTCTACCTTAGGTTAGGTATGCAAGTGCAAAGTATGTCAAAAATTGGCATCCAGTGCCTACCAACTCTACAAAATTCACCACTGCAAAATGGTTGAAAAACATGTTTTTAGTATGTAGAGAAACCTGATGAGAAGATGACCTGAATCTACGCAGCTTGGGATGTATTTGGTGCAACATTCACATGTGGTTGCTTGTGGGGAGCAAAAGAGACTTTTCTGCACAAAATATACCTTTCTCTAAACAGCAATAATCTCTCTGCATAGGAATACTATTTTCTGAATGGAAAAGGCTTTTTTAACACAAAGCAACCACATGTGAAATTTGCACCAAATAAGCCTTGAATTGCATATAGGTTTTGATAAACTTCAGGGTTTTCAAAGACTCTCTCAATGTGAATAATTTTGCTAAAAATACTTTTTGCTGCCTTTGAGAAGAAATTTAAGGGGAAATTACAACCTAACGAGTTATCTAGTCATAAGGCTGAACTGGTAATAGATATCCAAACTTACTATTAAGTGCTGTTCTCACAACCTTCTGACTCTAGACCTTCCCTAAAGTCAGTAAGAAATATGATTCTTGATTAGACAATATTAGCCCTACCCAAAAGCTGAGTGATGTCCTTCATTCTTGTGAAATCATGAAGACCCCATCATGTAAGAGGGCTCTTTGAGGAGAAGACACTCACTATATTAGCTGTATTTACAGGCAGGATGAGTTAGATCTAGTTTAAGACCACAGATTATGATGGCCTCCCATACACACACATACATGTACATATCAGAATTTTTTTTGTCGTGTCAGGAGCAAGTCACTTCTGGTGTGGGAGAATTGGCCGTCTGCAAAGACGTTGCCCAGGGGACGCCTGGATGATTTGATGTTTTTATCATCCTTGTGGGAGGATTCTCTCATGTCCCCGCATGAGGAGCTGGAGCTGATAGAGGGAGCTCATCCACCTCTCCCCAGATTCGAACCTGCAACCTGTCGGTCTTCAGTCCTGCCGGCACAGGGGTTTAACCCACTGCGCCACCAGGGGCTCCTCTACATATCGGAATAGAGAAAATGTTCCTTCTTCTTTTTTTAATTCCAGTAATATAAAACCTTGTTAGATAATTTGTAAAATCAAAGATTATATTAAACGTTGCTTCTATTCAAACTACCTAAACCAACCATCCACCCATTTCCCATCTAAAAACTCTATAATAAAAGAGAAAGAAAACGAGAAGAAAATAACTAAAATTGACTTCTCACCTCCTTACTTGAAGACATATGATGAAAATATTGTTATCATCCCACTTATCTTAGAAACATCTTTATTTCCAGCTTTCAAGCTCATTATTATATAGACGTAGTCTTTAAAACCCACATTTTCTTTTCTTTTCATGAATACTACCAGTGGTCTCATTTTTTTTAGAAAAATATCTATCAACTTCTCTTGTATTACACAAGATAATGATAAAGTGTTCCTTTCGGATGCTGTTGGACTACAATTCCAAGTATTCCTTGCCATTTTCTATATGACTAGGCCTGCTGGGATCTATATGCCTTCATACACCCCCCTTTAAAATATTAAAATGCAGAATCCTGGTTAATTATCTTGGAAATGCACTTCAAATATTAGGTAAACACTACAAATGAGATGTAAATGAAGGCAATGAAACAGCTGTCAGCTTGCTCACTGATTAATTTTCTTTAGAAGTCACAACAATTATGTTCAAACATACGGCCCCCTCTCTCCCCCTTCCCTCTGGTCTTTCGACAAGAGTAACAGCAGTGGTGTTTCAGTGGTATGGAATTTCTCTGTCTTCTTCCCTATTTTTATTTGCTTTTCTCCTTAGTCTGATTTTGGAGCTTTGATCCTAAAACATTGCAAGTCTGCACTCAATTGCAAACCCATCTAAAGACCTCTCTCTTCCAGCAGGCCTACCCTGCCAGTTTAAATAATGAATTTTAAACTCTTGTCCTGTATTTTGACCTTTGTTCTGTGTATTTTAATATGTATTTTATTAACAACTAGCTTGGGGACCCGGCGCTGCCCGGGTTATTAGAGAAAGTGGGTAATGGCCATTCTGTATGCCAAGTTTGGTGTTAAACAGGATGTAAAGAAGGCCGGTATAGAAAACTTCCAAATAAATAAATAAAATAAATAGATAGGATCACGGGGGCTCTGTGTGCCAAGTTTGGTATTGATCAGTCATTGGTTCAGGGTCGCAGTGGTTTCAGTAAGTGAGTAAAGATACTGTAAGTCCCATCATCCATGGCCCATCCCCCTTAGAACTGCATCAGGATGTAGAGTGGGCCATGAGTACTCTGTGTGCCAAGTTTGGGCCTGGTCTCTGATTTGTAGGGGCTACAATGTTCTTTGGGAAGTGAATCGGGTGAAGGTACTGCAAATCCCATCATTAGTGGCCCATCCTGCCCTGAACTGCACTGAAAGTCCCATCATCCATCGTCCCTCCTTCTCCAAACAGCATCGGGATGTAGAGTGGGTCAAGGGTGTTCTGTGTGCCAAGTTTGGTCTTGATCGGACATTAGATTAGGGTTGCAGAAGTCTTGGGAAGGGAGTGGAGGTACTTGAAGTCCCATCATCCATGGTTTGCCCTCCTCGAAAGTGCACCAGGATGTAGAGTGGGTTATGGGGACTCTGTGTGCCATATTTGGTCTTGATCAGTCATTGGCGAGGGTCTCAGTGGTCTCAGGAAGTGAGTGAAGTGACTGCAAGTCCCATCATCCATTGTCAAATTCTTCCAAACCGCACCAGGATGTAGAGTGGGTCATGGGGGCTCTCTGTGTAAATTGTCGTCCTGATCCATCATTGTTAGCAGTTGTAATGGTCTTAGGAAGGGAGTGCAGGTATTGCAAGTCCCATCGTCCATGGTGCATCCTCCTCCAAACTGCACCAGGATGTAGAGTGTGTTATGGAGACTCAGTGTGCCAAGTTTGGTCTATCGGTAATTGGATGAGGGTTGCAGTGGTCTCAAGAATTGAGCAAAGGTACTGCAAGTCCCATAATCCATGGTCCATCCCTGGCCAAACCGCAACAGGACATAAGATGGGTCATGAGAGGTCTATGTGCCAAGTTTGGTCCTGGTCAGTCATTAGATGAGGTTAACAGTGGTCTCAGAATGTGAGTGATGGTACTGCAAGTCCCAACATCCATGACTCATGCTCCTCCAAACTGCAGTAGGATGTAGAGTGGGTCATGGGGGCTCTGTGTGCCAGGTCTGGTCTGTATTGGTAATGTTCTGACTCAGCCCCCTCTGGCCTTTTCCTTTCCTCTCTTTGTATTTCCTCTCTTTGATCAGTCATTGGCGAGGGTCTCAGTGGTCTCAGGAAGTGAGTGAAGTGACTGCAAGTCCCATCATCCATTGTCAAATTCTTCCAAACCGCACCAGGATGTAGAGTGGGTCATGGGGGCTCTCTGTGTAAATTGTCGTCCTGATCCATCTTGGAATTGAGGCTGGCCAATCAGAGACCATATGCAAATTTCCTTCTCATGTCCCCGTTTCTGTCATGAACTATTTTCTCCACCAGGGGCTCCTATTGAAGCTGGCCAATCAGAGACCATATGCAAATAGCACCACAGCAGCAGCCAATCAGAACGCTGGCACATACTCCTCCCGCCACACTTTTGTCCTCCGCATACAAGTTTTGACTTTTATTATATACTAGCTTGAGGACCCGGCGCTGCCCGGGTTGTTAGAGAAAGTGGGTAATGGCAGTTCTGTATGCCAAGTTTGGTCTCTATTGGTCATTGGATAATGGCTGCATTGTTTTCAGGAAGTGAGTGAAGGAACTTGAAGTCCCATCATCCATGGTCCACCCTCCTCCAAACAGCAGCAAGATGTAGAGTGGGTCATGCGGGCTCTCTGTATAAATTGTAGTCCTGATCCATCATTGTTGGCAGTTGTATTGGTCTTAGGAAGGGAATGCAGGTATTGCAAGTCCCATCATCCATGGTGCATCCTCCTCCAAACCGCACCAGGATGTAGAGTGCGTCATGGAGACTCAGTATGCCAAGTTTGGTCTTTATCGGTAATTGGATGAGGGTTGCAGTGGTCTCAAGAATTGAGCAAAGGTACTGCAAGTCCCATAATCCATGGTCCATCCCCGGCCAAACCACACCAGGACGTAAAGTGGGCCATGAGAGGTCTATGTGCCAAGTTTGGTCCTGATCAGTCATTGGATGAGGTTAACAGCGGTCTCAGAATGTGAGTGATGGTACTGCAAGTCCCATCATCCATGGTTCATCCTCCTCCAAACTGCAGTAGGATGTCGAGTGGGTCTTGCAGGCTCTGTGTGCCAAGTGTGGTCTGCATTGGTAATTGTCTGACAGAGCCCCCTCTGGCCTTTTCCTTTCCTCTCTTTGTCATCTCGGAATCTTGGAATTGAGGCTGGCCAATCAGAGACCATATGCAAATTTCCTTCTCATGTCCCCGTTTCTGCCATGAACTCTTTTCTCCACCAGGGGCTCCTATTGAAGCTGGCCAATCAGAGGCCATATGCAAATAGCACCACTGGGGCAGCCAATCAGAATGTTGGAACTTTCAGGCTGGCCAATCAAAACGCTGGCACATACTCCTCCCGTCGCACCGCCACACTTTTGTCCGCCGCATACAAACTTTCACCTTTATTATATACATAGACTAGCTTAGGGACCCGGCGCTGCCCGGGTTATTAGAGAAAGTGGGTAATGGCGGTCCTGTATGCCAAGTTTGGTCTTTATTGGTCATTGGATGACGGTTGCATTGTTTTCAGGAAGTGAGTGAAGGTACTTGAAGTCCCATCATCCATGGTCCACCCTCCTCCAAACAGCAGCAGGATATAGAGTGGGTCATGGGGGCTCTGTGTGCCAACTTTGGTCTTTATCAGTCATTGGGTGAGGGTGGCAGTGGTTTCAGTAAGTGAGTGAAGGTACTGCAAGTCCCATCATCCAACATCCATCCTCCTTCAAACTGCAGCAGGATGCAGAGTGGGTCATGGGGGTTCTGTGTACTAAGTTTGGTCTCTATCGGTCATTGGATTAGGGTCGCAGTGGTTTCAGTAAGTGAGTAAAGGTACTGCAAGTCCTATCATCCATGGTCAACCCTCCTCCAAACAGTATCAGGATGTAGAGTGGGTCATGGGTGTTCTGTGTGCCAAGTTTGGTCTTGATTGGACATTAGATGGGGGTTGCAGCAGTCTTGGGAAGGGAGTGGAGGTACTTGAAGTCCCATCATCCATGGACTGTCCTCCTCAAACGTGCACCAGGATGTAGAGTGGGTCATGGGGACTCTGTGTGCCAAGTTTGGTCTTGATCCGTCATTGGCGAGGGTCTCAGTGGTCTCAGGAAGTGAGTGAAGTGACTTCAAGTCCCATCATCCATTTCCATATTTTTCCAAACTGCACCAGGATGTAGAGTGGGTCATGTGGGCTCTCTGTGCGAATTGTGATCCTGATCCATCACTATTGGCAGTTGTAATGGTCTCAGGAAGGGAGTGCAGGTATTGCAAGTCCCATCGTCCATGGTGCATCCTCCCCCAAACCGCACCAGGATGTAGAATGTGTCATGGAGACTCAGTGTGCAAAGTTTGGTCTTTATCGGTAATTGCATGAGGGTTGCAGTGGTCTCAAGAATTGAGCAAAGGTACTGCAAGTCCCATAATCCAAGGTCCATCCCCGGCCAAACCACACCAGGATGTAAAGTGGGGCATGAGAGGTCTATGTGGCAAGTTTGGTCCTGATCAGTCATTGGATGAGGTTAACAGCGGTCTCAGAATGTGAGTGATGGTACCGCAAGTCCCATCATCCATGGTTAATCCTCCTCCAAACTGCAGTAGGATGTAGAGTGGGTCATGGGGGCTCTGTGTGCCAAGTGTGGTCTGTAATGGTAATGTTCTGACTCAGCCCCTGGCCTTTCCTTTCCTCTCTTTCCTTTCCTCTCATCTCGGAATCTTGGAATTGAGGCTGGCCTATCAGAGACCATATGCAAATTTCCTTCTCATGTCCCCGTTTCTTCCATGAACTCTTTTCACCACCAGGGGCTCCTATTGAAGCTGGCCAATCAGAGACCATATGCAAATAGCACCACTGGGGCAGCCAATCAGAATGTTGGAACTTTCAGGCTGGCCAATCAAAACGCTGGCACATACTCCTCCCGTTGCACCGCCACACTTTTGTCCGCCGCATACAAACTTTTACCTTTATTATATACATAGATAGATAGATATGATTTAGTATGTATCTTTGTAGAAAAACATTTTAATATGTGTATTTATAGAATCTTTACAATGTTTATGTGTTTTAACAGTGTTGTAGCCCACTCCGAGCCATGAGGAAAGACAGGTAAGTAATAAAATTGTTGTTGTTGTTGTTGTTGTTGTTGTTGTTAATTCCTGCTGCTTTGTCAATCTCAAGGGCTCTTGGAAGAGCATTGCCATTTGATGTAGCACCAAGTAAGAGAGCAAAAGTGAATACAGGTTTGCTTAGAATGTGCCCATGCTAATTCTTAGGTTTAAGTGGAAATTAAGGAATTACTGTCATTTTAAAAGAGATGCAATACATTTAATGATAGCTGGGGATATTGCGACCAAGTGCCCTCTGGGCTATCTCAGCCTGCTGTCCAGATGATCATGGCTTAAGCCCGTTTCCTGCTCTTCTTCTCTGCAGTGATTTAACTGCCAATCAGACTTGGATTGGGAATCTACCACACTCCAAGGCAGTATATTTCACTGCTGAACAGTTCCTCCTAATTTTCATGTGGAATTTCCTTTCCTACATGTTTTGTGCTTCTTCTACATATAAAAAGTCACATAGTAAGGATGAAATACCATTCAACATACTACTGCAGGTAAACCAATGGCCAACATAACATGTAAAGGAGAAAACATGACTGGCCAGTTGAGGAAACCAAAAAGAACACTATGGCTGTAGATATAGATCTTCCCTTCTCACTTCCTATACTTGCTTCTGCAGCCACAAATGTGTCCATTGTATTGTGCAAGCTGTCTTTATGGTACATAAAGTGAAGGCAGAAACATTTCACTCAAGATTATTTCTCTCCTGAAGTGCATGGGAAATGTCCACATTGGAGGAGCTTGCATAATACGATTTCTTCCCATATTCCTCCCAGAGTATCCTAGAGTTTGAAGAAACCACAAGGGTCATCTTGTCCTTTCCCCTGCCTTGCAGGAATATACCGTCAAAGCTTTCCCACCATATGGTCTTTCAGCCTCTGCTTAAATACTTCCAAAGATGGAGACTCCATCATATATTTGTCTAAGAAGTAGATATGAGATGCAGGCCAAAACATGTGGTCATAGTTATCACCTTCCAGTGTTAATAAACATAACACATAAAAATGAGATAAGCAGCAGTTAATTTTTTGTCATTATTGAATGGAAAAATATGTTGTAAATGTCACAGATCAAAATCATTCATAGCTTCTTTATCGTACAGAAACACTGGGTGTTTGGAAAAACATCTACCTTTCATATTTTATATGTTCATCACAGAAAATGCCATAACCTGTCCAGTGCCACCTTAACACATGGGCACATTGGGAGTTGCTAACTGAAGGGCAAGAGAAAGTGTAAGAAAGTGAAGTGACAAAAAAAATGATGTAGATTCATTATTTGGAGCCAAGAAGCATATATGAATTGTTATTGATATTTTTTCCTGTGAGGGTTGTGTAGGCAGGGCCCAGTGTATTGTTTTGCCTGGGAGCTTAAAATGGCTCAGGGAATGGTTCTAAGCATGCATCTACACTATATAATTATTATTTATAGTTTTGTGAAGCAAAAACACTATTTTGCAGAGAAGGCTGAAGACCTTGTAAAATGACAACTCTCATGTTCCCATAGCATTGTGTCATGGCAGTTAAAGTGGTGTCAAACTATATTAATTCTACAGTGCAACGTCACCCTAATTAGCTTTTATGGTTCTTTCATCTCATTCTAGTTCACTTATTGGTTTGGATACTTTTGACTGTGGCTAGGATGCTGATGCCTGGTATCTGAAAATGCTACCATCTACTTAGGACACCATACTGGAATGAAATTGTAGCAAATCATCAGCCTACTACTCAATCGGCAAGAAGAAAAGCTTACAGGTGTTCCAATATGACTGGATTATCCTGCAGCATCAATTTGACAATAAGATGGAAAGGATATTTATGTGCCTTGCAGAACACCAAGTACTTGACTTTTTTTAAAAAAAAATGCATAAGTAAAAGATTGGGGGTATCCATTTTTCTCAGAAGATTTATTTCATTTTCTCTAAGAAGCATTTACTGCCCAGCATCTCTCATAGCAGCCTTCCCTCCTCCCACCTAGAATCATTGAGTTGGAGACATTTACATTGTCATGCTAATCAAAATTGCTTCTCAACATACAATATAGAAAAGACTACTACATGGGGATCCAAATGCACCTTAATTCTAAGCTTCTGTGTTTTGTATTACCTTGCCACAGCATTTTTCCGAATGAAGCAGGGAGTGTTTGAGGACTGGGACATCTGTAGGGATACCAAGGTGCTTGTCTATAAAGCTATTGTCCTACCAACCCTGCTATATGCCTGCGAAACGTGGACTGTCTGCAGACGTCACATGCAACTCCTGAAATGATTCCATCAGTGCTGCTTCCGGAAAATCCTGCAAATCTCTTGGGAAGACAGGTGGACAAACGTCAGCGTGCTGGAAGGAGCAAAGACCACCAGCATTGAAGCGATGGTCCTCCGCCATCAACTTTGCTGGACCGGCCACATTGTCCGGATGCCTGACCACTGTCTCCCAAAGCAGTTGCTCTAATCTGAATTCAAGAACAGAAAATGGAATGTTGGTGGACAGGAAAAGATATTTAAAGATGGGCTCAAAGCCAGCCTCAAAAACTCTGGCATAGACGCTGAGAACTGGGAAGCCCTGGCCCTTGAGCGCTCCAGCTGGAGGTCAACTGTGACCAGCAGTGCTGCAAAATTTGAAGAGGCACGAATGGAGGGTGAAAGAAAGAAACGTGCCAAGAGGAAGGCACGTCAAGCCAACCCCATCCGAGACTGCCTTTCACCTGGAATGTTCTCACTGCAGAAGAAGATGCAGATCAAGAATAGGGCTCCACAGTCACCTACGAACCCACCGCCAGGACACCCAACTTGGAGGACCATCATCCTCGGGATCGCCTAAGTTGAAAGTAAAGTACCTTGCCACATAAAATGATAGTGACTTAAATCCCAACTTGTCCTTTCCTAGCTAGAAGGGACTTCAATTCAACAACAGAAGAAGGTTTCCACCAATCCCCCATTCCCCAACAGACTTCAATACCATCTCAGAGGGATCATTCAACTTCCCAGAGTGAATTTTCAAAAAGTGTATAAGGAGAAGGAGAGAGAGGCACAGATAGAAAAAGATACAGAAAGAGAGATGGAGTGCGGGGGGGGGGGGGGGGGTAGAGAGATGGAGATAATTTGTACATCCCTCCACTAGTCCAACAGCAAAAGTAGCCCACAAGCAGACTCCTATTCACAGAAAATGGGAATGCGATTCTTAGATTTTAATGGAAGTCTTATACAGTTGGAGAAAGCATCTGACTGGTAATACATTCTTCATGGGGTGAAAAACCAATCTGTAAGCTTATTTCATTCAGTCCAGGTAATTTCGTTTTTGAACATGTGAACAAAGGCTCAAGATAAAGTACCAAATATTTATACCTTGTCCAGTCTTTCATATTCTGAAACTGAAATAAAGTTTGAGAACATGGTTTAGATGTTTCCTAATTTGGCTGTTTCCAAGTTATTTTGATGAGGAACCCAATCTGTAACCTTCTTCATATTTTTGCAATAGTATTTTATAATTTCTTCAAATAACACCAGAAGTTTCTTTGGAAGGAATGTCTTTAAAAGCTGGCATTCATAATAGGAATGTATAATTATTTTATTGGCTAACAGTAAAAGAAGGGCAAAGAACATATTAAGCTCAAGGGCTAATAATAATTTGCCATTGGAATTGTGTATTGCAGATGAAATTGATGTTATATTTATTTGCAATCTTTTTCTCCTGAGAAGTATCCGGTCAGATGCTGCTAGAGGCATGGTTACGAGTAAAATACTAATCCACAGTGTAACAGAAATTAACAATGTAAATTTGGGAATATGGCAATTCCAGAAAAAGAGAAAAAGAAAAGTAAATTCTAACCAGTGACCATGGAGGATTTTTGGAGTAGAGTTGTTGTAGGTTTTTCAGGCTATATGGCCATGTTCTAGAATTTTTGGAGTTGTTGTCCATACAGGTACATTTTCTATGTGCCAAGGAAGAGCTCAAATCTGCAAACATTTATTGCACTTTTCCTCCTGTTCTCTGAGCAAAAATAAAACATGGCACTGAGCAACAGATTCCTATCAAATATGGAGGTCTAAAGTTCTTTCTCTTCTCTTGTGATATGCTAGTTGCAGTGAGACGTTAATCTTTTCTGTTGTTTCAGGAAAAGCAGCATACGCTATGTATGTACCAACCACAAGATTCGGTTTAGATAATAGCTGATTTAGGTTTGGGTCAATTTGGAGGCCTTTTGCACTTGTTTCTTCAACAGGAGGTAGGATTCAGAAAACTGAAGGCTATATTTTCCATTTAATATCATGGAAAATATGAATTGTTAAAATATGATGGAGTTTGTAACTTACCACCCCCTTTTATACCATCTTCCAAATTGGAGACAGACAGACATATGAAATATTTTTCTGCTACACACTTCTAATTTTTGTTTTGTCAAGGAACTTCGGGGGGGGGGGGGAGAGAGAGAGATAAGTATTAATATATGTCTGGTTTCTGCTTTTCTCCAATGTGTCATTCTTCCCAAAAGAGATGGGGACTGTTGGAAACAGGAGTTTTATCCTCCTTCTGAAGCAAAGCAATGAGAGTATCTCTAAAAAAGCATGCCACGGGATTAGAAGGTGGACTTAAAAGTCACTGCATCTAATTTTCTCCAAAATCATAAATATTTTCACAGAAAAAAAACTCTATAAATGTTACTGTCTTTCTGAATCCTGACTCCTGCACAAAGCTTCAGCTGGGGTCCTGTTTTACTTCTGGCAAGTTTAGGGGGAAGCCAGATTAGATGCTGCCTCTACATGCAAATCCATTGTACACCCCAGAGTTTTGGAGTGATGTCATAGATAGCATCATTTATGTAAAAGACTAGTAGTGAAATGGAAAAGAAGAAAAAATGATGAATAAAATATGAGGAAAATTGCTTAGGGCTTTCATTAATTCGTCTACCCAATGTACCAATTACTGTTTGTTTGCTGCCCAAGGTCTAAAGGGGAAAAACAAGTCACACGTGTCCCATGGTTTGTTTTTTAAACAAAATCTAAATACAGTCCACACAGTCCCGGGTTAAAATAATTTCCCTTAGATTGTTTCTTTTTTTAAAAAAAAAAAGAACAATGCTGTTAATTTTAATAGGCATATTGTGGTAACAAGCAGAAATAGCACGTGGATTATTTCTAGATATTTGTTATCCCTGTGGCATAATACGGTCTATATTTTCCTGTTAGAAACTAGGGCAGACAAAGTTTATTGCATACAGAAATTGCATGCAGAAATCAGTTTCATTGCTGAGATTAATCAGCTGATGGCTTTGTTGATTCATTGGTGAAAACCTTTTCTAATAATTGAGAGCAAATTTTATTCAGTGGTGCTGCTGTCAGCTGAGGGCACACTTAGGCAATGTTGATGTTGTAATTGGTAGTGAAAAAGAAAACATTAGCGATGGTCTTTCTCTCTAATGAGTGGTAACTCTAATTTAGTATGTTATAAGTGGTCTTATACTTGCCTCAGCATTTCAAAGAGGCAACTTTATTAAGATTCTACCATCCGAAGAGTTTTGATAAATTACTCAATTAACTAGTTAAAAGTTACCAAGGCTACATATGTGATTCGAAAGCATGCCCAGGCAGTCCAGCATTTGGAGGTAGGAGCACTTTTTCACTACTCCTTCTATCCAAATGAGAAATGTATGGGGTACTTCATTGTATCAGTTCCATGTGGCTCTCAAGGGCATATTCAAGATGCACAGGGAAGTCTTGAGAGAAGATACCACACCTGTAGCTAATTCACACATGAATGCTCACTATACAGTGTTGCCTTATGTAATGAATATGTTTTATATGGGGGACCCCCAAAATCCATGGCCATGGAAAGGCCTCAATAGTCAAGTCCAAGGCAAACTTTCACCTAGAAACCTAAATTAGGCTAACCTCCCCAGATGACTTCTAGCCTGTACATGCAAGTTTCACTAGCACCTGTACACTCACCAGAGGGGTCATCAAAAAACCCCAAATTCCATCCAAACCCAGAGACCAAACAACTGCAGCAAAGGATGACACTTCTCAACAAACCAAGAAACGGATGCTATCTGACAATGATTTGGACCAATCAACAACCAGGGTGGCAAAATCCTTTGTTTCAAACAACTGTCAAAGTGTTATAAATATTTCTGTATGTTCACATTTAGTTATGTTAGTTTTTGGAATGCAGACTCTGTTGATATCCACGTTGGCCAAGGTGAATATATGCCTCTGTTCTTCACCTTCAACCTGTCTGGGTCATATATATATATATATATATATATATATATATATATATATGGATTAGTGCCACAAAAATTATGTGAATTTATTTATACATTTATGTATAAATGTATTTCTGTATTGCCTTCAAAGCCATGAACACTCATGAGACAATGAAGGAAAATAACTAATTAAAACAATACAAAGAAAAGAACATAAAAAACTCACTTCAATAATTCCTAAAAGCAATCTATAAATAATCCTAGATTCCAGATTTCAAACAGTTAAAACAGACATTTGAAACATTGGAAGCCATGCAGAATAGCAGCTGAAGCTTAAAAGATATAGGGATAGTTATTGGGTAGGGAGGTACAGAGTTGAGGTTGCTACAGAGAAAGCCCAGTTATGTATATCAAAATACCTACTTAACTACATGAGATGTTTAGAAATGCAATACAGCCTCCAATGAAGTTCTCAGTTTCTGGCAGGTTCATATGGAAGAAGGCAGCCTTTCAGATATCTTGGCCCCCAGTCATTAAGGGCTTTATAAATCAACACCAGCCACTTAGAAATGGATCTCAATGTTATATGGTCTCAGTTCTCAATGTTATAAGTTCTCAGTTTCTGGCAGGTTCATATGGAAGAAGGCAGCCTTTCAGATATCTTGGCCCCCAGTCATTAAGGGCTTTATAAATCAACACCAGCCACTTAGAAATGGATCTCAATGTTATATGGTCTCTAAAATGGAACTTCATACTAGTCTGGTTTCTGCAGTTTAGACTAAAGAAACTTGTAAACATATTTTAAGGGCAGCCCTAAATTAAGTGCCTTGTGGTTGTCTAATTGAGAGGTAACTATGATTCAAATCACTGTGGTCAGATTTGCCACTCCAAAATAGGGTGCAGCTCCCCCCAAATCCCTAATCAGCCAGACAACCCAGAAGGATACCATCCCCGGTGATATCAAATTCCACCAAAAGATCTAGAAGAACCTACAGGAACTCATTCCCCTTTTTATCTCCTTGTGTAGGCCATCTGCCAAGGTGACCAAGGCTGTTCGTGTCCCATAACCACTCTTGAACCAGTTTGAAATGGGTGCAGGTAATCCATTTCATTCAAGAAAACCTGGAATTGCTTTGAAACCATTTGCTCTAGGGCCTTAGGGCTTTTTCAGACTGGGCTAAATCCCGAAATCCTGGTTCTTCTCTGGATTTGGCTGCACAGCTGGCCCAAATCCCATAATTTTAGTGTGGGGAGGGTAGATGCCCCCCTGGGTCAACCAGAGATCAACCCAGGAAGCTATCTACCCAATCGGCAGCCCCCCATTTCCTCCCTAAACTTACTGTAGAGGCCTGCCTCCATCCTCAGGCCTCTCAGACTAAGCTCCTGT
Organism: Anolis sagrei; assembly: GCF_037176765.1. Lineage (NCBI taxonomy): Eukaryota > Metazoa > Chordata > Lepidosauria > Squamata > Anolidae > Anolis > Anolis sagrei. Next base: position 142,775,596 of record NC_090022.1, read on the forward strand.
CACTTCAAAATGAAGTGTCAGGAGCTTATTCTGAGAGGCCTGAGGACAGTTGCAGGCCTCTCAGGAAGGTTAGAGTGGAAATAGGGGGTGGGCAGAGAAGGGTGACAGTGCCAACCCGGTTCTTTGGGCTCCTGGGGCCCAAAAAATCAGGGTGGCAGTGGGGATTGACCCTCAGGATCACAGAAGGATGTCCTGAGAGTCAATCCCCATGGGCCCAACACCTGCAAAGATCTGGACCCTACTGAAAGATCTGGATCTTTTAGGTATTTTTTGACCTAGAAATTGAGGTTTACTCTAGGTTATTCTGGATTAGCATGAGATGTTGTTTGCACACCTCAGGTTAATCCATAATCCATAATGGCTTTTGGCCATGACTGGTAGGGTCCTTACAGACTGGATGATGAAGGTGTGTGGTTTGTGAGAAATCGGCAATCTTTGACAGGGAAGGCTAAAGACCTTGTAAAACTACAGCTCCCATGTTTCCATAGTACTTTGGAAGTTGAACTGGACTGGAAATGGTTATATGGCTGATAATAATGTTTTAAATTGTTTTTAACTTATTGTTTATTTACGGTTTTAAATTGTTGTTATATTTGTTATAATTGTTATGTACGTTGTGGCATCGAATTGTTGCCAGTGTAAGCCGCTCCGAGTCCTCCCTCGGGGGTTGAGAAGGACGGGGTAGAAATGTTGGAAATAAATAAATAAAATAAATAAATAGCATTAAACAATTGCAGCTAAAGTGGTGTTGAATTGCATTAAAACTACAATGTAGATGGACTCTTAGTCTGCAAATTTTGTTCTCTCAATTTGTCATAGGTGCTACAAGATTCCTTTTCATATTGATAATCCAGATTAACATGGTTTCCTAGATTGACTTTAGATGCACCTAAGCTTTGGAAAGGTATTCAGATAGCAACAAAAAGTCAATCTATATGTGAAGCCACTTTTTATAATTTGTGTGTTCCCTTCTATCACAATATACTCTATTACTTTACATTCATTGCTGTATATGGAAATCAAACTACAGACTTGGAACTAACATTTCAATGAAGGCCAGTCTATTCACTCGTCCTGCTGCTCTGTGACTTGCTGAGGTCCTCCTGACAGGCATCCTGCAGGGCCCCATCCCCAACTATTGCAGTGACAAGCATTTTGTTAGCTACATTAGCACTTTTTAAAGAAAACAGTGCCAAAGCCATTACAACCCTTTTGCATGACAATCTTCATTTGACCACAGTAGGTGGGCAGAAATCTGAATTAAACATTGCATTTTAGTGACATATGAAAAGCTGGTAGATGGGCGCCTCTAGTGCAATCTGTCATAGCCCTGTCATCTTGTTTCATTTTACATTGAAAGCTAACAGTAGGAGCTAGAAGAAATATATTGGATCAAATTTGATCAACTTTGATCTTGCTTTGTGGGGATGCTGCATGCCTGTCCAGTATCACTCCAAACTCTCTGAGTTATCGAGTGTGCTTCAGAAACCAAATGGTCAAGGACCATTGACCTGATTTGTATCACTCAGGGGTATTTAAACTTCATCCCCAGTAGGCCTCATTAGATGCTGTAAAACTCAAAGTGCAAGTGCGGAGCCTCCTATGCATTGCTTAAGTGCTAGGAGAGCTGAGCCAGAAGGTGCAAGTATGTAATTTTTAATTTTTATAAATTACTTTATTTTTGCCCTGCTTTTCTCCAAATATAGGGACTCGATACTACACAACAACCCCAAATCCCAATTACCCCACCCCAGTAGCATACCTCTCATCAGTCCATATATGCCTATCTATAAAAGGCAAGCAAGAATGGAGGCCATCATGGTCTTCATTGGGAGGGAGTTCCAGAGTGTGTGGGAACAGCCAATGAAAAGGCACTTTCCCTTCTTCCTACCAGGTTGAGTCTCCCTCACTAAGCTAAGATGTTTGGGACTAGAAGTTTTATCAGGTCATGCAGTTTGACTGACACAAAGCCATCACGGGAGGGAAAAGCCCAAATGCATTCAGCTGCCATAAACTTAAGGGAAGTTGGAAATCTCCAGTCAATCCATAGCACACTTGCTCTTCATGCCCAATTTCTAGGGCATCCACCAGGGGTGTGTGAAACAGCAGAAATCCATTTTGCTTCCGTTTGAATTTTAGATTCCCCCCCCCCCTCTCTTCATTTCATTTTTGGGAAGATTTGAAGATGTGTTGGACTTGTAACTCGAAATCCGGAGTTCCGTTTTCATTTCGGGAAGATTCTGTCCATTGGCGCCAATAGGAAACTTGCGAGGTTTGTCTTTATGTCATTTTTATGGCTATCGGGATGAAACTTGCCACATTTGTAGACCATACTTACGACTTTAAGCCTGCCATGTTTCAATAATGTTTCAGCCTTCATCTGATTTTAAGGAATTTTGAAAAAGTTCTTACTAATGAAAAACAAGTATTAGCAGCAGACTCCAGAATCAGCAGGATCAAAAAAGATGTATTTTTAATTTTGGTGAGAGAATCAGTGTGAGAGAATCAGTACCTCTCCCACTCCCTCTAGCAGTGGCTTTCACTGCCTTCAAAGCCTGGCCACTTGACTCAGCATCACCACCCACACCACAGCCATGCCTATACGTGTGTGTGTGTGTGTATAATATTATTTTCTCAAGCTTTGAATCATGTCCTGACACACATACATACAGTATTTATATATGTGTGAGTGCTTGTGTACACTACTTGTGCAAAAGCACACACAATACAGAAAAATAGGAAAAAAGATAGACAAAGACACACAGAGAGTAGAACAACCAAATATGAACAAAGGGCTTTTGTGGGGGAGTAATTTTAAAATCTTTTCTGTAGGGGGAATAGGCTGCTGATGTAGGAGTGCAAGCCGGAAAAAACTGCAAGGAAGGTGTAGATAGGGCTGGGAATGAATTAGCTACTATTAATAATAATTATGTATTGTCGAAGGCTTTCATGGCTGGAATCACTCAGTTCTTGTGGGTTTTTTCGGGCTATATGGCCATGGTGGTTGACATGGTGGTTGTGAGAGTGGTCCAGCATTTTTGTGTTCTCAAATAAAATGCTGTGTCCAGGTTGGTTCATCAGGTGCTCTGCTATGGCTGATTTCTCTGGTTGGAGTAGTCTGCAGTGCCTTTCATGTTCCTGGATTCTTGTTTGGGCGCTGCATTTGGTGGTCCCTATGTAGACTTGTCCACAGCTGCATGGTATACGGTAGACTCCTGCAGAGGTGAGAGGATCCCTCTTGTCCTTTGCTGAACGTAGCATTTGTTGGATTTTCTTGGTGGGTTTGTAGATTGTTTGTATGTTGTGTTTCCTCATCAGCTTTCCTATGCGATCAGTGGTTCCCTTGATGTATGGCAGGAACACTTTTCCTCTGGGTGGATCTTCATCTTTACTCTTGTGACTTGTTCTTGGTCTTGCAGCTCTTCTGATGTCTGAGGTGGAATATCCATTGGCCTGTAGAGCCCAGTTGAGGTGGTTCAGTTCATCTTGGAGGAGGTGGGGTTCGCAGATTCTTTTTGCACGGTCTGCCAAGGCTTTTATGGTGCTTCTTTTTTGACTTGGGTGATGGTTGGAGTTTTTATGTAGATATCTATCTGTGTGTGTGGGTTTTCTGTAAACGGTGTGACCCAATTGTTGATCTGGCATATTTTCACTAATTGTAAATATAACACCTCCCTACTCTGCCCTATGTTAGTAGTGTCATTAACAGCCAGGTCTGTATATTACTTTTTTTGTCAGAATGTGTACATGTTAACTAAAAATGTTCAACGATTCATCTTTGGAGAAATGTGTGCGATTGTGCACTTGTTTGTAGCCAAAAGAAGGAGATGAATTTGGTGTGGTTTCTCTCTGGATTACCATTCCTTCTCTCTGTTGTTCTCCTTCACTCTCACCTTTCCTACCAACTTTTCTTAACCTGATAGGGGCTACCTTCTCTTCCTCCAGTGCTAGGGCAGTGGCAGTTTGGATGGGTCTGCTTTTCATCTGCTTCTGGTCCTAGGCATGATAGACCTGTACAAGCTTCTTCTGTCTGTCTGTCTGTCTGTCTGTCTGTCTGTCTGTCTCTCTCTCTCTCTCTCTCTCTCTCTCTCTCTCTCTCTCCAGCCAGAGCAGTAGAAGTATGGAGGAAGGTCCAGGCATGAGGAGCTGTGCCTGCCCAATATTCTGTTCCTCCGAGTCCAGGGCAGGGACAGTTTCATCTGTTTCTGGGCATAGGCATGATAGAGCTATGGCTGCTTCTTTTCCTCCACCTGTAAGGCCAGGCAGTAGAGTTGGGATGGAGGGTGGGCATTTCATCTGCTTTGTACCTTGTACTCTTGTCCGCTTTGGAAGACTGCTGCCTACTTTGCTCTTGCCCACTTTGAGAGATTGCTGTCTGCTTTGCTCTTTGTCTGCTTTGAGTAACTTTGGATTAGTTGATTTTGTGAGGGTTTTATTCCTGATATGTTTGGCTTTATGAAAAGAGAGAAGGGGAGAGAGCAAGAGAGGCACGGGAGATGGAATTAGTACAGTATGAAGAAAATGATGCTTCTGCCTCTTCACTTTGTGCTTCTTTGCCACAATTTTGTGCTTCTATCATTTTAGAGATGATATTTCTTTTTTATTGTTCCAAGTGGTCATCTTGGCTTAGCAGATTTGGCCACACAGTTAGCAGGTTAAGTTTCGCCCCCCACGAGTTAACAAATTTTGGGGCAAATGTATGCTCAATTGTATATCAAAGAGCTCTCGACATTGCTGCACAAAATGATCTAATGAACATAGCGCAAGCTAGAGCCACTCTATACCTGGCCAAATTTAAATGTAATGTGGGCATGGAACCTTACCTCTCTTTTATACTTCCACTCTATCTTAGAAAAGTTTTTACCCGGGCTAGATTTGAGCAGCTCGACATTAAGTCCAAGTTGGGACGACATCAGAATATCCCCTACACGATGAGAACCTGTGGGTGCCGTGAGGTAGATGCAGAAGTGGAGGACTCAGAACATTTTTTCTTAAAATGTCCCTACTACAACAGGATCCGGTCTTACTACCTAGAGCCTCTGCTGGAGAACCATACTTATTCAGAAAATAAGGAGAAATTGCACATCCTTCTTCAGGGTTCAGATAAAAACTCTATTTTAAAATTGACCCTTTTTACCCAAAAAGCGCTGGCCATCCGTGAGAAGATGGAAGCAGAGAGAGGCGACCTTGCTGCCATCAACAAAACTCAAACTTAAAAACTTAATATGGACACGCCACTAGTTTTACCTACCCATGCCCCCCCACCCTAACGCTATTTTAAGGAATTAATCAAGTTTTAATCTTTTAGCCTCTTTGTCTTGTAGTTGCTCAATTATTTGGGAGTGGGTCGATAGGCCAGTAGGCCATGATGCCTTGTGTTCATATGTGGTTTTACTGTATGTGTATGTTTTGTATGTTTTGCATGTTTTGATATGGTCAAAATTGACTAATCAATAAAGAATTTTTGTTGTTATTGTTCCATGTGAATGTGCAGGTTTTGTCTTGCTGTTACAGTGGCCAAAACACATTTTGTTGCCTCAAGTGGGCTTCCTTGCCACAGTTTTGTTCTTCTAGCATTTTAAAGTTGATCTTTCTTTTTATATTGTTCATGTGAATGTGCATTTATACATTATTTTTATTTATAAAGTACATTTTCTTATTTAATAATGTGTAACAAAAATGGGGGAGCTCGGGGGACAGAATTTATTATTATTATTATTACTACTACTACTATTATGATTATTTATACCCCACCTTATCTCTCACAAAAGAGACTCAAAACGGCTTATAATTAAAAATATAACCACATAATTTAAAATATACAAATAAATAATAACATCTTAATGGGAAGTTTTGTTTTGAGATTAGAGCAATTTGAGTTAAGCTCTCAGTCACGGAATGAATTAAACTCTTAACTCAAGGTATCACTGTGCAGAAGGATGGGAGTTGCAGAAAACATATGGAAGACCACCATTTGACTCCCCTCCCAACACCCACTTCAGTTTAAAACAAATTTTAACTGAGAAATAAGTTCAGATTCACTTCTATTATTATTTATAGGAAACATATATTATAGATTATTAATTCCATGGTACCCCATCACTTATGACTCCCATTGTTGGCTGCGGCTGCTGAGAGCTGGAATCTACCAAGATCTGGTGACCAATAGGTTTTCCATTCCAGAGTTTAAGAGGTTCATAGAAACCGAGCTTTCAGATAGCAGAAAGGTGAATTTGAATTACTCTTCCCTCCCTCCTACACAGCAGGTTATAACAAGAAAGCTTTATTCTGATTGCTCCCCTCTTTATGGTTTTGCATGAAGTTAGGGTATCAAACTTTTAAAGCTCTCATCTGAAGGTCAGCTTTGATGGGTGCTTTTTTATACTGCAGAATTCCCAAGTCTTAGCAATGAATTTTTAAAACAATAATTTTCTTTTGCAGAGTGTATGCCTAATTCAATATTTTTACATCTTATAGGGTTTTTTAAAAGTCCTGCAGAACTATGCATAGTGTATTCTCCCTCTTAAAAGATATATTGCTCTTCAGTACTTAAACCAGCTATTCACAATATGACCCTCTCTTCCACACCACTCCCTATAATCCATTTTTTATTTCCAGTTGTCATGCTATACATGACCGTGGTCAATTGTCTTTTGTCTGGGTTTTGAGAAAAAGAAATCATAGAACCATAGAATCATAGAGTTGGAAGAGACCTTGTGGGCCATCCAGTTCAACCCCCTGCCAAGAACCAGGAAAATCGCATTCAAAGCACCCTCAAGAGATGGCCATCCAGCCTCTGCTTAAACCTCCAAAGAAGGAACCTCCATCACACTCTGAGGCAGAGAGTTCCACTGCTGAACAGCTCTCACAGTTAGGAAGTTCTTCCTCATGTTCACCTGGAATCTACTTTCCTGTAGTTTGAAGTCATTGTTCCGTGTCCTAGTCTCCAGCACAGCAGAAAACAAACTTGCTCCCTCCTCCCTGTGACTTCCCTGCAAATATTTATACATGGCCCTCATCATATCTCCTCTTAGCCTACTCTTCTGCAGGCTAAACATGCCCAACTCTTTAAGCCACTCCTCATAGGGCTTGTTCCAGAGCCTTTATCATTTTAGCCACCTTCCTCTGGACACATTCCAGCTTGTCAACATCTCCCCTCAATTGCAGTGCTCGGAATTGGATACTGAAATGTTAAAACTATATAAAAACCTGCACTTTCCCTAATAATGGTCAAGAAACTTCCTTCTTGTTTCTCAGTGGCTCTATTTTGCTTACAAGTCCTGTTATCATTTGCTGAGTTTTCTGAGTTGTTTAAAAGATTAGGAGAACAAATACATGTATAGTAAACAATTCAGGATTTAGAAAATTTGTTTGGAAATCTGTTTACCTCTCCACTTTATCTGTTTTCTACATTCAAAGGAAAAAAAGATTTTGCAAAGAAAAGCCTTGGGGTTTTCTCCATAGAAAAATGTGCATTCTTGGCCTCCACCATCTTAGTGCTGTCTTTAAAAGAGAAATATAGAGTGTAGACGAAACTTGCTGAACTGGGGAATACAATATTTCCCTAGCGTCTCAAACAAAATGTATCCAGCAAATTGGACTGCCTCAGACAGGCTGTACTCTGTTATTTTAGCAGCTGTAGCTAACTGAATTTCACCTTCATGGGTAATGGCTGTCAGAAACTATATTTAGAAGGACAAATTCTGCCTTCAGAAACACTAGTGAAGGTACGGAGAAAACCCTGTTTTGGCATTACATGAAGTTTTCACTCTGTAGCCAATTTACAGCTTCACCCACGCAACCGAGGTTCTTTGATTTTAGCAAGTACAGACCTGTTCAAACCAACATGATTAAATGGGTTCAAACCCAAACACTTCAGCAAAATTGCAAATTGCTCTATAATTGGATAATGAGCATTCAAGCACTCTCTCCTTTTCTTATTCTGAAGGTGTAAGTCTGCATAAACATGTCAATTGGAAGCTAAATATGAATGTCTTTATGGTAGTATAGGCTTTTCATAGAGGGAGATTGGATATGTGAAAGGATATGAACAAAGTGTCATATGGGTGCATTTTCATTTGTCATCAAAGAACTACAGGTCAAGACACATCAGTGTATATACATTAGCACACACTCTTTCAGCATATTCAAGAAGATCATTTTCTCATACACTCCACAATGCAAACCACACCACCAACACAATACAGCTCTCACACTCCTTCAGTGGCTAAAATTCCACGTTGCTATCAGTGAGTGAGATTCTGTATAATGTAGTTCTGTGATAGTTGCAGCACACCTTTATTGTGTGTGCTGACATTGTTGCAACTAACCACATATTTTCCAGTGTGCTTGACGACTGTTCATGTGGTACTATGAGGAAATATATAATGGCAAACAAGTGGGAGAAGCTGAATGATCCAAGTTATCTCCACAGTCCTAGAATAGTCAATTGAAGTTTCTGAGAATCAGTTATACACCAGCTGAGAATGGACAACTATAAAACACAACAGATATGCTACTATAGCTCTACTTCTGCATAATTACTAAAATACAACCATATGCATGAGGAACTGAAATTGTTCTGTCGCACGCTGGGCCTGTAACAGCTGTACTTTTCTATAGGACATATACTTATAAGTCCAGCGGGAAGCCAGGGGGCCTCAAAGAGAGTTTCTCAGGGATTTTTCTGAAGTGATGGTCTTTAGAGTCTTTGATGATGCAACAAAGTCTTTATTATGGAACAAACAACAAATCTTCAATGGTTCAAACAATACTTCAAGGCTTTCTTAGTCTAGTCCTCAATGGAATGGCACCTGTCTTTGATTAACTAAACTTTCTCTGTAGGAAAAACCCTTTTTAACCTCTCCCAGGCTGTTTTCTATCTATGCCTCATCAGTGTGGGACCTACTACCGATTCCAAATGTGTCTGGGTATCGAGTAGACTTACTAGTTGAGGCTTGTAGATATTTCAGCTGGAGTTCCATGGATCTGTAATGCTTTCTCCCTTCAAGAATTCTTAGAAACTTCAGGGCTATTCTCTCTGATGCTGTGAGGCTGAGGGGCTGTGAGCTCTCAGCCAGAGCTTTTGGGAACTTTCTCCTGGATTTTCTGCTTCTGTATCCCCGGATGTTACCTTTTCCCTGGATGGTTAATTCCCCTGGATGCTCTTGAGAAAGGAAGCTTTTCTACGGGACGAGCTGGTCTACGTCCTATAGCTTAGCTACCTTGTGTGAGACTGCCCAAAAAATGGCTCCTTTCCCTCCCAGAGCCCAGAACAAGGGGTGGAACCAAAGCTTAATTATGATGGACAGGAGGCCTGTCCTATAACTGCAAAACAGATAACAGAAAGAAAATAAAGTTGGAGCTCCAGGTACAGCCATACCAGCACAGAAATGCATGTATGATGTCAATGGAATTCCAGCTACAATCTGTTTTGAAGGGCTGGAAAGATATCTAAAGTAGAGAGTGGAGTACCAGAAAAGGTGTTTGCCCTTTTTTTGTCAGTGATGAAGGAACCCTCAAATCCTACCTCTTGTACTATAGACTTATTCATTTGGAATCATGGACAGAAGATACCATTCCAACTATCTCTTTATTTGGTGTGTGGTTATCATCAACACAATAATCTCTCTGATTGTATTCAAACGCTGAAATATCATCCCCAAGCATATACCTAAATGGAGTTGCTAGTCCCAACAAGAGTACAATGGCTTTATCAAGGAAATTTATAAAATTGATATGGTGGAATTGGATTGGGAGAAAGTCTGGGAAGTGTTCATCTCACAAATGAAAGTAAATGTTCTTTTTTTCAATGTTTCTTTGTAATATTGATCTTTCTATGTTGCAGCAGGGACAAACTGGGGGTGCAAAATGCACTGATTAGATTGTGTACTCCTTTAATAGTATGAACAGTATTTTGTACTCAATATTTTGCATTTTCTGACCATGTGAGCTCTGGATAGATTAGACAGACAAATAGACAGATAAATAGATAAGTAGGAAAACAGACAGATAGAATTTTCTAGACCTCTTACAGCAGAGAATGGTTCATTAAAAAGTCACAATAAATTACCTAGTTTTAAAGTAACACAACATGCTCTAATTTATTTATTGATTGATATATTGCTCCAGCAGATTGATATAAATTAACTACACAGGAATCTTTAAAACCTGGCATTCAGTATTGCACCTATGGCTTTGTAACATACAGCTGGAGGTCTATAACTGTTCCGTATTTAGTAGGACTATGTAGCAAAACTATAAAATGGCCCTTCGGACCACCTTAAAAACCAGCATGAAGATGAAAAAGGTTTCCAATCAAGGTATAAGGAAAAGGGTGCTTCCACACACACACTCCTGCTAGGCTGTAACCATCTCTGCCAGGGCAATGTGGAAATGTCATGCTCTCTGCACCTAAATGATTAGCTGAATTTACCTCCTTTCCTTAATCTAGCTGCTGGCTCGCACAGTTGGCTGGATGAGGGGTGACTTCTGGAGATATTTCAGGTAAATCGAAATGGTAAGAAAAACCCAGATTCACTCTGCGACAGAATGGTCAGGAAAGAGGGCACCACCCTCAGACCACAGTAGGTGGGCAGAAATCTGAATGAAACATTACATGTTAGTGACATATTTATTTATTTATTTATTTATTTATTATTACTGTGCTTATATACCGCCGTTTCTCAGCCTAAATCGGCGACTCAACGTGGTTTACAACACAACGACAAGCAGCAATATTCCATTAAAAAGCATAAAAACACATACACCATACACAATATTATTGGGCCACCAATAATAATCCAATGCATCTCTTAATTGTAGTCGCAATCCAATTTCGTCGTCTGTGATTAACCAATCCTTGTCTGTGATTAACCAACCTAGTAGGAAAAGAAGGCACCACCCTCAGACAAGCAAAGTCAGAACCTCCTGAAAAAAAGAACTGGAGGACTTAGAAATGGCTGCATTGCACTTGGACTTATCTGCAAGGAAGAAATAATACATCTTCTCTGAGTATCTCCAAACCTGCCAGGTTTTATTTGCTGAATATGCGAGAGAACTATCAACACTAGTTTATTTGGTGCTTATATGAGGCAGTGTTTCTTATTTTGCCATAGCTGCTGAAAAAGTAGCTGTTTATATTCTTTATCAGACTTTTCTTTGGATAATAAATAAGATGCAAGCTGAGGCTTTTCAAGTTCCACTTACTATGTAAAAAGGTCAATCTGTAATACACCTTGAATTGACTTCTGGCTCTTCTCATGATATGCTACTATTTCCAGTGAGTTGTTGATTTTCCTGAGCTAAGCGGTTTTGCCAGTTTGTTAATCTCTGCAATGTCACAATAAGATACCCGTGATAGCCAGGAGTTCACATGGAGCTCTGAACTTGGCTTGTGTAGGCGATGGCAACACAGAGAGTGAGGTGATGGTTGATTGGGGTCAATGAGTCTTGGTCTGGTTAGGCCACACAAATGCCAATGCAGTATCGCAGGAGGTTTGTCCAGGAGTACGTGGACATCTCCAGGGCCAGTCCAGAGCTTTTATTGGCCACTGTACAATCATCCTTTGGTACACAGATGTAATTGAGTAATAAATGTAAAATATTGATGAACATTTAAAAAAAAATCTTTAGACCTAGATCCAAAAGACACATAAAAACATTAATGACCAAAATATAATGTAGAATCGTTTTCTTCCAGTCCTAATGATATGGAGAGGGCAAGAGCAAGGTTATTTAAACAAATAGTTCTTTTGATTTGGTACAAGAGATGCTTTTAGTCATTAATGCAGAAAAGAGCTATTTTTTTCCTGAAGTACTAATTTTTGTTGGAGGGCTTGTTTAATATTTTCACCTTTGTGAGATTATGCTTAATTATCGTAGATATAAAGAATAGGCTCAAAATATGTCTATTTCTGTACCAATTAAAAGAAGGCAAATTGTCTACTGGAGTTATACATTTTGAGGCCTTAAGGGATAATATGTAAAGTTTTTGTATACTTCAAAGTGTTCAATCTAAACTAAATTCACTCTGTAATTAAAAATGGCAAAGATATGGCTTAGCTTGGGCATAACAGGCTGTTTTTCATAGTAAAGTAGGTAAAGGTTTCCTCTGACATTAAGTGTAGTCATGTCTGACTCATGGGGAGGGGGTGCTCATCTCCATTTCTAAGCCAAAGAGCTGGCATTGTCCGTAGACACCTCCAAGGTCATGTGGCCAGCATGACTGCATGGAGCACCGTTACTTTCCTGCAGAAACAGTACCTATTGATCTACTCACATTTGCATGTTTTTGAACTGCTAGATTGGCAAAAGCTGGGGCTAACAGCAGGACCTCCCCAGATCCAAACTGCCAATCTTTTGGTCAGCAAGTTCAGCAGCTCAGTGGTTTAACCCACTACACCACCAGGGGGCGTTTTCATAGTAGTGTTCTCAAATAATGTTTTCTGGAATACAGTAGGGTAAACATTGGCTTGGATCATCTTGCTAGAGAAATCCTCTGAATCAGTTAATGTTACCTACCCCTCCATTAAACAGTTTGTTCAATGAGTTTAGTACAATTAGGAATCAATAATAGGATTCAGGCTATTGCTTTTTAACAAATTCATATAAGTGATTTGACAAAACAGTTTGTGCACATGAACTCTAGATCCTTAGCAACACAATGGATAAACAGTTGATCAGAAATGTGGAATGTCTTATCATGGTGAATGGTTCAATCCAAGGAGGGAGCATAAAGCAGCAAGAAGTTCTTGATAAAGAATTTCAATCCATATGTTACCTGAATTCCTAGATATTTTTTACGGTGGCACAAAATGCACACCAGCATAGGTATGTTGGGTCCCACTGTTTTGCAACCAACTATGCAAAGGCAACAAGTATGGTGTGTTTGTCAGAAGAGCAATTGGAGACACATTTATGCAAATTCTGAGAAAGCACTACCCTTGTGCAATTATTTTTATGCTAAAATTAGCTGTACCTGCCATGTGTTGCTGTGGCCAACCTTCCCTCCCTCTTTCTCTCCTTCCTTCCCTTTTTTTTCTTTCTTTCTCTCATTCCTTCCTTCTCTTTTTCTTCCATTCCTCCCCTCCCCCTTTTCTTTCCCTTCTTCTTTTTCCCCTCTCTACCCATGGGGAGTATAACTGAGCAGTCCCCCCCTCCCCCCAGCCCTGTGATTCTCAATGGAACACAAGAAGCCTCTCATAGAATCATAGAATCAAAGAGTTGAAAGAGACCTCATGGGCCATCCAGTCCAACCCCCTGCCAAGAAGCAGGAATATTGCATTCAAATCACCCCTGACAGATGGCTATCCAGCCCCTGTTTAAAAGCTTCCAAAGAAGGAGCCTCCACCACACTCCGGGGCAGAGAGTTCCACTGCTGAATGGCTCTCACTTGCTCCTTTCAATAACTCACCAAAGATTTTGTACATTCACGAAGCCTGTAATTGCCACATGGCCTTAAAGGCCACACAAGTTTAATAAGCCAGAATAGGCTTCTAAGCACCATATAGCCTGCTCTCATTTTAAGTTCTGCAACTCAGGGACTAGGGTCCCATCTAGACTGTCATGTAATCCAGTTTCAGAATATAATCCAGTTTCGGAATGCAGATTAACTGCATTGAATTGGATTATATGGCAGTGTAGACTCATATAATCCAGTTCAGTGTGGTTCAATGAATCTACATGGACAATTACAATACATTTCGTACCGGATTATATGCCAATGTGGATGGAGCCTTAATCTTCATGTTGGTCTTCCAGTAGCTGGCTGACTGAGGAGCAACTGGGGAGGAGGACTAAAGGAGACTCCTTCTTCAGTTGGTTTCACTCTACTACCCCCCCCCCCCCACACACACACACACACTCACACATTTATACATCTCATGGAATAAAATCTAAGTAGATACTAGTTAAATCAAGGGAACCACTCTTTGACTCAAACTTTGTTGTGTAGTCTCCTTATTTCATGGGTTGTTTGGCAACATAGGTATCACACCTGCCAGAAAGAAATAGGAGTTGCATGGAATCATCATTTGTCTGGCTGAGCAGGACAAATTGAAAAGGCAGCTGGACAATTCCATCCAGACAGAGAATTGTTAGCCTTGCCAACTCAGTGCATCCCATAAAAAAGGGAAGTTTTGTATCTTAGGTCATCATAGGAACATGAGAAGATGCTGAATAAGATTGAAGACTCTTCTGGTCCAACACTCTATTTCCATGGTGCTGCTGCTGCTAGGGAAAATGCCAGGGGATATAGGTTGGTACAACTGTACTAATTCATGTTTCAAGTGCCGCAAACATAGAATGCACTGGTTCACCTTCCTTTTTCCCATGGAGCCCCTCCAAAAGCAGCTGTGCCTTGTGGAATGGAAGCCGGTGGACTCTTCAGCCAAAGGGAGGGCGAACCAGTGCATGCTGCTGAATTTACCCCATGTGATGAGGTCATTACTTTCCTTGTTCCATGCTGTGGAATCCTGGTGTCTGCTATTTATAAAGAGAGGCCCTTAGAATCTTTAGCTAGGGAGCTCGTCTGGTGCCTATGACCAAACCACAAATCTCAGTTGTCACAGATGTAGTCATAGCATCTATGTCGAATCATAGTGCTATAACTGAATGGTATGAAAAGCCCAGAGTCTCTTCTGGTGATGGTGGTAGTGCTGCTGCTGCTGCTGCAGATGAAAGACACACTAGAGCACAAAGGTCCACCAGCTGTGCTGCTCCAACCAGCCAAGCTGTGCTGCTGTGTCATAGAGGAACAGCATCCTAACTAGCTGCTGTGCAAGAGGAGATGCTGGATTAGCTCTGACCTGTTTTCCCATCATTTCTGCAGATAAGTCTGTATTTCACTGTGGGGTATTTTGTTGCTTATTCTTAAGCACTAGAAAAGCATTAGCTATGAAGTGGTTTATCTATCTGAGTGACAAACAAACAAGCAAATACATAAAGGAGTAATCTATATTGTATTACGTTTGTGACACTAAAGCCTTGGAAACTGATGTTGTTTGTATTATTGAGAAACAGACTGGTTTCAATCTCTGGGAGAACAAAATATATTCATTGGATTGGGAATATATCGTCATAGTGCTAGGCAGGAGCACTATGGATTCTCACTGCCCTTGGTCCCAGCTCATATGCTGATGGCAGATGTAATCCAACCGTGTCTGATGTGGGAAGCGACAGATCCCTGACACTGAAATAAGGGAAATGATCCAGAAGCAAGGAGGCTTTAAAAATTCAAAGTTTGAAAGGTATTCAGAAAGAAGAACCTGAAGGAAATCTAGTTGGATATTGATAAATGAAGAAAAAGACCAGCATGATAAGGAACTGAAGTTGAAGGAATAGACATAAAAGGAAATGCTGGCAAGGACACAATAAAGGAAAAAGAGGTTCAGACTGAGAAATAATTCATGTCATGGGTGATCACTCATGGCCAAGTATGATTGTCTGTCAGAGGAAAACTCTTGATAGAGGTAGAGTCTGTAAATGACTGTGAAGATCTATTCTAGATCTGCATGGTATTTCACACTGAAGACATAGATTTCCAAATGGAAGGTGGCCATGACAAGGATATGCTTGGCATGCCTTTCACTTGACAAATTACTTCCTTTCGTCCTCTAATCCTGCCTCTTCAAAATCCATAGCACCATTGGTAACAGCTAACCTCCAGTTACAATGCTCGAGTGCCAAGGCATGATCACCTTCCATCTGGAAATCTATGTCCTCAATATAAAAGTAGATCCAGGTTAGGTCTTCACAGTCATTTGAAGACCTACCACCAAGACTCTACCTTTGAAGGACAATCATACTTGGCCACAAGTTATTGCCTATGATGATATGATATAATAAACTACCAAAAAAAGATTGTCTTGAGATTCAGGGTTCAGTGATATCTCCTTTCCCTCTAATTTCAAGGAAGCTGCCATGTCCATTAGCAATGGCATAGATAAGAGCAAACAAATGCAGACAAGACAGAGGTGCTTCTGGTCATTTGGAAGGCAAATTGGTAAATTGATATTAAACATGTGCTGAGCAGTATTATACCCCTCCTGATATCCCAGGTTTATCACTTGAGCGTACATTTGTGATCATCCTTGAACCTTGATGCTCAGGTTCAGTGATGACCAAGATTATCTTCGCACAGTTAAAACATGTGCACCAGATGTGCCCATTTCTTGAGATGTCACATCCAACCACAGTAACTCCTGTCTGGTTTTGCAACCCACACTTTCAATGCCCAGTGGCTACCACATGCAGTTCAACTTAAAAACAAGATGAGCTTTTTTCTCTCAAGATAAATTTTGCCTTTTTTCTTTTGCCACTGGCACTGCAGCATGTGGTGGGTCAATGTTGGTCTTGTGACAGCTGCCCACATTTGATCTGGAACCTAGAACCTAACAAGATATTTCTGCCGGTTGTGTTGTTATTCCAGCACTGAGTATCTAACCAGGGTGAGAGAGTCTCAAAACTTGGTGGGGGGCCTGGATCCTATATCAAACTAATCAGCCAAATTATTTAGTTGTGGGCATTCTAATAAAATTGAGCATATTACTTGCAGGATGGGTTGGAAGGGAGAGACAATAAAAGAGCCATTTAAATGTGCAATTCAGGACCACTAATATACCCTACCGCGTCTTCATTTGCTACTACATGCATGCATGACTTTAGAAGACAAAATGTATTCCATTTTCAAAGATGAGCTATAATATGATGATAACTAAACTTTTATTATTATTTTTCCTCCTGTAAGTAATATTTCATTAGGAAATGGAAGGACAATTTGAGTTTTAATCTCTTCTCCACTATAGAATTAAATCATTGCACTTGTAAATTATGCATGTGAAATTACCAACGATTTGGGCTTGTGCTATTTCCAGTAAAATGTGCTAATCCTGAATTATATGATTTGCACAATTTCAGATAGACTAATTTGTCATGGCTGACTGAATCCATTTAGTGCCTCCTTAAAGGTGTGGGTGAATTTGATTTTGAAATAGATTTACATCCTTTGCACATAGTAGTAAAAGCATTGGCAAATTTTCCAGATCCATCCCATAAATTTCTTCTTTTCAATATCATTAAGGTCACATAGAAGGGTAATCGTACTAGATCTCAAGTAAAAATTAGATGGGAAATTAAATGCCTTTTTTTCTTTTTGCAATATCCACCCTGAACATTTATTCCACACGTAAGAATAGGATAAAGGAGAAACAGGGCGGTGAGGTTAAGGAGTTTATTCCTCCTGGAAAGAACTTGTCAGCTTCTGAATAACCAGGCTGGGATTTAAAAGAATAAAGGCAAATTGAGTTAGGTTACATCTACACTGCAGAATTAATGTAGTAATGTAGTTTGACACCACTTTAACTGACATGGCTCAATGCTATGGAGTCATATGAGTGACAGTTTTACAAGATCTTTAGCTAAAGAATGCTGGAGCTTCAGCAAACTATAAATCCAAGGATTTCATAGAATTGACTCATGCATGGTAGTTAAAGTGGTGTCAAACTATATTAATTCTACAGTGTGGATGCAGCCTTAGATGCATTGATAGGCAGGCAGGCAGGCAGGCAGGAAGGGAGGGAGGGAGGGAGGGAGGAGGGAGATAAAAATTGCCTGCCATGTTTCACACAGAGGTTGGAATTTTTTACTTTTAGGTTACAAATACTTTGATCCCATTAGGCCACTTGGCCAAGAGCTCTGCTAGCTGGAGGATTTTGGGAGTTCTACTACAAAAATAATCTTCCCCATGCTCTTCTTTTGCTACCATGTTTACAGGTTTGAAATTAGTGCAAGGGCATTTCAGCGATCTGGGAAGGAGCATGGCCAGCATGGGCATTATGGTGGCATAGACTTCCTGGTAGCATCATTGAAGAGCCAGCTGTTTGTGGGTAAGTACTATTTTTCACTATCTCACAATGTTACACTGCCTCACTTTGTTTAACAATAATACCACAGTGTCTTTATGAAGCCACACTCAAGGGCAGTGTTTCTCAACTTTCCTAATGCTGCGATCCATAATACAGTACTTCATGTTGTGGTGACCCCCAAGCATAAAATGATTTTCATTGCTACTTCATAACTGTAATTTTGCTACTGTTAATAATTGTAATGCAAATATGAAGGATGCATTTTCATTCACTGGGAGTTGTAGTTGCTCGGATTTATAGTTCACCTACAATCAAAGAGCATTCTGAACTCCACCAATGATGGAATTGAACCAAACTTGGCACAAACAGTTCCCATGACCACAGAAAATACTGGAAGGGTTTGGTGGGCATTGACCTTGAGTTTGGGAGTTGTAGTTCACCTACATCCGGAGAGTAGTGTAGATTCAAACAATGATAGATCTGGACCAAACTTAGCACGAATACTGAATATGCCAAATGTGAACACTGGTCGAGTTTGTGGAAAATAGACTTGACATTTGGGAGTTGTAGTTGCTGGGATTTATAGTTTACCTACAATCAAAGAGCATTCTGAATCCTACCAACAATAGGATTGGGCCAAACTTCCCACACAGAACCTCCATGCCTTGAAAGGACTCGCTGGCCCAAGCCTCCCTCAGGCCTCGCACACTCTCACTCTCACTCTCCCTCACCCTCACATGTGCACCATGCTATGTGCTGAGCACTCCTGCTCTCCCCTCCCCACTTGATGTCTCAGAAACAGCCCTCCCCTTAAATTAGAGTCTGGCCAATCACAGCACAGGAGGGCTGTCAGTGGGAGGATTCTCTGTCTGTTTCCAAAAAGAAAGAGGAGGACAGGCAGAGAGATCTTCAGCCTTCTCTGCCAAAGGGGTTCCTAAGACCATCAGAAATATATGTATCTGATAGTCTTTGGCGACTTCTCTGAAACTCCCTCTTAACCCCCCCCCCCCCCCCCCAGGAATCCTGACTCAAGTTCCACTCCCAGGCTGAGAGACACTGCTCTAGGCAGGCATGTAGCCTGGGGGGGGGGTGTTGAGGAGCTTCAGCCTCCCCCCCCCCCCCTGAAATTCTCATGGTGGTTCGCGAAAAGGCCTTACTGGTGCATTATTTAAACTGTTATGTTTATTCATATCATGATCTGATCATGGTTTGCTAGGGTAGACCCTCTTTCACTCAGACTCAGCCCTCCCCCCGAAACAAACTCACCCCCCCCCCCCCCGGAATCAAAATCCTGGCTGCGGGCCTGGCTCTAGGGAAAACTATGCTACTCTGGGATTTTGCAGATGAAAAACAAGGCCACATGAACACACACCAGGAACCAGGATTATGATCATTGTTGCTCTCAGGATTTACTCAGGGGTTTGCTACTGCAGTGGTAGTAACTGGAGAAAGATGCCAAACTATCAAATCAGAAGAAAAAATCTGGGGCACCCTGTCTAGGACTGGACCATTTTAGCACACAACCAGAGAAGCTGGAATGTTCCAATTTGAGACAAAGGGAGCATTCTTCACTGAGGTAAAAGCCTAGCAAAATAGCAAAGTGTTTTAGCTTTCCATATGCATGTGCTATCATTGGGATGTGGACTTGGGTTTTGTTTCAGGTATTGAAAAAGGTATTTAATCTTGTAAATCTACCTGAAATCACTACTGGCTGACATCCAGAAGCTATTATTCAACTGGCAGATATCCATTTAAGACTTACAATGTATGAGAGTCTTGGTAGTTTATTACACAGAGGTTCGTTTAATAATTCATAAGGAATAATCTCTTTTTAACATCTTTGTTAAAGGCTTGGATATGATATGCTGGTGTTATTGGTCTTTAAAACACAATTTGTGTTTTAAAAACAAAACTGTCACGTTGTCTTGCACAAGGCTTTCTTCTCAGTTCCCATATTGAAAATGAAATCCCCATCTCTCCCTCTCTCTCTCTCAAGAGTACATTTCTGCAATAAGCTTTCCAGGAATTGATTCAGTTTCTAAAAGCACACTCGTTTATATTCCGGATACATCAGACCAATATAACAAGTAATTGGGCCAACACAGCATGTATTGTGGCAAAATAAATCTAGCAGAGTAGCTGCTACATTCAGATTTACATAAGGGCCTCAACTGAATTCAAGATTGAAGTAAAAACTTAAGCCACAAAAGATGGAGAGTTGTCTTTGAGGACAAAGAGTCCCCGGTTTGATATGCAGATGTATATTGGTGGAGTTCAGAATGCTCTTTGATGGACTTTTCTCCCTGTTCAGATGACAAGGACTAACCCTCAACTTTTTGTTATGCTTCCCATGAACATCCTGTTTAAATGCCCCAATTTGCCAGGGATGATTCTGATTGATTTGTTATCCACTTCTTCTGCTGCTTCTAAATTGCTCCAGTTTCGCTCTCCTCCCCTTGAGCAGAAGAGGAGAGAAATCTTTCCCTATTCAGTAAGGCTGGGCGGTTTCGTTTCGTTAATTCGTAATTCGTTAATAATTCGTTAATTTTTTTCAATTACAAAACGATAACGAACCATTCTGGAGCAATTATTTAAAAAAACGAATTTTCAAAAACGTTTTGTAAATGCTTCGTATTTCGATATTGTATTCGTTTCGTTATTGTTTTGAGGTCGTTTCGTTATTATTTCCGCATGTCTGGGCCAGTTTTATGGTTTAATTAGTGGAAAAAAATTATAATATCACACCAACAGTCAACAACAGAGGGAGAGGGAAGCTTCAGAAGGTTTTGGAGGTTTTTTAGCGTATTTCGCGGTCGCGTCCGCCATTAACGAATCGATTCATTATTGTTTCAGAAATCGATTCATTAATTTTTTACCATTTACGAAATTTCGTAAATATCGAACTTTTTAAAAGGAAAATTTTGTAATTATTTTAAATATCGAAACAAAAAAACTCCCCAAATACAAATCGATTTTAGAAACAAATTTTTCCGTTGTTACCCAGGCCTACTATTCAGTAGGCTGAGGTTTCCCCCTTATGCATTTTTCCTCAGATGATCCTTCTTAAAAATGCTTTGATATTGCTTGGCCTCACATGTCCCATCTTTCATCTCTGAAATATTGTAGGACATTTTCATAGATGGTTCCAAAAAGTCTTGATCTGGTTCCCTTCCTCTATTCATGAGTTTATCATTATTCACTCACCCATGTGGATCACTTCACCAGGATGTTTGTCATTCCAAGAAGGATGTTCTTCTCTCTGCCTATGTGTCTGGATGAAGATGGCAATCTACAAGAATTTACTTTATGTACTTGGGCTGTCCACCTAGCCCACTTCTTGTATTTATTATATAGTGCTAAATCACAGCATTGTTTGGCCCTCTTACCTTTTGTGGCAGCCAAGTTGCTACAGATTTGGAATGATGTAGGTGCATGATTGACTGCTAATGGAAAGAGATTTCTCCTCTCTTTCCCTTTCTAATACAAGCACAATGTTTGTCTCATTGTTATACAGGCAGTTCCCAAGTTCCAAACAAAATAGGTTCTGCAGGTTTGTTCTTAAGTTTAATTTGTATGTAAGCCAGAACAGCTACATTTTAAGTGTAACTCCAGCCCCATGTGTGTGTGTGTGTGTATATACACAAACCAAATAGAGGGAGAAAACATGGAGGCCGTGGCAAACTTTGTATTTCTAGGTGCAAAGATTACTGCAGATGCAGATGGCAGCCATGAAATCAGAATACACTTAATTCTTGGGAGAGGAGCAATGACCAATCTCAATACAATAGTAAAGAATAGAGACATCACACTAGCAATGAAGATCCGCATAGTTAAAGCAATGGTATTCCCCGTAATAGGCTATGGATGTGAGAGCTGGACCACAGGGAAGGCTGAGCGAAGGAAACATAGATGCTTTTGAACTGTTGTGTTGGAGGAAAGTGCTGAGAGTCCTTGGACCACCAGAAGATCTAACCAGTCCATACTCCAGGAAAAAGCCCAACTGTTCATTGGAGGGAAGGATAGTAGAGGCAAAGATGAAGTATTTTGGCCACATCATGAGAAGACAGGAAAGCTTAGAGAAGACAATGATGCTGGGGAAAATGGATAGAAAAGGGAAGGGGGGCTGACAAAGGGCAAGATGGATGGATGGTATTCTTGAAGTGACTGGCTTGACCTTGAAGGAGCTGGGGGTGGTGATGGCCGACATGGAGCTCTGGCATGGGCTGGTCCATGAGGTCACGAGGAGTTGGAAATGACTGAACAAATGAACAACAACAAACAAAATACACACAAATACACACACACACACACAAACTTTGGATAGCATAGGGAAGGGTGAACACCCCTGTGGTATTCGTTTTGCTGTTTGTGTTCCTGTTCAGAAGATATTACCTCACTGTCTGTCCCTGTGATAATTGGATTTTGAAAATTTTGGCTTGTTGTGGAAACAAGGATTGGAGATAAAGCTTCTCATGATAGCTCTTAGAGAAGTGAATTTCCCTTCCAAAGGGTAGATTTCTCTCATGTTTGTAACTCAGGAACTGCCTGTACATGGTAGATTTGTTGTTAATGCTGATAGAAGCCAAATAGATGGATAAAATATCTCCTTCCTTTGTTGCTAGTGATACTGATTTTTTTTCTCTCTCTGAAAGTGTCAGATATATTTGTGGGTAGCTTAAAGACAGATACTGAAAAAATAAGCTTTCCCCCACTCCTCCAAAAAAAATTACAAAACCCTCCCTGGAAGCATTAGCTCATCACTGTAGTCTAGCCAGACTTGCTAATTGCATCTGCCGTACATTGATTAGCATTTAAACTACAAGTAGTACAAGATGCATCTGGCAAGATATCAGCTCCTGAGATATTAACTGGGACAGGCCAGATAAACATCAGATTTTGCAACAATATGCTTTATTGTTCTCCTTCAAGAGTCAGCCACGAGAGTACAAGGTTTCTGGCCAATGGCAAGATATGGGGTGCCCTTCTAGTTAGGAACATTGCAAGAGATCGGCAAACAAAGAGATGTCCTTGCTATAATAGGGCATGATCTGAGAGCTTTGCAGTCTACCAAAAAGTAAGATATAAGAGAGAAAGTGAGCCCAAATCCATTTCTGATTATCAAAAAAAATGATGTTTTATGTTAACAAGAGGGGAGGTCTTGCAAGCTATACAGAGGGTAAATAATTACACCAAGAAACCTCTGGAAATGTAGCTCAGTCTTTTTTTTACCAGAAGAAAATCAGATTAAAGATTCTGGGGGATGCTAAGGACCACAAAATCATCCCAAGGGGCTACATCAGGCTCTGTTTTCCCACCCTTATGTTACTATGCCACTTCATCACACAGGCTTTCAGAGCAGTCGTGACGCTGAGAGCAAAGTTCTGTATGGAGCCCACTAGATCCCTTCACACAAGGTACAGGTACTTCCAGTGGGGCTCCATCCATGAACTGTGCCCTCAGCGTCCTATTGCAGAGCAAGGAGAAGATGGGAGGCATCACATGTTCTTGTTGCCAGCACCGGGGATTGTGCATGTCGAAGCTGAGCAGCAACTCTTTCCCTCATTTGATGGGGATGGAAGCACTGTGGATGATGTGAGGTACGGGGCGATGGATTCCCCTGCTGTCCCAAGGATTCGCCATAATGCCTGGAGAATGCTTCCACTGTTGCCTGCATTAGACAACTAAATATGATGAGGTCTGGATTTAGAGCAATGTCAGAATTTAGTTGCCTGCAGAAGATTAGACAAAATGAATAGAAGCATAGATGTATTGTTCTTCTCAGATACTCTGACAAACGTGATATGATGACACTCAGAGTAGACATTATATCAATATGATTTCATGATAGAAGATTATGGATCATTCAATTGGATCTGACCTAATACCTAGACAGTAATGTTCATTAGAGCTGTAATATAGCACTGAAGAAAGCAACCCGCTCAAAGAGTCCAGGAAAGATGTTCATAGCAAAGTGGATTTTATTAACAGGCAGCATGCCGAGGTCAAGAGGTATGTCAGGAACTTTTGACCTGACTAAAGCAAATGACTACAACACTAGAAAATATAAAACACCTTTACATGACTCTAAAAAGTAGTAAATAAGTCCATTTTTCAAAGTTATAGCTACAGTTTTAATTCAGGGAGCAGTAAAAGCTCTTTTTATTTCTCAAAGAAGGAGAGAGATAACAAATCAACTTCACTGTTTACATTCAAAATCAAAGATGTTCACTTTGAAATAGTAATAATTAGGAGGAGGGGGAGGGGTATTCCATCTTCTTCCCAGAATTGGGGCCCAAAGTGGCTTACAGTTTAAAAAACCAATGCAGTTTAAAAACATACAAAACAAAAAAAATAGGCATTAAATTAAACTGATCATGATATTAAAACACTTCAAGGCACTGGTTAAAAAAGGTAATTGAAAAATTAATTTTCTTTTAAAACAGTACAGTTTGAAACAGTACAACATTCCTTAGCCAGTTCTTTTAAAAAATCTGACTGAAGTCTATCAGAATAAAATGTTTTTGGCTTCTAATGAATGGACAGTAGGGAAGGACTCTTGCTGGGAAGGGAGTTCCAGAGTCTAGGGGAAACCACCAAGAATGACCTCGCTTGTGTCCCCAAGAATCATGCTTGTCAAAGGGGTGGAACCTGAGAGAAAGGCCTCTCCTGATGATCTCAGGTGGCTCATACAAGAAGAATGCCTACAGCTGGACCATATAGGATTATATAGGATATAGCCAGCACCTTGAATTGTGCCTAGAAGCAAACTGGGGCCAGTGGAGTTGTTCTGACAGGGGAGTAGCACCGTTCCTGTAATCTGCCCCTGTTACCATTATGACTGCAACTCTTTGAACTACATGAAATCTCTGAGCATTCTTTACAGGCAGCCCCAAGTAGCATGCTAAGTCATGTACCACCATGGGCAGATATGGCACAGTTGGGACACAACCTTTAAATGTAAAAAAGCACTCCACCTGCATATCTGCACTGACTACTTAACCCAGATTAAAGGCATCTCAAAATGTGGCATCCAAATGATACACAATGTGAATGCACATAGGGAAAAATATTAGAGACCTTAACCTGAGATAAGGTTAAGGCCTCTAACCTTTAAAGATCCTCTAAAATAGGCTCCGTAATATGCATCAACTCACATAGGTGTAATCCACATCCAGGGATGAAACCGATTGAAGGATGGGGGGATCCCACATGATTTGGTCACTGTTGATGTAACCCTAGACACCACAGAAACCTCAGCTTCCAGATTAAAATCTTATTCCAGAAATACCCCCTAATTGCAAACCTTTGTCTTAGTCAGGAGGGAAGGGAAACCACACATAACCTAGACTGGATCTCTTTACCTTTGACCTCCTCACACAGGGCTAAAACAGCCCTGTTTTGCCACTTTTGGCCGGGCCTGGCCGGGGACTGCCAAGAGTAATTAGACAACACTCAGTAGGCTTTGCCCACATTCCTCCCAAAGTGGAGGGGAAATGCTGGAAGGCACTTCCTCCACCACCATGAGGAAGAAAGTGTGTTTTGGGTAGCTCCAATGGAGCTACCCACATTTTCCTCCCCTTTTCTCCGTATGATGGGGAAAACAGCAGTGAGGCAATGCACCTTGCCACACCATGCCACTCTTTCTCCCATCTGATGGAGACAGGGTGCCAACGCACCCTGCCCCATCCCCACCATATAATGGGGGAAGAAGGAAGGGCACACGCGGTGCCATGAGTCATCTCACATGCCTTCCCTTTCACCAGTGACTGCTGGCAAAATGGCACAGAAGAGGTACCTTGTCTGGTCTTTCAACAGCCTTATCTGCACTGACTTTCCATTTCTTCATCCTCATCCAGTCCATTATTAATAACATGTACCAATTCACATGCTGGCCACATGACCTTGGAGGTATCTACGGACAACACAACGTCTTCAACTTAACAATGGAGATGTGCACCATCCCCCAGAGTCAGACTTGACTAGACTTAATGTTGAGGGAAAACGTTACCTACCAATTTACAATTAAGCTACTGTATTTGAACATGAAATTTTACTTTCAAATTCAAAAGTTTTGGGGTTCTTGGTATCTTATCAATTCAAGGGGAGCAGAAGGACATTACAAGTGTCAGATGTAAAGTCAAAAAGCCAAGGGCAACCTTTCTTTCAGATGCTATCAAATGCAAAATGTCATGACATAATTAATAGATGGTATTAAAAGGGTCAAATGAATGATGTGTACAGTATGCATATCAACTCAGCTTAGGCCAAAATTCCCAGTAACCTGCACACAACATGACCTAAGGGAGAATATTGGGGGGGGGGGATTCTAGGAACAATGCTTTTCCAGGTCTGTGTCAATTCGCAAATACCAAATATTGTCTCTCGTACACATACACATTTATGTTCTTACCGCCTTCCCCATAATCAAGGTGAATTCTTGAAAAACATTTCTTCAACACCTGGAAAACATTCACAACTGGAATACCCATAGAGAAGGATAGAGTTTGGGCTTGTCTATACCTACCCACAAATCTTCTGCCTGGCTTTGGAAACTTCAAAACTATTTAAATGCTCCAGTGCCCAACCCATGACAGAGTCCAGATGGTCTCTTTGGGCTTAAATTGGTTTGTCCCCACTGCACCCATATCTATGCTTTTGGTTCTATCACAGTGGCAGCTCATCGGACCCTCCCTTCTTCTCCCTGGTCATGTGGACATGGCTGAGTGCAAGAAAAAAGGGTTAGTGGTGCCTACCTTTAAGCAGTCTGGTTCCGATTAAAACCAGTCATGTTCTCCACATTGAACCCAAAGTGTGGGGCTGCTCTGGGGGTTTAGTGAAACTACGGAGTATTCCCCAACTGTGTTTAATGTGGATTTAAACTGGCTCAGCCCAGTGAGTCATCTGAGGTGAATATTTAATATAATATGCAGAGGAGAATTTGGAGGGTGAGGATCCTTTCATAGAGCCTTCCCAGCCATTTAATGAACCTTTCTTTTAACACCGGGCAACTACGGTAAGCCTAGGGGCTACTTTTCAGAAAAGCCAGAATTCTGCTGGAGGTCCTATATTAGCAAAAATATAGTTGCACAGGCAGACACACTTTCTAGAGTATTTCCTTTTAGTGCATTCAATCATTCCATGCACACACATACAGCCCTTGCTCACACAGCTTAGAACTGATGGTTAGGGGTCTTGTTGGCTCTAGCACACAGAGGAGGAATGTCAAAAAGTCAGCCCAAGACCTAAATGACGTAGAGCTATATTGAAGAAACCAGTTGGCTTAGACTCAAAAAATACTGCAAGTTAAGTTAGGCAAGTACAAATCTTTCTGAGCCATGTTCCAAAACATCTTTACACATTTTGCTGGTACACCAAGAACTGGAGCACTGAAATAAGCTATAAAGAATAAGCATGACATATGTGTTTGGAAAACAGTGCTTGCTCCTTATTGTTGACTTTACTAGCATGCTATAGCCTTTAGTTGCTCAATTGGTGCCACTCCATGTTTTTGTAAGAATACTGTATAAAGGTGGTTTATTTTTTATATGGGGTGGAAACCTGGGCCATTAAGTCATGATGTTGGCATAAAAATGGGTCCCATTAATAGGATTTTGGCCATAAAAATCGGCTCAATTTCAGACTAGCTAAAACATAATTTAGAAAATAATTCTTTATTGACTATTAAATGCTTGAAACGTCCCTGCACACAATATTAACAAATAAAATCACCACTCTGCTGCCTATTATTAGATTTAGATTTCTAAATAAATAAATCTTAAATGGATTAAATCAACTGGAATGTGATATTGGCTGTGAGATTGGGTATCCTATTGACTATAGTTAATAGAATTCCTTCTGCTTTGCCCATAGTACGTTTAGCACTTTGACACCAAATTTCAGTAGGAAATATAATGCTAGTGGGGGTTTTTTTTTTTTAAACTAAGATCTGGAGAGTACAGAGTGGCTATAAAATGGGGATTGGGGGCTGCATGGGGCCCATGGGCTACAATTTGTCTGGCTCAATTTAATCATCCCCTTATGGTACATCTACACCACTTTAGCTGCCATGGCTCAATGCTGTGGGATCGTGGGAGTTGTGGTTTTGCAAAGTCTTTCACCATCTCTGCCAAAAAAAAGGCCAGGTGCCTCACCAAACTACAACTTCCAATATTCCATAGCCTTGAGCTATGGCTAATAAAGGGCTGTCGAACTGCATTATTTCTACAATGTAGATGCACCCTTAGGGAACTATAAGTAACATGATAGTGAGTTCATTTTTTGGCTTGTGTTTATAATATTAAGCAATCTTTCTCTTTCTCTCTCTCTCTTTCTTTCTCTCTGCAATACATAGAGTATGCCAAATGGCTATGTACATGTTGGGTATTTTCTGCTCGTCTGTTGAGCCATACACTAAGAAAGGCCAAGAAAGGTGCATTTTATCTTCCACGAATGAGTGGTTATTTATCTATGTGGGTCATGAATCCCTGAAAGCTGACATCAGCATAAATAGAGGCTTCGTATATAAAAATTCCTGTAGCTGGTGAATCAAAGTCATATTTTTATACCCTTCCTCGCCCCCTCCCCCTCAAAAATGCATAAATTTATCACTGCCCTGGAAGAAAGTCTGACAGGGAAATACCATGCCCATGGGAGTTTGATAGGACTATTATTTTATTTAAATGAGAATAAAGCACTTACTTCAGCAACCTCAGATCAGCAGTAGCTGGGGGGTAAAGCACATTTGATCAAAGGAAGCTGCACACATAAGAAGATATATTATTCCTGTGAACATATAGAGCCTTCGACCCAGCCTACAATTACACATGTGAACCATGTTTACAGTGGCCTATTTTAAACTTCAGAAGTTATGACTCTGCAATGGATGTACTCAAACTTTGCCCTAGAGAGACCAAGCATGGCGAACAAACTTTGGCCAAGCTGAAGGCTAATTTTCTCTATATATCTAAGACCTGGTGTAAATCCCTATAAGTTTATTAAGCATGAACATCTTTGCATATTCCATTCTCTTATTTGTTGTTTATTCATTCAGTCGCTTCTGAGTCTTTGTGACATCATGGGCCAGCCCAGACCAGAGCTCCCTGTTATTATTATTATTATTATTATTATTATTATTATTATTATTAACTTTATTTGTACCCCGCTAGCATCTCCCGAAGTACTCGATGCGGCTTACACAGGCCGAAGCCTCAAAACAACAATACAATAGAGAGCATAACATCACAATAGCAAGCAAATCAGCAATAAACAAAATAGCATAACACCACAATAGCTAAGCAAATCAAACAATAAGCAAAATAACAACAATAGCAGTACATCAAGACATTATTAAAACTGGTTCGGCCGGCGCAGTGGGGTACAAGGGTTAAAAGTGCTGAAATGGCAGGAGGCACGTGGGATTAAAAGTGCGGTGTGCAGCGACAATTAGTTATGCTAAGGTGCTACTAGGACTTGGGGTGGGGATTCCTAGTCTGAGAAGACACAACGGAACAGCCAAGTTTTTAAATTCCTTCTGAAAACGGCTAGAGTAGGGGCCTGTCTGAGATCTTTTGGGAGGGCGTTCCAAAGTCGGGGGGCCGCCACAGAAAAGGCCCTGTCCCGTGTCCCCACCAAGCGCGCTTGCGACGTGGGTGGGATCACGAGCAGGGCCTCTCCAGATGACCGAAGCGAGCGTGTGGGTTCGTAGATGGTGATGCGGTCACGCAGGTAGGGTGGTCCCAAACCGTTTAGGGCTTTGTAGGTAAGCACCTGCACCTTGAATTGGGCTCGGAAAATAAATGGCAGCCAGTGGAGCTCCTTGAACAGAGGGGTAGACCTCTCTTGATAATGAGCCCCGGTTAGCATCCTGGCTGCTGCCCGCTGGACCAATTGAAGTTTCCGAGCCGTCTTCAAGGGCAGCCCCACGTAGAGCGCATTGCAGTAATCCATTCTAGAGGTGACCAAGGCATGGACCACCCCGGCCAGATCAGCCTTCACGAGGTATGGTCGCAGTTGGCGCGCAAGTCTCAGTTGCGCAAAGGCCCTCCCGGATACCGCCGACACCTGAGCCTCAAGTGTAAGCGAAGAATCCAAGAGGACGCCCAAACTGCGGACCTGTGGCTTTAGGGGGAGTGTAACCCCGTCCAACACAGGTGACCACCCTATACCCCGATCCGGTTTACGATCGACCAGGAGGACCTCTGTCTTGTCGGGATTGATCTTCAGCTTGTTCTTCCTCATCCAGATCGACACAGCGGCCAGGCACTCGTCTAGCACCTGAGAAGCCTCCTTGGAATTAGGTGGAAAAGAGTAGTAGAGTTGTGTGTCATCCGCATAGAGATGGCACCCAACTCCAAAACTCCGGATGACCTCTCCCAGCGGTTTCATGTAGATGTTAAAAAGCATGGGAGACAGAATAGAGCCTTGCGGGACCCCACAGGTCAAAGGCCAGGGGTCCGAGCAGGCGTCTCCCAGCTTCACCATCTGAGTTCGTCCCTCCAGGAAGGACTGGAGCCACGACAAAACCGTGCCCCCAAGGCCCATCCCGGAGAGACGACCCAGAAGGATACCATGATCGATGGTATCGAAAGCCGCTGAGATGTCCAAGAGAACCAACAGAGTCACACTCCCCCTGTCCAGCTCTCTGCGGAGGTCATCCACCAAGGCGACCAAGGCTGTCTCGGTGCCATGACCAGGCCTGAAACCAGACTGTGACTGATCTAGGTAGTTGGTATCGTCTAGGAAACCCTGGAGCTGAGAGGCGACCACCCTCTCCAGCACCTTACCCAAAAAGGGGAGGTTGGAGATCGGCCTGTAATTATTCAGCACCGTGGAGTCAAGGGAAGCTTTTTTGATAAGTGGGCGAACCACGGCCTGCTTCAAATTAGATGGAAAAATTCCTTGCTCCAACGATGCATTGATAATCGGTACAAACCAGTCAAGCAACCCCCCTCTGGCTGATTTAATGAGCCAAGATGGGCATGGGTCCAGAGATGAGGTGGTCGCTCTCACAGCCCCAATAATCTCCTCCACGGTTTCAGGAAGAACAAGCCTAAAAGAATCCCACAAAATTGGACAAGCAGGTGCCTCCGTCACCTCTCCTGGCACTGCGATGGAATTGGAGTCGAGCTCGAGACGTATCTGGGCGACTTTATCTGCAAAATGGTGTGCGAAATCGCGACACCGAGCTGCGGGGTCGTCAGGGACCTCCTCCACCGCAGGTGGGTGGAGGAGTTCTCCCACGACCCAAAACAGCTCCGATGATCTATTTGCTGCAGATGCTATACGAGCGGTCGTGAATGACTTCCTGGCCACCCGTATGGCCACGGAGTATGCCTTAAGAGAGGCTCTAGCCCGTGTTCGATCAGACACATCTCGAGATTTCCTCCATTTGCGCTCTAGCCCCCTTCTCGTATGCTTCATCACAGCCAGCTCCTCGGTGAACCAAGGAGATGGCCTGTCACGACGCAACGAGATGGGGCGTTCGGGTGCGATCATATCTAGCGCCCTGGCCATCTCCCCGTTATAGAGAGTTACCAAGGCGTCGATGGAATCGCCAGGCTCCAAGGCAGGAAGAACCCTAAGATTCCTCAGGAATCCGTCCGGATCCATCAGTCTCCTAGGGCGGACCATCTTAATTTGTCCTCCACCCCTGCGGAGGTTTAGGGTCGCAGTAAGTCTAAATGTGATCAGATGATGGTCAGACCATGACACTGGAAGGATGTTTTGATCTTCCACTCTGATCAATTCGTCGTCCGCCACAAAGACAAGGTCGAGAGTGTGCCCAGCTTGATGCGTGGGGCCGGATATTATCTGTGACAGTCCTATGGCCGTCATGGTGGCCATAAAGTCCTGAGCTGCGCCAGATAAGGTGGTCTCGGCATGAATGTTAAAGTCTCCCAGCACCACCAGGCGCTGGGAGACCAAGGCCGAATTAGAGACCACCTCCGCTAACTCAGACAGGGAAGCTGCTGGATCTCGGGGTGGGCGATACACCAGCAGGAACCCCACACTGTCACAGCTCCCCACCTTCAAGTGGACGCACTCAAACCCAGAAGCTTGCGGGACAACGCATCTGGTCACGGCGATGGATTGCCGGAAGGCCATGGCCACCCCAGCTCCTTCAAAATCAAGCCAGACATTTCAAGGATACCATCCATCCATCTTGCCCTTGGTTGGCCCCTCTTCCTTTTTCCTTCCTTTTTTTTCAGCATCATTATTTTCTCCAAGCTTTCCTGTCTTCTCATTATGTGGCCAGAGTACTTCATCCTTGCCTCTACTATCCTTCCTTCCAGTGAACAGTTGGGCTTGATTTCCTGGAGTATGGACTGGTTTGACCTTCTTGCGGTCCAAGGCACTCTCAGAAATTTCCTCCAACACCACAGTTATTGGAATAATAATAATAATCGCCTTGAGTCTCCGATAGGCTGAGAAAGGCGGTATACAAATACAGTAAATAAATAAATAAATAAATAAATAAATAAATGTATTTCTTCAATTCTAAGATGCACTTCTCCCTCCATATCAACACCTCTAAAAATGGAGTACATCTTAGAATTGCAGGCACTTTTAATAAAGCTTTTTTTTTCTTTCAATAGCACTGAAATTACTAGTATGTGCCTTACAATTGATAGCATTAATTTTTGTGTCTATTTATTTTATTTAAAATAAATAAACGCAATAAAACACATAAACGATTATTTTAAATGTATAAAACTACCAAACCTATATGACCCACTCAAACTAAACAATTTGTAACAACTGGTTTTTTAAAAAAAAAATACAAACTTTCTACTCTGTATCTAATGGCTATTATACCTGTCTAAAATGATGATGTGATCATACATAGCTGTTCAGGCGGGGTTTAGCACAACTGGTAAAATCACCAGCAGTGATAACATCTAACAACCAAAAGGTTGCTAGTTCAAAGCCCAGGGTTGATATGAGCTGCCAACCAACAAGCCCAGCTTACTGTTGATCTAAGCAGTTCGAAAACAGCTTGTGCTGCTATTAGAGAAATTAGGTACTGCTAAAAACAAGTGGGGAGGTATTTTACGACACCATAAGAAGAAGAAGAAGAAAGACCAGAAAATGCCGGAGACCAAAAAGAATGGAGGAAGTTCTGATGGCTCTTCATCATAGAGCATGAGTGACTGCACCCCTCTGTGGCTGGATTTCGAGCACAACTTTCCAAGGCACTGACGTCAACGCAAAATGCCTCCTTTCTATCTGTCTGTTCTGTCCTTGTCTGTCCAAAAGGGATTGAATGTTTGCCGTGTTTGTATACTGTGATCCACCCTGAGTCCCCTTGGGGTGATGGGGTGGAATATAAATAAAGTGTTGTTGGTGGTGTTGTTGGTGTTGTTGTTGTTGTTGTGAAAAAGTGGTAAGTCCCAATCTTTCTTAAACTTGGTCAAAGATTTCTCCTTAAACAGCAGAGTCAATTTGTCCATTTCAGCTAGTTCACAAATCTTCATTAGTGATTTTTCTTGCACTGGCTCCTATCATTTCTGGAATAGATGATCCTTGCAGCAGTTATCATATATCGTAGCATTCTATATTATCTCATTTTAATCCATAAATAAAACATACATATCAAGATATACTGATTCTCTCTTTCTTGTTAAAAATAAAGAATGAATGTCCTGCTTGTTTTAATCATTTTTTATTTCCCCTATAAATCAATTTATAGTTTTTTTCAAAAACATATAGATCAATATGAAAAGAGATTTGCATATAACCCTCTTTCAGAGTATTATGTATTTTTCTCATCTAAAAGAAAAGAGGATGTATTTATACGTATCTTCAGTATTTTCCTCAAGAAACTTTTAAAAGACCAACTGGAAAATTATTTCTGCTATTAAGAAAACTGTTTCTAGTTATTTTCACATAAACCAACATTTTGAAATGTCAGAATTAGTTTTCCTTTATGGCTTTCCATGGAAAAATGGAGAAAAGGAAAGCCTTCAGTTGAAAATCAGCTTTCAGCATCATTAGCTAACCCCACTTGCCATGAACAGATACATTTGCTACACAAAAGTGATAGAGCAGAGGTGTCTGTTGACACTTGGTTGCCCATATCCATCTATTTATTCTCTTTGGTTAATTAACTTTATAATATCAAGGCCAAATTAAGGTGTTTGGAGCCCTATGTCACTTCCAGAAATTGGGACTCCTTTCTGCATGTCTGATCTATTCTGAGAGTAGTGTCATAGAAATTGAGTAATTAACCCAAAAGCAATACTGAAAAATGATGATCTCATTTTCAACTCTACAAGTTCAAGGAAACCACTAGCCTATTACCATTAACTTTGCAATAACTTAAGTTCAACACAAAATACTGGATATCAGAAATATAGGGAAATTTCGAAAGTGCCTATGGAGGACAAGGAATAAAGCCATATATTTTCCCTTCAGCTCTAGCTTTTAAGATGCCTGGAATCCTTGCTCCCTTTAACCATTGAGAACCCAACCCTCTTTAACACTTTTTTTATTTCTTGAGTAGCTTTATAGAAGGGCTGCTGTACCTAGACCTGTAACAGTTGGATCTTATCTTATTTATTTCCCAATTTTCCAAGCTGGGGCCTGATTCTCCATCACATGGAACTAAGGACCTCATCAGATGGAGTACCATAAACCAGGGACAGTGTGGGAATCCATGGGACAGCACATCGCTTTGTCTCCTTACCGTCACATGATGTTTTCCAGCTTCCCATCTGAGGTGTGCCTTGACCCTAAAAACAAATATATGGGGCAAAAGGATGTGGCAATTACAACGTTTTTAGCATCTACCATTGCTCTGAAGCTATGTGAGCAACCTGGATTTGGCATATTTTCCCAGTGATAAGTTTTGGCTTTGATTCATTTTAACAAAATCGTATATAGATTTTGTAATATATAACATTGTAATTAGAGCAGCAACACAACAAAAGCTTATAAAAGCCTCCATTACCCTTTTGAAAAGCTCTGCCACCATAATTGAATGTTAGCACCTGAATGAAAGGAGAATCTGCTGACTGTGAAAACTGTGTTGGATGTAAATTATTAATTTCCCCTCCTACTGCCCTACTAGCCACTTTTTCTTCATGGACTCAGATGTCACCCAGTAGGACAAATGGGCTTTGCAAGTGCCTCTCCTGATGTCTTGCCTAGAACTTTTTGTTCTTTCATATATACTGGGAGTTCTCATTCCCTAATTAAAACAACATTTTAAATGTTTAATCCGGATCTTAAACAGAGCGTGACTGGAGGTTTATAAGAGTCTACCAGCTGCTGAGAAATAGTTCTGTGATTTAATTTTACATAGACTCTG
Source organism: Anolis sagrei (assembly GCF_037176765.1). NCBI lineage: Eukaryota > Metazoa > Chordata > Lepidosauria > Squamata > Anolidae > Anolis > Anolis sagrei. The sequence continues at coordinate 142,810,768 of NC_090022.1, forward strand.
CTCCCCTCTCTCTTTCTCTCTAAACAGTATATGAATTTATTTTTTTTATTCGACCCTGGTCTGACCCTATATAATTGAACAAGAACATACACCACACCTTGCTCAGCAGTTCCCCATATGGCACAGTAAGCAAAGATACCTGTGCCAAATGGAGATCCAATTACAGCTTGGGAAGGTTGCTCCATTATTGCATTTGATGCTGTAATTAAATTTGCAAACTGCAAAGATTTGCCAGCCCGAGTATGTTTTGGAATACAGGGCATCTGTTAGTGGGAATAGTACAGGACACGAGAAGATGCATCAGATTTCACTCCATTTTACTGGTGCATACGTTTGGTTCAAGTGCAGATTTAAATATTGCTCCTCTGGGTTGTTATTTGTATATACAGAAAGAAGGGTGGAAGAAGTGGGGGGGGGGGTGGATTTGTTCTTCTGGTGAGGTCTTGCTGCAATGATACAAGCAGGTGCAACTGTTGGAGCCATGTTTAGATGCTGTAAAAGAATGGATGAGGGCCAAGAAACTGAGGCAAATCCCAATTAGATGGAGGTTCTGTGAGGTGATGGTTCTGGGATCTAAGAGTTGGTAAGAAATCTTTTCTGGTTGAGGTTGCCCCGTGGCTGAAGGAACAGTTTTTATTACTGGAAACCCAGGTGAACTTGGCCAGCTTTAACTCATCCACCAACTGTAACCTTTCATGGGCAGAGATATAATGACCACATTAGTCTAACCACTGGTGGCTTCAGTATTCGTCTGCTGCAATGCACTTTTTGTGGCATTGCTCATGAGGAAGCTTCAGCTACTGTAAAACATTGACGCTACATACCTTGAAGGGTTGAAATCTACCAAAAGAGTCTTTCTTTTTGAAAGGTAAGAGTATCGCTGATTATTCATTCCCTGATCAAAAAGGAGCATGGCACAATCCAGAAACCCTATTGGGAAGTTAAGAATGAACCAACAGGATTTGAGTTTATTTTCTCCTGGTATTCTACAACCAGGTATTAATGTTGGAATTCTTCTATGGAGACAAATCTGTGGTTTTCAACAACCACAGCACAACAGTGTTCAGTGCAGAAAACTTAGTGTTTAGACACAATTTTCTCTGCAGAATAATTTCTCTGTAACACTTTTGAATACAGGGAAAATATTGTGAATGAATATTAATTTTCTCCCATAATTATTCAATTACCTATTTTGTAATATTCATCCCAACCTTTGTGTCCAACAAACAGGAGCAACACATTGTGTGAGGGTCCCCATTGGTGGAATACTCTCCCCTCAAAGACCCGTGGCTTTTTAAATTGAAATATTTAAGGCCCAGTGATTTTGCCCAAAACTTCACTTGCTTTCACTTTTTAAAACTGCTAAATTATTTAATATGCTTTTTGAAAATTTGAATTATTTTTACCATGTTAAACTGTTCTTGGTCTCAAATTATTAAAGCTAGTGTTTAAAGCACTCAGAGATCTTTCTTTTTCTACATGTTAGGATATATAATAGAAGAAATAATTAAATAAGCACATTCTGTGAAGGCAATGACCAGTGATGGATTATGGCCCCTCAGTTATGGTTCAACCTCCAATGATTTTTCATCTCCATAGCATCATACTCCTTACACAATAACAGAAGAAGGAAGATGATCTTAACAGTAGCTGAGCAGCAGATTACCTTCACAGCTGTCTTGCAGCCAAAGCTCTAAGCCCAGGAGACCACGAGCTGTTCTGGGAAGGTAAAGGTGCTCCTGATCTATGAATTAATGATATTCAAAACTGCCAGGGTTGCCACTGTCAACATATTCTCAACACAATTTGGTCTCTAGCAATTTATCAGTGCAGAGGAAGAGAAGATGACAATTGAAAAAGTAAGAACAAAAGATCTCTTCCACAAGATTTGAATAATCAAAGGGAAATGTAAGCCCACAGTAGCCAACATGGAAACATATTATCAAGTAGAAATAAAAAGATGATGGAAACAATACACGGAAGAACTACATAAGAGAGAATAAAAGATGACAGATTCATGCAAGGAAGGAATATTTGAAGGTAACCCTCCAGTTTTTGAAAGTGAAGTGGAGGCTACACTCAGAGCACTTGGGAGAAATAAACCACTAGGTAGGGATGACATACCATAGAGCTGTGTTGATTTACAGATAGCACAATGAAGAATTTCAGAAGAAAATCAACCTGTAAATTATAGATTATAATTTGGCATTGCATTGGATTGTGTTGATCAAGAAAAACTATGAATGGGTATGTGACTTCATTTGATTGTCCTGATATACTCAGGACAAGATGCCACCATCAGGAAAGAATACAATTAAATGAAAAGTTGGGATGGTCCGTGATGTTCTATTTCTAATTTCTATGTATGATTGTGAAAACTGCACAATTCAGAAAGCTGATAGAAAGAAATGTAGTGAAGAAGGTTCTGACAATATCATAGATATTTGAAGAATTTTGTTCTAGAACCAAATAAATAGGTCCTAGAACAAAATAAACATGAACTCTAGGTTCTTGTGGGTTTTTTCGGGCTATAGAGCCATGTTCTAGAGGCATTTCTCCTGCATCTATGGCAAGCATCCTCAGAGGTAGTGAGGTCACGCGTCAAGGAACATGAAAGGCACTGCAGACTACTTCAACCAGAGAAGTCAGCCATAGCAGAGCACCTGATGAACCAGCCTGGACACAGCATATTATTTGAGAACACAGAAATGCTGGACCACACCAACAACCACCATGTCAGACTACACAGAGAAGCCATTGAAATCCACAAGCATGTGGACAATTTCAACAGAAAGGAAGAGACCATGAAAATGAACAAAATCTGGCTACCAGTATTAAAAAAAACTCTAAAATTATAACAGCTAAACAACAGAGAGGAAAAAACCAGGCACAGATTAACACCTCCCAGCAACAGATTTTCCCAGGCTCAGGCAGGCCTTCAAATGCTAATGAAGGTGATCAGCTAAACATTCACACCTAACTGCAGCAGGGAAGAGCTCCTTGCCCCACCCCAGCCATTCCACAGATATATAAACCCATTTTTCCTACTTCCAACAGACCTCACTACCTCTGAGGATGCTTGCCATAGATGCAGGCGAAACTTCAGGAGAAATGCCTCTAGAACATGGCTCTATAGCCCGAAAAAACCCACAAGAACCTAGTGATTCCAGCCATGAAAGCCTTCAACAATACATTAAACATGAACTCTCCCTCGAAGATAAGGTGACTAAACTGAGATGCAACTAGACTCAGAATTTGTCTGGGTTAATGAAATGCTAAAAGGAACAATGCTTAACATTAAATGCTATGCTGACTCGGGGCTTCATTGAAGCAATATCTTTATTTCAGATCTACGATTTTGCTTGCCTTATCAGTCAATACTCTTTTAAGCAGATAACTTGAACAGTGACTGAACACAGTTACCCAATGCAGGGAAATAGATCACCGAGAGAACACCTCAGAGCCAAAGGCAATAAGCTTTTCTCCTCCGACTGATCTACCTACAGAAAAAAATCTTTACATTTGAGGATTTAACTCTTGCCGGTCCCACATTTACTTTATACAAACTAGGGCTGTGCAAAATTTCATTTGTGCCTTGTTTGTCATATCTATTTCACAGGATTCGTACATACAATGCAATATTAAGAAACGTGAGGAGCGCCCACGCAAAAAAAAAAAACACCTTAAGATTTAAAACACTGACCTATGACTTTCGGAAGAGTTATGTAAGTCTTGGTAAATGGCTCCAGGTCTCTATTGTGAGTGCTGCTTTTACCCCAGAAGAGCTGGGTTTCGATCCCCCAAAGGGCCCTGAGGAGGAGGATGGGGCCAGAGTGGAGAGAGAAGCCCCACTTTCATCAAAGGGGGCGACAAGCAGGTGAAGGAGGAAGGGATGCCAAAGGAGCCCCTCTGGCACATGACAGGCCCAGAGACAGCCAGGCAGCGACTATACTCACATTGAGGCTTTAATGAGATAAACAAACAGAATTCTGGAAAATATAGTTTTGAATTCTTGAGCAGTAGAGCGTGTGGCCTAAAAAGGGATTAGGGTTAGGGTTAGGGTTAGTTTTGAATTCTCTGCCACAGGGATCCTCACCTTCCCAAACTACATGTCCCAGAATTCTGCTTACTGCCTTGTGCCTCCTCCTCCCTGAAAGTTTTGTTGAGGGAAAACCCACGTTCATTCTCTAAAGGGATTTCGAGATAAAAGAGAATTGTTAGGAGTTGAATCAACCCTGTGAGGTAGGCAAAGTTGAGAGGCAGTAACTCCAAACTTTTCCTAATAGGTTTCCTTTTAATATTATTATTATTTTAAAGGCTGGATGGCCATCTGTTGGAGATGCTTTGACTGTGCTTGTCCTGCCTGGCAAAAAGAGGTTGGACTGAATGAGCCCTGGATGAAATAGTAGTAAGTTTATGTTGGTTAAAATTCCCTAAAATCAGTTGATGTGCAAATCTTTCTTAAACTTGGAGAAAATCATACCCTGGTTATGTTGCATCATTGAAAATAGAAATTCAAGGAGATAGCTCTTGTACTTCTTTTGAAAAATGTTGTTCATAGAAACTTATAAATATCTGTGGGTGTGTGGAATGTTCTGAAACTTGTGGGTTATGCGTGGGTTACAGTGGTATGTGTTCTAACATTGTAGCAAGTTTCATCCTGGTAGCTCTAAAAATGAGGGAGAAAGGTACCCCAGAAGCTTTCCCTTGCACAATTATATAATGAAAAAGTAACAAAAATTTATCATACAGACCCCTTCCAATATTTTAGAGACACTCTAGAAATAATTTGCCACCCCCCCCCCCAATTTAATTTTGAAATCTTTTTTTCACTGATCACACAGGTCTAATCCAAACCTTCCTTTTAATTTTCTTAACTTTCTGGAGAGATAAAATTTGAAGGAGGCAGAATGTGGTTTTTGAAAAAAAGAGAGGGCACTACTATACTAGGTTGCTGTTGAAAAAACTAAAGAGACTTGCAGCATGTTAAAGACTAACAGATTGATTGTGGCTTAAGCTTTTGTAGTCTGTAGTTTGTGTGGCATCTGGTAAAGCAAACTCCAGTCTATGAAAAGCAACACTTCAATAAATCTGTTGGTTTTAAAGGTGTTGCAAGATTCTTCAAGGTTTTCTTTATGTCATATGTTTGTACCCTGATTAATGATCCTTGTTCTGCTACAACAAAATTTGACACACAAACTCTTGCTTTACTTTCTTGCTAGAAATGATTTGTTTTGTTCATCTAAAAGTCCATTTCTTTTCAGGTTGTTTTGGATTCTCAGGTTCCAGATATATCATCCCCGCTGCCCTTTCTAGACAGAGAGCAAGAAAGGAATTCATTCTGAAAATAAGCATTGACAGAGGAAAATGATATTTTCTTTCAGTTTTTATGGAGTTGACAATATTTGCTGAACACAAGACTCGAGCTCTATAAACCTTCCCCTAAACACATTGTGAGGTCCCACAAAGGTCTAATCATGCTAAGAGTCATGGCATATAGCAAGAACTTAGAAAAACTGTACAAAGCTGACATATAGTGTTCTGGGGACCATGTCAAGATGCCATCTTGAGTAACTTCAACTTTGAATTCTAAGCTTTCTGGACAGCATATTCTTGTAGTTGAAATGGAAATGGTAGGCAAGCAGATGTGTGGGCTGGTGCGTGGAATAGGTTGCATTAGACATTCTACAGTTCACTCTCCACATTTGTAGGTTAAACATTAGTAAATTTAATTAATTTAGTCTTTCTATGAATCTCTTAAGTCCTGCAGGTTCACTCTATGGTCACCTTCAACTGGAGGCAATCCTGGAGGATCCAGTGATTCCTAAAGTGAACACCTTTCTTGTAGTCTCTAGGTCCCTCAGCTCAATTCTATGGTCAACTTCCAAAGAGTTATCTTGGAGGACCTGGAGATTCCCAAGGAGGTGTTCCCTCAGGTTAAAAAATCATTTTTTCCTCTTTTGCAGTGGTTTTGTGCCACTAACCTCTGTGAAAGTGGAGATCCAACTGTATAAATGTTGGCATTCACCTGACAGCTTTTAACAAGAAGAAGCCATTTGCCAGTTCAAGGGATTGACCCAAATTGTGAGTGGAGTACATCAACAAAGACTTTTCCATCTTTGGAATTGCCTCCCTACAAGGCTAAGATAACTCCCTCTTTAGATGTTTTTTTTTTATTTCAAAGAAGCATTTCAGAATGGATTACAAGTGCTTTCAATAGTACACAGTTCCACTGGATTCATCTTTATAATGGATTTATTTTAAGTTAAATACTTTAATTGTATTTTAACAAAAATAAAGTATGCTGTTGGTTTTTTATGTATTTTCATCTATATGTTTTTTATTTATTATTATTCAACAACAGTTTTTATTGATTAGCCTGCTGGTCTTATCAAAAACAGACAGTGCAGACACACCATACAACATACATCTAGTCCTCTTAAAATAAAATACAAATATACAGGTAGTCAGTTTTGAGTGAGGAAGTGAAATATATATGATTAAAGCATCGCTGACACCACCAATAATAACAGCCATTTTTATATTATTTTACAATTTTATTGATTTCAATGAAATGCAAAAAATGTCAAAGTCAAAAATGTATAAGGCGATTAATGGATAAAAGGGAAGAGATAAACCACCTGCCCAAGCCATATAAGGCTGGAATATAAGGCCCTGGCCGACTGGTAGATTTATCTGTTGAAATCATTTTGGCTGAATGCAAATCTCTCTCCAAAACATTGGATTTGTAAGGATATTTACCCTTTACAAATCCAATGTCTCATCAGCACTCTTTCCCTTGATCTGCTTCTTTTTATTTCCTGGATGAGTTACATGAGCAATCCCAACCAATCGGGCTTTGCTGCTATGATCAAGATAAATTCATAACACTGGGTAGCCAATCAGATTTTATGTCATGGTAGTACCATTGATGCCTGCTGAGAGTGGAAGCAAAGGAAATGAATAAGCTGACATTTTCAAAGCAGTGACAATCACATACGCATGGAGAGAAAGGGATAACACCATTTCCCCGCAGTGCTGGAAAATAGCTGATGGTTAAAAGTATATTCGTTCAGCTCTATAAAGAAGATTTTGGCAGTCATTTCAGCTTAAAAGCTGTGAAGAAAAGGCAGTTTGTTGAAATCAAATGAGTTTCAGATAACAGGTAATATTTTGTTGTGGCCCATATAAAAATTGTATGTTATAACTGCATGATTTGTTATGTGGACAAGACTTTGGAAATACAGCATGCAACCAAAGCCTCTCAACTCATTCCAGGTCACCGTTTCTGGCACTAACAAGAGAATAACAATAGTCCAAGCATTTTCAAACAGACTTACAGTTGAAAAGTTGCTCTAAAAGAACTTTTGAGGTGAAGGTTCATGTTCTTGCTTGAATGAAACATTAATGAAATTATGTGTGAAGAAAATTGTGATCAAAGCTAGTGAAGCTCTTTAGAAAATACTGGAGACCTTGTCCCAAAGTGGTCCATCCTGTTGGGCAACTGCGGTTTATGTTGAAAAGCTAAATGCTGAAGTGAAGACAAAGCTTGCAAAATACAGAGGTGCTGTCAAAGAAATGTTGACCAAAGTAACATCTTGAAATCTACCCTGAGGCTACTCATGAACAACAAATGAGGAATCTGGAGAAGGACAGAGGTAAAGAATGTCAAAAGTTTGGGGGTAGTCAAGTCTGTTTTCAAATGAGGGTCTTATCTGTTATGTCAACACAGGATTGTTGTCTGCAGAAATAATTAACTTCTGTTTCCTCAGCTTTACTTGCAAAATGGTAATTATGTATAACTAGCAATATTGGAGAAGTCTAAATCTTTTACACAAGTTCCTTTAACACCTCATCACATTGCCAAATTTCCCTGTCACAGAACACTTTGCCAACATGGAGCCCACTGGATCCCATCACATGATGCACAGCTACTTCTGGCGGAGTTCTGTGCTGGTTGCATCAGCGAAGTGTTCTATGACAGGAAAATCTGAAAACAGGAGAGTACCTGAGTTTCAGATTGAAAACACTGGGGACAGCACAGGAGCAATACAGAAAGGTACGTTTTCCGGTGTGTGATGGGCAAGCAGGTGATGTGGGGCACTGGGCACCATATTTGCCTGTTGCCCCACGATTTGTCCCACTGCCCTATGGATTCCCCAAAACAAGGACTTTCATGTAATGTGATCCTTAGTCCCAACAGCAGAGGTCTGTGGGAAAAGTGACAACACAGGTATGAACATTAGTGAGCAATCCAAAGCATTTTTAAGGTGATTGGATTTAGGGCCTATAGGTGAGATTGTTGTTAGGAGCCTTCAGATTGATTCCAATTTACATAATATCCTATCATAGGATTTCCTCTGCCACATTTATTTAGAGGAGGTTTGCCATTGTCTATATCCAGAGGTGGCTCAACCCATTATGCAAAGTAAGCATTTGCAGTATAGTTGATTTTGCCCAAGGGTGCTCTTGAGGTGCTCTTGGGGGAAAATAGACCGTGACATATGTGAGTTGTAGTTACTGGGATGTATAGTTCACCTACAATCAAAGAGCATTCTGAACTCCACCTATGATGGAATTGAACCAAAAATGACACACAGAACTCCCACGACAAACAGAAAATATATATCAGTGATTGGTTGGAGGAGGGGCGTAAAAATACTGTTTGCTTACCATTGAAAATTACCTAGGGCCGTGTTGTGGTTCAACAGCAACAGCATGATGGGAATGAGAGTGCAGATGAGTGTGCAGATGCAGATGTGGGCTTTCAGTTTTCTCAGTCACAGCCTAGAGACAAGCCGCTGTTCTCACAGGAACGGAATGTAGCTGATAAGGCAGTTGGTGGGAATCAAGGTCAGGCTGCCCAGGTGTTGAGACGGAGTTTACAAATTGCGGCCAAGTGTTGAGCTCATCCGTTGGTGGGAAAACTGCTTGTTAGCTGTCTGTTTGATGTTCAATGTTTTGATGTTTTACATATAAGTAAACTGCCTTGGAGCTGGTTCTGTGTCAGTTCCAACGTTGCTAAATGGCTTGCTTCGGCTTCGGCTCTGGGGCTTGGGAAAAGCCTGCTTCACGTTACTTCATGCTATTTCCTGGACTTTACTCTGCTTCTATGCTTCAAGTCTCCTGCTTTGACTCAAAGGGATTGTATTGGATTTTTACCTTGTACTACTGATCTTCTCACTGCTTATGAACTGCTTTGTTTGAAAACCTCACAATAAACTTTCTACCTCACAATTTTGGCTGGTTTGTCAGAGATAGCAAGGTGAATCTTAGCCTGAGATACAACAGTTTGGAACTGACCACCAACAAAGTCCTTGCTTCTCCCAGCCACCATGAATCCTGCAGAAGCTCAGGCAATGCAACAGCAGCTACAGACCCTTCAGCAGCAGATAGCAGCGATGCAAGCGCAAGGAGCAGCTAACCCTCCGGCCCAGCTGCTAAGGACTCCTATGGCTTTGCCCAACAAGTTCTCTGGAGACAGCCAACGGGTAAAGGACTTCCTGGGGCAGTGTGATGCCTACCTCACAGTGCGGGCAGCGGAGTTCCCGAATGAAGCGGCCAAGGTGGGCTTTGCCTACAGTCTGTTGGAGGGCCCGGCCCTCTCCTGGGCCACCTTGCTACGTGAGGCCGCTTCCCATGTGTGCAACACTGTCAAGGCTTTCATGGATGAACTGCACAAAGTCTGGGGAGGCCAAGTGCACCGGGAGATGGCGGATCGTAAGCTGTGAGCTCTAACGCAAAAAGAGGGGTGTTTGGCCCAGTACATTTCGGAGTTTTGTGTATTGCAGCGGGAGCTCGCTTGGAATGATGCCGCCTACATGAGTGCCTTCAAGGCGGGGCTCACCCGGGTGATGCAGTTGGAGGTGGCCCGTTCCGCTGTCCCGGCCGACTTGGAAGAATTGATGACCATATGTATCAGGGCAGATGGGACCATGAGCAGCCAACGCCACATCCTTGCCGGGCCTCAGCCAGTCGGTCGAAAGGGGGCCGATGCGGGAGTGCCACGTCGCTTGGGACCGCCGCCATCTCATGCGCCCAATGCAGAGGAACCCATGCAGCTGGGCTCCATGTGCCCCAAAATTGATGCGGCGGAAAAGGCGCGAAGGCAACGGCTAAACCTGTGTTGGTATTGTGGGGACAGCGGGCATTTCTCTCGGGAGTGTCCAGTAAAAAAGAAGACAAGTCCCCGCCTGGCAGGGGTCTCCGGCTCAGTGGAGCCCGTGGCGTCCCAGGCCCAGATAACTGGTGAGCAGTGGGCCGAACAGCCGGCGGGGGAAGGCAACAACCGAGTTTAGCTGGGCTCGTTAACTCGGTCTCCACCCCGTTTCCAGAGCCCGCAACTGGGTTGCTGTTTTTTCTCTTGGTTTCGTTTTGTGTAGCCCAAAAGACTCCCACGGCGGTGCACGTGTTGGTCGACTGTGGGGCCACTAACAATTTCATTGACAGTCGGTTTGTGAAGTTCCTTGGATTATAATGTTTAGACCTCCAGCCTCCGCGGGATGTACAAAATTTTGATGGGCGCTTGCTGAAAGCCGGGCCGGTGGCTTGCTATATGGCGCCTGTGCAGATGAAAGTCGGGGACCATGTGGAAGAGGTCTCCTTTTTGGTCACGGACCTTCCACATGCCGTGGTGTTGGGAATTCCATGGCTGGCCAAGCACAACCCGACCATTTGGTGGTCTCAGAAAAAATTACAGTTCACCTCGGCCTTTTGCAAAGAACATTGTGGCGGGGAGCGGAAGTGTCGGACCGCAGAGGTTGCCGCACAAGCCACGGGCAAGTTACCCGCCAAATATCAAGATTTCTGGGACGTTTTCAGCGAGAAGGAGGCGGAGAGACTTTCTCCGCACCGACCGTACAACTGCGCTATTGACTTGATCCCGGGCGCCCCGATTCCGCTGGCTGCTCTCCGGGAATTCCTGGATACTAACCTACGCAAGGGGTTCATTCGTCCCTCGCAGTCGCCGGCCGGGGCTCCAGTTTTGTTTGTCAAGAAAAAGTCAGGGGAGTTGCGACTCTGCAATGACTATCGGGCATTAAACAACATCACGATCAAGAACCGCTATCCGCTCCCCCTTATCCCGGAGCTTCTCGACCATTTGCGAGGGGCCCGGATTTTCACCAAATTGGACCTTAGGGGGGCCTATAACTTGGTGCGTATCCGGGAAGGGGACGAGTGGAAGACAGCCTTCCAGACCCGCTTCAGGAGTTTTGAATACAGAGTCATGAGTTTCGGGCTCTGTCACGCTCCGGCCACGTTCCAGCACTTCGTCAACGACAGCAAGGTGAATCTTGAGATACAACAGGCCGCCTCTGTCTATACCTAAGTCTGAGAGGGTGTCACTTGCCCAGCATTACCCAATGTATATTCCTACATTGCAGTGAGTTGAACTGCATGGCCACCACATACATTCAAAAGGGAGGGGAGAGGGTGATAATCATTAAAAATACTAAAGGAAGGTAACTTCAGCTGATTTTCAACAGGTTTGGGGATTGCCCACCTGTGGTGATGAGTAAATGCCCTTTATAACTTCCACAGTTGTCTGGCCCTGCCCAAATTTCAGGCAGAAATCATTGCTGGGGATGTTAGGATTGAAAATTAATTTGATAATGCTACACATTATAAGTAATCCACTGCCATAAGCACTAGTGACTGAAAACACCTGAGAGTGAGTTATAATTAATGAAGTTATTGACAAAACTGTTAGTGTTGGAGCAGGTCATGGAATTTACAGAGAATGATAGGGAGGTTGTCAAGTAACCATTTTTCTGTAAGGTGTGTGGGAAAACACTCAACTGTTTGACAGAAATCAGTGCAGTTCCTATATGAGGATTACTCTACTTCCTTGATGCTGTTATGAATCAGTTAAACAGATCTGGAACATTATGTAATAGGCTGGAGCAGGGATTCGTGTATGCAGCAGGACAATTGAGAGACAACCAATTATCAAACTGGTGCAACTTGCACAACTGAAGACAAGTTTGATATCTAAAGTATTGAACTTAGCATGTATCTATCAGTGATGGCACAATTTGTGTGGAATTGCAGGTTCATGTGATAAAGTCCTCTGAGTGTGGCATGCAAATAACGGAACAATTTTTTACTCAGTAGTTTTAATTCCCTTTGAGTTCAATAAGCATTGTTCCTAAGCGAGAAAGCACAGGATTGAAGCTTAATACACATATTGTCAGTCTGGGAAGTTAAAAATCTACAGTCTTATTATTTCCCTGCTTTTATCCTGTCTATATGTTCGTATTAGAACAGTGAGAGAGCTTCATTTTGAACAACAGACACATAGATAATTTTTATAGCTGTATTCCAGTATGTGAAACTGCATTCTCTATTAACTAAGTCAGTTGAGTGGGGGAGAGTTCTTATATTATCATTTCCCTAATGACTATAAAACCAGTTTTGTTGGCCTCTTTACATAGCTATAACATTTTTATGATCTTTACTGTTCTATCTACAGGCTTTATATGCCGTTTTAACCTGTTATTCAATACCTTTCTTTTTTTAATATCACACTCAGGACATTTCCTCCATGTTTTAGGTATGCTCTAATGAAAGGGAATAAAATATCTATGGCCAATTCATTTGTAGAAACATCAAATAGATTTTAAAAATGGAGGAGGGGGGAAGCATCTTATCTCCGGTTATGATCTGTTGACTATATGGTAAGGACGTCTGTATTATCATTTCATTTACAGTGGCTGAAAAGAACCCATTATTACTGGTTGCATTTGCAAAGACTTGTCAAAGGGTTTTTAGGAGAAGCTGTACTCAATGCAACCTTGAGTTCCTAACTCCTTTCAAAAGTGAGGCACTCTGGGGCCCCTTCTACAATGCCATATAAATTCCAGATTATCTGCTTTGAACTGGATTACATGGTAGTGTAGACTCATATAATCCAGTTTAAAGCACATAATGTAGATTATCTGTTTTGATAATCTGGATTATATGGTAGTGTAGAAGGGGCCTGAGATAGTCTCGGACATTAAAAGTCACTGATAGGAAACGTGTGAAACGCAGGGACAGAGTTTCCCCCTGACAGAGTAGACAGTATGCCATGAGGGCTGCATCTATTTGATACTACTTTAACTGCCATGGTTCAATATAATGGAATTATGGAAGTTGTAGTTTTAACAAGGTCTCTTTAGCTTTATTTGCCTAAGAGTGCTGATGCCTCATCAAACAACAACTCTCATGATTAAAACAATCATCACTTGACAGATAGGATAGTGTATGCCAGAATTAAGTGAAACACCCTCTATGGATCAATGGATAACAAAAATATTTGACACTATGAACAGACTGACCTATCTAGTAACAATGTCACAAGGCAAACATATCAAACCAACAGACGGAATGAATATCTAACAGAGAATAAAACAAATATAGAACCATAGAGTTGGAAGAGACCGTGTGAGCCATCCAATCCAACCTCCTGGCAAGAAGCAGGAAAATCACATTCAAGGCACCCCTGAAGATGACCATCCAGACTCTGCTTAAAAACCTCCAAAAAAGGAGAATGTAGAATGAACAAAATGGATGGCAATTGAACCAGTTCAAGTTCCAGAGAGAAGGAGGAGCAAACATAGAGAAACAGAACTAAAAAGGAAAACAAAAACCACTAAGAAGAAGATTGGAAGACCGACACACCTTTTTCTTTTTCTTTCTTTTTTCCCCTCCCTTTTCCCCCTTTCTGCCTCTATCCCAACAAGATCCCTCCCCTTCCCTCCCTCACATACCACTGCCTTTCTTTCTCTGCTCCTTTTAATCTTATTCCCATCTTAAAAACTTCAATAAAAATTATTTTTTTAAAAAAATAATCATTATCATCACTGAACTGAATGTGATTGTACCTTGAAAGCATTAGTAAAATTATGTAATCTGAACATTTTGCATTGATAATGCCTGAGTGGGCTCAACTACATGGAGATCTCAGTGATTCCAGTTTGTCTGATCCTTAAGAGAAGTTAGCTGTTCATTTCCCCATTCCAGAGTCAATGTCTGCATGCACTCAATATGTAATATTCTAAGTTAAAATATCTTATGGCTCGGACACTGGACCATCACAATATCGTGTTCAAAATTGGTCTTGATGTTCTGCCTTTATCAAAAGATTTCAAAATCACTAGACACAATTGTACTAATGAGATGTATGAGCATATTTCCTAACAAGTACATAAATGGTTTGATACAAGAATTAAAAAAATTACATTTCTAGACAATTGCAACGGGCCTCGAGGATTTATGCCATTCCATTATTTGGTGATAGCAAATTCTAGTCATTATATCTTCCGTTTAAACTCTTGGGATGCAAAGAAGAAAACTTGATAGTAACTACATGTGGAAGAACTATGAACAACTTTAATATCCAGACAATGAACAGATTGGGCTCACCAACCTTTTCATTGTCAGTGTGAGCTTGTATCCAGCCGATTAATATTAGAGTTCTATACCTTGAAATCTGTCTAGCACCAGTTTACTATCATAATGATTTTTAGAAAAATTGTTACATCTGATTTCTGGGAACACCCAATACACCCAATTCACCCACCCATGGCCACCTAGACGGTTGCAACATTAGCTCAGTTATGAAAAATATCTGATAAAAACATGGAAAGAACCTCCTCAAAGACTGAGTAAATTCAGTCAGGCATACCTCGGGTAACGTTTCTTGTAAACGGTTAATTCTTCCAAACCCAAAAGCATTGTTTTTAAACATTTAAAAATATCTATCTATGAAATACTTCTATTGTATTGTGATAGGTCAGAGTGAACATATAGAAGAAACAAAGCTGAAAAAAACACCACAATTCAAGAGTTCTCCATATTCTTCCTCCTGTCTTATTGGAACAGAATACTACCATTACCTCTTGAGAAAGAAATTACTGCATCAACAAGCTGATACAGTTCAGACATTACCCATGTTTTGCCTCAAGATTTGTTCTGTCCATATACTTCAACAATGTTTATTGCTGCATATAAATGATCCAGGAGAAACTGAACAACACCTGAATACTGAAACAATCATACATATGAATGAGCCAATAAAATTCTTCACTGGTTTTTACTTGCTTGTTGAGATTAGTAGTTGTGATAAAGAGATGATTCCACACCCCCAGGTGGGAATTATTCCAGAATATGACTTCAAGACCTTATGGACTGAAAACAAAACTAATAAAATTATTGAGTGAAGTTTAATGAAGTAGTCCCAATAATAGAAGTGCTTCCATTCAAGAAACCAGGATGGTTGGAAGAGTTGTGATACCTCACCAGATTTTCAGTGGGCATTGGGCGGAGGAAGTGGGGAAGAAGCCCTGATGTTCACGTTCCCCAATGTCTGGTCAAAATCAGTTCATGATTATGAAAACAATAACATTAGTCACCATCCTTCTTGTTGTTCTTATTACTAACAAATGTACTATTCAACATGACAGGCACACAATATCCTTGCTCTAACATCCACTCAACATTGTGTAAATAGCCGCATGCAGAGATATGTTACTCCAACACTACACAATGCTCATGCAGAATAGCAACATTGAGTAATGTATGTCAAATACATTACTGCTGTTGAGCATTCACATGATGCAACACCACTGTATATGCTACTGTTAGGTAAATCTATCCATTGCATAATAGCAAATACTTTATCCTGCATGCATATTGCAACTTACGCATGCATGTGTCACTAATGGGCTGTCAACCTTTACTTTTGGGGGTATTTGCCAAAAAAATGTTCCTTCTTCTCCTTCCCGCACCAATCAGATGAATAATAATACCCAATTAGGAATCACATAATGGATGAGGAGGCCTTAGCACAACATCTGGCTTAACAATATATATGATCAAAATAAATCACAGCCAGAACAAATTCATTTATGGAATCATGTAACTGAGCATGTACTTGCAACAAACAGATGGAGCAAGTGATGGCAATGAACATTTTTCACAAAAAGTGGCAAAAAGAAGAGGAAAGCATTTCTGTTTGCAATGCTCATAAGAAACAATGAATGATTTCAGCTCAGCATCAGTCCTCTGCTCAGAAAATCGTCTAGGATTGTTCAATTTATCATCAGAAAAATGCAACCAAGACTTCCAATGGTGCCATTTCCTCCTTGACCTTTGAGCTTTTTTTCTTCATTTCCCTTTCTTATTCTTACAGTTTGCTCTCCAGTGCTTTACAAGACAGTAAAAACTGGTCTTTTGTTTTGTAAACTGTTATGAAGCATCACAAATAGGCCATACTGGAACCAGCTGTGAAATGCCTTGCGAAGTTTTGGTTCTATTTCACAAAGATACTCTCAACCAATTTATTAGGAACCTGCCAGGTCCTCACCTTAATCTCATTTCAATATTTATTTGTCACTGAAAACATGAATGTTGCTTTGACTGGCACCTGATATTTTATATAGCATGTTCTAGGGTAGGGAAACCTGAAAAAAATGGCAGCACCCTCATTTCCCCCCAAAAGGTTTTCACATACCACTAATCAGTTGTTTCCCTCAACAGCTATTCTCTGTAGGAACAAGAACTAGTTTTGAACAGGCTGTCCAACAACAACATTTTCTCAAAGAATTAGTAATGAGCTATCTTGGGAATATACAACATGACAGAATAGGTTTTGAAGCAGGAATGGCCATCTCTTTGAAGGCTCAGAAGCAGGCAAAAAAAAAAAAACAGTTGCTGGATGGCAGGTTTAATAATAGATCCTATTGTGTGTAGTTTTAATCTATATTGCAATAACTACTAGGGTGTTTTGACTAGACATGGATAGAGCCGCGTCGGATGACTCGTTACTCATAATCCTTTCATTAAAGTTACCTTTTTGAAGCAATTTCAAATAATTTTAAAAACCCGGAAGTCCCTTTGCTCTTCCGAAGCTTTTTCCGCCATTTTTGTTATGACTCAGGAAGTGAATCAGAAATTATTCAGTATTTTCAGCCTTCTAGCCTGCTGGGAGGCTAGGAGACTCCTTGCCTCCCCTACCAGACAATCAGGGGAGAAGTTTTGGGGAGGGGAGGGGTTTCGGCACTGGCAGCCCTTGCTGTATAGAAAGGGGAGCGCATGGCTCAGAGGCTCATTCGGAGCCGAGAAGGGGAAAGGGAAAGACAAAGACTAAGGGAAGGGAGGTTGTGTTGAAGGGAGGTTGGAAGAAGAGCATGGCAGGCAAGCAAGCAGAAAGGAGGTAGGGCTGGGAAAAGGGCTGTTGCCAGCCATGCTTGACTGCCTGCATGCCTGGCTGGGCAGTGGGCAGCCTGCCTTGCTGCTTGTGTTGTTGCTGTTGGGGTTTGGGTCAGGTGGGCACCACAAGGGTAGTGTGTGGGTGAGTGGTGTGGGTGGAAGGAGCAACATGGAGGAACCAAAGTATTTACTCCAACATTTTTACAAGCCAAAGTTGTAGCTGGTCTCTCTGGCTTCAGTGTCTTTTAGTTTGTGTTGCACATTGCCTCAAAAGAATTAGATCTCCCATCAATTCAAGCCACTCTTTGAACACAAGCTCTCCTTCTCAAAGTAGTGAAATCAGGTTCCAATGCAAAAAGGGCAGGGCTGTTTAATTTTTTCTTTGTTAGCTCTGTGTTGCCTAAAAAGACAGTATTACGCAATCGCGTCCGCCATTAACGAAGCATTTCAGAAATTTCAATTCTGAATCAAACAACCAGTGTTCCCTACATCTGAAACGAGTTTTGAACCTCCTTTTTTTTTGGATCAACCAAGCCTAGTTTTGACATCTCTCTAGCAATATTTCACTGAACAATATCATAGCAGAGAGAATCTCCTCCTCTGATCGAGCAAGGACTGATAAACTGTATTTCACCCAGAGAAGCCTCCAGACCCTCCATGAGTGACCTAAAGACCCCGCATCTTTCTTCTTATTTTCTACTTCTGAGCACTAACTGGCTGCCTGACTGGCTGATACTCTACATATCCTCAGATGAGCCCAAGGTGACTGACAAACTATATCAAAACGAAGTCCTACATTCCAAATGTTCAAAATCACAAATTTCATATGCCTAATTACACTAACAATAAATATCTGATAAAATGCAACAAAAGTAGTAATGCCAATGAATAGGCAAAACAAAGTATCCAGAGAAAACTCTTGCTTATTAACTTGCACAAAATCTGCATGCTTTTATCTGACTCGTGAATGTCAGAGGAACAGCTGTATTCCTAGCAGAAATGAATTCTACAGCTGAAGGGCCACCACCAAAATCTTCCTGACACATAGGGTCGTCTCATGAGCCACACAATCTCTATGTATTGTGAGCATCCCAAGTCTCCATTGACATCAGGCAGATTTAAATGTTTCCTCGATTTCTCATCAACAGCAGCAGACAAAGGACAAGTGGAGAGAGCCTTAAGCTATAGGTGCAAAATTAAAATTTCCCCGAAGTGTTGCTACCGTCTTAAATTATTCCATGTGCTTTGAGCCTCTGAATTGACACGAGGGAGTCTTGGCATATTCCTCAAGCAAAAGGTTTCCTTCTTGTGCTCTAAGTTATTTTTAAAGTTTAGGGTGAGAGAAAGAGGTGTCTTCACCTTGGGAAGGATGATGTAAGGCAAGACCCAGGAACAGAAAGTTCTGTGCCTGGCATATTCTCTCAGTAACCCCAAGAGGTTTTTGCTCCAGGTGAACAGCTGTCGAGAAAGCCAGCAAATTTTTCAGCTTCACAAATGAACCTGCTTGCAATCATCCCATTATGAAGCGATTGCCTTGAAGTGGAAGCAAAGCTGTCCGTTGGAATGCCTCATTGCATACCTAGGGCAGAGGAAGGGAAAGTGGAGAGAGAAAAGGCTGTAATAGGCATATTTGTCTGAGCGGCAACAATACAGAAGGGCACCTGAGTTCGTGGTGCTTTATCAGTCACATAAGCTTCAGCCCTACTGCTGTTCATCATGGTCGTTTCTAAGCAGCTAATCTTTATCTAGCTGTGAGAGCAGACAGCTGCCCTGCTTCTTTTATTATTAAGGGCTTATTTCTTGTCTGCACTGTTGGCTTTGCTGGTTCAATTTCAAGTAGATTTCAAGTACAGTTGCTGGACGAAAACTCCCCTCTGCCCAGATAAGTGCAGTACAAAATCAGATACGGCAGGGGTTGGTGGACAAATAGCCCCCTTTTTTTGAAACCATTGCTTGTGTGGTGTGTTGTGTCCCTGTATGCAGTTGCACCAAATCTGCTGCAGAAGAATATGTATGACTATTAGGGTCTTGGTTGCACTGAAGTATGGAACAAAAGTCTGTACTGATTAAAAGTGCATTGCCTTACAGTTTTCACTCAAAGGTGTATTGCTTTTGACCAAGGGCCTTTGCTTATAGACAAAAATATGAAAGGACACAGAAAAGGCAAAGATTGAAAAGATAAGTAAAAATTCTGTATCATCAGGCAGGGCTTTGGCAAAGGAACTTTGGCATTCTGCCCATACCATGATCCAAACAACTACCTTAAACTAGATAGCACCCCAAATGAAAAATTTCCATGGCACTATGGCTGAAGGCTTTGGAAAATGATGACTGCTATGCTCTCTTGATTGCGGGGTATGTTGAATCATAGAGTTGCAAGAAACACCAAGGGCCATCCAATCCATTCTGCCATATATGGATACACAATCAAAGCATTCCTGGCAGATGACTATCATGTCTCTGTTTAAAAAACCCAAAGGAGACTCCAAGGCAGTGTATTCCACTGTCAAGCAGCTCTTGCCATCAGGAATTTCTTCCTACTGTTAAATGGAATGACTTCCGGTAGGTTCATTTACAGTGAAAAGCTACTCTTTTTGTATGAATTTTGAATCCTCGTCTTATTTAATTTGGTATGCTCATCTTACTAGTGTTTATTCATTATTTCATTAATTTATATGACACCTGCCAGCACTGTTACTATTTAGATACATACAATTTTAAAAATCTGTGAAAATGTAATAAAATATAACCTTCAAAAGATCTTCAAAGGACCTGGAAAATGTCTTGTACTACAACTCTCAGAATCGCCAGCCGATTTGACTCTGCTGGATATGGGTTTCTATGAGTTATAGTCCAATACAATAATTTTTTCAAGCTCTGTTCTGAGTCATGATCAGCACCTATCTCAATGCTTCTCATTGCACTCGTTCATTGCATTGAATTCAGGCAACAAGGATGGCAACGATAATGACAAAGGAAAGAGTTTGTGCATTCATTTCTCTCACACACACAACCAAACTTCTGCATAGGGCATGAAAATAGCATAGAAAATAAGAAAAGAAGCCACAAATTTATGACGTAAAATTATAAAGGGAGGGGGGTTCTTCCTGAAAGAGAATTTTAAAAAATTAAACTCACCCAGACAAACATGAATTTTGAACTCCCATGATGACTACCACTCTGCCCCATGGCAGCTCTCAGCTGCAGATGGGGCAATCAGCAGTGTGCTATGAAAGATCTAGGGCCCATTCATTGTCCAGAAATATCTCTTCAGGGTATTATTCCAATTTAAGCACCTTGACTTCACCCCAAGCAATCCTGGCATTTGTAGTTTAGTGAGAGCGAAGATCCCAGGCTGAGAATCCCAGAAGTTCCTCCTTAAACTTCACATTCCAGGATTCCACAAAACTGAGAAAATTATGACATTGTGGTGCATGGCAAGGCTGTGGAATCTAGTGGTTCCAATTTCAAATGCAAGAGTGAATGGACTCAAGGTTTTAGTCCAGACTTTAAAGGAACCATCACTGCTCCACTGGCACTGGATCCAGCAATTTCCACTGTGCGGAGTACTTTGTGGTTTTCATTTAATTGCTCAAACAAAAGCCAGTTTTGTTAATCAGACTTGAAAACATATATTTAAAAATGCTTGCAATGCAGCAAGAGTGAATGACACAAATTTTACAGCCTTGACCTAAACTGTGCATTTGCATTTTGTTGTTGTTGTCATACAACAAAGGGAAATTTTCACTTAATATGCACCCCAGTAGTGTTGTTGAAAGGAATCTTATCAGCAATTCAGTTCACCCTGACACTATCAGGGTGGTGCATATTTTTATTTACAAGTGACTCATAAAGCAAATTAGGTGGTATTTCCCAACATCATAATTTTGAAGTGAGATGTACTCCACCATGTTTGATTCACCAGCTATCACTGATTTTACTAAACAGAAAAGCAATAACAAAAAATGGATGACATTGGAAACTCAAATACTGTGTTTTCTGTAATTGTGACCAAACTATGAAACCTTGTTTTTTTTTTAAAAAAAAAATTAGCTTCAGACCTACCCACTGAGAATAGTTGGCATTCCTTTCTTTGCTGATTCTTTTCTTTTCAAAATCTAACTTCACTGGTAGTTCGGATTCTTTCTTTGAAATAAAAATGCCAAGTAAAATCTCAGAAGTGAGAGGATGCAGGTTATGAAAAACATGTTACATCTGGTTGAAGTCTGACAGAGTAGCATGGTGTGAAAGGCAGCTAGTAAACAAGACATAGCACATCCACGGACCTTTGTCTCTTTTCCCCATGCACTTGTGAACTTCCACCAACCTTGCATTGCTTTGTTGATTTACACCAGATAGTATTCGGGAATTACAGAGCAGTAACAACAAACAAAAACACCTCTGAATGAAATCTAGTTTGACCTTCAGTGCAAAGGGAGGTAATGTTATGTGCCAAGAAAATAGAATGAGTTGCTAGTTGTAATTAATTGTTTTCACATGTTGTTGAAGGCTTTCATGGCCAGTATCACTGGGTTGCTATGAGTTTTCTGGGCTGTATGGCCATGTTCCAGAAGCATTCACTCCTGATGTTTTGCCCACATCTATGGTAGGCATCCTCAGAAGTTGTGAGGTCCTCACAACCTCTGAGGATGCCTGCCATATATGTGGGCAAAATGTCAGGAGAGAATGCTTGTGGAACATGGCCATATAGTCTAGAAAACTCACAGCATCCCAATTGTTGTCATATTTTTTGACTGAAATAGCTTGACCAGTCTCAGATACTGTGCACTTTTGACTTGCCAGATGTTTGGCATTTGCTGCTTCTATCTCAGACAGCAAGACATCCACCTGTATCTGGACCAGGAAGAAGAATTAGAGGTTGGGAGACTATTTGAAGAGCTGGTCCTTGTTCAGAAATAACTCAAATCTCAGCTGAACACATGTACCTGAACCACACAGTCTTGGGTACCCAGATGCTGTTAGACAGAAATTTTGTGAATTATAGCCCACAAACATCTGAGCACAATATTTGGAAACAACTGATCAAGACAAACATAGTAAGTTTGTCTTTTGAAAATCCCCCCAGAAATCACTTTTACATATTTGTACATACTGTATGGTGGCTACACGTGCACCATTCAAAAGGAAGACAAAATAAGTACAAATATATGCTAATTTAGGCAAAGGGGGAAGTCATTTTAATTTAAATCAGTGGTTCCCAACCTGTGGACTATAAGATCTAAAGTCAGGTCCACAAGACATGCTGATAATAACACAGCCCAACAAAAAAAGAATTCTTGGTATCTTCATTTTTAGGCCTGTTCCTGGGGTTATTTGATGTACTGATTCAGAAAATTGCATTGGATAGACAACATCAGCTCTAGATTATTAAATATGGTTTTCTATGGGAGAGCAGGTGATGCCTACTGGATGGCATATGTTCTGTATCAGAAACTAGAGCTGATGTAGTCTATCTGATACAATTTTCTGAATCAGCATCCCGAATAACCAAACTGAATTTAAAGTTGACCAAAAACCGATCCATAACCCTTATTGTACTTATGTTAGATAGTGGTCCCTGGTCAAAAAATTAAATGGAAATGTTAGACATGTTGCCCTAATAAAGGGAATCCTGTATTCCTGTTCAGTCTGCTGTCCAGGTGATTGCTGCCAATGATAAAGAGAAGTAGTGGGGGATCTATATCTAAATTAAGTGAAAGAACAGCTGACCTCCTCTTCTTCCTCTTTTACAACATCCATCAAGACTTGCTCCAAGGGATTCTCAGAGTGAGACATTGTGGTTAGGAAATGTAACAGGCCTACCTATGTCCCACATGCATACACAGGTGTCCTCTATGGCCTTCTTGACCACAACGCCTTCTTCTGAGGACCCTTCTGAATGAGTCATTCAATGGCTTTCTAGTAACCCTGAAAAGACGCCTCAGAAAAAGACATCCAGTCTGCTGGTAGCAACTGACAATGATGTTTGCTGCTTTCCTACTGTTAAAAATCAGAATTTCTGGATTGGCAGCCTATGCCTTACTCTACAACAGTGGTTCTCAACCTGGTGTCCCCAGATGTTTTTGACCTACAACTTTAAGAAATCCCAACCAATTTGCCAGACCAAAAACATCTGGGGATCCCAGATGGAGAACCACTGCTCTAGAACAAAATACTGGAGCCAATAGTGGCCAGGCTGTAATGGTTGCCCTCTCCCAGCTTGTAGCTGAGGCCGGTAGTTACTTCTTGATGAAAAGGGTTTATCATCTGCATCGCCATCAGATCCTTTGCTTAAGGCAAGGGTCTTATTTTGCTTTATAACAGGGTATAGTAACAAATTTGCTCCGCACCTTATGAATACATGTCACTTCTTCTGTGCCACTCCATGAATTTTGTTGATATTCAAACTGGGTATAGACATTATATTCCCTCTTCCCTCCTCAGTCCTCCACTGACTGATAAGGCTTGATGAGATCACTACAGCAGTTAGATATTGCTGTATTCTTTTTCCAGTGCACAGGAAGCCACAGAAACCTGACAAATAAATATTGGAAATCCTTAAACAGATGCCCCAATGTTATAAAATGGTCTACAGTATGTCCTGGTAGAGCAAATTAAGCACTAGGAAAAGCTGAATTCTGCAATCTGGAACACAAAGCAGAGTTGTAATCCCATATTGTATACTATTTTAGTTGTAAACTTACCTAAGGGCAAGCCTACACCAAATTCAGTGTAATTAAATTCCATATAAATTGACACAAACCCACAATTCATCCTGCATGACTTCCCAGACACATTGAATGCAGTAAAGAGGGCCTTGAAGACCTGACTCCAGATCCTAAAAGTCTCCTTCTCTGCTACCTCTCCAATTTCTTAGATTTCTACTTACATTTCAAATAGAAGTTAGATCCATCTACTTTTGAATACATTCTCCACAATCATGGAGGTTACTTTGGAAACTAATTTTGAGGCCTGACGCTATTACATTTTGCACTGACAGAACTATACATACAGCCATGGGCATTACATCCAAGTTCAAATACCACTTACCTCACACCTCAACCTATTATTCACCTTTCATGTTTTTTTAGTCTGTTTCCCACACCCTTGGTAGAAGTTAACAGTGTCTGTGTCACTCAGAGCAAACTTTTACTTCACGCAGCAAGTGACCTACTTTAGTATTTGTTATCTCTCTGATTTGGGTAGAAGTGCAAAATAATGAGTTGGCTCAATGTACTGGCCTTTCTACCTTTGGAATGGACTTCTAAATCAAGGCTGGAGAGCACTGACTGAAAATCATTTGGGGGCTGTCTGCTCTAAAGGTCATGGCATGAAATAGTGTAAGATAATTTTGCCTTGGTTTATAGCAGAGCAATCGCCATCACAAGGGAACCCGCAAGAAGTGCCACTTAATTCAGTTTCACCAGCACCCTTAGAGTCTGGGAAGGCAGAGAGAACAAGGGAAGCCAAGGAGAACTGTCTCTAAGATGAATGAGTCTAGAAAAATATAGACAGTGCCAACATATAAATAATATACTGGGACAAGACCTTCCTTGTTTGCAGCCCTTCTTAAAACAATCAGACTGCTTCCTTGGAGCTCTGATGGGAATGTCTTAATTTTCTGTTACCTGGAAATCTGATAATCAAAGCTCATCTACACCAGTGAGTGTAGTCCAGTGTCAACATGTCTCAGATCTGGCACATTCCTGCCAAATTCGTGGCTATTGTGTACAGGATCCAGGGGCACATCTGCTCTACTGGGGTAGCACAATCTCAACTCTTCCATGTTGTTGCCGCCGCTGTACATAACCAATCATGGAGGTCCCTCTGAACTCCTGGTCATCATTGGTGCTTCTACAGATATTGGAAAGGGGCATCCACAAGAAGAAAGGTGGCTGACTAGGGGTGCAGTTGCAGTGACATAGGCCTGATCCATCCTTAGGCTATGAAACTACAGTTTTGGAGAATCCTGTCAGCATAAGAAAATGGCTAAATTGCTAAAATTACTCGTTGTTTCCTTCAAGGAGAACACTTGACTGTACAGTGCAATAACTACACATGTGCAGCTATAAAAAGTAAATCTCAAAAAATTTGTGAGTTTCAGCTTTCTGAAATGTGAATTAACAAGAACAAACAGCAACAAAACCCCAAACAGGTTTATCTCAAATATGATCTCTTTCCTATGCCTGGACTACAAGTCCTGATCAGATGCAGCAAGAGAGGGTGGACTCCACGCACAGTGCTGCCATTCTCTGTTGGTTCTCCTTAAATTCCATCTTCATTACTTCTTCTTTAACAAATTTCTCACAAAAGCAAGCAAACAAACAAAAAGAAAGAAAAACAACTCCAAAAGAGGTATAATTCTTGTCAGATTTGGAATAAATTTGTAGAACATGTTGCCTCTTTTGAGGTAGTCATGGTTGCCAACTTTCAGGTGAATAGTCATCAAAATTATTGTGCCTTTACATTTTTAGAATATCCAAGGATGTATTTGACTTTTCACCACCTCCTGAACCATTCTGGAAATGTTAGTGTGCATCAAGATAGCCTTCAACAAAAAATGTGCAAAGTTTTGGAAGGATGGATTCAGGGTTTGTGTATGTGTTTTATTCTTATTCTGGTTTTTTTGTTTTGTTTTGTTTTGTTTTGTTTTGGGGGTTTTTTTAGGAAGGAGATCTCTCAAATTTAGGGAAAGACCTTTAAAGCTCTAGACAGTTCAGGTCCAGGCAGTTTGGCCAACTGCTTCCCCTTGTACGGACCTGCCTGGGCCTTGAGATCTTCAGGAGAGACACTCTCTCAGTCCCACCTCCGTCTTAAGCTTGGTTGGTGGGATCAAGAGAGTGGGCCTTCTCGGTGGCTGCCCCACAACTCTGAAACTCCCTACCCAGGGAAGCCCAAATGGCCCCCTCCCTGCTGTCCTTCCAGCGGCAGGCTAAAACCCTTTTATTCGGACAGGCTTTTATAAGTGAAGGTGTTAAAGATCTAGTCAGAGGATGCCATGGTTTTTAAGTTTGAGTATGTTTTTGATGAATTTTAAATGTTAATTTTTTAGTGCTGTTTGTGTTTAATTCTGTTTTAATGTTGGTATATTTGTATATTTTAAATTGTATTCTAATGCTTTTGGTCAAGCCACTTTGGGGAGATAAAGCAGGGTATAAATAAATAAATATTTGTTTATTTATTCTCCAGCATTTGTCCCAGTTTAAGACCCAGGCAGTTCAGGCTTTGTTGCAAAACAAAATAGTTTTAAAATTGATAATATTTTAAACTATTTATTTTCTATTCTGCATTTAAAGATAAAAAATACTTGTAAAAGTCTGGTTCTAAAACTCTGGTTAAAACTATATAAAGCACAATTATAATATGGCCTATCTTTATTCAATGTTTTATTTGCTGGCAGAAAAAAGAACAGAGAAGAAACCAACCTAACTGTCTATCTGAATTGGAAGATACACGAGAGAGTAGAATTCCATTTCAATTCTGATTGCTTCATGTTGAAACCCATTTCACCAGATGGGTTAGGAAACACCAAAACGTATCCAAAAGACCTGGATCCATCATGGGATTTCACCATGATATACTTCCCACCTCAGTGTTGTTCTATCGCCCATCTTGATTTTTTTATATATAATCAATCTGTCCGAATATTTTTAGGGAGACAAGTTCAGGCAAACCACAACTGCTTCTCATGCTGTTTTTTTCTCACTTCTAATCGCTGGACAAGAAACATTAAGTGAAATGTTTCCTCTTGAATCCCCGACAAGTTATGCGCTAATAGAAATTTATGCAGTTGGATGGATGCTAACTTAAGGCAAAGAGAGATGAGGGATCTTACCGTCAACCAGGCGTAAGATTTATTCTATATTATGATATTAAGCACAGGATCTAAATCTGGCTTTCATTCCAGTGGAAGCCTTGAGGGATTGTGGCTAATTTCCAGCATATTTAGGAGAGTACACTGAGCCCTCCCCAAAGAGCAATTCCATTAATTGCTTGGGAGTGTTACTGGACACATAATCCTGTCCTTAACTTACAGAGTGCTGAAGCTGAGCCATTTCCCTCCCACCCCATCCTCTCAGAATGGCAATGAAAATACCCTCGGCGGCTCTGCCACTGTTATTGACATAATGTTCCTCTGCAAAGTTCACAGTATTTCCAGAGAGGGATTTATTTATTATAATTTGAACATGCACATGATCCCTGCCAGGCTTCACCTTAATCTCAGTTAAATAGCAGCCTTATTTCATAAGTAATTCCAAACATTGATGGAGTACCTCCCGGGGGGGAGGGGGGAGAGACCAGGTTTGGGCATTGTCAAAGGCATTATGGAGCTAATATAGGAAGGATTTACCACAATTAGAAGAAGAGATTAGGAGAGAGAGATGTAAAGTGTTTGACTAATAAAGAAACCTCCTTCTTTTCTCTCTTATTCTCTCTCTGTTTTTTTCTTATTGCAGCTTTCAGTCATGCAAAGTAGCCATGCTATCCATTCTTAACTGTGTAAGTTGTCCATCCTGTAAAAATATTCAAGCACTTTCAAATATTTTCAAATATTCAGAATTTCATTAAAGAATTTCAGTTTTGACATTTATGTTTTGAATGCAAGACCAAGCTTTAAACGTACATTTTCTGGATTAAAACTCAAAATTGAGCACTGTTCAGTCCAAATGTCTCTTCATAAGTAAATCCTACTGACCCAACAGGACTTAGTCCTGTGTGGCTGCTTATTGGATTATTGCTTGAGATTATCTTTTTCGGGTGGAAGGGGGATATGACCTGATAAATTGTCATCTGTTCAGTATTGTCAAGTTTTAAATCCCATTGCAAATAATCTACCCAACACTGGCATGGACCGGATGCTATTGGCTGCCAATCATCAAGTGCCATTAAATGGTGATAAATCCCAAGCCCACTTCACAAGGATGTTGCAAAGCTAAATTGTGCTCTTGGCTTTCTTTGAGGATACAGTTGCCTTCTTCATCCCCTGTTTCGATTTATTGTTCCCGTCTGCCTTGAAAAACAACAGGACTGTCAGAAACGTGTCTTTCTTCATTGATAAACACTCTCCCCCACAGCTTTTTCATTCTTGCCTGCTGCACCTGTGCCGGAGATCTACCAGAAATATATGATGACAAAGAGAAATGGTGGGATACAATATAAACAGAGGAGGGAAAATGGCAGAAAGAAAAATATTCTCACTTTAATGGTGTAGAGACAAGAATGTGTGTATTATGACAGTCCTCCATTTTCTAATACTCAGACTAGATGGCATCTATATCATTTTTCCCCATCAGAAGTGATCTAGTAAGTGATAAAAGACATATGCTTGTCATCACACCTGATTTCCCTCATCTACATAGCGTGCATTTAACATGCTACATTTTGTAACAGGTCATTGGAAGTTAAACATGGGCTTAATTTGAAAGACTGTCTGCTGAGTCACAGATCTCTAAAGCAACTCCACAGCAAAAGAGAGAACTAATTGTCTAGGGATCTCTTCACACAGGGCAAAATTTCCCCATTTTACCTTCATTTTGCTGCCATGCACCATCACACAATGTATGGCAGGCCTCACCCACTTTCCTCACAAAGTGGAGGTGAAGTGCCGAAAGGTGCCTTGCCCTCCACTATGGGGAGGAAAGGATAGTATGGGTAGCTCCAAAGGAGCAACCTGCACTTTTGGTCCCCAAAGCCCATGTGACGGCAGAAAAGGCAGCAGGGCTACATGCATTGCTGCACATTGCTACCCTTTCTGCCATGTGATGGGGTGGGAAATGGTGCCAACACATAATAATAATAATAATAATAATAATAATAATAATAATAATAATAATAATATTTGTATCTTCCCTAGGGGACTCAGAGCGGTTTCCACATATGCAAAATAATATAAAGACATACAATATAAAACAAAAACATAGGCATAAACTGTTAACACAACATATACATTAAAATCAATTTAAAACCAGATTGGCTCTCTTCTTCATGCAAGATAAGCTGCCAGGGCAAATATTTCAGTAAGGGGCCTGGACTATTTGGAATGAGCTGGGCCAAAGAGAAAGGAAAAATGGGGCTGGCTGAATACAAGGATCGGTCTTGTACTTTCTCAGCCTTTCTCATCCACCATATGTGATGTGGGGAGGAGGGAAGGCGCACTCGGTGTGACCCCATGTGCCTTCCCTTTCACCAGCAAGACGGAATGGCCCAGGTGGGCCATGTGACAAGGTCCCTGAGCCCTACTCTTATTTAATTGGCAAGCAATGGGATTTATATAAGAGTAGACTTATCTTTCAATAATCAATTCAATGAATCTACTCTAGTTGTGAATTCAGCCATGGAAATTATTCGCTTTAACATCTCCTTTGACTCAAAGTTCACCATAGACAGGAAGAAAGATGGGAGCAGAGAAAGAGATGGTGTGTAGAGAGAAAAACCTTAGGTGATATAGTAAGGTTAAGCTAAAGAACCTGAAGCAGAAGTGAATTGCAGCTGCAGGTCAACAGGACCATGTATAATTCTAACACAGCTTCCTTCAATCAAGAGCACTATTCTTTTCAACTCAGCCTCTTCTACAGGAGACTACTATAAACTGGCAGGCTGCATTGACAGCCTGGGTTTCAGGCTTAAATGAAGTCTGTTTTTTCATAACAGGGAGCGCTCCTGGATGCACCACAGTCGCAGTTTGACTCTCACTCAACCACTTATCAGCTGTAACAAACAATTTATAGTCAAACTTTCTTTTCCATGATTAAATCCACAGGGAGCTTTGGAGCAAGAGGTGGGGAAGAGGGGAAGTGTATTGCTGAATCGTTCTGAAGATTTAGTACTGGCACTACTAGACACTGCTTCTGTTCTCATCTGCTCACTGGCAATGGGAAAGTAGGCAAACTACATTTTCCTTGGTGGTGGTGATGACGATGATGATATAATGGTGATTTATAATGCACAATGAAGAGATGCAATACATCATGAAGTGCTTGGCTAAGGAGTAGAAGGTTTCACATGTTGTTCAAGGCGAAACCCTGGGGAGTTTCCATTACACCACACCTGGATATAGGTATGTGGTCCAAGGTCAGCCCTGCCATTAGAGCAAAGTGACTTCTTATAGCATCAAATTTGGATGCCTCTAAACAAAAGAAAAATGATTTTTTTTCCACTGCTAGATTTGGGAAGAGGTATTTGGAAGGTTTTCTCCTTCATGAAATAAAATAATTTCTTTGGTTGGACTACTGTGCACCTTGACTTGGAAAATACAACATCATTTGCTGTTCTGGTTCAGGCAACAATTGTATGTCAACCACATACAATTGCATCTAAGTAGAGTACCTAATTGTGCAATATAACACAGTTTTGTGACATATTGACACATTTTTATGATCCATACTTCATGAGTGACAACATTAATTTTGTTCATGTGGAGAAATAGGGTGAGTAGCACAGATTAATAGCCAGACTGCTGGGACTGGGAACTCTGAAACACATAAACATAAGGAGACACCAAGAAGCACTGCTGCCTAAGCCAGAACAGCAAATTACACTTTCCAGTGGCCGAAGTGCTTTATGCTGTACTAAAAGACAGCCAAATAATTTTCATGCATGGACAAACAATCATCCAAAAATTAATCCCCAACCTTGAAAGTAAAAGAGCAAGATTAGCAAAGCAAAGAAAGAATAATTTGTTGCCATGCCATGCCACTTAATGGTAGGACTGGCCTTCCAAAAATCCCTCAATTCTTTCAGTTATGTGGTCTTTTGGTGGGGCCAAATGCTTCTCTATTTTAAAATAAATCAATGTCATATAAAATGCTAGGGGGTTGTCTAATCCAATCTTCTTTCTATTCAGGTAGTTTACTATATACAACATTATTATATTGAAATCAAGCATTATCTCCAAGTCTCTAATGGAATTGGCACATGCCAGACCCAGTTGAGGACTAGAACTTTGATCAATGTCCTGATGAGTATCCAGTGAATGGACAATACACTCATTTTGCTTTGATTGTTTTATAACTACCATATATACTCAAGTATAAGCTGACCCGAATATAAGCTGAGGCACCTAATTTTACCATAAAAATACTGGGAAAATGTATTGACTCAAGTACAAGCTGAGGGTGGGAAATGCAGCAGCTACTGGTAAATTTCAAAACAAAAATAGATACCAATAAAATTGCATTAATTGAGGCATCAGTAAGTTAACTGTTTTTGAATATTTACATAAAACAGTGATTTAAGATAAACAACTGTCCAGTTCTGACTAAATCATTATTTCAACCTTCTTCAGTGTAAATGGGCTTATGAATCCTTCAAATAATAATAAAGAGAGAAAAACAATAAATGTCATAAAATAATAGAGAAAAATAATAGAAATGTAATGACAATAATAGTAAAAATGACCTTCTCAACCTCTGAGGATGCTTGCCATAGATGCAGGCGAAACGTCAGGAGAAATGCCTCTAGAACATGGCTCTATAGCCTCTAGAACATGGCTCTATAGCCTCTAAAACATGGCTCTATAGTGATTCCAGCCATGAAAGCCTTCGACAATACAATAATAGTAGAGTAAAATAATAAATGTAATAATAATATAAATAGAGTAAAATAATAAATGTAATCATAATAATAGAGTAACATAATGTAAATGTAATAATAATAGAGTAAAGAAATAAATGTAATAACAACAACAACAACAACAGAGTAAAATAATAAATAACTTTGACTCGAATATAAGGCTTTTCCAGCCTAAAAAGGGGCTAAAAACTTGACTTAAACTTGAGTATAAATGGTATCTTTAAATATCTGAAAGAATGTCATATAGAAGACAAGGCCAGCTTGTTTTCCACTGCTTCAGAAAATAGAACATGAAATTAATGATTTCAAATTATAAGAGAAAGAGATTCTATTTCAACATTGAAAACCCATTTTACTATTACAGCTGTTCAACAAAGGAACGGATTGCCCTGGAGGGTGGTAGATTCCCCTTCTTTGGAAGTCTTTGAACAGAGGTTGGATGGACATCTTTCAGGAGTAGTACATGGCAAGGGGTTAGACTGGATGGCCCTTGTTCCTTTCAGTGCTAAGAGTTTGTGATCAAATCAGAACATCACCATCCCTCCTCTCCTTCAGGAGGAGGGTGAAGACATGGTTGTGGAACCAGGCCTTTGGGCAACCAGGCAATTAAATAAGACAACTAAATAAGACAATCAGATGTATAAGATCAGCAGGATTGTCGAAGTGGAATCAAAAACAGATCTTTGAGTACAGTGATAGGTAGGAGGAAGAATTAGGTTTGTATTGTTCTTATTGATTTTATCAATTTTATGGATTTTATTGGGATAATGGCTTGAATTGTGGGAACTTTGAATTGTTGTACTTTTGTGATGATTGTTTTGTGTGGCAGGCATCGTAGTGTGCCTTGCTGTTGGAAGCCGCCCTGGGTCCCCTTCGGGGTGAGAAGAGCGGGGTACAAGAACCCCAAATAAATAAATAAATAAATAATATCCTTCTCCTCTGCTGCTAATTCACCATTATTTTACAGAGCTTACTTTTTAGACGACGATTCCCAGAACCCTTATTAGTCTGAAATAGATTTCCCCCCTAAGTTCTGTCTATTCTTATCCTGATTTCACACTTCAGCTGTTGTAGATTGAGTTTTGTTTTTCTTCCTTTGCATTTCAAGCTCTTCCAACAGTCTTTGCCTCCATCTTTTTATCTTCTTCTGCTGATGTTTTTGAGCAACAGAGATACATCTCCCATGAAAGTGTTAGGAAGTACAGGACAAAAATATGTCACCGTGTGCTGAAGTTTCACCTCCACCTTCCAGCTGGGAACAGTGAAAATTCACTATGCGGCAACTTTATGGGGTATTCTAAAGGGAGCATATAATCACTGAGGTTTGAAATAACTTGGTCAGCATCATAAAATTCCTGCACTGATGGCAGGTTGTGGGTTGCCCTTCACTCTGAAGGGTTAATGCACTTTTGCTCTCATTTAAGGTCGATGGAGCTAATGTAAATTCTTATTAAGTTCAACCAACTGAGTCCAGAAAAGAGTCCTTTAGCTTGGTAGAGTGTTATTTTATTTTCCCCCCCAAAGGAACACATTGGGATCAACTCTAATTCTGCCATTATTCCATTTTTTTTAATTTGGGTGGTTGTTTCTAGTAGTACAGGTATGGACAACATTGGGCCTTCCTCATGTTTTGCCCTATAATTACCATCATTTCAGGTAGGAGGCCTGTAGCAGAAGAAAGTTGTAGTGTAAAACATCTGGGGGCCCAAAAGATCCCCTACTCCTGTTCCAGTTCTTAAGGACTATCTTTGTCTAAGCACTTCATATTTTCCTTCTACAAAGAGTGGTTCCTTCCTTATATCCTACCCTCATCCCACAGACTTCTCATCTGAAATGTTACCAATTGCACATCTTTTTGATTATTTTCTTATCTCATTCAGATGTACCTTATTAGTCGCTTAGTTAAGGGGGTCATATTGTATGTTTTTAGATATGTGTTTTTAATTTGCTTTTAATTTAACTGTGTTTTCTTAATTGTATTTTACTATTAAAATGTTAGTGTTTTATTTTTATTTTCCCTAATGTTGTTTATGTGGGCTTAGAACCCTGATTTAGAAAGAAAACCACATTATAAAGAAAATAAATGAAGAATGAGAATGGCAAACTGCAGAGGAAAAGCCCATGTGGTTGGGGTTGAAAACAGAGCCAGACATTTGGATATATAATAGCTGTCCCCAACCTGGCACCTGCTAGGGATGTTGGGCTGCATTTTCTATTATCCACAGTGATAGGCACTACTGGTTGAGATGGAGTCCAAGGCATCTGGAAAACACCTCTGCAGGGCAGGCTATGAAGTTGCTCTTTCATTTTATTTTTTTTATTTTAAAGGTAGCACAAAAAGGTCAGCAACTGCAACTGAACTGCTGCACTCCTTCCTCCGGCTTGAAGGTTATCCGCCTTGACAAGAGGCACGGATGTCCAATGAACCATAATCCACACTCTGAGAGTACTCAGTGGTTTGCTGAGTTGCCTGCCAAGGCGATTCATGAGCAGTTTGCATGAGGAGAAATAAGACAGCAGCACCGAGCAGGGCACATGGACCCTTACGGCAATAAAAAATGATATTAGGCAATGCAAACTCATCAAAACAGGCAATGAAACAGCCCATAAAGGAGATGAAACAATATGAGAGGCATCATAATGGAAATAAGTACAGTATCATTTGCACCTCTCAGGCATATCTTGTTGGCTGGCTCCCAGGTAGAGAGTCTCTCAGCCACTTAGGCTGTGTAATCCCTCTTATCCAGGAATCCTCTAAGGTAAACAGAGCCTGATAAAACACAGGCCCATCTTTTCCATGAAAATCTTGTCTTCCTAAGTCAGAAACAGCAACTTTTGTCCTCTTCTTCTTTCCCTGAGAAACAATATCTGACCCTCTTGTTTCCAAACGAAAGGGAAGAGAAGTCTGGGGTGCAGATTGGCTATATGTTTACCTTTTAAAGGGGACAATCCTTTATTTCAACCAGAGTTTGGAAGGGCCACCTGTCTGGATTCTAACTCGCAGAATCCCCTACCAAGAAGGATCATTCTGGATGGGGAATTCTGGGAATTATAGTCAATTTTCCCAACCTGTAATTTCAAGGGTTGTCATAGGGCAGTCTTATTCTTGAATGCATCCTCAGTAACAAAGATTCTCCAGTTTGGGTTTTTGAGCACTATCTACACAGGCCACTTAGTGTGGAGGGCCAGTACATCAGCTCCATGACAGCTATATGATGCACGGAGCTGATTTAGGTTAATGCAGGCAAGAGCTGCTTAACTTAGCCTTTAACCACATTAACCAAAATCACAGATTGCTTTGAATTCTTCACTTTGGGCCCATGTAAACAACTGAACCAATTTCAAGACAGAATGTGTTACAACTGTTTACATGGCCATTCCATGTTCCCTTGTCTTGGGTGGCCTGAGAACATGGGATGGCACTCATCATCCCCTGCCCCCATTCTCAAATTGGGTTCAGTGCTGCAGGACAGTCAGCCACTCTCTGCAGCAGCCATGGGACATAGATCGGTTGGAACCATCCCAGAACCAATCCAGCATTTGTCATGCCAAATCAATCCTGGTTTGTTTAGAGTAGTGGTTCTTGACCTGTGGGTCCCCAGACATTTTGTCCTTCAATTCCCAGAAATTCTAACAGCTGGTAACCTGGCTGGGATTTCTGGGAGTTGTAGGCCAAAAAACCTGGGGTCAACCACTAGAGCCACCTAAGATAAAAACCAACAGAAGGGAAAGAAAGAGCCGTGACTACCGAAGTCATTTCTCCACATTTATTTCTGGGGGGAAATGTAGCCATGGCAAAATGGAGATATCAGCAAGTTTAGGAAGGATTTAATCCTTAGATTTCCACGGGTGTTTTAAACAATTGAAACTTGATGGGTAGGGAGAGGACTCATTTGACACTTTAACTAGTGTTTCCTCACAGTGTTGGCTCACCTGGGCCTAAAATCGGGGAAGGGAAACCTAAACCCTAGAAATTAGCCTCTAGCTATATCATAAGACTCTATTAATATTCACTAACACAACTTTAGAGAAAAGTTCAGATTGATCTTATTGCACATTGTGGTCCTTAATTCTGAAAGTCAACTATAATTTGGTAAAATCTACCTAAACAGTCAAAAATAATGATGTCCTCTCAAAGGGGGTAGCCCTGATCATTCCTCGCTGTGTTGTTCATTTTGCCTGAGGATATTTTGCTTCTTAATACACTTAAGCACGCTAGTCAGTCCTAGATTGGCAAGCCTCTCTCATCTGAACCTGCTCCAACTTTTTGTGATAAAATGTGTCTGGAATTTGATCCCACTCTGTTTTGTTATAATTTTATTTCTACCTTACCCTCCTCCATAGGGTTCCATACAATATCCACAGAGCAACCCGATGAGGTAGATTTAGCAGAAAAAACATGGCCAGTTCAAGGCTGAAAGCTTCATGGCTAACCAAGGATTTGGACATTGGTCTCCCCAGTATGAAATCAACATTCTAGTTTCTGTTCCATCAGTATCATAACTCCTTCTATAACTTGAAGAAGGAGGAGGTGGCAGGTTGCCAGGAAGCTGAAGCTTTTGATAGTGGATATCTCTCTGAATGGGAGGAGAGTCCAGACAGTAAGGAACTCGGCGATCCAGCAGTAGTTGGCAGAGCCTGCAGACACTGAAGATGAGAGTCCCTGTACTTGAGTAACAGAGGGAGAAACAACAAACCCAGCATCAGGTAAGTACTAGTAGCTGACCTAATTAGCTATTAATTAAGCACAAGTGACCTTGAAGGAACTGATTATAAATATCCTGACAGTTCTTTCTCAACCTTAGTGCACCTGTTTTATCTGGTTCCCCTATAGCACACTCTCACATTACTGTTTCATCTTGACCTTGGACTGGCTACATTTTGGATCACTCTGTTTACATCATGTTGGCTCATGTACCTGGCCTTCTAACCTGCTGATATGACTTCTGGACTATCAACCATCTTTGTAGTCTCCCGGCCACTTGATCAGATAAGCCATGACTAACCCAGACTAAACTATCTACTCAACAGCTTCTACACACTAACCATTTGCTTCCTTGGGTATTTCCTAACTTGTGTTCAGGACAACCATACTGACCAATTCTTGCCTAATAGTGTCTTGCCATCAATTATAACACTTTGTTCAGAATGATCACAGCATTTGTAGAGTTAATCAGTAAGAGAAGTCATAGAAGGACTATCCACTTCAATAACATGTCAGATAGTACTTCTGGATGAACTGTCTGCAAAACAGGGGCCATGTTCTCTGCATGCCGCAGTAATGGACCTAAAGGGGATTGATGGCACTTCACACTGAATGCAAAACATAAGGGGGGGGGGGTGTAATGATGGCTGCATGTGCACACAAAACTAAGAAGGCGAAAAATGTGAGAAGGCTGTGAAGAAGGGTGAATGAACCAGGAGACACTTGTAACCTGCCTCAATAACTATAATAACAACAATTTTATTTTTGTATCCCGCCACCACCTCCCTGAAGGGACTCGGGGCAGTTTACATGGGGACCAAGCCCAGTCAAACACAATTAAAATGTGGAACAATAAAACAATAAAACACATGTAAAACATCCTAAAACATAACCATCATAATCAACAATCAGTGGCAGAGCACAGCAAGCAGGACCGGGCTACCAGGACAGGGCTAATAATAAGATGCAAGGGCCAGAGACCTGATAGGACTAGAGGGGTCAGATCAATTAGTAGAGTACACTGGAAGGAGAAATATAGTAATAAAGTACAAGGGCCTGGTATTAAATTATAGCTGGCGGGTTGTATCATCTAGTGAACCCGATTAATCATAAAAGCACATTGGAGCATCCAAGTCTTTAGGTCTTTACAGAAAGTGGACAGCGAGTTCAGGGCCACAGAGGGGGGGGGGGCACCACTGAGAAGGCCCTCTCTCTCAAAGCTAATTGCCTCAAAGCTGAGTCTAGGGTGTACTCCTGGACTCAGCTTTGAACCTGAAGGTCCAAGTTTTTATGCTGACCAGAAGTGCCTTCACATATTTAAAGTTTGTTTACCACCTAGGCTTATTCCTTGCAATGCCCCAGCCTTCAGTAATCCAAATGGCTGTGGCCAGGCAGTTAACTCAGCAAGTCAGGAAGACCACACCACACCCCTGCTGAAACAACTCAATTGGCTTCCGTTTGTTTCAAAGTGCTGGTTATGACCTATAGTGGCTCAGATCCAGGCTATTTGACAGATTGTGTTCTTCCAGTATGATCCTGCTGAGCTCTGTGATCATCAGCTGAAGACCTTCTCTCAGTTTCCTCACCATCAAAAGGTTGCTGATGGGGGTATGAGCAGGGCCTTCTCAGTGACAGTTCCTAGATTCTGGAAATCAATTTCAGGGAGACCAGAATCCCCCTCTCCTTGTTGTTCTTCTGGAGGCAGACTAAAACCTTTTTATTCTGCTAGGATTTAAAGCTGAAAGTTTTTAAACAACAGCTTGGATGGGCTGTGCTGTTTTAACTAAACTGTTTTTATATTTTAATTGTTTTTTATTCTTTTATGAATGTGTTAAATTGTGTCAATATTGGAAATAGTCTGATTCTATTTTAATGTACACTTTTTGTTTTTAATCATATTGTTCTTTTCAATTGTGTGTTCCTTTGAAACCCAATTGTTGTAGTTGTTGTTATGTATTTGTGGTTATTCTCAGATGTAATGATTGAAGGGAGCCTCTGGTGGTGCAGTGGGTTAAACCGCTGAGCTTGCTGATCGAAAGGTCAAAGGTTCAACTCCGGGAAGCGGCTTGAGCTCCTGCTGTTAGCCCCAGCTTCTGCCAACCTAGCAGTTCAAAAACATGCAAATGTGAGTAGATCAATAAGTACCGCTCCAGCAGGAAGGTAACGGTGCTC
The DNA here is from genome assembly GCF_037176765.1 of Anolis sagrei. Taxonomy (NCBI): domain Eukaryota; kingdom Metazoa; phylum Chordata; class Lepidosauria; order Squamata; family Anolidae; genus Anolis; species Anolis sagrei. Next base: position 142,849,409 of record NC_090022.1, read on the forward strand.
CATGCAGTCATGCCAGCCACATGAGCTTGGAGGTGTCTAAGGACAACGCCGGCTCTTCGGCTTAGAAATGGAGATGAGCACCAACCCCCAGAATTGAACATAACTGGACTTAATGTCAGGGGGAAACCTTTACCTTTTAATGATTGAAGAAGTGATTGTCCGATGATTCGAATAAGTCTTTCAAGTAGAATGCTGTACTTTTATTTATTATCTTGTCACTGTGTTTTTAAAATGCATTCATACTGGTTTGAATTGCACTGCTTTAATAGACTAGCTTGTTTAATGATTTTTCATCACATGATTTCTAGCCGTTCTTTGTTTTCATGTATTGAATGCATAAATAAACAATTGTCCTTGCTGCATGTACTCACCCCTTAGATGTAAATAATTGAGAGAGGCTTTTAGGATTTTCTTGAGGGGGCCCAAGAGTCACGTGTAACCTCTGGTCCACCCTTTGCTAAAAACTGCTTCATTTTCTCTCAAAGTCATCATGATCCACAATTATACAGCCACTTTCTATCACCAGTAAGACCTATTCAATAGAGGCAGAACACAATAACAGATGGTACAAATCATAATCATGTACACGTTTTTGGTGTTTCTTTAAAAAAAAAAACCAGGAAGGAGACAGATAGATATGAAAAGATAAGAGAATATTGCTGAGTTTCAGTAGCATAGGTTATGAATAACAAACTAAATAAGTAAACACAGTGTTATCTGGCTGCCTGGCACAGCTATGAACTGCATCCTTTCATGAACTGATAAGTCCAGATAAAACAAAAGACATTTTGCTAAATGAAAAAAAGAATTGTATCAAAACAAAAAAGTTTGTTTAAACTATTAGTTTCTTCAAGGTGTTGCCTCTGTTGTGGTTGCTGATAAAATAACAATACTAACAGCATCATTCTGTTCATCAGATGGATACCCAGAGCTTGGAAAAAATCCTTTCTGCTTTGGACTGCCACTCCCTGGTTTGAAACCATTTGTCCCAACTAAAGTACAGCTATTGAACTAATGGGAATTTGATAAGCTAACACTTAGATAAGTCCCATTATTAAATTAGTCTGCCCTTTTGGGACAAACAAGTAGATTTTAGCCTCAGAATTTCCCAGCTAGTATGGCCATTGGCAGTGCTATCTAGGGGATACTGTTAGTTGCAGTCCAAAAAGTAACATTTGTACATTCTATGCCTTCCAAACCCAGGAACGTCTTTTCCTGTTGGTGTACTTGATGTATATCTCTCTTTTTTCTGTGTTCAACATCTCCATAATAAATCCATAAACAGTGTCAAAAATGTTGGAAATAGCAACCTTCCAAGCCTCCACCAACTGTTTATAAATGTGTATATTTGTTAACCTATATCGTATGTACATTTTGGTTTGCCAGTTTGACTGTACCTCTTGTGTGTGGGAGGGACTCCATTTTTGTTATATAGTATGCTTTTAGACCTCAATGGAGGTGGATGCATGTAAGTTGCTGTTTGGACTTCAATAGAGAAGTATGACTTATGGACTTTAGTGAGTACAGCTATATGCTTGAAGACATTGGACTAGTATGCTGAATTAATAGAAGAAGTTTATGAGTAAACAAGATATGTTATTTTTTAAAGAAGACTTTCTTTTTTATCTCTCAATGTATAATTTAACTAAGAGGCAACTTCAACTTCAGAGAAACAACCATTCTCAGCGAACCAAATATATTTCTGTAGTGGCATGTCTTTATCCTTGGCAGTTTAAAGACATGGTTCTTCATTTTAACAGCTGAGTTACCTGTGTGCCATTACATGAATGCTTATGAACCCTTGATCAAAGGGTTGATTTCTAACATAGTCATGCTTTTCTTGACTAGTAGTTTTCAAAAGGTGGTCTCCACATGTTCATGGAGATTCACATTTGCCAAACGAATGTGACATCATTTTGATCTTTTCAGTAAGGTAAAAATGATGCACTTATTTCTAATGGGTTATGGAATTTCCAATAAAAAGAGTATTTGTGATATCACTGTGAAGCTGATAGCACCATTTTGTATGACGTTTGTGTTCTGGGCTGTGTCATGAAATAGTAAAACACCACACAAAGTCCTTTGCTCTCATGCATTGTGTAGCTAGGCTTAGATTCTTCACTGATCACATTTAACAACTACTTGTGTGGTTCTTGGCCCTTTCAGGCTTCCTGAAGCTCCACTTGGGGCTGCCCTTCTTGAACATTACCATGGGCCCTTCTGCAATACACAGTCATATCACTAAAATTCCACTTTAATTTCCATAGCAACATTATTTATTTATCTATTTACGACATTTATATGCCGCCCTTCTCACCCCAAAGGAGACTCAGAGCGGCTTACAAGATATATATACATACAATATATTATATTATTAGCATAGTACAATATCAGTATTATATATTACTCTATTGTACTATACCATTATATTGTAATATTATTAGTAATATTTCATGTAATATAAAATATTTAATTATAATATATTATTAGTGTTAGTATTAGATTGTATTACATTATAATATTATAAATATTATATTTATAAACAATATATAACATTACATTATTAGCAGAGCACAAGAGACAAGATGGAACTGTCCCCTGGCCCTCCCTCTCTTCACTCTGGCCCAGAGTGGCAGTTTGTAGGTAGGGGTCCCCAACTGGGGGTAGGGGTCCCCAACTGATGACATATGCAGGAGACAAGGTGGAACTGTCCCTGGCCCCTTCTCTCTTCACTCTGACGCCACATTCTGTGGAATCCTGCGCTTGGCAGTTTAAGGAAAGGGCCTTTGGACCCACAACTGGGAAACTCCTCCAGTGGTTCTGACTGAATTAAAAAACCCAGGATTCCATAGAATGGGGCCATGGAGATTAAGGTGGAATTTAGAACTATAATTCTGTGCTAGGAAAAGGGCTTAATGCCAATATCATCTGGATTTACCATGTTTCTTTTACTCCCTAGTAGGGCTGGGCGGTTTCGTTTCGTAATTTCGTAATTCGTTAAAAATTTGTTAATTTTTTTTTATAACGAAGTGATTTTGAACCATTCAGGAGCATCTAAAAAACGAAACGAATTTTTCAATTAGTTTCGTAATTGCTTCGTATTCGTTTTGTATTCGTTTCGAAATCATTTCGAAATCGTTTCGTTATTATTTCCGCATGTCTGGGGCAAGTTTTATAGCTGTTGTTTGTTTAATCAATGAAAAAAAATATATAAATATCACACCAACAGTCAACAACAGAGGGAGAGGGAAGCTTCAAAAGTTCCCCCTGTCCCATATGGAGGTTTTTTAGCGTATTGCGCGGTCACGTCCGCCATTAACGAATCGATTCGTATTCGTTTCGAAATTGTTTCGTAATTGTTTCGTAATTTACGAAATTTCATAAATATCGAACTTTTTTAAAGAAAAATTTCGGAATTCTTTTAAATATCGAAATGCAAAAAACCCCAAAAAACGAATCGAGTTTAGAAACAAATTTTTCCGTGGTTGCCCAGCCCTACTCCCTAGATCTTTCACTTGTTTCTGCTTAACCAGGTGGTACATGGGGTGGTGATGTATTTTTAACCCAAATATTGATATAAAAACTAAGAGTAATAATCTTTATTTTAACAAAGCACTCTCTCTTGTGTAAAAGAAGCAGGGTGGATGTCTCTTCTTTTTAAGGGGACACCCGCTGGGAATAGTCATAAACCCACTCCTGGGTTTTATTCAAAACTTTAACAGAGGAATCCAAGGTGCTGAATCTGTTTGGGATAGTGTGTAACTCTTCTAAAGTTCAGATTAAAAGCCAGAGTCAATTCATATTCAATGAATATGGGAACTACCAGCCATCACCGTGTTGGGCAGTATTTCTCAAACTGCTCCTCTAGATGTTTTGGACTTCAGCTCCCACAGTTCCTAACAGCTGGTAAGCTGGCTGGGATTTCTGGGAGCTGAAGTCCAAAACACCTGCAGGAGTAGAGTTTGAGAAACCCTGGGGTAGGGAGAAATGTTGCACACTTGATATTTATTAGAGGTCAGTGCTAACCCAAGGCATTTGCTCTGTGGAATGCAGGTATCAGAGAACCAATCAAACAGCCACCATGTCAAACTACTGACCTTGAATCAACTATGTTCCGTCAAATGCAACTTAACATGGATTTAACTCAATTGCATCAAATTAAGGCTAGGCATGAACTCTCAGCAAAGAAATTAAGAGTAATCAGCCATGATAGGGAGAGCTGTATTTGTTTTCCTTGCCATTCTCATTCTCTTTGAAATCAGAAAATTTGATAGCTGGTCTGCAGTATCTGATTGTCCATGGGTGGTTAGAGACTTTCAAATTGAAAGGAGTCGGGGGGTATTGTTGTCTGCTGAATGATGAAACGGCAACAACTTGTAGGCACGTCTGCACAGAGCGATGGAAAACATGATTTATTTCAGATGTCAGGAGTGACATTGCTTTTCATTAAATGGAAGGGACATTGGGAAGATCTGAACCAACTCTCATGTGGTTAAATGCACTGCAGAAATGTATGGAAACGGACACACAACAAAGAACAGTCCGCCATTGTTATCTGATCTCAACCATTCAGCTGTTTGCCCTGGGGACTTGCTGCACAGCAAGAAGGTTGATTAGAAGCAACAGCTGCTAGGCCAAAGGGATAGATGGACACCGCAGGGTGGCCTTCAGCTGCACCTCCTAGAGAGCTAAAAGATATGACTACTTATCCTAGTTTATTCCTCCTCTGATCATAGTCACATGAAAAAGAAGGTTGTAGCCACATGGAGAAGTCAGTGACTTCTAGATCTCATCTCCTGAGGGCAACTGATCCGGCAAGGATATGAAAAATCAGCCTGGGTTGGTTTTATTGTACTTTACAAAATCTCACCAGAAACTTTGCTCTGGTCCATTACCATGTGTTATTCTGAAGCCTTACACGCCTGCATGAAAATTAGTGCATACTTCTTTGTGTGCATTTTTCCTAATGTATGTATTTATCCCCATTGATAAATCACTTCCAGTCTCCATTTGGGGATGATCTGGGCTATTTTGAGGTGGGAATCTCCCAAAGCAGCATGGAACATTGGCATCTTTTTCAGACACATCAACTTTTCATCATGCACCCCTTTTTCAGAGTTTCATGTGGCTTTGCACACATTTTTCTTTATCAAACCTCATTACAGTTGTCAGAAAGATACAGATGAATAAGTCAAGGTGTCCTTCATTCTCATTGCTCATTTCTCAGGATGAGAGAAAATGGATATTTCCACAAGGAAAAGCTAACCCAATTAATTTCTTTTCCGCCTCTACAATCAGGTGCCCAGCACTATACTTCTGCTTCTATAGGAATATCGGGGAAGCTGTGGTCTATCAGCTATTTGCCGTCATGGCAGGTGGCACTGATGGCAGGAAGCAATGGATCTGCTCTGGAATTGAGCCTGGACTACAAAGCAGCTGTCTAAGGTTCTGACCACTGTTGTTGTTCATTCGTTCAGTCGTTTCCTACTCTTCGTGACTTCATGGACCAGCCCACGCCACAGCTCCCTGTCGGCCGTCACCACCCCCAGCTCTTTAGGGTCGATCCAGTTACTTTAAGGATCCCATCCATTCACTTTGCCCTTGGTCAGCCCCTCTTCTTTTTTTCTTCCATTTCCCCCAGCATCATGGTTTTCTCTAAGCTTTCCTTTCTTCTCATGATGTGGCCAAGTACTTCATCTTGGCCTCTACTATCCTTCCCGCCAATGAGCTTTATTTCCTGAAGTATGGACTGATTAGATCTTCTGGCGGTCCAAGGCACTTTCAGAACTTTCCTCCAGCACCACAGTTCAAAAGCATATATCTTCCTTCGCTCAGCCTTCCCTGTGGTCCAGCTCTCACATCCATAGGTGACTATGGGGAATACCATTGCTTTTACTATGCAGATCTTTGTTGCCAGTGTGATGTCTCTACTCATCACTATTTTATCGAGATTGGTCATTGCTCTCCTTCCAAAGATCTCCTGATTTCCTGGCTGCAGTCTGCGTCTGCAGTAATATTTGCACCTAGAAATACAAAGTCTGTCACTGCCTCCACATTTTCTCCTTCTATTTCCCAGTTATCAATCATTCTTGTTGCCATAATCTTGGTTTTTTTTTTTTTAATATTTAGCTGCAACCCAGCTTTTGCGCTTTCTTCTTTCACCTTAATTAGAAGGCTCCTCAGCTTCTCCTCGCTTTCGGCCATCAAAGTGGTGTCATCTGCATATCTAAGGTTGTTAATGTTTCTTCCAGCAATTTTTACCCCAGCCTTGCATTCCTCAAGCTCCGCACATCGCATGATGTGTTCTGCATACAAGTTGAATAGACTGGGTGAGAGTATACAACCCTGCCATATGCCTTTCCCAATCTTGAACCAGTCAGTTGTTTCATGGTCAGTTCTTACTGTTGCTACTTGGTCCTTATACAGATTCTTCAGGAGAGAGACAAGGTGATTTGATATACCCATACCACCAAGAACTTGCCACTACCTCCCAAAATTGGTTCATTGGCTTTTACTGCTTTTTTAAAGTCTGTGATGAATTCCAGGGTGGATTAATTACTTAACTGACATAGAAGTCATCATTCACAGCTGGTTTTGTGAGTACTCCCAGCCACTGGATTCCCAGATGACTCTGTCCCTGTCCCCAAAATAACTGGATACCTTCTTTCTATATTGGGTCTTATCCTTAAAAAAAAACCTGCCACAGCAAGGCCCTTCTTACATGCTTAACACATGTCATCACTAACAATTCCTTAAAAGTAAATGGAACCAATTATTGCTGAGAAAAGAGTGTTTTTGTGTCATGTGTTGGATCCAGATTTAGATCTGTACAGCAGAGCTAATAGAAGTGGATCTCTCTACCCACTACCCCTATTGTAACACCTAAACATCACTGAAAATACCACATGGAGGGTTAGGAATACTGAATGATTATGGTGGTGTGAAAAGATAGAATACCCAAAAAGCAGGTAGATGATCCGCAGGACTCTGGATGCACCCTGACTTAAGTATTTACATTGCATCTTTCTATAGTATGCCAAGCTCAAAAAATAAATATCAAGGCAAACAAAAAAAAACATGCAAAACCAATGAAAACATGTCTGACTTCCTGTTAATGAGTTATGCAAGTTAGGTTTGCATATCCAGTTTTGTTGTTGTTGTGGGGGTTGATAATGCTCCTCTGATCATGCAACAAATAAGCTTCTCTCCAAAGCCCACCTTTAACTTCTGCATCACCGTCCAAAAAAGCCAGTTTATCAAATAATGGAGAACAGGAGAGAGGCAAACAAGGGTCTATTATATTCCTACTACACTACATAACAAAATTTGGAAAATGTTCTGTTCATGTTTTGAAAGTGTTCTTTCCTCTTTAACTGTGTGCTACTTACTTTGAAAGTAGTAAACTTCATTTTTGTGACTGCCACAAACTATGTTGAATTGGTCGAGACCCTGGATATTCATTGAAAAACCATAGCAAAATGTGTTGCAGGAGGTCCTGCAAAAATAGTTTTTGTGGTTTAATACACCTTTTCCGTGTCTTTATGATAGAACTAATTAGGAAATGACATTTTTAATGCATGAACAAAAATAATCTTACATAGTGTTAGACACAGCAATGCCATCATCATGCAGGATCTGTCAGACCACTGTAGATTCTGGTGTAGGGATATAGCTGGGTGTTTCTTTGTTGATCTTGCACTTTCTTCTAATCAGTAAATTGGCATGGGGGGAGAGAGAGAGAGATAATTAAAAGGTCAAATGGGGAAGGAGGTATTAAAAGAGACTAACAACTACATGGAATGACTCCCAATCCAGAATCTTGGTACATATTTTTAAGCATTCAGGAGATATGTTTTAAGGGTTCACATGTTTTAAAGGTGGCACGCAACCTCTGAAAAGAAAACCCTTATTGGTCTTATTTTTACCAAATGAAACTCTCTTATGTTATATTAAAGCATCATTTTCTCTAGCTTGGTTATTTGCTTGGGTGGGTGACAAATATTTTGGGATTTCAATGCCCATAATTCCTCAGCAGTCACTCCACACTGGATAGAGTTGCTGGAAGTTGTAGATTCAAAACATCTGGAAGGCTTTGATGCTGAACTTGTTGGAGGAATGAAGTTTACTACCTTTGATAACACATTCAAAGTAGATCCGGAGTATTTTTTTGTCCCACTGACATGAGATCCATCAGTCATTTCCGAAAACTCATGGCTACCTTCACAGTAGCTCTTTGGGTTTACTCTTCTTTACTAGGGACTGAACTTGGGACCTTCTCTACACAAAGCAGGTGCACTGCCACTAAGCTGTTGGTCAACATAGGCTCTGTACAAGGTTAGCCTGCACTCCAGTTAAAGACAAATGAAGTAGCAACCATTTCCGAGACAACAATACAGCACAGCATTCCCCTCTGCCCTAAAAATGATGAAGGGGACTGCCTAGACTTATGCTTAAGGTCCTTGACTAATCCTTACGTGATTTTCCACCATGATAATGGAAGGATATGTAGAAAGAGTATGAAAAGAGCAGTGTGCTGAGTGAGGTATATCACTGGGCAAAATTGCCTGACTCCACTGAGTCAGAACATCTACAGAAGAGTCCAGCTCTTGGGAAATCCTGAAGTGCTCAGCCTTGAGTATGTCATGATGGTGACACTTCCATAAATCTCCATTAAGGCAAAATGCCTTTCTCTATTAGCTGTGACCATGTAGAGTTCCCTCAGGCTGGCATTAAAAGTATTAAACAGAGGCAACAGCTAACAAAGGACAGATAAAACCAAGATACAGTTTAAACAGCATTGGCCTCTATCCCCTCTGTGACTGTCTGACAGCTGATCACTGATTGCCATCTATCACAAGTCTGGGCAGAGGTGCCATCTCGGGTCATTTGCTGATGCGCTCTGGCCTATGGAAGAAACAGGGAATTGTATTGCTAGAGAGTTTCACGGTGGAAGCAGGATGGAAAAAGTGGCCAGAGAAAACTTTCCCTCCCTCCCATAGAGCTCTATGAGAAATGTATACACTGACAAAATGAAGCCATGTATAGCTGGATAGTAGTGGGTTAATGTACTGGGATCTGAAACCTCCTCCTACCACTACTCAGTCCCCACATCACTATATTCTTTTCAAATCTACAGGTGGAGCTCTGAATGTGTAACCTAGAGCTATGCATTCACAAGTTATTCATATGCATAGTCTCTATGTATCCTATTATGTAGGGAATATGTAGGGATTGGAAAAATCCCTTAATAGGGCAGCAGGTACTGTGAGTGATGTGGTCTATTCTCCTTTCAATCAGAATGTGGCACACTGGTGTTTCCATTCCCTCCTGTGAGTGATTTTGAGTGCAAAGAGGAATTGTGGCAGATATCCTGCTTCTATTATACTGAAAATTGTTCCCAGAAGAAGCAGAAACATCAACCTGCTGTATGTACCCCAGTTGATGGAATAACAGATGCCTGTCACTCACAGCAGCTCATATGGTTCGAGTGCTGTTTTGTGTTCCGTTATAGATATTGAGGTGACAGGAAGGTAACAGGAAAATAGTGTGTTATGAATCACAAGCCAATTGCTTGTAAAAAAAACAGGTTTTTTTTTAAGAAACAAAAAATATCTTTTTAATTGCTTTTGAGAAAGAGCACTTATTTAAAAGTTACAACTATAACAGTAATCAAATGTTGGGAGGTGCTAAAATGGTAACTAAGCACTTTTTCAAAGTAATTTTCTAAGTTCTATAATAATAGATGTCATTAATGATAGGTCTGTTGTAGCTATCTATCACTATCTATCGCCGTAGTTTATATTGGCATTCTGTCTTCTCTCCCTAGGATGGAGAAGTGGGACTTAGAGATGTGCACTGCACTAATTCTCTCATCCTTATGCCAATCAAAAGGATTTTCTCAGGGTTGTTTTTCAGATTTAAATAAAAAAAAACAGGATTCAACAGGAAGGACCAAATTCTTGGTGAGAACATGAAAAAGATGACCCACCTTGCTAAGCCTCAGAGGAAAGAAGCAAAATATCCAGAGGCTGTATTTCTGTGCTTCAAGGAGTGAAGTTGTGGGAGAGAGAGCAGAGTATTTTTTCTACTTTTTAATTTGTTTTTGGCTGAATACCTAGGAAACTAAGACTATTAACAACAGCAGCAACAACAACAACCACAACAACAACAATTTCTTACCTGCCTCTCCTTGTGGCTTCGAGGCAGGTTACAACATATCTGAAACACATAATTGTTATATAAAATACACATATTAACACCTATTTCAACAAAATACATATATTAAAATATGTAGATCAAAATTAAAAATATAGTGAGTTTCATGATTAAAATTGGCTGTCAGAAGAGACAGTTCTTCAGAAGAGGCAGGTCGTTCCACAGTCTTGGGGTGGCCAATAAAAAGGCCCTCTGCAATCTTGAGCACATTTATATGGGTCTTGTGGTTTGAGTATTGAACTACATTCCTGGAGACCAATTCCCACTTGGTCATGAATCCCACTGGGCAAACTACACCCTCTCAGCCTCAGAGGCAGACAATGGCAAAACATCTGAACAAATCTTACCAAGAGAACCCTGTGATCAGTTTATGTTAGAGTAACCATAGAAACAACTTGAAGGCACACAAAACAATTCCTTTGGAATATTGTACCATTTACATAAAAGTTAACATGCATGGGCTGCCCATTACACAAAAAATTACAACATGTTATGCTGCAGGAACAACAATGTAGAAACAATACTTGTCAATTTTTGTTCACAAAGTTGACAGACCCATGTTACCCAAAAACAATAAAAATACAGAGTGTATGAGCTCAGAAAAGATATTTGTTTGGAAAACAATTCCAAGAGGACCACAACCTAGACAGGACCCATACTGGTTGATGGATTCTGGAAGTTGTAATCCAAAAAAGCTCTAATTTCAATATAGTACCAGGTGACCCAGTAGTCTAATCCTGTACATGTCAGCTCATATCTTTATGTGGCACCTATACACCATAAACATGCATGGGTGTGATTGACAGATGAACCTTAAATATGAGAACCACTGACCCTAACTCTATTTTGTGCTCCCACAATTCAGCTCCATGTCATCAATAAGCCCGTGCCATTTGCAAAAAAAATAATTTCAGTGTTTTCATGCAAAGCACCTGCCTTTTAATCTACTGAAACCATCTCAAACATCTGTCATGTTTTTTCTTAATAACTCAGTAATTAAAATCCAGCTGAGAGCTCTGTTGAGACTTCTGGGTAATTAGGATTTGACAGAGGCATGTGAGGAGCCTGGTGGTTTCATCGAACGGGAAGAGAGAATTCAGCTGGGTGGCAAAGCTCATGCTTCACGTATGGAGGCTTCCAAGCTTAGGCCCTTCCATTTCCCTATTAATATTGGCCAGAATCCTATGGCATTACAAACATATAAACTAATGTTATGCACACATGATTGCTACACATTTATAACCTTTACCTAGCCCCTAGTTTAGGGGTTATATAACATCTGTGAAAGTAGTCAATTTCTCCACTTATCAAGCAGCAGCTACTGGGACTGATGTAGGTTTATTCCCCTGTTAATCAGGAAGCAGCTTGTTAATAGTCCCACCCGATGTCTCACCCACCCAATCAATCTCCAGTGTGAAGAGCAATTGTGATAGAGACCCCGTTTCTGCCTGTCACAATGGGAATCACTCACAGAAGGGTGTGGAAACAGCAGTTGGGTTTCTTGAGCGACAGGAAACAAACTCCTATCAATTCCAGTAAATGAGGATTGGGGGAATGAAGCCAGCAGTCATTGTGTGACACATAACTGCAGTGCTTACTCGTTTGAAACTGCCATTTGGGATTCTGGCTATTTATTTTTTGAAATATATTTACATTTTGCTTCCCTCCCTGCTATTGGTAGCAGCAGTCCCAAGATCACAAGGGGGACTCGATCTCTGACCTGCCTGAAGAGGTATGGCAGGGGTTAAACCTGGGACTTCCTTCATGCCAAGTGTGTGTTACACCACTGCAGATCAATTTAAAAGGCATGTTTGACATATGCTTAAGTCATTCAAGTGGTGAAAGATGTCTCTTTGTCACACCACATGATCCTTCTCAACTGTCTATCTTAAACATACTGTTTTGTGGTTGCTTATTGGAAGGCAAACCTTATTTGTAAGTCTGATTTCTGCAGAATGTAACTCTGAGAAAAACCCATTGTTGGAGGAAGAAGGGAATTAATTCGTTCCCTGGAGGAGATATACAAATTCCCCCTTAGTTTCACCCTGAATTGCATTGTGTCATGAATTGTGGTGCAATGGGTTAAACCCTTGTGCCAACAGGATTGAAGACCAACAAGTCTTCAATCGGGGTTTGCATCAGGGAGAGTGGGTTGAGCTCCCTCTGTCAGCTCCAACTCTCCATGCAGGTACATGAGAGAAGCCTCCCACAAGGATGATAAAATATCAAAAACATCTGGGCATCCCCTGGGCAACGTCCTTGCAGACGGCCAGTTCCCTCACACCAAAAGAGACTTGCAGTTTCTCAAGTTGCTCCTGACACACACACAAAAAATGAATTGTGAGCATCAAAATAGAGCTCCAATAGATATCAGAGATATCACTAAAACCTTCAGTAATGATTGCATCCCCCTTGAGTTGGCTATAGGTTAAAAAAGACAGAACCAATGTTTCTGTGTACATTTTAAGAGAGCACTGAAATAATTAAGTCCCATGGTGGATGCGGGGAAAAACCTGTTGCCTCTTCAGAATCTTATGTTGTTGTCTTATATTGTCCCCCCACCCCCTTGCTCTCCTAAACTGGGCATTTGATGAAAGAGATAACTCAAGACCTGCAGGCATTTGTTGCTATATCATGCTTCAGTAAAACTGTCTGTGCCAAGGTCTATCTGAAGAGCTCAACTGTGGCCAAGCATAACAGGGAATGAAATGTGTATCGATTAATAATGCACCGCCTCTTTAAGCCTATTCATGGGAGGTGAGAAAAATTTGTACGGCAGTCAAGATGGGGATGTGAGAGATTTTCATCATCAACATCTAATAGCTTGGTCAAGCCGATTAAACTAGTCTTGTAAACCAAAAATGGCACACACACACACGCAATATGGAACAGGCAAGAGCTTCTATAGGCAGGACTTGCTTCAGGACTTGTGTAAAATAATGAAAAAATGTTTTTTTTATGCTGTTGGTAGTTTCTGACTATGTTGGGCCACCTGTGAGGAAAGGTTAATTCTGTGTTTCAGGTGGCAGAACAGGAAGATTGTCAACTTGTACACAAATATTCCATCAGGATAACAAATATGTCTGAAGGTTCATGTCACTGTTTCTCTGAGGCAATTTATTATTTATTTATTTACTATATTTATACCCCACCTTTTTCACCCCAAAGGGGACTCAGGGCTGCTTACAAACTACAGCGAAAATTAAATGCCACATCGTGCACATAACAGTGAACATACCATATAAAATTATAAAACAATTAAAACAGTAATACAGATTAAAAGCCTACAAAGTGTCGCATCATACTTTCCTAACTTCATAGTTTTCCCATAGTTGTTATACAGACTCCTGGGTTAGAATGATATAGTAACTAGACTCCTTTAGCCCTGCCTCAGTTTTTATAGCTGCACCCTCCTGGAGTTGGTTAGTCTGACCAGCTGGAATTGGCCTGGGGTTGCAGCCTTCCTCATGAGGAGCCCCAAAGGCAGGAGTAGGAGAGCTTGCTGGAGATGTTCCGGCCTCTTCTATAGCAGCCTAGGCAGCAGCAAGGCCAACATAGCCCATTCCTTGGTCTGATATCTCTCCTCTGAGCAAAGCATCAGGCAACAGTATGGGGACCCTTCTACACAGCCCTATATCTCAGAATATCAAGGCAGAAAATTCCACATTATCTGAGTGTGGACTCGGATACCCAGTTCAAAGCAGATATTGTGGGATTTTCTGCCTTGATATTCTGGGACATAGGGCTGCGTGGAAGGGCCCTGGGACAGAGCGATGGGCAGCTTGAAAACTCTGGTCTACATGGATTTCCAGAAAATAAGGCAAGCCCAAATATCCAAGGTCTAAAGGAGAAGGATCCTCCCTGAGACCAAAGCACTGTGGGGTAATCGCTTTTGCTGTGACACTGTAGTCAAACCTCCGTATTTGCTGTGGTTAGGGGCACAAGAACCCCATGAAAGTGGAAAACTGAAAATTAAAAATGTACTCTTTTTTACATGGAAGAATTTCTAAGACTTCCACACACTTTATGGTCAACTTCTCCTGGAAACAGAACTGGTGGAACTGGTCATGCTGGTGGATCTAGAGATTCCTAAAGATTATATTTTTTTATCAAAACTACAAATAATCAAATTTGCAAACTCAAAATCCCAAGTGACAACCCTATTTGTTTACAACTTACAGTGACCCTAAAGCAAATCAGTCACAAGGTTTTCTGAGGCTGAGGATATATGACTTGCCCAAGGTCACCATGTGGGTTTCCATGGTCAAGAGGGGATTCAAACCCTGGTCTCCACGGTCCAACACACCATGTGTTATTTCATTTCCCCAACACCCTTCTTTTCATGTTCCCATGCAATTGGTAATTGAGAGACAAGCTTCCTCTGACACAGGAGTTAATAAATAGCCATCAAAGCCTGTCAAAATTGATTGCTTTAATTCTTTGTGTATGATAAAATATATGATAATACCTCCCTGAGGAAATTGACTTTTTTGAGTAGACTATCTTTGTCTGCCTGGTAAACAGTCAGGTGTTATTCATTCTTTGCTCAATCCAGATGGCTTCCTCTCAAAGTAACAGTTTTGCTGCTGGGAAATTGTCCTTCACCTGTATTGTGGGAGAAAAAAAATCTTTTTTTCTTGTTGCTAAGGAAAAAGTATCTATTGCAATTGCTTTGTGGTTTTGCTTAGTCCCATAAGGAATCTCTTGGCTTTGAGATCTATGGAGAATGAGGTCTGTCCTCAAATTCCTATTTCATTTGTGGCAAGATGAAGAAAGACAATGAGAAGGGCCTTTTATGAGGTTATCTGCTACCCTCTTCTTCATTCTCTGTGGGATTTGGAAAGGCGGGTGAAGCCTCTCATATCTAAGAAGGTGTCTTAAGCTAGTAATTCTTTGATCACTTAATTCTGGGAATAAGTGATTTTATTCTTTTTTTCCTGTTGTGAGAATGTCTTCAAAAACTGTACCTTTTCTGAAGACTATTCCTGCCTTGGAACATATTCTGCACAAAATTCACACTATGTTGATAAGAAAATACTGCCTCCTATATGGAGAACGTTATACTTGAAGGCTTATCCTGTACAAAATTCACATCCCGCCCCCTCCCCACAGTAAGCAGTATTTTCTGTGCAGAAAATTATGCTTTCTGTGCAAAAGTGCTGTTTTAAAATTCTTGAGAATTCCTTGCATAGGAAAAGTAAGAAATTAATAGATGAACATAAACCAAAAGGCAACCTGAAGACATACAAGCACAACAAATGGTATAGATATGTAAAGCCCCATGAACGTCGTTTTAGTCTGAAAGGAATGAAAGCAGTCTTAGTGTGAGAATATAGCGATTAATGATAAGCTAACTTGCAATATTAAAATTAAAAGGGGAATATGTAAACAAACAGACTTTTGGAAAATATGGGGAAAATTTATTGAGTATGTGTTTAATGAGGGAAAGGGGTATAAGCCAGCAAGAGAAACAATGATATTTTGGAATGGTGAAACAACATGAGTTGGTTGGTCCTGGTGGAGGGGGCACAAACTAAGGGTAAGGGGAAGAGGGGGGAAAAAGTATTAAAGAGAAACAGGAATGGACCATGGTCAATATCCAAAGAGTGCTCATCATTATGTTTCCAAAACAGAATAAGATTGAATGATGGGATATGTCTAGAATTTGCATGTTGCATATATGTTACTATCATATTGTATTTGGAGAGTGAATGAGTGACTTGATTATAAGGATTGGTCAGATTCTAATTATTATTATTTTGTTTTGTAAATTGAGAGAAGTCTGAATTGATTTATAGTTAGTTAGAATTTGTAGTAGTTATAGAGTATAGGAATAATTTAGTGATAAAGGTATTTTTACTTAATGTGTTTATGTTAAATTGAATAAATGCAATAAAAAACAAAAAACTTAGTGTGGGAATAATAATAATAATAATAATAATAATAATAATAATAATAATAATAATAACGTATTTTCCAGCATATAAAACGACTGAGAGTATAAGATGACCCCCAACTTTTACAATTAAAATATAGAGTTTGGGATATACTTGCTGTATAAGACTACCCCTCTTCCAACGCACACCAAATAAAAAATGTAAAAACATCAGATTTGATTTCAATATGGCAATTTTCCTATTACAATACCTCCTTCTCTGCCTCTCAGATCTCGAATATGCTTGCCTGTACCGCTTCACTGCAGTCCTCAGGAGCAAGATCTGAGAGGCAGAGAAGAGGGTACAGTAATAGGATACAAGAGCGGGCCAGATGGGTGAAAAAGATGGGGTTTTTTTCGGCAGAACACCACTCTATCTCTTTTTTCCATACCCCAGGCATCCAGGGTGCCTGCAGCTTGCTCCACCCTTCACTTACACCTTTCTGGTGAGGAGCCCCCTCATCTCGTCATTGGTAATGTATTGAGCAATTTCTTTCCATAAATCCTGGTGAGTGGATTTTATTCTACCATACTTGTTCAGGGCCGCCCATGCTGCTTTCATACGGTGGCAGCATAAGGCAGGGGTGTGGGCACAACAGTTTTTGAGCTCCCTCACCATTTGGGGTGACCGCAGATTCTCCAGTCCAACTCAGAAGTTTTAGCACCTGGCCTAAAAGACAACACCCAGTGTATAAGACAACCACCAACTTTTTTCCTGGCTTAAAAAGTAGTCTTATACATCAAAAAATACAGTAATAAAACTTTATTTATATACCGCCCTACTTCCCCAAAAGGACTCAGGGGGTCTCCAACATAAGGCAAAACATTCAATTGCCAGAAAAGAAAACCATACAACAAAATTAAACATCATAAAGCATAGACATAAAATCCTACTAAACAATCAATCAAAATTTAAAATGCAGTATCAATTTTTAAAGTGTACATTTTACTCTCTCTGCTGGCTGTCTTCCATGCAAAACTGATTTCCCCTCCGAAGCTCCCCTCTCCCTCCTTGAACATCCATCCTTGTAAACTTCCCCACAAAAGGAAAAGCGATGGAGGTCCTTTTCAGGAGAAAAGTGGCTAACAAAGTATTATGCAACACCAGGAGGTGGTGGAATGGTGGAGTATAGCTAGAAATATTTGCCTTAGGGCCTTGAAAAGCAAACACTCTCCTGCCTCAACTTTTGGGCATACTTTTAGATCATGCCCTGGCACTTCCTCATTTCTTCCTAGAGTGCCTGTCAAGGGCAGTGGTTCTCAACCTGTTGGTCCTCAATGTTGTGGTCTTCAACTCCCAGAAACAGCAAGTAACCTGTCTGGGATTTCTGTGAGTTGTACACCAAAACACCTGGAGACCAACAGGTTGAGAACCTAGGGTGTCCATCTGTTTCTCTCTGTGTTTCTCTCTCTCTCTCTCTCTCTCTCTAAACACAAACATAGTGTTGCAGGGCAGGTCTTATTGGACTGCAATTCCCAGTGTTCCTATTGGCTATGAAAGCTTGAGTTGATGGGAGTTGCAGTCCTACAGCAACTAGAGGGCCACATGTTCCCCACTTTGTTGTGGGAGGAGGACTGAGAGAGCGCCAGCTTCTATCCCACATCCTTTTGGTAGGCCCTGAGCTGCACCACCCTACTCCACTGCTCAAAATCGCATCCTTTCATTTTAAACAACTAATTGGGATGCCTGACAGAACGGAGGAAAGCTCCTCTAATAACAAGATAGACATACAGTTATTAGTAGAGTTGCCACCTCTTCCTGCCGTCCTTTGCTGTTTGTGCCTCTCTTGCAGTTTCTTGCCTTTTATCAAGTTTGTGAAGACTACTTAATCCCCTGTCTAGCACTGAAACTATATTGTTGTCTTTTTAAGAGAGAAAGAGTTGTCAGATGGAGGAAAGCGAGAGCGTGCTGAATAGATTCACTCCCCCCATTGCACCTTGTTTACTCTCTGGCCCTTTTCAAATCGTATGAGGAGACTGTGGAGCGATGTCTTCTGCACTGAGAAGGGGCGGACGGGAAAATACAAATTAATTATCCAGCAAACTTCCAAGAGGCAGGTCTCTTGCCGGAAAATAGACAAGGGGAAAATTCTAATGCAAAGGGGAAGGAGAAACGTAACATGTTTGCTTATTTCTATCCCTAATGAATTACCTCTCGTTAAATGGCAAACGGTAAAATGAAAACCATTGCATGATTTACTTATTATCATTTTCTGTCTCGTCGTAGCCTGATCTGGACGATTAATTGGTAGACTTCAGAATTTTAAAAGCTGTGATGCAAATTTTAAACAAACATGAATATGGATGCTCTGCCTAAACCCTCTGCAAAGTGAACAGTTTCCCTCCACTTATTGGAGGCAGGAAGGATGCCACAAAAGAAACCTACAAAGGTAGAACCAGGGAAGCTGAGGTTTTCCAGGCTCCATTGGTCTGTAGTACTATCATTTCTGGCATTGTTCATGCTGGCTGGGGCTTATGAGGTTAGGAGTCCAAACCCTTTGAAGAGAATCAGGTCCCCATCCCATCCAGTAACTGTGGAACAAGGAGACAGTAAAACACATTTCACAAATCATGCTGAGAATCCCAGATATTTTTAAGCTTGATAAAGGAGTAGACTGGCTATATTACTGGAGAGGTAAAATCAAGAGGAAGAGCCGCCGGTGCTGCAGTGGGTTAAAGCACTGAGTTGCTGAGCTTGTTGACCAAAAGGTTGCAGCTTTGAATCCAGAGAGAAGTGTGAGCTTCCGCTGTCAGCCCCAGCTTCTGCCAACCTAGCAGTTCGAAAACATGCAAATATGAGTAGATCAATAAGTACCGCTCCAGCGGGAAGGTAACAGCACTCCATGCAGTCAAGCCGGCCACATGACCTTGGAGGTGTCTATGGACAACACCAGCTCTTCAGCTTAGAAATGGAGATGAGCACCACACCCCAGAGTCGGACATGACTGGAGAAAACCTTTACCTAAAATCAAGAAGATTGGACTTTTTGCCAAAAGGGGACAAAGCACCTTGAATTGTCCCTGCCAAAGTTCCTCAAGGGGCAGGAATCTTATCAATCTTATAAATACCCTCCAAATACACATTAGAAGTAAATTTGAAATATTTATATAACATTTGAAACAGCAGGAAGGCCTGGTCTTGACCCTGCTTCCTTCACAGGCGCGATTGGTGGGGATGAGAGACGGGGCCTTCTCAGTGGCAGCCCCTCAACTGTGGAACTCCCTCCCCAGTGACATTAGATCAGCCCCCTCCCTTCTGACCTTCAGAAGGAAAGTGAAAATGTGACTTTGGGAGCAACCATTCAAAGAAAAATTGTAGTGCAATAGATGAATACGGAATATGTGCAATGACTGCT
Source organism: Anolis sagrei (assembly GCF_037176765.1). Taxonomy (NCBI): domain Eukaryota; kingdom Metazoa; phylum Chordata; class Lepidosauria; order Squamata; family Anolidae; genus Anolis; species Anolis sagrei. Next base: position 142,868,914 of record NC_090022.1, read on the forward strand.
CCAAATACACATTAGAAGTAAATTTGGGAGCTGGGCATGTTTAGCCTGAAGAAGAGAAGGCTGAGAGGCGATATGATAGCCATGTATAAATATGTGAGAGGAAGCCACAGGGAAGAGGGAGCAAGCTTGTTTTCTGCTTCCCTGGAGACTAGGATGTGGAACAATGGCTTCAAACTACAAGAGAGGAGATTCCATCTGAACATAAGGAAGAACTTCCTGACTGTGAGAGCCGTTCAGCAGTGGAACTCTCTGCCCCGGAGTGTGTGGAGGCTCCTTCTTTGGAAGCTTTTAAACAGAGGCTGGATGGCCATCTGTCAGGGGTGATTTGAATGCAATATTCCTGCTTCTTGGCAGGGGGTTGGACTGGATGGCCCATGAGGTCTCTTCCAACTCTTTGATTCTATGATTCTATGACTACTGGAATGGACCCAGGCTACAATTGTGGATGGTGTGGTTTTAATAGCGGAGGTAATGTTTTAAAATGTTTTAATGTATTTTAATTTTAATTTTAATGTTTGTTTTAATTATATGTTGTTTTTTTAGGCATTGAATAGTTGCCTATATGTAAAGTTGCCTTGCGTCCCCTTCAGGGTTGAGAAGGGTGGGGTATAAATATGGTAAATAAAATAAAAAATCATAAAAATAAACAAAGGCCTTGTTTGACTGCAGTCCAGAAAACACTGCACTGTGATTAAGTTATGTGAGTCATTTATTTGTTTGCTTGTTTGGTTGGTTGGTTATTTGGTTGCTGTGCATTAATGCTTCTTTTGTGACAGGATACCTTTACCCAGTGTGACAAACTAAAAACAAGCAAGCCCTACTCTTGGATCTGATTCCCTGGCACTTTCGTCATAGCTCCGCATCTGCCATCCCTGCTGCCAGGTTCCCTCAGCCATGCCTGTTTACAATGCTGCACAGTTCTTATTGCCAAATAGACATGATCACCAAGATCGAGGAACAACCAGGGATTATGGATGAAAAACAAAGCATTTATTTTTCAAAATGAAAGAGGAATGTCGGACTTGCCAAGAAACTCAAAATGCAGGTTCTAGACTTTTGGGTGGCTACTACAAATAGCTTATGTATGTGTATGCCTCCAATACACATTTTGACTTATGATATACCCATGAATTTTATAGGGTTTTCTTAGGAAATGAATCCTCTGAGTTCCCTGAGTATTCATTTCCTAAGGAAACCCTATAAAATTCCTAAGGAATCCCTATAAACTTTGCCAGTCCCTTCCTCTAAAATGTATAGCGGACAGCACCTGACATCACTATCTAACACAATTTTTGTTCTTGGGTTATAAATGTCTTTTTCTAATTGGTTGTATCATAAAAACATGGAAAAGGTTTATTAAACTGCAAAAACTTTGCTTTTACAGGATAGTCTGCAGCACATTTTGCTAAAATTTTTCAATGAATATCTCATCGAATCTCAACCAATTTAACATAGTTTGTGGCAGCCACAAAAACAAAGTTTCTGGGGTATAACAACTATTTTCAAAGTCAGTTCCGCACACTTAAATAGGAACAACACTTTCCAACCAGAAACCAAATTTTGTTTGAATTTTGTTACATAGCATATTCATAGTTAGTCTGCCATCCAAGTACTAACCACCAGGGCTGACTCTACTCAGCTTTCAAGATTATGTGAGATCTGTTTCCTTTAGGGTATTAAAGGTAAAGGTAAAGGATTTCCCTTGACATTAAGTCCAGGTGTGCTCATCTCCATTTCTAAGCCAAAGAGCCGGCATTGCCCATAGACCCCTCCAAGGTCATGTGGCCAGCATGACTGCATGGAGCGCTGTTACCTTCCTACTGGAGCTGTACCTATTGATCTACTCACATTTGCATGTTTACGAACTGCTAGGTTGGCAGACACTGGGGCTGACAGTGGGAGCTCACGCCGCTCCCCGGATTCAAACCTGTGACCTTTCGGTCAACAAGCTCAGCAGCTCAGTGCTTTAACCCACTGTGGCACCAGGTATTTAAACCAGTTGATAATCCTAACAAGAATAGATCCACTGAATGAATGGACCTTGTGTAAGTGTTCTCTAGCCAAGTTCCTACTGATTCAGTAGGTCTGTGCCAGTTGGGTCTAAAAATTCCATACAAATCTTGCATGTTAGTTGTGATTGTGTGGAGAATTGCCCAAATTACTTGCATTAGTAGACCACAATACAACAGCGTTGATGGCAATCCATTTGGGGTTTTAGTCCAAATTTAGTAGGTAGCTAGTGCTGGATCCTTCCCCAAAACAGATTCAGAGGACTCAAAGTTTGGTCTGTAAATTGTTGTAGGTTTTTTCGGGTTATATGGCCGTGTTCTAGAAGCATTCTCTCCTGACGTTTTGCCTGCATCTATGGCAAGCTTCCTCTGAGGATGCTTGGCATAGATGCAGGTGAAACATCAGGAGAGAATGCCTCTAGAACATGGCCATATAGCCCGAAAAAAAACTATGACAACTCAGTGATTCCAGCCATGAAAGCCTTCAACAACACACTGAGTAAATTCATTGCCCCACCAGCCGCCTTCATTGCATACAAATTAAACATGCTACCCAATTAAAACTCTCCCAGTCCCATTGTCCTTGAAGATAATAAGCAATGATCCCAGAACAGTGACGTCATGGTCACTATTGCAGTATCATGCCACAGTGAAGTCACCTGTGTTGCATTTGAAGACTCAAATAAATAATACATTCAATGATATATCCTAAAAAGAGTGAAACGACAAGTGTGGGAGTATTACTTCTTTGTGGTGTAAATTTCCTAACCCCCTAGGCATCATGTTATGCTCGTTGGAGGAGTCTAGGAGTTCTAGTACCCAGTTGCAGGCTATTGTACCTACTAGCAGTTCAAGCTCACAAACAAGATTCCGGCAGATGGGCAGACAGACATAGACAGACATACTTGCAGGGTGGCTTTTTGGATTAGTTGAACAACACTGCCCTCTGCTGCTTAGAAAAGCGGTGATCATTTGGTGGCGAGAAGAGGGAAGCAATGCTCTAGGAATACACATGTGAGGTGAATCAATTAGGCTATTTGCGAGTTTTTATACATATATAGACACACAAGCACTGAACTGAACTAGCACATAAGTGCCGAGACTGTTGCCAGACCAGGCTGAGGCTGGCTGCCCCCAAACAGTGCCGCGTCGCCTATCCAGGAAGCATAATGAGCTAATGGAGATGATGCGGAAGGGATTTGATCGAGGTCTCTTTGGCTGTTTGTCAGAGTTCAGCTGCCAGTGCAGACCTGAACCAGCATCTGCCTAATGACCTGCTGAGAGATTCTGCTGATCTTGTCTTTGCAGCTCAGGGATAATGAGAAAGAAAGAGGACCGAGACAGACTTTCAATGAAGGCCAGCATCTTGAAATGCAGCCCACTTTTGGGTGGGTGGCTGGGTGGGGGGAGAGATTTTGTTACTCCCAGCAAATGCCAGTTTCAAAGCCGTTTGGTTTGCTTCCAAACTAGCTGGCATAATGATTTCCTTTGTCGTTGGCACTGGAGCGTCCTTAGGGAGTGTTCTTTTTTTCAAACATTTCTTTATACAGGCAGACAGATATGAGCTCACGTGGATTAAGGAAGATGAAGGCTCTTCTTGCTAATTTATTTGAAAATGAGGGCTGAAATACTTTGAACTTCTGTGTCAGCGCCTTTCGCTCAGGAATATTAAAGCGGCTTGCGAGGCAATTAGTTAATGAGTGAGCCAACCTCGAGGGTATTAGAGGAGAGTTTTGTTTCTCGGATGGGAAAAGCAAAGCCGGAAGAGAAAAGGGGAGAAACAGCATGGCAGCAAGAGCTATTTAAGAGAGGGGAGTTGTTCTTAAGGATGCTTGTGGCTCTAGGCATGTTGACTCAAAAGAAAATCCCACTGAGCTCAATGAAGACGTGTCCCCAAGTAAGTGTGCATAGGATGATGTAGCCTGTGAGCTACCGATATTGTGGCATCGACTATAACTCTTAAAAAGGATTGTCGAAGGCTTTCATGGCCGGAATCACTGGGTTGTTGTACAACACCTACAACAACTCTTGCAAAGGAATTTGTGCTGGGATTTACTCCACCACAGCACAGCAGAACCCGTTGCTGTATCTGCACAACAAGAATCCCCATCACTGGTCCAAGGGCCACATGAAAATCCCCAATGTGGTGGTTGTGACCCATATTAAAGTTTCCAATATTGTTTATTCATGCACAAAGACATAGGAATAGAGGCAGTCCCTGTGTTATGGACAAGACAGATTCTGTAGGTTTGTTCTTAAGTTGAATTTGTTTGTAAGTCAGAACAATACATGTTTTAAGTGTAATCCCAGCTACAAAATTGTGTTTGTTTTGGATAGCTTGGGAAGGATCAACACCCTGTAATGTTTGTTTTGCTGTGTAGGCCTTGTTCAGATTTTACCTCATTTCTGTCCCTGTGATGATTAGATTTTGAAAATTTGGGATTGTCATGGAAATAATAATTTGTAATAAAGCTTCAGTGAAGACACCTTTTTCTCATGATAACTCTTCCAGGAGTGAATTTTCCTTCCTAGAGGTAGATTTCCTTTCACTTCCTGTTGTCTCGCTCCCATTTGTAACATGGGGACTGCCTATATTATGCTTCCAAAAGCATCCAAGGCCAACATACTTGTGCAAAGTAAGATGGGTTTTCTATCCAACACCTTTTTGTGAAAAGAAACTGGCAGGACAGCGTGGCTCACAGTAGACCTGGAGAGTGGCAAAAAAGACCTCTGGATCGTGAGAAGTTGACCATCTTTGGTGAAGGAACTAATTATATGAGGGAAGATCTCTACGTGGGGCTGCCCTTGAAGACGGCCCGGAAGCTTCAGCTAGTCCAACGCGCGGCAGCCATGGTGTTAACGGGAGCAGGACGCAGAGAGCATACAACGCCCCTGCTGTCCCAGCTCCACTGGCTGCCGATTCGCTACCGGGCCCAATTTAAGGTGCTGGTATTATCCTACAAAGCCCTAAACGGTTCCGGCCCAAAATACCTTGCAGACCGCATCTCGGCCTATGAGCCCACGAGGGCCTTGAGATCATCCGGGGAGGCCCTTCTCTCGGTCCCGCCTGCCTCACAGGCACGGTTGGCGGGGACGAGAGAGCGGGCCTTCTCGGTGGTGGCCCCCCGGCTGTGGAACACCCTCCCTGTTGAAATTAGACAGGCGCCCTCCTTGTTGGCCTTTCGTAGGGGCCTGAAAACATGGCTCTTCGAGCAGGCCTTCAACTGAGAGTATCTTGAACGACACTGGAATGGACTAGGATTATGAAATTTGGCTATGACCCCAGGACTTGACGAAGCGGATTTTTTAGTATAAGTATATGTCATGTTGTATTGTCTGGTTTGTATTGTCTTGATTTATTGTACACTGTCCTTTTTTGTTGCTGTTCACCGCCCCGAGTCGCCCTCGGGCTGAGAGGGGCGGTCAATAAATGCAAAAAATAAATAAATAAATAAATAAATAAATAAGATTCAGTTTTCCTTTTCTCTGCATAGAATAGTATTGGTTTTGAAGGCAGAAAATGATGTTTCTACTAAAGATTTAAATCGCATTTCAAAGTTTGCTCCTGGAATATTTATTTTATATATTCACTATCTTGGTTTGTATTCTACTTTTCCTTCAATGAGCTTAAGGTAGTGTACACGGGTTTCCCACTCCTTATTACCACAATATCACTGTGAAATTTGTTATACTGAAAGAAAGTCACTGGTCCATGAGTTTCATCATGACCAAGGTATTTGAACTATGTTTTCACTGACCAGTCAGTCATTCTGATCAAAACACTTCAGTTAAAAAAAAATCACCAGAGCAAACTTCAGCTTTTCAATCTGTTAAAAAAAAAAAGGAACTGAGCAGGAAATTACGGCCCTATAGCATGTTTTCTCCAGGAAATGCTTTTAAAGAACTTGCTTTCAGATTGAATGGAAATCCACCTGCTACTAAGGAGACTGTCCAGCGCCTGAACCGGTGCTTGGCCGCTGTGACAGTCTGGATGAGGGCGAACAAAGTGAAATTGAATCTAGACAAGACAGAGGTACTCCTGGTCAGTCGCAAGGCTGAACAGGGCATAGGGTTATAGCCTGTGTTGGATGGGGTCGCACTCCCCCTGAAGACGCAGGTTCGCAGCTTGGGTGTGACCCTGGACTCATCGCTGAGCCTGGAACCCCAGGTTTCAGTGGTGACCAGGGGAGCATTTGCACAGTTAAAGCTTGTGCGCCAGCTGCACCCATACCTTGGTAAGTCTGACTTGGCCACGGTAGTCCACACTGTGGTTACATCCCGTTTAGACTACTGCAACGCTCTCTATGTGGAGTTGCCTTTGAAGACAGCTCGGAAGCTCCAACTAGTCCAATGCTTGGCAGCCATGATTTTAACAGGAGCGGAGCGCAGGGAGCATACAACCACCCTGTTGCGCCAACTCCACTGGCTACCGAACTGCTACCGGGCTCAATTCAAAGTGCTGGCATTGGCCTTTAAAGCCCTAAACGGTTCCGGCCCAAGCTACCTATCCGATCGCATCTCTGCCTATGAACCCACCAGGACTTTGAGATCTTCTGGGGAGGCCCTGCTCTCGATCCCACCTGCTTCTGAGAGATAGGGCCTTCTCAGTGGTGGCTCCTCGGCTGTGGAACGCCCTTCCTACGGACATTAGACTAGCACCATCTCTAATGGTATTCCGCAAAAAAGTGAAGACCTGGCTGTTTGAGCAGGCGTTCGAATACTTAGTGCAATGATTGGTTAATGAACACTGGAATGGAACAATGGATGACGAATCTGGAACATGTTTTTGATGATGAGACGACAGTGAATTGGTATTGTAGTAACTGTTTATTAATTGTGTAATGTGTTAGGTTGTTAACTGTTTTTATACTGTAGCACTGAATTTTTGCTGTTCATATTTGTTGTGAACCGCTGTGAGTCGCCTTCGAGCTGAGAACAGCGGTATATAAGTAAGGTAAATAAATAAATAAATAAATAAATAAATAAATAAATGTGGTATGCCCAATTTATTCTTTATGTTCTTTTCCTTCTTTGCATGTGTTTATGAATATTTTATAAACCAGTTGGATCTGGGAACTTTAAAGTGATATATTTTTATTAAAAATGCAAAAAAGGCAGTGGTCCTTTGTGGTACTAGGATAACACACATGAACAGAGAGAGAGAGAAAAGTGGGGAGAAAGACTATTGTACTAATATGGCTCACACTGAAATCTGAGTTTTCATTAGCATGGATTAAGATCTCACCACCAACAGCAGGAATAAGGAAGGCCTGCATGTTGAGATGATACTAGGCTGCAATTCCCATCTTCTATCATCACTCTATGTTCTGGCTGCCCTAATCAAAATAATGGTTAAAGAAAATGGGAGGCTGAGGCCACATTTCCCAACCTAGGTTTACAGGAATGTGGGAAAACAACTTGCTCACAGGCTTGTACCTATTTTTCCCACCATGACATACACTGAGCAATACCAAACAATGAGCTTTTATAGTGTGCTTGCAAACAATCATTTTTCATAGCCTAGAAAGTGTACCAGTCATATTGATTTGCATCTTGCTGCAGCCTCACATCAAACTGTTTTATAGCACTTCAAACTGTTCCCCGAAACATCTCAAATTAGTCCCTAAAAGCAAGATTCCTTGAGGGGAAGGGGGTAAGGGGCTGAATATCTACTAGATATGGTTGTGTGACACACAGCAGTTTCATGTGTGTGTTTAATACATCTGTTTTTAAGCATAGTAAGTGTGTGAAATGATGAGTGACTGGTAGTTTCCATGCCATGGAGCTGCTGAATCTGTTTTGAGCAGGGCTATACAGTGCTGAACCCAAGCCTCAAAACAGGTTGCATTGTTGCTCTGCTTTGAAGAGGGGTGTGAGGAACCTGGCGCCCCATGCCCTGCATCAGCCAGCTCCAGCCGAGAGCAATCAGATCGGGGGAAGCATGAGCACCGGCTTCCCCCCATGGATTGCAATGGCAACATGGGAGCCTCCTGTGTTGCCCTGGTGGTGGCATGTGTTGGCTCTGTCCTCCTTTACCTATGGAGCTGTGCCAGTGTCCTGTGTTGGGAGCTGGCCAGCTTGGTGGGCGACCAAGGCTAAATCAGTGCATGCTACCAAATTTAGCATTCTGTGAAGAGGTCATAATAAGCCTCAGAGGGGATTTGACATGACGCTGCTCAACTACCACTGCGCAGAGGTAGCCCTGAACCTGATGGAGGAGTGGCCAATTAAAGTTGCCTCTTCATTTTCCTTTCTTTCACAACCAGCTGTGGAAATTTGAATAAAAATAAAAATGAAGATTAATGAAGGGGGAAAAAGTCTGAGCAGACTCTAGGTGACCCTCTAGTGTAGTACTATGCCAGTAGCTGCAATTTTTTTTCTAGGGCTACACAGCAGTGACATGAGAAGAAAAACAAAGTCTCCAGATTCCAAGCAACCTGTTTCTTCACTGACTTCCTACCTTTGTGGCTATTGGACCTGTGGGGTTTTTTCTGCCACGGTCATGTGCACCAGTGTGTTGTGCCAACAAGATTCTGACCATAGATAGATTCCAAGGTCACAAGACCCTACCCTGCCTTCAGAGAAACAGCAGAGAGGCAGCCACACAAGTGCACACATTCATGATTTTCTTTCTGTTTCAAGGCCTTGTAAATGCATTCCAATATCTCACCACCATCCTGTCTTCCAGAGGATTGATTGGTAAACATTCAGATTGATCTAAGATGAGACATTGACTTGATATAAGAGCTAATGAGGTTGAAAGGCACAAATGCCTTCCTAAAGAACAAGATAGGAGCCATGACTCCTTCTTGGTTTATCACTCTCCCTTCCCTTCTGATAAGAACGGATGGACTTGCAGAAACATGATGGGGCTCTTCTAAAAAAGAAGCAAACTGACAGGTGGACACATGGAACGGGGAGGAAAGCCAAAGAATTAGCATGGTAGTCATTACCAAAATGACTGCACTTCTGTTACTATGAAAAATCTGGATCTCTTGGCTGGGTTCCTACATCACATCGGCACAGCATAAATATCCACTGGCAGAGTTACATTATGCTTATATTGCACAGCCCCTATATTGAATACCAACATTGCCCAACATATGTGGACAAATAGTCAATGTACTTGGCTGACATCCCATTACACAATTGCACTTGCTGTAGCACTTAAAGAAAACATGTACCAATTTATTTATTATTTATTTATTTGCTTTATTTCTATACCGCATTTTTCAGCCTAATTAGGCGACTCAATGCGGTTTATTTGTTCATAGGGCGTTGTTTGGTGTGGTCCTGTTTGTCTTGATGGTTGCTGCGCACTTTGTACTGCTTTCCAAAACTTTAGTAAGTAATATAGTTACTTGTTTCAATAAAATGTCATTTTATATGCCTTTCATCCCATTAGAAACCTATGTAAGTGTTCCTTGTATGGCACAGCTAACCATATGTATGTCACTAAGAGGATGTCCAGCATATAAAAATCCTATAAATGTGTACATCGTTTTGAAAAAAGCAGTCATTAAAAGTTATATACTTCTGGTTCAACTGCTGTGCAGTTCCTATACTTACAGCAGAGTTTTCCACATTGTGTATCACAACACGTTAGTGTGCCAGCTGCAGTGTCTAGATATTTCATGCAAACGAAAAGAGAAATGACAAAAATCTTGGAAATGTATGCTATTATAAACCCCTGTGCCGGCAGGACTGAAGACCAACAGGTTGCAGATTCGAATCCAGGGAGAGGCGGATGAGCTCCCTCTATCAGCTCCAGCTTCTCATGCGGGGACATGAGAGAAGCCTCCCACAAGGATGATAAAAACATCAAATAATCCGGGCGTTCCCTGGGCAACGTCCTTGCAGACGGCCAATTCTCTCACACCAGAAGCCACTTGCAGTTTCCCAAGTCACTCCTGACACAACCAAAACAAAATCTTACCGATAATATATATATATATATATATATATATATATATATGAAAGGTTTTCATGACATATGTTGTGTCCCCATATATTTTGTTATTACAATTTATGGATGTGTCCATATAGCTTATAAGTTTTGCTAGTAACACTGAATTACTGTGTTGTGAAATGATTTATGTCGTAAAAAGTGTGTCATCAACATGAAATGTTTGGAAAGCTCTGCAACAGCTACAATGTATTAGTGTGTTGCACAGATGTAATGAGAAACCTCTGAGTCTGTATGAAATAAGCAATAGATCATATATGTTTAAATAAATAAATGAAAGGTTTTCATGAGACATGTTATTTTTTCATACACTTCATTATTACAATGTATATATATATATGTCTGTATCTTTTATAAGGTGTTGATTTAACCTCTGGTTTGCTTTAAAACTGAATTACTGTGTTGCGAAATGATGTATGTCTTTAAAGTGTTTAAAGTGTTTCACTAACATAATATAAATAAATAAAACTTTATATACCGCTCTATCTCCCCAAGGGGGACTCAGAGCGGTTTCCAAGTAACATAATCGAAACATACAAAATAAACAGCATAACATAAAATTAACAAAACAACATAAGCATAAAATTATCACAATAACACATGTATATTAAAAAATAATCCTGCCTATTCAGAACAATTAAAAAGCCGGGCCAAGGCTAGTGCAAACTCAGGCTAGCACAGGCCCGAAGCCAGGATTTTGATTCGGGGGGGGGGGGGGGGGGCTGAGGATCGACCCTAGCAAACCTTTTGTATCATTATCCCAATACCCCCATGCATTTGGGATATATTGAGCATGGTGGTCAGATCATATGAATAAACATAACAGTTTAAATAATGTACCAGTAAGGCCTTCTTGCGGACCACCCTGAGACTTTCGGGGGGGCTGAAGCCCCTAAAGCCCTCCCTCCCTGGCTACATGCCTGGGCTAACAGCTATATGGCATATATTGAGCATGGTGATCAGATCATGATATGAATAAACATTATATGCATACATAAACATTAAAAACATTTGTCTCAATATTAAAATACACTGTTTAAATACTTTGGATTACATCAGGGTAAATTATTATTAATGAGGAGATGCATTTTCCTTCAGCTACTATAGAAGCTGCAGGAAGAAAGAAAAACTTGAAGAGGTGGCAGATGATTCTGGTGAATGAATTTGTTTGTTCCTTATGAGCCCTACACCACTACATCTTTACTCATGAGGAAATATCACAGCATGCTACATAGGGAAAATTTAAATTGGAATGCTTTTTTCCAAGCACATCCTAGACAAGTCTTTGAATGGAAGACTATCAGCCTCTTCATGGATAGGCTACAGTCCCACATCAGATCTGATGTCTAGGAAGAAAAACATAAAGCCCCTCTTTAAATATGGAGCTTGCATAATAAAATCCAGAAACAGAAGACTACTCTTGGGATGTTGCACAAATTACACCAGCTGTTCGGAGGAAATAGGCAGGAGGTGCAGCCAAATGCTCTAAAAGGTTGCCTACTCTCTCAGATCCCATTGGAATTGCTTGGAACAGCAATGATCCCATTTTCTAACTTGTGCAGCTTATTAGTTTAAAAAATGGAAATTCTCCCCATTCAAATAGGTGTGAGTGTTGTTCCAAGACCCAGTTGCCCTGGGGTTCTTTAAAATGTCTGAAATGTCTTCTACCGCCCCCCTGCCCTCCCCCCTCCCCATATCTAATAACTCTCTGGGTGAAAGTAATACAAACAAAATCCATGTGAACTAAATCACAGCATTAAGGAATCAATTAAAAACAATTAAGAGAACCAGAAGGCAAAACAAGCAACAAAAAGGAAATAAACGTCTAAATAGGCTCACTGAATCAGCTGATTACTGCTAAACCAACACTTAGGTAAATCCCATTGAGTCAATGAGTCTGTGTCTAGTTGGTGCTGAAAGTCACACAATAGTTGCAGAAATAAAAGAGTATTAAAAAGTCCGGTAGGATAAAAGGGTCTTTGCCCGAAGGCAAACATATAACAAACTAAGAAGTATTATTCCATAATCTCTCTCTGTCTGTACTTTAACTAATGCCCCTTCCCCATAGTTGCATAAAATCCCACATCTGCTTTGAACTGGAATATATGGCAGTGCGGACTCAGATAACCCAATTCAAAGCAGATATTGTGGGATTTTCTTCCTTGATATTCTGGGATATAGGAGTGTGTGGAAGGGCCCTGAGGCTTCTTTTGAACTACATCTAAGGGTCCTTCCACACAGCCCTATGTCCCATTATATCAAGGCAGAAAGTCCCACAATATCTGCTTTGAACTGGATTATCGGAGTCCACAGTCAGATAATGTGGGATTTTCTGTCTTCATATTCTGGGATAAAGCGCTGTGTGGCAGGCCCTAAGGCTACCTGTGGGGGTCTCTGTCCACATCTCTGGGCTGGGTAGAAATGTCCCACAAATTTTGATCATTTAGGTAATGTGGCATTAGACCATAAGCGTCCTTCAGAACATCCGTGAAGACATCAAACTACAAGAGGAAACATGTTGCTGGATCAGATCAGTGGGCCCTTCCACACAGCCATATAACCCAGAATATCAAGGCAGAAAATCCCATAATATTTGCTTTGAACTGGGTTATCATAGGGCCCTTCCACACAGCCATATAATCCAGAATATCTACTGTGAATTGGGTTATCCGAGTCCACACTGCCATATATCCCAGTTCGAAGCAGAAAATGTGGGATTTTATTCTGCTGTGTGGAAAGGGCCATAGTCTTCCCTTGTTAAAGATCACAAAGTGGCCAAACAGTTGTATGTAAGGGCCCTTCCACACAGCCCTATATCCCAGAATATCAAGTCAGAAAATCCCACAATACCTGCTTTGAACTGGGCTATCTGAGTCCACACTGCTATATAGTCCAGTTCAAAGCAGTTAATGTGGGATTTTCTGCCGATATTCTGGGATATCGGGCTGTGTGGAAGGTCCCTAAGAAGCTCCTGGGTTTAAAGCACCATCTCTTTTCTTTGTAATGTTTATTGCATCTCCTTGATTAACTTGTCCAATCTCCTTTTAAACCAACTGAACTGGTGCCCATCACTAAAGCTTGTGGTCATGAAGCTGACCATTTAATAATACATTGTTTGAGAAATTGCTTCCTTTAATCTTTGATCTCCCACCACCCAACTTCAGTTGGTGTCTCCAGGCTCTAGTACTATGTTAGGGGTGCAGGAAGGACCAACCATGGTCCTCAAGTAATTAATATCCCTCAGTAATATCTTTCAGCTACTGTGGCCCCTGTTTATTTCCTCATCACTAGGTTGTTTCTACACTGGAGAAGTACAGCAGTTTGACACCACGTTGACTGCTATGGCTCTATTCGATGGAATTGATCCATGGAAATCCTCAGTTCTGAGATTTGTAGCTAAGCAAAATGTTTATCCTTTTCTGTAAAGAACCTAAGGGTTAAAAGACGTTCTGCAGAATGGATTTTTCACTGGTTAAATTACCAGAAATAGTGCCCTGACAAAATCAGCTTGAGAAAACACACACGTTTAAGCTTTGTAAAACCATGCCCTGTGGGAAAGCAGAGTTAAGAGGCCTCCTTAGAACCAAGTACTTCCATTTTGTTATTAATTCTCATTTCGATCCCCTCCTTTTAGCTAGGCTAAAGGGTCTGTATTAACATGTCAAAAAGCTAACTCAGTTCTCACTGGCCTTTACATAGGGCCCTTCCACACAGCCCTATATCCCAGAATATCAAGGCAGAAAAACCCACAATATCTGCTTTGAACTGGGCTAGCTGAGTCCACATTGCCATATATTCCAGTTCATAGCAGATATTGTGGGATTTTCTGCCTTGATATTCTGGGATACAGGGCTGTGTGGAAGGGACCATATACAAAGTAACTGCTTAAGGACAGAAACTTAAGGACAGAAGCAAATCATGCTGTATTGCAACTAAAGACTGTATGACGAAACAATTGTCCTTTGTTGTTGTTGTTGTTGTTGTTGTTATGATACTGTTTTTAGGATGATGATTCTTGCACATGCACTGTAATTACCATTAGCTTATCACAACATAAACTTATACATTTGCAAGAAACAAAAAAACAAAACCCTAATCAATAATCTGTTCCTCTTGAGCTATAAAGGAAGGTGGTCCATCTGCATTCTTGCCAAAATCAGAGGAAACACTTTGATTTATGGGCCATAAACCTCATCTGCTTGCTTGCCAGCCCTGAGATTCCAGTGCCTACCCCTACAGTACCACGAAGAAACAACAAATCCCAAAATTCCATAGGATGGAGCTATCGCAGTCAACATGGTGTCAAACAGTGTAATTTCTGCCTTTTGGTCTTCTGGTTCCTATGGGAGGAACTTCAGTCCTCAGCTTCTCCTTACCAAACCAACCATCACCTAGGAATTGAGTCACTGCTGCCATGGGGTGCAATGGGCTGGACTAGGAGTCTCATGCATGGTGCTAAATTCCTCAAATCATTCAACATCAGCCTGGAAGAACAGTGTGCTGTTGCAGCTGCTATACCATCACACAAGCAAACCAAGGACTCAAGGTTTTCCCAGAAATTCATAATTCCCTTCTGCCAGGAAGAGGCAAAGCAAAAGGAAAAACAGGGCCTTTTTCCTCTGAAACTCTCGCAATACCATATGAAGGTATTAAGAATAAGTAAGAAAAATCCAGCTCTGTTGCTGAACCTAATTGACTGCAAATTAGGAATCGAAGCACAGCATGAGTGGGAGACTACTTAGAAATATTTTAATTAACAAATAATACAACTAGATTTTCAGCCCTGAAGGCATGTAATGCTGGCTTAGGCATGAAGGGTTTATGCATATGAAATACTCATACATGAAGAAGCAGCCTGTGCCATTCATCTCAGGTCCTATCTATGGAGGAAGGAAGTGGGATAAAGGGGGGCTGGTTTGTACAGAATACGCACACTCCCACACACCCCCACTGGAGCGCACCTCTAACCAGATAACACATTTTTTAAAACTCACTGGAAAGTCATAAATTGGCAACTAAATGCATTGCAGCTGACTACTGTATGGTCACTGCAGAACAGGAATTTGGGAGCAACATGCACAGCATCCATAGAAACAGCGCCACAACTGGAATGTCCAGATACTGGAACCAGATGTGGCACTCTCAGGAGGGTAACATCCCTTTCCCCCGAGAAGAAATTGCTTTCCCTTTTTTGTTTTCTTCTTGCCATGATTCCCATCGCTAATTCTCATTCAGTGGGCTGCTTCTGTTGAGTGCATTTCTCCCAAAAAGGTAAGAAAAAAAACCTGTATCTTGGATCAGTTTGGCATGAGGAAAACTCTGTGGATGCCGAAGGACCTTCATGGTTCCCAGGCTCTTTGTGGGGACTCCCAGAAGTTGAACTGGGTCTCTTTAATTCATATTCTGAAGTGAAAGAAATCTTGGAATCTTAGTAGACCACAAATTGAACATGAACCAACAGTGTGGTGCATCAGCTAAAAAAGGCAATGGGATTTTGAGCTGCATCAAAAGAAGTATAGATCAAGGGAAGTAATGGTGACCTTCTATTTTGCTTTGGTCAGACCTCACCTGGGATGCTGTGTTCAATTCTGGGCACCATACTTTAAAAGAGATACTGACAAGCTGGAACATGTCCCTAAACCCCTCTGCAAAGCAGAACACCTCTGGTGGCCATGTGATGAGGTTGTAGGACTTGGATCAACAGGTTCAAATGACAGGAAAGGAGATTCCACCTGAATATTAGGATTAGGTCAGTGGTTCTCAGTCTGTGGGTCCCCTGATGTTTTGGTCTTCAACTCCCAGAAATCATAACAGCTGGTAAATTGGCTGGGATTTCTGGGAGTTGTAGGCCAAAACACATGGGGAACCACAGGTTGAGAACCATTTGCTGTAAGAGCTGTTCAGCAGTGGAACTCTCTTTCTTGGAGGCTTTTAAACAGAGGTTGGATGGCCATTGGTAGGGGATGCTCTAATTGTGCTTTTCTTGCATGACACGGGATTGGACTGGATGGCCTATGTGGTCTCTTTCAACTCAATGATTCTATGCATTAAGTGGCTGTATGGAATCAGCCTCAGTGGGGCATTAAATTTGCTCTAGATTTTACCTAAACCATCCAAGGTGCTGAGCCTATTTAAGAGACAAATATCAAAGATAGCTTAATTAAAGCTTGAATTCCATCTTTTCAGCAGAGAGGAAGGAGTAGAGAACCTTCTCTCACACAAAAACCTTGGAATGCTCTTTTGTTGCTGCTAGCAACTATAGAGAAAACCCATCTGCATGAAGTTAACAAGTACATGCAGAGGAGTCCACTTTTGAGAGGAATGCATTTAAGACCTTGGAAGTCATCCCTAGAAACCACATGGAAACCATTTTAGAGCTCTTGAGGAAGACCAAGGACTTTGGATAGGAGATATTCTCTCCTGACTAGTTGGATTCTTTGTGACCTAATAGATTAAATATAAGTAACAGTCAGCACACACCCTGTAAACTACCCTGAATTTCCTCTCAGAAGAGTGTCATGTCTGAAATATTTTTCTCTGCACCTCACATGTTTCTCCATCCTGTGTGTAAATGTTAACCAGCAGATGGAGTCACTATGTTAGGAAATACAGGAGCATCTCTTGGGCTAATCTACCAAACCTGCTGTGAGCTTATTGTATGTGATAAACAGGAAAGAAGCAATCCAACACAATCCAATCCTGTGAGTGCTTCAGAGGCTATTTTCTTCCAGAGGAACTTGTGGGACATTTCTCCATTTACACATTAGTATGCATAGAAATAATGAAGTGCAGATGTTGTTTAACATGTCTGCAATGGTTAAATTGATGTATCTTCACTAAACCACACTGCATTGAACTACTCATACATAGTGACAATTCATCATTCCCATGTCAGTGGAAAGGTAAATTTGCATGCCCTTGTTGATCAGGGGCAGTATCAGATAGCCATGTAAATGACTGTAGTTGTGAATTACACAGCAAAAGGGCCTCTTGCCCTTTCCCCTCCATCCCATGTACTTTCTGAATTCCTAATAGCCTAAAAATCTTCTAAACTACTATTCTTCTAAAGTAAATTCATTTATTACAACTATGCTTGAATTCCTGAAATACTTCTAAAGCAAATTCTTTTGTGTACTACAACTACATCTGAATTCCCGATAGACTAAAATTCTCCTTAAGCCCCAGTTTGCTAACTTGACAAGGAAAGGAATATTTTTAATTATGTACATTTCAAATTCACTTGAATCATACTGCTATTATAACTACAGAGAAACAACCCAGTCTGCTTATGCTGTCTACCGGCAAAGTGCATCTGATTGGGAATATACATCATTTTTGGAGAATTCACTTGGATCTATATATATTTAAAGTGTCTCCTACCTGTCTCACAATAGAGTACCCAAGGTGGTGGTGGTGGTGGTGGTGGTGATGATGCTTATTATTATTTGTACCCCACCACCATCTCCCTGAAGGGACTCGGGGCGGCTCACAAGGCACTCCAAAGTGCCGCACATAAAATAAACAATACATAGACATAAAAACAATGATAGTATGAGATTAAAACTGTGAACACCCATAAAATATCACATAATAAAATATTAACCTTCATAAAATGTAATCATAACTGTGGATAAAACTAGTTGTTTCCAGTTTAACGAGGCCAGTGACAAATGAAACAGCTACTAAAACCTCAGACTAACCATAAAAATCTACTCAATATCAAATGCTTGTTTTAAAAGCCATGTTCTTAGGCTGGATCAGAAAGCTTGGCGAGAGGGGGCTAACCTAATCTCTCTAGAGAGGGCATTCCAGAGCTGAGGGGCCACCACCAAGAAGGTCATCTCTCTCATTCCCACCAATCATGTATAAGCTTGGAAATTGGTAGATGTAGAGCCACCTTGGGTCCTGGGATAAGAGTGGGTAAATAATAATAATAATAATAATAATAATAATGCCAGTGTGAGTACTGTACCTTTACACTTATTTTAAAAAGAACCATCCCAAAGTGGTGAAAGGCCAGTGCTTAGTTCATCCCAGGCAAACCTAAAAGAAGCAATAACCCCATTAATCTCCACCATTGCACCGCTTCTGGCCTTTTTGAATGTCTGGACAGGAAATTGGCAGCAGCCAGGATCAGCTGGCTCTCGGAGGAGGCCTCTGATGCTTTCTGTGGAATGAGCCTCAGCACATCCACAGGCCATGTCAAAATCAATATTTTTTAACCCCAAAACTTGCCCTTGCCTTATACATGAGGTTGACTCATACATGATAAATATATATAATAGGTTAAAAGACTGCTTCTTGCTTGAACACCATGAGGGCAGAGACAAAGAAGCAAGGGTAATTACTCAGTAATTACAATGGTGGGGGGACAATTATTCAGGCTGTCTAACATTCAGCTGTTTCCTTTTGCTTACTGAAGCACCTTAAAAACACACACAAACTTGTATTTGAATGTGTGTGTTTATATAAGAATAGAATAACAGAGTTGGAAGAGACAACATGGGCCGTCTAGTCCAACCCATTGCCATACAGGAAAGCATCTCCTAGGTGATTGTTTTACTCATTCCTTATATTTGTTTTTCCTTCTCAAGTGTTCAAGGTAGCATGCAGAGCTCTCACCCACATTTTTACCTTAACATCTGTATCAGATATATTATCTTGTGCTTCAGCAGGTAACAGTGATAGGATCTCAGCACTGGGGCAGGGAAGAGTCCTTTCCCCAGAAATAAGCAAAGATATTTTGTGCCTGGGGCACCAAATCTAAACAGTACCCCCTACTCAGCATACCGACAAAGAAAATAGCAGATAAAATCTGTACCTAACGAGGCCATCTGCCTGAACCACTGAATTGTAGGGCCAGATGTCAAGTCTTGCTATGATACATGAGAACAGTCATGAATGAGTAATATAGATAACACCCCTTGGGCTAGAACAGCGTTTCTCAACCTAGGGGTCTGGACCACTGGGGGAGTCGCAAGGGGTTTTTAGAGGGGTCAGCAAAGACCATTAGAAAAAACAATATTTCCTGTTGGTCAAGAGGGTTATGCCGGAATCACTGGGTTGTTGTAGGTTTTTTCGGGCTGTATGGCCATGGTCTAGCACACCTAGCTCCAGCAGAGAAGAGTCCTTTGTCTCACCCTGGTCATTCCACAGATATATAAACCCTTTCGCCTAGTTCCAACAGACCTCACTACCTCTAAGGATGCTTGCCAAAGTGCAGGCGAAACGTCAGGAGAGAATGGCCATACAGCCCGAAAAAACCTACAACAACCCATGGATTCAGAATGCTCTTTGATTCTAGGTGAACTATAAATCCCAGGAACTACAACTCCCAAATGTCAAGGTCTATTTCCCCCAAAATCCACTGGTGTTCACATTTGGGCATATTTGTACCATGTTTGGTCCAGATCCATCATTGTTTGAGTCCACAGTGCTTTTTGGATGTAGGTGAACTACAACCCTAAAACTCAAGATCAATTATCATCAAATCCTTCCAGTATTTTCTGTTGATCATGAGAGTTCTGTGTGCCAAGCTTGGTTCAATTCCATTATTGGTGGAGTTCAGAGTGCTGTTTGATTGTTGGTGAACTATAAATCCCAGCAACTACAACTCCCAAATGACAAAATCAACACCCCCCCCCCCCAACCCCACCAGTATTCACATTTGGATGTATTGGGTATTTGTGCCAAATTTGGTCCAGTGAATGAAAATAAATCCTGCATATCAGATATTTACATTAAATTCATAACAGTAACAAAATTACAGTTATGAAGTAGCAATGAAAATAATTTTATGGTTGGAGGTCACCACAACATGAGGAACTGCACTAAGGGGTTGCACCATTAGGAAAGTTGAGAACCACTGGGTTAAAAGGACCATTTATGCTAAAAAGCAGTCTTATTGTTCAGAAAGCAAAACTTTGTCATCCAAAATAGAACATTCCCAAGCCTACTGTCATTAGCAATTCATACAACTTCTATAGGTAAACAGTTCATTGAATTGTCCATATGAATATGATTACTGCATTGGCAAACCATAAGATTACTGTTAGACCGCCAAGGATAAATGTGGTTTTATAACTATCTCTATCTATATTCCAACCACTCATATAAGCTATGATGCATCTGGGCACTTAACGCATGACTGGCTGTACCTGCAGTGTAATTATAATTCAACCTTGTTTTGACAGCTGAATAAGGATTTCAATGCTGCTGTATCATACCCTATTGTGCCGCCCCATATTCATCTGATAAAGCTAGGAGACTGATAAAAATTGACAAAGTCTCATGAATGATTTGGAAGAATAACAAGGACAGGTATGGGACAGTTATAATATGTAATGTTCCTTACAGCAATAGGTTTTACTTTTTGCTTCAAGAAGTTTTGAAATATTTCAGATTTAATTCATATGATTTAACTTTTTCTGGGACTGTAGCCTTATTTCTACACCAAAATGTCTCAGCTCTGTGACTTTTTTCAAATATGGAGGAGAAAATATTAAATACGGCATCCTATAACCAAGATGATGTAAGAGAGGGGTTGCCTTATTTATTCATACTTAGTGTAACCAGGATCCTTGGAGGAGGTTCACACAGAATCATAGGGCTGGGAGACCACAAAAGCCATCTTATTGAATCCCTACACAACCAAAGGATTCCTAACAGATGGCCATCCAACCTGTTTAAAAACCTTAGAGAAGGAGAGTCCATCACACTCCAAGACAACATATTCATAGAAGCATTGAATCATAGAGTTGGAAGAGACCTCATGGGCCTCGTGGGCCACCCACCACCCCCGCCAAGAAGCAGGAAGATCCATTCAAAGCACCCCCAACAGATGGCCATCCAGCCTCTGTTTAAAAGCCTCCATAGAAGGAGCCTCTAGCACACTCCAGGGCAAAGAGTTCCACTGCTGAAAAGCTCTCACAGTCAGGAAGTTCTTCCTCATGTTCAGGTGGAATCTCCTTTCCTGTAAGTTGAAGCCATTGTTCCGAGTCCTAGTTTCCAGGGCAGCAAAAAACAAGCTTGTTCCCTCGTCACTGACTTCCCCTTACATATTTATACATGGCTATCATGTCTCCTCTCAGCCTTCTCTTCTGCAAGCTAAACATGCCCAGCTCTTTAAGCCACTCCTCATTGGGCTTGTTCTCCAGACCCTTGATCATTCCACTCTCAAACATCTCTTAATGTCGGAAGGTTATTCCTAATGTTTAGATAAATCTCTTTTCCTGTAGTTTAAATCCATTGTGCCTTGTCCTGTACCCAGGATGCTTTGAGAAGTTTCAAATGAAGTTCATCTCTTCCTCAGCTAAGTTGCATCTGGAGATGTTTCCTAGTGACGCTAAGCTTCCTTGATGAGCACTCTTCTCCCATTCCCCTTTCTAGAAAGCTTTTTGTGTGCCTTCAAGTCATTTCCAAATTGTTGTGAACCTATCACATACTTTTCTACGGCAGAGCGTATGTGATTCTCTCAAGGCCACCCTAATGGGCTTCCATGGCTGAGTGGGAAATCAAACCCCAGTCCTCAGAGTCATATTCCAGCAGTCAAACCACTACACCATACTGGCTACCTAATTCTTGGTTCCTGTCCACATTCCAGGGCGAGATCCTTTTGCCACTCCAAACATTCTGAAGTTGCAACTCCAAGTATTCCTTAACAGTATCTAGGGGGCAATGGCACTAGATAATCTGAAGGGCTGCATTATTCTCAGCCCTGAATTACACTTCCTTTGCTGTGAAACTACAGTAGAAATGATCAACATTTAAAAACTTACTGAATTAAGAATAGTCCCTCATAGTGATTCCGTAGCCCTGCACTCTGATATATTTGATTCTCTGCAGAGGAACAAAAGCACAGATAGAGTTAAACTTCTTATAGAAGTCTGGACTAACACCTAGAGCAAATACACCACCTCACTGCCATGGAAACCATCAGCTACCACCAGTTTTTTCTACCCTTTTCTGCCACTGGTTGTCCATTTCTCCTAAATGACCAGTGGCCACTACTTTCAAATTCTGCTTTTCTCTTTTTCTCCACATTTAAGTCAGGTAGATAAAAATGCATCTCTTTCCTTAAAGGCAGAAGTTTTTAATGCTCCAACATTCCTGGAATGATTCCCACAAAGAAACTATCTCTGAACATCCTGAACATCCAGTGTTGTTAGCATTAACCACCATCCCACAAAGGATGTGGCTAGCATTGCTTAGATTATATGCATAATCTTAATATTTCAGCAATAGTATCCCTCAGGGTATAAAGAATTGCCATGAAATTATAAATACAGTGTGAAAAGAAGCTCGCCATGCCACTATTTTTCTGTAGTGGTGTGAGGCAAGAGACCGTGCTGTTGGCAGCAGTGTAACTGGTAAGATAATAATAATAACACTTTATTTATATTCTGCCCTATCTCCCCAAGAGGACTCGGGGCATATCACAGTACACATAAACCACAAACATTAAATGGCTGGATAGACAAAACAGAGACAGACAGAACAGAAAGAAAGAATGTTGTGTCGATGTCCAGCTTTTTGGCGCCTTGGAGGTTGTGCCACGGGGGTGCTGTCGCTCCATCCTCTATGATGAAGAGCCATCAGAACTTCCTCCTTCCTTTTGGTCACCAGGCATTTTCTGATCTTTTTCTTTATGATGTTGTAAAATACCTCCCCCGCTTGTTTTAGTGGTACCTAATTTCTCTACTTACAGCTCAAGCTGTTTTTGAACTGCTTAGGTCAACAGTAAGCTGGGCTGACAGTCAGGAGCTCACAGCGACCCCGGTCTTCAAACTCGCAACCTTTTGGTTGGTAGATCTTATCATTGCTGGTGGTTTGCCAGTTGTGCGAAAGCCTGGCCCCCATAGAAGATCTTTTATGCCAGATAGGCTTTTGTTGAAGAGCCATGGTAAATGGGCCAAACAGTTACTGGGTGGCAGAACTAGTGAGAGGGTGACCATGGCAGAGGATCTTTCAGAGACAACAGCAGTAACAACATAGCTAACTCTTTCAGAACTGGATGTTTGATGTTTCACCATCCTTGTGGGAGGCTTCTCTCATGTCCCTTCATGGGGAACTGGCATTGACAGAGGAAGCTCAACCCGCTCTCCCCAGATTTGAACCGCTGACCTGTCGGTCAACAGTCCTGCAGGCACAAGGGTTTAACTCATTACAACACCAGGAGCTCCCACCATTTGATGAACCATGATGGAAATTAATTTATTTGAGATGTGATCCTGGAGAATAGTTCTACGGATACTGTGGACAGCAAAAAAGACAAATAATTGACTCCTAGAGCAAATCTAGGGAATAGTTCTATGGATACTGTGGAGTGCTAAAAAGACAAATAAGTGGGCCCTAGAGCACATCAAGCCTGAATTTACCATAGAAGTCAAGGTGACAAAGTTGAAACACTTCTATCATGAGAAGGCTTAACTCACTAGAGATGACAATAATGCTTTAAAAGGTAGAAGGCAGTGGGTGCAATGAAGATTGCATTTCAGATGGATAGACTTAGCCAAGGAAGTCATAATTGCCTGAAAGACCTAAGGAATTGTTGATGATAGGGTGACTTGGAGGCCTCTCATTCATGGGATCATCATAAATCAAAGTTGATCTGATGCCAGTTAACAACAAGAATCAGTACTAGATCCATACTGATTTTACTACCTTGGAACCAAGGCAGTTTGCAGGAGTAAAGATACTAGTGTTGTCAAAGGCTTTCATGGCCAGAATCACTGGGTTACTGTGAGTTTTCCGGGCTGTATGGCCATGTTCCAGAAGCATTCTTTCCTGACATTTCATCTACATTTATGGCAGGCATCCTCAGAGGTTGTACTTGTCTTCCTCTTCAAGGATGAGGTTGGCTGATCTCTAAAGATCTCCCTCTTCTCTATCTTTAGCAATGCTCCAGAGCAATGGTTCTTAGCTCTTCTCTTCCCACTCAGCAATTACTGTCTCAAAAAGTATTTGTGCTACTGCAACAAGAAGATTGCACATTCTGCAAGGATATTTATTTGTTTACAGGAATTCTGTTATTGCTTTTATTATTTATAGCACATTTTAAGGACATAAAAAGGCTGGAACATTTTGGAGAATCGTCACAAACCTAAATAATAACTGTATCTGTAGCTGAGAATTTTAATAATGCTGCCGGGTATACATGTTATTGTTACAGTAATAGTAAAACAAAAGGATAATAAATGGTTCAAATGGAGTAATTTTATTGATGATACTTTGTATTGCTACTAGGCCTGGGTAACAACAGAAAAATTTGTTTCTAAAATCGATTTGTATTTGGGTTTTTTTTTGTTTTGATATTTAAAATAATTACAAAATTTTCCCTTAAAAAAGTTCGGTATTTACGAAATTTCGTTAATATTAACTAATCAATTCGTTAAAATGGCAGACGCGGTTGCGCAACGTGAAAATAATAGTTTTAAATAATAGTTTTAACCTCGGAGAAGGAAAGAGGGGGGAAAGAGAGAGAGAGGAGGG
Source organism: Anolis sagrei (assembly GCF_037176765.1). Classification (NCBI taxonomy): domain Eukaryota; kingdom Metazoa; phylum Chordata; class Lepidosauria; order Squamata; family Anolidae; genus Anolis; species Anolis sagrei. The sequence goes on from NC_090022.1 coordinate 142,893,379, forward strand.
GTGAAACAAACCACTTTCTGCCTTCGTGAATGTAAGGGACAGTGAAAGCAGTACTGAAAGATGGCCATCCATTCTTAATAATAATAATAATAATAATAAATATAATTAATATAATAGTTTTAACCTGGAGAAGGAAAGGGGGGGAAGGAGAGAGAGAGGAGGGTGGGTGAGATCTCTATTCTGGTTTGACAATGCTTCTTCTCAATAATAATAATAATAATAATAATAATAATAACAAACCACTTTCTGCCTTCGTGAATGTAAGGGACAGTGAAAGCAGTACTGAAAGATGGCCATCCATTCTTAATAATAATAATAATAATAATAATAATAATAAATATAATTAATATAATAGTTTTAACCTGGAGAAGGAAAGCGGTTAGGCAGGCAGCAGGCAGGTCTCTGAGTGCTGCACTGCTGTGTCTCTTTGCCCAATGCACGCAGGCCAGAGTGAGGAACGAGGTGAGGTGACGACAGGAGGAGAGGAGAATTTGATCCATTTAAGCAGAGGCCAGGGACCCGGAAGTGGGGTAAATGCCGACCGCTTGCAACCAGGGAGAGGGGAGGGAAACAACTATAAAACTTGCACCAGACACATACGGAAATAATAACGAAACAATAACAAAACAATTACGAAATAGCTTTAAAAATTCGTTTTGTTTTTTAGTTGCTCCTGGATGGTTTGTTATTGCTTCGTTTACCCAAAAAATAACGATTAACGAATTACGAAATTAACGAACGAAACCGCCCAGCCCTAATTGCTACTATGACTACTATGTCACACAAGAAATATACTTTTTTTACACTGTTGTCTGAACATACACTTTAGTGAGAAAATGACTTGTAGATCCCAAATAGTCTCAATTTCATCTCCTGCAACTCTCAATCATGTTAAACAAATGCACTGAAATTCTAAGGAAGTTTACTCGAAAGTGCCATTGTGTTCAATGGGGGCACCCTCCTAAGAGTTGTGGGTACAATACAACTTTGTCCTTGAAGATTTTGTTTTCCTCTTGCCCTTCATTCATCTCACATATTAAAACAGAACTGCAGATTAATTTTTGATTTTGTGACACAATTGTGTCCATCAATCATACCTGCATTCAGCAGTAGCTGGCAATCATGCTTTAGAGCAGTGTTTCTACAAGTTGGTTAGCTCTGTTCACAAGCACTCATGTCTTGTTAATGGCCCACCTAGAATTTTGTAAAAATCCAGTCCAATGGCATAAGCCTTTGTATGCACTGTGTAATTCATTTGGACAGTATACATTAATCTCAGTTCAAGCTTGGATTGGCTACATGAATCACACTGCAATCTTTGGGGTTCACATCATAGTGTTCTTAAAACTGATCACTTGCCCTGATCTCTGAATACACAGGAATCAGTATTCATAATGTAAGTTTTTTTTTTCCTGGAAGGAGTGGTAAGAAAGCAAAGCTTGAAAAATTTACTTTAGTGGGTTAAACAAAACTTTTTGTCCTATAGGGTTTGTTTTCTGGTTGCACGTGCACATACACACATGTATCCTGTGGATACCAAAGTCCATGAGTGCTCAAGTCCCATTATATGCAAACAGTGTAGTAAAATTGTGTCCCTTATATAAAATGGCAAAAAATCCTCTCTCTCTCTAGACAGACAGACAGACATTTCAAGCCATTGATATGGTGTTAGCAGAGTATAGTCGGGACGCAACGTGTAACAGAAGGAATTGTGAGATATCACACCTAAAGGAGCTAGGCCAGCAGGTAAAGTTACAAAAAGCTTTATTCAAAAGAACTACATAGCTGATAAGAAAGGAAACAATGGTGGTCCTACCTATAGCTAGTCTAAGCTCAATCTTCTGAGGACAAAGGAATGGAAAGTTCCAGGAAGGAGGCTGAGAACTTGAGTTTGGGGAGTTGCCCTGAGAATATCAGTCTACACATCAAAGGTGGGGGCAGGACAGATGGAGACAGGGAGAGAGTCAGTCTACCAACTTAGACCCTATCTACTTTTGATCCATTTCCTATCATGAGCACTGCTTTCTTATGTAGAGCATAATTGAATTCCAACATATGGAGAGGTGACTGTATATGCACAGCTTCTAGAATCCCCCATGCTGACTGGGGAATCCTGAGAGCTGCAGTTTAGGAAAGTAAGTTTTTCAAACTCATTTCAGAACTCATGTAAGGAGTTCTCAGGTTGACTTACATTTCTGGTAAATTCTACACCATAAGTGATTCCAAGTTATAAGCAATTAAATGTAATGAGCCTATGTACTTTAATTTTCAAAGTTCTTTACTTTAGAAAAACCATTTCACTTTACCACATAAATGACCAATTATGAAAGAGGGCACACCCTGCACAGTATCCCCTAATACACACTTTAAAATGTTTTATTTTACCCTAAAATGTCGTCTAAAGGACATGAGGACATTCTCGCCATGTTTTGAAGCCCAGGTGAGTCCTGTTTTAACAATGAGAAGTCAGTGGAAGCCCATTCCTATTCAAAAAAGCCCTCTCTCATTCCTCAGACATTGTGGAAATGGCTTCCACGCTCCCTGGATGGCATTTGGGGACACAAATTGACCCCTGAGGCCCAAAAAATGTTTGGACTTCTTATACAATTTTGTGAATGAAGCAAAGTGATTGCCCACTTTAGAGGAATTTTATTTTGTAGAAACACTCTTCCTTGTTCACAAAATTATATAAAACTCCAAAGTTTGTGGTCGTCTACTTGCAATCCTCTTATGTCTTCTCACATCTCATTTATTTTTGTTTCCGCACACAATGTGTAAAGGAGGAAATGGCAAAAGGGCTGTAACATGTCTTTCATTTGGTAGTGAAGGGAGGAAGACTTTCACCTGGAAGCGCCTTTCCCAGTTGATATTTTATTTATCCCACAGCAGTCTGTCATGCCATGGAACATTTCCATCTCGCATCCCACTGTCTGAAGCTGTATTCCCCTCTTCAACCTGCAGCACCAGAAATGCCAACTGTTTGCTAGAGATTTGCCCTCAACAATGTCCAAGACCTACATGTGAAATCTGCAAAAAAGATGGATAACAAAGCCTTCAGTGACTCTTGACTTATGGTTGTCCAAGGATGCCATCTGGCTTGAAACTAAGCAGCCAGCCTGGCTTCTTAGCAAAGCTTTGGTGTGCCAAAATCATCAGGTGCAGTGCTTTCACCCTGGAATGGAGTTAAATAATTACATCTAAAAATAAAGAAGTCTTAGTGTTTGAATCCAACCCAAGTTCCCAACAAGGGCTTCCTTTTCAGCCACGGCCATTACGTTAGTAGGACAAGTGACAGCAGATTAATCAATGTCATGCACTTTGAAGGATATAAGTTGAATCTCCAGGGGTGCATCTACAGTGCAAAATTAATGTAGTTTGAAACCACTTTGTCCATGCTCAGTGCTATGTAATAATGGAAGCTGTAGTTCATTGAGGCAGCAACACTCTTTGGCAGAGAAGGCAAAAGGATTCCAAAGCATTGAGGGATGGGAGTTCAAGAGGTGTCTACAGTGTACATGCTCCCTGGGATTTCCACTTTAAAGGACCAGGGAAGTGGGTTTCATTGCATGAAATCCTAGAAAGCCTCTGCCAAGGAGAGAAGACAATATTATGCAAAATGGAAAAAGAGTACATTGGTATAAAAATAATAGAAATAATGTATCTTGATAACTGGAACCAATGAGGTTCAGTGATTCAAGTATTGGACTAAACCATGGAAGCACACTGAGTGACCTTGGGCAAGTCACACTGTCTCAGACGAAGACAAATGGTAAACAATCCTCTGAGAAAATGTTGCTGAAAAAATCCTATGCATAGTTAGGTACAGTTACTGTACAGATGTTAGGAAATATTGCTCAAAAATGCATGTGTTTATGTGTATCATTACATGCGTATAGATTTTTTTAATTGCAGTTCTTTTTCATAAATATGCAAATAAAAATTAAAAATATTTAAATAAAAATATTGTGCTGGGTTCACTTTATGTTCACACTAAGTCAAAAAGGATTTGATGAAAGACAATAATTATGTATGCTGATGTATCTAATGTCTATCTAAGGCTGCTTTATCTAGGCATGTTGATGTGATAACATAATAAAAAGTGAAAGAAACTCACAATATTTTGCGTTCTTTCCTCCACCATACTGAGGCAGCAGACAAGAGTTTACGGGTAATTATAGTGAGTTACAGGTTTCTGGAGAAGGACTGCTGGTGAGCCCATGAGAAACAGTGAGAAGGAAGGCTGTCATTGCTACTGCAAAGCATGTGCCACCTGGTTAATGGTAGGACTGGCCCTTTTCACAGTCTTGTTTTGCTTCCAGAAGTCTAGCATTGTCCACATATGGTATCCACAAGGTTTAGTTCCAGGATCCCCTGTAAATACAAAAAGTGATGGCTGCTCAAGTTCCATTATATGCAATGGCCTTTATATAACATGGCAAAATCAAGGTTTGCTTATGGAATTTTCTTTAATATTTTCAAGCTGTAAATCCATGGATGCAGAAACTCACATTTAAAAGAAAAGATGGGGGAATGGAACTGAGACATTCAGAGGTCAAGTTCTCCACCTGTCCACAAAGGTCCCTTTTACACTGCCATATAATTCAGATTATCAAAGCGGACATTCCACATTATCTGCTTTGAACTGGATTATATGAGTCTACGCTGTCATATAATCCAGTTCAAAGCAGATAATCTGGATTTAATTTGACAGTGGAGAAGGTGCAAGAGTCCTGAACCGTCCTATGATTTGAAAATATGAGGGCAGAATTAAAAAGCATTGCCATGTTAATCTGGAATATCCATACATCTAAGAAAGTAGCCTCGACTATCCACATTTATGCAATCCATTTTTTTCTCAGTGAGTCTCTATATTCCAAATACATGTGTTTGTGTATGAATAGCATCATACATCACTCTTACCCACAAAACAAAGTTAAAGTAGTGTCTGTGCAACTGCAGAAGGGTTGCAAATTTCAAAGCTTTGGACATGTTGGTTGTCATTCAAAGTCATAAAGAATGTTACGGGTGAATCTGCACCATAACATTGATGCAGTTTGTCACCACTCTAAATGTCAGTGTATTACAAACTTTTCAACATCTTCCAAGGAGTTCTGGTGCCTCACCAAGTGACAATGCTGGTTGCTTCTGCTTCACCACACTAAAACAGTGGATGTGGCTCTTAATGAGACATGACGCATTATCACGGGGTGTCTGCGCCTTACACCACTGGAGAAATGACACTGTCTAGCCGGTATTGCACCACCTGACATCCGCTGGGAAGTGGCAGCCAATAGTGAAAGGACCAAGGCAGAGACATCTCCAGCTCATCCCCTGTTTGGGTATCAGCCAACACGTCAATGACCTAAATCCAGACATCGTTTTCTAAGATCTACAGAGACATTCGCTGGAACACCTCAGCAAGTGAGAATCTAAAAGTGGCAGGCTCAAACCCAGAACCTCAACCAATGGCTGATACCAAATGAGAAACTCCCCCCTGGGCACACAGAGGACTGGGCGACTTGGAAGGCGCTGAACAGACTGCGCTCTGGTACCACGAGATGCAGAGCCAACCTTAAGAAATGGGGCTACAAAGTGGAATCCTTGACATGCGATTGTGGAGAGGAGCAAACCACTGACCACCTGCTGCAATGCAACCTGAGCCCAGTCACATGCACAATGGAGGACCCTCTTGCAGCAACACCGGAGGCACTCCAAGTGGCCAGATACTGGTCAAAGGACATTTAATCAACTACCAAACTCACACATTTTGTATTTTCTCTGTTTGTTTGCTTTGTTCTGTTAGAAATGTAATATAATTGACTGGCTGCCCTGACACGAGAAATACTGTTTACCCACAAGCAGAAAGAAATTACATATATTAGAAATCAAAACTTTCTCATTATTTTCCAGATCAGCAGACTGGGCCACAGCAACGCGTGGCAGGGGAAGGCTAGCAAATAAATAAATAAACCGTGAGAGAGAAGGCTGCCAATGCTATTGCAAAGCACGTGCCACATGGCTAATGGTAGGGCTGGCCCTTTTCACATGGAGTTTGCTGAAGCACTAGCACGCCTTGGCAGAGAAGGCTACAGATCTTGTAAAACTACAACTCCCGGGATTCCCATAGCATTGAGCCCCAGCAGTTCAACTTTATTCATTGCACAGTGTAGATGCATCCTGAGCCGTGTTTGGCTGGGGGAGAAAGAGGAAGTCCCTCCTCTGCGTGGTCAGGGCTGCTGCGCCCCTTCTCTCTCCTCCTCTCCCTCTTTCTCTCTCTGTGTGTTTCTCTCTTGCGTTTCCCGGGGAGGATCCTCGGCCAGGAGCCCCACCTGGAGCTTCCCTCTGGCTCCTCCTCCTTGGAGCGGAGACGGAGCCTGGCTCCCAAACGGCAGGAGCCCGAGTCCAAGGAAGCAGCAGCAGGAGCAGGAGCAGGAGCAGCAGCGACTCCCGGGCCAAGTCCCTCTCTTTCTTTTGGGAGACCAGAACATGGCTTTCGGGAAGAGCCAGAAGGACCCCTTTGGTACCGCCGTGGGGCACCTGATCGGTAAGGATAAGCCCTCCTCTCTTCTTGCCAACGGAAGGGCATCTACACTGTAGAGTTAATACAGTTTGATTCCACTTGAACTGCTATGGAAGCATGAGGGTTGGGGAGAGGGATCCTTGGTAGGGAAAGCTAAGACTTTGTGAAACGACACCTCCCACTCTTCCATAGAATCCAGCCATGGCAAGGTAAAGTGGGGTCCAAGCCGTATTCATTGTACAGTGGAGATCAGGCATTGGCAAACTTCAGCCCTCCAGGTGTTTTGGACTTCAACTCCCACAATTCCTAACACCCAAGTTGGCCCATGCCTGGCATAGATGGACTTCGGGGTTGGGTTTGAATTGGAAAGGAAGCGAAAAGAACTTCAGTTGTCTCGACTCCAGGTTCAGGCTGTCCAGGAATGAAGCTTCTTTCCTTATGATATTTATATTATACTAGCCGTCGCCTGCCACACATTGCTGTGGCTCAGTCTGCTGATCTGGAAAATAAAGTAATGAGAAAGTGGGTTGTTGTAGGTTTTTTTGGGCTATATGGCCATGGTCTAGAGGCATTATCTCCTGATGTTTCGCCTGCATCTATGGCAAGCATCCTCAGAGGTAGTGAGGTCTGTTGGAACTAGTAAAACAGTTCCAACAGACCTCACTACCTCTGAGGATGCTTGCCATAGATGCAGGCGAAACGTCAGGAGAGAATGCCTCTAAAACATGGCCATACAGCCTGAAGAAACCTACAACAACCCAGTGATTCCGGCCATGAAAGCTTTTGACAATTTAATGAGAAAGTGTTGTTTCTAATATATGTAATTTCTTTATGCTTGTGGGTAAACAGTATTACCTCTGAGGATGCTTGCCATAGATGCAGGTGAAACATCAGGAGAGAATGCCTCTAGAACATGGCCTTATAGCCCGAAAAAATCTACAGCAACCCAGTATTTGATTACGTTTTCTTGCCCTGGTGAAGTGAGTTGGACTTGATGGCCTTAAGTATTTTGTATTGGTCATAGAGGTTCTTTGTGGGAAGTTTGCCCCAATTCTATTCTTCGTGGGGTTCAGAATGCTCTTTGATTGTAGGTGAACTATAAATCCCAGCAACTACAACTCCCAAATGACAAAATCAATTTTTTTAAATGAAGGGCATACATTGGGTTGCTAGGTGTCTTGTGTCCAAATTTGGCAACAATTCATTCAGTGGTTTTTGAGTTCCGTTAATCCCACGAACGAACATTACATTTTTATTTATATAGACTAGCTTGGGGACCAGCTATGCCTGGGTTATTTGAGTGTTGGGCCTGTGTACCAAGTTTGGCCCAGATCCATCATTGGTAGGGTTCACAATGCTTTCTGGATGCGAGGTGAACTACTGCTGATCGAATCCGGGGAGTTTGAATCTGGGGAGTGGGTGAGTTTCCACCTGTCAGCTCCAGCTTCTGCGGGGACATGAGAGCAGCCTCCCATAAAATGGTAAAACATCTGGGCATCCCCTGGGCAACATCCTTGCAGACAGCCAATTCTCTCACACCAGAAGCAACTTGCAGTTTCTCAATTCACTCCTGACACAAAAAACCCCAAACACATCAACAAAAGAATAAATAATAGAGGGGGGAAGGGATTAAAAGCTTGCTTGAAATCTCCAAGTACTTGCTCCCTTTAAGTTAAGACTTTCTCCTGGCCATTGGGTTGGACCTATGGTGTATCTAGTACATTGTAGAATCCATGCAGTTTGACACCAATTATTTATTTATTTATTTACTATACTTGTATACTGCTTTTCTCAGCCTATCGACGACTCAAGGCAGTTCTGCCAAAGAGCGCTGGTCCCTTACCAAACTACAACTACCGTGGAATCCTGGTAGTTGTAATTTTGTAAGGGACCAGCACTCTTTGACAGAGAAGGCAAAAGACCTTATAAAACTACAGCTTCCATGATTCCACAGCACTGGCTGCTTCTACATTGTAGAAATCATGGAGTTTGATGTCGCTTTAACTATCATGGCTCAGTGCTATGGACGCATGGCAGAGAAGGCTAAAGACCTTGTCAAACTACAACTCCCATGATTCCATAACATTGAACTGTGTTGGTTAAAGTAGTGTCTAACTGCATTGATTCTACTGTGTAGCTGTAGCCCTAGAATTATAGAGTTGGAAGAGGTCACAAGGGCCATCAATCAGGCAAGAAAACACAACCAAAGCCCTCCCAACAGATGGCCATCCAGCCACAGCTAGGAGACTTTACCAAGGCAGTATATTTCACTGCCAAACAACTCTTACCATCGTGAAGTTCTTCATAATGTTTAGGTGGAATTTCTTTTCTTATTTTTTTAATCTATTGTTCTTTATGACATCATTTTAAATGTCATCATATTTAAACAGGGTTATCACATCGACTCTTACCTTTCTCTTTACATCAGCTCCCAACATCCACAACCAGAATGCTGTCCCTTGGCTGGGGATGGTTATTGGCTTGTTAGTTGCTTTCGTCTGGAGTGGCCCAAAGGGCACACTGGTCTTATTGTTAGGATAAGAAAGAGAGTGACTGGATTAAGGTGATTTGTATGTGCTCACAAGCCACAGCTTGTATCGTTTGAGCCATCATTCAGTTGAAAGAGAAAACTGCATTAATCTGTTTCAGTGTCAAAACATAGGAGTGGAAAGAGTCTTGTGGTGGTTGTTGCTGTCAAATTGACTTTGACTTACGGCAACCTTATGAACGGGAAATCTGCAGGATCCTCAGTGATTTCACAACCAAACAAGGACCTTTTAAACTCAGGTCTGTGACTTCCTTGATTGACTCAATGCATCTGTAATGCAGTCACCACTTGTGCTACTGCCTTCCTTTTCTGAGCATTGCCATCTTTTCTGGGGAATTATGCCATCCCATAATTCATTCAAAGTGCAAATACAGCTAAAAATCTAGTGAGACTTCAGGTTTGATTTGCTTTAGGACCTATTCACTTGTGTTTTTTAGTACTCCAAAGTATCTTTCAACACCATATTTTAAATAAGTTGATGCTGTTCCTATCTAAACTGTTTCAGCCAGTTTACCTGTCCGAACATATCTCCCTATACGAACCACCAAGGATCGTCTGGGGAGGCCCTGCTCTTGGTCCCACCACCATCACAGTCACATTTGGTGGGGACGAAAGACAGGGCCTTCTCCGTGGTGGCTCCTCGGCTGTGGAACTCTCTCCCTAACGAGATCATATCTGCCCCCTCACTCCTGATCTTCCAGAAGAAACTCAAATCCTGGATGTGGGATCAGGCGTTTGCAAAATAGACTGACTTGCTGGGAAAGACAATGTTTTTAATGGACTACAATGGACTGAGGATGACGATTTAATCTGTCAAATTGTTGCACTGTATATATATTATTGTTTTACTTGTGTTAATCGTATTTTAAGCTATGTTTTTTTCTGTGTTGGCACTGAATACTACCGGTTGGTAGCCATCCTGAGTCCCTCTTCAGAGGTCAAGAAGGACAGGATACAAATGCCCCATTTTTCACAATCATACATAGAAAACAATACTGTGGCCTTGGATGATCCTGACTTTGATATATGTCTCTCTTCTTGAGGATCATTGTCAAATTCTTACAGATCCTCCCTTCTTGTAATTTCTTGACTACAGTCTATTTTGATTTATGATTGAGTCAAGGTATTGCACATCTTTAACTACTGAGATGTCTTCATTACCTACTTTAAAGTTACGGGACTTGTCTGTGGTCATTATTTTGTCTTCTTAATATTCAGCTTGTAGCCCTTGCTTTTGTGCCTTTCTGAAGACTAGGCCCTTTATTTTATCATGCACTTCCTCAGATATATTGTAGTACAATAATAATACTTCAAGTGATCTCTACCACAGCTGAAACAACTGAGGGTACATCTATACTCTAGAATTAAAGCAGTTGTACACCATGCTATGGAGTCCTGGAAGTTGTAATTTTAGAAGATCTTTAGTCTTCTCTGCCAAAGCGTGCTGGTGCCTCAGCAAACTTCAACACCCATGATTCCATAGCATTGAGCCAGAGCAGTTAAAGTGGTGTCAAACTGCACTCTGCATCCTAACTGAAGTGGACAAGTTTTTTTTAAAGTATACATTTTGTAGAAGTAAGCTGTGAATGCTTGTTATACTAAAATGTTTAATCACATAAGTGCTTAGGGGACTCTTGTGTTGTTTAGGCTTCTGGATGACACTCTCAAGAAGCGATTGATTTTCCAGTCCCTCCCAACTCCTGTTGCCATAGCAGGAGGCTTCTTTGGTACTGGGATCACCTATGTCATCCTCTGACAATTATTATTTGCTGTTCTTTTGCCATCTTACTCCTAACCATTGTCTAATGAATATAAAATAAGCTGTTGCATTTTCACCTGTTGCTCTATCTCACTGCCTGGAGAAGATTTCCATGTTCAGCTTCACTTGCCCTGCTTGCGTTAGGATGGAATCCTTATATCTATCCGGGAAGTCAATGCTCTCCATAAGAGAACTTTAGTCAGCTGATGAAGAGCAGCAAAGGCTTTTTGGCCACTACCACCAACATTTTCCCATTTAGGCATCCAAAACAGCCAGAATCTGTGCCGCAACAGAGAGTTTTTGGTGCTTTTAACGTTAAGTTCCTTTTATATTCTTCCGGGATGGACTACATTCCTTTTTTTTACCACTCTGCTCAGAAGTCACAAGAGTGAAGGAACAGCACTTACATTGACCCATGGATAGGTTCATTATGGCGATGGTCATGATTCCACTTTTATCTCTATGATTGAGATTCAAAGAGCTGGTGATCCAGATTTCTAGGGTTAATTTCCCCCCGCCCCTAAAATTCCTAGACATATACATGAATATATAACTGCCCCTTGTGGCAAATTGAGACTGGAGGAACGTGGCTAATTTCCTACAGTTCCACTTCCTGTCTTCCTGACTCCTTTCCTAGTCGTTTACCTTGATGTGGGACACAACCATGGGGCCATGTTGTCTGGATTAGCTTTCACAACAGGTGAAGAGTTCTTTATAGAGCAGTGGTTCTCAACCTGGTGTCCCCAGATGTTTTTGGCCTACAACTCCCAGAAATCCCAGCTATTTTACCTGCTGTTAGGATTTCTGGGAGTTGTAGACCAAAAACATCTGGGGACCCCAGGTTGAGAACCACTGTTATAGAGGCTTTGACCTATACTTCCATCAGTCACATCCAGCATTGGCCAGTGATAACAAATGGAAGCTATAAGCCAAAGATCTATGTCCCCCCCCCCCCCCCCACTGAGCTGCTGAACTTGCTGACCGAAAGGTTGGCAATCGGAGAACAGGGTGAGCTCCCACTGTTAGGCCCAGTGTCTGCCAACCTACCAATTCAAAAAGATGCAAATGTGAGTAGATTAATAGGTACCACTTCTGCGGGAAGGTAATGGTGCTTCATGCAGTCATGCTGGCCACATGACCTTGGAGGTGTCTCCTAACAACGCTGGCTCTTCAGCTTAGAAACGGAGATGAGCACCACCCCCCAGAGTTGGACACGACTAGACAATGTCAGGGGAAACCTTTACTTTACCTTACTATGTAGGTTCATGCCTGCTTTGACATATACTTCAACGGCATCTTCCAATTTCATCTCTTAAGGTTTCATCATGAATTTGTCAGTTTTCCCTAGACTGTGCATCTCTTGGGATGGACTGCAGTTACTATGCCTTCTGCCATACTCAGAAGAATCAATAAACACATGCATTTTGGGGACCCCATTATGTTGAATTGGAAGAGCATGATTTAATTTGTTCATCTTCTGGTTCCTTGGTTGTGTTAAGCAACCTGGCAAAGTTTTTGTTTAATTAAATGTGTTAACTGACTATATTGCTTTTTTCCTTGTAGCCACCAGACTTTTGTGAGCTTGTTACAGTACTACATCTCTTTCCTTTACAATATTTCATCGTAACAATCCCTTGAGACGATTAAAGCTGAGAGAAGACAACAAGCCCAACAAACTAGTGCAGTGGTTCTCAACCTGTGGGTCCCCAGATGTTTTGGCCTTCAACTCTCAGAATTCCTAACAGCTGGTAAACTGGCTGGGATTTCTGGGAGTTGTAGACCGAGACACCTGGGGACCCACAGGTTGAGAACCACTGAACTTGTGGGCTCCATAGCATAGTCAGGAGATGGTCAGGGCTCTTCCAAATCCTGACCATTATATTTCAACATTCATCAGTTTTTGTCTCCTGGTTTTTTAAACTGTTTCCCTTGTACTATGCTGTCCCAAATGACCAGAGGCAAAAGAAAGCATCTCTTAATTTCTCCTTGGGCTCATGCAGAGGAAATTTACTTTAACACCTGCTAAAATGTTATTCTATGCATAGTTATGAATAACAATGCAGAAGTCTCTGCTTCTGGCCTTCCTAATGCCAAGTATTCACTTGAGTATATCTAACAATTCACTCCTCACACTTAACTTTTCATGTGGAGCGTTTATTGAATACCTCACAAATTGGCCTTCTGCCTTGCTTGGTATCTAGTGGTGACTGTTCCAACTCAGAAAGGACATTTTTACCATGTCTCCAGGCCATTTGGAAGATAATTTCTTAAATTTTAAAAAAGTTCTCCGTATCGTGCATTTGCAGTGACTTGATCAAAGTTATATTGCACATGGCCATTTTTTCAGCATTCATTAAAATGAATTCTCTCTGCAGAAAAGGCTACTTTTGGAGCACTACAGACAGAAGAATGGGGTCAGTTCATGCACATCTGTGACATCATCAACACAACAGCACAAGGGTGAGTTCGCTGATCATCTTTATAAACTTTGCATGGGATTCAGATCTTTCTGATAAGTGATCACTTTCTCCAACATTGAATATTTGACCTTGTAATGATGTAAAGATATTTTTCCCTGTAATTTTTGATGACCTATATTGCTTTGCTGTTAGTGCGCATATCTTAACATTCAGAGAGTGGATTTCTAAGCTGGCAGTGATGGTCAGGGATTCTGAGATGTACTTTAAAAAGCAGTCTCCCAAGCTCATTGAGTAAACCTGATATGAAAACTCTGGCGTATTCAGATCCTGCTAAAATTCAACAGGTGATCAGTTGACATGCTGGCAAATTCATGTTTTTTGGGGCATGTTAGAACTGCTTTCCCTCAGCCCTGAATATGTAACCTAAACATGACTCAAAGCAAATAGCTAGTGAAAATGTAGTGTTGGCTTTTGCATTGTAAAAGTTTTACTTATGTGTTCCTTCTAAAGCAGTGTTTCTCAACCTGTGGATCCCCAGCTGTTTTGTCCTTCAACTCCCAGAAATCCTAACAGCTGGTAAATTGGCTGGCATTTCTGGGAGTTGTAGGCCAAAACACCTGTGGACCCACAGGTTGAGAACCACTTGTCTAAAGGATATAATTGCAAAACCCACATTATAAATTGGATGACCAGTGTTTTACGCCTGTGTTTTAAAGAGTTGCTCGCAATCCTGGTGCATTCTCTTTTATCACACACAAGCCAAAAGCACGTATTTTTTTTTGTATTGTGATGAAGATTTACAATTATATATGTCTGACTATTTCAAAACAGTCTTGTGTCACCTCAAAGGTGTAAGATCAGAAAATATTTTTTGGCACAGTTAGGACTGGTCCATTGAATCAGTTGCTGACAATCAAATTAATTGTTATATAAATCCCCTTGATTAGTTCTTAAGGGTAGCAACAAAAAATGTAGGATGAGCATCTGTGGATTAAAGCCCACTTCATCAGAAGTATGAAGTTTTATCTCATATGTTTGGTACATATATTTGATTACAGTGCATTGCCAAGGTGTTAATTTGGAGTAACGGTTTCTTCCCACACTACAAGTGATAATTGGCTTATCCAATGCCAGGGTGTTTCTGTTATCAGCAATAGTTTGATTAATGGTCAGTGTCAATGGTGTAATTGCCACTTTCAGTACTGTCTACATTTCATTTCACGCTAGCATCATTTTCTCCTACCTCCAAACAGGTATATTGCAGATGTATATACCTAAAACTCACACTCCACGTATTTGTATGTTACTTTTCATGGAAGGTTACTCTTTAAGGAGCCATTGGACTCCCTTTTAGCTTCAACATACATGACTAACTCTTTGGAAGCTTTAAAAGGGAAGATGAGAAGCAATCCTAAAAGTATATGTTTCATAATTTCCAACTGCAAACAGTGTTATGAACTTGGTAGGTTTCTGGCATTTTTATTGGCATAACCAGTAGCAATTTCTTTAATAATAGGTTTATTTAAGCAGCCTATAAGAGAAGTAAAACAGTGATGGAAACTGATATTAAGTGTAAACTTAAACCCACTGGTCAGGACAAATGGTCTGTTGAAATTAATGGGAATTCTACATTTACATGGGATTCATGGTATAAACAAACCTGGAAAACCTGGAAAGAGATGGCATTTTCTATATAGAAGCCTAGACGAAGGATGGCAGGAAAGAAAGGGAGTTTCTTAATTTCTTTTTTGGAGATGATATTTATTAATAACATATCTCAGCCTTCCTTTAAAGAGCTCAGGACAGCACATTACTCCTTGCAATAATCCTATGAAGGATTGTGAACTAAGTCAGCATGAGAGAAAGAGACTAGGTATTTGAATCCAAGCTGTTCTTAGACTTCACTGTCTATATTGACAGTATCTTTCTGATGTAAAGTACACAGGCAGTTCCTGGGTTACGAACAAGATAGGTTCTGTGGGTTTGTTCTTAAGTTGTACTTTGCTGTAACTGCAGCAATATATATGTATGTGTGTATTGTTGAAAGATTTCATGGCTGGAATCACTGAGTCGTTGTATGTTTTTCAGGCTATGTGGCCATGTTCTAGAAGCATTCTCTCCTGATGTTTCACCTGCATCTATGACCTCACAACTTCTGGGGATGCTTGCCATAGATGCAGGCGAAACGTCAGGAGAGAATGCTTCTAGAACATGGCCATATAGCCCAAGAAACCTACAACAATCCAATATATTATTTTGTTTTGGATAGCATAGGGAACAGCCTGCAATGTTTCTTCTGCTCTCTGCGCTCATGTTCAGAAGATTTCCCCTCTCATTCTATCCTGGTGAGAATTGGATTTTGAAAAAAATGGCTTGTTGTGGAAACAAGAATTGATGACAGTTTCAGTGGAGACACCTTTTTTCCATGATAACTCTTATAGGAGTGAATTTCTCTTCCTCGCACTTCTTTTTATCCCATCCATGTTTATAACTAGGGGTCAGTTGTAAGTCGGATGTTTGTAACTCAGGGACTGCATGTATAGGGTCTATAGCAAAAATGTCCTACTTCAAATGAGTCATTAGTAAACAAGAATGATGCTGGTTCAGTATCTGATCACAAATGCATCCTGAGATAATTGGAGAACTGCATTGAGAAATAGAGAACTGAAATTAGTACAGGTTTACATGGAGTTTAAGAATATTCCAGTTATAGTATTCATGATGGTAGGTAAAGCAGAAGCAGTCTCCTGCCCTCCTTTTCTCTGCTGGATCACTTCTAGATTCCAATGATCAGGCATTTCGGGTTACATCCAGAACATTCCTAAGCACTCTATCTAAATGGTACATTATCTTACCTGCATACCACTTCTTTGTAGGAATGCTTATACAGTTGGAGCTCTGTATGGATATATTCCACCATCCACAGATTGAAAATATGTATGAAAATTAAAAAATCCAAAAAGCAAACCTTGATTTTGCTGTTTTATATAAAGGGCACTATTTGAGTATGTGATTGCATTTAATAAGGACTCGAGCATCCATAGATTCTGGTATCCACAGGACCAAACCATTGCAAATACCAAGGGCCTACTGCATTCCAGAAAACTCACCATAAGTGCATGTGTGACTCCTTTTACACATATGTACACAGTAGGAGGTAACTTCATATTATGTTATGTTCATATTATGGCAGAATTTATGTGTTCATGTCATGTGGTTCCAATCTCACCCCCAAGTGAGATACAGGATTGTAGGTTAAGGAAACAAAACAATAAGTTTTACTTGTGCCTTGATTTGCAAAGACAAAATTTAGGACATCCTGACATTGTGTGCCCGTTTGCTGAAAGTAAATCCCACTCTGTTTAACAGAGCCTGGTCTAAAGGAAGTGTGCATAAGACTGCAACATTTTATTTAGTGCATGTACACTCTGCCCTTTGTTGGAAAACCTTACAAAAGTCCTGCAAGTCTCAACAGAATGCCTGTAAGAAGATAGGTCCATTTGGCCTATGACAGCTAGTGGGAATTGCCAATGTTGCTGGCCATCCATCCCTTTCCTAGTTGAAACTATGCCCCTGTTGCTAGGCTCCTCTACAGTTTTTCTGAAACGAAAGTGATAGCCACTTAGCCAGTGGAGCCATGCCAAGCACTCTGCTGTTTTCTCAGTAAGTGATAAAATGCCTCTCTGCTGGAACAACTAAATTACATAGCCGAAGGCTGGTAACTTTGCAGTGAAATGGTTGTGATCTTGTGTGTTGCTTGATCCCTAACATTTAATTTAGATGGGCAACAAAGATATACCCCATTAAGCAAAAGAGTCATTGGCACCAGCTGACTCACATTACATTGTAAACCAAAAGGGCTCCGCTTCTCTTTTTTTTTAAACCAAGTCCTTGTTTGGAAGGAGTCCTTATTTGACAGTTTTTTTTTCTTTTGTATATCTTGATTCATGAAAATGAGATTGTTTCATGTGTCAGTCTCCCTGCACAAGTCGCTGCCACTATTACTTTCCTCACTTCCATCCATCCAAAGTCACTCATCCTTGTACAGTCCCAGGAATGTTTACATTCTTCACATTGCAGCTCAATTGAACCTTTGTTTTATGACTGATATGTAGACTGATCACATTCATGCCCCACTCTATAGGTATCACAGGCTCACAGAAATCCTAAAGTTTGGGAGAGTCCACCAAGTCTATCTAGTCCACTCTCTACCATGAAGAAATGCTCAGCTAAGGCACTCCTGAAAGATGTGCACCCAACTTCAGTTTAAAGATCTCAAAAGTGTTCACAAACGTCCACAGCAATCTGCTCTATTTGAGTAGTTCTTTCTCCAATCTAGTAGAAGAGTTCTTATAATTAAAAAGGTTTTTCCTAATTTTTGGTGCCTTTTCAATGCAAGACAGATGCTATTTTCAAATTTACCATCTGCAATATATGAGACAAAGAGAAAAAAAACAATGTGAAAGCCAAAGGAGAGCAAGATAACTCTGGTATAAATAACATAAGGATGGTGGAGTGGCTGAGGTTCCTTGGGGAGTCCTCCTTTTCTTCCCCTTTCCTTCTTCAGCTTCTGAAGAATACTTTCAAATATTATATCTCTTGAGTACCACATGCTGTTCCCCAGCTTGTGGGTTTCCTGGAAGCCCATGAATAGTTGCTATTAGGGAGAAGCAAGAGTGCTGGACTAACAATTGGGAATGCAAACCACAATCTAGCTGTTTGACTTAATACTTATAATAGTTTCTTTTTTTTAAAAAAAGAATTTAAAACATGGTCATTCTTAATGCTAATATGTGCACTCCACTGTACCATTCTCAAAACGAGGAACTATGTTTTCCCCTTGCTTCTGCCACACCTTATATATGAATATATAAATAAATGAAACGTAGGTATGCAAGGCCATCCACCCTCCCACCCCCATATTGCACCCTTCTAAGAGGCGGAGTACAGTTGTTTATCATCTACCATGCAGAAAGATTACATAGATTGTTTTGAAGCATCCTGTAATTAGATTGGAAGAAATCCAGACTGTTGTTCTGCTAACACCCCTAACCTTGCATAATTTGCCACACCATTTTCGGTAGGGTAATGTGATGTTATTAGCATTTGGCCCCAGTGAATGAGAGAAACAATTTGGGCTCTTCTTTTAAATCAACTTAATCTGATCCAAGCATGAAGACAGAGATTGATTGATGGGCCATGTCATGGGGTATTTAAATATGAAGTATTGTTATTGTTGAATTTCCTTACAAAGGGAGGGCATTGCATGAAGTAGAGAGCAAAAGAAAGGAAGGCTGTGGAGGAAATTCTGTTGAGTGTGAAAGTTCTCATTCTGCTATACAGATTTATTTACAACCAGTCATCAGTCACAAGCAACAATAATGTATTTAGTCTGTGATGGCTCATGTTCTTCCCAGTTCCAGTGTTCAGTCACAGAAGCCCGGATTTTGTGCAATACAGGTTAACTGACAGGGATATTCAGATAAGAAAAGGCTAAATTATTGAAGATTGCAGGGATAGAAGAGTAATTAAGAGTAGAGTAATTAAGAGCTCTCCTCAATATTTGTCTGAACACACCCTTTTCTTTCCTTGCCTTTCATGCCTGTAGGGTGGGATACAGGATCTGTGGCTCTTTGGATGTTGCAGGATTGTAGTGCTGTCGGATCTGGTGGAAGACCAAATCCAACATCTAGAGGACCATAAACTCTCCCTCCTAGTTTGGTGGAGTAACACACCACATAAGGGGCACTACTTAGATGAAAGTGAAAGCTGCCTACTATTCCTGGTTTGTGGGTGACACTGTCCACCAGCTGTGCACATCTCTGGCATAGACCCTATGAAACTCTCTGCACATGACCTAACCATCATCAAAGCAACCATTGCGTGACCAGCACAGCAGAATGCACTAGCCTTCATCTATATTTGATTTTCCAACCTGAGACTATTTTTTCGAGCATGAAATAAGCACAGAATCTACTCCTGTATCCCTGGGTAACAGGCCAAATGCTTGTTCACTCAATAATACATTCTCTGGTTATGTTTATCACAACGACAGGCCTAAAGATGCCATCAGAGCTTTAAGGAAAAAGCTGTCCAAAAACTGCAATCACGTCGAGATCCGTCTTACCCTGTCTGTAAGTACAATATTCTTGTTCTTATAATGAGACTCTGTAGTGCTGGTGCGTAGGACTTGCCTTCCTTGCTCTAGGCAGGTCTCATATGAGCAGAAATATCTGTGGCATTTTTCTGACATGACGGAGATGACTTCTATGGGGCAGAGACTGCCTTTTCTGAGACATACCTAGTGAAATTCCATCTGGATCCTGACTACTCTGAAAGACAGATGAGGGCTGTTTTTTCCTAGTGGGAATGGCCCAAGTGTTACCCATTGATTTCTGCTTTCTACCTGTCAGGACAAGCAGGAAATGCTGAGTCCAAAAAGTAAGGACATAAGGAATTTCCACTACACAGCCATACAAAATGTCAGAATGAACCTCCTTTTTGTAAATGCTTTTTCTGCCCAACCTGCCCCCACAATTTCTGGTTCATCTACTGTCTTGCTGGAAAGTTTTTTAGCTACCTTGATACTGGAAGGATGGTGAAAAGATGGGAAAGATACAGACTTTCAATGTGGATTTGTGGCAGTGTAGCTGCAGTAAACAATGAAGTCGCAAAGCTCAAGGTTGTCCTTGAATACATTTTGGACAATCTTCAAGTGATCTTTAAAGTAAAGGTAAAGGTTTCCCCTTGACATTAAGTCTAGTTGTGTCCAACTCTGGGGGGTGGTGCTCATTTCCATTTCTAAGGTGAAGGGCTGGCATTGTCCGTAGACACCTCCGAGGTCATGTGGCTGGCATGACTGCATGGAGCGCCACTACCTTCCTGCCGCAGCAGTATGTATTGATCTACTCATATTTGCATGTTTTTGAACTTCTAGGTTGGCAGAAGCTGGGGCTAACAGTGGGAGCTCACCCCACTCTCCAGATTTGAACTGCTGACCTTTCGGTCAGCAAGTTCAGCAGCTCAGTGGTTTAACCCACTGCACCACCAGGGGCTCCCAAGAGATCTTTTAAAAGGTCAAAATGTTTTGTTTCCTTATTCCAGGCTTTCCTGATTTGGTTGTTTCATGTGCGCATTGGTTGTTTCATGCGCTGAAACTTTTTGAATTGCTCTTCTTTTTTGTGGTATAGGAACCACAAAAAAGGAACTGCGTTGGATAATACAGAGCGTTGGATGAGCGAAGGTTGGATAAGCAAGACTCTACTGTATTTTGTTAATTATGACAGACATGTTGTACAGTACTGTTGTGAGACAAAACAGTTCAACTGCTTTCGATTTTTCAGTTGGATACTGTTGGAAACTACTGAACCTTTGTCATTAATTCTAAGAAATGAGTGACTCATTACTGCAAACTGGGTGTGGCAGTTTGAAGTCTTAGATGGATATTCAGAATCAATACTTTTGAAATTACACATTGGTTGTAGAAGGAGGAGTGTCTTCTGAATAACATGAAAAATGCTCATTTGCCATTACTGTGGCATTGACATGGCCTATAATATGGCATTTGGCATCCTTCTTAGAAAATTTCCTCTCCTTCCCCCTTTCCAAGTTAAGCACGGAGGGTTAAAAACTAGCTAGGAAGAAAAATAGTGATATCATATTTAAGGCATTGTTGCTTTACCACAGACATTTTCTTGCTTAATGCTCCACAGACTTCCGCAATAGCAGTTCATGCCAAGATGTGGTATTAACTCTAGTACTATTCTTATAAAAAGATTCAGTTGGGAAAAATATACTTCAGTGTGCACATACACATTGACAATGTGTATGTGTAGGATATTGCTTTAAAATCTGGATTGTACAGTGGAGAAAAAGTATTAATTAAATCATTTCTATCTTATCTTTCCTATCATGGCAAGGAGTGACTTGCTAGAAAAGACACATAATGCTTGGTAAAGTGAAAGGCTGCAGAAAAAGAAAAGGACCACATTACAGGTAGATGGATTTAAACAGGGAAGTCACAAAGTGGGGTTTCAAGACTGAGCAGGATAGATGATAACAACAGGGTGACTTGCAGATCTCTTATTTGTGTAATTGACACAAGATGACTTGACAGCAAGCAACAGCACATCCTGTCTCTTAACTAAAGTCAAAGAGTCGAAATTAGAATTTATAGATACAGTAGTAATTTTGGGGCCTGGACTTTCTCAGCCAGTGTATCTAGGACTTCTAGTCTCCCGAGTGCTGGAAAAATGGGGAAAACAGGATGCAGTATTGTATTGGGAAACATTACATTCATATCTTACTAGTTCAAGAAAGCATGAGCATACTATATTTGATTTTCATCAACCAGTATTAACATGCTGGGTACAGGCTTCACATTTATGTGGATCTCTTTGTTTGCCTAGATGCTCAAGTGAAACTTTAAAAAGAAATAAATAAAAGACGTTTCCAAAACAAGTTCATTATATTCTTCTAGCTGTAATCATATCTGTAGTTCCAGGTTGAAGAAAAACAAGTTAGGGCAGGGATGTAATTAGATTGGGATTAAACCAAGGCTTCATAAATGTGACCACGCAGAATATTGTTTGCTATTGTGTTTTCGCCCATACTGGAGAACTCAAGAGCAGGGATCATTTTACCTTTTTTGAAAAAGCAGAAAGAAAATGTTTGGTAAAGTATCATGCTCATCCCAGACCTGCTCCCAAAAACTAAGGGACTTTCCAGATAAAACTTTTGGAGCGCAGGGGAAGCAACCCACAGAAAGCAATACTGGGCAAGCCTGCGGAAGATTGGGCAAAGGATTTCAAACATAGAGCCCTCTGTTAACTAGTATAACAAGACTATGGATAGGACAGCTGTGTGGAACAAGTGGTGTGGAGAAATGCCTAGAGAATAATTATTTGCTTTTCAAATTTAAGAATTAAAATTGTTTCTTGAAGCTGATGGTTTTTAAGATATGCTGAAGGGGGAATGTCATTACAAAATGGGTCATTAACTCGTGCCATCTAGCGTGATGATCAGGAAGTCGCGATACTTAGCACACAGTTTTTAAAGGATTAGTGAAATATTTTGGATTGTAAGACTATTGATAGATGTAAGAGGATGGTGGCAATTTGCAAGCCACCTGCATGGGGACAAATTACAGAAGATGACTTTTGCTATCAGTGTTGATCATGAACTCTTGGACTTAAAAAGAGAATGCTTGGTTTAGATGGACCTTTGTCCTCCTAACCCAGTATGTCTCAAGCTATCCAATGCGCAGGACTGGTAGTGGTTTCCCCCGGTATATCACAATCTGTACCCATTGGCTATAGTTGTTTCATTCTTTTCTTGAATTTTGACAGGAACCAGCAAGCAATGGCACAACTTGCAGCCCCCCAGTTGCCTTGGTCTCCATCTTCCAGAATTCCTGGCCATTGAACAAGCTAGCTAGGGCTTCTGAGAGGTGGTGGCCAAAACAACTGTATGGGCACAGGTTGTGCAGGCCTGACTTAGAGACTGTTGCCAGTCCACAGACCGTGACTTCTGCGTGCGTATCAGTACTTGCCTATTATGCCAATGCTATTAACATATGCCTGTGCTATCAAATTTAGGTTGCAATGTTGAGTGCATTATGGGCAGGGACATTGAATTGAACAAAACTGGTTTTCCAGATGTTTGGAGAGTGCAACTTCAAACAACTGTCTGCATTAGCTGTATTATCAAGGACCAATAGAAGTTAAAGTCTACTAACATCCCAGCCTTGATTTAAATGTATGTGACTCCATTCGTTTTTGTTTTGTTTATCAGTGGCATATCAATAGATAATGGCAAAGCTGACTTGACAATTATTTAATTGGATACAGTCACCCCACTGATCATCATCTTATTCATCTGTATGGAATTTGTGCTATTTGTTTTTCAGTAGCATTATTACGCTATGCTAGGAAGTAATTAAGGTGAACAGGTGACTGGCAACGTTCTGTTGTGAGTTCACCTACACAAATGTGAAATATCCAAGGTTTTGATGCTGTTTAAGATTTGGATCAATTTTTCAGAAGTAGTTGTTATTATTTTGTGCCTTTAAGTCTTTTCTGACTTACAGCAACTCTAAGATAAACTTATCATGGGGTTTCTATATTAGTGAGCATTTTTGTCCCCTTCTGTGAACTATAGGCACTCTATGTGTGTGTGTGTGTGTAATCAGACATGGGCAGATACACTCTCAGTCTGTTGAAGAGACAAATACCTCATCTGTGACTTGACAAGCATGAAGGTTGGTTATGGACCACTGAGATTTTATTTTTATCTGATGATAAAAATATGGCCAATTTCTGTTCAATGATTTTTGTTCATTGGTTGCTGATGTCTCTCTAGATTGTGGGGATGCTCCAAGTCCATGGACTTTGTCATCAGGGCAGTCAAAGTTGTCACAAACAGTGGTGGTCATTGGGTTACGTCTGCAATTTGTCATTGGACGGCAGCCCTCACTATTCCCAACCATTAACCATAATCTAGTGTTCTGGAGTCCAATAATATCCAAAGCATTCAAGGTTTGTTCTGTTTAATTGAATTATTAATAATTCTGTCTATCCTGAAAGGCTTACAGATAAAAATGCTATCTATTTCTCTATTAAAGAGGCAAGATCAGGAAGGCTAATTCTATTCCAAATGCTAGAATTCATGTTGTTACTCTCACATCCATGGAGTATCTTCGAGTTGACATATAGACAGGATATGCCTGTTAGCTCTCTGGGATTGTAGAAGATTACGTTGTGTATTCTCTATTTGAGTTGCCTCTTCAAATCATCCAGCTGTTCATATGTTGTTGGATTGCAACTCTTGAGTATTCTTTACCATTGGCTATGCTAAATATGGCTGATGGGAATTGCAATTCAGCAACATCTGGAGGTCTGCATGCTTTCTTTGTGAAATTTCAGACAGTGCTGGTCTTAGTTGATTTCATGATACATTCATGAACTTGTTCATCATGTATTCTGTGTTACTTCCAATAGCTTGTTGGGTAAGATCATTATTGGCAGCGGTGAACAGATTTGTATTGGTCTTCAGGCATCTCTGAGATTGCTGTTCCATTACTCCCTGCTTTAGGGATCCAACAAAAATTTCCCTGAACACATCAAGCACACTTCTTCTATGTCCCACCCTCTTGTTCTTAGTAACTCACAATTCCATATTTTTCAAAAGCTCTTAGTTAATATACATGTTTGCATAGCAGAAACCGGTTCCTTCTTCCGCCTGGCACAGTGCCTCTATTCCTAGTTGGCTTTTGCTCTGTTTACCTTTCCTGTGTGCTTCTGTTAATCAGAGGGCCTCTGATAGTTGGCCTCGGTGACTTCAGGTGTTTATATCGAAGAACTGATAATGTCCATGAAACTACGGATTCTCCATTGTGTGATGTTTAGGAAAGGATAGGCACCATATATATATATTCCTATTATAGGAATCGTGGGGTTTGATAACAGAACACACATACTGGAAATGAATGGCTTCTGTTAGATAATGGCAGAGAATAAAAACATCTTGCCTAAAACAACTAGAAAATTTCCTTCTTTTGCCCCACTTGTCTCTGAAGGGTAAAGAGGCAAAACCAAGATACCGGGATATGATTTTGTATTTACCCTGTCTGGAATTGAGGAAAATAGTACACCTAGGTGAATGAGTCAAGAGGATACACTATGGGAAGCCCAAAAAGAAGATATAAAGTTACTGAAGGCTAGTGAGAAACAAACGAAAAGAGAGAAGTCATTACTTGTTGATTTCAGGTTGCCAAAAGAGTGTTCCAGACTGACCTAGATAACAAGCCTTCCAACTGTCCTGATTTGGCAAAGATAGTCCCAATTAATCCTGTATAGTCTCACTTTTCACCTACTTTTTAAATAGCTGCCAGTTTTATTCTTCTCTTTCCTTCCCTTTTTGTCCTCGGATTACTGCAGTTGCTGAAAACTAAATTCAAACTGCAAAAGTAGTAATTGTGCAGTAATTTAAAAGGAAACATGTACATTGGGCCCTCAGCATTCGCTGGGTTTGCTTCCAGGCTCCTGTGGATATAAAAATCCATGTGTCTTCAGTGGTGTATATCCATGGATTATAGAAAATGGAAAACAACTCACACATGTGCTATAAACAACTTAGACATGAGCATGAGGATCCATCAAATGGTGGAAGGCTACATCAGGGAATACCCACACATCAGTACATGATGAAATTCATGATTTGCTTTTTGGATTTCACCTCCCCCCCCCCCCGTGTATATTTGAGCCCCAATTTGTTGAATCCATGAATATAAAGCCATGGACATGGGAGGGGGGGATTGTATTAGATATTGTATAACCTCAAATAAGTAGTCAAAAACATTTAACAATGTTGAGGATGTCAAGGTAAGGAGAGTGCCTTCTTCCAAATATGTTGGACTTGTAAGAAGGTAGATTTTTTTCTTGTCAGATTATGTCAGATTATTTTTTTAATTGTAAAGGTTGCTGAGTTAGCCCAAGTTGCCAGACGAATGTGGGTTTTAAGGGACAAGCCAATTGAAGGTTTTTTTTGAAAGACTTGAAACCATTTAAGGGGTTTTGGGCATTTTTTAAAAAACTAACAATGCAGTAATCTTTGGCTATGTTTACTAGCAATCCCGGTATGATTATTTAGTTGAATCTTTAGTGATGGAATACTCCGTGCCACTCTTCAGTACTGTTTGGATGTGCAGAGGGAGTCAGAACCTGCTTGTGTTTCAATCAGTTCGTGTTTGATATTTTATTTAATTAGTGTTCAGCATTTTAGTTTAGTATTTCAGTACTGTATTGTTGTAGTTTTAGTTTTAGTAATACAATCAGCCCACTTCATCCACGGCTTGAAAATATCCCAGAAAGGAAGGAAGGAAGGAAGATTTAATTCCAAATATTTTTGCCATTTTATACTAAGCCACTATGACATTTAACCATGCACAGATTTGGTATCCATTGGATTCGTGGAACCAAACCCCATCAAATACCAAATATATGTTGTTTTCTGTCTTTTTATTTTCATTTCTCTCCCCCCCCCCCCCCCCATGCACACACATTTTCTCTTTTTCTGAATTACTTCTATAGTGAGTTAAGATCATCTGTATTTTAAATGAAGGTGATCTTTTACTTCCCTGTCTTGTTTACAACTTTCTAGAAGCAACTCACTTGCTAGTGTTGTGCAGGAAAACAAGATACTGGATTTTAGACCCTGGGCTTGATCTGGCCTCTTGATTTCTGCATCTTTCAGATCCCATCAGCCTACACAAGGAAATCTATTTATCAGGAATACAGGGGAAAGTATTTCCAAATAGGAGGATACCAGGTAGAGGAAAACTGTTCTGAAGCAACAGACATCTTATATGTCATATAAAGTTCCATGTGATCACGGAGTCTTGTGTGTATATAATTATTTCTTAATTACAACAAGCAAAAATACCTGTTTTGGGAGCTTTGGCAAACTCAGTCCCCTTGTATTCATTTAGTTTATTTATCCTTTGGTACATAGGAGCCTGGCTTTATGCATACAGGTTTATAGCATTTCCTCCTAAGCTGGCTTTGTTTATGGAGTCAGCACTTGACCCTGTCCCGTCTTTCTTTTAACAGTTCAGTATAGGTGACACATTTATAACACTTCATACCATGGAAAATATTTCATATAAAGTAAGAAGAAATATGTCATTTTAGGCAGGCAGCCAAGCTGGTTGCTTGGTAGTTAACCTCTTTTAGTATACTAGACTCTGGGTGTGTCAAACCTGTTTTCATGGTAGGTTTCTGGGTAAATAAAACCAATTGAAAAACTTAGGTGCTCTGGGTCTTCACAAAGGATATCTGTGGGAGTTGAGTGTCTGCCCACACAAATCACAGATCAAGATCTCAGTACTGGAAGAATTATTACTTTCCCATGAAAGATTGTACAGTCTTCATAATTAGTGGGTAGACTAAGCAGAATTACCAGGAATCCTGTTTGGGAACAGAGAAGGGGTTACAAATGAGTGCTTTGTAAAAGCAGCATATTCATCCCACTCTAGGTTGCTGCAGGTAAGGGAGGGAGCAAAATATCCATCAATTAGACCTGCTTACCCACTTTAATAAGTTATATTTGACAGAATACAGGTGTGCTATATTTATTTTTTAGACTTTTTTGTGTCAGGAGCGACAGCAAGTCACTTCTGGTGTGAGAGAATTGGGCATCTGCAAGGAAGTTGCCCAGGGGATGCCCGGATG
Source organism: Anolis sagrei (assembly GCF_037176765.1). Lineage (NCBI taxonomy): Eukaryota > Metazoa > Chordata > Lepidosauria > Squamata > Anolidae > Anolis > Anolis sagrei. Next base: position 142,920,854 of record NC_090022.1, read on the forward strand.
GTTGATCTTCTACCATCCTGTGGGAGGCTTCTCTCATGTCCCCACATGGGAAGCTGGTGCTGATAGACGGGAGCTCACTCCACCCCCTGGATTTGAACCGCTACTTTTTGGTCAGCAGTCCCGCCGGCACAAGGGTTTAACTCAGGCATCGACAAACTTTTTTGCCTTGAGGCCACATTCTGGGACTGGCCAAGAGGGCTGGGCTGGGAGGGAGAACGGCTGTTTGCACACTAGATAGGTGGGCCCATGAAGGTTAGAGCCCAGGAGAGGGCAGGGACAGGAGGGGGTAGGGGCAGGGTCTGAGTCATCCTCAGGTTGTCCTCCCAGCATAAGAACAGGGCTGCTTGCCCCATCTTTATACTGGGAGGAAGGTGGGACACACGGCAACTGCTGTGATCCTCATACGCCGATCCTCTGACTTTCTTCTTGGCATTATGCCAGTAAGAGGGCAAGACAGGTGGTGGCTGAGAGTGCTCTGGAGGGTTCTCAGGCACCACATGCCTTCCTTGAACTGTCCTCCCAGTATAAGGATGGAACCGCTTGCACTGTCCTTATGCCGGGAGGAGGGCAAGATACACAGTGGCTGAGAGCACTCCAGAGGACTCTCCACTGCTGCGTGCCTTCCCCCCCCCCCCCCATCTTTTTTGCATAAGGATGCAGTACGGCATCTTGTCCTTATGCCAAGAGGACAGGGAAAATGAGGAGGGCCTGAGGTATGCGCCCAGAGCCCACATCTGCACTCTGGGCCTTAGTTTGCCTATGTCTGGTTTAACCCATTGTGCCACTGGGGACTCCTATTTTTAAGACTGACTTTGATGGGATGGAAGTTGCTGAGCTTTTTTAACTTAACCCAGTTCTTCAAATCAGTGGTGCATGTATTACATGCATACATGTACACAAGTGTGAATGGAAAATGAGTGTATTAAGCTAAGACAGAATTCAAGACTTCTTGACATCAGTTCACATAAGATCATGTCAGTGTAACAGACGATGAGAGAATTTCAGTTCAACAAGATTTGGAGGACTGTCTATTTCTCATCCCTGGTTTACTGGAACATTCAAAGATATAATGACCCCACTGTTGTCCAGCTGTCGTTTACCACTTCATGAACTCTACATATTGATTGAGTTTCTAGTTACCTCTGTTTTGATGCATAATGACTTTTATACTTAAATTCAATATGAAGCGTGACAACTACATCAGTTGAAAACTACCTATGGCCATTTATGGAGTAATGACGAGATGTAAACCTATTTCAGTGTACAGTGTTCCCTCGCTACTTCGCAGTTCACTTTTAGCGCACTCGCTGTTTTGCGGGTTTTTGAACATATTAATAAAAAATATAAAATATTTAAATCCAGTGGAGGTCAGGGTCCCCAGAAGTGTGGGGGCCTGAGGTGCGGCGGGGAAGGCCTGCCTCCCTGGACTGCTGCTGCCTACGTGGCTCCGGAGGCTCTGCTGGGGTCTGCGGAGGCCAGGGAGGCAGGCGGGCACCCTTGAGATGGGCTGGGAGGTGGGTAAGGAAGCGCGGGTAAGAAAATAATATATAAAATATATAAAATAATGTATAAATGTTAAAATTAACATAGCGCCCCTACTTCACGGATTTTAACTTATTGCGGGTGGTCCTGGAACGGAACCCCCACAATAAGTGAAGGAACACTGTATGAGTTCAGGAGAGGAAAAGGCTTAATAGGGACAGGCCTGGTGTCTCTTATGCAATGCCACATACTCTGCTCAAGAATTTGGTGCCAGTTTTACTTGTGGCATTTTACATCAAGAGATTTGTAGAATCGCTTATTCTGCTTTCTAAGCAAGAGATAGCATTGAAAGTTAGATGATGTGAGTTTCTCTTGTTTCCTGCAACACCTTGCATATTTATAATATCAGGTTGTCACCTAAAAATTAATAGGTTTTTACTGCTATAACGGAAGGCTAAAATTTATTGGGACACATATAAGAAAAGTGCAATATATGGTCTGCTTGGGTAATGGTTACCCTTGAGCCCATCTACACAGGCAAAATGAGTCAGCTTGGTGGTGAATGGCCTCCATGGCCTCCACATGACACACAGGATACAGTTACCTGCATTTTGATCTGATGTAAATGCTTGGGCTGCTTTCTATTTGGCAACAACTCCAGAAGTTCAGTCAGTGATTCTTACTTCCCTGAGCTTGAGCAGCCTGCGAAAAAGGAATGACACTTTTCACCGCCATTCTAGCCATTGCAGCTACTACTGAAATTGATGGTGGTTGTTGCTCAAGACTTGTTCAGATGCTAGTGGAGCAATGAAGTGATTAGACAAGGGAAGGAGGAAAAAAGAGAGTGATTTCTCCTCCTCCTACCCCCCCCCCTCCCCAATAACTTTGTTGCTCTGACTAGCATCACTGCAGATGCTGAATGACAATAACCACTAGTTCCTTGCCTGATGGACACTATGACCAGATCAACAGGGGGAACATAAGAGTGACGGTTTGGGAGTGCTGAACCAATCTTGGCATCAGTGGCTTATATGGATGCCATCCAACTGCTGGGCCAGATCAAGATTGTGCAGTATGGACACCAGGTAGGCCCTGAATCGAGTTAGTAACTAGTCATGTGGACTTCCGCAATTTTGGTGGAGTACCCCATTCCAGGTCAAAGTCACTGTTTCTGGTATGTGTTTCTGGCCCCTTAATTAAAAGTGACTAATTCAGCTTGGTAAGTCACACAGTCTTATACGATGAATGTTACCACTTCATCCATGAGTATGTAATTGGCATCATGCTATAGTTCTCTTGATGAGCTCTCTTGTGAATATCTTTGGCCTGCTGCATTTGCTGAGAAATACATGAAATACTTATTGAAAGATGCTCCAGCACAATACTGGGCCAATGGAATAGGTTGTCCCAGGTAGTTGAGAAGCCACATCATCTTCAGTGGAAGCTGTAAACTGTTGCTTGGTTCAAAACCTACTAAAGCTGACTAACTCTAATGAATCCTGTTTCCCCCTAAGCTGTTATTTGGTAACCACGAGATTGTTGTGAGCTGTTATTTGGTAACATGGGAGGTTGCTTCCAGCTTTTACGAGTCTCAATAGTGCTACCTTAATTGCTTGATCTTTTACATTTTGACCTGCGGGCAGAATGCTCTTTGGTTAGTGTTAGCCCGTCTTCCCAAGATTTCGTAAAATGGGATGTGCATTTATAGGCACAGCTTACTTCCCAATTACAAGAGAATCTCCACTGACTGCTCTTATCCTGGAACTTTTACTTGCCTAGGGCATTGAAGGCATAGCAGGTTTTCCCCCTAATTGCAAAACGTGCTGTTGAGCATTACTTATGGCACTAAAGGAAATGGAAGCATATGTATTTTTAAAGACCACACTCCCATGAGCAAGCGCTGTAACTGCAGGCAGGCAGGCAGGATTTTCTTGTTGCTGGCAATGGGGCCACTTTTTGGTTACACACAGGGGGAAAAATAGCACTTATGGCACCTGTATATGCCAGCTGTGCATGTATGTGCACATAGCAGTCCTTGGTAAAATATTGCATTTTCATGTATTTAACAATTACTGTAACACTTGTCTGTCTTATAAGGGCCCCGATAGCAATTCACAATATGAACTAAACGCTTTAAATTGATCCACCACTTTATTGGGGGTTGGCGGCACAGACCTTTGCAGGAAAGAGAACATATTAATCAAACTGAAAAATAATGAAATCTGCAAAAATTAAACCTACAAATAAGGCAGGCTAACTGTACAATATTTTGTCAATTTACTCCTTAGTTTTATTTTTTGCTTGCTAGCGCACACTTAGTGAAGAAATGGAAGATAGAAAATTTGTTGTTGTTGCTGTCATAAAAAAAATTCATACTTAAAACCAAAACCAGCCAAAAACAAGACAAATCAACATTGAAAGGGATAAAATCAGTTAATATTCTCTTTTATCCTGTATGATTTATGACATAAAAATGTCACTGCCATTATCTTTGCGATCACAATAACCCATCTTGAAATGGTCAGCTCTTAAATGAGTTCTGAGAATGGCAGGAAAATCAGCTGTTCACAGTGGTAGTGAATTTGTTTCAAGAAAATAGCCTTTGAGATTAAGCTTTGTGAGATTACCTATCTATCCTTGATTACAAAAAAGTGAGCCCTCTTTGCTCAACACTGGGGTCATGAAAGAAACGGGCAACAGTAAAACGTTTCTGAACACCACCTAGATATTTACACAAATCTGTTAGCAACAATGTGAAGCATTTGCACTCATCTGTACTCCACAAAAAGGGAAATTAACCTTTTTAGCAAGCCTTGCAAATGCTGATTTATTATCAGTAAATGTTTTATTTGTATACCTATTTTATATACCAGTATACCTGGTGTCATGTAAACATTTCTCATGTGGAAAGGGTTCATGAGTGAAAAATGTTGCCACAAGAATGTGAATGTATATTATTGTTGTTTTAAACTGTTTATTTTATGTTTTATACTTATTATCAGTGTATATAGATTGTTGTTTACATGATTTTAATATGTTACTAGCTGTCCCCTACCACGCGTTGCTGTGGCCCAGTCTGTGTATATGTGTTTTATGTGTGTGTATATGTGTATATATGTGGTTTTCCGCATGCATTGTAATATATATTTTTTGGCTTTTGAAATCTCTTCTGCTGTGTTTTCCAGTGTTTTTATGAGTGATGGTCACTCATTGGTCTGATATGTATATTGTGTCCAAATTTGGTGTCAATTTCTCCAGTGGTTTTTTTGAGTTATGTTACTCCCATAAACGAACATTACATTTTTATTTATATAGATAAACTGCTTTGGGTCCCATGAGAGAGAAAAGCGGGATATAAATAAAAGATTTATTATTATTATTATTATTATTATTATTATTATTATTAGGAAATCCTGCCATGGATAACATGATACCATATGTGGTGACACCAGTTGGCGATTTCTAGGTAAACTGACACCCCCCTATATTGAAATGGTGTTGGTAGTTAAAATATCCTATTATTAAACAGAAAGTTAAATAGATAATAGTATAAAACATTAGCATTAAAACATTAGCATCTAATCAGTGCTCGAAATCCAAGAACCAGGGATACTAAAATGTGTATGACCAGGCTATTGAAAAGGGCTGGGCATGGGAAAGTACAAACAGCAAACTATAGAGCCGGGGAATTGGGTGGGGTAAAGTCAGCAGAGTCCTATCTGGCTAACTAGGGACTGAGCATTTATAAATGGGACTTCCATTGAGTTCATTCACAAATTCCTTTAAATATGCACACTGCTGAATTTAAATGCTTCTGCTAGCAGGTCTACCACTTTAAAATTAGTGGAAAGGTTGCACTGCCATAATTGAGTGTACGTTCTTGCCCATCAGCTGCAGCAATTCTTGTTCGACCCATTTTCTTTAGGGGAAGCACACCAACGTGTGATGTGAACTCAATTCCTTCATGTGGTCTGCAGAAAATGTTTTACTTACACATAGCCTCTTTGAAGATATTCTGTGCAGGCAACTGGGTTAGCTGATTAACATGACTTTCATGCATGTTGGTTTTATAAAAGCACTATTCAAGAGAAAGCTTCTTGGCAGCTGTGGCATGCTTGGCTTCTCTATGGCAGGCCAGATCATCCCCCTCAACTCCCCCCCTCCCCCCAATTCTTGCTTTTCAGAGTGGTCTTGCATCCCGAGAAATTGGTGTATTTTCCCCATGTCATTATAGCATATTTATTTTCTTGAGATCCTTAATATACTTTGGGGGGGTGCACACAATAGTTTTGAAGGTTCAAAGGGACTGCACATTGTGTTGCTGCACACTGAAGCTTAAGTGATGAATGCATTCATAGTTCTTTTTTAGCTCATTCTTCCTCTATAGTAAAATCACTTGAATTATTTATTGGCACCACCGTGAAGATCATTTCCTGCACGTTTAGAGAAGGTCAGATTGAACTTAGCTTTACAAGATTGACCCAATCGAAGAATCGGGATGGAAACTAGCAACATTATTCCGTTTTGAAACCTCATTGAGATACAACACCAAACTATAGTTTAATGATACATGTTTGACCTGCCTTTTCCAAAAATCCAGAATGCTCCAAGATCCAAAACTGACCACATGGGTAGTTCAGTAACAGTAACACGTGGGTAGCTGAGATAGTGACACTTTTGCTTTCTGATGGTTCAATGTATACAAACTTACCATATATACTTGCGTACAAGCCAACCCAAATATAAGCTGAGGCACCTAATTTTACCACAAAAAACTGAGAAAACGTAATGACTCAAGTATACGCCTAGGGTGGGAAATGCAGCAGCTGCTGGTAAATTTCAAAATAAAAATAGATACCAATAAAATTACATAAATTGAGGCATACAGCGCGCCTTCCTCTCCTCCTCTCGGCACAGAGCTCCAGCTGTGTTGCTGTGCTGAAAGGGTAGGCAGCACGCAGCTGGTAGAAGCCCTGCAAAGGGCTTCTTTCAGCCCCATGCCTTCCCATCAGGACCCTCACGTGAGTGTAGGCTAAGGGGGCCTTTTTCAGCATACAAAATGTGCTGAAAAACTAGACTTAAACTTGAGTATATACAGAAGTTTCATGAACAAAATTACCATATTTCTTTGATTCTGAAACATCATCATTTGTAAGACACATATTAATTTCAGTATCACCAACAGAAAACACTTTGCTAGCTATGTATGTGCGTATGTATATATAAGCACTGTGATTATAAGATGCACCCTGTTTGCAGAGATGTTTATATGGGGAGTAATGGGCATGCCAGAATAAAAGAAATGCAGTATTAAAAATGTTGTGTCTAAAATGTCACCCCAATCTCTTAAAGGTGCCATTTTACAACACAGCAGGCAACAACCAAGAGTTTCTTGATCTCAAGAGAGAATAATTTGTTTTGGAAAATAAGTTAAAAGAAAAACAGAAAACATGGTCTCACGGGTGCCAAAAAGAAGGAATACCCAATTGTGCAGTTACATTTAGTTTTATAGGTAGAATAGTGCAAAGATGCCTTTTGAGGCATTAAGTCAGTGTTCACCATAATTGGTTAGAAAGCCCTAAGATGATTTTACATCACATCTCACATCTTATTGTTTTACATCTTTTGTGTGCCCAGTTTCAATTAAAACAGACACTTCTTTCATTAACTCATCTCATAGCTTGTTATCTACAAGGTCGCAGTTGACACAAGAGGTATGGGGAGAAAATTGGCAGTTCCTGGCCTTGGAATCACTTTGGCTCAGCAGAACAGGCCACTATTTGCTTTTACATACATATGTCTATATCAATGGTTCCCAACCTTTTTTTGAACAGGGACCACTTTGACCAGGGACCATTCTCCAACATTAGTACAAAAAGGGTTACAAATCAGTTTTGATCAATTTTAGATTCAGTTTGGTTATTTGGGATGCTGATTCAGAAAATTGCATTGGACAGACCACATCAGCTCTAGTTTCTGATACAGAACATATGTCACCCAGGAGGCGCCATCTCCTCGCCCACAGAAAACCATATTTAATAATCTAGAGCTGTTGAGGTCTATCCAGTGCAATTTTCTGAATCAGCACCCCAAATAACCCCAGGACCAGGCCTAAAAACAAAGACACTAAGAAAAAAATGTTTTTGGTTGGGCTGTGTTATTATCCGTGGATTTCGTTTAAAAAAAAAAGAAAGGGAGGGGGCTGAGATTGAAAAAAATCCAAAAAGCAGAGCGCAAGACTCGACTCAACTGTCCATAACAATATTATTATTATTATTATTATTATTATTATTATTACTACTACTACTACTACTACTATTACTACTACTGCTTTGGGGGACTAAACAGGTTCTTACAAAGGGCTGCTTCCCCATTACAACTCTTGTGGTTGGCAATGGGAGCTAATAATAATAATAACAACAACAACAACAACAACAATAACTTTGGGGGACTAAACAGGGTCTTACAAAGGGCTACTTTCCCATTACAACGCTTATGTTTGGCAATGGGAGCTAATAATAAGAACAACAATAACAACTACTTTGGGAGACTGCTTTCCCATTACAACTGATGTGTGACAATGGGAGCTAACAACAACAACAACAAAAGTTACTTTGGGGGATTAAACAGGGTCTTACAAAGGGCTGCTTTCTTATTATAACTCTTGTGTTTAGCAGTGAAAGCTAATTATTATTATTACTTTGGGGGACTCCTCTCTTGCACGCCACTGGATGAGTCTTCTCAGCCCTGATCTGGGAAGCCTCCCAAGGCTGAGAAAGCACTGATGAGTCCTTCCTTCTCTCCCTCTCCTCTCTCTCATTCATGCTGCTGTGCGAGTCTTCTCCACCCTGGCCTGGGAAGCCTCCCAAGGCCAAGAAAGCACTGGCAAAGGCAACACACTGGCATTTTCACAGGTTGGGAACCACTGGTTTACACACACACACATGCTCTTGTGTGCTCTCAGTGTTCTCACCTCACAGGGACTATCGTTTTCTTTCTTGCTTCCTATTTACATATTGCTACAGGTTTTCAACAGCATGCCAATCGCGTGACAAAGGCAAGAATTGCATGAAGAACTACAATATGGCAAGCATTGTAACAGGCAGCAGCATACATGTAAATAGGATCAAAATCACAAATAATTGCTTTACCCAAGAAAGATCCAGAAATCATGAAATAAACCAAGAGATGTCAATACCAATGTCCTGAGAAATGTGGGTTACTAGAACATGTATGGTCTGGATCTTGGTTTCAATCATCCTTGAGTTATCCATCAGATTAAAACACCTTTGTTGTTTTGAACATAATTGAATTTCATGTTTTGACATGGTCCCTGTCTTCGGAGTAGCTCAGTTATCTGTACGCAAATATTTCAAAATCCAAAATAAATAAATGAAACTGAAACCCCAAACACTTCTGATCATATTCATTTTGAAAAAGAGATACTCAAATTGTATATGAATAGGCCTTGTGCTTTTGCGCTCCCTTTCCTTCCTAAGCACAGCTTCTAGGAGGAGATAAAAAAACATTTGCTTGTATTGTAAACTAGCTATAATTGATTGTTGTGTGTAAAACTCTACAAACTCTCGTTAGTCTTAACAATTGTAATGGGAAGCAAGCAACTTCAAATTATAGTTTATGACCCTGTCTTTTTTTTAAAAAAAAAAATCACATTACATTAACCAATTTCAGTTTAAACATAATGGGATCTGCAGTTAATTGAAAATAGAAGTGCAGTTTGCAGTCTTCTCCCCAGGCTTGTGCATTTAATGATGTCGGCAATATAGTTTATATACCTATATTTACTCAAATCTAATGCTCACCTTTTTTGTCTAAATTACCTTCCCAAAATTAGGGTGTGCATTAGATTTGCATAATATAGTAATCTTAGTTCTGAGCCAAAGCAAAAGGGAAAGCTGCTTTTAGTCTACTTTGGGAGATATTCTTGTTATTATTATTTTCTTCAGGAGCACCTGGACCGCCTACTTGAAAGATGTCATCTCTAATTTAATGGCCACGGCTTAATGCTATGCAACCCTGGAATTTGTAGTTTCATATGCCACCAACATTATTCAGCAGAGAAAGGTCAAGATCTTGTAAAAATAAATTATTTCATATGATTAAGCCAGGGCAGTTAAAGCACATTCATTCTATAGCATGTATGTACCCTCAAGTTTTCTTTTCCATAGCTGGAAGCTTTGGTGTTCTAACACTTCTGTTCTTAAAGGAGGAATAGCAAGCATGGAACCACTGTAATGTGTACCTTTTTTTGGCCCAATTACAAAGAGTGCACTTTTTGCCATTGTGCATTAAATTCACCAGCAAATACTTTTTTTTGGTTTCAGAGTTTTGAAAATTGAGGTGCTCATTAGATTAGATGGCACATTAGATTTGAGTAAATACGGGTATTATACAGCATATGCTTGATATATTCTGTTGTAATGTTGTAATTCAAAGATATCAATGTAACACTCCAAGAAAAAAAATGTTAGGATAATAAAAAAGATTATCTTCTTGAAGAAGACTCTAATTTGTTACAAAACACTGTTGGAGGTAGGAAAGGTGCCACTGCTGAAAGAACAGATTTCAAATTATATGATTTGAATCTTAAAATACCGCATTAATAAAACATTGTATTATTTTCTCTCCACAATCTTGAATAATTGCAACTTGTTGAACCTTCAGAAATGAATTAAATATATTGTACTGATCCATTTTAAGGGATTTCGCTTTGCTCTTCCATTTGGATTCACAATCCACAGCAAAGCTCAGCTACAGTGTGGTTATACAATACTATAAGAATTTGCTGAATGCAAATACATGTAGTAGAAAGATTCCTCCTCAACTATTCCTATGGCTTCCAGCTTCAGGCCAAAGCTTGTAGAGATTATGTATTGGATTGAAATCACTACAATTACCTAACCACCATGGTCATTTCTAAAGTTGGCTAGAGGATCCTGGCAGTTGTAGCATAAAATAGTGATGTTCTCCAAGCGATGATTCAGAGCAGAACCCGAAGTGAGCTGAAGTATTTGTGGGCTCTGGTTGACTACTGTGGGAAGTGGCATGCTGGACCAGATCACCTTTTAGACTTATTCGGTACGTAAAGGGCCACTGGCAATGGAACCAGAAGGATTTTGCATGTCAACTGGGACTGGGGTACCAGGTCATAAGGAGCCTCAAGAAAAGAAACACAAAAAGGATAAGGTGAAGAGTGAAATTCCATGGGATTTGTGTGATGGATCCTTGGATTGCTGACATAAAATGTCCTTCATGACAACTAACCCTAAATGTATTGTCTCCCTACAGCTCCTTGAGATGTGCATGCAGAACTGTGGTTCAAGCTTCCAGTCTCTGGTTGTGAGAAGGGAATTTTGCAGAGACAGACTAGTGAAGCTGCTGAATCCAAGATATAACCTGCCGGTTGATCTGCAAGAGAAGATATTGACCTTTATCATGGTAAGCTTCTCCTCCTTTTTCCCTGCTCCTGCATCTTTTGCATAAAGCACTAGCAGTCTATTTAAGTAATTCATAACTGTCCCATAACAAATGGAAAGAGTTTGCCATGCTTTGTTCTTTTCCTCAACCGACAAAAGGTTTTTGTGTTATAGTTCAATCTTTCTGGACAATCCAGGCTTTTATTTATACACTGTTGGTTATTCTGGGATCATAAAATGTATGAACTTTTTTCCACTTCTGGCTTGTTTGGCTTCAAACATGACTACTGGGTATTTAGGTAGCCACATGGGGATTTGCAGTTTAGGGATAAGTGTTTAGAATGCTAAAGCAGGGGGCTCCTCAGTTGCCATCCCCATGATCCTGTAGGATATTTCCATGTAAGTTAAAGTGGAACCATTGTGAAGTGTGAAAGGATTTCTTATGGATGATAATCACAGTTCTTTGAACACACACATGCGCGCACACACACAGATCTGTGAATAATTAAAATAGCATTGAAGTATTTGGGAATTCTTTGTTTTGCTGGAACATCATCCCTTGTACTTATACCTTTGACACCTTTGATACCTTTGACAGTTTAACCTGAGTTCATCTAAATATGGGTGGCTAAAGTACAGTAGATTCTTGCTTATCCAACCTTTGCTCATCCAACATTCTGTATTATCCAGTTCAGTCTGCCTCCCATCCAGAATAATGTCCAGGGTGGGAGAAAGAAAGAACCCTTGTCTGTTTTGGTGCTATATTTGTAAATACAGTAATTACTACATAATGTTACTGTGTATTGAACTGCTTTTTCTGTCAATTTGTTGTAAAACATGATGTTTAGGTGCTTAATTTGTCAAATCATAATGTAATTTGACATTTAATAGGCTTTTCCTTAATCCCTCCTTATTATCCAACATTTTCACTTATCCAACGTTCTGCTGGCCCGTTTATGTGGGATAAGCAAGACTCTACTGTACTTGGGATTGGGGGAGAGTTAAAAAGATATCAATTCACTGGGCCTAGACAGCCTCTTTTGTGAATGGAATGTTGTTCTAAAAAGTTCTTAATAGTATTCATAATTGGATAATCCATTCCTTAATGGAATATCGAATATTGCTTTAATTTTTCACTTTTCACAAATCTTTGAACTGTCAGTGGCTCATCCCCAGAATTTTAAAAGTGTGAACCAATTTTATAATAATATTGGGTAGGAGTGGTAGTGGTGGTGAAATTTCATTGCGTTTCCCACAATAACAAACACCAATTTTAAAATGAAACTTAGAATATGTTGTGCACATATGTAAATATGAAGTAGGCTTATCTCCCAGTGTAAGTATAAATGCATCCCAAATAAATGACCAACCAATCTGTGATAATACTAGCCTCTGTGTCAATATCTTGATTAAATTGGTCTGTAGCAACATCCTTGTTTTTAATCCTCTGTGAGTCTAGGCTGATTCATACAAGTGGTTTTGAGATTGCATACTGAAATGGTCTTGTACAAGTTCATGTATGTGATAAGATCAATATTTAATTTGTCGTACAGCATATTATATAACATACTTTCTACCATATTGAGAAAGACAAACCATGGCACATAGAAAGGCTTGCACAAGGTTATCTCATATATATATAGAATAAAAATTGATTTTGCAAGAATAGAAGAGTCCTTCTGGCTGAGATAAAGGCTCTGTTCTAAACAGTAGCCAGATAAAGTTATTTACTTTTATATTTTGCTTTTTTCATGAATTTTGTTTTTATTATTTTATTTTACATACAATTTGAAATCTATAGATAAGTAAACCGTATTGTAACAATAAAGATAAAGGTAAAGGTAGTCCCCTGACATTAAGTCTAGTCATGTCTGACTCTGGGGTGTGGTGCTCATGTCCATTTCTAAGCCGAAGAGCCAGCGTTGTCTGTAGACACCTCCAAGGTCATGTGGCCGGCATGACTGCTTGGAGCCCCCTTACCTTCCCGCCGGAGCGGTACCTATTGATCTACTCTCATTTGCATGTTTTCGAACTGCTAGGTTGGCAGAAGCTAGGGCTGACAGCGGAAGCTCACGCCGCTCCCCGGAATCGAACCTGCGACCTTTCGATCAACAAGCTCAGCAGCTCAGTGCTTTAACCCACTGCGCCACCGGGGGCTCCATTGTAACAATAACATGTTGTATATATGTTCTTGCATGTCTTTTTATCTGAAATTTGTTCGTATTTTTGTAAACTGCTTTGGAGCCCAGTTGAGAGAAAAGGCAAGATGCGAATGACTTATGGATTAAAAACATATTTGAAAAATACGGTTGAAAACATTTTTGTTCAAGTGTTCAGAAACTCTGATAGGAAGAATCATACACTGATGAGATTCTAAGCACTTTGAGGCATATTCTGCCAAAATAATATTTATATGCAGGAATATTATTTTGCACACAGATAATAGTTTGTGTTTTGTGTGTGTTGGCACTCTTACTCAGTTTTATCAGCTGTTCTTTTTTGCACCAACAGACCTGGGCCAGAGGATTCCAAGGAGCTGTGGATGTAAGTGAGGTCAAAGAAGTTTACCTGGATCTTCTTAAGAAAGGTGTTGAGTTTCCATCCTCTGAGATCAACAAGCAGCCCTCAAAGGTAAAAACTTCATTGACAATAGCTGATTGAGTCAAGGATAGGCTTCTTGCAAAATCTACACGTGCGGTGAGGGAGTGCTGATTAATTCAAGAATAATGAGCGTCTGATTTAATGATGATCCAATTCCTTTGCTCAGGAAACTAGGCATACGTTTCTGCCCCGGAGCATTTAAAAATGTGAGTGTGGGAGGGGTAGTTTTCCTCAGCAGGAAATGTAGTAGTAGAGGCTTTTAAAAACTGGCCATGGGATCTATCTGGAGTCTCAGATTCTTTTTGAGGTTAAAGGAAATTAAATATCTGGATTGCCTTGCAGGCTCTGTAAGTACACTGCAAAACAAAAATACCTGAACATGTGCAGGGGAAGTTCAAGACATATTTTAAAGGCAAGGGAGGACAGAGTGAGCAAAGTTGGCTCTGGTACTGAATGTGCCCCTCCAACCTGTTTTTTTTTTTTCACCCACAAACCCAGGACTCAAGTCCCTTCCACACTGTCCTATATCCCAGGATCTGATCCCTGATTATCTTCTTGTCCTAGATTATCTGGCAGTGGAGACTTGTATAATCCAGTATAACGCAGATAATATGGAATCAAATCCTAGGATATAACACAGTGTAGATCCAGCCTCAGCAAGTTGGCATTATTGTGGCCAAAAAAGGGCAGGTAAATTGCTTCTACTGGAAACCTCCAAGGGTTCACCTTTTAAATAGGTTGCAGAAGGGTGACTTGTTTTTTCAAGCAGAACTTAACTTCTGGCTTCTGGAGGGTCCCAGGGAAGAAACTGTGGACCTCCCATAGTTGCCCAACCCATAACTTGGAATATTCTTGAAAAGCATAGGGACTTCCTGCTGGTTGACATATATACACTCTATCACCTATTTAATAAGGGCATAGAGTAATAATTAGTATAGGTTTACTATTATTTCCTGATATGTAATGTGTGTAGATAGCAAAACAACACTTTCTCCTCATTGCCTCCTGCTGCACTATGTGCCATGCATCTTGTGTGGAAGGTATCCTCCAAATATAGTAGATTTTAAGAATGCATTATGGACTCTACTTTCTCTCTCAGCATTTCTTCATTATTATCATTGTTATTCCTTTTTTTAAAAAAATGCATTTATATCCTTCCTTTTTTCTAATATTTGGACTCAAGGCAGGTAACAAAAGTTACAACAAATCAATCTAAAAGCAGTTAACTAAAGAAAAAAATTAAATATCTTACTGTGAAAATGCAGTATTGAGAAGTAAGATGCAGCAGGTGTGGTCTCTTGTCCAAATGAAACATTGTGGTATATGACTAATACAATAATTCTAAACACTAATGTCTTTTTTTGTCTGCATATATGTTAACCCTCATAGTTTTGTTGTATTATTTATATCCATAGCCTTTGCCTCAGACTGGCATGAAGATATCCAATTGTACCTTTGCACAAGGTTTTTCGGGGTCCCTCCCTCCCGGTGCAATAATGACGCTGATTCCGGAACAGGTATAGTGTTGCTGTTCACTTCCTTATTTGCCAGTGCCAGCCTTCATGGTCATTGCTGATCGATTGACAGAGATGCATCTAAAATTATTTCAAGTTGAGAAAAACCAACTGATGCTGGTTTATGGTCACAATTTTAAGTTATGGTTGTTTCTCACTGTAATAACTTGGGATTATTCATTATGTGTGTGTATACATGTTTGTGTGATTAAATTATTACTACAATTGGCCCTCCACAGATTTGATTATTTGTGGATTTGATTAATATGTTCTGTCTAGATCCTCCAGGGTGAACCTAGGATAATCTTCCATGACCAAAGAGTGGAACTGGAGGACTTGGAGATTCTTAGATAGAACACCCCTTAAGAAATCTCTGAGCAATTCTATGGAAAACTCAAGGGTGTTTGCCCATAGACTCTCCTTGAAGGACCAAGAGAGTACTAGATAGATAGATAGATACAATATTAAAGTGGTTTTTTTATTTGCAGTTTTTTCACTTTTGCAGGGGTCTTGTACACCAATTTCTGCAGAAGTGGAGGGCCTGCTATGTACCTGTGTATTCACACAATAGCTGTCTGATGAAAGTTGTAATGAACCATTCACCCTCCTCATTGATACAATGAACCTGAATGTTTTTTGGAGGCTGGAAAAGCACAATATTTTTGGAGGATGGAGTGTCTAGTTTATAAAAAAAGGTCCCCCTAGTGGTACAGCAGGTCAAACCTCTAAGCTGCTGAACTTGCTGACTGAAAGGTTAGCGGTTTGAATCTGGGTAGCAGGGTGAGCTCCCATTGTTAGTCCCAGCTTCTGCAACCTAGCAGTTTGAAAACATGCAAGTGTGAGTAGATCAATGGATACTGCTTCTGCTGGAAGGTAATGGCACGCCATGCAGTCATGCTGACCACAGGACCTTGGAGGTGTCTACGGACAACACCAGCTCTTTGGCTTAGAAATGGAGATGAACACCACCACCCCCCCCCCCCCCGAGTTGGACACGACTAGACTTGATGTCAGGGGAAATCTTTAGTAATTATTAAAGCACAGGATGGTAAATGGTTTCAAAGAGTATAGATGCCATTTCATTTCAAAGAGTTTAAAACTTGGTTTGTTTCTTAATTTTAACTAGGATTGCCAGGTCATACTTACTTTTTACTGTTTTGTGGTCT
Organism: Anolis sagrei; assembly: GCF_037176765.1. Classification (NCBI taxonomy): domain Eukaryota; kingdom Metazoa; phylum Chordata; class Lepidosauria; order Squamata; family Anolidae; genus Anolis; species Anolis sagrei. The sequence goes on from NC_090022.1 coordinate 142,937,054, forward strand.
TGGAACAGGTTGGAAAGCTGTACAGTGAACTGGATATGGTTAAAATGAATGTGAGGGTCATGTCGGCCATACTGAAGGAAAATGTCCCAGGGTCTGAAAATCCAGATGATATGGACTTATTGCAGGTACAGAGTGCCTATTTGTGTAGGTATTTATTATTTTTTAAAAGAGCTGATAGAATTTGGAGTCATAAGTCATTAATTCCCAGATTGGAATATTGAATGCTATTCCTGGAGCAAGGATGATGTATGATGAGCAAACACCACCGTCCCCACCATTTCCAGCATCATGATAATAGTCAATTTCGGCAAACTTACCAGATGCTGGAAAGCCTGGGTGTCAACACTTGTTGCAAAGCTCAAACCACTGTATCATATCGTTTTTTTCAATCTTTGCTAACTGGAAAGGCTTTTTCAGAAAGTTAGAAAACACTTTAATCCTGAAACAAATAATCGAGGAGAAAGTAATGAATTGAATGCAGTGTTTATTGCTTACCTTTCAAGCACCTATGGCTCTGTGCATAAGATGTAATTAACATGTATCCTGCTTCTATTGTTTCTTGTCATTCATCTTTTTTCTTTCGTCTCTTGGCAGAAGCTGTACAAGACATCCAGGGTAATGCAGGAGAGAATCATGGAACTGCTAGCAACGGTGCAAAATGAAGACGTAATCACTGAACTGATACAAGTGAATGAAAATTTGAATAATGTTTTAATGGGACATGAGAGGTAAGTCTATTTGATACCGAGTGTGGTCTAATGGCTTGTACACATTCGTGTTTTAACTTTTGCAGATTTGATTATTCACAGATTTGATTGAAAATGTTCTCTTTAGGAATCTCTATATCTTCTGGTGTGACTCTGGTCAGCTTCCTCCAGTCACGCTCAAAGACCTAGAGATTTCTGGAGAGAAGATCTCTCTAAGTCATCCAGAGTGATTCTGAAGTCATTTTCCAGTGGAAGTTTACCATAGAGTTATGTTGTGAGACCTTTGTATGTGATTTTTCATTTTCATATGGGTTCTGTGTCCCTAAACTCAGCAAATGAGGAGGACCTATTGTATTTATTATATTTATATTCTTGTATTTATTATATTTATACCTCGCTTTGTATTGTACATATATGCTATGCTTATAAAATAGTTGTGGCTGAACAAACAAAGACCTATTGAAATGTCATGTGTCTCATGGGGAGGTTCTTCAGGATTGTTCAAGTTTCTTATTTTCTCTTCTCAACTCCTTTCACTCTAGAAAGTCAGTGGATGGTTGCTTGGATTTTGAATCTCTCCCAGATACTGGAAAATTTGCCCCTCTGTAGAGCAGGGATGTAAAAGGTGTAGCTCTCCAGATATTGTTGGATTGATACTGGTGTGGGCTGCTGTTGTTCCAAATCAACAACATCTGGAAGGTTGCACGCTTCCCACTTCTGGTTTAGATACAGCATAGTCTCCCATTCTGTTGTTTCCTTTCCCTGCAAGGGCATCTCTAGCCTGCTTAGTATCCTAGTGAAGCAGAGTAGTGCAAAAAAAAAAAAAAGTCAGGAATGTAGGCCAGGTGTTTCCAGAGCCAAGCTTCAAATGGCCTCCTGTTCTTGCCTAAAAATGCCTAAAACACTTGCTGCCCCCATGTGGCAGATATCACATGTACAGAGTTGCTGGAACTTAGCGTATCACTGGTTTTCTAGAATATGGCACTCACTAAATTCCCGGGGTCCCAAATTCACATTGCACATGTAGAAGTGTACTAGCGGCATTATAGCTTATTGTAACAAACAGTTCAAGGAGGTACACTAAGTGTGTTACGCCACTTCCTGAAGCCTGCTTTGTTGCAGCAACATATAATTTCTGATTTTGCAATGAAACAAAGTATCGACTTCCATTATTGCAATGATATCCCTGCAGTTTATTTCCTTGTTGTGCCATAAGTGGCTTCAAGCACTGCTTAAGCAATATTCAAGACTGCATTATGCTAAATCAACAATACCGTTAATTATGAATGGACAGCTAATATGGAGCGTGCCATAAAAGGTGTTTTGTTAATTGTCTATCAAACCAAACCTCTGTTTATCATAATGATCTATTGGATAGACTTACAAGTCTTTTGAGAGCAGGGCCACAAAGATATATCTTGAAAAATCTTTTGTTATTAGAGTCACCTTTAGGACAGAAATGAGGAAGTGCAGGCCTTGAGCACATGTGACCTTTAAATCTCATTTTCACAGTCGGCATAGTTGCCCTGTGACACCAAAGGCCCTGGCAACCCACCCCGGAATAAATAAATAAAAAAATAAAAAAATAAATAAATAAATAACATTTTTTCATACCAATTTTTACACAACCTCTTGTTCCCAGACTATCCAAAATCCCTCAAACCCATCCACAAATTAATGGTTTGGATTGCCATTCCCACTGAACCCACCCTGTAACAAAATCCCCCAAAGCAACCAAAATACAGACTCTGCAACCAACATGAAGTTGAAATTTCTCCCCATGCACTTACTTTAGGTTCTTTGAAATTAGTATTTCATAATATTTCTTCTTTTCCCCATGAGCTGTGTAGATTGAAATTAAGGAACCAGTTGTATTTTTATGCAGGTTCTCTCGAAACAGAGTACGTTTTTTGGAGAATCAAAGGATTCAGAATGAACGTACAGCGGTAAGTCATGAACAGTTAACCCTACTGGTCCCAAACAACCTCTTATTAGTAGTTGTAGCATCCTGAGACCTCTGACACTATGTTCTTTGATCTCTTGATTTATTATGTAATTTTTGTACCTCCCAAATTGAGAGATATTTATTCAAAGATAAGGGTAGTGTGTTCCTGGGGTGCTTACTTCTCCAGAGATGTGCATAGAACAGTATCTTTTAATTCATTATTATGCAATGTTCAGTGGAGGACAGAGTACTAACACTTATTCATCCATAACTGGAGAAGTATCTAAAATATTTGGGCAAAGAGAAATTAGCAGTTTTACAATGTTTGTATCTGATATCAGATCTATTTCTGCACATAGCAAATATGAAGGACTGCTAGAAAAAAGGGCTATGAGCAGATGGAATTTCTCTTGCAGGGAACAATTTTTTTCAGTTCAATGTGAATTATTTATTTATTTATTTATTATTTGCACTTGTTAACCGCCACTCTCAGCCCAAGGGCGACTCGTGGCGGTGTACAGAACATAGAACATAAAGACAACAGTTTACAATAGATCTGGACCATAACATACATCTTACTAATACACAGCTAACTAAACTAAAAATCCACTTCGTCTTGTTTGGGGTCATAATCAATCTCGTAGTCATCATCCATTCCGGTGGTCATTCCAAAAACATAGCACTTAGTTGAAGGCCTTTTCGAAGAGCCAGGTTTTCAGGCCCTTGCGGAAGGCCATGAGGGAAGGCGCCTGTCTGATTTCAGCAGGGAGGGAGTTCCATAGCCGGGGGGCCACCACCGAGAAGGCCCGCTCTCTTGTCCCCGCCAGGCGTGCCTGTGAGGCAGGCGGGACCGAGAGAAGGGCCTCCCCGGATGATCTCAAGGTCCTCGTGGGCTCGTAGGCCGAGATGCGGTATTCAAGGTATTTTGGGCCGGAACCGTTTAGGGCTTTGTAGGTTAACACCAGCACCTTAAATTGGGCCCGGTAGCTGATCGGCAGCCAGTGGAGCTGGGACAGCAAGGGCGTTGTGTGCTCCCTGCGTCCCGCTCCGGTTAACAACATGGCTGCCGCGCGCTGGACTAGCTGGAGCTTCCGGGCCGTCTTCAAGGGCAGCCCCACGTAGAGAGCGTTGCAGTAGTCGAGGCGGGATGTGACCAAAGCGTGTACCACCGTGGCCAAGTCAGACTTCCCAAGATACGGGCGCAGCTGGCGCACGAGCCGAAGCTGTGCAAATGCTCCCCTGGTCACCGCTGAAACCTGGGGATCCAGGCTCAGCGATGAGTCCAGGGTCACACCCAAGCTGCGAACCTGCGCCTTCAAGGGGAGTGCGACCCCGTCCAGCACAGGCTGTAATCCTATACCCTGTTCGGCCTAGTGCTCTTCTAGTAGGTAGGTAGGTAGAGCTAGTGCATAGCAAACTGGAGATCACAGCATCAAATTGGGTGGAAATCATGCTCCTTCCAGATGTTGTTGGACTGCACCATTGGCTGCTAGGAGCTCCAATCCAACATCTGGAGGGATCCCTAATTTCTGCCCTGCCATAGTTGAATAGAACCTTCCTGCTGTCAAGTTCTGCTTGAAAAAGAAACTCACAACGCCTTTATTGAAACAGCTTATTGTACATTGGGCATTAGATTTGCACTTCAAGGCAACACTTGGCACAAGCTCTGGTCTCCTTAATTTTCAGGTTGATGGCACCCAGCCGACTGCTCCTTCGTGTGATTTGCTGGATCTTGAGTGTAGCGTTCCTGCTATTGTGCCAAAGCCTGGGGGAGCTGGCCCAGTGACTCCTCAGCCGTCAGAACTAAGTAAAGAACATCTTCAGCATTTTAAGAGCATACCGTGAACCTTGGGGAAATTTCTCTGAGTCCAGATCATGTACTTGGGCTGAGAATATATTTCAAATGGAGGAGGTGCTACTTGGACACCCTTTTCTCATATTTGTTAAAGTTTCTGGACCACACTGCATACCTCTCAGAGATAAGAGAAATTACACAGTTATCTAGTGCAATGGTCTGCCTTCTCACAGGGGCCAATCTGTCCAGGAATGTGTGCCAGCAGTGAGCAGGGCCACCATTTTTCTCTTTTTCTTGTAGGAGAGAGTTTGCCCTCTCCAGAGATTGCTTGTAATTGCCTTTTAAAATAAATCTAAACAACTCAAAAAATTAGGTCAAGGACGGATGTTTTCCTAGGACTGCTATGTGCCCACTCCTTTTCTAATGCTTAGGCAATGAGGGCTGTGACCAAGAGACCAGGACACACTCAAAGAAGACAAGAGGGAGTAGTCCTACCCCCAGTATTTCAGATCCATGTATGCTTTTCTCTATCTGAAACCCCATATCAAGTGTTCCGATTTCTAGTGCTGCACACTAACTCACTAACTGTGCACTAACCAGAAATTCCCATTCTCTCCTACCACTGACTGGAGTACTGCTCAGTGAGAAGTAAGGAGTCTGTTCATTTTGTGAGAAGGAAAATAGCTTGAATATGTTAGAAACAAATAAATAAGCCATATTTTGTTGGCAGTTCAAGTGAATTCAGCTAACTGGCTTTCCCCTCTTTTTAAAGATTGCCAGTCACAAAGTGCCGCTGTTCCAAGCCCTCATCCTACCCAGCTGCCACTTTACCCTCAATTATCTTCACTTCCTACTACAAATACTTCACAGTCTTTGTAAGTACTGTTTTTAAATCATGTAAATGTTTAAGGCAGATATGAAGGTTTGCCCAAATAGAAATTGGAGGATCATAAAATACCCCAACTAGGTAGATGCTGAACAGATAAAATAGGGTAATTATTGGGTAATGTTTCCTATTATGGGGTAATTTATGGAGGGCTGCTATGTGTGCTGCAAGCAAATTGGATAAATTGAAATGAAGATCAGAGACAAAGAAGAAGCAAGAAGTTTGGATGTTCTGTGATGACTTTTGAGAAGTTTGGATGTTCTGTGATGACTTTTGAGGGGACGTGATGATTGCTTGGTGGCTTGTAATACATTCCTTTCCTTTTTTAGGTTTATAACAGAAGCACAAAATACATGCCAAAGCCTTGCAGGTGGCCAAACCTATGTCAATGTAAGTAGCAAACATTTTCTCAGTTCTGGCTCAGTTGCAATTACCTCAAATAAGATACTTTGTGTACCTCTTAATACGTGTAGGGTAGAAGGAGAAACTGACCTGGTCCCTCCCAGAGTCATCTTTATCCTTCATATAATTTAAGATATGTGAAACAGTGCAGCTTGTATGTGAATAAAATCCTGATCCACTAGAAAGACTTAGGATAATTTTGGCTTATTATTAATTCATCCATCCAAATTGAATAACTTCCATTACTAGAACATGAAGGGCAGCAATTCTTCTTCCTGCAGCCCCCTCTAAATATGCTCCAAAGGAAGCTTCTGAAACAGGTTTGGTGAGCATATAGGTTTGCGAGTAGACTGGGGAAGGTGAAAATACTGCTGTGTATAGCAAAATCTATACATTGGCAGGTGAGAGAAATCTTTGATTTGAAAATATATAAAAAATCTTTAGGGAGGAATTGGAGAGAAATGCCGAATAGCTAGTAAATCATTTGGAAGTGAAGACAGCAATGAATGAAAAGGTATGGATAGTGACCAGTGAAGCGGCAAATGTGATTGTGGCAACACAGAAACACTGCTGCTTGGTTGTTGGAACCACACTCGTTATTCCCATGACAGTAATCAGCAGGTTGAGAGAGAATACAAGAAACAATGGGGAGAACAAGTAAAATGGGCCGATGAAGTGACAGAGAGACATTTTAAAAATGAAGAAAATGATCATAAACAAATATTTTCCTGTTACTTCATAGCAAAGTTCTCTGGGCAGCTCAAATAAAAAAACAACAGTGCAAATACAAAGGCCAGAACCCCAAAAAATCTTAACCAGAGAACCATAAATGCAGCAGTAGCAGCAGCTCATGAATTAAAAGGCAAATTTTAGAACTGGAAAACCTGTGCCACCTGAGCTATGAATCAGACCGTAAAGTGTGGGAAACCCAGGCTACATTAGTTGTTTAAATGGTTCCAGTAAAGTATTTTTTATATGATGCTGAGACCACAAATACTGCATCAGACTTATCTCCATAACAATGCCATTCCATAACTGTGGTTTCATTAGCACAATACCCCTTTTTCTAGTAGCCTTGTGCCGGCAAGACTGCTGACAGGTCAGCAGTTCGAATCCAGGGAGAGTGGGTTGAGCACCCTCTGTCAGCTCCAGCTCCCCATGTGGAGACATGAGAGAAGCCTCCCACAAGGATGGCAAAACATCAAACATCCGGGCATCCTCTGGGCGACGTCCTTGCAGATGGCCAATTCTCTCACACCAGAAGTGGCTTTAATTATGCAAGAGTAATCAGAACAGGGCCTCTGACTTGCCTGGAAAACTGACATTGACTATAACTTTAATGGTGACATCTTTTTACATATTACAATACCTTAGCTTGATCCAGATACTACTGACCCAGCAATCCTTTTCACAACACTAAATTGTAAACAGTAAATAGTGTAACTGTAAACTCTTAAGTGGTAGTGGTTGGTGGGGAGTTGAATCACACTGCTTAATGAAGGAAGATTTTTAAAGACTTAACTGAACAGGTTGTAATAGCAATCACAACATAATACTGATTGACAAATAACACTTTCATTTAGAGCCCTGATTAATGAAAGTTAAAGTCTTTCTCGTCTTGCTTCCTGTCAGTCTTGACCTGAAACCTAGATTTGGTGTGGGAGGAGGTATGAGTGAATAACATAAGTAGACTGGTTTTTGGCATAGATGACAACCAAACAACTTTGGCAACACCCATTCTGCTAAATAGTTCTCTCCTTCCACACTAAATCCAGGCTTCAGATATATGAGGACATTGACAATTTGAAATAAGGATATTGTTATTTAAAATGCCATTTATATTTGTAACATTTTTCAAAGATATGGTCTAACAGATCTCTAGTCTAATGAGTGTACAATTGAAAATTTGAAGGGAAGTTGAGAAATAGGAGTAAATAGGGTAGTTATTATCCTTAAATCAACTGAAAAAACAAAGTGTCCGGGATCCAAAGAAACCAGACGTTTGTTTCAGGATCCCAAGAGATATTTTGATTCTATCTCAACCCTTAAAATAGGACCTCTATATCTTCTGCATAGAAATGGATAAGTTTCAAAAGCAGTGTGTTTTCTGAAGTTGGGTTCAGTTGCTTTTATCAACCTGTTGTAGTTCTGTACAGGTGTCTATATGCTTGAACTAGTATAGAGCCAACATCTAGGCTTGTACTTATATATCTAGAAGCTGGCTCTGTACTAGCTCAAATATATAGACAAGTGTACAAGTAAAATTAATGTTAATATAATTCTGTCAATGTTGATTCAAGCAGCCACCCTGAGTGTGTATGTGGATACACATTGTATCATGGTAAACAATACAAACATAAATCCGGATGTTATGCTCAGTTAATTAACTAATCCATCTTTCCATCTTCCTGCATACCTGATTTAATTCCCTTTGTTTCCTCAGGTAAATACATATTTAAATACAGTGCCTTTGTATCCAGTAAGCCTTCAGAGTAATGGTTCAAGAGATACACAGCCAACAGGTAAATCTGAACAACTGCAGTGAATTAAATAACTTGTGACATTTCCGTACATCAGTTAGTAGAGAACTTGGATAACAGGCCCGCTATGGATGAATTGTAAGACATATAGATGCCTGTGGAAAGATGACGCCAGATCACTTGTTCTCGGGAGAAATAAATGCACAATTGAAGCCTACAGATCTTTAGCTTTATTACAAATATGTGCTATGCAAATGTTATGCCCATCTATAGACATACTTTGGTTGTGGAGGCAAGGAAGTGATCTCCAGGGAGAAAGTTGGATTTGCTTTTGAATCGTGTAACTTGGTCATCAATTGAAAAAGCCCAGTATGTGTATTAGAGGACAGTAGCATCCTATTGTGAGCATCATTTGGCACACAGGAAGTGGCATTTCACAATTCCTGGGCACCTTTTGAGCTGGGGGCTGTGTGTGTGTAGGTAGGGGATGTTCCTGGGGCAAGACTTTCCCAGTGATTTTTAATGTTTTTTCTCCTCCTGGCTTAAAAGGGGTTTTTTCCATCTTAAAATTGGGAGTTGGGTTGTGGAATATGGTGGCTTCCAATGCCCACATGATTCTCAGCCTTGATAAATGTGAAAGATGAAGACAAATTCTGAAAAATAACTCTTACAAAACCAGTAGTTTTTTTTCTATTATTGTAGAAATGAATGGAAGTCTTTGAATGTATGGACTATACTAGTTTTAGTGTGGATGTTATTGTTACCAAAATCCTACCTCTTCCTAATCTTTCACTCATTCCCCAATGTTTACCTTGTGTCCAAACTTATGGCAGAAAATGAATAGTGAGGGTAATTAGGATTCTTGCTATCAGAACCAAAAAGGTAAGGTAAAATATGAACTTAAAATATTTTAATATATAGTATAAACTTTCTCTCACTCCTTCTTCCACAGATACATCAAAAATCAACCCACCACCTCCTAATTATTATGAACTCATGGAATTTGATCCTTTGGCTCCCAGTGACAAGCCAGAGTAAGTAATGTTAAGAATTACTGAGCAATTCCTTGCTCAATTCTTGTAAGAACTCAACGCAGCATGCATATAGCCTGTCCCATATCAGAACATCAAAATTATGATAAACCGCTTTTTCAAGACCAGGTGCAATGATCAGGGAGTTTAGATATGATCAGGGTCATATCTAATGGCATCCATCCAATGGCAAAACAGACTCCCTTGTCTAATCCCATGGAGAGCCTTGAAGGTTGGAGGATCTTATTTTATTTATTTACCTTACTTATATACCGCTGTTCTCAGCCCGGAGGCGACTCACAGCGGTTCACAACAAGAGACAGCAGAATTCAATGTTACAGTATAAAAGCAGTTATCAACTTAATACATTGCCCAATTAATAAACAATAAACAATTAACAATTACTACAATAGCCATTCATTTTCTGAAACATGAATGGAGAGGAGAGGATGGGGAAGTTCTGTACTAAGAGAAGTTTGTCCATATGACATTGGATCGAATCCCAGCCATCTTACCAGCTGTTTGGAATTGTGGGAGTTGAAGTCTAAAAGACCTGAAAAGCCAGTTTGCCCATGCCTGCTATATATAGTACTAAGTTAGGGAAATAGTATTTGTGTGTGTGTGTGTGTGTCATGAGCAACTTGAGAAACTGCAAGTCGCTTCTGGTGTGAGAGAATTGGCCATCTGCAAGGACATTGCCCAGGGGACACCTGGATGTTTTGATGTTTTACCAGGCTTCTCTAATGTCCCCGCTTGGGGAGCTGGAGCTGACAGAGGGAGCTCATCCACATTCTCCCTAGATTCGACCTTCCAACCTGTCATAGCATAGTATTATGTTACATTACAAATAGGAGACTTTCTTTGCCTGTAAATTGTGTCTTTAGCCCACACCTTAACTGAAACGGAATATGAATTTTGGCTGTAGCATATAACACCACTTCTGCCTTCCTGCTACATAGAATTGATTATTGGGAAGAATGCCCAGAAGGAATGCTTTATTGTGACAATACAGTGTTCCTGGTTGCTATCACTGCCTTATTGACTAATCTTTAGATTGTTACATGTTGTGAAATAGTGACTTATCTTATCCTTTGATTTCCAGACCTATTTATGAAGAAATCGATGCGCATCTCTTCAAAGCAAGTGTAAAAAATAACAGCAGCTGCTAGAAGCAGAAGCCCAAGAAAACAACTTACCTTTGCCAACATTAGAGACTATTTTGCTGGCATACATGTCAGTAAAGGGAAAGACAATTTCTGGACAGGCAGAGAAAAAAATATTAGATTGATCAATCAGCTTGGAAACCACCTAAACCATCAGCCCTACTTATTCTGCCTTAAATGCATTACATTAGGTTCATCTGGCCTTTAAGGACACAAGGTTCTACTTGTACATACTTTAGGCCCAAGCCTACAACTTATTTAGGATGCTGTGTTTTTGGGTGGGGGGGGGGGGGGGGAATCTTGTAAGTAGCATAAGATCCAGGTCTTAAGTGTGACTGTACTTGAATAAGGTACATTTATTTCACAATGTATTCATTGTAATAACAAGTGAATAATTTTTTGAAGGAAATATATCTAAGTGCCAGAACAGGAACTTAGTTATGTATAACCAGATTGGCATCAGATGTGCTTTAAAGACTGAATTAAGGATGAGCAATCACACACCTGAGACCAAAGTATCAGCAGGCTTCATAGTTGGTGACTCAAGAGATAGGAGTATTGCGGGATAACTATGACCACAGGACCTTCTAACAGTGTTCTTTGCAGGATGGATTTTGTCCAGTCTCAGGAATGATACATTTGTGACACCCCAACTGTTGTTGGATTGCAGCTGCTCACCTGCCCTAGGCAGCGTTTGGTGGGATCACGTATTCCTTGTCCCTGTTCTACAGTATATCCACCTCATGATATTAACGTGATAGCCCTGTATGTAGAATTCTTATTTCTTGAAAATTCGTTTTTGCCCTATGATTAATCACTACAGCACTTTCCTGTAAACCTATTTAATACACTAATTATCCTGAATGTGTCCAACTAGTTCCAAAGCAAAGAGAATCACTAAGAACTTAAAAAGAGATTTTGTTGTAATTGAACTTCTTCTGTCTTGCCAGCCTTTAGAACCCCTGTTCTGGATACATGTGTTTTCCCTTCAAGGGGAGTTAAATACTGTACACATTCCACAAAGGTCCTAACACAGTGGTTCTCAACCTGTGGGTCCCCAGGTGTTTTGGCCTACAACTCCCAGAAATCCCAGCCAGTTTACCAGATGTTAGGATTTCTGGGAGTTGAAGGCCAGGATTTCTGGGAGTTGAAGGCCAAAACATCTGGCGACCTACAAGTTGAAAACCACTGTGACGTAACAGGTATAACTATTCCCAGTGGAGGCTCTATTTGGAGTAACTATAGTAAGGTGCTAACGGAGTCAGTGGAACAGGAAAAACCATGAACACTCTACCACAGTGGTACTTTGGGGATGACTTCTCCCTAACGTCTATTACTGCTTTTCCATGTCTCCAGCTACTGAGGTTGTCTTTCAGCTATCATGCATACTTACTTAGTCATAGAATCACAGAACATTTAAAGTGTGACTGGAAGTGCCTTTTCTCTGATTAAAATACAATATGCACTTTTCTCAAGAGTTTGCGTGAAATTTAGGTTAAAGGTGTCATTACAATTAACCACTCAGATCAGTGCTTTGCACTGGAAATGGATACCCTAAGTCTGACTTCTATTTAAATAATGTTTAAATGTTTTATAACAGCTATGCTTTTTATAATCCAAGTAAACAATCTGAGATTGAAAAGGAGTTTTTACTAACTAGATGGTTCAATCAGCTGTACAGCTGTTTTAAGACATTCTTTCACTTTTTTACATACGATTCTCTGTAAGCACCACACTTTGTTAGTTGGTTTGTTCTGTTGTCATCTATTTTTCTCCTGACATTTCTGTTAAGTCGTTGCTACATAGTATATGTATGGGCCATCAAGTCCACTCGCTGCAGGATCTCCAGCTAAAGTATCCCCACCAAGAAACTGTCCAGGCTTTTTATGAAATGCTCAGAGAAGCAGACTCCATCACCTCTCAGCAATTGGTTCCATGGCTGAACTGCTCTTATGATCAGGATGCTCCTTCAAATGCTCAATTGAAATCTGACTCCATTTGACTCACATGCTGTGGAGCATCAAATAATAGTCTTATTGCCTCCCCTTTGTAGTTGCCCTCAAGGTATTCAAAAGTGCATTCATGTCACTCTTGTTTTCTCTTTATTGAGCTGAAAATACCCAGCTCAGTTGTTGTGAGTTTTCCGGGCTGTGTGGCCAGAACTAAGGAACGCAGAAGGGGATAAATCTTAACACGAAGCCTGGGTGATCTCTCATTGGATCATCAGGAAAAGACTGCATTCAATAACTTTTCTTCAACACACAAAGAAAGAGGGAGCAGATTAGGAGGCTACTATGTGTATTTTTAAAAAACCTTTCAAAATGAGCTTCAATGATACTTTCTCTTTGGATCTTGTTAAATTTTTCCTGATGCTTGCTACTGCTATGTAATGGGAGAGTCTTTAGCTAAAGCTCCTGAGTGCCAGAAGAATGACTGTTGAAGGGGCATTGACAAAAGTTTCTCTGGCAAAAAAAAAAATGAACTGAGTAGCTCAAAATATTTAGCATTAGGCTAAGCAAGTTTCAGCAAAATCGGCAGGAACAGTGAAAAAGGCATAAAGGATCTTGGTGATCACACGAGATAAGAACACCGGATGAACAGATGATGTAAAAAGGATAGACACTAAAGTGCAATGCTTTTTAATAGTGTTCTCTAATGGGGACTCGCTACACTGACATCACTCTCAGTTGCCAACCAAATATAGAGATGTGCAAGAGGAAGAAAAGGGACAACAACGTGGGACTGAGAACTAGCCTGGCACAAGCAATTTCCTTTATTAAAATGGGAATCCCATCTCTGCAAGGTATGACCCTATGCCAGCTGCAGGATGCACTGGGGAAATTAAGGCCTTTTGTCATATTCACATATATCATTTGAATGACCAATATTCACAGTAATTACTAGACCTTGATTGTGTGTGTATATCCAGCTGCTGCACTAAGCCCACAAAGCTGTCTTGGTTTGTGTCCTGTGGGACTCAGACACATTGCAGAGCACTAATACCAAGCTGTTTAGCTTTTTTACAAGTAAGATATCCACTAAAATGGGGCTGTGATGGGGTGTTGTGTAGATTCTTGCAGGTACTGCTGTCCATAAATGTTATCGGTCATTAAGAGGGAGTGGTAAGAATGCTATTCTCTGCCCTGATATCCACTGTAATTCCAGGACCCCCTGTAGATACCAAAATCAGCTGTTACTCAAGTATCATAAACAACGACATAGTAAAGTGGTGTCCCTTATATAAAATGGCAAAATCAAGCATTGCTTTGGGGGATTCATGGGAGCTAGGATGGAAATATTTCCAAGCTGTGTATGGTTGAATGCATAGATATGGATAATTGCTGTTCTTACACATCAAAGTGGTATTTTTCTTAACAATCTCAAAGACACGACTGTTTCTAATACCATATTGCACTTCTAAAGTTGAGTGTTTGAATGTCCTCCAACATTTGCAGGACATTCCCCTTTGTATGACCCTTCATAAGCTATAATCATATTGAATATTAGGAATGAATAGGATTTGTAAACACCCTGCCAAATCTTTTAGCATAGTATTGGATCAAAATAGGAACAATACTTTTGGAAGCCTCCAGAAACATTTATTCCCCACTAAAGCAAGACACAGGGCTTTAGTTCATCCAAAATGTTTCCCTAAAAACATAACAAGGTTAATTTGACAATTCCTTCAGTTAAAAAACACTACCCCCCCCCCCCCACAACCTTTTCAGTAAGTTATAATTGTTCATTTGGCTTGTTGCTTTAATAGAAGTATCATATTTTTAAAAAGTTATGTATTTTAAGAATACATATTTTAAGAATACTCCTGCCCAAACCTTGTTTTCACAATACAATAAAGTTTGCAATATCACTAGTGTTACCTTTTATATGGCTTCAAAATACAGTAGACTGGGTTAACCATAATGCTCAAGCAACCAGGGGAAAATTGAAAAAATGCTGCATTCACAAAGCTGTTTTGTAATACAGTAAAATTGTGTTGCATTTAGTTCATCTTTGTTTTATTCACTTTTATCTACTATAGTTCAGTATAATTATAGTCAATATAGATTTTGTGATATGTGGTATCATATTTTTAATAGTAACTCTCAAGCAACCAAAACTAGATTTATCCGGCGTCTACCATTCCCCATGGGTACTGGGTAACAGAGTCTACTGTACATTTTAAGAACAGAAACATAACATTGTTGCAGAAAGCAACAATTGTTCAAGTCATTATACATTCATCAGTGATTGTCACTCACCAAATCAGAATGCTATGCAGTTAATAGTCAGAAACTATTCCTTTTTAAATAGCAGTGACAGTAACATCCTCTCTTAGCCAAGCAGTCATTGTAAGAGGCACAGCTGTAATTCACAGATTAAATAGATTATCACCTTTCAAAGCAACAACGAAAGAAAACAAAGAATAGAAGTGAAGTATTGGTATGTCACTGAGAAGTCACTTTAATAGCAGAGGTTACTAGGATTGAAGTTTTCCCTTGAGTTATTATGTTTGGAAATGAGTAACAGACAAGCTGTATATTTTGTTAAATTGGGTGTCTCATAGGAATTGTTCTCCTTTTACTTTGATTGATTACAGATTACTCACTGAAATGTGAATTTAGGTAGTAGAATTTTAAGAGGACTGTACAGAATAGGTGAGCTTCAATATATTCCATTATATAATACCACCTGCATTTTTGTTAAAAGCCCTGACAAAATGTCTGACACAATGCTTCTTCTCATATGTATGAACAGGTAAACTCACATCAAGTAGTGATACCTTAAAACCTGTAGCTATACAACTACATGCTTTTGCATTTTTCCATTGGGTACCTTATTTACAACTAGCATTTCTGCAAATGATTCCAAATAACCCTTATTAAAATACAAGTCTTCCAAAAGCACTGCTTTCACTACCCAGACATATCCTATGAATTGAGTTATGAAACTAACTCATACTATACATTGAGTATTGTTTATTTTTATTCACAATCATAGTTGCTCTGTATAAAATTAAATATTGCATCTTCAAAAGAATGGCACATCTATTACTATTCAACATCTGGAGCACAGTTTTGTTTTTCAGTAGCCTCCTCCATAGCCTCTGAGTCATCAATATCGAAGAGCACAGGAATCCAATCGAGGTGGTGTTTTATTAATTGTAGCCCGGAAGGGGCAATTTCTGCCCTTCTTTTGCTTCAAAAAAAGTGTATGAAAGAGTAATCAAGTCAACATTAGCCATCCTTGGGTCTTCTGCAAATTCAGGATCAATGAAGAAAAATACTGGCATGTCTACTTCTTCATGAGGATTAAGTCGTTGTTCTTCAAAACAAAAGCACTAGATTGTTTGGAGAGAAAAAAGAATGTGTTTTTTTTTAAAAAAAAAATCCCATGCTAAACCAACACTATCTCTACAGTCCGCTTTGCAGATAATATTTGATGTTAGGGGAGATACTTTGCCAAAATGTTTAAAAATGCTTTTTTTTAAAAAATAGTGCCTATTAAAGAATAAAATTTCACTCTTTCCCATAAAAGACAAAGTAGTTATGTATGTTAGTATGGTGTCTGTATTTGCAGTAGTTCATAATATTCCATTAGTTTATAATTTGCAAATTAATATTTTGAACTACTGAAAACCACTCAAGTTTTATAAAAGGGGAAACAGTGCCACCAAAACACCACCTGCAGCCGAGTCAAGAGGAAAAGCTATGAGAAGAGGGAGTGGCATCTCCAGTAACTAATACTGAGGACTCCAACTATAATATACTAGGAAATGCTTGGTTAACTGGCAGCAATCTGTTCCAGTAAGCATATTTCACCTACTTGTATCTTGTTGAAATATTGCCCAGCTTCAAAAGGTACTACATTGTAGGTAGAAATGCCAATGATAGGTTTATCAGTTGGATTCTTTGCTTTGTAAAACGCCAGTGCAGTTTCCCCTGGAACAACCTATAACCAAATAAAATAAAATAAAATGGTAATGTAAGTTATATTGTTCCTTTCCAGTACTGAACCACAATTTTGTTTCAAAATCACTACACCTGTACTTATAATTACAGATGATTAGGTTGATATGCTTAATTCTCATTCTGCAGAGACAAACTACCTGGTGCACTTGTTGGCTTTTTGTGTTAGAATGTCTCCAATGTTGCATTGTAAAATAGTTCTACATCAAGAAACAACTGAAAATTCAAACAAAATGTTTTATTTCCAGATAGATGAAGCATGGGGACAAATGCATGACAGCTAAGGAAAAGAAATCTCCCCAGCATATTACTGTGCTGTGCAAATGAATAAAACAGCATGACACTAGGGATCACCCAGTGTTGAGAGCACTTTTCCTGTCAAAAGGATTCAAAAATGACAGACGGTATTTTCTTAGCTGTGGAAAATTAATATTTCTATTCTCTCAGCAAAAAGGAAGCACCAACAGAGATGAGTTTAGATGCCTGGGGCAATCTTTATTTGCCCTTGGCAACAACTCAATTCCATAAGTTGCTCTACTTAATATGAATCAAACTGACTGCAACCAAAAAGTTACAAATATTAACAATAATTGTGCAGCAAATCCAAACCAACATCAAGGCTTTAATGTATGTGTTCACTTTTGCTTTCAGTGTTTCATAACAGATACTAATAAAGATAAATGGTAAATGGATTCAGAATGAGACTAAATTATCAAAAAGAATGTACCAACAATGGACTCCTACTGTTCAACAGACAGAGCCTAAATGAACTGTGAGGCTACAGCGCAGCATGCAGACTCCATGCTTGAATTATAAGGCAAAACATCTCTTACTTAAATACTCTTTCCATGTTGAGAGCCAGAATGGTGTAAAGTGCTTTGAGTGTTGGACTCAGGAGACCAGGGTCCCTGCTTGGCCAAGTCACATTCTCTTAGCCTCAGAGGAAGGCAAAGGCAAGCCTCTTCTGAACAAATCTTGGCAAAATAACCTCATAACTTGATTTTATGTTATTTACTTCATTTTTACTCCACCTTTCTTTTGATATAGAGTCAAAGCAACTGACAGTAAGTATACATTAGAACAGAGCAAATGTATTAAATATTAATATAAAAACAAAAAAACAATATTTTGTTTTATAGAGTAAAAAAATTAAATACATTTACAAGTACACTTAAAAACTACACACACACCCCCTTAAATCTCACTCCATTCCCATGAGCCTGCTCCATAATTCCTTAAATGTTTGATAGCAAGGGTACATTTTCGCCAGCTTTCCTTTGTTATTTTGCAAACATAAAAAATGTGGCTTAGAATAGCATAATGAAGAATAGCAAACATAGAATCTTGCAGTTGAAAGAAGCAGCAATGGAATAATTATATAGTCTAGCAACCAAAAATAATGGAAAACTGTCAATTCACAATGCAAGGATAAGACATAGGCATCACAATACCTTGGTCAACAGGATAAAAATTGAATAGGTATTCATCACTCCTGAGTGAATATATGAAGTGTAGTGGATAAACAGAAAGTATGTGCAATGGGGGAGCAAAAACAATTCAATTTGACAGTATTTTGGCATTTAACAGAGCAAAGTGGTTCACTTTAAGGTTGTCCTAAATCAGGGGTTCTCAAACTAAGGCTCGGGGGCCGGATTTAACTGGCCCTTGCTCAGGGTCAACCTAAGTCTGAAATGACTTGAAAGAGCACACAACAACAACCACCCTATCTCATCAGCCAAAAGCAGCTCCATACTTCCCATTGAAATACTAATAAGTTTATATTTGTTAAAATTGATCTTCATTTTAATTATTGTATTGTTTTAAAGTGGTTTTTTTTTTTTTGCACTACAAATAAGATGTGTGCGATGTGCATAGAAATTCATTCATTTTTTTTTTCAAATTATAATCCGGCCCTCCAACAGTTTGAGGGACTGTGACCTGGCCCTCTGTTTAAAAAGTTTGAGGACCCTTGCCCTAAATTATGAACAACTTGAAGGAACACGGTAACAACAATCACATATTTTAATTACTTACATATACTTCTGTCTGTTGAGGCCTGAAATTCCACTGAAGGCTTGCGTGTACATCTGCATTGAAGGTAACTTTAATGATGCGATCTTTTACAGGTTCCATCGTCTCAATCTGGTCTGAACCATGACCTGCTACTGCTGATCCACCAAGTCCAGTAGCCTTAGAAGGAAAAAATCCCCAATAATTAATGGTCTAATTGAAAACAAATTGAAAGGAACCAAGAATTTAAACAGAAACAGTCTTGCTAAAGACATAATATCTTAAAAGATGACTTTAAAAGGTGTCGTGGAAATTACTGAGTATTACTGATTGTTCAAGAAACCTCTATAAAGAAGAATCGTGCTTATCAGTAGTCAAATCCTACCTACTTAGATGTTATAGAAACTTCATAATTAGGACAGGAGAGTAATAGTCTCCTCTCACTATTATTTCCCATCAAATTGGTACAGGGTGAGACAGCATAACTTCCTTTTTTAGAATGTGCGCCATTCAGTCAGTTGAAGACGTAGCGGAGAGTTAGTGGTCTCGTTCGAGAGGTGGGAGTATAAAGGGGGTTTTTTTGACACAGTTCAGTCGCCATCATGCGTTGGAACATTGAGGAGCGTGCTTTTGCTGTTGAAGCCTACTTTTCGAGCAGGTTTGGAGTGGCTGGCCCGCTCTCCAGATTTGGCCCCTTGTGATTTTTTTCTATCGGTTTTTTTGAAATCCCATGTTTATGTGAACAGTCCAAGGACCCTACAAGATTTGAAGACCAACATCCAGGAAGAAACTGCCAACATAACTCCTGCTATGCTGGCAAGAGTCATGACAAACACCAGAAATCGGTTTACTCAGTGTATGGAGAATGGGTGACGTCACCTACCTAATTTGATCTTAAAAACTACGTAAAACAAAACTTTAGGTATGCGCCTACATTTTTTAAAAAATCTTATTCATACAATGGGTTTTATTATATTTTGAAAGAAAGGAAATTATGCTGCCTCACCCTGTATTTAGAGGCATCATGCCTTTAATCCTCAAAGTAGTGTACAGTCATATAACCATTAGTCACTGCCAGCTTTAACCTCCTTGATTTGTCCAACTACCTTTCAGGGTTTTCAAATGACAGCCCATAATCACGCCCCACTGTAGCAAATTCCACAGTTTAATACACAATTGTGAGTGTTCTGACTTTCCCATTATTTGGCTTAACTGGGTGACTACAGAGATCAATATTCTGAAAAAAAAATCTCTCCCTCTAACAAATAGCTGCTGTACACAACTCTTGCATGACTTTTAAACTTTTCTCATAAACAAATTAACACAGGCATTATCTTAAATAAGATATCCTCCCCTATCTCAAAAAGAAGAGAAATTCCCCCTTTCCTAAAACAATACCTGCTACAATAGGTGGATCATCTTTTTTTAAAAAATGAAGAAAAGTGATGCCGTTTGATCCAGATCTATTACAGGTTGAATCTCTTTTGTCTAAAATGCTTGGGAACAGACTGTTTAAGGAACAGACTGATTTTAAGTGTTTTAGATTTAGTTGTGTTAGATGTAGTAATTTTAGTCTTATATGTATATTATGAAAATCTTGCTTTTTTGTATTGCTTTGATTCCTTCAATTTCTCTCATTATTTCTAAATAAAATTATTAAGAAAAGATTCAATTACCCAGTACTTATAGAAACCTGAATGTTGTTTGGTTCCACACTTTCTACTTTCTCCACAAACATTCTAGTTTACTGGCTATATAGGTAGTCTGGGAGTTACAAACATCCGCCTTACAAATGACTCACAGTTAAAACCAAGAGTGAGACGACATTAAGTGAGTAAAATCTTCTCCCTTGGAAGAGAAATTCTCTCCTGAAAGAGTTATCATGGGGGAAAGGTGTCTTCAATGAAGCTTTATAACCAGTGTTTGTTTCCACAACAAGCCAGATTTGAAAGACCTGAAGATTGTAGTGCATGTACTGGTAACCTCAATGTTGGGACTTCTGCAATGCACTTTACATTGGGCTACCTTTGTACCAAGTACAGAAACTCCAGTTGGTTAAAAATGAGGCAGCCAGCTTGATTACAGGAACATCCAGGAGTGACCATATTACACGTAACCCTGGGAACTCCCTACTCATGGAAGTCAGAATGGCGCCCTCCCTGTTGTCCTTCTGGCAGCAGGCTAAAACCTTTTTATTCAGGCAGGCTTTTAAAGATGAAGACGGTTAAGATTAATTCAGGGGTGATGTGGTTTTTAACATTGAATTTGTTTTAATGGTTTTTAACTGGGAATTTTTAATACTGTTTATGTTTAATCCTGTTTTAATGTTCGCATATTTGTATATTTTAAATGGTTATGATGATGCTTTTATGTTAAGGTGCTTTGAGTCCCCTTCGGGGGAGATAAATAAATATAATAAATAATAATCCTAAAGTCGCTGTCAATTATTTCCTGGGCAAAGTACAAGGTATATGTATTTGTGGTGGTTTTACCATGTTTGTGTTTTAATTATTCTGCAACCCACTGCCAGCTACAAGGAGAGGCAGATAAGAAATAATATTACTCAAAAGCCAATTATCACAGGGACAGACAGTGAGGTGAAATTTTCTAGATAGGGGCACAGACAGCAAAACAAACACCAGAGGGGTGTTAACCTTTGTCTTTGGACATTTAGGAAGGACTTGAAGACATGACTATTTAAACTGGCTTTTTGCAATGATTAGTCAATCTCTGTGATATGGATATACCTCGACTGGGGTAGCAGACCCCTTTTAGCTCATAGGAACCATTATGTTTTTAATCTGTTTTATCATTTTTGTTGATAATTTGTTTGTTTGTGTCATATCTTGTGTTTTATATTGATTGGTGGTGTTATTAATTGTTTATTCCATTTTATGTACTGTACTGTACTGTATAATTTACGTTGTGAAGCACCCTGAGACCCTTGGGTTTTTTGTTGTTGTTGTTGTGTCAGGAGTGACTTGAGAAACTGCAAGTCACTTCTGGTGTGAGAGAATTGGCCATCTGCAAGGACGTTGCCCAGGGGACGCCTGGATGATTTTAGAGCTGGACCTTAGGGAAGGCTGAGCGAAGGAAGATCGATGCTTTTGAACTGTGGTGCTGGAGGAAAGTTCTGAGAGTGCCTTGTACTGCGAGAAGATCCAACCAGTCCATCCTCCAGGAAATAAAGCCCGACTGCTCATTGGAGGGAAGGATACTAGAGACTAAGTTGAAAGACTTTGGCCACATCATGATGAGACAGCAAAGCCTAGAGAAGACAATTATGCTGGGGAAAGTGGAAGGCAAAAAGAAGAGGGGCTGACCAAGGGCAAGATGGATGGATGGCATCCTTGAAGTGACTGGACTGACCTTGAAGGAGCTGGGGGTGGTGACGGCCGACAGGGAGCTCTGGCATCGGCTGGTCCATGAGGTCACGAAGAGTCGGAGACGACTGAACGAATGAACAACAACAAACTAGTGCTTAGTTTTACCGGTTTCTGTTATTGGAGTGCATTTCCCCCTATAGGAAAGCTTTGCTTCACGACCTCCACTAAAACGAGATCTCCTCCGCAAATAATCACGTGTTTATCTCACGTGAGTTTTTCATCTGTTTCTACCCAGTTTCTTTTATCCATTACATGTAGCTCGCCCATGTTATTGTGATTGTGTTTATTGTAATTTTATATTGCTATGTTGTCTTTTGTTTTATGTAATTGCGTTATTATTGTTTATTATTTGCATTTTTGGTTTTGTTTTATTTCATGTAATTGTTTTGGGCCTGGCCTTATGTAAGCAGCACCGAGTCCCCATCGGGGAGATAGAGCGGGGTACAAATAAAGTCCATTATTATTATTATTATTATTATTATTATTATTAACGTTGGCCCTCCAGATGTTTTGGACCTCAACTCCCACAATTCCTAACAGGGAGTTGGAAGTCCAAAACACCTGGCGGGCCGAAGTTTGTCCATTCCTGCACTAGCTCTTCCTGCTTCTTTCTTCGGCTGCACAACGACCTTGAGAGGTTTGTGTGAGGAGAGGGCTCCCTTCCCCCCCCTCCCCCCCCCTCTGTAGGCCTCACGAACGGCTTGGCACCCACCTGGCAGTAGAGCCGATAGAGCGGCACCGCCGCGTAGGACAAGCCCGCCATGCCCACCACCCCGGCCGCCAGGTAAGTCAGCACCGTCTTGTTCCGTTGACTCCACTCTTCCTCCCGCTGCCGCCGCCATCGCGGGCCCGTACTCCCGCCTCGGTAGGCCGCTCCGCCGTTGCCATGGAGACGGAGCCCTGGCCGCCAGGGGGCCCACCCTCCCCTCTCCGCGAGGGCGGCTGGAAGCCCCACACGCGCCCACCCCCGCGCGCACAGGCCCATGCTTTTTCCTGTCACGTGGGACAGGTCATTTTTTTTCACACACCCCCCTTCCCTCCCTTCTATCTCGCTTCGTCTCGCGAGAATTGCAAACACCAACGAAGAAACCCTACCGGTGGAGCTGCTCTTGTCGCGGTAAAGAGGTGTATCAGGTTCTCTCTGGCTCCGACTACGGCGGCCGCGGGGGGTGCGTTCGCGTTCTTCTGACTCGCCGCCCCGCCCCTCGCGAGGAAGCGTCGCCAAGGTAACCACTGAGGTATCAGAAGGGACTCGCTCAGGAAGCCTCAGAGATACCAAACACACAGCAGGGCTGAGAGAAGGCACCCTCAACCCCGTGGAAGCTGATATGACATTAGTATTACCACAGTATTGTTACTGTCCTCAACATCCAGCATTCCCTCCAACGTTGGCCCACAGTTTAACAACCACAATATTAATTGTACTGTTATTCTTTAGGCTGTTAGGAATTGTGGGAGTTGAAGTCCAAAACACCCAGAGGGCCCAAGTTTGCCCATGCCTGTTCTAACACAATTATAGGTTGAGCATCTCTTACTCAGAATACCAAAATTGACTTTTTCAACATACTTGCACAAAACTACTGAAAATGTTGTATATAATTACCTTCTGGCCATAAGAGGTATGTGATGTGTACATGAATTTTGTGTTTAGATTTATATCCCCATCTCCAAGATAATAATAATAATAATAATAATTTTTCTACCCTGCCTCCATCTCCCCGAAGGGACTCAGGGCGGCTTACATGGGGCCATGCCCAGACAACATACAGTTAAAAACAAAACAGCAAAATATAAAATGGCATAAAAACAACAACATCAAAAACAATAAAAGCAAGCATCATAAGCAACAACATAGGTACCTCTAATTTCAATTTCATTATGTACCTTCAAGCTTTTCAAATGCTTCACGTTGGTGACACTTTTTAGACACGTACCATAATTCAGTTTTGCTGGCATAACCAGGGGTTAAACTGACCCCGATAAAAGACACAAAGATAATCATGTACATAAAGTGTAATGTATGGGGGCACAAATATGTAACAAAATGTATGGGGACACAAGATGTCTCATGGAAATCTTTCATTTATACATATTTAAATATATGGCTTATTTCACACACTTGGAAGTTTGTCATTACGTTCATGCAACACATAGACACACTGGAAGTGATACACCGTGACATGTTTGTGCGTCATTTGGAAGGTTTGATGTACCTATATGCAAAGTACAGATAGTCCAACATCTGGAAGAAAAATCCAGTCTGGTCCCTTCTGGATAAAGCATAAACAATTTGTACTAATATTCAAAAATTAGTATTGAAATCAAATTATTTACATTTTTAAAACAATACCTCTGTAATAGAATTTAAAACTCTCTTAAAAACTAGTGTTTTGGGGTTGTGTTGAGGGAGACATAGTTTTAAAGGGGGATTTTCGTGGATGCTTTCAATGACTGTAAATCCCATATGTCCCGATTTGCAGAGGCCTTTGTTTGCAGAAGGTGCTGACAGTTTGTGAAAACATTACTGCAAAGAGGAAGGTAGTTTTCAAGTATAAAAGTCCATCAGGGCAGAACTAGTTAGCTTGTACTCCCCTAATTTCCCAGTCGCTTGAAGTATCGACCTATAGATACTTTCCATCTGAGTGTTCATGGCTAGCGAACAATAGACTATAGTTGTGCCATTGTTAAGATCCCACATGTGCCTTGCTGTCTGTTAGAATTATAAAGAGCCAATGAACACTGTATAGCCAACTTAGACCAATGAAATGATTGATCTCTATACACCAATGGGAATGTGCTTTCAATTTTCTGTGGAAGTGATAAAAAAGGCCTTGCAACCACATTTCAAGTGGCAGCAAAGCCTTTTCATGCACTTCTGTATGCATTTTGTCATTATTGCTGGGCCCGCAATAAAAGCCTTTGTAGTAAGAATCCAACTTGTGGCCTCCTCCTTGCACTGCTGCCTGGGCCTTTGGGGGGACTCCTAAGCTTGTGCATTTAGAGTGCTGGTGAGCCCATGCCCCCGCATGTGTGCCCGTTCACTGTGACCTGCTGCAAATCCCCCTACACAAGCAATGGAGGAACAGGAGCCCTCTCCTATTTCCATTCTTGGAAACCCTAAACCCTAACACCCACACTGTTTGAAAACAGCAGGAAAGGGTCTGGAGATTTCACCAGAGGCACTCCAGACAAGTATTGAGCTACTTGTTAGATACAGCGGACAAAAAGCTGTGCAAGAGCAGGCCTGGCTAGTCTGTGTTCCATCCCTGAGGACAAAAGATCTCCATCGATCAGATCAAACAGGACAGGAAAGCAATAGCCCTTTGCTGCTCTTGTTACTGAGCCACTGATACTCTCTGCATTTTTTTCCTAGTAGATGCAGCTGTTCTTTCCTGTTACTGGTTTCGTTTTTGGGTACATCTACACTGCAAAGTTAATGTAGTTTGAGACTATTTTAACTGTCTTAGCTCAATGCTATAGACTCACAAGCATTGTAGTTTTACAAGGTCAGCTTTAGTCTTCTTTGCCAATGCGTGCTGGTGCCTCACCAGATTAGAGTTTCCAGGATTCCATACCATTGACCCATAGATATTAAAGTGCATTAATTCTGCAATGTAGATGCACCCTTAGACCGAATCACCTTCAAGGCACATACAGAAATATATCAAGGAAGATGTATAGATCAAAAGTGGAGAACTTATAATCCTCTTCGTCCCATGATGTTGGACTACAGTGCCTATCATCTCTGCCCATTGGTCCTGCTGATCCATGCTACTGAGAATATATTTATTTTAAAAGTTTTGCATCTTTACTTTAGATTGCAAGTGGGAAAACTTTTGGCCAACCAGATGCTTTGGATGCTCAACTCTCAGAAACTGCAGGCAGCATACTGAGAAACTTCCAGTTGCAAGGAATCATGGCAGCTGTAATTCAGGAGAGCCAAGGGTTCTTTATCTTTAACCCTGCACTAAAAAACAGTGCTCTGGGTAGCTAGCTATTATAAAATAAAAACTATTTAAATTTAGATATCATTAATACGGTTTAGTTATCACACCAAACAAACGTGGCTTGATACTTATCTCCAAAGCTTCAAGAATTGGGGTTGATTGTAATGCCAAAGGGTAGCTAGTCCACTGCTTAGAAGCATGATAAAAACAAACACTCTCCTATATGCCACACATTTAATCATAGCTTCTCGGTTTGTTTGTTTTTTGGTTTCAAGTTTCTTGAACTGGCGATATTGGCAGAAAAAAAAAAACCCAGACAATTGCAGCAAGTCCAGGGGCTAATTTGATTTCTTTGGGACCTTCCAAGAGCTGCATAGAGTACTAAAATGTCCCTTTCTGCCAGAGTACATTAGCTACCAATTTTGAAAAATAGGTTTTCATATGTTGTTGCGGTGATGCTAGCCCTATTGTAAAGATTGTACGCCAATTGTACAGGGCTGCCACCAATTTGCGAAGTCTGCACGCACCAGTTGTACAATTGTGCCAATTGCGAAGGTGCTGTAATTCCAACAACAGACAGGGTATAGGGTTTTTAACTTTAAAGAACCCACCTGCCGTCACTAATTGTACTGTCTTCTCTTAAATTCTGCCACCAGTTATACAGGTGTGGATGATTATAAATGTAATTCAGGTAACTGCCACCAACGTGAGGTATTGCCGATGAGAACTGGCTCCCGAGACGCAGATAAATGGAGATGACACAGTCTTCAAACAAAAGTTAATAAGTTTATTTTGTACAAAGCATATGGTTGCAGGCTGTTGGTTAACTTGGGATAACTTAGAGAACATTGAATGTAACTTGGTTTGCAATACAGTTCACACTTCTGGATGATACAACTTGTAATTGACTTTTACTGTGGTGAAGTACTTTCATACACAATGGTTCCTGAGGTGAATAGCTTTCTTATTTGATCCTTTCTTGATCAAGTCCTAGATCTCTAGTTCTTTCCTAACTAGTGATCTAAACAAGCTTCCCTTAGTCCTCTCTGACTAATGAAACTAGTTAGGTTTCCCCCTTCAGCCTCCCTAGACTGAAGAAACCTCTGGCTATTCACACACTGCTTCTCCACTCTCCTCTCTCAACTGCTCACTCCGACTCCAAACCCCCAACTGAACTGCTTCATTTCAAAACACAGAAAACATTATCTTGCTAGGCTCCGCCCACTTCTCCTTCTCCTGCCTGGTCTCCTTGGCAACCTCCTGTGGATACAACCAGTTAGCTCTAGCTTTCAGCTACTGTTACCAAAACAAATATATTCTAACAGTTAAACATATACACAGTATCAATAACTTCTGTACATTGTAAACATATAAAAATACACATGTATGTATACCAAACTGTCCCAATTAAACTTCTGCCATAACAGATCTTTAGCTACTTTAAAATGTCTCAGCTTTTCTTTCTCCTCGGATTCTTTCTTTAGCCTTACATCAACTGGTGCAAAAAAATTCCAAGTGCAATAGTATTTAGGACTCCATTAATTCAGCAGACCAGCCCCCTTGCCATAAGAGTTTAATTCTATTCTAGAGTGACCATGGGCACCTCCTGATTCTTAATCACTATTTGTAGAATCATTTTCAATACTTAATTAACTTAAAGATTGAGGCAAAGTCAGATCCAGGTTTACTTGAATCACTTTCTGCTTCACTAAAGGATTCTATTACTGTAGGGAAGAGAAGCTTAATATGATTCAGTTTCTTCACTAATTATACATATAAATGAAATTACAGAACCTTTAATAATGGAAAACTTTATAGAAAGGGAAAATGCTGGAAAAATTACCTCAGTCTAGATGCTTAGTTTTTAGTGGTACACTAAAATGGTATCTGCATGCTGCCACTCCTTATTATCCAACATTTTCACTTTTCCAGTGTTCTGCTGGCCTTTTTATATTGGATAAGTGAGACTCTACTGTATTACCATATCATCTTTTAAAATAATTATTGGGTTGCATTTATATTTTCTCTTTCTTCCAATAAACTTATGGTGGCGGGCACAGGCTTCATCAGTCGTGGTTCCCATTTTAGTGGGGCAGTGAATTCACTCTGGGTTTTAGGATAGTTTTAAAGCAGTGGTTTCCAGCCTGTGGTCTATGGACCACCAGTGGCCCGCAAGAACTAAAATATGACTACACTGTTGCAACAAGAACCACTGGTCTCGCAAAGCCCTCTTATTATACCTTATTAAATATGGTTTTCTGTGGGTAAGCAGATGGCGACTACTGGATGGCATATGTAATGTATCAGAAACTAGAGCTGGTGTAGTCTATC
This sequence comes from Anolis sagrei, assembly GCF_037176765.1. NCBI lineage: Eukaryota > Metazoa > Chordata > Lepidosauria > Squamata > Anolidae > Anolis > Anolis sagrei. The sequence continues at coordinate 142,965,103 of NC_090022.1, forward strand.
CAATGCCGTTTTCTGAATCAGCACACCAAATAACCAACCCGAATCTAAAGTTGACCAAAAAATGATTTGTTATCCTTTTGGTACTAATGTTGGAGAGTGGTCCCTGGTCAAAAAGCAGGTTGGAAACCACTGCTTTAAAGGAGCTGAACAGTCTTCCTAAAATAAATTTAACGGATATTAAAGTTAGAATTAAAACCTGGGCATGAATTCACCATCAACTGCTATGGGGCCAACCAATGTGTCACAACTGCCTGATGAGATAAGTCAGGCTGTGAAGGTAGGTCAGACCAATGATTATTCAGTGAGTTTCATTGTTGCATGTACTACCAAAACTGCCACCTCACACAATTATATTCTACATCCTAACAGCTACACCACACTAGTTTTCTCTTATCCAAGAAAACTACCATAACTCATTTATTCTAATTGTTTGGGATCTGTCCTGCTCTAAAAATCTTCCTGTTTCCATCTTCTCTTATTGTAAACTGAGTTCAAAGTGCAAAAGTATTTTGCATTCAGTTACTTAGCAGAAAAAAAGGCAAGAGGAGGGGGAGTTATCTTGCTTTTTCCCTGTAAATTCAGGCAAAGCCAAACTCCTGCACCTTTTCATAGCTTGTATGTTTTTTCTTATTAACAATGTTTGTCATTTGATGTGTCTTGCCTCGTGTCCCAGCTTTCCTCTCTGAGGCATTGGAGAGGATGCAGATCTCCATGTCACTGCATAGTATATATATGGCATTTCTGGACATATTTCCAAATGTATGAATCCCACACTCCACCAGGAAAATACATTACAACCATGCCCTTGGTTCGCTCCTGATATGCTAAATAAGTAAAATAAATAAACTGTGTCACCTGTGTTGATTGATCAAATGCAGTTTTGAACTTAATAGACATAACAAGAACCAAATAGCAGTTTGGTTTGAGATAATCTTTGGAACCAAAAGGTGTATTGCACATTGTCAACAAAAGTTGTGCCTTGGCTGAAGAAGTTTTTTTGAATCTGTTACTAACCCAAGAATAACTTAGTGGGAGGTTTGTGAACTAAACTTGCATCTATCCATCAACTCTACTCTTCTGTTTCTAACACTAAGCATCAAAGTACCATTAGAAGAAGCAAGCATGGTGCACTGACCCCAAAATACAACCCATTCTATGTTTATCACATCTTCAAAGTAGTTTCCATTCAGAAAAAAATCTGCAAATCCTCCGGCTTTGTAACAGATGGTGTGATTTGTCTGGATAAAGATGATGGAAGGAGACCAGAGGTTTTTTTACAAGTTATGTTTACATCATTATTTTGAGGTTAAGAGCTGGATAGTAACAGATGATATATCCAGAGTATACATAACACAGTCTGAAAAAACACTTAACAAATTTAAAAGAAAGGGGCAGATAAATAGACATCATGTTTTCTGCAAGTTGTACTTGACACAGAAGTAAATTCTAACATAACAAGAGAGAGAGGGAGGAAGAGGTTCAGCTTATTATCAAGCAGACATGGTTATACGCTCAAAATTAAAGGGAAAGCCAGCTGATCTTTAACATACTTGTAATTCATGTCTTCAGACTTTACAGTGAAGGAAACTTGGCTGTCATAGGTGAATTAGCCCATGTGACATGCAGGATTTCAAAGAAGATTAACTAGAAAGAGACACGCATTTCAGTCTGCGGAGATAATTTTAGTTAAGCAAAGTGTGCTGTCTGCATGCTTTATGCTACGTAATGTTTCAGTGCCTTTAAAGAAGGTTTTATCTTATTTCTGTTAGCTATCTAGTAGAAATGCCTCTGCTGTCACCAATGGATGAAAAAGAACCAGAACATTTTGATGGGCTTTCCCTCTTGTACTGGTAGGCTAAATTGTTAGACTCTAGGTCATGGCGAACTGTCTAAAGCCTGTTATGTAAGAGGTCTTCGCACCATTGCAAAACTTTAGTCTGTTACCGTCTTTTACGTAACGAAATAACAATATTATATCATTCTTACCTCTTAAATTTAAATAGGGAAGTTTGTTGTCATAGTGATTTGTTCTTTAGAATGTACGGGTTGGTTTTGTTTGGTTTTTTTCATTCTTATACTTATATTGGTTTGACTATTGCAAGTCTTCTTGAGTGCCCTGCTAATTGGATACTAAGAAGTTAGTGATAAGTATTAGAAATAAGTAAATGATAAATTGCTATGATTATTTTTTATTTTTGGTACTGAAATTCTCATCCTAACCTCCTTCCAACTGTATTTAGATACAAATAGAGACTTTTTGGCTCACAGAAATCCATTAAAGCGGGAAAAACTAAACTCTTGTTATTGTAAACCTTGAATGAATTTTTTGGGACAGAAATGACAGAAAGTATTCAGTTGAAGTAGCCTTTTATTCAGCAAAGAAATGTTTTATCTATCTGTTTATATTTATATACCAAAAGCAGTGTTCTCTGAATGACCTACAAAGCACAACAATTTTGAATTAATAATTTTCAATAACCATAAACCAAAACATTATGTGTTTATGTGATTATGTGTTTTAGCAGTGTTGTAACCTGCCTCGAGCCATTAGGAGAGGCGGGTAAGAAATAAAATTATTCTTAACAGAATGCAACTTTACATTTTTCTTGTTGCATTAGCAAACCTCATAGTCACTTTTTAAGTATTTCAGGTAGAGTGCTCTGGATCTCAAGAATCATATCATTGATATCAAAGGCGCTTCCTCACATAACTACATTGGGCCTTGAAGATCTCAGTAGGGGCTCAGTTGCATCCCAGCTGAAGTGGGAACATTGGCTTTGTTGTTTCTTTTTGGGCAATATATTGTTTCCCCTTTAAAATAGTGTTATAATAAGATTCTTTTTTTATTAGTTGGATAAAAATGCTTCAAAGTGATTGGACAATGAACTCCTAATTTTAAAAATGTCTATGCATTCGTACCACCCCATTTGCGGGTTAAGCACATTTGTGGATTACTATATTTGCTGTCACTGCCCTACACTCAGCTAAAAAATAAGTTCCAACAAGTCACTTGTAGGTCTTCAGTGTATTTCTGTGGTTAGCATCTGCTGGAAGACCTAGAAATGTATAGAGAAGTGTTATTTCAGATTTGAAAAATAGCTGACCTTTGTTCAGCTCTTTCTACTTAGAGTTCCTTCACCTTTAGTCATTGCAAATGTGGAAGGCTCATGGTAGTCCAACCCCCTTCGCCAGGCAGGAACACACGATCAAAGCACCCCTGGATATCTATCTGATATCTGTTTAAAACCTTCAGAGAGGTTTCATCACTACAGAAGTTGAGGTCTGGTCCTGTTGAAGTGTAGGAACTGTTATAACTGTTATTATTTGCACAATTTGTTGATTGAGTTGCAATAATCACAACTAAAATGGATAAATTTCTAATTAAGAAAAGAAAATCTGTTAACAATGATGTTTGAGATGAACCACATGGAACACCTATAGAGGAAACTACACAAGAATCAACTACAATACATAAGAAGTGTAAAGATTTTTTCCCAAACCTTGCTTGTACAGCCTGTATACTATATTATATAATATACAGTAAATATATATATTGCATGGAACTCTTATAAGGGATTAATTTAACCTCTTCTTTGCTAGTAACCCTGAATTGCTGTGCCGCGAAAAGATGCATGTCTGAAAAGCACGTCACCAGCATGAAAAGTTTGGAAAGTTCTGCACTATACCATGTCAGCTGTCATGCTGAAAGCTAGCTAGTACCTGTCTTCGGAGCAATCCAGGCTGATTTGCATCTTCCTGATTTTCTAGGAGATTGCGAGAAGGAACCCCAAGGAACCCTTGATAACATTCTGTGTTTCAGAGGTCTTTTCTTCATGGACCATCAGTGATCTCCTTGGCTTTTAAGATTAGAAGTGATAGCGCAGAAGTTCTAGGAGAATTTGCACCAGGAGTGTACCTTGCATTCAGGGCTCAATAGTTCAGTGCATTCAGGGCTCAATAGTTCCAGAGGTAGCACCACAAGAGCTGACAGGTTGGTGTTGTGTGATGGAGATATTTCATAGTGATTTGAGCAGATGAAAAAGGGAGATGGCTAACAGAGTGAGTGGAAATGAGCATGTCCTAAAAGATCACCAGAACTGTGTTAAAGCTGTGGAAAATAGCAAAGTGTGCCTTTGCATTCCTTCCAGCTAAGGAAACAATTCTGCTCTGTTTCTTTTCTTGGTGGGGGGGGGGGGTGATGCCAGGGGTTCAGTGCTCCTGGTCCCTACGTGCTTTACCTGACTTAGGGAAAGAGTACTGTAGTTACTGTGCATGATGGTATTGTTGCTTGCTAGATACATTTACTTGTCCGCTGGATATTTGGTGTTTGTCCTAGGCCTCATTGAAACAGTACCATAATCACGAGAGCTCCCATTCAAAATGGGTATGGGAGGGTGGCTAGACGATCCAATTTCTGGCTGAAATATATGCATCTTCGCATGTCTGTGTGACCTTGCTTGCCAGAAAACACGTGTTTTCCTTCCCTCTGTCCTATGGAGACTGCTCCAGCTGATGTCTGTCACTTTTAAAAAGCACGAAACAGCAGATCGGCTGATTGGGCTGCCAAATGGACTCACAGCTGATTGACAGGACGCACAAACGGAGAGTCATTAAAACTCTCTGAAACTCTTTATTTAACACTGTAAACACTGTAAAGAGATCTGATAAATAATTAGGGAAGGGCGAAATCCAGCGGAATTTTTTTAAAAATTCCCTCCGTTATGCGCTGATCCAAATATGTTCAAATGTAAATATGCTTGTATTTATTATATTGTTTTATTGTTTTAAGCTGTTTAACTGGTTTTAAACCTATTTTTAAACTGCCCTGAGATCTTTTTTATGAGGTGAAGCACCATAATCATAACTATAAATGTATAGATATTTTAGTGCACAATGTACTAGCCTACAGAGGCATATAGATTGCTGTCAGGTCCACTAAATGTGTTACTCCACGATTATGCTAATACTGCACATATATTGTTTATGCTGCTATAAATCACCTAGGATCAATGTAATGTTTCACCAAGAACTGTGTAATTCAGAGAAAGGCAAACTTCAGACTTACAGGATTTCTCAGCTGTCATACAGTGCACCCATACTGATATGTACATTCTCTTTTCCATTTTCAAAAGGACTATTATGGGCCCCCATGGAATCAATCGAGCTATACACCGTATTGTCTTTTCCAACTGCCAGAATGGATTAGGTAATTAGATTATGCATTCCATTTAATAATCTGGAGGTGTTGCTGCTGTGTCCCTTCTGGGTCTACATTGTCATAGATGGATTCTGTAGAAGTATTTAGCAAATGCATCAGTATGTTTGCTGTAAGAGAGGGGATAATCTGTTTATCTCTTGTTTCTTTTCTTTGCTCAACAGGCATTAAAATTATCGGAGGCTACCGAGAGCACTCTGAAGAAGACTTTGGAATTTTCATAAAGAGGATCTTGCCAGGAGGGACAGCTGCAGTAGACAGTAAATAATCACTTTTTGTGTTATCTTGGTTGCCTGTGTTGATACTAAAAGCTGGTGTATGACTTTATCTTTTTAGTTTTCTTTTTCATCTTTCATTATACGTTCACATTAGGCATAGTGAAAGAAGATTTGGGACGATGCCTACCACACCTTTTTAGGAATCCAATCCTTTTGGCTTACACACAGTAATATTTGAGGAAAGAGTTAAATAGCATCCCTATGGCTCCAGATCATTTTTTAAATTTATTTTTCCATTCATCCCAACGTGGTGCCCAAGGTAGTTCACAAAATAAATCTATTAAAACCCAACAATACCATTTTCAAAATCATCATATTCAAAACTGTATACATTATTTTTAAAAATATACAGAAGTTACAAATTAAGTATTGTTACTTGCTAAAAGTTGTCTTAAACAAAAGGAAAGCAGGGAGTGGAAGCAGCCATTGAGAAGGCCCTCTCTCTTGCATCTTCACCAGGTGAAGATGTGACTGTAGTGGGATGAAGAGGAAGTCCTCCATTTGGACCATTAGAAAAGGGTAGGTTCATGTCAGGAGATATGGCCTTTTATATAGTCTGGACCTACATCATATTGGACTTTATAAATCATGATCTACACTTTAAAGGAACAGACTGGTTGCCACTGAAGCTGTTTTAACAAGTGAGTTACAGTATATGCTCCCTATAACTAGCTCCACTTAGCATACTGGCTATCTTGGGCCCTCTGAGATTTTAAAAGACGTTCCAAAAGCAGCATCACATACAATAGTCCAAAGAGGATGTATTCAAGGCATTTGCTACTGTAACCAGATCTGACTTCTCATGGACTAGGCACTGTTGACATACTTGTTTTAACTATGCAAATGTATTCCCAGTCTCTGCTGAAACCTTGGTGTCCATGCTCAGATTTAAATCTGGGAGAACACCTAAGTAGCAGGCCTGAGATTTTAGGGGCAGAGGGGCCGTAACTCCATCCAGAGCAGACAAAGCCTCTATTCCCAGATCTGCCTTTTGATTGTTGGGGAGCGCTTCTGGCTTCTTTGGATTAAGTTTCAATTTGTTTGCTCTCATATTGTTCATTAGTGACAATAAATGTTGCTTCAATATCAAGAAGGCTTCCTTGGAATCAAATGAAAAGAGGTTGGGTATCATTTGGATATTGTGATATAGAAGAGTAAAAAAGGAGATGTGCAGCTCTGAGTGATTTTGTCTGCAAATTCTTCACAGCTGGTCTTTATTCTCTTCTTGTGGGCCAGAGTATAAAAGGCTTCTGCGCACTTTTTACAGCACTGTGAAAATGCAGTGGCAATAGAGAATTATAGTGTTTTTGGCTGTCTATTGAGCTCTATTAAATCAGATTCAGACCCCTTCTACACTGCCATATAATCCAGATTATCAAAGCAGATAGTCCACATTATCTTATTTGATCTGGATTATATGTCTACACTGCCATACAATCCAGTTCAAAGCAGATAATCTGGATTTTATATGGCAGTGTAGAAAGCTGCCAATTCAACCAACTTAGAAAGGGAGATTGTTGACCATTGGTGGGAGGTAATCTGTTTTGGTCACTTACCTTCAAAATACATGTTGAAACCTAGCAGACTATGGGACAAGACACCAGATGACAGAGATATGAAATCCCACTGCAACTCTGCCTCCCACTCTACAGATCTCACCTGCTGCTGAACAGAGAACCAAAACCAACAAATCTGGGACAGGTTGAGCCCACCAGCTTCAATCAACCTGGTCTCTGTAATACAAGCAGCAATTTATTTGCATAGTTATCTAGGAATAGTTGTCATAGTTATCAGAGGAATTCGTTATCAGATGACTGGTTTGTTTTCTATTGGTGACTTAGAACATCTGATTTGCAATATCCATTTCACACAATTAGGTTCACATAATAATCCTCATTGTCTTGACATAAATATTGTGGCTCAAGACAAAACAACAGATTGCATTAGAGCATAGATGTTATGATGTTCTGTAGCAATGATGTGAGGGTAGTCATTAAAAACTCAGCCAGAAAACTGCTAATTTCATAGCTGAGAAATCTGCAATGCTGAGCATGTATTGGAAATAATCGTGGCATTGCTTTACAACTAAACTGATAAGGAAAATGTCTTAAATAAGCAGTGTCTTTCTTTTAGATCAGTGTTGTTTGTTTTTCTGCTCACCATTTAATCTCTCTTCCTTTTAAGGTCGATTGCTTATTGGTGACCTGATTTTAGAAGTCAATGGTCAAAATCTAGTTGGTGTGACCAATGAAAGGTACGTTTTAAACATGTAATCATAATATGGGTCAGAATGGATAGAATTAAATATTTTTGTGCTATGAAAAGAAAATCCTGTTCCAAATCAGCTACAAATATTGAAAAATAAATATCTCTGAGATTCCCCAAGTGCTTTCTCCAATAATGGAGCTAAACAGCTGAACTTCCTAAATGAACAAAATCCAGAGAAGACCATGTTAAATTTCTTAGTGTAACAGTTCTTTATAAGAGAATCAATAAATGGTAATTTGGAAAACACAAAAGCAAACATGACCAACAGGGCCATGTCAGCATTCATTCATTCATGTATTTAAAGTGTATCCCATCCTTTTCCCTTGCACAGTTAAAAACCCAATTTATTTTCATGAGTTAAAAACAATAAATTTATTAAAAACATAAAATCAAAATTTTATGTTAGACAGCACATTTATTCAAATTGCTTGGGACCAGAAGTCTTTTGTCTTACCAGACACATCTCCATCTTGTATGAATTAAGCCTTAGTTTGCTTACCATAATCTAGTCCAGTGGTTCTCAACCTGTGGGTCCTCAAATGTTTTGGTCTTCAACTCCTGGAAATCCTAACAGTTTGTAAACTGCCTGGGATTTCTGGGAATTGTAGGCCAAAACACCTGGGGCCCTACAGGTTGAGAACAACTGGTCTAGTCTATTATTGATACATGGCACTCCTTTAGCATCAAAAGTACTTCCTCAGAGCTGCCTATACACAATGTCAGAGGGTGCACTTACACAGTAGAATTAATGCAGTTTGACACCAATCACAGTATTTAGTATGTCCCGTGTAGATGAGGAATATGCATCATGAATAGAACTTGATTCACTTGTTATTGGAATATTGGTTCACTTGTTATTTGAACCTCAGCATAGCTACATCCAGATCTTAGAGAAGGCTCCATTCTGGGTAATGCTCATCAGCATCTCCTAATCAGCTTTGCCATCAAGATGTTCTCTGGGAGATTATTATCCACAACCCAAAATTGTCAAAATCTAATTGTCATAGGGATAGAAAGTGAAGTTAAATCCTCTAAACAGGCGCAGACAGAAAAATAAACCTTATGTTGTTGTTGTTAATATTATCTTTATTTACAACCCTCTTTTCTTCCCGTTGGTACTCAGAGTTGTTAACAATCCACACTATATAAGTTTTAAAAATGCAATACAAAAGTTATAAAATGATTAAATAATAACAGTGTGGTAAAAACAGAATTAAAATACAGTTAATACACTAAATTTGCTTTAAAATTCATGCCCCCCCAATCCCATCCAACCTCCCCATATCCTGACCCTTCCCCTTTCCCATATGCTTGTTGGCAGAAGAAGGTCTTGACCTGCCTGTCGAAGGCCAGCAGGGATGGGGACATCCTGGTCTCTCTTGGCAGGAAGTTTCACAGTCTGGGAGCAACCACCAGAAAGACCTTCTCTCATGTTCCTATCAAGCGAGCTTGAGTAGGTGGTGGGACCGTTCCCTGTTCTACCCAAAAATAATAATTAAAAAAATGGTATGAGTTGCACTTAGAAATGTCCCTGTTCTGACTTCCATACAAATTCAACTTAAGAACAAACCTACAGAAGCTATCTGTTCATAACCTGGAGACTGCTGTATTATTTTTTAGAGTTATAGAATGCAAAGTCTGTCATCATGTCACAGTTCTGGCTCTGAATGGAGAGGGTTGTGTACACCTGTGGTTGGGCGGTGTGTTTGAAAAAGAGATAGAATTTGTATTGCCAAAACTAAAAATGACTTGGATGCTAGGAACCATGAGTGGCAGTCCTTTGCAACATGACAGAATTTGTGTTGCATTATCCTACGTTTAACAAATTCTTCATGGTTTGTGTAGTGTGATGTGTGAATCTGGAATTATGGCTTGTTCACTTCCAAAGGGCCAGGCAACCAAACCACAGTTTGTTGGCTTATGGCTGGCTTGTTAGGATCCCTAAAGCCAGAGTAAACACTATGCTGAATAAAACACAAATAGAGCACTGCTAGTTGGATTAATTCTCCCCACAGGCAGGAGGAGTCATAGAATCATAAACTCATGCATTTGGAAGAGACCTCATGGGCCATCCAGTCCAACCCCTTGCCAAGAAGCAGGAAAATCGCACCCTTGACAGATCGCCATCCAGCCTCTCTTTAAAAGCCTCCAAAGAAGGAGCCTCCACCACACTCCAGGGCAGAGAGTTCCATTGCTGAACAGCTCTTACAATCAGGAAGTTCTTCCTCATGTTCAGGTGGAATCTCCTTTCCTGTAGTTTGAAGCCATTACTCCGGTTCCTAGGCTCCAGGGTGGCAAAAAACAAGCCTGCTCCTTCCACCCTATGACTTCCCCTCACATATTTATACATGGCTATCATGTCTCCTCTCAATTAGTAATAATTGAGCACTGTCCTTATTCAATCAGAAGGTTTTTTTAAAAAAATGGAAAAAGATAAGAGTTCTTATAGAGTGGTCTACGAAGCAAAGGTTGTTCCATATTTGTTTTCATGGTCACCCGTTGAGATGCACTTCAGTTTCAAACTTGAACCTAAGTGTAGCAGATCTAAGTCCAGTTGTTCCCAGAGCTTCTTTGATTTTCTATTACTGATATTTCATTAAAGGTTCATGCTATATAAATCCATGTTTCACTGTTTCAACATAAAAAGGTGTTTCCTTTCCCACCACTGATTTAAACAAGTTTGATAATTGAACATAGCATGGTTTTCAATAGGAGGTGCTTCACGGAAAGGTTCCTCAGGCTGAACTTTAATGAACCAGCAGTAATATTAATTGTAGGCTTGGATGTGTTTTTGTTCATTAAAGCAACATTGTATAGATGGGATTATGGCCTGTGAAGAAAATTAATACAGTCAAGTTTTTTTTCTAACTTCACAGAGCTGTTGACCTCTTGCGAACGGCATCAGCAAGCACACATGTATCTTTACTGATTGCCAGAGATGAAGAAGCAAAGTAAGTAAATGTTAGGTTTCTCCGTTCCTGTGATATACAATGTTAATATCAGCCACAGACATTGGCAAAACTCATGGCAATTATCTTTGCTCATCTTATTTTACCCTATCTATTACTGCTTTTCATTTAGCAAAAGGAGGACTTTCCTTGACTCTCAAAAAATTGAATTCCCTTTCTCTCTACAAGGTATTCTGCAGAATGTTTAAAGCATCCTTAACATTAGGAAAGAAGACACATTGCATTTATTCTTATTGAGTAGTGATTTCTGTGGGTTCTTCTCTTTCTCTTTGCATAACTGCTCTTTCAGAAGAACTTGTCACGGCAAAGACATCCCATATAGATCTGAAGGCATATCTCAATCCTAGAACAGGTGGTGGAAATAGGGAAAATTTTCAACTAAAGAGCTTGATTTTATTCATCCCTATAATGAAGGCTGCATCAAAATACTTTTTAGAGCTTCTGTAGCAGTAGGAAAATGTTGACTGCCAGCCAGTTGTCAAAAGGAAAATTCTACTCACTTCCTGTTACATTTTATATAGCACTGGGGTTCCTTTTATTTTTTAATTGCTAGCTACAGACAAATTGCTTTCTCTGAAGTCTGGTCTCTTCTGTTGTCATTGCACAGATATTAGGTCCTTTTAAAATCTGCTTTCAGCCATGGAGTGCTGACCTAGTTTTCTCTAACCATCTTGAATAATTAAAACCCATCAGTGCTTTCCATCGTTCCACTCAAATTCGACTGGGTAGATAATTAGATTCCCCCTTGCTAAATTCTCTTGGACTTGTATAAAGAGGACCAGGATAGGTTTATTGTAGCCATCCTATTGTGTGATGTCTAATACCTTCGATGCACATTTATAAAGACCTATATGTTCTGGGCATTTTAAATATCTTAATGAGCTCCTCCCTTGCTCATATCACCAAGGAAAATAATGCTGGGGATCCTTCTGTTTGCGGAGATCAGATCCAAGTAATAGCTGGACAGGGACTATGACCCAGTCTTCTGGAAAGGGGACTTGCTGGCTCATGGTCCTCATCCGACCAGTAGACGCCATCTGCCTAGTCCGCAGAGCTTTTCTGGAAGACCACATTACTTTGCCAATGACAATTTTTTTTCTTGACTGAAAGTCTTCAATCCCTATTGTGTTCTTAAATATCAATCCCTACTGTTTTTACACACACACACTAATTTAAATTGTATTTTGCTTTGGCAGAACATAACCCATTTTTCTGCCATGCATCCTGGTTTGGTCTCATCATTTTGATCTATTAATAAATACCATCAGAGCAAGCTGATATACACAGGAGAGAAGATAGATCACATCGTAGCTCCGTTTTTCGGCCTGTCATCTTGGAAATGTACACTGTGATTGCTCCCTTTTTCTCTGCCTTCCCTCAAAAATGGGGCTTTCTCTGGAATGTCAAATGTCCCTGAGTTTTGCTTCTTGGTTTTTAAAATGGGCATTAGAGGCAGGAGGTTACTTATTGTGCTCTAGGTTACACACCACAGCTCTGCACTTATCCCATTCCCTTGTCCTGTTATTTACAGCCTGGCCATGTTTGCAGCAGCTTACCACCATTGGTTGATGAGTACAGATTTATTGAGTTTTGCTTGGTGTTTTATATGCATATGTGTTTTACTTATTGTACTGTATTGTATTATGATCTCTGCAGAGCTTTCCCAAATTGGAATTTGGCACTCGAGCTGAGAATGGTTCTCTAGCATTCCTTTCTTGTACCAATTTAGATGGAAGCAAACCTCATTGAATTCAGTGAATTCATTGAACCTACTTTTAAGTAAACAAGCATATGAGTGCACCACTACTGGATGTGACGCTGTCATCATAGAAGGGGATTTGCAGTGAAGCCCTCACAGTGGTTAGACTTACAGACATTTAAAGAACGACTGGAATGTGGTCTTTATCCCATGATTGGCTAATTCATTTATGTGTCTGAAAGAAAAACAAAACCACATATTAATTTTTAATAAAAATCTATCTGTTATATTTATTTCCCATATTTATGCGATTTGGAGGGGTTATAGATTTGTTTGTTTTACTTGTGAACCAATTAGCATGTATGGAGAAGTGGGATAGAAATCTTATTGGTAAGTCTTGAATTGAGTCTAAACAATATATAGTAATCTCCATTTGGCCCTTCAGAGGTTTTCGGCTTTCAGAACCATACTCAAGATCATGATGACTGAGGTTTCTGGCAATTAAAATCCATGTCATTTGGAAGAGAATTACTGCTCCAGCCAACACTTTTTGAAAAGATTTCTGGCAATTGAAATCCAGACCATTTGGAAGGAAATTATTGCTCAAGGCAACACCGTTTTAAAGGGCACATTTGCTTTCTATTAAGATACAGATTAAAACAGAGGTGACAATTACTAGGCCTTCCACTCATGGCTGGACTGTAGCTCTCAGTCATCCCTTACTGTAGCTTTTCTCGATAGTGCTGATGGGGGCTGTAGTTCTAAAATGTCTAGCAACCTCTTATTTAAAGCTTTATAAGTATAGTTTTCCATCTCTTACTTACACAGTTTTGTTGCAAAATTAAATCTGTAAAATTACTATAGAAATCCTATGGAAAACACAGAATGAGTAATATCTGGCTTGACAACAGAATGTGTGAAAGGGATATAGGAGTCTTAGTAGACCACAAATTGAACATATGCCAAAACTGTAATGCAGCAGCTAAAACAGCCAATGTAATTCTAAGCAGCATCATTTGGCATTTAGGAGTTTTCAATCAGGGAAGTAATGGTACTACGCTATTCTGTTTTGATCAGACCTCACGTGGAAAACTAGTTTTGAGGCACAGAAGTATATTGACAAGCTGGAACGTGTTCAGAAAAGAGTGACCAAAATGGAGCTGTATGAGGAGCTGCTGAGGGACCTGGGCATGTTTAGTCTGAAGAAGAGAAGGTTGAGAGAAGACACTATAGCCACATTTAAATATTTGAAAGGGTGTCATATTGAGTAGAGGGCAAGCTTGTTTGCTCTGGAGACATGGAGAAATTGATTCAAACTCCAGAAAAAGAAATTCCACCAAAACTTTAGGGAAAACTTCCTGAGAGTAAAAGCTATTCAACAGTGGACTGTGCTACCTGGGAGTGTGATGGAATCTCCTCCTCTAGAGGTTGGATAGCCATCTGTCAGAAGTGCTTTGATTCTAGCATGGCGGGGGGAGGGGGGTTGGGCTAGATCAGTCCTGGCCAAACTTCAGCCTTCCTCCAGCTGTTAGGAATTGCGGAAGTTGCAGTCCAAAATGCCTGGAGGGCCGAAGTTTGCCCATGCCTGGGCTAGATGGTCCTTTTGGGGTCCTCGAACAATATGTTTCTGTGATTTCTCAAAGGAATACCATCTGAAGTTTTGAATATGTGATATATGTGATATACTCTGCATCTGGGTTTTGATTTCAGAAAAGAGTTCCTAGATCTGATGGAGAGGCTCAACCCGCACAGCAATGCAAGCTCTTCCAGGAATTCCCCCACACAAATGCTAACTGGTGAGTTGCTGATTGTGTCTTCAGTATTCAACACGAGAGAATAGTATGCTCAGCGGCCTGATGGCCTCCATTAATATTTAAGAGTGCTTAGAGATACTTGCATGAATTGGAAGGTTGACCTTTAACCCAAATTTTATGTGTGGGTTGATGTTTGATGGACAGAAGGAACATCCCTGTTCAATCAAGACTTTGAAAATCTTTTGGAGATTTCTTTCTCTCTTCTTATTTTTCTTTTTACAGAGCTCAGCAAGAGAGAAGAGTGGTGTTGCCCCCTAGGGGTTCATTCACATATGACAAAGCAGCGTCAGATCCCAGATGGTTTGAGAATGTCCTGATTCTCTAACCTTGTCAATTCGAGAACGTTTTACGCTCCATGAACCCTCAAGCTGTCTCAAGTGATCAGTGCTTAAGAGTGGCTATTACATTATGATCATAGCTAGCAGAGGGGGAAATAAGCTCATTCAATACAACTGCTCAGAGCTACTTTGCTACTTTTTTTCTGTGTCAGGAGCGACTTGAGAAACTGCAAGTCGCTTCTCGTGTGAGAGAATTGGACATCTGCAAGGATGTTGCCCAGGGGATGGATTTTTTACCATCCTCTGGGAGGCTTCTCTAATGTCCCTGCATGAGAAGCTGGAGCTGACATATGGGAGCTCACCCTATTCCCCAGATTCAAACCACTGACCTTTCGGCCAGTAGTCCTGTTGGCAGATGGAGTTAACTCATTGTGCCACCAGGGTCTCCACTTCATTCCTAAAGACCCCAAATAGCTCCTTATGTTATCAGGTTATTTCAAGCCTCATAATCTCTGTGGTTTTAGATTATAACATCGGGATCTCTGCATTGTTTGGGTTTAGTATTCCTTATCCAAAATGCTCAGAACACAATGTATTCTGGATTTTAGATTATACAGAAGATTTAGAGTACAGTTGGATATCCAAGGAAAGGCACCAAAGGAATGGGAACACAGTGAATAGGAGACTTCTAGGTTTGAATAATTTTCAGTATCTTGTCTCATTCTTTGAAGTGCTATAAATTTGGGATTTAGAATAGAACAAATTTGCTTTCAGGTTATTATGTTTTAGCTGGTGACACAGATTTATGACATTCTATGCGTGATAAGTGAGTCAGCCCTAAAAAATGTATGTTGTATTAAATTAGCTAGCTTTTATAGAAAACGTATACTCATTTGTCTTGTCTTCTCCTTTCTTAAAAGTTAGTGACAGTTTCTCTTCCGCATCATCTTCAAGGTCAACAAGTCCTCAGTTATTGCATCCGAAAGATACAAAACATCACGGAAAATCAGCTATGGCAACTCCTGTTCAAGGCACCACAAAGTAAATTTCAGGACTTTTTAATAGATCTGTCACTCACAGGAATTAGAGGGAATCAACAATATTTACAGGGACAAACCGTAAAATGTTATTTCAGGAGCTTTCTTGTTTGTGTTGTACTATAATTAACCAAACCTGAAAGAAAGTCATCACAATGACATTTCTTTAAATTCCTGCTTCATGTGCTGTTTCTCTGCAGATGGGTACAACTCCAAGTATGAATTCACTCTGGATGCTTGCTGGCTATGGGGTCATTTTCTATAGTTTGCCACATAATATTTTACCATAAATCATGTGTTTTTCTCAATTCCTGTTGCAAAGATGGGAAGCCTCTTTCAGTCCAAAGACTAAATTCATTTTGAGAGAAGTTCTTGAAGACTAAATTCTGATAATGGGCAGGGCCAAAGCAAGGTTATGGCAAAAATATCATTTAGCATTTTAGCTTTGACTCTTATTCCCAATAACCTAAGCCACTGAAGAGGCACTTCAGTAGTTTAACATGGAAACAAACTAATATAAAAAATTGGAAGCCAAAAAATCATGGTGCTGTAATGAAGCAATGTGGGGAAGCCTAGAAAGCAGGATTGGGACTTCAGGAGAGCTGAATTTAGTCCTCACCTCTAATCTACAGGAACCTACTTTTTAATGAGGGTAGGCTTTTTGTCCATCTAGCCCAGTATTATTCATTTTGACTAGGCGGCACTTCTCCAGATACTCAAGGTGGATCTACATTGTCATATAATGCAGTTCCAAAATACAGCTTAACTGCATTAAACTGGATTATATGACACTTCATTGCCATACAATCCAGTTCAAGGCAGCTGATCTGCATTCTGGAGCTGCATTATATGGCAGTGTGAATCCAATCTCAGAAAAACTATTTCCAGTCTCCTGTTGTTTGATTATTTTTTGCCTGGAGATGCTGACTGTTATCTCCCCTGGGGGTCTTGTCTGTATCTTCCCCCTCCCACTTCCCCAGACTTAATCCTTTTTTTTCTCTTTTTTCAAAATAATATTATTTTCTCCCCCAAAGGGACCCAAAGCGGCTTCCAATATGTTAAAATACAATACAAAATCAAAAACATCAAAGGGACCAATAAAAATAAAGGTAGAGGTTTTCTTTTGACATGAAGTCTAGTTTTATCTGACTCTGGGGGTTGGTTCTCATCCCCATTTCTAAGCTGAAGAGCCGGCGTCCATAGACACCTCCAAGGTCATGTGACTGGCATGACTGCATGGAGCGCCATTACCTTCCCACAGAAGTGGTACCTATTGATCTAATCACATTTGCATGTTTTCAAATTGCCAGGCTGGCAGAAAAGGGACAAATATAAACATTATATACAATCAATAAAACATGAATAAGCATTTGAAACAGTATACATTATTGCACAAAAGAGTCAGCCTTGGGGCAGAAGGATACCATGATTAAGCTCCTGGCTTGATATCTCTTAACCAGAACACTAGCATTCATAGGTATAAAGCAGGCACGGGCAAACTTTGGCCCTCCAGGATTTTTGGACTTCAACTCTCAGAAATCCCAGCCAGTTTACCAACTATTAGGAATTCTGGGAGTTGAAGCCTGAAATACCTGGAGGGTACCTGAAATACCTTTACCCATGCTTAGTATAAAAGCTCTTTCTCTTTGTTTTCTTCAGTTTCATAATTCTGGAAAAGAAATTAGAAATATATAATCACTGTTCCTTTGCAACTAGGTCTTCTTTGAAGCAGGTAGATACTTCTGTAATGGTTACCACAGTAGAGGGACTAAGTTTGCCAATTCACAGAGCTCTCTGAAGAGACATATATCAAACATATTTTCCCTGTAGAAGGATGGTGGTTGTGTGCTATCACAATTTTTTTGGCATTTATACCAATACAGATTTGCAGCGTTCACTTTTTAATGTGTGCAGGAGCTTCAAGATGAGTTGGTTCCAACTACAGTGCAATTTGAATGCTTCCCATTGTAACTTCTTAAAACTTGCTTTTCCCCATTGCTTCCTCTGCCTTTTTCTTTCCTATAAAAAATCCACCAAAGAGGCACAGATGAAATTGCTGCACATTATTTATTGATTAATAACTCTAGAAACCATCTGCCAGTGGGCATCCATAGGAAGAAATGGATTCAAAGATATCTCCATTCGACTGCTTGCATAGTGAAGGCAAACTGTAAAATGGATTCTGCAGTAGCCCACAGAAACAGATTTGTCTTGATGAGAGCAGAACTCCACAGGTCCCTCTCTGAAAGCTTCCATTTGTGCAGGACTGATTAATTTTTCTGGTTGCAAAACCTGACACCGTTCGATCTGAAAGGAGAGGGCAGCTCCAGATTCATATTTAAGCCTCTGAGAATGACCAGTTGTCAAATCTTGCCTTTTGAGATGTCTTCTGCAAGCTGGTCTTTGTGGGATTTTTTATGATTTTTTTCTCCCTGAGTCACTGACCTTTTGAAGCTAACTTTGTTTTCTCTTCTTGTCTAGTGACAGCGCGTTTCAGATTATCACAGTTTCCAAGGGAACAGGCCTCGGCTTGAACATTGTAGGAGGCATTAACAAGAATGAAGGGCCCTTGGTGTATATTCTGGAAGTTATTCCTGGAGGTGATTGTCACAAGGTAGATAAGGGGCTGCCGGAGAAGCCTTGTTCTCCTTAGTCCTTTTCCTCTTGTAGTCTGCCTGGAGACGGGTGCAGCCCTCCCTGTATTATATAATACAACTGTCCTTCCCAAGCAGCACATTGAGGAATGATAATTTAGTAGCTGCTCGGTGGTTTTAAGTCTGTTTGAAACCTGAGATTGATTTGCTCTGACATGCAATGGTGTACATCAAAAGTAATAAGGGGACCTTTTGTTAGGTTTCTCTTGTTTATTTTTCCAGACAGGTTGTTAGCACTTGCAGTATGATCCCAGTATACATGGCGAATGTGTTTTTGTACTCTACATGGGTACACAAAACTGCAAGTAATTGTGAACTCTATTGAATGAATTATTTCATTTAGAAGCATACAGTGATTCATGCTGCAGGACCTAGGGCACATATTTGGGCATAAATAGGTTGTCCAACACAGTTTCTGGTGAAAGCATGCTATAGAATTGCATGGGGAATCTAGAACAGTGGTTCTCAACCTGTGGGTCCCCAGATGTTTTGGCCTTCAACTCCCAGAAATCCTAACAGCTGGGAAACTGGCTGGGATTTCTGGTAGTTGTAGGCCAAAACACCTGGGGACCCACTGGTTGAGAACCACTGCTCTACTATCTCTGCTATGATGCTGCTTCTGACCTTTTTGAATGGCTGAGAAATGGTGAATAGGGGCAACTGTCCCCCTGAGGCAGTATAGGGTGCTTTTCTCTCTCCATAGAAAGATGCTCAACTGATCCATGAACAATATTAAAATCTATGATTTTGTCCCCCAAACCTGCCCTGGACTTACACGAGATTGATATGCATGAGTATATACAGCAGTGTTTATTTCAGCCATGGACATTGGCAAAACCCATTGCAACTCATGGCTTTTGCTCATATTTTATCCTTTCCATTATTGCATTTCCCTTAAGAACATGAGAGCTGGGAAGTGGGCTAGATCTGTGACAAGGTATGGGGATAAAAGGAGTAGTGGCTGGTCTCAGGTCACACAGGGTTGGCCTCAGATCACATACTGACTGTGAAATACCAAACTGAGCATTACCAGTGAACTGTGTCTACCCTTTCCTGTCACACCATGCCAACTCTCTCTTCCTTCTTAGTATGCGAAGCCAGGACCACATTTCAAAGACGTTAAAATTAGCAGTGCTTATGACCATAGGCTTTATAAGTGGCAGTGTTAAGTCCTTCCCTTTCTGTACATGCCATGAACTTAGTGTGTATGTTATGTGGATTTTATTCCTCCCCTCCTTGTTTTCCTGCTTTTGTCAAAGCAGTTGTACTTCTGCAAAGTAGTTAAAAAATGAATTCCACCCATTCTTTACCATAAAATGCTTAAATACTTGAAAATAACAACATATCAATTTTTTTCTGGACCTTTCTGTATCCTAAATGGATCAGTCTTCCTAATCTATGTTAATATGTCCCATTGAATATCTCTGTAAAGCATTTCAAAATGTTGTGATGCTTCTACAATTGTTGTGCCTAGAACTGAATACCGTGTTCTAATGAAGTCTTACCAGTGCCAACAGGGCTTGAACTAGGGATCCTCCAAATTTTGGAATTTGGAAGCCACACATTATTTTAGATTTAATTAGGAGGGCTTTTTAAAATCTGCTTTATGCCACACATGCTATTGTCTGGGATCCTACACTAATGCAAATGCTTCTGGAATGGCTACTTTCTTTCAAGTTATTCTACATTTTCTACTTGAGTTTTATACAAATTACTATCCAGCTGGATTCAGGGAATCACTAAGAATGGGTTGGTTCAATCTGAAATAGAAAATGCACCAAAGATATACTAAATGGATGACCAAATGAAAGCATTCTTGCTCTCCCCCATCAAAAATCCACATCTGAAAATGAAATTTTCCTTCAATTCTTATATTTCTAGCATTGGAGAGAGCATAAGATTGAGAGAGAGAGAGATTGAAAATCATTCACAATGAGAATACTTATATTTATTGTGTTCCTGTTCCCTTGGTAATTGTGACAGCTTTTCTTTTTCTTTAGATTTTGTGTGTGTGTGTGTCAGGAGCGACTTGAGAAACTGCAAGTCGCTTCTGGTGTGAGAGACTTGGCCGTATGCAAGGACGTTGCCCAGGGGATGCCTAGAGGCTTTACCATACTGTGGGAGGCTTCTCTCATGTCTCCACATGAGAAGCTGGAGCTGACAGATGGGAGCTCACCCCGCTCCCCATATTCAAATTGCTGACGTTTTAATCAGCAGCATCAGCCGGCACAAGGGTTTAACCCATTGCACCACCGGGGGCTCTTTTTTCTTTGGATACTGTATTTCTAAATGCTCAGGCAAAGTGTTAAGTAACCCAATGCTAGAAATTTGTGGACTGAAGGATAATATCATTTGGAGGGACATAAATGCCCGTATTTGCTCCTTGCCATCACTACTTCCCTAATTTTATATTTGCCACTCAGCGGGCTAGAGAGTAAATCATGATAGGTGCTAAAAATAATAATGTTTGTTTTAGCTAAACCTTATCAGTGGGTTTATTTGATGCCCAAATCCACAAGAGATAATTTATGAACCTGAACACATACATGGTAACCTTATTTTCGCAAATAACATCAGTGACAGAACGATAGCATAAAAAAACCATAAGGCACAGGAATCATATCAAAAGGTCACTGGCAAAGTAATCATGTGTCAGTGCAATTTGGATAGGAATTCTAACCTTACTGTTCCTTACGCTAATTGGAGACGTGACCTCTCAGTACAAGATCCCTTCAGTCTCTTACTTTTTCAAAAATAGTTTCTCAGCTCCCTATCAGTTTTCTGTAGAATCCCTTTTACCCAAGCAGTATTATAAAGAAACAGATGCAAACTTTTTCCATTTTATGAGCATCATTAATCGGGTGAACTGGGAGCAGTGTGTTGAAGAATGCAAATTGACATGTTACAGCCTTTCTTCATAATAATCCAATTAGGTTTGTGGTGTGTTGCCTGTTTGACTATTACTAGACATTAGATGAAATGACTTATCAGGTTCTTGTCACCAACCAAACCATCAGGATGCATCTATACCTGTCACTACCAAAATTATTCAAACACAGGTATTGGCAGTGAGGATATATAAATGCAGTTAGCAAGCCCCATTATGTGTTGATAGAAAAATGAGGCTATATTCTACATTAGGCATGTTAGCTTCATTTTTTATTAAAATATTTCCCTTGGTATTTAGTTGCTTTTCAACCCCATGTGTTAATCCCAGCCACTCCAATTGAAATTAGTGTAAAGTAAAAAAAAACTCAGATTGCAGAATGAAAAGTATTTAATATTAGTTAATAACACTGAATTGTTTGTAATCATGCTAAAGTAAAATGATGTAACTTAAAGTACAGGATTAAAATCAGTTAATTTTACTTAGAAAATAATACTTACTGTTTTCTAATCTGCCTTAAAGTAGAATGAAGTAATTTAAATTAAAGACTAAAGATTAATTAATATTAAATAATATTTAACTGTAATCTGTTCAGAAGTAAAATTATGTCAGTTAAATAATATTTAATTGTTTGTAATCTGTTCAGAAGTAAAATTATGTCATTTACATTAAAGAACAAAATGATTTAATGTTAGTTTGGACCTTGTCGGTCTCCCAAATGATGTCACTGAGAGTATGATAGGGTCAGCGAATCTCAGCATACATCAAATATCTCCATCCTCTTCCTGAATCTGTGGTTCTCAACCTGTGGGTCTCCAGGTGTTTTGGCCTACAACTCCCAGAAATCCCAGCTAGTTTACCAGCTGTTAGGATTTCAGGGAGTTGAAGACCACAACATCTGGGGACACACAAGTTGAGAACAACTGCTCTTACTCCTTCTCTTTCTTGAATTTCACGATGTGGAGGCTACATGGAAGAACCTTCTGAATCTGTGCAGTAGGGATAGGATCTATGCGGTCCTTCAGATGTTGTTGGACTGCAACTGAGGCCCCTTCTACACTGCCATATAAAATCCAGATTTTCTGTTTTGTACTGGATTAAAGGGCAGTGTAGACATATATAATCCAGCACAAAGCAGATAACATGGGTTATCTGCTTTGATAATCTGGATTATATGGAAGTATAGAAGGGGCCTAACCCTAGTTGGTGTAGTCAATAATATGGAATGCTGGTAGGTGTAGGATCTAAACATCTAGTTGCCTGCTCTTTTTGGCATTCCCCATGAATGACAGGAACCACAGGAAATGCAACATTCTAGCAGGAAGATTTGGCATTTTTTCATGTCAGGAGTAACTTGAGAAACTGCAAGTTGCTTCTGTTGTGAGGGAATTTGTCGTCTGCAAGGACGTTGCACAGGGGACACCCAGGTGTTTAATGTTTTACCATCCTTGTGGGAGGCTTCTCTCATGTCTCCACACGGGGAGCTGGAGCTGACAGAGGGAGCTCAACCCGCTCACCCTGAATTCAAACCACTGACTTGTTGATTAGCAGTCCTGCCGGCACACGTGTTTAACCCATTGTGCCACCAGGGGCTCCTTTTGGCACCATGGGAACTACATTTCCCATGGTTACTGTTGGATGTGGACACTGATGGATGAATGTAAGATACTTCATTTATTTGCTGTTATTGGAAGTGAACTTTGTCTGCATGTTGTATGCAGGTGGTCCCTTGGTATCTGGTTGGACTTGGTTCCTGGATCTTCATGAATACCAACATTCTGGGTGTTCAAATCCCATTATATATTTTACTATACTATAGCGTAACAAAATGGTGTCACTTACATAACATGGCAAAATTATGATTTGCCTTTTGGATTAAAAAAAAATATTTTCATCATGTGAAAGTATTTTTTAATGTGTGAAATCTCGAGTCTGTGAATGCTTGAAACTGGGTACGGAGGACCAACCGTTAGAACCTATCAGTAACATATGTGGCTTGTTAGAGAAAACTTTAAATTTCTGTTCTCAAAATATATTGATCTGAAGAAAATTGTCTTGAATTATCCTTAAATTATAGATTTTTAAATATATATCTCAATAATATTAGATTAGACAGGGATTTTTTTTCTGTGATCTAGTTTCAAATATGGAATATTATGTTTGCCACCAGAGGTCAGCATTGTTGCTTGTCTCAAGATTCATTTGGCAAATAAAAAGAAGCATTTTCATTTTGTAAAAAGGGAATATTAAAGAGCAAAACAGATGCTCTGGTTCAGTTATACAGTAGTGGAAGTTATACACCAGCTTCTAAAGATGCAATGCAATCTGTATTAGCAACTTGAGGAACAGACTAACGGATGTATCGAGATATATATATATATAGAGAGAGAGAGAGAGAGAGAGAGAGGATGCTGTTGGCAAATACATCAATAATTGGTAGAAATAGTTTTACTGTGTTTAAACACATAGTTAGTACACTTTTCTGCACAAGACATCAAACCAGAGGAAAAGAGTTTCATAAGTGCCTCCTTCCCTTCCTGTTTCTTTCTGCATTTTTATAAGTGAGTTGACCTCAGATGGTACTGAACTGATCTCGCCGTACCCTGTATCCAACCTTCAGTCTCTTTCATTGTCTGAAGTGATGCAATTTGTGGTCCAACATACAGCGAGATTGTGAGGTTGAAGGAGTGTCCCTAAATCAGGATAAAGGACCTTGTTTGCTACTTGCTTATATTTCTGTTTTCATAAGTGAATTGACCTCAGATGGCACCGAACTGATCTCTTTGTGCCCTATATCCAACCTTCAACCTCTCCCACTCTCTACGGTGATGAAACTTGTAATCCAGCATACCTTGAGAGTGTCAGTAGAGGGTCAGTTGAAGAAAGGTCCCTAAATTATCAGTGTAAAATCCCTTATTTGCTGGTTTCTGGTCCAAATTTTCACCAAATTTGCCCGCAGAGCTGTTGCAACCAATTCCTTTACCCCTCACGCCACCTCTCTGATACAAATTAATCCAGCTCAGAGCAGGATTAACTGGTACAGAAACTTCTCACAGACTGTCTGTGGCTTAATTCTAAAACAAAACTACCATCTGTGTCCAATTTTGTGCCCAGTGAAATTCCTCTGACATCTCCCTGATCTGTACTATTTTAAAAAATCCCAGCTCTATAGCATTAACGCAATCTATCTAGATAGTAGTGCTATCTCCTTGCTAGTACATCTAGTACTGCCAGGTGATGGTGATCCATATTTCTACATTTCATATTCCTTCCATATTCGTTTGTTTTTCCTTTCATCCTCTCACTTCTGTAGCTTTTCCATTTATTAGTGTGCAGAAAGCCTAACAACCCAGCAACTTCATTTAATATATTTCTGAACACCTGCCTTAAATATCAAGGGGTTTTTTTGTGCCATGAGTGACTTGAGAAACAGCAAATCGCTTCTGGTGTGAGAGAATTGGCCATCTGCAAGGACATTGCCTAGGGGATGCTCAGATGATTTGATGTTTTACAATCTTTGTGGGCGACTTCTCTCATGTCCCTGCATGGGGAGCTGGAGCTAAGAGAGGGAGCTCATCTGCACTCTCTCCAGATTCGAACTTCCAACCTGTCAGTCTTCAGTCTTGCTGGCACAAGAGTTTAAAGCATCACACCACCAGGGGCTTCTATCAATATTCTACAATATGAAGTAGGAGTTCCAACAATCCCACTTCTTTTCTCTTGCATTGCAATTAAATACATTTTTGAGTATGAAAGTAACAATTACTTATCTGGATTTGGCCTGTTGCCCAAAGCAGAGCTACCAGACTGGACTACATATTCAGAAGGGAAAATGTATGCAGTGCATCTTTTTGGGGAGATTGTAGTAGTCACAAAAGCAGACAAAGGCATTGTATTTGTAATAACAGACCTCCCCTGCCATGCCTCACATGTCAGCTGTGCTAGAATTCCCTTCTTGAATGTACATACAGTCTATCCAGGATTTTTTCTGCTTTGGACAGAACACTCAAGAATGCTCCCATCTTACACCCAATGGGAGGAAGCTTCACTGTGTACTCTTAAAAAAACATAGCAATTTTGCTATTATAGTTTGCTTTCTTTGCATATACAGTTAGTTTATGTTCATATGAGTTTATACATTACAAAACATTCATTTCTCTTGAAGCAAATGCTTGCCATCATAGGAGAATCCAGCTACTCAGTGCTGGTAAATTCTACTGAGTTCTTTTAATCAACTGCTTTTAAACAATGTCTTGTCGAAGGCTTTCATGGCTGGAATCTCTGGATTATTGAGAGTTTTCCAATCTTTATGGCCATGTTCCAGAAGCATTCTCTCCTGATGTTTCCCCCACATCTATCGCAGGCATCCTCAGAGGTTGTGAGGTTGGAAATTAGGCAAGTGAGGTTTATATATTTGTGGAATGTCCAGGGTGGGAGAAAGAACTCTTGTCTGTCTGAGGCAAGTGTAAATGTTGCAATTAGCCACCCTATTAACATTGAATTGCCTTGCAGCTTCAAAGCCTGGCTGCTTCCTCTCTGGGGGAATCCTTTGTTGGGAGGTGTTAGTTAGCCCTGATTGATTTTGTCTGGAATTTCCCTGCTTTTTGAGTGTTACTCTTTATTTACTGTCCTGATTTTAAACAAATGTCACTATAGTAGCTTCCCCCAGCTCCTCAGTCTGTGTGTGTGCACGTGAGTGTGTTGTATGACTTGTTTCTTATCAGCAGCTTCATTAGCTCCCTGCAAAATAAGAAGACATAGGCCCTTTTTACACTGCCATATAAAATCCAGATTCTGCTTTGAAGTAGATTATATACTGTGTAGACTTGTGTAATCCAGTTCAAGACAGATAATGTGGATTGTCTGCTTTGGCCATCTGGATTATATAGCGGGGTAAAAAGGAGCCCCTGCTCATGGCATGTAGGGAGAAAGCAGAGCAAAAGGCAAAATGCCTCTAGCATCAACAGGGTCTCTGTATGCAGCAGTCTTCCCCTTCCCAGCCACTCTCCCTATTTGCATTATGACAGGGTATAAAAAGAGAAGGCCAAGTCTGTCACCTCAAGAAATCAATCCTAGCTAATGATATTTCTCATACAGTGGGAGAGATTGAATAACTCGGCTTTCCTCGGGATTTATAGATTTAAGAAGTTTTTGTTGATGTCTTTGAAATGATTGTGAAAACCACTTCTAAATGTGGTTCTTATTCTTCTTGCTAGGATGGCCGACTGAGACCAGGAGACCAGCTTGTTTCTATTGACAAGGAATCTTTAATTGGGATCACATATGAGGAGGCAAGAACTCTAATCAACAGGACAAACTTGAGGTAACTACTGTTGTACAGAGCCAGAGCCAAGGATACTGTGTTTTCCTCCCTGACTCACGCCCCATCTTTACAGGATAGATTTAGTCAATTTAGCCTTTACCCTCTTCAATATAGAGAGAATTGTGAGGTTGTATTGACGGAATAAGAGCGAAATATAAATAAAGTATTATTATTATTATTATTATTATTATTATTATTATTATCTTTTTCTGGGAGAGGTTGTATGGCTTTTCTAAGATTCCCAAAGGAGAAAGGGAGTAATGAGAACAACTATTCTAGGACATGTTCAAAGCATCAGTGCAAAAGAAGGGTGTAAAACGAGACTTTCACTTTATAACTTAAATTTGTGTGCATGTAGTAGAAAATTAAGAGAGAAATGGTGCTGGGAAACTATTAAGTTCCTCTAGTTGTCATTACTTGATACATGTCATCTTTCATTTGGTCATGCCAGTTGGGCTTTTTAGCAATAACATTTATGTGTTGGTTGTCTTCCCTTTGCCAGACACTTGCAACGTCACATTAGAAATAATAAAACTGGAGCCATATATCCTTAAAAAAAGGAGGAAAAGGGAAGGAGAGAGGAAAAGAGAGACAGGCAGAAAAGAAAAGAAAAGAAAAGTACACCCCTGCAATAAACTATGTCTACCACTGGGTTTTATTTGCATGGTAAACTTAATTTACTACATGCAACATCTGGAAAGTTACAACCATATAAAACAGTCTTTATTGTTACAATAAAAGTATAGTATATGATACTTGTGTGCAATCTGTTATTGTTCATTTAGATCAAACTCTTCTTGGGAGATTGCTTTCATTCGACATGAGACTGCTCCCAACCAAGTGGAAAATCTGCAGTCCTTCTCTAGTCAGTTGCCTTCAGGTGGTTGTAGACTGAAACCTATTCCATTGGTGATAAGTCCAGTTTTGTCTCCCACTGACAACACAGCTTCAAAAATATCCCTTCTGAGTGTGGTGAGTAGCCTCTTTAACCTATGTTAGGAGTCCAAAGATAAGAGTTTAGCTAACCTTATAAAACAGTGTTGAGAAATGTGAGAGCCTCCAAATCTTGTGAACGTCAAAAGCCCCATTCGGTATGTTTTATGTTTTGTCACCATAAAGGAGAGAAAATGCCCCAGCAGTCCTTGTCATTGATACATGTAATAACTGGATTGATTGATTGATTGATTGAAGGAGTTACTGCTTCCACTATAAACATGGGAAAACAAAGATGTTTCATAAATTAGATGATGCATCGATCAGACTTTGAACATATTGTATTGATTGTGGCCTAAATTCATTTATTCCAACTAGAATTGCGTAAATTCTGTTGAATTAATGGGATTTGTGTACTTGATGACACATCAAGTTTCCATTGGTGTAATGGGTCTGCTTTAGTTGGGATTAACAGTTAGATTTAGGCCATTTTTTTCTGCTGGTGCTCTTAAGATAGTTTATAATTTAAATTAATGATATGTATAATTGAAATGGTACAAAAAGGGCAACGATTGGAAGAACAAATAAATCAAAAATTTCAAATACCAATACTTGTATAACTATTTATCATGCCTGTAAATGCCAAGTGGACGCTGCAGGATATTGTTTTTAAAATTCTATTCAGTCATTAGCCCTTCTCTTCAGACTTCAGTTTTTTGAGGTGCCTTTGACTAGATTATGAGGATCTTTCAGCATTTGGAGATGCATAAAGTCATCCCCATAAGAGAGCACCAGAATGAACTCATGAAGTAGATAAATTATTCACATTCTGTTCTGAGAATTAATAGTGAGCCGGTTGCTTTGTCAGAGATAAATCTTGAGCACTAGCCTTACATGCTGTGTGGATATTAGGGGTAACTTGTACTTTGGATGGAGGAAGGGCTGAAAACTCTCCTGGAACTTTCCTTGTGAAGCACCTTGCAGTTACCCAGTATACGAGTGTGATTGCATGTACGGCACAGGCAATCTTCTTTTTTACTCTTTTAAAAATATTGAAATTGTTCATTTTTCCACCTCTTCCCTTGAGAATTTCATTTTACCTTGCACCAAAGTCTCTATAACTCAAATCCAGCAGAATAAATGTGATAGGACATTTGGTGAAAACAAACTCATTCTTGAAGTGGTTCCCTCTGCTTCAGTATTGTCTGAACTGAAGAGCAGCTGCTCTGCAGGATTGGACTTGTGATCATTCATATGCTGGGCCACCGAGATAGATTGTACCTCTGGTGTAGGATTTCTTAACTTTGGGAACATCAGAGTTGTCCTGGAGGACTGTGGGTAGACTTTGTCCTTTAAAAGTATGCCATTTTTTTCTTCCTGTACCTTTACATTTTTTGTGTCACTATGGCTTGAAGGCTAACAATCCAAATGTAATTTTTTTTTATTCACATTAGTTTATTTAAATGAAATAGTTTTCTGAGCCAACAAAATAAATAGGGTGCAATCTTTTGTGTCCTTATCACTCCACCAGCTCAATAAATATCTTGATTAATCTATTTGCCCCAAGGAACTGGGAAATTGTTGTTTCTATTCAATGTTTGATGTTTTGTCTTATGTCTGTTATAACAGGCTGTGTTTTTTATTTAATTTTAGTTGCTAAGTCATAATTTGTGTTTATATGTTGGATTGTTTAAATTTTGTTAGTATAGATGTATTGTTGTATTCAGGCATTGAATGTTTGCCTTTTATGTTTGGAATCTGCCCTGAGTACCTTTGGGGAGATAAGAGCGAAATATAATAATAATAATAATAATAATAATAATAATAATAATAATATCTTTTTCTGGGAGAGGTTGTATGGTTTTCCTAAGATTCCCAAAGGAGAAAGGGAGTAATGAGAACAATTATTCTAGTGAAAGACCTGTAAATAGGTATAATGTCCCCTCTCCCTGCAATTTCTTGCTTGCCCCAAGTTTTCTCTGAAGTATGTCTGGTGGAAATGGGGATGCCTTTTTCATGTCAGGAACAACTTGAGAAACAGCAAGTCGCTTCTGGTATGAGAGAATTGGCCGTCTGCACGGATGTTGCCCTGGGAATGCCCGGATGTTTTACCATCCTATGCGAGGCTTCTCTCATATCCTCACATGAGAAGCTGCAGCTGACAGATGAGAGCTCACCCTGCTCTCTGGATTCAAACCACCAACCTTTCGGTCAGCAGTCCCGTCAGCACAAGGGTTTAACCCACTGCACCATCAGAAAGGCTGAAGGCACTACATAGCTAGGAGGGGGCTTTGCCCAAACTGAAGTCCAATTGTGTAATGTTGGATCACATACAACTCTTCCTCAAACCAAATATTTTTGGAGAGAAAGAGTTTCAGAGGAAGAATTGAGAGTTTCTGTGCCAGGCATGCTGTGTGGGCTGGTTTTCTTTCTTCAAAGAGTGCCAGCATCCTTTCTTCAGTCTTAAAATGGATGAACTGATCCATCTTTGAACAGATAACAAGTTCTCCAAAGGTTTCCCAGATCAAAGCAGTGTCTGAAAAATGTGCTCCTCTCAGAAAGAAAAACCTAGCACGAGCCATGTGGCATCTGTTGGAGACATTTCAGTGAAATGAATATTTTATTGGGTGGTTTTTGCTTTTGATAAGATGCAGCCATTATATTGGGATAGGCCAACCGGGACTGCAATGATACGTTTATTAAGAAGTAAGCTGTTGAGCAGAGTGGAACTCACTTCCAACTAAACATGCATAGGATTGCTCTTTAACTAGTTGAATTCCCAGCACTCTTGGGGAATACAACATTTCCTTGAAAGAGAACAAAAGGGAAATAAAAACAATCTTCTTTGGAAGAATGATGTATATGTTAACAAATCTGATGGAATGCATCATCATTAGCTTTTGTGGGTTTTTTGTCTAGCTTGATGTTGTCAATTGGTCCAGCTTGTAGAATAAATTGCTTTGCATTGGCACATATAGATGCCTTCTTGAGCCTCTTTTAAGCTCTGCATTTAGCTCTGTTCTATCAGTAGGGTCATAGGATGAAGCAAAGAGGAATGGCTTGTTGGTAGCAAGTGAGCAAAGCTGAAGCAAATGTGATGGGCACACTACTTGGACTGATGCTATCTGAGGAACAGTCAGCAAAGCCCAATCTTCCAAAAAGGTTGCTGATCCTTGTTCTGGGAAAGGCATGAATTCATCTGTGGCCTTATAGAAGTTGTTGACTGAAACTCTTCTTCATCCCAATCAGTAATACCAGTCGTTGGGGATTACTGAAGCAGTAATCCAACAACTTCTAGACAGCCATGGATCCCTACATCTGCTTAAAACAGCATCCATTCTGCAGTGTAGATGCATTCTTAGTTACAGTAACAAAAATAAGGCAGTAAAGACTTGTGTTTTTTGAAAAATGAACTATAAGAGCAATTGGAAACTACTTAGAAGCATTTTAGGTAATAGTTGTAATTAACTGTTTTAATTAATTTTATAGGTTTTAATTAAAGAGCCATTGGTTTTTGATGTGTGTTTGTGTGTGTTCAAATGATATGTTTTCTCTTTGGTCCCTGACCTACTTTCATAAATGGCACTTCCTATATTTTCTCTTTCATAGACAAAAGCTGGTTTCAAGAAGAGAGAGCAATCTTCAGCATTTTCTGCAAACAACAGTGCTGCTGACATACCTGCTGGGGGTAAATACTCATTCATTTGTTTTCTCTCACCATCCGTTATTTCTTTTTTTACATTAATAATGTGTAATGTATTTTCCATTTTAAAAGGCCCTATGGGGTCATTTTTCTCCTGCATGAATGAAAGACTAAAATGAATGACTTCCCCAGCAGCACAGTAACTGTTGACTGCTTTGTGAGACAGCTGAACAACAACGGACAGTCCAGTACTTATTTATTTACAGATGCCTTTTATGTCATCGGCTTTGGGTTTGTATTTCGCAAAGTCTGCTCTGAACTTTAGCTTCAGCAGAGTTGCCTTTCCCAAACTGACATAACCTAGATGTTTTGGACTACAACTCCCACCATCCTTGCGCATGGTCTGCATTAGCTGAGACTGATTAAAATTGCCATCTAGCACCAGGAAAGGGTGCCAAGTTGGAGAAGACTGGTGTAAAGTTGCATGGTTCCACCATGTTGTAGAAACTTAGTATGAATGGATCTGTCCAGTACCTAGAGGACAATGTGTCACCAGTGTTTTTCTGTAAAGGGCTGGAATATGCATTGAAGAAATAAATAAGGAATTAGTTCATGAAGAATTTCAAAGTGTGAGTCTCCTGCAGTGAATGAAGGGCTCCTCTCTGAATATATCTGGAATAGTGCCAGCATTTGCCATCACAATTCATTATCACTAAAATATTATCCCTGGGTGCTCTATAATTTAGTCCCAGTTACCGAAGTAATATTTAAATGGAATAACTTGGCTGGAGTCCTGCATGAACTGCTCCTGAAAATTCCCCAAACACAGCACTGCATGAGGCTTCTTCAGCAAAGGTTCTCTTGGGTATGTTGAACGGCTCGCTGAAGGTAGATTTATTCATTCATTTATTTATTTATTTGCTATACTTGTATACCGCCGTTTCTCAGCCTAGCCGGCGACTCAATGCGGTTTACAACAACTTATAACAAACAACAGTATACAGTTTAAAAGCATAAAAACATAGATAGCATTAGTAGTCAGTAGGTTCATTTCTATTGCATATTATGCAGCACCATATATCCAGATCTGGTTGCCATAGAAACTGAGCCCTTCCCATATTATAGCATTCCTAATGTATACACATTTTGCACATGCATATTGGGGGTGGGCATTAATTGAGGATTAAAAGGTAGTGCATTTTATATTTCTCATCTGACAAGAAAAATGCATCCTGTTCTCCCAAGTTAGAGGACAAGATCACCTTTGAACAACACATGACAATAGACTCTTGTTTTATGTCCTCTGGTTGCCCCTGTATATATTAAAGGAGGACACTTTTTTAAAAAGGTGAGCCGTTTACACACATGCATTTTCCATGCATTTTGTTCTTGAGATAATGCATAGTAAAGATAAAGCTTTCCCCTAACATTAAGTCTAGTCGTGTCCGACTCTGAGGGGTGGTGCTCATCTTCATTTCTAAGCCGTAGACACCTCCAAGGTCATGTGGCCAGCATGACTGAATGGAGTGCTGTTACCTTCCTGCAGAAGCAGTACCTATTGATCTACTCACATTTGGATGTTTTTGAAATGCTAGGTTGGCAGAAGCTGGGCCCTATAGCGGGAGTTCACCCCACTCCACAGATTCGAACCACCAGCCTTTCGGTCAGCATGTTCAGCAGCTCAGCGGTTTAATTTGCTGCACTACCAGGGGGCCCATCTTATACTTAGATGCATATATAAGTATAAAGTGAGAATTGGCTTGGTGAATAGTGTAAATGCAAATGACCTTAAGGGCTTTATATTTTGCTCAGAAATGAAAGGTAGGTATAGTTGTCTCTAGGTTTCCTTACAAACTGAACCAACAAAAAGCAAGTTTAAATTGTGCTGGATGCAACCCTGACCCAGTCTAGGGGTGTGTCAGAAATCAATTAGTGCTCTTGTCATTTTGGCCAGATTTGTGGCTAGCATTGTTATCATCTCCCTGAACTGGAGGGAATTTGAATCTGGTATAGTTAGCTCCTTCGCCTCCCTCCCATTCACCCAACCCCTGTTGTCATTTGTGGCAGATATTATCCAGCTGTTCTGCCAGCAGATTTCTGAAATAAGCTGGTGGAAGAACCTTTTACTTGCAGAATAGCATTTCTGATAGGCAAAGATGGCAGAAGATGGTTGTGCCTAATTGTAACCTACAGCCAATACTGCCTCTTTATGAAGCATTGCCTGTTTTTGAATCACATGTATGGCACACGTGAATGATAAAATCATGCTCTCATACAGTATGCTATTCTAGACTTGCCTTATGTCAGTCTTGTGCTAACTGCTGCATAAAATATAAACTTGGGTAGATTTTGGGAGAAGAAAGATTTTGTGCAGACCCAAAGGTCACTTCTGGATAAGAGTGCAAGACAGGGTGCAGGAAATAGGGCCTCTACTTTTTTTTGAGCCCCCAAGCCTCCCTCAAATCTCCTCAAAGCTTCTGGATCCCCAAATTGTTGGTCACACTATTTCTACAGTAGTGATTTACTTGGAAATTTATCTGAACCCCTCCCCCAAAAACTAGCCAAATATTGACCCAAACTCATAGAAATGAGAGCTAGAATTCACCAGATTTTAGCTGCAGGTGTGGATAATCTCAGATCTATGGAGTTGAAAATCAACCCCCTACATTTGCTATAGTTTGAGCTCATCTGCCACAATCCTTTGCTTTACAAAACACTAAAAACTTTGCAGATGCTTTCATAATCCTTCCCTGCCCTGTCCCCTATTGGTGTCATGTTGAAAAGAGGTGTCACAGGGGCTAGCCATGTGCCTGTGGCATGATATGACCTTTCCTGTTTCAATAATGCCTGTTTGTTTCACGGCACCTTTACCAGTTATGCTTCACCTTTCTGTGTTTTATCCTCACCACACACTCTGCCTTGGTGGATGAGTACAAAAGCTTAAGCAGTAGTTCAGCAACATTCATAACTTTCCATTTGAGGCCTTTAATAAACAATTGTATCTTGCTTAATATTTAAGGAGAGAAAAATAATAAACATTGGAGTTGATTCAGGCATCTAGGCGATTAGCTTGACTTGTTTGAGCAGCAGGACTTCAGCACACATCCTTCAAACAGGGGGAAACAAATACCTATTAGATTTCCAATTAATGTGCAACCTGTTGTCTCTTAGCTCTTGTCCCCACCTGGAGTGATGATTATGGACCGCAAAGAAAGAAGATTTCACTAAACCCTACAGTTCGTCTCAAAGCAGATAAACTAGAGATGGTAAATATATCTCAACTAATTCTCTTTTTCTTTCTTCTGTAATTTGGTGACAGAAAGATCCTAAAATACATATTGCTTCAAACCAAATTACTATTTCACTTGGGTACATAATTTTCTCATCAAACTTCTCATTTGAGATGTTGAATGTGTACCAATGTCTGATAAAATTATTTAGAAAGTACTGAAATTGTCTGGCTGTTTTCAGAATTTCATGCTGCAATGAATGTTATGGTCCTATTTTGTTGCCTCAGAACTGCCTCACTAAGAGTGTGTGTGTGTGGGTGGGTGGGTGGGGAGGATGGGGCGGAACAGGACAGGACAATGCAAGATATCATCTTTAAAATGGCATTCACACTCTAACCAAAAACCCAGCAATAGAGCATAAGATCACCCGATCATAAAGCTCAAAAGCATAGTCTGGAATATCAGTATGGAAGGAATCTTATAGCACCATTGAGGCTAACTGAGAGAAAGAAGTTGACATATAAACTTTCGTAGACTTTGTCTACTTCCTCAGGTGTTTGGGATAAACCAATGCCTACCAAGAGACCTTTATCAGAAGACATACATCAAACATTTGGGGGGGGGGGAGGGGGGAGTTGCAGAACACTTCAGTTTCCCTCTGCACTCTAACCTCATGTTTTATCTCTTCAATATAGGACATGTGCCTTCCTCTTAAATGAATAATAATAATAAATAATAAATAAAACTATTTATACCCTGCTACCATCTCCCCAAGGGACTCGGTGTAATATTGTTATAGTAATATTGTTTCTGATTTTTAAATTGTTGGTATGCATTGTCTTTCCTTTTACAGCTGCAAGATTATTTCAAAACACCCTTTAAAGCTCTGTTTTGGTAGTATCCGTCTGCACCCAACAAATTGGTATCTCAACAGTTCTTTATGAGTACTTTAGGTCTCACCAAATCTTCTGGCTTCTCTTGTTTTGGTTCAGTTGTAGGGTGTAACATCTGAAAGACTCACAGTGATGCCGTATTTTTTTAAAAAAGCAAATACTTTGTATCACAAATCTTGAAAAACCTCACTTGCACTTAACTCTTATTGAAATTAAGAAGGCAAGATAACAATGTAACTAATTTGTATCTCATAGGTTTCATTGGGATTTTAGTGTGATGCTGCTTTCTTTGACTTTGGCCATTGTAATCTCCCACCAAGTATTTCCCCTCTTTCTCAATTTAAGATAGTTTGTTTTCTAATGATCTCTAAGATTTGCAATACAGTAGATTACTCTAGGTCTCCAGTAACTGGAAAGTTCCCATTTTGGCCAACCATCATAAGCACTTGATGGCTGAGGCATGAAATTGTTCTATTTGTTCTTTGCCAAGTAAAAGAATTTCAGCAAAGTTTCTTTGGACAACTTGAGACCTCACACATAGAGCGAGAGAGACCTGAGTAGGAGCATTTTATGCTTCTGAAACCGAAGAAAAACGTCTGATTTCAGGGACAGTGTTGAAATGATTGCAAGAATGTTCACTTTGGAAATGTCGTCTTGCAACTTGCCAGCCGTTTTTACAGGCTGCAGACCTACTTTTCCCCAATCTGTATTAGAAGCACATTACCGATTGGCTTTTCAGTCTCATGGACCAGCCACTGCTGGACTTGGTGCAACACTAACACTCAAGCAAGTTGGTGGACAGTCTTTTGTGATGCGTAGGAAGACCTTTGATTGGAATGAATAAATATTTTGACTTCCAGAGGAGGTGAGATGACTGGAAGAGATGACTTCTGTTATATGCATGTTCAGAATTGCTCCAAAATCTGTTGTCACTACCGAGGAAGCAGGAAAAGATTGTTTCAGGAGTAGTGCTGAAGCATATATATTGACTGTAAAGTTGGAGTAGAGAATAGTATACTCCAGGACATCCTTGTTCCTAGAGAAAAAAAAGGTTGACTGCAGAGCATAATCCACTTGATTGTTCACAGACCAGAAATAGTAAAGACAAGTGGTTTCTCCTGAAGTGGGGTGACTATGTCAAAGTCACATCAGCAAACAAACCAAACAGAGGGTAGCTGGGGAAAATGCTTGAAGTAGATATAAAAAGTTATTTTCTTCTTACACTAGTAGTGTCTATGGGCTCAACATTCAAGGAGAATTTTGAGATCCTATATGGGCAACACTGACTCCATTTTCCAGAACTAGAGGGGACAATCTTATTTCTTTTTAATATAGTCTTTGTTTAATGGTAAAATGTACTGTGGAGATTATTCCTGGACAAAATAGACTTTGTGCCTCAAAATTTGGGGTGGAAACTAAAGGAAGATCTGAGGAAGACCATAGATCACATCCAATCCCCCCCCCCCCCCCCCCCCCGGGTAAAACCATTCCTCTGAAAAGATTTCACACCATGATCTATCTTTAAAACTAGATATTAATTCTTGTGGGGAGTGGAGTTGGAATTATGGACTGTTTCCAGCCCTATACTGATTTCTTATTGTTGTATCATGTTTTTTTGTTTTGTTTCCTTTTAGACTGAATTGTTTTTAATGGGCCTTTTAACTAAAATTTCCTCTGTTTCCCTGATCTGCGATTCGACTCTAGTCCATCTGCCTCCTGCCCATCTGACTGGCAACTGCTCGTGTCAGATTAGATGCATTACAGCCTATTGTCAAGCTGAACCCCTGGCCTATCTTTACAATGTTTTTCTTAGTTGTTCTTCCTTGTTTTGTGTTTCCTGGTGGAGTGGTTTCAATAGATGTTTGTGTGGTGAGAAGAGAGAAACAGAGGATTGCCGAATATGTGACACAGGCCTTTGTATGGAGATGTAAGTTGTAGTGAATTGTAGAAAATATTCCATGGACTCTTGGTTTTTTAAATCTTAATATCATATAGCTGAATATAATATATTTCTTAGATGCCACCTAGTCCAGTCTAGAGAAGTAAGGTTCCCCCCCCCCCTTCCCAAAATCGCAAATAAAAGTATTTTCTGAAGGATTCCCCCCCCCCCTTTTGCCGGATACATATGGATAACTTTCCTTTAGAATGGTTGATAAAATATTTAAGACAAAGGATGCTATTTTTAATTCTCTCCCACATTGTTTCTAAAATCTGTATAGCAGGTGTGCATATACAAGTCTGCATATACAATATCTCATGCCATTGTAGTTCCAGATCTTGGGTTCATTTTCTGAGTTCTTTTTTGAGAATGAGAACTTTAGGATTGCTTAGAATTATGAGGGACTGGGTAATACAGAAATATTTTTTTTGGTTTACTGATTGTCATGTTGAATCTTTGTAAGTTTTTTTCTTCTCTCTTTTGCCTAGTCCTCATAACCTGGCAAAGGTTTCTTAGAGGTCTGGCCCTTCTTACAAGTCTTCATCCTCTCTTTGAAACAAAATGAAAACAAAATTTTAAAAGTAAATCCAGTTTAAATAATCTTCTCAGTAAACTATTTTTACTATACAAAACATGATAATTGTATACCAAATCAACCTATGTTGCTATTGGGTACCTTCAAGTTGTTTCTGACTTATGATGTTTTAGAGTGTGTTTCGCTTTTTTCCTTGCTTTCCAGAGTCACAGTCCAAATTTTAAACCACTAAATCATGTTGGTTCTCAATTGAAACTCCATCTGGACCGGCCTTTTAATGCAGCATGGGGGCAGCTTCAAAGTACATTGACTATACAACTCATGTTGCAAAAGCATGCAGGAGTGTGCTTTAAGCCCTTTATACTAAGACAAGCAAGGCTGGGAAAAAGTCAGAAAGAAAACCCTGAATGTGCATCAGCACACTTCAATGTAAACCATAGTGCACTGCAAAATCGATCCTACAGAATGCAGATAGATGTGCGGATATTCGAAGTGCTCTGCTAATGTGCACATGTCCATTACAGAGCGGGGAACTGGGAGAAAAAAACCCTGCATTCTCCACAACTATCAAGCTACAGATCCTGTGAATCCTGGAACTGATTTGAGGCCACCCTCTGTGGCGGTGTAGTCACCTTTTATGCCTCAGACAGTTTCCCTAGAGGTCTATCCGATCATCTACACTATGCAGCTGGTTTCTGCTGTTCCAATTCAGAACCAACTAAATGGTCAGTGTAGTTGTTCCCAAAGTTTTACAGAGTACATTTTAAAATAATCAAGTGACTTTCAGTTGGTTATTTTAGAGTAGTAATATTGTCTTTTTATTTTGAAGCCAAAATTAGCTTCATAAACACATTGTCTTTGAAGATTTCTGGAAATTTTACATACTTCATCTGCTTAGTGCAGGAAAAACAGTCTTATGACATACTCAAGTGAGTGAGTGTGATCAAAAGACAGCCCAATATTTTACATCATTAATTCAGTTGTAGAGCTGATTATATCAACACGTTGCTTCTAATGTGCAACCAAAATCTCAGTTGTAATCTCAGTTGTAAGCCCATTAGACCCAATAGAGGGTAATCATGGTGTAGTGTTTTGAGTGTTGGACCAGGACTCTGGAGACAAAGCTTCAAATCCCTGCTCAGCCATGAAAACCCTCTGGGTGGCCTTGCAGTAGTGTCACTCTCAATGGAAAACCTCCTCTGAAAAAACTTGCCAAGAAAATCTCACGAACTCATAAGTTAGAAACAAGCCAGCAATATCAAAAAAACATCAGCAAGAAGGTTCAGTAGATCTGTATTTACTTTAAGGGGCGGAAGTGAGCCAGTCTTTGTTCCCTTTTAAGTGATGCTTTATCTAGCATTTCTCTGAATGCATTAAAATCTCCTCTCCTGAAATCCAAAGTAATATTTTGACCGCAGTCTTTAGCTTTCCATAAAAGCATGAAATCTGAAATGATGTAGGTACTTTAGCAAAAAGTTATGCTAAAATCCCATTAGCACAGTTTTCCTTCTGAGTTTGGATCACACGAAGAATCGGTGATTCCTTTGTATTCCTCTCTGTAGCTAAGCTTGTCTTCCAGCAGTTATCAGAAAAGTTGAAGTTTCCCATTACTAATTCTTGCTACTCTGAAACTTCTCCAGATTGAGAGGCAAGTATTTGTGTTTCAAGGATACACCATTTCCTTTCAATTGCTTTCATCAAGGTGATTTAGCTGTTATTTGCTGTTGTCTTCTGCCTTTGCGACTAGCTATTTGCTGAAATTATTGTGTAAGAGGAGTTCATGGTGCTGTTTTCCCATTGCTTCTCTCCCCCCCCCCCCTTCAGTGACAGTTAGAGTAGACAATAAAAATATAAACTGCTGTGGGCGAAGAAAACATTCACTTTAAAGATCTTATCAATTTTGTGCATGATATAAGCTGTATTTGAAGACCTGGTTTCATAAGGTGCTCTTTTTGCTTTTTCCCCAACCCCTCCTTTTTGCCTTTTGTGTGTTTAGAAGGACAAGTACTAATGCAGCCCAAATAGTTGTACTTCAGATCACATATTCTGTTTTAAAATGCCTCACTTAAGTGCAGGTGCTGGGAAACTGATGGCAATTTGCTCTGTGTACAGTTTGCAAGTACACTTTATCTTCCTACCTATGATACTTTAATAGGTGGCCCCTACCTGCTAAGAAGGAATATAATCTATCCTTTACTGCCACTGCACATTTCCTCGTTTCCTTTCACCACTAACCACCAAGACTGAGTGGAGATGCTACAGGTTAGCTGGGTTTGGATTGAAGCTCAGAATCTCTCAATTGGGCATCATATTTGCTTCGCTGCATGCCATTGTTATTTTTAGGCATGGCTACCCATTTAAGCATAATAAGGAGGATAGTTTCAGCAGAACAAAAATGATAAAAGTGTTCTTATGTTGTACTGAGATAAGAGCCACACTTTGGTGTCACAGTAAACTAAGATTCCCTGGATTATGCCAGGTGCTTCACGTCAAGTGTAGAAAAATAAGGGGATTCAATGGTTGAGCCTTACTTCCCCCTCTCACACAGCCACCAAATAAGGGGAAAGGGGATTGGTTGTAAGGAATGCGCCCTGGCCAGGAGACACTTGGTTCCTACCCCAAGGCAAACCTCTCTTCACCACCCCTTCCTCTGGAATTTGCTTGAGTAAGGCAGAAAAAAGGGAGGAGGTCAAGGTGCATCCTTTTTTAAAGGACATTGTCTTAAAGACATTGCCCTATTAGCCTCCTGCAGCAGAAGAAAAAAGGAGATGGGGAGAAAAACAAGCTCATTTTCGTATGAGCTTTTGTGGTTGGATATCACTTCCTTAGATGCTGTGCCTTATTTAGTTACTCACTTGGGGTCCTGGCAATGTACGAGTTAATTGAGAAAGTCATTGTTTGAAATTTGATAATATCTCTGGATGCAGGGTGAACTACAACTCACATGTGAGTGGGTCATTTCCTCCCCAAACCCCTCCCGTATGTTATTTTGGCCCAGGTTATTTGAAAATGGCACTGTTTGTTTTGGGTAATATCAATTTGGTACTATGTAGCTCTGTTTCTTAGAACAAAGCCAATCTTTCCCATCGTTTTTTATGAATGCTCCCATTAGAAAATGCTTAAGGATGTGGGTGAACTGCAATTCCCAAAATTGTGGGCCAATCACCCCAAACCTCACCAGTATTTAAAGCTGGCCATATTGGGTCTCTGTGCTAGGTTTGGTCCAGATCTGACGTCAGCTGCATTCAGTAGTCTCTGGATAAGGGTGAACTACAACTTCCAGATCAGAGGTCATAAACTCCCACCTCTGTCTGTATGCACAGTTGGCCACCTTAGGCCTGTGTTCCAAGCTTGGTGCAGATCCAACATTGGCTGGGTTTAGTGCTTTCAGGATAAAGGTGAACTACAAATCCCAACATTAAGGTCCAGTTCCCCAAACCCCAGCAGTATGTTCAGTTGGTCATGGGGCTTTTCTCTGTGCCAAGTTTTGTCCTAGCATATTGTTGGTGGAGGTCACAGTTTCTCTGGATGCAGGTGAATTATAAGTCCCATGAAGTCCCCTTCTGGACCCCCTTACACTCTCCAGTCTCCAGCTTCGATAATCTTAGCTTCGACGTTGTACCTGGACGGAGAAGTGGAGGCTGTTCGGCTGCTTGGCCGCCCAGCGGGTTGGCAGACTGACCTCCGAGAGGGCTGTTTTCACCCACGCCGCCCCCTCCTGCTCGGCCCAGCCGGTTTGCGTTCCAGCTGCAGCCTCGGACATCTGGCTGCTTCAGCCGTGCGAGTCGGCTCCCCAGAAGAGAAGAGAACTGGCCTTCTGTGCTCCGGGAGCAGGCACATCCATCAGCTTAGCCCCTGCGCTTCATCGCCCGGCGGAGCCATCGACTGGTCGGCAGGGCTGCCGTTCGGACATTAGCGGCTCTTCGACACCTCCTGCTCGGCGGCTTGGCGGCGTTGGAGCCTAGAGCGAGGTCGGTGTTTGTCATCTCTAGCCGCCCTTCCAGACGCCTAGGCTTTCCATCTGATGCTCTCCCCTTCCCCAGGGAAGTCTGCCCTGGCTGGCCTGGTTTGGGTCAGAGCCTAGGGGCGGCTAAACGGAGTTGGGTCAGGACCGCACCCCTCCAGAGCATCACTGGGGCCAAACTGTGTATGCCATCGACGCTACCAACTTTAGGCCAACACTGTGCTGACCGACCTTGGTTGTCTGACGTGTGCTGACTAACTATCTATTGTGCCGACCACCTGTGCTGTTCAACCTATTGTGCCGACCGCTGTGCTGTTCAATTTACTGTGCTGTCCACCTGCGTGTCCATCCTTTACCATCGGGCCGATTTCGGCCGTTGATCATCTTTGCGGACACTAGCTTTATCTCCGGAAGGACCAATACCAATCCACCTTTTGATCCATTTTCAGTCGTTCATTGCCTTGATTTTGTGTGTCTTAACATCTCTACCAACAGATTAGGTGGTGCTGTTATTTTGTACAATTCTAGCACTTTATATTATCAGCACCTTAATCCTTTAGCACTTTAAATTGTTATCCTGTACTGTATTGGTTACTATCCAGGTGCTAGTCCCTAGCTTCTGAAATTGGGGTTCCTCCATGACGCACCTTATTTTAGCACTTTAGAACAATCTCAATAACCTTTTGCACTTTAAGACCTGGGAGGTTGCTACAACCACTGGCTGCACTTTAAGAACTCTGGTAGCTTTAGTGTGAGCGTTACTATCCTCCTTTGCACTTTAAGAACTGTAAGATTTATACAACCACAAGCTGCACTTTACGAACTTTGGTGGCTTTATTGAGACTGCTAACATCTACCACCCATGCTAGTTCCGATCTCATGGTATCTTGTAACACTGC
The DNA here is from genome assembly GCF_037176765.1 of Anolis sagrei. Taxonomy (NCBI): domain Eukaryota; kingdom Metazoa; phylum Chordata; class Lepidosauria; order Squamata; family Anolidae; genus Anolis; species Anolis sagrei. Next base: position 143,007,561 of record NC_090022.1, read on the forward strand.
TGTTAGCTGCCTGCGGGAGAGGTAAGGAGGGGAGTGAATTGGAGATCCCAGTGCAAGTTAAACCGGTGATAAATCATATAACCAGCAGTGAAGCATGGGGTGAAAATAGGAAGGTAGACTGCGTCATGGAGGAGGGAGGGTGTTCCATTGGTTGGGGAGCCCCCATAGAAGTTGTGGTGGGGATGGGGAGATACGGGAAAAGGAGACCTCGAATTCGGCCTAGGGATCGTACAACAACATTAGTAACTCCAACTCGGTCTCCTGATATGGTGAATTGGTGTAACCAGGTCGGCGGTCCCCCCAGATTGAAGGTGGTGCTGTTGAACGCCAGATCTGTCAATGGCAAAACAGCTTTCATCCAGGATTTAATCCTGGATGAACGGGCAGATCTGGCGTGCATCACGGAGACCTGGCTGGACGAAGCTGGAGGTGTGAATTTGACCCAGCTTTGCCCGCCAGGTTTCTCCGTGCAGCACCAACCAAGATCCGGGGGGCGGGGAGGCGGGGTTGCAGTGATCTATAGAGACTCCATTCTTCTGACCAGGGCCCCCATCCCGCAGTCAACAAATTTTGAATGCGTCCACCTGAGGGTGGGTGACCGGGACAGATTAGGGATTCTGTTAGTGTACCGTCCACCTCGCTGCACTACAGACTCCCTGACTGAGCTAGCGGGGGTGATCTCGGACCTGGCATTGGAGTCCCAGCGGCTGCTTGTGCTGGGGGACTTCAATGTCCACGCCGAGACCACCCTATCAGGAGCGGCTCAGGACTTCATGTCTACCATGGCAACCATGGGGCTGTCCCAACAGGTATCTGGCCCCACCCACAGTGCTGGACATACATTGGACTTGGTTTTCTGCCAGGGATGGGAGGAAGGTGGCGGTGTTGAGGAGTTATCCATCTCTCCGTTGCCATGGACCGACCACCACCTGGTCAGCTTTAGATTAACTGCACCCCCTAACCTCTGCAGAGGTGGAGGACCCATTAAGTTGGTCCGCCCCAGGAGGCTTATGGATCCGGATGGATTCCTGACGGCTCTTGGGGAATTTCCCGCCGCCTCGGTTGGTGATCCTGTTGATGCCCTGGTCGCTCTCTGGAATGGGGAGATGACTAGGGCAATAAACACGATCGCTCCAGAACGTCCCCTCTCAAGTAGCCGAGCTAAACCAGCTCCTTGGTTCACTGAGGAGCTGGCAGCGTTGAAGCGAAAGAAGAGGGAACTAGAGAGCGTGTGGCGTTCGAATCCGAGCGAGCCAAATCGAACACGGTTTATGTCCTTCTTAAGGGCATATGCCGCGGCAATAAAAGCCGCAAAGAAGACCTTCTTTGCGGCCACTATTGCGTCTGCAAAGAACCGTCCGGCTGAACTGTTCCGAGTTGTCAGAGGCCTGTTAAAACCCACCATTCCGGCCTGTTTCCAATCTCCCCTTTTTGGGCAAAGTCCTGGAACGTGTGGTGGCCTCACAACTCCAGGCATTCTTGGTAGACACGGATTATCTGGATCCGGCACAGTCTGGCTTCAGGCCGGGGCATGGTACTGAGACAGCCTTGGTCGCCTTAGTGGATGATCTGCTCCGGGAGCTCGACGGGGAGTGTGTCCCTGTTGGTGCTTCTGGACCTCTCAGCGGCCTTCGATACCGTCGACCACGGTATCCTTCTGAGACGCCTCGCGGGAATGGGTCTTGGAGGAACTGTTTTACAGTGGCTCCGTTCATTCCTCGAGGGTCGGTCTCAGAAGGTGTTACTGGGAGACTCCTGTTCAACCCCACAACCTTTGTCTTGTGGGGTTCCTCAGGGCTCAATATTGTCTCCCATGTTGTTTAACATCTACATGAAGCCGCTGGGTGAGATCATCCGGAGTTTCGGAGTGCGATGTCATCTGTACGCGGATGATGTCCAACTCTGTCACTCCTTTCCACCTGCTACTAAGGAGGCTGTCGAGGTCCTGAACCGGTGCTTGGCCGCTGTGACGGTCTGGATGGGGGCGAACAAATTGAAATTGAATCCAGACAAGACAGAGGTACTCCTGGTCAGTCGCAAGGCCGAACAGGGTATAGGGTTACAGCCTGTGTTGGATGGGGTCGCACTCCACCTGAAGACGCAGGTTCGCAGTTTGGGTGTGATCCTGGACTCATCGCTGAGCCTGGAGCCCCTGGTTTCGGCGGTGACCAGGGGAGCATTCGCACAGTTAAAACTCGTGCGCCAACTGCGCCCGTACCTTGGGAAGTCTGACCTGGCCACGGTAGTCCACGCTCTGGTTACATCCCGTTTGGACTACTGCAACGCTCTCTACGTGGGGTTGCCTTTGAAGACGGCCCGGAAGCTCCAACTAGTCCAACGTTCGGCAGCCATGATACTAACGGGAGCGGAGCGCAAGGAGCACACAACTCCTCTGCTGCACCAGCTCCACTGGCTGCCGATCTGCTACCGGGCTCAATTCAAAGTGCTGGCGTTGGCCTTTAAAGCCCTAAACGGTTCTGGCCCAACTTACCTATCCGAACGTATCTCGGCCTATCAGCCCGCCAGGACCCTAAGATCTTCTGGGGAGGCCCTGCTCTCTATCCCGCCTGCTTCACAGGTGCGGCTGGCGGGTACGAGAGACAGGGCCTTTTCTGTGGCGGCCCCGCGACTATGGAACACCCTGCCCTTGGAGGTAAGATCAGCCCCTTCATTGATGATATTCCGAAGAAGATTGAAGACCTGGATGTTTAAGCAGGCATTTGGTTAACCCAATGCAACGAATGGTAACTGACTAAAGGTCTGGCAACATGGATGACGAACTGGATCACGTTTTTAGTTAAGAGTCGAACTGGATTGGTATTGATGTATGAATTGTGTTTTTATGTTTTTTATGTTTTTTATGCTTTTAACTGTATACTGTTGATTATTATATTATGTTGTAAACCGCGTTGAGTCGCCGGCTAGGCTGAGAAACGGCGGTATATAAATATAGCAAATAAATAAATAAATAAAATGAAGGTCAATTTCCCCCAAACATCCCTAGTATGTACTCTTGATCATGGGGAGTAAGGGGGCCCACGTTTGGTATAGGTCCATCCTTCCTAGTGGTTGCAGTGGGCTGTGGGAGGCTAATTGAGTGAAGGTACTGCATATCCCATTGTCCGTGGTCCATCCTCCCTCAAACCATAACATGATGCATAGTGGGTCATGGGGGATCTGATTGCCAAATTTGGGCCAGGTCCATCATTCGTGAGGGTTGCAGTGGTCTCTGGAACTGAATGAAGGTATTGCAAATCCCATCATCCGTGGCAAGTATGGTCCAGATCCATCGTTGGTTGAGTTCACAGTGCTCTCGGGATGTATGTGAACCACAACTCCTCTAAATCATGGTGAATTCTACCCAAACGTCTTCTTTAGTTGCTTATTAATTTCTGTTTGCTGTGTGCCATAGGATTGGGTAGGAAAGGGTTAAGTGAGAGAGGAAAGGAACCCTTTGGAGAGAGGAAGGAACCCTGGGATGTCCATTTTCTGAAGAAAAAAACAGAACATCTGGGATGAAATGGTCCCCGAATGAAAGCATTCCTTGGGTGGTTGGTGTTTGGGGAGAACATTGGCAGCATTTGGGCTACATGTTCACGACACTCACTCTAACCCGCAATGTCAGTTGAGGGAGTGTCTTTGGAAGCTCCTCAGCATTTGGAAGGCTGTCTGTATAAGTGGACACCTCTGCCACATATACTCAAACACACATTTTCACTTTTATTATGTATATAGAAGATAGATTATTGGTTTCATACCATGATTATTACTGAAATCATTTTGTTGGGGAGGGCATAGGCTGTCAAATGTGCTAAGTACACCACTGTAAACAGCACAAAGATGTGATCAGCAGTTGCAGGAGGAGAAAAATAGAAGCAGTCACTCTTCGTTCACAAATATTCTCTTCTTAAATTGTAAGGCTTCTAATCTTATGTGTGGACCACCATGAACACTTTCTGGAACACTTTGTCAAGTATTTGTAAAGCATGAACTTACAATTCAATTATTAATTTACAAAGATGGAATATAAACTGTTTTATTACTTGAAAACAGAAGATGGGCAAGTGCATCTTATCTGCATTTGGAGAGGGGCTAAGAAGCAGGGCCATTCCTTACTGATGCTCTCTTCCCTCCTATTACTAGCTTTCTCACCAGCATTTCTAGGATCTGTACTCCAAATCTCTCTGTGTTTTCCATTCAACATTTGAGTGTGTGTGCCACCTGATTCACTTTGTAGGGCCCAGGTCATGGTAGAGGCTGCACACATAAGAATCCTGTGACATTAGTATCTTCAAATATTTACCTACTTAGTAATGTGTTAGAGAGCTGATTAATGTAGCAGACATCTCTTGCATGTGCCTTACCAAGTTAGCCCAATATAGTTGCACCTAAGATAAAGAACAAGATAGCACTGGACCACTAGTTCAATCTGATGATGGAGGAATCTAGCCTGGGGATATCAATCAAGCCAGAATAATAGACCGTTCTTTCATCTACTCTCATTTCTACTAAGGCCATCCATTATTTGTCTCTTGAGATGACTGCTTCACTTTGACTAGTAGTTGGGCTGAACTTGCTTGCCAAATCAGCAGCAAAGCACATGACACATCTTTCTTCCCTTTCTCCATGGTAAAGAAAACAAATAGAAAATATTTTCTCCTTGATATGCCACTTTTCTACATGCAAGCAGTAAAGGATCCGTCAGAAATGAAAACCTCCCCTGGTATGGGATTTTTTTTCCATGACAGGAACAACTTGAGAAACTGCAAGTCACTTCTGGTGTGAGAGAATAGGCTGTCTGCAAGGATGTTACCCAGGGGACGCCCAGATGTTTTGCCATCCTGTGGGAGACTTCTCTTATTTCCCTGCATGGGGAGCTAGAGCTGACAGAAGGAGTCAAACCGCTGACCTTTCAGTCAGCAGTCCTACTGGCACAATGGTTTAACCCATTACGCCACTGGGAACTCCTGTTATATGATTAAAGGTGTTTCAGATGCAAAGCTTTAAAACAAGATGTGATGTCTATCATCCTAAAAGAGAAGACTTGAATCTATATGTGTGCTTTTCCTTTTCTTTCTCAACAAATCCTCTTTCTAGGCTCTGAATTATCTTGGGATTCAGCCTTCAGAAGAACAGCAAGATGTTCTAAGGCAGCAACTTCCTAAAGATTCTGAGGGAACAGTAGCTTTTGGAGGTAATTTTCTAAGGAGAGTTCTTGCATAATCTAACAGAATGATCTAATATATATATATATATACACACACACACACACATATATACACACACACACACCCCTTTGGTGGTTGCTGTGACAATAAAGACAAGGTTTAATTTTTACAGCTCTGTATAATATTCAGGACGTATATTCACGGGTAGAATGTTGGCCACACAGCAAAATACAAAATCCACAAAAGAGTGATACCTTTATTGACCAACGAAAATGCAGAAAATGTAGCAGGCAAGCCTTTGAAGCTCACTGGCTTTTTCATCAGGCAAAAGTGTAACTTGGCCACCTATATGGTCGTTGACATCTTTTTTCTTATGGAGAAGCCACCGAAGTGTGGAAGGTTTTCTTGATGTATTTTCTGCATTGTGGTTTGCCAGTAAAGGTACTGCTCTCTTGTCAATTCTGGATTCTATATAAATAATATCATGATCATTCAGATGTCTTGTACTTTCATGTTGTTTTATAGTCAGTCTAATTTTCCTACCATACAGCCCCTGGTTCTTTTTTTCAAAATTGCTAATTTTGTCTCCAAGAAGCCTCTGGTTGAAAATATGCCACTTAAACTTAATCTTTCAGTGGCCCCTGTGTGTTCGTATAGGCAATACATTTTGAAAATGCTCACCACCTCACCGTTTTTGCACTGAAAACTGTATTTTGTGCAAATGAAATTTCACAAAAATGATTTTTTAAATAACAGTTGAAAATTTCACAAAAATGTCAGTCTTCAACAGGAGAAATACTTTAGTAGTTATTCATCCTGCCACGCAATCTGGTGCAGTGGTTTCAGGTTTGGACTATGACCCAAGAAACTCTGATTCAAATCTCCATTTGGCCATGGAAACCCATTGGTCAACTTTGCCAAATCACCCTCTCTCATACTCAGAGGGTGATGAAGGCAAACCAGCTCCAAACAAAAACCCCAGGATTGATTTGCCTTAAGATCATCATAAGTTAGAACTGACTTGAAGGCACACAACAGCAACAATGCTACAATAGAGTATGAAGATTTTCATCTCAAATCTAACTGAATCTGCATGTGTTTCAGGGAGGAAAGAGCATGGGAGTGCAAGCTTATACTATCAGGTTTTTCATTTAGGAAAGTGTATTTTTTATATAAAAAAAATTACAATAAGGGGCATATTTACATTTTTCAGAACTTCACTGGCATTTCACATTTTCATGGATCTCACAGCATAATTGTCAGCGGGTAGTTTATAATGAATGCTTTGAAAAGTTACTTTTTTAAAACTTCCATTTCCTTGAACCAATAGCCAGTCATAAATACTACACAAGTAGATGATGTTAAAAAGAGAGAAATTAGAAGACTTGAAAGAAATGTTAAATATTAAACTAGCAGCAAGTAGTTGGGTGAGAATTGAAAATTGATGTCTTTGAAGCTGACCCTGCAAATCTAGGCTAATTTAACCTCTGTTTCAGATTTTGTTCAGGTGGCAAGAAGTCTGTTCTCTATACAGCTTGATGAAGCTGGTGGGCCCCAAGGACCCCCTGGATTTACTGCCCATGAAATTGCCAGATTATTAGATTCACAGGTAAATAAAAATTGTTCCTTCCTTGTATTTGTATTCATGACTATTATAGATGCAGATGAAGCTTATTTAAATAATTGCGATTTTACTTTAAAACATTTACATACATTTTATAACTTTTTTTCAAGAACTCTAACAGGCTGTATATATTTAGTCCCTCTGTTACCTCAGTGACTTGAATGGGACTTACTTGCCAAAAAGTTCGCCTAAAACTACAGCTGAGGATTGCGTGATATGCTAGTTTGCCATTTAAAAATGGAGGGGAAAATGATATGGACTTCTTTTAATAATTTTTTGCCATTTGATAATGATTAAGATGTTGATAAAATATACATCATTATAAACAGAAGATAGGCTATTGCTCCTGTACATACTAATTGATTCAGTTGCACAGTGGTAAGATGTTGGACTCTATATTTACAATACTTGGATGGAGAAAGTTTAAATAAATGCAATTATAATGGAGGAAATTGATCCATTTATGTTGGTTGTAAATTCATGTGTGTTTCGTATTTCTCATCCCCAAACCCTCCCCCCCACCTCCACCCCCATTTTACAATGCACACAGTCTGTCTCCTGTGATCCTTTTGAAAATGATGAAATGGAAGAACTTAGGAAAGAGCGAAATGAAGCTTTGAAAGAAATATGTAAATTGAAGGTAGTATTTTTCTTTGCTAATTTTAAACATCTCTGTTCAGTTTTCATTCATGTGGGGTGTACCCAGAGGCTACCCTAGGTAATTTTCAATGGTAAGCAAACAGTATTTTGGTGCCCCCCAACCAATGTTTGTCTATGAATTGAATTGATTACTTAGCTCCACATTGTATTCCTTGTCTCAGTTATTATTTGTTGCTTCCAAATTGCTCCCAAATTTCTTCACAATCCCCTTTCATTCCCACCATCCACACTGAAACTAAAAAAATAAAAATAAATGAGGGCCTGACCTTTGGATGCTGTGGAGGTGGGAAACTCCATTTAATGCTACATCTGTAAAAACATTTTTTTTTATAAATCTCATGGGAAAGAGCTTCCTAGCAATAAGTAAGATACAGATTTCTATTCTTATAGAACTGCTTTGGGAGGGGGAAGTGAAGCTGTGAAAGCTGTTACTTATTATAGACATTCTTTAATTTTCTACTGACAGAAGGTTTCCCACTCCATAATTTATGTTTCAGTAGCTCTCTGCTAGCTTCATGGAATAATCACTACTCTTGTGTGACTGCCTGCAGTAATACTTAATTTGTTCAGTAATAATAGAACGTTTCTGATTAAGTTCCTTGGATGTGTCCCTAGGATAAAATCTTCTGTAGACTTCTCCAATAAGCCCTTGCTGCTGGTGGCAAGTGTTATTTTCATTGCTTCCTACTGTAGCTGAAGTGTTGGTTTGATTTTCATTTGTGGCTTCCATTGCTTCAGTTTTCATTGTTTCTTCACAGTGGATTTAGGGATACATCTCTGATTGGGTGGAAAACAGAGAGAATATATAGTGAAACGTGCTGTGAGTTATTCTTCAAGTTTCACAAAGGCATCAGGTTGAGAAAGGCCATTCTTGTTATGTGGAGATGGAAGGGATGTTATTGATTTGACACATTTCAGGAGATCTTCCTCAGAAAAACCTAGCACAGAGGTGGAGTATATGTGACCCTCAGGATGTGGGGATTTCAACTATCGTCCTTGGCCACCTGCATCTGGAGAACCACATATTCCATGCTTTATCTTAATTGCTCTGCTCTTCACATGGCCTATGGGGGCCGTGCTGTTGTGCCAGCAATCGCTGGCAAAAGGGAAGGTGTGTGGGGTACCTTGTGGCACCCTACGCGCCCTTCCTCATTCCGCCACCATATGTAATATTGTTCAAGAATTCTGGAGGTAATGAAAGAAACAAACAATATGATCACCAGAAAGGTCAAGAAAAACCTGGAAATATGCTTATTACAACTATTTGTAATAAGCATAACGATTCTATGATTCTATGATTCTATTTAGAAGGTGTATTCGCACAGGAGATGAAGAAATTTGTCAATATTGCTTTGTTGCAGCAAGACTAATAATAGCTAAAACATGGAAGGGGGGGGGAGAGTTAACTGTTAAAGATAAATTAAATTAAATTGTTAATATTAAATTATTAAATTATATCCAAATGGCCAAGCTGATAAATAGTAGCAAAGGAGGAAATAATGAAGAATTTGCAAACTCTGGCAAGGCTGGTACTTGGGTATCTGGAAAAGAAGACAAAGATAGATTTAGTGAAAGAAGACATATAGGTAGTTGCTGGTTAGTTATGTGATCTACATTGAGGAGTATTGGAGGTCATAAGGACTGGGTTCACAGGTGCAGGGTTAGTGGGATAAGGATATGTTAAGGCACAATAAGTGTACAATTAATATCGATTTTTCACATAATTAATGAGTGTTTGCTGTATATTGTTTTGTAAACCTGTTTATTATTTTTTACTTTTCTTTTCTGATTGTTCTATTTCTTATATTCACAATAAAACAATTAAAAAATATGGTGGGGATGGGACAGGACACATTTGCACCCTGTCCCTGATAGGTCATATGGGAGAAAGGGCAGCAATACATGGCAATGCACAGTGCCCTGCCACCCTTTCCTCCCATCATATGGGGAACAGGGGAGGAAAATGCAGGTAGCTTTATTAGAGCTACCCAAAAAACACTTTCCTCTCCATGGTAGGAGCGACTTACATGGCCCCATGTAAGCCACTCCGAGTCCCCACTGGGGAGATGGTGGTGGGGTATAAATAAAGTTTATTATTGTTGTTGTTATTATTATTATTATTGCTTCCTCTCCACTTCAGGAGGAATGTGGTTGGGGCCTGCCGTACGTCGTCTGATGGCACTCGGCAGGCCCCTTTCAAGCAAGCGAAATGGGGCTATTTTCACACGGGGGGGTGTGTGAAGAGGTTCCAAGTTGCCCTTGGGAAACAGTCTTTCAACATGGGTTGAGCAAATAAAACCTGACTTCTCATGCTGTAACAGCTTTGCTTCATTCTGTGTTTTGCTTCTCTTTCCCGCCTCTTCTTATTCCTGTTTAGAAGTCTAAGAAAGATGCTGAACCAATGTAGACATTGCTTTAGATGTGGACCTAGCTGAAGTGTATATTGCCCTTTCTTTTGTTATAACATGCAGATTAGTCCTTCCAAGTCTCTGTCATTATCTTTCAATCAGCCAGTGCAAGTAGAATACTGGGGCTGTTTCAACCATATTTAACTCAATAGCACAGCAAAAGATTTGCAACCTCTCTGCCCATAGCCCTTCTTTTGTAATGAATTCCATTTTTTCCACTGTATGTATAGTGAACAGGTACATTGAGGCAGCTGCTTCTACATATCTTCCAACTGCCCTACTTTAAGAGGGACTGTCCAATGAATCTTTTGTCATCTCACCGTGTCAGCCACTTTAAAGAAAAGTCTTAGCTGTAACACATCTTTCCATTCAGAAAGGAAAAGCAGAAGCAGTGAATACTGGCTATTTGCCCAGGAAATGGAACACATTGCTCTGATAAATTAACTTCTACTGAAAACATCTCTTCTAACTGATCCACTTATCATGGTCATTACAGGAAAACCTGGAGCGTAAATTGATAATTGTTTAAGACAGTGATTTCCAAACAGGAAAGTGGGAGAAGGGAAAACCCCCAAGATATTTTAAAAGCAATTGAACGATAGAAGATTCATTGAACTTTCCCTGCCAAAATGAGACAGTTAATAGGGTATGTGGGAGTAGCTGGATCAATGCTGAATATATCTATTCATTGTATTGAAAGTGGAATTCACTACCAAGAAGAGTCCTTTTTCTAGCTTTGGCAAACTTAAATAGATAGCATCTTCTGGAAATTTTTTATAATTTTAAGCATGTTCAAAGGTCAGAATTTGCACAATCTGACATAGATTAAATCCACGCGATCTGAAGGCAATGACTGTAGGCAATGACTTTACTCTGTTTCAATGATTTGGAGGCTGGAATCCTTTTGTAGCAAACTCTGTCTCTCCCTCCCTATGCTTACAGTAGAATTGGGAGAGTAGGTCACTCGCTTTATCAAGGAGACCATAACAAGCTATTAATGGGCACCAGAAAGAGTGGAGTGGATAGTGAATGAAGCTACCACTTCCTTTCATTTATTCCACGGACAAGCTGCCAGATAATAATAACATGTTGATGTTAACTGATGCACAGATTTGTCTCTTTCTTCAAATGAAGATGAACTTCATTTCCTTCCTTCCTGCTATTGTATTCCTGTGACCACAGTATAACCGCATCCAAAATGAAAGTTTCCATGCACTGAGCCAGATTTTATACAAAATACCTTTTATGAGAAGGTGGATTCTTACTGGCAGCAGTGAGCAGATCACTGAAAGATATACCAGTGGTTTCAAAAAAAGCCATTGGATTCTAATATTATAATACAAGGAGGCATATTCAAATGCCATATACGGTGCATTAACAATAAATTATCAATGTGAAGTACAAGCAAATTCAATTTTCTTTCATATTCTTTGTGTATGTAAATATGTATCTTTTTACCACAACATGATAAAAATGTTCAAGGCAGAGATAATTCCTCTCTATGTATTAAGAATTCAAAAATTTAGAAAGTGGTCAAGGTAATTTGTTTTTTCAAATATGGAGAAATCTTGATTGACAAGAATTATAATAGTTCAGGACATACTCAGTGCAAAATACACCTCTTAGTCTCATTCCTCATTCTCCTGTATCCCAGGATCTGATCCCAGATTATCTGTTTACCCCAGATTATTTTGCAATGGAGATTCATATAATCCAGTTTAAAGCAGATAATCTGGGGTCAAATCCTGGGATATAGGACAATGTAGAAGGGCCCTTAGTCCATGCAGGAAAAAGCACTTGCTAGGCAGGACACAGTGAATACTATTTGAAAACTGCACTGTTTTCTGAGATTTTCTCACAGTGAGAAGTAAATTGCTAAAATTACTTCTTGCTTCCCTACTGTGCATTGCACATATTATGCATTATGCAGATATGCAGAGTTTCCACTGGAATATTACCATGCTGACCTTATTTATGGGAAGTGCACACACTCAAAACCTATGGTTTCCATTTTCAGATGAGTCCTCTTTAGCTGTTGGGGCATCAGCATCATTTTAAATATGTTCTTCCTCAAGTGCAGAAGATAATTCTTTGAACATAATAGCACTGCTGTATTTCAGTTATATATCCTTTGACTTCATTTCTTATGACTGGTCTGAATGCTTTATCCTCTGTGCTTGTTTTTTTTTTTTTTTTTTTTTTTTGTCATCCTTGGAATATGAAGCAAATCACACAGCCAAACAGAAACCAAATACAATGGCCCAATAACAATTACAATATCAAATATAAGGAAATATGAAAAAAGAGATCCTGAAAATTATGTGAGATCCTGCAAGACTACAGATCTATAAATGGATAAAAGATAGTCTGTCCAATTTATGGAAGAGGAAAAGATAATAAGATGGTATTTTTGAATTTTTTTAAAGAAAACAGAATAAACTGTATAATAGAATCCTCCTTTTCTTAGCAACTTAAAACATTCGCTCACAGCTTCTCTAGCAACAGATGAGAATGCCAATCAGTTTTCCTTGAAACAAACTGAGAATGAATCAAAGGCAAAAAGGAGCCTTGGAATTGACTGCTTAATTAACTTTTGACTCTCTGTACTTGTAGGAAGAATTGGCAGAGTCAGATCGTATAAGAAAGCAACTGGCCGAAGAGCTGCAAACTACCAAACAAGTATGTGGAATGTCTCAAGTATGCATTACGATAATGTTGTTAAAAGTCCTTTTTTTCCAGTAAGGGGGGGGGGGGGATCTTTTTCCTGTACCTTTAAAAATAAATAAATAAGAGATCTTCCTTCCTTTTGATACTTTCTCATTGGATTTTTGTTCACCCTTAGGATACCTCCTTGACATAGGTTTTGACATAATTATTCCTATACCATAGGTTGAACCAATCACAGACCTTTCTTGGCAAGATTTGTTCAGAACTGGTAACATAAACATAATAGTACTAGTAAACCAGTACTTAGAACGAGTAGTAGTTTGTTCTTTAACTTCAATAGCAAATGTTTAGCTGGTCATTTTTGGCGCTACAGCAACTGCATTTCAACTTCCATTTGCTTTAACCTTTTACCAAGGTAGTTTTTTAAAAAAAAGTATTTTCACTGTAGTTGAAAGTTCAGCATTGTGATGATCTGAAGTGACTCATGGAACATGAAACTAACTAATAACTTAGCCTGCCATGACCAGACCCTGTCCTTGAAAAATATACAAAAAAATCAGTGGCATAATATTGTAGGATGTCTGCTATATATTAAACAATTAAAAAACACAATTGTATGACTACAAAGGGGGCTGCAGTGCAACAGCAGGTTAAATCGCTAAGCTGCTAAACTTGCTGACCAGAAGGTCAGCGGTTTGAATCCACAGGATTGGGTGACCTCCTGTTGCTAGCCCCAGCTTCTGCCAACCCAACAATTTGAAAACATGCAAATGGGAGTAGATCAATAGGTACCGCTTTGGCGGGAAGGTAACAGTTCTTCATGCAGTCATGCCAGCCACATGACCTCAGAGGTGTCTATGGACAATGCCAGCTCTTCAGCTTAGAAATGGAGATGAGCACCACCCCCCAGAGTCGGACTTAATGTAGAGGGGAAACCTTTACCTTTACTATGAATAGAAAATGCAAGTGGGACTGTGTTTAATAGAGACTTGTTTAAGCTAGCTCATTAAAAGACACGGACCATTACATCTGCCCCACCATAACCTTTTGTTCCTTTTTAGTAAATAGAAAAGATATTATAATTTATACCATCTGAAAATGTTAATTGGAGGCTAGAGGCATAAGAAAGAGCTTTCAGAAACAGCAATTTGTACAGAGGAACTTTGCCTTGGGCATCTCAGGATGGAGAAAATAAAAGGTTTGTCTGTATGAATAGTTAACAGCTCTTAAGGCTGTGCCCCAGTTACCAGTTACCTGAGCCTAGATCTACACTACCATATAATGCAGTTTCAAAATGTAAATTCACTTTATTAAACCGGATTATATGAAACATAGATAGGGGCATGTGTGAGATGAACATGCCAACAAAGGTGGGGGGGGGGCGTTCAGACCCAGGCAACTGGTGTGTATGTAATATGCTAGCCATAATAAAATATGTACTGCTCTTCCAACATTACAGTGTTGGTGTTTTTTTCCAGTAAAGGCTTTTTTTTAATGAAAGTGCCATGTCAGTTGCAATTCTAGTAAAATATGATACAGGCATCTCACTTTCTTTTACTGACAAAATCCAAAAAGGGTTGGAACTCAACCAGATCCTGCACAAGCTTGTAGTCCTCATCAATAACTTTGATAGGCAGATGAATTTGTTTCCATGGGAAACCCTTCTCCCACTGGCTTCTTTTTCTAGCTGTCTTCCTTTCTATCATCCTATCACCTTGTTAGATTGATACTTCTCAGGGACATACCTCTTTTTCTGAGCACATGGCAAGCCCCTAAGCACTCCATTTTGTTCTCCATCTGGTCTTCTATGTACATGGAAAGACACGATACCTTGTCTGCTGTGAGTTGGTTAGATAGCTAGACTCTGTTAACTGCATATTTAGTTCTTTGAATATAGTGTTTTATACCTTTATACAGTTTGACTCTTTCTGAAGCTCAATCACTCTACTACTGGCACTGGAAGCTTCTGATCTGTTGAACTGCTGCTGTTGCTATTGTTTCTGCATTACTATTTTGCATGTTTTTTCCTTGCTGGAAAGCAGTATTTAAGGCAGAAATCAGTAAATTATCATGAGCAAAACTGCACACACACACACATGTTGATTCCTAAGGTGTGTAAATTTACACCAGTATTTAAGGACAAGGCATAACCTTGTTTTCTCAGTGAGGACTGGGATGCTGAGAGAAATCTGCCACCAGATAAGAGGGACACAGAAGCCGATTGCTGTACTGGAGCTACGGAAGGGAACTCTCCCTTAGAAAAAACACACTCAAATTGTATAGATAGAGGGAAAGAAGGTAGGAGCACTTGAAATCACAGTGGGAGTCACCAGCCTTCCTGCTACAGAGGAAAAGGCAGATTTGCGATTCTGTGCAGGTGGATGTTGAGAAACACAACACAGAGCCAGTGGTTTGAAACAGATGGGGCATCCAGCTTGTGAAGAGTTCTACAAATTGTTTGTTGTTGTGGGCTGGACCTCATGGACCAGCCAACACCAGAGCTCCCTGTCGCCGTCACCACCCCCAGCTTCTTCAAGGTCAAGCCAGTCACTTCAAGGATACCATTCATCCATCCATCTTGCCTTTGGTCAGCCCTCTTCCTTTTTCCTTCCATTTTCCCCAGCATAATTGCCTTCCCCAAGCTTTCCTGTCTTCTCATTATGTGGCCAAAATACTTCATCTTGGCCTCTACTATCCTTCCCTCCAATGAGCAGTCAGGCTTTATTTCCTGAAGTATGGATTGGTTGGATCTTCTTGCGGTCCAAGGCACTCTCAGAACTTTCCTCCAACACCACAGTTCAAAAGCATCTATCTTCCTTTGCTCAGCTCTACAAATAGACTGCTAAAAAGACAAATAGGCCATAGAGCAATTCAAGACTGAAGCCAAGAATACTAAAATGACACTGACATATCTTGGCCACATCCAGAGAAGACATAATTCACTAGAAGAGAATCATGCTTGGCAATCTAGACGGCAGTAGGAAAAGAGGAAGAGCACATTCCAGATGGATAGATTCAGTAGAGGAAGCCATAGCTGCTCTGAATCTGCAAGACCTGAACAGGGTTGTTGATGAGCAGGGTGACTTGGGGGTATCTCCTTCATTTGGTTGCCATAGTTCAAACCAGAGTAGCTGCTGGCAGGTTTAAGAAAGAGAAGCTTTACTGCAATGTCCATTTTATCTGGAAAGGCTTCCACTTCTTTGGGCAGGTGTAAAAAAGACACCTTCAAAGAAACACACTATAGGAAAGCTGGGTGTTTGTTTTTAATTTAGCAACAAGCAGTTTTTATGAGCATGGTTTTTAGGTGCATTTTTTTACTCTTCCGCCCAAGTAAATAAGTGTAATTGAATTCTGCCGGAAAAGTATATAAGGAAACATATGGATAATACAGGTCACATTTTAAGCCATGTTTATAGTGTCATTAAAAGAACATGTCTCTTGCTCAAGGAAGCACTCTCAATAATGCATTGTCTGAAGGTTTAAGCAGAATAATTTAGCAGTTGCACAAGAAGATTATATGTGGAGGAGGAGGATTGTGATATGTAAACAGTGACACAGAATCATTTCATTTCGCTCTTTTTTTTCTTTGCCCTTTTTATATGAGAAACATTGAAAGCTGCCCTGGATAGTAATGGTTTCCAGGATTGCAAGCAGAATTATTTCCCAGCCTGTCTTGGTGACATCAGAGATTGAACCAAGATTGATCTATCTATCTATCTATCTATCTATCTATCTATCTATCTATCTTCCTCCTCCTCCCTCCTCCTCTCCTCCTCCTCCTTCTCCTTCTGCTGCTGCAAAACATATCTGCCACAGTCTCTCCCTTGTCCTTTCACTTGTCTGCATAGCTCAGCTATTCATGATAATATAAATTATTGCTTTATTGATACGAAAGACTTGTAAGCTAAATTGGGGATAAATTTTTATTAATGTTTTTACAATCTTAAAGTGTTTGCCAGTCTATCATTTAGACCACAGTCCAGCAGGTGAGGGGAGTCGTCCCTGGAATCATGGGACAACTCATGTTTGACCACTCCAGGAGGAAATAAGCCATCATGGCTATCATTTTGAGTAATTTAGCATCAGGGCTAGTTGTCTTTTAGAGGACATTTTGTGACAAGGGAGTAGGTTTTGCTGTTTACAAATGGAGCTAGAGTTACAGAAAAATGTTTGAGAGTGTACAGTTTGGGTGAGCAATAGTGGTCTACATTGCCTTACTCAAAGTTCAGATAGCTACATGTGAATAAGAAACTTGATATACCCTGCCATAAAATAGTGTGGATCTCCATCCCTCTCTCTTTTTCTCCTTCTTCCTTTCTCTGTAAAGAAAGAGAGAAGTTCACAGAGGGAGATTCCTCCATCACTGAAGGGCTTCTCATAATAGCTACTGCTACTGGTGCTCTGATAGCTGTTAGGAAGAAGCAGATAGTTTGAAGTTAATAAAACAGAACCTGGATTGGTAGTACATCAACAATAAGGGTGAAAAATGTTGATTTTTGGAGTTGTCAATGGGGGAGAGGAGTTAAAGCTCATTAGAGGGCTTAGGAACTATCTCTTACTAGCTAAAATTCTCTTTCCCTACCTGGTCTGGTCTGCCAGACATCTTTGAAAAGGTGGTATGCATTGTTCTTGTGTTGTTGCTTTGTATCTTCAAACCTAACTGGAACCTTTCACAGGTCTTTCTGGGATTGAGAATGTGTGGCCAAGGTCACCCAGTAGGCCTTCACAGCCAAGCAGGAAATTGGACCCTAGTCTTCAGAGTCATAGTCCAACACTCAGCTCTATCACACTGGCTCTCATGCCTTTTGTACTTCTAATGAAAAATGAAGTGTCTTGAAATTCCACCTACTGCTCTACTTTCCCAAGATGAACCTTGCCATTTTTATTTATTTAGTCAACAATTTAGTCAGATGATGGGGGCAAATTTTAATGCGAAGCAACCAACTCTTTCTTCTTTTATGGGATAAAAACACTAAAAATGTCATCTTTCCATGTCAAACGAGTTTCCAGATTGTGATAATGGAAAAAATACATGTGTATGTGCCTTCATTTAATTGGTTTCATTACTGTATAGAAAAGATTACCAAACTCTTGCACTCTCTCAAGCTGGACTTCAGTTCCCATCAGTTATGGTTAGAGGACTGCCATCCAACAACAACAACTGGAATACCTCAAGTTATTCTAACCTTCTTTACTCAATCTGTAGAGCCCAATAACTTTATTTTATTCATTTTGAGATCTTGCATAGAGTGCTTTATTTGAAAATATTTCCCGTGTGTGAACAAGAGCACAATGTCCTTGCCATTTTTGTTTTGTTTTCAAGGTCCCCCCTTACTGAATGCTCTTTTCACTTCTATGGGCCAAACATCAGAATGAGTGCTCATGAAGAATGTGTCCTCATTTTCAAAGCTGCTTCAGGAACAAAAGGGTTGAGAACACATTCATTTTATCTTTCTGTGTATAGCTGAAGTTGAGGTTTGTTAGATACCTAGGCAACTGGGTATAGTTACTTTGGGCTCCGGAATTTATCTATATGCTCATTTTTAGTTAGCCAAGAGATCAATATCCTATTTATAATTCAAGCAGCTGATTTTCAAGATAAGACATTTCAAGATACAATTGGTGTCCCATGCTTAGCATCAAAGTAGATTTTAGATCTTTCTGTAAACCAGTGCGGAGATTAATGATATGCTGTTGAATGTTTCTTCTTTATACTTTATTAATCAGAGTATGTAAAACATACGTATAATCCCAAGCTGCTGGCTATACTAAGAAGATCCGCAGTCTTTCAGTGTATTTGTTTCCTAGAACTGATGTTAATTCACAAAATCATAGAATCATAGAACTGGAAGCACCCCCGCCTCTGTTTAAAAGCCTCCAAAGAAGGAGCCTCCACCACACTCCAGGGCAGAGATCATAAGGTACTGTCTTATAGCAGACCAAAGTATTTGCCAATCCAATGAAGCATTGTTTGGGTTTCCTAGCAGTGGCTCTTCAGGATTTCAGACATGGACATGGCCTTGCCCCTCATTTGCTGCTACAGTCCTTTTCAAGGGAAGTGATTTGGAACTGAGTTGAGCTTCTCTGTCTGAAATATATGAGACTGGACACTTAGATATGGTCCCCACTTGCAAATGTCTCTTTTAGAAACCTGCAGGTATGTGTTAGATTTACTATCTCTCAGAAAGGGTTTAAAAACAACTTTAGAATGGTGAGGTATTCAAATCTTGTCAGTAACTTTTCAGAGAGCACTCGTGTCATGAGAAGTAGCCTATTTGGTCTGGCTCGGTCACTGCTGGGAGCAAACCTCCAGCAGAAGAGGACTCTCCCTAGTGTTTTCAGCAAGACTGGGAAGGATTAAACCGCCTTTGGAACAAGAAGAGGGTCACAGACTCCAGTGATTAGAGGTGGAAGCTGGAGATGAGCTTTAGCTGAGAATCTCTAAATAAAGAAGCCTCTGTGGAGTAGCCCTGGTGGTAGCAGGGGGCTTTGTATCCTTGTACTGGACTTTGGCTCTGCTGCCCCTTGGTTGGATTTCTGGACTCCAACCTTGGTTTTTTGTTTTGTTTTGATTGGTTTTTTTGTTTTTGTTGTTGTTTTTTGTTTTTGTAATTTTGCTTCAGATTCTTTGTATTCCTGAATTCCTGGCTCCGATTTCTGGACTGTGACAACTGATTTATGCAGTTTGACTTCAGTTTGTATTCCCAACTTTCTAGCTTGGCTTCTAAACTCCATGTTTAAGGCAACAGGGAAATTGGGGGGGGGGGGGGAGGTATTCTTTCAAATGGAGTATGATGAGGCACTCTGGGCATGCCAGAGAGAGAGGAGCCTGAATCCAGCCAGCTTACTGAGGCTTAGGCTTCCCTCCGTGTGATGAGAGGGAAGCTTGGATGGTAAGGGGCGTAGGGCGGGCACCACAGAAGTGCTTGTGAAGAGGTTCAAGGGCAAAGGGTGCCTTGTAAATTCTCCAATGCTGCCAGTGGCCCAAATCTTTGTGGATCTTCTGGTTGCCAGATCAAAAAACGGATTTTTTTCCCAACCGAATTTGGGAGAGTCCCGAAATGGGATCTGAGAGTCCACTGAAATGCAGATAGCAAAAACAGAACAGGGTTTAACCGAATTAATTGCACACCCCTAGTATTTACAGAATATCTCCCAAATTTATAAATTCTTAACAATTCATAATTCTGGATTTTAACAACTTCTGCTCCAAAATGTATACATCCTTAACAAAATTAAAAGGAAATGCTGTAAAAGGATGAGAGAAAAATGCAATTTGCAACTGTGCTTTGACAATGCGAGCAGTGTAGGCCACTTTATCCAACCATTAGTCTTCTTTGATTTACTTCTAATGGGGTTTTTGAATATTTTTTTCTTTTTATTGTTCTCATGTCTTTAAGAGTGCTGATCTCAATATCATTCAGTATTTTAATTTGATCAAACAGGACAAGTTAAAATTTGGAATATATGCACTCAGCTCTTTTACTTATTCATGGTTTTACTTTGGGCTCCTGATAGACAAAGTTTCATTCCTTGCTCTTCTCTCCCCCTTTTCTAGGTCACATTCTGATTCCTTTTCTTTACATATTTGTTTTTGTATAAATGTAGACATCTTAAAGCCACAAACTATTGGGAAAGAAATACAGGAGGCCTGTCAAAAGATACTAAAGACAAAAATACAAACAAAGCCAGAATACTTCTTACTGAGTATGACCGACACAGAAATACAACCAGACAAAAATAAAGATATTTTGTTCATATACCTAACTACGGCAGCAAAAATGGTCTATGTGAGACTTTGGAAAACAGATGAAATCCCAAGAACAGAACAATGGTTAGATAAGGTGATGGAAATCATGGACATGGACAAATTGATATTCTTAATGAAACCAATAATATCCACGGACTGGCGACTCTTCAAGGAATATGTGGAAAGAAAGGAAGAAAGAGACAATTTGTTGTTGTTTATTTGTTCAGTCACTTCTGACTCTTTGTGACCTCATTGACCAGCCCACGCCAGAGCTCCGTCGGTCGTCACCACCCCCAGCTCCTTCAGAGACAATTTACCAAAACAGAATTAAGAACTCAACAAAAGATTTGTCCTGAAAATAGAAAGATGAAGAGGGGACAGGATATGAAAGACTAGTTAAAAAAGAAGAACAATATATAATGCAAAGATGAAGAATGGAAGTTGAATTTTCCCCTTTTCCCTCTTCCCCTTCCTTCCTTTTTATTTTATTTTTATTTTTTCTTTCTCCCTCTTTCCCCACACCATCCTATTCTATATCACTTTTTCCCTTATTTAAATATTTATTTTATTCATTTATGAAAAAATACTGAATGATAGATGGGTTTAGCATTACAAAACCTTTTTATATTGAATCTAGGTTGTAGGTTGGGGCCAAGTATGGGTGCGCCACAGATTTTTCGGGGTTCCCATGTATCTCTTGTCATTTTGATTGGAGACAGTGACCCCAAAGCTACACAAAATATTTTCAGTGTTTCTCCTCACGATCACTCTGGGGTAAGCAATTGTAAAAGCAGCAAAAAACACAAAGTAGCCTCTTTCTATAGCTGTTTCTAAATGATAAAGCATTACTTTTGTGTGCCGCACATTCAGAAACCAAATTAACATTTTTGAACAAAAATTAGGTTTTGTGGGGCAGCACATATGTTCCTGTGGGGCACTACATTTAAAAACAGAATTTGTTTTTCTGTAGGAAGCCAAGGCATCCGTGGAAGAGACGAGAACCTTGCGAAGCAGAATCCATCTTGCAGAAGCAGCACAAAAGCAAGCTCATGGGATGGAAATGGACTATGAAGAAGTCATCCGTCTGCTCGAAGGAGAGATCTCCGAGATGAAGATTCAGTTTGCCGAACCTTGTGGCCAAAATAAAGTAAGCACCTCTGTCATCTCTTCTAGGGTTGCCATGGTTTCCTCACTGTTGTCATGTATCCTGTTTTTCATTTTTCTTTCATTTGTTCTTCTAAAGTAGGTCACTGTTTGTTTTGTATTATTCAATAGGCAGAATAATTTGTTCTGAAGATGAAGGCTGGGGGGGGGGGGGGGGGAACTAGAGGCAACATGCAGGCTATGAACTTTCTTTGCCTCAGAGACCACTTTCTTGGGCAAACACACAGCGTGACTTAGTTTGGGTCATTGGTCAATGTGGCACAACTCAAGCGTGAATGTTATGGAACATATAATATGTTCTTTTTATTAAACTAATATGCTTTATTAAAAACAGTAATTGTGTGGTTTGAGATCGTTTTCCAAAAAGTAAGAAATGAAGACTCTAGTGTCAAAAGGCTAAGATTTAAATGAGCCCCACTGAACTCAGAGGGACCTTCCAACTCTAGACAAAGTTACATAAAATTGTGACATAAGGTTCATTTTTATGGCTTCCGGGTATTTTTGTGTTCTTCCCTCCATCCCCTGCCCAGTAAGTTTGTCCACCTTGTAATAGGTATTTGCTATACTACCCAACAACATGCTTAAAGATCTAAAAACCTGTTTACAGTGTTAAATATTACAATAGTAAAAAGGAAAATATTTTGTGAAATGAAATCATAAATAGGATCTGGTTCCAGCTCAGCTTACTTGTCTGAACGTATCTCCCTCTATGAACCATCTCAGAGATTAAGATTGTCTGGGGAGACCCTGCTTTCAGTCCCACCTCCCTCGTGGGTGCGACTGGTGGGGATGAGAGACAGAGCCTTCTCAGTGGTGGCTCCTCGGCTGTGGAACTCCCTCCCCAGCGAAATTAGATCAATGCCTTCCCTCCTGGCCTTCAGAAAAAAAGTAAAAACTTGGCTATAGGACCATGCCTTTACGCAGTAAGCATCACGAGGAATGATCAGGATTATGTGCAATAGATACTGATATTTGGAACGGCTCTGGACTATGATTGTTGGATTATGTTACTTTAATGTTTATATTAATATGTTTTTAACTCCATGTTTTAATGTTTAAATGTTGTTGCATTTTTATTAATTAATTGATAGTTTATGTTATTATCGTTTTATGTTAGGTTTTTATGTATGTGAAGCATTGAATTTTGCCAGTTGGAAACTGTTTTGAGCAGTTTTCATCTAGTCTCTGTTTAAAAAGGTTGCCTTGGAGTGGCCTATTCCACTGTCAAACAGCTCTTATTATCAGAAAGTTCTTCCTAATATTCAAGTGGACTCCGTTTTTCCGTATCCTTGTGTGGAGAGCAGCAGAAAACAAGCTTTCAGCATCCATTCAAGTATTTAGTCATGGCAATCATGTCAGCTCTTCACTTTCTCCAGGCTAATCGTACCCACTTAAGCCACTCCTCAATAAAGCAGTAAAACAGTAAAATATTTAATTACCCTCACTAGAGATCATTTTATTCAACGGTCAGTTTGTATTAAACGACATCAACTTTTTTGTCTTTTAAGGCAATGGGCATGGGAAGGAGCCATGCTCCTCATTTGTCTTCTGTTAAAGTATTAAAAAAGAAAAAAAATATGCTGCAAAAATAGTAGCAGTCTGTCTGCTTATAGAAACCTGTTCCTAAGAGAGCTTATAATTTTTCTTTTGAGGAAAGGAAGATTTAAAATCAACCTGACAATGTGAGTGGCACTAGGTATTCCAAAGAAAATGGCAGATTGTGGGTGCCTCTATAGTTCCTGGTTGTCAGGTTGTTTTTTTTCAAAACAGACTGAACAAATAGAACTTTCTAAATTCTTCCTGTCTATTAAAATAAGTAGCTTCCGCTATGGTATTTTATTATTATTGTTATTGTTAGATGAGGCCATTCAAAACATATAAAAGCAGTTGCCATGGGTGATTTTTCTTTCCATCTTCATATGTACACACTAAACCTGCTATGGCACTCTTTTGCTTCCACATCTTGAAAACCTGACTGTGGAGTAAAGGTTGAGGTTTTTGCCCCCATCTTCTCAGTTCAGAAATTCAGTTACTACCACTCATACTAGACTGTCCCCATCTTTATCCTGTCTTGAACCTCTTGAACGTAAATACTGGTAAATGCCTTTTCGTTCATTCCTTTTGTGTAGAGTTGTTCATTGTCACCGTGCCCTTTTTGGCTACACAAAAATTAAAATAAGAACTATAGTTACATTGTGTAAAAGGGCTTTTAAAAAAATGCTTTAGACTAACCTCACCATATTTGTGATTTTAATTCATCTTTCTAGAAAAATTTCCATCCTTGTGAGTGGTTACTTACAGTCATAGAAACCAGTAGGTACCATTCATTTCTGTGGCACCAACATCGAGTAAGTTATACCAATCAGAATCGCAGGTTCTGCTGACCCCCATCTGTGTCAAGGGACAAATACAACCTCCACCTGAACATGGACCCTTATCATAGATAACTTTACTTTTTCCTGTAGAAATGAGTGGGTGATCATAGGCATCTGGGTAATCCCATGCTTATGTTGCTGTTACTATTATTTTTTGTTCATATTGTGATTTTGTATGTTTTGATGTTGTTGCTTGGAAACCGCCCTGATTCCCTTCAGGGAGCTAGAGCGGTATATAAATAAAGTTTTATTATTATTATATTTATATTTATAAGGAAAAACAAACACAGTCCATTGTTAATGTGCAACTATGAGAAGCTGCGTATGAGTAAAGGAAGAGGGGAAGGCAAGAATTCATGGCAATAGGTACCTTTCAACATTTCACAGATGGACCTGGGGGACATATGACCAAACAATCTTAGAACATAGTCAAAATGGAAAAAGCTACTAAAGTTACTCAGATACACATCACACTAGAGCAGTGGTTCTCAGTCTGTGGGTCCCCAGATGTTTTGGCCTTCAACTCCCAGAAATCCTAACAGCTGGTCAACTGGCTAGGGTTTCTGGGAGTTGTAGGCCAAAACATCTGGGGACCCACAGGTTGAGAACCACTGCACTAGGGAATGAATCCACTTTAAATCTGGCTTCTGCCTCCTGTTAAGGGCTCCTTCCTAAATTATAAGCCCCAGAATTCTGCAGGAGGCAGCAACTGGATTTAAAGTGGATTCATTCTCCAGTGTGCTGAGGTCTTGTAGGACAGCTCCAGCAGTTTGCTTTTAATTAAATGGCAAGGCTCCAGTTCCTCTATAGTATTAATTGGGTGAAAACTACTTTTACCCTTTGCAACAAACTGATGCCAAATGCGGGAAGTGGGAGAAGGATAGAAAAATGAAGACATTTTAAAAGTAGTTGAAAAAAGTGTAATGGCAGAAAATTAATCAGGATTGTCCCTACCAAATTGCGACAGTTGAAGGATATGAAGAGTCTCGCTTAATGCTGATGTGAGGCTAACCTTGCCATTAAGCAGGATGAAATAGCTGCCTCAGGCAGCATCATAAAAGAGTAGCAAATAGTTGACATTTCTACTACCATTGATGGAGAGAAAGGTGCTGGTGGGATTTTCTTCCACATGTTGCCAAATAACTTGCCTAGTTTTGGACAGAATGCAACTTGTCCTTGATAAGTTGGGGCAAGGGAGCTTCTCACTGCTTCACACCAAGAAGCAAAATGTCTTGGGCATTGCTATATTTACAGATACTACTTCATGTACAATCCAAGTACTCCCAACATACAACATGCATTTTGTTAATTTACCTCTGATAGTTTGGGCCAGAAGGAGTGACGGAGCTGATTGCGTAAATACTAAGATATTTCATTCAACATTTCCAGCTTTGCAACTCTTAAAAAGAACCTCCCTGAATAAAATTAGCTTGAATAGTGAGGGAATGAGTCACCTTTAATGATTCTGGTATTGTGGAGACTTTCTCAAATCACAACAATTTTGATTGCAATTTTTTCTTCTTTTCTTTCTAGTTGGGAAGAATAGGTAGAGAATGAATTCATTGATAAATTCTTGGCATGTTTCAGAGAATGGACTTGTACTTGTTAATAATTTTGCTATGGTTATATAAAGTGGAAATGTGACTGCAGTGACATATAATATTGGGGAGGATTATATGTTATTCACAGTCTGTGATATATAGCATTCTCCTCTCCATACCTTTACCTCCACAATGTCTGTTTTCCAAAACCCAGAAAAAATCCCCAGTAGCCAGAGCAAGGCTTATCCAACCCGTGGCCTCTGGGCAGCATGCAGCTCAGGACGTCTATGAATGTGGCTCAACGCAAAATCTTAAACTTACTTAAAATATTATGGTTTTTTGCAACTTGATTGCTCGATTCTTGAGTGTTAAATTTGTCAACAACAACAGAATATAATAATCAGAGAATGTTAACGCCTACAAATATCGTATTTGTAATTTGTATTAGAAACAGCAAACAGCTGTTTCTAATACAAACAGCTCAGCCAGAAGATCTACTCAACAAGTTTTAAAAGTCTCTTCAGAATAGAGCAGCACATAATTAGGATTATTATGTGAAGACTTCTCGTGATGGTGGATATCATGAAAATTATCCATGGTCCCTTTTTTCTCATCAGCTACCATTAGTGTTAGTGCATTTTATATGTGGCCCAAGATAATAATTCTTCTTCCAATGTCACACCATTATACATGTATGTAAAGTGTTTTATCCCACTGATTAGCCTAGCCTTGTAATGCCTATTTTTTAATTTGTACCAAATAGGGCCTTATTAGGGATGTGGTACAGTTCTGTTGCCGCCCCCCCCCCCCCCCCCCCCCGAAATGGTTTTAAGTCTTCCAAACTCAGAAGTGTTTCTCATCACACTTTGTTTCAAGACATCTTCCCTGCTGGGCCTAAAATCACAAGTTGAGAACATACCACATTTTCCTCCCTATGTCCCTAAAAGGGTGCAGAAGGCCCTCTGGGATCTGGTAAGAGACACTACAGCAGTGGTCGCTAGCCTACAGCAATGGCCCCTGCCAATTACTTTGGATGTAATGAAGTAATGTTCTCTGTGTTACTAAAAAGGGGCAAAAGTACCTCCCACCACAGGCCATCCAAAGAGATTTAGCTGCTTAAACCAGAAAAAAATCAGTCCTCTCTGCACCACTAATTCCACTTCAGAAGTTGAGTGGGCTGGCTCTTGACTCTTTTGACACCCTTCACCATACCTGATGTCAATAAGCTAGTTCAAGGGCACAGAGTAGGTTGGGTGACACACACAGCCCTCTCTCTTCCAATATGCTCGTTTTCCCTCTTTTAAAACTGTCACTTGCTTCAATCTCCTTCAAAGTGCAGCAGTCTTCCTCACCACTACCCTATATGGCTGTTTGATAGCTGCACCTACACTTATATGGATTGTACAACGTGTTCACATGAGTAAACATCAGAGAAACCCATGCATGTGTTCTGATGTCACAACAATATGTAGGGCTTCTTTGTGTCCTTCCTCTCTGCATGGTAGTTGGATCTAGGAACAGATCCTGGTACAAGAAATCCCCCTGAACCACATTTCCTAGTCGTCGTCCCCGGGGGGGGGGGGGGGGGGATGGGGATTTTATTTGATTGTGTCACTTTCGCCTTACCACCACCATTATAGATCTAGACAAAGGTCTTTTTCCAACTGAAAGTATCCTAGAAATTGACCAAGAGAGGGTTAAAAAAAAAAGATGAGTTTGATCTCCATCCCTGTAAGAAGAGTTGAAAAACAATTTGAGGGATGATGATTATGTTTATTGAAGGTGTATGCAGAAACATAACCTCCACAAAGAAATGTTACACGCGCCTTTTGTAGTGGTAACAGTATGCTTTTGATATTTCTTTTCCCATACTTCTGGTTTGATCGCCTCACTGAATTTATTTATTTCTAGGATGGCATCCAAGATTTAAGGAAGAGGATTACTGTGCTTGACTGTCAGCTGAGAAAATCTGAAGCAACCAAAAAAACATTTGAGGTGGCAACTGAAAAGTTGCTGCAGTTTGTTGAGGTAAAACAGTAAAGCATGATAACTACAATTTTTGTTGTTATTGACTTCCTTCAAGTCATTTCCAACTTAACTGACCCTAGGGCTAACCTATCAAGGGGGTTTCTTGGCAGAATAAGGTCTTATTATTCCACCAGCATCAAAGTGAAGGCCAAACAAAATAAGTAAAGGTAGAACTGATTAGTTCTGACATGGAAATTTCAGCAAACTGACCAAGAGCTATTTTAAGAAGGTCAGAGTCAGAAATTATGTGATAAGGTGGCCTAAGTGGATGGGAGAGATAATTGAAGAATGGCCAGAACCTAAATATAGATGCCCTGATATGTATAATGTTATGTAATTGCATTGAAGATTATTAAGTTAATTTTAATTATGAAACTTTTAAAAATAATTGCTGAATGCTTCTACCTAATCTTTCTATTTTTCAATTGCATTTCCCTTTGCTGGACAGACCACTGGAAGCCAGAAAAAGGTGTTTATTTTACTAAGCAATTAGATAGAACATTGCTGTGATGATTTTGCGTATATGTCCACAAGGACAAGGTGCCCCCCCCCTTCCTTTTGTGAAAAGTGAAAAACTGAGACTGGACCTAGGATAGTCTTCAAAGAACCAGATCATTGTTTTCCTCCAGCATTGGGAAAAAATCTTTTAAGAATTACTTTTTCTTTATAAGAGGGGTGGGTGGGCAATTGCTAAGGCTTTTCTTCAACATTTTTATTCATTTCTATTTGTTTCTGTTCTGTCCTAATTATTATGGGAATATAACAGCTGATTGGGAATGTGACATTAGCAGAATTAGGAAAGTGATATAATCACACTCCCATCTTAGCATATATACAGTGCCACAGCTACAGAGCCTTAATTTTGACCCAGATGCATGAGTTTTAATGAACTACATAGCACCATAGACCATAAAGTTCTAGGTATGTGTGGATAACTAGGACCACAAATAAGGGAGTCCATGTCTGGTGAGAGCATACTAAACCAGATAGGCCAGGACAGAGAAACCAACCCAAGTTGAAGGCAAGTCACAGGTTTATTCAGTTTAGCCAAAAAGAAGGCAAGTACAGAAATTTGCTTCAAAGGTACAAGCATAAGCATACAGAGACATTTTTTTCAGTTTTGCCAGCAATTCAGACTTCCCGCCCGCTCCCCTGATTGGCCAGAAAAGATGCTGGCTAGAATCCATTGTAGGATTGGCCGGGAGAGTGAATGGCAGCCAGGGATTGGTCAGAGTGAAGGACCAATCAGCTGCAGAGACATCCCCTGGGAGGGCACAGTCCAGGGAAAACAAAAGATAAAGATATAGTGATGGGCAAAAATGTCCAGTTCCATGCCAAACAAAGGCAGGAGCTTTGGGAAAAATGGTGTGTGGCTCCTGGAACAAAACGTAGTGATTTTAGGTAATCAAAGGCTTGGCTGTTTATAAAGAGGTTTAACACATGTACATACTCTAAGCAGTTGTTTCTGCACACAGCAATCTCTCAGCCTCCAGTGAGCCGTATAGCTGGACAAACATGTCTGGGTTTATCTGGGCTGACAGGAAGTCACCCATCTCTGTATGAACAGTGGACTTGGTGATTATCTTGGTTTGGGAAATGGCCAGAGGGGCTTGTCCACCCTTCCTGTCCAGGAAATCTCTCAGTGGGGAGATTAATGTCTCTGGGCTTATCTGATTATATTTTGGTAAAGAAGTTTATCATATACTAGCTTGGGTACCCAACATTGCCCGGGTTATTTGAGTCAATTTTTAATTGTACAAAATGCATAAGGTTGTAGATTAACTAGAATTGACATCATCTAGGTTAACCTCAAGAAATTCCATCAGTACTTAAAGTTTGTTATGTTGGGCAAGTTTGCTCTAGATGCCTCCTCGGTGGCATAGAGTGTTCTCTCTAGCTGTAGGGTAAACGACAACACCCACTATGGTGAGTCAGTCCTCTCAAACCCTCCAGTAGGTTGAGTTAGTCATGGGGGTTCTGTGTGCCAAGTTTGGTTCAGGTCCATCATAGGTGGAGGTCACACTTTCTCTGGTTGTGGATGAACTACAACTCCCAGAAAGGAAGATCCGTTTCCCCCCAAATCCCTTCAGTAATCAAATTTCAGCATATTAGGCTTGTGTGCCAAGTTTGGTCCAGATTCATTGGTGTTTGGGTTCACACTGCTCTCTGGGTGTAGGTGAACTATAATTCCCCCAAATCAAGGGGAATTTTCCCCAAAGATCTCCTGTATTTTTTGCTGGTCATGGGGCTCTGTGTACCAAGTTTGGTCCAATTCCATCTTTGATGGAGTTCAGAGTGCTCATTGATTGCAGGTGAACTATAAATCCCAGTACCTATAACTCCAAAATGTCCAGGCCAATTCCCCCCCCCCCCCCCCCAACCCACCAGTATCTGAATTTGGGCATACCGGGTATGCATACCAAGTTTAGTACAGATCCATCTTTGTTTGGGTTCATAGTGTACTCTGGATTTAGGTGAACTACAACTCCTATAAATCCCTCTAAAGACCGCCATTATTTTTTCTTCGTCATGGGGGTTCTGTGTGCCAAGTTAGTTCCAGGTCCATTGTTGGTGGAGTTCAGACTGCTCTTAGATTGCAGGTGAACTATAAATCTCAGTACCTACAACTCCTGTAAATCTTGGCAAATTCTCCCCAAACCTCTCTAGTATGTTCAGTTGTTGATCAATTCCTCTATTTGCTGTGTGCCATAGAAAAAAATAGGAAAAGGTTATGGAATAGGCAGTGGGCAGGGTCATGCAAATTCCACACCAATGGAGAGAGTCAGAAACACTGGGATGTCTGTGGTGGAGGAAAAACAGAAAATCTAGGATAAAATTGTCCTCGTATGAAAGCCTTCACTTGGGTGGTGGGCATTGTGATGTTTGTGAAGGATATTACCGGGGCTCTTGTACATGTTTACAGGGCTCTCTATAAGTGTCACTGGAGAGAGGGCCATTGGTGTCTCCTGAGCTGTAGAAGCTATAGCTATTTGTGGAAGTGGCAGCATGTCTGTGTAAGTGTTCACCCCAGCCACATGCACACATACATACATTCATACATATTTTCACATTTATCATGTGTGTTTATTATATATGAACAATAGATATAGTATGTAGAAAGATACAAGTTATATAGAAAGTTATAAAGAATAGATAGAATTTATTAAAGGATTAAATACGATAGACTCTATGGGTTTATAGCTGGTGGTGGTTCAGTTTTGATCTTCTGGTGCTTTGAACTTGCACAAGTCTGGAAAGGGTATTTTAAAAAGGAAAAATCATATATTTATTTCTGAGCCCCATTTGGGGGCGGGGGGGGGGGGTAGTTTACTGTGGCTTGATAATAGGTAAACATTGGGTGCTCACTAACTTCCATTACTAGCTGCTTTGACACAGCAGCAACACTTTGTTGGCAATTAGAGGATCATACCGCTTATCCCAGCAAAGCCAGACAGAAAATGCAATAACCATAAATGTACACAACAAACATGCTATTGATTTCAGTGGAATATGAATTGAAGGATATATAGCTAAAGTGGTTTAAGTATAAGGTACCCAAACTATGTGTACTTGCCTTTACAAGCAAAAAACAAGAATAAAATACTATAAGGGTTTTTTAAAAAGACAATAACCAAACATTTCCTTTGCTGTTTGCCAATAGGTTATACCGGAAGTGCTATCAGATTGTTCCACTTCTCTACCCAATGTAAGGTAAGAAAACGTTAGATTATTAAGTTAATGTAGTGAAATCAGTATAAATTGTTACTGACCCTTTGATAGGAGAGTTGAAAAACATTGGCCTTTTACTCATGGGGGAAAGATAATGAGGGACAGTGATTTGTCCAGGACAGACAAGTGAGTCTAATTCAGACGTGGGATTTGAATAAAAGTTTCCCCATTTCAAAACCACCTGCCCTGTGAACTTCATCCTATCGAGCACTTGTTTCAAAGGCTCTAGGAGCGCAAACTGTGGCTTACTGTACATTTTTATGAGCACTCAATGTGTATGATTGATAATCCTCAACATCCAAACACTTTTTGCATTGTAGTGTATCCAACAACAGAAGAATTTGTGATGCTGAATTACCATAAACTGTGTCATAAAATTAATTCTTCTAGTGGAGGAATGAATGGCTGTGGTACTCCAGATGTTCTTGGACTACAGTTCTCACTGGCCTCTACCCATTTTAACCATTGATAAGAGATTATGGAAGTTGTAGTTCAGCAACATCTGGAGATTGTTCTGGGGCACCTTCCACACAGCTGAATAAAATCCCACCTTATCTGCTTTGAACTGGAATATAGGGCAGTATGGACTCTGATATCCCAGATGTTGTGGGATTTTCTGCCTTGATATTCTGGGTTATGTGGCTGTGTGGAAGGGCCCTCAGTGACAGTGATGCTCACGGTCTCAGGCTTTCCCAGAGCTACTACTCAAGATCCTTTAAACTGGAAATACCACCAATAGAACTTAAAACACATTTTCTGCAACAGAGCTGTGATCTTTCTCTAAAGATATTGTTTCACCATTATTCACAAAAGAGTGGTACTGGATAACCACAATTCCTGCTGAATAGCCTTAAGCATGCATTTCAGTCTCTTGTTGGTGGTGTGCCTTCAAATCATATCTGACTTATGACAAATAAAGGTCAAGCTATCATGGGATTTTCTTGGCAAGATGTGTCCAAAGTGGATTTACCATTGTCTTCCTCCGAGACTGAGAGAGGATGACTTGTCCATGATCACACAGTGGGTTTTATGGTCCAGGGGCATTTTAAACCCTGATCTACAGGATTCCTTATCTCATATTCACATCACTGGACAATTCACTTCCATAATCTCCAACACTTCATCGATGAAAGGCAAGATGTGCTGCAAGATTCTAAACCCTCTTCTCCTCTCTATCCTAAGTTAAGTGAGTGTAAAGAACTCTTTGCAGTTTAGAACAAGTTTTTTACAGTCAAAATAAGATAATGACAAAAGGAGAAAGTGGGATGGCAGAGGATTGACCCTGCCAAATTAGGACAGTTGAAAAGTATGCAATTCCAAATGCCTGTTGGAATTATTTCAACAAAAGATGAATGTTTGTTTAAATAGTAGTTTTTACGGTCAAACCCTATTCTTCTGGCCATTTGGGAGAAACCAATGCTTTCTAGTGGCTACTCGGTATCCCTTTTTTCATGTCTCTTGTTACTTTCTCTAGTATTAGAAGTGCCATCCATTCACCCACACAGAGGAAATAAATAAAGCACAGAGATATAAACCCAATTTTCCTAGTTTCCAACAGA
The DNA here is from genome assembly GCF_037176765.1 of Anolis sagrei. Classification (NCBI taxonomy): domain Eukaryota; kingdom Metazoa; phylum Chordata; class Lepidosauria; order Squamata; family Anolidae; genus Anolis; species Anolis sagrei. Next base: position 143,040,234 of record NC_090022.1, read on the forward strand.
CCTCACAACCTCTGAGGATGCCTGCCATAGGTGTGGGCAAAATATCAGGAGAGAATGCTTCTAGAACATGGCCAAACAGCCCGAAAAACCTACAACAGCCCAGTGATTCCGGCCATAAAAGCCTTCAGCAATACATTAAACACAACACAAATATGGAGAGACGTTGTTTATACATTCTACCAGGGCTTTCAACAGTACCAGCCAAACCAAAATGAAAAATAGCAACTTAGGGATTAGCTGTTGGAGTCATACTTAGAATTAAAGAAAGGGATGCCTTCTGAGAACATCTTCAAGGCAGGAATTTGTTTTCTGTACCAGAGCTAAGCTTACCGTTCTTCAGTCATAGACTTATTCCTGGTTTTGCCAGAGCAGTAGAATTATAGAATGAGAGAGTGGGAAGAGACCTTATAGGGCATTCAGTCCAACCACCTGCCAAGAAGCAGGAAAATCCCATTCAAAGAACCCCCAACAGATGGCCATACTGCATCTGTCAAGGGTACTTTGAATGCGATTTTCAAAGTATTCATTTCAGTTGCCTGTTTCATTTGTATCTGTCTTTAAACCATTCAGCATCACAAAACATGAGTTTCAGGATTGCTCAGAGAAATGCCATAGATCTCAGATTAGCTGCCATCCACCTTTTAGACAGTATTGCATTTGAATACAACACCTGCTTCACACGGAGTGACCTTGATCTTTAACTCCTTGGATCTCTCATTCCGCACTCTATATTTTTCCCAGTTTAAAATCAAAATGAACAGTATTCATTTATATTGAGCAGGGCCGCAAGAACATTGTGACATACTGATAACTAAAAATAAAATGAATTTGATGTCACAAACGGGACTGATGGAATTTTCTAAATAAAAATATTTTGACCCTTTTCCACATGTTCTCTTCAGTGACAAAAAAGCCACCTTTTCCTCTAAAGCGATCCTTGCACGCCTGGGAAGGAATGGTCGCAGTATCCCAACATCGCTTGCAAGTGAAGCCAAAGAACTTGCTAGATCAGTCCGTGCCATTCTGGAAGCAGATTGTGAGTTTTATATTATTTTTAATTATTTTTTTATTTGACAATTTAAGCAGAAAATCTTGACTTGTGGGTCGTGTTGTGAATCTAGCTTGCGGTTTGTCAAAAATAAGCAATCGGTGGAATATTCAGAGGGTGACAAAATGTCTAATAATTTGGATACTATAATTCAAACATTTATTCTTTGGAATTATGAATCTAGTAACAGAATCACATTTGCTAGTGTGTCCCAACAGTCTTGTTCTTTAATTCTATCTACTTGAGAACATTTTGAGTTTTACTTGTACATGAATACACTTTTATCATTTGATTTTGAAAATATATAAGGTGTCTTATTGAGTTGTGTTCTGTAATAGCTAAAGCATTTTTGTTACCAAAGCTTTGGGTTATTTATAGCAAGGGCGTAACCATAACCAAATCATTCAGAAGCAAATTTCATTGGGATTTGCTTCCCATCACATATTTATTATTTTATAATTTTCAGCCAAATGGAATTTAAAGCAGCTTACAATATTTGGGATTGAAGATCAGATCTAAATAAGATCCCAACACGTGTAAGCTTGACTTGTAAAAACAAAAAATATATACTCACTATGACTGATGCTCTTTTTAATTATTCAATAACATGTTGATGAAGTTTCTTGCTGTTTTAATAATCAGTAAACATATATTAAAATTCTCTTTTCAAAGTGAAGCATGTCCATGCAAAGGCTTTCTTTTGTAAATCTTTTGATATGCAACATCAGTAAAACCAACCATACTTTGGAAATTGACATAGAATCATAGAATCAGGAGTTGGAAGAGACCTCGTGGAGCATCCTGTCCAACCCCCTGCTAATAAGCAGGAAAATTGTATTCAAAGCACTCCTGACAGATTGTTTACATTCTGTGTGCAAGACTGCAGAAACTAACAGCATAATATAGTAGATCCTGAAGGGCATAGATTGACACCTACTGTGGTCTATACCAGTGTTTCTCAAACTCTGGTCCTCCGTGTGTTTTGGACCTCAGAGCCCTTCCACACAGCTATAAAAACTAGAATATCAAAGCAGAAAATACTACAATATCTGCTTTGAACTGTGTTATCTGAGCCCACATTGCCATATATTCCAGTTCAAAGCCGATAATGTGGGATTTCCTTCAGTTGTTTGGAAGGGGCCTCATATCCCAGAAATCCCAACCAGCTTGCCAGCTCTTAGGAATTGTGGAAACTGAAGTTCAAAACATCTAGGAGAGCTCAGTTTGAGAAACTCAGGTCTACACTAAGCATTTCTCAGGCAAAAGATGTAAACCTGAAGCCTTCAAGGCAATACCACATATCATCCTTGTCCATTTTTTTGCCACATACTGACTTTGCTTGGTGATGTCCATAGATGTCATTTCCTGCCTTGATAACTATTCCTGGAAGGTGCCCAATTCTTAGAAGGTGCACAGTCTAGACCAGTGTTTCTCAAACAGTGTTCCTGCAGATGTTTGGACTTCAGCTCCCACAATTCCTAACAGCTGGTAAGATGGCTGGGATTTCTGGGAGTTGAAGTCCAAAACACCTGGAGGAGCAGAGCTTGAAAAACACTGGTCTAGACAATAGTATTAGTTGTAACACTGAAGTTAGCATGCTAAAAGTTTTTTGTTCAGTTGCTCACCTTTGTTTAGCACTGTAATCCATGTCTAGTGCATTCAAACCTTGTTGTATGGACTGTATCTTCCATGTAGGTAGGAGATTGTGGGGCAAGTGGAAGTGGGAGAGTGAGTAGGGTTGCTCCTTGCGCAAAATCCTTTTTTCAGGTTTTGATTTTTGTATTCACTGAAGATATTGAGTATCAACCTTAGTTAAAGCAGTATGTGAGGACTTCAGGAAGTTTACAGATTGGTGGGCAGCAGGTAAAATCACTGGGTTTCAAGAGATGGTTTGCTAATTATAATAAGCCATGGACATAACAGTTGATGTATTCAGCAGATACTTCGATTGTTCAGCTTTATCTGAATAAAAGAGATGCAATAGAATTCAGCATGATTAACTGGAGGCTCCAATAAAAATGTTTTTTGAGGCTGACACCACAGTTCAAATGAGTGCCTTAACCCATTAGATGTGAGATTTGCTTTCTTACTTTCTGTATGTTGGACTGTATAAACAATGTACAGTGTGTTCAGATGTTGCCAAGGTTTCACAACATGTCAGAAGAGCTTGTGTCAGAAGAACAGATATATTATGGCAGGATAATTTGATGCGATGACACCACTTCTGGTCACAGAAATAGATCTAAAGCAACAGGCAACAAGCCTTGGAAGCAATAAATAATGCTTTTAAAAAATCCAACTAGCTCTAACTGTTTTCTGGCAAAAGTTCTCTTTGGCATGTGGAAGGAGGTATAGGGAAACATGGTTAAAAATGTTCTGTCACATTAAATTACTTCCAACAGCCTGCATGAGAAGTCATGCGAGAGAAGCCTTTAGTCTTAAATGCAGCTGAAGCCAAACATCTGCTTGTGTCAACTATAATAGGTAGGAAATCAGCTAGAAAGCATTCGAGCCAGAGGATGGATCCATTTTGTGAACCTGAACATTAAAAATAGCTCTGCAGAGAGGGATTTAAAGACCAAACCTTATCCCCCGGGTTCACTCTGACTTGGGGAAAGCATTCCCCATCTCCTCGTTCCCCCCCCCCCCTTGTACAAATAGATGAAAGCTCAGTTGAGCCTGAATCTGAGATTAAAGAATTAAAGTGTTCCAGGCTATCAGGGGAACAAATAACGGTGAAGCAGAGTTAATAGTCAAACATGTCTGCCTCCAAATCTTTTACAGGGTACAGCTCTTAGATCTCTGTCATTATAGCGGTCATCCTGTGTTTGGCTCCATTTTCTAAGTTGTACTTTCTCTCTCTCTCCTCTCTCTCTCTGTTTCCTTTATCCCCTTGTGTTTTTTCTTTAAAAAATACTTGCTCACTAAGTACTTTAGGGCAATTTGTTTTGTCCTCATTAGATTATCGTTCCTTTCTGCACTTGCCTTGTCAAATTTCCAAGTGAAAGTTCAACTCAGGTCAGTGTGATGGTTCATCACGGAATGTGAAGTCTGGCAAAGAAATTGGTTTTTTTTTTTCTGAAAGTCTCAGCTTTTCTTTAAGGTGAAGAGTTTCCAATGCTCCATGTTATGCATAAAAGGGTTTCATGAGCTATGGTGGCTGTTGAAAACACAGTAAGCAAAAAGCAATAGTGAAGCATGGCATGATATAAGAGTTAGCTTGTTCGTACCCGTTGCCTTTTACATACTATTAACATAAGCTCTTTATAATGTTCTCTGTGCCTTTCATTGGTGACATTTTTTTTCATTTGTTCGTCCTTATATATGGTCCTTTCAACTGTAATCAGCCTTCTGTTGCTGTCCCTGGAATTACATGAGCTTGCATGGGAAAGTCTGACTGCATGAGCCATCATCTCTTCTGTTTTTTCTCTTCTGCTTCTGCCACCCTCTTTGAAAAGGTCCCCCAATATTTACAAGTAGATGTACGTCTTGGCCCCTTTTGGAGTCTGCCCAGATAATGGTATAGTACATTTTTGATAAACCCATGCTGGCTCTTAGAAATTATAGCATTTCCTTTTGAGTGTGAACAGCCTGACTGTTTAATTATCTTTGCTAGCATCCTGGTATTGAAATCAAGGTAACTCATTTGTAGTCTTTGCGTGGAGTATGTGTTTTGAAGGATTTTCTTCCAATGTGAGGTTAGAGCAGTGCTAGCTATGTGTGCATATAGTGCATATGGTACATTGACTACATTTTGCCTACTCTTGTTCTTGACTCATGTCATGGAACAAATACAGGATCATAAGGCAAGACACAATAAGAGGTACCATTTGGACTCCAGCGTCCAATCTGTTCATGTAAACAGATTGCTTCCTCTTGCTTCCTCTTTGTCATCTGAAAGCTCTCAATCTTCTCCCCCAAATCCATCCCTTACCCCATACGCACTCTGTAATCTATAAGTGTATTTATGGCAAATTAATTTCATTCACCAATTTAAATAATCTGAATGGCAAGTACACTAAATCTGAATCATTCTGCTTTATCTCCCACCCCGCCCTTTTTAAAAAACATACTCTGCCTCTTGCGGCAGTTCTGTTTCTGATGGCACAGTGTAATCCATATTTTATTTCTCGAAAACTTTGAGGGGCCAATTTTTCAAAGTTCAGAGCTGTCAGTCAATCCATTTTTTTTTATTGCATAGCAACATATTTCAAAACTAATGTCTCAGATGCCTCGGAAACATGTATATGCAGTCTTAGATAAAGAGAGAAAATGAACTGAAACAGATGGAGATGAATTATTGTCTAGTATAGGAGATGGGTAATATAAGGACAGTGTTGTAGGCTGTGGTCCCAATCCAGATAGTTGCCCCCCCCCCCCCCCCTCGTACTGCCAATATGCCTCTGCTAGGTGTTGTATATTATGGAATACAATCTTCTGTTTGAAGAGTAGAGCCAGGAGGGAGAGAGGGAGGGAGCAGAAGGGCATTGGAGTGGCTCATCCACAAGCACCACCTGAGTGAGCAGGCACAGTTCTCTTCACTCTTTGGTGAAAATGTTCTGGATTTCAATGGAAATTATAATGATATCTCTAAATTTGCATCTTTCCATTTAAGTGATCAGCTGCAAATTTTCCATAAATTTATATCCTCTTTATCTTTGGGAGGAGACAGATATTCAGGCTCCAGACTATTTATTTCTTTAATGTTTAAAAACAATCCCCTTGACTGGCCATGGCATGCAAGTTATAACCAGTGCAGATCTTTCATATCATGGTGATTTGGTCTTCGAAATGCGCACCAATTAGTATTTTACCTGTCACCCTTTGCCCCCAAATGTTTTCAAGGTTATGCACCCACAGAACTCATGGTAGATAAATTCCTGGGCTTAGCATGGATACACAAACCCTATTGAATTGAAGGTTACCCAAAAATTTCATAGAATTGTGTAGGAGGACCTACAAAATGCCTGAAAAACATATATTATGTCAGATATGGATAAATTAAGCTGCAGATACCAGTGCTGCGAACATGGGAGTTGTACTTTACATGACAATGCTGTCCCAGCTAGCTTTAATCAGTATAAAAAGCTAGTATATTAACTTCTCGTATTGTTCATTCCATACTGCATCATTTATTTATTATTTATTTCACATATTTGTATTTCACCCTTCTCACCCTAAAAGGGGGCTCAGGACAGCCTTACAGCAGGCAGCAATTCGATGCCAATACATATAAATATAAAAATAAACAAATACAATTGAAACCATACAATCAAACATTAATTATTAAAACATTGATTAAAATCACGTAATCCAAGGCCTGTACAATTGTCAATTCCGTCAGTATGCATGCATTTTATTAGTATTTCATTATATATATTAAATATCATGGTAGACCTTCTCACATTTCAGAGGTGGCACAGAGACCGAGCAACATCAGAGAATAATCAAGATGGTGAAAGTGATTAATGAGAAAGAACTCACAAGTTGGGAGATGCCACAGTAGTGTGCTTTTGCTCTTCTCCCCTCTCTCCCACTGAGTTACATGTGCTCACAGGACCTCATCACACTAGAGAACGGATCCACTTTAAATTCGGTTGCTGCCTCCTGCTGAATTCTGGGGTTTGCAGTTTAGGGAGGAGCCTTTAACAGCCTCCCTAAACCACAAACCTCAAAATTCTGCAGGAGGTAGAAACTGGATTTAAAGCGGATTCATTCTCTAGTGTGATGAAGTAGACAGTTTGCCAGTAAAGCTTGATGGTTACTAAGGAATAGGTGAACATTATTTACTTTCTAGAAAGCAGCTGAGAATTTCAAAAAATTCCTGAATGTAAAGTAAAAATGTCAACATACATTATAAATTCCTGCTAATTAGAGTCTTCCTCTGAGGAAATAAGGCATCTTGCCAGGCAAGTGGATGACAGCTAGTTAGCTGCTGATAGATGCAGACAAAAATGCTTTATACACTCATCTTTGAACTTCAAACTTGTGTAATAAGTATATTGTGCTTGTATTTGAGAAATATTTTGCTTAAATGATGAAGAAAGGCCCAAGGAGGTCAGTGATTTCCTTGTTTCAGGTTCTGCTATACTTCTTTTAAAAGATATAATATATAGCTCTTTAAATATTTACAGTCTGCATAAAAGTTTAAATTGTGTAATGAACACATGATGCACCAGGTATTGATTATTCCTAATCTCAACATCCCTTCATATTTCTGAGATAGTAGAGCCTTTGCATCTGGTATTTTGCAATCTTAATTCCTTTCGCTGATCTGTGATTTCTTTTCATTTTAATTTTGAGCCCTTTCATCAGAGTGCTTAAAATACTGTACTCACTATATTAATGAAGCAAAAAGTTCCATATTACTAAAGAAAGAGAGAAACTCAGGATAAAAGAAAGACCACTAAAATGGAATATACTGCTTAGATGAGCCTGCTTTGCAGATTAGGTTGACAACCATTATAATTTATGTCAACTTTTTAATTGATGTCAACCATTTTAATTCTTGCTTTACAGTGTGAATTAAAATGGTTGTGTGTGGGTACAACAGCATATTTAGGGTAAGACAATTCTCTCATTTTCGCTTAGGAGGTGGTAATCCTGCCTTTTTAGCATACTGCCTTGGACCCCTGAATACAGTGCTGATTCTGAAGAGTTCCCCCATATTTTTTATTGGCACTTAAAAATAAATAAAAGCCAGTGTCTGTACTGCAGGATATCATGAGACTTGGAATATACATTTTCACTTATTCCATATGAGAACAAAACAATGTATGAAGTTTTCACCCCACAAAAGGAGATTATGGCAACTTAAATTATGTTTGTTATATTTTTCACTATTTGGAAAGACTTTAATTTCAAAATAATATCTGCAAGACAAGCAGCAAGCAACGACTAGTAGGCCAGCCACCCCCATCCATCTGCTCTCCCACACCCCACCACCTTAATGAAGAAAAACCATTGCAACTGCTAGAAGCCATCTCTTCAGTAGAATGCCCGATGCTTCCTGACTCTGGGTCTTCAGACTGGGATGGGGGCAAGGGGAGCTATGGAAGTTGCTTGTGATGCAGCCTTCCTGCAGTTTACCTCTGAAGGCCCTGAACTATGCACTCAGGAAGCTGACTGTGCTAGTTTTTCTTCATTTTACCTGGCACATAGCAGGAGGTGGAGAAGGAAGAGGGTGAGCTCTGATGGCAGTGATGTTTTTTTCCCTCTCAGTTCATCTGCTTAGGGGGAATCAAGGAGGGAGGCAAATTACTAATCTGTGTAGATTATTATGTAGTGCGGTACACTTTCCTCTCGCCATAGTATAACCAAATAAATAGTGAAACCAAACCAAAAGAAGTGTGCCTTTCAAGCATTTCACCAAAGAATTTCACCAAAGAATAGATGTGGTCCCTGGCTTCTTCATAGTTGCCCACCTTTGCTTTAGCTATCAGCCTATGCATACTAAGTAAACTAGTGCATTTAGGATTATCTGATCCCTGAAATGTGTGGGCTAAAATCAGAGATCTAGTAGTAAACCCTGGTGATGTCATAAGGTTTTATGCATTAAGTATCAGCCACAGTTTATTGCAACTGATCACACACACACAGTATAAATTAAGAGATGCCATAGCTAAAAGGTCTTATGCAGATCAAGGCAAAATGAAGGATTTTTTTACTTTTCACTTTCTTAGGGAAATGAAGTAAAGAACATTAAGGATTTTATTACAAAAGAATGTTATAGCACATTTATAGCAGGATAAAAGTGCTTGTTAATGAGGTGTTCCATAGTCACATTGTGCTTGATTCATAATTGAACTGTCTCTTTTAATTTATGAGAAAAATCCATACATGAATCCAGTATCACTGTTCTTTTGTTCTTCTACTGCAGTCCTATTAAAGTGAAGAGAAATAAAATCTCATATAAATACTTCACAATAGGAAAAATGTGAAAAATAGAAAAAATGCACAGTGTGCATGCATTGGATTGGGCAAACATGGTAGTAGGAAACATGGTAGTAGGAAAAGTCCTACAAAATTTAGATTGCAGGAATTCACATTAGCAAAGTGCCAGGATCATGCCGTTGTGCTGAGCTGTGAAAGAGATCATTCCAATAGCAGTAAGTTTCCATTTGGAGCAAGGTAATTGCAATGAGGTAACAGACTGGTGTGATAAAGTTCTTAATATAACCCACTTGCTTCTAGCTAGAAGGTGGATGCAGAGCAGAATTTTAACCCTGGCAGCACAATGCCTGGCATGAAAGTAGGAAGCCAACTAAGTAATATATGGGTGCACATCCTGAGAGTCTTTTCATGGTGCATCATAGCAAATTGGAGTAAGGCAGTGCTCTGCTAGCTGATATGGAGATTTCCTCATGCCTAGACCGGAGTCTACCATTATAAATTCATCAAATCAAGAACTTGTCTCCTGCCTGGACATGATCCATAAAAACAAGAAACTCAAGTGGCGTCATCATACTAAGGGTTCTCTTTTCACCTTAGAAAGGCCTCTTTCTCTTGTTGTAGACACTTCCTTCACATTTTATTATACATTTTTTTCCTTTGTAGATTTTTTTTTTCCTTTCTAGATGTTACAGTTAGCCTTTCCGTGTCAGCCTAACAGACCATCTCAATAGAAGATCCTTCCTCAATACCCAGACTCTTATGATTTCCTTCAGAAATCTGCTTCCATCTGCTGGTAGGCCAGCAAGGATTAATATAAATACATGTGCTTTGAAAGGTTTGCTAAAAAAATTAAACCCTTTTTCTCGCTACCTATTTTATGTTTCCATTCTTGTCTCAGATCAGCCTCTTGAACCGAGTTCCATTTCACTTCTTTGTCTGCTTTTTCATGAGACACATCCTCTTGCTTGGCCCCAGTGGTAGCAATGTCAAGATACTTGCCAGTTGTAGAAACTTCTTCATGGTTGTTCTTCTGCATTGGCTGTTTAGCTGAAGAATGAGGACCCTAACCTCTGTCATCTGGTAGCATCCAGAGAGCATTATTTGATGGCAGCCAGTGAGGGATGTCTCCCCCATTGCACTGTCAAATCTGTGGTGCTCTACAGCTTGCCTGTGGGCTGGCTGATGAATGCCAACCCCACCCAACACCTGCTTTGTTCCTTTCACAAATCCTGTTGACATCAGTTTTGGGCAGGAAGAGATGACTTTCGTTCATAATAAATTGAGGGCCGCCCACAAAAGGCACAAACCACTGTGGCTCTCATCCCCAAGATGAGCACTAGAAGCAGATGGACAACTAATACCGAGCACCATAAATAAGAGAAAATTTGTCCAACGGAAAGAGAAAGGGCAAATAAGGAATATTTGCAACAAACCAAGCTAGGATATTTAAATGGCCTATTTCCTAGGCCTGTCTTTCCTTAGGCAAGTTACAAATTAAGGATGTCCAATTTTTTTTTTCCAGGTCAGAATGAATTAAGCATTGCAAAAATATTCTCCCCACATTTCTGGACATTTTCCAACAATTACTTGGACCTTTTTTACAAAAGAAATGAGTTTGCACAAGACACGTGTTTTCCACAAACGAAAATTGCAACATTTGGCACTAACATTGGTATATTTTGCATAAAACTTGCAGTTTTCTCCATAAGGTTGGTTTTGTTACTAAAAGTTTTTTATGCAAATAAATGCTGAAATATAAAAAAATCTTGTGGGATGTTTCAAGGTGTTGAGATCTAGTTTTTTTGTTGAGAATTTTGTTAATATTCTTTACATTCCCACAGCTGATTCTCGTTAAGTAGAGTTCTCCACCCTTCATGCATGTTCCTACCATCAGCTTTTCATCTCTGGTATGCAAAATATAGCTGCCGTATTTCCTCACAATGAGAAAATATGGTGGCTCAGAACTGAGTACTAATGTGTCTACCACAAAAGCTAAGTCCATACAACTTGTGATGATCCATAAGGTTTTTTTTTTTGTTTTGTTTGTTTTTTTGTCATGTCAGGAGCGACTTGAGGAACTGCAAGTCACTTCGGGTGTGAGAGAATTGGCCGTCTGCAAGGACGTTGCCAAGGGGACGCCTGGATGATTTGATGTTTTTATCATCCTTGTGGGAGGCTTCTCTCATGTCCCCGCATGAGGAGCTGGAGCCACCTGGAGCTCCATGACCCATAAGTGAAGGAACCAACCATATTATGATAATATCAGTACTTTAGAATTCTTTTGAAGATTGGTGGTCCTCTTTCTCCCAGCGTAGGTACTCACTGATAAGAACAAAATACAGCTTAAAAGCTATTTGTACAAAACAATCAATAATGCAAAACATATTTAAAGCATATTCAAAGGATCAAGATATAGCAAAAACCCCTTATGCTACATGAATTAAGGGTCAAACCCCTGCCTAAGATTCTTGCCAACCAGTGGAAAAAGAACAGAGAGGTAACCAGCTGAATCTTCCATGAGAGGGAATTCCACAAACTGAGAGCAGCCATAGAGAAAGCTCGCTATATTTGAGAAGTAGAGCTATATGTATATCTTCTAGATGTCTAGACCTTGGAGTTACTCAACTGCCACCAAATGTGCCTTGTAGTGACAATGCCTCTTTCAGGGTAGCAGCAGAAAGGCTTGACTGTTATAGAAGGATCAAAACAGTTGGTGAGCAGCCAAAAGGGTGATTTGATTTCCTGATTGGGTACATTGTTTCCAACAAAGCTAGGAAAGGACTTAATGTGATAACAGTTTAGTTTGACAGTATCTCAGCATTGCCTTCAATTCATATTAGGGTTCTCAACATGAAATGGATCAGCATTTATGGCAAGGCTCATCTGGCAAGGGAAAAAAAACAAACATTGTGGTTGCCATGCCTATACTTTCATGAAAATTTCATTAGTCTGCCTGGAGTAGTAAAGACTCACAACATGGCACCTTAAAGCCGTACTTAAGCAAATAACAAAGAATCAAATTTGAGATGCCCATTTGGATTTAGGGACAAAATACAGGAAGGAAGGAAGGACGGAAGGAAAATCCAAGTTCTTGAAAAGGGGAAAAGGAAGTGTGATAATGTTATCAAAGTACATTACACTTCTTGTGCTGCAATATAAAGCTTAGCAGCTGTAATAAAAGTCAGTGAAAAGGCATTGAATCTCTTCTCTTATTTTATGACAATCAAAATCACCCCCACTTTCATCATGTAGCACTGAGTAAAATGCATGGGCATAACAAGAGCATCAGGACCCTCGTGCTCAAAAGAGTGTAGGTGGTGTTAAAATTGTGCCTTGGGTTGAAACGGGTAAAGTTATTTATAAAATCACCTTCACCACTTACTCCAGTGCTTAACGGAGGATACCACATAACAGCCATTGCAAACAATGTACAGGCAGCACAAACAAAATGCATTATTAAAATAACCCATGAAGGGAGAAGCAAAAAGAAAAGGCCAATTACTGCGCACAAAAACATGCCAATATACACATGGAAAGAAATCTCTAATTCATTCTCGCAATCTGCTTTAAGCATAGACTCATTATCTGGCACCCAGAGAAAGAGATCTGGAAATGTTTGTATCCTCCTTGCCCTCGTAGATTATAGTGAGTAGTCTCTGTGTGTGCACACTATCCAATTATCCAAATTTGGCAAACAAAAATCCTAATGAATCCTTAGTCGTCAGCCCCACAATCACACTATCTGCTTTTACAATGTCCAGTTTTCTTCCCTCTCTTCCTCCCTTCTCTTTCACCTCAGCTTCCTTCAGTTGCTGCAAATTAAGTTTAAAGTACAAAAGCTGTTTTCACTCAATTTGGAAAGGGAGAAAATAGCAGAGGGGGCAGAGTCTTGCCTTCCCAGTAGGTTCCTCAAAAGCCTACTGCTGTAACTCCTCCGAGTTTGTGTGTCCTTCCTCAGTAATAACTTGTGTTATCTTGACCACTCCGCTAAACATCTTTGTCACTATCTAAATGGTCGCTCCTGACACAACAAAAAAACCTGTCTAAATAAATTGTGTGCCCAGTATCATTTTGCCTTGTCTACCTATGGAACAAAGATCAAAGATACCACCTGCCCGGTAATCGCTTTCTGTCGCGTGCCACATTTTCAATTGCATTTGCAAATTTGAGCTTTAAATCAAAAAGCAATTTATTTTCTTTTTCAGTGTATTAAAACAGGTCCATGGTATCTATCAACATAGAGTATGAATTGTAATAAATAAAAAAATGTAACAAAAAGTTAGTTTGATGGAGAATGGACAAAACAAAAGTCAGTATTTTATCGTAACTTTTTTGTTTTCTGCATCTCACTTAGCTGGCCATCTTCGTCCTCTGCCATTGTTATTGAATGCAAAAAAAGTTTCTGTAATGTTAAAAAAAAAGAAAAAAGCACATTTCTTTTCTTATCTAAAACAGAAGGATAGAAAAGCAGGTGTACAGTGTTTTGAAAGAAAGGAGATAGAAGTGTTGAGAAATGGAAAATAGAAAGCCCTAATTAACACTTCCTACCCTGTCTCTGCTATCTTCTTCATAATTAAAAAAAATCTATTCTTTTTTGTCATAAAACTTCTTTCTCTCTGGTAGATTAACTTTCCAGGATCCCTTGGATATCATTGGTGATTCTATTATTCTTGTCACTAGCATCTATTTTCTTCTATTCTTGATATACCTACATCCCTGTACTACTAATTTCCTGTGATAATATGGAAAACCCAATATTTTCATTTTCTTCTTTTAAGTAGTCAATAAAAGGCAGCCATTTTTCTTCAAATTTGGAAGAATCTGGCGATTGTATAAGCCTAGTCAGTTCGTCCATCTGTAATTATTGCAGTATTAGATTTCTTTTTCAGTAACCAGGATTTCTAAGAAGCTACATCAGTCATGTTACAGAACATTTTCAGCTTGTACCTCAGTGAGTTCTCACTTCCCTTCCTAGAGCGTGTCCAATCAAAGTTTCCAAGAGCAACTCTACAGGCTCTTAGAAACTTTGATTTTGAATTTATATGAATTTACTTTGAATTTATATGAATAATGATCAGCTTTTTGACATTTCATTAGATGTTGTAGCTTCCCAAACAGTTTACATGGGAGTGGTTGGCTCTTGCTCCTTCTACACTGCTGCCAATGTAGTTACAAGTGCTGGGATTACCATTGCATTCATGCTTCCTACCAGTCTAGATAGCAAGAGGAGGTGGGAAGTAGAGGGCTGAGTCATAGTCACCTAACCAATGATGGAGAGAGGGCTTGTGTATACTCCTCTCCTTTAGTTGAAATGGGATATTAATATTTCACAATATCATCCTGTTTAGAAGGCAATAGAGGAGCAATGATTTGGTTAAAATGTGGCTGGTATTTTTTTAATTAAACCCCTTGTTTTCTCAATGCATTACGATGAAACCTTAACATAGGAAAGTTTCATGTTTGTGTCAACGTTACTACTTCTGCACACTAAAACAGACTCAAATAGAAAAGCTTTCCTGAGCAGTCCTGAGTACGAACCACTGAGGATTTTCTTGCTGAAAGCATTGTCCTATCATTGATCATCTTGATGGATACCATCAACAAGACTGCATTTATTCAACTTCAAAGTTAATTTTCCAAGCTGTGCTTGAAATGCAGTTGAACCATCTGTATCATGCAGCTGTCCTCTTCCTTTTTGTACTTAGATTATTTTTGTGGCTGTTCTGGGTCTCCTCTCCATCTGTGTCACTACTTTCTTCCCTGTTTTTCAAACATTGAAGCCAAAAAATCCTCTGTGCTTAGAGACACAGAGATATGCATTTTATCATTCTCACCAAACTTTTCCCTATGTAAATTGTCACACAAATCAGATCCTTAAATGTCATGGAGGGAATCATAGAGAGCCAGCATAGAAACCAGGGTTCAGATCCCTGCTTGACCATAAAAGCCTGCTGTGTGGTTCTGGGCAAGTCACACTCTTAATATCAGAAAAGTCTGTGATAGTTCCATCTTAGGGTCCCCATAAGTTAGAATAACTTAAAGAAACAACAAACTTAATGAGATATGTTGAAAATGGGATGGAAGACTAAACATGAAATTCATTTATATTCCACATTGACCTTTTACACAATATTTTAACATTTTTGTGCATGAAACAAGGTTTGTGTACACTGAACTTTCAAAAACCAAAAGTTTCACAATCTTATTCACCCATATGGACATTTTTGGATTTGAGGCTACTTCGGATTTCTGAATTTCAGAAACAGGATGCTCAACTTATATCAGTAAATTATCAATAACCTCTTTTAGATGATAGCTTAAACATTTGTCTTCAAAAGTTCCTATAAACAGACCCTGATGCCCATTAGTTGTTTTGATACTCAATCATACTCTCAGCACATCACAACATTCCCCTCAAGAAAATGGCCAGCCTTTACCATAATTTTCAATATTTGGAATTTTTTTAAAAATGTGCGTGCAAAATATTGAAGGTTATTTGTTGTTATTATTGCAAAACAACATTATTATCAATGTTCATATTTTCCTGCTCACAGATACCACTGAATAATATGGTACAAGTAAATGTTTCGTGCCACCCCAAAAAGCCTCGATTATAAAAAAGTGAAACAGCAAAGAATTTTATTAATGGTTTCATTTTGTGTGCAAAAACAAAATAAGTGTGGATTGTACATCCTACTTAGGGGTTCACAAGTGTTGTCATTGAAAGATGCAACTAATACTTTTAGCAGTTTTTGTGCCTGTAGCAAGAAATTATTTGCAATTTGGGAAGATTACAATATGTAACTCGATTTTTGTTACTGGGTTATAAATGCCATTTCCTAATTGGTTCTACATAAAACATGGAAAAAGTTTATTAACCTGCAAACACTTGATTTTTGCAGGACATCCTGCAGCACATTTTGTTATAGTTTTTCAATGAGTATCTTGAGTCTCAACCAATTCAACATAGTTTGTGACAGCCACAAAAAAAAAAAAATCCTGGAGTGTAACAACTACTTTAAAAGCAAGTGGCACACCATTAAACAGGAAACAACACTTTAAAACCAGGAACAGATTTTTTTCCCCCCAATGTTTGTTATGTAGTGTTATTTGCAGATCGAGGCTTATTCTTCACAAAATTCTCCTATGTTAAACAAAAAGCAATTCAATCATTTATTTATTATTTTTTTCCAATTTTTATTTTTACCTTTTTTAACATATATTTTTCATCTTTTCTTTTCTTCATTTTATCTCTAAATATAGGTTTTCCCACCTTTCTATTATTTCATTGTTCTCCCACTTTACTTGTATATGAAAAAAAAACTTATCTTCCCTTTGTGCTTCCACCCTTGGCTCCCTTCCCTATATTTTTATTAAAAAGTAGTTTGAAACTAAACACAAAACAATTCTTTACCCAACAAATTGTAGACAAAGGGAGGAATAAAGACCAGATTGAAATAGCAAAATATATGATAGCAGCTACCCAAGCAACAGTTGCATTAGAATGGGAAGATGAAAGGAAATGGAAATTTTAAAAATGGCTTGAATATTTATCAAAGTATATTCTCCAAGACTACAAAACTGAAAGGAGAACAAAATATATGATAGTCATCCAAAGGAAAACTGGGAGTTGAAGTGAAAAGAACTTTTAGCCAGACCTAAAGGGAAAGAAAAATATAAGGATCAAAGAAATAATATAAAAAAATTGAGTAGAGTCATAACTGTTCCCGGGGGAAAGGGGAGGGAGGAAGAGGGAGGGGGGAAATGGATAGGTATAAGTAATAGATGTATAGAATGGTAGAGGAATGTAATCAGTAGAATGTGTCATATAGGGTAAAAAATAATATATCATGTATGAAGTTGTGACAATGTTACAAATTACTTACATCTAAACAAATTAAAAAAAATTAAAAACATAATAATAATAATAATAATAATAATAATAATAACAACAACAACAACTTTATTTATATTCCTCCTTATTTCCCCAAGGGGACTCAGGGAGGACTACAACACACTAAAATACATAGAGGCAAACATTCAGTGCCTCACTACAAAAGCAGACAAGGATACAATTAACAACCCACCCAATTCCCAACACCAATAAACAAAATACTCCCTTGATTTTTGTGCAGAAAAAACATTTTTTTTTCTAGAACATAGCATTTCTTTACAGAATATTTGGGATTTCAACTTCCAGAAGTGCCAACTAATTTGGCAATCTGTCAGGAGTTCTGGGAGCTGAAATCCAAAACACCAGGAGGACCAAAATTTGGGATCCACTGACCTAGAGTGACCAGGATTTTGGAATTGCTAGACTTCCAAATCAAAGTGATTGGTGGTAGTGCTAAGAAGAATGCCATTTTTTTAATGGTTCAGACCTTCCCACTCTTGAAAAACACCTGGGACTGGTTGTTGACTCAATCAGATGTTTGTGAAACTTAGTAGCTGTACAACCTAATGTGTTGGACTGTGATTGCTATGACCACAGATTTATGGGATATAGTTTAATGGTAGAGCATGTGCAATAAACAGAAAAGATTCAACGTGCATCTACAATCAGGAAGGGAGTGATTCCAAAGACCTCTCTCTGCCTGAACCCCCCAAGAGCCATAAAGAAGGCTAGATGGTCAGAGGGTGAAAAACGCCATTTCCCTAGTCTTTAAAGTCCCTGAAGGACTGCTATCGTCATATTGTGCTTTACACCCAGCTTTGTAACTGCTGCAAAACAGAGCTGGTTTTATGCCTAACTTCAAATATAGAGCCCCACATGGAATTTGTTAACAATAAATGCAGGATTTTTTTTAAAAAAAATTACACTTATATTTAAAAATCGCATGTGTCAGTGAGCAATATAAAATGACAATGACAGAGGTGGGCGTATAGTATAATAGGTGACAAAAACGTTACACCAAGAAAAGGAGTCAGATTAATTCCAAAAGAAAGATGACAATCAAGGTTTTGAAGTATTCCTCTTTCTTAAAATAAAAATCAGGGTGTGAGAATATAAGAATTAGAATTATATGGAAGAATCGTCTCTATTTCTTCAATAGCAATTTAGGAAAGCAGTCCTAGTAATGCTACCCAAAAGTGAGCCCCATTCAATTCAATGGG
This sequence comes from Anolis sagrei, assembly GCF_037176765.1. Lineage (NCBI taxonomy): Eukaryota > Metazoa > Chordata > Lepidosauria > Squamata > Anolidae > Anolis > Anolis sagrei. The sequence continues at coordinate 143,058,289 of NC_090022.1, forward strand.
TCTTACCCACAAGTAAATCAGAATATTATTACAGTAACTATTTAGTGCCTTGTTTAATTTATCTTTTTCAAATTTGTAATTTCTTGAGTAATGATGATGGAGTGGAAATGCTCATGATTCTGCAGTAAAGTCCTCTCTTGGGGTTATACCCCGATGAGGCTTTTCTTGCTTCACGTGCGGATTGGGGAAGATAGTCTGTATTACCTTCCATTTGTAAAACTCATATGTTTTCCCAAAAATTCAGACTTTCTTCTTATTTTTCAAGCTCAAGCTATACAATACTATTTGATTGTGTTAAAACAAGCCATTCACCCTTATGAGCATTGCAGGAAGTAATGCTGTGGTAAATAGCTTCTAGAAATTTCAGATAATCTAAGGGCCCTTCCACACAGCCCTATATCCCAGAATATCAAGGCAGAACATTCCACAATATCTGCTATGAACTGGGTTATCCGAGTCCACAATGCCATATATTCCAGTTCAAGGCAGATAATGTGAGATTTTCCGCCTTGATATTCTGGGATATAGAGCTGTGTGGAAGGGCCCTCTGTCAGATTAGGGGAAGGGGTTTAGATAGAGCAAACTTCAGCCCTGTGAGTGTTTTGGACTTCAACTCCCACAATTCCTAACAGCTGGTAAACTACCTGGGATTTCTAAGAGTTGAAGTCCAGAACACTTGGGGGGCTGAAATTTGCCCATGCCTGAGATAGAGTCTATAAGTGATCACTGCAACCTTAATTTTGGTCATGGAAATTGGTCACAGAAAGAAAACAATGGGCTCTTCATTTTTGCCCCTTAACCTTCTTTTTTTGTCCTATGTCAGACTTATCAAAACTGTAGTTGTCAGTGTTACTCATAGCAAGATACAGAGAAAAACTGTTTAATCTAGATATAACTGTATCATCTCACCTGCTCCTTGAGGGAGAGTGCAACCCCATCCAAGCTGGTAACATACCCAGTTCCTGGACCAGATGGCCACCAGTCCAGAGATGAACCAATTATTGGGATTCTGCTCCATTTTATCGACCTTATCCAGTCTAAGAACTGCTCCAGCACTTCCAGAGCCCCAGCCAACTCAGGGTCATTTCACACAGTTATATAACCCAGAATATTAAGGCAGAAAATCCCACAATATCTTCTTTGAACTGCGTTATCTCAGTCCAGACTGCCATATATTCGAGTTCAAAAAAGAGGAAGTGGGATTTTATTCTGAACTTTGAGCACCTTATTTTGCCAATACCTTCCTAACATTAGGTAAGGGGGGAGTTTCCTTGGGGGCTTGGTGTTCTAGGAAGACTAGCTTGAACAGTCTTATCATGTTTCTTGACACAGATGTCTGTTCAAGAAAGTCCTCTCTGGGCAGCTAGCTTAAAAGCTGTCCTTTCCAATTTAGGGAAACCCATTGGGGATACAGTTTCCTTGGAGCCAAAAGCTTTCTTTACAATAACACCAATATTGGCTTCCCTCTCTGCCACTCTGTGCCCTAATGTCATAGATCATTATGTTAGCTCAGTTCACCAGCAGGATTCCACCTTTGTTGACAGAGCTCACATTGTACATTCTGAAGGAAAGCCCATGTTTTGAGGGCTGGGTCCGTGGCATTTAAACAATATGTTTTCTGGAATTGAATTCTGGCAACTCAGTGTATACTCTGTATGTCTCCTTTGTTTTATTTTATACCATTTTTTTTTCTTTTAACCAAGCAAATATGGAGTGGGTGATCCAGAAAAAGCTGCTACCTTTTGTTGCAAGGTGGATTAAGATTCATTTAATTATATTATGGGACAGAGCAATCAAGAGATTTGGTTTTAGCGGGCCCATCCCTCTGGCATCACTACTGTCACTCTTCAGAATAAAGACAAGTGAGCAGAAAACTAGAAATAAGACAATTGGGGCACCAAGAGGATACTATTTTTTTTTTCTCTTCTTGTCACATAACACTTTATTGCAGACTTAAATTTAAGAACATATTGCAGGTTCTGTCGGCTTCAGCTGGTTGAATATGAGAACTGCTGATGTTTGATTGCTATCAGGAGAGTACACAAAGGTGTTTTATTACTTTGATCCATGTGGTGTGCTCATTTCTCCCAGTATTAGTCTCCTGCTTGGATTAAAAATTGGCCTCAGCTGGATATTTTCCTCCTGATTTTAATAACCATCAAGACTCATGAAGGTTATTCTGATTTTCAGTGTTGAAAAGCTACTATTTGACATTAATGTATTGCTCTTTTTTATAAAGATGGCAACAATAGTTGTATTGGTGCTACAGCTGGTAATCTTTGGTGACCCCCATGAACCTCATACTATGCTCTTTGGATTTCTGATTGGGACTTTTTGGTGAGACTCTGTGTATCTGGCCTTCTGGAATGGACATTGGAATTTGCGTTGCTTGCCCCTTTTCCTTGGACAGACTATGGCTTGACACTTAGATTGCTTCTGAGCACACTTTGGAATAAAGGCGGCAGACCTTGTCAGATTAAAACCTTTGGTCTATTAGCACAACAGAAGGTTATGTGAGATTTGTCTAAAAGGGAACAATTGCTAATGTGTATAATGCCATTTCTCTCTGAGTTTGAATTGTTTTTAGATGTCCAAAGCTCCAAAAGAGGACTGAACATCTTTCCCCGTCCTTTAATTCAGTTGTGGCCCTCAGCTGTAAAGTCTTTTGATCTGAGTGCATCTTGCACTAACATAGTTCATTGAAGAATCAGACTGATTTACTGGATATCTCAGTTTGTGACGTGCCATCTCATCTAAACCAGCAACAACAGCAAACAAGAGTATTCGTTGCTTAAAGTGGAATCTACAGTATAGACAAAAAGAATGGAATGTCCTTTTAGCAGAGCCCTTCTGAGATGAAAATACATACTGGTTTATGAGAAGAAATGGCTTATGCAATGAAGAGGCACGCAAGCGGATGGCATGCCTTTTGTTTGTAGAATTCACATCCTCAATCTTATTCTCATATCCTGTAGCAGTGAATATGAGGTATTAGGATATTCATTCAACTTGAAGGCTTAAACCACAAAGGGCATGTTTCCTTTACTGTACCTCAGCTTGTTTTTGTAACTGAAAAGGCACTGGCCAATTGATACAACCATCTTTTAGTAATAAGATGGAAAACAACATCAGAAAACCGTAACACACACACACACCTTTAGAATCCACGTCAACATGCAATAGAAGAGATAAAACAAAATGCAATGAAAACTAAAACTAAAGAATCAGTGGGAATTCAGTCACCTATCTCTTAAAGGATGAAGGCATTGAACTAGATTTATAGCAGGAACAAGCAGAGAGTGAGCTCCCTGTTGCATGATCCCCAAAGGAGATCTTGAGGCATGGTTTCATTTCACCACCTGCAGAATTACCTGCACCTCTCACACTCCCAAGATAGGCTCAAAGGATGCGTTTCTACTGCCAGATGACCAAAATTATGGCTATTGTCATTAATATTCATTCAAATGGACATAATACTTTGGGGCTCAAATGACAATTTTTTGCCATATTCCATCTGTAGTTCTTGCTTAGAAGGCTTCCCAGAGGGATGTGGCCACATCAGAGAATGCCCTGATCCCCACATCTACCAAAATACATCTCCCTTGAAAACTTTGCTGGCCAAACTTAATTGGTGGTTGGACTCAAGGGAAACAGTGTTTCCTCAGGATGTTCAAACAGCAAGCATGCAAATTGTAGGGGGAAGGAAGAAAGAACATAAGATACAGTTGCAGAAACAGATCAATGGCTTAGCTAGTGCTGTTTAAAATTATTTAATGAAAATTGGACAAAAGGAACAGGTCAGAATGCTTTCTGTGAAACCAATAATATCTGCTTCCACACTGTGACAAGTGTAGAACTGTATTCTTAGTGTCCCATTAGCCTTAATAATGTTTGTATGGAGTTCTTGAAACTTTAGAGTCATTGAACCATAGCGTTCAAAAGGGTTTCGTGGGCCATTGAGTCCAACCCCCTGCTCAATACAGGATCTTCACCTAAATCATCCTCAGCAGGTCCAGATGCTTTTTTGAAGATCCAGAAAAGGAGGCCTTCAACCTCTCAATTTATTTATTTATTTATTTTGTACATTTTTATCCCGCCCTTCTCCCCACAAGGGGACTCAAGGCAAATGGATCCACTGCTAAACCACTCTCATTGTTAAGAAGTTTTGTTTAATGTTCAGTTGAAATCTACTTTCCTGTAACTTCAAAACCATTAGACCTGGTCCTGCCATCTGGGGCAGCAGAGGTCTCCTCCCTCTTCTCTGTGAAAGCCATGTTTAAATGGAAGTAAAAAGTATGAATGAAGGTACTTTAAAAACAAGCAAGCAAGCTGATAACGTGATAACCAAAACCAATCATGTGAATGCCATAATGCCTGGTGTATTAGTGGCACAGGTTAGAGCTAGACTTTACTAGAAACAACTATTCGGTATGTCTTTCTCCATTCTTACAACACACAACCCATTGCCATCATACTGTATGTATCCTGCTCTTACATCTTTGGAATGTGAAATGAATGATAGTGTGGAACCATCGGTGAGTACTCTTTGGGTTTGGTTGCTTAACTCACAGTAGTATTGCCATCTAGCCCACATTTTACTAGTTTTTTTTTCCAAGACGTTTAAGGGGGTCCTTGTCAAAGGCCTTACTGGAATCAAGATATGTTACATTTAGGCTGTTATCTTTGGACCTTGATAAAATACTGTCCCCAGGAATACTATCACCCTCCCCAGGGCCGGCTTTTCCATTACTCGAAGTAAGCGACCGCGGAACACTTTGTTTTTCCGAGGGGCGTCATGCGCCTCCTTAAATGCTCCTCCAATTGGGCCTCGTCCCACGCGCGGTGGCAGGGACAACGGCAGGAGGAGGCAGAAAAGCTGCGCATGGAGCAAGAGGGAAGGCACAGCCTTTGACCTGTGGGGTCCCTCAGGGTTCCATCCTGTCCCCCATGCTGTTTAACATCTACATGAAGCCGCTGGGTGAGATCATCCGGAGTTTCGGGGTGCGGTGTCATCTGTACGCAGATGATGTCCAACTCTGTCACTCCTTCCCACCTGCTACTAAGGAGGCCGTCGAAGTCCTGAACCGGTGCCTGGCCGCTGTAATGGTCTGGATGAGGGCGAACAAACTGAAATTAAATCCAGACAAGACAGAGGTACTCCTGGTCAGTCGCAAGGCCGAACAGGGTATAGGGTTACAGCCTGTGCTGGACGGGGTCGCACTCCCCTTGAAGGCTCAGGTTCGCAGCTTGGGTGTGACCCTGGACTCGTCGCTGAGCCTGGATCCCCAGGTTTCAGCGGTGACCAGGGGAGCATTTGCACAGCTCAGGCTCGTGCGCCAGCTGCGCCCGTATCTTGGGAAGTCTGACTTGGCCACGGTGGTACACGCTTTGGTCACATCCCGCCTCGACTACTGCAACGCTCTCTACGTGGGGCTGCCCTTGAAAACGGCCCGGAAGCTCCAGCTAGTCCAGCGCGCGGCAGCCATGTTGTTAACAGGAGCAGGGCGTAGGGAGCACACAGGCACGCCTGGCGGGGACGAGAGAGCGGGCCTTCTCGGTGGTGGCCCCCCGGCTGTGGAACGCCCTCCCTACTGAAGTTAGACAGGCGCCCTCCCTTATGGCCTTTCGTAAGAGCCTAAAAACATGGCTCTTCGAGTTGGCCTTCAACTGAGTGCTATATCTTTTGGCAATTGATGACCGGAATGGACCACGACTATGAGACTGACTATGACCCATGATATGACGAAGCGGATTTTTAGTATAAGTATATGTCAAGTAGTAGTAGCATGTTATGTACTGTTTTGATTACTGTAAATTGTCTTTTCTATGTTGTTGTTCACCGCCACGAGTCGCCCCCTGGGCTGAGAGTGGCGGTAAATAAGTGCAAGTAATAAATAAATAAATAAATAAATAAGGGAAAGGCGCGCGCCTCTGCTCTTCCCCTCTCGCCCCGCATGTGCCTTTCCTGGCGGCAGAGGCAGGAAAGGCGTGCGAGGGAGAAGAGAAAGGTGCATGCCTTTCCCTCCCCTCATGCTCCGTGCACCTCGTAGAGCGGCGAGAGGAGTGTGGGGCAGCAGCGAGGCTTGGCCATCTCCTTCTCCTCTGGGCGCTTCTTCCTTCTCCTCTCCGTTTAGACACCTCCAAATGGAGAGGAGGAGGAGGAGGAAGAAAACCCTGGAGGAGAAGGGGGGAAGACCTCGCTGCTGTTGCTGCTGTTGCTGCTGTTGCTGCTCTCTTCTCGCCCCTCTTCTTGCGAGAAGAGGAGCGTGGGGCAGCAGCAGCAGCGAGGCTTGGCCATCTCCTTCTCCTCTGGGCTCTTCTTCCTCCTTTCCATTTGGGGATCTCCAAACGGAGAGGAGGAAGACCCTGGAGGAGAAGAGGGGAAGACCTCGCTGCTGCTGTTGCCCCACTCCATGCTCTTCTCTCTGCCCTTTGAAGCCTCTGCTTCGCCTGGAAGGCTCAAAATGTTCCAGCAGCATTCTCTCCTGACGTTTCACCCACATCAGTGGCAAGCATCCTCAGAGATTGGGAGGTCTGTTGGAAACTGACTCGCCCCCATTTCCTTCTCAGCTTTGGAATTATTACTATTCTTATTATATTTTATTATATTTATTACTCTATTTACAATTATTATTTATTACGTTATTATTTTTAACATAATAATTATTTATATTTATTAGATTGTTATGTGTTATAAATGGCAGGCATCTTCAGAGGTTGGGAACTCTGTTGGAAACTTGGCAAGTGGGGTTTATATATATCCCTGTGGAATGATGTCCAGAGTGGGAAGAAGAACTCTTGCCTGCTTGAGGCAAGTGTGAGTGTTGCCATTGGCCACCTTGATTAGCACTGAATGACCTTGCAGCTGGATGCCAAGTTTTTAAACTTTGTGTTTTCTATATACATTACAAATTTACCCTTGGTTTGCTTCTGATGCAGCAAATAACCTTGCAGCTTCAAAGCCTGGCTGCTTCCTGCCCAGGGGAATCCATTGTTAAGACATATTAGCTGGCCTTGATTGACTCTTGTCTGCAAGACCATTGAATGCTAATTAAGCTGATGGGATTTGGAGTACCTTCAACTGATTCAGCTCAGACTTCCACAGACCATTAAAACTCCCATTAATGACAGATCTGAACCAAACTTGGCACACAGAACCTCCATGACCAGCAGAAAACTCTGGAGGGATTTGGGAGGAATTCACAGTAATAGGATCCTAGTGTTGCAAGAGACCTCCAAGGGCCATCCAGTCCAACCTCCTTCTGCCATAAGGGAAAAACACAATCCAAGCACTCCTAACAGATGGCCATAGAGACTCTGCTTAATAATAATACTATTATTAATAATAGTAATAGAATCATAAAGTAGGGAGACCTCCAAGGTCCATCCAATCCAACTTCCTTCTGGCATAAGCGAAAAGCACAACTGAAACACTCCTGATAGATGGCAATTTAGACTCAATAATAATAATAATAATAATAGCACCCTGGGGTAGTGTGGTGGTATGCAAAATAAAATAATGAGAAGCAGCCAGAGATTTTTTTTGTTTGACGGACATAGATTGGATTAGTATGTGTTTTGCTGCCAAATTTGGTGCCAATTCGTCCAGCGGGTTTTGAGTTATGTTAATCCCACAAACGAAAATTATATATTTATTTATATAGATAAGGTTATTCTATCTTTAGTCATCTCAGTGGACTTACTTGTTGTGGTCCAAAATATTTTATTTTCTTTGGAATTGCCATGCATTCTAGAAGAAGTCCTTGCAGAAAGGAAGCCGTTCATTCCGTAAACACAGAATATTTATTTAAGTGTGTGTGTGATGGAATGCATTGCAATTTGCAATTCCAAATAAAATAATATATATATGTATGTATGTGTATGTATATGTATGCATGTATTAAGGGCTGTTCTGTCTTCAATTGTCTCAGCGGAATTGTCATAATGCAAAGATCTTGTATTTTCTGTGAAACCTTTGTGTCATACTTGTAGATCAAAAATAACAACAAAAACTTAAAATTGTTGCCAAGTTTAATAAAATATTTGCATTTAAAAAACATTAATTTGTGTTAATTCTATGTAATGTAACTATATGAACATAATGTAAGTAACCTTCTGGTTTTAAGGTAACTCTTTATTCACCTCTACCTTTTATTTTTCAGTGATTGGTTTTTGTGGGGGGTTTTTTTTGGGGGGGGCGCCAAAATAATGTTTGCTTACCATTGAAAATTACCTAGGGCCGGCCCTGACCCTCCCCAACACAACCCAGTTTAACATCCACCTGATCAGGTTTGCGAGTTTCTCAGCAAAACATTCCTGCCAACTTCTATGAGGTGCAACCCCTCCTGTGCTAGAAGCCCATCTTCATAAAAGACCTTCTATTCTTGTTCCATTTACCCACTTGCTTCAATGTATGTCTGCTGCAGATTGTTTCTATCAGTGGATGCTTCCTGTTGGAAATCTACATTTATCCCTTCCTGGCTTGTTTTACTATTGATTCCATTGTCCCTGGCTGGCTATTGACCTTCTCAGCTGAGTTCCTCTCTTTATTAAAATGGGTCAGAGGCTGACACTGAGAAAGTAACTGGTGGAAGCCCCCACTTTTCTCATTATGTTGTAGCATTACAGACATTGTATACTTTCACTAACATGTGCAGTTTGTAGCTCTTTATTAACTTCTCTGTTTGGGGGTGTAATAAGGTCACGTTCCCAAAGTTATGTAACAAGAAAAAATGAATTTCCTTCAGTGGTGTAATCAGTAATGGTTTCAGTTAACTCAAAAGTTAATCATAAAGGGCATTTTAGAAGCATTTTGACAGGGAGTTTTCAAATTTTATGCTGTTCTGCATAACAAAAACCAGAAATACAACCTGAATCTGGAAACCTGGGATTACCTTGAAAAGGTCTCCAGGCCTGGAGCAGGTATCTAACCCCATAGCAACGATAACATAATAAGTTCCAAGAAACTATAGGCTAGTCAGCCCAACCTCAATGCCAAGAAAATATTATAATGGATTATACAGGAATCTGTGGGTTGCTGTAATGTTTTCGCTCTCTATGGTCAGGTTCCAGAAGCATTCTCTCCTGACGTTTTGCTTGCACCTATGGCAGGCATCCTCAGACGTTGTGAGGTCAAACCTCTCCCCCCCCCCCCCATTTCTCATCCTTCCCTCCCCTCTTCCCTGCACCTTCTGGAGACTCCTCCTCTCTCTCTCTCCTCAGCAATGCAACCTCCCTCCCTCCCTCCTTGCTTTCCTTTCCCTTTTCCACATACGTTCCCCTCAAGGCGGCATCTACCTTGAAAGGAGAAGCAGGAGGAGGCTGCTTCCATTTCCATTTGGAAGCTGGAAGCTGGTTTGCTCTTAAGGAAGTACTTTTTAAGCATCTGGAGAATTCCAAAGGATTTTGGAGAAGAAACACCTTTTAAAACTACTGCAGTGACAGCCTCTCCCAGTAGTAGCATTTGTTGTTATTGCTGCTGTGTGCCTTCAAGTCATTTTCAGTTTATGGTGACCCCAAGATGAATCAAACATGGTGCTTTCCTGATAAGATCTCTGCAGAGCTTGTTTGCCTTTTAGACTGAGAGGTATGATTTGCCTAAGGTCACCTAGTGGGTTTATGTGGCTATCGGGGATTTGAACCCTAGCCTCCAGAGTCATAGTCCAGTTGTTCAAACTATTGCACTACAACGTTTCATTAGCCCTTCGTCTACAGCCAATACAGTCAAGAATATCCACAGTGAATAAGAAGTATTAGGATATTCATTTAACTTGAAGGCTTAAACCACAAAGGGCATGTTTCCTTTACTGTACCTCAGCTTGTTTTTGTAACTGAAAAGGTACTGGCCAATTGATACAACCATTTTTTAGTAATAAGATGGAAAACAACATCAGAAAACCGTAACACACACACTCCTTTAGAATCCACGTCAACATAGAATCATAGAATCAAAGAGTTGGAAGAGACCTCATGGACCATCCAGTCCAACCCCCTGCCAGGAAGCAGGAATATTGCATTCAAATCACCCCTGACAAATGGAATCACCCCTGACAAATGGGGTGCAACAGAAGAGATAAAACAAAATGCAATGAAAACTAAAACTAAAGAATCAATGGGAATTCAGTCACCTATCTCTTCAAAAATGAAGGCACTGAACTAGATTTATAGCAGTGTAATCCTACAACTATTAAAATCCCATACAAAGCAAGTCTCATTGTTTTCAGTGCAACTTTCTTTCAGGCCACAAAATGCTACTAGCATGGCTTTCTGGAGCAGGTCATAACCATTCTTAGCTTGCCTCAGATTGTGCCATTCACTTCCACAGAAAATGCTATGCCAGGATCTGCAGAGGTGAAATAGAACTGGGAAGCAGCCTTTTGCAGGGAAGTGACCAGTTGCAGCACTTTTTCAAAGAGATGGTTCTGACCAGAGCTAAATATTTACGTTACTTTGTTTTGCTTTTATCAATGCTTCAGCAGTTTTAGACTTTTGTTTTCTACTTCTTGTTTAATCTTACAGCTGGATATCTTCCTTGCACAAAGAAGGCGGAGATACATAAATTTGGTTATACCTGTGTTTTAGTCATTTCACACACATCCAGCTAATTACCTTGAAAATACTTGCATTACTATTTATTTATAGCCCATGGCAGTTGCCCAGTGAAATCCAGCTTTTTTCTCCAGACAGAAATTCAATCAAGGCTGGAATACATTATGCAGGAATTTATTTTCAAATTAGCATTGATGCAAAGATCTGCAAATTAAACTGTGCCCTTGAAATGTTTAGTTTTGTGTGTTTCAGAAATAGTCTGCACAGTGCACACATTAAAAGCCTGCAGAGGCTTTCAGGGCCCTTTCCACAGAGCAGGCAAAAAGCAAAAACAAGGGGAAGAGCACTATTTTCTGGCAACAAGCTTTGTATCAGCCGCCAGCATTCTTGTCTGCAAAGGTTGCACTTGCCAATTGAATAGCAGGCTGATGAAAAGTCAAGGTCTGCATACAGCATGAGAAGTGCATGTGAAACCATTTCAAAACTGGGTATGGAAAATCACATTCTGGGTAGGAGGAATTTAGAGATCGTCTACAAAGCAAACCTACTGAATAAGGCATGCTGGCTCTTGGAGTAGGACTGGCACTAAAGATTAGCATCATTAGGCACATACCAATGCACATGACTCTACCAGGAGACCCCCTAAACTCCCTTGACTGGCTCCTTTTGCTGGCTCCACGTGCTATTTTTTTATAGTCCTGCCATCATTCAAAGTACTTTATATTTTGCAGTCTTTATAGAAACCTATAAGGATAATGGAATGCTGAGAATGGGAGATTGTGGATTTTTACCGTGAGTTTGTGGCAAGCTCACTCTGGTTCTTCAAACTAAAGTTTTCATGATTTGTAGAACAAGTGTTTAGACACTGTGGCTCACCAACATACTTATAACTATTGCCAAAATATTCTATAAAAATGATTTTGAAAGTAATATTTAATGGGAAATACTTAGATTTCTCATTCCTTCACTACATTTCTCAGTGTAGTCCTCACCCCCCCCCCCCCCTTTTCTCTTAAAGCTATATATGTGTGATAATTTGGGGAACAAGGCTTTTATTTTTCAAGAAACTTCTACAATATTTGTTACTGCATTCAGCAGGTGTCTACTTTTTCAGTATTTAGTTGCCACTCTTTTTGTATAACACACCTTTATATGCTGCCTAGCTGTTTACTGATTGGATAGCTCTCAGAATTCACACTACTATCAGTATATGCTGATAGCTGCTTGATGAAATCAGATATTTTATTGACACAATGGCAGTTATAGCTGCTTATAAATGCAGTTACCACAAAGGAAGCATGTCTGTAAAGGGTTAAAGTTAGTTTTATGGTGAGTAAATTAAAAGTGAAAATTTTGATAGAGGTGACACTTGTCTGAAGAGTAATGATGAATTCACATTAGGATCCACAGTTGATGTCATGTGCTAAACCCCTTCATTTTTGTGATCTGTCTGCTAATCAGATTGGAGACTTTCTGCGTTGAATATTCACTTTCTACAGCATTGTTGAAACAGTTTGTACTTGTTTATGCTCCAGGTTTTAGAAAATTTGATGCACACATTTTTAGTAGATGCTATTTCAAAACAGAACATTGTGTTTAAAATTATTCATAGTGTATGTTTTTTTTCTGTTTTTCATCTCTGTCTCTATCCTGAATCCATTTAGGTCTGCCTTATGGATGGGAAGAAGCCTATACAGCAGATGGAATCAAATACTTCATCAAGTGAGTATGATCATACACTGTCTGGAATTACATAGTAACACATCTGGAAAACAGCAGATAAAAACATTTAGTGTGAAAGAAAAGAAACAAAGGCTTTAAATCTTCTGGGCACTATGAGAATATGTGGGCAATAGACCTAGCCAGTGTGTTATTTTTACCCAGCCAGCAAAAGCATTCTCCAGGTGACCCATTTTCTGATTCATCACAGTTGTGCATAACTATAAGATTAGGGTGCTAAACTGAAATCTAGCTCCTTATTAAGCCGGAATACTGAGATCAATGAGATCTGTTAGTGGGCTAAAGTAATAATAATAATAACAATAATTCAGTTTTATTGCCTCGAAGGGACTCAGAGTGGATTACAGTTTATAAATATAAGGCAAACAACATACAGTACACATATAGACAGAGGTAAAGGCCTTTCCCTTTCCATCTCCAGTGTCTGGAGGTGATGCTCAACTGCCATGGGGAGGTGCTCTTGTTCCATGCCGAGGAGCCTGTTGTCCATAGACTTTCTCCAATCGTTGCCAGCATGTCTGCATAGAGCGCCCTTTTACCTCCCCGCCAAGGTGGTACCTATTGATTTACTCGCATTGCATGCTTTCGAACTCCTAGATAGGTAGAAGCTAGAGCTGACAGCCAGGAGCTAATCCTGACTCGCAACTTCAAACTGCTAACCCTCTGGTCAGCAGATTTCCTGCAGCTAGTAGTTTTAACCACTGCGCTACCACGTCCCCTACAATATATTATTTTGACATGCCATTCTATGTCCAATCAAATAATGTATTGCTTGCTACTAAGCTTCATTTTCTTTAAACTGTAGGTTAGTATACAAACTCATATAGTTTTCTCTTGATTGACATTCCTATAACTCTAACCCTAGTCCATTTAAATGATGAATTTGGAGATGACAGCCAGGCATCAAACCAGGAAGAAAAAGGTTCCCCAGCAGTGACAAAGAGCACTTATAAAACCAGTGTTGGCATGGCCTGAATGGTTTTGCTCCCACTTACAACACCTGAGAGCCCCAGTTCTGCAGCAAGAAAAACCCAATGCCCAGATTGTGACTCTGATACAGGTCACTGTGAGCCCATACCCTCTTTCAGATGTGATTCCTGGCTATGCAAAGAATTGCAAGAAGAAGAATACTGTAGGGTGCTCCAGAATTTTCTCCCAGAAATACCAGCCAGTTTACCAGCTGGTTGGATTTCTGGGAGTTGAAGGCCAAAACATCAGGGGACCCACAGGTGGGGAACCACTGCTTTATGCTTTCATTCACTTATGATCAGTCCAGCAACCTTTGCAATACTGCCAATGGTTCTCAGTTTTCAGCCTTCCACAATATTGGTGGGCAAAGCAGTAAATAATACCCCAAATAATACTCCACTTTGGCAGAAAAAATGAAATGCAAAGATACAGAATGGGTGACGCCTGGCTCGAGAGCAGTACGTGTGAAAAAGATCTTGGAGTCCTCGTGGACAACAAGTTAAACATGAGCCAACAATGTGATATGGCGGCAAAAAAAGCCAATGGGATTTTGGCCTGCATCAATAGGAGCATAGTGTCTAGATCTAAGGAAGTAATGCTACCCCTCTATTCTGCTTTGGTTAGACCACATCTGGAATATTGTGTCCAATTCTGGGCACCACAATTCAAGAGAGATATTGACAAGCTGGAATGTGTCCAGAGGAGGGCGACTAAAATGATCAAGGGTCTGGAGAACAAGCCCTATGAGGAGCGGCTCAGGGAACTGGGCATGCTTAGCCTGAAGAAGAGAAGGCTGAGAGGAGATATGATAGCCATGTATAAATATGTGAGAGGAAGCCACAGGGAGGAGGGAGCAAGCTTGTTTTCTGCTTCCTTGGAGACTAGGACGCGGAACAATGGCTTCAAACTACAAGAGAGGAGATTCCATCTGAACATTAGGAAGAACTTTCTGACTGTGAGAGCCGTTCAGCAGTGGAACTCTCTGCCCCGGAGTGTGGTGGAGGCTCCTTCTTTGGAAGCTTTTAAGCAGAGGCTGGATGGCCATTTGTCAGGGGTGATTTGAATGCAATATTCCTGCTTCTTGGCAGGGGGTTGGACTGGATGGCCCATGAGGTCTCTTCCAACTCTTTGATTCTATGATTCTATGATTCTATGAAATAATGGAATTGGAATCTGATATTTCCTCTAAAAGAAACACTTTTACACTCCTGGAGAAATTTGCTTCCATTGCAGGCTAGTTTTATGCTACAATCTATATAAAATAGGTAAAATGTCTTCTGTAGCAGGATGCCAGTTCAGAATCTTTTTCAGCCAAGTGAATTGTCCACCTTAATATACATCCATGTTTTCACAAAGACCATAACCATTCCTCCCTCTTACAAGCTTAGGAGACAGTAGGCTTCAAAGTAGCATGAGGTAGTTCCTCAGCATGCACTATGATTAGAGAAAAGAAGCCGATGAAAACCAAAAGTATTGGAAGACTCTAATCCAGTGGTTCCCAACACTTGGTCCTCCAGATGTTTTGAACTTCAGCTCCCATAATTCCTAACAACTGGTAAGATGGCTGGTATCTCTGGAAGTTGCAGTCCAAAACACCCGGAGAACCAAAGGTTGGCAACTACTGCTCTAATCAAAGATGGCAGGAAGCATACAATTTAGTGTTGGTAAAAACGTAATAATATAAACTAAATATTTGACAGCTTACTGCCCTTACATAGACTTCTCTTGAAATTGCCATCTACAGCAGTCCCTTCCCGCCTCTATCACCGTAGCACTCTGAACACAATAACTCATCTCTTGGAAAACTATTAGGAATCCCCAAATAAGGCTACTGAAAAATAAAGGCCTGAAGATCTATTATGGTCAGCCTGAGCTACCATCATTGGGCCAGATGGATCAAAAGTGTGACTGAGTATAAGACAGCATCTTACGCATTTAGTATTAAGCCATGGTCCTAGTTTTCAAGGAGGAGCTGTGGCATCTGAATACTGTAAAAGTTAACCTTTTCTTTGAAGCGGTTATAACATAAGGTCTTTGATTCCCTGAAGTAAAGCTCAGGGTATGGCACAGAGTCACATGTACAAATGATGAACGCAACATTTGCTGTAATGAAATATATATCGTTTCGGCATGTTATTCCATGATGATAATGTCAATAATTGTGTTTGGTTCTGCTATTCAAACATGACTTGCTGCCATCATCCTATGTGTGTGCATGTGCATAAACACACATACATACCCTTCCAAAGCAATTCACTTCACCTCATTGACCATTGGCCCTCATCATGAATCTTGCAAAGACAGTTGTGGAATCCTAACATGGGACACATTTGTTGTTGTTCTTTCTGTTGCTGTGTGCCTTCATGCCTTTTTTGACTTATGGAGACCCTAAGGTGACCCTAACATGGGATTTTCATGCTGAAAGTATGTGATGTGCCTTAGGCTACCCAGGGACTTCTCGTGGCCAGGTTGAGAATGAAATCTTGGTTTCCAGAATCATAGCCCAACATTCAAATCATTATACCATGCTGATTCTCTTGAGCATTTCAGTTGTGTTAAAATATCTTCTCTTGATATATCTCTGGAATAAATTATGTATTGATCAGCTTCTTATCTTTTTTATTTGCTTATATCTACAGACTGGTACCATATCTGATCATGCCTTTTCCAACTTGAATTTTTCTATTCATCAGCTTTGGTAGAAAAATTACTTCCCATGTAGTTTGTCCAATTTTCAAATTAATAATAAGGAGAAATTGAAATTCATTACTTGCATGGATGATAGCCAGGAACCAGCTGTTAATAAGTTTGTCTTTTTGCTTAAATACCAAATGGAAGTATTGATTTCAGTTCACTTAGTCATGTGTTTCTCTATAAATATAACACTTGTCCCCACTCACATATAAAATGAGGCATCTTGTTCAGTCTATTGAAAAGGGCAAGCTTTCTGAGCCTGAAACAGAGGAGATTTCTTCTAATAAGGAACATCTGCCAGCAGTATAAGGAACAATATTTTTTTCCCGTAAATAAAGAATTTCCCTTATAATAAAGGATACTTCCAGGAGATATTTTTTGGTGAGGAAGCGACACACTAAACTCTATATCTGATTGTATCTGTGTGTGTCCACATGTGTGCATACTGTTATTCATGTTAAATAGTGATCCCTCACTTCAAATGTATAATAGAAAACATCTCATCAAAGTGAAAAGGTTAAGGATGGAAATTTGCATGTATGATGAAAAGTCATCTGTAGTTGGCAAAAGAGCAACATGATATATGAAAACAAATCACTTTCTAAGTTCCTTCTTGGGACTTCAAGCAGAGACGACATAGAGAAGACATTGTCATTACACACTATTTTGAAACACAATGTCACATTTCACAAAACATGAAAAGGAATAATTCTCTGGAGAGAAGGGTGTTTCTTTTATTTGCAAAGATAAATCCCATTTCCTCATTTATTCTTTAGGCCTGTAGTAATTAAAAGTTTTTCTTAAACATTTTCATTTTAAAGAGATAAATCCTCAAATAATTGTATAGATGCAAACCCTCTTGAAATGAATGTAATAGACTTGAGAGAGATCTGGTATTTGTTGGCAGACACCCTTTTAAAGTTAAGAATTTGGAGAATAGTCTTGTGTCAAGAATTTCAAGAATCCACAGTGTTTTGTGTCATTTGAGCATTAATGAATACAGTTCTGGAGACCAAGTTTCAAATCCCCACTAAGCCATAGAAATCAATTGGGTAACCTTGGACAAAACACACACTCTCAACCTCAGACAAAGCCAATGGCAAGCCCTCTGAACAATTCTTCCCAAGAAAACCTTGTGACAGGGCTGCCATATAGTCACTGCAAGATGGAAATTACTTGAAGGCACACAATAATAACAAGTTTCTTGAAAAGGATACCATGGGGGTGCTATCCGGAGTCTTCAGTTGTGGAAGTCACACAAGGAAGAAGATGGACAGTTGGGAATCTGACTGACGAAAGAAATCTATTTTTTCTGATTGATATCTACTCAGAAAAAGGGTTCAACTAAGTACTCTACATCTTGCCTGGTGCAGTGAATGAAAATGTCATTTTACTTCATTTCTGAAAATTTGCCCAAATATGCAACCATATATTCAGGGTAGAAAGGCTTTGTGCTTAACATTTTTGAGTACAGGGAAAAAAATGAGTACACGGTTATATCTGGCTCCTGATTTCCTTTGTGTGAGCAAAGAGCAAGTGTAAC
The DNA here is from genome assembly GCF_037176765.1 of Anolis sagrei. Lineage (NCBI taxonomy): Eukaryota > Metazoa > Chordata > Lepidosauria > Squamata > Anolidae > Anolis > Anolis sagrei. The sequence goes on from NC_090022.1 coordinate 143,075,783, forward strand.
TGAACTGACTTGCTTTATATATTTAATTTGCATGGCCTGAAGCATGACTGCCTTGAATTGTCTAGTTATCCTTTTGTGCTGCCATTTCTTGTGCTGTACTTTTTGCTTTGGTTGCTGTTTGGATTTGTGTGTTTGAATTGCACCATGGTAACGAAACATGTAGAGGAGAGGTCCATTCCGCCTTTGCCAGTATTGTACATTGCAGAGTAACATTTCAAAGACAATAAACACATCAGCAGTATGTAATCTGTAGCATAAACTAGGCAGGCTGTGGGAGAGATTTCACAGGTATCGGGCTAGACTGCCAGCCCTGTAACATCTTCACCAAAACACTGAAATCCTTGGGATTGTAGTCATAACCCCGAAGCATCCCTGTTTGGTTGCTCCTCTTCTGTATCCAGATGTAACAGAATAAATTTACTCTTGTTGAGTGAGGAGGAAACTCCAGCGAATTGAGCTTTGGGAAGCTGACTAGTCTTTCTGGGTTAAAGATGTTCACTCATTTTTATTAGGGGGCTAAAACCCAGGGCTTTCGTTTGAGATTCTGCTTACATGTGGCATCCATCTGTACATATTGGTTCCACAAAAATCCTTGCTGCCACATGTCTGCTTTCTGCTTGCATCACACACTGCTCTGGACACCAGAAACTAAGGAACTGATAACAGAAGTTGGTCTTTTGCTCTACTTGAAATATCTAATGATGCTTTTTGAATGTTGCTCAGAAATTCTTCAGGGGTCATCATTATGTGACTGTGTGCCATGATAGGACTGTTATGGTTCAAGGTTGATCCTCTCCCAGAAGAAAGACTAAGGGGTTTCCTCTGATTCTTGACAGTCCATCCTGGATAAGGCTGCTCTTTCTGTGAACAGCCTAAATTCATAGCCAATTTCAGATTTTGCATTTAACCTAAATAAGCAGGAAATGCCAAAAGGTGATAATGGGAAGTGTTCCTATTCAGTGTTCCATGACTTTCCTGGGGTATTTCATTCCACCAGCAGGCACCCTAAAAAGGTAGACAGTATTGTGTAGAGGCTAAACATATGCAATCCTCATTGGATTGTTTTGAAATTTCTCACTCTTTATCTTGTACTTCATAAGTCAGGATTCTCCCCAAAGTATTGATACCTAACCCATGCATTTGGATGGGTCTGTTTTGCACACTTACACAGACATTCAGGTGTGAATGTGTCCTAATTTGATTTCAGTCCTTCAAGTGTCTTTCCTTTGAGAACAAGTTTACACAGATGGAAAAGTGTTTTTAGGACACATCTAGTTGTATCAGGCTCCCCGCCAACTATGGGCCAAATTAGATAAGACATCATTCATGCAAATTGAATTGTTTCTATAAAGTAAGTATCACAATTCAAATAGGAGTCCTAGAAGTCTGGGTGTTTCCATTCTTGATCAAACATGCTGCATGATGTTTGTTATTGCCTTGAAAGAGAAGCTACTGTGGACACAACCTGGTGTGTCAAGTTCTCTATCAACATTCTTAGGATCTTTAGCAGTGTTTCCAGTGTAAAGTAGTGTTGCCAGGTCAAAGAAGATACAGGGCTCAAAAATTTGTTTCTCTCATCCATCAGGAAGATCTGGCTGTTTAAGCAAAGTTTTTTTGTAGAAGGAGAAGCCTTGTTTGGGAGGTTCGGGATAGGCAAGGTCGATCTGGGGCCTGCAGATACTGAACTACCTGGGTAAATACTGCCATATAGAGTTCAATGATTCACAATAAGAGGTGATCCAGAGGTTTCCAGCTAGAACTCTGCCAACTCATAACACCCTTTGTTTCAATAGGAATTCTCTATTCAGTGCTAGAAAATTTTGCATTGCATATTTGCATTGCACTTGGTAGAAGGCACAGTGTGGATGCCGCATCAATCTGGCTCTCATTAGAGCCAACCAGAATAAGAAATTTTGAGAAATGCTGGGATTTGCATTCTAGCAATATTCAGCAGACCATTCTTTCCACCTTCTCTAAGGCTCTGAGATAACTTTAAAATGATGGCTTGTATCCATCTGCTTCCCAGGCAAAGTAAGCACCAATACTGGTGTGTCCTGTTAGAGGGCTAACAGCTGCTCAAGTATACCAACACTGGCTGTGTAGTGCTATACATATTGCACTGGGCTATATTCACTCTCTGAAATGCAGGAGGTAAGCATAAGACAAATGGAATATAAATAGATTCATCTTTAAAAAGGAATGAGATTGTTTCCGCTAATATTAGGATGTCTGTTAAGGAAATCTGGTACCATAATCTTTTCATAATTACCCAGGAGGTAAGGATGTCAGCTGATATGTTTCCAATCCATCTTCCAAGATGTTCATTTCTATCTGCCAAGTGTTTACCCTGTTCAAATCAAGAAGTAGCATAGGTTGGCCATCATCCCTTAGAACCGGTCAGCCGTGACCCAGATTTCTAAAGAAATCTGTTGTCCAGTTATAAAGGTATCCTTTCTCTGAAAGAAAACATACTTGGAAGCTTCTAATCAGATGATCCCATTCAGAAGGCTTTAATGTAGCCATTGTGTGTTTAAACAGGGATTAGTGGAATAGTTGGTACTTAACAGCACTACTGCTAATACTGTAACCCTCTTGTATTGCTTAGCTATGGATTTCAATCCTTCCTTTTGCTGTTGGGTATTTGAAGTTGCTGCAGCCATGAGAGCATTAGAACCATTCCACCATTGGTGTCTCTCCGTGGCAAAAAATTAGATATAGGAGTTTGCATTGGTAGTCATGACAAATGGGAGTAACTGGAGGATGTTGGATTGAATTATGTAGTCATTAACCACAGACAACCCTCTCTCACCCGAAATACGTGAAGCCTTTGGGTGATGCATATATGCTTTTCACAGCTCCCGTGTGGCTCTTGTCACCTGAATCAATGGCTGAATGTTTAGCAGGATGGATGATTAAACGCGCATATAATGAGACATCATGAAGGAACTCATACATTACACTAAAGGATTTAAACATTCACTGCAGTGATTTATTGTTTTATCAGCTCAGGTTCGTAGGGATCAGAAATGTTTTCCCAATCAGGATGTCTTTGTATAAATGTTTTATTCCTCTGTGATATTCACAGAAATGAGTTCCACTGTAGCCTGAAACACAAGCCAGCTGGTTAAATTCCTTCTAAGACTTTGATTCCTCACAGAGTGCTTCATCCTGCCACACTAGCCTCCTTCATGCTGTATGTGCTTCAAGTTCCCTACTGAGTTATGGCAACCTCACAGATTTCATAAAATTTTCTTAGGCAAGGAATAGTTAAGGTTTATGTTCAGTTGCCATGTGTGTGGAGTACTTACTCCATTCAATTCACAACTGTTTGAATAGAAACAAACTGTCAAACTACTCAGCAAAACACTTTGCATTCTAAAGAGTTTGTTGCCTACAATAAACCAAATACCATTCTCTTAAATGCTATACATTCCTAATTTAAATCCACCTACAGAGTTCCCTTTCAATCTAAAGCTGAAAAGGTTAGACAGATTCAGGGCCCTTCCACACTATCTCTGTATCCCAGGATCTGATCCCAGATTATCTGTTTATCCCAAGTATTCTGATAGTGGAGACTCATATATTCCAGTTTAAAGCAGATAATGTGGAAAAGTCCTCAGATGCAGTAGATTATCAGAGGCAAGATTTAGAAAATTATACATTTCTAAGTACAACATGTGTTTTAATAGCACTGTGGAGCAAGCTTTTAAGCAGCCATCACATGGCTCCTTCAAACTATAGGAAAGGAGATTCCACCTTAACATTAGGAAGAACTTCCTGACTGTGAGAGCTGTTCAGCAGTGGAACTCTCTGCCCTAGACAGTGATGGAGCCTTCTTCTTTGAAGGCTTTTAAACAGAGGCTGTTGGGGGTGCTTTGAATACAATTTTCCTGCTTCTTGGCAGAGGGTTGGACTGGGTGGCCCACAAGGTCTCTTCCAACTCTGTGATTCTATGATTCCTGGTTTCACTCCATCCATTTTTCACCATATAAACAATCAAATTGGCATACTGTCCAAGTGGGTTAAGTCAACAAAAGAAAGATTGTAGAGACCTTACATATGTCTTACATATAAGTAGCATGGAGTCATATTCAATCTGTTATCTCTTTTAATACTGTCTCCCATTATTTTTCATGTCACCTCACTTCCATGTTCACTTAACATGATGAATTCAACAAATAGAAATAGCCGTGTCATAAGAAACTTGGCTTTTTAAATAATGGCACCAAGACTCTCCCTCTCATCATGGTCATTGGAAGTTTCTAGATGCTGCCATTACCCAAAAGTAACTTTTTCAATCGCTTCCTATGAGTGGTGGGGCTCAGAATAAGCAAGGTATGTGTCTCATTTAGACAGGTCACAAAACCTAGCTTTTCTTAATGCAGAATTTGATACGTAAATGAATAATGTATGGCCCCAATTGTCACAGTAGATATTTTAAAAGCAACTCAAAATATATGTCAGCTTGAATGGAGACAGAAGCATAAGGCAAGAGTGGCCATGCCAGCAAGTTCCAGAACAACTCACTCCAGGCAGTGTCTTCTGTCCTCCCACCTCATTTCAGCTTTGCCATATTGCAGCTCAGCATCATGAAACTAATTCTTAAAATGTAGGTAAGGTCTTGCTTCCCTCCCACACCCACCCACTGCCTGCATATGTGTAAAATTTCCAAGGATTTTACCCCTACCCAATTGACTGCTACCTGCTGTACTGTGTATATATTCAAAAGCAAATTCCATCTCTTTCGGATACATTATGTACTAGTAAAGGTAGTTAAGAATGTTTTAGATTGAGGAATATTCCTGGAAGCCCTGATTTAGAGTCAGAGTTTTTATGACTTAGTTCTCTTACAGAAGTGTATACTCTCCTCCCCTGAGCAAGTAGGGATTGAGTCTCTGATTCATCTTGTCCCTAATATTTTAAAGTCTTTCTACATACATGCACATTTTATCTTTTCATTGTAGTCCTCCTGTGTTTTCTCAGGGGTCTTGCCACCTTTTTTCTCCTACACTCAAAAATAAAAAAGAGGGAAGGAAGGAGGGAAGGAAGGAAGGAAGGAGGGAAGGAGGGGGGGATTGCTGCACAGCATCTTTTGATTGGCAGTGCCAGGATTCTAGTGCATGGGACTTAAAAGACATTGGATGGATTGGATTGTAGCATGCCTCCCAAATATTCTAATTTTGTAGATATGGTCCATATTGATCCTCTATTCCACTTTCTTCAGCTGCTTTTAAAATGTGTCAGTTCTTCTTCTTTCATTCTTCCTTTTTCTCCTAAGCTTGCTTCAATTTCTTCAAACTAGTTCCAAAGTGCAGAAGTCATTTGCACTAAGTTTACTCATCAGTGAGGAGGAAATAGGGCAACATTTTGCCTTTTTCTGCAGGCCCATGTAAAAGTAAACAACTACAATCTCTCTTCTTAGCTTGTGCATTTTCCTTAACTAATACCTTGTGCAATCTTGACCCCATTCTTGTGATGCTTGGCTACACATGTCCCAGTTTTCATCTGTGAAATGGAGAACAGCATAAAACAGGTGGCTTCAATAAGATAACCAAAGCAAAACATAAAGCCATCTTAATCACAGATGAAATGCTATACCAGTGTGGATAAGCAGTATAACAGTACCAATATGACCACCTTTTTTATAGCAGTCACACCAACCAAATCCTGGAACCACAGGGCTTTTCTTTGCTCTCATTCCTTCTGGTGCTTCCGCTAGCTCAGTGGTTCCCAGCCTTTTTTTTTTTTTTTTTTTTTACCAGGGACCACTTGATCAGAGGCCACTTTGATCAGGGACCACTCTTCAACATTAGTACCAAAAGGGTTACAAATCAGTTTTGGTGAACTTTAGATTTGGTTTTGGGGTGCCGATTCAGAAAATTGCATTGGATAGACCACATCAGCTCTAGTTTCTGATACAGAACATATGCCATGGTTAGTGACAGGGAAGGAGTGGCAGGCAGTGTGAAAGGAATATAAATAAAATAAATAAAGAGAAAGGATGCTTGTGGACTGGATTTTTGTCTTCTTGGCCCACTGGTGGTCCGTGACCCACAGGTTAAGAATCACTGCTCTAGCTGCGTATGTTTCCATCCCATTCCCCACAGTAGATTGGGCTGATGGCACCATTATACTTTTGATGTCTTGCTTTTACATCTCATCCTTGCATGTTTGCTTTACTGCTTTGGAGATTCCTTGTTCATCGCCAACTCCTTTCTACAGCATTATGTCTTTTCCCTGTGGCTCCTGATATTGTAAACCACTCCAGGCGCATGCACCAAAACAAATAGGCAAATGAGTGAGACAAGTTTTGCCGATAGTCTTTTTTCCCTCCAACAGGTTGGGTTTTTTTTAATGCAATATTTTCCTGTGACCTCAGGCCAGTTGGCCATCAAATAAACAAAAGTTATTAAAAGAAATGTTGACGTTTATGGTTGAACCATCTGGTTTTGATTGTAAAAATAAGTCATTTCCCAAGCTGTCAGCATGTTCTGAATCCCTTCAGCTGCTCCTGGAAGAGATTTACTGTACTTGCTTCAGTTTTTCTTCTTCTGTTTTCTTTGGATCCTGCTTTCCCTGCAAAGCCGAAAAGCAGAAGCATGGTAATGCAGAGGAAAGTGGTTTAATCCCAAGGGATAACACCATGGGTGTTTGATGGTCTTGAAAAACAGTGCAGCGTTTATTACTTTTGGATTTCATCCTTTTTCCCTAAAGGGATTAGAGCTCAAGTAATATAGACGCTGCACAGCACTAGATATATTTGGGTGAGGGTAATTTCTCAATGTTACTCTATTGCTTTTACAGATGAGCAAGATGCTCATAAATGAGCAAGCGCTTCCATACTCAACATCCTAATCACCATATCCAATGCTTTCCAGTCAGTACAGATATGAAGCATGTGACCTACATTTAAACCTTTCACATTGAAATCAATACAACTTCAAAATCCTTAATGTGAACTGAAGCATGTTCCCTTTTCAGTGGTTAAACCTGGCATGGGCAAACTTCAGCCCTCCAGGTGTTTTGGACTTCAACTCTCAGAAGTCCCAGCCAGCTTACCGGCTGTTAGGAATTGTGGGAGTTTAAGTTCAAAACACCTGGAGAGCTGAAGTTTGCCCATGTCTGGGTTAGACCATAGCTCTCAGAGTCCTGCAGTCAGCATGATCTCTGGAAATTGTGCTCCAGAAAACAAAACCATGTTCTTGTCCATTTCTGTAACACTCCCATTCCTCCAGATGTTCAGAGCACTTTATATACATTAGTTTAGGAGTCATAACAGCAAAGAACACAATTATGCCAATATTTCAAGCTCTGGTCTAAGGTCTCTTGTTGTCTTTGTTAGGACTAACCTAACAATCTTTTATTTGAACACAAATCCTGTCCTCCAAACTGCAAGTGTCAGTTAACTTCTACAATTGGTTCTAGGCCAGAATTTCATTTATAGTATTTGGTAGAAGTTGACATCCTGTTTCCATCCATCTTCAAACTTGAGCAATGCGGAAAACAGCAGCCTATGCATAGGTGTTTTTTTTGGGGGGGGGGGGCTGTAGCAACTTTTCTGTGGGGGATTTTGAAGGTCAGACTGGAGAGAGAAACTCCATTCATGTTCCACCCAACCCAAGCTTGACTCTTGGGCTCAGCTGTTTTGTGGGTATCAACTAAGAACTTTTTACATCTCCCCTCCTTTGTGCAGGAATATAAAAGATGATCAAAGACAGATTCCTGAATAAATCTCTGGGTGATGCCATCTAAATTATAGGGGGAACTAATCCTCCCCAAATGTGCTAGCCAAATTTGCATGGGCTTTTGGTGCTACTGTTATCATTGAGAACCAAGCTTATGTGCAACCTTTGTCCAGCAATGCTTGTTTGAAATGCTGATAATATAGTCCATCTCTGAAAACCTCTGTATGCCAAGCTGATTTTTGACTGAAATCTCCCTTTTCACATAAAATAATTCAGCTATAGCCTTCATGGCACTCTATGTCCCCAATCAGTTGTTAGTCCCCAAATGGAGTCACTTAAAGAGGTCCCATTGTTTCAATAGTTTACTTTAATTGGTACTATAAATCAGAATTTAGTTCTATGAGCCTAGAGATGTTTTTATGTATAGACAGGTTGGAGCCCAGTGCCCGTGTTTTACATTGGTACAGCCCAATTAAAAGGTAAAGGTTTCCCTTGACATGAAGTCTAGTCATGTCCGACTTGGGAGAGGGGGGTGGTGGAGCTTATCTCCATTTCTAAGCTGAAGAGCCAGTGGGGTCCAAAGATGCCTCCAAGGTCATGTGGCCGGGCATGACTGCATGGAGTGCCATTACTTTCCCACCAAAGTGGTGCCTATTGATCTCACATTTGCATGTTTTTGCACTACAAGCTTGGCAGGAGCTGGCGATAACAGCAGAAGCTCACCCCACTCCCTGAATTCAAACCGCTAACCTTTCAGTCAGCAAGTTCAGCAGCTCAGCGGTTTAACCCTCTACGCCGCCAGGGGCTCCACAGCCCAATGAGATCTGAATAATACAATTTCACAGATTGTCTAGCTCAGTGGTTCTCAACCTGTGGGTCCCCAGATGTTTTGGCCTTCAACTCCCAGAAATCCTAACAGCTGGTAAACTTGCTGGGATTTCTGGGAGTTGTAGGCCAAAACACCTGGGGACCCACAGGTTGAGAACCACTGGTCTAGCTTGTTTCTGGATCCGAAATGGGAGCCATTAAGCCCATGCTGTTAGACCGCAATTCCCATTAACCCTAGCTGGTATAGTCGATGGGAAGGAACACTGGGATTGCAACCCAACATCATATAGAGAGTTATATGATTCCCTCTCCTGTTGTGACATCTGTATCCTTGTCCCAGCCTAAACCAATTGCAACATTTGTTGAATGATAAGTCAGCATACAAGTAAATCTCTTTGCTTCAGTAGACTAGCAGTAGGATTTAAACCTAAAATTTAGGAGTGGTGTGATTTCCCAGCTTTGGTTTGTTGTTGGAGAGCAGATTTCAGTTTATATCACACTCTAATAGCTTGTGTTGTGGTGTTCAGGGAGATGCAAACAGGCGGGGGTTTTCTCAAGCACTAATGCATTAACGCTCGGCTGTAGTTAAGTGTTTACAAGGAAACCCAGTGTCAAGTGTACAAAAGGTTAATAGTCTTGTGAATTACTATTGCTAGCTAGAGTGGATTTCAGGATTTGTGCATTAGGAGAAAAAAAAATCTGCTTCCATGAATATCCTCCCCCTCAAACACATACACCTGAACTAGATTCTGCCTTAGCTAAAAGTCTGTGCAGTCTTGTCTTATTCGTTAGTCTTTCCACAAAACTCAGAACTTTTTGCATGGCTGACAAAATACACGTTGCACAATATATAGACATCTCTTTAGCCTTATTCTCATATTAGCTTTTACTTGAAAAGTCAACCTGCTGTGATTTTTCTTCATGTTGAACATACACTCTAAACTGTGTGTTTTTCAGCTATGGCAGAATCTAGTTTTTCAGCTTTTAACCATGAAGTCTGAAATATTGCCTTTAACCTTGTATTTGTCAGATTCTGGCCCTGAATCCTACCTTTGTCACCCCCAGGCTACTCTGCTCTCCCCCAAAATATGGCCCTCTTTACATTATAGATATGGCTTGGGCACATATATTTAAGAAAAGTAATTGACAAATAGTTGCATCGGAACAATCTGACATGTCAAAATGTTTATGGGTATCTTATTTCAGAGCCAGTGGTTTAAAAGTTTTAATCGTCCTGACCAGCTGTATAAATCAGGCACTTTTGCTCAAGGCTATATCATTTTCTCTCAGTACAGGCCTTTACTAATAAGCCTACGTTTGGCATTATTTCGTACGGACCGATGTCAGCAAATATCTGATAATGCTCAGAATCATTTTAATGCCCAGATAATTATGTGTTTGGGAAAACTCAGTTATCTGAATGCTGGAATTGATATGTTAAATCAAGTACTCTCATTTAACTTTTCAGGAGTGACATTGTCATACATTCAGAATGTCTGTTGTAATTATTTTCTTCTATGAGTAATGAAATATCTATCTTCTTTCTTTACTGAAGATAGAAAGAAGTGATGATCTGCTATTCTGGCAGCAAAAAATTCCTCTGGACTTATAATGAATTAGCATCTTTCTTTAAAAAAAATAGTAATTTGGAAAAGCCACTAGAGCTTTCGTGAAATCCTACAGGTAGTTTTCTTGGTTGGTCTGTTGGCAGAACTGGCCAAATTAATTCTTTCCCACAAGAATTATTTGCCAAGGAACATTGCTGTAAATCTGAAAAATGAAAGTGTTTCCCTTGCTTCCTTGTGTGGGACAATAGGTAGGGATATTAACAATGTTTTTCATTTTGTATTTTAATGAAGATTTGCCTAACTGGCATTCCCCAAGCCTTCTTAAAAACTGGAATACTGTTGTGCAGTAATTAATCCAGTTTTCTGAATTTTGCCATTCAGTTTGCAAATTAAAAATGTGTGCCACTCCTGGGTGTAACATAGGAAAGTATACACAAAAATGTATATGTAAAACCTTTTAAAGACATTTCTTCTGGCAGGCTTACCGGGTTATTAACTGTGAATGTTAAACTCATATCCTTTGTTGATGTCTGTTTTGTGTTCTTCAATATGTATTTTATAGAAATGCAGGTTTAATGTGGATCTTTTATAGAAATATGTATATTGAATTTTTTGCAATGTTTGTGTTTTTTTAATTGTGTTGTAAGGAGCCCCCGGTGGTGCTGTGGGTTAAACCCTTGTGCTAGCAGGACTGAAGACCGACAGGTCAGAGATTAGAATTTGGGGATAGTGTGTGTGAGCTCCCTCTGTCAGCTCCAGCTCCCCATGCAGGGATATGAGATGGTAAAACATCAAAACATCTGGACATTCCCCGGGCAACGTCCTTGCAGACAGCCAATTCTCTCACACCAGAAGTGACTTGCAGTTTCACAAGTCACTCCTGACATACACAAAAAATTGTGTTGTAACCTGCCTCGAGCCGCAGAGAGGCGGGTAAGAAATAAAATTATTATTATATCAGAAAGAGCTAAATCAAGGGAGAGTAGAGTGAAGATCAGGAGCTAGTGGTAGAGCTCTCAAAGATTTGAAGTGGGTCAAGCATGTGCTTCTTTCTGATTATGGATAGTACATGAAAACTGTCACACATGTGACCTAGCTTAGTCAAGATGGCAGAAATTATTAATGAGGGAGAACAGATAAACCAGAATATCCTGCAACAGTTTGCTTTTTGTATAGGCCTGCTGGGAAAGGCAAGGCCCCTTCATTCCTCTCCTTCAGATTCAGTTTGCAGCAGTTTATGTAAAGTGAGGACAAAAGGGAAAGTTAGAGGAGGCAAGAGAAACTGGGATTTTGTTTTAAAGCATCTGAAAATGGGTTAGAGGGGATTAACTGGGAATGTCCCTGCTACATTGGGACAATTGGACAATTTAATAGTGGCAAAAACTGAATGTTAAAAAAAAACTGCCATTATTGCCTTTGTGCTCCTTCCTTCTTACTTTCAGTGTTGGTCACTTGTAAAATGTAGTGAGTATTGGCTGCCTTTGATCAGAACTTTGTGCTACATATCTCTTTGTGACAATCTCATGTTAGAAAACCTGATATTTAGGAACTCAGATCTAGATTTGAATTTGGCTATACTGCACAATGTATATTGCATGTATTAAATAATTCATTTTGCTACTCCTTCACTTCCATTATGCATTTGGCTCTGGGTAATGGATCTTGACATCCTGTTCGAAACAAAGTCGACCATACCACCCCAAAGACAAATATATCTTTGTCTTTAGTTTGATCCAGAGGACTTTGAACAAATTCTGTCAGTGGAAGTAGTATAAATCTGGAATCCCAGGTCTTTCATTGAAGGTTCTGTTTTTATCCTTTAATGGAAGACCTGGGATTTCAGATTTCAGGACAAAATTCTCTTCTCAAGTCTGGAGAGCAATGGGGAGGAATATTAGAGTGAGGGCATTGCCTTGAAAAGTGCATGTACTGTACAAATACTTTCTTTACTTGTAGACTCAATGTTTTTTCATTTGAATTGAGCAACCCTTTGTAATATGATCTGGATAACATCACAAGGGCCCACATCATGTGACATCACAAAGAGGGTCTTCCTAGATTCCAGATGTTGGCCTTGAAATTTCAGAGCCTGGATAAGTCTTGACTTGACAGTCTTTTATAAGACAGATTTCTATGTTCATAACAGAGAGTCCTGATTAGATGTACCCTTAGAAGGAGGAGGAGGAGTTGAGTGCTTCCTCTGTTACTGTCCCATCCCGCCCCATCTATCCTGACTGGCATTCCTCCCATGCGAGTCAAGAGAGGATGAATTTCCAATATGAGAATGTTCCCCAGAACAGCAAATCTGGGATTATCTCATCCCGGTGATTATGTCAAAGCTCTTTAGCCACATCACTCTCCAGGACCTATAAATAAGTGGCAGGGCAGGTCCTAATCATTCCAAACACAAATCGTCTGTGTAGGCATTGTGTGCCCGGGATTATGATGCTGTATGGACTCAGTGTTTATTTTTAAGCATTTGATTTCTAATTAGGGGTCATGGTCAAAGTTGAAGAGGCAAATATACCCTTCTGCCTCTAGTCTACAGCTATGTGAAGCTGTAGTGCCATGTGAAGAAGGGCCGGTGCTTCATTTCCTCTGACTCCAGAGAAAGCTAGTGAGAATTATTATTGCCAGACAGATGACAATACTGTGATAAATGGGCTTGGTATAAATCACCTTCTCAAGTTTCTATGATCTTAAGCTCCATTGAAGATGTCTTGCCCATGTCTTGAGATTGCCTAGAGCACAGGTTTCCTTCATGATGACGTTATTCTTCCATGTATAGACAGTGGTGTTTACAGAAATTTGTACTAGTCTCCATAGCCACACATAACTTACATTTTCGGTGTAAATAATCCCATCTCTATTTGAAAGAAGATATACTTCTTGACTCCCTTGATCATCAAGTCCTGCTTTGCATAAGCAACCAGCTGAATGGCCATTTACAAAACGGGGTCCACTTATTTCAGTACTTTATTTAATTAGGAATCAGGTAACTCATTTGCTTAGTAAAATCACGGAACTCATACTTGGTAGCCTTCTCAGGTTCCCAGTCCTTGGTGAGTAGACTGTTTCCTATGGAAATGGTTTCTGCATTTTACAAAACAAGCCATTAGGGATTGGTTAACTTTTCATGCTGGCTGCCAACTGTGTCAACACTTTCAATATGTCAGGATGCTTAGATGGCAGTAAAGCTTTAATGGCTAAAATCAACGTGTTTTATGTGAATCGAATATGTTTTGGACTCTCCACTGGAAGAAAAGTGGAATAGAAACTGGAATCAGTAGTGCTGGTAACAGAAAATATTACCAAATAAATACTGAGGCTAATTAGGAATCACATATTGGGGTTTGGTTGTGTTTATCATTCAGTTAGGATACAAAATGTATCCTAAACTCACTTAAGCCTGAAGAATAATGGAAGGAAAAGTCCTCAACCAGCCATATGCTAATAGTCTTATCCAGTCTTAATTCAGGTAGCAATTCAAGTGTAGTTTATGGACTGTCTGCTCAGAAGATAGCTTAATCTCATTAAAGCAGCTCAGATTTTCAATTTAAATGTGTTCCCTGGGCCAGATTTATCTGCCACGGTCAGTTATAGTAATGTCACTTCCCACCTACTCACTGCCCATCAAGTTCAATTTAACTTTAGCTTTGTACTACCAAAGAGAACATAGGGAGGAATAGCTGGATGAGTCCACATTTCAATCCATTCATCCTCTTCAGAACAGACTGATCTTCCATTAGGTCAGATCTGCAGTTCAGTGACGCAAAAGCTGTTTTAAAAGAGAAGTAGATGGGGTTGGTTGCTGAGCAGAAAGGATGGATGGAAACCTATTCCAGAAGGCTCTGCGTGAACTTAGTGGAGCAAACAGTGTACCCAGCCTTTTCTTTCCTTGTAATTAACACTCTGTCTTCACACAGTTCCACCATGTGAACTGTTTTCTAGTCTGGCAGAGCTTACTTATTGATTGATTGATTCATATCCCACCTTTCTCTCTGCATGAGATTCAAGCTGACTTAAAACAATTTAAAAACCCTACTGTACAACTAAAAAAAATGTTAACACTAAAGCTTCTGCTAAGAGGCCAGTGTCAATGCTTGTCATGTTAATTCAGCATTTGTTTGGTACACTGTGCACCTAGATGCATGTTCTTTTCTGAGGAATAAACATCAATAATCGTAGCTGTGCTCAAGTAGCTTTTCTTACTCCAGAGTTAACCTACATCAGAGGTAGGCAACTTGTGGCTAACCAGATGTCATTGGGCTGCAACACTGGGTGTCCTTGTTCATTTGCCATTCTGGCTTGAGCTGATGAAAGCTGCAGTCCAACATCCAGGATTCAGCCTGTCATTCTGGATACCCCATTTAAAGAAGGAGAGCGGGAAGCAGTTTCAAAGAAGGATAATGTGGCAAGATATATGGAGAGTAAAATATATGAGGGAAATTTGAAGGAGCTACTGAGGAAAAGAAAGACGGCTGAAAGGACTGCAATTTTTAAACGCCTCAAGGGCTGTCACCGAGAGGAGAAGAGAGACCTGTTCTTAGGACTAGGTATCATGTTACAAAGAGTAGCTTTCACTAGAAGAAACTTCTTTTATTATTATTTTTAAAAAATATTTTTATTAGGGGTAATCAGGGGAAACAAGGGAAAGATCGGGGGGGGGGGGGATATGGATATATATATATATATATCATACACATGTAAAGTGGGAGAACAATAAAAAGATAGGATAGTAGGAAATCAATAAAGGAGTAAAAAGAAATATTTAAAAAGATGGAGAAGGAGGAAATACTTGAAAGAAATCCTGGTGACTTCCATCTAGTCCTTTGTGGCTTTGTCTGTGTCTATATTAGGGTATTCGGATAAAAATTCTTCATATTTGAATAAAATAAAAAAGGGGGGGAAAGATCGGCTCTTCTTGTTTCTTCATTGAAAGATAAGAATGGCTCAACAATGGAACCACTTGCCTAGAGAGGTGAAGGTGTCTCCTTTTCTGGACACCTTCAGAAAGAAGACAAACCTACTGAGGCTATAATGCTGAAGATGGAGATCCTACATTAAGAAGGCTGTGGGACCCAATGGCCCATGAGGCCCCTTCCAACTCTATGTGCCTATGATAGATGCTATATGTGTGTGCCATGAATGGGATGATGGTGCTTCTCATAGTAGAACAAACAAACACAACCAAATTAGACAGTTGAATCCATGTTTTGATCTGCTTGTGATCCCGTCCATCCAGGTTCCCTCTATATCTTGCTTTTTCCTACTTTGACTTAGGCAGGTGGGGGATGGATGTGGCTGGCAGGAGAATCTTCTCTGGAGTTCTTAGCAGGCTGCTTTGCACCTCAGGCTATGATACTTAGCATAAGATGAAGGCAAGCATAAAGAACATAAGACTAGAGGCTAAGATAAGCAATAAGCATTGCTCTTCCTTATCAGCACTCACAGATTTTCCCATGAAAGTGGATAGAGCTGTTCTGCCTACTCACACAGGAACATGACTTAGAATTTTATTTATCCATCCTCACATTAGTAGTGTGTTTTGTGTTCCTTGAAATTCTCTGAATTATCGGCAATAAATACTATTTTCAACATCTGGAATTTTCCCCACTCATTTCTTTTTCTTGTTCCATATTGTTGCTGGCTATTTCATATCTTTATGGGACCAATATCTGCCGGGTGTTTGAAGCTCCAGTTGATTAACTGACATTAATGAGACTAATTTCTATGTAAATGTGGTTAAAGTTAGGCTACATTTCCATAAAATGTGTTTATGTTATCAATCTACTGGGGTTTGGGGGTATTTTAAAAGCAGTTACTTTGTAAAAAGCTCTTTGTGCTATCTTTTTTTCAGATTGTGAGATCATATATAAACTGCAGCATCATTTGCAAAACAAAAAAGCTTCAGTAACTTACTCTTATAGCAGGCATATAGATTTTTGTTACTTTGCATAATGGCAATGAAGATGGATGAATTAATACAAATTAGATTCATTAAGCCATAAAACAGAGCCCTCAGTGGTGCAGCGGGTTAAACTGCTGAGCTGCTGAACTTGCTGATCAAAAGGTCAGCGGTTCGAATTCAGGGAGAAGGGTGAGCTCCCACTGTTAGCCCCAGCTTCTGTCAACCTAGCAGTTCGAAAACATGCAAATTTGAGTAGATCATTAGGTACCACTTCTGTGGGAGGGATTGGTGCTCCATGCAGTCATGCCAGCCACATGACCTTGGAGGTGTCTACGGACAACGCCGGCTCTTTGGCTTAGAAATGGAGATGAGCACCACCCCCAGATTCAGACATGACTCGCCTTAATGTCAAGAGGAAACCTTTAAGCCATAAAACATATGGTGATGAATTTGATTTTAAAATGTGGTTAGTTGAAATAAATTGGAAGTGTGGTTAGTGCACTAGATAGGGATTAGGAGGATCCAGGCTCAAGTCCTCCTCATGAAACTGAATGGATTACATTAGATCCCCCACTTACTCTCAGTTTGATCTATTTCACCAGTCTTTTGTGAGAATGAAGTGGAGATAAGAGCCGTATGTCCCACTTTGAGCTCATTGTTGGAAGGGATCCCCCACTTACTCTCAGTTTGATCTATTTCACCAGTCTTTTGTGAGAATGAAGTGGAGATAAGAGCCGTATGTCCCACTTTGAGCTCATTGTTGGAAGGGATGGGTATAAACGTAAATGATACATAATTATTTTTCTACAAGGAAAAATCTTCCTCCCACAGAGTAATTTAAGGAGGATTTCACTGCATTAACAATTTCAGAAATGCCCATAATCTAAAATGGGATTTGAAATATTATAGTTGCAGTTAGGATATGACATGTGTGTATGTGCATGTGTATAATTATTAATTCAAGCATCACTTGGTTGGGTAAATGCTAATAGCTATAGGAATGGTTTCATGAGTTGAATATAGTGTTTAATTAATTACAAAGTTAAAGGTTTTTAAACCAACCAGTAGTATGAAGAACTTGGAAACAATTGTGTTTATTTGGATCTTGTAATGTGGTTTCCCATTTGTGACCCCTTTTGGCCCAATAAATTTTCCCTGGATATAAGTAAAAGGTAAAGGTTTTCCCCTGACATTAAGTCTAGTCATATATATAGGAATATAAAATAGGTATAAAAACCAGACATCTACTGAAAATAAATCAGCATTTGAAGGCTTGCTAGATAGGCTGATTTTTCTTTTTATGAAGGACACTGTACCTTGTTGCTAACAGATTTGTACAAATGGGTAACGTTCAGAACCTTTTACTGTTGCCAACTTTTTTCATGACCCCAACATTCAGCTAAGGGGACCCCATTTGGGGTCGGAACTCATAATTTAAGAAACAGTGGGTTCACTCCATGAAATATCCTGTGGAGGCTTCCTATTTGTTTCTCAGAAAGGATTTTTTAGTCTTCCTAACTATGGGAATTTTATAGGAATACGTAAGATAGGGGAAGTGGGAGTAAATGAGATTCTAAGAGAGGGAGAAAGTAGATGTTCAAAAGTTGGATATAAAGAGGCATAGGGACAAATGCTCATCAGATAGGACTCCAAGATTCCTGGCAACTGAGAGAGAAACCACTGTGAAAGAGGAACTACTGAACTTTAAGGTGTAACTGGGTGGTTGTGAGTTTTCTGGGCTGTATGGCCAAGTTCCTAAAGCATTCTCTCATGACGTTCTCCTTCTGGAACATGGCCATACAGCCCGGAAAACTCACAACAACCCAGTGCTTCTGGCCATGAAAGCCTTTGACAATACATTATAAGGTGAAACATTAAGCTCTCCATTTAATCCATATTCAGTTTAAGATGATGAGCGGTCATCCACAAAGAAACACTCGACAGGCACTCCATCATGGACTTTCACACAGAGGCATCAATTGATTTTAAACTCTAAAATCTGAGTGTCATCTGCAGAAATGTGATACTAAAAATTCCATTCTGCAATAAGAACTTCAAGAGGTATACACACACACCATAAAGTAAGTGGAACAACAGAAGGTTTGTTAGGACTGGGCCTTCCAAGTTAGGAAAGTTAGGAGTTATGATATTATTTATAAGGTAGGATCAATTGAAATTGCATGTCCTGCCTTTTTCCAGGTACTCCATTCCATTCCCATTTTCCATTCCCCACCCACACAAAAGATGTTAAGAGCCACTGAATGTGCGCAGTACTCCCTGAGCTATGTTTAAATGAGAGAGAAGTGTTTTCATTTTCTCTAAAGATATTTTCTATACTACTGTAATTTTTAAGATTTGCTAAGGCTGCTGCTGTTCCCCCCTTTGTGTGTGTTGTGGTGCAGTTGAGCTTGGAACACAGTGTATACAATATTGTTCTTCCCCTGGCTAAGGAAAGGAGCCGCCTCTCTTTAGTTCTTCTTTAAGCATATTACTGGATTATGAGATCTTGATCTGAGCTAAGAACAGCCAAGAGGGTTTTTTTAATGACTTTGCCTCAGTATCCCCATATGTTATAATTGGACAAGATCCTTTTTTCCATCCAATTTGGGATCTGCTGTGTAAGTGTGAAGGTTCAGGGCAGAAATCTGGATTCCAGGTGCAGTATGGTAAATAATGATAAAACCTTATTTATATACTGCTCCATCTCCCCTAGGGGACTCAGGGCAGTTTCCACGTAAGCAAAATATACAGAAAACATACAGTGTAAGCAAAATATAGGCATAAAATAAAACTTTCAACACATGCATATACATTAGAAAACCAAATCCCACACTATCCTTTCATGCAAAATAAGCTGCCAGGGGGCAGAATTTCAAAATGGGCCTAGGCAGCTTAAAAGGGTTGGGGTGTAGCTAGTGCAAAGAGAAAAATGGGAGCCGGGAGAATGAGTAAAGTGGAATGACCAGGTCCCAACAATGGCCATAGTGGAGCCTGGGGCTACTCATTTCCAGAGTCAATTAGAGAACTGGAAAAGGACTGGGCCAGGGTAAGTACCCCAGGATGTTAGAGGTCCGGGGTAGTGGGTGGAGTGCAAGGCCAAGTCCTAACTAATGGCTTGGGGCTGGGACTTGTAACTAGTCATTCTCAAAGGCCTGATGGAATCACCAAGTCTTCAAGTTCTTACAAAAAGAGGAGAGTGATGGGGCTTATCTTATCTCCCTGGGGAGGGTGTTCCGGGGGGGGGGGGCACCACCGAGAAGGCCCTCTCTCTCATCCCTCATGCTTGAGACGGTGGTGGGAGCAAAAGTAGGGCCTCCCCAGTGGATCTGTCAAAGTATTGTTTCAAACACATTTTCCTCTGCATCTAAACTGTCTGATACAGAGGAAAACATGTTTGAAACAATACTTTGACAGAACCACACTTCAATATGACACAAAGATAGAAACCATAACCCTGCTCAGATGGCATGAATAACTACATCTCCACTTCTCCCTAACATTGGAAGGGATGATGCATATCTGTGGATAGGCAGTGAACAGGTGGTTGGTATTGTTGTGACTGTTGCGTTGAAAAATATTCACAATGATTCATTTACAGGTTGAAAAACAGGTTTCCCAACAGCTGGAAAGCCTTGTTTTGAGGAATAACAGACCAGCAAGGTTTTTGTGGGGGTTTTGCCAATTAGTCAATGTCCTGAAATGTTGTAGAGCAGTTATTGCATGGAGGAAAAGAACATGCGGTTTCTTTTGCACCAAAAGCATATTTCCTGCACAGAAATTGGATTTTCAGATCAACCCTCCCACCGTGTTTTCATATGCAGAAAACAGATTTTCTACAGAAAAATTCGTAGTTTTTCCCCCTCTACCCAGTAATCCCACTACACCACTTCAAGACATGGAGGAAACTGTGAAAAAGTGTTTATTTTCTCTTGCAGAGAAGAGAACACTACAGCCATTATTTGTCCTTGCAAAGGATGAAAATGATAAACAGTTTAGTTCACAAGCACACCAGGTTCTCCTTTCACTGTGATGCGGTTGACTACAATGAACACACTTGCCAGTATATCATCTTGATGTTGTATGGAGCATTTTTCAAAAAAATGCAGAGGAAACCCTAACACATGGAATCAACCATTGTTTGGGCGGGGGGGGGGGGGGGGAGTTACCAATCTTTGCTTTTCTCAGTCTCAGAATCATTATGTGCTATGCCCCAGAGAACAATTACTCATCTGAATTAAAATGAACTCTTTACTGACATGTTGATCTTGTAAGATGCTGTGAGAAAGTTTTATAGGGTTTAGTGAGGCTTACTCCCAAGTGTAAGTAGGTAGAGGGTCACAGGCTGTGTCATCTTCAGAAATGTAAATCCTTGTCGTTCAGGTCTTTCCTGCATGTTCTTACTACCTCCTTCACACTCCTTATTCATCTATTTCATTTGTGAGTCCTGTCTATACAATGATTGTAGAAATGGCAGGAGCCCCTGTTGGCCTGTAAATGTGTCACTATGACGTGTGATGGGCAAGGTAATGCCTTTCTCCTATACCCACTTCATTTATCGAATGTCTTGAAGGAGAATAACCATGGTAATGAAGGTTATTAGGTGTTCTCTTTTTCCATCTTACTGTATTGCTCAGTAATAGAAGCATACTATTTTAAAACAAGTTTCAACATCAGTAAATCTGCCTATGCCCATGATTCATTACTTTGTGAATCACAAGCACATATACAAAATCTATTACTGTCTGGATACTTGACTCCCTAATATTGCAGTACACAACACCCCTTTTAAAAAGTGACAAGACAGTTTCCTAACTTGATATGCCTTGCAGGAGATAAGGATCACGCTCCCACCTGCCTCAACTTTCTGCTATCTAAGAAATACAATTCAATGCATAGATTGTCATTTCACACACACGGATGGATGGATGGATGGATGGATGGATGGATGGATGGATGGATGGATAGATAGATAGATAATAAATAATGCCTTGTTTTATTGTGGGGAGAGAATTTGAGTTGGCCAGTCAGTTTCATAATATATTTTGTTCTTCCTCAGTCATGTGACACAAACGACGTCCTGGATCCACCCTGTCACCAGTGTCCTTTCCTTGTCATGTTCTGAAGAAAATGAAGACGATGGCTTCAGAGAACCCCTGGATCCCAAAAGCTGAGGAAAAATCCCAGGCTGCCATTGGATTTCAACTTGGTTGTCAAGAATCCCATGTCTTGTATTGCTGTATTAGCTCTGACTAATAGGAAGCTTGCTACTGAATAGCATTTGGGACTGAGCCCACAGGCTAAATAACTTCCCTCAGTCTGCATCCATAGACTGTCTCTGGCATAGGTCACATACTTGTCTTGGATAACCAGTGTGTTGAGTAACCAATATGCAACTAGTACTGCAAGTTCAGTTACATTTTTTATTTTAAAAAGAACCGTTTGGACAGGCATCTGATCTTAATGCCTTTTGGCCATTTGTATATCTTTGGCATCTTATCTGTTAAAACCAGTTCTCAATACCTTTTCATGTTCTAGAGAAACCTGCCCAAACCTGGTTGTCACCAAATGTTTTTAAAGTATGTCTCATCTCTGAGTTATAGTCCGAAATACCTGTAGAGAACCAGTTTATGGAACCTAATCCTTGACTGACCAGACAGAAACCCAGGCCAATGCTATGATGATAGGTAACTTATATACTCATGTATAAGTATAGGAATTTTAATCAAAAATCAACCCAGAAAACTGCAGTCAACTTATCCATAGGTCAATGTGAGTAATGTACCTTTACCTTAATTCTTATAAAATTCTCTTTCGATCAAAGGACAAGAATTTCACCATCCCTAGAGAACCTAAAAGAAGCACTGACATTATGGCACCATTTCTGGTCTTTGTGAATGCCTGGGCAGAGAAATAGTGTTAGCCAGGAATGGCTGCCCTCCTGAGGTAGCATTGGTGTTTTTTTCCTCTCTGTGGAATGACCCTCAACTTATCCACAGATCAAACCAAAATCCATAGTTTGGGCCTCAAAACATGCCCTCTACCTATACATGAGATTGACTTGTATGCGGGTATTCTTGAGTCTCAATAACTAAATTGGAGCCACTGGGGTATAATCGGTTAAACCCTTGTGCCGACGGAACTGCTATTGTTCAAAGGTCAGTGGTTTGAATCTGCAAAGCAGGGTGAGCTCCTTTCTGTCAGCTCCATCTTCCCATGCAGAGACATGAGAGAAGTCTCCCACAGGATGGTAAAACATCCGGGCATTCCCTGGGCAACATCCTTGCAGATGACCAATTCTCTCACAACAGAAGTGACCTGCAGTTTCTCAAGTTGCTTCTGACACACACAAAAATATAGCTGAACCAACTATATCGCCAGAATACTGTTGTTGACATAGTCATAGACCTCCCATTACACAGTGTATGCACTTCTACATTTATTGTCGAAAGAGGTACACAGTACATCCTTGTGCAGCAATTCCTCCCATTAAAATTTCCATCTCCAGAGATAATCAGTGTGAGTATCCCTGAAGTCCTGACAGGCTACAGTGTGGCCTCTCTGAAATTGGATGATGTTTAGGAAAGCCCTGATTGGCTTTGGAAGCCCAAAGTATACCAGCAGCAGTATTGTTGGATCTTGGGCATTATCACTAGAAGTGGAGAACAAGTTGTGTTTTGTCTGTGTACACCTCTTTCTTCCATCTCAGCTGTTCTGGAGAAAACTATAGCATTATATTTATTGACCACACTACAGTTATGACCAAAGCCTGTCTGTCAGAAATAGAAAACCATCTTTCTGTGTACATTTTACCTGTTACCGTGATTCACATTTTGTCAGCAAAGAATATGAAGAGTCACTGGGTTAGACTCAGACTTATAGAAACCATTGAAATCTCTTCTGAGCAAAGTAGAGTCCTAAGGGCTTGTTTATATTATAAACTCATATTACTTTTATTATTGTGGTTTTCCCTTCTTCAGAGACCCAAGCAAACTTTAACTCTGTGTGATGCTTGCAGTCTTTCCCTCATGAATTCTCAGTGCTCGCATACTGCAGTTCACAGAGTCTTTGGGGGGAGCCGTGGCCTGGTTTAAATCCGCAGGCTAAGATACAGTTCAGTTCAGGCAACAGTTGCTTATTGCTTTAATTTGAGAGTGTTTTTTTGAGTAGCAATGCAGACGTTGCTTCCTTCCAGGCCCAAATCTTCATTTCATAATCTTCCTAACCAGTACACAAATTGAGTAATTAGGTCAACACTCCTATCATACTAATGGCCATAGTTACAATCTTTGTCTCCCTCTCCAACTATCACATAGCTTTTGAGCAACCTGGAGATATTTCTCTTCTCTCCCCCCCCCCCCCCCATTAATTAATGGCTTCTCAGAAGTAGGTCACTATGTTCACTGTGCTTCTTTATCCTAGCATCATCTGATCACATAAGCCACCGTCAGTTCACTATATTTTCTTTTACTGCCGTGTTGTGATGCCTGTTAGGTCCATATATATTAAAGCAGATTATGCACTCTTTAAAAATACAAGATGTTCCAGCCCATGGTTGCTGTCCTTTCTGCTTTTAAGTCCTTAAGTAAATTTCATTATGCAGAGTATTGTAAATAGAGAAATATAGAAATTAGCACTAATGCCTCTGCAGCTTGTAACAAATGTTAGATAATCAGGTTCTTTTAACATTTTTATAACAAAATAAATTACTCTTTTAATGTGTTCGCTTTTCATTTCCCATCCTTGAGTCTGGTCTATGTATGTGTGTGTGTTACTAACTGCTCCCAATGGTGCATAGGGTTACAGCCTGTGCTGGACGGGGTCACACGTTCCCTGAAGACACAGGTTTTCAGCTTGGGAGTGATCCTAGACTCATCGCTGAGCCTAGAACCCCAGGTCTTTTGCACAATTAAAACTTGTGCGCCAGTTACACCCGTACCTTGGAAAGTCAGACTTAGCCATGGTGGTCCACACTCTCGTTACATCCTGAATAGATTACTGCAACACACTCTATGTGGGGTTGCCTTTGAAGACTGCTCGGAAGCCCCAAATAGTCCAACAGATGGCAGCCAGTTTGCTCACCGGAGCAGCATATAGAGAGCATACAACCCCTCTGCTATGCCAACTCCACTGGTTGCCAATCTGTTACTGAGCACAATTTAAAGTGCTGGCTTTACCCTATGAAGACCTGAATGGTTCTGGAGCATCCTTATTTGTCTGAATGTATCTCCTGTTATGAACCATCACGAAATCTAAGATAGATGGGAGAGGCCCTGCTCTCAATCTCACCATCCTCACAAACCTGACTAGTGGAACTAAGAGGCAGGGCCTTCCCAGTGGTGGTCCCTTGCCCGTGAAACTCTCTACCTGGTGACATTAGATTGGACCCCTCACTCTTGTCCTGGTCATGGGACCAAGTGTTTGAACAGTAGGGGCAGCAATTTAGAATGAGACCCAATTTGTGTGAATGACAATGGACTGACCTGGACTATGATTTCAAACCTGTGTGATTCAAACAATGTTTTAGTAATTTTAAAGCATTACCTAATTGGTTTAATTGCTTTTATCATTTATTACTGTGGTTGGCATTGAATGAACGCCTGTTGTGAAGCTGCCCTGAGTCCCCCTCCAGGGGTGAGGAGGACAGGATACAAATATGTGAAATAAATAAGTCTTGTTTGGTCAGCCTGTGGCACCATTTGTAGGGTTCTATTCCCCATTCCCAGGTTTTAAAGAAAGAAAGAAAAAATAGTTTGAGAAAGGATTTTGTCTCTCATACAACCAAAATGTTCTGATCTGGAGCAGGACTTTGTGCCTATACTAGCAGGTAGTGTTGGCAATGGGGAAACAGGACTGTGCTCTTACACTCATGTTCTTTGTGGTTTTGACGTTTGCGGATCCGATTATTTATGAACAATATACTAACCTTTTATTCAGTCACAGTGTGTGAATAAAGGAGCTTTCTCTTTTGACATTTGGGGCAAAATATGTCATATTGTGCAAGCTTGTGGTTGGAGCTGAAGAGGGCTAGAAGCCCCATTATGCCTCAAAATGCTTATGGCCTGGAGTGTAATGTGCCTGTTTCAGAGCACATGCCAAGACCTTACACAAACAGAGTTGGTTGGCTCAGTGTAGCTCCCATAGTGTGTATGCAAAAATAGCTCCTCAGCGAAGTTAGGAGAAGCCATGGAAAAAAACGAGGCTCCCCATTCACCGCCAAACTCCTCCTGAGTCTACTTGTTAATACTTCTGATTCTACACAAAATCTCTTCCTGCCTGGAGTGTAATTAACATGCCAGAGCCAGCGGAAAATGATAAAAGGAAAACCGTTCCTCTGCCCTCAGAGCTCACCGCCCATCTCCTCGCCTACATATTAATCAGTGCTTTGCTTCATCCTCTGTTTGACTCATGGGAGTAGAGGATTACCATTCACATAGTGCCTCCCAGCCAAAGATGCATCTTGGGGAAATGTGTGCCTGCTAGAATCGTTTTAGGTTGCAAGACTGTAAAACCTATCTGGTGGAAAGTATACTTGATCTCAGCGGGGTTTACTTCTGAGTAGACATGGGCGGAATTATGCTGAATCCTGTTGGCACTCGCAACTAAAAGGTAAAGGTTTTCCCCTGAGAGTAAGTCCAGTCGTGTCTGACTCTGGAGGTTGGTGCTCATCTCCATTTCTAATCCAAAGAGGCATTGTTGTCCGTAGACACCTCCAAGGTCATGTGGTTGGCATGACTGCATGAAGCGCCATTACCTTCCCACCACAGCTGTACCTATTGATCTACTCACATTTGCATGTTTTCGAACTGCTAGGGCTAACAGCTTGGCAGAAGCTAGGGCTAACAGCAGGAGCTCGGCCCGTTCTCATGGTTTGAACTGGCAACCTTTCGGTCAACAAGTTCAACAGCACAATGGTTTAACTACTGCGCCACCGGGAGCTCCAGAACTCCTAACTAGAGTAGGCCTATTTAATCTTTGGGATTTACATAGGTGTTGATACATGTAATTCTTCATTCTAGCTGTCTGCTCCAATACAGACTGCCATTAGAATTGAGGACAGTGGCTAGAATTCATACTCATAGTTGCAAATGCATAATAAGGATTGTAAAACTGTAACAATCCTGATTCACCAGGTAGCTCCTACAGGATGTAGTAGCAAATTAATGTTCCCATCCAATCTTTCCTGTGAATGATCATCAGTGCAAAAGAGGAGTTGTGGTAAAGACCCTGCTTCTGATTGTCACACTGGACATCGCTAGAGGAATGAAGGAGAAAATCAGGCTTCTACATCTTGACCAACAGGAGAACAGACCTCTGTCGCTTGCAGCAGCTGATACCTACTAAATCAAGATTATGGACTGCAAGTGGACACTATTTTGCTACGAAATTAAATCAGGTACATAACTAAGTAGTACAAGTAGAATTCCAATCATTTGTTTTCATAATAAAAGGCAAGTTCACCCAACTCCCCTGGATTTCTCCATTCTCTGGAAAGTAAACCAACCTCATCATTCCTTCCATGCAAGCCGCTGTACAGTTTCCAAATGAAGGATTTGTTATTTTACATGACATCAGCTTGAGGCATGCCGACAAAGAGTGTGTCGTGGTGGGCAGTAGGCCTGGGGAGAAAAATCAGCCTTGAAAAGCTGCATAGAGAAGACACCATTTAAAAAAAAACAAACAGTTTTCTTAGGTTAGCCATACCAACGGAGCCTTTTGTAGGGCCACCCACACAGACATTCTTGTCTGTAATTTTTCAAAACCACTAAGATTAAGGGTGGGAAATCCATTGCAATGTTATTCTCCATAAATTCCACCAAAATGAAGTTGCAGATGGGAACTAGTCAATCCGTCTGGTAGGATCAT
Source organism: Anolis sagrei (assembly GCF_037176765.1). Classification (NCBI taxonomy): domain Eukaryota; kingdom Metazoa; phylum Chordata; class Lepidosauria; order Squamata; family Anolidae; genus Anolis; species Anolis sagrei. Next base: position 143,102,638 of record NC_090022.1, read on the forward strand.
GCAGACCCCATGCAGCCCTTTGGGAGGTCCACTGTAGCTCTTGGGACCTCACCAACATGCCAGAAGCCCTGGCATCACTCCAAAAACAAATATTTAGCCCCAACTGTGTTTCTTTTCCCAACTGAAAACAAAATCCAAGGAGGAAAAAATGTTTGCAGGAATAGCAAGCTATTTCAGAGACTCTCCAAATCCAAATAGCCCAGTAGGTGATAGGAAATGACACATCCTCACTTCAGGTCATCTAAGATGGCAATAGGGATTAGTTCCTGGGGCCCTCTAGTGTTCTGGAAGCACAGATGATGCAACCCTCCCACATCCTAGAGAGTCTGCTCATCCCTGCTTTATTCGTTTCATCTTGACCCTAAATTCTCCACCTCCCTTTGCTCACTTTATTGTGTTGTTGCTAACAAGATGGCTTCAACTATGAAAGAGAGGGCTGCCAGATACCTTGGTCAAGTAATCTTGTAACCTATAAACAGAAAGCAAGCTAAAAGCGGCTGTGCGGGTTAAGAATAGCACTGACTCACAATAACTGGAAGCATGGTGGGAGGGTGCTGGGGTGACATATATACATATACAAAACACTCCTAGAGACACACATTCATTGTGACATCTCCCAGTGTGCCCTTTTGCTTTATCTCCTAGAGAGGAATGCTTTTATGTAGTGTGGCCAAAATTAAAACATTAGTCTTGAGAATATTGTAGTGGGGGTCAATCCTCAATTCCCACTTGACATTGAACTGCCTGATTTTATGCAGAATTCAGTGTGTCTGCATTGGGTCCAGATACTGAAGTGCGCCTGTCCCTCAACAGAATCTGCAGAGAGCCAAGGGTGCATCTCCACTGTAGAATTAATGCAGTTTGACACTACTTCAACTATTATGGTACAATGCTATGGAATCTTGGAATTTGTAGTTGTTTGAGGCATCAGTACTATTTGACTGAGAAGGCTAAAGACATTGGAAAACCACAGCTCTCGGGATTCCATAGCATTAAGCCATGGCAGTTATAGTGACATCAAAATACATTAATTTGGAGCCCCCAGTGGTGCAGTGGGTTGAACCCGTGCCGGCCAGACTGAAGACCGACAAGTCGCAGGTTCGAATCCAGGGAGCGTGTGGATGAGCTCCCTCTATCAGCTCCAGCTCCTCATGTGGGGACATGAGAGAAGCCTCCCACAAGGATGGTAAAACATCAAAACATCTGGGCGTCCCCTGGGCAATGTCCTTGCAGATGGCCAATTCTCTCACACCTGAAGTGACTTGCAGCTTCTCAGTTTCTTGGTGTTGAGGCATTGTACATTTCATGGGGCATTGTAGTCACTAACAGAGACAAGGAACTCCAGTAAGGAAATGGATGGAAGAGTTGGTGAAACAATTGATGAATAAGATAAAGAGCTGGATCCTGGTGTCTGCATTTCTGCCGACCTTTGCCTAGTTTGCTTCCAAAGGTTTTCTGTCAGTTCTAAGGAGAGAAGACAAAACCAGAGTGAGGAACTTAAGCTGCTCAGAGCCTTTCATGTTAAATCCCTTGTTCATTTTTCCTGCTTAGTATTCAGAGTGGTTTGGGGCCTTCTTAGAAGACAGAAGGCAGATTTCGGAACATTTAATTGCTTGCGGCAAACTGATCAGAGAAGGAAAAATCAGCTGGTTTTTAAAAAGCCTCCTTAGATGACACCCAGCCCTTAACATCAAGGAGAGAATGCCCCCCTCCCCACCACCATTACTAACTAACTGTTCATGTGGGGGTGGGCAATTTCTGCCAAGCCGAGTTTAATTTCCATACACCTCCAGTGAAGAGCACATCCCTTCCCTCTGCCTCTCCATATCTGGCATTTTATAAAAAATGATATCAATGGTTAATTATGTAATTGATGCAAGGTATGCCCATTTTTCAGGAAGAGGCCATTGCTAGGTTGGAAAAAAAGTTTGTACATTTGCAGTCTATGTTCCAGAGAAGAGCCGGGGCCAGCCAAAATGTGCTCAGAAGACTACTGGTGTTTGACCACAGTGACTCTCACATATCCCAGGATCTAGAATACTAATGATTGCATATATTGGAATCCCATTGTTTACATATACTGGAATGCTGTTAGTTATAAACACTGGAATCCCAATGGTTACATACACTAGAATCCTGTGGGTTACATACATTGAAATACATACATATATTTTGTTTACATATACTGGAATTCCATTGATTATAAACACTGGAACCATGTTGGTTAGATACACTGGAATCCTGTGGGTGACATACATCAGAATCGTTTTGTTTACATATATAGAGATCCTGTTGGTGATATGTACTGGAATTCCATCAGTGATATATATCACAGGCAAGACTAGAGCTGTGGCTCCCCGTCTTTGGAACTAACTACCTGGTGAGATTAGGCAAGCCCCTTCCTTAGCAGACTTCAAGAAAAATCTGAAAACTTGGCTTTTCCGATGTGCCTTTGGAGAGTGACCATTCATCCCATTTGTGTTGCCCCATCTATAGTGTTGCCCCTATGATGCACTTTCCCCCATTCTAAACTGAAAGACTTACCCCACTGTTTTATTTTCTTGGGCTTCCCTCACTTACATATCTCCTATTCCTACCTCACCCAGGGTTTCATCATTTTATCTTGTCCATTTGGCCTGCCCATCCTGTTTGATTTTGTATTATGTGAATTTGCTTTATTATTTCATTTTGTTATTGTAATTTATTTTCTGATGCATTTTTTTTGTATTCTGTATACTGTGTTGTATTGTATTTTTAAAGGGCTTGGCCTCATGTTAGCTTCCCCAAGTCCCCATTGGGGAGATGGCAGTGGGATATAAATAAAGATTAATAATAATAATAATAATAATAATAATAATAATAATAATAATAATAATAATAATGGACTCCTTTTGGTTACATACTGGCATATACTAGCCTCAGGTTAAGCCAATCTAGGGTTTTTGGTTTTTTTTTTTGTTAGTGAACAAGGAGGTACACAGTTTCTCCTTGCAGAAGGACAACTTCTATACATTCACACACACATCCCATTTGAGAGAGCTAGAGTAGATTCCTATGAGCGGCCAAGTGGGCAGAGGGTCCCAGACACTACCTGTCTGCAGTCACACATCCACTGGGGGATTCTGGTGGGCAACAGCTATTCCTTTTTCCTGCTGCACAACTACAGACAGATTGTGACCAACATTGTGCCTTTCTCCGGCTACTGACCAGGCAAGATGGTCTGGTTCTGTGTCATCATGGTAACTTGCAGAGCCAGAACCCAGTGACTCAGAAGGAGGCAGAACTTTACTTGCCTCCCTCTTTTGATCTTTCATGGATTGTTCTGTTCCTGTAAAAAAGAAGAAAAAAAGAAAAACAATTATTTATTTATTTATTTGCTATACTTGTATACCGCCGTTTCTCAGCCTAACCGGCAACTCAACGCGGTTTACAACAACTTATAACAAACAACAGTATACAGTTTAAAAGCATAAAAACATAATCCACAATACATATATCAATAAACAATCCAATTCATCTCTTGACTAAAATCGTGATCCAGTTTCGTCGTCCAGATTGCCAGTCCTTCAATCATTACACTTATTGCACTGAGTTAACCGATATCGAGGAAACACAAGGTATGAGGTCAAGGTTTTGCTTCTTGAAAAGTAAATTAATGAGATAGGACAACTACATAATAAAATATCTCATAGAAAAGTACTCTTCAACACACCTGTCCAGTGATGCGTGAACCAATTGTACAGGTGTGGATGATTATGGAGGGAATTAATCTCAGGCCTCAATTGTTGATAAGAATATATTATAGAGAAGGCCAATTATTACTTGTAAATTAAGGTAACTGCCACCAACGTGAGGTATTTGAGGTACCACCGATGAGATCTGGCTTTACAGACGCAGATTAATTGAGATGAGATGGTCTTCAACAAAAGATAACAAGTTTATTGTGTACAAAGCGTATGGTTGCAGGCTGTTAAATAACTTATAGAACTCTGAATATCACTTGGTTTGTAATACAGTCCACTCTTCCAAATAAAACAGCTCGTGACTAACTTTTACTGAGGTGAAACTCTTTAGTGAACAATGTTTCCTACTATGATCCAATTTGATCTTTCCTTGATCAAATCTCTGATCTCTAGTCCTTCCTTGACTAGGGATCTTAACAAGCTTCCTTTAGTCTTCCTTGACTAAAGAAACTGGCCAGGTTTCTCTCTTCAGCCCTTCTAGACTGGAAAAACCTCCAGCTGCTCTCTCACACACACCTCTCCCAGGCTTTTCAAGCCTCCTCACTCACTCACACACACTGCCCCTTTTTTCCAAAGACGCACATAACTTTTTCTGCTTGGCTCCGCCCACTTCTCACTCTCCTGAGCTAGCCTGCCTGGTCTCCTTGGCAACGCTCACTGTGGATTCAAACCAGAGAACTCTAGTTTTAGCTCCTGTTACAAACACAAATATATACTCTAACAGTTAAACACATACATAGTATCAATGACTTCTGAACAACACCACAGTCACAATGGCTCATTGAAAAGACTGCTGAGACTTTAGCATGGCAGTGGAATAATAGGTTTGGGAGAAAGAGAAAAATATTTCCTTCTAAGCGATGGGTGGTGATGTTGGACTGCAACTCCCATCAGTCCAAACAGTGCAGCCCCATGATAAAGGAGCTGCAGCCCAGCATGATCTAGAACAGTGGTCCTCAAACTAAGGCCCGAGGGCCGGATACGGCCCTCCAAGGCCATTTATCTGGCCCTTGCTCAGGATCAACCTACGTTAAGTCTGAAATGTCTTGAAAGCACAAAGCAACAATAACAACCTTATCTCATTAGCCAAAAGAAGGCCCACACTTCCCATTAAAATACTAATGAGTTTATATTTGTTAAAATTGTTCTTCATTATAATTACTGTATTGTTTTTAAGTGTTTTTTTGCACTACAAATAAGATATTGAAATGTGCATAGGAATTTATTCATGTTTTTTTTCTTCAAATTATAATCCGGCCCTCCAACAGTTTGAGGGACTGTGACCTGGCCCTCTGTTTAAAAAGTTTGAGGACCCCTGATCTAGAAGACCAGGTCTCCCTCATCAGTGTTCAAAAATGATACTGAGTTTCTTTTCACAACTCAGACCCAATAGTTAAAATCTGAGTATATTCTCTGTTTCCCTGCTTCTTACTGTGTGTGTTTGCATTTTTCCCCACTTGCCAACATACCAAGAAGAGGAGGAGGGAACGGACTTCAACAAGTTGGCAGGCAAGAACATAAGGTCAAGAGCACCCTGCTATTCCAAGGCTTAATTGCTTCATTTGGAAAGGATCGTCCCCTATGATGAGGCAGCGAGTCAAATGGGTCATTGGCCTGCAGGCATGTCATTCCACATGAGCCCAGCTGAGCTCCACCTGGTTCTTGTGTCTGAGATGACGTCCTGTGGCAGCCAGTTATAACCAGGCTGTTAGGTCCAGTCACCATCAGTGACAGGTTTACCATGATCGCTGAGTTAGGAGCATCCTGTTCAGTGTTTTTCCAGACTTAATGTTGGGGAGAGGGTTGTTGACTGTCAGAGGAGCAGGAAAGGCAAGAGTTCACTTTAGGAAAGAGATGGGCAAATGGGCTCAGGTAATGAGGAGCCAGAGGGGAGAAAAGTCCAATGTTTGTTTATTTGTCCATTTTATATCCTGCCTTTCTCCCAGAATGGGGCCCAAGATGGCTAGCATCAGGTTTAAAACAAAGTGCACAAAAAGTTTATTTGGTACTAATTCGATTTTTTTAAAGAAAAACAACAACGATCTCTGTTGAAAGTACTAAATCGCAACAGTTAAAAACACATTGAAACATTCCATAAAGCTCAAATCATAACATGGCCCATTCAAAAAGATCTTTCTGAGGACCAACTGAGCCTCTGGTGGAAGGGAATTCCACAAATTGAGAGCAGACAGCGAGGTTGCATCTACATTGTAGGATTAATGTCATTTGAAACCACTTTAACTGTCGTGGCTCAATGCTATGGAATTAGGAGATTTGGTCATTTTATAAGGTTTTAAATCTTCTCTGCTGAAGAGTGTTGACGTCCCACCAACAACAACTCCCATGATTCCAGAGCATTGAGCCATGGCAGTTAAAGTGGTGCCAAAATGCACTGAGTTTACAATGTAGTCACACCCTGACAGGTAGAGCAAATGAAGGAGTGCCAAGGGAAAGAAAGGACTTTGCCCACTTTGAACTCTACTTGCCACCAGACCACCCTGGTTGCCATCAATGAGAACCTTGTCAGAAAAAAGAGGCCCTGTAGCCACCCAATCCTAAGTCCACAGCAATCCCACTAATAGGTAAACAGGTGAGACCTGCTTTCTATGTTATTTCAGCCAACATTCCTCCTTTGTCAAACTTTCCACTCTGATTTTTTTACTTCTGTATTTCATAATCTCACATTCCAGCTTCACAAGTAGGTGCCACCAATTATTCCCTTCCTTTCCTTTCATTTCCTTCCCTTCCCTGCCCTTTTCATTTCTCCTTTCTTTCCTACCTTGCTCTCTAGTGTCCTCCCCTCTCTCCATCCACAAGGTTAGAATTCAGCCCTGCAAAAGTGGCCTTTTCTAAAGAAAGTTTGAAGAAATCCATTAAGCGGCCTTTTCTAGAATACACCCAAAGGGCTCTTGAACTATTCTTGGTGCTCATAATGCACTCTTTGGAGAGCTTCCAAGGGATCATAAGATTTCAGCTAAACCAAAGCATAAAGTACCACATTCAGTTATTATTCAGAAGCAGCCAAATATCATTTAATATGATGGCTTTCTCAGACGTATAGCAGCATCCAGGGTTGCAGCTGGGTCATGACTTCATCCTGCCAAGTGTTGAGTGCCCCACCACCATGAAAACAATCTCGTGTATCCTGATGAGGAGGCCTCAGAAGCAGTTCTTTAAAGTTTCAGCAGGAGCCAAAGATATGGTTCTCATTGTTGAAACACCAGTGTTTCCACAAATTTCAGAAGTCTGGATCTTGCAGAATTAATCTTTCTGGAATGCAACACCTAGAATCTCCCAGATAGATTGGTCATACCAAGTAGGGGATTTTGAGGACTGTGGTCCTAAAAAGTACATTTTCCAAGCTCTGGCTAAAACCAACACAATATAATTTAAAACTAGCAAGAAAAATTCCAAGCAATGGGACTGGACTTAAGCCAAGAGTGCCATTGAAGGCCATCAGCATCTTGTTATGTAAGGAGGATTTAAATTCTGCATGGTTCTTTATAAATGCTTCCTTGGAATCTCAGAAAGCAGTGGGGGAATGTGTAGCTCTGGAAGTGTGCCATACTGATAGGAGAACTTAAAATAAATTATTATTATTATTATTATTATTATTATTATTATTACACAAAACTTTCAAATAAAGCACATCTACTAGGATCAGATAACGGTACCATTCAGCATTCAGTCCTCAGTCCTGAATGAAACAGGTTGATGGAGGCACTTGGGCAAACAATGTTTTATAGTATACTAGCCATCCTCTACCACGCATTGCTGTGGCTCAGTCTGGTGATCTGGAAAATAAAGTAATGAGAAAGAGTTGGTTTCTAATATATGTGATTTCTTTATGCTTTATGTTGTTTCTTTGTCAGTGTTGATGTAGAGATTATCTGGTTTGCCTACTCTGGAACATGCAACATACGTATAATTGTATAATAATTGTATAATAATAATACGATTATAATTGTCCTTCTTTAGGTATCCCTTTCAAATCCATAATACTATATCTGTCATATACATATAGTGTGTGTGTGAATCATATATATTTGTCTATATCTACGGCTGGATGGCTCTTTGTCAGGAGGGCTTTGATTATGTTTTCTTGCCCTGGTGAAGGGAGTTGGACTGGATGGCCTTAAGGCAACATTTCTCAACCTGGGGGGTCAAGATGGGTGTCAGAAGGGTTGCCAAAGACCACCAGAAAACACAGCATTTTCTGTTGGTCATGGGGGTTCTGTGTGGGAAGTTTGGCCCAATTCTGTCATCAGTGAATGCTCTTTGATTGTAGGTAAACTATAAATCCCAGTAACTACAACTCCCAAATGTCAAGGTCTATTTTCCCCAAACTTCATTTGTGTTCATATTTGTGCATATGGAGTATTTGTGTAAAGTTTAGTCTATATCCTTCATTGTTTGAGTCCACAGTGATCTCTGGATGTAGGTGAACTACAACTCCAAAACTCAAGGTCAATGCCTACCAAACCCTTCTAGTGTTTTCTATTGGTCATGGGAGTCCTGTGTGCCAAGTTTGGTCCAGTTTCATTGGTGTAGTTCAGAATGCTCTTTGACTGTGGGCAAACTATAAATCCCAGAAACTACAACTCCCAAATGACAAAATCATTTTTTTTAGTGACGGTCACTCCTTAGGTTAGTAGGTGTCTTGTGACCAAATTTGGTGGCAATTAGGCCAGCAGTTTTTGAGTTATGATGTCACTCAAAACAAACAGAGCATTTAGATAGATAGATAGATAGATAGATAGATAGATAGATAGATGAGTGAGAAGTTTCCTCAGAAGCTCAATGTACAGCTGAGCCAACACCAATAAAATGAGAAATCCCAGAAGGAGAAGGGATCATGTGGCTATGCCAGGTACTGCTGAATTGCAACTCCCATCATCTCTCACCATTGGCTACTAGGATTTGCCATTCAATGCCATCAGAAGGGCCACATGTTCCTCACCTCTCCTCTGATGCTTTCTGCAGAACATAAAATAGGGGTTGGATTAAAACAAGAAAAGAAAGATCCACCTCAACACTAGAAAGAACGTCTTCACCGTAAGAGAAGTTCAATAGTGGAATGGGCTGCTTTGGAGCGGGTGGACTCTCCTTCTCAAATCTTTAAACAGATGTTGGATGGACAACTTTGGTTGCGCATTCCTGCATGGCAGGGAATGGACCAACCTCTTCCAAGTCTGTGATTCTATGATCTGCAGGAATAAAAAATGTAAAAAAATATCGGCACTACCCTTGAAGATATTTTTTTTTAGCGTTACCTGGTTTAGTTGATTATCAGCGCAACTGGAGAAGCCAGAAATTTAGGAGCCAAACTTAGAATAAATGACTAGAATCCTAAACTATTTGAGTAATGGCAAACAAATCATTCAATTTCTAATTTGCCAATGAAGCATAAATAAGGCTTTTCCCGAGCAAGCAAAGCCATAGCCACTGACTTCACCCAGGCTCTGCTGCCAACAGAGGAGGTAGCCTCCTAGCATATGCATATGCACACCTTCAGCCAAAGGCAAAGCACTATGGAAAGGATCTTGGGAGCAGGCAAATTGCCTGGAGAATAGGCAGTTTCTCAAGCAACTTAGTGTCTTAGTTCCAAGGATTACTGGGAGGAATACACAGATAATTCACACTACTAGAATAAGATGGCCTTTAGCCAACATAGGAATACTGAGCTGTTCCTTCAACTTTGGCTCCCAGAATCTCTGGCCATTGACCATTCTCCATTTGTGCTGACATCTAAAATGACTACATCAGTGGTGCTCAACCTTGAGCCTGCCAATTATTTTGGATTTAATTTTCTAGAAATGTGAGTCCGCAAAGCGTTCTGGAGGTTCAAGTCAAAATACCTCAAGAACAAACAGTTGGGACCTCTAGTCCAGAGAGATTAAGATCCCTGTAACTTTGGATACATAGCTGGAAGTGCCACTGTACAGTTTATGGCTGAAATCTTTAATAGCTACGTGCCACCATGCCACCAAAGAGCCTGAAGATAAACACAGACCAACAGAGGATTTTCTGCAAGTCCTGTAGTCTAGCACATTATATTCATATCTGTGATAGTCTACAATATTTCCAACAATGCCAATGGTTAATGAGCTACACTTTGCCGGATAGCTGTTAATTTCCAATATACAGCAGAATAGGTTTCTAGCCAAGCCTTAAATCCAGAGAAGTCAATACTTATGACATGAACATCTGCAATGAATTACCCAAATTCCATTCTCTTTTTGTTTGGAGAAAGACGTGGAACAGAAAGATCAAATATCTCTAATATAAATAATTCCATCAGAGAGAAAATAATATTATCTGGGCTGGGCTTGCCCCATGAGTTGCCTAGTCTCCTGACAGGACTTCAGCTTGGAAGTACTAGACATTCATACCACAACGCCCAGGTCCCACCAGCATTTTTGTCCACCAACGTAGGGCTCACTAGTACTGGCACCTTCCCAACTATGTGCGACTAGGAAGTCACTAGTGAAAAGTCTTACTATTTTCTGGAGTTAGTTTATATCAAGCCCACAAAGCCATCACAGGAAATTTCGTACAACTAATCAGCAGTTAAGTCTCTTGTAGAAAGTGGGGGAGCACTAAAACTGGTGGTAAAAGACATCCGAGGGTCTCCTTAACATTGATGTGGTCCCGTTTAACCGTTTGTACCCCCAATAATTCAAAACCATTTGCTTGTTTGCTGGATGCACGTGTCCAGATCTGTCCCATACACATTAGAAGCAGTCCAGCCATATTTAAGTATATGCAATTCAAGTGGGAAGGAGAACCTGTGAAATAACTATTGTACATTGAAATTAACAGGAATTGCACCCTCTTTTCTCTCATATGGGCCAAACCATTAATGAACAGAATATGGCTATGTTCTGAGTACTAAATAAATGTGAAGCAGCATAAAAATAGTCTAACAGCTTACCTTTGAGTCTGCAGATAAATAAACAAACACAAAACTCTACACACCAAAAACACTCCTGCAGTGAATTCGCTTTTCAGTAACTACTAGTTGTAGTTTTATAAAGTCTTTAGCCTTCTCTGCCAAAAAGTGCTGGTGCCTCATCAAACTACAGCTCCCACAATTCCATAGCACTGAGCCATGACAGCTGAAGTGGTGTCAAGCTACATTAATTTTACTATGTAAATGCAACTTTGGGAAGCCCTGGCCCTTGAGCGCTCTAACTGGAGGTCAGCTGCAGTGCTGCAAAATGCGAAGAGGCACGAATGGAGGGCCAAAAGGAGAAATGTGCCAAGAGGAAGGTGCGTCAAGCCAACCCTGACTGGGACCGTATTTCACCTGGAAACTGATGTCTTCCCTGCAGGAGAACATGTGGATCAAGAATAGGGCTCCACAACCACCTACGGACCCACCGCCAAGACACTACACTTGGGGAACCATCATCCTCAGCTACGAGGGATTGCCTAAGTAAATAAATAAGTAAAGATGTAACTTTAGATCTCCCCTTGTTTGGGCAATGGTTGCAGCTGAGTAGTGTAGCACATGCTTTGCATGTTAAATGGATGAATAGCTGGATAGATTTATTGTTAAACTAGCTGTACCTGTCACGTGTTGCTGTGGCCAACCTTCCCTCCTTCTTTCTCTCCTTTCTTTTTCTCCTTCCTTCCCTTTTTTCTTCCCTTCTCTCCTTCCTTCCTTCTCTTCCTCTTCCCTTCCTTCCTCCCTTTTCTTTCCCTTCCTCTTTCTCCCCATTCTTCCTTCTCTATCTATTCTTGGACTGTAACTCCCAGCAGTCCTCCTGATCGATCTCTCTACCTACCTATCTATATCTAATCTATCTATCTGGAGGATTGCTGGGAGTTGCAGTCCAGGAATAGGAAATTGGAAATATGCAGGGATTGGGATGATCTCAAAGAAATCTAAGGAGAAGAAAACTTGCAGCTTAGAAGAAGTACATTTGGATCACCCTCCTCCCCTAAAGGGCCTGGTCTAGGGGATGCTGGGAGCTGTAGTCCAAAATAGAGTGTGGACATGCTATTGTGTGTTCTGTTCGCTGGGGGAGTTGTTTTTGCGCATGCGCTGTATCATCTATTTGGTTTTTTTGGCTTTTAAAGTCCCTTCTGCTGTGTTTTTCAGTGTTTTTATGAGTGAAGGTCACTCATTGGCCTGATAGGTATATTGTGTCCAAATTTGGTGTCAATTCGTCCAATGGTTTTTGAGTTATGTTAATCCCACAAACTAACATTACATTTTATTTATATAGATTGATGTCTTGGATTTCTGCCCCAATTGGCAATTAATCAATCAACATTCCCCAGACGAAGAAAGAGAGATTCTAGTCTTAAACAATATCCATCTAGGTGACAGCATGAACTAAATGAGCTAACAATATGATTTGGTATAGAATCTGGCTCGTGTCTTAAAACACTCGTCTTCCATGTGATCCTATGCCTTCTTTGCAATGGTTTTAATCCCAAAAGCCTATAGTTACTTGGCAGGTTCCCTTCTCCTGGATGTAAGCATAGTCCTTTCCCTGCCTAAATGTATCTCTATATTGTACAGTACCAGCAAGCTTAGTCATTGACACCATGTGCCAAACCTTCCCACACCATTTCCCCAAAAGATGGTCTGTTGTGGGGTGGGGGTAGAGAGGGAGATCAACCATATGAACACTCGCTTCGAAAAACAACAACAATCCAAAGCATTTTCTCACCAACGAGCAATACCAACAGAATGTCACCTCAGCCTACTCTGAGTCTTTCATTGTGTGCATCTAACACAACATCAACACCCTGGCTCATCTTGCAAGAACATGATGCTTTAAAAAGAGAGAGAGAAAGAAGAAGAGACAGAGGGTGGGAGGAAGAAAACTTCAGAGAATTTTCTGTGTTTTTTCAGCCCACTGTCAGTCATTTGGCTGAGGATCTCTCATTCATTTGTCTCTTGCTCTCATTCATCTGAGTTGTGCAAATCTGTGCAGGAAGTACTAGCTTTTCTGCAAAGCCTCACAGATACATACACCATTTCTCAGTGAAAATTAGAATGCAAGAACTAAAATCCCTCCCTCACGGCATTTCAGGACCTCTTTGTGAAAAAGAAGACTTGCACAAAGAAGTGCATGTGCTGGGCATGTTTAGCCTGCAGAAGAGAAGGCTAAGAGGAGACCTGATGGCCATGTATAAATATGTGAGGGGAAGCCACAGGGAGGAGGGAGTAGGCTTGTTTTCTGCTACCCTGGAGACTAGGACACAATGGAACAATGGCTTCAAACTACAGGAATGGAGATTCCACCTGACCATGAGGAAGAACTTCCTGACTGTGAGAGCTGTTCAGCAGTGGAACTCTCTGCCCTGGAGTGTGGTGGAGGCTCCTTCTTTGGAGGCTTTTAAACAGAGGCTGGATGGCCATCTGTCAGGGGTGCTTTGAATGCAATGTTCCTGCTTCTTGGCAAGGGGTTGGACTGGACGGCCCATGAGATCTCTTCCAACACTATGATTCTATGAATATATTCTTTAGACACCAGTATAAAGAAGGATTTTCTTCCTGAGTCTGGACAACTCTGTATGATTACAGGTCAGGAGCAGTAAAAGCACCAAAGATGTTCAATGAGCAGGGTAGGCTGTTCCTCTGCAGCCCAAGCTTCTGCATCTGAATCACAGCCAGTTCCTTGAAAGCAGACAAGTGTGCGATGGCACCCAGGTGAAGAGATCCAACAGTGGAAGACACCTGCTGGTCATTGCATGGAGACCAAGAACATGTCTAGCGCCATCCTGCCAAAATGGAAAAGGAAATTACCACTGGTATTTCCACTCCTTTTCGCTCTCTGTCTGTCTGCAATATTCCAGGGGAGGATATTATACCATCAGATAACCTTCTACACCAATAATTCACAATCCACTGGCTATTTGGCTGCATTTCCATGCCCCAGGAGACCTGTGAGACCTTTTCTTGCACGAACAAAACAAAGCCCAGTCTGGGTCAGATTAAGAATCTATTTGAGGTGAATCTTGTGTCCTTCTAGATGTTTTAATCAACACCCAACAGCATAAACAATGAGTGGGGATTATGACAGCTATGGTCTGATGTTTGGACTGACTCCTGGGCCCCTTCCATAGCTGAATAAAATCTCACATTATTTATTTTGAACTGGACTATATGGCAGTGTGGACTCAGATATCCTAGTTCAAAGCAGATATTGTGAAGGCTGTGTGGAAGGGCCCCTAGTCTGTTTGGGCATTGTTTCCCAACCAGATGTATCTTGGACCCCTCAAAGAAGATTTTGAAGGCTTCTGCATCAAATAGAAATCCTGAAAAAGTTTGTCTTTGAAGTTTTATGCTCAGGAAACCCCACATGGTATAGATGATTATAGTCCAAAAATGTAACTGGGTCCTATGGGAGGAATGCGACCACTGTATCTCTGGCTGAATTGCTGTTCTGGACTTCGATTCAGGAGTCATAGTATTGAGACAGTGACTCATTTGGAAAAATGCAGATGAGTGAGTAGTTTCTCGGGCAGCTAAATCTTGTGTACATACTTTTAAAAAAATGATGTCCTATGTCCAAGTGCCTCTAGTTTTGCTGAAGTAAAACAGAAAGAGGCAAATCACTGTCTTTTGTCATTAGAAGTTTAGGAAATGCCAAAATATCATGTGTTCTCTTATATGTAAATCTACTTTATAGAAACAATCCATTGCTAAAGGCGTTTGCTTTTTCATAACAGCACACCAAGCAAGATGTCTGTGTGAATTAAAAGTCAGCATATCAAGCTTCTGACATTTCTTCTGTGATAGAGATACGCATGTAAATAATATATAATTAGGAGAATATATGATCCTTTCTCTTTGTGGCATAGTATGTTTGTTTTTCACAATGTTAATTGGACTTGAATTAAATCTTTCCCTTTAAAAAAACAACTAATTAAATCCTGATTAGTGTTTTTGGCAAGCAGCCACCTTGAAAAGTCTTCTTTTTAGGCTTTTGATATGGGCCTGGAGTAGCATTCATAAATGGCAGGGAAAGGGCTGGGAAAGGGGAGCAAGAGACCACAAGGAGGCTCCTTCTTTGGAGGCTTTTAAGCAGAGGCTGCATGGCCATCTGTCAGGGGTGCTTTGAATGAACTTTTCCTGCTTCTGGGCAGGGGGGTTGGACTGGATGGCCACGAGGTCTCTTCCAACTCTATGATTTTGTGATTTGTATACCTACTCAAAAAAATTGCTCTTTAGGTCAGTTTTCTTCGTTAATTGAATTCTGTTGCATTCAGTACTGTGATCACTGTCTGGAGCACAAAAGCTGACCTGGAGGAGGCAAGCCTGACTCATCCAGGGAGAGGAGTTTCCTCCAAGAGCAGTTCATTCTGCTACAACGTGGTATCAGGAGTGACTGAATAATCCAATTGCACCATTACACATGGCAAAGCTGTGATTCATCCAGAGATACCTGGACAGCTCTTCTGCACATGCACACCCATAGTAAGGGCAGGTGTAGATATAAGGCATGGTTAGGTACCATCAAAATCTTCATGATTCGAAATAAAGTTGGGAAAATTACCTTTTTTTGAAGCGATTTCAAAGTTTTAAAGAAAATCAGAAGTCCCTTTGCCCTTCCGAAGCTTCTCTCGCCATTTTTCTTCCGACTCGGGAAGTGAGTCGGAAGTGATTCAGCATTTGGAGGCAAGCAGCTTGCATGCTGGGATGCTTGCCTCCCAGCCAATGAGGGGAGAAGTTTTGTGGAGGCGAGGGGTTTCGGCACGGTAGCCATCATGCTATATAAAGGGCAGGACATGGCTCAGAGTCTCATTGTGAGCCTGGGAAGGGAAGGGGAAAGAGAAAGGGAAGGGAGGTTGAGAAGGGAGGTTGGAAGAAGAGCAGTTGGAAGAGCAGCTTCCTGTTGCTGTTGGGGGGGGGGGGAGAGATGAGTAGGGCAGCAGAAAACCAGAGCAGGGTGAAGGGATGTTGCGCAATCACATCCGCCTTGTTCTTGGGCTGCCAGAATCAGCCCCTTCTTTGTCTCCTTTTTCAGAGTTCCATTTGTGAGCCATTTGTGAGCCACAGCCATGTTTTTTCTTTGTCAATTTGGCTCTCAGTTTTTCTCAGGAACTGTCCATGGAGAGCCTTCTTTTGCCAGTTTTCTCTTCTGCTCTGGATTGTGTTTTTACGGTATACCCTCTTTGTCTTTTATTTATTTATTTATTTATTTAGAGGTTTTCTATACCGGCCTTCTCAACCTCGACGAGGGACTCAGGTCGGTTTACAGCACGTATCAAATACAATCATATCAAAGAACAAAGATACAAATCGTTACATAGTACAACTCAGTACACTAAAAACATCATCATTACATCATTACAGTTTGCTACGCCAAATTGTCAATCCAGTCATAGTCTGTGAACCTGCGCCTTCGGGGGGGGGGGGTGTAACCCCGTCAAGCACAGGCTGTAACCCTATGCCCTGTTCGGCCTTTCGACTGACCAGGAGTACCTCTGTCTTGTCTGGATTTAGTTTCAATCTGTTGTCCCTCATCCAGTCCGTTACAGCGGCCAAGCACCGGTGCAGTTTACTACTATTGACTTGCCTCAATGTTGGTTCTTAACTGCCTTTCACATAATCTGCTAGTGCGTGTTTCTCTTCTTCTACCATTTGTTTCACTTGCAGAAAATGAATCATCTGAGCAACGGTGTTATGCCTCTGCTTGTAGTCTGTCTGTGCGATCTTCTTGCAGAAGATTATTATTATTATTATTATTATTATTATTATTATTAATTATCCATTGTAAACCCATTCTGCCTTGCAGGAATATGCAATTAAAGCACTCTTGACAGATGACCATCTAGCCCCAGTTTAGAAACATCCAGAGAAAGATAATGCACCTGTTGAACAACTCTTACTGTCAGGAGTTTATCTCTAATGTTTTGGTGGAATCTCTTTCTCTGCAATTTGAATCCATTGCTCCGTGCCCTAGTTCTAGAGTAGCAGGAAACAAGATCACCCTCCTCTTCAATATGGCATCATTTCAGATATTCAAACATGGCAATCATGATCCCTCTTAGCTTTCTTTTCTCCAAGGCTAGCTACTCGTATCCAGCTCCTTAAGCTGTTCCTCATTAAGCTTGGTTTCCAAACCTTTGATCACTTTGGTTGCCCTTCTCTAGACATGTTCCAGCTTGTCAATATCCTTCTTGAGTTCTGGTGCCCAGAACTGGACACAGTTTTACAGGTGAGATCAAACCAAAGCATTCAGAGGTTAATGTATTGTCAAAAGCTTTCATTGCCGGAATCACTGGGTTGTTGTGAATTTTCCGGGCTATATGTTCTCTCCTGATGTTTCACCTGCATCTATGGCAGGCATTCTCAGAGGTTGTGAGGTCTGCTGGAAATTAGGGAAGTGAGGTTTATATATCTGTGGAATGTCAAAGGTGGGAAAAAGAACTCTTGTCTGTTTGATACAAGTGTGAATGCTGCAAATGGCTATCTTGATTAGCACTGAATGGCCTTGTAGCTTCAAAGCCTGGCTGGTTACTGCCTGGGGGAATCCTTTGTCTGGAGAGGTTAGCTGACCCTGATTGATTTTGTCTGGATTTCCTGTGTTTTCTGAGTGTTGCTCTTTATTTACTGTCCTGATTTTAGAGTTTTTCTAATACTGGTGTCCAAATTTTGTTCATTTTCATGGTTTCCTCCTTTCTGTTGAAATTGCCCACATGCTTGTGGATTTCAGGGACCATAGGATGCCTGCCATAGATGTGGGTGAAATGTCAGTAGAGAATGCTTCTGGAACATGGCCATACAGCCTGGAAAACTCACAGCAACCCAGTGATTCCGGCCATGAAAGCCTTCAACAACACAGCAAGAAGGGTTTATATATCTGTGGAATGTCCAGGGTCGGAGAAGGAACTCTTGTCTTTTTGAGGTAGGTGTGAATGTTTCAATTGGCCACCTAAATCCCGTTTTCCAAGTTTCCAACAGACATAACCTCTGAGAATGCCTGCCATCGATGCAGGAGAAACATCAGGAGAGAACATGGTCATACAGCCCGGAAAACGCACAACAATTCAGAGGTTACGCTCTATGAATTAAAAAAAAATCTGGAGAAGAAAGCAGATTAGCCACTGCTCATACTCACAGGAAGAGTCTGGACACTTTTGTTCTCAATGCTACTTTCAGAGCACTACAAATAAAGGTGGGTTCCCCACATGCATCTGGTTCATCACTCAGTGGGGTGCCAGAAAAAACACCAAAATTGCTAGATCGGGGAAAACCACTTCAAGTTTGGACACTTCTACCTCTGGATCCTGAACTGTAGTCCTCTGCACACTGTTTCCTCACCCATCTGATAATATTTACCAAATTCCTTCTTGGTGATGACTCTGGGGATTAGTCGGTGTCTTTACTCAACTTTCACTCCCCCAATGGGATGGGTGCCGGCAGATAGCTTTGGGCACCTTGCCTGCCATGGATTACCGCCAAAGAGCTACACTCTGAAAAACTGAGTTGCCCAGTGTAAACACTTTGGCCCGGTTCATATGAGGTCACCCTCCCATGAAAAGACATGTACGCCTTTCCCTGTCATCCCAAACCCAACAGCAAGAGGGGTGGGGAGAAACCCCTATTTATCTTTCATCCCATAGGCCCTGAAGTCATGACGAACATTATGACTTTTATTCTTCTTCTGAGAAATGAAACCACCCCGGGCTCCCTGAGAGTCCTTTGTTTACCATCAGACCAAAAGCTGTTTCAAACCTCTCTCCCTCTTCCCCCCTTCACAGACTCCGAAACAGAGGATGGGTATATTTTTCTTCTCCTCTCGTGACAACTCGAGTTTATTTCTTCCATTGAAAGCCAAGTGGGGGAAAAGCAGAGCCAACAACTGAAAAGCAATCCAAGGCCATTGATAACAGTGTTTGCACCCTTCAAGTCAAGGCTACGGCTAATGTTGTTAAGGCGTCTGCTTTTAAGAGCCGGTCGGATAGAGGATGATATACATGCCTGCCAGTATGAACGCTTTTGAAAAGCTTCTCCAAATGATTAATTCTTGTGGGTGGGAAGCATGTAGGGAAGAGTGGGAACGGTGCATCCTTTCAGGTTGTGTTCCAAGTCCCAACATCCTCATTGTTTGGGCTGTGCTGGGTAGGGCTCCTCTCATTTGCACTCCAACTTCTTCTATACAATTATGAATTGTTTATACACATGTACATACACACGTGTAAACACACACACACACAAAGATATACACAAATGATCTTCTTGCTTCTTATAGTCTAAGCACCGTTACAACATGTTACATCTGGCATGGATAAAAAATGTATTTATCACAGTGCCAACTATGAAGAAAAACATTTAGATTACTTCAGAGCACCACATTGCCAGGAAAGGAATGCATTTGCATGTTGTTTTTAAAACTATTTTGAAAAATTGTTCCAAGGAGAGGGGGGAGAGAGAGGAGCTGGGGAATAGCCTCACACAACAAACCTCACCTTCTGGGATTATTTAGAGAGAGATGGGTAGGAAGAAAAATAAAAGGAGGTGGAGAGATCCATAGGAAGGAAAAGGAAAGGGGGTTTGGAGAGATCCATAAGAAGGAAAGGGAAAGGGTGAGATCAATAGGAAGAAAAAGAAAAGGAAAGTGGAGAGGCTCCTCTCATAACTCCTTCTCCTTCTTGTACTCTTTGATGTCTTATACAGTCTAATATTTTTAAAATTCATCAAGACTTAGTAAGCCTTTTTTGCTTGCAAAAGCAAACATTTGTAAGACTCCTCTAATTTCCATGGAATGGGAGAGTTATAGAATCATAGAGTTGAAAAAGACCTCATAGGCCATCAAGTCCAACCCTGTCAAAACAAATTGCATTCAAAGCATCCCCGACAGATGGCCATCCAGCCTCTAATTAAAATTCTCCAAAGAAGGAGCCTTCGCCACACTCTGGGGTAGAGAGTTCCACTGCTGAACAGCTCTCACAGTCAGGACATTCTTCCTCATGTTCAGGTGGACTCTCCTTTCCTGTTGTATGAAGTTATTGTTCCACGTCCTAGTCTCCAGGGCAGCAGAAAACAAGTCTTCTCCCCCCTCCCTGTGACTTCCCCTCATATATTTATACATGGTCCTCATCATATCTTCTCTCAGCCTTCTCTTCTTCAGGCTAAACATGCCCAGCTCTTTAAGCCACTCCTCATAGGGCTTGTTCTCCAGACCTCTGATCATTTTACTTGCCCTTCTCTGGACACATTCCAGCTTAGAATCAACATCTCCCTTCAATTGTGGTGCCCAGAAATGGACACAGTATGATTCCAGATGTGATCTAACCAAGGCAGAATAGAGGGGTAGCATGACTTCCCTAGATCTAGATACTATGCTCCTATTTATGTAGGCCGCTGGTCCATGGATCAAGATTTTGGGCAGCACTGTAGTCAATGCAACATTCTCCAGAATACAGTAGAAAAAGAATTTATAGAGACCCACACATTTTCATGGACTACAGCCCAATTCTTCAGATGATTGGGGCCTAATCCAGAATTTCTAAATGGTTGTCGGAAAAGGGGGGACACTGTAAACACTGAAAGCAAAGAAAAACTAAATTTGGAAAGAACTGGCAGCAATCATCCTATTATTATTGCCACTGGCCTTTCCCCAAACACAAACATCCTTGGGTTGGGTGAGCCAACTAACATGGGGTAGTTGGAACCCATTACCCTGATCCAAACCTTTGGCGATAGACTGGAATTTCCTGATGAATCAAACACACAGCAGTCTATCACGCTAATCCCCCTTTGAAGTGCCTTTGCTCCATAAAAGCCGCTTGTTAGACCTTTGGAAGGTGGACTAAAGTTCTCCCGCTGGCTTTGGAATACTTCTGATGTGAAAAACCTGCCCGTTTTTTCCTTCTCATGAAAATTACCTAGAGGTTTGCCTTATCCATAATGTGGAAGGGCATTGCTGACAGTATATAATACATATCATAATGAAGGCTGAAGCTGAGATGCTATGAATGACATTGTTATGTAATGCTGGATTCATCACTGTAGAATTAATGCTTTCTGACACTCCTTTACCTGCCATGGCCCAATGCTATGGAATCCAGGGAGTTGTAGTTTTACAAGGTCTTGACCTTCTCTGCCAAGGTGTGCTCGCGTTCCGGTTCTGATTAACTGAGGCCCCTTCTACACTGCCATATAATCCAGATTATCAAAGTGGATAATCTACATTATCTGCTCTGAACTGGATTATATGAGTCTACACTTCCATATAATCCAGTTCATAGCAGATAAACCGGATTTTATATGACAGTGTAGATGGATCCTGAGAGTTCACTGTAATACTTGGTTTCTTTTTCAATAGGTGCATGTATATCTTTACAGGTAAAAAAACTCTGAGATTCCCTGTATTCTCTTCCTCCCCTCACTTTAAACTTGAATGTGTTTGACTTAGGGCCCTTCCACACAGCCCTATATCCCAGAATATCAAGGCAGAAAATGTCACAATATCTGCTTTGACCGGAGTTATCTAAATCCACACTCAGATTTATTTGCTTTGAACTTAACTATATGCAGTGTGGACTCAGATATGCCAGTTCAAAGCAGATATTGTGGGATTTTCTGCTTTGATATTCTGGGATATAGGGCTGTGTGGAAGGGCCCTAAGTCAAACACATTCAAGTTTAAAGTGAGGGGAGGAAGAGAATACAGGGAATTATATTTGAAAATATGTCCATGGAAATAGGACTTCAAATCCCATACAAATGATTCTGAATGTATGGTCTTCCATCCAAGTACTAACCAGGGATGGCCCAGCTTAGTTTTGAGAAGATGCTAGGATCTGGTTCATTTCTGATATTTAGGACAATGGCTAAACACTGACTAGAACCAGAATGTACTTCTAATAATTGCTGGAAGGCTTGCCCTCAAGTTAAAAAAAAGCTGAAAACATCAATCTCAACTTTATAAATCTCTTTGGGGAAAAAACCCTTCAATTTCTGCCCGCCCACGCCTCATATCTTCTTTTCCTGCCCGTTAACCATAATGACGACCTAATTCTTCCCTTCTCCCCCTCCTCGCCGCCGCCCCCCCCCCTCCTTCTTGTACTTTCAAACCTATTTATTTGCTCCGCCCCTTCTCACATTCCCTCCAATCGCGTCCAAGCATTCCCGATGAAAGCCACGCCCATCCCTCTTCGGATCTTCCCATCTCGGCCCCGCCCAGTGTTCTCAACCATCCCGCCGGGAAGGGAGGGGAGGGGCAGGGCTCGCGCGGAGAGCCTCTCTGCGGGGCCGCTTCCATTGGCGCGAAGTAGGTCACTCCCCCCCTTTTTTCTTTGGGTGCCGTCACGTGACCCCGCCTGTCAGTGCCTCCGCCTGGGTCTAAACGGGGGAGAGCACTCCAGCGTGGGAGCACAGCTGAGCGGGCGGGGCCGGCAAAGGCGGAGCAGGGAGCGCGATTCTCTGGTTCGCCTTTTGCCGGAGGAATGGAACGCCACGCGGTCGGGCAAGAAAAAAGAAAACTATTGGGCGGGGAAGCAGGAAAGTTTCCTTTTTTTGTTGTTTCTGTTTCCATCTCTTTTTTTTTCCTTCCATGGAAGGATGGATAGTCCAACACCTGTACTCTGGCACGTGAGACTGTGTGTGCTTATTTATTTTGTTGGTGGGTAGGTCCAGAAAAGAAAGTACCCTACCCAGGACTCATTGACACTAGTTGTATTGATTTCCAGTACACAAAACAATATTATCAACATCATCACCTTGAAAAGAGAAAGATATAGAAAAGGAAAACATGACATACATTCATAAAGGTAAAGGTTTTCCCCTGACATTAAGTCCAGTCGTGTCCGACTCTGCGGGTTGGTACTCATCTCCATTTCTAAGCCAAAGAGCCGGCGTGGTCCATAGACACCTCCAAGGTCATGTGGACTGCATGGACTTTTCGGTTGGCAAGTTCAGCAGCTCAGTGGTTTAACCCACTGCGCCACCGGCGGCTCCATACATACAAACTCATATAAAAATGAATGCAACTAAACTTGAAACTAAGGTTGGATCAGCATGGTTGAATTAATACAGTTTGACACCATGGTTCAATACTATGAAGTCCTGGCAGATGTAGTTTCACAAGGCCTTTAACCTCCTCAGCAGAAGAGTGTAGGTGCCCCACCAAACCACCAATCCCAGTATTCCATAGCATGAAGCTTTGGCAGTTAAAGTGGTATCAAACTGCATTAACTACAGGGTGTAGATGCACCTTTAGAGAACGTCATCCTAGTGTTTCTCAACCTTCATAATGCCGTGACCCCATAACACAGTTCCTCATCTTGTGGTGACCCCCAAACATAACGTTATTTTCATTGCTACTTCATAACTGTAATTTTGCTACTGTTATGAATTGTAATGTAAATATTGGATAAGCAGGATCAGGCCCATAGCCAGGATTTCGATTCGGGGGGGGGGGGGGTTAGTTTTTTTTCAGGGGGGGTTTGGGGGGGCTGAGTTTCGGGGGGGGCTGAGTCTGAGTGAAAGAGGGTCTACCCTAGCAAACATGCATATGGGATATATTGAGTATGGTGATCAGATCATGATATGAATAAACATAACAGTTTAAATAATGCACCAGTAAGGCCTTTTCGCGAACCACCATGCCCCTCAAGCCCCCCCCCCCCCCCCCCCGGCTACATGCCTGAGCAGGATGTATTTTCATTCACCAGACCAAATCTGGCACAAATACCCAATACATCCAAATGTGAATACTGGTGGAGTTGGGGGAGATTTATTTTGTCATTTGGGAGTTGTAGTTGCTGGGATTTATAGTTCACCTACAATCAAAGAGCATTCTGAACTACACCAACGGTGGAATTGAATTAATCTTGGCACACAGAACTCCCATGACCAACAGAAAATACTGGAAGGGTTTGGGGGGCATTGACCTTGAGTTTTGGAGTTGTAGTTCACCTACATCCAGAGAGCACTGTGGATACAAAAAATTATAGATCTAGACCAAACTTGGCACGAATACTCAATATGCCCAAATGTGAACACTGGTGGATTTTGGGGGAAATAGACCTTGACATTTGGGAGTTGTAGTTGCTGGGATTTATAGTTCACCTACAATCAAGGAGCATTCCGAACCCCAAAAATGATAGAATTGGGCCAATTTTCCCATACAGAACCCCCATGACCAACAGAAAATACTGTGTTTTCTGATTATCTTTGGAGATCCCTCTGACACCCCCGCCCTCGTGACCCCCAGATTGAGAAACACTGGGTTAAAATAATTTGACTTATTTTTAGGTGGGTATTGCAATGTCTCAGAGGACGAAGACAAGGGCAAACCTCCCTGGACAGATTTTGCCAAGAAGACTCTATGATGGGATTTTTGAAAACAACTTGTCATGCAACAAACAGGCACTGAAAATGTCTTGCATCAGTCCATTGGATTTACCGTCACAGCTATAAATCACTATAAAATTAAATAAATATAAATGTGTGGGGCAAAAGCCTAATCACAAGTCACGACGATTACCAGCTTTTTTTCCTTCCTGGCATAGCACCTGATTTTTTTTTTTTTTTTTTTGGTAATAACAGGCAGGCATAAATCAATAGTTAAACCTTGCCAGTTACTGGATTTTGAAGCCGGGGGGAAAAAACAACTTCACCTTCATGAACAAACCAGCAAGTTTGTGCTTATAACCATGGTCACTAGGCCGTCTGATTATTTCATGCTCCTGTGTTCAAAATATTGATGGGCTTCAGTGTGTTTGTTGATACATGTATGTACTACAGTAGACTCTCAGTTAACCAAACTCTCAAGCAACTGAAAAAAATTGAAGAAACATTACTTTAAAATTTAAAAGATTTTTACAATCGAGTAAATTAGTAAAACTTTAAGTGAAGTTTGCCCTCGTTTGTCTTAATTTACTTTAATTATTGGGTTTTTTTTCAACATTAATAATATCAATATAAAGTTGGTGGTATGGTAACATAGGGGGTATGAGCTTACTTTGTTTAGTGGCATACTGCAAGTCACCAATACCTTAAATCAAGAAACAGCTTCTTAAGATCTACAGAGATACTCGCAGGAACACTTCAGCAAGCGAGAGCCCAAAAGTGGCAGGCTGTAACCCAGAACCTCAATCAGTGGCAGATACCGAATGAGAGACTTCCTCCTGGGCAGACAGACGACTGGGCAATTTAGAAGGCACTGAACAGACTGCACTCTGGCATCACAAGATTCAGAGCCAACCTTAAGAAATGGGGCCACAAAGTGGAATCCATGACAAGAAGTGTGGAGAAGAGCAAACCACAGGCCACCTATTACAACGCAGTCTGAGCCCTGCCACGTGCATAATGGAGGACCTTTTTATGGCAACACCAGAGGCACTCCACGTGGCCAGCTAGTAGTCAAAGGACATTTAGTATAATGCCAAGTTTTAACTGCATTTATGTTTTTAAATATATTACAACTGTACCCTCAATTTTCTTCTGACACCCTAAATAATAAAAATAGGCCTACTTTTAATAAAAAACTGTCAAGCAACCAGAAATTAAATTTATCTGACATCCACCAATCCCCGTGGGTGCTGGTTCACTAAGGCTAGATCTTAAACTGTCCTATGTCCCAGGATCTGATTCCAGATTATCTGTTTATCCTGATTGTATGGCAGTGAAGACTCACATAATCTGGTTCGAAGCAGATAATCTTGGATCAGGGCAGTGTAGATCCAGCCTGCGAGTCTACTGTATATGTGTGTGCATGCCTTATTTATGGATTTTCTTGGGCAAGGAATTCCTACCGGCTGTTAGGAATTGTGGAAGTTGACATCCAAAATTCCTGGAGGGCCTACGTTTGCCCGTGCCTTCTTGACGGCATGGAGGCCTGACTGGAATTCTGCCTAGGACCCTATGAATCAGTCCAATAAGTGACTGAAATCGGAGGTGTTTTTACTTAGTAGTCTTTTGCTGCTTCTGGGGCCAGATGGGAAAGCATCTTGTTCCTTCAGCTTGTGCCTCACGTTTTTTGTCCCATAGCCAGCCTTAGGGAACACGGTCCACGACTGCTGCACCGCACGGACAGCATCACCATCCAGGGCTTATCTCCATCAGGCGGCCTGCTTCAGAGCAAGTTATCCCTATCACCTAGCAACGGGATTCGGATGACCGTGTAAACGCGTAGTCGGCTGCTGTTCCACAGAGAGGGGATCACGTGTGGCATTTGCTTTTGC
This sequence comes from Anolis sagrei, assembly GCF_037176765.1. Taxonomy (NCBI): domain Eukaryota; kingdom Metazoa; phylum Chordata; class Lepidosauria; order Squamata; family Anolidae; genus Anolis; species Anolis sagrei. The sequence goes on from NC_090022.1 coordinate 143,128,541, forward strand.
TGCAGTTTCCAAGGCACAACCTGCGCTGCAAGGAAAAGGCTTTGCAACCCTGGCGCAAGGAATCAACAACTTTTGTAGTTTTGCTTCTTTTCTTGAAGTGATAGCCTGGAGCTGGAGGACTCATTTGTTCTTTCATCCTTGTTTCCTAAGGATGAAATAAAATGAAATTAGACTTCTAATACAAAAACTATTGAAAAATAATCACAAATATATTTCTTAGTACCTTGGCATTTGTGCTTTTTCCTGGGATTATTTGCGGCGCTGATTCAGAAAATTGCATTGGATAGATTGCATCAGTTTCTTAGATATGGTTATCATGATTTTCTGTGCACAAGCAGATGGTGACTAGTAGATGGCATATGTTGTGTATCTCAAAAACTAGGCAAAAACTGGTGCCATTTTTTGGAACCAGCAGGTCAAATATACCCAAAATCAGATCTAACATTTGGCCTGTTGTTGGCCAGTGTTGTCCTTTAAAATGATAGTTACTATCGTAGATGGATTATATTATACACCTTCCCAAAAATAAATTGATGTCATTGTATGCCTCCCCTATTGCATGTCTAGGATGGAGTATAAGTGATTTACTTAATAAATAAGGAGATGACTATTGTGGGAAACTAGTTTCTTCCCACATAGCAATGCTTGAAATTTTGCATAGCACATATCAAGTCTTCAAAGTGTTTCAGATAAGGTTATCATCCAAATGTTTAGAATACCACTATAAGACATTCCAGATGCAGGGCCCTTCCACACAGCCATATAACCCAGAATATCAAGACAGAAAACCCCACAATATCTGCTTTGAACTGGGTTATCTGAGTCCTCACTGTCATATATTCCAGTTCAAAGCAGATAATGTAGACTTTTATTCAGCTGTGTGGAAGGGGCCCAGACTGCCATATACTTCACTTAGGTGCTCCCTCGTTGTCCAAGTAGGATTGTCTTCCAAGCTCGGTGTACTGATGGTGGGTCCGTAGGTGACTGTGGGGCCCTATTCTTGACCTGCATGTTCTCCCACAGTGAGGACATTGGTTTCCAGGTGGAAGGTGGTCCCGTTCGGGGTTGGCTTGATGCACCTTCCTCTTGGCACATTTCTCTCTTTTGCCTTCCACTCGTGCCTGTTCAAATTCTACAGCACTGCTGGTCACAGCTGACCTCCAGCTGGAATGCTCACAGGCCAGGGCTTCCCAGTTCTCAGTGTCTATACCAAAGTTTTTAAGGTTGGCTTTGAGCCCATCTTTAAATCTCTTTTCCTGTCCACCAACATTCCCTTTTCCATTCTTGAGTTCGGAGTAGAGCAGCTGCTTTGGGATATGGTGGTCAGGCATCCGGACAACGGGGCCATTCCAGCGGAGTTGATGATGAAGGACTGTCGCTTCAGTGCTGGTGGTTTTTGCTTTTTCCAGCACGCTGACATTTGTCTGCTTGTCTTCCCAAGAGATTTACAGAATTTTTCAGAGGCAACTTTGATGGAATTTTTTTATATGGCAGTGTAGATGGGGCCTGTTAACTCTAGACCCTTCTACACAGCTGTATAAAATCCACATTATCTGCTTTGAAGTGGATTATGTGGCAGTTAGAATCAGATAATCCAGTTCAAGGCAGATAATGTGGATTATTTGTTTTTTATTATCTGGATTATATGGCAATGTAGATACAATCAGAGAGGGATAAATCTAAAAGGCCAATGGCTTGTCTGACATCTGGCATTTTAGTGTGCATCTATTGTAGAATGAATGCAGTCTGACACTACTTTAACTGTTGTGGCTCAATGACATGGAATCCTGTGATTTGTAGTTTGGTGAGGCCCCAACCCTCTTTGGCAGAGAATGCTAAAAACTTTGAAAACTGTGCCTCCCAGGATTCTGCAGCAATTAGTCATGTCAGAGAAAGTGGTGTCAAAGGGGAGGAAAATAGACTGGCAAATTCCTCTACATTTCCCACTCCATCTTTATCAAATGTGAACTCTCTCTCTCTTTGTCCTTTGAGTTTTAGTCTAGACTTTAAGGAAAACCTCCAAAGGTGGGGAAATCTTAGCTTTCAAGTAGGATCAGCAGCTTGGATAGCTGCTATAAAACCTGGATTAACTCAGGATTCCTTAGGATACTGCCATGGCACTTAACATTGAATAAGATCTGCATGCATTGCTATAACTGTGTAAAAAAGAAAAGCTCCCAGACAGAAGCCCATTTCCAAGGCCTCATCTGGCCCTCTTTAAGTCTGTATTGACCAAAGTTGACAGTTGAAGAACGTGGCTTCTCAAACAGCATGTCTCACAAGATTATGGTGATATAGTTTAGTGAAACTACACTGTAATGTGAGCATCTAATGCCCAGTTAAATTTTTACTGAAAAAAAGGCTGGAAAGGAATTAAATTGCCAACATTAAACCTCAAAGTGTAATTTTGGAATAGCATGATGTTTAACAGCTCCATAACTATGAACACCATATGCTTGCGTTTTAAAGTGCCACCTGAAATTCTTTTGATTTTTAAAATGTGTCTCCATTTTAGGCTTTCAACAGCTTTCTAAAAATAGCATGGTTTGGAAAAAAACAAGAAAGTTGTCAGTCTCGTGACTGAGCTGTGAAATATATGCACTAGAAGAGGTTTTAGAAAAGAGCAACTTTTAAGTTCTTGTGCAGCTCAAGAGTGACTCCATTAAAAGCTGAAAGCACCAGAGCCAGGCCTACTCTCACACAGAGAGTGCATCTGCACCGCAGAAGAAATGCAGTTTGATAACTCCTCAAATTACTGTGACTCAATGCTATGAAATCCTGGCCATTGGAGTTTGGGCAGAGAAGGCTGAGGACCTTGTCAAAGTACAGCTCCTGTGATTCCCTAGCATCACGTCCTGGCAGTTAAAGTGGTGTCAAACTACATTAATTCTACAATGAAGATGCACCCCGAGTAAGGAAGCTCTCTCAGGCAGCAGATTTCAGAAGTCAAAGAAGAGCAAATGCTCAGTTATTTAATTGAGGGTAGTTTTATCTTTACTTCCAGGGATGGAGAAATTATTATGGGAATTTTGTCTTTTGCTTCCTAAGCTTGAATAACCTCTCTAAGTCTGGATAGGAAGGCTTAATGAACTGCAGGTTCATTCTCACATTGTTTAGTCTTCTTGTCCTTTTTTCTTTTCATCTCTTACAGGACAAGAAGGGTATTTACTTCTGTGAATTAGGCATACTTTCCTCTTTTGCTTCTGCTCCAAATAGGAAGATGTTTGCATATATTCGTCTTATATGCAGTGACTGAGGAATAAGTTCTTATTGTGTTCCATGGGACTTCTGAACTGCCATCCTCAGAATTATGTTCATGCTTTTCCCCATCCTCCATCTGTTTACATGATTGCAGGAAGTAAAGTAGGCAGGTGCAAATGGACGACTGGCATGCTAAAGCGACTTAATATGGTGTTCTGCAACTATTGGGGATATTTGTGTATACCAGAGGGAGACTGAACTTAATTGTCATAGGATCTCCCAACATTTAGGAGACCTGTTTTTCAACCTGATAATAAATAATTACATATATTCCTTGATCTTTTGCAAGTTGGCAGAGGAGGGCTGGAGTGGTTGACTGCATGGACTTCCTGGTCACCTGTAGCTACCAGGTGAGTGCTTAAAAACAAGCTTGTGTAAATGATTGGGAGCTGCTCTTAGTCATAACTGTTGAAATGAAAGGGAAAAAAATAGTCTTCCATCCTTAATGCTAGGTGACATCTCTTTCACTAGAAGGGATTTCCATCAGCCACAAGTTTACCTGTGAAACAAAGATGTTCAGTGCCTATAAGGATCTTTGCAATAACCATCCAATAATGGTTACTTGACTTGCAATAAAATCTACAAAAGCTGTGTTTGATGCAGTCCTGTGCTGCTTGAGCCCTTTGTATGAGTTGGGTTTCTCTGTAAAAAGCGGTGATAATAAAAGAAACATAAAATCTACTTGGTTAATGTTTAGCTAAGGAGTCAAGGCAATCCTCTTCCTTTCTCTAGTGCTGTGGTTCCCAACCTTTGGGCCTCCAGGTGTTTTGGACTTCAACTCCTAGAAATCCCAGCCAGTTTACCAGCTGTTAGGAAGTGTGGGAGCTGAAGTCCAAAACACCTGGAGGCCCAAAGGTTGGGAACCTTCTCTAATGAAAGCCCCCTTGGCCGTGATCTGAGCACCATGAGATGAGTGCTCTGAATGTTAGCCCCAGCTTCCAAAAGTCTTTTGGATACAACTTGGTGTTTTCCCATCATATCTGAAGTAGGTGCTGTCCAATGGCTGAGAAGTTTGCTTTCCCAAAAACAGGTGTCAGGTGCTTCAGTTGGATGGTGGATATGACTATTGGGTAGAAGTGCACAGTACTTCAAAAATAAAGTTTGGAGATCAGCACCTACACATTAGTAAAAACTAAAATGGGTGCTTCTACATTAGAAGTGGAGAATTTGAGTGGCTTTGGAGCAAAAAATTTTTGAGTCCCCTTCAGGAGAAAGAAAGCAGGGTATAATAATAATAATAATAATAATAATAATAATAATAATAATAATAATGGCCCTGAAAGACAGAGAGATTCTCAGAGAGCCATTCTATCAGATTAAAAATGTTATTTGTTTTTAATTCATTAATTTTCCCACTTCCATGGAGGTCCTGCACTCCTAATGGCATACTATAGTAGTAGAATGGCATACTATAGCTCACTTTCCTAGGGCCCTTCTACATACACAGAATATCAAGGCAGAAAATCTCACAATATCTGCTTTGAACTGGGTTATCTGAGTCCAAATAATGCGGAATTTTGTGCCTTGATATTCTGGGTTATACGGCTGTGTGGAAGGGCCCCTAGGATGATGTTTTTGTTTTGTTTTGTTTTTGTTTTTGACTAAGCACATAAGAAAAGCTATACAGTATCTGACCATAGTTGCCTGTGTTTTTGTCTTATAGTCTCCAACCAGATGACTCTGGACAATGACAGTAGTAGTGTCCATATCATGAACCTCCTCGATGTTTACTTGTACACAATGTTCAGATCATGTTTCATGTGAGGGATTTGCACTAGAAAAAATATATTAGCAGCTTGTGCATCTCCACTTTGCATTTCAGTGATGATCTTCAAACACTCTGCTATGGTCCCATGCCTGAACCAAAGACAGATCTAGATGAAGACAGTGGGAAAGTCTGTAGGAGGCTATCATCTCTCCCTGTCTTTGCAGATTTTGACTTTTGGTGGTTGGATCGTTTTTCATAGTTAGACTTTTGTCCCCCGGAACCTGGGATTTATTTCACAATCAGAACCAGGTCTCCCTGGCTTTCCTGTTTGACAGACTATTGCATTTCACCTAATAATATTGTGCAGCAAGTTTTGCTTTGGACTGAAAACATGCTTAAGAACATTCAATTGTGTTGCTCTTCCTGCTCAAGGTTCCTTTGCTAATCCTAATCTCGGATTAACATTATTTGCCGGTATTTCTCAGCTTTTTCATCCCTCCTGCAGTTTATATTTCTGTTTACTTTCCCTCTCACTTAACCTTACACTTCATAAGGGCTTCTCTTTGTCTTTACCAATACGGAGATGAAATAAAATTCCATTATGTGGCATATCTCTCCCAAACAATGACAGCCATTTCCTCCCTGCTGGTGTCAATCTGGATTTAGGTAATGATGTCTCCAATAGCTAGCAATTTGATGCTTTTACACACTGTGGTTGTGTATACAAAAGCTTAATCCAGTGGTAGTTTTTGTACTGATGATTTGTAACTCCTTCTACCCAAAGAAATCTATTGTATGTCAATTCTTAAGGCGCTCTCAGGCCCCTTCCACGCAGCTGAATAAAATCCCACATTATCTACTTTGAACTGGATTCTATGGCAGTGTGGACTCAGATAACCCAGTTCAAAGCAGATATTGGGGGATTTTCTGCCTTATTTTATTTATCGTGTCAGGGGCAACCAAACAATTGTATTACATTTCTAACAGAACAAAACAAACAAACAAACAGACAAAACATAAAATTTGCAAGCTTGGTTGTTGATTAAATGTCCTTTGACCAGTATCTGGCCACTTGGAGTGCCTCTGGTGTTGCCGCGAGAAGGTCCTCCATTGTGCTTGTAGCAGGGCTCAGGTTGCATTGCAGCAGGTGGTCAGTGGTTTGCTCCTCTCCATACTCGCATGTTGTGGATTCCACTTTGTAGCCCCATTTCTTAAGATTGGCTCTGCATCTCGTGGTGCCAAAGCGCAGTCTATTCAGTGCCTTCCAAGTCGCCCAGTCTTCTGTGTGCCCAAAGGAGAGTCTCTCATTTGGTATCAGCCATTGGTTGAGGTTCTGAGTTTGAGCCTGCCACTTTTGGACTCTCGCTTGCTGAGGTGTTCCAGCGGTGCATTGATTTGATGTTTATTCGTTCAGTTGCTTTGGACTCTTCGTGACCTCATGGACCAGCCCATGCAAGAGCTCTCTGTCAGCCGTGGCCACCCCCAGCTCCTTCAAGGTCAAGCCAGTCACTTCAAGGATAGCATCCATCCATCTTGCCCTCAGTCAGCCCCTCTTTTTCCTTCCATTTCCCCCAGCATCATTATCTTCTCCAAGGTATTCTGTCTTATTAGGTGGCCAAACTACTTCATCTTCTTCTTTGCCTCCAATATCCTTGGGCATTATTTCCTGGAATATGGGCTGGTTTGATCTTCTCACGGTTCAAGGCACTCTCAGAATTTTCCTCCAACACCACAATTCAAAAGTGTCTACCTTCCTTCACTCACGTTCCTTATGGTCCAGCTCTTGCATTCATACATTACTACGGGGAACACCACTGCTTAAACTATGTGGACCTTCATTGCCAGTGTGTGTCACTACTCTTCACTATTTTATCAAGATTGGTCATTGCTCTTCTCTCAAGAAATAAATGTCTTCTGAAAGCAGACATTGTGTGATTTTCTGCCTTGATATTTTGGGTTATATGGCTGTGTGGAAGTGCCCTCTGTCATTGGTGCATTATAGGGTCCTTTTCATTTTCCTAGGATGACAATAGATGGCCGCTAATGTACAAAAACAGAGGAGCCATTTATGTTGGTGCCACTTTAATGATGGGAAAGCTGGTATGGTGTTCCTCTTATACTGGGAAAGGTTATGCCCAAACTAACACTGGTACAATGTCATTATTATTCTGGGCATGTGGAAGCATTGGCTCAATAGTAGTTGTGGAGATCAAAGTGAGTGCAACAATCCCTGGAAAATCCACTGCAACCCATCTATCACAATGCGTGTATTGACCTGTCCTTGTATTACCCCAGAAAAGAAATCTCCAGAGCCAGAGATGGTAAGGGCTGAACAAGAGTGAGGGGCAATTTCTCCAAATTAGATTACCTTCACTTTCCACCCTTCTAGCATTGCAGTAACCACATCCAGCCCAACTCCATTCTGTCATGCAGGAACACACAATCAAAGCACCCCTGACAGATAGCCATCCAGCCTCTGCTTTTAAAAAACCCAAAGGAGACTCAAATACAGCTTATTCTACTGTGTTTTTACCATTATGAAGTTCTTCCTCATGTTCAGGTTGAATCCCCTTTCCTGCAGTTTGGAATCCATTAATCCATGTCCTGGTTCCAGAGCAGCAAAAAACAAGATTACCTCCTCTTTAGTATGGCACTGTTTTACAAATTTAAACACAGCAATGATGTCTCCTCTCAGTCTTCTCCTGCAGGCCAAAAAGACTTAGCTCTTTACATCACTCCTAAAAGGGATTCATGATCTCTAGGCTTTAGATAATTTTGGTCACCCTCCTGTGGACACCTTCCAACTTGTCACAATATTTGTCTTGCATTTCAGTGCCCAGCTGGACACAGTCTTATTCCAGGGAGGTCTGACCAACACAAAACAGAGTGGGACTATATCTTCCCTCGATCTCAACACTATACTCTTATTGACACAGCCTATAATCACAGTGGCTTTGTAAAGCTTTTCTAGAGTTTAGATTGTTGCTGTGTGCCTTCCCAGCCACATGGTGACCCTAAAGTGACCCTATCACTGCAAGATTAGTTCAAAAATGATATGCTTTTGCATTGCTGTATGCTGAGAGGTTGATGGCAATCAGCATTGTTTGGGATTTCCCCCACATTTTGAAATACCTGCATTTTCCTATACATATCAAATATCTTGTTGAGCATTATTTTCACTGAGTTCCAACACCGCTGTTTTGTATTTTGTTTTATTTTAATTGTGCTTTTATCTTTTATATTTTACTATGCTCTTATTTTTAATTGTGATTTTACTTTAATGGATTGATTTGTTTTGATGTTCTGTGGTCATTTTGTCCCATATGTGAGCCATCCAGAGTCCCTTCAGGGAGATGGTGCCAGGCTCCAAGAATAAAGTCATTGTCGTCATCATCATCATCATCATCTTGGGTGTGGGACCCAAGTCTAAACACAAAATATTTTGATGTTTCATATTCCCCTTATACATATTTTTTCTCAATAATTTGTACACAAAACAAAGCCTGTGAGCACCAGACCACCAGATAGCAAAGATGTCGGTATCTCTCCCACCCTCGAAACAATGTTGAATTTTTGGAGTATTTCAGAATTCTGGATACTAAGCCTGTACTTTACCTACAATGTGGCGGTGTTACCTGGTATGGGAGGAGATCCATAGGGGTGACAACTTGGGATGTGTCTTTACTGAAAATTAATGCAGTTTGACTCCAGTTTAAACTGCTGTGGCTCAGTGCTAGGAAATCATGGGATTTCTAGTTTTACATGCATTCTCTGCCAAAGAGTGCTGCTGTTTCACTAAGGCCCTACCTACACTGCCACATAATTCAGTTTGAACTCTATTATAATGGTCAGTGGTAGACTCATATAGTGCAGATTGAACTGGATTGTATGAGTTAATCTGCATGCTGAAACTGGATTATATGGCAGTGTAAATGGAGCCTAAAATTACAACTCTCAGGCAGGGCCGTAGCCAGAAAAAAATTTCGGGGAGGGTTGGCAATTTCGGGGGGGGGTTCAAAATTTTGAAGGGGGGGGGTTCAAAATTTTGGGGAGGGTTGAAAATTTGGGGGGGGGGGGTGTTGAAACCTGCCTCCTAGCTCACACTGAAGCAAAGAGCACAGCAGGGGGCAGAGCAGCCTTCAATAGCCTGAAGCTCTGCCCCTGTCAACCACCCCCACCAAGTCTGGCCTCCTTAATGGGAGTATTCAACACACATACACCCAACTTGGTTGCTTCACTACATTGGCTATTGCTGCAAGTAATGACAGTGTGAATAAATTGTCAATATTTGCTTGAGATAGTGCTTACAGTTCTAGAGGGACTTTTAATTTTTTGCGTCTTATAGACTTAGCATGGGGATTTGGTTAACCAGTTAAAATTCATGAGTAAACCAGGTTTTTTTTTTTTAAAAAAAAAATCTGAAACATTATGGGGGGGGGGGGTTAAACCCCTAAAACCACCCCCTCGCTACAGGCCTGCTCTCAGGATTTCACAACACTGAGCCACGGCAGTTAGTGTGGCATATTATTATTATTATTATTATTATTATTATTATTATTATATCCCACTTTATCTCTCCTGCAGGAGATTTTACAGTGTAGATGCACCAAAATGGTATCTTATCCTTCAGCCTTTATGCATGTTTATTCCAAATTAAGACCTATCTGCCTTCTACATGATTTATTAAGAGTACATACTGTAGAGCCATGGTTCCCTATCTTTTTTTGACCAGGGATCACTTTCACCGGGGACTACGTTGACCACAGATCACTTTGATCGGGGACTGCTTTCCAACATTAGTACCAAAAGGGTTACGAATCAGTTTTTGGTCAACTTTAGATTCAGTTTGTGATGCTGGTTCAGAACATTGCATTGGATAGACCACACCAGCTCTAGTTTCTGATACAGAACATATCCCATCCAGCAGTCCCACAGAAAACTATTTAATAATCTAGAGCTGATGTGGTCTATCCAATGCAATGTTCTGAATCAGCACCCCAAATAACCCCAGGAACAGGCCTAAAAAAGAAGACACCAAGGTGCTCCATATACAATGGCTCTACTCAGGGAGGGAGGAGAAGCAGTTGTCAGGAGGCACCTTTCGTGGGTAATCAACCTCTCCCCTCCTGACATCCCCATTGCCTCAGCACTATAAGAGGATTTTGAGAGAGAAGTCGTTCTTGTTGCATCAATGTAGTAACTGCAAGGACATGGACCATTTTTTAGTTCTTGGGGACCACTGGTGGTCCATGGACCACAGGTTGGGAACCACTGCTGTAGAATGAATGCAGTGTGATCCCATTATAACTGCCAGGGTTCAGTGCAATAGAAAAAAAATGTATGTATTAGGGCTGGGCAGTTTCGTTTCGTTAATTCGTAATTCGTTAATTCGTTAATTTTTTTAATTACAAAACGATAACAAACCATTCTGGAGCAATTTTTTTAAAAAACCAATTTTTAAACACGTTTTGTAAATGCTTCGTATTTCATTATTGTATTCGTTTCGTTATTGTTCTGAGGTCGTTTTGTTATTATTTCCGCATGTCTGGGGCAAGTTTTTTGTTTAATTAGTGAAAAAAAATTATAATATCACACCAACAGTCAACAACAGAGGGAGAGGGAAGCTTCAGAAGTTTTTGGAGGTTTTTTAGCGTATTTCGCGGTCGCGTCCGCCATTAACGAATCGATTCGTTATTGTTTCGGAAATCGATTCGTTAATGTTTTTTAATTTTTTTTCACATTTACGAAATTTCGTAAATATCGAACTTTTTAAAAGGAAAATTTTGTAATTATTTTAAATAACGAAACGCAACCCCCCCAAAAAAACGAATTGATTTTAGAAACAAATTTTTCCGTTGTTACCCAGGCCATCTTATAAGGCCCTCAAGAAAGAAATCTAAATCAAGATTTTATGCTCTCTATTGGAATAAGTTGTCTGAGATTTTATAGCATTTAACAAGAATGTTGTCAGCACATTATAAATAAATGTAGATTATCAGAAAAATAAACAACAGACTAAAGATAATAAAGTCCATTCTTTCCTGGAGTCGGATTTCAGTGAAGGAATTCAAAAGTCTCTATCTTTATCTTCAAAAGAATTCTTCTTTTGGCAACACAGTCTCAAGGAATTCTTCTTAGGCAATAAAGTCTTTCTTAGGCAACAAAATCTCTACAAGGTCTCCCGGTATGTTATCCTTGTTTCGAATAATTATCTTCTTCAGGGTGTAGTCTGTTATCATATTATGCTTAGTGCACTAAATAAGGAGTAGAAATAACATACACAATAGACACATGAAACTCCCAAAATAACATTGCTAGAGAAACATTTTATAATGACAGTGAAGAAACACGTTACTCTACTTACATTCTCTTCAGTAGTACAGGCTCTGTTTCAGTAGGAGTTCTATAACGAGCAATGAGTCATAACTTGGCTGCCTCTTAAATAGAACTACATCTCACAAGAAACAAGTGTTTTCAATTTTGTCATTTAGTCTTTGAGGAACCAGTGTTCGTAGTTTAAAGATCCAAAAAGATTCCCTTTGCAGAAGGAGTTTTTTTACATCTGCATTTGGTCTGGGTAATATTTTTTCCAAGGCACAAAATTTAAAGCTATGGTGTGTATGTGCTTTTTCATTAAAATGTATATATAGTGAAGAGTCAGTGGACCCATTCCTTATGCGTGAACGATGTTCATTTATCCTAGTTTTAAGGGGTCTAGTGGTCATTCCAACATATAGTAGTTTACAGGGGCATTCTAATAGGTAAACTACATTATCAGTGGAACATGTTGTCAAATTTTGCAATGTGATATTAATGTTGAGTGTTGGATGAGAGTATATTTTACTCTTAAGTGATTGCTGACAACAGTTACAGTGTCCACAGCTAGTGTGACCCCTAGTGGTAAGTTTATGGAATGTAGTAGGAGAGCTATATTCAGAATGGATCATGACATGAGGTCCCTTAAACTTCTGGATCTTTTGTGGGCAATAATAGGTTTGTCTTTACATCCAGGAATGTCCTGTAGTAAATGCCAGTGCTTTGAGATAATCTTAGTGATTTTGGATGAATATTGTGTCAATGTCAAAGGCCATATTATGCGGTTATTATGTTTTCTAGGGTGTTCCTGTAGTAATTCACCTCTGTTGATGGAGTTTGCCTTGCTCATGGCTGTGTTGAGTATCCTATTAGGGTATCTTCTTTCTCTGAGTTGTTTTTTCAGGATACCTGCTGTAGATTCAAAGTCCTTTTGTGTGCTAGAATTACGTTTCAGTCTTAAAAACTGAGAAAATGGTAAATTAGATTTAAGAGAAAAGTGATGAAAGCTGGAAAAATGTAAAATAGAATTTTTATCTGTAGGTTTACTATAATTTTTTACTAATAGTTTCTGACCATTTTTGAAAACCATGATGTCCAAAAAGTTAATATTAGTAGGGCTACAGTGGTGTGTAAATTTCATGTGTTTGTGTAGTGTATTAATCCAGCTGTAAAATAGGTCCGCTGTTGGCTGTGATCTCACTACTGTAAATATATCATCTAGATACCTTCCAAAATAAAGGATATCTGAAGAAAATGGATTCTTAGTAGTATTGAAAATGAATTTACTTTCTAAGTATGCGACGAATAGGTTGGCTATAGCGGGTGCGAGTGGGCTGCCCATAGCGATTCCGAATGTCTGTAAATAAAATTGTTTATCAAAACTAAAATAGTTGTATTCTAGCACAATGTCTAGTAAATCCATGAGGAAGTGAGTGGGAGGAACTGGGGATTTGCGTGTGTCAAGTATAGCTTTAACCACTGTTCTGGCCTCATCTAAAGGTATGTTTGTATATACGGCTTCAATATCTAAGTCCTTCAATATCTAAGTCCTTCAATATCTAAGTCCTATTTAGCTGCCACAAAATAGGTTGGATTGGTTGAGATAGTCATTGAAAAACTATAGCAAAATGTGCTGCAGGGTGTCTTGCAAAAACAAGCTTCAACACACACAAACAAATCATGTAACATACATAATGTAGTTTGATGAGGTCTTCAGCTTTCTCTTCCAAAAGATCCAAACTACAGATCCCAGAATTGCATAGCATGAGGGCCTTTCCAGACAGTCCCTGTCTGTCCAAACGGCATTGAATGTTTGCCGTTGTATGCATACTGTGAACTGTCCAGAGTCCCCTTGGGGAGATACGGCAGAATATAAATAAAGTGTTGTTGTTGTTGTTGTTATTGCTATTACTATATCCCAGGATATGATCCCAGGTTTTCTGCTTTAGACTGGATTATATGAGTCCTGGTGGCGCAGCGGGTTAAACAGGTGAGCTGCTGAACTTGCTGATTGAAAGGTTGGTGGTTCAAATCAGGGGAGTGGGGTGAGCTCCCACTGTTAGCCCCAGCTTCTGCCAACCTAGCAGTTCAAAAACATGCAAATGTGAGTCGATCAATAGGTACCGCTCTGGAGGGAAAGTAACCTCTCCATGCAGTCATGCTGGCCACATGACCTTGGAGGCATCTACAGACAACACTGGCTCTTCAGCTTAGAAATGGAAATGATCATCACCCCCCAGTGTTGGGCATGACTAGACTTAATGTCATAACTAGACTTAATTCCCATCACACTAGAGAATGAATCCACTTTAAATCCAGTTTCTGCCTCCTGCAGGATTCTGGGATTTATAGTTTTGTTAGGTGGTTAAAGGCTCTTCCCTAAACTACAAACCCCAGGAGGCAGCAACTGGATTTAAAGTGGATTCATTCTCTAGTGCAATGGCTCTCAACTTGTGACTCCCCAGGTGTTTTGGCCTACAACTCCCAGAAATCCCAGCCAGTTGACCAGCAGGTTGAGAACCACTGCTCTAGTGTGATGCTGTCCTAGGACCCCATCTCACTAGATCATGGGTCCTCAAACGAAGACCTGAGGGCTGGATATGGCCCTTCAAGGTAGGGGTCCTCAAACTACGGCCCAGGGGCCGGATACGGCCCTCCAAGGTCATTTGTCCGGCCCTCGCTCAGGGTCAGCCTAGGTCTGAAATGACTTGAAAGCACACAACAACAACAATCCTGTCTTATCAGCCAAAAGTAGGCCCACACCTCCCATTGAAATACTAAGTTTATATTTGTTAAAATTGTTCTTCATTTTAATTATTGTATTGTTTTTAAGTGTTATTAGCACTACAAATAAGATATGTGGAGTGTGCATAGGAATTTGTTCATGTTTTTTTTTCCAAATTATAATCCAGCAGTTTGAGGGACTGTGACCTGGCCCTCTGCTTAAAAAGTTTGAGGGCCCCTGCACTAGAGTATGAATCCAGTGTAGTTTGACAAGGTCCTCAGCCTTCTCTACCAGGAAGCGCTGGTGCCTCTGGAAACTACAGATCTCAGGACTGAGAGGCTATGGCAATTCAAGTGGTGTGGAGCTGAGGCGGCGGCGACGGAAAGCAGGGTTGTGCGCGAGTGAGCGAAGGGCGGGCGCTAGGGCCTGGCGGACTCCTCGCTTCTCTGAGGTGGGGGGGGGGGCTTTGACGTCACGGCTGTCAGTGTCAGCACATGGAGGCGCAACTAGGCTGAGCGCGGAGGGAGGGAGAGAAGGAGAGAAGGAGAGAGAAGGCGGAGCGAGGCAGGCTCGGAAAAGCGCTGCGGGGCTGGCTGGCGGACGGACGGAGGGTTGCCCCGCTTTGTGCACTCCTCCTCGCTCAGCCTCCTCGCCCTCCTCCTCCTCCTCCTCCTCCTCCTCGGCGGTGCTGCTGCTGCCAAAGGGGGCTCCAGAGGGCAAGAGGACGGTCCCGCTTCTCCTGCAAGCGAGGGAGAGTTCGGGGCATCTTCAGAAGCAGAAGACCAGTCCTTCCACCATCCTCGGGAACTGGAAGCATGGCTCGGCCGCTCTCCTTGAACCCCTCTTTCCTGCCTCCGACTTACGGGGTGCTCAAGTCGCTGCTGGAGAACCCGCTCAAGCTCCCGCTGCACCACGAAGACGGTGAGAGCCCGCCAGGTTGGGGGGTAGGTTGGTTGGTTGGGGAGGTCCTTCAAGGGCCCGTCTGCGCTGGGGAATAAGCGCGGGTTGATCCCGCTTGACATTGTCAGGCTCCCAACTCCATTGGCTCCAGAAGAGTTGGAGCATTGCAAGGTCTTTCGCCTCCACACTGAGGCTTGACCCCGCTGGAGTCCCTGGGAGTGCAATGCCTTTATAGTCCCTGCTGCAAATCCCTCCATTCCATAGCACTGAGCTATGGAGGTTAAAGCGGGATGAAACCGCGTTAACTCGACAGTGTAGAGAAGTCGCCACCCGCACCGGCCGTTTCGGCTTCAATTGATCCAGGCCATGTCCAACCTTTGGATGTTTGTTTACCCCTTCTTAGCTAGGGTGCATCTACATTGTAGAATTAACGCGGGTTGATACTACTTTTTCGGCCAGAGCTGAATGCTGTGGAATCCTGGGAGTTAGTTGAGCCACAGCAAAGTGTTGTCAAACTGTACTGATTCCAGCCTTTGGATAGTTGTTTACCCTTTCCCAGCTCGGGCTCATCTACATTGTAGAATTAACGCGGGTTGATACTACTTTTATAGCCAGGGCTCAAAGGGTATGTAATCCTGGGAGTTAGTTGAGCCATAGCAGGTGAAAACGTTGTCAAACTGCACTCCCCGCTGCAAATCTATCCATTCCATAGCACTGAGCCTTGGCGGTTAAAGCGGGATGAAACTGCGTTAACTCGACAGTGTAGAGAAGTCATAACCATCGCCGGCCGTTTCGGCTTTAATTGATCCAGGCCACTTCCAGTATTTGGATGTTTGTTTACCCCTTCTTAGCTAGGGCGCATCTACATTGTAGAATTAACGCGGGTTGATACTACTTTTTCGGCCAGAGCTGAATGCTGTGGAATCCTGGGAGTTAGTTGAGCCACAGCAGTTGAAAGTGTTGTCAAACTGTACTGATTCCAGCCTTTGGATAGTTGTTTACCCTTTCCCAGTTCGGGCGCATCTACATTGTAGAATTAACGCGGGTTGATACTACTTTTGCACTCAGGGCTCAAGGCTGTGGAATCCTGGGAGTCAGTTGAGCCATAGCAGTTGGAAGTGTTGTCAAACTGCACTGATTCCAGGCAGAGGCCAACTTCAGCCTTCCCTCCAGGTGTTTTGGACTTCAACTCCCACAATTCCTAACAGCCGATAGGCTGTTAGGAATTGTGGGAGTTGAAGTCCAAAACACCTGGAGGGAAGGCTGAAGTTGGCCCCTGCCTTTTAAGTTTATCCTGGGATAGCGTTTGCATTCCGGGGCAATCCTTTTCGGACTTTATATAGAGTTTGCTTCCAAGTAAACATCATCCAGGCAGGACTTTTGTGTGTGTGTGTGTGTAATCGCTTGGCAGTGGCATGAAGCTAAACAACATGCCAGCTGCCAGCCTCCTCTTCCTCCTCCTCCTCCTCCTCCTCCTCTTCACTCTCAGGGTTATTTCTGTCCATCAGCTGGAAATCTGGGCAAGAGGGCTGCTTGATTTCGTCCAAGGCTGCAGAATTAATGCAGTTTGAACTGCTTTGGATTGGAGTTTGGGATTAGCTTTTCTCTTTGGCAGGACCACAGAGACACCCCCATTGCACACCACTTTAGCTCTATCATATTTGGAATCCGGGGAGTTGTAGTTTGCCGAAGCATCATTGCTTTTTTGGCAGGAAAGGTGAAAGGCTTTGTCAAGCTCCAGCTCTCATGATCCCAGAACTTTGACCCAAAAGTGGAGCCAAACTGCATTAATTCTACAGCGTAGATCCACTCATAAAATAAAGATTTCTGGTGTCTCTTGTGGTGTTTGTTCTGAACTAAGACTTAATCACCTTTTGCTTGGGCTTATAGCAAAAGGGAGCATCTCCGCTGTAGAATTAATGCAGTTTGACTCCACTTTCACTCCCATGGCTCAAAGCTCTGGGACTAAAGCAGCGTTTCTCTAGCTGGGGGTCTTGAGGGGGTGTCAGAGGGGTCGCCAAAGACCATCACAAAACACAGTATTTTCTGTTAATCATGGGGGCTCTGTGTGGGAAGTTTGGCCCAATTCTATTCTTGGTGGGGTTCCGAATGCTCTTTGATTGTAAGTGAACTATAAATCCCAGCAACTACAACTCCCAAATGTCAAGGTCTATTTTTCTCCCAAACTCCACTGGTGTTCACATTTGGGCATATTGAGTATCCGTGCCAAGTTTGGTCCAGATCCATCATTATTTGAGTTCACAGTGCTCTCTGGATGTAGGTGAATTACAACTCCCAAACTCAAGGTCAATGCCCACCAAACTCTTCCAGTATTTTCTGTTGATTATGGGAGTTCTGTGTGCCAGGTTTGGTTCAATTCCATCGTTGGTGGAGTTCAAAATATTTTTTGATTGTAGGTGAACTATAAATTCCAGCAACTACAACTCCCAAATGTCAAGATCTATTTTTCCCCAAACTCCACCAGTGTTCACATTTGGGCATATTGAGTATTTGTGCCAAGTTTGGTCTTGATCCATCATTGTTTGAGTCCACAGTGCTCTCTAGATGTAGGTGAACTACAACTCCAAAACTCAAGGTCAATGCCCACCAAACTCTTCCAGTATTTTCTGTTGATTATGGGAGTTCTGTGTGCCAGGTTTGGTTCAATTCCATCGTTGGTAGAGTTCAAAATATTTTTTGATTGTAGGTGAACTATAAATTCCAGCAACTACAACTCCCAAATGTCAAGATCTATTTTTTCCCAAACTCCACCAGTGTTCACATTTGGGCATATTGAGTATTTGTGCCAAGTTTGGTCTTGATCCATCATTGTTTGAGTCCACAGTGCTCTCTAGATGTAGGTGAACTACAACTCCAAAACTCAAGGTCAATGCCCACCAAACTCTTCCATTATTTTCTTTTGATTGTGGGAGTTCTGTGTGCCAAATTTGGTTCAATTCCATTGTTGGTGAAATTCAAAATACCCTTTGATTGTAACTATAAATCCCAGCAACTACAACTCCCAAATGACAAAATAATTCTCCCCTCAACCCCACCAGTATTCAAATATGGGCATATTGGGTATTTGTGCCAAATTTGGTCCAGTGAATTAAAATACATCCTGCATATCATATAATAACGATAGTATTAAACAACAATTTATTATGAACCACATTTGAGGAGTGGACACTTTTGAGAACTTAGCTAAGTTTGGAGACACATTTCTTTATAGCTGCACTGTATTCCCTAAGGCTGTAGTCCTCTATACCTGGGGCAAAGGGTACGTCTACACTATAGTATGAATGCTATTTGTCCCCACTTTAACTTCCCTGTCTCAATGCTATGGAATCATAGAAGTTGTAGTTTTACAAGGTCTGTAGACTCCTCTGCTAAAGAGAACTGGTGTCTCACAAAACTACAACTCCCAGGACTTCATAGCATTGAGCCACAGCAGTTAAAGTAGTTTCAAACTGCATTAATTCTACAGTGTGGAGCAGGCATGGGCAAACTTCGGTCCTCCGGGTGTTTTGGACTTCAACTTCCACAATTCCTAACAGCCGGTAGGCCATTAGGAATTGTGGGAGTTGAAGTCCAAAACACCTGGAGGACCGAAGTTTGCCCATGCCTGGTGTAGAGGCACCCATAATCCCACTGAGTTTCTTCTGAGAACACATATGTAGGAGCATGGCTAGTACCATTCAACTGTCATTGAATGTTTGCCATAGATGCTGGAAACCAGCCTGAGTCTCTTCGGGGAGACGTGGTGGTCTACAAATAAATTATAATAAATTATTAGATTATTATCCAAATGGCCAGCTACTGGTCAAAGGACATTTAATAGAATACCAAGTCTGCAAACTTTGTGTTTTGTTTGTTTGTTTGTTTTTAATGCAACACAACTGTTTTTGTTCGCTCGTGACACGATAAATAAATAAATAAATAAATAAATAATAATAATAATAATTATTATTATTATTATTTTACTGACACAAACAAGATATATATGCTGGATTTTTGTATAATTATTATTATTATTAGTAGTAGTATTTTACTGACACAAAACACAGCAAACAAGATATGTATGCTGAATTTTTGTATTATTATAATAAGTATAATAAATATTAATTAATTAATTGTATTATTATTATTATTATTATTATTATATTCTAGGTTAAATCCTTTCTTTTTTTGAGAAATGTATAATTGCTTTCTCAGAAATTTTTGGTCACCTCTTGCCAAAAGAGACAACTTTCATAGATCTCAGTTCTAAACCCAGTTTTTACCCGGAAGCAAGAGCCAGACAACAAGTACAACCAGAGATCCTTGATTAGATCTCTTGACTTAACCCTGAAGCATAGCAGTGACTTTTTGTTCCCAGTAGTAGGGAGAAAAGGGATATTATTCAACTCACCTACCCCTAAGCCATTTTCCCATTTGAAAATTCCCCTTTCTGGTGTGAGTGTGCGTGTTCATCTTGGCTCCAGGCAAATACAGTGGTCCCTCGCTAATTCGCGCTTCACTTTTTGCAGACTCGCTATTTCGTGGTTTTTCAATATGGACTTAAGAGCATTTGTCTGTATGGAAAGGCTGCCTCTGTGGATAAAGCCGGAGCCAAGAATTACATGAAGAACACATTCAGGGAGGGTTATGGAGTGTGTAAGTGTGTGTGGAGAGTTTATAAAGACTTAAAATAGTGTATAAATATTAAAATAAATATAAATGCAATTAAATATAACTAAATATAATTAAATATAATTATATACATATAATTATAAAAATAATGTATAAATATTAAAATAAATATAGCGTCCCTACTTTGCGGATTTTCACTTTTGGCAGGTGGTCCTGGAACGTAACACCTGTGATAAGTAAGAGAACATTGTAGATACATTTGGAGATGGCATGGTGCCAGGCAGAGTAGAAAGAGATTTCTACGTACATGATTTACACAGGAGTGGAGATAGAAGAGGCTAGATTTCTTCTGCACCTCAGCTGCCATGGAGTTATAAACAAATTTTGCAAGAGCTAATCAAAGTTTTGCTGTGTTAGGAATGGTTTGGCCCACAAGAGAATTTAAGAAACCTTAACCCTTCTTTCGTTTTGGAAAGTTTCACATAAACTGGATTTACTTCCATATAAAACCCAGATTATCTGCTGTGAACTGGATTAAATGGTTGTGTAGACTGATATAAAAGAGCTCCAGGTGGTGCAGCGGGCTAAACTGCTGAGCTGCTGAACTTGTTGACTGAAAGGTCGGCGGTTCGAATCCGGGGAGCGGGGGTGAGCTCCTGCTGTTAGGCCCAGCTTCTGCCAATTTAGCAGTTCGAAAACATGCAAATGTCAGAAGATCAATAGGAACCGCTCTGGTGCTCCATGCAGTCATGCCGGTTACATGACCTTGAAGGTGTCTACGGACAACGCCGACTCTTTGGCTTAGAAATGGAGATAACCACCACCCTCCAGAGTTGGACACGACCAGACTTAATGTCAAGGGGAAACTTTTACCTTTATCTTAGACTCACATAACCAGTTCAAAGCAGATAATGTGGATTATTTACTTTGATACTCTGGATTATATGGTTGTGTAATTTCAGCCTTAAAAATCTATGGAGACACCCACCTCTACCGCAAGTGATCCTTTACATGCAAGTGCTTGTTTGAGCCTTTGCCATTTTTTCATATCTTAGAATGCATCTAAACCATAGCATGAATGCAGTTTGACCCCACTTTAACTGCCAAGAAATCATTGAAATTGTAGTTTTACATAGTCTTTAACCCTTCATGCCAAAGTGTGTTGGGGCTTAAACAAACTATGAATCCCAGGATCTAATAGCACTCAGCCATGGCAGTTAAAGTAATATCAATCTACATTAATTCTACACTGTAGTTGCACCCTTAGTTTGAAAACAAATCCGTTTCTAATTGCATTTATTGCTTTAGCACTTAAGCTGTATATTCTATACACTATTTTCTATGAGTGAGTCCCCGGTGGTGCAATGGCTTAAATCCTTGTGCCAGCAGGACTGCTGACCAAAAGGTCGGCAGTTCAGATCCAGGGAGCGGGGTGAGCTCCTATCTGTCAGCTCCAGCTTCTCATGCAGGGACATGAGAGAAGCCTCCCACAGGTTATTAGAATATCCAGGAGTCCCCTGGGCAACGTTCTTGCGGACAGCCAATTCTCTCACATCAGAAACGACTTGCAGTTTCTTAAGTCACTCCTGACACAATAATAATAATAATAATAATAATAATAATAATAATAACAACAACAACCCTGCTTTTCTCACTTGCTTGAGACCCAATTTGGCTAATTACCTCTGAGTAGATGCACACAAGGCTGTGCCATTCCTCGTTAGTATATTCTGACTTAATTATTCTGTGTTGGGAATAATATCATTGAATGTTTTTTGAAGGTTTCAGTATTTTAAGATAAATTATTCAAGTTTAGAAATAAAAACTTTGCTCTCCCTCCAGTGAGAGCCTCATTGAAATGAATATCAGGGAGCATTAGAAACACGTTGTGTAGTGCTCTCATGTTTCTCCAATTCATTTTGCTTTTCTTTCTTTATATATTTTTGCACTAGAGAATTTCCTCATGGATTGTGCCCCAAAGGCACCCCTTTCTCAGATCCCCCCCCCCCCCCCCCGTTCTGTCTTTGGGTTTAAATGTTCTGATGAGATTTCAGAGTGTTGTCGTTTGAAGCTTACATTTGCTCGAAGCCAAGAACGCAGAAGAATTGCTAATTAAAAACAAAGGTGGGAGTCGGGCATCGATTTTAATGAGCTGGAAATATATCCAGAGATCTTTGAATTCTATACCAAATGTAAAGCCAGAAAGAGAGATAGAGAGTTTTGTTTTGTTTTGTTTTTTTAATGTAAAAATCCATTAAAACCTTTTGGGATTTTTTTTTGTTCCCAGACCATGAAACGGCTCAAAAATACTTTGGTAAAAATTCTAACTTCCCTTCCTGTTTTTTCCCCCTTTTCTTCCCTTCTAGCTTTTTATAAAGAGAAGGACAAAGACAAAAAGTTGGACGATGACAGTAACAGTGCCACTGTCCCGCAGTCGGCTTTCCTGGGCCCGACATTGTGGGACAAGACTCTTCCATACGATGGTGACACTTTCCAGTTGGAATACATGGACCTGGAAGAGTTTCTCTCAGAGAACGGCATTCCGCCCAGTCCAGCCCAGCATGACCACAGCCCTCACCAGCCCGCTCTCCAGCAAGCTACCTCAGCGTCGCCCCCTTCGGTGGTGGACCTCAGCAGCAGAGCATCCACGTCGGTCCACCCAACCATGGTCACTCAAAACTGCATGCAGAGTCCAGTCAGGCCAGGTAAAATCAGCCATACACGTGTTTTCTGGAAACACTAAACTCGGAACAAAGAAACATCTCTGGGGGTTGGACTAGATGGCCTTTGTGGTTTCTTCCAGCTCTGTGATTCTATATATAAATATAGAAGACCCTACATAGTGTAATGGTTTGAGTGCTGGATTTGGGTTGCATCTTATATTGTAGATATAACACTTTATGGTTTGGTGAGTATCAGCACACTTTGGCCGATCAGGGCAATGGCCATGCAAAACTACAACTCCCATGATTCCATGGCAGTTGAAATGGTGCCAGGCTGCATTCATTCTAGTGTAGATGCACCCTAGAACTCTAGGAGACTCGAATACCCATTTGGCCATGGAAACCCATTGAGTGACCTGGGACAAGTTACATCCTCTCAGTTTTAGAGGAAAGCAATGGCTCACCTTCTTAGTATAAATCTGCAGTCCTCTTGCAACAACCATTAAAACATCATGATTCCACTTTAGCTGTTTTATAGTTCCATCTTATAGGTTTTCCCCTGACATTAAGTCCAGTCGTGTCCGATTCTTGGGGTTGGTCCTCATCTCAATTTCTAAGCTGAAGAGCTGGTGTTGTCCGTAGACACCACCAAGGTCAGGTGGCCAGCATGACCGCATGCCGGAGCAGTACCTATTGAGCTACTCACATTTGCATGTTTTCAAACTGCTAGGTTGGCAGAAGCTGGGGCTAACAGTGGGATCTCACACTCCCCAGATTGGAACCTATGACCTTTCGGTCAGAACATTCAGCAGCTCAGCAGTTTAACCCACTGCGCCACCGGGAGCTCCAGTTCCATCTTATAGAACTGGGGAATTTGAAGTCTTGAATGCCTCCACAAATTCCAAATTCCAGGATTCTATAGGATGTGCAGGTATGACATTTAAAGTGGAATCATAGTACAATACCTTAGCAATGTGAAAGGACCCTTTTCCAGGAAAGCCCTGTGATAGGGTCACTTGAATAAGTGAGAATCCACTTGAATGCACACAGCTTATCGATACAGATATGGCGTCCACTAGTAGTCAGTAGCATACAAGCCCCTGGACATTCAGATCATGAACAAACAGAGCCTTGTTCCTGTGTTGTGACCCAAAAGGAAGGCCAAACTTGTATGAGGTAAGTGGCAGTGACTACAACCCATTTCCACCTCTCTATGCGACATTGAACAGCCCAGTATTAGAGAGGCTTCTGTGCATGTTAACTTGAGAAGGAGTAGAACACATGCATAATCTAGAACAGTGTTTCTCAAACTCTGCTCCTCCAGGTGTTTTGGACTTCGGCCCCCAGAAATCCCAGCCAACTTACCAGTTGTTAGGAATTGTGGAAGTCCAAAACATCTGGGGAAGCACAATTTGAGAAACTCTGATCTTGAAACCTATTACATCAGGGTTCCTGATCTCTCAAAAATATTTCATTTGCCTTCAAAGCAACATACATAGAAGTTCCCTTTAGACCAGTGGCTCCCAACCTGTGATCCATGGACCACCAGTGGTCTTCAAGAACAAAAATATGGTCCGCAGCCTCACCATTACTACACTGTTGCCTCGAAACATGCAGCAACGAGAGAAACTGGTCTCACAAAACCCTCTTATAGTGCCGAGGCAACAGGGATGTCAGGAGGGGAGAGGTTGACTACCCACAAAAGCTTACTACTATCACATCAGCTCTGGATTATTAGATATGGTTTTCTGTGGGTGAGCAGAGGGTGACTACTGGATGGCATATGTTCTGTATCAGAAACTAGAGCTGATAAGGTCTATCCAGTGCAATTTTCTGAATCAGCACCCCAAATAACCAAACTGAATCTACAGTTGAACAAAATCTGATTTGTAACCCTTTTGTTACTAATGTTGGAGAGTGGTCCCTGGTCAAATTGGTCTCTGGTCAAATTGGTCTCTGGTCAAAAAAAGGTTGGGAACCACTGCTTTAGACATGGCCATCCAATGGGGCGGGTCCATCATGCTGAGATCACAGCCAATGAGTGTTGGTTCATATTATTCCACTCAGGCTGGTGTTTGGAAAAGTTACTTTTTGGCTGATAATATCTTTCTTGTGAAAGTAAATTCCACAGATTAAATTGGAGCTTTATTTCCAGATCCACTTTATACATTAGTAGCAACTGCTGTCCCAGTGACTTCTTTCCGTGGTATTCTAGCAATGCTGTGTACAGAAGATAGGGTTGTGTGGCCTCCAAGTATACCGTCCCTATATTCAGAGAAGCCAGATGTTATTTGTGTGGTCAGGGATCCTGTCCTTATGGTTCAGCTGGACTATGAAACTTGGAAGTAAGTCTGGTGGGGAGGAAAAATGTAGTAGAGCATTCGTAATTGTGTTTAAATGCTCTTTCCTCCCATCTGCTGATTCTCCCTGGCTCGTCTTTGTGTTATCTTGTTAAACATGATTCTGGAATGAGAATCCTCACATGGAAATATTACAGATAACCTAGTCACCTTTACCTGTGATACAGGCATGAAGACGATTTTGTCTCACAGGAATCGGTTATTAGGCGCACATCCAGAAAATGTCAGAAATGTCTCCACCTAACATTTTCTTGTGAGGAGTGCCCACATGAGTACAACTTTAAGAGCCTACGAGGGAACACAGACCATTCTGCTGAAAATGGCCATCAAGTGGTGATGCTCTGAAAGAGAGCAAAAAATCACTTTTACGTATACCTATAATCTGTTTCAATAGGGAAGCCATGTGATGAGTCCTAAACAAACTTTTTAGGAACTAAGCATTGGCACTGCAACGTATAAACAGCACCATCTTGTGCATGTTTATTCAGAAGTAAATCAAGCAATCTGCATATGTTTACTCAGAAATAATACATCGAGCGATCTACCAGCAACAAAGCTAAACAAGAAAAGCCGTTCTATCTGTGATGGTCCCGGGAATTTGGAAGTCATTCCTCAGAGTAGGACAGTCATTTATATAAATGGCAGTCGACATCTGACAGGCAAAGTGCTTTGTTCTCACTTGGGTTTGTTTATCTTGTTCCCTCATGAAACGTTTTCTGGAAGGAGACACAGCTCTTGGGAACAGGAAACCGCTCCTTGCTCCCCTGGCCTGGGATGGCCGGCCATTCCAGCCGCACGTGACCATTGTCAGAGCCATCAGATAAGACATCAAAATAAATAAACAGAATGGGCATTGTTGGGAGAAGTGGGAGGACAGTGTGGAAAACTCACACAGCAGAGTCTGGGGAGCAGCGCATCTTGTCAGCGGAAAAACCAGCACTAGGAACAGTCCTTTCTGTTGCAAACAGCAGAGTGTAGTCACTGTTTTCCCTTTGGTTTTGCCTTGTTTCTGTGAATATAAGGACTGTTGTCATTCATTTCTGTATCTATTTCTCCGTCCATCCATGCTCCTCCGCTACTAGCAACTGTATGGATGTGTTATTATGGAAAGACAGCTAAAAATGGCTTAAATGTGAGCCAACAATGTCATGCAGCAGCAAAAAAATAAAAAATAAAAAATAAAAAGAAAAAAAAGAAAAAAGAAAGAAAAGAAAAGAAAAGAAAAGAAAAAAAGCCAATGTTATTTTGGCCTGCATAAATAGGAGTATAGTGTCTAGATCCAGGGACATCGTGCTACCCCTCTATTCTGCGTTGGTCAGACCACACCTGGAATCACACTTTCTGGGCACCGGAGTTGAAGGGAGGTGTTGACAAGCTGGAATGTGTCCAGAGGAGCACAACTCAAATGATCAAGGGTCTGGAGAACAAGCCCTATGAGGAGTGGCTGAAAGAGCTGGGCATGTTTAGCCTGTAGAAGAGAAGGCTGAGAGGAGACATAATGAGGGCCATGTATAAATATGTGAGGGGAAGTCATAGGAAGGAGGGAGCAGGCTTGTTTACTGCTGCCCTGGAGACTAGGACGCGAAACAATGGCTTCAAACTAAAGGAAAGGAGATTCCACATAAACATTAGGAAGAACTTCCTGACTGTGAGAGCTGCTCAGCAGTGGAACTCTCTGCCCCAAACTGTGGTAGAGGCTCCTTTTAAAGGCCATCTGTCAGGGGTGCTCTGAATGCGACTTTCCTGCTTCTTGGGAGGGAGTTGGACTGAATGGTGCATGAGGTCTCTTCCAACCCTATGATTCTATGAATTCAGATGAAAGCCTTTCTAATGCAGAAAGTTCATATACTCCCCCCCCCCCCTCCCCGAGATAACTGTGCTACTGGCTTTGTTTTGGGGTTTGTTTTGGAAGCCTATGTCAGTTTTGCTCAGAAATAGGACTAGGACTCTCAACCCTCTGGCTGAAAAACAGAAGTTTTAAGAACAGAAAATAAAAGCGAAACTTTGACCACTTTCTTCCCTCCCCCCCCCCCCATCCCAATGTTTTGGGGTTTGGTGTGCCCTGTGGGTGAAAAATGAAAGGTTACCCACTCTTTACTTTAGAGCAGTGGTTTCCAACCTTTGGTCCTCCAGGTGTTTTTCAGCTCCCACAATTCCTAACAACTGCAAAGTTGGCTGGGAGTTCTGGGAGTTGAAGTCCAAGACAACTGGAGGATCAAAGGTTGGGCACCACTGCTTTGGAGTCACCAAGTGCAGCATACCCCAAGGATGTGGAGGCATGTATCAACTGACTCCACATTCCTCTTGCTTTAAGGGCTGCTCCTTGTAGTCAGCTAATTCATCTTGGCAGTCTCCCAGGGTGGCTTGATGCATCTTGCAGTGGCCACCCTTCCCAGTTTGCACAGTCAGGAACATG
This sequence comes from Anolis sagrei, assembly GCF_037176765.1. Lineage (NCBI taxonomy): Eukaryota > Metazoa > Chordata > Lepidosauria > Squamata > Anolidae > Anolis > Anolis sagrei. The sequence goes on from NC_090022.1 coordinate 143,155,521, forward strand.
TGCTTTCTGCCACATGTATACATGGCAGAGAGCCACAAACCAGTCACTCAAGGCCTCCTTCTATATGGGCCTGTGATACACATGTGATTCAAAACCCACACTGGATGTATTCCCTTGTTGTTTTTCCTTTGTTTCTGCCTAAAATACTCGCAGCACATAGAAAGACTAAACAAATATCCTCTACGTCCACAGTGGTTCTCAACCTGTGGGTCCCCAGATGTTTTGGCCTTCAACTCCCAGAAGTCCTCTAACACCTGGTAAACTAGCTGGGATTTCTGAGAGTTGTAGGTCAAAACACCTGGGGACCCACAGGTTGAGAACCACTGCTCTAGGATGTGTAAGTCTTTCAAATGGAGGTCTGTTGAGTTGCCAGGAATTTTATCCCTCGAACCAAACAGATTCATCCTTATGCATTCTTGGGTGGTACAGTTTTTTGGAGGACTGCGCCGTATGCCGCTTGCACTTTTGAATGGGCGCTTTGGCTGAGGGCACATGCAGAAGCATGTGATAGAGGAGAAAGCAAATGATTAGAACGGTAATCCTTCCCTGTTCCCTTTTGGGAGAGCAGGCGAGGCAGCCAACCTTTTAATGATCACCTGTCAGAGTTAATTTGCAACCTCTTTTACAGGGTCAGCCGTTCATCTGCATGACTTGCGCTCTTGGTTGATTGTAAAAAGCTTCCAAGTTGTTTGTAAAAGTGTTGGGAATTTTGAAACAACTTTTCCTTCCCCTATATTGCTCTGGAGCATTTCTTTTGAATTTTCATGGATTCCTCTAATACTTAAGAATAATGCCCAAGGCTTACTTTGACTCACCAGGCTTTACGCCAAGAACTTGTTTTTAGTTTAGACCTGCAACACATGGAAGTAATAACAACAAAAGGGGCCTTTAGGCATATACAGAGTGCCTTTCCCTCTTGACGCAATGACCCAATTTGCCCCCATAGCTCTGGAGTTATGGAAAAACGAAGAGTTCATTTCCAGAGCCTACAACTCCTCTCACTTTAGAGACTAACTGGGTAGTAGAGTGTATGCTTTCTGTTCAGAAGGTCCCTGGCCTCTGCACTCAATCAAACCAGGCATTGTAAGTGTCAGGAAAAGATTTCATCAAAGCACAGACTGATATAGAGTCAACAATGTGTTTCCAGGCTCCATCAATAAGAGCATAGATCAAGGGAAGTCACAGGCCGGCTCTATTCTGCTTCGGTCAGACCTCACCTGGAATGACCCTGTGCCCAGTTCTGGGCAACACAGTTCAAGAAACAAACTAGTACGTGACCAAAGAAGGGTGACCAAAATGATCAAAGGTTTGGAAGCCAAACCCTACGAAAAGTGGCTTAGGGAGCTGGGGATGTTTAGCTTGGAGAAAGAAAGTCTGATAGGGGACATGATGTTACTGTTGTTTATTCATTCAGTTGCTTCAGACGCTTCGTGACCTCATGGACCAGCCCACGTCAGAGCTCCCTGTAAGCCGTGGCCGCTCCATCAAGGTCAAGCCAGTCACTTGAAGGATCCCATCCATCCATCTTTGGTCTGCCCCTCTTCCTTTTTCCTTCCATTTTCCCCAGCATCATTGTCTTCTCCAGACTTTCCTGTCTTCTCATTATGTGGCCAAATTACTTCATCTTTGCCTCTAATATAGCCTTCCCTCCAGTGAGCAGCTGGATGTTCTTTCCTGGAGTAGGGACTGGTTGGATCTTTTTGCGGTCCAAAGCACTCTCACAATTTTCCTTCAAAACCACACTACAAAAGTGTTTATCTTCCTTCACTCAGCCTTCCTTATGATAGCCATGTTTAAATATTTGAAAGGATGTCACAGTGAGGAGGGGGATAAGTTGGTTCTGTTGCCTTTAAAATGTCCTAACATCTCTCTCCTCCTGCCACATTCCCCAGTTGCTCCAATCTGAGTTCAAAGGGCAAAAGTAATTTGCATTGGATTAACTCAGCAGAGAGGAAAAGGAGAGGTCCGAGTTTTGCTTTTGCCAGTAGGCTCAGGCAAAAGCAACCGGCTAAAACCTCTCCCAACTTGTGTGTTCTTCCTCATGAAGAACTTTTGTTTGGCTCCAGATGCCTCAGTTGTCTCCTGTGAATTGCTGAAGGATTTGATAGCAGAATGGCAGGCACAATGAGATTACATTCCTGTTCTGGAGGGGTTTGTGAGCCCCAACATTTGCCTCCAGTATCCTATGTAATGATGCAAAACTGGATCATGTTGCTCCAGGGTGGGAAAAAAATTATAGCAGAGACCTTGAGAATGCTACCAGTTATTAGAGCTAACTAGATGAATGAATTAAGGGAATACAACTTAATGTAGTCCCAATAATAGCAATCTTGTTCAAATTAAGCATTCTAGACCTGTGATTATCCATATCTAGGCATTTTCTAGGCTCTCCAGTGTGACTCTATGGTATCCTTGAGCTAGAAGTCCTTTGTTTTAACAAGGTTCACTATTATCTTTTAAGGACACTACTGAAAGCAAGCATATAGTTTTGATATACAGAATTTACAGCTTTTAGGTGTAGGAAACAGGGAAATACATTGATATTTAAATACCCCAAAGGCAGCAGGTCCTGCTTTCTCTTTGAACCTAAGTAGGGTTAGTCTTGGTTAGCACTTGGATGGGAGATGGTCATCAAAGCCTTTTGAAGTTGTGCACACACATGCACACACAGAGAGAAATGGAGCTTTGAGGGGATGGGGGAAATTGTGCATCTTGGCTTGTAATATCTTCTCCAGTGTTGCGGTACTGTAAAGCCCAGGAGTTATTATAAGACACAGGAACATGGAGTTCCCCCAGCTGCGTTGTTGACAACAGTGTGATGTCATTTTGACAATTATATCCTCATTTTATGGCATTACAGATAGGATGTTGTATCACCTAAGACTTTTAGGAATTCCTTTGGGGCTTAACCTCGTATGCTGGTATTGCCTCTTCAAGTTTTAAGGTGTTGGCAGTGGAATCCTATTCCCTTTACAGCTTAAAAATCCATTGGCTGTGATCAAATTTTAGCAAAATCCAATGGAATGTCCTCTTTTGAAAGAGTTTTCACGGCACTTTGGCAGAAGTTTGCGAGGCATGTGCAAAACATTGCTGAGGAATTATCATGGATGGGTTTTGGCCAATTGGATTGGAGACCAGCATCTGCAGCTGTAAACACGTCTGGAAATGTTCACAACACTAGCGATTATAGATGAGCGGCTGGGGCTTATTGTAGCAGGCCTTAGCCTTGGCATCCCTTTTTAGTACTATTGCTCCACCCTGGAACACAGAAAATAAAAATAAATGCAAATGGCTTAGAGCAAGCACAGACATAAATGCAATAATTCTTCCTTGCAAAGTGACAGAATGTTTTGAAGCACAGGTAAGATGGATTTCGTGGAAAACTGTATAAGCCAAGCCCTTGGGCAAGTTGGAAATGTACTTGAATAGTTTCTGAATAGGAACATGTCAAGTGCTGTACTCCAAGTTTAGAAAACATAGGGCTCCCGAAACCAAGAGCAACAAAAAGAGCTCTGGAGCTGCACTTTGCCCACCCCAATTAAGGCAAAGGGGGTGAAGAATGAACTGTCCTAGGTACTGTCACTTTGCATGTCAGTTGTGGTCCAGGGATCGGAAAACCAGGTAGCTTTCAAAACAGGGATTTTCTCACCACTCTGGCTGAACACTTTGTTCTGTCACCTCATTCTGCTGTGTATGTAAGCTGTGCCTGAGATGATTGGATTCTTGATGGCACCGTTTCATATTTCAGTGTATTTTGGAATCACTTCACGTAAAGAACTTTCTAATTTCCTAGAATGCAATAAGAGAAATGCTACATGTGCTGTTGGGTTTTTCACAGGTGAGGTAGTTTGGAGGTTCGTAATGTTAGGAGTGTGTAACAGCTTCTCTCCTTGAAATATTGATGTTTAGAATTCCTCCACCTCATTGAGACATTCTAAAGCAGTGGTTCTCAACCTGTGGGTCCCCTGACGTTTTGGCCTTCAACTCTCAGAAATCCTAACAGCTGGTAAACTGGCTGGGATTTCTAAGAGTTGTAGTCCAAAATACCTGGGGACCCACAGGTTGAGAACCACTGTTGTAGAGGTTTTTGAGAGGCTGACTACTATAACTGGACATTCTGGAGTTAAGGTTCATAAAAGGGGGGATTAAATCATAAGTGGCTCACTTTGTGTTGCTGCTATTGAAAATGAACTTCACATTATGTTAATTTGAGTCAGCTTTGCCTATTAGATTAGTCTGATAATAGATTTTCCATGGGGTTGTCCCTGTTGCCCACTTGGCCTAAGCACCAACACTTTGGTCAATAGCACAGAACCATCAGAAGGTGGATCAGAATGGCTCTGTATATCTCTGATTTTTGGTATATCAATAAAGGTATCTGACCCCCAGCTGTCTCACAACTACCAACTTGAAAAACTCTCTTCACGTCCCAAGTTAGAATGCTGACAAATAACATTCGGCCAGAATCTAGGAATAGACGTCAGTGTGAAAGGACTTGTGGGCTTAGTTCACGTATTCTTGAGCTGAGCATGTGTTCAGTGCCATCCCAGTGCATCTGCCTTCCTAAGCCAATCTTCAGCGCCATTAGTGGCTCTCAGTGTTCTGTCTAAAATAAAGGGCTCTACCTTGGTTTTGAACCCAAGTCAGTCAACCCACTGAAGTCTAGATTTATATAACACATTCATTTCAATGAGTTTCTTTTGACTAGGAATAAAACTGGATTTAGATGGAAGTCTTTCTATCAGACTAGTGTGTCAGGGATCGAAAAATCCAGCACTTGTTTAGAATTCTCTAAACCATTCCAAGATGGTTTAAGTTGCTGGAAAAAAAAGATGGGTAATGATCTTCCCTTCTAATCAGTGCCATGGTCTTACAGTAGTTTACCACCATTCAGTTGATGAGTGCTGTTATTTGAGTTTTAAGTTGTTATTTTATATGCCTGTATGTTTTGCTCAATTGTAGTTTATATTGTGCTTTATTTCATGTTTTGTTTTAGGCACTTGTGCCATGTGTAAGCCAACCCAAGTCCCTTTGGGAAGATGGTGGTGGGATACAAGAATAAAGTTATTATTATTATGGTGGCTGCAGGATATTTCACCATGGTTAGCTTCTAAACTGAGCATATGTTGATCATGCAATTGCATCTGGAACACCATCCCCAGATCTTTGGTTGTTCAGAGCAAGGCATTGGGAGGGTTGTACTGACTGTTTTTTGGCACTTCATTAGCTCTGGTAACGGTATTGTGGTGGCCACCATTTGATTCCCGTGAAGAATGTTCCATCATCCCCAGTTAGCTTTGGGACATTGGGTGGCAAGAGCTTCTTACTGCTTCTTGCTTTTTTGAGCATTGTCAGGTAATGTCTAATCATTTTCTTAATGACATTTATATATGGGACCCAACACGATTTACAACATTTGAACCAACTGGCCTGTTAGAACAGTGGTTCTCAACCTGTGGGTCCTCAGATGTTTTGGCCTTCAATTCCCAGAAATCCTAATTGCTGGTAAACTGGTTGGGATTTTTTGGGAGTTGTAGGCCAAAACACCTGGGGGGACACGGGTTTAGAACCACTGTGTTAGAGGACTATCTATTTGAAAAAGTATAAAATTATCATAAAAACACAACAACAAAGATTGAAAATGCTATGCCCCCCCTCTATTGCATTTTCACAGTGTGAATTCTGTTTGGCTAGAAAATGAGAGAGCTTTCTTACCATTCTTCAGTGGACTGGAGGGCGGGTTAATGACTTGACCACCTCTCGCATGCGCTGTCTAATTCCCATCCCTTGTCTAGAGGATAGATAGCTCCAGCATAGGGCAGTGTTTCCTAATCCCTGTAAATCCTGCCTTGCACTATCCTTTCCTCTTTTCTCTTCAAAGTGTATCTTCTTTGGTGACCCTTGCTCGACACCATCCTTCTCTTAGGCCATCGTAATGCGAGATGACTGTACACAACCCTTGGGTGTTGCTGTCACAAGCTGTCATGTGTACATGAGATTTGATTGCCTCCAAGGACTGTGAGCACCGAGGTCCTTAGTCTCTCCCGCCCCACCGCTCATAAATGTGGATTGTGCCAAAGCAGAGGCGGCTAATCTATCCCCCCTCAAAAGAAGAAAGGATCTTTAGAGAGAGAGAAAAAACCCACCAGGAGTCGCTTTTATCTTGAGCCACCATGTGTCTGATGCACGTGGCAGGGCCTTGCACAGCACACACATGTATATGGAGCAGCAAAACAGGCAGATCCACATCGTCTGTGTCCCTGCCGTGACCGGGCTTCCAGTAAAATGTAAGGCAAAATGGGAGGAGGAGGTAGTTGTTCAACTGTAATGGATGTTTTGTGTGAGGTAGACAACGGATGTGTGAGAGAGAGGAAGAGACAGAAAGAACAAACAAAAGAGGGGAGATTTCCCATCTTTTCCCTTCTCTGGTTTGCAAGAGGCTATGGTGGAGATTTGAAATCTTTGGAATACATTTCGACAAGTTTAAAAATAGATTCCCCTGGGGCAAGAAGAGGGAAAATGTTCACGGTGTGCACTTAGAAAGACTGGAGGCAAAGGATTTGCGTCCTTTTCTGCCTTTGAGGGTTGAGAGTCTCAGTAAAATTGCAGTGGATTTTTAAAATATTTTATTTACCCTCAAATATCTAGAAATCAAGAAAATAGCAACCCCAAAAAAGCCTCCACAACCCTGGGACTCAAGGCAGCTTCCAAACAAAAACAAATAAAATACAACAAAAAAGCCACACACACACACACACACACACACACACATTGAAGGCTAAGATTAAAAGATAGTGAAACCATCAATAACATTAAGTACAGGTTGAGGGGAAAGGCGGGATATAATATAAAGACGTTTAACAGTAATGGCAAGCAATTGAAAAAGAGTAGTGTTGAAAGCAACCCAGTACCCATTAGAAGCCCTCGCTCTGAAATAATTCAGTTCTTGAAAGCCTGCAACAATAAGAAAAGCTTTTGCCTGCCAGTGGAAAAATAGAAGAAGGAAGCCGGTCTAGTCTGTCTTGGAAGGGAGTGCCACAATCCCCTGAAATGTTTTTGGCTGTGCAGCCCCATTGAACTGAGCGGAATACACACACACACACACACACACACAATCACACTCAAGTGAAGTATCCATAAACTGGGAATTCCAAAATGCAAAATACTCCATAATCCTAAATTGTCTACAAGGATGTCAGAGGGCCCTTCCACACAGCTCTATAACCCAGAATATCAAGGCAGAAAAATCCCATAATATCTGCCTTGAACTGGGTTATCTGAGTCCACACTGCCATATATTCCAGTTCAAAGCAGATAATGTGAGATTTTATACAGCTGTGTGGAAGGGGCCTTAGGTAGTGACACCTTTGCTTTCTAATGGTTCAATACACCCCAACTTTGTTTCATGCACAAAATTATCAGGCTGTGTGTATATGAAACGTAATCTTGTTTTTAAACTTGGGTCCCATGTCCAAGATATCACATTATGTACATAAATGAAAAAACAAGCACTCCAAAATTTGTGCAAATCTGAAATCAAAAGCAAAGCTTTTTGGAAAAGAGATACTCAACACACACACACATATAAAACATTTCATCAAATATAAATATTGCCTTTTCCTATTTAAGGAGCTTTGAAAATGGGGTGCTCCTTAAATTCAGTGGCACCTTAGGTTCGTTTTTGGTTTCTTAAAAAAAATTGTCTGAGGGAGAAGGAGGAGGAGGAGGGGTCTTAGCCCCAAATGGCTCTGCCACCCCCACCATTTTGACCTTAGCCAGACCATTATTTATGGTCCGACTGAACGAAGCGCCACTTCCCTCTTCCTCATGCAGAGAAGATGACATTTGGGTTTGTTGCACTCCCTCTTCAACCCATAGGAAAGATTGCACTACAAAGCTGCATTGAAACAAAATAAAAGGTACTGTGCATGCAGAGGAAATTCTAAGAAATACTCAACGAAAAAAAAGATTTTTCCAGAATTGAAGTTTTGATGGTGCCTTAGATTTGGTGAAATATGGTATCTATGTATGCATCTGCAAAACCAGCTCCTTTTTGGAGTTTACACAGACAAGAGTTCTTTCTCCCACCCTGGACATTCCAGATATATAAACCCCACTTGCCTAATTTCCGCACAACCTCTGAGGATGCCTGCCATAGTTGCAGGCGAAACGTCAGGAGAGAATGCTTCTGGAACATGGTCATACAGCCCTGAAAACTCACAGCAACCCAGTGGTTCCAGCCATGAAAGCCTTTGACAATACAGTGTGGCTGGAGAGCTGTGTGCTTCCTCTCTAAAGCTAGAGAGATACTTGTATCAGCTCAGACCTCCTGTCCTTCAGTGTAGAAGAGGAGGAGGTGTTGATCTTGGTACAGAGAAGAAACCTGATTCTTCCCTTCACAACTTTTCCACAAATGATAATGAAGGGAGATTCTTGTGCACAAGTAAACATGCAGAAAATGCCAGGGGTGCTGGTCTGGTGAGTCAGAATCTGTCTCGTTTTTTCTAAAGACCCATCCCAACTCATTAAAAATCCTAGATTATGTTCTTCCCAAATTCATAGTGGATTACAATAAACTGACTTGGGGAGCTGGTATAAAAGGTCTCTGATCACACCAGGAGATGACAGAAAATGTATTGTCAAAGGCTTTCATGGCCGGAATCACTGGGTTGTTGTAGGTTTTTTCGGGCTGTATGACCATGGTCTAGAGCCATTCTCTCCTGACGTTTCGCCTGCATCTATGGCAAGCATCCTCAGTGGTAGTCTGACAGAAAATGCTTTAGGATACTGTATGGATATTATTTACAATGGAAAGAACAGGAACAAAAATTGGGACTTTCTGGTCTTCTTAATCAGTGCGGATGCATCTTTGTCAGGGGAAATATGTCATACCATGTAGATACCAAAATGGACACATGTGCAAGTGCCATTATATATAATCACTAAGAAAAATGGTATACCTAATATAAACTAGCAAAATCAAGGTTTGCTTTTTGGAATATGTGTGTTTTTGTGTGTGTAGTCAACCTAAAAAAACTGTGACATAGACACTGAGAATTGGGAAGCCCTGGCACCTGAGCACTCTAACTGGAAGTCAGCTGTGATCAGCAGTGCTGCAGAATTTGAAGAGGCATGAATGGAGGGCAAAAGGGAGAAATGTGCAAAGAGGAAGGTGCATCAAGCCAACCCTGACCAGGACTGCCTACCACTTGGAAACCGATGTCTTCACTGCAGGAGAACATGTGGATCAAGAACAGGGCTCCACAGCCATCTACGGACTCACTGCCAAGACATTACACTTGGAGGACCATCATCCTCGGGCTATGAGGGATCTCCTAATTGAATTGAATTGAATGTATGTGTGTGTGTTCATAGAGAGGGGTGGGCGGGCGGGAGGGAAAGAAATAACGTTTTCAAGCTATGGATGGTGGAATCCATGGGACAGAATCCTGGAACATGGAATGTGGACTGTAATAGTTTTGTGTTTTCTTCCTCATTAATACCTTTTACTCTCCTGTTGCATGGTCACATTCTTTTGACATACTCTGATATGTCTTAACTGCATGTGTGTTATGAAATGTTGGTGTGCACTCCTCTTCCAAAAGTGAATACATTCAGGATGAAATGTTATGATGCTTTTTCATCATCATTGAAAGAGACTAACTGAGTAATCTGCCCAAAACTGAATATGGGTCTCGAATCACCCCATTAAGTCTGTTGGGCATAGTTGCTGGCAAGCGATCAGGCCAATAATTAGGGAAGCAAAACTTGCCAGGTGTCTCCAAATCAATTGTTCCTTCGATTAGCATGCACTTGTCCCTGGCAGGTGTCAGAAATGAGCACAGCGATAAATCTGTTGTGACAAAATGTCCTCTCCTAATGTGCAGCCGCATAAATAGGCGGCAGGCGGCAGGCATTGTTTTTGGCCGAGACTCTCCCTTGACGAGCAGCGAAGGGCCTCAGCAAACTCCTTGCCCAATTATCCTTTGGGAGCCAGGCTTACAATGTGTTTCTCTTCTCTCTGGGAACCAGCTGGGGACATGAGGTCAGAGATTAAGCATTTTGTTGGAAGAGAAGAAAAGGAAAATAGCAACCTAGCTCAATGCTGCTTAATTTAATAAATAAACAGTTGAACAAAGTGCTCCATCCATAGCACCCCACTTGTCTGCAAAAGAACAATAATGGAGATAAATGGAAAACATCTATTGTTTTGCATGGTGTGGATTGGTTCTCACGCCTGATAAACCGCTTGAAGGCTCTCATGGCCTTCAGAATAAAAGAATGGCAATGACTGATTTTGGTAGCCAGGGAATTGAGTAATTGCTAGCTAGAGTCAAGTACTGAGATATTGATTAGTCAAGTGGAGGCAAGGTTGGGCTGGGAGAAATAAATCAATCTGAACCAACTCTCCAGTGGCAACTGGTCAGTGCCAGTTAATGGAATACACATAACACACACAACTACACCTCACAGATTTGGGCAGGAGATGGCCAAAATTTATTGTTGATCTGGCATGAGGCAGGAATCCAGTTTTCAATAACAGAAGGAACTGAAGCATTCACTGGACTCCTGATCTGAACAGGAATCAGCAAAAGAGACAACTATTGAGAAGCCACTTGGGACTTTATCAATAGGTGGTGAACTGGAACAGGAGCATCGTGCTGATCTACCACCTCTTTGTGGTGAAGCCATCAGGGCCCATTGATGCACAAAGTCAATACCATCATGATTATGGCTGGCTTTGCACCAACCATCATCATGATGGTAAATTGCCACTATTTCACATTGCAGGAATGTTTTGAGTTTATCGAAATGGATGATAATATCCTTGGTCACATAGCCACTGTGTGGTTTCCCGTCATTTAAGGGGGACCCAGGCCCAACCTAATGTGAACCCTATAAGACCTTCCCACCCTTGACAGCCCCATAGTGGGATTCCATAAACTAGAGGATGATTGGACTGCACGGTCAAACTTCCCCGGGACTTAGATTTTGCCACAAGCCACACTGTCCTCAAACAACAATTAATTTCAAACCACTGAGAATGCATTAATGAAGAGGAAAACAACACCATAAAGGAGAGTCCATCAACCCCTTGTTAAATGTAACCCTACAGTTTACTACTGCCGTAGTTCAAAGCAATTGAATCATGGGAATTGTAGTTTTGCCACATCCTTAGCTTTCTCTGCAAAGAGTGATGCTGCCTTATCAAACTCATAGGTTTCCATAGCATCTAGCTGTGGCAGTTAAAGTGGTGGCAGCTTGCATTAATTTAACATTAATTCTCCATTGGATTTGGAGTGGATCAGAACAGAAACATAGAGATGGATAGATGATTATTAGGACAGTGCAGTGAGAGACAGGAGAGCAGGGTTAAAGGGATGAAAAAGTGAGGCGTATTCCTCACAGTCATAAATGTTTGACTTGATGTGGCACATTAATTTTTGAAATGGGCGGTTGGTAAAACTAATTAAAGAAATAAAAAGGGAAATAACGGTTTGGGAACTCCTTCAGTAGATGATGCCTGCTGGAAACAATTATGCAGTCTGCTCCCCAGAGTTTAAATTTGGGTCTTTATTATCTTGAGCCTTTCATCTTATCAAAGCAGTTCCAGTATCAAACGTGGAGAAAATGTGTCCAAATGACCTTGGGCATCTCTTGTATGCAAGTAACATTCTCGGCAACTTCGTCTGTTTTTAATCATTCACTTTGGGAACAGGGGACCAAATAGGGAAAATATAGATGCCTGTGCCTACGTCTACATTATTGTTGTTATAGCAATAATGATAGTGGCAGTGAAAGCAAAGAGCCATAAAGAAATGGACCATGGAAAAAATAAGGGCATGCTATGGATTTATTTACTTATTTATTTACTGTATACTGCCTTTCTCACCCCTGGAGGGACTCAAGGCGGTTTGTAACATACTAATGGCAAAAATTCAATGCCAACATACAGTACAAAAATAAATCATAATAACTAATTATGACATATAACTATGAACTTAAAATTAATTAAAACCATTAAATATAAGACATACATAATTAAACATTCAGACAGGCATAAAATCATCCTAGTATAAACATTAAAATCCCATGATCCAGAAATCATATACCCTAGTCATTCCGAATTGTCATTGCAGATGTTCCTTAATTATTCTTTGTATTGCATTATTTATTAGCCAAAGGCTTGATCCCACAACCACATCTTTCTTCTGTTTCTAAAGGCCAAAAGGGAGGGCGCTGATCTAATCTTACTGGGGAGGGAGTTCCACAGCTGAGGAGCCACCACTGAGAAGGCCCTGTCTCTCGTCTCCGCCATCCGCACTTGCAACGGAGGTGGGGCCAAGAGCAGGGCCTCCCCAGATGACCTCTGTGATGGTTCATAGAGGGAGCAGGGCCTCCCCAGATGACCTCTGTGATGGTTCATAGAGGGAGCAGGGCCTCCCCAGATAACCTCTGTGATGGTTCATAGAGGGAGATACATTTGAACAGGTAAGCTGGGCTGGGACTATTTAGGGCAGTGGTTCTCAACCTGGGGTCCCCAGATGTTTTTGTCCTACCACTCCCAGAAATCCCAGCTAGTTTACCAGCTATTAGGATTTCTGGGAGTTGTAGGCCAAAAACATCTGGGGACCCCAGGTTGAGAACCACTGATTTATGGCTTTATAGGGTAAAATGAGCATGGATGGGGAAAATGGAAGGGATCAGAACTCTAGAAGGATACAGGCAATGGTTTGTTTTGCCTCCAACTTTATAGAAGTTGTGCAATTTAAGAATCAGATTAACCTGGAATGACTTTGGTTTTTTTTCCTCTCTGCCAGTGTAGATAGGTTGAATTTCTTGGCATAGGGCATGGTACAGTACACAGTGTGCTGTAAATATGGGTGTGTCCGCCATGAGCTTCCATGCCACAAAAACCTTGCAGGAGAATATTGTTCTGCTTGCTTTCCACGACAGACTTCCTCTAGCTTTTGCCAGGATTGTTAAAATGCATTATTTGAATGTGCTGAAGTAAGCACTCCAATCCATCCAAGGTGCTGGTATGAATATATAAAACAGAGAAACATGACGTGCAAATGAAGGAACTATGTGCCTGAGAACCTTCCCTGTTTGTGATTGATTGGTGCATTTTCATTCACATTGCAGCATGATTCCACTTTAACTGACATGCTTCCATCCAATGGAATTTTGAGATTTGTAGTTTGCTGTCTCCCTCTAAAACACAGCGCTAAAGCTTTCTAGGAAAAAAATATCTGGGTACTCCTTCACAAGCTACAAAACCCAGGATTTCATGGGATGGAGGCAAGGCAGCTGAAGTGTTATTAAAGTGCTACAATTGTGTAGTGTGGACACACCCTAGGTATCTTTTACTGCTGGACTGTTTACAGTCTCGGAGGATTCTGTGTGGTACCTCTATCACTGACCAAATGTTGCTGTATACTCCTTCAGGGCAAAATGGGATTGGTATTCCTCCATACTGTGTCATATGTAAGCTGCCCTGAGATTGAGGCAGGGTTATTATTATTATTATTATTATTATTATTATTATTATTATTATTTTAAGGTGGAAAGTTTTGAAATCCTTGCAAGTTAAGGTGTGTCAGAAAAAATGCATTGATAGGAGAAGCATCCCTGGTGATAAAATTAAAAGCTCACTCTTGCAGTACTTTCAGTAGTTCAGTGGTCGTGTTGGTTTATTTTGTGTTAACAGGAGTTCCATGTGCCCTGCGTTCAGGTGCTTAACGGCATATTGTCAGCAAACTAGTGACGATGAGGAGTAACAAAGAATAGCTAAGCAGGTGTTGGGAGGCAGGATAATCCGGCAGGCAAGAAGCAAGCCTGCGTTTCATCCAGAAATGAGGAAAAGACACGTGGCTTTTCTAGGTGGTGTGACACTTAGGTTCAAGAATAAGCAAAGTCCCTTGAATTTAAGTACACGAAGGTGATTTGTGATTGCCTGACATCTGTCTGGAAAGGTTCTGCCTAGTGTTGTCTTGAAAGAATTGCATTTGCTATCATGGGGCCCTTCCACACACCATATAACCAGTCAGATAATCCACAATATCTTCTTTGAACTGGGTTATCCCATATAACCCAGTTCAAAGCAGATAATGTAGAATTTTATACAGCTGTGTGGAAGGGGTCTTAAAGATAGGACTAAACTTAAACACAAAATTTAGATTAGTTTGATATAGACCTCATGCCCATACCTTGAAGGTAATCATGTTGTGCATGAAACAAATTTGTATACATTAAACCACCAGAAAAATAGTGGTGCCACTGCCTTAAGTAGATATTTTTGGATCTGGGGGTAGCATTACATAGCAGCGTAGAAGTACTCTTAGAGTCTATTTATGACATTTAGAGATTTTTCTTATAGACAGAATAGGTAACTTCACATTTTTGAACTCAAAAGAGTGTCTCCATAAAGGTAGAAGCTTCATTTTGCAAGTGATGGCAGCTGAACATAGTCCGAAAATCTTGAAAGCTATGCTCTGATATGAAAGCTACAGAGCAATTTAATAAAGGCAAAAGTTTCCCCTGACAACAAGTTTAGTTGTGTCCGATTCAAGGGGTTGGTGCTCATCTCTATTTCTTACCCAAAGAGCTGGCATTGTCCGTAGCCACTTCCAAGGTCATGTGGCCAGCATGACTGCATGGAGTGCCATTACCTTCCCGCAGAAGCGGTACCTATTCATCTACTCACATTTCCCTGTTTTTGAACTGCTAGGTTGGCAGAAGCTAGGGCTAACAGAGGGAGCTCACCTCGCTCACTGGATTCAAACTGCCAAGAGCAATTTATGGTGATGTAAACGTGGGGATGGTTCTTAGATCTTAGGAAATGTTATAGAAATCTTTGTGTCTACATGAGCTTTCACTCATGCTTTACCAGGGCCCTGAAACAAAAACAATCCTCAGTTGTAATACCCAGAAAAGTGTGTCCCTATCTTGTAGGTGAATGTTTTGTTCTCATGGCTGAAAACATGTTGGCAACTCTTTGTCGTTGTGCGTATCATAGTCACAGGGACCTCCGCCTTGACAGTTCCAGGAATTCAATTGAGTTCCAGCTGAATGGCACTGTGTACTTCCCTAATTCTCAGTCAGAGCTTGGAAAAATTCCTTCCCCTTCCCATCAAAACAGTTCCTAGAATCCTATGCTGGCCGGGGCATCCTATAAGTTGTTGCTTTTTCAAAGTGTGTTCCTAGCTAGGGTAAGTCCCACTCATCTGGAGTGGACCACAAACTTTGTCAGCACTGCAGCATCTAACTCACTTACACAGAGTAGTTTCAGCCCCTCCCCATGTAAAATCTCCTTGAATTTTTGGGCTGTTCCCACTGTGTTGCATGGCCCTTCTGCAAGGTATTTCAGCAATAAGCATGGCGCAAGGATTACAGCATTTATTCTCACAACAATCCTATGGGGTGGGAGTGAGTTAGATTGAGAAATGCCAACTGGCCCAAGGCCATTCGAGCAAGCAGTGTGACAACTGCTTCAATACAAAACACACTTCTTTTACCCAGGCAGAGTAAGCTTCGCCTGAATCGGTTGTGTGTGCTTGCTCTGTTGTTGTGTGCCTTCAAGTCGTTTCCAATGTATGGCGATCCTCAGGTGAACCCATCGTGGTATTTTCTTGGCAAGATTTCTTCAGAGAGGGCTTGCCTTTCTTGGAGGATGAGAGAGTGTGGCTTACTTGGAAGCAAAAAAAGAAAATGCCTTTCAGACGCATGCAACACATTTAACACAGCATGCAGTTTAATTCTGAACCCACGTGCGAGATGTCAGTCACGCCTCCACTCCGTGTGTGCAAAAACATATTCCGCCAGCAACTTAGCTCTCACTTTCCTTCGGTCTTTCTAATAATGTGGCCAGATGCACACCTGATATTTCACAACACTGTGACCTGTTGATAAGACAAATCCTCTTTAGGTCGGCATTGCTTCTGCTGTTACTGGGATTGCTTCACTCATGATCTAGTAAAAAAAACAACAGCAGTGCTGAAAGAAATCCTACTCTTGGGGCTCTTTCACACATGGCATCTTCTATCCTTCAGAGTGTCCCTTGATCCCTAGGAACTGATCCTAAGGTACAGAGCGAATTGGAAGGGGAAAAAACCCTTCAAAATAAAATTAAGACAGATCCTACTAAGATTCCTGCAATTAAAAGTGGTTGGGTTTAAACAAGGAAACTACAAATTGCAGTAATTGTCTAGTTCAAATATTACATTTGTTCACTTGAGAATGTGTCGGTCTCAAAGAAAAGTAGTTGTACCAGGTTGCTGTGAGTTTTCTGGGCTGTATGGCCATGTTCCAGAAGCAGTCACTCCTGATGTTTCACCCACATCCTCAGAAGTTGTGAGGTCTGTTGGAAACTAGGAAAGTGGGGCTTATAGATCTGTGGAATGATGTCCAGGGTGAGAGAAAGCACTCTTGTCTGCTTGAGGCAAGTATGAATGTTGCAATTGGCCACCTTGATTAGCATTTAATGGCCTTGTAGCTTCAAAGACTGGCTGGTTGCTGCTGGGGGAATCCTTTGTTCGGAGGTGTTAGCTGGCCCTGATTGATTCTTGTCTGGAAATTTCCAGTTTTCAGAGTGTTGCTCTTTGTTTACTGTCCTGATGTTAGAGTTTTTAATACTGGTAGCCAGATTTTGTTCATTTTCATAGTTTCCTCTTTTCTGGTGAAATTGTCTACATGTTTGTGGATTTCAAAGGCCATAGGATGCCTGCCATAGATGTGGGTGAAATGTCAGGAGATAATGCTTCTGGAACATGGCCTTACAGCCTGGAAAACTCACAGCAACCCAGTGATTTCGGCCATGAAAGCCTTTGACAACACAGTAGTAGTACCGTTTGGCTGTGCACATAATCAAATTTGGCCAAAGTTCAAAATATTAGTTTCTCACGTTAGAAAAACCTGGGTGATGATGACGATGACTTTGTTTCACGATATAACCAAGAAGAAAAACTAGATAATAGTCTTGGAGGTGTCACTGAAACAAGAAGTAAGCCTAGAAAAGGCAGATTTTGTAGACATTTTAGCTGTTTCTAGGGCCCCCACCTCAATTTTGCCTCTTTTAACAAAGGGGCAATATTTGGGAAGACAATGATCAGGAGATTTTGCTTTTTATTGGTTGCTCTGGGCTGGATATTTCTCCATCTTAAGGTGCTGTATCCAGACTTGAGGACTCCTCCCAGGAACTGTGTGCAGTTGCACACACATTTGCCTGCAAGTATGCTTGCTTTCAGGACAGGACTCTAGTTTTATAGTCTTGTAATAGAGACTTTTCTAAAAACTCAAATTCGATAAACTGTGGAGACATTTGTAAAACAACATACAGGTTATATTCCACTACTTTTGCGATTTTCAAGTTCTTCAATATTTGTGTGTCGTTGCCTACTGTCACATTGATTCAGTGGGTCTCCTCTAGTTGCAGTTAGATTTAGGCCACAGAGAATGCCAGGGAAATATATTTTTCAGGCATAGTTGACAAACTTGCATTGGTTTTATCTCATTTAAAGACAAATATGTAAAAACTATTTATTAACGGTACCTTCCAGATAACAGTTAAAGTGATTTTGTTGTTCAGACTCCTATGTGTCTTCAAGTCACCTATCAACTTATGAGAACCTCAAGAATTTCTTACACAAGGAATCCTCAGAAGTAATTTTGCCTGTCCCTTCCTCTGAAATAGAGCTTGGCATTCATTGGTGGTCTCCCAACCAAATACTTACCAAGGCTGCCTCTGCTTGACCTCCAAGCCCAAATGGGATCTGGTGCTTTTAGGGTATTTAGGCCATAGCATCTTTGTCATCAGTTTTAAATTGTGCTGTATATAGGTTTAACACTTTCTGGTTGTGAATAAAAAATCAGTAGAGCTGGGAAAAATATTTATACTTCCAAAGTAACGTGTCTAAGCTCTTCAAGAGGCAGCTGGCATGCAGTCAACTCTGTGTATGCGTGTAACTATGGCCCTTAGTTTGGCAAAGTGATTAACTGGCCTCTAATTGAGGAGGAGTTCTGTGTTCTCTGTGCATTCTTCATTCAGAGCTGCTCAGCGTGAATCAAGGACTGGGCACAATACCAGTCTGATCATGTCGAGAGTGCTCCATCGCCCGTCGTCAGTGTTATTTGCTCAGAGTCGAAGAGCAGACAGTGAAACTTGCCAAGAAACAGCATACTAACTGAAAACTGGAAAGCCCTGGAAATAAGTCCATGGGGGTTGTAGCCAGTTAGCCTACAGGTATCAGCATTGGACATGAGTAACCCAAGATAGAGTTGGGGTGGAGGGAGAAACTATTAAGGCATTATGTACCTGATATCTGAAAGTAATCCTTGTTCAGCCTAGGTGATCAAAGAAGTAGTCACAGAGGGTTTTCAGTATCCAGAAAAAGGTAGTTGTGTTTTTCTTTGGCATCCAACCTCTCGCTCTCCCCTCCACAGAAATACTAGAGCCGCAGTGCAGTGAATACATTGCTTCTTATGGAGTGAGGGTTGGGCTATGAAACATATGCCTTGAGGGGTTTGACTGGGATAGCCCACAGGCCATCAATATTTGGCAGCCCTTGCTACATCTTACAGAAACTTTGAAGTGAATTCTTTTGTAAACTACCATGCTTTGCCATGCCTTCCTTTCATCTCTCCTGGCTCTAGATTGAAGTATGTTGAGAAACAGAGCAAAACTTTTACTCATCTATGTATAATTTCATAGTCCTCTGTCACGTCTTAGCTTACTTGTTTTCCCCCTCCTAAGCCATAACTCCTTTAATGTTGTACTTTTTCCATACAGAGATGTTGTTTTAGCTCTGGGGAGAGTCATCTATTCCTTTCCCAGTCTTGTTTTTGAGCTGAAGTGATCAGAAGAAGTCAAAATGTTCTTGGTGTCATGGGGTAGTCACGTCGTAGAGGCATTATAATTCTCTTTTTCTGACCTCTCATGTGGAATCAGGTATTTTCATATAAAGTGCCCACTGGGTTGATTTACCTATTCCCCTTGAGCTATGTGCAACAAATTCAAGACCTGGACATGTGTGGACAAGCAACATCAAAGTATTTTCAAGATGACAAAACTTCTTAAGGAGAAAGAACACAAAGCTAAGGAAAGTGGAATGGAGAGAGAGAGGAAATTCTGAAACAATTTGAGAAAGTGATATGAGAAAGAGGATTAATTGAGACTGGTTCTGCCAAATCAGGAAATGTGGAG
This sequence comes from Anolis sagrei, assembly GCF_037176765.1. Lineage (NCBI taxonomy): Eukaryota > Metazoa > Chordata > Lepidosauria > Squamata > Anolidae > Anolis > Anolis sagrei. The sequence goes on from NC_090022.1 coordinate 143,174,722, forward strand.
GGCACGCCAGATCCTTTATCATGCTGCTCCAGCAGATGCCCCCAGAAGTATCTAAACAGATGTGCTGAACCGGGTCAAACTTGTTGGCTTTGCTTTTTTAGCCTGCTCATCCATGAGGAAGTTGGGTTGCTCAGCACCCCAAGTCAGCGTGTAGTTCAGAAGCACTCCCTCCTGCTCCACAATGCTCTGTGTGCAGTGGCCTCTCAGCGTAATTGCCTCTTCCCCCGTTTGTCCGCTCTTCTCCCCCTTCTCCTGTTTCCCTAGTCCTGCCAGCAAACTGTCTCCACCGTGTGAAGATTACACCGAAGTACCGCAAGGAAATCAGCTTAGCCTGAGTGACCCTTGTGTCACGTGGGATGGAGTGTGTTCATGGTGTTCTGCCAGACTGTGGCTGGCTGAGCAAAATACAGTGAAGCCCTGGGCCACCCGCCAGGTTTTTATTCCCACTTGGAGTACACAGTCACACATTTGCTATTTGGCAGGACATCCACGCCAGAGTTTGTTTGGATAGTAATCTTGTACAGTTGTGTTTTCCTTCTCCACTTTCTATCTTTCTTTCCTTCCCTCTTTACTTCCTTCTCATTTCCTTCCTTTTGTCCTCCCCGCCCCCCTTGAAATGCACACAGGAATGGTGAGCACCCAGAAACATTAGATACATTAGATACTGACTGTGGCAAGCCAATGTGCCCACCTCACATTTGCCCTTGTGCTGAAAACGTTGTGATCCAACCTTGGAGCCATTCATATTTTGGTTAGTGTGAGGGGGCAAAGGAACTATTCTCCATGGGGTCAGTGACCTATGCTATATGGAGAATTTTGGAACTGTCACATGTACAAGTTTGAGTTTTCAAAGTCACACACAACAGAATAAAAAAAATGTATGAACTTGAAGAAACTAAGACAAAACTTAAAACACTCAGATTGTGTGTGCCCCACTGGTTTGGTCCATGATGATATTTCTGCAACCCTTTTTTAGTATTGTTGTTACCATGGTTCACATCAGAAACTAAAAATCAAAGGAAGTGGCTTTGGGCATCAAAACAGGAGATCAATCCACCCCTCTTTAATGTTTTAGGACCACCGCATAGATGTCACACAATCCATTGTTTGGCAATTGCAACCAGGTTGTGGTTTGTCGGTGCTCTCATCTCCTCAAGAGTCAGGAGCCCAAAATATTTCCCATTCTGATTTCTAGGCAAGGTAAGATTTGGGAGTTTGAATTCGTGTAATTCAAATATAACGACAACTGTTGATTATCAGAAACTGCTGGGTGCATGAGCGAAACGTGTCCCTGACAACCAAGTCAATTTTAGCTATGAAATCTAAATCATGTAAGGTTGGTGTTATAGGGCTGAACATACTTTAAAGGCATAATAAATTACCTTGCTTTGTAAAGGGCAATGTAAAAAACCTTGGGTTATACGACCCTTTAGATGTTGTGAAATGTTGACTCTTCACTTCTGGTTGTGCTAGCTAAAGTTAATGGGAGTTCCAGTTCATCAATATCTGGAAGACTACATAATTCCTACTCCTACTAAAAGATTAAATGGTCTGTTGCTATGGAATTACAAGCTGGCATAGGGTAAAATGCAAGCAGAACTGCTCTGTGTTTTCAGTTGCCATAGGATTAAATTGATCAAAAGATCTGCCGATGATCTTGTTGACATTTGGATCTTTTCACTGAAGAGGTGGGCCCCGCAACTAAACATGGCAACCGTGGGGTGTTCCTGTTGACTCTTCCCATCAGCCAGCCTCGCCTTTTTCCACAATACTCCATTGCATCCCACCTTCCATCTTGCACCCATTCTTTTGACTCCTGTCATCTGTATTCTGTGAACTTTAAGCAATGTTTTAATGAGGATTCTTTCCTTAGAATTTCCCCAATTAATGAATATTGTAATTCTACAAACACTGTAGGTCCCACCAAGCCTTTGGATAGCATCTATTTACTTTGACCATTATTATGATCAAAGTCCTGTTGGGAGATTTAAACTGAAATCTCTCCAACTGATATCAGTGGCACTTTGTTTTTTAACAAAAATTAAATTGGTTTAGTATCATGACAGTCTTTGTTTCCCTATCTGAGTCCATATCATACATGTGTTTGAATATCACGATTTGTGTCTGATTACAGCATACTGAAGTGCTGGAAAGGCATGATTTAAGGATTCTGGAGATTCTAATTTAATTTTTAGTCCCAAAAGGAGTAAACCCATTGAATCAACTAAGACTTGGTAAATAAGTATTTCTCTAAATCCCATTGATCCAATAGCTGTGCATTAACTGCCACTTGTAGTTGGATTTAGACCCTCAAAATGAACATTTCCAAGCTGTGCAGGACTATCTTGAGCTCAGTAGTTTTTCTTTAATTCTATGAGTTGTAGCTTAATATATTTTTTTCTTTTTAATTTTCATGATGTCCATCCCAATCTATATTATGTGTCATATTAGCAAACACATTAAATATCTGGATTATGTTTAATTTGTAATTATGGATCTTTGAGGCTAATGAGCTGAATTGTTATGATGGGACAAATTTTTACAGTGAAGTCTAAATCAGAGAATCGGTTACGTCTTATTTCTTTAAAGGAATATCCTTTGGTCTATTGAATAATTTCATTGGTTCACAGCTACTCAAAATGTACTCTGCCAGTACATAGCACTGTCTTTTCCCATGTCAGCAGCATGACAAAGCCACCTTGAGATTGAGTCTGTAGTCTGAAGGAGCTATCCAAGGTGCCAAACTTGTCTGCAGGCTAGAGTTAGACCAGGCACAGGCAAACCTTTTTGCTTTGTGGCCACATTGCAGGCCTGGGTGAGAGGGCTGGGCCAGGAGGGAGGGTGGACATTTGCACGCTGGATGGGGTGAGCCCATGTGGGGTAGGGCGCAGAAGAGGGTGTGGCAGGGGCAGGGCAGGGCTTGGGTCATCCTCAGGTTTTCCTCCCAGCATAAGGACGGGGCTGCTTGGCCCATCCTTATGCCAGGAGAAAGGTGGGACCCTCAGTGACAACCTGATCTTCCTCCCCTGATCCTCGGGCTGTCCACCTGACATTATGCCAGGAGGGCAAGATAGGCGGTGGCTGAGAGTGCTCCAGAGGGCTCTCAGCACCATTATGTCCTTCTGGCATAAGGAAGGAGCTACTCACACCGTCCTTATTCCAGGCGGAGGGTGAAACACATGGTGGCTGAGAGCGCTTCAGAGGGCTCTTAGCTGCTGCATGCCTTCCTCCCCATCTTTTTGGCATAAGGATATGGCGAGCTGCTGTGTCCTTATGCCAAGAGGACAGGGAAAATGAGGGGGGTGGGAGGCTGAGGTAAGCAACCAGAGTTTGCCCATGCGTGAGTTAGACCCTTTAAAGTTTGGGCTAAAACTGCACTCCACTCCAGTAGTATGAAAATATGGAAACTAACAAATGTCCCTGTTCTCCACATATAGAAGACAACCTGCCAAAAAGCTACATATTAAAACATGTTGATATAAAATACATTATTATGACTGGCTTTAAATGGACATTATTGCATTGTCTTTCTGGCAGACCTCACACTCTGGGTAGAGAAACGTATTGTATTTTAAAAGGTGCTGATAGATTTCTCTTACTATTTCAACTTTCTGAGGGTGGGGCAAGTTTCTTAGCAATGTCTGGAAAAGCTACACTTTGTCCTACAGTTCCTAGAATCCCACAGTCAACATGGCTGTGGGAGTGGGTTTCTTTCAGGAGAGGTAGCTGGAAAAAATGATTTTTTTCAGACTTTGGATCACAACGAAATTGGATGATAAAAACTGCAATGACAACAACGAACACTTGAGGGTTCATATCGATTGTAGGAATCAAGTGGTTCTCTATATGTCTCTGGACTATAACTCCCAGCTACAGTAGCCACTGCCAGCATAGTTAACAATGAGGAATGCTGGGACTCAGTTTCTCTGGGTATTTTGAACTGCAGCTTCCAGAAATCCCAGCCAGCTAACCAACTGTTAGGAATGGTGGGAGCTGAAGTCCAAAACATCTGGAGGAGCATCATTTGAGAAACTCTGTGCTATATAAACTTCCTCCAACTAACCTACTACTCCAGGAAGATAGTACCAAACTAAGGACTTCTTCACATGACCCTTTTGTGCAATCGCTGGTGAAAGGGAAGGAATGCGGGGTGGCTCGTGGTGCCGGCGAATACCCAAAAGGGCCGTCCTCCTTCCCCCATCACATAGTGGGGATGGGACAGGGTGTGTTGGCACCCTGTCTCCATCAGATGGGAGAAAGGGTGGCAACATGCAGCAATTTGTGTTGGCCCACCACACTTTCCCCCATCATATGGGGAAAAGGGGAAGAAAATGATTGTAGCGCCATCAGAGGTACCCAAACTACACTTTGCACCCCACTTTGGGAGGAATGTGGGCAAGGGCTGCCATATGTCATGTGATGGCACACAACAGGCCCTGTCCTTGCCGCACAACAACACGGCAAAATGGGACAAAAATGTCCTGCATGTAGAGGTGGAAAGATACACCAGCTGGTCTAAAAAAGGTAACATTTAAGTCAGGCTGCCAAATCTCTTCTGGACATCTTCCTTGTTTCATCCCATTGTTTATTATTAGAAAAACTTGGTGAGTTGAGCAGATTTCATGAGGAATAATCATGTTTGTTCATATCATAGCATGGCTCTTTTCATACGGCAGCTGCCTGCCTTTGAAAATCCTGTGCCCAATGTTCTCCAGTTCACGCAGCTTGGAAATGTAAGGGTTTCCCCCCTCCCTCCATCAAAAGCAAACTTTTAGTCCTCATGCTTCAAAAGAGAAGACATTTTGCAATCAACAACTTCAGCCTTTCTCCCTATATGTCCTTAGATGAACTTTCCTAGCTGCTAAAACTCATCAGACAGGTTCCTGTTAAGCAATTAACCAGCTGAGCAGAAAAAGGAACGGGGCTTCTCTCAGAGATTAATTCTTTTTTCACACATTTTAACTCCTTCCTTCCTCTTTGGCCTCTCGTTCGTCAATAATTCCTCATGTTCTAAAAAAATAATAATCAAAGATTTGATTTCTAAGGAAAAGGAATGGGAGAACAAATAAAGTTCAATTCATATAACGAAAATAGATTTTCCCTTGATGAAAAATGTAAACAGGATTCTAGAACCAACAAGCTCCCCTCAATAATTGTGTCAATGTTTCTTAGAAATCTGATTAGAAGTTTTCATACTATTTAAATAACAATATTGTGTTTCAGGTTCCAGTTCTTGCCACCTTCTAACACAGGAACAATCAAAGAAGACATACATCTAATTCTTTCATGATCTTTAGGAAAAAGATGTGCTCATAATGATTCAGTTCACTTTATGGATCTTTCACAGTAAATAAGTATAGCATTTTGATTCCATTTTTATTGCAATGGCTGCAATGGAGAATTGTAGTTTGTCTAGGCACTAGAGGAGATACCTGTCTGAAAATACTAAACCTGTATGTATATAGTTGTGCCTGTTCCCTAAGACCAGCTGAGATATTTTTGGTACAGATCCCACAAGCACATATGAGACAGGAACCAGATTGCTACCTTTTCATGGCATCTAAATGTGTTGCCTGTGGATCTGCCATGCTTTATCTGGGCTAAGGGCAGGTGCCGTGTAAGCACGAGCGCGTTTGCGTTTTTGCGTGGACTCTAGACTCAGAAAGCTCAAGATTTGGATCCCTGTTTAACCTTGGATACCCACTAGCTGCCTGAATACAAGTCACACACTCTCAGCTTCAGAATAAGGCAGTTTGAAACCCATTCAGAGCAATTTTTCACAAGACAACTCTCAGGTAGGAATTCCACAAGTTGGAAATTGACTTGAAAGCACATCAGTAACAGTAACAACAATAACAATGGGGTGTCCTAGCAGTAGGTTGGTTTTATCCCTCAAGAAAAGGAGCCCCCAGTGGTGCAATGGGTTAAGCCCTTGTTCCAGCAGTATCGGTCATCAGTTCAAATCCAGAAAAAGTGGATTGAGCTCCCTCTGTCAGTTCCAGCTTCCCATGCGGGAACATGAGAGAAGCCTCCCGCAAGGATGGTAAAACATCAAACATCTGGACATCCCCTGGTTAACATCCTTGCAGACAGCCAATTCTCTCACACCAGAAGGGACTTGCATTTTCTCAAGTTGCTCCTAACATGACAAAAAAAAAATCCCTCAAGAGGAATAAGACTTGACAGAACCAAGTAAAAAGTTGGTCAAAACCTTCAAAAATGTTGGGTGGGTAGGACTCTTTTGGTATATGGTGTCATTTTATGATGTTTGTTCATAGTGTGTGCATGTGTAGAGGGAAAAACGTAGCCTTCCACATCTTAAATCCTATGCTTCTCAGAGATTGAAGACAAAGCTAAACAAGAAAGAGATATCTCTATCTAACCTCGGGGTTTCCTTTGTGCTCTTGGATTGTTTATGGCAGAGAGGTCCAGTCAAAGCTGCAGTGTTCCAGGTGTGCTTTTGGAAATCCTCTCAACTTAATAAGCCAGGAATCACCATTGGACCATATCAAATTTCCTTGAAATGTGGCCCCGCGGTCAGTTGCCTTGTTTTGCAAGTGCATCACATGCTGAGCAAACAGCAGCAGAGGAGCGTGCATGTGTGTTTGCGTGTGTGCATGTAAAGTTCAGTGGAGTTCATTTCAGATTGGCACCTGCTTCTGAATAATTGTTTTCATTCTTCTTGGAATTGGCACGTGGAGGAGGGCCTCCTTTGCCACTCTTGAGATGACAGCTGGCCCTTGGCTGCAGAGGAGGACAAATCCCAGATTTGTTCACTGGCAGGTTTGAGCTGTTAGAGAACAGAATACGTGGAAAGGGGGTATGGGAGAAATGGCAGAGGGAGGAGGACAGTATTATGGGGCAGTATTATGTTCCCCCCCCCCCCCCCCCAGTGAACCCCTTGGAGATTTAAGATATTGCAAATTTGCAAGCCGGTTTACCATTAAGGCAAAGTGAGCGGAGGAAATTCCCGCATAGGCGGGTATGTGACTCACAGTGCCTCCTTTTAGACTTGAGGCAGCTGTACATTCAAAGCTTCACTGGAGGCCCATTCACTTAAAAGTGGGATTGAGCGGTCTCAGATGTCAGGGTTCCCTCCTTTTGGGATTGGGACTGGAAGCAGTTCAGAGGAGAAAGAGATATAAATATATTTGGCGCACCCGCTGTGGACATGCCAGACTTTAAACTTGTTGTAAGCCCTGTCTGGTGGTAGCTTGGCCGTGAGATCTGTACTGGCCGAAACTGAAATTTCTCCCTTGAATACTGAATGAGAAATAAGGTTCAGGTGTGGGGGCTTTAAATATAATAATAACCAAAATGACTTCCTTCACTCTTTCCTCGTCTGCTTTGTTTCACTCGACAGATGGTTCTGCTTATGTTCATTCAGAGCTCAGCAGAAGCGAATTCACACACTTGCATATCCAACACTTGGTGATTTGCAGCACCATTCAGTGACATAAATGTGTGAAATAGCTGATCTTGATCAAATACTGCAGATGGATTTTAAGGCACACCTACACTTAATGCAGTTTGACACCATTTTAACTGCAGTGCTAGAATTTTACAAGATCTTTAGCTTTCTCTGCCAAAGAGTACTCGTGTCTCACCAAAGGATTCCATAGCATTACTCAATGGCTCTTAAACCAATGTCAAATGGCATAGAGGCCCCTTAGCTTACTGCCCATTACCTTGAACACGATGCACCTTTCACATGGCACTATTATAGTATTGCAACTCCACTTTTAACTGCCATGACAGCATACAATGGACCAGAGGGATTTGCAGTTTAGGGTGGGAGAGTTCCCTTTTTGCCTCACTACAAATGCCAAGAGTCCTTAGGACACGGTTGTACCAATTAAATTAAATCACAGTATTATAATGGTCTTGTGCAGTGGTTCTCAACCTGTGGGCCCCCAGATGTTTTGCCTTCCAACTCCTAGAAATCCTAACAACTGGCATTTCTGGGAGTTGTAAGCCAAAACACTTGGGACTCTAAAGGTTGAGAACCACGGGTCTAGTGTGAAAAAGCCCAAGTGTTGATGCGCAACAGAATTAATTCTGTGGTAGAGTCCTGGTGTTTGGATGGACCGTACAGCTTCAAAATGGTTCAAATGGATTGGCACATTTTAAAACCCATGTTCAGCTGCTAATGGAAAGTTAGAAGTGATTGAAATGATTTTTCTCTACTCTTGGAGAGGTCTTTCTGTGGAGGAGTGGCATTCTTCCACCCACAATCCATTGTAAGAATGCAGAATTCTGCCACCTCTACAGAGAGACCAGCCTTTCATTACTGCAATTCATGGGTCTAAGCTGGAAGTTATCCAGCAAACAAGTAATCAAGTAATGACATGCTGAATCACACAGGTACATGGACTTGAGTCAGCCCTAACTTGTTGTTATGAGAAGGTGAATAGCAATGGTGGGGTTCTGGATGTTTCCTGAAGCCCGAGCAGGACTGGAACAGACTAATTTAGTCACTACTTTCCCGTCATGGTGTGGAATTTCTGCATGGGATTTGTATGTGGACTCTCCAATGGCAGACAAAAGAAATGTCTGTTTTTGAGGGACCAATCCAAGACCTTTGTCACTGTTGCAGTGGGACTTTTTGGTGAAATGGCTAAAACATTATAAGGTTAGCAGAGCATGGCATGTTACCAACAGAAAAAAGTTCAGCTCATCTTGACTAAGTAAAGGTAAAGGTTTTCCCCTGACGTTAAGTCCAGTTGTGTCTGACTCTGAGGATTGGTGCCTTTACCTTTACCTTACCTTACCTTTACCTTTATCTTACCTTACCTTAACCTTTACCTTAACCTTACTTTATCTTTACCTTTATCTTGCCTTTACCTTTACCTTACCTTACCTTTCTTTACCTTTACCTTAGCAGAGAAGTTGTAGCCAATCCATTCATACTTGACTGTAATTTGCGAAGCAGCTATCCCAAGTACAGAAACACGGGATTTAAAAACAAAGCCACGTCTCATGTATGTGTTAACATTGTTTTGGATGGTTTGTGAGCAATGTAGAAAGAATGGACACAAACAGACCAGGCATGAGGAAGCAAACTTCTTTTCTTTGCTTCTCATTTTTTAAAATCCATGAATTATTGAAGCAGGCTCCATCTACACTGCCATTTAAAATCCAGATTATATGCTTTGAACTGAATTCTATAGCAGTGTATAAGGGGCCGCAGTAGTTCCTCTGAGTAGTTTCTCACCACCAGTACAATGAGTTATATTCTTCAGGAGGAACATATAAAATCGAGACAAGGAGCATCTTCCTATAAATAACGAACTTCACCGTTCCCTCAGCAACACACATAGATGTATGTGTGTGTGTGTAGAATAAAAATATGGCTTATACTTAGGATCCCCCCTCCCCCCATCTGCTATTTGCATTAGGTAGTTCGCTGCTTAAATAGACAATGTTCTATATTTTTTTGTGGAAGAAAACTTTTTTTTAAATCCACTTGTTCTCTCCCTCTTTCTTTCTTTTATGATGATGATGATGTATGTCAAAGACAGCAGGAGTGATGTGTCATGACAGTTGCTGTGGCAACTCTGCCTACAGCATGAAAATAGGATATAGATGGGACTTCAAAACAGTAAATCTCAGAATTTCCTGAGCCTATGAATGAGAGTTGGCCTCATTGCCACAGGGGTTTCAGAGCTTCCTGGTGCCCCTGGGTTGGACTGCAGATATTTTGTTGTTTGCACAGATCTAAATATTGTATACAGCATGACTCCCATTTTTGTGGGGGATAAGTCCCTGGACTTTGTGTAGACACGTGAACATGTGGGTAACAGTGAACCTTATTGAAATGAAAGATTTCCAGTACAGGAATGCAATAGAGCAGGGGTTCTCAAACTTTTTCAGTTGCAGAGCCCTTTTTGATGCTTGGAGCCCCAAGAAATGTTTATATATTTGTTTGTGTGAGTATCAGGCATTATAGGGGCCACAGTGCCACAGCAGGTTAAACCACTATGTTGCAGAACTTGCTGTTCGGAAGGTCAGCATTTCGAAGCAGCAGAGCGGGGTGAACTTCCATAGTTAGCTTCAGTTTCTGCCAACATAGCAGTTTGAAAACATGCAAATGTGAGTAGATCAATAGGTACCACTTCGGCAGGAAGGTAACAGCACTCCCATGTAGTCATGCCAGCCACATGACCTTGGAGGCATCTACAGACAACACTGTTTCTTCAGTTTAGAAATGGAGATGAGCACCCCCCCCCCCCCAAATCAGACTCGACTAGACTTAATGTCAAGAGGAAATCTTTGCCTTTTTATATCAGACACGGGCAAACAGTTTGACACATTGCATTTTAAAATTTGACGGATAGGTTGAGCCAGTGGCTGATGGATGGAGAGTGTTTGTGTGAACTAATTGGAAAAAAATGAACAAATTCCTATGCATACTGCACATAAAAAAGGAAAGAAAGAAAGAATGAACAATACAATATTTAAAATGAAGAACAATTTTAACCAAGATAAACATGACAGTATTTCAGTGGAAGAGGGCAGGAGCCATCCAGTCCAACCACCTTCTGCCATTCAGTAGAAGCACAATCAAAGCACCCCCAACAGACAGACACCCAGACTTTGCAATAATAGTAATAGTAATAGGAGCAACCCCAGTGGCCATCTGTTGGTAAGAAAAAAGGCTTTTGAGGTGAAGGAGGAGAGAATTGCGGAGTCCGTCAGGATGCTTCGCAGAGCTCCAAGGACTCCTGGAACAGCTGCCATAGAGTCACACTGGAGGACCTAGAAAATGCCTAGTGATACCATATTTTGGCAGGTATTGGTCCTGTGAATACACAGGCCATACTGTACTTTAAAATGTAGTTTTCAGAGTGGTGTAGGGTCTTCTAAGAAAAAAAGGATGAGGGTGTATTGATTTTACAGGATTTTTTTGTATGAAAAGCTTACAAGCAAAACTGCTTTACAAGTTCTACTTATCACAAATGTAAAGTAGAGACAGTTGCAGGGCTGACTGACTCTTGGGCTTGATCCTAGGGATTCCCATAGTTCCCAACAGAACAGTCATTGCGCAGTGCCATATTGCAGGTTTACATGGGAGAAAGCCCACTAATCACAGTGTGACCTACTTCCAAGCCAGTTGAAAAACATCTCACTTGGAAAAGACTTTGGATCACAGTTTCTCCTCTTTCAGAGTACCGTAAATGTTGAATATAGGAAATGCTCCCCCTGCTGGAAAAATTATATTTTTTCACAGTATTTTTTCAATACTCACAATTGGCTAATGGTCCCTGCAAGCTTTGTGGTGTTTGTGTCTTCGAGACAATGAACTGTATGTGGGGGAAAGCATTACGGACCTAGTTCAATACACATCTCCTCTTCATCAATTGCTCTGCCATTACTCATGCGTGCAGTTGCAAAACTCAAGGGACTGCATATGATTTGATTTCCCAAACTTCCTCCAAGATGCTCAAGAGAAGAATAGTCATGTAATTCTTATCACAACCCTACAAGATAAGTTGGAGTATCAAGGAGTGACTTGCTCTCCTCCTGGGTTTCAGGATGCTGCTTTGATCTCACATTTATCCAGCTCAAATCAAAAACTCAGCTACTCTATGAATGATGTGACTTGTATGATTACTTTGTTACATGGAGCACCTGGTGGCGCAATGGGTTAAACCCTTGTGCTGGCTGAACTGCCGACCAAAAGGTTGGTGGTTCAAATCTGGGGAGTGGAGAGAACTCCCATCTGTCAGCTCCAGCTTCTCATGCAGGGACATGAGAGAAGCCTCCCACAGGATGGTAAAACATCTGGGTGTCCCCTGGGCAACATCCTTGCAGATGCCAATTCTCTCACACCAAAAGCGACTTGCAGTTTCTCAAGTTGCTCCTGACATAAAAAAAAAACTTAGTTACATGTGAGATTTTAATGGTTTATTATGAACATTGGTTATAATGAACACCTGGTGCTATAACAGAGGTGAGAAATTGAAGCTACCTACATTTATTTTATAGCTAAAGAAAAAAAAAAGAAAACAACCCTAAAATTCTTTCCAGTGTATAAAAAAATAAATAAAACAAAGCTGCAACATTACAAATGTTATTCTGTGGGGAACAGAAGAGACACCCAAGCATTGAGTCATCCTTTTCAAACTGGCTGTCTAAACATTTCTGTTCAAATAAGAAAAAGTATCCGAGTAGTCCTGCTGCTGCCCTCAAACCCATAAGAAGACACTGCTTTTTATTGGATCAACTCATGCTCAAAATGCTGGAGCAAGCCATTGAATTATACAGAACATTTCTTCAGGAGTTTGTGATTAGCATCCATAAAACCCCAAAAGACCCTGATTTATAGCCAAAACCACCAGCCCGGTTGCATTTTTCTTCTAAACCTAAAATCAATTGACTGTGCACAGACCAGCTAAGGATAAGCTCTGCTAAATCCCACTGATTTCAATGAAAGAATAAAAGTATGGGATTAACTCTCTCTTTTACCGAAATGAATAGCTCTTGCAGCCCAGCCCTTTGGCCCAATTTACATATCACAGGAAAGCATGACAGGTTTTTAGACTTGATGAATTTTCTCCTGCACTCTCCCCTCCATGTTCCCCTTGAGTGTTGTGATGATTCTATTCCTTTGCTTGTATTAATCACAGTTTGCTGCTTTATCTGAATCAGGCAAACCATGGTTCATGCAAACAAGTTTATGCACAGTTGAAATTGCAAACTCATTTGCAATTTTTTGTGTGTCAGGAGCGACTTGGGAAAATCCAAGTTGCTTCTGGTGTGAGAGAATTGGCCGTCTGCAAAGACGTTGCCCATGGAACACCAGGATGTTTTTTACCATCCTGTGGGAGGCTTCTCTCATGTCACTGCATGAGAAGCTGGAGCTGATAGATGAGAGCTCACTCCACTCTCTGGATTCAAACCACTGACCTTTCGGTCAGCAGTCCTGCCGGCGCAAGGGTTTAACTCATCATGCCACCGGGGGCTCCTACTTACACGAATGAGGGAGTAACTCAAAGGAAAGGGAAGAGCATGTGTATCCAGGGTGCTGGCACAAATGGTGAAACCATGGTTTGTTGTTTGGTAGAAACCAGGCCTGTACACCACAAGTCAGAACTGGATCCCACTTCCCTCAATGCAAGTGCTGCCATGAAACAATTACTACATTTTGTCCACCATTCTCATATCAGTTATTACTTTTACTATACTTTCCCACCAGTAATTTGAAAAAGAAAAGATTTATGTATGAAGTTTATGGGGTTTTTTAAGTGTTTGGCTTTTGTGGTTTAAATATCATTTGTTCTTCTATACCAATGGAAGCTAATCACATTTTAATTCTTAGGATGATTGATGCCAGTTCCATATCCAGGTTGATTGATGCAATTCTTGTAAAAAAAATCATGTTCTCTAAATCCATTCTGGCTGCTTCTTTTTATAGACATTCAATTCTGGGTTTAATGTGGTGGTCCAGTGAAATGTAGACTTGACCACAAAACATCTTCCTGGCACCAAATAACAGAATCAAAACAGGATCAATGGAATCCAGATGTTGCTACAGTTCATATGATTGTGATTGAATGACATTTTGATAAGGGTGGGGAGGTTGGTTAACTATCCCTCTTTTATAGTTTTCTTGGCACTTGAGCAAGGCATCTCTTAAACGTCCCTTTGTTTCAAGTCAGCCAGGAGAGGCCTCTTGATGCTGCTTTCTCAGAAGTTGCTCTACTTAAACACTGGTCCTTAGAAATATTTCCCAGAAATATCCATGAATGTTGTTATTAAGCACAGTGTTATGATTGATCTATATTCATTTTTATACATGTATGCATTATGTGAACACATGGAGAGCATATTAACTTTCCATACATGCATAAGCACACTAAGAGACTAAGGATAAAGCAGAAAAAAAATAAAGTTAGGTGTGGATTTGGAAAATTATTTCTAGGGATGTGATCCGGCAGACTAAGGCCCCTTCCACATGGCTGAATAAAATCCCACATTATCTGTTCTGAACACTGTGGCAGTGTGGACTCAGATAACCCAGTTCAAAGCAGATTTTGTGGATGTTCTGCCTTGATATTATTGGTTATATGGCTGTGTGTAAGGGCCCTTAGGAATAAATTTCTAGATTGGATAGGGATAAATAATTTATTTGTATTAGTTACATTTATATTATATATGTCCTTCAATAAACTCATGGTGGCATGCGTTGCTCTCTCTTCCCCATTTTATCCTCACAACAACCCTGGAAGGTAGGTCAGGTTGAGAGACTTCATTTAGCCTGATTAGTTTTATAGCTCAATTAAAACCTGAGCCTAGATTTCCCACATGGAGTCACACGCTTTAACGCCCACTCGAGGATGGATGTGTTGATTCATACGGATGCTCATATGTTGATGCCAATTGTCCTGGAGCTTTATGGAGAAGACCATTTTCCACTGTTAGCAGTGCTAATCCTTTGGTCACTTCTGTGCTTACCAGAGGTTTGGTTTAGATAAGGAGATCAATAAGCAATGAAGTGAAAAGGGAACAACAATAGCCGTTGCAGCACCTTTACTTTTCTGCGGGCAGGCAATCTGCAAGTATGTTTTGAAAAAGCATTGAATAAAACTGCTGAGTACCAGCTGTCTCCCAAACAGGCTCACTTTGACACATGAAACAGAAGGAAATCCCATCTGAGCTCTGAAAATATGGTCAAACCTGTCTTAACAATAATCTAAGAGTGGTTTAAAAATGGCACAGTTGCTTCTGCTGAGCATTGTGTTTATCATGCAGTGATTTCCTGTAGTGTGGACCAACCTTTGGTTCTCTGGGTTTCTTGATTTCACCATACTATGCTTCAGATAGAGAAGAAGTAAACAGTTCAGGCCCAGGCTATCTAGAAAACCTTCTCCTTCTACAAACCTGCACGAGATCTTCAAACAGCTGAGGAGGCCCTACTGTCAGTCCCACCTCCGTCTCAAGCACAGCTGGTGGGAACAAGAGAGGGGGCCTTCTTGGTGGTCACCCCACTTCTTTGGAATGCTCTCCCCAAGGATGCCCCCCTCCTTATTTACTTTTAAAAGGCAACTTAAAACACTTCTATGCTCTCAAGCATATGATGAAAAAGAGGAATAGAACTTATAACATTGATAAAGTGAATAGAAAATAGATTTGATGTGCTATCTTACCTGGCTTTTAATGTTTTAAATGCTAATTATTGAATTGTTATTTAAATTGCTTGTTTTAACTTGTGTAATGTATTTATTTATTTACCATATTTATATGCTGCCTTTCTCAGCCCGAAGGTGACTCAAGGTGGTTTTTATTTTATGTTTTGCTGTTGATATTTTTACTTCCGTTTTATACAGGCATTAAATGTTTGCCTATTATGTTGGAAGCTGCCCCGAGTCCCCTCGGGGAGATGGGGCAGGCTACAAATTCTTCTTCTTATTATTACTATTATTACTATTATTATTATTATTATTATTATTATTATTATTATTATTATGGATGCTACAGGATAATGGGCTCCCAGAGAGGAACCCAATAGTTGGCTTAGCTTTGGAAAGAAGCCCCACAGTTTTTCCTCGATCTGCTGCCCAGTTGTCCCCAGCAGCCGCCTCGGTCTTCAGTCCATCCCTCCCTTTTGTACTGGATGTTGTCACAGCTGTGGGGTCTTGTGATTTTTTTTCTTGCTTGACATATGACCTTTTGTACACTGTCCTCCCTTGACCCACCTTGGACTGGAATGAATGTAAGCTCCTAAAAATAACACAGGAGACCTGGTATGGGTTCTATGGAAGGCTTAACAGACATGCCAGTATCACAGTGGGAGTGGGCCAGGGACACCATCAACAACCGTGTGTATACCCATATATAGGAACAACTGGGTATAGAAAGGTATTGTGTTTGCTTGAGCAGGTTCAAGTAACACATAGATGGATACTTTTGGGCTGTGAATTCTTGGCAGGTATCTTTTTGTTAAACTCGCAATCCTTTTGGTACTGCATGTTTATCATAGCTTTCTCATCTTACCAAGGTTTGCAATTCATTCCCTTGTATCCTTGTTAGTGAATATACCAAAAAATATAAGGAACCTGATAAAGAGAAATTGATTTCTGGCGTTCACATATTTTCTCTATATATACCAAACTAAAAAAAAAAAAAGATGTTCTGTCTTCAAACATCACTTTCTAATTCTTCCCTTACTACAATAAACCACTGAAGTAATAAAATAACATTTATGAAGTCTCAACAGGATATACCTAGTTTTCAGCGCTTGGCGTCAAGTGCCACGGCCCACAGCGTGAGAAGGAAACTTTCTGTTAATGGTACAAGGAGCAACAATTGAATCCCTTGCCCTCACCCCATTAGAAAAAAAAATCTGGAGAAAAATATGCTTTTGATCCACCTCGGTCTCTTCTCCCAAGTGTTCCCCAGCCCTTCCTGGAAGCAAATGTCACTGGTGCCGTTTCACAGAAGACATTCCACAAAGCATTGCTTCCAATTCCCTTCACAGAAACTCCCTCCACCTTATTCCCAGATTCCCCCCCCCCCCCCTTGAATGTCATGTTATTTTAGAAATCATTACTCAGTGTGCTAAGAACTTGTTTCAAGTGAGATAATGGCACTTCGGATTTTGTTGTTTTTGTTTTGGAGGTCAGACCACAGCTGGGACTTCTCTCTTTGCATAACAGTGGATAGCGAGACAGTCCTGTTTTCAGTGTACAGTGAAGCAGGACAAGGAGCCATGGGAATGAGCCTGTGCTCATCCTTAGCCACTCTCTTCTGGAGGCCTTGCACCCATCATCCCATTCTTATAATGGGACGTTTCAAAAGCAACTATAAAAATGGAAGAAAAGAGACACAAGACTCTTTTGGGAGATATGTTTTCTTCCCATCTACCTTGCTGTCTCCTAAACACTTACAATAGCTCAAGGCATTCACGCAAGACATGTCAGAAACCAGTGTTTTAATGGTATAATATAATCCTCCTGCATGATTTTATAGGCATAACTCCTATAAATATAAAAAGCAATTAAAGCATTATATTTATTTCACAGAAAGACTGTGTTATGTCTCAATAAGTTCCAGATGTTTTATTACTCAATTATACTGAGCATCCCCCATATCTTGAGGGGGGGGGGAGGTATTGCCAGAGTCTGTGTGTGAAACTCCAGATAATAGTGAGTCTTATTTCAATCAAGGACATCTGGTCCAAAAATTGTGGCGGTTGTAGAAGACATCTGAAAAGGACATATTTTATCAGCAGTGGATGAAGGAAACCACATATGCTGTTCCCTCAGATATGGAGAGTCATGCGATACCTAAATTACTAGAGAAAGGACCGATAAGGAGCTTGTCCTATATGACTAGATCCTTCCATGTTTCGGCCTCTCTCAAGTAACAGTGAAGTAATGGTTCCCAGGAAAATGGTCACATTCATTGCAGGACATGGTACAAACAGGAGGACACGGAGCATTGTTCTGTGTGAAGAGGTCCCAGGAAGGGCCATATTGGAAGGCCAAGAAAGGAAGTTGTAAACTGATAAAAGTACTAGAAGCATATGGAGCAGTGGTTCCCAACCTTTTTTTGACCAAGGAACACTTGAGCAGGGACCACTTTGACCAGGGACCACTCTCCAACATTAGTACCAAAAGACTTATGAATCAGTTTTTGGTCAAGTTTAAATTCGATTTGGTTTTTTCTGGTGCTGATTCAGAACATTGAATTGGATAGACACATTAGCTCTAGTTTCTGATACAGAACATCTGCCACCCAGTAGTTGCCATCTGCTCACCCACAGAAAACCATATTTATTAATCTAGAGCTGATGTGGTAGTAGTAATCTTTCATGGGTAGTCAGCCTCTCCCCTCCTGACATCCCCATTGCCTCAGCACTATAAGAGGGTTTTGCAAGACCAATCACTCTTGTTGTCTCATGGTTTTGAGGCAATGGTGTAGTAATGGTAAGGCCACAGACCATATTTTCATTCTTGTGGACACTGGTAGTCCATGGACTATAGGTTGGGAACCACCTATATAGAGTATAATAGGTATTATTCTGCTACATCTAGACATGTTACTTTCATTTCATTTCACCACCTGATTTTTCTTTTGTTCCTGCAGGCCAGATCTTGCCTACAAATCGCAGCACCCCAAGCCCCATTGATCCAGAGACCATTCAGGTTCCAGTGGGGTATGAACCCGACCCTGCCGATCTCGCCCTCTCCAGCATTCCTGGCCAGGAGATGTTTGACCCTCGTAAGCGCAAGTTCTCTGAGGAAGAGCTCAAGCCACAGCCAATGATCAAGAAAGCCCGCAAAGTTTTCATCCCAGAAGACCTGAAGGTAAATTGGAACTGGTGCCCAGCTTAGGGCAAGTACTTTAACTACTTTACAAATCAGGATGGAGTGAAAGTGCTTGGATGTATGGCCTGCTTCAACCAAAGAAAAATTATGTCAAAAGCCTAGTAGTCTAAAAGTAATAATTGACAATAATCAGGGATGAGGGCTAGAATGGGCTTCTGGTTTAATTTAGGTGAGGTTTAATCTCATGGCATTGCTTGGTTCATAGAATCATATTTCTGGAGAGATCTTGTACACATCTTCTGATCCAATCCCATTTTCAGCAAATGAATGCTGAACTCCCAACAAATGTATTTATTTATTTATTTATTTATTTACTATATTTGTATACTGCCCTCTCAGCCCAGAGGCAACTCGAGGCGGTTTACAGTTGGTAATCAATGTCCCACAACATAAAATACAGTCAAAACATTACATATAATATAAACCACATACAAGCAATAAAACAATAAAATCCTTAAAGCACAAGTCCTCAGCGCCTCATCATTAAAATCATTTTTCCGTCGCATCGTCCAATCGTTCCATGAGTCTCAAATTGCTGTCCAGCTTCTGCCAGAAGATCTCCCTGAAGAGAAAACCAGTAAATCTCCGCCTCAGGAAGTGAAATGTGTTGCATTAGTCTCATTCAAGAAAGACAAATATGTTTGCATGACTCTGCATGTATTATTGTCCCTCTGTGTCCACAGATTTTGTATTCATGGGTTCAACTATACATGACTTGAAAGAATGTTTTAAAACCCCAAAAAGTAAACTTTGATTATGGCTTTTTATATAAGGGACACCATTTTATTACACAATTACATATAATGAGACTTGAGCATCCATTGATTTTAGCATCCGCAGGGGGTCCTGGAAGCACTCTACACTGGATACCCAGGGTCCACTGTATGGGAAGAAACTGGGGCGGGGGGACTAAAAATGGAAAAAGCTTTGAAAGGTTTATTGAGATCCTCTGTATGTTGTATGCATTTTGTTGTTCAAAAGCTCTGACGGCCAAGAGGAGTTTGCTTTGGGGTGGCATAAATATTGCCCATGGCTTTTGGTGGGATGTGGGGCCAGAGCTTTCCTTCCTCTCTAGCGCCATTCCCATTTGACAGTTGGGCCACTGGGTTCTGAAAGGGGGTAAGCAGATTAGGCTAGTCAGTCGTCTCTGGGGTGCATGTGATTCTCAGATGCCAGTCCTACTTCTTTCAGGCTTGGATTAAAGGATTTGCCTTTGTCATTTGTTAAATTAAAGATATGTGTGGCCTTGAAAAGCCCAGGAAGGAATTGAAGTTTAAAAAATGGATAGAAATACTTTTATGGAGGGCCCTCTTCCCTTACCCCAGTGAATGTGGAAGGCTGACCATACAGCTCAAACTTGAAACTTTATTCTGGAAACCTGATGCACCATTTCATCTGCTTAAATCTAATGTCTTCTTTCTGCCTCTCTGTGTTTAATGAGCAGGATGACAAATACTGGGCAAGACGCAGAAAGAACAACATGGCTGCCAAGCGATCCCGTGACGCCCGGAGGCTTAAGGAGAACCAGATTGCCATCCGCGCCTCATTCCTCGAGAAGGAGAACACAGCGCTGCGCCAGGAGGTGGCCGACCTACGGAAAGAGCTGGGCAAATGCAAGAATGTCCTTGCCAAGTACGAAGCCCGGCATGGCCCTCTGTAAATGGCATCCTCCTCACTTCCCTTTCCATTCGTTCCTCTCTTCCACTTCCCTTCTTTTCCTCCCCTCCACTGCCTTTTTTTTCTTTTTGGTGAGTTGACATTTGATGAATAGATGGACAGTGTGTTTCCTCTTCGATAGCACCACACCCAAACCAACCTTTCAGTCATCAGCACTTTACCGGAACGCAGAAACAAGAAAACCAATGTACAACTTTTTGTTTGTTTGTTTGTGTGTGCATGTGAATGGGTGGGATGGGACAGGGAGGGCATGTGTGTATGTGTGTGAGGGTGCATGTGTATCTCAGCACTTTCCAATTTTTTTTTTTGTATGAAACCCTCGAAACAGGGTGGCATATTCCACTTGGACAACTGAGATATGCCACAGCTAAGCTTTTTACTACATAAATAAATATATAAAGATATATATGTATATTTTTCCCACTGCTGCTTCAAAGTAGGTTGTTTTTTTTAAAAAAAAATCTTGCCATCCTCTAATTTTTCCTTGGGGAAGAATTGGAAAAATATAAAAAATTAAAACAAGCCTCCCTGGGATAAATAGAGGAGAAACAAGAAGAGAGAGAGAGAAAGAGAGAGATCTCTTTTCAAGCTGTTGTTTAAATATGCCTAATCAGACAATTTTAACTTGCTAATACAAAAATGCACAAATGATATTTTAATGCTACACAGCAGAAATATTAATTTATAGACTTGCTTCCCTTTTGTCGGTTTCTTTCTGTGCCCTTATGTTTTGGTAATAAAATGTATTTTCAGATTCCTACTGCTGTCAGTAGTTCTCCAGCTGGTAGATCTCAGATGGAACAGCTATGTTTCCTTTCATTGCCATGAACCCTGAAATAAATTGAAATGAGTACTACAGGCAGATCACAAGAGAGCCGGTGGGTTGTTTTTGAGAAGGTTTTTTTTTTTACCCATTGCCTGAACTGAAGCAATAACCCTAATGTACACTGGTGCATGTTGACTGTGGTGTTCCTGGTGGACATAGGATGTCTTCACTACCGTACCAAATCAAATAACTTTGAACTGTTGGGTTTTAGTTTAAACAAAACTTGTAAAGACTCCTAAATAGGCTGTTTTAAAAATTCCTGAAAGCCCGAGGGGAGAAAAGCCTTGATCCCAGAGGGTTTTTTTGCATGGCCAGTCCAAGCTTTTTCTTCCCTTAGGCCAGTGGTTCTCAACGTGTGGGCTCCCAGATATTTTGGCCTTCAACTTCCAGAAATCCTAACTGGCTGGGATTTATGGAAGTTGTAGGCCAAAACACATGGGGACCCATAGGTTGGGAACCACTACCTTAGGCACATTTAAAATTTTCAATTCCCCTTGCATTCTTATCTTATGCTGAACACAATTTTCAATTAGGAACTATTCACCAGGACTGATATTTCTAAAAGTGTAACACTCTTGGCTACTTCTACACTTCTTTACAACTCTATTTATGCCTCAGGGAATCACTGAGGTGCAGGCAAGGTTAACACTCAGGATGCATCTACATTATAGAATGAATGAAGTTGGACATTATTTTAAGTGTCATGGCTAAATGCAATGAAATCCTGGGAATTGTACTTTGGCGAGGCATCAGCTCTCTTTGGCAGAAACGTATTGAGACATGGCAGTTAAAGTGGTATCAAACTACATTCATTCCACAGTATGCTGGGCTCCTCCAAAAGTGCAAGTTACGGAAACTGGAATAAATCAAGCTGCCCTCAATTTTTGGCACCATCAAACATTGGCTGTCTTTGCCTTGATGTGAAGCCAACTTCAGAGACATATGTTGCTGCTGAATTTGTTGATTTCCACCAGCTCCCATTTCCAGTGAGGTGGGCGACTTGGATTCACCTAAAACTCTCATTAATGTTTCCAGGTTTTCAAAAGAGTCATAAGAGAAAACTAAAATTAAAGTTGTGCATAATTGACAATGAGGTGGTAGCTGTTAACAAGTTTGTTTTCTACTGAAATGCCAAATGAAAGTATTGATTTCAGTTCCCGTTGGCATGTATTTCAACGTAAAATCAACACAGCCATTTCTGAATTATGGCAGCACTAAGGCAAGTCTATCATGGGGTTCTCATTTTCCTGCTAATGGGATCAGTATGGCTAGAAGCATCCTGGTTTATCCATGGGTCATATCAAAATGCATAATTTTGGCCACAATATCTGTCCTTGACTTGAGGCCAACGTATACACGAGTATATATAGTAGTCTATATAAAAGGAAGGAGCCCCCAGTGGCACAGTGGGTTAAACTGTTGAGCTGCTGAACTTGCTGACCAAAAGGTCGGCAGTTCAAAGCCGGGGAGTGGGGTGAGATCCCACTATTAGGACCAGTTTCTGCCAACCTAGCAGTTCAAAAGCATGAAAATCTGAGTAAATCAATAGTTACCGCTTCGGCGGGAAGGTAACTGTGCTCCATGTAGTCATACTGACCACATGACCTTGGAGACATCTAAGACAACACTGGCTCTTTGGCTTAGAAATGGAAATGTCCCCAGAGTCGGACATGACTAGACTTAATGTCAGGGGAAAACCTTTACCTTTACTATATAAAAGGAAACGCTTTGTAACCTCCAGGTGGGAGATATCCCATATTATATGTGGTATCAGATAGTCCTCTAAGGTACAAGCTTTTCAACTTTCAAATAAGGGCTGTCCCTTATAATAAGAGACATGTGATAGCCTCACTTCCCATAAGCATGAGGGATGATGGAAATTGCAGTTCAGCAATGTGTGAAGGTCATGTTTGCCTCTCCACTGACAGATGATGGTCCAGATATTTGTAGTCATACTTATCCCATTAGTAGGAAAATGATAAAGTAGTCTCAGTCCCTCCAATGCACTCCTTCGATGGTCCGTTTGTGTCTATGGGTGTGAGGATGTCCTTCCTAGATCCAGGTGACAGCAAGTACATGAACAATAACTCATTGGCAAGAGAGCAAAATGAAAATATTCAAAGAAGCAGTGAATAGGGATTTTAAAATTCTTTTTGTGTCAATCCACATTTGAATTACCCAAAGTCCTGGTTTTGTGATCCACATTTTTGAACATTTCTGTAATATGTTTTCTGTGGACTCCTCCTCGGTTATTTTTCCACGTTACTCAGTCAGAAGATACTTTTGCCACTTCCTTTTCCCTTGCAATGTTGTTTTGATTGTATCATGAGCTGGTGGTTCTTGAGCTTTTTTCCTGTTGTTTTTATCTTTTGATTTGCTTTCTAAACTTGTGTTTATTATAAATTGGACTATTTTTGTGGGGGGCAGTGAAAATGAATGTAAGAGTTTCAGGTATATATTGAAAGGTGATGGTGTTGTTGTACTGTGGTTAATCCAATCCATATAAATATTTTCTGAAGACCAAAAGAAACTGATTATTATAAAATGTATAAAGTTATACAGAAATCATTAGAGATTGTTTTGTTTTGTTTTTTGGTACAGTATTTTTCAAAGACAAATGCTGACTCTGTATTTTGGGGAATGAGAGTATATGAGAACTGCAGGCGCGGGGCAGGAGATATAGATATTCTATGTTTATAGAAAAAATAAAGATGTATTCCTATAAAGTTATTAACATTGTACAGAGAGAAAATGTTTTTAGTTATATTTTCCCCCTATACAATCTTCTGTATTTTTTTTTTGATAGCTACTGACACATTGGCATTGTTTGGGGTGCATCTACAGTGTAGGATTAATGCAATTTGACACCACTTTAACTGCTGTAGCTCAATACTATGGTAACATGAGAGCTGCAGTTTGGTGAGGCACCAGCACTCTTTGAGAAAGAGGGCTAAAGACCTTCCAAAACTGCAACTCCTATTATTTCATAGCATTGGGTCACAGCAATTAAAGTGGTGCTAAACTGGATTAATTCCACAGTGTGAATGCATCCTCAATCTTTTAAACTGGCAAGTCTGTATCTGTGCAGGGACTCCCACTCCCATATGGATGGATCATACAGTACTCCAAAAATGGATTTACTTGCTATCATCCTCAATACAGCATGACTCCTCCCCATATCCACGGGGTTTACTTTCCTAAACTTTGCATGGAGAGATAAAACCGGGGATAACAGCAAAACCTATTGAAATGAAGGACTTCTGGTGCAAGACTACCAGAGGACTTCGGAAATGCCTAGAAAAGACACATTTTGTCAATGCAGCCATTTCTGAAGGTCATATTATGACATATTCCTCCAAACAGCTCAAAGGTGCTGCTGCCCTGGAGTGGTAGGGGAATCGTATCTCTGCTGAACGAATATGTGGAGGCGGTTGTTCCTATCTGGACATGCTTGTTGTTAAGAGCAGTCGAATTGACTCCAGTGTATGGTGACCATATCATGGGGGTTTCTTAGCAAGGTTTATCCAGAGGGGTTTGCCACAGCCGTCCACCAAAGCCAAGAGACTATGACTTGCCCAGGATCACCCAGTGGGTTTCAGTGTCCAAGGGGGATTCAAACCCTGCTCTCCCAGCGTCCAAAGCCAACACTCCAAACACTACACCACAACGGTGCTTTCTTGTATCCCAACTATTTGAAGAAAATAAAATGGTTCATCAGGGTCCTTCATATTTCTAATAAATAAATAATTGTTTTCCTTCACTGTCCCTTTCTATTTTTTTCTTATTCAGTGAGTCCATTTTAGTACAGACAGAGCATATTATATACTGTGATGTTCATCACATTGTCAAACCACATTTTCATGCAAAATAACGGTGGGACTTTGATTCCATTCTGTTTGCCATGGGATCTGGGATTGGCAGTTTGGTATGGGTTCAAAGGAGGGCTCTGGCAGAGAACACAATGCTCCTGCAAATCCCAGGATTCCATAGGATAAAACCAGGCCAATGAAAATGGAATTGTAGATCATCCACATTTGTTGAAAGATAGCGGTTTGATACCCCTGTAACTGCTATATTTTCATCCTATGGGATCCTATTGTGATATCAGAGTTCTCTGATGGAGAAGGGTAAATATTAGGCGTGTGCACATTTTTTGTTAGTCATTGTAAGTCATATCAAATTCCTAAAATTTATTCTTATGACACAATATCCGACACGCAGGCATGACCCACACCAAAAACTAAAGAATCAAAACATACCCAATACTTTTTTGTTTGAATTTTGTAAACCTTGGAAGCCTCCCAAATCCGTTCCTTTTCAGAGCAAGGAAGCAAAGCAATTCCAAAATGTCTGCCTTCCTTCTTTAAATGAATGGCCTCTCCATTATGAGAAGGAAGCAGCAGGGAGAAAACAATGTTCACTGGGAAAGAAAGCACAGAATTCTGGGACATGTAGTTTGGGAAGGTGAGGAACCCTATGACAGAGAATTTAAAAGGCCCTGCCCTAAACTACATGTCCCAGAATTCTGTTCAGCATCAAAAAGCCCCAATCAGGATAGGGGAGAGATTTGTCCCTCTGTAGCAGCAGCTGGCCAGAGTTCCAAGAAATTGTTGAATCTGCAAAGAGGAGGACTGACTGATACTTGTAGGAAGTAAATCTCTGTGCTGGACTGGGAAAAAATCCCTAAATAGAAGGTCTGTTGCTTACTATGAGAGACATTCAATGAGATAGTTGTATGAATATTTCCAAAAGTTGGGGGGAATGATCCCATGTTATCTTTGTATAGAAAATTCAAGGAGATAGCTCTTGTATTTTTTTTAAAGTTGTTTATAAAAACTGAAAATTCCCCCAAAGATCTGTGGATAAGTAAAACGTTCTGAAACTTGATGGGCTAACAGTGGTAAATGTGTTCTACCATTGTAGCAAGTTTCACCCCCCCCCCCCAAAAAAAGAGGGAGAAAAGAGCCACTGAAGTTTCCCCACATGCACAATTACTGTAACAAAAATGTAGTGAAATTTGAATTTAGTTACTTTCATTAAAGTAACAAATTTTTTACTAACTGTACGTTAGAAACACTTTAGAAATGAAACATCAGCACCCCCTAATTTTGTAATGACTTTTGAAACCTTTTTTATTTTTCGCACATGACTAGAAAATATCACACAAAACTGCAAATCCTCAAATTCATAGCATTGAGGCATGACAGTTAATGCAGTACCAAACTGCTATAATGCTGCCATGTGGATACAGCCATGGGATTGCATAGTATGAGAAGCTCAACACATGGGTGATCCTGTATCGTTTCATACTGATCCAAGAAATTGTACTATCAACCTTTCTCTCACATTTCACATCTGCTGCTATGGTGAGAATGTGTCTCTACTATTAGGAACAAACAGAAACAGGGTTAATTTTGTTTGGTTTTTCAAAATGAAAATAAGTATATTCATTCTCACGGTTCTCTCTAGAGAAGCCCAGACTGAAGGCTCCCTGGTCGACTTCTTTGTGGAACTAGAACACAGAGTGCTAGCACTATAGTGTAATACTATCAACAGTATTATATTCAGTTCCCTGGAAATTATTCAGGGGTAGTCTAGGTCATTTACTCATTTCACACATTATACTGAGGCAAACCTGGCTTTGCCATAAAGCGATCACTCAGCCAGACACTGTACCTAAACAC
The DNA here is from genome assembly GCF_037176765.1 of Anolis sagrei. Taxonomy (NCBI): domain Eukaryota; kingdom Metazoa; phylum Chordata; class Lepidosauria; order Squamata; family Anolidae; genus Anolis; species Anolis sagrei. The sequence continues at coordinate 143,201,241 of NC_090022.1, forward strand.
AGCTTCCTGATAAAGCAAGACACCTTTCACACCTTTCCAGGCATGAGCCAAAAACTACAGCAGGTTTGTATCTTCCAAGTTGTTCCTGAGTTATGGTGACTCAGCTCTAAAGGTGAATCTATTATGGAGTTTTCTCTGCAAGGTTTGTTCAAAGGGGATTTGTATTTGCCTCCGTCTGAGACTACATCTTAAAGTACACCAAGTATCAGGCTTTGAGTAAATGACATTTTGGAGTAAACTCTCAGAATCTGCTAGCCAACATGGCTTATGACGATTGGAGAGTTCTGGAAGTTGTAACTCCAAAAATAACTTTTACTAAGACCTGTGTGAACCTTTTTTTGACTGTCATCCCTTGGGTTGATTCTTGGAGCTAGAACAATGACTTCCCACTTCCAATGCTGAAGTTCATAACATTGATCCTTCACTTTTCCTCAAGGTTTAAGACAAGGTTGGTCAATGGCAAGTGAACCACCTGTCCTATGTTTTACCTTTCTTATTCTCAAGCAGCCTTGAACAGTTGCTTTCTTGTACTAGCAATAACTATGAGGATTTTTTTTTCTTAAAAAATCAAAACAAAACCAAACACTAGACACAAAGTATGTGTACATCAGGAAACTATGCTGCTGGACATTTTCCCCTGAGTTATGTATTAAAATAGGGAAAAAAACCCCCCAAAGACTTTAATAGGCTCTTTGGATTCTATTTTAGAAGAATTAGACAATTTTCGGGCCATTAATATGAAGATTTTCCAGAAGAGTTTTGGTTCTTCTGATCTATCCAGATGTCCAAATTGTTTTTCTGGATATCTACTGACCATAATTTTGAGAAACTCCAAAATTTGAAGAAAAAAAAATACTTTTTTGAGTAGTAACACTTGAAATCCCAGATCAGCATAGCTGGTGGAATGTGTTCCAGTAGTTGTGCTCCCCAAAAGTAACTTTTTGGAACTCTGGATAGCTTTCTTCTTTCAGTATAATGGCAACATTTTCAAATGCAGGTGCAGCTTTGAAATATTTTACAATGGCCACATATTCATTGCTTCTTGCAGACAATTGTTTCTCCTGGTGGTTGTGTCATTATAGTCATTATTTTATTCAAAGATTATTATATCTACCACCACCTCCTTTGCTACCTTTTATGTGGACCATAGATTTGTGCTGGTTGACCTAGAAATGCTTGGAAAGAACATCATGCTTTACAGAGCGATCCTGCTGCCACAACACTTGCAAAAGTTAAGGACCAAATGTATATCAATACAAGTGCAAACACTTGGCTGTTGTCTCCTATTGGTAACAAAGAGTGTTTTTAGTCTTTCTCTAATCAATTAAATAAGTCCTTTTCATTGGCTTATTTATAAGGATAAGAAGATATAGAGGGATTACATGCATTTATTAAATGTGTGTTATTTAAAATAACAACAATAAACAATGTTTGATGGGGTTGAATGACCCTTTCTAGAGATAAATATCTATTATGGGATATCTTAGTTATGGAAACAATATAACTCTTGTATCCCATAGGGGTTATGCTCCAAAGACTCTCCATGGATACCTCAAACTGTGGCTGACAATGAACCCTATATTTGGACTATATATGGGCTGTAAACATACTACAGAATTGCACTGGAAGACTTAGGCTAGATCTACACTGCCATATAATCCATAAGATCAAAGTAGATAATTCAGATTACCTGCTTTGAACTGGATTACATGAGTCCATACTGCCATATAATCAACTTCTGGAGAACCACAGGTTTTCTAGTTCTGAACACTGGTTTGGATATTATGGATATTTTTCCTTTGATTTTGGACATACACATTTCTTGTTCTCCCCTCTAATAGTTTCAAGAGTACAACCGTTGTATTTCTGGCAACATCACAAAACTGCCTTTGTGAACAAGAGTTTATTAACAAAGATCAAATTAAATATGTGTCAAAAATGGATTGCATTCTGTATGCCTTTTTGGCCCATATTTTTCTTGTCTGTTATTCTTTAAAGTTTAATTAAAAATAAATGTTTTCTTTTCTTGGATGTTTCATTCTTTGTACATATCAGAACAAAGAAAGATAGTGGTAACAGTATAATTAGGTGTGAAGACATTGCCCCCTCCCTCCAAAATAAAAACTCTTCCTCCCAAATGAAGGTTAAGATTCATAACTACTTCATCTCCTGATCCAACTACCTGAACAGCCAGCAACCACACTGAGCAAGAGAGCTCTGTTTTGCTGGTCATTGACCATTCTACAAGATGATATTTCCAGCCCCTTCCTACCAGTGAGATGCAGTGGGTTGAGAAGGAGTTGTAACAGGGGTCTTGCTTCTGACTGGCACAGAGTGTATCACAGCAGTTTAGGCAGGAGAAGTTATCAAGGGATTGCAAACACAGAAACACAAGAATTTTAGGTGTAAATGGTTTTCACTGCCTCACTCTTTAGTAAGTATATGGGGGGGGGGGTAATTCCCTCATGTTGACCCCCATTCTAGTTATACCCATGAATGGTAGGTAGGTAACACATCTGCCAATTAACCAAATTTTATCCTGCCGTTAGGATTGAATTAAATTCCTCTCACCAGTCCAGTTTGTTTTTGTATGTCTTGGGTCACCATGGCCAGTGGTTGTGGGTTGAGAAACAATGCCTCCAGAGTTGACCTAAATTTGCCTAAACAGAAAAAGAGAATCATGGTCTTCTTAATGAACTGGTCTAAAACTATTTGTACATTCAGCTGTAAAATGCTCACAGAACACAATTTGTCTCTCAGTATCAATCTCCTTTGAAAAGGTCACCTTTTTAGTATTACCTTTGCAGAAGGAAAGCCACTCCAGCTGAGAAATGATTCATTGCAGAGAGGTTCATCTAAATAACCATTGCCCCTTCAAACATTCATAGGCATTCCACCTCAACCAGAGAGCAATACAGGGCTTGGCTCTGTTAACGGATCCACAAAAGTGGCAGCAACATGGAGGATGAGGTAACAAGAGAAACTGGAAATTTTGGATAATCCTGGAACATGGTGTGACACAAGATAGGAAATCGCAGAACAACAGTATATTAGGGAGTGGAACGAGAGCAGAGTAATCATGACTAAAGAGGAAGGATTGAGCAAGGTAGCACTCACCATTTCTAGGCCACCCTCAACTTATTTCAGCTTATCCATAATTGCCCTGAAATCAATGACAATCATCTGACCAGTTAAGTTCCTGTATCTTTCTTGGTGAATGATTTCTTTTCCCTACAACTTGCTGTAAGCAATTACTGCTTTTGTTGCTCAAGGTATTTTCAAGATCGACAAAGGATCTGTTGGATACCTGCCTCTCCCATTCACTCTGGAAGTACTTGCAGTCCAGGGTGTAGAAGTAAGAAGCTAGAAATAACTAGTTACTTCCAACACTTTTTTTTACAGTAACCAAGGATTTGATCACACAAGGCAGGTGAACTATTATTGACGTTGGACCATCACCTTTGGTCTTATCTCACAGTGCTATGCATGGTCTGCCTCCTCCCTGTAATTCCAACAGGACTCCTTGTGAAGAGGAGAGAACAGCCCTACTAATTAAGGCATGACTGCCCATCAGCACGTATGGATACTTCTGATTGGAATGTGGTTCCAATGGAATGCCACCTCTATCAGACTAAGCCATTGGGAACATCCTGGGCAAGAGGAACAGATACATGCCACATGTCAAAGATCTCAATCTGATATCCAATTTGATATCCAATCTTTCCTCCCCCTGGAAGAAAAAGAGAAGTGGTTGGTTAGCCTTGCACTGAAATCTCAATTTTTACTGGAGAATTGGGGCAATAGATCTTCAGACATTTGTGAGGGGATGGACTCCAAAAACATGGTGGGATGTTTGGAGTCAGGAAAGGGATGGGGAATGATGCCCCAAAGCAAATGTTCCAGGTAAAATTCAGCATCCAAATTTGAGGGCAGATCCAAGATTTTCAAATGAAAGAATTCTAATTAATTTTATTAGAAGATTTTTTTTCATATGCCACAAACTTTGGGATGCCCCCCCCTCCCGCTGTGCAGCAATGGGACTTTCCTAGTATTTTGTTCACATCTTGCTCCTTAAATGATATCCTAGAATTTAATGGATTAACCAAGGGCAAGATGAATGGATGGTATCCTTGAAGCGACTTGAAGGAGCTGGGGGTGGCCACGGCTGACATGGAACTCTGGCATGGGCTGATCCATGAGGTCATGAAGAGTCAGAAGCAACTGACATGATAAATAAATAGAAGCACCTGAATGAATAAACAACAAATTTATTAACCACAAAGAATAGGAATCAATTATATTTTCTGGTGATTCTATGTATAGTTCCATGATTGCCTAGAGGACAGGAAATGATAGAATTTTTTTTGAAAATTGAGCTAGTTTTTTACAGAGAAATTGTGTCCCAGCTGAGTGAGGCAACTGGGTTCAGAAAAAAGTGCCTTCTGGGAGAAGCCACTTCACATATAAAGAAAGATTTGGAAATATATAAACCAAAATATATTCTTATATTGTCTGTACCCTACTTCTTTGATCGGTGAGAACTTCAAAGGTGCAACTTTTACTCAGGGGTTCCTGGAATGAAATAAATAGCAACTTCTGGCATTTTTGTAACGTGCTTTGTTTTCACATATATTGATGTTGGGCATATGCAGAAGTTTAAACTGTTAACGCTACAACAGATTTTTTGGAGCCCTTTTATGTTTTGGAATGAGGGCGGAAACTCCTTTAGGGCTCCATAGAAATTTTAGCTTTGACCTTCCTTTCATCAGTCATCTTTTTCTTTTGTTTCCCGTCATGTTGTCAGCTGGGTTTCTCTACTCTCCCTATTCGAGTGTGAAGAGAGGAGAATGAACCGCTTCTCTCCCACCCTGCTTCCTTTATGTTTTGGGGCCACTTTCAGAACCCATCAAGACCAATTACCAGACTCTGAATAACACCGGCTATCAACAGTCTTGTTGTTGTGTGCCTTCATATCGTTTCCAGCGTATGGCAACTCTAAGGCAACCCTCCCTATCTTTCATCTTGTCTTTAAAATCTTGCCTTTGATTAATCCAAACTAATCACTCTATCCACAGAAAGCCTGAAGTCAAGAATGATGCATACAATTAAAAAGGATGGGGAGGGGGAGCTTCCAGATCAACTTCAAATTTCATTACGGTACTGCGTTCAATTACTTCCAAAGGGAGATAAAACAGAAATGAAAGGATGCCTGGTGAGATGCTTACTAGTCACTATACTTCAATCAACAAGATGTTTTTGTTTTTATACTGGAATGCTGACAGGCAGGGAATAGACATCAGAAATTATTATTAACAAAGGGTGTGGATGGGATTGTGCATCATCATGAAGCAAACTATGACATAATCTTAAGTGCAGGCCATTCCTTGTTGACCTCTTTTGGTATCATCTACACAGCCTAAGTAGAACTCACTTCCTGTTTGTAGTCTTAGCCAAGACAGGAAGGAAAGACCTGACCCAGAACCAAGTTACAGCACCTCCGATTGGTAATGTATGTAATAGGAGTATGTAATAGGAGTCAAAGGCCAGATGTGCTCAGATATAGTCTATCACATCTTTTTCCTCACCTTTTTTGTTCCAATGACCCATTTGCCAGTCAGGAGGAAACCGTGGACTCAGAATGTTGCAGCAGATATTTTTGTAACCCTTAACATCAGCGTGCCTTTAAATTAAATTTTAGTTTGTGATCACATGTGGTTTAGCATCGGGTCTACCAACTACTGTAATTTCAAAGTACGGATGAGTGAAGTAATCAATATGCAGCAACTGTAATGTGACATGAAATAAAATGAATTAATTGTGTACACTCACAAGTGAAGAAAATGATAGATTTCAGTTAGAAGTCAGAAAAAATAAAGATAAGTTGATTTTTTTTCAATTCAAGCTTACGGATCCCCTGAAATTTTTCCACAGACTCCTTGTTAAGAACTACGGGTGGATAAAATCCATTCTGTTTTTGTTTCGAATTTCAGATGCCCCCTTTCCATTCTGTTGTTGGGAATATTCGGGGAAATTAGGAGTGGTGCCATTCAGATTTGTAATTTAGGATCCAGACTTCCATTTCCATTTCAGGAAGAATCTTCTTGAAAACTGAATGGGAGGGGCACCCGAAATTTCGAAACGAAAACAGAAAGAAAACAGAATGGGTTTCTGCTGTTTCACACACTACTACTAAGAATCCCTGGCCTAAGGAAAGCTTACAGGAAACTGAAAATGGCTACTTGCTGCTCCCATCACTATTTCCAGGTAACCTACTGCCACTTTGAGTCTCCTTCAGGGGCGATAAAGTGGGCTATGAAGAAAAAGAAGAAGAAGAAGAAGAACAACAACAACAACAACTACAACATGGCATTGAATATTTGCCTTTGTACTTGGAAACCACCCTGTGTCCCTTTGGGGAGAGAAGATAGGCTAGAAATAATAATAAAAATATTATTAATTACACAGAAAGGTGTCAATCCATGGGACCTTTCAGAGGCCCCTGCCTTTTCTACCTAGTTGGCCCTTGATCTGCTCACAAAGAATTTCCTTCACATTGTGATTACCCCTCCTCCTCCTTTTTTTTTTTTTTTTTTTTGGAAATTCAATAATTTCCCAAAAATTGGGATGGACACCACCTTTCAGAGGTAATTCTGCCACTAGGTAAAATATGTCGTGGCTGCATTAGGTGGCAGATTTTGGATATTATAAAAAGACAATAAGTTGTTAATTATGTTTTTTGTTATCATGACATGTTTTTCCCTACCAGGGATGGGAAGAGAGATTTTGGGGAATTAGACTTTGCTGTTCTACAAAGCCTTAGCATGGAAGTACAGCCTTAGGTCTGTTTCATACTGCACAATTATAGCACTTTGATGCTGCTTTATTGCCATGTCTGCCTCAAGAGCAACTATGATATTTGTAAACTGAGGAGTCATGAGAGGAGCCCTCTGGCAGAGAATTAAATACCTCATGAAACTATTCCAGAAACAATCCTGGAATTCCATAGGAAGGAGCATGACTGTTAAAGTGGCATCCAACTGTTGTAATTGTATAATATAAAAGAAAACTTAGAGATGTTCTAGAAGCATTCTCTCCTGACGTTTTGCCTGCATCTATGGCAGGCATCCTCGGAGGTTGTGAGGTCATAACCTCTGGGGATGCCTGCCATAGATGCAGGCAAAATTGTCAGGAGAGAATGCTTCTAGAACATCTCTAAGTGGCATCTTAGCCATCTCTAGTGAACATCTCTAGAACATGGCCATACAGACCAAAAAACCTACAACAACCCAGTGATTCTGGCCATGAAAGCCTTCAGGAATAGATTAAAACTTAGTGAACATAGAAAGGAATTAGAAATATTTATGGAGATAAAGCAGTCTTTCAGTATCACTCTGCAACTATATCACAACCCCTGTGTTCAGGAAAGAGTATTGAGGAGTGATTTTTTTGGGGCTACAATTCCCAGAAGTTCCTTCTAGCACGAACTTTGGCCTTCCTAGCTGCCAGATTCTGGGACTTGCCTTCTGAAAGAGTGACTTTTCCAGGGGAGCAACACTTGGGGAGGATCTTTCACCTTCCTACTCCTAGAGGTCACTGGTTTGTCACATTAGAAATTTCATTGTGACACTAGATAGAACCTAGTTCTGATATTAGAAAGCTGTTAAATGTACGGTACACCTCCTGCATCAGAAGAAGGTACATTTCTGAACTTCCTATGAAAACAAGGGACTATGTAAACCCTATTGAAATGAATGACTTCCACTGGGGTTTAATGTAGGGATGCCCTGAAGAACTTAGAAAATTCCTAGTGCAGGATTATATCTAGGGATTTTCTAGGTTCTTCTGGGCAACTCATTGGTAACTTTTGGCTGAAGTATGCCATAGAATTGCCCTGAAGACCTAGAAAACTCCTAGATAAGACATGTTTTTGTCTGATGCAGGTAGGTGTAACTATGGGTATCAGGCGCTATTGGGGTGGGAACACTGTGATCCTTCAAATGTTGTGGGATGGAAACTTCCTCACCATCAACTATACAAACTAGGACCAGTGGGATTGCAGTAAAAAAAAACCAAAAAAAAAAAAACCAAAAACAGGTGATGCACAAGATGTTTTCCATCCCAGTTTTAGGTAGAAGACTTATTGGAAAAATCTCTATCAATTAATTTCTATCTCCTTATAACTGATACATAGATCCATCAAATCATAGAGTTGGAAGAGACCTCATGGGCCATCCAGTCCAACCAACCCCCTGTCAAGATGCAGGAAAATCACATTCAAAGCACCCCCAACAGATGGCCACCCAGCCTCTGTTTAAAAGCTTCCAAAGAAGGTACAAAGAAGGTACTAAGATACTATAGCTCTTATTACACGCACTCTAATAAAATAATGCGCCTTTGATTTATTACACATTAGTGGGGTGGCCCTCTCCAAATGGGGTAGCCATAACTGTCCCTTATGCCTCATCCCCTGTGTACACATGTCTCCTTGCCTTCCCCTCTCTCTCCCATGCTTCCTCTCTTGAATGCACACATGTCTCCCTGCCTCCCTTTAAAGATTACTTAGGTAAAAAGGGCTCTTGAGTTGAAAAGACTTAAGAAGCTCTCTCCAACGTCACTGTCTTCCTTTTCAAAAATTTTTTGGTGGATCTTGTACAACTATACAAGTTCATGACCTCCATCTCAACAGAGAAATGTAACATTTTTTTTTTGTTCCTATAGAGCTTCACAGTTCTTTTTTTATTTAAAAAAAAAAGAAACAATAAAGAGAAAGGGGAAAATATTTATAGTTTTACTGTTGGCTGTTTCAGTAAAAGAGAATCAAGTGAGATGAAAAGACCACCCTCAAACATGTCCCGAAAGGCACATCACTGCCCTAGGGGATGACCTGCAGGCAGATGTACCTCTGACATGTCTCTGATGCATATGGAAAAATAAAAGATGAATGAAGTCGATTGCTTCCCGTTTTACAAAAGATACTTGCAACAGATTCTGTGCCGATGAGTGCTTACAGGCTACTGATTAGACAGACCTTGCATCATATGATAGGACCCATAGGCACCAGTAAGCAAAGGGAATCAGAAACAAGGTATAAGACTGTATGTTAAGGTCTTATGAAGGGGAAGGAGGCTCTCTCAAACCATTCTGCCTTCCAAACAACTCAGGAGCTCACAACCTCTGAGGATGCTTGCCATAGATGCAGGCGAAATGTCAGGAGAGAATGCCTCTAGAACATGGCCATATAGCTCGAAAAAACCTACAACAACCCAACTCAAGAGTTCTCCATCTGTTCCTGGTGTTTGAATAACACCTCTGGGACTCAGCGCCTTGGCTGAGTCCTGTCTGTCACAACACAAAATGCAGTTCCCATTTACTCATAGTTTATTATCAGCGGGACATTCATTTTCAGAATAAACAGCAGTAAAATCCATTTGATGGGGCAGTCCTACCTGTAATTGCTTGTTCTCCTCTGACAGTAATGCAGAAAGGAGAGGAAATTATGTACTGCCTGTTTTCCTGGAAGAAAGCAACAGGTGTCCAGCTTGTTAGCAAGCCATTTAAAATTTGATTCTATTTCTACCTCTCTATGCCAGACATCAAGCAAGTACCCACAATTTACTGGTAAGCATTTAATGAAAACACTAGCCATCCCCTGCCATGCGTTGCTGTGGCCCAGTCTGTGTATATGTGTTTTATGTGCGTATATATGTGTGTATATATTTATGTATATGTGTTTTGTGTATATATGTGGTTTTGCGCATGCATCGTATTTTTTTTTGGCTTTTTAAGTCTCTTCCACTGTGTTTTTCAGTGCTTTTATGAGTGATGGTCACTCGTTGGCCTGATAGGTGTATTGTGTCCAAATTTGGTGTCAATTCGCCCAGTGGTTTTTGAGTTATATTTTTATTTGTATAGATAATCCTTGAAAACTGGACATCAGATAGCAAATCCTTGACCAAGTCCAACCATCTGGAATCCAGTCTTCCTCTTTTCCTGCTGCCTTCTACCTTACCAAGTATGATTGCCTTTTCTAGTGAATGGTGTCTTCTCATGGTATGACCAAAATACACGGTCTCAGTTTAGTAATTTTGGGTTCTACAGAGAGTTCAGGCCTTAATTGTTCTAGGACTCATTCCTATGACTTTTTATCAGTCCATGGAATTCATACAGCTCTCCTGCAGCACTGCATTCCAAAGGAACTGATTTTAAAGTTTTAAAGAAGTAGCTGCAAGTACCCCAAATGTAGACTTTCCGAACAAAACTTTTTATGTTGTCACCTTTGTATATACTTGCTAAAGTACTGGTATATGTATGAATTTTTTTAAAAAAATACTCCTGAAATACAATTAAACATAATTTTACTGTAAAACAGCATTTTTTTTCTATGTTGTCGAAGTGTTCTTTCAGTCTCTTTTGATGAAATAGTTATGGGATTTATTACTCTTGGGCAAAGTTGATATCATCATTAAGACTAAAACTCCAGGTTTCGGCAATGGCCAGATGAGCTTTTGCACAATTAAAACTTGTGCGTCAGTTGTGCCCATACCTTGGGAAGTCAGACTTGGCCATAGTAGTCCATGCTCTTGTTACATCCTGAATAGACTGCTGCAACTTGCTCTATGTGGGGATTGCCTTTGAAGACTATTCGTAAGCTTCAAATGGTTCAACGGGTAGAAGCTAGATTGCTCACACAGCTAGAACCCTACTGTGTCAGCTCCATTGGTTGCCAGTCTACTACCAAGCACAATCAAACATGCTTGCTTTAGCCTATAAAGCCCTAAATGGTTCTGGCCCAGCTTACCTGTCCACACGTATCTCCCTCTATGACCCACCTCAGATGTTAAGATCATCTGGAGAGGTCCTGCTCTTGATCCCACCACCTTCGCAAACATAATTGGTGGGGATGAGAGGCAGGACCTTCTCAATGGAGGCCCCTTGGCTATGGAACTACCTCTCCAATGAAATCAGGTCAGCTCCCCCCCTCCTGTCTTTCAGGAAGAAGCTTAAGATATGGTTGTGAGACCAAGCATTCAACCAGTAAATAGTGCAATAAGGATAACAGACTAATTGAATTAACAATCGGACAGGCTTTGGACTATGATTTGGATTATGTGATTTTAATTAATGTTTTAATAATTAATGTTTAATTGTATGGTTTTAATTGTATTTGTTTATTTTTATATTTATATATGTATTGGTGTCACTTGGTGACATAGGAGATGGAGCTGAATCCACAAGTTCCTCAGATTTTGTGTGGGCCCTCAATAATAATGGACAGTTTGGGATGAGGTACATAATTCCTCCTTTCACAATGTCCCCAGAAATATATGTAGAAATAATCCAAGGTTACCAACAAAAAACTAGCCATATTCAGCTAGCATTATAAATTTACACGATCAGTTGACATTATTATCCTGTTATACAACTAACAAAGACATCAACTTTGCTGCACTGTTATATTGTCATGGTATTCAAGGCCACTGTGAACTGTTGTTGGCTTTCTAAAATGAGAAGTGACAAAGCTGAGAGCTGCTATAAACTGGTACAAGGATGCATGCTTGAAACTTCTCCCATTGTTATAGTCTCAGAGCACACACATACATACACACAATTCTATCAAGGACTCTAATTCTACATTTCCACCGCCTGTCTGCAGTGGTATAGTCCCAACAAAAAATGTGTGAATTTTCTGCCCTATTCTAAGTATTAATGAATTTGAACCAAAGTCTGTGTACTAATGGAGCAAATTCAGTCGAAGCACATTTTCCTGCTGTTACCCGCTCCCCCCTCAAATGGTGTGCAGGGACCCCTTTCTATATGTTGTACTCCCATGTTCCAGATCTGAATCCTGATGTTAAAAATAAAGTTTGGAATCTTTGAACCTTTCCAGAATTTAAGCCCTGGATCCAGCTACTAATTCAGCCATGGTATGTCATGTAATATCAAACAACAGAGCACCGACAGCTTAGAGGGCAGGAGAGTTTATTTTTCCCATATTAGGGCTTTTTCACAGACCTGTCCACAGCTGTCATGTTGGAGCTCTTGAAGGCTCCCAAAAAGAAGGGCTGATTGATACGTGTTTGCCTTCAGCTGTATTACAGGCAGGTAGTAAGCCCTTTCACACTGCACTTTTGTAGCACTATGATTCCACTTTAGCTGCCATGGTTGCAGCCCATGGACTCCTGGGTTTGGCAGTTTAGGGAAGGACATTCATAACACTTAGACCAGTGGTTCTCAACCTGGGGTCCCCAGATGTTTTTGGCCCACAACTCCCAGAAATCTCAGCCAGTTTACCAGCTGTTAGGATTTCTGGGAGTTGAAGGCCAAAAACATCTGGGGACCCCAGGTTGAGAACCACTGACTTAGACAGAAAGTTTATCTGATCACTTCAACCGAATGCCTGTCCTTCTTTTCAGCATTGATATGGCTGCTGCTGCCCTCTAGTGTCAATCAGTTCTTTGGCTCTGATAATACTGCAGTTTGAGCCTTCCTTACCTGGATATAGCATTTACACATTTCAGATTATTGTTATTATTTTGGATTATGGAATACCCGTATTATTTACATGTACATAGTGTAGTGTATGAAGGATGGGGAGAAGGGGACTAGTCACACATCCAGCACTGAAAGTTTTTGTTTCTCAAGGAGTCTTGATGGGGGAAAAGAACAAGAGGAAGAAAAGAGGGGTTATTTATTTATCGTGTCAGAAGTGAGCGGAGGGTACAGTTATAATGTATTAAAAAACCCATACAAAGTTGAAAACTTGGCATTATGCTAAATCTCCTTTGACCAGAAACTATGAGAAGGTCCTTCATTGTGCATGTGGCAGGGCTCAGATTGCAATTCAGTAGGTGCTCTGTGGTTTGCTCTTCTCCACAATTGCATCTTGTGGACTCCACTTTGTGCATTCAGAAGGGAGTCTCTCATCTGGTGTCAGCCATTGATTGAGGTTCCTGGTTTTAGCCTGCCACTTTTGGACTCTTGCTTACTGAGGTGTTCCTGCAAGTATCTCCGTAGATCTTAGGAAGCTATTTCTTGATATAAGGCATTGTTTTGCTGGATGATACACGAACAGAGGATGGGCCAGAGATGGGCCGGAGATGTCAATTCCTTGGTCCTTTGTGGACCATGGGAGAAAATTTCCTGCAGGATCGTAACACATCTGGGCATCTATGGGCAACATCTTTGGAGACAGCTGATTCTCTCACACCAGAAGCAACTTGCAGCATGCAATCAAAAGAGGGTTAAGCCTGGGGAAGGATCCAGCTGATATAAGCCCCATGTATAAAGCAGACATTCCTGGCTGTTAGCACAATTTCTGTTTCTTTAGCAAAGTGGATGAGAAGGATAAAGTATCCCACTCCCACCCCACCATGAATCTTTTTCATTCACTCTGGTCTGGATACAAACAATGGTGTTACCTCTGAGGATGCCTGCCACAGATACAGGCGAAATGCCAGGAGAGAATGCTTCTAGAACATGGCCATACAGTCTGAAAAACCTACAACCCAATGGTGTTACCTTTTTCCAGGGTGCTCATCCTGCCCCACCATTTGCACAGAAGCACCTGGGATTTCTGTCTTTTGTAAGTGAAGTCCTTCCCTGCTCTCTCTCCCTTTCCTCCATCAGGGCTACTTGAGGAAAAACTCAGTGGGAACTGGACGTATGACTAGCCCCCTTTCTCCAAAGGCAGAAGTGGGCACCTGGCCGGGCAGCGGGGAGGAGAGGGGTAGGAATCAGTGTTTGAAGTATTTTGCATTTTGGATTTTTGGATGAGAGAAACTAAACTTGTACTCTATTTTTTTTACAACAATGGCAATGTAATATAAGATTTTGGGGGGGGGGGGGGGATAAACCATGCTTTATCCTGTAGTTGTCCACAACAAGCACATCTGACTCTAGCAATTAGTCCCAACAAGAACAGATATAGTGAGAGGAAATTAACCCTAGACATAACAAAAGTTGCAATTCTTTTCAGCTAGCATGAACCTTCAATACAGCAAAGTTAACATCTACAGTCATCCCTTTTGAATTTTTCTGCTTTGTGGTTGAAGGCAAGACTCAGTGGGGCGGGAGGGAGGGAGAACTCAGCATGTTGTCTTGCTGCAAAATTCTATAAAGGGCTCTGGACTCCAGAGTCCATTGTGCTTTTCTCTTGTTTCTTGTTCTTTCTTTCTTTCGTGCTGCTCTCATTCTGAAATGTCGATCTGCACCGTGCATTTTCTGATTTCGATGTATGGTTATGAAAGCTGGCTTGTGAAAAAAGCTGACAGGAAAAAAAATCAGGTTGTTTGAAAATGTGGTGTTAAAGGAGACTTCTGTCAGTACCACGGACAGCCATAAAGACAAATGGATGGTCCTGAATTCTCCCGAGAAATCAAAATTACTAAACTGAGGCTATTGCACTTTTGACATATGAAGTGATATGACTTATTAGAAATGGGAATAATGCTTGATTAAAAACTCCATCACACTGAGCTGAAGAAAATGAAGGAAAGCAGGGGAAGGGTGGAGTTTCATGGGGTTCTGTCTTGAAAGAAAACAAAGAATTTACTCTCTCCCATCATACTAAGGTCACCTCCTCCAGCTTCTAACTCAGGCATTGGCAAACTTTGGCCCTCCAGATGTTTTGGACTTCAGCTCCCACAAATGTCCAAAATACCCGGAGGGCCAAAGTTTGCCCATGTCTGTTCTAACTCAAGTAAGGTTTTCCCCTGACATGAAGTCCAGTCATGTCTGACTCTGGGTTGTGGTGCTCATCTCCATTTCTAAGCCGAAGAGCTGGTGTTGTCCGTAGACACCTCCTAGGTCATGTGGCCGGCATGACTGCATGGAGCGCCATTACCTTCCTGACAGACCGGTACCTATTGATCTACTCACATTTGCATGTTTTTGAACTACTAGGTTGAAGAAGCTTGGGCTAACAGTGGAAGCTCACGCAACTCCCCAAATTCGAATCTGTGACCTTTCAGTCAACAAGCTCAGCAGTTCAGTGCTTTAAGAAACTGTGCCAGACAGGCAACGGCTTCTCCCATTTCAAGGATATCAACACACTTTTTAAAACAGGCATCTTTTAAGGCAGCATTGCCTTCAAGACTTTTTGACTGAAACAGAAGCATCTTTCTTAAGGTGGCACTTTCCGTGAGGTTGTTTGCACTGAGATTTCCTCCCATTGCTCCTCCAGAGTTTCGATTATTTCTCTTTAAAAAAAACACCACCCCATATTGTAGGAAGTAGTTTTAAATTAACCCTCATCTTTCCCAGAGCCTTTGCATTGGTGATCATAGGAAGTGGTTTTAAATTAACTCTTTCCCCAAAACCTCTGCATTGGCAATCTTAGGAAATGGGCATTTTGGCTCTTCCCATACACACTGTCATTGTTTTATTTACCAGTGGGCAACAATAGCAGGCAACATGGATTCACATTATGTGGGGAAATTGACCAATTTGCCCATCTCAGTGTGGGAAATTTTAAAATAAGCCAATTGCCAACCAACTTAGGAATCATCAGGGAAAAAACAACAACACAGTTGAAACTTGCATCGTGTGGAGGGCACAGTGGGTTGCCACAGTGGGTTCTTTAATGTGTAGAAATACTGATTTTACTGTGTGCAATGAAGTCCCAAGGATCCCCAGGCAAGGGCTAGAAAACAGCAAACACCAAATAGTGTTGGTACCTAACCAAACAACAATTCCCAGCATTCCATAGCATTGAGCCATGGTAGTTAAAGTGGCATAAGCTGCATTCATTCTGCAGTGTACAGACTGACTCTGAATTTTCCCCTCATTCTAATATAGCCATTTCCAACCTCACAGGGAGTGGGTAACATCAGAGAAGCATCTGGCTATGTCCCCATGGCCAGAAACACAATGATCACATCAGTGCTGAGGACCTCTGAAGTTGTCAGCAATAGCCAGCTGCTTTTCTAGTCCTGCCTACACCCCACAAGTGATGTGGTCCATGCTCCAGAGGCTGTGCGGCAATTCAGGAAGGAACTCTGGGCACTTTGGAGGGAGGTCGAGAATACCAACCTCCACAGAGCCTGAAAAAGGGGCATACTTCGGTATAAGGGAAACATATATATGCATCTGCCACTAACAGAAATCCAGCCACACACTTCTGCCATCATCCAAAAAGAAGGTTTTGTTTGTTACTCTCCTCATAAAGCCCCACTTCTGAGTTCTTCTTGTGGAAACATTGCTGAGATCAAAGAAATGTAGAATCTTAGAGTTGAAAGGGACTAGAAGAGCCACCCAACCTTCTGTCATGCAGGGGCACATAAATAAAGCATTCCTGAAAGATGCCTATCCAGCTTCTATATAAAGACCTCCAACAAGAAGAGGCCGCCACCCTACAAGGAAATGTCCTCCACAGTGAAGGAGTTCTTCCATTTAAAAAGAAATCTTCCAATTTTGAATCCACTGGGTCCTGCTCTAGTCTCAGCAACAAAGAACAAGCTGGTTTCATCTTCTACGTGATATGCCTTCAGATATCTAAAGATAGTTATGATATCAGTGGCCCAGGCTTAAAGTCTTTTCATATCGAGCTGAAATAATTTCTCCTCCCTGAGCACGACAACTTGGGATTTTCACCAGAAAGCCTTTTCAGATTCAGATTCTTTTTTTAAAAAAAACCCTATTGCACCTTGACTGATATTCAGATTAATTGGTCTTCACCGATTATATCAAGAGAAAAGAATTACAAGTATTTACTTAAACTCTTTTACAGAGGGGTGACAAATACTTGCAGTTGTTTAGCTATAGACGTTCAGTTCACAAAATTAAATACTTACAATTAATTAGATAACACCAGAAATTTCAGAAATGTAAATACACTTCATAATTGAACTGATAAGTAATAAAGGATTTCTGGATCTTCTTCCAATACATAAGGCCTCCATTCACAAAAAGCATGCTAACTCTCCAGTTAGATTGTATCAGGTGTTCTTGGAACTGGTTACACCACATTCTCTAGTTCGTCCTTCACCTCTGACCATGTGTGAAAATGTAGAAGTAATAAATAGCTTTGTAGTTGTCTTTCTTTATTACTTTTTTTGTTAAGTTAATGGAGAGATTTTGGAGAATGGGAGAACACTCTTTGAGAGTTCTTGGAGAACGGGAGAAGTTCCAGTAGATTGGAGGAGGGCCAATGTGGTCCCATTCTTCAAGAAGGGAAAAAAGGATGACCCAAACAATTACCGTCTATCAGCCTCATGTTGATATCAGGCAAGATTCTGGAAAAGATTGTTAAGGAAGTGGTCTGCAAACACTTAGAAACAAATGCAGTCTTTGCTAACAGTCAACACGGATTTATCAAAAATAAGTCATGCCAGACTACCCCTCTATTCTGCCTTGGTTAGACCACACCTGGAATATTGTGTCCAATTCTGGGCACCACAATTGAAGAGAGATATTCACAAGCTGGAATGCGTCCAGAGGAGGGTGACTAATATGATCAAGGGTCTGGAGAACAAGCCCTATGAGGAGTGGCTTAAATAGCTGGGCATGTTTAGCCTGAAGAAGGGAAGGCTGAGAGGAGATAATACGTGAGAGGAAGTTATAGGGAGGAGGGAGCAAATTTGTTTTCTGCTGCCCTGGAGACTAGGACGCGGAACAATGGCTTCAAACTACAAGAAAGGAGATTCCACCTGAACATTAGGAAGAACTTCCTGACTGTTTTAAACAGAGACTGGATGGCCATCTGTCAGGGGTGCTTTGAATGCAATATTCCTGCTTCTTGACAGGGGGTTGGACTGGATGGCCCATGAGGTCTCTTCCAACTCTATGATTCTTTGATTCTTTGATTCTATGATTCTATGAGAAAGTAATATGTATTTCTGAAATGTCTACCAATTACCGTGGCCAGTTTACCTACCCATGCTCTCCCAAGCATTGATGATTTCTTTGTTTCAGGTGCATATTTTGAGAACACACGTGAGTTTGGGAATACCCATGGATCAGAATAAGTGACTTAGAAGTAACAACCTTAGCATGCCAATCAATAGCTGCCAACTTGCATGCCTCTGTAAGGATTTAGGCTTGGATTGAACTCATGTCATTTCCTGTTAATCTTAGCTTCACGCACCACCCCCTTCTTTTTTTTTTTTTTTTATAAATTTTTATTGCATTTTAGTGTAGTTACAAGGAAAGTGGGGGAATAATTGTGAAGGAGATAGTAAAGTAGGAAATAATGATAGATATAGAGTGTTGTGTAGGGAAAAGGCCTACACACAAACGAAATAGCAACACAAAAACAAAAAGAAAAAGCAAAAATCAAAACAAAAAGAAAAAAGGAAAAAAAAAAGGGGGGGGGCTAAAAATCAAAAATTGGTGGACTTCCATCTGTTCTTTGAAGATCTATATTTATGTTGAAAAAAATAATATAAATGGAAAGGGAAGTGACATCCAAATCCATAGTCTGTGAAAAGTTTGTAGTAGAAGAATGAAAAACTTTCTTTTCAGATAATTCAATATGCTTTCCTGTGGTACAGTTATTTTTATTCTATATTGGTAGTTTTCAAGGGACGACCTCTATATTTTGCTGTTTTAGGTAGCTTCTCACCGAGTCCCAATTTGTCTGTTTTTTCGGTTTACCGTCATTCGGTGTCAGCCAGAACGTTAGTTCATCCATGTTCATTATTTCTAGTATCTTACAATGCCACTCTTCAATTTGTGGTATTTCGCTCTGTCTCCATCTTTTGGCATATACAATTCTGGCTGCTATAATCAGGTAATTGAAAATAATATCTTTATTTTTATCTCCTATTATATCGTACATTCCAAGTAGGAAGAACTCTGGTTCTTTCCTTATTTTTATATCGAGTATACTTTGTATATTATTATGAATTATATTCCAAAAAGTTTTTGCTTTCGGGCACGACCACCACATATGATAGAAGGATCCTATGTGTTGATCACATTTCCAGCATTTGTCAGGTGCCTTCTTGTCAAACTTTGAAATTTTTTGTGGTGTGATATACCACCTGTGTATCATTTTAATTTGGTTTTCTTTTAAATTGTAGGAGTAGGTGTATTTCATTTTCTGGTTCCAAATCTTCTCCCATTGTTCCAAACGGATTTGATGGCCTATATTTTGTGCCCATTTTATCATAGATTCTTTTATGTGTTCCGTTTCTGTTGTCCATTCTAGTAATTTTTTGTAAATTTTTGTTATTATTTTATTATTCGTCTTCATGATAGTATCCCAAAATCCCTCCTCATTTCCAAAGTTTAATTCTTTATCAGTTTTATAACAGTCCAGTATTTGTCTATAGTTCAACCAAGATAGAGTAGTGAAAGTTTCTTTGATTTCCTTTTCTTCTTTCAATGTAAATGTCCCCTTTTCAAATCTAATTACATCTTTGTAGGTGGGCCATGCTTCCCAGCCAAGCTCTCTTCGTTGAAATGCTTCCAAGGGTGACAGCCATATTGGTGTGCTATTGTAGAATCTTTTTTTATATTTTTCCCAAATTTTTATTAAACCAGCTCTAATATAATGATTTGTAAAGTTTTTTTCAATCTTAATTTTATCATACCATAAATAGGCATGCCACCCTCGTCTTAAGTCTGCCCCTTCCAGTGTTAGCACCTTCCTCTTTTTTAAAGTAGTCCAGTCTTTGATCCAACTAAGGCAACAAGCTTCATAATATGTTCTGAGATCTGGTAGTCCAAGGCCGCCTCTTTTTCTTTCATCTATTAGGATTAATCTTTTTATCCTTGGTTTTTTCCCCTGCCATATGAATTTAGAAATGTCCTTGTTCCATGTACTGAAGATACTCATATTTCTTATTATTGGTAAAGATTGAAAAAGAAATAGCATTTTTGGAAGAATGTTCATTTTAATTATTGAAATTCGGCCTAATAATGATAGTCTTAGGTTTTTCCAATTTTCCAAATCTTTTTTTATTTCTTTCCATTTTTGTTCATAATTATTTTTCATTAGTTGAGAATTTTTTGCAGTTAATGTTATACCCAGATATTTTATCTTCTCTACTATTTGAAGTTCCGTTAAGCTTGCGAGTTCCTCTTTTTTCTTTTTTGGGAGATTTTTTTGTCAAGAGCATTGTTTTTTTCTTATTTATTATTAAGCCTGCTACCCTCCCATATTGATCAATTTTTTCTAGCCACTTTAATATATTTTCTGTTGGATTATTGACAATACAAATTATGTCATCTGCATATGCCCTTACTTTGTAATTTTCTTTGTGAATTTTGATGCCTCTTAATTCCGGATCATTCCTTATACTATTTAATAGAGTTTCTATAGCCATTATAAATAGCAGAGGTGAAAGGGGACATCCCTGTCTTGTTCCCTTACTTATTTTAATACTTTTTGACTCTTGTAGATTTATTAACATTTTGGCTTCTTGTGTATCGTATATTGCATCTATAGCATTGATAAATTGATATCCGAAATCCATTTCTTTCATTAATAATTTGAAATAATCCCAGTTCAGATTGTCGAATGCTTTTTCGGCATCTAGACTTAGTAGGGCTAATTCTTCTTGATTATGTTTTTCGAAATATTCAATTGTGTTTAGCATAATTCTTACATTGTCTTTGATCTGCCTATTTGGGAGGAAGCCTGACTGTTCTTCTTTCACCCATTCACTTAAGAAAGTCTTCAATCTTTCTGCAAGGATACTCGTAAAAATTTTGTAATCGGTGTTTAAGAGTGAAATGGGTCTGTAGTTTTTAACATCTCGTGGGTCTTGATTTTCTTTATGTATCATTGTGATATGTGCTACTTTCCATGATTCTGGTATTTTATTTTGATTATTTATAATTCCATTCATCAATTTTCGTAGGTGTGGGGCCAATTCATCTTTCATGACTTTATAATAAGCGGCTGTGAAGCCATCAGGGCCCGGTGCTTTATTACTATCCATTCTCATTATTGCCTTTTTAATTTCTTCTTCCGTTATATCTTTGTTTAGATTTAATCTTTGTTGCTCTGTTATTTTTGATAGATTTTGTTTGCCCAGATAAGACATGACCTCCTCTCTTTTTATTTGGTCTTTAGCATAAAGTTTTTGGTAATATTTATAAAATTGCTTCATAATATCTTGATTATTTGTATATTGTTTGCCCTCTGCTACTATTTCAGTTATTATTTGTCTCTGTCTTCTCTGTTGTATTTTCCTGGAAAGCCAGCGTCCCGGTTTGTTTGCATGTTGGAAGTCTCTTTGTTTCATATATTTTAGTTGCTTAGCTAATTGTTCTGTTTCTAATTTCTCTCTTTGAGTTTGCCAAATTTTTAGGTCTTGTTGCATTTTTTTGTCCGTTGGATTCTGTTTTAGACTTCCTTCTAATATGGCAATCTGTTGGGTTATCTTTTCCATTTTTTGTCTCTTAAGTCTCTGTCTACGCGCATTTTGTTGGATAAGATGCCCTCTCATTACCGCCTTGCTGGCGTCCCAGATTGTTTGTAATGGCACTTCTTGAGAGGTATTAAGTTGAAAGTATTCCTTTAATATTTCTTTATTTTTGTTTATATCTCCTTCTGATTTTATGAGACTGTCATTTAATTTCCATCTATAAGTTCTCTTTAATTCATTAAATACTAGTTCCATGGGGCAATGGTCTGATATTGTTCTCGGTTGGATTTTAATTTTTACTGTTTTTGTGGATATTGTTTTTGATGCCCATATCATGTCAATTCTAGACCATGATTGATGACGATTTGAGAAATAAGTATAATCTAATTCTTTTGGGTGTATTTTTCTCCAGAGATCAATCAGGTCAAATTCTTGTTTCAGGTCTAGAAATTTTTGGGGCAGCTGGTTCATTTTATTCCCTTGACTCTTCTTTTTCTTTTTAGATTTATCCAATTTCGTTTCCATTACTCCATTGAAGTCACCAGCTATAATTAGACTATCAAAGTTCTGTTTGAGGAGATTTTCTCTTAAATCCTTGATGAATTTTGTTTTGGGGCCATTAGGTGCGTATATGTTGCAAAATAATATAGTTTGACCATTTTCTTTTATATTTATTCCAACCATTCTTCCCTCCTCATCCTTGAAAGCTAATTTAGGATCTAGTCTTGGGTTGGCATAAGTTACAACTCCTCTTTTCTTCTCTTTTGCAGAGGAGTAGAATTCTATCCCTATATTTTTTTGGGTTAGGTGTGAAACTTGTTTCTGATTTATATGAGTTTCCTGTAATGCCACTAAATCAAATTTCCCTTTTCTTATTTGGTTGTAGGCTTTTTTTCGTTTTTGTGGGGAGTTCAATCCATTAACATTAAGACTCCAACACTTCAATTGCATCATTTATTTTTTATTTTATTTGATCTCAGCCAATCGGTCCAAGTCCAACTTGGGGGGGTTCGGGGTCAAGGTCATCGTTAGAGTCGGAGACAGGAATCTTGCTCTCTTCGTGTCTCTGTCATTCGGATCATCTGGTGACATGTCTCTCTTCAGGTCTCTCATCAATCTTTTGTAAAAAGTTTTGGCTTTTTCTTCTGATGTTGCCCAGATTCTTTCTTCTTTATATGTAATCATCATCCCTTCTGATCTTTCCCATCTGAAGCGGATCTGATTTTTCTTTAGTTCTTCAGCTAGGAACATATATTTCTTTCTCTTCATCAGAGTGCTTACTGGGTATTCTTTTAGGATGAGAATCTTTTTCCCATTATAGAGTTGGGGTTTTTTGTTATTTTCTCTCAAAATTTCTTCTCTCAGGCTTCTTCTAGCAAGATGCACTATAATATCCCGAGCTACTTTATGTTTTTTGGCATAACTTGTCGTTATTCTGTAGGATTTCTCAACGTCATCCGATATCTCCTCTTCCGTAGCTCCGAGTAATTCAGCCAGTATCTTGCATATTTTACTTCTTGTATTCTCTTTTGGTTCTTCATCTATGTTTCTGAATCGTAGTTGGAATTCTGTCTCCTTTTGTTCTAGCCTTTCCTGCCTTGCTTCCAATTTACTACAGGTTGCCTCCAAACTCTCTATTTTTGTCTGTAGCGTGTCCTGTTTTTGTTTTAGTTTTTGTTCTTCTTGTTTAACCACACTGATGTCCTGTTGAAGAGAGTTGTAATTTTTTTTAATCTCACTTAATTCTGTTGTAATTTCATTCTTCATTTCCAGCATTTTTTCTTGAAAATTTGTTTGATTTTCCTGGGCGGCTTTTTGGCTTTCAGAAATTCTTAGTATTTCCTTTAATATATCTCTTAAATTTGGGTTGTCAGGGAGGGAGTTTCTTCTTTGTGGTAATTTTGGTTCTTCCTTTTCTTTTTCTGGTTTTGCTTTTGGTGTCGTCATTTTGTTTTGTATGGTATGAACTCAGTTAATGACTTTTTTATTGAATATATATTGAATATATATTTAATGTATATTCAATATATATTATTTAATTTATGTATATGATCAATTGAGTTTGATAGAATACGCACCACCCCCTTCTGAATCAGTTAGTTTGAAAATACATCATTTCTATTTGTTTGTCCTTAGTTGTATTGTTTTCAGTTCCACTTCTAATCACCATATTTGAAGAATATATGATGCTACGAACCTTTTTCTGTTTATGATAAACCTTAGTAGAGAGCTGGGCCTAAACTAAAAAAAGAGCAGCAACAACAACAACAATTTTTATTTGTGGTAGACCTTATGTTTTAAAGAAGGGGACTACAC
Organism: Anolis sagrei; assembly: GCF_037176765.1. Taxonomy (NCBI): domain Eukaryota; kingdom Metazoa; phylum Chordata; class Lepidosauria; order Squamata; family Anolidae; genus Anolis; species Anolis sagrei. The sequence continues at coordinate 143,224,871 of NC_090022.1, forward strand.
CTCCCCGCACACAGACAGAAGTAAAACCTCCTCCTCCAGCTTTTAAACTGAATTTCCCTTTTCTGAGTACATGTTAATTGCTTTTGTTTCCAGTCATCAACACAGGACTGTAGAAGCAGATTTCTCTTTTTACACAAGAGGTCATCCAAGAGCTACGTTGGCAGTGACTGCCTCCATCTCTTGAAATAATTCACTGTTTGTCAAAGACTCTGTTTGGAAGGAAGGAAAGATCCTCCATGATGAAAAAAAGTGCATAAGGGCCTTGATTCTTAAATTCTCCATCCTATCATTCAGTAGGGAAAAACAGATCTGTTAAGGCAGTATCCCATTTTTTTTTGTTTTGGTTGTTGTTGTTTTCAGCAATCCTGACTGAAGCTAATTAAGTAAATTTATATGGACCAATTACCTACACACAGTCATGTACTCTGATTCAGGATGTGGGTCAAAGAGATCTGGTTCAATCCGGAGTGCCTATACAGACATCCCAGAATTGGCTGCAAGCTCAAACATATTTTAGTCTTAATAGAAGTCTCACTTTATTAATAGAAGTTTCACAGTATATTTCTACTGCCGAACAGTTCTTACTTTTAGGAGGTTCTTCCTAATATTTAGGTGGAACCTCTTTTCTTGCCCGCACGGAAGGCTGAGCGAAGGAAGATAGATGCTTTTGAGCTGTGGTGTTGGAGGAAAGTTCTGAGAGTGCCTTGCACTGTGAGAAGATCCAACCAGTCCATCCTCCAGGAAATAAAGCCCAACTGCTCACTGGAGGGAAGGATACTAGAGACAAAGTTGAAGTACTTTGGCCACATCATGAGGAGACAGCAAAGCTTAGAGAACACAATTATGCTGGGGAAAGTGGAAGGTAAAAGGAAGAGGGGCCGACCAAGGGCAAGATGGATGGATGGCATCCTTGAAGTGACTGGACTGACCTTGAAGGAGCTGGGGGTGGTGACGGCCGACAGGGAGCTCTGGCGTAGGCTGGTCCATGAGGTCACGAAGAGTCGGAGACGACTGAATGAATGAACAACTCTTTTCCTGTAATTTGAATCCATTGCTTCAAGTCCTAGTCTCTGGAACATCATAAAACAAGCCTAGTCCATTTTCAATATTACTTCCTTCCAAATATTTGGGATTTTGGCCTGCATCGATAGGAGTCTAGTGTCTAGATCAGGGGTCCTCAAACATTTTAAACAGAGGGCCAGGTCACAGTCCCTCAAATCGTTAGAGGGCCAGATAATAATTTGAAGAAAGAAAATGAATTCCTATGCACAACTGCAATTATTTGTAGTGCAAAAAACACTTTAAAACAATACAATTAATAGAATGGAGAACAATTTTAACAAATATAAACTTAGTGTGTGGGAAGTGCGGGCCTGCTTTTGGCTGATGAGATAGCATTGTTGTTGTTGTGTGCTTTCAAGTCGTTTCAGACTTAGGTTGACTCTGAGCGAGGGCCGGGTAAATGACCTTGGAGGGCTATATCCGGTCCCTTGGCCTTAGTTTGAGGACCCCTGGTCTAGATCCAGGGAAGTCATGCTACCTCTCTATTCTGCCTTGGTTAGACCACACCTGGAATATTTTGTCCAATTCTGAGCATCACAATTGAAGGGAGAGGTTGACAAGCTGGAATGTGCACAGAGGAGGGTGACTAAAATGATCAAGGGCCTGGAGAACAAGCCCTATGAGGAGTGGCTGAAAGAGCTGGGCATGTTTAGCCTTCAGAAGAGAAGGCTGAGAGGAGACATGATGGCCATGTATAAATATGTGAGGGGGAAGTCATAGAGAGGAGGGAGCAAGTTTGTTTTCTGCTGCCCTGGAGACTAGGATGTGGAATAATGGCTTCAATCTACAGGAAAGGAGGTTCCACCTGAACGTGAGGAAGAACTTCCTGGCTGTGAGAGCTGTTCTGGGGCAGTGGAACTCTCTGCCCCAGAGTGTGGTGGAGGCTCCTTCTTTGGAGGCATTTAAGCAGAGGCTGGATTGCCATCTGTTGGGGGTGCTTTGGATGCGATTTTCCTGCTTCTTGGCAGGGGGTTGGAGTGGATGACCCACAAGGTCTCTTCCAACTCTAGGATTCTAAGTTCTTTTAGTCGCTACTCAAATTGGATTACATATTTAATCTGCATTTAGAAGACTGACTCTTCGTACTAATGCATGTTTTCCTCAGCTTCATATTGTGTAAAGATAGGTACTTAGTTTTCTGTTTGGTGTTTGGAATTGTTATCCGAAATCTCAAATCCTTCTGCTATAGTTCTCAATTGATCCAACGAAACACAAGGGAGCTGAAGGCAGAGACAGGAATTGATGTATTCAGCTCTGGCTAGATCAGACACTGGGGACAAACAGTTCCCAAATACGACATGCTTTCAAGGTACAAGGTATATAGAAAAACATACCCATCTGAGATAAGCCTCTCACAAGTATGGTAAAACATCAAAACATCCGGGCATCCTCTTGGCAACATCCTTGCAGACAGCCAATTCTCTCACACCAGAAGTGACTTGCAGTTTCTCAAGCCGCTCCTGAGACAATAAAAAACCTGGTAACATGACAAACAGAGGCTATAAGCGAACATTTACAATCTGTGACCTTATTGGGCGAAGGGGCGCATCTGCCCCTGGCTACTGATTGGCTAAAAGTTTAAATGTCCAGGAATATTGGCTGTTGATTGGTCTAGCGATCTGGTGGGAATTCTAATAAACTGTAATTGAGTGCATTTGAAGCTGTCTGCTGTCCATTTGTGTTTGCCCTCTGAAGGTTGAGAAAGAATGTGGGCTGGATTTGGGGACAATGGGTAGTTAATGGATTTACCTCTTGTGACGTGGGTCTTAGGAGATTCCCAGGTGTTAAGTAATGGGTGGCTGGGCATCTTGAAAGGTCTTAAGATTAGGACAATGGGTGCAGCTTGATGAGCTGACACTTCAAAATATATTGTGAGTCCTCTGTGAGTGCACTCTCCATTCATTGTGAGAGTGCCAGTCAGAAATGTGTGTTGATTGTGTATACTTAACTTGTGAATGGGCAAAGTGTGGGAAAGCCGATCTAGCATGAGTTTTAGGAAATATCTAAAGTTGAGGCCCCCGTGGCATCTCCTATTTAACAAGTGGTTTTTTTTTATAACAGAATTAATATATTTCTAATTTGCAAATCTGATTGCTGAGCAACCCATTTCTGAGGAAATCCCATTGTTGGGGGTGGGGGGTGGGGGTGGGGGGTGGCGAGGAGAGAGTTGCCTTTCTGTTGATTTCTAATTTGATCCTATAAATCACAAGCTTCCCTCAACCCATGTTTTTAGTTGTGTATTGCTGCTCACACTCATTCAGCTTCAAAGAAAGGCAAAGGTGGACCTCCTTTGGATAAATCTTTCCAAGAAAACCCCATGATCTTGAGGTTGCCATAATTCGGAAATGACTTAAAGGCACACAACAGCAGCAGCAGATGTCTTAGCATGGCACGGAGGAAGTTGTGCCTTTAATCCATGGGTTGGGAATCTGTGGTCCCGATTTTTTGTTAGATTACAGTCTCCATCAAACTTGACCATAGTACATGATGATTGGACATGGCCGTCTAAATCTGAAGAGCCATAGAATTCTTATCTCCTTTGTGTTTTTGTTTGTTCAGTTAAACTCTGTATTTCCACCTTTTGTAGCTGTTCAAAGATTTGGGGTGATAGGATAGGAATTCATTTTTGTCAAAATCTACAGAATGGCTATATACCCATTGCTATAAAAGAATGCTAGGAGTACTACAGTTAATCTAATTGCAATAGTTACTTCTTAATTCATGGACTGAGACTTGAAAGGGGGAGAGGTTTCTAGAATCAGGCAAGAACACAACAGGAGCGATAGTCATATGTCCTTTATTCCAGAGTTGCCTGTTAATTTCTTTTTGAAATGTAACAACAAAGTGCATATTTCTACATTGAAAGAAGAGCAGTTCGCTATCTCCTACAGCTAAGGGCACAGAAATACTGAGTGATGAATATCTCTGTACTATTTTTTATGACTCACTTGAAATCAGCAATCCAAGTCTGCTGAAATAGGAAAGAGCTCACAGTACTGAAGTTTGGGTCTTTGCTGACCTGTTTGCACCTTATTCATGCCTATGAGGCAAAGACAGCAAAGAGTCCTACATCTTGGGCTGAGAACTGCTGGAGTAGCCAAAAACCTGGTTTTATGAGTAGTGAGGTCAAAGGCAACAGCGCAGGGTAGCATGATTTCCCCTTTCCCACATCATCTGGTCTCAGGGGATAAAAGGCTGTGTTTTTTTTCCGTGCCAGGAGTGGCTTGGTGTGAGAGAATTGGACGTCTGTAAGGACATTGCCCAGGGGATGTTTTGATGTTTTACCATCCTTGTGGGAGGTTTCTCTCATGTCCCCACATGGGGAGCTGGAGCTGATAGAGGGAGCTTATCCAAACTCTCCCCAGATTTGAACCTCCGACCAGTCTTCAGTCCTGCTGGCACAAGGGTTTAACCCAGCGTTTCTCAACCTGGGGGTCGGGACCCCTGGGGGGGTCGTGAGGGGATTTCAGAGGGATCGCCAAAGACCATCAGAAACACACAGTATTTTCTGTTGGTCATGGGGGTTCTGTGTGGAAGGTTTGACCCAATTCTATGGTTGGTGGGGTTCAGAATGCTCTTTGATTGTAGGTGAACTATAAATCCCAGCAGCTACAAATCCCAAATATCAAGGTCTATTTTCCCCAAACTTCACTAGTGTTCACATTTGGCTATATTGAGTATCTGTGCCAAGTTTGGTCCAGATTCATCATGGTTTGAGTCCACAGTGCTCTATGGATGTCGGTGAGCTACAACTCCAAAACTCCAAAATCCACCAATCCCTCCCAGTATTTTCTGTTGGTCATGGGAGTTCTGTGTGCCAAATTTGGTACAATTCCATCGTTCATGGAGTTCGGAATGCTCTTTGATTGTAGGTGAACTATAAATCCCAGCCACTACAACTCCCAAATGACAAAATCAACTCCTCCCCCAACCCCACTAGTATTCAAATTTGGGCATATGGGGTATTTGTGCCAAATTTGGTCTAGTAAATGAAAATACATCCTGCATATCAGATATTTACATCATGATTCATAACAATATCAAAATTACAGTTATGAAGTAGCAACGAAAATAACGTTATGGTTGGGGGTCACCACAACACAGGAACTGTATTAAGGGGTCGCAACATTAGGAAGGTTGAGAAACACTGGTTTAACCCTTTGCACCACTAGGTAGAGGACTTACCTGCTAACCCTGAATCCTTGCTTGTTTTATTTTGTATCAAAAGTATTGCATAAATTAGTATAAAACTGATAAAAATAGAAGCAGCTAACTATTTTTTGACCAAAAACGGGTCAAATGCAGAGTTGCCTGTTCTGCTCCACAGTCACACAAGATGGAGGATTCTTCTAGGTAGAGCCATTTTGCCAGGTTGTTTTTTTGATCTTCCCACTCCACTTCTGAGTCTGTTCAGGGACTTCCAAGTTGCCCATTTTTGGTTTGCCCCTGGAGGCAGACCCTTGTGGGTGGCCATCCAATTGGGATTTCCTGGTTTAAGTGCCCAGAGGGATACTCTTGCTATTGCTGGGGGAATGTTAAGAGGAGTGGTGGTTCTCATGAAGCTTTTCCTTGATTTGAGTCTACAGGGAGGAGGCTAGTAGTCATGTAGTGGATGGCTTTTGCAGTGTTCAACCTTATTTATCTCCCAGTTAGCAGCAACTTCCTGTTGCACATCAGGGGGGCAATGCCAGATAGTTTGTAGAGTTTATCAACAGGTGTAGGTTAAGCACATTCTGTGATTCTTCTGCATGTTTCATTCAATGCTATGTTCATCTGCTTCGCGTGGGCAGACTTGTGCCAAACAGGGCAGGCATACTCAGCAGTTGAGTAAGACAAGGCCAGGGCTGATGTTCTTATTAATTTTAGGTCTGCACCCCATGTGCTGCCAGTAAGTTTCTGCAGGATGTTACTGCATGCAGCTACTTTGTGCTTGGTGTTCAAGCAGTGTTTCCTATGTTAGTGTTCGATCTAAGGTGACACCGAGATAGAGTAGGAACAATGTTCAAGCTCTTGGCCTTCCCAGGTAACCTTCAGTTTCCTGTTGGCTTCATGATTACGTAGATGGAAAGCACACACATGTGTCTTTGCAGGGTTGGGCTTCAGGTGGTTATCTTTACAGTAACTGGAGAGATCTTTCAAGGTATTAGTAAGTTGGATTTTAAAGTCGAAATCCTTGAATCCTTTAACATCCTTGATGTTAAAGCATTACTTTGAACTAGGATTGGTCACCAGTCAGCTAGGCCAGGAAGAGATTTTCACCAAAAGCTACTTGGGTTCCAGAATGATGGGGTTTCACTTCTGCCATCACATCTTGCCTAATGTTTCTGTTAACAGATGTTTCCTCTTTGTAACAGTTTTCACTTCATGTGCATTTGGGTGCAAAAAGGGCAGTTTGCCCTGGGGCTTAAAAGATGCACCTTAAGCTTAGGGGCAATTGTTTCAGATCTGCCCTTAAGGGCCAACATCACTTTACTCCATGCAGTGCTAAATGCTGCCAAAGCTGCAGCCTATAAAGTTGTGCCCAATTTTTAATCCATCCAAATTTTTGTCTGTCTAGTGTGTTTTATTCCACTTCTTTTGCTCTTTATGTCCATCTTGGCTAAAGCTGTAATAGCTTACTCTTTTAATCTATCAGATCAGAACTTAAAACATGAGAATATGGAACGTGTAAAAGTGTGTAAGAGAGCTCCATCGAAGTACTTTCATCTGATTATGTTGACACTGCCCCCCACTAACATCAAAAGCCATTGCTTTCAACACTGCACCCCAACCAAAGGCAACACAGGTCAGGGCACTGGGAAATGACTGCCCAGTACTCTCCCAGTCACAGGGCACATCCAAAATAGGCTCCTGCCTCATCTGCTTGTCCCAACATGCCCTTTAACCAGGAGTGTGTATCAGACATCACTTCCCAGTGCCCTGACCTGTGTTGCCTCAGAAACCCTTTCGTTGGACTGCTGCAAGGCTGAAAAAGTCTGGTTTGGAGGATTACATCTTAAATATGAGCTTCCATTAGTAGCTCTGTGTCGAACAGTACATTCTGCAAACATCTGCTGCTTATTTTTAATCTAGGTTTGGCTTAGGTAGCTAGCGGAAGAACACAGTGGGTAGCATGATATGCAGTCGTTATGAAATCATAAACTGGATTTATAATCTGGTATCTTTTAGGATTCACATTTAAGGTCTTTAATGGCCAAAGGTGACCTGCTCCCAACTTAACTTTTTGGCCAGGCAATGCCTCAGCCAAAGGGTTTCCAAGTCACTGCAGACTGGGGCACACTGGAACTCCACTGGTAGCCCTTTCCTGATTAAGCAGTGCATTGAGAAAAAGAGTTGCAGAAGGAGCTTTTTTTTTTGTCGTGTCAGGAGCGACTTGAGAAACTGCAAGTCGCTTCTGGTGTGAGAGAATTGGCCATCTGCAAGGACGTTGCCCAGGGGACGCCTGGATGATTTGATGTTTTTATCATCCTTGTGGGAGGCGACCTGTCGGTCTTCAGTCCTGCCGGCACCGGGGTTTAACCCACTGCGCCACCGGGGGCTCCAGAAGGAGCTAAAGGAGGGTCTTTTCAGCTTTCTCTTCCAAATGTGCCCCATATCTGGGAAAGCTCTACAGATGGTAGTTCCTAATGCATCTATCTGCACTCAAAAACTCCCACTTAGCTGAAAAGTTAGGTTTTTGGGGTTGGAAGATCTGACATAGCTATGTCCACATAGCGCTGGCATTGCAATTGCATCTGACTATACAAGATCTTGCCCAATCCTTCTAAGGGAAAACCCCCTGGGTCCATCTGTGAATGTTCCAGCGACGTTTCATATAACCAGTCAAGTTTATTAGATAAAATTATCACACATTCTCAACTGAGTATATGTAAGAGTTAATTTCTTAAGCAACAAGCTGTAAGTGGTGCAAGGATCAAGGCAGCAGAGAGTGAGAGACAAGCCACCTGGCTAACATTGTGTGGTTACAGCCAGAGTGGGATAGCTGCTAGGGGAATAAAGGAGCAAAAGTACTACTCCTTGCTGTGGGTTGTTGGAGCTGGGTTGTCGGAGAGGTTTGGAGAAGGGCGGTGTGTTTGGTGGAAAGAGACTGGAGTTCTACAAAGCTTGTGGATCAAAGAGAACAATTGGAATCTGTTTGTATATATGTGCTTTTTTATAAACTCTGCAAAAGACAAATGACTGAGTTAGCTCCTTAGTCAAAGGCAAAAGGCTACCGCGTCTGTGAGTGTCTACATTCATCTTCATTGTGACAGTATATGCCAGGTTTCACTGATATGTAGAAATCTGACTTGTGTAAACCATTTGAAAAAATAGTTCTGAGTCAACTGAAAATTATTTATCAATTAGTCATTATGCAAGAAAAAACATTATCAAGAGAAACAACTTGCTTTAGTGTGACAATCATTCTTCCATGGGAACAACTCAAGATGCCTGCTGCTATTATGGAAGCTTTTTCAAAAAAATTGTTTATATCAAAGGTTTTTGTGGTTTTACATTTCCTCAGTATTCTTAACAGGCTTCAAGATGTGGTTTCAAAAATACTTTAGTTGTGTTTGACACGTGCTTTTCAGAGTCCCATGTAAAAGATGTAATGGAGCAGCCTTTTCTAAGCAAGTGACCTCCGGTGCTTTGGGACCTTTGGCAATTCTGGCTATAGCTGATGACACGTGGAACCCAAAGCCTTTGTGGAAAGCATATGCGCTTCACCACAGGTATATCTGATGTTGTGTAGCCTTAAATTGTGTCTTGACCTATGGCAACCCTAAAGCAAACCTATCACAGGTTTTCTTGGTAAGGTTTTTTCAGAGTGGGATTGCCTTTCTTCTGATAACAGGGTTTGAATTCTGGTCTCCAACAAGTAGTCCTAGTCCAACAACCAAACCACAACACAGTAAAGTACGTGACTAGTCCTTACTTATAAATGCGCAGTACTCTGTTCTCTGCACTTCTTCCAATCCCCCGGCCCTGTACTACGCTGTTTTGCACTTTCCCAGGTCCAGTCCTCTTCATACCCAGATCATGTCCATCTTAGCATTCTGACTATTGGTTTTTGTTGTGTATTATTTGAGTGAGTTTTAATGCTGCTGTTTTATCCCTTTATGTTTTATTTAGTTATGTTTTATTTGATTGTTATGCTTCGCTATGTTTTATTTTTATCATGTTTAAGGGATTGTTTCGTTTTTATGTTCTGTGGACATTTTGTCCCATGTGTAAGCTGCCTCGAATCCCTTTGGGGAGATGGAGGTGGGGTATAAAAATAAAGTTATTATTATTATTATAAGCAAATAAAGATCCCTGAAAACTGAGAGGAAATCCCTAAACACCTATTATACATTTGAGTTAGCTCCTTGGTCAAAGGCAAAAGGCTACCACATCTGTGAGTGTCTACATTTATATTAAATTAAATTATTTATATTAAGAAGGGGACAACTGAACTTTTCAAAAATGAGAGATTAAATACAGTAAGAGCCCCACTAGCACGGTACTGTAGTTTAGATGTCTAGATTACAGCCACAGTGTATCAACTAGGCATGGGAAATTCATGGTTCTAAAGTACTCACAGAACTAGGGGGTGCTGGTGCTTTGCTTCTAAAGTGTTACTAAAGTTCTGGTGGTGGAAATTTCAGAATTCTAACAAAACTTTCAAAATTTCATTATAAATGGCAGTTCCCAATTGGTTCTGTCATAAAAATCGCTAATAACAAAATAATAAAATTTTGAAAGTTAGAGTTCTGAAATTTTCACCACCAGAACTTTAGCAACACTTCAAAAGCAAAGCACCAGCACCCTCTAGTTTTGTCAGTACTCTAGAACCATTTAGAACCATGGATTGCCCATGCCTAGTATCAACCATGAGCGACAAATAGGAATGAAGCCTCTTAAAATCAAAGCAACACATAGAAAAATCACCAACATGCCTTCAAATTGCACAAAATGTTTATTTGCATTAATCTAATACATTGATACCTTTGGGACTAGACTGAATTACAATTATTTTTGGCGAGTTTAGTTTTTTTAAGAAAAACAAAACACCTTTCACTTTTAAAAACAAACACATTAAAAAGACCATGATAGATCACCATAAAAGTAGCAGAATTAATTGGAGCAAGTTTAATAAATTCTGACAAAAGCAGAGAGATTTACATATATTTTAGTGGTCTTAACAGTTCTGGACTGGAACACCATACAAGAACACAGAAAAAAGAGGAGATATTCAAAGCTGGACATGTTCGTTGTTTTTAAAAAGTAAGCAGGGGAGAGACAACAAAGATGACTGAGGCATTCAGATGTTCCAAGACTGTCAAGTGTAAGCTATTTATTATTCGATTGGTCTATTCAATTAAATAAATCTGTATTGCCCCAGCCCAGGCATTGCAATACTTATGCGGGAATTATACTCATGTGAGCGCCTGCATTCTTTGCCGTTGTGCATTCAGATACAAGTGACACAGCTATCACTTCTCCAGAAACCTGTGTGTATCCTAAGCTGTGCTTCTCATGTTATCTGATGTTGGAGACTGGCATCCTGTCCCCTGGTCACCCAATATGCCATGGACCAGCACCATATTTGTGCCCATCGGCTCAAAGTGTTTCTTTCATTTCTGGAAACTTGCCAGGGAGCAGGAAGCAATGGCTCAAGGGCCCTCACTTTGTGCAGTACTGCTGTTGAGTTCTGAATAGCTTTAAAATGTCTCCGATGAGGGTCATCAGATAATACTGTATTGGAAGTCGGGGTTCGATGCTCTAGACTCATCAGAACATTTCTCTCTTCCTGCATCAGATACAAATGCACACACTTCGAGATATAAACAACCCACTTGCAAGTCTACATAATGTTAAATATTACCAGGGGTACCTCCCTCTACACCTCTATTGTACAGGCAAAATATCCAGAATAAAATCTGAAAAAGGCAACATGTTCGATTTTAGTTTTCAAAACACTGGTATGAAAAAGAGCAAGTTAGAAAAAGCATAAATTCAATCTTAATATAAGACATTCATAGTACAGTGGGACATGCTACAGTAACTGGACACCAATCAATACAATGAGGAGTCTAACATCTTGTTATTTAATGCACATTTTCTACAATCAAATTGCTACAGCATTTCATTGTCTGAGATGCTAAGGGAGCAGCACATCTAAAGCCCAGTTTGACTACTTTTAAGTCCCAGACTGATGAGACCTCTCAAGTCCTTTAAGTTTCCCTCCCTGAAAAGGCCATTTGGGTGTATGATGAACCTAACTATTAATACTCAAAGGTTATCAGCAACTTTTATAGGCTACGTTCTCAGAAATGGTAGGAGTAGCAAGGCTACAGCCAACAGGAATGATTTTCCAAAACCAGACCTCTTTAACACTGCAGGGATGCAATCCTAAACATACCTACTAGGGAGTAAGCCCCACAAAACACAAGGAGACTTATTTCTGAGTAAACATGCCTAGGATTGTGCTGTTTGATTATTTGAGCACCAAAGTGTCTTGCACACCATTACTGCTGCTTGAGAGTAGTTTAGATCTTGCAACTGTTAGTTGCTGGCCACCTGAATGAGTAGAGCCAACATTTCTGGAGTGCGTTCCCATCAACACATGCAACTGCCTCTAGAAATTGCATTGTGTAATGGATTCAGGTGTTATCTAGCACTGCCTGTGCCCTTAAAGCAGTGGTTCTCAACCTGTGGGTACCCAGATGTTTTGGCTTTCAACTCCCAGAAATCCTCACAGCTGGTAAACTGGCTGGATTTCTGGGAGTTGTAGGCCAAAACACCAAGGGACCCACAGGTTGGGAACCACTGCCTTAAAGAAACCTAGATTAGGTAATTCAGGTTACTGTTTAGGACAGTAGTTCTCAGCTTGTGGGTGCCCAGGTGTTTTGGCCTACAACTTCCCAAAATACCAGCCAGTTTACCAGCTGTTAGGATTTCTGGGAGTTGAAGGCCAAAACATCTGAGGACCCACAGGTTGAGAACCAATGGTTTAGGATAATAGGTTAAAGCTTAGCCAAGCCAATTGTGAAATTCATCATTATTGACCACAGTTTTCACAAAAACCTTTGAAAGAGGTATATCCGTCAAGACAGTATGTGGAATGTAACTCTTTCTTGCAAAGTTTCACTGCAGGTACAGCTGCACAACAGCAGCTGGGTATACTTTTAAAATACTGTTAAAAAACGTTTGTGATTATATATATATATATATAAAAGTCACAGCAGCACAGCAAGGGGGTGGCGAGGAAAGTAAAACATTATCCATGATCGTCACTTTATTAAATAGTGTGTGAAAAAGTGATAGAAAGCAACTTTTGTTTTAAAAAAAGGAACCAAGCCTTTGCTTTACATCAACTTCCAAAATTCAAAACTGGCATTTTAAAAAGTTTGTCATTTGAAGTTGCAGGAATGAAACTCATTAAATACATTTCTTTAAAAAAAACCCAAAGAATTTGTAAACATCAGGCCACTAGCCAATTTTTTTACACTGTTTTCCCTGTTAATGTGGAATGGATTATTGATAATGCAGCATGATGGTTTGAACCACAATTCAAAGTTAGGCATGCTGAATACAGCCTTCACTTTCTTAGTGGATATAATACAAGAAGGAAATGTTTCTGTGCAAGACAGGCTGAAATGAATAGGAGCTGTGTAATGCTCTACTTGCATTCGTCCTATTTATTCCAATAAGGGCTGCCCGAGGAAAAGTGCTTGGAGAACTGTGTGCCAAGCACTTGATATACAAACAGTAATTCTAGGACACATGTTTTTGTCATTTCAGTTCACAGTAAATGTGTTCAGAAAACAAAGTCAGTGCTTTTCTCCCTGTGCAATATTTCCTCCCTCTTCCCCAGGATTTCTTTTATACGTGTAATACTGAGTCGGAGGCATAGTGCAGGTTACAGGTTTGTGTGTGTGTGTCCATGAGTGTTTATTATCACAAGTGACGGATGATGTCGGCAGGGCTCTTGTAAAGATACTTCCAGATAGCGTAATAGTGAACTGCAGCAGCTGTGGCAACGAATAGGTGCCAGATGGCATGGGCGAAGGGAATGACCCCGTCACACTTGAAGAATATCACCCCCATGCAATAAATGAGACCTCCCCAGGCAACTTCCTGTAGTCCATCGGTGTTGTTCTGTGGATTAACAGAAATAAAAAAAAAACCTTTTGAGAAAAGGATGCCAACTGAACAACTGATCATATCACAGTAGTACCATTTCCGTTGAAATTGCATACACAGTAGAGTCTCGCTTATCTGACATTAAAGGGGCTGCCAGAAAGTTGGATAATTGAAAATCTCTTATAATATGGAGGGATTAAAGAAAAACCTATTAAACCCAAGTAAAAGCAGGACGGAGAGAGTGGGGGCTTTTGACATCACTCCTAGGCTCCTCCTGCACATGACCCCCCTTACTTGCCTCCCGCCTTCAGTGCCTGGTTGCTTGCTTGCTTGCTTTTCCTTCCCTATTCCCTAAAGCAAACATTTCCACTGCTAAAAAGAGAGAGAGAACCAGGCTGGGGCTTCGGTGGGGAGCAAGGCAAGGATGGATGCCAAGGTCAAGAGCGCCAGAGAGCAAGGCTGTTGGAGCAGCCATGGCAGTGGGCAGCCTCGTCGGGGCTCCCTCTTTACCTGCGCAGAGGTCACTTCCCTGAAGCCTCTCCTGGGCTGAATGTGAGGTCCTAAGGAGGAAGGAGATAGCAAGGAGAGGAGTCTGGAGCAGAAGCCAGAAACGGAAGGGAGGGAGGGAGGGAGGGAGGGAGGGAGGAAAGAAGGAAGGAAGGAAGGAAGGAAGGAAGGAAGGAAGGAAGGAAGGGGAGCCTCGTTGCAATTCTCTGAGGAAGAGCCTTGATTTGATTATTCCAAGCCGGAGGCAGCCAAGGAACACTGGATAATACAGAATGCTGGATAAGCAAAGGTTGGATAAGCGAGACTCTACTGTACTGGCAAACACTAGCTAGAAACAATTATATGTCACCAATACTGTGCCAAATGAAGTCCAGGTACCACATAGTTCCAGGTGGACGGTGAAATACTCAAGGAAGGTCACGAGTGAACATGATCAACTATTTGTCTGCATTGCAACATCTGGCATTTGATAGAATGCTGATTCTGAATACAGAGCTGGAACTTTACAATATCATAACAGACACATTCTTGGAAAATAAGTCTAGTCTCTTTTTTGAAGTCATCTAATTGCCCTTACCACACTTTGCAGCAATGTATCCCAAAGGTAACTGCGCACTGAGCAAAATGTGCTCCCTGAAATTACTGTCAATCAGTTTCACTGGCCATCATTAAAGAAGGAGAAGCTTCTCTCTGTCTTTTTGCCCTACTGCATTTAGAAAGTCTTATAAAACCATTTTGTTTCCCCTTAGCTGTGCCCTTCCCTCCTCTCTCTAAACTTAGGAAGCATCAAATGGCTCTGCCTTCTCTGTCAGGGACGTTGCCCCATCATTTTGATGCTCTATTTTGGGTATCAATTTTTGAGGCTTCTCTGGCATCATTCTCTCCTCTCCCAAATGACTTCTTCTCTTTCATGGGTCAAATTCAAATAAGTGCCAGAAGGATGGCCTTGTAAAGTCCAAAGAAAACCCTTACTATATCCTAATGGAAATTTAATTGGATATGCCAGAGTGAAATTAATTGTATTTTCTTTGAGTATCTGACTGACTGGGGTGCTTTGTTAACATTATAAAAATAGGCTACTTAAAAGCCAAGGAGAAAGCATTCCCTCCAGGGACAAGACTGAGTTTCTATCAGATAAAAAGCACATGGGAGCCATTGTGCCTTGTCTTTTCAAAAGGCAGCCTGTTTTCTCTCTGCTTCACACTGGTACACACTGCTTTGCCTGAGGGCAATCAAGCAATAACTCTTTAAGAGGATGTAGTTAAAAATAATTGAATGAAATACTGCAAGGCTGTTATTATTATTAATACTTTTAATATATCCCTCCCACATCTATCTATTGAAATGAGAAAAATTGGGAAGCAAATTCTGGGGTTTAAAAAGAGTGACCTGAAATCACATTGTGCATCAGCACGCAAAATATAATTTGGTTCATAAAAGTGCCAGACAATAGTGATTATGAATACGGTGGACGTAGTGCAGAACTCTGCATTCAATCAATATTCAAAATATTAGCTTATACCTTTTACTACAAGTGGAACAATCTTTAATACCCTACCCCAATTTAATTAGTCATATAATTAGTCATATAATTAAAAGCCACAATAGCTCATATCATAAGCCTTTGGGCCTCCGTGTACTAGGAACATGAGGTTCTGGCGTGAAAACGACAAGAGAGACCTCCATGCCCTCTCTGTGACCTTACTGCAGTGGTTCCCAACCTTTTTTTTGACCAGGGACCACTCTCAAACATTAGTACCAAAAGGGTTACGAATCAGTTTTTGGTCAACTTTAGATTTGGTTTGGTTATTTGGGGTGCTGATTCAGAAAACTGCATTGGATAGACCACATCAGCTCTAGTTTTTGATACAGAACAGATGTCATTCAGTAGTCGACATCTGCTCGCCTACAAAAAATCATATTTAATAAGTCTTGACACGATAAAGAGTTTTTCCAGAGACCAGTCGCTCTTGTTGCAACAGTGTAGTAACAGTGAGGCCGCGGACCATATTTTAGTTCTTGCGGACCACTGGTGGTCCATGGACCACAGATTGGGAACCAATCTCTTAGTGAGCGCCAATGGGCAAGATAAGCTCCACTTTGTAGGCTCAGCTACAGTCATTAACCCTGTATCCTCAGGACCCAAACCTGCATTTTCATTTATCTGCATTTGACAAAATATCTCCTTCCTAAGCATTTTCTAGTTCTCCAGATGATTCTATAGCATGCTTTTGCCAGAGGTTGATCACGGAGTTGAGTTGAAGGACATACCAATGATAGAGGTGTCCACTCTACACATTTCCTAGGTCATCTGGAATGATCCTATGATATGCTCCCACCAGAAGCTGGTAGTTTAATAGGGTTTGCTATTAAGCCAGTATATGGGAGTTTGTACTGTAATGATCACTAATGTAACTGTCAAAAATTGCTTAAAATGTACATTTTGAACATTATAAATTAACACCCATCACTCACCATGGAGGTCACAACTAGAGCAGGAGAAAAGCCCATTGCCAGGTAGAAGAAGAGCTCCACAATTTTGTACCTACAAAATAAATACATAGATATATGTGAGAAACCTATGGTGTGTGTTTTCTTGGTCCACATATAATTCTGGGCATATCTGAATTGTATCAAGCAAAATATTCTAATTCTTCTCAAACTGAATACTTGTTATACACCTTGATGGTCTATTTGTTTTGACTGCATTGGGCCCCTAAAATATGGAAAACGTTTCCGTTGATTCACCTTCCAGTTATCAATTGCTAAAGGATAATAAATACCCACTGATACTCAAAGAGATGTCTTTCTTCCCTAATGATACAACATGTCTTTAGTCGAGGCACACACACACACAATCTTGTAACAGCATGCTAACAGAATGAGGAGTAGCTTTTCTTCAGCTTGTAATAGGGAGGAAAATAAGGAAAAAAGAAAGACAACATGACTAATGAAGGGAAAAAAACCAGACAAGAGTCGATCAAAATTTGCTTTCCTCCTCCTTGCACGGTTTTAGCTTATTTAAACACACATTAGTCTCTGTAGAAATGAGATCAAATAACAGAAGTGTGCAGTCTGGCTCCATTCAGTGGAAAAGAAGATGGACTGCAGGAACAAATTTTGTTTCTCTGACAGAAAAGCAGGCTCTTCTCGCCCACTCATATTAAATGCTGATTGAATTATTTATCAAAAGGAAATCTCAAAAAGCAAGACACCGTTATTTTCTCGACAGTGGTTATGTGCCTGGTGATAGCGTGCTGAGAGACAGTTGGAAAAGGTTAATTTAATAGCTGAGCAAAAGAGTTCTCTTATTTCTCAAGAGAAATAAGAGAGTATTTTAAAGTTAAAATTGGTTTCTTTTAGCTAGGAAAAGAGTAACATGACTTTCTGCTCCTATTTCGAATACATAAAATATCCACATGTAATAAATAATCAAACACAATACACTTTATACTCATACATTTAACTACAGTAGAGTCTCACTTCTCCATCCTTCCCTCACCCAACGTTCTGTATTATCCAACGCAGTCTGGATGCCACCCGGATCCACATCTGTTTCAATACATTGCAATGTTTTGGTACTAAATACGTAAATACAATAATTACTACATAACGTTACTGTGTATTTAACTGTTTTTTCTGTCAATTTGTTGTAAAAGATGTTTGGTGCTTAATTTGTAAAATCATAACGTAATTTGATATTTAATAGGCTTGTCTTTAATCCCTCCTCATTATTCAACATTTTCACTTATACAACGTTCTGCTGGCCCATTTATGTTGGATAGGCAAGACTCTACTGTACAGGCTACAGATCTGAATAACAAGAATAGTGTTGTGATAGTGTGTTTATTAAAAACCTTGGTCTACGTGGGAACACATGCTACCCTCCAGACATTGCTACTCTGCAACCCCTATCATCCTTAGCCAACACTGCAAATGGTGGGAGTTAGCGATAGCTGTCGTGCAACAACACGTGGAGGAAGATGTAATTTCAAGTAATCACTGTGTTTCTTACTTTTCATGATAGAGAAATACATAAATCGCTCCTCCAGCAGCCATGAGCCAGATAAACCATCGCATATGTGATGCCAGTGGTCCAAGCTCACGAAGATTTAACCTAAAAACAAAATGAAGATGACTTTTGAAGCACTGAGTGGATATCCATAACTTTTTTGAATTCTATTTGCAGATACAACAAAAGGATTAACATCAGTCCAAATAGAGAAAGAAGCCTGAGAGAGACTCTAGTCAGAGGTCTGTTTGTTAACCCCAAAGAGAAAAGGCAAACCAAATCAAGATTTGAATGGTGAGTTGGTACTATATAGAGGACTCAAACCTAGTGGTGTTCAAAATAACAATAAGGGACAGTTAAACTGCACAAGTCACCCAGTGCAGACAATTAGAAAGTAGCTATTAACATGTTGTGTCCTGTCTAAATACAGTACAACCACCAAATCTTGCACTTATTACATTTAGTGAAAATTGCAGATAATGGGGAATCCTATTGAATGAATGACTTCTAGTAGACCTGTATCACAGAATTATACCAGAGGACCTAGGAAGTCCTTAGGGGACACCCCTATAGGCACCACTACGTCTTCTAACATAGCTCTACACTGAACTTCCAGTGGAAGCATAGTATAGAGTTACTTTGGAGAACCTAAGGAATACCTAGTAAAGGTAAAGATTTCCCCTGACATTAAGTTTTGTTGTGTCTGACTCTGCGGGTGGTGGTGCTCATCTCCATTTCTAAGCGGAAGAGCTGGTGTTGTCCATAGATGCCTCCAAGATCATGTGGCTGGCATGAATGCACGGAGCACCATTACCTGCCCGCAGAAGTGGCACCTACTGATCTCACATTTACATGTTTTCAAACGGCTAGATTGGCAGAAATTGGGCCTAACAGCGGAATCTCACCCCACTCCCCGGATTCAAACCGCCAACCTTTCTGTCAGCAAGTTCAGCAGCTCAGCTTGATAACAGAACATGTGAAAAAGATCTTGGAGTCCTTGTGGACAACAAGTTAAACATGAGCCAACAATGCCATGCAATGACAAAAAAGCCAATAGGATTTTGGCTTGCATAAATAGGAGTCTAGTGTCTAGATCCAGGGAAGTCTTGCTATCCCTCTATTCTGCCTTGGTCAGACCACACCTAGAATACTGTGTCCAATTTTGGACACCACAATTGAAAGGTGATGTTGACAAGCTGGAATGTGTCCAGAGTAGAGTGACTAAAATGATTAAGGTCTGGAGAACAAGCCCTATGAGGAGCAACTGAAAGAGCTGGACATATTTAGCCTTCAGAAGAGAAGACTGAGAGGAGACATGATGATGGCCATGTATGTGAGGGGAAGTCACAGGAAGGAGGGAACAGGCTTGTTTTCTGCTGCCCTGGAGACTAGGAAGCAGAACAATGGCTTCAACCTACAGGAAAGGAGATTCCACCTGAACACTAGAAAGAACTTCCTGACTGTGTGAGCTGTTCAGCAGTGGAACTCTCTGCCCTGGAGTGTGGTGGAGGCTCCTTCTTTGGAGGCTTTTAAACAGAGGCTGGATGGCCATCTGTTGGGGGTGCTTTGAGTGCGATTTTCCTGCTTCTTGGCAGGGGGTTGGACACAGTATTCCAGGTGTGGTCTGACCAAGGCAGAATAGAGGGGTAGCATGACTTCCCTGGATCTAGACACTATACTCCTATTTATGCAGGCCAAAATCCCATTGGCTTTTTTGCCACTCTATGGCACTATTGGCTCCTTTCTAACTTGTTGTCCATGAGGACATCAAGATTTTTTTCAGCTCTATGATTCTATGAAATATGTTGATCAGCTCTTCTTTTTTGTAGTGTAGGAACTTATTCCTGTTTTTTCCATGCCTCTGGTACCAAGGTTGCTGTTAAAGTAACGCCTAGGGACACGTTTACTTTGTTAACTGAAGTATGTTCGCACTGGTACTTGAGGGAAAGCAGAAAGGGCAAAGTCAATGAAAGGCCACGTTATTAAACTCCATGGCCCTCATCCAGAGGTGTAAGCACTGCACAGCCACATAAACAAAAATACGCAAAAGATCAAAGCTTGGATTTATTAAATGGGGAAAAAAAGATTTCTTCTCACCCAAGCAGATTAGGCCATGATCTATTAAGTCTGCAAAGGAGTCATGCTTCTAAGTACAAGAAGTGCCCGCTTATCTGATGGTTAGGGATTGGACCATTGTCAGAAAACGGAATTGGTTGAAATACATAAGTCAATCCCATGTAAATTTCAAGGGCAGGTTTTGGAGCCAAAATTATGGATTTTGATATGACCCGTGGATACATTTAAGGTCATTTTGCAAAGGGGGAAAAGCATGAAAGCTGCTTAGGGGGCCAGCCATCCCTGGCCGCCGCTGCCATTTCTCCGCCCAGGCATTTTAAAAAAACAGAAGTGCTTCTTTTGATTTTTGCCTATCTCCCCTGTACTCAGACAAGCAGATGGGTCCTTCTTTGATAAGAGCAGATAAGTCAACACAGGTTTTGGGGGTTCAATTTTTGACTCAAATTTCTAAACTTATGCATGACTATAGAGAATATATGTCCTTGCAATTTGAACTATTAAAATATATTTAAAACCTTGAAGTAAAGGTAAACGTTTTCCCTCGATGTTAAGTCGAGTCGTGTCCGACTCTGGGGGACTGCTCATCTCCATTTCTAAGCCAAAGAGCCAGCGTTGTCCGTAGATGCCTCCACGGTCATGTGGCCAGCATGACTGCATGGAGCACTGTTACCTTTCCACAGGAGCAGTACCTATTGATCTACTCACATTTGAATGTTTTCGAACTGCTAGGTTGGCAGAAGCTGGGGCTAACAATGGGAGCTCACCCACTCCCCAGATTTGCAAGTTCAGCAGCTCAGTGGTTCAACCGGCTGTGCCACCAGGGCCCCCCATCAAAGTACATATTTTAATCCTTACCATGGTGCATACGATGCTGCAATGAAGATATAGATCATCACTCGGTCACACATATGGAAACAGTGCTCCATTGTCCTAAAGGAAAAGGCAGAAAAAAAAGGAAAAGTTCATCTCAGATCTGGAGGGTACGAATACTGAGCTATTGAGATGATGTAAAGACCATCATGGCAAAGCAAAGATCGAACTGGCCCTGTGTTTCAATAATACAGGGAGCTTGCTTGACCTTACTGAGCGAGAATACTTTCTCCTAAGAATTTTGGAACTCAAAATTACCATCCAATGTTGTTTTTCTTCTCTGTCTGAGAGTTTCGTATTCTTCAAAAATATATGACTCTGAGTGCATTTGATAGCTCTAATGTGATGTGAAAATTCAGTAAAATAAATGTTAAAGATGGAAATATTCTCCCTCCAAAAAAGTCTTTAAACCTTTAAACAATTCAGAGGCAGAATGTATCTAGTCCTTTAGATAAATATCTGCTTCTTAAGCAAGATGTAATATCAGTCTGGAGGAAAAGATCTAAAACTTATTCTACTGAAAGTATCTTAGCAATTCAACTCAGGGATGTGGCAAATTAGAAGAGAACGGTGTCTGGTGCATATTCATGAATACTGATGGGCAGAAGATGACAATGCATCACACTGCTCTTCGGTCTTGTGGTTATAATACTAAATTTTCATTGTTTTACAGTGGTGCTATTAAACTAGTTTGCAGAACGAATCCTGCCTTGTCATAGTTTTTGGCAGTTAAACAGCCAGAACTCAGCATCAACAGCAGTAACTAAATCCTGGGTCAGTTGCAGACTTGCTTACATTGCCATTTGCAGTCATGAGTTTATCCAGACTGAAAACTAGAAATAGGCTCAGGCCAGAGTTTGATGACTTCAAGGATGTTTCATTTCCCTTGAGTCATATTCAATCTCCAAGAAGTTTAATCATGAAATGTATGAGTGAGCTGTTCAGTCTCTATTTTCAGAAAGCCCCTGAAGCCCTATCTATTCCAAATGACTTCTAATTGAGATAGCTTTAATATATATACTGCTGATTCACTGCTTTACTGTTGCGGTTTGTGATAAATTATTTTAAAGTATTGATGCCTATATTTCAATTATTGTCATCTGCAATACTGTACCAGTGTTTGGTTTATGCTGTTGACCACTGCCTCAAGAAGACTTCAGGAAGAGAAGCTCCACATCTCACTTTTGAGGATTTGATTAAAACATTCTCTCTAGGATTCTCTGGGTCCTCCAGAACCATGTGGTTAACTTTCATCATAGATTTACACTGGAGGACTTAAGAGTTTCATAGACAGAACACTCTTCTATGCATTTGTAGGTCTCCCAGCACAATTCTATGGTCAACTTTCAGCAACCATTCACTGGAGGACCTAGAGATTCCTAGACAGGTGTTCCTTCAAGTAAAAAATACAGGTTTTTTTATTTGTTGTTTTCCCACTTTTGCAGGGGTCCTGTGCCCTTAACCTGAGAAAATGTGGGGAGTCCAATGTTCTGTGGTTTGTTACAGGAATATGAATGGGAAGTACATATACAGGGGATCTGCAACTGTTTGGTTAAATCTAGAGAGAAGACCGTGAACAGAGAGGATGGTGAGAGACAAACACATCAATTCAAAAAGAACAGGGCTTCCTACTCAATAAGGTGAAAGAGCCATATAAGATGTATATGATACTACTGATACGTGGGTCACTTGCTTGATACTACAAGTAGAATGTAGTGAGAAGTAATGTGTGTTACATTTGCGGAGAAAACCCAGGCATCTGTCAGGGTGCTTTGATTGTGCTTTTCCAGCACGGCAGGGGATTGGACTAGATGGCCCATGTGGTTTCGTCCAACTCTTATTCTATAATTCTATCTAGGCCCCTTTCACACAGCTGAAAAATATCCCATATTTACTGATTTGAACTGGAACATATAGCACTGTTGAGAAGATGCGCAAACCAATTGTGCAGATGTGAATGATTATGGAGGAAATTAATCTCAGGCCTCAATTGTGTATAAGAACATATTATAGAGGAGGCCAATTATTAGTTGTAAATTAAGGTAACTGCCACCAACGTGAGGTATTTGAGGTATCACCGATGAGATCTGGCTCTACAGACGCAGGTTAGATGAGATGAGATGGTTTTAAACAAAAGATAACAAGTTTATTGTGTACAAAGCGTATGGTTGCAGGCTGTTAAATAACTTATAGAACTTTGAATATCACTTGGTTTTAATATAGTCCACTCTTTCAAATAACACAGCTCGTGGCCAACTTTTACTGAGGTGAAGCTCTTTAGTGAACAATGTTTCCCACTATAACTAGCCTTCCAATTTGATCTTTCCTTGATCAAATCTCTGATCTCTAGTCCTTCCTTGACTAGGGATCCTAACAGGCTTCCTTTAGTCTTTCTTGACTAAAGAAACTGGCCAGGTTTCTCTCTTCAGCCCTTCTAGACTCAAAAACCTCCAGCTACTCACACACACTTCTCTCCCAGGCTTTTCAAGCCTACACACTCTCCCACACACACTCACTCTTTTCCCAAAGATGCCTATATCTTTTCCTGCTTGGCTCCGCCCAGTTCTCACTCTCCTGAGCTAGCCTGCCTGGTCTCCTTGGCAACGCTCACTGTGGATTCAAACCAGATAACTCTAGTTTTAGCTACTGTTACAAACACAAATATATACTCTAACAGTTAAACACATACATAGTATCAATGACTTCTACACAACTGTGAACTCAGATATCCCAGGGCCCTTTCACACAGCCATATAACCCAGAATATCAAGTCAGAAATTCCCACAATATCAGCTTTGAACTGGGTTATCTGAGTCCACCCTACCCTAAACGTTTCTGGCCCAGCTTATCTATCCGACCGCATCTCTTCCTATGAACCCACCAGGGACTTGAGATCGCTGGAGCAGGCCCTTCTCTTGATCCCGCCTGCTTCAAAAGCACGTCTGGCGGGGACGAGAGATGGGGTCTTCTCTGTGGTGACCTCCTCGGCTATGGAACTCCCTACGTAGGGATATGAGATCAGCCCCTCCCTCCTGACCTTTCAAAAAAAACTGAAAACATGGCTTTTCGAGCAAGCCTTTGGAACCTCAGTATAACTTAGACAAACTTGAATCGGAAAATGACCGAGGAATGGCTATGACGATGGAACGGATGAGGACTGAACATGAAGACATAGTTCTAAAATTTTTTATTGCTCGCTGTTGTTATGTTTTAAATGCTTGTGATGTCTTTATTTTTTATTAATGCATGTATTTTATATATGGCATCGAATTGTGCCGACTGTCGGCCGCCCTGAGTCGCCTTCTGGCTGATATGGGCAGGGTAGAAATAGCGTAAATAAATAAATAAATAAATAAATAAATCCCAGTTCAAAACAGATAACGTGGGATTTTATTCAGATGTGTGGAAGGGGTCCCAATTCAAAGCAGATATTGTGGGGTTTTCTGCTTTGATATTCTGGGTTATATGGCTGTGTGGAAGGGCCCCAGACTGTTGACCATGGTGTTTGCCCTGGATCAAAAGAGAAGATGCAAGCAATGAGGGTGGCTTTCCCACAACTGCTGAGAAGCAGAAAGAGAACAATGAAGAACATAAGGAGACTTTCAGCCTTTGCAATATAAAGGAAAAACAACACAATATTCACTTTGTACCTTAAATGACTCTTTTTCCAGGAAATTATGTGAAACACCGTAGAAACGATGAAGAGCGCACACAGGCCAATGCCGTACATCCATGCTGTTATCTTTTCCCATTGATCATCGGAGAGTCGGTGGAGAAGGGTGCTACCCACGATGGCTGGAACAATGAGAAACTAGGGAAATCACCAGAACGTGTTATTTGCCATTCTCCCATGCCACCTTTCCTACTTCTTTATCATTTCTGCTCACTACACCTAGATCAAACCCCGCTTCTCTAGCCTTGGCTTCAAAAGGTGTAAATGAAAAGATGTGGCGTTTTGGAACATTAAAATTACAGCCGAATCCGTTGTCTCCTTTCTTCACCGTACAAAGGAGAGACTCCTGTGACCTTGATAAGTAAAACATTTCAGAATTTGCTTTCGCTGAAGGTTATAGAAATGCAGTGTCACCCCAAAAAACACAAAGCAGTGCCAAATTGTCAGCTAGTATACTGTATTTGGAATTAAAATCTGCTGAAACTACCACTTTGTTAAGCTTGTTGTGAAAACAGGAACTCCAAAAAGTGCTTAGGGAGGAACTACTGCAAAAAATGCAAACACAGTGATGTGTAACACACATATACACATTGTTTTTAAAAACAAGAACATTTACCACTAAAAGAGTTTCGACAGAGAAATCAACCCAATTGCCTGTGTTCAATACTAACAAAAACAACCTGAATTAGACTTAACAACAACTTTAGAAATAAGATCCCCATTTTAAGTCTTCAGACACCTCTGTCTGACTGATCTTCAGCACCACTCTAACTTGCAAAATGAGAACTAATAATATTAACACAAACACTACTAACTTTACCTATAGGGTCATTAGAAGTATTATAAATAAAGAATATGTAGGAAACACTTTCAAGGGCCTCAGCGCCTTAACGACTACTGATTTGAATCCCACTGCTAATAATGTAGGTCCGCTGAATCAATGAAATTCATTTATCATTCAACAACTGATTGCATGAGTTTACTCTAGTTGGGATCAACCAACAGGGTAACAGACATTGTTAGCTATTCTACAAACACCAGCTTGCATTTAAGCTACAAAGTAAAGCTCCACTTTGGCTTGAAAATGCCTGCATTGCGATCTTCCAGCCTGATAACTAGTCGGGTTATTCAACACTGTCTGGTTGGTATTTTGGTAGACCTGGTACAGCCGATGAGGACCTTCAATATCGTGCCTTCCACAGCACATGTCCAAGATAAGCAGGTGACTATGAGCCATAAGCTGATCAACACGTATTTGCTCCAATATGTATCTTTTCTTCAGTATGCAAACACAGTAGATGCTATAAATCATCAGCATTATGGCTGAAAATCAATCCATTAGTCTGATAAGGCAAAAGCTGCTCATCCTTTAATACCCTAGAATTTTTTTTAAGCCGGTACATATTTGACTGTTTGTCTGAGAGGTTTCTCTTGGTGGTCATGCAAACCTCAGCTGGCTCAGAACAACTCCAAAAGGAAGCACAGTGGCATTACGTTGTTACGTCAGTGCATGGACTAGTTTTTTGGATGCTAGAAAAAGAATTCCAATGTTCTGAGATCTGATGTAGCACATCTGACTTTTAATTGGGGAGCAACATTTTTAAAAGCATGCAAATTATACATCTCTTAAAGTATATGTTAGAAGCAATTCCAAAAGTATATTAATTTAAATATCTATTTGGGGAAAAGATCAATAAAAAAGATCAATAAGACAGAGGTGAAAATAGAATGCACTGAAGTAGATAGGAGCTTTGGTAATAAGGATGGCACACAGAGGTAGATGGTATAATGTGGATGAGAGAAGCAGGTTTTGGTAGAATGCTATCTTCCTATCAGCTTTTTAATAATGAAATGTTTGAGCATATGTTAATTTTCAGTGAAGGTCAAGAAAAAGTCTTTCAGGTGACTGTTCATATTGGTACTTTGGGGGTAAGAAGGAAACAAAACAACATTTACAGATCTGAATGTGGTGGAGGCTCCTTCTTTGGAGGCTTTGAAACAGGCTGGATGGCCATCTGTCAGGGGTGCTTTGAATGCGATTTTCCTGCTTCTTGGCAGGGCGTTGGATTGGATGGCCCATGAGGTCTCTTCCAACTCTATGATTCTATGAATGTCTTGCATTTATTGATGTTCATGGCCCACCAGAGAAAAAATACTGAGAATATCCTCCATGGTTATATATGCATGGACATTTAAGTTTCAAAAGAAGCACTCAAAACATTACTGTCACAATGTTAAACACACAGCCATATGAATGAGTGACCATGACGCAGAAGCAGAGACACCCAAACAATGGGTTCTCTGTAGTGATACTCTTACCACTTCACTACCTTTATCATAAAAAAACATGGCCTAAAATATTGAAGCAATGCCAAACATAGGCCAAGATCTCTGACATTTTGAATCACAGTATGTGTAAACCAGCATTCTGGATTCATGCTTATGGATTCATGTACAAGCCAAGGACAGATTTTGGAGCACCGTGGCAGAAAGAATAGTAAGACGAGATGGATAATGTTTTTAATTAGGAGCCGCAAATTACTTTTGTTTGGTTTTATACTATGTATTAATGTTTTAAATGTTTTATGATGTTCTTGGGCATCATTGCCTCTGTAAACCGCCCTGAGTTGCCTGAGCGCTGAGAAGGGTGGGATACAAATATAGTAAGTAAGTAAGTAAATAAATAAATAAATAAGATAGTGCTTCATTTAGGTTCTTCCAGGATGGATTATGCTCTTGTCTTTTGCCACTCTACTTAGAGGAGGAAAGTGATTCCTTTTTTGAAAAGAGTTAAGCTACAGTACGTTAAACATTCGACTTACAAATGACCCATAGTTAAGAACGGGGTGAGGCAACATGTAGTGAGAGAAATCTACCCCTCAGAAGGGAAATTCACTCCTGAAAGAGTTATTATCATGGGGAAAAAGGGTCTCCACTGAAGCTCTAATAGGTGTCGTAGTCATATTTGCAAGGCTACCTTAATAGGGAAGTATGAAACACAGTTGCTTCTTCATTCAAAAAGTGCTTTAAAAACATTTAGGCAATAAATATCTGCAGATTTGTGAATGAGACATAATAATATTTTAGCAATCATCCGTTTTTGGGGAACCTACTTTCATGAGGCTTTAGAGAATTTTTGCATGCTAAATATGGGTCAAAAAGAAGGAAAACGCTATAAATTAATAAAATCCAGTGGAACTGTTATAGTCCCAGAACACAAATTTATGTCAGCTGCTTAATCCACATTAATGACACTTCCAGGACTAGCATATAATCAGGGGTGATTTAAAACACAATAAAATCTGATGCAGACGGGAATTTTAATGATTTGGATGTCACGTGGATTTTGCTGCCAGGAAGTCAGTTAACTTACCGCATGAGTGTAACAGTTAGCAGCATGTTCATAGCAAGTGGGTTTGTAACGACTGTTCGCTGGGGCTGGATGGTTCATGAATCTGTCAAGATAATCAAGATTGAGAGGTTATACATAAGAATACCTATTTATTGGGTTTAACATGAATACAATGTTCCTATATTTTATTTATTACAGGGTTTACAGTTACGATATTATTGAATATCAAAGTCAGGACTGTCCAAGCCACTGTTCTTCTGTGTTTTGTTGTGAAAGTTGGACAGGGGAAAAAACATGTAAAGGGAACATAACCCCATTTGAGATGTGATGTTGAAGGAGAGTTCTGCAGGTAACATGGACTGCTGAAAAGAGCAATAAATGGGTCCTAGAGCAAATCAAGCCTGAATTATCCCTAGACACCAAAATGACCAAGTAGGGACTGCTCTGCTTTATCATGAGATAATATGACTCACTAGAAAACACAATAATAATTGGCAAGGTAGAAGGAAGCAGGAAGAGGAAGAGGGTGGATAGAGTCAACCAAGGAAGCCACATTCATGAGTCTCCAAGACTTGAGCAGGGTTGTTAGTAAAAGCACAGCTTGGAAGTCTCTCATTTATAAGGTCACCTTATGTTGAAGCTAACTTGGTGATACTCAACAGCAACAAAACACAATTACATTGAAAACTGTATTGATATAAAAATGGATAACACAATTCCCCATGTAAATTCAGAATAGTTTCAAACGGTGGTGAGGATGTATGTGGTCTCCAGATGTTAATGCAGCTACCACAATTCATCACTAGGATAGTTGAAGTGCAAGAACAAGTGGAGGATTGCATAATTCCCACCTCTGCTTGAGAAGTGTGAAATAAATACTTCAAGACATTTCAGCGTATGCATGGGCAAAATTTTTTGCCCTAGGGCCACCATGTTGGCCTGGTTGCAAGTGCTGGGCTGGGAGGGAGTGTGGGTGAGGCCAGAAGACATGGGACCAGGGTCTCGAAGGACTGGGGCCAGGAAAAGGAAGGGATTTCTCTTTTTTGGGCCCCAGGAAGGCAGCAGTTAGTCTTCCTCAGGGACAGAGGAGGGAGAGAAACATGCCGCTGTCAAGCACACTTGGCAGCAGCAGGCTCCTCTCCCCGACTCTTCTCCGGGCCCTAGGAAGGCAGTGGCCCACCCTCCCCCGGGCCCGGAAGAGGGAAACAAACACACCGCTGCCAAGTGCTCTCCACAGAGTGCTTGGCAGAAGCGTTTCTCTGCCTCAGCCCTCCTCTCAGTCTGGGGATGCGGCCGGCCACTGTGCCCATATACTGAAAAGGAAGCCGAAGCAGACGGGGGTCAGGGGGAAGAATCCAAAGGGGTCCATCCAGCCCGCAGGCCCGTGTTTGCCCATGCCTGTTTTATTTATTTATTGTTTATTTATTTACTATATTTATATACCGTCCCTCTCAGCCTGCAGGTGACTCGGGGCGGTTCACAGTTGGTACCAAGACCATAAAATACAATTAAAAACATTAAAATATTATAAAACCATAGCAAAGTCAAAACAACATATATCATTAGCATCTCCCTGCTGAAAACATTGGCCAATCACATCGTTTTAGCAGCATAGATATCCAAGTACCAGCCTTAAAAGAGCATTATACTTCCCAATGTATTTAATGGGATTTGGGGTCCTGGAACCAAACCTCGCCAGCCTCTGTCTTTTTATTTACTTCTAGGACATGCACTTAATTTGAATATTTGTCTACAAAAAAAACCTATAGTACAATTGGATGTTTTATGCTAGGAATTATTGAGATCATTTTATATGGATTTTTTAAAAATAGCTCCTTTTGCAGAAAAGATGTGCATACTATACATATTTATGTATAAGCCCAGAAATGTTAGTGAAAAAAACCAACTCAAAAAACATGGGTTGACTTATCCATGGGTCAGCGTAAGTACAATACCTTAACATTTATCAAAAAAGAAACAATTGCCATGTCTGAATAAAGCGGCAAAATATAAGAGCTCAGTCTGTCCTAGCAGAACCTATAAAAAGCAACAATCTCCTCTACTCCCTCCTCCATGGCACTACTTCTGGCCTTTTTGAATGCCAGAGTGGGTAAATGATGGCAGGGGCCAACAAGACAGCATTGGTGCTGTCCCCTCTCCACATGTAATTCATAATCCCCATAACCTGCTCTCAGCCTACACATGGTCAATTTATACATGGGTGTTTTGGACATCAACTCCCACAATTCCTAACAGCTGGTAGGCTGTTAGGAATTGTGGGAGTTTAATCCAAAACACCTGGAGGGCCAAAGTTTGCCCATGCCTGGTATATACAATACTCAAACATTGTTACTCCGTGATAAAGATAGTGTGAATTCCAAACTTGGGTCCTGTTTTTGTCCATCTGTAACCAAAATTTGCAAACATGCCAGAAAAGAACCACAAATGAATTGTGGTTGCCAAACCCTCTGGGGAGACACGGGCACTTCCCCTCTAGATGAAATGACCCACAACTTATCCATGGGTCATACAAAAATCCATAAGTAAGACCCCCAAAACTAATCCTCAAATTACACGTGAGGTCGATGTATATATGAGGAGATACAGTACTCTGTTTCCATCTTTTTCTTTACAAAAAAGATACTTCCCTTCAATTCTAGAGAGATGTCTTTTCTATTTTTAAAAAAGTTTGCAGGCAGAGTACATCTTTAAGTGAAGCAAAGGGACGTCACGTACAACAAAGGCAAGGAAATGAGCCTTCATACCAAATCCATTATGTTCTACCAGTCAAGCCACATAGGACTTTACATAACTCATTGCTCATGTGTGCTGCCCAGAGTGCACACTGAGAACAGATGAGTCATTTTAAAATAGCTTTAGAAGCAAGGAAAAAAACAGGGTTTTGCATAATTGCTTTTTAGTACCTTCCTCAGTTTGTGACAGACACACTGAAGTGCCCTATACTTCAGAGTCTACCTTACAACTGGGGAAAAATGCAGTCTAGTGACCTAAATGAGGAAGGTGCTGATCCAAACTGACCAACCCAAGAGTAGAAAGCTACCTTCTCATCACAGAAGGGATCTGGAAGTACTCTCTGTAGAAAGAAAGGTGCCAGGGATGGATTTTGGCAGATTTTCCTTTCATCTTGCACCATCTCTTATGCTAATCTTAAGGGTTCCCCAGCCTTCTGGAAGAGCTTTATCACAGGGCATAGGCGGCTGAATCAAGAAGAGAAAAAGACCAAGGACTTCATCACACTAGAGAATGAATCCACTTTAAATCCGGTTTCTGCCTCCTGCAGAATTCTGGGTTTTGTAGTTTTGGGAGGAGGCTTTAACAGTCTCACTAAACTACAAACCCCAGAATTCTGCAGGAGGCAGAAACCGGATTTAAAGTGGATTCGTTCTCTCGTGTGATGAAGTAGTAAGACTGCTTTCCCATCCCATTTCTGAAGGAAAGGAAGAAATCCACTAATCATTAAACACCCACAGCAGTAATTAACAATCCAAAATGCACTTGGTTGTCATGCAAAGCCAGGTAAAATCCAGTCTTTCTGTCTTAATAGAGGGACGGGCAAGTGGAAGATAGTGGGAAAGTTGTTATTGCATGTGCTCCAATGTGGACTCTTGAACTAATTTCAGGAGCAAACAGTTTCTTGAGTTGGGCAAAACGTATCCACCTTGGGCAATACGTGCATATGTATCACTTTCCCTAGTATTATCTACTGCTGTTCTGGTTCATCTAGTCTTCAAATTTTAAATACCCTAAGGGCACCAGATCCTGCCTGATCTTGGAAGCTTCGCACGATCAGCCCTGGTTAGTACTTGAAATGGAAACCACGATGGAAAACCAGGTGGTGTAGGCTATATTTCAGATGAAAAAAAAATGGCAAAACTACATCTCAATATTCTTTTGGTAAGAAAATCCTATGACATTTTTGGGGTCACCATAAGCTGGCAGATATCTTGAAGGGAGAAACACACAATGCTTAATTTTCACCTTGCCTGATTCTGTTTCCTTCCTCATCATCCTGCTTTGCCCTGTCTTTCCTAAAAGAAAAAGGTGGTAGTGAGGGCAGATTGGTGGTGTCCTGCTTGTGTAAGTTGTGCAATTTAGGATATCCCAGCAGTATTGTTTGGAGTCCCAGGATATCAGCTTTAAGACAATTTGCCACAACCCACAAAGTATTGTATAAACTGTTGGATTCAGATAAAGATCTTCCTTATCTGCCCCTGAAAATGCAATTGCTGGGGTTGGGGGAAGTTTCTGGAATAGGATGTAATGTACCAATAGAGGATCTGTTGCAGGAGCTTACAATCTAGTCATGCAAGGAGAAGAATTAGAGACACACAAAGAGTGAATGTGCTAAATAGCATTTTGCATTTAAATTCCAATGAAGCCCAGTCAGTCCTGCTGAGATTTATATTCCAAACAATACGTAAAAAGGGCTTACAGACACTGTGTACATTGTGGTAAGAGAGCATAAAGCTGAGGTTGAGCCTCAAGGTAACAGATGTATGCCACCGCAAGCAAAGCTAAACAAATTAAAGCCCTCTAACAAAGCAGCAAAGTTCCTTTGTTTAAAAACGTAGTGCATTAAATCTGGTGTTTGTAATGACTTTCACACGCTCGGTATTGTTTCTTAAATAAACAGATGATAAATGCACTTTTCCAAACAACAGGAAACTATTATCCTTTCTGAAAGGCTAGAATTGTCACTGAGATAGAGCCAAAACATTTCTTTGATCAATATCTGTTTCGGTTACATGACCCCATATCGGTTAAAACACAGAATACCAAGAAACATCAGAATAAAAGTATAGTATGACTCCAATACCTGCACACCATAGATTATGTCCCGTCAAGGCATTTTCTATGGCTCCTTCCACACAGCTAAATAAAATCCCACATTATCTATGTTGAACTGGGATATATGGCAGTGTGGACTCAGATAATCCAGTTCAAAGCAGATATTGTGGGATTTTGTGCTTGATATTCTGGGTTATATGGCTGTATGGCAAAGGCCTACGTCTCCCGGTGCAACTCTAAGGTATCTGTGGATCAGAATTCCTCATTTCAATAGGGTCTCTATTATCCAGTTTTGCATATCTACATGTAGACCGGGAACATATCCCCCTGATGATATAGGGATCGTATATCAAAGCTTCATAGGGCCCTTCCACAGAGCCCTATATCCCAGAATATCAAGGCAAAAAATCCCACAATATCTGCTTTGAGCTGGGTTATCCGAGTCCACACTCAGATAATGTGGGATTTTCTGCCTTGATATCCTGAGATATAGGGCTCTGTGGAAAAGCCCACAGTCTCCACTTTCCATAAAACCAATCTATGTTTAATGTTTATGGAGTGTCCAGTTTCATTCAAGTTTCAAATGCTGCAGCTCTATTAAGGGCTACACCCTTAACATATGTGCAATTTGGGGAAGATGCTTGCCATATGGTATCTTATGCTATGATTAGTCCAGAAGGAAGGCCATCAGTGACAGTGGACCTAAGTCTCAAATTTGTCCATTCACCAGAGTAGACATATGAGGTGAATCTGCATAATGGTTGATTTTTCATAATGAACGAATAATGGAGCTTTGCATATTTTGATGTACAAAAATAGGAAAATACTGTCTCCTGGATACAAATTGGGGGGGGGGGGTGTCAAGCATAAACCTTGGATTGAACAAATAAGAGTTGGGAAGCTGTTCATATATGCAAGATATGATAGCTCAGGGTCAGCTGTACTTCCTAGTGCATACATTTTCCGATTTCTCTCTAAATTTACTAGTTTTAGCATCTGGGAGGAGAAAGCTATCATTATACCTGCTAAATTTATCATCTCCTTTGACAGCCCATTTTCTTTTTATTCTGCAGAGAGATGATGTGTGCCATCTTTCCTCTACCACCACATTCAGCTGCAGAGAATTATTTGTTACATATATCTGGCAAAGAATTTTTTAAAAACTACATTAAAGGGTAGCAATATATAGCATTATGTTTGGACTGTGTATGATCTTTTACCAATATGACCTTCATCAGAGCCTGCCATAGATGTGGGTGAAACATCAGGAGAGAATGCTTCTGGAACATGGCCAAACAGTCCAGAGAACTCACAGCAATCCAGTGATTCCGGCCATGAAAGCCTTCAACAACACATTAAATACAACATACTTTCTTTTTTAACTTTACTAAAGCATTTACAATCATGATGTCTATCTCTACTACCAGCTCAACTGCACTACCCCACCACTTTCTGATAGAATAAATGCAAAATATTTCTATACTATCAATTGTTCGGGTTCATTTTCAAAGTGGAATAACCATTATGTTGCTTCGGTGTCAGGAGGGGTCTAGAAAGTCTACCAACTAATATCATGTCAAAAGTTCTCAGCTTTATTTGGAGCTGT
Source organism: Anolis sagrei (assembly GCF_037176765.1). Lineage (NCBI taxonomy): Eukaryota > Metazoa > Chordata > Lepidosauria > Squamata > Anolidae > Anolis > Anolis sagrei. The sequence goes on from NC_090022.1 coordinate 143,258,946, forward strand.
TATATAAAAATGGCCATCCAGTCCAACCCCCCCCTGCCAAGATGCAAGAATATTGCATTCAAATCACCCCTGACAGATGGCCATCCAGCCTCTGTTTAAAAGCTTCCAAAGAAGGAGCCTCCACCACACTCCGGGACAGAGTGTTCCACTGCTGAACGGCTCTCACAGTCAGGAAGTTCTTTCTCGTGTTCAGGTGGAATCTCCTTTCCTGTAGTTTGAAGCCATTGTTCCGCGTCCTAGTCTCCAAGGAAGCAGAAAACAAGCTTGCTCCCTCTTCCGTGACTTCCTCTCACATATTTATACATGGCTATCATATCTCCTCTCAGCCTTCTCTTCTTCAGGCTAAACATGCCCAGCTCCTTAAGCCGCTCCTCATAGGGCTTGTCCTGGCTGAAAACATTCTGGTCTAAGCAGGCTCCTCAAAATAGAAAATGTGTACAAAAACAATCATACATACCACAGTGCCATACTTATCACCTATCTCTGTACTGAAATCTACATTTTAATAATGCTATTCTCAATTCATGAACCAATAGTTTTACATTTTTGTATCCAAAGGAGTATTTTCAAGACCTAATTCAAAATCAGAATGTAGTAGGGGGCAAAAGAAAACAACTGATATTTCAGCATATCTGATGTTAAAATTTCAGAGACAATGCTTGTGAACAGCAGCCAATCATGCTCATCTATCTATCCATCCATCCATCCATCTATCTATCTATCTGAGATGTATTTCTCAACAACTGAAAAAGTAATACTGGGAAAGAGAAATCTCTTTTTCTCTGAGATATTAGCCACACAATACAAATCAAACATTTGTATTAGTATCTTGGTCTGAACAAATACATATGTGGTCAAAAATGACTCGGTTGAGCAGGATCCTATTTCTGTCTCCCTTAGAGATGATTTCCGAATTGCTTTTACTTTTTTCCTCTGCCTCTCTTTCTCCAGTTCTACATCATAAAAAATGCCAAAACAAGCCCAGGAATTCTGTCTTATTGCAGCGCCAGTCCTGTCGTTCAGAAGGGAAAAAAAAGAGAGAGACTGGGAAATATACTGAAACATGAAAGAGAAGCTGACTCCAACCAAGATGACTATGACAAACGCCGGATACATGAACTTTCGCCTAGTTCTACAAACCTCATCTTCCGCAGTGATCTATTTCCTTTGTAAAAACAAAGCAGTGTGACCTTTGTCTGTCAACAGATGCCTAGTTGCTTTTCTCAGCACTCAAAAGAGAAAAGCCACAGCATCTAGTTTGCTACATATAGTATATTTGGTTCTCTGTATCTATGGACTGTGTATCCCCATATTCATCCACCCAAGGCTTCAAGATATTCTCCCACACCCACATTCCCAAAAGCAATCTTTGTTTTGCCATTTTATACATTTTGTATATAATGGGACTTGAGCATCCATGGTGTAAGGGAGTGGTTCTCAACCTGTAGGTCCCCAGGTGCTTTGGCCTACAACTCCCAGAAATCCCAGCCAGTTTACCAGCTGTTAGGATTTTTAGGAGTTGGAAGGCCAAAACATCTGGGAACCCACAGGTTGAGAACTACTGGATTAAGTTTTGTTGTTGTTTATTCGTTTAGTCGCTTCTGACTCTTTGTAACCTCATGGACTAGCCCACGCCAGAGCTCCCTGTCGGCTGTCACCACCCCCAGCTACTTCAAAGTCAAGCCAGTCATTTCAAGGATGCTATCCATCTATCTTGCCCTTGGTCAGCCCCTCTTCCTTTATCCTTCCATTTTTGCCAGCATCATTGTCTTTTCTAAGCTTTTCTGTCTTCTCATGATGTGGCCAAAGTACTTCATCTTTGCCTCTACTATCCTTCCCTCTAATGAGCAGTCAGGCTTTATTTCTTGAAGTATGGACTGGTTGGATCTTCTGGCGGTCCAAGGCCCTCTCAGAACTTTCCTCCAACACCACAGTTCAAAAGCATCTATCTTCCTTCGCTCAGCCTTCCCTATGGTCCAGCTCTCACATCCGTAGGTGACTATGGGGAATACCATGGCTTTGACTATGTGGATCTTCGTTGCCAGTGTGATGTCTCTGCTCTTCACTATTTTATTGAGATTGGTTATTGCTTTCCTTCCAAGAAGTAAGCACCTCCAGATTAAGGTATATAATACTATATAAAAAAACCAGTGCAATAATAATGATGTGTAATAACAGATGTCCATATTCTTTGTAATCCCCACTGCCTTGGTTTTCATTCTCAAAACATGTATATCAACAATGAAAACTTGGGGTGCCTCTAAGCCAGGGGTCCCCAAACTATGGCCCGCAGGCCAGATGCAGCCTTTCAAGGTCATTTACTTGGTCCCTGCCCTGAACTGTAGAGTCGTTCTAAATATGAAAGGGCTTGAAGGCACACAACAATTACAATCCTAATTAACTTAACTGTCTCATTAGCCAAAAGCAGGCTCGCACTTGCCATTGAAATACTGGTAAGTTTATGTTGCTTAAAATTGTCCTTCATTTTAAATATTGTATTGTTCTTTCATGGATTTTTTAAAATTACAAATAAGATATGTACAATGTGCATAAGAATTCATTAATTTTTTTTTCAAACTATAGTCCACCCCACCCTCCAACAATCTGAGGGGCTGTAATCCAGCCCACTGTTTAAAAAGCTAGAGGAATAAATGCTGTAGAATAAGTGCAGTATGACACACTTTTAACTGCTATGGCTCAATGCTATGGAATCATGGGAGTTGTGGTTTTGTAAAATTCTTTAGCCTTCTCTGCCAAAGAGTGCTGGTGCCTCACCAAACTACAAATCCCATGATTCCACAGCACTGAGCCACAGCAGTTAAAGAGGTAAAGTAAAGTAAAGGTTTCCCCTTGTCTTTAAGTCTAGTTGTGCCCAACTCTGGGGGGTGATGCTCACCTCCATTTCTAAGCCGAAGATCCGGCATTGTCCATAGATGCCTTCTAGGTCATGTGGCCGGCATGACTGCATGGAGAGATGTTACCTTCCCGCTGAAGCAGTACCTATTGATCTACTCTCATTTGCATGTTTTCAAACTGCTAGGTTGGCAGAAGCTGAGGCTAATATTGGGAGCTCACCCTACTCCTCAGATTCGAACTGCCAATCTTTTGGTCAGCAAATTCAGCAGCTCAGCGGTTTAACCTGCTGCACCACTGGGGGTTCCAAAGTGGTATCAAACTGCATTAATTCTCCAGTGGAGATGAACCCTTACTTTGGTCCTCCCCTATCACAAAACACCTAGAGCAGAGTTTTTCAGCTAGAGTGGTGTAGAAACCTAAAAATCACTAGTGATTATGGGGAAAAAACATATTCCTGAGCTATAAAAACAATAATTTAAATATAAGGGTTCTCTAAAACCTGACTCCTTTAGGGTAAAAAGGTTAAGAAAGACTGGTGAAGAAAGATAAGGAAAAAGCAGAAATGCAAGAAGACTTAGAAAGCATCAATAGCATGATATCAATGCAAGGAGTTGAATTTCAAGTGCCTTTCTGAGAAAACAACACAGGCGTTGAGTGTTTGACTTCCTCAGTTCATTACTAACATTTCAGGAAGAAAGGCAACGAGGAAATTATGGATAATCTAAGACTGTGGAGGATTAGAGAAGATTTGTGACAGGTGAGAGACAAAAATCTGTGGGCAGACCTATTCTGAATGTGATTGCAAGCGCCTGGAGCCTGCAATGCTCTAGTAGAAAGAGGAGCGGAAACAAATATTCTCTAGATAAAAGGATTTGCTCCCAAGGGTTCACTTCAATTCAAGACGCAGATCTTCACATTCCTCTGCCTCACAAGGAGGAACAAAATACTTCCTCACCATTGTCTCTACAGCACACAAATACAAAATACAGTAGAGTCTCGCTTATTCAACCTTCGCTCATCCAACGTTCTGTATTATCCAATGCAGTCTGCCTCCTGCCCAAATCCACAGCAGTTTCAATACATTGCAATGTTTTGGTGCTAAATTCGTAAATACAGTAATTACTACATAACGTTACCATGTATTGAACTGCTTTTTCTGTCGATTTGTTGTAAAACATGATGTTTTGGTGCTTAATTTGTCAAACCATAATGTAATTTGATGTTTAATATGATTTTCCTTATTCCCTTCTTATTATATAACATTTTCGCTTATCCAATGTTCTGCATGCCCATTTACATTGGATAAGAGACTCTACTGTACAAACAGGGCCCAAGTTACAAACATCCAACTCACATATGGCTCCGAGTCACAAACAGGGATGAGACAAGAGGAAGTGAGAGGAAATCTAACCTCTAGGAAGGGAGACTGACTCCTGGAAGAGCTCCTCATGAAAAGGTGTCACCACTGACGCTTTATCACCAATCCTTGCTTCCATGACAACCCAAAATTGTCAAAATCCAATTGTCACAGGGACAGAAAGTGAGGTGAAAATATCTAAACAAGGGCACAGACAGCAAAACAAACACCACAGTGGTGTTCACCTTTCCTTATGCTATCCAAAGCATATGTGTAGGTATACATGTGTATATAATAATAATAATAATAATAATAATAATAATAATAATAATAATGCTTTATTTGTACCCCGCTATCATCTCCCCAAGGGACTCGGTGCGGCTTACATGAGGCCAAGCCTGCAGTTCATCAATAAAACGAAGGCAGTAACAAAATAATCAATAAAAACAGTAAAATAAATCTCAAAACAAAAATAAACAATAAACACTAACAATGAACAATAACATACTAGCATTTAAAAAAATTATGGCTGGGCCAAATGTAATAATTTAAAAATAATGCTGGGCATGAACAAGGTAGGGTATAACTAGGATAGGGCTTTCAAAGAAAGATGAGGGCACGCAGGCGATCCTAAATCAATGTTAAAGTGCATTTGAGGACATATTGCTAAGAGTTTTCCCTATTCTGGGAAGCACACTGGAACAACCACGTTTTCAGGCTCCTCCTAAAGACTGCCAGCGTTGGGGCATGTCTGATGTCCTTAGGGAGTGAATTCCAGAGTCGGGGGCCACCACTAAAAAGGCCCTTTCTCTTGTCCCCACCAATCACACCTACGAAGGAGGTGGGAGCACGAGCAAGGCCTCTCCAGATGATCGAATACACACACACACACGTTTGAATGGAATTATGTTTAGAAAAATGTACCTGTTCCAACTTAGGTACAAATTGAACTTAAGAACAAACCTGCAGAACCTATCTTGTTACACCAGGGACTGCTTGTATCTCTGCTCATTCATCAAACGCTTCATATATTGGGAAATCTTTCCAGGAAATAGTTTATGGAAGAGTAGGCCCCTTCCACACAGCTGAAGAAATTCCCACATTTTCTGCCTTGAATTAGGATATATGGCAGTTTGGACTCAGATAATCCAGTTCAAAGCAGATATTGTGGGATTTTCTGCCCTGATATCCTGGGTTATATGACTGTGTGGAAGGGCCCCTAGAAAGAACCTCAAGGTCACTGCTGTTTGAGCCTGGAAGAAGTTCTCAATGCTCAAAGAGAAAACGACTTAAATTATATTATTTCGACCCCCAAATCTTCATATTAAAGTCTCGGGTCACACTGTGTAACACACTGGAATTAAAATTCCCCATCTTTCTTTACTATAATAGCGGCAATCATAAATTCAATCTATATTTACCTGTAAAAAAAAACCCAATGGAATATCATTACTCATTCGTATACTTTAAGCATTGTGTCCAACTGTATTTCTGTAACTCTTAAGTAAAAGAAGGGGAAACTATTTTACCAACACAGCTGCCACATAAAACCTTTAGATAAAATCAAATATGGTAACAACCAGAATAAAGTCCACCAGGGGAAAAAAGAGCTGGGGAAAGATTCCTATTCATAAACACGGCTGTAGAATTCCTTGCCTCTTTCCAAGTTTCAGCATGAAATTACACATCTCCCCTTTCCTTTCCGGTTTTAAAGAAACATCCCCAAACTTCTGCTTAGACTTATGTATACGCAGCTGTGGCTTTAGATCACCTTTGAAACATAACCCAAAAAACCTGGAGGAACCTTTAAAATAATTTTCAGGTTTTGGGGATTGTAATGTATTATTGTTTTCATGTTGATGTCTTTTATTTTATGTATGGCATCTTGGTGTGCTATTTTGTAAGGTGGAAGATGGTGGCAGGGTATAAAGTTTATTATCATTATTATAATTATATATTAAAATTGCATAAAATTATAATATCTACAATTCAAAAAGTGTATTATTTTTTCCAAATCACAACCTTTTGTGAAACCTGAGCTGCAAAACCCTGCTTTAGATCGTTACCAATATAGAGAAGAAGAAGGAAAAAGAAACATTGGCACCTTCAATGTGAACGCTCTGACTCTCCAGGATATATCTATATGAGGCAAAGCATTTTGGAAGGATTTATTGGGAGTCAGCCAAGACCCCTGTGCCTCATGGGTTTCCAAATATGGGATTCACAGAAACTGGACACATATCCTTTTATTGAGATCAGCCAACAACTCTTACTTATGTGTACATACACACTTTACATACCAATTTTTCTGCCTGCCTGCCTGCCTATGATGTATTTCTCAATTACTGAAGTGGTAATACTGGGAAAGAGAAATCTATTACACTCTAGTATAATTAATCTTAAATAACAGATCCTCGCCCCCGCACCTCAACACTCACTTTGCACTATATTCCATTTATGCCATTATTATTACCGATATTAAAATCTATTACAAGATGCAAGCTCCATAATTCTGGAAACCCCTTGTCACCCCCTCCCACTTTGCAAACCACAAATGCTAAGTAAAGCAGATCAGAATTTGAAACATGCATTGAGAGTGGGAGAAGGAAAAGAAAAATCTAGTTTTACAATACTCCTCTGCTCCACTGATTAGATCCACTATGGAAAGAGGAGACTTACAGACCATGTTTAGAAAAATGTACCTGTTCCAACTTAGGTACAAATTGAACTTAAGAACAAACCTACAGAACTTAAGAACAAACCTACAGAGGAGACTTGCATTACAGACCACTCGAGAGACTACACCAGTGGTTCTCAACCTGTGGGTCCCCAGATGTTTTACCAGCCAGTTTACCAGATTTTAGGATTTCTGGGAGTTGAAGGCCAAAACATCTGGGGACCCACAGGTTGAGAATCACTGGCCTACAGGAAAGGAGGAAGATAAATATGAAGGTTGGGTCAGCCCTCCAGGTGTTTTGGACTTCAACTCCCACACAGCCTACTGGCTGTTAGAAATTGTGGGAGCTGAAGTCCAAAACACCTGGAGGGCTGATCCAACCTTCATATTTATCTTCCTCCTTTCTACTGGCTGTTAGAAATCGTGGGAGTTGAAGTCCAAAACATCTGGAGGGCTGAAGTTTGCCCATGCCTGGGTTAGGTAAACTCAAACAGAGAAGCCAGGGCCCTGAGTCTGCAAGACCTGAGCAGGGCTGTTGAAGACGGTGACTTGGAGAGCATCTACACTGTTGAATTATTGTAGTGTGACATCAGTTTAACTCCCATGGCTCAATGCAATGGCGTTCTGGGACTTGTAGTTTAGAGAGCTGCCAGCCCTCTTTGGGCTGGCAGAGAAGGCTGAAGATCTTGTAAAACAATAACCCAGAGGATCCCATAGCATTGACCCTTAGCAGCTAATTCAAGAGTTTAGGCACATTAATTCAATAGTGTCGCTGCACACTAGAAGGTCTCTCATTTGTGTGGTCACCTAAGTCAAAACTGTCTTGAAGGCGCTTTGTGTCAATCATGAGATTTAGGATTTTTTTTGGGGGGGGGGGTCAAATTTGAAAAAAACACACACACACAACCACATATAGATTTCTTTCCTAATTTCAATCAGTCCCATCCCAAACCCTAGTCTGACAGACGTTTTGGACTTCAACTCCCAGAAGCTTTGGCTGATCTTGGATACTGAGAGCTGAGGTCCAAAAACACTTGGAAGACCAGAGTTTGGGAAATGCAGGCCCACTTCCCAAGTGTCTAGGGGTCCTTCCACACAGCCCTATATCTTAGAATATCAAAGCAGAAAATCCCACATTATCTGCTTCAAAATGGTTTATCTGAGTCCACACTGCCATATATTCCAGTTGAAAGCAGATAATGTGGGGTTTTATTCAGCTGTGTGGAAGGGGCCCAGGACTCTGTGACGTATTAGGGAATAATGCAAGCAGATCCAAGTAAGGCCTTTTGCAGCTGACAGATGGTAATTTTGTCTGCGCGATTGTTTTTAAGTACAAGCCAAGGTCTTTAGGCACTGCACCCAGAGTGCCAGTTACCACTGGGACCACCTTGACTGAGTCTTTATTATTGTTTTACTGACACACAAACACAGCATGATACAGCAAATGAGATATATATGCTGGATTTCGTACCACAAAATCACAAGTCGAACACTTCCCAAGCGTTTAGGACTGTGTGATATTATTATTATTATTATTATTATTATTATTATTATTAGAAACACAAGATGAGTCCACAGCAGACAAGATCACTGTGTGGGCTGTTGTATTGGATCACATGTCGGACACTTCCCAAGTGTCTAGGACTGTGTGATGTATAGGCGAATAATGCATGCAGATCCGAGTAGGGTGGCCTTCTGCAGCTGGCAGATGGTAATTTTGTCAGCGCTGGTTGTGATTAAGTGCAGGCCAAGGTTTTTAGGCACTGCACCCAGTGTGCCGATCACCACTGGGACCACCTTTACTGGCTTATTACTACTACTACTACTACTACTATTATTATTATTATTATTATTGCTGGCCTGTGTTTGAACACAGCACATGCAATGGCCAAGCAAGGCAGGGGTGGGGGCCAGTATTAGGAAGTCACCTCCATCCTGGAAAAAAAAAGGCATTGTTTCCAGGCTTCCCTGGCAACCTGGGAGGCAGCGAGCTGCACTAGGGAGAGAATGCAGCCTGCCTGTCACCGCGTTGCCTGCCATGGCTGGAAGGATGCTCTGGGATCCTGGGAGATGTAGTTTGGCAGAGCCTTCGGTGCCGGTGCCTAACCAAACTCCACCTCCCATGATCGCCCAAGCTGCATCCATGCTGCTGCTGCTACAGAGCGGCCAGGCAAAGGGATTCCCCGGCCGGAGAGACAAAGGAAGGGGCCTGCCAGTGCCGGTGCCTCCCCTCCCTCCCTCCCTGGTTCCCTCCCTGGCTGGCTCACCTGCGGAATCTCTCCTGGAGGCGCCGCATGGGTCAGCCGGGCCTGCCTTTCGGGGAGCCGGGGGTCGGCAGGGGGGGCTCCTGGCGGCTCCGGAGGCGGCGAGGGACGGGGTCCGGGCCCTCATTGGCTCGCCAGCCCCCAGCCCAGCACGCCCGCCAGGCCCCAGGCGCCCCGAAGAGGAGGAAGAGGGCGAGACAGAGAAGGAGGAGGAGGACCCGCTCGCAATGGGGTTCCCGCTCTCGCTCTCTCTCGGCTCTGCTCCTGGCTCCTGGCTTCTGGCCCGCCCCCCAAATGGGTGTCACTCCAGGCTGGCCGTGCGAGGAGGAGGAGGATGAGAAGAAGACCCGCCTCCCGCGGAGGGAGGGAGGGGGAAGGAGGAAAGAGAGAGGAAGGAGGGAGGGAGGGAAGAAGAGAGAAAAGGAGGGAAGGGAGAGGAGGGAGGAGAGGAAGGGAAGGAAGGGGGAGGAAAGAGAGAAGGGAAGAAAGGGAAGGAGGCATGGGAAAAAAGAAGACGAAGTCAGGAAAGGGATTGAGGAAAGGAGAGAGGAAGGGGGAGGAGAGGAAGGCAAGGCAGGAAGAGAGAAAAGAAGAGGAAGGAAGGAAAGGGAGTTGAAGGAAGAAGGAGGAGGAAGGAGAGTGGGAAGGAGAGTGGGAAGGAAAGGAAACAAGAGGGGAGGAGAAAGGGAAAAGGGAAGGTAGCAAAGGGAAGAGAGGAAGGAAAGGGAGGGAAGAGGAAGGAAGGAAAGCGAAGGGGAGAAGAAAGAAAAACAGTAGAAGAGGGAGGAAAGAGAAGGGAGGAAAGGGAAAAGAGAAGAAGAAGTCAGTAAGGAAAGGGATTGAGGAAAGGAGAGAGGAAGGGGGAGGAGAGGAAGGCAAGGAAGGAAGAGAGAAAAGAAGAGGAAGGAAGGAAAGGGAGTTGAAGGAACAAGGAGAAAGGGAGGAAGGAAGGGAGGAAAGAGAAGAGGAGGAAGGAAAGAAGAGGGGAGGGGGAAGGGAAAATGGAAGGTAGAAAAGGGAAGAGAGGAAGGAAAGAGAGGGAAGGAAGAGAAAGGAAGGAAAGAGAAGGGGAGAAGAAAGAAAAACAGGAAGGGAGGAAGGAAAGGGGGAAGAAAGGGAAAAGACAAGAGGGACGAAGGAAGGAAAGAAAGAAAGAAAGGGATTGAGGAAAGGAGAGAGAGAAGAAAGAAGGGGAAGGAGGGAGAAAAGGGATGAGAGGAAGGCAAGGCAAGAAGAGAGAAAGGAAGAGGAAAAAAGGGAATTGAAGGAAAAAGAGAAGAGGGAGGGAGGGAAGGAGAGTGAGAAGGAAGGAAAGGGAGGGAAAAGAAGAGGGAGGGAAGAAGACAGAGAGAAAGGAAGGAAAGAGAAAATGAGGGGAGGTAGAAGAGGGAAAAGGAGAGGTAGTGAAGGGAGGATAACAAGGCAAGGAAGAAAAGAAAGAAAGGGAGGGAAGGAAGGAAGGAAGGAAAGAGAAGGAGAGGGAAGAAGGAAGGAAAAAGAAAAAAGGTAGGGATGGAGAGAGGGAAGGATTGAAGGAAGGAGAAAGGGAGAGGGGAAGGAAGGAGAGAGACGAAGAAAGAAACACACATACATACCCTTTGGATATTGGGCCTGTGGCGACCCCATGAATTTCACAGGGTGTTTTTGGGAAAGGAAGACTCTCCACTGTAGAATGAAAGCAGTTTAACATCATTTTGAACTGCCAGCATGCAATGCTGTTGAGAGCCATAGTTTGAGAGGCACTAGCACTGGCAGAAAAGGCTTAAAAGCCTTGTAAAACTATAACTCTCATGGTTCTATAGCAATGGCAGTTAATTTGGTGTCAAACTGCATTAATTCTACAGTGTAGATGCACCTATTGTTGATCTGAAAGAGCACCCCTTTGGAAAATGTTATTTATCAGAAACGTGCATTAAAATACTAGTAAATGTTGAGATGGATCCAACGGTTCCTCTTTCTTTGATGGAAGGACGCTTTGGATTAGGCCGTGATCTGTGGAAGCATTTGAATTCTTCGTTGAGTTACATGTTCTATATTGTCAAGAGTGGCCTTGTGTTGTCACTGTTGTGCTCTTCTGTGACATCTCCTTGTGACAGCTGAGAATAACAGTCTTGGTTGCTCAGGTTGGTTTCTTTTTCCTTATGGAGAAGTGCTCTGTTTAATAGGGCAAAGTGCACATCCTAGAAGAGCCTAGCCATGCTGGCAAGCCGACAAAAATGCCATCATATGATAAGAGAATGGAGGAAAGAAAACAGCTCTCTGCTTGGCTTTTCTTATAAATCAAACTGAAAAGTATACCCATAACACTCAAAACATTCATTTTAGTTTGAAGAAAGCAACTAAAAAAGGAGGGGAGATCAGCGTAGGAATTAAATTCGTTTTTTCATTTTAAAAGCAGAAAATGATGTGTTGGAATAACTACATAAAAGAGTTCTACCAAAGAGGGATTGAAACCAGCTTGCACCACATTTGGAAAGTCACAGCTCATCTTGTCCTATTATGTTATGTTGAATGAATTGGGCTGACAGCTTGATCCCACGGATTTGATGCCTCCAAAAGCGTATTGTGGCACTGGCAACTGAAGCATGCCAACTAAACGCTGATTCAAGCATTATGTGTGTGTGTGTGTGTTTTATTGATGTCCTGAAACCGAGGTATCCATCAAAATTATAATGGGAATACATGAATCATGGCCATGCAGGTACACTATTAGTAAGAGGCAGAATCAGACATGCGAGTCTCTCCACAAAATAGCATCTCTGTATCATCCTAATAAAATGACTTGGAGTGCATCTACATTGTAGAATTAATGCAGTTTGATGCCACTTTAACTTCCATGGCTCACTGCTGTGGAACCATGGCTCCGCTTGCCCATAATATAGGGACCGGCCCTTATTGGCATTGCTAGCCATTATTCCCTTGAGATAATGTCATGCCCTAGCCCATTTTCCGTTGTTAGAACTAAGCAGATCAAGCTTTGTTTTAATTGTGTACCTTTCTTGGCAGCAAAACCAATTGGCTCCTGAACTAGCTTACAGCTACAATCCAAAAAAGTACAGCCTATAATGGGCACACAGAAGTGCTGTGGCAGATTGTTGTAGTCCTTGGCTGTTGACGTGCCAAGCTTTTCTTTCCAGAGGACGAGGTTCAAGATGTTGAAGATAGAAAGTTCACCCACCAATTAAGTGAAAGAATGCTGGCTTAAATGGTTTAGAGGTCACAACCCATAAATGCCAATAATCTTAACTCATTCCTCATTTCAATGGATAAGTCATTTCCTGCAGACTAATTCAACCAGACTAATTCAGCCATAGCAGAACACTTGATGAACCAACTTGGACACAGCATATTATTTGAGAATGCATAAATGCTGGACCACTCTTAACAACCACCATGTCAGACTACAAGCCACTGAAATCGACAATTTCAACAGAAAGGATGAAACCATGAAAACGAACAAAATATGGATACCAGTATTTAAAAACTCTAAAATCAGGACAATAATCAATCAGGGCCAGCGAACACTTCCCAACAAAGGATCCCCCAGGCAGGAAGCAGCCAGGCTTTGAAGCTGCAAGGCCATTCAATGCTAATCAAGGTGGCTAATTACAATATTAATACTTGTTTCAAGCAGACAAGAGTTCTTTCTCCCACCCTGGACATTGTTCCACAGATATATAATGATGATTGTTCCTGATGCTTGTTTTATTATTATTATGTTGCTTATGTTGTTTTTATATTGATTATTGCATTTTGAACTTGTTACGTTTTAACTGTCAACTGGGCTTGGCCCCATGTAATCCCGCTCCGAGACCCTTCAGGGAGATGGAGGCAGGGTATAAAAATAAAGTTGTTGTTGTTGTTGTTGTTATTATTATTATTAGTATTAGTATTATTATATAAACCCCCTTGTCTAGCTTCCAACAGACCTCACAACCTCTGAGGATGCCTGCTATAGATGTGGGTGAAACATCAGGAGAGAATGCTTCTAAAACATGGCCATAGAGACCAGAAAACTCAAGGCAACCAATTTTATTTTGTTTAAGCATATGTTCTAATATTTTACCCCAGATTTTTAAATATTTAAATTACTGTACACTGAATAGCAAAACTAACCCTTTTTTAAAACCTAGAATGGGGTAGATCTTTTCATAACAACTTTGGGTAAGAGCATGGTGCTGTTCTAAACAAACAAAGAACATACCAATATCTATCTGTCTGTCAAAAGAAATCTTTCCCATATATTGTCGAAGGCTTTCATGGCTGGAACCACTGGGTTGTTGTAGGTTTTTTGGGCTATGTGGCCATGTTCTAGAAGCATTCTCTCCTGACGTTTCGCCTGCATCAATGGCAAGCATCCTCAGAGATTGTGAGGTCTCACAACCTCTCAGGATGCTTGCCATAGGTGCAGGTGAAACATGAGGAGAGAATGCTTCTAGAACATGGCCATATATCCCAAAAACCTACAACAACCCAATCTTTTCCATACTAAAAAAAGAAGAAGTAAGATTATGTACACTAGTCAGCATTTGCATGCCACCTTCTTCATTAAATCTATATGGCAGTAGAAGGGAACCTGTAATCTTCCATGTGAGGTTGAAATTCCTATCGGCATCAGCAAGCATAGTCAGTTGTTGGGGATAGTGGGAAATGTGATCAATCAATATCTGGCAGGGCATGGGTTGGCCAGTACTAATATATGAGATTAATCCTCTTCCCCTCATGATAGTGAGTGGGAGGCAGTGGTTGACTTGCCCAAAGTAATTGGGCAAGTCAGCCAATTCCAGCACTTGATATGAGAGCCAGTATGGTGTAGTGCAGCGGTTTTCAACCTGTGGGTCCTAGGGTGTTTTGGCCTATAACTCCTGGAAATCCCAGCCAGTTTACCAGCTATTAGGATTTCTGGGAGTTGAAGGCCAAAACACCTGGGGAGCCAGGGGTTGCGAACCACTGGTGTAGTAGTTTTATCATTGAATTTACCCTTCTTTGCCCAAAAAAGGCTGGTATCTCAGCACACTACAAATTCCAGGATTCCATAGCATTGAGCCCTGAGAGTTGAAGTGATGCCATGCTGCATTAATTCTCCAATGCAGATGCACCATAGTGTGTCAGGAGGCCAGGGCTTGAATCCTTGCTTGGCATTCGAAAACTACTGGGTCACTGTCTTGAATTCTGACATTGGGCAAATCACACTCTTTCGGTCTCAGAGGAAAACAATGGCAAGCTTTCCTTGACTATATCTTGCCAAAAAAAAAAAGCTCTGAAGGGCCATCAACACAACTATGTTGGCTGAGTGGTAGCAAATCCAGATGAATGTTGTGTGAAATTACTGAATTGCTATTTAAAATACCTGTCCTCTTTATAGCAGAGAAGTTTCCAAAACTGAGTTGTTGTAGGTTTTTTCAGGCTATATGGCCATGGTCTAGAGGCATTCTCTCCTGACGTTTCGCCTGCATCTATGGCAAGCATCCTCAGAGGTAGTGAGGTGACCTCACTACCTCTGAGAATGCTTGCCATAGATGCAGGTGAAACATCAGGAGAGAATGCCTCTAGACCATGGCCATATAGCCTGAAAAAACCTACAACAACCCAGTGATTCCGGCCATGAAACAATACCATTTCCAAAACATTTCCTCATAATTCGGTGTTCTAATAGAAACACCCAAGGATGAATTTAGGACATAGACTCAAAATGTGCATGCCCTTTGGACATTTTTAAAAGGAAAAAAAACACATCACTGCCATTATTTATTTTTGTTGTACATCAAAGATTTTTGTTCCAGCCTTGTTTTTTCCACAAGCTTCTCAGTCACATTGAATTATATATGTGTATATTTTATATTGTGAGACAAAGATCCAGTGGAGTGACAGGCTTGTCTAAAACAGGGCCAGACACAAGGGATTTATAGTCATTCCAACAGCTGCCTTTCCATCTTTATTTTATAACCATAGCAAGGCCTTCACAACACAGACTGTTCCGGCCAAATGACAGGAAGATCAAGCAAGAGGAAAAAGCAAGAAGTGCTGCAATCTATTTTCCATGTTAAATCTGAAAGGTATCAGTGCAAGGAGTGAGTACAGGTCTCTAAACAAAAGCTCCTGAGAGCAAAACAGGTTTATATATATTTCATGCAAGAGCCCCAGTGAGACTGTGCAATAGCAATTAGAGCGATAAACATTCCACAATGAAAATACCGGTTTGGCACCCACATGCAACTACAGTAGTGCTATAATCAAATAGAAGACTCCGCAAGCAGAAGAAGAAGAATGGAAACCAAATGTCACGGGCAGGGTAACCTTATGTCATCATAGGTCCTTCTTGGTGGCCGTCCGTAGACTCCAGAACTACCTTTTCAGTGAGGTTAGCATGACCCTCTGTTTGCTGCCCTTGATTCAGCAGGTAAAGAGAATTATTATTATTATTATTATTATTATTATTATTACTATTATTATTATTATTATTATTATTATTATTATTATTATTATCCTCAGCTGCTGCAAGAAATTTGCACAGACGGACTGCAAGCAGAGGCACAACTCTGTGGCCCAAATGATTCGTTGGAACTTATGTCACATTGGAAACAATAAACATTGACAAAATCACAATCTGTCAACTGCAAAAGGCCACCTAACTTGGATCTGTGTGCATCATTTGAAAATACATCACACAGTCCTAAACGCTTGGGAAGTGTTTGACTTGTGATTTTGTGATACGAAATCCAGCATATATATCCCGTTTGCTGTGACATACTGTGTTTTTATGTCAGTAAAATAACAATAAGAACAACAACAACAACAACTCTGGCACAAGCTAGTAAAGGTAGTCCCAGTGATGATCGGCACACTGGGTGCCGTGCCTAAAGACTCTGGTCTGCACTTAAAAACAATTGGCGCTGACAAAGCTACCATCTGTCAGCTGCAAAAGGCCACCCAACCAGATCTGCATGTATTATTCGCCGATACATCACACAGTCCTAGACACTTGGGAAGTGTCCGACGTATGATCCAATACAAAAGCCAGCACAGTGATCTTGTTTTCTGTGTACTAATCTTGTTATATATCAAATAATAATAGTAATGATAGTTTTATTTCTTACCCGAGTCTCCTCGTGGCTCAAGACGAGTTACAGCATAGTTAAAACACATAAACATTGTAAAAATTCTATAAACACACATATTAAATGTATATGTATAAAAGATACATATTAGAACATATTTCCATAAAATACATATTAAAACACATGGAACAGAGATTGACTCACAGGGCATGAGTTTAACATTCATGATTAAAACTGTCTTGGTAGGCCTGCCGGAAGAGATAGGTCTTCAAGTAGCATTTAGATTCTGACAACTCATTTAGCTGTCAGAGCTCTTCCGGCAGGTCGTTCCACAGTCTTGGGACAGTCAATAAAAAGATCCTCTGGGTGATGGTTGCCAGTTGCATTCTGGCTGGTTGGAGTAGCCACCCCCCAGAGACCTAAGTACTACCTTGTTTGAATTTGAATTGTGCTCAGGTGGTTTTTATCCTTTCAAGTGAATGTTTAAATTGTTATAACATCCATTAATTCAGTTTTAATATTCACTATCTGTACTGGTCTTGTTTTAAATGACAAGTCACCTTGAGTCTCAGTTCTGTTGAAAGGCAGAATCCAGTCACCCCCTTCCCCCATGTGTGTTGTTTTGACTTTTGCAGATTTGATTGAAAATGTTACCTCAGGAAATGTTTGAACTAATCTCCCCCTGTGAACCAACTCGAAGATTAAGATCTTCTGGGGAGGCCCTGCTCTTGGTCCTGCCTCCTTCTCAGGGGCAACTGATGGGAACGAGAGACAGGGCCTTCTCAGTGCTGACCCCTCAGCTCTGGAACTCCCTCCCCAGTGAAATCAGATTAGCACCCTCCCTCTTGGCTTTCAGAAAAAAAGTAAAAATGTGGTTATGGGACTAAGCCTTTGGGCAGTAAAGTAATGCAGTACAAGAAATGAATAGGACATAAGTGCAATTGAAAATAAGAATGGCTTCAAATTACAATTCTGGGTTTTGTGATTTTAATACTATATTAAGATGTTTGTAATTCTATATTGAATTTTAAATGTTTGTTTATGTTCTATGTTTAATATGATTTTAAGGTTTAATTTATAGTTACATGTTATCGTTTTAGTTATTATTCTCTGGTTTGCATATATGTTGGTATTGAATTTTGCCGTTACTTATTGTACACCGCACTGAGACTTCCAAGGGTGAGAAAAAGTGGTATATAAATGCAGCAAATAAATAAATAAATAAATAAATAAATAAATAAATAATATTATCTAGGCCATCCAGTGTCACTCGATAGTCAAGGTCATCTAGTCATGCTGGAGAATCTGGAGATTTCTGGAAGGAACACCTCCCTTGAAATCTCTAGGTCCTCCACTGCATTCTGTGGTCAGCTTCCAACAGACACTGACCATTGAGCCCAGGCCCGTAGCCAGGATTTCATTTCGGGAGGGGGGCTGATTTTTTTTCAGGGGGTGGGTTCGGGGGGGGGGGGCTGAGTTTCGGGGGGGGGGCTGAGTCTGAGTGAAAGAGCGTCTAGCCTAGCAAACCTTTTGTATCGTTACCCCAATACATTGAGTATGGATATATTGAGTATGGTGATCAGATCATGATATTAATAAACCTAACAGTTTAAATAATGCACCAGTAAGGCCTTTTCACGAACCACCATGAGAATTTCGGGGGGGGGGGGCTGAAGCCCCCCGAGCCCCCCCCTCCCCCGGCTACATGCCTGATTGAGCCATACCAGAGGACCCAGAAGTTATTTGAGAAATGTTCTTTCCAATTTTTTTAAATAGTATTTTTTAAATTGTGGCTTTTCACCTTCATGGGGATCCTGTGCCTCTAACCAAAATGAATGTGGAGGGATGGTTCTATTAAACAACATACAACAAACTAATAACCAATTTTTGAAACAGTGAGCTATACTTTCCTATTAATACATCAGGTTTGTTACAAATGTTACATTCATATGCAGATGTACTTACAACGGCAATATGCTATCTGCTGGCTGCTTTCCAATAATACTCACTTTTCTGAGTCTTCTTTGGTCTCAGATGGATCCTTTTTAGTTAAAGATTTTCTTTTTTTACCCCAGAAGCGGTTGCGCATTTGATCGAGTAAAAGCATCAGGTAGGAATACTGTGGGTGATCTTCTAAAACAACCCCGGAGCCGTCAGGTGGCAATTCTTGCCTTCGCCAGTGTACACAATACGTTGATTCAGTCTTCTTGAAGATTGAAAGCACTGACATGCTCGAAAACAGGTCCGCCTACCAAACAGGTATGGGGTAAGAGATGAGCAAGACTTGCTCACGTGACTGTTTTGGCAAGTAGTGATTTTAAACAAGTCCCGGAGCATTTAGAGAAAAACATCTTTGTGCTCCTTATTTTGCTGGAGCAAAACCGGTTGCAAGCTGATCTCTTTTTTCCCCAGGCTGAAGAATGTAAAGGCTTTGAAAACAACAACAGCCTCATTATTGTCAGTCCAACAGTTTGTTCAGATTGGGTCCTCCAATATTTGCTCTGTGTGAGAGGATTCAAACAGCAGAACAGACTCTGACCCTTCACTTTGTTTATTCGTGTCGTGCAAAAATGGGAAACTATCTCTTTTCAAAAATTCATTTATCTACTGTGCTTCTCTCCCAATAGACCAGAGAAAGGAACCAAGAAAAATAAAATCAGAAAAAAGCGTGTAGCATGTGTTCATACGTCACAAGAAAGAAACCATAGAACGAAGTGCCATAGTTTGTTTAGCCATTTGTGCCGGGATCAGGAATTGCAACAGCGCCCTGATAGTTCACAACAGTCCATGGTTCCTGGGAATTTCTTCCTCCTCTTCTTCCTCTTTCTCCTTCTCTTCCTCTCTCTCATTCTCTTTCACTCTATGTATAGACTTACAGTAGATGCAAAAACAATCAGTCCATCTTACTGTATTTATATGTTCTTCTGCCAAGAGATTGTGTCTTCTTGCTCAATGTTTAGTCATAATGTTGTTGTTGTTTCCCTTTCACAAGGAGGCATTTCACAAGAGAGCTCCGCATTCTGAAAGATATATGGAAAATAAAATAAAAACAAATCCCTTTGTTCTTCTGGGGAACTGCAAGAGATAAATTGCTAGCTTCCCCACAGAAAGACCTTTTCCCCATGGGTCAGGAGATTATAATTTTCTTCTCCTATCCTTTCATTGTGGCTTGGAGATCAAGATGAAAGGTGGCATTCTTTATGGAACAAAAGGTTTCTATGACTTGGGCTTTCTGTGCTATGAAGTACTGCATTAGCAAGTGACACCAGGAAGCGCAAAATATGCATTCTTCGTTTCAGTTAAGGAAAGGTCACAATCTGATGTGTTAGAGAGGAAATGTACACACATTTTGCAAGAATTAATTCCAAGAATTGTTTTCTCTCAAGAGTAACAGAGGTACTGAATGGAGGCCAGCAGCTTGGCACAGATACCCACTCACTTATCCTGGAAGCAATATTTCAAAATAAATTCTGCACTTTCTGTGGAATTGCTTGTGGTGAGCTTTGAATTTCAATGACACTGCAGAATCACCTGGCTAAAACAGTATCGCAGATCTGTTTCTGGAAAAGGCAAAGTGTGCCAGAGACTTCTCTTGCCTTAAAGAATTAAGTTTTACTGGATTGAATGGCCATGTTCCAGAAGTATTCTCTCCTGACATTTCACCTGCATCTATGGCAGGCATCCTCAGAGGTTGTGAGGCCTCACAACCTTTGAGGATGCCTGCCATAGATACAGGCAAAATGTCAGGAGAGAATGCTTCTGGAACATGGCCATATAGCCCAAAAAACTTACAACCCAATGATTCTGGCCATGAAAGCCTTCGACAATACAATTAAGTTTTATATTCTATCATATTTTTAAATAGTGTATCACAGTTTTGGGACATGCTTTTGATTTTATGATTAATTCACAAGGTTGTTTGCTGACATTGAGTGAACTGTCCTGGAGCCTGACCTAAACTAAATTGAAACAGCCCACTTGCCTTTAGATTTATCTTCAGACTACCTTACTGTAGAAGACAGTAAGACAGTTTTTATAACACTCTTGATCTTTCTATACATCTCCTCTTTATTGAGCAATAGGAGCCATGGGAGACCTCTTCTTCATCCACATCCAAACTATAACCTCAAATATTTTTGGGAGGGAACAGAATTGAATAGATTGTCCCCATTCATTTGGAACAGTGGTTCTCATCCTGTGGGTCTCCAGATGTTTTGGCCTTCAACTCCCAGAAATCCTAACAACTGGTAAACTGGCTGGGATTTCTGGGAGCTGTAGGCCAAAACACCCGGGGACCCACAGCTTGTGAACCACTGCTCTGGAACAAGATAGGGGGATTTGTCCCATTCAGACTCTGTTGGACTGCATCTCCTAGCAGTCTTCAATCCTATGGTCAATACAGCAGTCCAACAGCTTCTTGATGAAAGTAACACTGCCTCTGTGTGATCAAAATTTACTAGGGAGAGGCATCTTTCAGTATTATATGACACTTGATAAACGTGGTTGATGTGAATGTACGCCGGTGCCTTTCAATGTCAGCAGCTGTTATTTTAATTCTCACCTTCATCTCAGACCTATTCACATATCTGGCAACCAAAACGGTTCAAACCAAAGAAAAGGGTGAGGGCTCAGTAATTTTGGAAGCAAAGGATCCATACTACATGTAGGTATATATAGGTGAGCCACAACTAGTTCAGCAACCATCTGCTAAACTGCTGGATTTGCCAGACTTGGAGAAGCAGAGATACATTCTTGAAGGTTAGAATAATCTGGTGGACATCCCGTTAGAATGGCTACAAGATTCTCCCTAGTTGAGCAGAAATGAAGGGGGAGCTGAAAGAAGCAGCTGAAGAGAAGGTGCTGATGAAAAAGCAGAAAGTCTGAAGGTCTGAAGGAGGCCATAAACCTAAGAGACCGGAAAGATGAATAGGTGGGAATCATTTGAACATCTGTTTCACTATAGTTCATTGTTATACTTCCATACACATTCCCAATGTGGGCTGAGTCTTTCACGAGCCTATTACAAAACACATTAACATTGAAACTATTGCCCAGTGACAAAACAAAACAAACTCCACCAGTGAGTCATTTCCTAAATGTTTATAGCTGTGTCCCTCTCCTTCCCCCACCCCACCCCTTTTTGTCTCCTAATATGTTTGTGGCAAGGATAAATCACACCGTGCAACTCTCCATCTACATTGGTTTGGATAATGTCCCTAAAGGAACTCACCAGGTATTCTTCTGTGTGCCAAGAAACATATTTGTTCTGTGTTGCCAATCTACTTGGCACCTGCCTAAAGTATGCTCCTGTCCTGTTACAGAATACTGTTAAACCAATAAAAGACATTGTAGCCCCTTCTACACTGTCATATAAAATACAGATTATCCACTTTGAACTGGATTATATGGCAGTGTAGACTCATATAATCCAGTTCAAAGCAGATAATGTGGATTACCTGATTTGATAATCTGGATAATATGGCAGTGTAGAAGGGTCCTCTGTGGGTATCATTACAACCAGAGATAAGTGGACTTCTTAGACAAACCAAGCATCCAGTGGCATCCATTTCCTAATTAGTTAGCTTATGAGGAAGGATTAAACATTTCCCCAACACTGTGGCTGTAATGAAAACCAGTCCTCTGCACCCCAAAGCATGACATGAGACCTTTTACAGCAAGGCTCCAGAACCAATGGCCCTCCAGATGCTGCTAAACTAGTATTCCCATCATCCCTCACCATTGGTCAGACCGTTTTAGATTGGTAGGAACCGAAGTTCAAAAATATGAAAAGGTCCACCTGGTCAGTGGATTATTTCACCATAGATTTAATTGCTAATTCTTCTATTGGTGATATCCTAGTTCTTAAGTGGATTGCATGTCATAGACTATTACAGATGAGGAAGTGCCCCACTAAAACACAGTCTGTCATGAACATAATTGGTGGCCTTAAGCAAGCTGGTATCTTTCAGTCCCTCCATCTATAATACAGAGCTCTAGTACTGACTTACTGTAAGGTCCTTATCCAAGGTGATGACCTTAAAATATGTGGGACTACCAACCAATTGTCTTCACCCAGCATAGTATGATGAAGGTTCTAGTACAGCACATCTTGAGGGCACCATAAGGATTGTGTAATCTTAGCTACTGTAGTGAATCTGTGCAGGAGTGCAGGAGAAGCGATTTCAAAAACTTCCCTCCATATTAAAGCCACCCCTTAATGACCATTCCTAGCCATGCCGCTTTCTCCCTTACCACAATTTCAATGTAAGAACCATTCACAAATGTGACTGCCAGTTATGAGTCCATATAGATCTGAACGTCATGTTCAGTGATTGGCAGGAGTAGAAATAATCAGTGTACATGATCTTAGACGTGAACCAATAAAATAAACTGTCCAACATTTTTTTCTCTCGTGTCAGGAGCGACTTGAGAAACTGCAAGTGGCTTCTGGTGTGAGAGAATTGGCCATCTGCAAGAACATTGCCCAGGGGACACCTGGACGTTTTGATGTTTTACCATCCTTGTGGGAGGCTTCTCTCATGTCCTCACATGGGGAGCTGGAGCTGACAGAGGGAGCTCATCTGTGCTCTCCCCGAATTTGAACCTGTGACCTGTCGGTCTTCAGTCCTGCTGGCACAAGGGTTTAACCCATTGCACCACCAGGGGCTCCACCTGTCCAACATGATGAAAGTAGACATACTAATTTCTACTAGTGGTTCTCAGCCTGTGGGTCTCCAGGTGTTTTGGCCTACAACTCCCAGAAATCCCAGCCAGTTTACCAGCTGTTAGGATTTCTGGGAGTTGAAGGCCAAAACATCTGGGGACCCACAGGTTGAGAACCACTGTGCTAGAAGAAAGGTTTGGGGACCAAACTCTTTGATAATGTGTATTGCATTTCTAGCTGTCATTCGTTTAGCATCAGCACACTATACTACAATAAAAGAATTGCCACTATCTCATTCTTAAGTTTTTCTAACTACTTGCAATTTTTGATTTGCAGCAGAGAAAATGGAAGCACTATTGGAACCAGGTTTGTCGGAGGTAACTTATCTGGTCTTAGATTGGACTCTTTGAGATGCTCTATGAATGCCTGGTCTGCCTCAAATCTAACTATTTCCTACTCTCCACAAGGAAAAATATTTTCTTGGCCAATAAGATATCAAATGGACAGCTGTGGAAAAATGATCAGTGTCTAACAGCTCTTTGTAACAACTCCAGAAATGGAAACAAAGTCAAATGCATTATTGATGGAGCCTTGCACAAGAAATGAGATACTGTAACACACATCAAGACCTTCATATCCATTCACAACAACGGGGTCCATCAGTTGAAGAGGAAGCATCCCATGAGAACAGAGCTTTTGTGTCTTAAATGCCAAAACATTCATCCTTGAGTCAGTGTAAGTTTTCTTTTTTAAAAAAAAGAATGCAAAAAGTTACACAGAAGACAGTAAAATGATATCCTAAATAATATTCCGGGAATTGTAGAGTCCCTATTGTGCTGAATTTCAGAGTAATGTTGACTTGTAGTCATCCATGCTGAAAGTAACTTTTCAAGGACTTTCCAAGGTCTGCTAACTCCAGAATAATCTTAACGCTTAGGTAAAGGTAGTCCCCTGACATTAAGTCCAGTCATGTCTGACTCTGGGGTGTGGTGCTCATCTCCATTTCTAAGCCGAAGAGCCAGCGTTGTCCGTAGACACCTCCAAGGTCATGTGGCCGGCATGACTGCATGGAGCGCTGTTACCTTCCCGCCAGAGCAGTACCTATTGATCTACTCACATCTGCATGTTTTCGAACTGCTAGGTTGGCAGAAGCTAGGGCTGACAGCGGAAGCTCACGCCGCTCCCCGGAATCGAACCTGCGACCTGTCGATCAACAAGCTCAGCAAATCAGTGCTTTAACCCACTGCACCACCGGGGGCTCCCAATCTTAACGCTTAGGAGACCTGAAAAGTTCAGACTGTGCATAGCTGCAGCCCTAACTGCTGGAGTAGTGAGATATACCAGAACAACACATAAAACAGGAGTTGAATTATCAAGTGCAGAAAGTTCAGAGTGTTGATATTGGCTTCTGAAAGTGGGCATCAAGCTCTGAGAGCCCTTTGTCAGAAAAATCCAACTATAATCTTCCAGTCTGCAAATGTCACTTTCTCAAGCTCTGCCCTCAGTAGAAAGGCCACCAATGATCACCTATGCTCTTCACTATGCTCCTATGGATTGGGCCCAGATCTTCCCTTTCATCTTATCCCATGGATTGGCAATCTTTCATTGGTAGGTGAGCCATTCAGTTTCCATTTGAACATCAGGGTATTGGATTTCCAAGTATTCAGTGCCTGGTGCTTGCCAGGTAGAAACTGAGTTGCTTGGCTTCCATCAAAACAGTGCTGGTGCTGCCAATAATGCTGCTTAAATATGTGGATTGAGGTGTAAGAGTCAAAGGATACTCGGGAGAATAGATTTTCCTAACATTGGTTGCCATTCTATAAATAGTGCCCAGCACTTACCTAATTTTGCTTTTGAGAAGCAATGTGGATTTTAGCTCAGAACTGTGCCCCGCGGATGTAGATTTAAAAAGACCTTTTCCCTTTAAAGCCAACCTGCTTTCATTTTCTTGTACAATTCTAATTTAAATCCCCTTTAGATAAAGCCTAAAAGAAAAGGATTGTGCTGAGGTCTATGTTAACACATCAGTAGCCTAACTCAGTTCTCACCCGTCTTTACACATACAAAATAACTACTCAAGGACACAATCAAATCACCCTGCGTTGCAACCCATTGACTTAACCATTGTTTTTTTTTTGTTTTTCTCCATTGAAGATACTGTAACTTCTGCTGAGAAAATTGACCTGATCTTTATGCGGAGTACTATATTAGATCATTGTGCCCCAAACTTTTAAGAGCTTCCCATTTTCCTAAGGAACTGGTCCACTTGACTCTATCAAATAGTTGGTCTATTTGTTCTTCAATTGGGATACTCCTTTGATCAAAGGTTAGGTATCTTTCCAAACCGATTCAGAGTGTCCACTCACAATCCACTTACCCACATGGCAGGTCTGATACTTTAGATCTGACCCAACAAAGGCAGCATAATGGTCCCAAGCAAGATGTGCCTCAGTATCCCATAAGGTCTTTTACAAAAGTTAAGGACATAAATCTTTGCATTCCTCATCCTAATAAATGAGAACAAAAAATTACTATAGTATTCTCTGCATTGCACCAAGCTATCTGAGCAGCTCTTAGTTGCTATTGGCACTTTGGTAGGTATTATCTGTACAGAAATTGTCTATGAAGAGAGTGTGATTTCCATTCAGGGAGCAGTGTTTTCTGCACAAAATATATTATTCCTTACCTAGGAAATAGGGTTTTTTTTTTTTTTTTTTTTGGCAACAAAAGAATGTGTTTTATGCTCAGAGAGAAAACATATGTCATTTCGGCACAGATAAATACTCACCAAAGAATATAGAATCTTATGGCAGCCTTGTAGTTGCTTCTGTTTTTTTTTTGTTAAGGTTTCTTTGTGAGAAACAGTATTTTTTGTTTTCCATGATATACATCACCAAATGCTAATGCCAAAAAATGATGCTAAGATGGAAGGAGACAACATGGTCTCCATATCAGATACCTAGAATGAGATTGTGAGCATTCAATGTAATTCTATCACCTCTCACATTTCATCTCCTTAGATGGAGAGGATCAATGCTTCAAAGACCTGTTCAATTTCTCCTTCAATACAAATCTCCAGGGACTACAATACCCTCTCACTTAGGAGTGATAATACTCCTACTATTATTGCTAGCAGCATTGGTGCTTCTCTTTGCTTTTTCATAAAAAGCCCACCTAAGAAAAGAAAGGAAGGAATTCAATCTAGGGAATGGTAGATCCAATAACGCTTTATGAGGACAGATATTGTATATAACCACTATTTTTTTTAGCTTGTCTGGTTTTTTAGTATTTTTAATTGATAGGGGGTTTATTGTTGTTTTGTGTGTAATGCAGTTAATTTTGTTGTTACTGATTTCACCTTTTTGTATTTTGCTGTATTGTGTTGTGTTGCACTGTTGAATGTGTCTTGCGAGCTGCCCCGAGTTCCTCCGGGGACATGGTGGCAGGATACAAATGAAGATTATTATTATTGTTGTTGTTGTTATTGTTGTTATTTTATTGACACATAAACAAAGTATGACACAGCAAATGAGATATATATGCTGGATTTTGTATCACAAAATCACAAGTCAAACACTTCCCAAGCATCTAGGATTGTGTCATGTATTTTCAAATGATGCACACAGATCCAAGTAAGGGGGCCTTTTGCAGTTGAGAGACCATGATTTTGTCAATGTTTATTGTTTCCAAATGCCGGCTGAGATCTTTTCGGCAGGGCATCCAGTGTGCCGATGACCACTGGGACCACCTGTACTGGTTTATGCCAGAGCCTTTGCAGTTTGATTTTGAGGTCTTGGTAATGGCTGAGTTTTTTCTGTTGTTTTTCATCAATTTGACTGTCACCTGGTATGGCGACATCAATTATCCAAACTTTTTTTCTTTTCCACAATCGTGATGTATGGTGCATTACTATTATTATTAGGACAGGGAGATACAATTGCATTTTTCTGCTGTGAGTAACTTTGCTGGTATGGGTATTATTACTGCTGTGACTTCTTGTTGTCATAACGGATTATTGTATTGATCCCCTCACCCCAAAAATCTGATCACATTACAACGCCAGGAAACGGTTGAAGTTGATTTTGTGTTTTTTTGTAGGAACATAATTGAAAATTCCAGTTCCAGTCCTAATGTTATATCAGATTGGCATTAGCTGACCCAGCACACAACAATAGTTGGTATGTGTGACATTCAGTTGCTGGAGCTACTTAGGGACCACTCTTCCTACACTCATCTTGTATATTGGTCCAAACTACCTAAGCCCTACACTTTGAATGCACTGGGATGATCTTTCCCTAAGCTCAATTCCAAAACCCACAAGTGTGCTCGATGGTTTGGGATGACGGCCATGGGAGCCCAGCACATCTGAAGAGCACCAGGTTGGGAAGGGCTAAACTGCGACACAGAGATCTCATGTGCCAATAAATCCAAAGATTTACAAATATTAAGTCTGTACAGTTGAATAAGGCAGTTTCTTTGTTTGAAACTCACACAAGAGTGGAAATACATTTATTTCCATGATGACAAACTTCAAAGTTCACACCAAGAAGTCCTAAATGATGACACTAATAAATGTAGGTGCTTAACAACCTCAGACTTCTGCTCAGAAACTCCCCAGGTATATTTGGTCCTGAGGAGGTAAAGCATCTGCTCTTCATTTCTATTTAAGGATGGTGATCCCCTTAAATCTCCAGATTACCTGTGCTTAAAAAAGAAAAAAGAAGCCATTGTCTGTGATTTCATAATGGAAGGAACACACATCCTCAAGTCAAAGTGCTCTTGACATGCTGTAGCTGTTGTCCAGCAGAGATGCTTTCAGAAAATCTTGCCAATCCTAATGTTATGACACAGCTACTTCCTGAGAGCATTCAAGACCAACAGGGAGAATCACCTTTCAAAGTGGCTTGCTTTTTTGTTTCACATTAAATCCGAATAAGAAAGCAATAAATATTATAGAAAGACACTAAAAATTTGCAATCCTATTAAAAGAGTTGAAATCCATGCAACTTATTTTTTTCTCTAATCTGTTTTTATCCTTCATTTCCTGCAAGGAAGTAAGACTTCCTTCATCCCACTTGACCATCAAAACAGACCACTCAGGTTCCTTTCTGGCTCTGGGCGCCATCAGCTAAGGTAAGCCAGAATGGGTGCCTACATTTATATCAAAGAACTATGGAGGCAAAAGCAGTTGGATGTGATGCGCTTCC
Source organism: Anolis sagrei (assembly GCF_037176765.1). NCBI lineage: Eukaryota > Metazoa > Chordata > Lepidosauria > Squamata > Anolidae > Anolis > Anolis sagrei. The sequence goes on from NC_090022.1 coordinate 143,287,029, forward strand.
TTTTGCATATTCACTGCCAGTTGTCTGCTCTTCATTGATTGAGCTCCTCGTCCCACCAGACCAGACAAAGCTTGCAGATTGGGATATAAAGCTAAGCAAGGTTATGTCATCTACCGTATTTGTTGTCTTGGTGGATGTAAGGATGCTACTTATGGTAAAGCTGTGCACCTTTTGGATTTTTTAAGCGCTCCATTTCAATATTTTCCAAGAAGGTACTTGGACAGCACATTTTCAGTAAAGATCAAGAAAAGCTGGTATGTTTTCCAAGAATTATAAGATGGACAAGAATAGCCAAGAAATGTAACATGCACACCATTGCTTTTACAGTAAGGGAGCCATTAGGCAGAAGGAAGGCTTTCTCCCCTTCTTGACACAGAGGGAGCAACATAAGGTCTGTGTGATGAAAGCCAAATAGTACAGTGTTTCTCAACCTTCCTAATGCCGTGACCCCTTAATGCAATTCCTCATGTTGTGGTGACCCCCAACCATAATGTTATTTTCATTGCTACTTCATTACTGTCATTTTGCTACTGTTATGAATCATCATGTAAATATCTGATATGCAGGATGTATTTTCAGTCACTGGACCAAATTTGGCACAAATACCTGATACGCCCAAATTTGAATACTCGTGGGGTTAGGGGTGATTGATTTTGTCATTTGGAAATGCTGGAGTTGCTGGGATTTATAGTTCACCTACAATCAAAGAGCCTTCTGAACTCCACCAATGATGGAATTGAATCAAACTTGGCATACAGAATTCCCATGACCAAGAGAAAATACTGGGAAGGTCTGGTGAACATTGACCTCGAGTTTTTGGAGTTGTAGTTCACCTACATCCAGAGAATCATAGAATCATAGAATCAAAGAGTTGGAAGAGACCTCATGGGCCATCCAGTCCAACCCCCTGCCAAGAAGCAGGAATATTGCATTTAAATCACCCTTGACAGATGACCATCCAGCCTCTGTTTAAAAGCTTCCAAAGAAGGAGCCTCCACCACACTCCGGGGCAGAGAGTGCCACTGCTGAACGGCTCTCACAGTCGGGAAGTTCTTCCTCATGTTCAGATGGAATCTCCTTTCTTGTAGTTTGAGAGAACACTGTGGACTCGAGCAATGATGGATCTGGATCAAACTTGGGACACATACTCAATATGCCCAAATATGAACACTGGCAGAGTTTGGAGAAAATAGACCTTGCCATTTGGGAGTGGTAGTTGTTGGGATTTATAGTTCACCCACAATGAAATAGCATTCTGAACCCCACAGATAGAATTGGACCAAACTTTCCACACAGGACCCCCATGACCAACAGAAAACACTATGTTTTCTGATGGTCTTTGGCGACCCCTCTGACACCTCCTCGCAACCCCCACAGGGGTCCCGACCCCCAGGTTGAGAAACACTGAAATAGTATTTAATTGTTGAGTTTTTGTACCGCATGAATGAAAATTTAGGTGGGGGAGTCTTGAGAACATGTTCTGGCTGCTAAGGAGCACAGAGCAAACTTTGGTAAAGTAGCCTGCACTTATTTCAGTTCTCGGTAAAGAGGGTCATGTCATTGCTACCTGCAAATCAAAGTCTTTTAATCTGAAATTCTAAGGGAAATGATTACTGTCAGTACTTCTAATGAGACTGATGGAAGGGATAACAGTAGTTTCAGGAGGCCAAAAGTTCAATTTTTTAAAGGTAATCTCAATGTGTTTTCACTCTTTCCAAATTCAACAGAGTTTATGCATGGAAGCAAGTTCAATTGAGACAAATGGTGCCTTCATCCAAGGAAATGTATACAGATTATGGTCTAAGGTTACCACCTTGTACCCATTTTCTGGGAGTGAGTCCTAAAGAATTTAATGGGACTTAATATTTCCATCTGGTGCTTTCATCCATGGAAATGGATATACTCTAGATAGGTATAGGTTTGTGTTTCCAAAGCTGCGGTCTAAAGTGTTTTTTTAAAAAATGTTTGCTTTGTTCTGTTTTAAACATTTGCACTATATTGTAATATAGACAAGGGGGATTACTCTAAATTGGCCATTATGACTGCATGTGATACTTTTTGAACTAAAGGGCCAAAATAGGTAGCAGTGCACACTTAGATGGGGAAATAGGTAGTAGTTACCAATGGGTTTGTCAAGTGTGCTTGAGGCAGTACTCCCTTAGTGTAGAGTCCAAATTATATGCAGATGTGACATATTCCAAGGGTGCATCTGCCAGTGGTTCCCAACCTTTGATCCTCCAGATGTTTTTGGATTTCATCTCCCAGAAATCCCTGCCAGTTTACCAGCTGTAAGGAGCTGTGGGAGATGAAGGACAAAACACCTGGAGGACCAAAGGTTGGGAGCCACTGATCTACAATGTAGAATTAATACACTTTATTTGCCAAGGCTCAATGCTATGGAGCTCTAGATCAGTGGTTCTCAACCTGTGGGTCCTCAGATGTTCTGGCCTTCAAATCCTAGAAATCCTAACAGCTGGTAAACTGGCTGGGATTTCTAGGAGTTGTAGGCCAAAACACCTGGGAACCCACAGGTTGAGAACCACTGATCTAGGATTTCTAGTTTGGTGATTAACCAGAATTCTTTGGCAGATAATACTAGACATTGTAAAACTACAACTTCCAGGATTTCATAGCATTAAGCCATGGAAGTTAAAGTGGTGTCAAACTACATTAATTCTATATCATAGATGCACCCCAGGTCCACAGCATCTCCAGGTAGAACTAGAAAATAACCCCATAAGACACTACCAGGGTCAGTTAGCACAGCCCAATATGTGTGTTGGAGCGGTGAGCAAGCTGTGTCATTCCAGAAGTTGCTGGAGACTGGTTTCTACCAGCCCTAGCCAGCATATCCTATGGGGAAGATTTCTGGGAGTTTTAGTTCAATAACATCTGTAAGGCCACAAGTAAATCGCCCTTCTTCAGCTACAGTGTCTTGAGCTAAATGGGTCAGGTTCAGTGACAGACAGCTTGCTCTTTTCCTACCAATTGTCATTTTGCCAATGAGACATGATGCTTATATAAAGGGCAAGTGCATTTAAAAAGTGTGGGGGTGGATGCAAATGGAGTACTTATAGAAAAAATCTTTTTTCTAGTAGCATTACTGAGCTGAAAAATAGCAGTAAATGCAGAAGTGTGTAGCCAGAAGTATGTAGCCCCAGTTGATCCACAGAGCCCTGCCAGAAGTGAGTGTGCCTCGTATGATGGGCAGTGTGGGTCTCTGTGGATCAACTGGGGCGAAGGCATCCTATGACGCTGCCAAAGACACATATGATCAAGTCTTTGTACTAGGAGAATGTGATTTTTCAAAGTTACTTGGTGGGTTTCTGTTGTTGATTTGAACCCTGGTCTCCTGGAATTCCAGTACTCAATCCACTACACTACAATGGCTCCCTTTAGAAACCTTAGTTAGGGTCCTGAAGAAACTTTAGGGGTCTGCATTCCTTGTGGTGCCAGTCCTTTGAATAGTTCACAAATGTCTTAGATGTCAAAACAGTGTAAACATCCTGACAGCATGAGCTGTTTGTGTGTGTGTGTGTGGGGGGGGGGGGGGGGGAGTACAGAACTTAAAGAAAAATATCCCCTTTGCACAACATTGTCCAGCATCTCCCAGCTGGCATTATGGCTAACTATACTGCGAAGGAGATTCTGGAAACTGTCGTCTAAATGTTCCTCAAATTAGATGTAAAGCAGGCCACTTAAGGGGTTAACTGAGTTAGGGGAACAGGAGAGAAACTCTAGAATCAAAAAGGTTTCAGAAGCCTTGACAAATGTTCCTTAATGATGAGTACTTTAACACTGTAGTAACACTAGAGTCTGAAAAATTAGTTAATTTATTTCCTTAAGACCAAGGGATCACTGACCAATCTGAAGCTGAGACATCAATGGCAGTGACCAAATATTTTTTCCAGTTGTAGTTGCTGGTGAGTTGCCAGACATTGTTAGGAATTGGCATTGCAGACTTCATCCATTCTTTAAAAATGATAATTGTTGTTTGGATCAGTGTTTCTTAAATTGTGAATCCCAACCAAATGCTCAATGTTGGCAACAGCAAAAGTTTTCTGAATATCACAAAGGACTTTGTCACATGGCTCATGTGGGGAAAAGGGGAGGAAGGTGAAGGTAACTCCCGGAGCTACCCAAAACACACTTTCCTCCCCGTGGTGGTGGAGGAAGCGCTTTTTGACACTTCCCCTCCACTTTGGGAGGAATGTAGGTGGGGCCTGCTGTACGTCTCTGATGACACTTGTCAGACTCCATCCAAGCTGCAGATAAATACCGCAAAACGGGGCTACTTTGCCCCATGTGAAGAGGTTCCTATATCAATCTGAAGATGCTTCAGTTGTACTTCATAAAATGGAAAAATAGGCTGTTTAGCAAGTCTTGCAAATGTTGATTTGTTATCAGTAAATGTTTGATTTATATTATTGTTATTGTTGTTGTTGTTATTATTATTATTATTATTATTATTATTATTATTATTATTATTATTTCTTACCCACCTCTCCTCATGGCTCGAGGCAGGTTACAACATAGTAAACACACATCATCATTGTAAACATTCTATAAAAGACATATATTAAAACATATATTAAAATACACCAAAATATATATTAAAATACACCAAACAAAAATTAAAACACAGTTTAAAATTCATGATTAAAACTTGCTGGGTAGGCCTGCTGAAGAGATAGGTCTTCAGATCAGTTTTATACCTGGGGCCATGTAAAAATTTCTTGGGCGAAAAGGGGTCACAAATGTAAAAGTTTCAGAAGCCCTGGTTTTGAGCATACATTTTGCTCCAAGAAAATTCCTGCAGAGTGCAATCCACCCAGAACAGGAACTTGTGAGTTTTACAGTACAACTCCCCAAATGTACCAGCGGACATGATCACTTGATGCTTGGACAGAGAATTCCGGGAGTTGTAGTCCAAAAGGTAACTTTCCTAAGCACTGTCAAATCACATTTTATTTGTTTTTCTCCCAGCGCATGTTTTCTATCCAAGTGATTTATAGGATTATACATTACACATGTCCAGAGCCATGTGTGTTCCTCGCTTATTGCTTGTCCTTTGGAATCAAAGGACAAACAATCCCTGAATTCACAGATGAAATCAGAAAGAAACAGAAACTGTGGGACATTGGCTTCTGGATTTTACTCAGAACCTCGATTTGTTGGTTCTCAGGACCACAACTTCCCACATACTTCCAAGATCACTGGTCACAGAGAATTCTGGGAAATGTGGTCTTCAAAACAGCTCTGACCTGGTATGAGATGTTTCAGAGAATTAGATATGGCCTCTACAGACATGCTCAAAGAAAACCATCTGTGTGCAGCCAGCCAGAGTCCAGTCTAATTTTATCTTATAAGTTTCCCTTTAGATGTTCAGAGGGCATCACTCAAGTTTTCATAGGAGATGCCAAAGAAGAAATGTCAGTGAAGGACTTTGTTTTTTAAAAATGCTGTTTTCTATATTTCTCACTAAGGATCCATTACCCTAAAATACAGATTTCCAATTATCTCGGTTTCCATTTCAATACCCTCTGACCTCTTTGAAGCACAATTTCATTCTGTCATGTTCCTGTATACATTTGCACTTGCTTTTGTAAAAAGGTCCTCATTAAAAAATTATATGCAATTTTGTATGCTTTTTCCTCTAACGGTGTGCATATTTGTATCAATTTTTGATTAGAAGTCTGGATCACAACATTCAGAGAAATGCAAAAGCTGAAGGGCAATTGCATTCTGGCTCCCATAGCAGTTTTGGAAGTACAAATTAGGCTGGTTTGTATTAAAATACGAAGCATGCAAATGTCTCTCCCATTTTTTACTCTGAAGCAGGAACCAAGAGGTGATTTCAGGGGAAGGCAAGTCAGGCTGCTTGAATGTCAACTCTTCATTCAGCTGAGACAAATAGGAGCAGCAGGAGAAGTCTTAGCATATCCTATTCTCCATAATAGAGAAGGAGGAAGCTACAACCATCATGGCTTTACCTGTCCAGCAGCTATGGAGGAACACTTTTCTGAAGCTTGGATGTCTCACTATCAAAGCTTGAATTTCCAGGACTCAGGGCTAAACTAAGGAACTTCAGGGTAATCTCATCCAGTGCAGGCCCAATTCCCATTTTTTGATCTGTTGTTTGGATAGAGCTTCAGTTCGTTCACCTTCATTCAAACCATTATTGATGACACGCATTGGTTTAGAATCAAAACAGGTTCCTTAACTTGTGGTGGAAAGGTGTAAAAGATTTGGCTGTCATGCTCCCCTGTCTATTTTCTGGTCTTCATCCACCAAAGCAACCAAAGCTATCTTTCTGTCTCATAGTCAGGCCTGGAACAAGATTGAAATGTGTCTTGATAATCCTTGTAACCAAGGATGTAAAAGATGAAGCAAAGGAAAGTGGTGCTAAAAAAAAAAAAAACCCCTCTAAGATCCAACAGTTGTAACTATTTTATGTTCATTCTAAAGGCTGGGTGGTTGAGAAATATGGTAAATCGTTGCTATGTGATGTGTAGATGAGGTGACCAGGCATGTGACTAAGGAAATGTGGATCCAATCCATGGAGAAGCAGAAGAATCAACAATGCCTTAGGGAACCAGCAGCTCTGGGCTGATGCCACAGCCATTTCCCCACCCAAGCATTCAAAAAGACCAGAGGTGCACTGTGTCAAAGAGAATAGCACTTCTTTGAGGTTCTCCTGGAATGGACTAAGCTCTTACCCAGAGAAACAAACAAAACCCACAACAGTTGTTTGCTTTCAAGTAATTTCCAACTTATGGTGACCCCAGGTTGACTATAACACAGAAGTAGCATGCCTTTGTTTTCCTCTGAAGTTGAGAGGGTGACTTCTCCAAGGTCACCCAATGGGATTCCATGGCTAGGAAGAGACCCAAACTCTGGTCTCCCAGTGATCTAGTCCAACACTCAAACTACTATATCACACTGGGTCTCATAACAATAACACCCCAGTGGATTAGGAGACCACCTTGTAAACCAGCCTTTGGCTTGGTGAGATACCATTGCACAAACCGACTTCTGAAGTACCTACGTCCTTTGCTTGACCAGACCCATTAAGTAGAACTGTCTTTATGATACATTGAGTACTTTTTAAATAGGACTCATCTAAGCATGCTGAAAAGTAAGTCATGAAGTAAGAAATTCACTGGTGTTTACATCCAAATATATGTTGGTTTGCTCAGAAGTAAGACTCAGTGAGTTCAGTGGGCCTTACATCTTCTGGTAAATGTGCCTAGACTTTCAGCCTCAGAGCTGTGGGAAGCTGCTGTAGTTACAAGTGAGCACATAACTGTTTTAACCATTACCCCATGGTATTGTATTGCACATTGCCAAGTGATCTCTACCTACCTGAAGCTCTTTCTCCTAATTAGTTTTCATGCACATCCTCAAACAGTAGTTAAGTTAATTGGCTGGACAAATTACTGTTTACGTTTCAGTATACAAAACAACGGAGAACATGGAAATGAACACTCAAGGGAGCGGGGCATCACTATTAACACGGAGGAAGGAAGGCAGGGCCACTAACCCAGTATTACTTGCTCATAGGCTGGAACACACCGGCTACATCTTCTTGTGGTTTTAAAGATTTCTGACAAACCAAACAAATTAAATTGGACAAATGAAAGCAAGAAATAGGATTTTAAAAAAGAATATGCACAAAAATAAATCTGACAATTTAAACAGATACAGGTTGCGTATTTCTTATCCAAAATGTTTGGGACCAGAACTGTTTTAGATTCTGATTTTTTGGTGGGGTAGAATACCTGTACTTGCATATATATATACATAGTGAATATTTTGAAATAGGACCCAGGTCTAAATACAAAATGTATTTATGTTTCATATACACCTTATTATACACCTAACCAGCCTGACAGTTGTTTTATAAAATATTTTAAAATAATTTTGTGCTTGAAACAAAATTTGTGTATATTGAAGCATGAGAAAACAAAGGTGTCCCTACCTTAGCCACCCATGTGGACAATTTTGGAGTATTTAAGATTTCAGGATACTGAACACTGTTACAAATCAATTATATTCAGATTTCTCTAAACACATCTAAACACAAATTTTTTGAATGGATTATCAGCAAACATACTATGGAAAATATCAACAGATCATGATCCAACAGTGATCCCTCCAAAATTGTTGGCTGCCTGAAAAAAAAAAGGCAATAGATATTTCCATGGAGTCAATTCAGGACTAATCCTGGATTCCCAGATTTATAGGAAGAACTTGACATATATGCCTGTATACTTTTAGGGACCATTTTCATGTATGTTGTAATAATGTAATAATATGCATTTCTCTCTCAAATGCACACCATTATATTATTATTATTATTTGAAACACAACAAGATGAATCCACAGCAGACAAGATCATTCTGCTGACTGTTGTATTGGATCACACGTCGGACATTTCCCAATTGTCTAGAACTGTGTGATGTATTGGCGAATAATGCGTGCAAATCCCAGTAGGGTGGCCTTTTGCAGCTGACAGATGATAATTTTGTCAGCGCCGATTGTGTTTAAGTGCAGACCAAGGTCTTTAGGCATTGCACCCAGAGTGCCGATCACTACTGGGACCACCTTTACTGGCTTGTGCCAGAGTCTTTGCAGTTCGATCTGTAAATCCTCATATCCATCATCATCATCATCATCATCATCATCATCATCATCATCATCATCAAGAAGCTGGGTATGTTTAGCCTAGCAAAAGGAAGGTGGCATAATAGCCATGTTTCAATATTTGAAAAGGTGTGGAAGATAATGCCTTGGGGTGTGCTGGAGTCCCTTTTTTGGAGGTTTCTACAGCGAGACTAGATGGCCATTATCAAGAATGTTTTGATTTTGTGCTTTTACATAAAAAGGAATTTGATTGGATAGCCTTTGTGGTTTTTCCAGATCTATGATTCTATGGAGCATTCCTGTTTTCTGCTGCTCCAGAGACTAGGGGTATATCTCCCTAGGGCAGGCTAATCCAGAGCATTTGTGCCCTGGAGCTATCACATACCTGCTGAATCTGGAGCCCTGTGTCCAGGCAGTCAGCTCACTACCTTTCTGACCTGTTTCCTTCTTCAAATGTCACTGCCGTAGCTCCTCATCAGACACAGAGCTCTCGATGAACACCTGACCATTCCCTGTCATTTCTACTATGGCTGCAGGGTCAATAACAGGTATACTGACACCCCTTTTCACTGACCGCAAGGTGCCCAATTCTGACCTCAGTAGATACCACTGCAATGGTCAGGCACCTGCAGGGAGCTTTGTGTCTGGCAAAAAGAGGCAGCAACAACACTGTCACGGCCCATCCCTTTCCCTGCATTTTAAAATAACATTTTACAAACATCACTTGTGTTTAAGTCCTATTTTTCAATAACCGTTACTTCACCACACTGTAGTAACAGGTAACAACCTTTTTTGTAACTTATTACTATAGAGCTCTGCCCTGATCACAAGGCTGCTGGGTGCTACTGGCATAAAAAAACCTCGGTTCCTCCATCTCTGAAAGCTCTAAAAGCAATCCTTTAAAAATTATTTTAGAACCAATTTACAAGGAGGTCAGGCAAGGCTGCATTTTATCACCCTATGTGTTTCATTTATTCACAGAACATATTGTACAGAAAACAGGACTAGGGTGAGTGAAAGCTGGAAGAAAGAATATCAATAATTCAAGATTTGGCCATGATACTCTATTGCTCACAGAAAATAGGAAGGCCTTTGAATGCAAAAACAGGGTCACAGCTGAATATCAAGAAAGGGGAAAAAAATCACAGATGATTTGCATAATTTTAAACTGGGAGATGAAGACATCTAGATTTGCCTAGCCCCAGCCAAATCCAAATCATTTTAGATATATGATTTGCTTTTATACTCACAGCTGCAAAGTGATCTATACATTTTATTCACCTCTGCCAACCAGCTCACCCCTCAACTGAAGTTCTCCAAGGTGTACAGGAGCTTGAGGATACCAAATGTATTTATTGTTTGGAATACGGCCCATATCTATAATGTCGTAAATCACAGAAATCTTCTGATCTCTCCCCCTTTCCACATATCAGAGCAATTGATCAACCCTACCCTGCCATATTGATGTCTAGGGTTCGTACCCAGCATGACATATCAGAGCAATTGATCATTCCTACCCTGCCATCAATATGTATAGGGCTTGCACCCATAAATCACCCAAAACCTTGGATGTCCCCCATTTCCCATACATTGTGCCACACTAACGTCGCCTTCCCATTTTCTGCTTCATTTGTGCCCCTCCCCTATTTGTCCTTGTGCTATGAGACTGCAAAGGGGTTGTCATAATTGAATAACATGTGATTATGACACTCAGTCCTGGGCAGCACTCTCTTTTATGTAAGATTTCAGGAAAACATTTTGGGAAGCTGACCAGGTGCTGTAGGATATATTACAGAGGAAGGAACCGGCAAAGCCACCTCTGAGGATTCCTTGCCTGTCAAATCTATGGGGTCACTATACATCAACAGGAGTCTTGAAGGCACAAAAACATAGAGTGCTAGAGATCTCAAAGAGTTGGGTAGATAGTGACTGACTACATTACAAAACCTCTGGTCTGGAGGTCTTGGGTAACTTATATAAATTGATCATGGTGTCTGTCACAGCCTGTCACTCTTTATGGTTGGGTAGGTACACCAAGGGCCTCATCATAAAGACCAGGCGAAGGGTCCCGCACACAGCTTCCTCTTGGCAACACTTTCCCCATCACATGGAGAAAGTGTCACGATGCACAACATGGGAAGCCTCCTGAATTGTGGGGAAAGCATCTGGCAATGCTTTCACTATGTTGGGGATTTGGCCTTCGCCGGAAGTTACATGATGCCATGCAATGGCCGATGTGGGGATAGGATGCTAAATTCCCCCAGTCTGATGTGTTCCCTAGAAATTGAGAAGAGAACTGACTATGAAAGATTGCCTAGCAGTCTTGGGAAAGTGCATTATTAATAAATAAAAAGCATCCTTCGTGTAGGTGGATTTGTAATTAGTTGACTCACTGAACCCAAAGGTCGCTCACCAATGGCTGCTCTTCATCCTGGAGAGAAGTGATCAGAAGATAGAGTAGCATTGGGTCTGTCCTGAGCCCATTGCTATTCTGCATCTTTATCAGTGACTTGAATGATGGAATAGAGAGCATGCTTATAAAATTTACAGATGATACCAAATTAGGATGTGTAGCTAAAACCCCAGAAGAAAGGATCAGATTTTTTAAAAGAAAAAAAAAACCCTTAAGAGGTTGGTTAGCTAACCTGGGGGATTTAGGGAGCCAAAGTCCAAGAACAGTACTTTTCCTGGCACTGCTCTTACTGCTTGGACTGTAAAATCTCCAGAAATGATCTTGGCAGGAGTCAGATTTATGTATCAGAAGAAGGAATGCTGTGTGAATCTCCCTTCAATCCCTTTCTTTAAACAAGAGAAAGATACTGTGTGTGTGAAGTGCAAAAACCAGAATAAGATATCAGGAACTCTCCCAGGAAATTTCACTGTTATCTTTTCACTCAGATAAGTTGGCGAAGGAAGAACCTTGGCATTCTTTGCATAGGTTTCTCAAGTAACAGCCTTTGAATCCCATCCCACCCACAAGTACATCCAAGGCCATTTCTGACACAATTCAAAAGTACATTCTTTTATATTTGAAGCACCCTCCATTTTAGATGGCCACGCAATTTTCAACTGAAAGGTTGATGCATTTCCCACTTCAGATTTTATACAAACACACTCTTCAACACATTTCAGCATACAAAGGTGGAGAAGCTTACATTACTTGGCTGCTTAAGAGACAGGGACTGATCTGCACACAGGAGGGTGTGTGGTAGAAGACATGGAAACATTGTCACATATGAAAACACCAACAATTTGAAACAACTTTCATCTCTTTATCCACTGCAGTGACCCTGGCTGATATATGCAAAATGGTTTCAAATTTCTCATATTTAATGCAGGAAAATGATTTTTCTGTGCAGTTTTTTTGGCACAAAATAAGTTCCAAATGGTAAATGGTTTTCAAAAGGGTGATTACTTTCTTTCAGCACAAACTAAATGATAAAATTGTTAGTTCTTATTTGTGAAAATATATTGACAATAGAAGGATTGTAGTAATTGAGATACCTTTAAGGATTATATGTCTTAGGCTGTTGCAGCAAAATAACATGCAACTAATGAGTTATGCATCTACAAAGGCTCATGTTGTGATCAGGGTTTCCAGGTTTGACTATCCCAGATTCTGAGATTTTAGGACCCAAGCCTGAGACCTAAGATTGACTGCTTTGGATATCGTATTAGTCCTTATGATGCTAAAATCATCATTTTGTAAGGCAGACCCCTGATTATGTCATCAAGCATCAACCATAGCTACATACACAGACACAGAGACACACTTTTCAAGGCAACACTTTTTCACTGAGATTTCTTCCTTAATTCTGTGAACTGGAGAAGGAGAGCAATGCAACTCAGGATCAGGCCTTGAGGCTTGTAGAACTTCACTTTACTATCTGAGTTCTGTTGATTTGTCTTTAATAGCTTTTTTAAAAAACTGGATTTCATTGCATGAATAACAATATTTATAACTTTTGTATTTGTTATGTTTTAGTTTTGTTTCCTTTACAGTTTAGGACATCTTGATCACCAGACTGGGAAATAGGTGAGATAGTCTTCTCCGCGGAGAGTTCTTGTTCTTCACTAAACTACAATTTGAGAATTTTACACGATGTTGTCATTTGCCATGGCAGTTAAAGTGGAATATAGAACTGTAACAGTATAGTATGATATATGAGTGGATGGATGGGTAACAAAAACAATGCCTTTGGGTTTCTGGCTTTCCCTTGCCTGCGTCACTATGTTAATTCTTTTCTTCAAGCCCAGCCAGCCTTTACTCAGACATGCAAAGTTAAGAACTGCTGGGATTGGGACTGATGCCAAGACTCTCCCAGTGCTAAAAAGCTGTGTTCCTTTGATGTCCGTCATTATGTAGATGCTACTTTAAAAAAACCCTGTTTCTTTGATGACAAAATTCAGTGTCAAGAAAGAAATTCAGGAATGAAAGTAAAGGTTTTTCCCTGACATTAAGTCCAGTTGTGTCTGTCTCTGGGGGTTGGTGTTCATCTCAATTTCTAAGCTGAAGAGCCGGCATTGTCCATAGACACCTCCAAGGTCATGTGGCCAGCATGACTGCATGGAGCTCCATTACCTTCCTGCAGGAGCAGTACCTATTGATCTACTCACATTTTCATGTTTTCGAACTGCTAGTTTGGCAGAAGCTGGGGCTAACAGTGGGAGCTCATGCCACTCCCTGGATTCGAACCTGCGACCTTTCAAACAGCAAGTTCAGAAGCTCAGGGTTTAACCTACTGCACCACCGGGGGCTCCTTCAGGAATGAAACCCAGTGGGAAATCTATGGAAAGATTTATTGACATTTCTGTTCTCCTTTAGTCTTCCTACTAGCATCACATTACAGCATGGGGAGGAGATGTAGTTCATGGGAATGGTATGTGATTTGTATGCAGAAAGGTTCAGCCTTCCACCTCTTCCAGTAGGACTGGAGATGCTGTCTAAAGTCCTGGATGGCCATTGTGGCCAGAGGTGACAGTATAGGTCTTCAAGTACTGATGATCTCATAGAACCATAGATTTGAAAGAGACCCTAGGGGCTATCCATTCTAGCCCCTTGCCATAGAGGAACATAGAATCAAAGCACTCCGATAGATGGCCATCCAGTCTCTGTTTCAAAGCCTCCAGAGAAGGAGACCCCACCACATTCCCTGGCAGCATACTCCATTGTCAAACAGATCTGACCACCAGGAAGTTCTTCCTAATGTTTAAATGGAATTTCCTTTCCTGCAATTCTTTTCCTGGACTAGTTAGTGGTATATTTGCCTCTTCTTTAGACAATTTCCACTCTGACTTGTTGGGCCATACAGGAGATTTTGTGGATATAGTGAGACTGGGACAATGGTAAATGTATTTGAAGGGGGAGAGGATCCTGTCTCTCTTTTTTATTCAGCAACAGATTTAAAAGCAAAGCAAAATCTCTTGATTGACAGCTGCCAATGGTAATCTCCCAGCCTCTCATCAGAAAATAAACAAACTGTTTACAGTTTCATGCTCATTGACCACCAACCTATCTACCCATGTTGGTTCGTTAGGCAGAATAGGCAGAATGAGAGCCTTGGAAGGAAAACAGTGTTTGTATATGTGTGCATGTGTGCGTGCTTGGAGGCAGAACTGGGTTCTGTCTCACTCTCGTAATCCTTGTGGTGCAATCATGAAGCCTGCAGACAAAGTCCAGTTATCTGGCTTGCCGCCACAGATATGCATGATGTGACCTTCACCTTCTTCTTACCTCCCTTCTGTGCATGAAGGATTGTAAGATCAGACATGACAAGGTAATGGGCAGATCATGGTCAGGCAATCAGGCCACTGAGCTGCTGTGCCAGTGTTGCCAGTCAGTTGGTGTGTGAACTGTGGCGGGACTTCTTGTCTGGCTCCTCTCTTGTCCTTGGCATCATCTTCTGAGAAGCAAGTAAAATGAGACTTTTGATTTGATTGTCCATCCACTAAATCAAGTCCATCTGTATCCATTTGGCCTTGGGACTAACTAGATGTTCTTCTAAGGATTTAGTCAGCTGGATTCAAATAATAGGGTGCATCTACAATGTAGAATTAGTGGGTCTGACACCACTTTAACTGCCATAGCTCAATGCTTTGGAATCATGGTAGTCACATTTTATAAGATGGTTTGGTTTTCTGTGCCAATTGCTGCTGGTGTCTCACCAAACTACAACTCCCAGAATTCCATAGCATTTACTTTTGGCTGTTAATGGTGTGGGGCGGGGGGGGGGGGGGGCAAACTGCATTAATTCTACAATATAGATACACCCATAGATTCTGTTTCTGTGACTGAACCTTCTCATTTCAGAACAAATATTTGTACTATCGTCATGTTTGAGGTTGCAGGAATTAAAAAAACAAACAAGAGAAAATGACTGCATAGAATGCTGTTATATATAGTTTGGAAAATAATTATAATGATGATAAAAATATCCATAAAAGCTCTTTTAGAGGCTAAAAAAAGATATCCTAGTGAGAATTTGGAAGAACAGAAACACCAAGGAGGAATGTTGTGTAACCTAATTATTGGAGGTGGCAAATTGAAGTCTACCAGATGTTACAAGCTACAATGAAAGGGTAGCCACTGTATTTTGTTTTGCAATTGCTTGTTCTCAAATAAAATAATTTTAAAAATAAAAAAGTTTTGCTTAAAAGACAATTAGCTGTCATTACTGTCAAAGTAGTTCATCATCAATTAAGCTCAATCTTCATATGTAACAAGTTACTTTTGGTTATGTTCAAAACATTGGATTGATATAATCTTTTTAACCTAATTAATAAAGCCATATGAACTCCATAATTATAAAAGTAACTAAACCAACAGTTAAATGTATACCTAAAAGGTCATAATACTATCGCTTTTAATACTATTGTTGTAATGTCACTTAATTGTGCCTTAGATACAGAGCTTGCAAAAAAAAATTTTTTAGACTACAACTTATAGAGTCTCCTTGGCTGAAGGATTCTGAATATTGCAATTATATGGTAACTTCCAGTGGAATTTGGTAATTTCAACAGGATTTGCTATTATAACTGTTTCCTGTTTCCCCAGTAAGATCAAGATGGCACCCTCCCCATTTATATGGATGTCATACAGTATACAACAAATTAAATATACTTAATGACAAAACATCTATTACCAACTCATCACACAAGGGGATTTGCCCTCTTACTCCTCTTTGACCATGGATCCTGCCAAGTGCAATCACATGAGGAAGGCCATGGCCCCACCCCATTGATGGCTGAAGTGGTGAGGAGGCGTCCCTAGGTAGGAAAATCGGGTTTTGGCTAGCTCTGATGGAGCTACTTGCTGTTTTGGGTTCTGGTCTGATGGGGAAAATGGCAATGCCTGTTGCCACAGTTTCCCCTGTCTGATGGGGGAAGAGACAGGGTGCCAACGTGCCTTGCCCTGATGCTCACATGTGCCCCCCCCCCAAACCTGACAGTAACCTCATTCTTTCATCCTCCAATCACCATCAGAATGGACCTCCTCCTTCTCAAGCAGCTAGTGCCCAGTAAAGCAGGACAGGAGGTTGGACTGCTTGGCCCTTGGGTTGTCTTCCAACTCTATGACTCTAAGAGACTTATGCTCTCTCACCCAGAAAATGTTCCCAACACATACCTCATTATTACATAATGTAACACAATTTGAAAAATGTTCTATTGCTAGTTTGAAAGTATTATTTCCTGTTTAATTCTGTGGTATGAACTTTGAAAGTTGTTGTTATACTCCAGAAATTGTTTTTGTGGCTGCCACAAACTATGTTGAATTGGTTGTGACTCTATGAGATATTCATTGAAAAACTATAGCAAAATGTGTTGCAAAAACAACGTTTTTTGCACTTTAATAAACCTTTTCTATGTTTTTATAATAGAAGCAATTAGGAAATGACATTTATAACTGAGGAACAAAAATGTGTTACATGGTGTTATTTGTGGTGTAACGCTAGCACTAATCTTGTTAACACATGTCCGGCAGAGTTATAATGTAAGCTTCAAATGCATGTCTCGACAGGAGGTCATGGGGGCAGCTTTCTGTTGTCTGTAGAATTATTTCTGTTGTTTCACTCATGTGGTGAAACTCAGTGAGAGATACTTTGCCCTTGAAAGCACGGAGAGCCTTCATCTTTGCTCCAGACTCACAGAAGGATAATTTCATCATGGATTTTCTCAGTTCCTTTTAGATTCTCAGAGCAATAGCTCCGAAACAGCTGGGCTTCAACAGACTGCAGGGGCGTATGATTATCAAAACCTTATTAAGCTCCTGGCTTCAGCTCCAGACAATTACCAGTCTTCAACATTGATTTCTGGGAGGATCCTTCCAAGCCACCACCTCAGATAGTTTTATGAACACCATCATCTTCTAAAGTGAGTGTTAAATTATCCCCTCTCGTTCTGGCAGATGGGGAAACTAGGCCACACGTCAATGTTGCCCACACAATCTCTGTAGCAAAGGAAGATCTTAATGATCTATGCCTCATGCTCTCAGCCTCTGTGAAATAGCCAGCAATGCTCAATGTGTACTCTCACCTAAAATGAGCTCATTCCTGCATAAAATGCTTTCCCAGAAAAGTGGCTCTTCATGTCAGAGTCTTAAGCATCAAGGCTGGTATTCTTTATTATGGTCTACTTCCCGTCTATTTTATGCATCATCAGGTACATAGCAGAGCTGCTAAGAAATTATATTTCAAGTTGAGTGTCACTTATCTAAAATGCTTGGGACCAGAAATGTTTTGGAATTCAGATTTTGGAATACCTGTATTTGCACATACATACATAACGAAATATCTTGCAGATGAGACCCAAGTGTAAACATGAAACACCTACCCTGAAACTAATTTCATACAATATTTTTGTGTACAAGATAACATTTGTGTACATTGAACTATCAGAAACCAATGGTGTCCCTCAGTCCATGTGGATTTAACAGCGCAATAGCTTTTTCTGAAGTTTCTGGTGACTTCTTTTTTTACACACCATTGAGCCACTCTATGGTGCACATTGGGGATGTGCATGTTGTGGATACTCTCTCTCAGGCCCATAGCCAGGATTTCGTTTCGGGGGGGGGGGGGGGCTGAATTTTTTTCAGGGGGGGTTTCGGGGGGGTGAGTTTCGGGGGGGGGGGCTGAGTCTGAGTGAAAGAGGGTGTAGCCTAGCAAACCTTTTGTATCATTACCCCAATACCCTCATCATGCATATGGGATATATTGAGTATGGTGATCAGATCATGATATGAATAAACATAACAGTTTAAATAATGCACCATTAAGGCCTTTTCGCGAACCACCATGAAAATTTCGGGGGGGGGGGGCTGAAGCCCCCCGAGCCCCCCTCCTGGCTACATGCCTGCTCTCTCTTCAAGTTGGCGTTGAACTGCATTATAGTATCTGTGTAGAAACACCCTTAATCACAGCCAAAAAATATGGTTTAGAGACCACTGAAACTTCACCATTCTAGCTGAATATTTAGGAAGACACTGGAAACAATGGATGTTATGAGTGATACTATGCAGGGCATGTGGCATATCTTCCTCTATTTCTTAAGCCATTATAGCGGTGAAGATGTTGCTTTGATATCGTGTGTTGCTGCTTCCAGTTTTACACATAAGAAAGTAATTCAATATTGTAAACAGAAAAACTCCTCAAACACAAACAAACAAAATTGAATCACAATGTATAGTCATGAATATGTGCATGTACTTCACTCTGGAGATGGTGCACACCTTTGCCAAGTGATTGGTCGTGCTTCTTTATGATTTCAGAATTTGTATACATGCATTGCAGATAAAGGCCGTGTCCTCACATGAAAGCTTTTGAGTAGGCTTCATGCCAGTGCTTACATCAAAATGCTTTTGATCTGTTGCAGACGAGCAGCAAATGTTCGGTTAGTCACACAGAGACATTTCTGTGAGGCCAGGAGAGCCCAATGATGCCCCCTCGACATCCCAAATGTCCAGCCATTAGTGCAATACTGGCACTAATCCTATCAATGGGTTATCACCTTCCTTTGCTGCTATTAGCAGTGGAAGAACAGTGATTTTTTTTTAAATAGCTGAGAATTTAATGTTTAATGTTCCCCGTTTGGAGGTCCTGTTCAAGGCCAAGCTATTAGTGTGTGAATTAATTCTATAGCATAGATGCACCCAAAGCCCTAAATGGGTTCCTTAGGAACACTGGCCTCAACTCCAAAAAGTTGGGCCAGGTATGGATGAAAGGCATACTATCTGAAGCAAGAAGGAAAAATAATGATATAAGACATACGTATTTTCTAGGCCTGGGCGGTTTTGTTCGTTAATTTTGTAATTCGTTAAATATTCGTTAATTTTAGCAATTACAAAACGATTACAAAACTTATTTTTAAACCCGGAAGTGTTTTTAAATATCGAAACGGCATGCGCCAAATATTTTTGTATTTCCGTCCATTTCAGAAATACGTAAGATGGCTTGGCTAGATGCTTGCTGGGAGCTCTCCTCTCTCTCCTCTCCTTAGCCCTCAGAGCCTGAAAGAGGAGGAGGAGGAGGAGGAGGAGGAGAGGGCGGGGAAGGCGCCGGCTGAGCAAGCGAGCGAGAGGGCGAGCGACCCTCAGCGGGAAGGCGGCCCGTCCCTCCTTCCTCACCTTTGCGGTGGGTGTGCTTCGTTCTCCCAATTCCGCACTGAAACCTTAGCGGAGGGCTGGGCTAGATGGCCTTTGGGGAGCCCCTTCTCCCAATTCCACATTGAAACCTTAGGAGGGGGCTGGACTAGATGGCCTTTGGGGAGCCCCTTCCTCCAATTCCGCATTCAAACCTTAGCAGAGGGCTGGACTAGATGGCCTTTGGGGACCCCCTTCTCCCAATTCCGCACTGAAACCTTAGCTTCGGAGGAGCCGGGCCCGACTCAGCAGCAGCGCTTGAGGGCCCGCCAGAGTGAGTGCCTGCCTTCCCTCCTTAATAATAATTTCTCCTCCCTATTCTACTAAATTAATAATTAAATTTAAAAATATTGAAAAAATATTGAAAAAAAAGGGCGCCATCTTTACAAAATGTTTTGTAAATATTAACGAAATTTCGTAAATACCGAACTTTTTTAAGGGAAAATTTTGTAATTATTTTAAATATCGAAACAAAAAAAAACCCCCCAAATACAAATCGATTTTAGAAACAAATTTTTGCGTTGTTACCCAGGCCTAGTATTTTCTGTTGCTCCCAGATAATGGAATGCAGTTGACATGTCAGATCCCACGCTTGCTTCTTTCCATAAATGTCTGAAAGCAATATCTTTTCAACATGGACTTTAAAACTGTTCAATGATTATTGCTGATTTAGGATCTCATCACATAGATGAGGTTCCACGTTCAGATTTGCCATGGCGAATTGGTGGGCATTGGGTCAATCCTGGCACCCTGTGCCTGCCTCTCAAACAGCGATGCTTCCCCACCACACATTAGGAAGCGTTGTCATATGGCTTCCCCCTTGCTATCCCCATTGTTCCTAATGGAACACGGGGAGGCTCCCATGTTGCCGACTCAGTGTCGTAGGACACTTGTCCCTCGGATGAGCCACAGAGCCCCACCAGAAGTGAGCCCATGTTGTTTGATTAGTGGCGTGGGGCTCCTTGGCTCAATTGTGGCAGAAGCATTCTACGATGCTGAAGTTTAGTGATATGATGAGGTCCTTGATGGGTTTATTGCTTAATGTTGGTTTATGGTGCTGCTTTTTTGTTTTATGTTATGCAAATTGTTTTTAGTGAAAATGTAACACAGTTTTAGTAATATTTTTAATTTAGTGGAAAGGTTGTGATAGAAATGTTAACAACAAGAACAACACCATTCACCAGATTTGGTGAACTGGATTGAAATCTGAGAAAACTGATGCTAAAATGAATCAGCCTCACAGATGCTGCTAGATTGTTCCTGCCAACACACACACTGTTTTTCTTCTTCTCTCCCCTTTAATGATGAAATAAACAAACACAATCATCTCTTTGAAATCATCATCATCATGTACAGAAGCCAAAAACACACACAAGAAGTATATGGAAATGCTGCATACAATTTGATTCTCGAAGGACTGAATGTACAATTCTTCAGTTCTCCTTATATTTAAATCTGGCAAAGAACTTTCTCCCCTCATTTCATACAAAGTGAAAGACCTAGAAGCTTTGGCTCACGTGTAAGAACTGAGATAAGAATTAACAAAGCAAAAGGAATCTTTTTATTCAGACCAGACACACTTACGAGTTTCCCCTGCTATCTGAAGAGCATTTGGGAAAAGTCTGGTGTGTGTGTGTGGTGGACAGCAAATCCTTCATCTCTTTATATCAATCATTGTTCATGAGACAGAGTCAAAGCCTTGAATTTTGAAACTTTCAGCAGGAAGCAAAGGATAGCTTCTGATTCCTTGCAGGATTCCTATTGCCACTCTATAGGGTGTTATTTCCCTTCATTCAACAAACAAGACAGTTAACATGTGATGACCCACACATGTAGAAGTTTCCTAAGATCAAAGTTTGCCTTGAAAAAGCAAAGCTACAACTAAATTTGGACACAAGAATATCTTTCCTATTCTCTGTTCAAGTCACCTGTCAGCTCATGATGACCCCACGAATTTCATGGGGTTTTCTTAGGCAAGAAGTACTTGGAGGTTGTTTTGCAACCAAAATACAACCAAGAGTCCCTGATCTTCACTGACTCACCCTGCTTGACTACCAAGATTATATGAAATTCTTTTAAAATGCTCAGATTAATGTAGAAACATAACATCATTTAGAGTAAACTTGCAAAAATAATACAAACTGAAGACACTGATCAATGCGTATTCGACTGTGGCATATTTCATAATAAAATTATATCTGGGTCTATTAAATAGGTTTTTACAGCATTTCCTTCGGGATTGGCAAGCTCAGCACTATATGTCCAAAACCAAAGCATCTTGTAATTAATGACTGACAATTCCAGAGCACGCTACAAAAATGTTTATGTTCTGAAAATACCTTTCTCCTGAGCTATTTGGTGCTGGCTTGAACATGAAATCAGGTATCTCAGACATCAGCGTCCTTTTACTGCCCCGGGCACCATGTGTCAGGGCAAAGTCTTGCCGTACAGAACTGAGATCAAGATATCACCCTCCTGTCAGCCTCCTGCTCTCTTGAAAACAGCAAGATCGTAAGAAACAGAAGAGATAACATAATGTCTGTACTCTTATGAAATATTATTGTGTGTGCATGTGCATGTCACATTTGTTGGGCAACAGGGATATTTGTTGTAGAGCAGTCTCAGTGGAGGTGGCACTCTTGAACTGTTGCTAGCTTGATTATTTTGATAGGAATCGAAAGAGCTGTCTATAAAGCCTTGATGGAGGTTGCATTTCTGGACCTCTGAAGATCTGTCATGAGTAAACGCTCCCCTTGAAAGTCCCACATTTAGGAGGCATAACAGGGCATTCTTAGATGTGTGCCGGTGGCTAAAACATGCATATTGTAAATAAAGAACATACATAGAAACATGCTTCAGTTTATCAGGAACAGTAGGCTAAATATGATAAATTGTACAATACATGCATGAGGAAGACTGCATTTAAAAATTGCCTGCTTTTCCACTCTTGTAACTTGATACAAAACATGAATGAGACGGAAACTAAATGAAATAAAGACTGATAATTTCTTCACATCTCTTCATTTTGAGCTAATGGTAGTTGCTGTACTGGTGAACTCTGAGTTGGGTAGGAAGAAGTTCACTAACATTTGATTCAGGAGTAGGTGGAAAAATATATACATAAAAACCTGTCTGTTGCTCCTGAAGGCAGGGCCATTTCATCCCTAGACTGGTATTTCTTTTAGAATAGATTCCATTTTCAAAGCTAGGTTTGCCCTTTTGCCTCTCAACTGCGTGCCAACCATCTGTTCCATAACACTGTAGTGTGAGACCTTCACACACAGTCTGTAGAGACTTATACAGATAATGATTCCATGCTTTAGAAGCATAGAGTTCCGGTTCCGGTGGGCAAACAGCTGTAAGATCTCAAGCTGTGCCAGCTGAGGAGTTAATCGAGCGAAATCTAAGGTGATCAATTCCCCAACCCTCCCAGTGTAAGGAGATTTGGATCTGGAACAACTAGGGGTCTTGAATGAGACCTTAATGGTCCAAATCGGCCTGAGGGAAGAGAAAGAGGCTGCGGGGCAACGAGGTAGAGCGTCGCCATTACATCTCGGCAAGCTCCCTCAGAAATAATATCCTACCTGATAACTAGGACCCTGGTATTGCCTCTGCAGGGTCCTAGCTTCCTTCCCTGGCAGAGATTGAAGCTCTCCCTGCCTATCTGCCTCATTTAATCAGGGAGGAGGCGGGGGGAGCTCAGGTCGACTGCTGCCTCTGCTGAGCCAAGGGAAACTCCTGCGCCAGTACTCCGGCTGGCAGCTTCTCCTTTGACATCGCAGGGAGGGGGAGAAATGCCCGCTAGCCCCTGCGAATAGCTTTCATCTGCCATCAGGGGAGTTGAGACACACCGCAGGCCTGCCGAGGTGACGCTCCTCCATTTGGCCCTCCTTCCTGTCGGGCCCATACCATCAGAGGCAGCCGAAGCTTGAAGCACTCCGCGGGCCCACCAAAAAGAGGCTTGGCCTGGCCTACAGAAGAGGAGTCTCCATTACATCACCACGAGGCTGCCCACCCGCCTCTCTGGATCCAGCGTTTTGGTCAGCGTCTGTTATTGCTGCCATCGAACTCATAGGAACATTCGACATCTGCCAACACTGCCATCTCTGGCTAGAGGTGTAAATAACAGCAATACTATCCACTGCCATCGAACTCATAGGAACATTCGACATCTGCCAACACTGCCATCTCTGGCTGGAGGTGTAAATAACAGCAATACTATTCATTGCCATCGAATTCATAGGAACATTCGACATCTGCCAACACTGCCATCTCTGGTGGGAGGTGTAAAGAACAGCAATTTATCCATTCTGCTGCAGGAAATGGTGCTACGCTTTTCAGCCATTGCCCACGTTATAAAGACCATCTCCCACTAACTGCACCATCTCTTCTCCTTGGACAGTCGAGAAGATACGGGGTCCGGGCTGAGGGTGCCGGTTTGCTCGTTCACGGGCTCTGCAGCTGGGTCCTTTGTTTTGATTCGACTGCCCTAGTTGAGTGACTTTAGGAATCGACGAGGGCACTGCTCTGTTAAAGCACTTTAACCCAGCACTTTAAGTCTGTTGGCCCTATTAGTACTGTGTCTTAGATAATATCAAGTATTACTGTTAAGCACTTTAACCCAGCACTTTAATTTTGTTGGCCCTATCAGTACTGTGTCTTAGATAATATCAAACATTGCACCGCTAGCCTGCACTTTAATCCGTCTGGTTTTGCCTGGTCCCAAACCATCATTACTGCTGCTAGACTGATTGCACTACAGCACTCTAGACAAACGTTGTGATTTACCTGGCCTTAAGTCCTTGCTGTGATTTACCATCTGTTTCGCGACAGCGCCCTCTCTGGCTGGAAGTGCAATAACACCTACCTTTTGGAGTCACTGCCCACAATATATAAGACCAACTCCCTCTGACTTCCATCAGATTCTCTGGACGGCCAAGAAGAACTAGGGACCTGGCCAAGGGGTGCCGGCTTGCTGTCCACGGGTCCTAGAAGTGGGGTCCTTGTTTTGATTGGCCCACTCTAGTTGAATGACATTGGGACATCTATGTGGGCACAGACCTTGAGCTACTGAATTATTAAGCACTTTAGTCCAGCACTGAGACCAAATGGGTCACTAGAATCTGAGCCATAGAAAGTCATTCAGTTCTGTAATCTAGCACTTTAATCCTGCACTTTAGTCTGCCTGGGTTGCCATAAGCTATTAACTGGTTCAGAGCCAACAAGCTGCTGTGAGGTGTGGTATTATAGCACTGTAGCGCTTTACTACAGCACTGTGAATTTCAAAATCGCCTGATGTCATCGCAGTTGTCATTTTTGGTAACGCTGATAGTCCTCTCTGTTAATACTACTCAAATGCACTTTACTGGAAGCAAGGATGGGGCGGACCCTAGGGGTTTAGAGTTTTATAACCACAACAATGTCTGTTATGATTATTATGCATTAACATCTGACACCGCAAGTGAGGAAGTGAGAGGGAACTCCCCTGGGACGGATGGTTCTATGGGTGTGGGGGCTGCTATAGAGGTGGTGACAGGTAGAGGAAGATACGGGAAAGGGAGAACAAACTACTCAATCCGATCCAAAATTTTCAGCAATAATTTGGCAAACCTAAAATGCTCTAAGAATGTAAGACAAAAACAAATCCGGCCCAAAATTTACAATAGAACATTGGCAATCCCAAAGATTACCCATATTACAACTTCACAATCAATTCGGCCTGAAAATAATAGGAATATATTGGCGATTCCAAAAAAAAATCCTCCCGACAAGATACAACTGAGATGTCAGGATGGTGGTCCTTCTGGGCTAAGGGTGGTGCTGTTCAATGCCAGGTCGGTAAATGGGAAGTCCTCCATTATTCGAGATCTAATTCAGGAGGAACAGGCCGACCTGGCATGTATAACGGAGACCTGGCTGGATGAGGGGGGAGGTGTGAACCTCTCCCAGCTTTGCCCGCCAGGTTACTCTGTCCAGCACCAGCCAAGGCCCGGAGGGCGGGGAGGAGGAGTGGCAGTGGTCTATAAGGTTTGTATTCCCCTAATCAGGTGCCCCATCCCACAATCATCTACATTTGAGTGTGCCGGCTTCAGGTTAGGTGACCGGGACAGGATAGGGATTCTGTTAGTGTACCGACCACCCCGCTGCACGACAGTCTCCCTTCCTGAGCTAGCAGGAGTGGTCTCGGACATGGCGTTGAGCTCCCAGCGGCTTATA
The DNA here is from genome assembly GCF_037176765.1 of Anolis sagrei. NCBI lineage: Eukaryota > Metazoa > Chordata > Lepidosauria > Squamata > Anolidae > Anolis > Anolis sagrei. The sequence goes on from NC_090022.1 coordinate 143,312,524, forward strand.
GTCCTGGGGGATTTCAATGTTCATGCCGAGACTGCTCTGTCAGGTGCAGCTCAGGACTTTATGGCCACCATGACAACCATGGGCCTGTCCCAACTAGTATCTGGTCCCACCCATATCGCTGGGCACACACTGGATTTGGTCTTTTCGCAGGGATGGGGTGATAGTATCGGGGTGGAGGAGCTAACCATCGCTCCTTTGTCATGGACCGATCACCACCTGATTAGGTTTAGACTGACTGCTCCTCCCAACCTCCGCAGGGGTGGTGGACCCATTAGAATGGTCCGCCCCAGGAGACTTATGGATCCTAGTGGTTTCCTGACGGCTCTTGGGGAATTTCCCACCTCCCTGGCTGGCGACCCTGTCGATGCCTTGGTCTCTCACTGGAACACCGAGATGACTAGGGCAATCGACACAATCGCCCCAGAACGCCCCCTCTCGAGTAACCGAGCTAACCCGGCTTCTTGGTTTACTGAGGAGCTGGCAGCAATGAAGCGAAAGAAGAGGTGGCTAGAGCGCGTGTGGCGCAGTAACCCGACTAAATCAACCCAAACACATCTGAATACCTTCTTAAGGTCCTACGGTGTGGCAATAGAGGCAGCACAAAAAACATCTTTCGCTGCTAATATTGCATCTGCGAAGAATCGTCCAGCTGAGCTCTTTCGAGTTGTCAGGGGTCTGTTAAATCCGCCGAAAAGCGAGATCCCTGACAACTCTGGAGCTCGCTGTGAAGCGTTTGCTCGATTTTTCGTAGATAAAATTGGGCGGATTCGGTCGGGTTTTGACACCACTTTACCTGCAGTCTCTGAGAATGTAACGAGAGCATCTGCTTGTCAAGTTTTGTTGGATTCTTTTCAATTAGTTCAGCTTGAGGATGTGGACAGGATCCTTGGAGAGGTGCGGCCTACCACATGCATCCTAGACCCCTGTCCATCCTGGCTTATAAAAGAAGCCAGAGGGGGTTTGGCGGAGTGGGTGAAGGTGGTGGTTAATGCCTCCTTACAGGAGGGCAAGATTCCAGCGAGTCTAAAACAGGCTATTATCAAACCGCTGTTGAAAAAACCATCACTGGACCCCACTCAATTAGACAACTATCGGCCAGTTTCCAATCTCCCCTATTTGGGCAAAGTCCTGGAACGTGTGGTGGCAGCTCAACTCCAGGGATTTCTGGTAGACACTGATTATCTTGATCCGGCACAGTCTGGCTTTAGACCGGGACATGGAACGGAAACAGCCTTGGTCGCCTTGGTAGATGATCTGCGCAGGGAACTGGACAGGGGGAGTGTGTCCCTGTTAGTTCTCCTGGACCTCTCAGCGGCCTTCGATACCGTCGATCACGGTATCCTTCTGGGACGACTCACAGAAATGGGACTTGGGGGTACTGCTTTGCAGTGGCTCCGGTCATTTCTTGAGGGACGGTCCCAGAAGGTGTTACTGGGTGACACCTGTTCGGCTCCACAACCATTGTCGTGTGGAGTCCCTCAGGGATCTATTCTGTCCCCAATGTTGTTTAACATCTACATGAAGCCGCTGGGGGAGATCATTCGGAGTTTCGGACTGCGGTGTTATCTCTATGCAGATGATGTCCAGATCTGTCACTCCTTTCCGCCTGTCACCAAGGAGGCTGTCCAGACCTTGAATCGGTGTCTGGCTGCTGTGTCGGACTGGATGAGAGCTAACAAATTGAAATTGAATCCAGACAAGACAGAGGTCCTACTGGTCAGTCGGAAGGCCGAACAGGGTATAGGGTTACAGCCTGTGCTGGATGGGGTTACACTCCCCCTGAAGACGCAGGTTCGCAGCTTGGGAGTGATCCTGGACTCGCCGCTGAGCCTGGAACCCCAGGTCTCGGCGGTGGCCGGGAGAGCTTTTGCGCAATTAAAACTTGTGCACCAGTTGCGCCCGTACCTTGGGAAGTCTGATCTGGCCACGGTGGTCCACGCTCTTGTTACATCCCGGATAGACTACTGCAACGCGCTCTACGTGGGGTTGCCCTTGAAGACTGTTCGGAAACTCCAACTAGTCCAGCGTGCGGCAGCCAGATTGCTCACCGGAGCGACATACAGGGAGCATACCACCCCCCTGTTGTGCCAGCTCCACTGGCTGCCGGTTCAATTCCGAGCACAATTCAAGGTGCTGGTCTTAACCTACAAAACCCTATACGGTTCTGGTCCAGTGTATCTGTCCGAACGTATCTCCCTCTACGTCCCACCTCGGAGTTTGAGATCATCTGGGGAGGCCCTGCTCTCGACCCCACCACTCTCACAAGTGAGGCTGGTGGGGACGAGAAGCAGAGCCTTCTCAGTGGTGGCCCCCCACCTGTGGAATTCACTCCCGGGGGAAATCAGAACAGCACCAACCCTCCTCTCCTTCAGGAGGAGGGTGAAGACATGGCTGTGGAACCAGGCCTTTGGGCAACCAGGCAATTAGACAATGACAACCAAATAAGACAATCAGATGTGTGAGACCGGCAGGATTGTCGAAATGGAACCAAAACAGATCTTTGAGTTAATTGTACACTGATGGGTAGGAGGAAGTTCCAGGTTTGTATTGTTTTTACTGATTTTATCATTTTACTGATTTTATTGGATAATGTTGAATTGTGGGAATTTGTACTGTTATATTTTTTGTGATGATTGTTTGTGTAGCAGGCGTCTAAGTGCGCCTTGCAGCTGTAAGCCGCCCTGGGTCCCCTTCGGGGTGAGAAGGGCGGGGTACAAGAACCCCAAATAAATAAATAAATAAATAATAAATAAATAATAGAGGACATTTTTGAGTACACAACCTAGAAATGCCACTGTCACATCCTAGCAATGCCACTACAATAAAGAAGGGAAGGAGGGAGGAAATAAATTACCACCTCCACTATCACCCCCAGAATCTCTTTCTCAGCTTTCTTCCTCCCCAAACATGTTGAGATGTGTAGACTCAAACAGTCAATGAGAATCAGGTCAGGAAGGATTTAATCCACTCATGCCAGTGCTTCACTCATCAGAATAAGCGAGGAAGGATGAGCAAAACTGGATTAGTTCACCATTTTTGGAAGAAAGTGAAGTAACATGTTTTACCATAGCATTCCATCAATAAAACTTTAAAATCTTCTCAAAAAAAGGGCACCAATGTTTCATGCCTTCCTGTATCAAAAAGAATTCCATTCATAAATTGGGAATCACTTAGCCCACCCAAAGGAGAGCACAGGGCCTAAATCCAATTGTTATTATTAACTAGTCAATACCAAATCAGCGAGACTGTCAAAAGTGTTAACTCACAATTCAGCAAGTGATTCAGAGGTATAGCAATACAATTTTGGGACAAAAAAGTTTTCGAAGAGTTTTCTTTGTTAGCAATACCTCAAAGTAAAAACAGCAGTCATCATGCAAATTTGTAATATTTATAACATGATCACATGCCCTCATATGTTTCACAGATGAAAATCAGGACATGTGCTACCAAGTTACATCAAAGTGTGGTCCAGATGGTGAATATTATTAGTGAGAAGGAAAACAGAAGCTAGAAAAAAGGCAGAAGTTTGCTTTTACCCGAGCCTACTGGGCAAGATTTCTGTCCCTCTTCTCCCCTTCCTTCTTCTGAGTTAGCTGAATGTAAACCACTTTCATACTTTGAATGAAAGTATTTCAACCAAATAAGCCAGGATTAGGGGAGAAAGTAGAAGAGAGACCAAATGGTTCCGATGGAAACCCACTGAAAGAGCTTGGCCAAGTCACACTCTGTGACCATCCACTTGGTAGAATTGTAGAAGTTCAACACCACATAGGATCCCGCGGTGGCACAGTGGGTTAAACACCTGTGCTGGCAGGACTGAAGACCAACAGGTTGCAGGTTCAAATCCGGGGAGAGGCAGATGAGCTTCCTCTATCAGCTCCAGCTCCTCATGCGGGGACATGAGAGAAGCCTCCCACAAGGATGATAAAAACATCAAATCATCTGGGCGTCCCCTGGGCAACGTCCTTGCAGACGGCTAATTCTCTCACACCAGAAGCGACTTGCAGTTTCTCAAGTCGCTCCTGACACGACCAACCCCCCACCCCCCCCCAAAAAAAAACCACTACATAAACTTCTCTGGCTCTAGTTTGCAGTAGCACTAAAGCTTTCTGTCACAGGATAATAAATATTTCACAAAACTACAAATCCTAGAAATCCATACCATTGAACCATGGCAGCGAATGTGGTGTTAAAGCACTATGATTCTACAGTGTGGATACAGCCTCTCTCCATCTCAGGGGAAGGCAGTGGCAGCCCTCTTCTTAACAATCTTGCCACAAAAATCTGTGATAGGATTTTTAAAGGCATACAGTGATTTAGGCTGGGAAAAGGAAACATTCCTTATAGAAGATTTTCTATAATGTAAGCATATTGCATATCTTTTAATTTAGGGCTGTAAAGTTTACATCAAAAGTTTCAACACTACTGAGTAGTATTTGTAGAAAAGATCCAAAATCAAGTCCTGTGCTGGAACCTCATTGGATACATGGAATTTTGGGGGCAGATGATATGTGCCCAATTCAGTATAAAATCCAGGGATGACAGTTTACAGCAACAATTTCTTAACTGCAGTCTATCATGTGGGTAATTTTGTTTAGTGCTTTTGAAGTCCCCCCCCCCTCCACCCTTCCTGAATATGCATTATTTCATACACATGTATGTGCACGCATGTGAACTCTCTCTCACAACACATAATCAGATTTCTTGAGTCTTCTTTTTGGAAAATATACTTTTCCAAACAACAAATTATTCATGTTAGTCAGCTTTAATAATTATTTACTTTTCTACTCTATTGTTTGGAAAGTGCCGTGCCTTCACTATTCATTTGCTTAATCCATTAAAATGATTGCATGAAAGCTCTCCAATTCTGGGCACTTCTAACTGAATGTATGCATGAAATACAATACAATCTTGTAACCATAGGGAATAAATTCCAGGACTTCATGTGGATACAGAAAATCACGGAGAATAGCAAACATTATTGAAATGAAGACTTCTGACCCAAGAATACTATGGGGTCATGGTTGGGGATCTAAAATGGCCAAAAATGACATATTTTATCAGATATGAATATATGAAACTACAGATACCAGTCCCTTGTGGTTTAATTTGGTTTAAAAAATCCCTCAGATTGACCACAGGAATTTATTTACCAAAACAAGTCCTGAAAACAAACTAGAATGAATTCAGGTAACCATTTTCATCCACAAGTTCCTGACAGTGTTTGACAACCACTGCCTATTCAGACACCTTGGCCAGTGAGCAGATGTCTACACATGACCAACTATCATTGAGAACCAAAGAGACTTTTGTTGAGAATGGCCTCATCTCTTAATAAGTAATTTGTTACTCCCTGGTTGCACCCTCTTAATGCTCTTCTGTTAGATGTAATACTCCAAAAAACAAACAAACAAAAAAACCAAAAAAAAAAAAACCCACTTCATTAACTATCACATTAGCACATCCTCAGGTTGTTCCTTTGTCCAAGAAGCTCTATGAAGTTAACTGTCCCTCCGTCCTATCTCATCTTGTCCTTACAATAACTCTGTGAAGTAGGTGAAGTGGAAAGAGAGTGGGAGCAAGGGATGGACTGCCAGGTGGAGATTTGAATATGGGTCTTTCTGGTCCTAATCCAACACCTTGACCATTTCGTCACACTGTCTCTTGTAATCCCGGTTTATAGGATCCCACAACCCTGGGCGAGATGGTACTCTAGACACCGCTGTTCTTTTCAGAGGTCATTTACGAAGTGAAAGCTGTCCTGAACTTCTAGTCCAGGGAAACAGGCATGCCATCTTGAGGACACTGGCGGAGATCCTGCATCTCATTGGTGGGCTGCAGCCTTCCACCAGGTGTGTTGTGTCTCATCCTCTCCTCACAGACTTAACCCACTGTGTGCAGGATGGGCACCCTGGTCCACAGTCATTCTGTGGCCAGATAAGGACAAGGGAATGAAAGGGTACACGAGGGCAGCCCACTTGTTGTTTTCTGATTGAAATAAGATAGCTCTCCAAGTCTGGGCCCCCAAAGGTCCTTATGGGGGACCCTCTGGGAGTTCAGGAGGTTGCCTTTTTTCTTCCAACATGCAGTGGCATAAAGGAAGCCCACTGGATGCCCAGATCCACTCAATCTCTCCACATCTTTTCCTGGTCATTGAATGGCTACAGATAAGACTGCCCTGTTCATGCTCAAAAAAGGACAGGTATGTGTTGTGGGGAGAGAGAATCATACATGACGGAAGTGCTCAATTTCTCCATCCACCCTGACCCAAAAGCATGCAGTTATAGTATTCAATTATGTCTGGATATGTTGCTAACAGGTTGCTAGCCAGTGTTTCCTATGCCAAGTTGAAGCTCCAAGTTGTTAGTCTAGAGAGTAACATTGCCTTACAAAAGCATTGTGTCTGATGTCACATTTGCCCGACAAAAGATATCTACTTCTGCTGCATACACATTAGGCCTATTCCTGTCTTTGGCATACTTGAGATTTATCTGGTTGTGCCCCTCTCTTATGGTCCTCCAATGGTGGACCATAAAATGGTGTCCTTTAAAAAAAAGAATCATAACTACTTTGAAATGTGTTGCCATTGAATCCCCCGCCTCATTTCTTCCACATTTTTAAATCCATGAGAGCTAGGTTGTTCTTACTCCATTAAAACTCTAGCAATATCTCACACACACAGCCAAAAAGGACTCAGGATGATATAGCCAATTTTAGAGCATGTGTAAACACATAAACACACATACAACATGCCAATTTTGGCTTACCTTGCTCCGTTGTCCTTGTGCAAACAGGATGTAAACATGTCAGAGGAGGCAATCTTAGGCTAGACCTCAGGACCTCCGGAAGGCCTTCTCAAACCACTGTAGTCCTTTTTCCTGGGGGGCTGTTGGTATTTTGATAAGGGGGGGCAAGTCCTTTCGGCCACTGGTTGCCGGGATTTCCTTGCTGCATCACCATCAGCCGGATTGGAGGCTGGGCTTCTGTTGGGGTCTCAGGAGCATACTCCTTGCTGGGGTCTTTCCCTCTACAGTCATACAGGATGCAAGAAATCAGGAAAACCAAGAGCAAGATGACATAGCTAGCTACCAAGATGACCAGGTTCAAAGTCACAGGGTCAATTTCTAAATAAAAATCCATTGGAGCCCATAATAGTTAGCAGGATCTCCACGAACAATGCTGCCCATGCACAGACATGCATGCACTAGTGGAGCAGTAGCAGCTAACTGATAGATGTATTGGCTTTGCGGTAAAAATACTTTAATCCTGTGCACTCCTGTAGCAATGGATTTCCCCCCCTGGACTGCATGATTAAAGCTGCTCAGTTTAATAACTTAAGCTCCTTCTTTTAATACCATGTTGCCAGCAGTGACAGAAGCTAAATTTGAAATGTTTCAATGCAATGCGATATTCGGCTTTTTATGTGAGCCATGGATGTGTCCAGATTAATATTTTATTCTATTTTTTTAAAAAAATGTGGGGATAGGGTTCAGGTTCAGCCTTTGTCAGCTTCCACGTGTAGACTTTCTGTATTTTCTCCACCGTCTCTATATCCCAAGGGGAAAACCCCCCATTAAGGATCAAATTATGTGGATGGCATGTATAATATCCTATCCTATTTTGACCCATGAATCCTATGGCTTGATGTCCAATGTATCCTGCTGTGCTGATTGTTGATTAATAATTTTGTAATTGTTTTTAATGGGCATTAAAAATTTCATTTCTTATTTTTTTAAAGACAATTTGATACCTGAGATCTATTGGTAGTCTTATTTAGTGTAGATCTATTGACTAATCGAGGAGTCATCACATATGTGTGATGCATTTTAATGGGTCTACTCTAGTTGCCAATTACAATAGGATTGAGGTCAAAGTCTTTGAAGGGTAGCCAGAGGACTCATCCATCTGGAAATGTGATCCCCCCACCCTCATTTTTGTCATTCAGTCTTGATTAACCCTTTTTCTTGCTTCATATTCTGAGAATATACAACCGAGAAGTTGTTTTATGAAATGATTTTAAAGGTATTCCAAGCATAATTGCACCATTTATTGCAATCCTTTTGATCTGTTGTAGTATCCTTCAAAGATTCCCATTAATATGCAGTCATTTTTTGAAAAATGTTTGAGCTCATAATAAGACTTGAACTGAACTCATATCAAAGGTACAGAAGTGTTACAGGGTGCGGGTAAGTATAACAGCATCATAAAATTACAGCAAGAACATATTTATTTTTTGCTTTTCAGGTTATTTTGTTTTATAACTTAGAGGATATGAACATTACAGTGGGCCTTTGGTAGTCATTGGGGTTTGGTTCCAAGATCCTCCCAATATATACCAAAGCCTGTGAATGCCCATGTCTCATATTTTATATATATATATATATATATATATATATATATATATATATATATATATATATAGTATTTATTTATTTACCCCATTTATGCTCTGCGTTTCTCAACACTTGTAGGGAACTCAAGAGCTTACTTATATAGTCACCAATTTGATGCTATGTAAACATACATACATAATAAAATAAACATATATATTAAAACAATAACTAAAAACATTTTCCAACTCTATGATTTTTGTGCCATGTACTGACAAGTATGTCATAGCTGTCTTCTTTAATCTGTGTCCTTATTTTTTAAAATATACACCGTTTCTCTAAATTAAATGACATACAAGGAAAACAGCAATAGTAATAGACAGCTACAATAACATATGTATGATTATGAGCTACAATAATATGTGTATGATTATCATAGGTGATCACTGTTATGGTTGTCTTCCATAGGTAAAGTCTTGGTGGTGGATCCGTAAATGACAATGAAGGACCTATTCTGGATCTGCATGGCCTTTCACAGGGAAGAGATAGATTTCCAGGTGAAAGGTGGTCCCGACAAGAGTATGCTTGACACTCCTTCTTCCTCTTGGCATGATTCTCTCTTTCACCCTCTATTTGTGTGAATTAAAATCCATACCACTGGAGGTTACAGTTAGTTACAATGCTCAAGGGCCAGAGCTTCCCAGTTCTTAGTGTTTATTCTACATTTTGTACGGCTAGCTTTAAGCCCATATTTAAATCTCAATTTCTGTCCACCAACTTTTGGTAAAGTTGTTCCTCCACATTTGTGGTAACTTTTGTGGTTATTATTACTCCAAGATTTGAATAAAAACGTGCTCTGTGGGAATCTCTAGTCCCTCCAGTGTACCTCTAGGGTCAACTTCTTCAGGTATGCTGGGATCTCTAAGTCCTGCAAAGGGATTCTTAGGATCGGCTTCTGGTAGAAGTTGAGTTATGCCGGATGGCTTAAGAAATTCTTAGAGAGGTGTTCTCTCAGGTAAAACATAGCAATTTATATATGCAGATTTTTAATATGGTGAAACTGTGCTTCTTACCCCAACGAATCTGTAGGACTGACAGCAGAAGTGTCGATGCAGGAAGTTAAGCAATACCATCAGCTGGGATGCTTCCTTAAAGTTCATTCATAAGGTTTCAATGAGGAAATTAAAAAGTTAACTGTGTCCCGTGATAGGGCATAATGTTACTTTGCTGGTTCCACCTTCCTCTGTTTCACCTGCATCTTGGTGATATCACCACACGTCCCCCGGTTTCTAGAACCAGGAAATATACACAAGAGTGCGATCTTCCAAGTCTCCCTTCCCTGGGAGGAAATTTGTGCCAGATGGTGGGTGAGTCTCAATACTGATGTCTTGAACTCTTCTTCAGCAGAGCTCTTACAGGATGAAGTGACACCAAGACATTTCAACCTGGAAGTCCTTATTTGATTTTTTCAAGTAGGGCTAAGGTCCATCATTAAGTTAAGATCTTATATATAAATTACTGATTTCCAGATTTTAACAAATTATTTCTCTTGTAGCTGATATTAAAAAAAAATCAGGTTGTTATTGTAAAGTTTAACATTTGGACCTTTGTATATAGATGACTTTGTTGGTGTCTCACAACAATGTATTGATTTAGTCCAGTCTGACTCTGGGGGATGGTGCTCATCTCCATATCTAAGCTGAAGAGTCGGCATTGTCTGTAGACACCTCCAAAGTCATGTGGCTGGCATGACTGCATGGAGTGCCATTACCTTCATTCTGGAGCAGTACCTATTGATGTACTCATATTTGCATGTTTTTGAACTGCTAGGTTGGCAGGAGCAGGTGCTGACAGAGGAAGCTCACGCCGCTCCCTGGATTCGAACCTGACCTTTCAGTCAACAAGTTTAGCAGCTCAGCGGTTTAACCCATTGTGTCACCGGGGGCTCCAATCTAGCAATAAAGTTTGGGTCAGTAAGGGTACATGTGGTAGTAAATTTGTCATTGGACTTGGCCACTCTGACACAATTTTATAGAATGAGTACTCCTATTTTTTTCTACAGAGTTTCAGGCATCTCATAGAAGTCCAATTTCTGGGCTTGGGTAAATCATTAAATTTAAGTAAAACTGGTCTAAATATACTGTGGGGTTTTTTTTTGCTTTGTTTTTTTTAAAAATCTCTTTTCTATTTGAATGTGCTGGTCGTAATTAAAGCAGAGCTTTGAAGCAACTTGTAATTATGATTATCAAGTATTTCCAATAATGAAGGTATAATTGCATAATTACATTGCAATTATGAGTTAACAAGGGATAATGTCACCCCTTTAAGCAACGAATTATGTTTTATATCACCTTTGTTATGAACGTATAGTAGGAAGAATTTAAAAGAGGACTATAAAGGATCAGTGAGCATTATTATTTATTTGTGATGATTATGATGTTTATTTATACCCCGCTTTTTCTCTCCACAAAGGAGACTCAAAGTGACTTATATTAACAGCATTTCAATACAATTTAAAATCTACAAATATACAAAACATGAAAACAGAATTAAATATAAATGATGTTTTAAAAAACTAGTTAAAATGGATCACTGTGGCAAGAGCTTGATTTTCAAGGAACGGGCACAGTTGGTGCACAAGTTTCAATTGTGCAAAGGACTTCCTGACCACTGCAGATACCCCATCCCTGGCCGCCGCCACCATTTCCCTATCTAGGCATCCAAAAAGGCTAGAAGTGCCACCATGGCAGAGAGTGAGGAGGGATCAGTGCTTCTTTTAGGTTCTCCTGAAATAGATTCAGCTCTTGCCTTTTGCCACCCTACTAAAAGAAGGGAATGGTTCCTTTTTTATGAGTTAAGGTACAGTACTTACATTCATTCATGGTTAAGTTGACCCAGTTTTTTCGGTTTGTTTTCTAACTAAAAAATTTAGACTTATACATGAGTGTATATAGTACTAACATTCATACATTGACAAAACTGTAAAATAGACCTGAGCCAGGTCTGGTGGGAAAAGGGTTTTGGGATTCTGCTGTTTTACCACAAGCAACATGGGGATGGTTTACATGGAGCCACATTCCTGTCTCTGCCTGAGATCGGAAAGCTCTGGAGCTGAACTTTGCAGTCTAAGGGCAGGATCAGAGAACATCACTGCAAATGAGAATCAGGTCTTGGTTGTTTTGCTGTCACGAACAGACTCTATCATCACCAGGCAATATCTGTCATGGTGATAAATATTTCAGTTAGATCCAGATGTTCCTGCATCCACAGAGGCTTGCTTGTTAGTTGTCTCACAAGAAACTGAAAAGCAAAGCCTCGTTTATGTCAGAAATAAAGAATATTGAATTATTACTGTCTCGACGGCACCAGGCAAGTGCAAAGTTTATTGGCACTGTGAGCTTTTAGAGATAAGACATATAAAATGATTTCATATTCATGGATTTAGGTTTCTAGTTCAAAGAATGGATATGGAAGAAGACAGCGATTGAAAATGTCCATCAACTTCTATCCCATTCTGATTAAAATTCAGCATTCAAAATAAACTTACTCCCCCCCCCCCCCCCACGCACACACACATTGGCTGTACAGTCTGCTATAAGAAGAAGCAATTCAGCAACAGGCACTTCATGTATCTTTTGAAGACAATTGTTCTAAATGCCATTTTAAATCTATTTTATATATGGAGGTGAAACAAATTTTCAAGTTTCATTAATATGCCATCTAATGGTGACAACCAGAAGTGTTTTGCCAATGTAATCCTAATGTGATAACAAAGGGTGTTGTAGGTTTTTCGGGCTGTATGGCCAAGTTCTAGAAGCATTCTCTCCTGACTTTTCAACCTCTGATGGTGCCTGTCATAGATGCAGACGAAACATCAGGAGAGAATGCTTTTAGATCATGGCCATACAGCCCGAAAAACACACAACAACCCAGTGATTCCGGCCATGGAGGCCTTCGACAGTTCATTGATAACAAAGGTCTTTTCCCTTGAGGATTCCCCCAAACATGTAATTTTTAAAATTCTGTAGGTTACTACAGGTTTGCTAGTTTCAAGAAGGAATGTGTATTAACTCCCTTACATATGGGCAGATGGAATAAATACAGCAGTTTTGGCTAGAGACATGGTAGAAGAAAAGAAAAAATGGACAGCTCCTTCACTCACATTCATTCGCACATGGATTTTGATTTAGGAAGTTGTCAGTAAAAATGATGAAACTGTCTATGGCTCTTTGGTCTCAGGGCCGACTCCCTCTTTTCTGGTTCTCATGATGAAAGGGAGAAATCCCAGGGTGAGAATGCTGCCCTGAAAATGTGGGTGTCCTCCACCCCCCAGAGTTAGACTTGATATTTCTTTAATCTGAATGGTAAAATTTGTGCAATTGTGTTACTTGGTGTATCATTCTCAATTGGCCCTTATAATATTACCAAGCAATTGTCCCTTATGATATTACATTTTTAACACCATTACACCTCACTTCCTGAGACATCCGTTAGGATGGGTATTATCTCTAGTCTTCACATTTCGCCCTCAAAATGTAAAAGTGAAAGATTGACCCAGCCTTGAAGTCATACTCACAACTGCAGGATTAACTGGGACATCAGAGTTCAAAGCAATTCACAGCAGAAACACCCAACAGAAAGCATGATAACATTTGGATAGAATGCAAAAGTGTTTGTACCTGGACAGATTGGTCTCATTCCTTGGCTTCTGTGAGGGCTCCCATCATCTGGCTATAAAGTGGCTGATGTGATGTTGGTGGAAAATGTCAACATAATCCACCAGAGGATTCAGGGGACAATTTGGGACCATAGTTTGTTTAAAAAAATGAATGGCCCTAATAGGCACATTGTGGTCTAAGTCGGAAACTTTTTCCACCCCTGAGGCAGAAAGATTTTGGAATGAGAACTAGTTATGACATTTAAAGCCCTAAACTGTTCAGGTCCAGGCTATTTGACTGGCAACACCCCTTTGTACAAACCTCGCGCAGGCCCCAAGATCTTCATGAGAAGTCCTTCTCTCAGTCCCACTCCATCTCAAGCTTGGTTGGTGGGAACGAGAGAGAGGGCCTTTTTTCTCGGTGGCTGCCCCTCGCCTCTGAAATGCCTTTCTTCTTCCCAGGGAAGCCAAAACAGCCCTCGCCCTGCTGTCCTTCAGCAGCAGGCTAAACTCCTTCTTTTCAGTGGGCGCTTTTAGCTATGAGGATAGGTTTTTAATTGATTTAAATTGTTTATTTTTAATAGTTTCAATTTTTAATTCTTTTTTAATATTTCTATATTTTTCTACGTTTTAAACTATATGTTGTATTGCTTTGGCTGTTAGCCACCTTTAAGGAACTCAAGTTAAAAGACCATTCTCTGTAAAGTTAAAAATAAACAACATATTCTTGTTTCATTTCACCTGAAGAGTTTGTGTATCTCCTTAAACATTCTCACAACATTCTCACAAGGTGGTGGCCTATGAATCAATAGAAGGTGGCAGCAAAAAAAACTTATTAAATATTCGGTGGCAGCAAAGAAAAATATAATATACAGTGGCATATTATATTTGATCTCAATGTCCTTCCTTGTGTGTGAGGGTGTCCTGTGTCTCTTATCCCTCACAGCCTTGACTGGCCATACCTGTCATTCCTACTACTACTAGTAGTAGCAGGAAGTAAGCCTCTTTATTGAAGTATCACTGTAATTTTTAACATGTTGCCATCAAGAAATATACTGCTTTGAAATGTAAACCATCCTTTTGAAACATCCTATATCATTTTATTTTGTCCAGTTTAGCCTTTGGTTCTGAGTAATCATTGGTTCCACAGTTTTTGGAAGACTGTCTTTTCCTCCATGAACTCAGGCACATGTTGAATATTGTCTATCAAGGCTGTAGTCCTGCTCCCTCTGAGAAGGGGAGATGATGTAGGTAATAAGAGCTGAGTAAACACACGGATCACTTTTGAATTTTGTACCATCTTTGTTATCTTTTTGCCTTTCTTCTTTCTTGTTTGTTTTAGAATCAAAGGTCTTATTTTGGAGCTAAGAGGCAATTTCATATACTGTCTCTCTGTCATGATGTATGCAGGCATGCACATCTGCATGCATGCATTTAATTTGCAGTGGCACACTAGTAGTTTGGCTAAAGAATTACTAACAAATTGCCAGCATTGTGTAGTGGTTTGTTTGAGTGTTTGACCAAGTGTCAGGGAGACAATACTCTAGCCATCGATATCCTCTTGGGCAAATCACATTTTCAGCCTTAGTGAAAGTCAATGGTCCCCACTAAATAATAATCTTGCTTACCCCCCACCCACATGACTGTGTCACCTTAGGGTCACTGTAATTCAAAAATGTCTTGAAGACCTATGGCAAAAGTTCAAGATAGAACAAAACAAAACAGTTTATACTGCACTTTGTCAGTGGTGATGAAAACTATCACACTCACAAACTCACTGGCAACAGAGCTTTCTAACTGGACGTATACAAAGGTAGAATAACAAGTTTAGTCAAATGTAAGGGTAGCATTTTGTAAAGATGGGAGCTTCGTTGAACCTTTTCTGCTTGATTTTGGTTCCTTCCACACAGCCCTATATTCCAGAATATCAAGGGAGAAAATCCCACAATATCTGCTTTGAACTGAGTTATCTCTGAGTCCACACTCAGATAATATGGGATTTTCTGCCTTGATATTCTGGGATATAGGGCAGTGTGGAAGGGTCCATAGAAGCAGTCAGGTAGTAATCCTACTTGGGAGAAATCACAACATATATCCAAGAGGAAATGTCCATAAATGACTCCATCTCATCAACCAGCTGACTCAGGTTGAGTTAGTCATCCTTGTTAACAAGATAGGTTGATTGGTTTAGCTGCCTTCACCATCAAATAGCAGTCACTAAGAATAGCTGGGGGATATAGAAAAAGAAATCCACCAAAGCTTAGCTGGAAGCGAAAGACAAGAAGATGAGCAAAGGCGTCAGCAGTCTGGGTATATCCTGGAGAGGACAATAGCCCAATGATACAGGTAAAGGATTGGACTGGATTAGCTTGGCCTGACAGTGTCCAATTGTCTGTTGCCAGCATTATAAGAGCATAGAAGCCTCTAAGAGCTGGTAATCTCAAAGGGGCACAATGTACTAAGAACAATGAAGTTTTGTTGTGACATACCAGTATATGTGATAGGCTAGAGCCATCAGATGCATTGTGGATATTGTTAGATAATGGCCTATTTATTTTCCTCTTCTGAAGCCATATTTTTAGTTAGCAATGTTGTTTGTAAAGAATTCACTGTAAAGCTCAAACAGGGGTCCAAACATCTAGCAGGGCATTCCAGCAGAGTCTAATGGAATTTGTATCATTATTGCAAGACTGTCTGCTTAAGACCTCATCCTATAATGGAGCTGTGGTGGAGCAATGGGTTAAACCCTTGTGCCGGCTGAACTGCTGACCTTGAAGACCTGAAGGTTGGAATCTGCAAGACAGAGTGAGCTCCCATATGTAAACACCAGTTCCCCATGCAGGGACATGAGAGAAGCCTCCTTCAGGATGGTAACACATCCAGGCATCCTCTGGGCAATGTCCTTGCAGACGGCCAGTTCTCCCACACCAGAAACGACTTGCAGTATATTCTCAATTCACTTCTGACACGATAAAAAAACCCCTCCTCGTATAGTCTTTTTTAACCTTGACACCATAGATACAGACATCTTGTCTGATATCTCAAAATAAAGTTTCCAGAGTCAAAATAAAAAGCAAGTGTAAAATAGGGCATGCTTCCCATCTTTTTTTTTTGATGTCTCAATCAGCACTGTAGCATTGTCAGTTACCAAAATATGAGCTTTTGTCCTGAATGTATGATGATGATGATAGTGTTTATTTATACCTTGCTTTTTCTCTCCACAAGGAGACTCAAAGCAGCTTACATTAAAATCATTTGAATACAATTGAAAAACTAAAAATATACAAACATTAAAACAGAATTAAGTATATATGATATCACAAAATCACAGTTAAAATCCATAAAAACTTTGTAGTCTAAATAATATTTTCTCCAAAGTACATTCTCTTCAAAACTTTACATAGGTAATTCCATGAGATATTTTCAAAAGTTTTCTCCACATGTAAGGACACTTTATTACTATGATATTCCAAATATTCTATAATGATCAACATAGTTCTTACATTGCTCCTTAATTCTCTTTTTGGTAAGGAGCTCACTTTGCCTTTGTGAATATTATCAGAAATATGTTTCCTGTGTTCCAGAAATGTGAATATTCTCAGAAATGTGTCTATTTGCCAACTATTTTGTAGCTATTGCGTAACAGAGAGATAGGCCTGTAATTCTTTGTTACAGAATCTTGCATATTCAAGATTCTCCTGTTTAAGATATAAAAGTTTCGCATTCATTTCTTGAATTGTGAAGATTGAGAAATGCTATTGAAGCAATCTAATCTTCTACTGCAGCTCTTTATCAATATTTTTCTGTAAATTTATTTCCAAATCCTGTATTTCTTCCTCTAGCTTGCCATCTAAATACAGTAAGGCCCCCTCCACACTGATCCCAGATTGTCTGCTTATCCCAGATTATCTGGCAGTGTAGACTCATATAAAGCAGACAATCTGGGATCAGATCCTGGGATATAGGGCAGTGTAGAAGGGGCCTAAGACACATTAGAAAAAAGGAATTACCATGGGAAAAGGGATTAAATCCGAACAGATGCTGGCTGCTCTCTTCCCTCATGGAAGCCAGAAAAACATCTCTAAGAATATGAAGAAAGGGCCTCCAACCAGCCACATGATGGATTGTGGTGAATGGAAGAAACTGGTTGCTGAAAAATAGATCCATTCTGACTGCTACTTGTGGAGCTATTGTCTACATTTCTCACAATGTCCTGGAGTGATGCTAAACTGAGGTTTGTCCATTGCAGAAACATTTATGAGTTCAAGGTTGACCCTTTAGGAATTGTTGGTCTTCTTTATCTCTGGCTATACTGGTTGTGACTTATAGGAGCCACATTTGAAGGACTGCACATTTCTTTCCTCTGAGGTAGTGACATTAGGGCAGCCACATTAATAGCTGCCCTCCAGCATGTCTTCAAGCATGAATGGAGGAGAAAATGGTGATGTAGGAGGGCATTCACTAAAGGCCACTATGAGGAGGTTGTTTAAAATGGGACCCACACCTGCTAACTTCTGCAGGTTATCAGGACACTGATATTTCATGCATGGTTTTCCATCATCCAAGTAATTGATAAAGATAATGAAAGCACTATGCCCTGGACAGAACCCTATAGCACCCAACTAGTCACTTTCCTTCAGGCTGAAGAGGAGATACAGATGAGGACCCTTCTATCTGGTCAGCCAACCAATTACAAAGCTATCTAACAGTAGCAAGCAAACAAAGTTTATTGATTAGTCCACTGACCACATCAACATTAGAGACAAAAACAAAAACGTCCACAAGTAGACACTAATCACTATCCTAAAACTCCTGTAATAGTGAACGAGCATACATTAAAACTTGATTGAGTTAAAAGATAATTAAAAATATCATCATTAAAATGCCAAGGTAAAATTACATACCACAAAAGTTAAAAATGAAGGTTAAAACAGACCAGCTATTACACGATTCCAATCCAGTTCAAATATCTGTGTCACCCTACAGTTTACCCCAATTGCCTCCAGATATGCAGTTCTCAGCTGCGTTGCTTTATAAAGAAAAAGGCCCGTTTGGTGTGCTATCTTAGCATTCTGGCCAGCCATTGAGAATGTAGTTTTGATATAGGGATCCCAGTGAGTTTTCTGTATAACGAATGGTCCGAGGTATTGATTTCTCTTTCTTGTACAAGATACAACTAAACAATACATGTGTAATATCCTCTACCTCTGTCGCCCCACAGATACAGAATCGTCCGTTATATGGAACTTGGTTAAACCTTTCATGCTTAACCATTGTATCCATCTGTTCAAATCGGTTTCTAGTGAATACCCTCCTTAGATGTTTAGGCATTTCTGTCTTTAGGTATTCAGCTGTTTGAAATGTATGTTTGAAGCAACTTAACCATTTCAGTGAGACGGCTTTACTGTGGGTGGCAATGTCTTTCAGAGCCTCTCTGCCCTGTATTCGTTGTGCCACTATTTTTGGATCTAGTTCTTTTAGGAGATTTGGATATACATTTGGAAGTCCACAACTCCTAATGTATTTTGTCAGTTGCACTAGCCAAGAGGACTGATGTTGGTTTTTGGTCTGCTCTAATAGGCACAATTTGGTAGTCTATCATTTGCCATGGCATTTAGTTTTATTCAATATTTATATGCCCTAATTTTGGATAAACCATCAACTGTATATACTCCTGTTTCTGCTCTCACTGCTGCAGCTGGGGTCCTTTTATCCACTCCCAGAAAGTTATGCTTGAGATTGCTCTAATAATGATACCTGGTTTAGGCCCCAGACTTCTGCTCCATAACAGTAGCATTTTCTTCAGCCATCAGAAATTCAGAAAGATTGTGCTGATCAAGATAGGAGGATGGGATTCTGTGTGGATTGAACAGGCTGTTTTTGATGTTTTCATCCTGGTGCAATCAAGCAAAGTGTAGCTATTGCAGTCTTAACCGGAGAGCCGTTGAGTTCACAGAGGTGCAATGTCTATTCATAGCCAGTAGGTGGCAACAGAAGATTGCATGTATTGTGAAATCAGTTTCAAACCAAGTCCTTTTCCAGCAACCAAGAGAAACATATGCAACCCCAATTAGGAAAGGCATCCATTATTTTCAGAACACTTTCGGTCAATGTTGTCATTCCCTCATCAGCATCTGAAGAGCGAAGCAATTTTCCACTGTTATTGTTCATGGTTTATGGTACAGTACTCTCCTCTCCGGAAACGTTTAAGTGCAGTGGATAAACCATTTCCTGCTTCAGGGTGCATTCTTCTCTATTTGATCTGCAGTATATACAATCCATGAGAAAGTTGCCGCTATTCAAGTGATCACTTCAATAATGATCCTGTTTTGGCCAGCCTAAAATGAGAGAGGAACCCATTCTCTGGTGAACAAGCCCATCCACAATTGTATTCAAATAAAACAGTCACATTCGCCTCATTTTATATTGCTGGCCTTCCACTAGTATGTTCATTACTCCTCTCTTTTAAAAAATACTTATGCAACAAAGCTGAATAACTTAAGATGATAATCTAAAACTTTGTTTTTATGTTACTGCTTTTTCTGGCATTCACAGAAAAATTTCCATGCAAATAACCTTCGGCCTTTAATACATATTTTCTCTATGACATTAAAAAGAATAGTTACAATCTACTTTTTTCTTTAAAACTCTGTGGAGAAAGTGGCAAAGTTCCCTGAACTGTAATAGCACATTCCCGTATGCTATAGCTTTAAACATTCATGGGCTCCCAAGTCATCCTGACTCTAGGTTTTGTAGAGCCCTTGGGCAAGTTGACTAGTGAGTGGGCCATCCACTCTCCACTGCCCTTCTTGCCCATTTGTCCTCTTTTTTGGGATTCAGAGTGCACAACCGACAGATGGATAGAACTGAGGTAAGTCACTCACCTTCGATAAAACTAGGTATTAAGGAGAATGCATATTCTCTGCAACAAGCTTATTTTTGGTTCTCACAAAGGAATTTTTTCAGAGATACCAGCTTCAGCAACCAAGTTGGAAAATGTAATCCTTTCAGTGAGAGAGGAAGCCTTTCAATGAAAAATGCAAATACATAGGTAAGGATAGTCTTGTGCTATGACAAATGGACACCTTTCACCTCTGGCAGTAGACCTTCACTACAGTTTAGGCTTTCATTGGTCTCTGCAATGCTTATTCTGGGCACTGAGTCCTGGTGTTGGTCTGCTCCCATTCCTCTCTCTCTGTGTGACAGACAAACAGACAGAGACAGAGACAGTTATCTGATGAGCAGCCAGGTGGCAACCATGTCATAAAATCTAAGAGCATATCTTAACTAAGAGCTGCCAAACTATGTTTCAGTGTTGACCTATCTATCTTTATCAACATGCACAATTTATGTAATACTAGCCACCCCCTGCCATGCATTGCTGTGGCCCAGTCTGGTGATCTGGAAAATAAAGTAATGAGTGTTGGTTATCTAATTTCTTTATGCTTGTAGGTAAACAGTATTTCTTGTTGTTTCATTCTCAGTGTTGATGTAGGGATTGTCTGGTTCGCCTACATTGGAGCATGCAACATATAATTGTCCTTCTTTAGGGGTTCCTTTCAAATCTGTGATACTATATCTGTTATATACATATGTATGTATATGTGTGAATCATATCTATCTATCTATCTATATCTATGACTGGATGGCTCTTTGTCAGGAGGACTTTGATTATGTTTTCTTGTCCTGTTGAAGGGGGCTGGACTGCATGGCCTTAAGGCAGCTTTTCTCAATCTGGGGGTTGGAACCCCGGGGGGGGGGGGGGGGTTGCCAAAGACCACCAGAAAACACAGTATTTTCAGTTGGTGATCGGGGTTCTCTGTGGGAAGTTTGGCCAAATTCTGTTGTTGGCAGGGTTCAGAATACTTTTTGATTGTAGCTGAACTATAAATCCCAGTAACTACAACTCCCAAATGTCAAGGCCAATTTCCCCCAAATTTCATCTGTGTTCATAGGGAGCCCCCGGTGGTGGAGTGGGTTAAACCCCTGTGCTGGCAGGACTGAACACCGATAGGTCGCAGGTTCGAATCCGGGGAGAGGCAGATGAGCGCCCTCTATCAGCTCCAGCTCCCTTATGCAGGGACATGAGAGAAGCCTCCCACAAGGATGATAAAAACATTTTAAAAAATCATCCGGGCACCCCCTGGGCAACATCCTTGCAGACGGCCAATTCTCTCACACCAGAAGTGACTTGCAGCTTCTCAAGTCACTCCTGACACGACAAAAAAAATCTGTGTTCATATTTAGGTATATTGAGTATCCATGCCAAGTTTGGTCCAGATCCATCATTATTTGAGTCTACAGTTCTCTCTGGATGTAGGTGAAGTACAACACCAAAACTCAAGGTCAATGCCCATCAAACCCTTCTAGTGTTTTCTGTTGGTCATGGGAGTCCTGTGTGCCATGATTAGTTCAATTCCATGGTTGGTGGAGTTCAGAATTCTATTTGATTGTAGGTTAACTATAAATTCCAGCAACTACAACTCCCAAATGACAAAATCAATTTTTTTTAGTGATGTTCATTCCTTGGGTTAGTAGGTGTTTTGTGGCCAAATTTGGTGGCAATTCACCCAGCAGATTTTGAGTTATGATGTCACTCAAAATGAACAGAGCATTTATATATAAAGTGTGATTACAAAGAAAAACAAACAAAAAAACCCCTCCAGTTACAACATGTTACTGACATAACACACTACATTAACATACTATACTAAATATACACACTTGAAGCAAAAAGGGAAAAGACAACTTTCCAGCTAGTGGTTGTGAGTACAACAATATCTCTAGAACAGAGTGTTCAGAACTGCCTTAGTGTGTTGTCTGCACTGTGTAGGTGGATCATGCAAATGCAATGGGAAATGACAACAATCTTGGAAATGTATGTTATTATCATACAAATGATATATATTTAAAAACATAAATGAAAGGTTTTCATGAGATATATTGTGTCCCCATAGATTTCATTATTACGATTTATGTACACACCTGTAGCTCTTGAAAGGAATTTTTAAAACCTCTGGTTTGCTAGTAAAGCTGAATCGCTGTGTCACAAGATGATATATGTCTAAAAAGTGTGTCACCAACATGAAAAGTTTGGGAAGCTCTGCTCTAGAAATATACAGGAAATGAATTCTGACATATTATTTAATCCCACTGTTCTTCAAACTCTACTATTGATAATTTCCTACAAGAATCCCTGAAGAAAACAATTATAAATTCCCAACCCTTCTTAAAAACTACTTAATGATTATTTTCCTAATTAAAACCACCAATTTATCCATTTCAAAAGTTCTTAATTCGATTCACTAATCTTTCTGTGATGGATAGTAATTTTCTTCTATTTTTGTGCTCCATTTGTTCTGCCTGTTACTGATACTAGATGCTTGCTTAGTACTAATGTAGCATTCTTATATGGAAAAGAGAAAGTTGGTTGTCATCCACATATTGGAGCTACTGAACCCGCAAACTCTCCTAGTGGTTTGATACAACGTCCTTCCAAGGTAAATAGATAGGCCCCATCCCTCCCCGCTTTTCGTAGGTGTTTGAAGACTTGGTGGTTTCAACAAATCTTCGAGTGTGACCAATGCTAGCTTAGCCCAGACATTGTCCGGACATGGCTAGCTCCCTATATATTACCCTGGTCATTCTCCTAACAGGCCCCTGGAAATAGCCTGTCCCCGCTTTTGTTGTTTACCTATTACAGTACTGTACCCAAATGCCAGTCCCATCTTATTTCAATTTGCATCAGTCTTGACCCAGCTTTTTTAATTGTCCTGACCCATTCCTTTTCCATGCCCTAACACAGGGGTCCTCAAACTTTTTAAACAGAGAGCCAGATCACAGTCCCTCAAACTGTTGGAGGGCCGGATTATAATTTAAAAAAACAAACAAACAAAAAACATGAATGAATTCCTATGCACATACATATCTTATTTGTAGTGCAAATAACACTTCAATACAATAATTAAAATGAAGAACAATTGTAACAAATATAAACTTATTAGTATTTCAATGGGAAGTGTGGGCCTACTTTTGGCTGATGGGATAGGATTGTTGTTGTTGTGTGCTTTCAAGTAATTTCAGACTTAGTTGACCATGAGCGAGGGCCGAGTAAATGACCTTGGAGGACTGTATCTGGCCCTCGGGCCTTAGTTTGAGGACCCCTAACAAATAGACATAAAGAGCAGGCAGGATTTTTTCTTTCAATATTTATGTGTTGTTTGGTAATTCCATGCTTATGTTGTCGTTTACTGTTATTTTTTGTTCATGTTGTGACTGTATGTTTGATGTTGTTGCTTGGAAACCGCCCTGAGTCCCCCCTCCCCCCATTAGATAGAGTGGTATATAAATAAAGTTTTATTGTATTATCTTTCTATATATATAAAAAATGCTCTGTGCATAATGAGTACTTTAAAAACAAAAGAACCAATGAACAAAATCACACCAAATTTGGCAGCAAAACGTCTCACAATACAAGGAGTGACCATCACTCAAAAAATTATGATTTTGTCATTTGGGAGTTGTAGTTGCTGGGATTTATAGTTCACCTACAATCAAAGAGCATTCTGAACTCCACCAATGATGGAATTGAACCAAACTTGGCACACAGAACTCCCATGACCAACAGAAAACACTAGAAGGGTTTGGTGGGCATTGACCTTGAGTTTGGGAGTTGTAGTTCACCTACATCCAGAGAGCACTTTGGACTCAAACAATGATGGATCTGAACCAAACTTGGCATGGATATTCCATATGCCCAAATATGAACACAGATGGAGTTTTGGGGGAAATAAACCTTGACATTTGGGAGTTGTAGTTACTGGGATTTATAGTTCACCTAGAATCACAGAGCATTCTGAACCCCACCAAACCTCCCACACAGAACCCCCATGACCACCAGAGTGGGCCACAGCAACGCATGGCAGGGGATGGCTAGTTATTATTAAAAAGAAAAACAAAACCAAACTACAAGCAATTGCATAGTCAGGGTATCCAAACTAAATCTCCCAGCCCTGCCTTCTAAGTTTGCCTTCCAAGAAGGACCAGACCACCATAAAACAGTGACCCTGTGTTCCACCCCGCAATGGATAAAAGATATCACATTAAATAGTGTCACAAACTATTGAGAAAGTCATCAGAACCAACACAAATACATTGGTTCTCAGCCTAAGTTGTCCATCAAACTAACCAAAGACACCTCTATCTCACAACTGGACTTGAAGTCATACAGAAATGAATCCTGTAACTCTATTGCCTAGTTCCTATCGATACAGTGGGTCTAGTCTAATTATTATTTATTTATTTATTTATTTACTTTGCTTATATACCGCTGTATCTCAAGCCCGAAGGCGACTCACGGCGGTTCACAAACAGTAGAAACAGTAGAAACAGCAGTGGTTCCATACAACATATAACAATTGACTTAACACCTTATCCATAAATTACCAATAAGGAATTACAATGCACAATTATTACAAAAAACAACCGTACCCAATCTTCTCATCATCCAAGCGTAGTCCAGGTTCGTCGTCCATTGTTC
Source organism: Anolis sagrei (assembly GCF_037176765.1). Lineage (NCBI taxonomy): Eukaryota > Metazoa > Chordata > Lepidosauria > Squamata > Anolidae > Anolis > Anolis sagrei. Next base: position 143,337,050 of record NC_090022.1, read on the forward strand.
CATTCCTATGTTCCATTACCAGATTGCACTAAATTACTCAAACGCCTGCACAAACATCCAGGTCTTCACCTTTTTGCGGAATACCATTAGAGATGGTGCTAGTCTAATGTCCGTAGGAAGGGCGTTCCACAGCCGAAGAGCCACCACCGAGAAGGCCCTATCTCTCGTCCCCGCCAGCCGAGCTTGAGAAGCAGGCGGGATCGAGAGCAGGGTCTCCCCGGAAGATCTCAAACTCCTCGTGGGTTCATAGGCAGAGATGCGGTCAGATAGGTAGCTAGGGCCGGAACCGTTTAGGGCTTTAAAGGCCAATGCCAGCACTTTGAATTCAGCCCGGTAGCAGATTGGTAGCCAGTGGAGTTGGCGCAACAGGGGGGTTGTATGCTCCCTGCGCTCCGCTCCTGTTAAAATCATGGCTGCCGAGCGTTGGACTAGTTGGACTGTCTTCAAAGGCAACCCCATGTAGAGAGCGTTGCAGTAGTCTAAACGGGATGTAACCAGAGCGTGGACTACCGTGGCCAAGTCAGACTTCCCAAGGTATGGGCGCAGCTGGCGCACAAGCTTTAGCTGTGCAAATGCTCCCCTGGTCACCGCCGAAACCTGGGGTTCCAGGCTCAGCGATGAGTCCAGGGTCACACCCAAGCTGCGAACCTGCATCTTCAGGGGGAGTGCGGCCCCATCCAACACAGGCTGTAGATGTTAAACGGCTTCATGTAGATGTTAAACAACATGGGAGACAATATTGGAACAACCAATTGGATTTAGGGCTATTTCTTAATATCACAATAGGCACTCGCTATATTCTGGAAATGGCAAGGGCAAAAATGTGTAATGAAGCTCTATTACAACTTTTTAAAGATCCAAACATTTCCCAAATGGTTTATAAAGTAAATATCCCTATCACAGGTCATGCAACTGGAGAAATCTGTGTCCACCTGGACTGAGTTATGTTCAGTGTCTCCAGTATTATTAATTTCTGAAAGTTTGAAAACTCAAATCCTTGGACACCTGGTCATCCAACCCAGCTGTTCACAGCTGTTCTTTCTATCTCATTTCTTCATTGTTTCCAGAAAACAATGAGGCGATCAAAAAGCAAAATAGACTTGTGCAGACAAAATAAATTTAAGACAGGGAGGGGCAGAGAGAAAGAAGTGCCAAGCTTTTAAACATTCTCACTCAAACCAAAATCAATGGAAAATAAATCAAGCCTGGACACAAACAGGAAATTGAAAAATTACATCAATGAAAAAGGCAGAAACATAGACGTCAAACAGTTGGCTGTAGATGGGGCACGGTGGAGATTTTATCGTGGTTCAAGAGGAATTAAAATAATTATATTTCAGTTCTGCAGAGTGTAGTGCTGTCTGTATGCCATTTTCCCCCCTCCTTATAGTTATAAGGAGCAGATTAACTCAAAAGCCCTTGTTAATAATTTTGGGGGGAAACCACATTTTTTCAGCTTCTCTGCCTCAGTTCTGTGAATCAGGTTAAGCAGTGCTCCTGCTGAGTTTTGCAGCAGTTTGGAGCTGTGAAACACAGCACTTATTATCTGTAGTGATAAAACAATTCATCCTAAACTTTACCGACTCCAGTGAATTTATCTCCAAAACAGTCTAAGAAAGCTGATGTAATTTAAAGAGGTTATATGGGAAAGCAGTGCTACTTCATTTATACGGGGAGATTTTCATGATTTATTTTTTATCCCTGAATTTACTGGAATAAATGGATTCAATTCTAAAAAACGATGTCACTGGTAAAGGAAATGACAATAGATACACCAGCAATGGGAGACAGGCATACATAATCTCTGCAACAGGAAGATAATAAAGCTATTGCTTTGGAGTCTCTCAAGTTCCGTGATTCCAGTGTAAAAGATGAAAATAGGTTTTCTGAGCAGAGATGCTTCTCTAAGTCCTCTGCACATGTCAGCCATAACAGTGTATTTTGATCCACCTGGACCATACCTAGGCATCTAAATCATGACAACAATTCAACATTGAATGGATTGATGTCCGCTGATTCAACAGGACTTCTCCTTACTCTTCTCCCTCTGCACCTGCTATGTCCTCCCAACATTTTCTCCAGTAGGTTCCTCAAACTCTTTGAAGGAAATATTAAACATCCATATAGGAATGTAGGAAGGGGAATCATGGTTTTAAAAATCTGTCATAGTTCATGTTTATACACTCCCCCCACGGATTACTGATATTATGTGTTACTGACACTGTTGACTCATACATAACATCATACCCAGACAGAGTTTCCACTAACCAAGAAGATACTCCTGCCCTTTGCACCAGTTTTTAAGCAGTTGTAAAAACAGACAGTATTCTGAAGTCTTTTAGACCGGGGCTCATAATAAAATTGCAGAAGCTTAGATTTTGTATTGTTGAAGGCTTTCATGACTGGAATCATTGGTTCCTTGTGAGTTTTCTGGGCTGTATGGCCATGTTCCAGAAGCATTCTCACCTGATGTTTCGCCTGCACCTATGGCAAGCATCCTCGGAAGTTGTGAAGTCTGTTGGAAACTAGGCAAATGAGGTCTATATATCTGTGAAATGTCTAGGGTGGGAGAAAAAACTCTTGTCTGCTTAAGGCAAGTGTGAATGTTGCAATTGGCCACCTTGATTAGCATGTGATGGCCTAGCAGTTTCCAGGTCTGGCTTCTTATTGCCTGGGGGAATCCTTTGTTGGGAGGTGATTAGTTGGCCCTGATTGTTTCTTGTCTGGAATTCCCCTGTTTTTGAGTGTTGTTCTTTATTTACTGTTAAGATTTTAAACACTGATAGCCAGATTTTGTTTATATTCACGGTTTCCTCTTTTCTGCTGAAATGAGCTTAGATTTTCATTATGATAGATTCAGAGTTTTGTTATCTTGGGTCCTCAATCATTCCTGTTTTTCAGTTTGCTCTGAAAAAAAAGAAGCTACACATATTAGGGTTGATGTAAGGAAGGGGAAAAAAGTAATCAACATGGCTTAAACCTAGCCACTGCTTTATGGTTCTGAGATAAATACAATAGTGAGAACAATTGGAGATTGTATGGTAGCAAATGATATTACTGAGACAGAACAGATATTGGTTTTGTGTTTTTGTTGTTGTTTTAACTGGCATTTCTCTGAAGAGCTTAACGTAATAGGTGGCCTTCTCCAGCTGATCTGCCTAAAGGAACAGGAGGAAAGAACCCCTTGGATTACAATTTTGAGAAAAGACATCTGTTCTTTATTACTTTGAAATAAACCAAAACAACATCTGGCCACTCTCTGCTGTCCAACTTAAGTCCGATTCTTTGTTTCCTAACAGGCAATATTTGTATAGGGTATGCTTTGTGCCATTTTGCGATTGCTCATTTAAAACATTTATTACTGGTAAACATGATTAAACACTTATGAAAAGACTGCAGTAGTATTTCTCGACATTTTGTCATTGGATCATGCATTTTACACAATAGTTGGTCATTTGTTCTACATGGACCAATTTTTTTTCTTTTTAAAAAATAACAACACAATCTCCATCAATTCATTTTTCTTCCTAATGTCCTCAAGCCTGGAATTTCCTTTTTATCTTTTACTTCCTTCAAGTTTTTCCTCAAGAGCCAAAGCAAAATGGAGCACGTGTCTAAAAGAATATTTGACTTGGACTAGAAAGTGGTTTACTAAATATATATAACTGTATAACCTCCACTATTCCACATATGGAAATAAGGAAAGACCTACAGTTGTCCCTCCACATTTGCAGTTTTGATGTATGCAGATTTTATTCCTGGTTTTTATTAAAAAATGTTTTCTCTGGGAATCACTAGGTCCTCCAGTCATGCTGGGTGGAGGACCTAAAGTTTTCTAGATATAACATTACTCTAGGAATCTCTAGGTTCTCCAATGCAGTTCTATTGTCAGCTTTCAGCAGTTATTCAGCAGATATTGACCACAGAGTCATGCTTGAAGACCTATAATTTCCTAGAGAGGTATTCTCTCAGTTAAAACATAGCAATTTCTTCATTTGTGGTTTTCCACTTTCATGAGAATCCTGTGCTCCAACCCCAGCAAATGTGGAGAGCTGACTACTAGACCTGTGCACTGAATTTGTTCCTTCTGTTTCCTCAATTTCTTTTTGTACCTTCAGTACTTTGGAAGTCCATAACAGTAAGGGCCCTCCTGGTATGAAAACCTGCCCCACATGAAAGCAATCAGGACCCGATCTTGGCTCCTCCTCTGCTTTTCAACATCACAGTTTAATCTTTTTTATTAATCTCCAGCAAACAAAAAGAAAATCCTTATTCTCAGTGAAAACTACTACCCTTCCAGGAAAGAGTATGTGTCTGCTAGCGTGGTGCAGGCCCAGGAGAGGAAGTGCATGTGCCCTTGCCTGCAGCATCTCTTGGCTTTAAGAACAAGCAGACTCCTTAAAGCATGTGCACCTGCCTGCAACCGAGCACTTCCCCTCTAGAGTAAGAAACAATTTAAATGCCTAAAATGACAGGAAGGGAAGCCTGGGAAGCCCCTTCCCCCCATAATGGATTGATATAAAGTGGATCTTTTGGCATCACAGAGTGAGAACAGATCTTTGCCCTCTCAATTTTGGAAGACTCCCAAAAATAGATTGGGGCCCCCACCAAAAGTCGGAACATGAAACGGATCAAGTTTTACCCGGATTGCACAAATCTACTGACTATGATATTCTTATTCTCATAGCTGGGATCACTTGCTGATCATGAAACTTTTCACTTCATTTTAAGAGGCAAACTTGTGTCTACAATATTGTGCCTGCATATATCATAGATGTGTGGCTCTCTCACTCCCCTTTGCATTTCAAAACTTTTGACATATAACTAATGTTGTACAGGGAAAATGGAACAGAAAGGATATAAATTATTTTTATGATGACCAACTGAACTTTATGATCTTTATCATTCCCTTTCAAACTGTTCATGGACTTCATGGGAGGCAGATGGATACAGAATGGAAGAGCAATTATGTCCTAAGAATAATGGTGTCACATTTGTCACCATAGGATTTAATGTTTTCTTAATTGCCTTCCAAAAACAGAGAATTCAACTCTTTTAGGATTGCAGTTTAGGATGAATCTACATACAGTTTGTATCTCAGCATCGTTGTGTAGTATCCATTTATTCTTTGCAAACACTTGTTTTAATTTGAACTGAAATGAGTTTAAAAAGCTGATTATATTCAGAATCCTGTAAACCAGGGCTTCTTAAACCTTTCTACTCGTGACCCCTTTTACCAGAGAATTTTTTTACATGGCACCAGTATATAATAATAATAATAATAATAATAATAACAACAACAACAACAACAATAATAACAACACTTTATTTATATTCCACCCTTCTCAACCCGAAGGGGACTCAGGGTGGATCACAGTACACATACATAGCAAACATTCAATGCCGCTTTGTATAGACAATACACAAACAGACAGAACAGGACAGGAGGTGCTATGGAAGGTTGGGCTCCAGTCCAGGGGGTGCTGTTGCTCCATTCTCTATGACGAAAAGCCATCAGGACTTCCTCCTTCCTCACCCAGCATTCTCTGATCTTCCTTTTTTATGGCGTCATAAAACATCTCCCCCGCTTTTTTAGTGGTACCTAATTTTTCTAATCACAGCTAAACCTGTTTTCGAATTGCTTAGGTAAACAATGAGCTAGGGCTGACAGTTGGCCGCTCACGGCAACCCGGGGCTTTGAACTTGCAACCTTTTGGTTGATAGATCTTATAATTGCTGATGATTTACCAGCTGTGCTAAACCTGGTAATAAATTAGCTTTTCATAAGGCATGCTGAACAGGCTGATTTTCCTTTTTATGAAGTACATCTGAAATCTTCAGCAGAATCCACTGGAAACACTGCACAACAGATTCATGGACATGTTTAAAACAGCCACTAAGTGGCATTCAGAAATTTTGCACTGTTGGCTAATTTTTTTTTGCAACACAACATTGAGCAAAGGGACCCCATTTGGGGTCAGGACCTACAGTTTAAAAAGCAATGGCCTAGAAAAACAAAATACTATTAATTGTCCAATGGCAAGACGGCATGCGAATTCTGACTGCTGACAATTGTTTAAAGCTTAAAGTAGCTGCAGGGATCTTCAATTCTGATCACATCAATTTTTCCAGGGGTTCTAACTTCTATTGCACCATTCAACTTGCCTCCACAAGTCCCATAAAGTGTATGTTTATTAACAGCTTGACACGATCAAGATGTGTATGAATTTTGATTATGAAAATGGTATGAGATATTCATCAGAGATCAGCTGATATGAGATATTCATCAGAGAGGCAAACTAACGTATCAAGACCAAGTTTAGATCTTAAGTTTAATGTTTTAATGAAGAGATGCAACTTAGATTAACTATTTTTAGCTGAATTAAGCTGAAATTCAAGTATTGACACCATTCCAAAAAATGTCAGATACATCTCCATCCTACAAACAAAGGAATGACAGAGGAATCAGAGGGGACACCTGTATGAATATATATGCGCCTGTCTGTCTTTCTGGTGTACCACACAACCCCTATATCAACAGTCTTATGTGGTTGTCTATCTCTTTTTGCTTGCTGAGGCACTTCAATTTTGACTGGCTCTTTTGTTTCATTGCTGGTGATGTTTTTCTTTGCCTCATTTTTGCTTACCATCTGACAGCCATGTGGATGAACGGCCACTTAGAAATATTTGCTTAAATAAAACAGACTAGGTGAATCATTAAAACAGTATCAAACAGAAGACTTTGGACTGGCAAAACTTCTGAGAACAGATTTGCTTTGTTAGTATGCTCCAGATGGTTGGGAGAACTCAGTGGAGATGAGCAGGAGCATTGGTGCGGGGAGAGGAAAGAAATGTGTCCACAATATTGAATGGAGTTTATGCAAAAAGTGCCTAAGTTACTCAAGGAGATGACTGAACTCTCACACACTGTAAACAACTGAACTGAAATACAATGTTGAGGAAAAAAGCTCAAAGATTGGGTATTACAAACATAGTTATTTCCTTTAAAGTGAAGTAGAGTTAATACAAACATATTAGATGCTCTCTCTCAGAATATCTTTGTGTGTATGGATTGAGTAGGGTAACTGGTGCACACTGGAGTAATTTGTTTTGTAGGTATACATTCAACCGTAACAAGTTCCTTCCTGTGACATTTAACATTGCACATGGACCACCCAGTCACATGGCATGACTTTTTTCATTTGGAGTTTTCGCTGCCTTCTAGCCATAGGAGTTCTGCCTTCAAAGCACTCTTGTTTTCCCAGATGTTTACTGTGTCTGAAATGTGGTCACTAAAAGCCAAGAGCGTATTTAAGAAACAAAAGAAAAACTGTCAAGAAGAAGAATAGACCAAGTAAGGGGTATTGCTGGTAGGAGCAGAGAGAGAGAAACCACAATGAGGGTTGTATCTGAAACATCCATTTTTTTATTATTTGGCTGGGAGTAGGAATGGCAATAATATTCACTCTCATTAGCTTCCTAGAGAAAAAAGAAAAAAGTTCTTAGTACTCTGGAAGGCCAGAGGAGAATTTTTCTTTATTTTCACTTGATATTCAGACATCTTGAAAGATTTTGGAAAATTATGCTTCACAGCAATACACATGGGAATTTTTTTTGAATGAAATTTGCATGGATTTCCCAATATTTGTGTGGTGTTTCTTTACAAAATTGCACATAAAACAGGAGTTTAACATGCAATTTGGTTCCAGAAGGATACTTCATGCAAAAATTGTTTTCACACAAAAACAATGTTTCCAGAAACACACTATCTGGTTTTCTTTGTCAAAAATGATTTCTAATGGTAAAATCATTTATTTTGCACACAAAAAGTATTTTTCTGGAAACATTTTGTGTGTGTGCAAAAACTGGAGATTTTCCCCTCATGAAAACCAGCAGTTTTTAGATACAACCCCTTCACCCCTAATTGTATATCTATGCAGAATAATTTCCTTAAAACACCTGGATATGTAAACCCTACACAAAAACTGCACTGAAATGTTTGCTTCTTCCACACTGAGGAGAGAACTGTGGAAATATTTGGAATTTACACATCAGAATGAAATCGTAGAGCATTTACATCTGTAAATGATGACAGAAGGACTGTACCTTTGTCTATTTATAGTCCTTCTTTGTGTATAGGCATGCCATTTACTACATTTTGATATCTACATTTGAAATCCTAAACTGTTTTATTCAACATTTACTATTTGATGGTGTTAAGCAAACTATGGAACATCCTCCAACTTTTATAAAAGTGGGACAAAACTAGATTAACTCAGTTTACCCACGATACACACAGGAAGTGGAGAAACAGTATGAAGACAACCAAGAGGCAACTCATCAAATTGAGGACCTTAAGCTGGGGAACAGTGGGGGCCTCTACGGGGCAGCAGAGCAAAACCAGTGGGCAGAGGGAGAAACCATTGTTCCATGCTCCACATCACCCACATCGCTCCCTTCCCCATCCCATGAGGAAAACAGTGACAGCCTGGCTTTTTCCTATACTTTCCCCAGCTTACTGGAGGAAAGCCTTCTGTGTTCTCTGGGCTCTGTCCTAGGACGCTTCCAGGATGGAGCCATAATGGAGCCCTGCCAAAAAGTAATCCTGCATCATGTGAATGGGCTCCAGTGGGCTTTGTCTTGGTTCTGTCCAGAAAGTGTCGTAGGACGGAGCCAAAGATGAATGTGATGTGATTTTATTGCCCATTTAGTAAAGCCCTAAATCATGTCTTTGAACTTTGCTAGATCTTTCTGACAATTGAAACCTCTTCTTTCTTAGCTACCTGTAATTTAATAACAGATCTCTGGAAAATCTGGGACTCTGGTAAACATCTATGATGCTAAGGACACAAAGAAAAAAAAGATAATGCTTCTCCATTTAAAAAGAAACAGAGATCTTTCCTGAACAGACCTGGCTTGGGTTGCGTTAAGGAGCTGACAAGAAAAAAGATTGTCTGAGGGAGGGCATTGCTACACAAGAAAAACACCAAGGAGTGCAGGCCACTTGATAGCATTGATATCACAATCAGGAGAAACTTCCTGGCTTTATATTTTCCATATAAACACTCCCAGCACTGGCTCAAGTTAATGGCTCCCATAACTGCCGTGCAGAAGAGGTCAATTGACGTCATGGTATTTCAGAGTCTTTCAGTGAAATGTGCTGAGCTTCCCTCCTTTATATGTTTGACCCTAAACCTCCACCAGATGTTCCACTCATTGTGCATGATTGTGTGCATATGTTTTCATGGGCGCACACACCCAGACCCTGAAGAACTGCTTGGCGGCTGGAAGCATTTGCAAATTTGCACTGAGATGGAAATAAAATCCTCTCTGACAAAAGCTGTTTTGCTTTGTTGTAGGTTTTCCCCCCACTCTGTTGGGGAGGGTCAGAAAAGCATATCCAGGTTGTTTCTGAAATGGTGAATCAAGCCATCTTTGAGGAATCAAAAAAGAGAGGAGATGATTTTTTTTAAAGAGAGAAACAAGTTCTTTTCCTAAAAGCTGTCAAGGTTTATGGATGGGTGGGTCATTGTTACTACTGATTAGTGCTGAAGCTGTTTTTTGTTTTCAATGGTTTCTAAAGTTTGTCCCTTTAGGGAACAATGTCCACATAGACTCACACTGCCAAGGAATTCCTGAGCGCCTGCCATAAAACTCCTCTGGGGAGAACTTTCATTTCTCTGTGAGGGCACTAGTCAGGGTTATTTGGCCTTGCAGTGACCCACCAATGAATGCAGAGTGTACCCTAAAACACAACAATAACTTCCTAGAAGCTTTACCTGAGGGGTGCACTCAAGTTTATGTCTTGCTCGCTTGCTACTCAAGAGCACCCGGAGTGAGCCCAGGTTCACATTCGATGGCAATGAGTTATAGTCCCATAGTCCCATGACTGATTTGGGGCACTCAGCTTGGGGACTTTGTGGAAGCATGTACTGGGTGCCTCTTTCCACAAACTTGGTACATACACCTGCAAGTCCACTTCTATCTACATATGTCACCCATTGGCTGCTATATCATCTTGCATTTATCAGGGTATTTAGGAATGACTGATCAGAAACCATTCATGGTCTGGGGTCTATTTTTAATATGAGGAAGAGATTAAATGCAGAATCTGTTTATAATCCTTGAATTTAGCCCAAAAATATATGAGGCAGTAACAAAATGTCTATAAACTAGCACTGTGTTATTGAAAAACAGCTCATCTTCTTGCGCATGAGACTGGAATGAAGGTCTTGAAAGAAAAACAAATATCATTGGCATACAGGAGTGAACTCTATCTGACTTTTCTTTTAGAATCATAATAGGGACAATTCCAGTTATAATTGTGACATAACTTTTATTTCTGTGATCTACTTCCTTAAAAGGTGAGCCTTTTTTAGTTTCTGGAATTTGTGGCTTTCTTGTGGCTGACTTGGAGGTTTTATGTTTAATTGGGATGTATTCTAAAGTGTTGTTGAACAGTGAATGTATGGTGTTGTTTTCTGGGAGAAATTATTTTCCTGTCTACAGACAACCATCTTTTGACCACCTTGAGATGATTCTCTCATTTCATCTATGGATTTGCTGGAATTCACCAATGTTTAAAGCTGCGAAAAGGGGTGAAACATATTGTGGGTTCCCTGCTATAATCATGCCAAGGATTATAAACACATTGAGCCAAACTTGCTGAGAAAATATTTCCTGAATATACAAAGGTCTGAAGAACACCCCAGAACAAGATCAACGGAAGATAATGGGATCAGGTTTATATGCATATCCCTGTTCTTGGCACTTCAAAGGTTACTTTATTGGATCACAGCTCCCAGAATCTTGCCAAAAGACTCAACCCATGGAAATGCCCCAAGTCTTTAGCTTATCGTTCCTAAAAAGAGGTGTTTCCCCCTTGAAATACCGCTGCCACAGTTAGATCTCAGACATTAAGTACATCCTAAGTTAGAAGTTTCAATGCTACGCTATTATTTTTTTCAGTAATCTGAGTTTGATTACATTACCATCTTGATGTCAGGATCCAGGATTTCCTGCTATAAAAAGCATTTGCGTTAATGGGCTGGCTATCAACCTGTGACAACAAGGGGTTGAGCAGGGGATGGCTGTTCCAGAACAAATGTCTATTGAAATTGGCACCATATGATTTTCAATGTCCATTCACAAGCTGACCCAGCACAATACTTCTGAGGCTTATCTTCAATGTAGATCTCAATCAAGGTCTCAGCATTAATGCTACTGCATACTACTGCGTTGGCTCTGTTTTTTATTGATGTTGTAGGGCATGTGTAATGGATTAGCCTACCTTACAAGGTTGGTGTAAAGGCAACAAACAGACCTGGCTGGGAAAGGCTAAGGAGAGCAGGGGGATGGAGCGATCGGGCAGCTTCATAGCTGGAAGAGCAGTCTGATTGCCTGATGCAATTGGAGGGAGTTGCTTCACAAACGGAGATGGGTGGAGTCACAGAGGGGGAAGAAGAAGCTAAGGCAGCCATACTTAGTTGAGTTGGGAGTTTGGTTTTTGAAGAGTTAGTTAGGAGTTTTGAAGGGGAAGGAAGGAAGGAAGAGTTTGGGAACTGTTTGTTAGAAAGATACTATTGAGGAAAATAGTTAAAGCCTTCAGGGAGAAAGAATAATGAGTTGAATGGGCCTCAATAGTGTTAAGAGTGCTGGTGTGGAAAGAGGATTCAAAAGGTTAATTTTAATGCATATGTCAACTTTTCAACTCATTCATTTTTTTTTTAGCCGAGACCAAATGAATAACTAGATACCAATGTACTCTCCCCAGCTTGTTATCATAGATAAACTCACATGGTGTTGAACTTTCTGCCCTTGTGACTGATCATTGTTTGTCAGTTCAAATCAGTGATGAATACTTGCTTCCATGTCAGTAGGGTTGTGAATCAGTTCCTAGTTTCACTTTGAACTTTAAAGAAAGCACTGAAGATGCTGAAGTTATTGGTGTATAGGCAATCCCCAAGTTACAAACAAGATGGGTTCTGTTGGTTTCTTAAGATTGTATTTGTTTATAAGTTGAAATAGGTAGATTTTTAAAGTATAACTCCATATATGTATGTATGTGTATTTATGTGTCTGTGGACAGACAGTTTGTTTTGCCATCTGTGCCCCTGTTCAGAAGATCGTCTATCATCTTTAAAGCATGGACTAAAATTGAGAGTGACTAGTCTGCCTTTCTTGCAGTGCAGCCACCCAGGACCACCAAATCTAATTCTGGCAATCTCTTTGTAAAACATATTTCTGAACCTTCATTGTCCTGCTAATTCAGCACTTAATGAGGTTTGAAGACTGGTGTGCTGACTAGATAATTGTTTCTATCTGACTGATCACTTGCTGCTGCTGCTGCTGCTGCTACTACTACTACTACTACTTATTATTATTATTGACTTTATTTATACCCTGTCTTTCTCCCCATGAGGACTCAAGGTGGCTAACAGTCCTACACTTCGGACATAGTTTAAAACAGCAGAATACAAAAATTAAACAATTAAGCAGTACAGTGTGGATTTAGACTAAAATGCAGATTAAAATATAATAAATACATTTAAAATAGCATTATCCATGGGCATATCAACATGATGTAAATAAACTAGAGACAAAACAATTTATGAGTGTGTTTTTATATGTGGAAAAGAAGTTACAAGGCAGAGGGTTTTGTGTTTGTGTGGAAAATAAGCTGCAACTCAGATTTCATTTTGAAAACTACAGCTCTCGCATCCTGATTTTCTTTCACTAGCTTTCAGTGCTGCTGGCAGTTATTAACTCCGTTTTCTTTTAAAAAGAAGCAGAAAGCAAACACCTACCTCACATGGCTGCTTCTGAAATCAGCAAAATGAGATGAAAAATGCCATTGCCTTGTATGAATTGCCCAAAGGTGGGGAACATGATGCCAGATAATGTAATAGGAAGAAAGAAAGAAAAAAGAAATGTTTCTTTTATGTTTACTGACAGCTCTGATTTATTAATCTTGACTTCATGGCCTTTTGTTTTCTCTGTCTTTACTTTGAAAGAACATGGCAAAACCAAGAGCATTGATGGAGAAAAAAGGAAGAGAGGAAGAAAGGAAGGAAGGAAGAGAATCTACATTGAACTGGATGAATGGACTGTGTCCCAGTGGGAGATCTAGGGCAGTGACTGAACTGATGTCAAGAAAAGACCATGGGAGACATACCAATACTGGAAAGCAGAAGTATAGAGCAAAGGAGAGTTAAAAGAAACAGTAGAACATAAGGAAATGAATGGTCTTGAACGCCTGTCTCAAACTTAAGGCCCATGGGCCAAATTTAGCCTGCCATGCCATTTTTATGTGGCCCTCCAGATGATTACGACTCCAGTATTCCTCATCACTAAACATAATGATGAAAGCTGATAGAGTTGTGATAGGAGCACCTGGAAGTCAGCAGATTGTTCTGCAGGGCTTTCAGATATGATGTCTGATGTTAAAATGCCATTTAACCTTTCCCCTACCTCAGAGCCACAAGCTTTTGGATTAATTCCCATCATCCTCCATCTGCATGGCAGATAATCAAAAGTGATGGGAAGTCTCATTTAATAATATCTGGTGACCCAAACTGGCTAAAAACTAAGGAGTATCAACCACTTTTGAAAGATTATATAGCTAGCCCTCTAGAACTATGGGTTCTCTATCTGTGGATTCAACAGTTTTTTGAAGGCAACCATAAGGCTGGTGTGGCCCTCAATGAAAATGAGTTTGACACATCTGGTCCAGAATCTGGTAAGGCAGCAGCCTGTGAAAAGTAGGACGGCTTTGAAAAAGTGAAGTCAATACAGCTTAATAGAGCAAGAAAGAAGACTCCTGGAAGAGCAAATGGCCTAAGAAAGAAGAGAAATGTGTGGTTAAAAGCTTGCAGAACAAATACTGTGCAATTGAAAGGATATTGCTATGTTTAATTAACCTGCTACAGTAACATTGAAAAATAGGTAAGAAATTAAGCTTTCATTTCTTTGACTGCCAAATTGCTTTAGACATAAAATGGGAAGGTGCCATTCAGTTTGAAGCTTTTCAGAAACTTTATATAGTCCTACCACCATCAGAGACATATTTAGTAGGAACATATGAGGGGGCCTTTTCAGTACTTGCTCCCAGGTTCCAGAAGTCCTTACTTGTTTGGTATTTCTTTGGCTTTTTTGCTGATGCAATGAGAAATTCTCTAAACTGATGTGCCACTGAAGTAAACTGCTGGATGCTGTTTCTTTTCATTAATGTGTTCTTATTAGATGAGTTTTGCAGTTTTAATAATTATTTTATTGCTATGCCACTTTTAGCCACTAATTTTATGGAAAGGAAGAAACAATATATAGGCAGATATACATACATAGATAAATGATAGACAGACAGATAAATAGATAGATATTTTGATATGAAAAGCCTAAACATTTAGGCCATGTATGAATTGAAATCCTTGTCTTGATTCTTAAGATAAATTGAAAACATCTTGCAAAAATTCTGGTTATCAAAGGTCATTAAAAAAGTAATCTCAGTGGAGAAAAATATCCAAGAAATCAAAAAACACATCAAATGCAGAAAGCTATAATGTCTTGGTACTATAATGAGAATTTTTTTTTAAAAAAAGATAGTTCCATCTGATTATCTGAGATAAAATAAAGGGCTGACAACTCTAGGATGATGGTTTGGATGCAATACAATATCATGGCTTAAAATTGTGTCATTTAAAGAGAAAATAACTGTGGTTACGTGTGATTGCTAGGATGAGAGGAGTGAGAGGAGGAAGAAAATTGGCTCACTATGGAATTCAGAAATGATGAGCAGTACACATGAAGTGAATCTGCAAGTAATAGGTATGAACTTGGATTGAAAACATATAAAAACACAAAACGTATCAGGTAAGAGACTAAACACAAGAAGCAGCAAAGAACACAACAATCAATGGATGCAATCTCATAAAGATCTGGTGAAGTGACAGCTGAACTTGTCTCTATCTTAGCAGCAGATACTATGGACTTCATGGTGCAGAACATGTGAAGCAGAAATGCCATCATCCAAGACTTCATCTTTATTTATGAAAAAGAAAACAACTGGTTGTAAACTCTTTAGCTTCACAGAAATATATTTTCAGTTCCTTACTAGATGCAGCAGTCTCTTTACACTGTTGTTGTTGTGTTGTTGTTGTTGTTGTTACAGCTGCTGTGTGCCTTCAAATCATTTTGCAATTAAAACAACCCTAAGGTGAACATATCATAGGTTTTCTTGCTAGGATTTGTTAAAGGGGTTTACTTTTGCCTTCTTCTAGGCTGAGAAACTGTGACATGCTCGAGGTCACCCACAATCAATCTGTGTTTAGAGAAAAATAGCCAACCCATAAGATTCGATCCACTCAGTTCCTTTGTCAGTTAGAATGACTTCTTCTTTGCATGGTATTTTGTGAACTCAGATCACCAGTGGCGCAGTGGATTAAACCCTTGTGCCAGCAGGACTGTATACTGACAGGTCACAGGTTTGAATCCGGGGAGAACGTGGATGAGCTTCCTCTATCAGCTCCAGTTCCCTATGCGGGGACATGAGAGAAGCCTCCCACAAGGATGGTAAAACATAAAAAAGTGTGTCCCCTGGGCAACATCCTTGCAGACGGCCAATTCTCTCACACCAGAAGTGACTTGCAGTTGCTCAAGTCACTCCTGACATGAAAAAAAATGGGCAAAAAACATAAGCATTGTCACAGTACTAAAACAGCAGTGGGCTAAACTCAAAAAATCTCTAAAAAAATTGTAGAAATAAGGAACACAGCCTCATGCCAGCCATCATGCAACATGGAGACTTCCTGTGTTGCACTGGCTCCAATGGAGTCTATGGCGTCAACATGGGTCCTCTCCATGAGGGTGATGCTTCCCCCGGGTGATGGGGAACACACTGCTGCAAGGGGGCAGTGCACGGGTGACAGATTCACCCTGATAACCCTCTCTTTTTGCCAAAATGCCAGGTAAAGCGGAGTGCTTCCCCTGGTCTTTTTGATGAGTCCCCAGGTGGGTGAGCTCTGTGCTCTTCCATGATCTGAGGAGATTGAAGTAGGGAGGGGAAAATTCAGTCAAGTATTTTCTGAATTAAATTGTAGTTCCCTGCATGGCCTCTAGTCCTGTTGGCTTACAGCTTCTGGGAGGTGCATCCAAAAAAAGAAAGAAAAAAAGAAAAAGAAATTTCTTTAATCCGAGGGTATTTCCCAGTTTCACAGTCCCCATAACCTTGCTGAAAAATGGAAGCGCATGTGGTGGAACAAAGTGGCCTGCACTTTGACCAATTTACTTACCAGAGCCCATACAGGTCCTTGATCTTATTCTAGGCAGCTCTTTCTGTTTACAAAACCTTAGCTGTGACCTCCAACTTACTGAGAACACAACAAAGGCTTTGTCCAGTGCTTTCAATGAAGCAACTGGACTCACAGAAGGTAGACAAATTTAGAGGTTCATTGTATCTGAACCTCTAAGGAACACTTGATAATCTCTCTCATATCTATTTAACCCCAAAGCTTTGCAATTTAGGGGAAAGGATGTTAGGGAACTGTGATTTTAGAGAAGAATGTCCCAATGTCAGATTGCATACTATGCCCTTTTCTATTTTCTACTTCCTCTAAACCTGTGATTTTTGGACGTCAATCATGGATAACTATGTTGTTGCTTTATGCCTTTATCAGATGAGACTATGAATAAAATCAAAGCTGAAAAAGAAAAAAGGGGGCTGGTTTATCTGCAGAAGAAATCCACACGAGCTCAGAATCTGGTGATATTTGCAGTTATTTGCTCTTTTCCCAAACATTTCCTCTTTGGTTTCTTTCTTTCAGCTCTATAACTGGACAATGGCATCATTTGTCTGATTCACAGATACTAGGGGACCGGTTTCTTGCCTAACCTGAAGGAACTTGCCTTTGGAGAGTCTGAACTGCAAAGCTTTCAAACGATTTCCTCCTGCATTATTCCCTTTTATCTGAAGCACGTGTTCCACAGCTGGGGCAGTTTTGAAAAAGGCAGGGAAGAAATTTAGCATAAAATCAACTCCTTCCTGCCTTAGTTTTATGTGGCTGGCTTTTTAATGGTTGTCTCATAGTTTCACAGCTGCAGTTTCAGGATATGGACGACCCTTTCCACTACAACTGCAGTTTTATTCTTCTTTCAGGGATGGTTTTCTCCAGTGCTTTTAGCACAGGGGTGGGAAATAGATGGCTATCAATGTATTTGACACTGTAGAAGGTGGAGTTTCATAAAAAAATAAAATAAATCCCACCCCATTCCTGAATTCCTGGCCATTGTATTGACCTTTCCCTCAAAGAACAGAGCCTTCCTGTCCTTAGACTGACCATTATCATCTGTCGCAATGGATCACACATTCTTAAACTCAAGAGAAAAAATATCTTCCACACTCAAGCAAAAGTGATTGAACTGCTGAACTCTATTTTTCCCTCTCCAAACCAGAACTCTTTTGGTAATTGATATTTTAAATCTTAAGCATATGAATACCTCTCTAGAGGTGCATCTACACTGTAGAATTAATGCACTTTCACACTGCTTTAATTGCCATGGCTCAATCCTATGGCAGTTAAAGTGTTTATAGACTGCAGCTTCCATCATTGTTCAGATGTTGTTGAACCAGATGCTCCTATCAGCTGCAGCTCCCAACACGGAAATAGCAAAGAGATTTTCAACCCATCAGCACCTGTACAACCACATTTTCCCTAGCAACCATTTGTTCTGGAGGCATCAATAGGTGATACTTGGCCAGTTTGTGAGCTGCATGCTGTCCAGAACAGCTATGAATGCGGCCCTACACAAAATCTTAAACTTACTTAAAATATTATGAGATCTTCAGATGTGATTTTTTGGGGTAACCTGATTGCACAGTTCTCGAGTGTAAACTTTGTAGATGACAATGGAATAGAATGGAGTAATCAGAGTTTATTACATCAACAAATATTATAGTATTATCCATATTTCACATTATAATTGCAAACAGTTCAGCCAGAAAACCTGCTCAACAATTTGAAAAGACTCTCCAAATGGAATGGCATGTAATTAGGATTATTAGGACTATTTTTGCTTAATAGTGGTGGATAATATCACAAAAATATTAGGCCTGGGTAACAACGGAAAAATTTGTTTCTAAAATCGATTCGTTTTTTGGGGTTTTTTGCGTTTCGATATTTAAAAGAATTTCGAAATTTTCCTTAAAAAAAGTTCGATATTTACAAAATTTAGTAAATGGTAAAAAAATTACAAAACAATAACGAAACAATAACGAATCGATTCGTTAATGGCGGCCGCGATCGCGCAATACACTAAAAAAACTTCTGAAGCTTCCCTCTCCCTCTGTTGTGACTGTTGGTGTGATATTATAATTTTTTTCCACTAATTAAACAAAAAACAACTATAAAACTTGCCCCAGACATGCAGAAATAATAACAAAACGACCTCAAACCAATAACGAAACGAATACATAACGAAATACGAAGCATTTACGAAATGAATTGAAAAATTCATTTCGTTTTTAAGTTGCTCCAGAATGGTTCATTATCGCTTCGTTAACAAAAAAAATAACAAATTTTTAACGAATTACGAATTAACGAAATGAAACCGCCCAGCCCTAAAACATATGTAAGGACCTTTTCTTTGTTCTTTGCTCATCAGCTATCAGTGTAATTTTATGTGTGGCCCAAAACAATTCTTCTTCTTTCAAAGTAGCCCAGGAAAGCCAAAAGATTGGACAGACCTGATTTAGAGGTTCCATAATGCTAGTGAAACATAACTCCGCAAGTTGATATTTACACTTATGCTGAAGTGATGTATGATCTTAGTCACAGTCTTTCACTCTGCAGACTTCTTTAAATGTGAGGACCAAAAAGGGTGAAGGAGGCTGGACGTTGTGACATTAAGAACTGGGACAAGTGGCACGGGCACGGTCTTTCTTCCCCTCTCCACAATAACCTTCAAGATAATGAGTCAAAAGCTCTACTTGGGGAAATATCATTTGTTGTCTGCATATCAAACTGATAGTAAGGAGACATAAACAGAAAAACACTCCTCCTCCCATCCCACCTCATTCACTGGAAATGCCGAATAGCTTAATGGGATCCCACGTCCTGAAGCCTCATGAAGAGAATTCATGCTTTAAGTTTACCCTTTGGTTTTGCTTGGGCCTTGTTAACCACAACATGCTGGTCCTTTGGACCAGGTTGCTGGCATGCACAGACAGACTGCAGCTGATGGTATGAATGGAACTTCCCTGCTTTCTTTGGCTGCTGCAGTCTACGAAAAGGAAGTCAAAGGAGGCTGCTGCCAGGCGAATCACTACCACCAGACAACTTTTTGATGTCTCCTTTTGTATCTGCATGACTGAAAGCAACCTGTTTTGTTTCTCCCTGCTTGCCCTCTTATCTCCCAGGCCCCAATTCCCTTGAATGTTGATTTGTGTTTTGTGCCCATCTGATTGCCAGTTTCCTGGTCATAACTCTGCTGTAATTTACATTCTTTGCCTTGGCAAATCTAACCCACATCTCTTTTTGTCCTCCCACCTCATCACAGGAATGAATTCAATAGCAACCTTCTCCTAACTAAAAACTTCTAGGTGATTTAGACTACAACTCCCACCATCCTTAGTCAACTGCCCTGGCTAGCCCTAACCATTTGCTGAGCATCAGTTTGCCACTCACAAGGACAATGACAATGACTTGCCTTTTTTCCAGTTACAAATTTAAGGAAGGATATAGTATTTAAAACAAATATGGTTTAAAAATTCACAGCACGTAAATATTTTTAAGAAACAAATGATTAAAATATCAAAAACCACTTAAAAGCATAAACCATTAAACCCTAATAGGGACCCATTCTTCATGGCATGTTAGGTAAAGGGTGTGTAAAGATTTTTCCCAGACATTAAGTCCAGTCGTGTCCAACTCTGGGGGTTGGTGCTCATCTTCATTTCTAAGCCAAAGAGCCGGCATTGTCCATAGACATCTCCAAGGTCATGTGGCCAGCATGACTACATGGAGCGCCGTTACCTTCCCACTGGAGCGGTACCTATTGATCTACTCACATTTGCATGTTTTTGAACTGCTAGTTTAGCAGAAGCTGGGGCCGACAGCAGGAGTTTACGCTGCTCCCCAGATTCGAACCTGTGACCTTTTGGTCAACAAGTTTATCAGCTCAGTGGTTTAACCCACAGCACCACATATTAATATTAAAAAATATGTTTTGAAAGTTTTGATGGAATAAAAAGCTCTTTATTTATCTGCAGAAAAATGCCAGTCTAACCTCACTGGGAAGGGAGTTCCAGAAACTTCCGTCTCTCATGTTCCCACCAGATCTACCTATGAGGGTTGTGGGACCAGAGAAAAGGGCCTCCCCAGAAGGTCTTCAAAACCAGTTGCTTTGTATGGGGGAACACAGTCTTTCAAATAACCTGGACCTGCACTCAAGCGATTTAATATAGTATTTCTGGCCCCACTCAGAATTATATTCCTGTCATCAGCTCTCAACCCCAATCTTCTATCCTCCCATCTCTTTGCATAGCACCAAGGTTACCATTCATTCTGATTAAGCAGAGGACAGCTTTGTGATGTAGAAAGGAAAGGAGGGTGTAGCCTGGCAAGAGAGCACATGCTTTGGAATCAGAAGTCTTTGGGTTCTCTGATAGCAAGCAATATAAAAAAGCAAAGCTGCAGAAGCCATGGGTCCTCAGAGTAGACAATGCTAACTCTGGCAACTGGTGGCTTCCATATCACTCAGGGAGTGAATTACCTTTGAGTTTTAGTCTGAATTTTAGTCTGAATTTTAAAGGCACAATCCAAGGTATTGAACACTGTTCCACAAATAGGTTCATCACCTTGGAGAGCCCCCTTAAAGTTCAGATAAAAGTAAGAGCAGATTCATCAGCTTACAAACATGGTGTGGAACATCTGTATCTATTTCCATTGTTCCAAAGATTTTGTTGTAAGAAAGACAATGAACTGAATTATCTAACCATAGCATACGGCGCGGGGTAGGGCAAAGGATCTAGGAAGAACCTGGGATCATTAATTTTATGAGAATTACATTTCCTCGAATCCCCCAGATCCCATGGCCTACCTCCTCTTTTCTTATATCATTAATGCATATATAAACTGAATTATAATTTTCATAATACCACAAATCATCTGCCCGAGATGGCCTCATTTTGACTAATAAGTTTAGTCTTACATCTTTTGTTGTAGTGCCAAAAGGTTTAGAAAAGCCAGGAGAGCAGGTTTTGAAATAATCTTCCCTTTCCAGCCCCAAATTCCTGGGTACAATTCTGTGGTGGCTATTAAATTATTAGTGCATTGGCATGTGTTTCTTGTACAGAAGGGAAAGAAAACAATTTTATGGCAGTTACATCACTGTAACAGATTCAAAATCATTTCTCATATCGACACATCTTCATAATAATTCTTGGTTGTGGAAGGGATGCTGAACGTTATTAAACTAAGAGCACATTGTATTTGAATTTTCTTTCTTGATGTGGGAAAACATAAGGGTGTGCACTGACAGTAAAATGTCAGTTCAGTTTCCGAGGAGAAAAACAGTCCAGTTCCCCACAAACGACAATTAGGGCCGAAATCCACATCTCATTTAAGAAATCCAAATCCCCAAGCCTCCCACTGACTATAATTGGAAATTAGCAAACACACACCCATATCCCATTTCTCAAAATTAGATGAGATTTGCAAGCATAATAATCTCTTATGCATGCCTCAAGTTTGCCAAATTCAAATGAATTGCTTCAAGAGGCCACAATTTCCAGTTTGGAAATGGTATCCCCATATTTTCTTTCAGCAGCTGTTATGAAAATGTAGTTGGAACGTAATACATAGCACTTAATGACATCAGCAGGACCCATACCTAAGTCTGAGGTTTTGGCCTGGAAATCTCAGGCTTAGCCAATCTTGAATTGGAAATCTGCCATTCCAGTAATTCTTCAGAGGCAGCAGTTTTGCATAATGTCAATGTCCTTCTTTATCTCCTAAAACTAGACATGAGCTTCTGATAAATTCTGGTTTCTTTCCTCCCTGCTCCCCTTGGTTAATGTGCCGTACAATAGACCCCAGAGATGGAAATTTGACTTCCGGGTCTTTCAAAGTTATTCCTGTTTGGGATAGACAAATGGGGTAGGTCCTGGAATTTCAGTTCCAAAACCTGAAAGTGAAGGATGACCCTTTCCGATATCACAGGGGGTGGGTCTAGCAGAGGTTATAAGGTTGAAAGTACAGAATGTGGGCTTTGGCAATATCATTAATATCAGCAATAACACAGAGTATACAATTCAAATAGTGTGTGTGTGTGCAGTGATCTCACTCTGAGGTTCTTCTCCCTCACCCTGCAAAGAATGGGATGCTCTGTGACTCAGGTAAAGGTACTGAGAACTGGTAATCTTGAAGATTAAAATCAGTTGAATACGTTTGTCCATTTTTTGAAAAAATTGCAACCCAAAGTAAACACTCCTGATGCAAGCTTAACTGAATAGACTGGGACTTGCTTCTGAGTAAACGTGATTACAGGGTTACAGTGTGAGAGTCCTCTGAAGCACTTTTCCATAAATGCTACACGTTATTGTTGCCGCTTCCTCCTTTTCACTTATAGCGCGGCTGTAACAATAGGGTGGGCACACTGTTTATCTAGGCAGCAATCTAGCTGCCTCTTTGAGAGCAATGACTCGACCTTCAGGCTAAGTTTATCTCTCAAGGAAGCATATTGCCTTGTAAAAGAGTATGCCCATCCTATTGTCGCATAAAAGAAACAAGCATGACAGGCCGGGGTCTTCCAGAGTTTCTCTTGTTTCTCTCAGCAGGACCCGCAGACTTTAGAGAAGGATAATTCTCAAAGAGAAGGAGCGGGGTCACTGATAAGATACCATGGATATTCAAATCTAAATTACATGTTTAAAATGTCATTATGTGGTTCTTTGAAATCTTTCAACAGAGTCTGAGCTGAGGTGGGCAATCAGGTTTGTGACCACAGCAAGGGGAACTCTTTCTTCTCATGCCATGGTCTTGCTAATGTGGTATAGTGAAGAGGAGAGTAATTTCCACCGGACTGATGTGATGAAGTCCTAGGAATGACACATACAACAATCTGCTTTAGGCTGCAGAGTGAATCTAGGACCTGTTCACCACTACTGACTGAGGGCCCTTCCATACAGCCATATAACTCAGAATATCAAGGCAGATAATCTGCTTTGAACTGGATTATCTGAGTCCACACTAGCATATAATCCAGTTCAATGTGGATTTAATATAACTGTGTAGAAGAGCCTATATTGTATTTTGTATATTGTATTTTCTGAACTGTTGGGCATCAAATTGTGCCTTTTGTAAGCCGCCCTGAGTCCCCCCTAGGGGGTTGAGAAGGGCAGGGTAGAAGCACGCCAAATAAATAAACAAATAAATAAATAAATATGAGGCTATAGTCACTAGTGACTCAAGCACCTGAAGGGCTAAACAGCTTAGTACAAATTTAAGCACAAGAAAGAGGTAGTGCCAGAAGATATAGGATATATGCTAAAAGATAAAAGGCAGCACAAAAACTGGAGGGAAGAAGGAGAGAGGAGCTTGGATGGAAGGAATGAAAAAGACTAGTGAGTGAGATATTTAATACTGAAGTTCAGAGATTGCTGGATAGAAGGGAAGAACCAAGTAGTGTTTGTTGTGACACAGACTGGGCAACCTTTGTCCATTCAAAGGTTTTGGATGACATCTTCCCCTTACCATGCTTGGAGCTTTGGGAAGATGGAATCCAAAATATCAAGGGACTTAATGTTCTCCACCCATTAAAAGAAACTGAGGGTCACCGAGTGGTGGCAAGTTTAGCAGCAGATTGGCAAAAGACAGATTGCTTTGGTTGAGAGCGTGAAGGACAATATAACATAAAAAGTTAATCTGAACCCAAGTGCACATTTTCTTCAAAATGTACTTGACTTGTGTAACATTTCTATGCAAGATTTGCTTGCCGCCCATTTGGAATGGAACCTTATTTGATTGAATGGCCATTACCAATTATGAGCTCTCCAGTTGTATGGGATGAAAACATCATGCTTAACCAGTCCACCAGTTGGGAATGATGGGAATTCAAACTATCGGGGGGGGGGGGGGGGGAGGTGATACCATGATGAAAGTGCCTGACTCATTAGAGGAAAAGATGTACTATGGCCGCATAATGAGAAGACAGGAAAGACAATGATGCTGGGGAAAATGGAAGGAAAAAGGAAGAGGAGCCAACCAAGGGCAAGATGGATGGATGATATCCTTGAAGTGAGTGGCTTGACTTTGAAGGAGCTGGGGGTGGCCGTGGCCAATAGGGAGCTCTGGCATGGGCTGGTCCATGAGATCACGAAGAGTCGGAAGCGACTGAACGAATAAACAAAAACAAAAAGGCCACACATCCAAACAAGCTCTATTTACCTGTTAAATGTCTTGGGAGTTTTTTAAAGCAACTTTGCAATCTGCTTTATTTACTCAAGGAAGTAAATGATATTGGCTCTGTTATACAATGAATTTGCAGGGCCATAAACTCACCTTTTATCTTTCCCCATTCAGTGTGGAAGAGATATTTGACAATAGTTTTAAAAATGTTTTTAAAAAAATTCTCAAGTGTTGAGAAATCTAGGTGATGTGCATCATGGATTGATGCAGTTGTAAATGAGATCTAAAACTGAGATAGGTTACATGCAGATAGACTTTAAAATGGCTGAGGATTGAGCCTTTAAACTTTCCCATTCAGCCAATGGGCTGAATCTTTGCTGAATTAAAATGGCAGCACTCCCAATTCAAGTAACTTCCCAGTAAACACAATGAGGGGTTAGCAAAAAAAATGGTCTCCAAAATGGCATGCCCTTTAGTTGAATTGCACAAGTCTAATAGGCACAATTCTTAGATCACCTTATTTAAGATTTCAATAACAGTGGTTCACACATTCATCTATTTCACTCAATAATGTCAATGTGTGAATAAGCCTTGATATTGTCTGTATGAACTACGTAGATAAATGATAAAACTTCAGGTATAAATCTGAGCTGTGTTTCCATCACAGTGTGAATATACTGATCAGTTTAAGTAGCCTGGGAGGCCAGAGTGCATTGAAAGGTGTAAGGTTTGGTTTCCACATTCCCAGCATACTCAAAGATAAAGTAGTACTGTTTGTCATACTTCTCTGTGCTTTTCACATTGGCCAGATTTTCCCTTTGGAACATAAAGGGCAGACTGGCATCTAATTGTCTCAGACAGGATATCCTCTGGGGAAAAGCCTCTACACTCAAGACAAACACAGTACTTGCCTTAAGTACAGATAGATTTAACTACTTTGGCCTCTAAGGACCTGGATATATCTGTTGTATATGCAATCCCCTTGCTGTTATTGCGAAAGTAGGAATTCTTACAAGAGATTATTACACCATGTAAAAAAAATTGAATATTTCTTCTGTTCCTGGTTTGAAAGTGTTATTCCTATTTAATTGTGTGCTTCTTATTTGAAAGTAGTTGCTATACTCCAGAAACTTCATTTTTGTGGCTGCCCAAAATTATGTTGAATTGGTTGAGACTCTATGAGATATTCATTGGGAAACTATAGCAAAATGTGCTGCAGGATGTCCAGCAAAAGCAAAGATTTTGCAGTTTAATAAACTTTTTCTGTGTTTTTATGATAGAACCAATTAGGAAATGACATTTATAACTCAGGAACAAAAATCATGTGACGTGTTATTAGTAGAAGTAATAGTGCACTGCTTAATGTTTCTGCATGCATATATGTACACACAAGTTTGGCTTTCCTTACCCTTGTTATTAGATTGCAATCTCTCTCAGCATTAGACAACAGAGCCAATGCAGTCGAACAACATCTGCAGGCCACCTGTTTCTCATTCTCACTGTATCCGCCACACACAGAGCTCCCTTCTAATGTAAATTTCACCAGATTTTAAAAAGTTTATTAACAATTGACCAGATGCTTTCATCTTATTGCTATTAATCTAGGATGCATCTACTGCATAATAAATGCAGTTTGACACCACTTTAGCTGCCTAGACTCAATGCTATGTAATCTTGGAAGTTCTTGTTCCATCAGGCACCAGTGCTCTTTGACAGAGAAGGCTTTGTTCATTCGTTCAGTCGTCTCCGACTCTTCGTGACCTCATGGACCAGCCCACGCCAGAGCTCCCTGTCGGCCGTTACCACCCCCAGCTCCCTCAAGGTCAGTCCAGTCACTTCAAGGATGCCATCCATCCATCTTGCCCTTGGTCGGCCCCTCTTCCTTTTGCCTTCCACTTTCCCCAGCATAACTGTCTTCTCTAGGTTTTCCTGTCTCCTCATGATGTGGCCAAAGTACTTCAACTTTGTCTCTAGTATCTTCCCCTCCAGTGAGCAGTCGGGCTTTATTTCCTGGAGGATGGACTGGTTGGATCTTCTCGCAGTCCAAGGCACTCTCAGAACTTTCCTCCAGCACCACAGCTCAAAAGCATCAATCTTCCTTCGCTCAGCCTTCCCTAAGGTCCAGCTCTCACATCCGTAGGTTACTACAGGGAATACCATGGCTTTGACTAGGCGGATCTTTGTTGCCAGTCTGATGTCTCTACTCTTTATTATTTTATCGAGATTGGACATTGCTCTCCTCCCAAGAAGTAAGCGTCTTCTGATTTCCTGGCTACAGTCTGCATCTGCAGTAATCTTTGCACCTAGAAATACAAAGTCTGTCACGGCCTCCACGGTTTCTCCCTCTATTTTCCAGTTGTCAATCATTCTTGTTGCCATGATCTTGGTTTTTTTGACGTTTAGCTGCAACCCGGCTTTTGCGCTTTCTTCTTTCACCTTGATTAGAAGGCTCCTCAGCTCCTCCTCGCTTTCGGCCATCAGAGTGGTGTCATCTGCATATCTGAGGTTGTTAATGTTTCTTCCAGCAATTTTCACCCCAGCTTTGCATTCATCCAGCCCCGCACATCGCATGATGTGTTCTGCATACAAGTTAAAAAGGTTGGGTGAGAGGATGCAGCCTTGCCGTACGCCTTTCCCAATCTTGAACCAGTCTGTTGTTCCATGGTCAGTTCTGACTGTTGCTACTTGGTCCTTGTACAGATTCCTCAGGAGAGAGACAAGGTGGCTTGGGATGCCCATCCCACTAAGAACTTGCCACAATTTATTATGATCCACACAGTCAAAGGCTTTAGAATAGTCAATGAAGCAGAAGTAGATGTTTTTCTGAAACTCCCTGCCTTTCTCCATTATCCAGCGGATATTGGCAATTTGGTCTCTCGTTCCTCTACCTTTTCTAAACCCAGCTTGAACATCTGGCAACTCTCGCTCCATGTATTGCTGGAGTCTTCCTTGCAGAGAAGGCTAAAGACACTTTAAAACTTTAACTCCATGAATTCCACAACACTGAGCCATGCAGTTAAAGTTGTTGCAAACTGCATTAATTCCACAGTGGAGATCAATGGTTCCCAACCCGTGTATGTCCCCAGATGTTTTGGCCTTCAACTTCCAGAAATCCTAACAGCTGGTAAAATGGCTTAGATTTCTGGTAGTTTTAGGTCAAAACCCACAGGTTGGGAACCACTGGTGTAGATGCACCATTGCTCATCTCTGTTCATGCAACCCTCATACTGACCTGCCTGTCTTCTGCCCTGGCTACAATAATGGAATGATCTTGCTTACCTTGGTCCATGATGTTCCCCAATATCAAAGAGCAGTGTCAAGAAAAAAAACCAAAACAAATTTTCAGTTATTTTTGTTTTGTTTTGTGAAAAATAATTAGTACATCATTCCTTGGAACTTACCTCTCTGAGGTTTGTTGGTTTAATCTCTGATTTAGCACCTCCAAATTGTATGCAGAAGTTTAAAAAAAACTATAGCAATTTTAGTTTCTTAGTGCAGATCAATGGCAATTGAGATTTCCAAATCTCCATTTGAATGC
Organism: Anolis sagrei; assembly: GCF_037176765.1. Taxonomy (NCBI): domain Eukaryota; kingdom Metazoa; phylum Chordata; class Lepidosauria; order Squamata; family Anolidae; genus Anolis; species Anolis sagrei. The sequence continues at coordinate 143,364,986 of NC_090022.1, forward strand.
AGGTTCAGAACTGGATTGTGTCCAGATCAATCCAAACAGGTCTGATTCAAATGGAAAGCTCTTTTCACACACGAAATAAAGCCTTTAGTGATCCTGAAGATGAATG